>NC_080030.1:54082979-59082979 GCF_030020395.1 Manis pentadactyla
TCCGCTCCCCACCTCACTGTCCACGCCCCCCGGAGCGCTGGTCCGCAGTGGCGGAAGTGACGCCAGGCCAGGCCAGAGGGCCTAGTCGGGGGACCCTCGCAGTCGCTCGCGGCCGCACCCTTATCAGTTCGGAGCACCATGGCGCCCTTCCTCTTCCTCGTCTTCATCTTGCAGGCCGGGAGCAAGGCTGAGATGAGCACCGCGGACCCGGAGCTGTCCTCGGGTACAGTCGCCTCAGAGCCGCGGCCGGGTGGGGCGGGAGGGGACAAAGGGAGGGAGAAAGCCGTTCCCTGGCGCGACCGCCGCGGACGCCGCGCGCCTGGTCCCCGACGCCCCGGGGAGTCGGGCTCAGCGCGGGCGGCCCCCGGGAAAGGCGACGCCGGGTCTCCGCCGTTGGCACACTTAAGTTCTCGTTTTCTGGCCTCTTCCGTGTTTGTCAGAAAAACAAAACATGCCTCTCAATTCTCCAGTTCTTTTAACTCTTTTTTAAATAAGTGAGCTACCTGGTCAGCGTTGTGCACTGTGGCTTATGACTTACATACTTTATTCTTAGGGTAGACACCAAATCCTTAGTTCTTTCGCCAGCTAAGAATTATGAAGTGGCATTCATTGGCCATCTTAGCTCCAAGTCTGGTAGTGGTGCATGGAGATTTGTCAGGCAGTAGGTCTCTTCATGTAGCTCAGTTCCTCTGAGCATTTTATTTACGCTTGCTTATTGAGATCCCCTGGGAAACAAATGCTGAGAATACTCTTTTCTAAAGCTCGGTGCAGTGGTGATAAGGACCTCCAGTGAAATCAGTAAATCAGCAAGAAAAATGAATCTAAATTATCAGAAACCCCGCCAGTCTTGTCTCCCCACTGTCCTCAGTGGGCAGCTGCCTGGAAGGAGTCCGGGAGGCCACCCTCCTCCACCCTTGGTGAACACCGAATGAACCCTCTGTATTAGGACTTCCTCTTTGACCTCTTCTTAGGTGTGCTCCATTCACATCCAGCTCTCTTTTGGCATGTTCTTTTAAAGTCAATCAAGCAAACAAATTCTTAGTCATTACTTGGGACGGACATTGTGCCAAGTGTTAGAAATACAAAAATGAGAATTACTGATATTCTGATTTCAAAGATCATGATGTATATAACTTAGTTATTAAGTGCTAGATACTATTGTAAATTCTCGTAACATCTCATTTTCATAAAAACCAAATAAAGTAGGTGCTATTGGTATCTCCTTTTATAAATGAGAAAGATCTTCCCAATTTCTGCTGCTGAGTGGGAAGCTTGGCAGTTGGGCTCCAGAGTCCAAGTTCTTAACCACCCTGCCAACTGCCATTACCTAGGGCACATTCGTCATCCACAAGGGCAGTTGCATTACATTGTGATAAGAGCTTGGACATAACGCACAGCCAACGAGAATATGAGGTAGGGGTGCCTGGCTCTGATGAGGGAAGTCATGAAAATTTCAGAGAGAAGTTGACCTCCGAGTTAGGATGGGAGGTGCAGAGAAATTTGTGTAGAGGAGAAGGTGTGAAACAGCATATTGAGTTAGTAGAATATTAAGTGTTTCATTGTAGAATATGAGTGTGATGATACAAGGGGAGATAGGATAGGTGGAGAGGTGGGAACCAATTAATGAAATGCCTTGTCAGGTGTAACAGCAAAGAATGGGAACACAACTTTGGCTAACTTAGGCAAAAAGAGGAATTGGCTCAGAGAATCCAAACAAGAGTTACAAAGATGACAATGCTGGCTGGGCCTCAGGAAGCTAAGCTAGGAACTCAAAATGCCAAGACTATTCCTTATTACTGGTTTTTGAGTTTTCCTTACTTGACCGGAATCATGGATGTTGACAGCTTTTGAGTTTTGAAAAATCTTGCAGCTTTCTCCATAATAACAAAATCCCCTGGGTGGGTTCTGATTTGCCCAGCTTGGGTCAGGCACCTGTTCTCAAGGGAAGTGAACTGTTGCAGGTGGTAGGGGAGTTCCCAGAAGAGAAATAATGTTCCTGAAGGAAGTACAGTGCTGAGCCAACAAAATAATAGGCTCACTACACCTTGCTCAAGTCAGTGGGCAGCCATTGGATTTTTTTTTTAATTAAAGCATCATTAATACACAATCCTACAAAGGTTTCACATGAACAACTTTATGGTTTCAACATTCACCATATTATCAAGTCCTCAACCACCCCCCCCCCATTGCAGTCACTATCAGCTTGTAAGATAGGCTAGAGTCACTACTTCTCCCTGCTGTACTGCCTTCCCCGAGACCTATCTATATTGTGATTGCTAATTATAGTGCCCCTTAATCCCCTTCTCCCTCCCTCCCCACCCACCTTCCCCAGCCCCTTCCCTTTGGAAACCACTAGTCCCTTCTTAGAGTCTGTGAGTCTACTGCTGTTTTGTTCCTTCAGTTTTGCTTTGTTGTTATACCCCACAAATGAGGGAAATCATTTGGTACTTGTCTTTCTCTGCCTGGCTTATTTCACTGAGCATAATACCCTCTAGATCCATCTGTGTTGTTGCAAATGGTAGGATTTCTTTTCTTATGGCTGAATATTCCATTGTGTATATGTACCACATCTTCTTTATCCATTCACCTACTGATGGACACTTATGTTTCTTCCATATCGTGGCTACTGTAAATAGTGCTGCGATAAACATTGGGGTGCGTATGTCTCTTTGAATCAGGGATGTTGTTTTCTTTGGGTAAATTACTGGGAGTGAAATTACTGGGTCAAATGGTATTTAAATTGTTAGTTTTTTGAGGAACCTCCATATTGCTTTTCACAACGGTTGAACTAATTTACACTTCCACCAACAGTTTAGGAGGGTTCCCCTTTCTCTGCATCCTCGCCAGCATTTGTTGTTTTTTTGTCTGTTGGATGTTGGCCATCCTAACCAGTGTGAGGTGATATCTCATTGTGGTTTTAGTTTGCATTTCCCTGATGATTAACAATGTGGAGCATCTTTTCATGAGCCTGTTGGCCATGAATTTCTTCTTTGGAGAAGTATCTGTTCAGATCCTTTGCCCATTTTTTAATCAGGTTGTTTGGTTTTTGAGTGTTGATACATGTGAGTTCTTTATGTATTTTCGATGTTAACCCCTTATCAGGTAAGTCGTTTATGAATATATTCTCCCATACTCTAGGATGCCTTTTTGTTCTGCTGCTGATGGCCTTTGCTCTACAAAAAGCTTTTTTAGTTTGATATAGTCCCATGTGTTCATTTTTGCCTTTGTTCCCTTGCCCAAGGAGATATATTCAGGGTAAACTTGCTCATGTTTATTACATTCAAGAGAGTTTTACCTATGTTTTTTTCTATGAGTTTTATGGTTTTATGACTTACATTCAGGTCTTTGATCCATTTTGAGTTTACTTTTGTGTATGGGGTTAGACAATAATCCAGTTTCATTCTCTCTTGCATGTAGCTGTCCAGTTTTCCCAACACCAGCTGTTGAAGAGGCTGTTATTTCCCCATTGTATGTCCATGGCTCCTTTATCATATATTAATTGGCCATATATGTGTGGGTTTATATCTGGGCTCTCTAATCTGTTGATCTATGGACCTGTTCCTGTGCCAGTAACAAATTGTTTTGATTACTATGGCTTTCTAGTAGACCTTGAAGTTAGGGAGCATAATCTCCCAGCTTTGTTCTTCCTTCTCAGGATTGCTTTGGCTATTTGGGGTTTTTTGTGGTTTCATAAGAGTTTTGGAACTATTCTAGTTCATTAAAGAATGCTGTTGGTATTTTGATAGGGATTGCATTGAATCTATAGATTGCTTTAGGGAGGATGGCCACTTTGATAATATTGATTCTTCTTATCCGTGAGCACAGGATATTTTTCATGTATTGGTGTCTTCTTTGATTTCTCTCGTGAGTGTCTTGTAGTTTTCAGAGTATAGGTCTTTCACCTCCTTGGTTAGGTTTATTACTAGGTATTTTATTCTTTTTGATGCAATTGTAAATGGAGTTGTTTTCCTGATTTCTCTTTCTGCCAGTTCATTGTTAGTATATAGTAATGCAACAGATTTGTGTGTATTAATTTCGTATGCTGCAACTTTGCTGAATTCAGATATTAGTTCTAGTAGATTTTAGGTGGATTCTTTAGGGTTTTCTATGTACAGTATCATGTCATTTGCAAACAGTGACAGTTTACCTTTTTCCTTACCAATCTGAATGCCTTTTATTTCTTGTGTTGTCTGATTGCTGTGGCTAGAACCTCCAGCACTATGTTGAATAAAAGTGGGGAGAGTGGGCATTCTTGTCTTGTTCCCGATCTTAGAGGAAAATCTTTCAGCTTTTCACTGTTAAGTATGATCTTGGCTGTAGGTTTGTTGAATATGGCCTTTATATGTTGAGGTACTTACCTTTTATACCCATTTTGTTGAGAGTTTTTAGCATGAATGGATGTTGTATTTTGTCAGATGCTTTTTCAGCATCTATTGAGATGATCATGTGATTTGTGTCCTTTTTTTGTTGATGTGGTGTATGATGTTGATTGATTTTTGAGTATTGCACCCATCCTTGCATCCCTGGAATAAATCCACTTTATCATGATGGGTGATCTTTCTGATGTATTTTTGAATTTGGTTTGCTAATATTTTGTTGAGGTTGTCTGCATCTATGTTCATCAGGGATATTGGTCTTTCATTTTCTTTTTTTTTTCAGTGTCTTTGCCTGGTTTTGTTATTAGACTGATGCTGGCTTCATAGAATGAGTTTGGCAGTACTCCCTCCACTTCTAGTTTTTGGAAAACTTTAAGGAGGATGGGTATTAGCTCTTCTTTAAATGGTTGATAAAATTCAGCTGTGAAGCCATTTGGTACAGGGATTTGTTCTTAGGTAGTTTTTTGGTTACCAGTTTAATTAGTCTGTTCAGATTTTCTGTTTCTTCCTGGGTCAGGCTTGGAAAGTTGTATTTTTCTAGAAAGTTGTCCATTTCTTCTAGGTTATTCAATTTGTTAGCATGTAATTTTTCATAGTATTCTCTACTAATTCTTTGTATTTCTGTGATGTCCATAGTGATTTTTCCTTTTTCATTTCTGAGTCTGTTTATATGTCTGTTTACTCTCTCTTTTTTCTTGATAAGTCTGGCTAGGGGTTTATTTTGTTTATTTTCTCAAGTAACCAGCCCCTGATTTCATTGATTCTATTTCTTATTCTTCTCAATTTTATTTATTTCTGCTCTGATCTTTATTATGTCCCTCCTTCTCCCGACTTTGGGCCTCATTTGTTCTTTTCATAGTTTAATTAATTGTGAGTTTAGGCTGTTTATGTAGGATTCTTCTTGATTCTTGAGGTAAGCCTGTATTTGCTGTATGCTTTCCTCTCAGACCTGCCTTTTCTGCATCCCATAGGGTTTGGGTTGTTGAGATGTTGTTTTATTTGTCTACATGTTACATTTCTTGAACAAGGTATTAATAGTAATTTTCTTCCTCATTTTATTCTGACTCGTGATTCATATAGACTTTGAAAGGTCTACATTTGGTTCTATATAAAAGAAAACCTAAACAATTGAAGAGAATAATAATCTTTTTAAAGAGCTATAAGATTTGGCAGCACATAGCAATGGTGTACTTATTTTATGAATTAGATGAATAATTAATGGTTCCATTTGAATTGGACAAAGAATCAGAATGAGAATTGAATCAGAATTAAAAGAATTCTTGACAGGAAGGAATCAGTTTACTTGTAATTTTCTTATTAGGGGTATGTATTTTAGATTATTTTGTGTACATAGTAGTGTGTAAGTGTACATAGTACATTTAGATAGATAGTAATCAAATGTTAGGTATACATTTCAGTCATGTTCTTTCCAAAGAAATGATTTATACATTTAATACATTGTTCAGATTTTGCAGTGGCCATCATATAATTGTGATAGTATATAATAAGTCAGGCAAAATTATTTGATGCAGAAACTCTGAAGTCACCAGAAACAATTGTCTTCAGTTCCTATTTATATATGGAGGTTTTTCCCTTATTTTGTTAAACTGTCACAAAAATGACACACTTAGGCAGCTTTTCTTAATTATAACCAACAAAACTTTGCAGGTTGTTGGATCTCTAAATAGCTTCTCTAAGCCTTGTGTTCTTATGGCAAAAATATTTATAATATTACGTCCCTTGGGATTGTTGTGGTGCTTAATTGAGATAATGAATTATAAAGTTGGGCCCACTGCTTGTCCTAAATGTTTAATTAAACAAATGTTTAGTATATGGTAGTGATTATCATTCAGTAATGTGCATCATTATTTTGACATACATTTTTAAATATTAAATCGGTTTTTTTTGTATATGAGATTGTTATGGATTTTAGATAAATAAACTCAAACAGATCAGTATGACAAATTTAAAATCAGCACAGCAGCTAACTCATTCTTCACTCTTTTTCCCATTTTTCATAGACGGGAAGGATTCTTATTTTTTTCAGTTCTTAAACTCTTTCTCAACTTAGAATGAATTAGTCCAAAAGGGAATTAGTTTGAGAAATGACTGCTCTCAGGGACAAGGTGGGTCTGGTCCAATTAAAGTTCATTGGCATGTCAAGCAAACCCAACTAGATGAAGTTGAATACACAAGAGAAAGAATAAAATCCTGCATTTCAGGTTATAAAAGTGGCTGAGTATGTTTATTGGGTAAGCCCAAACTTGGTGGTGGTTTGAGTGAAAAATCTAGGGGGATAGTTAATTACAAGTTCACTATTAGCCACTATTTGATATGCCCATCTCTTTATAAAAGGGAGGAAGAGAAGTATTTCATTCACAGCTATTGGATTATTTCTGGGCTCTAAAATTTAAGAAAATGAGTGAGAAAACCAGAATAGGCCCTGAAGACACACAGGAAGAAGAGAAGACTGAGGGGATTCTGGGGGCCTTGACCCAGTCAAGAAGCTATAGCATAGAAGGTGAAGGGTACCTGATATTCTCACTCAGACCCTTACTTAGTTCTGAAACTCTTCCTGGAGGTACAAGAAAATAATAGAAGGAAGTATAAAATGGACCATTTTTCATTCGTGTCATAAAGTGATGGATATGATTCCTTTCAAAGCCCCAGTATATTGAAATGTTTTAATTAAAACACTTTAGTGAGCACTTGAAATATGTACAAGAGTTCTCTAAATATTTTTATTCATCTTAAATCTAGAGGCTGCTGCTGCTTGCTAAGAAGAAAAGTTAGAAAGCATTAAGAAAAGTCACTTTTAACAGCACTATAAAATCATAGATAGTAACTCTTTTGCTAATTCTACATATGTTTATTGATACAAGGTAATTGTATTATGATAGAAGTTTACTGTAAGCCTTAATCATTTTAATCTGAACACAGCAGTTTAACAGTTAAGTTACAAAATTCCGAAACTTAATGAAAAAAACTTATGTCTGTTTATCACGTGATTTTGGCAAAGGTGACAGAGGCAGATGTTGAATAACACATGGCTTCTCTTCTGGTATTAAAACCACAGGTTACATCTTTTGGTGTAAATATATAAAGTTTCTCTTTTAGTCCAGTGTTGGTTTCCACGTCGTATAATCCATTAAAAACTCCTTCTACCACCTGTCTTGATTCCTTTGAAAACTATGATTTATGTTTTTGTCCTATGTTAACCATGCCAAGCATTTACTTACATTATGGGAAACATCGTTTGATTCATATTAACAACTAATCTAATGCTGCACAAATCTAATGTTGTTTGTGGTTTTACAACATGATTCAGTAACCTCTTCTTAAATAGAAATGCACTTTATTTAATGCTGTAGTATATAGATTGACTTTTGTATGCCTTTTCTTCAAATACAGAAATTTCAGATTGAGTATATTCCGTTGAACAGTCATTCCTAGGGGGAATAATTTTTTAAAGTGGTCTTAAAAGGAAGTAAAGAATTTGTCATTGGAAACTGGAGGAAGGAAAGTCCTTGTTATACAGCAGCAGAAAGCTCAGCAGTGTCATGGCCTTTAGTCACACAGAAAGTAGGAAATGTTATCTGGTGAACTGTTTGACTTAAGCTAAGGAGGTTTCCAAGCAGTGTTGAAGGTTCCACGTGGTTTCTTCTTGCTTCTTATAGTAAAATGCAGGACTAGAGAGAGTAATCAATGGCAGGCCTTTAAACAAAAAGAAACCAGGACCTAAGATTTGAAAATTCTCAGCTTCTGAAAAGGCAAAAAATACTAAAATTAAGAATTGACTTCTGGGGGAAGTTCATTTTGAGTTTTCTTTGCATTAGGTACCTCTCTTACCTGGTTGCAAAATTGTGTTTGCAGGTATGATTATTATTTGATATTAAGGTTGATTTGAACCAGGGGGTAGGGGTCAGTGCCTTTTATTTCCTCTTCAACCACAGATTGCAAGCTGTTGAGACTTAAGTTGTTTCTAGAAGTTGAAGTGCAGACATGCCATAGAAAAGGAACCCTTTAAGGAACCTCAGTATACCCTGCTATGTATGGCCATGGGAGCTCTACCAAAACCAAAAGAGAAGAACCAGACCCAATTCTAGCAAGGCCAGGGCTTTCTGGCTCACCTGTAAGGAAATTACTCAGGAAACCAAAGATGATAGGCACCAACAGGCATCAGCAGTATTTCAAGAAGAGTAAGTAGGAAAATTGTAGGTGTCTGACCACTGGCTGCAGGAAGGACATATTCTAAATACAAGGTATTTGAATCTGAGACATCCTCCCAGCTTCATGTCTTAACCTTTTGGCACAAACTGTTCAACTGCTTTTGTATGTAACATGGAAGTTAGACATTTTGGCAGTAACCAAGGCTGTTCATTGAGGGGGTGCCATGATAAATATATTGGTTTATCAAAAACCATTCTTGTTTTAGTTTATCCTCCTAAATACTAATTTTTAAAATGCCTCAAATTATGAACCCATAAAGCAGAGTTTTCAGCCTTGGCACTATTTACATTTGCACTGCCAAAACATGCAGAGCTGTCCTGTGCAATATAGAATATTTAGCGTCTCTGGCCTCTAGATGCCAGTAGCGCCCCACCACTACCTCCCAGTTGTGATAATCCAGAATGTCTCCAGACAGTGCCAGACGTCCCCTGGGGGACAAAATCACCTCCCGTTGAGAACCACTGATATAAAGAAAAAAATGATCAGAGAAAGGGAAAACAATGGCAGTAAAAATTTAGTTGTCCGTAAGTCCATATTTTTTGACCTAAATAACTTGTGACCCATGTTCTGCTTTGAAAAGATAATACAGGGTTTAAATAATTTAAAAAATTAAAGCAGGGTACCAGTTTGGGTTTAAATGATGAAATTTTTGTTTTGAGAAAAAGTATAATAGGTGTTCCTTCAACAATAAGTATCTTATGCATGTGACATTAACGCCACATTTGACAGATGTGGACATCTGAAATAACTAGTGTATAGCCAGGGAAGAACCCAGATTTCTTAATGTCCAACCCAGGGAATATTTGTCTTATTAGAGCAGTTTACTTGATGTAAATCTAAGTAATCACCATTATCACCTGGGATCCTGTAAAAATACATAGAACTTTGGCTCTCTCAGAATGTTTGAGGAGGAGGATAAGTTAGGTTTGGAAGCCACATGACCACATTGCCATTCATTCATTCATTTTAATTGTGTAAGTACATCATGTTTGGTGGAAAACTTTAGATAAGTAGGATTGAATAATCTTAAGTTTTGGATCCTATTGCTAACTCTGTACCTTCATGTTCAAGCAAGAGAAGGAGGGGAAGGAGAGAGGAAAGAGGGCAGGAGGGAAAGAGAGGGCAGGAGAAAGGAGGAAAGAGACTGTGTGTGCGTGTGTCCAGTCTTCCAAGGGGCCGTGTGCAACAACTCTGTATACTCAACAGGGTAAAATGGCTACTTTTAATAACTAGATTATACTTTTGGTAATGTCTAAATAAAAGATGGTAAAGTGACTCCTGCCTGTTCCCTTTATGACTCATGTCTTATTTATTACCAAACATTTTCTGAAATGGTTTAAAAGAGCAGAGGCAAGAAGAAATACTGGATGTGTTTATAAAAAGCCCTGCACACCCCAGAAAGCAAAATGTTGATGAGACTGGAGTGGTTGCTGACTCCTCAGTCAGTCATGAGGCATCTATCCCTGTGCTAGAGAAAAGGTATTAAAGGTGTGTGGTGGTGCTGGCTGTAGGGCTGAGCCTGGGTGGTATTTTAGAGTGAAACTGGCCCTCCTTGGTGTAGACAGCACTTCTCTAGATATTGAATACAATCTGTGGTTGTCAAATATAGAACATTCTAGTGATTAAACAAATTGTGGATTATTGTCACAACAGGTGGTGCATTTATTTATAAAAACTCCTAACACATGATAGGAATTTATTGCCTCATACTTTGTGTTTCCCCTACATCACAGTGTTGTTTCAGTAATTTAAAATGAATCCAAGCTCTGCTGTACATTTTTCAATACAATTTTTAGAAATCTTTAAATAATTTTATTACCTATTCTGATGAATTCTACTTTTCTTCAGAATACGTATTTGCTTAACATGGCTTCTTATAAGGTTTTCTAATGTTAATGCTAATTTCTTACTATTGTCCATTTTATTTTTGGAATCTTACAGTGCCGAAACCAACCAGTGTTACAATTGAGGCCTACAACTTGAATGCTGTTCTGTTATGGGAATACCCACTCATGCCACTTATGCCTGTGTTTACTGTACAGGTTAAGACCTACAGGTAAGTGTTACTCTTTTATCTTTTCTGTAACTCTGTGTTTCCTTCCGTCATCTATCCTTCCCATGTGGCCACACGTCCTTAACTACCTGTAGACTTCCAGAAGTGCTAAGGGTGTGAATTAGTTCTTTTCACAATACTTCCTGCCTCTTTGTTCTTCTTCCTGTCAAAATTAAAGTAAAGGAGTATCACTAACTTCCAGGATCTTAAGGCATGGCAAATAAAGCTTACAGTTCCATATTAAAAATAATGATGTCATCTTACTCCCTCTATAGTGTATGCATCATTAAATAGAAAGATAAAAACTTCAAAAATAAATTACTGCAGATACCAGGAGTCTGTATAAATGTGTTGGATTCTGTTATCAAGTAATGATTATCTATGCTAATGGAATCCAGAGCTGTTGAAAGAATAGTTTTAAAATTTTCATGTGGAATGTGGTTTGTAGAGGTCTTATATTTTGAATTGAGCCTCTTTATTGTAAAGGAATTTGTAGTACTTTTTTTTTTTTTTTTTTTTTTTATTGAAGGGTAGTTGACAACAGTATTACATTACATTAGTTTCAGGTGTACAACACAGTGATTCAACATTTATATACATGATAATTCTAGGTACCAGCTATCACCATACCAAGTTGTTACAATATTTTGACTATATTCCTTATGCTATACATTACATCCCGGTTACTTATTTATTTTACAATTGGAAGTGTGTTTATATATATATATATATATATATATATATATATATTTATTTTTTGTGAGGGCATCTCTCATATTTATTGATCAAATAGTTGTTAACAACAATAAATTTCTGTATAGGGGGGGTCAATACTCAATGCACAATCATTAATCCACCCCAAGCCTAATTTTCGTCAGTCTCCAATCTTCTGATGCATAACGAACAAATTCTTACATGGAGTACAAATTCTTACATAGTGAATAAGTTACATGGTGAACCATGCAAGGGCAGTCATCACAGAAGCTTTCGGTTTTGTTCATGCATTATGAACTATAAACAGTTCAAATATGAATATTCATTTGATTTTTAAACTTGATTTATATGTGGATACCACATTTCTCTATTATTATTATTTTTAATAAAATGCTGAAGTGGTATGTAGACATGAGATAAAGGTAGAAAACAGAGTTTAGTGTTGTAAGAGAGCAAATGTAGATGATCAGGTGTGTGCCTGTAGACTATGTGTTAATCCGAGCTAGACCAGGGCAATAAACATCCATGTATGCAGAAGATTTCTCTCAGAATATGAGGGGGGAGGTTCTAAGCCTCACCTCTGCTGCTCCCCATTTTCTCACCAGATGGCCCCCTGCGACTGTGCCTGTCTTAGGTTGTTCCTCCCTTGAGGAATCTTACCCGTCTCTGGCTAACCAGTCATCTTCCGGGGCCATACAGGGAAATGTTAAGTTGGTAAGTGAGAGAGAAGCCTTATTGTTTGAAAAGGTTAGCTTTTTACTTCTTTGCATATTTATGCCCTGTGGCTTCTATGCCCAGCATTTGTCTTGAGGTGTCTTTACCACTTGGAAGAATTATGATACTCGGTAAATTCGACATGTGGCACGAGTTCTATTTAAAGGTTGTGATTAGGTAGGAAGAAGAAAAGCTATAGAAGTAGCAGGCAGAAGAAAACCTGGGAAGATTGATTATTTCTTTGACATATCTTCTTGTAGAGTAACTTCAGCATGGATAGGTTTTAAACTACTAATTAAATTGTGCACACACATTAACATAATAGGAATATAGTTACCTAACCAAAGCATACCTGTAATTACCAGCCATCTCCAGTGAAACCAAGAAAACCAGTTAGGCACCTTAGGCATTTGTGAAAACTTATTTATGATATGGTGGATATTGTCCAACTGAACTTGAACAGTCTGAGAGAATTCAGATAAATTAGAACAACCCATTCCTGGGGACTGTTCATATCCCATATGTTCTTTTAACTGTAGTACTTCTAATCAAAGAGTAAGGGCATCCTATTTTCTAGCATCTCCATCCTATTCTTACTCAGCTCTACCACCTCAACTCTGTACCTTCATGTTCTACTGTACATCAGAATAGGTAATAAATGAAAAACTATGAATGAAAAGCAAAGCACAGACAGAGATGTCTCAAGTTTATATATTAACAATAAGTTACCTGTTTTTCTTTTTTCCTCTTCATTTTAGAGATGCAGTATGGATTGATGCCTGCAATCAAACAACTCATCATTATTGTAATATCTCTTACATAATTAATGATCCATCAAGTCCTCTCTGGGCCAGAGTTAAAGCTAGGCTTGGACAAAAAGAATCAGCCTATGCCATGTCCAAAGAATTTATTTTGTGCCAACAAGGTGAATAGAATGTATACACATTTAAATTTTAAATTTGAAAATACTTACAAGTACCTTCTCTATATATTTACTTGGTTAGCAGTTGCTAAAAATTATCACAATGTCCAAGAAACATTTGGGGGAACTTAGGGAGTCCGTATCCTGCCCTTCTCCCAAGCCCCACAAAGTCGGGCTGAGAGGCGCCGCTGCTTTGCCCCTTCTAAATCATTGCGTATCCACTGCATACAAATACGGGTCCTTGGTGTCCAGCTGGACTCCGGACAGCCTTCCCCTCCTGGTCTTCTCTGTCATTCCTCTCTAAGTACATTCACTGAGGACTTGGAAGCTGCTTTCATTCCTCCTCTCCACCTTAAGTCCCCAAGGCCTCTGGAAATTTTATTTCCAACTAAATACCCTTAAAAAAATTATTAAACTACATTTGAAAATAAAAACCACCCTCGTGATTTTCAGCTCTCTGTGCTTCAGCCTCCCATTTCCCATAGTGTAGCTGATCTTTGTTTTCACGGCAGGCACCAGGATCTTCAGTGCCAATCCCTCTCCTGACTGTCATCCTACCTCGTAGCTCTCGCACCCTCACTCCTCGGTAGAAGAAGCCATTAGTCACTTGACCCCTCTCTAGTCGTCTAGCCCTTCTCACCTGCTAGCTCCACTCCCTTCGGCTTCCGTGCTTCATTACTTCAACGACTGCAGCAGTTCTGTTCCTGCTTTTCAGATTGTGGCTCCTTGGTGTCTTCCACAGGCCTTCCCTCTACTTGCCCTTGAATTAGTTGTATTCCCCAGAGTCCATGCCTTTGATCTGATAACTGTACCATTTACATGTCGAATTTTTCCCACACGCATTTACCAAGGGCATACTGTGTGCCAGAAAGTGTGCTGCACCGTTAGGCTGTATTGGTTCAGAAAAACAGACCTGCCTGGTACACAGTCGGTGTACCGTAAACATGTGAAGAATAGATCTCTGGTTTACCAACAAAGTCCCAAACATCAAACACACATACTAAATATTTGTCGAATGAGTACCTAATTTTGATGTTACAGTAAAATACTTACAAGTACCTTCTGTATATATTTACTTTATTAGCAGTTGCTTAAATAAAAATTGGATGTATTTAGCAGCCTTATAGAGCCTTCATGCCAACCATCTATAGGTGTTGGAGATGCAAAGACTTTTGGTGAAGGTTGAGAGATAACTGAAATTTCTTTTCTGAAATGCTTTTTAGGAAACAATTTTTTAAAATCTATAGAACCAAAGATAAAGGAAAAATAATAGAGCTTCTATTACATCATAGGTTTTACCAAGATTCATGACCCAACTATTTTTCTTCAGGACTAGGGATGGACTTAAACTGTTGAAGAGGAGTCTAGATTAGATATGAGTATTTCTTGCTTGTGATATTAAACATTTCTTTACTAAGGACACTTAGAATGTCTTCTGGATCTTTGTGGAACAGTTTAAGTGTGGTTCTGCTTCGCAGCATTGAAGGAGTAGGTGGGTGGATTGATTGGGCAGCTTATGTGATGCGCTGTGTTGGTCCCATGCCAGACCCCATGCCACTTCTCTTCTGTCCCTCTTCTCCCCCAGGGAGGATTGGACCACCGAAACTGGGTATCAGAAAGAAGCAAGACCAGATCATTATTGACATATTTCATCCTTTAGCTGTTATAAATGGAAAAGAACCAGAAGCCATATATGATGAAGAAAATAATTGTCACATGTTCATCTACAATGTATATGTGAGGATAAATGGAAGTGACGTATGTATTTCTATTTCTTTTTTTTTCAAAACAGAAATTTATCTGTTGCTAGCCTAAGTTTATCTATGAAGTGTAATGAAAGTAGAGTGCTTATGAACATATTAAGGCAAGACTCATGAATCATAGGTTTTTGGCTAGAAAAAAAAAACATTTGAATGCTGAAGGACTTGGTATTGAAGTTAATCACTAACCATGGTCAGGTGAATACACTGAAGTTTTCTCTTTGCCTCCTTTAATGGCATTTTCCTAATCTAGGATTTTAACCTGTATGCTGCCATTTCTCCACCGGTAAGATGAGGATAATTTTAATCTTTTCTTCCACATTGGTAGTGACGTAAAATAAAATCAAGCTATAATTGGAATCATTGTTTTTGAAAGAAAAAGCTAACCTACTACCATGGGGATATACTGGTGTGCAGACCACACTTTGATTAGAATTACTCTGTTCCATCCATTTTCCACAGCACTGCCATTCCTTAAATTTAACAAGATTTATCAAGTATATGCTTATGCCTTTTAGACACCAGGAGATCCAGTGAATGATATAGACAGAACCTCAACAATAAATGCTATGGAGAAAAATGAAGCAGGGAAGGAGGGGCAGTGGGTTTGGAGGCAGTAGTGATTTTCAGTAGGGTGGTCAGAGCAGGCCTCACAGGGGAGGTGTTAGGGAGCCAGGGCTGCAGGAGGTTAGGACGTGAGCTCCATGGTTGTATATGGGGAGGGTTTTTCAGGCCAAGAGCCTGTCAAAAGCACACTGGGCACATGAAGCGAGCCACGAGGCTGGGCAGAGTGACAGATGAGGTCAGAGGTCACTGGGCCACATCTCTTAGGACGTTGGAGTGATTTGACCTGTTATGAGTGAGATGTTGCACCTCTGGAAGATTTAAGGAAAAGAGTGACACCTGATTTAGGTTCTAAAGCACCACTTCAGCTGCTTAACAGAGTTGTCTTTCTAAAGTGCAAATCCAACCATACTTCACTGCCTAAAACCCTTTAATAAGTCCCATCAGCTACAAAATAATATCTAAATTCTCTTTAACGGCATGGCCTATGAGGCCTGCATGACTTGTCCTCTTGAGGCCCTCCCAGCTACCTGTTTCCCATTCCCTCCAACCTCATTTTCGTTGGCTCTTCGGTGAACCGCTTGTTCTTAGTTCCCTGCAAGTACAGTGCTCTTTCACAAAATGCCTTTATCCACCATGGTAAATTTCTACTCATGCTTCAGTGTTCAACTAGCATTGTCATCTCCCCTTTGAATTCTTCCCTAACACAGTAGACGAATCCTCCTCTACTGTCCGGCTAGTCCTAGTTCCACATAGGCATCCTCTTGCAGTTCCTCCTTTACCTCCCTTCTGCTCTCTACAGGCAGCACTATCTGACCCTGGTGTCTTCTGGCCCTGGTACAGGTGACTCACGCCCTTTGGTTGAATGAATGGTAAACTCCCAGAGACTGTCTCAGTCCCTTCTGGGGGCCACTGCTAAAAGAGCCTACAGTCTCTGCATGACGTCTTTACTATTCTTCCTCTGAGATGCTTTTATCTCTCACCAGCTAAGTTTCTAGAACATTTGTTGGAGCAACTAACAATGAACATCCGTGCTATTGGAGTTTTAAATTTATAAGCCCCATAAAGAACATTTTAATGGATATCTATCATTTTAATGGATATAGATGTATCATGCTATGTTGAAGTAAAAAATTGACTTATTTGATAGCAACACTGTTTTCAGACGTGTTCGACTTCATTGCATACAGGTTTTCTTCCCTGTTTGACCAGGATAAATATGGTGATGTGTGTGTATGCGCATAGATTCAAAGGAGCCATGCACTTTGTATTTTTTCTATACAGACCACAGATAGAACGTACATACAGAAGGAAGATGATTGCAATGAGACTCAGTGCCACTTGAGTATCCCAGTGTCCTCACTGAATTCTAAGTACTGTATTTCAGCAGAAGGAGTCTCAGATATATGGGCTGTCACAACTGAAAAGTCCAAAGAAATCTGTGTTACCATCATTGACGAAAACAGAATAGAAGGTAAGTTCTTGCCATTTTTTTCCTAAATATAGGGAGTGATAACTAAAAGTGATGTGAAAAGAGGCAATTTCAGTAAATCTCTGCTCTTGCAAAAACATTTCAAAGGTGATTCCATTCTTCAGAGAAGTTCAAAATTAGAACTAAATCGATTTCAGGCATGAAAGATACAAAACAACCAATTTGGAAAGCCATGCAATGATTTTTGACCTAGGAAGGAAAAATATGTAACAAACAGATAAAACTCAGTGCATAAATGTCTGTTTCAGGATTATGCATAGTAATACGTCAGTTTATTACTTCAGCATTGCAAGATGTTATATGTCCATTAAAATGGTCTTTATGGGAATGATAAGTTTAAAACTGAATAACAGGAATATTCATTAACGTGCAACCTGTGAACCAGGCAAGCACTAGAAATTACTATCCAAAAAGAAATATAGATAGGCTTAAATCATGTGTTATGTATCATTTTTATACCATTTAAAAATAATTATTTAATCAACTTTTCTTCGGGAGGTGGGAGACATATAATAGAACTTTAGAACTTCAGTTCTCAAGTGCAAGTACTTTAACAAAAATTTGGTCCTTTCCTTGCAGTTATGAAATTGAAATGCTCTTTATAGATAATTTGTAAAATGTAAAAAGCCAGAAGAAAAACAGAATTATCTGTAATTCTAGCCACCAAAGAAATACTCTAAATAATGTTACAGTTTGGTGGTTTTTTTCTTATACTGTTTCTCCCTTTTTCTACATAGCTATAATTATATTGTGTAGTATATATAATTTATAATTTTATATACTGCTTTAAACACATATTACAACTTTTTTCCATTTTATTTCATATACTTTACTAATATAATTTTTAATATCTGTAGACTATTTTATCATACAGATTGCATTCTATTAATGTTCCCCAAGTTTTAGACTTTTAAATTATTTAATGGATTTTCTTTACAATAAATCATGCTTTGGTGACTGTCTGTGTATCTGTATATTTTCCAATAGTTAGGATGTTTTTAGAATATACTTACTAATTTAAAAAATGTAAAAATATTTTTTGATACAGCTATCATTTGGAAGAATGGAAATCTAGGCTGAATCAGACTAAATACTTAAAATTTAATACTAATATCTTTTAGGCCATATGTGAGGGTTTCAAATAAGTGACTTAAAATAGTACATTGTATTTTATGCCAACTTGCATTATGCTATTTTGAAAAATAAAATCCAAATTAATGCACAAAATTAATGTCCAGATTTATTTTTTTGAAAAACAAAAGCGTGATCTATAAAGTGGGCTGATATTGTGGCCACATGGTGGCACCACAGGGGCTCATAAGCACATTCCCTGCCTGTCGTTCTGGTGCTTCTAAACACAGTACTAGCATTAGTTATTTAGTTATTTTATTTTTTACTGTTGTAATAATTTAAATTCTTCACATCCTGTAACAGGTGTAGTAACTTCCAGAGTTACTTTTCCAAAAAAATTTACTTTGGAGTAGATATTAAAGGTAATAAAATACCAGGAAAGAGGCTAAATGCCACCACAATATGTGGAATAGTGTTAATTTGGAAAAGAGGACTATGAAAAAAATATTGACAGTAAGGCTGTAAAAATACAAAGCAGCATTAGAACAAAACAAATAATGGTGATTTTAGATACATGTGCTCTGAAACAAATCTTTCCTGTTTTATATTATTCTTTTATATCTGGTTTGCATTCAAGGGGACTGCATTCTTTTGCAATGTATGTATATGTGTTTGGACATCTGTGTATCTTTCTAAGTATTTGCAATCTTGAAATATATCTAATAATTAGGAGTGGGACTCAACTATTTTAAGAGTTACAGATATTGCCAGAATTTATTTCTAAAGAGATGTATTTTAAATTTTTTTCTTTTGCCTTTTTAATAGAGAAAAGTGTTATCCATAGGAGCACCCTATATTTGGGGCTTTAAAGAAATTGTTAAGGAAAAGCAATTTTAGTCTTATGTCATGGCAATATAGCTACAGAAAGCTTAGCATTATAGAGCTTGGAAGAATCATATTAATAATGATAGGTGCCTAAGTTTTACTCATCTCACCTGACTTCTGTGTCAGTGTTCTTTAAAACTCTGACCATGTTAATTGCCTCAAATTCATAATATAATTAAATAATTATAATTAAAGATTAATACCAAAACTTTATAACTATTTGATGGATATAAAAATAGTCCATGTTCCATGTTAACTCTAATTTCTGATTTTTTCCCTTTTCTTAGATTCTATTTGGATTCCAGTTGTTGCTGCTCTGGTACTCTTTCTAGTACTTACCCTGCCATTTGTATATTGTCTCATTAAGAAGATCAATCCATTTAATAGAGGAAGCATCATGTTACCCAAGTCCTTGGTAACATTTAAATATTTTCCTTTAATAATATACGTTAAAATTTTCCTTTGAACCTTTTTAGTAGCTTCTTACACACCTTTTTAAAGTAGAATGATGTTCAGTAGCACATCACCTGTCATAAATCATTCAATCCACCACACATCCAAAACCACATAAATTTTTACCTTACACCAGGTACGTTTTTTATGCGCAGAGCAAAAGCACAGTTAGATAAGTCTGTTATGGAACTTAAAAGTCTAGAGGGAGAAAAATCCAAGTATTCAGTGCGTGAAAACCGTGTGATAGGCTCACAGATAGGGGTTTATATACATGGCAACAAGGACTTGGTCCGCTTTTGGTGGGGTGCATTTAGTTGTGGCTTTTCCAGAGATGGTGATGCCTGAGCACTTTTAAGGGACAGAGAGGCATTTAATCCAAGTTCTAAAGGACATAATATGTTAAGAAAGCATAGCTTCTGAAAATCTCTACACACAGAAACATTTCATTACGGTTGGAGTATAGAAGGAACGGTGGCCAAGGGGAGGCTAAACTAGAAGTTTGACATCTTAATTGTCTAACATTTCATTGTATCATGGAAAGAACATTTAAAGGTAACAGAATGGTAACTGTTTGAAACAAATATGACAGGAATAATGACTGTGATATGCAAAGAGCATGTTTAAATGTGTTAGGAAAACACTCCTTTTAAGAAAAGTGGACAAGCACTGTGAGCAATCAGTAGAGCATTCATGTATGAATAACATTATTATCCTTACCAGTAATTAAGCACAAAGCAACCTTGCAGAATGCCATTTACACCCACCAGAGAAGGAAAATTAAACCTGAATATCCAGTAGTACCCATAGCAGTAATAAAACTGGTCGGTACTCATAGAAGTAATGCTGCCTTGCCGGGAAGATGAGCATACAGTAGATACACAGTGTTGTAATGCCATAAGCATGCCATACCCTTTGACTTTGTAACTCCAGTCTTAAGAATTTATTCTAAGAAAATAATTTCATAAGTAAGACATGACAGAATACTCACTTCAGCATGTTCTGTAAATGGGAAAAATTGGAAACACTTTAACATCTCCTATTAAAGGAATTATTTAATTGGTATAAAGAAGTTATATGAGCCAATGAAAATTATAATAAAAATAAAAAGGCAAATGGTGAAACTGTTATATAAATAAGTGCTCTCCCATTACAAATGTAGCTAATGTGCATACATGTGGAAGGTCATGCCAAAAAGCATATATTGGTGAGATAGAGGCTGACTTTTAAAAAATCCTAAAAACTTATTTTTAATCTTAGTACAGTATATTTTCATTAACAAGAAAAGGTAACCACTAGATGCTATTATACTGTTACCCTAAATATGCAATGTAGTGGTATACTTAGTTGTCTATTTACTTAAGACTTTTTTTTGAGGATAGGCACTTAAGTTTAATATATTATTTTTAATTATGGATTTCTCTTCCCTTAGCTATCTGTGGTAAAAAATGCCTCATCAGAGACAAAATCTGAATCAAAATACATATCACCCATTACCTACCAACCAATTGTCCCAGAAAATGAGAAGGTGATCTGGGAAGAGCAGTTGTCTGCCGCAACAATTTCAGGTGTGCACACTGAGGACAATCCAGGAGGAGGAGAACACACAGAAGAACTTTCTAGTGAGACAGAAGTGGTGACCACTGAAGAAAATACCTCAGACACGTCAGCCTCTGGGAGCCTTCCGCCCCCAGAAATGAGAGAGGATTGTACCCATTCCAGTAGCGACCAGTCTAAGCCCTGCGGCACTGCTGTAAATGCGTATCACTCCAGAAATGGTTCTGATAGTGGCCTTGTGGAATCGGACAGCTTCTTATCTGATTCAGAAGTTTCCTCAAGTAATAAAACTGAAATAAAGACAGCAGGCCAAGAGTCCATAACACTGAGAAACACTACCACCTCCTTTGGTTATGATAAACCGCATGTCTTAGTGGATCTACTGGTGGATGAAGATGGTAAAGAATCCTTGATTGGCTACAGACTTACAGCAGATTCCAAAGAGTTTTCATAAGATCATCCCAGGACAGAGCAGCTTACCCATTCAAGCAGTAGCCAGTCTGAGCCCTGCAGCACCGCTTTAAACGTGTAGCCCTGCAGCCCTGCAGCAATCAGGATGCAACAACTTTGAAGGATCTGATTTTCCTGAACAGTTTCTCTGCTTTGGTATCATGAAAATGGGATGGTATCAGAGACTGTAGCTTTGTTGATGTTACCCAAATAGAGCATCTTGGTCTAGATAAAAATGTAAAGATCCTGTTTGGGACTGTCTCATTTGGTATGAAGACTGCAAAGACTTAAAAAAAACACAAAAACAACTATTGTCACATATGACCCTTTCCATCTGGGTGGGTTAGCAGTAACAGTGAACATGCTCTAATAACTCTGTTTTTGGAAGACAGTATATAGACTATATATATACTATTTTTTTATTGAACTATAGTTTATAGTATCCTGGTTTCAGATGAACACCTTAGTACTTCATCAGTACTCTACACTATCAAATGAACACCATGATAGGTATAGTTACATCTGTCACCGTACAAAGATACAATGTTATGAGCTATATTCTCCCTGCTATATTTCCATTCCCTGTGACAAAATTGTTTTATAATTTGAAGTTTGTTGTGTGTACAATTTTTAAACAGTTACTTTCAGAAGAAATCCTGGAAGCTTTTCAAAATTGCATTTAAAATCTATTTGTAAATAGAGTTGATGAAGAACGTGTAAATAGAAGTGTATATAATCTATATACACTTATGTTAAAAGATCTGTAAATAAAGTTTTTAAAATTCATTTTTTGTATTTATTCAAGCACATAGGCAGTTAGTTAACTAGAATATCTTACTTGTTTCCATGAATTAATGCTACAGAATTATTTTCTCATTATTCATATCTATAAAATAGTCTTAAAAATTATCTAATCTTTAAAAATGGTCCTTTCATGTCTATATTTTAATATTTACCACCCAGTGTGTAGAATACTGGTCTAAGTTGTTTGGGGAAAAAAGATTTATTTGTAGAATATAACAACTAAGGAGTCTTCTGGCATAAAGATGGTGAAAACCATGAGTGTGGGTGAGGGAGCCCTGAGAAGCATGTAAAGAGAAAGTTCCAGCAAGAAGAAGCCAAGAGCTAATATCCGTACTACAGAAGGAGTTCTTGGGAATTACTAAGAGGATTGGAATTTTAAGATACATGAATTAATTGACGAAAGATGTTTTTCAGTCAACTACATGAGTAAATTAACCATAGAAATAAGCCATGGAACAATAACTCCTCATTTAAAAGTGCAAACTAAAATGAGATGTTCTTTTATTAGTGAGCAGAAAATAGTAGTATTAAGTACTGGTGAAATTTCAGTGAAATAAGACAATGTCTTGGGAATTGCTTTTTTAACTGATACAGGAGTATATACACATTCCATAAAAATACATATTCTTTACTGAAGTTAAGCTCTTGTGGGAAAATTGTAAAACATCCATATAAAAAATCCATAAGACAAATGAAAAGTGTACTCAATTAGGATGGAAAAATATGAAAGTAATTGAAATAGCCAAGTTACTGCTCTCCAAAATTCTAATAATAGTTATTACTGCCAAGTATGTTTTTTAGCCTAGCTAATTCTGATGCCAGGCTTTTTAATTTCCATCAGTTCTACAGGTAAACCATTTTTATTTTCATTTGTATTTCATTAGTAATCAGTAAAATTGATCTTACTTAATATATTAGGTATTTATACTTATGACCTGACTGATTTTATCCTCCATTTCCTGCTGGGCTGTTGATGTGCTTTTTTACAGATTTGTCTGCCATGAGTTATACATTTATTGTATAATTTCTTGCCATTTGACTAAGTCTCTCAGCACAGGTGTTTAAAATGTTTTTGAAGTCAGATATATTCATCTTTTCCTTTTAATCTTAAAAAACCCTTTCCCAAGAAGATAGAAATTTTCACCCATGTTTTCTTATTTGTTTGGGTGTCATTGTTTATTTCATTTCTACATTTAATTCTTCTATCCATCTAGATTTTTTTTTTCATATAAGATGTAAGATAGGGATCCAGCTTTACTATTTTGGTTTCTAGGGCTGCCATAATAAGTGACTACAAACTTGGGTGGTGTAAAATAGCAGAAGTGTACTCCCCCACAGTTAAGAGGCAGGGCCAGATCTCTCTGAAGGCTCTAGGGGAGGAGCCCTCTTTGTCTCTCTTCCTAGCTTTTGGGACTTCCTGACCATTCTTGGAATTCCTTGACTCATAGCTGCATCATTTCCAATCTCTGCTTCTCTTGTCACGTGGCATTCTTTGTGTATCTCTTGTGTCCAAATCTATAAAGACACTAGTCATAGGATTCAGCCCACTCTAATTCACTATGACCTCATCTTAATTTAATTAGATCAGCAAGGACACTATTTGCAAATAAGATAACATTTGTAAGTACCAGGGGTTAGGATTTCAACATATCTTTTGGGAAACACAATTCAATTTATATTTCCCCCGATAAATTAGTTGTCCTAATACTAGTAAATCATCCAACTTTTCTGCACAGATTTCAAATGTCATATTTGTCATAGGCCAAATTCTCAGTACTCCTAAGACTTGTTTTGTGGTTCTGTCTTTTCCTGTATCCATATTGCATGGTTTTAGTTATTATAGCTTTATACGGGAATATATTTTAACTTTAGAGACTCTCCTTAATACTTGAGTGCAATGTTCATTGTACATATTCCTTATCAAATGATTGTTCTTAACAGGTGAACTGTGGAAATTTTTGCCATTTTCCCAAAAACGTCAGTCATTTGGGGAGCTGTAATAAGCATTATCTTTTGCCTTTGTACAATGTTAAGGAATAACCAGCACTTTCTAAAGTTGAATGTTGCCCTTTCTCACAGGGTGTAGCCATAGCATAACAGGGGATCTAGTTGAGACTGGGGATCAGGTCAGCCTCTTAAGGAAGTGCCAATCAAGGAAGTGCCAATCAAGCATAAACTGTGTGGCAAGAGCAAGGAGAGAGAGTGAGTTGGGAAGAAAATTCCAAATCTAAGTGACAATGAATGTAGGGTCCTGTGCGGCAGAATTTATTTTTCCTATTTTAATGTACATCAGGATATTATTTTTAATTCAGAGTCTTGCATTTCAAACTGTCCTCTTATCCTCATAGCTTAGCAGTGCCGTCAGAGTCAGGACTCCCCCCAAAAGTGCCGTCCTTCAAAGGCAAAAGATAAATGGCTTTGTTTGGCACTGATTCAGACAAAGAGCAGCCAAAACAAGGTGTTAGAGCTGCCACAGCTATGTTCCCATCTCAACTACCTCGATATTGACACTTTTTTATTTTTCACTCTTCAGATTTTCTAAGCTTAAAGCCTTCCTGTGGCTGCTGCTTCCTTCAGAATGCATCCAAAGTCCTTCCCATTGCATCAGATGCCTTTGGCTCAGACGCCTGAGGGCTCCTGCCCTCATGGCCAATCTCCTGCCCCTTGCTCCCTCCCCTGCAGCCACAGGGCCCCCCTCTCTCTCTCTCCCATCTGGCCTTTGTTGTTCCCCTCAGACTGTGCTTCCCCCGTGGCTGCATGGCTCTCTGCCTCACCTAACTGGGGCCTCATCCCATGTCACCTGGTCAGTGAGGTGGCCTCCCTTCACGCCTACCTGCCACAGTGAGGCCTCCCTTCACTCCTACCTGTACCGCCGTCTTCCTAGAGTTTTCTCTGCCCACAGCCTGCATTTGTTTTCATAGCACTGATGGTCACCTGACAAAATGGCCATGTACCTGTTACTTCTGTTAGCCCCCCACATATGCTACAGTGTCAGCTCTATGTGAACAAGGACTTGTCTAATCCACTGTAATATTTCCAGAATTTAGGACTGCCTGAAACAAAGCAAGTGCTCAATACATATTTGTTGACTAAATGAATTGTCAACACAACCACTTCTATTTGTCTTATCATGTCTGTGTCAGTTTTACTCCTTTTGCAGCAGTTTGTATGTGTGTGTATGCATGCATGTGCATGTGTACAGAGGGAGAGAATATGTTGGTTTCTGGTATTTCCAAACATTTGAAAACTTGTGCAGAATTGCAGAAATTCCTGCAAGCCAGAACTAAGTCAACAAAATATATGGAATAAATGGAGTAAAGGTGTGAGATTATAGTCAGATGACAAAGGCTGGACAAGCTGTAAAAAAAATCCAAATCCTTCTCATTTTTTATGAGCACTAACCTCCACGTCTTACAGAAGCTTGCCAAATTTAGTGAGCTCATTTTACCTCAACAATTCTCCCTGTGTTATGCCATCAATAGAGCTGATCGACTCCATCATTTATGTTGTTTCCAGGTAGGGCCAGCATGGAACTCATTCTCCTGGCCTGTGGTAATCCTCTCTCTACATACAGCGGGATTCCGGCTTGAACGTTGGGGAAACATGGCAGCTATCACAACTCACCAGGCCCGGACGGAAGACTGATGTTTATAAAGCGCCTGCTACAGGCAGACGGTCGGCAAATTTCTCTTATGGACCCTCCTAGATTCCTGGTGAGGCAGGCATTATACGTTTTTTTCTAAGTGAGGACATTGGGGCACAAGAAAGTTAGATGTTGTTTTAGGTAAACTGGAAACCAAAGAGGTATATCTTGGGAATACAACATAGAAGACAGAACTCAGAATGCAAATAAAACATGAAGGATGGGCTGGGGCCTTGTGTTGCTGGAAGGCCGGGTGGGGTGCCACAGGGTCTGGGAAACGTGGCTCAGAGGCCAAGGAGTCAGCCAGAAGCTGGGACATGGGAGCCTGGAGTCCAGCTTGATCTTGTCAAGGACCCTCTGCTGGAGCCTGTGTTTGGCTGAAGAAAGAACATGGGCTGGCTGGGGAGAAGCTAGGCACTCTCTGCAGGTAAAGTAGAGCCTCTAGTTTGGGGAATAAGGTTTTCTTTTTAATTGACATATAATTGACATAGAACATTATGTTAGTTTCACACATAAAATACAATGATTTGATATTTTACAATTACGAAATGCTCACCACAGTGCCTAGTTAACATCTGTCACCATACAATTACAATTTTTTTTCTTGTGATGAAAAGGTTTAAGATCTACATTCTTTCTTAGCATCTTTCAAATACACAGTACAATAATACTAACCCTAGGTGCCATGTTGAACATTACATCCCAGGGCTTATTTATTTTTTAACTGGAAGATTGTATCTTTTAAATATGGGATGTTTAAATGGGTTCGAGTAAAGAGCCCAGACATCTCATAAATCGAATGAACTTAGTTTTCCAGGGTTGTGAGCATTCTTATGCCCCGGTTAGAAATGGCATCTTATGGGACCTCATTGCAAGTGGAATGAGAAATGTATTTTGAGGAATTTGAACTCATATATCACCTACCTTCAAAAACCAGCCTTTTCCCACTGTAGTCTGATGTCACCAGGCGTCCTGAATTTAAAAAACCCTTCCTCTTGGTCTTGGAATGTATGTCACACTTTAACTTTGGCAATCCAGCAGCCATGTCCAGAAACAGCCTTAGGTGAGGCTGGAAATACACTCTAATAAGTTAGAAATGGTGGTTATCCATAATGCTACAGTAAAATAAGACAAAAAGTTGTTACTTTAAAATGAAAAGGCTATTATCCTTTCTCTGAGTTTTATGAGGATTTAAAAATTTTATTTAGAAGTTCAGTGTACATCTTGCCAGACTGACACTACAGCTAAGCAATTTTCTGACCAAATTTTACCTTTGTTCATGAATAATAAGTTAAGAGTAATCTGTCTCTCTGCCCTTCAACTTCTAAAAAACAAAGCAGTGAAAGAGGGGATTTCCAAATTGCACATGGTTGTGTAAGACAGTATCTGGATTTCTCTGGAAATCATGAAAAACAGCAATGAGAATTAAAATTAAAAAGCTGTTTCACTTGGAAATTTTGTTTTAAAACTTGTGGATCAAAAATTGTGAAATTGTTAAAAAAAAATAAGGAAAGTGGTCTACCTCAGAACAAAAGGGGGAGCCTATGGGATACATTTCAAAGTAAATTCCTAGTGTAAATACATGTTTGATGTAAATAAAGGATAAAACAAATGAAATAAACATCTGGCAAGGGGTTCTTACAAAAATAAACAACAAATTAAATGGAAGACAAGGAATTTTGAAACAAAATGAAATATGAGACATGAAATGTTTTTAAGTAGAATATATAACTAGTTACAAAATCTGATTCCTTGATAAAAATATTAAAGATAAATAATTAGCTAACTGAACTTTAAAAAATTAAACAAGAGAGAAAATATCATTACTCAAAATAGGAAATAATAAAAAGGAAACCACAGAAATGGGGAAATGAGTACATGCATCATAAGGGAATAATTAGCATAACTCTACACAAATACATTTAACAGCATGAATGAAATGGACACTCTTCTAAAGAAAGTATAATTTGTTTAAACTGGACTTAGATAGAAAACTGAAGCAGACTAATTATCATAGAAGAACTGGAATTAGAATATTGCCAAAGAAATGTCATGCCTATGCATCGCACTCCCCACCCAGAACAGCACCCAGATGATTTCTCAGGGAAATCTCTCCAACCCGCAGGAAGCACCGAAGACCCAGTTCACAAAGATTACAGCTAAAGAGTGAGCAGTGGTGCCACATGATGTTGCAAAGGCCAGCAGTGCCTCTGCGTGTCTGACTGAACCATAGGAATCAAGACAGAATCTCAGCCCTCTTCTCTTAGGACTCCCACCCCAAATCATAAAAAGCAGAGAAACAACTTCCTGTTCCTTTAGCCTAAGTCTTGTAAATTCAGGCCAGCGGCTAATATCACATTCCCTTTCAATGATGCACCAGATGCATTAAGTGCTCACTCTGTGTTCAGCACTGTCTAGAGTAAAGCAGTGAACCAAACATACAACATCCTTGGCCCCATGGAGCTTACATTCTAGTGGGGGAGATAGACAGCAAGAATAGAATAAAAGTCTGTCAAATGACAGTAAGTGTTATGGAAAAAAATTAGGAAGATAAAGGGGATGAGGACAGCTGGTGGGAAGTGTTGGGTGGTCATGGAGGAATTTACTGATAATATCTGAGCAGAGACACAAAGAACGAGATGGTGTGAGCCTGGACATCTCAGGGACAGCATTCAGAGGGGATGGTTCATAAAAGGTCCTTGTGTGAGGATGTGCCTGGCATGTTTGAGAAACAGCAAAAAGAGCCATCAGGACTGGAGCACACTGTAGGTTGAGAAAAAAGTTGTAGGAGATGAATTTAGAGGTAATGGGGCCAGATGATACAGTGCCTTAAGGGTAACTATATTTGACTTTCATTCTGAGAGAGACTGGAAGACATTAGAAGGTTCTGAGCAAAGCCTTTCATCTGACATTTAGAAGGAACCCTCCACCTGATGCAGACGACAGAGACAGAGGCAGGGAGAATGGAAAGGAGGCTAGGGCCATGACCTAGTCAAGAGGCAGTAGGAACCCAACTGGTTCCTGACATTGGAGAGGGTAGCATCTGGTTGGATTCTGGCTATGCCATTACAATCTTTCCAGAGTCAAAACAACATGCAGGCATATGCTAGTGCATGGGCATAATGGCTGATTATATCTAGTAAGGTTTCCAAGGTTAGTAAAATAACTTGATCAAGAAGAGTCAGAGCAAAATCAATAGAATCTTTTACCCAAAGCAATATAAGTGAAGAGCAAAAAAAAAAAAAAAGGTATCTTAAGGAAGCTCTAAGTCTAATGAATGGAGATTCTAAATAATGTATTAGTGTTAACAGGCCAAAAATTAATCAAAACTAAGCAATCAGATTGGTCAGTGAGCTTATTGTGTGTGTTTGAACAACAAAGTTCCTTTTTTCGGCACTTGAACACATGAACTATTTTGAAATTCATGCCAATTATTTACAGAATGCAGAACTGCTTAAAGGTCATGGTTATTACTCAGCAGAGTTATTGAGGGTCTGTTGGGTAAGAAAGAACAAATAGTATCCCATTTGTTGGTACTACAAGAATATGGTTCTCTGTAGGTCTGAGGGGAGAAGGGTGGTGTTCAGCTTACAATTCATTACGGAACTTTACAAACATGTCCTGCTGCTTACCAAATCATAGACTGAGGAAAAGAACCTGGGGCAGAAACCCAGTCCACCTGACCCCTTAAATAAATCCCAATGAAGCAGTTCAGAACTCCAGGTTTTGAACACTCTTCTGAAGGAGAATGAAGAGCATGTGGTCCCTCATTACCAAGACTTGGTAGTGATGTTGGCCCCATGAAGACTGGCTCTGCCTTCTTGTTCATTTCTGTATGCCTAGCACTGTGCCTGGTACACAGTGCATGCTTAATAAACATGTGTTTGAATGACTAAACAATTAAAGAAGCGAAAGGCCAAATCTTCTTTGACATCATTCTGTCCTTTTATGGGATGAATATTACAAGTGAAGAATAATGCATAGTGGTTTTATTACAGACCTCAGGCCCTTTGGCCACCCAGATCTGATTTCACCCCGCACTTTGTCATTACCTGCTGTAGAGTGTGGCCAGGTACTTTGATCCTCTCAATGTCTCAGTTTCTTCATCCATAATATCAGGATAACAGCACTGACCCTCTGGGCTTATAAAGATTAACTAAGATAATGTGTGAAAAGAATTTAACACAGTGCCCCATAATCATTAGATCTTATTATGGACAACAAAATATTCAAATTACCAAAAGAACCTTTTGGTAATTTTATAAAGAGGGTATCTTGTAAATTAACTTTTAAAATGTTTTCCCTATTGTTATGAAAAAATTTCAAATATATGCAAAAGTAGAGTATAATGAACCTTTGTGTCCCCAGTACCCAGTTTCAATAAAGACTAGCTCATGATAATTATTACTATATTACCCCCTCTTAACCACTTGGATTATTTTGAAGTAAATCCCAGACATCATGTCATGTTATCTGTAATACTTCAATACGTATCTCTAAATAATAGTGATAAAATAATAACCATAATTACACTTAAAAATAATTAATAATGATTCCTTAATTAGATGAATCGTTGGTCTGCCAGAAGCCACAAAGAGAAAAGAAGAAGAGGATCAAGTAGGCCCAAGGCAGGGGTTGAGGCCAGTTGTCTCCATACCAGTTTGCTTACCAAATCATAGACTGAGGAAAAGATGGAAGGATCCACTGTGACTCCCAAGGTGGACTCTTCCCTCTAGGAGGCTGGAGGGCGTGAGGGTCGGGGTAAAGGTAAGGAATGAGTTTGAAGCCTTTGCTTAAAGCAAAGTAGAGCAAAAACCCTCATTATCTTAATTTTTTTAATTCCCAAAGCAGGTGTCATTTCATGTGAAATAATTCTATACAAATTCTTCTGCTTCCAAACTGGTGGGTTTTTAGAGTTTAATTTTATCTTTTCATCTACCTTGAAGCACTGTTGGTGGAATTGGCTTTTATGAAATCATGGAATCACACAATTAGAAAGCTTACTGGATGGTGACAGGACTCATTTGGTTTCTGAAATTTAACATAGCACAAACACTCACAAGTCTCTGGGAGCGTGCAGGGCTTAGTAAATTCCATGCTCTTCTCCCTTGCGCTACAAAGTCAGTAACTAGTGGAAACCCCACTAGTTTCATACTCTGCTGCTCTACTTACTAAACCTTGAATGAAAACATGTTTCTTCTTTTCTTAACTGGAATTTGGAGCAAGCTGTTTGCATCAAAATAAGAGCTATTCATGTTTAAGTCACTGAACATCAATAGTTCAAACCCAGATTATCATCCTCCATTTAAAAACCTTTGCATAAAAGTTATGCAAAGTCTAGAGTTCAGTGGATAACATCAGCAGGTAAGTGAAAGATACTACAGAAGAGGCCAAGAAGAAAAGGGAACCTAAAATGTGGTGTGTCTGATATCATTTGAAAGCCGAAATCAGTTTATAAGCAATGGAAACTCCACCTGGAGGAGACAAGGAGTCTGGACTGAGAAGTCTGACACAGTCCAGAGGCTCTGGGAAACCTGGTGTGTCTTCACAGCCCCTCCAGACTGCTCTGGCAGTGTGCGGACTTTCCCTTGAGCAGTAGCTTCAAGAAGGCAGGGCAATGTCTATTTTATCAGCTGCTGCATTCCTGCTGCAGGTAACAATGCCTAGCACACGACAGGCAGCAAATATTTATTAAATGTTATTCAATGAATGAATGAGGACTGTTCAGCAGCCATCAGTACTACTTACCGAAGAGGCTATTCTACTGAGAACTTGATAGAGACTACACCAAAGGGAAAAGAAGCCAGAGGATATTTCCTTTTATGACCTAAAGAACCTCATTTAAAAAAAAAACCTTTATGACTTTCTTGTGCTTTAATGTATAATTTTAGTGCCTCTAAGTACATGTGGTAAAAAATATTGGTTAGGAAAAAAAAATACTGATTAGGAAAAATGATATAATGAATCATGGGCAAAGAAGAGATGATCTAGCTTGACAAGATCTCAAAGACGACACAAAAAAAATCATACGTAGCTCAAAGTAATTCATCCTTTTAAGGACTGTTTAGTTTGATGGCTCAAAATTTTTATCAGATTGCTGGAAACAGAGGGTGGGACCGGGAAAGGAAGAGGTATTAGTTGAGTGGGGCCCAGGGCCACCGTGAACTGGGAAGACCATTGAGTATGGCAGGGAGCCCTATGGAGAGCCAGAGGGTGTGCAGGATATGAGGCATCCCAGCAGCTTCTCTGGGGAGCTTCCAAGAAGCAATGAAAAGGAAGGATTAACCAGAGCCCCCACCTGCTTGGACCACTGCCAGGGGCCCTGATAACTGCAATTGCCAAGCACATTACTCAAAATCACCCTATCAGCCAAGCCAGGGAGCTGCCTCTCTGCCTCCTGGGCCAAGGTCTCTGCATGAAGGCCTCACGAGCTGTTCCAGTCACTCACCCTGAAGCACCTTGCACGGCAGCTGCCCTGCCCTGCCCTCCAGCCCCCATCCTCAATGCTTTGCCTTTTCACAGCTAATGAAGAGCAGTTCCAACAAAAATGAGCTTCCACATTTACGTGACTCACAGAAGTGTTTTTGAAGTGATTCTTATTAAGCTTTTATAATTCCCCTAGAATAAGAATACATGTCTTCACAAAATGAAATTGAAGTTGTTCCAGGAACCATGGTTAAGCCCAAGAGGGGAGGTTCAGCATGAGGATTCTGCGTTTCCTCTTCCGCTCGGAGCTGCGTCTCACGGAGGGGAACACTGGCTGCCCGACCAGTCACACTCGCAGCCATGGCATCTGGACGCTGCTTTGTGGCCTTCCTCATCGGTTTCTTTCTGACGGGTGGAGTAGGTAAGTGCTTCTTTGCTTTTTAATTGCTCATGGCTTTGTCATCTGAGTCTGCTCACTGTTAGAAATGGCACTGGCGTGTTTCTGGGTTTTGTAAGTTTCACCTTTCTCCTGTCACAAAACAATCAGAGCAGACATGGGTCGGTTTCCATCTGCAGCCTGAATAACCCCATGTGGACTTAATGAGTAACTACTAAAAAGGAGGCACTCGAGAAACTTCATACAGAACAAATGTACATCCATCTGTCTCCTCAGCATTTCCCTTGCCTTCAAGCGACACTATAGCATAGTGGTTCTGAGCACAGGCTCCTAAGCCAGACTATTTACTATCTAGGAAATCTTGGCAATTGACTTATCCCCTTTGTGCCTCAATTTACTCATCTGTAGAATGGGGATTGTAGGGCACTATGAGGATTGAGTGAGGTGATATATACTAAGTGCTTAGAGCAGTGCCTAGCACAGAATAGAGGCCATAAACAACACATGAGAATTTGCTATGGGTATTCACAGAGAAGTGTTCAAATGCAGACAGCAGCTTACCATCCCAACATACTCCTGAGCAAAGTCATTAGAACCCCATTAACAGAGCGGTACCTCTCAGTGTAAATAGCTCAGATCACTTTCCCAAGACTATACAGTTGCCCAGTGACTGATAACATGAAAACAGCTCAAGCCTTCATTTCACAGAAATGTGTGGATTTGAGTAGAATATGCCTTTGGTCCTTCCTAATACCAACACCAATTCCTACTCATCTAGCAAAATATGTCAGGAATTCAAGTCCTACTAAAGTGATGTTGGCTCTGCATGTCATCAGGTCTATAACCTTGAGCCTCAGCTTCCCCACCTGTAAAATGTACTAATAAAAATATCTACCTTCTATGGTGGTTGTGAGAATGAAATAAGATGTGAGGGTTTGAACACAGTCTCCCGGTGTATGTTTAATGCTCATACGTTCAATAATCAATGAATGCAAGCCAGGAGGAGGAGGAGGGAAAGAAGAAGAAAGAATATCCTCAGCCTCTAATTGTTTTTCTTCCTCCATTTGCTCCAGGCTTTGCTCTTGGTTTTCTGTGGCAGGTGAGAGGCAGGCTCTGGAGTCAGGCTGCGGGGGTACAAAACCAGCTTCACTATTTGCTGCGGTGCAAGTTCCTGTCCAAGGCTGAGTGTTTCAGTCTGTAAGAGGAAGACTGAAATGGTACCTCTTACACAGAAGGGGGCGGGTAGGTTAAATGAGTTAGTGCAGGTAAAAAGCCCCTCGGGCTCTGGTACAGAGTGACTTGCTATTGTTGTGGATGGTAGTAGCAGTGGTATCATTACAAAAAAGAGAGAAGAGATCTGTAGACAGAAGAGATAAAGGACATCGAGCCACCTATCTTTAGGGCAGTACATTAACTCTAGTCAGGGTCTTTAGGAAATTGTGCCTATCATCTCCTGAAAACTTCTGGAATATTTACGGACTAAATATGATTGATCAGGTAGTGATTTTGGTGGGCAAAATCAACAGTGGCAATACACTCTTCCAAGTACCCAGAAATCCAGTGAGAATCTGAGAAATGAGGAAAAGAGTGCTGGACTAAGGTCCTGGAGCCAAAACTGAGCCTGGGCAAAATTTTGCCTCAGAGTAGCAGTAATATAGTGGCTCCTAGGAAATGAGCAAGTGGCCTTGGGTGGACCCTTTGTATCCATCATTACATGCCATTACCACACGGAGGGGACTACAGACATACTTTTCCCTGCTATTTACTCCCTCTGCAGCTTGGAATGGGGTGAGAGGATTTCACTTATGTTTTTATAGTCTGAAACTTTGGCGTACACCAAAATCCTCACATTGAAGATACAAAATGTAAATTTCTGGACTCCACTTCCACTATCTGCACTTACAGCAACTACTTTAGAGATTACTGATGTAGGTATTCTCTCGAAAACTATTGCTAATAACAATGGCACTTGTATAATATTCAGTGGTTTTCTTTCTCTTATTATTTTAGAAACTCATCCAGCCTATGAGTCTCTGAAGCCTCAAAGAGTATATTTTCAGTCCCGAAATTTTCACAACATTTTGCACTGGCAGCCTGGGAGGGCTTGTGCCGGCAACAACAATATCTATTTTGTGCAATATAAAATGTAAGTAATTTGAGATTCCTCCAGCTTCTAGAGGTGGCCACTGAGATAACATGTCCTAGAATGCAAGGGAGTGTTAGAATCTGAGCTTTGTCTCAGTGTCAGAGGGGTTGAGAGGAAGCTGACGTAGCAGCAGAGGCATCTTGTCTCCTTTGATGCCTAGTGACATAAAATGCACGATGACATGCAGTCTGCTGGGGACACTTCAGCCCTCAGAGACCCAGTACTGAGGCCTTATGACTCAGCCTTTGGCTTCAGAGCAGGACCTAATGGCCCATGGTGGGCTCTATGTATTTGTTAGTGAATGTTTGGCAGTGACTTGTTTAGCACATAGTAGGTACTCGATGAAATTGTCACTATTGATAGTGACAAGCTGTGGGACACAAACAGAGGTGAGTAAAATAAGTTTTTAACTTAAAAGTCATTTTTTAGAGTTTGTTTACTATTTAGAAAGTTATTTTCAAAAATGAATGGCCTTTGTAAGCCTGAGCACGAACTGGAACATGCAGCTGCATGTTGCTCTTGTGTGATCTTCAGGATAATTCTGGTGGATTGTTGCCAAGACTCAGCTATAATCTAGTCCTTTCCTGGATGGAGGCCCGGGAACAGAAGCTCCTGAATTACAAATGGCAGGTTTCGCACTCATATATTTCCTGTTTTTTTGAGGTTCCTCCTTCTCTTACATAGGTTGAGATGCTGGATGAGATTGAGAAGAGAGACATTACTGTTCATCTTTCACGGTTTTTATTTGAAATTCAGAAAATAAAATGCAGCTATGGACCAAAGCAGTCATTTTTATTCCATAAAGTCATCCATGTCTCACTAACATCCATGTCCTAGGTCAGATTTCCCTATTAACTAACCTCTAAATTCAGAAGGAATATCTTCAGAAGTTTCTCAGTCAGGAACTGCTGCTGCTTTTCTCAACATATTTTTTGTGGAAATTGTAAAATTTACAAATCTTTACAATGAAGATTTCTTCCTTCCAAAACTACATTTGTAGATGCAAATTTGTGTAGTTGAAGATACTCCCAGCGTACGGAGTAGGGACTGGTGCTCTTCCATAGTCTGTGTAAGTCCAAAGCAGGCCTATTTGTGTTGCAACACAAAAAGTGAATTAGAAGTTGTTTTACCATGTGTGATTCCCACTTGTCCAATACCAAAAGCAATGGTGTACTTCTTCCCTACGTATATGTATAACAGTAACAGTATTGTGCACAACAGTAATAGTAGTATAATTCCATTCAGGTTTGTGGACCCGATTCCAATGTGTGTCAGTATGTGAGAGGGGGCCTTCCCACACATACTTACACCAAGCAATTCTCAAACACCAGCAGGGTGTTGGAGAACTCAGCTCCATTCTGATGCTCTCTTCCCAGACACAGAACCAGATTCCCCAGGTTAAGAGCTCTGCCCTTCAAGACTGCCCTCCACTCCCCACTCCCCTTTCCCCCACTCCAGACACCCGGGTACAAGCCCCAGGCAGTTCCCTGTGCTCCTGACCTCCGAGGTACAGATTGGAGGTTCCCAAAACCTCCCCCTTAGGTTCAATGAATTTGCTAGAGTGGCTCACAGAACTCAGGAAAACACTTACATTTACCAGTGTAATAAAGGATGCTAGTTAACAGCCAGATATAGAGAGACACAGGGCAAGGTCCTGAATAAAGGAGCTTCTATCCTCGTGGGGCTTGGGGCCTGGCTCAGCGGCATGGGGAGGGGTTCTGGTTCCCCCAGTATAGATGCTGTCCCCGACCAAGAAGCAGGATGCAGCTGAGCAGAGCAGGCAGAGCAGAGAGCAGAGACAGCAAGAGACAGCAAGCTCTTCTCACGAGTTTTGTGAAGGCTTCATTGCATAGTCACGATTGACTAAATTACTGGCCATTGGCTGATCCAACCTCCAGCCCCTGCCCTTGGGTGAGGGTCCACAAGTCTCTCATTAACATGACAAAACACCCCTTTCACCTTTAACACTCCACAGTGTTTTCAGGAACTGTGGATGAAGACCAAACATACCTGGGAAATACATATTTGGTTATAGAATGACCAATTCATAGAATGACCAAATATGTATTTCTTATAACTCATTATCTCATACCATGAAACAAATGAAGATTAAATTTCAGGATCCCATGGGAGAATTTCATATTTGTAATTCTTTTTCTTAAAGAGGGCTCCCAAACTTCCATTGAATTCAGAAAGCCTAGATTCACTCCTGCGGTATTTTCAACAGCACAATGAAGTTTTATGTTTTTGAAATCTTTCACTTTGATTCTATCCATTTCACATGAGTATACTGTTAATACTTGTCCCCTTTGGAGTAGGATAAAAAATGAGGCATTACATTGAAAAGAAGCCAGTCATTACACTAGATTCAGCTAGTAAAGAAATGTCTCATCAGTAAATAACAATTTTAAAAATATCAAATTGTGCTCAGCATGTGTGTTGCTGTTTCTGCTTTAATGGTATATTCTTGTATAATGAAGCTGCTGTGATATAGTTTGCAAAGTACAGACACCAGAAATATCCCTCATTATTATGGCTAGAAATTCATAGGGTTCAAGTCCTTTAATAAATGATCTAGAAGGCTTTATCTCCAGCCTCTAAATCCTGCTCTGTCCCCACCATCATCTTACGACTTTTTCTCTGATTTATCACTGATAAGGAAGTTGTCATAATCTTTCCTTTTGCTGTTACATAATCTCATAGTCATAGGCTGAGTCAGCCTATCAGCCCCTTTGCTTCACTGCCTTTTTTTAAATGGGTTCCTCTCCTCTCCCAGCTCCTAATCCCAGGATTCCTTAAAATACTTAAAAATAGCCATAAATGGACACAGTGGTACTGATATTGGAGGGCAAATTCCAAACAGTCTAAAAAATTAATACACTGAGAAAACAAAAGACTCCTTCAATGGAAAAAACAAACTCAGATCTTTGTCTTTTCCCTTCCATAGGTATGGACAGAGACAATGGAAAAATAAAGAGGACTGTTGGGGTATTCAAGAATTCTTCTGTGATCTTACCAATGAAACTTCAGACATATGGGAACCTTATTACGGGAGGGTGAGAACGACGTCGGCTGGGATCCATTCGGGCTGGACCATGACACGGCGGTTCACTCCCTGGTGGGAAAGTGAGTTGTTGTATGGAATTCCTTTGCATTTGCCCTTCCTGCCCTTGAGAAGTCCTCAAGAAGCGGAGCAAGCTACCAGGCCCTATGCTTTGCTGAAGGTTGCACCATCATCTCATTGGATCTAATTTCAAAACAACTCTAGAAGATGGCTTTTATCCCCCTTTTACAGCAAGGAAAACCAAGCTACAGAGGCACTAGTAGATGCCCAAGTCTTACAGCCTGCATAACCGGAGTCAGGGTTCAAATTCTGCTGCATCTGACTGCAGAGTCGACACTGTGTCCCACTGCCAGGTTCTTACCTCCTAGGAAAAAAGTAGTGTGAGAAGGCAGGAAAGAAGTCATATTGCCCCAGTCCTTTCTTAAGCATGGGGGTTATGTTCTTGAAAATAATCATTGCAAAAATTTTCTGCTGAGGAAATTAAGACTTTTAATCACATCCCCAAGGGAGAGACCAAAAATTCATTCTTATATTCGTTTCTCAATGATGTGGATTACTTTCCTAATTTAGTTGTAATCTCCAAATAGCATATTTAATCTAAAACATAAATTATAAACTATTACCAACAGACCTTACATAAAATAGTAAATAGAGTAAGGAGAAGAAAAGTGTTTAATGTATAGGTACAAAGATATGCATAACAACACAAAAAGAAAATATGGATATTTACTATAGTCCTCATAATTACAATTAGTCATGAAGCTATGCTTAGTATTCATAACGTCCTCCCTCAGTATGAACTCAGTGTTCTCTTTCTTTTCAGCCAGCACTTTAGTTCTTCATCTTGAGAAGTTTGAGTCCTTTTGGTCTTTTCTGTAGTAGCTTAACATAACCTTAGATTAATTTTTATCATTGAATATAGGAGTTCTAAGAGGTACTACCAAGCATACTTGTACCTGATCCCATTTTATAAATAACAACAGTATTTTCCCTTGATAATCAGAACCAATCTCCCGAGACAATGCAAGGACCTCATTTTCTCCCTGTTGGTTAAATTGCATGAAGAACTTCAAAGAGTCAGAAGGCAGCCTCAACTTCCAATTCTTTAAAGCGACCGTTGTTAAAACCTGGAAGATTAAAGTCAAGTGTATGGAAACAAACCACTTCATGAGTTGTTCACTATATTTAATAGTGAGGAATTGCCCCTCCCACTTCATTTTCTTGTTTCCTAGACCTGTGAATTCTGTCTGTGGGAGAAATAGCACCATATATTGGCCACAAGACTAGAACTTACACCAATTGATATACAGCCAAACAAGCTATTGTCTCTCAAACTGTATTTTCAGTTATCTACTTTACCTACTTATAAAGCCAGGGATATCTGAGTGATGGGACATGTGGTAAGGCCAAATATTCCTGTGGGTAAGAGACTTGACTTCACTTCTTCCACATGAACTCAGCTCTTCTGTTATAAGCAATGCATCATGGGGTTGCGTGCCCATGAATAAGGCATTTATCACATCCATGGTGAGGGATTGTCAGGGGGACTGCCCATAATAACACTGAGATAGGGAAGGCAAATCTGTAACCAGAAAAGTGTCTATTCCATTGTCTCTTGTCTCCTCCCAGTTGGAAAGGATTAAAAGGTAACTATAAGATGAACTGTACAAAGGGCTCATGACTGGTCCTCCTTACAGGGAAGTTAGACATTCAGCAGTGTCAGTCCAACCTTGACAAGAAGTCCACATTGTTGAGTCCATACTGAGCCTCCATCCCTTTCACACTACCGTTTTGTTCATTGCTTGTGGAACAAGAATTTAGCTGCTCCATCTAGATTTTTTTAAATAGCTTTATTGAGATATAATTCACACCCCTTTTAACTGTCCATTAAATATTCACAGTTCAACAGCTTTTAGTGTCTTCACAAGCATGTACAACCATCACCCACAATTAATTCAAGAGCACTTTCATCACCTTGAAAACAATTTTTCTTTTCAACCTGACTCCAGTTATGCAGACTGTAAGACCTGGGCAACTACTAGTGTCTCTGTGGCTTGGTTTTCTTGGCTGTAAAATGAGGATAAAAGCCATCTTCTAGAGTTGTTTTGAAATTAGATCAAATTTCAGACTTTTGGCTATTCACCCTACTACTCTCTCTTCACTAGCCCCTCAGTCCTAGGTAACCACTAATCTACTTTCTATCTCTATATAGTCCCCTGTTCTTACATTCTGTATAAATGGAATCATATAATATGTGGTCTTTTGTGACTGGCCTCTTCCGCTTAGCATAATGTTTTCAAGGCTCATCCATGTTGTAGCATATATCAGTACTTCATTCCTTCTTGTGGATCAATAATATTCCAGTACATAGATACACCAATTTTTGTTTATCTATTCCTCAACTGATGGACATTTATGCTGTTTTTACCTTTTGACTGTTATGAATTGTGCTCCTATAAACATTCATGTACAAGCTTTTTTGTGTAGACATACGTTTTTATTTCTGTTAAATATATACCTAGGAGTAGAATTGCTGGGTCAGTTGGTAACTGTATGTTTAATCATTTGAGGAACTGCTAAACTGTTTTCCAAATCAGCTGCTTTCCACTCCCACTATTTTACATTCCCACTAGCAGTATTTGAGAGTTCCAATTTCTCTGCATCCTCAGCAACACTTAACTGCCTTCTTTGATTATGGATATCCTGTTGGGTAAGAAGTGGTATCCCATGTGGTTTGGATTTGCCCTGATGATTGATGTTGAGCATCTTTTCATGTGTTTATTGATCATTAGTGTATCTCTCTTGAAGAACTATTTCAGATGACTAGACCATTTCTAAGTTGTAGTATGTGTCTTTTTTATTATTGAGTTGTTAGAGTTCTTTATATGTTATGGATACCAGTCCTTTTCAGATATATGATTTTTTAAATATTTTCTCCCATTCTGTGATTTCTCTTTTCACTTTCTTGATGGTGTCATTTAAAGTACAAAAGCTTTTACCTTTGATGAAGTCCAGTCTATTTTTTCTCATATTTCTCATATTTTTGTCATATATAAGAATCCTTTGCCAAATCCAAGGCTCTGAGTGTTCACCTGGAGTTTTTTCCTAAGAGTTTTATAGCTTTTAGCTCTTACATTTAGATCTTTGGTTCATTTTGAGTTCATTTTTCTATATGGCGTAAGATAAGAGTCCAACTTCATTCTTTTATATATGGCTATCCAGTTGCCCCAACATCATTTCCTTGGAAAGACTATTCTTTCCTCATTGAATGATCTTGGTACGCTTGTGGAAAATCAGTTGACCATTGACCTGTATGCTTACTTCTGGATTCTCAATTCAGTTCCAGTAATCTATATGTGTACCCTTGTGCAAGCATCACACTGTCTTGATTACTGTTGCTTTGTAGTAAGTTTTGAAATTTGGAATTTGAGTTCTCCACTTTGTACTTCTTTTCCAAAATTGTTTTGGCTACACTGAGTCTCTTGCAATTTCAAATCCACCTAGATTTTTGAGAGCTTCCTTGTGGTAGGTACGTTTTGCTCTGCATTCACATGAACACAGAAATATTTGCTTAGGGGGTCCATCCATATATCTCTTCTCCAAACCTCCTGCCACCACCTGAGTGGTATATAATACTGCTGCAGTTCACTTTTGGCTGGTGCCATCATGTCACGCAGAACCTTCTGGGAACTAGGATCCTTTTATTTTTCTTCCTAAATTATGTGGTCATAAGGAGCTCCTTAAGAGGCCATAGCTATAGAGGAAGAAGTATTATTAAGATAGTAGGTGTAGATGCACTGGAAGGATGAGCTACCTACTTTTGAAAATTAATTTGAGGTTAAGACCTGCTAGAAGCTGGACTCACATAATCTTTTCCACTTAATGTTAGCATATTTCTGTGCATTTTATGACTTGGTGTATTAGAGGACACCCAGTTCATGATAGGAAGCTCAGGCTGCATGGTTCATTGACATCCCAAGGAGAGTTGTTCAGTTTCTATCAGGACCCAGCAAGGAAGTCTGGAACTTTTTCTCAAAAGTAAAATAGTGATCTGCTAAAGAGAGTATGATTTTGTTATAAAAATCTAGGGACCTGGAATTGCCACAGTCTCTACATGGCCCTGTCCACCACAGATGTTTTGAAGATTGTTGGATATCTGGATCATAAAAGACTGAGACCTACTTGTTTGCGACATGGACTAGCTGAGAAGTCTATCTCTTATTCTGGGTCCCTCTCAAAGCTGAAAATCTTATGAGTTCTTTGCAAATGGGAAACACAACTAATGTGGTATGTGTTTACTCCAAAATTCACAGACACCTAAAATTCATAGAGACCCATGAAGACTTTCTTAGTGGGAAGGGATGCAAAGTAAAGCAACTTGTCTTTCATTTGAGAGAAAATGTCTCAACAAATTCCAGAGGAAATTGAACTCAACATTCTGCTTCTATGTATTTTACTAAAGCCTCTACAATGCTTAGTGCTGTAGGCATACCAAGAGCAATTAGTATTTTGTATTCAATTTAGTGGATCAGCATGATATCCTGTGGTGAAAGGGTCAAAGACTCTGCAGACTCCATGTGACAGACACTCAAGGTGATAACAAAAGCCAAGTAAAAGGAAACTGTTCTGATGCTTTCAAACTATTGAACAAAGGAAGGGGGGAAAAAAATCATTCCCCAAATCAATAACGATGTATCAGAGGTTGTGTTGATTGGCTCCAGAACAGAGGCACTAGACTGAATAGCAATTACACCATGGTGACCACCTAAGTACATTACAATAATCCCTTTTATTGTTCAAGACCCAGCTTTTTGTGAGAAGGGTACAATTCAAATAAATGGGTTAAAAGAGGAAGCGATACCTCTCACTGTCTCTGCATCTTTCAAAGTATTTTTCATGCACTGACCTCTGCAGTTTCCCCAAGGATACAGTAGTACCTTTGATTTTCTATTTTGTTCAGAGGAGAAATTCTACTGGCTTCCACTTGGAATACATTCTAGGATGTTAGGACAGCACGTTCCTGGAGCTATGATACCAGCCTAATGAGCCTACTGGATGCACGAACTCATCTGAGACCTGTTTCTGAGCAGCAAAGTATTAATTATTTCAGGTTAAGAGGTTCTGGTTCCTGGAATCTACCTAGAGACAATGCATGCTTTTTTTTTTTTAAGTTTCTTAAGTTAAAAGCAACATTTGAGGCTCAATAAGATTTCAGTATTATCTAACCCCCGAATTTCTTGTATTAAAAATAGTTGCAGGGTTTTGGCATAGTCCTGATTTTCTAATAGAGTGGGTTAAGGTCAGAATAAATAATCACCTTCTCTCTTTATTCATTCAGCAGGTATTTGCAAGACACTTACTATGTTCCAGGCATCATACTAGGTCCTGGAGGGAAAACAGCAAGCACAGAAGACCCAAAGTCTCTTTCTTCATAGAGATTTCTGTTTAATGAGGAAGACAGTCATTAATAAAATAATCACACACAAACATAAAAGGATACCAATGACAGATGGTACAAAAGGGGTTCCCAGTGCTATGGAGTCAAGGAGAGACCTGGTCAGCACTATCAGGAAAGGCATCTCTGGAAAAATGACACTTGAGCTGGTATCTAAAGCTGAACAGACATTAACAAGGCTGAGAAAGTGGGTTAGAGCATTCCAGGCAAAGGGAAGAGCTTTGGCAAAGGTCCTCTGGCAGGAAGAAGAATGGCAAAGTTTTTGCCATGCAAACCAGAGACTGAAAGATAACTGGTATGGTGAAGAAGAGAAGGCAGGAGGGAATATGAAATGAGGAGGGACTGGGGAGGTAGGCCAGTAATAAGAGTTTTCTGGTAAGTTATGACTTCCTCCTGAAAAACGTAAAGTAATTTTAACTAGGAGCCATATCATCAGATTTCTGTATTGAAAATATCACTTTGGCTACATTTAGGGGTACAGATCATATAAAGAACAGATTGAATACAGGTAAGTAAGGTAGTAGGTCCCTGTAATAGTCCACAGGAGGCAAGATTTGGTTTGAATTAGGATAATGAAAAGGGCTATAGAAAATTTTTCACTGGAGGGACATTTGGTAGGGAAAAATGGCAGAGCTTGGTGATGGGTTGGATATAGTGATAAGGAGGAAGGACATGCCAAAGACGACCTCTAAACTTCTGGCTTGCATAACTAGATAAACCACTGAGTTACTTTTTATGGGGTTTGATGTAAAAAAGATCAGCTGGATGGGGTGAAGAGTAGTGGAGATCATGAGTCCAATTTTGAATATGGTGAGTTTAAGATGCTTTTCAGACATGGAGAGAAGTATCTGCACAGATCCAGGACTCTATTAGAGACACCATTTGTGAGTCATTTGCATATTGTGTGATGGGCATTGGTAGAATTGTCTAGAGAAGGAATATTGCCTGAGAGAGAGTGATGAACAAGACCAAGTACTGAGAGAATCCCAAAGACAGATGCCTGAGTAGGGTAGATGAATCTTAAAAGGAGACCAAGAAGGAACAGCTAAAGAGATAGGAGAAAATCAGCAGACTGTTACATTCATGAATATCATAGGAAGAGAATATTTCAAGGAGAAACCAGCCAGTGAATAAAATGGTGCTGTGAGGTCAAGGAATCTTAAATTGGCCATTGTAACACAATCACAAGCCAGTCAGTGGGTCAAGAATGGTCACTTAATTACAAAGCCCACTGTCATGGATCACACACCAGGAGTCCCTGTGATATCTGAAGCCAGGCTCACTGGCATTTCTAGGCCAATGTTTAAAATAATCACTTCACCTATATTGAGGAATAAATATCACATTAAACAATCAAAATCTAAGATAATGAATTGATACATTCAAATGACCAGGATGATCATGTCACAGACACCTTACAGAAGCAAAGCCAAATATTTTAACCAGAGCTCAGAAGCAGCACAACACATACTTGGTCATTTGATTTATGCTCATGGTGCAGTTCAGTGGAGTAACTGTGGTCTTTTTAATATGTGAAACTGGATTAATTGAGAAAACAATAAATACATTGCACATTTACAAAATTAAGTCTGGCTGGACAAGACAATAAAACTCAGCAGCTATAGCCTGTGGGCCAAATCTGGCCTGCTTCTGTTTTTTGTAAATAAAACTTTATTGGAACATAGTCACACCTATCATTTACATTTTGTCTATGACTGCTCTCACACCTCAATGGCAAAGGTGAATAGTCACAACAGAGACATTTTAGGCCCACAAGGTCTAAAATATTTATTATCTCGTTCTTTACAGAAAATGTTTGCTGACTACTATTCTACATGATAGCATGGGAGAATATTTTCATGACATTGGGGTATATAGACCCCCAGTGTGCTAATGATGAAGGAAATAACTGATAACTTGGACTACACTAAATTAAGAACTTCTGTTTATCAAAATATACCATTAAAATGATGAAAATAAAAGCCACAAAGAAAAGATACTTACAATGTGTATATCTGGCATAGGACTATGTCCAGAATGTACAAAGAACTCTCATAAATCAATAATAAAAAGATAAGGCAGTGGAGCCAAGATGGTGGCATGAGTAGAGCAGCGGAAATCTCCTCCCAAAACCACATATATTTATGAAAATATAACAAAGACAACTCTTCCTAGAATACAGACCAGAGGACACAGGACAACATCCAGACCACATCCACACCTGCGAGAACCGAGAACCTCGCGAAGGGGGTAAGATACAAGCCCCAGCCCGGCGGGACCCGAGCGCCCCTCACCCAAGCTCCCAGCGGGAGGAGAGGAGTCGGAGCGGGAGGGAGAGGGAGCCCAGGACTGCTAAACACCCAGCCCCAGCCATCCGCACCGGAGCGCAGACACAGTGCATGCGTGGGGTACTGCATACTAGGGAAACAGGGCAGCAAGACCTGTGAGTGGGTCCCTGAGGTCGGCGCCATAGGACAAAGAAAAGCAAGTGGCTTTCTTTTTTTTAATTATTATTATTATTTTTTTCTTTGTTTTTTTTTGGCAAGTGCTTTTTGGAAGTCTTAAAGGGACAGGGACCCCAAAACCAGATGGAAGCGCCCCGGGACACTTAGTTCAGATGCAGGGAAACTGGGGATCTCTGGGCACTCTAACCCCCTGGGCAGCAGGGAGCACAGAGGCCCCTCACAGAGATAAATAGCCTCCCGGCCACTCCCCCTCCAACAGGGCTCCACAATTTTGGAGCGGAAGCCCGAGCCAGGCCACGCCCACAGCAACAGCGGAGATTAACTCCATAGCAGCCGGGCAGGAAGCAGAAACCCTGTCTGCGCGCAGCTGCGCAGCACAAGCCACTAGAGGGCGCTGTTCTCCCAGGAGAGGAGGGCTACAAACCAACAAGAAGGGAAGTTCTTCCAGCCGTCACTCATCCCAGCTCTGCAAACTATTCCTATCACCATGAAAAGGCAAAACTACAGGCAAACCAAGATCACAGAGACAACACCAGAGAAGGAGACAGACCTAAACAGTCTTCCTGAAAAAGAATTCAAAATAAAAATCATAAACATGCTGATGGAGATGCAGAGAAATATACAAGAGAAATGGGATGAAGTCTGGAGGGAGATCACAGATGCCAGAAAGGAGATCGCAGAAATGAAACAAACTCTGGAAGGATTTATAAGCAGAATGGATAGAATGCAAGAGGCCATTGATGGAATAGAAACCAGAGAACAGGAACGCATAGAAGCTGACATAGAGATAAAAGGATCGCCAGGAATGAAACAATATTAAGAGAACTGTGTGACCAATCCAAAAGAAACAATATCCGTATTATAGGGGTACCAGAAGAAGAACAGAGAGAAAAAAGGGATAGAAAGTCTTTGAAGAAATAATTGCTGAAAACTTCCCCAAACTGGGGGAGGAAATAATCGAACAGACCACGGAAATACACAGAACCCCCAACAGAAAGGATCCAAGGAGGACCACACCAAGACACATAATAATTAAAATGGCAAAGATCAAGGACAAGGAAAGAGTTTTAAAGGCAGCTAGAGAGAAAAAGGTCACCTATAAAGGAAAACCCATCAGGCTATCATCAGAATTCTCGACAGAAACCTTACAGGCCAGAAGAGAATAACATGATACATTTAATTCAATGAAACAGAAGGGCCTTGAACCAAGGATACTGCATCCAGCACGATTATCATTTAAATATGATGGAGGGATTAAACAATTCCCAGACAAGCAAAAGCTGAGGGAATTTGCCTCCCACAAACCACCTCTACAGGGTATCTTACAGGGACTGCTCTAGATGGGAGCACTCCTAAAAAGAGCACAGAACAAAACACCCAACATATGAAGAATGGAGGAGGAGGAATAAGAAGGGAGAGAAGAAAAGAATCTCCAGACAGTGTATATACCAGCTCAATAAGTGAGCTAAGTTAGGATGTAAGATACTAAAGAGGCTAACCTTGAACCTTTGGTAACCACAAATTTAAAGCCTGCAATGGCGATAAGTACATATCTTTCAATAGTCACCCTAAATGTAAATGGACTTCATGCACCAATCAAAAGACACAGAGTAATAGAATGGATAAAAAAGCAAGACCCATCTATATGCTGCTTACAAGAAACTCACCTCAAACCCAAAGACATGTACAGACTAAAAGTCAAGGAATGGAAAAACATATTTCAGGCAAACAACAGACAGAAGAAAGCAGGGGTTGCAGTACTAATATCAGACAAAATAGACTTCAAAACAAAGAAAGTAACAAGAGATAAATAAGGACACTACATAATGATAAAGGGCTCAGTCCAACAAGAGGATATAACCATTCTAAATATATATGCACCCAACATAGGAGCACCAGCATATGTGAAACAAATACTAACAGAACTAAAGGGGGAAATAGACTGCAATGCATTCATTCTAGGAGACTTCAACACACCACTCACCCCAAAGGATAGATCCACCAGGGAGAATAAGTAAGAACACGGAGGCACTGAACAACACAGTAGAACAGATGGACCTAATAGACATCTATAGAACTCTACATCCAAAAGCAACAGGATATACATTCTTCTCAAGTGCACATGGAACATTCTCCAGAATAGACCACATACTAGGCCACAAAAAGAGCCTCAGAAAATTCCAAAAGATTGAAATCCTACCAACCAACTTTTCAGACCACAAAGGTATAAAACTAGAAATAAACTGTACAAAGAAAGCAAAGAGGCTCACAAACACATGGAGGCTTAACACGCTCCAAAAATAATCAATGGATCAACGAACAAATTAAAATAGAGATCACGGAATATATGGAAACAAATGACAACAACAACACAAAGCCACAACTTCTGTGAGACGCAGCAAAAGCAGTCTTAAGAGAAAAGTATATAGCGATCCAGGCACACTTGAAGAAGGAAGAACAATCCCAAATGAATAGTCTAACATCACAATTATCAAAACTGGAAAAAGAAGAACAAATGAGGCCTAAGTCAGCAGAAGGAGGGACATAATAAAGATCAGAGAAGAAATAAATAAAATAGAAGAATAAAACAATAGCAAAAATCAATGAAACCAAGAGCTGGTTCTTCGAGAAAATAAACAAAATAGATAAGCCTCTAGCCAAACTTTTTAAGAGAAAAAGAGAATCAACACAAATCAACAGAATCAGAAATGAGAACAGAAAAATCACGACAGACTCCACAGAAATACAAAGAATTATTAAAGACTACTATGAAAACCTATATGCCAACAAGCTGGAAAACTTAGAAGAAATAGACAACTTCCTAGAAAAATACAACCTTCCAAGACTGACCAAGGAAGAAACAAAAAAGTTAAACAAACCAATTACGAGCAAAGAAATTGAAACGGTAATCAAATACTACCCAAGAACAAAACCCCCGGGCCAGATGGATTTACCTCGGAATTTTATCAGACATACAGAGAAGACATAATACCCATTCTCCTTAAAGTTTTCCAAAAAATAGAAGAGGAGGGAATACTCCCAAACTCATTCTATGAAGCCAACATCACCCTAATACCAAAACCAGGCAAAGACCCCACCAAAAAAGAAAATTACAGACCAATATCCCTGATGAATGTAGATGCAAAAATACTCAATAAAATATTAGCAAACCGAATTCAAAAATATATCAAAAGGATCATACACCATGACCAAGTGAGATTCATCCCAGGGATGCAAGGATGGTACAACATTTGAAAATCCATCAACATCATCCACCACATCAACAAAAAGAAAGACAAAAACCACATGATCATCTCCATAGATGCTGAAAAAGCATTTGACAAAATTCAACATCCATTCATGATAAAAACTCTCAGCAAAATGGGTATAGAGGGCAAGTACCTCAACATAATGAAGGCCATATATGATAAACCCACAGCCAACATTATACTGAACAGCGAGAAGCTGGAAGCTTTTCCTCTGAGATCGGGAACAAGACAGGGATGCCCACTCTCCCCACTGTTATTCAACATAGTACTGGAGGTCCTAGCCACGGCAATCAGACAAAACAAAGAAATACAAGGAATCCAGATTGGTAAACAAGTTAAACTGTCATTATTTGCAGATGACATGATATTGTACATAAGAAAACCCCAAAGACTCCACTCCAAAACTACTAAAACTGATATCAGAATACAGCAAAGTTGCAGGATACAAAATTAACACACAGAAATCTGTAGCTTTCTTATACACTAACAATGAACCAATATAAAGAGAAATCAGGAAAACAACTCCATTAACAATTGCATCAAAAAAATAAAATACCTAGGAATAAACCTAAACAAAGAAGTGAAAGACCTATACCCTGAAAACTACAAGTCACTCTTAAGAGAAATTAAAGGGGACACTAACAAATGGAAACTCATCCCATGCTCATGGCTAGGAAGAATTAATATTGTCAAAATGGCCATCCTGCCCAAAGCAATATACAGATTTGATGCAATCCCTATCAATTACCAGCAACATTCTTCAACGAACTGGAACAAATAGTTCAAAAATTCATATGGGAAAATAAAAAACCCCGAATAGCCTAAGCAATCCTGAGAAAGAAGAATAAAGTAGGGGGGATCTCACTCCCCAACTTCAAGCTCTACTACAAAGCCACAGTAATCAAGACAATTTGGTACTGGCACAAGAACAGAGCCACAGACCAGTGGAACAGAATAGAGACTCCAGACATTAACCCAAACATATATGGTCAATTAATATTTGATAAAGGAGCCATGGATATACAATGGCAAAATGACAGTCTCTACAACAGATGGTGCTGGCAAAACTGGACAGCTAGATGTAGGAAAATGAAACTGGACCATTGTCTAACCCCACACACAAAAGTAAATTCAAAATGGATCAAAGACCTGAATGTAAGTCATGAAACCATAAAACTCTTAGGAAAAAACATAGGCAAAAACCTCTTAGACATAAACATGAGTGACCTCTTCTTGAACATATCTCCCCGGGCAAGGAAAACAACAGCAAAAACGAACAAGTGGGACTATATTAAGCTGAAAACGCTTCTGTACAGCAAAAGACACCATCAGTAGAACAAACAGGTACCCTACAGTATGGGAGAATATATTTGTAAATGACAGATCCGATAAAGGCTTGACGTCCAAAATATATAAAGAGCTCACCCACCTCAACAAACAAAAAACAAATAATCCAATTAAAAAGGAGCAGAGGAACTGAACAGACAGTTCTCCAAAAAAGAAATACAGATGGCCAACAGACACATGAAAAGATGCTCCACATCGCTAATTATCAGAGAAATGCAAATTAAAACCACAATGAGGTATCACCTCACACCAGTAAGGATGGCTACCATCCAAAAGACAAACAACAACAAATGTTGGCGAGGTTGTGGAGAAAGGGGACACTCCTACACTGCTGGTGGGAATGTAAATTAGTTCAACCATTGTGGAAAGCAGTATGGAGGTTCCTCAAAATGCTCAAAATAGACTTACCATTTGACCCAGGAATTCCACTCCTAGGAATTTACCCTAAGAACGCAGCACTCAAGTTTGAAAAAGACAGATGCACCCCTATGTTTATCGCAGCACTATTTACAATAGCCAAGAACTGGAAGCAACCTAAGTGTCCATCAGTAGATGAATGGATAAAGAAGAGGTGGTACATATACACAAAGGAATATTACTCAGTCATAAGAAGAAAACAAATCCTACCATTTGCAACAACATGGATGGAGCTAGAGGGTATTATGCTCAGTGAAATAAGCCAAGCGGAGAAAGAGAAATACCAAATGATTTCACTCATATGTGGAGTATAAGGACAAAGGAAAAACTGAAGGAACAAAACAGCAGCAGAATCACAGAACCCAAGAATGGACTAACAGGTACCAAAGGGAAAGGGACTGGGGAGGATGGGTGGGTAGGGAGGGATAAGGGGAGGGAAGAAGAACGGGGTTATTATGATTAACATGCCTTATGGGGGGTGGAGAAAGGGGAGGGCTGTACAACACAGAGAAGACAAGTAGTGATTATACAACATTTTGCTATGATGATGGACAGTGACTGTCAAGGGGTTTGTGGGGGGGACCTGGTTTAGGGGAGAGCCTAGTAAACATAATATTCTTCATGTAATTGTAGATTAACGGTAACAAAAAAAAAAGAAAGAAAGAAAGAAAAGGGGGATTACTCCCTGATAGGATAAAACTAACTGTAAATCAACAATTAATGCATGCTTTAAATATCCTTAATTTTGATCATTTAAAGGGTGTCAGATGATCAGCTATGGAAATACATTTTTCTGATAATATTCCTTTCTCTTAAAAAAAAACAAAAAAGCAGTTCCTGTGTGGTGATCTCCTATAAGTTCTTCACAATGGTATAAAGGGCATATCAAAGTGTGGACAAAGGGATTGTTTGTGTTTATACAGAGGATCAAAGCCTAATTTGGCTACCCAGAAAAAGAATTAAGATACGATATGAAGAAGAACTTCCAACATCAACATCCTCTGGAAGAGTCATTCCAGAAGATGATCATCAAAAAACTTCAACAAAGATCCTGGTGCTGTTGCAGTTGTAGCTGCATTCATCCCACCGGTTCCTGGACTTGCCATTGGAATGAAGAAGGAGATATCTAAGCTGGCTTGTGCATACAGTAAAACAACAAATTTGACTGGATCTATACTGTCGGAACTCAACCAAGAATTAGGAGAAGTGCAAGTTGCAGTGCTCCAAAATCTTGCGACTATAGACTATCTACTGTTAAAAGAACATATGGGATGTGAACAGTTCCCAGGAATGTGTTGTTTTAATTTGTCTGATTTTTCTCAAACTATTCAAATTCAGTTAGACAATATCCATCATATCATTGATAAGTTTTCACAAATGCCTAGGGTGCCTAACTGGTTTCTTTTGTTTCACTGGATATGGCTGGTAATTGTAGGTCTGCTTTGGTTATGTAGCTGTATTCCTATTATGTTAATGTGTGCACGCAATTTAATTAGTAGTTTAAAACCTATACATGCTTATGTTACTCTACAAGAAGATATGTCAAAAAAATAATCAATCTTCCCATGTTTTCTTCCGTCTGCTACTTCTATAGCTTTTCTTCTTCCTTCCTAATTACAACCCTTAAGTAGAATTCATGCCTCATATTGAAATTACCGAGTATCATAATTCTTCCAAGTGGTAAAGATACCTCAAGACAAATGCTGGGCATAGAAGCCACAGGGCATAAATCTGCAAAGAAGTAAAAAGCTAACCTTTTCAAACAATATTGCTTCTCTCTCACTTACCAACTTTACATTTCCCTGTATGGCCCCGGAAGATGACTGGTTAGCCAGAGACGGGTAAGATTCCTCAAGGGAGGAAAAACGTAAGACAGGCACAGTCGCAGGGGAGCCATCAGGTGAGAAATTGGGGATCAACAGAGGTGAGGCTTACAACCTCACCCCCCCTGTTTTGAGAGAAATCTTCTGCATCCGTGGATGTTTTGTTGCCCTTGTCTAGCTTGGATTAATACTTTGTCTAGAGGCACACACCTGATCATCTACATTTGCTCTCTTACAGCACTAAACTATGTTTTCTACCTTTATCTTGCATCTACCTACCACTTCAGCATTTTATTAAAAAAAAATAATAATAATAATAATAAGGGAGAAATGTGGGATTCACATATAAATCAAGTATAAAAATCAAATAAATATTCACATTTGACCTGATTGTTATACTTCATAATGCATGATCAAAACCGAAAGTTTCTGTGATGACTGCCCTTGCACTGTTCACCATGTAACTTATTCACTATGTAAGAATTTGTTCATCATGTAAGAACTTGTTTGTTATGCTTCAGAAGATTGGAGACTGTTAAGAATTAGGCTTGGGGTGGATTAATGATTGTGCATTGAGTCCCATATACAGAATTTTATTGTTGTTAACAACCATTTAATCAATAAATATGAGAGATGCCCTCTCAAAAAAAATTACATTACAAAGGAAGGAAATTGACAAGGAGCAATATGTTAGACAGAAATAAATTCTGTTTTCTTCCATTAACAAAAAAAAAGATAAGGCAACCAATTAAAAAATGGGCAAAAGGCGTGAGCACACTCTTCACAAAAGGGGATATCCAAATAGCCAATTCCATTAGTCAGCAGGAGAATCAAGCATTAAAACACAGTGAATTAGTAATGCACACTTACCAGAATGACAAAATATTAAAATTTTAAAAATAATGTCAAGTGTTAGAATGTGAAAAATGGGAACATTCAATTACTACTGAAGGGAATATAAACTGGTGTGTTCACTGTCACAATATCTATAAAAGCTACACATATATATACTCTATCACCCAGCAATTCCACTCTTAGTTACATTCTCAGCAAAGCACACATTTCCCCAATGACATGTATAAGAATGTTCATAGCAACTCTACTCATAATAGCCAAAAACTAGAAACAACCTAAAAGTCTGTGAATAACACAATGGATAAATCATGATATTCATACAATTAAATACCACATAGCAATAATCAAAAGAATAAATTATTGCTACATACAACAACATGGATTAATATATATATAATTGTTTGCTATGGTCACCATAGCATAATACTACAGGCTGGGTGGCTTAAATAACACACACTTCATTTTCCAAAACAATCACTGTAGGCTATGGAAATGATTGATAAATTTCCTCTTAAAGCTTATTCAGATGTATCAGTCTTTGCAAATAAAAAAATATCTTCAAAGAAATTTCTCCTATAATACTGTAGGTATCAGCAGTATCTCCATAATGATTTTTGCCAGGCAGAGAGAATTTAATACTGACTTGTTATTATGTATAATGTGTCCATGTGAAATACTACATTTTAAAAATGATTTGTCACAATTTCCTATTCTTTCTCCAGCAAAAATAGATCCTCCACTCATGAATATAACCCAAGTTAATGGATCTTCATTGGTGATTCTCCATGCTCCAAATTTACCATATAGAGACCAAAAAGGAAAAACTGAACCAATGGAAAATTACTACGTGCTGGTATACCGAGTCTTTGTAATTAACAATTCACTACAAACGGTAAGTTCAAAAAAATAGATGTTTGTTTTCTTCTTTGGTTCATTTGAGTAACATTTTAGCCACCAAATATATCCTCTCTTTGGCTACTCTCTCTCTCTTCTTATCATCCCTTATCTTTTTTCAGTTCCTTCTCACTTTCCCCTTCATCGATAAACTATTAGCTCTTGGCATCAGCCTCAGAATCTGCATCTACCTTTTTCAATCACTCAGCTTGTCTCCACTTGACCTTCCATGAATATCTAAAGATTAGTATTAGCAATCTTCAGTTCCACTTGACTACCACAAATATTTATTTGTATGGACTTAACATACCTAATTTCAAGTGGTTTTTGGATCACAGCGCTATATATTTGTGCCAATTTTGCCATCATATTCTAATCCATAGGGTCTATATCTTGGTTTGGTGGTTAATTGAATACTCCTTTTTTGGTGTCCATCTAAGACAGGAGTCTTTGGTTATAAGGAACAGAAGAAGCCCATTCAAATTGGTTCAACAAGATAAGTGGAAGGGAGGGGAGGAGTTATATTAGGAGATAACATGCAATCTTATGAAGAGCTAGAGGCAGGAACTAAAGTGCTGCCAGGCTCTGTATGACTGGGAAGGGAAGATGGAGAAGCCAGTCCTAAAGAATTCCACTCTGTCTCTCTCTGGCCACATGTTGCACACCTACAATTGTCTCCAAGTCTACTCCATTCTTGCTGCACAGTTCAAATTCTTGCAAAAGAGACTGCGCACTGGGCCAATCAATCAGCTGCTCTCAGGGAGAAGTCATGCGGGACCTACACAGCCATATCTCTGGAGGAGGAGGAAGTGCCTGGGAAGAATCCCTAAAACTTAACTACCACTGTAAATACTTAATTAATTTTATTAAAAATAGGGCAAGTTGGTGATTTACTGAAAACCACTTATCATCTCATTTTTACCCCTGTGTGTAGGAACAAAAGGTATATGAAGGAATTCAAAGAGTTGTTGAAATTGAAGCCCTAGTACGTCACAAGGGTTCCTGTGTGGTGGCTGACATATATCAGCCCATGTTAGACAGAAGAAGTCAGAGAAGCGAAGAGAGATGTGTGGAAGTTCCTTGAAGTGGCATGGAAAGCAAAGGCCCCTGAGAACAGGACGCTCATGGCTGGAGGATCTCATTGACAGGGGTCTTTACGTTTTTTTAGAGCAATGTTCACCATTATACTTTAGGAACTTCTGTATTTAGCCATTCTTTCTTTATATTTTACTTATAGACTAAATTTAAGCAACACCCCCATCCACACAAGAGAAAGTAGGATTTAAAGAAGAGGCAGAGAATAAAGGGCTCTATGCAATACAGAACTTTATTTCTGAATGTAACATCCCTAACAACAATCTTTACTCTTCTGAGACAGCTAAACAATTTAAGAACCAAGGAAAAGTAGGCCTTTAATGAAATATTGTTAGATTATTAAAAAGTAGCATTAAAAACTGAAGCAATCTTGAAGCACACATATTTCATTCTCAGTTGAGTCAGTTAAATTGACACAGATGTGCCAATTTTTACATGAATGAATATTTCCCACACATTCCTATGTTATGTGAATATGCTTTTCCATAGTAACTTTTTAGTAGAAAATATTTCTACTTAATGAATCAAAATTTCCTTTTAATTGCTATTCTGTGTAAGAATCGTATTTGAAAAACCTCTCATGATGTCTGGGTTAATATCCAGATTAAGATATTAGCAATAACTGATATCTTACTGATATATACTGAAAAACGCCTGTTCTGTACAATTCCCCTCATTACTACACATTCTCTTTAAGGTTTTCTTTTCTGTTTTGGTTTGTTTTGCTTTTTAATCTTGCCTTAGAAGAATTTATCCTTATCATCACAATCGGGTATCATGTTTTTCAGCATCAAAGTAAAAAATAAAACTTAGCTCCAGTTTATGCCACATTCCCTACTCAACCCTCCTGGCAGAGGGTCTCTTGCTGGTGGGAGCTTTATAATCTTACATACAGGGATTTTACAAATGACAGTTTGAGAGGCATAGGGAACCAGGCAGAGAAGTTGGTTTGAAAATGAAAGCACACAGTGGGTAGTAGGAGTTGTTTGGGGGAGAGACTGGTGATGATGAAATCTACAGGGCCAAAGAAGGCTCACCAATGACCTCCCAGCAGCCCCAGGGCCCGCCTGAGTAAAGGTCTGAGGCTTAGGGCTCTGTGTGTCAACAGAAAGCTTCCTTCTTCACTTTGGGCTTAGTCTTGTATATTTATTTAAGGTTATCTTTCTTATGAAGAGATATATATTGAAGAATATGTGTACAGTTCCTCATGAAAACTGTTACAAAATGACATAAAAATAGAGTAAGTGCTTCTGGTTATACAGAAATACATGCAATACTAAATGGATTAAAAATGATTCAGAAGTGCATAGAGAGAGAGAGTTAGAGGCCTAACAAGATCTGGAGAACTGGTTTTATTGCTTTCCCACATGGTCAGAAGAAATGAAATTGAGCATAGGACTAGAGACAAAAATAAAAATTGCTTTCATCTGTGTTTTTCGATGATATATATATATTTTTTTTTGCTTATGATCTTTTTTTTACCTTTTGTCCTTTTGAGGGAGGATTAAGAGCAATGGAATGGATGGGGAGTAAGGACTGTGCATGGCCAACAGCATTTGTGTTTATGAAATTCAATAGTCTAAAGCCTGATTTAAAAAAACAATTATGGTTCCCTCATGAAAGTTATCAGGTAACATCAAGTTTTGTTTATTTTGTTTGTTTTGCTTTGATTTTGCTTTCATGCTCAGGCAAATCACTGAGAAACACTTAGGCAAGAATAAAATACTTACAAAAATGTGTAATTGTCACATTCTTCATTGTGTTAGGAATGTTTTGTCATACTATTTCAATAAATATTTTAAATTTGCTTTGCATTTTGAAACATTTGTTATTTCAGCTTTTAAAAGGATAGAATTGCTAAGTCTTTCAGATGAAATCCTAATTAGACTTCTAGACCCACACTAAATTCCAGCCAGAAAGGAGCAAACAGAGCCAATTTAGCAGGACTCCAGGCATTCACTGATTTTAGCCTATGATCAAATGGCAATTCCACTCTTAAGTTTCTCAGACCAAAGCCTCTGGGGTCATCTTTGTCTCTTCCTTTTCCAAAATATGACTCTTCTCACAAGTACCCCATTGCAAACCGACATTATTTCTTATCTGGATAATTGTTGCAGCCACCTTATTGCTCCTGCAATCCCTCTAGTCTAGTTTCATCAGGGTAGCAGGGTGTTCCTTTGAACATAAATCATATCATGTCACTCTTCTGCTCTAAACCCTCCAATGACTTCCCACCTCATAAGGGTAAAAAGCAAAGTCTTATAATGGCTTCCAAGGCCCTGAATGATCTGATCCCTTCTCTCATAATCTCAGACTTCGCTCCCTAATTCTGGCCACATTAACTTCACTCTGGCACACTGACCCCATTCCTTAGCCCTTCAGTATGAACGCTCTGGCCTCTGGGTTTGTCTACCAGCTGTTTCCTGGAAAGGTGTGCCCTCAGATACCCATAGGCTCACTCCCTCACCTCTGCCAGTTCTTTGCTGGAAGATTGCCTTATCACCATTTGATTCAAAAACTCAAACTTAACCCTGCAATTCTCTCCACCCCTCATTTTTAAACCACCTGACACACCGTGCAGTTTACTTATTTACCTTGTTCATGGCTTGTCTTTCCCTCCTCCAGGTAAAGGCTGGTTTGTCTGTTTTTCACAGCTGCATCTTTACTATCTAGAACAGAACCATATACAGTAGACAGTCAATACTCGTGGGATAAATAAATGAAGCCAGAGTGGAATCACTGAAAGCAGGGAGGGACGGGGGAGGAGGACAGGAGAGGCTTTCCTTGTGATTTTGTACAACCTGCTGCCTTATCTTCCTCCACAGGTTAGTATGGGAGAGTGGCCTGCTTTTAGAGATGCACAGATGGAGATAAGCAGAGGCCGGGTCTTGGGCAGTTCTGACACTGCAGGAGGGAGCTAGCTATTCTGGAATCATTGTTTCTTCCTCCCTGAGTGTCATCTCGTAGATACCGTTTGTTCTCCTCGGTGAGTGGTCAAGTGCTTAAGTCCTGTCCTAGACCTTCAAAAGGATGAGGGAGTGAAACTGAGGATGTGAAAAGGAGACATGTATGGTGACGAGAAGGAATTTTAGAGAATGTTCTCATGACAGGGTTGAGTAAAAGAAACCAGGATGCCCAATGAGCAGATGAGTTGCCCTTAGGTCTGCTTCCTCTTGAGTTGAATCAGGTGTTTGAGGGAATGGGCTGGAAAGGCAGCTAACTTCTATTGTGTCTGGATGTGCCTTGCACGTTGAAGGATTATTCATATAATACTGATGAGAGTGAAGGAGAGATTCCAGTGGACACACAAGGCACAAAATGTCTTTAATGGCAAAGGATTTGGGGACTTTGAGATGGTTAAATTACTAAAGCAACTCCCAGTTGGGGTTTACGCTCCAAGGTCCCTACATTGCCCCATGAAGACATGCTGCTCTTAGCTGCTTAGCATAAGGGACCCCCAGGTGAGAGGTCCTCTTTGCCATTCTCACAGGGACTTGATACCCTCCTGGTTCCCCTCTCATCTGTCTTGAGGAGGCCAGCTAAAGGCCTGCTTGCTCACAGGGAGCAAGCAGAAATGGTGACAGAGGATCTCAGCCCAATCCTGACAACTGGTCAGGAGAGCAGATGAAGGGATGGTCATTTCTTCAGGCACATCTCAGCAGGTCCAGGCTTCAACTGTCTGAGATCTGCACTCACGTGTGCACTATTCCTTTACCCCTCACCCTTGCCCACAGGTAGCCATGATTATTATGAAATAGATAGTCGCCTATTTTATAGAGGAGACTCTGAGAGTTGTGATTTGCCAGCAACAGAAACCACATCTATCTAATTCCACAGTTGGAGCACTTTTTATCAGATCCACTAGAACATCCTTTGGGTTTTTGTAGAGGTGGATTTCCCTGTAGTTCCTTTTTTAAATATCAGTTTTGCTCTGTTGAATTTCAGAACTGACTTTTTTTCCTTTAATGTCAGTCAGTATATTGAAGGGCAAGTATGATGTATTCATGGAAAGATCTCTTAAATCTATACATTTAATGGCAAACATTCACTACTTTGGTAAATTCCATCTCCAACCTGTTATGAAGGCTAGTGTCAATAACTTCTATGATATCTCAATTTGCAAGCAAGAAATCCAGAAATTATTTTGTAATTAAAGCCCCAATGTTTTCAAGGCAAAAAATAAAATAAAAATTTTAAACACAAGAACAAGAGAACCTGAGGAGTTGAAAATCTGATTTAGAATGCACTCTAGACAAACCTTTTAAAACTATAACCATTCAGAAATTTGTACACCAGACTGTATGTTTCTCTTTACTTATATGCCATTTACCCAGAGAGGTAAGTGTAGTCAGAGAATAGAACATTTCTCACGGTTTCAGTGAATTTTCTTTTGTTTAATTTATCCTGCCTGTTGGGACCATGTTCCCTGGAAAGGAAAGCAGGACTTTGTGTTCAAACAATGACAAAACTCACTACATAGCCAAATGCTTAATGTTGCTTAGACTAACTACCAGAATTAATCTCTACAAACAGAAGTGGCCCAAGGAAAGGGACTTTGACCCCAGTGTTCAAAGATACAGACTTTTTTTAAAGCTAAGACCTCAATCCCTTTCAGCACTTCTTCACCCACAACTAGCATCTCCACTCACATCTCTGGGCCTGACGTGGGTAGGGGCCGATCCACTGAGCTCTCCTTCCACTCTCTAGACCTTCCTCCCTTATGATCCCCAGCAGGTTGCAGAAAGCAGCCAGTTATATTTGTATAACTAACCACGTATTTGCATTCAGGCTTTTTAGCTGTAAAAGTTTAATCTGGAATGAAATGCTTTGTGCTGAGTGAAACTGATTCTATACACAATATACCACCGGAAATATGTAATTTAGGCAAAAAGGCCCTTTAGCCTGTCCATGAAATCATACTGTGCCCAGGGCTGGTGATTCTAGAGATGGGTCTGTTTAATTTTTTAGAGGTCTAAGGAAGGTGGGAGAGGGTGAGATGAGGCACATGGCAGGTAGCGGCTTCTACAGAGCTGATACTTTCTTCACGCTCACCCCTCGGTCATCGACCCCAAGATTTCCACGTAATACCACATGACACTCCACATGACTTCTGCTCACTGTCTTCCCACTTCCCTGCCTATCTGTTGCCTCATCAAAGGGGTTCTTCCCACCTCCCACCACACGCACGCACTACATGGCCAACCTGGTGGGATGTGACTCAGGTGGGTCAGTCAGAGTTCTCTTCAAATACTGGTATTGGGAGTGGAAGGGAGAAACCTGCTCCCACCTCTGGGATGAAGCTCTGTAAGGATCAGCTAAGCTGGAGCTGCTGCAGGCCAACTTTCCCACCAGATAGACAAAGCCCCTTAGTGAATGAAGTCAACACAGAGAGAAACAAAGGAAACTTTTTCCATGTCCATTCTAACCTTTAAATATTGAGAGGAACATTGCTAGAAAGTGTTATCTTTCCACAGATGATACAATTAATGCAGTTTGAGCTCAAGAAAGCCCTATAGAAACATGTGTGTTATTCTTGTCATGGCTGTATTAGATGGTGTCAGCCAAGGTCTGGTGTGTTCAGCAAACCCTTATCTTGGTTATATTACTTGGTTCAAATTGCAGCTACCTTGGCGCTAAGTACATGTGGAATTTTATTTCTATGCATTTTTATAATGGCAAATCAAGGTCCATGGCAAATCAAGGTCCCATCCAAAATTCTTCAGAAATCATACAGCTAAATGATTACTATTAACCAAAGGGTTATTATCTCCCTCTTATTCTGTTCACACAATCTTCAAAGTCAAAAAGTCCTTTTAGAATGCTCCAAGCTCAGGTCACAAATATTTACTGACATCTTAATATAAGCACAGTGCAGTGCTAGTGACTCTATCCCATATACCACATCTACAATATCATCAGTACTTGTTTCAAATGCTTATAATGATCTTGTTCTCTCACTCCTTCTCTCTCTCTCTCTCTCTCTCTCTCTCTCTCACACACACACACACACACACAAAACACACACACACACACACACACACACAGAGCATCTGCTGATGTAGGCTTCTAGCATGTCATCTCTACTGTTTTGGGAACAGGGCTTTTGTAATTCTGTCTAAATTTCAGCCAACACCTGACTTCACCACTCTCCTCCACATCTGCGCGGAAAACAATATTTTGCATTGTTTGTTTTTTATTATTTACTGTGGTGCCAAACAACTTTAGTAAAAAGGAATGTTTCCAAAAACAATGGCTTGTCAACTTCTCATCAGAACAATAGCATCCAAGTTTATTTTTTTTCTTGCTTTGCTATTGCAGCTATGCCATCAAAAGTTTTGCAACAGTGGCAACAGTGGACCTGTGGAGGCAAGACCTTGACAGTCTGCCAAGACCTCCACAGGCTGGGATCCTTTGTCGTTTATAATCATAGTATTCTGATGGCTCAAGTTCATTATTAGAAGTAATAAATCTCATTCCTTTAAGGAAAAGGTGTTTAAGATCCAACTCTTCCTTTTTATAAACCTCTAAAAGGAAAAATGAATTCACGTTGGTATGGAAGGAAAAGAACTAATCTAATCTGAATCTAGATTTCCCTGAAAGGAAACAAATTTCTTTCTCTTTGCACAAGTAAGCAAAGAAAAGCAATTCATCTAATAGGAAAGCAGCCCAAGGATTTTTTTTTACCAGCACAATGTAACCATGTACCACATGGGCATGTGGTCAAGTATTTGTTGACGAATTGAGTTACCCACCCACCCCCATACAGACATTTGTTATTCTTTCTGGATGCTTCCTATGGGAACCCCAATCTTATGTTGGAGGAATCCCCCTACTTTATGAATTAGTAGCAGGTGCTCTGTCTCCAAACCTCCCGTGAAACTAAGGGGCAAGTGCCAAGACTCTGCCAGTCTGATGCCCCTGTCACAGACTGTGAATTGCAAGCTAGATAATAAATGAGTGGTCTTGTGCAGAATCCATTCTAGTCAGGGTGATGGGAGAATGGCAGAGAGACAGTTGGGGCTGCAATTTGGTAACAAAATCTGATGTCTAGAGTTGCAGCCCTAAGCTGTGGAAGCAGCAATGGCTATGCCCAGGAGAAGCACAAGAGTCCTTAATGGACCCGCCAGTGACACGGCTGGGACACTGTTCCTGGCTGTACAGCCTCCAAATCTGGTTCTCTGCCTCCTACCCACTGCTAACTCCCTGAAAAGCTTGCAAGTTACCCATAATCCATTTATTTCTTTTCTTTTAAAATTATCTTTCATTCAGAAAAGTATACAAATCTTAGAGCTTTAAGGCAACACTTTTTTTTACATATGAATTCTTTATTCCAGATCAAGTTATAGAGTATTTCCAACATGACTAAGGCTTCTTTGTAGAGCTTTCCCACCAGGATCCCCCAGGGCTGACTGCAATCCTGACTTTTGTCCCAGGGACAAGTCTTTCCTGTTTTTGAACTTCATATAAATGGAATCACACAGTATGTAATCTGCATCTGGCTTCTTCTACTTAATGTGAGGTCTGTAAAGTTCATCCATGTTGTGGCATGTTCGATAGTGTATATTTTTAAAGCAATTGTAGATTTCCACTGTATAATTATAACACACTTTACCTATTCCATTGATGGACACGGGGGTGCTTCCAGCTTGGGGATATCACAAAGTTTCTACAAACTTCAGACACACTCAGGAATTTTTGTCTGATATATACCCAGGAGTAGCTTATTAAGTTTGTTTAGCTTTAATGGATACGAACAAACAAAAGACACTTTTCAAAAGTAATAGTTCCAATTTATATTCCCAACAGCAGTATACATCTCTACAAGGAAAAAATAATTTGTATTCCTCTAAAGAGGACCATTTACACACCATTCTCCTTCAATTTTCTAAAGGTTAACATCTAGCTGGAGTTGTAAAATATCCTAATCAATAGCAGTTAGGGGGTCAAGGATGGGCCTGTTTGACAATGAAAGGATTTTAACCATCCTTTTCCCTTTACAAGTTAAGGATAACTTTTATTAATGGTTCTGTCATTGCTATTGTCAATAATCTCATATTTCAGCCTGATGCACTTACAGAGGTACAGCAGGAAGCATTATTTAATATATAGAAGCCGACTTGTGGAATAATCAGCCAATCTAGAGTGCATCTACTTAAGCATTTACTAAGGCCAGAAGATTAACTTCCACCTGAAAATTTTGTAGAAGTTATATTATCAACAGTCTCCATCACTCCAGAGATATTTTTTAATTGCTCTTCTATTCCAAGATTACAAAACCAAATCCAAGAAATTCATCTTTACCTGATTTTAACCTGCAGTTACTATAAATGTGGGTGAATTCCTCTCTCTTCAAGGTCCCAAAAATTGTCTAAAACACTGGGCTTTCCTTACTACCTATAAAACTGGATCTCTATAAATCAGAACATCTTACTAGGATGCTTTTTAGGTATTGGTTCTACATATGAAGTATAACTCTTGTTCCTTAGAGGTAGGTCTGTCATACCTATTCAAATAAATTTATTGACACTCTAAAAAAGTATCAATTGCACAATCAGTTCATGAAATTATATTCTGGAAAACAAGCTGTTATTGACTTAATGTAAGTAACTACATTGCCACTAAAGAGAAAGAACTTCAGTAACAATAATTGCTCCTGAATTCTGAGGGCTTAGTAAGAATAAGACACCCTTTTAAAAATGTTTTGCTAAATTAGGTTTAGAGTTAGAAGAGTCAGAGATAGATTAAGTAGCAGTATCTATCAAAATACAACATTGCAAATAATACATTATTCCAATCAAAAAATCAGTTAGATATTTCTCCTCAGTTCATTGTGTTATGTTTGATTGATTCTTGCATCAGGAGATCTTGGCGAGTAGTCTGCACTCCAGAGCTTGTCATTTTCTGGACTGTAAAGAGTTCTGGAAATCCTAACTCAGACCAGTGATATAATCTGACAGTTGTCATAGCAATGTCACCTCAGAAGCTCTGTTATTTACGGGTCTAGTCTTTGAAGTAACAGTGGGTGCAGAAGTATCTGGTAGAGTCCTTCCCACTAAGTCTTGGAAACTATCTTGTTCTGATAAAGATTCACTTCTAGAGTTGCAACTTATAGCAGAACCTTCAGGTAAATGTAAGAGGAAGGCTCAAACCATTTGTTTATGAGAGGACAAACTGGCTACAGTTAACATTATAATCCCTAATATCAAAATGGAGGAAAATAAAATTTTCTATAAGTGCATACATAGTACACAATCAGTTTATGAAAATTTGATCTATGTCTCCCCTGAAGGTAAGAATGGCCTGTGGACAACCAGGACATTAACAAATTTCTAGGCTCTTCCAGTCTACCCTGTAAAGTTGTACATGCTCTGAAACACATTTAGCAGTAATGCTTTACCGACACAGAATTAACTTAGGAAAGCCTGAGCCTCTCCTTTGACAGTTTTTTCCCACACATCTCTTATAAATAGCATGGAACTAATTGAGAAATACATATCACACCAAAGCTAATTATTTTTAGCCTCCTTTTTTTTAATAAAGTTAAAAATATACATAAATATATGCATACACAAATCATTTTTTTTCTGGAGGACCTCTGGGAAACCACAACGTTTGTACAGAGGTAAAATATATTGGAAAAAACTTTTTCTGAATCTAAGATCTGACCTTGGGAAGACAAAACCAGAAGAATTAACACAGAAGGGTGGTCGCTTTGCTCAGTAATACAGGTGATAGATTGTGATTAGAGACTGATCATAGGAGGTAGTCTGCTGCCTGTTAGTAAGAGTGACCACATAGCATTTAAAAATAGGTATCTGCTGTGAGAGCATCAACACAGCAAAAGGTAACACAACTATAAGAAACCTCAGCTTATTCACAAATCAAGAACAAAAAGTCAACATAAAAGCACAAAAAGCTATTCTAGTGAGACATAGAATATCTGCCACTTGAGATTACATAAAGGTAAAGAACTTTCCCTATCTTTTGATAAGAGCATATTAAGCACTACAAATCCAATTTGTCATTTTAACAGATAGGGAAAATATAAGCTTACATTAACCTAATATTTTGTGGTAAAAGATTCCTGTTTTTAAAAATATATATTAGGAATAAGCTCATTAAAATCAAATGAATTTTGCCATAGTTTTAACACATTTCATTGCTTCTATTCAGATTCATTATTTGCAGGTATTATATCCCAGACAAATAAAATCTTCCCGAAAACCTCTACAACTTTTGACCCTGTATTACATTTTGTCTTCACTACTCTTTGAAAGCAAAAAGGATAAGCAAAAACTCATTCCTTCATATTTCTCTACCATCATTGTTTATAGGATAGTCTCCACCACATACAGTAGTGATAACTTTTAAACAAAGTAATTTCAATTTCATGCAGAACTCTGGAAAACAGGTCATCCATACACTAGTCTTTCATACACTAGTATTTTAGTGGACCAATAAGGCAGATATATATATATAATCTCAAAGAAGACGAGATCCCAATCATCCCAACACAGATCACCAGAAAGTCAGTGTACAGTATGAGATTCCCAACCACTGTTGCCACCAGTGGAAAATAACACACCAGCTGGGCACGAGTCAGACTCACATTGCATAGGGCAATCTCAGTAGAGCAGATCTGGTACATACTGTTCCCTGGATATAGATGACAAAAAGCAACATGGCCCAAATATAAGTTAGAAAGCCCAGCATCAGAAACAAAAACAACAACACAGACTCAGAGGAGGAAAAGAAGTTGGCAAAGGTAAGTGTCTATTTCCGCTTGGGCTTCTCCTGTAGGCACCAAGAAAAGATGTTCATGGCATAAAACAGACCATGAAGTGCATTTCTTAGGCAGTGTGGTTTAATTGGTTTTGGAAGATAATCTACTTTCTATAAATCTGTCAAAATATAATAAATAGTTACCTGTATCTCCCATATTCATAAAGTAAACATATGATAGTAATTCATTAAACTCATTATTGAAGGGGGAACCAACAGAAAGTTAAAGTTTGGTTCCTGATGATGGTTTTTAATTTTTTTTCTTTAATCAACATCCTTGTACTACATCCTTTTCTCATGTTTAAATTTTCAGACTTGGTTTCTGCTTTACAACCAAGTGACGTGACTTATACACACATTGATACCATCATTACTTCCAAAAACAGACCTTGAGAGAAAGGAAGGACATTTGGATGCGCTATTTAGCTTTATTAGTGCTGAGCACAATGAAAATATGGCTAAGTGAGGGTACTCCAGCAGTGGATGCTTGATAAAATTTCCTCTGAATTACCCTGAAATGAACTGTCCTTTTAATTCAAGGCTTTAGGAAAGGGAAGGGGTACATTGCCTGCAGGGAATTTTAAAACTTTAATACAAATAACTACAGTTAATTTGATTTTTATTATCACCATGTACCCAAATACCTACCCTGCTAGCTTTTTGGGGCCTCTGCAGTAAGGAGATGGGTCTTGGAGAATGATGAAGTAATTGTAAGTTTAATTAAGTAGCAACTCCTTTTATAACTGCTGTTTTTAAAAACAGTCATTTAACTGGAGAAAATCAACAGCCCCTGGATAGTGGGGCTTTTGATCCAGCACATCTATTTTTCTCTATTCTGATCAGTAGAGAACTTCAGAAATATACCTTGAGCATCTCACCTCAGAAGCACATCGCCACTCTGTCAGTGAACTAAGGATCCTGCCAGGCCAGGCCACAGGACAAGGAGCTCAGCGAATTGGTTACTATGACCCAGAATAACTAATTCACTGCACTTTGTGGGCAAAGTTGAAAACTAACAACTGCCAACACACCTTATAAGCAGCAGTGAGGAGAGGGATAGAATATATATGCATATAAGCATGAATAATATATTATGTGTATTTATGTGTAGATACATATATATTCATTTTTAAAATTTACTTTTCTATTCCTTTCCCCATCACTTTTTATAGGTCATGTTGGTAGTTAATTTTCCAACTTTGTTCACTTTGATGACAGAGAAAGAAAAACCCAGTGCAAGAGTCTCCAATCATCTTTCTGGAAATAGAGCTGAGTCTGTTGTGTGCAATCATGACTTCCCTCCTCTAATAACCACTCCATGTGCTCTGTGTCTTCACCTGTTTCCTGAAGTTGTTGAGGATTCATACTGGTGACTGACCCAGACCTTCATTCTTGGCACTTGTGAGCCACATGTGAATTGAGTTCCAGTAGCTACTGTTAAACATTTATCACTGGATGTGGAAGTACTGGGAGGAACTCCAGAAAATGTCTTGGAGTCCAGATATATTCTTTTTTGACTGCATTGGCAAGAGCAATTATATTTACCACCCTTGAATGTCAGAATCAAATACCCCAGGCAATCAGTTACCCCTCTGGGGGCACTGACGCTGCAGCATGAGGAACCAATACGTCCAGTTAGCAGTTTCAGTTTCCGATTTGTTTAGCCCATTGGAGGTGGGTTCCTGTTCCTCACAGTGGAGCATAATCCCCAACTAACACCGTACTGCAAACTGTAACGTCCTTGCACGCTCCTCTAGTTTGCTGGACGTTATCTCTCAGGCCCACAGAACAACAGAATGGGAAGGCATCATGTTCCTGCTCTCTGAAATGTCTCTCCTCCCTCTTCACTTGGCTGGCTCTTACCCTGCAGGTTTCAGCTAATGTCGTCTCCTCAGAAGGCCTTCCCTGATTATCCCACCTACCAGGAGTTTCTTCCATCCCCATATTATTAGGTATTATGAGATTGGTTTCTTCTCATTATAATTTTCACACTTTTTGAACATTTTGTTTGCTTACTTCATTCCAATTCTCCATGCCCTCTACTAGACGTGACAGCACCACAGAGCAAGAGCCCTTTATCTTGGCCTTTGCTGAATCCTCACTACCTAGAACTGGTGCACAATTGGTCTGGCGCATAATTGGTGCTCATCAACCATGTGTCAAAACATTGTGGTTGAATGAATAAATTATTTTAAAGAATAGAAAGCCATGACAGATTTTAGTTTTAGAAAGATCATTCTGGCTAGCACATGAAAGTCAGTGGGAGGAAGCAATTAGGTAGGAACCCAAGAAGGAAGTCTGGGGCAAGTGGACTCGAGAGTAGATGCAGTCAGGGCTTCTAAGTGTTGGAGCAAATCCTACCCTCTTTAGCAACTATCTAGTCTAGTTCTGGAAAGCCGCTGTTGCTTATTATTGGGGTCTCAGGCAGGCTGCAAGCCTGCTCATGGGAGGTGGTATGACCAAGGGGCCTGAACTTCCCACCAGTAAGGGCTGTTCTCTTGGCCCATGAAGCCATGAGGCAGGAGTGACATAATCAAGGCTGAACCCAAACATGTTCTTACAGCACAAACAAGCTGCAGATTCTCGAGAATAAACAGAAGACAGCTCACTCTGAGAACATGTGACCTAGTCAGCCTCTTTCCCAGACACACCGGTGCTTTCTCAGTGTGCTCATGAGCAAATGTCCACGCAGCAGGGATGGAGGTCACCGTACAGGGCTCCAAAGCACGAGCTTCCTCCCCTGAGGCTGACCTGGCTGCTGCCCCTCTGAGTTCCCATCACCCACAGCAGCAGGCAACCTGTGAGCACCTTCCAAGCTGCCCTACTTTGGAGGGGCAGTGGTTTGTTCTCAGTGGTGTAGACGCATCCAGACTTGGGTTTGCTTTCCCAGCCCATCAGGCTTCTCTCTGATCCAACACCTGTGGACTTAGTGAGTGTCTCATTCAAGTTTTACCAGACAGCACTGCCTGTAATGAAATAGCTCTCATTACAGGGAAAGAAGCAGAGCAAATACAGCCAAGTGTCTGCCTGACATCTCTTTTGGGATGTTTTAAATGCACCTCAGCACCTCATGCTCAACATATCCCACACTAAATGCACAACCTTCTCCCATAACCCAGCGCTCTCCTGCCATTCTCTCAGCGAATGACACTGCCATCACTGGACAGTGCCCAGGTACCCAAGCCAGGATCCTCAGCATCATCCTTGGCACTTCCCCAGCCTTACCCTTCATATCTAAGTCCAGGTCCTATTAATGCTCCCTTCTAAACATTTCTTAAATTCATCTACTCCTCTCCATTTCTACCATCTATGCTGGATGGAACTCTCAAGAAGACTTGTAATTACGTTACTAAGTAGAGGCTGCCACAGATCTTATCCCCACCTCTGCTTCTTTGTTCCTAGTGGCCAAGTGGACAGGAGCCCTGGAGGTGCAAAAATATCTTGTAACTATGAGGCAGCAAGCATAAGAATTCTTCTGCCTACATGCAGAAGAATGGGGAAGTGGACAGAGAAAATAAGTCTGGATCCCCCAGGACTCACTGCACTGCCATGATGTGCATGGACCACCTGCCTCCACACAGAACCCCTATTCATATAAATTTCTCTCTGGTTTGTGAAACAGGAGTCATGAGGGTATGAATTTTACATCTTTGGGAGGGAATAGGAATTTTGTTTCAAAATGAGAAAAAATAATGATATCACAATGCTTGCACTTTTTTTTTATTTTGGTATCATTAATATACAATTACATGAGCAACATTGTGGTTACTAGATTCCCCCCATTATCAAGTCCCCACCACATACCCCATTACAGTCACTGGCCATCAGTGTAGTAAGATGCTATAGAGTCACTATTTGCCTTCTCTGCCTTCCCCGTGCCCCTCCCCCACTTATGTGTGCTAATGGTAGTTGCTTGCCCTTTTGACTCAAGCTAAAATGCTTCCAACACCAACACACTTGAAAATGATACTATCCACTCCCCTAACCTTTATCAACATCAACAGAAAGAAGATAAAACTTTATTTTCATATCAAAAATTTCAAGAACGCTTGTGAGTATCGTACCTGTCTTAGCCTGAATCTCATACACACACACACACACACACACACACGTAACTGTGAACATTCAGTTCTGCTGCCATCAGATTCAGCTAGTATATTGACAGACAGTGCGTTAGGTAGAAAAAAATCTTTATTCAAAAAGCTGGCAGGTTGGGAGATGGGAAGACTATTGTCCTAAAGACCATCTTAATTCAGAATTGATTTCAAGCTCCTTTTATTTTAGGGAAAGGGGGAGCAGGAGGGGACCGAGGTTAGGAGGTGGCAGGGAACTGCAGACATGTAGACACCAGCGAGGGCCCGAGGATGGTCATGGAACTCCTCACCCTTGATTAGTTGACACCTGCCAACGTAGGTCTGATCATGAGGTTCTTAGAAATCCTTGGTAGGACCATCATTATTTTTGTGCATATTTCCTTATCTGCTTGGGGGAAGCAAGCCTTGGACAAGGGACTATTTGCAGAAACCTCAAGCTGTAAGCAACATTCCTTTTGATGATTACAAGCCAATGGGCAGGGCTGCAGAGTTGAGCAGAAGCCCTTCCCCACCCAGCCTCTTTTTCTCTTTTTTGGCCCAAAGGTTAAAGCAGTAGTGGAGTATGGAGGCAGAGATGCCAAGTTTTTTCTACCTGTTACATACATACACACATCTTTCCTTTGAATGTCCTGGATATAGGATTTCACTAATCCCCTAATGAAAAGATGTTCTCACCTATTATTGAATTCTACTTTGTCACTGTAAAAGGACATCTTAGTGATCTATAAAACAATTTATTATAATAAAGAGAGGTATAACAATATGATAAATTTGAAAGATCAATGTGAAACCATGCTGTAAAAATATCTTGTATGTACCACCCACTCTCATATTTTGGTCTCTAACACTAGCCTCCAATTCAGGGATATAAGACTTTGGAGATCCTATAGTTTATGACAGAAAAAATCATGATGGATCTGGAATATTCTATTTTTGTCATAAAACATCAGGATCAGAACTAGAAAGATGAAGTGGAAGACAGCTTAAGGAGGTTCCCAGCAGCCAAGTCTTGCCTATTTGAAAACAGGTTCAAAACAAAGATCAAAAGAGAAAAGCCAGTATAAAATGCACAAAAAATATTCTCATTATTAAAGAAAAATGAAAAGAATAACCTATTTTAATTTTGATTGGCTTTTAAATATAGGCAAATGTTGATATTCACATAGATGTTTTTTCCTTCCATTAAGCATATGTATGCTTCAAAGTGTCCATATGTATTTATTTCTATCTGCATAAACAAGAAAGCATGGACAAACACACCAGAGTAAGCCAAGCAGTCTCAGAGAAGCAGGAATGTAGCAAGAACAGGAAGGTCTGAGGAGCTTTGCTGATTCCGTAACAGTCAGGGGGAGGCGGGGACAGCTCCAGTGGCTACCCGAGGAGATCAGTTACAAAGATGAGAAAGAGGCTTCCAAAAGGACAGACCCACAGAGGAAAGCTACCCAGGCAAACACTGGAGACAGGGATCCAAAAGTCTCAGGATGAAACGAGTGAAAACGGCTTTGTAAAGTGTCCTCAGCCTATGATCGAAACACAGGGTTGAATTGTCTTGGACTGGGTAACCCAAGAACTTGTGAGTTCTGCCCAAGGGCTTGCAGCATCAACTGATGTGCAATGGCCTTTGTCCTATATACAGTAGCTGGTAGGATTATTGAAGAATATGTAAAAAATGAAACACTGGGAATGTAAAGGGTAAGGAATAAAAAGTAATGTTTAACCTATGCTATTTATAAGCATTTTGGTATAATAGTTTTAATGGGTTTGTAAGTGTTGCAATACTTTATCTTTTGTGTATTTCCTAAAGGATTAAGAGTACTTAAGGTGTCTTCAAATTAAGTTTTAAAAGGTCTTTGATTAAATCTTAATTTTTAAATGTTGGATAAATCTAATTGGTCAAATTCAGACTTTTTATTACTTGTGTAAGAAATATATGATTAGGGAAATGTTACTTTTTAAAAGAATGTTAATTGATTAATAAATTTAAAAATTTTGTAAACTAAACATTATTGTACCATTAAGAACATATTTTTCTTATGTGCTAAAGCCCCTCAATCATTAAAGAATCTGCCAACCCCTTTCTGCTCTGAGTTTCATGGAGCAGCAATGCTAGACACACTCTGCTAATTGGGACATTGGTTCTTTAAATCAATGCAAATATACTGAACATCTTCTGTGTACCAAAGCCAATGTGCTGACACAGTACCACCTACCTGTAACCCTAAAAATCTATCATCTATTCTCTTGGCCAATACTGTTGAGACCAGAAGGTAACACTTCTTCACAGTTCTTGCCCTATGTCTGGAAACAAGTATGTGGAGCGGTGAGTTCTGCTCTGAGCACGCTGAGGAGATGGACACAGACTGCAAGGCGGACTTGGAAAATAGAAGTGCTTAGGAAGAGAAAAGATAAATCAATTTGCCAAATCTTCCTTCCATTAAACCAATTAAACTAGTGAGCATTTGGATCCACAGCATGAAACTAACAAATATGTGTATCCAAAAGCGTCCATTTTCTTGCTCCTGTTCATGCCCGAAAACATGTTTCCAGAAGTGTTCACGAACGAGGGGAGGACAAGCGGCAGTGACAGAGCAGTGGCTGAGAAACGTTTTATAAGATTGAACATTTATTTTTTACCCTTAATATTGTATCTTCTAAGTCTAGGTGTAAATATCATGAAGGGCTGTACCTATTGCTTATCTAGACAATTAGAGGTAGAGGGAACATTAGGGTTGTGAGTTGTGTCATTGTTATAAAATATGGAATGTTATTTCATTGAAACTTCAAAACATTACAGTTTCAGCTTAATTTAAATAATTTTTATATTTAAATTTCATTAATTATAAATATTTTATTGAAAGTCATTAACTATCACTTCATTTTGCCTCATCTTTAAACTATATTCTGAATGTCTTGGTGGAAAAAAATCACTTGGAAACAATACCATAATAATTATTATATTTTATCTTAACATTTATTTTAATATGTATGATTAAAAATATATTCCAATTCAAGTCTGAGCACAATTCTATTTTATTTTTAATCCTAGATCATTAACAATAGCTATAAGAATGTGGTAGGAATTGACAATATGAACTTCATAATGTAACACAGATATAATTTCTTCATCTGCTTAAAGATGAAACAACTTGATCAAACACGTATCATACCAAGGAATAAAAGATGACAAGAAAAAGATACAGAACATTTTCCAAGAAACAGTCAGCTTAATCTTAAAATCTTCAGTGCTAGTATTGTTTTTAAAGGATGTCTTAATATAAGATCATCTGTAGCTCTGTACATGTGCTGAAAGATGAAAAAGGAACAAAATACAGAAGAGGTGAAAAGAAGTGTGCTAGAAATCATGTCTTTCTATATTCCACTACTAACCAATTCATGTTTCTCAAATTTTGGGGAACTTAAAAATTCTGTAAGGAGCTTTTTCAAAATATATGCGTATAGCCCCCAACACTGGAGTTCTTTTAGTGAGTCTAGGGCAGGGATCAACAACTTTTTCTGTAAAGGGTTAAAAGGTAAATACTTTAAGCTGTAGGCCATATACTATTCGTTGTGAAGGAAACCAAAATATGTCCAAAATATGCCTCTTTGACATAAAAATTATTTTGAGTGCTCGCTTTGGCAGCACATATACTAAAATTGGAACAATACAGAGAAGATTAGCATGGCATCTGAGCAAGGATGACAAGCAAATTAGTGAAGTGTTCCATATTTTTTTTAAAAAATAATTTTGAGTTGAGGGCAATTATGAAGCAGCAAGTGTAGGAGAAGCTCTTGAGACTTTCCCCTTTTCTGCCTAAAGGCAGGATGTAAATTCTCATTTTACTGGAGATAGACTCATCCTCCTAGACACGGCACCAGAGGAATCTGCAAACAAACCTTACTCCATTTGTTCCTCTTATATATTTACCTTCCCACAGTTTGCCACCCTTGAAGCCTACAACTGCTTTTCTTTGTTCTGATGTCTCTACAAACATATTGTTCTTTGTTGAAGATGCTATTCTAAGTTGGAATTCTAAGCCTCCGTTTTGGGTTATTTTTCATTTGTTTCTCCCATGTGATGTGAGCCATTCGTTTTTCTCTTATTAATCTGCCTTTTTGTAAAGCGTCCCAGCTGAAAACCTAACATATGCAGGGGAAAAGGTTTTCTCCCCAACAGTCACAACTACTCAACTGGATCATTGTAGCACAAAAAAGTCAGAGACAGTATGTTAGATAGTGAGCATTTCTGTGTTCTGATAAAATTTCATTTACAGAGCAGATTTAGCCTAAAAGCCATAGTTTAGCCACCCTTGATATACAGTGTGGCTCATATATACTGTGGTATACTATAATTGGAAAAGCACTATGCTTTTATAAGGTGCTTGTAAAAATGTGTGCAAAAAATACCAAAAGTCCAACAGAAAAATGGCAAAGATTTAGAATGCACAGTTACAAAAAGGAAACAAATGACTATACAAAGAAAGGAAAAATTCTCAACATAATTTAGAAAAAGCAAAATGAAACAGAATACCACCTTTTACCTAATACATTGGCCAAGACTATAAGATTAGATAAGATGCACTTTGTCAGGCTGTGGGAAAGCAGGTACATGCAATGACCTTAGTACAAGGATAAATTTGTACTTCTTCGTAAAGCAGTTCAGACACAGCTGTCAAAATTCTGTATACAGAGGGTTTTCAGTAGCAATAAATTGAGAACAATCTAAAAATTCACCAACAGGAACATGGTTGAAAAATTATGGTATATCTGTTCCATTGTATACTATATTAACATTATAAAGTAGAGCATTATTCTGACTGCAGCTGACTGTTAATTATCCCTCCAAAGCATTCTGCCCCTTTTATTGGATGGAGCTGCCCTGCTTGAGATGACATTTGTCAAATTCCCTTGCAGCTAGGTGTAGTCATGGGCCTGGGTCCTTACCAACTGGAAGTGAATGAAACTGATGTGTATAAAATCAGTTCATTTTTCTTAAAGAGGCTTACTTTGAATCACTCTTCCTTTGCCTATGTCTGCAGTAGCCTTAGAAAGCTGTGTGTTGAAGATGGTTGTGCTCCTTCACTCCAATGGGTCACCGATCTATTTCATGGGGAAGAGCCCACTTCTCAGTCTTGCACTGTAACATGAATGAGAAACAAGTATCTGTCATATCAAAAACAGGGTACTTTGGGATTCTCTTTCCAGCAGCTTAGCACTTGCCCTAGTAATGCAGAAATGTGTGGTGCTGCCATAACTAAAACATAAAATGTGGCACTGGTGTAATGGGAGAGCAGTAGGTGATGGGGCTGTTAACTATTTTGGGCTAAAAGGTTGATAACTGTTGTTCTGGTTGTCACAAAACATTTGGTAAAATGACCTTCTGCAATAACTGAGAAAGCAGACCACTTCCTCTATTTCTCCAGGGGATGATGTTGGAAAGAGTCAGAATGTTAATCTGTGCTGGCTGCTCTTTGCTGTTTGTAAAAAAGCTTTTTAAAAAGTGGTGAACTAAACTAGGAGTTGCCAAGTTTGCAAGCACAGATGGGAGAAAATAGCATCCAGGAAGGTGAGGCCGATAAGGTTGGAAAAGTCAACTGCATCCCAAACTGTGGGAGATAAAGCTACTACTCAGAGCCTTCCCCAAATGCCTGTTAAAACTCCTCAGCCAAACAAAAAGAAGGCTTCAGCAAAGAACTGTTGCTTTCCTATCCAGGCTGATTTGCTTCAGGTAGCCACAAATGACCTACCATTCAAATGAGGAAAAGAAAGGTAAAGGTGTGTCAACCTACAAGCCAAGAAGTATGTCTGAATACCTCTGCCCAGAAAAGAACCCTGAGAGTGCTCACTGGCTTAAATAACTGACTGGAAGCCAAGAGACCCAGAACCAACTAAGTTGGAATTCTTTGGTCAGAGGCAGTGATGTGTGGTAAAACTTGAATGAGACACTCACTAAGTCCACAGGTGTTGGATCAGAGAGAAGCCTGATGGGCTGGGAAAGCAAACCCAAGTCTGGATGCGTCTACACCACTGAGAACAAATCACTGCCCCTCCAAAGTAGGGCAGCTTGGAAGGTGCTCACAAGTTGCCTGCTGCTGTGGGTGATGGGAACTCAGAGGGGCAGCAGCCAGGTCAGCCTCAGGGGAGGAAGCTCGTGCTTTGGAGCCCTGTACGGTGACCTCCATCCCTGCTGCGTGGACATTTGCTCATGAGCACACTGAGAAAGCACTGGTGTGTCTGGGAAAGAGGCTGCCTAGGTCACATGTTCTCAGAGTGAGCTGTCTTCTGTTTATTCTCGAGAATCTGCAGCTTGTTTGTGCTGTAAGAACATGTTTGGGTTCAGCCTTGATTATGTCACTCCTGCCTCATGGCTTCATGGGCCAAGAGAACAGCCCTTACTGGTGGGAAGTTCAGGCCCCTTGGTCATACCACCTCCCATGAGCAGGCTTGCAGCCTGCCTGAGACCCCAATAATAAGCAACAGCGGCTTTCCAGAACTAGACTAGATAGTTGCTAAAGAGGGTAGGATTTGCTCCAACACTTAGAAGCCCTGACTGCATCTACTCTCGAGTCCACTTGCCCCAGACTTCCTTCTTGGGTTCCTACCTAATTGCTTCCTCCCACTGACTTTCATGTGCTAGCCAGAATGATCTTTCTAAAACTAAAATCTGTCATGGCTTTCTATTCTTTAAAATAATTTATTCATTCAACCACAATGTTTTGGCACATGTTTAATGAGCACAAACTAAGTGCCAGTTTTATGTCATGAGGATTCAGTAGAGTAGGGGGCCCTTACTGTATCCTTTGAATCTGCAAAATGCATGCCTGCCTCATAACATGACTTGAGGAGCACTAGTCCCATATTGGTGCCCAAGTTCCACCATTAGAGATTAATTCTTTGGATAAAGCAGTTTGTCTTATGCTAAAATTCAAATACCCTTGAGGGTAGTAGAGCTTTGTCATTGTTGGCTAGAAACAGTCTGGGTAAATTTAATTCTAGGATGAGATGTGATAGCAGCCCAAGATCACACAATTCAGTATTATCTGTATGAACTTAATGACATCCTTAACAGTGGCTTTGTGCTAGGAAAAAAACAGTCAGGGAATGTTGTGGTTTTTTAAAATTAATACTTGATTTATGAAAAATCAAAAATTCAAGTCCCTTGTCATTGCTTGAGTTTTCAGTTCAACTCATAAACCTTATTATTCTGTTTATAAATCTGTTTCAATAATCACTTTTAAGAGGGTATTTATAACTTGATTGAATAATTTTAAATATTTATGAATTTAATACGTTCCACCTCCTTCTTGAATACTTCAACTGTGTACAATAAACAAGTTGTCAATAACTGTAAGAACTCTGGTATTTCACCCTATTTGGAAGCTAACAAGTTAGCCTGTCAAAGTTTCTTTGATAATGGCAGTACAAATAGGACTGCTGGGTCAGAGACAAAGGCTTTAATACTCATAGCAACAGTAATAGCCAGAGTTTCATAATTTTCTCTCAGTTCACTGTTCAATAGGTCTGGTTTAGGACCAAATATAAAGTGATGACTAAACTCAATTTAGTGGTATCCTAGATGGAATCAGAAAGGACATTACCAAAAACTAAGGAAATCTGAATGAAGTATGGACTTTAGTTAATAATAACTTATTAACATTGGTTCATTAATTATAACTAGTATGCCCTACTAATGTCAGATGTTAATAATAGGGGAAACTAGGTATGGGTATAGGAGAAATTTCTGTATTATCTTTATAATTTTAAAAAAATTTAAACTATTCTAGAATAGTTTTTCAAAAGGAAAAATATTAAACAACAGTGCATTGCACCTGAATATTGAAAACATTGTGAAAATTCTAATCAATGACTGAAGTTTGGGAACACTGGTTCTGAGCATAGTAGGAATGTCTGAACTATCTGTTGAACACTCACCAGTGTGACGGAGGAAGGCATATGATTAACTGCATCAATATCTGCCATAGGTTACAATTTTAGATGTCCTTCTCACTAACTAGAAGAGCCTTTCATTAACTGCCCTGAGAATGAGCAGAAACTAACCACCAAAAACAGAGATGAAACTTCACCAAGAGTGAAACATGTGTTTCCCTAGAGGAAACTGGGGGTTCTTGGTGTCTGGATTCCCAGGGGATTTCTTATTGGGAAGTCACTATTAAAACCCAGGCTCTGGTATACCACAAGGGCATGGCTCTTCAGAAGTTCATGTCATTTAGCAGTTCCCTTTGAACATGAGTCCTTATCTACAGACACGATCCCTCAGTCTGGGGTTGTTAGGGAGAGGGAGTCGAGGACCATACTCACTGATGCCTCATCCTCAATAGTCACCTACCATCTGTTTTTCCAACCTTTTCACACTCATCTAGGCATTATAGTTCCTATCCCTCTGTCAACACCCAAGGTCCCACAGTAAGAGAAGAGAGAGCCACAATTCCTCATCTGTAAAATGGAGGACAACTGGAAAGGGCTGGTGTAAACCAGCAGTCTGCAACTCTAACCTACATGAGAATCATCTGAGGGGCTTGTTACGACACAGGTCACTGAGCACCTCCTCCAGAGTACTTACTCAATACAGGGCCAATAATTTGCATTTCTTTGAGAAATGCATTGGCTTAAATGATCTCAAGGACATCTTCTACTTTCATAGTGATTAAAATTCATGTACCTCAGCCTCATGCACTCATAAGAATTACCCAGGAACTTGGTGTTCATTCCTTTGAACATCAGTGGTACAAGTCATTTTTAAAGTAAAAATATCCTAAGCCTCCACCAACTAATATATCAGTGGAGTCAAACAGAGAGGTAGTAGAAAGCTGGGCCTAGTCTCGTAGGGGACAAAGGGCTTGCGACCACTGTAACCCACCCTGCCCTGGCAGGGAGAAGAAAGAAAAGCTGTGTAGCTCTGGAAGTAAGGGGGGTTCCCAGCCCGGGGCAAGTTCTCTGTGACTTCGATTAAACCAAAGGAAGACAAGGGAAAGCGCAGGTTGGGAGAAAGGGGTTTTTATTGCTCACAGCTCAGTCGGGTTCACTAGCCAGCCCCGGCTCCAAACAACCCTTGCAGCCTCAGCATCCATTCACCCCACTGCCAGCCCCTTCCAGCAGGAACTCCATGGGCGTGTCCCTGGTGACTGGTGGGCACCAGGCCAATTAGGTATCAGGAATGGAGGGGAGGAGAGAATGGCTGTTTTCTCTCCACCCCTTGCCCCAGATCTACCAGAGGCTCTGCCATGGTAAACGTCCATTGGTATGTAAATGGACTAAGGCCAGTGGGAAATTCTGGGTGAAAACTTCTATTTACCCCACAAGTGGTAACAGCAGAAGAAAGGGAGACAGGCCCTCTCAAAGGTGGTTTTCTGTTTTTTGTGGGTTTTTTTTGTCTTTGTTCTTTTGAGGGGAGTTATAAGGTGAGGAGAGCATCATAGCTCCTGCCTCCCAATCTTGCTTGTATATTCCCCAGTAATGCCAGCTGATTCAAATTAAACAGAAACTAATACCAACTCCGACTAAAAGCAATGTACTGATTTAATTTGGCCTAAACAGATCGATTGGGGGCAGAGAAAAATGCCTCCTTATAGAGAAAGACCTGGCCCAAGGACGGCAGCCCAAGATGCTCCATTTAAAAGACCATTTCAAAAAGTCAATAATGAAGTCTATTTCCAAATGGGACCAAGAATCTTCCTGGAGGTATTTCTCCCTTCCTTCTCTGAAAGGTAGATTTGGGGCCATGTCATTTCCCACAGCATGAGGGTGCATGGGGAGGGGTGAGGTGGGAGCGCTGCTTAATTAAACAAGGGACTCAAGGAGAAGGCCGTTAAAAAATTGGAAGAGTGGCAGCAAGAGAACAGATGCTCATGCTTATAAATTAGTGGAAGATTATGCATGGCCAGCTGTACCATATAAATGCTCGGTTTTTATACCACACCATGACCCTCTGTGTTTATCATATGGTCCAGCATCTGGTCAATTCTGTCCCCAATTCCCATATATCTATTCAAATCAAGCATTGGCTGGGGATTTATTTATGTGTATGCTTCAATCTCAATCAGAATAACCTCCTGGGATCTTGACTTGCAGCATGGCAGAGAATTAACCCAGCAAGTCCTGTGCATCACAGATATAAGCTTCTCATTCACCTTGAGGATCTTTTTTCCACAATGTTTAGCAGATGAGCCGTGGCCAAGTGAGGAATGTATGCATGTATGTAGAGAGATAGAGAAAGAGATAAAGAGATAGAAATCGATAGGGATATATAAATACAGATTGATATAGATGCGTTAGAAGTCTCAAAGTCTTTATATACTAAGAGAACAGATATGGATACCCTAGAATAAGGTAAAAGTAATATATTTTTTATGTCTTAAATAATTAAAACAAAAAGAAAAGAGATTTTCTTGTGTTTTAAAAATCCTAGGCTAACCCCAAAGTTACATAGAAGTTTCTAAGTTTCCTTCTTTTGTAAGGACAGTTTTTCCAAGAAAAAAATCCATTAATTGATTTCTTGACTTTGGGTGTTTTCTTTAGATGTCTTTGTTCATTTATTTTTAATGGGAGTCAAGTTATGTGGGTCCATCTTTGTGGCATCAAAAGAATACTCTCATCTTCCTTTCACACCAAAAGCAAAACAAATTCTAGACTGACCGAAGAATTAAAATAAGAAACTCCAATAAAAATGAACTTAGAAGAAAATACTTTAACAATTTTTTTTCTGATTTCTAGGTGAAAATTTTAATTATAAAAAGATTATAAGTTATAATAGAAAAAGACTAATAGATTTTTATACCATAAAACTTCAAATTTTCTAAATCTTAAAGTTTAGCATAAATATAATTAAAAGACAAAGAGCAAGGTGTGATTTTTTTTTGCACAGATAATGAACAGAGTTAATCATCTTAATATATTAAGAGTTCTTAGGGATCAACAAGAAAAACACCGAAGGATAGATAAATAGGAAAATCTATTTAAATCATTAGTAATGTTAAAATCATACTTTGAAAAGTACTATTCCATACTTATCAACTAGAAAAAAATTTAATTATAATAGCAAGGATGGGATGAAAGCAATAAATTAGGGCAACCAATTTGGGAAGCAAATTGACTTTAAAGTGTTCTTATGCCTTGATTCAGTGATTGTATTTCTGGGCCTCTATTTTAAAGGTGAAAATTTCAAAATGCAGATATAAATTTAAGCATAGTGATATTCACTGCAGTGTAAGTTTTACTGGCAAGAAAAAAAAACCAACAAGTGGAAACAATCTAAATGCTCTTCACCTATAGGGAAATGGTAAAGCACATTGGTATCTGTCCACTCGGCTATGTTCTCACTAGAAAATCATTCTTACAAGACTTTGTAATGATGTAGGAAGGAAGGAAAAATTCTCATTTCTCTGGCCTAATTGATGTGGCACTTTTTCCATGTGCACTTGATATGCATGAAGCATCAAGTCTATGTGAAGCCCTGGTCACAGTACTGAAGGGATCAGGATATGCCACCCTGAAATATGTCACTTTGGCATAAAGATTTTTTAGACTGAAAGCAATTAAGAAACAGATACAGGAAGAGTTCTTTGCTCTCTCTCCCTTTATCTACATACACATAAGGCATAAATTTTTATATGTAAGCATGGCATAACTTTTCCTGACTCCTATACGAGGATAAGGGAAGTGACCCTTATCACAGGAGACAGAGTCAGCACCAAGATAAGTCTGCATAAACAAACCTTACTAAAATAACCTTTGTCCATTAGTCCCCCCATATATTTCCTAGTTATTTCCCTATAATTTATAGTCTCCAAATGCCCAAACTCTCTTTTCATTGTTAAGGTGGGATGAATTAGAAGCTTTCTCTGTTATATAAGCTTCTAATCTAACCACTCCTTTAAATTTCCCTTCTTTTCTGTAAACTGGGCACATAAAAATTATAAAATTTGTATTTCTTCTGTCCTGCAAATTCCTTTTGTCAGCTAAATTTAGAGGCCCCCAGACACAGAACATAAGAGGGTAGAGGAGAAGTTTTTCCTCCCCAACAGTTTCTAGCCCATAGAAATTCCTTCATTAATCTTAGTTATTATTGTTATTCTTATTTAATTCTTGAAACAACTCTGTAAAGTTGGCATTTTTTTACCCATTCCATAGAAGAGGGAAGGAAGGCTCAGTGAGGTCAAGTGCAGGGGTGTCTAAGTGAACTGCCGTTTGAACATGGATTGGTCAGGCTGCACATACCATGTTCTTCCCAGCACACTATGCTCCAAAGACTGGAGAATTCAACAAGACTCACCATAAAATGTGATAATATTCCACATTAAACATTATTTTCCATTGTTCAGAGGGTTACATTTTTGCACTGTATGGTAGATATGGGAAGAAGCTGCTACTATTATTCTAATTGGTAGAAGAGAGATGGTTTAAGATCTTAAGATGATTCAAAAGTAATGTTAAGAAAAACCTATCATACTACTGGTAATCCTTTACTTGCAAAAAGAGTTAAGGCAAAACTAAAAAATTTGCAGTAGCAAAATATGCCTTCTCAATGATTTTATCCAACTTAAAAGTTTTCTGATTATCAGGAGGCACATATTCTTATAAATTGCAAATCTGAAATCCTAAACCTGGACTCTGAAGCATGTTATTGGGTGGAAGGCTATAAATGTGACCCAGCTGTTAACTTCACATGGTACAAACAGAGCTGCCTCAAAATAGCTCATCGAGTGACTTATAAATATCAGTGATGCAAGAAAAAGTAACATTTTTTTTCTACTACACCATGATGTTCCCAGCATCCTCTTTATTGGATCTGGTTACTTACATTTTTCCTTTGTTTATTTTTGAAAGATAACATCCCTTTTACCATATTCCAGACATATGTCAGTATGTTGCTCTGTATGTTAGAGCTGGTAAGAGAAGGGGCTGCTGCAAAATATGACTCTGCTTGGCACAGAAAGAAGTCATTTAAGACTTTAAAGTGATTTTGAAAATACTTACGAATTAGAGTGAAAGAACCATCATGAAAAATGCATTCGTCCAAAGAGGGAGTTTTTTTGTTTTGTTTTGTTTTGTTTTGTTTTTGGTATCATTAATCTACAATTACATTAGGAACATTATGTTTACTAGACTCCCCCCATCACCAAGTCCCCCCCCACATACCCCATTACAGTCCAAAGAGGGAGTTTCTTAAAAAGCAAAGGAGATGGGGGAAATGAGCTGCCTCCTTTTTTCATGATTTTACCTCATTTTAACTTTTTTTTTGGGTACTCTGGATGCAGAAATACTTGTAAACATTACAAATTTGAAATCACATGTCTTGAATCTGAAGCATATTATTCAATGGAATACTATAAATATGATCACAGTTGTTTCTTCATATGCCTCAAAAACATAGGTGTCCCAGCAAGGCCCACCAAGTGGCTTTTAAATACTGATGATGCAAGAAAAATTATCTTGGTTTTATGTAAGTGGGCACTACTGAGATTTTGCAAGGCTTCAGATTTTATGGCTAGTTAAAGCTATAAACGGAGTCTTCCCTTACCACCAATCTCCTCACCTTGGACTGCCCCTAAACCCCACTTTCCCAGCATAATAAACAGTTGAACCCCAGCATAATTAACCAATTTTGTAAGATGAATTTGTCATCAACCCAGAATATAATTGATACAAATGTCTTCCTATATTATCAGGTGGCAAACCCATTTCCATCAGACATTTATAGGAGACCATTCTCTCTGCCCTCTAGATTCCCAAGGCAAGAGGTGGTCGGGGCAGGGCGGGGAGACGGTAGTGAAGACAGAGAAAAATTCATCATTCCAAGTGCTTTAAACCAAACATCATACATTTGCCACAAGAAAGAAAGAGAAAGAGAATGAGAGAGAACAGAGAGGGAGAGGGGGAGGAAGGAAGGAAATGGAAGTTCTCCTGTCAAGAAAACTGTCCTGGTTAGTGAGAGGTCCGTCCAGAAGAGCAGCTTGGAACTTTGGCAAGATAAGGGTTCATTTTGTTTTTTAGTTACTGGCTTTAAGTCACAATGAAAATTTCAAAAACAGATGACATTTAACTTTAAAAACTGAACAAATGTTCCTCAATATCATCTGAAGGGCAAATACCTTCTGATACAATGGCTAGGGGTCATGTGGTGTTGCTGTGTGATTTACGCACACAGCAACTGCCTGATAATATTGAAGCATGTCAGCAGACACAATGTTCCTGCTGCTCTCTTACCAGTGGATGTCAGAGGTATTGCCTTTTAGTCTCTCTGAGGTCTGGTGGGGGTTGGGGAATGAGAGAGGAAGCCACTGGTCCCATGGGAAACTGAGACTGGGCGCAGTCTCCCAAGCTGAAGGAGAAGCCAACAGGATGGAACTAACACATGCAGGCAGCCCAGGATGCTAAGCCATCCTCTGTCTTCCTGGCTAACAACTAGAGTATGGCTGAAACCCTGTTTTCTGGGCCTAGGAAATATTATTTATATTGGAATATCAAGAAAGTAGCCTTCTTTTGAATTAAACAGGTTTTCTTTCACAACCATTGATTGTATTATGGAATAAAACTCAGGAGAAACTCAACTATCCACCAGCCAGAGTCTTTCTTTAACTAGCAATTTTGCACATGTACTGTAAACTTAAAATTGAAACTTGTACTCTTCAGTGTTTTGGGTTGCAAACAATAACAAATTTTCTGGCTAATTTAAGGAAAACATGTATTTGTTCCCAGGATTTTAGTTAGTTGGGAGAACTGTGCTGATGCCCTGCTGGACCTGCTGATCCTGGGTCTCCACTGCTGAGCCATCAGCTTCACAGCCACCATCACAAATAATATCTAAGTGGCCCTGAGCCTTTGAGATGCCCAGCTCCAGGGGGAGCATCTGACTAGCCATGCTTTGGCCACCCAGTCATGCTCTGGGAGCCAGCTGAGTAGAGAAAGCATCTGACACCCTTTGACTTCCACTTGGGGTACAGCAAGCCCTATCTTCCACCCATCTTTGGATTCTCCCCAAATAGGAAGAACACTGGGCATCTAGAACCACAAATTTTAGGGCTATGTGATGATAGGCATTTCAATTACATTATTCCATTTAATAATGACAATAACTACCATCATTTTCTTTTTAGGAGAGGAAGGCAGAGGCTTTTATTTAAAGATAAAGCGAAAGGACAGAGCTCCTGGCTCATGCCAGGAGGGGACAAGAGAGTCCCTATTATTTTTAAAATGAGAAATTGAAGCTTTTAAGATAAACAATTGTCCATAATGACCAGATCCAAGATACTGAAGTGCCATCCCAAATACCAAAGAATATGAAATTATGCTTACTGTACTTCTAATGATAGATGTGCTTATGTGTATTTTCTGTGAAAAGTTGTGATCTAAATGTGACATATATGGTAACAGCCTTAGCCCAAACATAGATTTAATAAAAATACCATTTCTTCAAACACACCCATAGTATTATAGTATCATAGCCCATGAATCTTTAAGAAGAGGTTAGTGCCTAGTCTATTTTATGAGCTGCAAACATGCTTTCTTCAAACTTGCCTGTCAGTTTATCTGAAAGTATGGAAGGAATAAGATATTCCTAGTTTAAAATAAGGAATTTATAGATGAAAAAAATAGCAGAGGAGAATCAGTCTTTGCCTCTTTGTATACCCACAGCATGCTACTGACCCCCCGTGGCCATATTTCCAGGTGCCACCTTCAACTCAACCAGCTTCTCCTAAGGGCTGAACAGCCACTGCAGGAGAGGCCCCCTGAGCAGTACGGTCTCTGTGCTCCTGTGTCATCAGTGGGAAACTGGCTGTCATTGTACTCCGATGCAGAATTACTAAACTACTAAGCCCAGGTTTGCACTGCTCAAAAGCCTCAGTCCACATCCTAATGATCTGCCCAAGTCTTTGCCCACAGCAAAACTTTATATTCATTGAGCACAATTACGTTTGGGCCATTAGACAGGCACTTTGCCTACAATGTCTCACTTAACTGTGAAATAATTGTATTATCTCCATTTTATAGCTGAGAAATTGAAGTCTGAAAATCTGTAATTGTGCCCCAGAGCTGATCCATAAAAAGGGACTGTGAAAAAAGCATTTGAATCTTTCTCCCCTTCTTCAAGGTCTGCTACCATCTCCATGAAAGTTTCTATGACTACTTGGCACCCAAAATCTCACCCCCTCAGGATTTTAGTACAACTATTTTCTATTATTTTTATGTATGTGGTTAAAACTTTGGGTGGTGGTTAGGGAGGGAGGAGTGTGAATCCAAAACAGAAAATCTTCCCAGGGTCAGAATTTGCACACACAGTGGACAATTATGATGGCTGACACCAATTGCTCACTGTGTGCCAGGGAGAGGATGTCTCAAAAAGCTTTACATGGTCAAATAATTGAATCTTTATCCCAACCCCACAAGATAGGTATTATTAACATCCCTGTCTTACAGGTGAAGAAATTAAGGCACTAAGAAGTTAAATAATTTGTTGTTAGGAGTTAAATTGTGTCTCTCAAAAATTTGTATGTTGAAGTCCTAATCCCTAGGGCCTCAGAATGTGATCTTATTTGGAAATAGGGTCGTGGCAGACGTCATTAGTTAAGATAGTGTCATACTGCAGGAGGGTGGGCCCCTAATCCCCTGTAACTGTGTCCTTATAAAAAGAATGCTAGGTAAAGAGACAGACATATACACATGAAAATGCCATGTAAAGACTGGCGTTTTGCTGCCACAAGCCAAGGAACACTGAAGACAGCCAGCAAACCACCAGAAGCCAGGAGAAAGGCCTGGAACAAGTCCTCCCTCACGACCTCAGAAGGAAGCAGCCCTGCCAACATTTGCTTTTAGATTTCTGGCCTCCAGGACTGTGAGGTATTAAATTTCTGTTGTTCAAAGCCACCCAGTATGTGGTACTTTGTTAGGCAGCCTTAGGAAAATGATTCAGCTAAGGTAACACAGCTAGTGGGTGGTGATGCCTGAAAGAAAACCTGGGCAGTGGGGTTTGGTTCTGCACAGTTCTAGAGAGAGACGAGGATGAGGAAGGGTATCCAGCGCCTAGGACCAGCTGGGAAAAGGGACTTAAATATCTTGTCTTCTAGTCAATAGTTAAGTTTTGCTATCACACAAAGGGCCATCAGAGCTCCTCTAGGAATAAAAACTTTCATATGAGTCTTTATGACATTTTCGGCCAGTGATTCACCACTTTTGACAGAAGAGGATGACAGGCAAAAGAAGATGTGACTCATTTATTTCTTCTTTTCAACAGGATGTCAGCCTGAGTCTTCCTGCACACATTTCAAGATCATATTGTTGGAGATAATAATGTCTTACATCTAATGTGGTATGCTACCATTAGCAAAGTGCCTTCCCTCTTATTATCTTGTCTCATCCTCCCACCTAACTGGCAAGGTGGGTGACATTAAGTTTTTTTACAGATGAGTAGAATCAGGCACGCTGAAGTTGACTTGCCTGAGATACAAAGTGGTAAAGAGCAGAACAATGAACAGCCCATTCTTCTGACTCCAAACCCAAAGTGATCTCCCAATGAGACCCAGATGAGATTTCTCTGAAATGTATGTATGTAAAGACTAACATTGAAAAAATAATTAGCACATATTGGCACAGCTTTAAATGCTCTGCCTTTGAAAATTTGCTGAAAACTTTTAGGTCTTAACACAACTTCTCACAATAACCCAATAATATAGTTAATTTTATTGTTCTTCTTATATCGATGATATATGTCTACATATGTCCTTGTCTTTGGGTTCTAAGAAAATATATCAATGTCCCATCAAAATGAGCTTCAGTGAAATTTTAAAACAATTCCTTTTATAACTAGAATAGGTAAATCTGTTTGGGTTATAAGTGACTTCAGGTATCAAATGACAGAGATTGGTGTACTGGTAAGTGTCTCAAAACCAGTTTTCTGGAAAGAATAGCCCTGTTTGTTGATCCTGCCAATGTATATGGTGCCATTATTTACAACATGGCCAGTTTCAGACTACCAAGTTGACATCACTAAACACGCGGCTGGGAAAGATATGCACAATCAACTTTTACAAGCAGGTTCTGACACATTACTGGCCCAGGACAACCCATTTTTAAGCTGGTATTCTTCATACTCTTGAGTAAGCTGAAACTGCTTTGTTCTTATGAACATGTTACAAGAATTTTGACAAGTTTTTGAATTACTATTAATATTTCTGAATGATTATCCAGGGTGAATTATACTAATAGTCTCTAGCCAGAATGAAGACCTGAACATGAGCCTCTAAGCCAAAGGTTGGCAAACTGTTTTTGTAAAGGGCCAGTGCTATATGATAAAGTTTCTATCCCCCCAAAATTCCTATGTTGAAAGTTTAATGCCTAAAGTGATGTTATTAGGAGGGGGGCCTTTAGGAAATGATTAGTGATGAAGGTGGTACCCTCATGAATGGGATCAGTGCCCTTATAAGAGAGGCTCTGCAAGCTAGCTTGCCCCTTCCACCACATGAGGACACAAGGAGACATTTGTGACTGGGAATAGAGCCCTCACCTGACTATGCTGGCCCTAACTTCCAGCCTGTAGAACAATCAGAAATAATTTTACGTTGTTTATAAGCCACTCAGTCTATGGCACTTTTTATGGCAGCCCAAATGGACTAAGACAGACAGTAAATATTTTAGGCTTTGCAGGCTACATACCACTCTATTTCACATTCTTCTTTATTTTTAAAATCCTTTAAAATAAATATTATTCTTAGCTCTCGGGCTGTTCAAAAACAGCTGAATTGACCCAGACTAGATTTGGTCTACAGACTATGCAGTTTGCTGACCTCTTCTCTAAGCCTTGGGAAGGCAGGTGGGGGAAAGAAAAGAGTGCTCAGGTGGTCAGGTGTGATACTGGCAGGTCGCAGCCTTTTACCTTACAGAACTGTGAGTTAAATTGATTCCTATGAGAGTTCTTCCTAAAGTATAATGTTTCAACAAGCATAGGAAAATTTTAGCATTGTCCTGAATTGACCATGAACTACTGCAACTAAGATCTCAGTTTAATTAAAACCTCTACCCAAAGTGGGGGAGAACTGAAATAGGTAGGGCCATTATTATAAAACCTTCTATCTGTTCTAAGCCACCCCTGAGGTACTGTATGGGCCTCCTGCCATTTGATAGCAATTTCAACCTCAGGTCAACTTACACCTATCTGTTTAGGGCTCTGATCCTGCAAACACACTGTCTAGCATATAGCATGTGCTCAATCTGTACTGAATAAATTAATAAATGAATGAACATATCCAATTAGCTGAGCCCTCCCCTTCTTTGAGCCACAGCTCTCCCAAACCAGCCCTAGGCCATGTGCTCATTCAGGTACCTGCCCATCCCAACATCAAGAAGTGGTTCTCCTTAGAACTGAAATGTTTCCCTGGCTCAGCGGAGAGGAGAAAAAGAAAGAGAACACTGTGTATATAAGATAACCAGCCCTGCATAATTGTTGAATAAATGTCTGACTTTCTTTACATCTTAAAAGTCAACATATTATACTCATAATTCTATCATAATGATAATTGTTTCTTTTAAAAAGGAAGGAAAAATGAAGAAATCCCACTTCCAAACTGACTGTGAAGTCCAGTCTGACAACAAGGAGAAATGTTCCATGTGCTGGATTGATATGAGGTCATCCTAGGACAGAGATAATCTTAAACTCCACTTCTCTTCCTTTAGTATTTGATGATGTCTTATTATTTGCAAATGCTTTCTAATGATTTATTAATCTGGTATACTTTAAGTTCAAGGATTTTAGAGCATTTTAATTTAAAAAGAGATTTCTATTTGAAAACAAGTTGGTAGAATTTAAATTTTTGGTGTCTAAATCAAAACCCATTTCTCCCAATTCTACTGCCTCAGAAATGCCTCGCCTTCACTCTGGAGTGTGAGCTGGGATTCCCTTTTCAACTTCAAATAGGGACAATTCCACCTATCTGAAAATGCTTTTACTTTATATATTAAGTAAGCTTTCTTACGATATGGACAATGAGTTAAAGAATGACAAAGAAAGATAGATTTAAGAATCTAGTTTCAGAAAAGAAGGCAAACATTTTTTCAGATGCCAGGGAGAAAAAGGTACATTTGTAGTTTTTACCTCTACCAATAAATTGAGAAAACAGAATTTGGCATTGAATCACAGCATGTGTTAGAATCCAAAGAGACACCATAAAAAACCCACTGAACATAGGAACTAAAGCTGTATTGAAATAAACAGGAAGAGATCTTCATAGGCCAATACAAACTGGTTGATATGCTTTTACAGTTATGAAATCATGTAGCATTCAGCTGTATTTCACATTTATTCATCTCTAGTGAAGACATATCCTAATCAAGAAATTCATTTCCGGCAAAAAACGGATGGTAAAACTACAGACTAGCAATATTTAAATCAAATGAGTGGATTAGAATTTTTTTTAAATCAACTCTGGTGAATTGAAATAAATAAAAGTGATTCTAACTTTATGGAAGTGATCCTAAAATACTTAGGAACAGATTGCTATTCCGCACCTCCATGAGCGGTATTGCAATGGAATGATTTTGTCCATGTGCAGTAGCCATTTTGTGAATTATCTATAGCAACACTTTCATACCAGATTTTATTCTCTGTGCTATAGAACCTCTTCCTCCACCCATTGGTATCCTCAAGAGAATGAGTTAATTTACAAAGTATTCTAAGCCTGTGTCTCCCAAACTTCATTCCAAGAAATAATATTCCTATAAGATGTTCTATAAAGAAGAGGTTCATCATTAAATAAAGTTGAATATATATACTGCCTGTGACTCCTCCCTTAGTGATTTACAACGTGCCTTGGATTTTTTAATTTCTGAGACAGCTGAAACAAGTAAAGAAACTTGTTTGACCATGGATAGTTTTGTGTTTTGTACAGTTTTTTAAAACCCCATTAACTTTCCATCAAATAAGCGTTCACAGACACACTTTGAGAACACTTCTACAAATTAACCGAGAGGGAATAAGCCAACTGATAATAAATTACATGGTACACTCCAAAGCCAAAGTTCAGAGTACCAGAATTACACACACAACTCTGGACCCTGGGGTTTATGCCAAGTCATTCCCTCCTTTTACATGCCTTGTCACAGCACCATAAAGCCTCTTTCCTCCCATTCTCCTGCAGCCTGCTCTAGTTACCTATCAGCATGTTTTAAGGACAAAACTATTTGAAGTTCTTTGAGCTGCAGTAAAAATCAGACCTCTCTCTTTAGATGGAAGTTGTCAGTATTTGAGAAAATATATGCACATAAGCAGGACAATATTAGGAGGATGTCTAAGAAAGAATAAAAACATACAAAGTTATTTTTATCTTACATTTCTGGGAGATGTAGAATGTCTTTTTAATTAAGGAAAGGTGTTAGAACTATGACTATTTCCCCATAACACTGCATTCACTCAAAACACCAATTATTGAGACTGGTCAAAAAGCAGACAGGAGAGGATTAAAGATGGTGGTGTGAGAGGTACGATAGAGGCTTCCTCCTAAAACTGCATATAATATGAAAATATAATTAATATAACTAATCTGGAAAAAGCAACAGGAAAGAGGACTGCGCCAGACTGCATATACCTGGAGAAAAGAGCAGACCTCACGGAACAAGGTAATGTACCAAAGCTGTGGCTTGGCGAGACCCAAGCCCTTCCCCAACCCCAGCTTACTGGGAGAGGAAGATAAATGGAGAGGGGAGGGAGTGGAGGCCTGGGACTGCTGAATACCTAACTCTGGAGAGCTGCTCTGGGAGCACAAAACTACATTTCATGGTGCTTTCATGATTAGGGGATTGGAAAGCTAAGTCAGGCAGAATTCCTGGACAGACAGAGATTCCAGCCACTTGTGGAAAACAGGGATCCATATCCAGCTGCTCTGGGACAAAAGAAAGGCTGGCAGTCTGAGAGACTTCCTAACAAGGAAGCCCTTAGCAAGAGGGCTGCTAAAGGGGCAAGGATTGCACAGAGCTTACTGCTCAGGATAAAGGACAGGTAGACAAAATTGTCCAGGTGCACTCTGCCCAGAAGGTTGGGAGCTTTCATGATTTTCAGGTGCTCCAGCTCCCTGGCTGGTTACACAGCTCCAAGGACCCCCTCTGTGATACGCAGCCTACTGTGTCTTTCTCCCGGCCAGCCCCACGTAGCTTGCAAACCAGCAAACCCTACCCTGGTGTTAGGCCAGCCAGAGAGAAGATCTGTACAACAACTGCAAACACAAAACATAGAGGCTTATACCTGTGTGCGTGGTCCACTGGTTCAGGCAGTGGAGACAGGTATAACAGCCAGGAAGCAGGAAACAGCTCTTCATCCCACCCCAGGCCCCAGGCACCAATACCACTCCCTTGTGACCCCGGACATTGCTTTAGGGGCTAAGCAGCTCCAGAGAGTAGAGCATGGACACTAGAGGGTGCCATATACAAATAGGGAACGCCAAAGGAACCTGTTTCAGAGCAAAATTAATATAACTCCTGAGAAAGATGACATGGACCTCATGACTCTTCCTGAAAGGGAGCTCAAAATAAAAATCATTAACATGCTAAAGGAGGTAAGGAAAGATATTCAAGAACTCAGGGATGAATTCTGGTTGGAGAACCAATCATTGAAGAGCACAATGGATGATATTAAAAGTAGATTAGATACAGTAGAGGAGATGATAAATGAAATAGAAACTAGAAAAGAGGAATACAAAGAAGCTGAGGCACAGAGAGAAAAAAGGATCTCTAAGAATGAAAGAATATTGAGAGAACTGTGTGACCAATCCAAACAGAACAATATTCATATAATAGGGGTACCAGAAGAAGAAGAGAGAGAAAAAGGGATACAAAGTGTCTTTGAGGAGATAATTGTTGAAAACTTCCCCAATCATGGGAGGGAGATAGTCTCTCAGGCCATGGAGATCCACAGATCTCCCAACACAAGGGACCCAAGGAAGACAACACCAAGACATATAGTAATGAAAATGGCAAATATCAAGGATAAGGACAGGCTATTAAAAGCAGCTAGAGAAATAAGAAATAAGATCATATACAAAGGAAAGACCATCAGGCTATCATCAGACTTCTCAGCAGAAACCTTACAGGCCAGAAGGGAGGGGCATGATGTATTTAATGCAATGAAGCAGAAGGGCCTCGAGCCAAGATCACTTTATCCAGCAAGATTATCATTTAAATTTGAAGAACAGCTTAACAGCGAGAAGCTGAAAGCTTTTCCTTTAAGATTGGGAAGAAGACAAGGATGCCCACTCTCCCCACTTCTATTCAACACAGTACTGGAGGTCCTAGCCATGGCAATCAGACAACACAAAGAAATAAAAGGCATCCAGATTGGCAAGGAAGAAGTTAAACTGTCTTGTTTGAGGATGACATGATATTGTACATTAAAAAAAACCTAAAGAATCCACTCCAAAACTACTAGATGTAATACCTGAATTCAGCAAAGTTGCAGGATACAAAATTCATACACAGAAATCTGTGGCATTCCTATACATTAACAATGAACTAGCAGAGAGAGAAATCAGGAAAATAATTCCATTCACAATTGCATCAAAAAGAATAAAATACATAGGAATAAACCTAACCAAGGAAGTGAAAGACCTGGACTCTGAAAACTACAAGACATTCATGAGAGAAATTAAAGAAGATACCAATAAATGGAAACACATCCCATGCTCATGGATAGGAAGAATTAATATTGTCAAAATGGCCATCCTGCCTAAAGCAATCTATAGATTCAATGCAATTCCTATCAAAATACCAACAGCATTCTTCAACAAACTAGAAAAAAATCATCCTAAAATTCATATGGAACCACAAAAGACCTCAAATAACCAAAGCAATCCTGAGAAGGAAGAATAAAGCAGGGGAAATAATGCTCCCCAACTTCAAGCTCTACTACAAAGCCACAGTAATCAAGACAATTTGGTACTGGCACAAGAACAGACCCATAGATCAATGGAACAGACTAGAGAGCCCTGATATAAACCCAACCATATATGGTCAATTAATATATGATAAAGGAGCCATGGACATACAATGGGGAAATGACAGCCTCTTCATTAGCTGGTGTTGGCAAAACTGGACATCTACATGCAAGAGAATGAAACTGGATTATTGTTTAGCCCCATATACAAAAGTAAACTCAAAATGGATTAAAGACTTGAATGTAAGTCATGAAACCATAAAACTCTTAGAAGACAACATACGCAAACATCTTCTGAATATAAGCATGAGCAACTTCTTCCTGAACCCATCTCCTCGAGCAAGGGAAACAAAAGCAAAAATGAACTCATGGGACTACATCAAACTAAAAAGTTTTTGTATGACAAAGGACATCATCAACAAAACAAAAAGGCATCCTACAGTATGGGAGAATATATTTGTAAATGACATATCTGATAAGGGGTTAACATCCAAAATATATAAAGAACTTACACACCTCAACACCCAGAAAGCAAATAACCCGATTAACAAATAGGCAGAGGATACAAACAGACAGTTCTCCAAAGAAGAAATTCAGATGGCCAACAGACACATGAAAAGATGCTCCACATCACTAATCATCAGGGAAATGCAAATTAAAACCACAATGAGATATCACCTCACACCAGTAAGGATGGCCAGCATCGAAAAGACTAAGAACAACAAATGTTGGCGAGGATGCAGAGAAAGGGGAACCCTCCTACACTGCTGGTGGGAATGTAAGCTAGTTCAACCATTGTGGAAAGCAATATGGAGGTTCCTCAAAAAACTAAAAATAGAAATATCATTTGACCCCGGAATCCCACTTCTTGGAATAGACCCTAAGAACACAACTTCTCAGATTCAAAAAGGCATATGCACCCCTATGTTCATTGCAGCACTTTTTATAATAGCCAAGATATGGAAGCAACCTAAGTGTCCATCTGTAGATGAATGGATAAAGAAGATGTGTTACATATACACAATGGAATACTATTCAGCCATAAGAAAGAAACAAATCCTACCATTTGCAACAACATGGATGGAGCTGGAAGACATTATGCTCAGTGAAATAAGCCAGGTGGAGAAAGACAAGTGCCAAACGATTTCCCTCATTTGTGGAGTATAACAACAAAGCAAAACTGAAGGAACAAAATGGCAGCAGACTCACAGACTCCAAGAATGAACTAGTGGTTACCAGAGGGGAGGGGTGTGGGAGGGTGGGTGGGGAAGAAGGGAGAAAGGGATTGAGGAGTATTATGTTTAGTACACATGGTGTGGGGGATCACGGGGAGAACAGTGTAGCACAGAGAAGGCACATAGTGGATCTGTGGTATCTTGCTGCACTGATGGACAGTGACTGCAATGGGGTGTGGGTGGGGACTTGATAATATGGGTAAATGTAGTAACCACATTGTTTTTTCATGTGAAACCTTCATAATAATGTATATCAATAATACCTTAATAAAAAAAATTTTAAATAAAGTAGAGAGGAGAATAGAAAAGAAATTGATGAAGTGGCCTATTGAACTCCAGAATGCTTTCCTGACCGCAAAATCACAATGCAAATAATCTCATTTCAGAAAATACAATGTGTGGTGATGGACATTAACTAGACTTACTGTGGTGACCATTTCACAATATGTGCATATATTGCATCATTATGTTGTACACCTGAAACTAATATAATGTTACAGGGCAAGTATATCTCAACTGAAACAAAAGAAAAGAAAATCCTAAAAAAAAATTTGTTTTTCCACACTTCCCCGCACAGCATCCAGGAATTGTCAGAAGCAGCACTTACTACAATTGTAATCCTAAGGTTTGTGGGGAATTTAGCTCTTTGATGCCTTCCCACCCACCAGGGTGTAATCTTCCTAAGGGAAAGTACTGTCTGCTTGTTCACCTCTGTGTCCTCAAGACTAGCGGAGTGCCAGCACTTGGAATTCATCAAAAAAATATTTGTTGAAGTGAAGAAAGGAGGGAAGAAAAAAAGGAGGGGTCTTTCTCAGGTTTGGCTGTTTCCCCATGGTGATGATACATTTACACTAGGCTGCCTGGCCTTCCAGTGGCCCCACAGGTTAAGAGTGTAAACTGTAGCCATGAAATAGGAGATAATTAAACCACATGGGCATTAAATCATGACATTACTTTCATGTGAATTTCATGTATTCTAATCAGTCTTTGTAATAGTATACTCACATTTTCTGGAAAGGAAAAAAATACAGTTCTTAGACTAAATGGACTCTGTCCAGATGTTACATGTGGATAGAGTCATATGCTTATGACATTACATAAAGAAAAGAATGAGATAAGGGGAGTTGACATTTGGTATTTTTATATTGCTTGAATGCAACTAAGAAATTAATATTTTATCATTATGATTTCAGAAATTTCAGTATGGTCTTAATAATCATGACATTCATAAAGTCACAAAGTTTTTGCTAGACTGCAATGATTGTCTCCTGTCAGCTATCATTCAGTTATCAAAGTTCATTAAAAAAAATCATTGTGGATTGTCAGGAGAGGAGGAAGGTAAGGGGGATCTGGTCATTCTGCCTCTCACTTCCCCCCTTAAAACCATAACTAGGTGACTCAATAGACCTGCCATGTATTTTTCCTTGTGATTTAGCTAAATCTGAAAATAAGTAGATGCACAATTAAGTAGATGTCCTGTTAAGATACAAGGCAGTGTGTATTTAAATATCATTCTCAGGCAGGCTGCATGAGATCACTGATGTGTTCTCATAGAACAATAAGAAGGGAAAGAACAGACAACTTTACTTTCCTACTCTGATCAATTTGAAGCAGGAAAAATACAAATTAATATATTTTTTATTATTCTGGGTAGGGTGTAAAAAAAAAGTGCTACTTCAACAAAACAGAAAGAACTCAGGGATTCTCATATTTCCTTTCTGAGCCTAGATTTGAGCAGGACCATTCCATCTGATAGTAATTCCTATAGGCAAGCAGATGGTCAGGCAGCACACCAAGAATTACAATAATCTTCATGGGATGTTCCTAAGATATGAGTTAATGCTTTCAGACCCATAAAACTTGGGATTTTATGGCAAAAAAACACATTATGGACCCACAGGCAAGCATGTGCTCATCAAAATCACCTCAACTGAATCAACAGCTCAGCTCATTTGTCCCTCCTGACCTTCTAGAACTGACCTGTCAGATGCATCCTCAAACCAATTTCTTCCCTTTAAGGACAGAGATTAGATACAGAAAAAGATACAACTAGCAGTGATGATGTGCATTTCAGGTTCAGATCTCTTGATTCAAAATGAATATGGGAAATGGGTAAATTGCACTGCCAAAAGCAAGAGACCTTAAATGGGAATCCATCACCTGCCTAAGATTTCAAGGGAGAGTGCCAGAGATGACTAGGAAGGAGATGAAGAGGGAACAAATGGAAAAATTCACAATAGGAAACTGACCTCCAGGGATTACACATAATTTACTAGGAGTTGGCTTTGGCACAATGAAAGGAAGACAGGGCTTGGACCCCAAAAAGCTCTGTGTGAATCCTACTTACTGGTCAGGGGCAGTGAAAGGTTATGTCAGCTCTTTCTGCCTCAGTGTCCTCCTCCTTAAAATGCGGACATAACACCATAGTTGTGAAATAACCTGTATAAAGTACATGGAACACCATACACAGCCCATTAATGTCTTTTACATTTCTTTCTTCTTATATTTTATTTTTTTAGGAATCCTTTCATTTTAAAAACATCTCACTGCTTTCAAAGCTCTTCTACATAGATTTTCATAACTGATCTCACAGCAATATATAATACAAACATTCATTGCTTCACATATGAGAAAACTAATAAGGCTCATTCTAGAATCCAGCCTACTTTCTCATCCTATGCTAATCCTATCAGATTGAATATTGGGATAAATGAATCACAAGAGGAAATAGCTCAAGTGAACAGAGTCTAGGATCAAAATACAACAATCTAAGGTTTTTAAAGATATTAGGCCAAATAGACAAAGGAATATTATGGCAATTGAGGTGACATCCATTTTAGTTTCACTATATAGTTGGGGCTACAGAGGCTAGAAATAAATATCTCATTAAGAATTACAGAATGAGAAGTAAATATCTCATTAAGAATTATGGTATAAGATTTAGTAGGCTTGTGGAGGAATGTGAAATGATTCATTCAAAAATCCATTATTGTTTGCAGAAATCTATAGATAATATATATACATAAATACATAAGACAGTTAAAAATTCTTGCAATGGCAAGGTTAACATTAAATAGTAAGAATGCATCAGATTTAGCAAATAATAAAATAATTCATTATATAATTGGATACTACTGATAAAATATCTTTTTTGTTTTTTTGTCTACTTATCATTTTACTACTCCAACTACTATACACACTGTCACTAGAAGTCTACATTTAAAAATGAAGTTTTACACAGAACCCAAGAATGGACTAATAGTTACCAAAGGGAAAGGGACTGGGGAGGACGGGTGGGAAGGGATGGATAAGGGTGGGAAAAAAAGAAAGGGGGCATTACGATTAGCATGTATAGTGTGGGGGGGGCACGGGGAGGGCTGTGCAACACAGAGAAGACAAGTAGTGATTTTACAGCATCTTACTATGTTGATGGACAGTGACTGTGAATGCGGATGTGGGGGGGACTTGGTGAAGGGGGGAGCCTAGTAAACATAATGTCCTTCATGTAATTGTAGATTAATGATACCAAAATAAAAATTTTTTAAAAATAAAATAAAAATAAATAAATAAATAAATAAATATAAATAAATGAAGTTTTAGAACAACTTTATGAAAATCTCAAAAAATAAAAAGGTGAAATTAAGGGTTCAACAAATTTTGGAAGAAACAGAAATAAAGGTTAGTATTTGAAGAGGGCATACAGAAAGTACCCAGCACTTGTTAGTCTAGTGCAACTTTTCTGCCAGGGGAATGTATGTTCAAGGCCCAAAAGAATAAAAGGCAGAGATAATGAGACAACAAAAATTAAATCTGAAAGTAGAGTGAGTAGCAAAGGAGAATCAGCTCAGGGCAGCAGTCTGAAGTTTTGTAGAAATAAAAGACTCCATTGAGAGGTCTTTGAAACCCCACTGTGTGCAAGGCCTGGCTGTTTGCCATAACAGATGCTACACTGCACCCCCAGACCCCTACTTAAGGCTGAGATGTTCCTTTCCCAGCTCCCACAGTGTTGGCTGGCACAGGTGTGTCCCTCCTGGGAGACTGCCCTGGGCTGAAGGGAGCTGCTGTACCCATGGCTCTGCTCCCTGCTGTTGGAGCTGCTGGCACCCAGTGACTGATGGAGGGGGCCCAGCAGCCCCTCACCTCCATCAGGACAACTCTGAAGGATGCTCCCATCTCCAGAGCCCTTTGTGGGATTACTGATGCTTCAGTTACAACTGCATCACAGTTCAACCGCACTCCATCAAGATTGCTTCCTTGCTCTCTGAGCAGTATCAACCCTTGGAGCATCACCAATAAGCTACTGCCCATACATTTCCATTTTAGAGCCCTTACCAGGGGACCCAACCAAAGACACCTGGTCATAAAAATGGACGTCAGAAGCAAACTCTAATATGAGATTTTGGAGACAGATTACACACTGGCCACCAGACAGCAAGGACCCACAAAGAGCCGCAAGTAGAGAATTGACATCCTGGCACCTTGCAGGGGTCGACTTTCAAAATGTTCAGTGATGGCGAGCTTTGCCATGAGTTAGGATGACATGAGAGGCTATTCACAAGCTCAGGTATTTGAGAAAACAATGGATATATCCCTATCAGGGCTATAGAATAGGGGAAACTTGATTAATCTGGGGCACTGACCTCACTGCAGAAGTGATGGAGTTCAAGTGAACACTGAAGGGTGAGTGTGTATGTGAGAGGGAGAAGGGATGGCTACCTAAGAGCCTTGCAATCAAAGACAACAGCAGTTACAGAAGCTCTGACTCACCAAAGTGGCTGGCAATGAGAGGAGGTGAGAAATGGCTGATGAATCTCTAGAGAATAGAAGGAAACAAGAGGAAGAATAGCATCAGATGGGGCTGGAGGAACACGCAGGAGCCCACTCACAGCATAGTGAAATTACTGTGCATCTTTCAAGTGCAATGATAAACCATTGAAGAGTTTGAAGCAAGAAAGCTAAAAGACAAGGTTTGCCTAAATACAAATCTCTTTGACTGTTTGTGAAGGCCAAATGCACCTCCACTCACTGGTTAACATCCACAGAAACAATCTGGGTGATCTCCCTTTGTTTAAGATTTTCATCTCTATTTGAACACTAGACTATGGGCTCCACTGTGACACTGTATCTATTGTGTGACTGCTGTGTCCCCAGCAACCAAAATAATGCTCAGGACTTAGAAGGTGGTACTCAATAAATATTTGTTGAGTAACTGAATAAATGAGTTTTAAGGGAAATACTCCTAATGGGATTGCAGCAAGTTCCTGCACTCATAACCTTAAGATGATAGATAAATGTGAGCATAGCTCAAAGGGGAGGGGAGAAGCAATGGGTAAAGAGGCTGCAGCAACTTGCCTACTTAATTATATCTACATGGGTGGATAAGCATGGGAGGCAAACAGGTAATGCCAGTTGGTTGAAAACCTTAATGGGGTTGGCAGGAAATTATACTTTAAGTCAAGCTAAGAATGTCTTTCAAAGTGAAAGCAACTGTCATGTTCTGACATAAAGTGGTCATTAAGCCTTGTTTTTCATTTCCATATTTTGGTGTGTGTGTGTTTTAATGGGAGGATTTTGGTGTTACCCTTGAATGTGATTTAACCAGCTGTGAAATTTAATTATTCCTAGCCCTTGCTTCCAAGTCTGGGCCAGTAGAAGAGTCAGTCACTCTCGACTGAAAGATAGATGGGGCAGCTCTGTCCCTTCTCCTGAGCACTGTTTTCAGGCTGAGAGCTGCACTTGAGATCACTCTCTCTTCTAAACCTTTCTGTGCTGCTCAGAACTGAAAATCAATTTTATATTAGGAACAGTAAGTGATCCCATCTTGAGCAGGCCTTTACAGGTGACGCTGTGTCCTCTGCCATGGCTGTAAACTAGGCCACTGCATATTCATGTACTGAAGAGACTGGGTAGGCCATTCACTGAGAGGCATGAGAGAACAGTGACATCCAGTGGCTCCCTGGGTGCGTTTCTGATGGGCGGTACACACAGATTGCCAAAAATAGAGCTCACTATTGGCTCCAGATGCTGACTTCTGCTTTTGTCCTTTCAAGCCTAGGAACACTGAAAAACTCCAGAAAGATTCTGATTTCAGATCAGCCAGGTACTAGCAATAATACTTATCCTTCCATATTCTCTCCTGGGTTTTTACTTTCATTCATCTCTTTCTGAGTTGCAATGTTTACAGTTGAATCATAAAAGCTAAAAAATGCTTATTATATTTTTTAATTACACTTCTTCTCAATTTTGAAAATAAGGTTTGTCACTCATTCAACAAATATATATTGTGCACCTACTGATAAAGTGCCAAGCAGCAAGTCAAAAAGGAATTGGAGGTTGGAGGTTACCCTCAATCATTATTGAGGAAGACAGACAGTAATGTGCATAAACACACATATAGACATGTCAGGTCACAGTAAATGCTAAAAAGAAAAATGGAATAAAGTAAGGCATAGAATTTGACAAGGGGATTGGTGTTATTTTGGATGGTGATCATACAAGGTTCCTGAGGACATTAAGCAGAAACTTGAATTGAGGGGTCAGAGGATGTGTAATTCAGGGGAAGAGCATTCCAAATATAGAGAAAGGCAAGTGATAAAAATCACTATCATATGAAATCAAGATTCTAATTAAAAATGAGATCATCCATGCTGAAATAAAAACAATTACACATGAAAGCAATTTTAATGCTATTTTTAAAGATGAAAAAGCGACTATGAGCCTAAGCTTGACTTTGACACTTTAGACAAGAGTGCAAACATTAATTACTGTCAATCTTTGAATTGAAATTCAGACCCAAAGTAAAATAGCATCCTAAAATAACAAAATGCCACTGTTTACAAATTATTTCATGAAAAGACAAAGAATTAGGAATATGGAGAGTCACATACTTCATTCAGTCCTCTACCCAAGTGCATTCAATGGGAACAATACAACATAGACTTTCCAGTGGCAGTTAAGGGCGTTAGGTCATCTATCTCCTCCTCACCCACCTCTCTCTCTCTCTCTCTCTCTCTCTCTCTCTCTCTCTCTCTCACACACACACACACACGCACACACAGAGTGGAGAAAGTTTCACATTTATCATAGGATCAGTAAAGATACAACTTTGGGAAAGATGACTTTTTTTTATAGTTCCTCTTTTTAAGGTAAAATTTACACATTTCTTTAAGGGTACAGCTTTTTGATGTTTACCTGTGTTACATATGTATAAATTAAACCTCCACTCAGATCAACACATAAACTTCCCAGTTCCTCCAAAGTCTCTCTTCTGCCTTCATCACCCCCAAAAGGTTATCAGTGTTCTGACTAATGTCACTATACATTTATTTAGCCTGTCTTTTGAACTTATAAATGAAATCACATACTCTTTCTGTGTCTGGGTTCTTTTGTTCCACATCACATCTGTGAGATTCATTCATGTTGCTGCATGTAGCAGTAATCCATTTTCATTGCTGTCTAGTACTCCATTATATGAGTGTGCTACAGTTTGTATGTTCTACTGTTTACTAACTTTTGGGTTATTACTTGACAGGGGTTGTTATGAACAGTTCTGTTATTAAGATTTTGTACATGTCTTTTGGCAAAAAAAAAGCATTCAATTTCCTTGAGTATGTATCCAGGATTAAAATTACTGATTCATAAACTAGGCCAGCTACATAATTTGCAGGGCCCAATGCAAAATGAAAATGCAAGGCCCCTTGTTCAAAGACTGGAAGCAAAGTGCCATCAAAGGTACTAAAAATAAAGCTTTTTCCTTTCTCAATGAACTCACTCAACATGTGGTAGTGATTTGCTATTTTATGACACTCTAAATAAAAAAAAGATTAAAGTGTTTCAATACCAGCATGAATCTCACCATTCACCTTCAATGGCAGTTTTAAATGCAAAAGAGCATTTAACCTGTTTGCAGAATCACTGAAATTACACATTTCGTATTTCATAGTTTGTACAGGCAGATGTATTTCATTCTTAACAGGATAGTGAACGTGGCTGCATTGAAGTCAGTCAAATATTTTAATTTTGCTTCTTGGTTACATGCACATCACACCAACACTCTCTACCCTCAGCTTACTGGTGAGAAAGAAGGACTCAAGGGAAAAGAACTGTAGGTTGCCCTAGTTTTTCCTTTCCTTCCATGTTATCATTTCTAGTATATGTGATTGGCTAATGCAGGAAAGTAACATGAATAAGAAAGGCTATGATAGGATTCTTTGGTTTTTCATGCTTCTTAAAACAGCACTGGCTTCTTTCTACTTCCAACTCAAGTTCTGGTTCTAATAGAAATGGGGCTTCCCTGGGATGACAGGCCTGTCCCCCTCTATCTTATACTCTTTTGAGTCTCACTGAACTCCAAAGCATTGGGGTTTCACCAGAATTCTGTGTTCATGGACTTGGAGAAGGCTCTATATGAATGGGATAGCAAGGAACAGGGGCAGTCTCACAAAGTGCACTTACCTCCCTGCTCAAGCACATATTCCATAGTCTCATAAGACTTTCCTTACAAAAAAACAAGTTTAAAGAGAAAATCATTAGTAATTTCAAGATGTGGACAACAAGGCATTAAACCATGAACAGAGCCCTTTGAAATTTGGGGCTCTGAGCAACTGCACAGGCTGCCCATCCATGAATCTGGCCACGTAGCTTTAACAATTTAACTCTCACGAGCAATATACAAGAGTTCTAGTTGTTCTAACTCCTCACCAAAAATTGGTATTTTTTAACCATCACAGTGGGAGTGAGCTATTATCTCACTGTGGTTTTAATTTGCATTTCTCTGATGACCAATGATGTTAAAAGGCCAGTTGTGTATTTTAATATCTTCTTTTGTTGAAGTACCGGTTAAAACTTTTGCCCATTTTTATATTGGGCTGTCCATCTTTTTTTCATCAAATGACCTATGTGCTAACAAACCATTTTCAAAACTCTTCAGATCTAAATTCTTTAAATTACCCAATGGAGAGAACCACGCTACAACTGAGAAAGACTAGGTTACTTGTGGATTTGGACCAAAGGAAATAATTAATGTTGTGTTTTGTCTTTCCATACCAGCAAGGAGGAATCTTTATTTTCTTTTCACATACTCTGGTTAATTAGCATGCCTGGCAGGTGCAACCACAAGCTGAATTATTATCCTAACAGTTGTTGCATTGAGACCTTTTTTGGTGATCATGAATGCCAAGGTCATTCAACATTCACAAGGATTTTCAACTTCTTTATTACCACCATTCTTTACGGTTCTGACTGATGTCATTTCTGTGGCTATTTATAAGCCCTTCCAGAAGCCATTGTTTCTGCTAGGAGAACTATTTCCATTTTCTATATTAATTTTCAACCTCAAAATACAAAAGAAATAACCAAAAATGTTCTTTGAAATTAAATGGAAGTTGCCCAGTATCCAGAAAAAAATATATATATATATACATATGATATGTGTATGTATGTATATGTGTATGCATAACACAATATTTTTCATTTTACATGTTATATATGATGCATATATAGTTTTCCAGTTTGCAGTTTGTTCTTTGATGAACAGAAATTCTTAATTTTAATGTAGTCAACCTTAACAATCTTTTTATTTATGGTTAGTGCTTCTTATGTTTAAGATATGCTTTTCTACCTCCTTGGGTAGGAAATACCTATAGATGTAATGAAAAATACCTATTGATAATTTTTAAATATCTTACAGATATCCTACTATATTGTCTTGTAAAATCTTTCTCGTTTTGCCTTCACATTTAGCTCCTGGATTGGTTTGCTAGGGCTGGCATAACAAAGGTGGCTTAATTGATGGAAATGTATCATCTCACAGTTCTGGAGGACTGAAGTCTGAAAATCAAGGTGTTGGCAGGGTGTGCTCCTTCTGAGGGCTGTGAAGGGAATCTGTTCCATGCCTCTCCCTTAGCTCCTGGTGGTTTACAGGCAATCTTTGATGTCCCTTGGGCCATGGATGCACGACCCCAATCTCTGCCTTTCTGTTCACATGACATTGTCCCTTATGCATGTTTGCATCCAAAATTCTCCTTCTTATAAAGACACCAGTCATACAGGATTAGAGGTGCATCCTACTCCAGTACTACCTCATACTAACTTTTCTAATTACATCTGCAAGCACCCTATTTCCAAATAAGGCCACTTTCCAAGGAATTGTGGGTAAGAACTTCAACATACGAATTTGAGGGGGTGGGGCCATAATTTAACCCATAACAGCTCTTCAATGAACCTCAGATTATTTCTCTGTGTGGTGTGTAATATAGTAACTACTTTATTTTCATAGACGCATTCCCTGAAAATCCCATTCTTTCTCCACTGATCTAAAATTACCTGTATGTCAATGATCAAATATCCATGTATGTCAGACTCTATATACTGTTCTGTTGATCTTTTGGTCTACCACATTGTCTTACTATAACTTTATAATAAGTCTTGATCTGTGGAAGGAAAAGTCCTCCCATCCAAACTTTTTAAAAAACTATTTTCAAACTTGTAAAGGTCTTAATTCTTTCTGTACCTTTACAACTCCACACAAGTTTTTAATGACAGGAAAAACTGAGAAACTATCACAAACCAGAGACAACTGAAAAGACATGGCAACTACATGCACTGTGGTACCTTGGATTGGATCCTGGAATAGAAATGGAAAAATAGAGAAATCCAAATAAGCCTGAGTTGACTTAACAGTAATATGCCATTGTAACTCCCTTTGTTGTGAAAATCTACCGTGGTGCTGTAACTGAGTGAGGAGTATGCAAAAACTCTCTGTACTGCCTTTGTAAATTTTCTGTATGAAACTACGTAAATAACAACTAAAACATTTATTTTTTAAATGTGGTACTAGTGCAAAAAAAGACCAATGAGAAGAGCAGAGATCCAGAAATAGAACCGTACATATATGGCCAATAGATTTACAACAAAATGGCTAAGCAATGTAACGCGAACTGAAAATTTTTTGAATGAAGGTGAAGAAACAACAAGACATCTCTCTGTATGGGAAACAGAATTCATATCTATTTTCTTCTGATACCACATAAAAAATTAACCTAAAATGTACTGCAAATTTAATTGTGAAATCTAAAACTATAAATTTCTAAGAGAAACATTTTCAACTTCGGGATACGAACTTAGATGGGACACACCAAAACACAACTGTAAAGAGAAAAAAATTGAAAAATATTCCTTCATCAAAATGTAAAACTTCTGCTCTTGCAGACATCATTAAAATAAAAGGCAAGCCGTAAACCAGGGTGAAAAATCTGCAACACATATATCTGACCAAGGACTTGTATCCAGAATACATGAAGGAGCTAACAACTCAGTAAGAGACAACACAAATGTCCATCAACAGGAGAATGGATAAATCAAATATGCTATATTCATATAATGTAGTATCAGGGAAACAATGCTCTACAAATATTTTCATGTTTCTGGTCAGTTTGTTCTCCTGAGCAAAGGAAACTGGCACATCAGAGAATCACTTCTCCTCCCAGACTCATTTGTTCCTCACATTGCAAGGACATAAGACCTGGAGCCATATGTTCCCATTCAAAGGACAATAAATCTTACTCCCCAAGAGCCAAATGTTTGCAGTCCAGGGTTAGGGACTTTCTCCTGTGCCTTCCTAAGAGAATTCATTTACTGTCCAAAGCATTGGTTTACATTGGGAAAACAGGGTTTATTTCCTTCTCAGAAAAACAGAGTGGTGGCTAAGCAATGTGTAGCCTGGATAAACTTTCAGATTCCTAATTTGGGGCTTACTCTCCTGCAGTGCATGCGTAGGATGCACCTGACTCTCATCATGTCACCCTGGAAGAGAGAACTGAGGCAGTGACCAATGTGTGCAATAATAGTAACTCTGATCTCTGCCCTAGGAGCCTCATGTGTGCTTTCGGCATAAGAATGAACAAACACAGATATTAAAAGCTCATCGTGGAACACTCCTAGCAATAAAAAAAGATAAAAATTACTGATAATGTAACAACATAAATGAGCCACAAAGACATTATGTTGAACAAAAAAGCTAGGTACAGAAGAATATACTCTGAGGTTCTGTTAATAGGAAGGTCAAGAAGAGTCAAAAGTAATCAAATAGTAATGGCAGTCAAAATAGTGATTTCCTATGCTAGGGGTATGAGAAGGGGCATGAAGGAATCTTCTGGAGTGCTGGAAATAGTCTATATTTCGATCTGAGGTTGGTAACATGGTTGGGTATACATGAAAAGCTTGTGATCAGTGTGCTTTAGACACCTTATTTTACGTATGACTTAAAAACTTTTTTTAAAAAGCCTCAACCAATTTTCTGTGGGAATTGGCAAGTGATTTAAAAATTTAAATGGAAATACAATGTGTTTTTTAAAAAGTCAGGATACTCAAATAAGAGCAAAGTAGACTTGCTCTTTCAGCAAAAAGATAAAGTAATTAAAACAGTAGCATTGCATAATAATAGAAAGACCAGTGAGAGAGAGTATAATCTATGAACAGACCCATTCATGAATGGCATTTAGTTTATGAAGAAGACAGAACAGAAGAGGGAAAGGATACTTTTTCAGTAAATAGTGCCAGGTAATTTGGACTCATATACAAAGTAAAACTTGAACTCCTACTTTACATCATATATAAAAATCAATTCCAGGAGGATCATAATTTGAAATGTGAGAAAATAAAACAATAAAGCTCTTAAAAGATAACAGATTAATATCTTCATGACTTTAGGGTAGGATAAAAACATTTTTTAAACATTAACTATAAAAGAAATAATTGGTCAATTAGACCATATTACATTTAAGAATCTCTTTAATCACCCTATTAAGGCAGTAAAAAGGCAAGCCATAACAAGGGGGAAAATATTTGCTATACATATGTGTGTGTGTGTATGTGTATATATGTATCTGCTTAAAGGCTTCATCTTCAGCATATGTAACAAATTCCTTCAAATAAATTAAAAATAAAATTAGACAATCTAATAGCAGCAATAAACAATAAATTTGAGCAAACCCATGACACAAGGGTATACCCAAGTGGCAATAAACTTATAAGTTCTCAATATCATTAGTAATCAGAAAATGCAAATGAAAACCACAGTGAGATACCACTTACAGAGCCTCTAAAGTGGCTAAAATTATGAAGCTTGAAAATACCAAGTGTTGCCAAAAATGTGGAAGAAGAATTTTCATTACAGCTGATGGGAGGGTAAATTGCTGCAACTACTTCAGAAAACAGCTTTGGCATTTTTTACTTACATTGAAATTTTGTCTGTCTTATCCAGCAATTACACTTTGGGGAATGTATGTGGCAGAAATATGTGCACCTAAGCAAGAGGCACATACAAAGAATGTTCAGTAAATAGCAGTGCTATTGCTAACAGCTCCAAACCAGGAAGAATCCGAATGTCATCAAAACCAGAATGGATAATTAAACTGTGGCACTGTCATAGAATGGGTAACTTTGCAGTGTGCACTACAGCTACAGGCAACAACATGGATGACTCTCATAACATTATGTTGAGTTAGAGAAGCCAGATACCGCAGAATATACACCCAAAGGTTTGGGGGAATGGCAAAGGGGTAGAAAGTGGTTTCTGTAGGGTAAGCCTTCTTCTATGTCTTGACTTTGGTGGTGCTAACCAATGCTTTTACTTTGTGATAACTCGTTGGGCTGTAACATCTATCTTGGTGCATTTTTCTGTAAGTGGTACTTGACAACTACAAAATTTTTTTAAGTGCATGAACTCCTCAAAAAAATTGAAAAGACTTGGAGGAAGACTTGATGACATAAGATTCTATAGCATTTTAAATATCAGATATTATTTGGATTTAAGCAGACAGCATAACATAAACATTATTAATAGCCCCCAAATATCCACAAAGAATGGCAGAATGGACTGAAAAAATTTTAGAACTCTCCTAAGTATTGGAGCCTTATTATCTTCTCAGGACTCTCCTCTTTTCTTGAATTTGCCCCTCCCCCAATCCTTTTCAGAGAATTTACCTTGCCAATCCTTTCTCTTTAACTACCACTTGTCCCCTAATCTTCAGGTTTATTTTTGAAGCACTCATTATACAGCATTCTGAACCTGCCCCTGCCTGTACCTGAGTGCCCAGGAATGGGCATCTGTTCCCATTCACAGTGTAGTTCACGATATGGAAATCACACCCATGCTGCATTTCTCAGAAATCAGTAAGTGCATCTTAGTATGTGTGTTATTTCACAGTTCACACAAATGTATTTGCTTTATTTTCCTATATGTAAGAAACATGTAAGTTATTAAACACAGACTTTAGAATTAGATTAACCAGGATTCGGATCCCAGTTCTGTTGCATATTAAGGAAACGACCTGTCCAAGCCTGTTTCCTTGTTTTGTAACTCAGGGTAACGTGACTAACTCAAATAATTGTTTAAGGACCTAAGGAAGTAGTAAATGCAAAATGCTTAGCAGCATGCCTGGCGCAAAGTAAGAATTCAGTAACTTCATATGTTGGTGACAATGGGGATGATGATACTAATGATGATGATACATCACCCCTGGAACTTTTTAAGAGTTATACTGGAATAGGAAGAGCTTGTATTTTTTGTTTGCATATTAGCACTGGGATTGGGGGTAGGAGGTATTGGTTTATGGCTTTTTCTGATCACACAGCCCAAAAATTCATACATCAGGCTCTGCAAAATTAAGATCTCAGGGTATTAAATCATGGCAAGAGTTTTAGTCTTTATGAATAGAGGAAAATCTCTACTTGAATGTGAGTCATTTCGAAACACCTCTGAAGGAGATAATAGGATTTATTTTGACTGGGAAGATTTACACTGGGAGGGACTCGGACTGAAGTTTACAGGTAAGAGGGTAGAATTTAAAGGTATTAAGGAAACTCCCTAAGGTGAATTCTAGGTCACAGGTAAAAACGAAAGAAAAATAATGACTGCACTCTTTAATTTAATGCATAAGCAACATCAACTGAACACCTAGCAATTTCTCGGGTAGCACTCATCCTACAAAACCACAGGCATCCTGGGGACAGAGAGGTCAGTTTGCTGACCAGTTTAATTCTGACTTGCTGTCTGACGTGTAAAGGGGAAGCTGAGGAGGAAGCGGGAGAGGAAGGAGGGACATAGAGAACAGTATTGGCTCACAAACAAGGGGTAGCCCACTTACTAGGGGCGAGGGCTCCTTCTCATTTCCATTTCCTAGAGGGCGGAAACAATGAACTATTAGTGCTCAAGTTAAAGATTAGGGGCAAGGGAGGGAGGGCTATGTGCAGTTTACTTTAGCCCCTTTATGTCCTTAAATGATTCATATTTGAACAGAAACGCATTCAAGTCCTAAAGTTTAGACACCAAAAAAGGATTGGTCCAAAACACCTTTGTGGCAAATACATATCACGTTTAACCCACTAGACTTAAAAGTATGCTTTTAAGAGGGCTTAAAATGATAGTGATGGAGTTAACTAATACAGTTTACAGTAAGAATAGCAACTCAAGAAAATGCTTAGGATGTACGGATAACATAGATCTCTTCCTAAGAGAGTCCTTCCTACACTCTTAACTGAATCAGTCCAGCCGGGAACACAGAACCATACTAGCGATTTTCACAGGAAGAATTTGCTAGGGGTTATTGGTTAAATAGATGTTGGAGAACTAAGACAGAGAAAGTACTTACAGGAAGCAATACCAGCCCCAGGACTGAAGGGACAAAGGGGGGATGTGGGTTTACATCCTGAGCGAGGAACCCAGGACACGGGAAGGCAGGCCTCCGAGAATGGGGGCATGGCCAGCCCAGTACTGGTAATGTGGGCTGATTCTGGGAGTAGGGGAAGAGGCAGGAAACTAGACAGAAAACCCACTGCTTTCACCGCGGTAGAAACACTGGGGGGTCTTGCTGACAAGAACAGCAAAGAAATAGGAAGCAGAAGGTCTCTCCCCTCCTCCTCCCGCATTCAGTATTCCTCCTGCACCCCTGCTGGCAGAACCTAAAGGACCCCGCTGACAAGCAAGAAATGTGACTGGGGAGTCCGCGGTGCCGCGTGCATCACGAGGCCGGAGGGACAACCTACCTGGCCTGGCCGCATCCTCTGTTCCCACGTCTTCCTGGGTTGGAGGAAATCGTATATTTAGGGAGCTCTGAAAATCCTGCCCAACCTCTCCTTTCTACCAAAAGGACTTTTTTTTCCCCATTACTTTATATTCTCTTTTCTAGGATAAAGATAGTTGATCTAATCTTAAGGTTGTTTCTCTTGTACGCTGGAAAATAGGTATTTGTGAGAGAGAGGGGTAATACCTCCGAGGTAAATCGTTTATTTCTCTATTCTCGGGCTGTGCCCAACCTTTATAACTCCCTCTCAAGAACTGAGACTGGCTCGCTGGTTTTTCATATATTTCTTAATTTTAAACCCCACATCCCATTATGAGGAGTGGTAGAATTCGAATCAGGCCTGCGTGGAAAACCACACACTACACCTCACAGGCTCGGGGACTTCATTCAGGCTGATATCTCAACTTTTAGTTTCCCTTTCTTCATATGTAAAATGGAACAATAATTGCAGGGAGTGAGGACTAAATGAAATCAAATACAACGTATGACAGAGAACCTGGCAGTATGTTGAGAAATAAACATCCATTTCATTCTTCTTCTGGGACTGAGATTTGGCATTTCAAAAGTTTTATAGAAGAGGCATCAAACCTGAAAACCAGCACCACTTTTCAATGCGCTGGCCGCACTCTCGTGGAGTGTCACCTGCACAGGTGACCCCCGCTGGCTGTGGTCCTGGAAGCGCGCACGGAAGCGCAGAACCGAAAGCCGGAGAGGCTGGAGACTAGAGTCGCGGGCGGCCTCCCCCGCCGGGCTTCCAGCTGGGCTCCGGCGCGGCGAGGGTGGGGCGCGGGCAGGGCACCGCCTCCCGGGCGCCGGGCCGTCAGGAGGGCCGCGCGCAGCGCGAGCTGCGGACCACGGGCGCCCCCGGGAGGCTGCGCCGCGCGCTGAGATGTAACCGGGCCGCGCCGCGCATGTGGGCTTCCCGACCCCCAGGGAGGGCGGCGGCCAGAGGGGCCCCGGCGCGCGGCCTCCCGGCCCTGCTGCTGCTGCTGGGGCTGCTCGCGGCCGCGCCGTCGGGACGCGCAGGTAGGTGTAGCCTGCTGCCGGCGCGGAGGGAGCCTCGCAGCCCCATCGAGGGGCCCACCCTCCCGGCTCCGGCCCGCGCGGCCACCGGGTTTCCCTTTCGGACTCGCGGAGCGGACGGCGCAGTGTGTCCGCGGGGCCCCTGGGGAGAAACTTAACGCCGCCCCTCGCGCGCCCGGGGCTGGGTCAGGTTCGCAGGGCTCCGCGTGTCGCACTTGTCAGTGCGGGGCTGCAGTCGGGTGCTCGCTCTGAGCGGCAGCCACACCTGGTAACGCGGTCGGCTGGAGCGACCGTGCGCGTCGGCCTGGCCGACAGGTCGCAGGCTCCCGCCAACCTCGCCGCCGCCGCGCGGAGAAGCCCCGTCCGTGTGCGCGCCTCGGCCGCTCGGAGCTGTAGCCCTTCAACCAGAAGCTGCCCCCGGGCTGGAGGGGCGAGGGGACGTGAGCGCTTTAAAAAACCAGCCTCCCTAAAAGTCCTCTCAAGGGACGGCATCTAGAAAGAGGCAGCATTTCTAAAGTAAGATCGCCACTCCTGGGCACGTCATTTTTGACTTTGCAGTTCCGACCTCGTGCAGAAAGGAGCTCTTTGTTTGGAAATAACAAAACTTTTAACTGATTCATGACAGAAGGAACTGAAGTTTTTTGGGGTTTTTTCCTGAGTTTAAACTCTCTACCAACTGGAATCCAGTGAACCAGAATGATTCATTAAGCTGATTTCTTTTTTCTTCTTCTGCTTTTCTGGTTTATGAGGAGAAAAAAAATTTTTTTAAGCAAGATATATCTGAAATCCTTTTTTAAAAAAATTAAAACAACAAAACTTCCCAGAATACCTTACTTTGTAGCCTTGGATTGAGCTTCTGTGCCTTCTAACCCAGAACTGCACAGCAGTGAATGCAAAATGTCCACAGAAGTACTAGTTAAAGAAAAAGTCAAGTTCATTGTAGTTACAAAGCTGAGAAAAGGGTGCATATAGATTTGGGCAGATTTTTGAACAATAGAGTTTTCAATCCTAAATATGCCACAAATTTTAGTTATATTCTCTTTTACTGTAACTGCATCAGAAACTACTATTTCTGAGTTATGCAAATATTGAGACTTCAGCTACCAGATATAAATTTGCTTGTCTCTATTTTTAATCAAATAGATAAGTAAAACTTGCTCCTTAATCGACTTAGAAGGCGGACATTAAAAGGTAGTAATATTCTTGGTTTCAAAGCAAAATTTGAAGAAGAACCCTTCTCTGATTCATGAGACCAAAGTACTTCCTTAGCTCTTTTTAAAGCATTTCTGCCCCTTCTGGGACTCTCTGCCCTCTAACGACTGCTGGAAAACTTGGTTAGAATGTATATGTGGTTACCTAAGTACCATATCTGCCTCTTAAGAAAGAGCGATGAATCAGCCACAGTATCTGCTGAGCAGTGTGGGCTTTAAGAGCTCTACCACTTCGCCCCTCCTGGATAGGTGAAGGCTGTGTTTGAATTTTTAGCACAAAACTTCAAAGCCGTACAACTTAGTGTTTTGATCAATACCAAACGTACAAAGAGAAAGAAAAAAATTCAACATAGCAACAACATTTTAGGAAAATAGTGATATTTTATTTCAGGTAAGCTTTTAATGGCATGCAGCCCATCTTTGATGCTCCCTCAAAGCAGGCATGACACACACTCTCACATTCACTCTCTATAAACTCTCCAGAGATAGAGGCTTTAAAAGGAAGTCTGTCCCTGTGGGTGATCAAACTCTGTGCTCTTGGCCCATTCCCATATCCTATTCCTCAGCAAAGATAAAGAACCATGGTCAGCATTATATAAATAGGCATTCAAAGCCAGTAAGAAAGAGTGGGAGATGTCTTCCCAAGGTCGTGTATCATCCTCTCCTCAAGCCCATCAGAGGCTTCCACTGCTCAGAGTTCATTCTAAATTCTCTCTCCTCCAAGATCTTCTGTGGCCCACTCCTGCCTGTCCCTCCAGCCTCGCCTCACACCACTGAATTCCACCATCCTGGCCTTTCAGCCATTCCTAGAACATGCCCACCTCTTTCCATCTCAGGGTCCTCACACCTGCAGCACACTGCTGTAATGCCCCTGCCCTCTCTGCACCTGGCTGAGTCCTGCTCAGACTTGGCGTCCACCTCCAGTGTGCCTCCCCTCAAAGAGACCTCCCAAAATCCCCAAAGAGAGGGAGAAATACAGTTTATCATGTCTATGAACAAATGAGCCTAACTTTAGTTTTGGAGCTTCAGAATGCAGTCTAAATATTACCACTTGGCCTATGCTCATCAGAACTAATGTACCATAATTATCATAGTGAGGATATCTTTTGAAGAGTCTCTTCTTAGATAAATAGTAACACTGGTTATTTTATTTAACTATTCCAGGACATACTTTATATACACACAAATGATTCCAGTAAACTAAATTTTCTTCATTAGCTTCTTTTCTTCACTTTTAATTTTGAACCAACTTGAGTCTTACAGAAAAGATTCAGAAATAGTACAGAGTTCCCATAAATCCCTCACCTAGTTACCCCAGTTTTATCATCTTACATGATGCTAAATGATGTTCAATTAACATTTTATGTGGTGTACTATATTCATTCAGAACCAAGAAGTTAACATTGGTTTAATGTATTCACTCAAATACAGACCCTGTTTGAATTTCACCTGTTTTTACACTAAGGCCATTTTCCATGTTTCCTCCATGTCCTCCAACCTTTAAGAGTTCCTCAGCCTTTCTTTGCTTTCATGTCCTGGACATGTGTAAAGAATTCCTGTCACCTCTTCCTTAGACTGTCTCTCAGTGTGGGTTCATTTGCTGTTTCCTCATGATTTTAGAGCATGGTTATTCCTGTTTAGCAGGGATCCCACACAAATTCTCTTGTCTCTCCCAAGCTGCATCATAGCCAAGGATTCACAGTATTAATATGACTTCCTCCTGGGATGTTAACATTGATCACATGGTGGAGCTGGTATCTGCAGGCTTTCTCACTATAGAATTACTACTTTTCACTCTGTGATTAATAAATATCTTGTGGGAAGATTCTTTGAGATCATGCAAACATCCTGTGTCTCCTCAAATTTATACCCACTAGTGTAAATTAGTATCCATCAGTGGAGAGTGACTACAGCAGCTATGGTGATTTGTTATTTCACTCTTTGCTTCTCTATTTATTAATTGGAATTCCTTTGCAAGAAAGAGCTGTCCCTTCTCCCCCTCTTATTTATTAGATTGTTTAAATATTTCAATATAGACTCATAAATATTTACTTAATTCTTTGAGTTAGAATCCAATACTATCATTATTAATTTTGTTATGCCAATTGTTCCAGCATTGTCCACTAAAACTCTTCTAGCTTGGCCCCTGTGTGCTTTCAATAAGCCCCAATTGTTTGGAGCACTTGTCTCTTTCTAGCATGGCGAAATGATTGAGGCTCATTTATTTTCCCTCCCCACCCCACCCCCCAGAATTAACCGCTTCCCCGTGGAGCTCTAGCTCCTTCTACTGGAGAGCAGGATTTAGAAACCAATATCCAGGCAGGCTCATTGCTACTGGAATGTTGTTTCTAGGCTCACTCAGCAGACAGAGCTGGGAATTACAAATATGTATACTAACCCAGTCATCCACACACATCTGTATTTCTGTGTGTGTGTGTGTGTGTGTGTGTGTGTGTGTGTGTGTGTGTGTGTGTATAGAAGACAGTGAGCTTCCACCAACAACTCTGATTCCAGTCTAACAGCACAGGCAGGATTCATTCTGCCTTCCTCTTTACTTGTAGTTTCCTTCTCCAACAGTGAAAAGGCCAGATATCATTATCTATAATAGGTTTACTTATTTGTTCAATCCTAGTAAAAAGCTGTTTCAAAATTGCTGTTTCCCACCATTAACCTGTGAGAAGCACATTTACTAATTGGATTATAGCACTTATATATAATTCTTTGGTCTTCAGCTTTATAATATCCAGTCAAGATACCATTGACTAAAGCTACTAAGATTAGCCCAATTTTTTCTTCACCTCCTTTATTATGGTTGTTATCCATTTTCAAGAAGACTAAGTCCATTTGTTACCATTGATTAGGGTTCCCTCACATCTAGTTGGCTTTGTTTGTTGATTTGTGGGTATTTGAAGGGTATGAGAAAAGTTACTGTGGTTCAAGAGTCAGAGCTGCACAGAAGGGTGCACTCAGAGGTGTCGCTCCCTTCTCATCCCTTCGACTTCGGTCCCATTTCACACCCCCTCCCATAGGTAACCAGTTGCCTTAGTTTCTGGTTTATCCTTCCTGTGTTTCTTTTGCACCAATAAATAGATACATATGTATTTTCTCATATCCCTCTTCTTTCTTACATGAAACAGCACACTAGAGATATGTTTTGCATTTTGCTTTTTCTCACTTAGTTTAATTTTTTTCTGCTTCTCAAGTCAGTAATCCTTAAGGGTACTCCCCAACTATACCAGCCAAATTTATTCCAAAGGTAAATTATTTCCAAAACGTAGCACGACAACACCTTGTTTGAACATATTAAATGCTACTTGTCAGGCACCAGGTCTAGGTCTGGCACCTGACAAATAGCTAAAGCAGGACTTGCAGGCTCAAATGAAACAAGCTTGTCTCCTCTTCCAGCTTCTCCCCTGTTACCGTTGGCGCAGACATGAGTGATTCCTTGTGCATTTGCAGGGCTTCCTCATTTGCCAGCTTGAGGCCCATGTCCAGCATGTTTGCAGAGATCACATAGCCAAGATGCAAGCATGTGGCTGAAGTTATTACCAGCTGCACCCTTCGGAGTGTGTGTTCCTGCTGCCGGGACTGGTTATTGAGCTTCCGATAGGACACATTCAGGAAAGGCAGCATTCACTTCCTAGAACAACTAGGGATGAGGAGGAAGCGATAGTTTTCTAGGTGAACCTTTTTAGATAGCTCTGTCTGTTAGAGCGGTAGGTAGGATGCATATTTTCCATTTATGCATAAACTCTGTACAAAGACAAAGACAGTAGGCAGATGGAATTATTAATGCTATAAAAGTAATACTTGAGTATAAGCATTTCAACATAAAACAATATTTTTAACAAAACTGAGTATCTGTGTGTTGCCTTCTTTAGTGCTTGGCATGGTACTTTTAGAAAATATTACTTAGTAATTTACATTCCTTGACTTAAAGCATCTTTCATTATATGCATGATATTTTTTAAATGACTTTCTACTCACATCTTTTTCTTCAATGTACAATTTTACCAGATATCACTGACACACTTACCTACATGATGATTTTAAAAAATACCTAAGAATTAACTGCATTTTAAGGCAGCATATATTTTAATAAATGAAATCATTTTATATTACTTATAAAGTTATCCTATGATTGTGATGTTCTGACAGCATTTTTACTTTTTCATGAGACATTGTCACAAAAGCTGATACCAGAAAAAAGAATTGCACTATAATCAATCCCAAGTGGTATCAATTACGTATAAAATTGGAAAGCAAGAAAACTTTGGGAAAAAGAATGCTGGCTGGAGACATTAAAGTTAAATACTGCCTCCACTTTATTTTTCAGAATTCCTTTTGATATAGACACTCAGGGTTGATGAGACCTTACAGTCCAACCAACTGCTTCTCTCTTGAATCTTACTTAAAGTCGTTACCTGTCTGCTGCTTGAGCACCTCTCAACACAGGAAACTACTCCTGGCACCCTAGTCAGGTTGTCCTGTCCTTGCGGACTTCCAACTATTAAAACGTTCCTCCCTATAATAAGCTATGGTCTTCCTCTCTTTCGTGTCCACCCATTGTTGGTCTTCACTCTAAACTGATGACACCTTACAGAACAAGCCGCTCAGATTAGACGAAGGCAGTCATCCCACCTCCTCTGTGTCTTCTTTGCTCTCAGTTAACCACCTCCTAGGTTAGGTCACGCCAGCTCCCTCTGCCTCCTGGTCTTTTCAGCGTGTGTGCATGTTCCAGTGTGTCCGTGAGCCCCCAGGCCGACTCCCAGTTGATTACGATGAGATGGCAGGTCTACTACATTTTAAATACTACAACTGGCAGGTTCATCCTTAAATGGCTCGGCATGGGTTCTTGGTGAACACAGGGATCCTGATGCCTAAGAGGCGCCCTCCTTTTTCATCTTTTATTTTTGTTGTCTTCTATGAGACACAAACCATGACCCCTCATCTAAACTCAGAATTTCATATGAATACAATTGCACTTCGTGGAGGTGGTTTTCTTTTCTGTTTGATTCTTGGGAGACAGAAGATGGAAGTATGGCATAATGTTTTATCTAGGACTCAAAATGTCTGGGATGGTAGTCTTTAGACCTTTAAGGATACTCTTTAATGGAAAGAAAATTTGTATTGATTATAAATATTCCATACTCAATATTAGTTCTGTCTTTGAGTGTGGTGGTCACTGCCCTGCCCATTGAGTCCCCAAAATGGCTTCCACACAGCTGCTTCAGTCACTGTGCACGCTGCTTAATCCAATGCCAGCTCTGCCTCCAGGGTGTGCTTCATCCTTTACAGATTTGTCAGTATTACTTCTTCAATATGGACAGGCTTGCTTTTCATCCAGCCTCCTCAAAGTTCATCCTACACAGCTGCATTTGTATTTTGGTAATAGGGGTATTATGGCAACCACGTCCTCCTAATTAAGGCATTTGTTTACATCATTTCCATCATTCGAATTTCCTCCTTCTTACTTTTGCAGATGTTTTTTCTCCTTACCTCAGTCTCCTGATCTGTACTTCCAGGTGACTTGGCCACTTTTAACGCATTCATTTTTATCTACAATAAACATGTGTCTATTTTTTAGGGAAAACAGAAGCAAGCAACAGACACCTACTGTATTAGTTTCTTAAGGCTGCCCTAACAAAGTACCACTACCTCAGGAGTTGAAAATAACAGAAATTTGTTATCTCACAGTTCTGGAAACTAGGAGGTGTAAATCAAAATGCTGGCAGAACTGATTCCTTCCGGAGGCTCTGAGGGAGCATCTGTTCCGGGCCTTGCTCCTAGATTCCTGTGATTGCCACAGTCCTTGACATTCCTTGGCTTGTTGATCATTATTCCAATCCTGCGCCTTCAAATGATGCTCTCTTTCTGCTCAAATTTCCCCCTTTTATAAGGATCCCAGGCATATTGGATTAGGGCCCATCCTAATGACCTTTTTTAGGCTTGATCACCTCTATAAAGACCCTGTATCTAATAGAGGTTACTTTATGAGGTACTGGAGTTAGGATTTCAACATAGTGATCTTGGGGAACACAGTTGAGTTCATAACACCTCTCATGTCCTCAGAGACTTATGGAGTGGTGAGCAGGATCCATGGGCTTGGCTTCTAAGGCAGGGAAAAGCTACCCTTTTGGCTCCATAAACATTGCACCTCCTCAACATATTTATCAATGGTCTATGTCCACTGCCAAAGGGAAATTTTTGCACTTTGACGGCAAAACCCTCACTCTTGCTCCAACCAGGACCATTTTCATACTTTAGGGTAAATATCCATGCGATTTCAAGGCATCCTTCCTCCTCCATTTTAGATTAAAGTATGTATATTGCAAAAGATCCACTAATTATCTACTAAATGATCTACCTTGTTATTTTTAAAGTTGGTTCTTAGTTTTTAAATGCAAAATAAAATATTACATGCAGATCAGTGGCAAATAAGGGAAGGAGGTGATCTGAGGTGATCAGATTTAAGGAAAAAGAATGACCTAATACTCAGTGCATCCATTTTGAGTTTTCAAAAGTTAAGTGATACAATGTGATTTTTAAATGATCTTCCTCTGAGCACTTTTCATTCGTTTATTCAATGTCATTCATTTATACACATCAGGAATAGTTCTAGGCCTTTGAGGTGAACAAGAAAACAAAGTTTCTTCATGCAGCTTTTAGTCTCGGACAGGTCATTACCTTAACATATAAGTGCCGGAATTGAGGAAACTAAGCTTCTTTAGAAGCGCAGAATTAAGCAACTGATCTAATCTAGGGGTCAAGCAGGCTCCCTATAAAAAGGGTCCTTTAAGCTGAGACATATATATAAGATGGAGAGGAGAACAGGATGCATTAGAGATCAAATGTCTAAGTAAATGTCTTACTATGAATAAAGCATACTTCATATGCTCGTAGGGAAAAACATGTAAATTCAATAAATAGTCGTAGGAAGGCTGCCATTAATATTATGTAGAATAACTATAATCAATATAAATTCAGAAATTTTTCACTTAAAATGTCAGCAAGAAAATAAAGCTAAATCCTGCTCTACGCATATTCTATCTATAAATTACCAGGTAAATATTCCTTTTTCACACCTACATTTCTTTTCTTATAAAACTACAAATCAACAAGCAAAACCCAAGAACGAATAGCAAAATTCCATGAAGAGGATGACTTTTCTGAAGCTGGTATTACTAAGCAGGTAGGAATAAGGAAGCTTCGTAGCTACAGGACGGCCTGACCTCAAGGTCATTGGCAGCCTCAGCAAGTAAGTCACTGCGGTCTGAGGCTCTTTGCAATACTGAATCAAACCACCAAGAATTATTAAAAGGCACAATTGTTACAGTTTTGGTTGTCTAAGATAGGGCTGGTGTCCTGGGTGCTGTTTTCCACTCCCTGAATCCACACAGTGTTTTGAGGGCTCTGTGAGCTTTAATGAGCAAGAGCAAAGAGTATGTCATTGATCCAATGTAATTGATCCATTCTCTGCGCTGCCGCTGGAGACGCTCCAAGGTTGTCAGTGCAGCAGTGCCTTTGACTCTTCTTCGTGGGCGGCCTCTTGCCTGCAGCTCTGCTCTTAGCCTGACCAGTGGGTGTTTTTGCATCTTTACTGCAAAACAGTACCTCAAAAAGCTGATCTTCAATGAGGCCTAGGCAGCCTCATAGTGGAACCCTTGTTCATTTCATCTCATTTAGTTACACAACTTCCTCAAGGCATAATTCAACCCCAAAGAGGTCTGATCCCAGTCCTGGTCACCCTCAAAAATCTCAAAACATCTATTTGTGCTATAGAGGAGAGTTTGCCTTTTGAAAAATAGTTCATTTTTCTGACAGTGTTTCTGATGGCTACTGTACACTTCCATCTTCATCTTGTTCAATTGGGAAATCTTAGGTCACAACTGAAATAACATTATCAACCTCATTTACCTCAAAATTCCAATAGACAATGAGCAGAAATAAATACTATTAATTATTTCCAAATCACCACTAAACAATTATTTTTAGGACTCTCTTAATCTTTTCCTCACGTGTTTATCTTGTCAATTTTCTCTCTGAGACTGTCAAAGGATGGAGATATTATTGGAAGAATTCATTACTTCTGTGAGGAGAAAAAGAAGTACTAGTTGTGAAAATGATTTGTAAAATAAAGTGGATAATGTATGGTGATACTATATACATAACTCTCAATTCAGCCAGGAGTTCCCCACAGAGATTCTTTTTAATATCTTGGTGGTCCCAAATGGTTTGTCTTTACCTCTTGTTTTTTCTTTTATCTTTTCCTTTCTGAGGCAAGTTATCGAGTAGCAGAGACTCTAACCCACAGTCGAATCTGCTTTTCCAAAGTTACTATGGTATTCATTATCACCATACTTTATTATACTTTGGAGATCACTAAATGTGGATATAATCAAGTCCCTGCCCTCAAAAAGTTCATTTCCAAAAGGGAAGGGAAGACATTCATATAAGAGATGGCTTAAGGTAGTAGGACTGATTTTCTAATGAACAATGAGACTGACATATACAATTAATAATGGAATCTTCAAAATAGGCATTTTAGAAGGCTACACACAAAAATCTCCCAGCAACGTGTTTCTTCACTTCCTTTCAGACTTCCAGGTACAGCCTGCACACAGCAGTCAGAATACCATCAAGTGGCGAATCTTCATCTTGGCAAATCTTTAGTTTTCAAAAGCCTTGAAAGCCACTTACAACAAACTTGGGAAATCAACCTGGGAAATGCTATGTTGGATAAAAACAAGGTGGGACTATTAAAAAAAATGAGATAGAATTTTGTTTGCATGTTTCAAACTACATGTGAAGATAATTGTAGCTAAAAGGAGTATGCCCCAAATGCCATGAGCTGAGCAGTCCCATGGGAATAATTATAAACCCTCCCAAGGGAACTACTTGGAAGATGAGCACTCTCTTTGATGAGTGAACATCAATATATTTATTTTTAAAAGTAGTCTCTACCTTCCTACTTGCTATCAAACACCAACATCAGTATTCAAAAACATGTTTAAGCACATAGATTTACTAATTGAGGTGTGGCTCTAAAGATGTAACACCACTTTTTTTGTATGACTTATGCATCGCTCATCCACATAAATGTTCACGTACCTGGCAGGAGAAGCATATATTGATGGATTGTGTCCTAGATTCAGAAAATATCTGCTCCACAAGAGCAGGACCTTCTGTTTCTGTCCTCCCCTAGTGCCTCAGTTTCTTTTTCTAGCACACAGTATGTGCTGTGAATGGCATGATGGTGTACAGTTCCTCCAAGAAAACCTTCAAATGAAACTTGGATTTTCCTCCTTGGATTTCTTACATCTCTCCTTAGAGGGCAATCATCTGTACCGTGTAAAAATTATAATGATCATACAGTGCCTTCTTCCTCCCACAACACTGTTCTTTGGAGCACTTCCTAAAGACAATAGGTGAGTAACTTAGTAGAGAGAGCCCTGGTATTGGCAGAACACCTGGGCTCCAGCATCCTCAGAATGACTGGATAACCACTTGGGCATTTATGTATTCAACTGTAAAATGAGATTACTGCTGCGGAGGACAGTACCGATCTAGTGATTACGTAGCTCTTTCTTCGTGCCAGGCACTGTTCTAAGAGCTCTATATAAACAATCTTATTTAATCATCCCAACAAACCTATGAAGCAGGCTTTTATTGTTTCATTTTACAAGTGAAGAAATTGAGGTACAGAGGTTAAGTAACTTAGTTAAGGGTGCACTGCTGGTAAGTGGTAGAGAGCAGGGATAGGCCCCAGTGTGGCTCTAGAGCTCTTGTTCTTAGAACCTCTCTCTGACCTACTCACGTAAACAATTACCGGAAACCAATGGGATAGAGTGACTGGTAGTGCCCTGTATAACATATAGAATTATTACAGAGAAAACTGAAGTGCTGTAAATGTACAGCAGTGAGAGGACAAAGAAATAATAATGAAGTAATAGTGGGGTGGTAGTTAGGGGAAGATAATTGAGATCAAAGGAACTGATGGTATTACCAAACCATGCTCTCTCCTTTGCAGAAGACAACTGGGTACCTTTGCTCAGGTAAATAGTTTCTGAGTGACATTTTAAGTGCTGTTTTGACAGCTTACCTTTTAAGGGCATTTGATATATAATTAGGGGGGAGAGGAAGAGAGAAGAGTTAATGTATTTCAAGAGAAATTGTTTATAACTTGAAACGAAAGAAAATATGCCTTTTCTTTCAGCATGAAGAGGTTAGAACAATGCTTCAGAGAATCTATTTGAAGGTAGCAATACCATTTGGCTCTCTTCAGTGATGGTCAGGATGAGTTAGGTACAACCTTTTCTTCCTGAAATTGGTTAACCACCCTCTGGGGGTTTTTGTACATCAGTTCATTCTAACCCCAATAGGAAACTCATTCAGGAGGTGGATTTTTTTTATTTTTTGGTCTTATAAGCATATCAAGGTATTTCCTATTTCAAAAGACACTTGGAATATGTAGCAACCACTTGCCATGACTACTACTCCTTCCTTAAGAAGCATCTGTCAAGTATCCTGACTCTGCTAATCCCCTGTGTATAATAAAAGTTTGCCAAGGTGATTTCAAGCTATTAAGGTTGGGCAGTTCAGGCTTTTCCACCTTCATTCAGACACTCATATGAATCTGGGTCCTGCCCTATCTCCGTGATTTATGTGAGCCCCGCTGATCTCTGGTTAGTCCAGTTCAAAAGCACTTATTTGCCAGCAAAGACATTAATTTGCTGGGAATACAAGAACTTTTGTAAGACATGGTGCCCAGGGTCAAACAGCACAGAGCCTAGTGATTCCTTTGCTCCAGCTTCAGAAGGACAGTGGGGGCAGGAGAGGGGGCTGTGCTGAGACTTTCTCTGGGCAAGACTGCGCAGGGCTTCCTCAGTGCTGAGCTTTCCTAGTTAGTCATGAGCCTGAGAAATTCAAGTGGCCCCAAAGGGGAAGTCCCCAGAAGTGGACACATGGATTGTTAATCCTCTTGCCACACGGTTGTTTTCCTCCCCAGTGGTTGAGCATACTGTCCATAATGGGAAAGCTGGAGCACTTCACCCCAAAAGAGAAGGGTTGGGTAACCACGAGAATGATTACCCTAGCTGTAGCTCTTTGTGAGTTCACTCTGAAAACCTCACCACTTTTCACTGCTGTTCATCAGGCATTAATGCATGCATAAGCTTCTTTCACAGTATAAGGAAATGGAAATACCTTTTACTGTCAGGTATATAAAACTGCAACATTCCTAGACAGTGACTTTAGCATCAGCTTTGAAGCCACTAGGAAAATGTCACCTACCATTTTGCTACACCCAGAGACCTGTATACAAAGTAACTCTGGGAACCAATGTAGCAACCACATTTTATAAAACTACACTAATGAAGTTGTCATAGATTTTCCCATTTCAAATGTCACTTATCTATTCTCTTCCTACTAGGAGGACTCAAGAGTAGACATAGGACTTCTTCCTTATTGTGTATAACATAGATGAAGCTGGGCTAGACTTTCCCAAAGGCCAAGATAAAACAAAAATAAAATAAACACTAGGAGGAGACAAAAATCCAAATGATGTAATTTACAAGATATAGCTAACTAAACATTACTTGGAAATGCATTAAGTGTACACTTCCTTATCAACCCCTCACAACTTTGTTAACACAGAGGCCATCTTAAATACCCACAGTGCAAAGTCCACACCCTAGTCAGGGAAGCCCCACAGAATGCAGAGGTCCTGCCCCTTTTGGAGGTCTTCTCAGTTCCATTTTTCTCTTCAGAGACCGGCCTCTTACCCAGGTGACTGTCGTCTGGATTGCCCACTCCCTGTAGTGGAGACCATGCATATCCCACACGACATCACAATATCATGTCATGAAAATAGTACAAGCAGATATTGATTAAATGGATGCATCCATGGAGGAATGGTATAGTATCTTTTAGTTCCGAAAGATGCTATAGGACAAGGGTACCAACACAGCAGGGCAAGTTACTAGAGAGCTGCAGGTCATTTGGTGTGGTTGGTGAACATGGTTATCTTTGGCAGAATTACAAAAGGGGAGGTTGGACCACACCATGCAGAATGGTGTGTACCAAACCAAAGTTTTAATGGTATAGCACTCCCAGAAATAAAACTAGGTGTACCAATCCAATTGTTTTATGATTTGGGATGTGAAATCAATGGATCACCAGAGACTCAGAGTATTATTTACAGGCCATAAATCTATGTGAACAAAAATGTTTTGTTACCCATAAATTAGCACATGACTCCTGGTATCAACATGGGTGTGACATATTTTCACTTGGGTGTTGATTAAATTATCTTATCAGTACTGGAGGTTAGAAAACTGACTTATCTCAACTGGAATGTTTGTTGAGGAGTGTCTTTCTTGGTTACTGAAACTTGAAACAAACACAGTGCCTAAAAGCTTTGCAAAGATTTTTAAACCACAAGAAAATACTAGTCATAAATTGTTTCTCTTCTTCAGGTGTGCTATTTCTCCTCCTTAAGAAAGGTGCTTTGCATCATCAAAACAGATAAAAGGGCCAGTATTCCTTGATAAATCTTCATCTGTTAATTTAGCTTTCACAACACAGCAACTCTCTTCCTGGTGAGACTCTTGCAGCTCTGCTTCATCAGGAGATCCTGGTTACTGCTTAGAAAACAGAGTTCTGAGCTGCCCACCCATCTCCATATGCACACCCAGCTTCTGTGTGCCAGCCCTCCTCCCTCACTCATACCACTGTAATTGTGGTCTTTGCAGTATCTCCAAGTCTGTTTTTACCCCCAGCCAATCTTTTCTCTCCTCAGTAGTGAAGTAATTCATTTAAAATATAAATAGACTAATGGCTTCCCCTGCTTAAAAGGCTTCAGTACTTTCCCACTGAATTTCAAATATAATCCAGACTTCTTCCCAGGGCTTACAAGGATCAGGGATCCACCCCCTTGGTACTTCCTCAGTGTCATCCTGGCCTTTCTCCTCTTCCTCGCTTTTTTCCAAACACTTTGATCTTTTTAACAGTTCCAAGGTCATTGTCTTTTTGGATGGGATTTTTCCCATCTCGGGGTGGGGGTGGGGGGGTGCCCGGAACCCTGGCCTCCCTGCCCCACAGCTGACTCCTAGGACCCTATCTAAGTAAGTTCTGTGACCCACTGTTCCAGCCTTGTTCCTTTTATAGCCTGATCATCAAATTTGCAAGTATGAATTTGTTTATTTTTTTACTTGTCTATGGTGTCTATCTTCCCACTAGCCTCCATAAGGGCAGGAGTGTATCTGTTTATCCACCGTTAATATCCACATGGTAGCACCTATATTTCTTTCCTGGGGCCGCTGTAACAAAGCACCACTGTCTGAGTGGCTTAAAACAACAAATTGATTTTCTCATGGTTCTGGAGGCTGGAAGCGTGAAATCAAGGTGTTGGCAGGGCCACGCTCCTTCTGAAGACTCTAGAGGAGGCTCCTTCCTTGCTTCTTCCAGCTTCTGGGAGTCCCAGGCATTCCTTGGCTTGTAGATGCCTCTAATTCTACCTTCAGATGGCATTCTCTCTGTGTCACTGTCTTCACGTAGCTGTGTCCTTATGAGGACACCAGTCATACGGGATTAGGAGCCCTCTCTACCTCAGTAGGAACTCATCCGAACTAATTGTATATGCAACAACCCTCTTTCCAAATAAGGAAACATTCTGTAGTACTGGGGGTTAGGATTTCAGTATCTTTAGTTGAATGGATAAATAAGATGACTCTTGAACTGGTATTTCTCATTTATACAGATGGGACTGATTGCAGTGTATTCTGTATAGGAGACAAAGAACTAAAGCCCAAGGCCAAGGCAAAATATTTCTCTCTATTGTTTTACTTACTTACAAATTGGTAGAGGGCCTGTACTCAGCAACTAAACAGATACCAGAATAGACCCAAACACACTCTTGTAGGACTAGCTACCTACCTTCCTAGTTACCATGTTACCTGGGGAATGTGTTAAAGTAGGAATAGAGTTCCTACTTGCATTCTCTAGGGTCAAATATGGGCAAAAATCAAACAAACTATTCTGGAAGGAAAAGGAATGGGCTTTCTACTACAAGATGTGGTGGGATCCAAACCAATGTAATGACCAGATCAGTGTCTAATTTTTTAACTTAAATTATTTTATTTATTAATATATATTAATATCAGTCTTGCCTTATCTTTGTTTAAATTCAACTAATGAATAGTCTGCAAGGGTAGCAAGTGAGTGAGAAGGTTAAGAGGATGGGTTCCAAACCTAGTCTTCCACTTACTCACTGTGTGGACTTGGGCAACTTACCTAACTTACCTGTGCCTCAGTTTCCTCATCTATATAGTGGAGATGATATAAAAGTACCTTCCACTGGGCTCTATGAGGATTGAATAATTTATATAAAGCACATAGAATAATGTCAGCTGCATAGTAAAGATTCACTAAATGATGGCTACTGTTTTTGTTATATGCTAGCCAATTTGCCTCACCTCAATGAAATACTATAACATGTAAAGATTTTCACAATATTTGTCATGATTTTAAGTCTTACGCAAATTGAGTTTTATTCACATACTGTGTCTACTATTGAATCTCTCGTTCTGTTATAAATGGATCCCACTCTCAACATTATTTTTAATGATACCTAAAGACCTCTTGTGTCCTACTGAAATTAGAACTAACCCAAGGGAACAAACAGTCCTCATAAATCTTCTTTGCAGAAGGGTCAAATCTCATCGTCTATCTGCACTGATCAAAGATAATCATTAAAATTCCACAATTAACAAAAATTATAACTGATACAAATAAATACATTGTTCACAACTTGCAACAATTGATAAATATTCATTTCTGGAAATAAGATTTTTACAAGCAGACAGACAAGTTGTCAAGAAAGAGGACTATATGCTTTGATAAAAAAGGAAAGAATGGTTCAGAAACTAGCAGGCCATACATAACAAGATCCAAGAGAGGAAAAGCAAGATATAAGTCACAGTGTCTTTTATAATATAATCTTAAAAATTATGTATTATCACTTCTGTCATATTCTATTAGTCACACAGGCCAACCCAGATACAGTATGGGAGAGGGCTATACAGACTGTAAATGCCAGGAGGAGGGGATTACATACACATTTTACAACATTTACAATGAAATATATGCCCTTTACAAAATATAGAATGTCATGATGAAAAAAATTGTTTAATGTTTTATTGTTATAGTCATATTATTAATTCCCCCTTTTTAACCTATTATTACCAGAATTTGGTAACATTTTGATAATCGATATAGCATTTCTAGAGTATATTAAACAATTACACATTAATCAAAATGTCTGTTGAATTAATAAACATTAATGATTGACAACACATTCCAGAATATAGTTCATTTCAGAAGAACAAAATTACTTTGTTTCCTCATGGCAGTGCCCAACAAAACTAATTTTAAAATGAATAATCCTTTTCTTTTCAAGTTCTTAAAATTTTTTGTGGTATTTTAGGCATCTTGAGAGTTCAGTCAATTGTTTACTTATATTAAAGATGAAAAGAAACTGATGTTGTAGAAGATAAACATTTGTATAGATTAAACACTGAGAAAATATTCCTGACCTATAATATCCAAGATAACTTGTGTTTTATATCTCCAAACTGAAGTTGCCACAAAGCAGAATATTCTAGTTCCCTCTCAGTTAGTTCTGTGGAACCTTGTTTTGGCAATGTCTTCCATCTATGATAATATAATGCACAGTCTATTTTAATTTAAATTTTTACAAGATTGTAACCACTCTTCACATGTTAGTGTTATCTAAACATATAAACCCCACAGCATTTTACATCTGCAAAGATCCTTGGAATTTTTTTATGTTAAAACTGTTCCTCACTTTGAAGGGTTGGGAAATACTATATTTCATGGCACTGTCTCCCCATATTCTCTGTTGCATCTGAAATTAATTTAATGTACTCTAAATTCAAATGTACCACCTAGTGATAGCACAGAGCAGTATTAAATAATTGATAATTATTCGCTTTATGTGATCTCCAGAAAAAGCTAATACCAGTTGATACACAATAGTTTCAAAGAGCTAGAAAAATAGAAATCAAAGACAGACTTGGGCAGGCTATATCATTTTGAGATCCTTTCTACTCTTGCCACACACATAACCACACAGTGATCAGTTGATAGTGCTACTCTTTGAATACTTAACTTTCTTCTTAAAAATAAACTGAGATACTTAAAAAAATGATGAAGGTTTAAGATAGGAGTCATTACAAATAGCATATGCACACACAAAAACGCACTCAACTGCCTGTATTTTGGTTTCTGTGTCACATGTTAAAGAGCTTATTTTGGCTTAGAATCAGGGTCATATTACAAAATTTAATCCTAAAGTAGAGAATTTTTTTCTTTCTTTTCATTTGACTTGAGAATTACAATACATTATATAAAGCTAATCTTAGCCAAGGATTATTCCAAGGATAAAGCTAATTCCTTTCTCTGACATTAGTCCTGGCTAATTTATAAAAGAATTATGGGACTTAGTCAAGATCGGACCAGCATTCAGTGCCTGAGTTAAATTTTATTTCCTAAATTTGATTTGCATTATGAAAATTTGGTGTTTTTCCAAGTTCACTGACTAGAATATGCATATTTATGATACAAGATCTTCATAAAATACGATTGTTTATTACTCAGTACTTTGTGATCTCTCCAATAGTTTAGTATTCTGATTCTTATGTTTTACCACTGGATTTTTTCATTTATTTTAATTCAAGGATCACCCTTGTTTTCTTTTATAAGAAACTATCCATCACTTTCCTTTTGTCCTTTTCTAATTTTTTCATAGTTTCTCAATTCTTTATCAAAATCTCTCCACAAGATTTCTACAAATCAATCCTCTAGGATACACTTTTTCTTCGAGTACAGTTATATGAATTTATCCATGTTTAATTGAATAAACTGTCTTCTTTCACTGATTCCTTTTCTAATCATTGCTTTATTATGTACTTTAGTAAAGCTAACCCCAACTCCAACTTCCAAAACTCTGACCTTTCAGAGGCATCTGTCTTAAATTTTATTTCTCTATCTAATAATTTAGATATAGATTGTTTCAGTTATCTGCAGGTACATAACAAACTACTCCAAGATTTCATGGTTTAAAGCAACCATTTTCTTATTTCCCACAATTCTGAGGTTTCACTGGGGCTCAACTGGGTGGTTCATCTGCTTGTCTTATTTGGAGTCTCTCGTGCAGCTTCAGTCAGTGTTACACAGTGGCTTCATCCTGGCTCCTTGGTTGGGAATCTCTACTCAGCTGGGATACTGGGGCAACTGAATCTCTCAAAATGCTTTCTCCAGCAGAATAGCCCAACATTTTATCTAGCTAAAGCATAATATACAATATTATATTGGCTTCAGGTATACAGCGTAGTGATTGGGCATTTATATGCATTATGAAATGTTTGCCGTAAGTGTAGTTACCATCTATCACCATACAAAGATATTACAATATTATACAGTGTATCCCCCATGTTGTGCTTTTCATCTGCATCACTTATTCATTTAATAATTGGAGGTTTGTACCTCTTTATCCCTTCACCTGGTTTGCCCATCCCCCCACCCACCTACCCTATGGCAACCACCAGTTTGTTCTCTATATTTCTGAGTCTATTTCTGTTTTGTTTGTTCTTTTTATTTTTTTGATTCCACAGGTAAGTGATACCACATGGTATTTGTCTTCCTCTGACTTATTTCATGTAGCATAATACCCTCTAGGTCCATCCATGTTGTCACAAATGGCAATATTTCACTCTTTTTCTTATCAGAGTAGTCCAGCTTCTTACATGACAGCTCAGGGCTTTCAAAAGGGCAAAAATGGAGGCCCCCAGGCCTTCTTAAGGCTCACTCCCAGAGTTGCTTCTGCTACATTCTGTTTAAGTGAGTCACAGGGTCAGCTCACGTTCAGTTTGGGAAGAAATACACAGGGTATGAGCCCTGGAACATGGCTCCTCAGGGACCGTATCTGGAGACAAGCTACCACAGTGATGTTTTCCTTTTTCTCCACTAAGACCTCGATTCTGCTTTACTCCTTTTTCAGTTCCCTGTGTCTCGGGTAGTTTGCCTACGCCTACAAATGTCACCTTCTTATCCATAAACATGAAGAATATCCTACAGTGGAGTCCACCAGAGGGCCTGCAAGGAGTTGAAGCCATGTACACTGTGCAGTATTTCATGTGAGTTGGTTCTGTTCCTTTTGGCTCACTTAGGAACACAAGACTCAGAATCCCATGTTTAAATAAGCATTTTAAAACAAGAAAAGCTTTATATATTTCATGTTAAATTTTCTTGCTATGTTGTTAGACCAAATCAGGAAAGTTTCTTCACAGAGCCAGAGGCCTTGGGTACCTGGGCAACAGGAAGTTATTACAATGGAGAAAAGAAGTTGGTCAAAATATTATTCTGAGGCTGAGCAAGCAAGTAAATCTATCATCTCTGAAACATCTAAACTTATTGGGATTATAGACATTTTTAAGTGAAAGTGAAATTGAGTGCAGGTTTTTTCCAATTAGCTGTTCCTATGAAACATAGTTATGAATGGACATTTTCCCTTTTCAAGTCTCCCTCAAAAGTCATTGTAAGCAAGAAGGAATGCCAAACAGACAGACATGCCCATCTTCAAAGAAATGAAGGAAATGGCCACAAGCCCAAGGCACAGACTCTGAGCTTACAGGTCAGATACTATGAACTCTGAAGGAAAACAACCACAGATACTGAAAGGAAACCTGTATCTTCTTGAGTGCCAACAGTAGAAAATACTTTCCAAAGAATAAATGATCACAGTACTGAAAGGTTTGCCTAACAATCTAAGGATGTGACATCTAAGGATTTCTGCCACCAGAAATTGAGGAAATGTCCCCATAGAGCCCCAGTTTGGTGCCACAGAATGTCAGAGAAGGAGGAGCTGAAAGAGAAATCATGTTCAAGTGGCTTATCCATTGTAGAGACCCACTCACAAGGCAGGGAGAAGCTCAGAGTGAGACGGGTGCCAGAGGAATGATGGAGGTAAACATGGCTGTGACGCAGCCCAGGGAGGCTGTGACCTTTAGGGTGTGCCAGGAGCCACAGTAGCCTCCTACAGCCCAAAACCTGAGGGTGGATAGGCTCCCTGGCAAAGAGAGTGATATGATTCCATGAACAGTCATGTGACAGACACCCACTCCTACCCATTTGCCTAATACTCAATAAACAGCCAGCCCCATTCAGAGAGTAATAATCTTCAAGAATCCAGCACAGCACCTCTCCATAATTACAAAAGTTCCCCAAAAGCCTTCTCATAGAAATAGGGGGAAAATTCAGACAAGTAATTGTCTATAGTTCGAGTCTAAAAAAAGTACGATCTCTAATGGTAAAGCTCAGAACAGAGGTAACAAAGAAAAGATTCTAAGGTAAAAGAAAACTCTTTTATTTTTTTTTTAAAACAAGTGGTCAGAGCTTAGGAAAAAGAAAACTAAAATGTTATACAGAGATAAAGAACTTATTATTGCCAACTGATAGTAATAATTGAGCAGGTAATAATATCTGGAATTGCATGTCATAAATGTATGACATGTCTAGGAAAATGTAATAAAAGCAATAGGAAGACATATCCTGGTGACATTACTGAACTTTAAGAAAATGAAGTGATTTATGACCATCATAGCAAAAGCAGGACTCTAGTGGGACGGGTGGGTGGGGTGATTTCTGTCTGGTAACACACAACAGGAAACGTGATACATCTTCCAAGGGAAAAACGGGTGTGACCTAAGACTCCTAATCAAGTTCAACAGATGTATTTTAAGCAGGTGGGAACTCGTGACATCACTCACCTGAGACCTTCAGGGTAGGAAAACCATTCACTAAAGATGATATCCAGCTGACAGAGAGATTAAGGTGAACCTGAATGAAGAACTTAGTAATGACAAGATTATGGCAAAAAGACTGGTAACATGCAATGAAACCATCTAAATACAGAACCACGACTAAAGAGTGATGGGAAATATCATCACCGAACTTTCATATAAATGTGTAAACCTAAACAATAATACAACAAATCCAAAAGTGAGGGAAAATTATAAGTGTACTGACTTTCATAGGAGGAAACCATTAAATGTGATCTAAATGAAAATATTTCACCATTTTAATAACTAAACTCAGTATTTTCATAAACCACTCCTAATTTAAAAGAACTTTAAGGAACTAATGCTTTTTGTGGTGATGAAATATTTGAACTACAGCAATTCTCTTTAATTCCACTTCAGTTTAATTTTCTGTTAAAGTTCAAATCATGTTAAATGTACTACTTTTATTAAAACAATATGTATGCTATAATCTAGTTTCTTTTCATATCCAGTTATCTAATCATTCTTCTGTGTATAAATAACTTAACAAGATGACTAGAATCATGTATTCCAAATGTTTCAGAATATTGTGTTTCAGGGTGATTGATTTCTCTCGATTATACTGTTTTTTTCATTGTTTGAGGTTTTTTTAAATGTACCATTTTTACAAAAAAGCATAAAGTCATTTTTGTCTTTGAAAAAAGAATTTTGGCCACTAAAGGCAGTGAGAGACTTCAGTTGCTATTCACAATGGCCTCATTTTATCTAGAACCTCATTCTCATTTCCAAGGAGTTTCTCAGGAGCAGGTGTTTTAGGAAAGAAAGTATCACTGCACAAAGAGAAATGGCTCATGACTATGCCCTTGCCTCCTCTTCCATTAGGTGGAGCAAATAGCTTGCTCTGTCCCTTGCATGTTTATATGATTCAGGAAAGGATTTTTTAAAAAGAGAGAGAGAGAGAGAGAGTCATCACTGCTTTGTGAGAGCAGATAATTTAGATTACACAACTCTCAAAAGAGAATATTTAAAAAGAAACTTACCATGTTGTTTTTTACATGCCTATGCATGTGAAATGTGGGCAGTGGTACAGGGCAGTGGATCTCACTGACAGAGGACTCCAAGCCCAGCCCCCAAGTCAAACAGTCCTGGGTTCATCGCTAGGCTGTGAACCTAGCTGGGTAACCTTGGGCAAGTTACATATTTTACTTTTATACTTTTGAGTGAAGTTTGTTTCCAAGCAAAATATGAAACTTTAACAAAACTTTAAATTATATCTGCTAAAAGAATTTAATGCAGGAAATAGAGTGTAGCACTAAAAGCACAAACTTCGGCATCAGGGAAAGGTGGATCAAATCCCAGATACGCCTGTTAACCAGTCATATGAATTTAAACAGCTCCCTTAATCTCGATGAAAGTCAGTTTTCTCATCGGTAAAATGTGATGAAAATAATGGCACTTACCTCTTACCATTATTATGATAATTAAATGAGATAAAGTGTGCTGATCATAAGCACTGGTCCCAGCACATAGTGGGCACTTGACGTTTCCTGCTGTTACCAAAAAACAGACCACTGAAGGACTGCACGTGCTTGCTGTTGGGCACAAACACCATTACTGGGGTATTGATTGAATGGCTCATGTCTATCAGCTTGTCAGACTTTACAAAGCATTTTATCCAGAAGCCAGACAAGGGCATTGTCTCCTTCATCAGCATCTGCCATGAGAAGCTGCCCTATCCTTGGCAAAGTAAGGAGATTTGAAGAAGGGGGATCAAATAGGCAATGGCAATATTTTTCAAACAACAAGTCAAGAACCTGTTGGTGGGTCATGAAAAAAGTAAAATTTAGATATTACCTTATAAAACCTTTGTTTTAGTACATTAGATCTCTATGTTTTTGTGAGCTGTGTCATAATGTAAAGGTATTTCTCTCTGTGGCTCACAGTCAAAAAAGTTTGAAAGCCCATAGGCAGCAGTGATCCCTTGATGGAGAAGTTGGTCAACAAGATCTAAGTATATTTCTAATGCCTTCTGGCAGGTTTGGTGCTTATGAAACAGGAGACATTTGCTTGCAGGGCTCTGTTGCTATTTTCTGAAAAGAGAAGAAACCCTTAAGCTTCCGCCACACCTAAGTGACATTTCTTCCTTCTCAGAACATGCAATTCCCTTGAATTTTTTTATGTCTGTTTTTCCTTCACCCTCTTTAGCTGCTTCTTCTAAGTGTATTTTGTATCTAATCTTTAAATCTTGATAGTCCTGAAATTTTATCCTGAATGTTGCTTTGTCTTCATGAATAATTTCATTCACACCTATGCCTTCAATGAGTAGTTTTATGCCTGTGCTTTCACAGTCACTGCCTCCCACTCACACCTCCCTCCTGAGCCCCAGTGCCTCCTGGGCATCTGCCCTGGGTAATCTTTTACTACCTGAAGTTCACCATGTCAAAAATTGAACTCATTATCTTTCCTTTCTCCTACCTCCCACTCCCCACTCTGCATTTCTTTTCTGCACCTTATCTTGGTAGATGTTGCCACTATTCCATCCATCTGTCTCAGACAGAAGGAGACCTCATCCTTAACACCTTCATGTCCCTCATCTCTTACATTCACTCAATCTCTAGGTCATGGCTCCTGATATTTCCTCCTTTGTCCTATCATAATTTCCTCTGCCACCATCCTTGTCTAAGCCACCTACATATTCCACCTGGACCACAGTAATACCCTCTCAACTGCTCCGCAGGCTACCTCTCCTAACCCATTATATTCTCTGTGCTACCACCACGGTTAGTTTTTCTAAAACCCCCAAATGCCTGCTTTAATCCTTTCATTTACCTCTCATGCAATCCTGTCTCTTTCACTGGCTAATCCCATGTCACTTAAACTCTGTACCTCAGTCTCTCTCACCTGAAAAGTACTTAAAATATTCACCCCTCTCTATTTGCAATGGGTGTTGTGTTTTTAATAAAGAAAAGGAAAAACAGGTATGAACAACTCAATCAATATCATCATCATCACTATATTTATTGAAAATGTAGATTTTTGGTATGTGCTCCAACTTCACAAATTTTCCCCAGAACCTTAGCAGATTTTTTAAATTTTATGTGAATGTCAAGGTAATTTTTCTTCCAAGAAAGAAAATGATTAATTTTTCTTAAAACAACCCATCAAACTGAGCTTGAGATGCATAGTGGACCAAAAATTTACATAGATAATTGCAAGAAAAATTGATCACACAATATGTAAAAATTTTCCTGTATCCCAAGAATAATTATAAAATATATGCTTTCAAAATGTACTATCCACATCATAATTCACAGAAAAGAAAGGTGATTACAGAAACTCTGACTCATGTTCCTGACAGCTAATGAAAAAAATTGCCAGCAGCAAAAGTGGATCCTTTTTTTCTCAATGACAGGTGCTTCTGTTGTTCTAAAGAGAAGGCCTTAAGTTCCATTCAGTTTTATATAATGACTGTTTTTTTCCTATTGTAAAGCAGAGAGGGCACCTCATTATTAATTCACAGTTTCTCAGCAGATATGGGCAAAAGAAATGGCTGAATAAATCCGAATGCAAAAATATCAATAGAACCTACTGTGATCTCTCTGCTGAAACTTCTGACTACGAACATCAATATTATGCCAAAGTTAAGGCCATTTGGAAAACAAAGTGTTCCAAATGGGCAGAAACTGGACGATTCTTTCCTTTCTTAGAAAGTAAGTAACACAGTTGTCTTTTAAACACTTTTTAATATCAAGTTCACCTGTGCTCCTGGTGTAAGAGTCTCAGCCTCACAGACTCACAGGTAGCCTTGTCTGAGAAGCCAGGACTCTGCTTGACCCTCCTGTGCACACTGCCCATCAGCTGGGGGAATGACCAGCCCAGGGAGATTCATCTTGCTGGATCTCAGAGCCTCATCTTTATAATGAAAGGTTTGGCCAACTGATCTCTGAGATCTCTCCCAGATCCAGAATTGACACTTGATGCCAATATTATCCAATTTTGTTGTTGTTTTATTATTTAGTGGAAAAACTGACAGATATTCTTAAATGTTGTGGGCTTGTAAACCACTGATACATGTCCACAGGATTGATTAAAGATTGTTCTGACCACCAAACTAAGTGTCCTCTTGTTATGTGTGATGACATAATTTCACAGGTATAACTCAGATTTAAGGCAACATCTTCCTGGCATTTCATTTTTTAGTTTTTCCATTCCCAATCTGTGGTTAACTTAGCCATAGAAGACCCACTCAGTGTGCCATAATGAAATTTACAAGGACCCCAAAGTCCTGGAGCGGGAGCCTATCACCTGGTGCCCTTCTAGATCCGAAGTCAGTAGACCATACGTCAGACCAAATGCAACACTGCCCCTTTCTGACTGTCTACAGGCTAACTGCTAAGAAGGCATTTCTACATTTATGTAAATAATAGTTGCAACAGAGATCATATGACCTGCAAAGCCTAAAATACTTAATGGCTGGACCTTTATGGTAAAACTTGGTGAACATCTGTTCTAGGTCATTCCAGTCACATCTCCAAAGGCTGTTAGCAGTGCTTCATTTCTCTATTTCTGTTTGTTACCATGTATCAAATCATATTAATATTATTTATCACCAACTTTTCAAGTCACAGGAATGCTGTAAACATTTTTAATTGTATTTACTATCCAGGGCTGTTTATCCAAATGACTAGAAATAAATAAAGTAAATACCCTTGAATTTGCTGTTTTAACATTGTGTCAGGGTGTGTGAAATGATTGTCCCAAGATTTAGCAGAACTCAGGCCCACCTTAAAGCATTCTGAGGCATCTCAAATAAGAGGGTGGGCTTTAGAGCTTTGATCCCAGTGGGATTATATTGTAGTTTTATCCAAGGTGATTTTTACATCTGAACATGATCATTCCCTCTCGCCTCCCTCTTAAGCACAAATTGGCCCACCAGAGGTTGCTTTGACTACTGATGAGAAATCCATTTCTATTGTTCTGACGGCTCCAGAAAAGTGGAAGAAAAATCCAGAAGAAAGTTCTATTTCCATGCAACAAATCTACTCTAATTTGAAGTATAATGTGTCTGTATATAACACTAAATCAAATAAAACGGTAAGCCTGAAATGGAATGCGGGCATATAATTTGAGTCACTTTTTGCAGCTGATACTGGAACAAGCAGCCCTGACACTTTAATTATCAACATGTGCGTCTGGGAAGATGTGATATTCAAAAGAGATACCATATAAGATGGTACTGAAGCTGATATGCAGAAATTTCAAGAACATCCTTTAGATTTCCTTTGCAGAATTCTCTGTTAATGGGGTGTGACGTTGCTACTGGAGTATAGAGCAATTATCCACCTCATTTTTATGGAGAGCTTTTCTTGCAAAACATCTGTCGGTCACTCTCCAAGAAAGAAAAAAGAAAATGTTAGCAAGAACACAGGATAAGGTTGAATAAGAAATCCATCCTTATGTTATTAATTTAGAATTGCTCCCAGAATTGTTCCTGTTCCTGACCATGCTCTGCTGAGCTAAAGAAAAAGGGTATTCAAGCTCTTGTTGCAAAGAAAGCATGTGATGAGAGTAACAGATGTAATGTTATCTCAGTCTTCTAGTTCCTTCTAGAGTTATTTGTCAGTAATGGCACTGGAAATCCTTGGCTCTAACTGCTATTTGCAATTCCTTGTCCTAGTGGTCTCAGTGTGTAACTAACCACACGCTTGTGCTCAGCTGGCTGGAGCCTGATACTCTGTACTGTGTCCATGTGGAGTCCTTTGTCCCAGGGCCTCCTCGCCTTGCTCAGCCTTCTGAGACGCAATGTGTCCGTACTTTGACAGGTAAGCTTTGCAAAAACTCTCCACCAGTCTTAGGAAGGCAGTCTGATAGAACTAAAAGGAAGTGTGGTAGTGCATTCAAGGTTGTGGTGTATCCATGTCTGCCAGAAACGGGTTGAGGCAAAGGCAGAAACAGCCAGCACCAGAAATCCATCAGGCAGCCTGTGACACTGCCACTGAACTTGGCCAGTGTTAGGGAATATTTTCAACCCCTCAAGGAATTCTCAGCACTGGTCCTGACATCCACTGCCAAGCTGCTGCCTTGGGAAATGACAATTAGGAATTTTCACACACACCTTTTTCCTTCTTTAAAATTATAATCAGTCTGGTCCATTGAAGTCCTGTGGTTCTCATGAACATCAGGAAATTGTATTGTTAGAACAAAGCATTACCCTAAAAATCCTTGAACGTAGAATTCTTTGCTCCCCCTCAGGAATACTAATTACAGGCTCTGCAAGTTGCATCCAGATACCATTCACTGGCTGCCGAGGGTCTGTGAGCGGCACGTCAGTCATTGCGCCCTTGCTCTTACGGTGATTTCTTCTTCCTTGTATTTGTCTGTCTTATGTTTTCTGAACTGGGCTACCAAGACCTGTGGTTGAACATTCCCATTCCTGTTAGGAGCCTCACACTTAGGAGCTTGGCATTTGTTTAACCTTTCTTCCCCTAAGGTGAGAGGACCTTGAACTTAAAACCTGAAAATTGAAAATAAATCCTGAAGTTTACAATGGCTCTTCATCCATTACTCTTCTGTTTCTCTCTTCCAAACGTGCCAGCATAGGACAAATGGCACAACTTTCCCCAGGTCTTCCGATCAGTAGACGTAAGATAAGAATGTCACAGAACTCCTGGTTTCTTTTTCCCGCACGCCATCCACATTTTATGTTGAAATTGTCCCAGGGAATAAAAAGGGAAGTGTATGAGTATGGATCAAAAGTAAAAAGTACTGTTTTTGAAACTCTATCCTTATCATACCTTTCCCTTTGAAATGAAGGGTTTACCAATAAAACTAAAGAGCTAAGCATGCAAAGGGCAGAACAAAGCAGATTGAATAAATCATTTTTGTATTTGGAAAAAGTGCTTTGTTTACTAACAGCCTGACAAGTGGCCAAATGTTAAGAATGAATTTCCAGTGGAAATCATTGAAGCAGTTGGCAGAGCAAAAGCAACTAAAGTACAGATTAAATTAAATACTTCCCAGCAAGCAGATGGAGCTGACTTTCTCACTAGTCTGGAAGGTATCAAAACAACGAGGCACCATTTCAGGGGCTGACCTTTTCCTGGATATCTCAGCTGTTACCGCCCCAGACACCTTTCCAATATACTGCAATGAGGGGCTACTTTTCTCAAGAATCAGTATTACATCTTTGGGGACTATCCTTGGAAAAATATTTCTGCTTTCTATAATTCCCCAGTCCCTAAAACACACATAGAGTTTGTTAGGCTTACTGTGCAAACTAAATGCCATTAGTGATTGTATCCATGGCTCTTTTTATTTAGGGCGAGTTCAGTCTGGAGACCAAGGACTGTACTAAGAGGATGGAACCGAGTTGTAATCTAAAAGAGGGGCTAATGATGCTCAGCCACCTGCAATATCTGCACTGTGGCTTTAGCACCTTTCTATGGGAAACCTGCTGACAGGTGTGCTCTTCAGCAAGAAGAGCCTATAGCTGGACCCTCATACCTGGACTTTCCCACTGGTTATTGTTAACCACCCTCACCACCCATGACACTTCTATTTCTAGTCTTTAACTAGATAGCTAATTAGATAGTGACTTTGCTGCTTTCTCTCAGTCCTATGCATCAAGAGCATCCAATATCTGTGTAGACTGAACACTCTGACGGCACTCTTGCTTACTTTATTAGTATATAAGGAACATGCTAGAACTTTTTGTCATTTGTCCTAAAGCTGCTCCTCTTTTCTACTGCTGTATTAGTCGGGGTTCTCCAGAAAACAGAATCTATATATATATATATATGAATATCTGTAGAGAAAGATATGTATTTTAAGGAGTTGGCTTATGTGATTGTAGAGGCTAGTAAATTCAAAATGCACAGGGCAGGCTGACAGGCTGGAGACCCAAGGAAGAGTTGATGTTATCTAAAGGTAATGTGCTGGCAGAAGTCTCACTTCCTTGGGGAGGTTAGCCTTTTTTGTATAAAAGCCACCAACTGATTGGTTGAGGCACACCCAAATGATAGAAGGTAATCTGCTTTACTCAAATCTACTGATATAAATGCTAATCCCATCTAAAACATGCCTTCCCAGAAACTCTAGAATAATGTTTGACCAAATATCTGGGTACCATGGCATAGCCAAACTGACATGTAAAATTAGCCATTACAACTTCCAAGTACCCCATAGGAATTTAAGAAATATGTTAGTCCACAATAAGCCCTATTCATCAACTGTGTAATCTGATCAATGGTGAGCCAGGGCCCCTTTTCTTAAAACTATTCACCAGGTCTTTTCATTCCTCTATGACTGCTATTTATCATGAACCTACAGCATATCCGGACCTGGCAGGGATTACTGTCATTCTCAGCACACACCAGCTCAGTCCCTTCCCTACACACATTCTCAAGCTCCAGACCTACCCTGAAAGTCTGGGCAACTCATGTGAGGATGGTTCTATTAGTAAGTATAGAAAGTAACACCATGCATTTCTGTTCTCCATATGTTCCTAAATATATGGAAAAAAATTAAGGCAAAGTAGCATGGAAAAGTGAAGTGGCCTAGTGGGATCTGCACAAGAAGTCTTTGTTGTCTGGTTTGCTGTGAGGTATCTGAATATCAGACACACTTACCTTCGAATATAAAAACTGTCATGAATCTGACAGCCTGTCATAAAATGCTGGAGCACCTGCTCCCATGGGTTGTTAATGCATCCTTTCTGTAAAGTTTGAAGACAAGTCCAGATGATTCCTCAAGACCATCTGTTGTCAGAGAACAATTCTGAGACCCTTTATAACCTTTAGTTCAAGCTTCTCAATTTATAAAAGTGAGAATCTGTTCCTAAATGTAAGTGATCTGCCCAAAGCTCCTTGCCATTGCTAATGTTTTTCCACTGCACCAAATCACAATTATCTCCCCCACCCACCTATTTGTTTTTTACAGATCAAACATCAGTATTGAACATTAAAATCATCTTCTGGTATGTTTTGCCCATATCTGTTACTGTGTTTATTTTTTCTGTGATGGGCTACTCCATGTACAGATACATCCATGTTGGCAAAGAGAAACACCCAGCAAATTTGGTGAGTGCTTAATATGACAAGAGTCATTATAACACACCTCCAGGATAAAAGAAAATGAGGCTTTAAAACACATACCATTCCTTTTACAGGCAGAGTGAGTTTAAAGTTAAAGAACTGATGAATTAAAATACACTTTCTGAACTAGATTAACTCACTAACATAACCCAAGAGAAGGATTCCTTAACTTTGACAAAGATTTTCTCTTTAATGACCAGAGTAGAAAAGGTCTTGAGGTATACAGATTAATTGAGGCATGATCCATGCCCACCCAGAGGTTTGAGTCTGGTTGGGGACTAGAATTTAAAATGATATGTGAAGGCTGAGATGAAAACAGGCAAGGGGGCTCTGCAGGTACAGGAGGCTGAAGCCCTCGGTGGGGGCTCAGGAGAGGACTCAGGCCTGGGCTTGGTTATGAAAGGGAGTAAGAGTTAGGGCACCTACTGAAGGCAGAAGAAACAGCAGGGGCAAAGGTGGGTCAGTGTTCAGGAAACCATGTAATACTATGTTATATGCCACACAATATTGTGAAACCATAAGGTTCCTGATAAGGAGCTTCAAAAGATGAGACTGGAGAGTGGGTGGTAGGGCCAGGTAATGGGAGAATTGGGACATCACTCGAAGGAGCTTGGGCTTTATTCTGCTGGCAGGGAGAAATCTCTGTGAGATTCTGGGTTGAGGGTGTGATGGTCAATATTGTGTTTTAGATCCAGCTGGATGGTGGGTCTAAGACAACTTTACAAGGAGTAAGACAAGAAGCAAGAGAAGCAGTGAGGAGGCTGTGGCAGTTGTGCAGGGAGAGAAGATGGAAATCTAAAAGACGAAAGTGGGATATAGGGCTGGAGAAGAAAACATGGAATGGAAACACGGGAAGGAAATGGCCAGGACTTAATCATTCATAGCAAGTAGAAGCAAGAAAGCAAAAGGAAAAACAAACCTTGTGTTTCTGGACCATACGCTGAAGGGTTCCAAAGGGCTGAGCATATTTTAACAATAAAAATGGCTTAGTTGGGAATTACATAAATGTATGTTCACATGTACATGATGCATACATGTGTTCCTGTTAGTTCAGTGTTAAAATGTTTCTGTTATCCTGCCTGCACTTAGGTTTCAGAGTTAGCTCCTTAGTGATATAGGGAGACCTTTCCTAGGAGGAAAATTCACAGGAGAAATGGGCCACCTCTGACTTTATGAACCAAAATTTTGTAAAAGAATGAAGCTGAAGGTCTTATCTTGTAACATTAAATAAAATCACATCATTGGACAGACAATGAAGATTGCAACGTAAATCATCATTGGCAAACTAAACAGGCACCTTCCGTATATTTCCAGCAAAACTGTAATCTCAAACAAGTTTCCCTGACATGATTTAGAGTTTCTCTATCTGCCATCAACTGGCAGGTGAACTTCCCTTTTGGGACTTATCACAGCATGATTAGAATGATGTTTGGGCAAAGTGAAATCATTTCTACTCATGTGCTTGTCTCCCTTTATACATCCAGTTTTCATGCCCATCCACATTTCATGCCCTCAGTGTATCCCCAAAAGGGCTGGTAGCCCAGCTAACCATGGCTTAATAACAAATTCACAGGAAGCCATACATAACAAAGTGATTTCAAAAACTCTTATTCTTAGACCTCACCACCCCTAACACAGCAGAAATCCTGATTTTAGAGAAACCACTTGTCACTTTCATATGTATTTTGCATGTCTTGGGTCTCCACCATGTGAATGAGGTTTCCCGTACATTCCAAGCATAACTTTCATTTCCATGAGTCAGTAAGAATAGGTCTTTAAAACTCTCTGGTGACAGTATAAGCTCTACTTAACAGCTGTTTTTAATGTCTCTCTAAAGTGAAAAGGTGAAAACCATTCTCTTTTTTCTTTATAGGTTTTGATTTATGGAAATGAATTTGACAAAAGATTCTTTGTACCTGCTGAAAAAATTGTCTTTAACTTTATCACCCTCAGTATTTTGGAGGATTGTAAAATTTCTCATAAGGATTTAAGTATTGTGGAAAAAAGCAGTGATACAGCGAACCTGAATGAGCCCAGCAGGGCCCAGAAGCCCCCTGAGGAGGAAGGAGAGGTGATGCACTTAGGGTATGCTTCCCATTTGTTGAACGTCTTCTGTGAGTCTGAGGAAAAGACCAGAGGTACCTCCCTAGCCCAGCAAGAGTCACTCAGCAGAACAATACCAACGGATAAAGCAGTCATTGAATATGAATATGATGTAAGAATTACTAACGTTTGTGTGGGGCCTGGAGACCAAGAGCTCACTTGGCAAGAAGAAGTGGCCTTACAAGGAAACTCCTTTGAACAACAGGGGGCTTTGGCAGATGCAGGCCTGCAAACACTACCGCAGCCATACACCCCTCAGCTCAGGGACTTGGACCACCTGCCACAGGGGCACATGGGCATGGAAGAGCCACCGACCACCACACTGGTCGACTGGGACCCTCGGACTGGCAGGCTGCATATACCTTCATTATCTAGCTTTGAACTGGACTCAGAGAAGTACGAGCGCCCTGAATTCCCAGAGGCCCCAGAGGAGGGGCTTTTGTCCAGACTCTACAAGGAGCAGGCCCCAGACAAGCCACCAGAAGAAAAGGAAACTTATCTCTCCCAATTTATGGAGGAATGGGGGTTATATGTACAAATGGGAGACTAACACCCAAACTTCCCTTTGCCGGACCCCCACTGTTACAAGGCATGTGAGCGCAAATATCTGAGTGACCCAGCAAGAGAACGCCTGGGTAAAAAGAAGTATACTCAGATTTTCCTGCGTCAGCAGGAATTCCTTCCTTCTCCACTTCATTCTCACAGCATTATTTCATCCTGCCTCTCATGGTGGCTGCTTCCTGCTGTGGGGCTCTCACAATGCTAGTGGGCCCCTGCTGTGCCTAGTGGCTGACCCATTACCTGGTACTCAGTAAGTATTCAAAGATGCTCTGCCAAATTGGATGCAGGATTTATTTAGGTGGGTGTACTATGGCATCTTTGTTTATTATTTTCTAGCAAGCACACTTATACATTATTTTCTGGGCACTTACCAGATGTAAAGCCCTGTAAAAAATATTTCATGAAGACTCTTCATTTTTTTTATTAATGTATCATTGATATACACTCTTATGAAGGTTTCACATGAAAAATAATGTGGTTATTACATTGACCCTTATTATTGAGTCCCACACACACACCCCATTGCAGCCACTGTCCATCAGTGTAGTAAGATGCCACAGTCACTTCTTGTCTTCTCTGTGCTACACTGATGAAGACCCTTCATTTTATAAATACTACATTTTTGGAATTTGGCTTATCGTCAGAAAGAAGAGATTCTTAAAAGTTGGACACATTGAAGGGCCCCAACTCACTTTTCAATTACAGTAATCTGTATTTGAAGTAAAGCAGGCACATATGTTGATATCACATGCTTTTGGCTACCTTAAGTCACCATATGAATACTTAATGAAGTTCTGAAGTATAAACATAAATTGCAGTATTCTTTTGAAGTCAGAAAATGCCCTTTCAATAGCGTAGCAGGAACTTTTTAGTAGGAAAACCAATCTGAAAGAAAATGCCACATTTGGAATAGTACATTTATTTCTGGAAATGTGTGGGGTTTTTTAAAGACATGTACATAGTCTATAAACCAGAACATGTTTAGAAGCTGAGGCACTGTGTTACTATCATAATATTAAATATTTTATTTGAATGGGCAATGCCACAAAGACTCCTTGGAATATGTATGAATGAACATCCCCTATCTACATAATCTTAAAATGAATATGTAAGGGAGAGTGTATTAAAACATTGACATAATTTACTGTGAGAACCAGTGTACCATAAAACAATACCATCCTAATTAAATTCTAGTAGTTCTTCCCATCTCCTTCACTGCTTAGAAAATAAAATCCTATAGTTACTGCACTTAAATAAGGCAGAATCTGTGAAGTTGAACTGTATAAAATTGTTGCTATTTGACTGTTTTTTACCTGCAGAAACAGCAATTTTTTATTACCTTAATATGTATTTGTTTTTATCATGAATTCAAAATCCATTGATGTTCTCTCAGGAAAACTGATATCATCCATATTCCCTCTGTATATTTTTGGCACAAGCAGACAACCCTGGTAGGAGAAATGGACTCTGCAGTCATGGTCTTCTGAGCTTGTCCACAAATCCAAACAGTTTCTGATCTAATGGTTTAATTTAGAACATAATTATATTAACCAGAGTGTTCTGTTCTTCTCAATCTTTGTCAAAGTGGTTCTGCCAGTTTTGAAGAACAAATCTGTAATACTAACTGTAAAAGAAGTTCAAGAGTGGAGAAGAATGAGTCGTTATTCAGAGCAAAAAGAAAAATAAAGTAATGAGTAACAGTTTGGCTTATTCCTTCATTCACAAAATATGTATTGAGCACCTGTTGTGTCTGTACAATAGTCCAGTGCTCTCATTCTATAAAATAGGGATAACAATTCCCTTATGGTTGTTTGATGACGCAAGGAGTTAGAATATAGAAGGCACTTAGAATGCTGCCTGAGACACAGTGAGTGCTGTGTTAAGGGTTTGTTACCATCGTGATTAGCTGCCAGAGCCTGTGCTGAGCGCAGGAAAGCAAAGCCATTTAGACGTCTGACTATTTTGATCCAAAGGCAGAGTTTGCCACCCTTTGTTTTTCTTATCTAGAAGTACAATAGTCATTTGCTTCCTAATTTATGCCTTCCTGTTGAAGTCTGTCAGTGGTTTTGCAAAAGAGAATCTAATTTTGAGTTGCTTTTACATCTCCTGTCATACTAAGCATGTCAGAAGTAATAAGCATTTAAATAATTCTGTTACTTCAGTACTTTGCAACATGTAAGCACCTATATTCAAACTTGAGCATACAATAAGTATTTCTTGGGGGGGAAGGTAACCCATGCTTAAATGTGTTATCTGTATGGGTGGCAGCCCTGTGCATCCTGTCACCTCTGTGGCCAGGGCCTCAGCAGCCCCAAGAAACCATCCTCTGGAAGCCATCCGATTCCCTCTGTAGGCCTGAGTCCAGGTGGAGGTGGGAGGCTGAGGTTTCAGCGTGGATGACCAGCACCCCTCATCCTCTACCTGGCTGGCTGTCAGTTCTAGGATTTGACATACTTCTTCCACATTAAGTGAGTTTTGCTTGTGAAAATGTCTGCTAGTGGCCCTATTTCCACACCCCATAAATTCTAAATAACTGGGTGAACAAAAATCCCCCCACTACGAAGTGGGTGGAGCCCAGGGTCACAGTGCACATAGGAAGGAAGGAGGTGAAGAGGGATGCTTGTCCCCTCAGCCTACAACATGGGAAAGATCTGGTGACCCCAGGCGGAGCTCAACCCAAAGGAAATCAGTTCAGAGGAAAACTGTTTGTACAACCCAGAGCGCAGGTCTGTCCAGCATGGTAAATCTAATGAGAACATCAAATAGAGGGATCCGTCAGCACAGATGTGTGCACCTGGGCCATAAATCAGATTCCTTCTCGCCCACACACTACCACATCTTGAGATGAACTTTTGCTAACTTATCTTGGGAGAACTGTTTTTCTCTATTTCCTTTGTGGTTTCCCACATTATAACTTCCATAAATCTGTCTATAGTTCTTCTCAAAGACTTTGCCAGAAGGGATATGCCAATAATTTTTTAATAAATAGTGCCATGGTTGTGGGTATTTTAATAGCAGCTTTTATTTTTTACTGTAGAAGATAAATGTATACATTTTCATTGTAGATTAACTAGAAATAAAGGAGGGAAAAATGGGAATTACCCATAATACTCCTACCCATTCTTAACCACTGTAAACATACTAACATAGCGAAATGATTCTCAACTGGGACAATGTCCAGAGACATTTTTGATTATCATGACTTCTGGCAGAAGGTGCAGCTGATGTCTAGTGGGCAGAGGCCAGGAATACTGCAGAACATCTCAAGCCGTGCAGGGCAGCCCCCAGAACTCAGTGTTCTCCAGCCCAAGCTGTTAATAGTGCCTCAGTTGATAAACCCTGGTGTAGAATTTTCCAGACTCTTTCAATGCAGATATGTATACATTTTTCCCAAAAACAGCCATCAAATTGAACTCTTTTCCCTCAAAAATATATAATGAACAATCTTATTTTGACTACACTCAAATTAACTTTATGAAGCACCAACCTTATTCAAACTTGAACTACTGAAATGCAGATTACGAATTTTCTTTGAAATGTAATGCTTTACAAATGTTTTAGTGAAAATGCAACCAAAGGTTGGAGCTATTATGAGCAAGTGCTGTGAGTCCTTTAAAAATAACTGAACCTCTCTGAAATGTTACTTCCTGAAAATCACTACCTCTGCAGAGTAGCTGGATGACTATTAAGTGGTCATTTATCTTTCCTTTGAAGTATTGGACTCCCTTGTGCTTAATTCCTTAAAGTGTTCTGGATCTTCAGTCTCAGGTGCTTAAAGGCAACTCTGGCTTTCACCATAAATCCTGAATAAACATTCATGTTTAGCACCTATTCCTCCAGATGCCTTTGTCTGTGGCAGCTGCAAGATTTCTTCTATACTTTGCTAGTTTTAGTCTTACACCAACTTTCCAATTGGTTTTCATGTCTGAATGCCAGTCAAGATCCAAGTTAAAATACACATTACTATATCCAAGGGAGGGGTAAGGGCTGGTGTCTTACGCTGTGTTCGTGCCAGTTGAAGGAGGCTCCTTCTGTCCTCAGGAAAGGCTTGCTGTTGATGTGTTTCTCTAAAACTCTGTCTCTGGCACTTTGCTAAATTTTGAATCAAATGAGGTATTTTTTCCCATATTTCCTCAACAGATTCCTTGTGAGCTCTCCGTCTGTCATCTCTGGATTAGGTGGTATTGGGAGGCTTCCCACTAACTCAGGAGATGGGCACGTGGCTCATGTTTACGTTGTCATACACAGGGGCCACTGAGACAACGAACAGTGATGGGGACAAATACCGCCCGCCGTTTGCCTGCCCCGGAACTGACTCCTATGGGATACATGAATTAGCTGCTGCTCTTAAAGGCCTCATATCACTAAGAACATTGACATGTTATCCTTTCTTCTCATGAAGTGCATTCTTCCCCAGTCTGAAACTGATCTGAAGGGCAGACACTTCAGAATATTTGCTATGAGTGGGAAATAAACAATGGGCATCTTAATCCAAGCCCCCAAATAGGAGGCATGGTTATATTGGCTCTTCATTAAATTTGTTGACTTTGCGCTTTGAAGAGAATTTGGCAGCATGTGACTAACAAAAAGGATATATGGACAAAGGAGAACAGATCTTAGAATTTTTCAGGTTGACTTTTGGAGTGACTGATTAGCAGAAGAACCAGTCTAGGGTACTGACTGAAAGGACAGACTCTGAAGCTAAGAAGTTTGGCTCCAAGTCCAGCTCTGTTGCTTCTTAGGCGTGTCCCCTTAGACAAACCACTTCACCTCTTTGGACCAGATTTCGTCATCTGTGAAATGGGGATGACAATTGCACCTACCTCATTGGGTTAGGGGAGGTTTAAATGAATCAATGCATTTAAAATCCTTAGAAGAGAGCCTGACACAAAAGAAGTGCTCCATAAATGTCAGCAATAAAAGAAGCAGCAGGAGGCATATATAAGAATTCTCATAGAAGCATTTTTCATTTTTTTAAAAAACCTTGAAAAACACTAATATTTATCAGCAGAAGAAAGCTGTGAAAACAAATGACCTGGACCCATACATGGCAACATGAATGCATTTCATAAACATGTTGCACAAAAAAAAACAATTCCTGGAAGAATACACAGATGATAATTTCATTTATATAAAATCCCCCAAAATGTTAAACTCTCTTCATACGTATGTAGTAAGGCTATAGAGAAAGGCAAGGAAATGATTGACAGGAAATTCAGTGTTGTGGTTCCACTGTTAATTGAAGGAAATGGGGGCGACATGTAGCTCAGAGGGGCATCAGTGGGATTGGTAATAGTCCCCTCAAATGTGGGAGAAACAGGGTGTGTTCTTTGATTATTCTTCTTTAAACTAAGCATGTACATCATACCTGCCCTAACATATGTATATTTAATTAGGAAAAACTCTACTGGAACCCCAAGGTCCCTGAATTTTGTATCATTTTCATGGGTTCCATAATCAGTGTCAATTTTGTACCATTGTTCAAGGCATTTGGAATACAAGAACTGTTGGATATTTTCCTTTGGAAATCAGAAACGAGTATATTTACAGTTATATTCTGTTTGTAAAACCCTTTGGTTTCCAAAGTTTTGATCATGTCAAAAATTCTGTTGACAAATTGGCTAATTGGGTTTCTGAGGTGAAGGGCTGTTCTGAAACTCTTGGCTTTACTGAGATCTACCATTATTCAAAGAGTAAATACCTGTGTCCTGGCAGGAAATAAGGAGGACGCATGATTTACACAAACTTCTGAAATGCAAGCACCTTCTCCTACTCACAGACAATAACAAGTTAATAAGTCATAAGATCTCAGGCCGGCAGCTAGTCTCACCAACAAAAATTACATAGCATAAACAAAGCTCTCTCTTATGAAGCAGCTAATAGTTGATCTCTGTTAACTACTGATTATAGTAGACAAGGAAAAAATATAAATGCTCTGCCTTCACACTTCAGCTAACTGTTCCGTTCTGTGATAAGCTTGCCTTGGTTACAAATGCTTAGTGACCATCAGCAAATAGAACGTGTTTGCTTTTCCTAAGTCCCATATTTCCTGCTAGCTTGTTGCCACCAGCTTCCAAAATGAAAGGTTTATGAAATTACAAGTTTAACACTTCCAAGTGGAAACACTGTTTTCATCCAGGCACAGTGATGAACTTGAAACATTTAACTTCACCAATAAAAAGCATAAACAGAAATGTAATTAAGATATTTGCTAATATTTCTTCTTAGCAGCCCCCCATCATCTAAATACCCTATCTCAAAAACCTAGAGTTCATGTTCATTCTGAGCATTACATTTTAACAAAGGCTTTAACCAACCAGAAAACAGCTCAAAGAGGGTTTGGTAGCCGGGACATAAGAAGTAGCGGCAGGAATCCAGGATTTACTGAAGCCCATAACTGCCAAATGCCCGTAACTGCCAAAGGACTTTCCTCTGAATGAGGAGATTAGACATGCTTCGGAGAATGGAGTTGGGACATGTATTTGGGACTTGCTATAAGGCAGGGTGCAGTTCCAAGTAAGGAAAGGTTTCTGTCGTTAGTGTACCATGTGAGGCACCAAGTTCCCTGTCACAGGCAGGGTTCAAGCATAGGCTGGTTTCTGCTGACACTTTTACAGAGAGGATTCCTCCATGGCACAGGGGACGAACTAGATGATCTCCAAGATCTCTTCTACCTTGGAATGTCTACTTGAAAAAAACAGTATTTGAAATCATCTTTATTTCCTCCTTTATTTTCTCCTCTTTCATCCAGGCAGTTCACTAACTGGTAACTCATTATCTGGTTCTCAAAAAAAAAATTTTTTTTATAGATAGCTAAGGAGCCCAGTAGTGCCTGTCCTTGACTGTGGTACACAGGAGCTTAGACATTTCTCCCTAAAGCCTTTAGCCCTAGATTTACAGTTCTGAGCCCTCAGCCTTACTAAACATTAGTTTGTCTAGAAATTTTATGTTTTTAATTCTCCATTTTCATTGTTATTCTGCTTAAGCAAATCTTTATTTTGTTTTTCCCTTAATGAAGTTTTAGGGTTGTCAGAAGAGGATGTGTGGCACATAAATAAGGCTCAGAGGCCATCTTGTTTGTATAAATCTCTTTCTGACTCTTAAGCCAAGACTAGACTATGTATCAGAGAAGGACAAATAACTAGACTACAAATAAGAAGTACAAATAAATAGGTAGACTGAGAGCAGTTTACATTTTGAAAACATTGCTTCTATCACCCTTCAATCTGAATAAATCTTATCTGTTCTCATCCCAATTCTCCAGAGAAAACTCAAGGGAGTTAACATTGGGAAGGAGGTTTCTTTGCTGGAAGTGTGAGAATAAGCTGTTAAATAGCCAGTATCTCCTTTCTGGCTGCCTTCAGGATCTCGGATATGCCTAAATCTAAAATTGTATTTTTGTGTTTTCCACCAGGGAAAAAAGTGAAAATGGAATGAAAGGAGGTGGGAGGTAAGGAGGATCTATTCATATCCCTAGCACCTTGCACAGCATGCAACCCTCAGCTCAAGATTCTGATGAACAACCAAATGCACTGAACAGCATGAGCGAAGATGTAGGCATTTAAATGCACATGGTACCTAACTGGAAAAGGAATGTGAATGACTAAAAATATTCTCATATGTAATACATTGCTTAATTTCTACAATGTAAGCTCCATGAAGGCAGGGATTTTGAACTTTTTTTCCAACTCAGATGTTTGTTCTCAACAACTAAAACATTGTCTATTATGTAGTAGTTGCTCCATAAATCTGCTGATGGATTGTATGAGTAAGTAAATCTTAAAAATTATGAATTAGTGCACAGAAGTAGACTCACTCACATACAGTTAACTGACCTTTGATCAAGTTACAAAGGCAGTTCAGTGGAGAAGAGATAATGTAGTCAATAAATGGTGTTGGAACAATTGGGCATTCATATAAAAAAAAAGATTCTAGACCAAAACCTGTCACAAAAAGTAACTCAAAATGTAAAACTATAAAGCTTCCAAGAGTAAACAAAAAAATAGGCCAAGTGACTATAGGTTTGGCAATTAATCTTTAGTTACAACATCCAAAGAACCATCGAGAAATGGGTTTTCAGCCAAGGGAAGTGCAAGTGCAATGTCTCTAAGATGTTTGCACTTGTACTTGGAAAGGGAGGTCAGAGAGAAGGTGGCTGGGTGTTAATGAAGTAAGAAGAGGGTGTTAATGAAGTAAGAGGAGCCTGTAAGAGGGCAGGTAAGGACCAGGAGCCTTGTGGTGGCTGTAGGCCTTCGGGTTACACCTTAATGACAATGGGAAGCCCTTAGAGAGTGTTATGCAGGAGACTGATATGATTTGATGCAGTCAATAAATGTCGGTTGACTCTGCATCTGGGCGACAATGTGATGGTGGGTATTGGGCATCTTCACTTTATAAAAGAAAGCACAGAAGAAGAAAATAAGTTGCTTGGGGTTTTTTTGGAGGACTGGAGTTGTTTGTTTTTATTTCTGTACTTGTTTTTGTTCTGCTGGGAGTTTGGAGTGAAGCATGAGTTTAGTGTGGGGAATAATAACTTTGAAATTTTTGCACATGTGGAGATGCCAAGATAGTGCCAAAAGATTGGGAGAGAGGAAAGAACTCAAGAGTTAATCACTCTCATAAATTATAATCAGAGGAAGATTAGCTAAAGGAGAGTACAGGAGAGAATCATGGGAAATGCAGGCATCTAAGGAGAGGGCAAAAGAACAATGTTGAGAGGTGGGAGGCAACAGGGAAATTATAAATACTACTCTGGGAAAGCCCCATATAACCTCTAGCAAAGGAATAGAAAACCCAAGTGAGAAGCTTCTGGAGCTGTAGCAACTAAAATGAAGACTAGAGGCCAGAGAAGCCAATAAAAAGAATCCAGTAGAGGCAGTACTATCTTCTGTTTTGGCAAAATCAGGTCCCACTGAAGGTGGGCCAGTTGAATCCAACAGCAGAACTATTCGCAAAAAGACACTGGGGTCCAGAATATGTATCTTATAAAAATTCTTGAGCAAATGTACAAGAATATAAGTATAAGATGTTCATCACTACATTTACCATACCAAAGGTTTTTAAATAACTTGAATTTCCAATAATAAAAACTTTATTTTATTACATCCATACAAGGCAAAATCAGGCATCCATTAGAATACAGGTACATGTTTATGATATATAAAGCAGGAAAATATTAAGAAGTGATGAAATGCATTGTGTTTTTTCATACACACGCATTTTTAAAAATACATTTTCATATAAATACGTAGTTTTTCTTTCTGCTTACATGTTTTCTCATTTTAATCATGGGCCTGTATCATTTGTGACATTTTAAAAAGAAAAGTGTGCAAATTATATTAGGAGCACATTTACTCTGTTACCAGCACCACCCTTAGGAACAGAGAGGCCTCTAGGCTATTGCGTTTTTAAAGACCAAGGCCTCATAGAAAAGGTAATTAGGATGGAATGGTGAGAAGGAAATTATATCTTCTCAATAATATTATAAGGACAGGCACAGTGTGTAAACTCAGACAGAAACATTCAACAATGCATTTGAAATAAGAAAGGAAAACCAGATGAATACAGCTAAAGATGACTAGTCCATGGGATGTCTATCAGGCTGAAATTAGGCAAAAGTAGAGTCTATGAGCATAAGGATAACTATAGTTCTTGAGCTCAGTCAGAGAAAAGGGAGCTCATACAACCTTGGGAAGCTTTACCTTTTAATTTCAAATGTTTAAAAGAACCACAGTGAACTCTCTATTTCTGAATATATTAGTGCTGCTAGGTATAGAATAGACACTGTCTTATGGAAGCCATGTGTGGTTTGTATAGATCTGAAATACAAACACACAGCTGTATAAGCAAGTGTTCTAAACTTCAATAAGTCTGCCTTTTAAATACCATTTGAGGCTAGGTGGTATGATAGAAAAGAATTAATAAAGTTTGAAATTTTACAATGATTTGGTAAAGACCCTACATATCTGATGGGGTAATCGATAAACATAAACATCTCTGTGTCACGTCTGTATTTCCAGGGACAGTATTCTTAGGCAGTGCCTAAGGTTTACATTTTGATAGCCCCAGCAAAATTTCAGTAACACTCAGGATTCATCCAGATTGCATAAATTCAGCATGTCTTTGACTGAGAAGCCTCCTGGGTTTGGTTCAGACATTGCCCTCCGTTCCAGAGCTCCCCAAGCAGCCCTCATCCATGGCAGATGGGCTTCTCTGCCCTAGTTCCACTCTGCTCTCAGGGTCAGAATTCGGAAAAAGTAGTGATGCCCGCTGAGACAATGGAAAAGAACCGTGAGCAGGTGCAGCCTCCGCCGCCTTTCCCTCCACGCAAGTCTGTGGATTCGCTTCCAGGGAGGTGGGTGGTTCTGTGCAGGGAAAGGAGCAGAGGGAGGCAGCACACAGCAATTATGTCTTCCTTGAACTGCCAGAGGCAAAGCCACTGACATTTATATCCCCTAATGGCTCGTTCTGATCCCACAGTCATCCCAGGGGAAAGTCTGGCATGTCTTCATCACCCTTCTCAAAAGGCGAGAATCTGTTCTTAACAGGAGATTACATTATCAGTGGCCCCCTTGCATTCAGAAAAGGAGGCTGGTCACTGTGCCCAATGCTGTCCACTCAGATCCTGCTGCCGCCCGTACACCTCCTTTGCCTGCCTGTCTTCAGGTCATCCTGCTCCAAGCGTCGGCTCTCCCAGTTGCACGGCCCCTGGCTGGCGGCAGCAAGCCCAGGGAGAGGCAGTGAGCACCCAGCCTCCACAGCCTCCCTCTCCGTGCAGGAACGAGGCTGTGCACCCTGGCCTTGGTGGCCCCTCTAGCAGCAAAGTGCTTCCAGAATGATCTCCCCACAAATTGGTGGATGAAGTGGAAAAAGCTCACCTCCGAATCAGCTCTCTAGGCAACTAGCCAGAACAAAATCAGGTTTGCAGAAAATCACAACAGCCTTATGGAGGAATCCATGATACCAAAGGTATCTCCTGCCCAGCATAGTTTCAGTTCAAACACTCACACCCTTACAGCTTGATGTTGCTCTAACCAGATATTTTGCAATGACAAAATCTGCTATTCAAACTCACACATATGATAATCTGATATAATAAGTTATATTTCAGATGCAAGGATGAGCACTCTTGGGAGCATATTTTGGAAGTGGATTTTCCTGGTGCCATTTGATTCTTGTTTTGTTTTTGTTCCTGCTTCAAAGCCAACTGAGATTTTAGAGCTGATTTTTTCAGACATTTCAGCCATGACTCACAGCTATTTGATGAAGGATAAAATGCTTCTATTTCTCAGGCTTAGCTTTCAAAATTAAACATTCAAATGAAAAAATAACATTGCTCATAGATGTCAGTGGTTAAAGCCATGAAATCGCTTAGAAGCTCCCTAATGCATCTCGACTCTTTTTCCCCTTCATCCAACCCTGCCCTAATTCTGAGCTTTAATTTTTACGTGTATCTTGATATAATTAATTGTTTACTAGTTGCCGCTTGGAGAGAAGGATTTTTTTCTGAACAGAAACCCCTGAGAAACTTTCTGGGGGTCAGGAAATTTTCAGGGGACATTTTGCACCCTGAAGTCAGCTGAATGAGGCTTCCTCTCATGTAGGGATGGCAGGTTCCTGCAGTGCACCTGTCTCCAGACCTGTAAGCAAGTCGGCTGCCTGTGGGTCCACAGGACCACTCCCTGTGCCCTGAGGTACCACTGCCTGCCTCCCTCCGTACCCCTCAGCATAAGGGAGCGAATAAAAGACACTGGAAACCTAAGGAGAAGGGAAGGCTGTTTGTCAGGGTCTTCAGAAGACCTGATCCAATAAGACAATATGGACTTACGAATTCTCTTAAGAAAAATTCTGTTTGAAAGAGAAACATGTCTGGAGTCAATAGCCATCTGCTCAAGGACAAAAGACATCTACGAATTTTCTCAGTCTTATCTTATTCCCTAAAGGAAGATAACCAGAAAAGGTCAAAGTGATTATAATTTGTTTTCTATAGGTCAGAGAAGTAAATTATTATTAAGTGTCCAGCATATTTGGCACTGGGACACGAGGATAAATGATGTGTGTCCTGCCCTCAAGGAACTTACAAGGACTTCTCTGCATGCCATTCATTTGGAATAAGGTGTTTTATTCCCCAATAGAGAAAATCACTACTAAATGGATTTCACACTTCCTTGACCTTTGTCAGTGATTCCCAAGTCTTCATTTCAAATGTCAGCCCTAAGTAACAAGGTGATGCCTGCTGGAAAGACCGTAGCCTCTACCTGTTTCTTCACACCAGCCAGAAATCTGAGACACATTCTGGGCCTTTCCTTCCCCCTTACCCCTCACACCTGATCAGTCAGCCTGAACTGGAAATTCTACTTCCTTGGCCTTCCGAGTTTTACACATTTCCCCACTCCCACTGCCACTGTCTTAATGAGGGCTTCATTAGTCTCACCTGAAATACTGTGAATGCATATCCTGGCTCATCACCCCCGCTTCAGCCTTACCCAGCCCTTAACCGTTCTCCATCCTGAATCCTCACTGCCTTTTCACTTGTCAACATTTATGCTACGTTATAAACCCTTGTGGGCAGGTACTGAGTTTTTAATCTCTGTGTCCTAGGCTCATAGCAGTGATTGGCAGGCACTCAGCCCGTGCTTATTAAATGTGTGTGAGAATAGCAACTAGAAAATGTATGCTTTGACTGTCTCCAAACTGCTGATTTTATAGTTCTTCCCCTTTGTTTTCCTCTCCAGCATCGATAATCACTGTCTTAGCAGGATTCCTGCTTTTTTATTCATTTATATCAACTTCCCTAGTAAATTGTTGGCTTTAACCTGCTGTGGGCTGGCAAACTGGATAGTCCGGTTATTTAGAGAATGTATAAGGCAAGGGTAAATAAGTGCTGACTGGCTCCCTCTTCTACTATAAAGCAAATGAGCTTCCCAGCACTGATCTCCTGAGAGCTGTTTCAGCACTCAGGGAACTCCACTCCGTTGCTGTGTTTCCTGATCGTAGAAGCAGTCAATAAGCCTTAATTCTAGGTAACTAACAAGTTACTATATTACATTTTTTTGGTAATCAGTGATTTAAATTTATACTTTCATTCCAACAGGAATCATTCCAGTTTGATTTTAGAAATGTACAGCAAAAATCTTGATTTTACTATATTTCTTAATGATAAACATGAACTCGCCAAAAAAAGTTATCAAAATTTATCTCACCAGAAAATATCTATGTTGCTATTTTTATTTATGCCTTTGCTGTTTATAACCTTTTCAAACATAGTTTAGTGTTAAATGAGACAGAATGTCAAAAATTCATGTTAAAATGAGCTTAGAGTAACCTCAACAAGCAAATGCATGGATGTTGCATTATTCTGCAAAATCTCCACCTAATCCTATTAATGGATTCTTTATCAATGGAGTGCTGAGCAACACATCCCTGAAATAGTTCTCAGCACAGAGGATTGGTTTCTGCTTTTCCTTTTTAAACTCGAATTTGTTACATTTAGAAGTGGAGATGCTGAGCACCCTTGGAAAATGAAGTTGAGGTTGGGATTGAAATCAAGTTATCCTCCATGTAAGCATTTTAATGCTAGGCCTCAGTGGAGAACCCAAGGCCAGCCTATAGCTGCCATCACCATCATGTCTCAGCCTTGGCCTGGGCAGCAGACTAGCCACTTGACATGAACATTGCCCACTGCTCACTGCACCACAGGACTGAGCCATGGTGTGTGTTTCCACGCTGCCACCTCATATACCTCCTGTGCGCACGTGCATATTCCACTGTCCAATCAGACTTAACTTGCAAAACACACAAGCTCCTCATTGGCCATTTCTAGCACCATCCCTCAGGAATCCAAACCATGCTTGTTTCATGTCCTTGGATGCCTATACAGTGGCCCAGGGTATTTTTGCCAAAAAAAACACCTTATTGGGTAAACACTGCTGGATATTCAGTCATTGCCATTCTCTCCTCTTTACTAAAACAAAAGTGATTCTTTTCAGGGGAGCCACGTGTCACCTTCCCAGAATTCCTGACATCTAAAGTTAATTATGTAACTTGAGCCAATGAAAAATAATCAGAAGTATGCTAGAGATTTCTTGAAAATGCTTTTTTTCCTGACACACATAAAGCCTTTTTCTTTATTCCTCTTCCTCTTCCTCTCAGGAATGCAGACAGGAAGCTGGAGGTGAAAGATCCATCTTGCACTCATGAAGCAAACAAGCAAGAAGATAGAGCTGGAACATTGTTCACTGGCAACATCAAGAAGCAGCTACATGAATCCCAGGCTTCCAGGCTCCAACTGGCTTGTTGTATTAGAAACATAAACTCCTTTGGTTAGACATTGAGTATTTATGACATGCAGCAAAGTGCAGTCTTAACTGAGATACCCCTTTACTTAAATGAGCCTGGGTAGGTTTGTGTTTCTTTCAACTTGCTGATTGTGCTCTACCCTGTGCTCTGGTATCCCTTTTTGAGCACGAGGGCCTTTCCTCAAAATGTTCGCACTCCTACCAACCGGTATCTGCAGGTCTTTGTTAAGGGTCTGCCCTTGAGTTGCCCAGCCAGTTTGTTTTGAGAGCCATCAGCACATGGGAATTTATAACCCTTGAGAGCTATTTATAACCCTTGTCCTAAATGGGATGGATTCACTGCAGCACTGTACAGAAGTTATACCCTGTGGGACTTTGATAGAGCACTCTTACATGTCCCCGCTCCACCCACCACTTTCTCCTAGGGACATTTGCTAATAAACTACTTGCACATGGATCCTCATTTCAGGGTCCATTTTTGGAAAACCCAATCTATGGTGCAGTCCAAGGATCCCTGAATAGAGAGGTATTACCAGGTGTTATAGACTGAATATCCCCTCAAAAGTCCTTTGTTGAAACACTAATCCCCAATTTGATGGTATTTGGAGATGATAACTTTGAGAAGCAATGAGGTCGTAAGGGTGGAGCCCCAAGATGGAATTTTAGTGCCCTTATAAAAAGAGGAAGAGAAATGAGATCTCTTTCTCATTTGGGCACAGAAAAGACTATATGAGCACGTAACAAGACAGAAGGACTCTCATCAAGAACTTGAACTTGCTGGTTCTTCCTTGATCTCAGACTTCCAGCTCTCCAAAACCATAAGAAATAAATGCTTTTTGTATAATTCACCCAGTCTCTGATAATTTGGCATAGCAGCCTGAAATGGCTAAGATATTAAGGATTTAAAAGTCATTTAAAAGTCAGTCCGTTTTGAGGGTTGTTGTACATTCAAGGCTTCCATGGGAATAAGGAATCTTTCTGTGCATTGTGCATAAGCTCTGAAATAAATGTCATCCCTCTCCACGTATCCCATGTGCCAGTAGCCCAGGAAGTTTTGATAGTTGAAATATATATAATGATACTTCAAGCAAACACATATTTATTAATTTGTAGATATCACAAACCCAATCACCATAAGAGGAGAACACCACTATCTTGATACCAAAAAGAGGAACAAAATACAGAATGCACGTTAGTCAAAGTGCTGATCCAGGGCTGCCTTTTGCGCCTCAGAACAGCGTTGGTGGGAGGCGCTGGCTCTGCAGGGAACACAGCTGTTCCTCTTGGGTCTCCTCACCACCTCCGGACCGTACTTTCCTAATCCTGAAATCCTAATGACCTCACTGCTCTCTTCTGTTGGCCATTTAAGACGTGCATTTCAGAGTTTTGTTTTGTGCGTAAGAGAACACGTAAAAGCTTTATTCACAGCATGATTATCTTTTATCTTGATGCTGTCAGTTGTCCCCTTGATGTCAGCAGGGCTGGGAATCATTTTTAAAGGCCTAAAATGTCATTGAGAAAATTGGACCGTGCTGGCTTGTAAGCTCCAGATGAAAAGCTGAAACCCTTCCCATCTGAGGGCTGAAATCAGGGCAGATGGCTCAGTGTACCTTAATATGATTTGATTACCTGTCACTGCCAGATGCCCGGTCTGCGGTACGTGAAGAAAAGCACAGACAGAGAGCTGTAGTCACACCATTTAGGAAGCAGAGGTACCCTTTCACTTCCATGACTGAGAAGCAAAATGCTCCTTCAATTCCTAAGGAAACACAATTTTTTGAAAATGGGAAATGTCTTCCTGTCTTAAGAGGTCTGTCTCAGCACATTCCCTTCTGGCTCCTAGTTTTCACCAAATCTTTGTCATTCCAAAGTCCTATCAAGCTGAGTTTGGAAAGTGTCCTAATAAAACACACCATTAATTTCATAGACTCCCAGAACTATAGGGCTGGAAGGAAACTTCCAGACCATTTAGTGCTGAGTTCAACTCTTCTGTTTTTTAGAAGGCAGCCGAGAGCTCCTTGTGTTCTCGAGGTACGCAGCTATGCTCGTGTCAACTTTGGGTTGCATACATCAGAAACCTGCGACTACCTTACACAAAAGTGAGGAAGGCACACAACTGAAGGAACTCAGAGATTTTCACAGAATCCAGCGGTGCACCTGAGGACTATTGAAAATTTGAGAAACTCAAGAGCCCTCAGAAACCTACACTGTGCCTTCCCCCTCTCAGGAACCCCAGGGTTTCCTGCCTATCTGCTTGTTCATCTTGCTCATGGCCCCATTCCTGCAGCTCAGGTGCCCACCACTGACCAGCTCAGTGTCCAAAGACCCCAGCAAGGACACCTATTTGGCCTCATTCATGGGCATGCCAGCCTGGTCACTGGTGAGTCTACTGAGGGAACCCTCTGGCCAGGTGTCCAGTTCTACTGCAGTCACCTGACACTTGGAGGTAGAAAGCAGGCTCACCTGGTCAGCTGTGGGTTAATCCCCAAGCCAGGAAACAATTGGCATCTTGATAACATTAAATTATTTTGTTCTCCTGAGAAGTCCTTCAAATTCAAACAAAATTATTTCATGTCTAAGTAGAGTTTGCATAATCCCTCATAGGATGTACTTTCATTGTTGCACTGCATCACAACTATAAATTTTAAAATAAGGAAATTTATCAATAAGACATTTGGTAAAATTCAATAGATTAATAATTTTTAAATTGTTAAAACACCATTAAAAAGGCAAATATAGCAAGCTAATTATAATATGTAATAAACAAGGGGTTAATAGCTTTAGTATAAAAAGAGTTCTTGCAAGAAAGTATTTTTTAATTAGCTCCTCAAAAAAACTGGCAGAGTGTGCAAAGGTAACTCATAATGTGCAAAAATACTCAGTCTCATGAGAGATTAAAATACTAAATTAAGCAATACTGAAGTATTATTTTCACTCATCAAGTAGGCAAAGATTGAAATAATGATTATATGCAAGGTTGTTTAAGGTATGGTAAACCACCTGGTTTCATGCCATATTTTTGGAAGCATATGTTGGAAAAGCTTTCTGGATAAGTTTCTATTATTACTCATCAAAAGCCATAAAGCTGATTATGCAATTGATGTTTATGTGAGTAGATGTTTATCACGTATATGAGTAAATCATAAATATTAAAAAGTGTGTGATAAATAGGAATTTTAATAATTTATGGTACTATAAAGTGGAGATGACATGAGAAGCTAGAAAATGTTTGTAGGTTTATTTTTAGGTGGGATTTTTTTATATTAACTGTGATTTTTATTTTCTTTGTGCTTTTCTAAATATTTTTAATGTAGAGTAATATTGCTATCAAGGGACAAAGATACAAAAGGAAAATAAAATTTCAAAATAGGAAGAAAATGGGGAAATATTGAAACCATTTTCTTTAAAATCAATACTTTTAAAGTCAGTTCTCCTTAAAATTTTATTTGAAATTAAATTAAAAGTATCAAATGTAAAACTATTATTTAATATCTTTATACCTTGTCAATCCAAGAAATAAAAAAAATAATAAGACAGAGGTTAATCCACAGAAAGAAATTTAGAAAAACTAACCAGATATGTTAGATAGCCTTCTTGAATATAGCAATCACAGGCCAGAAAATACAAAATAGTAATAAGGAAAATATATAAACTTGTGATTCAGAGAAGATAATCATATCTAATCTATCTTCCTAACAACTGGTGTGAGGATTAAGTTAAATAACGGATTTGAAAGCCATTTCATATTTAAAAAGAATTGGTGAAATGGTAGTAATAATTGTATGGATGTACTATTTTAAAGAAAAAATATAACATTTTGTGATCCCTTCCAAGCAATAGTCACTATTCTCCCACTGGCCAAACAAAAAAAATGTTGATAATATTAGTGTATACTAATTGTTGATATCCCAGAGAACAGAGAAGCAAAAGCAATGGCATGCAGCAGAAAAACAGTTGCTATCTCCTGGTTCTCACCACCCTACACCAATCTGAGCATGGCCTCTATAAAAGCCAAGATAGGAATAGAGGGCATTAGGGAGTGTAGTTCTAGAGAGGGGGCATAAGAACTGCCCAGAAAATCCACTAACATCATATGTGCTCTGATTGTCCTGCAGAGACCAGCCATGCAGTACCCAAGGTTATTTCCAGCCCACCCACCTCTAGAATGGGTGAGTGAGCGGCATTCTTCTCTAGAGGCAACAGAGGTCAGAAGGAGCTAGAAGATGTAACAGGGTTCAAGGAGAAATAAGAATGTCTAAGTAGAGCCCTGGCCCTATTGGGCGCTGAGACTCAAGGACCACTTCTCATCTACAAGCTGGGAGACAAGCTGGACACAGTGTATCAGGAGCCACCACTAACCACTTCCTCCCACCCCCACCCCAGATTCTTTCTTGGGTTCTGAACAGGTAAGAAGACAAACTTAAATCTGAAGTCAGAGCTGTTTTATGCCTGAAACTAGCTCACCTACCAAATAAAAAGCAGTTCTAAAATAGAGAAGAATTAATAAATTAATGAAACAGTGTCTGAGTACCCATCCCAAATATATTATATTACTTATTAATACTCTCTCCTGTTTCTCCACCTGCTTCAACATCTGGTTCAAAACATAATGTCCTTTATGCCTTTTTCTATTCGTGTGTTTGTCACGGTAAAAACCAAACAACTAGATTCAAATAGCAGCTTCACGTCTTACTAGCTGTGTGGTTTCCAACAGATTGCTTCACCTTTTTGTGACTCATTTTCTTCACATGAATAATAGGGAGTAAAACACATTGCCAGAAAAGTTAGTAAGATAAGGCCAGGAAATCATTTGGAGAGTGCTCAGCACATAATGATTGCATCATAAATGGTGTTTTTATAAAGTGTAAAGATTTTTTGTTTCAATACTATACTTTGCAAGTGCCATACATCATTGCTATAAATGGAATGAGACAGAGAAACTTTTACTCACCAGGATTCCTCTGATGAAGTGCTCTGTACTTGTTGGAAGACACATTTTCATAAGCTGATTGGGATTGAGGATGAGACCTCAAGATCATGCTTCAGATCATGAGATCAAGGTCATGAGAAGAAGCTACACTGAGATTCAGGAGGTAAGCTGAGGAATTTATTTAGCTTTTGAGAAAGAAGGAAGAGAAGACAAAGCAAAATGGGAGAGAAATGAGAGACAGAAAAATACTCCAGAACTCCAAGGCCAGGTTAACTCACCAGGCATGCACATGGGAGAGGGCATCAACAGCTAGGCTGTCTGATCCAGGAGAAAAACATCCCCAACCCTGTTCAGGAATCTAGAGAGGATTTTTAGGTAGTTTTGTGCCATTCACTTATTTTCCAGATGAACAAATGCCAGGGCTGGATGAACAATTTCTTCTATCCTAGAAGCTGGTCAACCAACAAGGTCACGTCTCCAGAAATACTGATAAGGAGCGTGAGCTGTGTACGTACTGGGATGGGAAAGGGTGTTGGCTTAAAATACCCACTCCCAGGAGAGAAGGCCAAAATGTTTTGACTCAGTACACGCTAATTCTTTTGTTCTCAGACTCCCAGAGTCCTACCACTTCAGGGACTTTAAGGCAGCTTAACACGTCCACACACCCTATCAGTCTGGGGTGTGCTTGGCTTGCTCCTGGGTCCTTCTGTGTCAGCTTTTCCACCCCCAGAATATTTACTTAATTTCAGATCACAGGCTTAGCTTTTGGGAGTTCAACTTCTCTTGCTATGCCAACAGGACCAGTTGGGAAAAATGAGCCCTTGTTCACCAATTTGTATTTAAAAATTGATACATGGTCAACTAGTGTAGTGATGCCATTTGTCTATGTTAATTATATTCCATCAAGGCAAGAACTATGAAAGTCATGAGACAAATATTAAGTAGAAGATTTGTAACTAAAAGTAAGATCTTCCCCAACTCAGTCACAAATCAGAAACTGCAGTTTAAACACACCAAAGTTCAGAGTGTATTTTAATTTACATGTCAGAGGGTATGGGGTAAATTTATTCCAAACTTGCTGCCCTGTAATACACAGTTCATACATAGTTCACTGACTACCTTTCGTCACTTCTCAAGTATCAGGCACTGTGAATTGGGATGATATTTACCTTGTCTAAGAAGTAAAGAGAAATTGAAACCACAGCAATAAAGATGGCCAGAAAATTTTTTTCACCTCAAAAAGAGAACAAAATTCTTCTCTCCACCCTCTACACACCCTACACACACAGAGCTCACACAGCCAGAACTTCCTTAGGCATCCATTTAAGATACTATCAGTGACCCACACCAGTGATTAGGTGACTGATTGTTTTGCTCTTATTCTCCAGCCAAAGGCTCTGGAAAGGCAAGAACTGGAATTTGACTGAAGACTGGGAAAGAAAAGCACTTTGGAGTATAGGAAGGGCACCCCACTTTGGGGGAAGTCACTGAAGGTCTACCCAGCTCACAATTTTGCCTGGGGTCCCTGTCGGTATACTGCTGTGGTCCAACATTCTCAAAGGGGACCTTGCCTGGGGAGCTGACCCACTTAAAGGACGCATTTGAGACATCAAAACTAATGCTGGTGTGTCCTCTCTGCTGTGAAAAGGAAATTCAGCTACACAATAAAAGCAAAAAAAGTATTATGCACATATATATCTAACATATAAACAGTCTCTTGAGCTAACTTTGTGTGTTTTTGGACTTTGTTACATCAGTTGGGAGAACTAAATCAGCATACTATACTGAATTAGTGTAATTCTATACTAAAAAATTTCAGTTTTAACCCATACTTGCACAAAAAAAAAATTGAAACGAGTAGACTTTTGAAAGTACATTTTTTATGTATAAAAATAGTGCCTGTATATTAGGTAAATTCAGAAAATATAAGGAAGAAAATAGAATTCAACAGTAACTCCAGCCCCAAGGGAAACTCCTGTTAACATTTTGAGGTATTTTCTCACAGGTCTTTTCTATTCATACATGAAGACATGCAGAACTTTTTACTGTCATCCTTTTGTATAAGTAGGTTTTGTATTTAAATTTATTTTTGAATAGGTAAAATATGCAAGTAACATTAAATTCAAAAAGCCCTACAATGAAATTGGACTCTAGCTACCCGACTGCATTTGCCAGTGGCAACTAGTTGCTAGTTTTTAAAATTTATTTTAAAACTAAAAGTAATATATTTTTAAATGCTTTCAGAGAATAATGAAATATGAATATATGCACATAATTTTCATACAATATATGCATATCATATACACTGTTCTGCACCATTTTATTTTATTGTTATCAATATAATATACTTGAGAAATCCTTCTATACACTACATAAAGATCTTTCATTATTTTAAAGGCTATTCCATTGACTAAATATTGCCTGATATTTAATTAGTCCCCTATTAATGAATACTCTGATACCAAATTTTTTATGTCATTATATTTCTTTTTTTAATCTAGTATTGTAGCATTTGATTTTCCCATGTCATTATATTTTCTTTACATTAAGATTTTAATAAATTACATGTTAAATTTTACCTTTTTATAATAATATATTTAATCAATCCCTAGCAGGCAATGATCATCCTTCTGTACAAGTTTTCTTCCAGTCTCACTCAAAATGTTTCCGTGTGAGAGATTCTTGGACATGTGCCCAAAGGATACATACCTATTAATGTTCTTAATACATATTTTCAAATTCTTTTCCAGGGGAAAAATCATCATGTCCATTCATAATCCTACTAGCAGCCCCTATCAGCACTGAGGATTATCCAAAAACTTTATACTTTTCCAATTTCATATGCAAAAAAAATCTTATTTTCATTATTCATTTCAGCCCATATTTATTGAATTCCAGCATTATATATATATATATATATATATATATGCCAGGCATAGCTGTGGGCCCTGGACATACAGTCGTGAGCAAAGTACTTCTCTCACAGAGCTTTTCATTCTAGGAGTAGAAACAAACAGTAAATGAGTAAACATAATCTCAGGAAAGAAGAACTGTGAAGAAAAATAAAGCAGGATAAGGAAGAAGGGTGCCAAGGGGTATGAGTAAGGAGGCTGTTTTAAACAGGGGATCAGGGACCCTCTCTGATAAGGTCACATCTGAACAGAAACATTGATGAAATGAAGGAGAGAAAAATGGAGAGCAAACATTCCAAATACAGGAGGACAGTGTGCATGGAAGCCCAGAGGAGAGCCAGCCGACTGCGGCTGAAGAGCAACAAGAAGGCTAATGAGCTAGGATGAAGTCCGTGATGCTAAGAGACGGGGTGGGCCAGGGCCAGAGCACGCAGGGCCTTGAAGACCAGGTGGGTTTTGTTCTAAGTATAATGGGAAACCATTTAGAAAGCTTTAAGTAATAAAGAGTTTTAAGCAAGAGTAATCTGATCTGATTTCAATTTTTAAAAGATCCTTCTTAAAAAGCAAAATACAAAGTAGTGCTTTTTGTGAAGTATGTGGTATTCTGCAATCTGTATGGAAAGAAATGAATATGTTGGTGAAGTCAGAGGATAACTGGAAAAAAAAAAGCAGGAAACTGCTTCTGGAGAAAGGAACTGGGTGAGCTGGGGGACAGGAGAGGGAAAGACTCAGTTTTCACATTCTTTCTTCTCTCTGAAGAACTTTTTAATTTTTTTAACTTTAAATTTTAAATTTCTGTACTTCAAATTTTTAACAGTTTTGTACCTTGTGTTTGTAATCCTTACCAGAGAGTAACAACTTACGGCTGCTTTGTGAAGACTTACCTGTAAGGAACAAGCTGGAAGCAGGGGGACAAGACCAGAGGCTGTTGGAGCAGCCCAGGAGAGAAGATGAATGAGAGCTGGGGTAATGTGGGGCAAGTGTGGACAGGAAGTTGGCTTCGGGATATATTTTGAAGCCAAGAATTTGCCAAAGGATTGGCTGTGCTGTACAGAAAGTAGAAAAATAAACAATTAACACCAGGTTCGGCCAGAGAAAACATAAAATAAATGGTGCCATTTACAGATATAGGAAGACTTGAGAAGGATGAGGGGAGCGGGGTGGCCTGGATATGCATCAAGAGGGCACTGAGTTTCGGTAGCCAAGAGAGTATTTCAATGAAGAGCAAGGGATCATCATCAGATGCTGTGAATAGGAGGCGAGGGCTGGGAATTGGCTTAGCCAGAAGGAGCACCAGTCACCTTGACAAAAACGGTTCTATAGGACAGCTGGGCAAATGTCTGATTAAATATATTAACTGTTCATCATTTTATCCCAAGTTTTTCTGTCGATGCTTTAGAGTTTTTTTCTTATTGAGGTTAAAGAATCCAACATATGTGTGTCATATTTATTACAAATTGTTCTCCCTAGTTTACCATTTGTCATTTTTATTCTTAAGGGTTTTCATCACATCTAAATGTTTACAAGCACTACTGCTTCTAGAGAGTCTTTGACCTTCTGTGATGCAGTAAATATGCATCTACATTTTTCTTCTCTTTCTCTCTTTTACGTTTTCATATTTTATGTTTAACTTTAATCCATGTGAAATTTATTTGGGGCTAAAGTGTAAGGTATCCATCTAACTTAATTTTTGTCCAGAGTTAACAAATTGTCACTTATTGAGTGGTCATTTCTTTCCCTACTAAATGAGAACATATGTTATGGGTTGAAATGTGTCTCCCAGAAAGACATTGAGGTCCTCACCCCTTGTACCTCAGAACAACCTGATTTGGAAGTAGGATCACTGCTGATGTAATTAGTTAGGATGAGGCTATCTGGAGTAGGGTGGGCACACACAGGAAGGAGATGGCCAGGTGCAGCAGACGGCAGAGATTGGAATCACGCTGCCACTGGCCTAGAACATCAAGGATTGCTGGCGACAGGAGAAGCTCAGAAGAGGCAGGAAGGATTCTTCCCTAGAATCTTCACAGGGAGTCAGCCCTGCTTGCTTCTGGATTTCAGACTTCAAGCCTCCAGAACTGTGAGAGAGCAAATTTCTGTTGTTTTAAGCCACCCAGTTTGTGGTATGTTTGTACAGCAGCCTTAGAAAACTAATACACCCTTTCTATCACATATAAAGTCCCCTTATAAAATGCTCTCTATGTCTATTTCTATTAATTTATGTCTATTATTATATTCGTTTTACCATTTGTTAAGATTTTTTAAAATTTATTTTAATATTCAATATTTTTCCCTCATTACATCTTTTCTGAATTTGCTTAGTAATCTCCCAAAATATTCTATTTTTAGAATTAATATGTCAAATCCTGTTTCCTCCAAAACATATATATACACACACACAGTGACTTATTACTTAACAACAAAAATTCACAATATGATTACCTTAAATAACAAAATCTCCAGTTCATTTAAAATATTGTTTTGATTTTTAAAATTTATTTCCATTTAACAATTTGCATTTATTCCAGAAAATTGGACCAATATGTGTTTTTAAAACAACTATAGATCTTGGGAGAATAATAAAAATTTTACATTGCATAAAGTTGAAGGAAACTGTATTTTGTATTATTTGGTAATAGTACATGTCTCTTTGATTTCTATTTTAATGTTCAAAAATTGTTTCTCATCATTTATTTCAAGTGAATGGCATAACAGACATTCTACCTCAAGGATGTTTCCACGTTCACCACCCACCAGTCCAATGCCCCAGCTCTAATCACAGATGTTTTCCCAAAATCCTTCCCTGCCTTCCCCAAAGTCTTCCCCCTCATGCATCATGAATGCTTGCTGATCCCTCAGGGCCCCCCAACGTTGCTGATCCCAAAGTCTTGAAGCCACCCTAGTTAGAATTATTTCCCTGTCACTTTTTGTCATTCTTGCACAATAACATATTATTATCATGTATTGCAGTATAATGTTATCTTTTATCTGTGTTTAGGGTTTGAACTATGATGTATTAAGTCACATTCATTTGAGCAATATTTGTTTTTTACATTGTGTCCTTAAGCTGTTTTTTAATCAGATTGACTAATTCCACCTACTCCTCCTAAATGTGTGCTTCCAAATTACCTGTCCTTTAGGTAGAAATCAATTATGAGAACTGGCCTTACCTGAGACATTCTTGTAAAGGAGAACACCCAGCATTTAAAAATCCATCTTTATGTAGGCCAGGGTTCGTCCCTACAGCTATTTCTCTACATATTACATACAGCAATCAGTACCACAATGCTGTTCTCCAACAAGATTCAAATAACTTTCTTGGTGTGATGAAATAAGCACTGGGCAAAGGGTCTTTTTTGAGACTGGATTCAAGTTCCGACTTTGTCCCATCTATCACCTCCCTGGGCCTCAGGTCCTTCCTCTGCATAGTGATGTTACTGTACTAGATCACTGGGAGATTGGTTTTGTTTTATGCCGGGGTTTGGGGGGGGGTTGCTTTGATTTTTTTGTTTGTTTTAATTTGCAGCTGCAGGGAAGACTCTAGAAAAAATTGAAGTGGGAGGAGGAGCAGTAATAGATAAAAAAGAGCTGCCCACGCGGAAGCTGGAAGGATGGGCTGCCTCTTGACCTTCACCACATTCACAGCAGCCTGAGAAGCTCCTCTGTGGCTTGCACGGCAGGGTTGTTCCTGAGAAAGCACTTTGAAGCCATTAAACTAGGTCAGAGTTTCCTAAGTCTCAGGCATCCACATACCTACTTACGATTTTTCCAGTATCAGCATTTACTATGTGCTATTTAGTCATTCATCATTCAACAAAGATTTACTAAGGCCCTGCAGACCTGGGTTCGTCTGGATTCAGACAGGTCCGCGCCTTTAACTGGGAGAATCTGGGCAAGTTATGCAACTTTGCTTTGCTGCATTTGGTTTCCTGTGAAATGGAAGTCGGCTCACAGGGTGGCTGTGAAGATTACATAAGGAGCTCTATTCAAAGCACTTAGCACAAGCCTAGGCACACGCTTAGCCCATAACAACAGCTCTTATTTTTCTAATCTACTTACTTTTTCAACATAAGTAACGTCTTTAACCTCATGCTAGGCAAGTAAATTAAAAAAAAATTCTGGTACCCCTGCAGTACATGTGACATCTGAAAAGCATAACTGCCCTCACTTCTTCCAGCATGACCAGTCCATGCTCTGATTGAATGCAGTAGAAGGACCTCATTCTCCTTTGTGCACCACTGTCACTCCTACAAAACTTAAGGAAACAGTCATTAGGTGCTTAATTATTGCGTGTTTCGTGTCTCAGGAACGGTCTGCACCCATTCCTTCATCATCCTAATGACGGTCAAAGCCACCAACGCGCAGATGAAACTACAGTCCGGTGTCATGCAGCCACCTTGACTAAGGCAATAAATCAATGCGTGGAAAGACGGTAATACATCATATATCTATTAAAAAGGATTTTTCAGGGGCAAGACATAAGAGTGGAGTCATGCGAAGCTGGCAGTGGGAGCTCCAAGTTTAGATCGCAAGTAACCCCAGCCCCTCCCCAAGGGCCTGGCTGCTGCCTATGAGAAGCCTGCAATGGCCCTTCCTCCTCTCTCCGTGTTTCCTGGGACAGAGCCTGGGGACTCTGCAGGGACACTAGGGAATTCAGGCCACAGACCTTACTAGCCTCCTATCATGCCACCACATAAAAGCAACCTCGCCGAAAAGCTAGACCTTTCCCAGGGCCTGCCTTTCCAACCCGCGCACATCCAACTACCACAGACCTTCCACTACCATGAATCACATGCCAATTATTGAAAGTCCACTGGCAACCACACAGAGACAGAGCATCTTAGAAGTAAATGCAGGGATTGTCTAGCAATTGGGCTGCAGCCAGCCCTCTGTGCAATTCAGGAATTCTCTCTATGGACATCCAGTTTCTGCTTCAACACTAAACAGAGGCCGCCACTGCCGCGCCCCACTCCCCAGACCCTAGTGCAGTTTGCAGACTAATTGGTGACTGTGTTTGGGTATAGTCAAAGATCTGTATCCTTTACAGATCTGTTAGCAGCCAACTGTGTGCCACTGAACAACTCTGCAAGCCTTACTTTCCCCTTTTGTAAACTGAGGAGTGTGTCTGGTGGGATGTCTAAGGTCCCTTCCATAACTAGCATTTAACCAATCTGATTCAACCACCTCTCTTCTCCATGACAGTCCTTCAGAATTTAACTGCAGTGCTCACATCATCTCTTCCTCAGAAAATGTGTCCCTTACTTTCCACATGTTCCTGTCAAGCCTGGTTTCCAGAGCCCTCTCTGCTCTGGCCACCCTCTTCTGGAAGGGGGCCAGCTCATCAGCTTAGCTCAGATAAGGGGCACAGTAGAGCCTGCCTGGGACTTCTTCCAAAGCACCTGCTCGTTGCCAGAACCAAGTCTGTCTGCCTCAATTAGAACATCTGGTCACCTTCTCTCGTCCCCCTAATCCTATTGCAAAACCACTGGCTCCACAAGAGTTGGATTTAAAATCCAGGCTGTTAGGGGAAAAATGGAAAAGGAACTGGCTAGTGCATTGTCTCATATTTCCCAAGACTATTTAAGAAAGGAGAAACATTAAGAACCCTTTGTGATGTGTATTGTGAATCTCCTTAGCTCCTCAAAGTGCAACTTGTTTTAGAACAAGAGGGGAGAAAACCATATTGCAGCTCAAGAAAAAGCACCCACTAGGCTATGCGAACACAGCCTGAAGATGCTGCTACCACCTTGTGGTAGCACTTTGTATTGCACTTCTGTCCATCAACCACACTTATTGATGAATCACTGAGTCAAATTTGTCGTGGCTGGTTCTCATGTCAGAAGTCCTAAGAGAAATTCAACACAGATTGCACACTTGACCAAAACTTCGTCCAGATACCTTGCCTGTGAAGGAAGTAACTGGGTACTGTTTACAGTATTTCAAGGAAATCATTGAATGTTCTGACTTGAACATCCTATGTATCTTCTCCATGTGTGCACACAGGGTAGACCTCAGAAAAGTAGTGGTGTTAGTTCTTCTAGATTAATGGCTGTGATGAGCTAAGGTAGGATGGGGGAACTTTTCCTATGTTATTCACTATTCACTGAAAGAGGTTCCAGACCCTCTTTCCCAGAATAAATTGTTCACCACTCCCCAAAGCCCTTCGTCTAGAAATGTTGGAGTCATCACCGACGTAATCGAGTGACGACTTAATAATAATCAGACATGGATACTGAGAGTTTTAAGAAAATGCAAACTTTTTAGAATAACTCAAAAGTGCATTTCCCTCCCCACCACCCTAACAGGCTCTCATTTTGCAGGTGAGCTACTTTTCTTGGAAGGAGTATGGCCAAGGGGAGGAAGAACGTCTCTCAGATTTCCACGTTAAGGAGAAGGAATTCAGATCCCCAGGCCTGGATGAGCACTTTTGAATTTCACAGGAGTCCAACCCAGGAGGAGGCCTCAGCTCAGCCTCCAGGGCCCCTTAGTGAGAAAGAATCTTCACGCCAGCAGGAGACCTCAGCTTATTTTCCAGGACAGGTAGAACCACCTGAAACCCTGCAGGAGTAATCCAGCTCAGCCTCCAGAGCCTTTTTCTAGGGAGACGGAACATTTTCCAACACAGCAGGAATACCCAGCTCAACCTCGAATTTCACCTCCAGGTCACCGTCCTGCTCAGCATTCAAACTGCCCAGTGTCACCGTCAAACCTGCGGATGTGCAGATGACCATAACAGAGTGGACGGCAGATGTGTACCCTTCTCCAACTCAGCATCCATCTACAGCTAAGCCTTCCATGCCCCTTAGTAAGGCAGGACCTCCTACAACCCAGCGTGAGGCCCCAGCTCTGCTTCTGCAACTCCCTCAGAAGGTTGGACCTTTGTCAGATCAACAGGAGACCTTTGCCATCTCCAGAACCTACTGCACATGAGACACCAAGACAACAGTATGCCCCAGCCCCAGTCAGAGACCCCTGAGGAGGGTGAACCATCTCCACCCCAGGAGGAGGCCCTGGATCAGCATCCACAGGCCCCTGAAGAGGTTGAACCTTCTCCAACCAACAGGAGGCCCCAGCTCAGTCTCCGGAGCCCTCTCATGATACTGCGGCTCACTCTCCAGAGCATCACATGATGACAATTTCTCCTCCTGATGTTGCCTACTATTAAATCTGTAGATCTGACACTTACCATAACTCCAGAGTTCACTAGTGAGGTTGAATCTTCTCCACCCCAGCAACAGCCTGCAGTGTCTCCTGAGCAGCTGAGACCCTTATCAGTCCAGTAAAAGGTTCCAGAACATCATCCCTCCTGAAAATAGTGAAGCTTCTCCGATCTAGCGGGCCCTAGCCAAGCCATTACAACCCCTTAAGGAGACTGAATCATCTGGAACTGAGCAGGAGATCTCAGCCTATCCTGAAAGCCTGCTGGAGAGGTCAAAACATCTCCAGTCCCCCAGGAGGAGTCAGCTGCATCTCCTGAGCCCCTGAAGGAGGCGACACCACCCACACAGCGGGAGGTCCAGTCTCTGCTTTCAGAGGCCCCTGTAGAACCATCTTCAGTCTAGCAGGCAGCCCCACCTCAGCCTCCAGAGCCCTCTAATGGGGCAGAATCTTTTCCAACCCAGGAGGAGTCTCCAGCGTGGCTTCCAGACTCACTTAAGGAAGTTGTAGCGTAACCTCCAGTCTATGATAAGATGACAGTTCCATCTCTAGGACAGAATCAAGCTCAGCATCCAGACCTGCCCAATGTCACTGTTAAGCCTGTTAACCTGGAGCTCACCATAACTCCGGAACCTCCAACTCTAGATCAGCATCGTGCTCAGTATCCAGCATCGTTCAACATCACAGTCCAACCTTTGGACCTGGGGCTTGCTGTAACTCCAGAACCTGCCGAGGAGGTCGGCCATTCCACAGTCCTCTAGGAGACTGAAGCTCCTCCGGACTACCCTGAGGGCGCACTTCCACATGTAGATCAGACTCCAAGTCAGCATCCAAACCTGACTGAAGTTACAGTTCGTCCTGAAGACTTGGAACTTCCTGTACCTGCAGGATCTAATGCGGAGGCTGAACCTTCTCCAGCCATGCAGGAGACCCCACATCAGCCTCCAGAGCCAGCTGAGGAGGTTGTTGCTCAATATCCATTCCATCAGGAGGGGACAGTTTCACCTGCAAGTGAGGATAAAGGTCAACAACCACGGCCACCCAGTATCCCAGTTCACCCAGCTCTGTGGACCTGGAGCTTACCAAGACCACAGAACTCCCTGCAGAGGCCAAACACTCTACAGCCCCAAAGAACACCACAGCTCCATCTCCAGGGCTCCCTGAGGGCACATTTCCAGATCCCGAGGAGGTTCCCAGTCAGTGTCCAAACCTGACTCAAGTCACAGTTGCACCTGTGGACCTGGAAGTTCCCGTAACTCAGCAACCAGAGCCATCTGAGACAGTTCTTTTTTTGTGGTGCTCACCAGCACAAATACCAACATATGTGAGCTCTGTACCTGCGCATGTGAAACACTGGCATGTATTGGTCTCAGCCCAAAGCTGAAGCTCTGCTGAGTGCACGTGCCAGAGCCCAATGCTCACAATGGCACCTTCACCATCTTGTAAGAATCGCCTTGCTTCATTTGTTCTCTGCATCCTGCCTGGCCTGGCAGCATTCTCCTACTGCAAAGTCCAGGAGGGGCGGGAGAGCCAGTGTACAGGAAGCCGGGCTGACCAGACGTATCTAGTCTAATAAGAGTTCCTAGGGCCGATTTTGGGAAGTTTGTCAACCTTAAAATAACCTGTTTTTCTCATCACTAACTCACAAGTTCTATTACCTGAAGAAAAAGGTGCAAAAAAGGAGGTAATAAATTAATCAGCAATGGAAAAGGGCTCTATTAAGTGTATTTTACAGTGCAAGCTGTTACTTACTGTACCTCTACTAAGCCACTGCAAACAGAACTGTTGTTACTGTAAAGAAAAGGACCCAAGTGTTCTGGTTAATAGGCAATAAGAAATAATGTAAAGCCTTATAGAAATATAAGCCAAATGGAATGTACAGAATATTACTTCATGGTCTGAAGCAGAGGGTAGAACCACCTGGACATTATAAACCGTAGTTTATGAGGAGGAGGATTTGCAAGCCAGCCAGTGACCAAGTGGAGCTGCTCACCACATGCAAGGGACTGTCATGTGTCCTTGGAGGTCATCCAAGCAGTGGGCCCATGCCTGAGAGCTCTACAGTGGTTTCTGTAGTATAGCGGGGCACATATAGCTGGATAATACCTAGAATAAGATCTGGAAAGATCCATGCCAAACTGTGACTAGGGTTACCTTCCGGGCCTGGGTGCAATGAGAATAAGACAAGAAAAGGGCGATTAATGGGAATATCAACCCAGATATTTTATTTATTTATTTTGCAAAGAGAATGTATTTATCACATGTATAATTTCAAAAATGCATTACAAAAACCCAGTAGAAGCAGCACGGGCACAGCTTGCATAACTGAGTTCAGAATTCAGCTCTATCTGTATCTTACTGGTGTCTAGCTTTGGGCCAAACACTAAAATGCTTGAGTCTCAGTTTCCTTGTTTGTAAAGGGGAGGCATTACTACCTAACTCACAGGGCTATTGAGGCTGGTTGAGAATGGAATAGGAAATACTTGAAATTCAGTTGGTCCTGAGTAAATAATTAGGAAAAAAGTATTGTCCAGACCAGAGATAATTCAGATTTATAAGGATGGTGGCAAAGGAAACAAAAAAGAAGAGTAAGATGGGAGAGACATTTCAGAGACAAGACAGGAAATAAGATGATTTGCCAACAAAACCGAGGCTTCCTAAAGCCTCCCTGCCTTCATCCCTCCCCATCCCTGGCCAACAGTGGGGTCCCTTGCGTTACGGGCTCAGATGTTCCCAAGCAGTTTGATTAAGAGCAATGGGCCTCTGCAATGTTCCATCCATATTTCAGTAGATCTTAACAAAGCAAACAATTTTTAAATTAATTATTTTGATCATATTTATTTTGGCTAAATATTTAATTCAGGCACATGAAATACAGTTGTATCATTTCATGCTGTATGTACATTTTGCAGTACATTGTGGTATCTTATTTAAGCAACCTTAAATAAATCTTAGGATTTTTCTAAGGGAGAGGATATAGTGTCAGAAAAGGAACATGGATCTGGGAATCCAGGAAACAGGTTGCAGCTTTAGCTTTTCTGAGTGAAGTGGGGGATGCCAGGCAAGCCCTTTCCTCTCATAGCTTGGTTTCTCACTTGTGAAATACAGAAAAGAATATCAAAGTCTTTGCCATCTCTAAGATTCTATGTCGTGGAATATACTTCTGCTGTATTATAGACTCTATCTAGAGATTTATGGGGTTTTATTTATATTGGTGTTTTCACTAAATATTTTGAGTCCTGTTTATAATTTGTTATGATATTTTGAACAGAAACAAGTTCTCAATTATAATGCTGTGTGATAGGAAAATATAATCCGTTTAGCCATAAACCATGGTACACACGTGCACATTTTTAAATGATCACACTCAATCTTTTGGATGGATAGATGGATGGATGACAGAAAACTGAGCAAACAAATGTTCTTGCTGTCTGATATTAGGTATAATTCATACAATTCACAGGTGACAGTGAGAAATTAAGTGGCAGGTGTATGTCTTTCAGCAATTAAAGGCACTGGATATTGTCCCTATTCTAATAATGGACCCACATTTATAGCACACTGTATTGTCAGCTTCCTAAAGGGCTTGCTGTCATTTTCATTAGACTCTCTGCTTTCTTTCTATGAACACTTAACAGTATGTCGCCCTTGCTGAGGGAAGCCAGTGACAGTGCTGAGGTCTTTAATGGCAAGGAAATCTCTGGTGGTAGTTACATTTTCCTGGTCCCTTTTCCCTTGAGAATTCCAAGATTTATAGTTTGCTACTAAAGGTGTGTGTGTTTTCTTTTTATGCAATTTCTCCTATAAAAATAAATAAATGCACAAGGGCAAATACCACACACACTTTGAGCCATTTACAAGGTTCACATTATTAAGAGCAGTGACAAATTATCCATGTTTGTAAAATGAAATTTTAATCTAAGAAGGATTTTTAAAAATCAGTTTTCTATTTTGGCCTAATAAATTAACCTAATCAAATATCTGTGTTTTATTAAGTATTCCCAACTAACACATAAAACCCAGTTGAAAAGGACAGTTCTAATATCCCAGGCTTAGAAACTCCATAGCCTATGCTTCCACATGTTCCCCATTCAGCTGAAGACCTCCACTGTCAACACTATTGTGTGACTGTTGTTTTAGAGGCCACTTCCTGCAGCTGCCATCTGGCTGATTAGAAGGGGTAAAGTGACAAGCCCTCAGGGCATTACTCCAACCCTTTGGGAAACAGAAGGAAATGCTCAGAACTCTAATTAGAGACCCAGGAACCACTAATAAATAGTTCAAGCAGCCTTAAAGGGAAGAGTGTGACTCTGAAAGAAATTGATCCTTCCTATGCCACATTCTCTGTTAGTGCCCTCCTTTCCTTTTAGGAGGGTCTCTATGCTTTTTTGTTTGTTTGAATAACAAATCTGAGTGTCCAACCATGGCCCCAATTACTAAGAATTTAAGAATATCTACTCTGCATTGAGCCTGTGTGCCATTCAGGTGTTCATTTGTGAGTGTCTATTATGCATCAGGTATGGGTCTAGGGATTCAAGACAAATAAGATAAAAATCTTGCCCTGAAAGTGCTTAAAACATTCAATTTGATACTCCTTCCCTACTACCCAGTGTTTCTCTTTTTTGCTGAATTTTTTATCACTATAATCCACTGAGTGCAGGCTCTGAGCCCTGGCCTGGATTTGAATCCCAGCTGTACTTTTTAATAGTATGTAAGTTAGACAAGCTAATTCATGTCTCTGGGCCTCAGTTTTCTTATCTGTAAAGTGGGGGAAATGATAGTTCCTACCTTATATAGGTGCTTAGAAGATGTTAAAGGAATAACCATTAACAATACATCATTTTCTCTTGTGCCCTCATCATTGGCATCATCTTATATTTCATCTCCATAAAAAAAAAATAACTGAGATCAGAAAGGCATCACTGGAATCGTCATACAAAGTCAGAAAGCAGCTGACACATATTAATTGAAATTCTGATTGTTGTTTTGATTAATAGAGAAATTGGCTGTTTCTTTATACATTTATTACCTCTTGTGTCAGGGGAAGGTTTTTGGAGTCCCTGGATATGGGTGTTTTTATATATGTTTGGAAATGTCCAGGAAAAGTCATTATTTTTCAGAGAAGAGGAAGTTTGTGCTTTCTTTAAAAATGGGATTACCTTCATTGTTCCCTCTGATTATAAGAGTAAGTCATATAATGAACATTATAAAGTTTTTGGAGTATGGCAAGTATAGCAAAGCAAAAAAAAAAAAAAAGAAAATCGCTCAAAATCCCAACTGAAATAAACAGTGAGAACATTCCCTCCATGCATTTTTTTATTGAAGTATAGTTGATATGCAATCTTATATTAATTTCTAGTATACAATGAAGTTACCTGCATTATTAAATCCTCACCCCAACTAGTGCAGATGTTATCTGTCAACAAAGGAAGATGTTACAGAATCATTGGCTGTATTCTCCATCCTACACTTGCATCCCCATGACCAGCTTTTATGATGATTGAGAATTTTTGTGTCCTTGTATTCCCCTCACCCTTCCCACCCACCTATCGCAACCCCTCCCCCATAGTAACCACCAGTTACTTCTCATTGTCTATGAATCTACTGCTGTTTTGTTCATTTTGTTTGGTTTTGTCTTAAATTCCACAAATAATTCCACAATAAGTGAAATCATATGGTTGCTTTCTCTGCCTGGCTTATTTCACTGAGCATAATACCCTCTAGCTCCATCCATGTCGTTGCAAATGGCAGGATTTCTTTTCTTTTTTATGGCTGAATAATATTCCATTGTGTATATGTACCACATCTTCTTTATCCATTCATCTACTGATGGGCACTTTGGTTGCTCCCATATCTCAGTTATTATAAATAATACAGAGATACACATAGGGGTGCACATATCTTTCCAAGTCAAGGATTTTGTTTTCTTCAGGTAAATTTCTAGAAGTGAAATGACTAGATGGTATGGTATTTCTATTTCTAGGCATGTGTATTTAATGAAATAGTAAAGATAAAAGTTAACAATGGTTGAGAACTTACCATGTGCCAGACACTATTCTAAGTGCTATACATATACATGTACCAGATAAAAATACAACTGAGTTGAAGACCCAGTTGTTATAATAATGTCAAAGATAAGGGAAAAGCAAAATATCAGGCTGGCAGAGAAATAATTTCCTTGATGAGAAGTTGGAGGCTCAGAGTAATCGAGTGATTTGGCTAGAGTCACAGTAATACTAACTGATGAAATGAATTTGAAAGGTGGCCACCTGGCTTCAAAGTCTGAGCTCTACATCACTTCACTTCTCTAAAACACCAAGTCCACTTCTTCAGACCCCACACTCCCATGGTTCTTGTCCTCACTCAGTTTATCCCTTTGGCTTCACATCTAGATGAGTTCCCCATTATCCCTTACTCTAGCCAGGGAAACTTCGGATTCACCAGTGAAGGCAGCCTCCTGGAAGTCAGAGTGAGTATTCTGGTTGTTTTACTTTGAGCTTTTTGATGAGCAGTAGGATTTGGTGGTGTCTCAAGGCTCTGGCTCAGGGCCAGCTACCTAAGTCTCGAGGTCCAGTGCAAAATGAATATGCAGGACCCTTGACCAAGAACCAACAAACAAAACCACAGCAGAACAGCTTTCCCCCTTTTCCCACAGCTTCTCTCTTGCTCTGTAGTGTTACTGACCCACTAAGGCCACTCTGACAGGGGCCCTGGGATTCTCTCAGGGCAAGCACAGACTCTGGGGCATGCTGGGAAGTATGGGCGGGTGACTCGGCCCTCCCCTCGTGGGCGCAGCGCCCGGGAAGCAGGCTGCTGCACTGGGGGGTGCGGGCTCCAGGCTGCCCACAGCTCAGGGAGGCAGGCAGGCTGCAGGAGGCACCCGAGCTCATGCTCCATTGCTCCACTGGACATCACTACGAAGACACAAATTCAAAGACGATCAGAGTTGCAAGACCACGACCTCAGAAATTAGGATACAGGGGTGGGGGGAGAAGAGGGACCCTTTGGGGAGCGGTGCTCTGTGTGACAGCCCCGGTCGGCCACTCGTGCTTGCAGCCAGCCCTGCTCTGGCTCCTGCGGCTCCGTCGGAGTACCTCCCTCCTTGAGCACGGGTCTGCGTGCCCCGGGCCACAGTTATCTTCTTCCTCCTTTTCTCACCACCCAGCCCGCTACCACTGAACTGGTGGAGATTAGCACCGGCGGCCACAGGAAGGACAAGATGAAGGTGCCTCTGTGGGAGGTTGGCAAGAGCACCAGTATATTCCACTTAATTACCAGAGAAATTCTCTAGGACTGCTTTTTTCTTTTTTTGGAATCATTAATACACAATTACATGAGCAACATTGTGGTTACTAGATTCCCCCCATTATCAAGTCCCCACCACGTACCCCATTGCAGTCACTGTCCATCAGTGTAGTAAGATGCTGTAGAGTCACTGCTTGTCTTCTCTGTTCTCTACTGCCTTCCCCATGCCCGCCCCCCACATTATGTGTGCTAATCGTAATTCTAGGACTGCTTTTGCTTCTATTCCTAGAACCTATGAGCCAGAACCTGCCATTTAGAGGTGACTTGAAGATGCAGAAACAAATAATTGTGGTACTGTACTGTAACAGCTTCAAGAGCTCCATTTGTCAAGCTTAAATACACAGCTTTCCAGAAATTTCCAGAAATACACAGAAGAGCACTTGGGCCCGATGAATGCCTAACAATAACAGCTGCAAAGTCACACAGGAAGTTCCATTTAGGTGGCATTTGCTGATGAGTTGTATTTGGGGAGAGAAAAAAAAAAAGATTGTTAAAATAATGAAAGTCAGAGCCACAATAGAAACCTTCTCCCCATCTACTTTATTTTATGAATTAACTGCTGGATTATCAGTTTGGGGCGTCAGCAAGGAGCAGGTTATAGCATTTAATAAAGGAAGGCTCTGTCTCAGAGGACTTTTCTGACTCCTCATTTAAGTGGAAATCATATACACGGGATACTCTTATAACTGTGTGAATATGGCATTTGCTTTCTCTTTCATAAAGAAAAAAGAGACGTGTTAATGGTGAGAGTAATATGTATGTTTAATGCAAATAACTTAGCAAAGTGCCTACCTATCGTCACCCATCAATAAATTGCTGCTCCTATCTTCTAACACTGAGGAGAGTATCTGATAAACTAATTCATAGTGAGGCAATAATCAGTGAGGGACTTAAAGGATTCTCATTCCCAGAAGGTTTGACTTTAGAAGGCCCTTGGAAAGGCAATATTTTCACACTTGTGTACAAGGTCACGCACATACATGAGCGTACCCACATGCACACAGCAGGGCAGCTGATAGGTGGAAGCTTTTACCCCTTCCTCCTGTCTGTCCTCTCCCACTGCCTCTCCTTACATTTGCGTGTGCCCTCTCTGTGCTCAAGAATGTCTGTTTTTCAAACAAACCTGAAAAGGCAGAAAACTTGCCTTCCCCTTGCAATAAGCACAGACACAAGCACTTTGTCCACATAATACTTGAAACAAAATGCAGTAGAACCTCACAACATGTTCTCTGAGGCAGCATCATTACTGACGATTTAAAAATGTGGAGGCAGGTGGCTCCTACATGGGTACAGTGGGTAATTCTGTGAGAAGCCTAGTGAAGATTTAGGAAGTTTCCTTTTCTTCCCCTACTGTCTTCATCCTTTCAGGTGGCTACAACAAAAGCACCACAGACTGGGCAGCTTGTAAACAAAAGAAATTTCTCACAGTTCTGGAGACTGCAAGTCCTAGATCAAGGAGACAGCAGATTCGGTGTCTGGTAAGGGCCTGCTTCCTGGTTCCCAGAGAGCTGTCCACTCACTGCCCCTCACGTGGTGGAAGGGGCCCAGGGAGCTCTCCAGGCTCTCTGTTCAGCACTGATCCCATTGATGAGGGCTCCACCCTCCCAAGGACCTCCCTCTCCTGGAACCATCCCATTGGGCATTAGGTCTCAACATCCGAGTTTTGGGGGACACAAACACTCAGACCACAGCACTGCCCAGTCAGGGCCTGCCTGCAGGACTTGGTCTCCCCCCTCTAGGATCCTGTTATGGACTCTGAGCATGGATTATGCAGGGCACAATCCTATACCACGTACAGAGATGAGGAAACATAATTGCACCTACAATTAGCTTAAAATTGAGCAGATTTATTTGATTTCTTGTTTTTGTTGCTTCATCTCTGATTCCTAGCCTTACAACACCAAAACTGGATTTTTTTTACCAGTTGGGTTAACTCAAACAGTAATGTACTGAGTCATGCATGGAGTCACAGAGATACTAAATGTTCACTTAACCCTGCTATGTAAGAGAATGTTATTCCCTCCAATATTCATTCTTCAACAAATGCTTTGGAATGCCTACTGTATGCCAGGCAACCGTGTGGATGTAGAGGATACAGCAGAAACAAAACCCTTGCTCTCAAAATTTTTTTGAGAGGGGAGGGATGGGGGAGGTATTTCTCATTATAAATTAAAACCTAAACCTCAAGGCTTCAGCCCCCAGGAAGCACCCAGGCTGTGGGCTGAGCCACCTGCTCCTTATGCTTCTTTACCTTGAGTTCCTTTGGCCACCATTTACCCTGGCGCTCAGGGAGGGCTCATACCCCTTCGACCTGTCTGCAGCACACCAAGGCCAGTGCGCCAAAGATAGCCAGTTGCCTGTTTATATAAAAAAAGTTTTATTGGAATCCAGTCACGCTCATTCATTTATGTGTTGTCTGTGGCTGCTTTAGCACAATAGTGGAATTGAGGAGCCGTAACAGAGACCACATGACCTGCAAAGCCCAAAACATTTACCATCTGATCCTTTAGGAAAAAAGACTCCTGATCTAGAGGTACAACCCAAGCCTACTCTTTCCCTTAGCTCACTTCGCTCCCCTTAGCATGTTTGAAAAAGGCTCGAACGTCCAAAAAGATTTTACTAAGTAATTTCAAAAAATAAAATGGAAATGAATACAGAGAATAAAATAAGCATACAACCCTTCTGGCGCTGGACTTTGGCATCTGACCCTGTCACACTTGATTTAGCATAGCATGTTCCTCGTTTCCTTAGTTTCTAACATGTAATCTAGCCCAAAGGCAAACCCAGAGCAGCAAACCCCTAATCTCTTCTGTTCCCAGCCCGGTTCTGTGTGAAGATCGCCATCTTATGATCCGACATTTGGGAGCTACTTCCTGCACATCTTGAGACCCTCTGGTCCAAACCCCAGTACACCCCTATTCCACAGCCCTCCTGGGATTCTTTTCTCTCAGCCTTCCATAAATGGCCAAGTGCTGCAGATCTCCTCTAAGGGATGACCCAACCAATGACAGCATCCTTCAGAAAAGGGTGTTGTCTAGATTACAAAACCAGTGGTATAAAAGCTCCTGGTAAATACGATATCCCAGTGAAAGGGTCACCTTCATCGATAGAGAATGATAGCCAACAGAGAGATGGTTCTACCTACTGCTCAGCTCCCAACTTAAGAAACCCGATCAGCTAAAGAACCTAAATGACCTGAGGAAATCACTGATGGACAATAATCTCAGAAGGACATGAGAAAAGTCCATAAACAAGCGAAGGTGTGGATGTGGCTGTCGAGGGGTATGGAACCAAAGCATGGTCGGAGGAACTGAAGGGAGGGGCACGGAAGCCTTCTTTGAAGGAACGGAACTTGGCTAAACATGGTCTCAGAGCCCACAGGGAAGATCCTTATTGCTAAGAGACCCTCTGCCACCACTTTGTCTCCTCCCAGCTTCTCCTCCACATTATTTCCTCCCTGGTAAATTACCTCAATAGTAGCAGCCACAGCAGCAGGAGACTGTGGGCCTGGTCACAGCAGCTGAGGCATTAGTGGCTGTGTTTACTGGGAAAAAAAGAGAGAGAATTTGAAGAGATCTTAACTCTGCAGAGAAAATTAGATTTTTGGCGATCAGCAGTGAAACACATTTTGCTCAACTAATCACCCTTTCATTCTCATTTTATTAGTTAAAGCACTCACTAAAAATGGAAGGAGTCAGTGACTAAATAATAACTCTCAGAGGCTTTCTCTTACCTAGGCAAATGGATTGTTGTAATTGTCAGGTCGCTGCTTACAGATACTGATTTTCACAAAAAGTATAGAATCTCCTCAGTATTGCATGCTGCCCCCTCTACCCAATAAGGTTACTTAACTCAACAATTTTCCTTCATTACAGGATCACAGAATAAATATTCTTTTCCTTATAAAGCAAGTTGATCTACACTTTGATGTAAAATAACAATGAAAGATTTATCAATAAAGATAAGATCAAATTTATTTATTTGCTTCAGATTTTAATCTTCCATTCTATTCTAGTATTTCTAAGGGAAAGCAAAGTCAAAAACTTATTATTACTAGCATTTACTGTACTTCAAAAGAATAAAAATCTGTTTCTGTGGGATTGTTGAGCACCAATTTCATTCTAATGGACACTGTTTTCTGTTTTATAATTTACATTTGAATTCCTAATATTTTACTTTGATGCATTTCCAAGAGGAGATTGAGACAAATTGTATTTTTCTTTTAAGTGTAATATTAAAGCATCATTCTATGCCACTCCTCCAGGCACCTCATTAAAATTTTTTAAAAGTCACCACCCTTTTTTCATACAGATGTTCATAGGGGGAAAGGGAGCTTAGAACAAGATGAAAGGCATGTTTTCATCAGACAATTGTTCCAGGATGAAAAAGCTCACAGGAATACATAAGGTGTTTCAGAAGAATTAAGGAGGAAAAAGCAAAGGTTGGGAGCAATCTGTGGGTGTCGGACCCACCAGCGAGACTGTTCCCACATGATATGTTTCAGATCACTTGACACGGTCATGCAAGCAACAGAAAGTTATATGGTTTTTAGTCTTCAAGTAGCAGTGAAATGATAATGTGGGTGGATCAGGGGGGGGAAAATGAGCTTCTCATACTTTATTGCAATTACTTTTGAGCTAGTTCTAGACTGTGGAGGAGTTGCTAAGCCACCCCATTCACACACACGAACACCTCCCTCCTCCTCCACAGCCACTCCAAAGTTTTGCACAGACTTGCTTCTAGCCAACTCATCACTCATTCAAATTGCATTTATGGAGGGACTGGTACATGCGGGCATCTTGTTATGCCCTGGAAAACAGATGAAAGGACACATTTCCTGCCCCTAATGGAAAAGTCAGACAAGTAGACAATCACAACACAGAGCGGGATGTCTGCTGATATGAGCAGGATGCTACGAGCCAGGCACCCAGCCTAGATGGGGATGCAATGCAGAGGGTGAGGGAAGCCTTCCTGGAGGAGGTGGTAGCTGACTGTGTTTTGAAAGAGAGAATGGGAGTTGTTCAGAAAGGGGAAAGACATTCTTGGCAATCCCAGCCGTCCAGTCCCAGGACAGAAGATGGGAAATGTAAAAGTTAAGTTTGGAAAGGAAAGCAGGGCAATCACACAAGGACGTGGAGGCTATTCTGAGTTTGAATTTCATTCTGAAGCAGTTCTGAAGCAATTATGTGCATTTTAAAGAAGGGAACATCCAATTTAGATTCACAGCATCAGTGTTGTGCACAGAACATCACCTCCTCTCTAAATGACTCCAATCAGGAAGGGCTAGGGCACTGAGTGAAGGAGAAGGGAAACACTTATGACTCAAGCGAAAGGAATGAAGGACAAGGAAACACTTATGATTCCTTTTAAGCAAAAGGTGTACCAAATGCATTGATGGCTTGGATGCCAGAAGTGAGAGCTGAGGCCACCACTTAGGTGTTGGTGCAATTCATGGCTCGGGGCCCTCAAAGAGGAGGACAGAGGGAATGGTAATAGTGGGCACAGAGGAGACGAGCAGAGTTTAACTGGTGGAAGTAGCCCAGGGGCAATCCTCCTGGAGGTCTAGCACGCAGGAGACAGGGCAGGGTAGAAAGGCACATTTGGGTGCCATCCAGTGGGTAGGAGAAGTCACAGGTGGGGATGGGTAGTTGAGGGAAGACACAGAGCCCTGGAGAACACCTGCAATTAAGGGACCCCAAGAAAGAGACTGAGAAGGAAAGAGCACCTGGGCAGAATGAGTCCCATGAGCGTCCCATAAACATCAAAGAGAGGAATGTGTTTTAGAGACAGATTGATCAACGAGGGCAAACCCCACAGAAAAGTAATAAGACCAAGCTGAAGAGGGGACTGGCTTCTGTAAGCATGATATCTTTGAGGATCTCGGCAGAGCAGGTACGGTGGAGCGGTCAGGGACAGCCCAGATCTCAAAGACTGAAGACCAGATGGGGGAAGGGCGAGCAGGCACAGCAGCACAGACGTGAATTCAAGAGGCTTGACAGAGAAAGCAAGTAGGAGAAGGGACAGAAAGAGAACCGGGTCAGAGGAGGAGTGTGTCTTAAAGGTGTGAAAAGAGACTGGAGGTTTGCTTTAAGAATGTATATCTGCCTGGTGAGAACGCTGGGATTAACTCATCCAATGCTCAGGTTTTGAATTAAAATAAGAGTGGTGTGGGTGATGCAAGAATTTATGGAACACTTACTTGATGTCAGAAACTTCATGTATTGCTTTTCTCTTTTATCATCCCAGCAGTTCTACAACATGGACACTATTGTGGTGTCTCCCTTTGAACCACTGAGGAAACTGAGTCCGAGTGGGTCACTGATTTGCCCGAGGCCCACCATGAGACAGCAGGAGCTGGAATTTGGCTCAGGGTCTATCTGAAGCTAAAGCTCTGAGGCCCTGGGAATGTAAAGGTCAGCTGCCCTCTAGTAATCTCTCCTCTAGGAGCCTGTTTCCTTGCCTGTGAAATGAAAGCTCGGATGGGGAGGTCACATCACCACGTGCTTACTCTCTCTGGTGCACCATGCAATCAAGCCCCAAGTGTCCTGCTGAAGAAGCCAACTACTGGTAAACAATCCATGTGAAAATCTATTTAACTTCTTGCCACTTTAACTCCCATCTACACACCTAGCACCAATTCTATTATTTTCAAACTCTAATTTAAGTATAGGAGGAACTGAGTTCATTTTAACGTCATTGCTGCCTGACTCAGCATGACAAAGGCCCATTCCAGGAAACACAAATGCCCTTCCCAGGTAGTTTTATAAGTCTGGTAAGGAGATCTTTCTTCTTTCTTTTTATACCAGATTTCATATATATATACTTAACTTTGCATTAATTTGTAACACACATTCACAATAGTGCACACACCCTATTTAGCTTGATGAATTTTCACAAGATGAACACATCCATATAACCAGAACCCAAGTAAGTGGTTGACACCCTTTGAAAATTATTTGTTCTTTGTTTCTACAGTTAAAAGCTTTCTTGGTAATTCAACTCTCTACCTCACAGTGAATTTAGAAGGGCTAGCTAATTATAGCTGTAACTGTAAAACACTTTGACAAACTTGAAGTAGTTAGAGAGCTGCTCAAATTGATTATGTCACATGGTCTTTCCTTAAATTATTTCACCTGGGAGAATGTCAAACTCTCCTCATTAACAGATCATGACAGAAATGTGTTTGAAATTCAATTTAATGGAGACTTGGAATTTTTTAAACTGTTGATGGCTTGTAGCCTGAAATAGTCCTGTTTAAGCTCTCTGAGTCAGCCTCCTTCCTTTCCCATAACTCTTTCTACATTCCTTTTTTTCTGTAGCAATGGGAAATTCCATGTTTGAAAGTAACAGTGGTCCCCCAAACCTCCGGGTAGTATCAGTTGGTCACATGGTTGACTATCACTGGTCCTCAGCCTCAATTCTTGGTTTTCTGGCATTGTTAATAATGTTTTGTACAAAGCCACATTCAGATTTGCACTTTCTCCAGGCACGGACCACCTCCCAGAGTCGCATCTTGTTCTAGATAATTTCTAACTAGAGGGGCATGGTTTGAAACCACCTAGGTGGACTCATCTCAGTGTAGGAGGAATGAGCAAAAGAGCAACTGGCCTCTTTGAGGACTATGCTTTGTCCTCTTGCCTCAGGTGGAAGAAGGTAGGGAGAACCTTCTGTGAGACAAGGACTCTACTGGGGAAATCTAGAGAATTCCAGAGTCAACAGCAAGAAGAATGCTTGACTAAACTATGCATGATTTTGGCCCCAGAAAGTCTATGGTATGTCAGCCATTGTGGTTAACCCACAGTGATATGAACCGAAGAATAATAATGCTTCTAGTGGCACATGAAAAGGGATCTCATTAATATTATTTATACTTATTCACACTTTGTGACCAACATGGCTGGGAATTGCCAGAAAGATTGGTTTTCCTTTCCTGTAGCTATTTTAATGACTCTGTTCATTTCACATAATCTCTGGGTAATGAGTTTTTCTTCTTTTTTTCCTTGTATGAAAGATCTGGCTCACAATCTAGATTTGTATTATTTGTAGTCAGATAGTTATTGCTTACAAATTATATACCTCCCATCTTTCAAGTTCAGAGACTTATGAAGGGAGTGAAATTTTAGTCTGGCTCTGAAAGTTAATAACTCCATTGTGCCTTAGAGCAACATCTATGGTTTGCAAATTAAAGGGCTGTTGTTTTGTTTTGTTTTGCTTTTGGTACTGGCTTAAGTACTATTTTGGATTCTTAGGTCATTTGTTATGTACCTATGTCTTATCTTCCTAAGAAGAATATGAGCTCTTTGAGAGCAGGAACTAAGTCTTGCCGGCCTTTGGATGCCCAAAGTGCCCTATATAATATAATGCATAAAAATATTTGTTAATTGGGTGGTTGATCAAAGAAAAATAAAAAGTCTAGTAGACCATGCTAATATTTTTTAAGTTTAGAAATAGGTACCTATTCTTAATCTGTCATAACAGTTGTATAAAGTCAAAGAATTCAGAGTCTTTTTCAAATTTAAATCACTGCTGCAGACAATAAGCAGATCAAGCATCTAATAAGGTTAAGCATCACTCAGATAGACCAACACCTTTCTTTTTTTTTTCAGGTGTAAGACCTAGTCTTTTTCTTTTTTTTTTGTAGAAAATTATTTTTTATTGAAGGGTAGTTGACACACAGTATTACATTACATTAGTTTCAGGTGTACAACATAGTGATTCAACATTTATATACATGACAATTCTAGGTACCAGCTATCACCATACCAAGCTGTTACAATATCTTGACTATATTCATTACATCCCGTTTACTCATTATTTTACCATTGGAAGTGTGTACTTTTTTTTTTTTTTGTGAGGGCATCTCTCATATTTATTATATTTATTGATCAAATGGTTGTTAACAACAATAAAATTCTGTATAGGGGAGTCAATGCTCAATGCACAATCATTAATCCACCCCAAGCCTAATTTTCGTCAGTCTCCAATCTTCTGAGGCATAACAAACAAGTTCTTACATGGAGAACAAATTCTTACATAGTGAATAAGTTCTTACATGGTGAACAGTACAAGGGCAGCCATCACAGAAACCTTCGGTTTTGCTCATGCATTATGAACTATAAACAATCAGTTCAAATATGAATACTCATTTGATTTTTATACTTGATTTATATGTGGATACCACATTTCTCTCTTTATTATTATTATTTTTAATAAAATGCTGAAGTGGTAGGTAGATACGAGATAAAGGTAGAAAACATAGTTTAGTGTTGTAAGAGAGCATAAGGTAGATGATCAGGTGTGTGCCTGTAGACTATGTGTTAATCCAAGCTAGACAAGGGCAATAAAACATCCACGTATGCAGAAGATTTCTCTCAGAACAGGGGGGTGAGGTTCTAAGCCTCACCTCTGTTGATCCCCAATTTCTCACCTGATGACCCCCCTGCGACTGTGCCTGTCTTAGGTTGTTCCTCCCTTGAGGAATCTTACCCGTCTCTGGCTAACCAGTCATCTTCCGGGGCCATACAGGGAAATGTAAAGTTGATAAGTGAGAGAGAAGCCTTAAATGGTTAGTTTTTATTTCTTTGCATATTTATGCCCTGTGGCTTCTATGCCCAGCATTTGTCTTGAGGTATCTTTACCACTTGGAAGAATTATGATACTCAGTAAATTTGATATGAGGCACGAATTCTATTTAAGGGTTGTAATTAGGAAGGAAGAAGAAAAGCTATAGAAGTAGCAGGCGGCAGAAAACCTGGGAAGATTGATTATTTCTTTGACATATCTTCTTGTAGAGTAACTTCAGCATGTATAGGTTTTAAGCTACTACTTAAATTGTGCACACACATTAACATAATAGGAGTATAGTTACATAACCAAAGCATATCTGTAATTACCAGCCATCTCCAGTGAAACCAAGAAAACCAGTTAGGCACCTTAGGCATTTATGAAAACTTATCTATGATACGGTGGATATTGTCCAACTGAACTTGAACAGTCTGAGAGAAATCAGACAAATTAAAACAACCCATTCCTGGGGAATGTTCACATCCCTTATGTTCTTTTAACAGTAAATAGTCTGTAGTTGTAAGATTTTGGAGTGCTACAATTTGCACGTCTCCTAATTCTTGATTGAGTTCCAACAGTATAGATCCAGTCAAATTCGTTGTTTTACTGTATGCACAGGCCAGCTTAGATATCTCCTTCCTCATTCCCATGGCAAGTCCAGGAACTGGTGGGATGAGTGCATCTACAGCTGTAGCAGTGAGTGGATCTTTGTTGGGGTTTTTTGATGATCATCTTCTGGCATGAGTCTTCCAGAGAGTGCTGATGTTGGAAGTTCTTTTTCATAACGTATCTTAGTTCATTTTCGGGGTAGCCCAATTAGGCTTTGATCCTCTGTATAAACACAAACAGACCCTTTGCCTACACTTTTATATGCCCTTTATACTCTTGTGTAGAACTCATTGGAGGTTACCACACAGGAACTGCCCTTTTTTTTTTTTTTTGGTATCACTAATCTACACTTACATGATGAATATTATGTTTACTAGGCTCTCCCCTATACCAGGTCCCCCCTATAAACCCCTTTACAGTCACTATCCATCAGCATAGCAAAATGTTGTAGAATCACTACTTGCCTTCTCTGTGTTGTACAGCCCTCCCCTTTCTCCCACCCCCCCATGCATGCTAATCTTAATACCCCCCTACTTCTCCCCCCCTTACCCTCCCTACCCACCCATCCTCCCCGGTCCCTTTCCCTTTGGTACCTGTTAGTCCATTCTTGAGTTCTGTGATTCTGCTGCTGTTTTGTTCCTTCAGTTTTTCCTTTGTTCTTATATTCCACAGATAAGTGAAATCATTTGGTATTTCTCCTTCTCTGCTTGGCTTGTTTCACTGAGCATAATACCCTCCAGCTCCATCCATGTTGCTGCAAATGGTTGGATTTGCCCTTTTCTTATGGCTGAGTAGTACCCCATTGTGTATATGTACCACATCTTCTTTATCCATTCATCTATCAATGGACATTTAGGTTGCTTCCAATTCTTGGCTATTGTAAATAGTGCTGCAATAAACATAGGGGTGCACTGATCTTTCTCATACTTGATTGCTGCATTCTTAGGGTAAATTCCTAGGAGTGCAATTCCTGGGTCAAATGGTAGGTCTGTTTTGAGCATTTTGATGTACCTCCATACTGCTTTCCACAATGGTTGAACTAACTTACATTCCCACCAGCAGTGTAGGAGGGCTCCCCGTTCTCCACAGCCTCACCAACATTTGTTGTTGTTTGTCTTTTGGATGGCAGCCATCCTTACTGGTGTGAGGTGATACCTCATTGTAGTTTTAATTTGCATTTCTCTGATAATTAGCAATGTGGTGCATCTTTTCATGTGTCTGTTGGCCATCTGTATTTCTTTTTTGGAGAACTGTCTGTTCAGTTCCTCTGCCCATTTTTTAATTGGGTTATTTGTTTTTTGTTTGTTGAGGCGTGTGAGCTCTTTATATATTCTGGACGTCAAGCCGTTATCGGATGTGTCATTTTCAAATATATTCTCCCATACTGTAGGGATCCTTCTTGTTCTATTGATGGTGTCTTTTGCTGTACAGAAGCTTTTCAGCTTAATATAGTCCCACTTATTCATTTTTGCTGTTGTTTTCCTTGCCCGGGGAGATATGTTCAAGAAGAGGTCACTCATGTTTATGTCTAAGAGGTTTTTGCCTATGTTTTCTTCCAAGAGTTTAATGGTTTCATGACTTACATTCAGGTCTTTGATCCATTTTGAGTTTACATTTGTATATGGGGTTAGACAATGGTCCAGTTTCATTCTCCTACATGTAGCTGTCCAGTTTTGCCAGCACCATCTGTTGAAGAGACTGTCATTTCGCCATTGTATGTCCATGGCTCCTTTATCAAATATTAATTGACCATATATGTCTGGGTTAATGTCTGGATTCTGTAGTCTGTTCCATTGGTCTGTGGCTCTGCTCTTGTGCCAGTACCAAATTGTCTTGATTACTATGGCTTTATAGTAGAGCTTGAAGTTGGGGAGTGAGATCCCCCCTACTTTATTCTTCTTTCTCAGGATTGCTTTGGCTATTCGGGGTCTTTGGTGTTTCCATATGAATTTTTGAACTATTTGTTCCAGTTCATTGAAGAATGTTGCTGGTAGTTTCATAGGGATTGCATCAAATCTGTATATTGCTTTGGGCAGGATGGCCATTTTGACGATATTAATTCTTCCTAGCCACGAGCATGGGATGAGTTTCCATCTGTTAGTGTCCCCTTTAATTTCTCTTAAGAGTGACTTGTAGTTTTCAGAGTATAAGTCTTTCACTTCCTTGGTTAGGTTTATTCCTAGGTATTTTATTTTTTTTGATGCAATTGAGACCAACACCTTTCTTTTAGTAATTCTGGCAATTGTTTCAGATGAGGATCAATCATAATCCATCTTAGAAAAAGTGCTCTTTTTCCCCCATGAGCAGCTAACAGAACCATCACAAACATGGTAAATGCTTCTCTACAAAATATTTTAAATTACATTCTTATTATGCTCAGCTTTACAGATTCGAACCATCTTGAGAAAGCATCATTTTATATATCTGACAATAAAAATTAATTCTCACAGCAAAGTACAACACCCCTCTTAACCAAATCCATGAGAATGTCATGATACCAGGAAATAAGAAAGGTACTTCAGGATGCATGTAAGTGAACAATGTAGGAATTTTGTTGACCTTCTCAGAGGAGACTGTCTTTATAAAATCTTGAATAGTGGTATTATTAAGTATTTCAAATGCAAAATATGGATAGATCTGTTTTGCTAATTAAGATGTCTGCTCAACAAAAGCTATTCCGCACCTCATTTAAATAATTATCTAGCAGGGTATATTGCACTTCTATGTTGTATATTAAGAATGTTCAATCAGGAGAAAGTCTAGCCCGCTTAGGAATATTTGTTAATTAAAAGGTTTAGAGATTTATATGGAGTTCCTCTGGCTTTGGGAAAATCCTCAAAGTTAAACCAATAAGAATTACAGCTCCTATTGTTCATCCAGAACTAATAGCATGCTCTGTCCGCCATCTGAACGCATCCTCAGCCACACAGAAGTAACCCCATTGAACAAGCCACTTTCAGAAAACCTTTATTCTCCTTCCATAGCTGGACTCTTCCTACTTGTCCAGCGTTGCTAGTCTCCCCAAGGATTTTTATTTTTCTATTTCAGAACCTGAAAACAAAACAAAGGTTTTTGTCCCTCACTGTCCAGTGTACATAACAATGACTGACTTGCCCAGGTTTAAGGATAGCAGAATTTACAAGAGACTAATGGCCAACTTAATATAAAGAGAAGAATTAACTGGATGTCTGTGGTTTAGTTTAAGAATATAATAAAATATAATTTAACTTTAATTATAAATTTAAGAATATAATTTAATTGTAATATTTTGACAATACAATAGCAGGACATTCAGGGAGGATTTTCAATGCATCACATTTTTTCAAAGTCTGCCATTAAAGGGCCTGTGAATTCCTTCATTCAAGTGTTTCTTTTATTTTCACAATGAATGTGTTTTTGAAATTTAGTTTAGCTTAACAAAATAGTTTCAACAAGCAAAAGCATTTTCCATGCACCAGAAGGGATTCATGCATTGAGTGCAACCTTAGTAAATGCCTACTAGATGCTAGAAGTCATAGTCACAAGGAATACAAAGGTGACCAACCCTGCTCCATGATAGCTCAGTCTAGCGGGGACACACATACACAAACATAAATACAAATATAACACAGGGTGAACGTCCAATAACATGTGTTGAAGTAAACCCTTCAAGGGTAAGATTCAGGAATTTTTACAGGCTCTTCAGATACAGTACCTTTCCACCTAAAGAAACTATGTTCAGAATATTTCTGTAAAACCTTTCATTTATTTATTTAGTCAGTCACATTTTCACATATTGAGTTTTAAAAACTTAACCGAGGTATGTTCATTATTCTTTAAAAAATGAAACAAAACAACCTTATTCCTGAAGCTCTTTGGTCATCCCAATTTTCAAACAGGAAATCCAAGGCCACCTGGGTAATGAAGGGAGCCTGCTGCAAAGTCTGTACTCGTGGCTTGTCATTCCTCATACAACTCTTTAGCTTCTTACCAGCAACTGAGCACTTGGTAATTAGATCTGGTTCCTATTTTAGCAACTAGTCAACTGTCTTCTAAAGGTGAAGACTACCTTAATTTTTCTTATTAAAACATCAAACTTCAGAATCATCTTGGGACCAGAACTTCTATTGGATTCTCAAATAAAACCTCTAGCCATATGCATATTTTTTCCCTTGTGTATGAGTCAGTGACTACATATTTTTCTTTCTATCATGGTGTTTTAATCATAAGTTCTCTTGGGTGTGATTTAGATTGTGTTAGCACCAGATACATACCCCATAACACTGGTGCTCCTACAATACATCTTAAACATGTTTCAGCGTCATAGGTTCACTCTCAACACCAGAAAACTCTTCTGTCCTTAAAAAATGTTCCCTTCTCAACAACAAGAAAAAAACAAACCCTATTAAAAAATGGACCAAAGACCTTAACATACACCTCACCAAAGAAGACACACAGATGGCAAAGAAGCATATGAAAATATGCCCCACATCTTATGCCATCAGGGAAAAGCCATTTAAACAAGATACCACTATACACCTATTAGAATGGCCAAAATATGGAGCATTGACAACACCAAATGCTGACAAAGATGTGGAGAAACAGTAACTCCCACACATTGCTAGTGAGAATGCAACATATACACCTCCTTTGGAAGATAATTCAGCAATTTCTTATAAAGGTAGACATACTCTTACCATACAATCCAGCAATCACACTCTTTGGTAGTTACCAAAGGACCTGAAAACTTGAATCCATGCACAAACTTGCACATGGACGTTTATAACCTCTTTCTTCAAAATATCCAAAACTTGGAAGCAACCAAGATATCGTTAGTAGGTGAGTGGATAAATAAACTGTGGTACCTCCAGACAATGGAATATTACTCAGCATTAAAAAAGTGCACTGTCAAACCATGAGAAGATGTGGAAACTTAAGTGCATATTACTAAGAGAAAGAGGCCAAGCTGAAAAGACTGCACACTCTATGATTCCAGCTATATGACATTCTGGAAAAGGCAAAACTATGGAGACACTAAAAAGATCAGTGGTTGCCAGGGGTCAGAGGGTGGTGGAGAGAGAGATGAATAGTAAGAACACAGAGGGTTTTTAGAGCAGAGAAAATACTCTGTATGGTATTATAGCAGTGGCTGCATGTCAGCATACATTTGTCCAAACTCACAGTATGTCCAACACCACAAGTGAGCCCTGACATAAGCTGCAGATGGGAGTGATGGTGCCGTGTCAGGGCAGTTCACCAGTCAGCACAACGTACCACCTTCGTGGGGGATGTTGATAATGGGGAAAGTGATATATGTGTGCATCTCCAGAACTTCCTCTTTATTTCACTATGAACCTAAAACCATCCTTAAAAAAAATACAGCCTTCTCTGGTTAGTCAGAGATGGGTAAGATTCCTCAAGGGAGGAACAACCTAAGACAGGCACAGTCGCAGGGGGGCCATCAGGTGAGAAATTGGGGATCAACAGAGGTGAGGCTTAGAACCTCACTCCCCCTGTTTTGAGAGAAATCTTCTGCACCCGTGGTTGTTTTGTTGCCCTTGTCTAGCTTGGATTAATACTTAGTCTATAGGCACAGACCTGATCATCTACATTTGCCCTCTTACAGCACTAAACTATGTTTTCTACCTTTATCTTGTATCTACCTACCACTTCAGCATTTTATTTAAAAATAATAATAATAAGGGAGAAATGTGGGATTCACATATAAATCAAGTATAAAAATCAAATGAATAATCATATCTGACTTGATTGTTTATAGTTCATGATGCGTGATCAAAACCGAAAGTTTCTGTGATGACTGCCCTTGCACTGTTCACCATGTAACTTATTCACTATGTAAGAACTTGTTCACCATGTAAGAACTTGTTCGTTATGCTTCAGAAGATTGGAGGCTGTTGAGAATTAGGCTTGGGGTGGATTAATGACTGTGCATTGAGTCCCCTGTACAGAATTTTATTGTTGCTAACAACCATTTGATCAATAAATATGAGAGATGCCCTCTCAAAAAAAAAAATACAGCCTTCTTTTTTCTTAAAGGTCTCCTTTTCTGCTCTCTCATCCTGTCCTACAGCTCCTTCTTCCCTCATTCGCTTGGTTCACTTTCCTGCTATCACTTTTTCTTACTATTATCCTCAGTCCTTGCTTAGCTTCACTAGGGTAGCTCCGTGCTAACTTAGTAGGTGTTAACTGTTCTGTCAAAACCCAAATTTCTCCCAGCTTGGCACGACTGGTACCCCCAGGATGTCTTCCATGGGGGGGCCTAGTGAGAGATACAGCTGGCCTTTTATGGGCTCAGGCTAGTCATTTCCTTTTTATTAGTTATATTGATCATCACCCCCAGAGGGATAGCAGAAATCCTGGCACAGATATTAACTCCACAATATAGAACAAATTTGTTCATCTGTCAAGATGTCTTTCAAACACTGTTCAAAATACTATAGAAAAGCCAGGACAACTTCCCCTTCATTTTGGTCTGACCTATTTCTACTTTCCCTGTCTGAATTATTAACAATGTTCTATATGATTTTTCAAGACAAGCATCTTAGCCAAAAAAATAATAATGATAAGTTTCTTTAGAACATTTTTATTGGATTGAGCCAGAACAAATCTAAAACCTGACTGCGTAGAACCGGGGGGCACTAAGAGTGCTGGGCAAGAGTTCTTGTGCTCACTGAATAGACTTAAACAGGCTGCACCAAACCATCCTGCCTCTCTACCTTTTATTCCTTACACAGCATATTTAATTTGTAGCATTTTATTTTATAAGAATAGCACTATAGGAAAATCAAGCTTACCTATCAGGCCATCTTAAAAGAAACTTATAATCCACTGCAGTTTCCAAATGAGTGAGAAAACTGAAGTTGGGCTTTGGTTTCATGACTTTGATTCTTTGTCAGTCAGTCAACAAATATTTATTGAGTGCTAGACCAAATTCCAGGTACAGTGTTGGGCAGTGGGAAGTAGGAGAGCAGACAAGACAGCAGAATGCCTGCCTTTGAGTAGTGAACTGTGTGGCCTACCATCTCCCCTTCTGCAATCATCTCTCCATATGGTTATGGAATTAAAGGGGACAGTATTTGTTTACAAAGTCATTCATCATATGAAAGAGGTAGTGCCATCCATGAGTACAGCAGGGCTCTGCCAGGCTTAGGTAATATTAGGCAAAGTGAATTTCCCTTTATACCATGGCAATGACAGTAAGTGCCTACGGAAATGGCCGCTTCCCAAGTCAGTAATAATATTTATAAAATATATTGCAGATTTTGGAAGACAGCCACTAGGTGAATGGCAAAATGTAGAACTTTTCCCTATTTGCCTAATTTGTTGGGAAAATGAACATTTTTCTTCACGGAAAAAAAAACCAGGGAACTGGCCGTTTGAATGGGGCTGATTCTTATGGGCTTCATAAGAGTATCTTGGCACAGAAATTATGTATAAGAAAGAATGGTAGCTCTCTGGAGAACTGGGTAATCAGTGTGAAAGCACTCCACACACAGCCAGGACTTTTGAATTTTAGTCATGACCTGTATTAACTCCCACTAAGCCAAGGCAGGGGTGCTATAAGGCAGAGATTTATAACTGGTGGTGTTTTATTAAACCACACAATAGATTTGTACTCTGGACTCATCATAATTGTAGGGAAAACCATCCCCAAGACCAACAGCACCTCTCAAAAAGATCTTTGATACAAGGACACACACACACTCTCTCTCTACATGAAGCCAAATAGCCAAACAAGAAATTTGGTCCACTGTCCAGGTATCTCTGAATTAGGGGCTCTGCATCAAGATATAAAAGCAACCAGATGACAGGGTTCTTTAATTTTTCCACCAGGTGTTTTGGCATCAAATGATTGAGATCAGACTTACTTTTTTTCTATCATGTGAAAGGAGGCAAGAATGGATCAAACACACTTGGAATTACATGTGGGGGAACAAAATCAAGGGCATGCCTTTTGGTAATAAGGAATTGTCTTTTCTACTGCATCAACTTTATTTTACGGGTTGTTTTCAGAACATATCACCGAGGTTAATTGATTGTTACATGCTTGCAAGTTTCAAAGATCTACCAAGTTTGAGAAAATGATGGGAAAGATTTGAGAAAAAGGATGGTTTCTACCTTTTTGCTTTAGTGTTCTAAAATTTTTTCTGCAGTGCAATAAAAGGGACAAATAACAGATAATACTCAGATAACTAAGGAAAAAATTGTATTTGTCCTTCTGAACCTAGCTGATATTATCAGTTGACTCTCCATTGGTGTCTATCATGAACTAATTCTTGAGTTCTACTACAGAATGTTGTACTCATTGGAACGCTGCCTGCTAATGGAATCAATGAAAATAACTGAATAGTATTTTATTCTTATATACAGTACTGTGTCTTCAGTGGCTCTGCCAATTAAAAGTGAAATCACACAGTGGGTATGGGGGGTGTGGAGTCCTGGGGCATCACAAGATTATTCAGGGCCCCAGTTTTCCTCTGTATGTGCTCTGATATCCCCAAGTTGTGTCATAGTCTGTCATGGCCACATCTGCCCTTGAGTTGTGGGACTGGGAAGAGAGAAAGGAAAGGGCAAGCAGGTTTCTTTTGCTTTTCAAATAGCTTTTACTTTTAAAACTGTTAGAAACAGCTTCATTGAGACAATTCACATACCACACAATTGACACATTTAAAGTGTGCAATTCAGTGGCTTTTGGTACACTACATTGCTATTTTTTTAGATTGCGGTAAAATATATGGCTATGGACAGAATGTGTCCCCCCAGAATTCAAATGTTGAGGCCCTAATGCCCAGTGTGGCCGTGTGTGCAGGTGGGCCATTTGGGAGGTGGGTGGATTTGGATGAGGTCGTGGACATGCAGGCCCAGAACGGGATTGGTGCTCGTACCACGGGAGGGAGAGCCCAGAGCTCTCTCTGAGCCATGCGACGACACAGTGGGCAGGTGTCTGTCTACAGGCCGGGAAGCACGACCCGACCTGATCTTGGATTTGCTCTCTACCCACTGTCACCTCACGTAAAAGTTTTGTGTAATGGGACAGAAAAGGGGTGATGTCTTAATAAGTATGGCTTTTCCACATTCTAGGAAGTGGTGAAGAATTGTATTAAAGAATATCTGCTCTTTGGCTTTTGAGAATATTGTTATGGCCCTTCTGGTTACTTCTTGAGAAAAATATTGAGAAAATAAGGAACGAAGATGCTTATGTCTAAGGTAAGGGTGACTAGGGGAAAAGGGACAGTTCTGAGTAGATGAGGGCATGCCCCCCACCCCCATAGCAGCAGACGGGCCCAAGGAAAGAGAGGGATGCTCAGAGACTCCAAAGCAGGGGCTTCCAGTATTGACTTTCAGGTTTTCCTTTTCCACCCTGAAACACCCTTATGATAGGCAACTTCAAGCATTCAGTCTTCTTAACTGCATCCCAGTGTCCACTTTACATTAGCAATACCTTGCATAAATAAAGGAAAGAAGGAGCAGGTTAGGAAGAGCCACTAGAAAAGCAATTTCAGGATAGCAAGGAGCATCTGTCCAGAGTAGGCAGATCCACAGAGGCTGAGAGTAGATTAGGAATTGCCTGGGGCCAGGGAGGACTGGGGAGAAATGAATAGTGACTTCTCATGGATACAGGGTTTCTTTTGGGGTATGACAAAGATGTCATACAATTCGATGGTGCTAATGCTTATACAATTTGATAAATATACTAAAGACTATTTCATGCTTAAAATGAGCAAAGTTTATGGTAAACTATATTTCAATAAAGCTGGGTTTTTTATTTTAAAAAGTGATCAATGCAGCAGAGGGAGCAGGAAGTAATAGTCACACTGAACATGGCTCAGAAACATTGGTGAAGGTCTGTACTTCCCAAGATTATATAAGGTGGAGAAGCAAGTTATTTTATTTGAATATTAAAAGAGAGATTTACCCAAAAGTCTAGATAGCTGGGGATAGATAGTTATAATAGCAATTGAGCTCTTTTCTCGACTTTACTTTCTGAGTACCTCAACTTCTGCCTGGGTCCCTTAGGGCTCACAAACAGAAAACTGTTCATACACATATGGGTTATTCTAGAAACAAGCTGGATTCTCTTCTTTTGTGAGGACAGCAGAAAAGAGTCATGGATAAAGGGTGGGGCCTCACTGAGTTGCAGAATTAACATGCACTGGAGATGCCTACCACACCACTCCCGTCACCTCCAGCTTTTTTATGTCAGATTGAATGCTTCTCACTGAGAGGCAAAACAACCTGATGGGGAAGCACATGGAACTGGAGCCAGACTACCTGAGTTCCAATCATATTCCAGATCTGCAAGATACCCACTATGAGATCAGGGTATGTTACTTAGCCTTTCCATACCTCAGTGTATTTCTTGTGTAATTGGGATAATATTAATGTCAACTTATTGGTCTGTTGTGAGAGTTAAATGAATCAGTACATGTAAAACACTTAGAACTGCACTTAGCAAATAGCAAGCACTATAATAAGAAGTGTCAGGCATTGTTATTTATAACAGCGTGCAATACACAACATTCCTCCAATACCCAGGGAACTTGCAGAAGCATGAATGTAGGAATCAACTGAATTGTAAATTGGAGAGAGAGATAATGGATAAAATGATGGGTTGTGTAAGACCATGGGCGATCATGCTATGATAGTTTGTGAAAGACCAGGGAGGCATAACTAATCCCCAGCTGCGTGCAGGGGATCACAGCTTGTGTGGTGAAATCAAAAACAAAAACAAAGACAGCAAACCGAAAACTGCTTTTGATCCTTGATCCTACCCTGTTGGCTGAGAACCATTAATTTAAATTTGTGTCACTTAGGACTCTTTAGGTTGCAAGTGGCAGAAATCCCAACTCAAAATGAGTTAAGCAAATAAAAACAGAAAAGACTTTGTTTTATGTAACTGACAATCTGAGCGATACTGTTAACTTCAGTGAAAGTCAGTTTAACAGCAGGGCCGTGTGAGGACACCAGCACTCAGTCAGTCTCTCTCTCTCCCTCCTCCCTCCATGGTATACCTCTCTGGGCTGTTTCCTTTCTATTACATCTTTTCCTGGTGACAAGATGGCAGCAACATGTCTGTCCCACCCACCCCATCTCCTAGGTTCAAGTCCACTAAGAAAAAAATATGCAACTTAAGTTTTGCAGAAGTATCCTTGCACTTCGTTGGCTCTGACCAGGTCCTGTGACCACACCTGATTGAACTGCATGTTCAGGGGGAGGAAATAAATGCTTTGATTGGATTGGCCTGAATCTTACACTGAGGGTAGAAAGATGAAGTCAATACCATCTGAACCACATGAACCCAGACGTAGGAGGGGATGGTCCCCAAAGAGGATTAGGAATCCATTTTATTAGTCATGCATCCTGCTACTCTATGTTCTACTTTGTTCTCCTCACAGGCTCTCTTCCAAACCCTGCTGTTTGATCTCAGGAGCAGGACAAAGCAGGTTTGGAGAGGAATACATCCAGAATCATAAGTAGTTGTTGTGTGTGTCATGGTCCAAGGTAGGGGGCAGGGGGCTCAGGGAGAGGATATAATTTCAGCATATGCTGTGATGAAGTCCAGCCTGGCAGACCTGACACGGTATCCAGGAATGGAAGCAACAGATGAGTCAGGTCAGCAGTTATCACTTAGAGGGTAACGTGAAAGTTTAGGTGTCACAGCAGATACTTGAAACATGGGAAAAGGAGTGTGGGTAAAATTGCAATATTTCCAGAATCTCTGGCCTGGCTTTGGTGCGTCTGCATATCAGTAGGTGTTTCCAAGGGATGGAGAGAAGTCCATCTACACATCAATAGGTAATTATGTGGGCCTGTGAGGGCTCATCTGGATCAGAGAGGTGAGGTGGAACTCTCTTATGCTGCAGCCTGGTTAGGAGAGAGATGGGAAGACTGCTTGTAAGAAAATAAAGGGCTTCTTAAACTTTATTTCTCCCTTTGATTGGTTTTGGTTTCAAAGGTATTTTGCCCCAGGATTTTCCTCCCAGAGTTACAAGGAAAGATTTCTTTTATGCCAGAATAGAGTAGCCCAAGACAGACAAGGGAGAATTGATACTCTGGACACCTACCATGACACTCCAATCTCAGTGAGCATTGACTTTTGCTCACAACACACTGGGATGCAAAATTTGCCCACACTCATGCATGTGTCATCATGCCTTGTGTGCAGGAGTGGCCAGAATTCAACATGAGGTGTGGGGGTGGAGTGGTGCAGGAGGTACAAGAAGAACCAGTAGCTTTGTGTGTTTTCCTTTTGGAACCTTCCTTAGGAATGTCTAGCTTCCCTTAACAACTTTGTCTTTACAGAAATTGAGCAGGCTTCTCAAAAGTCTTCAGTCAGGACTTCTAGTTCCAGCTCCAACATGTAAAGAGCTTGGAAGTTGTGACTTCCACCCGTACTACAAGAAAAAGATGAACAAACAAGATCAATTACTTTTCTAGAACCTATCAGAGAACTGAAGTCACACAGCAAACTGCCACTCCAAATCTGTTTCTGTGAATCCAGAAAGTTACAGCAAAGACCTTACCCAAAGTAGAGCCTTTGGAGCTATAAATTGGTAGAAATACTTAAATGGTAAATTTTACAAATTTCTGGAGACTGAATACAGACTATCATGAGAGTGAGAAACTCCTGGGGACCAGTCTTAGGGGAGCACCCATTTTGACTCTCAGAAAACTTTGGTACTCTGGCAGAGGGAAGGAAAGAATAATCATTGTGAAATATGCCCCAGTGGGTTCTCTATAACAAAGGCCTACTTCCCCAAAGCAAAGACTTCAGAGCCTTATCCCACTCTGTGGAGGGGCATTTCTCCTTCTCTAGGCCTTCCTCTGGCCTTCCTGTCCCATCTAAGGGGAGAGACACACAGCCAAGCCACACAGCACACTAAAAGACTAAGATAAAATAATGGGATTGTAAAACACTTCCCCTCCCCTACATTTTATGAGCACACCAACATGGCTCCAGCATGCTAAGAGTGGATTACAGCTGGGAGAGCAGCAATGTGTAGAACTCTATCTAAGGAGGAATTCTCAGAGAAGCTCAAAGACAACAGGGAACTAAAAAAAGGATACTAGAGGAATCTGAAGCCTCTGGCACCTGTAATTGCAGCAAACATTACACAGAGCCCAACTTCTAGCCATATTGTCATGAAATCTCACACTAGAAGCCTAGTGAATTCAGTTCCTAATATCCCACACATCATGTGGCTTTCAATAACAACAACAAAAAAGGTAAGGCACATTAAATAGCAAAGATAAAACATGACTGATTAGACAAAGCAAGCATAAGGACCAGACTCAATGTGACTCAGATTTTGGAATTATCAGACAGGGGATTTTTAAAACTGTGATTAATATGCTAATGGCTCTCATAGAAAAAGTAGACAACATGAAGAGCAGATTGGTAATGTAATCAGGGAGGTGGAAACTCTAAGGAAGAATCAAAAGGAAATGCTAGAACTTAAAAAAAAAATGAAACATTGTGACAACAAATAAAAGAATGCTTTTGATGTGTTCACCAGCAGGTTGGAATGGCAAAAAAAAAAGACTCAGTGAGCTTGAAGACAGGTCAATAGAAATTCCCCAAATTAAAATGCAGAAAGTCCCCCTTCAGTCGGTTAAGGACTTGCAGGCTCCACCGAGCTTTGTCTCCAGTGAAGTAGTGCTATAAAACACGCAGACTGTTAGGCCCTCTGACAACAAGTGATGGCTTTTGTAGGATGGTTATCTTACAGAAGTTAGGTTACTGCTTCAGCTCTGCCCTCCACCCACAGTAGCATGCCCAGACCCTCTCACTTGCACACTGGGACACTCCTATGCCCCAGTGCTTCTGATGATCACATCATAATTAATGAGAGGGCTAGATAGCATTTAGGGGAGGGGGCTGGCAGCAGGGCCAGCACTGAGAACGTCTGTCTGACATCATACTGTGTTCCACAGAGTCCAGCTGAGAAGTGGCAAGTGGGTATGAGACAGGGCCTCCATCCTGAAGAACTGACAGAGGAACAGATGGCCAAATCAGGAACCAGACACCCAAGTGGGCACAAAGTGGGTGCATAATCTCAGAAAAAGGGAGAATCCAACTTGCCAGGAATGGGGCACAAAGACAGGGTCATTTAAGCAACAGTGATGACTTCCAGTTCAGTCCCTCCTGCTGTGATATCTTGAAATGCCTCAAAAGCCTCCTTCCTCCCTAATGCAAAGCCTTACCAGAGCTCAGTGGTCAGGGCGGACCTAAGTCTATAGATGGGCTCAAGCATTACTGATAATGGAGGAAGGATTTGGAAGCTAGGCAGGGCCTGCCATCTGTTGATGCTCTCCTGTGGCTGAGCTCCAGGCACTGACACATTTTGCCTTGCCCTATGACTTACTTTCTTGTGTCATGCAGAGATTTCCAAGCTTTGCACAAACCCATGGATGTCACAGAACTTCTACTTTCGATCTCCCAGGGTTTTCCCTGTACCCCACCCCTGACCTCTGTCCCCTCCCATCATTGGTGTCTGTGTTGGCTAGGCCATGGCACCTAGTCGTTTAGCCAAACAGTAGTCTAGATGTTGCTGTAAAGACATTTGTTAGATGTAATTAATATTTACAGCCAGTAGATTTCGAATAAAGGAGACTACCCGCCATAATGTGGGTGGGCCTCACCTAATCAGCTGATGGCCTTAAAAGCAAAGACCAAGGTTTGCAGAAACAGCAGGAACTCTGCCTCAAGACTGCAACAGAGAAACTCCACCTGAGTTTTCTACCTGCCAGCCTGTCCTACAGATTTTAGACTTGCCAACCACCACAATTACCAATACCTTAAAATATCCGTCCCTCTCTTAGTCTGTGATATAGATAGATGACGATAGACAGATATGATAGATGGGTAGAAAAATATAGATATAGAGATACATACACCCTCTTGGTTCTGTTTCTCTGGAGAACTCTAACCCAACAAACTCTACAAGTTCATTGACAGGTAAGAGTTCATCTTTTTGCAATAAATGCAAGCCCATAGCATTAACTAAAAAGGGGATTTTTTTAGTGAAAAACAATCATCCTATCCATATATCTGGCAGTGGTATTAAAATATATATACATTCAATCAACTTTGCTTCTTTTCATTAATTCTCGGCCTCACAGAGTTGCAACCGGATGTTGGTTTGTAGCAAGCTGACATTAAAATTAATGCTTATTTTTAAAGAAGATAACATGACCCAAGCCAACCATTCTAACTGCAACCCAGTGAGGGCCCCTCTAACTTAAATGGTTTATAGAGTTACCTACAGAAACAATCAACTGCCCCTGACATTCAGTAAACCAGGACCAATCACAAACCACCAAAATCACACATACCAGCTCCTGGAGCCAGAATTGATAGAGCTGAGACTTCACTTTGCATCTGCTTTTGCTTTGTGGGTTTTTCGGAAAATAAAGAAAAATATAGGATGCTACCATTTGAGAGTCTCAGGAACATGCTAACAAATAATAAGAGGGCTTTCACTCTTAAAAGTACCTCTCCTGGATGGGGCTGACAGGAAGGCTTCCCTCTCAGTGCATTCTATTATTACAGCTCAAACTCCTTACGAACTGAATACAGCTGTGGATGGCTTTCAACCTGCAGCCTGAGGCCTATTGTATTTCACTTTGTCAGTTTCTCTGGCTGGAAAGTAAGAGTGTGTTTATTGTGGTGGTTGTTCTAAACTAAACAGTCATGCTAATTTAGGACTCTCCCCATAGGGTGGCCCCTGCATAGTGGACACTCGACAATACCCTTTAAAGGCAAACACAAGCTACACAGCAACAATAGAGCATAAATGTGTCTAAAACCACTTATCTTTTAGCAGATAGATTCATACTTTATTTTGACAAATTTAAGATAGAAAAATATCATAAGTGAATATAGCCATTACTCCTTTTGTAACATGGTTTGGGACATGCGGTATAACTTAATAGGATGGTCTCACTTCGGTTTGGGCTTCAGTTAATACTGAATTATATTTCAGCCATTGCGTTTGCTTGGAAGAATATTGGACACAGTGAACCTGGTTTTTTAAAAAGTTATGGCGTTCAGTAATGAGTATCATAAAGCAATAAAGAAAGCCACCTTAAAAATATTTTATAAATAGCACAAGCCAACTTTAAACTTCATATTTAAAGTTAAGAACTCATATTTTCAGAATGTTTAACATTTTCTACCAATATATAATAGAATAATAGAGCACTTATTTTAAAAAGCAGAAGTAAAGAAAGGTTAAATATGGTATTTCAGATGACTAGAAACAGTAAACATCAATTCAGTGTATTTATATATGTCATTTCAATAATGTATTCTTTGCACAGCTGGCCATAAAAATCATAATTCTAACAATCATCAAAAATGTGCCCCTGTGTGTAATCTTTGAGTTAAGTGCTGTCATCATTTCTACACTCTATCTTGGGGGAAGAGGGTGCAGTTTGAGGGACTTTGGTACATGCAGACATTTGGTTATGGTTGGAATGACAAAAAAATTACGTGCCAGGAATCCGCAGCTGAAACTGCTGCCTTCCTTTGTCAAGCACCTTCACATTCTTTTGTTTCTGTGATGCCTCAGGTAAACTCATGCTAAATAATTCACAGATGTGCTAGTGTTGTTGGCTTCCATCCATTTCAGCTTTTTTCTTTGCTTCCTGTCCCCACTCCTCACAGAATAAAATTGGGCGGACCCTCATCAAAATATGTTATCTCTAACGTATAAAATACGTGTATGTACATATATACATACAGGCATCTCCTCTTCAAGGACTGGGTAACTCCTCATTTTCTATCAAGTAATCCTTCTTCATGTATTTGGTTCCCCTAACTAATCTCCACACTTCGAGGTAAGTATCCTTTAATGACCTCTTGCTCATTTCTCCAGGGCTGTCTGAGATCTGTGAGCTCCTGGCCACCAGCGGGGCTCTTCCGGGGCCACCCCTCACCTCTTGCCCGCTCTGCTGAGTGGAGCCACCTGCCGCCTTCCCACCTTCTGACCCACCATTTCCACCCTCTGCAGGCAGCTCCTCCATGACGAACGGCAGCTGATCTCCACTTGGCTGCGCCTCCTCTCCCCTGGGCTGCGTGTCCAGGTCCTCGTAGTTGCTTTGCTTTCTGGTCTCCAAGAATTTGGCCACACAGTAAATGATGGAGCCCAGGGTGTTTACCACGACACCGGCAATGAATAGGGAGGTGGGCGCCACGTCGCTGAAGGCCACCATGCCCACCGTGATGGTGGCGATGCTCTTCACCACGCCCACAAAGCTGGTGGTCACCGCTGAATTGATGTAGGTGCAGTGCAGCGTGGTAAAGTTCATGGCGCAGCCGATCAGGATACAGGCCACGAAGATGCAGACCATAGCCGGGTCCTTCCAGCCCGGGAAGGACCATGCGTGGATGGAGTCGGTGCTGGCGAAGGAGCAGACGACCAGCAACGGGGTGGCAGAGACGGCGATGACGTACTGCGCGGTGAGCGGCCCGTGCTCGGTGTCGGCGCTCGCCTTCTGAATGAGCACCAGGTAGGCGGCGTGCACCAGCACCGCCAGCACGCCCGTTACGTACCCGATGGGGTCGCCGGTCAGGTCTCCGGCTCCTGCAGCGCACCAGGAGGACAGCGGAGCCAGGGAAGGGAGGAGAAAGAGAAGACAGCGGGTTGGCGCGGGTGGGGATTTCCTGGGGCAACGCATTGTGTTGGAAAGTGGACGGGGTTTGCGACCGCGCTCGGCGTGTGGGTATGAAAAGAAGAGCCAAGATCGGTCAATGCCCAATTAGAGACAGGAGGAGAGGCGCCTTCCCTGCCATATACCCGGGGCAACCTGTCTACGCAAAAGCCCCGGGGAGAGCGCAGATGCCCTCGGGGTGGGCGTGTGGCTCCCCCGAACTGACGTGGAGGTCACTTAGGCTCGTGGTACCCCTGCCCCCTCCGCAGGGAGCCAGAAGGTAGAGGCAGCTTCAGCTAATGGCTTCTAACTCCGGGCGGGCTGGGCGCCGGGTGAAGAATGTCTCCCCCCGGACCCCGGAATAGAGGTTTCCCGCTCCGGGTGGCTCCCATCTCGTCAGTCCTCCAAGCCCGGCTCGCACGTGGCTCTGCATTCTGCCCCCTCTGCCTCGCAAGCCCCCGCGTGGCGCCAGAGACCCCAGAACTAGCCCTGGCAGCCCAAGCTTGGCTGGTAATGTCCTCCCTACCCTCACTCCAGCCCGGCGTGACCCGAGGAAGTTCACGGACCCTCTTCTTCCGGCTCGGTCTGGGGACTCCAGCTCCTTGGCTCCGGCGGCTCTCTCACCCCTCCCGGGGGACAGAAGGGATCATGGGGTACCAAGGGGTGGGGGCGGGAAGGGCGATACCCTGAGACAGGCGCGGGGGTCGGAAGCCGAGACAAATGGGGTGGGTGGGGGTTCTGAAGGAGGAGGCTAGAGCTCTGGGAAAGGCTCCGCTGGTCTCAGAAGTCCTGTTTGCGAGCCAGGCGACCACGTTCAAGGCTCCCCGCTTCTCTGCCTCAGTCTCCCCTGGAAGTGAGGGCGGTGCACTAAGTGATCCCCACAGTCTCGGTCCTGTGGGGTCGGGTTGGGGGGCCGGGGGTCAGCGCGGGTCCCGCTCACCTGCCAGGGCGGCGCCGCAGGTGGTGATGAGCACAGCCGCGAGCACCCCCGGCGAGGGCGCGCCGTTCTTGAGCACCAGAACGCCGATGAGCATGGTGACCAGGGGCAGGCAGCGCTTGAAGACCACGTACATGGGCAGGCTGAGTCCGCGCAGGGACCAGAGCGTGAGGCTGGACTGCAACGTGGAGAGCACGGCGACCCCGGCGAAGGAGCGCGCCAGGCTCAGGCCGAAGGGGGGCACGGCGATGAGCCCGAGGCGCCGCAGCAGTTCCAGGCTCAGCGCCGCCGTGGAGCTGGTCAGGCACTGCACCAGGGTCAGGAAGGAGAACTGGTAGCGGCTGATGAGGAACTTGAGCAGGATGTTGAGGGAGCCCGAGAAGACCCCGTGCGCGATGGCCACCGAGATGCCCAGCACGCGGCCCCGGCACAGCTGCCGCATCGCGCCTACCGCGCCGCACCCAGCGGTGCAGGAGCTCCGGGACCTGCGGGAGGAGAGCGAGGCGGAGAGGAGAGCCGGGAGGAGCGGAGCCAGGCGGCGGGGTGCCAAGGCCGCGGCGAAGGGCAGGGGGCGCCGGCTGGCCGCAGAGGGCAGCTCCAGCCGGGCGTCCTCGCTGCTCCGCGGCTCCGCGTCCGACTGCCCCGCAGCTCCAGGGAGGCAGTGACGGGGGCGGAGGACTCCGAAAAGTGGCAGGGGTGGGGGGCTGGTCTGAGAGGAGTGGCGGGAATCCTAGCGACAGCGGTTTTTTAAGTAGGTGACGAACTGCGCTGGGTTGTGTCCCGCGCGGGTTCCACCGTCAGGGAGGCGGCCCTGTGGCTGGAACCGGGCAGCTCCTGCCAGCGGGACCGGACCCGAGCCTCTCGGACAGCCGGAGCCCACCGCGCGGGCCCCTCTCCTTCCGCAGCGGCAGCTGCTCCCGCCTGCCGCTTCTTCCCGGCTCCGAGCTGTGGGACGCGGTTTGGGGGTTCCGGGGCACAGCTAAAGAAGGTTTTAGAAACAGCTCTCCGCGTCAAGCCCCGTTTATTAGCCACGACAAGTGACAGCATTCCCCAGCCTCCTTCCCCCAGAGCTGGAGGCACCTGGCCCAGCTGTCTTCCAGGGAAGGGATGTCAGGACCGGCGGGCTGTGAGGCTCCGTGGTGCTCGAGCGCCAACGCTCCCACGCTGAAGAAACCCACAGCCCCAGACTTGGCCCCGGCGTGCTTAGGGCACCGAGGCTGGCCCCTTCCCGCCCCGGGAACGCGCTCCCCAGTCCGCGCGTCTTCCAGAGCGGGACCTGGGATTGCGCGCGCGGTTTAGGGGAGCTTCCAGAGGGAGCCGAGGCCTCGAGGGGCTGCAGACCAAGGGGCGGGGAGAGGGACACGTGTTCCAAGCGAGGCAAAAATGTGAAACATGCAAAAGAGCGAAAACTAACTCTGGAGCGAGCAGCCTCTACCGGTTCTGGTAGAGCGCGGGGTGGAGGGTGCGGACAACGGTCCCCCGGGGATGGGCGGGGAGCCACTGGCTGCGCTAGGGGGATGGGGCGGCGGAGGAGGCAGGGGAGACGGCGCGTCGGGGGCTGGAACCCGGGAGCTGGACAGCGCGGAGACCAACAGTAACTTCTCCAGATACCCGGAAACCAATCATAGCCTGCGAGGCATTCGCGGGCCGCTATGCGAAGCAGGAAAACCCCTACCTCTCACCTCCCTGAGCCAGGGCACGTCTGCCTCCAGCAGGACTTGTGAACTGTTTCCATCCCATTTAGCTAAGAAAAAAAGGAAGTTCTTATTCTCTGCGGGCGAATACTTGTGTGACCCTTTGATCTGAATTTCATTCCTTGGAGACTAACGGCCGGACCCTTAAACTCAACAGCAGCAGAGGGGTTTTCGCTCAGCCAGGTCGCTGATAAGAGGGTTTATTTTACGTGCTACTTAAACATTTTGGACTCAGCTAGGGTATGGAGTGAGAATGAGCAAGCTCGAAATCACTGCATTCCACCTGTTTCCGTTCACTTCTCTTATCTACCCATCCCCACTGGGATCCCAACCTCCTACCCGTTAAATGCTGTGCCACAAGACCCATTTCTCTAGTTATTCTTTTGTTTTCTTCTCCTTACATCCACCCCTGTGCTGAACGCAACACTTCCAGCCCAGATGTTGAAGCCATGAGTATTACTACCACAGCAGAAAAATAAGTTTTACATCAGGAATTGGCAGCATCATTGGCAGCCCTTCATCTGGGCCAGCTTTTGTACGTGTTTGGAGCCCACTTTGGTGAGAGAGAGAGCCCGGTCTCAACCAGTCCTCCTGTTCATATGCCCAGAGACTAGTAGGGCCACCTTCCTGCCACCCGCTACCACCTACCCCCACCAAAACCACAGGTGGACATTCAAGAAAATGTCTGCACATGGCCCACTGTGCCAACTTTCCAGGAACAGCACTGGAAGGCATTATACCAAAGCCCATCCTTCCAGTTCCCTGGGGAAATCTTGAGTTCGGTTGCTAAAGCTGTGATTGTGATTGCACGCTATTGGCTATTTCAGGGACTTTGATTTTCAAGTGTTGATGTTCTTTAGGAAACAATGAGGTCTGGAGCAACATTTCTAATTAGGTGTAAGCGTGCCGTGTAAGTATATATTCAAAGTATATTCAGATAAAACCTTTGAAAATTAACTTTTTTAAGTCATCAAATAATAGGTTTCTGCTTTCGGGGACCATTCCAATTAAATGGAATCACAGGTGAATATAATAAATTGCCTGCATGGACCTAGTTTTGGAATGATTCATTTCTGCCAGCAATTATAATTGCTTCCATTTATGATATGAACATTAGGTAAAAGATTTGGGGCTGATTCAGCTATCTTATTCTTCTCTAAATATCCTTAGGCAAGAATATTTAGCTTAATATTTGAAACCTATATGGAACAATACATTTTCTCCACTTTATTGCATATAATTTTTTCACCAGAGCTTTCATTTTTAAAAAAATTAATATCATCCCCCGTACCAGTTACTAGATAAGCTCCTAAAGAAAAATGGGAAAAATAAGACTATTATGTTTAACAAGGTTAATTGAACAAGAATGTAGATCTGAAGGTCAAAAAGCTTATTCAACTTACTGCTATCAAGGGTCTAGACTCAAGCCCCATTACCTTTGGAGATAGTCAATGAATATTGATGGCGATAATGAATTCTTTAGCTCATTCATTCAGCAAACATATAGAGCAAGTTTATTTTTATGCCAGGTAGTTTGATAGTCACAGAGGACTCAAAGGAAAACACTTAGTCCTTGGGGATTCAAAGGTGGATATAAGTGACACTAGCAGGCTTGTGCGATATGGGGGTTTGTGGTAGGAACAGGACAGCACTAAGGAGGGCAATACAATTGGCTGAAGGGAGACCGGAAGAGAGGGAAATATGGTCTTATTTCATTATTTTTAATTATAAAAGTAACATGCACTCCTTATAGCATATAATAGGAAAACAAACTTTATACATAATAAGTGAACACACTATCTTCAGTATTCCCTGCCCCCAACCCCACACCAACCCACCACACAGAGCTGCCTACTGTTCAGGGTTTGGTGTGAACCTTTCAGTTTATATTGCATATATATTTATATATACAAAACACCCCTCTTTAAAAAATAATAAAATTAGGATATCATTCACATTTTTAGAATTTGCTATTTTTAAAAGCATATTGTGGTAAACAGCCTCCAAGATGGCCTCTAAAATCTCCTGCTTCCTTGGTTCAGCCCTCCTTCATGTACCCAGGTTGATCTGTGTGACATAGAATACAGCCATTCCTGAGATTAGGTTATCAAAGATGGAGGCTTCCATCTTTAATTTTCTCTGTCTCTTGTACGACAGAGTCAGAAGGAAGCCAGATGCCATGTTGCAGGGACACTCAGGCAGCCTATGGAGGGTCCCACATGGTGAGTTATCTGATGTCTACTAACAACCAGGTGCGTGACTTTGGAAGCCAATCCTTCAGGTCCAGTTGAGCTTTAGATGTCTGTAGACCCAGGTGACAACTTCACTAATGTCATGAGAAAACCTGAGCCAGGAGAATGCAGCTAAGCCACTTCTGGGCTCCTGACCTAACAGAAACTGTTAAGATAAATAAATTTTCATTCTTTTAAGCTGCTAATGTTTGATGGTTTGCCACACAGAAATAGATAACTAATATACACATCAATGTAGTGTTCCATGTCAGGACACATATTTTTCTATGTCAGAACATTCTACCTTATTCTTTTAGTTGACTGTTCTATACTGTAACCTTTTTTCTGTAGACAGGCATCTAGGTTTTACAAATGATGTAATAAATATCCTGGATATTTGTTCTTACATATGTCTGTGAGTACGTGGTAGGGGGAATGGTACAGGCAGGAAATGCTAGAATCAGGACTGCTCGGTCAAAAGGTAATTTAAAATCTTCCAAACTGCCTTCCAAAAAGGTGTCTAACAGCACCCTCACTTTAACCAATATTAGATTATTATCAATATTTTTAATGTTTGCCAAACTGATAAACGAAAAATCCCAGGTCTCATTTAATTTGCATTTCTCTGTCATCAGTGAGACAAAGTCTGACTGAGTAGAGCTACTTAGAGTTATTATGGTTGGGCTCCAGACCACTGCAGTAAAGCAAATATTGTGAGGTAAGTGAATTTTTTTGCTTCTCAGTGTATATTAAAAGTTACACTTAAACTATATTGTGGTTTATTAATTGTGCAGTAGCATTGTCTACAAACATGCATATATCTTTATTAAAAAATATTGCTAGAAAATGCATCATCAGCGCTTTCAGAAAGTCATAATCACTGATCACAGATCAGTGTAACAAATACAATAATGAACAAGTTTGAAATATTTAGAGAATTACCACAATGACACAGAGACAAGAAGTAAGTAAATGCTGTTGGAAAAATGGTGCTGACAGACTTGCTCAATATCGGTTTGCCACAAACCTTCAGTTTTTAAAAATTGTGTTGTTTGCAAAGCGCAAGAAAGTGAAGCATAATAAACAAGTACTTTTTGAAGTACATTAAACATTTGCATTTCTGTATCTATGAATTGTCTATTGATACCCTTTGTCCACTTTTACATTTGGATGTGTTCTTAGTGAATTTTAAGAGCTTTTATAAATTCTGGATATTAACTCATTTGTTACATATTTTGCAAATAAATCCATTATATCCTTGTTTATTGCAAATGGTGTGTGTTGCTATTTTAATTTGTGTATGTTGTCAATCTTTTCTTTAGTCATTTCACATGACTTTCAAATGATGCATAAGAATTTGCTAAGCCAAAAGCAGGGCAATCCAGGCCCATGGACTAGCTTGAGCAAAGAAATGAAAACCTGCATTATTTACACAGGGAATTCGTGAGCACACTTGGTGCTGCTGGAGCACAGAGTGTGTGACACCACGGAGAGAAGCAATGCTGCGGGAAAGGCAGGGGTTGGCCCCAGAGGACCTCGGCTGCCTGGTTAGTTAGCCTGAACTTTCTCCTCTAGCAATCCTATAAGCAGAGAAAGGTTTCACACTGAGTTGATGCAATCAGGTTGCATTTTAGATCAGTCCCCGGCAGCTGTGCTGAGGACGATGGCTCCGAAGGCACAGAACTAGAAACAGACACGTCACTTAGGAAGCTGCTGTGACCATTCAGAGCATAATGACAGCCTGAACTAGTGCAGTGGTGGCTGGACTGAAGGGAAGAGACAGAATGAAGAAGTATTTAGGGGGGTAAAAGGGACAGGACTTAGTGATCTATTTGATGTCTTCTAATGGAGACGTGGAAGGGAAGGAACAGAGATGGCGGGTCTTTAGCTTGAGTGCATGAGTGGACAGTATTGGCAACAGACGAAAAAGCATGGGCAGGTGGAGCCCGCTTAGGGGGCAAGATGAGTTAGGTGAAAAGTGAGTGCAAAGGCTGGGGAGCCCTGGGCAGGGAAGGTAGGAAGTACAGATCCAGGAAGATTCAGTAAATATGTGGAAGTAAAAAACACTTAAGTGGATATTACCTCATTCAAGAAGATCAGTGAGCTCACTTTTGGAAGAGCCCATATTATAGCTAAGATGGTTAAAAAGTGCCAAGGCCAAAGGGATAGCTTGCTCTCAGCCTGGATCTTCCTGGGAGTTATATGCCTTGGTAGGATTACTCCAGATCCTGGGTCAGCTTCTTACCTCATTAGACTTTGAGACTCAGTGTTGTCAGTTCTCTTGGGAATGACCAGGATTTAGTCACAGAGAGTTCCACATCTTTGTTATTTTTAGGTGAGTCAATTTCTAATATTCCTAGGGAAAGGAAGCTGCCAAGATCATGAGTTTGGATACAGTTGCAGCAGATTTCACATTCCAGTTCCATACTTCCTGGTTATTATGGCTCCTGAGAGCTTTTGTTTCCTTGTCTGGAAAACCGGGAAGTCTTCCTTGCAGGGATGTTATAAAGATTAAAAGGGATAACATGCAGAAAGCATCTCACATCGTGTTCAGATCCAGAAGATACTCAGTGAGCTGAGTTCCTTTTCCTGCAATCACTCTTTGGTGCGTGCTGACAATGCAGGTGCAGAAGGAACTGGGGGAGGCAGACAGGATAAAAACTATGAGCTCGGTAGCCAGGAGATAAATGCTGACTTTCCCAACCTGGCAGGAATGACTGGTTGTCCTCTTAAAGTCCAGAGACTGCATAGCTTGTAAACTACCAGGTATTCACACATCTTGTGCCTTCTCTTTCAGGAGAAAATCCAGCTCCTTTCCTTCTAGGTTTCCAATCTTAGCTTGAGGGAACCCACTGGATAAATGTTCACTCACATTCATTCCTGTTGAGAGACTCCAAGAACCTGAGTTAAATATTATGAAGTTAGTGCTGTAAACATCTCTAAAATCTCCAAAATAGTTGCAAAAAATATATCGAGAGATGTTAATTTTTACATCACAAGTGTTTGTTTCAGAAGATACATGGTAGATTAGTTTAATAAAAATCTCCTGCATTCTAAAAGGAAAATAAATAAGTCATTTCATTGCAATAAGAAACAGCTCTATGAACCTCACCATAGTGACACTAAGAATGTGTTGGAGCTCCTTGTTTCTTATGATAAATTCACTTTCCCTGAGACCATTCACTCATTTAACAAATACTTATTGGGCACCTTCTGTGTGTCAGGCATGGTACTAGGGCCAAGCTTGGGACTAGGTTGAATTGGGTGCTTGACCATGCTTCCCATTTTGCTGCTGGAAGCAACTTTTTTATAGACTTTGGACTATATGTCTCCTCTTGTTCTATCTTTCATGCAGTCTTGTTTTTGTATTTTGCAAGCTACCATTTTTTTTCTGAAACAGGTAAACAAAGAAATATGTAAATTAGACGATATCCATGTTTTATTTTTATTCTGATTACAAGTATATTTTGCTGTTTAAAAATGCTCAAAAACTTGTCAAAATTTAAGGACAATTTTTGCCATTTATAACACGTTTTATTTTAATGGTACATAAAAATATAAATATTATTCAAAGTTTTGTTTGACCAATTTTTCCCTTTTAATCTATATTTTTACAGGTCATCAGAACCTAGAGATTTTTTAAGGAGACTAAGGGAGGTAATGAGGAGGGTTTAGAGTATTACTTGGGGCTGGTTTCAAGGGGAATTGCTTGAAACCTTAGTAGGGGCCTAAAACTTTTTGCCCAGTGGCCAGTTTTTAAAAAATTTGATAGTAGAGAAGAGAGAAATGGTCATTGGTATATCTAAAAGTATTTGAATAAATGTAAAGAAACATGTAAGCTCTGAACTCACAGCATTCCATACTCTTAAAGCAGGCACCAGTCCTTGATGAAATCTTATTCAGTCTGTGTGTCAAGCACATAGATGCTCAATGAATAACTGCTGAATAAATCAAATCCACATTAGAGCCCTGTTATTGAACCATAGATTTAGCTGTATTACATATAGTATTGTACCCATATATACACTATATTAGAAAAAGTAACCTTGCTGGGAATGTCATAAAATCACAAATGATCAAGAGATGCAGTTTATTTTTATTTTTATCAATAGCAGCGATTACATTTTACATAAAAATTGATAAATTAAAGACAAAATATATTACTATCAATATAATCTATGAATCTCCCATATTTTAATCCATTTTATAATACAGAGGTTACATTTTAATAAATCATATAAGATATACCATAACATCACTTATTCCTTAGGATTTTAAGAAATATGGCTTATGTGCCAGGCTTAAATAGTGAGCCAAAGTCTTTATCAGCTGCCTTAGAACTGATTCCAGGGTAATTTGTAAAATTTGAAATCCGAATAGCATATAAAAGCATAATGTCTATGTTATCAATAGTTTATTTCCTGCTAAGCAGTCCTTCAGCCAATATGCTTTGTTTTTGATTGGAGTAGTATATCTCAAGCAGGCATAGTAAGACAAACAGGATCATATATCTTTATGGTTTCATCCCAAGCACAGTCTGCCACCTAGAAAACAAAAAGCAAATAAGAACAAACAATCTACAAACATTCAAAAATGGCAGCCTTAGCCACATTTAAGTAGATCATGCACTAGTAAACATAACCTTAAAATATGCTTTTAAGTGTATTTTAAGATACACTTCAGGGATTGCTGCCAATTGATTGAAGTTGCCTGTAAGAATTTCCGCCAGCCCCACTTCACCCCAGAGACACTTAATTCCCTATACATCCTGAGATAAATGTTGAAAAGATGCAATCCTAAACTGTGAATCAAAGCACTGTGCTAGGAACTGTGGGGATAAAAAGGAGATAAAGTATAGCCCTTGCCTTCAAAGAATGGCTCATTCAAGACTGAAAGTGGACAGTGCTCTAATAGAGACTCTCTGAGGAAAGACTATTTGAACGAGCTGGGGCAGTGTCAGAGGACTTCACAAAGGCCATGACATTCACACTGGCCCGCTTTAGGGACTGACATGGGAGACAAGGGCATTCAAGTCTAAAACACCATGTAAACATGAAGGGTACAAAGTCTATGGTACATAGGAACTGTGTGTTAAAAACTTGGTGAGTGTATAGGTTAATATATAAAATCAATTATATTTCTATATACTAGCAGGAAAAATTTTTCAAATCCATTTATAATGGGATCAAATAACAAAATATTTACATATATATGTATGTAATAATATACATTTAACAAAAGACATGTAAAACATCCACACTAGAAACTACAACATTGCTGAAATTGAAGAAGGCCTAAATAAATGGATAAATGAACTATGTCCATAGGCTTGATACTGGTTAAGAAGTTAATTCTCTTTTAAAATAATTTATAAATAATTCACAGTCCCAGCTTTTTAATAAAAATGGATGAATGACTTTTAAAGTTTATGTGGAAATACACAAGACCTAGAATAGCCAAAAAAAGAAACTTGAAAAAGAACAAAAATGTTACACTACTTATACTACCAGACTCAAGACTCACTAAAACACTACAGTAATCAAGACAGTGCCATATTGACATAAGGATATATTAAGTACAGCTGATCCTTGAAGAACACAGGGGTTAGGGGTGCTGATCCCACTGCACAGTCAAAAATCCATGTATAACTTTTTGACTCCCCAGAAACTTAACTACTAATAGCCTACTACTGACTGAAAGCCTTACTGATAACATAGTTAATTAACACATATTTTGTATTTTATATGTATTATATACTGTATACTTACAATAAAGTAAGCTAGAGAAAAGAAAATATTAAGAAAACAATAAGGAAGAGAAGATACATTTACAGTACTGTACAGTATTTATTGAAAAAAAGATGTGTATACAAGGGGACCTGTGCAGTTTAAACCCATGTTGTTCAGGGTCAACTGTAGGTCAAAGGAACAGAACAGAGTTCAGACCCCACACTGGGACAACTGCTTTTCAATAAATGTGCCAAAACAATTCAACAGGAAAATGAAAGTCTTTTCAACAAATGGTGCTAGAACTGAATATCCATATGGAAACAAACTGAACCTCAACCCTAACTTCACACCATACACAAAAATTAATTTGAGGTGGACAGATCACAGACCTGAATATAAAAGCTAAAGGTATAAACCTTTTAGCAGAAAACAAAGGAGAAAATATTTTCAATCTGAAGGCAAGTAAGGGTTTCTTAGGACACAGAAAGCAACAACCATAAAAATTTCATGACTTAGATTCAATCAAAAATTAAACTTTTGCTTGTTAAAAGACACTGTTAAGAAAATGAATAGGTAAGCCAGAGTCAGAGAAAATATTCAAAAAACATACATCTGACAAATAACTTAAATTCAGAATATTGAAAGAATTACTGTAACTCAATCATAAAAATGGGCAAAAGCCTTTACTAACAGACAAAAAAAAAATAAAGAAATGACCAATAAACACATGAAAAAATGTTCAACATTATTAGGTATCAGGGAAATGCAAGTAAATGCCACAATGAGATTCCACTACATACTCAAGAGAATGGCTGAAATTAAACAGAGGTAAAGGCAAATGTTAGCAGGGATGAAAAGTAGATGTAACTCTCATATATCACTGGTACAACCACTTTAGAAAACTGGCAGTTCTTATAAAGTTAGACATATACCTATCTTTAGACCTAGTAATTCTAGTCCTAGAGGTTTATCCAACAAAATGAAAACATCTTTATGAAACTGTGGGACCCCTGCCTCCATTTTGTGTGTGTCCTCCATCTTGAGTAACTATGTCCTCTATATGACCCCTGCCTCCATTTTGTGTCCTCCATCTTGAGTAAGAAGTTTCCCCACTCAAGCCACGCCCATGTGCAACAAGACCCTGACCCTCCTCAGCCAATCAGCTAAGGTCACAATAAACCACCCCCCTTGGAAAGCCCCTACCTGTTTTCCAAAAGTATAAAAGCAAAAAGGGAACTTTGTTCAGGGTCTCAGACGGAGTCCTGTGTTCTGACGGGCCACTGAGACCCTAGCTCTAGCTAGCAAGAAAGACCTGTTTTGCTCTTGCATCTTGCAACTGAGGCTGGCGACGGCGACTCCACACGAGGGACTCAAGGAAACGGGGCACAACAGAAACAATGTATATAAGAATGCTACACAATTGGAAACAACCAAAATGTCCCTTGACAAAAGAATAACAGATTGTAGTAAATTTATACAACAGAATGTGGCTGAGCAATACAGTGTAGGGAACTAATGGTAGGCTCAACAGCATGGATGACCCTCACAGATAAAAAACTGAGCAAAGTCAGTCAGAAACAAAGGAGTACATATAGGAGATTATGTCTTCTAAAACAGGCAAGAGCAATCTAAAGTAAAAAAATTAGGGCAATGTTTTGTTTCTTCAGCTGGAGGTAAGGATGGGGTTAGAGAGAGACTGGAAAGGGATAAAAGGGAATTTTGGAGGAAGGTATAAATGTTTTGTATTGTGATGGGATGTCGATTACACAAATGTATCTGTCAAAAACCTCTAAGGTTTGTAAATTTTGATGTGTATAAATGGTACCTAAAAATAGTAAGAATAATAATGACAACAGTAATAATAACTGAATGAGGGGTGGAACATAAATGGAATAAATGAAGTAAGAATGTTGACAATTGTTGAAGCTGGGTAATGGAAGTTCATTATCCTATTCCATTTGCTTTTGTAATTTCCCACAATGAAAAAAAAAGAAAGAAAAGAAAAAATGTAAACAGTAACAAGACAAAGTAGCAAGAGAAAGGTTTTGACCAAAGGTACAGTGTACTCTATTTCCCACCCTTTAAGGTTACACCCTTTGAAAGTTACACAAAGGAACTCATAGTCTTGGTCAATCTAATTAGTTGGCTCTCCTTAACTGAATATAAGAACCATCAGATTAATCAGAACATATTAACTCCATCCCTAACGATATTTTAGATCGGAATCTAAGCTACAGCATTAGACACCTTTTAGTCAAATGTTTTAAGTATTAGAAGATTTGGTTGCTACCTGCTTCTTCATTTCTCACTGCACCAGGCTCAAGCACTCAAATCCAGGCATCTTGTTCATGCTTCCATGCTCTTGTCCTTTTACTGATCCCCTCTCCTGAATAGCCCCTCTTCCTGCCCCCACCTCCACCCCCACCCCCACCATTCCTCTGCTCTTCAGCCTTGTTCTTCCTGGAGTTGCGATCTCTCTTTTGAAGAATGAATTCAAGCATCACTTCCTCTCCGAAATCATTCATAGTCCCTATAGTATTCGGCTGTACTTACTTATTGACACGTGTGTTTTCAGCTCTTTGAAGGCATACACTATGTCCTGCTACAATATAATAATGACTCAATAAATATTTGCTCAAATAATGTGTATAGATTAAGACTGCAGAGATTAACTTTTTCTTGTGTTTCACATTAGAGTAGCAGAGCTAGAACCAGAACCTAAATCTGTTGAGTCTGACCATTAGTAATAGTGTATCTTAAAAGGCAAACTGATATTCATTATCTGCCTAATCCTGCAGTTGCAAGTTTTTGTACCACGGGACACAAAGATCATTATATTAATTTACTGTTGTCTCATCTATGTATACTTTTTCAAGTGCTGGACCTATCCATATGGTGTCAACTATTGTAGAGAAAAGAACCAGAGAAATAAGACACTGGCATCTAATATAAGGTTTCCATAAATTATGTTTCTGAACTCTTATTTAGCACTCTATCAATCAAGCTTCTTATTTACTCAGAACTTATAACAACTAACTAATGTCTAGGCCACTGAATCAGGAAATGCTCACATATATTTGATTGGTAATATGAAGAAGACCTAAAATTGCATGATACAGAATTATGAATAGATTGGTTCAAATTAATGCAAATAGTATTTCTCCATTAACTAATGAAACACAATCTAGTGCTACAAGTTTTTTAAAGTTTACCATAGAAAAAATAACAAAAATAAGGTAAGAGACAAAGCATTTCACTAAACTAACAGAGGTTCCATATTCTCCAAGGTAGGCAAGGAAGTCTCCTGAAGGAAAGATGACTGTATGGTCCCCAGGGGGAGGGAGCGAGGGCTTTCATTATCATTACCACCCAATGGTCATTGGAGGCACTGCTTCCCACTTGATTCTATGACAGAGTAAACACAGGCCTGCTTCTTACTGTCCTCTGCTACTCATCAGAGGCCAGCCAGAAAGACAAAAAAAAAAAAGACTTTGCTAAAAATAAGAGTTGACAAAAAGACCCAAAAAATAATAAGTGGACTAAATGGCATGAAAATAAATAACCCGCTTTACAGGACGAGATTAACTCATTCTTTAGCTTAAAGCACGGGATCTTTCCTAGCTCCCATTCTGTTTCTTCATGACCGAAGCCATCTTTCCCTCCCGTCCCCAGGAATGCACTCCTGGCCATGAAGACTCCTTTAAGGCCAGACTCTGGATAGAGAATGAGCAGACAGTAATAGGATATCTGCTTTCTATCTACCAAAGATCCTTTCTCAGTTTCAGCCTCCTGTAGGAGGACTCACTTCTTTGTCCACTACCTGCTGTCAGGGAAAACTGTGAAAGCTTGAAATCAGCAGAAAGATTGCTAGGGGTTCTTCCAGTGGAACACTGGCACTGGCCTTGGGTTACCTCATTCTACAGGGATCTAAGCCTTTCAGTTTTTGACTGGACTATTTTACAACTCTGAAAGTTATATAAAACTGATAGTAATCAAATGATTCTCATCCATTAAAGTTGCAAATGAATGTTGCCCTGTGGAGGTGTAACTGATGCCTCCTTCTACCCCCTCCCCCTCCAAAAGATGATTCCAAACATTACACTTGATTGCCCTGTGGATACTGACCAGTTTTGCACCTATCAGTAAATTCATTTCAGCATTCAGCGTTGCCTAATGTGTCTGTTCTTTGGTTCCTTTGAGCTAGTTGTAAAATCTTTTATGAGTTGCATAAAATTTTTGACACATGTTCATACTGTATTTGTATGAGTCATGATCGCCATTTTGAAAATTATCCTTCAGTATGAGCACATACAGGGATGTAGCTTATTTGCCTCAGCAGGGTAACCATTATTTCTATGGAACATAATAACCCTTGCTTTCCCATAGGAGATAACACAGTAAGAGAAAAACCATTTCATTAAAAGAACAATCAGGAAATGGATGGGGAGAATGGGCAGATAATTATACTAGAAAAAGAGGCTAAGAGTAATTGCTAAAATTGGGCATGAAATTGAGCTCTACACCTCCTGGCAGCAAAGGTGAAAAAGGAAAATAATAATATAAAATATGTAAATATCATAATCTATCTGCCAGTTAATCTGGGGAGATAAAGGTTTTCCTAGCACTTGACTATAAAAGAAATATATATTATGTCTCCATTACAAAAATCATTCAATGCCAAAAGAGTGGCTTTACAAGATACAAAGACATTCTTCATATGGGTGTTTTTTAATGAACATCTCAACTCTCAAGCCAAAAGCATATACTATTAGATGTAGTTTTCTAGAGGCATTTCTATAGACTAGTGTTCTCAAGCTTTAGCACACATTAAAATGACCTCAAGAGCTTGTAAGACACAGACGACTGGCCCCCATTCTCATAGCACAGATTCTCAAAATGTGGATGGACCAGCTTCTTTGGTATCTACAGCCTGGGACCTTTAAACCAAGGTCCACAGATGGGCTTCATATAGTTCATAAGTGCAATGTTTTGTGTGTATATACACTTTTGGAAAGGGGAGAGAGAATCAATTCCTTCAGATTCTCAACCCAATTCCAAAAAAGTTAATCCAGAGCATCTCCAGGTAAGCAATATAATCACTTAGAGAACATTCTAATATGCAGCCAGAATTGAGAACCTCTGATAAAATCTCTGATGTCAACTTTTTAAACTGGGCTTTTGTCATGTGCATGGCCTGGAGTTTTTGGGCATACTTTATGTGCAGAAATTTGTTGTTGTTGACTGAAGAGAAATAAAAAATTCAGCAGGATTCCGGTATTTCTTCTAAAGGAAGAATTCTCTTCCTTTCTTGAGGAGAAAGAAGACATTAATTTACCAGTAATATAATGGAAAACACCTTGTGCCACATTTTCACATTTTTATTTAAAATCTAAGTTTCATATCTGGAAGGCTGATATATGGTAGGAAAACTGTGAATTGGGAGGAAAACAAAGACGAAACAACTAAACTATCTTTAAAGAAAAACATGAGCTCTACATGAAGCATTCCTAAACCAAAAATTTATGTAGTTTCCTAATTCTATTCTATATAAGTCAGTATCCAAAATTTGTACCTAAACACAAGACAATTTTATTGATCATTTATGATACGAATAACAGTATTTTTGAGATTTGCACCCTGTTGAGTTCTAAATGGGATGAAGTGGTTTACAGATTAACCTATAGGGCCAAATAAAGTAAATAAAGAGTAAAAGGAAATCTGTTCTAAACAAATGGAGCAAAAGCTTTCAGGCATCAAAGCTGAACACTTTACAACACTTGCACAATGAATCAGGCTCTGTGCTTTATGATAATAAAGAGAAAATGAAAATGTGCTGGGCAATACAGTTTTCTAACAACATTCACATGTGGATATAAACACATTTGCACAACTAAGCCTGAACAGGATTTTTTTTAGAGTCAGCAATTATATATCTGTGTTCCCTGTGTTTTGAATATAGCAAACCTTTAGTAAATGCTGTTGAATGAATGACTCCATGTATGCGTGGTTTTACTCCTCAAAAACTTTTGTTCAATAGAGTGAGCTTCACTCATAGGAAAGAGCACCTTTTCAGGTGTGAGGTCAGTGATCCAGGTAAAGGCAAAGAGGGGATTTAGAATTTGGGGGATATATGGGATTTTTGAGTGTCATGAATATTACCCAGAGAGGTTTCACATGGAGCTTTCTTTTATGTTCCAGGAGCTGAGAGTCAACATCTCTCAGCATTACAAAGCTATCTAAAACATAATTCATATACATACATATGCTTCCATTCATCTATTTATTCAGTAATTATCGGGCACCTCCTCTGTGTCAGAACTATGTTGAGGAGGCTATATAGGAAACAAGATGCGCCTGGTCTCTGACCCCTCAGATCTGGAATCCAGAAGAGAGAAGGGTGAATAAATAGACACGATGCAGAGTAAAATGAACAATGATAAAGGAATTATAGGGTCCAGGCGAAGTAAGGAAGGTGTCACTGTAACCAAATGTTAGTAAAGTGGATGCTAAAGTGGAAATATTATCTAAGCTGTGGCTTAAAGGAGAAATAGCCAAAGAGCATTTGTTGTTCTTATTGTTTGTGGGGAGGGGAGTATGCAGAATACAACGGAGAGAAGGAAAGTATTCTAGGCAGTGGAGTAATTAAGAATAAGTGAAAAACTAAGTTCTAGCTTTAAGGCAACTAAACTGCATTATAACTCCTCTGATGGAACTCTTGTTCTTTTTGAGATAGAGCAGGGAAATGGGACAGGGGTCATACCATTGTAAAATTTACTTAGCCTGTGAAAAAGGCCCAGTTTATTCTTTAACTTAATCTATATGCTACTCTTCCTCTTCTTCCAGCACCGTAATCAATTAAGTAACTTTGTAATCAGGATGAGAGAAATAGACCTCCAAAGTGTCAGTGAACCTATGTGGATAAAGAATGCCAAGATCGGAATCATCAGTCACTTAAATAACCCTGTTCTTAAGACAAAGCTTCAAAGGAATTATGAATCACCTGTATACATTATGCCTTATGCTGACCTCTACCCAAAAGGCCCTATAAAACTCCAAACCCTAAACCTTTAAGTGCACCTCCTCTTTGAGGTTGCCCACGCTCCTGTTTGTGTACTGTCTTATATCAAATAAACTTTCTTGTTGCAGAAGCCGATTGCACTTGTCTCTGAACTCTTTTTCATGATAAAGACAAGAACTCTCCAACCTCCATCTCCCAGTGGTAAATGTCTTTGTCACTTTGTTATTTCATTCAGCTTTCTAGTCTTAACACAATCCTTTTCTCCCTCAGACCAGTAGGGAAGGGGAAATTCTCAGAACATAACCACTCCATCCAGTGGTCCACAGCTCCCCCAAATCCTGTGGTGGTAGGGATATAATTCCCACGCTGTGAAGATCAAGCAGGCACTGGATGCCAGATGACCCTGGCTTCAGGAGTTGGCAAGGGATCTGCCCTATGCTGAGCAGGAGTTCAATGAACTTGCCTTTTCTCCCTCTGTTCTTCCTTGTTCTTTGTTGCTGACATTTGCTTCTACTCTTGCTTTAATGAATTCCTTTCTTGCTGGACTTGTTTGACCTGGTCAAGAATTTTTTCCTGATCAGGGTCAACAACGCTTGCCCTGTCTGGGTTGAGGTTTCTTTCACCTAGTGCGCAGGGACAGACCTCCCCAGATGCAGCTGCCTGACACATTTTGAGAGAGCCTTTTTTTGTGACTCTTGTCTGACTCTGTCTAGAGTTTCTTGAAGGCTGCCTGCCAAGGCCTATCTTGTTTGACCGTCTTTCCTTACGGGGAGTGTGTACATGGACACCACAGAATAGGAGCCTCCGGGCTGTACCTCTTTTGACCAAGGTTATTCAAAGGGAAAATTCGTTTCTTAACCTATAAGCCCCATTGGTACATTTCATCCCTATGCCCTCTGAATTTCCCTTAATCTGAGATCAAAATGCAAATCTTTCCATTAAAATTCAGAATTAAATTCATCAACATTATAGGAAAACTGGTTTGTCAAAATGTTATGTTTGTTAGTGTAAAACTTGAGAGACTCAATCTTCATTAGTATTTTTTAAGACTGCTGTCTCCTAGGGTAGTGAAAAATAACTGAAAGTAAGATTCCACATAAATTCTATTTTTATTTTCACTTTAAACAGTAAAATAGAAATCCCTAAGTTTAAGAATATGCACACTAATTAGAAATACAAATTTCTGGCTATTGCCCTAATATGTCAATGTCTTTAAAAACATGTAAGGAAGAATTCTTGAAAAATTAAATAGAAATGTATTACCTATTAATATAGACTATTAATTTTTAGAGCTATGCTATACACATCATGACATCATATGAAGAATGCTGAGAGCAACTGTGATACACAAATATTTCAGCATTTCCTATATGCAAAGTACTGGGCTAGATTCTATAGCAGACCCAATGATATTAAAGAAACAAATCCAGCCAGTAAGGAGTTTATAATAAAAATTTATCATTGGTGGATCAATTAAGACTTGTTGATAATAATAATGGTCCTCAATAATAATGGTCCTATAATTGCTAATTCTGGAAAGGAAACATTATGATGAAAATACCATACTTTAAATAGATGTATACTTTAGAAAATGAATTTATATTCCTTAATTTGATGAATTCTCTCCATTTTATTAAAATGTTTACAGATGCCACTAAGGTAATTTATCTCAAATGATTTAATATGGCTATAAATATAACAAAGAATTCCTACTGACCTGTTAAGAGATTTATTTTTATTGACAAGTTTTCCATTTTCTGTTTATCATTATATTCTTTTCTTGCCATTTTGTGGATAACTGCTTTGCCCTTGGGAAACTTGTTCAATCTACTCTAATTATCTGTATGACATATGGCTTCTTTAGCAATAATGAACAAGAATAACAGGTAGAAGGATGTAAAGAGAATGAAAGAAATCACTAACAGTCAACTCAAAATTTTGAAAAAGCAGCCCAGTCATTATGTTGCAATGTATTAAATTATGGACTAAAGAAAGAACATTTTACTTAACCCGCTTACAATAGGAAAGGACTACAGAGAAGAATATGGTTTCTTATGTAAATCATTATGGAGTTTAAGTTAAAAGTAAGGAAAGAATTGACTAATATAAAAAAAAATCATTTCATTCATTCGTTCAGTATTTTATTTAGTACATATATATCAGATAGTTTGCTTTAATCACTGTGTATCTCCTGGAACACTGTTGGCACTCAAATTTACTGAATCCAAAAACAAAAAAAAGAAAGAAAGAAGATAACTTGTCCTGGACTTAGAAAAGCAGAAATACTTTGCACAGGCAGAGGTGGAGGAAGGCAAGGGAAAAACAGAGATAACAAATAATAAAATATAATTGGTGTGTCATAGCAGGGTTACATAGGATGGTAAGAAAGAAAATGAGAAAGCAAGATAATTATATTGAATCTTGAAGCCAATATAAGATTGTATACCAATAACACTTCAATTAAAAACAAAAGTTCAGACTGTACCCTGAAGGTAATGAGCTGCCTCTTAAAGGTTTCTGAGACAACATGATGAAGACGACAATTTAACTGTGTTGATTTGTGAATTAAAACTGGTAAGTAACCAGTATGGCAAAAGCTTAATGGTCAGATTCATTAAAGAACATCATAGGAGTGGCTGACCATGACTTCCAAAAAGAGAAAGACCTGTTAGGAGGCAAATGTAAGACCTTTATTAAATGAGAAAGGCCTAAAAATGGCAGCAATAAGAAAAAAAAATGTATTCCATTGCAGGAACATATGTCTGTTCATTTATTCCAGTCTTTTTTAAAGGTCTCTTAGTAAAGGTTTATAATTTGGTTTACCTAGATCCTGCACATTTTTTATTTTTATTCCTCTATGCATCATACACGTACATGCACACACACATACATGCACACACAGTTGCTGCCATGTAGAAACAATTTTTCCCATTTTATTTTTTAACTGATGATTACTGGTATCTACATGGTATTCATTTTTGTGTATATATTTTTACTGATCTTTTTATTGAACTCATTATTTTTAATAGGTTTAAATTTGGTGTTCTTGGATTATAACATTTGACAATCACAAAGTACAAATAATGGTAACATTTTCTACCTTTTAAAATTTTGTATTATATTTTGTTTTCTTCTTATATATAAAAGGCTACACTTTTAAGAACCATCTTGATTAACAGTAATGATAGTAATTCCCATCTTGTTCCTACCTTTGATAGAGCCATTGATACAGCTCAGGTTACCGGCTAAGATTTGCATTATGGAAAGTTCTCCCCAGAAGTGGTGTTGAGAAATCAGTGCAATAATGGAAAGAGCAGAGAAGCCAGTTAGGAAGCTACTGCAGAAAAATCCATGGCAGAGATGCTAATAAATGCTTATCTAAAGCAGTGGTGCTAGATATGAACAGTTCCAATTTCAGAGATATTGGTGAGGAAAAATTCACACACTTGATGACCAGTTGAATTTAGGGGTGTAAAAAGGCAAGAAAATTAGGATGGCTTTTCAGGTCTCTAGTCATCCCTATTATGCAATCAATTACTAGGTTAGGAAAATTAGAGGAAAAGTAAGACATCTATTTGATATCACACAGTACAGGCAAATGGAAAAATGGGTCAAGCATCATTAGCAAATAAATAAATGACAGCTTTAGGGGGAAGTCTCCATAAAGGAAAGAGGAGTAAGAATTGGAGATTGAGAATACCTATTTTTGCAAGGAATGTAGGAAGAAACTGGCAAAGGAGATGAAGACATTTAGTAAAGAAAAAGAGGTTAGTATGGTTAGCATTAAAACGACGAAAGGGGAAGATTTCTCTTTTTAAAAAATCATAAGACTATATAGCTAAAGAAGAAAGAAGCATGAGAAAAGGCTATTGGTTTTCAGGAGTTTTTCAGTGACTTTTTTTGGCTTAACTTCAATTGAATGATGAAAGGGAGACAGACACAGGGATTTGAAAAAGAGTGTTGATATTGAGAAACTACAAGCTACAGGTAACTACTAATTTTTCATGTCTAATAATAGAAGAGAAATCAAATTTACTGGTGAAGACAGGACAACAAAGTCAAGTTAGTTTTGAAAATAGAAAAAACAACTGACTGAAGATCTAAAAAACAGCAGATAAATGAGGAAGCAAAGATCTAGAAGAAGAAGCCAGTGAGAAAATTAGGAACTCACTGGAAAGAAGGAAAAATAGGGATAAAACATAAATATTTTGAGGTGGTAGAGATAGAAAAACATATTACCTATTTTTACAATAAGTTAGGAGGTAAGGTCAAATGTCCAGAGTGTCAGATACTGTAGAAGGCTGAGAAAAGGTACTGTGGTCAATGGACTAGAAAATCAAGAAGACTTCAGAGGTAAATTGAGTGGGACCAAGAGCCCAAATGAAGGTTTTTGAAAAAGTAATTTGTGGTGTGCTATTACTTGGTTTGCAGAAGCAATGCTCCACAGTGTAGAGAAAGGAAAATGTGTAGGAGAGTGGGCAATTAAGGTCTGAGAGCCCAGAGGCAGCAAAGGCTAAGGTGTCAACAATTCTGGAAGCTCTCACTGCAAAGGTTGTCCATGGAGTGCACAGGGGAGCAGACACAGGTTAACACATCCATCTCAATAGCACACCAAGATCCTTCAGAGCTGGACTTGGAGAATGTTAAATGGTTCGGAGAAAACAAGCACTTGTTATATAATTTTAAGCTAAAACTTACATAATTATGAAAGCATCAAAGAGGAAACAAGAGAGACTAATGACACTGGATGCTTCTGGCACATGTTCTTTCCATCTCTAAAGCTAGGTTGTGAGAGATGCAGAATATGTCACCTCAGATAAAAGGTGAACAGGGGACAGATATTCTAACTACCAATAATGCTAGTTTTCCTCTAAAATCTCATCTTCTGGTCTCACAGCAAGAATATTAAAGTATTTTGATCCACTGTCAATCTTTAAACCTGACATCTAAGATGGTGAGAATAGGGATTTGAATCAAAACATGAGCTGAATTTTTAAATGACACCTATTTTTTTGTTGTTGTTTCTTTATTACCTAATTTTTGAAATTGAGAAATAACTGACATATAACATTATATTACTGTCAGGCATACAACATAATGATTCAATATACGTATATATTGCTAATATTTTTTTTCCTAGAACATAAACAAAGCCAGATACTTTTAAAAACACATCTACAGAACTAGTTTAAGTCATATCCAAATCTAAGCATCTTCCACTGAAACAAAATGAAAATACACGAAATTCTTCTGCCCTATTTTGAGGAAAAAATCTTTATAGTACTTAGAGGTTCGGATTATGGATAGACTAGGATATTCATTCATTAAAGATTATGTTCACCAAGAATTTTGGGAGTCCCTCAAGAAAAGTACACGTATTTAGTGTAACTACAACTATGAAAAATATGCACACATAGAGAAAATGACTGGAAGAGTATTTACCTCTGAGAAGGAGAGAGTGGTAAGATTTGGAAGCATGAGAAGGCTTTCTGGATGCTTGGTAGCATTCTATATCTTAACTGAATGGTGGTTACACAGGTGTGGCCACTTCTTGATAACTTATTGAGCTGACCACTTAAATTATGTGCATTTTCCAATATGGATGTTACACTTCAGATAAAATTTCTAAAAACAAAAGAACTGAAAAGAAACACATTAGTTAGTGTTGTATAACACAGATTCTTTCTGGAATGATGGGACCATGGGTGATCTTTTATCTTTCTTCTAGATGTAATTCCCATTTTCATCATGGGAAAAAAGATAAACTTTACTAAAAATACAGAGGTGAGTTATTGGAATGAACTAATAATGTCTACTTTAAACGAGGCTAAAAAGAGAAATAATTATCTCCCAAAAGGAATGTATAACCGTATATAAGCCTGTACCCAGGTTATAAATGCTAAACTAAATATCAGTAAGTATTTGAAAGAGCAGAGTTAATGACTGCAGAGCATAAAGTCAAGAACTCTAAAAACACATTAATATGGAAAATTCCAATTATACAAATGGGTAGGTTAAGGTCTAGAATCATAAACTTAAAAACAGAAAAAAGGGTTTCCAATTTAAAAACAAGGATAAAAGAGAAAAGAGAAAATGCCAGTAAAAATAATGATCAGAGGAGAAGCAAATCAAAGAAAAATTTTCTGAAGTGAAAGATAGCTTCAGCCTGGTTAACAAGAGAAACCATATAGTATTCTCAGCAATTATCCTTAAAGAATGACCCCAGACACTTACTTGTCAAGTTTTAAACCTTTAAAGACAAGCTTTTATATTCTGTTAAGAAGAAAAGAAGTATAACACAAGAATGCCTTTGGATCTCATTTTTCAGGTCTTTAAGAAGGGAGAAGCTAAAAAAGAAAAAAAGGAATTATAAATACAAAAACACAGATAATTCTAAGACAGAGAATATATTAAGACACAGAAGCCCTACAGTAACATCAGCTGTTAAGTCCTACAGCTGTTAAGATCACCACAAGAGAAGAGGTTTTGAAAGAAGACAGAAAGGTCACCTTCTAAGAGAATGAACTATGAACAAAGGGTGAAATTAAATTAAAACAATCAGTAAATCTGATCACATGTTGTGACAATAAAGGATAAATATAGTATGTCAAAAACAACATGAACTACCAACTATGCCAACAAAAGGCTAATGCTATAGATTTTAAATGGCTACAAATTCTTTGCAGCTACTCCCATCAAGAGGTGGAGTCTCTCACTCTCTGAATCAGGGCATGGCCTTGTGATTTGCTTGGCAACAGAAGGCATGTCGTGCAACTTCCAACTCTAGTCCTAAAGATGCCTTGCAGCTTTTGCTCTTGCCTTCTTGGAAATCCACGATGACTAAGTGAAGACACCTGGGCTTGTCTGGAAACACACAGCTCAAAAGACAGCCAGTACTAAGGCTGACCTCAAAAATAAAAGAATGACCTCAAATAAACAGTCTAAATCCACAACTAAAGGAACTAAAAAAAAGAGCAAATGAAGCCCAAAGTTAGTAGAAGGAAGAGCACAATAAAGATCACAGCAGAAATAAATAAGATAGAGAAGAATAATACAATAGGAAAAAAATCAATGAAACCAGGAGCTGGTTCTTGAAGAAAATAAACAAAATAGATAAACCCCTAGCCAGACTTATAAAGAAAGTGTATGCACACACAAAAAAAAACAGAAATGAATAAAGAATAATCACAATGGACACCACAGAAATACAAATAATTATTAGAGAAAATTATTGCCAATAAATTGGACAACATAGAAGAAATAGACAACTTTCTACAAAAATACAACCTTCCATGATTGACCCAGGAAGAAACAGAAAACTGAACAGATCAATTACCAGCAATGAAATTGAACTGGTAATCAAAAAACTCCCAAAAAACAAAACTACAGGACCAGATGGCTTCACAGCCAAATTCTACCAAACATTTAAAGAACTAGTACCCATCCTTCTTAAAGCATTCCAAAAAGTAGAAGAGAGGAAATACTTCCAAACTCATTCTATGAGGTCAGCATCATTCTAATACCAAAACCAGACAAAGCACACACAAAAAAAGAAAATTACAGACCAATATCCCTGATGAACATAGATGCAAAAATCCTCAACAAAATATTAGCAAACCAAATCCACAAATACATCAAAAAAGATCATTCATAATAACCAACTGGGATTTATTCCAGGGATGCAAGGATGGTACAATATTCATCAATCCATCAATATCATACACCACATTAACAAAAAGGATTTAAAAAAACACAATCATCTCAGTAGATACTGAAAAAGCACTTGGCAAAATTCAACATCCATTCATGATAAAAATTCTCAACAAAATGGGTATAAAGGGTACATATATCAACATCATAAAGGCCATATATGATAAACCTACAGCCAACATCATACCTAACAATGAAAAAGCTGAAAGCTTTTCCTGTAAGATTGGGAAAAAGACAAGGATGCCCACTCTCACTGCTTTTATTCAACATAGTACTACTGGAGGTCCTAGCCATGGCAATCAGACAACACAAAGAGATAAAAGGCATCCAAATTGGTAAGGAAGAAATTAAACTGTCACTATTTGCAGATGGCATGATATTATACATAGAAAACCCTAAATATTCCACCAAAAAACTATCAGAACTAATAACTGAATTCAGCAAGATTGCAGGATACAAAATTAATAGACAGAAATCTGTTGCATTCCTATATACTAACAACAAACCAGCAGAAAGAGAAATCAAAAAAACAACTCCATTTTCTATTGCATCAAAAAGAATGAAATACTTAGGAATAAACCCAACCAAGGAGGTGAAAGACCTTTACTCTGAAAACTGTAAGACACTCATGAGAGAAATTAAAGAATACACCAATAAATGGAAATACATCCCATGCTCATGGTTAGGAAGAATTAATACTGTCAAAATGGCCATCCTGCCCAAAGCAATTTACAGATTCAATGAAATCCCTATGAAAAAACCAATAGTATTTTTCAATGAACTAGAAGAAATAGTTCTAAAATTCATATGGAACCACAAAAGACCCTGAATAGCCAAACCAGTCCTGAGAAAGAAGAAAAAGGCTGGAGTATTATTCTCCTGACTTCAAGCTCTACTACAAAGCTACAGTAATCAAAACAATTTGATACTGGCCCAAAAACAGACCAGTAGATCAATGGAACAGAAGAGAGCCCAGATATAAACCCATACATATATGGCCAATTAATATATGATAAAGGAGCCATGAATATACCATAGGGAAAGACAGACTCTTCAACAACTGGTGTTGGGAAAACTGGACAGCTACATGTAAGAGAATGAAAATGGATTATTGTCTAACTCCATATTCAAAAGTAAACTCGAAGTGGATCAATGTAAGTCATGAAACCATAAAACTCTTAGAAGAAAAAGAGGCAAAAATCCCTTGACTATAAGCATGAGCAATTTTTTCCTGGACTCATCTCCTCAGGAAAATGAAACAAAATAAAATGAACAAGTGGGACTACATCAAACTAAAAAGCTTCTTACAGCAAAGGACACTGTCAGCAGAACAAAAAGGTAACCTACAGTATGGGAGAATATATTTGTAAATGACTTATCTGATAAAGGGTTAACATCCAAACTATATAAAGAACTCATAAGCTTCTACAATGAAAAACCAAATAACTCAATTAAAAAATCGACGTCCTCGGCAGAGGACCGAACAGACACTTCTCTGAAGAAGAAATACAAATGGCCAACAGGTACATGAAAAGATGCTCCACATAGCTAATCATCAGGGAAATGCAAATTAAAACCACAAGGAGATATCACTCAGACCAGTCAGGATGGCCACTATCCAAAAGACAAGAAATAGTAAATGCTGGTGAGGGTGTAGAGAAATGGGAACACTCCTACACGGTTGGTGGGAATGTCAATTGGTGCAACTTCTGTGGAAAGCAGTAAGAAGGTTCCTCAAAAAACTAAAAATAGAAATACCATTTGACCCAGTAATTCCCCTCCTAGGAATTTACCCAAAGAAAACAAAATCCCTGATTTGAAAAGATGTATGCGCCCCTATGTTTATTGCTGCACTATTTGCAATAGCCAAGATATGGAAGCAACCTAACTGCCCATTAATTGATGAATGGATAAAGAAGATGTGGTACATATGTACAACAGATATTATTCAGGCACAAAATGAAGAGATTCCACCATTTGCAACAACATGGATGGATCTAGAGGGTATTATGCTAAGTGAAATAAGCCAGATAGAGAAAGACAAATACCACATGATTCCACTTCTATGTGGGGCCTAAAAATAAAACCAAGTGAACAAAACAGCAGTAGACTCATAGACAGGGAGAAGTAACTGGTGGTTACCACTGAGGAGAGGTTGGGGTGGGTGGCTGGTGTGGATGAGAGGGATAAAGATCTCAATCATAAGTTGATCACAGGGATGAAGGTGCAGCATGGAGGACATAGTCAATGGTTCTGTGACATCTTTCTATGTTGACAAATAGCAAATGCACTAGTTGGGGTGAGGATTTAATAATGTGTGTAACTGTTGAATCACTGTTTTGTATAGTTGAAACCAATATAAGACTGCATATTAACTATAGTTAAATAAAAAAGTCTTTAAAATAATAAAACAACAGTAAAATTAAACTCCAAAATAGAATATAAATAAAATGGAGGAAAAAAGGATAAATTTGTGGGGAAAAGAACACTTACAAACTCATCACCAAAAATATTATGCAGAAAGTAACTAGATCCTAGGACTTGGAATTAAGAAATCTCTTCTCCAAATCCCAAATCCAATAGGTCACATAATCTTGACCTAGTGAGTTTCTCAGTTTCCCACTTACCACTTTTAACTTGTCTTTTAATTTGGGTGTCTAGACTATTTAATATAGTTGTTGAAATGCTTGGATTTAAAGGATTTCACATATATGATCATGCCATATGCAAACAGAGATAATTTTATATCTTTCATTTTAATTTATGTGACTTTCATTTCTTTTTCTTGACTAATTGCTCTGGGTAGGACTTCCAATATACTATGTTGATTAGAAGTGGTTAAAGTGAGCATCCTTGTCTTATTCCTCATCTTAGAGAAAAACTTTTCAGTCTTTTACCACTGATTATGATGTTGGCTGTGGGTTTTTGCCATATGGCTTTTATTATGTTGAGGTAACCGATTATTTTTTATAATTATCTCCACTATTGGCTTATTGGTTATAGCTCCTTTTCTAAAACTTCTTAGACATTATCAGAGGGTTTCCAATATACATCCAGAATTTATCATAATCTACCTTCAAATAATATCACCTCATATGTAGTAATAACTTTACAACAGTATACTTTTAATTCCTAGCTCTCCCTTGTTCTACTATTGATACATTTTACTTTGCATATAATATAAACTCTATATTACATGCAAATATATCACATAACTATTATTTTATCTTTAAGCAGTTAATTACTTTTCAGTGATAAAATTAATAAGTGTCTTACATATTCACCTCACTTTTGTCATTTACAGAGATTATTTTTCTTCTCTTTCTTTTCTTCCCTTTCTTACTTTTTCTCTCCTTTCTCCCTTCCTTCCTCCACCATCCCCACTGTCTCTCCTTTCCTCCATTTCTCTTTCTTTTCATGGTTTCGTGTTTTACTTTGGATATATTTCTTCTGACAGAACTTCCTTTTACATTTCTTGCAGCACAGATGTGCTCTCAGCTTTCATTTGTGTGGAAATTTCCTTATTTCCTCTTTATATTCAAAAGATATTTTCACTGAGTATGGAATTTGGGATTCAGTTTTTGCATCCAGTATTTTAAAGACATTCCATTATCTCCTAGCTTTCACAGTTTCTGACAAGAAGCCTGCTGTAATTCTTATCTTTATTCTTTTGGCTGTTTCTTTTTTTCTTCTATCTGCCTTTAAGATGTTCTTGTTATTTTCGTTTTTTAGCAGTTTGAATATGGGTATGACTTGCTTTTTTCGTTTTGTTTGTTTAAATCCTGCTTGGGGTTCTCTGGGATTCTTCAATCTGTGGTTTAACAGCTTTCATCATTTGTTAATTCTCTTTAAATATTTCTTCTTCCCTATGCTCTCTCTCTTCTCCTTCTGAACTCCTACTAGATATATGTATGAACATCTGATATTGTCCAACACAATTCCTGGATGCTGCTCTCTTTTATTTTCCCAATTCTTTTTTCCTTCTATCATTTCAGCTTGAGTAATTTCCACCAACCTATCTCTAAATTCACTGAAGTCTTCTGATGGGTATATTGAAGGACTGAATCTCTAAAACTGTACTTTAAAAAGTTGCTACAATTTTTATTTGATTGTTTCTTATTTGTTCATCTCCCTGCTGAAATTCTTCATCTGTCCATGTCTGCTGTCTGCCTTTTCCACTAGATTCCATTTGTATAGCAGCTATGTTTTCTTTCTGCCATAAGTAGAACTGTTGTAGTGTCCCATCTCTCTTTGAAGGAAAATGTCTGTCTCTGGATTTCAGGCTACTGGTTTGCCCTAACATATCGGCTCTCTGATGGCTTCACAGAAAAGTCTGATTTTGTAGTTTATCTGGCTTTTTCTTATTTTTTCAGTAGGAATAATTTTCATCTTTTTACATCTTAGCAAAAATCAGAAGTCCTGCCCATTCCCCCTTTTTTTAAACAGCTTCATTGGTATAATTTAAATACCATAAAAATCCCTCATTTAAGTGTACAATTCAATGATTTTTAGTATCTTTACAGGCTGTTCAACTATCACCACAATCCAGTTTTAGAACATTTCCATCACTCCCAAAAGATCTTTTGTGTCTATCTGCAGACAATTCCCATTTTCTTCCCATTCCCATAACCACTATTCTCCTTTCTAGTTCTATACATTCCCCTTTTCTGGACATTTTATAAAAATAAAACTATATAATATTTAGTCCTTTGCATCTACTTTCTTTCACTTAGCATAATGCTTTGGAGATCCACCCATATTGTAGCATGAATCAAGTTGTTCCTTTTTATTCCTGAATAGTATTAGATTACATTGCCATAGCACATTTGTTTATCCACTTACCAGCTGATGGATATTTGGATTGCTACCACTTTCTGGCTATGAATATCCATGTACAAATCTTTGTGTGGACATATTTTTTCATTTCTTTTGGGTAGATACCTAAGAGTGCAATTGCTGAAGGCATATGGGAAATTCACATGCAACTTTTTAAGAAACTGTCAAACTTTTCCAAAGTGCACATTTTACATACCTATAAGCATATGTGGGAATTTCCTCCTTCTTGAACTATTTTTTTCTTTGAACTTCAAAGATACCATACTTCATAGTTGTTGTTTTTTTCTCTGTCATTGGCCATTCCTTTTCAATCTCCTTAGCTGGAATTTTCTTCTCTGAGGGAGTTTCTTCTGAGCCTCTTCATATTCTCTCTAGATAATTTCACTCTGCCCCAAAACTTTTTAAATCATTTATATGCTCTAAATTCCCTAAATTTGTATCTCTACCCTAAATTCTTCACCAAGGTAGAAAAGTCTATATGTGTCTACCTGATATCTCCACTTGAATGTCTAACAGAAGACATCACAAACATAACTCTTGATTGTTCCTCTTTCAAGTCACCTCCTCTTCACCTGTCTCAGGGAATTAAAGCACTGCTCACCTTGTTTTCTAGATCCAAATCTCAGGAGTAATCACTGATTCTTCTGTTTCTATCATACTCCATCTCCAATCTATCAGCAAATCCTACTATCTCCAAAATATTACCTTGAACCATATGAAATTTCCAGCAATTTTCTTTCCATCTTTCCATCTTTCAATCTCTGTATCTCTTGGATTTTAAGTCACCATTGTCTTTCTCCTGCATTACTTCAAGAGATTTTAAACTGGCCTCCTAGCTTCTAACTTACCTGTGATCTATTCTCTCACAGCAGCCAGAATGGTCTTTTAAATATACAAATAAATAGCTACATGCAAAAGAATGAAACTGTACAACTATCTTACACAAAATAAACTCAAAATAGATTAAAGACTTGAACATAAGACCTGAAATCATAAAACCCCTACTGCTGTACAGTAAAGAAAATCCACAAATTGAAAAGGTGACCTACTGAACGGAGAAAATATTTGAAAATCATGTATCCAATAAGGGGCTAATATCCAAACTACATAAGAACTCATATTGTTCAATAGTGAAAAAAACAATCCAATTAAAAAGTGGACAGAAGAGCCATTTATCCAAAAACATACAGATCATCCACAGGTATAAGAAAAGATGCTGAACATCACTAAGCCCTACAACTGTAGGGGATACTCAATAAATATGACAGAATGAAAGATTAATCAATGAATGTCAAAAGAGCATTAAGAGAAACAGAGAAATAGTTAACTACATAATACTTTTAAAAGATTAAAAATGCATTAATAATAAAAGACACATTAAATAATAAAAACTCTTCAATATTTCATTTGTATGACCTACAGCACATAGCAAAAAGTTATATAAAGAACAATGACTAACACTAAAGAATAGGGAGAAACATAAAATTTAGTTAATAATCTCAACACCCAATTTTTGAAAACTTGACAGGTAAACATTTTCTTAAATTCTAATGTTGAATAATATCCCATAAATAAGGAAGAAATAACTTATTTCATTCTCAAGTAATAGCTATGCTCCCTCTTATACATGATCTGTGACATACTATTACTTTTGTCTGTTTATGATCTTCCTTCTGTCTTTTCATGAAGTTAATGCCTATTCATTAAGCAGATTGTCTTACTTCCTTCCATATATCTTAAATAGGTTAAATATCTATCCTGATTATGAATTCTTGGGGAAAAAATGTACTTCTTCATAGGCTTCTCACAGCTGTCCACTTACTTTCATTGGTGAGATATTTGATGTAACAGTAGACTAAATGCTTTATGAAGGCAAGGTCCATGTTATTTTCATTCCCCACTTAATCCCTGTACCTAGCACAAGGTCTGACTTACAAAAATACATGTAGAGAGAATAAATGAGTGAGAGGAAATGGTCTTATTTCTAAGGTCCTTCCAAATCCCAAGACTATGTCCATGATTTAACTCAGTACAGATTTCTGGCAGTTGTACTGTACATTATGCCAGTGAACCTGCTGCTTATTTAGAGCTCAAAGACCCCTGCTTCATCACTCCTGTTTGCTCTCAATAGCAACCATTTCCTTAGTACAAATGGAATTTGGTTATTCAACTGAAAGAGATGGGTGGTACCACCAAAGTCCAAACTTGTAATAAAATCTCTTATTATTTAAGGATTCATAAAATTTGCTTAATAAATCTTCTGAAAACAAAGTACCTTTTAATAAAGATGGTCTATGTGTGGAAGGTTTAGAAAACACTTGGCACTCCTCAGACCTGGATGAGATACTGCCATGACCAAAGAGGGGACCTCAGGTCACAGTCTGGGGCTCAGAGTATAGGTTAACAGGAATATATAAGAAGGAAAATATTTATTTAGGGCCCTTTGTTTGGTATTGCCACATTTCAATAGGTATAGTACCACTTTTTTTAACTGGGATAACAACAGGTACTATTATGCTATTAAAAATCATCTATAAGGCTTGGGGTGGATTAATGATTGTGCATTGAGCATTGACTCCCCTATACAGAATTTTATTGTTGTTAACAACCATTTGATCAATAAATATGAGAGATGCCCTCACAAACAAACAAACAAAAAAAGTACACACTTCCAATTGTAAAATAAATAAGTAACCGGGATGTAATGTATAGCATAAGGAATATAGTCAAAATATTGTAACAACTTGGTATGGTGATAGCTGGTACCTAGAATTATCATGTATATAAATGTTGAATCACTATGTTGTACACCTGAAACTAATGTAATGTAATACTGTGTGTCAACTACCCTTCAATAAAAAATAATTATCTACAAAAAAAAAAAAAAATCATCTATAATAAATATATTTCTCAGAAAAGGAACTAGTGCATTTTAAGCACATTATATTTACATTAAAAGTAATGCCATTTCACCCATCACTATTTCAGTTCTTCTCTTTTTAGATGCTATTAAACCATTTAAAAATAATTATTCTAATGCTAATCAGACTATTCTAATGTCTAATGAGAATATTTTAAATTACATCAGAATTATGTCTTAAATTCCTAAAATAAGAAGAAACCGATATATTCATTTAAATTCAAGAACATAACAATGAGAAATGGGATTTTCCTTTAGTCTAATTTCTAAAACATCAGGAGATTGCACCCATTACCTGAGTAGGACTCTGAAGACTGAAATCTAAACCACAAGTAAACTCTGTATGATGTTCCACTGTTTCAAGAAGAGGGTCAGGCTTTGAAAAGTTCCAGAATCTGTGAATACAAACAAAAAGAAATAATTTAAGTACCAAAAATACCAAAAAAATTTATTTAAGAAAAAAACAGGTATTTAATGTAATAAAAGATTTCATCAAAACAGGTTCAACCAATTCATAAATGCAGAGCCCTACTACTTATCTATATAAAAATTTAATAAAGAAAAATTGACTCCATTCTTTTATATATATATATATATATATATATATATATATATGCATATATATAATTATTAATCGATCTACCCTTGTAGAAGATGATTATATTCTTACATTCCCATTAGTATACCTTGTAAGATGGATGCCTAACAAGTTTCAATTAAATATTTTTTTGTATTGTACAAAGACATTTGAGATAATAAACACTACGCTTCTGTAGCAATTTCTAAAAGCATCTGTGGCTGTAAAATAAGGATACTGGATTAAATGAACTCTAACATTTTGTGATTTTAAATACTACTTCGTTTCTCAACAACTGACATGAAAAGATCTTAGTTTAATTTACATTTCAACAGCAATTCAAATTCTTTAAAAGAATCTGTTCTCTTAAAAAAAGGTTTGTAATTCTGAAACTATCTTTCTTTAGAGGCATAGCCTTTCTTACAGATTCCACATCAGTGTAATTTCTAGAGTCAAGAAAAACTGAAATGTGTTTTCCTGGGCCAATTAGCACTCTATTTACCCTCTATAGACTGCAAGTGGCAATATTTACCATAATATATCTCTGATTTCTACTGTACAAAGAAGAATTTGGCCCTATATTCAACATAAAAAACAGTACTTTATTTCTTAAGCTTTATTTGCTCATCATCTTTCTTATTTGACTCTAAACACACCATAAAAAAGGTCACTTTCAGAATCATATAGTCATATCCCAATCAGCTTCTCTAATGATCTACAACAGGGAACACACTGAGGATTAGCAGACCTCTTTGAAAGAGAGTAAATACACAGAAACAGCAGTCACAGTTTGTTTAACCTGGTGGTATTATTTCCCTTATAAATACAGAGTTGGCCTTATTAAGTTTGAAAAGGATTGTTGCTATGGATAATCCACTGTGTGAGTACCAGAGAAACAATGAATAAATAGCTCATTTATCAGATAACTGAAAATCTACAAAATACTTAGGCAGAGTGATTTTACTTTCGAAAATTTGCCTGTTCAAACAAATGAGGGAACAAGTTGCAGTCAGTCCTTCTCAGAAATCATAATAGTGGTCTTGATTGCCTTTCTGTGTTTGTTGCTTTCAGTCTAGAGACAGAAATTGTACAGAAATCTAATTTTCTAGATCTGATAATGTTCATATAAACAACAGTAAATATATAATTACATCATATTGTTTCTAAAACATGTTATTCGGTGATTAGCATTATTTGAAACAATAAATGATTTTGTATATACCCACGATGCTCCAAAAAATATTTTAAATGGTTTTAAAAATGTGCATATATTATGACCAAAAAAATGAGTTAAAGGAAAAGTAAAGGTAAAAAAGTAAATTCAAACCTGCAATGAAATTGGTATACAAAAATATATTCCATGAAGTTGTATATGCTTGACAAGGGGGAACCTCGAGATGCTAAGCCTTCCAACAGTCAAAAGAAAAAAGGAGACATAATTAGACCCTGAATTCATAGGGGCTAAAACCAAATTGCCCTTGGAAATTACAGAAGGAAATACACCCTTGGGAGTTAATGGAAAGAACTCCTAGGCTCATGTAATGAAAAGCATCCTCCATATCTCTTAAGGAAACAACAGAGATGTTTCATGAGCTTCTACTCAAGAGTCAATGACATCACCCCAAAGGGCAGCTTCATACAATCATTTAATGGGAAGGTCAATTTAACTCAGGTATTTTACTCTCTGACTTAACTTGGGATTTAGAATTTATTTCAGTATAATGGGTGGGTTAAACACTCTTTAGACAAAACATAAAACTTGGTTTCTTTCAATAGAAGTTTTTAAGGATAATAAAAAAGCAACAAAAATTTTGTTTGTATCCTACTGCCAACTTCCTGGAATGCAATTTTTGTTGTTTTCAGCCAGTTAAGTATTATCCTTAAGACTTCACTGAGGACAAGAAGGTAGCCCTTAAAAAACTAGGATGCCTAACAAGGTCATATGGTGAAACAACCCAACTCTAGCTTAAAAGTGTGCTAAGGGAATTCACATATGCAGGAGACTAAGATTCTATTCAAAAAATCAATTTGAATTTGCTCTAATACATAGCTTCATGGGCAGTCAATGCCCCACACAGTTCCACACCACAGTATCACACCCACCATAATTTTAACTAGGAAAAACAATCAAACATTTATCTGCATTTTGGAAAAAAACTCATCAAACAAGATGCTGAAATGCTAACGATTCTATTTGGCAAAGAGAGGGTCAATGAATGACATAAAAGCAATTACACCATTTCATAGCCTGATGGAAATTATGTAATATACAAAGTGAATATCATGGTGCCAAAATTATGAGACGCTCATTTCCAGGAGAATGGCTGTCTAGGTATCTAGATCAACATTTTTAGTGACAACAATTAAAACTCGTACAAAAATTTCATGAAAGCATCAGTGAGGAACACTCAGGTAAAAACTATGTAAAGACTGGAACCAGAGTGGTAAATGGAACAATGAGGCTAGCTTTTGCCCCGAGAGGATTTGCTAAATAGGACATAAGCTTCAATTTTCTCAACCTCAAGGGGATCAGGAGCCAGAAAAATCAGAAAAATTAATATATAAAAATTTTAAATAATTTTTGGTAAACTAAAATATCTTATCAAAAATACCGATTCAGTAAATTACACAAAGCTAAATAAGTTAGGAAGGCCAAAAGCTAATCAATGTAAAATAATTTATTTATTGTTAATGACTTTATTAGTAACAAAATAAATATGTATTTCTTTCCTCATTTGACTCTCTCATGGCAACCATTGTTAAGAGTTCAATGTGTATGCTTCCAGATTTTTCTATGAATCTCCATTCAAGTTCTACCAGAAAGGAGTGAGTTTTAAGGAGGAGGTGAGTGTTTTTTTCCTGGTTTTCTCACATTTGCAACTAGGTAAGTAGGCAAGGTCTTTCCTTGCAATCTTCTTCTGGACTCAAGGGTCCCTTAAGTTCTATTTATCTGAGGGCCTTCATGTGCCTTCCATACAAGTAAAATGGGCTCCTTTTGATTGAGAGAAGTCAGGCTACATATATCAGTAAGTGGTCAAATAAGGCATATTATTTTTAAGTGAAATGTTTGTTTTGGTCCAGTTGGTGCCTTTTTGTCTCTTTGCAGATGAAATCACTATTTATGTTCTCTCATGGGAAGCAAACATATTGGACAGGCCTCCAATGATTAAAAATATTGCAGAACTGTAGAACATTTTTCATTTAAATTGGAGATTTAGAGAGAGAAAAATTCATCACAGTATAGAGTCTTGTTTGAGTTCCTTTTGCTTTCTGACTCCGCATATTTTTAACACTGTTACTGTTAAATAAAACTTCAAAACTATTTTTCAAATTAAGCTGAATTAAACTACTTTTTACTTTACAAAAATATAAATTCAAATCTCTATACTAACACTTTTGAAATTTAGCCAACACATGAATTCAGTAGAAGACTTAAAATCTTTTTCAAAGTTCTTCCTTTTCCTTTCCTGGCCTCAACTGATAAGTTAGTCAGCAATTCTTTGTCTTTCCTAACTACAGTAAAAAGATGGGAAAAAGTTCTGACTACTTTTTAATACCTTACATATATATATATATATTAAATATAGTTGTGTTTTTAAAAATTTAAGCCAATTGCACAATCATAATTCCCTCTGTGTGCACTGCTTGGGTCTGGTGTCCTCTATAGTGATGAGCACAAATGATCAATAATGCTTGATGTTGCTGGTCCCAGGACCACACCCTAGTCGGTTGCTACTGGTAAGGTTTTATTAATACACTGTGGTTCTAACCACTAGTGAAGGCAGAACTTTGGGAAGAAACAAACATATCAGAGGCAACTTATAGGCAAAGATTTTCACAGGAAAAGTAACACTATTACCCCATATAGTTTGATGAACTCAGCAGACTAAGCAGAAAAGCCTACTTTTTAATTGCTAAAAAACAGAACAGTATCAGTGTTAGTTGCAACTTCCCAATAATAAAGAACAAAGATGATCCAAAACTGGGTTTCCCACTTTACACAAACTATCCACAGAAAGAAAAACTTAACACAGTTTTCATAGTGCCTTCCCATGATCTTAAACTGTTTTTGATCAGTCCAAAAACTTTTCACAGTAGATGCAAAGGGCATAATTATTCTCACTGAAGAAATGAGGAGAATATGCTCAAAGAAATTAAGCAATGCACAGTAATAAATCGTAACCCCAAAGCACAGACTCTACAAGCATGATGTCCAGTACTTTTCTACTGGAAGATGTTGCCATTTACTTTTTCTCTAGCCTGGGCCATGCCAGGGAATCTGGAATATAGGTGAGCAGGATCTGGGATTCTTCAGGTAAATTTGACCAACAGGCTAAAAGTTCAAATGGACCTGGATCAAGTCAAGTCAGGCCTTCCCCCAAACTCCTCAAACTACATGAAAATTCCATAAGCTAAAGCCCATACCAAGACTTGGTTAGTCTGCCAACTTACAGTCAAAAGCAAAACCCTAAGGATATTACAAGTTAAAATAAATCTGAACCCCCATGGCAAGGAATTCAGGGCTTTTCCTTTCTCTCATTTAATATTTTTATATATACTTACTGGATCCTCTCATCCAGCACTCAACTGATCCCCTCTTTTTGTAACCTCACAGGTTTCCATCCTTTTGAGGTGAATCCCCCCCTGAGTAGAACATATGGAATTACAGGCTTATTATTTATTTTATTGTCAGTATTCCTATTAGAGGGGATTAAAAAAGAGAAATTACAGACCAGCAAAACAATTTTATAAAGAACCAAATTCATTCATTAACTAAAAAATATTTGTTGCGTAGTAATGCTCATTGATTGGCATGACTGGATTGGAGAGTTGTTTTGGGTAATAATAAAAATAAGTTTAAAACAGAAAAGTACTACCTGCTAAATGAAAAATAGATGATTAATTTTAAAGAGTTACTGAAAAATTTTCAAAGATGACTTTTAGGACACTCAATCACAAATATCTAGAAACCATATCATATATACAAACTTGAAAGGCTAAATACAATGAAGTTCTAGAATTAAGTTCCTCTATCAAAATTAATTTATAATAATATTTCAATTAAGCCTTTAATTAAGCCAGTATTATAGAAGGGCTTATGCCATTTCATCACAATAAATTTAAGCCCAGGAACCACATACCACAAAGCTGGAGTACTCTGACAAATTAAAGAAAACCATTAGCTAATGGAAGGCTTGCTCTGAGAGTATTTATGGCTGCTCTCCACAGGGATGCAGGATGACTTACTGAGGAATGCGGTATCTCAAGAAGAGAAAATAAAGGAAAAAAGAAAAATTCCTACAGTTTGTTTACTGTTTGCTGGTACAAACTCTAATAATTTTGCCATAAACTTTTAAACAAATATCTGCCTATGCAAGTAACAAAATGGGAAGAACGCCATGTACTCATGAAATACTATCAAAACCTCATGGGTAAGAATAGTCTATGGACATGTGGACTGTAACTGGCACTAACATGCAGCTACCTAGAGCAAAAGATAATTTCACAGCAGTGCAGACAATAATGGGATCAGATGAGGTTGCAGCAGAACCTGCACACAGTGCCGGGGGTGAGGCAGACAGGAAGACAGACACCAATGGAAGTGGGCGAGAGAAAACAGACACAGAGCAGCAGATCAAATAATTCTGTTTCTTTTCTGGTGACTGGACATGAAAGCTTCAGGGAAAAAAGAAAAAAAAATTAGTCTGCAGAACGAGGAGGAATGATGAAGCAGGCACTCTGAGTAGAGCAGTTCAGGGCCTTCCTCAGGCCTGGCCCACTCCTGCTCTGTTGTTTTGAGGGATCCCAGATCCTGAAAACATTCAAAAAAGTCATCTTCGAAAACTTTTCAATAACTCTTTAAAATTAATCATCTATTTTTCATTTAGCAGGTAGTATTCTTCTGTTTCAGAGTACTCCAGCTTTGTGGTATGTGGTTCCTGGGCTTAAATTTATTATGATGAAATGGAGTAAGCCCCTCTTTCCCCTTTGCTATGTAAGCTAGGGCAAGATGATTTCTGTTTTACACACAAGCACGCACACATGCACGTGACACCTGCCCTAACAGTGGAGAAAAATAAGGGACACTGCTGAATTTTGTCTAAGATGAAAACAGATGAACAATTACTGGTTTTTCTCTATATGGTTCATTCTATTAGTGTCAAATCTCTATGAATTCAATTTTAGAATACTTACTGCTGTCACATTCTAGACTGGGGTTTCAGGACAGACTAAAGGGGCATTATTTATCCCTGAGCTCTTAAGGGACAGAGTAAACTACTATCAGCTGATGCATAGCACCCAGTTGATCTAAATATATAGGCTTACTAAGTGTGCAAATAACTAAGAGAAACACTTAAATTTTCTGCTTGATATCCTTTTTCTTAAAAACTGCAACTGCACAGATTCATTTTCAGTTATTATCTTTTGACTTTCTACTATTGAGGTTGAGGTAAAGCAATATCTACATTAGAAAATGTAAACATATATAGCAAAATCCACTCAGTTGTCTTATTGAAACTGTACAACAGAATTTTTTAATTGTAATGCAGATTACTGACAAACTCCATAAATTTTAGTTGGAACTAATCAGCACAATTCAGAGTTCAAAGCAGTGACTTATACTGCATTAAGCTAAGGCTTGGCATTCCTCCCTCCTTTTATTTCTTCATGAGCTTACAGTAGGTTATGAATTAGACATGATTTTGGTTTCATTCTTAAAGAAAAATGTTAGTACTAAATAATTCTGAGAATGTTCTACAGTTATACATCAAGGTATTTAAAATCAAGTCTCACAAGTTGCTTTCTAACTAATGCATGCTCTTCCATTTCACAGCAAATTATTTTCACTTTTCACCTGTCACTTAACTTGCAAAATGATTCTTCACTTCCCAAAAGATCTTTTCAGTATGACAATAATTAACATAAGAATTTTCTAATTTAAAAAAGTCAAATGGAAAAATTCTTTTGAGATATATAAAAACACCAATATTATCAGTAAACTTGGGAGTCAATGCTTCATAGATACAAATATCTTAATCCTTTGACATATGAAGCTCAAAGATTTATTAGTAAATTGCATATTACAATTGATTATAGAAAAAAAACCCAGCAGATCTATCTGTAACTCTAGTTAACAGTCAGGATACCAATACAATAGTTCCAAATTTGTTAAATAGTAAAATTTTGTGATCTAGTCACTATGGTCTTAAACACAACAAAACAGCAAGTTTTCTCCTTGAAAAATATCACTTTCTTATCCCAGCAGGACTTCCCACTTAAAATTCTGTTTTATTAATGACTACTTCAAACTGTATTGAAATACAATTGTTTGCAGGCTTTTATAGCATGACCAAAGGTTATCATAATTTTTCACATAATTTTAATTCACTTGCATTTATAAACATTTACTTAGTATAACCATGTCCCCAGGTACTAGAGACAAAACAATGAAACAGACAATCCTACCCTCTAATCAGACAATGCGCTTTATTAATACAAAATACATTCAGTACTAAAATATGCTTTAAAAAATTAAACAAATATGCAAATGCAAATACTTTTATTCTTAAAAAGGTAACCAAAGGCAACTACATTAAGACGCTTTCCTAATATCATGGTTAAGTTTGGTGAGCCTTTGCCACGAAGCAAAAATTGTGATAGAGTTACAAACACATTTATTTATATCTAAGATATCTGAAAGTCATAGAACATTAAACAATTCTTTGGTCATTTTAAGAATTCAATCACAGTTCTTTCAAATGCTAACAATTAGTATCTTGTGGTTTGATAAACAAATGTGGAAGAATTAAAAACAACTGTCTTAAACGATGAGGTAAAATGATCATTTGGAAGCTGCATATGAGCTCACAATTCAGCCACATTTCTTATCTATTTACTTTGACTGACCTTTTTTTTTGTGGGTAAGGGGGACTAGGTAAAGTTGAAATGAAAGGTTTGTGAGACAGAGTACATATTCAGCTATACTATCTGTTTACTTTGGCTGACCTTTTTTTACAAGGAAGGAGAGAAAGAGAAGTACCTGCCCATGGAAATCTCTGTGCTAATAAACATAAGGATCAAAAAAGCCTATCAACCACACCAAAGTTAAGACACTTACTATATAAAGGCAAATCCCATGAGAGTAAATGTGACAAAGATAAAAGGTATTTCTGTATTTCCTGCTTTGTTAAGATTCTAAGTTTACTACAATCAAAGACTATTTTCCTGCTTATGCAATATAATGAAGTGATTGTCTTACTTTACAATTAAACAATATCATTAAGTATTATATTAAAGTGTTTGTAAGAAACATTTTCAGTGCCTTATTTACACAAGCAAAAACAGCTTACTTCTCATGTTTTTATTTTGAAAATTACAAACTGACAGAAAAATTCAAAGAATATAATGGCCACCCCTATATCATTCATCTAGCTTCACCAATTTTCAAAATTTTGCCACATTTGCTTTATCTTTCTCTCTCTACACATACACATATAAAATAGTGTTTTTGCTGAACCATTTAAAAATACATTGCAGACATCATGATTTCAGTGTCTTTTTGTGATCTGCTTATTTTTAACAATTTTGGTCAGAAGTGTAAGAGCATGTATTTATAGTGATGGTGATAAATACAAAATTTGAGGAATATATGTGAATGAAAAAGAAAAGAAACTAAAATTTACTGAGTGCTTGATGTGGGCCAGTCACTGTGTGAACAGCCCTGCATACATTGACATTTAAACCTTACAACAGTATGTTTTATGACTGAGGACACAACAGCTCAGGGAGGCCAAGTGACTTTATAAGAGATTGAATATAGTTACTAATGGCAAATACAGAATTTTAAACTATATCTACTTTTCTATTACATCATGCTGCCTCCCTAAGAAACCATTTTTTAAGCAAATATATACTTACTATATAATAATTTCGAAGAAAACAGAGGTTGAATTGAAATAGAAGTATTCATGTGATTTGCATTTGAATAAAATTCAGCTTTGTACAGTGCACCCACTGTTCCGGTTCACGCTGTACCATATTCACAAAGCATGTTTCCCCCACCTCAACTTGACAATGTAACAAGAATTACCATTCACAAAGCTCCTTGGTGGCTTTAAGCAACATAATTATCTTATTAAAGTAATCCTAGGTAAGGCATGAATGATCAACACCTTAACCCTCCCTACTGTACCTACATTTTAGAAGAGAAAATTTGTTACTATTAATATTCTCATTTTAAAAACCTATTTGTTTGAACACTTACTATGTGCCAAGAGTGTCTACAGATAGTTTCACTTAATCCTCTGAACATCCCTGCAAGGCAGGAATCATTTCCTGTATTTCACAGCTGGTAAATGGAAGAGTCAGCCTTTCAGCCGAATCCTGATGGACTCAAAGGACCATATGCTCACCCTACCACACAACCGATTTCTAACCCATAGACCTTTCCAAATGTCTCCAGCAAGCAGAGGTGAGGTGGGATAGTACTGATTCTGGATAACCTCCTGCCCTCCATTTAGTACTTCTCTCTCATCTTCTTCTTAACTTGGAATTTTATTAAGTTATAGTTTATGAGATTTACCAAGTTTTGGTCCTAGATTGTCAAATCTCTCCCAATAAAACTGTGAAGTTACATAATTTAAGTTAAACTATATTGTGCTTTTCAGGAATATTTATTATTTGTGCCCTAGGACTCAAATATACTTTAATAACATAATAATATAGTTCATCAAATGACAGATAATCTGATATGTACTTATTATAGTAACATTATACTTATTTAGGAATATAACTTTGGGGAGGACCAACAACCCAAAATAGAAAAACAAAAAACAAAGAAAAGTGTGTATATGTAATAAATGGCTATTTTTAAATCCATGTTTTTTATTCAGTGAGAAGATTTTAAAAAGTACATATAAAAGTAAAAAAAAAACATGACAGCTGGAAGTAAAGCAGCATAGAGAAAACACAAAAAGTGAAAGAAACTATAAAATAAAACTTTCTAGGGCCACAGTTCCTCAGGACAGTTTTGTATTACAGGCAGTTCTGTAACTGATACAATGTCAGCCGTGGCCACAGGTGGTTAGATTTTTGTTAAGGAAGATTTAAGATTGTGTTCCTAAGTTATATCCCACTTAAAGAAAATAAAAATTTATGTTAAGGATACTTGAAATCCCATCCATCAGTAACCTTTAAATTCTAGTTATATCTTTCCAAACATTTTTTGGTAAAAATGTATATACATATGCCTGTGTGTATGTGTATATTTACACATATCTCTATATACATATATTCTGAAAGGTTTTCAATCTATAATTGTTAAGATAAAGTTATGGCACATAACATTTTTTACAGCCATCATTGTCAAGACTCAATTATATAGGGTATGGAATACTTCAATCCTGAAATGATTATAGATATTAGAAGCAATATTGTATTTTGGCAATACAGTCCCAATGGGGAAAATGCTTACATAACAGAGCAAAATTAGACATATTTAGAAATATATAAAGGCTTGGGTTTACCCGAAGTTTTCAGGTATCAAATAATATAAAAACACACCAGATTTGGAAATCTAGGTTCAAGTTTGGCTCTATTACTTGCCAGATATGTGATATCAGCCTGCCCTTCCACTTCTCTGAGTCAACTGTCTTCTGGATAAAATGAGCACACCCCCAGAGCAGTACTGTATGGATTCAAGGAATTATTATATGTCAATATGCTTTGTAAACTAGACATAGCTTATCAAAAATAGGAAGTTAAATATGAGAACAGATATTGATGTGGAAGAACCTGAGGCATAAAGAAGACTCTTCTCCTGGACCTATCCCAGTTGGTGTTCCTACTGCTGGAACCCAGTTCAACAGAGGCACTACTGACACTGGAGGAAGAGGAGCCCAGTCCTAAATATAGGCATTATCATGGCCATTACAGGACCTTATGCCTGGTCCCTGCCATTAAACGCCAACAGTGTCCCCCACCATTGCATAAAACCAAATATGCCCCTGCTAAGAATTACTGCAGGTTTAACTTAAAGGGCAAATGTAACCAGGAAAACATACACATTAAGCTGCAGGTCCTTTTACCTCCGTATCAATAAATGAGTAAGAATGGTCTGAGGCAATGAAGGGGGTGAGAACTTGATAATATGGGTGAATGTCGAAACCACTGTGTTGTTTATGTGAAACCATCATAAGGTTGTATATCAATAATACCTTAATAATAATAAAGAATGGTCTGAGAGGCCACAGAGACTGTATGAGAGCTCTAAGCACCTAAGATGCACTGAAGGGAGAAAATGTTCTGCCAAGGGGATAGAACAGTAGAGAGGAGGCAGAAAATGTTTAAAGTTTATCTTGTATATACATTTCCAGGCACTTTTCAATGAAAATGAATATATATGCACATGTAATTACAGAAGTTTTTAAAAATCACTAAGTATAAGATAGCAATCATCTAGGTCTAGGGCCAGCCCCAGTGGTGTGCGGGAGCCAGTCTGTACTGGTTGAGAGCTGACGGTGCACAACTCTTCCCGCACCATGTTTACCACCATCACACTGGTGATATATGGTGGCCACAGTGGGAGTATCTGGATATCAGCCATGGTGGGAGTATTTACACCACTGAACTCATATTTCAAACACTACAGATCAGCTTCCCCTCAACCTGCCTCAAGAGCTGAGTGTTAAAATTTTACCAGCACACCACTGGTCATCCCTCACTGTGTTTTATGTTGAATAATAAACTGTTAATAAACTCAAATGGCATCATTATCTGATCTTATAAACAAGAGAAGCACTGATAAAACTATTGTTACCTTCTATTTATACTTTAAGAATTCAGTAGTGGATCTATGAATTTACAAGTTATGTACTGGACATATTGACAAAAAGTTTGACACTGTCACCAAGAAACTGAACTCCAAGGAGGCAGGGAACAAAAGCCTAGGTTGAGGCTGTCTGCTTTTGTTGCCACAAAATAAAAATGCTTAGCTCACTTTTGAAGAGTAGCTGAAATGGGCCTCAACCTCAATGAGACGCTCTTCTGTCAATATCCAATAATGACTATGATAGCAAAACACTTATATAGCACTTACTATGCGCCAGCATTTGTGTGTATTAACCCATTTAACCTCATACCAATCCTGTGTGGTGAGGACTACTATTATCTCCATTTTACAGATAAGAACATTGAGCCACACAGTTTTAAAATAACTTGTTCAAATTTATAAAGATAGTAAAAGGCACTCTGGCTCCAGAGGTTGCAGTCCTAACTCGTGTTACCCAGGAATGTTACCCAACCCTCAGTTAGTCCATTTAACATGTGTCCTCCACACTCCAGATCTGTATTTGGGACTACATATCTCCTACTACACCAACTCAAATGGCATGCTCAGGGCTCACCAAAGGGTTCTTCCACTTTTCCCCAAGCCTTTGCTTCTATCATTTCCTCAGCAATATATTTCAAACTATTACAATGGCTGTCAGATAACAGACATTCTATAAAAGTACCTGAATTTTAAAGCAGAATACAGCTGTACCATTCTGCAATCAAAAAGTGTTAACAGTTGAGTTGGAAACATTAAAGTTGCTGGTATAGGCAGGGAGTTTTATAGCATACAAGCTGTGGATAAGTAGTTTAAAAACATTGGAATTAAAATTTACCTGGTATTTTTCTTGCCAACAATTCTATAAATCTAAAAAAAAATTGCTCTTTGGTTTATTTTTACCAAGAGCATTGATAAAATGTTTTAAATTTTAGAATATTGATAAAAACATCATGAAACTAAAGAGTGCTACTCTGAGGCTTAACTAATCACTTCAGCTCTATCAATTTATAAAAGTTCTATCTTTAAATATCTGAGAAGTATCTGCCACAATGTGGAAGAGACAAATGTTGCCCTTCATAATGAAAAGAACACAATTACAGTAGTGTTTACGTTCATTTGGCTGTCATGCACACAGGGCTTGTTGGTTTCTGTGTTTATGGAACGGTCTACTAGGTAGGAAACCAAAAACAAGCATTCAGAACTCAACACATGCTTAGGCATGGTTGGCACAGCAAAGGTGGCTCCGCAGATAAAAAGGTAGACCTAATGAAGAGGATATCAGGAGAGGCTAATATGCTAAGCCTGTGGTGATAACATTCATAGACAAAAGGAAATAATTCACTATGATATGGTTTACATTTAGTGGTATCTGAAGTGAAGTTTAGAAAGAACCGATGTGTATGTGATATTTTTCACAAAGGTTGGAGATTTTATTTAGTCTAAACCATACTAATTTCAAATGCTATGTTACTTATTAATTTTTAGATTTTTATTATTTATTCAGTGAAACAAAGAGCTATACTATACATGTAAAGGACTTAAAGCTTTTTTTATTAGATATGAAAATACATGCACATTAAAAATATGAAACTTGCTTTTTATAGTACTAAAATACCCATCAGTTTTTATAAATGCCCACCATATGAACTATTTTAAAACAAAAATTTTTAAGCTTAAAAGACTAATAAGCAAAATATAAAAATGGGCAAGTAAATGGAAGCTTACATGTGAAAAGCTTATGTCACAAACACTAGTCATAAAAAGTCTAAAGGTGATAATTATACAACCATCAGTGCTAAAAATTAAACAGGTTACTGCTTATTTCTTGTCTTTAGTCTTTTTCTTTTTGTTAAAATGATTTTTCTGGCACTGAAAACATCATCAATCTAGTGAGATTTAAAATCCTGAATTCAGAGGATAAATTTAACTCCTATCACATGGGATAAAACTCACCACAAAATGCACCATTTCTGACCTTTCCAATGAGTGGTCACCACACACAAATAATGAGAGACTAAACTCACACAGGCATTAGTGCAATTTAAGTCATATTCTCATCATGTTTTGACAGTTACAAATATACATATATATAATATATATATATTCAAAATTCAAAGTTTTAAAAATGGTTTTATTTTCCTTTTCTATTTTCTTTTCATAAGAAAGTGTTTGATAATCCTATTCTGAAATACACAATTACTAGCCTCTAATTACATTTAATACAGAGGCAAAACAGTAATTTAGTAGTAGCCATATGTATGTTAAAATTAAAATTCTATTTGCGGAAAAAAACCAGTGTTGTTGCTACATACTGCCTGTGAGTAACTTGGCTTAAGTTTTATTCCACTTTACATTGCAAAAATACTTACCAATTTTTCAGAAAAAAAATAATTCCAGGTTTCATGCTTGACTAGGTATAAGGCCATAAATTGCCCTGGTGAATGGAAGCTTAAGGGAACACTAACAGCTTGGCTAAGAAGGAAAGAGAAATGTGAGAGAGGAGTTAAAGGAAAACAGAATAAAGGAAGTCACAAGCTGAGGATAAAGTCAAAGGACGGCTGCAGCTTGATGCTATGGGGAAAGAAGAGGTAATTTCATGAGTAGAGTCCTGAAAGTAACAGAAGTGTATGGAATTAAGAGCACTCATGTCCAAGAGAACCAGAGGGGAAACAGAGAGGCACAGACTTCGATAAATTTGCAGCCTTATAGGGAAATTGACATAATTTGTGCTTGAGCCCTACAATTAAATTTTTTTTTTTTTTTAAAGAGAGAGAGAAGGTCTTTTACTCAAAGTGTACAGAATAGGGTTGGTGAGGTGGTTTCAGAAGGGAAGCAAAGGCTGGGAACAGTGAAGAAATCAGCACAGTACTCCAAGTATGTCCTCTTAGGTAAATTTTATAATTTTTTTGTGAGCTTGTGAAGACGGATATTACTAATTTGATTTTACATATAAAAAACCTGGACTCTAAATTACATAGGAAAAATTGCCTATCAGAATGTCTTTTTCAAATACATTTGAAAGATCTTTTATTATTAATTAAATTTCAGTTTTCCCAAATGTTTACAAATACAGCTAAGATACTTCTGATCTTATGGTATGTTACAGAACCATGACCTATGCCATTTCTCTTCCCAGAAGCACTAAACATCAATCTCCAATCTCCAGTTTTGCTTAGGATTCAGGAAAGAAGCACAGTGGAGAGAAATTCTTACAAGTGGAGAGAAAAATAAGACTGTGAGCCACAAACTGTGATGCTTTCTGAGTGTGGTTAGGTACCTACAAGTTTTTAGAGTAGTGCAGTCACATTCAAAGGCCCAGTCTTAATAAATGTCCCTGAAACAAATTCATATCTACAAAAGTAAGGCATTTCCCATCTGGCTATGCACGGGGGCTTAAGTAGATAGAAAAAACAGGGAGTGGCCAGTAGATTAAGATCACAATGACAATTCTGAAAAGGAAGTATAGGTAGTCACTAGGTTTCCACCTTTAATTAGAAACAGAACAGTGAAATGGATTTAAGATGCCCCTTGATTGGCAGGATCTAAAAATCTGAAGGACCTAATTAAAACTGTTAAGGATACTAAAAATGAGATCATCAAAAGATTAATGCCCCATCTCCAGTGATCAGTTCCAAACACTAGAACAGTCTTTGAAATTCAAGGACTAGATCTACATCTAGAAATGCCTTCTGAGCACACAAGTAACACTGTAACAGAGAAGATTGAAAGTTTACTCTTCATCCTGCTCAGCCTATCTGGAGGATCTCACATTACTAGCCATCCGCATCTGGATGAAATTCTCTTCTGCAGTTTCTATGACATACTTCATGCTCTGCAGTCTCCTTTGATTTAGGTGGGCTGTTCCCTTCTTCCTTCCAACATTAATTCCCTCCTGAAGATAATGTCTTTTTGCTCTTTCTCTAAAATTATCTCCCTTTGGCTTATTCATTCTTATGGGCTGAATATCAGTAAGTCAATGCTCTTCAAATCCACATTTACAACCCAAACCTCAAGTCAATGCTCTAACTCCATAGTTCTAGTTTGGAAAAGTTTGGGGGATGGCCAGAAACTGACAAGTTTTCTTCCTGCTTCCCATGTTGCTATTCTTCTGCTCCCATGCTAAAAATTATATAATCTCTCCTTACTATTTTACACAGACTATTAGAAAAACAAAACCTGGTTATGGTATCCTTTTAATTGAGAGCTGGAGGCCTCAGTGTGATTATGTTTCCCAGTTTGTCTGACTGCTTGCATTAGATCAATCAAAAAAAAAAAAACCAAGTTAGGGCATGTAATTTCTCCCAAAGCATTGTTGTAATTTATTCTATTAGAAGTACATTCCTTACAAACAAAATTATATAGCTTATGCCATATAAACACTGACTCAGAAGTAAAGGAGAAAGGAATCCTGGGTAGCTGAGGCAATGAGGTCATGAGAATCCAAAACTCAGTGTATCTTCACAAAACCCAAGACAGAACAAGTAGAAGGATAAATAAAACTACACAAAACTCAAGGCTTCAACACATCCAAACTTCTAACACGTAAAAAATAAAAATAAAAAAAGATTTTCAATGAGTTGTCTCCTATGTTTCAGCTGTAAGCCTGGAAAAACTGAATGAAACAAAGAAGGAAGAGCTAGAAGCAGGTCTAAGACTGACTTAGGTGAAAGAAAATCCATCCTGAAACACTGAAAAGCACAGCACAGATTACATATTTAAAAGTGCATAGGACACAAGGAGTTCTCTAAGAAAGTTAACAGTTTAAGGGGAAAAGTGGATTAAAACAAAGGAAAGGTACCACCCTACAACATTAACCCTGTCCAAGATATGCAGAAACACACAAAGTCTTCATCATTAAAAAAAATACTACAATAAAAATAAAATGGATATAAATCAAACAATTCACCTGACAAAAGATTCACCTCAAAAAAACAGTGAAGCAAAAGAAAATTGTAGTATAATATTCTAAACGGAATTAAATATCTTCAAACAAGCACTTGATGACATGAGGAAATAAAAAGAAAGCCTTGACTTTGACCAATGTGGTATAATAAAAAAATAGATTTGATCTTTGTCTCCAATTTCTGGCACATAGCTCCTAAAACCCTTGGAATTGATAGGAGTGTCTTTTGTTATTCAAAAGGAGCCCCTTTTGAGCACACCTGAGTTAATGCTAATGAGATGACTTATGATGGAGTTGCTACCAGCCTCAGAATGGGGCTGGTCACCAGAAAGACCAGCTGATTAGAGGGTTGGAACTTTCAGCTGCACCTACTGAATTCCCAAAGAAGGAGGAGGGCTGGAAATTAAACTCTACTCTTGAACAAGATTTGATGACCTTCAAGGTTGGAGAACACATCCATGTGCTGGGATGGTGGTGCACCCCAGTTCCATGAGGAGAGTAGCTCTGCACTCAGGACTCTTCTGGATCTCACCCTATGTACTGCTTCATTTGGCTGTTCATCTTTATGCTTTATTTTATTTTTTATAATAAACTTACAAATGTAAGTAAATGGTTCCCTGAGCTTTGTGAGTCATTCGAGCAAATTACTGATCCTTAGAAGGGCATCACGGGAACCCCCATTTAGAGCTAGTCTGTCGTAAGTACAGGTGACAACCTAGACTTGTAACTGGTATTGAAGTGGGGGCAATCTTGTGGAACTGAGCCCTTATCCTGGGGGATCTGATGTTATCTCCAGATACCTAGTATCAGAATTAAGTTAACTTTGTCAGACATCCAGTTGATGTCCATTGAGAACTGGAGAAATGCTTGGTGTAGGAAAACCACACACACACCTGGTGTCAACTGTATTGAAGAGTAGAGGAAGAAAAAATACAGCAAAAAATATAATCAGAAATACAGCTGATTGAACACAAGAAAGTAATAGGAGAAAAATGGGAAAATCATATCAGAAATGAAGACAAAATAATTTCTATGGTGCCCAAAGAATAAGTTCACACAAAAAAATAATAAGGGCATTGAAATTAGCCAAGAAATAACCAAGCAAATGAAAATGAGAAAAAGAAAGAAGTATCAGGAATGTTTGATATAGAAGACAAGTAAAAGAGATCAAATTATTTATAATTAGAGTTATTTCTAGAAGATATAACAATGGATCAGAATAATTAAAATTATAATCCAAAAAACTTTCTGGAAATAAAGAAGACTGAATCTACATATTTAAAGAACCCCCCTGAACTCTTTAACTGTAGAAGAGAAAACTGAACTGCAGCAATCAGGGTCTCGAGGGAAAAAATGATCAAATAACTTAAGAGGACAAGAGAATTAGACTGGCATCAGAATTCTCAAAAACAATGCAGAAAGCAAGGCAAAATGAGACAGCAATTTCAAAAAAACTCCCCCAAAAATGTAAATCAAGGAGTTTGTATTCAGCTAGGCTATCCTTCAAGTATCTAGGCTATAGAGAAATAGTTTTAAACACAAAGGATCTCCTAAGAGTTCTGTACCCATCAGCCCTTGAGAAATCTACTAAAAGATAAATTTCATCAAAGCAAAAGATGGCAGAGAAATTTCAGCAAAATGATTGATGATGAGTATTTAGTATGCTTAGTTTTGTGTCCAAGACTAAAACAAAGTAGAAAACAAAAGTGGAAGAGTAACATCATGATATGTGCTATGTTATACTGTATATTCTCAAAAAGTATATATAAAACAACTCAAAATTTGATGGAAATGGGAGAGAATAAAAAAGGAAAGTACAATAAGCTCAGTGATTGCTGTATATGTAACAACTAGGGATGAAATAACATTAAAAACTCATAAACCAGATAATAAATGGTTGAATTTAAAAATCCCTTTTTAAAGACAAGGGAATAAAGGCATTAAAAAGGTTTTAAGACCAAAGGCAACCATTAAAACAAATAAAAACTCACCTCAATAAAAAAATTAAATGAATGAGCCAGAAAGACAATAGCAAAAATATCACATACAGAAACAGCAAATACAACATAATATGTATAATAATCGTAACATAAAATGACAGACTTGATAGCAAACTTATTTTTATCAAGAAATATGAATAGGTTAAATTTGTCTATTACAATATAAAAATTTTTGATTCGGTTAACCAAGTAAGACCCAAATATATACTCTATACAAGACATACACCAAATACAAAATGGTTTAAAAAAGCTAAAAATAAAGGTATGGGAGAGGTATACTTGGAAAGTGGAAACAATATGACATAAAGGGCAATGCTACTGAAAAGAGACAAAGCAAAATTAAACTAAAAGGCTTTAACTGTGATAGAGAAGGACTTTCTTTGATGCTATGAGTCTCAGTTCACTATATGGCTATTATAAATAGCTCTACACCAAATAACACATCATCTAATTTACAAAATAAAAACTGTAAGAGATGCAGGGAGACATACATAGAAGTGCACTGGTAATAAGAGATTTTAATATCCCACTCTCAGTACAAAACAGACTAGGTGTACCCAAAATAAAGAAGGATACAGAAGATCTGAATAACAACCAATTAGTAGAGCTTATGGTTATATATTGTACTTACAGTGTGATAATAAAGAATATACCTTCTTACCAATAACATATAGAACATTCACAAAAACTAATCATTTATTAGGTCCCCCTTAAAAGTCAGTATGTTCCATAAAATACAATGACTGAAAATAATATTCTCTAATCACAATGCAATTAAACTAGAAATTATTAACAAATGTTTAAAAATAAAAAGGAACTTTCACCTGGAATAAATAAATTCTTATTAAGCAGCTCTTGGGAGAAAAGGGAAATAGAGAAGTTAAAAAATTTTTTTTAATTATAATGAAAATATTATATATAGCATTTATGGGCTATAACTGAAATAGTAACCAGAAGAAAATTCATAGCCTTAGACACTTTAACAAAATTAAAGAATAAAAATAAATTCCCAGCTCAAAAGTTGAAAAAAGAACCAAGTAAGTCACAAGAAAGGACCAAGGGCAAACAAAGATAAAAGCAGCAATTAATGAGGTAGTGAATAGAAAACAGTAGTTCTACTCAATAAATCAAAATCTGGCTTGCTGAAGAAAAAAATAACAAAATAAACATGCCATTAGATTATGTAATCAAAGAGAAAATCACAAATACACAAAATCAGAAATGACAAGGGTGAAGAAACTGTTGAAAGAAAAGAAATTAAAAAGTAATGACACTACAGGACATTTGTACAAATGAATTTCAAAACCTGTAAGCAATGGATAATTTCCAAAAGTGATCCCACAGTGATAAGAAGTTTACTTATTTATTTATTTTTTATTTTGGTTTCATTAATACACAATTATATGAGCAACATTATGTTTACTAGACTCCGCCTATTTTCAAGTTCCCACCACATACCCCATTACAGTCACTGTCCATCCACATAGTAAGATGCTATAGAATCTTCTCTATGTTATACTGCCTTCCCTGTGTCCCCACCCCCTGCTGCTACATTATGTGTGCTAATCGTAATGCCCCATTTCCATTTAAGTAATAAAGTAAGTTAGAAAGAAAGTACTCCACAAGAAGAACCATGGTTGGATGGTTTCACAGGGGAATTCTACCAAGGTTTCAAAGACCAAATAGCCTCAATGCTGCTTAACTGTTCCAGAGCATTGAAAATGTAGGAAAAATCTTAATTCTTTTTTTATGAAGCAAGTAAAACATTGTATAAAAACCAAGGAGAAGAAAAAGAAAACTAGACTAATATCACCTTTGAATATTGATGCAAAACCTCCAAACCTCTGAATAAAATATTAGCAGACAGAATCCAATAGCACAGTTAAGAAAATAATACACAAAGAACAAGAGGGATTTAGTCCAGAAAGGCAAGGTTGGTTCAATACATTAATACATTATATTAATAGCTCTGAGAAGAAACATCATGATCACTTCCCCAGATACTGAAATTCACGTTAGCATGATGAACAAACATAACATACATACTTTGTCTTAAAGCTAGCACCTTACTTTTAACAGGGAAACACTAGAGGCATTTTCACTAATACAAGAATTAGACATTCTCTGTAACACTATTTAACATTGTAATAGATGTGTCTACCAATGCAATTAGATAAATCAAGTAGAGGCATCAAAACTGGAATTGAAGATGTAAAACAATCTTTATAGATGATATGATTACATACCTGGAAAACCCTAAAGAATCAATGACCTTTAGATGGCAGAGAAACAGGCACTCTCAAACACTGCTGCTTGAAATGGGAATTGGTATAATCCTCATAGATGGGAATTTGGTAATATCTAACAAAGTTATGTTTACCTTTTGACCCAGCAATCCCACTACTCTGAAGTTAATTCTCCAACAATGTGAACATACATACATACATACATACATACAGGGTTAATATTCATTGTGCCATTGTTTATTTACATAACAGTTGAAACAAGCTAAATGCCCACACATAGGAAAGTAGTTGAGTAAACTATAGTATACCCACATAATGAGTATTAATTATGTAGAATGAGAAAGATCTCTATGAACTGATAAAGAAAGTGATTTCCAGGGTATATTTTAAGTGAAAAAAGCAAAATTGAAAAGAGTATCCAGAGTATTCCACTTTCTCTGTAAGAAAAGGGGAAATGAAATATACGTGTGTCTACTTAACTGAGGATAATTGGTTACGTATTGTGTATGGGACGCTACAGAATGGGTTGGAAAGAATAGAGGAAATATAGAGGGGAAATCAACACCTTGCTGAGTATATCATTATGTACATCGTGGGTTTTGGAGTCATGATAATGTTTTGTCTGCTTAGAAAAACAGACAAAATCAACAAGGATGGGGAGAAAACACTAAAGTTGAATATAAACAGAAACATGAATCAAACCATGTTTCAAATTAATAATATAATCATACTAATGGAGGAGAGTAGAACTAACCTAAATAACTTCAATTCACAGTATTTGGACTAGGAAAAAAAAAGCTCTAAACAAATATTGGGCTCTAGTAAAATGCTTTTTTGCAGAGGCATAGCTTTGCAAATCTGAAACTACTTTGTGAATTTTACAGGGCTTAGCAAATAAGTAAACATATTGTAGGTAACAGGAATTAGAAGTTATAAATTCGGAAAAGGAGCAAAAAATAGAATGGACTGTATGTAGTGTGCAGTTGGAACTAAGGGGTAGGGATAGAGATACACACACCCATGTATAACTCACACACAGATGCACATGTACACATATATACATGTTCATATATGTACATTCACAAACACACATACACTCATACAGATTTTATCATTTTTTTAAAATCTTAACCTTAACATTCATATTAGACCTGAAGAAATGGCATTTCCCAATTTTTAAAATGTAAATTTAAAAGATACTGGCTATGCACCTATAGGATAGGAAGGTATTTCTACAGGAAGAACTGCCAGGAAAACAGGCCTTGAAACTGAGCAGCAAACCTCATCTTTAAATAGCAAAGAATTTACTCTAATATGTGGCTCCATCATAAAAACAGAAAAAAAAAAATTATTCCCAGTAGCAAATATCCAAATGTGCACAGATCAGATTATTTTCATGTTAGTAAGACAACACATTATCTTTCATATTAGTTGCAAAAATGCAAATGCTTCTTGGTATTTCATAATGAAACTTATCAAAAACCACTGTACCTTACAGTAAAATCATAGGAACAAGAGGCTAGCACGGAAGCATGAAATGGTGAAAACTACAAAACAAAAACAAAAAGATTTTAGAATTACTTGTAATTACACCATGCTACTTCATACTGTCATTCCCATGAACATTACAATAAATTAAAGTTTAGTCAGGACTGCCACTTAAAATTATGCTTTTCTGAACCTTATATGCTTTAATTCAAAGGAAAAATCTTTTGGCCCTTTAGGTATCATCTACAGGAAATATTTATTTTTAGTTTTCCAAAGAGAAGTTGTTCCTCAAGTTTTTGGGGGCTTACTTATAAAATATCCCCAAAGTATTGATATTCTGGGAAAGTTAAATACAATGGCTAACCACAAACGACTTCTACAAATATAAGAGATATAAGTATGTGGTAATACAAATATATAATCATTTAACTTACCAATTTTATGAATATATATTATGATCGTTATATGTACAAGTATCAAATAAACATTTAAATGTTAAATAAAATCACCTTCAAAAGAAATATTGTTATTTGTATATGACAGCTAATGAAGAATGGTATCAAGGACAAAACCTGCAAATTTAAAGACAAATAGTATCTTTTATATAAGTAATAAACACATTTTAATAGGATGCCCTTTGCAATTATAATTTTTCAGTGGTTTTCTTACCAGTACTTAATAGTTATATATACATATTTATCTACACTTGAACACACTTCATTAGTTTGTAAAACTGCTTTCACTACATTATCCAATTTCACTTTCAGAAGCACTGTGAAATACATATAGAAAATATTTTTTGACTACCAAAACCTATGTGCTATTAAAAAAACAAGATGCTGTGTCTCATGTTGAGTTGCAGCCAGTAAAATTTAAATATTAATTTAACTGAAATTTAGAGTTTTGAAATAGGAATAACATAATTATCTTATTGAAAAGATCAGTAAGGTACTTTTCTACCTTTTAATGTAATAAAACAAAGAATGAGGTGTCACTAGGAGGTGTCACTTAATGTCTTCCATAGTGATTAAGCAAAACCTACCTAAATAAAAGCTAGGAAACTAACTTAAGGCACCTTATAACTACATAAATTTCTTAGGAGCAGTAGAGAAAAGTTATCTTTATCTCGTCTTCTACTGTTTGCGAAGTGGAAAATTTTCTATACCCAAATGTTTGTGAACATTCATATGCATTATCATGTTAGGGGGAAAAAAAGAATTAACCATCTCTGTATACGAGTTTAAATAAAACAGAGGCCTTCCCACTGAATGGACAAGAATGAAGACTGTAATATGAAAACTATATTACTATAGTTTAAAAATATTACAGGCATAGTAGATTGGGGATGACAGAATGATAAAACATTTTATTTAACCTTAAGCACTAATTACATATGTTGCCCCAATTCATTCAATAATTTTTCAAATGTTTTTCCTAATTTTAATTTTCAATATTTATTATAATTAATTGGGTTAACAAAAATATGTATAAGAATCAATAACCTCAACCCATAACCATCTTTAATATATATTTAATTGATTATATTCTACATATAAAAAGAAAAGATAAAAACTTACTTTCACTCTCCTAATAGCATAGGTATGACCAAGAAGCTCAAACACCGGCTGTCGTACATTCCTCAAGTCCCAGCCTCTCAAACTACAATCAACTGCCCCTGTCACCAGCAAATTCTGAAAACAATTCAGAGAAAAATAAATAGTGATTTCTTTGTAATTAAGCAGTACCCTCGGTTTTCTACTCGAAACAATATCTATTTTCTGGTAACTATTTAATCTGAACCTAGGAGTCATTCTTGATAAGTTTTATGACTAGTATAAAAGAAATCAAAATATACATCAAAAAGCAAAAATTAATATGACTTGAGAGAAAAGGAACTCAATATGCTTTATGTATTTGATGAAATACACTACACTCAACAGAAAAAGACATAGTCCCAAACAGCACTGTGGATTCTCCAATACACCTCTAGTAATATAAATAAGTACTTAAGGTCTTAAAAATTGTGTCTGACTGATGAAAATTAGGCTTGGGGTGGATTAATGATTGTGCATTGAACATTGACTCCCCTATACAGAATTTTATTGTTGTTAACAACCATTTGATCAATAAATATGAGAGATCCCCTCACACACAAAAAAAGTACATGCTTCCAATTGTAAAATAAATAAGTAACTGGGATGTAATGTATAGCATAAGGAATATAGTCAAAATATTGTAATCACTTGGTATGGTGATAGCTAGTACCCAGAATTATCATGTATATAAATGATGAATCACTGTGTTGTACACCTGAAACTAATGTAATACTGTGTGTCAACTACCCTTCAATAAAAAATAATTACCTAAAAAAAAAAAGAAAAGAATGACAAAGCAAAAAAAAAAATTGTGTCTGATAAATAAGCCCACCTTTCTCTTCAATATGCTCTGAGGTTTTACCAGGCATTAAAAGGCAAGAGGCCTGTTATTTTAGGAGTATATGGAAGAGCAAAGAGTATAAACTAAATTTTTATGTTTTTCTAAATCTAAAACATTGTTCCCAACTCTCATGGGCCATGTCTTAATATATCTAATCATGTCTGAGAATCTATGCAAATAGTGATAAGTCTCCTATCTAATCAGGTTTTAAATATTCTGCTATCTAGAATCCTCAGTTAACCCAGAGTTCCTGGCTGAATATGCCAAGAGTTGGGTACACATTTACCCCTATTCCATGTCAACCAAAATAGTAAATCATTGCCTGAATGTGTTGGGCTTTAGCATAAGCTCATTTGAGAAAAAGTTTCAATAATTCAAAAAAAAATTTAACTACTCTCAAGTGTACAACAGTACATTTTTTACAATTCTCCAAATTATACCATATAGTCCACAATTTCATTTTCCCATATGGAAAATTCACTTATGAGAGAGATGTGAACTGCAGTTACTAGCACTGAAATTTTTATGTAGGCCAAGTATTATTATTGATTATGTATTACGTTTTCTTTTAATCTTTTTATTTCATTTTATTTAAAGAACTCTACCAATATAATATTCTGTTAACTTTTGACTAATTAATCAAAAACTGGGAAAAAACAAGGCATACATCTTACCAATCTGTCACAGGCAACAGACCACTTCAGGTACATAAACAGCATATCAGTACATGTTAGACCTATTTCTATTTCTAATTCATACACTCATGTGGTTAAATGTAGCTTTGCAAAATGCAACCAATGGACACTGCTACCTTACAGAAGCATGAAACTTGGTTAGACTTATATAGAAAATTGTAAAAACTGATGTCAAACTAAAAATCAAGTTTCAGTAGCCTGACCAGCCAAATGAACAAGAACTGAAAGCAAAAGGTGACATAACTTGGGGGGTGGTGAAGAGCAATAAAGAAAAAAATTATATAAATTGCAAAGCAGTTTCCCAAACAAATAAGCAAGGCTGCACTGTTGAACTTTGAGAATTTTTGTTTCTTATTCTGCCTGTTTGATGTGCACTTGAATCCAATTACTGCTGATGTAGGTCACTGACAATCGTCAAGTAAAAATGAAAGGGACTGACTTTAACTTAATGGTCCATAAACACTACCAAAACCCACATAATCAAAGATAAAATAAAATCTAGAACATTTCAACATTAGGAAGGGCTCAGCAGCTCAGGATAAAGCCAGGACAGGGTACCTCATTGTATTTACACCAGTCACAGCTCAAAATTTCTGCCTGATGTGCTGGAATCACAATTCTGACTCCTGTTGACTTCACGTCCCAAATTCTTAGAGTCTGATCACCTGGTGAAAGAGGAAGACTTGATCACTTTCCACCACACCACTTGGATACTCAGTGACATATTGCACTCATGATAATAAATCAAGGGAAAGCACACTGCTTTCAGTGTTAGGATACTGCCATCTGTATATCATATAAAGATATATACATATTGTTTTTAAGTATAATAATGCATAAGCATTACTAAAAATGAATGACTAGTATATGTACCATGATAATGTTTTTAGATGAACTCAAAGCAGGAAAATCTGAATCTCATACTGTGGTGATTAAACACACACACAGTGCATTTTTGAGGATAGGAAATAGGTCCTGAAAATCCTTGTTTCTAGTAAATAAAGTTAGCACCCTGTATCAGCATATTCTACAAGAAACAAAATGCTACCAGCTTTACTGCGAAATGTGGGTGGTCTACCAAGCCAAAATGGAGAATTATTAAATCTCAGCTTTTATGTTTACTACATTTTGACAGACCAGCCAAAGGCATATTTTTCTCCTTGGAAAAAACAAGCTGAAAAATGTAAGGATTATATATTGCATTATAATAAAAATAGTTTACATTGCTTAGCTGCACAAAGTCACTCTGATTATACACTTTATATGCTGTTTCCTTCAGTTTGTGTAAACTATGAGGAAACAACAAAATGACCAGACGAATAAAGCTCAGAATATACATGGATCTATACATGTATATTTACATCAAAAGTAAATTATGAATAATAACTGATCATAGGAGAAAGACAGTTCAGCTTGATGAAAAGAATATGGTCTATGACCCAATGGCAGTCAAGGTCTTCAATAGCACTTAGTTGTGCGGCCCTGCACAACTTACATAATGTCTCTGAGTCTGATTCCTCATTTCTAAACAAGAAACAGAATGTCTACATGCAGGCCTGTACAACAATTTAGTGTGACAAAGTTTCTGTGGAGCATCAAGCATAGTCTCTAGCACATAGAAGATACTTAAATGGCACACAAAAATGCTAAAACTTTAAATTCCTTTGTTTACTTACATATATTTTCCTGTATTTCCAATTCTAAATCATATGGCATTTAGGTAATTTTAGCAATTTTAGACAACTTTTTTCTGATTTCTTTGGATGTTGCTTAAGAAAGGTAAGAATTAAAATGTTAGTGACAACGAAGTGTAGAGGTTTAAAACAGGGACTTGGAGTTCCAGAACTTGGTTCCAATCCAGCTCAATCATTTGGTAACTGTTGATATTTAATCGTTACTTCCCCAATAATAATTTTCCTTACCTATGAAAAAATATCTGCTTTATAAAGTTGAAATAAGGTTGTACAAAATAAGAAAACATACCCATAATTTGAAGTCATTCCTGCCCCTATTAATAATAACATGAACAACAGCTAATTTATTAAGTGCCAGATGCTAGTTTAAACATTTAATATGTATTAACTTTTATAAAACATCACAATGAGGTAGAAATTTTGATAATATAAGTAGTTTTTGTAGTAATTTACAAATGAGGAAACGGAAGCACATGAAGATGAAATAACTCTCTCAAGATAGCCAAGTGGTGGAATCAGGATCTGGAGCCAGACCCAGGCAGTCTGGCCCCAGACTACGTGCTCTACTATTACACTCTGCTGCCTCCTAGTGTTGCTGGAGGAGAAGTGCCAGATAATCAATGTTGGTTGAAGTGTGAGAAATTTTTCTTTTATGTTAATTTTGTCTATAAATAGGGGAAAAAAACATTTAATCACACATACATACATATAAGACATTCTGTCATATTTGCCCCACAATAATTTTAGAAATAAAACACAATAGATAAAGTTGAAACCTTCACTGTATTTCCAACCCCATTCCCTATCGTCCTCACCCAGAGGTCCCCAAATCATGAATTTGGCATTCTTTTCATCGTGTTTCTGTAATACTTTTACGACATTTTTATAGATCCATAAATACATATTATTGCTTCATGTGCAGAATTAAAAATATATATATTTTTAAAATTTAAAGACACCTTCCTCCTACTTTTATAAAGGTTAAAAACCACTAATGATAGAAAAGGGTAACTAACACTTTTGGAGCTACCTAAGGATAGTAGGGAAGAAAGGGAATGATGAGCTTGTAAGTGCCAAATGGAAACTGTTCAAAATTGGTACAGTCTAGAGCTTCAGGTATCTTCAGGGGCCTAATTATAATCACTGTCTGGGGTTTAGCCACCAGCCAGTATAATTTGCTTCAAAATTATAAATAGCTTTGATAGTAAAAGTGTCTTTCATGACTTTCCCTATTCTTCAAAGTATAAAGTAGGGTGGTGTATATGTTTAGTGTTGGTCTGCCCAGAAACACCCTCCTTATAGGAATATCCTCTTCTCACCACATGATTCTGGAAAGATCTATGGCTCAACACAGTTGACCAGCCTGAGACAGGTCCAACCAAGGCCAGTCATACTATGTCATCCCCTGCCTTGTCCACAGCTGACAGGTCAAAGGTAGGTACTTGGGATTTTCTAGAAATACAGCTAAAAAAATAACATCAGTCCCTCTTACCATAGGATTTATAGGTTATAAAGTTGAGAAGCCACTGGCAGCCACATGTATTATTGCAGGGAGAAAACCAGCCTGCACTCAAGTTAACAAGCAAAGAAAAGTCCAGATTGGAGACAAAGAATGTGTCCTGGGGCCATTTAAGCATCCCTTCCCTTCCTGGGGTTGCTTTTCAATAAATTTTAGAAGACCTGTGGTAAGATAGTTTAAGGTCTATCTCCTGTAGGCAAATTATATCCCTTATCATCATGCAGGGACTGAATGGAATTCACCTGAAGCTTCAGTGTCTAAAATGCCCAGCCCCAAGAAAAACATTTGATTCAGCACAATACTTCCATTAAAACATAGGAAATATCTAAATGATGTGTACTAGCTTTCAAAAATTATACTTAATATCAGGCCTGAAACTACAAAGTCTGTTATGACCATGACTAAAGAAAGCCCTGTTTAAAGTTCAAGAACTTGTGTTGATCCTAACAGTTACATTTTTGGGTATGTGAATGGTTTAAAGTAGCAAACATTACAATGAATGTGGACTAGGAGATAAGAAGTAACTATTATTCTAGCAACAGTTTAGATGAGTCTCACCAACCCATGTTGAGCAAAGAAACCAGACATAAAAACATAAAAACAGGCAACATTAATCTGTGCTTTTAGAAGGCAGGACAGTGGTTACCCTGAAGTGAGGGATGAGGAAGTAATGACTGGAAGGACGTGAGGGAGACTATGGGAACATTCTGTTTCTTGATCTGGGTGCTGGTTCACAGATGTGTTCATTGTGAAAATTCACTGCATTGTATACCTAAGACTATGCACTGTTCTGTATGTGTGTTACTTCCAGAAAAGATTTAACAAAACAACAAAGGCTGGGTGGATGGCTCCTCCCAATTTCTCTGGGATAAAATTTTGGTTCCTCACTATCATATTCCAGCATTAATTTTTTTTAAAAAACATGGCTTGGGTCATCCCCTCTTGCATTTAATTTAAAGAGCACAAAGAAGTGAGAACTGCTCTGGTGGAGCTAAAAATTCCACTTCCTCGACAGCTGCTTCTGCTGTACACACTTGGCACTTCATCCTCATCACTTTGTTTCCCAGGTAGGGGAGAGACCTTCTGGCCAAATGGAACCATGACTCATCAACTCTTCTGGCCACCAGGACATCTGCTTTTATGTTCTGTTGTTTTTTCAACTGCATTTTCCAGACAGCTGGCCTTTCACTGTCAGTAAGCCGTTTAATGGAGCCCTGTGATGGGCACCATGGACCCACCTGAATCACCAGCTTCTCTTATCAGCTGCAGACCTGCCACTGGAAGCAGAACCAGTGAATTTAAGTGCATAACATGGAATAGAAGGGCTGGCTGCTACTATGTCTAATTTCAAATTGCAGCAGGTAAGAGGAAGCGGGTAAAGAAAATGAGTATAAACACTGAGTCTGAAACTAGTAAGTGAATCGAGTAGCAAAAGGATGCATATTGAGCTCAAATAATTGAACTGAAATGCCAGATGTAATATGACTGTTTTTCTTAGAGCAGACTGAGGTTTCTTTTAACTACTGGATCTCACAGTTTCAGGCAAGGGTCAGACTTAGGCAGTTGTATGGCATCTGTATTAGCAGGACTGTAATTTAGTTTTCACTGTTCAAAAGAATACTCCATATCAATCCTCTTCATGTAAAGAGTACAAATATTCTTCCTTTCTACTTCATATAATTTAGAAATATGAATTCTGTACTAGCACAACTTTCATGAGCTAGACAAAACACAATGTCCTTAGAGGACTCTGCTATGAAAGGTAATCTAGATCTAAATCTCTAAAAACTTTCCCCTTTTCAGCCTGTCTTAAATTAGCTCATGGTAACAGATTTAGTTCTAGATTTACAAATACCATACAACTTTGAAGGTGACTAAATTCTTAGAATAACTTAACTGTTATAGTCACATATATTATCTTAAAATATGTACCATTATAAGCAGTTCAATGACATAATTGTATGTGGACCACAGGATTTAGTTAGACATAAAATTGCATCTTGATTGACTATCATATAAGCTTCTACCTCTTATAACATCTGTAAAAACATGTATTTTACAACTGGGTTTCAAAACTATGAATTTTATATTTGAGGTGATTTCTATGCAAAGATTATAGTATGTTTTACAGCATGCTCTTGTCCACAAGCTAGATGACAAAGAGAATTTAACTGATAAAGACCATAATCTAACTCAAACTTTAACAAAACTGAGAGAAAAACTAAGGAGTTCTCAAACTAAAGAAACTACTTCCTCTCTGAATTCAGCACTGAAATAATTCTGTGGGTTTTTTAAAAAGAGGTAAGCATATTTCTATAAAAACAAACATGCAATTACCATTACATCAATAGAAATATGCCACAAATTTGGCATCTTAGAAACACAGCTACAACATAGAGCAGTACAGTGCTTTCTCAAGTAGGCCAGTCGCTAGAACCACTGCGGTGATTAAAAAATACACCTCCCAGAGATACTTGACTCAGTAGGACTAAGACGGAGCACAGAACACTGTTGTTTATTTAAGCTTCCGCAGTGATTCTGATGGTTAGCCAGGTTTCAGGCTCACTGGATGAGTATGCTATTACACAATCATGCGTTCCAGATTTGACCTGAAGCAAGTTACTCTGAAACTCTCTTCTCAATTTTAGTTCTGAGATAAGTTCTATTAGTTCTGTTAATTCTTACAGCACATACACATGCAAAGGCCATTCAGATGTTCCTCAGATATGCTCTGTTCTCTCCACAACCCATCCCTTTGCTTCCCACTTCTCATCTCCTAACCCTTCCTTGTCCTAAGGAAGTAACTTAAACACTGTTCCCTCAGGGAAGCTTCTCTGACCAGCCAACTTTGACAAGTTCAAGAATCCTTTGCTATGTTTCCACAGAATTCTGAGCACATATGTTAAAAATAAGGGGCAACATTTATAGAGCCCTCACTCTGCCAGGTACTGTTCTTTGCCTTTTGTGTACATTAATTCACTTAATCCTAAACAAAACTCCATGATGTGGTTATTATTGTCACTCTTATTATTTAAATGAGGAATGAAGGTTAAGTAGCATGACCAAAGTCACATAACAGGGGTGACAGCAGATTTTGCTCCTAGGCAGTCCACATTCCTAACCACTGTGCTACGTTGCCTCTCCTTCAAAGAACTTCATGCTCCTTATTATCTGTTGCTAGTGTGTTTTCTTTGCATCTCTCTTTCCCCCTGATTCTATGTTCTAGGAGAACAGGAACCCTGTCTGTTTCATCCCTTAATGTATCTTCAGTGCCCTGAACATGGTGGACATTCCCTAAATATCTGGTCGATTCACTGACATTGTCCCTCTCAACTCAAAATTAACCTTGGATATGTTTTCAAACTTCTGATAAGATGGTTACTCCCCATATCTTATATAATAATATTCTAAAATATTTTAGTGTTTTCCTGTATAAGGCACTCAGCTCTGTAAAATAATACACATGCCCTAGGAAATGGATGAAAATAAGTCAAGCAAAGAAAATATGCAAGTTAGTTCAAGTGCCTACTAATACCTTATACATAGATTATAAGCAAATTTTGTCTCACTTAAAATGGCAAAAGCACAAGGAGAGCTTCAGAGCTTACCCCAACTTTTACTATACTGCAAACCTTTTTGTGGAGTGGATGAATATCAACTTAATGAAGTAGGCTAGTATTTGAAAATCACCATGAAGGAGTATTTCAGGAAAATGGCAAATGTTGGATATACCTTTCACTGAGTTTCCAAAATCATAAAAGTTAGCAGAAAATGGCTTTCCTGTCATTTAGATACTTTACTGTATTTAATTTTTTTAAAGGAACACATTTTATTGCTCATAGGTTCAGTGCTTGGTTTTCATCAAATCCCTTATTATTTATTTTAAGCCTTAGAAGTGCTTACAATTTAGTGAATATCGGCCCCCTAGAATGGATCCATCTACTTCCACCTAATCAGGATTTACTCTTTCCTTTCTCAGTGTATTTGGGTACCACCCTCTCTTCCACCTCCCATTCCCAACTGCAGGAGCAAAGCAGGCCCAAGCCAATCAACATATGACATCCTCCTCTCCCAGACATAGTGATTAGTTTAAAAACACCCACATGGACCTGAAGAGCCAATGAGAGAAAATGAAGCTTTCCTAGAGGTATGAGAAGAAACCTCTGTTTTCCATCCTGGACACAGACCAGAAAGGGTGGAGGGGCTGGGGTTACTGTCACCTTGCTGCTGTCATGTGGTACCGGCAATGAAGCCAATGCAACAGAGCACAGTACAAAAGAGATATAGCAAGAATATTATTTGGTCCTGACAGCCAGCCCTGTCCAGAAAGCCAGAAGTATTTCTGGACATTACAACTATGTGAGCAAACAAATTATCTTCTTCTTTAAGGTGATTCAGCTCAGAATCTCTTTCACTTTCAACTAAAGAAATCCTGGCTGATATGCGCTATTTATATTCATTTGTAATATAACACATGAAGGTAATATTAAATAAATGACTTTTTTTCTATTAAAGCAAATGTATGTTCTGTTGATAAAAGACTTTTTATGTACTACCTATTTACAATGTACAGGTAATTAAATTTTGTGATTATACTAACTCACTATACACAATTACTCTTTTTCTGCTATTCAGTCTCACACAACAAATTTTTTTTTTCACATACCAAATGTTCTATGCACAACATCCAGAGTCAATATTATGTAAACCATGTGAGACAACAGGCCAACGTAAGAGGAAGGGGTGTACATGACTCAGCTCAAATAAAGGGCAATATACACAACTCTGCGAGGCATTTAAATAAATTCAGCTGTATTAGTTCATGATTCTGTCATTATCAGGTTTTATATTTAGTCATGATTATAAAATGAGTAATAATTAAGAACAAATGAAGACAATTTTAGAATCTTGAATGTTAATTAACAAAATTACAATAGTAAGGCAAAGGAATTTTTAAAATTCTATCAGTAGTTGAAGGAGTTTTACTTACTAATACTTTCACAAATCTGTAAAATTATCCTCATTATTAATTCTACTTTATTATGAATGCTTCCATAGGCATCCAACAGACATGTTTTTACTGTTTTGCTAGAAGGAAGTATATTTCAGTTTTGAGGATGAATCTATTCTATACCACTAATTCCATCCAGGATTTGAAATGAATCCTTTGAAACTGTAGGATATAATACCAAAGGACATACCTACCCTAAGAAAATGAAGCTACTGTTAATCAATTCACACCCTTATAAGAATTCTAGTTACACTATACTAACGTTCTGTATTAGGGCTTTCAACAACTGTGGTCATCTTACAGATCTGATTCATTATTATCATGAAACTCATTAGCATTTACACTAAATTAAAAGCATAAAAGATGAGTAACTCATGTTATATATACAGGCTAAAGGAGTAGTTAATTCAAACAAGTGTATTAATATTGCTATCATTTACTTAATATACACCCAGCCTTATGGTTAACTGTGCCACAGAAAGATAAAAGAGTAAAAGAAGAATTTAGGCTCAGAAAAAGAAATGTGACAAGTAAAAATACATTACTGGTCCCACCCCAAAGGACTTGGTATTTTGGGAAAGATTTAACTCAGATTATGAACCAAAAAACCATGACTTAGAAACTTAGAAATTTTTTAAATAATAGCAATAACTTTATAGGTTATTTTTCATTCTATAGAAAAATGCTATAAATTTTAATCAGTAAACAAAATACTTTTTGAATTAACTGAACCTCTATAAACAGAAATTACTATTATTCAATATTATCTTAGGATCTAAAAAATTGCTTAATCTAATGTACATACTTGTCTGTTTCCAATTCTGAGTGTCTTCAACCTAATAATACTTCGGAATTCAGAGACATTTGATCATTTTTAATTTTTAGAATTAAGGAAAATAATGAAGCAAACAAATGGGAAGGATTTCTGTTTGGGGGAGGGAAGGATTTCTGGACATTCTATTTCCTATGGAAGGTACTCAACATAATTCAGAAACTCAGGGTATTGATACAGTTTATTAGCAATAAAGGAACAATTATCCTTCTGATGGTTTGTCTTCATTTGCCAGGTAATGAAAGAGAGGAGAAAATACTAGAAGCACACTACCTCCTCCCCTAGATATTGTCTTCTCTCCTCCCCTAAGCAAACTGCACAAAAGAACTTCCACTTCTTTATCTCCCCTGAAGACTTTGGACTAGGGGTCAGCAAACATTTTCTGTTAAGGACCCAACAGTAAGTAAGCATTTTTGGCATTGAGAGCCGGTCCATCTCTGTCACAATTACGCCATTCTGCCACGATGCTGTGAAAGCAGCCATAGACAGATGATACATAAATGAATGCGTGTGGCTGTATTCCAATAAAACTTTACTTACAAAACTATCAGTGGGTCGTTTTGATCTGAGGGCAAGCATCTGCCAACCAGTGCTCTATTCTAAGATTCCTTCTCTTAGTCTTCCCTGGTGCTCTGATTTACTGCAGTGGCTTTAGTTCCATTTATGAGTCAAAGACAGAATTTGTTTATAAGGCCAGATTTCTCAGCTCTAAACTCAACCTTCTCACTGACAGCCCCACACGTGTGTCCCACAGGCTCAATGTGTTCTAAAACTCAAGATCTTCTCTTTCAGGCATATTTCCATCTCAGTTATAAATTGCCATATACAAATTTGTCTTTGCCAGGAATCTAGGAGTCATTCTTTACTCACCCCTCTCTCACCTCTTCCATATTTTATAAAATCATCTCTAACAACCACTCAAATCAGCCTCCAACCTTTCTGCCACCATCCTTATCCATGCCTTCATCTCTCTCTTAATTGATCTCTCTGCATCCACTCTTGCTCACCGCCAAACTATCCTCTCTACATGACAGCCAGAATGAGTTATAAAGCATAAGCCTAATCATACCACTTTCTTATTAAACCTCAATGTCTTCTCACTGAACACAGGATAAAATCCAAAATCTTGAATCCAGCCCACAAGGCATGATCTGGGCCCCTGTATGCTACCGAGACCTCATTTTTACTACCCTTTCTTATGAGCAACAGTCTCCCTGGTTTTCTTTCAGTTTCTCAGACACATCAAGTTCTTTCTCTTGGACATCCTACTCTTTCTACCTGGAATGTTCTCTTTCTTTGTCCTCCCAGGCCTCCCATTTTTTACTGAGCCAACTCCTTACCAGAAACCTATCAAGCAAAAAATTGATAGTTTTGACTACCGAAAGTTTTAAATGCTTCTACAGTAAAAATAAAATAAATAGGTTGAAAGACAGACAAAAATTGGGGAAATGTTTAACATATGTAAGATAAATAAGACTAATTCCAGATATAAAAAGAGTTCATAAATCAATACAGAGAAATGATAACAAACATTAGTAGAAAATGATCCAAAGCCATGCATGCGCAACTCAAAAAAGAACAACTATAGTGGCCAATTGGCATATAAAAGGTATTCACAATCCCTAGTAATTAAACACACAAATCAAAACAATTCGATGTCATTTTTCATTTATCAAATTGGCAAACATTTAAAAGATTCAGGATGTGCATCTGCTTACCGTTTCAAGGTCCAAACCTTAAAATAATTGTTTGTTCAACACTATCAGAAGTAAATTTTTAAATTAAAAAAATTTTTTATTTATATTTTATCTATTTAATTTATTTTACTTTATTTTTTATTTATAGTTTTGTTAAACTGTAAGGTGCTGCTGCTCTGAAATAAACACATTTGAAAATAATTAGTGTCATGTAGATTATGTATATAGACATAAAATGATCTAACTGAATAAATCCTCACATTGGAATATTCTGAGCAGACACCAGTTTATCTTTCCTACTACATGTCTCCTGAGGCAGGGTGGAAGGGGTTCAAAAAGGTAGCCTAGAAGAGCAACTCTGTCCTTGCCCATGCCAGTTAAATTGTTCACCTTCGTTTCATTTCTACATTTTTTACAGCTTTAATGACACTCAATACATTACACAAATTATTTAAAAGAAAAATAAAGCAATATAAAGTATCAACAGCTTTTAGAAAGGAAAGAGTATGCAGAAAACTGTCTTAACCCAAATGTTTATTTGTGGTACATCAAATAAAAGAAACATGTTGTACCTGTTTTTAAATATGTTTTAATTTCATAAATTTAAATACATAATATAAATTTATGTGTATAATCCATAATATATAATTGGTGGGTGTTCTTTTCCCTCAAGCTTATTGAAAACTAGAGTCTAAGAATTCTTTCTGAACAACAGAATGATTCACTCGATTCAGCTCTAATACAAGACTAAAGTTACTAAGAAATCTCCACAGCCAAAAACTGTTTTATAGTAACAGTGCTCTCAATGGAGAAAATGAATTGGGGGACAGGTGATTTTGACTCAAAATTATAAAATATTTTCCTATATAGCTGCAACAACAGTTCTATAGCTATAGCCTATAACATCTAGTATCACTAAGCAAATTCAGCCTTTGAAGATATTTGACTTTTTCATCAAAAGCATTTTTTTTCTTTGATTAAAAAAAATTTTTTTCTTTTTGATTAAAAAGCTTTTTATCAATTTATTTTTTTGAAAGTATAAAAGTAAAAAATAAAAAGTGATGATCTTACTTTGTCAATTACCATAAATATTTATGATTAATTAGCACATGTCACACATTCTTATAACTTTTAGACTTACTTCGTCCTGATAAATCAAGGATAAAGGCATCTAAGCAAAGCACCTCAGGAGCCAGCAAAAGGAGTTGGATTGGTTCCCAAATTTGAGAGCTTTATGACTGGGTATGGTCTGCCTAAGATGAACCATATTTGTTCATTAATAGTTGAAAAGGAGTCCAGGCCTGAGTCTTTCCTGTCTAGAGGTTGGTAAAGAATGAGAAATCTAAAAAGCACAAAGAATAGTATATGGAGCCCCTTTTTCCCTCCCAATCTAGGTGGACAGCGCCACCTACTGGGAAAAGCAAAGCCACCATTCACTACAAGCAAGGCTCAGTGATTTACCTGAGGCTGAAGCAAAGCACCCAGGGATGTGGGGAGACCAGATTGTGCTATAAACGACACTTTCATGGCCTCTAAAGGTGCACAGAGACTTTTCAACAGTTGGATCCCACTACAAATAAATGAATAGATCAATTACTTAACAGAGGTAAATTCAAATTTATGCTTTTATGTATACAATATATACAAAATACTATATATATATTTATATATTTACACACACGATATACACACATATTTCAAGGATTTTTTAAATAAAATATAAAGCAAGATGGTATTTAAAGAGCCAAAGTAATCATGCTGAGCTAATTAGTTTACAGCCAAAAGATTAGAAAATTATAATTTCTAATAAGTATTTTTTTGAAAAGAAAATTAGGTGTCTAATTCAAAAACTACTGAAGTACATTCTAGAAGCGAAAAAAAACTGTGGAAGTTTTCAGAACTGAGTATTTGGTTTTAAAAACAGTAAGTCTGACATACCAACTTGATAGTTTGATCCCATGAGCCAGACACCACAAGCTGTTCACCTCTGGTTTGGCTCCAATCAACACTGTACACCTAAAAAGCATTTGAAAATGTCCTTTAGGAAGCAAAAGAACATCAACTTCATTACTGTATTTTGTCTCTTTATGACAGTGATATTCAGTTAAAGCAACTAATTTATTTCACTTAAACATCACATAAAGTCCTACAAATCTAAACTTGGTGTCTGAGAAATCATCTTGTCCACTCCTTCAGATTTATTCCTTACATATAAAACTCCATTCTACTTTTACCAAATTCTAAAGAATATTTCCAAACTTCACAGGAACAAATTATAAAATTATACATATCTTTAAACTGACTAACAAACCACTGTCTGGAACAACCTGAAGAAATGTCAAAGAGATTAAAAAGTTAGTCATCTAAAAGCTTGCCAGGTCAATGTTTATCAGAAAGCATTAAAATTCAATTAATTTCCCTATCTGGCCTTTCTTAGAAAAAGCTTATAGGAACCAGGTAATCCTTTCAGATCTCTCAGTAAACAGCTTTAGTTAGCCAATGCTATTCAAATCTATGCTTCACTGCTCTCAGTGAACCATTTTAAATGAACCATTTGAAAACTTATGGAAATATTTTTCATTCTGCCATTTTATACAATAGAGTATATACAGATCACCACTTTAAGCCAAGTTCAATAACACAAGTGCATAAATATTTTTTATGAAAGTAGTCCTGATGTGGATCCAAGTATACATCATTAAATGTGATTAGCCAGCAGGTTATTTTGAGTCTGAAAACTCTACCTTATTTATGGAGGTAGCATGAATGTCTGCAGCTTGTGGTGGCTTAAGCATGGGTAACCTGTTCTCTGCTGCCTAGTTCTATGCCTAGCCATGTTGGAGCCTGAGTAAGAGAAAAAAATCAGTAACTGATCCTGTCTTTATTTAGAACTTTAACTACTGAGTGTTTTGAGGTCTGTTTAACTGCATACCCAAGGTGAGTGCCTCACCCACCCTGTCATAGTCCTGATCCTGCTGCTGCCCATATTCTTGAAAAGAGAAGAACAGCTGGAACACTAAAGAAACCATATTGCAGCCACAGGGAGCAGAAGGGGCAGCAAAAACCAAAGAGCCATTGCAGTCATCGGTGAGTTACTGATGGAAAAAGACAGGTTTGGAAGCAATCACTGAAGATCTTGAGAGCTAAAGGGTTTAATGCTATCCTCCAGGCCAGGACTCAGCAAACTTCTTCTGTAAAAAGCCATACAAATATTTAGGCTTTATGGGCCATTCAGTCTGTCAGCCCTATAGAGCACAAAAGTAGCTATAGGTGGTACTTAATAAATGGGCATGGCTGTGTTCCCACAAACCTTTATGTACAAATCAGACAGTAGGCCGGGTATGGCCCTGGCTCATGAGCAGTTTGTCAACTCCTACTCTAGGCCAATGTGAATACTCAAAAATAAGCACAATAGCAAATATTTATTGAGTACCTACTATGTGTCAGATGTTGTCATAAGCACTTTATGTATTTGACCTCATTTAATCTTCACTTCTATGAAGTAGATACTGTGCCAAGGTCCAAAAAAGTTAAGTAAACTTGTCCAAAAATTCTAAAGCTAGGAAGTAGTAGCAGAGCTGAAATCTCAAACTGGGGAGCCTAATTGCAGAGTCCACCCTTAATTATTATGCTGGGCTGTCTCTACAGCATGCTGCTGGAGGGCACTTTGAATTGGAACTTCTTGGTGGCCTTGAGCTGCAATACCGGTATCGCCCTTGCAGCCCACACTGATTCCATTCCGTTTGCGTGAAACAGCCATATCCATGAACTTAAAGCCCCTGCCCAATGGGTGAATTCCCACTCATCTGTCAAGACCCAGTCCCATTACATCCTTTATGTTGTAAGGGTCCTGATGACAAACCCCTCAATGAATTAAATGCTTCCTTGTACACTCCAACAGCATCTTGTACTTACTTATAATTTAGCATTTACCATATTTTACTAAAATTTGTGTTAAATAACTGCCATACCTGCTTGATTTTGGAAGTCCCGTCATAAGCAAAATCATCTTGTACATCTACGCTCATTGCAATATAACAGACACTCTAATGATATGAGTTAAGATAATTTATCCAACTACATTTATCTTCACAACATGCAAGGCTGCTAAGTAGTTACAAAGAGCTACTGTTTTCATTTAGAGGATAACTGAACAAATGTAACTGAAAACTAACATCAACAGCTCAGTTTCACGGTCCTATACACATTTCCAACATGATGCAGAATTTGAAACTCTATGATGTCTCATCTTTTAAAACTACAAGAGCCTCCAGAGGCTCAGAGAGAAGCTAGAGAATTTGGAGAACCCTAAACAAAAGAAAGGAGGTAAGAAAATATGCTGATGGCAGTGTTGCTGCCTGATGTTTTAATCAGTCACATAACGAAGTGTAAACATCAGGGCTCTAGGACAAAACTAAGGATAGAGACACTGGTGAAGTTAAAAATGGGACAAACGAGAAGGAAATAAAGGAAACCCAATCAATAAATACTTTGTTTTACTGTGTATAAAGTATTAGGACACGGGAAAGTACAATACAGACAGGATATTATGTTTTAAAAAAAAGAAACTCTAAACATAAACACAAGACCAGTGCTGGGATGGAAAATCCCACATGATGCCCATAAGACAAGGATCCATGCAGAGGCTAGAGGACTGGCTAAAATGTCAGCAGCAGAAAGCATAAGGGAAAAGAGAGACCAGAAACAACTCTCCCAAAGACATAAACGGGCACAGAAAGCCCCCTAGGGATCAGGACCAGTGAGCACTGCCATGTCACACTAAGGTTTCATGCCTGGGGACCGTCAGTGATCATGGCATTAACAAAACTGGAAGACTGGAGGAAGGAAGATAATGTGTAATTTTAGACATACTGAATATGAGGTGACAGCAAGATAGTCGAGTGGAAATGTCTAGCAACAACAGGGTTTGGGCATTAACCTCAAGCTCTAAAAAAAGTTTACAGATGGAGGGATGTTTGGGAGACACCCAAGAAGAAGTGACTGGATTCCACTATCACAACTTCAAGCTAATTCACTAATCTAGACAACAAGAATTTAATAAGCACCTACCAGGTACAAGACAGCGGGAACTGGGATACAATATTAGACAAGACATATAAAGTCCAAGCTCTCATGGATCTTACATTTTTGTAGGAAAGACAGCTGTAAATAAATAAATATGTAATTTTAGATTGTGATTAAAAAAAAAAAACTACAGAAAGAAATAAAGCAAAATAGGGAGACCAGAAAACAATGACAAAGGCAGGCGGGTTACTTCTCAATACAGTGGTCAGGGAAGACCTCTGTGAACAGACCTGAGTGGAGTAAAAGAGAGAACACTGCAGATCCGAGAGGAAAGGCTTCCAGGAGAAGAACAGAGAAACAACCTACAGCAGGAAATAAGTTTGTCCTGTTTGAGGAACTAGGTCAACTGGTTAGGAAGGACAAGATCCCAAAGGGCTATGGTTTGTAGATAATTTCTCTTAAAAGGCTACAAATATCAACCATAAGCTACCACCTATTATTATAGCGATTATAGCATCCTTTTAACTGCTTTCCCCATATATTCTTGCTCATCTCCAATCCATTATCCTCATTACATTAAAAACACAAACTTATGACAACCCCTACCCCCGGAGGAAGCCCTTCAAAGGTTTCATACTCCTGCATATTACCATCTTCACTCAAAACTGAGATTTATCCATGCCACTGCTTATTACCCAAAGGTCAAAGTCATGCAGAACTATGCATGATTTAGGGATGCATTCATAGGTAGTAAAATTAAAAGGAAAAGCAAAGAAAACGGAAACAGAAAATTCAGGATAGTAGTTACCTCTGGGAAGAAAGAAGGAGAGAGAAGGAGAGAACCAGTAACAAGGACCTCCAATGGTATAAGTAATGTTTTATTTCTTAAGTTAGATGATGAATATACAAATGTTCATTATATATTATTATATATTATGTATATGTTATATGCATGAAATATTTCACAGTAAACCTTTTAAATCTTCAATGTCTTTCCATTGATCTGAGCATAACAACCAAAATGTTAACTGTTCCGGGCACACAGGCTCAATCCTTCTCTTTCAAGTGTGCCCTTTGCTTTGCCTCTAATCCTATTCCTCTGTCCTCTCCACCTGAAGAGTTAATTCCTACTCTCCCTTCATACTCAAGGATATCCTCCCTATCTGTCCCCTGGAAAAGACCCTCCCCTCTCTTAGCACTCTGCCCATTCATACCACTGATCACACTAGAAATTAGATAACCAGCTGAAGCCTCTCTCCCCTAGAGAAGACAAGGACTCCAGAAGGGCATGGACTATGCCTGACGTGTTCACTTTCCCACTGGGCCTAGTACAGTCCCTTGCAGACAGCAGAGTTAACCACAGTTTTGGAATGAATGAATAAAGGGACAGAAAAGCAAATCTGAATGGAAAGCGCATCTCACACTACTCTTCCTTCCTTTCCCTATTTCCACTTTACCCCTTCACTCCCACTCAAACAGTGGACATGGGAAATGGTCAAGTATTAAAAAGAAGAAAGATATGCACTTAGGCTTTAAAAGCAGGATCCTCTAAAGGCCTATCCTATGAAATTATTCTTGACAGTATTGAAGAAAACTGAGAAACTGCAGAAAGAAAAAAAAACACTAAACAATATTTTGTCCCACTTAATGAAATCTGAACCTCATCAAAATCAGTTTGAAAGGACAAATTTTATTACTGAACCAACTCCCAACAAGCTCATTTTTAGTCTACTGTATAGGACTTCCCTTCTCAAATTGGTCTATTTAGTTAAAAATCATTAAATAAAAACTATGTCCAGAATATTCATACTTACCTGCATCGACACAAAGGAAAAGGACATTCATTTTTAATTACTGAATGATTAGAAAGGGCTATATAATTCTTGTAATGTGAAACTTAAATTAAAAAAAAAATTTTCGATGGAGGTGGAGCCAAGATGGCAGCATGAGTAAAGCAGCGGAAACCTCCTCCCAAAACCACATATATCTTTGAAAATACAACAAATACAACTCTCCCTAAAAGAGACACCAGAAGACACAGGACAATAGCCAGACTACATCCACACCTGTGAGAACCCAGCGCCTCGAGAAGGGGGTAAGATACAAGCCCCGGCCCAGCGGGACCGAGTGCCCCTCCCCCCAGCTCCCGGAGGGAGAAGAGGAGTCGGAGTCGGGAGGGAGAGGGAGCCCAGGACTGCTAAACACCCAGCCCCAGCCATCCGGGCCAGAGCACAGACACACAGTGCATACGTGGGGTGCTGGAAACTAGGGAAGCAGGACAGTAAAACCTGTGAGCGGGTCCTGCAGCCGGTGCCCCGGGGACAAAGAAAAGCGAGTGCTTTTTGAAAGTCTTAAAGGACAGGGACCCCACGGCTGGACGGAAGCGTCCCGAGACACTTAGCCAAGCACCTGGGAATCCCGGGGATCTCTGGGCACCCTAACCCCCTGTGCAGCAGGGCCGCTCGGATAAACAGCTTCCCACGGGGATAAACAGCTTCCCAGCCATTTCCCCTCTGACACGGCTCTGCCATATTGGAGCAGCAGCCCGAGGTAGGCCACGCCCACAGCAACTGCGGAGATAAACTCCATAGCGGCAGGACAAGATCAGAAGACCCGTCTGCACGCAGCTGCCCAGCACAAGCCGCTAGAGGTCGCTGTTCTCCCAGGAGAGGAAGGCCACAAACCAACAAGAAGGGACATTCTCCCAGCCGTCACTCACCCCAGCTCCGCAAACTATCTCTATCGCCATGAAAAGGCAGAATCTCAGACAAAAATCACTGAGACAACACCTGAGAAGGAGATAGACCTAACTAGTCTTCTTGAAAAAGAATTCAAAATAAAAATCATAAACACGCTGATGGAGATGCAGAGAAATATACAAGAGCTAAGGGATGACGTCCAGAGGGAGATTACAGAAGTGAAACAATCTCTGGAAGCATTTATAAGCAGAATGAATAAGATGCAAGAGGCCATTGATGGACTAGAAACCAGAGAACAGGAATGCATAAAAGCTGATGTAGAGAGAGATAAAAGGATCTCCAGGAATGAAACAATATTAAGAGAATTGTGTGACCAAACCAAAAGGAATAATATCCGCATTATAGGGGTACCAGAAGAAAAAGAGAGAGAAAAAGGGATAGAAAGTGTCTTTGAAGAAATAATTGCTGAGAACTTCCCCAAACTTGGGAAGGAAATAGTTGCTCAGACTACGGAAGTACACAGAACTCCCAACAGAAAGGACCCAAAGAGGACAACACCAAGACACATAATAATTAAAATGGCAAAGATCAAGGACAAGGACAGAGTATTAAAGGCAGCGAGAGAGAGAAAAAAGGTCACCTACAAAGGAAAACCCATCAGGCTATCATCAGACTTCTCAACAGAAACCTTACAGGCCAGAAGAGAATGGCATGATATATTTAATGCAATGAAACAGAAGAGCCTTGAACCAAGGATACTGTATCCAGCACGATTATCACTTAAATATGAAGGAGGGATGAAAACAATTCCCAGACAAGTAAAAGTTGACGGAATTTGCCTCCCACAAACCACCTCTATAGGGTATCTTAGAGGGACTGCTCTAGATGGGAGCACTCCTAAAAAGAGCATAGAACAAAACACCCAACATATGAAGAATGGAGGAGGAGGAATAAAAAGGGAGAGAAATAATTACCAGGCTGTGTTTATAATAGCTCAGTAAGTAAGTTAAGTTAGACAGTAAGGTAGTAAAGAAGCTAACCTTGAACCTTTGGTAACCACGAATCTAAAGCCTGCAATGGCAATAAGTACATATCTTTCAATAATCACCCTAAATGTAAATGGGCTGAATGCACCAATCAAAAGACACAGAGTAATAGAATGGATAAAAAAGCAAGACACATCTTTATGCTGCTTACAGGAGACTCACCTCAAACCCAAAGACATACATAGATTAAAAGTCAAGGGATGGAAAAAGATATTTCATGCAAACAATAGGGAGAAAAAAGCAGGTGTTGCAATACTAGTATCAGACAAAATAGACTTCAAAACAAAGAAAGTAACAAGAGACAAAGAAGGACACTACATAATGATAAAGGGCTCAGTCCAACAAGAGGATATAACCATTATAAACATATATGCACCCAATACAGGAGCACCAGCATATGTGAAACAAATACTAAAAGAATTAAAGGAGGAAATAGAATGCAATGCATTCATTTTGGGAGACTTTAACACACCACTCACTCCAAAGGACAGATCCACCAGACAGAAAATAAGTAAGGACACAGAGGCACTGAACAACACACTAGAACAGATGGACCTAATAGACATCTACAGAACTCTACATCCAAAAGCAACAGGATACACATTCTTCTCAAGTGCACATGGAACATTCTCCAGAATAGACCACATACTAACTCACAAAAAGAGCCTCAGTAAATTCCAAAAGATTGAAATTCTACCAACCAACTTTTCAGACCACAAAGGTATAAAACTAGAAATAAATTCTACAAAGAAAACAAAAAGGCTCACAAACACATGGAGGCTTAACAACATGCTCCTAAATACTCAATGGATCAATGAACAAATTTAAATAGAGATCAAGGAATATATGGAAATAATTGACAACAACAACACAAAGTCCCAACTTCTGTGGGATGCAGCAAAAGCAGTCTTAAGAAGAAAGTATATAGCAATCCAGGCATATATAAAGAAGGAAGAACAATCCCAAATGAATGGTCTAATGTCACAATTATCGAAATTGGAAAAAGAAGAACAAATGAAGCCTAAGGTCAGCAGACATAGGGACATAATAAAGATCAGAGAAGAAATAAATAAAATTGAGAAGAATAAAACAATAGAAAAAATCAATGAAACCAAGAGCTGGTTCTTCAAGAAAATAAACAAAATAGATAAGCCTCTAGCCAGACTTATTAAGAGAAAAAGAGAGTCAACACACATCAACAGAATCAGAAACAAGAAAGGAAAAATCATGACAGACCCCACAGAAATACAAATAATTATTAGAGAATACTATGAAAACCTATATGCTAACAAGCTGGAAAACCTAGGAGAAATGGACAACTTCCTAGAAAAATACAACCTTCCAAGACTGACCCAGAAAGAAACAGAAAATCTAAACAGACCAATTACCAGCAACGAAATTGAAGTGGTGATCAAAAAACTACCCAAGAACAAAACCCCCGGGCCAGATGGATTTACTTCGGAATTTTATCAGACATACAGAGAAGACATAATACCCATTCTCCTTAAAGTTTTCCAAAAAATAGAAGAGGACAAAAACCACATGATCATCTCCATAGATGCTGAAAAAGCATTCGACAAAATTCAACATCCATTCATGATAAAAACTCTCAACAAAATGGACATAGAGGGCAAATACCTCAACATAATAAGGGCCATATATGATAAACCCACAGCTAAAATCATACTGAACAGTGAGAGGCTGAAAGCTTTTCCTCTGAGATTGGGAACAAGACAGGGATGCCCACTCTCCCCACTGTTACTCAACATAGTACTGGAGGTCTTAGCCACAGCAATCAGACAAAACAAAGAAATACAAGGAATCCAGATTGGTAAAGAAGAAGTCAAACTGTCACTATTTGCAGATGACATGATATTGTACATAAAAAACCTTAAAGACTCCACTCCAAAACTACTAGAACTAATATCAGAATTCAGCAAAGTTGCAGGATACAAAATTAACACACAGAAATCTGTGGCTTTCCTATACATTAACAATGAACCAATAGAAAGAGAAATCAGGAAAACAACTCCATTCACAATTGCATCAAAAAGAATAAAATACCTAGGAATAAGCCTAACCAAGGAAGTGAAAGACCTATACCCTGAAAACTATAAGACACTCTTAAGAGAAATTAAAGAGGACACTAACAAATGGAAACTCATCCCATGCTCCTGGCTAGGAAGAATTAATATCGTCAAAATGGCCATCCTGCCCAAAGCAATATACAGATTCGATGCAATCCCTATCAAATTACCAACAGCATTCTTCAATGAACTGGAACAAACAGTTCAAAAATTCATATGGAACCACCAAAGACCCCAAATAGTCAAAGCAATCCTGAGAAGGAAGAATAAAGTGGGGGGGATCTCGCTCCCCAACTTCAAGCTCTACCACAAAGCCACAGTACTCAAGACTATCTGGTATTGGCACAAGAACAGAGCCACAGACAAGTGGAACAGAACAGAGACTCCAAACATTAATCCAAACATATATGGCAAATTAATATACGATAAAGGAGCCATGAACATACAATAGGGAAATGATAGTCTCTTCAACAGATGGTACTGGCAAAACTGGACAGCTACATGTAAGAGAATGAAACTAGACCATTGTCTAACCCCATATACAAAAGTAAATTCGAAATGAATCAAAGACCTGAATGAAGTCATGAAACCATAAAACTCTTAGAAAAAAACATAGGCAAAAACCTCATGGACATAAAATGAGTGACTTCTTCATGAATATATCTCCCCGGGCAAGGGAAACAAAAGCAAAAATGAACAAGTGGGACTATATCAAGCTAAAAAGCTTCTGTACAGCAAAGGACACCATCAATAGAACAAAAAGGTATCCTACAGTATGGGAGAATATATTCATAAATGACAGATCCGATAAAGGGTTGACATCCAAAACATATAAAGAGCTCACAGACCTCAACAAACAAAAAGCAAATAATCCAATTAAAAAATGGGCAGAGGAGCTGAAAAGACAGTTCTCTAAAGAAGAAATTCAGATGGCCAACAGACACATGAAACGATGCTCCACATCGCTTGTCATCAGAGAAATGCAAATTAAAACCACAATGAGATATCACCTCACACCAGTAAGGATCACCATCATCGAAAAGACAATCAACAACAAATGTTGGTGAGGTTGTGGAGAAACGGGAACCCTCCTACACTGCTGGTGGGAATGTAAATTAGTTCAACCATTGTGGAAAGCAGTATGGAGGTTTCTCAAAATGCTCAAAATAGAAATACCATTTGACCCAGGAATTCCACTTCTAGGAATTTACCCTAAGAATGCAGCAGCCCAGTTTGAAAAAGACAGATGCACCCCTATGTGTATCGCTGCACTATTTACAATAGCCAAGATATGGAAGCAACCTAAATGTCCATCAGTAGATGAATGGATAAAGAAGATGTGGTACATATACACAATGGAATATTACTCAGCTATAAGAAAAAAACAGATCCTACCATTTGCAACAACATGGATGGAGCTAGAGGGTATTATGCTCAGTGAAATAAGCCAGGTGGAGAAAGACAAGTACCAAATGATTTCACTCATCTGTGGAGTATAAGAACAAAGGAAAACTGAAGGAACAAAACAGCAGCAGAATCACAGAACCCAAGAATGGACTAACAGGTACCAAAGGGAAAGGGACTGGGGAGGATGGGTGGGAAGGGAGGGACAAGGGCAGGGAAAAAGAAAGGGGGCATTACGATTAGCATGAATAGTGTGTGTGGGGCACGGGGAGGGCTGTACAACACAGAGAAGACAAGTAGTGATTTTACAGCATCTTACTAAGCTGATGAACAGTGACTGTGAAGGGGTATGTGGGGGGGACTTGGTGAAGGGGGGAGCCTAGTAAACATAATGTTCTTCATGTAATTGTAGATTAATGATACCAAAAAAAAAACCCCACCTATTTGTAAGTGTAAAAAAAAAATTTCATTATAGAAATTTTTATATGCATATAAAAATAGAGAAAGTAGCATAATGAATCCCTGGTATCCATCAGAATCCTTCTATAATCATCAACATTTTGCCCATCTCATTGCATCTGTCCCATTATTAACTAACTGACTGACTGCTGGAGTATTTGAACATCAGACTATTTCACTCAAACACTTCACAAGATAAAGATGTTTTTCTTTTTTACATAAACATGAGGCCATTTTCACACCTAACAAGATTAACAACAGGTCCTTAATGTCATCTAATACTCAGTCCATACTCCTATTTCCCTGATTGTCACAAAAATGATCTTTTACAGTTGGTTGATTTGAATCAGGATCCAAACAAAATTCACATTTGGCATTTAGCTGCTACGACTCTTAAGTCTCTTCTAATTCAGGATAGTTCTCCTCCCCAACCTTGCTTTTCCTGTCCCCAATCTTCCCATGCATTTATTTATTAAAGAAACAAAATGAATAGTCCTGAAGAATCTTCTACATTCTGGATTTGGCTATATGTTTCCTTTCGATAGTGTTTAACTTTTCGCTCTACCCATCCTATTTCCTTTAAATTGGAAGTTCCCAACCAGCCTTGACCTTGACACGGTAGAAATTTCTGGATCAGGAATTTAACCTTCTATGGAATGCTGCTACTCATAGGGTCGTGTTAGGCCTTGGCCTCAGTTTTCTGAGGTCTTATCCCAACAGGTAAGAGCCTCTTTATGTTTTACCAAGAAAGCCCTCCATCTTTCATCCTTAGCTCTTAAATGCCAATTAATCACTGTTAGCTTTTCATTATCTTTTCCCAAAGCTTTGCTATCCTTTTTTGAAAAGAGTTTGCTCCATATTTATCAAATGTCAGACACACCGAAGGGCTTGTGGTTGCCTGAACATGTCATGCTCATTTACAGATCTGTACCTTTAAAGATGCTCTTTTCTATCAGAAGTGCCCTTTTCTCTTTGGGCTGCTTGGCAAACTCCTACTAATTGCCCAAGACTCAGATCAAATAGCATCTCTTTTGTGACAGCCCTTGGTACCCCTCACTGTATCACTTCTGGACACTTCTTTTCAATATTACCACACTGTATTATTATTTTTTAGTTAAAGTATCATACATATACAATCTTATGTTGGTTTCAAATATACAACACAGTGGTTCAATAGTCACCCATATTATTAAATCCTCATCCCCTCTAGTGAGGTCATTATCTATCAACATAGTAAGATGTTATAGAATAATTAATGTATTCTCCATGCTGTACTACCGTCCCTGTGACCAACCTGTATTGTGATTGAGAATTATTGACCACACTGTATTATTAAATGGTTTGCTTGCATGTCCCAAAAGTACTACCAGAGACTAGCATCTGAGTCTTATGTATATTTGCATCTTCAGTGTCTAGCACATGCCTGGTACATAACATGTGCCACCAGTACAGACAGATCTAGCTTTTTTAGTACAAGTTCAAAACTTTAAATACTAAAGAAAGCCCAAAAAAGTGAATGATTTTAAAACATAAGGATTAAAAAATGATGACAGATATTACATCCTATTCATAGTGAAATCCAAAAAGAGAAAATTGATTCAACTGACACACAACTAGAAATTATTTTTCTCTACTATATCATATAGGGGGGAAAGTTTTAAACCACTGTTTTAAATTGTAGTAAAATCTTACTGCAGTAAATTAATCCAGAAAGAATGGCTGAGCATGATTAAACATGCAAAAGGAATAATCAAGTTCACTTGTGTCCTGGAAAGAAGGGAAGAAAGAGACAGATCTTTCTTTGGCTGACAAATCTGTTGTACAGTTTTAAATGAAAATACACTTCAAAAGGGAACAAACTGGTGTTAAATGCATGACTGATTGTCATTCTGAATTAATATTTATTATGGTATTGATCATTATAAACTTTTTAGCTTCTATCTTTGTAAAGGGGTAAATAATTATTTTTTAAAGAAAGCAAAATCTTAACCATATGGCACATCTTTACAATATATAGTTAAACGCATTTTCTCCACAAGATATTAATAGTTGCATACTCCATTCAAAGATAAGTTTTTATAAGCAATAATCAACTTTAAATGGATCAAGTATCTTTTTTATTTCAATAAATTGATAAGCCTTACTATTTGACAATGAAGAAAATGTTAGCTATTTTTAAAAATTATAATAGGCACACTGAAAGCAAGATATTGAAATAAACATTAAATTGAGTCAATTTGCATCTTTAAAGTCACTTTCAGCCCACTCTCAACAGCACAGGACTGCACGTCACGAAGTAGAGAGAAAATGCTCAATCCACTCTCTTTTTCTTCTTTTCCTCATTGAACTATTTTAAATTTTACTTTTCTTCTACTCCTATTGTACATTCAGCAGCCGGCTAAGCTAAAGGCATTAATGGGGCTCAAAAGACATAATGGCTTTGTCAGACACCTGTTAATACAGAGAAGAATCTGATTCCTGCTTTGATGCTAAGTTTAGAAGCCATACACACAGATAATGTCCATGGTTTTCTTTCTTTTCATTTCACCAAGACCTTCATTCCTCAAGGCCTAAAATACATCTACATGTTGGATTGCTCTTTTTGCTTCAGTACCTACTCATCTGACTGTCTGAAAATTGAAGGCTGGACTTTTCTCAGACAGCCATCAAGTGGTGAAATGGGTAACTGGAGGATTCCTAACTTGTTTCATATTTTTCTAACCCTATAATAATAAGAGCAAATAATAATAATGCTCCTATTTATTCAGTGCTGGCTCAGTTCTAAGCACTTACAACAACCTTATGATACAGACTACTATTCTCCTTGGTTTGCAAATGAAGAAACTGTATTTTATGAAAAATGAGTAACTTGTCCAAGGTCACACAGCAGGTAAGTTGCAGAGTCAGGGTTCAACCCTAGATTGACTGAAACCCTGCTATTCATCCTTATTCTATACTCTATCTCATGGAAGAAAAGAACCCATTGTTTGCTATTCTTGAATGAATTGGTAGAAAAAAATAGAAGTCAGTTACACTCATTTACTTATTAATTTAATTAACAAATACATATTAGCTCCTCAAAACTCTCTTATTTGACCTTAAATCCTTTTAAGTGTTTCTGAGTATTTGGGATAAGAGGCATACTTTGAATAAAGGCTGTATTTCTCCCAAATGAAAATGCCAAATATTTGGTATTATAATACTGAGCTTTAAGTTGATCACCAGAAATTCTTTCTCTTAACGATCTATAGAGGACGGCCTGTGAATATCCTACAAGTTCTCTATTCATCACTTTGCTTGGTGAAGTTTGATTTTTACTAACAAATGTGAGAATGACAAGAAGAAGGTTGTAGCATATAGTGAGAAGGGGAAAATCCCCTTTTCCACTTTGCTCACAGAACCCTACATTATGTCCTTTGGGGAAAGCTCTGTCCCTTTCTGAGGCCAGGGCTGACTCTTGTTAAGTGAAAGCAGGAGTAGGGGCTTTCCCTCCTAAGTCCAGGGTAAGGAATGCATATATGATGCTCTTCTAGCCACTGAGATGTGAATAGGTGTGAAGCTTCCCTCACTCATAGAAGGAGTCCCAAGACAAGAACGTTCACCATTTTTGCTCTTTGATTTTGACACTTGAAACTATTAGAAACATAAGAAGAAAAGAAACCCACTGAAGACAACAGAGTGGAAAGGCTGGGAGAACTTGGGTATTTGATGGCGTTAACAGGCCCTGAAAACCTAAGGCAGAACCTATTCCACCCCCATGTATTTGATCATGTGAAATAATAAATTCTGATGTTAAATCCACTTTCACTTGTATTTCCTATTACACTAACAGCTAAGGTATCATAACTAATACAAATGCTTACCAAAAATTACATTTGAAAAGAAATAAAGGAGGACAACCTACAATAAAAATCTGGAAAAAACTCACAAAGCATGTCTTCAGTTCAAAAAAACCAGTTACATAATTATAGAATGATACAGAATGATATAGCCCTAGAATTTAACAGCAGCACAAATAAGAAAGATCAAGTGCTTTACTGTGGACTAAAAGTAACGCAACACTATGATGTGACTGAAAAAAAAGTATACAACCATGCTAGGTAATATAATTAGAAATAGGTTCAAGATTATGGTGGCAAAATTATATAAAGCCAAGCACTGACTACCACATTTCTGGAAGACATTAGGTACACAACATAAGTGTCACTGAACAATGGGAGAGAACAGAAAGGAGTTTACCAGAAGGGTGAAAGACGTAGACACCATGGAATCTGAAGACAGGTTAAAGGAATTACAAATGCAGAGTCTAGAAGAGGGGAGACTAGAAGGAAGCATGATGGCCTTATTCAAGTGTTCTTCTTGAAAAGGGTATCTATACTTCATCTCACCACTTCAGAGAAAGGCATTAGAAGCAACAGTTGGTTTACATGTAAGGTAGAGTTGGGCTTAGGAGAGAAATGTCTAGCGAGATTAGAGCAATCTAAAAGTCAAACAAGTTATCTTGTGGAATAGTAAAATTTATTTTCACTGAGATGAAGACTGAGTGATCATCATTAGAAACATTCAAGAACAGTAGTTCCAGACAGTAGTACACACACCACTGGTTGTATAAGTGATGATTTGAACTGTTACATACATTTTATTTTATTCACTATAGATTTATTTTAACACACACTAAAGACAAATAAATGTGTATACTGGGTTAGCCATCAATACCATGGTTTCATGAATATAACTATTTTAAGGTAAGTGAAATAACAAAGTAAAGTTCACTTAAGGAAAGATATTAAATCAATATATCCCATTTAACATAACTACATATATTTTTTTATGATCCAGTAGCTACAGCCCTATAATTTATATAAAGAAGCAATACAAGGCACCACAGATTTAAGAAAAGAAAAAAAAAACTTTTTAAGAGTAAAAATATTAAAAGAAAAACAATTATAATATAATAATAAAATAATTATAATATAAGCAGTATAAAAATTATGAAGACACCATGAAAATGTCTGAATTTTGGACCTGTTGCTCTGTGGGGATCATGCACCGAACATCCTGAAACTAAAGTTCTTCCTTTACCAAAGCTGTCTTAGTATTTAGTGGTTCTATGAAAACATGATCATTTATAACTACATTTATTCAAAGAGCCTTCGTGATAAAATAGAGGAACCAAAGTTTTCCATTATTCTCAGTCACAATCTTAGAAATATTGATTATTAATAGTTTATAAAATAATGCCTGGAATTCTCACAAAATTAATCTTTTATTCAAAAGCCTAATACGTTTGCATCTCATAAGCATTTACTGTAGGCTTCTAAGGTCCAGGCAACTGTGGTAGACACAAATTTGAAAGTAAATGCGCAAGTTTTCACTTGAAGGATCTACAGCTTCCTTGGAGAAAATTTAAAACTATTTAAGGTAAAACACCAAAAGAGGAGAGGGGCGGAAGATGGCGGCGTGAGTAGAGCAGCGGAAATCTCCTCCCAAAACAACATATATCTATGAAAATATAACAAAGACAACCCTTCCTAGAATAAAGACCAGAGGACACAGGACAATATCCAGACCACATCCACACCTGAGAGAACCCAGCGCCTCGCGAACGGGGTAAGATACAAGCCCCAGCCCGGCGGGAGCCGAGCGCCCCTCCCCCCAGCTCCCAGCGGGAGAAGAGCAGGCAGAGCGGGAGGGAGACGGAGCCCAGGGCTGCCGAACACCCAGCCCCAGCCATCCTGGCCAGAGTGCAGACACAGTACGTGCCCAGGGGGCCCTGGATGCTAGGGAAACAGGGCAGCAAGAACAGTGAGCGGACACTGGAGGCCGGGCGCCGGAGGACAACAGAGAAGCGAGGGACCATTTTTTTTTTTTTTTGCTGTTTTGTTTTGGCCAGCGCTTTTTGGAAGTCTTAAAGGGATAGGGACCCCAATACTAGGGAAACAAGGCAGCAAGAACAGTGAGCGGGCACCGATGGCCTAGCACAGGAGGACACCAGAAAAGCGAGCGCCCATTTTTTTTTTTTTTTGGCAAGCGCTTTTTGGTAGTCTTAAAGGGATACGGACCCCAATACTAGGGAAACAGGGCAGAAAGACCGGTGAGCAGAGGCCTGAGGCTGGCACCGGAGAATAAAGAAAAACGAGCTACCACCTTTTTTTTTAATTAAAAAAAAATTTTTTTTTCTTTTCTTTCTTTTTTGGTGGTCGTTGTTTTGTTTTGGCGGGTGCTTTTTGGAAGTCTTAAAGGGCGGGACACTTAATCCACAGGTAGGGAATCCGGGGATCTCTGGGCACCCTAACCCCTGGGCTGCAGGGAGCAGGGAGGCCCCTTACGGAGATAAATAGCCTCCCAGCAGCTCCTGCTCCAAGGCGACTCCACCACTTTGGAGTAGCTGCCCGAGCCAGGCCACGCCCACAGCAACAGCGGAGATAAACTCCATAGCAGCCGGGCAGGAAGCAGAAGCCCTGTCTGCGCGCAGCTGCGCAGCACAAGCCACTAGAGGGCGCTGTTCTCCCAGGAGAGGAGGGCCACAAACCAACAAGAAAGGAAGTCCTTCCAGCCGTCACTCGTCCCAGTTCTGCAGACTATTCCTATCACCATGAAAAGGCAAAGCTACAGGCAGACAAAGATCACAGAGACAACACCAGAGAAGGAGACAGACCTAACCAGTCTTCCTGACAAAGAATTCAAAATAAGAATCATAAACATGCTGACAGAGATGCAGAGAAATACGCAAGAGAAATGGGATGAAGTCCGGAGGGAGATCACAGATGCCAGAAAGGAGATCGCAGAAATGAAACAAACTCTGGAAGAGTTTATAAGCAGAATGGATAGAATGCAAGAGGCCATTGATGGAATTGAAACCATAGAACAGGAACGCATAGAAGCTGACATAGAGAGAGATAAAAGGATCTCCAGGAATGAAACAATATTAAGAGAACTGTGTGACCAACCCAAAAGGAACAATATCCGTATTATAGGGGTCCCAGAAGAAGAAGAGAGAGGAAAAGAGATGGAAAGTATCTTAGAAGAAATAATTGCTGAAAACTTCCCCAAACTGGGGGAGGAAATAATCGAACAGAACACGGAAACACACAGAACCCCCAACAGAAAGGATCCAAGAAGGACAACATCAAGACACATAATAATTAAAATGGCAAAGATAAAGGACAAGGAAAGAGTGTTAAAGGCAGCTAGAGAGAAAAAGGTCACCTATAAAGGAAAACCCATCAGGCTAAAATCAGATTTCTCAACAGAAACCCTACAGGCCAGAAGAGAATGGCATGATATATTTAATACAATGAAACAGAAGGACCTTGAACCAAGGATACTGTATCCAGCACGACTATCATTCAAATATGACGGTGGGATTAAACAATTCCCAGACAAACAAAAGCTGAGGGAATTTCCTTCCCACAAACCACCTCTACAGAACATCTTACAGGGACTGCTCTAGATGGGAGCACTCCTAGAAAGAGCACAGCACAAAACACCCAACATATGAAGAATCGAGGAGGAGGAACAAGAAGAGAGAGAAGAAAAGAATCTCTAGACAGTGTATATAACAGCTCAATAAGCGAGCTAACTTAGGCAGTAAGATACTAAAGAGGCTAACCTTGAACCTTTGGTAACCACGAATTTAAAGCCTGCAATGGTAATAAGTACATATCTTTCAATAGTCACCCTAAATGTTAATGGGTTGAATGCACCAATCAAAAGACACAGAGTAACAGAATGGATAAAAAAGCAAGACCCATCTATATGCTGCTTACAAGAAACTCACCTCAAACCCAAAGACATGTACAGACTAAAAGTCAAGGGATGGAAAAACATATTTCAAGCAAACAACAGTGAGAAGAAAGCAGGGGTTGCAGTACTAATATCAGACAAAATAGACTTCAAAACAAAGAAAGTAACAAGAGATAAAGAAGGACACTACATAATGATAAAGGGCTCAGTCAAACAAGAGGATATAACCATTCTAAATATATATGCACCCAACACAGGAGCACCAGCATATGTGAAACAAATACTAACAGAACTAAAGGGGGAAATAGACTGCAATGCATTCATTCTAGGAGATTTCAACACACCACTCACCCCAAAGGATAGATCCACTGGGCAGAAAATAAGTAAGGACACGGAAGCACTGAATAACACAGTAGAGCAGATGGACCTAATGGACATCTATAGAACTCAACATCCAAAAGCAACAGGATATACATTCTTCCGAAGTGCACATGGAACATTCTCCAGAATAGACCACATACTAGGCCACAAAAAGAGCCTCATAAAATTCCAAAAGATTGAAATCCTACAAACCAACTTTTCAGACCACAAAGGCATAAAACTAGAAATAAACTGTACAAAGAAAGCAAAGACGCTCACAAACACATGGAGGCTTAACAACACGCTCCTAAATAATCAATGGATCAATGACCAAATCAAAATGGAGATCCAGCAATATATGGAAACAAATGACAACAACAACACTAAGCCCCAACTTCTGTGGGACACAACAAAAGCAGTCTTAAGAGGAAAGTATATAACTATCCAAGCATATTTAAAAAAGGAAGAGCAATCCCAAATGAATGGTCTAATGTCACAATTATCGAAATTGGAAAAAGAAGAACAGATGAGGCCTAAGGTCAGCAGAAGGAGGGACATAATAAAGATCAGAGAAGAAATAAATGAAATTGAGAAGAATAAAACAATAGCAAAAATCAATGAAACCAAGAGCTGCTTCTTCGAGAAAATAAACAAAATAGATAAACCTCTAGCCAGACTTATTAAGAAGAAAAGAGAGTCAACACAAATCAACAGTATCAGAAACGAGAAAGGAAAAATCATGACGGATCCAACAGAAATACAAAGAATTATTAGAGAATACTATGAAAACCTATATGCTAACAAGCTGGGAAACCTAGGAGAAATGGACAACTTCCTAGAAAAATACAACCTTCCAAGATTGACCCAGAAAGAAACAGAAAATCTAAACAGACCAATTACCAGCAACAAAATTGAAGCGGTAATCAAAAAACTACCAAAGAACAAAACCCCAGGGCCAGATGGATTTACCTCAGAATTTTATCAGACATACAGGGAAGACATAATACACATTCTCCTTAAAGTTTTCCAAAAAATAGAGGAGGAGGGGATACTCCCAAACTCATTCTATGAAGCTAACATCACCCTAATACCAAAACCAGGCAAAGACCCCACCAAAAAAGAAAACTACAGACCAATATCCCTGATGAACGTAGATGCAAAAATACTCAACAAAATATTAGCAAACCGAATTCAAAAATACATCAAAAGGATCATACACCATGACCAAGTGGGATTCATCCCAGGGATGCAAGGATGGTACAACATTCGAAAGTCCATCAACATCATCCAACACATCAACAAAAAGAAAGACAAAAACTACATGATCATCTCCATAGATGCTGAAAAAGCATTTGACAAAATTCAACATCCATTCATGATAAAAACTCTCAGCAAAATGGGTATAGAGGGCAAGTACCTCAACATAATGAAGGCCATATATGATAAACCCACAGCCAACATTATACTGAACAGCGAGAAGCTGGAAGCTTTTCCTCTGAGATCGGGAACAAGACAGGGATGCCCACTCTCTCCACTGTTATTTAACATAGTACTGGAGGTCCTAGCCACGGCAATCAGACAAAACAAAGAAATACAAGGAATCCAGATTGGTAAAGAAGAAGTTAAACTGTCACTATTTGCAGATGACATAATACTGTACATAAAAAACCCTAAAGACTCCACCCCAAAACTACTAGAACTGGTATCAGAATACAGCAAAGTTGCAGAATACAAAATCAACACACAGAAATCTGTGGCTTTCCTATACACTAACAATGAACCAACAGAAAGAGAAATCAGGAAAACAACTCCATTCACAATTGCATCAAAAAAAATAAAATACCTAGGAATAAACCTAACCAAAGAAGTGAAAGACTTATACTCTGAAAACTACAAGTCACTCTTAAGAGAAATTAAAGGGGACACTAACAGATGGAAACTCATCCCATGCTCATGGCTAGGAAGAATTATCGTCAAAATGGCCATCCTGCCCAAAGCAATATACAGATTTGATGCAATCCCTATGAAACTACCAGCAACATTCTTCAATGAACTGGAACAAATAATTCAAAAATTCATATGGAAACACCAAAGACCCCGAATAGCCAAAGCAATCCTGAGAAAGATGAATAAAGTAGGGGGGATCTCACTCCCCAACTTCAAGCTCTACTATAAATCCATAGTAATCAAGACAATTTGGTACTGGCACAAGAGCAGAGCCACAGACCAATGGAACAGACTAGAGAATCCAGACATTAACCCAGACATATATGGTCAATTAATATTTGATAAAGGAGCCATGGACATACAATGGCGAAATGACAGTCTCTTCAACAGGTGATGCTGGCAAAACTGGATAGCTACATGTAGGAGAATGAAACTGGACCATTGTCTAATCCCATATACAAAAGTAAACTCAAAATGGATCAAAGACCTGAATGTAAGTCATAAAACCATTAAACTCTTGGAAGAAAACATAGGCAAAAACCTCTTAGACATAAACATGAGTGACCTCTTCTTGAACATATCTCCCCGGGCAAGGAAAACAACAGCAAAAATGAGTAAGTGGGACTATATTAAGCTGAAAAGCTTCTTTACAGCAAAAGACACCATCAATAGAACAAGAAGGATCCCTACAGTATGGGAGAATATATTTGAAAATGACACATCCGATAACGGCTTGACATCCAGAATATATAAAGAGCTCACACGCCTCAACAAACAAAAAACAAATAACCCAATTAAAAAATGGGCAGAGGAACTGAACAGACAGTTCTCCAAAAAAGAAATACAGATGGCCAACAGACACATGAAAAGATGCTCCACATCGCTAATTATCAGAGAAATGCAAATTAAAACTACAATGAGGTATCACCTCACACCAGTAAGGATGGCTGCCATCCAAAAGACAAACAACAACAAATGTTGGCGAGGCTGTGGAGAAAGGGGAACCCTCCTACACTGCTGGTGGGAATGTAAGTTAGTTCAACCATTGTGGAAAGCAGTATGGAGGTACATCAAAATGCTCAAAACAGACTTACCATTTGACCCAGGAATTGCACTCCTAGGAATTTACCCTAAGAATGCAGCAATCAAGTATGAGAAAGATCAGTGCACCCCTATGTTTATCGCAGCACTATTTACAATAGCCAAGAATTGGAAGCAACCTAAATGTCCATCGATAGATGAATGGATAAAGAAGATGTGGTACATATACACAATGGAATACTATTCAGCCATAAGAAAAGGGCAAATCCAATCATTTGTAGCAACATGGATGGAGCTCGAGGGTAGTATGCTCAGTGAAACAAGCCAAGCGGAGAAAGAGAAATACCAAATGATTTCACTTAACTGTGGAGTATAAGAACAAAGGAAAAACTGAAGGAACAAAACAGCAGCAGAATCACAGATCTCAAGAATGGACTAACAGGTACCAAAGGGAAAGGGACTGGGGAGGATGGGTGGGTTGGGAGGGATAAGGGGGGGAGAAGTAGGGGGGTATTAAGATTAACATGCATGGGGGGTAGGAGAAAAGGGAGGGCTGTACAACACAGAGAAGGCAAGTAGTGATTCTACAACATTTTGCTATGCTGATGGATAGTGACTGTAAAGGGGTTTATGGGGGAGACCTGGTATAGGGGAGAGCCTAGTAAACATAATATTTGTCATGTAAGTGTATATTAGTGATACCAAAAACAAAACAAAACAGAAAAAAAAAGGGTAGTTCCTGTGTGGTAACCTCCAATGAGTTTTACACAAGGGTATAAAGGGCATATAAAAGTGTAGGCAAAGGGTCTGTTTGTATTTATACAGAAGATCAAAGCCTAATTGGGCTACCCCGAAAATGAACTAAGATACGATATGAAAGAGAACTTCCAACATCAGCACTCTCTGGAAGACTCATGCCAGAAGATGATCATCAAAAAACCCCAACAAAGATCCACGCACTGCTACAGCTGTAGATGCACTCATCCCACCAGCTCCTGGACTTGCCATGGGAATGAAGGAGATATCTAAGCTGGCCTGTGCATACAGTAAAACAACAAATTTGACTGGATCTATACTGTTGGAACTCAACCAAGAATTAGGAGAAGTGCAAATTGTAGCACTCCAAAATCTTACAACTACAGACTATTTACTGTTAACAGAACATAAGGGATGTGAACATTCCCCAGGAATGGGTTGTTTTAATTTGTCTGATTTCTCTCAGACTGTTCAAGTTCAGTTGGACCATATCCACCATATCATAGATAAGTTTTCACAAATGCCTAAGGTGCCTAACTGGTTTTCTTGGTTTCACTGGAGATGGCTGGTAATTACAGATATGCTTTGGTTATGTAACTATACTCCTATTATGTTAATGTGTGTGCGCAATTTAAGTAGTAGCTTAAAACCTATACATGCTGAAGTTACTCTACAAGAAGATTTGTCAAAGAAATAATCAATCTTCCCATGTTTTCTGCCGCCTGCTACTTCTATAGGTTTTCTTCTTCCTTCCTAATTACAACCCTTAAATAGAATTTGTGCCTCATATCAAATTTACCGAGTATCATAATTCTTCCAAGTGGTGAAGATACCTCAAGACAAATGCTGGGCATAGAAGCTACAGGGCATAAATATGCAAAGAAATAAAAGCTAACCATTTCAAACAATAAGGCTTCTCTCTCACTTACCAACTTTACATTTCCCTGTATGGCCCCGGAAGATGACTGGTTAGCCAGAGACGGGTAAGATTCCTCAAGGGAGGAACAACCTAAGACAGGCACAGTCGCAGGGGGGTCATCAGGTGAGAAATTGGGGATCAACAGAGGTGAGGCTTAGAACCTCACCCCTCCGTTCTGAGAGAAATCTTCTGCATACGTGGATGTTTTATTGCCCTTGTCTAGCTTGGATTAACACATAGTCTACAGGCACACACCTGATCATCTACATTTGCTCTCTTACAACACTAAACTATGTTTTCTACCTTTATCTTGTATCTACCTACCACTTCAGCATTTTATTAAAAATAATAATAATAGAGAAATGTGGTATCCACATATAAATCAAGTATAAAAACCAAATGAGTATTCATATTTGAACTGACTGTTTATAGTGCATGAGCATGAGCAAAACCGAAAGTTTCTGTGATGACTGCCCTTGTACTGTTCACTATGTAATTTATTCATTATGTAAGAATTTGTTCTCCATGTAAGAACTTGTTTGTTATGCCTCAGAAGATTGGAGACTGACGAAAATTAGGCTTGGGGTGGATTAATGATTGTGCATTGAGCATTGACTCCCCTATACAGAATTTTATTGTCGTTAACAACCATTTGATCAATAAATATGAGAGATGCCCTCCCAAAAAAAAAAAAGGACAGACGTCCAATGGTAAAATAAATAAGTAACCGGGATGTAATGTATAGCATAAGGAATATAGTCAAGATTTTGTAACAGCTTGGTAGGGTGATAGCTGGAACCTAGAATTATGTATATAAATGTTTTATCACTGTGTTGTACACTTGAAACTAATGTAATGTAATACTGTGCGTCAACTACCCTTCAATAAAAAATAATTATCTAAAAAAATAAAATAAAATAAAAGAGGATGTTTTCACTTATCACATTCATTAAAATATATGTACATATTTTACATGACTGAAGGCCAGACTACTTTCTATGCTACCCATTCACACACACACTACCTAGACACATGAACTAGATTTAGATCTTGAATTTCTTCAGTAAGCTCTGCCTCATATTCAGTACTGATGCTCTTGCACCAATGAAAATCCTTAAGAATCTTACGGAAGCCCTAAAAGCAATCTTGTGATGTCTTTGTGAAAAGTCCACCTACCTCTATCTTAAGGCAACACATGGCAGGCATATCCTTACAGCATAAAGAAAAAGATGGCCCTCTCTGAAGGAAATGGCACCACAATATGCTTACTACTGGAGGGGTTTTTACTGACTAATGAGAAGCCTGGGCTTTTCTTCTTTCCTAGTTCCTTACGCCAAGATGTATTTTATGTACGAATAATCAAATAATAAGTGACATCTAACATGTAAAAGAAACACTACAACCTAAATGTCTCATCCCCAGGAGGTATTTCCCCATGTTTCCACCCAAATGGATTTCATCCAAGGAAAGCAAACGGCCCAGAAAGACACCCTTCCTACCTCCTGAGAGTGCTCCTTGTAGACCTGCAGTGGCCCTGAGGCTTTGGCGGTGTCCCAGAGCTGCAGCGAGCCGTCACCACTGCAGGTGACCAGGACATGTTCATTGTTCTCACTCCAGGTCACGTCAAACAAACCATCATTCCAGTCAAAGCTATCTCAGGAAAATGAAAAGTAAAAACAACATCTAGTTATCTAGGCAGCTGAACATAAAATTACAAGCACAATTTTACAGGTTTTTAAAGTTTATCACGTATTTTAACACACATTATCTCCCATGGTCTTCACAACTATGGGATTTAAATAGAGCAGGCACCTGATGGATGCAGAAACAAGTTCAGAGAGGTCAAAAAAATAGCTTAGGTCACACAGCTAGAAAAACTGCAGAGCTAGATTAAAATTAGGTGTCTCAACTAGAAATATGGCACCGTTTATATGAGGGCATGCTTCCACACCTGGGGACTCACTGTTCTCTGTGGTTCATAAGGAGGGACCAGCAAGCACTTCAAAATATTAATTTAGACCAATAACTTCAATTTTTTCCTGTCAATCTTTCACCTGAGCTATGAGCAGAAGGAGGTATTTTCTGACAGAATTTCCTTTCCTTTCTCTACCATTGTTGGAGGTGTTAACAAGTTCAACAGGCACACAGAGAAGACAGAAATGGAAAGAAGAAAGGGGAAGAGGCACTACATAATCCACAAAATGGATTATTAGCTCCTGAATGAGTAAAGCTAAACTACATTAAGAAGACAGCAAAGATAGGAATGTCACAAGTTATACTATCAGGCTCATTTTTTTTATATTTAAGCTTTATAATTTATAAATGGACACTAAGAGACAAAGGCTTTAGAAGAAAAATGACATAATCACCATTTAATGGCAAAAATAAGTTCTACAGTATGCAAATACTAAGTTTCTTTTACATTGCAAATTTAAAAACTAAATTATTTTATTTATCAAAAAGATTCAAAACATAATTCTACTAAGACTTTAATAGCAACAGCTTAATAATTACAGCCACCTTACCTTCTAAAAAGCCTAAGCCCAGATTCATTTTGATCCACTATTAGCAGGGTTCCACAACCTAAGGAGAGAAAAAAAAACCAAGGTCATGCTACTGAACCTGCTGGAGGACCATCTAAAGTGGAGAAGGGATCAAGTAACTAATTTTACTATGACAAATTTCTCCCTACAGCTATTGAGACCAAGTATACAAAATGATCAGGACTACGCTCTCCATTTCTATCATTCTGTATGTGCTTCAAAATCATTATATATTCAACTTACCTCACCTATTCTTGGAATTCAGACACAGCTCTCACAGAGGGGAGAGATATTTGAATGCATACTCACCCTGGGGAACCAGGCACACAAACCCCCAAACAGGTGTTTCCATCCCTATTCACAGGTGAGAAACCCTGGCCTACAGACCCCGGGGACTTTGCTCCTTCTGCTATATCCCACTGCCTCGCCAAGCAATCTAAAACACATTCAACAAGTGATTTTAAACAAAATACCTAGAGGAATTTACCACGTACTTGGTAGTAAAGTGCAGAACACAGTCTATCAGTTATCCAGCAAAGACTGATTGCTTTACTAAGGGACCAACGTTTAAGCTGTATTTGTCACAGGGACTGAGAAGGAAAAAAAACTCTCCTGTTTAAATATCACATTTTTTGTTTTAAATACCATCTTTTTAAGATTTTTTTTTTAAGGATTTAACTTAAAATGTCATTACACCTCATGAGCCTTCAGCCTAACTGGTAGTCAAGTATTTTAAATCTGAATGTGCAAGCACTGAGAGCTAATGGTGAAAACCTAAGAAAGTAAATATTTCTCCCCGTTTGAGTTTTAGGCACATTGATTTTTTGGCTGTAGGACCAAACAAAACCACCAATAGCTGACATTATGCAGTGACTTGTTTCAAAGAGCTTCAGCATGCAATTAATCGCTAGGATATGAATTAAAATAAGAACAAGACTGGATCCAGCCTTCCAATGTAGTCCATCACATGAAAAAGTTAACTTGAACCCCAAACAATTGCTTGCATTTTTTATATGTATTCCTCCTAAGAGAACAAAAGGTGAGGGTAGAACTTGAGAAATTTTGTGACCTCGATTACAGGGAGTGTCCAAGTGTCTACTCGCGGCACCCTTCTTACGACTGAAAGCCGGAGTACAGACTGGGGAACGTGGACCAATTAGGTACCGGGGTGACCCTGCAAACCGTCTTCCAAGGGCTGTTAATCCCGTCGGACAGGCTGAAGGAGCCACATAGGCTAAACCCGCTCTCCGCAACCTGCTTGTGCCTACGGGTCTGTATTGGGTGGCGGTGGAGTCCGTGCGCGCTTACGGAACAAGGACAGGGGCCACTAGGCGCCTCTTCTATGTTACTTCCGTGCTGGAAAAGCTGAGAGGCGCTGTTTCCAGACCAACTCCCCACAGTGGACGAAGGAGGAAGCGGGAACTGGCCCGTTCCTCGGCTCCCCCTGGCGATCATCTGCGGCACTGTCTACAGTCGGAAGCGGTTTCCGATCGCCCGAGAAGCCGCGGCTGGGCTGGACCCCGGCCCCGCCCCCGCCCCGGCGGCGCGGCCTCACCCGCGATGCCGTAGTGCTGCGCGGCTGCGCAGGCCAGTCGGCCCGGCAGGTACGGAGAGAACTCCGCCGCGTAGCCGTGACGGCCGGGCACCCGCAGCGTCCGCACCGCTCCGCCGCGCGCTGCGCTCATCCCGCCCGCCGTCTCCGGGCCTAGCCGCCCGGGCCGCCGAAGCCGTTCCAAATCGGTACCCTGACCGTCCAGACTCGCTAGAACTAGTTAGGAGACCCAGGAAGACGAGGCGGAAGTGAGGATGCCGGCGCCTTGAATGTTAGATTTCGATTGGTCCGCAAAGGAAAGGGTACTGACTCCGAGGGTGTCCATTTTTATTTTGGGCAAAGTAAACTGATCCGCGCCCGCTGTAGCAAACAAAGCTTACGGGTAGTCATTCTAGCGTTAAGAGGTAATTTTGATTTTTGTTTTTGGATATCATCTTCCACGGCGGTTTTTATCTGTTTTTTGTTAATTCATTAAGTTTTTGAAAGACTGTCATCCGGAAATGTTCCTGATGATTACAAAATGAGACAAGCTACAGCAACTTTGAAGCCAGGCCGTGGGTCCAGAAGGCAATTGACTGCTGTGTTGACCAACTTGAGGCAATATTAAATCAGGTGGGAGTGAAGCTAAGGAAAGAAACCCATAAGCAGCTACTTTTAAATTCTCACTACGTATATTGTACGGTAATAAGTGCTCAGATGCAGGGCTAATTAAGGAAAACTAAGGCTTATTCATTCATTCATTATTTCATTCAAATATTTACCAACCATGTAGTATGTGGAGGGTGACCATATATAATTTATCTGCCAAACAAGACACTCAGAGTGAAAGAAGGTGCAGTTGCTGATTTAAGCCAGATGAACAGGCACAAACCTAGTCATATGGTCAGCTTAACTACACACCAAGTACAGGGCTAGGCACTTGGGATTCAAAAGCAGTAATATATAGGCCATCCGCTCAAGAGATTAGTCTAGTAGGCATGACATTAGTTAAGTGTAATCAAAATACTATAGGTACTATGAGAAATATAAGATGGCCTATTTAAAAAAAGGAAATTGTCAGTACTGGAGAATGGGGGGATAGAAGGAAAAGCTTCAGAAAGGAGGTAAGGTTTGTGATGAGTAAATTATGATAAGGTTTTCTTTAAATAGACGAGATGGAAGTCACTGTAGGAGCAGAAATAACATAAGCAACCCAAAAGACCTAAACAGCATGATCCATAGGAAATTGGGGCTGCCAGGACGCAGCATGGACAGACAGAAGAGGTATAGTGAAGAGTATTGAGTGGAGGAACTGGGGTGTTGTATTGGGACTGGTTAATGAAGAGTCTTGTGTGCCATACCAAGGGAATTCCATTTCTACTATAATATAAATAATGAGGAACCATCAGAGTTTTCTACTGTGAGAAATTAAATGACCAAGTTTTCCTTTTAAAAGATCTTCTAGCAATGCTAATCTGGAGGACAGAGATTAGAGATGGGGAGGCCAGTTAAAAGAACTTATTTAGCAATAGCTCTAGCAAAAGATAAGAATTTGAAACAAAGATGATGATGATGGGAGTGGAAAGTACGAGTCAGATGAAATTTTAAGACAAAAACATGATATTTGAAAAATAGGAAGGAGTCAAAGTGACTCCCAGATTTTTTACTTCGGCGTCTGGGTGGGTGGACTGTTCACTGGAATAAAGATGGGGAAAGGAGAGATTTGGGAAAGAAAATAAACTCTTGTTTTAGCTTGTTGAATGTGAATATCTTTTTTTCTGATGTTTTTGTCCTGTTGTTTTTATATTAAGGTATTATTGATATACAATCTTATGAAGGTGTCACAGGAGCAACATTGTGTTTTCAACATTCACCCATATTATCAAGTCTCCGCACACACATACACCCCACTGCAGTCACTATCAGCTTAGTAAGATGCTATAGAGTCATTACTTGTCTTCTTGCTGTACTGCCTTCCCCGTGACCCACATATAGTATGAGTGCTAATTATAATGCCCCTTAATCCCCTTCTCCCTCTCTCCCCACTCACCCTTGCCAACCCCTTCCCTTTAGTAACTGCTAGTCCCTTCTTGGAGTCTGTGAGTATGCTACTGTTTTGTTCCTTCAGTTTTGCTGTGTTGCTATACTCCACAAATGAGTGAAATCATTTGGTACTTGTCTTTCTCCGCCTGCTTTATTTCAGTGAGCATAATACCCTCTAGCTCCATCCATGTTGCTGCAAATGGTAGGATTTTTTTTCTTTATGGCTGAATAATATTCCATTTTGTATACCACATCTTCTTTATCTATTCATCTATTGATGGAAACTTAGGTTGCTTCCATATCTTGGCTATTGTAAATAGTGCTGTGATAAACATAGGGGTGCTTATATTTTTTTAAATGAGGAATCTTGTTTTCCTCAGGTAAATTCCTAGGAGTGGAATGACTGGGTCAAATGGTATTTCTATTTTTAGTTCTTTGAGGAACCTCCATATTGCTTTTCACAATGGTTGAACTAATTTACACTCCCACAACAATGTAGGAGGGTTTGCCTTTCTCAGCATCTTTGCCAGCATTTGTTGTTTCTTGTCTTTTGGATGTTGACCATCCTAACTGGTGTGAGGAAATGTGACTATCTTACGTGCTTTTGAACATACCAGTCAGGAGCTAAGGCAAGAGTTCTAATTTGCATACAGAAAATATGTAATGGGATTGCTCTGACTCAGGAAGCAGGTGGTATGGAAAGAGAAAAGGGCCAAAGGCAGAACCTATCCATATGTAAAAGTTAGCAAAGAAAGAGGAGCTAGAGAATGGTTATGGGGAGATACACAAGCTGGATCCTATTAATTCGTTAATCTGTTCAAAAACACTGGTCAAGTTGGAAGGATTTGCATTAACTACTCTCTGATGTATATTTAGTTGGACAGGTTGGGGAAGGGTACTATATGAGGAAAATACTAGAAAGAATTCTTAAGAGCATTTAAGAAAATAAGATAAAACATCTGTTACAGTGCCTGGCACATTAAAGGCATGAAAAAGAAGATGGCAACCATTACTACTGCAGCAGGCAAGAATTTGCTAGCACAAACTCAACTATGCAAAAAATGGAGCATTTCTTCATTTTCTTCAACCAACTTAAATATGCATCCCCCAGACTGTTAGAAAATTCAAGGTCCTCATGTTTGGGGCTTCCTGGCACTCCCAAGAGTCACACCATAATCTCTGTGTGCAGATTGTGGGTACAGGCACTAGAACATACAAGTTCACAATGGTAGGAGCACTATTTTGTTCACCCAACTATCTCCACTGTCTAAACAACAATGCCTGGCAAGTGGGAAAGAGCCTCTAATTCTCTGTTAGAGTAACCGTGCAAGTCAGAATGAACATGTGAATGAGCATTTTCATGCCATTCTTGTACCCAGGCAGGGCCCAGGTATCATAACTGATACAGGCTCTCACTTACCTGTGGTTCCCATGAAACCGTTCCCACCAGAGAGCAGGGCCAGATTGCTGTCACTACTCCATGCTGGAGAATCTCCCCCCCCTTTTCCCTGTAATCATTGCCATCATGTCACTTCCTGCCTTTCCCTTCTCAAAAACACATCACAACTCTGTTCAATAAGTTTAAAAAGATTGTGTGCAGCTTCTGTGCCAGTCCTTTAAGTCCCCTGAAGCCAGGGATCACAAAGGGTCTGGCTGGCTAATCAGAATAAGAGAAGGAAAACACTACAACAAAACACAAATTAATACCCAATCAGTTGTCCTGCTATACTGTTAATGAGCAGAACTGAATGACATCAATCATTAATTTATAACAATTGATAGTAACAACATGGATGTGTAGAAGTACACAGAATGGCACAGAACCTCCAAGGACACAAAGCCCCAAATTCTTACCACCCTGTATATGTGAGATGGCACATGAGTGCCTCATCCTCTGGGCACTATTCCTCATGTTTCAGATCCCTGCCTTCAAATCTCATTAGGTGATTCTTTTTTTTTTTTTTTTTTTTTTTGAGAGGGCATCTCTCATATTTATTGATCAAATGGTTGTTAACAACAATAAAATTCTGTATAGGGGACTCAATGCACAGTCATTAATCAACCCCAAGCCTATATCTCAACAGTCTCCAATCTTCCGAAGCATAACAAACAAGTTCTTACATGGTGAACAAGGTCTTACATAGTGAATAAGTTCTTACATGGTGAACAGTGCAAGGGCAGTCATATCACAGAAACTTTTGATTTTGATCACGCATCATGAACTATAAGCAATCAAGTCAGATATGATTATTCGTTTGATTTTTATACTTGATTTATATGTGAATCCCACATTTCTCCCTTATTATTATTATTTTTTTAAATAAAATGCTGAAGTGGTAGGTAGATGCAAGATAAAGGTAGAAAATATAATTTAGTGCTGTAAGAGGGCAAATGTAGATGATCAGGTCTGTGCCTATAGACTACGTATTAATCCAAGCTAGACAAGGGCAACAAAACATCCACGGATGCAAAAGATTTCTCTCAAAACAGGGGGGTGAGGTTCTAAGCCTCCCCTCTGTTGGTCCCCAATTTCTCTCCTGATGGCCCCCCTGCGACTGTGCCTGTCTTAGGTTGTTCCTCCCTTGAGGAATCTTACCCGTCTCTGGCTAACCAGTCATCTTCCGGGACCATACAGGGAAATGTAAAGTTGGTAAGTGAGAGAGAAGCAATATTTTTTGAAAAGGTTAGCTTTTTAGTTCTTTGCAGATTTATGCCCTGTGGCTTCTATGCCCAGCATTTGTCTTGAGGTATCTTTACCACTTGGAAGAATTATGATACTCAGTAATTTTCTATATGAGGCACGAATTCTACTAAAGGGTTGTAATTAGGAAGGAAGAAGAAAAGCTTTAGAAGTAGCAGATGGAAGAAAACATGGGAAGATTGATTATTTCTTTGACATATCTTTTTGTAGAGCAACATAAGCATGTATCGGTTTTAAACTACTAATTAAATTGTGCACATACATTAACATAATAGGAATACAGCTACATAACAAAAGCAGACCTACAATTACCATCCATCTCCAGTGAAATCAAGAAAACCAGTTAGGTACTCTAGGCATTTGTGAAAACTTATCAATGATATGATGGATATTGTCTAACTGAATTTGAATAGTTTGAGAAAAATCAGACAGATTAAAATAACACATTCTTGGGAACTGTTCACATTCCATGTGTTCTTTTAACAGTAGAGAGTTTATAGTTGCATGATTTTGGAGCACTGCAACTTGCACTTCTCCTAATTCTTGGTTGAGTTCCGACAGTATAGATCCAGTCAAATTTGTTGTTTTACTGTATGCACAGGCCAGCTTAGATATCTCCTTCATTCCAATGGCAAGTCCAGGAACTGGTGGGGTGACTGCAGCTACAACTGCAGCAGCGCCAGGATCTTTGTTGAAGTTTTTTGATGTTCATCTTCTGGAATGACTCTTCCATAGGATGTTGATGTTGGAAGTTCTTCATATCATACTTAATTCATTTTCTGGGTAGCCAAATTAGGCTTTGATCCTCTGTTAGTCCATTCTTGGGTTCTGTGATTCTGCTGTTCTTTTGTTCCTTCAGTTTTTCCTTTGTTCTTATACTCCACAGATGAGTGAAATCATTTGATATTTCTCTTTCTCTGCTTGGCTTATTTCACTGAGCATAATACCCTCTAGCTCCATTCATTTTGTTGCAAATGGTAGGATTTGTTTTCTTCTTATGGCTGAATAATGTTCCATTGTGTATATGTACCACTTCTTCTTTATCCATTCATCTACTGATGGACACTTAGGTTGCTTCCAATTCTTGGCTATTGTAAATAGTGCTGCGATAAACATAGGGGTGCATCTGTCTTTTTCAAACTGGAGTGCTGCATTCTTAGGGTAAAATCGTAGGAGTGGAATTCCAGGGTGAAATGGTAAGTCTACTTTGAGCATTTTGAGGAACCTCCATACTGCTTTCCACAATGGTTGAACTAATTTACATTCCCACCAACAGTGTAGGAGGGTTCCCCTTTCTCCACAACCTCGCCAACATTTGTTGTTGTTTGTCTTTTGGATGGTAGCCATCCTTACTGGTGTGAGGTGATATCTCATTGTGGTTTTAATTTGCATTTCTCTGATGACTAGTGATGTGGAGCATCTTTTCATGTGTCTGTTGGCCATCTGAATTTCTTTTTTGGAGAACTTTCTGTTCAGCTCCTCTGCCCATTTTTTAATTGGATTATTTGTTTTTTGTTTGTTGAGGTGGGTGAGCTCTTTATATATTTTGGATGTCAGCCCTTTATCGGATCTGTCATTTACAAATATATTCTCCCATACTGTAGGGTACCTTTTTGTTTTATTGATGGTGTCTTTTGCTGTACAGAAGCTTTTCAGCTTAATATAGTCCCACTTGTTCATTTTTGCTGTTGTTTTCCTTGCCCGGGGAGATATGTTCAAGAAGAGGTCACTCATGTTTATGTCTAAGAGATTTTTGCCTTTGTTTTTTTCTAAGAGTTTTATGGTTTCATGATTTATATTCAGGTCTTTGATCCATTTCGAATTTACTTTTGTGTATGGGGTTAGACAGTGGTCCAGTTTCATTCTCTTACATGTAGCTGTCCAGTTCTGCCAGCACCATCTGTTGAATAGACTGTCATTTCCCCACTGTATGTCCATGGCTCCTTTATCATATATTAATTGACCATATATGTTTGGGTTAATGTCTGGAGTCTCTAATCTGTTCCACTGGTCTGTGGCTCTGTTCTTGTGCCAGTACCAAATTGTCTTGATTACTATGGCTTTGTAGTAGAGCTTGAAGTTGGGGAGTGAGGTCCTCCCCACTTTATTCTTTCTTCTCAGGATTGCTTTGGCTATTCGGGGTCTTTGGTGTTTCCATATGAATTTTTGAACTATTTGTTCCAGTTCATTGAAGAATGTTGCTGGTAATTTGATAGGGATTGCATCAAATCTGTATATTGCTTTGGGCAGGATGGCCATTTTGACTATATTAATTCTTCCTAGCCAAGAGCATGGGATGAGTTTCCATTTGTTAGGGTCCCCTTTAATTTCTCTTAAGAGTGTCTTGTAGTTTTCAGGGTATAGGTCTTTCACTTCTTTGTTTAGGTTTATTCCTAGGTATTTTATTCTTTTTGATGCAATTGTGAATGGAGTTGTTTTCCTGATTTCTCTTTCTATTGGTTCATTGTTAGTGTATAGGAAAGCCACAGATTTCTGTGTGTTAATTTTGTATCCTACAACTTTGCTGTATTCCAATATCAGTTCTAGTAGTTTTGGAGTGGAGTCTTTAGGGTTTTTTATGTACAATATCATGTCATCTGCTAATAGTGACAGTTTAACTTCTTCTTTACCAATCTGGATTCCTTGTATTTCTTTGTTTTGTCTAATTGCTGTGGCTAGGACCTGCAGTACTATGTTAAATAACAGTGGGGAGAGTGGGCATCCCTGTCTTGTTCCCAATCTCAGAGGAAAAGCTTTCAGCTTCTCACTGTTCAGTATGATGTTGACTGTAGGTGATTCTTATAATGTAGATTCTTATGGCACACCATGGACATGTTCATTCAAAAGCCCAGGGGTCTGGAAATCTGCATTTTAACAAGCTCTTCTGGATGTTTCTCATTTGTTGACTAAAGTACAGACAGGAGAAAAACACATCTGAGAAGTGCTCAGCACTGACAGGGTCTTGTGCAATGGAAGCAAACACTGGTGGCTAGAGGGAAAGTTGGGGTTTTTAAGATGTTCAGTTATCATTCGTGCAACAGTGACACCTTATGTGGAGATGTGAGAATTGCACAGCATCCTCACACTTAAGAGCTCTCCAGGATCTCATTCAAAATCAACATGTGATTCTGAACCCAGCCCAGAGGAGACCACCAGAACTGAGTTACTCACATAGTACAATGGTTACAAGCACAGGGACTGGAACCTGGCTTGTGTTTACCTTATCATGGACTTATAGATTATATCTGAGAACTGGATTTTAGTTATATGCTTCATTTTTATTAAAACATAAATATGCAGAATGCAAGACTTCAACCATCTCATGAGTTTTTATTTGAAGGGGACATTGTTTTCATGGTCTTTGCACCTGTGTAAACCTGCGATCCCAATGCAGTTGATGTCTCTGCACTCACACCCCCCATGTGCTGTATTTCCAAAGGCGGCACAAGATGGCTTGTAGGCCTCTGGCTCAGTGTCGACATGAAGGGTGCAGTCACTTAGTTTTTCAGACATAAACAACTTTAATGCCAATTTAAACTACATTATCCTGACAGAATAAACAGAGTGGGAGCTTTGACATTCTTTAAACTCAGTAACAGAGGAAGAGTGAAGATCCAAACAGCTAGCCCACCATGAGCATCTGCACCTGCAAATGAAAAGGAAACCAATAAACTGGTCCCCAAACTTTCCTTTAGGAGTAGCCACTACACATGGAAAGGCTTGGGGAGAATGCTTCCATTATGACCATTATATTTCGTGTTTTAAGCACAGTGAAATCTCCAACATTTGTTGGAATCAAATACTTGTAAGCTTAAAAAGATTTCACTTAGGAATGGTAACATGGAATAACAGATCCTGGAATACCTTACTATGTCAGAAAGTAAGGAGTGCACAAAAATTACAAAGACTGTAAAAAGGGCATAGGAACCTGCTTGAGGGGGCTCTTTGACAATCGCCATAGTAGTAACTGTTTTATGCAAGAATCCTCAATGCATGTTAAAACTAGTGGGAGGAAGTATAAAGTGAAACAGGATTGACACATAGTCCCAAAGGGTCTCCCCACTAGATTCTTATTCTTTACAAAGGGTAAATCAGTAATTTTACAATGAAGAAACCTGGCAAGCACTGCCTTCAAGTGATTCAACATCACCAGTAATGGCACAAATCAACATCATGTGCTTCCTGCTGATGATGCTCTGGGAAGAACACAACTCCACTTCTGAGATGTTACTGCCCAGACTGCATAACCTGAAGAGTGCGAATCATAGGGAAACATCAGACAAGCCCAAATGGAGTGACATTCTACAAAATAACAGCCTGTAACACTTCAAAATATCAAAAGTAATAGGGCAAAGGCTGAAGAACTGTTGCCCATTAAAGCACACTTAAAAGACTTTGCAACTGATGCAACATGTGATTCTGAACGAGATCCTGGACCAGCAAGATGTTTTTCTTTTGTGTAAAGGACATTAGAGGACAATTGGCTAAAATTGGAAAAAGTCTGTAAATTGGGTACTAGTTTTGTATCTATGCTAGTTTTTTTAGTTTGATCACTGTATTGTGTTTATAGAAGATGGTGTTCTTGGTATTAGGAAATGTATACAATGTTTCAAGCACTTAAAACTTAGGTAGGTGAATAGATAGGTGAATGGATAAATTGATGGACAGATAGATAGATTTAAAAAATGTGATAAAGTGTTCATATCTGGGAACCTGTATGAAGGGTATATTGTACTACCATGAATTATTTTTATAACCTTTCTGTAGGTTCCTACTTATTTAAAATAAAAAGGTGGGTTTTTTTAAAATTGGAACTTCTGTTTTCTGGTTCTGCATGTAAAGAACTTGAAAGTCACCATTCTGTCCCAACAAGTGAAAAGCTAAGGAGACTAAAAACCAAGACTTTCTCAGGCCAACAAAAATTGAAGAAATTTGCCAGTAGCTTGCACAAAGTGTTGAAAGAATTTCTTTAGAGAGAAGGAAAATAATACAGGTAAGAAACTTGGATCTACATAAAGTAAGGAAGAGCATTGAAGAAGGAACGAGTGAAGGTAAACTTAAAAAGTTTTACTTCTTAATTGATAAAAACAGATGGAAGTTTGCTCAAAATAATAATACCAACAATGAATTCCATTATGTATGCTCATGTATATATCCTGTATATGTGTGTGCTTATGTATGCTATATATAAGTGAAATGAATGACAGCAATGATACAAAGGGTGAGGAGGGAGGAAATAGGATTATTTTATTATTTCAAGGTGTCATACTACTCATGAAGTGCTATAGTGTTATTTGAAAGTGGACTTCGATCAGCTGTAAGTGTTCTAGAGCATTCTGGAGTGACGACTTCAAAAAATAAAACCTGTGTGTAAGAAAGGAGAGAAAATAGAATCATAATAAATGCTCAGTTAAGACCACAGAAGGCAGAAAAGTAGTGGAAGGTAAAAATAAGAACAAAGAACAAGAGCAACAAGTAGAAAACCATAACAAATATGGGAGCTATTAATCTAACTATATTAGTAATCACTTTGATCAGCAATGGTCTAAATGTACCAATTAAAAGACAGAGATTGTGCAAGTATATTAAAAAACAAGACCCAACTATATGTTGTCTACAAGAATTCCCTTTAAATATAAATACACATATAGATTAAAAGTAAATGGACAGAGAAAAATATGCCATGCTAACCCTAATCAAAAGAAAGCAGAGCAGCTATATTAATTTCAGAAAGAGCAGATTTCAAAGGAAAGAAAGTTATTAGAGATTAAGCAAAGGGCATTATACATAAGAAAGGGGTCAATTCTCCAAAAGGACACAGTAATCCTTAACATGTATGTGCCTAACAGTAGTGCATCCAACTATATGAGACAAAAAGTAATAGAAATGCAAAGAAAAATAGATTAATGCACTCTCAGAGATGGATATTTCAATACTCTTCTGTCAGAAATGGACAGATCCAGGAGGCAGAAAATCAGTAAGAACATAGTTGAACTCAATAATGCCATCAAACTGGAAATAATTAACATCTCTAGACTACTTCATCCAACAGCAGTAGCATACACAGTCTTCTCAAGCTCACATGGAGTATTCACCAAGATCGACCCCATGCTGGGCCATAAGACACACCTTAACCAATTTGAAATAATACAAATTACACAATATCTGTTCTCAGACTTCAAAGGAATTAGCAGTCAGTAACACAACTGTTTCTCAAAATATGTTGAAATTAAACAACACTTCTAAGTAACATATGGGTCAATGAAGAAATCTTGAGAAATTAAAAGCTATTTTGAACTAAGTGAAAATGAGGATGTAGTAAAAGGGAACACTTGTGCGCTGTTTGTAGAAATGTAAGTTGTTGGAGCCACCAGGAAAAACAGTATCAAGGTTCCTTAAAAAAAGGATACCATATAATCTAGCAATTCCACTTCTGGGTATTTATCCAGGAAGAAAATTAAATCACTATTCCAAAAGGATATCTGTACCCCCATGTTTGTTGCAGTATTATTCACAATAACCAAGACCTGGAGACAACCTAAGTGTCCATCAATAAATGAATGGATTAAGAAAATGTGGCATATCTATACAATGGAATATTATTCAGCCATAAGAAAGAATGTAATCTTGCCATGTGCAACAACATGAATGGACTTTGAGGGCATTATTCAAAATAGAAAAAGTCAGACAGAGAAAGATAAATTATGTTCTAACTTATATGTGAAATCTGAAACTAACTAATTCATAAAAGCAGAGAATGGATTGGTGGTTTCCAGAGACAGAAGGTGTGGGGTAGGTAAATGGGTGAAGGTGGTCAGTAGGTACAAACTTTCAGTTATAAGAAAAGTACAGCCTGGTGACTACATTTAACAATACTGTATCATATATTTGAAAGTGAGAGTAGACCTTAAAAGTTTTTATCACAAGGAAAAAAAATTGTGATGATATGTGGTGATGGATGTTAACTACACTTATTGTGGTGAACATTTCATGGTATATACATATGTCAAACCATTATGTTTTACACCTTAAACTAATGCAATGTTATATATCAATTGTATCTCAATAAAAAAATGTATAATATGCTACACACTCTATTCAATAGTTTGTATTTCTCCCTTAAAAGCATAGTATGCACATCCCTACAGATTAGTACATTTAGATGATACTTATTCTTTTAAGTAGTTACACTATTTTCTATCATACCTATATCAAAATATGTTTATTCCTCTAGATATGAACATTTAGGATGTTTCCAAGGTTTTGATTGTGTTTTGGTTTACTGTAATAAATACTGTACAACAAACTTCCTTGTGCACATATCCTTATGTTTACTATTTTCCCAATAAGATGTAGAAACAGCAATTAACTCAGGGACTATGAACATTTTTTAAATTAACAATATTATTGAGACACAGACCTTAAGTGTACAGTTCAGTCAGTTTTAGTTAAGTGCAAATACCCATAGAACTGACATCCCTGTCAAGATACAGAATACTTCCATCATCCGAGGAAGTTCCCTTGTGCCCCTTCCTAGTTAAATATGTCTCTACCCCCCATTATCTATGGATCTGATGTTGCCTGTTAAGGACTGCCTGAAATTCCAGTACTAGAAATTTATTCCCTGTGAGGATTTGATTGATTACTTGAAGATTCCTCTGTTAAATGCATTTAGGCTTTGGGCAAAGAATACTGAGTTTTCATCTCAATTAGCCATTTAATTCTTGGTTTTGTTTCTTTCTGAGTAAAGTGGAAAAGTTTTGACAAGATCAATCATATGTAGCCAGGAGGCCTTTAAGACTAACAGGACTAGATAAACTATTCTAAATATTTCAAAAACCAAACAGGAATTGTACCTTTATAATTCAGCAGAGGCCAACTAGAAATCTGATTTTTCTTGTTATGAATGCAGTGTGGTTACTTACACTCATTCTCTGATGTTGATACTAATTACTGGTTGGCCACTTACAAAATCATGACATTTTGGGGGTTCATGGAGGAAAAATCTTTGAAAAGGTTTATAGATATTAAAGAGTTTGATTTCTAAGGTTCTTCAAGAGGACTTCACCAAGTAAAGAGGATTGAACCTAGAGCTGCTGTCAGTCTTGCACACCTTTTTGGGATAATTGAAAAATTATAGACGGTAGAGTAGATAAAACTATTGCATCAATTTCAGTGTTCCAAATTTGATGACTGTGCTGTGGTTACATTTTTTAAAAATGCCCTTATTCTTAGAAAATACTTAGGAAGTAATAAGAGGTAAAGGGAAGTATAAAAGGATAACCCTTCAAATGGTCCAGAAAAATTAAAGAATGTAGGCATATACAGATGGAATGATAAAACAAATGTAAAAATGTTAAAAATTTGAGAATCTGGGTAAAATATATATGGCAATTTCATGTATTATTCTTATAATTTTTCTGTACATTTGAAATTATTGTAGTTAAAAGGTGTTCTTAAGTGTACAATTAAAGATTTTACTAATTCAGATTGTTCTTTGCCTGATTAGTTTGAATTAGTAAGAAATGGCTCTAATATGTTAAGTAGACCCTGGGTTCCTGTTGAAAACTCCTATACTAGTGCCCACATAGTTGCTATGGGTAAATCACAGGCCAGAAACATCTGTCATGTGAACATATTGGGACTTCTAACTTGTAGAAATTTGAGGGACTACAATTGGAAAGAAAAGCAGAAGTTTCGTGCTACATAACTTAGAATGAAACAGAATTTATCCACTTTATATCTCTGAACTAATCAAATGGAAATGTCGATGGGGAATTCCAGGACAACTGTAATTCCCTTGATGACTGTCATAAAGAGTCAATTCAGTGACCTAGAACTGACCTCAAGGAGAAATCAGTCAAATCATGATCTCTTATTTCTAGGATTCTTTGTAAGGTTGATTTAGCAAATCATAAATCTTACCATTTATAATAAACACACACCTAAGTCACTACATACATTTTTCTTGGATCAAATATGCAGTACAGAACCAAGCTATTTCTCAGGGATTTATATATGCTTAAGAAAATAAGTTCAGATAGATGAACACTCTACCAAGTATAAGGGAGTATGTATGATCATCTTAAATGTGAGTATCAGACATTAAAAATCTAGTATTCTCATTGCCTACCCTGGATTTCTTAGCTATGGAAAAAAGCATATTTTTCAAAAGCTATCATTTCCATTAACTAAGAAATAGAAACAGTACTGATTTTCTTCAAACTTGTTCAATCCTTTTGGTAAAAAAGGAAGGCATTTTTTTATATCTTTCATTTGAAAAAATACAGAAATCTGTATTTCTGAATGTCTGGCATTCTCAGCATCCCTGCAATTCTTGATGTTTTCTAGTATGGCATTATTCACAGTAAAAAAAAAGTTGCTACATTGTGAGTCAATTCATTGCAAATAATGATAAATACAAATTTCAACTCAGATGTTGACTGTATGAGTTTGAGCTAGTAATTTATCTCTTTGAGCCTCAATTTCTTCACAAAATAGATCTCCCCAAGAAGGACAAGCAGAACAGTGAGGGAAATGGAAGCCATATGACATAAAAGAATTGTTAAGAGAACTGGGGTACTACCACACACCCATCAGAATGGCCAAAATCCAGTGCACTGACAATACCAGATGTTTATAAAGATGTGGAGCAGTAAGAACTCTCCTAGACTGCTGGTTGAATTGCGAAATGTCACTGACACTTTGGAACAGAATTTGGTAGTTTCTTAGAAAACAAAACATACTCTTCCCATGTGATCCAGCAATTGTGCTTCTTGGTATTTTTCCACTGGAGCTGAAAACTTACATCCATAGAAAAACCTGCACATGGATGTTGATAGTAGTTTTATTCATAACTTATTGGCAAATATTCATAACATATTGCCAAAACTGGAAGCAATCAAGATGTCCTTTTGTAAGTGATTATCTAAATAAACCATGGTACATCCAGACAATGGATTATTACTCAGCACTAAAAAGAAATAAGCTATCAAGCTGTGAAAAGACATGGAGGACCTTAAATGCATGTTACTAAGTGAAAGAAGCCAATCTGAAAATGCTGTATGCTGTATGGTTCCAACTGTATGACCTTCTAGAAGAAGCAAAATTAAGGAGACAATAAAAGGATCAGTGGTTGCCAAGGTGTAGCAGGTATTTGCGAGGGATGAACAGACAGAGCACAGAGGATTTTTTAGGGCAGTGAAAATATTGTACATGATAACCATCATGATGGATACATGTCATTATACATTTATCCAAAACCAGAGAATATATAACACCAGGAGTGAACCCTAATATGAACTATGGACTTCAGGTGATCATGATGTGTCAGTGTAGTTTCATCAGTCATAACAAATAAATCACTGTGGTGGGGGTTGTTGATAATGAGGGAGGCTGTGCACATGTGGGGTAGGGGATGTATGGGAAATTGCTATACTTTCCTCTCAGTTTTTCTGTGAACCTTAAAACTGCTGCAAAAAAATAGCCTTAATTTTTAAAAAGTCTGCTGCATTAAAAATAAGCCTTAGTAGCAATTACTGTTCTTAAGTAAATTGAGAAGTTTTAGAATTTGTATTCTCCACTACCCTTTAGAGAGAAAAATTTCTAGAAGCTAAAAAAAGAAAACGAAATCTCCCCTCCCCCATCTCACTATTATGGATTGCCTACATATTTCTTCTGAAAGATTCTTTGTTCCCTACACCCACTGGCTTTTCTGGGTGTTCCTTAATGCTGCTCCCTACGCAGGAAAAATCTTTGCCTTCTTATCCCACGAGCCAACTCTCTGTCCTCTTTCAAACTCTCCCTCAAGGTTGAATTCTTCCAGAAATTCTAACTCATCTCTAAAACTTAGCTTACAGATTTGAAAAGAGTATACATCTGATATGATTTGTAAGAATTGTTTTGTGTTTCTTATTTTCCCCCTTTTGCGGGATCATATCCTTTTTGTGACAAACTTAATAAATAAAATATTTATAAGGCAACAATTATTAAGGCTTTTTTTAAGAGAAAGAAGGGACTGAATGTCAAGGAGTCTCTACTTTGTGTTTTGGGACATATTGCTTTACCATTTGGGTACTGTTTTCTCAACTGTAAAATACGATAGATTCTGATCCTTTTATTCTCTTACTATCATGACTAAAATACTTGATATAAAAAAAGTTATTGTAATTAAAGGTTATTTTCATTCAAAATAAGACCACCAGATGGTAGCCATGCTTTATCCCAAAATTTGGAGTCTATGTATTTCATAGAGAGCAAAATAATATTTCCTGTCAGTGGTGAATTGATTTTAGGTAGCATCACAATCCTAAGGCTTAACTCAGAATGTAAATGTTGCTGAAAATCATGATCCTCAAGAAGATGAAAGTTAATGGTGTCACAAAATTCAAAGAGAAGTGAAAGGACTTTGAATTAATTTTCTTTAAAATCTTACTACCTGCTCTTAAGATCTTTAACCAAATATTAAGAATATGCACTTCTCTTTGCTGTGTTTTTTGTATTGAAAAAATGCATATAGTTTAAATAAATTATTCAAAGAGTATACATTGAGAAATAAGTTTCCTTCTCACTTTGGACCCTTTAATTTTTAAGTCCCCCTTCAAGGAGAAGTATGCTGTTTCCTGAAAAACAGTGAAGTGCAGAACAGTGCATATAACAGGCCACTATTTGTGTTTCCCAAATGTGTGGATGTGGGTATATGTCTAGCTTATAAATTCATAGAATACTCTGGGAAGACACACGGGGAAGCAGGTAATACTAGTTACCACTGGCAAGAAAAGGAGACCCTAAGAGACACAATGCAGTCAAGACTTACTTGTCACTGTATACTTTTTTTACCTTTTAATTTTATATGCAATTTAAAAACCCCCACAATATTACTGGGAGACCATGCCATATGCACACATAGTTCTGTCTCATGCTTCTTAACAATACAGATGGTTCTTAATCTACTTGAAATTACATATATTCAGTTTTACCCAAAATAATATTGCTGAGAAAAGGCTTTTGAATTCAGCAGATCTGGGTTGAAATCCAGGCTCCACTACTAACAATGAGTACAACTGTGGGCAAGTTACTTCACTTCAATTTGCTTCTCTGCAAATGAATATAATAATAGTAGTCTTTAGGGATGTTTAGAGGATTCAATGAGCAGATTATACAAAGGATCTAGTAGTATGCTAGGCACTCAGTGACATTTAGATTTATTTCTGTCCAGGCTTTCTGGTTATTTGAAAATGTTGATTAAATGCCTAACACAAAAACAAAGCTGTGTTATTATTATCCATATTGATTATTATTGCTTTATTATTTCTAGTAGACTTCTGCTCTGAATAAATAAATACTGAAAAGTAAGTGTTAAGTTAAATGGGATCCAAGATCATGTATCCTTGGAAAGGAAGCTTATCCTTTATTTTTCAGGCAGTTAAATGAGGGAAATGAGAGAGGATGGAGCAATGATCCAGGCTCCTTGTCAGCTAAGCTCTCCAATTTGAATAACTTAGGCCAAAAATGAGGATGCTTTTGAGACATTAAGCTTGCATATAGCATATGTAGCTTATCATACTATGTTGCTAAAATTATCAAGACATGATTATAAAGTGCTGCTGTCTGTGTTACTATTCGTGATGGTCTGAATTGTGTCCCCCTCTCCAAATGAATATGTTGATGTCCCAACCCAGCATGTCTGTATTTGGGGAGAGAGCCTTAATGGAGGTAATTAAGGTAAATGACATCATAAGGGTGGCACCCTCATCTAATGGGATTGGAGTCCTTATAAGAAGAAGAGGCACTAGAGAGCTCTCTCTCTCTCTTCCTCTCCGTGCATACACAGAAGAGAGGTCATGTGAGGACATCTGCAAGCCACAAAAAAAGACCTCTCCTCAGAAACAGACTTTGTGGGCTCCTAGTTCACGGACTTCTTGCCTCCAGAACTGTAAGAAAATAAATATCCATTGTTTAAGCCCCCAGACTGTGTTATTTTGTTCGGACAACCTGAGTATATTATACGCTTTTGAAGGAATTTCTTATTTGTCAGGACAACTGAAAAATGTGCCCTTGCTTTTGTTGATATATATGCCTGTCTTCAAATTAAAATTGTTTCCAAGACCAAAACAAAACAAAGATACAGCCAGTACAAATTCAGACACCTTTCAAGAAGTAGTGATTACTCTAGCAGCTAAATAAACTGCTGTGACAGTAATCATTGAATTTAGTCTTTCACTTTACAAGTTAGGAAACTGAGGCCAAAAGAAAGGAGGTCCGTTCCTTCACGACTGAGCCAGAACTGGGCTTCATCCAGGTGCCCAAAGCTTTTAACCATTGCATCCATTGCTCTAGAGCCACAGGTCCCATCCATTACTGGGGCTTTAGGGCATGGTAAGGAGGAGAGGAAGGGAGAAGCTGACTACACTCTCTCATCTCCCTGCCGTATCGCTAAACGGCCAAGGATTGAGGGACATGTCATCTTCCCTGACCCAAAAGCAGGACCTCTCGGGGAAGTTCTTTTTCTAACTTATTTGGGAGATCAGTGGAGATCTTTTCAATTCATATTATAAATACATTTAGGACTTTACAGATTATTTTAAGAGCCAAGAATAGTGGATTTCACTCAGTGAAATGAGTGACAGCCCATAACCCCCACTCCTTAAATAATAACTGTCTACATGGTATAATCAGCACTCTAAAAATTTAAAGATGGGTAAAAGTCTAATATTTAAAGTTAGAGTCTATGTATATGAATTTTCTTAAAGAGCACTTACAACAACCCCAAAAGTACTACCCATATGTGATGATTCCCCCAGGTGATGCTTTACAATTTATCCTTGTACATCTATCTACCTATAGATAGATACATACCCCTGTGCGCACACACCTATCATATTGAAGATTAAGGTATCTGTGGCAAGGATTGTTGCCCATCCATTCTCCCCTTCTTCCCTGGTAACAAAACCCCTAAATTGTTGTTTGCATATATGTGCCTAGGTTTAAAGCTACAGTTGCCAGGCTCCAGACATATACCCCTTCTCTAAGTGGACATAGTTGGGTGAAGCTCCTAGGAAAGCTATTTTCAAAGAGCTGACTAGCATGCAGGCATGCCCTTTTGCCAGTGCTCCCCTCCTTCCTGCTGCCTGGAATATGGACACAATGGCTGGTCTACAACAGCCATTTCTGGACCATGAGGTGACCCCAGGGATTAAACAATGAGACATTGATGAGAAAGAAGAAACAGTGAAGGAGTCAATATCTTTAGTGGCAATGGAGCTACTAATGGAGCCCTGGACTTAACATTACAAGAGAAAAAAAATCATATCTTTCTGGAGCCTCAATTATTTTGGATTTTTACTATATGTAGTAACTGGAGTATATGTTCCATGAAGGCAGGACCTTTGCCTTTTATGTTCACTGGTATATCCCAGGGACCTGACATAGGCATTCAGGGAATATTCTTGAGTGAATGCCGCTTAATACAAGCCTAAACTCTCACCATATATATATATTGTAATTTCTGGAGTTTTTGCAATGCTAAAGAGAGGTTAATAAAATATTGAAGTATGCAAACACAAGGCAGCTGGAACCTTGGCAAAGAATGGTGTGGGAAGATTTATCCAATCTAAGCTAAAAATAGCATGGTCTCTCTGGGAAGGACAGAGGCTGATTCCAGCTGGGGTAAACTGGTGATCCTGACCATGGGAAAAATTCCAAGGCATTCTGAGATATTAGCTGCTCCTTACTTTGCAAGGTAAGACTATAAATAAGCCACACCCCTCTACTGGATTTAGGGCCCTTTGAAGTAAAGTCCAGGTGTTATTTGCTTGTGTTACCAAACATCTGTAAGTGTTTGACAGCTTGAGTCGATTTGGAAAATTGAAATAGGAGACATTAAATATAAATTGAAATAGGAAACATTGAATATTTCTTCTCTTATCTCTCTCCTTCCCTCTCTCCACTCCTGCACTTTCCAAGTGGGCTCCAGGTTTGCTAGGGGTGTCAATAAAAATTAAGGACTGCCTGAAATTCCAGTACTAGAAATTTATTCCCTGTGAGTTTTTTAATTGATTACTTAAGCTTCCTCCTTTAAATGAAGCAGGCAATAGGACAAAGAATACTGAGTTTTAATCTTAATTTGCCCTTTACTTCTCAGGTCTTTTCCCTAGATTCTTGTTTCTTCCTAAGTGGAAAAGTTTTGACGAGATCAATTACTTGTAGCAAGGAGGCCTTGAAGCCTTTAACAGAACAAGATAAACTATTTTAAATATTTCAAAAGCCAAACAGGAATTGTACCTTTATAAATCAGCCACAGAGGCCAGTCTAAATTTTAATTTTCTTTGTTTTTAGACTGAAATCTTATCAATGCACTGTGGTTTGCTCTCATTCTCTGACGTTGATATGAACTTTTGATTGACCACTTAAGAAATATTGACATTTCTGAAGTTCACAGAAGAAAAATCTTTGAAAAGGTTTATAGGTATCAAATGGGTTGATCTCTAAGATTCTGCACAGCAGAGAGGACTAAGGCATAGAATTGTAGTCTGCCAGTCATACCTTATTATAACTCCTCTTTTCAGCTTTATTGGGATATAATTGATACATAGAAGTTATGCATATTTATACATGCTTTGATATATGTACACGTGTGAAATGATAACCACAAATCAAATTTGTTAACATACCTATTACCTTATATAGTTACTTTCCGTGTGTATGTGAGGTGAAAACACTTAGAATCTACTCTCAGTGAATTTCAAGTATATAATATTGTTAACTACATTCACCATGCTTTACTTTAGATTTCCAGAATCTACTCATCTTGCATAACTGAAACTTAGTATCCTTTGACCAACATTTGTATTTCTGTGTCTGGCTTATTTCACTTAGCACAGTGTTGCAAATCATAAGATTTCCTTATTTTTTAAGGCTCAATAATATTCCTTTACTGTGATTTTTAGCAGATGTCTTGAAGAAGAAGGAAGATGCTAGTGTATAACCAGCAGAGAGACCATTTCCAGCACTTAGAGCATTTAGAACATTAGCAGCACTTAGAAAGGACTCCTTTATTGTTGTAATATGCTTGTCTACTACCTCTCCTCCTCATCATTTGTGGGTACGTGGTTTTTCTCAATAAGAAACCATTTTCAACTAAACATTTCATTAAACCTCAGAGTTGTGTAACTTCTAAACTTGGCCAATTCTGTGGAAGACCTCTTAACTAAAATGAGGTAGGTGGGCATGGCTAGATGTCAAGTCTCTGAAAGGATTTATAATTATTTTTAAAGTGTTTTGTTTTTGTAATTGCTATGGTGATCTCATAAAGACTCTAATTGCAAGTATTTACCAACCCACATCGTTTTTGACCCTAGTTTATCTTTCCCATGGAGATAGGCAGGAAATAAAATAATTGAAATATATGGTCTTTCCACCAGGTGAATCATTATTCTAAGTAAATGAATAGGTTGCTATGTTGAAGGCTATGTGTGGTATTTACAGGAAAGAATTCCAGAAAAAGATGGGTAATATCTTTTACTGCTTTTAGTTTTGCCCAGCTTTGTGCTGGGCACATAGTAAGCTTTTAATCAGTGTTTTCTGGAGAAAATACACTCACCATCCAACACTTTAAGCATTATCTTCATATTTGATGGATATTTGAACTGATGTATTTTAAAGACCCTTCAAGCTCTACGAGTCTGTAATTGCAAGCTAATTGTCTACATCATGCATTTTATATCATTCATCACTTATTATTTTAGTTATATTGCCCTGTTAAAAGTTATAAAGTCTTGTGGGAATGTAAAATGGTGCAGCCGAATGTGGAAATAGTGTAGCAGTTCCTTAAAAAATGAAACACACGATTACCATTTGATCCACCAATTCCAATGCTGGGTATGTACATGAAAGAACTGAAAGCAAGGATTTGAGGGGATGTTGCCCTATGGAATGTTTTCTTATAAGTTTAAATAGCTGCAAATGATGTAATTTCAAGCTTATCGAAAAATAATGTAATTTTGGGGTCACATTTTTTTAATCCAGAAAGGGTGACTATGAATGTATTTGTATGAAGCTAAAAGTCATGTAAATTAAGCTTTTTAAAATAACATTTTCCCCAAAATCAGTTGTAAACTAAAAAAATAAAAATAAAAAAAGACATTTAATAGGCCACAGGGAAAGAATAGGAACTTCAAAGATAAGAAACAGGCGAAGAACTTCAACAAGTAGTAAAGGAGCAAAAAAAAATGGCAGTTTTAAATCTTGTCTAAGAGCAAAGTCTCTGGTTTTATAAAGATGTGAATTAAACCAACTACTTACCCCCTTTTATGGTAAAATATGACTTTTGAGTTTCAGGGTTTTTAAAAACATTCCAAATTTTGGTATTTTATATTTAAACATATTTAAGATACCTAAAGGGATAAAATATTCTACAATGAGTCTGGAAAGTTAACATTTTTTATGTGAATTTTTGAAGAATATGCTTTTGTTTTTGTTTTTTTTTCCTCAGTAGTGGTAAATACAGTTTCCAAAGATTACCATATTGGTAATTGGGACTTGGCATGATTGATTGTATGCATAAACTTGGATTTATATTTGAAAATTAAATAGTTAATATAAATATAATGAAAAACATGGGGTTTCAGATTTGATGTATTGTGCTTAAACTATGTAAATACCTCTATATTTTGTGAATTAGTTATAGCATGAGCTAGGAAAATAAAAGTTTCCTAAATCTATAGAGAAGTTTCTGCTTTGAAATTCTGGGAACAGTTTAAATGTTCAGCATTTCACACATTTTTTAATATGAGTGGTTATATCAGTCAGTGTGTGTGTGTGTGTGTGTGTGTGAGTGAAAGAGAGAGAGTCACAGAGAGAGAGAGAGAGATTTTAAGACCTGCAGGCAGTTTATAGGAGCTGGAAAATTTGAAACACTCAGGCAGGATTTCTATATTATTCTTTTGAGGCATAGTTCCTTTTCCAGAAAACCTCAACGTTGCATTTAAAACTTTCAACAGATAGTCTGACCCACATTATGGAGGCTAATTCACTTTGCTTAAAGTCCGCTGTTGTAAAACGTTACAAATACCTTCAAAGCAACATGTAGACTAGGGTTTGCTAAAATAACTGGGCACTATAGCCTATTCAAGAAAACACATAATTTAACCACCATAGAGATCAATTTAAGTAAGTGTTATCTAGATAAAGTGTGATTTTAAAAAAATGTTCTTGGTTGGCTTTTGGAGGTTTTAATTCACAAGCCATTAAACAAAAAATATTTGTACTAATTCAAATAAAAGTTTCTTATAAATTGGAATTCTATACTAGAGATTAGAATTATCTGTAATTATTATAAAGGTAGTAGAAACATATATGACATTTGGCCCATACATCAAAAGAGGATCTCAGATAATCTCAATGACAACCTATATTTACATGTATCAATATTTGCTATTCATATGGAATTCCAAGATATCAAGATAATAATCTTGGATCACCCTACTGGAAATAAAAGACTATAACATGGTATTGGCTCAAGATATTACTAACTGGGAGAATCATTTGGGTTTATACAAAGCATACTTTTTAATATAATAATGACACATAACATGACATACAGTTGATAGGGAGATGTCTTTTTAAAGAAGAAAAACTTATACCTGAGAAAAGGAAACAAAGTACATTTAAAAGCTTTCACCTGAAGAATCTCCTTTACTATTTCTGACACACAAATTACATGTGTTTTAGATCACTTGATAGTATCTCACAGATCATTACACTTTACCATTTTTAGTGTTTTTTTCTCTGTGCTTCATTTTGGATAAATTCTGTTTATATAACTTCAAGTTCACTGATCTTTTCTTCTTTAGTGTCTAATCTGCTATGTAATCCCATCTAATCATTAATTTTAAATACTGTATTTTCGCATCTAGAAGTTCCATTTAGTTCTTGCTTATATTTTCTATTTCCTTCCTCATTATGTTCATGTGTTCTTTTGCATCCTTGAGCATTTGTGCATATTTATAATAATCTGTTTTAATGTCTTTTCCTGCTGATTGTATCATCTCTGTAATTTTTCTGGGTCTGTTAGTACAACTGATTTTTATCCTTGTTAAAAGTCGCTTTTCTTTTCCTTTGGTAAGTTTTGATAGGATGCCTGATGTTTCATGTTTTACTCTACTGAATGTTATGTTTTTGTTATATTTCTTTAAAGTGTGCCAGGTTTTTTTCTAGCAAGCAGTTATTAGTTATGAATGAACTTTCTTGTTTCTAAGCTCCTTTAAGGCAGGCCTTTACTCTTGGGATGATCTAGCTCATTTCTAATTTGTGGATCCTCTAGGATCTCTTCCACATTCTCCATGTATTCAATGAGTTCTCTTGCTCTGGCTGGAGGGAACCCAAATTATTCTCAGCTCTGTGTGAGCTCTGGGAATTGCTCATGTTAGAGTTCCCTGATACTTAGTCTTTCTTTAGGAGTTGTTCTTGCATAGCCTTATGAGGTTTTACCCTGTACATGCGCAGAAGGCATTGAGTCAAAGACTCAGAGGGTCTTCTATGCAGATTTCTGGAATTTTTTTTCTGCATAGCACCCTCCTATTGGATATCTATCCTTTACATTCTAACTGTCTCAGCCTTCTCAGATTCCAATCTTTTTTCCTCATCCAAAGATATCTGGCCCCTGTTGGAGTTCAGTTCTTTCCTGTACCACTATCCAGAAATTACCTCCTGACAGAAGGATGATCTCATTCATTTCTCAACTTTCAAGTTTCCCAGTTACGTTCTGTCTGTTGTCTAATATAAGAAAATACAAGGAACAGGAAATTGTACACAGTGTCTTGCCATTTTATTAAGAAAGACAAAATCCAGTGGAAATACAATACATTACTTTAAAGAAATAGTTACTTGTATTTCTAATGAAAGAGAAAAAAGACTTACAATTATCTTTCCAGTGTAAATAACTACCAAAAGTGGTTATATATGTACTTACACTGTCAACATTATGTTTTATAGCTGTATAGTAATCCATTTAATAGATATATAATAGTTTATTAAACCTGTTCCTCACTGATGAAAAGTAAGGTGATTTTTAATGTTTTTCTATTATAAATAGTCCCCAAATGAAACTTGTAAAAATATCTTTCATAATTTGGCATTGTATATTTGGGGTACATTTTTAGAAGTGGAATTGTTAAGTAAAAGGGTAAATGTATATATAATTTTGCTAGATATTGCCAAATTTCCTTCTGCAGTTATTTTATCACTTTTTAAAAATAATCCGGAAATGCATGAGTGCCCATTTTCATATAGCCTCACCAATAGGGTGTGTTGTCAAACTACTGGATTTTGCCAACATATTAAGTAAAAAGTGGAGTACTAGTGCACTTTTAATTTGCATCTGTCTCATTATGGATGAGGTTGATCATCTTTTCATATGGGTAAAAGACACATGTATTCCATGTTTATGAATCGCCTATGGTTTTCTATAGCTCATATTTCTATAGGATTTTTTATCTCCTCTCTATATTTAGAAGCTCAATTTTTGAGCTGTGATATCAATTGTAGACATTTTCCCCAGTTTGCTATTTGTCTATCTAGTTTCTTATGGCATCTTTTGCCATGTGAAGATTTTTTATTTTTATGTTATCATGCTTATCTTTTTGTTTGTTTTTTTCCTTTTTAGGCTTCTGGATTTCAAGTCATAGTCCTGAAAGTTTTCCTTGCTCCAAATGGAAGAATACATTTATGGAGTACTCATATAATTTCATTTTGTTACAATTAAATCTCATATCCATTTGGAGGTTTTACTTGGTGTATGAGGAACAAGGAATCCAATTTTATCTTTCCCATATGGCTCTGCAGTTATTCCAATACCACTTTTTAAATGTCCTTCTTTTCCAATAACCTAAAAGGCTGTTTTTATCTTATACTAAATTTTCATATGTAAGTGGATCTATTTCTGGATTTTCTGTTCTATCTCATTGATTTGTCGCTTTATTCATGAACCAGAACTATTAATTTTAGAGGACTTATGTCTTTAACAACCGTAGTGTCAAAAAAAAAGAGGGGGAGCTGAGACATCTATTTGGACAAAGTCACAGGCACTGTTCCTGTGGGGTGATCTCAGCTGTAGGTCTTAGCCTTTGTGGGCTCTTGGTCTCTGCCTTTTCTGAGCCTGGCCCCAGTCTTGCACTGATGCCACAAACCCCAATACCTTTGCAAAAATTTCATTCTTCAGTTTTGGTAGCTGGAGCTGGTTTTATTTCCTTACACAAAAACTCTTAGTGTAGCTCTCTGTATATATACTTTTCACAATTTGTTTATCTAAATTAAAGGGATGCCTTTTATATTAAGAATTTTAGTCAAAGTGAGGAAGAAGAAGGAAATCCTTTGACAGTCTGGGAGATGCTGAATATGTGGGTGCAGCATGGGGCCACCTGGAGCAATAATAAATAGATGAGGTCTTGGTCTTCATTTCATAAATCAGGGAGATAACCATTTCCTTGTATGAAAATTGCTTTAACTTACTAGGACAGAAAGAAAAGTCAAAATGTTGGCAACCATGCTTTTAGAAGAAGCGTGTCAAAGATTCGATGAAAAGTCATTCCAGCTTGAGGAGAACATGAGATGCAACAAGATCATTGCTCCTTCTCTAGTACAGACTTGGAATATTCTAGAAGCTTCTTAATTTCCCTTTGGGCTTAGCTATAGGCCCAAATGTCTATGCCAGCCAGAGTTTTCTTTTTAAAAGATTGGATCATATGACTCCTCTGATTAAAATTCTCAAATGTCTGCTTTTCTTAGACCATCGTCTAAGTTAAATTTATCTTTCATCAAGATGCTTCAAAATCTGGCCTCAGCCTTGGTTTCCAAACTTGTTTGTTAACAACTGCCATACCAAATATGCAGTCTAGTGAAGAGGTAGCTTTATAGTAATATGAATAGCAGTGGAGTGGTGGTACTAGTGGTGGTGGTGGTAGTACAACTATAAAACTATTATTACTATGAAACTATCATGACTACTAATCTTTTACATGCATTAGTGCTTGAAATAATTTCAATTTTGTGGAGTTCAACATGCCATCTTGTGTTTGTACATTTCTGCGTACTTTTGTATTAGGCTAGAATTTCCTCCCATTCATCTGGAATGATAGAGGTCTGACTTCCACTCTTTTTGTATATATTTGATTGTAGCTCAATCTCTTTACATATCTCTCCAGATAGGAGTGAGCTCAACTGGAATCATATTTAATACCTAAAAATATACTTACTAAATTAATTCATTTACTATAGTGCTACATGAAAGAATACAAACCCTTTGAACTTGGTGAATAGCTGTCTTTCTATAATGTGCTATTCATTAGAATTTTCTGCAGTGATGGAAATGTCTTGTATCTGCATCATCCAGTAGACCAGGCACTAGCCACACAAACTATTAGTACTTGAAATGTGGCTACTAGGACTAAGAAACTAAATTTTAATTTTTTTTAATGTAGTTAAATTTAAATAGCCACATATTTTCTTTTCTTCTTACTTTTACTTTAACCACTTTTGAACCCACCTTGTCATTTATACTTGGGCTTAACCATTTGCTGGATCAAGGTGACTCAAAAGAAGAAAATATATGATAGGTTTGCAATGGAAAAACCCAAGTGAAAATATTTTTTGTCTAAATATTTTAACAGATAAGATTGCATCATAGCTTTTACAGGGGTCATTCACTATTATACATATCTAATTCCATGCAGTCATTTATTCCTGATACGTTGTCTTTTAAGTAATGCGTTATTTGAAAATGCTTTATAATAGAATTCAAGGTGAGCTTTAATGCTAAAAAATTGAGGGACATCATTATCCAGTTATATGGCTTCTACAAGAGGAACAATAGGACAGATTTCTGTGCTTGCCTGAGAAGGATCATTTTACTCAACTTAGGGTTTATGACAATCTCTTAAAAAGATGAAGATCTTAGTACTTTTGTTAACTGAACTCCAGTAACTGTCCATTTTTAAGCATTAATTGAATTGCTTAAAGATGAAAGAATCCCAAGAATAAGATCTCTAGATAACAAAATTGCTTTATCAAATCCTAGAAATATATTGAGGAGTCCTGTTATTACACTTCTTTAAATCAAATTTCTGGGGTTGTGAATATGTGTGGGACTCTCTAGTTTGTAAAATTCCTCATGTGAAGTTGATCTTCATCCATGACAAAGAATCACTGCCCCCAGGATTTTACTTATGTGGGTGAAGGGAGAATTTGAAGCTACTGTATATACAAAGCAACCAGGTTCATCTTCTAAGAACAGATTTTTCTTAGATGACTAAGAAATCCAAAACATGATTTTGTATTAAAACAAATTAACATAAATTATGAAATAAATGGCAAACTTCAAGACAAGACTGAGGCATCAACACAGAAACATTTACCTTTTTTTGACTTTAGACTCAGATTGTTCCTTAGGGCTTAACTCTCCCTGGCTTCTATTGAAAGAGTTTAGAAACACAACTACTTTACATAGCTTCCAGAATAAGAAGTAACAGTGGTCTTTTGACATGTTCCAAATTCCAAATTTCGAATTTGACAATTTTTGACAAATTCCAAATTTGGCAAATAGACTCTATCTCAACTTCTTCTCACCCTTCTTTTAAACTTGATGCAGCTGTTCAGTGAACTGGTTGCATGTCCTCACTCTAGAACAAAAATGCAGCCTGTTGGATATTTCTGATGCAATGATCTTATTCCTTAATCATGATAAAGAGCAGTGCATAATAGCAAAAGCTTTGGACTGGAACCCTGGTCTTGTTGCTAACTCCTTGTCTGATGTTGGGTAACCTTTTTCCTCTGGGCTTCTCATTTAAAGAGATGGAAAATTTGAGATATGCCTATAAAGCAGTTAGCACGGTGATGGGCACTAGTTCTTCAACTGAAAAGGGTCCAGAGCACATTCGACCATATTATTTACTAGAAAATCAACATAGCAGCAGTTACAGTGGTAGTGATTTCTGTGTGCAAGGAAACAAGCCATTTGTTTTGTAGAATTTCCCACACTCTATATTCTACTGTTGCTTTCTAGAGTATTTTAACCTGTTTTTTGGTCCTCTGTATTTCCTGGAATTAGTTGTTGAATCTCAGCCTTGGATTTTAGGGCTTTGATGAGATTCATGCCCACTTTATGGTATGACTACCTCACAACTGGTGGTTGTTTTTCCATCAAGAGGGAGATGTCTGATTATCTTTCTTTTAGTGATGTTAGTGACTATTGATGATCCATATCTGGATCCAAATTCATTAAGAATTGCAAAATGGTGATATTCTAACAACTTCAGACTTTTTATTTGTATTAGCTGAAGTATTCTCTAAAGAGAGAGTTCATCAGCTACTATTTTATTACCCAGTAGTATTTTCTTCCTTTACACATTTCAATTCAGGATGAGAACAACTGGTATCTCAACTGAATGCTTAAATAAATAAGAGCTTCAAAAGATTTTCAAGTTAATCTAATTCAATACTTTATTTTATGGGTGAAGAAATAGGACCAAAGAGGTTAAATTAGTTTTGTAATTCCTAAGAGCTCTTCAGTAGTTATCAGTCCCAACAGGAAATAAGAATTTCAGGTGGCTTTATTTACAAAAACACTAATTCCAAAAGTGTGGAAGGGGTACAGAAGCTCCAAAGGATTGTGCAGCAAGCTGGGTAGCAGCTTCAGAGTGATCATCATTTCTAGGTGTCAAAGGACAAGGGGAGGACAGTTATGAGACCATGTAAGAAAGTGAGTCCTGTAGGAAATGCCCCCTTGAAGAGAGCAATGACTTCCTGTTGAGGAACACAGCCAGCCTGAGGTGACTCAGAGTCCCGGTGTCCTTCCTCCCTCAGATCCCCTGCCGGGACTCGCCATTGACCAAACCCAGTTGGTAAACAGAAAGCAATGAAGCCCATTGACTGACTTAATTCATGGAGATTAGCCTCCCAAGGCAGAGACTGTGGGGATATGGAGAGTATATTTGGAGGGGAAAACTCAGGGACACACAGCAAAGTCAGGCTTTGATTCATATTCTTGCTCCTCCTCTACCATTCTACCATGCATTCAAATGTTTGTCTACATCCACACATTTTAAATTTATAGAAATAATTCAGGGTAAGAATTTTGTTGGTCAAATGACTGTAATTACCTTAAACCAGTTTCAGGGTTTGAGACCCTCTTTCTGGGTTACTCAGATGTCTGGATATGGGGTTGTCTATGTAAGGTTCATTTGACTTCTAGATCATCCCTACTTCTAGACTCTGTCATCCCCACCTTTATCCTTCCAGGTGTTGTCAGAAATACAGTTCAGCCTCTTGGCTGCCTGATTCAGATCCACAAAAATTGCCAGGCCAGAGACAGCACTTTAGATCGCTGTTTTCTCTTCCAGAATCTGGCTAGGTAGTTCCTCATTATCTCATTAGTTCTTTGACACCTTTATTTAAAGTGTAAAGTTTTGTCCAGCATTCTTAGTCTTTAATGAGAGGGTTGATCAGAATTACCTAACCCACAATTATCAGAAGCAGAAATCTCTCCCTTATATTTCTGTAGCTCTTTATAAGGAAAAGCCTTTGTCCCACTGCAGGTATTCTCAAAGATGTCCCAATGGGCTCTGAGTGAGAATATAATTTTTATCAGTGACCTTTAGTTCTGCCACCATGCCTTTTTAAAGGGTAAAGAAGTCATAGAATCTTTATGATATTATAATTCTATCATTTGTTGACTGAGATTTAATCCTTGTCAAAAGCTTCTAGGGAAGCCTGCTATTTGTGGTAGGATCTAAGCAATATATTACCTGCCTATTTCCTTGGATTCCTTTTCTCCTCCATGAAGAATGCCAAGCTATGAGCTTACAAGAAACAGAATCCCCTCAATTCCTCACATTTTTAAGGTAATATAATCAGAAAATATTGTATCTGATTTATGCAATTTTAGATTCCTCTGAAATGCCTTCATTGAATTAATATTTTATATTATGTTCTTGGCTTTTAAAAGTATTAAGTTTGAAGAACATATATATATATATATATATTTACAAATCTGTATTCAATTGCACCGTATTGCCCTATGTCTCCTATATCAGATTTTATGTAATAAAGTCTTTATAGAATTCAGTGCCGGGAAAAGACTTGACTCTTCATCTGAATATGTGTTTTCTTACATGTTTTCTTTTTCTTTTCACAGCTAACACACACAGAGCTAAATTTAGCAATTGATTGAATTATTACTTTATCCCAGGAGTTTGACAACCTCTTTTACTGGCTTCCTTGTATTTACCTGTTCTATATATACATCCTTAAATACTTTGTTGGATTAAGAATATGTTGTTTTCCCACTTATTTGAGGATGCAGAAAAAGAGGCAAACTTGTCACCTAAAACAAAAGCTAGCTAGCTAGAAGACCCTTGCCCATTTCAGGCTTAAAATTCACCATTTTACTTCTTGAAAGCAAGCCTGAAGGCCCAACGTACGTAATGATTTTTCCCTTGTCCACTACCACCATATATGTGTCCTTTTGGATTTGAAAAAGTTGCTCCTTCTGTAAAGATAAACTGCAAAAAGCACAATTTCTGGGTAATCCAGTTAGAAAAAGGCCTTTATTCCTCCAAAAGGACACCCTGAAGCCAGGCTTGGCCAGCTGAGGGCAGGTTGGATTTCATATCACACCTGTCCCCTCTGCCTACACATAGGCCCCAAATTTGAGTTGTAAGTTGAACCATCTGAATTCACTCATCTTTGACTTTTTTATCAGCTATAAAAATAGAAATTTCATATGGTTCAACTGAATACATGCCATGCACATTTAATTAACTAAACCATGCCATTTAAGTAATGAGAGAGCCTTACAATACCAACTAGAAGCAGTCTTTAGCATTGGATCGGGGTTTGGATGCCAGTGATTGTAGCATCTTTGAAGTTATTAATTCAAAGTAAAACAAAAATAAAAATCGTGTAAGAAAAATGGCTCTGAAAAGATCTGGAAGAGAAGCAAAGAGAAAGTGGTCTAAAAAGCTATGGTTTTTAGAAAATAGCTTTATATATAAAAATCTTAGACCTTATTTGTGTAGTAAATGCTATTTGAGAATTTAGGTCTTTTAGTTTTCCAAACATGGTCCTAATGAATTTCCAGTGTTTATTGTTTTTGGTCAGTATGAGGAGGAGGATTATCTACTTCTATAGAAGTCTGGAGGTTTGGCAAATTGTTGGAAATGTTAAAGAGGTATATATCTATTAGTTGACATTCAACATTTTGCTTCCGAATGATCACTGATTAACTAAATACCTACTTACCAAATGATATCAAGTAAAAGAAAATGTGGAAGACACAGATTCCAGTTGACATATAAAGTTCCTTTACTGTAAGTTACTTCTATCATTTTGCAAACCTTATCTAAAGCTTTATCTAAAGCTAACATCACTTTGTTTCACTGAGGATACAATTGCGTAGTTGGTGATATTTTTGCTCATTACTGTTTATTTCCTTCCTTCTCTTAACTCTACTACTCAACTGCTGTATCCTTCCTTCCTTTTTTTCCCAAGCTTGAATGTAATTTGCATTATTCTTCTACCTTTTTCAGAGAATTCCTTAATCCAGGTTCCCATATTAGAGATGCAAAATTCAACCCTGTTTACTTTATTTCACTGCAGCTTTCAGTGGCTTTCCTAACAGAGCATTTTGGAAAAGTTCTCTGAGAAATTAGACATCTGTTTTTGCTCCCCAAGAAAGTAAATACTTTTTGGTTGCTCTTAAGCAATCCAGGCACACACTCCCCGGTCCCCTGTGGTGCAATTAGAGAAAAAAGTCACTTGTCACCTTTCATGTGGTGGGTGGTGATTTGCCTAGTTGGGTATAGACCCCTTACTCTACTTAAGTAAATATACGGCACGTGTGGAGGGAAATTTTAAGAACCTAAATGAAAATGCTCAATTGTTCAGCGGTTGGAGTTAATGACTCATTAATGAACACAGAGCTATTGGAATTTTTAAAATGAAAAGCACCATTGGCGGACCTGATAAATTACCCCTGCAACTTCCGCAGCGCGATTGTCACAAGTAAACCACTGTGCAGTTTAGGCCCAAGCGCCTCAGCGCTGCTCCAGATCCTTCCCCCTTGCGCCACGCGGGCCTCCGGGCGCTGCGTCTTTCCAGCGTCGCACGCCGTGCCAGCCCGAGGCCGGGAGGGGGCGCCGCGGCCGCAGGGAACGCCGCGAAGGTCTCGCGGACCAGCTCCATAGACCTGAGTATTCGCAAGAGAGACTTTTTTTTTGGTCCGTCCTGTCGTCGCGTTGCGCTCCGGGCGTTTGCTTACTTCAGTCTTCTTGGTGGGGTGCCTGGTTGGCGGCGGCGGAGCACTTGGCCCCACGCTGAGGTCCGGGAGCTGCGGCGTGGTCGGTACCGTCCCGGCCCGGGCTTCCCAGCAGCGCCCTCCCCCGGGGCGGGCCCTGACTCTCGGTGCCGCGACGAGTGGGCGGCAAGAAGCCGGTGGCACGCCGGGCGAGCGGCTGCGAGGAGCCGCTACCTCAGCGGCGAGGCTGGCTCTGGACGAGGCGGCCGCGGCGATCGGAAGAGAAACGGGGCCGGGGAGGAGGAGGAAATAGAGCCGATGAAGGGGAGCTGCCGCCGAGGAGGGAGGAGGATCCTTTCGGCTGCAGCGGCCGCCTTTCCGGGACGCAGCCCGGGGAGTCGGCCTGCCTGTGAGGTGCTCGCCAGGTAGCTCCCCGCCCAGAGAGCGCCCTCCCTGACGCCTCCCAGCGCCCAGACGGAAGGAGCCGGGGCCGCGCTCCCGGGGGCCAGGGCGCACCGCACCCCCAGCGCGGCGCCCTTGAGCTGCACCGCGGCGCAGGTCTGCGAGCCGACTAGTGCGCCCGCCAAGAAAAGGAAGCGCTGCCCCTTCCCGCTCAGCCTGGCTTCCCCACCCCTTGTACTCTGCACCCTGCAGCGGGCGAGCGGCGCGGCCACGGAGGCGCCGAGGAGGGGTGAGGCGCCGCCGGGCAGCGGCGTGCCTTCGGGGGAAAGGGCGTCCGAGAGGCGGCGGCGGCGCGGGGCCGAAGCCGCGACGCGCGATGGCAACTGCTTAGCCCGGCGCGCGCGGAGCAGCCCCGAGCTGTGGCTGGCCAAACGGGGCGGCTGGGCGGGGGACGCCGCCGTCGCCGCAGCCCGGCCGGGAGAGATGAGCGCGGAGGCCGGAGAGGGCATCACGTTCTCCGTGCCTCCCCTCGCCCCCTCGGGCCTCTGCGCGCTCGCCGAGGGCGGCAGCTGCCGGAGGGGAGGCGCGGCGGCCGCGGCCGAGCGCGAGGACACCCAGCGAGCCCCGCCGCCGCCGGGCAGCTTGTGGAACCTGGAGAGTGCCGCCGCTCCTGGCGCCGGGTTACCAGCTGCCTCCTCCGGGAGCAGCGCCACCCGGTGCCGGGGCATCTCCGGGGGCGGAGGCGGCCGACGCACCACGGTGGCTTACGTGATTAACGAAGAGAGCCAAGGGCAGCTGGTGATGGCCGAGAGCGAGGCTCTGCAGAGCCTGCGGGAGGCGTGCGAGACGGTGGGCGCCGCCTTGGAGACCCTGCATTTTGGTAAACTGGACTTCGGGGAAACCGCGGTGCTGGACCGTTTTTACAATGCAGGTGCGTGTGTAAGTAATCCCTTCCCCGTACTCCACGGTCAGGAGCCACGTTTTCCCTGGCCCCCGCTGTGGGGGGAAATGTTTTTCTGGGCAGCATGCGTGCTTCCCACTTATTTACGTCTTGCCCCACCTTGGGGCAGCGAGAGGCGCTGCGTGACTGCTCCTGGCGCTCGCCGCCCCGGGGAAGAGTGGGTGCTGGTGCAAGAGCCTGTGTGTGTTTGTGCCCGACCGACTGACTCAGCCACCGGCCCGCTCTGGAGCCCTGGAATCCATGTGGTCCTAACTTCTGTTCTTCAGCAGCACGAGATACATGCCCCGATCGGTCTTTCTACATTCAGTGCCTTGGTTTCTCTTGTTGTCTATACCTGTGACTGTGTTAGAGGACGTTCTCACTTTTTCAGTGCAGTTTTGAGAGTACAGAAACCACGACTTAATGCCACGCAGCCACCTTCACACAGTGTATGTATGATTTTGCACGTCATGTCACAACTTTCCCGACTCGTTTTACTTGAACAAGTTTAGTGTGGCTTTAATTTCCCATCTCTTACCAATGGGAACTTTCAACTAATTACTTCCGAAAATGATAACATTGTGACTTACACTAAACTTGTGTGGTATCTTTGTTTTAGAGTTTTGCTGGAAGAACCAGGATCTGTTTTTTATTATCCAATCTATTATGATGGGCTGGAAAGTATACAATCTGACATGATTTGAAATGCTGATACGCTATTCTAATAACTAAGATTAGAGTGATGGCTAACATACTCCATAAAATAATAGTATCTTCTGAACCTCTCACAGATTTCAGAAAGTAGCTTTGCAGTCATAGTGAGTGAAGCAGTTAGCTGTTAGCAAATGTTAGGAATAATAACACGTTATAGAAATTAACCTTTAGCACCCTGTACAACCACTGTTGAGGACATAGACATATGTTTGGACAGAAAATTTGATTTAATGATGAATTCAAGCAATAAGGTTCTTGCATTTGTGATCATGTAAGAGGTTTTATATTTCATCTTGTTTCAGTTCTGAGTCTCTTCTGTCCCTTCGGAACACGTGAAGTAGGCTTATGTCAGTTCTGGAATTCAGCCAAAGCTGAATATTTTAAAGAAAAAGAAGAACTTCATGTTAAGGAAGCCAGACTAAATATACTAGGACTTTCTAGTTCTGGCATTTTTTTTACAGTTACGGTCTTCATAACTGAACTTGAGTATACTATTTTATAGTTTGGTTCTTTGTGTGGCTTGCTATAAAAATTACACAAACATACTTTTCTAAAAATTATGGCACTCTTACTTTGGGATTATAATTTGGAAGAAGCTTCAAAGACCTGAAAGATATGTGAGGAAAATACCCAACCAAATACTGAGCCTATTTTTGTTGCATTGATGGATTGGGTTCTTTTATAGTCTAAAAAAAAAAAAAATACTGAACTCTAAATTAATTTGAAAGAGTTTCCTAAGGAGGCTCTCTTATGGTTTATTGTCCAAATAGTGTCTGTGGGAAAGAGAGAAAGATTAGAAGGGACCTGACGTTTGAACTGTATCTCAAACAAGCCTATGAAGGAAGAATTTACCATCCTTCTTAGGTGAAAAAACCAAGGGGTGCCTAACTGGCCCTGGGACTCATAGGTGGTAACTGGTTAATGCAGGATTCCACTGGAGGTGGCTGACCCTAGAAGGCTGTGCTTTGCTCTGGCTGCCGCCATTTAGCTGCGGCTGATGTACTCTCATAGTCAAGGGAAGCTCCCTGTCTTGGAATCAGGTGATGGAGAGCAGGTGGGGACCTTATGAGCCATTAAGGTTCAGTTTTGGATAGTGGGAAGAACATGCTCTAGGAAAGCCAGTGTTTCCAGGCCAGCTCTGTTGCATCTCATTGCTTCATTCAACCTGGGCAGGCTCCAGTTTAACCCCTGCCTATGTGAGTGCCATGAACTCTGAGCCCTCTCATTGAGCATGAAGATGTGACACAGTGAAGTTGGTATCAGTTTTGTCCAAACCCATTTTCTAAACTAAGGGCTGCAGAGTTTGTGAGTAGATTTCTGATTTCTAACAGAGTGCTTGCTCCACCCCTACCAGGGCTGGGAAAATTTTTCTATAAAGGGCCAGATGGTCAATATTTTAGGCTTTGCGGTTCTCTCCCACAACTGCTCACCTCCTCTGCAGTTGTTAGAATGGCAACCATAAACAGTACCTAAACAAATGATGGTGGCTGTATTCCAGTCAAACTTTACTAATGGATCCTGAAATTTGAATTTCATATAATTCACAAAATATTATTATTTTGATTACTGTTCAACCATTTAAAAAAGGTGAAAACTATTCATAGCTTGCAAGACTTACAGAAACAGACTTGGCAGGATTTAACCAATGTGACATGTCAACCTTTGCTCTCTATCTTCTACCTCCACTTGAAAGTTGATCATTATGATATGGTGGGAAGAACACGGTCCCTCAAGTTAGATCTGAGGTTTTATCCTGCCTCTGCTCCGAATCATGTAATAGTGAGCAAGGTCCTTCATCTCCTCTGAAGGCTTATATAAAATTGACCAGGGATTTAAGTGGAGGGGGAAATTGAACTAAATTTCTGAGATTTTTCTCATGTAATCTTATGAGTTTGCAAAGGCAAGGCAGCATTGTGTGCTGGCACAGAACATTAGAACAAGAGTTTCGAGATCTGGATTCTCATCCTTGGTTTTTTAATTTGGAGCAAGTCATTTAAAACCCCAGAAAAGAGCAGAGAGTTGGATGAATTGGTCTCTGAGATTCCCTCCAGCTCTCAAATTCTGTACTTTAACAACATTATTAATACAAAGTGAGTCATTTCAATCCATGGAAGTGAATGAACTGCCCTCAAGGAGTTCAGAGTTGGTGGGGAGGGGAGATGCAAAGCCTGATTGAGCAGGGCCTCTGTGGGGTCCACGCAGTATGCCTTGGGCTACCAGGAGGCAGATTCTAGAATCAGACTAGGGTGAGGTGGGTTCAGAGATAGCTTCTGAACTGAGAGCTGAAGATAAGCAAGGACTACTGAAGGAGGACCACAACATTTAGAAGGGAATGTTGGTGATGTAATAGCACAACTTAATGGAATGAGTAAGAACTTAAAGCTTGGTTACATTTTTACAAACTACCCTTATCTATGTGTATTGGTGTCTTTCAAGAATAGAGTGCAGTGAAAAATTTTCAGTCATTCCCCTATTTGATTATTATTTAGCTATAATATAGTTTGTTCATTGAGTAGCTACTCTCTCATTCCTGTTCTGAGGGGAAGCTAACATTCTATCAAAGCATTACAAAAGTGCTTCATATTTACATGTATAAGACTATCACTCAGAGATGGCAGATGCTAACATCACCCTTTCTCAGCCCCCTGAATTGTAGGCAGTAAATTTCTAAAACCGCTAGGAGATCGTGGTGAGCAGATGTTAGTGACATAGAACTCCTCGTAGACAGACCCCAAATGGCAGGGTCTCAAAAAAACCATTTTTTTTAGTGAACATTAGTTCTGTAAAAATAGCTAGAAAAGGCTTTATTCAGGTTAAATAAATGGTTTAACCATCAAGTTAAAAATGATGTAAGGCTGCTGCTTAGAACCAGAGAACATTTTTCCTTGGAAACAGTAATGGAGAGGGTGGTTAGGTTCTGGAACTTGCCTCTAAGAAGCCTAGTTAAGCCTTGTGAACTCAGTGTACTTGAAGTATGAAACCCATTCACCATATTTAAACATCCAGGAAAATTATGTTCTTGAAACTTAAAACTGGGACTTGGAATACACTTTTCATTGCATTAGAATCAGTAACTTTTGCTGCCATCTAGCTTCTGGTGGCATCTGGCCAGATGTAGGAGCATTACTTTGGATTGGTGTTGATGAGAGGTGGGGGACAAAGGAAGGATCGGGAGGCTGCAGGGAAAGGATGGGGGCTGGGCAGGGGAGAGGAAAGTGCTCCTAGGAGAGGGGAATGCCAGCAGGGGTCCGTTAACCTTTCCACTTCTTTCAACCTTCTTCCCCTCCTAACCTATTTACATCCCTCAACTTCCTGTTGATGTAAGACCAGGGGGACGTTACTCTACTAAAGGCCACATCACCCTCTTTCCTGGGCCCAGGAGTTGATCTGCATGCTTCCCCTTCCCTGCCAGCCATTACATCGGCTAGGTCTTTCCCTTAGCCAGGATCACTGTAGATTGCAATCTCTTACGCAGCCTTTCACCCTGTAGCAACAATGGGTAACAGGAAGGAAACATACTAGTTGAAATGTTAAGAACTTAGCTTTTATATTTTCATCAGTATTATGTTCCTGCTTTACTTAAGCTTGTAATGAAAGTCATCTATTTGAGCCGTGTCACTGGAAAGACATCTGAACTTGCTGGCCTTTAGCTCCACTTGCTACCAGCATAAACCCTTAGGACTTCCACTCTTATATAACAAACAAACATAACCTTTGTCTCCTGCCTGTCCCAGACTGAAAAGTTTCTGAAAGTCTTTGAGCCCACTTCTGCATTTTCTACATTTAAATCCAGTGAGGCTTTTGTATATGTCTCATATACTTTAAGGGAGAGAGTGAAGTCTGTATTTCTTAAGTAGCGGTTCCCATGAACCAGTTTACAAAGTTGGAAGGCGGAGATGTGTTTGTCAATGTTTTGTTTTTCCAAGTAAGGATATTGTAAACAGAGAAAGAGAGGGAACTCAGCAACCAGCTGTCTACTGCCATGATTTCTTAAAAAGAAAAGACATTTTTATCTTAAATTAGGGAAGGTGTAACCTTAGAATATAACCCCATTTCACCGTAGATGAGTGAAAGCTTTATCATGCCCATCAATAGAGCAGTGTTTTGAGAACTTCTGATGTAAACCACCTTGTGGCCCTTTCCCACCTTTTTGTCACCACTTCTTCACATAAGAAACAAGCCTTAGCAAAATTATCAAAAGAGCAAACATAAAAAACTTACAAGGAAAACTCTGGTTAGGATGGGATGTTTAAACAATGCAGTGATGCTCCACACATGGTTTTTCTCTGGGCTTTTTACTTTTTGCTGGTACAGCATTGGTGCAGTTGCTGCTTACCCCCTTCGAACCCAGAACAGTGTGCTTCCTTTTGTTTTTTGGATAACTGGTCACTTGAAGCAAAATAACAATTTTCCCAATAAAGTTCTACTAGAAAATTCGAAAAAAGTGAAACTAAAAAGAAAACTCCAAAGCACTAAAATAAATTTGTTTTCAGAACACTCATGTCAACTGCAGATTGTCATGACTGGCTCTGTTTTCGGTCTCCTTGGATACTGATTTCTTTCTTCAGCTTGGTCACCTTTGATTGATCTACTGAGACAGTCATCAGTTGGTAGGAGATTGAGCCGGTTCTCTAGGTGAAGTCTAACTATTATGTGCATAATGTGGCCTTGCCTAACCAGAGGTGTTGGCTGGTGCCAGCCTTTTGAGAGTTGTCTGCTCCAGTTCAGTTCCCCTCTGGTGCCTATAGGGACTGTCCCTTGCTTCCTGTTTCAGAGACCTGTTCAGGTCCTGTTGCTGCTGTGCAGGATAAAATTGGTTCACACCTTCTTTGTGGAGCAGTGAGAGACTGACAAGCACAAAGCCCAGTGAATATGCAAAAGCCTCCACCAGCAGTTTTGCTGTTTCTTTCCAAGTAGTTGCTCAAAGTGGTCCTTTCAAACACAACCGCACTCCGCCTGGGGCAAGATGAGAGTTGAGAATGTGATTAATGAGGTAGGGTGGGCAGAGATGCAGGGACCCACTGCTCTGTGAATATTAGGAAGAGACTGGGAACCCACAGCCTTGGGAAATGTCTATCTTGAAAACAGCCTCCAAGTCCCATGATTTGGATATAGGCAAGTGGGGAAACTAGGTATATTTAAGAAAGATACCCTAAGTTTCAGAGAATAAAATTAAGTTAGCAAAATTTATTAGTGGCATAAAAGAAAAAAAAAAGGAAGCAAAGCAAACTTATAAATCCTTTAAAAATCCACTGGGTGTTCTAATACATTGGTTTCAATAGTCACTTTAATATATTGGCTTCTCTCTCTGGCTTGAGATGTTGACTAAAGGAACTGATCAAAATACGTGCCGGGTTATTGGAAAAAGGAAAAGAGTATGAGACACAGCTGATTTTTAAAGTCTTGTCCAATTATTTCAAAAATTTAAGGAGCGAATACTTAATCTATGTGAGTTTTATTTTGTAGTTTGTTTGTTTTCCCAAAAGAAAAAAGCTGAAAGATACATAATATAGGCTTCACTGTGGTAATTTTCTTAGGGGAGACAGAAGGGAGAGAAAATTTAACTGTTAACAGCATCTCCTTCTGAAAATCATAGCAAAGAAGATCTGTGTAACTTAAATGCCACGGAAATTGCACAAGGTAACAGTCAACATTCTATTACAAGCCAACTTCTTCTGTTACAGTCAGTAATCAACAATGAGGCGAGCAATTGCCTTTGGTATATGATTCATATATGAAGTAAGTTGTATTCCTTTGTAAAACAAGTCTCTAGAAATAGTTGTGACCAATTATACTAGAGTTTTCCAACACTGTTAGTCTCTCCTGAGAATTCTTTAGCATCGGGAACACTGGAAGCACTTCCCTGGTGTGTATCAGTGAATGCTAAGCCATCTGTCCATTGACTCCAAACCATATAAAACCAAGTGTTTGCCAAAGCCAGAGAATTCATCCTACTCTGAAAATTTTAGTTACCCCTGTTTTGTATTAAAAAAAAATAATTCAAGGAGAATAAGTAAACCCAGGCGATTACAAATACCTCTTAATGTCACATTCAGGTTTTCCAATATATGTTTAGTGACAAATATCAGGTCATGATATAGGCCATCAGAGCCAGGACTGATTCTTTTCTACAGGAGCTATGGCATCTACCTCCAGCTAGCTGGTTCCATATTATAGTTTGGTTTTACTGGGGGTGGGTGACTTTATGTGATTAGATCAAAATGACAGTATAAATGTGTGTTGTTCTGTGAGATGTAGTCCTCTTTTGATCATCTTATTAGTTCCAAAAAATAAATAGATGTGGCCATGTAATTACCTCTATTTTACAGTTGAGGAAACTGCTCCTTGGAGAGGGTATGTGAATTGGCCAGAATAAATCAAGTTGTTGGGTAGGAATCAAGCTCAGATCTTCTGACTTCCAAATTGACGTGTTTTTTCCACTATACTACACTTCCCCTGTGCAGTGAAAAACATTTCAAAGCCTATTTGCTATTTAAGAGCATCAGTTCTAACATCTTGGCCCATGTTGGTAGCATTATGATGAGGAGGATCATAGTAGTGACAATGATTTTCTGATCTCCTCTTGCTAACGAATTTCAGTGACTTCTTATTAACAATCTGGAAAAATGATCCATCAGAAAACTGACTTTGACATTTCTCTGCCAAAACCAAAGAGGAGCCTGCATCCCGAGCTGAGTCCTTGTTGTTAGCTGCTTGGGCTGGCGCTATAAATTGGGCTTTCTTCAAGCAAGTCCTAGGTTATTTTCTGGAGGTGGTAGTTAGCTAGACTGCCAAGTGAGAAACCAAAACAAGGCTTTCCCTAGAGTGAGCCAGCGAACTGGAGTTACAGCACAGCCCAGGGACAGTTCCTTTCCGTAGTTCCCTGAGAAATTCTGCCTCCAGACTTTGAGTTGCTTTCCCCTAGTTTTATAGCATGTTTGCAGTAATGCAATTCCATAAGCATTCATTAATGGCCTCTGATGTGCTTTTTACTATGTAGATGTACTGATGAAAGAGAAGCAGGTACAAACATAGATCTGTTTCCAGGGAAAAAACTGATGTTGAGGAAGAAGTCAGGAGGAACTACCTGTACTCCCCATTCTCTTCCACCCAACAAATTCTTTTTTTTTTTAAATTTCAGACATAAATGTTTACTAGTGTCTACTCACAGTGCTGATTATCACTCACTCTCAGAGCCAGATGCTGACTGTGCTATTTTGTCACTGTGCTCACCCCATTTACATTGCATACCAACTAATTCTTATTTAAGAACATTAAAAAAATTAAGTTACAAAACATTTCAGTCATTAATACATATGTAAAATAGTGTAAGACATTCATGCATTCGCTCCCTTAATATAATAGCTGCTACACATTTTAACATTTCTTCACATCTCTTTTTCTTGTACAGAAATAAATCATTGTGGACAAAACTAAAAGCTCCTTTCTACCGCATCAGTTTCCCCTCCTGGGAAAGTGCTTCCTTCATCGGCAGTGCTAAATTGCAGTTTTCAAAAATCTAAAATCATGGGTCTCTAGAAGTATAAACATACGTCAAGTATTAGCTCAGGTATGATTAAAGTCAGTTCGAAGGAGAATTTAAAGAGCAGATATTACACACACACACACACACACACACACACACACACAGTCAGGAATGCTGCAGTGAATTTATAGATACAAAATTGGTTAATGTTCTGTAAGGCAATTCTGTGAGTATAAATATTGGAGTCATCTTTTCCACAGGGTGGAAATTAATTGTATCTTTACCGAACAATATTCATTGATATTGCTGTGGACAAGAATTATTTGCATTACTGTCAGTTTTACACAACTTCCGTTTGTCCCAGAGTTGTAAAATATCCTCATCACTGGAAGGACAAAGGTACACATCCTTTTAAAATCATATTGTTCCCAGAAGACATGCTACACAAAGTCAGCCCTCCACTGAAAGATACCCAATAGTCTCTTTTGCCCATTTCCAAGTCTTTCACAACTTTTCTTCACAGAAGGTTGGCCATTCTCAGTGGGCTCTCTGCTTGTCTTTTCCTTTAGTGTTTACCAAACCTGATTTAAGGGGCCTGTTGTTTTCTTTTCTCTGCCATCTGAAGCTATGATTGCCCTGAGATGGTCCCAGAATCCCTTTGTTAACCAGGGCTCCTAATCATTGTTGTTTTAGGTCAGGAAGCTTATAAAAATTGATATTAGGATATGGTTAGAGGTACAGACTGTGTAGCCAGAACCATGTCAAAAATACACCAGGATGATGCCTGTAATATCTGCAAACCAGCTTCATTCTTATATGAAGAAATAATTAACATTACTAATGGGAACATCAGCAGTCTAGACTGCTCCAGATAGGTTTATTTTTTGGAGAAAAAAAATCCTTATAACATTTTAGAGGGCTAGCAAATTGCTGTAAAATTCCATGTGTCAGCTATATTACTATGGTCTTGTAACTTCAGGCAAGTCATACCCAGATGAACAGCATGTATCATCGTGGCCCAGGTTCTGTTCCAGTCACTCTACATGCCTGGTCTTATTCAATCCTTGAAACAGCTTTATGAGGCAGATAGCATTTGTAGGTCAATTTTACATATAAGGAAACTGAGATCCTGGGAGGTTTATCAACTTTCCTAGTGTTACATGGCTACTAAGGGGCAGGGCCAAGTTCTGAACCTAAGACTGATTCCAAAGTGATTTATGTAGAACTCTGCTCTCCTGTCTCCCAGAATAATTTTCTAGGTGACAACATTTGAATTATTATTAATGCCATAATTACAGTCTTCTCATCAGTAGACATTTGATGACTACTTTAAAAATCTGCAAGAAATCTTTCTAAGGTCTGCACAAAATTACATTAAAAGAGTGAAATTTCTGCCTTTTGTGATCTTACAGTCTACCCATTGAAATCAACAGCTTAATAAATTATTGGGAGCCTACCATGTGCATGGTGATATTCTAAGTAGTGCATAAGTAAAAAAAAATCCAAGGGACTATTTTTAACGACTTCATAATATGGGTGATTTCATTGAACTGAGGACAATGTTAGCTATTGCTATAATAGATGTGAAAATGCAATGAAAATAAAAATCTTACACATCTGTAAACTATGCATTAGGCTTTCTATTTTTTATTTGAAATCAGTATCATATTGTAAACTATTAAATAAATTCCCAGACTTTATTAAAAACTTTTAACATCTTTTGATAAAATATCATTAAATTGATTTCCAAGGGGGTGTTATAAGTCCTTAATGAGGAAGAATTTTTCTTATACTTGCTCTAATGGAAGCAAGTGGAATGCTGCATTGAGATTTGGAATCCTTTTCCTTATATATTGTTTTACTAGAAGTGGAATTTGATCTCTATGTAAATTCTCCTGTATTAATCTCTTCAGTTTATGAAAAGGTCTAGGTATCCTTAGGCCTATATCAGTAATAAATTTTGTTACTTGCTTGTCAATGATGCCTAGGGTGTATGGTCCTTGGTTGAAAGGTAGTAGTCAACCTGAATGCCAAGTTATTGAATGGCTGGTCCAGAATGAGAAATGTAAGTAAACAAAATTCCATTTAGATACTAAGGCAAACATGTATTGGCTCTAGTGTTGATGCAGAACTATGTCTGTATTATGGTGTACGTAAAAGAATGACTAAGGTTGAAATCTGGGCTACCTTTGAAATTCTAAGAAACATTTATGGATTACATTTTATATAACATTTCTAACTATTTTTGAGTTACATACATAACAGTTGATATGTGTTAGCCCTACTAACATGACAATTCCTAGATTTTTAGGAATTGGTCTTGAGAAACTAGCTTTGGTTGGTCCAGTGAAAACTGAGATATTCAGACCTAGACAGCAGGATTTTAGTTTTTTAAGCTAACTACTGGTCATTTTCCCAGATACACGAGCCTTGTGTTTACAGTTTATATGTCTACGAAAAGGTTTGTAGACAATCTAGAGGGACAGGGAGTCTGGCTTTAAAACTTAATGTATGTGTGTGTGTGTGTGTATTTTATTAGTTGCAAAATATAGTTGGGGTACAAGTTGCTTGGCTTGACCTTGTGAAATTAGAGAGCAATGTTGTAGCCTGCACGTGAGTTATGACAAGAATAGTTGGCTTGACATTTCTTGTCGAGCAACTTAGTACTGCCAATATTTTTTATGTGCATAAAGTACACTTGGCAGTTGGTAATCTGAAATAAAATTGGAAAGGAAATACTTAGATACTTAACTGAGTCCTAGACTACTCTTTCCCTTATAAAATCAGTTGGTGTAGAAAATTCGTTTACTCATTAAATATGACACGTGAGTGGGTTACCCAAGCACTGATCCTGCTATTAGAATGTCCATCTGCAGATCTGCATTGTTTCCAAAGTCTGAAATTAAGGGTTGTCAGCATTATAAAATCTTTGCGCAGTCATTTAGGCTTTTCACTTAACATTTAATTTTTGAAATATTTTGTTAGTGTTTACTAGGCCATTTAGCATATATTCAAATGAGTGGCATCCTTGTGCCATAAGTGTTAATTTTGATTAATTTGTGCCCCACCAAGGTTTAAGTGACAACAATTCATACTTATCATGAACATAGTATGTTTACGAAGTTACTTTTTAAAAGTCTCTTTGAAGAAATGAGTTAGATGCAAAGATATACTTATTAAGAAGGCAAATTGCAGGAGCATTTAAAAGCTGCTAATGTGTAAATATTCACCAGGGTTCATTAATGACAGGGTTAGGGAATGCCTTGCCTGGATTTATGGGAAGTTTAAAAGTTCAGACAGAATCCTCCTATTCTTAATTCTTGCTTTAAGGCACCAGAAGGCAGAAAAAAAAGCAATTCTCAACAAGAATTTGTAGGTGACGGAGTTTAAATAACCTTTATGAAGTTTTATGGTTATGTTTATAACTCTCTTTACCTATGGCTTATGCGGTGCCAATTTCTGAAAGCTTTGAGAAAGTAAAACCTTGATATCATAAGAGTGATAGTCCTCTACCTCAGCCAGATCTCTTATACATTTGGAACTAAAGTCAGATCTTGCTCTATCTCCCTGGTTTTCCTCCAACATTGGTATTTTGCTATTTGGTGAAATGTAGTAAGTAATGAGAAAGTGCTGCCTCACAACTTGCAAGCCTTATGGAGCTCAGGACTCTGCATTAAGTCAGGTTTTATTAAGAAGCAGTTTCATCTTATTAAATATATAGTAAACATTCTTCTTGATGGATAATCTCTTGACTACCCAGGTTTGTAGCTCCTTCTCACTGTCTATTTCCACTCATTTTTAATCTGCAGTAGGCAGAGAGCACTAGATGCCATTTCAGCTGGTCCTGAAAGCAAGTGAGTTGTTCACACAACAACTGTTCCCAGTGTGTTGTGACACTGCTTGGGAATTTTGAAGCAAAATTGTGCTATAGAATTTATATGTTGTCATGCCTTAATTTTCCCAGACCACTGCTATGTTGGGCTTTCCTCTGAAAATATCCTTAGATATATTGGAATACGTTTTTAGAAGCAGATGTATGAAGCAATCATGATTTTTGTTTTCAAATTTCACTTCGCTTGGTTTGTTCTCCTTGGTTTGTTTGCCAGGGAAATAGAGTGTGTTACCTAAACAGAGTTCTGTGCCAGAGGATAAGCCACACTTAATATGAGATTTTCCAAGAGCATGAAATGAGAATGAGATTATGATTGGAGAATCCAACACCCTCATCTGCTTTTAGCTTTCAGTTACCTGTTCTATTTGCTGAAAGCTCAGTCTAAGATTTGGACTGGGTTACAAGCTGCTGACAATTTTATATTTAGTCACCTTTTCAAGATTCGTAATTGTCCCCTTTAGCCACAGAAGAAAGTATTGTCCACCTTGTGAGTCATAATATGTACCTAATGTGTGATCACTGGAGAAATTCCTTCCTGAATCCAGAATATTGCATAGATATTTATGAGCTGAAACTTAGCATTCTTCTTCATTTGAGCAAAGAAGAGTCATGGAACTTTCTTTTTTTATTTTTCCTCTCTCTTTAAGAGCCTAGTATTTTTTATTGCATGTTTATGTTAATAGCCACTATCTATTACTTCTTAATCTCTTAAAAGCTACTAAATAAATCTTGATTTGTTTTAAGGTTCAGTATTCAATGCATACTAGATTCTTTGGGGAATATTAATAAAAGCTCTTGCTCCATATATCTTGCATCATATGTGAAATGAGTAAGAAGGAACAACTGAAACAGTCCAGTCTAGTGTGTTAGGATAAAGAGAAATCCTTTGCTGGAAAGGTCTATGTAGAAGGAGCACTCTCAGATACCTTAAAGGATCACTAAAATATGATTCTGTGTTTCTTTTCCTTGTCTGTCTGGTCTGTCCTGTATCTCTAATACCAAATGTAGTATTTGCACTGATGGACTGAATTGAATGAATATTGCACTTTCCCCTCCTGGTGTTTAGTTATGGTGTTAATGCCTGCCTTTCCTACGTAAGTGTGAGTTAAGCTCCTAGATGGCAAAGGTCATATTTTATGGATCTTGACATCCCCCAGCCTTTCTGTCTCCGTGCTTGACCTGTGGATCTAACTCTGCTTGATCATGAAGTGGCCACACTTATAGAATTCAGCTTTTCCTCATGCAGGAAACCAGCCTGTAAACATACAGTAGGTTGTGCTGATTGTGTGCAGGAGGTTTGCATAAAGTGCTTTGAGAACACAAATGACAGAGGACTCTTCTGGGAAGGAGGGAGTGTGGAGGAGGTTGGCTAAGGCTTTGGACAGGAGGTGGCATTTTAATTGGGTTTTGTAAAATCACAGTGAAAGCATTGATTTTGTGCCAGGCATTTTAAATTATGAGAATAAGTGAATATCCTCATAAAAAAGAGGTAGCCTAAGAAGAGGGCCAATGATGGAACCAAGAAAACACCAGCACTTAAAGATGAACAGAGGAAGGCATCAACTAGTGAGAAAGAGAAGTGGTCAGGAGGTGGGACAATGGATGGGGCAAGTTCAGACAGAAGAGGGAGAGAAAGAATGAGCTACCTGAAAGTGATATGAAGAGGGCTGTCAGGAAAGTTGGATGCTTCAATGACTGGACTTGGAGATTAGAAAGCCCTTATGACTTCTGTGAGAGCAGTTTAGGAAAGTAAGTGGTGGTAGCTGTCCAGGGACAGCTGTTGCGTGCTTGCTGGTAAACAATAGGAAGCCTATAATGAAGAGTATCATTTAAAGAGATGTTTTGGTGAGAGAAGCAGAAAGAGAAGGCCATCACCGGCAGCTGTGCACCCTGCTCCCAGGATAAGGCACCTTGCCTGGTCCTGATAACATTCATGACACAGATACAGAATGAGGTAAGTAAGCCTTTGGGGGCTCAGGTATTATTTAATATTGTTTCTGTGGGTCTGTGGAAGACAAATTCCTAACCACTTTCTTCCAGAAAGAACTTTTGGAGCATGACCCTTTGTAAATATACTTGTTTTCTTGCTAATTGGAATTAGCTGAAAATTGAATTGCTTTTCCTTAAGAGATTCTGTAATTTAGATAAATTTGAATTCACAGTGACACAGCTTAAGCTGAGGGTTCTTTACTGGTTGAACTCAGTTTATAGAAAAGAGAGTGATCCCTGAGAAAATGGTCTCTCAGGCTAGTAAGATTTTCATTCTCCCAAGCCTGGATTTCTTAGTCTTTTGAAATCTAAGAATAAGAACTGGGACCAAAAATGCTTTTATTACTTTCTCAGCCACTTGAAACACTTCATTGCTTATAACGCTAGCCACTTAGAAGTCAAAACTGTTCGTTTTTTAAGAGATCTTTTTGCTCAGTGTCATCTCACTTTGCAAATTTACAGGGAAAACACTTAAATGTGTTTTGGAAAACTCATTACTTTTCAGGCTTTCTTCACCTTAGGTTCCAAGCGCTCTGAGAAGAGGGCTGCTCTGACTAGATTACTGAAATAAACCCCAGATTAAATTGAAGGGCCTCTCACTACCTACCATACACGCTCATTCATTTGTATTCTGGATTCTTCTTGATGAATAATCTGTTGACTACCCAGGTTTGTAGCTCCCTTCACCTCCAAAAAGTGTTACCTGAGTACTTACTATTATTGTTCTACCGGCTTATTGTGGAATGAGCTCCCTTCAGCCTTATCTTTTATACCTCTTGCCTACAAAGAAGAACACAATATTGACTGATGTTTTTGATGACATCCCCTTACAGAGAAAATTTTATGTGCCACCCTAGCCGGCGTAGGAGAGGGAAGGAACACATTGGCTAAGAAAATTTTGTGTACCTAAGGATGATTTGATTTTCTTAAGGACTGAGGTCGCTCTCGCTTTTATCTTTTTTCTTTCTTTTTTTTTTTGGTTAATAGGAGACCATTACAGAGCCAAATCTTTTGAAAACCTATCTTGACAATGAGTTCTCAGGGTGAAACTTGAATTTTCTCAAAGAGAATGTATTTTTAAATATTGGGTTGTTGAAATGGTACTGGATCTTTTTTGATAATCATAAAATAATAGTAATTATAATAATAATAAGATTAGGGTAGAAAGATAGGTTGTATAGTTTCCTAGCAGCAGGAGGGGAGATGAGCTAGGTAGGTTTCATTCCTTTTGTTAATGAACAAAATGCCCTTTCTGGTGTCAGATATCTCCCTAGCATGTCTTTCTAGCCAGACTCCCCAGAGCACTAGGTTTAGCCCTCTGCTGTACACTCCACACCTGCTTGCTGTCACACAGGCACTGCAAACTCATATCCTTGCAGAAATTGGTCTCCTTCTCTCACTCCTAACATCTCATTAAATGACACCCAGTTTTTAAAACCACAAACCTGCTCTAGATTTCTTTAAAATAATCATGCATTATATACATATTAAGAATGTCAATCCTTTATTTTTCCAAACTTATTACATGATTTCCTTAGTTTGAAATTTATTATAACATTTTATGTTAATTAACACAGATTTTTATGTTAGTTAAAACTATTATCTTTTGTGAATTCTACTTTGATGTACAAAATACACAAACTTTTTTCTACATTTGTGAAATCTATTAGTAGATTCTTCTAATCTACTACTTTGGGGATTCTTGCTTTATACATAAATCTGAGAATTAGTCATTTGTATTTTTTTCTAAAGGTCTAATGGATTTTCTTTTTACACTTGACTCCTTCCTCCATCTCAAATTTATTTTACTGTATGATATAAAGGGTTGTATCTATATTCCAGTGTATCTATAGTCTATGATTGATAAAAGGAAACAACTTGTGAGCTAAGTGAAATTTATAAACATAGCATCTCATTTAATATTTGTTCATGGCATGATTTGAACTACATGTTATTTTTATAAGTGATTTTCTCCCTTGCTCTTAATAATGATTATACTAAAGATAATAAATTAAGCTTTTATACTTTGCTCAGAGTGGCTGTTATAAACATCACATGCAGTACTGTAAAACTGTAATACAATTTTGTGAGAGGGACTGAGCTCCTTTTACCTAATGCCCTGCCCATTTTTTGTCTTGTGTGAGGTGTAGGGTGGGGGTGGGGAGATAGCCCCCAGATGACCTCCCCTTTTCTTGGGGGAGGAGGCAAACTTAATAACGATTATTTATTTAATTCTTTCTTAGTTAGGAGCTACTTTCATATGTAGAAACTAACTGCTCCAAATCTCCCTTCTTCCCTCATTCTTTCATGCATACGTTCATTCACTCAATAAACATTGGTTGGGTCTGCAACATCTGCTAGACACTGGGGATAGAAAATGGCTGGGCTATGGGCCCTGTCCACAGAATTCTCAGGTGACAGTCTCACCCTTCCACCTCCTTACCATTTGTTTTTCTGTTTACTGTTACCCCATCACACTTCTGTATACTATTCTCTTCTATTTTTAAAATTGAAATGCAACTCACGTATCATAAAATTCACCTTTTTAAAGTATATGATTCAGTGGTTTTTAGTAGATTCATAAAGTGTGCAGCCATCATCAGTATTTAATTCCAAACATTTTCATTACCTCAAACACTAAGCCCTGTACTCCTCAGCAATCACTCCCCGTATTCTCCTCCCAGCCTCTGGCAGCTGCTGTTCTGCTTCTTTGTATGAATTTGCCTGCTCTAGATATTTCACGTAAGTAGAATAGTACAATATGTGGTGTTTTGACTGGTTTATTTCACTTCGCATAATGTTTTAAAGCTACATCTAAGTTGTAATAAGTGTCAAACTTTTCATTTCTTTCTCTAATTGAATACTTTTCCATTACATGGGTATATAACATGTTAATCCATTCCTCAGTTGATGGGCATTTGGGTTGTTTCCACTTTTTGGCTATCAGGAATAAAGCTACAAAGTATAAGTCATTATGAAAAAAGCTGAATATACAAGTTTTGGGGTGGACATATGCTTCCACTTCTCTTGATTGTATACATAAGAGTAGAATTGCTGGTTCATATGGTAACTCTTTGTTTAACTTTTTGAGGAACCACTAAACCATTTTCTAAAATGGTTCTACCATTTTCTGGTACCACCACCAATGTATGATGGTTCCAATTTATCCACATTTTTACTAATGCTTGTTAGTGTCTGTCTTTTGATTCCAGATAACCTGGTGTGAATGAAGTAGTGCCTCATTGTGGTTTTTATTTGCATTTCTCTAATTACTAATGATATTGAACATCCTTTCATGTGCTTATTTTCTGTATAGTGTATATTCTTTGGACAACTGTCTATTAAGAACTTTTGCCCAATAAAAACAATTTTAATTGTTCAGTTTTAATAGCTCTTTACATATTCTAGTTATAAGTTCCTCATCAAATATAATTTGCAAGTATTTTCTTTTATTTTGTGTTTCTTTTTTTCCTTCACTTTCTGGAGCTTACTTGGAAGCTCAAAAGGTTTCAATGTTGATAAAGTCCAATTTATCTATTTCTTCTTTTGTTGCTTGTACTTTTGGTGTCATATAAGAAACCATTGCCCAATCTGAAGTCATGAAGATTTACACCTTGTTTTCTTCTAAGAGTTTTATAGTTTTTGCTCTTGCATATGGGGCATTGGTCCATTTTGAGTTAACTTTTGTATTTCATGTGATGTGGGAGTCTAGTTTCATTCTTTTGCATGTGGATCAGCACCATTTGTCGAATACACTTAATGTTTTCATCATTGAATTTTCTTGGTTACCCATGTCAAAAATTAGTTGACTATAAATATATGAGTTTATTTTTCAGTTCTGTTCCATTGATCTGTATGTTTATCCTTACACCAGTACCATATAGTCTTGAACTTTAGCTTTGTATTTAAGTTTTGAAAAGGAAGGAACTTTGAAGTATGAGACCTCTAACTTTGTTCTTCTTTTTCAAGACCGTTTTGGCTGTTTTGGTTCCTCTATATTTCCATGTGAATTTTAGGCTTGTTAACTTCTGCAAAAAAGACAGTTGGGTCTTTCTGTTTATCACTGTCCTAATATCATTTCTTTTCTCATTAAAACTGCTTCCCTGCTGTTTCTCTTGCATTTTTGGCTTTCATGACAATGGGTCTCTACTTTTGCTTCTTATTTAGTGACTATTGAACTGATCAGTGAACCATGGATTGTAAAGTTTTCAGGTTTCTGACATTTATTGACATTTATCACTTCCTCTCTCTCTCTCTCTCTCCCTCCCTCCCTCCCACTCTTTTTCCTTCACTTCCTTCTTTCTCTCTCTTCTCCTTTCCTTCTTCCCTCCCTTCCTTCCTTTCTTTTTTCCTCCCTATGTGTTTGGACCGTATCAGGATTGTGGATGTTAGTAGAGTCTGATGTCAGAACAAATGAGAACCTCTTACCATTGCTCATTACCTAAAACTTAAATATTTAAATGTGAAAAGTAAAAATATTTCTTCAAAAGGTTATTACTGTGATAAACTTGTTCCTTGTGATTTGGTTTCTTATACAAAATGTCAGAAATATGACTTCTGTGAGAAAAAATTTATTAAGAAGTTAATTTTCCTATAACATACTTACTAGTTCATGCTCTTTCTAAAAGTAATCCCAGTCTGTAAATATTTCCAGGGTGCATGGTTTAGCGCTGTCTTTTGCAAACTCAGTATCTTTGTGTTAAGATGTGTGATAAAGAAATGGAGTTTTCTATAGATTTAAATTGTTCGATATGCTTTCTTGGTGGGCTAATTTAAACCTTTTCTGAAATGCTCCGTTAACTGGGCCACACACTGACATGCTCTTTGCTCTGTAAATCTCTTAATGACCTCTGTCTCCAATAACAAATTCTGACCTGTCCAGTTTTGCTAAGCCAGATAGCCTACTACCTAGTAACCTAAAACGCAGTTGTTGGCTATGTCTGGTAATGTAGGGAATGAGTTAAAGCCCCAGATAATCTACCAGTCTGTTCACTACCATGGGGTTCAACAGACATGAAAGTGTGGAACAGTAAGGGCACAACCTTGACCTACTCACTCAGAGGATCAGTGGTGCCCAGCTGTTTTTTGTTTTTAAATTGTGAAACGATCCCAGAGGTCATCCTTATGGGGAATTTTTGCTGGCTTATTGCTTGGCCCTGTTCTGGGAGGGAAACTAGAGCTTCAACTCAGGAATTCACCCTGTAGAACAGTTGGTACGAATTTGCAGGTGAGGTGCTCATGCAGCCAGTCTCTGATGCTCCCCCCAGGGTGCAGAGATGGGGGTGGGGCTTGGCTGCCATCCTGGCTTTCACCTGCAGCTTCTGTGGTTTTGTGCTGTACCAGGTAGATTCTTGCCTACATCATGACTGGTGGTGCAGCTGGGAGGGCTCTGTGGGGGTAGGGACTGTTTCGTGGAATGTGGGTAGTCTAAGCATGTTCACATTTGGGATTTACATCTCCACTGATCAGACGTCCAGAAAATAATCCCATCTTCCCAGTGAAGGAAAGGAAGCTGTATATTGTAATGGTCAGAACATGGACCATGGATCTGACAGAACCCTATGTTTGCATTGTGGCCCTGCCACCTACTCGTTCTGTGCTCTTAACTTCTCTAATCCTTAGTTTTCTCATCTATAAAATGGAGCTCAAAGCAGTCACTGCCTTATGGGCCAGTTGAAAGGGTTAGATAGGTTCATGAATGTAAGGAGCTCTGCACAGTGCCTGGCAGGTCACAGACTGTTGGAGTAAAAAGGACTGTAGAGACCACTTAATCCAGCACTTTATCTGATGCATGAATCTACCAAAAGGCCTTTAGATGTGCTTTTATTATGTTTCCATATTGCCTCATAAATTTGGTATTTTTGAGGGGAAAATCTAACACTAACTTCTGGCTTTTTTAAAGATACTGTTCAAAATGTTCTCTATTTTGGGCATTTAATAGCAGGATGGTAGAGGGATGTGATCCTGGAAGCAGTTATGTGGCAATAGTGATACCCAAAGCGACTGGCTTGCAGCGAGCTGAGTGGTGACCCCACAGAGTTCACGTCTCGGCTTCTGAGGTGCGGTGGGAATGCATGCTTTGGGGTCAGGAGGCGTTGTGTTTCAGTTCTGCATCACATATCCTCTCTGTACAGTAAGGAAAGCCTCCATATTTCCATTGTTTTGAAGATTAATTGAGAACATATATATGAAAGGAGCTGGAGCATGGTAGGTGCTTGGCCAACATTTATGTATTCACAGTGTTGATTTATTATTCTGGGAGGTTTGTGTCTCATTTTTCTGTTGCTGCATAACAAGCCATGTAAAATGTAGTAGCTTGAAGCAACAACCTTTTATTATCCCTCAAAAGTTTGTGGGGTGACTAGGTTCAGCAGGGTAGTTTTTCTATTTTCCACATGCAGTTGGTTGGGTCTTCAGTCACCTGCAGCTCAACGGGTTGGAATGGCTGGGAAGGCTCATTCCCATCACTGGACAGTGGCGGGGACCGCCTGTCGGTGGTTCCCCTGTGGCCTCTCCACACGGCCACATTGGACTTCTCACATGGTGTTTACATTCTGAGAGGGACCGTCTGTAAGCGAGCAGTCCAAGAAAAAGAAAGTGGAAGCTTCTGTCAGTTCTCTTATGTTGCAGTCTCAAAATACTCAGAACATTACTTTTGCTGCATTCTATTGGTCAAAGCAGTCACAGTGTTGACCCAGGCTCAGAGGAAGGGGACAAGTCAATGGGGAAGTGGGCACGTGCATACAGAGGGCTGCCGAATTGATGGTGGCTGTCTGAAAACATCTGCCACAGTCTGAATGTTCTTGCGTACTTTCGTACATCATATGGGTGTGCACGTGTGGAGGGGGCTGATCGGCAAGTCGGTAGCTCTCTGCCTGCTTCTCTTCCATCTGGGAGCTAACTCATGGAGAGACCCTGAGGCCTGGGCCTTGAGTAGAGGCATTAGATTTTGAGAAAAAAAAGCAATTAAGACTTAAAATGGGAGTTAGAATAGATTCAGCAAGAATATGCTTTACATGGAAAACATTTTTGTCCTTTATAAATGTTCAGTTTCTACAGATAGGGCTGGTAGAAAATTTACTGTCAAGTGGTCCTGAGACTTTTTGCTGTCTATCAGAACATCTGCCTGCAAGCTGGCCTGTTACATATTTGGGCCTACTGGAATGAGATGGTTAAACAGAGACTGAATAGCTTAAGATGAACTCTGGCTGGTGCTTGAAGTGCAGAACAATTTTGTGAAAATTCTGTTTATAGATCAAAGATGTCATCATAAGATTAGTTATGCAAAAAAGTGACAATTGTTGCATTTTAAAAAAGCTATACAAATAAAATGTATCCAAGACTCGGTATCCCATTGCAGCCTTGAGAAAGGACAGAATTTGTCATTTCCCCCCCTTGAGCTGTGCAGAGGGCAAGGCAGTGAAGGAGTAGGTCCACAGAGCAGACTAGTTGGCAGCAATGGTAGTTCACCAGAAGCCCTCAGGAGGCTGGTGGGAGGAAAGGAGAGAGACCTTCCCCAAGGGTCATGGGCTTCATAGACTAGTTCAGTCTGCAGGCAAGCTGCCCATCCATAAAGGAGTTTGCAGCCAACTCTGAAGTTTCCAGAGAGAGAAAGACAGAGGACAGGAGGTACTTTCTTTTACAGCATTCCCTGTGGCACTTCCCCCATGCCCCCTGTTTAATTCCACCTGGTATTAGAAACTTAACTACAAGTTTACTTTTCTTTTTAATTTTTCTTAATCTAAGCTCTCCTCCTGCCTTACCCCTGCACACTGTCGGATTTCTGGTGCTGTCTGGGGGTGGCTGAACCAATGAGAAGCATGAGCTGACTTTTCTCCCTAATCTTTGCTCACAGAACACCTGAGAGTCATGTGCAAACATAGGCAGATAGTTCTTGGCTGGGTATCCTATCCAATGTACTGTTTATATTTGGAAAAAGCATTGGTTCTGCTACTTGGCAAGCACAGTGTTTCCAGCATTAAGTCTACACAGTCAGGAGCTCTGTTCTGCGTGCTCATTCCTACACCCTCTCCCTTGCCCATATACTACTTTGCCTCTTTCTTCCAGCTTTTCTGTGGCAGGGCCATCAGCATAGCTTTTCCTTTCTTATTTTCATTCCTTGCTTCAAACTGCTGGTGCTGTCCTCTGATACAATTAGAAACCAAAAACATTTGCATGGCTTCCTTTAAGGTCACGGATGTCAAATTTAAAGTGACTGAAGAGTTAATTTTTAAATTTTTTCCTTTCTCTAACATTTATTGGTGAATGAGGACATTCTAGTAATCTTTAATTTTGGTAGAATTATTGGCTAAGCCAGACTTCTCCAGATGCATTTGTTATCTCTGCCTTTGCTCTGAAGAGGGCCTTTTGTTGTCACACCCTTCTTTCCTCATCTCCATCACTTCACCCTTGTGCTGAGTAGTTGCTAAGAAATGGCTTTCTAATCAGGGCAGTTTCCTGCTTAGGGCCACTGACTGACCAGCTACAGGAGGAAACTAAACTTGTTAACACAGTATGCAAAGTTGCCCCAGGGGCAGCCCCTTCTCCTAAGCCCTGTGAGAGACCCAGACTCAGGGCTGCTTCCCTAGTAAATCAAGCTCAGGGCTCTCTCCATTCTTACGTGCAAATGTTGTTCTATGTTTATGTTTCTATTTTCCCCTTTCAAGTTCTGTAGTTTTACTGGAATGATAGTTGCTAGATCCAATGATCTGGGAAATGGGACCGATTCTTCTAGGCTTCTTCCTCCTTCCTGCCTGGAATTCACATTCCTCACTTCCTGGGGAACTCCTTTGCAGCCTGTCTGTCAGCTCTGTGAACCTTCTCTCCTCAAGTCATCCCCATGCAGGCCGTTAGGAACTCCCTCTTCTCACAGTGCCTAGCCACTTGCTTCTACTGTATTTTAATGTGTGGCCTCCCTGCTGAGACTGTTAGTTTTTTAGATTATGGTCTGTTTTCTTCATTTTTGTGTGCCTAGTGCTCACATGCAATAGGTGCTTGATAAGTATTTCTTGAATAAATAACAAATAATGCCACTAATTAAAATCACTGGACATCTGTGAGTTAATGATTTGGCATTTCAAAAGCAATACCTCATGAAAGAGCTTTATTTAGAAAACTTTTTGCATTTTGTTCCAGTTCTTGTTTGTGGCAAACAATGAAAGCTACTCAATATGTAAAATGACATGCGCCTTGAAATTTAGTATAGGATTTACTAGTCTTAACAGCCTTTTAAGTCTTTTATTACATTTGGGAGAAAAAGAAATCTAGACTGATGACAGTTATACTGTTGACATCTGACTCTTCTTTGCTGCTTAGGTATGAGATGCATGTTCATGCCATCTTAGGGCAATTGAAATGTTCCAAACAGGTAAGTTTTTAAAAGTATTATGTAACTCTTCTCCAAGATGACAGAGGCCTAATTGTATAGTCCCATGAGCATTTTCTCCTGCTGTCCCTGGTGTTGGTCAGGACAGCAGTCAAAGGCAATGATCATAGCCCCCTCTCCTGGCTTATTGCATTTGCCTGCCACTTTTAGTTATATAAGATATGAGGAGAGACTTTAAAAACCCATTCCCTGCCTCACTAAAAATATGTGTAAACATGTTATTTTAGCTTATTTCCATTTTTCCCTTAAAGTTCTGTGGGCTTTTGCCATGATAATAGTAGATAGAATTGTTCTTTGAAAATAGGGTACAGGATATACTCCATGCATATAATGTATACATAGATTTTTTTTTACATCCTCCCAAATATCCTTTATGTACAGTTTTAATGTAAAGGCTATTTTAGGAAACTTTATTCTTTAAAGGTCTTCTCAGGACCATGTTATTCTTTGGTTACAATATGGATTTTTGTTACTGATTCCTGCCCATTATCAGCAGTGAGAAATACGGCACATTCATGCACCACCTTCTCTTATCTTTGTCCCTATTGTTCAGCCTAGTGCTTAGTGTATACTTAATTCAGTTATATTTATTGAATCAATGAGTAAATAAGGCTATAGAGAGAATAATTTGCCTTCAAAGACTATACTTAATAAAGGTTTGGCACACAGAAACATAGGCAAAAACAGGATTCCTACTGTGAATATAAGATGTGCAAAAAGTCACAACACATTTTTATTTTCTCAGAGAGACTATCAGTTTTAGTCATGACAGAAAACATGTAAATGTAATAATTGATACTTATAAATTATTGAAGTATGTACAAAGCCTTAACTTATGAATTTGCTAATTATTTCCTGCTAGTCTCTCTTTATTTTATTGATTTGTCTGAAGCTCAGGTACAAGAGGGTAAAAGTGTTTTGCTTCTAAAATCTAAGGATCTGGGCTGACTGACCAGACTACAAAAATTATTTGATATGACAGTTAAAAATGGTTGGGAGGGTGGGCAAAGCCATGGTTTTCTAAGTTGGAAAATGAAAAGGTATTATTATTACTATTATTAGCTTAGAGTCCTGAAAGAATGTCTCAGAGATCTATAAATGCAGGACAAATTTAGAGATTATTTTCATTTTGGTTCAGTTTTCATTGTATATGAAATTGTAAGACTTTTAAAAACATGAGAACATCATAAAGGATAAAAATTTATCAAAAAAACAGAAATGCTTGAAAAATTACAAGGCTTTGTTATGTGATAATTTTTTGTAGTGCTCTAAAATATTATGTAAGAATAAAGTTTGCAGGGGGAAAGATTACTTTTAAAATGTATGAAGATTATTTAATTTTGTTTTAGTATGATATAATGACACTAATTTACAGTGTATTTAAGTAACTAAGTAACTTTAAATAACTAAATTTCTAAATAACTAAGGAACCTAATATACTAAAATATATAAAGTCATCACTTGGATGCTTGCATTAAAATAGGCTTTAATTATTCACACAAAAACTATTATTTTAGTTTGAATACTTTTCTATAGCATTCATTACTGCTTTACCACTTTAAATGGCTTCATTTTATGTTCTCTATTTTATATCTAAAATATATTAATATATTTCAAGGTTTGAAGTCTTTAAAATCTGTAAAATTAGCTTTCTAATATATCTAGTGAACTTACAATTTTTCTAATAGGTAACATGGTAGCAAAAGGGAATCTTTTTAAGAGTTAATATATGAACATTTCACAAATCTGTTGTTCTAGATGACTGGACAGATGACTCTTGTATACATTCTTACTTTCCAATATTGAAACAGCTCCCTTGATCTTATTTCTTCACACACCCTGCCCTGATTTTCTTTCTTTCTGTAAAAGCTATGTTGAAGTTGAGATGCTATTACAGCTGTATTTGGCTGGGTTCCTAAGCAATAGTACAATTCTGCCCTGAAACTTAATTTCTTGAAAGGTCATAGAGGTAGGTATGGAGTCAGAAAATAATGCAAGGCAAAGAAAGGATCTCTTGAGTTGTAGTTGAGGCCCTGGTCCTAGACCCCAGTATAAAACTCTAGTGAGTCAGGCTGAAGTCCTCAAAGATCTTCTCTGGCCTAGGTAGTGGTCCAGAACCAAAGCAGGTCAGAGAGCTTCCTACCAATTTCTACCACAGCACTGACACCTTAGTCTTTTCAGGTCTCAACAAGGATTTGATGGAAAAGCCCACAGATGGTGGAGAAACAGAAATCTTTCCTTCAAGCCTAGAGTGGATCTGAAGACAAAGCCCATGAGAAAGAGTCTTTTGGGGGTCTTGGACCATCAGCTCCCTCAAGGCTGACATGTTCCCTGAGAAAATTATTTACAAAATAGTCTCCATTCTGTGACTCCTGTTCTTCACCTACGTCTTAGAGTTGTCTTTTTTCCCATAACTTACTAGGAACTGTCTTCTGATGAATCAGCAGGAACTTCAAACATCAAATAATATGGTTTTTGATTTACATTCTCCTTAACAGGAAAGCATATAGGGCTGATGACTCCCTTTTTCTTGAAGTATGTTCTCTCTTTATGTAGAGTACCTGGGATAAAAAGATGGTGCCTTAATCATTTGGTTGCTATAACAGAAAACCCGAGACTGGGTGGCTTAAACAATAAACATTTATTACTCACAGTTCTGGAGGCTGGAAAATCCAAGATCAAGGTGTTGGAAGATTTGGTCTCTGGTGAGAGTAGGCTTTGAGGTTCATAGGTGACTGTCTTCTCACTCTGCCCTCACAGAGTGGAAGGGGTAGGGAAAATTTAGAGGTCTCTCTATAAGGGCACCAATCCCATTCATGAGGGCTCCATCCTATGACCTAATCACCTCCCAAAGGCCCACTTCCAAATACTATCACATCAGAGGTTAGTTATCAATATGTGAATTTTGGGGAAACACAAGTATTCAGCCTATAGCAAATGGGTACACCATGGGCAGTACCTTTAAGGAACTTATCGTCTAGTTGGAAAGGCAGACATTCCAAAAGATCATTTCAGTGTGCTCTAACTTAGCCATTCTATCCAAGCCCAGCTCCACAAAAATGACTTTCAAGTATAGTATTTCCAGCCCATTCTTTCCTCCTTAGCTTCATTTCCATGTAGCCAACAATCTACCAAATGAACATTTCTTTCAACCTCAAATTTAATGTCATAATCTTTCCTGTGCCCTTTTGCTTATCAATGGTTGTATTTGCTCTTCAGTTGCTAGAGTGGAAACCTCAGTGTCATCTTATATTCCTTGCTTCTTATTCATCCGTTTGTGTAATGAGTGCCTAATGCTAGTCTCTATGGATACAGGAAGCCATACAGTCCCAGCTTTAAGGTGGGGTTGGTGGTGGATGGGAGGGTTTATCCAAGGAGATGGTCACTAAAAAATAAGTTTTTAACCATTTAATTATAAGTTAAGTGCCCAAAGGAAATTGTAAAGGGTTATGAGAGAGGGCTGCCCTAGTCTGAGGATCCAGGTGATGGGGCAAGCAGGCGTGTCTCACAGGATAGCTTTGAGGCAGAGAAAAGCAGAGCTGGGCATGAGGAAGCTAGGGTTGGAGAGGAGCGAGATGAGGCTGGTAAAGGAGGTAGGAGCAAAGTTAGGCAGTGAATGAGACTAAAGGGTCTTCAACCTTTCCCTAAGCCATTAAAGATCTTTCCCATGCAGGAGAATGCTGTTATCAGCCCAGCTGGTAATCAACCTGGCAAATGGAGCAGAGAAGGAGGCATTAGGAGTCTGGATAGGCATATGGGTGGAGAGAAATGGATGGACTTAACAGGAAGTAGAATTGACAGGACTTTATGATGGAGTAGATTGAGGAGAAAAGGGGGATTTCAAGGATAATCCTCAGATCTCGCATGAGCAACTGAGGGAATGGAATAATGGTTTCCCCAGCACCCAGAGAACTCCAGGTCTTATAAATGGACCTCGGGCATATGTCTCAACCTTGTTCTCCCCTTTACATTTTTAATACTGCGTGAATCCATCTCTTTTATGCTGTTGGAGACCCTCTCTGAGGTTTCTCTACTCGTGAATTTATTCCCCTTCACTCTGGTGCCTGGATATGCTTCCTGAAGCATATTACTCTGTTAGCAAAATAACTTTGGTGGGTCCCCATTTTCTGCAGATTAAGCCTGGGTTGGTGGAGTGCTAAGATCCACCCTCAAACTGAATCTTCCTCCAAATTGATCCCCTTGCTGCTTCTGAAAAGCAGCTTACACTTCTCTGAATCTCTACCTCTACTTTCTCGGTTACACCTGCCTAAAATGCCCTCTCTACCACTCCTGGACCATGTTTTCCCTTTACTTCAAATCCCACTCTAACAGTCCTGATCTATACAGAAGGCCCACCTGCCCACAAATGCATTTTCTTTGTCATACTGTGGCATCTAGGACTTTTACACAGGTTTCAGCGTGACTGATTGATCCATTGATTGCCATCAGCACTCTGTGTGATTATAAGCTACCTTATATATAAAAAAATCATCTTTACATTTCACTCAGACCTCTGCAGATGCCCAAGCAAGGTATGAGAGAGTTTTGTGGGAGAATGAATAAGCATTCAGTGGGGACTTTTTCACTTTACCTGAGAATAATTAATTTTCAGGTAATTGTACATCATTATATAAAAGTGTGCTTTGCTTTTTATAGTGGTTTAACAAGATTATCAGAATATTTTTTAATACTTATAATTCAGGGGGAAAACGATCTGCGATGATATTTACTTGTCACAGAATTTCTCTTTCTAATAATTTATGACTTGTTGAGGCCAGCAGATATTCACACCCTGTCCTTATTGTCCTGCATGGGGTATCTACGGTGTTTTCACTAATGGGATGGTGACCCACCCTCCAGCAGTATTCTTGCTGCTTTACTCTGGGTTCCTATGATTTCATGGGAAGAGAAAGTTGGGAATTCAGTGTTCACCGGCCAAAAAGCAACAGAGACCTCTATTATTGTTTTAATGAGCTAATGAATGACTCAGATTTATTTAAATACAGGCTCCCCACAATAAGAACAAATCTTTAAAATGCAGAAATTCTTTTGTACAGCATCATAAGACTTTCAGTGTGTTTTAGAAAAATGTCACTCAATAAACAAGAAGACAGATAAATAAGTAATGACTCCCTGTTGGGATAAGTGCCATGATGAAAAAAAAAAGACATCATGGGGCAGAGGTGGGCTACAGCCAGGGACTGTAGATGGAGTGGCTAGAATTATGAGGTGGTGTTGAAACAGGGCCTGAATGTTGGGAAGACACTTTGCAGAGATCTGAGAGGAACATGTTCCAGGCAGAGGGAGCAGGGCCCACCTTCTAAAGCCCTACATAGGAATTTGGATTCCAGATCCTGAAACCCTTGAACTCTAGCTTGACCTCTGCCTTCCCAGCTTCCAGGCACTGTCACAGCCACACTGAACTACCATCTCACAGCTGTATGCATTTGCTTTATTTTCTCTAAGTGCCTTTCCTCTTCTTCCTTGGTTGAAATCATGTCTAAGCGTGTGGCTGAAATGTCCTATATGAACCGTCAACCCCCCCTCCATCCCTTAGCCTTCCTATTCCTTCATTTGAGAGGAGCTGTTCTCTCTCACCTTATTACTTCCTCTGCTCAGTCCCTTTTCTGGTGTTTTTTAAATCATTAATCTACAATTACATGAGGAACATTTGTTTACTAGACTCCCCCCATCACCAAGTCCCCCCCACATACCCCATTACAGTCACTGTCCATCAGCATAGTAAGACGCTGTAGAATCACTACTTGTCTTCTCTGTGTTGCACATCCCTCCCCATGCCCCCTGCCACATTATACATGCTAAACATAATGCCCCCTTTCTCCCCTCCCCTTTATCCCTCCCTTCCCACCCATCCTCCCCAGTCCCTTTCCCTTTGGTAACTGTTAGTCCATTCTTTGGTTCTGTGATTCCGCTGCTGTTTTGTTCCTTCAGTTTTTCCTTTGTTCTTATACTCCACAGATGAGTGAAATCATTTGGTACTTGTCTTTCTCCGCCTGGCTTATTTCACTGAGCATAATACCCTCTAGCTCCATCCATGTTGTTGCAAATGGTAGGATTTTTTTTCTTCTTATGGCTGAATAATATTCCATTGTGTATATGTACCACTTCTTCTTTATCCACTCATCTACAGATGGATGCTTAGGTTGCTTCCATTTCTTGGCTATTGTAAATAGTGCTGTGATAAACATAGGGGTGCATATGTTTTTTCCAAACTGGGCTGCTGCATTCTTAGGGTAAATTCCTAGGAGTGGAATTCCTGGGTCAAATGGTATTTCTATTTTGAGCTTTTTGAGGGACCTCCATACTGCTTTCCACAATGGTTGAACTAATTTACACTCCCACCAGCAGTGCAGGAGGGTTCCCCTTTCTCCACAACCTCACCAACATTTGTTGTTGTTTGTTTTTTGGATGGTGGCCATCCTCACTGGTGTGAGGTGATATCTCATTGTGGTTTCAATTTGCATTTCTCTGATGTCTAGTGATGTGGAGCATCTTTTCATGTGTCTGTTGGCCATCTGAATTTCTTCTTGGAGAACTGTCTGTTCAGCTCCTCTGCCCATTTTTTAATTGGATTATTTGCTTTTTGTTTGTTGAGGTGTGTGAGCTCTATATATTTTGGATGTCAACCCTTTATCAGATCTGTCATTTATGAGTATATTCTCCCATGCTGTAAGATGCCTTTTCGTTCTGCTGGTGGTGCCCTTTGCTGTACAGAAGCTTTTCAGCTTAATATAGTCTCACTTGTTCATTTTTGCTTTTGTTTCCCTTGCCCAGGGAGATATGTTCATGAAGAAGTTGCTCATGTTTATGTCCAAAAGATTTTTGCCTATGTTTTTTTCTAAGAGTTTTATGGTTTCATGACTTACATTTAGGTCTTTGATCCATTTCGAATTTACTTTTTTGTATGGGGTTAGACAGTGATCCAGTTTCATTCTCTTACATGTAGCTGTCCAGTTTTGCCAACACCAGCTGTTGAAGAGGCTGTCATTTTCCCCATTGTATGTCCATGGCTCCTTTATCATATATTAATTTACCATATATGTTTGGGTTAATATCTGGACTCTCTATCCTGTTCCACTGGTCTGTGCATCTGTTCTTGTGCCAGTACCAAATTGTCTTAATTACTGTGGCTTTGTAGTAGAGCTTGAAGTTGGGAAGTGAGATTCCCTCTGCTTTGTTCTTCCTTCTCAGGATTGCTTTGGCAATTCAGGGTCTTTTGTGGTTCCATATGAATTTTAAAACTTTGTTCCAGTTTGTTGAAGAATGCTGTTGGTATTTTGATAGGGATTGCATTGAATCCACAGATTGCTTTAGGCAGGATGGCCATTTTGACAATATTAATTCTTCCCAGCCAAGAGCATGGGGTGAGTTTCCATTTGTTAGTGACCTCTTTAATTTCTCTTAAGGGTGTCTTGTAGATTTCAGGGTATAGGTCTTTCACTTCCTTGGTTAGGTTTATTCCTAGATATTTTATTCTTTTTGATGCAATTGTGGATGGAATTGTTTTCCTGATTTCTCTTTCTGCTAGTTCATCATTAGTGTATAGGAATGCAACAGATTTCTGTGTATTAATTTTGTATCCTGCAACTTTGCTGAATTCAGATATTTGTTCTAGTAGTTTTGGAGTGGAGTCTTTAGGGTTTTTTATGTACAATATCATGTCATCTACAAATAGTGACTGCTTGACTTCTTTACCAATCTGAATGCCTTGTATTTCTTTGTGTTGTCTGATTGCCATGGCTAGGACCTCCAGTACTATGTTGAATAACAGTAGGGAGAGTGAGCATCCCTGTCTTGTTCCTGATCTTAGATGAAAAGCTTTCAGTTTCTCGCTGTTAAGTATGATGTTGGCTGTGGGTTTGTCATATATGGCCTTTATTATGTTGAGGAACTTGCCCTCTATACCCATTTTGTTGAGAGATTTTGTCATGAATGGATGTTGAATTTTGTTGAATGCTTTTTCAGCATCTATGGAGATGATCATGTGATTTTTGTCCTTCTTTTTTGTTGATGTGGTGGATGATGTTGATGGATTTTTGAATGTTCTACCATCCTTGCAACCCTGAGATGAATCCCACTTGATCATGGTGTATGATCCTCTTGATGTATTTTTGAATTCGGTTTTCTAATATTTTGTTTAGGTTTTTTGCATCTATGTTCATCAGGTTTATTGGTCTGTAATTTTTGTCTTTGGTGTTGTCTTTGCCAGGTTTTGGTATTAGAGTGATGCTGGCTTCATAGAATGAGTTTGGAAGTATTCCCTCCTCTTCTACTTTTTGGAAAACGTTAAGGAGAATGGGTATTATGTATTCTCTATATGTCTGATAAAATGCAGCGGTGAATCCATCTGGCCCAGGAGTTTTGTTCTTGGGAAGTTTTTTGATTAACGATTCAATTTTGTTGCTGGTAATTGGTCTGTTTAGACATTGTTTCTTCCTTGGTCAGTCTTGGAAGGTTGTATTTTTCTAGGAAGTTGTCCATTTCTTCTAACTTTTCCAGCTTGTTAGCATATAGATTCTCATAGTATTGTCTAATAATTCTTTTTATTTCTGTGGGGTCCATCATGATTTTTCCTTTCTCATTTCTGATTCTGTTTATTCTCTTTTTCTCTTAATAAGTCTGGCTAGGGGGTTATCTATTTTGTTTATTTTCTCAAAGAACCAGCTCTTGGTTTCATTGATTTTTTCCTATTGTTTTATTCTTCTCGATTTTATTTATTTTTCTGATCTTTATTATGTCTCTCCTTCTGCTGACTTTGGGCCTCATTTGTTCTTCTTTTTCCAATTTCAATAATTGTGACTTTAGACTATTCATTTGGGATTGTTCTTCCTTCTTTAAATGTGCCTGGATTGCTGTATACTTTCCTCTTAGAACTGCCTTTCCTGCGTCCCATAGAAGTTGGGGCTTTGTGCTGTTATTGTCATTTATCTCCATATATTGCTTGATCTCTATTTTAATTTGGTCATTGATCCATTGATTATTTAGGAACATGTTGTTAAGCCTCCATGTGTTTGTGAGCCTTTTTGTTTTCTTTGTAGAATTTATTTCTAGTTTATACCTTTGTGGTCTGAGAAGCTGGTTGGAAGAATTTCAATCTTTTTTAGTTTACTGAGCCTCTTTTTATGGCCTAGTATGTGGTCTATTCTGGAAAATGTTCCATGTGTACTTGAGAAGAATGTGTATCCTGCTGCTTTTCGGTGTAGAGTTTTATAGATGTCTATTACGTCCATCTGTTCTAGTGTGTTGTTCAGTGCCTCTGTGTCCTTACTTATTTTCTGTATGGTGGATCTATCCTTTGGAGTGACTGGTGTGTTGAAGTCTCCTAGAACGAATGCATTGCATTCTATTTACTCCTTTAGTTCTGTTAGTATTTTTTCACGTATGTTGGTGCTCCTATGTTGGGTGCATATATATTTATAATGGTTATATCCTCTTTCTGGACTGACCCCTTTATCATTATGTAGTGTCCTTCTTTATCTCTTTTTACTTTCTTTGTTATGAAGTATATTTTGTCTGATACAAGTACTGCAACACCTGCTTTTTTCTCCCTATTGTTTGCATGAAATGTCTTTTTCCATCCCTTCACTTTTAGTCTGTGTATGTCTTTGGGTTTGAGGTGAGTCTCTCGTAAGGAGCATATAGATGGGTCTTGCTTTTTTATCCATTCTATTACTCTGTATCTTTTGTTTGGTGCATTCAGTCCATTTACATTTAGGGTGATTATTGTAAGATATGTACTTATTGCAATTGCAGGCTTTAAATTCGTGGTTACCAAAGGTCCAAGGATAGCTTCTTTACATCTAACCGTCTAACTTAACTCGCTTATTAAGCTATTATAAACAGAGTCTGATGATTCTTTATTTCTCTCCCTTCTTATTCCTCCTCGTCCATTCTTTATATGTTAGGTGTTTTATTCTGTACTCTTTTGTGTTTCCTTTGACTGCTTTGATTTTATTTTTTGCCTTTATAGTATTTAGTTGCTCTGCTTTCTTTGGTGTGATTTTATTTTCTCTGGTGACATCTATTTTGTCTTAGGCATGCCTCCATCTAGAACAGTCCCTTTAAAATATCCTGTAAAGGTTGTTTGTGGGAGGCAAATTCCCTCAGTTTTTGCTTGTCTGGTAATTGTTTAATCCCTCCTTCATATTTAAATGATAATTGTGCTGGATACAGTATTCTTGGTTTTTAGAAGGTCCTTCTGTTCATTGCATTAAATATATCATGCCATTGTTTTCTGGCCTGTGAAGTTTCTGTTGAGAAGTCTGATGATAGCCTGATGGGTTTTCCTTTGTAGGTGACATTTTTTTCTCCCTCTGGCTGCCTTTAATTCTCTGTCCTTGTCTTTGATCTTTGCCATTTTAATTATTATATGTCTTGGTGTTGTTCTCCTTGGATCCCTTGTGGTGAGAGATCTGTGGTCTTCCATAGTCTGAGAGACTATTTCCTCCCTCAGTTCGGGGAAGTTTTCAGCAATTATTTCTTCAAAGACACTTTCTATCCCTTTTTCTCTCCCTTCTTCTTCTGGCACCCCTATAATGCGAATATTGTTCCTTTTGGATTGGTCACACAGTTCTCTTAATATTCTTTCATTCCTGGAGATCCTTTTATCTCTCTCTGCCTCAGCTTCTCTGTATTCCTGTTCTCTGATTTGTATTCCATTAATGGTCTCTTGCACCTCATCCAGTCTGCTCTTAAGTCCTTCCAGAGATTGTTTTATTTCTGTATTCTCCCTCCTAACTTGATCCTTTAGCTCTTGCATATTTCTCTGCAGGTCCATCACCTTGGTTATGACCTTTATTTTGAATTCTTTTTCAGGAAGATTGGTTGTATCTGTCTCCCCAGGCCCTCTCGGGGATTGTCTGGGTAATTCTGGACTAGACCAAATTCTTCTGCCTTTTCTTAGCAATAGAGGTGGTCGTATGCAGGTGGTACATGCGTCAGCTGGGAGAACAAAGTCCTTTCCTTCTTGCTGGTCACCGTGCCCTTCTCCGCTGCCTGTGTTGGTTACTCGCACACTGGAGCAGCCCTTGGGGTAGCCCAGAGCCCTGCAGGGAGTGGCAGGCATGCCGGGTGTGCTCTCCTGCAAGAACAGCGCCCCTTTGCGCCCTGCCCCGACTTCCTCTGCCTGCGCCGGTGAGTCGTGCACTGGCGGCAGCCCCTGTGTCTGGCCCCAGCGGCTGTGCACTGGGTGGCAACTCTGGGTGGCTGCTGTGGGCGTGGCCACTCTGTGACTGCTCGGCTGCTGTGGCCGGGCTGCGCAAGAGGAGGAATGAGTGTCAGGCTGTTTATCGCCATGAGGGGCTTCAGAGCTGCGCTACCTTCCAGGGAGCAGGGTACCCAAAGCTCCTAAGATTTCCCAGCCTGCTGGGCTGAGTGTGCAAGGGACGATTCCATCCAGCTGTGAAGCCCCTGTCCCTTTAAGACTTTCTAAAAGCACTCGCTTTTCTTTTGTCCCAGGGGAGCCAGCTGCGGGGACCCGCTCGCAGATTTCACTTTTCCGTGTCCCTAGTACCCAGCACACCATGCAATATGTGTCTGCACTCCTGGTGCAGATGACGGGCTGGTTATTTAGCAGTCCTGCACTTACATCCCCTCCCTGCTCTGACTCCTTTCCTCCCACCAGAGAGCTGGGGTGGGGAGAGTGCTCAGGTCCCGCCGGGCCGCGGCTTGTGTCTTACCCCCTTCATGAGGTGCTGAGTTCTCACAGGTGTATATGTAGCCTGGCTGTTGTCCTGTATCCTCTGGTCTCTCTTTTAGGCGTAGTTGTATTTGTTGCATTTTCAAAAATATATATGGTTTTGGAAGGAGATTTCCACTGCCTTGGCTCCCTCTGTCCCTATTTTTAACACAGCTGTTGACAATGTGAATGTTAATGGATTTGTTTAAAAATCTTCCTTCACTTCTAGATAATAATCCTTTGAAAATACAGATGCTGGCTTAATCATCTCAGCATAAGCACCTAGAATAATGCCTGGGTCATGATAGATGCTAAATAATTGTGGAATACTTGAATGAATGTGGGAGAAAGGGAAGGGGAGGAGGGATAAAAGGAGTCAAGTAATGAATGTAAACATCTTTATTTGAAGGCATGAAGCACACTGAAAATGATGAACTAAAGAGAAATAAAGATGACTTTAAAATAATGTCAGAACTGTTTTCATAAATGTAGTAGAACCCAAGTAAGTTTTTATTGGTATTGGAATTCCATCCAGGCATAATCAAACCAAAGGTTTACCTGTGTTTCTATGGTGGTAACTTTCCGAAAGTAGGAGTAGCTTAGCTTTTTTTCTTTTAAGTCAGTATGTTTTTGATATTTGACTTGTTTGGTGGGTTAGATTATAAGAATGCAAGCCGAAATCTACTTTCTGTATAACCACATCCCTTCTTTAGCAGCCTAGGATGGGAAATAATACTCTGTGCCAGAAAACAAGAAACTTAACAAGTGCCTTCTTCTCGAGCAATGTTCGCAGCCTTTCTAGGCTGAGCTCACATTTTTAAACTCCCTAAAACATTGCTGTCTGATTGTCGAATGGGGTGGGGAAAGAGGGTTTATTTAGCACCTGCAGGCCAAAAATGCCAGCAGATTTGTACATCAGAGGCATTTTGTTAGTTTTATGTTCATTGGATAGAAGAAAGAAAGAAGCAGGTCTTTATCTACCAGTATGTTCCTTTGTGAGAATCATTACTATATTTGGGCCAAAGTTTTCATAACTATATTTATCATTCTGTTAGTGCTTACTTTTGTGTTTCCATAATGCTTGTACCCCACCTCTCATAATTCTTACAGGGTGTAGTAATGCAATCTGGAATTCAGTTCCTTTTACTAATCTGTGGTTTGAACTTCAGAAAGATATTGCTGTAATCCCCAAATAAACACTTACCATGTATGAGAAAACTCAGGATGCCTTTTGGTGACCTAGTGCAGAGTGAAGGTGGTCAAATCATAAGCCAAAGAGCATTCAGCGGCCAAGGAGAAGCAAAGATGATGGGCAAATTTCTGCAGAGTACTTGAATTCGAGCAAAGGAACGCTGTTCTGGAAGGACTAAGCAGTGAAGACAGGGAGGAAAAAAAAATAGAAAAAGAATTAAATGCACTCACTGGGGTTAGAAGTCCTGAGAAAATTTGACCTAACAAGGGTCCCCAGAGAAGGGAGCAGATTCTCTGTTTCATTAGTCTGACAAACAAAAGTTGAAAAGTTATATCAGAAAATCCAGAGCTTTTAACATCCCTGAGATATTAACCAAGAGGATTACTGGAAGGTTTTGCATTTAGTCGTTGATCCTTAGAAACAGGAGTCAATAGTGTAAACATTACAGGATAGGACTTAGAACTGCTTTTTTTAGAAAGAGGAAAAAAATGAAATGTGTGAACATGACAGATTTTGATGAGGTTAAGACTTTTTCCCCCATTAATTAAAGCCAAAGATAATTGGGGGAAAAACTAATTTTTTAGTTTAGTTCAGAAATACCTTTAAAGAGCAACATGTTCTAAATCTATCTAAAAATGAAACGAGACTGTGTAAAGAGGTAATTTGACAAATAGTTTTTAGCAGGAAAAATACAGGCAGCATGAACTCTTAACATTTCAGCCCCTTCATCCTTGAGAACCATTCATCTTTTGCAGTTCTTCACAACACCCAATTGGCACCAATTTATTGTCTTACAGGGGGTCTATAGAATTGTCTTTCAGAAGTCTCTATGAACCATTTTGTATTGGCTGATGAAAAACCCGAAGGAAGGACAGTGGGCTGCAACTTCTCACAGAGTCACCAGGGTATAGAGAGAAGGTGACCATTCCTTATCCCTAAATTTCTGCTTTATTGAGTATGTTGGGGCAGCGGCATTTGTAAAATGGCTGGTTGTTTGCATGCTTATAAATTGGAAAAGGATAAATTTGAAAGGAGCTCCAGGAGGTGGTTTACCAGCAAAGCCACTCATCAGAAACAACATTAGGCAGCTGTTGAATAGAGGAGAGCTGCAAAGCACAGCCTGCCCGTCCGTGGTCCTCCATCCCAGATCTCTGTCTTCCAGTATTATTCACTCTGTGATTCAATCACTCAGTAGACATTATGCAGACTTTTAAAGCACCAGTGAATTATACTCATTTTCTGCCCAAAAGCTCTCATCCCATTGGACAAGACTGATAAATAAATGACAGATTCTAAGTTCATGGTAATTGCAAACTAGACTTTGTCTGTGGGTGGCAGAAGATCTAATAGGAGGTAATGTTTAAGTTCAGCCTTCTCAAAGATGAGAATGTTCTGTAGGTGCTAAAGAGGGTCATCTAGCTGTGGGTATGACAATGGTCCTGAGACATTAAAGTCCTGATTCATATTAAGAGAGTAGCACTTGCTATCCAGGTATCCTGGAGTGATCGTATTGCACTGGTGACCTTAACACATACCCTAAAGAGGCCCCCATAATTTTTTAGTCAATTTTAATATTTTATAACTTTTTATCCATATTATGTAAGTTTTCTTACTGTTCCATTTTTATGTCTTAACGAAGATCAGTAATTTGCATATAACTGTTACACAAAAAATAGTAAGTAAATATGCAGTCCAAAAACCTTAGTTGGTGTTGATTGATTTAAAACTGTCTTGAAGTATTCTACACCCTTTCTTTGGAAGTAGTTCTCTCATTTTGACCAGTTTCTACAAAATACCTACTTCAACTTTTAGCTTCCTCAAATTTGCCTTCAATTTTTAATTCTTAATCGTAAAGGTATTTTTTACTGTATTATGCCAAATGTTAAATTCTGTAATTTAATTTCACCTTTATTCTTAAAAAAGATACAACAAATCTTATTGATACCATATAGTCTTTTATATATTTTCTGAGATATTGTTTTCCTCATGCCTTTTTTTTGCATGTTTTTTTTTTTTTTTTGTAGATAATTATTTTTATTGAAGGGTAGTTGACATACAGTATTACATTACATTAGTTTCAGGTGTACAACATAGTGATTCAACATTTATATACATGACAATTCTAGGTACCAGCTATCACCATACCAAGCTGTTACAATATCTTGACTATGTTTCTTATGCTATACATTACATCCCGGTTACTTATTTATTTTACCATTGGAAGTGTGTACTTTTTTTTTTTTGCATGTTTTGTAAAGAACTCCTCCCCATTTTTTTCAAACAAAAATTTCTTTCAGTTTTTTTCTAAATACATATTTGTGTAAATGCACATAAATAGACATATTTGGGATTCACAGTGAATAGTTACAAGGTCCAGATGTGGCTATAGAGTGGTAAATATTAACATTTTTCCAAATGCCTCCTTCATCTGAATAATTTTAGGTGGCTCCAGCTCTAAGATTTTCCTGCCTGATGCAGAAAGGTGGGATAAAGACAATTGGGTGAGAATGTGAGATGGACAACATTGCATTCACTGTGCCTACATGAAAGTGTTCACAGTTCTACACAGGACTCAAGGAATTCTGCTTTATTTAGGATTTCTCACTTTGGGATGGAGAATGGAAACGTGCTTCTTTCAGAGACTAGGCATTTTGAAATTTATCTCAGGTCTCGGCAATAGATATTATTGCCCCGAAAGAGCTATCATATATCTGATAGAGGTGGGCTTTTTTTAATATAGCAATATTTGCCATGCAGGCTAAAGTTTGTCTTGTATGCTTAAACATTCCCTTTACCCTGTTTGTGGATTTATAATATGGCTGTTGCTTCTAAGTGTGGTGCCTGTTCAGCAGCCTGGGGGGGTGGTCCCTGGGGTGCTGGTGAGAAAGGCCCTTTCAGTACTTCCTCATCCACAACAATTTAGAACCTGCTTTGTACAGGACCTCCTGGTGAGTCATGTGCAGATTAAATTCGAGAATACCGGTCTGCACTCACTCCTTTTACATCGTAACTTCCCTCTTTTCTCTCCAATTCGTTGTTTTTGATCTGCCAGGTCTACCAAAGACACTAATGGCCTATGAATGCTCAACACACGCACTGCTTCACAGCTTTTGGTTATACATTTTCAGCATGTACCATCCTGATAGTTAATCAGTTCTGTAGCTATCCATATCTGATAGTTAATCAGTTGGGGGTTACACTTTGATAAGTTCTTCTACCTTGTTTCACCCCAGAAAACCCTTTATTGGTCACTGGCTCCTTACACAATCCTTGGCTAGAGCATAGCCAGAAAGCAAATGTGGTAATAGACCTGGAAATCCTGTTGTCATATAAAGGAACTAGGGCTGTGTAACCTGGAGAGAAACACTAGGGATGCCAAAATTGTTGTTCTAAAATGTCCAAAGCCTTTTAGAGGAAGAGGAATTGTTTTTTCCAGTGTAGCTTTAGGAAAGCAGATGTTGAAACAGTGAATGGAGTAGAAGTTAAAGGGAGACAGGTTTTGCACCTATATAAAGAAGGACTTTTTAAAAAAGAATCTGATATTCCAAAAATAGAATGTAGCTCTTCCAACTGTATGTGGCAAGCTGACCATACTTGGAACATAAATGGTGCTCCAGCCAAGGCCTCCAGGAATATTTAAGGGCACTGGCGAGAGAGAAAAGCAGGTGATTCCTGAAAATTCTTCTAATCTTCATTTTTTGTTGATGTTGCAAAAAAGAAAGATACTATTGTGCATTCTTAAATTATTTCTTTAGTTTTTCTTTTTTTCTGTCTTACACAATAATTATACATGGATTTTGTGTCCCTTTCTTGGGTATTAGAACCCTATATGTTTTTCTCAGTATGGATGGGCCACAGCTTTCTACTAGGATAGCTCTTAGGATGCGTACACTTTCAGTTTTATATCCAGTGTCTTTCTGTAATATTCAGTGCTCGCTAGTCATTTTATTCTAAGGAGACCAAATGGGCCAGTATCTTCAGGGAGCAGTACTTGGAAACCCCTACATCTTTAAGTTGTAACTAACAGTGTAGCTAATAGCTTGTAGTCAAATATCTTACTATTGCGGTTTCGATTATCTTCTCCTATATGTAGCATTTTTCACAGACCTATGAATGAACTTATTTGTGTTTTTCTACCCATTCAAAATTTTATGTTTTTGCCTGTGATTCCCTTATGCCTAGTTTTTTATGACAAAGACCTTGTTAAGTTCAATGTTAGGCCATAAACCTGATGTACTTACTATGGCAGATAGTTATTTTAGCAGAGAAGTTAAGAATTTAGATACCAAATCTAAGTTTTGTGACACCAGTTGAGCTTTGGTGAAGGTGTAAAAAATGCTTCCAGATAGATTTTTCTGAAATTGATAACCTTTCACTATTATCTTCCTCTTTCTTATACAAAATTTTATTTGTATTTTATTGAGTATATATTTACAAGATTTAGAGTTTACAAGAGTATATATGGTACAGAGTTACCCACCTACCCTTGTCTCACTGCCACCCATTTATTCTTTCCAGATTCAACCAATGGTACTTTCTTCTGTATCCTTCAGATAGATTTGTTAATGCATAAGCAAAGAAATACATATTTTTTTACAGTAAATGGTAGTATATGACCCCTTTCTGCGTCGTGTTCTGTTCATTTGTTTACACAATATATTTTGGAGATAAAAAATGAATTTAGATACAAAATTATTTTAAGTTTCTGATGCTCCTCCAAATGTTTCAGGAACCTATTTCTGTCTTTCCAACACTGCTGCTACTCCCTCGTTGAAACATCCTTATCTAACACCTGGACCTCCTGTCTATTTCTCTGCTTGGACCCAAGCCTCCTTCCAGGCTGTGCTCTGCACAGCAGTCAGTATGATCCTCTATAAACTGAAGTGTCATACACAGACTTCCAAGAATCAATCCAGGTTTCAGCAAGATCAACCTAATTTCAGTTAGTACTTTAGAATGTAACTACAAAACCACTGCATTATGCTGACTATCCTTGAAATTATCTTTATTAAATTATCTGCTATTCAGAGAAGAACAGATAATACATGCCTTTATTGAGCATATCATTACAAAACAGCACACAGAGATTTGACCTCTTTCTCATGTGTGTTCGCCCTTTTTCTCCGTGTATCTCTGGAAAAGATTGAGCAAACAAGCAATAAAAACATGCGGAATGCCTGCTGAAAGACAGATGGAGGCACTGGCAGGAGCCAAGCTCATGAATGAAGGGATTTTATTTTCAAAGACCACCTTGTGATTTTCATAGTTAGGACTGCAGGTGTGCAGGGAGTCATGGCATCTCTGTGCACCCAGCCCAGAGCACAGGGAGAAAGACAGTCAGTGAGAAAGTTCCAGCATCCTCCCTTCCTCCTCACACCACCCAGAGCCCGAGAGCTTGCAGACCTTTCAGTTAACTCTTTGTGTACCTGGATAAAACCTCTGTGCTACGCCACACTGGTGTTATTTCATTACTGAAAAGTGTGTTCATGTGTCGAGGGTGGGAAGCTGAAAATGTTGGGAACTAATTTTCTTCCCCCAAATTGGTTATTGGTGAAAGACATGATTATAATTGTGTTTATCTATTTTAAATAATTTGATATAGGAAAAGGGAAAAGTAGTCATCTATTCAGCCATTGAAAATCACTTGAACTTTTCTAAACAGGATGTCTAACAGATGCTAAGCCTACAATTACATTGCCCCTAAAATAAAAATATTTAATAACTGCCAAGTGTATGACAGCTGCTGCCCTGTCAGCATTCTGAACAGGGAAAATTGGGTTCCATCCAAACTCTGCTTACACTAGTCTTCATTATAATAGCCGCTTATTTTCATTATTATGCAAATGAGTATCTATTGCCAAAATTTCTAAGAAGCACAATAATGGGTCAAAATGCTGAAATAAGCAGTCTGTGCTTTGCTTCTGGACAAGCTGCGTGGTTGATGGATGAGTGAGCATCTTGAGATCAGCTGCCAAGTTTGTGGTTCTCAGCCCTGTTGAAAATTAGAATCACCCTATTCTAAAAATCCTGATGCCCATGCCACACCCCAGATCAAGTGAATCAGCAACCCCAAGTGAGTTATTAGGCTGTGTTTCTCGAGGCTCCTAGGTGATCACAACCTACTGTCCAAGGCTGTGAATCATTCTTTAAATGACTAGGCCCTTTATCGAACCAGGACTCACATGGGTTGGTGAGGGCTGTGGACATTGGGACTGAGTGGGTGGAAGGTGCCTGCTTTGTGCCACTGCACTGGAGCTTCCAGGTTCCAAACTGTAGTGGCATGGACTGGGCACCTGCAGCCGGTACATCCTCAGGATGTCTGTACAAGCTCCATGGCTTCTGCCAAAGGAGCCCTCTTTATAAACTCTGACATCATGAACACAGTCTTGTTTTATCCAGGAGTCTTGGGGTTTTTTTCTTAATAGACTTAATTTTTCGAGCAGTTTTAGGTTCATAGAAAAATTGAGCAAGAAGGTACAGAGATTTCCCATAAACCCCTCGTTCACAAACAAGCACAGCCTCTTCCCCCATCAAAATCCCCCACCAGAGCAGTATGTGAATTGGCACCCTGCACATCAACAAAGTCCATAGTTTACATTAGGGTTCACTGTTAGTATTGCACATTCTGTGTGTTTTAAGAAAAACATAATGACATGTATCTACCAGTATAGTACCATACAGGGTAGTTTTAGTGCTCTAAAAATCCTTACTGCTCTGTCTATTCATGCCTCTTAACTCCCTCCAACCATTAATACTTTAACTCTCTCCAAAACCTGGCTTTTCCAGAATGTCATATAGTTGGAATCATACAGTATATAGCCTTTTCAAATTGGATTCTTTCACTAGAAATATGTGTTTAAGGTTCCTCCATGTCTTTTATTTTTTGTTTATTTGTATTTATTTTTATTTTTGTTATTTTGTTATCATTAATATACAATTACATGAGCAACAATGTGATTACTAGATTCCCCCCATTATCAAGTCCCCACCACGTACCCCATTACAGTCACTGTCCATCAGCGTAGTAAGATGCTACAGAATCATTACTTGTCTTCTCTGTGCTATACTGCCTACCCCGTGCCCCCCCAACTACATTATGTCTGCTAATCATAATGTCCCTTATTCCCCTTCTCTTCCCTTCCCACCCACCCACCCCAGACCCTTTCACTTTGGCAACTATTAGTCCATTCCTGGGTTCTGTGAGTCTGCTGCTGTTTTGTTCCTTCAGTTTTTGCTCTGTTCTTATGCTCCACAGATGAGTGAAATCATTTGATACTTGTCTTTCTCTGCCTGGTTTATTTCACTGAGCATAATACCCTCTAGCTCCATCCATGTTGTTGTAAATGGTAGGATTTGTTTTCTTCTTATGGCTGAATAATATTCCATTGTGTGTATGTACTCCATCTTCTTTATCCATTCATCTACTGATGGACACTTAGGTTGCTTCCATTTCTTGGCTATTGTAAATAGTGCTGCAATAAACATAGGGGTGCATATGTCTTTTTGAAACTGGGCTGCTGCATTCTTAGGGTAAATTCCTAGAAGTGGAATTCCTGGGTCAAATGGTATTTCTATTTTGAGTTTTTTGAGGAACTTCTATACTGCTTTCCACAATGGTTAAACTAATTTACATTCCCACCAGCAGTGTAGGATGGTTCCCCTTTCTCCACATCCTCACCAGCATTTGTTGTTCTTATTCTTTTTTATGTTGGCCATCCTAACTAGTGTGTTGTGGTATCTCATTGTGGTTTTAATTTGCGTTTCCCTGATAATTAGTGATGTGGAGCATCTTTTCATGTGTCTGTTGGCCATCTGAATTTCTTCTTTGTAGAACTGTCTGTTCAGATCCTCCACCCATTTTTAATAGGGTTATTTGCTTTTTGGGTGTTGAGGCATATGAGTTCTTTAATATTTTGGATGTTAATGCCTTGTCAGATATGTCATTTACAAATATATTCTCCCATACTGTAGGATGCCTTTTTGTTCTGCTGATAGTATCCTTTGCTGTACAGAAGCTTTTTAGCATGATGTAATCTCATTTGCTCATTTTTTATTTTGTTTCCCTTCCCTGAGGAGATGCATTCAGGAAAAAGTTGCTCATGTTTATATTCAAGAGATTTTTGCCTATGTTTTCTTCTAAGAGTTTTATCGTTTCATGACTTACATTCAGGTCTTTGATCCATTTTGAGTTTACTTTTGTGTATGGGGTTAGACAATAATCCAGTTTCATTCTCTTACATGTTGCTGTCCAGTTTTGCCAGCACCAGCTGTTGAAGAGGCTCCCCATTTCCCCATTGTATATCCATGGCTCCTTTGTCATATATAATTAACCATATATACTTGGGTTAATATCTGGACTCTCTATTCTGTTCCACTTGTCTATGGGTCTGTTCTTATGCAATTACCAAATTGTCTTGATTACTGTGGCTTCTTAGTAGAGCTTGAAGTCAGGGAGCATAATTCCCCCAACACTTTATTTTTCCTTCTCAGGATTGCTTTGACTATTCGGGATCTTCTGGGGTTCCATATGAATTTTAGAACTATTTGTTCCAGTTTGCTGAAGAATGCTGTTGGTATTTTGATAGGGATTGCATTGAATCTGTAGATTGCTTTAGGCAGAATGGCCATTTTGACAATATTAATACTTCCTATCCATGAGCAAGGGATTTTTCCATTTATTGGTATTTTCTTTTATTTCTCTCATGAGTGTCTTGTAGTTTTTGGAGTACAGGTCCTTCATTTCCTTGGTTAGGTTTATTCCTAGGTATTTTGTTCTTTTTGATGCAACTATGAATGGAATTGTTTTCCTGATTTCTCTTTCTGTTAATTCATCATTAATGTATAGGAATGCACCAGATTTCTGTGGTAATTTTGTATCATGCAACTTTGCTGAATTCATATATTAGATTTCGTAGTTTTGGAGTGGACTCTTTAGGTTTTGTTATGTACAATATCATGTCATCTGCAAATAGGGACAGTTCAACTTCTTCCTTGCCAATCTGGATGCCTTTTATTTCTTTGTGTTATCTGATTGCTGTGGCTAGGACCTCCAGTACTACGTTGAATAAAAGTGCGGAGAGTGGGCATCCTCGTCTTGTTCCCGATCTTAAAGGAAAAGCTTTCAGTTTCTCACCGTTAAGTATAATGTTGGCTGTGGGTTTGTCATATATGGCCTTTATTATGTTGAGGTACTTGCCCTCTATACCCATTTTGTTGAGAGTTTGTATCATGAGTGGATGTTGAATTTTATCAAATGCTTTTTCAGCATCTATGGAAATGATCATGTGGTTTTTGTCCTTCTTTTTGTTGATGTGGTGGATAATGTTGATGGATTTTCAAATATTGTACCATCCTTGCATCCCTGAGATGAATCCCACATCATGGATGATCTTTTTGATGTATTTTTGAATTCAGTTTGCTAATATTTTGTTGAGTATTTTTGCATCTATGTTCATCAGGGATATTAGTCTGTAATTTTCTTTTTTTGTGGTATCTTTGCCTGGTTTTGGTATTAGAGTGATGTTGGCCTCATAGAATGAGTTTGGGTGTATTCCCTCCTCTTCTACTTTTTGTAAAACTTTAAGGAGGATGGGTATTAGGTCTTCACTACATGTTTGATAAAATTCAGCAGTGAAACCATCTGGTCCATGAGTTTTGTTCTTAGGTAGTTCTTTGATTACCAGTTCAGTTTTTTTGCTGATAATTGGTCTATTCTGATTTCTGTTTCTTCCTGGGGAAGCCTTGGAAGATTGTATTTTTCTGGAAAGTTGTCCATTCTAGGTTATCCAGTTTGTTAGCATATAATTTTTCATAGTATTATCTCATAATTCTTTGTGTTTCTACGGTGTCTGTAGTGATTTTTTCCTTTCTCATTTCTGATTCTGCTTATGTTTGTAGACTCTCTTTTTTACTTGATAAGTTTAGCTAGGGGTTTATATGTTTTGTTTATTTTCTCGAAGAACCAGCTCCTGCTTTCATTGATTCTTTCTAGTGTTTTATTCTTCTCGATTTTATTCATTTCTGCTCTAAGCTTTATTATGTCCCTCCTACTGACTTTGGGCTTCACTTGTTCATCCTTTTCTAGTTTCGTTAATTCTAAGTTTAGACTGTTCATTTGGGATTGTTCTTCTTTCCTGAGGTAGGTCTGTGTTGCAATATACCTTCCTGTTAACACAGCCTTCGCTGTGTCCCACAGATTTGCAATGTTGAATTATTGTTGTCATTTGTCTCCATATATTGCTTGATTCCTGTTTTTATTTGGTCATTGAGCTATTGATTATTTAGGGACATGTTATTAAGCCTCCATGTGTTTGTGGGAGGTTCACCCATGTCTTTTCAGAGCTTAATAGCTCATTTCTTTTTAATGCTGAATAATATTCTGTGATCTGGATGTACCACAGTTTATCAGTTCACGTACTAATAGGCATCTTAGTTGCTTCCAAGTTTTGGAAGTTGTGAATAAAGCTGCTATAAACATTGTTGTATGGGTTTCTTGTGCACATAATTTTTTAGTTCCTTTGGGTAAGTGCTAAGGAGCATAATTGCTGGATGGTATGGTAAAAGTATCTTTAGTTTTCTATGAAACTGCCAAACTTCTTCCAATGTAGCTGTACCATTCTGTATTTCCATCAGCAGTGAAGGAGAGTTCCTGTTACTCCATATTCTTACCAGCATTTGGTGTTGTCAGTGTTTTGAGTTATAGCCATTCTAATGGGTATGTAATGGTATCTCCTTGTTTTACCTTGCAATTCCCTAATGACATATGTGTTGAGCATCTTTTCATATACTTACTAGCCATTTATATATCTTCTTTGATGAGGTGTCTATTCAATTTTCTTTGCCTGTTTAATCTGGCTATTCATTTTCTTTGTGCTCTTTGCATATTTGGGGTAACATTCCTTCATCAGATATGTCTTTTACAAATATTTACTCCCAGTCTGTGTCTTGTCTTCTCATTCTCTTAACAGTGTCTTTCACAGAATAGAAAATTTTAATTTTAATGAAATCCAGCTAACCAATTATTTCTTTTATGGATCATATTATATCTAAGGTCATCTAGATTTTCTCCTGTATTATCTTCTAAGGGTTTATAGTTTTGCATTTTACATTTAGGTCTGTGATCCTTTTTAGAGTTAATTTTTGTGATGGTATAAAGTCTGTGTCTAGATTCATTTTTTGCATGTGAATGTCCAGTTCTTCCAGCACTATTTGTTGAAAAGGCTATTTGTTCCATTGCATTGCCTTTGCATTTTTGTTAAAGATCAGTTGACTCTATTTATGTGGATCTATTTCTAGGTCCTGTATTCTGATCATAGGTCAGATCAATAGATTCATTGATCTATTTATCTATTCTTTCACTAATATCACATTGTTTTGTTTGCTATAGCTTTAGAGTGAATCTTAAAGTGAGGTGGTGTCAGTCTTCAACTTTGTTCTTTTCCTTCAATATGGTGTTGGCTATTCTGGGTCTTTTTCCTTTTCATATAACCCTTAAGAGTCAGTTTATCTCCAAAAAAATAATTTGCCAGGATTTTGATAGGGATTTCATTGAATCTTTTGATCAAATTGGAAAGAATTGACATCTTGAAAGTATCGAGTCTTCCTGTCCATGAACATTGAATATCTCTCTATTCATTTAATTATTCTTTAATTTTCATCAGTTTTGTAGTTGTCCTCATATAAATCTTATATATATTTTGTTATATTTATACCTGCATATTTCATTTTGGAGGCCTAATGCAGATTATATTGTGTGTTAAATTTCAAATTCTAATTGTTATTGCTGGCATATAGGAAATTGATTAACTTTAGTGTATTAACCTTGAACCCTGTAACCTGACTATAGTCACTTATAAGTTCTAGGAGGATTTTTTGTCAGTTCTTTCAGGTCTCTATGTAGACAGTTATGTCATCTGCAAACAAAGACACTGTTATTTCTTCATTCCCAATGAGTATACCATTTATTTCCTTTTCATATTACATTAGCTAGGACTTCTAGTGCAGTGTTGAAAAGGAGTGATGAGAGGGCACAGCTTTGCCTTGTTTCTGATCTTAGCAGGAGTGCTTCCAGTTTCTCACCATTAAGTATGATGTTAGCTGTAGCTGTAGGTTTTTGTATGCTTGTACACTGATTTTTAGTATCTGGATTCAACAATAAATTATGAATGTTGTATTCAAGCTAACCCCAGATTTAAAGTTAGAAATTAGAAGTGGTTATAATTGGAATATTATATATAGAGTAAGTGCAGTTTTGCCCCCATACTCTATAGATGTCTGCATGTATATATTATAAGTGTATAGAGAAAAGCTTAGAAGGAAATAAAACAAAATGGTAAGTATGCATGTGGTAACTTTTAATAATAGGTCATTTTAATATATTAATAATCTACCTCTCTGATTGTAAAGACTAGATATACTGTATTTTTGAGAGTCGGTAAAATTTTAATTTTTCTTACTCAGCTGGGTAGAGTTTTATTGCTTCATAAATTTAGTGAAGAGGGTCACACTACTGGGTTCATGTTAATAGTCCTTTTAGTTTTAACCAAGACAGCCTTATTTGTAGAAAAGCAATTGTATATATTATAATGAGATGTGAAGAGATTTAGTTGGAAGTCAACATGAAGAAGTAAATAGTGGCTTCAGGAGTGAAAAACATTCACCATTTTAATTTAACTCTAATTTCTAAGAAAGGTAAAAAATATAGACTGTTTTTTCAGAGTGATAGGGTACAAATAAATGGCCAAAAATTGTTCCTTTGTTAATCAGCATTCAAGTTCCTTTTCACAAGTCTGGTTTGTTTATGACAATAGGCATAAAAGGAAGACCTGGACAGTTTAAAAAAATGTTTTGTATCATACTTTTTCTAGAAGCAAGCTAACATAAAAACCAATTCAAGAATCAGAGTAAAAATAACATTTGGATTGATAGTGGTAAGATTATGATTGGTGGAATTTTAGGTAATTTTTCTGTTCCTTTTTGTTTGTTTGTTTTCATTATTTCAATCTTGGTCTTAAAGAAATCACATGGGAGTAGAAATGGCTGGGGAGAATATAATCTTTCACAGTTGGTTGCTTGGTTTAAACCAGTTCCCAAGAGCAGTTGGGACTTTTAGTCTGCGACTCAGGAGACAGACACATGGTCTGCTGTAAAACCAGCTCTGGCTTGTTCATGTCTAAAAGAAACTTGACCCTGGCATGGGTATTTTCAGTCAGAAATGTAAGTAAACAGCAGAAACATGAGAGGACAAATATAAGCCCTTGGTAGAGAATGTAGATTCCAAAAAAGGAAAACCAAGATTAAAGGTAAAAGAAGGGCAAGGTAAAAAGAGGGAAACACTCACACACACAGAGAAAATGTCTAAAATAAAGGTCGAAAATCCCAGCAAAATGAAATACATTTCACTGGGAGGAGCAAGAGGCTAGAGTTCACAGGCTGTCTGGTCCTACTCTATGCCATTTATAAAATTTCTCCATTTCCTTGGCTTGGGAGATTTGGAAAAAGCAGCTCATGTCTGAAAGTAATTTGAGGCATATCCAGGGCTGAGGTTTCATCTGGTGAAAGCCCCGAGGCTAAGCTTAATGGGGTGGTAGCAGCCAAGGGGGGTTCTCACTCAGGTATTTGGCAGCTACGTCCCCCTGCTGCCACTGCCCTTGGAAGGTGACAACTCAGTGGAGCAGGAACGCCCCATTGCTCAGGGAGACAGAGTGAAGGGGACCTCTGCTAGAAATGGGACAGTAGACATGATCTGGGATGATTTGAAGCAAACCAGGATTCAGCTGGTTTGTATTCAGCTGACCCTTCCAGCACCTTCTGAGGGCCTTGCTGTTATCTGTCCTAGTCTGTCTCGTTCAAACCCCAAAACAGTAACTAGGTAGAGATTGTCTCCATATGGTCTAGGGCTTTTCTTGAGGATGTTAACTAGAGGTTTTGTCAAACAGTGAAAGGATCTGTTGAGAAGAGTGAAGCTCATTTTAGGGGTTTCATATCTGTTTGTCAAGCCAAAGTATAGAAAACTATCCATAAATTATTCACATGCTCTGTGGTGGGATAAGGTATGAAGGAACCTCCCAATCTGTGGCCCACTTTCTAGTAATGGCTCATACTTAGTAAGGGCTCACTGCTGTTCAGTCCTTTCTGTGATAGGGACTACTGTTATTCTCATTTGATGAATGAGGAAACAGGGCTGAGGGAAGGGAGGGTTTCTGGCCCAGGCCCCAGTAATGTTCACTGCACAGCCAAGTGCAGATTGTAGCCAGCTACGCTCTGCTTGGTGGAAGGGACACCTGGGTTTGTGTGATGCCCAGGTAGTACTGACTCCAGATGGGCCCCATTTATTTCAGTCACCCTTTATTTCTGTACTTCCTGCAGGTCTCATGATTTTGTAAGGGGAGCCCCATCAACTGATCAGTGTTCATGGTTGTATCTTTCCTAAAGCCCTGCATTTTATCATCATCACACTTACCACAGATTGCATTTGTTTTTGTATGATTGTCTTGTTGTACCCCCATAAGATCATAAGCATCCTGAGGGCAAGGACTCTGTGTGTCTCACCTTTGTATCCCTGGGCCTGGCATGTAGTAGGGATTTAATTACTGAGTGAACTGATGGCCCCACTGGTCACTTGGTGCATTCAAGCTGATGTGACTACAGGTCACTGTGACTCCAATGGCAGCTTGCTCCAAGTACAGGTATACATGCTGCCTACTCTACTCACTGTAATTGTAGTCCTTTAGCTCTGTTGCTGACTGTTAATATGTGTATAGAAATCAATGTTGAGAATTCAGGAGATATATAGCTCTCCTTGAATTGAGTTAATTTTATTAATGCCTTTGGCAAATGTACACTTTGTGCTCCTCACCACCTATGAATACTCTTCAGTGGCTGTGGTGATGTCTTGTGGACATACCTTTTGGACCCAGCACTACCTAGAAGACGCTCTTCTGTTATTCAGAACCCTTTTTCATCTGTTGGATTTGTGTCTGTCTGCCTGTCCTTCAGCAGTGTGAATTAAAAGTTGTCTCTACTATCAAATGCTTCCTCTACAGAGTTTTCTGTTCAACTGTTAGGCACCTTCTTATTTTAGTGCACAGACAAGCAGACTATAGCTGTAGGATTGTGAGGGGACATGGGAGGAGGCATAGTTATAAAAAGGATAGGGAGCTGAAACTCCCCTTGGACCCAGGAGTGAGGGAGGTAGATAGCATGGGTGTCCCAGTGACATGTCACAGAGGAGGATGCATTTAATAATGCAACTTGGAATGTGTTAAGGCACATGCCAAGTGAAATCTGTCTCTTCCTAGTAAGAAAATAGTTTTTACTGAAAAGAGTTCCAAGAAAACCCCAATTGTTTTATTTATTTCTTTGCTAGTAAACTTCCTGCAGGAAGACCAGATAGACAAGAGTGATAACCTTTCCTCATTCAAAGGGAAATCGTGCACATGTCCATTTGTAGGTGGTGGAGCAATTTTTCTGGCAGAGAGAAACTCCTATGTTATGCAATCACAGAGCAGCCAGAAGTGCCCTTCTTTCTTAGCCTGTGTGTCCTGGAAGGTTACCAGTTCTCAAAGCTTGGTTTGAAGCTGTTGCTCTACAGTGCCCTCTTCGAGACCCTCATCAGAATTAATCACTCCGTGTTCTGTGCTTCCATGGAACATTTACATATATTTCATTTGACCCTGGACTTCTGCAGCTCACATGCGCTTGAAGATTATAAGCTCATCAAAGGGCTGATGCTGATTTCTTTGACTCCTTTCAGTACCTTTCATAGAATAGATAATAAATGCTTGTTAAAATAAACAAGTGTGAGAGCAGAGTACAGGAAGCTGTGATGCCTGGGCCTGAAGCAAGGTTAAGATTCCCGAGTCCCCAGTGTAGTGGTAAGAAGCTATTGAGAGGCTCTAAGGCAGGCATCACTTAGTAGGTAATGCATGGAAGGAGGTCACCATGTCCCTCAGTCCTGGTCTATTGTGGGATCTATGGAACAGGCCTATTTTCCTCATTGGAGGCTGCTAAGGGGGTCTTTTCTTCCCTATCTTCAACCTAATGTGTCTGGCCTTTGAAATGTACTGATAGCCCTTTTTTTCTAAGTGATGTTTCAATAAACCACATTAATCTGTCACATTTAAACAAACCTTAACTTTCTAAGATAATTAAGTGAACTCCTTAAGGCCGACACTTAATTTTAGTTGGAAGAAAAAAAAAGGACCCAGACTATTTCATTACAGTCAGTTAAGGTCAGCCACCTAAGTCTGTCAGCAATAAAAGGATTCTTTGACAATGAATAGTTTAAATTCTACTCACTTTCTTAAAGGATCATCCTCAGGAAAGAAGTTTTAACCCTCCCCTTCTTTCCCCTGCAAAATGAATTGTTGAACTCAAATGGAATGTTGAACTCAACGTCTGCTGTGGAATGAAATCATCACTGGCAGAAGCATATTGACACATCTGTTGTGTTAAACAGAATTACAGATATTCTTAAGGATGTAGAAATTTGAACAAAAAGAGTGCCCATTTTGACTAGATGCGGATTACTCATTAGGTGCTAGAAGTGACTTTGAGAGAGTACAAAGAAAGGAAAGGCAGGGCGTCTTTTAGGGACGAGTGGTAGTTGATGAATTCCAACTCCGAGGCATCCTTGTTGAAGAATCCTGGAGCGCTGTGGAGGTCCTGGGCACTCACCCACGCTTTGCAGATCCAAACGCGTTTATGAGTATAAGAAATGACGGTCATAAATTCGAGAAGGAAAACCCCTTTCAGACTGGCCTGCTTATTAGGGTGAGTAAGGTGAGTAACGCTTTCTGCCAAACAAGTAGTATGCAAGCTGGGTTTCTTTCATTTTACTGCCTATATTCTTTCTAAGGCCAGGACAGTGTGGTCTTTATTGTTTGCAGTTAAATTGCTTATTGCATGAAGAATAACACTCTTTTATAAAGACTGTATATTGTGTGGTGCCATACACTGGCTAGTTCACTTTTCCTCCTTTTTTTTTTTTGACATAGGACCTAATTACTGTGCTACATTTTTAATCTCTGAAAGATAAAGGTTCCTTCCACAAGCTCTTATCACACTTAAAATCATCTTATCAAAAATTATTTTGTCACACAAAATTATCACACATGAAATAACACTTATTCATCAAAACTCCTGTCAGTTTTCAAGTTTTCTCGTGAATGTCATCATTTTTAAGTTTGTCTTTGTTAGAATCCAAGTAAAGTCCATACATTGCAATTGACAACATCCCATAAGTCTCTTTTAATATCTATTTTTTCCCATCATCTCTTCCCCGACCCTGTAATGTTCTGTTAGAAACCTAGGTCATTTTTCCTGTTAGAATGTTCCATAGTCTGAATTTTGTTGGCTGTATCCCTGTGTTGCACTGTTATAATAAAACTATTATTGTTTATGTAGATATAACAGACATACATTATAGCTATTTCTCTAGGCAGAGTGACAAAAACCTCCTCTTCACCAGAACTTCAAACATGAAATTTCCACAGCCATTTCTGCTACATGCCATTTGCCATCAGACCATTCTCCAGTGTTACCTGGCCACTTTCTGCTGTCTCTGTGTGGATAAACTGTAAAGATATAAAACAATTAGGGAAGAATATGTCACCCAGGATGCACATCTGTGAGAAACAATCAGATTTCCTTCGAAAATTATCACAAATCAATTCTTATAACCTTACACCACTAACTTGACACAAGTGCCAGTTAGGTGAGGCAGGTTATCGGTTCCTGTTGGCGGAGGACACTTGTGTAAGATTCTTACAGATACAAAGGGCTGCACTGTGTGCTTGGGAGCATCACTGAAGGAGAAGCACAGATGGCTAATATGATTTCATCAAAGTTAAATATGAGAGACCTGAAAAACTAGGCAGCATGCACCTGAACCCCAACAAACACTAGAGTAAAACTTTAAAAAAGCCCATTCAAAGTTTTCATGAGTAGCTCTTTCAGTATCTAATGAAAATTGATTACTTAAGGACAAAAATTTATTACATTAAAATGAGTTTATATAGAGATAAATTAATGGTTACAGACTCTTAAACTCAGATACTTTCAGGAAATATAATAATTCAGGGAGAAAAATAGTTTGCAATGGTAATATAGAAATTTTTACCATCAAAGCTGCCTCATATCCCATTTCTGCTTAATAATTAATAATAAATAAATAGATATTTCTGCTTAATAATAAACTTAAGTTAATTTTGACTTATACTTTTCTTATATTATATACTCTTTGTAGATCATTGACCAGGACTATCATTATTGCCATAACATTACTCAATAAATTCTTAAGGTAAAAACTGGATTCTATCTTAACTTGGAAAGAGAATAATACTTTTTGATGTAGGACCTGTTTATATGTGTTTAGTAAGCAAAAGTATGTAAAGGGACCAGCGAAATGTATGTGGCCCGGAAATTGTCACTTTATAAAGCACTTTCTATGCACCAAAGATATAAATTGTAATTTATCTATTTCCTTGTGCCTTGATATGATGGACTCACTTGTAGACTGAATCTAGTTGAGAGTATTTACAGGGCTCCCTAATAACACTTAGCAAGCCACCATCAACATGCTGGGTGCTGGGAATTCTTCTCTAATAGGAGGGAAGTGTTGTTAGTTGTCCTGGTCTTCCTTGTGACCAATACTCATTGGTAAGATTGAGATTTTAATGTCTGGTTAAGGCTTTTGCCTATGGCCAGTAAGCCGACTTAAACTGAAATCTATTCTCTTTATTTTCCTTCTTTTCATCATATGCTCCTTTACTTTCATCTTCAGCAGATAGAAGTAAGGAAAAAGTAGAGTTTGTGGTTCTCCTAAGGCTTGGGTTCACATCTACTGTTGCTGTAATAGCGTTCTTACAAACGCTAATATAAAATCCTTTTAATGAAGAAGTGTTTTGGGGGTCACACCTTCTGAGAGCAGAGGTAATGCTGCCCACGGGCTTGTTCCCAGGAACGTCCACAGGATGCAGGCTTATCCCTGCTGCCCCTGGGCTGGGCTTTCCTCTCTGTTGGCCACCAGCACCTAGCTCTGTCTGAAAAGGGTCTCCAACTAAATTGAAGGATCTCATTATTCTTCCTTCCACTTCATTAATTTCTTGGTCTTTGCCATGTCTTACTTTCCTTCTTTTCACCATTAAAGTATCCCTTCTTTTATCTAAGGTTGACTTTTCTCCTCCGCCATCTATCCTTACCCATCTGTCTCATCTGAGAACATAGAGACTGGCTCCATTAATTTAGCCACCCACCCCTTTAAAATCTTAATCTTTCTATTAATATTCAATACACCACCCTAAAAGTTAAGACCTTCAGATCTTTCTATACTATTAAAGTATTGTCTGATCTTTTAGCTTCCTTCTTGAATGTAAAAATCCCTACTATGGATCATGGTAAATGTTATTCCTCTTCCTTTCTCTGCCAGTTTTCTGGGGAATCATCCGGGCTCATTACCTCCATTTCCTTACCTTTTATTTGGCACCTTTAGCTCTGCAGCACTCACCTTCCTTATCATGTGACTTCTTTACAATCCCTGTGGTTGGCTGAAAAATGACCCTCAACCCCTGCTGCAATATCCATGTCAAAACTCTGGAACCTGTGAATGCTGCCTTATTTGGTAAAAGGGTCTTTGTATGATATGATTAAATTAAAGATCTTGAGGTGATCCTGGATTATTTGGATGGCCCCTAAATGCTATCACAAGTGTATTTGTAACAGAGAGGCAGAGGGCAAACACTACACTACAGGCAAACATATCACAAGCCAAGGAATGTAAAAACTGTAAAAACCTGTTAGACTGTGGAAAAACAGATTCTTCTCTGGTGCCTCTGGAGGTAGCACAGCGCTGACCCTGTTGACACCTTGATTTTGGACATGTGGCCTCCAAAACAGTGGGAGAATAAATTTCTGTTGTAAGGGACCAAGTATATGGTACTTTGTTATAATGGCCACAGGAAAGTAAGCACAGTCCTCTCTTAATATTGTTGGCAAAACTGTTGGCCAGAGATGAGTTAATTGTCACAAAGTGAATGTGTCTGAGTAGCCAGCACTCAGATCAAGAAGTTGAGCCTTACAGCTTTCCAAGCAACCTCCTGAGTTCAGCCACTTCCTCTCTCCACCAGAGTATCCACTATTTTGACTTTTTTTTAGCCTCATGGAAACGGAATCATGTAGTACTCTTTTGTATCTGGGTATTTTCTTTGAACAATCTATTTGTGAGATTCATCTCCATTGTCATATGTGGTTGTAGATTTTTATTCTCATTGCTGTCTAGGATCTGTTTTCTCTGTATTGAACACTTCAGTTCATCTGCATGATGGTTTACAAATAGTTGTGTTATGAACATTCATTACTGATATTTTAGAGAACATATATCTGTGTTTCTACTGGATATATGAGGAAGGGATTTCCTGAGTCATAGATGCCTTCTCATTTCCTTATATACTAATCTAAGTTGATAATCTCATCTACACCTGCTGCTTTAACTATCACCATCACTGGGGCTCTTAAATCTCTCTGATTCTGATCTCTGCTGAGATTCAAAATAACAGCTGTCAGTTGGGTACACACACACAAACATAAAAGGTTTAGTGTGTCCCAGTCCAAACTCAAATTCCTACCAAAAAAAAAAAAAATAGTTCTTCCTCTTGTATCACTTATTGCATTAATGGCAAGTTCTTAATTTTAATCATTCTGGTTTGAAACAGATTCATCTTTAATTCATTTTTTGATTATCCTGCATGCATCAAATCCTGAAAGCCATGTTGTCTCTAGGGACATGTCTTCAGGGGCATCCTCTCCCTTGAATGGCTCCTAACTGGTCTCCTAGCTTCTAGTCTGTTTAGTCTGTTATTTGTGCACAAAGTGTAGGTTTTTCTTCCCCAAACCTTGATCCTGCCACACCTCTTCTCAAAACTCATGGACATGATGGATCACCATTGATTATAGAGTCAAGTCAAAAATCTTCATGTTGGCTTTCTATGCCTTATAATTTGAATTCAACATCAGTTCTATGAGTACTTGAGATATATATTAGCATTGTCTTCAGTAACATTTTCATGATAAAGTACTCAATGGGCTTCCTATGAACACTTCTTGTAATGGTTCCATATAATAACCATATATTGAGAGTTTGCTGTGCCTAGCACACATGTAATCCATCCAACAGCTTTGTGTGATAAATCCCTGTGTTTTATCCCCAATTTACAGTTGAGGAAACTGAAGCTCAGAGAATTGGATGAATTGTCCAAGGTCATCCATCCAAAAACATAATAAGGATTAAAACATGGGAGTCATAAAACAGCTTGTCTGTCGTGTGCATGTTTATCACCCCTCTCAAAGCCTCTGAAGATGAAGAGGTTTCCCTTCAGCTTTTCACTTCCCCTGTGTGCTTTTCTAAGCCATCTCTTGGGAGAGCTGTTGTTCTGGCCACGCTGGGATGGACACCTCCTGTTGATGTGTGCTGTTTTCTCCCTCACGGCAGCTTTAGTTTTTGTAACATCAGTCTTGTCTCATTCTTTAGCTTCTTTCTCTCCCTGTTTCTCCTCCCCATTTCCCCCTCCTCTCTTAACCCTCTCTGGGCTTCTCCTTTTTCTCCTCCCCCTTCCCCCATCCTTTTGTAGGTGCAGTGGCTCTCAGCATTATTAAGGGCCATCTTCTGGAGGCACAAAATGTCCTTCTGTTCACTCATTTTTCAGGTTAAAAAAATTTAGCACCTCAGTGTAATCATCAAATAAGCAAATTAGGGCTGGAGTAGGGACATTATGTACATATTTACTTAGCAATAAAAGAATGATTCATGTTTGAATCACTATGTATACATTTATTGGAGGTTAGTGATGAGGTTATTATGGGCCCAAATCTACTGTCGATGGAACAATGTATCATTATGCACAGTAGGGTTAACCAAATAACATATAAGAAAATAAAGTGATGCTGATGAAGCTAAATGAGTGGTAATTCATAGCAGGAATTTCCAAGCCATGACCGATGTAAGACAATAATAATGATTATTCTTCTGCCTTTCCTGAAAATATTAACAATTTTAACTCAATAGTAGGAGTTTTGCAATTTCCCAACATTATATAGCTGCCAGACTTTAGAAAACTGATTTAGAGTCTTTGAGAGATTTTTACTAGAAAACTACGATGTCTTGAAGTAGTATTTGAGTAATTTACATATTATAATTAGTTGTAAAGAGCCCTTATTCATGCATAATACAGGAAAATCAATGGAAATGCAGGTTATACTTCCCTTAAAAATTGAAGAAGGGATGAGCATTTGAGGTTTTAGTGTCATTTTTTGGGGGGATCTCCCTTGGTTCACCCATTGAGAATCCTACTGGAAATTGACTTAGTTTTCTACTGAAGTTTACTTCATTCTCTGACCAAGAACCAGGCATCATTTCTTTCCTTGGCTTCTCCAACACTGCCCTTGATGTGATAGGGCTTCTGTTTTTTTGTCTGCTCTTTGAGGCGCTCTGCTTTCTTATTCCCCTGCCAGCTGATGCCTCATTCATATAGGCTTCATCATCCACCCCCCCCCAGCACCAGCCTCTTAGGTCTCTGAGTGTCACCATCCGTACTTCCTTAGCACCGGCCACATTCTACCCTGTATTAGTATCTGCCAACTCATGCTTCTGTCCCACAAGAGAAGGCAAAAACCATACCTAGTTATTTTTTTCTTTTAGCTTTAATAACATCAGATAAAACCTTTTATATAGTAAGCACTTGGGATATTAGTTGAATTAAACTGGCACTAATGGGTCATCTTGGGGATTAATCCATCATGACTAAATGGGTAGTTCTGTGTGATAACATGGAAAGTTTCCATTGATGATGAAATTGTGAAGTATCTTTGGAGATGACAGTATAAGTGAGATCACTATTGGGCTCTTGCTTTGTCATCAGTGATCTGATACCTAAGGAAAACCATTGCATAGATAAAAAGTAACTGAATATTAGTGTTGGCCCTTCAACTCTGATTTTTGTAAATAGCATCAGTTCATAGGAAATATTTAACTAGCAGATATGGTATTATTAAGGAAAAATGAAATAAAAATAAAAACACAGACCATGAACTACTTGCCACTTAAGTGACCAAAATGCAATTAGGTACAACAGTTTTTATATTATTGCCCTAAAAATTCATTATGCCTAAATTAACTACTGGTTAACCTAATTTTATGCTCTATTTAGCATTAACTCAGTTGGAACAAGGAAAGAAACTACAGCCTACATAAAAATGTAAGAGATTTCCGTGTCTATCTATATTCTTCAATGGACTGACTTAGTCTTAAAATTTGAAATGTGGCAGTTTCACTCACAATATTACCACAAAAAGTCAGACAATTATTAGATGCATTTAGTTCTGAAATACATGACAGAAACATATGCTTTGGTCCCCAAATCTTTTTTTTGCCTCTTGTTCGTGTTCTGATCTTGGGACCTTCCATATCCTGTAAGCATAGGGTGTGGCACAGTTAAGAATTAAGAGCATGGCCTCTCTAGCCAAACTGCCTGTGTTTGAATCCTTCAAAGGATGAAAATGGTGCCACGACTTATAGCTGATTTGGGGCAGATCACTTACATTCTCTGCTTCAGTGTCCTGAAATAACAGCATTACCCTCCACCAAGGGGATATTGTGAGGATTAAGTGAGTTAATATTTGTAAAGCATATAGTGCATGATGCTTCATAATTAATGAATATGAGTTTGTGAAAAAAGTGTAATTAAAGTAGATAAACCATACCTCATATAAGTGGGTTTCAAGAATTGCAGAGTACCAGATGTTTAATTTATTATAATTACATAATCTTTTGCACTTTTTGCATGTTTTAGGATCATTTCATAAAGAAGATAATTCTCACCTATTTGTATTACTACTTTTGAGATGATATCCATCAGAGTCAGAAGGTAGCCAGCCATAAGATAACATTTTCATTAGTTAGATAATGAAATATTACTGTTTAAAAAATGCTGTGTTACTGGAAGTCCTAGCCAGTATAACATGGCAGAACCAAACAAAACTATTGAAGACATACAGATTGGAAAAGAAGAAATAAGACCATTTATAATTGCATATGATGTGACTGCCCATGTAGAAAAATCCCAAAGCATGTACAGAAAAAAGAAAAGCTCCTGGAACTAGTGGGCTTATCAGTGTCTCTGGATACAAGGTCAGTATATAAAAATTAACTGTACTTTTATGTACTAGCAATTAAATTTATATACTAGACTTGGAATTTAAAAGAGTACCCTCTACAACCAAAACAATGAGACAGGTATAAATTTAACATGATATATGTAGTAACTGTATGTTGAAAATTATAAAATATTGATGAAAGAAATAAAAAAAGACCTAAGTAAATGGAGAGATATGCCATATTCATGGATTGAAAGATTCAGTATTGGTAAGATGTCAGTTCTCCCCAAAGTGATTTATAGATTTGACACATTTCCAGTAAAAACGCCAAGAGGATTTTTTTGTATTATCAACTGATATCTTCAGGTAGCAAATTATTCTAAAACTTATACAGGAAAGCAAATAGTACAACTAAAATAGCTAAAACAGCTTTGAAAACAAAGGAATAGAGTTGGAGGACTCACAGTGCTTGATTTCATTACCTACCATAAAGTTACAATGGTCAAAACAGTATATATATAGTATCGGCAAAAGGTAGATATACAGATCAATGGAGTCGAATAGAAAATCCAAAAATGGACACACAGAAATGTAGCCAGTTCATGTTTTACAAAGAGGCAGAGGGAATTCAGTAGAGAAAGGAGTCTTTACAATGACTATGAACTTTGACCCATAACCCACATCATTTACAAAAATTAACTCAAAATGGATCATAGACCTAAATGTAAATGTAAAGCTATAAAACATCTAGAAGAAAACATAGGAGAAAACTTTTGTGACCTTCGGTTAGGTAAAGACTTTTTTTAGATACCACATCTAGAGCATAAACCATAAAAGAGAAAATTGATACATTGCACTTAAAGTTAGAAATTTCTGGTCTTCCAAAGACACTGTTAAAAGAATGAAAAAACAAGTCACAAACTGGGAGGAAATGTTTGCAAGTCACATATCTGACAGAGGAAAAAGTATCCAGATATATAAAGAACACAGAAACCTCAACAATATAAAAACAAACCCAACAATTTTAAAAAATGGGCACAAACTTTGACCACTTCAAGGAAGATGAAAGAGTAAATTTTATTTTATGGAAATAAAAAATAAATTTAGGAAAGAAAACAAATAGAACATATCACTCATCTGAATCTAAAGTAAAATAAAAGGTCAGTCTTTTTCTGAGTTATCATACTGTGTTATAATATTTTTAAATTACAGTATTTTAAAATTTAAATTGTGTTTAGCATCCAAAAAATGGATCTATAATGTTCCTGCTTAGATGTTGATATCTAATGACTATATGCCTTATTTTGCTTGTACCCTTTATTTTAGATGTCTAGTTTCTCATTTAATCAGAAAGCCTCCTGCAATGTTTTAATTTTGCTTTAGTATAATATTCCACAAATCAGGTCTCTGGAAATAACCCATTTTTCCACCTCTTGTCACTATTTTAACTTAGCTAATATTTTTCTTTGCATGTCTCATTTATTTTTCATCAGCAACTGTTTTATTTGGTTTCTTTCAGCCCCATTTTACTCCATCTCTTGATTTTAAAGCAGTGTGACTGATGAGTGGCTGGCATCTGTGGGAGGAGGAAGCAGTGTGGGTGCAGCAGCAGATGGGGTGTGTGGGATGCAGTGACTCATTTTTCTCATGTGTTGATTTTTGATGTAGAAATGTTAAGGACCCCAAAAGAAAACTCTTTATTTGTACTAAGGAGTCCTTAAGTAATTTTTAGCCTTGAAAAAAATCTTTAGAAACTCTTTTGACCTGTCTTCCCACTTCAGAATTGTACTAAATATTCTGTTTTCAGTCTCCATTTCATCTGATTTATTTCTCCTTCACAGAATGTGAATTTTAATTTCACATTCATTAGAGAAGCATCAAACAGCTTCCTAAGAGTCTGCATTATTTTTGTGCACAACACTTTCATTTTACATTCAGCCACACAGGTCTTTAGTGTTGTTCTTTTTATATTTTTGTTGGTTCCTACATTATAAAAGTAATCAAAATTCATAACAGAAATACTTTTTAAATATAAAAGGCATAAAGAAGAAAAAATAATCCATATTCCTATTACATAACTATTATCATAGTTTACATTTTGGTGTACAACTTTCCAGACATTTTTATTCACATATGTATATATATATAAAATATGTATATATACATACACATCATATTTTATTTGCTGTAGTTTGTAATGTATTATATTTTAATATTTTTTCCTTATAGTTTGTACTTATTGCCATTGCTATATATTATTCTGTAATATAGTTTTCAATGGTTATATGCCATTATTTAAATTTATCTATCTATTTCCCTATTGATTGATATTTAGGCATTTTCCATTTTTATCATAGAAATATATTTCAGTCTACACACCTACAGGTGAATCCACGACATTTATAGGAATTTTCTCAGGGTAAATTCTTAGGAATAACATTATTATGTCAAAAGTGTGCCTAATTTTAAGGATTTAAGTCTCCTAGAAAGTTTACACTTCTCAGCATGTAAGAGTGTCATTTCTCAGCATCTTCATTGGGCATTTTGAAATATCTTTGGTCACTTGTTAGGAAAAAAAATAGCAGCTCATAGTTGACTTAATAAGCATTTATTAGTAGTGAGATATAGAATTTTTTTGTATGTTTTTTAAATATTTTATTCTTTTGTGAATTTTCCTATTTCCATAGGCTAATTTTCTGTTGTAATGTTTTTAGGTTGCTTACTTGTTTTAAATTGACCAGAAGGGATGAATTATAAAGACACTAAACTTTCATCTGTCACATATTACACATTTTTAACGAATTAACATCATCTGTTAAATTTGTCATAAGTTATATTAATAGTTTCATTTTAATTGTGAAGGGAATCTGTTTTACCATTATATTTTCCAAATGCTTATTATGACTATAAAAGAAGCTCTTGGTTTTCATAATAATTTTGCATCTTAACACCCTATGAAATTGTATAATTACTTGTAATAGTTACTTAATTAATTCTGTTGGGATTTTTTTTGTTGACAACCATAGCATTTGTGAGTAATGATAATTTTGTATTTTAATGTATACAGTTATACCTCCTTAGGTTGTTAAATCTTAGTGCATTAGCTAGGATTTTCAGAAAGCCCACGAGTAATGGGAATATCTGACAGCCTTGGTTTTTTCCTGATTTTCATGGGAATACCTATAAGCACAAAGTTGGGAGTTGGTATGAAATACATACATTATTCTTCATGTTAAAGAAGTGCCCTTATAATTTTAGTTTGCAATTATTTTTAAGAAGAAATTGGTTTGGAATTTTAATTAAAGCACTTGGGGAATCTGTGGAGATGCTGATGATTTTTTCCATTGAGCCATCCTTGCATTCCCATAATAAATTTTAAGTTCATGATCTGGTCTTCTCATAATATAATGCTTATTGCATTTTGTTCACTATTCTTTCATATTTTATCTATGTATGTAAATGAGTTTGGAACTGATCTGAATTTCATTTTTGTGACTTTATTTTCAAATTTTGGTATCAGGTTCATTCTATCTTAATATTAGTCATCCCTGAGCATTGGAAGAATGTATGTTTGTGGTTATAGTCTCCTTCTTAGCCATAATATTCTATTTCTTCTCTTTTTCTCAATTACACTTGCTAGGGACTTGCTAGATATTAATTGATTAATCAATTAGTTAACACGCAGCTCTGGATTAATAAACAATCTTACCTATTTGCTTTTTAAAATCTCATCTTGCATTTATCACTTATTGCTGCTTCCTATGGATCTGCTTCTGGAATCTTAGGTAACTTGTTTTAATGCTGAAATTTAACAGAGAACATTAGCCCTAGTTTCCCACCATTGCAGACTCTCCTTGATTACCAATAAATATATGATCTCCTTCTTGTTAAAAAAAAAGCCAGTTTGCTGCATTTTATAAAACCACTTCCAGGTAGAACCGCAAATTCAAAATTCAGTGGTAAATGAAGAGGGAAAGTCCCTATCATTTCCTCATTTCCTCTTTGAGTGCTAAGTTATTAAAACTGAAATATGCTCACTGGGCATTATTTAGGTGTCATCTTTCGGGGGCTTTGTTTTCTGTTTGCAGATATTGCTGTGGTGGAGATGAGTGATGCCTTCAGGCAGCCTTCCTTGTTTTACCACCTGGGAGTGAGAGAAAGTTTCAGCATGGCCAATAACATCATCCTCTACTGTGACAATAATTCAGACTCTCTTCAGTCGCTGAAGGTACCTCACTTGCTTACTAAATATTTACTTTAGGCACCAGAGTTTAAGGGATATCTCTCTATCATCCAAAACAATTTGTAGCTTATGTTTGTTAAAGGGTGTTTTTGTCAGTCCAGTAATTATGCAATAATTACTGCTTAAGCTGTAAGGTTTATCTGGAATTCAATGTAGAAATTTGATGGTACACAGATCGGAAAAAAGTTAGTGTTGAGTTCTGGACTCCAGTTAGAGTTGCAGCTGGGGAGACTGTCCATAGGAAGTCACCAGTACTGCACTATGAAGGAAAGAGGAGATGGCATAAGATTTCATGCTGTGTCTGCCACTGGGGGCTTCCTTGGGCACACTTGCCTCCAGCTAGAAGCACACTTCCTACTGTATGTCAAGTAGAGATTCTCTGAGAATCGCCAGAGTATTGACATCCTCTTTCACTGGGATAAATTTCAATATGGGAAATCAAGACTTATAGATGGGGAAGGGGGAAAAAAACATACTGTGCTCATCTACAAAATTCAGTATGTCTCATGTCATTCTCTCCATTATAGGAACTTCATGATATTAGGGTATTTCTTCCATCCAAAAGGATTGCCTAAAATGCTTTTGCAAGGTGAAGTGATTTTACACTATGTGCTTCTTTGAAAAAATCTAACAATTCAGTGAAACTCATGCTGAGTCCAATATCAGCTATGTCCTTTGTGAAATTCCCAGCTAGTTTTATGTGACTTTTTCTCATCTGTATCTTCCATTTCCCAAATCAAAGCCAACTTTAGAATGTGGAGCCCTAAAATCCAGAGCTTGTATTTCTAGTAGCTTAGTAATTGTCATATGAAGATCTCTACCCCCAAATCCATGAGAAAGAAAAATTATTTGTAGTATTTTTGTTTTGCTGAGTATGTAAAGCTTGTATGGCTTTCTCTGAAAACTCTGCAGTTTCATTTAGCAAATACATTCCCTGCATGCCAGGCATTGTGCTGGGAATTGATAGGCTATCCCTTCCCAAATATTCTGAAATAGTCCTAAGAGATTTGCCCCTACTCCATCTAAATTTATTTTTTACCTGGAGCAATTTTTTAAGAAATCCACACTTAATTTTTTTTACCCCAGATTTACCCCTTTAATTAACATATCATCAATTTATCTGATGCTGTATTTTTAATTAAACATTTTGATTTGCTACTCTTGACAACATATGTTAGCCATGGATGAAGTAGTGAGATTATTTTATTTATTCTTTTTATACTTTTGTCTTCTTAGCATTAAAATTATTTTAAGCAGACATTTTTGGACATTTTTCACTCTATTTTTATTCTTACCTTGTTGGTATCCAGAGATTTAATTCTGTGGCCATTCTGTTCTAGGGAAATCTTTTAAAAAATGAATTAAAATTATATTTGTGAGAAAGAGCTTTAACTAATCTTATCAAAAATTTATAGGGGACAAGTAAACTGACTTATTTAATTGCTTTCAGCCAGCCTTTGTATAGATGTGTTATTAGTATTTGAATAAAACACTTCTTTAAATAGGTTAGTCTTTCTAAAATATCCTCATTTATCTGTACATAATTGCTGATCATTAGTGAGCACTTTCTGTATGCCAGGTATTAAGTGCTTTACTCACATACATTTTCACATTTAAGTACTGAAACATCCCTATTGATTATATATATTCTATCACCATTTTGTAGAATTGCAAACTATATATTTTTTATAGGCTCAAACAGATTCAGTCATTTGTCCAACATGACGTTTTGGAACAGGTCTGCCTGACTCCAAAGCCCATCCCCCTTGACCACAAAACTTTATTGCAATTACTTCTAGTTAGCAAGGTCTCAGATATTCCTGCTAAGTGAGTTCATTTAGAAAACCCCTCAGCTATGCCCTGAATTGTTTTATGCAATGTCCGTCCTTTCTTTTCTCTTGCTCCTTCCATTAACCAAAGCTTTTGCCATTTTATTATTTAGCTCATTCCTAGCCCAAAAAGGTATCTGGTTGCTGAGGACAAAGGTCCCTCAGACAGAAATTTTTTTTTTCTTCACGTCTAACAATTTCCTCTGAGCCCTACAAATTTCTCTTGTCCTCTGCTACTGAGAAAAGTGTGTGTGCGTGTGTGTGTGTGCGTGTGTGTGTGTGTGTGTTTGTGTGTTTAATTTATTTCTGTTGCAGTTATATATATATATATATTCTTCCTGCCATCTACCACAATAAAGTAAAATTGCTGTGAAGGAAGGCAGGACAAGAGGTGTTTATAAATAATATATTATGTATGGATTAGCTGGATAAAATAAGAATGAAGCGTCTCCCTGTGTTTTCACAGAGCAAAGACAATGAGTGCTGTTCTCGTCATGTGTCTAGCTTCACTTACGTTGATTCTTTGGACATCTAGAAAGTACAGCTGCTCCAGTTTTATTTTCAACTACTGCATTTTGTTGACATTTCTTTGGCAGTAAATTCTCAGGAGGAAGTCATAGGAAAACAGTTTTTCAAGTTTAAGCTCCTGAAAAATAATTGAAAGGAGCCATATTAGTACTTAAAGTCTCTCTCTGAGTTTTTGTATGAAGGGATATTTAGAATATAATCAATCATGTTCTTGCAGTAAGATTTGTATTGGTTTTAAATCACAAGTACTCTTATTGTATTAAGAATAAAATACTGATTTTTTTTCAAAAAAAGATTATCTTTGCTTCAAGAAAACACGTTGATAGTGTTTTTTTATTAGTTTGTAACAACATGATTTTCATGGTTTTCTTTAAATAAATATCATGACACCTTATGTGCCTATTAATGAGACTATTAAGATTTACATTTGCTTGAAAGTAAGAAATTATTGTAACAGTTGTTTCCTGATTTTTTTTATGCATTATGGAAATTATCAGACCTTCATTTGGGGTTTCTCAGTAAATGGGAGAGTAAGCCTGGACACTACTGGCCAGTGAGCTATGGGACAGATCCATATCTGACATCAGAAAAGGCTTGGGGAAATAAACAACTGTATAGAGTAAGGAAGTTGTTTTAATGGACTATTGTCAGACAGCTGTGTCTGGGGAGGTCTCTCCTTGCGCACTAGGTGAAACCTCAACCTGGACAGGGGAGGGTTCTTGACTCTGAATGAGAAAGAATGCTTGAACAGACTGGGCAAGTGTAGTAAGGAAGGAATTTATTAAAGCAAGAGTAGCAGGGAATGGCAGCAGCCATGCAGGCAGCAGAGAGCAAGGAAGAGCAGAGGGAGGAAGGGGAAGCTTGTTGAACTCCTGGTCAGCACAGGGCAGATCCCTTGCCAACTCCTAAAGCCAAGGTCACCTGGTATCCAGAGTCTGCTTGAATCTATGTGGCATGAGAACAAAGCCCCAACCACCCCAGGATTAGAGGGGAGCCACAGAGCACTGGATGAAGTGAGATTATGTTCTGAGAACTTCCCAAGGGCAAAGAAAGGAGATTTTGGGGCAGGCTGCTAAAGAACATGATTGTACAGCTGCAATCTTGTCCAGGTCACCCAGCCCAAACCAGAGATCTCAGTAGCTGCTCTGTACTTGTCTGGAGTACAACAGAGACAGTCTAGAGTAAAACTTAAAACTTGTGCTTAAGTCTAGAAAAATAGAATGAACTAGCAGAGTAACAAAGACACCACTGAAAGAGCAGAGACAAAAATGCAGTAAACTGAGCAGTGAGAAGTCTTTATTTAAGGCAAAAAGTACACACTTTTAAGAAAGGGGAGTGCAGGCAACCTCATGGAGGAGGTGCACTTAAGGGTTTAGCCTTTGGTGTTTTACAGGACCTTTTGGGTAGGGGTCAGCATAAGGCATGATGTATACAGGTGATTCATAATTCCTTTGAAGTTCTGTTTTAAGAATAGGGTTATTTAGGTGACTGTTGATCTGAATCTTGGCATTCTTTATCCACATAGGTTCATTTATGCTTCAGAGGTATATCTCTTGCCCTGGTCACAAAGTTACTTAATTCATTTAAGGGGTGGAAGAAGAGGAAGAAAAGCATATACATTAAGTTAAAGAATAAACTGGGCCTTTTTCTCAGGCTAAGTAGATTTTACAATGGCATGACCCTTGTCCCATTCCCTGCCCTGTCTCTGAACCTTTTCTTGTATTATCAGAAATTCCTTTATAACAGTAGCTTCCAGCTCTAATTCTTATGATTCTTTCCTTTTTCCCTTCTTTAGATCCCTGTCTTTCTTCTAGGCCACTCCCCACTCACTTTAAACAATACCGCTTATAAAAATAAATCAAAACAAAACAAGGAAATACCACTGCACACCATCAGATAGTCCCAGTTAAAAGCCTTTGTAATACCAATGGCATTGCTGGGGAGAGTGGGAAGCTGCCTTGCTGGTAGGAGAGGATATTGGCACTGCCTTTTGAAGAGCAATTTGGCAATGTCTAATAATAGTGGTTGAGCATATCACCAAGACTCAGCAATTCTGTGTATAGATATGCACTGTAAAAAAAGTCTCTGGCATACATGAGGAGATATAATCAAGAATGTTTATGTTAATGTTGTTTATAATAACCCCTCCCCCAAAGGGATTGGTAAATATATACCAACAGGAGAATAAATACTTTTTGGTGTAGTCATTTAATGGAATATTACAAAGCACTTAAAATGAGTTAGCTGTAGCTTTATGTGTCATTACCAATATACTCAAAAACAGTATTGAGGGGAAAAACAAATTACAGAAGCATGTGTAGAGTACGATACCATGTATGCAAAACATAATCACGTGCAACACAATGATTTTATACACACTTTGTTATAAAAGAATGGAAGTGTGCATGGGAATACTAAGGAACAAACTCAGAAGAATGATCTCTGGTGAATGCAGTGGGATGGAATTGAGAGGGGAAGATGAGTTCACAGTTATATCTGTAATATATTAAGTCTGCATGGTTTATACATGGGTGGGTAATAATTCGTATACTTTTTATATACTTGAATATAGTCCACAGTTAACCTTTTTTTAAAGAAAAAATTTGCTATAAGCTGTTATTTTCTGTATCCGTCAGTATAATTTACATATATTTTAGGCATTTCAAGTCCAAAATATTTTTTAGTTTCTTTTCCCTAATGTTCTAGCTGGGATTAGAAAGCTTCATATGCATTTGGACCTTTTGGCAGAAAGATAGGTCTTATTCCCATATTGCCCATTACAGAATAAATGTTTCTCCAGAGATTGATATGCATGCATCTCAGTCAGTGGTGACACAACTTGTGTTGAAATGTAATGATTACAATGAAATATTTTTCATTGTTCAAGAAATTGAGTTGTATTTTTCTCTTTAATCATTGTTTGAAAAGTTATTTGACAGATGGGAATTTCCTTAATAGACTGTTCTCTGCAGCAAGCTGTCTCCAGCGTTCACTATCCCAGTGAATATAGTACATGCATATGTGATGGCTGAATCTCTTATTCTGCCTCAGTGCATCTAGTATTTTCCAGATTGGGATCCGACTAGCATGAAGTCTTAGGTACACAAACCAGAATTTGTGACACCATCACTAAATTAGCCCTTTAAAAATCAGCAATTTTTAACAGTATGGTAGTTCATCAATAAGTTAAAAATAGAATTACCATATAACCCAGCAATTCCACTTCTGGGTGTATATACCCAAAAGACTTGAAAGCACTATCTTAAAGAGATATTTATACACCCATGTTCATAGCAGCATTATTACAATAGCCAAAAGGTGGAAGCAACCTAAATGCCCATTGATGATCAATGGATGCAACAAAATGTGGTGTGTATACACACACACACACACACACACACACACACACAATGGTATATTATTCAGCCTTAAAAAGGAAGGAAGTTCTGACACATGCTACAACATGGATGAACTTTGAGAACGACCATGATTGCACATTCAAACAGTTTTGTGGTAATTCAGACCCATGATCTTTTATCTGCAGGTACAGAAGGATACAATCTCCTTTAGAGCTTATTTGTGAGAAATTAGACATAATTCTGTTTTTCTGGTATTCATTTATTTCCACTTGAAGCAAATGGTTATATTTTTGAAAAGAGAGATGTCCATGTTATAAATTTCAATGATTATACCAGTTGCTTCACCAGAAAATTGATGAAGGCATCAGGGCAATTTTTATTACAAACACCTCAAGCTTAAATTGAATTTTTACCTGTATTTGGTGAATCTGCACAGATTGCAGAATATTCTTAAATGCATAAAAGCTGTTTTTTTTCTCTTACAGTATGAATTCCTTTAGTTTTCCCTCCTTTACCAAGGTAAATAATTGAGAGGAATTTAGTTTTGGATTAAATTGTGTATGAAATTAAAATGTTTATCTTTTCTAAACTTTATCATTCTCTTATAGAACAATGAATTTTTACTGGATTCTTTCCAGCACAGTACCTGAGTGGTACAAATGAATGTTAGCCACTAAATGTTAGGGGAAAAGACCACTTGAAGAAATGACCCTATAAAGTAGTATAACGGTTTGTGAAACAAACATGTGCCTTTTTGACAGCTGCTCCTGGATAGTCCCCTAAGTATCTTGCTTCCTTGATAACCAACCCTTGATTTGTAAACCATGCCACTCTGCACAGCCATGCTTCAACACAGCCATCATATGTACTTCTTATCATTTCATGGACAGATTTTTCTTTCTGTTGAGAGAGGAAACAGTCTTGTTTCTTTATTTTACTTATTTCAGAAGTGATCTTCTATCTGAGCTATAATCACTCCAAGTCAAACTGGGTGGGGGAAAGAGAGGCATTTTGGAGGAGGAGATAAATAATACATGTGAGCACTGCTTTACTGAGGTTTTCTCAGAAAATTGTGAATAGACAAACTAGACAAATGATACATTTAGCAGCATGATTTATTTATTATTTATTTATTTAGCAGCATGATCTATCTACTATTTATTTAGTTAGTTGATTTCCCAGTTGTAGAATCCACCCTGAGGTTTTGGAAAGGCCTTGAGTATGGAGAATCCGGTTTTCTTTCATGTCAATGAGCAGCAATACACCTGCTAAGGTATTATCCATGTACTGTATAAAGCGTGCCCTTGCTTTCCTCCCTACTTCCTCTTTACCCTCCCATTCCACCCCTCTCCACTGTTTCTAGCACCTGCTTACCATTTTGTCAAAGGTAGAGGGAAATATATGCTACACTGTGAACAGGAGATGTCATCACATCCCTGGGTTGGCACCAGCTATTTCTTCATTTGTAGAGACTTTCATCAGAGGCCCATGAGTTTGGGTACCATAAAGAGCAAGAAGGAATAAATACCTCTGCACACAGAAGATGTGAGTCTGAAAACCTGCTGACTGCCCCCAAATGGGGCAAGACTTGCTGAGTTCTATTCCCTTTTGTTCATTATAAATTAATGATTCTCTTTAGGGAAGTTGATTTTTGTAACGCTCCAGCCCATCATCCTCTTTGGGTCCTTTTAGAATGCATCCTTGAAATTTTTACTGCAATTTATGTGTAAAGTATAATTTATTGTACAGCAGTTCATTATACCTGTAACTTTTCAACAATAATTTTTTAATTTATCCTAGTAGGTTTTTTAAAAATGTATTTCTTTTGAATAATATGGTCCAATTAGATGGTGTTGAAAGAGACAGTTGGTGTCAAAGAAGAGGAAGTTAATTATAATATAGCAACACATTATAAGGAGGAGTTTGAGTTAAGAAATGGTTTCATATGCTCTCTATATAAAATATCACTCATCAGCATCCCAGCCCAATTTGAAGACATGTTTCTACTTACAGTAGAGCTCTCTCTCCAAGATATATTTATTTAAATATAAAACAAAATTAAGAGGGAAGAACAAGAGAGTCTAGAATTTCTTGTACTTGGCAGCTTTTGTATAATTTAACCTGACTTTTGGTACAGGTTGTTTTATTGACAATTGCAAATATCAAGAGGAAGATTGTTCCTATCCCAATCACAAAACAACACCAGTGCAAAATGCCTTTAGATCTGGTAAAATAGGAATTGAGTTGTTTTTTTCCTTTGGTAATATTAATACTCATACTGTATATGGCCTTAAAATGCTTAAAGTACTTTTGTGAACTTACTTATTTGGTCCTTAAAGACAGCCCAGTGAGATAGACAATTATTTATTATATATGTATTGAACAGGTAGAAGATGTTGTTTTTACAGATGAGAAATAAACCCAGAGAGATACAGTGACTTAGAAGAACACACAATCAATAAATGTCAGAAAAGGACAAGCCCCATATTCTTTGACTTGTCATCAGGTTTATATCCTCTAAGTCTGTCCACAGATTTCATATGTCCTGTAGAAGTATGATTTATCAGATTTCTGTCAGATTATTGAGTTGTTGTTTTTTTAACTTGACTTTTATGTAAGCATAACGTGTAAGCACAAATCCTCACTTTAAAGATGGGTCAGTCTGTGACACCTGAATGGACTTGTCCTTCCTGAGCAGCTCAGCTTCATTAGCAGCAAGATGAGTTCTCAGTGAGTCCCAGGGTGTTCACATGAGCCCACCTGATATTTCCTTGTCTAGTTTTGAAGCATAGAAATTAGGTAAGAAGATGAAGCTAGGGCGTATAAGACATCCCTCTTTTTGTCAACTTTAGTGGAAAATTTGCGAAGTTTCCCCAGGCCGGAAGAGGGTTCAGAAGGGAAGACTTAAAAGGTCACCAGCTGGAGCCATGTTCTTTCTCTGGCCAGGAACTCCCAGCTTGTTCCTTTCTTTTCTTGCAGGAACTGAGATCCTGATTGCTAATTCTGCTTCTCCCACCCTGAGTCTGTTTGACTTGGCAAGCTCACACCAGCTGTTCCCACTTCCTTCCCTTGGCTGTAATTGCCTCAGTTTTAGGCACACACACTTTTCAGTTTTGGAGATACTCCATAGGTTTTCCTTAAAATGATGTTTTCAAAATTATATTGTTCCAAATGACTATCAAGAGTTGTCTTTGTCTTCCCTTTGAATGAGACCTAGTCTAATAGTCTCTTTTGTCTTCCTTCCATATTTGGTCATTGAAGGGTATTAGAAAGTTGGAAAAAAAAACGTTCTTTGGATGTTTCTGGTACATCTAAGAAGGGCATTGACCAGAAGCCCCCTAAAGACTTCAGGTAAAATACGAGTTGAAGTCAGGTAATACACCTTCACAAACATTTCACTGGTAAGGAACTAGAGTTTATGTTGATTTTATCTTTTTATTTCTAGGCAGTTTAGATGAGAAGTTTCCATGAAGTCATGTGAAATATTGCAGTCTGTTTTAAATTTATCCTCCCTTTTCATCCCCTTCAATGGGTTTAGTACAAATTAAAAATTCGCTATTCTACTTCAGTAAGTAGATACCTTTCGAGATCTTAAGATGATGGTGGTGTATCTCCTGCACTGGGCATGAGGGTGTCTCTCCTCCCAGTGGCATGAGGACAATGCTGACTTGAGGCTGTTAGCCAAAAGCAGATGATAAAATTGGAAGAGATTAGTGATCACTCAATCCAACTCTTAGTGTGTTACATTAGAGAGAGGCAAAATGACAGATGGCTAGTCAGGAACAGAGCCAGAACTTACCCACATCTACCCTAATTCATAGTCTACTATTTTATGCAGTCATTGACTTATTTATTCATGCTTTGATTGAATAACTACTATATGCCCTTCTATTTACTAGGCAAGTATTAGAGTACAAAGCTGAATAAAACATGGCCCTTGCATCTGAGTTGTTCATGATATAACATGGGAGACTTATATGAGGAAACATTTGCAGTTAGTACATGCACTGCTGTCATAGAGGGCTGTGTAAGGGTTAATGGTGGCAAAAATAAGGACACAATCAACTTCTGTTGGGAGGATAGATACGCTGAAAGCAGACAAGGCCAGCCTCAGATGGTGCTTTTTGTGCTATGCACAGATGGTGCTGTGTAGTTGAGGATGAAGAGAAGGACATTTTCTTGCTACTTAGAGGTTGGAGAGTAGGATATTCCTATCAAAAGAAAACAGTGTCTGAAAGGGTGTGGTTTGCTACTCTGGAGAGATGCTTCATAACTGAAGTTTAGAAAATTTTGCATACTGTGTTCCTGGCTTTGTGATTATCCAGTTTTGTTCTTTTTTTTTTTTCATGAACCTGTGTGTATGTGTCTGTGAGAGAGACAGAGAGAGAGAGAGAGAGAGAGAAAGGGAGAAGGAGAGAGAAAGGTACATTAACTACTTGTGAAACACCTGTGGGGAAAACACCACTTCCAGCCTTCTCCAGAAGGTCACTCATCTGTCTCTTAATTTCTATTCCCCGACCACCGTCATTGCCTAGGCCCTTATTTTGACATCCCTGGACGTTTGCATTAGCTGCTTATATGCTTTTCCCTTCAATACTAAATACCACCATCGAATCTGTATTTTGAAAACTTTAACAAGGTTTACCTTTTATTTATTTGTTTTTCTTGGGACTATGTTCACTTAATACAAAAATTTTCAAGTGCGAAAGGATATACAGTGAAAAGTCATTCTTTCATGCTTGTCCCTCACCCAGCCAGCTCCCCTTTCCACTGGCAGCCATTCTGTACTTTGCTTTTTTTCCACTTAGCAATATATCTTGGAGATATTTCCATATCGCTACATAAAAGCTCCTCATTCCTTGTTTGGCTGCATTGTATTCCATTGTGTGGAGATTCGTAGTTTATTCAACTAGTTTGACATTTATGTTGTTCCCAGCCTTTGCTATGACAGTGTCCCAATGTATGCTGATGGCTCTTTATGTATATTGTTCAACTTAAAAAACACTTTGACTACCAGTTGCCAACAGAGCAAAGTAGTATATTTTGGCATTCGAGGCCTTCAATAAGGCCCAAAACAATTTTCTAATATTGGTATGTGCCAAAATGAACTTTCTGTTTTAGCTCAGCAAGATATTTTTCAAAAATCATTTCAACTCTCTTTTCTGTACATTCCCAAATGAACTGTCTTCTTTACTCCCCGATGATAATATCTGTTGCTCCCTCAATGGGCTTTTTCCTTCCTAGTCCTCAAACCTGGATCCCCACCTCCCTGCTTTGCCTTTTCAAGTGTGTCTGTCCTCAGGCTCATCTTGATTTCTACCTTCTATGCAGATCTTTCCAAACTTCCTCAATCCCTAATAATATCTTCTTTCTCTCAGAAGTCCAAACCCTTGCTATATAGTATTGCTCTTTGCCTTAGCATGTGTGTGCGCACATACATGTGTATCCAGGCTTATAATGTTTCTTTTTAAATGTGTACATTTCCTTTTTTCATCAGCATGATTATGACATATTATTTGAGGTATCTCTTTTAGTATTTTATGTACATCTTTATGGCTCTCAAAATTACCCAGCATAATTATTTTTCCTGTATAGATTTTTGTTTACTTATCTGGTATCCTTAAACGCTCAAAAAATCATACATGCTCCCTAAGCCAAAGCTCTCATCAGTTCCCCTTTGTGCCCGTATCGATCCCGGAATGAAGAATGATGGCTGGTCAGCTGGCCCTTGTGTGGCTCCCTGCTCCTTTCCTACCTCACCAGATCTGGCTCCTCTTCTTAGCCAGATGGACCCACCCTTGAGGCTCCACAAATGCCTTACATTTCCTGTTTCCATGACAACACACATGCCATCTTTTCCAAAATGTTGTCCCATTTCTCTTTTCTAGATCATGATTCCCCAGTCTCGATTAAGCTTTATCCACAGACTTTTCCAGATTGTCTCTTCCAGGTCTACTCATTTTAACATCTAGAAATAATAACAGTATAGCAACATCATTTGCACAGTCATCTACTCCTCACAACCCAGAAGATAGGGACACTGCCTCCAGTGTATTTATTGCATTCCACTTCTCACTGAATAATACATAAATTGTATTTATGACTATTTAGTATCAGGTGTCCTTATCTCTATGTGGATTTGCCACTCTGATAAGTGACCAGTGTCCTTCGTTTCCAGCTGCTCAGGGGGCACATCTGCTTGGTGCCCTCCCAGGGTGTGAGTGAGGTGGTACAGTGGGAAAGCAAAAAGATTATGGTTGAAAAGGTAGTTTTGTGCATGCATATGCTGCAGAAGTGTTGTTTAGATTATTCAGTTATTGGATTTTACATGTTTATACTGTTTTCCTCAATCCATAGACAGTAATCTTATGCTCCTGTCTCCATCAATTATAAATTTCTTGGCAAGAACTTATTCTACACTCCCTGAAATTTCTAATTGTTAATACAAATTTTCCCATATAGAATAGTTAACTAATTAATTGATTTTGTATTAACTTCTGCTTTATTTTTTTCTTTTCTCGTTTTTTAGGAAATCATTTGCCAGAAGAATACTGTAAGTATTTTACTCAACCCTCCCAGAAAGTGTTTAATCTTTTCTTTTCCATCATCAACTAATCTGTAGTATATTTTTCATCTCCACAAATTAGTAATTCTTATCTCTGTTTTTCCTCTTTAGAATTTCTGAGATACCAATATGAGTATGGTTATTTTATCTACATATTCCTTTACACTGAATCTTTATTTATACTAGTGAGAGATAGCACTGATACCTGTTTTTTTATATATGATTATGTTTTGGGAAAAAAATTCCATAGTGTATCCAGTTTTGTGTAATTATGAGTGGTAGTTAGGCATCATATATATTATGTGTGTATATCTATATATCTATTTCTATGGATATCTTACCTATATATGTACAGTATAGGTAATACTATACTGTATGTATAGTATATATATATATATATATATATACACACACACATACAAAGTATAGATACATATACACATATGTACACACACATCTGTCTATAGAGACTAAGTTCCTAAGTCTTACAGTAGGCCTTCGAGACCACACTATAGAATTCCTGCCTTCCACACAGAATTAAACAAAAGGTAGAAAGTGATAAAAATAAATTTAAAAATTATTAAATGCACAAAGAAAAATTATGATATACAGAGGAACTGGCCCTGTTATGCCAGTGGTTGTATTTCTTTTATTTTGGTAAGTAGGCCAGGATTAAAAACCTTAAAGAATGTAGCTCTGCAACTTGGAGTGGAAATAATATCCTACATAAAGATCTGCATAGGATTTGATTTAAGATGAAAAGCTTAAAAGTACAAATTGGTCGTTTTTTCTTAGATCAGAAATTGTAGAGCTTGTGGTTAAGCTTTCACCAGGTCAGAGACTCACTGCAGCATAAATAATGTTGCCATTATACACTCTTTACTTTTGGTATCTCAACGGGAAGTGAGCAATTATTGCTTCGTGTAGCTATTCAGTGTAACAGTTTTATTAAACAAATATTGATTATCATATGCAGGGTATGGAGTAAGCTGTTTGTTTCAGGTGCTGGGTATACTTATCAAAAGTTGAGTATTTTAAGCATATATTTCAATGTGTTTGGATGCTGAAAGCATGTTTTCCTAAAAGCTGAATTCATTTTCCACACATACATACGTTCACCTTTATGTAGTTTTAAGAATTGAAAAACTGAATTGGCATTACTTTAAAAAGAAACAAATAGTGCAGATAATTAAATCAATTGGGACTAGATTTTTTTTTTAATGTTTGCTTTTCTTTATTGATACACAATCTTATATTAGTTTCAAGTATACAACACAGTGGTTCAACAGTTACCCATATTATTAAATCCTCACTGCCACTAGTACAGCTACTATCTGTTGACACAGGAAGATGTTACAGAATCATAGGCTGTATTCTCCATGCTGTACTTCTATCTCTGTGACCAACTTATACTATGACTGAGAATTTTTGTGCCCCTTTATGCCACTCCTCTCTCCACCCATCCACTCCAACCCCTCCACCATGGTCACCATCAGTCACTTCTCAGTCTATGTGTCTACTGCCGTTTTGTTCCTTCTGTTTTGCTTTGTATTTGTATTCCGCAAATAAGTGAAGTCATATGGTATTTGTATTTCTCCATCTGGCTTATTCCACTGATTGTAATTCCCTCTAGATTCATCCATGTTAATGCAAATGGCAGGATTTCTTTCTTTTCAATGGCTGAATATTATTCCATTGTGTTTATCTACCACATCTTCTTTATCCATTCATCTATTGATGGACACTTAGGTTGCTTCCATAGCTTGGCTATTGTAAATAATGTGGCAGTAAACCCAGGGGTGCATATATCTTTTCAGATCAGGGATTTTGTTTCTTTGGGTATATTTCTAGAAATGGAGTTACTCATTGAATGGTATTTCTATTTTTAGTTTTTTGAGGAACCTCCATACTTCTTTCCACAGTGACTGCACCAACTGACATTCCCACCAACAATGTAGGAGGGTTCTCTTTTCTACACATCATCGCCAACACTTGTTATTTCTTGTCTTTTGTATAGTGGCCATTCTGACTGGTGTGATTGTGGTTTTGATTTGCATTTCCCTGATGATTAGCGATGTGAAGCATCTTTTCATGTGCCTGTTGGACATCTGTATTTCTTCTTTGGAGAAATGTCTGTTCAGGTCCTCCACCCATGTCTGTTCAGGTCCTCCACCCATGTTTTAATTGGATTATTTGATTTTTGGGTGTTGAGGCATATGAGCTCTTTATACATTTTGGGTGTTAACCCATTATTGGATAAATTGTTTATGAATATGTTCTCCCATAATGTAGGTTGCCGTTTTTGTTCTGCTTATGGTGTCTTTTGCTGTGCAGAAGCTTTTTAGTTTGATGTAGTCCCACTTGTTCATTTTTTATTTTGTTTCCATTCCCTGAAGAGATGTATTCAGGAAAAAATTGCTCATATTTATGTTCAACAGATTTTTCCCTATATTTTTCTCTGAGAGTTTTATGGTCTCATGACTTACATTCAGGTCTTTGATTGATTTCAAATCTACTTTTGTGTTTGAAGTCAGGCAGTAATCCAGTTTCATTCTCTTGCATGTAGCTGTCCAGTTTTCTCAACACTAAATATTGAAGAGGCTGTCTTTTCCCCACTGTATATTCATGGCTCCTTTATCGTTTATTAATTGACCATATATTCATGGGTTTATATCTGGGCTTTCTATTCTGTTCTATTGATTTATGGTTCTGTTCTTGTGCCAGTACCATACTATTTTGGTTACTGTGGCTTTGTAGCATAGCTTGAAGTTGGGAAGTATAATCCCCCCAACTTTGTTCTTCTTTCTCAGGAAATTGCCAGTTGCATTGGCCATTCAGGCAGGGTCTTTGTGGTTCCATGTGAAGTTTAGAACTATTTGTTCTAGTTCATTGAAAAACGTTTTTGGAATTTTGATAGGTATTGCATTAATCTGTTAATTGCTTTGGGCAGGATGGCCATTTTGATCATGTTAATTCTTCCTTTTGACCAATATTAATTCTTCCTATCCATGAGCACAGAACAGATTAGGACTAGATTTTAAGCTAAAGATTTTTATAGCCATGAAAATAAGCATGGGTCAGAGAGATCAATGTTATTATTTTATTAACGTGCCTCAGTGTTTTGAAATTTAAGGAAATGTAGTCTTTGATTTTCAAGAAGCAGGCTTAAATATTTTAAACTAGTAAACCATAGTCGTTATGCCTAAGGTGTCTGTTCTTGATGACACACTGGTTTGCTTATTTGCTTTGGATTATCAGTTATTTCAAACTATGGGATCAGTTGCAATCTGTAAACAGAATTGCGGTAATAATATTTAAGTTATATGTAACCCAACTCAGAAAATGAATGTTCCCATATTATTAGTTTTCATCATTTGAAAAGGTGCTTTTCATAGCAATTGGTATCTTTTTAAAAAAACGTATGGTCCACAACCAATTCCCCCACTTTTTCCCTACTGTATGCTCTAAGGGCTGTTTCTTAGCTCAGGCCTAGTGACATCTACGGGTGCCCTGCAGCTTACCACCCTCCCTTTTGTTTGGACATCAACAGTGGGAGATTGAAAAATATGTATTTATTGCCTCAGAGACATAGGGAAGAGACTCCAAAAATTGCAGTGAGGCCAGGAACTTAGGAAAACCTTTGGCATCCTGGATATTTCCAACAAGGATTCTGAAGCCTTATGCCATGTGGTTTGAAATGACAGTTTCAGGAATCTGATTTTCTGTTTGTGTGGCTCTCATTTTTCTCTCTTTACCTGTCCATTGTTCAACACACACCCAGATACCAGATAGTCATCCTCTCCCCAAATTCATTTTACACAGTTGTATTATTCTCCAACACCGAGTAGTTCAATACTAATGCATTATAGTTCTTGTCTTATACACAAATGCACATGGTATTAAGACTTCTGAGGATTCAGAACCTTATCCATCCACAGAAGAGGAGTAATATTCCAAAACTCTAATTGTGCTTTTCTGGTTTATTGGTTTTTCATCTATTCTCATTTTGTGACTTAGAAGATTCAGAGCATTTTCTTTTGTAATTTTGAGTTATAGTGCCTACCTAAAACAGGACTATCTGATTCTACTGCTATTTCATAACCCACTCACAGGTTAAGCTCCAGAAACTTTGGAAGTAACCTCTTGATGCCTTTGCCTTTCTTTTCTGCTTAGGTAATAGCTTGGGTAAAAGGTTTAAATTGGTAGACATGCTGTGGGATCTCAGAAACACTATAAAAGCATGTGCTTAGTTTCTCTCCTCCTGGCTAGTCTTTCCATTACTGTTCCTTGAAGGAGAACTTTAGGAAGGAACAATTTAATGTAATTTATTTAAAACTCAAGCCTTAACCTCTGAAGGTTCCTCTTTTACTGTAAATGGAAGTCAGGGTCTAGTTTCTGCTTGACTATCTTTAATACTACAAGTATCTCAAAGAATATACAAAGAATAACATTTTCAGAAGTAATGAAGTTTGGCCATCAGGGCATTTGGCACGTTGGTCTGTTTGCTCTGAGGCAGCATTCCATGGAAAGTAACCTGAAGCAAAGGGTTGCTGTGTCAGCAGGTAAAGGCTAGCTGGGAGGGTGCCCAGCCACCTAGCGATAATGGCATACCCTCTAGAGAAGGAGTCCATGGCTGGGATGCAAACACTCCACAGACCAGATCCATGGCCTCTTGAATCCTCGCCTGTAAAGTGGAGACAGTAGCACCTTCCTTAGTGGGTTGTGAACATAGGACCACTCATTCCTTGGCACATGCATATGGTGCATAAATGTTAGTTTTCATTTGTTTAGTTCTAGAGGTAAGAAAAGTGATGTACTGTTCTCCATAATGTGATATGAGTAGGAATCCATGGTGTGGATTCCCTTAGCTACCTGGAATAGTGATAAATATGGTTTCCCACATATCTCATCCAGTTCTCAGTGCTCTGCTTTTTTCTTTCTCTCTGGTGTTTCTCTAAGAGATCTCTCCATTTCTTTACATTCAACCATACTGAATAATGCCCAGGTCTTGATTTTGGTTTGAAACTCTTTTACTTTCCAATCACGTATTTCTAACTCTCTTTCGGACCTTTTCACTTCAACTGTCCTGCTTCCCTTTAATCCCAATCTTTCTAAAAGTGAATATTTCACCTTTCCCACCCCAAATCAAATTTCAACCTCTTGATGTTCTTCTCAGATTTTAACTGGAAGTCAGGTTCTGTTTGTGATTCATTACCTGATATATAGCAAGTGCTCCCAAGTGTAATGTTTGTCTTGAATTAACTCTGGTTCTGTTTTCTGAATTCTTGCTTTTTGTTAATGATGTCATTCTTTTTTATGTAGCCCCATTTCAGACTGTGGAGTCGCCTTTGACTTCTTCCTTTCTCTAAGTATTTGTGACCAGTCACTAAGCAGGTCTAGAAGATTCTTTCTTTATGACATCGAGTGAATATATCCCCAACCACTGCTGCTCATCTGGTCATGCTTGGTAGCTTCCTGCCTCGTTTCCTCAACTCTTGTACCTTTTTTCTTTTAGTCCAACTTCTTTTCTGTCCAGACAATCTAAATGCACAGTTTTGGTTATGTTTTCTTTCCTGCTTCAAATCTTTCTCCGATTCCCACTGCCCAGCACATTTGTTTGAAATCCTTAGCTGTGCATTCCCTTACTTCCCTGAGCCTCAGCTCTGGTCAGTCTTGCTGACTCAGGGGTGGTGTCCCGTCCAATTTTCCCTTCCTCCTTCCCAGCTCTGCTTTTGCCTGTGCTGCTCACTTGGCACCCCTGGGAGCCAACAGAAGGCTGCGGTGAGCGAGCACAGAGTGGCCCAGGCTGAGGTCAGAGAGAGGTAGGATCTGGATAGTCAGGCCCTTGCAGGCGACAGTGACATGTTTTAGCTGCATCCCAGGAGCAAGGGAGGGGCCGTAAGCAGCTGAGGGAAGTGATATGATATAAGCTGTTAAAAGGTTACTTTGACAGCTGGGAAGCAAATAGATTGAAAGACAAGAGTGGAAGCAGGGAGGCCAGCTAAAAGCCAGTTGTGTTGGCTCAGGCCGGGTTTGCCATTGGCGTGGTCTACAGAGCCCGCGGGGAAGAGGGAGAGCCCTGGATAAATAGGAATATTCCTTTATTTTGGAGGTAGAACAGACAAGGACTTTGATAAGATATGGGAGAGGAAGACAATGGAAGCATCAAGGATGACTTGGGTCCCTAGTTTAGTAACTGGGAGACTCGTGGAGCAGCCTGGAGGGGAGCCGCTTGGTTCCAGCCTCGCGCACAGCACAGCCCGTCGTGTGGACGGCCCTCACGAGTTAGAGCTTATTACTCTCACATATTTATGTTGTGTCTCTCTGACTAAATCTTAAGTTCCCCAAAGGCTGAGGGCCATGTTTCAAACTATTCTTTTCCTACAGCATGTATCATATAACATCTTAGCCTTGAGAGACAGTGACTGAGGATTTAATTGCTAGAAACTGTGTCATACTGTTGCATGTATCATCCCTAAATCCTAATTATTTGAAGTAAGCAATTAAAGAAATTGGAGGAAGTTTCCATTTGTATAGGCCATAAATAAGAAATGAAGTTTTTCTATTATGACCCTGCGCATTCAGGATTATTATTTAAAATGACTTCCTGAAGCCAGTGTGGAGTCTGCAGGCTAGCTCACCACCTTGTGGTGCCTCCTCTTTCCACAGATGTGCACTGGGAACTACACGTTTGTTCCGTACATGATAACTCCACACAACAAGGTCTACTGCTGTGACAGCAGCTTCATGAAGGGGTTGACAGAGCTCATGCAACCAAACTTCGAGCTGCTGCTCGGACCCATCTGCTTACCACTTGTGGACCGTTTCATTCAGCTTCTGAAGGTGGCACAAGCAAGTTCCAGGTGAGGTATAATAATGCCATCTGATGAGAATAATAAAGTGTTACGCTACTTCCTTTATTTGTCCGTCTTATCAGATGTTTCTTAGATCTAGCACACAGCCAAAAATCAGGGAAATCAAAGTAAGTGGATGAAATAGATGCCACATAGTCCATGTGTTGCCTTTTATTCACTTTATTCACAGGAGAACAACTTAAAATCATAAAAAAAAAAAAGACTCCTGTGTTATAGTAATGGTAGAGCTAAAAATATATTCAAAGTAAGTACAGAAACATTATCAAAATAAATGTCCAGGGACTTTAAGTGTAAAGGCAAGAACTCTAGCAAGTAAAAATTGCTAAGAGCATTATGATATTTTAGTTAAGAGTTATCACTTCTGTAATAAATGATGATAAGGCTGAGTCAGAAAGTAGATGTTATATTATGTTCGAATCTTAGGCACACCTAATTTACTTAGAAAAATTTCTATTCAAAACAGTACAATGAAAAATAAATTTTTGGCATTTTAAGTGATACCTTGCAGGTTCTTGGAAAATTCATTAATATGGAGTATGTTTACCTTTAATTCTTTCTGAAACAAGACAAAATGTTAAAAGAAATTCAGGACACCCGAATTTCTTAATGCCAGAGGTATGAAGTGTTCATTCTATGCATCTTAATGAATTGAAAGCTACTAATGCTGTCAGTGCCATTCATTTCCTTACAAAATTATTGCTTTTCATTGAAATCCTTTCTTATATTAACTCTCTGAAATGTGTTTTCCCACCAGCCAGTATTTCCGGGAATCTATACTCAATGATATCCGGAAAGCTCGTAATTTATACACTGGTAAAGAACTGGCAGCTGAATTGGCAAGAATTCGACAGCGAGTGGACAATACTGAAGTCTTGACAGCAGATATTGTCATAAATCTGTTACTTTCCTACAGAGATATCCAGGTGAGAAGATATTTAAAGTAAAAGCTTTCTCATGTAGCATGTTGGAGGAATGAAGGAGTGTTAACATCAGATTTCAGTTTGCTAATAAGTTATTTAGGACACTACACGTAATTTTTTATTGACTCTCCTAAGCTTTCTATCCTGAGATTTTATGGGGCATGAAAAAGACTCATAAGAGTTAACAGTCAGTGATTGTGAAAGACTTGTATGGTAAAGACCACACATTCTTCCTCCAAAATAACAAAGAAAAATCTGTGTGCACTGCTAACCTGTGGGCAATCTGTCATGCACCTCAGGCACACCTGTCAGCCAATAAGTGAAATTTTTGTCTTGGCAAATAACAGACATTTTCAGAGCTTTCTGGACATAACTCTTACTCCATGCACTTGTGTTGCTTGAAATTGATAGTGCTAGACAGTGCTAGATGTAACAAGCCAGAAGCAAGAAATATGCAACTGATTAATTATAAAAATAACTTTAAACATATATAATGTAAAATACACTAACACACCATATTGTTTTTATTGACATGTCTTAAATTTTTTTCAATATGTTAAATAGAACAAAATCCTCTCTGAGTTGGGGATTTGCTGTTAGGTTTTTATGGTAAAATTTAAGTGACTTCTTGTGTCTTATTCCCAGCCTTGCAGGCCTGAGGGAAGCTTCATGTGGACAGCAGGGGTCACATATGTGGTGAGGTGTGGCGCTTAGGATCCCTTAACTAGAGTAGCTTACTCATGTTGAAATGAAATCTTTGTGTTACAACAGAAGTTCATTCAATTGCTCCATGTCCTTGATATTTTGGAAATTGTTTCCCTAAAGGTAATTAATAGGGCACTGCACACAAGGAATCTGGCTCCACAGAGAAGTAAACCACCCATATTCAGGCAAAATGGTATTATCATGCTAGATGGTTTATTGTGCTTCTTGGTCAGATGTGATAACTCTATATGGCTAATGTTTCTATCTATATAGTCTAAACTCCTTATTTAAAAAACAAAAAGGCTTTTCTTGGTTCTAGATTCTTCAGAATATTTCATGGATTCCAGTCCTCTTTTTCAGTGCCCTTCTTAGATTCAGATGTCTAGTTGTCAAAATGCATTTCAGTGTCAGAATCTTTTCCTAATGGTTTGATTCTGTGTTATTCTCTTGTTTGAAAGGACTATGATTCTATTGTGAAGCTGGTAGAGACTTTAGAAAAACTGCCAACCTTTGATTTGGCCTCTCATCACCATGTGAAGTTTCATTATGCATTTGCACTGAACAGGTAGGAAGAAAAGAGTTCCTTTTCACAATGTGCTAACATAGTATTTTTTTAACTGCCGTGTTCTTTCTGGTGTTGTTTTTTTTTTTTTTTTGCTGTAGCATTGCAACTACTTCCTGTTAGAATATAATGTTAATATTTCTATTTCAATCCTATTAAATGTAGGAAGCATGCATTCTGATTTTTTTCAGATTTCTTTGTTAGTAAAAAAAAGGCCCTCCCTGTTTGTATACTCAAATTCTTAAAATTCCTTTCTTCTCTGTCAAAGTTTATATTTGCTATTTATCTTTTTTTTATAGGTTTTGAATTACATGAACATGGTTTTATCTTTAAGTAGATATACTCAGCACCAATGACTATTCGTGCAAAAAGTAAACTACAGTAGAGGAAGGGTAGTTATATCAAGGTTAACCAGAAAAAATATTTGCCCCAAGACTGCTCTGAACACACCTAATTATAATCTAAACTCTGCTGGCCACATTTTAGGTCATGTGTCCATGAATCTGCCACGGCCAGAACCAACACTGTTGCTTCCAGTCCTGCCTTTGTGCCTTCTGTCCCACTCATGGCATACACCTCAGTGCCACTTCCCACCCAGTCACCATGGAGGGCCATCCCGACTCTGGCCATTGAGAGGTCAGAAGCACCGAACTGTCCACAGCTTAGTTGTGCTGCTCTCTTCCATGGCAGACAGTTGAGTTTATTTGTAATTACCACAACCAGAAAGAAAGATAACAAAAGGGAGGGGACAGCACATCTATTGGGCTGTTGCCATATATCCCTTAAGACTTGATTGTTTTACAGATGAGGAAATTAAAGCTTGGAAAGGTTAAATAACTTTTCTTCAAGGATCATAGTTAACATGTCCTAAAACTGAGGCCTGCGCCCATCATCCCTCTGGTGCTGATGTCTGTATTCTTTATCACTGGGCCCTCCTACCTCTATATGCAAAGAAAAGAGCGTGCTGTTCAGCCAGAAAGTGTTTCTGTCCTTCTTCCCTTTATTCACCCAATAACTTGAACTTGCTAACTTTATCAATAAACATATAACAAAAGTATATTTTATCTCCCTGCTTATTAAATATCTTTTTCTTTAGATTTCTCAGGAGATGAAACCTCAAGAGATTACCTGCTACCACTAGTTTTCAAATAAATCCTTTTTAAAAGGTGGAATGTGGTATGTTCTACTTTGAAAAGAAAAATGAAAGTCCTTAAAAGCCTCTTATTTCTTTCATTAATCAGTGTTTCATCTTTACCTTTCCTAAAATAGAATATAATGAATTGCTAAGTATATTTGTATGAAGCATTATTCTAAACTCCAGGTATTTAGGATAAAATAAAAAAAGGAATTTCATAGGAAAACTTAAAAGTCCAAGTTAAGAATAGAAATAACTTGTTTTATATAACAGCTTTATTGAAATATAAGTCATAGACCATACAGTTGACCCATTTAAGGTGTGCAATTCAGTGGTTTTTAAATACATTAACAGAGTTCTGTACCCATCAATACATTTTAGGACATTTTTATCACTTCGGAAAGAAAGCCCCTACCCATCAGCAGCCACCCTTCCTTTTCCCCCCAAATATAGACCATTTAAGAAGAGACTATATATACTTGCTATTTTTAAATAGGCTATATAAACATCTTCCTTAGATAATCAATTGATCACTTGTAGAAATTAGGTGACTCTTTAGTTTAAGTTGATTTGTAGGTATAGTCTATGGGTGAGTTTGCACAGTGTTTTGAAGCAAAAACGAATAGAAACTTAAAGTCAGGGTTTTGTTTTGATTAGTTTGGATTAGTTGACTCTGCCCCACTGACTGCATTTGGAATCTCACCCCACCAACTTGAACCTGCATCTAGATTGCAGGGATATTGGAAGGACTATAGATGAATAAGTAGAAATCCATCATCATTGTCAGAAAAGCAGTTCAAAAGAGAGACTTGTTAGACCCAGTAAACATGCAAAAGGACAAAAACAAAACGGCTGAGTACAAAAGGTTGACAGAACTCTAAAAAGTCTAATTGTTGTTTTGTCCTGCCAAACTTCGCTAAGGTAAATCAATATATTAAATAAAGTTAAAAAAAATAATTGGCCTATGTTGCTTCTATAATCTATATTGAAGCAATGTTGTTTTCTTCCCCTACCTTAGGAGAAATCTCCCTGGAGATAGGGCAAAAGCTCTTGATGTTATGATTCCTCTGGTGCAAAGTGAAGAGCAAGTTGCTTCAGATATGTATTGCCTAGTTGGTCGAATCTACAAAGATATGTTTTTGGACTCTAATTTCATGGACACTGAAAGTAGAGACCATGGAGCTTCCTGGTAAGTATATAGAATAAGATACTTGATAAAGCCATGATAAAAAAACTGTACTTGACTGTACAAAATTATTGTTTTTATCCTATAGATTGTATATTTTGAAATCTAGAATGAATAGTTAAATTATTGTTTTTATCCTATAGATTGTATATTTTGAAATCTAGAATGAATAGTTTTAGTAAACAATTTTGATGAAATTCATTTAATATGAATTTGAGAGTAAATTGAGCTAAATTGGATAAGAAAATAATTTGAGAAAATATAATCTTTAAAAGATATTTTAAACATATAATGTAATAACAAAAAGATAATTTTGTGGAAAATTTGTAGGAGTAATATAGAAAGACATTAAAGAACTGAATGAAGGGAAAACATATACTAAGTTTGTGAATGAGAAGACTTGATAATTTAAAGATGTTCATTCTCCCCAAGACTTGATAATTTAAAGACCTTCATTACATGTTTTTCATGTACTTTAACAAATTGATTATAAAATTTATTTGAAGAAATAAAGGACTAAGAATAGGCAAAGCAATTTTGAAGAACAAGGGGGAGGGATTTGCTCTACCAGATAACAACACTTAATATTAAGATGTAATAGTTAAGATATTGCAGCATGAGTGCATAGACAAATAAGACAGGGGAACAGAAGAGAGAGCCTGGAATAGACTGAGATATACGAGATTAGATTGATGGCATGGTATGCTTCATGAACCAGAATTAAAAGAATGGACTCTTCGGGAATGGTATTGGGAACATTTGTTGATTTGCTTGTAAAATAAAATAAAATCGGATCCCTAGTCAGTGATTCTTTTACATCTTTCTATGTTGATAGATAGTAACTGTACTAGAGGGGATAAGGATTTAATAATGTGGGTAACTGTTGAACCACTGTGCTGTATATTTGAAACCAATAAAAAATAAAAATAAAAAGTAAAATTGCATCCAATTTTACTTTTTAAACCATGCACAAAAAATGACATCCAATTGAATTAAAGACCAAAAATTTTTTAGAACATACTTTTCAGAAAAAATACTTTCAGAATAAAATATACAAACTGTATTTATGTCCTTAGGATAGGAATGAATTTCTTAAGCAATGCTTAAAAATACCATAGACCATGAAAAGAAGATTGGGAAGCTAGGGTGCATTAAAATTTGCTTCTGCTCTTGGAAGATTCTGGCTTTTGGAAATGTCAGAGTAGGTCCTAGTGCACTCATCCTTCTGCCAATAACATTGTAAACAATAGGAAAGCACATAAATTTGAAAGCACCAAAGAGTGACTAAAAGTAGTCAGAAATGAGAGGTTTTCATCCTTGGATGAAGGGTCCCACACTATGTACGATCCATGTTTAAATGGCTTTTCCCTTGGGCCCAATATCACAGTCTTACTGGCCAGAGGGGTTAGTTTGAGGCTGCCAAAATGCCTGGAAATTGTGTGGTATACTACCTAAATGAAGGAGCCATGGAGAGAAAAAAAAACCCAAAATCTGTGTACAAACTTCCCTTCAATTTTTGGCTGACACCCGATATGTGCACGTGTGAGGTAAAACTCAAGGAGCCCAGGAGGGAAGTAGCAGATAGAAAACAAAAAGAGATGAGCGGAGATTTTAGCAGCTGCCCAGTACAGGAGAAACAGGAGTTTGAACCTCACTGATCAGACGGGCTTTGTCAACAGTTTGAGCTTTCCACTGAAACTACAGAAGGGCCAAGGCTTAGGGAAAAAAACCTACATGTAAGGAAGTGCACTAAAATTAAGAGCAAACCAGAACATACTTAATAAAACCTAAAACCAAACCTCACATGATCAAGGTGAACCACCAGTAATTTATTTGCCTGTTATAATGAAACTCAGTACTCTTAAGTGAAGGATAATAGAATCTAAATTCTCTAAAACATATCATCCAGAATGTCTAGTTCATCATCAGAAATTATTAGATCTATGAAGATACAGGAAACTGTGATCCTTTAAAATAAAATCAGTCAATAGGAATAGACCAACAGACAACACAGATTTTGGAACTATTAGAAAAGGACATTAAAATACTAACAATAAATATGTTAAAGAGAGTACTGGAAAAGATGGACAGTATGGGTGAAAACATGAACAATTATGGCAATATATGTAAACTGGAAGAAAGCCAGTAGGAAATTCTAAAACTGAAAAATACAATATCTAAAGTCAAAATTTCATCAGATGGGATTAACAGCTAGCACACAGTACATGAAGGAATGAGAAAACTTGCAAACAAGTCGTTAAGAGTCATTCAAATGGAAGCAGATGAAAGAAAAAGATTGAGAAAGAAAATAATAATCTTAGTGACCTGTGGAATAGCATTGAGCATTCTAACCTACTGTTAATTGGAATCTAAGAAGGAGAGAAGAGAGATGACGTAATAGGAAAAATACCTAAAGAATTAGTAGCCAAATATTATCCAAGTCTGATGAAAACAAACAAATAAGCAAGCAAATGAAATAGCCCACAGATCTTGGAAGCTGGGCAAAATCCAACCAGGACAAATACAAGGAAAACCATCTGTAGCACAGCATAGAAAAATTGGTGGAAAATTTAAAGAAAATGTCATAATTGCAGCCTAGGAAAAAAAGATACATTACATACAAGGTTAAGGATGTGAGCTTACTTCTCATCAGAAGGAAGCCAACAGACAGTGAAATAGCATCTTTAAAGTGCTTTAAGAAGAAAACAGTAAACCAAAAATTCTATATCCAGGGATAATATCTTTCAAAAATGAGGTAAAATAAAGACATTAAAAAAAAACAGACTGAGATAATTTTGCTAGCAGAACTTTACTATAAGAAATGTTAAAAGAAAATCTTTAGGTAGAAGGAAAGTGATGCCAAATAGGAACTTGGGTCTGCAGGAAGGAATTCAGAGCACTAGAAATGGCAAATATATCAATGAAAATAAATGATATCATCAACAAAGTGAAAAAATAAACTACAAATGAAACAATCCATATGACTGATAGAGGATTTGTATTCAGTATATATAAGTAACTCTTAAAAATATTTAAGAAAAAAAGATTTAAAATGGGCATAGGATATAACAGTCCATTCACAAAAGAGGAATCACAAATGGTCAATAAGTATACTTTACAAACATATAAAAAGGCTTTTATGCCATTTTATATTATTTAGATAAAAATTTCTAAGTTTGACAATATCAATTGTTGGCAGGAATGTTAGAGAAATGGGAGTCCTAATCCTTTCCTGGTTGTAGTAGAAAATTTTGAAAAGATTTTGGCATTATCAGGGTAAGTTGACAGCTAACTTACCCTAGAAATAGCAGATCTACTCCTAGTTATGTACCACAAAGAAACTCTAGAAGCTTCTCTACATAAATTTCAACATAAAAAAAAAATTCCTTAAAAAAAAGTTGAGCAAAATGAGCCAATGTCAGGATACAGACAGTACAAAATTGTTTATAGAAACTTTAAAAACAGTCATACACATCTAATGAAGCCATAGATGCATGAATGTGCATCCTAATTCCCAATTCAGTATAATGGTACCAGTGGGGAAGAAAGAGTAGAAAGGGATCATGGAGTGATTCACATGCAGCTACAAGAATATTTAAAACATTTTATTTCTTTAGCTAAGTGGTGGGTATGTGGAAGGATTGCTTATATTATTCTTCGTACGTCTTAGTATTCCTAAAAACATTCCTAACTCCCAGACTTAAACAAATAATAATAAAGGACATTGACTTAGTTCAGGAGATCCTCAATGACAGCCATGAAATTTTTTAAGTTGCAAAACAGAAATCTTGGGATTCAAGATGGCGGCATGAGAGGTGAGACAGAGAATTCCTCCCAAAACCACAAATAGTATGAAAATATAGTTAATTGCTACAACTAATCCTAAAACAGCAACAAGAAAGAAGGCTGAACCAGACTGCATGCAGACCTCACGAACAGAGCAGACCTCATGAACACGGTAATGTACGAAAGCCTTTATCAGGCGGGACCCAAGCCCTTCCCTTACCCCAGCTCACTGGTGGGAGGAAGAGAAATGGAGTTGGGGAGGGGGTGGAAGCCTAGAACTGCTGAACACCGAGCCTTGAGGTCTGCTTTTGGAGCAGAAACTTACACTGTGTGGTGAGAGGAGAGCTGGACAAGGTTGTCTGGCTGCTCTCTGCCCAGCTGGTTGGGAACTTTGAGGAGCTTCAGACACCCCATCCCCCTGTCTGCCTACTCAGCTCCAAGGCCCCCCACTGTGACATACAGCCTGCTGTGCCTTCCTCCTGGCCTACCGGCACTGGTTCGCAAACCGGCTGTCACTGCGCTGGTGTCAGACCAGCCAGAAGGAGGCTCAGCCTACAACACCTATAGATGCAAAGCACAGAGGCTTACACCTGTGTGCTTGGCCCACTGGCTCTGACTCTTGAGACAGGCACTGCAGACAGGAATCAGGAAACAGATATTTCCTCCCCCCAGGCACCAGCACCACTCCCCTATGACCCCCAGCCTCACTCTAGGGGCTGAGCAGCTCCAGAGACTGGAGCTTCTGGGCACTAGTGGCCAGAAATATGAAACATCAAAAGAACACAGTTCAGAACAAAATCTCACAAACCGCAGAAAAAGGGCCTAATGAAATTGAACTCACCAGTCTGCATGAAAAAGAGTTCAAAATAAAAAACATAAACATGCTTATGGAGGTACAGAAAAATATTCAAGAACTCAGGAATGAATTTAAGTCGGAGATTCAATCATCAAGAAACTCCATATCTGAAATGAAACATACAATGGAGGGATTTAAAAGCAGATTAGATGTAGTAGAAGAGAGGGTAAATGGAATAGAAATTAGAGAAGAGGAATACAAAGAAGCTGAGGCACAGAGAGAAAAAGAATCTCTAAGAATGAAAGAATATTGAGAGAACTGTGTGACCAATCCAAACGGAGCAATATTCATATTATAGGGATACCAGAAGAAGAAGAGAGAGAAAAAGGGATAGAAAGTGTCATTGAGGAGGTAATTACTGAAAAATTCCCCAGTCTGGGGAAGGAGATAGTCTCTCAGGCCATGGAGGTGCACGGATCTCCCAACACAAGGGACCTAAGGAAGACAACACCAAGACATATAATAATTAAAATGGCAAAGATCAAGGATAAAGACAGTCTTTTAAAAGCAGCTAGAGAGAGAAAAAAGATCACATACAAAGGAAAACCCATCAGGCTATCATCAGACTTCTCAACAGAAACCTTGGTATATTTGGCATGATATATTTAATGCAATGGAGCAGAAGGGCCTTGAACCAAGAATACTATAGCCGGCAAGGTTATTATTTAAATTTGAAGGAGGAAGTAAACAATTTTCAGATAAGAAAAAGTTGAGAGAATGTACCTCCCACAAACCACCTCTACAGTGCATTTTGGAGGACTCCAATAGATGGAAGTATTCCTAAGGCAAAGTAGATATCACCCAAGGGATAGACAATGAGCACAGAATATGATTCATAACATACAAAGAATGGAGGAGGAAGAAAAAGAAGGAAAGGAAAAAAAATAACCTTTAGGTTGTGTTTGTAATAGCACACGAAGTGAGTTAAATTAGACTGTTAGATAGTAAGGGAATTACCCTTGAACCTTTGGTAACCATGAATCTAAAGCCTGCAATGGCAATATTTACATACCTGTCGATAACCACCCTAAATGTAAATGGTCTGAATGCACCAATCAAAAGACATAGAATCACTGAATGGATTAAAAAACAAGACACGCCTATATGCTGCCTACAAGAGACTCACTTCAAACTCAGACTGAAAGTAAAGGGATGGAAAGAGATATTTCATGCAACTTACAGGGAGAAAAAAGCAGGAGTTGCAGTACTTGTATCAGACAAAATAGATTTCAAAACAAAGAAAGTCACAAGAGACAAAGAAGGACATTACATAATGATAAAGAGGTCAGTCCAGCAAGAGGATATAACTATTATAAATATCTATGCACCCAACACAGGATCACCTACATATGTGAAACAACTACTAACAGAATTAAAGGGGGAAATAGAATGCAATGCATTCATTTTAGGAGACTTCAACACACCAGTCACTCCAAAGGAAAGATCAACCAGACAGAAAATAAGTAAAGAGACAGAGGCACTGAACAACGTATTAGAACAGATGGACCTAACAGACATCTACAGAACACTCCATCCAAAAGCAACAGGATACACATTCTTCTCAAGTGCACATGGAACATTTTCAAGAATAGACCACATACTAGGCGGCAAAAAGAGCCTCAGTAAATTCAAAAAGATTGAAATTGTACCAACCAGCTTGTCAGATCACAAAGGTATGAAACTAGAAATAAATTTCATGAAGAAAATGAAAAAGCCCACAAACACATGGAGGCTTAAAAACATGCTCCTAAATAATCAATGGATCGATGACCAAATAAAAACAGAGATCAAGCAATATATGGAGATAAATGACAACAATAATTCAACAACACAAAATCTGTGGCCGTGCTAAGAGGGAAATATTATTACAATACAGGTATACTTCAGGAAAGAATATCAATCCCAAATGAACAGTCTAAACTCACAATTAATGAAACTAGAAAAGGAAGAACAAATGAGGCCCAAAGTCAGTAGAAGGAGGGACATAATAAAGCTTAGAGCATAAGTAAATACAATTTTATTCGAGAAGAATAAAACAATAGAAAGAATCAATGAAAGCAGAAGCTGGTTCTTTGAGAAAATAAACAAAATAGATAAACCACTAGCCAGACTAATAAAAGAAAAAAGAGAGTCTATACATAAAAAGAATCAGAAAAGAAAAAGGAAAAATCGCTACGGTCACCACAGAAATACAAAGAATTATGAGACAATACTATGTAAAATTACATGGTATCAAACTGGATAACCTAGAAGAAATGGACAACATTCTAGAAAAATACAACCTTCCAAAGCTGAACCAGGAAGAAACAGAAAATCTGAATAGACCAATCACCAAAGAAATTGAATTGGTAATCGAAAACCTACCTAAGAACAAAACCCATATAGATGGTTTCGCTGCTGAATTTTATCAAGCATGTTGTGAAGACCTAATACCCATCCTCCTTAAAGTTTTACAAAGTAGAAGAGGAGGGAATATTCCCAAACTCATTCTATGAGGCCAACATCACTCTAATACCAAAACCAGGCAAAGACACCACAAAAAGAGAAAATTACAGACCAATATCCCTGATGAACACAGATGCAAAAATAATCAACAAAGTATTAGCGAACCAAATTCAAAAATACATCAAAAAGATTATCCATCATGATCAAGTGAGATTCATCCCAGGGATGCAAGGATAATACAACATTCAAAAATCCATCAACATCATCCACTACATCATCAAAAAGGGCAAAAACCACATGATCATCTCCATAGATGCTGAAAAAGCATTCAACAAAATTCAACATTCATTCATGATAAAAACTCTCAACAAAATGGGTATAGAGGGCAAGTACCTCAGCATAATAAAGGCCATATATGACAAACCCACAGCCAACATTATACTTAACAGCGAGAAGCTGAAAGCTTTTCCTTTAAGATCAAGAACAAGATAAGGATGCTCACTCTTCCCACTTTTATTCAACATAGTTCTGGAGGTCCTAGCCAGGGCAATCAGAAAACACAAAGAAATAAAAGGCATCCAGATTGGCAAGGAAGAAGTCAAACTGTCCCTGTTTGCAAATGACATGATATTGTACATTAAAAACCCTAAAGAATCCACTCCAAAACTATTAGATCTAATATCTGAATTCAGCAAAGTTGCGGGATACAAAATTAATACACAGAAATTTGTTGCATTCCTATACACTAACTATGAACTAGCAGAAAGAGAAATCAGGAAAACAATTCCATTCACAATTGCATCAAAAAGAATAAAATACCTAGGAATAAACCTAACCTAGGAATTGAAAGACCTATACCCTGAAAACTACAGGACACTCTTAAAAGAAATTAAAGAGGACACTAATAAATGGAAATTCATCCTGTGCTGTTGGCTAGGAAGAATAATATTGTCAATATGACCATCCTGCCTAAAGCAATCTACAGATTCAATGCAATCCCTATCAAAATACCTACAACATTCTTCAATGAACTAGAGCAAATAGCTCTAAAATTCATATGGAACCACAAAAGACCCCAAATAGCCAAAGCAATACTGAGAAGGAAGAATAAAGCAGGGAGAATTATGCTCCCTGACTTCAAGCTCAACTACAAAGCCACAGTAATCAAGACAATTTGGTACTGGCACAAGAACAGACCCATAGACCAGTGGTACAGAGTAGAAAGTCCAGATACAAACCCAAGCATATGTGGTCAACTAATATATGATAAAGGAGCCATGGATATACAATGGGGAAATGACAGCCTCTTCAACAGCTGGTGTGGGCAAAACTGGAGAGCTACATGTAAGAGAATGAAACTAGATTATTGTTTAACCCTGTACTCAAAAGTAAACTCAAAATGGATTAAAACCTGAATGTAAGTCATGAAACCATAAAACTCTTAGAAAAAAATATATGCAAAAATCTCTTGAACATAAACATGAGCAACTTCTTCATGAACATGTCTCCCCAGGCAAGGGAAACAAAAGCAAAAATGAACAAGTGCGACTATATTAAATTAAAAAGCTTCTGTACAGCAAAGTATACCATCAGTAGAACAAAAAAACATCCTACAGTATGACAGATCCAATAAAAGGTTGACATCCAAATATATAAAGAACTCACACACCTCAACAAACAAAAAGCAAATAATCCAATAAAAAAATGGGCACAGGATCTGAACAGACACTTTTCCAAAGAAGAAATTCAGATGGCCAACAGACACATGAAAAGATGCTCCACATCACTAATCATCAGAGAAATGCAAATTAAAACCACAATGAGATATCACCTCACACCAGTTAGGATGGCCACCATCCAAAAGTCAAACAACAACAAATGTTGGCAAGGATGTGGAGAAAGGGTAGCTGTCCTACACTGCTGGTGGGAATGTAAATTAGTTCAACCATTGTGGAAAGCAGTATGGAGGTTCCTCAAAAAACTCAAAATAGAAATACCATTTGACCCAGAAATTCCACTCTTAGGAATTTACCCTAAGAATGCAGGAGCCCAGTTTGAAAAAGACATAAAAATATGCACTCCTATGTTTATCGCGGCACTGTTTACAATAGCCAAGAAATGGAAGCAACTTAAGTGTTCATCCGTAGATGAATGGATAAAGAAGATGTGGTACATATACACAATGGAATATTATTCAGCCATAAGAAGAAAACAAATCCTACCGTTTGCAACAACATGGATGGAACTAGAGGGTATTATGCTCAGTGAAACAAGCCAGGTGGAGAAAGACAAGTATCAAATGATTTCACTCATCTGTGGAGTATAACAACAAAGAAAAGCTGAAGGAACAAAACAGCAGCAGAATCACAGAACCCAAGAATGGACTAACAGTTACCAAAGGGAAAGGGACTGGGGAGGATGGGTGGGAAGGGAGGGATACGGGGGAAAACGGGGCATTACGATTAGCACACATAATGTAGGGTGTTGGGGACATGGGGAAGTCAGTATATACAGAGAAGACAAGTAATGATTCTATGGCATCTTACTACGCTGATGGACAGTGACTGTAATGGGGTATGTGGGGGGCACTTGATAATAGGGCGAGTCTAGTAATCATAATGTTCAAGTAATTGTACGTTAACGATATAAAAAAAATGAAATCTTAACTTTTCAAAGTCTTGTATCACTTTAGCAGTTTAATTTAGTGGGACTGAAATTGGGATAATGGATTATAACTAGTGAAGAGATTTGGGGACAGTGATTTCCTAGATCCTCATGGAAAGCTTTGGTCTTAAATTTGTATTATAAATTTTTACTACAATCCAAAGAGTTTTACAGTTGTCTTAACTGTAAACTTAATTTTTTTTTCTGCTCTTATAATAGAGGAACGTTGCTATGCAGCCTTTCTATTACCAGAAGATTTACACTTTAAGAAAATTTTTAGTTGTAGGAGAATTAGAATGTGATATTTGGAAACATGGTGTGAGTATAAATGCTTTGATATAGTAGTGATAAAGACATGCATAGGTAATATTTAAAAGCCTGATTTTCATGGTCAGTGAATTCGAAAGGAAAACATCTCCTATGAAGATAAGATAGTGTGCATCAAGCACAGGAGTAAAATAGAGGTGTTTCCCCATTTGAAAACCAAGCAGTTTAGACTACTGAGCGCTTTCAGGGTCACATAAAGTTCAGTAAAGGAGCAGAGGCTTTTCCTGTTGTGTTTTTGGTTTAACTTTCTATACTTCCAGATTCTGGTTCCTTTTTTTATGGTTCCTATTTAGTTGAGGATCATTAACTGTCTCTTGAAAGAGCTTTGTGTTCAAGGTCTTCAGGTCAGATTGAAGATGTCAGAATTTTTATGATTTCATTTTAAGCCAGCAATTGATTTTCTAGTAAGAACTGGAAGGGAAGGTCATTGAAGCTCAAAGCCTTTTAATGGGAGAATCTTTAGGAGTTGATCTTGTGTGTGTCATTCACTGATATTTAATAAAATAAGAATGTCGCTTTTGCTGTTAATTACCTATACATACCTGCCGTTATTGTCATTACATACATTTGTCCAAAGGATCACCAAGAAGTGCCCCCTCACCATTTAAAAATGGGTGTTTTTCCTTGTCTTCAGCACTGTAAAGCTGATTTGGTATTTCTTCGTGTTTTGATCCAACTCCTGCATGCTGCAAACACACTCATTCGTGTTGGTGTATTGGCATGGTCCCTAAACCCCTCTCTGTTAGAGCTGAGAAGTAAAAGCACCTCAAGGTGCTAACACAAAAGGATGTCACTGAGGTTATTAGATATCTGGACAGATTTACCCAGGATTATGCTTTCTTGAGTCATGAGTCCCACAAGGATGTTTCAACTAATCTTTTCCAAGCCATAATCCTCTGAGTTTTTACTCATCATTTGCCGGTGTTGGAATAAGGAGAGGGATGTTGTGGCAGGTAGTCAGTCCCTCAGGCTTCATCTATGGACACTTTCCATTGTCTGAATCATTTTCTGTTGACTTGAATAGACAGTAATCAATTAACCATGGAAATGATTAAGGTTGAGAGTTTTAACTCAATAGAAAAAGAGCCCCAAGCAGTTATTACAATGGCTCAAAGAACTCTTTCTTGCAGTTCCTCTTTTTAACATCTTTAATGAGTTCATTTTTCCCACCCCATATTAAGAGAAAGTTTTACACATCTCTCTGGGCATTGTATCTAAGTACTGTGCCAAGGCACCCTTTTACTTCTAGGGAGACTCTCTAATGTAGGTCTTTTTTCTGAGAAGTTTACTTGGGGGTTCAGAATGTGAAAATAGAAAATAAAAAAGCTCATGGTTTAGAATTTTTAAGTTTGCATTATTGTGATATGTTGTTAGAACAAACTTTGGTTGTTGACTCTTACCTGGGACAGAGGTTGAGTAGTTTGAATGAACATACTCTGCTGAGTAAGTATAAGAAAAGATTAGTCCTCTAATATTTGATGTTCTTCATTACTGATTTCCTTAGTTATTTTTCTTCACTGAAGCTCTTTCAGATGGCTGAAATAATGCTATTTTTTTATGTTTAAATTTTTATAATCCAAATTAAGGTATGAAAAATGCCTTTTTGATCTTTAGGTAATTAAACTAAGTTTAGCTTTTAGTTATTAAAAGGTTATAGCATATTATCAGAGCTGTTCAATATAAAATTAAATATAAGTTAAATAAAGCAGTGATAATGCCTGTCATAAGGGCTGGTTAGAGGATTTTGGGGGCTGCTGTAGATTAAAGAGCAAGATAAGCAAACAGAGCTGGTAGGATATCCAGCTTTCCAAGTGTGAAATGTTGTGACCCAAGAGTCTAGACTTATCCTAAAAAAAGGTCATTGAGTTTCTGAAATGACAGACTTAATTGGAATGACCCAAGGAAATATCATGGGCCATGGCTTGGATGGAGGGCTATGGAAAGTTCATTACCAATTCATCTCCACAGTTTCTTTTTTAATCTAATCTTAAAGAGAAATAGCTATGATACAGTTATGCTGAATTCATAAGCAGCACCACTTACTTAGAACACCTTGTTATATGGAATATTTGTTTAGTAGATAGAAATAATAATCAATCCCTTAAGCTTCAGATTTCACACAAGGTTTCTGATTATGTTATTTATGAACTGTTGGAGTCTTACAAACACCTTGTAAAGTAAGCTAGGCTGACATTTTTCTTCCCATTTTACAACTGAGGTAATCGAAAGTTCCCTGTGATTAATAAAACTGCACATCTGTGTTCTTCAGATCCAGTGTTGTTTTTTCCTAGACTCTCTTTCCTGGAATTTCCAGGAACAGACACTTCCAGGAATGTCTATACTATGTTGTTGAAAAAACATGGACTTCTGGGAGACTGTCATGTGATAAATGTTGACTCAGTGCTAGGAAAAAGTGTAATCCTAGGCAAATTACTTATCCTTTAGAAAATTCAGTTTTCTTATGTAAAAAATAAGAAAAACACTTACCTACATGAGTTAAAATGCACATAGCACCCAACAGGTAGCAGAATACCTTACTTCAGTGGGCTTAAACAAGAAGAAAATGCATCTTCTTAAACATGACATCCAGAAATAGGGCTGGGTCTGCTGTAGATTGGGTCAGCAGCTTAAAAATGTCAACCAGGTCTGTTCCCTCATTATTGCTGTGTATGGCTCTGTCCTCAGGCTCGCTTGGTGCAAAGTGGCTGCAGCCATTCCAGGAATCAGTCCAATTTAGCTACACCAAATTCTGGAGAGGAAAGGAGGCCATTTTTTTGATAGGGCTGAGAAAACACACTCATAAAAGCCTATCTCTGACTTTACTTGCATTTCATTCTCCTTCTAGTATTTCATCATCTGCCGGGTACTATACAAATCACTGACCAGGAGGATGGGCTTATTACGGCTGATTTAAATTTACCACTTTACAAGGAATGAGTGCTTTGTTTCAAGGATTCAATGAAGCAATCTATGTTAAAGTCCTGGAATTTTATAGGCAGTTAGTGTTATACCCTTAATATATATTATGTGCAAATATTTTATATTTATTTATATATTGTTATATTTATCCATGTTCAAAATGGATATGGACTAAATTTCCCTTCACCTAAAATATTCCCAAGAGTCTTCTTTCTCTTCGGTCTGAATCTAACTGAACATTTTAGCTAATGAGGGGAAAGTTATTGAGCCTGTATACTTTGTACATAGACCTTGTTTGAATTCCATATACCACGCCTGCTGTGGGGTCATATAAGATAGGCAGTGACTGCATAAAGTCATACTCGATTTTAGAGAGATAGTATTCTCCTTAAGGGGAGATATAGGCCATTTTCAGAACTTTTAAAGGAAATTAGGTGCTTGCCCTGTATTAGCATAGTCATGTCTCTCTTGTTCTAATGCTAAAAAAGATCCGTAGCCAGGAAATTAAAAGCATTAATTCTGTTTTTAGCATTAGTATGGTCATTTTTCCATAGTAACTTGGAAATGACCAAACAGCCTGGCCTTATCAACTAATTTTCTTTTACGTCAGTGACAGTGCTATTCAAACAGTAGTGTGTGCCTAATAGCAATTTGGTTTTTACATTATTAATGGGATTGGCTTTACTTTGGAAGAGTTATGTAACAAGCCAATTGACATACAAATAAAGACCAATGTCTATTTTCCATTTGCCAGATTATCCCTTCTTCGTTTTTCTTGTCTTTAACATAGCTTTCTTTGTATTATCTGTTTCCACTACCCTCCTCATGACCCCCCACCCAGAATTTTATCTCACAGTCATTTTTGTTTAGTTCTTTATTGTGTCTATTAGATGCATTGCCAAATTTTGGATGATTGTTATTTTTAGAACACAAAGCCAGAACAGTTTTTGGTAACTCAGTGTGACACCAGCTCATTGGTGTCCACCTGCAGGTGGCTCCTAAGGGACTAGCAGTTCCACAGTTGAGAACTTAGGTAAAACCCACAGTGTGCCCACAGCTGCTTTGTAAACAGCATCCTGGTACATTGCCTTGACCTTGATTTAATACAGCCTTCAGTAAATGATCGATTGGATGAAGCTCTGTTATAACCTGACCAAGTCAAAATCCAAGAATGATAATATTCAGTATGTCACTGTGGAGGCTTCCTAATTTTGGCTAACAAATATTGGGCACCTAAGGAGAGCAACTAAGGCTTATTTCATGTAACCCCCTTGCTAAAGGAATGAGTGAGAGAGCTAGATGTTTTCCAGGCATTATGCTGAAAAGGAAGGAGAATATGGAAGAATAGGGAACAAAGCCATCTTTTCCAAGCCTGGCTGAACATTAGAACTGGCATGGGGAAGTTTTTCGACAATGCAGAGTTCTTTGTTCCTGGGTGATCTGCTTAGTGGATCCATGTTATTGAACAGATTAACCATGATTGATGATATAACTATTCCATGTTTATGAAATGTTTAGATTTCCCCCATATTTTGCTATCATTTCCTCCCCTCCTAAATCTTCACTGTTCTTCATATCCATGAAGGTTAAGTTTAAACACTAACACTCCTCAGCTTCCCCTTAAGAGCTTTCCCAAATGTGTCTCTTCCCATCTGGGTTTTGCATTTTAATTTGAAGAGAATTGGCAGTTATTGGAAGGGTAAGTTTAGATTGGTCATAACCATGAAAGCCATTCACTCTCAGGAGTAATCCAGTGAGTACATATTAAAATCATGAGCTATTCTTTCTTGTTGTTAGCCATGTGGCAAAAATGAAGAGAGATGAGAATACTTCATTTTGGCATGGGTGCAGTGTAAAAGTCTCCCTCATACACTGCTCATGGACATGTGGATTCGACCTTTCTGGAAAGCAGTTGGGCATTATGCATCAAGAACCTTGAAATAATTCGTGTTCTTCAATCCAGTTATGTCCTTTGGAAGCTGTTCTAAGGAAATAGGAGAAACAGAAAAAGAAATGTATTTATAGCAATGTTCACTACACTGAATTTTATGGAAACAAAAAATTGGAAGAAACCTGTATGTCCAACAGTAGGGAAAATGTTAAGTGAAGGATAACATCCCTATGTGGTGGAATATCATTCATTCAAAATTGTGGGGTGGGGGATTTGGTGGTGAAAGTGTACAGAAATCTGTCTCGACCATTTTCAAGTGTACAAATCAGTGACATTAAGTACATTCACATTGCCATGCTACCATCACCACTGTCCAACCACAACTCTTCTCTTACAAAACTCAAACTCTATACCCATTAGCAACTTCCCATGTTCCTCTCCTCCTAGCCCTCAGCAACCATCATTCTGCTCTGTCTCTAGCAAGTCGACTACTCATATAAATGAAGTCATATGATATTTGTCTGTTTTGTGATGGATTACTAAATTTAGCATGTTGTTCTCAAGGTTCATTCATATGGTGTATGTCAGAATTTCCTTTTTAGGGATGAATAGTATTCCATTTTACGTATACACTGTATTTGGTTTCTTTCCACCTTTTGGGTCTTGTGAATAATACTGCTGTGAACACTGGTATGTATAATGTACACAAATGGCATACATATTGGTGCATACTCTTTGAGTTCCCTAATTTCAATTCTTTTGAGTATATTCCCACAATACAATTGTGGTTTTATAAAAAAAATGTTAATAGTAACATGTACCATGATGTATCAAAACTAAAAAACAGATTATAAAAAATAGCATGATTCTCTTTTTTTGGAAAAGAAGTATGTGAATAGTAAAAGGACTGGAGGAAGACAAAATTTGGGGTTCTTTTATTTTCTTCCTGACTTTTCTATTATTTTAAAGATTACTTACAAATCAATAGTTTGACTTGAAGAGAGGGTTTTCCTCTCCTGCAGCTCAAATCAGCACACTGATTTGGCACTAGTATTCTTCTGTGCTGTACTGCTTTGCCTCAGAGTTATTTTATGAGTGATAATTTCAGAAATATCCCTAGAGATGTAAAGTACCATGAAATTCTAATTTAATTACTTGTATATCTTACAGAAAGAATCACAGCTGTTATATCGCAAAAAAAGGAAAAATGACAGCTAAATAAAACTCAACTTGAGCTCTATTTCTTCTTTGTTAGAAAGTAGATGACTCTTTAGCTAGAAATAATCAGTTCAAGAATACTTCCTTTATTCTTGACTGTGTTGAACATCTCAGTACAGATGCAAAAAATGAGCAAAGTCTTTAAAGACTTAATCACTTCATAATCAAGTACTTACCTCTTTGAGAGCTAGCTTGCAATTAGGTGAGAAATGCCGTGCTAATAACACAGCCCTTGAACAAAACTCTATTGCTTTTGAAAGCTTGAATGAGAAACTTGCATCTTTTCAATGTAATCATGAACTGAAGAAGACAAATTATTTACCCTCTTTCAACAAATACTTAGTACTTAAAATAGAATAAAAACAACAATGGTATAAATAACTTCATGCAGCTACTCAAATATAGTCACTAGAATTCTCTTAATATGGGAATGTCTGGTTCTGTCCTTAAGATTTGTTTCCCTTTTGAAGTCATCTTTAATTTAGTTTCCCTCACCTCTAATCATTTTATTTCTCTATCTTTATAGATAGTTGTACGCTCTTAGTCATTGCTTATAGATTTCTTTATGTAAGGACTACAGAGTGTTCATATTCATTGATCGTCTTGCTGATTCAACTGTGAAGTTTACACTGCTGTAAAACTTCTCTTTTGGTGCCTGTTTATGGGCACATTCAGCAGTATTGCCATATTGGTCTCTTAAAAATATTAGTTTCTAGTCTAAGAAGATTGGTCAAATATGTTTACTGACAAACACCATTCTTTCCAAGAATATATCAATACTCGTTGCTGTTGCATATAGGATCCAAGTTTTACCCCTAATGTGAAAGCAGTTCTATCTGCTTTTATTTTCATGTTTGTTTTTCTGGTTTTATCCAATTTCCTTTTACTAAAAAACAAAAACAAAAACACAAAGTAATGAAAAAGGACTAAAAAAAAACAAAACATTTTAAACCTACGCCAAAAGGTGGGCAGAGTGATACAGAGAAGAGAACTCAGGTTTGGAATCCAGCAGAACAGGGTGCATGACTTAATATTTCCATGTCGCGTTGTCCTATCAGTAAACTCTAGACAATCCTCCCTATTTTGAAGAGTTGTCAGGATTAGAAATATTATGCCTGAAGTGTCACGTGCAAGGCCTTGTACCTAGTAGTTGCTTATAATGAGAGGCAGCTGTTATTGTTCCTTTTACTATTTGGTGTTAATCACAGCTTTCTTTGGGAGAAAATAGTATCTGTCCTGTGTTGAATTATTATTCAAAATACATCGTCCTTGTTCATAGGAAGATTATATATACCCACCCCATGACTCCAGGTTTGGGTGTGTGTCTTAGTCAATGCTCATTATCTGCAGAAGCTTTAAAATCTGTGTTGTGGTTGTGCGAAGTGTACTTTTCCTTGGCTATTTTCTGGAGAAAACTGCTCCTTCAGGCTGGGACCTGAGAGAAAACAACATTGAGCACAACTGAGCCAACCGATGTAGGAACGTGCCATGAACAGATGTTGCAAGACACTGGAATTGGCAGGTGTTCGATACAGAAACACCCCCTAAAATGAGTGATAGATCATCTTCAGCTAAAATGAATAGTTTTATTATTTTAGCATCTATATGTATTTTTATCAAGTTTGAATCTTAAAAAAAATGAAGTGAACTAGTTTACGTTCCCACCAGCAGTGTAGGAGGGCTCCCCATTCTCCACATCCTTGCCAACATTTGTTGTTGTCTGTCTTTTGGATGGTGGCGATCCTTACTGGTGTGAGGTGATATCTCATTGCGGTTTTAATTTGCATTTCTCTGATTATTAGCAATATGGAGCATATTTTCATGTGCCTGTTGGCCATCTGAATTTCTTCTTTGGAGAAGTGTCTGTTTAGCTCCTCTGCCCATTTTTTAATTGGCTTATTTGTTTTTTGTTTGTTGAGGTGCGTGAGCTCTTTATGTAATTTGGATGTCAACCCCTTAGCAGATATGTCATTTATGAATACATTCTCCAATGTAAACTAGTTCAACTATTGTGGAAAGCAGTATGAAGGTTACTCAAAAAACTTGAAATAGAAATACCATTTGACCCAGGAATTCCACCCCTAGGAATTTACCCTAAGAATGGAGGAGCCCAGTTTGAAAAAGACATATGCACCCCTATGTTTATTGCAGCACTATTTACAATAGCCAAGAAATGGAAGCAACCTAAGTGTCCATCGGTAGATGAATGGATAAAGAAGATGTGGTACATATACACAATAGAATATTATTCAGCCATAAGAAGAAAACAAATCCTACCATTGGCAACAACATGGATGGAACTAGAGGGTATTATGCTCAGTGAAATAAGCCAGGCAGAGAAAGACAAGTACCAAATCATTTCACTTATCTGTTTAGTATAACAACAAAGCAAAAACTGAAGGAACAAAACAGCAGCAGACTCACAGAACCCAAGAATGGACTAACAGTTACCAAAGGGAAAGGGACTGGGGAGGGTGGGTGGGAAGGGAGGGATAAGAGGGAAAATGGGGCATTACTATTAGCACACATAATGTAGGGGTGGGAGCATGGGAAAGGCAGTATATACAGAGAAGACAAGTAGTGATTCTATAGCATCTTACTATGCTGATGGACAGTGACTGTAATGGGGTATGTGGGGGGGACTTGATAATGGGGGGAGTCTACTAACCATAATGTTCAAGTAATTGTACTTTAATGATATCAAAATAAAAAAAATTTTTTTAAAGTGCTTCTAGTAAAATTTGGGGAAAAAAAGTGAAGTGATAACATGTATATGGAAAATTAGACCCAAGGAACTAGAGAATACAAACATGGCAATAATATGGTTCAACATACTTGGTGTAAATGAGCTTCAAGCCAATAAGCTTCATAGTAGTAGCATGAAAAGGAATCATATACCACTTCTTCGAGGAAACTATTCTCCTAGCAGTAAGTTAAAGGAATTTCTCATGTAAGATCCTAAGTAGGCAACAGTGAAAGCTATGTAAACAATATTCTGGATATTTTTATTAAGTAGTGAATGCCAATAATATTAAAATGAAATATGGTGAAGGTGATAGGCAGTTCACTAATTTCATGTGGTAAGGATGTAGCCTTTCTCATATGTTCTTATCAAGGTCAGGGTTTAGACCATTGACAGATGTGAAAACATTATTTAAATCTGGTATGAATTGCTGTATTTATCACTTGTCTCAGGCTGGTTCTTGGTCAAGAGCAGATGCAGCCTTTGTTCACTCAGCAAGTATTTTGTGATCACCTGCAATGCTGATGATTCAGGCTCTGGAGATTCAGTGGTCAACAGGACTGTCAAGGTCCCTGCTCTTATGGAGCCTGCATTCTATAGAGGAAGATGGACCATAAAGAGAATAATTTCAGATTGTTATAATTCTGTGATAGTTAAAGAACTCTTCAGGGCTTCCATATTTTACATACAGATTTTAAAGAAAATGTTCAGTTTCACTTATTTATTGGCACAAAGTTGTTCTGAGTATCCTTGTACTTTTTTTTAATGCTAATAGAACCTGTGCTAATATCCCCTTTTTTGTTCCTGATAGTAAAGCATAAGGGTGATTTGTTTTCTCTATTTCATTTTCTCTGTCTGATGAACAGTCTGCCTAGGAGTTTATCAATTTTATTAATCTTCTTATAGAACCAACTTCTGGCACTGCTGATTTTCTTTACATCTGCTTTCTATTTCACTGATTTCTTTTTCCTTTATTATATCCTTCCTTCTATTTGGGGGATAATGTGCTGTTACTTTTTAAGGTGGAAGTTTAGAGCATTGATTTTTTAACCTTGCTCCTTTTCCAACAGTGTTTTAAAGGTATAAATTTTTCTGTATCCCAGAAATTTTGGTGTATCAGACTTAGTCACTAGGGCATTTATTTCAATTTTCTTCTTTGTAGTACTCCCAAATGAAATAATAGTGAATATCATTCCCTGTTGAACGGTGTATATGAGGAAGCCCTTGAACAGACCCTAGGAAGTGTTACCTTGAAAATACAGTCATGTGCAAACACTGAGGTCTTTTCAAATGTGGAAGTGTTCTCACAGGTTGATATTTAGTTTCATGCATATTCAGAAAAGGGTTCTTATTCTTTTTGAGGCAAAATTAGTATGCACAAGCACAATCCTGTTTTGCTTAATTTCTTAGTGCACTTGATATTCTTCATTTCCTTTCTTTGTCACTCATATGAACTGATTACTTCAGTATGTTACCTCTATGAACCTCCTCATTGTGTATTTTTTAAGGCTTTTAAAAAGCCACTTAAAAAAATATGTGCAGGGTTCTCATTTTTTAATTTCCACTGTTTATACGTGCATGTGCATACACACCTTCTGTCTCACATTCTGGTAGACTGTTGAGAGGATTCTTTATAAGATTGAGGCTGCTTGATGAGGGAGAGGTAAGTGGGGGAATGCAGCAGAGCTGAGGGTAAGCATATGTAGTTACTTAAGCATTAAATCCTAATAGCACACTAGATTCTGGGGTAAAGGCCAGTGGAATATTTTTACTTGTCCAGGCATTGGAGTTATGTAAACAGAGGCTTTTGCACACTCAGAGTTTCATGATAGAGAAAGTAATCTTGTACATTTGGGTTTTTTTTTTTCATAGGTTCAAAAAGGCATTTGAATCTGAGCCATCACTACAGTCAGGAATTAATTATGCCGTCCTCCTCCTGGCAGCTGGGCACCAGTTTGAGTCTTCTTTTGAGCTCCGAAAAGTTGGTAATTACAACTTGATATTTTGCATGGAAATCAAGAAACAGCCCAACTTGGTATAAAGAAAAAAAAATATTGGAAAGATAGACCCTTTGCTTTCTATCTCATCTGATTTACTGAAAAAAAAATTTTTTTTATATTAAAGCTCCTTGTTTAGTGTTTCTTATGCAGAATCCTGACGTTGGGATGCAATTCAGTTTTCAGGTTACCTGTTTCTAAACCCCCCTGGTTAATATTTATTGTTCCTACTCAAAGTAATGTTGAAAATGTGGGCTCTGCATTCAGCCCTCAACTCCCAAATAAGGTAGTGTTTTGTGGAACATCAAAACATTTCCTATTTTAGGTTGATTTTGCTTTCCTGCTGCTTTAAAGAAGAAGAAAAAACTTCAGGTATTTCTTGTTTCTTTTTTCATTCACACCTGCCCCCATGATCTCAGTGGGGTTGCAGGTAGGGCGTCCAAAGTCCCCAGAGCATCAGGTCAAGTAGGTTGATGGTCTTGGCAGCAACTGGTCTCCTCAGAGACCATCTCTGAATTGTAGCCATTGATAGAATGTGCTTTTGTCCCTTTTCTCTGTGAGCATTGTCTCATCTGCTGACCCTTCTTTGGAATTTAAAGAAATAGGGGCTAAGATGTGAATAAATTTTGTGGGACTTTCTTGGTTCCAGGTTTGATAACATTACTTTTTAAAGATCCTAGATATGGAGCTGTCTATGGTAATCACATTTTCCTCTCTTGAGTTGTCTAACCACTCTCAGAGACTTTTCCAACTCCTGTCAGGCTCATTACCACAGGCCTAGAAATATTTAGCCATATTTTTGATAGAAAAAAAGAAAATTGATCTTAGTAGAGCTATCAATTGTAGAAGAATCTTTTCCTTTAAGAGTTTCCTTTAATCGTTTAAGAGAATGCTTTTGCTTAATTTTCCTTCCAGAAAAATGAGTCCCAGACTTTTTTACATTACTTGGAAAGGATTATAACATATGAAGTGTCCTGAAAAAACCTTCGAAGGCAAATAAAATTTGAATGTTAAGTACATCTTAAAATGTCCAGACTAAAAGAAAGATAAAATACATGTCACTGCTGGACTGTACTGGAATTCAGTGCACTAAGCTCTGTTAGAAATATTTTGTTCAGCCAGTGAATGAGATCAGAGAAAATACATCATAACTTGTACATTTCAGAAAGTATGATTATAATAAAATTTTGAATCTAACATTAACTTTCAAACTATACACTAGCCAAAACTCCTTGTAGATCAGTGGTCTAAAAATAATTTGTATTGCTCCACTATTGAATTTAAGATTTTTTATTGAAGCCTCCAGATCATTATGTTAACTGACACTAATTTGAATGTGTAGGTAGAGCAATAACGTAGTGGTTTGAATATGTACCTATTCTACACTCTCATTTTTAAGTTAAATGTAGATTAAGATGATCAGTACTCTGCCTAGAAACTAGATCTCACCACCAAAAAAAAAAAAGAGATAATTATGTGGCATGATGAAAGTGTTAACTATGTTGGTAATCATTTTGCAATATGTAAGTATATTGAATCAACAAGTTGGACACCGTAAATGTATAAAGGTGAATTTAAAATTTTGGAAATTGCATAACATACACAAACTTAAAATATGACTTGCCAATGAATTTTTTAGCTATTGCAAGAGCTAAGTTTTAGGCTTCTAAAATACTGTTGTTACAGGTTGAGTTTGTTCTCCTGGGTTCTTGTCCCTGCTGCAATGAAGAATTGAAAGGCAGAGACACAGTAGCAAAGCAGAGTGGAAGTTTTATTTGAATACAGTCCAAGGGAGGAGTAGGCCAGAGCCGAGGTAGACAAAGGCCCTGAACTTTTAGGGGAGGGTGTATTTATCATAACTTAGTCAGGAGGCACTTCTTTGACTGACAGGGTAAGGTCATTTGATTGACCACTCTAATTATACACCCATTCCTCTTGGTGCACATGTCTTTTCCTAAAATGCACACAGAAAAGCCTGTGGTGGGGAAGCAAAACCACAACTTTATTTTAATGAGATTATAATGAGGTGTGGTTTGTTCCTTTGCACCCATGTTGGGATCAGGTTGGGATCAGTTTAGCCTGCTCCCAATGGGCAAAGTAGTTATCTCCCTGCAAAGTATTTGTTGTCTTCATGTGGCACCCCCTAACCTGGGCAGAGTTTGGGCAGTTTTTTCCTTGAATCTTATCTTCCCATACTTGGGAAGGATGTGGGCAAGAGATTATTGTCAGGTGCCACTAGTAGGATTGTAACTGGTGCATCATGTCCTAAGCGCAGTTTGACAAAATGTATCAACAGTTAAAAATGAGCCCCTAACAAGTCCAGGCTTAAGACTTGATTATAAGGAAATAATTGAACAAGTGCACAAAGCTATGTGTACGAGAATGTTTACAGTAATAAAAAGCTGCCATTGGAATCCTCCTATACTACTGGTAGGAATGTCAATTGGTGCAGCCACTGTAGAAAGCAGTATGGAAGTTCCTCAGAAAACTAACGATAGAAATACCATTTGACTCAGTAATTCTACTTCTGGGAATTTACCAGAAGAAAACAAAATCCCTGATTCGAAAAGATATATGCACCCCCATGTTTATTGCTGCATTACTTACAATAGCCGAGATACAGATGTAACCTGAGTGTCCATCAATAGATGAATGGATAAGAAGTGGTACATACACACTATGGAATATTATTGATCCATGAAAAAAAAAAAAAAGAAATCCTGCCATTTGCAACAACATGGATGGATCTAGAGGGAATTATGCTCTGAAATAAGCCAGGGGGAGAAAGACAAATACCATATGATTTCACTTATTTGTGGAGTATAAATACAAAGTAAAACAGAATAAAACAGCAGTAGATGCATAGACACAAGAAGTGACTGGTGGTGACATGGGTGAGGGGTTAGGGTGGGTGAGTGGAGAGGTTGAGGGGGATTAAGGGGCACATAAATTCTCAACATTAATATAAGTTGGTCACAGGGATGGTAGTACAGCATGGAAAATATAGCCAATGATTCTGTAACATCTTCCTATGTTGACAGACAGTAACTGTACTAATGGGGATGAGGATTTAACAAAATGGGTAACTGTTGAACCACTATGTTGTATGCTTGAAACCAATATAAGGTTGTACATCAGATACTTCAATTAAAAAAAAGTCTGCCATCATGACACATCCATATGCTAAAGCAATATTTTACATTTAAAAACAAAAACACATTTTGTCCAAATGCTGAATGGCTTTAATGTCACAATAATGTGACAAATTCATGCAAAGGTCAAAGGTAAATATCACCCTTATAGAATGAACGTCTCAAATGCAAGGAAATTTTAGTTTAAAAGTGTTATTGTAATTTTACTGTTAAACATTTTCATAGTCCTTTTTTAGCCATTTGACATGATTTGCTGCTAGATGAATCCTGTGTTTATTGTTCTGCAAACATGATGCAACAAGGAGATGTCATTTGCAACTGAGGTTAGCAGAGGCATGCATTTTTAGCATTCCATATTCCCCACAGTTTCTTCTTTCCTTCATGTTTATTAGATTTTTTATTGTGTGCAAATAGTAGTTATGAATGTTGCTACATACATGGGTATTTTTTTCATCTCATGAAATTTTGAGGGGGCAAAGCTATTCTCTTTTTAACTTAGCACCACAAAAATGTGAAGAATTCACAAATGGACTTTTTCCTGAAATACTCATGGCTTAAGTGGATATATGATAAAAAGAAGCATAAATTTTTTAAAGGTTATTTTGTTTTGTTAACGTACGATTTTCAAAAAAGGTAAATTGAGAACTCTCAGGAAATGCAAAATAGACATGTGTAAAAGACTGTGTTTAACTCAATTATTATGGAAAAGAGTAAGAGGACATGTCCAGTTCAAAGTGTGTTTAAGAAGCTTGGGTATTCATAGATAAATTTAACAAAGAAATGTTAAGATATGGTTTCTGAGTTTACTGAAAAAAATAGTCAATGTCCAATAGATCTTAAATCTTAGGGATTATCTGTTCACTAGGCAGCGATTATTTCTGTACTGAACCAAAATACTTTAACAAGTAAACTTCTCTAGGTCTGAGATCTTTTATAAATAGTAAATAGTGAGATGAAACAGCTATACTTTCCCTAGACAGTCCTTGAGTGGCCTTGTACCCCCATATGATGTTGAAATGATGTGTCCCACCTTTTTGTCTTACTCCCAAATTTCAGATAATTTTCCTGATTTAACATTTTTTCCTAATTTGAAATTATGGATGCTAGTGGCACTAAACAGTTCTACAGGGATGTATTCTTTTTAAGCAAACAAATACTTACAAGTGCAAAAATAATACAAAGCAGAATAGAGATGAAAATTTATAATGAAATGCAGAGAACCTGGAAGAACCAAGACAATGCTGAAAAAGATCAAAGTTAGGGGATTTACATTACCTGATTTCAAGTCTTGTTACAAAGCAAACAGCAATCAAAACAGTATTGTCAGTTTCTTTATATCTTTACTTTTATAAGTGCATAATAACTATTTTGCATATATAGTTGTTATTAATTATTGTAGCACTTTACTCTTGTAAAAAGTATGTACTATATACATTCATACTTCAACTGGCTGAGAATTTCATCATATTTCCCTTTCAAGTAACTAAAGAATCCATGATTTAATTAGGGAGCAAAAGAGGTTACACAACAAAGTATTTAGTGTTATCACTTTTAGTTTATGCATATAAAAACATAAAAATTCTGAAATGATGTACATCAAAGTGACAGTGGCAGTTATCTTTAGATTTTGAAGTTAAAGGGAAATTTTCTTCTATGTACCTTTCTGATTAATCTAACTTTTTTTAACAATGGACTTAAATCCCTTTTATAATCAGAAACTAAATAAAGCTAATTTATTCTGAAAGCAGGAAAGAAAGCTTAATTTTGCTTTTTAACAAAAGTTGGCTCTGCGGCCTGCTGTTGTGTTTTAAACATCGCACTTTCTATTCGTCTTCTAGGGGTGAAGCTAAGTAGCCTTCTTGGTAAAAAGGGAAACTTAGAAAAACTCCAGAGCTACTGGGAAGTTGGATTTTTTCTGGGAGCCAGTGTGTTGGCCAATGACCACATGAGAGTTATTCAAGCATCTGAAAAGCTTTTTAAACTGAAGACACCGGCATGGTAATAGTAAACTGTATATATTTATGCAGTTATTTTTTTAATGAACAGCTGTTACCACTTGTTACCAAATAGTTATATTTAAAATGCAGACTCTAAAGGACCTAGTAATGTTTGTAAATAAAATGTGTTGGATATAGGTTCTGATGACTTTGGACATTGGTGATGTCCACCCAACACTGGCCTAGCCTTTTTAATCACATTGACAACCGAAGCTGGCCGGTGTCACCCACATGAATCATGCAGAGGCCTCAAATTTCACACCTGCGAATCTAATGAGCAGATTTACAGGTTTCCATCTGAGCCTCCCTGGCCTGTGCTCCAAACATATGCCCTTTGTTTCCTTTATGATCTAATAATCTCAGTTTTAGAATTCTCATTCTTGATTTTTGCCAGTTTTTCTTAGGGTTCACTGACACATTTGGATATTTCCTATATATGTGTGTTTTTCTAATTTCAAATTGCTCTTGGAAGACATCTAAGCTTCATCATTGCATACATGGTAATTGGAGAGAGGAAAACAAAATTCCATCTGCATGTAGGACTGCTTTAGAAAACAATGCTAATTTTGTTGTGTATCACATGTAGTGACTGACCATTAGTTGTAAAGGCTTTACAGGATTAACCATAATATGATACCAAGAAAGGCTCAGAGCAGTTCAGAGTCCAGACCACTGACTTGTTTTCATTAGAAGAACCATTTTAGGAGAAGCCCACCACAGTAGGCCCTCATGGCTTCCTAAAGGATTTCCTCACAGGGGGGTCTCCATTAGCAAATTCTCCCCAGTATCACACCCACAGTGATCTTTCTAAAATGCATGTCTGATCTTTCCCTTCCACTGAAATCCTTAAATAAATATGGTATAATGCCTCCTGACAGCCTAAGGGGTAAAGTCCACCTCCTTGGCTTGGCAAGCAAGGTTGGTCCATAGTCATTCCAGCCTCAGCTCTTGTCACTCCTCTAGGAATACATTCCTCTTTCTCCACAGAACATGCCAGACTGTGGCTTCATGCATTTGTGTCTCAGTGCATGCCGAGAATGCCTCTTTCACTGCTCTTCCCCTCCTGGGGGACACTCAGGAAGCACATTTGCTCATAAATCAGACTCTGACCTAAAACCCTTCCCCACATCCACATAGATTTTTTGGATGTTGTTGCATATGTACATGTGATTATTTCATCTCATCAAATTTTCTTCTTTTGTGTTTCTCTCATTCTTTAGTCACATTTCTGTTGATATTGACTGTATGACTTGTGTTAGTTGTATCTCTGTTTAGTTGTAGCTCCATTGATATTTATTTCATGGAGCTAAAACCTTTTATATCTCTGTGTCCTCAGCACTGTATACCACTTGAGAACAGAACAGTACTGTCAGCAGCATGTGTACAGTAGACATTCAGCAAATGACATGAAATACATGAACCAACTAATGCATGCATTACATGTGGCCAAGCTTGTTATTTCTTGGTGATGAGTATTCTGATGATAGCAGAAGAGAATGAAGCACAGGTACAAAGAGCCTTATTTTTAAGTGTCCTGGCTTCTGTTGAGAAGAAAACAGACATTATTTTATGCAGTACTGATAACAACACAAAATAATGTCAATGCCTTAAGTTCCCAGTAACTTAACGTTAAGTTTCATGTTTCCAGTTTACAAAATGCTTGCATAGCCATTATCTCATATAATTATCTCTCTTCATTTTTTCCTAGCTTTTTCCTTCAAGGCACCATCTATCCATCTTACTAGGTTTGAGGATATTGGTATACTACGAAAGCTGATTTGCTTCAGAGCAAAATAATGATCTCTTATGCAGAGTAGTTCGGAAAAGTTTTCTCAAGGAAGCATATTTAAGAACAAATGCATTAACCACTTCTTGAACAGAATATCGGCATTATTTTAAGAGTCGTATTTTAAGTAGATATATCACCCAGGACAAGTTATTTAAGCCCTCTGAAGCCTTAGTTAACTCATCTTTAAAATGGGGATAAACCAGCGTACTTTTTAAAATTTTTGTGACATGGAAGAGAGATAAAGTGTGTGAAAGTACATGACGTGCAAGAAATAATAAATAATGTTCGGTGATTCTGAGTGCATACTTATTAATGCCATATTAAAATTACATTTACTAAAGAAAACTGGGATACATGGGAACAGATGGTTCTGAATTTGCCTGTTATGTGTTTTTATATCTTTTAATTTTTAGGTACCTCAAGTCAATTGTAGAGACAATTTTGATATATAAGCATTTTGTGAAACTGACTACAGAACAGCCTGTGGCCAAGCAGGAACTTGTGGACTTCTGGATGGATTTCCTGGTGGAGGCCACAAAGACAGATGTTACTGTAGTTAGGTTTCCTGTGAGTAGTCTTCATTTAGCTTAACTCTAGTACAGTTCTATTTGTTTCTTTTATTTAAAGAACATGTTGCCCTCTGACTGTAACTGATTACAAGGGCTGATTTTCATGCCCTTATGCGACCACCATTTGGTTAATATATTTATTTTCTGCAAATTGGTTTACTTTAGTTTACTTACTTTTTAAAATAACTTCTCAAAATTCCAGAAATGAGGTACAGTTTTATGTTTTTGCCATGGAACCTGGGGTTTCTTTTGATAAGTTGTATTGTGTGCTTCCTAATTGAGGAAGATCATCTCAGTTAGCTCGGTAAGTGATGACATTTCTTCAGACCAGAAAGATGGGTGCTTTTAATTCATACCTCAGTTTTGTTAACATTGTCATCAGTGTCATCACCATTATTGTGGTGAGAAGTGCCAGGCTCACCCCTGTTGGCATTTCTTCTCTACCACTCAGTACCCACATGGTTCAGAGTTAGGTGTAGTAACCCCAATCATGTTTTAAATGCTTTAGATCATGGGAAGTAATGACTCATTAGTTCTGATGTGTAACTCATTTTGGTTGGTTTCTATCAAATTTTAGGTGTATATTTAAATACATAATACACAGACACACATATGCACTCTCAAAAAATATACTGCACATCTTACCTGGTACCATCTCGTCCTGCTTGTTTGCTTGTTTTCATAATACGATCCAAAGCAGTGTAGCTGTAGCATCCAATCTTAAAATTACAGTTGACCCTTAAGCAATGCAGCATGTAGGGGTCTGACCCCCTATGTAGTCAAAAATCTGAGTATAACTTTCGATTCCCTGAAACCTTAATTACTGATAGCCTACTGTTGTCTGGAAGTCTTACCACTAACATAAATAGTTGATCGACACATCTTTTGTATGTTATGTGTATTATATATTGTATCCTTACAATAAAGCTAGAGAAAATAAAATGTTTTTTTCAAATGAAATTCTCCAATATATTTATTGAAAACATCCACATATAAGTGGACCTGCACAGTCAAACCTGTTACTGTTCAAGGGTCAACTGTACCAGCAACTCACTGTGTACACAGATCTCTTCCTAAGTCAAAGTGATGCTATAAATCTCTCTGCTTGAGCTCTCTAGTCTCAATCTGCCTTACTCAGAGGGGGTGACAACTCTCAATTCTTTTTTATAAAATCTGGTTTTCTAGCTCTTGTTGATAGGATCATCTGTTTCATGTAATTAAATCCATAGCTGGATTAACATGCTTTCTTTACTCTTGCATCTAGATGAAGCCTTAAACTCAGCAGGATCTTCAGTTGAAAAGCTTTTGAAACTGAAACACTTTATTTTCTAGCCTACATAATGTGTAGCTTAAGCAAATACATATCTCAGGATGAGCTGGCTGCTTGCCTTTCGTTGGTGCTCTGATAGTAGTAAATGTGGTGAAAGAAGTCAACACAGAACTCAAGTACTTAATTGACTGTTAACTTAATCAACTAGAAAATTGACTATGAAAGGAAACCGTTCACATTAGCTATTCTGAGCTAATTTGAATTAATTTAATGTGAGTTAGTCTGTCAAAATGTAATGTAAACAAAAAGCCAGAAAATATTGAGAAAAGCTAAGAGAATGTAGATATATATTCCAGGTGAGAGAAGCTTTCTTAAGCACAAAAGGGACCTATAAGCCCCAAAAGCAAATATTGACCAACTTCATTTCATTAACAATTCAAGTTTTTGTCCCACAAAAAGCACAGTAAACATGGCAAATGCTCTACAGGGGGAAAATATTTATTGCTAATGGCACAAAATGATCAATTTGCTTAATTAATATGCAAAAATTAAAAACCTCCTACAAACGGATTAGCAAAAGGAAAAGAAGAGTGTGTGAATCATATGAAAAGAGAAGTAACCTCCCTGGGTAGTCAAAAAAATTAAAATTAAAATGAAACACCATTGTACCCATGCCATTTTGAATGTGTACAAATATATTTGTAGGATAAGTTTCCCAGGAAGGAAATTGATTCATATTGTCATGTTGCCCTCCATGGAGATTGTATCAATTTACATTCCCACTGGCAACATATGAGACTGACTGCTTTTCTAGCCTCTCCAAAAATTTGTATTTATTAGATTTGTACTTTTGCTGAACTTACAGGTAAAAAATGGTATATAGGGGTAGTTTTAATTAGAATCTCTCTTATTATATGTGAGATTGTACCTATGATTAAGTTTTTATGCTTAAAAGACCACTCAGTGACTTAAAAAAAAAATTATTGCCAACATTTAAAAATAAGGACGTTGGACCTTACTCCAACTATGATGGAGTAAATGGTATTGCTCTAAGTAACTGTAAAATCTGGATAAAATACATAAAATAACTCTTTGCAGGCATTAAACAGCAGTCATCACAGGGCTGTGGTCTTTGAGAGGGGAGGTAATTGAGTGGAGTCCCGCCTTCGTGCATAAGCTTTTTCCTAAGGTCATTTCTCTGGCTGTAGCCCCAGGAGGTGGAAACCTAGTAGGGAATGGCATTCCCCCTTTGCTGAGCAGGCAAGGATCAGCGTTTTGGGACTAAAAGACAGCTAGAATAGGAGAGGCAGAGTGTCGGAGCCTTAAAGAGTGAATCCCAGCATTCTGCTTCAGTATTTCCTTGAGTCCTAAGGCAACACCTAGGTAGTACGACCAGGGATAAGCAAGTCATGAATAAACAAAACTACCGGTCCCAGTATTTGACTAGAATTGGGTTTTGGATGAACCTACATGACCTAATAAAACCTATCAAGGTAAGTTCCCTAGCTGTTTGTGAGATCAGGACCAGAATTTGCAGAGAGTGTCTTTTGGAAGGCTGAGAGCTGAGCGTTTAGTTGCGACATAGAAAGCCCATGCTGTAGGATTAAGGACAGAACTAAAAGACGTTCACACTAACAGAGGTGAGAGTATAGCAGAGCCATGATAGGATCAAGATGATGCACTGATGATTTAACTGCTAGCCAGGGGGAAAATAACTCCAGATTTCCAGAGCCTCTGCAGTGTGTCATTCAGATATAATCAAGATTAGTGGACATTCTAAGAAGTGAGAAAAAGGGACTGATAATGAAGAGCGAAAATAGCTAGTATGGAAGACCCAGAGGTGATTCATATATTGGCATTACCAGATAAGGACTTCGAATAATGATAATTGCTATGTTAAAGATAACAGGAAAGATCAACAAAATGGATGAAAAGGTGGAGTGCTTGAACTGAAAAATAAAGTTTATAAAAAAGTCAAGTGAAAAGGAGAGTTCACATAAAAATCCAAATTTTCAACTACTCTTGAAAAATTAGAGACTGGCAATTTGTGACTGCATTCTCCAAAAGCAACAATCTGCTTAGCCTACTAGCTGCTACCATTTTAGATGTTGATTACAGTCCCATCCATCCTGCTGCTCCCCTTTATATTCTCCACAGACCCTTTCCCTACAATTATTGTAATTTGCTAGTCATGTTCCAGTGTAAACAGAAAGGCAGGCTTCTAGCACCTGGGGTGCTATGCCAGTCACTACCCTGTCACGTCCTTAGAGTAACGTCGTAAGCTCACACTTACAAAGGTGGCAGTAGCTCTTGATTTGGGTCATAACATTTTGCTTCTTTTGAGGTGCATCTGACTAAGACCAGGAGAGCCTGTCAGAAGGTATTGAATTTGATTGTTTCCATTTATCTCACTACCATATCCATTCTCATTCTTTCAAGAAATAACCGTAACCTGGGCAAAGAAAGCAGAGGAAAGTTTCTTTGGGAAATTATTTGAATGATCCTACCATTTATTATTATTTGACTTCAGTTTGATTTTTCTTTTTCTACACTTCTCTTCTGTGTGTATTTTCTTTCCTTCTTATTTGAAGTCAGGAGAATGTTGTCAACCCATCCCGTAATTCCAGGTGAGAGGAAGAGAAGGGATGTGGTGCTTTTACAGATTCTTTAAGAGCTGAGACATGAAACTTTAGTTAATATCTACTCTTTATAGGCTATAGGCCTTGCTGTTTTCTTTCCAGCCTCAGATCCATGAAGTTAGTTAGCAGTTAATTGTAATGTTACAAATGTAAAAGAATAGAAACTAAAAGCAAGAATGTGTATATGGTAAGTGAGTTTTCGCTAGCTGGTTTTGCCAAATTGGCTCCTTTTCCTTGGGTTTTCTCAGCCTCTCTGTGACCTCTAATGCATGCTACAAATTCCTCACATTTTGTCATTTCAAGGGCAGATCAAAGGGCTCGACAAACGTTAGACAATGATAATTACAACCACTTTTTATTACCTATCTCAAGAAGGGAACACTTAGTTCAGATTTTATCTGTTAGAAAAGTTTGAGATAATAAAAAAGACGTATTTTAAGAGAGGAGATAACCCCGTGCTAAGTATTTCTAATGTTAAATAGTGTGCCCATGTAATTAGGGGAAAAGTATATTCTAATTTGTGAGTGTAGTGGCTTAGATGCTCTTTTGAGAAACCCACCTTTTGTTCTTTATTATTTGTTTTCATTTCACAAAGACTGGGCCGCTCAGATTTGAGAGCATCATTTCTGCAGTCAGACTGAAAATTTATTTTCCTTATTAATCTGTACCATTTAACTCCCTGTTGATTGGAATTTGGACCTTGATTCACTCAATGTGTTCCTGAATCTGAGTATGTTCCCCAGGAGTCTTCTTACTGTGTGTTTATTTGTGGTACAATCTGTCTTACTTTCATAGCTATAGCCTGACTAAGAATTCTTTAAGCCCTAAAGAGTAAAGAAAATTTTGTTTTTCTAATCCCCCTTCTCTAGTTCTCTGTACCTTTAATAAATTTATGGTTCTGATAAATGTTTTGCATAAAATAAGTTCATCGGGTTTACAGTGGATAGCCTGGAGTCAGTTTTCTAAGACACATGCCTTCTTACTTTGATTGCACACACTTTAGATTATAATATATTGTGAGTCTATAGTTCCTTGTTGATAGAGTCTTCTGAAGAGTTTATCTAACACTTAACATTTGGTAAATTTGCTTAATACAAGATTATTTCTAAAATCTAATTTTCTTGAGTTTTAAGCAGTGAAGTAGAAAGAACTATTTGGTTTTCTCTGATAGTTAAGTATTGGCTTTTCTGTTTAAATATTCCTACTTAAGACTGCATAGGAAATTTGAACTACGTGAGTGCTTTTGAACATCTGTATAGATAATAGTTGCAGCTCCTTTGAAATCAGGGCACGTGTGGTATTTTAATGCTATTTGCTCCTAATATGAGATGTTAGTAATAATAAATTGTGTAATCCTTTGATGGAGATTCTCAACTCACTTATCATTTACCCCTCCTACATCTCCAATAAAGAAGCAACTTTTTTTTCTCTTTCTCTCCCAAGGCTAAATAAGTCATTTTTGAAGATACCAGTTTTATCTTGAAGGCAGTGTCAACACATTTTTGTTATTTAGCTGTGTCCATTTCTTTGGTTTACATATAAAACTCTTTTAATGGTAACCCAAATCATTTCTCAGTTTATTTGCATGGGTATGAAAACCATACTAGTACATCTTATAATAAGGTAGGGCAGCCAAAAACTTAAAGTAAGTATGTGTCATTCTATATATGGAATCTTTTCTGTATATATAGAATTATTTGTTTTGCCACATTTCTGCCTTTCTCTGACATCTCTATTTATAGAAATAGATTATGTATTGATTTCAAAATAAAATAAAGCTTTTAAAAATGTGTAAATGTTAGATTCCTTGAGGATAGTAGAACCAATATATGAACTTCAAACATGTATTTCCAATTTCTTCATCAATAAAAGGTGATATATTGTTGCAATTTATGATAATTGTATAATATCATAAAATGCTCAAAGGACTGATGGGATGGCAAGAAACAGAAGTTAAAATGGTTTTATTCCATTTACTCTATTACCCAGGGCCTCATCCGATAATCTCCCTTGTCAGTACACTGTTATACCAGCTCTAAATTGCTTAAATCTTAAGTCACTAATATTTCCTTGCCTTATGTTTTCAAGGTATTAATATTAGAACCAACCAAAATCTATCAGCCTTCTTATTTATCTATCAACAATGAAGTTGAGGAGAAGACAATATCTATTTGGCATGTGCTTCCTGATGACAAGGTAAATTGTTCAATTAAGACACAGGCATTCATAGTGAAGGACTGTACATCCTCCCAGCATTTATATATTCCAGCAAATGTCTGCATTAGTTAAGAAGAAATACCATACTGTGTATTTGTCTTAGCATAAATATATTCTCTAATATAAAATTTGTTAAATTGGGTTATAGATTTCATTCACTCAATAAAATAAAATTGAGCTAGTTGGATTTGTATATATAGCTAGCATTAGGGTCCAAAGTGCAAAGTTGGACTATATCTCTGTTTTGTAAATTTGTGCTGTAAATTGAATTATGTACCAAAGAATTGATCCTTAAAATATACCACTTAAAAGGTAGTAAATCTTACTTCTAGGAAACCTGTCAGAATAATGCTACTTCTAGTCTTGTGCTGGTAAGATTATAGTTATTGGTACATCTCCATGTTTGGTTATCTCAGTAGCTACTACAACTCAGATTAGCCACTGACTCTGTGTGCCACGCACATCCAGTGGACTGTGCTACCACCAGGTTTCAGAAGCATCTTAAACACTCTCATTTCCATTCATAACAATCACTTGGGTAAATCCTGTCCACTTCTGTATTTCATCAGTTTTAATGCATATGCAAATCATTCTGCTGTTTTTAAAAAGTAGAAACTTCTTAAGACCTGATTTCAGTTCACAGCATAAACCACAGAAATGAGAGAGAAGTCATGTGGCAAATTTTGTGGATTGTTTGTTTTCCAAAATATCATTATGGTTTTCCTTCAGCATCATCCATGTTCCCAACAAGTACTGACTGGGGAGTGCTTTACTCTGTGACAAGCACTACCAGGCACTGTGTTGGGTCCTGCGGAAACACGTGTACAAAATAAGCAAAAGTCCTGCCCTCATGGTGCTTACCTTCTACTCAGGGAGACAGACAAAAGACAGTTCAAATATGTAGGTATACTAAAACATATATATATATATGTATATTAAATGAAAAGGGGAAAATAAAGCAGGAAAGGGATTTAGAGAATACATTTGCCAGGAATGGGGCTACAGTTTTCTAAAATGTCAATGTCATGTTTTTTTAATGTCTGAGTTAACAGACCTGAGTTCAAATACCATCATTACCCTTGGGCAACATGGCTTCTCCAAGCTTCAATGGCCTCATCTGTAGAATGGGACAATAGCAATATCTACCTTAAAAGATTCTTAGAATATTAAATGGAATAATGTTAAGTGGAGTGTATTGCACAGAGCCTGACATATGATAAGTGCTCAATATATTTTAACAGTAACAATAACACCAACAATAAAAGCATGGCAGTACACATACAGACTAAACCCTAACATTGAAACCCCAGAATTGAACCCTGCTTAGCTCTTTAGATAACATGCAGCAATCATTTAGGAGGTTGCTGGTGTTATATTAGGGCTGTGATACTGTGATTGTAACTCCAGGGAGAAAATCTTTCTCCCATTCCAGGGCAAATTACCTTTGAAACTGAAACCAGTCAAAGGCAGAAGTAAAATGGAAGAAGCCCATTTATTTCTTACAAGCAGTCGTCCCCTTCTGCTCACCCAAGTCCCTGGCAACGTGGCTGCAAAAAGGGACCCAACCTAACCTCTCTGGTCCACATATACCCTCACTCCCCTCACCCTTGTAATCACCTGTTGATATGGAGATGGGCTACTTCTCTCCATCCCTTGGAAACAAACATCTTTTGATATGGAGATGTACTAGGGCCAGGCAAGAGATTCTGGAAGTACTGGAATTTTACCAACAGTGATTTATAGTAAAGTATATATTTGGTCTCTTCCTGGTTCTGGCACTGAATTCTTAACACCCTTGGAATTTCCTGAGCACTATAAGCCATAAAGGTTTCTTTTGTTATGTTTATGAGGTGACTTTTGGATGGCAGCTGAGGGTGGGGCTGGTTGCCAGGGGAACAGACCTGGTCATTAGAAGGTTGGGAATTTCAGTCCCAATCCTCTGATCTCTCCAGAGAAGGGAAGAGGGGCTAGAGGTTTAATCAGTCACAAGTGACCAGTGATTTATTCAATCATGCCTGTTTAATGAAGCCTCCATACACCCCCAAAAGGACAGAGGATGGAGAACTTCTGGGTGTGTGAACACATGGAGATACGGGGAGAGCAGAGCCCCTGGAGAGGTCATTGAAGCTCTGTGCCCTTTACCCATACCTTGCCCTATGCATCTTTCCCATCTGGCTGTTCCTGAGTTATACTGTTTTCTAATAAGCCAATAATCTAGAAAGTAAAATGCTTCCCTCAATCTGTTGGCCGCTTTAGCAAATTAATTGAGCACATAAAGGGGGTGGTAAGGAACCTCCAATCAATAGCTGGCATGATGGCATGACTCCAGGTGGAACTGTCCAGGAGACAAGTTTGACAATAACTAATAAAACTATTTATATACATGTTGTTAACATTGTTTTAAAATACAGTGTTTTACATCTCTAATCATCAGAGAAATGCAAATTAAAACCACAATGAGATATCACCTCACACCAGTTAGGATGGCCAATATCCAAAAGACAAACAACAAATGTTGGTGAGGATGTGGAGAAAGGGGAACCCTCCTACACTGCTGGTGGGAATGTAAACTAGTTCAGCCATTGTGGAAAGCAGTATGGAGGTTCCTCAAAAAACTCGAAATAGAAATACCATTTGACCCAGGAATTCCATCCCTAGGAATTTACCCTAAGAATGGAGGAGCCCAGTTTGAAAAAGACATATGCACCCCTATGTTTATCGCAGCACTATTTACAATAGCCAAGAAATGGAAGCAACCTAAGGGTCCATCAGTAGATGAATGGATAAAGAAGAGGTGGTACATATACACAATGGAATATTACTCAGCCATAAGAAGAAAACAAATACCATTTGCAGCAACTTGAATGGAGTTAGAGGGTATTATGCTCAGTGAAATAAGTCAGGCGGAGAAAGACAAGTATCAAGTGATTTCACTCATCTGTGAAGTATAAGAACAAAGAAAAAACTGAAGGAACAAAACAGCAGCAGACTCACAGAACCCAAGAATGGACTAACAGTTACCAAAGGGAAAGGGACTGGGAAGGATGGGTGGGAAGGGAGGGATAAGGGGGAAAACAGGGCATTACGATTTGCACACATAATGTAGCGGGGGGGGGGGACACAGGAAAAGCAGTATATACAGAGAAGACAAGTAGTGATTCTACAGCATCTTACTGTGCTGATGGACAGTGACTGTAATGGGGTATGTGGGGGGAACTTGATAATAGGGGGAGTCTAGTAACCATAATGTTCAAGTAATTGTACATTAACGATATCAAAAAAAATACAGTGTTTTATATATTTTAAAGTATAGGCATATGTGTTCTCACAAGCAGTAGAGTAGTCATCCAGTTGAAACTACAAAATCTAAGAGAGGTTCGGAGACATGAACTTTATCTGGGAGAGATTTACAAAGGCTTGATTGGAAAGAACGAGGTTATCCAGGGGCACTTGGAAACAGAATGGGGCTAAAGGAATTAACAATCAGCAAGGTCCAGAGAGTGAATGGATAGCCAGAAGTATTTGGAAGACAGAAAAAGAAAAGAAAGTAAGCCAGAGATTTTTGAAAAATGAGTACTATTTATAGCTAGTTGTCATTATTTTCCCCTTTCTGAAGGGTCCTCATTCAATAAAGTTGGCCTTGTATTGATACTTGTATGTTTTGTGACACTTGTAGAGACAATTTTTGTATTATGCTAAGAAATAAGTGTTAGGACATAAGTGAGTGCATTCAGGATTACAAATACAGTCTGTGTATTGTGGAGCTTCCATTTTTACCCTCTTTTAATCAGAAAGAATTACATTTGCATTGTCCCCAGTCCCTATTACCTTTAGTGCTAAAAATTCTCCCTGTTCAAAAATGCAAGCTTTCTGAAATCAGTTTCCATTTTGAATTTATGTCAATTTCTTTACAAACCCTAGTGTATTCATTACAACTGCCATTTGCTCTATTTTTTAGAATAGAAGTGGTACAGTTGGAATGAGGACAAGCAATAAAGTAACTTGGTTTTTATTATGTTAGTTTAAAGCAACTTTAATAACTGTAGTTAACACACAAGCAGCAGGTTTGTTTTTTTTTTTTTGTAGATAATTATTTTTTTATTGAAGGGTAGTTGACACACGGTATTACATTACATTAGTTTCAGGTGTACAACATAGTGATTCAACATTTATATACATGACAATTCTAGGTACCAGCTATCACCATACCAAGCTGTTACAATATCTTGACTATATTCATTACATCCCGGTTACTTATTATTTTACCATTGGAAGTGTGTACTTTTTTTTTTTTTTTTGTGAGGGCATCTCTCATATTTATTATATTTATTGATCAAATGGTTGTTAACAACAATAAAATTCTGTATAGGGGAGTCAATGCTCAATGCACAATCATTAATCCACCCCAAGCCTAATTTTCGTCAGTCTCCAATCTTCTGAGGCATAACAAACAAGTTCTTACATGGAGAACAAATTCTTACATAGTGAATAAGTTCTTACATGGTGAACAGTACAAGGGCAGCCATCACAGAAACCTTCGGTTTTGTTCATGCATTATGAACTATAAACAGTCAGTTCAAATATGAATACTCATTTGATTTTTATACTTGATTTATATGTGGATAACATTTCTCTCTTTATTATTATTATTTTTAATAAAATGCTGAAGTGGTAGGTAGATACAAGATAAAGGTAGAAAACATAGTTTAGTGTTGTAAGAGAGCAAATGTAGATGATCAAGTGTGTGCCTGTAGACTATGTGTTAATCCAAGCTAGACAAGGGCAATAAAACATCCACGTATGCAGAAGATTTCTCTCAGAACAGGGGGGGTGAGGTTCTAAGCCTCACCTCTGTTGATCCCCAATTTCTCACCTGATGACCCCCCTGCGACTGTGCCTGTCTTAGGTTGTTCCTCCCTTGAGGAATCTTACCCGTCTCTGGCTAACCAGTCATCTTCCGGGGCCATACAGGGAAATGTAAAGTTGGTAAGTGAGAGAGAAGCCTTATTTGAAATGGTTAGCTTTTTATTTCTTTGCATATTTCTGCCCTGTAGCTTCTATGCCCAGCATTTGTCTTGAGGTATGTTTACCACTTGGAAGAATTATGATACTCGGTAAATTTGATATGAGGCATGAATTCTATTTAAGGGTTGTAATTAGGAAGGAAGAAGAAAAGCTATAGAAGTAGCAGGCGGCAGAAAACATGGGAAGATTGATTATTTCTTTGCAAGCAGCAGGTTTAAAGGGTCTGATATTAAATATGAAATTGTTTTTGTCATACAATGTTTTAATTTTTTTTCCTAAAAGTAGAACAGCAGTGATTGTTGCTTTTCTTTTACCACATTTATTTCTTTACTCATTCCCTCTCTTAGTATTTTCATTCTAAAATGAGAAATGAACAGGTATGTGAACTAGTATATACTGTATATTGCAACTTTCAAAACTTTAAGTATTATCAATTCACAAGTGTTCAGGGACTCAGTTACTCTACATTCAAGCAGAAAGTTAATTGAAAGTTAATTCTCCCTTTGTTCGACAGATGGTTGCTGCTTAAAGTAAGTTAGTACTCAAAAAAACTGCATGTGCACATAAAAGAGAAACCTAGAGTGCGAAGAAAGCAGTTATTTGTAAGATGTTTTAAATGGTTGCTACTCACAATTCCCTTCCTTTTTTTAAAGTGCAAGCATTCCAGGCCTACCTGGTGGTTTCTCTGCCAAAGGTTAGCTGGCAGCAGGGTGCCTGTGGAATATTGAGTGAGCCTCACTCCAGTTCCAGCCAGTGGCCATTCAGAGAAGACCCAGGAAATTTATGAGGGGAATATGTTTACCTCAGTTTCTAGATTTTGATGAGGTGATGCTCTCATCCATCAAGTATGTTTTTAGCTACAAAGTAGCTCTTAAATAATAAGGAAATGTTATCTCACATTATAAAACCTTGGGTAGCGGGTTGTCCATTATCCTGGGGGTGATTTCAGAGTCTTAACAGTGTCAGAATTCTGAGTTGGCTTCTCGGTATGCTCTTGGTTTTTCTCTCATGGTCTTTAGGTAGCAGCTCCAAGCATCACTTCACACAGACAACATCTGAAGGAAGAGGGTTAGGCCTTCTCCTTTGTACCAAAACTTGTGTCATGTGTCCATCCTGAACCAATCACCATCAAGGGATATGGACTTACCATGGTCATTTTAGACTAATCAATTGCACCATCCCAAACACTGCCACCTGAACCTGGACAAAATTCGTTATTTGTTAGCAAAGAAGGAAGGGAATGTCTGTTGCCTAGGGAACCAACAGTATCTGCCACAGTGTAATAACTCCTGCCACCTTAGCTCAGTATTAACACCTAGTTCCTCCTCTTGTTCCTGTGCACAGGATCTGAGGCTAACCAGTTCCTAGAAGGCGGTGCCCGTGCTGATTAAATTAGGTGCCTGTGCTGATTAGATTAGGTTTGGGTTGGGGCTTGTTGGAGCTGATGAGCACTCCAGCTCTGCCACTGGCCTTCCTTTTTCCCCTGGGTCCCAAGGAGGTCTACTTTGGAGACTCTCACCAGTTGGCTTCGTAGCTCACCAGCATCTCCGTGTAGTGAGTCCCGGTAGCAAGGGAGCTAGGGAGAGAGACTGTAGTCTACATCTCTCCATGTCAGGCCCTGGCCTTTACACCACTAAAATGGACCGTTTACTGGCAGCACTTGCAACCTTTTAGGATCCTAACATTCTGGAAAATACATTACTCCTTTTTTACAAAGCCATCCCAGTGAACCTGGGAAATCCCTCCTTGGCTGCTCCTAGAACAATGCTGATGAAAACAGATTGGACCAGTGCTGTCTTGCTGGTGTTGGCCAGGTGCTGTGTTCAGTCGCAGGTTTGCACACTGCCCTACCAGCTCTGCACTCAACCCCCACCTCCTGATCGCAGACATGGCCTTAGAAAGCAGCTCACTTGCAGGTTCTGGGAATAAGGCTGCATTGTATGCACGGAGTGTGCAGGTAACAGCTGCAGCTCCTGAGTCATATATATTTAGAAGGTCACCTGAGGCCAACAGGATTTAGGAACAACTTTCCAAATTACCTGCTGAAGCTGCAGGCTGCTATTTTAACTCCCTGGGTACTCTGGTTAAGAGAGCTACATTCCAGAGCACCTTTCTATGGCCTCTTCCTTCCCTGGGCTTCAGGCACACGACACTTGCTCTGGATTAACTCAGGTCACATACTGTGACCTGACTGATGTGCATTGACACTAGTTTTTTAGTCAGTCTGCTTTGGGCTTGAGAGGATCTATTTCTATTTTAAGTTGCATGGTCCTGGCAAACATCTAGGTGCTGTGGATATGAACTGTAACTTTTTGATTGGCTTCAGCCAAAAGGAGAGTTCTGGCCCACCTTGGAGCCACAGGCTTCATTACCCATTTCACTAGCTCAGCCAAGACCTTAGGCTTCTGGCAGTATTTTAAGTGGGTGGGTAAGAGCTTGTTTTCCTGGTTATTTTACAGGTACGAAACTGAGTTGCAGTCTGAATTGACTATCATCCAATGCTTGCTAAACTTTGACACATGCATCAATGACTTTATTTCTATAAAAATATTTATGTTCTTTATTCTATATTGTTGTCAGACATGTTTTTATAGGGAGTTTGATCCATCTTGTAAATTTACTTAATTTAAAGACATATGAATTTAATACTAATTTAAACTTAGCTTTAGTAATAAATTCAAATAAATTCCCACATTTGTTTTCATTTTGGCCCTGCAAATCACTGGTGTTTTTCATATGATGATCAAATATTTTATGTTCAAACTTTATTAGTGTGTTGAATTTTGCATAAATTGGTTAACAACACACTGTAGCTCTCTCTATACACATGTATGAGACTATATACATGTGTGTACACACATACATAGTTGGTATACTGTTTTCTGAAGAAATAGAACCACCATTTTAGTTAGAAAGCTTAACTGAACATAATTCAGAAATAATTACCTTTAAAGCCTTGCAGAGGTTTATTCAAATTATTGTTTTGCTTTCTCAGAAATGAGATATTGTTCAACTATAATCATTGAATTATCTTGATCACTGGGTTTTTTTACTTAAATAACAAAGGCACAGAAGTTATTAAATTATTCTGCTAAAAATCAAGTTTTAGAATTTAATGAGCCTAATTCTCCTGGGTTCTTTTGGAAGCTGTTTTATTGAAGTATAGTAATTTTTTAAAAGAGTAAACATCACCCTTGTGGCTTGAGAATGAATTACAGTTTCCATTCAGATAATTTGTTCATGAAGAATTATACAATAGGAAAAATTGCTCTGTGTATGTTATTAAAACATAATAAAACAAAATTAATGTTATATTATTTTCATTTGGATGACTCAACATTTTTGTTCTTCCCCCTGTGTTCTAGAAAGGTATACATGAATGGAATTTTAGTGCTTCTTCCATCAGGGGAGTGAGGTAAGTCTCCTCAGTACCTTTTTTTTCTTAGAAGACTTTTTTTTATAGAATATGAATGTCTTGGAAAGGGCTTTTAGTCATGATTTAAAAATGTAAAGAATTTCATGGATCCTTCTATTGATGAAAATGCTCAACCTTCTTCAGTTTTATTCTCTTGATCATGAAAAGATTTCCAACAAAATTATTGTTAGCTGAACTAATTCTGCGTTTGCCTACTTGTTTAAATTACTGGATGGTTTTCTGGTCTTTCGGTATACCAGGAACTAAGCTCTCTTTAGATGGATCGAAAACACACATGCCATCTACCACGTTGTGTCCTATATCTAGTGTTAATGTGGCGAGAAGAACCACTTTGGTTAAGTGTTTAAATACTTGTCCTGAGAAGCTGATGCTAAACCATCTCTAGCAAATTTCAAACCAAATTAGTTGTGTCACATCGTAAGTGAGAGAAAACAGATTTCCACAGGCCAGTTTTGCAACACCCTGTTACTTTTGGCTTAGTGGTAATTGGTTCTGTTGGAGCATGAGCTGGTAGTGCTGTCTGAGTCACTGGTAATTGGAGTTTGCCTGGTACAACCACCTGGTACCTCATGAATTATGTGAACAGAAACAAGCAAGATTATAGACTGACTCATTATATCTTTCCAATCCATGCCTTCTCAAATAAAGTTTCACTTTCTTAATATTTAACTTTTAAAACTAGTCATTAGCAAGGTACCCATTATTTATCGCTGCATTTTGAAGTAATTTAGGAAAGCATGGTAAATATTAATTTCACTCTTTCATACTTATTTTCTGATGAATTAATTTTCTTTACTTAGGTATGGCAGCACTACATAACCTTTGTTGTGATTTATGACATAAACACAAAATGTTCACATGTGGCTACTCTTAGTTTACATATTGGGAAACTTGAGTTCCAATGTGTGACTTCAAAGAGAACTGACTTTTCTTGGCTTCCTCCTCTGTAAAGCGAGGACAACTATAGAAGCACGTCCAACTAAGTCAGCAGTTTGTCCAGCATTACCTCAGACCTTGCTCCCTCAGAACCTGCTCAGCCCAGTCAGTGGGCTTTTACTGACCACCAGCTGTGTAGCAAATGTTGAGTCCTATTCTCCTAAGGATACAAAAATGACTAAGACATTAACTCTGTTCTTGAAGAGCTCACAGTTCAGAAAAAGCACAGACATTTAATAATTAATGAATTGATAGATACAGTATGACATCAACAATGATTGAAGTTTGTTCAAAGAACAGAGGTGTAAGAGGGAGAATTTCTGTTTAAGGTAGAAATAGGGAAGGGAGAGAGGGTAAGGTATAAACTGGGCCTTAAATGGTGAAAAAATTTATTTGAAAAGTAAAAAGTGATGTGCCTTCCAAATTGAAGGAGTAGCAGATACAAAGGCCTAAAATAGGGTTTGGCAACTACAGCCCACAGGCCAAATATGGCCCATTGCCTATTTCTGTAAATAAAGTTTTATTGGAAATCAACTGTGTTCACTTGTGTAATGTCTAAAGCAGCTCCAACAGCAAAATCGAGTAGTTTGGTGTACAACACCTGAAATATTTACTCTCTGGCCTGTTACAGAAAATATTTGTCAATGCTCAGCATAAAACAATGTGGCTTGGCTGTTAAACTCAAAATTGTTTCTGTTGCTAGTAAACTCAAAATTGTTTGAAATGATATAAAGTAAACCACTTGCTGAGTCCAAACCAAAGGCTGCTCTGCATTTCTCACTCCTCTAAATCTCTGCTACTGAGATGTTTTTACAGCCTCCACACAGTTGCCTTCCTAGCTTTGGAAACATTTCATTGTTCTACAGATTACATAGACCCAGAATCAGCTAGATCAGCCAGTTGATATTTCTGCTTTTCCTTCCCGCACACAGTTTAACGCTCTAGTAGGCAGGAAACCTTTCCCATGAAAGCTTTGGTGTGCTTACAGCACCCCAGAGCAGCCTTGTGAGTAGGAGGGCCGTTACGAGATGAGTGGGAGGACAATTCTCAGAATATTAAATAATTTTAGTATCATGGTACAGGCAGTATCACTTTTTAAAGTGCTGTGTGTAACTTTTTGTTGTAAACAACATTGATAACATAGTTGGGGTTGGATATAATTTTGATTACATTCATTGGATATATACTTCATTACAGATCCATAGGATATTGGTATTCCCCTGAATAATTCTTTTTGTTTGTTTCAGTATTTCTAAATTTGAAGAACGATGCTGTTTTCTTTATGTGCTTCATAATTCTGATGATTTCCAGATCTATTTCTGTACAGAACTTCATTGCAAAAAGTACGTATTAGTCATTGTTTGTGTTTGGAAAAGACTGTTCTTACCTGATCATTATTTTTAATTAATGAGTGAATATGGAGCTCTCATGAAGAATTTATGGCTATATGGTTATATAAATATTTCATTTGGGCTAATACTTTATAATTATGTGGTATGTTTAACAGAATTTTAAGGGCTTTCTTTAATAAATCAAGCTTTTTCTTAGTCATAATTTATTTTTCAACAGATGAAACATTATCCAAGACATACCAGTTAATTGCCAAACATTGTGCCTTATTTTCTAAATGTTCACTTAATATAACAGATGATCATCAACATTTTATTTTTCGAATTCTTTTGAATAATCTCACCATTTTCTACAACAGTGGCTCTTAACTGGTTCATCTTAGAACCAACTGATGAACTTTAAAAAGGGCCTGGTCCCTACACCAGACTAGTTATAGTATATTTTCTGATGGGGATGCAGCCTGAGTTAAGAGGAAGGTAGCTAATCTACACCAATAAAACCAAAAGTTTGTGGACTGCATGTATATTTGTGTTAACCTCTCTGGGTATATTTCTCTTAGGCTAATAGTTAAGAACTTCACGTTGCTTTAGAACACAGTGACTGACTATGAGGCTAGAAAAGTAAGGGACAATTTAGAGACCAAAGTGTAGGTATAAGCCAGCTTGGATTTAAAAGTTTGCTCGGGGGTTTCTTTTTCAAATAATCATCATTTGACTCCATTATAAATGATTGATGTGCTAGCTACAGTATAGAGTCAGTCATTTTTTATCTTGGTATAAAAAATAAGTATTTATTTAACCTGCAAGTCTTGGCTAGAGTTTTTTTTATTAATATTGTAAAATGTATGGTAAAAAGACTTGGAAATAAGAAAGAATTCCTAGCATATGTATGGTCTACTTTTCTAAATAGTAGAAAAATTCTCAAGGCTATTGATTTGTTTTATGGTAATTATGGCTAAGACTTATAGAGTGCTTACCCCAGACCCAACATATATTTTAATCTTCAAATAAAATGTGTTAGGTATGTAATACTATTAGGTAGGTAATACTGACATCATCATTGAAAAGAGTAAAAAAAAAAAATTCTTGAGTTTAACGTAAAATCATACAGCCAATAAGCATAAAATCCAAGGTTTGAACCAAACACACACATGACTCCAGAATCCAAGCTCCTAAAGTTTATACTGTGCTCCCTTCCCACTGTATGTGTTACACTCTGCTGAGAGATGTTTTATGTTGAAAAATTTTGTGTGGGTAGCTGCTGGAAGTCCTTACTTACCCCAGACCCTAAAGTCTGTCTTTATAAAAAGCCAAAATTCTTACAGGTCTTTCACTTTCTCTTCCTCTTGGTTGAATTTGCTTTTGTCTTTAGCTCATCATGATACTTAGTCTTCATCAGAGTATACTGTTATTCTGATCAGGCCTGGGAATTTTTCTTCTTGTCATTGGCCTCCGCAAAATATGTAGAGAGAAAGGAAGGGTGAGGAAGTGTCCCCACATGCAAACTCCATACCCAGGCTCCAGACTCTAAAGTGGGCTTCATCTGTTTTATTTGTTGTCATATTCCCAAAGGCCAGAAGAGTTTTTGATCCTGGTAGACACTCGATGAGTATTTGTTGGATGGATGAGTGGGTGGACGGGTGGATGAATGGATGGATGGATGGATGGATGGATGGATGGATGGATGGATGGATGGATGGAAGGAAGGAAGGGTGGGTGGATGGATGGATGGATGGATGGATGGATGGATGGATGGATGGATGGATGAATGGATGGATGGATGGATGGATGGATGGATGGATGGATGGATGGATGGGGATGGATGGATGGATGGATGGATGGATGGATGGATGGATGGATGGATGGATGGATGAATGGATGGATGGATGGATGGATGGATGAATGGATGAATGAATGGAAGGAAGGGTGGATAGGTGGATGGGTGGATGGATGGATGGATAAAAAGAAGTACAAGATAGGAAGAAGGGTTCTGAGTTGTGATAGGTAAACTTTCCTTGTCACTCTGTAACCTGCTCTTCCTTACTGTGAGCTGGCAATGAATAGCATGACTTGCCTGTGAGAGCATCAGCCCCTGTTAATAATGCCTCCCCTTCCTTTAGGTCTGCGAACAATTAACATCTCCCCTGAATGGACTAGACACAGCTAGTGTTACAGGAGGCAAATCTGTTTCTTGTTGTAACCATTTTCTTGGCTCTAAAATAGTCTCCAGAAGAAAAAAAAATCAACAAGAAGAGCTCAAGAGCTCCTGAAGAAAATGTTTGTCATCAAAAGAGGGGTGGCTTCTGTCACAAACATGTCAGTCAGCCATTCCTAGTTGATACCAGCATTTCAGGCTGTGTTTATAGGACCCCAACATGTATGAATTTGAGGTGCTCAAGCAAAAGATTTAGTAACTGAGATCAAATGTATTGTCCAAGGCTGTATCAGTCATCTCAGAATTTAGAGATGTATTCCAGAATGTAGTATTTTTGTTATTCCCCATTTTGAAAAATAACATTAACAGCAGCAAAACAATAATAGCTAATGTTTAGTAAGTGCACCATGCTAAGTACTTTACAGATATTACCTCAAGTCTTCTTCACAACAACCTATAAGATAGGTATTGGTATAGTCCCCATTTTACAACAAGGGGCAATGCTCAGAGAGAGGGAGGGGCTTGTCCAAAATCACACAAATTCTAACAATCTTGGTCTGATATCGAAGTCCACATTGTTAACATTTCTGTGGCTTTATCTAGGCTCACTGTTCAGATTCTATAATATATTACATTGCTCTTACTTGAAGTGAGGCAGGAGGTTGAAAATTTCTAGGAAATCCTACCAACCTGTGTTTTCTTTTTGAGAAATGTTATTTTGCACAGATACTGATTATTTATTGCCTGACTTTTGGAGATTCTCTTTGCTCCCATTTTTATGCTCTAAAGTCACATTGGAACATACTTGCTTATAGTTAATATCCTATGTATCTTGAGTGACTATATACCAACTCTCATTGTAGGTTTTTTGAAATGGTGAACACCATTACTGAAGAGAAGGGGAGAAGTACAGAGGAAGGCGATTGTGAAGGTGACTCCCTGGAGGTAATGACTTAGGTTTCATGTTCATTTTGCAGAGTATCTCTGTGGCTTTTTGAAAAATGAACTATGTAAAGGCTTGTGGAGGGAGAGGTGTGTGTGGGGGGAGTTGCATGTGAGTGGTGGTGAGGGGTGGGGGGCTCAGTCCGTAAGGTTTCCTCTAATGTTAAAAACAACATCTGAAATTCCTTTGGTTAAAAAAGAGTAAAAAACAAACACCAGAGAACTCTTATTCAGGAATGCTGAGTTGTTATAATTTCCTTATCTGATAGTAACTATGCTTCATCCATGAGGATGTTAATGATCCTCAGTGCCTGGGCCACACATTTTTTATTCTCCTTTGAGATATGTGCAGTTCAGACAAGCAAAATTCAGTGAAAATTCTGAAGGATACCACCGTTTGTGGCTCTCATTTGTGTGAGACAATGTCCCAGTGAGGCCTGGGACCATGGAAGCTTAATGGATTAGAGAGAGGAGGTACTAATCGTCCCTTGAAATGCTGCTTCTCTCAACCGTAATCTTTGTACTTAATGCCTCACAGACATAGTATGCTGCCAATGCCTACTTGTAGCTTGTGTCCACTTTCTCTGTGCTGTCTACTGGGTGAAGAGGGGCCTTCCACCACTGCCAAGACCGATGCTGGAGCATCTCAGGAGTGCTGGTGCTAACTCTTGGGCATCTTCAGTGTCTGAGTGATGACACTTCTCCAGGCATGACAGTAGGCCACCGTCTCCCAGCCCTTCCCAGTGTTTGTCTTGGGACAGAATTCTGAATCCAAGCAATGCAGAAACATACATTTCTAATGTTCATGTGAAATTGAAGAAACTAGAGCACCAGCCTGACTGGTATATATATTTATTAGATCACTCTGTTGATACCATCTCATACACTAAAATTTTTGTAAAAACACTGAAGTGGTAGCCTAACAGCGGAGGGAAAATTTAAATATAATAACCAATTGTGTTCACTCTGCCTATAGTTAAGTGCTATAGTTATCTAGCAATTGTATAGCTTTGATATTCCTTGGTAAGCCTAAGGCTCTTTCACTGAAGTTATAAAAAGATGAAAGACCTAATTTGGAAAAAAAATCCTTGTGTGCATTAATTTACTGTCTGTAGGAGTAATAGATAATAATTGTTATTCATATATGTTTTATATTTTATAATTTTATATTTTTTATCCAAGTAATTTCATTAGGAGCTAGATCTCTTGACTTCTACATTAATGCTTTTTTGACTATACCTCAATATCTCTATTTTTATTTGGTTTAAATTTGGTATCAATTAATACACAGCAACTACCAGGATAAAAGTTAACAGAGACAATGAAAGTCAAACAGTTCCATTTGCTATATTAGTAAATATAGAATTATGAAGTGGATAGCCTGAAAAATCCACAAAGTTCTTCTGCAAGGTCATAAAATGCTGGCTTTTTTTTTTTTAACCAGTGTTCTCTATCCCTTATTTCATATCCTTCTTTGAGGAATGAAAACCATCTTACCGAAAATACACATATCAGGGAAAAAATATACACATAGCATAACCGGGCTGTGGTAGCCGTATTAGACAGTTTGGTCCTCATAATTGATTGAATAAATAGCTTAGAGACTCTAGACACTACTTTAAGCATATGCATAGTGTAACACAGCTTTAATTGCCTTAGAATTGGTTATATATTTTGCCAGCTAGTTTTTCTAAGATTCAATTTCCTATAATGTAAAAGGAGTAGGTAGATCACTTTTCAAAGAGGTGCCAAGATGATCCAGGATCAAGATCCCCTTTCTCTACAGGGTGGGCTTTGTGAGACACCCTTCCTGCTCAGATAATTCTACTGCAAGAACTGAGCACACTTTCCAGCCAATAAGGAGAGAGACGCTCAGGTTTCTTCCTAGTAATACATAGAGGGTTTGCGTAGATCTGCTGACACAAAAAGCAGCTTACCCAGTATTGGTGATTCATCAATGTGCTCCTAGCTCACCCTCTGAGGGAAGTGCAGGGATACTAGTCTTTTAATGTTAGAAGACACTCTTACACTGGTGTCTTTGCATTCCATGAGGATCATTTAAAATCTGTGACATAGGATGGCTTCTACAGTATTCCCAATGGACTGTATAGTTCAATGTATATTAAGCATATTTGTGTTAAGTGTTTTGGCTTAGTTTTCTGTCATGCCACAAGATATGATATTGCTGGCGTTCTGGGGGTGTGGGTGTTCTGACATAATATTAATGAACAGACACAGTGATGTTCTGGGCTGTGAAGGTGATGGCATCCATTCTGGACTCTCCCTCTCACTGCATATTCCTTTGTAGCCAGAACACCTTTACAGTTATTTATTAAATAGTCCTAACTTATAGTTTTGCATAATTTATGGTAACTCCATTATATTATTGATTACACTTCTTAGATATTTTCATAAATATTTAATCAACATATTCTTGATTAAAATTGCTTTATCAGTGTTTTAAATATTTAATTACTATGAGTTCTTTCATTTCCACAAACTAAACTCAAACTTCAGCCCGTGAATGACATACCAAAAATAATTCCTCCACTTCCCATTCCTTACAGTGTAAACAAGAATTACTTTAGAGATCATCTTTATACAGTAATTAAGATTTGTGTGCAGAATAGTTATGTTTAGATTTTCACCTCAGTTGAAGGTAAAATTGAAATTGCTTCAATACATATGTCAACTGTTCCTGAAGTCTTTGGATACCTTGGCTCACAAAAAGATTAAAATGTTGGAAAGGTTAGATGTTCTTTAATGTTTATAGTTTCACTTACGGTGAAGTGGTTAAACATTATTAACTATTAATGTGGTTCTATAAACTATGAAATTGAAGGTAATCCCTAAACTTCCCAACATTTGAAAAGCTTCTCTGACACCCAAGTTAGGATGTCCTTTTCTTTCTGATTTGAATAGTAGAGTTTCTTTGAAGCATTACAATTGTGGGAGGGAACTCAGCCTCCTCTGGGTCATCATGGTCAGACCCCTCCTTCACTGATCAAGCCTGACTCGAGTGAGCTCCCCCTGCTGGGGTCACTAGCCTTGGTTCTGACTTTGCCAACAGCCAATTTTGTAACTTTGGACAAAATTCATTGCTCTGCTGGGCTAAGATGATTTCATTCCTTAAATGAGACTTGAACAAGATCATCTTAAATGGCTTTTCCTAGCTCAAATTTTTCTAATTTTGTAAGATAAGTACAAACTGTACAGGGTAATTTCAAATACAATTCCATACCACTTTCAGAGAACTTTACTGCTTTTAAACAGTTCTTTTTTTTAAATTTAAGGCCGTATTTTGATACGGAAGCATTATGAATCCATATCTTAAATAATTTATTAATAAATTTTTATTGAAATCCTTGAACAATTGGTTAGAGTTAACCATAGAAGTTCTAATATTTATCAGCTGTGATCCCTATTTTTGTGTTCCCAGCCTTCACTAAGAGCCAAGCATCTTCCCAGTAACCCGAGCCAGAAACCTGTGCACCAGCCTTTCCCTCTCCTCACACAGTCTTCTCCCCGGCCCTTCATTTCACCCACTCTGTGACTCCCCAGTCTCAGGTCTTCATCATCTCTCATGTGGCCTCATCTCTCTGCTCCCATCATACATCATCTCTGTCACTGTCACAGAGGTCTCTCACACAGATTGAATCCTGTGACCCTTCTAATTAAAGCCTTTGATGTTACTTTTTGGAGAAGGTTTCCACACCATGCAGTGTTCCAAACCCTCTGACAGTACCTCACCCCTTTCTTTCCACACTGTGATCCAGCATTGCCAAACTCTTTTCTGCTTTGCATGATGGCCAAGCTTTTCCTGCTCTGGGCTTGACATGCAGATGTCCAGTTCCACATGCATTTTCTGCTTTGCCCCACTCGGTGACTCCATCCTAATTTTTTGAAATCCAACTCAAGTGTCGTTCTTTTCTTTGAACCTTTCACAAAAAGCCCCTCTCACTTCCCCCAGCTCTCGCAGCATTTTGCCCACCTCTCTGCCCCAGCTCTTCAAATCGCTGTGTCATTCAGTAGCCCGTACCACAGCTAACCTGCCAGGGTTGGACAATGGCTCTGTGTCCCTTTTAATCACAAAGTTTCACATGGTGCCAGGAGACCAGGCAGAAGTGGAGTTCGATCAGAAGGCTTGGAAAGGTTTGAAACGTGGGGGTGAGAAAACCAGAATTGTTTCAACAATCTCTCAAACTGAGGAGGGAGGGATAGGGACTGGAGAGTAGATGCTGGGACATGGCTTAAAGTTGTTTAATCACTGTTAAGTCAGTGAAACAATGAATTCCATAATTAAGCTGAATATGATAAACAAGCCACTATCACCTCATTCTCTTTTCACCTCTTTTTTTATTTCCTTGAAAAGAAAACAAAAAACAGAGACAAATTACTAAGGTCTTTTGGTGCTCCATACAAAACACGTTGTGTCTCCTTCACTCCTCTCCCAAACACATACATGTGTGTTCTCCCTCTGTCCGTCCCTACTGCTCTCTCTCCCTCCTCCTCTCTTTCCCTCTCTCCATTCCTTTTTTATCTTCCATATCTCTTTTTTCTTACATGCACTTGTGCTCATCTCTTTATCAACATGGGCATATGACTTACACAAGCCCGAGGCAGTCATAGCAGGTGGCCCTGTGAACCTGTTTATACCTACGTTCCAACTGGCATCAAGAGAACATTGAGTCTCTGTGGGGTGGAGTGAGGACACGCAAGATAAAAGGAACACTTTGCTTTGACTGAAGCATCTGCAGAATGGTGAACTACCTTACCCTTTCGTTTTCTGATGATTTGCCTCACAACCCTAACAAACGGGATTACTGTTCAGAATTCATGTAAATCAATTTGGAACCATCAAATAGCACATGGGTTGTTTTTCTTTGACATCCTATTTCTATTTTTGTACCGATTTGAACACCCACAGTTAACATACTGTCAGAGAAAATTTATCACTTACAGTGTTGTATGATTTGAGTATCAGTTTGTTACTCATTCATTCATCCTGTCGGGTGAAAAAAACCTTTTTTCTCTACCAATTTAGGTTCAATGACTAGGGGCCCGTGAATTAACTGACAAGAGACAGATTAACAGGAGAAAAGCAAGTTTATTCATGTATGTGGAAGCATGCAAAGTGGCTCCTGAATGGCTAGTTAAGTTTGTTTATCTTAATAATAAAAGTCCTTAATTGGACTTCAAGGGAAAGCACATGGTGGGAAACAAATGGGCAACAAGAGGAAGGTACAGCAAGTGTTGATAAGTTTTGTTTAGGTAACTTCTCTTCTTGGTAGAGGGTTCCTAAACCTCCTAGAGAGGGGATTATGGCAGCTGTATTTTCAGGAGTCCTTGCTTAAATCAGCAAAAGAAGTTTTGATGAGGTTTTTAATGTGGCTGCTGTTTATTCAGATTTTTTCAGCTTAGAATAATCTTCATACCACATTGGTGGGTGTATATGGATTCCATGCGTTCAAATTCACTCAACAGTTATTTATTGGACACCTACTATGTGGTAGGCACTTTTCTAGGTACTGGGGATAAGGCAGAGAACCAATCTCTGCCCTTTTGAGCTATGTTCTAGTGAGAGTAAACATAAGTAAAATATGTATTTGATAATGATCAGTATTAAGAAGAAAAGCAGGGAAGGGTTTAGGAAATTACAGTGTAATGAGGTGTGCAGTTTTAGACAGGAAACAGGGAAGGCTTTTTGAGAAGGTGGTGTTTGAGTAAAGATCTGAGGGAGGAGAGATCAATCAAAGTAGGTATTTGTACCTACAGCGTTTTTAGCATTCTGTTAATGTTAGTTATTAATGTTTTGACACTTACATGTTAAGAAGGCAGTACAGACCAACAATTAACAAAGCCACCATTTGGGTCTTTGAGGTGACCGCTCACCTAATGAAGCACCACAGGGAAGTGCATGGTCCTTTAGAAGGTGGTGGTTTTCCTGTAGGTCCTTGACAGTGCAAGGACTAAGTGAATCACCACTTTGTTCTTTGACTTTTCCAGTGTTGTCTTCCTACGCTATTCCCTTTCCAGCACCAGTTTAGATTGTTCTGGGTAGGCAACAATAGAGGGATGCTCTAGAAGTATTCCCATCATTGCTTCAAAATACAATTGTTTCCCTTAGCAACAACCTGATTTGCTAACCTATTGCCATAGAAATAGAATGCAAAATGTATAAGCAGTGTAATCTTGCCTTTATTTTTTAAAACACTCCTTCCTCTGCCCCTCTTTTCCTCCAAATTTTGGATTTAAGGCACCTTCCCTTGACCCCCAGCTCCATTCTACTTTTTCTGGCCATCACATAGATATTTTCTCTGTCCTTACAGACCAGGCAAGTCTCCTTAAACCTGCCTTTTCAATTTATGCCTCTATATTGTACGAATAGAAAGAAAAGATAAAAAAAGAAACTAAGCAGCATTTACCCACCAGAGTGGTTTTCAATCAACCTTGGTCTTATTAAGAGTCATTTTGATTTTTATTACAACCACTTTGTTCAAGAGGAATCAACTTCTGCATCTCACAGATAGTCTTTTAAAAAAGAATAGTCCTTTGGTGTTACAATAGTTAGATTCTGAAGTAACTAAAATTTGAGCAGCCCTGTCTAAACTTATCTTTTTCACCCACTATATGAATATCCCTGTGGCAAAACTCCCTTCAAACAAAAATAAACTGATACTGACTCTGTATCAATTTTTTTTGTACCTGATTAAAAAAAAAGATTCTCTCAAGTTGTGTATAGCCTGATTAATTAAGCAAATAATTAGTGAACACCCACTACAAGCCAGATACTGCTAAGACTAGATACAGAGCAATTGAGGATAAGGTCCTAGTTCTCAAAAAGCTCAGAATCCAGACTGGGATGCTGGATGCAAGAGAAGGAAGAGAGAGAAATGCATGAGAGAGTGAGGGCATAAGGCCTTTGAAGCACATCACACCAGAATCCAGGCCAGCTTTTGAGGGTCAGGTGGACAGCTGAGGAAGGCTTCCTAGAGCTTGGTTTTAAAAGATGAGGCAGAGTTACCTAGGTAGGAAATGTGGCATGGCACAAAGAAAATGTAAAGGCACAAAGATGTTGTCAAACCAAAATCCCACTTCTTCTGCCTTTGGATAGGTCTTTTTACATTTCCTTGACTTGACCATTTAACTTGATCATTTAAAATTTTTCTTTGTTTTCTAAAGCAATCCTTTACAGCCATGATGTTTTCATCTTCATTTCTCTGTATCTGTGGTATTCGATATGCAATGCTCTGTCATTCTTGTAACTATTTTGTAGTTCCCATGACCATTTCCTTTTTAATCCATTGATTATTTCAAAGTACAATAGTCAGTTTTCAAATTTACTTTTTGCCTGTCTTTTTAATATTCTGTGGTCAAAGATCATAGTCTCAGTGATACCAGTTCTTTGGAATTTGTTGACATTTTCTTTGTGGTGAAATAGTGACCGTGTATTACACATTTTTCATGTATGCATGAAAGGAATTCATAACTGGATGCAAGGCTCTCTTTGTAGGTTATTTCAGACTTGTTAACTGTGCCATTAGGGTCTCTATTTAAAATTTTCCTGCAAGTTTTATCTGTTTCCAAAGAACTCCATTAAAACCAATTGTGGTTTATGTTTGTCTATTTTTTCTTCGTAATTTTATCAGCTCTACTTTTTATGTTGTTAGTGAGTGTTATTTATCAGCATTGTTACATTTGTTGGCTTATAAATGTTAGAGAACAATTTTTTTAATGGTTAATGCAAACCCTTTTGTGACTTGAATCTAGCTGTGGACTGCCAGTTTTATATTCTGACAAAATGTAGACAACAGAATGTACCTGTCCTCTCCTGCTGGTGTGTGGTTCTCCACTGGGCTTCTGTAGAGATGTGGTTTGATCATTTGGTAGCCCTGAGTCCCGTAGCTCCAATGTAAGAAGAAGGCTCTGCCTTTCTGGATGATGCCTCCAGGTCTGAGGAGGTTTCTACCAAACATTCTCTGAACCCCTTTCATTTTGATCCAGTTTTCTATATTTGACTGACATGCTTGACAGTTTGGGGTTTAAGGCTATAGATGTTTCCTTTTTACATCTAAGATGAAATTTTCCCTCTATTTCTTCTTTTTAAAATATTTTTTGGCAAAATATATATATATATATATATATATTTTGGCCTTGGGGGCTTGGGGATGAAGTAAAAATAAGCCTTACTTTATTATTGTCAATTATTAAGACCTCAAGGTCTTCTTTCCACCCTTCGGTGGTTTTATTCTCCTGGCAGAGTATGAAATTTCTGCAAAAGGTGACAGACAAAAGAAACATTAATTAGATGTAATAGATCCTGATAGACATCGATGCTAATCATACTCACCTCCCGAATCAATGAAAACAGGATTTACTGGGTAGAAGAATCCATGTGGGCTTTTGGAGAAGCACGTCTGTGAATTTAATGCCTAGTCCCCACGTATTCACAACAGTTGTGAAAACATGAACACATTATTTGCTTTATAGTTCTTGATGCTTTCATTTAACTTCAGCTTATTGTTTTGCTTGTTAAAGCCATCTGATAAAATAAGGAGTAATGCTCTTGGGAAAAAGTTTATGTTTAAAATGTAGAGTACAACTAATGTTTCAATATTCTGTGTCCATTTTTTCTTTTACAGTATGACTATGAATATGATGAAAATGGTGACAGAGTCGTTTTAGGAAAAGGCACATACGGGATAGTCTATGCAGGTCGGGACCTGAGCAACCAGGTCAGAATTGCTATCAAAGAAATCCCAGAGAGAGACAGCAGGTATGGTACTTGTGGCTAACAAAAGCTGTTTTCTAAAGTATTTTGGGTTATGTGTAGCATTTTAGAAAATATTTTGGTGATACTCTAATTAATGCAACTCTGTCTGAAAACTCCATTGTTTTAACTCGCTCCCTCTGAGGTTCAGCTGTGCATCACTCAGTGACTCAGTATAACACTGGTGGGAAGGATGGCGCCACTGAGGTAACAAGGACAGGACTTTTAAGGAGAAGAAGAGAGAATGGCCTTGTGTGTTGGGTTCCGGTTATGTCAGATAATGGTTGATTTATTACCTGGGTGGATGGAGAATAGGCGCTATCAGAACAGTTAGAGCCAGAGGTTCTGGCTTCCAGCCCAGCATGGGAGGAGCTTGGAAGTCGCCAGCCCATCCTGACCACAAGTGCAAAGCTGCGCAGACTGAGAAATCAGCAGCTCCTCTTGTGCCCACTGCAGAAGTGAGGTCACAGGACCAGCCACTGCTGGAGAGACAGCCAGAGAAGGGGGCCCCTGCACTTTCGTGAGTTTTGCCTCTGAGGAGCCCTGCTAGGTCCTCATAGTGAATATTAGGGGAAAAATCCCCTCATGCTTCTGGCCAGAAGCCAGAGGGGAAGTAATCGTTTTGAAATACACCAGAGCTCTATTCTTCCTAACAAGGCCTGCCTGCCAGAGAAACTGTTTTACCAGGGTCTAACCTATTGGGGTGTTATCAGAGCGTAACCAACCTGGGGGAAGGGAAATGCCCAGCTCCAGCCCCCTCTAGCTGCCCTGTCCCACCTGGGGGAGGGCGGGACTGTGAAGTGTTTGGGAAGTGCCACAGGCTCACGAAAGGCTGAGACCTAATCACAGAACACAGAACACTGTCCGTCCCCCACACCTCACGCCACATTACTGGACACCTATTTAGAGCAGTCCCTTTTACCTAATACAGTACATTTGGCTTTCAGCAAAAATTACAAAGTCCACTAAAAAACAACAAGTGCAGTTTGAAGAAAGGGCAATAAGTATCAGAACCAGAAGTAGATATGGCAGGGATGTTGGGGTTATCAGACCAGGAATTTAAAACAACTGTGATTAATATACTAAGGGCTCTACTGAATAAAGTAGACAGCATGCAAGAACAGATAGGCAATATCAGCAGAGATGGAAATCCAAAGAAAGTATCAAAAAGACATGCTAGAGATCAAAAACATGTAACAAATGAAGAATGCCCTTGGTGGGCTGGACACTGCTCAGTCTCAGAGCTTGAGGATATGGCCAGTAGAAACTTCCAAAACTGAAAAGCAAGAACAGAATATTCAAGAACGGGTGGGACAACTACAAGAGGTGTAACATATGCCTAAGGGAATACCAGGAAGAGAACAAAGGGAAAAGAGCAGAAGAAATATTTGAAGAAATAGTATAAAGCAGACATAGTGGGGCTTTGTGAAAAACAGCAGGGTTTTTGGGAACAAGAGAGTTGTGCTGGGAGCAGAGCCCCTCTGGCGGCAGGGTTACCCGTTGCTCCCCGCTCTAGTGCTCTGCCCAGCGCTTGGTTCTCTGACCGGTAATTCTCTCTTCTCCCAATCTCATGCCTCTGCTGCCTCATGGCTTCTATTTCATCTTCTCCCTGTAAGACAGTGTTCCTTCAACCAACTATTTACATTTTCTATGTGTTGTTATTCACACACTGAAATAGAGAGGGTTGGACTGAGTCCGTTGTTACTATAGCCCTTACTTGGCCAGACTTTAGTGCCGTGGATTGATTTTGGCTGTCCTGGAGTCCCCTATCCGTTGGCTGTGGTAGTAGGGTCACATGAGCAGCTTTCTACAGAAAGGACACTCGCCGGAGCATCCCAGGTCATCATCCATCTACCCAACCTCTCCCCTTGTAAGGCTGAAAGGTACCTCAAGGTTAACATGGCCTAAACCAAACTATGGGTTTTTACCCCCAAATGTACTCGCTTGAAGTTTTCCCTGTCTCAGTTAAGTTTACCCTTCCATCAGCTGTTCAGGCAGAATCCGAGGATTCATTTGGGTTCCTCTGTCGCTCCCTCCACATCTGCTCCATCAGTGAGTCATGCTGTTGTCTCAACCTCTGTAATATGTTCTGAAACTTTCCTGTCTGTCTCATCACCAGGGCTAAACTCTAGTCTAAGCCTCAGGTCTCTTAGATTCTCTCATAACTAGTCTCTGCTCTCACTCTTTCCTCCAACCCTACTCCATCCTTCCTCAGAGAAGCCACAGAGCTCTTTCTGAAATTGAAATCACGTCACATCACTACTGTTTAAAACCCTTTAGTGGATTCCTATTGCAACCAGCATAAAACCCAGAACAACGCCTGCACAGACATCCACCTCCCTCTGGGGCCTCACCTTCTCCACCATAGCCCCACACTCTGTCCATCAGGCACACCAAGGCTCATTCCCCAGAACTCAGCGTGATGGCCTCATTTTCATCATTTTGTTCTTAATTCAAATTTCAAGCTATCGGAGAGGCTTCTCTGACTACCCCAAGCTGAAAAAAGACACCCCCTCCCACACAGCCTGTGTCCCAGGCCCCAGCTGGGTCTGCCCTTCCATCCTTCGTGCGTGACTTAAATGGATGGCCACTCTGTCTCCCTCCTCCATGTCTACATTCCGAGCAGGAAGAGGAAAAAAGAAACAAACTTTCTAGAAATACCCGCCATGTTTTTCATTGGATGAAAGGGATCACCTGGAATTACAAGGGCGGCTAGGAGCTCAGTAGCTTTTCAGCTGGCCATTTGTTTTTCCAAACAAAATCATAGAAAGAGAGAACAGATATTAGGTAGGCAAACATCTGCTGCTGTCTGACATGTATGGTTTCAGTTTTAGGTTTTCTGTGATATTGTTGCATAGTTTCTTCTTGGTTAATTCATGACACTTATTTATGAATTCTTATGAAATAGTGAGGAAGTTACTCATTAAATGCCTAGCATAGTATATATAAATTACCATGTTGAAATTTTTTAAAATAGTCATATAGGTTTTTAAGTAATATATGCATAAAGTATATTTTGAAACAATATAAAATTTAAATGGTTGTTACTATCATATTGGAACAGCAAACTCGATAATGTTTAGCAACATCCCTTCCCTTCCACCATCAGATGAATTTAAGTAGGTACTTGGAAGAAAATCATTTAAAATCACCTTTGTAGCTTAAGTTTATTCAATTTCCAGTGTGCATGCACAAAGTACACCAATTCCAACAAAGGTCCTATTGTGAAACAATGCATTTGACTTAATGTGCATTGTTTGAAAACACTTGATTGACAAGCCTTCTTGTTACCTGTGAAAGAAGATTACATTGAAGCCTATCATGTTATTGTGATATAAAACACACAAAGGTATTCTTAACTGTGTGCCCTGGAGAGTTTCAGTGTTTCTTTTAAAAATAGCATTAGAAAGGATAATCACTAAGGTAAAAGAATGAGTCTGAATAATGCATGATCCCCCATACATTGAACATTGTCATCTAATGAAGGCATCTAACTTTTTGTAACAACAAAAAGTTTCCTGTGTTTCCTTCACACTCTAAAAACACTTTGTTAAGAGAATCACAGTAGTTGTAAGAGAGGTGGTGAATTTTAAATCACTCTCATAATCTATCCCAAGTAGTTGTTAATCTCAGGTTGGCTTCGTCCTCTAACATTCTCCAACCAGTTGTATATTAGAGTCAACTGGGGAACTTTAAAAAATACTGATGTTCAGGCTCCACCTCCAAGAATTCTAGGGTGAGTCGTGGGCACTGATATTTTTAAAAATTCCTACTGGAGCTTCAAATGTCCAACCAAGGTTGGGAACCACTGGTTTATGTGATTGTAGTGGGAATTTGACTCAGAGGAAGTACTCTGGACACCTATATGGATTAGTAGTTTTTCAAAGCTAAATATTTAAAAGTATCTCTGATTTTCTATACCATTTCTTCTTTCCATTGTCATAACTAATTGAGAAGAAATACAATTTTCTTGTAATTCCCATAGACAAGATTAGATTATTAACCTGAACAAACAATCTCATGCTTATTCAGTGCTTGGCATTTAGACTTAGATTTGGTGAGACTTGCTGGGTGTTAGGCATTTCCATATTGAAGAAGAGCTCTTTTTCTTAGCTAAAATGAATCCTATTATTGTAACTTTTGAGCTATTCTTTGGTTACATAAGGAAGGGGGTGTGGTGTTTTGCTTCTCCAAGATCTTATATTTAAATATTCATAGTTGATTTTCAGAAGTTGTTCAGGAGGCAGGAGACTTTTGGTTCATCATAAACTGAATTAATAGCTTGCTTCAGATTATTCATGTTGATTTCCTTAATCTGTAGAACACACCCAGTATTTGCCACTAATTTATTTCATGCATATCAAGGGCAATCTTATTAACTAGTGCTAATAAACTGTTCTAAACCCCATCGAAAAAAATAACCTCCATATGTCTTGATAGTTGAGAATCATTCCCTAAGTATCTTATTATAACGCTATATACTGGTATTTCTTATGTTATCTCATTAAAGCAATTATCAAAATAGTGTTATGGTCCTAACTGATACCCTGTTATGGGGTTCAGTTTGCCATCTGTCTTTATAGTTCCTAGAACAATTCTAAAGAGAAATAAAATAAGTAATAGATCTAAAATAAGAGTCAATTTTTTGTTGTTGGCAGCTTTCTGAGTAAAAGTAAAGTTTGTTGAAATAAAATGAATTTGGATTTTTACAACCTGCTAGTTGCTTTAGCTTTATAACTTATTCTGAAAGGCTTCATGAAAATAATATTATTCACTACTAACCAGTTCTCATATTTGCTGTTTGCATTCAAAAAAAGCCATTCTGCTTATATGGATTTGCCATTGTAAGATTTGAGCATTTCTTGCATGTGGAACTAGAGTAAATTACGAGGCATCAGATTTGTATTTTATGTTTTAGTGGCTAGTGCCTTTCACACCTGCAGCCTCCACTGTACAACTGAAAAAATTAGGGATTAGTTTTTTGAGTCTCTCTTTATCCTTGCTGACACCCTACCATAGTTAATTATACAATAATTATATTAATGTAATACACAATAATATAAATATACAATATAATGTTATATTTTATTATATATTACATATTATATTATAATTTAACTATTGTGTATTAAATATAAAATATTAATATTAATATTCAGAACTGTCAAGAGTCTACAAGTTTCACAGTACTTCAGATAATCAAAAGTGTTGTTCCTTGGTTCCAGAAATATAAAACACTTCATTTTGTACTATGATAAAGTGATGTACATCAAGTGTATGATTTTGAAGTCTGTTTTAAAGCTGGTCTTCCAGTATGAAGGCTGGCTAGGATTAGGTAAAAAAATCGTGATATAATAGAATTGATGGACACACTAAGGTAAGGGTTTGTAAGGAGCTCAAGGACACCTGGGATATAAATGGTTTTGTTTTCTACTGAAGAGTCACTGGGCCTCTCCGTAAGTTCTGGAATGAAAATTAAAGTTATTTGCAATTTTTATCTTGCAGAATCTCCTAGATAAAGTTCTGTTATGAGGCCAGTGGAATAAAAAGTCATGTTAGTATGGACAGGGAGTTGTGTGGATGATTTCGGTTTCCCTGGGCTCAGACCTTAGCTCTGCTACTTAACTAGTTTTAAGATCTTGGGTAGGTTAGTCATCCTCCCTGTGAATCAATTTCCTCATCTGAAAAACCGACATCTTCATAATGCCTTCTTATGGGATTGTTGTGAGAAGTGAGTAGATTTAGACACCAAAAGTCTTACAACAGTGCCTGATACCTTTGCCTTAGGACCCTATCACAGTTTCAGCTTCACAGAATTTATGTTATGAGCAATAAATGCCTTAGATGGTCATATTTCATTTTATATCCAGGCATGTATTTAGCCGATGTTTTCATTTTGTATTGCTTAAGCTTTTACACCAAAGTCTGGCTACATAATTAGCTCAACATCTACATGTCTTTTAGATACTCCCAGCCCCTACATGAAGAAATAGCACTGCATAAGCATCTGAAGCACAGAAATATTGTCCAGTATCTGGGCTCTTTTAGTGAGAATGGTTTCATTAAAATCTTCATGGAGCAGGTCCCAGGAGGTAAGAAAAGGTTTTCTTTCTTTAAAAAGTGTAAATTTCTAGGGCCTTAAAGAGGAGTAAATATTTGAATGGGATTTATTAGTTTATAAGTTTTAATCTGTCTACATTCAAAGAAAAATTGGGCCATGTTCATTGCAGCATTATTTACAATAGCCAAGATATGGAAACAACATAAATGTTGTTAGATGAATGGATAAAGAAAAAGTGATACACACACACACAGACACACACACACACACAATTGGATATATTCAGCCATGACAAAAGAATGAAACCTTGCCATTTGCAACAATGTGAATGGACTTTGAGGGTGTTCTGCTAAGTGAAATCAGTCAGAGACAAATGCTGTATGTTCTCAAATCCAAGCTCATAGGTATGGACAATAAGAATGGTGGTTGTCAGGGTGCGGGTTGGGAGTGGGTGAAATGGGAAAAGAGGTACAAAAGGTATAAACTTCCAGTTATAAAATAAGTCTTGTGAATGTAGTGTACAGCATGGTGACTATAGTTAAAACTGTATTGCTTATTTGAAAGTTGCTTACAGAGTACATCTTAAAAGTTCTCATCCACAGTCAAAGAAAAAAATTTTTTAGGTAACTGTGCTGTGACAGATGTTAGACTTACTGCGGTGATCATTTCACAATATATATAATTATCAAATCTAAAACTGAAACGTCAATTATACCTCAGTAAATTTTTTTTAAATTGGACATGTGACATTACCTGGCAGGTTATTAGGAGACAATAAATACATATTCGAATCATTTTAGTATCAATCATTGAATTAAGGTTAATGACTGAGTAGCCTCTTATTTTGACTGTATTTGATAATGAATGTATTCAGAGCAGGGACACTTTCCTGTTCATTCTGAACCCAAATTTCTAGTACAGCTCCTGGGCCACCATGAATAACCAATAAATGTTAGCTTAAATTTATGTTACATTATTAATGTGCTTTGAAGAACTTGTTGGGATAAGATTTTATCCACTGTCTCTCCTACCTTACAGGAAGTCTTTCTGCTCTTCTTCGTTCCAAATGGGGCCCACTGAAAGACAATGAGCAAACCATTGGCTTTTATACAAAGCAAATACTTGAAGGATTAAAATACCTCCATGACAATCAGATAGTTCACCGAGATATAAAGGTAGGATGCACTAGTTCCCATTTCTGTAAGTTCTTTGCTGGGTAATTGTTTTATTTGCAACAGTCATATTGCATTGTAGGTTTTAATTTAGAATTGTAAATAAATGAATCTTAGAAATAGCGGAAATATAACACTCTGTTCTGAATCAGTTATTGATATTCATTTCTTATCTCTTCTACTCAAAGAATAAAGTCCTTAACCATGTTCAGCCGATAAAGACTGAGCTTCCACTCCATGCCTGGCACTGTTTTAAGTGCTCTGTTGGGGGGGTGGCACAGCAGGACAAGTTGAACAGGATGTGGTCCCTGCTTCTGAGGAGTTCAGAGGCTAATCTTTGTATCCTTGCCCAATGTAGCTACTCAGTAAATATTTATTGAATCCATGGGTGAATGGTGATAAAGAAAAAAAAAGAATCCCGTCTTCTCACAAGAATCATATACGCACTAATTGAACTAAAATTAGATAACTTATTACATTATCTTTAAGAAGAGAAAATTCAGAACTAATTCATTTCTGACAAAGGCTGGACTATGGAAAGTAAGAACCAACCTAAATGCCCATTGATCTGTGATATTCCTAAATATTCTAAGAGTAAAACTAGATAGAAAGGAAAGGGAAGTGTGAAAATCATTATTGAATTTAGCCATACACATATCCTACGCAGATGGCAGCTGCTATCAGCAAACCACAGCAGGCTACAAGTAGGAACCATGTTTGACCTTGTGACCCGAGTAGCAATTGTGAACCCATAATATGTAAACAAAAATGGTGTCAAGAGTTCACTACAGAGGTTAACTAATAATCAAGAGTACAGATTTGATGTCCTTGTTTGTTCTAAAGACACCTTTTCTTACTGGACCTTCCACCCAACAACAGACAGTGCTGGAAGAAGGATAACATTTGATTAAAGTTCTCTTTTTCTACAGGGTGACAATGTGTTGATAAATACCTATAGTGGTGTTCTCAAGATCTCTGACTTCGGAACATCAAAGAGACTGGCTGGCATAAATCCATGTACCGAAACATTTACTGGTATGTTTTTGCAGTGATGATACAGATCTTACATAATTAAAGAAATAATTGCTGTGTTTGAACGTAATGTGAGAGATAAATTTAGTCTGTGCTCTCACAGACATTAATGTTGGTGTCGTTTGATGCTCACTTGAAAACATTATACAGAATTTGATCTGGCCCTTTCCTCCTCTTTTATTTATATGACTTGCTCATCTCCTGCTTAATGCTTCTGAAGGTTTTTTTGAAAGTCTCAATTTATTTGTTTTTCTTTTCATGTCAGTACTTCTCTCCTGGTTGGTCAACAGCCACTATGACTTTGATAAGATTTTTTTTTTTAACATTTGTTTTGTCCAACCTCACTGTAATTCTTACTCATACCTTAATCACTTCCCATGTGGACTGTGAATTCCCTCTTTCCTAATCTGTTTACTCCCTGTGGTCTATTACCTACTCACAACATAAATAACTGCAGAATTTCAATTCAGAAAGAGGAAGTGACTCACCAACTCAGAAGTGGGGTGGGGAGAGAGCTTGCCTGAGAAATTAGGCAATCCAGCCACAGAGCTGCCCCTAGGGCAAAGGCTTAACAGGGTGGAGACAAAGTGATTTCCAAAAAGGAAACAGTAGACAAGAGGAAACTGAGGCTCAGAGAGATGAAAGACTGCCCAGGAGCCCATCTGCAACTCCCACCTTGGTCTCTCCAAGCTCCTACTGCTCCATTCTGCTGATCTCATGAAGGGCTCAGTTCTTGTTACCATTATCAGAGAGAGTAGTTTAGCAAAAAAGAGAATGAATAATCTTTGGTCTACTATAAAGCAAAATTGCCAGACATCCCCATTTCTGAATTCTATAAGGTAGGTGGTAATACCTCAATTTTGCAGATAAAAAAATTGAGAGAGAGAAAACATTCCAGATGAAATCACAGCAGTGTGTACATGAGCAACTCAGATTTCTTACCTACCCTTTGCTCTTTGCTTTGACCTTTTTTCTCCAGTCCATCTTTCCCTGCACTGTGCTGAAGCATCTATTCTGGTAGCCTGGGTGGGGCAAAGGAGAGAGAAATTCCCTGAACTCCCCTCTCTGAACAGTCAGTCAGCAGCACCTCTGGCCCTCACCACAATGGATATTTCAGGGCTCAGCATGAACACATTTAAAATGTATGTTGTTGAACAACATAAATTCCACTCTTACTAGAAATTTTAAATGTCTTTACATTTCTTTCCTCATACTCTGTCAGTTTGACAAGAGACGTTTAATTTAAGATGCTGCCATGACTCGTAACTTCTGAGAGGAAAATCCCTACTTTCAGATACTTTACTTGGTCAAGATGTTAATTTAATGCCTTCTGCGACTCTTGAAAACATTTTTTTAATCCCCAAAAGAGTTGTAGTAAAGCCATCGTACTGCCTCTGTCGCTGAGGGCCTGGAGTGTGCGCCTTGATCTGCTTCCCCCACAGGCCTGGCCGCACCAGCTCCGCGCCGACAGGGGCTTCGCCAGCCTCTGATGGACTGAGCTGAAACACTGCTTCACTTCCTGGTGATGCAGCGAGAAGGAAGGCGGCAGAAACCACCACTTTCTGTGGAGTGCTTGCTGTATCTGTGTTAAGTCCTTTACATGTGTTATTTCAGTAAAATTCATTCAACAACCCTAATCCTAAGGTGTCATTATCTCAGTTTATAGTGAGAAAATTAAGGTTCAAAGAAGTTAAGTAACTTTCCCAAGATCACGAAGCTAGTCAGTAATAGGGCCACCATTCAAACTAGACTTAACATGCCAAATGCAGTAATTACCTCCTCCCCAAACCTGTTCCAGCTACACTCGTTGCCATCTCAATTGATGGCGGCTCCAGACTTAGAGTTATCTGTGCTGCCTCTCTTTTCTCACAAGAACCCAATCTGCAAGGAAACCTATTGGCTTTACCTTCAAAATGTGTCACTTATTGGACCAGTTCCTCTCTGCCTCCACCTCCACCACCCTCATCTCTCGCCTGTTACCTCGGCAACCTGTTCTCCCTGCTTCCACTCCTGCCTCCTGGTGTCTGTTCTCAACACCACAGCCAACGATCCTTTTAAAATATAAATCAGCCCCTATTATACTCAGAGACTTCAGTGGCTTCCTATTTCATTCACAGAAAACAAATGCCCAAATCCTTACTGTGGTGGACAAGGCTCTGACCTGATCTGAAGTCCATTTCTATTTGGACCACATTTCTTATTCTGTCGCTCATTTTGCACCAGAAACAAAGGCCTTCCTGTATTGCCTTCATTACACCAGGCAGGGTCCTGCTCCTGGGCCTTTGCACATGCTTTTTCTTCTGGTAGCAACACTCTTCTCCCAGCTGTCTGCATGGCTGAGTCCTTCTTTCCCTTCAAGTCTTAACTCAGGTATCATTCACTGAGACCTGTCATGACTGCCCTATTTGCATGGCAACCCTGCCCGGGCACTCCTTACCCACTCCCCCCACCTTCTTTTGGGTCAAAACGTATCACTTTCTAACATACTATTTATGATTTACTTATTTATTATGCTATAGTTCATTGCCTGCAGTAACTCCCACTGCAAAAAAAAAAAAAGCCATGAGCCCAGGGATTTCTGTCTGTTTACTCCACTCTATATTCTAATTGCCTGACCCATAGTAGACCCTTAATATAGATCTGCTGAATGAATGAGTAGATGAAGGGTGATGTTAAAGTTTAAGCTGTTAGCCACTAAGCTGTAGTGACAACCTGGGTGGTTGCAGAGGCAAGGAAATTCAAAAAGAGACCATTTTAAAGTATTTTTTTTAACTTCAGAATAAAGATGTATGAGGTATGGGGTTTTAGAGTTAAAACTCTCATTTGTTTTCTTTAGGCCAATGTTCAGAGTGGCTTGCATTTTCATTTTCCAACTCTGTAACAGCCTCTTTATATAAAATATTATGTGTCATGTATTTATGGAGTAAAGAGAGCAGATATGAACACATGACTAAACCTGTATTTTTTGGCAGTTGCTCTGCAAGGGATAATTAAACACCATTGGCAAGTAGAGCTTTTTTGAAATAATATCTGATGGATGAGAACATTGCATTATTTATAGTTAAGGTATTCCTTGAATTGCCCAATTTTTAAAATTCACTACATTTTAGATAATTTGTAATCCTCACTCATTTAGTACAACTTAAATTCGCTCATCAATTCTATTTTAGACCCAGAGCACAAAAAGGAATGGTAGGCTTCAACACATATTTTCTAAAAGACCATTTGATTATATTTACATCATAAAAATGATCACTTTGAGGGACAGTATAAATGAAGAGGAATCGTAGCAGTTTTCTACTAAAGGGTAGGTGCCTTGAGGAGTGTGTTTACCTTATCCTTGGCCAGGTGAAATACTTCCTTCAATAATGTTGCTGATGTAAGCTGAGAACAGATACGTGCAGTTTATGTGAACATGAACATGAGCTATTACCATGCAATGAGGAGGTCTAGAGGATAAACTAGGCAAGACAATAATACTTGACAAAAATAATATTTTTATGAATAACAGCCCATTTCCAGCCCATGATAGTGAGTTTCATAGGAAAAATTTAGGAAAATTTTACATAGCTGTTTTAGCCTATAAATTATGCATGAGGCATTTATAAAAGGTGTTTTCTGTATTTATTGAAATGTCTGTCACTTTGGTAATGAGTCAGAAAATACTGAAGTAGCTCTTTTGGCAAATTCCTCAGGATTGGAAATAGTTCAGTATGGTATCATGGATGATTCCCTGTTTGTTGATTATACATTTGCATATCAGAAGCAGGGGATGTGGCAATAATTTGTTTCTGGGTGCACTCCTGACTCATCCTGGACTTTGGGGAATCAGTCCAGGGAACAGGAGAAGTGCCTCTTATTTGGGCCAATGACGCAACTGCATTGAGGGTTTATCTGGGCTATACCAGACCAGAACTAGACACAAGGATTCTTGGCTACCCATGAAATGATCTTTCTATCATACAACACTCTTCAAATCTGATTCCACAGTCTTTTAAGTCCCCTATCTTTTTCATTTTATTCTTTACTCTGCGTCCGGTGATTTGTCTGTAGTGATGGTTCATGACCTATCTTTGACTTGCTAAACCTGTTATTCCATGGACCACAGGTACAGAGTAGAAGCCATATATATTTGATTTATAGGATACAGTACACCAAAAATGCCTTACATTATTTACTGTGACTTTCAGGATCTTCATTCATTCTTTCATGATTTAAAAACAGGAATGAAGACAGAAGAATTAAACGTTCATTTCAGGAATTGAGAAATATAGACCTAAAGAAATAAATGAATGCCCTAGACATTTCCTGGAAAAGATCAGACGTACACATAATAGGAGTCTTTATGCATTTGAAAAAACTGTTTGCAGAAAATATGTGGTGATATGCTCCTTATTGTTCTCAAATGACTAATTGTTAGAAGTTTCTAAGAAATCCCAATGAAATGATACTTCAGTTATACTCTACTACCTAGGAAATGAGAAAGTATCTATTCATAACCAGATAATATTGGTAAACTACTTCTATTTCACTGACAAAATCTATTGTAAAAATTGCGATTTTCACTTATTAATAGCAGAGAAAACTGGAACTCAAAAAAGATGAGATATTATGACCTGAATCATGGAGTTAAAGCTGTCGTATTTATGTAGACAATTGAAACTGTCACTGAGTATTCATCTGCCTTTTTTTTAAGTGGAAATATGTTTGAATCATTCCCAGGTACCCTTCAATATATGGCACCAGAAATAATTGATAAAGGACCAAGAGGCTATGGAAAAGCAGCGGACATTTGGTCTTTGGGCTGCACAATCATCGAAATGGCCACAGGGAAACCACCCTTTTATGAACTGGGAGAACCACAAGCAGCTATGTTCAAGGTCACATTTCATATGTCTCAACTATCTTTAAAAACCAGGGGATAAAGCTACCAAATGTTCCACGTGGATATGTCAGATTTTTTTAGGCAAAACCAAAGTAAGCATGATCTGAGAAGACATTCAGGTTCAAGGAGATTCCCTCCCATCCAAATCCGTGCATACGCCTCACACTGAGGATTTCTCTCTCTGCCTTTGTTTTCTATAGTGAAATTCAATGTAAGTTCCTTTGACCTTCATTTCACAATGCAGTGTAAATAACACCATCCCATGGAAGATTCTTTAAGCCCTTTGGGAAACACAATCTGAAAATCTTCCATGGAGGAAATAGAAAAGTTTTCATCCATTTAAGTATTAATCAAAGCAATAGTTTGCTTAACTTCCCTATCATAAGAGTTTGAAGTCTCCTTTAAATAAAAGGACATAACTGCTATTTTATGTACATCAATCTTATTCTCGTATGTCTACTCTTCTGTCCTGTTGATTTGCCAATTAGTAACTCACCTGGGACTGGGAAGCAGCACCCCCCCCCTCCCAAAGTAGGAAACACCTGATGGGGAAATAGGGCTGAGAGACCTGGCTGCTGCAACTTTGGAATCTGGGGACAAAGAAGCAGTGACCTACCTCTGAGTCCCTGCAGTCCTCACCTGCCAAACCTCCAAGACAGAAGGAAGTTTAAATTGAGGACCTTTTCCCAAGATGTGAAGCTCACATGTCTGCTGTTATCTAAGGCAGAAATCTTTTGATGATGATTTCTTTCTTTCCCTGCTGCTGACCAGCTGGAGAGCACTTACTTCACTGTGAGTGGCCTCTCAGGAGGGACCATGTGTTACATACCTTCTGCATTGGTACAGAAGTTGGTTTTCCTTAAGCTTGGAGATGATCGGGTGGGATATTGCTGCTTACAGAACTGAGTAGTGTATCAGCTAACCTGAGCTAGCAGTGAGGCTGCCCTTTGAGACACTGATGGATGTCATTCTCTGCTTGGTCAGCATTTCAAATTTTTTCACCAGTCTCTAGGACTTCGCTTTGAAATGTTGTTCTGCTGCCCATCGGTGTAGGGATTATTCTGCAATATGCTTTAGATGAAATAGCACAGACTCTGGTACTGATTTACAATGTTTGAATCCAGGCTCCAATACAGTCAAGCTATATGATGACTTGGGACAATTATTTAGCCTTCTTATACATCAGTTTCCTTATCTATAAAGTATTAAAATAGTGCCTACCTCATAAAGGTTTTTTGAGAAGTATATGAGAAAATAATTGCAAAGCCCTTAGAAAAGTGTCCGACACAGAGTGAAGGCTATATAGTTATTACACATACTTACAAATTATTTATATGATAATACTTTCATATAAGCTATATAATAGAAAGAGATGTCCTTAGGAAGTTTTCTCTGTACTAAATATATGAAAATATAATTGAAACAAAAAAATGAGAATGGCAGTAATGAGAAGAAAATTCTAATTGTTATGTAAGTTCTGCCTTTTAAATTTCAAAGTTTTTAAAAAAATCACTTTTAATATAAATGATTTCAGACAGGGAAAATATTCATAAATCATGGCAAAGGGGAAAGAACACAGGCTTTAAGGCAAACAAGTTAAGGTTCAAATACAGATCTGCCTTTTCATAACCATGTTACCTCCCCTCTCAGAGCCTCATTTTCCTCATTGGTGTAACCATGCACTGGGTTGTTGGGAGGATTCGATGAGATTCATGAATGGAAAAAGCCAAGCACAATTTCTGGCACATAACTATTATGACCAACACAGTGTCTCAATTAAAAATACATATTTTACATGCCAATGTACTAATGTATTCTAAAGCTTTGAGATTTGAATGGTTATTTATAGTGTTCTCTGCTGTCTTAAGATAATTACTCTACACCTAGGTCATTGATAAAGTTACAAAAGCACTTTGGAAACTTTCCACAATCTAGAGCAAAATACTCTATCTCCCTTTGTGAAAAGCCATGAGTTTGTAGTATATGATAAAGGATTTTGTTATGCTAGGGCACCAAATCATGGAAGCTGGAGCTCATGTGATGAGATGGTGACTCAGAAGTCATATTGTGCTATGTCTTAGGTGGGAATGTTTAAAGTCCACCCGGAGATCCCAGAGTCCATGTCGGCAGAGGCCAAGGCATTCATACTGAAATGTTTTGAACCAGATCCTGACAAGAGAGCCTGTGCTAATGACTTGCTTATTGATGAGTTCCTAAAGGTTTCAAGCAAAAAGAAAAAGACACAACCTAAGCTTTCAGGTATGTGGTTGCATCGAAGAGGATTCAGGTCCTGAAATCCTAAGCTTTTAAGATGGAAGATTGTTCCAGAAGTAAGCTGATCTGTTTTGAGGTATCACTGGAAATTGGCATCAACGTTAGCTCAGTGTTCTCAGGCATTCAGTTTCAGTACCAGCAAGCTGTGTCACCATCAGTTTCACTAATGCTAGGACCCAGTTAGTAGGTATGTAGTATGTCAGCATCTGTATAGCATTTTAGCATTGCTTATACAAAGGTTTAAGTGTAAAGGGGTGAAATGTAGCCTTTTAGAGTTGAAACTCCCATTACTGCTAAGGTGCCGCAGGGTTATTACTGAACTGTTAAACTTCCAAGCCATCTAAATAATATGTTCTTTTAATTTTAGACAGTAGAAAATACCTATTGCCTCTTAGAGACTATCTTTCTAAATAATAAGCCCCCTTGAGAAAAAGGAAGAGACAATTACCAGGTATAAATAAATTACCAGAACTGTGGAAAGTATATATTGTCTTTTTGCAGTGATCTCCATAACTCATTTCAGAAAGAAAAGGCAAGGAAATGATTCATTTGCTGTTGGCATTTTTGGTGTTTATTTGGGATGAAGATGTGCATATTGAATGTTTGGAAAGGACATTGATCCCATTTCAAGCATTTGCTGTTTATTGATTCCTCAGTTTAACAACGGACTCCATGTGTGCTTATGTTGCTGTTTGCTTTTCTTCCCACAGCTCTTTCAGCTGGATCAAATGGTGAGTTTATTTGTATGTTGCCCGCTGAGCTGCATCTTGGTGCACCATGTGATAAGGTCTAGATTTCCCATCAAATAGCCTCATCCTCCTTATCTGGGAGGCTCCTGGGTACCAACGATGTGTGCAGCTTCAAGTCTGGCTGGGCTTGTTCTTTCGGAAACCCCTCCCCTTCCTAGGAAAGCAAAACAGATGTGCTAACCTAATTAGCCATGAAAAATCTCATTTATGATCGTTGCTGAGTGTTAGAGAGAATGTCATGCCTCCTGTTAATTAAAACTATGAACTGTAACCTGGTTTTAACTCTCCTAAATGAATACAGGTACAGGTCCCTTCCTTCCCCAGGTATTTTTTAATAGGCTTTATACCTATTTCTGTCCAGAAGATAGGCCACTCCTGCATCACTGAGAAGCCTCCACCTTCGATAACTGTGCTTGGCTCCCCTCAAGATGGCAGTGGGAGGGTGGAGGTGATGAGATCCTCCTTCCCCTTTAGAGAGACATGACTTGTCCAGTCCTAGAGGGCTCTCCCATCACCACACACACCCAGAAAATTAAGTAATTCGCTTTAATAAATACTTACTGTGTATGCACTGGGTGCACAGACCATGTGCTGGATCCTAAATATATAAGGATGATAAAGGCATAGTTCCTGATTTTAAGGAATTGTTGTTTATGTAGGAGAGACACACAAGGAAAAAAGTCAACTACACCATAGTATAATTTAGTCAGTACAGGGGGAGTTGCAAAGGGGGAGAGAGTGGTTGAAGTCAGTCTGTGCTTCCAGGAAAGACTTTCCAAAGAGGAGGCACCTGATAAATAAGGATGAATGTGAGTTAACAGGTGGATGGGGAGTGGGGAGCCAGGTGAGGTCAGCCCCAGCATGGGTTAATGCAGAATGTGTGAAACCCCACTCTGTGTTAAGGGTCCAAGAGGTGGCTCTGCACTGCTGGTTCTTAAAATACATGGTGAAGGGATGAAGCTGGAGGAGTAAACAGGGTCAGACCCTTAGGGCCTCCATATGAGATGCAAAGGAATTATCAAAAAGGAGTGGAAAGCCAAGGATTTCAATCTGGAGAGATGTTATAGACCAGCACTGAGTCTATAATTCTGATAATAGAAATGTCGTATATCTTCACTGTCCAATTTCATTAGCCACTAGCCATATGTGGCTATTAAACACTTGAAGTGGGGCTACCATGACGGAGGCACTGAATTTTTATTTTATTTAAATGTTAATGTAAATAAACACGTGTGCCTAGTAGTTACCATATTGGATAGTGAAGCTATTGGTGGATTATTCTGAGAATGGTTTATTTAATAATATCCATTCCATAATATTTTTAAACCATGAAGGTCCCTAGTGCTCATGAATAGCTTTTAGGATCTGAGGCTGCTCTCATAGTGATGGAAGGAATTTAGAAAATAGCCACTTTCCCAATGCAGAGACACACCCAATTCCCTGAAGTTAAATTAAGGCCATCTCCCTTCCCTAGACAGGAACTCCCAGCAATCTGGAGCCCACAGACTGGCCACTTGCCCTCTTCCCACCCTAACCTACCCCTGGTCTCTTGGTAAAGTCATCTCTTGGGGAATTTTGGACTCATACCCCTTCCCATTGACCCCTAAAATAGAGCAATGAGAATCACTTCTCTAGAGGCACACCTTTGACATTCCTGCTATCAGAGAGGCTCTCCCAGCCTCTTTAAGATTTTTCACAGCCAGCCCCACAGCAGAAGGCTTCTTAATAGTTGATAAGATGTTAGCATGCAGGCCAACGAGTAGAGTTGCAGGTTTCCCTTTTATATCCCAAGGCCTCTACCCCTCTTGTATATGAGCTTATATCAAGGGATTTGTGACCTCTGTGCTGTCCAGAAACTGTCAGCATGCTCCTCTAATAATAATTACACTTGAGCTTTTCCCCAGGCAGGCAGTACACTTTGTCATTTGCCTAAAAATCTTTAATAATTGAGAAACTAGATACATCAAGAGTCATTTTGATCATAATTATACATTCCACTGAGAATATATAAATCTACCTGCCTTAGGACCCCTTTCTCCCTCTTCCCAGCCTTACGAAGAAGAGAGCATCCATTTTCCTATAGAAGGGCAAACACCACTTGGGTTCTGGGTCCCACCCTCCTCCGACTTCCCCTCTCCCGCTGCCTCCTGTAAGCACGTGCTCTAGTGTCTTCTGCCTGAACTAATCAGTCACCTGCCACCACTTGCTGCCTCATTGGCTAGAACCCTATTGTTATTCTCCCATCACGGCTGTGTCTCCAGATCACCTTTTCATTCCCACCAATCTAAAGCCTTCCCTCGATTGTGTCTAGTATCATTGACCCCTGAACCAGTTTTGGTCAAGGTCACTAATGGGATCTGTTTAGGCAAATCTAACAAATGCTCTTCTCAATTTCCTCATCTTCTCATTGGCCTTCAGCCCCAATGCCCATTCTCTTTACTTTAGCCCTGTCCTCGTGGGCTTCCATGACACCCCATTCTCCTTTCTTCCAGCTTCATGTCTTCTCCTTGTTGTTCTCCTTTCCCCCTCCTCTTTTCCTCTAAATATTGGTGTTATTAAGGTCTGGGGGTCCTATGCTCTCTTTTCATCTCTACATCTTTTCCTAAATCATGCCATCCTTTGCTTTAAAAGCTATCTCTAAGCAGTGGACTACCAAGGTCATTATCTCCAGCCCTGTCTTCTCTTCTGAGCTCTAGGCTCATCCTACTGCCTTCTACATTTCTCAACTGACTGCTGAATAACACCCCTTCCCCACTAGGAAGAACTTCCCTTCAGCCTGTGTTCTTCCTTATCTTAGGATATAAGCAGTATATTCATCCATTCATTGTCTTGAGCTAAAAACCTCAGGGTCGTTTTTTATTCTTCCCTTTAATACCTTTCACTTCAGTCCAGCAGCAAGTCCTGTTGGCTACCCCAACAGAGAGTAGACACCCGGTATAAATGAATGTATGGACCTAACAGAGAAGGGGAATCAGTCTAATTTAAAATCAGGTAGAGGAGGGAATCAGAGCTGTGCACCCAGGGCATGCAAAGTATCTCTAAGTCCCTTCATTTCTCAAGTAAGCCATAATTAGGTTTCATTCTTAACCATACCTAGTTTTACCTCATGAGACCTCTTTTTAGGCAACTAGTATCCATAGCAACCCTAAAATTCACGGTATGACACAGGCCTTCTCATTACTGAGTAATCAAATCACATGTGACCAAAAAACTGAAAAGCAGGGTAAGTTAAGTCCTCACTCTCTCTATTATTTAGAAACACATACACACACACTTGCATAGACATACAGAAACACGATAGGCAGTCCTCACCTGCTAGCATTCTAGTAGAATTTAATTTAATCCCAAGGAACATCACTTTTGTCTTTGACATATAAATGATGCATGCCTCCATTTTTTAGTGCAACTTGCATTTGAAAGAGGATCACCAAACTAAAAGGTGGTGAAGATACCCCCAACTGAGTACCAGAGATCAGCAGTGAGCCCCACTGCAGAGCTTTTATGCTGTCCTTACGAAGGTGATGGCTATTCCTTCAAGCCAAAAGAACAGGGAGAGCCTTCTTCAGCTATCTGTTTTTCTGCCAGTAATGTTTAACTTTTGGAGGCTAGACATCTGAAAGCAATGAAAACTGTGATCCCAGGCCTTGAATGCTTAGTTGGCCATGCTCGCAGCTATTTTTTCCATTCTGAAATCTTTTCTCTAAATACAAAGTGAAACAAAGTACATCAGGGACCTTGACCACTCCCAGCAATGTTCTCTCTAAAGCAGTCCTGTGTCTGGCCCTCCCCCCGCAACAAACCTTTTTCTTCTCAGTCCACCTTACTATTATCAGCAAGACAGAGGTCCCTCATTTGCTTTCTGCTATAGCAACACCGCCAGAAATATAGTCCATGAACTGCTAGGCCCACGAGCCACTCCAGAGACAAGGGGTTCCACGGTCAGTCCGACTTTGGAGATGCTGTATGCAGGTACTTTCCCCTGCCATGGATCTTCAGTGTAGCCATCTGAGTGTTTCTGTGCACTCAAGTGACACATTTGGTGTTAAATTGGTAAACTCAGAACAAGTCTTCCTGGCTTTGTATCACTTCCTACCTTCTAGTGATTCAGCTACATAACCATCTCAATGACAGCAGATGGATCAACCAGTTCATCCATGGGAGATTTCCTAGTTACTGACCAATAAGGTGGTTTCCCCAGAGATCAGCTATCCCCAGAAGCTGTGTACATTTCCTTTTCCTCCCTACAGGTGAAATCAAAACTAGGTGCCCCTGAAACATCTGCTTTCTTCACTTGGCCTACAAGTGGGAGAGAACAATAGAATGGTCATGTGTGGCATCTTTGATTATAATCAGTGTGTGGTGTGTGTCCTACCTGCAAGATGCTATGATTAAGGAAACTCCCGGATATGGCTAGAAAACTCTTGCTGTGACTCAGTAGGATGGAAGGGCTTCCTCGTGACCAGAGCTGTCAGGGTGACACATTTTCAGAGAAATGTCATTTCCTGCTACGTAATGGGATATTTTTTTAATCTTCCAGATCATCGTTAAGTGTGTTATTAGGTAAATCAAGTTCTCAGTCATGTGGTGTTACTACCTGTTGAATATTTGCTTGTGCAAAATTTTTTTTTAATAGCATATATTTTTCTGATTATAAAAGTAATACTTGTTTATTGTAGAAGGTTTGGAAATTTTGGAAAAATAAAAGAAAATGGCAGTCACCCCAAATCACATCATCTAGGAATGACTGTCATTACTATTATGGCATATTTTGGTATATTTTCTTCCAATTTTACATATAAATGTAATACAACATACATATATATATATTTGGAATCTTAAGATACAGAGCCTGAAAATAGTTGGAGGAAGAGAAGAAAAGAAAGAGAAGGCCTATGTGGCTTTCATATGTTTATAAGTCAGAGACATGAGATGAGTGCTTCCCAGACTTGTCCATCTGTGGTCAGTCTTGATGGCCCAAGGCCACCACCCTTTCACTGTCAATGATACAGATTAGCAGTCACAGTGAACAGTCGGGAGTCCACTGCTGAGCATCCCAGGTCTTTGAGACTTGGGGCAGCTATTGATTCAGAAGTATTAGGTACAAAAAGAAGATTCCAGGCAACATGGATTTCCTTTTCTGTAATTTTACATCTACCTTCTTTAATAATGAACATTTGTAGTATTGGGATACATGTTTGGTAAAGATATTTCTGGCAAAATTACTTTAAAACCCGTGTTTGATGCAGTAGGCAACTCAGTCTCTGTCAAAATAAAAGCCCACGTTTGCTGTAGAATCACAGTATCTGAGGTCAGAGAAACCCTAACAGATCATCTAGTCCACTGGCTTCCAAAATTTGTGTTTAGCAAATAACCCTTTTTTTAAATGAATCCTTAAGCAGAGCCTTGATGCATGAGACTGACAGAACCCATTTGTTTTAAGTAAAACAGGGTTAGAACCTGTGTTCTAGATTCATAGTCTCCCACTCACTCACCCCATCCAAAGCAGCCCTAAGCTGCTAAGTTAGACCCAAAAGCTTCTGAGGAGCAGGGCTTAAAAATTATAAATCTCATCATAACTTATATGTAAATTGTGAAAACTGAGACCCATAAGTGACCTTCCTAAAATCTGACAGATGGTCAATAAAAATAAAGGAATCAAAACCCAGGGACCTGCTGGGTCTATGCTTACTCCACTGTTTCTTGCCCCTGAGATGTTCCTTCCAGGGCCCAGGAGGCCCTTCCCACGACCGCCCTGCGAGGCTGTATACTGAGCATGACCAGCTCCTTACGTATCATAATTTTGCTACTCACTGTAACTAGACACTTGACAACTAGTATTGTGCCCTTTCGGTAGGTTTTTCAGTATGTCGTTTCTAAAGGCAGTATCTCTTCCCCCTCTCGTGCCGAGCAGAGTATCTGAGGAGCATATCCTTGCCCGTGCCCGTCCTGGTGGAGGACGCCAGCAGCAGCAGCGAGTATGGCTCAGTCTCCCCAGACACAGAGCTAAAAGTAGACCCATTCAATTTCAAAACAAGAGCCAAATCCTGCGGAGAAAAAGACGTAAAAGGAATACGGACGCTCTTTTTGGGGTAAAGATGTCTTATTTTGGGTGAAAGTAGTAGGTTGTATGTCATTTTGTAAAGGGAATTTTGATTCATGTAAAATAAATTATTATAGCATTCCAGATGAAAATTTTGAAGATCATAGTGCTCCACCTTCCCCGGAAGAGAAAGACTCTGGATTCTTTATGCTAAGGAAGGACAGTGAAAGACGGGCCACCCTTCACAGGATCCTGACGGAAGACCAAGACAAGGTTGTGAGAAACCTAATGGAAACTTTGGCTCAGGTAAAAACCTCTCATGGATCCTTCATTTCCCAGAGTTTACATATTTTAATAGTGTCATATCCTCTTGGAACTGTCACAAGTGACGTGGAGACATGGGTGCCCATCATGGTAAAACAAACCTACCCCTGAAGGGAAGAAAGGCAGGTCCCTAATGAAGAATCAACATTTTTGGACATAACCTTTTTTTTCAATCAGTAGCAAAATTTTCATGTTGGTGAAGCTCTAGCTAGTCCCCACAAGTCTCTTTTACCCTTTGTTTATTCATTCAATCAATAAATGTGCATTGAGCCATGTTAATTGCTAATTCTAATTCACAAGGCTACCTGCTAGTCTCCTGTGAGCATTTAGGAAACACTGCAAGTTCATCAGACAACCCCTGGGATGGGGCCTGCGTTCAGATGGAGGGAGCTAGGCCCTAGTAAGTAAATTCTATAGTATGTTAGAAAGCCACACACAGTATGAAAATGGAAGGCTGATCAAACTCCTGTTCCCTGGTGTATTTGTTTGCTTGGGCTGCCATCACGCAACACCATAGACTGAGTAGCTTAAACAACAGAAATCTATTTCTCACAGTTCTAGAGGTTGTGGTTTCAAGAGAAAGGTGTTGGCAGGTTTGGTTTCTTCTGCGGTCTCTCTCCTCAGCTTGCGGATGGCGCTGTCTGGCTTGGCCCTCACCCAGCCTTTTATCTCTGTGTGCCCCTCCTGTCTCTTCCTCTTCTTATAAAAACACTTGTCCTGTTGGATTAGGGCCCCACCCTTGTGATCTCTTGTAACCTTAATTAGCCACTGTGGAGTGAAGTCCTCAGAACTACAGACACTAGTGTGGAAGATGTCTGTTCTAGGTGGTCAGAACGCAGGGACTGCCTACATCTTGTAACTATCCCAAAGTGTGTGTTTTTCCAGTGCAAAAAATGTCTCCTTGTTTGGGGTTTTTCTTTGTCTTCTTGACGTATTGTAGGTCCATAGGGGGCAGGACTGCCTTGATCAGTCGTTGTCTCAGCTGAGAGCACAGGGCCTCGTGAGAGCCCACTTCCATGACTGTGCTGAAAGCCTTGCATTTTGGGTTGGTTAATCCTATTCAAGTGTTTATGACTTTCTAGTTTTTAAGCAGACTTGAATGCTCTCTATAACAGGAGAAAGGAAAGAAAAGTTTAAAGGCAACCATCAGAGGGCATGCTGTGGTACACCTTCATGAAGGACCTATGGGGACAGAAACTGCTGGTCAGATCCCACACTCCAGAATCATCCAGTGATAGCGAGGGTTCTTCTGATTGCACTGCAAAGGATGCTGTGAATCCTTTCCTGTGACATCACATGGGGAGCTAGCGGTTGAGCAGGTCTGGCCTGACCCAGGTATGCTGCTGGCTCTCCCAGCTGATCAGGACAGTAGGATGTAATGATTAGGTGCATGGGGTCAGCCTCATCTTACCTCTGCTCGAGGCCTGGTTCCACCACTTAAAGGCTGTGTGATTTGGACATGTTATTTAACTTCTCTGAGGCTAAATTTCCTTATCTATAAAATAGAGGAAATGCTAGTTTACACCTCATATAATTGGTATCAGGAATAACAAGTTTATGAGCAATTGAGATAATAATAGAAAGCATTTCACAGATGGTAATTATAATTATTGTTGTTATAAATAGCGAGCAGGCTAATAGTTATCTAATAGCTTTAACATTTCCTACAACCAAACAGCAATAATTATTTTTATTGAACTAGGTATTTCTAGATACATCTTTACATTTCAGCCCACCCTTTACCCTTTATAACAAGCCCAAAATGTGTATGTTGGTCAGGTTTCAGCCCTTTCGATCTGTGACATCCTTCTGAAATCCACTTATCATTTTAAAGGAAGTTTAAACGATAAAGAATAGAGAGTACCTTTGCAGAAGTACCTCAGGTCCCCGGCTACCTCAGATGCTCGCTTAAGAAGGTACAGTAACATGTGCACACGGAGGCAGAGTTAGCATAGAAATAATGATTGCGTATGTGAATGAAATACCCTAGACAGAAAACATTCCCTGGACTTGACGGCATCCTTTGTAGGACAGTGGCACACATATTGGAAAACCAGAAGCAACACGCTTTTTCTGTTGCGAAAACAAAGCTAATGTGGAAAATATGTTTGCTATTTAAACTGCTGGCAAACGTATAACTGATTTTTCACTATGATAAGCTTCCAGCTTCTGAATAACTCACATTTTTCTTCTTGAACATATTTTCATGTTATGATAGTGTCTGTGAATCTTTACTTTGGGGGTGTAATTTAATTCATGGTAAGAAAAGAAACAAAGTTTATAATTGTTCCCAGTCTAATTTTAAAATATCCCCTTAATGACAGCTCTCAAGCTTTTCAATATCATCTTTTCTCATGAAAACAAACATGAGGAGCACTCAAATGAAAATATATATAGAAAGAGAACTTGATGATGCATTTCTTTCATTTTAATAGAATCCTAGAAATTGTAATTTTCACAGCCCAACTGAGGAACTTCATTTTAATGATGCAGCAACAAAATGTGCCTTCTAAGATAGAGATGATCGTAATAAAAGTCTTGTTTCTTAAAGTTAAACGAAGCAGCAATGTTTCAAGGCAGCAATGTTCCTTGCACAAGGTAAAAAATTCAACTTGAGAGAGGGAGTTTGCTTAACTATTGTATTACATTTTAATATGTAAAATAGTCCATTGGTCCATTCTTATAAGTAACTGCCTCATTGGTTGGTAAGGAAAGATTTCAAGGACAGAGTTTGAAGTGAGCCCTTTTTAATTGCAAGGAACTGACATGCTTTAAGGGCAACTGATGTACTGGGGGTACATATGTAGACATACACAGCAACGAGGGAGGTGAACTTGTAAAGGATTCTGACTACAGTGCCTGGCTGAGCCTCCCAGAGACTGAACCACCACGATTCCATGGGACATCGGGTTCCAGGAGTTTGCACATCTTTTCTGTGGTCCAGTCGCTATTGGTCATCTTGGCCATTTCTCTTTCTGTCCACTTTGCTTCTCCTCTGTGGATTTTCATTCTCAACTCTTTTGTTTCTCTTCTTTCCTTATAACTGGACGTACTCTTGCCCTTATTTTATGACTTCTCTCTTGGAGCAGACTTTGAGCTGAGATCCTATAGCTTATTGCCTGTTAGTTATTAGCTCTTATTAGTCTTATTAGTTCTATTAGTTGTTAGTCTTATTAGTTCCCAATTAAAATTTCTGAGAGCAAAACTCTTACTACCTTAGCCTGTCCTTCTTTGGGCAAAGCTTGGTATATCTGACTTATATCATGGCTATTGACCAATATATGGGGTAGGTGTTCTTCCTCCCACAGTCTGATAAATATATTTATTGATGGAGAGAGGGAAGCCATAGAATTCAAATAAGGTCTTTTCCCTTAGCAGGGGACATTTTGAAGCCCAGTTCTGCACACAAGCTGTGGGAGTGGCAGGTCCAGGCTGATGTACCCAGTGCAGGTCACCTGACAGGTTGTTGGCTTTTATTCACAGGGGGCTGAAGAACCTAAACTAAAATGGGAGCACATCACAACCCTCATCGCAAGCCTCAGAGAATTTGTGAGATCCACTGATCGAAAAATCATTGCCACAACACTGTCAAAGCTGAAGTTAGAGCTTGACTTTGACAGCCACGGCATTAGTCAAGTCCAAATGGTGCTCTTTAGTTTTCAAGATGCTGTAAGTATGGTATTTTGCCATTGTTTTTCCACAAGCCCAGCTAAAATTAGAAAAATAGGATAAAACAAGTTCTGTTATATTTTCTTTCTTTATGAATTTTGATGAACTCTCTTTGGATGATAAGTGTGAGATGATTGCTTATCTGTGATTGCAAGTATTAGCTTTGCTGTTTTATGCGTTTTGTATCCCCCAAAGTCAGATACACATAAAGCTGAATACCATGGAAAATATCAAAACTCACAGGCATCTCCCACAGCTGCACTTTGGTCTTAGGAGTTTCTGTAGTGGGTCACTGTTTAGTTTGGTGATTTTGGCAGGTGAACCCACTTGTCTTGCACTTTCTAATTCTGTATGAGAACTGCCATCTAGTGGTCATTGAGAGAAATGTCACCTTACAGATGGGACGGGTCATTGCTGAGACCAATTTTTCTTTTTTTTTTTTTTTATCTGGTTTCCAGACAGAACATTTTAAACATGTTTGTCTAATAAATATTAACCATTTTCTAGCCAGCAATATACTTCAGAGCACAGGGCATCGGTTCCACATTTTCTAATGAGAGGTTGTTGAGAATTCCTCTCTCAAATTGAGTTGCTATGCAACACAAACGAGAAAGCCAGTCTTCCAAAAGGCTGATTCAAAGCCATATGTGTTATTCTGAAGAAAAAGAATTTTATTTTCTTCTTTGGGATTTTATATTAAAAAAGCCTGAAGCCATTCCCAGAAGACCCTTACAAGATGTGGAACACTGAAATGAGAATTCTTGACGGTGCCTGTGGTGTGACTATGGGAGCACTTTGCATAATTTTATTTAAATTCCCCCAATTAAATCAATTCTGATGTGCTATTGCTCCTATGTAGACAACTGTATTTGATGCATCAAATGATCTCTGATTTAAAACCAAACTATACACCTTCAATGGCCACTAGTGTTTTCTGAAACTCCGTAAGCCACTTGGTCTTTGTCCTCTATCACAGGCCGGCCAACACTCCTCACTTGATCGCAAGTCATGCGAAATGGAAGCAACTGGCAAAGTCTATCACTGATATTAATGCAAAAGGCACACTTATTATACTGCAATTAGGGAAACCCAATCACCTGCAAATTGAATGAAATAATTTAGTAAATTTGCACTTGCCCACACATTGGGCTTCCAGCCTAGAGGGGGGAAAACAAATTGGCCAGTAGAATTTAGATTGAAAGTAGTTTAATTGTAATCCTGGGCCTTGGGCCCTGGTCGCCCTCTCACTCACACACACACACACACACACCCCTACACCTACCCTTGCTCATTCAGTCCAATATGGGAATGAACCCAAAGAATGGGCCCTACGTAATATGCCATTTGGAAGAGCCATGAGGAACAGGCCATGGCTATAGAGAATCCCTCTTCCATCTTCTGTGTGTGAGTCTTCAGAGAAATATTCTAGTTTACTAATAAATGTTAGACCCCACATTAGTCAAATAAGCAGGCAAATCCTTTAAGAAATGAAGATAAACAACAAATTTGACTGGATCTATGCTGTTGGAACTCAACCAAGAATTGGGAGAAGTGCAAATTGTAGCGCTCCAAAATCTTACAACTACAGACTATTTACTGTTAAAAGAACATATGGGATGTGAACAGTGCCCAGGAATGGGTTGTTTTAATTTGTCTGATTTTTCTCAAACTATTCAAATTCAGTTAGATAATAACCATCATATCATTGATAAGTTTTCACAAATGCCTAGGGTGCCTAACTGGTTTTCTTGGTTTCACTGGAGATGGCTGGTAATTACAGGTATGCTTTGGTTATGTAACTATACTCCTATTATGTTAATGTGTGTGCGCAATATAAGTAGTAGCTTAAAATATATACATGCTGAAGTTACTCCACAAGAAGATATGTCAAAGAAATAATCAATCTTCCCATGTTTTCTCCCGCCTGCTACTTCTATAGCTTTTCTTCTTCCTTCCTAATTACAACGAATTCTTAAATAGAATTCGTGCCTCATATCAAATTTACCGAGTATCATAACTCCTCCAAGTGGTAAAGATACCTCAAGACAAATGCTGGGCATAGAAGCCGCAGGGCATAAGTATGCAGGGAAATAGAGAGCTAGCCATTTCAAACAGTGGGGCTTCTCTCTCACTTACCAACTTGACATTTCCCTGTATGGCCCCGGAGGATGACTGGTTGGCCAGAGACGGGTAAGATTCCTCAAGGGAGGAACAACCTAGGACAGGCACAGTCGCAGGGGGGTCATCAGGTGGGAAGTTGGGGATCGGCAGAGGTGAGGCTTAGAGCCTCACCCCCCCTGTTCTGGGAGAAATCTTCTGCATATGTGGATGTTTTGTTGCCCTTGTCTAGCTTGGATTAACACATGGTCTACAGGCACACACCTGATCATCTACATTTGCTCTCTTACAACACTAAACTATGTTTTCTACCTTTATGTTGTATCTACCTACCACTTCAGCATCTTATTAAAAATAATAAAGAGAGAAATGTGGTATCCACATATAAATCAAGTATAAAAATCAAATGTGTATTCATATTTGAACTGACTGTTTATAGTTCATAATGCATGAGCAAAACCAAAAGTTTCTGTGATGACTGCCCTTGTACTGTTCACCATGTAACTTATTCACTATGTAAGAATTTGTTCTCCATGTAAGAACTTGTTCGTTATGCTTCAGAAGATTGGAGACTGACGAAAATTAGGCTTGGGGTGGATTAATGATTGTGCATTGAGCATTGACTCCCCTATACAGAATTTTATTGTTGTTAACAACCATTTGATCAATAAATATGAGAGATGCCCTAACAACAACAACCAAGAAAAAGTACACACTTCCAATTGTAAAATAAATGAGCGGCCGGGATGTAATGTATAGCATGGGGAGTATAGTCAAGATATTGTGGCAGCTTGGTATGGTGATGGCTGGTACTTGGAATTATCATGTATATAGATGTTGAATCACTGTGTTGTACACCTGAAACTAATGTAATGTAATACTGTGTGTCAACTACCCTTCAATAAAGAATAATTATCTAAAAAAAAAAAAAAAAAAAAGAAATGAAGGTACCCAGGACAAACTAATTCTGAAAGAATTTCCTAGAATAAGTGGGTACTTCGCAGTGGTTCACTTGGGAGCAGCTGCTATCAGGAATTCCTCAGGCCGACTCCCTTCTAAACAGGCGGGTTTTGATGAAGATGAGCCAAGGGCAGTAATGAGCAAGTCGAAGTCCAGCTTTCGGCCTGGGCTTGCAGCTCGGTCGCCTTCTCCCTGGCTTCTTCTAGGATGTCTGGTTAGAGCCCTACTGGGAATGTAGCCTTGTTTCTTAGACACCTGGGTCAACCAGCAATTAGTAAAGTTGGCCCAAATTTTAAATAACCCTCTCTTAGCTTTATGATAAAGGTTATTTTTTAAAAGGTAATGCATATGGCTTATACATACAATGGAATATTATTTACAGTTTAAAAAGGAGGTTCTGGCATATTACACTAAGTGAAAGAAGCCAGTCCCAAAAATACCATATGATTCTGCTTACGTGAGGTACTGAAAGTCGTCGGATTCACAGAGACAGGAAGCAGAGTGGTGGTCGTCAGGGGCTGAGAGGACAGAGCAAAGGGGAGTTATCATTTCTTGAGTCTCAGTTTTTCAAGATGAAAGGAGTTCTGGAGATGGACGGTGGTGATGGTTGCAGAACACTGAGTGTACTTAATGCCGTGAACACTTGTACACGTAAACACGTACACTTAAAAATGACCAAGATAGCAAATTTTATGTTATATGTGCTTTAGCACAATTCTAAAAAAGAAAAATGGAAGAAAGGTAATGTGTGTATCTATTTCAATATCTATTTAAATGTGTGAAGTATTACTAGCCACAAGAAAAAAAGATACCCTTACAACAAGGACTTTTAATGTGAACAGCCTTTCTGGAATATTTTGGCAGATTATCTCCCTGATTACAGACATAAACAACTATGGGAAGGAAAACAAAGGTGTGCACTGGAACAAATCTATAGAGAACACATCCATGCTGATTTCGCCCCACTTAACCTGTTTTCCAACTCACGAGAATATGCTGAAGCACTTGGTTGTGTTAAACAGCAGACTCATGACATTTAAAAACAGAGTTTTTTTTTATTTAAAGCCCCTTGGACTCTTTCTTTCCTCCTTTACCGCTTTCACCATTCAATCTGTAGATGTCATGACAGATAGAAGCTGCATGTTCTAAGTCCCAAAGAAGCAACTTTTTTCCACATAACCAGACTGTCTTTGATTTAACTAATATATCTCATTTGCTTATATGGGGGTCACCCAACTTTAATTTGCAATGAAAATTTTTCATTTATCTTCCTGTCACATAAGTTTTGCATTACTCACAATGCAAGGTAAAGTTCTCTGGTGTTTTTGTTGATAGTGTCATCCAGATGCTTGCAGCAGCGACATTACTTGTGATTAAAAATTAAAGTAGACTGAATGTCATTCTCTTTCTCCAGGTCAATAAAGTTCTTCGGAATCATAACATCAAGCCACACTGGATGTTTGCCTTAGACAGTATCATCCGAAAGGCAGTGCAGACAGCCATTACCATTCTGGTTCCAGGTCAGAAATATTTAATTACTTTGCAAATATTTAGCTTTTGATATTTTCGAATAATGTTCATTTATTATTTATGGTGTCTTCTTACTGTTTTTAAGACTAGACTAGCCTTTTTAAAAAATCTTTTCAAAGTCACCAAATAATATTTATTGAGTTCATAAAGTCTGAGCAATGGTACATCAAGCCAAATGTTTACAGGGAGTGAGAAACCCTTGCTTCTTTGTCTTTAAAGAGCATACTTGGATATGAAGAGAAAGAGAAAACTGTACAGGTACCCAAATGCATATGGATTCCAATATACAGATACTTGCTCATATCCCTGTATTATCCTTTCGCAGTGCCCTCACCAAGCCTGCCACTGCACTGAGAGATGTAAGGAGCTCTTCAAAATTACAGTTTGAAAGTCCCAATTCAGGCTGAGTGAGAACCTGCTAGGGATAAAATCCAGGAATCTCATTTTCATCCAGTTCCCAGGTCATTCTGATACACAGCCAGATTTGGACATCATTGGTCCAGACAGATTCCAGCTACGTTTGCAGTAAGATACAAAAGGAGTAGTGTTAACGAAACAAGGTTTTATGAAGTAAGCGAGAGATGTCTTCATGCTCTAAGGCACACTTCCAAAATATTTTGATACTCTACCTATTAATAAAAAATTTTAAGCAGAGCTCTTCCACCCTGTGTGTGGTCATGTTTGTATGGAGGGAGAGAGAGATAAACAGGTGACAGATTTGCATACATAAATTAGAAACATGTTCTATTGTACTAATTTATATGTGTGTTATAAAGCATTCTAAAGTAGAAATTTTAAATAAGATTAATACGAAATATTTTAAAACTTAGGTTCTTTATAAATGGTACCACAATCTCTTAGGTGGCCATCAGCTCTTCTGCATTGTGAAATTTCCTCTCTTCTCTCATATACCTTGTCTCTGAGACTGGGGGCACCAGCTTCAAACTTTATCTTAAACATTAATTAAGATAATTTGTTCCTTATGTAAGAAAGAAATGAGAAATTCAGATATCCCTGAACATGCTGTTCCTCCATGTGGAACACACTCCACCCCTCTTTCCTCCTGCCATGTGCTTCCCCATTCTTCAGGTCTCAGTGTAAAAGATGCCTCCTCAGAGGGTCCTGAACCACCATGAAACCTAAAGCGAGCTCCCCTTGATTCTCTGTCCTTGGAAGTGGTTCTTGACATTTGCCACAATCTGGAACTATGTTTATTTTCTTGTCTAATGACTGTTTCCCTCACCAGAGGGTAACTGTGTCTGTTTTATTTTATTCTGTGCTGAGCATATTGTCCAGCACAGTGCCTGGAAAACAATAGACACCTGATAAATATTGGTTGAAACAAAAAGTAAATGAGTTTCACCTTATTATAACAAATTAGGGTAGAAAACTGGCATAATTTAGAAAAAAATGTGAAGAGGCTTTGAGACACAACTACCAGCTGGAAGTGAACGTAAGGAATGTAATACTAATGTAATGTGCTAAGGAAGTTAACCAATACTTACATTTAGATGAATTATCATTGGGATAGACTTGGAGGTGGGGAATGTACTATAGAAGGGTGAAGCAGAGTAGTGACCTAAATTACAAATGACAGAATGAGGAAAGGAGAGAGGGATTATGCTTTGAAGTAACTTAAATAGCATATAAATCATTTGTTAATCTAATGTTTTATAAGCTACCTTTTAAAAATTGATTACCTAAATGCAATGGCTTATATTCTGGAATAGAAAAAGTGTGTCAGTGAAAACCTTTTGTGATCTGAATGAAGTGTGTAGTTTTATTAATGTATAGTACCAGTGTTAATTTCTTAGTTTCAACAAATATACTATAGTTATATAGGATGTATTGGGGCAGCCTGGTGGAAGGTGTATGGAAATTCTCTGCATTTTCGCTGCAGCATTTCTAGAAATCTAAAATTCTTCTAAAATAGAAAGTTAAAAAAGCACACTGATTATCCCACTGTAGGGGAAACACTGGCAAGTTTAAGGAGACTTACAGGGAGAGTGCAGAGAGGCATGCCGTCTCCCAAGGGGGTCCCACGGATGGGCACTGCTTTAACCCAGCCCATGCATGGAACAAGACACATTCTTTATGAAAAGGGTTTGCTAGCTCAGGAAAGTTATTTGTCCTTCCACTGTGAAATTCATTTCTTTGAGGCCACTAGGAGTCTCAGATGACAACTAAAATTACTGTTTGATAGCATTTTTAAAAAGTGGAAATTTTAGAGAGTTACACAGAGAAAAATTTTTTGTATTCTTCTCAGAGTAAGGGAAGACAATATGCATTGTACACCAATATATTAATGATGAAATACATGAACAAGATGAATGGATTTCAAGCAATCGAGAACTCCATCAAATTTCCAAATATCCACAAAGATTTTGTTATATAGTTAAGCTTCAAAGAAGCTATATTAAAAATGCCTGTGTTCATATTTCTCTGATAAAAAAAATCCTTTCAGATGACAAAATACTATTAATCTACTAAATTTTGAATGACATGCTAAAGAAAACTACAAATTTATAAGTATACCATCATTAGTACATGTATTTCCTAGATATGTCTACTGAGAGGACCCAGATCTTGGTTTCTAAACAATGTTCTCCAATAAGAGGAATTCAAACCCCTTGGAGAAAAGGTTGGCCAGGCCTGGGGCATGGGAAATACAGGATGAGCCTGGAGCATTGTGGTGCCCAAGAGTAAGGAAGCGCCCCAGAAGGATGGAGGCTTAATGAAAGGACACCGGAGACCACCTGAAGGGGTTCCCCAAAGTCTGAGCCAGCACAATTTGAACCATAAAATAAGATAATAAAATAAAAGATTATAGCCCATAGATTAAATATCTGTGAGTTCATACTGATATAAGTAATTGAATAAGTAAAGATATAGAGGAGAAGAGCTAGCTTTTTCTTATAGTAGAATTCGAATTAATAAATGTAGAAGTAATAAGGGAAATAGAAAATCACCACTAGGCAAATACTAGTGATTATTGTAATAATGATTGCAGGCAAGACCCATCAGTGGCTGCTAAAATTAGGAGGCTGAAGAGTGATGAGAACAGGATATTTGAATGGTCTCAAAGTATCTCCCCACAAGTTGTTTACTAATTAGCAAGGGAAAGCAGTGCCTTTACAGTGGAGGAACCTGGCAGACACCCCTTTGCCAAGTGGTCCAGGTAGGGATCTCTAGTAATAAGACATATCGTCTGACTCCTGATAAGATGCTCTGAGAAGGCCATGACCTTTGTGATAGTCTCACCAGAAATGTATAGCCTCAGCCTAATCATGACGAGACACTGGTGAACCCAAAACGAGGGACGTTGTACAGAATGACTGACCAGTGCTCCTCAAAAGCGTGGAGGTCACGGGAGATAAAGAAATGCCAAGGTGTCCTCACAGATGGGAAAAGACTAAGGAGACATGACAACCGCAGTGTGGAATGTGGGATCCCAGTTCAGCAAAAGGACATCAGTGGGAAAACTGGTGAAATTCAAATAAGGTCTGTAGTTTAGTTCATGGTATTGTATCAGTGTTAATTTTCTGGTTTAGAAAATAGTGCTAAAGTTGTGTCAGATGTTAAGTTTAGGGCAAGCGGCTGAAGGGTATACAGGAACTCTCTACTATTTTTGCAACTTTTCTGCTATTCTAAAATTATTTCAAAACAGAAAAGGTTCAAACTTCTTTCTTCCAAAAAGTGTGCAGAGAACAGAGAGTACAGTGCAAGCCCCTTAAGAGTTTTTTTCTCAGGCTATTTTCTTGCTCATCAACAAGAATCAGCCTTTAGATGATTGGCAACATTGAATATTTGTTGATACTACCCAAGCACAGCCTGGCTGTGGGTTACCAGATTGGGGGAGAAATGCTGAGCATGGAGTCTGTGGTGTCAGTGCTGACAGAGAGAATTGATAATGTAGGCATACTTTCTATATAAACAACCATTTTTAAATTGTTACAACACTTGGTATTACTGCCAGCTGTTAGGCTGAATCGGTCATGATACTCGTGCTTACATTAATGTAAAATGACCGGCGTTCTGCACCATATGAGGAGCTTAATGCAAGTATCGTGCACTGTGCTGACAGGGACTATGATCTTTGGCATCAGGTATTATACCTGTGTTAAAGAAGCTTGGTCTAGTTATTTTCCTCTTGGGCAAGAACCAGTTGAGGTGGAGGATGGGAGTAGGGACATGGGAATAATACTGTTGTTTACTCTTGCTGTTTTGGAAACATGCCCCAGCTCAAGTTTCCCACTCATGGGCTTAAATGCCTTTCACCCATTACAGGCCCCCTGAGTCCTTACCTTTCTCCTAACACTTGGCTCTCTCCTGACAGTCCACTCTGCTTTCTATTCTCCTCAGAGGGCCCTGGGCCACCACTCAAACTTCCTTCTCTCAAATGCCTTTCACCCTTTCTCCACCAATCCAAGGCTTTCTCGTCTTCCAGAACTCTACTTAGGCTCTCTTGACTTCATGAATCCATCAATGAGTCAAGCACCACTAGATTTACTCATTGCAAATGTGCTTGATTTACCCCTTAGCATTCTTAATACACATACATGTGAATCGTATATGTAGCTAGGTCTATAACTGAGGCCATCTAAGATATTTTTAGCAGTAAGAATTTGTGCTTATAATTTCATGGTAACTTTGTACATGCTCTTATGGCTCTTGTGCATATTTGCCCTAGCTCTCCTTTAGGTTATCTCTTTGAGGACAAAGACCAGATGCTCTATCTCATTTGCATATTTTACAATGTGTAATTGGCTGGTGTGGACTCAGGGAGCCACCATGAAAGACCAAATTAATGACATACTGCATTTGCTTACCATTTTCTACTTTCTTCAAATTATTTTAGGGCATTTTTCAGTGATTTACATACATATAAAGTCATAGTTTATGATAATTTAAGTGATAATAGGGTTATATAAGGGGATATTTCAATATGATAATATCAGAAATTTTCCCTTCCCAAAAGTGAGATAATCCACAGGACAACAGAAGGTTTTAATTGTTTTTAATATTTCAGTTCAGAGAATGTAAAAGAAATTTGAGAATAATTTTAGAAAATTTTAAAAGGCCTAATCTTATGTTCTAATTTAACCTAGAATTATACTTTATTAAATTATTTTTAAAATAAGACATTTTTGAATTATTTTCTTCTAAATCCAAAAATCCCAGTAGGACAACTATTCCATTCTACCAACATTTTTTGAAAGGTTAATATGTCTTAGCCCCTATATTAGGTGCTGGGTTCACAAAAATAAAATACCTGATTGTGAGTCACTCCTACTAATAGATGAATTAGGAAATGGAACTTTGTAAAGAGAAAAGAGTAATGCAGAAAGTGGAGGTGGAGTTTGGTTAACCTTGAGAGATAAAGAGCAAAGTTGTGGAGAAATTGAAACCCTGCTATACTATTGGTAGGACTGTAAAATGGTGCAGCCACTATAGAAAACAGTATAGTGGCTCCTCAAAAAATTATAACTTGAATCACCATATGATCCAGTAACTCCTCTTCTGGGTATAAATCCAAAAGAATTGAAGGCAGGATCTCAAAAAAGAGATATTTGCACAGTCAAGTTCATAGCAGCATTATTCACAATAGCCAAGAGGTGGAATCAGCCCAAGTGTCCATTGATGGATGAATGGATAAACAAAATGTGCTATGTATACTTACAACAGAATATTTTTCAGCCTTAAAATATTATAGTAAGTGCAATAAGCCAGTCTCAAAAAGACAGATGCTGCATGATTCCACTTATAATTAGGTCTCTATAGTCGAATAAGAGAAACAGAAAGTAGAATGGTGGCTGCTAAGACAGGGGGAGGAGAAAATGGGGAGTTATATGGAGTTTCCATTTTGCAAGATGAAAACGTTCTGGAGATGGGTTTAATGCAACATGAATATACTAAACACTATTGAACTGCACACTTAGAAATGGTGGAAATGTTAAGTTAAATCTTGTCATGTGTTTTTACCATAATGTAAAGTAAAAAAGTGAACAAGGAGAGAGAAAGGAAACCAGGACTATGTAAGAAAGGCACAATGAAGGGCACTCTGGTTTTTGCTGAGAGTTCTTTTTTAGATTGTTTAATTTGAAGTGCCTTGCCAACAGGAATATCTAGCAGGTATTCAATGTGACAAGAGCAAGACTAGTAATGAAGTTTGTCATCCACACATTACAAGGACTTAACCTTCACAGGCTTGAATGAGCTCAGCCATGGATTGTAAGTAGAGATATACAAAAGTGTGGGATAGAATTCCAGGTTCCAGCTTTTAAGGGACAGATAGTAGACAAAAAATCTTGGAAGAAAAGGAGCAGCAGCTAGAGATTTAGAGGCCAGTCCTATACACAGGTCCAGTACAGTAAGGGAAGAAAGGTCACCGAGGAGATCTGGCCATGAGCTGGCCTTGGTGGCCTTGCCATGGGGGCTGCACTGGAGTGGCAGGACGGGGTCCTCCATCACTTCCCCTGCAGCCCTCTCCCCGACACAGGGGCTTCCCCTGTTGCTCAGGAGTCCTCAGGCCAGGCATCGGGGAGTGGGCGAGCCCTCAGGAAATCCAGATGAAATGTTGTAGGAATGTGCTTTACTTCTAGGAAGAATCTCCATGGCTTTCATCAGGTTTTTGGGGGGTTCTGGGATCGAAAGTTCCATGTGCCATAGCATATGGACTCAAGATCCAGTATTTCTGCTGCCCTGATTTCACTTAAATTATGAATGTAATTCCCTTTTTTTCTGGGCCATTTTGAGAACATAATCACAATTTAGAATATTTTTCTATGGGAAGACATCATCCAAGTTCTGAAGCGACATGCATATGAATTCATGTTACACAGTGTATGTACGTTGAGAGTCTTGCAACTTTTGCACTCTAAATTTCAGTGGTTCCTCAGTAGGTTAGAGTAGGACCACTAAAAGTCAATCCCAAAGTCAAAAAGCAGTCTTACTAGAGTGAATGTAAGCATGTGTGGTACTCACTTCCCTTTGATCTCCTTACAGTTGGAATGTGTTCGGCAAAAAGCACTCTGTGTACTTACTTTTGTGTAGGTAATTTCTCTATACTTTAATTTCCCCATTTCTAAGCGAGTTGGTAGTTGCCAGATATTATATAATCTAAAAAATGAATTTTACTTGTATACACAAAGTTTTCTATCTTAACAGATTTTTACATAATTGCCTTTCCAATTTTAGCATTCATCCTACAGATCTTATGTGCACCATGACCGTCTTTCTTTCTGTTTGAATTAGATCCTTCTGAGTTTATACATGCTGTGAATTTTGCAAATGCACTGGAAGAACGAATCCAAATTCATGTACAGAAATCCATCCACACTCTTGGAAAAGCAGTTTGGAGTACATGTCTTATTGATAGCAGGGGAGATGACATTCGTGTCTTAAGAAATTAAAGCAGTCATATTTTATTAATAACACTGTGGTTGATATTATGCCTAATAGAACTGAGGCCACATTTCAGCCTTGCATCTGAGAGTGATACTGCTGATCAAGAAGACTTGGATGCAGAAGATGACCATGAGGAACAGCCTTCAAACCAAACTGTCCGAAGACCTCCTGCTGTCATTGAAGATGCTGTGGCTACCTCAGGGGTGAGCACGCTCAGTTCCACGGTATCCCACGATTCCCAGAGCGCTCACCGATCGCTGAATGTACAGCTTGGAAGGATGAAAATAGAAACTAATAGGTAAGTCTTATTCTGAAATGGATGGTTTCCTTTTTGCTTACTTTTATGTAAGTGCATGTGTTTGGGGTCTGCTTTAAAGTTTGGTCCACAGAAAATACAAAATATGATTCCTTTCTCCTGTTAAAGGATAAACTTGATTTAATAAAACTAGAGAGACTTATTTTAGTGTCTTCTGTCAAATACATTTTCTGTTTCTACCAATTCCAGCCACCTTCAGAACCATTTCTTTGATCACTGCCTTACTACCAAGTGCACTGAGATTTTTGTGGTAACTTAGTTGTAATTTCCTAGACCATGTTGGATACAGACTCAGAGCAGCGTGTTCCTTCTGACAGATAGGGGAAAAGAACAGAAAGCCCATGTTCTTGAAAGCTCATGATTTGGAATATCAAGTTCTTTCAGGAGGTCTCTTTTCGAGAGAAGATAAAACTAATGGTATGAAAGCTTTGCATTTTGAACCTTGAAAGGATGATGTTTTGACCACATTTATGATTGTATTTTATTTTGAGTATGCTGTGTCATAGCTGGAGCCTAATTGTTCTTTGAGAATTTGGTAACACAGAACCTACATGATCAGGTTATTAAATGAATAGTGAATATTTCCTGTTCTTCACAGATGTTAGCATGGCCGTCTTTCTTTCTGTTTGAATTAGATCCTTCTGAGCTTGACTCAGATTTATAGCTTCAAGGTCTGACTCCATGATTTATAGCTTCCTGTGCTGGCTGCAGTTGACATGTGGGCAACTGACTTTATGACTCTGTGTTTATTTACAGTGAAAACATTTTTTTTTGAGTGAATCAATAAAAGTTGTTCAAATATTTAGAAACCTAGTAGAAAATTCTAGTTGTTCACCAGGGAGATAAAACATTTTATTTCTGGTCATCAGCTTAAGTTTTTAAAGTGAAGCTTGAATAACAAGCTTACTACAAGTCACACAAAGCTCATTCTATATTCAGAAACATGAGTTTTGGTTGCATAATTAAGTAAACCCACATATATCTTCGGATTTGCATCAACAGATCTTTCTGAGTAAAGGGAAAGTGGCTTTCTGACTTTATATCCCAGTCTTGTCCTCTGAGACCCAGCTCCTTCCTTGCCATCTTTACTACTTAGTAGAAAAGAGTTTGAGTCTTTTCTCTTCCAGGACATCCGTCTAGATCTGGGTGTCCCTTGTTTCCTCCTCTTCTCAAGAAGTGTCCAATTTTGACACTCTATCCATTACAGCAGGTGCTAACTTTATTTCCTTGTCTTCAGTTTACTCTCTGTCACCCAATCCCGGGTGGAGTTGTTTTTATACCCCTCTCTGACCTCTCGAGGAGGAAGTTCACTCATTACTGTTTTGGTCCAGCACCCCCACTCCTCCTTCTCCCATGACTTCCAATCAGAACGATATAGACAGTAAAGCTACTTTATTTACCAACGAGCTGGTGTGTTTGCTTCTCCGGCCCTTCTGTCTACATACCCTGGCTTATGTCAACAGGACCTGCCTCTCCTAGTCGCAGGCTTTTCCTTCTCCCCTTGGCTCATCTGAGTTACCCTGCCTTCTCCACGCCACCTGCGGTCCCCAAGTGTTGCCCTTCTCCAGCCACTTTCTTCAAATTGTTGCTTCTCTTTTCTGAGGTTTTCAGCTAGCAGAAGGCCTGCCCACATCTGCACATCTCTGTTGAAAACTAGGATTTGCCACATTTCTGTATTACATTAGGACATAGTTGCATTTGCCAGGAGCCCATACATTTATGCTTTTTCTCTACATATTTACACTTACATCTGTGAAATCTGCAAGATTGTTGGCCTCCTTTTTCTTTTTCTAGCAATATCTCCCACAGCTCTTCTATCACCCCCAGAAAAAAGAGATTAGGCACAACATTCACTTCACATATGGTTCAAAGAAAGTTGCTTTAGTACAAGTACTAAGCAATGGAAATAAGAGGTTGGTCATGTCTATATTAGTCCATGTAATTTCCAGTTGGGTATTACTTGATACAGAGAAGGACATATATTGCGAAATGAAGTTAGAGGAAATGTTAGTGTGTTTTTAGGAAAGGTTATAGCCCTCATGTTAGAATCTTAAGCTTATATTTAGGGTAATCACTGCTAAGGGTAAATCAGGTTTATCCAGCTCTTGATTATTAGATTATCAATAATACTAAGTGGAGAAAGTAACACAATGGCTTTAAAAAGTATGTTTTACTTATATTTAAGTATACACTTCCATAAAACATTCTGAAAATAATACTTTTCACACAAGGAATTGGGACAATAATACAGGACAATAATGCAGACATAGTTAAAATCTAACCCAGGAGTTGCTGACCGATTACCTCATTTCCCTATCTTGAAATTCTGAAATTACCCACTCCCACCCATCCAAGTTAAAAAATTGACCTCAGGGCAGAGCCTTGCCAGAGAGTCTTGGTGTCCAAGGATTTCCCTACTAAGAGAAGACAAAGTAAAAGTAAAACTGAAGAACTGGATATGTCCCTAAATTATTCTGAGAGCTGGATTTGGGACAGATGAGACCGCCTGTCAATACTGTGCTTCCAGTTAAGTTCTGGCTTTTAAAAATAAACAGGAAAAAATATAGTCTAGATAAACAGAGATTAAATTCTAGAAAATTTCTCCATGTACTTTAAGAATACTTCTGGAATGGAATCTGGTCCTGAGTTAAATCTATCCATACTCAGAAAATAAAACAAATAAGGTTTGTTAAGAGTGAACTGTTGGCAGCAATTTATCTTGATGACCTTATGAATAAGTACGTACCTGAAGTTACTGTAATTCTGAATTCAAGTCACTCAAAGATAGTCTTAAAAAAATCAAGCACCTCTCTTCATAACATGGAATGTTTTTTCAGAGAAGTGTTAGAAACAGTGAGTAGGTTACCAGTTGGCTTTTAGTTGCATAGTGAACCTTTCGTGGGTAAGAACTATGTATAAATGATATCTTAGTTTCTTCTTGTTTCTTTGAAGAATGCATCAGATGCCAACTAGGAACTGAATGTACCAGAAACACAGCTGTCCTTTTACTCACTTCTCCACCCCCTTAGAAAGGAGAGGAATAATAGTAACAACCCAGCAATAACCATTAACGTTTACTGAGTACTTGCTATGCACCAGGTACTATAGGCAACCTCACCTATAGTTACTTCTCTAACAATATCCACAGTTTAAAAAAAGTGCTACCTTTCTGCTTTGATTATTCTATTACCTATATTGATCAGCTTTTTTGACAAGGGGCCATACATGGAATATGTCAGTCTGTTAATACCATATATATGTCAGAACAACATCTCTGAAGATTTTGGCAGACAAATGGGGATGGAAGTTTTGAATTCTTGTCTGGAAGCACTTAGTGTCCTCAAGAGCTTGTTACTCACATGGGGACTATGGTCCAGCCACAGAAATATCACTTGAGAGCTCAGTAGAAATGCAGAATCTCGCTGCACAGCTACCAGACCAGAATCTGCATTTCAATAAAATCAAAAGGGCATCTGTGCCCATTATAGCTTGAGAAGTCCTATCTAGAAGGTCACTCTAACTGCTCCACCTTTATTATCCTGTAACCAAGATAATTTTATTCTGCAGATTGTTGGAAGAATTGATTCAGAAAGAGAAAGAATTGCAAGCTTTTCTCCATCAAGCTATTGAAGAAAAAGAACAAGAAATTAAAAACCTGAAGCTTAAGTCCCAACCAATAGGTGAACAGCAGAACATTTTAAAGTAATACTACAACAAAAAGCTGAGAAAGCCAACAGGCAGTTTTATATCATGGCTTAGTCAGTGTCTGTCATTAGTACCGTAACTACAAGCAGGAATCACTTTTTAAAAATATCCAATTGTTAAATGTAGCAAACTACCATTTCTTATAAGTGCAGTAAAAATAAGATGATTCACAGTCATCTTTTCCTGAGATTATGTATTATTGAGATAAAAAGGGCTCTCCACTTTTTTTGGATCATTATTCCTTTTTAAAGATTTTGCATTAAGATTACTAGAATAAAACAATACTCTTTTTGTCATTTTTGTATTTGTATTCTGTGTATTCTAGTTTTTTTATATGATTAAAAATAGTGGGAAAAGAGGATATTATAATTATGTAATTCTCTGCTAATTATGCTCATCTTTGTTGCATGAAAAAAACACAGTGTACCTTTATGCACCAAGTTTATTCTAGGAAACTGTAAAACTGATGTGAAAGTGTAAGGTGGGAATATCATTATATTATTGCTTCTGACTCTTCATTTACTATTAGATCCAGCAGTTTCAGAGTTTTATTTATATTATCACTTATACTCCCAGTCTCAATTGTTTCTATTAATTATTTTCTGACAGCGAAATCTTTTAAATACCGATAAATGTTTGTTGACTGGGAAAGTCTCTGATGATGTCTGTTAGGTGCAGCTGACAATGTCCCTCTTTATGCTCCGATTCTGTTGCAGATATCCCTGGACTGCCTGTGTGTCACCTCAGTTCTCCTGGCACAAGCATGGAAGGTTCTGAACTTACTGACTGGCTAAGAGAAAATGGAGCTGATGAAGACACTATAAGTCAGGTAAATACAACTACCTGTGGGACACTCTTTCACTTCATCTTGTAAGGTTGAGGGCCTGTTATGTGCTAGGCGCAGGGGAAACACTAATGAGGAGCAACTCAGACCGAGCCCTGTTCCCCTGGGGCTTAGCCTAGGGTAGGCAGATGATGCTAATAATCCCACAGGAAGAAGTGTGATTATACCTTGATAAATTCTATGAAGAAAAGGTTATCAGGCATTAGGAGAAAGAGGAGAGAGAGGTTGGGGAGGGTTCTCCAAGAAGGTGTTGAATGAACTGAAGTTTAAAGAAATATATAGGAATAAACTGGACCATCTGTATGCATGTTTAGGTCAGGGAAGGCAGACGAGAAGGGGGAAAATCATTCAGGGATTGGGGTGCAGTATGTGCAAAAGCAATAAGGAGCTTAAAGCTTTCTGGTTCAGGACCTCTAAGAGTCTTTATATTTTTTATATGAAAATAAGGAAAAGTAGAAAAATCAAGACAGAACTAAAACAAAAAAGGGTTTTCTGGTTCTAATTCTCTCTTTTGTTAACTTTTTATTTCTCTTGGGACATCATTAGATTCCACTGGCCATCCACTGTTTATTGATACTTAATAAAATCTAGTTAATGAACTTACATCAGGAACACTTTCTGTATAAACCATATTACATTTAAAATAACCTAATTCCTCTCTGCTCCTTATAGACTTTGTAATCATCATGAATAGCATTTATGTTTTAAGATTACATATATGCATATACATATATACACAATAAAATGTTATATTTTTTATTTTATAGGAAGGGCCTCTTAATATGATATTACACTGATTCAATTTTATATTTAAATTTTTTAAATAGCTAAGAATAAAGATGTCTTTCTTCTTGACTCAATAATTTATAAGACCACTAAATACAATTTAGGATCTCCTTAGAAATCTGCATTTTACAAGTTACTACTATGTAAATTTAAACAATTCTCTGGCCTATGGAAAATAATGCATCCACTCAACTTTTCCAAATACTTATCCCTCAAACTGAGACTCACATTACAATTAAGAAGTAATAATTGATAACTAAGTCATTACTCTTTTTTATTTAGATTTAAAAGTAAAAGCTTCAGTTTAAATTGAGGGCTCTAATTTTGTAGTAATTAGGAGGAAGTTCCTTTTATTAGCTGCTAAAATAAGTTCAGACATTAAGTGTAAGCAGTAAATTGCCAACAATACTTTTTATCCACTTGAGAAAAATAAAGCTACACAGTACTAGACCTCTTAAAAGCAAACATTATCTATGAACAGCACAGGTAATTACAAGTGAATGTTATTTATTCCTTAGAAGACCATTCAGAAATTCTGTGTTGCTTGTAATCTTGATGCATTTGTAAGTCATATGGATGCATTTCTTGGTATTTTATAATATTTTGTAATATGGATGACTTTCTGCTAATAATTCCAGGAGATTTTAGTGGATTTCCTTTTAGATTCATTTTTAATTATTGCCAATGTTTGCATGATGGGTAGAATTTGCTATTTATTAAAGGTGTCTGAAACTTCTTACTGTTGTGTGTATTTTACTTTCTCCACAGTTTCTGGCTGAGGATTATTCACTAGTGGATGTTCTCTACTATGTTACACGTGATGATTTAAAATGCCTGAGACTAAGGTACCTCTTTTCCTTCTGTTTAGTTGTCATGATGGAAAGAGCACTGGGCTGAGATCAAGAAGTCTGGGTCCCTAACTAGCTCTGCAATCCTGGGCTGAGCTCTCTGGTTTTCAGTTGCTCAGGGTAAACTGAGTTGGTTGGACCAGGCTGTTATTGGACATTCTAATAACTGTTATTTCTATACTAGTAAGTGCAAATCAACTGGAAGAATTTTCTTGGTATCAGGCTAAGGCCATGCAGCTATTTTAAAGCTGCTTTAAACATGCTCTAGTTTAGTTCACGATGGTGTCATACTTAGAAATATTAGGAAGAGGTGCTGATTTCCCATCCAAATACCTGGTATAATCTGATACAGTTTCTTAATAATAGTTTTTGCTCTCAGGCCACACATATTCATAACCTACTCACAACTCTATAAAAGACATTCTGAAAAATGCTAAAAATATAAAATGATGCTTTGAGACCTGGTAGTTTGTGGGAGTGGAAAGGAAAGACACAGAGAGATGATGAGAAAATATATACAAAAAGAATTCATAGTGACTGATAAGATTTTGGGATCTTCATGTTCTGATCAGAGTAGCTGAAAGCTAAGAAGTCAATTTTTTATTTCAAGAGCAGTGTTTCAAATGAAGTGTTCTCTTCACTGTGTTCTTGTGTCTTTAAACAGGGGAGGGATGCTATGCACACTGTGGAAGGCCATCACTGACTTTCGAGACAAACAAACTTGACTATCACTCCATTTGCTTCAAACCTTCCATGGAGACTCTAAAAATTAATACAGAACTGATCTTCTTAGGGGAGGGAGAATCAAGAGAGAAGAGAAGGAAGCTGCACTTTAAATCCAGTATTTGTTTACTCGTGTTGAAAAAAAGACAAAATACACTGAAAATTTCTAACTGCTTCTATTTCTATAATTCATAAGGACTCTTCATAAGGACTCTCAAAATAATCCTAAACCAACCTTAAGATATTTAGGATTATTTTGGTCTAAACATTTTTATGGAAATATTTTTAACTCAGCAGCTATTGCACTTCAGCCAAATGTTTATTTCACACAAAATGGAAGTAACATTTCATGTGATTGTGCATCACTGGAACAAAACCAAAATGTGACCATATCTTTTAGGCTTACGTGTGTTTGTAATATGCTCTAATAATCTGAGTAGAAATGCATAATTTCAACTACTGTATAAAGTTCCTGTTTTTTTTTTAAGTGTGCAGACTCTGAGAGCAATGGTTTTTACTTAACTATCTGTATTAATTGTAAGATTGACTATATTTTGTAACTTAAGTTTCTGGCCTCTAGTACATTCGAGTTGTTTATGTACCACTGAACTGTACCAGTTGCATATGCCTGAATCATAGTAATGTTAGCTTGTTCTAAAGCTATCCACTGTGTCATATTTACTCTAAAAAGTAAAAAAGACTCTCGACACATTGTTTTGATACATCCTAAAGAATCTTAGTTTGTTTTGACAAGTTACATAAACTACTATGTTAAATTTCCAGTAATTTCTTGAGCTGTAATAAATAGGATCTGTCTCCTAGTCAAATAATCAAAGAACAATTGATATCCAAGTTGTTCCTCAGGGCAGCAAAATGGTAAGAGAGAGGGCAAAGAAGAGTATAAAAGAATATAAAAGTCCATGTATTTTTCTCAAGGCCCCAAGTTGCTGGAATGATTATTGTGTATCTCATAGGGTCTGTTTTGCAAATAGCATCCCAATGAAGAACACTACATTTTTTACCTCCTTAATCTCACATTTGAAGTAAATATATTTATTTTGAGCTGAATATTATATTTTACAAACCTACCCATATTAATAGGATGAAGTCTGGAGCTCCTAGATGGATGAATGAGATAAACAAATTTCTTAAACACAAAGGAAACTTTTTTTATACAACAAAAATAACAGAGTTGTTCATGTAATCATGGCTGACCTATATATTAGGTCTTTGATAAAACAGGAGTCATCTTTATTTCTATGTGAGGTACAGCATATTTTATATTGTGTTAGATTATACGGAATGTTCTCACCAGTATCTCCTCACTTGGAACTTGCAACCAGAGCTGCCTCTTTTTCCACATCCCGATCCTGAGGACAGATAGTTGCATCTTGCATCCTGTTGGCAAGGTCAAAGGAGGTGAAGTTTAAGTTAAATACGTCATTTCACTCATACTGAAGCACAGGGCAACTTCTCCTAAGCCACAGTTCATCTCCCCATTTCTGATGGTCATATGCTTCTTTTACACCATATATAAGATTAAGCTACCCATCTTCAACAACTCTTTAAGAATATTCAGGGTCTTCCTCCTGCCCTATCTTTGTAGGAAAATGTTCTTATATCCCTGTGTAGTTCATAATACATTCCCAAACCAGCAACATTAGGTTTTTGTCAGAGTTTTGGGTCTTAGTCACAAAGAAAAGCAGTTCCACTACGTCCCAAGTTTCATGAAAGGTTTCATTTGAAAAGCCTTTGGCATCCATCTAGAGCAGCGATTCTCAACCCAGCTTCACACTTAACCTGGGCCTTGCAGGGAAGAGAATGTTAAGTAAGTCAGGACAAGGGGAGTCAATCATGGAAAAAAGCTCCACGAACAAAGGCAGAAAGCTTTCGTTTGCAGGGTGTTTAGAAAGTGAACAACTTTAATACACATTAGAGCATACAAAAATTTTAACTCATTTTAACTTGCATTTGGTTGGAAATATGAGTTCTAGAGATGAAAAGTGGAAAATGGGAGAGGAAAGATCTCAGGGTGTGACTGGCAGGTGGTCAGGGAGGGTTCTAGAGCTGGTATTTGATTATGTAGAAATGGGGACTCTATTAAAGGTTTTCGTGCAAGGAAAGAGTTGGTATAAAGTAGTATATGAGAAGATGAATCTGGTGAAGTTGTGTTCGGTAAACTGGAACAGAAATTGGACAGAGCAGTTCAGAGACTTTCATATGTGAATGAGGGTCTAATAGGAGTTAGAGCAGTAGGAATTGGGATGGAATTAAAACAATAAATTGACTAGATGTGGGAAGTGATGGTGAGAGAGGAAAGGAAAGGATACATGTTGAACCTTTGTGAGTAAGACATGAATTCAAAAATAGGTAAGTTTGTAAATACCAGGACAGTTTGCTGTGAGGAGCAATTCCTGACCAGGCATGGTGTGGTATAGAGGATGAACACCAAGCTCACTTGATTAAATGAATGCAATCAAGGAAGTTCCTGATGGGAGAAAAAGATGGTGGTATAGAAAGGCAAGGCAGAAACCTCCTCCAAAAAACACATAAAAGAAGAAAATACATCAAATACAACTAAACCTGAAAACAACCTGAAGACTGTAGAACAGACCTACACCTGGGGAAGAAGAAAAGACGACACAGAAAATGGTAAAGTGGAAGAGCCATGATCAAGTGGGACACAAGCCCTCCCCCTACCCCAGCCCACACATGGGAGAAAGGGGAACAGAGAAAGGAGGGAATAGGAGCCCAGGATCACCGCACACAGTGGCCCTGGAGTTCTGCTCCAGGAGTATGAGCCCAGATTACATTGAGTTCTGGTGATCAGTGGAGCTAGACACCAGGGACGGGTGGAACACTCTGGGAGGCTGAGACTCCAGCTGCTTGTGGAGGACAGGCACACTCCACCACTCCAGAGACCCAAAGCAGAGGTGGTGGTTTGAAAGACTTGCAGCAGTGGGAGGGATGCCAGAGGGGTGAGAGTTGGACGAAGCTCATTCCTCAGAAGAAAGGGCAAATGGATGATACCTTCCCCCAGCCCAACAGGTCGGGAACTCTCGGGAGTCCCAGGTGCTCCATCCCCCTTGCTGGCAGTGCAGCCCTGAAGCTCCTCACTGTTCTTACTGCTGCCAAGCCAACCTACTCAGCCCAGCAGCAGTGTCAGACTTTGCTACCTGTCAGGCAAGTGGAGATTTTCCCAGCTTCCTTGCCCCATTTCAGCCCACCTTGGAAAGTGTCTGCAGGAGCCAGCCCTGAGAGCTCCTTCCTCCCCATGGGTGTCCAAGCCCAGTGTGTGTAACCCATCCTGTCCCAGAGCTGTACATCGGCCTGCCCACCCCATTAACTCTGAAGCTCCACCATCGCTGGAAGGCAGGCAGAGGATGGCCCTGCTCACAGAAATCCCAACAGGCTTCTGCTCAGATCACAAAGGCAGCTGAGACAAACTGCCAGCACTGAAGACAGGTGGTTCTGCACACCAACAGCTGGGGCTCCTGCAAAGTAGAACTAGGCACTGGAGAGTAGAGTCTTGAGCTTCTGGGCACCAAAGGACATCTCCTTCATAAAGATATTACTCTATAGGCCATGAAGCATAGCAGATCCAATACAAAGGATCTGTATTCCTGAAAAAAAAGAGAAGGCAGAGGAATATTTTCCAAAGAAAATGACAGGACAAGACACCAGAAAGAGGGCTAAATGAAACAGAGATCACCAATCTTCTTGATAAATATTTCCAAGTAAAAGTAATAAACATGCTCACTGATTTACAGAAAAGTATTCAAGATCTCACAGAGGACTTCAACAAAGAGAAGAGCTGAAAAAGAGCCACTCAGACCTGAAGAATACAGTATCTGAAATGAAACATACAATGGAGGGATTTAAGAGTAGATTACTGCAAGTAGAGGAGACAGTTAATGAAATAGAAGTTAGAGAACAGGAACACAACAAAGCTGAAAGAGAGAAAAAAAAAGGATCTCTAGGAATGAAAGAAGACAGAGCTATGCAGCCAATCCAAATGAAACAATATTCACATTATAGGGGTACCAGAAAAAGGAGAGAGAGACAAGGAATAGAAAGTCTCTTTAAGGAAATAATTGTTGAAAACTTTCCCAATCTGGGGAAGGAAATAGACACTCAGGTCATAGAAGTACAGAGAGCCCCTAACAAAAGGAACCCCAGGAAGACAACACCAAGACATGTAATAATTAAAGATCAAGGATAAGGAGAGAGTATTAAAAATAGCCAGAGAGAGAAAAAAAAGATTACTTAGAAAGGAAAAACCCCATCAGGCTGTCAGCAGACTTCTCAGCAGAAACTTTACAGGCTGAAAAGGAGTGGTATGAAATGTTAATGTACTGAAACAGAAGGGCCTTCAACCCAGAATCCTGTACCAGGCGAGTTTATCATTTAAATTTGAAGCAAGGATTAAACAACTTCTAGATAAACAAAAGTTGAAGGAATTCACTACCACTAAGCCAGCCTTACAGGATATGTTAAAGGCAATGCTTTAGATGGAAATGTTCCTAAGGCTAAATAGATTTCACCAGTGAAAATAACCCACAGTAAAGATAGTAGAGCAATTAATTTCCAAGCAAGTATGAAATTAAAACAAAACAGAAGCAAAATCAGTCTAGGGATACACAAAAAGTACAGATTATGACATCTAATACAAGAAGTATGGAGGAGAAAGAAGGAAAATAAAGTAATTTTAAATCGTATTTGAAATAGAGTAATCAGCAACTTAATAAAGACTGTTATATAGAAAGGAAGCTCTCCTTGAACCTTTGGTAACCACACAACTAAAGGCTACAATAGATACAAAAAAAAATTAAAAGAGAAACTTCGTCATGACACTAAAGAAAATCATCAAATGCAAAGAGTAGAGTGTAAGAGAGGAAAAAAGGAACAGAGAGGAGCTATAAAAACAACCAGAAAAAATTAATAAAATGGCATTAAGTACATACCTATGAATAATTGCCTTAAGTGAAAATGGGCTAAATGCACCAATTAAAAAGACATAGAGTGATGACATCCGAAGTATATAAAGAGCTCACGCACCTCAACAAACAAAAAGCAAATAATCCAATTAAAAAATGGGCAGAGGAGCTGGACAGTTCTCCAAAAAAGAAATTCAGATGGCCAACAGACACATGAAAAGATGCTCCACATCACTAGTCATCAGAGAAATGCAAATTAAAACCACAATGAGATAGTACCTCACACCAGTAAGGATCGCCATCATCCAAAAGACAAACCACAACAAATGTTGGCGAGGTTGTGGAGAAAGGGGAACCCTCCTACACTGCTGGTGGGAATGTAAATTAGTTCAACCATGTGGAAAGCAATATGGAGGTTCCTCAAAAAGCTCAAAATAGAAATACCATTTGACCCAGGAATTCCACTTCTAGGAATTTACCCTAAGAATACAGTAGCCCAGTTTGAAAAAAGACATATGCATCCCTATGTTTATTCCAACACTATTTACAATAGCCAAGAAATGGAAGCAACCTAAGTGTCCATCAGTAGATGAATGAATAAAGAAGATGTGGTACATATACACAAAGGAATATTATTCAGCCATAAGAAGAAAACAAATCCTACCATTTGCAACAACATGGAGGAGCTATGCTCAGTGATTGGAGAAAGACAGGTGGAGAAAGACAAGTACCAAATGATTTCACTCATATGTGGAGTATATGAACAAAGAAAAACTGAAGGAACAAAACAGCAGCAGAATCACAGAACCCAAGAATGGACTAACAGTTACCAAAGGGAAAGGGACTGAGGAGGATGGGTGGGAAGGAAGAGATAAGGGGTGCGAAAAAGAAAGGGGGCATTACAATTAGCATGTGTAATGTGGGGGGTGGCACGGGGAGGGCTGTGCAACACAGAGAAGACAAGTAGTGATTCTACAGCATCTTACTATGCTGATGGACAGTGACTGTAATGGGGTTTGTTGGGGGACTTGGTGAAGGGAGAGCCTAGTAAATATAATGTTCTTCATGTAATTGTAGATTAATGATACCAAAAAAAAAAACAGACATAGAGTGGAAGAATGAATAAAGGAACAAGACCCATCTGAATGCTGACTACAAGATCATTTCAGACTCAAAGACATATACAGACTAAAAGAGAATGGATAGAAAAAGACATTCCAGGCAAACAGGGAGAAAAAAGCAGGAGTAGCAGAACTTATATCAGACAAAATTAATTTAAAAACAAAGTAACGGGAGACAAAGAAGAACATTACACAATGATAAAGGAGTCAGTCCAACAAGAGGATATAACCATTGTAAATATCTATGAATCCAACATTGGAGCAGCTAAATATATAAAACAAATACTAAGAGAATAAAGGGGAAAATAGATTGCAACACATTGGTTTTAGGAGACCTTAACACACCACTCACATCAATAGACAACCAGACAGAAAATAAATAAGGAAACAGAGGCACTGAACAATACATTAGATCAGTTGGACTTAGCAGATTTCTACAAACATTCCACTCAAAAGCAACAGGACACACATTTTTCTTAAGTGCACATGGAATGTTCTGCAGAATGGATCACATACTAGGCCACAAAAAGAGCCTCAATAAGTTAAAAAAGATGAAATTGTATCAAGCAGTTTCTCAGACCACTATGGAATGAAACTAGAAATAAATTAAACGGAGAAAAAAACCTACAAACACAGAAGCTAAACAACAGCCTCTAAATAATCAGTGGATCAATGAACAAATTAAAACAAATCAAGCAATCCATGGAGACAAATGAAAACAAAAATTCAACAGCCCAAAATCTGTCGGACACTGTGAAGGCAGTTCTAAGAGGAAAGTACATAGCAATACAGGCTTCCCTCAAGAAACAAGAACAATCCCATATTAACAGCCTAAACTCACAGTTAAAGAAACTAGAAAAAGAACAAATGAAGCCCAAAGTTAGTAGGAGGAGGGACATAATAAAGATCATAGCAGAAATAAAATAGAGAAGAATAAAACAATAGAAAATAATCAATGAAACCAGCAACTGGTTCTTTGAGAAAATAAATAAAATTGATAAATCCCTAGCCAGACTTATCAAGATAAAAAGAGAGTATACACATAAAATCAGAAATGAAGACAGAATAATCATAACAAACACCAAGGAAATACAAAGAATTATGAGAATATTATGAAAAATTATATGCCAATAAATTGGACAACCTAAAGAAATAGACAAGTTCCTAGAAAAATACAACCTTCTAAGACTAACCCATGAAGAAACTGAAAATCTGAGCAGACCAATTACCAGCAATGAAATTGAATTGGTAATCAAAAAACTCCCCAAAAACAAAATTCCAGATCCAGATGGCTTCACAGCTGAATTCTACCAAACATTTAAAGAAGAGCTAATATCCATCCTTCTTAAAGTATTCCAAAAAGTAGAAGAGGAGAGAATATTTCCAAAGTCATTCCATGAGGCCAGCATCATGCTAATTCCAAAACCAGACAGACACCACAAAAAAAAAAAAAAAAAAAAGAAAATTATAGGCCAACATCCCTATAATTTTGAGCACAGATGCAAAAATCCTCAACAAAATAATAGCAAACCAAATTAAAAAACACATCAAAAAGATCATCCATCATGACCAAGTAGGATTTATTCCAGGGATGCAAGGATGGTACAATATTCATATATCAATAAATGTCATATGCCACATCAACCAAAGGAGGGATAAAAATGACATGAACATCTGAATAGATGCTGAAAAAAGCATTTGACATAATAAAGGCCATATATGACAAACCCATACCCAGTATCATACTTAACAGCAAAAAGCCGAAAGCTTTTCCTCTAAGATCAGGAACAAGACAAGGATGTCCACTGCTCACCACTTTCATTCAATATAGTACTGGAGGTCCTAGCCATGGCAATCAGAAAACACAAAGAGACAAAAAGCATCCAAATTGATAAGGAAGAAGTTAAACTGTCTCTATTTGCAGGTGACATGATATTATACATAGAAAACCCTAAAGACTCAACCAAAAAACTATTAGGACTAATAACTTAATTCAGCAGTGTTGCAGGATACAAAATCAATACACAGAAATCTGTTGCATTCCTATATGCTAACAACAAACTAACAAAGAGAAACCAGGAAAACTACTCCAATTAAAATTGCATCAAAAAGATTAAAGTACCTAGGAATAAACCTGACCAAGGAGATAAAAGACCTATACTCTGAAAACTACAACATACTCATGAGAGAAATTTAAAAAGACACCAACAAATGGAAATACATCCTGTACTCATGGATAGGAAGAATTAATGTCAAAATGGCCATCCTGCCCAAAGCACTTTACAGATTCAGTGCAATCCCTATCAAAATACCAACAGTATTTTTCAGTGAACTAGAACAAATAGTTCTAAAACTCATATGGAACCACTAAAGACCCTGAATAGCCAAAGCAATTCTGAGAAAGAACAAGGTTGGGGGGATTAAGCTCCCAGACTTCAAGTTCTCCTACAAAGCTACAGTAATCAAGACAATTTGGTACTGGCAAAAGAGCAGACCCATACATCAAGGGAACAGAACAGACAGCCCAGATATAAACCCACACATATATGGTCAATTAATATACAATAAAGGAACCATGAATATACAATGGGGAAAAGACAGCCTCTTCAACAACTGGCATTGGGAAAACTGGACAGCTGCATGGAAGAGAATGCAACTGGATTACTGTCTAACTCCATATATAAAAGTAAATTCAAAATGCATCAAAGACCTGAATGTAAATCATGAAACCATAAAACTCTTAGAAGAAAAGATAGGCAAAAATCTCTTGAACATAACAATGAGGAATTTTTCCTGGACACATCTCCTTGGGAAAGGGAAACAAAATAAAAAATGAACAAGTGGGACTACATCAAACTAAAAAGCTTCTGTACAGCAAAGGACACCATCAGCAAAACAAAATGGCCCCCTACAGTATGGGAGAATATATTCATAAATGACTCATCTGATAAGGGGCTAACCATCCAAAATACATAAAAAACTCAAAAGCTTCAACACCGAAAATACAAATAACCAAATTAAAAAATGGGTGGAGGTCTTAACTAGACATTTCTCCAAAGAAGAAATACAAATAGCCAACAGGTACACGAAGAAAAGATGCTCCACATCGCTAATCATCAGGGAACTGCAAATCCAAACCACAATGAGTTACCAGTTCCTATCAGTTTGAATGGCCACTACCCAAAAGACAAAATAACAAATGTTGGCAAGGATATGGAGAAATGGGAACCCTCCTACACTGTTGGTGGAATGTAAATTCGTGCAACAGTTGTGAAAAGCAGAATGGAGGTCCCTCAAAAATCTAAAAATCGAAATACCATTCAATCCAGTAATTCCACTTCTAGAAATTTGCCCAAAGAAAACAAAATCCCTGATTTGGAAAGATATTTTCACCCCTACGTTTATCACTGCATGATTTGCAATAGCCAAAATATGGAAGCAACCTAAGTGTCCACCAATACATGAATGGATAAAGAAGATCTAGTACATATATGCAATGGAATATTATTCAGTCATAAGAATAAAAGAAATCCTGCCATTTACAACATGGATGGATCTAAAGGGTATTATGCTTTAGATACTATATGATGTCACTTATTTGTGAAGAATAAAAACAAAGCAAAACAAAGAACAAGACAGCAGTAGACTCACAGACACTGAGAAGTAACTAGTGGTTACCAAGGGAGAGGAGTTGGAGTGGGTTGGGGGAGAGAGTGAAGGGGATAAAAGGGCACAGTATTTCACAATCACAATATATGTTGGTCATGGGATCAGTAGTACAGCATGGAGAATATAGTTGATTGTGTAACATCTTTCTACATTGATAGATAATAACTGTACCAGAGGGGGTGAGGAGTTATTAATATGGGTAACTATTGAACCACTGTGTTGTACATTTGAAACCAATATAAAATTGTAGATCAATGATACTTCAATTAAAAAAATAGGCAAGTTTGGAGAGGCAGCTTGTTTGATATGATAAATTATGATCAAAATGTTGAGAGACCATTGAGAATGTATTGGTGGAAGTCAGAACTGAGGTTAAGGGTGTGTATTTTGATCTATGAGTCACCGGGATGGAGGTAACAGGGAGGTCTGCGAATACAATATGATGGTGTGTGACATTTAACAGATGTCATCCATTCCCACACTTTTGTGTAAAAGCCCACCCTGTCATAGATACTGCATTAAGTTTGGAACACATAGTTTGTACAGGGCCTAAGTGCAGGATTTTGGTGTGTTTCTTATTACACTAATAACTTTTGTGTAACTTGTGACACACTAAAACATAAGTTAGCAAAAGGATGGAGGAAGGGATAAGCACACACCAAAAAACAGACACACATGAACATCAATAAATCTTGGCTTTTTTAGGGGAAAGTGATCAAAGAAAGGACTCATTGGTTTACTTAAGTAGGTAGTAAATCAGAAGGTTGAAAACAACTTCCTTTTCCTTAGGTTCTTCTGGAGTTTAACTCTAAATTCAGCTAAGACATTCTTTCTGATGTCTAAGGGAAGGAAGTGTTTTCAACTTTTTTTAAAGCTTATATTTTATTTATTTGCATTTGATAGGTAATATGTTTACATGGTCCAAAATTCAAAAGGTACAAAAACATACAGAATAAAAAGTCTCTTATCTCCTATCTATCCCCTGGTCACTCCATGGCCATCCCCTGAAACAACCATTAGCATTAGTTTCTTGTGTATCCTTCCAGAAATATTTTATGCTTGTGTATTTCCCAATTGTACACAAAGGATTGAATTCTATAGTTTTTTATTTTGCACCTTGCTTTTCACTTAATGATAGATCTTAGATTTTTATTCCACAAGTTTTTAAAAACATTTTTTTTTTGGATGCATCATATTCCAATGTATGAATGACCACAACTTAATCAATCCTCTATTGATGAACATTTCATTTGTTTCCAGTCTTTTTTATGACAAATAGTGGTATCGTGAAGCTTTTCATACTTAAGTAATTTTCTACGTGTGCTAGTGTATCTGTCAGGATAAATTCCTAGAGTAGACTTTCTGGTTGACCACAGAGTTTAGATTTTTAAATGTAATATATTTCCTTACAAATCCAAGACAGAGTCTATGAAATGTGAAATACTTGATTTTGCCCCCAAATAACAAATTTTATCCCTCCTTCCACTCTCACTGTACAGGGGCAACCAAAACAGATTTTGACAGAAAAGGAATTAAGTTCTTAATGTAGTAAAAAATATCTTTGTTGAGGTCGCTGAGGTCTAAAACTACCTCCACCCATCTGGTGCTTTATTTTTTATCTATTATAAGTCTGGTAAGAATGTTCTGAATTTCATTTAGGAAGATCACTTTACTAAGTGATCAGTTTGCCTAATCTACTGTGGAAACGGCACTGAGGGAAAACCCGCAATTACAAACCAAAGGTCCCTTAGTCAAAAGCTCTATCTAGTCAGCCAGTGAAGGAGTAAACCAAATAAAAACAGCCCACTCCTGCGCTCAGAGTGGTGGGTTTTTCATGCAAGGATGGTGAGAATTGTCTTCCTAAGCGAGAACTGCAACACTGTTCCCAATCCCTCTAGGGCTTTCATTAGATTCTGCTGAAGTCCTGGAGAGTTTTAAACTGTTGAGAGGCTGGTTGTTAAGTTCACTCAACCGAAGCTGTGGGAGTGCCTGGCAGAACTGGTCACTGTTCGACTTTGTTCCTTATGTTTCCATTTATACAGGCTACATTTCTCCCCCCTCAGCATTGTTGCTTATCGTTTATTTGCCTTTTAGAGCAGAAATTGGTTTTTCCTCAGCTAATGCGCTTCTTTCAAAAAAGAAATTGTTGCTTTTTTCCTACTCTTCCTGAGCAAGCCGGAAGTCACAAGGTAGTTACTAATCGGAAGCCAAGAGTGAGAGAAGCCACAGCATTGGATGCAAGGTTCACTAAGTCCTGTGCTCTGGGGCTCATCAGATAGGAGGCAGGGTGAAAAGATAAGTAGGTCGACAGAAATGGCGTCTTAAACGCAGATGGAGAGCGGATCCCTGCGTGGAGTGCAGTCCGTGCACTTCGCCTTTCCACGTGGCATTACACTCTTTTGCAGTAGTCACCGTGAACTCCAGCCCGTGCGCGGCCGAAACTGACCTGGCCGCTTCAAAGTTCAGAAGGGAGCAAACAACGTCCCGCGGCCCTCATTTCACGTGGGCTGATCCTCGGATCGTCCCAGGTCCTGGCGCCACCAAGCATCGCCGACGTCCCTGCAGACCTCTGAGAAGAGCGGGCGGCGGTCTGCAGGGCGGCCCGAAGCTCCGGGCCGGGAGCCTGGCTCCTCCTGCTGCTCCTGCAGCACCGACCCAGCAGCGGCGTCCGTCGGAGCGGCTGCCACGCTGCACCTGCCCGCGAGGGGGCGCGCCAGCTCGCAGGGCCCAGGCCGCTCCCAGCTCGTCGCGCTCGCTCGCTCCTCGCTCCTTCCTCCGCCCTCCCCTGACGGCGCTCACCTGTTTGGGCCTCGGCTCGGGAGGCGGGAGGCCGGCGGGAGCCCAGCCGAGGAAGAGGGCGGAGCAGCTCTCCGGGCGCGTCATCGGAACACCATGGCGGAGCTGGGAGCAGGCGGCGACAGCCCCAGGGGCGGCGACGGCGCCGTGCAGAGCGAAGCAGGTGACTGCACGGCGGGAGCAGGCGGGGGTCCCGCGAGCGGGGGTGGAGGGCGGCGAGCGGGGTCGGTGGGCTCGCGAGGGACGCCGGGGGGCGGCCAGGATCGGCCGGCCCCACGCGCCGCGCACCCAGGCTCGGGGCGCGCCTTCCCTCCGCGGCGCCGGGCCGGCCGAGCCCACGTCTGCCGGCGCCCGGCCCTCGTTCCGGTCGCCCCTCTTACCTCCTCCCGGGCTTTCCCACAACAGGTGGAAACACGCCCGGGAGCGCGGGCGGGAGGAGGAAGCGGGGAAGCGCCGGCCCTCCCCTCCCACCTGCCGGGTTGGGTCTGATTCAGTTGAATGGGAAATTGTACCCCCCAAAGCAAACAACTAGCCGGAAAACCCTCGGCCAGGTGCGTGTGGCAGGATCATCCGTTTCGGGCACCTCCTCCCGCCTTCCCCGGTCGCAGCTGGTGTTGGGTCGCGGGATGGCCCCGGCGCAGCGGAGCGCCCCCGCCGCCCCCCGCCCTAGTGCCCGCGGGTACGACCCGCTGCCGAGCAGACCGAAGTCGGGGAATCCGGAGGGCAGGGGCTGGATGCGGATGGCGGGGGCTGCGGCTGCGGGACGGTCGCGCTTACAGATTCGTTGACTTGAAAGGGTTCCCAGAGATCGTGTTTTTAGCCCAAGCGCCAACCCAAGGGAGGAACGTCGGCGCAGGTCGTCAGGCCTTAGGTCCCCAATCCACCAGCTGCACGGCCTCCTATCTCCAAGGCAATAAGTTCCCCCCCCCCCACCTCCCATCTTAAATGGAGAATTTTCTCCTTCGTGGTAGTTTTTTTTTTCTTTAGAGACTCTTACAAATCCGTCTCTCCTGGTTCCCTCTTTAATATTTTTGGCCGGGAAACTGATTCTGGTGTCTTCCTACACTTGGGATGGGGGCGGTGAGGCAGTTTATTTTAAAAAGAATTCAAATTGTAGGATCCCTAGTTGCAATGTGTTTTATGTCTACATACACACAAAATCGGAAACAATTATTTACTAAATGTTGAAACCACCCCCCTTCCAAAAATAAAAGAGCCACCTATTTAGATGGTACGCTTATTTTAATAAGAAAGTTGCAGAAAAGCTGTAACAGTCTTTGCAAATTATATTATCTGCTCTGCTAGGAGGAGTTTAGGCACCTAAAGTCTAATGACTTAATCCCTTCAGCAAAATACCCGAGGTTAAGTCTGGCAAGGTGTCTTGAACTTGTTTACCTTGAAGTCATGCTACTTCCTGTAGGGTGATTTATTTTGTCTTAATGTGTTTGGAAGGTTGGTAGATTATTATTTTAGTTTGGGGTGGAGAAGGGGTGGCTAAGAGGAAATGCCTTTGTGATTGTTTTAGAGAACTTGCTGAGCTCCGTGTTGGGGATTGAGCTCCCCCCAACTGAGGGCAGCAGGAGGGCCCCATCCTTACTCAGTGTGACTATAAATAGTTTGGTGGGGAATTCTCACAAAGTAACTGTTGCTGCCACAAAATTGTCCAGTGAGTTAATACACACCTATTTACGCTAAAAACAACACTAAAGTACTTTCTAGGATATGCACGTGCACATCCTGTTCAGATATAAGTAAAATAGAAACTATCATTTTAGTGCCTGAGCATGTTAAGGAATGAACTGGTCATGTTTCCGACAGCTAATATACAATCAACCATGTGGCTATTCGTAAAATATTTTCTTGTATGAAGAGAATAATTTAATTGGCTACCATTGACTTCATATAAAACAATTCTTCCACACCTTTGCTGAGAAATTTTAATTTCCAAGCAACAAATTTTATTTATGGTTTTTCGAGTAATGGTACTTTACAACTTAGCTAAAACTTATTTCTGACCCACATCTTCTTCCTATTTTTCAAGTGCTGGATTGATGTGTTTTTACCGTTCAGAAGCACCTGGTGAGCAGGTGCCAAAGACAGAAGAAAGGTGAAAATTTTTTTTTAATTTAGGTGGTAATATTTTGAGTGAGCAAAGGAGGATTGCTTGAATTTTAACAACTCAGGAATTTTCCATATATTTAAAACATATTACCTAAATCTGAATATAGGACTTCAATGTAGTACCTTATTCTTATGGACATATTGCACAATATACACATCCAAATGCTGCAAATCATTTTTTCTTAATCACAAATCAAAATTATGAATTTAGATCCTGCTGTCTCCACCTTAAGATTATTGAGGGGTTTACAAAGAAGTTTAATAACGGAAGAAATTGGTACCGATTTTACGAGGATGGAAAACTAGAACGCAAAATTTTATACTCAACATGGTCTCAAGAACGTAAACATTTCATAGAGACACAGGCACATGTGGGTTTTGTGTGTGTGTGTATGAAGAGATTTAACTGACCCGACTGGGTAATGGCTGTCCTTGGATTGTAGGGTTAAGGTGGTCATTTTAAATTTAGGATTACCGTTACTGTTAGGTGTAACTGAAGTTGAAGGTAACAGACCAGGGTCCGGGTCAGGATTAAGTTAGAGATGAAGTGAATTGTCCCTGCCTCTCCTGCAGGGCTGTGTGCCGAGAATGTCCGGTCAGTACATGTCTGGGTCAGGCTACTAAGGAATGTAAAAGTGATAGCTATTTGTAAAATTTGGGCAGTTTCTTAAGTTAAAAATATATTGAGGAAAGTCCCAAGATAGCAGCAAAGAATGAACTTGAATTCACATCCTCCCCCCACCAAACCTATACCTACCTAACTGAGGACGAGTGAACACTTTCCACTCAATGAGAGATAAACCACATAAATTTGTATGGAGCTGGGATTTTTTTTAGAGTTGGGGGAATGGCAACTTCTGTCTTTTATTACTGTCAGGAGGTGAAAATTGTCACCTCAAATGACAACATTTCTTCAGGGACTCATTTATTCCCTTTTTAGATCTGGTTATTATGAGGTAAAGTCTATTCTTAAAGATCTCTTAGTGTTTGTGTTTCTGTGCAAAGACTGGTCTAATTTAGGACGATTTATATTCACAATTATAAGCATATGGATGTGTGTGTATCAAAGATGAGTTGAAAATTGGTGGCATAACAACTATAAAATGAGACGTTTGTTAAATATTGAAAGGTACTATGCACATCCAACATTTAAAAACCATATTTCTGTCAGCATATATTTATCTTCTATTCAAAGGTAGTCAAATCACATTAAGTGTGGAGAATCCTTTTCTTTTTCTTGAGGACGAATGGGTCTCAGTATATTTTTCTTCCATAGCCAAAGGTAAAAAAGAACGGAACAAAAAAAATTGACTTAGAGCAAGTTTTTGATTTCGCCACTAGAGGACATCAAGTCCTTGGCAGGCTATTATTTTGAGAAGTTAGAAAGATTGATATTAACAAAACTGCCTCTGTCCAAGTTTTGTGTATTTAGTTTATGCTGATGCTCAAGAGCTCAAGTAAGAGTGTGCCCAGCTGATTTCCCAACATGATAACTTCTTTTTCAAAATCCTACAGAATTAAGGTCAGGTTTAAAGTTGCTTTTGCCTATTCATGAGACAACACTTTCATGCACAGGAATAACTGAATACCTGTGTCTGTGAATTCTGTCGATAATCTTTTGGGAGAAATGACTTTTCACTTCATAGCAGGCTGTGCAGTAGAACATAGGCTTTCTTTGTGATCTTGGTTACAATCCTTCACTGCATTTTTCCAAATTAGAAAGTGATGTTTAAGGTCTCAGCTCAAAGGGTCTACAAATATTAGCAAATAATTGTAAGGTAGGGCTCAGACTACAATTTGGTATTGAACTTGTCCCTTTTGGAATTCAGTCCTAAAGGTGTAATGCTTCATTCAGGTGACTGGAAAATGTTTTTTTCCCGTGGTATTGTAGCTGGCCGTTACCTTTACATGTAGGTAGGACGGAAGTATTATTATTAGACAAGGCACTTGTGCTCAGGAACCTGCATTTTGATACTAGATAGGCATCCATGTGAAACACTAATTTACATTGGCATGTTCTCATAAAAAATTCTAACATTTTTGCCTCCTGGTTCATGAAACATAATCATATGAAAGAGGTTATTTTTTAAAACTCAAGTCTCTTTATATTGACTTAAGAATTGAAAATACTGAGGCTTAGAATAATTTGAGCAAGAAATACGTACCTTCCATGTGTTAAGCGTTATGGTGGCTGGAAGGTTGACAAAGACACGATGCTTGGATTTAGCAAGGAAAACAACCCACGTGAGGAGTTCAAGTGAAGGAAGAATTACTTCTGACTGTGGTCATTGGGAAGGACATGCTGAATATCATAATTAATTTAAACTTTAAAAAAATGGATAAATGATATGTAAAGTAGAATACAGGAAAGGAGGGAAAAGGTGCAGATGTGGGAAAGAGTGAAATTTTGGTCAGTCTGACTCATGTGAGGCTCAACAGGAAACATGAGTTCTAGCAGATTATTTAGGAATGATGGTCCATTGAGACCAAATTGTGGAGTGGTTGAAGACCAAGCTACGAGGTTGGTATATTATTCTGTGGACAGTGGGGAACTGTTGATGATTCTTGAAAATAACATATCTTGATTAAAAGCATGATTAATTAGTAATTCTGTACCCATGAACCTTGAAAGCTTGATTGCAAAGTCCAGCAGAAGAGCTCAGCTGTGCTTTTTAGCTAGTACATCATCCCTCCATCTAAGAAAGTCATTCTCTTCAATTGATTTTTGCTGCTTTGGGAAAGGTACCATGGGAGTGTCGAGAGTACATGAGGAACCTCTGCTCAGCCAGCCAGATCTGATCTATGAAATCTGGACACCTACCCAGCTGGTCCTCATTTTGAAGTAGGTGCATAGATGAAAGGATGCATATGAGAAGGATGAGTTCAGTGACGTACAGACCAACTTTGAGGTTTTGCAGAAATGTAGGAAGGCATTGGAAATGGGAAGAGAACGATTAATTCAAGATTCTACAGAGGCAAGTGTCAAAGGATGCAGGTAAATAAAAAAGGGGCGGGGGCATGTAAGATTATACTCCAGGTTTGAGTTTAGAACATTGGTTTAAAGGTGGCATGCAAATATGCATGAAGAAGACCTGGTTTTGGTGGGAGAAATAAAAAAATCTCTTTTAAGCATGGTGATTTTGAGATACAAGAAAGATTTGTAGGTAGAAATGTCTGATGGGCAGCTGAAAGTATGGAAATGAAGGAGACAAATAGAAGTCAGTATTCTGGGATTCATTCCAAGGGGAATAATTGATTGATGCCCTGTGAGGAGAGCTTAGAAAGAAAAACTGAAAAGGGATGCAATGACATTCAAAGCATAAGAGGAGAAGGAGCCAGGAAAGATGACAGTAGAGAAGCCGCAAAGATAGGAAAAGTCCAGCTGAGCAGTGCACACCCTCCAAGGGAGCGGGACAAAAAAAGAGGTCAAGGACGCCAAGACTGAAGAGAACCAAAAGGCTTTGGTATGGTTCCAGGTAGTCACTGACTCCCCCCAGAAGAGGAATTTCAGTTGTTGGTGCAAGAGCAGGAGTTGTACCAGATTATAAGTGATTAATAAAATAGATGGGCAGTTGGAAAGAAAAGGTAGCCAATTCAATAGACTCCATAAAGCTTGCTGGTGAAAAGGAAAAACTACAAATACTTAAATAACCAGAGGAGTTTTTTTCTCTTTTTAAAATTTACTTTTTCTTTTGCATAAGGTATTTATGGTTTTTGGGGGGATGGTGTACAATTCATTGAATTTTGTCAAATATGTAGTCATGTAACCACCGCTCTAATCATGATCCAGAAGAATTCTCTCACCCCAGAGAATTCCCTCATGCTGCCCCTCCATAGTCAGGGTCTCTCCTGACCCCTGGCATCCACTGATTTGTTCACCATCTAGTTTTGCCATATCCACAGTGTTATAAAAGTAGAATCAAACACTGTGCAACCTTTTGAGTCTGAAGTTTTTCATTTAGCATAGTAAATTTGAGATTCAAATGTGTTGCTGTTTATTGTGTATCAACAGTTAATTATTGATGAGTAGTTTTCCTTTGTAAGGAAGTACCACACATTAATCCATCCGCCTATTCAGGAACATTGGGTTACTTGCTGTATTTGGTGATTACAAATAAGGCTGCTATAAACATTTACACACAGTTTCTTCTCATTTTTCCAAGAGAACTGCCTAGAAGTGGGATTGCTGCCTCATATATATGTGTGTGTTTATAAGAAACTGCCAAACTGTTTTCCAGAATGGCTGTACAGTTTTGCATTTCTACAAGCAATGCGTATGAGTGCAAGTTGCTCTGCATCCTTGTCAACACTTGATGTTGTAAGGTTTTGTTTTGTTTTAAATTTTTACCATTCAACCAAGTTCTTTAAGTGATATAATCATCTCAAAGTAAAATAGTGCCCTTCTAGATGCTAAAGTATGCTTACTTGAATTAGGAAAACATGACAAGTAGCATTAATCTCAGAACCCAGATGTAATGTGAGGTTTTTATTTGACTCTAATATCATTCTTTATTCTCTTTCTTTAGTATTTATTTCCTGTAGAGTTTGCATTCTGAAGTTGATTATGGACAGAAATGCCATTTCACAGCACACCCCATGTCAATCCAGGTCCTTTTTCCTGCCTGATAACTGTCTCCTAATCCTTGAGATAATGGCTTCCCAGAATTTGGAAATAACAATTTTTCCAGTTAGAAAGCTGGAAATGTTGGTCAAATAACTTGTTTTATGTTCCCAGTTATTTCTTTTGGCAGAATTTAGGCTGTCAAACTGAATACTTGGCTCTCAGTTACTGAAGTATATTTATAGTGCTTTTTAAAAGTCTTAATAATCTATCATTGGATTTACTCCCTGGGCATGACCTAAGATTCTGTAGGCTAGATGTGTTTGGTATTTAGGCTGACTGTTTGTCTAGCTCTTCAGCAGGTCAGTGCTTTCTGCCTCTGCATCCTCAGCTCTTGCAGTACTCTGAATTAAATAGTTTGCAAATTTAGATGACATCAAGTGGCTTTTCTCTGTTCATTAAATACTATTCTCCTTAGTACTTTTTTATTTTAGAAATACCTAGTTGAGAAAAAAATCTAAGATTTTATTTTGTCAGGTGCCACCCTGACTTTTGACATGAAGAGTAATATGTCTTTGATGGCAGGAATTCACTGCATTCAACAGGTCCTCTTTGAAGCTCCTACAGAAATAGCTGTGAAAGAATTGTGAGAAGATGCCGAGGAGAATTGACACACCTGCACAGATAATCCAGAGGAATTTAGGGGTGCAAAACAAAGCAGAAAGGAAGCTGAGAGAAATGCATGCAGTATATGCGAGCTGGACTTTGCAAGAGTTGTTAGTAAAATTGTGTATATTTAAATTTTAGTGTGTTGAGATTTAGGATGTTTTGAAATTTGTCCTGTGACTTTTTTTTAATTAAGGTATCATTGATATACAATCTTTAGAAGGCTTCACATGAGCAACATTGTGGTTACTACATTCACTCATATTATCAAGTCCCCACCACATACCCCATTACAGCCACTGTCCATAAGCATAGTAAGATGCTATAGAGTCACTACTTGTCTTCTCTGCTATACTGCCTTCCCCGTGACTCCCCTACATTATGTGTGCTAATCATAATGCCCCTTAATCCCTTTCTCCCTCTCTCCAAACTTACCCACCTTTGGTAACTGTTAGTCCCTTCTTGGAGTCTGAGAGTCTGCTGATGCTTCATTCCTTCAGTTTTGCTTTGTTGTTATGCTCCACAAATGAGTGAAATCATTTGGTACTTGCTGTGATTTTTTTTTTAATGCCACAAAAGCTTCCTCTTTGGAGTTGGCTTTCTGGTGAAAAGAGCTGTCCTTTGGCATAACCTCCCATGTATAAAACTTGTATCCCTGACGCTATAGTGAGAGTAGAAAAGAAGCTATATCCTAGGACGTTTAAATTCCCAGGTGAAATCCTAGAAAGGACCCTGTCTGTTAAGAGTGCCACCCCCCAACACAAGTCCTGCTTCGGCAGCAGTAACTTCCATGATAATTGTAGCAAAAAAACAAAACAAAACACTTGGTCGCTTGTCAAGATTTTAATCCAGGTTTCTAGTTCTCCAAAGTCCTGACCTGACTCTTGAAGAGTGGCAGACACACCAAACAGAACCTGGTTGCCGGCTTCCTGTGTTCCAGCTGCATTGGTGTCTATTCATGGCAGGTGCTCTAAATTAGTAGGAAGACACCCTTAGCCACACGACTGGTGGGTTCATTTAAATACAGCGCACTCCTGGGGCAGAAGGCTGTGTTGTTGAAGTGATTATTGAGTGCATGTACTTGAGCATCACTGGTTCACATCATTGGTTCTCAATCTTGGCAGTGAGTTAAAACCACCTGGGACCTTTTAAATCTCATGATGCTCAGGTTGTACCCTGGGCAATTATTTTGGAATCTCTAGGTGTGGGAGCCAGGTGGCAGTATTTTTTTTGTTGTTTTAAACTCCCTGGGTGGTTCCTGTGTGCATTCAAGGCAGAGAACTGGTTCTACTTAATGCCTTCGATTTGACCTTAGTAGGTTTATTTTGGAGGTGTCAGGTGTACCTTGCTTCAGGAAATGAGCAGGAAAATCACACAACTATTGCCTTCATTCCAGTGAGTTTACTCAGTTTCTCTCTTATTTTGCCCCAATATTTTTTGAAGGAAATACAGATGTGAGTATGGGGATGCATACACTTAAATAGCCAAATATGTGCACATACATGCCCAGGTATGTATTTATGCACTTTTGTGTGTGAATATGTGCAGTTATACAAAATGTTCAATCATTGGCTTGCTTTCTGCCCTCTGTACTTAGCTGCCACACTCCTGCCACCTTCTTCCTCCCCTTGAGAACAAAGGAAGATTATTTTCGAGTAGGTAAGGTTTTTTGTAGAAAATTATATACTTTTCTCAGAGGTTTACCTGGTGAACCACGACCTCTAATTACCAGGTTCCTGGCTCTGGAGATTGCGCTCCTCTGGGGTCCCATGGAATGACCTTCATGCTCTTCTCTTACTGCCTGACCTGATGCTAATGCCCTTTGAGCTAATCTTTCTCTCCTTCACCTCTCTTCATTCTCATTAGATGTTACTTTACCTAAGGCTCAGTCTGGTGATCTCTGCCATTTTTATCCTAGTATAAGTGTATTAATGTAAGTGTATTACTATATAGCATGATTAGTGTATTAGTATATAGTCATGCTCTTTTTTTTTGGTTTCTTTTTTTATTACTTATGTCATGATCATTTTTTTATATTCATTTTATTATCATTAATCTACAATTACATGAAGAACATTATGGTTACTAGACTCCCCCCTTCACCAAGTCCCCCTGCCACAAACCCCATTACAGTCACTGTCCATCAGCGTAGTAAGATGCTGTAGAATCACTACTTGTCTTCTCTGTGTTGCACAGCCCTCCCCGTGTCACCCATGCACTATACATGCTAATCGTAAGGCCCCCTTTTTCCCCACCCTTATCCCTCCCTTCCCACCCCTCCTGCCCAGTCCCTTTCCCTTTGGTGACCATTAGTCCATTCTTGGGTTCTGTGATTCTGCTGCTGTTTTGTTCCTTCAGTTTTTCTTTGATCTTATACTCCACGTATGAGTGAAATCATGTGGTACTTGTCTTTCTCCACCTGGCTTATTTCACTGATAGTCATGCTCTTTTTAATAATTATTTTTTACTGAAGTCACCTATCTAAAATTCACACACATTTTAAAGTAAGGGCTTAGAATATGGACATGAAAGGATTTTGGAGATGAGGTTTGGGTCACTGTAAATATGCTTATCAGTTTGTCCATCCCTCTTGAGATGTTATCTCCTTCTATATAGAACCCCCTAAAATCTCAATGGTCCTACGTCAGGCAAGATTAAAGGATGATGTGTTTATCAAGAAATGGAATGGGTTGCTTGTAGTATGTACTTCTTGGAAATTAATGCTTCATATCTTTTTTTTTTTAAAGAAATTATTGATGCCTTAGGAATCTTTTTGCTTAGCAGTTGCAAATTTTAAAAGCTTCTGGGCTTGCTCTTTTATCCTAAGTATACTTGTCTCTTACCTGTATGGTAGCTTAAGGTCTTTGGTGTTCTGGTTGGTTGCTGAGAATTAGAGTGGGTCTACTAGTCCTTTTCAGTGTGGGCCTTCAATGAATGAAAATGAGCAAGCCTCAAACTTACCTACCATGATTATATAATTTTGGCATTTCTGTTAGGCACTTCCTTCCACTAGGCTGATGTCAGAACTATGATGGAGAATTGTGTATAATTTCTTCTTTTCCCAGAGTTTGTTCTAGTTAACAAACCACTGATGATACAAAGTTTAGGACTGCAACCCTTCATACACACGTTACCTTCTCATGACAAACATGTCTTATCCAACAGCCTTGCCACACGTACATTTACATACTGAAGTTTCCTCCAGTGAGACAGTTGGGTTACGTTGTGACAACAGGGAATGTTTTTTTTTTTTAATCTACATTTCTATGTTTTATAAAAACCATTTACTGTTGAGAGAACCAGACTGCAGAGTTCTTGTAATGATAACAAAGGATTTATTTGATAAGGCTTTGAAGCCAACCTGTATTGGATTGTTGGTGAGAAATCATTAGTGAAAATAAAGGGGATTTAATAGGCCTACTTTGAGTTCTCTGACCCTAATTATATGAATATTAAGAGAGTATTGCAATACTGGAAAATGATTTTAGTAACTAGTATCCAGCCTTTTCAGTGAAGATTATGATCATTGACACATAGACCTTTGACTCTTGAATGGCGTGCTTTCATTTGCAGCATATTGATTTTAGTTCAGGGATGGAGTGTCTTAATCTCTGTGGGTCACTACCCGATGGTTAATTTTATCAACTCGGCCAGGCCACAGGGCTCAGTTGTTTGGTTAAATACTACTCTAGCTATTGCTGTAAAGGTATTTTGTAGATATGATTAACATTTATAGTCAGTAACTTTAAGGAGATTATCCTTGATAAAATAGGGGGCCTGATCCAATCAGTTGAAGGCCGTAGGAGCAAAAACGGAGGTTTCCCAGTGAAGAGGGAATTCTGCCTTGAGGCTGCAATAAAGAAATCCTTCCTGAATTCCAGCGTGCTGGCCTGCCCTACAAATTTTGGACTTGCCAGCCTCTGCCATCACAGCAACCATTATCCCTTAAAGTAAATCTCTTTATATAATTTATATATTATATTTTTTTCTCCAGAGAAACAGTAAAAAATATCTTTGGTTCTATTTCTCTGGGTTCTCCAGTAATATTTTTCATTCTGTTTCTCTGTAGAATCCTGACTGATAAATTAACCTCCAGAAAGAAAACCAGGCATTTCCTCCCAGAATTATGCAAAAATGTTGTAATTACATTTTCACGAGAGAAAATTTTAAATATTAGAAGGAAGAATTGGGAAGACCTACAAAGCAGCAAAGGTGGGATTGGTGGGTGGGGTGGGGGGAGTCTCAATCCATTCTGAAATCAGTGTTGAACACATTGTTCTTGATTCAACTGGTCGATTCTTTACTGGCCTCAAGATGTAGGGCTGTCACTCTCCTTAAAATGCCCACAAAGTGATAAACGGAATTAGTTCACTCTTCACTAATAGTGCTTTTCACTCAGATCAGCTTTGATCTCCCCTTCAGCTCACATAGCCATAGGGATCCATCCATAATGAACTGTGTCATTGAAAGGAAACCCAGATGTCTTATTCATCTTTATCCCCCACTCTCCTGCAGGTTTTTCACATAGTAGGTTTTCATTTCATTAAGTTGAGGGTAGGTGAGTGAGGGAAGTCTGCAGACTGTACCAGTGTGGAAATCATCAGTGCCGTCCTCTTCTGCCAGAACACTGAGTGAAGCTTCCATTGTTTCTGTTACTTAGCTTTAAGTCTTGAACCTCTGGGGGCATCAGTTGAATGAGTAAAACAGTACAGCTGTAGAACTGCCTACAAAGCGAAGCCACGGCGGGTCCGAGGAGGGGCAGCAAGGGGAAGGGCTGCCCATCGCTCTCCGGCTGTTCCTCTCTGCGTGGGGTTTCCCCTGGGTATATAACTCGTCTCCCTTTTCATCAGGTCATGGAATCAGTGCAGGTTCAGAAAAAACTCCTAGAGATCTAAAACTCCAACCTGTACACAGCGCCCTAATCCCACACAGTCATCCCAGATCAGTGTTTGTGCACAGCCGTCTGATGGAAGGCAGAGCTCACTACATTCTGGTAACTTCCAATCACTGGTCCTAGTTCCCTTTTCCAGAACTACAGTCCTCCCATAAGTAACCTTTAATTCAGTTATTTTATTCCTCCTGAATCTTGTCTTCTTTTCTCCAGGGAAAGTGTACCTTCCTTCAAATGATCCTCCTGTGTTGTGGCCTAGAATCTTTATGTTAAGTCCTAGGTTGCTGTCTTCAGAATGTGTTCTAATTTATCATCCCATTTGAAATAATTAGCCAAACCATGTGATCTGAACACGAGAAAATAGAGAAGGCTTTTCCCCTTGCTCAGCATGCTGGGTATCTGCTGATGCCGTCCAGGATAATGTTAGGGTCTTTACTGCCTCCTCACACTGATCATGTGTGGTGACTTAACGTCCAGGGCCGTCTTTTCTTGTATCTGCTGAAGCTTAGGTAGGTCTTCATTTTATACCTGTACAATTGTACTTTTTAAATATAAGACGAGGTATTCATATTTATCACTACTAATCTTTTTTGCATAGACTATTTCAGTCTGTTGAGATCATTTGGGGCCTGTTTCTAGCCATTTCTCAGTTTTATCCATAGATACAAAGCCTTTTTCTCATCCGAATCTTTAATAAAAACATTAACCACATTTTCCTTTCTGTTACCCACTTCTCCAGCTTTCATCTGGATTGCAGGAACTTGGTATCCACACTTACCCCCTGGAATAAGTCTTCGGTACTGCCAGTAGGCGCCTTTTAAAAAAACTGAACATGAGTGACTTAGGTCCCTGTCTTTGCCTTCTACCACACAACCACCACTTGAGATCCCTTTTCACCACCTGGACAAAGTAGTTATGTAACTGGTTTTTCTTTCTCAAGTCTCATTCTTCCCTTCCAACCCATCTTCCTCCAGCTGTCAGACTGGCCTGTCTGGCTCACACGTTTAGTCATCAGCACCCTCAGTGGCTCCCCTTGCCTTTGTTTGGTAGGAGAACATTATATGATTTGGCTGCTGCCTCCTCTCTGAGGTCATCCCACAGAGCACCTCACACTGCACCCTTGACATGATTTTTACCACTCCTAAAACAAAACAAGAAACCACAGGTTCTTAGCTCTCTTATCTTTCTAATGGTGTGGCTCAAAAATTAAACACGTGAACTGCTCACAGACCAATGATGAATGAGGTTAACTTTCAGAAACAGCCCTGGCCATCTGTCTGATTCTGCTTTGAGTCCAGCAATTGATTTCTTTGCCTCATTTTGAATCTGTAAAATTGGATTTCTAACCTAATAAGGATGTCACCAATAGAAAAGAGGACCTTCTGTGCACATTTTCAAGTTTTGTCAAGGAATCCAGAATTTCATATAATGTACATTAAGTGTTATCAACGAGAATAATGAACAGGAGGACCTAACGATATTCTAATATATGTTACTGGGTTAAAGTTTAATGTGGCATTTAAAAATATTGCAACTCGGTAATACCTAATTCTTAGGCAAGGAGTTTTAAAGCAAGCTTCGTATCTACACCTTCTGTTCAGAGAAGTGAATCCTCAGGACTTAACATTTATTTATGGTAGAGCAGGCATGGGAAAATGGACTCTGCTGGCACTGCAAAGCATACACCATGCAGCGAAGATTTATAGAAATGTTATAAAAGGCACGGCAGGGACCTGGTACTCCTTGGTTGATGGCACGTCATTACTCGAGTAGTATTTAGTGTTTCTTATATGCCTCTTAACAAAAGGTGGTAAATAAAGAAGATCAAAGCAAACCTGCCTTTTTATTTTCCTTCCAAAGGGTCATTCTTTCTTTGTGCTGTATTTCTTTGTCTAACAGCTTCTTGGGAGCTCAGAATAATGCTGCATGATGGCAGAATGTTATGCTTTTATTGCCACAGCACCCATCAGGAAGTGGCATCATTCTAGGAAACTCTAAGGGAGCCCCTTTGACTTCCAGATGGGGCTGGCAAAGACCCAGCTGGGACCTTTTGTTCCCCAGGGGTTGTTTGATTCCAGGTCAGCCTGCACCAGCTTCATCATTTTCAAAACAGAGGAGGTTCTTCTTATGTTGAGTTAAAATGTAGATTTCCAGAACTTCTGCTAGAAGTAAATTGTACCTTGCCTTGGGGACATGCATTAAATATTTTAAAGATTACTGAAGGTTCAGTACTTTTGAAGAATTAATCATTTCCCCTCATGTATAAATGTGGAAGGGCATTTGGGCACTTTCAGGCTCCACTGAAAAGTAATTGAAATGTACCTAGAACTGTAATTTACCTCTGGCTGTCCTTTCAGTCCCAGTTTACCAGTGCTTGATGAGGGAAGTCAGGATCTTTCTCCTTTCCGTGATGATGTTGTTAAGCTCACTAGAATTTTTGAGGGGAAATCTAGGTATGCTACTCACTGGTTAAGCAGATTTCTCTTTGCAAGAAGATATTCTTGGATTCACTCAGATGCTATATGCTGTTTTCCAAGTTTGTGGTCACAATAGGAAAGCTTAAGAAGCATAAACGTGAACAGAATCCTGAAGTGTATGTGTATATGCATGTGCCTGCTTGAATTCTGTCTTTAATACAGCACTGTGGCAGCACAGCCCAAGTCGTGAGCCAACTTCCCCACACAGAGCAGCAGGTTTGACTGTTTTTCATGTTCACCCATCTCACTGGTTGGAGCTGGGCTAGAGGTGCCAGGCAGCCAGGGAGAATGATAAAACAGACAAATTCATTGTGTACTAAGGGAGGGGACTGGGGGAAGGGAGTGGTGGGAACAGCCATTGCTCAGGGGCCTGTTGGCCTGTTTAGTTCGGGTGAGTGGTATCATTTTCAGCATGATTGTGAGTACGTCTTACGATTCTACTGCAGACACTTTTCTCTGTATAAAGCTTTGCACTAGGCAGTCTTATTTCTCTTCAACTTTGTACAAAGTCTGCATTAATAGATCATTTATTCTTTTAAAAGTTGAAACAGTCACAAAACCCGGTTGACTCTTGAAAGTCTACATGCCCCAGTTCCCATGGGGACTAATATGATTCCATACCTGCAGGTGACATTGATGACACTTGTCCCACATCATAGTGAAAACTCTTATTGGTACTGAGGGAGAGGAATTCAGAATAGTATTCCTTTTATTCTGGGAGATAATTAAAGTTTCATTACCCCCTTTCCATATTTTCTGTTGTTTTGGGTGAGAATAAAAAAAGATTCGAAGACTGTAGTTCCATACCCCAGGGGTCAAGCTGCGGTGTTCCTGGAATTAAATGTTAGTCCCTGTATCCGTCAAAGACTGTGTTTGAGCATTTAGAAGATCAGTCTCAGATGTATGCATATGTCTTCAGTGGAGTGAAAAATGTTTAGTTAATAGGCAGGAAAAGTCCTTCCTTTATGATTATTTGATCTTGGGCTCTCTGCTTCCCTGGGGACGGGTCACAGCTGTGTCTGGAAGGCAGCCACTTGGTGTTGGAAGTGATGACTTACAAAGCAGCAGGACTAACGCATCCTGGCTTTAGAGCAGATGGGCCTTGCCTTAATCCTGACTCAGTGACTTGACAAGGACTTAATCCTGACTACGTGACTTCAACCTCTCAGAGCCTCAGTTTCCTGATCAGTCAGGTGATAACTGCTCTCTCTCAGGGCTGCTGTGACTAACACAGGTAACATACTTAATGCACCAAGTGCAGCATCCGACATGCAGCTGCACATGTTCCCAGATGACAAGAGTTCTTGTTCTTGACCCCACACCACCCCATGCATTACAGGATGGAGGCCACTTTGGGCCTCCTTTGGTTTGGTTAGGCTCATTTCCCCCAGTAAACAGTTTTAAGCCTCAAGTGTATTTTTTTAAAAAGTCACTTTGGTGATTTTTACATTTCAAATCCCATCTTTATTATTTGAGGGCTATTCCACTGAAGTTAAGGCAACAGGGAAAAACCTTTGATAGAGGTGGCAGAGATAGGCTCTGTTCTGGGCTGTGCCCCAGAGGACTGTCCTGTGATTTCTCTCCTGTGGTACCTTCATCCTGCTGGGTGCCAGGCATGCAGCCACAGACGAATTTCCTTTGTGAAATTTGTTATCTTGTATGGAACAGTTAAACAAGATAGCTTTTACTTAACTGTTGCATTTCTCCCGTAAAACACTTGAAGTCATCTAGGCTACCCTTGAAAACGAGGGAATATATATCTTCTGCAGAAGTCATTTGAATTTCAGCCCCCACTTTGTTTCTTAAAAGCCACTCTCAGAAAGGTTTTTCATTTTCCTCCTAGGATACCTCATAAAATATTGTCATCTAATTTTTCTTTTTCTCTTTTGGAAAGTGGAGGAAGATCCCTTTTTCTTTAACAAAAGTATTACTGAAAGGGGTAAAGCTAAACTCAGTGGAGATGATCAGAAGCTGTTAGCTCTATTTGGGTAAGGAAAATTTCTGAATGAAATGTGTTATTTGCTCAAAACATAGATTTTTATTTTCTCTGCCAAAAGGTAGTTTCAGCTATATTGTTGTGTGTGTTGGTATTTATAAGTACTGATCTGTTTCTCTGAAAGTAGAAGAAAGAAACCAAAGCGGATTTAAGAAAATTTTCAAAGTATACATGTATGATATTGGTCTGTTTATTGACTGTCTGATTAAAGAGAAATAAATAGGAAATCACAAATCATCTTTAATTTAGAAAAAAGATGTGTGTCCCAAATAGAATTATGAAGTACATTAGCCAAGTTGTATCAAATGTTTATTTCTTAAACAAGATCTGAATATTCAAGGCATGAAATCCTCCCTTTCCTTCCCTCTCCATATCTTACAATCTGTGTAGAAATTGGAGAAAGAGATCTAGGAGTCAAAATTATGCAGGCCAAATACTTGTCACAAGGAGAAGCACTGGACCAAGAAGATCTAATTTGCATTGTAGACCTGCTACCAACTAACATTTGACCTGGGCAAGGAATTTCCCCCCATGGGCCTCAGTTTCCTTGCATGTAAAATGATGCTTTCTCAGACCCATTCAGCTCTTACATTCCATTCTCTTTGATTCCAAATAGCTATCACACAGATGAACGTGATTTTAAGTAAACTGTCTATCTGAAATTCCCTGCATTTCTCCAACCTACAGATCTAAACAAATGTTAATTAAATCCCCCAGCCTTAGAGGGTAGAATGTCTGAAAGGTTTTCCTCCCTACCTCCAGCATGAATTTACTAACGATTTAGTTTATCTCCTGCACAGGGCTGGGCAATACAAGTAGGTAAAAAAACAGAACTATTCCTTGATGGAATTGATAGTTGAACTAGAAACACCTTGAAAATAATTACAAAGCAAAAATGGACTAGTTACAACAAAAAGTAGTTATACACTATAACAAAAGCAGCTGATATTTATTATTTCTTAACTGCTAGCACTACCTGCATTTAATCCTTGCCCAATCCTATAAATGATGCCATCACCCCAATTTTACAGCAAAAACTGAGGCACCAGGAGGAGTTGAGGGAATTGTCTTAAGTTAGTCTTCCATGTGAAGCATTTAAAAAGGCTACTTTACTTGCCTTAGAGTCCCTGGGGTCCCCTCTTGGATAAGCAGGTTTAAGTATGGAGAAAAATTAGAATGGTTTGGGATGGGAAGATTGCTTTGGACTTTCTAAGTAGATTCAATTTTGATTATAAGGCCCAAACAAAAATTATTTTCTTAATTTGGCAATTGGCATTTTTTAATATCATTTATTGTAAATTTAATAGTCACACAGCGTAAATTTCAGGCAGCCTGAAAATGGAGTCTTAAAGTGAGAGTGTTTATTTCAGGAGAAAACAGTAATCACATGATTGTGTGCTTTGCAGAAAACAGTCCAAGAAGAACTAAAATTAGGTCAAGTGTTGAGAATTGCTCAGTACCTCTGGTGGTGACTTGCCCAGCGCAGTGGGGGCTGGGGGGAGTCTGCTGGATGTAATTGAGGCAGTTTTTTTCCCTTTGGGTGGATTGTAGTTTCTTATCTCTCTCCTTTCAATTTGACTTGCAAAAGGAGTATTGCAAACTGTAATGTCTGTGAGAACAGACACAATTCTCCCCTGCCTGCCTTCCTTGGAGGGTCTCAGACACATGGCAGTGCTGGTCCTCAGGACAGGTGTCACCCAACCTGTGTTTATACTGACTCTGGGGTTGTAAGACTGTCAGGAAAGCTGGGATGTGTTTTTCAGCACATAGTGAGCTGTGGTGATTCTGGCCATACCTTCATTCACCCAGGGGCTGGCCAACATTGTGGTGATAGAAAAACTGGCCCCCCAAAGCAGAAAAAGCCTTCTTGCCCTGAGCCCCTTTCTTTCTCCACACTGGGGAGCCCACTGCTGCCTGTGCAGGCAAAACGACCTTTCTCCTCCCATCCTGCCGTTCTGCTGCTGAGAGGGAGAGGGAGCTGCCCGGCTGACTGGCCGCCTTGCCTACACTGTAACCCTCTGCTGAAGAGTTCCCGGGACCAGCATCTGTCAGGCGGCTACTTGCAGGCCTGGAGATGGAGCCGCTCCCGGCCCTCCTTGATTAGGACATGCCAGGGTTGTCAGGGCAACTGTTAACGGCAGCATCTCATATTTTCCCCTCTGTGCTGAATATTCTGTGCGGAAGCAGGAAGAAGATTGGGAAAAGGTGCTGCGGTTGGAAGGAGAAGCGGGGATCTGATTGAACGGGGTAGGCACTGGAGGGAGGCATCTGACCCTGTGTACCTTTCATAGGGCTTTTCTGGAAGGAGAGTGAGTGTGTGTGTGTGTGTGTGTGTGTGTATGTGTGTGTGCATGTGCGAGATAGCTGGAGTCAGCCCACATGCCTGTGGGGAGTAAGTGGGAGGGGGCTTGCAGAGGAGGTGGGGGGTGCTGCTAGGTGAGGGGATCTGCGGGGCCTCAGTTGCCAAGAGGCTGGTAGTATCTGTCAGCTGTTTGCACACTGTTTACCCATAGGGGATCTATTACAAGTGCTCAAATGAACTGGGAGCTTAGAAACTAGCAGCTTCCGGGAGCTGCAATTACATAAGCATATATTTTTAATATAATAATAATTAAAAAACAAGTGGCAGCAGTATGCCTGGATCAGCTACAGCTATCCGACCAGAGAGACTGAAGAAGACCAGTGCAAGGCCAATTCCCCTTGGTTTATTCACCATTAATGAGGAAGATGAACAGCAAAAGAATGGAAATTCCCGAAGACGGAAAGGTATGCATTAGCTCTGCCCTTTGGTCAGAGCCAGAGCCAGCCCCCGCTGCTTTCCCACACTGCCTGGAGCACATTTTGCACACTGTCCGCGGTGCTTGCTGTGCGGAGTTCTTGTGACTTCCTAGCACGGTTGACTGGTGGTATTTTGCACACTGCAGAGCTGTATATGCATGAAGTGGGGAACAGATTTTGCAGATTCGGTAGGTGTCAGACCAGCTGCCTATTTGACCAAAGCTACTTTCGGGCCTAGAGAACCTTCATTTTCACATGCTTACTTCAACAGTTACCAGTGACACTGTCCTGCTCAGGAGGAGGAAAGAGGAGTTGTTATCAAAGTTTAAAGGAACGTCTCCCCACCTTCCTTAGGTGCAATGGGGGATTTCTGTCTAATGAGGCAAGTTTCTCCTTGCCAGGGCTGTTAGAGAAAGTGGCCTCAGAGCACAGCCTTTTCATGGGCAGTGTCAAAATGTTACTTCTTTTCAGAAATGCTGAGAGCTTGAAGAGGAGGAAAACAAACACTGAGCAGCACTGTTGGGGGCAAAGCTAGGGGGCAGGGAGGGGACTGAGAGGTTTTATGTCTTGTGACGATAACTCTGCATCTGAACACCTGTATTGACATTGAAATGTGCTGGGCACGGAACTGAGTGTCGTTCTTTAATAAGGATGAAATGGGACAGCAGCTCTTCGGCTTCCTGAATCCCCGTGTTGCTGCATTATCTTTAGCATTGTCTAATAGCCACCCTCCCAGGGCTGACATTATCAGTCAGACAGCAACATCATGCATTTTTGAAGGGCTTTAAAGGTTGTGCTTAAGTTTTCCAGTATCCTAATTCTTCCAATCCCCCTTCCCAAAAATATATAAGGTGTTCTTAAGCTGACAGATTATTAGTTTTGTTGTTTTACATATGCTGATTAAATTTTAGCTTGCATTTAAATTGTTCTGTCACTGAGATACCAAATTTTCCTCTATGTGATACAGAGTAGTAGCACGGCAAAGTGGCCAGCAAAATACTGAAGCAATGATAGAAAGAATTTCAATAGAATCCAGTGTCTGAAGACTACTGGCTTTTCTTCCTGTTTCTTGAGTAAATCTTTGTTTGCTTTTATAAAATACCTGAAACTGTCTACTTTAAATCTGAAGGTATAAGGTATATTTTTACATTGTTTTTATTAGACTGTATACAAGGAAGTTCTAATAAGTAGAATCTTAGTACTATACTTGATTTTTATTTTACTATCATACATAGCTTCTGAGAAACCAAATGACCTCAGGAATCCAATGACACTATGAATGCAAGGTGACTTAGGTAATTCTCTTATTTGCCCATGAATTAGACAGTCAAACCAGAGTGTGCTCTTGGTGAAGACTCAGTACTTTAAATTGTTAGTAGCAAATCATTTGGCCTCTCAAGAGTTAGTAACTTTTACAATTAATGTGGATTTGTTTAATTTTGCCCACTGTGTATTTTTGGAAACCTTCTTCTTAACTTTTGGCACTATTTCCTTGGGCTTCCTGGAACAGTAGCCATCTATTTTGTTCGTAGTAATTTTCTTGAATTCCTCTTCCTGTCTTTCTCCTGCCCCCCCCTTTTTTTTTCCTTCAGTTGCCTTTAATATTTTACTTAAAGGGAAGAAGGTTGGGGCAGAGGGTGATTCTAAAAATGTTTGTTTTTGGCAATTTATGCAACTTCGTGGATATGGGAGACTTAAGTCAAGGAGTTTCTGATCCCCTTCCATTTTCTTCTTCTACCTTTTTCCTCACCGTGGGAGGAAAACAAGAAAAAGACTAGTGGGAAAAATCCTATAAAATATCTAGATATTTTATAAATGCTGATAAAAATGTTTAGACTTTCTGTATATCCTCAAAGGTCTCTAGTTTATGGAAACATTCAAGAAAATAAGGAGATAAATAACCTGGGTTATTGGCTTTGATTCTGAATTTCTGTCAGGTCTATCTGAGCAATAGAACTATTCACTTCCATATCTATCTCTCTCATCAGTAGAACAATGATGGGAATATTCATGTACATGCTGTCTGATACAATAACCACTAGGCACCTGTGGCTAAGAGCACTTGAAATCTGACTACTACAGCTGAAAAATGGATTTTTACATTCTAATTAATTTCCATTAATAGTCACATGTGGCTAGTGGCTACCTTATTGGACAGCACAGTTCCAGTCTGTAGAGCTGTGACCCTCTGAATATGTGTCCTCTCTGTTCGTCCTTAATTGCTTCCTGGTGCCAGAAATTGTCCGGTCTGAAATGAATGTGGTTATTAAGGGCATCATGGAGCAGGCAGCCTCTTCCTGGCGAAGGAGCGCAGTAACCTGGATATACTGACAATTCATTTTTCCTTTTCCACTTCAATGTTATTGTCTGCTCTGAATATTATTCTTACCAGTCACTAGTTGCCTATACCATCTTTTGCAACTTCGAATGGACTCCCATTTTCTAAATTATTTCCAAACCATCTTAGGAACGTGACACACAGGGTATCATTTATGTGTGACTGTTAAGCAATCAGAAATTATGTTTTCTGTTCTGCCCACTCCACGGTCCAGTCAACCAACTGTGTCCAAACCCGGGTCTAATGCTTAGTCTCTTTGTTCTGTCATTACCAGGAATAGAGAAGCTGCTTCTCTAAATGCTTCTGTCCAAGATCATCCTGGGTTAATGGCAAGTAGCATCTTTCCAGGCTATTGGGTAACCATCATAGTGAACTGAGCAGGAATGAAAATGTCTGTTACCATCCGGACTCCTAATGGTGGCTTCAAAGTTACCTGGTGGGGTGAGATAGTAGTCTGGTTAGCTGGGAGAGTAGATCAATTATTGAAGGAGGTCAATAGGAATAAAGTGTTTTACCTATCTTTTAGTGTTGACATACAATATTTAGATTATAATTGGGAGTAAGCTGGGCTTATGCTGTTGCTCTTATACCTCAGAACCCAAGCCTCAGCATAATGTGACCTTAGGACTGGCTTAGGGAGAGATTGTTTAGATACTGCAATTACTAAATACCCTGGCATGTGTTTCGGGGCAAATCTGCCTTATGGTGAGTTTTGCTGAGCACAGTGTCATTATTAAGTAATGACATTTTCTCCCTAAACCAGCATTTGTTAAATGCTCATTCTGTGCAGATCACTCTGCTGGGGCATTTGTGGAAGTGATGCAGAGATAATTGACATGGTTTCTGCCCTCTGAAATGTTCAACTGTCTCGTAGAGGAGGACAAGTATGTACAAATAGTCACAAGAATATAAACTGAAATCGGGGAAGGGCTGATAGCGTAATGAAGTTATCCACTCACACATCTGTGCCCTTCTCTAGACTGTCAGCTTGTTAAAAACGAAGACTACTTACTCCTTTTTATAAATATCTTGCAGAGTGCATGGAACATTATCTAATGGAGGTAAATTAACATTCAAAAATAATTTTCACAGACAGTGACGGTCTTACTAACAGAAATTCTAAGAAATGTTGTTAGTAGTGGTGTCGTTGTCCTTTCAAGGCAGCTACTTTGAAAGCAACAGCACTGTGTTTGGCCATCTAATACGTTAATCATATTACTGTCCACCTCACTGCATTTACCTAATAGTATATTGGAGATTCTGTTGTTTCTTTTGTTTACCATCATACTATTCATTTTCGTTGGTGGAAAAGTGAAGGTATATGTTTACAAGTGACTGCTTTATTAATATCTGGGTTAGTGCCTTCTCCCACTTTTGTTAGCTGATTGCAGTTTAGATGGCAGAGAAATTTCTCCTTGAAATCGACACAGTAATTCCAAGAAACTGTGCTCTCTTTCTCCCCTCCATCCTCATTTTGTTAAAATCTGTATTTTTGGAGCCTGCGGTGGCTTCTCTTCTTTTGGCTTGTCCACTGTAAAGGTAGAATTTCTGCCAGTTAGGTTTTCCAAATGAAATATAATCTACCATTTATATTCCTGCTGGATAGGCAATGATCTAGCAAGTGTAATGTCCTTCTTGGAAGTCATGAGTTTTTTTCCTTTCAAAGAGGAGTGTTACGGCAATAAGTGTGAGTGCCACTCTAGACTCATTCTCACACATTTCCTTGTTTCTTTTGCTCTTTTGTTCTGCAAGACTTGGACTGTTGTCTGTTCCAGTGTCCTGATTTGTGCCATTTCAGGACTAAGCAAAAGGTTTTAGCAGCAGAATTTTACAGCTAATGAGGTGAAAATATAGTTGAGAAGACCAGTTATATCAAAGATCCCTATTAGGAGAAAATCTTAAAGTCAAATTGATTGGTATAATTTTTATTTGCCACAGGCCCTAAATACTATGTTTTACTCAAAGCATTTATATAAAATAATAAAAATAGGGAATGGGAACAAGAATCACATCTAATGTATGTCCAGCTCTTATTGCCTCTCCATAAAGATCTGTCTGATGACGTGAGTATGACTCTCTCCCAGGTGTTCTGTGTTAGAGGAGAAATTACCATACCATCCCCGGACTGTAGCCACACATACATGTACCAAGGGAGCTTAATTTGACCTGTACATAACCAGATCTTTTGTATATGTAATGGAATTTGCTTGCTACATAAAACTAAGGCTTAAAAATTGTGTGCCAATTTCCAGAGCCATAATTGATGGGGCTAAAATAACTGACTCCTCTGACCTAGGAATCAAATAGAAGTGTGTGGTAAGAATCTCCCAGCTATAAATTTTAAGACATTATTTGTTGGAAGGTTGAACTGAGTATCCATTTCCACTAAGATCAGCGTGTCTCAAGGAGCAACTTTAAATTTAATTCATTACCAAAAATTTTCCAGGTGTCTCATGAACACCTTGACCCAGTGTTTTTAGCGGAAATTGATACCTTCACAGCAACAAAGGTAATTTTATTGAAAGAGTCTATCTTAATCCTCAGATTTTCTAGGCATTTAGAAAGAGCCCAGTTTATATCAGACCTTCTATGTGTTAGGTTTATGTTCTAGGCTTCCCAACTTCAAAAGGCAAGTCACACCCATTAGACCTCAGATCTAGATGCAAAGTGTTTTGCGAATGGATATAAGACACTGTGTTTCAGGTATTCACCAGAGCACCAATAAATCCTGTTGCTGACTATAATAATGCAAGTTCTAATTTTTAGGCTACTGCCCAGCAGTGATTTGCTAGAGAATTCTAATTATGTCTAGATTCCCAAGAATTCACCATACTGGGTGCAAAGTGGAGTATGAGATGAGAGTGGAGCTTGGGAATATAGACAAAGAAAAATTTCTTCACAGTATTGATCTTAAATATATATGGTTCTTGGGGTGAGAGTCCTCCACAAATTAAAAGTGCAGGTCTACTAAAGTAGCAGCAAGGCATTGTCAGTGGATTCAGCAGAACAAACCTGTTATCTTAAAACTGTCATTGGGAACCACCATATGAAGCTGGTGCCACATGTGCATTCCTCATAGGATTTCTTCTAGGTCGGGAATCAAGTGCGTTTGTCAAGGGATGACCTGAAGTGGGGGTGGAGGGTTGGAATCTCTTATCAGCTCCTTCCCAAACCTTCCCAAACAATATAGCATAAAATCTGAGTGAAAATGCAAGGTCAAAGAGATTTCCCTCCTTGCAAGCAAATTGTTGCCTCTGAGACCTGTCACTCTCAGGGACACCAGTTTATATGGTGGGAAAAGTTTAACCAGGTTGGCATGTCATGAGTGGCGACAATCAAGTTTGCCAAGGTTATTAGAGATGCAGGCTCAGTTTGGGGTGAGAGGCTGTGTGATGTGATAGAAAAAGCACTGTGTGTACAAATAGGCAAGTTACTGTTATTTAAGTTTCTCAAGCCTCCCATTCTCAGCTATAAAATGAAACTAATAAAATTGTGCTCATGGGTGGTGGTAAGGATTAGACATAATATATAAATGCTTAGTAATACTCTCTGGGAAATAAATGGGGATCATTAGACAATAGTTGTAAAAATGGTAATTTGTAATAAAATGCTCCACATAGCTTCTACAACATGTTCTTTGTCCATTCTAGCACCTTAATCAGTCCTTTTGTCACAGAGAGATTTTCCCTAGTCTGATCGCCTAGATTTTACTTTAACTTACTTGTGAATGAAAATTCCCAGGAGGGCTGCCTCTTTCCTAGGCCTTTTCAGTCCCTTCCCACAGTAGGCATGTGACTGGATCCTTGTCCTGTGCTTATTCATGTGTACCAGATGTACTAGGTGTCCGGCAGATCACTCATCCCAGTACCCTGTAATTTTGTCATGTGACGTGAAGGAAATAAATTACCATTATTGTCAGATCACTTCACTTGTTATTTCATATCCCTAAGGAAGTATACCTTTTATTCCTGGGGATTAGTGGGGAACTTCTAATCTGCCTTAGTTCGGACACAGTAGCCATGATGCTCTGCAATCTTGGAATTGAGAGGAATTTTTTTCCCCTAACATTTGTATTTTTGGTTTTGTTTTGGTTTTTGTTTTACCTTCTGTTATGGAGAGAGAGAGAGAGAGTGTGTGTGTAAGTGACCCAAGCTTGTGGGTGGGTTTCTACCGGAGATTTAGGTGATGGGTGCCCACATCTGGGGCTGTGCCAGCTGGATGCAGGCTGTTTTTCTTTCCTTATGCTAAATAGGCTTAGTTTCTGTCTCACATTTCAGTACTTTTATTTCTCTGTGGCAGTCTGTTTCACTCACCAGTCAGCAGTAAGAGCTCCGCGCGCTGGTGAGGGCACCAGGTGGGATGTCCGGCGCTGCTGGGAGTGAGCGCACACGCTGGTGGGTCTCTGTGTTGGAGGCAGGCCTCTCCCCTCTACCTGGATGTGCTCTGCTCAGCTCCCGCCACCTCCCTCCACCTGCGCAGCTTCTACTTGTCCTTCAGTGTAAATGTCGCTTCCTTAAGAGTGTCCCCAGGTCAGGCTGGGTCCCCCTGTTCTCGGCTGCATTCGATTGTATACTTCTCTCTTATTCCGACCAAATTGTAGATTGTTTGCTGAGTATTTTAAATGTCTGTCTCCTCAGTTGGACGAAGCTCTGAGAGCACAGTGAGTATGACTGTCATTCTTCACACAGGGCCCCAAGCACCTCATACAGGGCCTAATATGTATTTGAGGCTCCTTAAATATTTGTGACACGTGACTAATTAGAAATAGCGCACTGATACTGCCAGCCAGAAAAATGAGAGAGCACAGTATGGGGAGGCTGGCTGTCTATATCTTGGAACATTTCAGGGTCCAGGACTTTGTTCTGAATCTGGCAAAATCCTGGGTATATCACATCATTCATCACCTGCCTGGCAATGTGACACTGACTTTTGTATCAAAGACCTTTGCCCACTAGCCTTCATGCAGAGATGACCTGTTGTTAGTTCTCTGCTAGGACATTTTGGCCAGGAGAGTCTGCAGATTGTGCAATGACTTACTTGGACCAAATTCTGGTGCCAGACCATTCCAGAAGCACCTTCTATCATCATCTTTCCTTGAACTGCTGGAGCTCACTATGAAGTGTTCATTTTGAGTTTGTGGTATATAGCTGCCAGCCATGTTTGAAGTATTATAAGCATTTACCTCCCTTTTGAATGATAGAAATTCACTACTATGGCTATAAAGTATAAGTTGTCAGCCAGGGAAAATTACTTAAGAAAGAAATCCTCATTGACTGAAACTCTCCCAGAGCTCTGACGAGTGTGTTTCCCCTTCCTGCCTGCTCCCCTGGGGATCAGGAAACATCTTGTGGGGAGGAGCAGCTGTGAACTTAGCAGTCCCGTGTTCGTGTTCCTCCTGTCAAGCCCTCTGTTCCTCCGCCCATCCCAGTGCATCTCATTAAGCCACCCTCATAAATTTCCTTTTATGCTTCTCTTTTATAATATCATCTCTGCATCAGCCTTTTCAAGGGCCAGAAAAACAGGTTCTTTGTAGGTAGCTGGTTCCTCGTGCAGACTTTTCAGTCCACAGCTTGTAAAGATGCAAAGCAGCCACTGAGCTGTTAGGAGTCAGACCTCAGCGCTCTAGGGTTTCACCCTGGGCTCGCTTTGGGAATCGCATTTTCTTTTATGAGTTTGTTATCGCTGATTCTTCTGCAACAGGACAGCAGTAAATGGTTTTCCTAATTCTTACATGTGTTCATTATCCTGTAGCCTCCCCTTACTCATCTAGTAGTTTAGAATAATACTACATTTATCTTAGCATGAATTATGAATGGAATTCCAAATTGGCCACTTGGGTCAACACTTCTAATCTGCAATCAACTTTACAACATGGTCTCACAATCCACAGGACTTCAGAATCATCTTCACTCCAGTGTAGTAAGTTGCAGTGAGACTGACATTTACCTGGATCCTGCATGGCCTTCACTTCAACTTTGTTTAGCCAGCCAGCAGTGTAGGTTCGTGTTGGGACTTGTTACTAGTATTCTAACTACAGTGTCATGAATGCACAAGTTCTCCCTAGGCACCCACAAACTTCAGATTCAGCAAACACTTATTTTTGTGTCAATCCAGTGTTAGTGTGCTGGGTATTACCAGCTATGCAAGCTCATCTGAGTTCCCACAGTTATTATTTAGTACCCTTCCAGCTCATTGGTCCTTTCTCCAAGCCTGGAACTCACAGGTCACCATTTTGGTAATACACTTGGAATGATGCCTGTCCTTCTGTGCAGGTTCCCAGTATCCCCGCTTAGCCCCTCCCCTTTAGGGCTGCCAAGGGTTCCTGTGAGTGGGCATGGGTCTGTTCCACTGTGAGGTCCTCTCACTGTTAGATGAGCCCTCCCTGCCGCTGGCTGCTTGTTTCAGTTCAGTCACTTCGCAGCTGGGTTCACCCTGGGTCTCATCCATTCTGTCTCACTCTTGATGTCTAGTACTTCCTGCCATTTTGCTGTAAATATGGAGGAGGATGTATTTTTAGCTTCTAGGCCGTAATTTACTCTCTTGGATAGAGGGGGAAATGGGTGGAAAGGCATATAGTCAGTATTATTCTAATGAAACTCTGTGATGAGAAAAAGAATGAGGAACTTCTGTTCTTATTTCATGTGATTTTGAAGAAGAATGAGGGTAAGATTTAAAAGGACTGTTGGCCACTCACACTGGATTTACTAAATTCCAAATGTCAAAGTTACGTGGCCAGGGACATGATTTTTGGTAAAGCATCATAGGTAAGAGAAAAGCAAATTGAATGCTCTGGATCCCATCTGAAATTTCTTGTGGATCATTATTGCTGTAGATGCTTCACAAGCCAGTTAATATAATTACCTCAAGACAATGAGGTTAAAGAGTGAGGCCATACTACTTCAGGTGATGTGTTAAAAAGCAAAGCTTTAATTCAGGACTTTTGGTGTCTCTTGAATTCCTTTCTTTTGATAATACTGTCATATCATTACAGTGGAGGCCTACTCAGTCATGTCCACATCTTAGATTTAATTTATTTCCAGATTAATAACTCTTTAATGACTCTAAGTAATAGGAAAATTTGGGACTGAATATGTGGCTATGTCCATTTTCCTCTAGCATAGTTTTATCTTAAAACTTCACCGTGATGTTTTTGTGTGAAAGTTAAAACAAGAAAAAAATAAGGAAACTATCCTGGGTTGTGATTGGTGGTTCATCCCAGAAGAGCCCAGAGCATATCCCATTATCTGTTTCCTCCCACGAGTCCCTGAGACTTAAGAGTTGATTCTTCTGAGATCTTGAATGAAGAAGAGCAGGCATCCCCTATAAAGCCGTTGCAAGTATACAGGATCAATATGTACCTTAAGACAATTAAGGTGCTCAGAAGTCTTGATGCCAACATTCAGAGTGCTTGATCGCTGGTGAGTTAATAGATTGAGAAAAATTAATTTCCTTTTCTTGATGTGTATGAAGATATTTTTCTTAGGATCACAGTGATGCTTCAGGACTTCTAACATGACAGGTCTTTGATATGCAGTCCCTGGTGCAGACCAGATTTTCTCATTGATCAAGTTAGGTTTTCATGTCCTAGAACTATCTCTGAAATTTAAATTTAAAGATTGTGTGTTAAAGTTAATGTTGAATTGAGGGTACTCACATCTGAATGGTGTCCTTCTGGTTTCCTGGAGCCAATATGGTGGAGGGATTAATAACTTGGACTCTGGAGCCAGTTTTACCACCTCCTAACTGTACGCTGCAGGCAAAGTACTCAGCATTTATGTGCCTGCGTCATCTGTAAATCAGGGAGAAAAGAGCAGCACCTGTCTCAGTGTGGTTAGGTACTAGCTGGGGGAATGTGTAAGACCTGCTTGTAACTCATTGTGCCTTGCACTGCTGCGCTAGCAGGTAAATAGTAGCTAATGTTATTTGGAAAGTTTTCTTAGTAGTTCTTTAGCGCAGTGATTCTTAAAAAAACAGCATTTCTGCTAAGGCTTATAAATTTTAGGAGACTTGAAACTAGTTAAAGCTGTACCTGCTCTATGAGAATTAACTGACTGATTAAAGATGGTTTTTCTTTTGGCATTTTCTAACATGAAAATAATCTCAGATGCCTAGTGATTGTGTAACTAGAGCAAATATTTATTGGCACTCGCAATCCTTAACAATTACTTTCATAATAACAGTGTGAGCCAAATAGCACTGTTATATCAGTGACAGAAAAATGAAGATACTAAAGTATGTTTGAAATTGTAATGTATCTTGTGTTCTTAAGACAACATTCAGGAAGATACTACTTTGTGACTTAACAATGCAACTCATTTTTACCTTACACATTGTTTGCACCATTACATAATTTACTGAGTCTACATACATAGATACGTATATATACACATACATATCATTCATTTTGGCCTTTAAAAGGGGGTTATAATTTACAATTTAAAAAATCATTTCAAGAAAAAATAAGAAAGGAAGAGAACTAACATAAATACCCATATACCTGTGACCCAGATCATTTTTAAAAATATTTTAATATTTTATATTAAAATATAAACTGTATGGGAAATATACATACATTATTATGGCTAATCTCATAGACTCCTATGTGTCCTTCACGGACTTGTCTCCCTCCATCCCTCCCTCCCTCCCTCCCTTTTCCCTTTCCCAGGGAAATAACATGTACTCTTCCAACCTGTTTCTGCACTTCCACTACATGTATGTATCTCTACATAGCATCATTTGTGTGTTTTAATTTATATAAATTATAGTAATATATCAGCTTGCTGCTTTGTCCTTTTCCCCGCACTCAGGTTTTGAAATGATGGTTTGTTTTAACTGCTGCCTGGATTCTCTCATATGACTTGACCTCAGTTTCCTATTCTGCACTTCATAGGCACCAACTGATAACAGTTTTGTTTGGCTTTGCCTTGTTGCTACAAGTCATGCAGCCACAACCCCTACAGACTTCCTGGAGGCACGTGCAGGTTTCTCTGTGCATATTCCTAGAAGTGGTGTGTGCATTTTCGCATGCTAGACTGCTTTCCGAAAGAGTTTCATCAGCACAGTCCCACCTACATTACATGAGAGTCCACATTTCCCCAGACCCTCACTTAGACTGGGTTTAGTCAAACTGTTTGATTTTTGCCTGTTGGATTGATATGAAGAGGCTGGCTTTAATTAGCAAAATTAGACATTGGCTAATGCAGATTTTTTTAAATAATGGGAACACCAGCATTGTTTAGGTGTTTTTTTGCCCCTAGAAGAGGGCCAGGAAACTGCTGCATCAGTCATCTGATTCACAGCGTGTTGTTGTTCTTGGCAGGCATGCTGAATCACTGGGGGAAGAAACAGGTGCTGCCACCACCAGGCAGAACGGGAGGAGGGCAGTTAGCGCCATTGACCTGGGGGCTGCACGTTAGAGCCACGTTTCAGATTCCCCTTTGCAAACAGTGCGTCTGGTTTGCATGAGCTTTTTGGTTTTCTCTTCTTAATTGCTTCTTGCTTTTGACCACTCATCATCAGTACTCTTAGGTTGTGAGAGAAAAAGCAAAGTACGTAAAAATTAAGTGGGCTTCTTGATAAAACTAATTATACTGAGGTTTCTTTTAGGGTGAGGAATATAAATGGAGGGGAGGGGCGGGAAGAGGCTGTGTTTGGGGGGGATTTCTGGGGAAAGTATGTGCTGAAAATACTGCTTAATATCAGAATTGATAATTATTTGTGGCTTTCCATTATTCATGCAGTCCTTGGGCCTGATTAGCAGTTGTAAAGTATAAACTCTACAAATGCAAGGCATTAACATGAATAATTAAAAGGTGGGGAGTTAGCTATATGTGACTGTGGGTTTCCTTTGATTGTTGTGAAGGCTGTTTTAGTGACAAGAGGAAGCTTAGACTTGTAGGCTGCTAGTCTGGAGGCTTCAATTATGCTCTCAGCTCAAGCACATGTCATGATACATTATCTGGCTGCCTTATTTTCCTGGAAAAGCAAAGTTACTTTGCAGGATTAAAAAAAAAAACAGGTATAATGTGGGGGGAGGCACAGGGAGGGCTGTGCAACACAGAGAAGACAAGTAGTGATTTTACAGCATCTTACTATGCTGATGGACAGTGACTAATGGGGTAAGTGGGGGGGGGACTTGGTGATGGGGGGAGTCTAGTAAACATAATGTTCCTCATGTAACTGTAGATTAATGATACCAAAATTAAATAAATAAATAAAACAGCATTCTGTGCTGTCTATATCAATTATAAAGGTACAATCTGAATTCCTAGGAGGAGAGCTATACTAAGCATAATCATACGGTGGTCAAAATTTGCTCTGACTCATTGATTCAGGAACCGCTAGCCCTCACAAAGTATTCTTCCCAATGTTTTGGGCATTTTCCAGCGAGGTTCTGATGTGCTCACAAACAAAGCCACCTGCACTGGTGCCACTTCCATCCATAAGGCATCTTCCCTGCTGGCGCTGTGCTGTGCACTGCCTCCCACTCACACGGTAAAGTTGTTTCCCAAACTGGTATTCTACAGGTCACTCCTGCAGGATGTTGATGTTAATGGTAAGCTAACAAAACAGTGATTCTAGTTCAGATCAATTTAGGAAGTAATGTTTCTTTACTATAGGACCTGTGAGGCCATTTAATATACTATTATGAGTCACCAAGAAATAAATTTAGTGGACTTATTTGAGCAAGGAATAATTTTGTGTGGGATGTATGTGTGTCTATTGCACACAGAGCATCTCTTTAGGAAATTTTGTAGGTTTATGTGGGTTTGCGTGCATGCAAAGAACCACTTAGGAATGTTGTCATATGAAGCCGCGTGGTACCAAAGCTATGACCTGGTCTGTTGCAAATGGATGAGTTAGATGTTTAAAAATTGGCTTCTGGTACGTTCTCTGATAACCCCTGAGGTATCTGATTTTCTCTTAAAGTCAAATGTGGTCAAATGTGGACCCCTGCTGCATAACAGAAGTCTATAAATCTAATTTGGTTGCTGATGAAAAATGTATCTCAGCCTCTTCCGGTTTTGCTGTGGAAACTGGAGGCAGTTGACTACCTGAGTAAATGCTGGCCTCTGGTCCCTGAAGCCCTGGCTGCTTCTGGCCCTCTGCATTCCTGAGAGGGTTCTTTCTTTATTCTGCAGCCTCAGGCACAGACGGTGACCCTCCCTCCACTCAGCTGTTCCAACAAGAAGAGAAAGCTTGTGATGGTAACTTGTTTCCACCAGAGCCTTATCTGAGAGCTGCATGTAAGCAAGTCATCGTGGATCTGTTTGTTTTATGAGTTCTGGAAGGATTAGTACAAAGGAAATTAAGTCATGCTATAGTTTGATCATTCTGTAACTTACTTGTTTGACTAAAAGACATTTGGACATAGAATTTGGATAAAAAACTGGAGTTACAAGAGAAATGAGAGCCACCACTACGAATGTAGCACTTAACTGCATGAGAGGCCCTGAGGGGCATTTAAGTCTCGCAATATTCTCTTAAGGGAGGTCCCTAACTCCATGCTGTTCAGTAGAATACTGAAGCTCCGGGGTGAAGTACCTAGCCAAAACTGACAAGCTAGTCAGAAGTGGACCAGCATGCAGGCCCCTGTATGAGACTCCAAGCCACCTGCTTGTTCTACTTGAGCAAAAATAGAACTGGAAGGGAAGCAAGCTCTTCAAATCCACGTCCTTCAGTGTTTACAATGAGGAAGCTGAGACTGAGATTGGTAGAGTGACCAGTCCCCGAACCTGTTTCTTCTGGCCCTAAAGTATGACTTAAATAAAAAATGTCAGATATGGTAAACTACTTTAACATGCAAAAGAGTAAGAAGATTTTTAGTTTATCAGTTCTACTTTAGAAATAAGATTTTTAAGTTTTTACTCAACATAAAAGTAGTACATGATTTTTTAGCAAGTTTTTAAAATACAAAATACATATTAAAAAGAGACTAAAAATTACAACTATTATATCAGTCTGAGAAAACCCACTATTGACAAGTGGATATATTTTCTTCCAGTCTTTTTTCCATGCACCTTCCTAATGAGTTGGAAACTAGATATTCTGCTTTAAAATGAACCTGTGGTTATATTACCTTATATTTTCCCATAAATATTCTTAAGCTTATGTTACCTGATAGTGCCAGAATACGATTCTATTCTGGTTTGTAAAAGATCAGCTTATACTCTTCTTAAAACAAAAATTTAGAAAAGTGTTTAACATTAGAGTGATTGCTGATAAATCACAGCAGATTTTGGAACATCCCTTTTTGAGAATCTGTTTATCTTTGCTTCCTGCCCTTCAGATCTCTCTGGGAGCCAGCTAGAGGCGCTTAGTATTATACTCACCAGCACAGCACTTTGCTACTTCATAACTATAAAACCTGGAAAGAATTTTATTTAGAGTTCATTCCAAAGTGACTCAAGGTCAGTGAAAGGATTTTTACTAAACTTGAGGCAACTCTAGGCAACAGCTAGACAGATCCTTCTTATGTGTGCAAATATACTTAAATATTAGGATTAACTGAAAAACAAGTCAAATATTAATAGTATGTTCCATAAAGAAGGAATTAAGAAGAAAATTCCATTCAAAGAAACTGTGGAGATTGTGTGCAAGATTTCCTGGCCTGGGTTGCCAGTGAAACCTGTGGATTTTTGTGAGAATAATGGTTTAATAATAATTGCCAATATTGTTGAGCACTTGCTACATACCAGGTGCTTTATATAGATTATTTTAATTTTCATAGAAATCCTATGATGGATAGAAATAACTAATAAAATTCTTTTTACAGATGACTGAATTGAGACTCAGAGAGGTTAAGGAACTTGCTCAGGATCACACAATTAGGAAGTAGCTAGTGTCTGAATTGGAATCCAGGTCTGGACTCAAGAGTCCACACTCTCCAACAGTTGGTGTTTTGCAACCTTGATCCTGTTGTATAGGTGACGTATTCCCTTTGAATTATTTCCGTTACGTGTCTTTCAGCTGCATGTCATGTACCTCCTTCTTCTAAACTCTACGGAGGATCCTGGGCCGAGTTCTCTGGGTAAGACGCTGGCTCACGTGGTCCACCTGTGCTCTGGACTTTCAGTTTGGCTTTGGGCTGTGATGGGAACAACTGAGCCTCTTTCTGAAGGGTTCTTTACTCTTGGAATGTTTTATCTTTTGAGGTCCCACTCATTTTGACCACTTGCTAGCTCTACAGATCCTGAAAACAATTCTGCAGGAGTGAATCTTTCTAGCGCTCCCATCTCTCTATACAGAACAAAACAGTCAGTAACCCTGAAGGGTAGGTTTCCTATCTTCAGTGCCATAGAATGACCTCAAGGTTATCTTCCCCTTTCTTATTAAGAGTCCTTGTAGGTAAAGTCTTCCACACAATTTTTTTTCCTGAGAGTGAAAGAGCAAGTTCTTTTCCTTCCCCGAGACTGGCGGTGACCCCAAGGGTTGGGAGGCCTTTGCTGCAGTGACCTTGCTCTCCTGCCACTTTTCTCTTTGTAAGTGAATGACAAGGGATTGATTATGCTTCAGACCTTTCCCGTAAAGCTTGCAGAGTTTTTTGCTAAGTCAAGACTGGGGCTGTTCTAAGTATTTCAAAGAAGTAAATCTCAGTGATGCATCGAGGCTGGAGACTCCAACCTTTGGCCAGGCCTGACTTTGGCCTCTTTGGTACCAAGTGCTTACAATAGCTTTCTACATTTTAAAAAATATTGTGGTAAAATACACATACCAGAATTTATAATTTTAACCATTAAGTGTACAGCCCAGTGGCATTCAGTACATTTATGGGTTTTTTTTACATTTTAAAGGGTTTTAAGAACAAAACAGAATATGTGACATATATAGCCCAAGAGCTAAACCATTTACTACTTGGCCTTTTACAGAAAAGCTTCGCCGATCTCTGCGTTCGGTCTTTCTCTGTACATAGAAGGGTGAGTGTAATGATCAAAATCATGGGCTGTGGAATCAGAGTGCCCTGAGTTTACTTCTGGCTCTATTACTATGATCAGCTGTATAACTTGAGACAAAATATTTAACCTCTGAGCCTTGCTTATTTCAAACCCTATCAAATGGTGATGGTAAAATCACTTAACTGGCAGTTCTCTCACGATTAAGGGAACACTTGTGAAATCCCCAGATTAGTTGGGCTACTTAAACACTAACTGATATTTAGTGGGCGCCTGTCCAGAGGAGGTTAGTGACCCGTCTTTCTCCTTGAAGGATTCGTGCCAAAATGCTGCTGGCCATCTTCCTGCAGCCATAGGACAGGCCAGCCTGAGGGTAGAGCCAACCTGAAGAGGAGGCCAAAGCTAAAGAAAACAAACAAACCCCAAAACAAAAAACTCAGAGACACGGAATCCCTATCCCTGATAACTTACTGCATTTTCAGATCAAACTGAAGCCTTTTCTACTTTGGGGCTGGCCCGTTCCAGATGCCTTTAAATCCCTTTGTTATTTAAGTCTGCTTAGTTGAGTTTGCTACATTTTAAAACTGTAAATATTCTGAATTAATTTGCCAGGTCTGCCGTAATAAAATACTACAGACTGAGAAGCTTAAACAACAGAAATGTATTTCCTCACAGTTTGGGAGGCTGGGAGTCCAAGACCAGGTACTGGCAGGCTTGATTTCTTCTGAGGCCCTTCTACTCTGTTGCCACATGGCCTCCTTGTGTCCTGTTCTCCTCTTCCTATAAGGACACCAGTCCTGTTGGGTTAGGGCCCACACTAATGACCTCACTTTACCTTAACTACCTCTTTAAAGGCCTTATCTTGGGCTGTTAGGACTTGAACATATGAATTTGGGGGGGTTGGGGAGGGTGACACAATTTAGCCCATAACATGTTCTGGTTTTTACAGTATTCTGTGTGTATTACCTACTCTGAGTATGTTGCAGTGGCAAGGAGAATGGAAGTAGATTGCTGGGTTTCTGCAGCCAGTCAGAGCCCACCAGAGCCCGGACTGGGGAAGAACCCACACAGCTAGGGAAGGCTGGTTAGAGTGGCTATAGGGGAAGCCTTGATGTCCACTCCAGCACGTAACCCAGTTCTTAACCAGTGTAAGCATTCATTATCTGTCCGTTTGTCAGCTGCTGCTGTTCTCAAGCTCTTTTTAGAAGATAACTGGATAGTGTAATTTGAGTAATTAGTGATGTATTTTGATGTTTTTTTTTAACCCTTTCTTAATTTGTTATTATCATTTTTTAGTGAATTTGCTTTAAGAATTGAAAGCCCAGGGCCACTCTTAAAAGGCCTCCAGTAGATATGACATTTAAAGCAGCCCAGAGGGTGGGTTACCACACCTGGGAGTATCCAGTACCTTCTAGTAGTATCACTGGAGAGTTAGCTGGCATTTTATATCCATGGGAAACGGCTGAAAACCATAGGCCAGGCCTAAAGAAAATACAGCTTCTCAACTTAACTCTGGTATCCAAATTCTGCTAAATATTACCTCATCAATTAACTATTGTCACATAACCAATCACTCCAAAACGTATGGCTAAAGCAACAGCAATTTCCTTTGTCTAATGATTCTGTGAGCTGGCTTGGTGCTCCTGCCCATATTTCCTGGGCTTGCTCTGGGGCTACATGGAGCTAGAGGGTCAGCTGCGCAGGATGGTCTGTGATGGTGTGGGCTCACTTGCCCAACAGTTCATGGTGGCTGTCTGTGGGGCACCAGAGTTTTCCTCTATGTGACCTCAGGTCCTTTAGGAGACTAGGCATATTTAGTGATCTCAGGGAAGTATTTCAGGAGAGTGATAGCAGAAGCTGCAGGGCCTCTTCTGGTCTAGCCTTGGAAGTCACACAAGGGCACTTCTGTGTATAAAACATGGTCAAAGCATGTCACGAGGCCTGCTCAGATTCAAGTAGTAAAAGAAACTGAACTTCTTGGTATGAGGAGTAGCAAAGTCAAACTGCACGGGAGCCTGGACGTGAGGTGTGGCTCGCCAGGTCTGTTACTGCCATAACTGCTAATGTTCGCTGACCCACATGCACATCTCTGATTGTGATTTGCATGGAGTACTGGTAAAAAAAGTATTTAAGGCTTGTATGCAAATAATGTATTTTTGTCTCTGAGTATATTTGAGTGTGCTTATGTGTACACTGTTTTAAAAAGCATGAATTAAATGACAAGTTTGTGTTCTATGTTTTGCGCCAAGGAGGAAGTAATTCAGAAATTCCATCTGACATCATTGCAGCCAACTTAGTGAGGTTCTTCAACTGGGCCGTGCAAATAAGTGACTGAAAGATTAGTTGTGTACATTTGCCAGAAGTTGCAAAATAAATCTTTCCTAAACTGATTAAAATGTTACCTTTCATATTCTAGATGATTTCACACATCTCTTGCCTTCATTTGGATATATTCTCATTAACATACATAAAAGAGTTTCTTTGGTCAAAGTTGAGGTCAAATTCTAAAACATTCACATGTTCAGATGCAATATACACTTATGTGTAGTTGTATATAAGCAGCTCTGATTTCAAAGAGATTTATATATATCTGTAGATATCAAAATCATTTATATATATGCACTTTGCTTTACAGGTACAACCACCCTAATCAAGTGATTGGATGGTTTGTGGTACCTCTCTGCTCACAAAGTTTTGCATCTCCTCTCTTATCAATGCACCCCTTAACTGATGTCTTAGACTCTACCTTTCTTCTACCTCCAAACATTCTCAATCCGTTTCCTCTACACAGATAAGCACACCCATATAGATACAGATACTTGTGAGCACCTTGAGACACACAGAATCTTTTGGGTTTCATTTCATTGTAGAACCAAAATATGTACTACCTTGACCAAAATCAGTGGGAAGGAAGAGCACAAATGCTGTACCTGGTTCTCCTACCTATCCCCCTATCCCAGCAGCAGACAGGGCCCAGTGCTCCCAGTGTCCACAGGTGCATCTGTTGCCCCACGTCCAGGCCCTGTTTGTTCTCTCCACATCACCACTATGCAGATGATAACCTCTGTAGTTCTTGAGTATTCCTCTAAAAGGCAGATAGATTTATCTTTAGAATATAAATAATATAAATACAGAATTCTTTGTGGTGGAGTATCTTGAGAGATTCCCTAAAACTGCTGGGGACCACAAGACTCTCTGAAGTGATCTGTGAGATTATATGCAGAGTTTGTGTGTATGTCCTTATGTGCATTTATAGCTTTCATCAGATTCTCAAAAGGACATGACTTAAAAAAATGATGAAATCTCTCACCCTATCAGATCTCAGTAGGAAAAAATAGGAAAGGGGAAAGGATATAGGAGAAACAAATGTATAACCCATCTTACTATATTATCTAGCTGGGACCCCTGCTGACCATTTAGTGCAGGGCATGAGGGTGGGGAAGAGGCTAGGAAGAAAAGGAACTTGTTAGGAGAAACCACTGGTACCAGTGGAGAGCCAGCCAATCTTGCCTCAAGACAAGGAAATAAAAGGACATTTTTAACTAGCACCTTCCATGTGCCAGAATCTGGCCTATGTGTTCTAAATTTTCATTTAATCCTCTCTAGCACTTACTGATTTGATGGGAACCTCTTGGGCTTTGATACTATTGAGAAATAGGTCCAGATTTGAGTTTTGGCTCCTCACTTAATTGTATGATGTCTGGCATGTCCTGTAACCTGTGAAACCGTTTTCTCAATTGCAACATGAGGTTAAGTGTATTTACTAAATTGCTGTGAAGATTGGGAGTTATTCATGGAAACCATAGGCACTCAGTAAATGTTCGTTATTATCACCATATTTTTGAGAAAAGGTTGATGTTTGGGGTTGGTTGCAAGACCATAAAGGGGCTGGCCCTGAATTAGGTTTCCAGGGACCACTTAGCCAAGTTTAAAGTTTAGGCCCCATGGTTCCACAGTCCCTTCCTTGCAGGAACCAGGCCCTCCCTTCTTATGCCTACATTCTGACAGCCATTGATGTTGCTTCAGAATTAAGGAAAGCTCTGTCCTCAAATGGCAGAGGAAAGGCATGTTCCCGGCAGCTCAGGCTGAAACTCTGCCCCATAGAACTACGGCTGCATGGTGGCACTGAAGGCAGAACTTGGCTTTAGGTTGTAGATGAGATGGTGGGTCATATGGGCTTTAGTGGGGCAGCTGAGGAATGGAGTTGACATGCATTGTTTCTATGGGGAAACTATTTTCTGAATTCCAGTTAAATTGACGTATTCACTGGGGACTGTTCATATACATGAAAATTGATATGGTCTTGAAGAATCATATTCTCAGGCAAAAAGAAACAGGATGCAGAAACATAACACTGACAAACATGTCCACTTTTTCCCATTGTTAAATGAGCATTAACTCCATATAGTTTGGACGTGAAACTTGTCCTACCCATTTATTAGTTGCATAGCATAATGGAATGAGGGACACGGAGGACACTTACTGTGTCTCCTTTTGCTACAGCTCAGCTTGTCTACAAGCTCTAGGTAATTAAGAGCTGCTACTTTGAGTGAGCTTATCGATGCCCCACCCTGCCAAGGCCTGAGTCGTGAAACCCATCATGGGCATCTTTTGTTCCATTAAGGTGGGGAAAAGAGTCAGCTTTTTTTCATGAGCCACTAATTTCCTTTTGGCCCCACTTCTGGGATAGGAGAGATGGATCCAGTACGTTCATGTGACAAAACAAGTGTGTTTGCCAACAATGCATGGCTTCAGGGTGTGAGATATGCCCTGATAGTTTGTAAGTAAGTAGCCATTTGAACTTTTACAACTTAATTATTGTTGTAATTATTCCTCTGACTGAAACATTCCTAGGAATTCAGGTTTTCATGAGCCAACACTTTTTAAAATGTTCTTTTTTTGAGGGGACTTTTAGTACATCATTTCAGCTTTTCTTATCTGTATTTTCTTTTTCTGGTATTTAATTCCTCTTGTTCTGTATAAATAAAATTCAAGGGAAACATGCAAGACCTGTGATCCATAGTGTAAAAGTTGAAAATGTCATTTTCATAGCAAAGAGATTTTGTAGATACCTGTAGATTATATCCAAATGCCTATCATATTTGACATGTGGACCTGTAAAAATCCTAGTAGAACTTCTAGGAAAAGTTAATATACTTATCAAGAATAGTTTTTTAAAAAAAGGTATACATGTACACACACACGTGTGTGTGTGTACAGGTATATATTTATATATTTGTGTATATGTGTATATATGATTTGTGTGTATGTGTATATACATACATGTATAAATATATATAAAATCTCACATTACCTCTCACTGGTCAGAAAATAAACTTTTGTACTTAAACCCAGGATCTGAATGACAGGAGCTCAAGAATGAGCCTAGGTGGGCTGTGAATTGGAATTCCCCACATCATTTGGGTATGCATTGTTCTGAGAGAATTCAGAACTCATGGACTTCTCTTGGAGAAAGCTGTGACATATGCAGCTTAGAAACCACTTTTTTGGAGTAGGTTAGATACTGGACCTAAATAATGTCTTTCTCTTCTCCTTGGAAGAATCTTCAATTTAGTTGTCTAAATGATGTGATTTAATTTAATTTTCTAAAGGCTTTAGGGTCTTAAAGATTTAGAGAGGATGGAAGGAGCTGGGTATGGACAGAAGATGAGCAACAAGAGAATGCTAATATAAAAATAAATATAAAGAGAATCAATGCAATTTTGAGGGCCCCAGAGAGCTTTTTTCGCTAGGCCAATGGCTTTGTTTTTTCAGCAGGATGCTGCTGTTGTATATAAAGCTTCAGTGATGATCTTTGCTTTATAAAATGAGCTGTCATGCTGTCTCATTCGCTCATTTCTGTGTATGTGAGGGGACTTTGCATCCTGGTCTCTAGAGCCACTTGGGCAAACCTGATCTGGAGATTCCTGTGCTCCATATTCCTGAATCCAAAGGTTCTCAATGGAATATCCTGTCCCCTGAGGTGGCCGTGTGCTTATTAGTCAACTCAAGTTTTGTTTCATAGGCCCATTCTGAAGGATGATGTCATACTATCTCTTGACTGACCACTTTTTTCTAGTTTATCTCCTGTCAATGAAACTTTTATCTCATTCAAACATGATTCATTAATGAAGGGACTCTGTGAATTAATTGTAGCATCCATGTTCATGGAAACTGCTAGAGATAGGTGAGTGAATATCTAAGGACTTCTTTAAAACTGTGGTAAAATACACATAAAGTTTCCCATCCTAACTGTTTTTAAGTCCATAGTTCAACGTCCATAATCACACAGTTGTGCAATCATAGGATTTTTTTAACAATGGGTTTTTCTGTGTTAATGTCCCTAATTTGCTTAGTCAGAGATTTCTCCCCAGAAAACCATGTATCTTACTCCAAGGACAATATAAGTTAAGTGTGCCTGTTAAAATAATTAAGCATATCAATTCAGTTTTGACAATAAGGAAAAGACTCAATATTACAACTGCTACCATATTTGTTTCTAAATCTGTCAGGATTCTCACTTAGCTACTGCATATCACACCCTGTGAAGGCAGCCTTTCTTGTGGTAAATCCTCATGTTTCCCTTATTAGTTTCCTAAGTAACAATCTATTTCAAAGTAGGCTGCCAGACTGAAGGGTGCTTACTTCCGCATGCTTGGTTCTACCATTTCAGCCCAGTGGATATTGATTACCTATTATGTGAATATAGGCTCTCCTCAAGGTCATAGAATTCAATCTCTGGAAAAGTGGTTTTATATCTTACAAATAAAAAACAGTATTAAGAACTATAAAGATTTTAATTAGTTATAACCTGAGATAGGTAGGTTGTGCAATCCCCATTTTGTAAATATAGAATCTGATGTTCAGAGGTTAAATGATAGCCTCGTGGTACTAGAGCTGGCTTTCAACTTAGGTTGCTGTAGAAGGCTGGCTGTAGGACTCTAGACAGAGGCTGGTGCCATTCTTAGACTTATGGGGAAATAAACTCATGGTTGGAAGTACGTGACCATCCTCAGAGTGACCGTAGTTTTGCAGCAAAGCGCTTATCTCATACTTTCAGAGTTTCAAAAAGTACTTGAAACTTTGTAATAATTATTGTAGAACTGTGATTTTTAAGGGTGAAAGTTTTACCAACCCAAAGTCTCTTAGTCACCCATGTTCAAATGTTTATTTTTAAAAGTTAAAGATCACATTCAAGGGTGCTTATTTCTTACCACTATTAAGTGTTATAGTTTAAGTTTTGTATGATTTTTATTCAAATGGCTTTTTTCCCAGCTCTGACACAATTTTTGGTTCTAGAACACAGGTCCAAGAATTTTTATATAATAAAATTATGTAAATGTATGTACACTGTTTTCTGTCCAGTTGCATTTCCCCCCTTCCAAGTAGCAGCCATGAAGTAGTTGACTTGGTAGTGCTCTGGTTTGGTGTAAGGCACAGGCTTTGTTACTGTCTGAGAATATTTTGAAATGAAAACATCATTTGACATTCTTTTCATGTTTTGGTTTTTGGAAAGATTTCTTAGCTTCTTCTAGCAAGATAGGATGTGTAAATTTATTTTCATCACTTTTGCTATATTATGTTTTATACTCTTATACAGATATAATGCCCGTTATGTGATATTTTGAAATGAGTTAAATCTATTATTCATCTTACAGTATCTTTTCAACCCTAATTGATAAAGCTGAGAAATTGGAATGAATCCTCCATTTCTCAAATGGAAAAACTCACACAACAGAGAAATGTAAATGCCTTTTCCCACATGCAAAAAAAGAGTACTAGTAGAGTAAGGATTATATTTATATGTACTTTAAAATCTTATGTATTAATTTACAGTGAAACATGCTTATTTGAGAGAAAGTTTCCCTTTTTTTTCTTCATTTATCAGAAGATTGGATAGGGTGAGTGCATGGTTCCAAGAGTTAAATAAGATGAATATAAACTTCAAGTTTAAGAATGTCGAGCAGTCTAGGTAAAGGCACTATGTGCAGTTCCTGATGCTGTGTTTCATATTACTGGATCCAAAAACTAAAGGAAATGATTGCATGTATGTTATATTTACTGCCTATAGTATATAAATTCCACAATGTCTTGCATCATACTTATTTGTTTTTATGTCCTAACCATCTCCTATTGAAATATAAGTCATGGATAGAGAAGCAGGACAGAGAAGATGTCTTCCTCCCACCCCTGTCAATTTCCCTAGCAACTTAGTTGAATGCTGCAAATATAGATGATTAATAATGTAGAAGCTCCCAGTGGTGACTTTTGTTATCCTGGTTTCCCATCAAAACCATTCTTTCAGATCAGAATATGAAGCCGAACAGCCAGTCAGTCATGTGGGGGAAGATTACAGGACCGTCATTTTAATGTGTTTGCTTTTTGGTTCATTTTGGTATTTTAATCTGGGATTTCATCCAATATAACCCACTAAAAGGATGTTAGACTTACATTATAAAAACGATTTTGAGAAGAGAGAGATATTAAAGCTCTATTTTTATTTGATTTAATCTTCAGTGCTGTTCCTTGCTTATTGGTGATGCTCACCTTGCACAGGGGGTCACATTTGATGACCGGGTTGTTTCTCTTCAACTGTGCTGTGTGTGAGTAATGGCTGTCTACGGTCTGGAATGGTTGTCATGATAAACTGAAGGATACATTTAACAGACTGGATTAAGGCACCACAGGGTGTAAATTCTAGGTCACTAGTCATAAACAGCCTTCTCCTAGGAAGTGGAGGCTTGCTGATTGTCATCTGTCTTGCACAAACAGCTCATCTTGGCACTTAAATTGTTGGCATAAATTGGGTCAGGTGTAAAGTTGAGCTATATGAAATTGCCATTTTTAACCATTCTTTACCTAAAATGAGGATTTTGTCATGTTCAGCATAACACGAAGTATAATGAAGAAAATCACTTAAAATTTTAGGCACTTACACTCTAATTTTTAAGCTTTTTTATTAAATACTACCTGTTAAAACATATTCAGTGGTCTATGAGACTTTGTACAGTTAGTATCTTTTACTTTAAGGTACATTGTTATTAAGGGCAAAATGACATAGGATAAAGGTGGATTCTAGGACTTAAGAAAAAAATTAAAGATATAAAAACATCACAAAGTCCTAACTATAGTAATACCGGAAGTCTTTGCAGCATAAAATATGCATCAGAAAGAGGAGTGGCAGGGAGGAAGATGGTTGGAGGGAAGGGCTAAGTCTCATAAACGCTGCAGAGGGAGTAGAGAATGAGGGTCTGTGCGCACAGGCCTGTCAGGCAGACACGTAGAAGATGGGACTCCAGACCCTTAAAAGCAGTGAAGATAGAAATGTACCTTAGCAGCAAGGTCAGCTCCCCTTCCAAGCAGCACAGATACCTGTGGAGTGAGGCACAAGAATAGTTCTTGCTTCCCACTTATCCCAAAGGAATAAACACAGACTCACACTCTGAAAGAACATGCTGTTTGCTTACACCTGAAAACATGTATCTGAGGGATACAGTTTTTGCCTAGCTATTAGAAAAGTAAAGTACAAATATCTGAAAGAAAATCTCCATGCCCATGCATTGAATTATTGAATCAACCCAATGATTAAGTATGGAGGGAAAAATCCTCATCTGATCTTTTGGTAGTTAGGATGTGGGGGAATCATTTAAAAGAAGGATCCTAAATGTTTAAAAGCAGAATAATGTGATGTGAGAATAATAGGAGAACACTGTAACAGATTTTCCCTTTTTATTGGAACTGACCATGTTTGCCTTTCACACTATACAAAGGTAAAGTTTGATTGGGGTCATACTGTATCTTAATGATATTACTTACATACGGGTATCATTAAAACAAAAGTTGTAAGAATAATCAAAGTAGTTTTTCCTTGGATCATTTATTTCACCTAAATTACATCATTGGCATTTTACCAAGCTGCTTAAGAAAATCTTCCTGATGGCTTCTAAGTGGGATGTTCTTAAGTCTTCATAGTTATTTTCTAATCTTAGCTCTTCAGCTCTTCGGGTTGCTTGTGCCACTTAATGTTTTGAAAACAGAACTTAATAACTATAGGATTAATAATTACAGTGTGTGATTGTTGAAGGCAAAATGGGGAGTGTACTTTGCTGTTTGTTTCTTTGCAATTTAGATATAGAAAGATTTTTTTACTCTTTCCTAGCTCCCTGTCTTTCTTGTGCCAGCTTATGAGAACCATTGAGAACCATTATATGTGAAAGTGGAATTGTGCGCTTTGTTTCCAGTACAGGAGTGTCTTGTGGATCTCTGTGGCATAATTGAATGCTTCCACAAGTTTGGTGTTATGAGATCACTGCATCCACAGTTTTAAAGGGCTGTGTTGTTGCCTTGGCAACTGATTTTCACAACTGTAATAAAGAAAATAAAATTCTAATCTTCAGATTAGAAAACTATATTGGCAGAGGCAACTACACGTTACCTGGCTGTTGGTTAAGAACACACTATTTTAGTTGAGGGTAGCATTTATTTGGCTTTAAGTCATATGTTTTTCTGAAGTAAATGTGAAATTCCTGAGATTTCAAGTTTGACTCAGTATTACTGTTTGCTTTAATCATAGATCAGCTGCTTTATCTTGACATGCATGTAGCTTTCTTAAAACTCCTCTAAATTCTTTATGATCTTCTGTTTCAGTGTTTAAAATTTTTCCTGCCTCTCCAGATTATTCTTCCTTGCCTATGCCCTCTACTATCCTTTGTTTATTCCTTTTCTCATAATCTTAAAACCACAAGGTGCGCAGAGTTCTGCTGGTATGTCTTCACCACAACTAGTCTGCCTTTGTGTTCTCAGTGTGCTGGCAGTTTTTCATTTGGTCGCCCTAAAGCATTACATCTGTCCATGGTTGAAAACAGGAGATTGCCATGGGAGTCTGCCTGCAGGATCATCAGTGCCCTCAGTGTAAGAAATCTGATGTTACAGAGCACTGTAATTACCCGGGAATTCTCCATCGTATACTGTTGCCAAATAAAATAGATAGCATGAAGTGGTAAGGTGAGTTTATAGGGCTAGACAAGAATGGAAAAGAAGAAAATTGGAATCATTAGTGTTAGGGATAAAAGGGCAGAAGTTCATCAGGTGTTATCTGGTTAATAGTAACTTAAACATACCTTTTTCTAGTTGAAGATTAGTAAATTGCTTTTCAGGATATATGTTAATTTATGCAATTCTCTGCCTGTCGTCACAAGATGCATTGATTTTTTTTGGTGGGGAGATGAATTCTGACACCTCTTGAAAAAAATACAAACTGTCTATACCCTTTGAAGGTAGAGAAATGGCCTTTATTTGGAACCACTTACAGTGTTTACTAGGGAGATTAGATTAATAGAATCTCTGTTCCTGTTAAGATAAAAAATCTGAAAACATTGAAAAAGAGGGATGGTGATGGTAAGCATGGTCTGTGTGAGGACTGACACAGGTCATGCCCAAAATTTCAAATTTCCCAAATATATATTGCATGTCTTTCCTATAATGTATTATTAATTACTTCTCATAGCATCTAAAATATTAAGTGCCTTGCATGGCACATAGCAAGAATCAAATATTTGTTGCTTGACTGGAAGAGACACTATTTTATTTTAAAAACAAAGCATTTTATGTTAGTGATAATCTTTTTGAAGCACATCCTATTCATAAGATAAATATAGAGTCATATTATTTGCTTCCGCTACATTTGATGATATAAAAAAGAAAGAAAATCTTTGTAAAAAGACTGCCAAAATAGTGTCACCACCATCTTCAAGCTTTAGAAAATGAAGAAAAAAAGTGAAAGAGGTTAATACTTAGCATATGGCTTTTCCCCAAACTGAAAAAAGCTGTACAGGAATGTTATCTAGCAGCAATTTAAAACTTTAAAAAGGGACTTTGAAGATGAAATCACTGTTTTAGAAATATGCCTTTTATGAGATAAGTTATAATCATCTAAAAGTGAACATAATGTGAAAGTAAATAAAGTAAAAGCTGCCCTTTCCACACAGCTTGTCTTTTTGAAGAAGTTCTCTGTCCCAGAATAAATACGCCTCTTAACGGGACTTTCTGCTCTCCACATTAGCTTATGAAGTGAGGGTCCATAATAGTGATCCAACCTCAAACATCTTTTTCGCCATCGCTAGCAACTGGAGCACAGAAAATCACGAACAGAAGTAGTCTCCAGACATCTCTTACTAGTTACTGCTTGAATATTTTAAATGTAATGGGCATTTTTCTAATAAGAGACATTTAGAAAATGCAGAAAAGGATTAAAATTGTTTCTAAATCATCTGTAATCCCTCCGTGTACATGTATAATAGCTCTATTAACATTTTGGTCCATATTATTCTGACCTTTATTAATTGTGTGTGTGTGTTTACTCTTCATATCATTGCATATGTGGTTTTATAAGCTATTTTCTTTCCACTCAAGAGTCAAATCATTTTTGAAACATTCTCCTAAAACAGTTTCTGTCAATTTTATGGGCAACAAAATGATGGTTTATTGTTTTAAAAATTTGCATTTGTTTGACTACTGGTGATGTTAAACATTTCTTATCTGCTTGTTATCATTTTCGTTTCTTTCGTGAGTTATGTGTTCATTCCTCCTATTTTCTACGGGACTGTCTTCTTATAAATAAAGGGTACTTACCTTTTTCTAGTCCCAGGTGCTATAGGTATTTCTCATTTTTGCATTTCCAGGTTAACACCGTTATGGATTTTTGTTTGTTTACATCTTCGTTGTCATTTTGAGAAAGGTGAATCCAGAAATCTCCCTTTCTAAGAGAGTCGGTTGGAGATGGGTGTAGGTGGTTCAGTCAGATCACACTAAAATGGTTTCGGAGACCCAAGTATGATCCCTTAAGTCATAGACTGTAAAGACCTGGTGAACCCTAAAGCCTGAGTGCTGGGGTAGGATTAAGCCAGCTCGGATGCATTCAGCCCGCTGCAGCTAACTAGGTCAGTCCGCAGTGGCTCTTGACAGACTGTGGGCTATTTTTATCCACGTTTCTTTTGCCTGTGAACATTAGAATTGAGAAAAGCTCCAGATGCTTTCCATATGGCTACGCTATTATTGAAATTATATACAGAGGATTTAATTTGAAAACAGCAAAGGAGGTACTGATTATCTTAGAGACTTAAAGGGCAGCAAAGGAGACTTCCAGCTATCACATGGGCAGAGCTTGTTTCCAGAGAGGCTGCTTCACCCTCTGTGGTGGCTCTCCCCTGTTCTTGAGATCCCAGGGAGGGACCCTCCATTCTGGTGTTCGTGATTTTGCCTGTCTCATAATATAGTGTTTTATGAAGGATTTAATGTAATTTTTTCCCTTTTCCCCCTTCCCCACAGAATTTTTTTTTTCCCAGATAGCTATCTCCTAGACTGTTGCATTCTCTGGGGGACTTCCTATTGACTTCAGTTAACTGAGCAGATAACTGCCTCCGTTTTTGCTGCATCCAGGACTTAGAGCTTATATTCATTGGCAATCAGTTGTCCTTGTTCTAAGAACGGTTTGTTTAGCTATAGCAGTGAGCAGGCTGGTGGTTTATCACTCTAATTGGTCCATTAGATGTATCTGATGCTTTACAAGGTTCTGGGAAGAGGGAAGAGGAAAAAATGTTCATCCGCAACAGACTTGCGGAGCCTGCTAATGGAATTTATTATCTATTTTTGTCATCTATAAAAATGCATTATGGATTCATATTTTAAAGAATTAAAGAAACTGTGGTGGGCTTGATCATTAAGTCTTCAAATTTAGTTACCTTCTCTTAAGGCAGTCAGGTGACCTCTCAATTTGATTTCCCCTAAGTTTCCAGTCAATATGTTTATCCCAGCACAGTTGGCCTACAAAGAGAATTTACTGCTAAGTTGTTTTCATTGTTTAAGAAATGTCATGTCAAAACTGTCTCATGTAAGTGTATCTTTTAAAGAAAATACTGAAATAATATAACTTAAAAGCATGTTGGAATGACATTAGTAACGTATATCCTAGAATTATCCCAGATTAATAAATATTGCCAAAAAAAATTAAAAATCCTCAGTCAAGTAAGTTTGGGAGACCCTTACTAAATTGCTTACTTTACCATAGGATCCCTTTAATCATTTAATATAATTATATGTGTTACAATTCCTCAAAAGAGAAGACCCCATTCATACCATTTCCAAATGCATGTAATATCAACCCCACTTTTTGAGAAGCATCACTCAGAGGACACTGGGTAAATTCGGAGCCATGTTATAAGCTTTTGGGTAAGCAATTGGGAATATCATTATGATTCAGTTTAAGAATCACTTAATATGCTTAAGTTTCTTTGTTTCTTTTATTCCATTGTTTATAGGTATATAAGTATCTACTCAAGCACATATGTACACAAAACATAACCTTCTCAACCCAAATGTAATTTACTGGTAAAGCAGAGGAATTCAGTCTAAGATTTGATAATTTAGGTGTCAACAAAAGTGTTAAATAAATAAATCCATATGATACTGAAATGACCATTTTGGGGAAGAGAAGGAAATGGGGAACAAGAAATGAAATTCTTTTCTCCAATTACAAATGACTCTGACAATCATAACATGGTAAATTATGCTAGGGTTCCAGCTAAAGTAGCTTTTACTCCATCATACAAAAACACAATATTTTACTCTTTAATAGACTGTTTAGTTAGCTTTTATTTTACTTTAGGGGAAGACATATGAGGTATATTTCTTTTTCTATTTTAACAACAGTGCCAGTTGTTAAATACGGTTTGAGCTGCCAAATGTGAGGTCCCTCCTGGTTCTGGGAGGGGATTGCTGATCTGTCTTTTCAGGGATTAGCTTGAGCTGAGAATAAGAATCTTGTCAGTTGGTGCATGCTGTAGGGAAATTGCTCCCAAAAATTCTCCAAGCCTATCTGCTGCCCTGGATCTGACAGAATCCATTTCCCTTGGCCACCCAGGACCAGTTAGTTTCACTCTCCAATTGTTCTTTGCTCAATTTTCGTATTTATTTTTGGCCACTTTAAAATTAAGCATATGAAAGTTTTTTCCATATGGTCAAATCAGATTGATTTTTTTCTTCTTAAAAAGACAAGGTTACAAATACCTGAAGGTGGGCCATTATGTAAAGGAATAGGTTTTTTTTTCTAATTTCCTCTGCATTTATAGCAAGACAGTTGTTAATTGGAATGAAGAAGGGAATAGATAAGATACTTTCCCTTTACATCTTTCACTATAATTTGGAGAAAATATTCTATTTTTAATAAAACTCCTGTTTTTGTGTGTTTTACATTCACTTTACATAAAGTTTTCCAACTTTAATGTTACTATGAGTGTAAAGAAATCAAACTTAACATTTTAAAAAAGTATCAGTATATAGGGATTTGGTGGTCTTGGTTTAAGTTTTTTTTTTTAACATAGTGCCCAACATACATAAAAGCTGAAAAGTTGTAAGAATAGTACAAAGAATTCCCATGTGCCCTTCACCCAGATTCCCCAAAAATTAACATTTTGAAATATTTATTTTGGATTTTTTCTCTTTCATTCTTAAAAACAAGTACACTGCTTTATATATTACATTAATCAAAATTAAGAAGTTGCTGCTGCTGCAATACTGTTGTCTAACGTACATACTTTATTCAGATTATACCATTCATCTCGATAATCTCCTTTACAGCAGAAGAAAATCCAAGGTCATGCACTGTATTTAATTATTGTGTCTCTTTATTCTTTAATACTTCCTCTGAGCCTTTCTTTGTAGTTCATTATGTTGACATTTGTTGAGCATTCTGTCCAGCTATTTTGTAGGCAGGTCGCCCCTCCATTTGGGTTTGCCTGATGTTTCCTCATGATTAGATCTAGGTTTTATATATATATAGTTTTGGCAGGAATGCCACAGAAGTACTATTTTGTCCTCAGTATATTATATCAGGAGACACATGTTTTGTCCCAGTCCTGGTGATAGATCCTCTGTCTCCCTGTTAAGGTGGTTGGTATCTGCGAAGTTTCTCAACTATCAACTTACTAATTTTTGTTATGTAACTAAGAGGTATCTTGTGGGGATATATATACACTTTAAGACTTGTGAATATTCTGTTCTTCTCCTATATTCGCCCGCTGTTTTTTACCATCAGTGATTCTTGCTTCATCAATTAATATTATGTTTGCTCCAAATAGTGATTTTCTAACTCATCTTTCCCTCCACATTTATTAGTTGGCTTTCTACTATTAGGAGGAAGTTTCCTTTCTCTCTTACTTGTTTATGTCACTGTGGCCTCATGGAATTTATTTTATTCTGTGGATTATAATCCTTTTCTCTAAATGCTTATTTTTATGCTCAAATTGTCCTCTATTTGTTTTCCTCAAATTATCTCCTGTATCCTTTTGACAAGTCTCCATGTTTTGAGCAGATCCTTACTTTCTGGTACAAAATGTTCCAAACTCATCTTTGTACTTTTTTCATCAGCCTTGGAATCAGCCATTTTTTCAAGGAGCTCTGGTCCCTTTTAGTGGGAATGATACTTTAAGTCTAAGATTTGAGCACTAGCTGTGCTCATTGCTACAGGAGTATCATGACCTCTAGGCCCTTTTTGCAGGCAGAGCCAAGGAATAAATTTGTAACATAGTTATATATACATACACACACCCTAAAACATATCTACACACTCCTGTGGCCTTTGTTTTTAATACATCTGATTTCTTTTCTTTCTGTTGCATGAAAATAACACTAGTAGTAGTTATAGATCAGGATCTGAGATGCTGTTTCTGCTCATTCATTCACTACTCATTAAGAGCTTCTTCACCTTCTTCCATGTTAAAAATTAGAAAGTAAATGGTGATTTTAAAGAAATTTCCATTTCTGAAATTCTATAATTTTATGAATTTGAGATTTTATAAGGGTAATATTTTCATAAGGCTTTCAGGAATCAGAAGAGTACCTAAAGAACTTCAAAGTCATAAAATGATTAGAATTTAGATCTAGAAGCTACTTTAGAAAGTATACTTCAGTGTGCTTTTTTTATAGTGAGATAACCTAGGACTTCTACAGTGATAGAACTGTTACATGTCTGTGCTATCTAATGTGGGAGCTGCTAGCCACGTGCAGCTTTTGAGCAATTAAACTACAGCTAATGTGACTGAGAAACTGAATTTTTCATTTAATTTTAATTCATTTAAATAGCCACATGTGGCTGGTGGCTGCTGTATTAAACAGCCCAGCTCTAGAGTTAATGACTTGCTCCATGTCACACAGGTACTAGTGGCAGAAGCAGGAACGATTCCTTTTGATACTGCAAACCAGATTAAAGTGACTAAATCACTGTATCATATGCCTCTCAGAGTAGCTAACTATAATTTCTTAATACTAAGCTTAAGGCATATTAATTTTGTAGCAGATGATTTAAATCCCAGGATGGTCTCTAGCAATATATTTATTACTGTATTTAAAAGAAAATTTAAAGACCAACAGCAAATTAAAATTGATCTTTTTTGTAGTTAATAAATGATAGCTTATCCTGTATAACTATTTTCAAGAGTAATGCTTTTGTTAAAGATTCTAAAATGCTACTGGTAGCATTTATATTACAATGGTAGTACTTCCCCCAAAAAAAGTTAATTCCCTTGTAGGTTGACTTATATTAATCATATTTATAATCCTTTATAAATGCTATACCAAGATTTTTGTTTTTTAATGAGAATGTATAATGTGATTAGATAGTAACTCATACTGTGTTGATGAGAGAGGAAATTGGTAACACCTTTCAGGAAATCATTTTTGGTGCTACATATCAAAGCTTTAAAACGGTTCCTACCTTTGACCTAGTAATTTCCTTTGCAACCTAATCTATAGTTAAAGCTGTATGCAGAAATTTTAAGAATTGGTATAGCCTGAATGTACAAGAAGATGAAAGTAAACATGTTTGATACATCTATGAAGACCTTTTATTGATATGGAAAGTAATTATTAAAACTTTGGACTAAGAAGCAGTATATAATATATATATATGTAACCAAATAGGTTGAACTATGTAAAATTCAGAAGACCAGTGTGATAGCATCTCCGCTTACCACACTGACAAATTTTACTTTTTACTGCATCTCCTAAATAGGAAGTCCTGATTCTTTTCCTCCAACCTGTTTGGTACTAAGCTCTGTCTCGATTAATGTTCAACCAAATACCTGGGTATCATGTTTGACTCATGCCTCTCTGTCTCCCCCACATCCAGTCCCTCAACATGTTCTGTTGACACTACCTTCAAAATATATCCCATGCATCTCCTTATGTCTGTCTCTACCACCATTCCTGGTCCAAACCACATTTGCTCCCTCCAGATGATAACAATAGTGATGGCTTCTACACTGGTCCTTCATGTGCCCATGACTCCCCAGCCAGTCTCTACATAACAGTCCAGCTGCCTTGTTTAAATTATGGATCAGATCCTGGCATTCCTCTACTTAAAACTTTTCACTCACCAATGTCTTCCCATTGACTGTAGTATAAAATCCTTATTATAGACAACAATTTCCTGCTTTTCTTCTTTCTTACCAAATTTTAACTCAGTTGACTGTTCATTCTTTTAATACTCATTCCTCTCTCTGGCCTCAGTGCCTTTGCACTTAATGATTTACTCTTTACTTGGCTTTTGGAATGAGTAGATTCTTCTTCACCTGCACTGCTGCTTCCTCAGAAAGGCCTTCCCTGGCCACTCCCCACAACCTAACATCTCTTACCTCCACCCTCAGTATGTTTTCTTCATAACCCTGATCTTACTTACCAATCTGTTCTTTTATATATTGTCCATCTACACCCATTGGACGGAAGAGTCTTGCAGAACAGTGCCTCGTCCAGCAGTTACTGATAGATAACTGATTCGTGAATGAATTGCTGCTCTGAGAGGTTACAGTGAAAAGGTCTCTCTTTGGAGAAATATATCCTTTAAAAACTTAAAAATATTTTCAAATGTTCCCAACCAAAGATTTAGCAATTCCACTCTAGGAATTTATCCTTCAGGCATTGATAACATTTGTGTAACTCTGTGCCTGGTTTATAATAACAGAGAAATTGGAAACAGAAGTTTAGGAATCTTCTATATAAATTATGCTGTTTCAGTTCACTATTGTGCAATCATTAATAAAGGTGTTTTAGAAACATAGTTATTAGTGTAAGAAGATGTCCAGAATATAAAATGTTCCCAAATAGTATTAATGAAGATGCTGTTTGTTATTATCAGGTAGACATGTATACTTCAAAAAAAATCTACAAAAACCGATACTAAAATATTTCATGGTTATGTCTGAATTTTGAGACTGCAGCTTATTTTAAAGGTTTTGTGCTTATACTTTCTACACTTAGGATTTACTGTCGAATTTATTATACTTTGAAATATGTACCTGAATACTGCTAAAAAAAATTACCCATGTACTTAAGACTAGTTCAGTGCAATTTAGTGTGTTTGTTGAGTTTCAATTATACTCAGAGCCTTTCAGGATATGGACAGATGAGTCTGATAGCTCTCCCTTCCTATGGAAATGCTGATGGAGAACTGTAATCAATGTGTTTGTGTTCAGAAAGAAGATAAGCACCCCCGTTCTGGAGCATCAGGGTAGACTTTATGGAGGGTGAAGGCATTTGCCTTGCCTCTTGAAGTGTCTGGAAGATTTGGCAGAGATGATTGAAGAGACATTCCATGTAGAAGAAAGAATGAGAGTAACAGGAAAGACGGAAACAAGGAAAGGGAAGGAAATCACCAGGCATGTTAAAGGAATAGCAAATGTATCCATTCTTTAAAAACTTGGGCTGTCTGGGAGAGTGCTGGGATATAATTCTCAAAAAGTAGGTGGAAACTCATTGGGAGACGTCACAGGTGTTTCAGTAGGGGACTGATGAGTGATCGGAACTGGTTTTTAAGGCAGCTTATCTCACAGATCATAGGAATTGAAGAGGAAAGACTGGCAGCAGTGAGACCAGTTCAGAAGCAGTAAGTGGAAACAAAGCGCTGATGCTGGTCTGAGCCTAGGCTGTGTGAATAATATGTCAAGTAGGCTGCTAAGCCTTATTCTGCTTAATAGGAGAAAACCTTACAGTACTAAATGCTCTTATTTCCTAGTGATTTGCCACAGTGCCATAAATTGCTTATAATCTGGTCATGCCTATAATTTAGGTTATAAGGTAAGAATTTGTACTTTGGATATATTACATTTGACATTTTTACTTCCCTCCACTCTCCAGCTTCATGATGGCATCACTGGCTGTTATTTGCTATGGACAGTGTAATGTCTTAGGGCCAGTAGGTAGGGGAGTAAAGAGTGACTGTTCATAGCCTGGGATATACAAAAACAGAAACATCAAAACATGTTTATTTTTAACCAAAGATGTAAAATGGTTTGTGGAAATCATACATATTTGGACAATACATTTTAGTTTCCTGCAGCAAACTAGGCATTTGAGTCCTAGATTCTGAAAGCAAATACCTGGAAGATTGCCTTAGTTTGGTTTGAGGAAATTAACAACATCCTTTTTGAAACTAGGTCAGGTTCCTTATTTTAATTTCTGATCTAACTCAGGACTCCAGCTGTCACTCTCTCCCATTAATCTTCCATGTCAGTGAAATCCCCTCTGAAATACATTGTAATTAACTTACAGGAACTAACAAGAGGTGAAGAGTTCAAATAATATTTAGTTAACAAATTTCTAATGTGAAAGTAGACATAAACCTTTGAGAAGTCATTAAAAAATGCTTGGAGAGAGTATTTTGGCAAAAAATCTTTTCCTTGAAAGAAGCAATTGACTCTTTCCAGCAGTTTCAGCCCCAATAATCCAGACTGGGCAACTTGACTTTGCTGAAACGTTTAGTGCAAACTGTTGCTTCAAGCATAAAAAATTTTAATAACTTTGGTATAATTATCCCAAGCGTGCCTCACAAGAGGTGCCACAGGAAAGCTGGTTATAGCTGGTGGCGTGCCTGTAGTGGGGTTGGAAGAAGATTGAGAACGTTTGATGATGGGCATAGTGAAAAGGTATCAATGTAAAGTAAAAATGACTTTTTGTTTGTTATGTAAAAAGTGTAGTTTTGGTCATACCTGTGAAGTATGAAGGCAAATCATTTCTGCAGTTTGAGATCAACATGGAAATTCCAGGGCAATGTAAATGTGGATTTTGAGAAACAGACAAGCATGTTGTACTTACTCCTCTAAAGAAAACGGCCTTGTATGGAGTATATTTTTAACTGATTTGTCATATAATCAGCACGTGTACCTTTTGTCACTGTCCAAGGTGCTATAAAATGGAAGCTGAAAAGGCAGTGTCTTCCTTTTCCAGCATCTTTAAGATTGTGGCCTCTGGGACTATCTCAAGGAAAATGAAAACAGAATAACTATTAGAAAGGAAAATAAAACAGAGGGCTGGATACATTGCAAGAGCTGAAAATAAATACCTTCCCAAAGCTACATTCACTACTTTTTGAACTCAGAGGAAATGGAAAGATAAAGAATTAAGATTAAGAAGGGGTCTGGAGAAAGTGATATCTGTGATATACCTAGACGGACATTGAGACCAGAAGCAATTTGCCACTGAGATTGGAAGCAGTTCAGATGTCTTCAAGTAACACCCCAAACCAATTTGCAGCACATTGTCTGAATGAACTGGGTCTTTTGAAATAATGTACACCATATCTGTGTGTTTTTCAGCTTTTAAGAATTTCAGCAAAAAAGCACAAGTTCCTTTATAAAATGAACCTCTGCTTTTACTTTTCCATAACTATAAATAAAACAGAAGCAAAATCTCTCTCTCAGCATATGCCTCTTAAAATAGCAATTGCCATGGTCCCAGGGTTTTATGTTAAACACTAAATTCTACCAAACACGAAGAGTTTGATAATTGTGATAATCACATCTAGTATGTGATTCTTTTTGTATGAAAGATTGGAAAATATGGAGGAAAACCTTTTAAATTCTTATAAATAGAATACATTATAGATGCCTTATCTTTTTTCATCTGAGGGCTTGCCCCTATCCATGTTCTTTCAGTTATTTGATAGAACAACCAAGTCTTCATCCATATATTTATATGTTCATTTATATATTCATTATTACACACCCCTCCCCCTGATGTTTTCTAAGGAGTACAAAACAGTGCTAGAGCACACAGTTTTCTGTAGAATTAAGCTAAAAACCAGCAGAAACACTACCAGATACCTCATAATTTCATAGAATTCTTGCTGCAGTTTACAACTTCCTGTTTTTTTAAAGAACTGGTTTCTCTATTAGTAGCCAAAAGTTAAGGAAAAATAGGAAATAAAAAAGAACAAAGCAGCAGGGTGAAAAATTAGCACATTTGATGAGGGAAGATACTAAAGGATCTGAACTTCTCCCACTTGTCGTCATGTCAAGACAAGGCGCCTGGCAGTTTTAAGAGTAACAGTGGGGACTCAGATGGGAGCAGCAAGCTGACGAATCCTCCCCGTCAGCTCCACAGAGCAGCTTTAGGAGGCCTCTGGAGAAAGCAGGTGGTCAGTGGACAGAAATGAACATATACGAAAGGGAAGAAAGTGGATTCCTCGGCGTTCTCCCAAAACAACTCTGTCGTCAAGTTTACAGTTCACCAACTCCCAGTACAAAATATTTACCATGTGTTAAATTTGATAAGGATTATTATGTAATATAAACTTAATAAACAAATTCTTATTTCCTCTTAATCTCCCAGGATTTTTGTATTTATTACTTTTAAAACTTACTGTAGTTTAAGAATGATTTCCATTCCCTTAAGTCTGACTTATAAAGTATCATTTCTGCCCTGTATCCATCTACCAGTATCCTGGATTGATAGTTTTGCTCTGTATTGAAAATGAAGCCAAAATTGGACTGAAAACTGAGTCCCTAATCTTGAAAAATTAACAGTGGTGTGTGTAGTTGGAACTGTGTCTCCTCCTAAGGTAGTTGCTGTGCCTCCACGGTTTAAGATGATACATTGATGGTACCCACCATTCCGTGCACTGACATAGAAATCTGCTTGGGTCACTTGTCACATATAAAACCCTTTATTCTCTTTCCTCTCTTGTTAGCATTCAGCTGTTTTTCTGGATGAATGCACTCCCATTTAGTTACGAACCGTTGTTCCTCAGGGAAGAGTGGCACACTGTCTCCACACAATGTCACCTCCTGTCTCTCCCTGCCTGTCTTCTCTCCGTGTGGTACAAGTCATTTCCCATCAGCAGGCGACACTGGCCTCCTGTCCTGGGTGCTCAGAAATGAGAAGTCACCCGGTTAGGGGAAGATGCTGCAGGAGAGCATGGCCTAGGGGTTCAGAGTCTAGCTTCAACAAGTTCTACCCTGTATGTCTGAGTTTCTTCATCTGTAAAATTGGCATGGTAATAGGGTTGTTGTGAGATGAGACCAGTTCATATGTGGAAGGCACTCAGAATGGCTGACACAAAGTAAGCAACAAGTTTACACTGTTGTTGTTATTTCCTGTGGTATGGGAGAAGGCATCTGTGCTTCAGAAGGCAAATTTTTCTCCCCCATCAATAGATCTCAGGTATGCACACAGCTGATCCCAGGGCAGAAGGAAGGATGGATGTGATAGCAGTGTAGGCGCTCTGCAGGCATCCTGAGCAACTGATGGGAAGCATGGACACAGAAGGCTTCTGTAAAGTAGCTGGAAGAAGGGAGAAGAAGCAGGGCAGCGTGTTCAGCACTGATGGGGAGGAGAGAATTGAGTGCAGGGAAATGCCACTGGATCCAGTGTGTGCAAGGCAGTAGAGGAGAGTGTGAAGTAGCCAGGCCCCAGGGTGCTGGTCCAGTGTGGTGTGAAGAGCAGCTGCGAGGTCATGGAGAGCAGGTGTTGCATGCTACGGAGCCGGAGTTTCTCCCAAGGAAAGCTGAGGTGTTCAGAGAAGTTAATGATCAGACTTGCATTCCAGAAACATTAGTCTCAGAGCTGTGCTGATGACTGTTTCTTGGAGGCTTGAACGACTGTAGACCAGTTAGGAGACTCTCATAACAACTTTCTGCCTCCTCAAAACTGGGTGCTTCTAATCTTTGATGAATGCAGAAATGAATAACTGAGCTAGTTACAGTTGAATCTGAAATACAAATAATAGATCCTGAGGGAAGGAATAAAAGAGTTTTTCTTTGATGTGCTATTAGATGTCATTTTTTGTTTGCTTGATAAATTCCTGGTCATTCTTTTTGTTCTGTATAAAGGAGCTGTCAGGTAATTTAAGGCATCAGTCCTAATATTTATGGAGCCCTACTGAATACAGAGTTTATAAGAGTAAGTTGATATTTTAATAACATGCATCAAAAATTCCTGAAATTACCAGCCAGCATATTACACTGCCTCGTGAATCTGGTTGCACCAATCGGGCAGAATTGGAACAATCTTCCACTTCTTGAGACATTCAGGCAATATTTAAATGTTAACCATGCCTGAGCCATTGTATCAAACATGAGCATAGAAAAGCACATAAGACATAGTTTATGACCTCCAGTCCCAGCATGGCAAACACAGACCTGCCCTTCCTTAGAGTCGGTCTCACATCCCTCTAACAGCTTTAAGGTCTATTGGAAAGAGACAGTAGAGCAGCGCAGCGGCTGGAAGCACTGCATCCGGGTTTCCCCCATGCCGAGAAGCTGCGGGCTGCCTAGCTGCCCTACCACACGAGCCTGCTTGGAGGGGAGGCAAGAGGAAAATGTCACTATGAGTGGAGCGACTAGAGCTATGATTTTTCTTTTAACTGGGGATGATTTTACCCCTCACCCAAGAGGGACATTTGGCAACGTTTGAAGACATTTTTTGATGGTCTCAGCTGTGGGGAGGGGTGTGCGTGGCAGTGGTGCTGTTAGCACCTAGCAGGTGGAGGCCAGCGATGCTGCTGAACTGCCTGCCATGCACGGGCCAGCCCTGTCTCACAGCCAAGAGCGGTCCCATGCAGAATGTCGGCACTGCCAACCCTGGGCTGGAGATGTTGTCTGTACTTACACAGGCTACTTTTGAAAATGTTAAAGCAACTGGTTGGGGTGAATGATGGTACTTGGGTGGCTGCCTTCCTGGGGTTTTGGGGTTAGTGCTGGACTGCAGCTGGCATCCACTGGCTCCTGCTAAGTAGTCTTTAGTTCCGAGGGCATTAAAAAGGTTCATGGCCAAGTGGTGCTTGACCCCCATTTATCTTAGAAATCCCGTGTGTTCAGTATCATTATGGGGTCAAGTCCTACCACTCAGGCTTGAAAGGTTTTATTTTCTTCTAAACATTGTATTTCCTTTTCTGAATTGGGCCCATTGCTCATCCAAACTCATTAATTGTCTTTAATCAAAGTGTTCTGGCCCCCTTGGCACATGTGTTTAAATTGTATAAAGGCCCAGCAAGGACTCGGCACAATCCTTTTTCCTGTTTCCTCACTGTGCCCCTAGACAAGACTAGCTTAAGGTAAAATTGTGATAGAAATTGAAAGTTCAAAGTTTACAGTGCAATTGATCACTGGCTAAAAAAGAAAAAGATACATTTTGAGGACCTGTGGTTAATTTATCTAGAAACAATTTCTAAATATTTAGTGTTTATATTCATTGATTTTTCCTCTCTGAAGACCTTCAGAATTTTTCAGAATTTGCTAAGGCAGCTCAGTCTTTGGACCTTCTGAACGGGGGTGAAATTTCATATCACGCAGTTGTTCAACAGCTCCATGTCTGTTCTCAGTGAGGGGAGGAAAAGAACAGAGGTCTTTCTGCTTGACTGATTCTAAATGATCGTTTTTTTCAGATGCTTTTGGTATGAGAAACCAATCAGCCATAATCTTTAAGGTTTTGAATGTCATTTTTAATACATCAGGAAACCAAAAGGCAGGAGAGTCCAGGAAAATAGTAAATAACATTTAGATGATTTTGGTAAACAATGAAGTTTTTAATGTGTTTCATGCACATCCTGTTTGGGGCTCCAGTTGAGTTTGAATCCCTGAGATCGAACTGATGTTTTAGCAACCATTTCTTAACCAGGAAAGGCCTCCCCTACTCATGGCCCACACCCATTTGAGCTTCACTGGCTCTTTTGAACAGAAGCTTTTCTCAGTTTTTACTTGGTTCAGTGAACAAGGTTACTGTTTAAAAACAGTGGCTGTAGGACTGTGTGTCTCATCACCATTTTGCCTTGCTCCTGAGTGAACCTCACGCTGGGTGAGAGAGAATATTCAGGATGATTCAAAGGCCTCTTCCTTGATTGTTTGGTGCAAAGCAAGAAGAGAGAGAGACATGCAGATATGTTGCAGCATATTCAAGAAAGAAGAATTTTAGGATGGAAGACACTAAGCTGGACTGTAAGTTCATGGGCCACCATGTGTTTCAAAACTTAATAAGGCAATACAGGGATCAGGCAATCTTTAAACCAGGTTTGACAAATTAATACAACAGGTGAAAGTACAAAGCAGGAAATCTTTTCATAGATCGTTTTGTTTGAAATGCAAACTTGTTGGTTTTAATGTTCTTAGAAAAAGGAGTAGGAGCTTTAATTAAAAGAAACAATCTTTGCACTGTTCTGTAGATGATGGATTTGTGCTGTCTTCATTGTCCTGAAGCCATGTGTTAACATCTGTGAAAATCAAAGGCAAACCATTGCTGTTCTCCTTTTTCTATCTTCCTCCTTTTTTTCTTTTGGCAAAAACCAAAATGAGAACCCTGACAACTCCGAGGGTCTCCTTAAAGAAAGGGATGGATCTAGGCAGTAGCGAGTTACACAAACACTGGTGCTGTTGTCTACAGAAAATTTTAGAGCGTAATCTATTGATGGTTTCTTAAGGTTCTTAATATTTTTATCTGGATCAGACCAAGAGGATTTTAATAAGTGATTGCTTTTCTATTTAGGTGGATATATTTGGGAAGTGCTGTTTTTTGCTGATTTAAAGAAAGGTCATACTTGTCTTGCCTGCCTCTTGGGTTTTTGTTTAGGTTTGTTTTTTATTTTTAAATCAGAAACATTGCCTGCATTTTCCTCTCACATTTTTCCTCACAGGGATGCTTTCTTTTTCATGGTGTATAAACAGGGAATCACGTATGGGCTTTACAAGTATTGGAATCTTATGTACTGGAGAGTTATTTTTATCACCTTTTTTTCTTCTCTAGAAGTTTATCTATGTATATATTTCACTAAGTTTTAAGTTTTAAAAGTAATAAAGGTGCTATGTTCACTAAATTCTTTGCCCTTTAAAAATATTATACATCTTCATCCTTAAGTAATATTTGAAAATTTTATAATAAAAGCACATCTGATCTAGGAAAAATATGCTTATATATATAGTATCATTATCCAGTAAACATAATAGATGGATTATGGTACAGTTAAGTTGTTTGCTTCTGGTATTTTATGATTACAAAATATGGAGTCCAAGTGGCATGTTAGAAACATCTTTGGAGTTGGATCTGAGTTTTCCTTTCAGGTCTGACAATAGTTCTGTGACTTCAGACAAGTTATTTGTACCCTAAGCGTGTTAGTATCATTATTATATATAATGGGGATAACCTCTAAATTGCAGGGTTGCATATACATTAAAGAAGAGGTAAAATGCCTCAATATTAGCCCTGTTACCCAGAAAAAAAATTGGCATCATTCTTATACCTATTTGTTCAGCTAGCTCACTTTCACATTCTTTTTGTACTTAATGAGTCTATTTTATAGAGATATTTATTTCTATGCAGAAAGTATATTTCCACACAGTATTCAAGTATTAGGATGAGACATAGTTGATTCATAATCACTGTGTTTCATAATGGACTATTTTATTATGACAAAATAAGGCTGCATGAATCAAATACAGGTTGCTCAGTAAGAAAACTGGATAACCAATAAATTTTAAATGGGGGGGGGAATTGCTGAAAAATCTAGATAATCAGTCCAAAAAATCCTAGACAAGTGATTTAAAAAACACTTAATTTTTCTAAGACACTGGATTTTGGTCTTAAACTTTCCACTTTCCATCTTTTACTTTGATGTTGAGTAGACCTTACAAAAGTAAAAAACATACAAACTTCATGTTTCTGTAAACTAAAATTTCAGTGTAATAGCTGTAACTTTTTTGGGGTGAAGATGAAGGGGGAGCTGTGATCTATACTCTGTATATGGCACCTGCTCATCCGTGGAAGTCTGTCCAGCTGTGGGAGCCAGACCTGTTTACATCACCCAGCTGCCCCGGACTAACTGGAGTAGTGTAGGAGTGACCCCTCTAGACAAGAACTGCTCTCTGATTATTTGGCTTAGTCTCACCTTAGTGCTCATCACTAGCTGATGCAATGATGTTCATTGTCTAGTTCTCCCCACTTGAATGTATGCTGGGCAAGGGCAGAGAATTTGGTCTGTTTTGTTCACTGCTGTTTCCCAAGCACCTAAAGCAGTGCCTGGCAAGCAGTAGGCACCTAATCAATTTATTGAATTAATGAATCCATAGTCTTCGAAAAGGCAACAAAGTAGGAAAGGCTACACTTACTCTCTTTATAAAATACACAAAATAACAAGATACAGTTTTATATAAAATCAGGAGTCTCACGGCACTAGAGCAAGCTAATTATTTCTGTGGTTGACAAAGCACTAGTGGTTTGTTCCAAGTTTTGGAAGAAAAAAATGTCAGCAGGAAATTTTAGCTATCTTTCATTACAGATGATTAACCATGTGGCAACCACAACAGAAAACCCAAAAGCTTACTTTTTTTGTGAAAAATAGCTGAATTAACCCTAGAACAAAAATCCTGTGATAAAGTGCCACATCACAGGCCAAATAAGATCCCTCATCCTCTGAGACATGGGCTACATCGGTGCTCTGCTCAGGAGGGGCAGTCTCTTCCACACATTCAGCTAAGGTCACACAGCCTGGCAAACTCCAGTTCCTTTACCAGCAACTTTATGTTAGTATATTTTTTATTGCACAAGGCTCTCGCAAAACACTAGCTATTCTCAAAGCTACACTGACTGTATTTCTCTCAAGACAAAAATGTTGTACTTTAGAGCCAAAAGACCAGATTTCAGCACTGGTTCTAATCCTGTGTGTGCAACCACAGGCAAATCCCATTTAACCTGAGCCTTAGTCCCCTCCCCTATCAAATGGCAGCAATCATACCAACTGCAATCCAGTTAAGATGGACAAATGAGTTTATACACAGGAAGGTGATTTATAATCCATAAAGCAAATTACAGTGTTACTTGAATATATACTAAAAAACAATGCAAATTCTTCCCTTGGGTGAGAATGTAAATGCTTTTTGACTTTATAGATATTACATATTTGTCAAAATATCATTGGGAGGCCAACCCACCAAAACAGTAAAAAGACCAAGGTATAGTTTTGAATGCCATATTTTGGGGAAAAAATTTAGAAAACACTGCATGTAGCATTGTGACTAAGATACTAGGTTTTAAAGTCAAATTGAGGTAGATTTCATTCATGATTTAGCCATTTATATTAGACAAATTTCTTAACATTTTTGAGCCTCAACTACTGTGTCTGTACAGTAGGAAAAGTATTAACTAAATGCAGACTTACTGTGAGGAATAAATTGAATGAGACAAAGTGCTTTCAGCATCCAGTACAGTTTGGAACATAATAGATGTTCAATAAATGGCAATTGTATTTGTGGCTATTATCTTAATTCTATATGAATATCATTGGATATATGATTTGCCTTGTAAATGATATAACAAACTTTTAAAATATATTAATAATCCACTATAACTCTATATAAAAATCTGGTAGAAATTTCCCCAGAGAAAATGATTCTCTGATTTTCCCTAACTTTTACTTTTGTAAGCCTGATAATATTTAGATTAGGTGGTCTTGGAAATAAGCATCAATACTACCAAAGCTTTCAAATACCACCATTCACTCACCTAAAGCTCCTGAGATCTCCAAGTATGTCAGGTTAAATGGAGTTTAACTTGCCCCTCCATAACAAAACACGCAGGTACTCATAAGGAAAGAGCATGAGCAGGAACAGATTAAGGACAAAAATGAAACATTCTCTTTCTGGGAAATGGGTGTTGCTGGGAATCTTCTGGGCTGTCCAGCCAGAGTTGCTCAAGTTTAAAGATAAAAATCTGCTGGATATACTCTACAAATGAAATAAAATGAAAGAACAGAGAAAAATTTTAACCCAAGGAGGACATCAAGGTAGTAATGCATATTGTCACACATAAAGATGTTTAAGTTCTAAGATTAAATTCCAAGACCAAGGCTTATAGTCAGAGATGCAAATCACATACTAAAAGTCAGCAGTCCTTTCTGAGAGCAATTCCCTGAGTCATTGTTTGGTGAAGAGTCTCTGAAAAATTTTATTACTGGATTGCGAGCCTTGGTGTTACTGTCTTGACAATATAATTTTTCTTAGCAGTACATGAACAAGGTGACATGAAGAAATGAATTTTTATTGAACTATCACCTAATAAAAAAACTTAAGTTTTTAATATATGAGAATGATTCTTATTTAGAAGGTACTTTTCTACAAGCCCTATTCTATTTAAAAAGGTAATGATCCATTTCTGGATCATAATCTGTTAGGTTATATGAATGTATTCTTAGTATCTTATCACAGACATAATAAAATAACATTTCCTGAATACCAAGTAACATGTGATGAACAACCAAGAAGGTTAAAGTTAATATTTAAGCTTTCCACTTACTTAATATAACAATGCAAAGTTGTTGTTGTTCTGCAACACAGCAGTTACAAAGTACTGAGTCAAAGATTAACATTTTTATACATTTTATTAAGAAATCTTGCTTTGATTATTTGAATTTTTTATTTTACTTCTGATAATCAAATTATATAATGTAAATAAACAAGCATTTAAGTATGATGTTTTTATAACAGTATGCTGTCAATGCTAGGTGACAGTCATGGTCCAGGTGAAAAATAAAACAAGTGCTTCAGGAATTTTAGTTGAATTAAAGAAACAATCAAGAACTAGATGAAAGCCGTTTACATTCATGAATTATATCTGTATTTACATGAGAGTTTTATTAGTTATCAAATACCTGGAGGTTAGCATATTTCTGAAATATTCTTAAGTATATTCTTAAAATTTATGCATTTAAAAAATATTCTTAAAAATTATTACAGTAGGAATTAGGAATAAGATGGGGCCCTTGTACCTCCATAGCTCTCAGTGATGTCAATTTTGTATAGTGTTTTAGACTTTTCCTATAAACTATGCTACCCTTAACCAATAGCAACTGAGTTGACTGAAATCCTGTTACGGGAACCTAAGAACTGTATACACTTAGAAGGTATGAAATAGAAATTGTGTGTTTCACCAGGTCTAAAGGAAAGCTGTGTTCTTCAAGAGCTATTTAACTATGGATAGGCCTAAAAATAGTTTTTGTTTTGGTTTTTTTAATCCTGGCATGGATCTTGGATTTTGCTTTGGTGTGGTGTATGTCATGACTGCTAGTAAAACAGAAATTTCACAACTGCCTCACAGCAACAGATGAGCTAAATGGTCCCATGATGGCAGATGAGGCCGACTCCTACAGGTCACAACCCAGGAAGTTATAAACTTATTTGTATTGAGAGGTGAGGATGTGACAGAAGACTGTTACCACAGAGAAGCAATCTGACAATCGTAGCAAATGAAGAACAGCAGCATGATTTATTTCCTTTTGCTTTCTGTGATATGTAAATAGTTTCTTTAGAGAAGAATTAGGGACATAAACTAATTACTAGTGACAAAAATATGTTTATTTTTCAATCACCTTTTTATAAACATGCTTCTTAATTTTTTTTGTATTTTAAGTTACCAAAGTATAACATAGTACTACAGAAACCTGGCAAAAATGGAAAAGAAAAATCACCCATAATCCTGTCACACTAAGGTAATGTTAGGAAATTTTTCTGTATTCCCTTTCAACATCAATGTGAATCTAATTAATTATTTTTATTAAGGGTTGTATTATGAGCAGTTGTGCCTGATACTACCTTACTTTTAGTACTGTTATTTTTACTGGTTAGATAATCAGCAGGAATATTCCCCCTTTGACTATTGTTGCTTTTGAGTTTTTACAGTTATAAGTGGTTGTTGGGGAGGGAAAACTTTCACTTTACTTTCTTAGGTTAAGTCTTTGGGGGCCTGTGAATTAAACTAATGACCCATTAACAAGAGAAATGCACAAAATTTTAATTTTTACATGCCCAGGAGTTCGCAGAAAAAGTGAAACTTGAAGTGAGTTTTAAACTGAAGGAGGGTCTTATATGCCATTTTAACAAAGGAAAGGGAGTTGGGGATTCAGGGGACCATAAATTGTGGGAAAGCGACTAAGAAATATAGAAAGAGAACAGAAGGAAGGAAAGAGTTAATGTAGTAAGGTCTGTTTACCCAGACTCATCTCAGTGCTGACCATCTCTGGGGATAAGAATCTCTTTCCTCTTTCTGGTACAGGAGTAGGGGATCCTGTCACAGGGGAAATGTATGCCCTGATTTTAGAGGATGGAGTGTGGGGATGGGCAGAGAATTCTTCCTGCATCTGTTGAATCTCAGTTACCTTCAGCTCAAAATCATATTGAAGACCACAGTAGCATCTTTTAGAGTGGCGTCTGCTGATTCCCTTCACTGTACTCTAATGGACATCTTTAGGTATATGGCTTTATTAGATTATTTCCTTAAGGTAGAGTCTCAGAAGTGGCATTGTGAAGTCAACAGTTTTGGACTTTTTAATGGCAGCAGACAAATATTGCAAAATTCCTTTCTTAGAATTATGCCAATGTGCCAGTATACCGTGACCCTGTTTTGATCCTGCCACCTTGCTTCTTAGAGCTTCCTGCTTCTCATATTCTCAGTGCTACACATGTCTAATATTCCTCTATAGGATACATACTAGATGAAAAATGAGGAATTGTCTGACCTAAGGATCCAGGAGGGGATAGTTCTAGCCATGGATGAAGCTAGTTGCAATAGTCATGACTGTGTGCTGTGGTTTTAAGGGGTAGCATAAACTGAAGCAGCTGCTTGTCTACAGTATCCCCCAGACCAGCTGAATTTAACATCTCAGGAGTAATTGCAAATAGATGATTTCCATGGGGTTGAATACTCTTGAGCTATTCACCCCCAAATCCAAATGAACATTTGAATGCCGGTGGGCCTAATGTGTCAAATGATGAATGGATTCTGATGACTGGGGTGTGGCTCAGCATTTGTGGTTCAGTTAGCACTGAGTAGACCCACTAGGTAACTTGCTGCAGCACCTAGCAGTTTGGGAAGGGCCTAGGAAGTCTAGGTGCCTGGGGAGAGGCCAAGAGGCTGACACATAACTTACGGAGCTAAAGCATTTTGAAAATCAACAATTTGGTTGATCTTTTCCATAGTTTCAAAACTAAAAAACAAAAACCTTGAAAGAAGAAAATATATGCAAACACACATAAACAAAGAACCAAAAAACACATTGGAGACAAGACCCATTAATTTCTCTCAGCGAACACTTAATTAAGTGGTCTGTTTTGTTGATGTAAGTCCCAATAATAAATGGTTTGGGCTGACTGCTGTGAGTGAAGCTATTTCTTCACTCAGTTGCCTTAAAAAAAAAAAATTCTTGTTATTCTACCAAATTCAGTCAAAAATTTTGACCAAGTACTCTTTGTGGATATAAGGAATAAAAAAACACAATTAATGCACCAAAATTTAAACAATAGGAAGGAGGAGGTAAGAATCCTGATGGCTAAAATAATCACAACATAAAATTTTTCTCCTATTTGTGGCTAATGGAAGGAAGTCTCTTTATCCAACATCTATTTGCAGGAAGAGCCTCTCACCAATTATGGGAAATAATTACATGGTCTGACTGCTCATAGGATCCATAAACTTATTCCTTGAACATTCACTGTGTATTTCCAAAAACATATTATGACATATGCAAATAATGAAATTTTAGGACTGTCACCATCAGCTAATTACCTTTTGGTAGAATCTTAAGCAGTGCACTTGAAAATTCTGAAGCAGCTTTGATTTATAATAAATTAATGACATAGGATGTTCATTAATTATTAAGCTTTGTTGAAATACGCCAAATGTTGTATGCAGGTTTTACAGCCAGTAGCTGTCATCAGAATGTTTTGAAATGTTTTGAAATTATACCCATGAGAAAAACAGAAAGGTTTTTACCTCCATGCATTTGCAGTTGCTTGTTAGTTTTGCAGTAACCTTCAAAAAAAACCCAGAACATTGATTTATGCGATTTAATAGCCTCACCTCTTCTGAGAAAATTTAGCGACTTAAGAAAAAAAGTGTTATTTATCTCAAAAAGCCCCTTTTAAAACAAGAATTCAGTAGTAAGATACTGATTTTACACTGAAGTATTAAATTCCTAATTTTAGTAAGATGGGTAAAAGTATTCCATGGTGGGAATTAATCTGCATTTATGATGTGCTGGGGTGAAATTGTTATTTAAAAACAAAAAGAAATCCCTCTGAAGATAAATTTTGGATTCTAAGTTATTTTAGGTATAGTATTTTTCTACCTAGAGTTGTGTCCTGAGTTGTTTTGGTGAGGACAAAAGACTTAACAGTTAAGACTCAACTCCCAGTTTGTATGTAACCTTCATTAGTGTGGTCATTTTGGTAAGTTCCACGTGAGCAGGACTATGCCTGCTTCTGCCCACCATTGTATCCCCGGTGCCTAGCACACTGTACGTAGGTACTCAATGAGCAGTTAGCAATAGAATGGTGCATGGGAGAAGGATTCTTTTGTTATTCTTAATGTTCCATGAAGCTCCTTTAAAGGTAATAAAATACTAATATTTGTGTTTTCCTTTCTCAGCAACTGATGGAAAAGATCGCTTTGTTACTTGTTTTCCGTTCTGCACCTTGTATCTATCTGTCCGGCATTGCTGTAACATCATTGTGTAGAATGGGAATGCTTTATAAGAATTCATTGTCCTTTAACAATTGCAGCCTTTTAAAACACTTGACTCTCATCATCTTAAGGTTTAGTAATGTTTCCAAAGAGACTTTATTGCAAGTTAAGCTCAGATATATAAGATTTTCCAGCACAGACCCCAGAACATATATAATGCCCAGAATCTGCTTATGCTTTAGAAGTCTTAAAACAGCTTCTTATTTCTAATTGCTTGGGCTCCCTTGCATTTTTTTTTTTTTTTTTGTATTTTAGCACAGCACCATATGAAGGTTATTGCTTAAGGAAAGTTTGGAGTGATAACATTCAGGATGGATTGACATTAAAAGGACAATATTCAGTTTGTCTAAAGCACCAAGTAGTTAAGTATTTTTTCAGAGTAATGATGCTTATTTAGCCAGTCTTTGAGGTTTTATTTTCCCTTAAGTATTACAGCTTAAAGATATAAACTATAAACCTTAGTTAAAATAACACTTAAACACACCTTTTTATTTTCTATTCCTACATCACTGAAAAAAACAGAAAATTTTAGTTTAAATTTTTCTTTTATGCTTGGGGTGTGTGTGTGTTTTAGTTTAAAATACTTTGGTTATAGTATAAGTACCTGAGGGTTTTTTTTTCTCAGCCTTGGCTGTTACGTAGAAATGAGTATTCAAACACTAAAAACAGATCGAGCATTTAATGTATACAATCCAAATTAATTTTCTTGAGTGTGGGTATCTAATATGGTAAAGTTGGGGACTAAATTTAAAAGCAGGTTTTACAGAGGACAATATGGTTCATTACACAAGTGTTATTTTGACTTAAAACAGGGCTAGATTTTAGAATATCTACAAGAAATAGTCTATTGTATATTCCTCAGAAATATAGCTTAAAACTGAACTTGTATTACTTATTGAGTAACACTGAGTACAAGGTGTTATACTTCTTGGCAAGTTTCTGAGATACATTCTGTTTTATCAATTAATAGGGGAATTACATGACTTAACCAAGAGTTGACCTTGGGATAGAGTTGACCTGATCACATGAAAACTGAGAGACCTAACAAAGACATAAATTGTTAGTGCATCTTGCCTCTAGAGTACCAATAGGCAGGGCCAAACATTTTTTTTAATTGAAGTATAGTTGACTGCCATATTATTAGTTTCAAGTATACAAGATAGTGATTCAATAATTATATGCATTATAAAATGCCTACCATGATAAATGTAGTTACCATCTGTCACCATACAAACATAATTACAATATACTGACTGCATTACCTATGCTGTACTTTAATCACTGTGACTAAATCATTAATTTGTCTTCCTCTGTGTGACTTAACTTCACTTGGCATAATACCTTCCAGGTCCATCCATGTTGTCTCAAATGGCAAAATTTCATTCTTTTTTTGCAATTGAATTTTATTTCTATTTGTGTGTGTGTGTGTGTGTGTGTGTGTGTGTACACACCAAATCTTTTTCATCCATTTATCACTGGTGGACATTTAGTTTACTTCTGTATCTTGGCTATCATAAATAATGCTGCATAAATATAGGGGTGAATGTGTTTTTTCAAATTAGCATTTTTGTTTTCTTCCAGTGAATACCGAGAAGTAGAATCACTGGCTCATATGGTATTTCTATTTTTGATTTTTTGAGGAATCTCTGTACTGTTTTCCCTAGTGGCTGGGACCAATTTACATTCCACCAATAGTGCATGAGCATTCCCTTTTCTCCACACTTTTTTTTCCCCAACACTTATTTCTTATCTCTTTCTTAGTAGCCATTTTGACAGGTGTAAGGTCAGTCTCATTCTGGTTTTGATTTTCATTTCCCTGATGATGAGTGATGTTGAGCATCTTTTCATGTGCCTGTTGACCATTTATGTCTTCTTTGAAAAAATGTCTATTCAGGTTCTCTGCCCATTTTTTAAATCAGATTGCCCGTTGTTTTTTGATGTTGAGTTCTATGAGTTCTTTATATATTTTGGGTATTAACCCCTTTATGGATATATCACTTGCAAATATCTTCTCCCATTCAGTAGGTTTCCTTTTCATTCCATTGTTGGTTTTCTTTGCTGTGTAAAAGCTTTTAAGTTAGATGGGTACCAATTATTTATTTTTGCTTTTGTTTCTCTTGCTGGGGAAGACAGATCCAGAAAAATATTGCTGAGGCTGATGTCCAAGGGTTTATTGCCTGTGTTTGCATTTTCAGATCTTACATTCAAGTCTTTAATCCATTTTTAGGTTTTTTTTGTGTATACTATATGAAAGTGGTCTAGTTTACTTCTTTTTCATGTAGCTGTCCAGTTTTCCAGCACCATTTTTTGAAGAGACTCTGTTTCCCATTGTATATTTTTGCCTCTTTTGTTGATGACTAATTGACCATATAAATGTGTGTTTATTTCTGGGCTGTCTATTCTGTTCCATTGATCTATATGTCTATTTTTATGCTATTACCATACTATTTTGATTATTGTAGCTATGTAGTATAGTTTGAAATCTGTGATTCTGATACTTCCAGCTTTGTTCTTCTTTCTCAAAATTTGGCTCTTTGGTGTCTTTTGTGGTTCCATACAAATTTTAAGGTTATTCTAGGTCTATAAAAAATGCTATTGGTATTTTGATACAGATTGCATTGAATCTGCAGATTGCTTTCATAGTATGGACATTTTAACAATAATTATTCCAATTCATTAACATGGACTTGCTTTCATTTGTGTCATCTTCAATTTCTTTTATCAATGTCTTAGAGTTTTCAGAATGAAGGTCTTTCATGTCCTTGCTTAAATTTATTCCTAGGTATTTTTTTTTGATGAATTACAAATGGGATCATTTTCCTGATTTCTCTTTCTGCTGGTTTGTTATTAGTGTCTAGAAACACAACATATATCTGTATGTTTTTTATCCTGCAACTTTATTGAATTCATTTATTCTAATAATTTCTGGTAGAGTCTTTAAGGTTTTCTATATATAGTATCATGTCATCTGCAAATAGTGACAGTTTTACATCTTCCTTACCAATTTGGGTATCTTTTATTTCTTTTTCTTGTCTGATTGCTGCAGCTAGGACTTCTAGCAATGTGTTGAATAAAAATGGTGAGAATAGGCATCCTTGTCTTGTTCCTAATCTTAGAGGAAAAACTTTCAACTTTTCACCATTGAGTATGATGTTAGCTGTTCATTTGTCATGTGTAGCCTTTATTATGTTGTGGCATGTTCCCTCTAAACCCACTTAGTTGAGAGTTTTTATCATTAATGGATGTTGAATTTTGTCAAATGCTTTTTCTGCCTCTGTTGAGGTGGTTGTAATATTTTTATCATATATTTTGTTAATGTATATCACACTGATTGATTTTTACATATTGAACCATCCTTGCATACCTGAAATAAGTCCCACTTGAACATGGTGAATGATCCTTTCAATGTGTTGTTTGCTAACATTCTTGTTGAGGATTTTCACCAGTGTTCATCAGGGATATTGGTCTGTGATTTTCTTTTTCTTTTTTGTAATGTCTTTGTCTGGTTTTAGTACCAGGATAATATTGGACTCATAAAATGAATATGGGAACATTCCTTCCTCTTCTAGTTTTTGGAATAGTTTGAGAAAGAGAGGAGTTAACTCTTAAAATGTTTCTTAGAATTCAGCTAGGAAGCCCTGCAGTTCTGGTCTTATATTTGTTAGAAGATTTTTTGATTACCAATTCAATTTTGTTACTGGTAGTTGGTCTGTTCAGATTTTCTATTTCTTCCTGATTCATTGTGGAATATTGTATGTTATTAGGAATTTATCCATTTTCTCTAGATTATCCAAATTACTGCATATAATTTTTCATGGCAGTCTCTTATAATCTTTTGTATTTCTGTGGTATCTATGGTAACTTCTCTTTCATTTCTGATTTTGAGTCTTTTTCCTTGACTAAGGTTTACTTAAGGCTAAAGGTTTACTTATTTATTTTTTTTACTTTTAACTTTTATTAACATGTAATTGACATACAATCTTATGATGGTTTCACATACACTGCAGAGCACAGTGGTTCAACATTCACCCATATTATCAAATCTTCACCGCCCCCCATTGCAGTCACTGACTATCAACATAATAAGATATTACAGAGTCATTAATTGTATTCTCCATGCTCTTCTACCATTCCTGTGACCTATCTATACTGTGATCGAGGATCATAGTGCCCCTTAATCCCCTTCTCCAATCCCATCCACCCTCCCCACCCCTTCTGCTTTGGTAACCACTAGTCCCTTCTTGATGTCTGTGAGTCTACTGCTATTTTGTTCCTTCTGTTTTGGTTTGTTTTCATACTCCACAAATGAGTGAGGTCATTTGGTATTTGTCTTTCTCCACCTGGCTTATTTCACTGAGCATAATACCCTCTAGATCCATCAATGTTGTTGCAAATGACAGGATTTATTTTTCTTTTTATGGCTGAATAATATTCCATTGTGTATATGGATCACCTCTTTATCCATTCATCTATTGATGGACATATAGGTTGCTTCCATATCTTAGCTATTGTAAATAGTGCAGCAATAAACATAGAGGTGCATATGTCCTTTTGAATCAGGGATTTTGTTTTCTTTGGGTAAATTCCTAGGAGTGGAATTATTGGGTCAAGTGGTATTTCTATTTTTTGTTAATTTCTACTTTTGAGGAACCTCCATATTGCTTTCCACAATGGTTGAACAAATTTACATGCCCACCAACAGTGTAGGAGGGTTCCCCTTTCTCCACATCCTTGCCAGCATTTGTTGTTTCTTATCTTTTGGATTGTGGCCATCCTAACTGGTGTGAGGTGATATCTCATTATGGTTTTGATTTGCATTTCCTGATGATTAGTAATGTAGAGCATCTTCTCATGTGCTTGTTAGCCATTTGTATTTCTTCTTTGGAGAAGTGTCCCTGTTCGGGTTCTCCACCCATTTTTTAAAGTGGGTTATTTGTTTTTTGGGGTGTTGTTGAGGCTTATGAGTTCTTTATATGTTTTGGATGACAACCTCTTCTCAGATAAATCATTTGCAAATATATTCTCCCATACTGTAGGATGCCTTTTCTGCTGATGGTGTCCTTTACTGTACAGAAGCTTTTTTATTTGATATAGTCCTACTTGTTCATTTTTTATTTTGTTTCCCTTGCCCAAGAAGATGTATTTAGGAAAAAATTGCTCATGTTTATATTCAGTAGATTTTTGCCTTTGTTTTCTTCTGTGAGGTTTATGGTTTCATGACTTACATTCAAGTCTTTGATCCATTTCAAGTCTACTTTTGTTTATGGAGTTAGACAATAATCCATTTTCATTATCTTACATGTAGCTTCCCAGTTTTCACAATTCCAGTTGTTGAAGAAGCTGTCTTTTCCCTATTTGTAGTCATAGCTCCTCTGTCATATATTAATTGACCATATATGTGAGTTTATATCTGGGCTCTCTATTCTTTTCCTTTTATCTATGGGTCCGGTCCATTCTTGTGCCAGTACCAAATTGTTCTGATTACTGTAGCTTTGTAGTAGAGCTTGAAGACAGGGAGCATTATCTCCCCAGCTTTGTTCTTCTTCCTCAGGATTGCTTTGGCCATTCAGGGTCTTCTGTGGTTCCATATGAATTTACGAACTATTTGTTGTAGTTCACTGAAGAATGCTGTCAGTATTTTGATAGGGATTGCCTTGAATCTGTAGATTGCTTTGGGCAGGATGGCCATTTTGACAGTATTAATTCTTCCTTTCCATGAGTATGGGATAGATTTCCATTTATTGCTGTTTTCTTGAATTCCTCTCATGAGTGTCTTGTAATTTTTGGAGTATCGGTCTTTCACCTCCTTGGTTAGGTTTATTCCTAGGTATTTTTTTTTTTATGCAACTGTAATTGGAGTTGTTGTCTTGATTTCTCTTTCTGCTAATTCATTGTTAGTATATAGGAATGCAACAGATTTCTATATATTAATTTTGTATCCTACAACTTTGCTGAATTCAGTTATTATAATAGTTTTTGGGTGGCATCTGTAGGGTTTTCTATATATAATATCACGTCATCTGAAACAGTGACAGTTTACCTTCTTCCTTACCAGTCTGGAAGCCTTTTATCTCTTTATGTTGTCTGATTGCCATGACTAGGACTACACTGAATTAAAGTGATGAGAGTAGGTATCCTTGTCTTGTTCCCAGTCTTAGAGGAAAAGCTTTCAGATTTTCACTATTAAGTATGATATTGGCTGTGGGTTTGTCATATATGGCCTTTATTATTTTGAGGTACATACCTTCTGTACCCATTTAGTTCAGTTTTTTTTAATCATGAATAGACATTGAAGTTTTTCAAAGGCTTTTTCAGCATCTATTGAGATGGCTAAAGGTTTATTGATTTTGTTTCTCTTTTCAAAGAACCAGCTTTTAGTTTCATTGGTCTGTTCTGCTTTTTTTTTTTTCAAGTCTTTATTTCATTTATGCTCTCTGATCTTTCTTATTTCCTTCCTTCTAGCTTTGAGCTTTGTTTATTCCTTTTCTAGTTCCTTTAGGTATAAGTTAGATTATGTGATATTTTTTTTTGTTTCTTTAGGTGGGCCTGTATCACTGTAAACTTCTCTCTTAGGACTGCTTTTATTGAACCCCAAAGAATTTGAACCATTGTTTCCATTTTTATTTGTCTCCAGGTATTTTTTTTCTCTTTGATTTCTTCACTGACCCATTGTTTTTTAGTAGCATGTTATTTATCTTCCACATGTTTGTGTTTTTTTCCAGGTTTTTTTTTTCTTGCAATTGATTTCCAGTTTCATAGAGGTTGCAAAAGATTCTTGGTATGATTTCAGTCTTTAATTTATTGAGACTTGTTTTGTGACTTAATATGTGATCTATCCTGAAGAAAGTTCCATGTGAAGTTGAAAAGAATGTATATTCTGCTCTTTTGGATGTAATGTTCCATATATATCTTTTTTTTTTTTTTTTTTAATTATTATTTTTTATTGAAGGGTAGTTGACACACAGTATTACATTACATGAGTTTCAAGTGTACAACACAGTGGTAGAACATTTATATACATAATTCTAGGTTCCAGCTATCACCCTACCAGGCTGTTACAATATCTTGACTATATTCCTTATGCTATACATTACATCCCGGTTACTAATTTATTTTACCATTGGAAGTCTGTCCTTTTTTTTTTTTTTTTGTGAGGGCATCTCTCATATTTATTGATCAAATGGTTGTTAACGACAATAAAATTCTGTATAGGGGAGTCAATGCTCAATGCACAATCATTATTCCACCCCAAGCCTAATTTTTGTCAGTCTCCAATCTTCTGAGGCATAACAAACAAGTTTTTACATGTAGAACAAATTCTTACATAATGAATAAGTTACATAGTGAACAGTACAAGGGCAGTCATCACAGAAACTTTCGGTTTTGCTCATGCATTATGAACTATAAACAGTCAGTTCAAATATGAATACTGATTTGGTTTTTATACTTGATTTATATGTGGATACCACATTTCTCTCTTTATTATTATTATTTTTAATAAAATGCTGAAGTGGTAGGTAGATACAAGATAAAGGTAGAAAACATAGTTTAGTGTTGTAAGAGAGCACATGTAGATGATCAGGTGTGTGCCTGTAGACTCTGTGTTAATCCAAGCTAGACCAGGGCAATAAAACATCCACGTATGCAGAAGATTTCTCTCAGAACGGGGGGGTGAGGTTCTAAGCCTCACCTCTGTTGATCCCCAATTTCTCACCTGATGGCCCCCCTGCGACTGTGCCTGTCTTAGGTTGTTCCTCCCTTGAGGAATCTTACCCGTCTCTGGCTAACCAGTCATCTTCCGGGGCCATACAGGGAAATGTGAAGTTGGTAAGTGAGAGAGAAGCCTTATTGTTTGAAAAAGTTAGCTTTTTACTTCTTTGCATATTTATGCCCTGTGGCTTCTATGCCCAGCATTTGTCTTGAGGTATCTTTACCACTTGGAAGAATTATGATACTCGGTAAATTTGATATGAGGCACGAATTCTATTTAAGGGTTGTAATTAGGAAGGAAGAAGAAAAGCTATAGAAGTAGCAGGCGGAAGAAAACATGGGAAGATTGATTATTTCTTTGATATATCTTCTTGTAGAGTAACTTCAGCATGTATAGGTTTTAAGCTACTACTTAAATTGCACACACACATTAACATAATAGGAGTATAGTTACATAACCAAAGCATATCTGTAATTACCAGCCATCTGCAGTGAAACCAAGAAAACCAGTTAGGCACCTTAGGCATTTGTGAAAACTTATCTATGATATGGTGGATATTGTCCAAATGAACTTGAACAGTCTTCCATATATATCTTTTAAGCCCATTTGGTCTAATGTGTCATTCAAAGCCACTATTTCCTTGTTGATTTTCTTTCTGATTGACCTGGCCATTGATGTAAGTGGGGTGTTAAAGTCTCCTACTGTTGTATTACTGTCAATTTTTCTGTTTATGTTTGTTAATACTTGCTTTACATGTTTAGGTGCTCTCTGTTAGTTACATAAATATTTACAATTGTTATATTCTCTTGTGGGATTAATTCCTTTATTATTATGTAATGCCCTTCCTTGTCTTTTGTCATAATCTTTATCTTAATGTCTGCCTCATGTAAGTATTCCTACCCCAGGTTTTTTTCTTCACTCCATTTGCATGGAATATCTTCTGTCCCTGCACTTTCAGCCTGTACATTTCTTTAGATCTGAAGAGAGTCTCTTGTAATCAGCATATAGATGGGTTTTGTTTTTTTATTCATTTAGTCACCCTGTGTCTTTTGATTTGAGCAGTTAGTGCATTTACATGTAATTATTATTAGGTATGTACTGATTGCCATTTTGTGAGTTGTTTTCTGGTTGTTTTGTTGTTCTTCTCTGTTCCTTTCTTCTCTTGCTGTCTTCCTTTGTGACTTGATGACTTTATTTAGTGTTATGCTTGGATTCCTTTATTTTATTGTGTGTGTATCTATTATAGGTTTTTAATTCATGGTTACCATGATATTCAGATATAACGTCTTGCATATATAACAGTATGTAATAATTTGATAGTCACATAAGTTCAAACACCTAAAAGCACTGTATTTTTTACTCCACTCCTCCATGTTTTATGTATATAATGTGATATTTTACATCTTTTTACTTTGTGTATCCCTTAACTAATTTTTGTAGCTGTACTTGATTTTACTACTTTTGTCTATTTACCTTCATACTAGCATAACTAGTGATTGATCCACTATATTTACTATATGTTTGCTTTACCAGTGAAATATTTCCCTTTCATAATTTTCTTCTGGTTATGTCTGGTTATTTTCTTCTTTTCTTTTCTGCTTACAAGAAATTTTAAAGGAACTTCTTTAAGATAGGTTAGTGGTGATGAACTCCTTTAACTTCTGTCTGGATAACTCTTTATCTCTCCTTCAGTTCTGAATGATAAACTTGCAGGGTAGAATATTCTTGGATGTCAGTGTTTCCTGGACCTGAATGTCTGTTTCCTTCCTCAGGGAGGAAAGTTTTCAGCTGTTATTTCTTCAACTTTTCTGCCCTTTTCTTTCTCTCTTCTTTTTCTGGGACCTTCAGCAGGTCTGGGTGGGACCCAGACATCTTGGTGTTAACGTCCCATTGGTGATTTTCATACAGACCCTCAGGTGAGAACCACTACTTTAAACAGAAGTTCTTTGAAAGCTTGTTTCATAAAAATCATTTTAATATCATGCTTTTAAAGATTTGTGATTGAGAATAATCATGGCAAGAAATAAGGAAGATTGACTTTGTAGTTTGGAAATTGCAACTACTTAAAACATCTTCTGCTGCAGTGTTAAGAGGTGGGTGTGTTCTTAATCATCAGTTCTTGAGAGCAATGAAACTTTCTGAGGTTGCATGTGCAGGTTTTTAGGGTAAAGGGCCAGTTGCTTTCCCTGATATTTATAAGGGTATTCATGATCTAAACAAAAGGGGTTGGGAGGCAGGAAATAGTGTTCCATATAGTGAGACAGTAAACTTTAATTGTGAAATGACCAAAAAGACAAAATTATTAGGCAAGTATTAAAACATTTATAAGAGCACCATTGATTCTATGAGGAAAATATTGAACAATAGTCCTAATTATTTAATTTCATCATTATTTTTTCTGTTTTATATTATTAACTCCTGGAATCAAAATATTTACTTATTTTTTACAACATAAACACAGCATCACAGAGTGGCAAATAAGTGGTTTACATGCTATACTTTTGGGGAAAAGAAATAAAGATAGAATACTAAAGCATATCAAGTACTTATTGTGCTTTAAAATCCAAAAGCAGAATGACAATTTAAAATAAGACTTAAAAAAATTTTTTTTAAGTTAAAATAATTTTATCTTAATACTGGGCTTTCTCCTACCTTTGACAGTTTTGTGTCCTTAGACATACATCCACTGCTCATTCTAATAATTCATGTATCTTAGTTCTTTAAGTTTTACTAAAGTTTTCACATTCTAAAATTATGAAACAGTAAATATGTAATATATGAAACATAGCTTATTCCTAGTACAAGTGAGAAAAAAATTCTCTGTTTAATGAGAAGTATTTTTAAGGGAATAAAGAAAAGGAGTGATCTTTCAATTATTAAATAAGTTAGCGGATTTTCTAGTTGGTGTGATTGAAGGTTAGTGGATATCTCTGCCCTTTTCCCCATGATGGGTAAATTTCTTTCTGCTTTTGGTTATCATGCCTTCTCCTTGACTAGACATGACCCCCACCCACTTGCCCTACTCACTCTTCAGGGTCGCCTTGGCTGTCCCCTACTCCAGGAACCCTCCCTTACCTTTCTCTCTGTTTCCATAGAATCCTGTACATACTTCTATCATGATACTTACCACATTTTATATATATGTATATATTTTGGTATCATTAATCTACAGTTACATGAGGAACATTATGTTTACTAGACTCCCCCCATCACCACATACCCCCCACATGCCTCATTACAGTCACTGTCCATCAGCATAGTAAGATGCTGTAGAATCACTACTTGTTTTCTCTGTGTTGTATAGCCCTCCCCGTGCCCCTACACACATTATACATGCTAATCATAATGCCCCCTTTCTTCCCCACCCCACCCCCTTATCTCTCCCCTCCCACCCATCCTCCCCAGTCTCTTTCCCTTTGGTAACTGTTAGTCCATTCTTGGGTTCTGTGAGTCTGCTGCTGTTTGTTCCTTCACTTTTTTTCTTTGTTCTTATACTCCACAGATGAGTGAAATCATTTGATACTTGTCTTTCTCTGCCTGGCTTATTTCACTGAGCATAATACCCTCTAGCTCCATCCATGTTGTTGCAAATGGTAGGATTTGTTTTCTTCTTATGGTTGAATAATATTCCGTTGTGTATATGTACCACATCTTCTTTATCCATTCATCTACTGATGGACACTTAGGTTGCTTCCATTTCTTGGCTATTGTAAATAGTGCTGCAATAAACATAGGGGTGCATCTGACTTTTTCAAAGTGGGCTGCTGCATTCTTAGGGTAAATTCCTAGGAGTGGAATTCCTGGGTCAAATGGTATTTCTATTTTGAGCTTTTTGAGTAACCTCCATACTGCTTTCCACAATGGTTGAACTGATTTACATTCCCACCAGCAGTGTAGGAGGGTTCCCCTTTCTCTACAACCTCACCAACATTTGTTGTTGTTTATCTTTTGGATGGTGGCGATCCTTACTGGTGTGAGGTGATACCTCATTGTGGTTTTAATTTACATTTCTCTGATGACTAGTGATGTGGAGCATCTTTTCATGTGTCTGTTGGCCATCTGAATTTCTTCTTTGCCATCTGAATTTCTTCTTTGGAGAACTGTCTCTTCAGCTCCCCTGACCATTTTTTTATTGGATTATTTGCTTTTTGTTTGTTGAGGTGCGTGAGCTCTTTATATATTTTGAATGTCAACCCTTTATCGGATCTATCATTTATGAATATATTCTCCCATACTGTAGGATGCCTTTTTGTTCTATTGGTGGTGTCCTTTGCTGTACAGAAGCTTTTCAGCTTGATATAGTCCCACTTGTTCATTTTTGCTTTTGTTTCCCTTGCCGGTATATTTTAACTATCTATTTCTTTATCTGTCTCCTTTGGGAGCCTTCAACCTTGGTACCATTATCTTTGTGTTGTTATGCCTGGAACAGTGCCTGCTTATTATATATTTTGCTGAGTAATTACATATATAGCCACCCAGTTCACACCTCTCACCAGTTATTCATCATACTTGTCTGTGGTCATGTACTGACACGGCCGTGCTGTGATCGTGCCCAGCCTTCAAGCTCCTGCTCTTGCCAACCAAGCTAACCTTCCCAGCCCAACAAGCAGCTCATTGTAATAAACTGAGTCCAAACTGAGTCTAGTAATGTTAGACTGGCCATCAGCCCAAGGTTATCCTTCATAACAGGAGCAAGACCAGGCATGAAGCTGCCCGCTAAGCCAACCACTCCCTATTTATGTCTGTATGTCAGCTTCAGAATCTCAAATTTGCCATATTATTATGGTCTTACCAAAAGCTTCTTTTTCCAGGCCTGCATTGTTTTATTTTAAAAAACTTACTTCTCTACTCACTTATTAGTGTAATCCTAGCTTAATTCTGAGCTAGAAAATAGCACTTTCTTCTGACAACCCAGTGAATTTAGTAGGAAGGAAAATACAGAGGGTCCAAATGCAGTTGTATCTCATTTTGAAAAGAAAAAAAATGGAGGATGACTGTGTCCTTAACAGTATTTTTATTCCTGGAAAATAACAGCAATATGGGCCTGAAGGTCCCCGGTGTGTCCTGGAGATTTTATACGTCATGCACACAGTTTTAGGTATTAACTGACCAACAGTGCAGTTAGTTGAAAATAAAATTAATGTCTCACTTTGATGAAACACAAATTAGTACAATTTAAGACAGCTGCATATATCAACTATACTCTATAGCCCATTTTGGCAGAGAAAGTGATTGAAATATTTATCTTACATCTACTCTCAGATGGCTATTAAAAATTGTTTCTCTCTCCATTTTATGCCTTTTAATTAAACTAGAGAGGGGAGAGGTAAGAAACGGAAAAAAAGATAAGATTTTATCCCATGTGGATTTTCTATAATTTCACTGAAGTTCTTCCATTTCTGTAGTCTTGGAGACCTCTCAGTTTTCTTTAAAATAAACTGTGGCTTTGTTATGAATTCTTTAGTATTATGAAATATTGTGAAATAGTAGAACTGTTGTGACTGTGTGCGTACTTGCACATGCATGGTTGAGCTTTCACAAAGCAGATATGAAAATTCTCTTGAGGGTCAGGACAGGTCATCGGAGGCACAAGGCCTCTCATTGCCTTGTCTCATAGGAAGAAAAGAAAGAAAAAAAGCCACTGGTCTCTTGAGCCCCAGGACCAGGTCTCAGCAGGTGAGTTTATCTAACTCTTTTCTCCAAGATCAGCATGGTGAATAAAAGCCACAGCAAGCTGGCCTAGCTTCATACCCCATTCTGACCACTTACTGTTCTGTGCCTCCATGTTCTCAGTGTAGCATGGGGACACAAGTTGCCCACCTCCTAAGGCAGCTCTAGGAGTTTGGTGTGTGCATGTGAAGCCTGTAGCAGTCTTTGTGATACTAAATGGGGCTTGATGAATGGCTTCCATGGTCGTGGCTTTTGTTATTGTTACTAATATGTTTTTTCCTTCACAGTGATTCTGCTGTCTTACTTCCTTTTTAAAGCTTGGATTTTATAATGAGCAGCCTGTTTCACCCATTGTACAGTGTCATTGATGACTGTTTAGCAGTGTTTTTGGCTTTTGTTAGCTTCGCCTCAGGCCCCTTTACTTATTGAATTAATCTGCTACGAGTTGAGAGAGAGCAGACTCAAAGAGGCTGGGCAAGAGGTGCATGAGGAGAAGCAGCACATACAGAATTGGACATTTCTAATTAGAATTTGAGGCATGGTTTTAAGTAATCTAAAGAAGTTTATAATAATCTAAAATAAAAATAGATTTTTAGTCAGCATTTTGAACGTTGAATAGTACTAGGATATCTTTTCTAACTTTTATATGCAGCCTAAACTTTTTGTTAAAGTTGAGTTTTATAAAAGAGCAAAGATTTTTTTTCTAGTGAAATGAGAATTGATCAATTTTTCTAGCTGGTTCAAAATAATTTCCAGATCAACAGAAACTAAAATATGTTGACAGTGGTGTTGTGAATTCTGTCTCTATCCCTAAAAATTTAGATAGAACTGTCATTTTTACATGCAAACTTAGCTAAATGATGTCAGATTGACATGAGATCACTGTTAGTATTCGCATAACCCCAACATAGACAGTGTCTGTATTGACTGCTTGAAGTAGTAGTGAGTTTTAAGGAACTGCTCACAGAGATGGTGCTGGATCTGCTCCAGGGGAAGAATGACGCAGCACAGTATGTCTGCTAACTAAATTCTTAGGAACAAGCTATTTGGCTTCTGGGTATGTCTGTGGAGTGGGCCAAGGGCTCTGGGGAAGGAGGTTGAGAAGTACCCCCTCTGTGCATGCCAGCTGAATGCTGAGACGCACTATCTGGTGCATGCCCTCGGTGAGTGGGCTCCAGACTTTATCCAATCGGTTCCCAAGGAGTCCAAGAGGGGCTGAGGGGCTGTCTTCATGGGAAGTCACACCCTGATGGGAAGCAGCACCTCCAACATAGGCTGTACAGCCTGGGAGTCCGTCAGTGGAGGGAGGAAGGGTAGGAGCAAAGAGGCAGTTCTTTGCTGAAACTGAATTCGCTGGAATGTGCCTTCTGTGTTACTTCTGCCGTAGGCTGTAAGACTTCTGACAGCAGTATATGCCATTGTAAAATGTTTTTCTTTGTTATAGAGATATTACTCTACCAGATCTACAAGTAAAATTTCAGGTATCCAAGAGGTCTCGGAAGTTCATCGGTTTGACCTGTTTGACCCACCTAGTCCAGCCCAGTGTGGTGCAATTACAGGTGGAGGGTTTAAAAATCAGCCTTGATGAAGATGACAAACGTGATGACGTCATTTGTATTTATTTCTATCTTCATGTAGGGTGGAATTATACCTTCATATCACAAAACTCTCTTAGTTACCCTGATGCCTTATTGTAGAGGGTATATATTAATGCAGCAAAAGTGGTATATATAACTGGTTATTAAGTGCAAAGACCTAGATAATCATTTTTAATGTGGCCACACAGTAACTTGCTCATTCTGAAGGCCAGTGTCCACATACTAATTTAATGTAATTTTTTGTGTGTGGTTAAGACATTAAAAAAATGCATTTGGTGTTTATGGAAAGGGAAGATAGATATTTTCTTGTGTGAAACAACTCCCACTAGTGGGACAAATATCAGCCAGTCCTTCCATCTATCCCATTCCTGCTCTGAAGTGTAGTAGATGCTTGTCCACATGTCTTCAGGTGATGAGAAATGTTGTCTTTTAGGCATGAAAAATGAAGTTTTCTTCAGGCATCAGTAGTTAATATTTTTGCCACTGAATATTTGTTTCCATAGCCAAGTTCAGCCTGCTTGTGAGAAAATCCTGCCTAAGGAAAATTGAATAGCAAATCCAGAGGTACAAAATGGAAGAACATAAGAATGACTGTTTCTAAGATATACTTTTAAAATCTAAATGGCTAATTATACTTATTAATATTAAGTGAACTTCCTTTCTTCAGCTAGCTTTCAAATACTACCTATACCTATGATCCTTACCTTACCTTATATATTTGTTAGACTATTGTGTTAAAAAACAAAAACAAAAAAAGGTAGCAATTCCCAATGACATATAGGTTGTGTTCTAGAAGTTCACTTATAATTGGCTGTTTGAAAGCTGGAATATATATTCACATTATAAAAATATTGCATGTGCAACTGATAACCCACAAAAGCCCTTTTACCCTGCTGTGTAGATAATATAGTAATATGTAGTAATGTTATCATAGAATCTCTTATGAAAAAATGCATCCAGAATTATTCATTTAACACTTCTTAAACATCTATACTAATGGTGCAATGATCTACCTTCAGATCACTCATATTATGCTTTTATAGCCAGTTTTCTCTCTTCCCCAGTCCCTTCTCCCCATTCATACCCTAACCATAATTTCTCTCCTTCTTTACATGGAGACTTCTCCCTGCCTCAGTATTTACAGAAAGCAAACACCCTTTTGAAAACTAAGGTTGTTCGCTGCTATGAAACAAAGGAGATGGAATCACAAAAACATTTGTAGAAATCTTGGGCTTCATTTATATCCTGAAAAGAAACCGTACTTCAATGTCATTCATAGACCACTGCGGGTATATCTAGGAAAAGTGACAGCTATGAAGGGGCAGTCAAGACGGTAATGAGATTCACTCACATTTCATCAGAAAGCTCATTTGATTAAATATTTTGTGAAAAAGACTCTACTGGAATTTTGAAGACAGAACTGGTTGTCTAGGATAAAGAAGAGGGTTGGGGAGACAGGCCAGGCCAGTGACCAGCACAGGGCTCCCTGGGTTGGATGGAGAGCGACCTCCACACCCGGCATAGGAAGCATTGGGCCCTTCCCCTCTCCGAGGAGGGCTACCTCTCTGGACACACCAGTTTCTGCGCTCAGTCTCCGTCACCCTCCTGGCTTCTCCAGCTGCCTGGCTGCCAGCTCACAAATGGAGGTTGTCAAGTCAGAAATAGTCACATAAAAAGGATTCCAGAGGCACTTAGATGGAAGGAATCCATTTTTTAGCTTAGTTTTGGCTTCACTCTTCATGACCCTGAAGTATCTATAGCTTATAGAATATGTAATTGGATTCTCTTGTTTGAAATGAATGTACATACTTCAAAAAAATATAGATATTAGAAAATAAGCATATAAGTTGCAGTCTATAAACCAAAAAGCCATTAGTGTTCTGCCCTGTAAAGAGCCTTCCCGTCTGGCCTGATGCTGTTTGCGAGGTTGCACTGCCGGCCGCACAGTGTCTGGGCTTTTCACTGTCGGCCATCCTCTGTAAAACTGCTTTCTTGCGTTTCAGACCGGGACCCTTTCTTTTCCTTTGTTTCGTTTTCATTTGTTACTACATGTAGATACTCAATAGGATCCAAAATTTGAGATCCTTTATTTGGAGACCTTTCATGTGTGCAGATGACTGAAATGAAATAAAATGCCATGTCTAGTAGAAAGATAAGAAGGAGAGCATAATAACGGCATGTTTTAAATCTCACTTTTTCTTCCTTGATGAAGACTGGGGGAATGCTTTGTAATTTAAATCCCTTTTCCTGGCCAGATACCTAGGCTCCAGTTGTTACACTGAGCATACTAAAGTCCTGGCTTCGTCCCAGTTCTTTGTATTTCAGGATGAGAATCTTAATTATTGAATAGATGCGGATGTATTTTCAGACCACAAACCAGTGGTCTCACACACTGATGAAGAGTCAGAGAACTTAAAAGTTACAGAAAGTCACTAGCAGTGTGAGCCCTAATACAGCTGTGTCTCCACACATGGGCCATCAACCTTTTTCCCCATTCTGTCACCACTGGCTGATAATCAGAGGAGCAGCTTCAGCATTCTGCTCTTCTTGGCTTTCCCAGGCTTAACAGCCCATGATTATGGCTTTAAAATGGGGATGAAGGTGACCAGGAAGTGTTCTTCTATCCTTTTGCTTCTGTGCTCCCTTTTCTGTGCAGGGAAGATGCCAGAGAAGCCGTGATTTCCACCCCAGCCCACAGTGTCTCCCATTGGAGCTGGCAGAAACTACAGCCTGAACTGATAGTTCAGCTTACAAAACGGAGACGGGAAGAAGTGGTAAATGTATCCACAGGGAACAAGCCTAGTTTTTAAGCTTCTGATTCAATCCTAACATTGTGGCTCTTGAAGACCCCATTCCTGCCCTTTTTGCTTCATCCTGTCTCCCAGGAAAGCAGAGCCTTCTTGGAGTTGCCTTTGTAGCCCTCTTCCTTGGCAGCGGTTGCCTTCTCAGTGGAGTCCAGACTGGCAGAAGCAAAGAGACTTAAACTGCGAGAGGATAATATACCCACTCTGGGGCAAGGGATCATATGCTGCTGTTGACCTAGGAAAGTAAATAACACTCAACCAGGGCTGTGGTCTCAAACACTGATGAAGAGTCAGAGAACTTAGAAGTTACAGAGAAGGTGAAATAGGGGACATCTGATGACTGGAGGCATGTATTGGAATGGTGAAATGTGGTGCAATTAAACAAGGAGCTTGAAAAATAGGCTAAGCAAGACTACCAAGTGAGAAAAGAAAGAGAAGAATAAGTAGCATAATGTTTTGAATAAAAAGGAAATATATATATATATATATACTTAAAAAATTATTTTTCTAGAAAAAGAAGGAGGGAAGGGGCTTTTTTATTTTACAGCTTTATGTGCCATTTGAATTTCCTAACCATAGACATTTCTCTTGAATTTAAGAAAAATGGGTTTTCTGGGGAAGGAATTATGAACCTTTAAAATTTTTAACTTCATTGTCCTATAGTATGGAAAAGCTAATAAATGTTATTTTTGAAAATAAAATTAAGCTAAGTCATTTGAAAATTTATTTTTCTTTATACAGGCAAGTATGCAATTAATACCTAGTCTAATACTTTTATACAAAGCTGATAGAGAAAGTAACTTAGTCCTGTAGCCAATTTGCAAGTCCTTCTTTGCAGTAAATAAGCAGTTGTATATAGGGTCTTAGGATTCTAATAGTTGGAAAGGAGAATCAAGGCTCAGGAATTATCAAGAGCTATTCTAGATGTCCAGGTTTGCTCAGGGAACATTTGACATTCTTTGCAGAAATCCACTGGCTTCTAAGTTGTTTGAATTCCTGTGGAACTGATTTCTATTGCAAATGAGGTTACTAAAACCCTGATCTGGCATCTTTTACTCTTTCTTTTTCCTCCTGACTTTGCTCTGCCTGCTGTTTTCAGAACTAAATGCTGATCTGCTTTCAACGTGATGAACTAGCACCTGTTTTGCTTTCTGATTTCTGGAGGAAATTGGGAAAAGTAAGATTCATGATGTACCTACCAAATGAAGGAGGTGTTGAAATGAAAAGTAGGTCCAGAATCCCTGTGTGTTGTGTGTTGTGCCTGCTTGTGAATGTCTTGAATGAAAAACCATTATCTAAGGCACAGTGTATGAGATGTTTCTGTCATTTGACCACCACCTAGTTTTGTGTGCACTGTTTTTTTTCCTTTCCCGTTCAGGCAGTGTACTTCTGCAGCCTTATTATTATCCCCATCCCCCAACCTCACATCAAATCTTCCTTTTCTGAATCTCTCTCCCACCTCCAAAGCTTATTTGGAGCCTGCCCTCCAGCCCTCAGTGATGTCTAACTGGGATTGCAGAGCAGGGTTTCTGGGAACTAGGGGAAATGGAATGGAGAAGGGTGGGCTGGGACCACATTTTGGACAGGTAAGGCACTTGAATTTCATTCTGTAGTAAGTGAGAACTCTATTGGTTTAGGGATTGCTTTGTGAGTACAGAATCCAAAATACTCCCAGTAATTTAAACAAATTAGTTTTCATTTTTCTTACCTCATAGGAAACATGGAAATGAACAGTTGCTAGTACTTTTCAGCAGCTAAAGCTGTCAGGGCCAGATCTCTGTTATTCCCTTAGCCCTTCCCTCATGATGGCCTCCAGTTACAAGGCTGATGCCCTACCTTGAATATCATATTCATTTTCAAGGCAGGAAGGAAAAGAGGGATGAAGAGAAAACAGGTTCATGCAACCTGAGAGTGCATCCCCTTTAGGGAAGATTCCCTGCAAACCGCACTTGACAACTTCAGTTTTCAACTTACCAGGCAGAACTGTTCCTTGTGGCCAATCAGGGTTCTCCTAGAAAAGAAGCATCAGAGAATAGATATTTATTGGGTAACCAGCATGGAACTACACAGAGCCATCCCCATGCAGATTGGCGGTATGAATTTCCAAGAGAGAAATGTTGCATCAAACATTTCACCCCCAAACCCCGCCTCCTTTTTTTTAACTATAAAGCACTTTTTTTTTTTTTGCCTTGCCTCTTTTGAGATTACAGTATTAAGAACTTTTTTTTTTTTAATTGAAGGGTAGTTGACGCACAGTATTACATTACATTAGTTTCAAGTGTACAACACAGTGATAAAACATTTATATACATAATTCTAGGTTCCAGCTATCACCCTACCAAGCTGTTACAATAACTTGACTATATTCCTTATGCTATACATTACATCCCGGTTACTTATTTATTTTACCATTGGAAGTCTGTCCTTTTTTTTTTTTTTTTTTTCTGTGAGGGCATCTCTCATATTTATTGATCAAATGGTTGTTAACGACAATAAAATTCTGTATAGGGGAGTCAATGCTCAATGCACAATCATTAATCCACCCCAAGCCTAATTTTCGTCAGTCTCCAATCTTCTGAGGCATAACAAACAAGTTCTTACATGTAGAACAAATTCTTACATAATGAATAAGTTACATAGTGAACAGTACAAGGGCAGTCATCACAGAAACTTTCGGTTTTGCTCATGCATTATGACCTATAAACAGTCAGTTCAAATATGAATACTCATTTGGTTTTTATACTTGATTTATATGTGGATACCACATTTCTCTCTTTATTATTATTATTTTTAATAAAATGCTGAAGTGGTAGGTAGATACAAGATAAAGGTAGAAAACATAGTTTAGTGTTGTAAGAGAGCAAATGTAGATGATCAGGTGTGTGCCTGTAGACTATGTGTTAATCCAAGCTAGACAAGGGCAATAAAACATCCACGTATGCAGAAGATTTCTCTCAGAACGGGGGGGTGAGGTTCTAAGCCTCACCTCTGTTGATCCCCAATTTCTCACCTGATGACCCCCCTGCAACTGTGCCTGTCTTAGGTTGTTCCTCCCTTGAGGAATCTTACCCGTCTCTGGCTAACCAGTCATCTTCTGGGGCCATACAGGAAAATGTAAAGTTGGTAAGTGAGAGAGAAGCCTTATTGTTTGAAATGGTTAGCTTTTTATTTCCTTGCATATTTATGCCCTGTAGCTTCTATGCCCAGCATTTGTCTTGAGGTATGTTTACCACTTGGAAGAATTATGATACTCGGTAAATTTGATATGAGGCACGAATTCTATTTAAGGGTTGTAATTAGGAAGGAAGAAGAAAAGCTATAGAAGTAGCAGACGGAAGAAAACATGGGAAGATTGATTATTTCTTTGACATATCTTCTTATAGAGTAACTTCAGCATGTACAGGTTTTAAGCTACTACTTAAATTGCGCACACACATTAACATAATAGGAGTATAGTTACATAACCAAAGCATATCTGTAATTACCAGCCATCTCCAGTGAAACCAAGAAAACCAGTTAGGCACCTTAGTCATTTGTGAAAACTTATCTATGATATGGTGGATATTGTCCAACTGAACTTGAACAGTCTGAGATAAATCAGACAAATTAAAACAACCCATTCCTGGGGAATGTTCACATCCCTTATGTTCTTTTAACAGTAAATAGTCTGTAGTTGTAAGATTTTGGAGCGCTACAATTTGCAATTCTCCTAATTCTTGGTTGAGTTCCAACAGTATAGATCCAGTCAAATTTGTTGTTTTACTGTATGCACAGGCCAGCTTAGATATCTCCTTCTTCATTCCCACGGCAAGTCCAGGAGCTGGTGGGATGAGTGCATCTACAGCTGTAGCAGTGCGTGGATCTTTGTTGGGGTTTTTTGATGATCATCTTCTGGCATGAGTCTTCCAGAGAGTGCTGATGTTGGAAGTTCTCTTTCATATCGTATCTTAGTTCATTTTCGGGGTAGCCCAATTAGGCTTTGATCCTCTGTATAAACGCAAACAGACCCTTTGCCTACACTTTTATGTGCCCTTTATACCCTTGTGTAGAACTCATTGGAGGTTACCACACAGGAACTGCCGTTTTGTTTTGTTTTGTTTTGTTTTTGGTATCACTAATCTACACTTACATGACGAATATTATGTGTACTAGGCTCCCCCCTATACCAGTCTCCCTTATAAACCCCTTTACAGTCACTGTCCATCAGCATAGCAAAATGTTGTAGAATCACTACTTGCCTTCTCTGTGTTGTACAGCCCTCCCTTTTCTCCTACCCCCCCATGCATGTTAATCTTAATACCCCCCTACTTCTCCCCACCCCTTATCCCTTCCTACCCACCCATCCTCCCCAGTCCCTTTCCCTTTGGTACCTGTTAGTCCATTCTTGAGTTCTGTGATTGTGGTGCTGTTTTGTTCCTTCAGTTTTTCCTTTGTTCTTATATTCCACAGATAAGTGAAATCATTTGACATTTCTCTTTCTCTGCTTGGCTTGTTTCACTGAGCATAATACCCTCCAGCTCCATCCATGTTGCTGCAAATGATTGGATTTGCCCTTTTCTTATGGCTGAGTAGTATTCCATTGTGTATAAATACCACATCTTCTTTATTCATTCATCTATCGATGGACATTTAGGTTGCTTCCAATTCTTGGCTATTGTAAATAGTGCTGCAATAAACATAGGGGTGCACTGATCTTTCTCATACTTGATTGCTGCATTCTTAGGGTAAATTCCTAGGAGTGCAATTCCTGGGTCAAATGGTAAGTCTGTTATGAGCATTTTGATGTACCTCCATACTGCTTTCCACAATGGTTGAACTAACTTACATTCCCACCAGCAGTGTAGGAGGGTTCCCCTTTCTCCACAGCCTCGCCAACATTTGTTGTTGTTTGTCTTTTGGATGGCAGCCATCCTTACTGGTGTGAGGTGGTACCTCATTGTAGTTTTAATTTGCATTTCTCTGATAATTAGCGATGTGGAGCATCTTTTCATGTGTCTGTTGGCCATCTGTATTTCTTTTTTGGAGAACTGTCTGTTCAGTTCCTCTGCCCATTTTTTAATTGGGTTATTTGTTTTTTGTTTGTTGAGGCGTGTGAGCTCTTTATATATTCTGGACGTCAAGCCTTTATCGGATGTGTCATTTTCAAATATATTTTCCCATACTGTAGGGATCCTTTTTGTTCTATTGATGGTGTCTTTTGCTGTACAGAAGCTTTTCAGCTTAATATAGTCCCACGTACTCATTTTTGCTGTTGTTTTCCTTGCCCGGGGAGATATGTTCAAGAAGAGGTCACTCATGTTTATGTCTAAGAGGTTTTTGCCTATGTTTTCTTCCAAGAGTTTAATGGTTTCATGGCTTACATTCAGGTCTTTGATCCATTTTGAGTTTACTTTTGTATATGGGGTTAGACAATGGTCCAGTTTCATTCTCCTACATGTAGCTGTCCAGTTTTGCCAGCACCACCTGTTGAAGAGACTGTCATTTCGCCATTGTATGTCCATGGCTCCTTTATCAAATATTAATTGACCATATATGTCTGGGTTAATGTCTGGATTCTCTAGTCTGTTCCATTGGTCTGTGGCTCTGCTCTTGTGCCAGTACCAAATTGTCTTGATTACTATGGCTTTATAGTAGAGCTTGAAGTTGGGGAGTGAGATCCCCCCTACTTTATTCTTCTTTCTCAGGATTGCTTTGGCTATTCTGGGTCTTTGGCATTTCCATATGAATTTTTGAATTATTTGTTCCAGTTCATTGAAGAATGTTGCTGGTAGTTTCATAGGGATTGCATCAAATCTGTATATTGCTTTGGGCAGGATGGCCATTTTGACAATATTAATTCTTCCTAGCCACAAGCATGGGATGAGTTTCCATCTGTTAGTGTCCCCTTTAATTTCTCTTAAGAGTGACTTGTAGTTTTCAGAGTATAAGTCTTTCACTTCTTTGGTTAGGTTTATTCCTAGGTATTTTATTTTTTTTGATGCAATTGTGAATGGAGTTGTTTTCCTGATTTCTCTTTCTGTTGGTTCATTGTTAGTATATAGGAAAGCCACAGATTTCTGTGTGTTGATTTTGTATCCTGCAACTTTGCTGTATTCCGATATCAGTTCTAATAGTTTTGGGGTGGAGTCTTTAGGGTTTTTTATGTACAGTATCATGTCATCTGCAAATAGTGACAGTTTTACTTCTTCTTTACCAATCTGGATTCCTTGTATTTCTTTGTTTTGTCTGATTGCCGTGGCTAGGACCTCCAGTACTATGTTAAATAACAGTGTAGAGAGTGGGCATCCCTGTCTAGTTCCCGATCTCAGAGGAAATGCTTTCAGCTTCTTGCTGTTCAATATAATGTTGGCTGTGGGTTTATCATAGATGGCCTTTATTTTGTTGAGGTACTTGCCCTCTATTCCCATTTTGCTGAGAGTTTTTATCATGAATGGATGTTGAACTTTGTCAAATGCTTTTTCAGCATCTATGGAGATGATCATGTGGTTTTTGTCCTTCTTTTTGTTGATGTGGTGGATGATGTTGATGGACTTTCGAATGTTGTACCATCCTTGCATCCCTGGGATGAATCCCACTTGGTCATGGTGTATGATTTTTTTGATGTGTTTTCGAATTCGGTTTGCTAATATTTTGTTGAGTATTTTTGCATCTACGTTCATCAGGGATATTGGTCTGTAGTTTTCTTTTTTGGTGGGGTCTTTGCCTGGTTTTGGTATTAGGGTGATGTTAGCTTCATAGAATGAGTTTGGGAGTATCCCCTCCTCCTCTATTTTTTGGAAAACTGTAAGGAGAATGGGTATTATGTCTTCCCTGTATGTCTGATAAAATTCCGAGGTAAATCCATCTGGCCCGGGGGTTTTGTTCTTTGGTAGTTTTTTGATTACCTCTTCAATTTCGTTGCTGGTAATTGGTCTGTTTAGATTTTCTGTTTCTTCCTGGGTCAATCTTGGAAGGTTGTATTTTTCTAGGAAGTTGTCCATTTCTCCTAGGTTTCCCAGCTTGTTAGCATATAGGTTTTCATAGTATTCTCTAATAACTCTTTGTATTTCTGTGGGGTCCGTCGTGATTTTTCCTTTCTCGTTTCTGATACTGTTGATTTGTGTTGACTCTCTTTTCTTCTTAATAAGTCTGGCTAGAGGCTTATCTATTTTGTTTATTTTCTCGAAGAACCAGCTCTTGGTTTCATTGATTTTTGCTATTGTTTTATTCTTCTCAATTTTATTTATTTCTTCTCTGATCTTTATTATGTCCCTCCTTCTGCTGACCTTAGGCCTCATCTGTTCTTCTTTTTCCAATTTCGATAATTGTGACATTAGACCATTCATTTGGGATTGCTCTTCCTTTTTTAAATATGCTTGGATTGCTATATACTTTCCTCTTAAGACTGCTTTTGCTGTGTCCCACAGAAGTTGGGGCTTAGTGTTGTTGTTGTCATTTGTTTCCATATATTGCTGGATCTCCATTTTGGTCATTGATCCTTTGATTATTTAGGAGCGTGTTGTTAAGCCTCCATGTGTTTGTGAGCCTCTTTGCTTTCTTTGTACAGTTTATTTCTAGTTTAATGCCTTTGTGGTCTGAAAAGTTGGTTGGTAGGATTTCAATCTTTTGGAAGTTTCTGAGGCTCTTTTAGTGGCCTAGTATGTGGTCTATTCTGGAGAATGTTCCATGTGCACTTGAGAAGAATGTATATCCTGTTGCTTTTGGATGTAGAGTTCTATAGATGTTTATTAGGTCCATCTGCTCTACTGTGTTGTTCAGTGCTTCCGTGTCCTTACTTATTTTCTGCCCAGTGGATCTATCCTTTGGGGTGAGTGGTGTGTTGAAGTCTCCTAGAATGAATGCATTGCAGTCTATATCCCCCTTTAGTTCTGTTAGTATTTGTTTCACATATGCTGGTGCTCCTGTGTTTGGTGCATATATATTTAGAATGGTTATATCCTCTTGTTTGACTGAGCCCTTTATCATTATATAGTGTCCTTCTTTATCTCTTGTTACTTTCTTTGTTTTGAAATCTATTTTGTCTGATATTAGTACTGCAACCCCTGCTTTCTTCTCGCTGTTGTTTGCTTGAAATATGTTTTTCCATCCCTTGACTTTTAGTCTGTACATGTCTTTGGGTTTGAGATGAGTTTCTTGTAAGCAGCATATAGATGGGTCTTGCTTTTTTATCCATTCTGTTACTCTGTGTCTTTTGATTGGTGCATTCAACCCATTAACATTTAGGGTGACTATTGAAAGATATGTACTTATTGCCATTGTAGGCTTTAAATTCGTGTTTACCAAAGGTTCAAGGTTAGCCTCTTTAGTACCTTATTGCCTAACTTAGCTCGCTTATTGAGCTGTTATATACATTGTTTGGAGATTCTTTTCTTCTCTCCCTTCTTGTTCCTCCTCCTCGATTCTTCATATGTTGGGTGTTTTGTGCTGTGCTCTTTCTAGGAGTGCTCCCATCTAGAGCAGTCCTTGTAAGATGTTCTGTAGAGGTGGTGTGTGGAAAGCAAATTCCCTCAGCTTTTGTTTGTCTGGGAATTGTTTAATCCCACCGTCATATTTGAATGATAGTCGTGCTGGATACAGTATCCTTGGTTCAAGGCCCTTATGTTTCATTGTATTAAATATATCATGCCATTCTCTTCTGGCCTGTAGGGTTTCTGTTGAGAAATCTGATGTTAGCCTGATGGGTTTTCCTTTATAGGTGACCTTTTTCTCTCTAGCTGCCTTTAACACTCTTTCCTTGTCCTTGATCTTTGTCATTTTAATTATTATGTGTCTTGGTGTTGTCCTTCTTGGATCCTTTCTGTTGGGGGTTCTGTGTATTTCCGTGGTCTGTTCGATTATTTCCTCCCCCAGTTTGGGGAAGTTTTCAGCAATTATTTCTTCTAAGATACTTTCCATCTCTTTTCCTCTCTCTCTTCTTCTTCTGGGAGCCCTATAATACGGATATTGTTCCTTTTGGATTGGTCACACAGTTCTCTTAATATTGTTTCATTCCTGGAGATCCTTTTGTCTCTCTCTATGTCAGCTTCTATGCATTCCTGTTCTCTGATTTCAATTCCATCAATGGCCTCTTGCATTCTATCCATTCTGCTTATAAACCCTTCCAGAGTTTGTTTCATTTCTGCGATCTCCTTTCTGGCATCTGTGATCTCCCCCCGGACTTCATCCCATTTCTCTTGCGTATTTCTCTGCATCTCTGTCAGCATGTTTATGATTCTTATTTTGAATTCTTTTTCAGGAAGACTTTTTAGGTCTGTTTCCTTCTCTGGTGTTGTCTCTGTGATCTTTGTCTGCCTGTAGCTTTGCCTTTTCATGGTGATAGGAATAGTTTGCAGAGCTGGGACGAGTGATGGCTGGAAGGACTTCCTTTCTTGTTGGTTTGTGGCCCTCCTCTCCTGGGAGAACAGCGACCTCTTGTGGCTTGTGCTGCGCAGCTGCGCGCAGACAGGGTTTCTGCTTCCTGCCCGGCTGCTATGGAGTTAATCTCCACTGTTGCTGTGGGCGTGCCCTGGCTCAGGCAGCTACTCCAAAGTGGTGGAGTCGTGTTGGAGCAGGAGCGGCTGGGAGGCTATTTATCTCCGTAAGGGGCCTCCCTGCTCCCTGCAGCCCAGGGGTTAGGGTGCCCAGAGATCCCCGGATTCCCTACCTCTGGATAAAGTGTCCCGCCCTGCCCCTTTAAGACTTCCAAAAAGCACCCGCCAAAACAAAACAACGACCACAAAAAAAAAAAAAAAAAAAAATGGCTGCTCGTTTTTCTTTATTCTCCGGTGCCAGCCTCAGGCCTCTGCTCATCGGTCTTGCTGCCCTGTTTCCCTAGTATTGGGGTCCCTTTCCCTTTAAGACTTCCAAAAAGCGCTCGCCAAAACAAAACAGCAAAACAGCAAAAAAAAAAAAATGGTCGCACGCTTTTCTTATGTCCTCCGGCACCTGGCCTCCAGTGCCTGCTCACTGTTCTTGCTGCCCTGTTTTCCTAGTATCGAGCGCCCTGCACTCTGGCCCGGATGGCTGGGGCTGGGTGTTCCGCAGTCCTGGGCTCCGTCTCCCTCCCGCTCTGCCTGCTCTTCTCCCGCCGGGAGCTGGGGGGGAGGGGCGCTCGGCTCCCGCGGGGCCGGGGCTTGTATCTTACCCCCTTCGCGAGGCGCTGGGTTCTCTCAGGTGCGGATGTGGTCTGGATATTGTCCTGTGTCCTCTGGTCTTTATTCTAGGAAGGGTTGTCTTTGTTATATTTTCATAGATATATGTTGTTTTGGGAGGAGATTTCCGCTGCTCTACTCACGCCGCCATCTTCCGCCCCCTCTCTCAGTATTAAGAACTTTTGGAAACATTCTAAAAATAATGTAAGATAGAATGAAATCAAATGCTAAACTGCGGGGCAGACTTGGAGTGTAGTAAAAGTCAGAAGAAGAAATGTGTTGGAGGTAGGAACTGCTAGAAAAGATTTCCTGAGAAAGAGACTTGAGCTAGCCTATGAAAAATGGGCTCTGTATGACACTGTAATGGTGGGTACATGACAGTGTATATTTGTTGAAACCCAAAACAACACCAAGAGTGAAGTCTAATGTGAACTGTGGACTTCAAGTTATAATATGTGTCAGTGTAGGTTCATTGATTGAAACAAATGTGCCACTCTGGTGGGAGAGGCTGTGCTTACCTGGGGGCAGGACCACGTGGGAGTTCTCTACTTGCCACTCAATTTTGTTGTGAACCTAAAACTTCTCTGAAAAAATAAAAAACTTTTTTTTTAAGATGAATTGGATTTAAATAACAAGAGAGATGGTGAGGCTGGTATTCCAATAAGAGAGGAAACATGAAGGAGATCACAGATACAGAAATAACTGTGGCATAGGACAGCAGGGTGAGGTTGAGTTGGCCCATAATTTTAAACAACCTTTAAGTTCGGTGTCAAATGGTTACCTGAATTGAATTGGAATAAACTTAAACTTTTGTTATTTACCACTCATTCCTATAGAGTTTTTCAGAGTTTACAAAAGAAAATTTGAAGTTATTTTACTGTTATTTTCTGTAGAAGAGGAATGATTTAACTATTGATATTCTGCAGCCATGTATATGTGTGTTTATTTCACAAGTTAAGCTCATTTAGTTGACTGATATCTATAGGATTAAATTCCATTCATGTGTTCTTTTCAAAACTGACTATTTAAAACAGTCTACTCTTTATTTGGGATTCTTTCTAAGAACTGTGTATTTTCTACTTTGGTTATCTTATTTTTCATTTAAGTATGAAAACTTTTCTATTTTGTGATCTGTTGTAATCATTTTGTAACATACTGGTATTAGCCATTTTAGCTTTTTTTTAAGTAAATCATTATCCTGGTAAAAAGAACTTATTTCAGTTGGTTAATTAAGCAAAGTGTAATAAAGTTGAGTTCTAATTATTTTTCTTTCCCAAGTCATTTAAATAGATACTTTTAATTACACATTGAATTTAATTGAATTGGGTCTGATTTGATAAACTCCCTATGCAGCTGTTAAAATTTAAGCAATTAACTACAATCTCTATAATTTACCATTTCTTAGTGTAACTGGACAACTTTTATTAAGGCTAGGCTTTCCTCTTCTTTTCTGTACTTCACATAGTCATTAATATTATTCATACTACGGGGCAGAGGTCATTTGTGTAGCGGCTAGCATTGTGACTGGTGATACATCGCCAGAAAAGTACACCACCCGTGGGGTTGAAAAGGCTTGCCTTTTAATCTGGTTTATATTAATGCAGGTGGAAAATACCGCATTTTCTCTTCTATTTATAGTGTTGCCACTTCACTGGAGGAAGGTTTTTTGTTTGTTTTATTTGTTTTTTGTTTGCTTTCAGATAAAAGCCTTTTTGGTTGCATAAACTGTGTGGTTTGTTCCTGCCAGCTAGATGTATCAGAAGCAATTTTTAATATGAATCAGTAGCTGCTTTTAGTTGTAAATAAAACAGCTTAAGAAGTGATTTGCACAACATTTATGGAAGATGTGTTTTCCAAAATACGCTTTTCTTCATTTCAGCTAAGATGGATGTTTCTTTGGCTTTTTAGCAGTTATCAAAAGAAATACATTAAATTGCTTTTGGAGAAAAATGGGGTTTACAAATCTCTCAAAGCCTAAACACTTCTTCTGTCGCCTTTCTGATGTTTGCAGCAGAGGCTGTGATGTTCTCATGCCTTTTCCCCATGTATAGGCAATATTCTGTTGTGTTTGGAGTTTATCACTCTAATTCCGAGATACTCACTACAGGTGGTACTGGGCAGACTTTTCTTGTTATGTGGCTGCAAAAACAGCCATTTGATTTTGAGTCTTGCCTGATACCATGTCAAAACCATCCTAGAATTACATTAAATATTTTCTTTCTGTCTGACATGGAATGAATATGACTGTAATGTAACAAATTTTTTGGTCACCTTTTCTCTACAGCCTTAGCAGCTATCAAAAAATAAGCAAATGTATATTTCTCACTTTCACAAAACCTCCACACAGTCTTACATGCCTCTAGTAGCTGCCACATCATAACTTTTTGTTCTATCTGGAGTATGTGAAATGCAAAGAAAAAGTTAATCTTAATTATTTCTGTCCATAGAATGAATAAGGAATGTCAGATGAGACTCAGATACACGTTACTAAATGTTCTTATCAAATTATATTTGTTTTTACAACTAGAAAGGAGCAATAGAGTGTTGAACAGATAGTTATAAGATATCATTCTGTTCCACAAAGTAGGTTTATTCTGGTGTAGAATGGATGGGGCTAGATGTAATACCATACCACAAAGTGGGTTTATTCTGGTGTGGAAGGGTGCTATCATTCAGTGTCTGTAGTTACCTAAGTTGCTGTGGTACAATACCTGTAAATTTGCATAGTGAAAGGGATGCTTTCCTCTCCTGTTGACAGCCTACAAAAGATTAAAAACACCAATCAGCTTCTGCCCACATTTTATTTCCTGGACCTTCCTGCAAAATGACCTTCAACAACACCTCACAGTTTCCCAGCCCCAATGTGAATGGCACATTTCTTCCGTGCTGTATTTTCTCATCTTATCCTCTGCTCTTGCACCCTGGAGTTCGTGGCTGGGATCCCATTTCCTGCAGCATTTGAAGCAGAGGAAGCCCTGAGGGCTTGTGGAGGGTCCCTGTGTGGTGCTTCCTAGCTGCCCTGGGCTTCCTCTGGCCCGGCCACGTGGGCTGCTTCCGCTGCAGGCATAGGTTTCACCATACTCACTGGTGTCACTTATTTTCCCTTAACAGTCAAATAGTTATCTCTTGGTACATGTTAAGGGTACGTGGAAAAACATGAATAATTATTAAATTATACAGAAAGCAGATTTCTTAAGAGTCTGTTTGGTCTGGTTTCGGTTTATTTTCAGTAAAATGATAAAACCATTTTTTATCCACATCCAGAGGCTTGTTTGGCTCCACTTTTTGTTCATCCGGAATCCACTGAAGCTGCAGTAGTTCAGAGCCAGAAGTTCCATGTGATCTGCTTCAGCGGCTTCCATTGCCTTCAGGAGAAAGTCCAAACCCTCAGAACTCAAGGAGGCATTACCGCAGCCTGATTGCCTCATCTTATTTTCAACTGCCTGCCTGCCTGAACCCACTATTCTAACTAGATAGTCCCCTGGTTACTCTTCTTCTTTTGTTTTTGTTTTTGTTTTTTTTCTCCCTTGGTAGTTTGCCTATGCCCAAGCCAGGAATACTCTCTGCTTTATTCTTCACTTCTACAGATTCTCTCCATTCTTTAAAATCCTTATACAGTGAAGTTTCCCATCACAACTACTTCCTGTAGCACCTTCTCCTACCTCTGAAACCCTGTAATACTGTATTGTGTATTTCGTTAGTCTTCAATGGTGGACTAATAATTATTGATTTTTAAAAACTGAATTGTTCTGTTGTTACAGTTTCACATATTTACATATTGTCTCCTCCAAAGGATGATAACATCTCACTTGCAAGATGCTTATGGCCTGTGATCTTTATATTCTTAGTGTATAGCACAATTGCTGGCCCATGGGAGTATCTGTAAGTGTGTATTAAAAAAATTAACATTCTGAGTCTGGGAACATGGGGGTTCCACTGATAGCAACAAAGAGACTGACATCAGAGTTTGCCTGATTTTGTGAGGCCAGTTAGTTCATCTTTTGACATAGTTTCAAGTAATAGTACAGACATATGAGCATTTATTCCTTAGGGGTGGAAGACTGGAAATGTATTGAGAATATATATATAAATGCAGACTTAAAAGTGATGACAATTAGAGATTGTGCCTTAAGCCATAAGAAGAGAGAACTTTTCTGAAGAGAAGAGAAATTAATGGGGGAATAACAAGTTGCAAAGCACAGTTTGGGGAAGTAACCTAGAATTAGGGGGCCAGAAAAGGAAAAAGTGGTAGAAGAAGATACATTATTCATTTACTATTATTTTCCCTATACTGAGTGCAAGGTGTCCCACCAAGTAGGGTGTGCTGTCTGAATAAATGCAAGTAAAAAGAAAACTGAAGTAAAGCAGGAAATGAAGCCCCGTTTTGTCTGATGCAGACTCCCATGAGCTTTGATCATTCCTACACAGACTACACATACAACTCCAAGGAATTTAATCAGAAGCTCTCTATCATGTGGACAAGTCAGAAAAGTCATTAGGAGTTATGAGACTGACTTATGTCCTTATTCTAGTGCAAATTTCATAAATAACATTTCAAAAAAAATTTAGTATCTATGACTGAAGTGTTACAATATCATGGCAGATAAATCAAGTAAATTAACAAAAGGGTTATAAGATAGAGAAAATTTTAGATGAAACACTGAATTACCTGAAAGTTACTCTGTAATCTTTATGTTTTTTTTAAACCACTAACACATTCTTCAATTGCTGTGACAGTATTCTGCATCCAAATTTTCAAATAAGTTATTTGCTTAGTGTGTCGGGGATCTGTCGAGACCACCCTGAGTTATGTGATTCCAAGGAAGACTTGGGACTCAGCATGTAGTCATACTCCTGGTGGCTAAGATGTATTGTAAAAGCAAAATCAGGCCAGCTGTGGTAACTTTTCTGCATAGGTAGATTGAAACTCTGAGATTGTCATGTAAGAAGTTGCCATATTCAACCACTGTTTACTATAAAAATGGCAATTGCATGGTGTTCAAATTCCAGTTGGCTTCTAATTTTCTCTCCCAAAGCTACGTGTTGTAGCCTGGAGGCTGTGTAGCCACAAAGCCCAACTGAACAATATAGCAAAGAAGAACTCATCAGAGCTGGAAGCTGAAGGCTAAACTTTCACTGTTTCCCAACCGACATTCCATATATTTTTTTTTTAAGTAGTGTAGTGGCAGAAATACATTATCTTTGTGGATGTAAAGACCACATATCATTCATGACACTTAAAGTCAGGGTGATCCCTACAATTGCAGTAATAAATGTCTTATTTGCATAAGCTGCTGTCACCAAATTAAGCATTTGCTAGACTAATTATTTTGACCAATTGAGAAAAGATTCTTCAACCATATCATCTAGCCAAAAACAAACAAAAAAGTGAGAACCTCAAAGCAGTAAGAACACTGCAAGAAATGCAGTGACTCGTAGAGAATGTGGATTATAGAGGCATGTTTGTGGCACATAGTGGAGCTGCAGAATTTTTACTGGATGAAAGCTCCAAATGTTTGCCACCTGTATATGTCATTTTAGAGTGATTCAGACAGAAGGGGGTCCCAGACCGCAAGGGTGCTTCTTTCTATCCTTTGTCTTGTCTTTAACACCGTTACATGTGACACTAATGGAGTAAAGCTTTCAAGATAGCAGGAAAATCAGTAAAGATTTTAGTGAGGACATATTGATCATCATAGTACATGGCTTAGTTTTCTTTTTTAAAAAATGGGATTCAAATAAATAGTATTGGAAAGTCACCTGAGTCATCTTTAAAATGCTGAGTTTTTTAATGGTAAATTTGAAAATGGTGTATGGGATCCTGTCTGCTAGTTACCTAGGATTTCCAGATTTATAAATGTTGGAAAACATGAAAATGTTCATTAAAATAAATTAATTCCTGTTTTGATTGTACTCAAATAGTGACATACCCTGTGCTTTGTTAAAAAAAGAAAATCTGTCATAAGATTTTATTTTCCTATTCATATGATTGAGGGCTCTTTTTTTTAATGCTCATATATACTTAATGTGATCATAACTTGAAAGGTATTACATTTCAGAAAACTGTTATCTTCCTAAGCCCCAGAAGAACTGATGATTACCTTTTCCCAAGCCAGGTTATACTCTAAAAACAAAACAAGTCCAGCCAACCTGAAGTGCCACAGGAGGTGTGATTGCAGCTGGGATGAAAACCTCTGAAATGAACAGTTGAGCCATACTTGGCTCCCCTGGACCACTGTCACCAACATGCATAGGTTTGATTTCTCTGTTAGTGAAGAGTGGAGCAAACCCTGAAGAAATAGAAACCCAGTTTCCCACACTTGTGGAGAAAATAGGGAGAGGGTGCAAAATGCTTTCTACCATTTATGAAGCCTTGCAATGGGCCCAGCAGTCTCATTTAATTTTCACAACTCTGAAATTAACTGTTTTCTCTCTTATAGATGGGGAAATAAAGACTGAGAGGTTCAGTAATGTGCCAAAGATTTCATAGCTCAGAAATGGCAGAGCCAGCTCATCTGGCTCTGAAGTGCACACTTCCTCCCCCACAACCTCCACACACACAGCTGCAGCACACGGCTGCTATGGGGTGGGTGGCCCAGGGCCCCTGTGGAAGAGTGCAGAAGTAGAAAGAAAAGGGGCTGAATGTTTGTTGAACACCTGCTGTGTGTCAAGCCCTGTGGTAGATTCGTAACATATGTCTTGTCAATCCTCCCAGTGACTCTCTGAGTTAGGCAGTCTCACTCCTATATTACCTACACATAAAAGTCAAGAAACTTTCTAAAGGTCCCTCCGATAGTAAGTAGCCGGCCTCACATGTGAATCCAGGTCTGTTTGAGTCTGATCTTCTCTCTTACCAGGATAGAGGCTCTGGGCAGAGTGTGTCCCTGCTGAGCTGTGCCCTGCCAGTGAGGTTTGGAGAAATAAGGACTCTTGCAGTGGAAGGGAAAACACTGATGTAAAAGTGGAAAGATAGCATGAAACTTTAGACGGATGTTGTATCCCCTGGGGGAAGGGTGTTCCCGGCCCAGGGCAAACCCCCAGTGAAACCAATGAAATCAAAATAAGTCAAGGGAAAGGCTAGGTTGGGAGTAAGGCCTTTTTATTGCTCACAGCTTGCTTGAATTCACTGGCCAGGCTTGACACCGTCTGTCCCCGCTGGCTGTGGCTCGTGCCCTGCCACCACAGGGTCCTCTACTTCCCGCCCGCTCCTTCCAGGAAGCAGGTGGGTCCTCCGTGACAGGCAGGTGCCAAATTATGTACCAGGAACAGAGGAGAAGAGAGAAGGGCTATTTTCTATCCACCCCTTGCCCCAGATAGGGAGGCTCTGTCGTGGTAAACACCTATTGATATGTAAATGAACTAGGGCTAGGCAGGAGATTCTGGAAATTCTGTCATTTACCCCACAGATGTTGGTTAGAAATTAATAGTACATACTCCTGGACTGAACAACCTGACAATTTAAAAAAATCGTTTTCATTTTACTAAACCTATCAGTTTTACATGAACTTAAAATTTTTTAAGATTGATTTTAAATTTGTCTCGTTATAAGTACGATTCCAAAGGTCTTCTGAGATAGAAAGGAATTTCTGAGATCCAGATGATAATACAGTGGGCAGATAGATGTTCAATTAGAGTAGATCCAATAGAAGTCAGATATATATTGATAATTGGAATTTAAGTATGAAGATTTCTGGTTTAATTGAAATTTATCTTTTACATTTTAGTTTCAATACAATAAATTATAGCTGTCCTCTACCCACCTCACCAAAAACAGCTTTTATCAAGGATTATTTGGAAAAGTCGCTTGCACTGAACATGTGTGGTAGCCTTTTTAATCTCCTTCATGGTCAACTGTTATATAATATTCACTTAGGATTAATGTTTGTTGTCAGGACGTGGGGACACTGCAGATAATCAGCAGTGGAAGAGTAAATTATATTAAACATACTATGGCATTGAAGCTCGGGAGAAGCAGGGGGGATTCCCCACCTGGGGCAAGTTGTGTATGAATTCAGTGAGACCGGAGGAGGACAAGGGCAAGAGGTTGGGTTTGTTCTCAAGGCTCAGCCTCTCTGGCATTGGCTGTTGTCTCCAGGATAGCTGGGAAACCCCTTGCGCATGGCTTGCAAGCTCTCTGTCTCTCTCTGGCATTGCTCCAAGCTCCAGCTGCTCGGCGCTCTCCCTCCACCTGTGCTCAACCACACTGCCACGCCAGCCGGAACTCTGTGGGCGGTTCCCTGGTGACTGGTGGGCGTTTGACCAATTACTTACCAGGAAAGGAGGGTAAGAGAGAATGGATGCTTCTTTTCAACCCCCACCCTGGATCAGCATTCTTGTGACTGACCAGCAGCTCTACTACAAGTAAACATCCTATAAATGTGCAAACATATGCTTTTCTTACATACACAATGGGCGCTGTTAAGGCCAGGCAAAAATCCTGGTCAGAAAGTTCCATTTTCCCCACAGACATAAAAGAAATGAATACATTCGAAATATATTGTGAAAAAATAGTCCTAATTATCTTTCAGTTAACTAAAAATAATAGAAGGTCCTTAAACAGTTTATTAATCAAGGCTTCACTTGCTGCGTCCTAGAGGCAGTTATATAAAAAGAAAATTATAATCAAAGTATTCCAAATCTGTATGGCACTCTACTTCTTTCTGTTTCTTTCATAACTATTAACTTCTCTATGAACAGTTTTAAGATTAACTTGCAGGATAAGGAAAAAGATGGTTCTTTCCATAGTGAGCAACAAAGTTTCCAAGTTTCCAATTTTTGGTGTATCAGGGCTGCCTCTGAAGTTGAGACTGTAGTCCAAGACTAACAGGTATGGGTTCACCTGCTCCGAGCTTGTAAATGGCAACTTGTTTTCGGCAAGTGGGATGAGGGGACATCTTACAGCTTCCTAGAACCCATCACACTTTCTGATTTCCCTTCGAGATCAGTCAGGGCCTATCCTGGCCCCTCTTGTACTCATCTTGTTTTGTCGCAAATCAGTGTAAGTACACACACAATGTAGCCCTTTTTCGGTGATAATTAATTGCCTAGTACAATTTCAAGCAGAAAGTCCTATCAGAAACCACAAATTGAGGCCTTGTGCTGTTTAATTTTTTTATTTTCTATCTGCCCAGTATCTACTTTATCTAAGAAAGTTCAAGCAGCTAAAACACAAACCAATCAATGTTTATGTTGATTTCAAGCTGTTACTTAAAGCAAATACATTATTTGAAATTGGGCAATACTAAAAGACTTGTGTAAGATACTTTTTACTTAATTTAATCTGTGCTTTTCCATGCTAGCTAATACTATATGTAATTGAGAGAGCACCCCAAAAGTTTGGTCTGTTCCCCATTTGGAGGTCAAAAGTTACTTTAGTAAATTTAATCATTTTTTTAGTATATCTTGGGTACCATTTTGAAATTTAGGCTTTTTGAAACATAATTATTGTCATGCCCTGTCAGATTCAAAAACTCTGAGCAAATAATTCCGGTTTTCCAGATAATCTCCAATTCCTTTAGCCTAATGGAGGAGATAAAATATGTAATACGACAAGGGATAAGGACTACAATAAAGCAGAATAAGGAGTAGGGAGTGATGAGTGATGGGGGTGCCACTTTAAACAGGTCCAGGAGACTCCCTAATGTCACATTGGAGTGTAGATACAAAGGAAGTGAGGTGGAAGATCTCTGTTCATATCAGGGAGAACATCCCAGGTATATGCAAAGACTGCAGAGGACTAAGTCAGACTAGAGCAGAGTAATTAAAAGGGAGCCATGTAGTACCTTCTGTGCTATGGTAGAGACCTTGAGTTTTATCCTGAATGGGATGAGAGCTGTGGGAAGGTTTTGAGCAGAGGAACATGTGACTTAACATTTTAATGGGATCACTCTGGCTGCTGAGATGAAAATAGGCTGATGGGGATCAGGGGTAGAATTAGACTAGTTAAGATACTGCAGTCACACAAGGAAGAGATGATCAGAAAGCTAGTGGTAAGATTTTTTTAAAAGATAGAGCTGAAAGAATTCACTAATGGATTGAATGTGGGGAGAAATAGAAGAAGAGAAGTCAAGGTTGACTCCCGGGCTGAGGTGTGACCAACCCGAAGAAGGAAATTGCTTTTATTGATGGGGAAAACAGTGGGCAGAGCAGGTTTTAAGACAGAAGTAGGAGACAGGGAAAACTCAAGGGTTTGGTTTTTTGACATGATTTCTGTGTAAGACAGTAGCAACTATCTTTAAATATCCTTTGAAAATGTGTTAAATAATACATGGAAAGAAAAAGAGTAATATGCTTAAAATATAGGACCCTGTACTTTATGTAACCAGAGAATCACCTGGTATTTCTGCCCTTCTTCCTTTCCTAGAATATATTTCCCTTAGTCTCTTTAATAATCTTTGTTATTGAACTTTTGTCAGAGGCTTTTTCAAAATCTTGGTAAATTATATGTCCTGGTTCTCATTTGATAACCTACTTGGTTATGTTCTTGGAATTGTTTGGTTTGTAGTGCATGAACAGAACTAGTATCAGAGACTTTAGATACCAGTCCTGCTTCCACACGGTTGCTCTATGTGTAAACTGGGACCGCTGGGGTAAACGACTTCCTTCAAACACGCCACCCGGTAGGACTGGTCAATTGAGCTGAGGTCTTTGGGTGTGCCCTTCTCCCTGAATGATACACTCCTTGAGGGAAGGAGCTGTAAATCATCTTTTTATTTCTTGAATTTAGCCTGGTTCCTGGTACAAGGGGTAATGGTAAATGTTGCCTCGGTGAACATTTCTGAATAAAATTTAAGAAACTAAATATGTCTTTTCTCTTTCCTCATTTGTGTAGCGCCTGACAGCTACAAAGTGCAAGATAAGAGAACTGCTGCCTCCAACCGGCCCTCCACTGCTACTTCAGGACAAAATAGCAACAACTCAGGAAATAAACCAGGTATGCATTTCAAGTGCTGTAGAAAAGAGAAGGTTATCCCCCTAAAGCCTTAAGGCATGCTAGAATTTAGGAGATCTTGGTTCTAATCCTGCCACTAAAACACACATTCATACAGGTTTGTATGAGTTTAAGTCAAAGAACCTCTCAAACCCTTGATTTTTCTCTCTTTAAAAATGGAGATTCAAGCACATGCCTTCTTACCTCTAAGAATCATTTTGGCAGCCAACAAGATGGCATGTGTGGATTCACTGTTTACTGTCAAACAGTGTATCAGAAGCAATAATTTTACTATTCTGTTTGAAATGATAGACATGACACAATTTTTTGTACCAGTATGCCCAGCATTAGTGAATATCTCTTTTGTGACTTTTTCGAAAACCATTTAAGGAAATCTTTACACATAGCAAAGCTGGTACAGAATTAAGTCTTTGTTCTCCATTGCCTGCAATGATTGTACACCTACGCAGTAATTTCATTTAATAGCCTATGATTCCTGGTCTGTTCCACTCAGTGATAAAAAGAAGCAAACATAGTACAAGCAATTGAGTAGACAATGCAGTTGCTTCCAGATACCCAACCACATTGTGTAGTCCTTGGGGGAGACTAACATATAGTATGATGATAAGAAACAGTCAAAGGAAGGTAAAGGCAAACTGAACACCACATGGGGGCTTGGAAGCCTGCATACTTACTGCTGTAGCCAACGCCGAAGTCAATCAAGAACAGTGACTCAGTGAGAATAAAGGTGGGAATAACTAGCCTCATAGAAAACATTTCCTATTATGTGTAATTTTGTGGGGGATGGGGGTCCATATGGAAAAGGTCTTAAACAGAGCAGATAAATCTGGCTTGTCACTTAGAAGAAGGATGAATAGCAAGCACCATAGCAAGTATTACATGAGCACCCATTAGTGGAAAATGATGTGTAGTTTCAGCAGTTTTAATGAACAGGCTATTTCCCCACTTAGTCAGTTTGTCTTCAGATTTATTCATTTGTGCACACACCACCCAGCCAGTAAATAAATCTAATATTTATTGAGTAGTTGTTCTATGCCTGGGACTGTGAGAGACTATTTAAGCAAAACATTAAAAAAATGAAACTGTGAAGCCCATGTCCTCATAGGGCCTATTCTAATGGAATTTTGTTCCTACACTCAAGTGAGCTTCTTCTTGGTGGAAGTGAAGTTCTTTAGCGTGAAAGCTCCATTTGTTTACCACAAGAATTGAACATGGCTAAATGATGTGTACTATTTTTCCCTTATTTTCCCCATGAGCCATCGCTTTTAATTTCTGCCATTCTTTACTGTTCAGTGTATACTTTTATATCCTGATAACTCATTCCTATTTATCTAGTGTTGGTGCTGTGTATGTAGGTACTAGGGATGTATTACTAAAGATATACTCCCTACCCTCTAGTTGACAGTGTGGTGGGATAAACCAATACTTGAATAGGTAATTCTTAACACAGAATTTCCAGTGTGATAAGAGAGAGTTGCAGAATGTATTTGAGAACAGAGGGCAAAAAATCTTTTCTATTCCAATTGGCCATCTCTTTATAAAGCTATTTGATTTACTTGCTAAAGTCAAGTTAAATGAGACATTTCATTTTAAATTGTGTCTTTTGAGCATCCTGTGTCTGCTTTTTTATACATACGGAGAGGCAAAGGTACATAAAAGACTCTTATTTTTAAAACCATCATGTTATATTCCTGAATGTCTTGGAAGGATGATACAAGAGGTTCCCCATTGGAGGGCTAGACTTGAGTAAAACCTTTAGATTTAATGGGCCATGAGTCATGTGGATGTCTGTCCAGGACAGTTTAATTTTCATTCTCTAGAACTTAGAAAGGGAGCAGGGGGAAGTACATGCTAAATTTGGGAGTATTTCAAATGTTGCCCCAATCAAATGATTTCTCAGGGTCCTTTTTAACCCAGCAAATTATAGTAATTAAATTTCCTTCCCTCCTCTACCTTCTTATACCTGAAATTCATTAGAAGGCTCTAGCATATATCTTTGATTTAGAAAGGTTCTATCCATATTGAAATTGTTAATATTTTATTTTTTAAAACACATATGGAAGGTCCTCATGATGTTATGTAAATATGGGCATGCTACATCTCCGTAATTCAGGAGGACTGGTATGCTCAGCTATGAATACTTGAACACACGTGGAAAGAGGCTGTAAGGTGACAGACCTCTCCGTATCTACAGAAGTGGGAGATGGTTCTTCAGAACTCCATCAGTTACCTTCAAATGACTGAGTTTCACCTAATTAGAAGAAAAAAACTGGATTATCTTCATGAGCTATGTGTACCTGCAAAAAGCAGACACTCAAGTTCATTAAAAAATGTCTTTTAATTGATATCCCTCTACTACTCTCCACCTCACGTCTTTGAAAGAGTCACTAAAACTTCACTCTGCCTTATTGTTTATAAATACTTTCCTCTCACAGAAGATGGTATGGCTTAAAATCTTCCAGCTCTCCTCTGGCTGCTACATCAAGCCATTCTAATGACTCCCTAGGTGCCCTGGGGTGGGAAAGGACACAGGATTGAGTTAGAGACCTGGTTTTAAGCCCTAGTTCTGACCCTTAACTGTGCCAATTTCCTTAGTCACATGTATTTCCCTTGGTTTTTCTTGTTTGAGACCTAGGCTTAATAACTCTTCATTGAGTGAATAAATGCTTGGCTCACTCAGGATTATTGTGAAGAATAAGATAATAATATATGTGAAAGGGTTTGTAAAATGCCATGCCTGAACAGAAGTTATTTATTCTATAAGTGGTAGTCTTTCAGATAGAAGTCAAGGCCTAGTGAGTTCTTGAAAAAGACTTGTCAGTGTGAGTCGATTCTCTTCATCTTTAATAGTCATTCTCTAGTTCCAGTTTATACAAGACAGTCTAGGTGTGTGCACGCCATGGAAGACAGAATATTAATAGCTGTCCCTTTCCCTCGTAAACCTGCGGCGGCTTGGGTGGTCACCCCACCCTTCCATCATCACAGGTAGAGGGAAGGCAGAGAGCTGCTGCAAGTTTCTCACACCAAAATTCTATTGTCTTAAAACTTCTCCTTCTAAGAATCAGTAACTTCATTTTATTCTAACAGTGTTACATTTGTTGGGAAACAACTGTGGAATGTTCATAATGTAATATCATTTTCTGTACCTTGATTTTGTTCCAGGGAATAGTGGTGTGAGGGTAAAACTGAGAGGGAGACAAAGAATTAGAGAAAATTCACAATTTCCTTGGAACTGCTCAACTGTATTTTTTCCTTTTTGGAAAACTATCTTTCAAAATAAAATGACAAGTTTTCAGTTATCAAAACTTAAAATTGTGACTGCTGGCACTTATATTTTTAAAAGTCTACTACCAAGTACAAGATTGCTATTAGTTTGCCTCATTGGCGAAGTTAATGGAAGTTTTAAGACTTTAGAAATTAGCTAAGGTCGTTTGCTCATTCATTCAGCAAGTACTTATTGAACATCCTCCTTTCTGCCAGGCGTAGTCCTAGACATTGGGAAGACAGCATCGAGCAGACAAGGCTCTGCTCCTCCCGCCAGAATTCACAGCCATCTTTAATCTGCCAGACACAGTATTACTGACATTCTAGCAAAGTGACTTTCTTAATTGAAGTAATCAGTAAGGTGGAAACACTATAAGCTGAATACCTTTTTCACTCTACAACTCAATATTTTCTAGTGCCAAGTTCCTAAACCAGCCAAAATCATCTAGCATATCACAATCACCATGTATCTTATACTTCAGAAATGTTACAATACTACTTTACTTCCTCAAATCTAATTCCAAATGAATAGTGATGATCCTGTTAGCACTGATCTCAAAGACAGAGAGTGGGAACCACTGCATTCTTAACCGTTGGTCTTATTTATAGTGAGGGGTATATCTGGGTGACAGTATATACATCTTGGTTCATATATACTGTGTCATCAGGCAGAATGTGGTTTTTTCATGTGAACACAAGCAAGCAGACTTTTCCTATGAAATGATAGCATACAAATGAGGAGGAAACTGCCACCTCTTGGACTGCTGTTTTCCAGCTATGCATCTACAAGGCAAACGTTACATTGCCTAAGTAGGTATTGCCTCATTGCTGCAGCAACACCAGTTACTGATTTGGGGCTTTCTGGGTTGCTTTGGGTGAAAGAGGGTAAGTGAAGGTAAGCATGTGTGACCTGCATGTTATTAAAACCTTCTTTTCAAAATATTTCTAAAAAATTTTGCATGACATTTGACATGTACCTGAAAGTAAGCTAGAACCATCACATCCTTCATATTAGTGTATTGTCTGTTAACAGAATTTGTCGATGAAACTTAAAGTTCAATTAAACATTTAATCCAATTCTATTTTATAAACTCTCCATGGTGGGCTTATATGGCTTTTGTAAAGTTGATTTTCAAGTTTTATAGTTAAAATAAATTTTTATGAGTGAGTAAACCTCATTATTTAAGGAATATTATTTAAGTAGATAAGTAATTGTTGAAGTTTTCTTCTAACTTAATTTTGACTTTTGTTCTCAGATCATTCTTCAAAATACCATTTGCTATGGATGTCATTTCTTTTCACTAAAAACATATGAGAGCAAAATGCCCATAGGTGTGGCCTTTAACAAAATGCCTGAGATGGGGAGTCCACTGCCCTTGTTCTGATCTCAGAAGTAGAGCCTTTTGGGACCAGGAGCCATGTTTTCCTAAACACAAAAAATATTTGAAACCTCATAAATGATTAGTAAATCTGAAAAAAATAATTATAATGTGTGCAAGCTAGTAAGGGGTCCATTTTGCCAGCTTTTAAAAACCATACTTAAAGCAAAGGAAAAGCATAAAATATCATCCCCTGGTCTTGCTCATGGTGTACACTGCCAGGTTTATACAGGCTCCTAATGGGCTTTTATAGAGTTTTTATTTCCCCTAAATGTACAAATTCTGTGAGTTTAAGAGGCATTTAGGATGCAAGGCCTTTAAATTTGTTCATGAAGTACTACCCTGTTATCTGTAAAGTATTATTCCAGTAAGTTTCTGTTTTTAACGTAATGTGATGTCTGCTTAGTAGAAGAGAAAATAAACCTGATGTTAAGTAATCATCATCATTATTATTATTATTTGGCTTTTTATATCATAGCACAGTGAGCCTGTTAGTGTAGCCCTCTGCTGGAAGCATCCCCCAACCCTTGCCCAGTTTTATTCAGAGTATAATTCCAAATTCCTCACCATGACCAATGAGCCCCATGCATGGCCCTTAGTCTCTCCCCATCACTTACAGATCTCAGTCTGTTCCAGTGGCTTGGGTCTCCCTATTGTTTCTTGAACACATGAGGCGCTTGCCACCTCAAGCCCTGTGTGCTTGCTTTCCATCTCCTGCTATCTGCACAGCTAGCTCAGTCACTTCCATCAGGTTTTTACGTATAACAGTTACCTTCACAGTCAGGCCTCCCTTGGCCCCTGTCTAAAATGTTAAACATCCCCTTCCTGCCTTTTCACAGTACCCTTTAGTGCTTTGTTGTCTCCTTAGCATTTATCTCAGTCTAACATTTAATATATTTCCCCTTTTTTTTTCATTCTGTGTATTTTATCCTACTTATTTATCCTGTTTATGAAATTTTCCCTGAGTAGAATGTAAACACCACAAGGAAAGAGATTTTTGTCTCTTTTTGTTGTCAGCACATAGAGGGGTGCCTGTGCTTAGTAGATTCTCAGGATGTGTTCAGTGTGTGAATCAATTCACTGAGACTTATGGGCTAGGCACTGTACTGATGCTGTTATAGCTAATAGTTAATCCTTACAATAATGTGAGGTAGGTTTTATTTTTATCCTCATTTCATAGGTAATAAAAAAAACAAAAACAGGAAAACCCATGTCATACACAGCTTGAGATACAGGAAGTAGATACAGAACTCAGCCAGATTTATAGAGTGACTGAGTGACAGAACAAGATCTGAACTCATGCTGTCTAACTCCAAAGCCAGGCTCCTCATATCTAACTGGTGAACATCTATTCAGTACAAATTCATTTACGGTTCTCTTGTTAAGGAGTAGACCTTTTTTTTTTCCTTTTTTTTAAATTGAAGTATTGTTGATATAAACTCTTCTATTGGTTTCAAGTATACAGTACATGGTTCGTTTCCCATATTATTAAATCCTCACCCCCACTAGTGCAGTTACTATCTGTCAACACAGAAGGTGGTACAGAATAATTGTCTATATTCTCTATGCTGCACTTCCATCCCTGTGACCAACTTATATTATGATTGAGATTTTTGTTCCCCTTTACCCCCTTCACCCTCCCCACCCATCCACCCATGGTAACTACCCACCATCATAACTACCAGTCACTTCTAAGCGCTTCTGGGTCTACTGCTTTTCTGTTCATTTTGTTTTGTTTTTATATTCCACAAGTAAATGAAATCATACGGTATTTGTCTCTCTCCACCTGGCTTATTTCATTAAGCATAATACCCTCTAGGTCCATGCATCTTGTTGCCAATGGCAGGATTTCTTTTCTTTTTATGGCTGAATAATATTCCATTGTGTATATGTACCACATCTTCTTTATCCATTCATCTATTGAAGGACACTTAAGTTGCTTCCATATCTTGGCTATTGTAAATAATGTGATAAACATAGGGGTGCGTATGTCTTTTCAGATCAGGGATTTTGTTTTCTCTGGATAAATTCCTGGATTTGGAATTACTGGATTGAATAGTATTTCTACTTTTAGTTTTTTTTGAGGGACCTCCCTCCATACTGCTTTCCACAGTGGCTGCATCAGTTGACATTGCCACCAGCAGTGTAGAAGGGTTCATTTTTTCCACATCCTTCCCAACATTTGTTATCTCTTGCCTTTTGGATAGTGGCCATTCTAACTGGTGTGAGGTGATACCCATTGTGGTTTTTTATTTGTGTTTCCCTATGATTAGTGATGTGGAGCATTTTTTCATGTGTCTCTTGTCCATCTGTATTTCTTCTTTGGAGAAGTGTCTATTCAGATCCTCCCCCCCATTTTTTAATCAGGTTATTTGTTTTTTGGGTATTGAGGTGTATGAATTCTTTATATATTTTGGATGGTTAGCTCTTTATCAGATGAGTCATTTATGTATATATTCTCCCATATTTTAGGTTGCTTTTTTTCCCTGCTTATAGTGTCCTTTGCTGTACAGAAGCTTTTAGTTTGATATAGTCCCACTTGTTCAGTTTTGATATTGTTTCCCTTGCCCACGGAGATGTGTTGAGGAAAAAATTGCTTATACTTATGTTCAAGAGATTTTTGCCTATGTTTTCTTCCAAGAGGTTTTTGGTTCCAGGTCTTTGATCCATTTTGAGTTTACTTTTGTATATGGAGTTTGGCAGTAATCCAGTTTTCATTCTCTTGCATGTAGCTGTCCTGTTTTCCCAACACCAATTGTTGAAGAGGCTGCCTTTCCCCATTGTATATTCATGGCTCCTTTATTGTTTATTAATTGACCATATATGGATGGGTTTATATCTGGGCTCCCTATTCTGTTCCATTGATCTTTGGGTCTGTTCTTGTGCTAGTACCATACTGTTTTGATTACTGTAGCTTTGTAGTGGAGCTTGAAGTCAGGGAACATAATTCCCCCCAGCTTTGTTGTTCTTTTTCAGGTTGATTGGCTATTCAGGGTCTTTTGTAGTTTCATATGAATTTTAGTATTATTTGCTCTAGTTCATTGAAACATGCCATGGGTATTTTGATTAGAGATTGCATTGTATCTGTAAATTGCTTTGGGCAGGATGACCATTTGGACAATATTAATTCTTCCTATCCATGAGCATGGGATAGATTTCCATTAATTGTGTCTTCTTTAATTTCTTTCATGAGTGTCTTATAGTTTTCAGAGTACAAGTCTTTTGCCTCTTTGGTTAAGTTTATTCCTAGGTATTTTATTCTTTTTGATGCAATTGCAAATGGAATTGTTTTCCTGATTTTTCTTTCTGCTAGTTCATTGTTAGTGTATCAACATACTATCAGAATTCTGTGGATTAATTTTGTTTCCTGCAACTTTGCTAAGTTCAGTTATTCTAACAGTATTTTAGTTGAGTCTTTAGGTTTTTCTATGTGTAACAGCATGTCATCTGCAAATAATGACAGTTTAACTTCTTCCTTGCCAATTTGGATACCTTTTATCTCTTTATCTTGTTTGCTCTGGAGTAGACTTTTTCAAAGCACAAAAATCATAGAAGTTCAGTAACCTAGGAACACAAAGCAATCATATTTATTGTTTGATGAAAATAACCAAAAGGCTACAATTAATGTTATGCTTTTACATAATGTTTTTTGTGTTTTTGGCTATGTCTTTTAGTTTATTTTTAAGATTGCTTTCCCAGTCTTACTAAGACATGCATACAGCAATGCATAAGTTTAAAGTATACAGCATAAAAATTTGGCATGCATATATTGTGAAATGATTACCGCAAGTTTAATAATATCCATCAATTCACATAGATGCAAAGAAAAAAAGTATGTTTTTGTTTTTATTTCTGAAGAGAACTGTTGGGATCTACTCTAATGTTTCTCAATAGAAGAAAAATGCTAGGAAATTATCAGAAAAAAATGTAATAAAGCATATCTCTGAAGTTATAGTCATATGTATTAATTATAAGATATAATAATGTTTTCATTCATCAAATTTACTGGACAAAAAAGGTATTTATCAATATGTGCCATTACTTAAAAAATCTCTTCCTCTTATGTTTTTTATTTCATTTTCAGACCTTCCTCCTATGCTACGGGTTGATGATAGGCAGCGGCTGGCCCGGGAGCGACGTGAAGAGCGGGAAAAGCAGCTAGGTATCTCTTGCCCTTCTTTCACTCAGGGACACTGTTGTTGAAATGTTGTTTTTCACCTCTTGGATAATAGACACTTAGCATTGAGCACATGGACATCACTATAATAACCATGCCCATTAGCATCCTTTATGAGTTTTGCAGATGGATTGTAAAACAGACTTTAATATATAAGCATAGGACTAAATTCTAAGCAACAACAAAGTACAAGCCAGGATTAAGATCGTTTTCCCTTCTTAAATTGTAATCCCAGTTTAATGGGGCACTGGAGATAATATGCATAGGAGAGGCAGGATGGCTCAGCTTACATTTTGCAACTTAATACAAACAAGGATGGTAAGCTTATAGTCCTTTTTTATGTGAACAGTTATAAGATTGCACACTGCTAAGGCACTTACTGCTTTCCTTGTTAAAGTAATGCTGCTGTGGGACTTAGAGACAGAAGTTTCTAGTACACTGCCAGTAAAATCACAAGACCTAGTGTTGCAGAGTCTTGCTTTTTTTTTTTGTTGTCCCCTAAGGCCCCTGTGAAAGGTTAACGACTACAGTATCTGCCATAAACACACCTGGAGGGCTGGGTCAGAGCTACCTTATCAAGAATCCAAGATGAGAGCACCCAGAATGTCTTCTGGAACATTGAGCAAGGATGCTGATGCCAGCTCCTCCTTAACCTTGATGTCCATTTATGCAAAGTTGCTTAAACAGTATACTCTTCTTATGTACACTGGAGAGATGAAATGTCTGGTCAGTGTGTCTCAGTATTTCCAGAGTATCTAGGTAGTTTAAAACTAGGGCTGACTTAGGATACCACAGTCTTTCCAGTGGATAACCCTTCACTTGTCTAAGGAGCTATGGTTCTGCTGCATTTTGTAAGAGTTAATGTTTCAGTTGGGGAACCCAGGCCCTATACCGAGTCTTTTCTGTTCTTACTCAAGAAACCGAATTTGTGAAATTCACTGGAAGCTGGTGTTCAAAAGTCTGTTGACATTATTTACATTCTTTCAACACAAGCCTTTTTCTCTCCTTGGCCATAATGGTCATAGGAGGTCATTCCTCTGCAGCCAAGGTATTTTCAACACAGATTTCATAGACTTGCTGGAAGTGAACAAGTGCTGCTGTTTTTCTGTGCCTCGTGTTTCCACCCAGGCTTGAAGCTCCCTGTCCCTGACAGGATTCCTGCAGTCTGGGGGGTTCCTGGAGAGCAAGGCTGGCTGTGCCATCAGGGCTCAGTGTCCCCTGGAGCACTACAGTCCTGTATTCTGGAGATCTTCCTCCTGTGAACTATGCCCACTGCTCCCTAGTTCAGATTGGTTTGACCAGTGGGTCCGAACTGAGAAAGAGGGAAAAGGCAGAGCTACTGAAGCAGGAAAAGGCTCCAGATAAGCAGAAAGAAGAAGCCTTACTGCTGCTGTGCGATGGCTGGTGTTTGCACCCTGCTTTTGGACTGATCCAAGGATTAGCACTGTGTCCCCTCCCCTCCCTTCTCCACCCATCCCAGCTGGGTCAGGTCTTACACTATTAAATATCTCCATAGAATTCCACCAGATTCATATCTGCTTGAGTAGAAATAGCTCTAAAGCTTCAGGAGCCTATCCATTTATGCTTTAAATCCCATTGTGAATTAGCTTTCACGTATTAGCACATACTTTCCATTTGAGGTCTTTGTCTTTCAAAGCCAAGCAATATTGTTTTTTTTTTCTGAAAAGTATGAATATGCTAATCAAACAAAAATTATTTCCCTTCTTATGCTATAAAGTTGTAAGACCCATAGATTTGAGCCTGCAGATTCTCCTACAAGTTGCCTAGCTTTGTATGTTGAGTGGCTAGATTTTTTTCTTAAGATGTAGCCCCATACTTCAATTCATATCAGTGGTACAGAACATGACTCATTAATTTATATATATTTAGAAATTGTATTTGCCAGGTACTGTGTTAAAAAGATGAATACAAATTGAGACCCAGCCCTCAAAGGCTAGCTGCAGTCTAGTGGGGAGGCAAATAAACAGAGCATTTGCAACACAGGGTGGTGTTAGAAGGGTGTGCACAAGGGGTGATGAGAACCAAACCCGTAGACACTTCTGACCCAGCCTGGAGGTGTCACATGCTGCCTGAGCTTCTACTTAGAGGATATAGAGGATCATGCAGGGGTATGGAAGAGGCAGAGACTGTAGAGCAGTGATGCAAGCACAGGAAGGAAGAAGGCATTTGCTGAGAGTGCACCTCAGATTATTATATGGGTCAAAGTAATTTTCAGATTATTGTATTATCCTTCTATCACAACTTTGGTGAGCCAGCATATAATACAGTTTTTCTTCTTACCTCTGCCATGTTAAGTAGCATGGTTTTCCTTAATTCTGATCTCTTTTTTTTTTTACTGGTTTGGAAATCATAATTTTAATGAAACACAAATAGTTCAATTCTAATTTTTATTTTTTATTTGCATGAATTGCATTTTCTTTTTACATTTCAAAGTAGTGTCTTTTTGCCTATTTTTCCATTTAAGCCTTCACAGTAGAAAGTAAATCCTGAGAGACTGTCTCAATCTTCATAAAAACACATACATGCAAATATACATACATTTATAAAAGTCACCTAAAGTCTAGCATTAATTTTAGCTGTGCCTTAGAGTACATAAGAGTGACATCTAAAACAATCTTTAGTACTAAAAGAAAACCAAAGAGCACACCTGCCCAGCTACCCATAAACTTACAGCAGTGGAGTATTTTTTAAAAGGGGAGGGGAGGATACTGTCACTTAACAACAGATCTTTGTACTTTACTTTTTTTGGAAACAAAACACATTTGGTAATACCAAGCTTTCAAACTTGAAAGCGTTTCAAGTTAAGAAAAAAAATTGGAATACATTGCATGAATTCCAATAAAGCAAAGTTTAAAATGATAGACCGTTGAGATTGATTTTCACTGTTGGATATAGGGTGAAATTAACATTGAAAATCGTTAAAGTTTTTTTTTTTTAATCCACATTTTTAAAACAAGGTGGAGGGAGAATAAAGGTCTTTTGTGTTTGGAGGCGGGTCATGTTTGCTCTGCAAACAGGGATGACCTATTAATAACTTTCTTTGGGTTAAATCTGAGTCACGCTTTAATGCTTTTATGGGTAGGGTTATGTCATGTGGCCTGCACTTTCTCCATGGTCCTTCAATTTATCACGTAAATTCAGGCATGATTCTGGAACTACGGAACTGTTCTGTCCATTTGGTGCAGCATATGTCCCCTGGAAGCTTTGTTTTTCTGCCTTAAGAGCTTACTGTGTGAAGGAATTTCCTCAGCTACTCTATGTCATCTGGTTCTATTCAGGCCATTGCTTCAAACTTCACTGTCTTGACTTCCACATATTTTTCACCGTCTCTCTTCTAAGCTTTAATTTTGTCTTTTTCTGAGGGGGTGCAAATCTCACTTGCTCTTAGGGTTTCGACTCTTCTTTGTGATGATACAGGTTCTCCATTTTCAGCCACTCATAAGGAGGTAGATGTTTCCCTATTATCTGAAACTCAACTTCTCTACAACTAACTTGTTCATCCACTTCCACTCCAAAACTGACTTCTCTGGATAATTTCTGTGTCTGAGTCAATTACAACAACATTTTTCTGGCCCTAAGAAATTACTTATTTCGACTATGTTTGATACTTATACTGCTACAGGCACTGGTACTTTTCTGACTTCTAGTCTTAGCTTTTGGTTCTTTCATGGAATAAAACATTTTGTCCTCATTGGTGGCCCAGGGCTGGGCACTGACTAGTCTCCACCCTGGCTTATCGGGCCACTTGTAGCTGCCAGTGGTCTGTCCGGGCTCAGCCTAGTCCCCCAGCTGGAGCTTTCATTCTCTCTAGCCCAGTACGTAGGTGGAAGTCGGTACATTCTCTCTCTCCCAAAGCCCATTTAGTTACAAGACTAGCTGACTCTACCTTCAAAATAAGTCTCAGATCCATGCCTTTCCATTTGCTGCCTCTGCTCTCATTCTAGTCTAGGCTTTAATGAACTTATGTCTTAATCACCAAAACTCTCACAGATGCACTTCCCTCCTCTGGCCCTGTCATAGTTAACGCCAGTCCTTTTTGAAGCTCTCCTAGTCTCCATTACCTTTCGCCTTTTGGAAATTCTATCATTCTCTCACTATATATTCTGTCTTGCATAATGTCATATTTTAGTTTACATTTTAGTGTTGCTTTATACTCCACTGAACTTTTTCTAGTTGGATTTTTACACAACTCGCATATATTTTAAGTTTTTAAAGGATATGACCATGCTTTTCTAAGTCTTTGTATCCCAATGCATGGCGCAGGGCTAAATATGAAACAGACATGTAATAAATACTTGCTGAGTTCCCTTACTTTACAGTCTTGAATGAAATGTTAATGTTTATTGAGTGCCAACTAATAGACCAAGCAATGCTCTAAACACTTTACTGTGTATTGTCACATTTAGTGGCAAATTAACGCAATAGTTATACTTTATATGGTATGGCCCTGCCATAATTGCTAATGCAAGTTACTTTATAGAATGTCATTTATCTTATTTTTAAAATGCATTGTGATAATTTAGCTTGAGGAGGGAAGGGAACAGAGAGAATCTAGAAAGATGGAACAGAAAGCTAACAAGCTATTTTTCTTTCTGCCTTACCAGCTATTTAAGCATGTCTTTATTATGCACAGGATAGCAAAGATCCAGGGTAAAATTCTTCAATTGGTGGTGATGCTAAGTTGAGAGCAATCCCTATGTTTTAGATATGGGTGGTGGATTTTCTGGAGTTTCACAGCTGGGCCCAGCTCCGTCTTTCATATAGGGAAGGGCTATTCTACTTCCTTACAGACATGAGATACATGAATGCTGTGTTTAATATCCATTTGACACCTAGCCAGAGGGTAAAATGTAAGTGTTGGAGCAGATTCTAACATCTTTTAAGCAAATTTTTTGGCATTGATCATTTGTTAACCTTGGAGTCCATTACGAGTAATTCTGTCTCTGTGAACTTAGAATAGATATTGTTTACTAATTTCTCCTCAAAAAGCATTACAAGAAGCAGAGCATATGAAATTTAAGTAACAGTATAAATATTGGCTCTAGATAGTTTAAAGTAAAACTAACTGACTTCCCCCCATTTTTTTTCTCTAGCTATTTCATGTTGTTCTGATTCATATATTTATTCAACTAATATTTAATGTTTGGGTACTATTAGGCCAGGGATGCTGGGTATATTGAAGTGAAAAACATAAATTTTCTAGCTTAGCGGAACTTCTGTTGCTATGAGCTGCACCTGGAATAATTCTCTTGCAATATGCACATAATTCATTCCCTGTCCTCCTGCAGGTGTTTAAATACCATCTTTTTAGTGAGGCCCCCTGTGACTCCCTTAATCAAATTTGCAGTTCCCCCAAACTTTTTTCTCCATATCACTTTCAACATCTAAGCATGTATATATTTTACTTATTTGCTTACTGTCTGTCTGCCTCCACTGGGATATAAGCCCTAGAATATAACTTCTTTGCCCTTCCAGTCATAGCTTTTTTACTTCGTTTTTGTTTTGCTCTGTTTTTAATCTCCCTAATCTCACTACCTTGTCCAATGAGGGACAGCACTATTAATAAGAGTGTTGTCCAGAGATAAGTGATCATTTCAACCTGGTTTGAAAGTTTAGCTCATGAATATGGATGGAGAAATTAGGGTGAATTAATAAACAATCAGTAATGCTCTACCCCTGAGTAGAGTCATTAGTGAAACTGCCCCTAATTTCACAGTTCACGTTATTTGAGTAGGACAGTCATTGTTTTTTGACAAGACTATCCACAAAAAAATACGAGCTTTGGGAAAGCAATCCTTCTAATCCAAATTTCTACTGGATAAAACTTTGACATATCTATGACTAATCTTGGCACCTGATCTTCTCCAGTTGTCACTTAATGAATATATTATATAATATATTGTATATGCTGCCTAAGATGGTCAGGCAGTTATGAACAGCTAAGGGACCTGAATGCATGTTAGTGGGAGGGTTGTGTACCTCAGCACATACCAAAGCAGCTCTATCACGAGTCAAGCTCAGGACTGGAAAGAGTAAGTGCTTGTTGCAGAACAGATTAGGTAACTCAGAGGCTGAAGCTTTAACATCAAATGAATCAGTCTGACTAAGCAGGCATTAATTTTGCTTCTCCTAAATTTACTTTCTTTCAGGCTGAAGATTAAAAGATTTCAAACCTGAGAAGTAAGGGGTCTTGTAAACAGATGATGATAAAAGGCCTAAAGTGGTATTAAAAGATCACGATCTTCGTGTTAGATGACCAGCTTTCCACCATCTAGAGCAGCAGCTTAATCACTGGGAGGTGTTCAAACCATGTCCTTCAGCATAATTGCACATTGTTTGCTTCTAAAGTCAGACAGTCCAGAGTTTGAATTCCAGTTCCACCACTGACTGTGAGACATCAGGCAGGTTACTTCATTTCTCTCTATCTTAGACTTCACATAATAAAACAAATTTAGTAGTAGTGTCTAACTTATAGAGTGGCTGTGAAGATAATGCGTATAAATCACTTGGTGTCAGCACGAAGCAAGAGCCAAAGACATCTCACCGTGATTATGAGGGTGATAAAGATGGGAATGGCAGGTCATGTGATTCCGCAGATACTGATTTGGATGCCTGGGACTGGAGAAGTCTGCTTCTGAGCTAAAGGGAGGCCGAGATAGAGGGATTTTTGTGCTTCCTGGTCCAGCAGGACCATCGAGGTAAGACAGCCAAGTGAAGGGAATGGCAACACTCCTTGAAGAGTGAAAGTGGATTTGGGTTGAGGCAGTAACAAAAGGATTTGAAGGACAACAGTTGATTTCTGTGCTTTAGCATAACTCCATTTACTCCAGGAGAAGCCAAACACTCCTTTCTGCCAGGCCCTGAAGATAGGAAGGGCTGAGACAGTATTGCTTTCTTTCACAAGCCCGTGGCCCATGTGTAAAGAAGGCTCTTGGTCTTCCACAGGTTTGAACCGCTGTCCCATATGTCTGCCGCCGTGTACAGGGAAGAAGGCAGAGTAGGAATCCCCCTCGGGTGGGAGACCATGCTATGGGTATCCAGCAAGGTCGCACTTATTACCAAGCAGCTCCCCAGGATAATATTTAGTTTTACTGACCAGTTGAAAAGGCTTTGAATTAACACAAAGGCCTAGTGACTGTCACTCTGCTTGGAACTCCAGAAATTCTTGGACTCTTTAGCTTGTTTACTCATCAAGCTTACTTTAACCATCCGTTGAACTAGATGTGAATATGAGGAAGGACTCACAAACAGGTAAGAGCAGAGTAGTTAGAACCTGGAGTACAGGTCCAGTAATGGAAGTCTGAGTGGAGCTATTTAATACTCTTGCTGTTGGGGAAGGCTCTTCACGGGACGGGGCATTTGGCCTATGACTTGAAAGAGGTCAATGTTTGCTAGGTAGGAGGAATTATTTTAGGTAAAAGATCGAGTGTATAAAGTTAAGGTACATGATGATATGGCAAATCTAAGAAGTTGAACGGAGGAGCTAATGGGCACCCAACACATTTTCAAATAAAATCATGTTATCAAATTTTCTTTCTGGAAAATGTGTCTCTGAGAACAGTGTGCAGGATAGATCTGAAGAGGCAATAATGAAACATCAGAAGAAATGAGACAGGAGTGAGGGCTTGCTTACAATGGTAACAAAGAAATGGGAGAAAAGACACTGAATTTGAGAGATGTTTGCAGTAAAACGATAGGATCAGTTGTTTGCAAGTGTTGAGTTAGGTTAGAGCATCTGGTTAGAGCAAATTGCAGAGGCCCCTGAGGTGTCTAACTTTGCAGACCATTTGAGGTCATGAATCTGGTATCAGAACAGAGAAGACAGAGCAGGCTCTAGCTTGGGACAGGGATGAATGTGTCATCAAATAAGGTTGTGTGATGGATCTGACTGGGAAATCCAAGCAGAAATTTTAAGCAGACAATACCATTTAGTAACTCAGTGTACAGGCTTTGGAGGTAGAACTGAGTTAAAATTGCAATTCTTTTTCTTTGAGACCATGAGGTCCTGGGAGAGCTATTGCACTCCTTCAGTGAAGGTTGTCTTTTTCCTCATTTTATCTTTAATTCCATTTTGTCTGGTAGTGATCTTCCCACATTTATTGCTGCTTTGTTCTCATTTGCCTGATAGCTATTTGCTTACTCTTTTATTTCTGCACCTTTATTTTAGGTTTGTTTCTTTCAAACAGCTTAACTGGATGTTTTGGTTTGGGCCCCATCTTAAAGTCTCAATCTTAGGCTTGAGGTTCAGTCCTTAAGGTTTAAGATCTCAGTCAATAGGCTTGATTTTATTCCTTTTAGCTTATTTTTTAAACTGTTTTTTCCCTTTTTACTCGTTAGTGGTATAGGGATAGAGGATAAGGTTGGTTTGATGCAAGTCCTGTTTCTTCCTTAATTCCCCTCATTAATTTGGAAGTTGTGCTTTCATCCTTTCTGTGGTTACCTTTTCATTACCATTTCTTAACTATTAAATGAAATAGGATTTCCTACAAAGCTGCTCTTTTTCCATTCCACCCCCTGCATAGAGTTCATGAGCTAGGTTAAGCCATGAGAGTCCTTTTTTTTTAAGAGTAGTTATTATTAGCATGTATAGTCAATCAGTGTTTTCATAGTAATGTGAAAATTAAATTATTTGAAAATTTAAATGAAAGTAGAATCAACTAAATTTTAGATGAATCCATAGATGATAAAACCTTTGGGAAAACTTTGTAAGAATAATTATCATTTACTTATTTTTTGAAGGACTTTTTGTGCATGGGCTTAGTAATATCTGTTTTGGTTGCTTGAGATTTTTAAAATTTTTGTTGTTTTTAATTTTATTTTGAAATCTGAAGTTAGTACAGATAGTCCCCAACTTATGATGGTTTGATTTAGGATTTTTCAGCTTTAAAGTGGCATGAAAACACTACACATACAGTAGAAAGTGCACTTTGAATTTTGAATTTATGTCTTCTCACAAGTCAGCAATATATGTTACAATCCTCTCTCATAATGCTGGGCAGAGAAGCCAGCCTCAGCTCCTAGTCAGCCATGTGATCCTAGGGTAAACAACTGATACATTTCCAACCATTCTGTACCCATACAACCATTATGTTTTTCTCTTGCGGTACAGTATTCAATAAATTCCATGAGATATCCAACACTTTATTATAACATAGCCTTTGTGTCAGATGAGCTTGCCCAACTGTAGGCTAATGTAAGTGTGCTAAGCACATTTAAGGCAGGCTAGGCTAAACTATGATGTTCAGTCGGTTACGTGTATTAAATGCATTTTCAGCTCAGGGTATTTTCTTTCGATGGGTTTATTGGGATGTAACCCCATCATAAGTTGAGGATCTATAATCACAATAATTGCTGAGATAAAGCATAAAGATAAAAAGTTTAACATTCAAAATCAAGTAGTAGACTCATAGACACTGAGAAGGGACTAGTTGTTGTGAAGGCGGAGGGGTTGGGGAGGTTGGGTGGGGAAAGGGAAGGAGACTAAGGGGCACAATAATTCATAGTCACAATGTAAGCTGGTGACAGGGACAGTAGTACAGAATGGAGAATGCAGTTAATGATTCTGTAGCATCTTTCTACGTTAATAGACAGTGACCACACTAGAGTGGGTGAGGATTTAATAATATGGGTAACTGTTGAACCACCTTGTAAGTATATTTGAAACCAACATAAGACTGTATATCAATGCCACTTTAATAAAAAAAAAAAACACAGTAGTCCTCAACCCTCATGGTATATTAGAACCACTGGGGAAGATTTCAAAATTGCAGATGCCCAGACACCTCCCCAAGGATTCTGATTCACCATCTGGGGTGGCATCCAGGCATAGATACATTTATTTTTTATATTGTTTTTGCTTTAAATACTGTTTTTTGAGGAATAATTTTAGAATTATAGATCAGATGTAAAGATAGTACAGAAGTTCCTGTATACCTCTCAACCAGTTTACCTTTATGGTAAAATGTTATATAACCATGGTTCATTTATAAAATCTTAAGAAATTAAGATGGTTCCATTATCATTAAACTAAGCTAAAAAAGAAATCAGAACAAAAAGAAACCTAATTATAATTCCACACATGTTCTCAAAGGAGAAAACAAAAAACTGAGTCATGGAAGGTAATTGGAAAAGATCTCAGAGATCATTTTATACATACCCTCTAATTTAGAACTCAGAGAGGTTGACTGATTTTCCCAAGATCACACAGTTGGTGGCAGAATCAAGGCCCGAACTCAGCTGTTATCACTTGTCATTTTCTGATTTCATGATATTACTGGCTATTCTGGTACCCAGTGTGACCAGGAACCTACTCAAAACCTTCCATATCTTTTTTTTTATTAAGGTATCATTGATATATGATCTTATAAAGGTTTCACATGAGGAACATTGTGGTTATTACATTCACCCATCTTATCAAGTCCCCCACACACCCCATTGTAGTCACTGTCCATTGGCATAGTAAGATGCTATAGAGTCACTACTTGTCTTCTCTATACTATACTGCCTTCCCCATGACCACCCCCCACACCATGTGTGCCAATCATAATGCCCCTCAATCCCTTTCTCCCTCCATCCTCATCCTCTCCCCTTTGATAACCGCTAGTCCCTTCTTGGAGTCTGTGAGTCTGCTGCTGTTTTGTTTCTTCAGTTTTCCTTTGTTCTTATACTCCACAAATGAGTGAAATCATTTGGTACTTGTCTTTCTCCGCCTGGCTTATTTCACTGAACATAATATCCTCTAGCTCCATTCATGTTGTTGCAAATGATAGTATTTGTTTTCTTCTTATGGCTGAATAATATTCCATTGTGCATATGTACTATCTCTTCTTTATCCATTCATCTACTGATGGACACTTAAAACCCTTCTTTATGTTAATGAGACACTGACATAACACCTCTGTATGTTTCAGAGGTTCATTGCTCAGTTCTTGGAATGTCACATTCTTTTCCCCTCATATGCAGTGAAACACGTTCTCCATGCACACAGATGTAAGCTTGCTGAGAGGCCAGGCTGGGCCCTGGGCAGTTGATTGCAGCTGGTGGGGTGAGTCTGCGCAGCCCATGAGTGCCCTGCCCGCAGAGTCTGTGCTCCCTGTGCTTCCTGCTAGATGTATTCTCTCTGTGGCATTAGGACTGGGATTGGTATGATTGTCATAAAGATTCGCTCACTACAGTTACCTCCATTTATTGAGTAGGTATGTGGTACCGATACACTGTTAGGGTGTCACTGAAATATAATCCTGGTGGCAGCAGCTCAGGGATGGGACTGACTTGTTAATGTTCAGTATGTCAGGGACTACAGTGGATTTTCATTTCATTTTGTATTATGATCCCAGATTCCAGGGAAAATGATAACTTCCCAAGAGTAAAGGTTGATAATATTCATCATGATTCCTTTTTATGGACAGGCTCTTTTTTTATAGACCTGCCTCTATGAAATTAGTGATTGTTAATAATTTAAATAATGAATCATGGTATTAGTCTGCTCAGGCTGCCCTAAAAAAAATACCATAGAATGGGTGGCTTGCACAATAGAAATTTATCTTCTGACAGTTCTGGAGGCGATGAGTTCCAAAGTCAGGGTCTCAGCAGGCTCAGTTTCTGAAGAGAGGTCTCTTGCTGGCCTGCAGATGGTTGCTCTGTCTTTCCTCTGAGCATGGAGAGAGGGAGCAGGAGGGCTCTCTGGTGTCTCCTTCAGTAAGGACAGGAATCCTGTTGGATTAGGGCCTCACCATGATTACGTCCTAACGGTCCTCTCTCCAGATAGGCACACTGAACAGTAGGGCTTCAACATAAGAATTTTGGAGGAGACACAATTCGTTCTGTAGCAGTTGATTTTTTTCTTGTGTTCCAAGGTTTCATTTCTTAATGAGAAAATGTAAGACTTTGACACTATCTATCATTCATAGGGATATTTTAAAGAATGAAGCCTCTTAGAGTAAATTAACTTTCAATTCTTTTTTAACAATTGAAATATTTTATGTGTTATGCTTCTGAAAGCATCTAAAAGATTGCATGATCTATACTTGGTATTAATCCTAGCATTCACCAGCATACTCTGCAATAATATGCACATGTTGTTTGCTGTTTCACCATTTGCCTACTCTCTGTATGACTATTTAAAGTAGATGGTTGTTTAAAGGCACTGCAGTAAGACCTCCACTTCCTGGTAGAATATAGAAGTGGAACTCAAGAGTTTGCCATTTAAAGAAATATTACTCCTTTAAAAGATTATTTGGGGTAAAACTATTATTGTAATAATATCTAGCCCTGCTGTGATGTATATAGCACAACCTTAAGAACTGACTCGAAATTATGATGACAATCTTGGTGATAATAGCTAATAATTATTGACTGTTCATTAAGTTCAGAGAACTATTTTATGTTAAGTGTAATTACTCTTGTATCCCTAACAGTAAGTCTATGAGGAAGGTCCTATGTTTGACTACAGTTTATCCTGACAGAAGTGAGGTATAGGGAGGTTAAGTGACTTGCCCAAGACCACACAGGTAGAAGTGAATGAATCAGGAAGTAATTATTATGACCCTTGGATGGGTTCAAGTTGTGGAAAGCACAGTGGTGAGTGAAAAAAAGGGTGGAGGAGACTTTTGCTACATGGAAATCAGAAAGCTGAAGTTTGTGGTACATGTCATAAGAGCAGCAGTGGCCCCTGGAAAAGACGAAGCTTCTACAAAAGACTTTAAGGGCATCGTTCCTCCACATGCCATCAATAGACCAGTTGGGACCAGCTAGAGTCACCTGGGAGGATTGTTAAAAACATTGATTACTGGGTTCCATCCTAGAATTAGTAGACATGAATGTGAGGGTTGAAGCCCAAGAATCTGTATTTGAACCAGTATCTCAACATATACATACCTCCAAAGGTGATTCAGAAATATACTGTTATTATGAGGCTATTGATCTAATGGTTGGATTGGTTTAGATAAAAAATGATGGCAGCTTTCTCAACAGGGCAACAATGGGAGCAGAGGGGCTCGGGGAGCGTGGTTTGTTTGGGAGATGTAGTAAGGAGACAGGTATAATTAGAACTGAAAGGCTATTTGGGGGAGCCAATACAGAGTAAGGCCAAATAAGGATATTAAGACCAAGTTTAGGTAGGATTTTAGAAATCAGTGGAGTTTCAGTTTAATAAGGAAATGATCACAAATATTCATGATCAACAAAATAGCTGATGAAAAGCATTATTTAAAAAGGAAGATTAATCTGTGAATTGATAAACTCTTCTTACTTTATAAATTTTACCTTACCAGTTATTTTCTTAATACTTCATAAACATTTCATCTTTTTGGCTTCTGGATCTCTTACAGGAAAGGGAACTATTACATAGTGTCCTCAAATAATCTGAACTTTTCCTCAAAACAGGGTATAAAAGTCAAACACTATGTGTTTGAAAGCTAAGAGTAAAGAAATAAATGAATCATACTGCCTATCTCCAGGTTTCAGGGTCCAAATCAGTTTCTTTACCCTGCCTATGGCCCCCATCCATTCTTGGTGCCTGAGGTGTGTGATCACAGTAAGTGCATCTTAAGAAAGTGTTAGAATTACATTCTTTTGTTATTTTCAACATGTGTTCTTATAGTGGTTTTTTTTTCACTTAGTCAGCAAATATTTATTGTGCATATTCTATGTGCTTTTATTTAAATTTTTAACTTGGCCCTGAGAGCTTCTTTAGAATGATGGACTTTTAAAATTGGAAGGAACTTTTCCTCCTCTTTTGATGTCTGAAACCCAAATGAACACGTCCCAGGTCTCACCTGCCGTTTGGGCGGAGCTGCTGGGAGAACCCAGACCCCTCCCTGCACGTCCCATGCCTTCTTTGCGGCACCCTGCATGGTATCAGAGGACAGACTCATCTGGACTGTCCTCATCCTCTTGCTTCTGGAAAAGTGAAGTCAACTAAGAGCCCTTTCAGTAGAACTGCCTCCTCAAGAAAATAACTTTGGAAAGACTTAATGGTAGCAGAAATTCAGAATCTTCAATATTAAACATTCAGAGAAAGCTGAAATATTCTCAATTTCTCTTTTTCCTCTTAAAAAGTTATATTTTCGTTTATATGCCATTTAATGTCCTCAAGGTTTATGCTCTGAACTTTATTTGGATGCTTTTGCCTGCAGTGTGTGATAGTATTAATGATGTGTTATCACAGCTCAAGGAAGCAACCTATTAAAATAGTTTTCTGGGGTGTATCTTCCCCTAAAATGAGGAAGGAACATGCATAAGTAAAGAAGAAAAGAAATAGTCCATCACTGAGCAATACGTTTTGAATTGTGTGTTTTCTTCCAGCTTGTAGATATTCTTATCTAACTAGATGGTGAGCTGTTCAGATACAAGATCAGCTGCTTACTTGGTCCCTCACATTGCTCAGCTGATTCAGTGTGATACATCTGTGAGGCATGGCATGTATCTTATAAGCTATCAGTCTTTGGGATTTTCTCTCAAATTCTTTGAATGCTTTCAGAGAACCAATGTTGTGTTGAAATGAATGTAGTCAACAGACTTTCCATCTTGGAAGATATCACATCTTTTAAAAAGGAAGAGACAGATGTGGTACTGTTGGTTTTGAGGGCATTCTAACAATATCAGAACTGAGAGCAGAGCATGTGATATATGCATTATTCTATAGTCATAATATACAAAGTGTAGTATTATCTGAAACTACAGAATGGTAAGGGGTTCCCAGAGAGTAGAATTCAGTCCATCTTCTTTGATCTCACTGTGAGCATATTAAGTTATGCTAAAAATTAACAGGCGTACATTTTTCCTAAAAATCTGAGCAAAGCAGAGGCCAGGCTTGGTTAATACAAAACGAAAGAACCAGTATTTGTTCAGTGTCAGGCCCCTTTTATAGCCCTAACTGTTGAAGCTGTACACCTGCCTGTGTTTGATTTCATGAAGCTGCAAGAGAAATAATCTGGTTAGAAAGAGAAGAGCGAGCCAGGCAGCACTATGAGAAGCACCTGGAAGAGCGGAAGAAGAAGCTGGAGGAGCAGAGGCTGAAGGAGGAGCAGAGGAGGGCTGCTGTGGAGGAAAAGCGGAGGCAGAGGCTCGAGGAGGATAAGGTGAGGTGCGGCCCCGGGCAGAAGCAGGAGGCTTGTCTGTCCCAGAAATGCCGCACGCTTACTGTGAACCCACCCGTGGAGGTGCTGGGATGGACACACAGCGAAATATCAGCTTTCCAGATGGTCACAGTTTGTCGGAGGTTGGGTGTGGAAGGCAGGTAGAAAATGTGTGGTGGTGCTTATTATTGCCACAGAAACTTGAAAAGTTTATAGACCTATAACATTATTTTTTATTAGTAATCAATACAAAATTTACTGAAGATTTCATAAAGAAGAGAAGGTTTACATTGTGCACCATATAGCAGGCAACCAAACTTCCCTTACTAAATTCCTCTGTCCCACACAATCCATCAAGGGCACCCCGTGCTCTTTTCACATCGGCCATTTTCCTACGTAGGGCCCGGGCTTGATGGAACCTTAGACCTATAACTTATTTATGTTCGGGTTCATCTGTATGGTAGTATCAAGACCGCTCCATGTAATGAGGTCCCTGTAGGGCTTTTACAAACATTTTCAGGTGGATTGTCTCATTTAACCTTTACTGAATCCTTGAGTGTTCTATATCAGTTTTTGCAGAAGTAGAAATTTAGGTTCAGAATGGGCAAATTGAACAAGGTCATACAACTTAGTCATGGAATTAGGGTTACCCACATCCTCAGATTCTAAATTCTGTTTTTTAGATGTGGTGCCACCTGTGTAGCATCTGTTTGAGCTAAGACTTATACCGCCGTGCTTATGTGAGTTAATGAAAGCCTCTCTCAGTAGTAATAATAAGGATCATTTAAGCGCCTGTTGTATCTGTAACCGAGCCAGGTTGGTATTACTCTGACCTTAAGGTAAAGATTAGGAGTGCTAAGGTCAGAATTTCAGTAGTACCTCTCACTCCACTCTGCCTAAAGTTGAAGAAGCCACACAACCAGGTTGAACCTTATCATCACCTCCTCTGTTCCATTTAAGGAGCGCCATGAAGCTGTTGTACGGCGCACAATGGAGAGGAGCCAGAAGCCAAAACAGAAGCATAACCGGTGGTCATGGGGAGGCCCGCTCCATGGAAGCCCCAACATCCACACTGCAGGTAAACAGTGACTCTTTTAAAATCACTATTTCTTCCCTGGATGGTAAAATTGCATTTAGCTTTTTTCTAAGTCAATGTTTGCAAAATAAAAATGCTGCTGAAATAAACTCCAATGATGCTTCTCCTGTTTGAGGATAAGAGGGTGATGGAGGTAAGAAGATGAGGTTCTGTCCCTTAACCCAGGCTGCTTTTCTTTGTTAAAAAATTCCTTGAAGAGGAAGAATCTATGCAGTGTTTCTAAATAAACATACCAGTTTCAACTCTACATTACTTTAAGTAATTCATTTGCATAAAGGTTTTAGGATTATGGAACAGGTTTTCTTTTTCTCTGAAAGAATCATAGCAATATTGCCTGCTCAAAATCAATACTATGAGCTTGTGTATTCTCACCCTAAAGTGTGATACAAGTGCTTTGCAAGAGAAGGTGAAGGTTCTGAAGTTAGAAATAGTCGTAGATATCAAAGCTATTCCCTTGATCTTGAATGGATATCAAATCTTACTAAAATTGGGATCTAGTGAAAGCCTTTCTTTTTGTACTGTAAATTCAACACACCTTGAATTTAGTGTGTCAGTCCTTTTTCATTTGTGTGAGTCGAATAACCTTTTTTTTTTTTTTAATTTACTTTGAAGAATCATTGTCTTACATTCTGTCCCCAGGTGGTTTTGTTGAATCATCATTCACCTTTCTCGATTTAGCAGTCCTGGACCACCACTTCACAACTTTTGGTGGTACTAAAAAACCTGGTACAGACATCTCTGTGGTTGCTGATTGCCTGACCTGTAGCTAGCATCTCAGACCTCGGGCCACTTCATGAATAGCTGAGCCATCAAGTACCTTAGCATAATGCATGCTTAATATCCTGTTGCATAGACCTAGATCTGGGACGTGGCACAGTGTTTGTTAAGTGTGATAGTACAACTCCGGTGACTTAAAGGTGTTGAAATAAATACATGTGATGTGTTTCCTTTTTCTTCAAGTGATAATTTGGATAAAACCTTTGAAAAATGTTTGTAGCTAATAAATTACCTGGGACCAAAGGATATCCAATTTGACTCCCCTACCCCCATCCCCAAGTCAGTACCACTGTTTTGCTTTTAGTTTTAATCTAAATAACTATGGCATTTGGTTTGTTTGCTCTATTCCCTTTCATTCCTAAAATTCAGTAGCCTCCTTATTTTAAAGAATCTAAAAGCATATTACCACAACTTATTTTCCTATGACAATAAATGAAATTTGAAAGGATTTTTTTTCTTGGCTCAGAGGTCCTTGTGGCGCACATATCACATCTGTGATCATAAGAATCATTTTTATTCTAGGGATAGTTTTACATATATGTTCCACGCAGAAAAGCTGTCATGGTATATATTTTTATAAACTTATTTTTCTTTTTCTTGGTGTCACGTTTTACATGTATATGGCAGAATTATACTTTCACAGATTTTTGAAACATTTTTGAGGGAAAAATAAAGTGGCTTAGCTTTAATTCTGACTTCCACTCTCAAGAGTTTAACATAGGACCTTTATCACTGCCACTCAGAGCAAGAGAAACGTGTTGTATTTATGAGATGTTGGATAAAATCCATTTTTACAAGGGCTGCAAATTAGAGAAAATTGCTGTTAGACTAGAATAGAGATGTTTGGATCTTGAGAGTGGTGACCAGGTCTTTTCCTCATTTTGAATACCCGTTACTTCACAGCAATGCCTGACTCATGATGGGAACTCACTCAGTCAGTGTTTGCTGAGCAACAGAGAGGTCCTAGAAATGAAAATTTCCCACATTAAATCAGTGTGTTGACTGCTCGCATATCAGTTAGAACTGGTTTATGAAACTTTATACTCTTTAAGCCAATTCTTTATAAATCCTTTGGTGAATTTGTTTTACTCAGTGAGAAAAAGAAATGATTAAAAATTATCTTAAGTAATATAGTAAATACATGTTAATACACATTATGCCTCCATGACCTTAACTACACAGGTTAGACCTGCTTGTAGACACAGTGTATCGCAACCAAATCTTAGCATATAAAACAGTATGAGAAAAATGTGTTGCTGTAAAATCACCTGGAAATGATTTTTGATATCCTTCGTTGTGCTGTAGACCTTCATATTTCATCAGTAGGATTTCCTTTTGATACTCTATCCCAAATATTTTCTTTATGTTAGGATTGTCCTAAGAACCTGTCAGCTAAGTGTAAATTTGAGTCACAGAAATGTTTGGTTGTTTTTGTTTTGGATTTTCTCTTTTTAATGATTAAATTGCCTCATCTATAACAAATGAGTCCCAGTAGAAGAGAGGAATTTCCAATGTTGATGGAACACTTATTTATCCCCTGAAACACTTGTTTATCTGTGTACACTGTAAATAAAGGCCAGAAATGGTTATGCTGTAGAGAAAAGTTTACTGCGAAATTTTTTACTACCAAGGTTAATTAGACCAATGTAAACTGGGTTTTGAGAGCACCTATCACAAGAAATATTTTTGTTTGTTTTTAGTTTTAGAAGAAGTTAACAATAGAAAATAAAATATGGCAAATCCCCTTTGACTTTGGCTGTTATAGGACAAAACCTATCCACCAGCCTCTTAGATAAATATAATAGGTTTTAATTTTTATTTTACTTCTTTAAAGAAATTTTTTAGACTTTTATGTATGCCTTTTTATTCAGGGAACATGATTTAGATGCTAACGAGCATAGTTACAACTTGGTTCTGCTGTACAAATTGCAAGTTCAACTGATTTTTGCCTTTTATATAGCTAACATTTCTCTTCTGACTTAACCTTTAAGATTTACTCCAAAATTATTTGACTGAAGGATGGACAAAGTTAAAGAATTCTGATTTTCTTTTTATTGCTATCAGTGGTGTTGCGCAAATTTGTGGGCTGATTCTATACTTGGAATCCTAAACTTTATGTTAGAGGACAGAGGTATGATAAAAAGTTAAGTATCAAAAAAGAAATACCGTAGTGGCCATCCTTTCCATGCCTAGGGTGCTGCTTTTTCTTTCTTACTTTTTCATCTATTTTTCAGTAATGAAACGACCTGAGTGAAATGACTCAACAAGCAGAAGTGTCAGCAAATTAGGGGCCTTTTATATGTTAGAGAAAAGCCTGGAGTTCTTGCTATTCTAGTGTTTGCATTCTGTTTTGCCAACACCATTACTACCGGCATTGTTCCCGTGTTGGGAAATTAAGGCGTTGGCGTTTGATGATCCTCTTTGCTTCACAGTCCACTTCCACCCTTTTAGTTGTTCTCCACTGGCCTGCCTTTAATCTTCAATCCATTTGTTGTATTAATAACAATATGCTTGAATTTCCCTGTTGAGTTATTTATTTTGTCCTATAGACATGAATTTTATTTCTAGCCTTTAAGTTATCTTTAAAATGTCCACTTAGAACACTGTGCTATTATGAAGGATCTAGTAATAGAGCTGAAAGCATCCAATCCTAGATTTTCCTTCCATCAGTGAACTGGGAAATTGCAATCCTGCATGCTGGCTGTCAATTAGCATTATCTCCGTTTGTTTTAGATCCAGACAGGCGGTCAGTTTCCACCATGAATCTTTCGAAACATGTTGATCCCGTCATTAGCAAGCGGCTCTCCTCTTCATCTGCAACTTTGCTAAATTCTCCAGATAGAGGTACAGTCAAAAGGAAAACAAGAAAAAGTGTTCTGTTATTTACTTAATGGTTTTTTTTTTCTGGATGTCTACAGATTAAAAATAAGCATCTGAAGTTGCTTTCCCTACGTTTCTTCAATAGGAAGAAAAAACTTCAGAGTTAAAAAAGCAATAAACGGCTGAGCAGCATTTTCCTTGCAACAAGAACATTTCTCATTGTAGAACTTGGCTGAATGATTTGCATTTAGCAGTGACGGAAGCGGTGCTTCTCTCAACTTCTTAATAAATGAGTTTACAGCTCCAGAAATCACCCACTTATCCACCAACATGCAAATAATCTTTGTTACGAACATTTATTTTACTTCAATCTTACTGTTTCTGTCTTTTTATCTGTACTTTGGGAATGCCAGCCTTTGGCTTTCTAAAAAATCTTTTTACATGATTCATGTTGGTAGATTTCATTTTGCTAATTTATTTCTCATTTAACAAACCTTTCTTACTGCATTTCTTATGTGTGTGATTGGGTTTTTTTTGGTGTCCACTCATTTACTCATAAGGGATTTGACCTAAATTCAGGAATATTATCATTTAAGCCTTCTAAAATTTGTAATAACCATAGCCCTCCAATTAATGTTTTGTTTGAATTTTGAGTTTTATTCATCCCATGGATTTACAGTACATGAATGTGAAATTACTTATAAAATGAAAGTTTTATTTTACATATTTATATATCAAGGAAAAAATCAAGCTTTTAAGATAAGCTATTTGTTTTACATAACTGAAATGATTTTAAATAAAAAAACAATTATTGTGCAATATAAAAACACATACTCTTTGAAAGTAACAAATTATGGTTACTTTGAATGCTTTATTTAGAAACTGGGAAAGATTCAGTATTTATAGTCTTTAAAAAGAATGTAATGTGTGCATGTTCTGTATGTGTGTATGTGTATTTATGTATTTTGTATTGTATAAAAGTTATGCCAATTTGTAAAGTACATGTTACTTTATGTGTTGATGTTATCTTATAACTAATCTCGTAAAGAAAGCAGTAAATGTTTGAATAACTTCCTCTTGCCTTTTAACCTAAACCATTACTTTTTTTTTTCTTTTTGCCTATGTCAGTGTTAGACACGTAGTCAAATTAGGGGTCTTTTATATGTTAGAGAAAAGTATTATGAATTAAAATTCCATTCATAAATAGCCTTAATTTTCAAACCCATCTCCTTAATATATAGTAAAATAGAGCATGTGATTTGGAATTGGACAATTGTTCAGCACTTTAATTTCACACTTTTGTGAACCTGGTTCTAAGACAAACTACCATTGGGATTTTACAGTACTTTTAAGTTAAACCTTGCTTACCACTCCTAATAGTCCCATAACTGAAATTGGGTTAAGTTTGGAAGTAGGGAGATGGATAATAACCGGACAATATTCTATTCACGCTTCTATAGAATGACCACACTGTGTCAACTAGAAATAAGATCTCTTATAGGTTCTGCATGATAGAATCTGATTGGGTATTCTTAAGTAATAGGATCTTAGAACGGGGAAAAATTTGTTGAATGGCTTGACTACTCCAGTTGGGGTAATAGAGTCTCTGAGAGGTGAAGGGCTTGACTTAACTATCTACAGGCTAATTATTGGAGGAGAGGAACTAGGACAGAGGTAGCAGCTCCTAACCCATGTGGCTGCACTGCATCTCCCGGTCTTACTCTAATGGAATGTTGAGTTACTTATAAAATGAAAGTTTTATTGTACATGTTTATATATCAAGGAAAAATCAAGTTTTTAAGATAAACTATTAGTTTTACGTAACAAATGGTTTTAAATAAAAAAACAAATATTGTGCAATATAAAAATACATACTCTTTGTAAGTAACAAATCTCAAGGATGTCCTTCCTTAGACCAGCGCTGACTCCAGGCGCTCTTCCTTTGGGTGAGGGAAGGGTCAAGGGAAGTTCAATAACCCACTCATATCTGGGATCAGGAAACTGCCTTTTAAATCATAGTGCAGGTCTATAAAATCAAATACTAAGCTGGACTAATAGGATAGGCGAGAAAGCACTAAATGTGGGAGTTCTGCTTCTCTGCCCCCTGATCAAAAGAACTGTGACCAGTTCCCAGGTCTGATGGGCAAGGTTGGCATGGAAGAATGGTTTGGCTTATCCAAGGGCTCCCATACACCAGGAATGTTTTTTTAAACTAGGAAAACCCTCAGTAGGACAGTGAGAGGGCTAGGCTTTTTAATGAGAATAGAAATTCTTTTGAATTTGTACTTCTCTAATTTAGAAATTTAAGTAATTTAGTTTATTTTCTGCTACCTATTTTTTGAAGCTGGTGGCTATGCTTTATTATCAAATTAGAAGGCATTCTTATCAAATTATTAAATTAGAGGCTGTTATAGACAGATCTATTAAAAGGATTTACACCATTACTAGATTTGTTTGAGCCCTACAGCACAGGCCGTAAGCTGATATTAAATCGCGGCTCTGACACTATCAGGGTTGACATTCCACTGGAATGCCCTGCTGGTTTTTAAGAATACTAAAATATGTCCATACTGGTTGGTAAATATCCACTTCTCCAGGCCCTCCAGAGCTGAGGAGTGGCATCCATTGTCTCTGTGCCTGTGCCCTACCAGTTTCTAAATATTTGGATCATCACACCTGGATATAGTATCACACAGACTGAAAATGCTCCGAGCTGAAGGAAACCTCTGATTACCAAGAGATTTCTATACTTGCTCCAATAGAGAGAATATTGCCACTAGAAATTTTTGCACTGAAAGTGTGTATTTCTTAATGTTAAGCTACCTGCTTAACTGGCTGTTTTCTCAAGGAAGAATAGGGAGTTTGCAAAAAGTTAAGAATCAAGTTGCCTATGTTTGCTTAAAATTAGTCCATACATTCTTTCCTAGAATCTAGGTCAGAGGAGCAGCTGGTAGACCTAAAGCTGAATTCTGTCCACAGGCATGTTCTGTTTGACCCGAGCAGAGTTCTTGTCATTGTTTTCCTGTTTTCAGTGGAATTCATTGCCATCACTTAAAAAATCAAAGATTTCATATAATATTTAGGTTTCCTGCTTCTTATGTAGAATCAGGTTCTGGCAACAGTTGCCTGATGTCTGCATGGCACCCATTATCTAGAACAGAATAGTGGTTTCCTGCATATGGGGATGTGTGGTAGTGCAAGGATCTGTAATGTCTGTCTCCCCTGGTCTTGGACGGTCTAGTAGAAGAATTGTCAGTATCTCATTTTTAACTGTTTAAATAAATCAGCACGATAGAGTTGTTTCATGAAAATTAATACCTTTTTCTACAGGAGTTTGTCATCTTAACATCAAACCTCTCTAGATGAAAAACAAAACAATAAACTAACTTTCCTATTCTAACCTTTACTAAAAAAAACTCTCTCTTGCTCAGGGTGTGGTTATGAATGTGGTGGAAGTGGAGTCCTGTTTCTCCTAGAGAAATCTTTCATTTACTCTGTTGGAGCTATAAAACAAATCTCTTTGGATTTGTATTAAACACAACTCAAAGAGAGTTTTTAATGATCTTCATTTGAGACATATTCCTTCATTGATGCCTTAGTGACTCACAGAAGTAAAGTAATTGAACTTCTTAATCGAGGGGGGAATAAAGTCCTTTCAATGATAAACCATCTCTGTATTTCTAAACCAATCATCCTACTGAATTTTATCTAAGAAAAGGGAGGATTCCTCTCTTCTTCCCTTTCTTGTCTATTGAAAACATAGTTCTGTTGAAGATTTTCATTTAATCCTAATCACTTTTCCCCACTGATTTTATTCTGGGAATGTACTTTAATTTTTGGTTACATTTACTTCATTGTCGATACACGATACACACTGCCATACTACTGTTTATAATAGCACTTCTCCTACTGCCATTCTACTAACTGTGTAACTATTACAGGAGTTTTTATTACAGATCTTTTTATTTATGTCTAAATGTCAGATATGATCGTTTTACCATGAAAACTCTCCTAATAAACGGAAAGTCTAATAAATAGTTCACTGATTCTTAAATTCACCAAAACCTTGATCAAAACAGCCACTCTCAAAGTCAAATAATTAAGGTACTTAATGGAGTTCAGTACTTCCTTTCAAACAGAAGAGGTTATTTTCTTTAACAACATTTTCCATCAGATGTCTCCTAGTAACTAAAACTAATTTCCTAGAATTTAAATGTCATTCCTTTAAGATAGGATATATAAAGATCATTATAAAAACAATTGCTGCAGAGCCAAGAGGATTTGCACCTGCTGCTTGTGGAACAGAAGTGGCCTTGTCTGGTTTAGACAGTTTTTAAAGACTTTTTATAAGTGACTTGGGAGTATGTTCTAAAATAGACATATGTGATCACTTTACTTTAGTGATATTATAGGATTTTGCGAGCCCCTTTCCTGACATTTTTGGAAAGTAGTACTATATGTTCACGGACCATCACTGGAAGCTAACATTATAAACAAAGTAATTAATTTGTAATGAGCATGCATTTCCTAACAGTGGTCTTGCCATGCCCCGATACAATTTGGGACTATATTTCATTGCATTATTTTAAATTTATTTTCCAGGTTATTTGTACATCCACTAGTAATAAACTAATAAGTTTATATTAGATTTTGGCTTTTCTTATTAATTTGATCTTGCTTCAACTTTACTCTCATCCTCCGCCAGAACTTTTATGTTGCCAAACCAGGGACCTGAATGAACCCAGTTTGCTGAATGGAAAATCAAAAGGAAATCCCATACAGAACTTTGCATGAGTCCTTTTTCATTTTATTATATCTAATCTCCCCCAGTTGCCCCAAGAGCCAGCAAAATTTAATGGAGATGCTTTATATCTTTATTGAAACAGAAATTTAGTCTTTTATTAAGCTGTGAAAGCCTCTGCTGAAGCTGGTTATTCAGGGTGCTTAGGAAGCCCCTTGGCTGAGGTGTGTGCCATCAACCCACTGTCCATCTTGATGAGTCAGTGACACATGCCACACCTGTAGCTGAAATGATATTTCTGTTTTGTCATCGTTGATGCTTAAAAGGAGAATAGTTAGTAAAATCTGCATTCATAAAACTAATACAGAGTCACCACAAACTTAACATCGTGATGCAAGGCAGCATTACAGAATAGCTGCTCCTCTGGGCAGAGTTCCTGTCACCCTGCCACTCCACCAACTGTCTTCCCTGGAGAACCTGGTCTCTTTAAGGCCTGGCATGTGGAAGCGATAGGTGTGTTACTCTGCACTCTCTTGCTCCCAGAAAGAATGCTTCTAACATCTCGCTTATGTGGTGACGTTTAGCTCGCCGCCTGCAGCTCAGTCCATGGGAGAGCAGCGTTGTTAACAGACTGCTGACGCCCACACATTCGTTCCTGGCCAGAAGTAAAAGCACAGCTGCCTTGTCTGGAGATACAGGTAAAACTATCAAGGTGCAACTTCCTTGGTGAGGTAAAGTCCTCCCTTTGAAGCGTGTCTAAGCCGCCAGCGTCCATCTAATCACATCTTGGATTTTCCTGTTATGTGCTCTCTCTCTTCTGGGTGGAATGGCTTTGGAAACGTGTCTGTTGGTGTCATTTTCATGCCCCTGGTATTGTTTCTTCACATCTGCCTCAGCATCTTATCTGGACACCAGATGCCAGACAGGCAAAGGATGCCCCTCCCCATGATCAGATGGCTTCAGATGCTTCTGTCTGTTTATAACATCACCAAAAAAAGCTATCCTTTACCTACCTTTCTTTCTGCCTCTGCATTTGAGCAGATGATCAGACGTAGAAATAATTGAGTTTAATACTAACATGTGGACTTGGGAATAAAATCAGAGCACAAGCCAGTTTAAGCATAGTGTTTTATGATGTGGCTGTGGGCTACTACTTATCCTCCCTGCACCAGTCTTTTTTATATAATCTAGGAATGGTATCCTTTCAGGATTCTAAGAATTGTAGAGAAGGCTAATTACAGTGCTCTTTTTTTGTTACATACTTTGAAAATATCTAAAATGTGCCAAGTACTGGTTATTATAACTAGTTATGTAACTCTTCTACTTTTCTGAAATGCAAAACATGCCTGCATGAATCAGTTAGTTTAATGAGAGGTTAGTGTAGAGCCGATATCTAGCTAAAAGGAAACATGGCTTTTGGTAACATCTCTCATGGTGAATTTATTTGGATTTTCCCAGATATCTCTGGGCACAGTTGGTGTATCTATGTGACCAGTCTGCTGGCCCTCATCTTTGGCATTAGAAAATTGCATAGCCTCTTCATAAAGTTCCCTTTTAAAATGCTGTGCCTCACCAAGCCTTTTCATGTTCATTAACCTTCTTTACAAATAATAATTCTTAGTGGTTTTATGATGTCTTCCATCTGTGGTGCCCAGTGAGCTATCAACCCTAATTCTCAGAATACCCTGGGAGATAGTCAAGAAAACAAGTGTGGGCATTCCTACCACCTGCCTGTAGAAACTAAGTACAGTGACAGTGACTTCTACCAGAGTCACTTAGAAAACTGGAGGACTGGATCTTAAATGAGTTTATCTCTCCATGCTTGGCACCCTGAGTGATTCTCTGTGCAATTGTGCATTCAGCTAGCTGAACCACCGCGTTCTGTGTTTTCTGTAAGGTAACTCACCTGTCAACTATCACACTGCATCCGAGATTTTTCTGGAGTAAAAAGTACTGCTTATTTGTATGCCCTATGAGTGTCACACTTTTACACAAGTCATCTTTATGTCCAGCTAACTGAAGAACTTTTATAATTCTTTTCAGTCCTATTTCATAGGATCTAAATAATTTATGACTATCATGCTTCTGAAACTCCACATTGTATGTTATTTCATAGTAAAGGACTTGCCTCACAAAAAAAATTCTCTCTTTGCTTTTCATCACTAACTTTTGTCAATTTTTTCATTCTTCCTCTAGTCTTTTCCAACACCATTTCCTCATTTTCCACTCATTTTACTTGCCCACATTTCCATCTTCCTTGTTCACTGTTCTGCTCAATCAAAGTGCGTTGTGTCTGCTAACTGGCTCTTCTTTACTTTGCAACTTCTCCATTCTCATTTTCACAAATGAATAAATTTCTGGAATTTATTTTAGTGTAAGCAATGCATAGCCTTTACTTGAGTTGCCTGTTTTATTAATACATTCCTTCGGTCATTGTTACCTTTTATTGTACTGACACAGCTTATGTTTAAGGAACCCACACTGTTGGTTTTTTTAAATTTCCCTTTGAAATTATATATATAAACATCTCTTACATGTTCTTGTCAAAAACACCTTTTTCATCAGTTATATTGTTCCACCTGTTTTCCTGTTATTCTTTCTTCCCATTTTACTGTTTTCCCTTGGGTTCATCTTATATCCAGTTGCCACCGGCAAGAAGATGACCTCTGTCCAGAGCCAGGGTTACAATAGCAGATCCAAACAACCATCCTTCCCCCATGATCGCAAACTTCCAGAACAAGCAATAGGAGCAGTTGAAAATTGGAAATCAGAGTCCCATACCTCTCATTTCTGGCCACTGCTTTGGGTTGACTTTTCCATATCTACTTTTTTAATTCCATATGATTATTAGAACTCAGGATTAAATGAGTTAATACATGTAAGATCCTTAGAATAATACCCGCACATAGTAACATCAATAATGATTATTAATATTATTATTTTATTACATAATTTTCCTGTTCTCTATACAATCCCCCAACCACTTGAACTGCATTATCTTTTCTCTGTACCCATTATCTTATAGAAAGTTTTGAATGAGTTATACTAATGCACACTTGCTACCAAAAAGAGAAGGAAATACAGATATTGTGGAAGACCTCCTCAAAGACATTCCGTAAAAGAATTTTCATGTTAAATAAACCTATTCCAGGACATGGAGGGCACTCTGGGGGAAAAAATAACTATACATAACTCTTACTGTTTCTTCAGAAGAGCAAGATTATTAGAATAATTGATTTAAGGTCTCAGGTTTTTCAGTAGTTGCTGTGCAGAAACAACAATGAATTCCATGAAATGTTATATCCTTAAAAGGAATTTGTGTTTGTTTTAGCCAGACAGTGTTCCTTGAACAATGAAACGTGAGGATTTTGTATACACTACACCAGATAAGTTTAAGGATATTTTCTTCCTTTGCTTAATTCTACCACGTCACAATAATGAAGATGGAACCAGAGACATGATGAAATTAGCTTACATTGAGGATGGTCTCCAGAAATGCTCTATAGATGCCTTCTGAAATTATTATTTACCACTAGAGGAAGAAGAAATCATACTTGTGTGATTCATTCATTTTTCAGAGCCAGACCAGTAGCCTCAGAGTAGGCCTGTTGTCTGGGGTTTCCTGATCATGGAACAAGGGTAATGGCCCCTGGCCATGCCTCTCCTTGTCATTCATTCCACAGGAGTGCCTTGTGCCAGGATGTTGGTCTTTAAGTGCATTTGATGGGCTTGGAAGAATTTTGCATTAGTGAATTCTTTCCCTCTCTGGGAAACACAAATATTTTGTTGTGGCACTTGAGAAAAGATTATTTTCATATAGTTACCCTTGTGATCACAGGCAAAATGACAAAAGGTTCTCCTTTCTCACAATGTAAAGGAAACTTCCTTCACCATTAAGGACTATAGCAAACCATTATATCACTTAAGACACCCACGAGCTCTCCTAAAGAGAACTGAAGGAATGCAAAGTGTGGTATTTTATCCTGAGTAGAGTTCTTGTTTTCAGTTGATGGGAAAAGAGAATGCAGTTTCCAGTCCATTCACTACCTTGACCATTCAGTTATAACCAAAAGATTCTGCTAGGCATTTAATGAAAGTGAGCACATGAATTAAAGGTGTAACTTGATTGATTTTCTGTCTATAGGTTAAACCAAAACAACAAATACTTTATAATTCTGAAATTAAGAGCTGTAATTCTTAAGTATTTTCATAATTCAAGAGTTGTAAACTCTTGAGTTTTTAAAATTTAAGCGTTTGCTATGATGGCTAGAGTTGGGTAAGTTTATGTATTTATTTATAACATCCAAATACATAGTATTTTCCTCAGTTTGTCCTATTTTTTGCTGGAAAACAAGATTCCTGGGTAAGACCTGTAAAAGAACCATGGAACCTTAGTACCTACTCTTCTGATACCTACACAGTGTTGTATGAATTTCTTTCAACCCATTGTTGCTCAGAATCACTTGATCAATGACAGTGTTCCTTTGGAGGTGAATGGTCAGAAACTGTGGTTTTTCAAAAAATATTCCATCTTGAGTAAAACTATAAAAGCTATTCATGGTTCAACTTTATTTTTCGCAATTCTAACATATGTATGTTCTATTCACTGTTTTAAGTGATCACATTCCCATTTCCCCATTTGTTCTACTGCTGCTTGTTATGAACCATCAAATGCCTTGGCTTTGGGGAAAACCCAGAGCATGCATTTGATTTGCCTTTAAATAGACAAAACATCAACAGGATTTTTTTTTTTTTGGAAATTATTACTTATCCTGTAACAAGTCTTAACATCTGGTAAGACTTGGTCATAACATTTAAAAAATTCACTTGCTTTTTTTCCCACTGGCTGTTGAACTTAATCCTGAAATAGTCGGAGTGTATCTTGCTTGCCTGCTTGCTCGCTTCCTGCTTTCCACCTTTTGTTCCATCTTTAAGCTAATTAGGAGAATTCTGATTTTAAACAGTTCTCATATAAAAATTATATCACTAATGTAGCATTTTACCAGAACCATCAGTTTATAGGAATATAATGCCATTGCTTTCCATTATTATTAGATTATACCTATAACTTTAATCAGTATTTAAATAGCCAAATAGCTTATATATTCTAGATTTTTCATTTGGACGTTCCTTCCTTTGGACATACCAAAAACTGATAGGACTGTGAGGAGAGTTGAGTGTGATGGTTCTGGGCACCTTTAGGTAATAACATCTTCTCCCTACTTTTCTCTCTATCTCTGCTTTGCTCCTTTTCCTGATCCTGCTTTTGGCTTTTCTTCAACTGCTCCTCTGGCACTCTTGTGTGTAAAACAATCACCTGCACCCTAGTTATCCCCATTTGTCCTCGTTCAGCATCTTGCAGCCCCATCAACATCACGCCCTACAAAGCTGCCCATTCTAGAAATACGATGGATCGACCAAAATTCTGGGTAACACCACCTGAGGGCCCCGCACGGAGGAGGACTATTCATGGCACAGCGGTGAGTAGCTGTCGGGAGCAGACAGGCGAGCCTGCTGTTTGTGTGCAGAGTGGGCCCCACCCCGAGGGGCAGTGTGGACGCGAGAGTGAGTGGCGGCACCCACCGTCCCATCCATCCCATCAACCTCAAATCTGGCTGGCCAGGCAGTAGTGTCGCCACACTTTCTCTCCACTCGGGAATTTTACTCCCACTCAAAAGTGAAAAGTGAAAACTTCATTGTTCAAGCATGTAAGAGTGGCTAAACTACCGCCTTTGAAGTTTGAAGGGAAAGTGAGCCTGGACTGCCGTTTCTGCATTTTATTCCAACCCTATTCAGAAGCTGGCTGAACTCTAACTGTGGTTCACTGAAAAGCAGGATGAAGAATTTTCATCTGCTTAGCTAATCCCTGGTAAGACTCAGATCTTAAAATACAGTGGCAAAGTATTTTGAAAACAGGCGTTATGCACTAAGTAACTACTTCTTGCAAGGCCATTGGACTGTGTTACAGACTCAGATTTTGCAAGTGAAGAATGTAATTTGTACTTGTTATTACTGGTGAGGTGGCTGAGCTAACATTAATTTTCGTCATGTTGTAAATGCAGTAAAGTAACTTGTATGTCTCCAGAAATCTTACTCATCTGTCTGTTAATTGGCACCTGCTGAAAGATGCACACATTGTTCTGTGGTCCCCAGACTTGTACTTCAGTTGGAAAGGACCCTCCAGTCAGCCAGATCTCATTGCCTCTCTCCCATGGTAATACCATGACCCCTTTTTAAAATCTTTATTTCCCAGAGCAAGTCAGATTTATAACGATCATAGATACTTAAAAGGATTTTGCTTAAGCTTTGAGGAAAATTTGAAGGTTGTGAGAGCTTGATGGTTTTACCTACAGGCAGTTTTCTTTCAAGCTCTTGTGGCTTCCACGAATCAGCATTTATGATTGACTCAGACCTCCAGCCTTTAAAGCCAAAGGTGAAACTACCTTTGATGTCTGGGAAATTTTCCATCATTAGCACATTTGTGCTTCAGAGATCCTAGCCATGGACAAAAAGATTCGGTTCAGCATAACCGATTTGGCCCCAAACATTGGGTACTTACTGGAGCAGGAAAAGCTTTCACCAAAGGGAAAATATCTTGTTAAGGAAAAACAAAAACATAAAGTAACACTGCAGGAGAAGGGTTAAGAGCTGACCACTAGCCAACAGATTAAATCATAGGATTTGTCATTGTGTGATCCATATGATCCTCCACTTTCTCATTTCTTTAATGCCTTCTACTTTCTGTATTTGACCTCTTGGCCGTCTTTTCACCTCTATACTGCTAAATATTTTGGCAAATACCTACTCCCGGAAAATGACTCACCAGTAATTTATACCCCAGAGCTGCACTGTGGAATTCTGTTGAGCAGCTGGCGACATGTGGCTACTGAGCACTTGAAAAGTGCCTAGTTAGACTGACAGACCAAAGTTTACATTTAATTTCCTTTTTAAAATATTTTAATTGTAGTAAAATAACAGAATTTACCATCTTGACCATCTTTAAGTGTACAGTTCAGTGGTGGTACGTATATTGACATTGTTGTACCACCAATATCCTGAACTTTCTAATCTTGCAAAACTGGAACTATACCCACTAAACAACACTGCCTATTTCCTCCTACATCCCCCAGTCCCTGGCAACCACCATTTGAATTTGTTTCTATGAATTTAACTACTTTTGATTCCCCCTATAAATGCAACCACACAGTCTTTTTATGACTGGCTTGTTTCACTTAGCAGGATGTCCTTAAGATGTACCCATGTTGTAGCATGTGACAGGATTTCTGCCTTTTTTAGGGCTTATAATAATCTATTATATGTATGTGTATATATATGTGTCTATATACACACCATATTTTGTTAATCCATTCATCTGTCAATAGTATTTGTGTTGCATCTGCCTCAGGGCTATTGCAAGTACCACTGCAGTGAACATGGGTGTGCAGGTATCTTTTCAGGATCCTATCCTTTGGATATATACCAAGAAGTCAAATTGTTAGGTCTTACAGTAATTCTATTTTTAATTTTTTGAGGTACTGCCATACGGTTTTCCATAGCAACTGCACCCATTTTACTTAACATTCTCACCAACAATGCATAAGAGTTCCAGTTTTCCCACATTTTTGCCAATGCTTATTTTCTGTTTTTGTTTTCGTTTTTTTTTATAGTAGCCATTCTAATGGTGTGAGGTGTTATCTCATTGTGGTTTTGACTTAGATTTCTCTAATGATCAGTGATGTTGAGCATCTTTTTGTGTGATGGCTGGCATTTGCATATCATCTTTGGAGAAATATCTATTCAAGTCCTTTGCCCATCTTTAAATCTTAGTATTTAATTTTATGTTTTTATTCTTTAATTTTATTTTTGTTGTTGAGTTGTAGGAGTTATTTACATATTATGGATGTCATTACCTTATCGGATATATGATTTACAAATATTTTCTCCCATTCTGTAGGTTGCCTTCTTAATCAATTAATTGTATCCTTTGATGCACAGTAGTTTTTAAGTTTGATGTAATCTCATTTGTCTCTTTTTGCTTTTGTTGCCTGTGCCTTTGGTGTCTTATCCAAGAAATCATTACCAAATCCATTGTCATGATGCATTCCCTGTTTTCTTCTAGGAATTTTATAGTTTTAAGTCTTATATTTAGCTCTTTAATCCATTTTGATTAAAGATAAGGTAAGGGTCCAACTATATTCTTTTGTGTGTGGAATATTCAATGTTCCCAGCACTATTTATTAAAGAAACTGACTTTTCCCCACTAAGGGTCTTGTCACCTTTGTCAAGGATCCTTTGATCATATACACAAGGGTTTATTTCCAGGCTTTCTATTCTGTCCCATTGGTCTGTATGTCGCCTTTATGCTGTTACCATACTGTTTTGATTACTGTAGCTTTGTAATATGTTTTGAAGGTAAGAAGTGAGACTGTCAACTTTCTTCTTGTTTTTCAAGATTGGTTTGTCTTCTCAGGATCCCTTGAGGTTCCATATGAATTTAAGATGGATTTTTCTATTTATGCAAAATAAGACATTGGCTTTTGATAGGGATTGCTTTGTTTCAGTAGATTGTTTCAGGTAGTATTGACATCTTAAAAAAGAAGTCTTTTAGCCTATGAACACAGGATGTCTTCCCATTTATTTGTGTATTTAATTTCTTTTAGCAGTGTCTTCCAGTTTTCAGCATAACTGGTCTTCTGCCTTCTTGATCAAGTTTATTCTTTGGTTGCATTTATTCCTAAGAGCATCTTTTTGAAGCTATTATAAATGGGATTGCTTTCTTAATTTCCTTCTCAATTTTATTTAATTTTAATTAATTTAGATCTAAATTGAAGTGACTACTATGAGTATTTGAAATGTGTTTTGTGAGACTGAATGTAATTTTTAATTTTAATTAATTTAGATCTAAATTCAAATAGCCAAATGTGCTCGTGGCTCCCATCTTGGACACCATAGATAAGAATATTTCTCTCATCCCAGACGGTTCTATTAGAAGCACTGCCTCGGAGTCTCTGTCTTCTCTTTCTTGGGGGTTATTTATATTCTAAACCTAACTCTAATTGTAAAATTAGAGTCTGTCCTGCTGGTAAGTTTTCCAGACTATTGACATGGATGGCTTGCTCTGTGTATTCCACTTTAGTGTTTTGGAAAGTGGTAACAGGAAAGATTATTGTACAGACCACTGGCTTTTAACTCAGATCAGAATTAGAATCAGGAGCACCTTTACGTGCCCTAAGAGGTGATCGAGTACAAGACCAGTGAAAGGACATTTAAAAGAACTAAGAAGGTGAAAGCATATACCTGCCTGAGAGGGTGTATCTCAAGTATGGAACATCTTTCTAAACTGTTCCCTTCACTGTTCCCCTCACTCCTTTAAGGTGATTAAAGGGAGGTCGATTTTAGGAAGGAAAGAATTGGTTTGATGACTTTAACAAAAAGAAGACTATCCGAGGATGATGCACCTTCCTGTAGGTTTATTCCCTTATGCTTGTTTTATCATAGTGTGGATGATAAAATTCATCCACAAACCTTCCACATCACAAATTACCCTTCCCAACTTGGTTTCCCATTCAGATCTTCTCAATCTGACTTCAGCCAGATTAAAATGTCTTGAGAAAAAGGATAACTGCTTGAGGTACTTAACCCAAAACTTCCCTCGGGAAGAGCTCTTGGCCTTCCACTCTGGGACTGATCTGTCAGAGGCATAATTGCCACCCTGCACACCTGCCAGGAGGGTCCCACATGGTGCCTTGCCACTTCTGCAATCCAAGACTACAGCTGCTCTCCAGAGTCCCACCTCCCACCATCAGGGACCAGAGATGGGGGCAAAGGGTGGTCATGCAGCCACAAGTGACGTGGAGCTGCACACACCTTGTAAAACTCTTTTCTGCCCCACTCCTCATTTACTTTATTCAGAAATTCTGGGAAGATAATATTAGTTGACACTTAGACGTTTTTCTCCCCATCTGTAGGCCAGTCCATCAACTAGGATGATAGTAAGGAAAATGGAGAGGAGCAATTAGAAGGAGCACTGAAGGGAAAAAAAGGGGTGGAAGAGGGAAAAGATAGTGATGCTTGAGCCAGGCAGAAAAGGTACACTGCCAGCTTATCGGCCCTGAGGCTGGCTAATACTCTGCCCCTTCCCTTGCACCCCTGCAGTCGGCTTTCCTGCAAGGGTCCCACAGAATGAAGGGCTGTCAGATCTGCACATGGGTGCCTCCAGCAAGCATCCATTCCCATCCCAGCCTGCAAGTTTCAGATACTTGGAAGGAGTCTTTCTTCCCCTGTACATTTTTTTGTTTTGGTTGACTTGAGACTATAAGAACACTTCTGAGTTTCGCTTTGCCTATTTTGACTTAGGAAGTTATCATCTCATTGGCTGAATTTTGGCCACCCTCAGATTTCAGTTTCATCCCTAATGAAGAAAACTAAAAGGAGCTAAAATTCCTCACCTTGCACCTGACTTTTCCTTTGAGAGCAGGAGGATACTAGGTGAAGGACTTGTTTGTATAACATCAGTACAAAGAAAAATGAATTATCATCTGACATAGGAGACATGTAAATTTTAAAAAAAAGTTCCAGGATGGGAAAAAGATGCTAATGAATTAAAAGAGATAAAGGTGTATCTTAGTTAAAAGTGAGGAAGATAAAAACTCAAAGTGGCTCTTATTTCGACATTTGTGTGGATTAAACCAGACTAAGAGAGATTTGCTGCAGGTAATTTTAGACACAAAGTAAAGGTGCTTTCTATGGGTATAAGTAAACTTTTTTAAAACAAATACAGCTCCAGATCACACATCCAGAACACAGTGTCAGGTGTGTTAATTCACTTATAATGTTCAATTTTAGTATAACAAGGGTCTTTTGTTGGAATGGAATGGATATATATGACAAAGGTTGGAAAATTTCCAAAAAGTCATTCAACGGATTGCAGCTCCACTGTTGAATACTCTGAATATGGTTGTTCTGTTCATGAAAAAATCTAATTATTGTGTTTCTCTGAACTTAGGGCTACAAAAGAGGGAGAGAGAGAGAAAATGTACCCTTCCACCTTACATCTGGCTTCCGAAGGGCTCTATCTCCATCTCATCCCAAAGCAAGATCAACAGCTTCCTCCCGACTTTGGTAAGTGAAATTTAAGAGTGTGGCTGGGCTGTTCCTTGTTGGAGAATTAGCAGCTGTCCTATGAAAGGAAACTGTTTTCCCCACACTGTTGGGCCTTGACTTAGAGAATAACATCTTTCCTTATAAGAAAGAAAAAAGAAAACTGGAATGAGTTTTTAAAGTGACCGTTTCTGCATTTATTTGCCACATAAAAGAAATACATAGCTACGTATCTTCATTTCTTTTCCATGTTGGTGTTTTAGGGACATTACATGGTAGCGGCATGGGGAAAGGAAGGTTCTGGCAAGCCTGTTCTGATGTGTCCCATTCTATTTACATTGTTTGTTTGTTGGGCAGGCTCCCCTCCAAGTCCTTCCCTCACTTGCCTGGCACACCCAGACCAACGTCATCCTTGCCTCCTGGATCAGTCAAAGCTGCCCCTGCTCAGGCCTGGCCCCCATCCCCTGGCAACATTCGCCCTGTCAAGAGAGAAGTCAGAGTGGAGCCTGAGAGAAAAGATCCCGAGAAGGGACCTCAGAAAGTTGCCAATGAGCCCTCATTGAAGGGCAGAGCACCCTTAGTGAAGGTGGAAGAAGCCACAGTTGAAGAGGGGACACCTGTCAAACCAGAGGCTGCCCCTGGTAAGAATCAGCTGGCTTGTGATGGACTAGGTTGCTTGCTCTCTTTATTTGCTCTCCCTTTTTCTCCTGTGCTGCCTCTTAGATTTTTTTTTTCATGAAAAAATCTAATTATTGTGATTTGGAAATGCTCACTGGGGACTTGAAAATGCTACCCCGAGGCTAATCTGGGGATCTTTCGTAAGTGAAGTTTTCTTAATAAATAAAGAATCGTACATCCAAATGCCTATTGTTGGAGCTTCAGCATATTAATTCAGGTATGGTTTACAGTTCCTGTTATTGGCTGAATCCAGTGTTTTGCAAAACGTGGTGTTTAGAGCACCTGCGTCAGAATCATATCTATTAGTTATCTGTTGCTGTGCAACAAGTTATCCCAAAACTTTGCAGCTTACAACACCAACAAACATGTGTATCCCACAAATTCTTGGGTTGGGAATTTGAGAGCAGCTTAGCCAGCTTGTTAGGAGGATAGCTCGCACACGGGATGCCGGCAGGTAGCCTCCTTTTCATGACACATGAACCTCTCTGGAGGGTTGCTTGGTGCCCTCGTAAGCTGCCTGCCTGCTCTCCTGGCCCTCCTCCGCCCCACAGTGAGTGAACTGGGAGATAGAATCACAAGGAATCTGCAGTATCTTTTATGCCTCGTCTGAAAGTCACATACACAAAGGTCACAATTCCTGTCATATTCTGTTCATGAGAAACAAGTCCCTGGGTTCAACTCAAGTGGAGGGCATTTCTCTCTACCTTTTGAAGAGAGGATTTTTCAAAGAATTAATGGAAATATTTCAAAACCACCACATCTGCAATATTTCAAACTAGAGAATCCTGGCTTTCCCTCGGACCTGCTGAGTCATTTGTATGTGGTGGACCCAAGGATTCTGAAGGATACTAAGCTCATCAGTTGAGCCCTGTTCAGGATCGCCATATGAAATACAGAGAGGCCAGTTATCCTCTGCATACTGGCGTCTAAGGACCACTGGCTCGCATATGTGCTTGATAGAAGTCAGAATTTTTTCCAAAGACCCATTGGATCTCAGGCTAACTAGATGCTATTTGGAGGTTTAAAGTCACCTGGAACTAGGAATTCAATGTTTGTTGTTGAAAACTGTCTTCATTCCAAACTTTCCTCCATAAGACTTAATTTGAAGACAGAGGGTAGGGGGCAAAGAAAGACCAGATGACTCAAGACAAATGATAATGTTGCTGGACAGTGGAAGAGTTTGCACAGAGAGGAGGAGAAGAGAAAGGCCAGAAAGCCTTCTGAAGGCAAAGAAAAATCTCTGGGAGCAAAAATGTAAATCTTGAAGGGAGGGTCTGGAATGGTCAGTGCCAGAAACTACACCCCACTCTGGTGCCTCTTTGTGCAGCTCCCTGCACCAGTCTCTAGGCCATTTTCAGGAATCTGAACAAGGCTGAGAACTTCTCCCATTTTGCATGTTGGCATCAGGACTGACAGTGGAGATCCGGGATCTATATGGAAGATGAGTGTACCAGCTCGTAAAGGGGCCCACAGCGTCTCCCATCTCAGACCTGGAGGTAGCTCCAGGTAGACCAGAGACCTCTTCCTTGGATGTCATCTTCCCAGCCCGAATCTAGGCATCGGGCTTGGATGCTAAGGATGGTCATAAAAAGGCTTTGGTCTTCCAGTACTGAATAGTCACTAAAGCAAAGGAATTTTTTAAACGTAATGAAAGGCAAATGGAAGAGCTCGTCTCCTTTTTGCTCGGGGTGTAACTTCCCACAGAACTTAACCCAAGGCTCTGTACTCCGTACACATTCCATACATGGTAACTGATTTAACTTGTATAAAAAACAGGACTTGGTGACAGAGTGTCAGCCTTGGTGGATGTCTCACTTACACATGCAGCTCTTTGTTATCTGTTGCTTGGATACAAACAGAATACAGTGGAACCGTGAGAACACGCAGAGATCAACATTCCCTTTTATAATGATGAATTCTAGGCCTGGGTGTGGGGAATGCTGGTTTTTGTTTTGTTCTGTGGGTTTTGCTTCCAGTTGGTTTTCTTCTTGTACCTGTTTGTACAGCTGCTCCAGCCACAGCCCTGGACCCAGCTCCGGCCCCTTCTCCAGCACCAGCACCAGCAGCAGCACCAGCCTCGGCCCCACTCGCAGTCCCAGCAGCCCCGGTGACTGCCAGCACTTCTCCTAAGACCTCTGCAGGCACCACGGACCCGGAAGAGGCCACCAGGCTGTTAGCTGAAAAGAGGCGGCTGGCCCGAGAGCAGAGAGAGAAGGAGGAAAGGGAGAAGAGGGAGAGGGGCGAGGAGATGGAAAGGTACAGGAGTGGCATAGCTTGAGGACGTGTCATGGGTGGTAGCCCAGTGGGACCGTGGATGAAGTCCTCAGTCTGGCAGACAGTGAATGGATTCGTTGTTTCAGAATTACTCTTACCTGGTGTTCCTCTGACCATTGAGTGGCTTCTTTAAAAATCACATTTTCTTACTATAATGACCATACAACATTGATAGAGAAAAGTTTAAAGAAAAAAATGTAGCCTCAATCTTACCAGTTTTCAATAATTGCATACATTTTGGGTAGTCCTTTCCAGTCTCTGAAGAGTGTGTGGGAATATATAAATATACATACACACATATTTATATATAATTATAATCACAACATAGGTACTATGGTACCATTTGATCTTTTTTACTTAGCATACTTCTGATCTTCATGTTTCCTCATTATCTTTCTAGTTATCATTTTAAAGCTGCATAGAAAGAGTTCTTGTTTTCTTCCTGATAGAACTCCTCTCAGAGGGTAGCTGGGTAGGATAGTTAAATGCCCCATGATTGCCTACCAGATGGTATGCCAGGGACAGGTTGCTTAGCTGCTCTCCTTCTGAAGCTAAGAAGGCAAATGTCAACATAATTGTTCTTCAGATAAGCAGAAGTACACCTTAGGGAAGGATTGCAGCCCCAGGGCTGGGCTACTGTCTTGGATGGGCCCTACCCTTGGTCCCAACAGGGAGCTTACATGGTCTGTCTTCCCCCTGTCCTATGGCAGAACGTCATAGCCTTTATTTATTCACCAAGATTTCCTTGGAGGGGTTCAAATTCATTGCCAAAAGGTCACATTATTAGATTAAATATGTCTCAGCCATTAAACATATGTAGATTGTAGATCTTTTTAAAAAACAAGCTCCCTTCAAAATAGTAGTGGTTACATTATGCCTGTTTACCCTGAGGCAACATGAGATTGAGAAGAGGAGGAGGAAGAATACAGGGCGGATTCACGTTTTGTCCTGAAAGATGTTGAATATATCCAGGGAAGATGTTTCTGCACAGACCTCTGAACAAGCTATCCTTGCAAAAACTACAAAACTGAGCCTCTCTTCAAGGAACTCTTCTCATATGTCTTTGTTTTTGTTTTTTCCAGACAAAAGAGAGAGGAATTGGCTCAAAAGGTGGCTGAGGAGAGAGCTCGCCGGGAGGAAGAATCCCGACAGCTGGAAGCTGAGCAAGCCAGGGAGAAGGAAGAGCAGCTGCGACAGCAAGCGGAGGAGCAGGAACGGCGCGAGCGGGAGGAGATGGAGCGCCTGCAGAAGCAGGTAGGGGTCAGGGCTTAGGAGCCAGACAAGGCTCAGTGCAGCCACTTGCTCAAGACGGGCCGAGGGTCATCTCAGGTGAGTAGAGGAAAATGCTCAGCGTTTCGGTAGAAGTACTCTGAGGGCTCTCATTTTCCACACGTTCCTTGACTGCCAGTCGCCTGTGCCTCTGGGCGCCCCAGGAGATGGGGGCAGCAGGCAAAGCCAGCCTGTTTGTAAGAAGCTGATACCAACTCCTTGTTTCCAGAAAGAAGACGACGCTCGTGTTCGTGAAGAAGCAGAGAGGGTTCGGCAGGAACGGGAGAAGCACTTCCAGAGAGAAGAGCAGGAGCGCCTGGAAAGGAAGAAGGTAATTGCGGCTAGTATGGGAGCTCTGGGTTCTTCCGTAGCCTTGGGAAGGCCCGGGGGCCAGGAGACCGCTGGCTCGCTGCCCTCCGGAGACAGGTGTTCTGCCGTTCCGGAGAAACAATCACAGCACTCAGTAAGAATAATCTGCCCCAAAGGAATCACCCATGGTGTTTCAGCCTTCACCAAAAACGGTTTCTTCCACTTCCTGTGGCTGAAGCCAGTTCCCACTTTTTAAAATAACTCCAATTAAGACATAGCAGTGGGTACTATATTTTCCCAAAATGGCACACGTGTTTTAATGGCCTGCTGCTTGCTAAGTTAGCGCAGTGTGCCGAGCTGGCCTGCTCTCTGTATCTGACCCGTTTCCTCAATTCTTCCTTTCATGTAGCGACTTGAGGAGATTATGAAAAGAACTAGGCGAACGGAAGCTACGGATAAGGTATTGAGATGGCCATTTAAAAACTGTTCTTAATGGCTTTTATTTGTTTTCTTTACTTTCACTTGTAACTTTAATGTTAAAGTCTTTTTCATTTTTGCCTTTGGTAGAAAACTGTTGACCAGAGAAATGGAGATATTACCAAGGGAGTTCTCACTGGAGGAACAGGTATTTACTTACTTCAGTGAACTCAGTTCAATTTTTCAGTATAATTTTTTCAGTAGTTCAAATAAAGGATTTTAGAATTGACTCTTTAGAGGTCAAGGTATTCGTCAAATGATTGGGAAAGAAAAGATGGCCATCGACTTATAAAAGCTTAGGTCTGTGTCTTCTAGTCCATAAATTTTCCCTTATGTTAAACTCTAGCATTTCTGGGAGATGTTTTTCACATTTGTTTATACTCTAATGGAATGTTTGATAGCTTAAATAATTTTATGCCATATGTGTGTATGTATTTGTGTGTGTGTATCTATATATGCCGATACACACATATATATACACATGACAGAAGAATTTTCTTTACCTTTATAAAATTAAAGATCACTTATTATTTACTGTCTGCCAAAGTAGCATGTATTTATATTTGCTCGCAAAGACTTTAAACTTACACATTTTGATAACTTTTGCTAGTTCTCCAAAAGAGGATTTAAACATCTTTTAGGCTTCAGAATAGAGTTAAAATAAAAAATCTGTTGAAATTTCATTAGAAAGTTGTTCATATGCTATAGGCTTTAGACAGAAATTGTTAATTTCTTGGTGATTCCCTAAGCCCAATTTGATTTAAATAAAAATAAATTTTACCTTAATGTTTAGTACTCAGATTCAATTAATAATTATTAAATGCCCTCTTTGTGTCAGGTACATCCTGCATACATTTCTTGCTTCATCTCTGCTGCAGTCTTGTGAGGTCATGGGTGCTGGGATTCAGAGAGGACAGGACAGGCAAAACCCCTATTCCGAGGAACAGTCGGTGCCAGGCCCAGCTCACCAGCTTGTGCTTCCGCTTGTTCTGGGATCCCATGGGGTCTTCGGGATTGTACACACACAGGTGGTTGGCAGATCGTTCATCATTCAGGCGTCCTCCTTTCTGCATTACCAATATAAAAAGACAGGACAAAAGATACTTTTGCTGTTTTGGATTTTTTTTTTTTTTTTGAGACTGGGTAAAGATCAAATGAAATGACTTATGTGAAAGAACATTTTCTGTAAACTAGGGGTTTTCAAAAATAAAATCCCAGTATTCTGGGATTTGGTTTTATTTCAACAGAAGCTATCCTAGTTTCTTTGTGTCAAGATTCCTTCAAAGTGGGGTTTTCTTGCTCTTTTTAAGATGTCCTAATTATATTTGTGTGGGGAATGGCCCTAATGATTGCATTTTAAGAACCCCATTGCATTTTTAACAGGTTGTCTTCAAAAATGTTCTCATACATACAGGCTTTAAGCAGATGCAGCATCCAGTGAGTTAGCAGAATGAGCATCTTTGTAAATTGCAACAACTCAGGATTATTTGAGGGGTTGATACTAAAGTTTGTACATGGCCAGGTTCTTTGTTTGTTTTTTGTCTTTCCCCTTCCTGCTAGCCCCCTACCAGTTCTTTCAGTATTCTTTGAGCCTCTGTCCTAGAATGAACAAAGGAGCATCAAGCTTGTTGATTGTCATACCTGCATTTTCAACCCTTAAAATAAATTTGGTTTGAGTTAATACTGCTAAAAAAGAGGCTTGAGGATCTCTGGCTCACCAATTCCTCTTCTCTTGGTCCCACATGTGGCTGAGGGCTTACAAAAAGGCTAGCCTGCATATCCATCCTGCATGATATTACCAGGACTCCACAGAGCATTCTAGAGCAGGCAGGCAGGCCTATCAGAAATCTTCTCAGAGGCTGGTTGTCACCAGCTTTGCAAATGTGGGCAGTTTTAAAGTTGTCCATCACTTCTTTGCTTCAGTTATCAGAATCTGTACCTCTGGCAGTTTTATTGAATTTGTGTCAGGCTGTGAAATAACACCTGGGATTTATTTCAGCTTTTCTCTCCCATCAAGCTGAAGCCATAAACTGTCACAAAGGTCCCTGAAACCCCTAACCCATGTGAAGGTCAACAAGACTAAGTAACCCTGGCCCAGATTTTAGAGTCAGCCTTTGATATTGCTGGCTTGTGCTGGACTCCAACACTGAACATACTGAATGACAAGCTGACACAGAAACAATTCACTGCCTTCCTTCCATGAAATCCTTATAATTCTGAGTGTGCTAGAACTAAACTGAGTTTTAAAAATACTTTTTTCACTTACTGGTATTTCATGGTGATTTGTTCTGAATCCTTTGGTAAAGATGTTCAGCCTGATCAGGTCAGCTCAGTGTTACCTTCCTCAGTTGCTTTGGGTTCAATGTTACATATTTTTTTGTCCAAAGTCAATCTGGTACAAGCAAATGTAATAACAACACTGATTTTCCCCCTTACAATGTGCTGGGCACTGTTCTAAGTACTTTGCTTGTGTTAATACCTTTAATTCTCTTAGTATCCTATGAGGGTAGGTACTGTTCCTCATGAGGAAACTGAGGCATAGAGAGTTTGTGGTGTGCCCAAGGTCACACAGGTAGTAAGTAGCAGAACCAGGACATAAACCCAGGCATTGTGGCTCCTGGGGTTTGGGTTGGATAATGGAATAGTAGTAAGTAACCCTTTGTTCCCTCTTTTTTGCTCTGTCCATCAGTATCTGAACTTGCATGTGTGACGAACTCTCCAGGAAGTGGAGACCCAGCAGCTAGCCGACACGTGGTTACCTCACACCAATCAGAAGTGACTATGGAGACGTGAGTTAAATAGCTGGGACCTTCTTTGCTGACACTCATTTAGAGCAAAGCCCTACTGTTTTTATCCCACCCATCCCACCAGAATTTCCTGGGCCTGACGGAATACAGAGTTTTAACATTAAGATTTACTTTTATTCAGGTTCATTAATTTTTGGTAGAGCTAGTAATTCTGCACTCTGAGAAAGGGAAAATATCCTTTTTTTCCTTTTTGAGTTTTAACTATGATGGTAAGGTTTTTATGTGACTATTAAATCAAATTACGGGGAATAATTTGTTACTTTTCTTTGTATATATTTAATGTGATCTAGGCCATATTCATATCTTTCAGTGGTATAAAACAATCGTATTTTTGCTATACATATTATTATAATGACTCACAGGTTCCCTATTAAAAGTAATTTAGGTGCCAGTGTTTCTTACATTAGTAGTAGGGCTTAGTAAAGAAACAGTTGCTAACAATAGTCAAGAAGTGCCTTAAAGAAAAATTGCCTATCTCTTCCCTTGCATTCATATTGACAGTATCAAAAAAGCACTTTCAGAAATGAAAAATAAGGGTAATCATAGCCTGAGCCTAAAAATCCAGTCATAGAGAACTTGTAGAAATATTTGAAATAATGTTTAAAATTTTCAGTTATAACTTTCTTTTTAATCTTCAGAATTTGCTTACTTTGTCTTTTCCTGTCTCTAATGCCAGTCTTTGCTCCCATCAGAGAATTAAAGTCCTCAAATTAAGTTTTTTCTTCATCTAAAACCACACACTACACATTTTATGATTAACAGCAATGAAAAGATAAATCATCCCAAGACGGACATCCTAAGGTTCTCCATAAGTCATGAGATACCCATTAGTATCTTTCTGGGACAGTAAAATTACTATTTTTTTGCCTACTATAATACTGAAGAGAATGACTTTCCTAAGAGAAATCTTAAAATAAGCTTTCAATTTTTTTTTTGACAGTGGCAAATTAGCATTTTTTTTAATTGTCTTTTTTTTTTTTTAATTGGTTACTACATTTACCCATATTATCAAGTGCCCACACATACCCCAATGCAGTCACTGTCCATCAGTGTAGTAAGATGCCACAGATTCACTGTTTGCCTTCTCTGTGCTACACTGTTTTCCCCGTGATCCCCCACACCATGTGTACTAAACATAATACCCCTCAATCCCCTTCTCCCTCCCTCCCCACCCACCCTCTCCCTCAGCCCTCCCCTTTGGTAACCACTAGTTCCTTCTTGGAGTCTTGGAGCTGCTATTTTGTTCCTTCAGTTTTGCTTCTTTGTTACACTCCACTAATGAGGGAAATCATTTGGCACTTGTCTTTCTCCGCCTGGCTTAAAATAAGCTTTCAATTATTTTGAATAAATTTACTGTCATAATTACCTTAGATACATAGTAAGTGATATTTTATTTTAGTTACAGTTTGATTTTCAATTGCTATACATTATGGTGTTTAATTTGTTGACTTCAAAGATTTTTAGGAAAAAATAAGATGTACCACAGAGGGAACCCCACCATTATGATAAGAGGCAGGTGTATTAGGCCATTGTTAATTCTGTCTGATCAGTAATTTTGGTTTATACAAATGCTGACTCTTTTCAGTGGTAAAATCATCAAGTAATTATTATATAAGAATCTGAAACATAATTTTACTATGGAAGCTGGGATAAATAATTAAATTGTAATCTCTTTTAGCCTCCACACACAGAAAAGCAACAGTTTTATAATTAAGTAAAAAGCATAACTGCAAACTTACTGATGTCATTCACTTTACCCAAGTGATAAATTGTCCTTTGTCATATGAGTGATATTCCTGTGAAACCATGAGGAAAAATATAAGATAGACTTTTTTCTACTCTTTCACCTAACAATATAGGCAGGTCCAAGTTAGTATTAAATGTAAATGTAATCAAATAATAAAATAGTCATTCTAAAATATTAAATCCATTAGCCCTAGTATATCTCCCCTTTAAAGGGAAAAAAAAATTCTAGCAGATTCCCAGAGTTCTACCAGTTATATTTGTTATCTTTACAAATATAAACTTAGGTTTAAGTTTTGATCACTCTTATTTATCTATGAAACTAAAAAAAAAAATCACAAATTTTAAGTAACAACACTGCTAAACCAAGAACATTCAAATTAAACAAGTCATTGTGAAATATTTCTTGAAATTAGGTAGACAATATACACGTGGTACTGACCCATTTTGCATTAGGGATACTCTTAGGATACTACGAGTCACTGGTGATTTATGTCACCCATTGCTTTCTTTATTTGAATGACTTTAAAACCTCAAATCTGTTTTCAAACAGTACACTGTGATGTCCCTTGGCTTTGACTTGGCACTAACACAATGTTTATTTACCCAGTTCAACCTATTTCATTTGTCATTAGTCAGAATTCTGTCACATCGGCTGGTTCTATCTGATACAAGTATGCTCTGAAATACTAATGCAAAATGAAATGCCCAAATCCTGCCAAACTCAGCTTTGTGCTAGTCAGCCATATAGATAACCAGACTCTTCTACTGATTTTTTATAATTTTTATCAGAATGAAAACACAAATCTGTAAAACTTCATATGGAGAACTGGACCTCAGCTTGAGAAACATAATCCATCAAATGACCGTAGTGTATAGAATGTTTAATGTGCTATTAAGTTTTTTCCCTATTGCATGATACACAAAGTTTATGCCTAAGAAATTCTGCTTTGAAATACTTAAAAATTTTTCTTCCTTGAGTTTTTCCACACCAACTTCAAAACAATCTATATTTTCATTTTTGCATCATCTCTTACAGTAACAAATACAACACACTAAGTGCATAAAGAAGTGCATTTATTTCTCTTATGGCTACTTATTTGCAATTTCAAAATTAGGACCCATCGTTTTCATAAACTAGGTTTTAGAGAATAAATCCTTTTTCACAATTTCCCTACCTTTCATAATTATATAGATTTTGCTTGTATTCCCTTTCTGCTTTCATCTTATAAATTGGATATTCCAATTATGTTTACTGTATCAGTCAGGGTCCAATTAGGGCAGCAAAACCAAAGATTAATTTGAACAGAAAAAAACAGAAAAGTTTAATATCAAGAATAATTAACTATTACTTGGGAATGGAGTAACAAGAGGTTGGCTAGTAGAAGTAGAGAATGCTAAAGAATACAGGAGTAGCAGATATAAGGAGCAGTCACATCCCCTGGGTCATATGCAAGAAAGAGTCCTGTCCCCAGGGCTTCCACCCAGACTTTGTTGGAGGCAGTATAACTGTGACGCACTAGATGGTGGAACTTGCCAGATATCTACCCTCTAGAAGGCTTGGGAAAGTAGTTCACTGGAAGGTGTCTCACTGAAGGCAGTCTGCCAGTTTGCCCTAGAGGGGTGCTCGAGGAAGGTGCTGACCACAATGCAGTGCAGGGACTGGGCATTGGAGAAGCCCTCCATGCTCATGGAGCTGGATTCTTAGGAAGACTAACGCTGCAGGAGCCAGATACCGGGAGTGCTATGATGGTGTGTTGCAGGGGCCTGCAGAGCAAGCACACCCAAACCAGGAAGCAAAACTCTTTCCTCCTGCAGTATCTCTCCAGCAACCCCAATCAGCAAAGCTCAAGGTTGGACCATCTGGTGAGGGAAAATCATTTCAAGGGCCCAGATCCAGTTTTAGAGAGCAAGAATGAAGGGTGAATTTGGAGTTGAGAGGCCAAAAAAAAATAACTGACAGGTTTACCTTACCTTTAAATGGCTCCTTCTCCAGCTATTTGATCATTTTAGTCTTACTTCTCTAGAGATTCTTCAGCATGAGTGGGGGGTTGAGGAAGAGCTTTAGAACCAAAAGTCTCAGGACACACATGTCCATAAGCCTTAACCCTAGTGATTTCAGTTTCAGTATTATAGTTTCTGCTGGTCACAGTGTCCTATGAATGTTTAATAATTGATCATCCAAAGTATATGGCACAGTTTTTCCTACAATTGCTAACAAGTAAGGATGGGTGGGGTGGTCTGGTAGGAGCGAAGGGGAAGATGATGTCAACTGTTGACTCATGTCTAGGGTTGTAGGTCTACAACTTGCTAGCACATGCAGGCCTGGCAGGGGATGCAAGCTGAGCCGGCCAAGGGCTTTAGAGCTACATTCTTCATCTTCATCTTTTGACAAAATTTCTACTTAAAATCTCATTGGGATGGAAACCAAACCGTTTCCCAGGTTACAGAAAGCCCATTGATGTTGAGAAAGAACAGGAGGGTGGGTGTGGCAGCTCAAGCACCTGGAACAGAAGGTGTTGGGTGCCTGCGTGCACATGCTCATGCAGACAACTGTGATGCCCAGATTCCTCTCCCCTCCTTGGGGTCACAGTAGCAAAGCACCTTCATGCTCTCAGTCTGTATAATGTATTTATGTTCTTTACAGCACTTTTACAACTAATAGTTTCAGGGTGCCTTGTGAGACACTTAGGACAGGCACCTTTTTTTTTTTCCAAGGAGAAAAGGTTTAATGATTAACAAAATGTACCAAAATGTCCATATCAGAATTCTTTAGACTGTGTCTCACAAAGTCAATTCTTCTTGCTGAACAGAGAAAGTAAAAGTATTTCCTCAATAGGGGGAAAAATGCAAAGATGCTTCAGGGGAAAAAGCAATGGCAAGATTGATGTGCATTAGCTTTGTATTTACCATTTGGAAAGGAGACCGAGAAGAACAAATGGATTGCTAACATGCAGGAAGTCACATTACTGACACTAGAGACCTGATTTTCTACCTCTAGCCTCTCTTTCCATAGACTTCTTCTACTAGCTAAACAGTCAGTTTAAAATCAGTATGTATGAGAAGTTAAAAAGTCACAATTTTTCATTCATATTTTTTAAGTCTTTTTCATTTTCCATTTGAAAACTTAGCTCTAGAATTTTGTCAGAGAGGATCATTTTTGACATATGAGTTGAGCACTGAGCAAATTATGAAGCCTGCAAATATGTTTACAGCTGCAGTCAGATAAAGTGTATAATAAAATTAATCTACATTCATTTGGTGCATGGGCATTGTTTTGCTGCATTGTAAAGGATAATAATGATCATACAAAGGGCTACCAGTGTGGTTGTGGAGCTTGTGAAGAGACTTGAAAATCCTAAGAGAAACGATAAGTAGAAAATTAACGGTTTGATGGCTGGTTAAATGGACCTCAAAAGCAAATCTGACAAAATTGGACAGCTACATGCAAGATAATGAAACGGGATTATTGTCTAACCCCATACACAAAAGTAAACTCAAAATGGATCAAAGACCTGAGTGTAAGTCATGAAACCATGAAACTCTTAGAAGAAAACATAGGCAAAAATCTCTTGAATATAAACATGAGCAACTTTTTCCTGAACGCATCTCCTTGGGCAAGGGAAACAAAATAAAAAATGAACAAATGGGACTACATCAAGCTAAAAAGCTTCTGTACAGCAAAGGACACCATCAACAGAACAAAAAGCCATCCTACAGTATGGGAGAATATATTTGTAAATGACATATTCATCAAGGGATTAACATACAAAATATATTAAGAACTCACACACCTCAACACCCAAAAAGCAATAACCCTATTAAAAAATGGGTGGACGCTATGAACAGACACTTCTCCAAAGAAGAAATTCAGGTGGCCAACAGGCACATGAAAAGATGCTCCACATCACTAATTATCAGGGAAATGCAAATAAAAACCTCAGTGAGATATCACCTCACACCAGTTAGGATGGCCAACACAGAAAAGACTAGGAACAGCAAATGCTTGTGAGGTTGCAGAGAAAGGGGAACCTTCCTACACTGCTGGTAGAAATGTAAACTAGTTCAACCATTGTGGAAAGCAATATGGAGGTTCCTCAAAAAACTAAAAAGAGAAATAACATTTGACCCAGGAATTCCACTCCTAGGAATTTACCCAAAAAAAAATTCTCAGATTCAAAAAGACATATGCACCCCTATGTTTATCACAGCACTATTTACAATAGCCAAGATATGGGAGCAACCTAACTGTCCAGTACATGAATGGAAAAAGAAGATGTGGTACATATTCATAATGGAACACTATTCAGCCATAAGAAAGAAACAAATCCTACCATTTGCAACAACATGGATGGCGCTAGAGGGTATTATGCTCAGTGAAATAAATCAGACAGAGAAAGACAAATACCAAATGATTTCCCTCATTTTTGGAGTATAACAACGAAGCAAAACTGAAGGAACAAAATAGCAGCAGACTCACAGACTCCAAGAAGGGACTAGCAGTTACCAAAGGGGAGGGATGGGGGAGGGCGCATGGGGAGGGAGGGAGAAGGGGACTGTGGGGTATCATGATTGGTACGCATGGTGTGTGTGGGGTCACAGGGAAGACAGTGCAGCTCAGAGAAGACAAATTGGGAGTCTGGCATCTTACTACACTGATGGACAGTGACTACAATGGGGTATGGGAGGGGCTCAATAATAAGGGTGAATGCAATAACCACATTGTTTTTCTTGTGAAATGTTCATAAGAGTGTATATCAATAATACCTTAATAAAAAATAAATATAAAATTAAATTTAAAAAAACAAAACAAATCTGAGATGTTAGGCATGAATTAATGAGATCAAGGTAGAATCAGAGGCAGATTTAAGGGGAAAAGATAAGTAGGCTGGTCTTGAATGATTTACCTGTAAAATTATGCACAATTTTTAGGAAGCTGAAGATATCCAGGAAGGGCTAGAATTTGAATAGCTGGCAGTGTACAAAATGGCATAATGAGAAAAACACCAGGCTGGAGGTCAAGGGATCACACATTCAGTATAGACTGCTTCTTAGTGGTTATGTGACTTTGTGCAAATTATCCCTCTCACTCCTAAATTACAATCCTGTCATCCCCAAATTACAATCCTGTTATCTTTTAAGGTACTAATAAGGTCAACTCTGTACCAGACAAAGGAATGTGAAATTGCCTGCAGTAGAAATTGTCAAGTATGTATAGAACTGTTGAAGATGATGATATGACCTATTCTAATTGATAAATTGCTCTGTTTGATAAATTTCAGAACAAAAAAAATGGAGTTTTTTAAAAATAAGAATTTTAAAATACCGACATGTCAGAATTCACCATTTTGGTTAATAATAATGTGGTCAGTCAGTCTAACATTTTGATTGTAAAATTATAAAATTATTTATAAAACAGTTTTGGTTGCCCTAAAATTGTGTTTTCTAGTTTTAATACTACTTTTAATTTTGATTTTTAAAATTCCCTAGTACTCCCAATTTGGAAAAACAACCAAATGAAAATGGAGTATCTGTTCAGAGTGAAATTTTTGAAGAAATCATAAACTTACCCATTGGATCTAAACCATCCAGATTAGATGTCACCAACAGTGAGAACCCAGAAATTCCTTTGAATCCAATTTTGGCCTTTGATGATGAAGGGACACTTGGGCCCCTGCCTCAGGTAGATGGTGTTCAAACACAACAGACAGCAGGTAAGCTTGCCTCAATCTCCCTTCAGTAACGATCAGAATTATGTGACCACCAAGAGGGCATGAACCCTCTGCTTTGTGACTGTGACACACTTTGTTGTTCAAGGGCCCAGATAAGCCCTGTGGAGATGATTTTGTCGTGTGGATCAGAGAACTTGGATTTGAGTTAAATTGGGCAACTTCTGGGGCCCCTCCTATTCTCCCATTCAGGAGAAATCCATTCTGCAGCACCCACTGGGGGTTTGTCAGCCTGTCACGGAGCAGCACTCCTTGCCCGGCTACGCTCACCATCAGGGTGTGCGTCATACTAAGACAGGCACTTAGTGCCTCACCATAACTTAGGGACCCTTGGGCCTGGTTATTGGCAGTGGAAAATAACTTTGTTTGGTTTTTATTCCATCTTTCTTAGCTCTTCAGATATTTGAAGAGTTTTGCTTGTCATACAGAGCCAAGGGTCTTCCATCCTAGCTGGGTGACTGTAGTTTTGGGAGAGTGACTTCCATCCCTTGTTGAAACGGCCAGAGACTCATATACCCTGGCTTTGGGACGCACACATCCCTGAAATCTTTGTGTAGAAAGAATAGCTTCACAGGAACCAAAGAAATAAGGAGCAGCATCAGAAATGACCACCTCGGTAGTCGTAGCAAGTCGACAGCCCAATTCCATAAATCTCAAGAATTAGTGGGATAATCGCAGCTCCATCTCTTTTCAGGCTAACTTGAATCCTGCCAGGTTCTCTTCCCAGCAGATCGCTTTCAGGTCTTGACCAGCCTCTCCTCATCCCATGATGCACAGAGCTGGCCAAGCACAGCATATGCTTAAATGGCATCAGTAAAGAATTCTTAGTGGTCATACTATTTTGTCTTCTAGATTGCCTCTGAACTTGTAATAAATATTTTCTACTTTAACTGGTTGAAAAAGCCAGCATTGAACCACCTATCCAGATGACGCTAGTCTTTTTCCCATCTCTAGTGTGCTGGGCTTGGGAGTATAACTTCACTATACTGATCCACTTTTCTAGACTGTAAAGGAAGCTGTGAAGTCCATCCCAGATCTGACATTCTGATTCTTAAGGCATCAGAAGCAATCTGATTACACAGATATTCGTGGAAACAGTCCTGATGCAGCTTCCTATTTTGTCAAGTTGCAGATTCAGAGAGAGGGAAGGGACATCCAAACAACTTTGCTTGATTTGCCAAGCTTTAGTCAATTAATTTATGTCATTCTCACTGTTCCTACCCTTCCATACCTTCTTTAGGAACAAAGTCCAGTGTCTGATCCTAAATGATAAAAGCATTCTTATGGAGTCATGACTATTTATCAACATTTATTTAACCTCCCATATATGTCTGGAGCCCAAAGCATGAGGTACTAGGGATATAAGAGAAATGAATATAAACCCTAACCTCAAAGCAAAGTGCAATTAATTTATGCAATTTAGAATAGTAAAGAAAAAGACGTGTTTTCCTGTCAGTGGTAGAATGCATTTAAATATAAGACCGTGGATCCTGATAAAATTGCCTCTTTTAGAGAAAATAATGTATATAAAAGCTTGGTAAAGTTTTAGAAAGATGAGATACTACTACTATTCCCTAAATAAGATTTTAGATAAATGTCATATTAATCTGTTTTTCTTTTTGTCTCCTAATATAGAAGTTGTATGAGCATTTCTTCTGAAGAACCAAAGCAGGAATTTAATAAGAATTTCTACGATTAATGGAATTCCTTCCATGCTATAAAGGAGCATCCCCCCACCTCCAGTTTTCTAAAGATTTCTTGACTATCATTTTGAAGAGACTTTATTAAAACCAGCTAAAGACAACAGACTGGATAGCTTTTCTAATAATTTTCACCAATAGAGAAAAAGAAATGCTCCTTATCTTTCAATATTTAAAATAGCTTTTTCTGGTGTGCTCCTTCTTAGCAAACAATATTTTTCTGCATCCTCTAAAAGATGAGAGCATTTGGCTATGTAAGAAATGGGCTGACTAGGCATGACTTTTCACGTAGATGTTTTGGTCTTTAAAAACTAACATGTAAAATTGGCACAAAAGATTTACCTTTTACAATATTATACTTGAAAGATAAGTACCCCTTTGCTCTACAGCTGAACAAGAGAGGTGTTTAAGACTTTTTGTTTAAAAATTATCACAAAGAGCTCTATTTGTAGAGGCAAATTATAGGCAGATCACCGTTCTTGTAAAGGCAACTTGTACATGGACATTCTGCAAACCCAGCTGTCACATTCTTCTGGCATCTCATTTTGCAAAAGTGTACTAAAGTTTTAAAATGTGGGAAAAAAAGTTATTTTTTCAGAGCAAGAAAATAATTTACTGTCCTCTTACATAAGGTATTTATAGGTTTTTTTCAGATAAACTGATCAAATAAATTAGAACAATGTGACAACACTGCAAAATTTGATTTCTTAGATGCATTCCTTATGTTTGCCATGAGAGAATGTTACTGATGATTCAGGACTCTTTCCTTCGTCTGTATATTGCTGCTGTCCCCAGCGATGGTGGGACTTACCTTTGCCTTACCTGGTCTCAAATTATGTGGGGGTTGGGGAGAATAAAGACTTAATTTAATATTTCTTGAAATAAAAAAAATGTTGGTTTTGCTCGTTTAAGAGCAATGAAAAAATGATGGAATGTTGGTTGTGTTTGGCATACAGGACACTGTGCAAGATAACCTTCACGAATGTCCTCATTCTTCGTGGTATCTGTCAGCTTTCACTTTTCATCCTCCTCCTTCACTTTTGCTGCTGAGCTTAGTTGTACAAACTTGTACTTCCATTTGCTGATATAAATTCAATTTTATTATACCATTTTAGAAACCACTAAAAATTAAATACTGAAGGAGAGGGAACCCATGATTTATGTGGAGTGTTAAAGGTAAACTTCTACTGCTATAGTGTGTTGCTTCTATTAAAAGAGGATTGGTTAATCTACTATATTGAATGACTCGCAAGACTGTTCATTTATTGGACTATTTCCTTAAAATGCAAGCATATCCTCTTTAGTAACAGCTGTAATTTGTTAAAAACATTGAGGCGCTCCCCTATTCTCAGTTGTCCATGTACGCAAAGTAATATTAAAAAAAGAAATCTGTTCAACAAAATTGTTTTATTTGTTTAAATTGACATAGCATGAAACACCAGATAAAATGTGTTTGATCTAGTTTTAGGTTTTTTGTATGCTATGACTTCACTCAGGTTCATTCTTGAGTTTTCAAATTGCCTTTCATTGAACCTCAGTGACATTTCCCAGCTTCCTCTAAACAGGCATATAGAATAGGTTTATTTAAAATTTAGAGCAGTAGTTCTATTTTGGCTAGGTTTTCCCTTTTTGTGTTTATATTTTGTTCACTAATCATTAGCAAACTGAAAGCCTTCTAAGCAATGGATTTTAATTGGAAGTGCTATAAAATTGTTAACTACATTTTAAGAACCATAACTACCAGTGCATGACCTTGACCTTCACAATGGCTAGATTGTTTTGTGTCCAGTTCCTGAAGATCAGTACTCACCTGCTGATCTGAGAGACTTGAGTAGCCGCCACATGAAAGGCAGTGCTCACCATGAATGAGGGCCAATTGGCCTTTTCCCTTTCCACACCACTGTAGACTGTCTGAGCCAGTTCGTCACCAATCACAGGTTCATTTGGTAGCTAGTCTCCAGCTTTTACAGGAAGGTAAAGCTATATGTCATAACCTCAGTACCTGGTGGTATGTCACAAAAAGAAAATGTAAAACAGAGTTTTGTCATGTGAACAAATACTTGCATCCAGAAGGGCCTTTGAAAAGATTGGTGAAGTTCCTTCTCGCTCATAATCTCACAAGCACCTTGACTGAAAGATTCACAGTGAATCAGCAGTGGTACTCTGAAGGCAGGGTTGGGTATCAGATTGGATCAGGCAACACAGTCTTAAATGTGTGGGGTTCTGGGGAAGACAGCACAGGAGCAAACGGAGCTCTAGACCTGAGGTACTAATCAAAAATCAGCTTGCAGCCTCTGTCATATTCTTATCCCCCTTCTCATGCATTTTGCCTCTAAAAGTCTTTCTAGGCAATCATTTACCTTTCGAGCTCTCTTCAGTAATAACAAATTACTCACATCCCTTATGCTGATTAACACTGGTACAGATTTAGGTGACAGTATTTAAAGCACTCAGCTATATGGGGTCCCTCAAATGCTGTCTGAGCTACTCCCAGAGTAAGATTAAAGTTAAGTTACACATGTACACATATCACAAAGTTTATACTAAAGCATTTTCAAGTAAATTACTGCGTATTAAAATTTAACAGGCACCAATAAATTCTGTCTTTTACATTCTTTTTTCTTAACTGAAGGAAATTATTCAGCTACTGGTCTACATCTATTTTGTGCATGGAATATTAGAAGAGAAAAGAGCTATCAGATCAGGTTATAAACAGCAATTTTTTTAAATGAGCTTTCTTCCAAGAAACATCACTCCCCTCCCCCATTGCATTTTTACTCAGTGAACACCTTAAGCCTGCTCAAAAATACTCTAGGTTGTTATTATTTTCTCACAACTTTTGGCACCTCATTGGTTTGGGAAGAGCTCTAAAGGCCTTGCAAGAAGGAAGACAAAGACCAGCATGAGAACAGAAGGTGAAATTTTACATTTGTTGCAAATAAAATACTTTGTTAGTACCTATTTCCTTGATGACTATTGCTTGAGTTTTTATATTTGTAGGTTTGATTACAATTTTAGGGGTCAAAGGTGCTAAAGTTCAAGATTAGTGAAATTCAAAGCAAAAATTTTTAAATTGCTTAATACACTACAAAGAATATTAGGACTGGCAATCACTTTTGAATTACTGAATCTCTGATACTTTGCAGAAGATTTAAAGGGAGAGGGTTAGAAGACAAGGCTGATGGTGGAAGCAATGGAAGCATGGTTAAGAGCCGGCCACTGGTGATAGACTTAGGTTGAACACCAGGTTTGCCACTGCTGAGCCATATGAGCATCGGTAAGTGACCTGTGTTCTCCAGGTCTGTATTTCCTTCTCTCTACGTGGATTGTCTTAGGAGTTATCAAGGTTGAATTACATGAGAGTAAATGTAAGTTTCCGACCATAGTAATTGTTCAATAAACGTTAAATATTTTTTTGTCTTTAGTTTGCGATACCTGTGGAAGACAGGGCCCCCTGGCAAGGCCAGCAGGACACTACCCCAAAGGGGGTGGGAACTGTTTTTCTAAAGAGGGACCCGGAGTGCCAGTATTTTTTAAATAAGTTGCCCATTCTAGGTATTATACCAAGCAAGCTAAAGAGATGTGAACTCATTTCTCTAAACAGTATTACACGGTTAGGGATTCTAATCATTTTTGAGTCATTACCTTAACCCTTTAATTTCATATTCCCTCCTTCCTCCACCCCTCCCAAAATGTTTTCTTTCCAAAAAGTAATTATACTTTTATATTTTTATATATTGGGAGGCACTTCTTGACATCCTTTGGCACAATCAGAGTTATCTTGTTGGCTGTAAAGTCAGGAATAATTAAATGTTTCTCCAAAGGTTAATTGTCAACCATCCGTCAGGAGGTGCTTCAGGACTGGAGCAGCAAGCAGTTCTAAAGCGATTGCTGAGAGGAGAGTCAGGCAGGTCATGGTCAAACTGTGTCTTAACAATTCCTTTTCCTCCCTAAATGGAGTTGCCTTACCAAAAGATGTCAGAGAAGAGATGGATCAGGAAGGCAAGAATCTGGAGGCCCTTGTTGGATTTGAGGGTCAGGGAGGACATCCCTTGGTGTGTGTTCTGTTGCTCTTGCTGGAGTCATCCTTCAATCTGAACTGTACCTGCCCTACGCTTTTATTGATGTTGCCAACTGACATGACCTCTAACTGGAAGGTTAGTGTCCCAGTTTTGGATATATGGATCTCATTTGGGGAGAGTTGGAAAGGTAAGTGGGGAACTGGCACCAATGGCTGCCATCATTTTGCCCAAGGTAATAACAGTGAGAACAATTTGCCCTCAAGGCTCCGCTCAGTGACGTATTCCCTCAGGCCATGCATCTGCGATGATACCTGAGGAGACTGGAAAAGGTTATACACCTTTTCCTCACTGGATTCAGCTGTTGTCACTCACTTGGTAGCTGGATCGATAGCACACCAATTTTGAGTTGCCTTTTCTTTCTGGTCTCACTTCTCCTTTCCCTTGGGGAGTTCCCTTTTCCATCCAAATAAATGACTTGTACGCAAATCCTTGCTTTAGGGTCTGCTCCCAAAGAAATTAGAACTATGACTATTACGCTAAGGTCTTTTTAGCATAACTTTATAAAACAAGTAACAATTTATCTCCTAAAAAGTAAGAACACAGCTCTTGTTCTTAAATAAATCAGTGCATTTAACTGGAAAAATCCACTCTAGTGTTGTCATTCTCATTTTGTCACATATATACACCAGACAGTGAAAAATGTTTCAGCGTAATTCAATGCTTACCAGCCATGAATGAACAATGGTGAATGTACTTTAACTTCAGGGTCTGTGTGGGTCTGTGGTCACCCAAATATTCCTGCCATGATCTTACTACTCTGTATATTCAAGCCAATGGTTCCCAGCTGTTGGATTCTGCTTTCTCTCACCTTTGTACTTGTGTCCCAAATCCTTTGTAGTGAGGCCTCTACAATTTTTTTAAAACCCTACTCTTCACAGTCAAAGTTGTGCGTGGTGTGACCACCCCTGCTCCCCATGGCAGTGTCTCTGCCCTGCTCCTGCCAAGTTCTGGGAGAGCTGGCGTATGAGTTCGTAGCATTTTCTGAAGAAAGAATAGGCAATTTTATATGTGTAATAGACAACTTTCCTAACAATGTGCTACACCAGTATTATCAACTACTTTAAAAAAATACATTGCTACTGCTGCTTACATTGCTCTTCAGGGCAGTCAGGAGGGTGTATTTTTTTCAGGTATTTTCATGGGGACCAAATTGAAGCGGTAAGGAAATATGGATAGCTGATGAAATAAATGCTGAGTTTTTTATATATATATACACATACATATATATATATATGAAAGCTATGAAAATGTTACATAAATATGCACATAAAATTCCTGAAATTGTATATAACTGGTCCTTACATTTTGTAATTTTCATATCAAAATGTTTAATTTACATTTAAAAGCAAATTTTAGTTACAGAACAAAGAATAGCGTGACAGGTCATTTCAACATATTTTTTTTTTTTTTTTTTTTTTTATTGAAGGTTAGTTGACAACAGTATTGCATTACATTAGTTTCAGGTGTACAACACAGTGATTCAACATTTATATACATGATAATTCTAGGTACCAGGTATCACCATACCAAGTTGTTACAATATCTTGACTATATTCCTTATGCTATACATTACATCCCGGTTACTTATTTATTTTACAATTGGAAGTGTGTTTATATATATATATATTTTGTAAGGGCATCTCTCATATTTATTGATCAAATAGTTGTTAACCACAATAAATTTCTGTATAGGGGGGGTCAATACTCAATGCACAATCATTAATCCACCCCAAGCCTAATTTTCATCAGTCTCCAATCTTCTGATGCATAACGAACAAATTCTTACATGGAGTACGAATTCTTACATAGTGAATAAGTTACATGGTGAACCGTGCAAGGGCAGTCATCACAGAAGCTTTCGGTTTTGTTCATGCATTATGAACTATACACAGTTCAAATATGAATATTCATTTGATTTTTAAACTTGATTTATATGTGGATACCACATTTCTCTATTTTTATTATTTTTAATAAAATGCTGAAGTGGTAGGTAGATACGAGATAAAGGTAGAAAACAGAGTTTAGTGTTGTAAGAGAGCAAATGTAGATGATCAGGTGTGTGCCTATAGACTATGTGTTAATCCGAGCTAGACGAGGGCAATAAACATCCATGTATGCAGAAGATTTCTCTCAGAACATGAGGGGGGAGGTTCTAAGCCTCACCTCTGCTGCTCCCCATTTTCTCACCAGATGGCCCCCTGCGACTGTGCCTGTCTTAGGTTGTTCCTCCCTTGAGGAATCTTACCCGTCTCTGGCTAACCAGTCATCTTCCGGGGCCATACAGGGAAATGTGAAGTTGGTAAGTGAGAGAGAAGCCTTATTGTTTGAAAAGGTTAGCTTTTTACTTCTTTGCATATTTATGCCCTGTGGCTTCTATGCCCAGCATTTGTCTTGAGGTGTCTTTACCACTTGGAAGAATTATGATACTCGGTAAATTCGACATGTGGCACGAGTTCTATTTAAAGGCTGTGATTAGGTAGGAAGAAGAAAAGCTATAGAAGTAGCAGGCAGAAGAAAACCTGGGAAGATTGATTATTTCTTTGACATATCTTCTTGTAGAGTAACTTCAGCATGGATAGGTTTTAAACTACTAATTAAATTGTGCACACACATTAACATAATAGGAATATAGTTACCTAACCAAAGCATACCTGTAATTACCAGCCATCTCCAGTGAAACCAAGAAAACCAGTTAGGCACCTTAGGCATTTGTGAAAACTTATCTATGATATGGTGGATATTGTCCGACTGAACTTAAACAGTCTGAGAGAATTCAGATAAACTAGAACAACCCATTCCTGGGGACTGTTCATATCCCATATGTTCTTTTAACGATAAATAGTCTGTGGTTGTAAGATTTTGGAGTGCTACAATTTGCACTTCTCCTAATTCTTGGTTGAGTTCCAACAGTATAGATCCAGTCCAATTTTTGTTTTACTGCATGCACAGGCCAGCTTAGATATCTCCTTCATCATTCCCATGGCAAGTCCAGGAACTGGTGGGATGAGTGCATCTACACCTGTGACAGTGCGTGGATCTTTGTTGGAGTTTTTTTTTTTTTTGCTGATCATCTTCTGTCATGAGTCTTCCCGAGAGTGCTGATGTTGGAAGTTCTTTTTCATATCGTATCTTAGTTCATTTTCGGGGTAGCCAAATTAGGCTTTGATCCTCTGTATAAACACAAACAGACCCTTTGCCTACACTTTTATATGCCCTTTATATCATTGTGTAGAACTCATTAGAGGTCACCACATAGGAACTGCTTTTTTTTTTTTTTTTTAATCATTAATCTACACTTACATGACGAATACTTTGTTTACTAGGCTCTCCCCTATACCAGGTCCCCCCTATATACTCCTTTACAGTCACTGTCCATCAGCGTAGCAAACTGTTGTAGAATCACTACTTGTCTTCTCTGTGTTGTACAGCCCTCCCCTTTCTCCCACCCCGCTATGGATGCTAATCTTAATACCCCTCTTTTTCTGCCCCCCCTTATCCCTCCCTACCCACCCATCCTCCCCAGTCCCTTTCCCTTTGGTACCTGTTAGTCCATTCTTGAGTTCTGTGATTCTGTTGCTGTTTTGTTCCTTCAGTTTTTCCTTTGTTCTTATATTCCACAGATGAGTGAAATCATTTGGTATTTCTCTTTCTCTGCTTGGCTTGTTTCACTGAGCATAATACCCTCCAGCTCCATCCATGTTGCTGCAAATGGTTGGATTTGCCCTTTTTTTATGGCTGAGTAGTATTCCATTGTGTATATGTACCACATCTTCTTTATCCATTCATCTATTGTTGGACATTTAGGTTGCTTCCAATTCTTGGCTATTGTAAATAGTGCTGCGATAAACATAGGGGTGCATCTGTCTTTCTCATACTTGATTGCTGCATTCTTAGGGTAAATTCCTAGGAGTGCAATTCCTGGGTCAAATGGTATGTCTGTTTTGAGCATTTTGATATACCTCCATACTGCTTTCCACAATGGTTGAACAAGTTTACATTCCCACCAGCAGTGTAGGAGGGTTCCCCTTTCTCCACAGCCTCGCCAACATTTGTTGTTGTTTGTCTTTTGGATGGCAGCCATCCTTACTGGTGTGAGGTGATACCTCATTGTAGTTTTAATTTGCATTTCTCTGATAATTAGCGATGTGGAGCATCTTTTCATGTGTCTGTTGGCCATCTGTATTTCTTTTTTGGAGAACCGTCTGTTCAGTTCCTTTGCCCATTTTTTAATTGGGTTATTTGTTTTTTGTTTGTTGAGGCGTGTGAGCTCTTTATATATTCTGGACGTCAAGCCTTTATCGGATGTGTCATTTTCAAAGATATTCTCCCATACTGTAGGGTTCCTTTTTGTTCTATTGATGGTGTCTTTTGCTGTACAGAAGCTTTTCAGCTTAATATAGTCCCACTTATTCATTTTTGCTGTTGTTTTCCTTGCCCGGGGAGATATGTTCAAGAAGAGGTCACTCATGTTTATGTCTAAGAGGTTTGTGCCTATGTTTTCTTCCAAGAGTTTAATGGTTTCGTGACTTACATTCAGGTCTTTGATCCATTTTGAGTTTACTTTTGTATATGGGGTTAGACAATGGTCCAGTTTCATTCTCCTACATGTAGCTGTCCAGTTTTGCCAGCACCACCTGTTGAAGAGACTGTCATTTCGCCATTGTATGTCCATGGCTCCTTTATCAAATATTAATTGACCATATATGTCTGGGTTAATGTCTGGATTGTCTAGTCTGTTCCATTGGTCTGTGGCTCTGTTCTTGTGCCAGTACCAAATTGTCTTGATTACTATGGCTTTATAATAGAGCTTGAAGTTGGGGAGTGAGATCCCCCCTACTTTATTCTTCTTTCTCAGGATTGCTTTGGCTATTCGGGGTCTTTGGTGTTTCCATATGAATTTTTGAATTATTTGTTCTAGTTCATTGAAGAATGTTGCTGGTAGTTTCATAGGGATTGCATCAAATCTGTATATTGCTTTGGGCAGGATGGCCATTTTGACGATATTAATTCTTCCTAGCCATGAGCATGGGATGCGTTTCCATCTGTTAGTGTCCCCTTTAATTTCTTTTAAGAGTGACTTGTAGTTTTCAGAATATAAGTCTTTCACTTCTTTGGTTAGGTTTATTCCTAGGTATTTTATTTTTTTTGATGCAATTGTGAATGGAGTTGTTTTCCTGATTTCTCTTTCTGTTGGTTCATTGTTGGTATATGGGAAAGCCACAGATTTCTGTGTGTTGATTTTGTATCCTGCAACTTTGCTGTATTCCGTTATCAGTTCTAGTAGTTCTGGGGTGGAGTCTTTAGGGTTTTTTATGTACAGTATCATGTCATCTGCAAATAGTGACAGTTGTACTTCTTCTTTGCCAATCTGGATTCCTTGTATTTTTTTGTTTTGTCTGATTGCCGTGGCTAGGACCTCCAGTACTATGTTAAATAACAGTGGGGAGAGTGGGCATCCCTGTCTAGTTCCCGATCTCAGAGGAAATGCTTTCAGCTTCTCGCTATTCAATATAATGTTGGCTGTGGGTTTTTCATAGATGGCCTTTATTATGTTGAGGTACTTGTCCTCTATTCCCATTTTGCTGAGAGTTTTTATCATGAATGGATGTTGAACTTTGTCAAATGCTTTTTCAGCATCTATGGAGATGATCATGTGGTTTTTGTCTTTCTTTTTGTTGATGTGGTGGATGATATTGATGGACTTTCGAATGTTGTGCCATCCTTGCATCCCTGGGATGAATCCCACTTGGTCATGGTGTACGATGGTTTTGATGTATTTTTGAATTCGGTTTGCTAATATTTTGTTGAGTATTTTTGCATCTACGTTCATCAGGGATATTGGTCTGTAGTTTTCTTTTTTGGTGGGGTCTTTGCCTGGTTTTGGTATTAGGGTGATGTTAGCTTCATAGAATGAGTTTGGGAGTATCCCCTCCTCTCCTATTTCTTGGAAAACTTTAAGGAGAATGGGTATTATGTCTTCCCTGTATGTCTGATAAAATTCCGAGGTAAATCCATCTGGCCCGGGGGTTTTGTTCTTTGGTAGTTTTTTGATTACCGCTTCAATTTCGTTGCTGGTAATTGGTCTGTTCAGATTTTCTGTTTCTTTTTGGGTCAGTCTTGGAAGGTTGTATTTTTCTACGAAGTTGTCCATTTCTCCTAGGTTACCCAGCTTGTTAGCATATAGGTTTATATAGTACTCTCTCATAATTCTTTGTATTTCTGTGGGGTTCGTCGTGATTTTTCCTTTCTCGTTTCTGATTCTGTTGATGTGTGTTGACTCTCTTTTCCTCTTAATAAGTCTGGCTAGAGGCTTATCTTTTTTGTTTATTTTCTCGAAGAACCAGCTCTTGGTTTCATTGATTTTTGCTATTGTTTTATTCTTCTCAATTTTATTTATTTATTCTCTGATCTTTATTATGTCCCTCCTTCTGCTGACCTTAGGCCTCATTTGTTCTTCTTTTTCCAATTTCGATAGTTGTGACATTAGACCATTCATTTGGGATTGCTCTTCCTTTTTTAAATATGCTTGGATTGCTATATACTTTCCTCTTAAGACTGCTTTTGCTGTGTCCCACAGAAGTTGGGGCTTAGTGTTGTTGTTGTCATTTGTTTCCATATATTGCTGGATCTCCATTTTGATTTGGTCATTGATCCATTGATTATTTAGGAGCGTGTTGTTTAGCCTCCATGTGTTTGTGAGCCTTTTTGCTTTCTTTGAACAGTGTATTTCTAGTTTAATGCCTTTGTGGTCTGAAAAGTTGGTTGGTAGGGTTTCAATCTTTTGGAATTTACTGAGGCTCTTTTTGTGGCCTAGTATGTGGTCTATTCTGGAGAATGTTCCATGTGCACTTGAGAAGAATGTGTATCCTGTTGCTTTTGGATGTAGAGTTCTGTAGATGTCTATTAGGTCCATCTGTTGTAGTGTGTTGTTCAGTGCCTCTGTGTCCTTACTTATTTTCTGTCTGGTGGATCTGTCCTTTGGAGTGAGTGGTGTGTTGAAGTCTCCTAGAATGAATGCATTGCATTCTATTTCCTCCTTTAGTTCTATTAATATTTGTTTCAGGTGTGTTGGTGCTCCTGTATTGGGTGCATATATATTTATAATGGTTATATCCTCTTGATGGACTGAGCCCTTTATCATTATGTAATGTCCTTCTTTGTCTTTTGTTACTTTCTTTATTTTGAAGTCTGTTTTGTCTGATACCAGAATTGCAACACCTGCTTTCTTCTCTCTGTTGTTTGCTTGAAATATCTTTTTCCATCCCTTGACTTTAAGTCTGTGCGCGTCTTTGGGTTTGAGGTGAGTCTCTTGTAAGCAGCATATGGATGGATCTTGCTTTTTTATCCATTCTATTACTCTGTGTCTTTTGATTGGTGCATTCAGTCCATTTACATTTAGGGTGATTATTGAAAGGTATGAATTTATTTCCATTGCAGGCTTTAAGTTTGTGGTTACCAAAGGTTCAGGGTTAGCTTCTTTACTATCTTACTGTCTAACTTAACTCGCTTGTTGAGCTATTATAAACACAGTCTGATGATTCTTTCTCTCCCTTCTTATTCCTCCTCCTCCCTTCTTCATATGTTGGGTGTTTTGTTGTGTGCTCTTTTTAGGAGTGCTCCCATCTAGAGCAGTCCCTGTAGGATGCCCTGTAGAGGTGGTTTGTGTGAGGCAAATTCCCTCAACTTTTGCTTGTCTGGGAATTGTTTAATCCCTACTTCATATTTAAATGATATTCGTGCTGGATACAGTAGTCTTGGTTCGAGGCCCTTCTGTTTCATTGCATTAAGTATATCATGCCATTCTCTTCTGGCCTGTAGGGTTTCTGTTGAGAAGTCTGATGATAGCCTGATGGGTTTTCCTTTGTAGGTAACCTTTTTTTTCTCTCTGGCTGCCTGTAATACTTTGTCCTTGTCTTTGATCTTTGCCATTTTAATTATTATGTGTCTTGGTGTTGCCCTCCTTGGATCCCTTGTCATGGGAGTTCTGTGTACCTCTGTGGTCTGAGAGGCCATTTCTTCCCCTAGTTTGGGGAAATTTTCAGCAATTATTTCTTCAAAGACATTTTCTATCCCCTTTTCTCTCTCTACTTCTTCTGGAATACCTATGATTCTTATATTGTTCCTTTTCGATTGGTCACTCAGCTCTCTTAAAATTCTTTCATTCCTGGAGATCCTTTTATCTCTCTCTGCATCAGCTTCTCTGCGTTCCTGTTCTCTGTTTTCTAGTCCATTAATGGTCTCTTGCATCTCGTCCATTCTGTTTTGAAGTCCTTCCAGAGCTTGTTTTATTTCTGAATTCTCCTTCCTTAGTTCTTGCATATTTCTCTGCAAGTCCATCAGCATGGTTATGACTTTTGTTTTGAATTCTTTTTCAGGTAGACTGGCTAAATCTATCTCCCCAGATTCCTTCTCAGGGGAAGATGTAGCAGATGCCGAAGCTGTCTGGGTTATTCTTGTCTGGATCATATTTTTTTGCCTTTTCATGTTGACAGGTGCTATTGACTGTCAGCTGGGAGGGCCAAAATTTTCACTTGCTACTGGCCTTTCTTTACTGGAACAACTGCGACCCCTAGTGGCTTGTGTTGGGTAATTGCGTGTAGAGTGGGTCTTTGTGTCTTGCCTGGCCGGAAGGGAGAAATTTCCTTTTCTGTGGGCGGAATTTGTCTCAGGCTGCTTCTCTGCTTTCGCAGCACCCGGTGGGGTAATGGATGGGGGGGCTGCTTGACTGTTTACCTCCGTGAGGGGTCTCAGAGCTGTTGCCCAGGGGGTTAGTGCGCCCGGTTTTCCCTGTAATTTCCAGCTGCTGTACTGTGACCTGGGTTGTTTCCGTCAAGCTGTTAAGTCCCTGTCCCTTTAAGACTTTCAAAAAGCCCCCGCTTTTCTTTGTCACAGGGGCATCAGCTTCGGCACCCGCTCAGAGGTCTTACTCCCTGTTCCCCCAGTATCCAGGGCCCCCTGGGCATGTACTGTGTCTGCGCTCTGGTCCGGATGGCTGGGGCTGGGTGTTCAGCAGTCCTGGGCTCCGTCTCCCTCCCGCTCTGCCTATTCTTCTCCCGCCGGGAGCTGGGGGGAGGGGCGCTCGCGTCCCGCCTGGCCGGGGCTTGTATCTTACCCCTTTCACCAGTCGCTGGGTTCTCGCTGGTGTAGCTGCAGTCTGGCCACTGTCCTGCGTCTTCTGGTCTCTCTTTTAGGGCTAGTTGTGTTTGTTGTATTTTCAAAAGTATATATGTTTTTGGGAGGAGATTCCCACTGTCCTACTCATGCCGCCATGTTGGCTCCGCCTCTCTCAACATGATATTTTTAACTAAAAAAGTTTTTTAAACATTAATTTGGGACACTTATAAACAGAGATGACCCACCAGTTGTCTTTTTTTTTTTTTATATTGTTTTTATTTTGAACCAGTTGTCTCTTTTACACATATTTAAAACTCCGGATTTAAATATATAATGTTATTTATTAAGTAGTATTTCAGGAATTGAGAATTTAAGGCCAAAAACCTTAAAAGCCTTCTTTGTGATGAATAATCTTTGCTCATGTTCTCAATGGGAAGGAATGAAATGGGAATGTGGTTTAAAAACATAGATGAAATGGTATCCTATTACTTTCACTGTGTTAAATAACTTCTGGGTTTCTTGCAAATGATAATCGCCCCTTTTTAACCCATCGAATAAGTCCAGAAAAGGTTCATGTTGCCTTCAGATCTCTCATCTGAGCTACCAGGTCACCCAAATACATTATGCTTCACTGAACCTAGAAAACCTTCTCATAACCAAGCCAACGTTTTTTGGCTCTTCGCTCAAATTATAGAAAGAAACCAGGTGTCTAAACTAAGGGGCCCTCGTGCATGCTCCTGGCTGGCTAAGTCCGCTCCTGCTGTTTCTTCTCTGTCACGACGCCATCCAAGGCTGCAGCTGTCGCCTATCACAGTATCTTTTACACTTGGTTCAGGTTCTCATCAAAATGCGACTCAAAATCCCAAGTCACAGAAACTATAGAAATCACCTTGAGACAAGAGGTCACTCTGCCCAGAGAGTGGCCTGCGGGACTTCTGTCAAAGATAAAGCCCCATACTAGTTAAAAGTGGTAAAGACAGATTTAATCATAATATACTGTTGAAATAGGGGAAAGAATCCAGGGTAAACTGCACTCAGCTTTGAGGTGACTGGGTGTTTTAACAAGAGAATGAAGGAAGAGAGGGGGTGCTGAACAGGCGCTCCATAGAGTCAGGAAAGTGAAAAGTTACCAAAAGCTGGAAGCTGGGGTTGGTCCATGTGAAACCCAGCTGGGTTTGTTGACTAGCTATTTAAAGTTAGGCTCCTGCCCGCCCCAAGAGGCTGGGAGACAGGGCCCGCATCTTTGGGTGCTGGCTAGAACAGAGCGTGTTTCTCACCCTTGCCTTCGTGCATGCTGTTCCCCCTTCACTAAGTGACGGAAGGAATGCCCTTCAGATAACTCAGATCTTCACCTCAGTTTCCGCATTTGTAAAATGCTGGTACTGCTCTTTACCTCATATGACTGTTTGGAGAATTACCTGGGATCTGCAATGTAGAGATCTTAACTACAGTAAGCATTCAATATTTATTAGCTAAATAAAAATACTATCCTTCCATATTGAGCTAATGTTTCCTTCAGATAACTCAGATCTTCACCTCAGTTTCCTCATTTGTAAAATGCTGGTACTGCTCTTTACCTCATATGACTGTTTGGAGAATTACCTGGGATCTGCAATGTAGAGATCTTAACTACAGTAAGCATTCAATATTTATTAGCTAAATAAAAATACTATCCTTCCATATTGAGCTAATGTTTTCCTCCCAAGTAGTGTGCTTTCCTCCCAAAGTCTCATTCCAGCTTAGGTACCTTCTCTCTTTTCTCACACTAACTCCCTGAATAGGGCTCCATCAGTGTGCTTGCCACAGTTTATTACCCTGATATGTACAAATCTCTCCCCGACTAGACTGAATCTTTAAAGGGAAAGGCTGTGTTTTATTCCTCTCTGTACAGTATTCCCAAATGTCCAGCATGGTACCTGGTACACATTAGGGACTCAGTAATGGTAATTGTTTTAATGAGCTGAGGGATAGATGAATGAATGAAATCCTCATCTAAATTTTCTGGCAGCTTTTGAGTTATTGATTAGCCCATTATTCTTGAATGCCTTTTGTCCATTGGATTTTATCATCGGTCAGAGTTTAGTTGCAGAAAAGAGAAACCACAGGAATATATTGCCTTAGCTGAGATCCAAAGATCAGGAAGGCACCGCAACTGAACCTTCTGCTAGAACTACAGAAACAAAACATGCCCTGACCCTTGTCTCCTGTCTCTCATGTAGCTAGTGCCTGGATGCTGAACACTTCAGAGATGGGGGGGAAAGCTGCAACAATTCCATGACCTTCCTTGCCAGCCCAAGCAGCCAGAAGTGCTAGCTACATCTTTCAAGTCTCAAATGCATCTGATTCCTAGGACATAACTCACATCCAGACCCTCTAGATGCCAGGAAATCTGGGCAATGTAGTTTTCAGCCTTCCAGCCTCTACAGCACAGAAAGACATTCTGGACTCTGGGTGTTGATTTGAGCAAGTCAGTGCACAGTACCCTCCACTGCTCCTGTGCCCGGGCTGTTGTCCTGGTCCTACTGAGCCCCAACTCTACTCTTCACTGAGTCATCTTTCTCTTTGCCCTCAACCATCTTCTCTTTCTCCTGAAACAGTCGAACAGTGATCTTACCCACATTCACCTCCTACTTCAGGCAGATGAACCACAAATCTTAATTTCCGGGCCTGACCTCCCTCCTGAGGCTGTTCTGTTGCTCCATCTCGCAGTCAGATGATACAACTCAAGCATCCTGCCAGCACATCACACTCCACTTGTCCAAAATTAACCTTCCCATTTCTTCCCCCAAGATAAACACCTTTTGACATCCCTATCTTATCCCACCACCATTCTGGCTATCCATGCTTAAAACATCACACATTTAAAAAATTTTCCATCCCACTTTCAGGATCCAAGTTCCACTGTTAGGAAGCTTTCTCTGAATTATTCTCTTTTCTGCTGCCCCTTGCAATTGCACACCACAGCTGAAACACTTTTTGCCTTAGAAGACTGACTGTTCAGAGACAGTTGCCTCTTCTCTTTGAAGGCTCACTTAGTTTGTCATACAGGGCCAATAGAGAAACCAACAGAGTGGTACCCTGACCCTGAGGTTTTGTCAGCCTGTTTTTTGACTACCTGTTGTGGGAATGTACATGACTAATCTTCATTCAGATCCTAAAGACGTAAGAAAGATCTGCCCTCATGCTCACAGTCAGGAAGTTTTTCTCATTATGGTTTGGCTGTTACTTTTACTGCCCGTATTCCTCTACCATGTCAATGGGGGAATATAAAAACTATGGGGCATAGGCATCTGGGAGCCTGTGCCAGTAAATACACACCCATTTGTTGTCTTCTGTCCATTCTGTCTAGCTGAATGCTGGCCACTTTTGAAATGCTAAATCTACCTCTAATTCCCACTCTCACCATCTTCATTGATTTTCTGGTCATACTCTTATCATCTCATGTACGGACCATACTCAAAAACTTTTGTTGTTTGCCCATAGCTGACAGCTGATGAAAACCTTTCAAAAGCAATCCATTAACACGATTTTGACTCAAGATAGATGATTAATCCAGATCAGAAAAGGAAAAGGTGAAATAACATCTAACCCAATCTTCCTTTTCCATTCAGCAGAGACCAAAAAGGTGCTTGTAAAACTTGAATAGTCAGGTTTGTATGTATTAAGTAAATTTCCCTTCTGTGGAGATATGAGTAATAAAAATGTTAAGATTTGTTTTATCTCCAAGCTTTAGTGAATTTTGAAATTTACTGGTAATTGTCTTCCCAAATTTGTATTCTGGCCTAGGGAGTTGGAGAAAATATCCTATAATAAATAGAAAATACAACTATATTTGTATTTAGAAAATACAACAAGCTATCATTCATTTACTGTGTGCTAAGCACTGTGTTAACAGCTGTTATCCATTAGCTCCCATAATCCTCACAACAACCCCTGAGGTTGGCACTAGTATTGTCTTCTGAGACTGAGAGGTAAAGAATCCTGTGAAAGCCCACAGCTCATAAGTACATTGCCAGGATTAGAGCCCAGATCGATCTGCTTCCAGGGTCCAAGTTCACAACCACTGCTCCACCTACAAAGTGACCTCCAAAATGAGTTCTTTGAAACCTATGTGCTCTGTGTATGAAGAGGGGATTTGCTTTAGTTTAAGAGTAACCTGAACTTTAATAAACTCAGGGAAAAAAAGGCTGCATCTATTTATTTGTCTTTGATTAAACACAGAGAGATTGACAAATAAGTAAATATATTTGGAGATAATTACAGTGAAGTTTCTCATTCTCAGAATAGTTACAACTGTGGAGAAAGGAGAAGCTGGAATAAACCCAGTGGTGTTCAACTAGGTTTAGAGGTATTGATAGGAATGCAGTTCCTAATATATGTGGATATAGATTTCCATATGATACATATTATGCATGCATATATAGGCTCTTCCTACTGAGAGGGCCTGGAAGCAATGACAGTCCACTAGCAATGAACTCACCTAGGGTCTAGATACTAGTTACTAAATGCCATCCTCCACAGAATGGAACCAGGGCTCTTTGGAAAATGGCTGCTTACAGGGCACAGGTAGGGAAAGTACAAGATGAGTTTGGTATCTTATCCTAGAAAGTCAGCAAGTGCCCAACAAATTACGGGAACATATCAAAAGGATACAGGAACCACTCTGAATGGCCTTCCACTGGCCAAGTCTAGGACAAGTTGAGCATCAAAATAATGATAGTCATAGATTATGACCCATCAAATACAAGTAGAAATGATGAGGCCATACTGGAAAAAAAAATAGAAGGCAAAGCTCTCTCAGTTGGATTCCAGGTAATACAGGAAGAATATGTAATTTTAAGGCCCTTAATTTTTTTTTTGCTTTTTACGTGGGTTTTTTTTTTAATTAAGGTATCACTGATATACAATCTTATGCTCAGGTTTCACATGAGCAACAACATTGTGGTTACTACATAACCCCCATTATCAATTCCCCACCACATACCCAATTACAGTCACTGTCCATCAGCATAGTAAGATGCTATAGTAAGCCATTATTTTTATACTAATAATTGATTCAGACAATCACCAATGAATGCCACAAATAGTGCATGGAAATTTGATGAGGAACAGCATATGTATATAGCTTTAAAGCATTTTCCCATTAAAATAATTAAGAGTACAAAATACTAACTTCAGAGAAACCAGCAAATGCCATCTTAGTTGATAAACGTTAGCAACACTAGTCTTTGTCATGGGACAAATCCACATGTGCATCCTCATCTGATACACTGAGGAAAATGACATTTTTGTTTTCCTGCCAAAAATGCATAACCTGTTGATGATGATGAAACCAGTCAATCCCAACGTAAAGAACACTTTGCAAAGTAACACGCTTACACTCTTCACAAATGTTAAGGCCATGAAAGTAAGGAAAGACAGAAACATTTCCAGACAGAAGTAGACTAAAAAGAAAATGTAAGAACTAAATGCAACCTTTGTTCCTGGATTGGCTCCTTTGTCTACAGAAGAATATTGGAACAATAGGCAAAACAAATGGTAGTCGGGGGGCAGGGTTGTGGAATAATTAGTGTGGATGTATCAATATCAATTTCCAGATCACACTCTCATTAAGTGGAAGAGTGCCCTTCTAAGGAATCATCGATGATAATAGGGTGCATGTCTGTTAGTCCTCAAGTTAGCGGGAAATATGTATAATATGTAATAGATAAGTATTTGTGTGTGTGTACAGAGCCAATGATGAGGCAAATGCAAAAAGCTAACTGGGAAATCCACATGAAGGGTGTGTGGGAGTTGTGTTATTCTTGTGATTTTTCTAGAATCTGAAATTATTCCAAAATAAAAAGCTTATAAACACATCTCCACACATTTGAAATAATCTCTGTTCTTTCTACCTGCCATCAACACAGAAAACATAATTATGACTTAGTTTGAGGACTCCAGTCAAAGCTGTACCGTAAGCCAGTACTACAACCTCGAGCCGGTCAAACAGTAGCAGTGGCTTCTATTTGTTGAAGTCTTACTCTGTGTGGAGACAACGCCCAAACCACTTCACATATGTTCCACCATCCCTCAACAAAGCCACGAGGCTCAGGGGAGCTAAGCACCTTGCCCAGGACCACACAGCTGTTAACAGGGCAGAGGCAGGCAGTGAATTCAGGCCTACCTCATGTGCAGCTCAGGCTGACCACTGCTCAGCTACAAGAGTTTGTAAAGACACAAAATTGCACTAGGTGACTGCTAAACCTCCCCTTAGCACTAAAGCTCTGTAAGACACATTTCCAGGTTTATTTTCTGGAGCTCATCATTCATTGGTGTAGTGGTGTCCCAAGTAACTCAGACACTGGGAAGGGACACCTCTCCCTTGCTGTGGTCATGTGTGGGAAACCTCAACCAGGGCTAATTTATTTGGGGTGACATCTGGACCCTTAGCCTGGTATGTTCTTTTGACCCATGTGTAGGTGCCCTGTTTTATTGTATGGCAGTACTTATAGAGCTAAAACATTGGAGCTGCTCTCTTATGAGGGAACCACAGTGTGTCCATGATTTGTGTGCAGTGACCATGCCTCCCCGTTTGCAGAACGTTAGCACTCACACCTGGGATAAGCACCACTAGCATCCTTTTTACTCTTCAAACGGTCTGTGTTTGAATATAGATTCTATCATCAGGCTGCCCGAGCCCTCCTTTCTGGTTCTGGCTTTTAGAGCCTCCCAAAGGCAGTTTGTCCCCACCTCTAGCCAGCAGATCTCTGACCAGGCTGCACTTTGTCCCTAAGACTTAAAAGAACCACCAGACCATGAGAGTCATTTATAATTGCACTAAACACCAGTACAGATCTGTCTGCAAACTGAGGGAGCTTCATAAATTCTCTCTTAAAATCACAAACATACAGATATTACTCTTAATGTCAAATTTCAAACCCAATTCTTTCCTTGTCAAAGATGGTCTGTTTGTTTATGTAAAGCCTGAGCCCCTTGTGCTGACGGCTTCTCTCCATGCCATGATCGTTTCATCGTGGCATATAATTCTCTGTAATCCTGCAGCTCAGCTGGGTTTTCAGCCTGCTCCCTGGTCCTCTCCGGATAATGACAACATCACTCGTGCTCTGCTGGAAGTGACAAGGATCGCTATGACAAAACAACTAGGCTTCGCTGGCAGATGGTTTGTATGTGAGTGCAGATATCCTCTGTCTTTGGCTCTCAGAGGGATGAAATCTGCCTGCCTGACAGCCTGGAAATAACAGTAAAAAAGAGAAATCACAGGCAACATAACAAGATGCTTCTAAAACATCAAGACAATCAGGTCTCAACAACAAGGTTATTATTGATGCTTCCTAGGCCTGAAGAATCCAGATGTTCATTATATTCTTCTAATTTTAGTTACAATCTCTACTGATAACATTGAACTCTGCTAAAGAACATACTTTTTCCTTCTGTTCTTTATCCCTATTTAATTTTTCTGTTAGTCAACATGTGGCAAGAACCATTTAAGCAAGCAGAGGGTCAACAATACTATGAAGAACAATTATCATTTGTTTTAAAGGCCCCACTCTGCACCAGATTCAGGGACTTTATATGCATCATTTTGAATTCTCCCAGCAGCAGGAGGTAGAAGCAAGAATCATTATTCCTATTTTAGAGATGCAGAAGCAGGTTAGTGCCAGAGCTGAGGTTTGAACCCATGTCTGCTCTGCTCTGAAGCCCGTGTTCCAGCTACCAAACACAGCCCAAGGAGAGTTATGCAAATCTACTGGTAATGCTCACAATTTGTGCTTGACATTTTGAGGGTGGACTGGAAAGGGAATGGAAAAAAAAAAGATTTGGAACTAAGGCATCCATGAGACCTCCACTCCTGTACACATTGCAGCCCTGAGATAATGAATAAAGCTGCCATACAAAATCAATAATCATGGGCTATAAATATTAACTTCATTCCCCATTTTGTTCTCTCTGTGCTGTTCCCATGGAGATACCACTCCTCAGTTTATCTGGAATTTGAACCACCCCGGGGATATGACTGTGAGAGCTTTGAGACTGGCCTGCTGGGGAGACAGGCTCTGTGAAATGCCTCCACCCTGCCGGAGCAGACTCGTGTCTTTCCATTCTCATTCCTTCTCCCTTCCCGGTTTTAGTAGAAGCTGACAATAAGATGGGTTTTGTACTGAGATATGGACCCCATAAAATATTTCTCCATTTGCAAACATTTTGAGGGGGTGAAAGAAACCTCTATGATAACTGGCTGCTTGTAGGCAAGTGGCTGCCCCCCACTGCTCGCTGAAAAGCTATTCTCTCAGGCCCAGGAGCCATCTCTGGATCTGGTAGACATCTCAGATGCCCATGGCGTCTAATTAGGCATTCCACACCCATTCTGAACACTTGCTTAATTAAAACACTTATGCTGCCATTTTAACATTGAGATGTATTCCACTCCTTGCAAACAGGGATTCTTTTTTTACAATCTTATTTTAGTTTCAAATGTACATCACAGTGATTCAACAATCCCCATGATCGATTTATATTGTGATTGTGAATTATTGTGCCCCTTTATTCCCCTCCCTCTCCCCTGCCCCCGGCCCTGTACCTGGCTCAGCCCCTCCCCCTTGGTAACTACTAGTCATTTCTCAGTGTCCATGAGTCTACTACTGTTTTGTTCCTTCGGTTTTGCTTTGTTTTTATATTCCACAAATAAGTGAAGTCATATGGTATTTGTCTTTTTCCACCTGCCTTATTTCACTGAGCATAATACCCTCTAGCTCCATCAATGTTGTTGCAAATGGCAGGATTTCTTTTCTTCTTATGGCTGAATAATATTCCATTGTGTATATGTACCACATCTTCTTTTCCATCCATCTACCGATGGACACTTAGGTTGCTTTCATGTCTTGGCTATTGCAAATAGTGCTGTGATAAACATCAAAGGGTACACATGTGTTTTTGAATCAGGGATTTTGTTTTCTTCAGATAAATTTCTAGAAATGGGATACTGGGTCAAATGGTATTTCTATTTTTAGTTTTTTGAGGAGCATCCATACTACTTCCCACAGCGGTTGCACCAATTTACATTCCCACCAACAGTGTAGGCAGTTTCCTATTTCTCCGCATCCTCGCCAGCATTTGTAGTTCCATATCTTCTGGACAGTAGCCATTCTAAATGGTGTGAGGTGATATCTCACTGTAGTTTTACTTTGCAATTTCCCTAATGATTAGTGATGTGGAGCATCTTTTCATGTGCCTGTTGGCCATTTGTATTTCTTCTTTGGAGAAGTGTCTGTTCAAGTCCTCTGCCCATTGTTTAATCAGGTTATCTGTTTTCTTGGTGTTCTTTATATATTTTTGGATGTTAACCCCATATCAGATGAGTCATGTACAAATATATTCTCCCATGCTGTAGGATGCCTTTTATTCTGCTAATGGTGTCTTTGCTGTACAGAAGCCTTTTAGTTCGATGTAGTCCCATTTGTTCATTTTTGCTTTTGTTTCCCTTGCCCAAGGAAATGTGTACAGGAAAAAATTGCTCATATTTATGTTCAAAAGATCTATGCTTTTGTTTTCTTCTGTGAGCTCTATGGTTTCATGACTTACATTCAGGTCTTTGATCCATTTAGAGTTCATTTTTGTGTATGGAGTCAGACAATAATCCAGTTTCATTCTCTTGCATGCAACTGTCCAGTTTTTACAACACCAGTTGTTGAAGAAGCTGTCATTTTCCCATTGTATATCCATGGCTCCTTTATCATATATTAATTGGCCATGTATGCTTGGGTTTATATCTGGGCTCTCTATTCTGTTCCATTGATCTATGGGTCTGTCCTTGCACCAGTACCAAATTGTCCTGATTACTGTAGCTTTGTAGTAGAGCTTGAAGTCCCCCAGCTTTGTTATTTTTTCTCAGGATTGTTTTGACTATTCGGGGTCTTTTGTGGTTCCATATGAATTTTGGAACTATTTGTTCTAGTTCACTGAAGAATGCTGTTGGTATTTTGATAGGATTGCATTAAATCTTTAAATTGCAAGATGGACATTTTGACAATATTAATTCTTCCTATCCATGAGAATGGGTTAGATTTCCATTTATTGGAGTCTTCTTTAATTTCTCTCATGAGTGTCTTGTAGTTTTCAGAGTATCAGTCTTTCACCTCATCAGTTAGGTTTATTCCTAGGTATTTTATTCTTAATGCAATTGTAAATGGAGTTGTTTTCCTCATTTCTCTTTCTGCTAGTTCATTGTTAGTATATAGGAATGCAACAGATTTCTGTGTATTAATTTTATATCCTGCAACTTTGCTGAATTCAGTTATTAGTCATAGTAGTTTTTGAGTGAATTCTTTAGGGTTTTTTATGTACAATATCTTGTCATCTGCAAACAGTGACAGTTTAACTTCTTCCTTACCAATCAGGATGCCTTTTTTATCTCTTTGTGTTGTCTGATTGCCAAGGTTAGGACCTCCAGTACTATGGTAAATAAAAGTGGTAAGAGTGGGCATCCTTGTCTTGTTGCAGATATTAGAGGAAAAGCTTTCAGTTTTTCACTGTAAGGTGTGATGTTGGCTGTGGGTTTGTCATATATGGCCTTTATTATGTTGAGGTACATACCCACTATACCCATTTTGTTGAGAGTTTTTATCATGAATAGATGTTGAATTTTGTCAAATGCTTTTTCAGCATCTATGGAGATGACCATGTGGTCATCTGCATTTGTCCTTCTTTTTGTTGATGTGGTGGATGATGTTGATGTATTTTCTAATATTGTACCATCCTTGCATTCCTGGAATAAATCCCACTTGGTCATGGTGAATGATCTTTTTGATGTATTTTTGTTTGGTTTGCTAATATTTTGTTGAGGATTTTTGCATCTATGTTCATCAGGGATATTGGTCTGTAGTTTTTTTTGTGTGTGGTGTCTTTGTTTTTGATATTAGAGTGATGCTGACCTTATAAAATGAGTTTGCAAGTATTCCCTCCTCTTCTACTTATGGCATGCTTTAAGAAAAATGGGTATTAGCTCTTCTTTAAGTGTTTGGTAGAGTTCCGCTGTGAAGCCAACTGGACCTGGAATTTGTTCTTTGGGGAATTTTTTGATTACCAAATTTCATTCATTGCTGGTAATTGGTCTGTTCAGATGTTCACCAACAGGGATTCTTGTAATAGAAATCACCTTCAGATAAAACATGATCTAATGTGCTGCCAAATTCTGCATTGTGCTTCATCTCAAATGGGGTTTTTAATTTGGCCATTCTTCACTATTTGCTTCCTTGTTTCTCAAAATAGGTATTAGGAGGAAAAAAATGCTGAGGTAAAAAAGTAAACTCTGCTGCCCCTCAAAGGGTCAATACTAAGAATATGAAAATATCTTGATAGAAGAGTCAATGGATAAGAACAATAGAATTCAAAGGTAAAACCTAATGATGATTAATAAAAGTCAAATTGGATTATTTTGAAAAATAGAAAGAAGGAAAACTCATTCCTGTCTTCATTTTTCTTTTTGGCTCCTGTTTTTTTTTTCTTCTCCTAATAATCCTACAAAGAATTTTATGAATCTTTGATTAAGGTCCCCTTCTTTGCCTTGCCAATAGGATAAATCACCTAAAATTGGAAAAGGATTGAGACTCAAAGAGGTCCTCACCTCATATATAAATATATCATTGAATATGACAATTAAAAATAATAACTTCTGCATGTTTGTTAAATGATGTGTCTACCACAAGCCAGGTTTTTGAACTATTCATTTGCATTTCTCATCGAATTCACACAATATTCTTGCAAGACAGGTAATAGTAGAGCCCTTTAACATTTTGCAGATGAAGAAACTGAGGCTCAGTAAAAAATTAAGGAACCTACCCCAGTCTCACATTTGGTAAGAGCCAGATGCAGTGTTGGAACTGAGGTGCTTCATTGTAAAAGTTATCCTTTTGCTATTACTCCTTGCTATTTCTCAACTGTTCTCATTGGGCCTCCAAAGTATTAAAAACTGGGCAATTACAGACACTTGGTGAAAATGTTTCTTCTAAACCCTTAAACCAGATATGTTTAAGAGGAATAGATTTAGAATGTTTTCTTCTAGGATCATACACAAAATAGGAGTGAAGCGAAACTTAACTCCTTCCATCAGGGAGAGTAACTTAACTTGTACTAGAAAGTTCCACCGATATAATGATATTTTAACATTACAACTCCACAGGATTGAATGTCTCCTCACTACAGGCTGACAGAGCAATTCTGGAAAATACTGCAAATACTATCCACTGCCCTGCTTTTCCCCTCTATCCCAGACCTCCTTCTAGGCCTCCCTCTGGGCCCTAATCCTGTTCAAAGCCACAGAAAAGGGGATTAAAGGAAACAGCCAGCAAAGAAATCCTTTCTAACCTTCACTTTAACCCTGGGAATTTTCTGAACACAGCATATAATCTTTATTAAGTACCTCATGCCCTTATGACTCCTTCTGCACTGGGATTTATCCTCTCAGGAAATGTATAACAAAGAGCAGAATGAGGAAGAATATAAATGGGCTAAATGTATTATTCAAGCCTTCAGTTTAAATGAAAAACAACCAAGCTTGCATAATTACATCAAGTAATACTGGCTGTTTCAAATCACCTGCTATGAAAATGTGTGTGCTTTTCAAAGACCAGATCTGTACTATTCAGAGGACCTTTAAAATTTCTAAATAAGCACTATTTTGTTCTAGTCATGAATAAGACCCCAGAGTAAAACCAATCCAATATGGCCTCTAAGTAAAACCAAAAACCAATCCAATATGGCCTCTAATATCTCTCACAGTTCTGAGAGGTGATTCGTCACTTGAAATATCCATTGTTTTCTGATGGTTTTTCCGAGGAAGAGTCTGTGTCCCTCGTTTATTCATTTTACCTTCTTCTCTTCTCCTCCTCCTCCTCTCTCTTCCTTCTTTTTTTCCTTCTTTTTTCTCTTCTACCTCAAATTTTATTTAACTCCTTTATACCATGGAGTTAATATTTACTGATGGTAGTTTGTGGCATTATACCATTTACTTACGATTTACCCCTCCATTTTTATACCTTCTCACAAATGAATATCTTGTTAAGACTTTCTGCAGCCTAACTAAAAACAATACTTTAAATTAATATAAATGCTAAATCTTATTTCAGAGAGAAAAAGGCCTGCTTGATAACATTTAGCACAACTCTAAACATTTTCAGAATTCATTGCAAAAGCAGTTTTTAAAAATCCACACAGAAAGCAAGTTTCATTACAGCGTTATTGAGGTACAATATATTTCCCCTCTAAAGAAAATACAAGCCGTTGTTCACGGAGGACCTAAAATTAAGGGTTACAAATTTTAAATGGTTTATTCTCTGTTGGCCAGGAAATGGTCTTTTTGGGACATGAAAAGCAGAACTCTTATTTTCTCTCACTAGCAGGTATCACTGCATCTGGGACCAGTAACTCAGATCCCACTGGGGCCAAAGCAGCTCAGAAGCATGACCTTGGTGCCTCCTTATCTTAATGCTGTGAATCTAAAAGGTCTCCAAGCCTAGAATCAAAGTGGCAGAGGTAAGCATCCTGTAGTATGTTGAGGCAAGAGGAGGGTGGATGCTACCATGCTTTGATTAAAAGTGCAGAATATTGGGTTCTGACCCTTGCATTTAAATTCTGATGAGCTGTCTGCTAACTTCTATGTTCATGTATTCTCATTTGTGAAATGGGTATAATACGAGTACCTGCTACATAGGGCAAATAAAGTCTAAATGAAATAAGACGTGGAGAGCATTCACAATAGTGTTCGACATAAACATTAGCTATGAATATTGCAGCTACTATGATGTGATATTATTATGACAACAAAAGGAAGACTGAAGCTCTTCTGCCAGGCCTAGAGATACAGAGTCTGAATTTGTGAGAGTGTTTTGCAAAGTTCATTAACTTGGGCAGGTATGCATACCTGATTGTCTTGCCTAGGATTTTATTTTATTTATTTATTTATAAAATTTTTAATTATTAATTTTAATACCTTTTAATCAAAGTATCATTGATATTCCATCTTATGAAGGTTTCACATGAGCAACATTGTGGTTTCAACATTCACGCATATTATCAAGTCTCTTCCCAACCCATTGCAATCACTGTCCATCAGCATAACAAGATGCTATAGAATCATTACTTGTCTTCTCTATGCTGTACTGCCTTCCCTGTGACCTACCTGTATTGTGAATGCTAATTATAATACCCCTTAATCCCCTTCTCCCTCCATCCTCACCCACCCTCCCTTACCCCTTCCCTTTGGTAACTGCTAGTCCATTCTTGGAGTCTGTGAGTCTGCTGTTGTTTTATTCCTTCAGTTTTGCTTTCTTGTTGTTCTCTACAAATGAGGGAAATCATTTGGTACTAGTCTTTCTCCGCCTGGCTTATTTCACTAAGCATAATACCCTCTAGTTCTGTCCATGTTGTTGCAAATGTTAGGATTTGTTTTCTTCTTATGGCTGAATAATATTCCATTGTGTATATGTACCACCTCTTCTTTATCCATTCATCTACTGATGGACACTTAGGTTGCTTCTATATCTTGGCTATTGTAAACAGTGCTGTGATAAACATAGGGGTGCATATGTCTTTTGGAATCTGGGATCTTGTTTTCTTTAGGTAAATTCCTAGGAGTGGAATTCCTGGGTCAATGGTATTTCTATTTTTAATTTTTTGAGGAACCTCCATATTGCTAGGTATTTTATTCTTTTTGATGCAATTGTAACTGGAGTAGTTTTCTTGGTTTCTCTTTCTGCTAGTTAATTGTTAGTATATAGGAATGGAATGGATTTCTGTGTATTAATTTTATATTCTGCAACTTTGCTGAATTCAGTTATTAGTTCTAGTAGTTTTGTGGTGAATTCTTTAGGGTTTTTTATGTACAATATCATGTCATCTGCAAACAGTGACAGTTTGACTTCTTTCTTACCAACCTGGATGCCTTTTATCTCTTTGTGTTGTCTGATTGCCGAGGCTAGGACCTCCAGTACTATGTTGAGTAAAAGTGGTGAGAGTGGAAATCCTTGTCTTGTTCCTGATCTTAGAGGAAAAGCTTTCAGCTTCTCACTGTTAAGTGTAATGTTGGCTGTGGGTTTGTCATATATGGCCTTTATTATGTTGAGGTTCTTGCCCTCTATACCCATTTTGTTGAGAGTTTTTATCATGAATGGATGTTGAATTTTGTCGATACTTTTTCAGCATCTATGATATGATCATGTGGGTTTTGTCCTTTTTGTTGATGTGGTGTCTTATGTTGATTGATTTTCAAATATTGTACCATCCTTGCATCACTGGATTAAATCCCACTTGGTCATGGTAGATGATCTTTTTGATGTATTTTTTAATTTGGCTTGCTAAAATTTTATTGAGTATTTTTGCATCTATGTTCATCAGGGATATTGGTCTGTAATTTTCTTTTTTGGTGGTGTCATTGTTTTGGTATTAGAGTGATGCTGGCCTCATAGAATGAGTTTGGAAGTATTCCCTCCTCTTCTACTTTTTGGAAAACTTTAAGAGGATTGGTATTAGGTCTTCTAAATGTTTAAAAAAATTCATTGGTGAAGCCATCTGGTCCATGGGTTTTGTTCTCAGGTAGTTTTTTGATTACCAATACAGTTTCATTACTGGTAATTGGTCTGTTCAGATTTTCAGTTTCTTCCTCTGTCAGTCTTGGAAGGTTGTATTTTTCTAGAAAGTTGTCCATTTCTTCTAGATTATCCAATTTGTTAGCATATAATTTTTCATAGTATTCTCTAATAATTCTTTGTATTTCTGTGGTGTCCATTGTGATTTTTCCTTTCTCTTTTCTGATTCTGTTTATGTGTGTAGACTCTCTTTTTTTCTTGATAAGAATGGCTAGGGGTTTTTCTATTTTATTTACTTTCTCAAAGAACCAGCTTCTGATTTCATTGATTCTTTCTATTGTTTTTATTCTTCTCTATTTTATTCATTTCTGCTCTGATGTTTACTGTGTCCCTCCTTCTACTGACTTTGGGTCTCATTTGTTCTTCTTTTTCTAGTTTCATTAATTCTGAGTTTAGACTGCTCATTTGGGATTTTTCTTCTTTCTTGAGGTAAGCCTGTATGTATTGTAATATACTTCACTTTTAGAACTTCCTTGACTGAATCCTACAGGATGTTGAGGTGTTGTTTTCATTTGTCACCATATATTACTTGACCTCTGTTTTTATTGGTCATTGATTCATTGATTATTTAGGAGCATGTTGTTAAGCCTCCATGTGTTTGTGGGATTTTTTGTTTTCTTTGAATAATTTATTTCTAGTTTCATACCTTTGTGGTCTGAGAAGCTAGTTGGCACAATTTCATTCTTTTTGAATTTACTGAGGCTCTTTTTGTGGCCTAGTATGTGATCTATCCTGGAAAACATTCCATGTACACTTGAGAAGAATGTGTATCCTGGTGATTTGGGGTGGATTGTTCTGTAGATGTCTGTTAGGTCCATCTGTTGTAATGCATTGTTCAGTACCTCTATCTCATTACTTATTTTCTATCTGGTTGATCTATCTTTTGGAGTGAGAGGTGTGTTGAAGTCTCCTAAAATGAGTGAATTGCATTCTATTTCCCACTTTAATTCCGTTAGTATTTGCTTCACATATTTAGGTGCTCCTATATTGCATAGATATTTATAATGGTTATATCCTCCTGTTGGACTAACCCCTTTATCATTGTGTAATATTCTTCTTTGTCTCTTGTTACTTTCTTTGTTTTGAAATCTTTTTTGTCTGGTGTAAGTACTGCTAGTCTTGCTTTTTTTCTCCCTCTTATTTACATGAAATATCTTTTTCCATCCCTTCACTTTTAGTCTGTGTATGTCTTTGGGTTTGAAGTTAGTCTCTTGTAGGCAGCATATAGATGGATTTTATTTTTTATCCATTCTGTAACTCAGTTTCTTCTGATTGGTACATTCAGTCCATTTACATTTAGGATGATTATTGATAGATATGTACTTATTGCCAATTGCAGGCTTTAGATTTGTGGTTACCAAAGGGTCAAGGGCAGCTTCCTTACTATCTAACAGTCTAACTTAACTCACTTATCCCATTATTAAAAACACAAACTAAAGGGTTTTTTTTTTCTCTCTTCTTCTTCTCCTTCTCTTTCTCCTTCTCCTTCTCATCCACTCTTTATATATTAGGTGTTATATTCTGTAGTCTTTGTGTATCCCTTGACTGACTTTGTTGGTAGTTGATTTAATTTTTCATTTGCTTAGTAATTAATTGGTCTACTTCTTTTGCTGTGGTTTTATTTTCTCTGGTGACAGCTATTTAGCCTTAAGCACACTTCCATCTATAGCAATCCCTTTAAAATTCCCTATTGAGACAGTTTGTAGGAGGTAAATTCCCTCAACTTTTGCTTATCTGGAAATTGTTTAATCCCTGCTTCAAATTTAAATAATAATCTTGCTGGGAAGAGTGTTCTTGGTTGGAGGCCCTTCTGTTTCATTGCATTAAATATATCATGCCACTTCTTTCTGACCTGGAAGGTTTCTGCTGAGAAGTCTGATGATAGTCTGATGGGATTTCCTTTATAAGTGATATTTTTTCTCTCTCTGGCTGTTTTTAATGCTCTCTCCTTGTCTTTGATCTTTGCCATTTTAATTATTATTTGTCTTGGCATTGTCTTCCTTGGGTCCCTTGTGTTGGGAGATCTTTGCACTTCCATGACCTGAGAGACTATTTCCTTCCCTAATCGGGGAAGTTTTCATCAATTATTTCCTCAAAGAGACTTTCTTTACCTTTTTCTCTCTCTTCCTCTTCTGGTACCCCCTATAATACTAATATTGCTCCATTTAGATTGGTTGTACAGTTCTCTTATACTTTCATTCCTAGAGATCCTTTTTCTTTCTCTTTGCCTCAGCTTCTTTGTGTTCCTGTCTAATTTCTATTCTATTTATCATCTCCTCTACCTCATTTAATCTACTTTTAAATCCCTCCCATTGTATGTTTCATTTCAGGTACTCTATTTTTTCAAAGTTTCTATGTCTTTCTTGAAGTCCTCCATGAGATCTTGACTATTTTTCTGTAGCTTGATAAGCATGTTTATGATTTTTATTTTGAAATCTTTATCAAGAAGATTTGATGATTTCAGTTTCACTTAGCCCTCTTTCTGGCATCTTCTGTTACATTTTTGTTTGTACAAAACTTTTCTGCCATTTCTTTTTTCTAGCGATTCCTATGAAATAATAACTTTGTGTAGGTGGTGCCCTCTAGTGCCCAGAAGCTCTAGTCTCTTGAGCTACCAAGCACCTGGAGCAATGGCTGTAGTCACAGGTAAGAGGCACCAGTGCCTGCTGGTTGCAGTGCCTTTCCTGCTTCCTGGCTGCAGTGCCTGCCTCCACTACCAGGTCCACTGGGCTGAGCAGGGAGGGAGGAGCCTCTGCATTACACCCTTGTAGCTTCCATAGGTGGGGCCACCCTTGGCGCAGTGATGGGGCAGCAGGTGTGTAGACCAGTGCCTCTCAGGAGGAAGAAGCAGCAGGCTGCATATCACAGTGGGGTACCTCTGGGCTGCATTATCAGCCAGGGGAATGGAGCATCTGAAGCTTCTGAAAGTTCCCAACCTGCTGAGCTTTGTGAGCTGGGACGAATTTGTCCACCTGCTCTTTCTCCTGAGCAGGAAGCTCTGTGTAACCCTTGCTCCTTTAGCACCCTTATCACTGTTGGGAAGTCTTTCAACATACCCACCTTTCTTTTGTCCCACCGGTTGTGTGTACCTGTTCTCCACAAGTGGCTGGAATCTCAGTCTCTCCAAGTATTCTGCCTGTCTTTGCTTTCCAACCCCATTTATCTCCAGAGCACCATTTAATGTGGGTTCATGCTCCCATATTATACCTCCAGGGCTGGGTATTTAGCAGTCTTGGGCTTCTAATCCCTCCCCACTCCATTTCTCTTCCCACCTATGAGCTGTGGTTGGGAGAGGGCTTGGGTCCCGTCAGATCAGGGCTTTGCTACTTAACCCTTTTCTGTGAGGTCTTCTTATTTCCCCAGATATAGACAGTCTGTTCTGCAGGCTTTGAGTTGCTCTTTCAGGATTTTTTGTATTTGCTGATTTTTCAAGTTATATGTGGTTTGGGGAGGAGGTTTCTGCCTCACTTCTCACACTATCTTTTCCTTTCCTGTTTCTGCCTGATTTTAGAAGGAAATATTTGTTAACTTTTTGTATTGTGATATATAATACACATGCAGAAACATAGGAAAAATATAAATAACAGTTTAAAGAATTCTTTAAAATCTAATGTCCCTGAACATCTCCCACATCAGAGAGAACATTACCAGAACCCCAGAAAATCTCTGCCTACTCTTTCCAAAACACAATTTCCTCCCTTCTCAACAGTAACCACTATCCCTACTTGAATATAATCTTTTTTTCTCTCTTTTAACCTAAGCATACCTAAACACCATTTTTGTGGTTTTGCTGTTATAGCAAACATAAATGTGATTATACAGTATATATTCCTTTGTGACTGGTTTCTTTTGATTAACATTACATTTTTACAATTTCATATTTTACTTATTTTTGTATTTCACTGTATGAATATGCTATAATGTTTATATTGTTTCTGCTATTGATGAGTATATCTGCATTGCTTCCAGTTTGGACTTTTAAACACATTGCTGTTCTACACACACGTTTTAAAAACTCATACACATTTCATATACATGGATGGAATTGCTTGATGACAGGAATACAAATGTTCAAATGTAGTTCAAGGTGGTTTCTAAGATAAATGTACCAATTTACAGTCTAACCAACAGTGATGAGAGCTCTTGCTGCTCCACATTCTCACCCCAAATTGGTCCTGTTAGACTTTTTAATTGAAGCCATTCTAGTGGGTATAGAAGGTATCTCATTGCATTCCCTGGATTACTAATGAGGTTGGGTACTTTTTCAAATTTTTACTGGCCATTTGATTATGCATGTCCCTTGCCCATTTTTATTTTGGGTTTTGCCTTTTCCTTGTTGACTGGTAGTTCTTAATATAGTCTGCAGGTGATTTTTTAAAATTGCTTATGGATATTGCAAATGTCTGCTCCCAATTTTAGGCTTTCATTTTTACCCTCTTAGTGGTGCATTTTTGATGAACCAGAGTTCTTAATTTTAATATAGTTCAAGTTATCAACCTTTTCCTTTATGTTTGTTCCGTTGTGTGTCCTGTTTAAAAACTTTCCCAAAGCTGAGGTCATGAAGACAACCTGTTGTTTTTGAAGATCTTTATTATTTTGCCTTTCTCAAGTAGGCCTTGTTTCAGTCAGCTCAGGCTGCCATAACAAAGTACGTAGATTGGATGGCATAAACAACAGATATTTATTTCTTACAATTCTGGAGGCTGGAGAGTCCAAGTTCAGGGTGCTAGCACTGGGTTCCTGGTGAGAGCCCCCTGCCTGGCTTGCAGATGGCCATCTTCTCTTTGTGTCCTCACATGGCAGAAAAGAACAAGAGCTCTGGACCCTAATCCCATCATGGGGGCCACACCCTTAGATAAAAATGAACTGTTGATCACAGAAGACATGTTCTAAACTGGACAAGCTGTATGAGCAGAAAGAGTTACTAGGTAGTTTTCTATTTTCCTACATATAAAAAATGTTTAAAAGAATGGGAAATTTTTAAAAATCTTCAAGCTACAAGATATTGATATGGTAGGATTTTTTTATTGCCTTTATCCCAATATTAATTTTCAGTAATAAGAGTGGAGATAAGGAACTAATGGAGAAAAAAATACCTAACCAACAACCCATTATGTCTCTAAATATCCAGAAGGTGGCAGCAACCAGCCACAAAGATGATAACCGCCTAACATTTTTCCTGCCTTGCACAGCCTATTACCAATTTGAATTGTGCAGAGAAGTTGGCCTGTCCACTATTTTGTCCTCATTCACTTGTTTAACTCGTACTCTTCTCACACATAAATAATCCTTACTAAGGCAGTATTAGGTGAGGGGTGCTGCTCCCCTGGTTTGATCTCACTGGCCTATAATACTCAGGGGGTTTGATCCAGGTAAATAAAAAAATACCTAGGGGGGTTCTTTAACTTTGGATTAATGACAGTAGGATTCATTTGAATGACCAAACTCACACCCTGGAAAGAGTAAGCAGATGTAAGTGTATTGTTCCACACTGTCTTAATCTGTCTGGGCTGCCGTAACAAAATGACATAGGCTACATGGCTTTAACAGGAGAAAATGTATTTGCTCCAAGTTGTGGAGGCTGAGAAGGCCAAGGTCAAGGTAGCTGGTGATGTGCTTCCTGTGAGCACCCCCTTCCTGGCTTGCAGACAGCCACCTTCTCTCTGTGACCTCACATGGCAGAGAGGGGGAGAAGGGCCCATCTTACAAGGGCACTAATCCCTTCATGAGTCTGTTCTCAAGACCTTATCTAACACGGATTTTTCTCCCAAAGGTCCCATCTCCAGATACCATCAGATTGGGGGTTAGAGCTTTAATATGTGAATTTGGGGGATACAAACATTTAGTTCATAGCAACAACAAATGGCAATAGCTCTATACAGAGTCACTCAAGAAGGAGCTGGTAAAACCTTTCAGCCCTAATGAAAAGAACTGACACATTTCTGGTCCAATCTGGACTTTTCTTCGCTGACCCTGTGCTGTGTGTCTGAGCCTATTTCTGTGCTATGCCATCTGTCCTGGATCTGGAGGATTCCTTTATCAAGGCCCTTATTACCTGAAGAGATTTTATTTTGCTCCTACCAATTCTCAGACATCTTTTTAAAATAGAATTTTAATTACACCACAGCTAAGTGGGTTTATTTAGTTCACCAAACTCTGCAAAATCCAAGCCACCCACTTTTCTTACTATTCTGAGACAATAAACTTTTACAGCTTTTGTTATGGGTTATTTTTTCTTTACATTTTTCATTGCACCAAATATCACATAATTATACTCACTCTTATCTTTGGCCCATGAAGAGGAGCTGTTTCTGGAAAGGGGCTGTTCTCTTGTGTGCTCCCCCTTTCTCTTTCCCTGCCTTACTTTTTCTTACTGTATTTCTCTCTTCTCTCTCCTCTGGCTCTCTCTCCTTGAAAAGTAAATACTTTTGGATGGTGATCATCTTTTCCTGATGGTGCTCTATCAGGAAACCTGCCACCCCTTCTAATCCCTTCAGGTTCTCTAAAATTAGCAATGCAGAGAGAATCCCCACCAGGGAAGCGAGGCAGGTTTCCTGACATACTCTTAGCTTTGTTTCTTCTGCTCATGAGATCTCTATGGAATCAGCAATGCAATTTCCCTGTGGACACCCGAGACTTAACTCACTATGGACCAGTCCTTTAAACCACAATCGTTCTTATTAATTATTTGATTAATTCATTTTAAGAGTTTAATCACTTTCAGCTACTCCTACAATTTATAATAATAGTAATAATAATAATAATAATAACAGTGATGGTAGTTATAGCAGTGGTTAGCACATACTGAGGAGTTACTCTATGCCAAACAATATACTCAGTGCTTTACATGTATTATCTTGTTTGTGTATGTGTGTGAATCCAGAACTCTTTGTATTTTCATAAGGTAATACATTATATATACCATATAGTATGGAATACAATGAGCAGGGCCTGGGTAACAATTTGTAATTAAATGAATTTATACATCTGCAATGAAATGTATGACTATAGTAAATTCCATAAAGGCTACATAAGTAACCACAAATCATTTCATATTCAATTTGTAGTCACATAAATTTAGGTTAGGTTGGATTTTGGCACCAAAAGAGTTCGCATGAAAATGGTGGTTTTTAGAGAATTTTGGACTTTGGAACCACAGATGAGGAACTGTGGACCTGCAGCATAATTATTCTTCAGAAGGCAAAATTAAGACTACAGAAGATCAGTAAGGATCAGGAAGTAGTAATAAGGTGAATTTTTTCCACATGCATATTCATTTGTTTAGCACTCTTTGTTCAACAAGACATTATTTTCTGTGTCTAGTTATCTTGGTGACTGTTGCAAATCAATTGAACATAGAGGTAGGCCCATTTCTAGCCTGTGTTCTGTTCCATCAATCTATTTGTCCTCACACCAATCTCACTCTGTCGTATTACTGTGGTTTACCAGTGAAACTTGAAATCAGGTAGTGTTAAGTCCAACACAAGGAGTGTTTTTCTCCTTGTTTTGGCTCTTCTAAGTTCACCGTGTTATAAAAATGTTATAGTCAACCTCACAGTTTCCACAAAATAAGCTTGTTAGCTATTGTAGATGAAATGGTATACCTGAAAAACTCCAGAGAATCAATGATAAAATTAATTGAAACAATTTAATAGAGTAGTAGAATATAAAGTTGACATGGAAAACAATAGCTATCCTAGACATAAATAATAACCAACTGGAGATATGACAAAGAAAGTCCTAATTATGATAGCAACAAAAATAAAATATTTGGATACATTTAATCAGAAAGGCACAAATATAAGGAAAACTTTAAAACTCTCTTAAGAGATAAAAAATTAATTTTGACAAAAGAAAGGACATCTCATATTTGGGTTGGCTAACTCACCACAAAAAGATGTTGGTTCTCCCTAAATGCATATATAAATCTAACTCAGTCCTTCTCCCCCTAATTTCTAGCTTTTTCATGAACCTAGGTAAGGTGACTTCATTTGGAAAAACATGTAAGGACAGTCAGAGAAGCACTAAAAAATTTATGAGAGGGGACTAGTTCACTAGTCCTCCCACACTGAAAACATACATAAAGGCTCTATAATTAAAACTGTGGTGCTAGCACATGAATATACAGGTACACCAGTGGAACTGAATAAAAACTCCAGAAATAGGTCCAAGATCATATGAAACCTTAATATACAATAAAGGTGGCATTTCAAGTCACTACGACCAAGGTGGAATTTTAATAACTAGTGAAAGGACAACTGATTAGCCATTTGGAAAATTATAAAAGTAGATTTTACTTCACACCACATATAAGAATAAACTCCAAATAGATCAGTGATTTAAATGTAAAAAAAAAAAAATGAAACCATACAAGTATAGGAAGAAAGCTTGAGTGAATTAACCTTTATCTTGAGTGAGAAGGAAATCTTTCTAATTATGAATAACAGCCCAGTTGTAGTGAAAGAAAAACTGACACATTTGAGTACATAAAAATAAAAGCCATTTTTATGACAAAATACCATAAAGTTAAAGTCAGGCTGACAAGCTGGGAGAAAATATTTGCAATACGTATCACATTAAAGGTCCAATGTGCTTAATGTATTAAAAACTTTTTTTTCAAGTGAGTGGATAGAAACATGAACAAAAGATATGAGGAGATAAATTCATAAAAAACAAAAGACTCTAAAACATGTAAAAGTGTATTTGACTGCTCATAGTCAAAGAAATCAAGTTAAACGACATTTGAGATACTATTTCTTACTTACCATATTGGAAAAGTTTAACAATCCAGTCTTCTGGCAAAGCTGTGGGGAAATAGTTACTCTCCAACACTGTTGGTGGGATTTCAAATCTGTGCAACCCTCTTGGAGGGGATTTTGGCAATACTTAAAAAAAACTGTAATTTTCGACCTAGCATTTACCCTTTTGTCTTCTTGCTTCTGTGTTTTTTGATGAGAAGTTAGCTGTCATTGTATAATTGTTTCCCTTTACTTAGTGTATCTTTTTACCCTCTGGTTGCTTTCGAGATTTCCCTGTGTTTTTTTTTTTTTTTAAGTTTATTTATGATGGGTCTCAGTGTAGTTTCTAGTTTCCTTTGTGTTTGTTGTTCTGGAATCTTTAGTTTTCTTTGTGTGTGAGCATCTTGGCTCTGTGCATTGATGTCTTTTATCAATTTTGAAAAATTCAGATACTTATTTTGCTCCATTCCCTCTCTTACGTTTCTGGGACCACCGTTACCAGTAAATTAGGCCATTTGTCATTGACTCACAGATCTCAGTTCTTTCCTTCTCTTTCATTATATTCTTTGTGTTTTACTGTAATTTCTGTTGACTTGTCTTCAGGTTTACTGATTCCTTTCTCAGCTGTGTTCAGTCTGTGGGGTTTAAAAACTATGATTTTGCAATTCATCTAGCTTGTTCTCAATGGTAGGATGGGAGCAATGTATTGTATTTCCAATTCTCAAATTCCATTTATTAAAATTGTTTACAATTATCTGCCAGAACTTTTAATTTTGCCTTTTATCACCTTGAATGGGATAAGTGTAAAATCTTTGTATGATAACTTCAGAATCTGGAACACTTGGAAATCTCTCTGTCTTATTTTTTGCTGGCTTTTTAAATGTCTGGTTTTCCATGTGCCTAGCTGTTTTTGATTAAATGTCAGCAACTGTATTTGTATAATTGTTGGCAAAAACAATTTGAGATTTATGTTGGTGTTACCTTCTTCCCCAGAGATTTATGTTTACTTCTATCTAAAGTCTTGGGTGACTAGACTCTGAATACTTGGGAAGCTAGCACTTTGGCAAGTTCCTTCTTCAATAAGAGAATAAGATGATTCAGAGCTGAGTTGCAGTTTCAGTAAGGGCTTATCTGCTGATTCATGCTTAGTCCAGGGTGAAGCCCTTTGGGTTCCCAGCCTGTCAGCCCCTTCCCTCTTATAGAACCCTAGACTCTAATCATTTTCTCTGAGAAGCTGTCTAAAACACCTCTCATCATCTTTGCCACCTCCTCTGTAACCTACAAATGCCCCCACCACCCACAGGTAAAATCATTGAGGGTAAAAATGCCTGGCTTACTTCCTTGCCCATCATCTTCTCCAGATCTTGGCCCATTGGTTCTTCTCTGTCTTTTGCTTCTTCAGTGTCTTAAACCAAGCAAGCAAACAAATACATTTTTGTCCAGCTTTTTTTGTTTGTCTTTTAGTGGGAAAACTAATCCAAATTGCCTGGTCCACAATGGATTGATGAAAGCAGAACCCCATTCTAAGTCTTTTTCTATCAATTGTTGGCAATGGTAGAGCCATTGTCACAGCATACAGAAGTCTAGGTTTTGTCTCCCAGAATGTTTCCCACCTCCATTCTTCCTTTGGTGAAATTTCGTTTGGTAGAATTCCTCTCTCACTCCACGTGAACTTTTAGAACTGTCATTCCAGATACCCCACCGTCCCTTCCCAGGGGTGGGCATGTCACGTGGGTTGAACAATCAGAGTTTTCCTAGGAATGATATTAGTTTGAATTGGCTGCTTACATTCTCTGTCTTCTCTTTCTCCATTAACTGTGAAAACGGAATGAGTTAATATGCTTACAACTTTTTAGTTTTATGATTCCCCATTTTATAGATGAGGAAACTGAAGCCCAGAAAGCTTAAGTAGCTGATTCCAGTTTACACTGTTATTAAGTAATGGAGCATGAATTTAAATCTTACTACCCTGGCTGTAGAGTTAACACTATAAACTATTATATTATATTTTCTTTCTCTGCTAAGACAAACACTGAGGATATAGAAATGGGCAGAATATGGAAGCATATTCCTAAAAGAGATCATACAAAGTGTCAAAGATTTGGAAATAGGATAGCAAGATGACTCTGTGAGCTACCTCAATTTCTGTTTGGTTAAATATTTTATTCTCCTTATCTAGAAATGCTGACTGCAGAGGTGGGCATGTGACTTCAGTCTTGTCAGACATAGATGCCACATTAATTTGTCCAAGAAGTAATGTGACCCAACTTGGGCCAAAGAGAATCTTTCCCTTGTATTTATATATGGACTTGGGAGAAAGCAGCAACTAGTTGGCTAAGCTGAGAATTACTCTATAATTTGGACCAGAAAGAAAAGTACAGCTGATAAAATTCTATTAGTAAAACAGCCCATTTAATTTAGTTTGAAAGACTTTAATAGAAATTATTTGTTTTGTTTTTGGGATAATCGATCATTTGCATAGTGGATATAGATTTTATTTAACTTTTGAAATAAGTCCTAAGTTAAAGTTGAAAGGATTGAACAAAGGACTTTTGTGTGTCCATCTTCCAGATTCAACAATTCAGCATTTGACAATTGTTGCATTTAGTCTATTGTTTTCTTTCTCTAACCTTGTGCAGTCACTTAAGATTGTTAAACACTTGAAATATGACTAGTGTGACTAAAGGAATTGAATTTTTAATTAGTTTAAATAATTTTTAAAAGTGATAACCCATTCAGTTACTGGAAAAAAATTTAAGTATGTTTGGAAAAACTTGGTTATGTGAATCTACTTTTTCAAGTTGTTAATTTAATGACATCTAAAAATAGACTGAGTGTTTCTGGTAAGAATTTACCTTCCAAATTGAGATGTGCTGTAAGTATAAAATATGCACTGGATTTTGAAGACTTAGTGAGAAAAAAGAATGTAAAATGCTTTATTGCTAATTTAAAAATATTGATTACATGCTAAATTAAAATATTTTAGATATTTAGGGTTAAATAAAATATATGATGAAAATTAATTTCTCACCTGCTTGTTCTTACTTTTTTCAGTGTGGCTAACTGGTGAATTTAAAATTATACTTATGCTTGCATTATAGTTCTACTCAACAAGTACTATTTTATCCATTTGAGAGTAAGTTGCAATATCCTACTCTTTATCCCTAATTCTTTGTAGCATGATTTCCTAAGCAAATGGACAGTTTCTTTTATAACTAATATGATATTGATCTTCTTTTTGTACTATAGATCTCAATGTAGAAAAATAATGACTTTCTTCTAGCAAGAATTTGACTAGAGGCAAAATGACCTCTGCAGAATTTCTAGTACGCTAAATTTTAGCAAAGTATAAAGTATTTTCTTCACATATTTAATGAAGAGCTGTAGGCTTATTGCAAAAACAAAAGAAAGTATAGAGGTAGTTCCCTCAGATCTGAGATCCACTAGGAAATCAATGTTTTGGAATATTCTGCATCAACATCTTTCCATGTTGCCTATAAAAATGCATTCTAAAAAGGTATGCACTCCTAAATTATTTACCAAATATTTAAAATATTTAATTACATAGTTTGGACATCATAAAGGTATGTAAAAAAAAAACACATAGCAGGTATGAATGTTACTTACTTACCCTGCTGCTCATATGTCCAGAATAGAGGAAACACATGGCTATGACACAGTACTTTCAGAATATTGAGCATTTTTAGAGCTTGTAGCATTTTCCAGCTAGGAAAAAATTCAAGCCCTAAAATATGTGGAGCAATAAAGCAGACTTCATATTGTCTGGAAACGATTGGTCTCAAAGAAAAAGAAAGTAGTGTATGTGTTTATATGGGCACATGTGCCTTGCTTGCTTGGGTATGTAAGGTGGGTTGAGCCACAAGCCTTGATCACAAAGGCAGAGAAGATGAAGACATAAAGATCTATACTGTGGGCAGTTGTCACAGGCCTCCGCTTTTACAAATATTTCCTCAGTGACTGGGGATGAGGAAGATAGGTGAGCCTGCCAGCAGATGGATACCAAGAAGAGCACCTAGTATGAGCAAAAAGAAACTGCAAATTGAAGAGGAAGGAGATGCCCAAAGGAAGGCAGAGCCATTGCTGGAAGCAGGCAAAGGAGCAGGAAAAAGCCTTCTTTTGGAATGTGAACATCAAGTGTAGTTTTTAAAAGAAAGCAAAGAAAGAGCAGAATAGGTAAGGAGAGATAGATATTCTGTTTTGGCTAAAATGTAGGGATCAACTAGTAAGTAACAGCAGTGTACAAGTGTGGCCCTCAGAGTGAAGGGCTTTGGTGACTCCCAAGACCCAAGAGTTAGAGTTGGGTCTAAGGTGGGGCCAGCACATTTTTCTGGAAAGGGCCAGATAATAATATTACAGATTTTTATGGGCCATACATTCTTTGTTGCAACCACTTGACTCTGCTGTTGTAGGAGGTAGATACAGATAATACACAAATGGATGAGCCTGCAGGTGTTGCAATAAAACTTTAACTACAAAAACTTTAATTAATTTTGAGGGCTTGATTTGGCCTGTGGGCTACAGCTTGCCACCCCTGGTTTAAGGCAACATCTAGCCTAAAATTAACTTTATGTGTGAATATTTTCTTTTTGGGAATTCTCATTATCTTTCACTTCATTCTAGTTTTAAGAAAGCCTGATCTGACAAGAATAACATATCCCAGGCATACCCCCTTGAGAGGGTGCCCAGTTCCATGCTGTGTTGTCACTGAATTCTAGAGAACACTGCTTTCTGCAGAGTGGAAGGGGCTTAGTCCTGAGACAACAGGACAAGTGAGTAGTTGGTTGGGCAAAGGCATGGGGGCGTGCTCCGTTTATTCCATTTCCTTCACAGAGAACAAAGAGACATCGCTGGTGACAATGGTCAGTTAAAGGCAATGTTCTTCTGGCCCTTGGGTTAGTTAACCGATGAATTTTCAGCTTGAAATATGAAATGAGTGAAAACTGTCTATGATCAGAAAGTGGAGCTGTCTTCCTAGAGTGTCACCTCCCCTGTCTTCCCAGAATGAATTATAAGGGTGTTTGAAGCAGTGTGTTTTTACTGTAAAATCATTCCTAAAGTGATGAATGAACTGGGATTTGTGACTTTACAAGAGTAGGCAAAATTCCCCAGGTTTTTGAGAGTTTCCCACTTTGCTTCAGAAACCTCTTATTCTCAACTCCTCTCCTTCCCCACCCATGCTCAAAGCTTCTCAAGGTGTACTATCTGGTGTCCTCACCCTCCCTCTGCCTATCATTACTGGAGAACTTTCTAAAACAGGTTTCTTCTTATGCCATTAACTTTAAACCTTGATGGATACTGAGAATGGCTTTCCTCTTTCTACATTTTACTGGCTTTCAAAGGGAAGAGAAGAGAGCTGCGGTTTCATATGGATGTTGGGAGATGGGGGTAAGGCAGGTGCTCAGACTGAGTTCAATCTTCCCCCCAATGAGGGCTGCAGCCAGTCCTCCCTCCTTGCCTCAGGTTACCTAGGGGCACATATAACTGCACCTGCAAGTGTTCATTTTTCCTCTCATTGTCCAGATTCACCATATTCTTCCTATAACATGACTTTTTATTCTATCTGTGAAATAACAGCCCTAGCCTATTGTGTTAAGGAGCATCTGATTCTTTCCTGAGCTTATTTACAATGTAAGGACCATCTAATTAACTGGGTAAGGGTCTATTATAGTGGTTCTCAAACTTGAGTGTACATTACCATCACCTGGAGTGTTCATTAAACCATGGCTTTCTGGGCCTCACCCCAGAATTACTGATTCAGGAGTTCTTGGTGGAGTCTGAGAATGCATTCCTAACTCCCCAGGTGAGGTTCCCGCTGCTGGTCCCAGGACCACTTGCTCTATTAGAATCACCTGGTATGAATGGTGATGCCCTTCTCTCTTCTGATAGGAGGAGGAGGAAGGAGCATCTCAGTTCATATCACTAAACTGGTAATTAAAGTCTTGCATTCATTATGATTGACACACATGGTGTGTGTGTGGGAATCATGGGGAAGACTGTAGCACAGAGAAGACAAGTAGTGACTCTGTGGCACCTTGCTATGCTGATGGACAGTGACTGGGATGGGGTGTCACGGAGGGGGAGACTTGATAATATGAGTGAATATAGTAACCACAGTATTGCTCATGTGAAACCTTCATAAGATTGTATATCAATGATACCTTAATAAAAAAAATTGAAAAGAAAAAAAGTTGCATTCAGAATGCTGCACAATTGAATGCAGTTCACCATTGTGTTGACACCAGGCTTGAGAACCATGGCTTTAAGGTGTTGACTGAAGGGAGGGTTATGGATTACCTATCACAGAGGCAAAACACTGTCAACCAGGCAGAAAGTCAGGATCAGTATCTTTCTAAGAGACTCTCCGACCTTTTGAAGAGCTCTTGAAAATGAAATGTTTCTCTAAATAGAACTGGAATAATACTCATTCCCTTATGTTTTCAGTTATAAGCAATGACAGAGTGATGTTTCAATGAAATATAGATTTTAGAAGTCACTTGATGTGAAGTTATTTGTGTTCAATGAAACAATTCATTCCCTATCACTTATTTGTCATAAATGTATAATACTTCATTTCTTCACTGAAGGAACAAGTTATCAATGAATATTTGTTGATTGAAGAATGAATATTCAACATTATAAAGTTGAAAATAATTACTGCATAATGCTGTTGGCTAAGTAGGAGACCAGACATGGCGCTGGAGACTTCAGGTTGTCAAGGGGAGGACAAAACTACAGGCATTCAGAAGGAGGGGTGCAGGGGAAGAGGCGCTATTTTGCTAAGGAACTTCCAACAGGGCCTCTGCCTATGACTGACGGCTATACAGATTGTTGTCTGCACCGGAGTGTGCAGCCTAGGGGTCAAATGGGACTGAGATCCAGTCTGCACTCTGTTTGCTGCTTGTCAAGCCATGTACCTGAGCATGGGCTGCCACAGACCAAGGAAAGAGTTGGTTTTCCTGATCTTCTCAAAGACATCTGATGAGCTATTGGCAACCCAGCCTCCCCATGTCCTGATTTTTCCCAGGAGTCACTAGTCATCCGTCTGCTTGTAAATATGGGAGGAAACATAGAAGAACTCCTTTTTTCACATGACATTACATGTATGGGACCACATGGTGGACTTCCAAAAATTTCTTCTTGCCATTTTTCCATCAGGAATCTTTTCTGGAAGCTTTCTGTGGACATTGAAGGGCAGCTTTACTTTGTTGAATCAGAGATCCTGGGAAGGACTGATAAATGATTCCCAAAGGAATCTAACCCTATTTAACAACTGGAGACTGACATTCTAATTTCATCTTTTTAGTCCAAGGAACATTGAAATTAAAAAAGAAATTGAGAATTATTTTGCTTTTAGTGTGTTGCTTTTAGCATGCTGTGGTTGTATATGTCACAGTACTTAGCAGAGAACACTGTATGGATTTACTTGGCAGAGCTGTTTCCCTCATCATAAGCTGTCTAGGAACAAGGGTCTTGTCTTATTTTTGGTGATCTCATTTTCCCCAGTACTTACTATAGTCTCTGTTACACAGTAGGCCCTCGCAAATGTTTATCGAATGAGTGAACACACAAACACCAATGATCCTACCCTGTTGTTTGTTCATTTTCTTCAGAAAAATTAAGATTCTCTGTTCTTAACCTCACAAAATTTATTCTTAAGGATGGCTAGAGAAGAGTTTGATTTCTGATTTTCTGATCTAGATGCCAGACCGAAATTATTTCTCCACATCTTCAGATCTACAGAAGTCTTGCTGCTTGTAATAAAAATCACTTCACAGGAAATGGTTTATGTGATTACCAACTGCTTCTTTCATTTGACTCTATTTTTCAAATGAACTTTAAGACTCTATTCTAGCAGATACTATTTTTGGGCATTTGCTCTGGAACTATCCATTAAAACATACATGGAGTAATGGCTAGCAAATGGCTCTTCACCAAGGACTACATTTCCCAGCCCCCATTGCTTCAGTGTGGCTATGTGACTAGTTTACACCAATAAAACGTGATTAGAATGATGATCTGATCTTCGGGGCCAATGATACAAAAAACAGGTACACTCCTCCATGTTCTTTCCTCCTTTCACTAGTTACCGCAAGATAACAATGAAGCTATAGGTAGGGTTAATCTTTTTGTGTCATGCATTATTTTGGCACACTGAAGAAACCTCTAGATCCCTTCTTAGTTGTTTTTAAAATATATACATTAAAAAGCTAAAATTATAAAAGAAGCAAATTGTATTGAATATAATTATCAAGATATTTATAAAATTAGTGATGTACATGTATATATTTGTTATCTATTGTATATAACAAATTACCATAAAACTAGCATTTAAAACATTATCTCATGGCTTCGGTGGGTCAGGAGCAGCTTAGCTAGGTAGTTCTGACTCAGTCTTTCGAAAGACTACATTCAAGTTTACAACTAGAGATGCAATCATATGGAAGCTTGACTGGGCGAAGGTCCACATCCAAGCTCACTCAAATGGCTGTTGACAGGCTTCAGTTCATCACACTGACCTCTCCATAGGGTTGCCTCATGACAAAGTAACATGACTTCCCCCAGATCAAGTGCTCCAAGAGATTGCACAGAATCCGTCTCAGAAATGGCATACAATCCCTTTTGCTGGAAGAGAATAACACAAAGGCATGAATTATAGGACGTGGGGACCATCCTAAAGCCTGCCTGCCACAGTGTGATTTTGTATTTGATATAATTATAAGATCTAGAGGCAGGTCTCATAAAGACTAATTTTGAAAGAGTATTGAGTATAAATGGTTATTTGAAAGATCTGCAGCAATAGTAATAATAAAAAAGATCTCTGGTTTACATTTGCTATAAAGTATTAGTGCCACTAGTACTTCTGTGGTTTTTGACTACATTCCCATTTAAAGGAAACAATAAATTTTGATTCAAAGTTAACAGTGTGATGTAATTTTTCCCATGCAAGTATACTGATATATAATATTTCCCATGCAAATATACAGCCCTGAGTTCTAACCATGCATCCTTTGAAGGTTGGTGGACCCTTGAATTCTGTTCATGGGCCCAATGAGATAGGAGAGTAACAGAGAGGTTGGGGCTCTGAATCACTGTTTGAGGAAATATTTACCAACCTAATACAATTGTCTCAAATTGTTGAGAGAGGAAAAGCTTCTATTGCATGTGAGCCATTATATATTTTAATGTCTATTTGTTACTACAGCCTAGCATATACTCCTTATTTGCCAATTAATTATGAGATTGTTGCCACTGGCTTCATTTTGTCCTTCAATATAAACTATTGAACAAAATTTCAATTTGCTTTTGTGTTAAATTTCATATACGTATCTGTTACTGTAGAGCATTCATTTTATGCCACTAATTCACTAATTTAGTATGTGTCAAAGACATATGGAGACTAAACTTTATTTTTCCAGTGACTTTTATTCTGTATTTCCTTCAGTCTTCAGTTGTCAGTTTTATGCACCAGATGGTTGCCAGTTGGATCCCTGTGAATAAATTGTAAATGACCAATAATGACAATATTTGTATGTCTCCTGCTCCTGAAGGATTTTTAAGCATGTTAATGAATTTGTTTTCAAATAATGAGCATCTCATTGTAGGGGCAACAGATCATCTCAGATGCCATTGCCAGAAATATCTCCCTGGAATATGTGATGGAGACTGAATGTGTCTAGGCAAAGCTATTGGACGGGTTTGTTTTGGCAAAAATTATCTAGTTATGGTACAATATTAAGCTTTTTCTTTGTTATAGACAATAAAAAATGGCATGAACAGTAGAACAACAAAGTCGAGTCCATGGTTTTATAAGCCTTTCTAAAATTGCATTTAAAAATGAGCCAGTGGTATTAACTTTTTTTTTTTTAAATAATTATTTTTTATTGAAGGGTAGTTGACGCACAGTATTACATTACATTAGTTTCAAGTGTACAACACAGTGATAAAACATTTATATACATAATTCTAGGTTCCAGCTATCACCCTACCAAGCTGTTACAATATCTTGACTATATTCCTTATGCTATACATTACATCCCGGTTACTTATTTATTTTACCATTGGAAGTCTGTCCTTTTTTTTTTTTCCTTTTTTTTTTCTTCTTTTTTTTTTTTGTGAGGGCATCTCTCATATTTATTGATCAAATGGTTGTTAACGACAATAAAATTCTGTATAGGGGAGTCAATGCTCAATGCACAATCATTAATCCACCCCAAGCCTAATTTTCGTCAGTCTCCAATCTTCTGAGGCATAACAAACAAGTTCTTACATGTAGAACAAATTCTTACATAATGAATAAGTTACATAGTGAACAGTACAGGGGCAGTCATCACAGAAACTTTCGGTTTTGCTCATGCATTATGAACTCTAAACAGTCAGTTCAAATATGAATACTCATTTGGTTTTTATACTTGATTTATATGTGGATACCACATTTCTCTCTTTATTATTATTATTTTTAATAAAATGCTGAAGTGGTAGGTAGATACAAGATAAAGGTAGAAAACATAGTTTAGTGTTGTAAGAGAGCAAATGTAGATGATCAGGTGAGTGCCTGTAGACTATGTGTTAATCCAAGCTAGACGAGGGCAATAAAACATCCACGTATGCAGAAGATTTCTCTCAGAACAGGGGGGGTGAGGTTCTAAGCCTCACCTCTGTTGATCCCCAATTTCTCACCTGATGGCCCCCCTGCGACTGTGCCTGTCTTAGGTTGTTCCTCCCTTGAGGAATCTTACCCGTCTCTGGCTAACCAGTCATCTTCCGGGGCCATACAGGGAAATGTGAAGTTGGTAAGTGAGAGGGAAGCCTTATTGTTTGAAAAGGTTAGCTTTTTACTTCTTTGCATATTTATGCCCTGTGGCTTCTATGCCCAGCATTTGTCTTGAGGTATCTTTACCACTTGGAAGAATTATGATACTCGGTAAATTTGATATGAGGCACGAATTCTATTTAAGGGTTGTAATTAGGAAAGAAGAAGAAAAGCTATAGAAGTAGCAGGTGGAAGAAAACATGGGAAGATTGATTATTTCTTTGACATATCTTCTTGTAGTGTACTTCAGCATGTATAGGTTTTAAGCTACTACTTAAATTGCGCAAACACATTAACATAATGGGAGTATAGTTACATAACCAAAGCATACCTGTAATTACCAGCCATCTCCAGTGAAACCAAGAAAACCAGTTAGGCACCTTAGGCATTTGTGAAAACTTATCTATGATATGGTGGATATTGTCCAACTGAACTTGAACAGTCTGAGAGAAATCAGACAAATTAAAACAACCCATTCCTGGGGAATGTTCACATCCCTTATGTTCTTTTAACAGTAAATAATCTGTAGTTGTAAGATTTTGGAGCGCTACAATTTGCACTTCTCCTAATTCTTGGTTGAGTTCCAACAGTATAGATCCAGTCAAATTTGTTGTTTTACTGTATGCACAGGCCAGCTTAGATATCTCCTTCCTCATTCCCATGGCAAGTCCAGGAACTGGTGGGATGAGTGCATCTACAGCTGTAGCAGTGCGTGGATCTTTGTTGGGGTTTTTTGATGATCATCTTCTGGCATGAGTCTTCCAGAGAGTGCAGATGTTGGAAGTTCTCTTTCATATCGTATCTTAGTTCATTTTCGGGGTAGCCAAATTAGGCTTTGATCTTCTGTATAAACACAAACAGACCCTTTGCCTACACTTTTATATGCCCTTTATACCCTTGTGTAGAACTCATTGGAGGTTACCACACAGGAACTGCCCTTTTTTTTTTTTTGCTTTGTTTTTGGTATCACTAATCTACACTTACATGATGAATATTATGTTTACTAGGCTCTCCCCTATACCAGGTCTCCCCTATAAACCCCTTTACAGTCACTGTCCATCAGCATAGCAAAATGTTGTAGAATCACTATTTGCCTTCTCTGTGTTGTACAGCCTTCCCTTTTCTCCTACCCCCCATGCATGTTAATCTTAATATCCCCCTACTTCTCCCCCCCTTATCCCTCCCTACCCACCCATCCTCCCCAGTCCCTTTCCCTTTGGTACCTGTTAGTCCATTCTTGAGTTCTGTGATTCTGGTGCTGTTTTGTTCCTTCAGTTTTTTCCTTTGTTCTTATATTCCACAGATAAGTGAAATCATTTGGTATTTCTCTTTCTCCGCTTGGCTTGTTTCACTGAGCATAATACCCTCCAGCTCCATCCATGTTGCTGTAAATGATTGGATTTGCCCTGTTCTTATGGCTGAGTAGTATTCCATTGTGTATATGTACCACATCTTCTTTATCCATTCATCTATTGATGGACATTTAGGTTGCTTCCAATTCTTGGCTATTGTAAATAGTGCTGCAATAAACATAGGGGTGCATCTGTCTCTCTCAAACTTGATTGCTGCGTTCTTAGGGTAAATTTCTAGGAGTGGAATTCCTGGGTCAAATGGTAAGTCTGTTTTGAGCATTTTGATGTACCTCCATACTGCTTTCCACAATGGTTGAACTAACTTACATTCCCACCAGCAGTGTAGGAGGGTTCCCCTTTCTCCACAGCCTCGCCAACATTTGTTGTTGTTTGTCTTTTGGATGGCAGCCATCCTTACTGGTGTGAGGTGATACCTCATTGTAGTTTTAATTTGCATTTCTCTGATAATTAGCGATGTGGAGCATCTTTTCATGTGTCTGTTGGCCATCTGTATTTCTTTTTTAGAGAACTGTCTGTTCAGTTCCTCTGCCCATTTTTTAATTGGGTTATTTGTTTTTTGTTTGTTGAGGCGTGTGAGCTCTTTATATATTCTGGACGTCAAGCCTTTATCGGATGTGTCATTTTCAAATATATTCTCCCATACTGTAGGGATCCTTCTTGTTCTATTGATGGTGTCTTTTGCTGTACAGAAGCTTTTCAGCTTAATATAGTCCCACTTGTTCATTTTTGCTGTTGTTTTCCTTGCCCGGGGAGATATGTTCAAGAAGAGGTCACTCATGTTTATGTCTAAGAGGTTTTCGCCTATGTTTTCTTCCAAGAGTTTAATGGTTTCATGACTTACATTCAGGTCTTTGATCCATTTTGAGTTTACTTTTGTATATGGGGTTAGACAATGGTCCAGTTTCATTCTCCTACATGTAGCTGTCCAGTTTTGCCAGCACCACCTATTGAAGAGACTGTCATTTCGCCATTGTATGTCCATGGCTCCTTTATCAAATATTAATTGACCATATATGTCTGGGTTAATGTCTGGATTGTCTAGTCTGTTCCATTGGTCTGTGGCTCTGCTCTTGTGCCAGTACCAAATTGTCTTGATTACTATGGCTTTATAGTAGAGCTTGAAGTTGGGGGGTGAGATCCCCCCTACTTTATTCTTCTTTCTCAGGATTGCTTTGGCTATTCGGGGTCTTTGGTGTTTCCATATGAATTTTTGAATTATTTGTTCTAGTTCATTGAAGAATGTTGCTGGTAGTTTCATAGGGATTGCATCAAATCTGTATATTGCTTTGGGCAGGATGGCCATTTTGACGATATTAATTCTTCCTAGCCACGAGCATGGGATGAGTTTCCATCTGTTAGTGTCCCCTTTAATTTCTCTTAAGAGTGACTTGTAGTTTTCAGAGTATAAGTCTTTCACTTCTTTGGTTAGGTTTATTCCTAGGTATTTTATTTTTTTTGATGCAATTGTGAATGGAGTTGTTTTCCTGATTTCTCTTTCTGTTGGTTCATTGTTAGTGTATAGGAAAGCCACAGATTTCTGTGTGTTGATTTTGTATCCTGCAACTTTGCTGTATTCCGATATCAGTTTTAGTAGTTTTGGGGTGGAGTCTTTAGGGTTTTTTATGTACAGTATCATGTCATCTGCAAATAGTGACAGTTTAACTTCTTCTTTACCAATCTGGATTCCTTGTATTTCTTTATTTTGTCTGATTGCCGTGGCTAGGACCTCCAGTACTATGTTAAATAACAGTGGAGAGAGTGGGCATCCCTGTCTAGTTCCCGTTCTCAGAGGAAATGCTTTCAGCTTCTCGCTGTTCAATATAATGTTGGCTGTGGGTTTATCATAGATGGCCTTTATTATGTTGAGGTACTTGCCCTCTATTCCCATTTTACTGAGAGTTTTTAACATGAATGGATGTTGAACTTTGTCAAATGCTTTTTCAGCATCTATGGAGATGATCATGTGGTTTTTGTCTTTCTTTTTGTTGATGTGGTGGATGATGTTGATGGACTTTCGAATGTTGTACCATCCTTGCATCCCTGGAATGAATCCCACTTGGTCATGGTGTACGATCCTTTTGATGTATTTTTGAATTCGGTTTGCTAATATTTTGTTGAGTATTTTTGCATCTACGTTCATCAGGGATATTGGTCTGTAGTTTTCTTTTTTGGTGGTGTCTTTGCCTGGTTTTGGTATTAGGGTGATGTTAGCTTCATAGAATGAGTTTGGGAGTATCCCCTCCTCCTCTATTTTTTGGAAAACTTTAAGGAGAGTGGGTATTATGTCTTCCCTATATGTCTGATAAAATTCCGAGGTAAATCAATCTGGCCCGGGGGTTTTGTTCTTTGGTAGTTTTTTGATTACTGCTTCAATTTCGTTGCTGGTAATTGGTCTGTTTAGATTTTCTGTTTCTTCCTGGGTCAATCTTGGAAGGTTGTATTTTTCTAGGAAGTTGTCCATTTCTCCTAGGTTTCCCAGCTTGTTAGCATATAGGTTTTCATAGTATTCTCCAATAATTCTTTGCATTTCCATGGGGTCCGTCGTGATTTTTCCTTTCTCGTTTCTGATACTGTTGATTTGTGTTGACTCTCTTTTCTTCTTATTAAGTCTGGCTAGAGGCTTATCTATTTTGTTTATTTTCTCGAAGAACCAGCTCTTGGTTTCATTGATTTTTGCTATTGTTTTATTCTTCTCAATTTTATTTATTTCTTCTCTGATCTTTATTATGTCCCTCCTTCTGCTGACCTTAGGCCTCATCTGTTCTTCTTTTTCCAATTTCGATAATTGTGACATTAGACCATTCATTTGGGATTGCTCTTCCTTTTTTAAATATGCTTGGATTGCTATATACTTTCCTCTTAAGACTGCTTTTGCTGTGTCCCACAGAAGTTGGGGCTTAGTGTTGTTGTTGTCGTTTGTTTCCATATATTTCTGGATCTCCATTTTGATTTGGTCATTGATCCATTGATTATTTAGGAGCGTGTTGTTAAGCCTCCATGTGTTTGTGAGCCTCTTTGCTTTCTTTGTACAGTTTATTTCTAGTTTTATGCCTTTGTGGTCTGAAAAGTTGGTTGGTAGGATTTCAATCTTTTGGAAGTTTCTGAGGCTCTTTTTGTGGCCTAGTATGTGGTCTATTCTGGAGAATGTTCCATGTGCACTTGAGAAGAATGTATATCCCGCTGCTTTTGGATGTAGAGTTCTATAGATGTCTATTAGGTCCATCTGTTCTACTGTGTTGTTCAGTGCCTCCGTGTCCTTACTTATTTTCTGCCTGGTGGATCTATCCTTTTGGGTGAGTGGCATGTTGAAGTCTCCTAATATGAATGCATTGCAGTCTATTTACCCCTTTATTTCTGTTAGTATTTGTTTCACATATGCTGGTGCTCCTGTGTTGGGTGCATATATATTTAGAATGGTTATATCCTCTTGTTGGACTGAGCCCTTTATCATTATGTAGTGTCCTTCTTTATCTCTTGTTACTTTCTTTGTTTTGAAGTCTATTTTGTCTGATATTAGTACTGCAACCCCTGCTTTCTTCTCTCTGTTGTTTGCCTGAAATATATTTTTCCATCCCTTGGCTTTTAGTCTGTGCTTGTGTTTGGGATTGAGGTGAGTTTCTTGTAAGCAGCATATAGACGGTTCTTGCTTTTTTATCCATTCTATTACTCTGTGTCTTTTTATTGGTGCATTCAGTCCATTTACATTTAGGGTGACTATTGAAAGATATGTACTTATTGCCATTGCAGGCTTTAGATTCGTGGTTACCAAAGGTTCAAGGTTAGCCTCTTTAGTATCTTACTGCCTAACTTAGCTCGCTTATTGAGCTGTTATATACACTGTCTGGAGATTCTTTTCTTCTCTCCCTTCTTGTTCCTCCTCCTCGATTCTTTATATGTTGGGTGTTTTGTGCTGTGCTCTTTCTAGGAGTGCTCCCATCTAGAGCAGTCCCTGTAAGATGTTCTGTAGAGGTGGTTTGTGGAAAGCAAATTCCCTCAGCTTTTGTTTGTCTGGGAATTGTTTAATCCCACCGTCATATTTGAATGATAGTCGTGCTGGATACAGTATCCTTGGTTCAAGGCCCTTCTGTTTCATTGTATTAAATATATCATGCCATTCTCTTCTGGCCTGTAGGGTTTCTGTTGAGAAATCTGACATTAGCCTGATGGGTTTTCCTTTATAGGTGACCTTTTTCTCTCTAGCTGCCTTTAACACTCTTTCCTTGTCCTTGATCTTTGCCATTTTAATTATTATGTGTCTTGGTGTTGTCGTTCTTGGATCCTTTCTGTTGGGGGTTCTATGTATTTCTGTGGTCTGTTCGATTACTTCCTCCCCCAGTGTGGGGAAGTTTTCAGCAATTATTTCTTCTAAGATACTTTCCATCTCTTTTCCTCTCTCTTCTTCTTCTGGGACCCCTATAATACGGATATTGTTCCTTTTTGATTGGTCACACAGTTCTCTTAATATTGTTTCATTCCTGGAGATCCTTTTGTCTCTCTCTATGTCAGCTTCTATGCGTTCCTGTTCTCTGATTTCAATTCCATCAATGGCCTCTTGCATTCTATCCATTCTGCTTATAAACCCTTCCAGAGTTTGTTTCATTTCTGCGATCTCCTTTCTGGCATCTGTGATCTCCTTCCGGACTTCATCCCATTTCTCTTGCGTATTTCTCTGCATCTCTGTCAGCATGTTTATGATTCTTATTTTGAATTCTTTTTCAGGAAGACTGGTTAGGTCTGTCTCCTTCTCTGGTGTTGTCTCTGTGATCTTTGTCTGCCTGTAGCTTTGCCTTTTCATGGTGATAGGAATAGTCTGCAGAACTGAGACGAGTGACGGCTGGAAGGACTTCCTTTCTTGTTGGTTTGTGGCCCTCCTCTCCTGGGAGAACAGCGGCCTCTAGTGGCTTGTGCTGCGCAGCTGCGCGCAGACAGGGCTTCTGCTTCCTGCCCGGCTGCTATGGAGTTAATCTCCGCTGTTGCTGTGGGCGTGGCCTGGCTCGGGCAGCTGCTCCAAAATGGTGGAGTTGCGTTGGAGCAGGAGCTGCTGGGAGGCTATTTATCTCCGTAAGGGGCCTCCCTGCTCCCTGCAGCCCAGGGGTTAGGGTGCCCAGAGATCCCGGATTCCCTACCTCTGGATTAAGTGACCCGCCCTGCCCCTTTAAGACTTCCAAAAAGCACCCGCCAAACCAAAACAACGACCACCGAAAAAAAAAAAATTTTTTTTTAATTAAAAAAAAAAAAAAAGTTTTTAATTAAAAAAAAAAAAGGTGGTCGTTCGTTTTTCTTTATTCTCCGGTGCCAGCCTCAGGCCTCTGCTCACCGGTCTTGCTGCCCTGTTTCCCTAGTATTGGGGTCCCTATCCCTTTAAGACTTCCAAAAAGTGCTCGCCAAAACAAAACAGTAAAAAAGCAAAAAAAAAAAAAAAAAAATGGTCGCGCGCTTTTCTTATGTCCTCTGGCGCCCAGCCTCCGGTGCCCGCTCACTCTTCTTGCTTCCCTGTTTCCCTAGCATCCAGGGCCCCCTGGGCATGTACTGTGTCTGCGCTCTGGCCCGGATGGCTGGGGCTGGGTGTTCGGCAGTCCTGGGCTCCGTCTCCCTCCCGCTCTGCCTATTCTTCTCCCTCCGGGAGCTGGGGGGAGGGGCGCTCGGCTCCCGCGGGGCCGGGGCTTGTATCTTACCCCCTTTGCGAGGCGCTGGGTTCTTTCAGGTGCGGATGTGGTCTGGATATTGTCCTGTGTCCTCTGGTCTTTATTCTAGGAAGGGTTGTCTTTGTTATATTTTCATAGATACATGTGGTTTTGGGAGGAGATTTCCGCTGCTCTACTCATGCCGCCATCTTCCCGGTATTAACTTTTAACTAGCCAGATCTTGATATGACAAAGTGAATTTTGAAAATAATTGTCTTGCAAAAGATCAAGCCATTTTTTAAGCATAGCTTTCAAGGTTGGTTGGAATTCAGTATATAGGTTCCTTTTCAATGGAAGCAAAGAATTTAACATATATTGTTTTCTCACTGAAGTACAGTACTCCCCTTCATTGCTCAAGAAGCTTCTATTGAATGTGAGCCACTGTATATTTTATGAAGCAAAAGGAGGACTATAGGGCACACCAGGAAAAAAAGATCAAAAAACAAACTCAAATATACTCTCTGAAAGTAAATATTCCCTAGCAGTAATTTAGATTTATCAAGAACATGATTTAGTAATGGATACTTTATTCTTTGTTAAAGTAGAGTTTTGACACCTGATTTATAGGAATCACATACAAAGAAATCTTTCCTTCGTTCTTAGTTCCCCTTTATCTTACACAATTCAAATAAACTTAAATGGTCTAATTTTTAAAAGTTTTTTTCGGTATTACAAAAGTAATACTTATTGTAGAAATTTTAGAAAATATATAAAATACAGAAAAGCAAAGGATGAAAATTGTTTAAAAATCACCTATATGGCTATCCAAATAGAAACACAGTATCATTTTGAGGTTTATTATTCTTGTCTATTTATATACAAATACACATTAAAAAAAATTTATAAGAATGCCAACTTAATTTTTATTGAAGTATACTTGATATATCCAATACTGGTTTCTCAGCTTTGTTTTTATTTTTATTTTTTATTGAAGTATTGTTGATATGCAATGTTTAATTGGTTTTCATATTTTTAATGAGACATTTTTTAAGGATTTTTTTAGTAGTCCTTCCTTGGATTAACAACTAGATAAAATAAGAGAGACAACCTTGTCTTCACAGTTATTCAAAGTTTTGTTATTGTATTTTATTTCTTTGTCATTTTTCACTGGGACCAAGCATATATTATCTTTGGTCCTAAATTTAGTGATTGTTTTCCTGAAAAGTTAGTAGCTGAGCAGCCATTAAACTTTTGCCTTTATAGAGCTAAGCAAATACCTTTGCTCCAGTTTTTTACATGTTGAGGAGGACAACAAAGGTGAAAGCCCCTACCTAACATTCACAAATACTGACTTTGCTTTCAGAGACAGGCCATTTTCAAACAAAACAATAAGGGAGCAAGTGACCTTTAGCTACAAGGGAAAAATCCAGACCTTTTGAGCTCAACCTATCTTTCTCCTAAACTACTCAAATATAGGAACAATTGACATGGTAGTGTTTTGAAAGGTTAGGGTTGCCTAGTAATTTTAAAGACATACATTCAGACTACTAAGCATAATTGCTCACAAAATATTTCCCCAAATTGTTTTCTGACCTAATCTCAAACACATCCAGAAGAATAGAGTTTATAATCTCCCACTCCAATGTTGTGAATTCTCAACCAAAAAATAGTAGAAAGAAGGCTTTGATTTAAACTTTCAATTTAACTTTGAATTAAAACCCTGGCTCTTCGATTTGTTAGCTGTTGGGCAAATGTTTTAGTCCTGAAAAATATGTTTCCTCATCAGTAAAATGAAAATGATAATACATTTCATTTCATCAAGGATTATTTGTGAATGTTAAATAAAATTACTAAAACAGTATGTGGCACATAGTAGATATTTAACAGTGATCATTTCCATTTACCTCCATTTCCACAATCCTTAATGTGAGGAATAATTCTGTTTGCTATTCAAATTGACCTCTTTTTATTTATCTAGAGAAGCAAAGGAAAGCTAACCATTTAGTTATATTTCTTCAAACATTTTAAATTGACTTTCCTAATTGTTTCTTTGGCTTAAGAGACTTTTTTTTTTAAAAAGAAAGCCATTTCAATAAGGTCTAGTTTCTTAATTTTGTAGCTTTTTAATTTGTCACTTACTTCTTAACCATTTCCAAGGTGTAAAATGAGTTGACAACTTTCTGGTTACTCTATTTTAAGACGGAGTCATCCCTTGTGCATTTGTTTCCACAGTTCATGCATTTTCTCCCTGGCTCACTTCTTTCACTTGTTTTCTTCTTTAAATAGCATGTATTAATAATTATCAATTAATTGGAAGATTTTTTAAGTATTTTAAATGGAAAACTTGTTCTAAAAGAAATGTATAAGTTAAACTTGTGATAAATTTGCAATGAAAATGCTGTATCTGTAATTGCTGTAGTTATTATATGAACACTATAAATTAACAATATAATCAAATGCCATACTTCATTGATGCACATTTTTGTACTTATTAACAATTCTGAAACTGAGATGTATATATGATTTATGAACCCTATTAATGTGCAGAATTTTTTCTTTCTTACTGGTACTAAAATAATAGTATATCTTACAATTGGCTTTCTACATTTGGTGAAATATGCTAAAACAATTCTTTCATAGAACAAAAAAAGTACAATTTTGTTTCTGTGGTAAATATATATATATGCTAAACATGAGGCTTATGATAGTAAGATCAAGTAGTAAGGGAAGGCCTTGTCTTTTCCAGAAAAAAAGAATAAATGTTGTGCTGCATGAAATCAGTTACAGAATGTTTATATATGTATATTCTCATCATATAATTTTTCACTAGTTGATTATAAAACAAAATTCTAATGCAGTTGTCTTTATGAATGGCTACAGGGTAGAGTAACTAGTGTTGATCTGTGTGACCAAGAAAACACAGCAAGAGTGATGGTGTGTCATTTCTGAAATTAGGTTATAAAATACTGCAGCTGTTGTCTTGGCCTCTCCCTTTCTCAGATCGTTCACTCTGGGGGCAGCCAGCACCTAAAATATGGTGACATCCTATGGAGAGGTTCTTGTGATAATGAACTGGTGTCCCCTGCCAACAACCTGAGTGATTTGGGAGGAAATTCACAGACTTCATGTGACTGCATTCTCAACTGACAGCTTGACTGCAACTTCAGAAGAGACCATAAGCCAGAACAATCCAGATAACCCTCCCAGGTTTCTGACCCCCAGAAACTGTGAAATAGCATTCACTGTTTTAAGCTGCTAAATTTTGGGGTCAATTGTAATGCAGCAATAGACAACTAATACACGTGATTTCACTTATTTCCTCACTGGCTGTTCTTTCTATTTTACTGACTGGCTCTTCCTCCTATTTTAGCAAATCTCCACATGTTGCGATTCAGGTTTCAGTCACGAGTCATCTCTTGTCTCTCTCTGTTTTGCACCTTACGATTTTAAGTATCATCTTTATATTTTATCTCCAACCCAGAACTACTTCAAACTGCAGATCTACAGATTCAAAATAATACCTTGTTTCTCTGCTTGGGTGTTTCACATACATCTCGAACCTAAAAATGGAACTCCTGATTTCCTTTCCATCTCCCAATGCATTCATTCTTCCCTTCTCTATCATTGTCTCCAGTCTTTTCTATTATTATATCAAAATCCACCTGGTTAATCAAGACCAAAATTAGGTTGCAACACTATTTCCTCCCTTTCCCTAAATTCCTAATCTAATCCATCAGTGAGAATTATCAATCCCATTTCCAAAATACATTTACAATTATCTGTGCTTCCCTTTTATTACCATAATCGGTTACCTCACCTAAACTACTAAAATGGTTTCCTTTCTGGTCTCCCTGCCAAGTGTTAATTCATTTCTCACATTGCAGCTTGCATGATCTTTTTGAATAGATCAATAACCTCTGATTAAAAACTTTCCATAACTGTCCATGTAGTTGGGAAGAAATCCAAACCCTTTATGTAGTTTATGGGTTTTGCATGACTTTTCCCTATGTTTTTCTCCCTCATCTAGAACCACCTTCCTCCTCATTAGGCTCAGTGCTACTCTTTCTGTTCCAGAAACATAGGAGGCTTTTCTGCTCCACAGGTTTTTGCAAAGGTCAGTCTCTCTACCTGGAATATTCTTCCTATTTTCCTTGCTCTTTATCTTTTAGGTCTTCTCCTAAATCTCATCTCCTCACATGGACTTTTCCCAGTGAAGCATTCTCTCTAAATTAAGTCTCCCTCTCTAATTCTCTGTCACTGTCTTAATAGTATCAACTTTTGTGTTTTGCTGTTAACGTGTGTTCTGTCTCCATCACTAGAGTGGCAGCCTCCCTGACAACAGTGTCAGTGTTAGCTTTTATCACTGGCCATCCCAAGCACCTGGCTCAGTGCCGGTACATTGCATATACTTGATGTGTATTTGTTGAAGGAATGAATGAATGATTGAAAAGTGGTGAAGTCACACTAATCCTTTAAAAGCTATGCCTTACCTCTTTTACCACTGGCACTCATGCCAATGAAGTTTTCTTTCTGTTTCCCTTTTATGGGGGTTTTACCCTATCTGCTAGATTTTGAGTTCCAACAGAGAAGCAGCAGCAATGAGGTCTTGTTTTGCTTTGTAGTCCCATAATATTTGGAATATTATAGGCACTCAATAAATCAGTGGTTCTCAAACTTGATTCTGCCTCAGCAAGTGTGAAGTGAGACTTGTAAGTGTGTGTAGTGATTTTGAAACAAGCAACCCAGGTTATTTTCATGAGATGGATCTTACCTGTCACACTTGGAGAAAAAACAGTAATATGGCATGTCAGTATCAATGGTGACTTCTTCTCTATGCCAGGCTTAATTTTTAGTTCTTTCAAAATAAGCAATTAGGTTGAATTTCAATACCCAAAGAAATCTGGAGAGCAAAGGGTTATTGCCCTCTACTTTTCACCCTCATAATTTCACTATGTTTGAGTAACACTATTATTTTAGCTCTTTGCCTATGTAGGTTTAGCCCTCTGCTTGTGAGATACATTGGTTTTTAAATTTTTGGTAGAGCATTTAGACTTTTTAGGGACAGACACAGAGACATTTGTGTGCAACTGGATAACTGCTTTAAAAGAGGGGAGTGTTTTATTCCTTTTGTTACCTCTCTTAAGGAAGAAATGATTTTTGGTGACAAATCTAATCATAACACCATTCCATCATTTTAGGTGGATTTTCCCTTTTGTTATTTAGTAGTTACATTAAGCAGCAAGCTGGTATAATTTTTGGGCAAAAATATCTTATGAAAACCTTGAAAGTATTACATTTTAAAAATTCGTTTCAATACTCTTTGTGAGAAAGATGCACATTAATCTTGGTGGGACTTAGGCACAATGGTTAACAGTCCCATTTTGATATTTTAATCTTTTTCAAAATGGAGAGATGAATATTAAGGAACAATACTGTAATAATTAATACATAATTTTAGTAATTTCAAACCTTGAAAACTAAAAATAGCTCCACATTTTTAGTAGGCAAAAGAGAATAGAAAGGGGGTAAAAAGCCCAGTCAACTTGTGTTCACCAGTAGGAAATGATTAGGCAAGGGCAACCCCTTGTTTTACTAGTACAAATATGGAAAAGTGCCAGACCATTTGGGAAACTGTCCTCAAAAACAGGAACTGCCTCTACTCAAAACTGTGACATGGAGTTCAGGATTCGTGTTTGTGAGCAACAGAAACCAACTCTGGTTAACTCACCTAGAAAGGAATTTTACTGAAAGATATCAGTGAGTTCAGTACTTATTTTACCACAATTAAAAAATAGTAATAAAAGAATCAATGCAAAGCCTAGAGAAGGAAAGGAACAGAGGAGGCAGCAGAATGATAGCCAATATCACACCATGACAGTCTAGTTAAGGAACATCTGTTGGCTTCATTTCCTCTGTTGCCTGCTTGTCACTACTACTGTGGGGGTCCAGATGTCACTATTCTCAGGGAGTGGGAAGAGGGAGACTCCAAATCCACCCTCAGTTTCAATTTCCCCCATTAGGAGAACAGTTCAGATTTTGTTCAGCCTACAAAAACAAACAAAACAAAACATAACAAAACAGTAGAATGACAAAGCTTGCTTTAGAGGTCTAGCCTTTCAATGCCATTTTCTTTCCTGTCTACTTGTCTTTGTCCTTTATCCAGTCTTTTCCTGTTCTTTAAAACAAACCAAAACGAGATGAAGCAAATACCTCAAAGGAAAGTTTTACAAACATATTTACAGTAAATTGTCAATGATATTTAAGTTAAAATTAGTTTAGTAATTCATTAGATTTAAATTACTATTTCACTATGACTCTTGTTTATATTTATCTTTTTTAGTAAGGTTGGTCATTTGTTTACAATTTATGTTTCTTCTTGGGATTATTTTCTATTTTTATCCATTGGCCATTTGTTCAATGGGCTCTGGATTTGTCCATGTTCTTTTTTAATGTTATTTGTATTTTCAACAGTTACACAAATTTCATTACAAAACACTGGGGCTATAATGGTGGAATTTCAGGTTGCGAAAATAAAGTAAGACAATACAGTGAATATACATAAAACATGAATGATCTGAATTCAGAAACTTTCAATTTCATAGGTTGGTAAAAGCAAGTATCATGTATCAAATGGACTAGCTCAAAGAGAAGTCTGCATGGCTCTTTTAATTTATTAAAGGATTTGTCTCAATGTATCTTCATTACTACTCAGGTTGTTTAAAATCAGTTATCGTGCCTCAGATGGAGAGGTGATTTCATTTTCAATGAAAGACTGGTTGCTAATTACAACTTTTAAGTCTTGTAAGGTAGTTTACGTCCCCCAAGCATCAAAGTACTAACGGTTTTAAGCCCTAAGAAAAAAAGTACAGCTCAAGTACTGATAGAAAGTGTGCTATGGCTCTCACTTGAAATTCTATCCAAATCAAATGTGTCTTGCCTATTTATATTATAATGACATATTTTTGGCGGACCAGACTATGTGGGCTGTGTATTTAGGCCGGCACAAATGATGGTTACGCTTCGTGCTCTGCTTTATTTTTATGGCTAACATTTCAAGTGCCTAAGAGGCAAAGCTTTAGCTTCGTCACGAGGAAAGAAGCGTCCTCTGACGCAAACCGCCGGAAACCTTCCGGGGTACTGCGGCATCAACTCCGGGAGGGGTACGACAGTCGGCCTGACGCTCTGGAAAGGGGCTTAGATCGTGGTCACTTTCCTAATATCTAAGTGCGTTTGACCCATTTTATATCAAAGCAAAAGCATCACTTCCTAGTTTCAAGTTAGGCGTCCAAAGGCAGGCGGCGTTTGGTGTGAAGGGAGTCGCGGCATGCTAACAGCCGCCTCCTGCTTCCCAGTCTTTCCCTCCGTGAGGCTGTCGCTTAGCTTCTCTGTCCGGGTCTGGGTCGGCCCTACGGAAAAAAATGGACCAGAGGAGCAAAAGGTGGGGGCGAAAGAAAGGCCTGGAGGGTCCCCTCAAAGCGAGGCAGACACCAGCTAATCCCGTCTTGGGCGAGGGCTTCACGGCCTAACAAAACATCCCGCCCACCACCCTCCGCTTTCTCGGCCCCGGTAGCCTCTGAAAGCCAGAAGGCGGGGCCGCCAGATCTTCGCGCGAGACTAGCCACGCGACTTCCCAGAAAGCCTCAGGCAACATCTTAATAGCATCCTGGCAGCCGGTTTGAGCGGAAGGGTGGGCGGGGCTTGTCCAGCTATTTAGTGGCACTGGAGGCCACGCCCGAATCGGAAGTGACGGAGTCGAGCTAGCGCGTCGAAGATACCTCTATGGTTTTCCTCCCGTTCTTGAGTCGGGAAATGGCCGCTGTGTAGTTACAACAGAGATAGTCCCGGGAACGGCGCTTCGGAGTGTCAGGTAGGCCTCTCGCTGCGCTCAGCTCACTCAGAGGGGAGTGCCTCCTGAAGGCCAGTTTATATTTTTTGAGTCTTTTGTGGGCTGTGACGGGTTGGCGGCAACAGAAGAACCCAAGAGACGTTGCGCCGTTATTCTTGGGTTTCTCTGTCAGCTTCCCTTAGGTTTGAGAGGCCTTATGGGCCAAGAAGATGGGGGTTGGGGTGAGTAGCGTGACTCGTGCGCGCGCGCGCGCGGCTGCAAACCTGGCTCGAGACCCGGAGACCGCGCGGCCTTTTTGTGCGCGTGCGCATCTTTCTCTGTTCAACCCTTCCCCCATTCTCTCCGTCCGGACCCCTGCGCGCGTCCGACTGAACGCTCGCCCCGCGCACGCGCGCTTCCTCCTCTCTCTCCACCGCCTTCGGCTCCTGAGGCGGATGGAAGTGCCAGTTGAGTTCCCCTCTCAATCGCTGGGATCGCCACCTTTCTTCCCGACCTTTGGGGCTTTAATTAAAAAAACTATGATCTGTAGCAGGCTACACTGGGTAGTAGGTTCACCCGTTTTCGCGTAGTGTTTAAACTCAGTTTCCCCGACCTGACGCTACCATCGGTTTACGCCCCGTTTTTGTTACTCTACTTTTGTCTTAGGACCCTCATGACTGACCCCGGCGTCCTCCTCTGGGCGTCGGTGTTTGGGGAAAATTTTCTCCGCGGTTAATCTTAACGGATCTCTCTGGCAACCCACTCTGTTTTGAAGCAAACGTGCGCTCTTGATTTTAAGGAGTTGGTGCCTCTATCATTTCCTATCATGGGGAGCGGACCTTTGCCAATGGATCTAAGGGTGGCCCTGCCACACTGGCTTAAAGAGCACTGGTTGTGCAGTAGTACTAGCGAAGTCACGTCCTTTGGGCAAGTGATTCAGCCCAAATGAATATATTGTTGGGTCAGAAATGTAACTGATAGGTAGAGAGTTTTTGTGGAATAAATGGGTGGGAGTGGTGCGTTGAGGTCAGGGACTTTGCCCACATTTTCTTTTCTTTGAAGATTTTTCCTAACAGAGTCAAGCAGCAGTATCTGCAACTACTTTTCTACATCAAACGATTTTTTTTTAGCGTTTAATAGTTGAAAAAAATCTATGGCTAAAGTTGAAAGCACATGTGACCAAACGGATGTAAACAATTAGCTGCTGAGACTTACATCCTTTTGCAGCAGCGTCTTTTTTTTTTGGTAATAATATCTATCCATCCTGTGAATTTTCATTCCAGTTGGACTCCAGTTGGAATAATTGGGCTACTGCTAGACAAGAAAGAACCTTTACATAGGAAAAACCGCCCAGGTTTATTTGCATTTGTATGTGATCCTAGCTACTTCAGGATAATTTGATAGAAAGGATTGTGTGTCTGAAATAACTCTTGGGGAAGAACCTAAATAAAGCCTGTCTCCTGATGCTGTAGCATCTTCGTTAAAGGATATCATGCTTTCACTGTTACATTGTGGTAAGCATTGAATTCCTCCTAATTCAGATAATTAAAATGGTGGCAAAGGAGATTTTTATTTTTTAGCTAAAGCCGATTATTGACTTGGAAGAATAGTAGTATTTTAGAACTTGGAAACAGACCTGTGAAAACTTGCCACTTGGTAGGATAAGGGCTAGCCGAATTTATTGAATGTCTTATGTGGGAGCTAGCTGTGCTGCGTACTAGTGAAGGCCTGGGAAATGGAGGAAGTCTTTTCGGTTCTACATAGAGCTTTGGATTGGGAGTTTCCCGAAACTACATTCAAAATCATTAGTTGAACACTAGCTAAATTCTGTGTAATTTACTAGTGATTTGATTAGCTAATTACCACTAGAGAGAAGGGAATCAAGAGGTCCAAATATCTCTGGGCAGTAAGTGTAAATATTTAGGTTACACTTACAGGTTATGAATTTAATTTTTTACATCCAGCTTCTTAACTAATGGTCAGGTTATCCAAGAGTCTTAATCATTTAATATTTTATTAATTGATTAATTGCCCCCAGGACTGAAAAAAACACAGCCAATCTACAGACAGTGAGGTGGTGATAATACTAGCCTATATTTGTTTAATATTTTTGAGTTCTCAGACACTTTAATTTTACTCGATTCAGTATTTCTCCATTTACACTGGGTGGAGGCCAGAAAGGCAGAAAACTTGCTTAAGGCCACGTGAACCAGGGAGTGGCACAACCTGGTTTAGAGTGCAGGTATTCTTTCCTCAGCTCCATACTTTTTTTTTTGAAGCAGGGTGACAAGCTGGACAAAAAACTGAAAATTTTTGTCTAAACATGTCATTTTTTAAAGCTTTAATTACGGAAATTTTCAGCCACTAAAGAAGGGAAAATAATAAACTCCCGTGTTTTCATCATCTATATTTAATAATTCTCAACATTTACCAGTTTTGTTTAATATTCTTTGCTTGTTTTGGAAGTGTCTTAAGGCAGAATTCTCATCATTATCATTTCTTGAAAGACTTTCGTGTAATGATTAATGCTATATCAAAAAATTAGAGTAATCTTACAGAACCTTTTGAAGCAGAATTAATAACCTGCAGGAAAGACTCACAAAGCAGGTATACCAGGAATGATAGCTAATGTTTGAGTGTAACTGTGTGCCAAGTATTAAGCTATTTATATTCATTAGTTCAGTTTGTTAAACGTTATCATTAAAGTACCATTATTAGCTGTGTTTTATGCCTGTGAAAATTGAAGTGAAAAGATTTTAAGGCAACTTGTCTAGTGTTGGACAGCTAGTTAATAATACAGGCCAGGTTTTTGAACCTAGTCTATTGGGATAATAATCATGGGTTATTACTTTTAGAATTATTACGGATGTGAATAAATTAAGCTACAAATATCTGGATCCTAAACTCCCCCAAATCTGCTAATATGAAGACTTGGCTCAAGTATGTTTGATAGAGGGTAACCTAAAGAATCCATTTTTAGGGGGTTTGATCTTGCATATTGTGTTGAGCCCAGTTGTTTTTGCTCCTTTTATCACTGTGTTCTACCTGATCATAATGTATTATCCATAAAAGATAGGCTCTGTTATTTTATTAAAAAAATAAAGCCTGATTTATTTTCTTGTGTTCTTCACTCATTGGTGAGTCAGTTGAAAAAAGACGCAGGAAGCAATTTATTCCCTGTCTCGTTTTACATCTCTTTTTACAATCTTAGTAAGTGATCTTGGTTGTACTAAAGGGAAGATTGATTTGGCGTTTTGAATTCTATATATAGGTTATGGCCACATCATGCACCTGTCTTGAGTATTGGAGACATCACAAGAGTTGGAATCAGGAGATCCTCAGTCAAATTCTGGATCAACCATTTTATGTTCTGTGACTATGGACAGCCTAACAGGGCCGAGAAATCTATTTTCTCCCCCAGATTTGCCCTTCTTGTAGATGGTTGAGCCCAAAATTTAGAGTTCAGAGACACTGTTGATTTTGTTTTCATCTCTCTCCCTCTGCTCCCCTCCGCTAACAGTCTGTGAGCAAGTAGTTTTGACTGTATTTCCAAACCAAATTCTAGATTAGCCTTCTTTTTCTATCTTTATTGCTACCACTTTATCCAGGCAACCATTATATTGAACTTCAACCTTCTAATTTGTCTTCTTGTTCTCCTGTCTATGTTTTCCATTCTCTACACAGCATCCATCTTAAAATGTAAATCAAGTGTGAATTCCTGTATCAGACCTTCCAGGGCCTTCCCGTTACAGTTAGAATAAAATCCAAAGTCATCATTCTGGCCTGCTTACTAGATACAATTAGATCTGGTCCATCCTTCTTCCACCTTATCGCATACTCTCTCCTTTATCATAGTACCTTAGCCTTCCCACTGATCTTTTGTCCTGATTTTGCTAAGTTTGTGTCCACTGTTTAGAATCCTCTTCTGTGGATCTTTGCAATGTTCCTTGTCTTTAGATTTAATGTTGCCTTCTTTAAGAGGGCCCAGGGACAACCTTAATAGTTGTCTTTTCCACCCCTTGTTGGCATATCACCTTGTTTTTTTTGTTTTCTTTCTTCCCTCCCTTAAACAAGCTCCAAGAAAGTTGGGAACTTAAGTTACTTAAAATGCCAGTGCTAGAATAATGGTGTCTGTCATGTAATGGGCACCAAGTAAATTCAAACGAATTCTGAAAATGAGTTCTCTTCATTTGAAAGATGGGGTCATTAATACCTAGTTTAGGAGATTATGAGGACTAAATGAGATGATTTGCAATTGAGGGTTACATGAGATGATTTGTTAAAGTTAAACATGCAGCACTTAAAATCAAATCATTTCACAGTTCTTTGCACATAGTTGGTATTTAGATGTTTAGTTTGCTATGGTTTGCTGGTTTCTGTTCCTGTAGTTGGTTTTTGGAGGGCAGGAACCTTTTACATAGCCATGTTGCCAGTAATAATACCTAGTACACTGCTTTGTACATAGACTTTCATTTAAAAAAATTAGTTGGGTTTATTATAGTCTTTATACTGACTATATTAATAATATTGTTAGATGTTAAGTATATTTTATGTTAAATATTGTTAAATACAAGTAAGTATATTGTGTTATATTTTACATATGACCATTGAGTTCTTGGTTTGGGTATTTAAATATTTGTAGATTGTGAACATATATTGTTCTGCTATAATATCCTATATCCCCTCTTCCTTACTTCGCTATATCTAATGTGTGTTTTCTTTGAGCTTCAAAAAATCATGACTTGGAGTAAAGAGGGATTTGGCAGTTGGTTCTTCTCTGGATATATAGAAATTAAAATTAGCCTTTTAAAATTGTTTAGGGAAGTGTTAGCTAAAATGAGCCAATATCTCTTCCAGCAGTAAATTGAATCAAGTAGTGTTGCACTTCTAGGTCAGAATAGAGTTTTATAACAATACACTGACTTCGAGATTTAGTTTTCCCTTGCCCACTTGGGGGATTTAATGTTTTTAAAACTAAACATGTATGCACTTTAGAAATATTTTTGTTTCTGTATCCATGGTCTTTTGTTTCTGCAACTTTTTGTTTTAGTATGTTTCTCTTAATTACTAGGTTCTTATTCTTCCTAGCTTGAACCTTAAATCTCTTAATTTCTCCAGTTCAAGGACCCGGGTTATTTTGGGGACATTTTTTCTTGATCCACCAGTTTAATCTTATCATTTATTTCCAGTTTCATTGCATTTTTAAATTAGGTTTATTACTTGGTAAGATTCACAGATTTTCATATTAATGTGTTTTTTTTTTTAATTTAAGCTTGTTTATGAATCCCTTGAGTGTTAGGCTTGTATCTATCTTGTATTTTTTAATTTAGTTTCTGCTCCTCCAGTGTTTTTGGCTGTCCCCCTTGCAGTAATCATTAATCACTGAATGTTATTCACAAAGCAATTTTTTTACTGTTGATAACTGATGATAATATTTTGTGCAAAATTTAAATTAATTTGCATAGCATTAGTAAATTGGTTTAGGAAGAGTATCAGCTTCCAGAAGATACTTGTTTCCTTTACTGGCTGTGCTTTTATTGGAATATCTGTACATGTTTCAAAATGATTTTAGTCACATGCTTAGTTACTGTGATGGCTGTACATGAATTAAAAAAATCAGTTTCAGATAAAACTAAATTGTTTGAAAGGAACTATCCAAGAGATGAGTAGCAGAGCATTAAAATAAGCTTGTAGCTTAGGTTAGTTATGAATTGCCATACTGTGAATACTGACACATACATGACATGATAGAGAAGATGGCATTATGTTAGTCACTTCGGAATTTTCTGATAGGATGGTAACATAGCCTCTGTTTTCTGAAGCTCAGATTGCTAAAGTTATAATTCAAGTATTAAAAAGTAAACATGCTGTCAGTTGGATGATGCAGTGCTGCATTCTGATTAAAACAAAGTTTCTTAAGCTTTTATGGTTATTTCCTAAATCAGTTTCTCCTTCTCTGAAGTCATTAGTGCCTTTATTAAGATTTTATTGCAGTCCCGAGTGTGATGCATTATAAACATTGGGCATTTAATTTATCATAAATCAAACTCATGTTTTTTTATCTTTGCTAGGAATTTGAATTCAGAGTTTAATTTCTCAGAACATTCTCTCCAGAAAGAATATTACAGTACCTCAAAGACTTCACTTGACTGCTTGATCCTGCATAAAACCCAAGGTAAGTAGCATTCATTTTTCTAATTCTCAGTTTTGGCTTACTTGAGAAAATATGACTACTGAACTCAACAATTCAGTCTGATTAAAAGTGATGTGGTTTGAAGCTTTTATTGTTGATGTTTTTGTTGGTTCTTAATATGAAGGAAGCCAGGTTTTAAGTCAGCTTAAAGAAAAAGATTCTTTATCTTTCCTACTTCTAGGTTGTATGTTTGCTTTTACTTCTAGAAACACGTCTACTTAAAGACTGAGAACACACAAAGCTATTTAAAATAAACAAGACAAAATAACCCTGTTTAATTCATCTTCCCTTAATGCACACAAGAGGAGTTCCATAACTTAGCTTTTTTCTCCTTTACATTGGTGTTAAGGTAATTAAGTTGATTATTTATTATTTGCTGAATATTGTATTAAGTGTATTACCTGTATCAACTCATTTAGTCCTTAATGCATCTCTGAGGAAGGTGCTTTATGTATTTCTTACTTAGACAAAACTGATGCTTGTAATTTGAGGATAGTTGTTTTATTTTGAAATAAATCTTTAAGACCTCTTGAATTTGTCATTTGTGTTTTATGATGAGGAAGTATGCAGACATTGTCTATTCTATAATTCAACTCGCCTTAATACTTGTAAATACTACAAATATGAATACTGAGCAAAGTCTAGGTAGGTAAAATTAAATGCCTTCAAAAATATTTGGTTGTAGGAAAATGGTTTAAATTTAAGGCAGTTGCAGGCTATTGAAAATTCAGTGAGTTGATTTTTATGGCAACAATTACTTTGAATAATAGTAAGTGAAAATTTGGAAGTAGTTTAGCAGAAATAAACTTGGGAGCTATATATATAGGTGTTACACATTTAATTTTGTTGAGCATTGATCTTCTAAGTCAGGTGTGTGTTACCGATGTCTTCACCAGTGAAGTCTGATTATTGTATTAGGTAATAAGTAGTGTTTAGAAAAATTAGAAAATTGGTGCCCAATTTACCTTTTCTTGTAGTTCTGGTATCTCTTTTTACAGCAATCTCTCCAGTTTCTCTTTTATCCTTTTTTGTGTACTTAACCAGAAAGCTACCTGAGAACTAAGGTATTGTCACATAAGCCCATTTTTATTCTGCAGTCATGACTGTTGAGAGCAGAGCCATGATTCCAGCAGTTCACAGACTTAGTGACTTTTATTCTACTAAGAAACTAATTCCACCATTCCAGATAGTATTGTATACATGGAAAGGTCAATTTAGCCCTATTTCAAAGCCATAAAGTACTTATGACAGTCTGGTAGGTTTTTCTTTAGAATTATGCCAGTTTTATTTTGTTCCAGGTTCCTAATCTTTTACACTCTGATGATAACTTATCTTTTTTACAGGAGAGGTAGGTATTTGTATTGGGCATGGAATAACACATAACATGATGCTGCAGTCCGGTATCATTGTTCTTTTTAGCTTTTGCAGCTGCTGACTTGTGGATTGAGGCACATTAGGTGGGGCAGTCCATAGAGATCTTCTGTTGTGTCTTCAAATATGGTACCTGTCATGCAGTGGAAAATAAAGCTTTCGTCAGGGATAATTAACTGTTTCAGTACTCATTTGAAAATAATGATGATGAAAAATACCCCTTGAGAAGCTTTTGTCTTGTAAAATTCAGTTTGTATCTGAAAATAAATAATAGTGTGAAACTTCCTCAGTTATATTGCTGATTTTAACCTTTTCTTATTTCTCATTTGACTAGAAGAAAAGAAATGGGTCGCTCCAATTCTAGATCACACTCTTCAAGATCAAAGTCTAGATCACAATCTAGTTCTCGATCAAGATCAAGATCACACTCGAGAAAGAAGAGATACAGGTGAATTACTGTGCTTTTAACTCTTTAAACGTGGTAATCATAGCTAATATTCATGGAGCATTTATTATATACAGACACAGTGCTAAACTCATTAATATATTTTATTCTTAAATAACCGTGTGAAATGGATTATTGTTATCCTCAGTGTTGGAGATACTGAGAATTGTCCAAGTTGGAAGCTGGTAAATGGCAGAGCTTAGATTTGGATCCAGTTAGTCTGGCTTCAGATTTTATATTCTTACTATACTATGTACTATATTGTGGATTTCTTTGTATTTATAATGGTAAGAGATGAATTGGGTAATAATAAGACATACTTGGCAGTAAACAGTCTTTACATACTGTTTCATAGTTTCTTATTTCTGACTTTGAGGTTGCAGTCAGTTTATTCTTTAATTAAAAAATGATTAACTCTGGTCGTCTTAAATAGTGTTACATACTTAGCATAGAAAATAGAAGCCACAAGTTGAAAATAAGTGACTGCAATCTCATTAATTACTAATACTAGTTTATGATTTATCTGCATTACTTTCCTAGGCCTAATTTTATATTATGTATACACTGTTTTACTGATTTATTTTTCTATGCCATTAAATATTTTTCTACCTTATCACTCTAAGTGCCTGCATAAATACAGTGTAATTTATTAGTATATCCTGTTGGGTATGTCACTACTTTTTTCCTGTTTTCTGTGCCTTCATTCCTAAGGCCTTTAATTTATTCTGTCCATATTCACTTACTAATTAGACTTTTCATTGAAAACAGTAAACTTTTACATTGTATAAATAAGGAATTTTTTGAAATATGTATTTTTAGTTTTGACAATTTATTTACATGTTATATTCAACCAGAAGTATTTAGAACAGTAGGATGGAATAGTGTATTTTTCTTGCATTGATATTTATTTCATTTTTAGTTCTAGGTCTCGTTCCAGGACATATTCAAGATCTCGTAGTAGAGATCGTATGTATTCTAGAGATTACCGCCGAGATTACAGAAATAATAGAGGAATGAGACGACCTTATGGTTACAGAGGAAGGGGTAGAGGATACTACCAAGGAGGAGGAGGTAGATATCATCGAGGTGGTTATAGACCTGTCTGGAATAGAAGACACTCTAGGAGTCCTAGACGAGGTCGTTCACGTTCCAGGAGTCCAAAAAGAAGATCCGTTTCTTCTCAAAGATCCCGAAGCAGATCTCGTCGGTCATATAGATCCTCTAGGTCTCCAAGATCATCCTCTTCTCGTTCTTCATCTCCATATAGCAAATCTCCTGTCTCTAAAAGACGAGGGTCTCAGGAAAAACAAACCAAAAAAGCCGAAGGGGAGCCCCAAGAAGAGAGTCCTTTGAAAAGTAAATCACAGGAGGAACCAAAAGATACATTTGAGCATGACCCATCTGAATCTATTGATGAGTTTAATAAATCATCAGCCACATCTGGTGATATTTGGCCTGGCCTTTCAGCTTATGATAACAGTCCCAGATCACCCCATAGTCCTTCACCGATTGCTACACCACCTAGTCAGAGTTCATCTTGCTCTGATGCACCCATGCTTAGTACAGCCCACTCTGCAAAAAATACCCCTTCTCAGCATTCACATTCCATTCAGCATAGTCCTGAAAGATCTGGGTCTGGTTCTGTTGGAAATGGATCTAGTAGATACAGTCCTTCTCAGAATAGTCCAATTCATCATGTTCCTTCACGAAGAAGCCCTGCAAAGACAATCACACCACAGAATGCTCCAAGAGATGAGGCTAGGGGACGTTCCTCATTTTATCCTGATGGTGGAGATCAGGAAACTGCAAAGACAGGAAAATTCTTAAAAAGGTAAGAACTAATGCAGAGAATTTAGATTATAATCTTAATACTTCCGTTCTTTGAATTGTTTGGATTATAAAACAATTGCCTTGTGACATGTTTTAGCTATTTTTTGCTCATGACTTCTTTATAATTCAGAATGGTTTTTAACATCTGTTTGGTTTTGGAAATTAAGTGTTTTAAGAGGAACTGTATTATAGTGTAACCTGTATATGAACAGAAATGAGTTTGTAATATAAACTTCTAATTTTGCCTGTTGTCAGTCTAGGATTAAGAATATAAATAAGAAATTGAGTAGCATAAAGCATAACTAATGGCTACCACATGAAAACGATAAAAACTTAGAGATTAATTTTGTAAATGTTAGAGCATTGAAAGCTTATTGTGTTCTCTTCACTATTATAATGTGGCCTGCTTAAGTAATGCTGTTATATTACATGTTCTTACATGTGTGGTAATATAAGCAGTCCAGCTACCAACTTTTAATAAATCTGACTATAGAAAAGATGGTATTACTGACTCTAGTAATATTTTGAACAAGTACTTTCTCTAAATTTGAATTTCAAGCATTGCTAAGATTTGCTAAAAAACATAATGAAAACTGGTCACTAATTTAGTGTGACTGACTTTTAAGTGAGGAAATAGTGCAAGCATACTTACAGTGCTGTACAACCTAGGATTGATTTTCTTACTGAACTGATGCATAGTTTCTACTTAGTATTGTCAGAAATAATTTTCTACAGTAAAGTATATAAAATATTTTGTGATTCAAATAGTGTTTTAACTAACATCAACTACATTGAAGTTCACTTTTGTGAACTCATTTCTATTAGATAAGTAAGTGAAATAGTCTGGAATTTTTAGTGTAATCTTAAGTAGAATTCTAATAGATAAGTATATTTGTGATTCTTAAGCTCAAAAACTAAGCTGTGTGGTATGTTATAGAATCTGGAAATTTGGATTTGTTAGTGCTGAATTGTGGACTGTGACTATGATAGAACAAGTTTTTTGAGAATGGCTTTACTTCTTAAACTTCAGGAAGACTATTATGTAGATTTATTTAAAAACTCAGTACAGAAGTGCTGCATGGATTCTTTTAATGTTTCTTCAAAGTGGAATCTGAAAAAGCACTTTTCAGTATAGGGTTTTTTCCTCTTATTACTGATCCTATGGTATTGGGCAATACTATTTAAGTATGCACCTGCTGTACGGTTGATGCAATCCAGAGTTACCATCCTCTTTTTGCTTATTCACAGGTTCACAGATGAAGAGTCTAGAGTATTCCTGCTTGATAGGGGTAATACCAGGGATAAAGAGGCTCCAAAGGAGAAAGGATCAGAGAAAGGGAGGGCAGAGGGAGAATGGGAAGACCAGGAAGCTCTAGATTACTTCAGTGATAAAGAGTCTGGAAAACAAAAGTTTAATGATTCGGAAGGGGATGACACAGAGGAGACAGAGGATTATAGACAGTTCAGGAAGTCAGTCCTTGCAGATCAGGGTAAAAATTTTGCTACTACATCTCACCGGAATACTGAGGAGGAAGGACCCAAGTACAAGTCCAAAGTTTCACTGAAAGGCAATAGAGAAAGTGATGGATTTAGAGAAGAAAAAAACTATAAACTTAAAGAGACTGGATATGTAGTGGAAAGGCCTAGCACTACAAAAGATAAGCACAAGGAAGATGACAAAAATTCTGAGAGAATAACAGTAAAGAAAGAAACTCAGTCACCTGAGCAGGTAAAGTCTGAAAAGCTCAAAGACCTCTTTGATTACAGTCCCCCTCTACACAAGAATCTGGATGCACGAGAAAAGTCTACCTTCAGAGAGGAGAGCCCACTTAGGATCAAAATGATAGCCAGTGATTCTCATCGTCCTGAAGTCAAACTCAAAATGGCACCTGTTCCTCTTGATGATTCTAACAGGTACTTCCACATTGATGCCCACTAACAATCTGATTAATATTCTAGTTTATTATTTTATTTTCTGAGCATACTCCCATTTTCATATTCAAACCAATGGTGTATTTTGTTTGTGTGTGTGTGTGTGTTACCAATTGTGCTCCAGACCTGCTTCCTTGACTAAAGACAGGCTACTTGCTAGTACACTTGTCCATTCTGTCAAGAAGGAGCAAGAATTCCGATCCATCTTTGACCACATTAAGTTGCCACAAGCCAGCAAAAGCACTTCAGAGTCATTTATTCAGCACATTGTGTCCTTGGTTCATCATGTTAAAGGTATGTTTAGTGTTGTGAATGAAATAATCCTTCTAAATAAAAAAAGTTATGCTAATTAATGTACCCCAGGGCTAGCAAGTATACATAGATGTGATTAAAATTTTGGAAAAACAGAGTTTCATGAAAGACCTGTCAGTCTTGCTAGCATTGAGACCCATGAAGATGTATAATAAAAAGTGAAATGCTAAATGGTGTTAAAACATATAGCAACGTGTATGATAAAGCATGTATATTTATTAATGTTTTTTGAAATGTGCTTTTGTACTGTATTTGAAGTACAGAATGCTTACAGAATATTTTTCATTGCACCTGTATGACTTGTGGTAATGTAATCAACATAAATTATAACAGTGAGGCAGTATTGTTACTGAATATTTATTGAGAATTTCTGAAAAACCTGAAACAGTGGGAAAACAGTATTAATTTCTTATTTTTGTATTACTTAATTTGTTATAATACTTAACTCTTAAGAATAAACAAGAAAACTGGCGTTGATGATTTTTAAAGGGGAAAAAAGTTCAAGAAATACAAAGGTGTATTGGATAAATAGTGATTACATGAACACTGACTAATTAGGATAATTATTAATGAATGTTTCTTTAGGTCCTAAAGATGATTAGGAATGTTCCGTTCAGTTAAAGCAATGATGATCTATTTTTACCAATATGCAATTCTAGTTTCAGAGTTATTAATAATTTTCAGAGGTTTTAGGGTGTGACTTTTTTGGGCAGTTAGGTTATTTTACTTTTGTGTTTAAAAGGCAGCTTAATATGAAATAGGTTCTTAGCCAGGAATCTCCATGGCTGTTGGTCTTAGAAGACATTATTTTTTTTTTAAAGTTTGTCTTTTGAAATGGGAACAACTCATTGTAATGGTTGACACTTATCACTAGCAAGTTCTACATGCACTTGGTATTTCTAATCAGTGAATAGGTAATACGTTTCTTTTTGATGAATTATTTAAACATGGGGACAAAAGTTTAGTTATTTGGCTGTAACTGGGTTTGTTAATCATCACTAGCAAGTTCTACATGCACTTGGTATTTCTAATCAGTGAATAGGTAATGCGTTTCTTTTTGATGAATTATTTAAACATGGGGACAAAAGTTTAGTTATTTGGCTGTAACTGGGTTTGTTAATCAGTTTATGACCATATACTGTGGTACATAAAACATGAAACATTACCGTTCTTTCTTTTTACATCTTTTTTTGACCTGTCTCCACATTTTACAGTTTGTTGCTGAATTTTGAGATCAGGTTTTGATAAAATTTTTCCTTTTTCCTTTTCCCTTTTTTTTTTTTAAAGAACTGTAGTTATGTTTCATTATTGGTATTGTGCAACCGATCTGAACAGCTCTTACCTAATATAGAGCTGAAAATGCCCAGTGATGTTTTCTTTTTCATTATAACTAGGTCCTGGAATATGTTTTGAAATGGCAAAATCCATGTTTCAAAGTAAAATAGCTGTTGAAAGATACAGGCAAAGTTGAATCTTCTGTCTTCCTGGCAAAAATGGCATAAAAACTGAGTTGCTAGCTCAAATTCCTGGGTTTGATGGAATTATGATTGAGGCACTACCCTTGTAGTGGCCGTTTCAAGTTTTAATGATTGGTTATGAGACATGTGCTGGATATTGGGCGGTAAGTTGACACAGATGTATGTTGACCTGTTAAGCAGATAGCTTGCTTCATAATGTAACATTTCATGATTTTACACGTCTTTCTATTTAACATTTGTGGCATATCTTGAAATGGTTTAAAAACTAGTCAGTATTGATACTATTAATACTAAAATTGCTAAAAGAAAGACAACAATATCAAATATGCTGTCAGGTTTGCCAAGATGCCAGATTATTGGAGTAATTAGTGAGTATTAATTGATTTAAAAATTTTTTCCCATTGAAATGGCAGTATTCAGTTTTTTTCTTAAATTCAGTTTTTTAAATCAACATAGTTCTTGATGAAATAATTGTATTAATTTAAAACCAGCTGTGTAGTTATTTCAGGTTTTTTTGTTATCTGCAAATGATTACTTGGTAACTTCTTTGGTTCAAATCAGTAAGGTATAGGACATTCACATACTGTTCTTTTTGAGGAAGTAATACATTACTGAAATGGAATTAAACACTCAATTTAATCTAATTTATTGTTCGTGGATTATAAGTAGAATTGACAGGGACCTGCGAGGAACTTTGCATCAGATAACCTTTTAAGGTACAAGAAGTTAAAAGGGATGGATAGGAGCTCTTTGTAACACTTGATTCTTTTCTGGTAGGTTTCTTGAGTGTTTTTATTTTATTTTCACCTGCTACATGCCCTTCTGTCACAAATGAAAATCCCCCTTAAAGTAAAGGTAACTGGGCAGTATTTCTCCTAAATCAACAGAGCAATACTTCAAATCACCTGCAGTGACCCTAAATGAGAGGTTCACTTCATATCAAAAAGCCACCGAAGAACATAGTACCCGGCAAAAGAGCCCTGAGATACACAGGTATGTGCACTATTGAATGGGCATGTAAAAATGTTTTGATAGAAAGACAGTACTTAAACAGGATCATGTTGGACTATATCATCATAATAGAAATGAACTTTGTTTCTGTTCATGAATTGTACCTTGAATAAATATATTTCCAGTCTTGTAAAGTTTGTAATTCATACTTCTTTAGTTTTCAGTTTGGTTTAAAGTAGTTGTTAGAAGTTTTTTTAAAGTACTAACATTTATTACTGTCCAGTATGGAATTGAATAGTTACCACATTTGTTTTTTTGGGAGGGTCTGGATGCCTAGAGTAACCCTTTAATATTTCCAGTAAGTTTGTAAAATAAAAGTACTCAGTATGAGAGAACAGTTTTTCTTGAAAAAAGCTTGAAAGTTGAAGTAGACAATTATTTAAATTCTGGCTCTGTCACTTCATTGCAGTGTGATGAATAAGTTACTTTCAATCTCTGAACATTAGTTTTTTTCCATATACAAAATAAGGATAATAATGCCTATTGTGCAGGTTGGTGGTGATAATTAGTAGTATAATTATGGTTATAAATGTCTAACTCAGTTCTTAGTGTATAGTAGGTGTGGTTTTGGTGGTGACTGTTTAAGAAGCATTGAGAAGTAGAAACTGATAACTGCCTTGCAAAGGCAAGGAAAAGCACATAATGAAACTAAAGGTCCACTGAATATATAAATGTGAGAGATACTTGGGAACAAATAATCCTATTGGTTCATTGAGGGAGATGGATGTATAATTGTACGATTGACACTTAAAATTATAATATTCAGCTTAAAACCTGTTTTTCCTTTTTTGGTGATTAAGGTTGATGTTTTAAAAGGTTAGGCTTCACTTATATATAAAAATAATCTGGTTGAAGCATTTTAATTCATTTTTCATGGATTGGATATAGTTTTTATTAATTGTTTATTAGGTATTAGGTGTTAGATTAATAATCTTACCATGTTAAATTAGTTGATTGGGAGACAACTAGTATTCCCTTTACAAAAATGGACAGTTCTGAGGAACTTGGAATCATAAAGTTAATATAACTACAAATAGATTTTATCTTACGTTAAGGAGAATTGACATCTCTCCAAGTGCCCTGAGGAAGCATACCCGTTTAGCAGGTGAAGAGAGAGTTTTTAAAGAAGAAAATCCAAAGGTATGTTTTGAGTGGAGAATTTTTTTCATGTTAAATTCAGCTTAGTTCAACTGATATTGTACTAAGCATAGTTTAGGCAAAATGTTTACAGATACAGTCTATTTTTAATTTGTAAATAAATTATACATATTTATGGAAGTGTATGTTGTGTTCCTTCCTAGAAGAAATTTAACTGACACTGTGTAGTATGTATCTAAGTTATCTAAATTAAAACCAAGAATTTTTAAGAAATGCAAATGAAAGGAAGAAATTTGTTTTAAGAAGAGGGTAAAGAATCAATAGGTAGACAAGGGAAAATTTTAAAAGCAAAGATAGAAATTATATTAGGATTTCTATAAAGTTTTTAGGTGAAATCGATAAACCAGAGTAAATAAACCTTGATTTGTGTGTGTCTAAATTAATATCTCAAGGTTTTTCACAGAACAAGAAGTAATCCCCATGCTACTGGGCATTTTTGATCTGGACTAAGAAATAAGCATTCTAAGAACTGATACACAAATTAACGTTTGGAACAAAAACTTTCACTATTGGAATCTTAGTGGATTAGGGGGAGAATGCTTTTAAACTTGAGAAAGCCTTGAGTGACTTGTGTGAGAGAACTCCATGAGATTGGAATTTGGTTATTAAGGGGACTCTGATGTACTCTGATAATTTGAAATGGGTGTTTTTTAGTTAGGCCATAAAAGTCTAGTAGAAATGTGGGGAAAAGTAGAAAGGGAATGAGCAACTGTTCTAATGAAAAGGTAGGGGACTTGGAAGTAATGCTTGGTTATAATTACGAGCATTACCAAGTATTATCTCCGTGATTCTTGGAAAATAATTAGCTTGTTGGATATTTGTTCTCTTAAAAAAAAAAAGGGTATGTCTTTTTTGTAGAATTGTTGAATAATTGGACTATTATGAAAGCACTGGTACTTCATTAGAATCTATTATTAACTGTTGTAGTATACAAATTTTTAAATAGGGCATGCTATTAACTAATTAGATGTGATTAAATTCAGAGTTTAGAAAGAAAGTGGTTTCTCTGGGGCATATTGATCTTAGAAAAACAGATTTTGAGAAGTAAATAGTAATTTTGGCTTTTATTTGAATACCTGTGTTGAATGTGATAAATTCTGTTATGCCAATTTAGTCTATCCTTTTGTTCTGACAGAGTGAGTATCTTGCTTCTTTAATTAGACCAGATTTTAATCTGGAGGAGAGAAAATAGTGAATTACTGATGGATGGACAAGAGGATATGACATTGCTTTTTATCCTCACCTTCCTATCTGAATAGTTAACATATGTTACTATATAGTTAATGTATATATAGTTTGGAATTTACAAAGTACTTTCACTACATCATCTTGTTAACTTGTGGGCATGTTAATATTAGGGGAATAGGAAGTTTTTTGCTCTTGATTAGATTTTTTTCTTTTTACCCTGGGAGCAAATAGGTGAGTAGTGGATATCATATGGAGATATATTTATAGCTCCAGTTTTAGGAATGCTTATGAACGTTATTACAGCTAGACTTCCCAGAGTAAGTACTTCTTATTGTTGAATACTAGCAAGGATGTCCACATTGCTTAGCATCTTACTCATGTATAATTTTTCTTCATTCCTAGATGCCTCTTTCCATCTTCCTAAATTATATAGTATTTGAAAAAGCAATGGAACAAGAAGGAGGTGAATTGTGACCCAGTTTAAACTAATGTCCGTTGCAATACCTGAATTGAGAAAGGGCAGTATATGGCCCCAGATACTTTGTTACAGGATTGGGAATAATACTTTTCTGGCTTTGTTTCTACCCTTGTTCAACCTCTACTGGTTTCATTAGTCATAATCCACTTGCATGTTACAGAAATTACAGAGTTACTTACAGAGTGGTTTTGATTGGGTTGGTCAACTTACTTGGGAAGGTCTTGGTGATAATGAGGTTTAAGTTATGTGAACCATTATTTTAGGATCCCTTAACTTTATATAGGCAGATGGGCACACTACAACCGTAGAGTATAACTGCTAATGTTCAACTATTTACACTTTAAAAATGCCGTTTGGAAGGATGAGGATGTGCTGAGTGGAAAAATAATATACCATTTTATTGTACAAAAGTTCATTATGGATTGCTTTGAACAAAAACCTATGATGTTTTCAAGATAACTAGCTTTTAATAACTTCCACAGTCCCACTGCACTTGTATATACAAATGTTAGGTAAAAACAATCAAATAGTTTTTTTAAACAAAAACCAAATATAGAAGTATGCTATGATCCAGTCTTTTCTAAAATGCCAGTTTACTGTCATAAAATTTGGCTATGTATATATATTATTTCTATATCTCCCCTGAAATCTGTATTTTACATTGTCTTTTATAGGGAGATAAAAAATTAAGGTGTGATTCTGCTGATCTTCGGCATGACATTGATCGTCGGAGAAAAGAAAGAAGTAAAGAACGGGGGGATTCCAAGGGCTCCAGGGAATCCAGTGGATCCAGAAAGCAGGAAAAAACTCCAAAAGATTACAAGGAATACAAATCTTACAAAGATGACAGGTAATTGTTAAAACTGTCTGACTTAGGTTTTAGCTTCTAATTAGCCTTTAATAATTGTCAGCTTAATTGCTTTCAATTTTGACTGTGTAATCGAATGTTTAAATTTAAACAATTAAAATTATTTGTTTTACAGCAAAAATGTATTTGTCTTTTACACGGCTTATGGTGGATGAGGACAAAAACTTTGGAATAGCAAGCTAACACTGAAAAAAAAAATGACAAATTAATGTGTCCTATTATCCAGGCTACATCAGGAGGTTGGACTTCAATGCAGTGCATTTCTAGAAACAGTTTGTGTAAGAACTTTGGTTCGTTATGCTTGATTCCGCACTTTTTCAACTCATAACACCCAGAGTACAAGAATTGTAAACCTATCTAGTGGTTTAACATGGGAGAGATGGGGGGAGGAAGGACTAGTTTTCATGAAGTAGCAATGTGTCTTTCAAAGTAATGTTTCCATGGATACTGTTAGAAGTGGTAAGAGTTATCGCAGGTATGACCTTTTTGGGTGTTGCATTAGATTCATGTAAAATTGATCATCATAAAGTCAAATAATAAGTATAAGTATCATAGATAATCGTTTTTCTTGCTATTCATTAGGTAATGGTGGATTTTACTTGTGTTTTTTAATTTATACTTGTATTTGTAGTGTTATATGCTTTTTATTATAATGGTGTTACGACCCAAACCGTACCATCTGTTCTCACCTAGGGTGTATACAAACTGCAGCCATTATGAAACTTGGCCTTAAGAACATTCTTACTTTTTCCTACTCTTCTTTTTTCCTTTCCTTAAAAAAAAAAATGTTAAAAACATTGAAGAACTGAACTTTAATCTTCGAAGTTTCCAGACTGCTAGTTTCTAACTGGCTGGTTATAGCATGTTTTTCAGTAGTAATGTAAAACATACTGAAGCAGAATGGAAACAGACTGTGTCAAAGTTTAACACCCACTCTATTTTAATTATGTAATACTTTTAATAGGGAATAGTTTTTTTTTTTAACTTGAAAAATACCCTCTTACTATAAGATTCAACAGGGCTTTTATCTTTTTAAAAATAGCACTTTTTTTTTGTTTTATTTATTTTGCAGTAAACACAAAAGTAGAGAACAAGATCATTCACGATCTTCATCCTCTTCAGCATCACCTTCTTCTCCCAGTTCTCGAGAAGAAAAGGAAAGTAAGAAGGAAAGAGAAGAAGACTTTAAAACTCATCATGAACTCAAAGAATATTCAGGCTTTGCAGGAGTTAGTCGACCACGAGGAACCTTCGTAAGAAAATTATCTTTGATCATTTGGTAGAATTTTAGAGTACTGTACATAACGAGAGTAAAATAGTGTGATTTAGAAAATATCTGTTGTGAGTCATTACTCCTAGTCAGAATTAGTCTTGAAAAATGAAATGGTGTTTGGAATACCATCTTCAATAATAAATGCCATTTCAGGGAAGGGAAGGGGTTGTTGGAGCTGGGACAATGCTTTCTTTGTAAACAGTAAACAAAAAAAATTTTTTTGCCTGATTTAAGAAAAATAAATGCCATTTTGAGATCTAGAAGCATCTGTATAAACTTAGATACTTTCTTAACTTTATAGTCAATAACTATACATAGTACTTGAAAACCCAAGAGTCAGGGAAAGTTACTGAGATCCCTTCTGTCACTGAGTTTGGAAAGGTATCTTACAAAATTAGAAAGAAAACTCCTATTTCCTCTCTGTATTACAGCTATTTTCATTTTTTCCTATTTTCTTCAAGACCTTGTTTTTATCTATATATCAATCATATAAATCATGTAACTTTTCTTTTTATTCAACATAGCATACACATTATTCCCATGTTTACATTAATTTGTTAGAGTAAATTTAATGACTTCACAGTAGTACATCTTCACTGCTTGATTTCTAGATTCAGATTCCTACCTTGAGTATCAGATTGGTTATTAGTTGGGTTCATTAGCTCATTTAGGAAAGAGAAAAGCTTTGCTTATACGTTGATAGGTATAGTTGAATACTAGGGATTCAAAGAATTAGACAACTCTTTTTGGCTAGTGAAAGGGAAAAGAACCAACTTGATTTTTTAAAAATACTAGTTCAGGGCATGAAAGTACAGTGTTCTAATATTTAAGTTGACTGCATTTCTTAATGTGCTCAGCTTTCTGGTATAATTTTTCACCTGTGATCCATCCTCAGTGGCTATGAAATTGAGATTGAGGAAGGAATATGTTTTCTGTTACTGCAGTAAAATTAGAGTTTGCATGAACTAAATACCTTGTGATTGCATCACTAAACCACTTTATTAATGTTAATCAGTTTCGAATTAGAGGCAGAGGAAGAGCCAGAGGAGTTTTTGCTGGGACAAATACTGGTCCAAACAACTCAAATACTACTTTTCAAAAGAGACCGAAGGAAGAGGAATGGGATCCAGAATATACCCCAAAGAGCAAGAAGTACTTCTTGGTGGGTGTTAGAAATCTGTGTTTATTTGGTTTGCATTAATTTTCAAAGCATACTGGGTGAATACATTTGAGTACAGGTATCCAGTACTATGAGATTTCACTGTAATGTGGGAGGTCTTTTTAAAAATTCTTATCCAGATCATTTGAAGTTTTGAAAATGTGAGTCCCTTTAGTGCTGTTTTACTTTATTGATGTCACTTACAGGCAGATCAGGGTAAACTAAAAATGTACCTGATTTGATAGCTACATTCAAAGAAGAACATTAACATGTTTCATATCTATCTGTAAGACAGTGACAGTTGTAGAAACTTTTAAGATTTTACCTTTCATCATCACAGCTCTTGCTTAAGTGAAAGACAAGGAGAATAATTCTTTCACAGTACATATAATCAGGGATCTCAAGGAAGGCTGTTAACTTTCACTGGAATAAAAAAACATGAAACATAGAAAAGTTGATAGATATAGTAATTTGATGCACCTCAAGATTCTTTTCCCTCTGAAGTAGTTTTTTAAGGAATGAAGCAAGAGAAGATGGGTCCTGAAAGATTATCTGGATAATGATAGAAATTTTCTTCAGTTTGGAATGGGGGAAAAGGGTTTGTCCTTCCTTACAGACACTTGATTTCTAGATTCAGATTCCTACCTTCAGTGTCAGATTGGTTATTAGTTGGGTAACCAAAACTGTTGTCTTGTAACCAAAACTGTTACCAAAAACATTCATTTTTGTCATAGCTTCTCAGAAATCATGTTTCAGGGACTAGTTCTGAAGACTTTTTTTTGAAGCAAGGAGGAAAATAGTAATGAATTTGTAGAATTATGTCTTTTATTCGGCTTTTTATGAATATATTTGAATAAACCTGAATGTCCATGAAATACTCATTTACAGGACAGAGGTGTATTCTGAAGTAGATCTATATTTTTGTTTAAAGAATGGGCACTTAGTTGTTAACAAAAATTAAATTTCCATTTGCCTCTTGGGTATTTTAATGGCCAGGAGTTTAAGTTTTTATAAAGTACATTATGTATAATGTTTGCTCACCATACTCTCTCCTCTGAGGAGAAGTTTTTGCTTATTTTGAGTTGCTTGAGTTGACAATCTGGAAAGTAAAATTCATTTTGTTCAGTTACGGAAAAGCTTAAAAGACTCATGTTTTTGATATGAGAATTTATGTATTAACAGACTGCTGTTTATGCTAAGTACTACGCATGGAAAGACAAATGTGATTCTAGTTCTTGGCTTGGAGACTAGTAGTGAAGAAATAAACATTTTAATACATATGGTTGGGTTATTGCAAAGGAGAGTATGGTTGGGAGAGACTTCATAGAGGAGCTTGGCTTAAATCTTTCACCTAATAGATGGTCCGGTGAACTGCATATACCAGGAGTGAAAACATCATGGTACAGAGGCTCCAGTACTCAGATGGCTAGATAGTTGGCAAATCTGGGTTTTAACCAGAGTTCAGAAAAACATGCTTGGGAAAACAGATAGATCTGATAGTGAGTGTCTGACTAAGGAGGTAGGATTGAGAAAAGTTAAAGTAACATTTATGAAACTTATACAGGGACCTTCTTGTTGGGGTGGGTAGTGAGAAGAGAGAATCTCTAAGATAAGGAATACAGGGAAAAGAAGCCAATATGAGAAGAAGATTTAAGTTCTGTTCTTGAAGTGCCCAGGAAAAATTAAATGGAAATGTGTAATGGGAAGTCTGGTAATAAAGATATTAGAAAGAAAAAAAAAATCATTTTACATGCCACAATTTAAAGACATGATGAGTTCACTCAGTCAGAAGAGAAGAGATTAAAAGGCCAACCTTTCAAAGTTGGGGTAAGGGGTGAGTAAAAATGCCATGTAAGTAGACCAAATGTGAAAGGTCAGAAGTTAAGAGGGTGATGAGAGGTGGACAAGTAGTTAGTAATTAATTATCTCTTTTAACATTTTAAAAATAATTTAGGCCAGACCTTCACTTTCCTATGTCATTTTCTCAGAATCTGGTATCATAGTTACTACCTTTAATTGGAATATTATTTTAGGTTAGCCTATAATTAGGCAGTATTTTTCACTATTCAAGAAGAGTGTTATTTTAAGAATTTAGCCACTTAGTACTTAGTAAGTAGCAGTAACATTTTGTATGTTGCTCTTCTGGGCTCTTTGTTTCTTTATAAAACATACATAAGCATTTGTTACAGGCTGATGTTCACTAGATAAAAAATTAACACTAATACATTTTTTCCTTATAAATCAATTCCCACAGTTAATTGTTTTAGTTCTTAATTAACAAGCAATTTAATTGACAACTTTGGCTTTTACATGGATGTTTAAATTTAAAAGGAATTTATCTGCATCATCTGAAGAGATACTCAACATTAGATAGCTGGAGTTGGGAATAGAAAATAGGTTGAAAATATAAACATTCCCCTAGGTTCTTCAGAATAATTGACAAGCATAAAAATTTTGTCCATATTAATTAAACAGTACTCAGTAATAATAATAACTGTTGAGCATGTGTACTGTGCTATAGGCATCATTCTAAACATTTTACATGTATTAACTTAGTTTGTGCTTAGGAAATAGTTTTGAGGTAGAGCCGCCATTTACTTTTACACATGAAAAAATGTTAAGGTACAGAGATTGAGCAGCTTGACCAAAGTTGCATAGCTAGTAGGAGTGGGGTCAGGATTTGAACCCATGCATTGGGCTTCAGAGCCAGGGCTCTGAAGGCACCGTATCATTCTTCCTCCATTACTGGGTAATACTAACACTTGTTTAATTCTTTTCTGAAATATCCCATCTCAGAAATTGGATTTGTGCAAAGATACAGTAATGTTTTCAATCCTAAGTACTCCAGGAAAGGTAATAGTCTTAGAACCTAAAATTCTGTAGAGGGGTGAGTATATGAAGAGTTGGAGGAAGTGGGAAAGTACTGAAATGGGTAAGTTCTCAGTGTTGGGTTGGTATCTTCTGAGGAAGAGAAAATCCCGGGTAGGGAAAAGAGTTCTGTGGGGTTGGAGTTTTAATGCATACACTCTTTGATACTTGGTCATTCTGTGTAAAAGAGAAAAGAGGATTCAACAGGTCTTGGTTCTGATATGGCCTCCCTTGTTAACATTTTTGGCTGTTAGATAATTATAAATATCTAACTTGTCTGGCCCTCTGTCATATGTGAAGTAATTATTTAAAAATTTTAAGACTGAACTCTTGGGTCTAAGAAGTTGAAGATTAAGAGCTAGTATGGTTAGCATCAAAACGTCACTTAGGTAGCTTCCAGGATATGAAAAATAACATACTGTTTTCTTTGTTCAGTTTCAGGTGATTCTATATTTAAAATTAATGGCTATTTTAACTAGTGTCTAGTTTGCCATTTTCTATTTCTTCTCCAAGCCGCCTCATGTGGCAATCATTTACTGTCACCAGGATATCTAAGGGACATATATTGTGTGGGTGATGGGCATAAGTGGTAGTGGAAAGGAGGACCTCTGTGGCCTTGGACAAGTTAATCAGTTTCTCTGTGCCTCAATTTCTTTATTCTAAAGTGATATTAGTAACAGTGTTTTACACGGGCAGTTGTGAGAATCAGATGAGTGAATACATGGAAAGTGCTTAGAACAAGCCTTATCCTTACTAATAAAAACATTCTTATTATTACCATTTGGGTTCTTGTATGTTACATACTGGGCATGTTTTACAGGTCATCTTTTTTCCTTCAAGGCGTTTCCCTTTCTGAAAATGAGGACGTCGAGTCACAGTTTCTGTTTAGATGTAAACTCAAGCCTCTGACTCCAAAACCTGTTTGCTTTCTCCCACAAATCCAAGGAATATTGTGTACATGCTACAAACAAAAAAACACAAACTCCAGAGTTGGGTGTGCTAATACCAAAAGGGAGCCTGAAGTTACGTAGTTGTGTGGGCATTATTTTGAGTAGCAGACTATGTTAAAATAGTTTAATTTGGGTTTACATTTAAACTTTCTGACATACGGAATTTCGTACTTTGGGTAATTCATTATGGAGTCATGCACACCTCTAGTCACCTTTCAGTGGTTTAGTAAAGATAGATTTTTAGAAATTGGTAAATGCTCTTTCATACAGTCTGTTAATTACATCTATGTAACAGCTTTTCAAGTCATGCAGGAGGGTGATATGTATTAATGAATATGCACAAGGCACATTCTGTATTTTAAAAAAGGTGCTTATATCATAATACATGAGGAAAAGTTTCAATGACTTTGTGACAGTTGACCAGTGTTCTGTGTTATGCAACATTGTTTGCATTATGGCCATTTCATAAAGGGTCATTTTGCTTTATTTCTCATTTTTGTAGGTGGTAGACTTAAAAAGTTTCAAGTTTGAGATGGGCAGCAGTTAATTAAATTACAGGAAAACTTTGTTTTTTCTTTAAGAATCTAATACTTACCTATAAAGTCAGATACTTCCCAGTAATGCAGATTGTTTAAAAGAACAGTTTATAATTCAGGAAACATCTGTATTTGGGTACAGTTAATGGGAAATTAAGATTGGAAATGTAATAGCTGTAGTATTTTCAGGTGAAGTAGTAGGTTCTTCAGCGACCATACCATCATGATTTGGCATGTGAGATTCCCTAACCTAGAAGATCGATGTGTAACATACATTGACTTAGATTTAAGTCTCAGTAGGATTTTAAAATCTGTTCTTATATTTCAGGTATAAGTTGTACCAACTATTTTATTTAGAAATGTAATAATGTAAAGACATTTCTATGACTTACTCTTTATGACTAAGATAATTATTTTGGGAAAAATACTAGTTGATCTCATTTACATGCCATATATTAAAAAGTGGACTTAGATTGAAATAATGGAAAGCAAAAAAGATAAAAATTTTGAAAATTGGCAGTAATTTAGTAGTTCAGATCTCCCAAAAACTGGGCAGCTCTCAGTATTTGGGTCACTAAGCAGTAGGATGTAATTAATCGCTTTGACAATGGAATATATTTTTGTTGTAAAGTTCAGCTTTGTTGGTTTTTGTTTTATAACAGTAAGTCTCATATAGCCAGTGTTCTGAAGACTTAAACCATGACTTACGATTGGGGGAGTATAACAGTCTTCCTTTAAGAAAGACTTTTCAGTGATGTTTGTTTTTAACCTTTCTGTAGCATGATGACAGAGATGATGGTGTGGATTATTGGGCCAAAAGAGGAAGAGGTCGTGGTACTTTTCAACGTGGCAGAGGGCGCTTTAACTTCAAAAAATCAGGTAGCAGTCCAAAATGGACTCACGACAAATACCAAGGGGACGGGATTGTTGAAGATGAAGAAGAGACCATGGAAAATAATGAAGAAAAGAAGGACAGACGCAAAGAAGAAAAGGTAAAAAGTTTCAACTTGTTACTGATTCTAACAGATTTTCTTCTGTATGGGTTTGGTTGTCCAATTAGTTATTAAATTTTTAGGAACAATAATTATTTATGGGTCATTTTTACTCTCCACATTTTTGCTAATCTTTGTTTTTTCTTTTTCTTAGGAATAGAAAATCTGAAGTGAGATTGCAGCAGAGAGCAGAACTTGCACCCACCATTTTTTTACCTGATTTTTGTTTTCAAATAAGAATGTAAGCATTTTACTTAAATTTTACTGTTTGCAAGTAGTCTAGAAATTTTGTTTTAAGTCTTCAAATATCTTGAAAAATAGTAGACTGTATGTTGAAAATTGTACTGAAATAAAGTAGAAAATTGTTACGTATCATATTTGTAACTACCAACTTTTAAAAAAATACTTTTACTGTTTTGTTACATGCATTGTAATTCTGCTTTGTCTATAAGATATGGTCAAGTACAGCTCTGTGAAAGTTCTGATTCTCTTCCCTCCCTGTTTGTTAATGTTTATTCTGAAGTAAACGTTAGCTCTACATACAAATCCCCAAACAAGTTGTTTATAGAGACCACACTAATTATTTTTAACTGTATACATCTGTTTAACATTCTCATTAATTCAAACACACTACATTGTAGGGTGACTAATTTTTGAGGTGTACCACAGAAAAAGTTGTTACTTTGGTTAAACTAAGTTTAACACTTCAGCAAGTGTTCAAGAAGAAAAAAAAGCTTTGCCAATAGCTAAAAAGTACAAGCTATTAAAAGTTAGCTGAAAAGTATGAGAAATCTTTTCTTTTTTTACTGAAAGCAAGCAGTGGCCTATAAAAACCATTCATAGGAAGCCTTTATTATTTGGGTACAAAATTCAGTGTTTCTATTCTTATTTGAAAGTTGGAGTCATGGTCTTAGATGTCAAGTAATCTTTGAGAAAGGGGCTGATTTGTAACAATAAATACAAAAAACTTATTCCTACCAAATATCTTACTAAAAGAAAACAACAAAATTTATAGTCTTGGTGTTGGTATGGAAGAGGATTATCTTTCAGAACAACTTGATACATTAAAAAGATGTACCTGATTTCATATCTTACTTATTTGAGCTTTTGGGCAGCTGAAACATTAGTTTGTAGTTTAACCATAAGCAAAAACAGGCAACCAGAACATACTGTTCATTAGTAGTATTTTAAGTAACTTGTTTTTCAAATGTTACCAATAAAAAGTTTTGACAGGAAGTTTTGTTGTAGCATTGATGTAACTTGGCCTTTGTTTTTTTTGCCCTATTTCAGTTGCAGTTTGTAAAATGCCTTTTTCTTCCCAAGGGTTCTTCTATTCTTCAGGTAGATAATCTTTCAAATGTGAAATGTCTTTATGTTTATGCTGATAGCTCTTCAAAGGAAAATCCAAAATAGTAAATTTCATTGTTAAGTCTGTCTGCTCTGTGAGCATATATAAAAGTACTCAAATTTCATTTGTTAATCCAGCAACAGAATTAGTTGTATATGTTTGAATTAAAAGGAGATAATGCTTATTCTGTTAATGTAAGCTTTTAAGGATCTTAAATTGTATGGTTCTTTCATTCTCACTGGATGATTTACAGTGCGTCTAGCTCCATTGCAGCCCAGGGGCATTTGCTAAGAGCTATTAGAGGGAGAACAAAAAAACAAACCTCAAATAATCTGATGTTTATGGCCCTAAGATTCTTAGTGTTGCATGATTTCTCTTAATTTGTCTTTCTGAAATTGTTACAGTAAAGGAAATAACTGTCAAAGCAAGTATGTGTTAACATTAATCAGGACAATTTTCTCCTAGTCAGAATACCACTACTACGTGCTAAAAGCAACATAGATTTGATCTCCCCAACACAGGACAATTTCATGACATTTTATTTCACACAAATTTAGCTTTTAACAGTTATTATTTGGTTAGATATTGAATCTCTGTGCATTATTATAAATGTGCAGTTTTGCTATTCTACTTAAGGAATTTGCTGAAAATTATTTAATAAGGAGTGGGAATAAAAGCTGCCTAAGTCTTATCAGCCGGTTATATTTTAAATGCAGTTCATTGCTTTAACCCAAATATATACGTGATTTGTTTACTTTTATTCTCTGAAGCATAATTGAGGAAAGAGTATCTTACCAGAACATAACTAGGAAGGGTGATAGAACTCTGCAATAGAATGCCATCATGGATGTTCTTTTTCAGAGCCAAGTATATGAAAGGTAACCTGTGTGCTATTTTTTTAAACCACAACTTAACTCCACACTTCATGACATGTTATAAAAGCTGAATGGTTCCTCTTGGTAAGGATGTTTGTTTCAAAGTGCTAGAAAATAGTAACTCTGTGATAATTGCATTAACAGACTTCCTTTTGCCTAAAGAAGGAAAGTAAAAGTGAACCAAAGGATATTTCCAGAAAGGGTTGAAAATTGTTTAAGGCCATGACTCAGTCCTTAGGTGTGTATACCTTTCAACATCTTGGGAATTTTCATAGAAAAAGCAAAATATGTTTTCCAATTGCAGCCTACTTTAAGGAATTACTATTCCCTTTTGTCACAGTTGAAATTAAGTGTTGGGCATTAAATTACAATTTGAGTGAAGATACTCCCCAATACAAATGAATGTAGACAGCTGAACGATTCTTACTCAGTGTGATGTATAATGCAACAGGGACCCTTGTAAATTGTCATGCCAATAAAATGTCATTAAGTGGTAGTAGCTGGTGTTTGTTTACCTGATTTTGAGACTATTTCTGTGTCTGTTCTATACGATTGATTTCTATGGCTTATTTCTAGATCTACGAATATCAACTCATCTGCTAGTAAAATTACTGGTATAGTTTGGTTTTTTTGGGGGGTTGATAAATACTTTATAAAACTTCTCAAACTCCTGTTTACTGTTTTGTTTCCCCTGGGGAGATGGGACATTTTACTGTGGTTAATTCCAAGCCATTATTAGAGAATAAGGAATTCCGATTTCTAGGCTAGCCCTCCTATGTTTATGTTAATACAGAAACTTGCAGGCCATAATACTGTGGTGGAGAAGCAGCATTACTACTTTCTAAAAATGTAGTCAATAACTAAAAAGCTTTTTTTAAAGTTATTCTTTGTTCATTCATTTTGAGTAGATGCGGTGTAATTCTTACATGCCCCTTACAAGTTATTTGAAATGTAAAGTGGGCTGTTCTTTCAGCTTTAAACAAAAGCATTTTCACTCAAATTTGTGTGCTAAGATAAATAAATGCATTTTGACTTAATATAAATGGCAAATTATCCTTTTAAAACTATGTTAGAGGAATAAGAACTTTTGTGTGTATGCTTAACTATGCTGGGTAATTTTAATGTTATATACCAGAGTTCTACATAAAACTGTTATTTATTAGGGACATTTATTTAACTTACCTTTTTTTTTTAAGTTTATAAACCTTTTTTCTTTGTCTCTTTGGGTTTCAACTGGAATCCTTTTGGGTTATACTTTGTTTCCATATTGAACAATACTCCTTTCGCATTCAGAAAGAGAAGTACAGAGATCTGTCTCAGTTTATGAAGTTGCTAAATAGGGACACCAATTGGCGAAGTAAACTTCATTGTCATGGATTGTATTTGACTAGACTCAGTCTAGAGTAGTAGATCTGATACATTTATTAACAAAATTTTAGTGTTTATTAACATATATTTAGAGTTCTCAGATGGTTGAAAGCATTATCAAATGGTTTAATTTATTGAGGTAGATATTAAAAATTAAGAGTATTTTAGTAAAGTTTTAAATGATCAAGGCTTGTTACTTACTATTCAATTTCTTAGAATCTAAGAATATGTGAAAATTAGTTGTTGTCTTTCATTATTTTATTTGAGAGCCTTAGAGATTGTATAGGTTTAGGAGCTGGACCCCTTATGTTTCAAACTTTGAGTAATGAAAGTGTGCATCAGTCATGTGAATGAAGCCCAAATTGTACATTTCTTTAAGGGTGCTAGTTCTTTTTACATTGTTGTTACCTTGGGATCCTTTAGCCTTTAAAAATAGATACCACTATTTAAAAAAGAGAAGCAGAATAAGCATTATTAGGAAAGCACTTCACCACTACTAGAAGAAAAACTTAATGTGTCTTAATTATATGTAAGAAAAATGTTTTTCCTGTGGATATTTTAGATGTCTTAATAACAGTGAATTGATATGCTGCACTCTTTTTTTTTAAAAATACAGAAGGTAAGATTCTTGCAGGTAAACAAGGTTTGGTCATGTGTGTTTTAATGCTGTTGCTCTAAGGATGGAAATCAGGTTTTTCTTAGTGATTTCTTAGGGTTACTCAACATTCTAATTAACAATAATGAGCCCTTTATGTAATAAAAGTAGATGATAGTACACTGTATAATTAGGTGACTTGGAAGGATTCACATTCACAGTATCTACTGTGTATTTGGCAATGAAATGATAACTTCTGTTACTGTGATAGTAATTGCAAATTTCATGAGTGTAAAGAACTACAAAAAACCACTCTCACCTTTCAAGAATAATTGTTTACTTTATGGAAGGTCATAATTTTTATTTTACTTTCTGAAAAGGGAAAACTGAAAAATTTTTATTAAGCTTCCAGGGTACTTTAAGGCTTCTCTATAAGGGGAATGTTAAATACAGTATCTTTGAATTGTTTTGAAATGAATCATCACCAAATGTACACACGAAAAGATAGGTATAAAATAGAGACTTTAACTGGTTAATGTCAATATACAGTTATCTTTGAAACATTTTGTGATGATATTCAACTTTCAGAGGCAAAGTGGCTTTGCCTCTTTGCCTCTGATACTGTGGTAAAGAGGCCTCAGCTACTGCAGCAGTCTTGTAACTTGGATTCTGTGACCCTTAAGTTTCATTCTTCAGTTGTCATCTATGGAAAGTTTTTCATCTGTAAAATTAATGTCATTTTTCAGCTAAAAACCCTTTAATGTCTTCCTAAACCTTAAGATGAATTATAGGAATTCCCTGTGAGCTGCTTTTGCCTTAATGCCATATCCTATTCCTTGTTCTCTAGCCTATCTTAAAATCTTTCACACTTGGAAAAATTACAAATTGCTCTTGTCCTCAGTGAATGCAGCACATTGTTCAAGCTAGCAACTCATTCTACTTGTGTGTCTTCCTTTGCCAGAATAAATGTTTAGCATTGTGCATTGTGTCCACATATACGTAAGTGTGTAATAAATTCCCCTTGAGTATATATAAATGGAAAGCATGATAACTGCATATGTATAAGAAGTTTGATTAGTATAAGACAATTTATTTGATGGCCACTGCTAAAGCAGTTTAAGGTGATTTAAAAATATTCTGAATCAGAGAGGGTTCAGATTGCAGTGAACAGCTGAGTTATGTCATTCATCTTTTTTTACACGTGGCTCAAGTTACCTCTTAGTGTTGTTTTGGAGTACCGTGTTTTTAAGAAAACATTTAATCATATATTTAAAGGAAGAGGAACCAGGAGCTTGAAGTTTTAAATAGTTTCCTGTGAAAAGGTATGTTTATTATAGGAAACTGATGACTGAGCTGGGTCCTTGGTAGCAGTCATCAAAGTACTTAAAGGGCCTTCCCTTTGAAAGGAAATAGTTAAACTAAACATGTAGGAACCGGAAGGGCATTTGATGTCACTTTGCCTAGCATCAGCATTTTAACATGTTCCATATTGAGAGGACAGAAAAGGAGCCAGTAGATAAAAAATCGTAGATTATGTAGATGACTGAGAGTGAGCTGGTATTTGACAGCTAGGTGTTCAAAGAGTAGAATAGGCACCCTGTAAATAGCAAGTTTTCCTTAAAGAACTAGAGAGAATCTGGTTATCTCCCTGTGAGGAATGCTTTGCTAATTGAAGTTGAACTTGTTCTACTTCTCTGGATTACTTGTTCAAGATTGAGAGATACGTTTTACTCTCAGGTGCTTGGTTTATTAAACTGTATATTAGCAACTAAAATTACCAGTGATAATTAAAAAGAAACCACATTATTGCTACACTTCTTCCAACATTGAGATACGAATGAACTTAGACTTTTTTTAAGGCTTATGCCATATGCCAAATCTTTGGATGACAAGTAATTTGCTTTTGGCTGTAAGATAATCAAAATCAGTTATTTAGAAGTTTTATAATTTTTTTACTACTGATACTTGCACCACGACAATATTGAAAATTATAAGGTGATTATTGCAAAAAAAAAAAAACTAAATGGGAACAAGCATACTGATGTGTAGCTGGACTATCTGGATGGCAGAAGAAGAATAAGACTGGAAGGTCATCCTTTATTCCGTTCTAGATTTTTTTTAAATTTAAAAAAAATTTTGTTATCATTAATTTACAATTACATGGGGAACATAATGTTTACTAGACTCCCCCCATCACCAAGTGCCCCCCACATACTCCATTGCAGTCTGTGTCCATCAGTGTAGTAAGATGCTATAGAGTCACAACTTGTCTTCTCTGTTTTGTACAGCCCTCCCTGTGCCCCCCATTATACATGCTAATCATAATGCCCTCTTTCTTTTCCCCTCCCCCGCGATCCCTCCCTTCCCACCCATCCTCCCCAGTCCCTTTCTCTTCAGTAACTGTTAGTCCATTCTTGGGTTCTGTGAGTCTGCTGCTGTTTTGCTCCATCAGTTTTTCCTTTGTTCTTACACTCCACAGATGAATGAAATCATCTGATATTTGTCTTTCTCCACCTGGCTTATTTCACTGAGCATAATATCCTCTAGCTCCATTTGTTGTAGCAATTGGTAGGATTTGTTTTCTTATGGCTGAATAATATTCCATTTTGTGTATGTACCACATCTTTATCCATTCATCTACTGATGGACACTTAGTTTGTTGCTTCCAATTCTTGGCTATTGTAAATAGTGCTGCAATAAGCAGGTGTGGCATATGCCTTTTTCAAAACTGGGCTGCTGCATTCTTAGGGTAAATTCCTAGGAGTGGAATTCCTGGGTCAAATGGTATTCCTATTTTGAGCTTTTTGAGGAACCTCCATACTGCTTTCCACAATGGTTGAACTAATTTACATTCCCACCAGCAGTGTAGGAGGGTTCCTCTTTCTCCACATCCTCGCCAACTGTTGTTGTCTGTCTTTTGGATGGTGGTGATCCTTACTGGTGTGAGGTGATACCTCATTATGTTTTTAATTTGCATTTCTCTGATGACTAGCGATGTGGGGCATCTTTTCATGTGTCTATTGGTTATCTTTGGAGAAATTTCTGTTTTGGAGAGCTGTGTTCAGCTCCTCTGCCCATTTTTTAATTGGATTATTTGCTTTTTGTTGAGGTGCGTGAGCTCTTTATATATTTTGGATGTCAATCCTTTATCGGATATGTCATTTATGAATATATTATCCCATACTATAGGATGCGTTTTTGTTCTATTGGTGATGTCCTTTGCTGTACAGAAGTTTTCAGCTTTATGTAGTCCCACTTGTTCATTTTTGCTTTTGTTTCCCTTGCCCGGGGAGAAACGTTCATAAAGAAGTTGTTCATGTTTATGTCCAAGAGATTTTTGCCTATGTTTTTTTCTAAGAGTTTTATGGTTTCATGACTTACATTCAGGTCTTTGATCCATTTTGAATTTACTTTTGTATATGGGGTTAGACAATGATCCAGTTTCATTCTCTTACATGTAGCAGTGCAGTTTTGTGAACACTAGTTGTTGAAGAGGCTGTCATTTCCCCATGTATGTCCATGGCTCTTTTATCGTATATTAATTGACTATATGTGTTTGGGATAATATCTCTAGCCTGTTGCACTGGGCTGTGGCTCTGTTCTTGTGCCAGTACCAAATTGTCTTGACTACTCTGGCTTTGTAGTAGAGTTTGAGGTTGGGAAGCAAGATCCCCCCCTGCTTTATTCTTCCTTCTCAAGATTGCTTTGGCCATTTGAGGCCTTTTGTGGTTCCATGTAAATTTTAAAACTATTTGTTCCAGTTCATTGAAGAATACTGTTGGTATTTTGATAGGGATTGCATTGAATCTGTAGATTGCTTTAGGCAGGACGGCCATTTTGACAATATTAATTCTTCCTAGCCAAGAGCATGGGATGAGTTTCCATTTGTTAGTGTTCTCTTTAATTTCTCTTAAGAGTGTCTTGTAGTTCTCGGGGTATAGGTCTTTCACTTCCTTGGTTAGGTTTATTCCTAGGTATTTTATTCTTTAATGCAATTGTGAATGGAATTTTTTTCCTGATTTCTCTTTCTGCTAGTTCATCGTTAGTGTATAGGAAAGCAACAGATTTCTGTGTGTTAATTTTGTATCCTGCAATTTTGCTGGATTCAGATATTAGTTCTAGTAGTTTTGGAGTGGAGTCTTTAGGGTTTTTATGTACAATATCATGTCATCTGCAAATAGTGACAGTTTGACTTCCTCTTTACTAATCTGGATGCCTTGTATTTCTTTGTTTTGTCTAATTGTCGTGGCGAGGACCTCCAGTACTATGTTGAATAACAGTGGGGAGAGTGGGCATCCTTGTCCTGTTCCCGATACTAGAGGAAAGGCTTTCAGCTTCTCACTGTTAATTAAGTATGATGTTGGCTGTGGGTTTGTCATGTATGGCCTTTATTATGTTGAGGTACTTGCCCTCTATACCCATTTTGTTGAGAGTTTTTATCATGAATGGATGTTGAATTTTGTAGAATGCTTTTTTTCAGTGTCTATGGAAATGATCATGTGGTTTCTGTCCTTTTTGTTGATGTGGTGGGTGATGTTGAATTTTCGAATGTTGTACCATCCTTGCATCCCTGAGATGAATCCCACTTGATCATGGTGTATGATCTTGATGTATTTTTGATTTTGGTTTGCTGGTATTTTGTTGAGTATTTTTGCATCTATGTTCATCAGGGATATTGGTCTGTAATTTTCTTTTTTAGTGGGGTCTTTGCCTGGTTTTGGTATTATAGTGATGCTGGCTTCATGCAGTGAGTTTGGAAGTATCCTTCCTCTTCTATTTTTTGGAAAACTTTAAGGAGAATGGGTATTATGTCTTCTCTATGTGTCTGATAAAATTCAGCAGTAAATCCATCTGGCCCGGGGCTGTTATTCTGGGGTAGTTTTTTGATTACTGATTCAATTTCGCTGCTCGTAATTGGTATGTTTAGATTTTCTGTTTCTTCCTTGGTCAGTCTTGAAAGGTTGTATTTTTCTAGGAAGTTGTCCATTTCTTCTAGGTTTTCCAGTTTGTTAGCATGTAGATTCTCATAGTATTCTCTAATAATTCTTTGTATTTCTGTGGGGTCTGTCAGGATTTTTCCTTTCTCATTTTTGATTCTGTGTATGTGTGTAGATTCTCTTTTTCTCTTAATAAATCTGTCCAGGGGCTTATCTGTTTTGTTTATTTTCTCAAAAAAACAGCTCTTGGTTTCATTGAATTTTTTTCTGTTGTTTTATTCTTCTCAATTTTATTTATTTCTTCTCTGATCTTTATTATGTCCCTCCTTCTGCTGACTTTAGGCCTCATTTGTTCTTATTTTTCTAGTTTCGATACTTGTGATGTTAGACTATTCATTTGGGTTTGTTCTTCCTTCTTTAAATAGGCCTGAATTGCTATATACTTTCTTCTTAGAACTGCTTCCGCTGCATCCCACAGAAGTTGGGGCTTTGTGTTGTCATTTGTCTCCATATATTGCTTGATGTCTTTTAATTTGGTCATTGATCCTTTGATTATTTAGGAGCATGTTGTTAAGCCTCCATGTGTTTGTGAGCCTTTTTTGTTTTCTTTGTACAATTTATTTCTAGTTTTATACCTTTGTGGTCTGAGAAGTTGGTTGGTGGAATTTCAATCTTTTTGAATTTACTGAGGCTCTTTTTGTTGGAAAATGTTGCATGTGCATTTGAGAATAATGTGTATCCTGCTGCTTTTGGGTGTACAGTTCTGTAGATGTCTATTAGGTCCATCTGTTCTAGTGTGTTGTTCAGTGCCTCTGTGTCCTTACTTATTTTTCTGTCTTGTGGATCTTTCCTTTGAAGTGAGTGGTGTGTTCAGGTCTCCTAGAACGAATGCATTGCATTCTATTTTCTCCTTTAGTTCTGTTAGTATTTGTTTCACATATGTTGGTGCTCCTGTATTGGGTGCATATGTATTTATAATGGTTATATCCTCTTGTTGGACTGAGCCCTTTATCATTGTGTAATGTCCTTCTTTATCTCTTGTTACTTTCTTTGTTTTGAAGTCTATTTTGTCTGATACAAGTAGTGCAACACCTGCTTTTTTTTCTGTATTGTTTGCATGAAGTATCTTTTTCCATCCCTTGACTTTTAGTCTGTGTGTGTCTTTGGGTTTGAGGTGAGTCTCTTGTAAGCAGGATATAGATGGGTCTTTCTTTTTTATCCATTCTATTACTCTGTGTCTTTTGATTGGTGCATTCAGGATATGTACTTACTGCCATTGCAGGCTTTAGATTCGTGGTTACCAATGGTTCATGGGTAACTTCTTTACTATCTAATCATCTAACCTAACTTATTAAGCTATTGTAAACACAGTCTGATGATTTTTTATTTCCCTCCCTTCTTATTCCTCCTCCTCCATTCTTTATATGTTAGATGTTTTAAAGTTTAGTCTTTTGTGTTTCCTTTGGCTGCTTTTGTGCATAATTGATTTTATTTTTTGCCTTTAGTATTTGGTTGGTCTGCTTTCTTTGGTGTGATTTTATTTTCTCTGGTGACATCTATTTTGCCTTAGGAGTGCTTCCATCTAGACCAGTCTGTTAAAGTATCCTGTAGAGGTGGTTTATGGGAGGCAAATTCCCTCAACTTTTGCTTGTCTGGGAATTGTTTAATCCCTCTTTCATATTTAAATGATAATTGTGCTGGATACAGTATTCTTGGTTTTTAGAAGGCTCTTCTGTTTCATTGCATTAAATATACCATGCCATTCTCTTCTGGCCTGTGAAGTTTCTGTTCAGAAGTCTGATGATAGCCTGATGGGTTTTCCTTTGTAGGTGACATTTTTTCTCTCTCTGGCTGCCTTTAGTACTCTGTCCTTGTCTTTGATCGATCTTTGCCAGTTTAATTATTGTATGTCTTAGTGTTGTCCTCCTTGGGTCCCTTGTGTTGGGAGATCTGTGGGCTTCCATGGTCTGAGAGACTATTTTCTCCCCCAGTTTGGGGAAGTTTTCTGCAATTATTACTTCAAAGACACTTTCCCTTTTTCTCTCTCTTCTTCTGGTACCCCCAATAATGTGGATATTGTTCCATTTCGATTGGTCACACAGTTCTCTTAAAATTCTTTTATTCCTGGAGATCCTTTTATCTCTCTCTGCCTCGGCTTCTCTGTATTCCTGTTCTCTGATTTGTATTCCATTTATGGTCTCTTGCACCTGATCCAGTCTGCTCTTAAGTCCTTCCAGAGATTGTTTTATTTCTGTATTCTCCCTCCTAACTTGATCCTTTAGCTCTTGTTTATTTCTCTGCAGGTCGATCAACATGGTTATGAACTTTATTTTGAATTCTTTTTCCGGAAGATTGGTTGTATCTGTGTCCCCAGGCCCTCTCAGGGGTTGTCTGGGTAATTCTGGACTGGTCCAAATTCTTCTGCCTTTTCATGGTGGTAGAGGTAGTTGTAGGCAGGTAGTGTGTGTATTAGCTGGGAGAACAAAGTCCCTGCCTGCCTGCTTGTCGCCTTGCCCTTCTCCACTGCCTGTGCTGGTTACCTGCACACCGGAAGCAGGCTCCGGGTTAATTTCCTGAGCCATGGCAGGTGGGTCATCCCAGAGCCCTGTGGGGAGAGGCAGGTGTGCCCGGTGTGCTCTCCTTAGAGAACAGCACTGCTTCTCGCCTTGCCCCTGCTTCCTCTGCCTGCCCTGTGCATGTGCACGCCGGTGGTGGCCCAGGCAGATGCGCACTGGGAGGAGGCTCTGGGTGGCTACTGTGGGCGCGGCCGCTCCCCGGCTACTCTGCTGGGGTCAAAATGAAGGGGGAATGAACAGCAGGCTGTTTATCGCCTTAAGGCGCTTCAGAGCTTTGTTGCCTCCCAGGGAGTTATGGCGCCTGATGTTTCCTAGGGTTCCCAGCTTCTGGGCTTAGTGTGCCGGGATGATTCCATGCAGCTGTGAGGCTGCTCAGCCTTTAAGACTTTCAAAAAGCCCTTGCTTTTCTTTTGTTCCAGGGGAGCCAGCTGCAGGGACCCGCCCGCAGATGTTACTTTCTGTTTCCCTAATACCCAGCACTGCATGCAATGTGTGTCTGTGCTCCCGGTGCGGATTACTAGTTTTGGTTACTTAGTAGTCCTGGGCTTCCACCCCCCTCTCCGCTCCAACTCCTTTCCTCCTGCCGGTGAGCTGGGGTGGGGGTGCGCACGGGTCCCACCAGGTTGCGGCTTGTATCTTACCCCCTTCTTGAGAAACTGTTCTCGCAGATGTAGATGTAGCCTGGCTGTTGTACTGTATCCTCTGGTCTCTCTGTTAGCTGTAGTTTTGTTTGTTGTATTTTAAAAAATATACATGGTTTTAGGAGGAGATTTCCGCTGCCCTACTCATGCTGCCATCTGCCCCAAATCCCTATTCTAGTTGTTCTTTTTAACAACTCTTTTTAAGTGATTGACAAGAGACCAGGCATACCTACTTGTGAACAAATGGTTGTATCCAAACATTACAGAATCAAGTCATGAATCCTAAAATTATGAAGCCAGAAAGATTAAGCAGCAGTTCATTTTTATGAGTATGAGTAGTTGAAAAGTAATACCTTTGGGTTCAAACACTAAGCATAACATAGATTTTTTATATAAATTAAACATTCAAACAAAAATATTTTAAGACTATAAACATTTAACTTATTTTTTAATATATCACTGCTGGTAAATGGCAATTTACAAATGTTGAATGTGTAGGTAGTAGCTCTCAACTTTTACATAATTTTATTGTACAAAAATTTTCAGGAGAATTTAATTTTCAACTAATGTCAAGGAAAATCTTGCTCTTAGTATTAATACTTAAAGTTTTAAAGTAATTGTAAAATTGTGTTGAGGAGGCCTCAGCTCTGTACACAGGCCTGGGGCTCATGGAGGCCTGAGCAGGTGAGGAGTAGAGTGCTGCCCTGGCAGACTTTACTATTAAAACCACTCTTCATCGCCTGGCCTCTGCGGTGTTGGTTTGTGGGTTGAAAAGCATGAGGGGAGATTGGATTAAGGATGGCGGCATGAGAGGTGAGACAGAAACCTCCCAAAACCACATATATGAAAATTTAGCAAATACATCTAATTCTGAAAGAGCAACAAGAAAGAAGGCTGTGGTAGACTGATTACACGTGGGGAAAATAGGAGTCAAGGAAAAGGGTAAAGTACCAAAGCCATTATCCAGAGGGACCCAAGCCATTTCCCCACCCCAACTCACTGTAGGGAGAAAGAGAAACGGAGGCGGGGGGTGTAGGCCTAGGACTACTGAACACCCAGCTCTGGAATACTTCTCTGGGAGCACGAACATACATTACATGGTGCTCCGGAGATGAGAGGGGTTGGAAAGCTAAAATGTGGAATACCCAGAGGGACAGATTCCAGCTGCTTGTGGGAAACATATCTATAACTGGCGAATCGTGGACAAAAAGGTAGGCAGTCTGAGAGACATCCTAACAGTGAGAGGGCTGCCAAAGGGGCAAGGATTGTGCAGAGCTTGCTTCTCAGGAGAAAGTACAAGTGGACAAATTGTATGGGGGCACTCTGTCTTGCAGGTCAGGAATTATCAGGAACTTCAGGTGTCCATCCTCCTGGCTGGCTACACAGCTACAAGACCCCCGGCCCTCGCCTCCAAGCGCCTTCTGGTTGGCACCAGATTGCAAACTGGCCACACCCGCAATTGCACCAGGCCAGAGAGAGGATGGCCCTCTGTACGGCCTCTACCAGGTGTAAAGCATAGAGGCTTCTCCCTGTGCGCTTGGCCCTCTGTTCCTGGCAGTGGGAGCAGACACTGCAGCTGGGAATCAGAAAAGAGCTCTTTCTTCCTAACAGACCCCAGTGCTGCTCGACTGACGCCTACCACCGCTCCAGAGACTGCACAGCTCGAGAGTAGAACTTCTGGGCACTAGAGGGCGCCACCTACAAATGTGAAACATCAAAGAAACCTGGTTCAACCCAAAATCTCACAAACACGAGAAAAAGGCCCAAGTGAAACAACTCATCAATCTTCCTGAAAGAGAGTTCAAAATAAAAATCATAAACATGCTCACGGAGCTACAGAAAAATATTCAAGAAATCAGAGAAGAATTCAGGAATAAAATACAAACGTTGAAGAAATCAGTTTCTGAAATGAAACACAATAGAGGGATTTAAAAGCATGTTAAAGTAGAGGAAATGGTAAATGAAATAGAAATTAGAGAACAGGAGTACAAAGAAACTGAGGAACAGAAAATAGGACCTCTAGGAATGAAAGAATATTGAGAGAATTGTACAACCAATCCATACGGAACAATATTTGCATTATAGGGGTACCAAGAAGAAGAAGAGAAAAAGGGTTAGAAAGTGTCTTTCAGTAGGTAATTTCTGAGACCTTCCCCAATCTCGGAAATGACATCATTTCTCAGGTGCACAGATGTCTCCACACAAGGCACCCAAGGAAGACAACACCAAGACATACAATAATTAAAATGGCAAAGATCAAGGATAAGGACAGTATCAAAAGCAGCCAGGGAAAGGAAAAATATCGCACACACACAAGAAAATCCATCAGGCTATCATCAGACTTCTCAACAGAAACCTTCCAAGTCAGAAAGAAGTGGCATGATATATTTAATGCAGTGAAACAGAAGGGCCTCGAATCAAGAATACTCTACCCGGCAAGATTATCATTTAAATTTGAAGGAGGGATTTCCAGATAAGCAAAAGCTGAGAAAATTTACCTCCCAGAAACCGTCTCTACAGTGTATTTTCGAGGGACTGCTCTAGATGGAAGTGTTCCTGAGGCTAAATAACTGTCACCAGGGGAAATAAAACCACAGTAAAGAAAGTAGACTGCTTAGTTATTAAGCATATGCAAAATCAAATCAGCTACCCCCAATGTCAGTCAAGGGATAGACAGAGTACAGAATATGATACCTAATATATAAACAATGGAGGAGGAAGGAAAAGGAGGGGGAAAAACCCATTAGATTGTATTTGTAATAGCATACTGAGTTAAGTTAGATCGTTAGATAGTAAGGAAGCTGCCCTTGACCTTTTGGTAATGAGAGATCTAAAGCCTGCAATAGCAATAAGTACATATCTATCATTACCCTAAATGTAAATGGTCTGAATGCACCAATCAAAAGACATACAGTCACTGAATGGATTAATAAAACAAGACCTGTCTATGCTGCCTACAAGAGACTTCAAAGCAAAAGACATACACAGACTGAAAGTAAAGGGATGGAAAAAGATACTTCATGCAACTAATAGGGAGAAAAAAGGAGTTACAGTGTATCAGACAAAATAGACTTCAAAACAAAGTTACGAGACAAAGAAGGACCTTATGTAATGATAAAGGGGTCAGTCCAACAAGAGAATATAAGTATTATAAATATCTGTGCACCCAACACAGGATCACCTACATATGTGAAATAAACACTAACAGAATTAAAGGGGGAAATAGAAAGCAATGGATTCATTTTAGGGGATGTCAACACACCACTCCTTCCAAAGCACAGATCAACCAGACAGAAAATAAGAAGACAGAGGCACTGAACAACACATTAGAATGGATGGACCTAACAGACAGCTACAGAACACTCCACCCAAAGGCAGCAGGATACACATTCTCAAGTGTACATGGAACATTTTCAAGAGTAGATCATACTAGGCTATAGATAGAACCTCAGCAAATTAAAAAAGATTGAAATTGTACCAACCAGTTTCTCAAACAACAAAGGTATAAAACTAGAAATAAATTATGCATAGAAAATAAGCCCACAAACACATGGAAGCTTAATATCATGCTCCTAAATAATCAGTGGATCAATGACCAAATGAAGAGAAATCAAGCAATACATGGAGACAAATGAAAACAATAATTCAACACTGCAAAATCTGTGGGACGCAGCAAAGGCCGAGCTAAGAGGAATTATATTGCAATACAGGCTTACTCAACAATCGCATATGAACAGTCTAAATGTACAATTAAACTAGAAAAAAAAGAACAAATGAGGCCCAAAGTCAGTAGGAGAGACATAATAAAGCTTAGAGCAGAAATAAAAGAATAAAACAATAGAAACAATGAAAGCAGAAGCTGGTGTTTTGAGAAAATGAAACATAAACCCCTAGCCAGACTTACCAAGAGAAAAAGAGTGTACACAAAGAGAATCGGACATGAGAAAGGAAAAATCACTACGGACACCACAGAAATACAAAGAATTTGAAAAATTATATGCTAACAAATTGTATAATTGAAGAAATGGACTTTCTAGAAAAATAGAACCTTTCAAGACTGACCTGGGAAGGAACAGAAAATCTGAACAGACCAGTTAACAGTAATGAAATTGAATTGTTTATCAAAAAACTACTTAAGAACAAAACCCATGGACCAGATGGCTTCACCAATGAATTTTATTAAACATTTAGAGAAGACCTAATACCCATCCTCCTTAAAGTTTTCTGAAAAAAAGAAGAGGAGGGAATACTTCCAAACTCATCTTACAAGGCTAGGCTAGCATCACTATAATACCAAAACCAGGCATAGACACCACAAAAAAGAAAATTACAGGCCAATATACCCAATGAACATAGATGCAAAAATACTCAACAAAATATTAGCAAATCGAAATAAAAAATACATCAAAAAGATCATCCATCATGATCAAGTAGGATTTATTCCAGGGATGCAAGGTTGGTACAATATTCAAAAATCTATCAACATTGTACACCACATCAATAAAAAGGACAAAAACCACATGATCATCTCCTAAGATGGCTGAAAAAGCATTCAACAAATTCCAACATCTATCCATTATAACAACTCTCAACAAAATGGGTATAGAGGTCACGTACCTCAACATAATAAAGGCAGATATGACAACCCCATAGCTAACATCATACTTCACATTGAGAAGGTGAAAGCTTTTCCTTTAAGATTTGGAACAAGACAAGGATGCCCACTCTCCCCACTTTTATTCAACATACTTGTGGAGGTCCTAGCCACAGCAGTCAGACAACACAAAGAAATAAAAGGCGTCCAGATTGGTAAGGAAGAAGTCAAACTGTCACTGTTTGCAGATGACATGATATTGTACATAAAAAACTCTAAAGAATCTCCCCCCAAAACTAGAACTAATAACTGAATGCCGCAAAGTTGCAGGATACAAAATCAATACACAGAAATCTGTTTAATTCCTATATACTATATATGAACTAATGAACTAACAGAAAGAGAAATCAGGAAAACAATTCCATCAAAAAATAAAATGCCCAGCAAAATCCTAACCAAGGAAGTGAAAGACCTATACCCTGAGAACTACATGACACTTATGAGAGAAATTAAAGAAGATACCAGTAAATGGAAATACATCCTGTGCTCATGGATAGGAAGAATTAATATTGTAAAAATGGCCATCCTGCCTAAAGCAATCTACCGATTCAATGCAATCCTTATCAAAATACCAAATGCATTCTTCAGTGAAGTAGAGCAAATAGTTCTAATTCATATGAAACCACAAAAGACCCCAAATAGCCAAGGGAATCCTGAGAAGGAAGAATAAAGTTGGGGGGATTATGCTACCCAACTTCAAGCTCTACTAAAAAGCCAAGCCACAGTAATCAAGATGGTACTGGCACAAGAACAGACCCATACATAAATGGAACAGAACAGAGTCCAGATGTAAAGCGAAGCATATATGGTCAATTAATACACGATAAAGGAGCCATAGATATACAATGTGGAAATGACAGCCTCTTCAACAACTGGTGTTTCCAAAACTGGAAAACTACGACTAAGAGAATGAAACTGGATCATTGTCTAACCCCATATACACAAGTAAATTTGAAATGGATCAAAGCCCTGAATGTAAGTCATGAAACCATAAAACACTTAGACGAAAGCATAGGCAAAACTCTTAAATACGAGCATGAGCTTTTTGAATATGAACATGAACTTTTTCATGAACACATCTCTTGGGCAAGGGAAACAAAAGCAAAAATGAACAAGTGGGACTTTATCAAACGAAAAAGCTTCTGTACAGCCAAGGACACCATCAGTAGAATAAAAAGGCATCCTACAGTATGGAAGAATATATTCACAAATGAAATATCCGATAAGGGTTTGACATAAAAATATATAAAGAGCTCATGCACCTCAACAAACAAAAAGCAAATAATCCAATAAAAATATGGTCAGAGAATCTGAACAGACACTTCTCCAAAGAAGAAATTCATATGACCAACAGGCACATGAAAAAATGCTCCACATCGTTTATCATCAGAGGAATGCAAATTAAAACCACAATAAGCTATCACCTCACACCAGTTAGGATGGCCAACATCCAAAAGACGACAACAAATGATGGTGAGGGTGTGGAGAAAGGGGAACTTTCCTACACTGCTGGTGGGAATGTAAATTAGTTCAACCATTGTGGAAAGCAGTATGGAGGTTCATCAAAAAACTCAAAATTTGACCCAGGAATGGACCCTATGAAACATGATCCCAGATTCAAAAAGCCATATGCACCCCTATGTTTATCGCAGCACTTTTTACAATAGCCGAGAAGTGGAAGCAACCTAATTGTCCATCAGTAGATGAATGGATAAAGAAGATGTGGTACATATACACAGTTGAATATTATTTTGCCATAAGAAGAAAGAAATCCTTCCATTTGTAAGAACATGGATGGAGGTAGAGGGTATTATGCTCGAAGAAATAAGCCAGGTGGAGGAAGACAAGCACCAAATAATGTCACTCATCCGTAGAGTATAATAACAAAGGAAAAACTGAAGGAACAAAACAGCAGCAGACTTACAGAATCCAAGAAAGGAGTAACAGTTACCAAAGGGAAAGGCACTGGGGAGGGTGGGTGTGAAGGGAGGGATAAGAGGATTAAGGGGCATTATGATTAGCACACATTATATAAGTGGGACACGGGGAAAGAAGTATAGCACAGAGAAGACAAGTAGTGACTCTATAGCATCTTACTATGCTGATGGACAGTGACTGTAATGGGGTATGTGGTGTAGACTTGATAATAGGGGAAATGAAGTAACCACAGTGTTGCTCATGTGAAATCTGAGGATAAGATTGTATATCAATGATACCTTAGTAGAATAAAAAAGACATATGCACCCCTATGTTTATGGCAGCACTATTTACAATAGCCAAGATATGATACCTTAATAAAAAAATTGTAATGAGCCGTTAAGTGTTTAATCTTTTTTTTTTTCCAGAGGGCATCTCTCATATTTATTGATCATATGGTTGTTAACAACAATAAAATTCTGTATAGGAGACTCGATGCACAATCATTAACGAACCCCAAGCCTAATTATCAACAGTCTCCAATCTTCTGAAGCATAACGAACAAGTTTTTACATGGTGAACAAATTCTTACATAGTGAATAAGTTCTTACATGGTGAACAGTGCAAGGGCAGTCATCACAGAAACTTTCGGTTTTGATCACGCATCATGAACTATGAACAATCTGGTCAATTATTATTCGTTTGATTTTTATACTTGATTTATATGTGAACCCCACATTTCTCCCTTATTATTATTATTATTATTATTAAAATTATTTTTAATAAAATGCTGAAGTGGTAGGTAGATGCAAGATAAAGGTAGAAAACATAGTTTAGTGCTGTAAGAGGGCAAATGAAGATGATCAGGTGTGTGCCTATAGACTAAGTATTAATCCAAGCTAGACAAGGGCAACAAAACATCACGGATGCAGAAGATTTCTCTCAAAATGGGGGGTGAGGTTCTAAGCCTCACCTCTGTTGATCCCCGATTTCTCACCTGATGGCCCCCCAGCGACTGTGCCTGTCTTAGGTTGTTCCTCCCTTGAGGAATCTTACCCATCTCTGGCTAACCAGTCATCTTCCGGGGCCATACAGGGAAATGTAAAGTTGGTAAGTGAGAGAGAGGCAATATTGTTTGAAAAGGTTAGCTTTTTACTCTTTTGCAGATTTATGCCCTGTGGCTTCTATGCCCAGCGTTTGTCTTGAGGTATCTTTACCACTTGGAAGAATTATGATATTCGGTAATTTCGATATGAGGCACGAATTCTACTTAGGGGTTGTAATTATGAGGGAAGAAGAGAAGCTATAGAAGTAGCAGATGGAAGAAAACATGGGAAGATTGATTATTTCTTTGACATATAATCTTGTAGTGTAACATAAGCGTGTATAGGTTTTAAATTACTAATTAAACTGCGTGCCCACATTAACATAATAGGAATACAGCTACATAACCAAAGCAGACCTACAATTACCAGCCATATCCAGTGAAACCAAGAAAACCAGTTAGGCACCGTAGGCATTTGTGAAAACTTATCAATGATATGATGGATATTGTCTAACTGAATTTGAATATTTTGAGAAAAATCAGACAAATTAAAACAACACATTCCTGATAACTGTTCACATCCCGTATGTTCTTTTAACAGTAGACAGTCTATAGTCGCAAGATTTTGGAGCGCTGCAACTTGCACTTCTCCTAATTCTTGGTTGAGATCCGACAGTATAGATCCAGTCAAATTTGTTGTTTTACTGTATGCACAGGCCAGCTTAGATATCTCCTTCTTCATTCCAATGGCAAGTCCAGAAACCGGTGGGATGAATGCAGCTACAACTGCAACAGCACCAGGATCGTTGTTGAAGTTTTTTGATGATCATCTTCTGGAATGACTCTTCCAGAGAATGTTGATGTTGGAAGTTCTTCATATCGTATCTTACTCATTTTCTGGGTAGCCGATTTAGGCTTTGATCCTCTGTATAAACACAAACAGACCCTTTGCCCACACTTTGATATGCCCTTTATACCATTGTGAAAAATTTTTTGGAGATCACCACATTTTCTTTTTTTTAAGAGAAAGGAATATTATTAAAAAAATGTACTTCCATAGCTGATCATCTGACACCCTTCAAATGATCAAAATTAAGGATATTTAAAGCATGCATTAATCGGTGATTTGCAGTTAGTTTTATCCTATCAGGGAGTAATCCCCCTTTTCTTTCTCTCTTTTCTTTTTGTTATCATTAATCTACAATTACATGAAGAATATTATGTTTACTAGGCTCTCCCCTATACTAGGTCCCCCCCCCCACAAACCCCCTTACAGTCACTGTGATCAGCATAGCAAGATGCTGTAGAATCACTACTTGTCTTCTCTGTGTTGCAAAGCCCTCCCCTTTCCCCCAACCCCGCATTATACATGCTAATCATAATACCCCCTTTCTTCTTCCCTGCCCTTATCCCTCCCTACCCACCCACTCTCCCCAGTCTCTTTCCCTTTGGTAACTGTTAGTCCATTCTTGGGTTCTGTGATTCTGCTGCTGTTTTGTTCCTTCAGTTTTTGTTCTGTTCTTATACCCCACAGATGAGTGAAATCATTTGGTATTTGTCTTTCTCTGCTTGGCTTATTTCACTGAGCATAATACCCTCTAGCTCCATCCATGTTGTTGCAAATGGTAGAATTTGTTTTCTTCATATGGCTGAATAATATTCCATTGTGTATATGTACCACATCTTTATCCATTCATCTACTGATGGACAATTAGGATGCTTCCATTTCTTGGCTATTGTAAATAGCGCGGCGATAAGCATAGGGGTGCATCTGTCTTTTTCAAACTGGAGTGCTGCATTCTTAGGGTAAATTTCTAGGAGTGGAATTCCTGGGACAAATGGTAAGTCTATTTTGAGCATTCTGAGGAACCTCCATACTGCTTTCCACAATGGTTGAACTAATTTACATCCCCAACAGCAGTGTAGGAGGGTTCCCCTTTCCCCACAACCTCGCCAACATTTGTTGTTGTTTGTCTTTTGGATGGTAGCCTTCCTTACTGGTGTGAGGTGATACCTCATTGTGGTTTTAATTTGCATTTCTCTGATAATTAGCGATGTGGAGCATCTTTTCATGTGTCTGTTGGCCATTTGTATTTCTTTTTTGGAGAACTGTCTGTTCAGTTCCTCTGCCCAATTTTAATTGGATTATTTGTTTTTTGTTTGTTGAGGTTGGTGAGCTCTTTATATATTTTGTACGTCAAGCCTTTATCAGATCTGTCATTTACAAATATATTCTCCCATACTGTAGAGTACGTTTTTGTTCTATTGATGGTGTCTTTTGCTGTACAGAAGCTTTTCAGCTTAATATAGTCCCACTTGTTCATTTTTGCTGTTGTTTTCCTTGCCTGGGGAGATATGTTCAAGAAGAGGTCACTCATGTTTATGTCTAAGAGATTTTTGCCTATGTTTTTTTCTAAGAGTTTTATGGTTTCATGACTTACATTCAGGTCTTTGATCCATTTTGCATTCACTTTTGTGTATGGGGTTAGACAGTGATCCAGTTTCATTCTCCTACATGTAGCTGTCCAGTTTTGCCAGCACCATCTGTTGAAGAGACTGTCATTTCGCCATATTATGTCCATGGCTCCTTTATCAAATATTAATTGACCATATCATATATGTTTGGGTTAATGTCTGGAGTCTCTAATCTGTTCCACTGGTCTGTGGCTCTGTTCTTGTGCCAGTACCAAATTGTCTTGATCACTATGGCTTTGTAGTAGAGCTTGAAGTTGGGGAGTGAGATCCCCCCTACTTTATTCTTCTTTCTCAGGATTGATTTGGCTATTCGGGGTCTTTGGTGTTTCCATATGAATTTTTGAACTATTTGTTCCAGTTCGTTGAAGAATGTTGCTGGTAATTTGATAGGGATTGCATCGAATCTATTTATTGCTTTGGGCAGGATAGCCATTTTGACTATATTAATTCTTCCTAGCCACGAGCATGGGATGAGCTTCCATTTGTGTCCCCTTTAATTTCTCTTAAGAGTGACTGGTAGTTTTCAGGGTATAGGTCTTTCACTTCTTTGGTTAGGTTTATTCCTAGGTATTTTATTCTTTTTGATGCAATTGTGAATAGAGTTGTTTTCCTGATTTCTCTTTCTATTGGTTCATTGTTAGTGTATAGGAAAGTCACAGATTTCTGTGTGTTAATTTTGTATCCTGCAACTTTTCTGTATTCCAATATCAGTTCTAGTAGTTTTGGAGTGGAGTCTTTAGGGTTTTTTATGTACAGTATCATGTCATCTGCAAATAGTGACAGTTTAACTTCTTCTTTACCAATCTGGATTCCTTGTATTTCTTTGTTTTGTCTGATTGCCGTGGTTAGGACCTCCAGTACTATGTTAAATGACAGTGTGGAGAGTGGGCATCCCTCTCTTGTTCCTGATCTCAGAGGAAAAGCTTTCAGCTTCTCGCTGTTCAGTATAATGTTGGCTGTGGGTTTATCATATATGGCCTTCATTATGTTGTGGTACTTGCCCTCTATACCCATTTTGCTGCGAGTTTTTATCATGAATGGATGTTGAATTTTGTCAAATGCTTTTTCAGCATCTATGGAGATGATCTTGTGGTTTTTGTCTTTCTTTTTGTTGATGTGGTGGATGATGTTGATGGACTTTCGAATGTTGTACCATCCTTGCATCCCTGGGATGAATCCCACTTGGTCATGGTGTATGATCCTTTTGATGTATTTTTGAATTCGGTTTGCTAATATTTTGTTTAGTATTTTTGCATCTACATTCATCAGGGGTATTAGCCTGTAATTTCTTTTTTGGTGGGGTCTTTGCCTGGTTTTGGTATTAGGGTGATGTTGGCTTCATAGAATGAGTTTGGGAGTATTCCCTCCTCTTCTATTTTTTGGAAAACTTTAAGGAGAATGGGTATTATGTCTTCTCTGTGTGTCTGATAAAATTCCGAGGTAAATCCGTGCGGCCCGGGGGTTTTGTTCTTGGGTAGTTTTCTGATTACCGTTTCAATTTCTTTGGTCGTAATTGGTTTGTTTAACTTTTGTGTTTCTTCCTTGGTCAGTCTTGGAAGGTTGTATTTTTCTGGGAAGTTGTCCATTTCTTCTAGGTTTTCCAGCTTGTTGGCATATAGGTTTTCATAGTAGTCTTTAATAATTCTTTGTATTTCTGTGGAGTCTGTCGTGATTTTTCCGTTCTCATTTCTGATTCTGTTGATTTGTGTTGATTCTCTTTTTCTCTTAATAAGTTTGGTTAGAGGCTTATCTATTTTGTTTATTTTCTCAAAGGACCAGCTCTTGGTTTCATTGATTTTTGCTATTGTTTTATTCTTCTCAATTTTGTTTATTTCTTCTCTGATCTTTATTATGTCCCTCCTTCTGCTGACTTTAGGCCTCGTTTGTTCTTCTTTTTCCAGTTTCGATAATTGTGATGTTAGACTATTCATTTGGAATTGTTCTTCATTCATCAAGTGTGCCTGGATTGCTATATACTTTCCTCTTAAGACTGCTTTTGCTGCGTCCCACAGAAGTTTGGGCTTTCTGCTGTTGTTGTTATTTGTTTCCATATATTCCTTGGTCTCTATTTTAATTTGTTCGTTGATCCATTATTTTGGAGCGTGTTGTTTAGCCTCCATGTGTTTGTGAGCCTTTTTGTTTTCTTTGTAGAATTTATTTCTAGTTTTATACCTTTGTGGTCTGAAAAGTTGGTTGGCAGAATTTCAGTATATTGGAATTTACTGAGGCTCTTTTTGTGGGCTAGTATGTGGTCTATTCTGGAGAATGTTCCATGTGCACTTGAGAAGAATGTATATCTTGTTGCTTTTGGATGTAGAGTTCTATAGATGTCTATTAGGTCCATCTGTTCTAGTGTGTTGTTCAGTGCCTCCGTGTCCTTACTTATTTTCTGCCTGGTGGATCTATCCGTTTGGGTGAGTGGCGTGTTGAAGTCTCCTAATATGAATGCATTGCAGTCTATTTCCCCCTTTATTTCTGTTTGTATTTGTTTCACATATGCTGGTGCTCCTGTGTTGGGTGCATATATATTTAGAATGGTTATATCCTCTTGTTGGACTAAGCCCTTTATCATTATGTAGTGTCCTTCTTTATCTCTTGTTACTTTCTTTGTTTTGAAGTCTATTTTGTCTGATATTAGTACTGCAACCCCTGCTTTCTTCTCTCTGTTGTTTGCCTGAAATATATTTTTCCATCCCTTGGCTTTTAGTCTGTGCTTGTGTTTGGGATTGAGGTGAGTTTCTTGTAAGCAGCATATAGACGGTTCTTGCTTTTTTATCCATTCTATTACTCTGTGTCTTTTGATTGGTGCATTCAGGCCATTTACATTTAGGGTGACTATTGAAAGATATGTACTTATTGCCATTGCAGGCTTTAGATTCGTGGTTACCAAAGGTTCAATGTTAGCCTCTTTAGTATCTTACTGCCTAACTTAGCTCGCTTATTGAGCTGTTATATACACTGTCTGGAGATTCTTTTCTTCTCTCCCTTCTTATTCTTCCTCCTCCATTCTTTATATGTTGGTTGTTTTATTCTGTGCTCTTTCGTGTTTCCTTTTTACTGCTTTTAGTGGGTAGTTGATTTTATTTTTTGCCTTTTGTTAGTATTTGATTGGTCTGCTTTCTTTGGTGTGATTTTATTTTCTCTGGTGACATCTGTTTAGTTTTAGGAGTGCTCCCGTCTAGAACAGTCCCTCTAAAATACCCTGTAGAGGTCGTTTGTGGGAGGCAAATATTGTCACCATTTGCTTGTCTGGGTATTGTTTAATCGTTCCATCATATTTAAATGATAATCGTGCTGTATACAGTATCCTTGGTTCAAGGCCCTTCTGTTTCATTGTATTAAATATATCATGCCATTCTCTTCTGGCCTGTAAGGTTTCTGTCGAGAAGTCTGATATTAGCCTGATGGGTTTTCCTTTATAGGTGACCTTTTTCTCTCTAGCTGCCTTTAACACTCTTTCCTTGTCCTTGATCTTTGCCATTTTTATTATTATGTGTCTTGGTGTTGCCCTTCTTGGATCCTTTCTGTTGGGGGTTCTGTGTATTTCCGTGGTCCGTTCGATTATTTCCTCCCCCAGTTTGGGGAAGTTTTCAGCAATTACTTCTTCAAAGACACTTTCTATCCCTTTTTCTCTCTCTTCTTCTTCTGGTACCCCTATGATGCGGATATTGTTCCTTTTGGATTGGTCACACAGTTCTCTTAATATTGTTTCCTTCCTGGAGATCCTTTTATCTCTCTCTGCATCAGCTTCTATGAGCTCTTGTTCTCTGGTTTCTATTCCATCAATAGCCTCTTGCATGTTATCCATTCTGCTCATAAATCCTTCCAGAGTTTGTTTCACTTCTGTAATCTCCTTTCTGGCATCTGTGATCTCCCTCTGGACTTCATCCCTTAGCTCTTGTATATTTCTCTGCATCTCAGTCAGCATATTTATGATTTTTATTTTGAATTCTTTTTCAGGAAGACTGGTTAGGTCTGTCTCCTTCTCAGGTGTTGACTCTGTGATCTTTCCTGTAATTTTGCCTTTTCATGGTGATAGGAATAGTTTGCAGAGCTGGTAAGAGTGACGGCTGGAAGAACTTCCCTTCTTGTTGGTTTGTGTCCTTCCTCTCCTGGGAGAACAGCGACATCTAGTGGCTTGTGCTGGGCAGCTGCGCAGACAGGGCTTCTGATTCCTCTGGCTGCTATGGAGTTAATCTCCGCTGTTGCTGTGGGCGTGGCCTGCCTCGGGCTGCTGCTCCGATATGGTGGAGCCGTGTTGGAGGGGTGCGGCCGGGAGGTAATTTATCTCTTTGAGAGGCCTTTGTGCTCCCTGCTGCCCAGGGGGTTAGAGTGCCTAGAGATCCCCAGATTCCCTGCCTCTGGACTAAGTGTCCCGGGACGCTTCCGTCCGGTTTTGGGGTCCCTGTCCCTTTAAGACTTCCAAAAAGCACTCGCAAAAAAGAAAAAGCTGCTCACTTTTCTTTGTCCCCAGGCGTGGCCTCAGGGACCCGCTCACAGGTCCTGTTTCCCTAGTATCCAGGACCGCATGCATGCACTGTGTCTGTGCTCTGGTCCGGATGGCTGGGGCTGGGTGTTTAGCAGTCCTGGGCTCCCTCTCCCTCCCCTCTCCAACTCCTCTCCTCCCGCCACTAGCTGGGGTGAGGGGTGCTCGGGTCTCTCTGGGCTGGGCTTGTATCTTACCCCTTTTGTGAGGCGCTGGGTTCTCGCAGGTGTGGTTGTGGTCTGGCTGTTGTCCTGTGTCCTCTGGTCTCTATCCTAGGAAGAGTTGTCTTTGTTATATTTTCATAAATATATGTGGTTTTGGGAGCCGATTTCCGCTGCTCTTCTCATGCCGCCATCTTGGCTCCACCGGTGTCTGTTTAATCTTTTATACACTTGTTTATTTAAACGTACTGCATTATTTGTCCCCTTGGGAGACTTCAAGCAATGGTGTAACAGAAAGAAAAGGCCCTAAGTATTTTTCTTCTTTTTGAAATATAAAAGTTAAATGAAATTCATGGACATGTACATTCCAATCTTGACGTGACCTTTTCTTGAAACTTCGTACAGTTTGGAGAGGCTATTGGGTAGTTTGGTGGAGTGCTATATTGTATTCTACCTTACTATTTGAGATGTCTGTAGAAATTTGAGTTCACCTAATCATCTATAATTTAGGGTTAGATTAAAAGTCTAATGGGGTTTACTTGGCAGTTGGCAAGATTGAGTACATGTCTTTTTAGCCTTTGTTCAAACCAGCCCTCAGCCTCTCATTTATTCACTGAAAAAGTATGCCTGGCATAAAAAAATTCTTGGTTTTGGGGATCCAGAATGTAGTATGATGAATAGCCATAATGTTAATAGTTCTGGAGGAATGGAAAAAATAGATCTAGATAATAAAACCAAATGTCTTGGACAGCATGTGCAATTAAACTAGGTGATAAGATTTTATCAGAAGTCACCAAGTATCAATCTGACTGATATTGGTTTATGTGCAAATAAAGGGAAGAACTAGCATCTGATTTCCTTCAGAAAAGGAGAATCTCTTAGCCAATGGAAACTTGTGGTTATATTCTCTCCAATAGTGAGTGCAAGGACCCATAAGGATTGGAAAGTCTGGAGCAGTTTACCCTGGTGAACTCTCAAATTAGACTTGCCAAGAGAAGGCTGAGGGCCAGGATCCCACGCTGAGGAGGAAGTACTGAGAGTAGAATCATACTGAGCTGGAGAGAGAACAGCCAAAAGAGGGGGTGTAGATCAAACAGAGAGTACCACAGGCAGGAATCTTAGAAGGCAAGCCGTAGTGTCTCTGAACACTACTCAAAAACAATGGAAAAGGTAACATCAGAAGAGTTTCCTGAATTCTTCATCATTCTAAAAGTTCAGGAACATAATTTCACATAAAGGTGAGAAATAGAAAAAAATTAGTGTCGAACCTCCAAAGCTATCAAACTGTATGTATGACTACTTTACCAAACATAAAATAGAGGAAGGATCTCTGCATAATTTTAAGGGAATGTTGTCAGTAACAGTTAGGGAACACTGTCCATGAGGAGGTGTGGCATTTGATTTGGGACCACCCTGTTATCTAGTTGAGGGTAGAGCCTGAAGGAGGCTTTAGTACTGGTTCCCACTCTGAAGGAATGTTTTTGATACGGTCCTTTTACATGCTATCTTATATCAGACTGAAAAGGGAGGTTATGAGATCACAATTCATTTACTTTGGGTAAAAGGGAAGGATAAGGAACTTTAGAAAATTGTGACTAATTCCATCAAGAGTTACTAAATCATTTGCCTTCTACTTTTACATTATCCAACACATTATTTCCTGTCATCTTCCATCCTTACCTAGCTTAGACTACTGGGCCTGTCACTATAGTCACGATTGTTCTGCCAGTTGCTTAGTTCCAAATCATTCTTGATGTGTGTTATCCCTCATCCCATATCCATTTACTCAACAAATACTGATTGAATGCCTATTACATACTAGACACTCTTTAAAGCACTGGCGATAATACAACATGGGTCAAAAGAAAGTTAGTGTTCTGAAGTTTACAGTTTCGTCTGTCAGTATGGGGAGCATAAATATTCATGCTGATAAATGTTAAAAGTCAAGGAAAGTGGAGAGTTGCTATTTATATGCAGTGGTAAGAGGTCTCTACTAGAATGTAAGTAAGGTAAGCTTCAGGAGGGCAAGGACCTTACAGGTCTGCTTATTATTGCATTCCTCCTGCTTAGAATGGTGTCTGACATTCTATATTGAGTGAATAAACGATAAACGATGTAGACTGAAGTAATCAAAGAATTGCGTATTATGTAGAATATTAGCAGGCAACAGCCGATCTTAAATTGTCACATCACTCCAATGCATCCCTCGCTGAAATACAAGAAGAGAAAGCTGTTGTCTCTTAATGAAGCCAGTAATCCCAGATCGGAATTGTAAATTGGGGTAACACCTGCTACTACTTAGCCGTCACTTTACCATTCTGTTAGGTCAGATAAGCGTCCGGGCCATAACTGGTAGTCGGGATAACTAGGAGCGTTTGCTGAACGTTTGGTGAACGAATCTAAGTACTGCTACGACGCAGGTCTCTCGAGGGCAGTGCTTAATTCGGCTAGCCCCATCAGCATAGAATAAGATGTTCGCTGAGTGAACGAATGGATGATCAAATAAAAACCTGCGAGCTTCCACGGTAAGCGTATTTAGGAGGGCGGCCCCATCATGGGTCTGGGTGGAAGGAGCGACACACTTTACCTTTGAGGATCTGTGTGCGGAACGAGCTCAGGACCACAGGCCCGGCTCCCGGCTCATAATGGTACCATAACGCTCGGCGTTAGACACCAGTATTTAAAAGCAGCGGGGAAAACCAAACCTAAGTTCTGCGCGTGCGTCGTCATCCCCGCGCAGCCAGCCCCGCCCACCAACTGCCTAAAGGACTCGATTGGCTGCTTCGCGGAAGGCCCGCCCCCGTGGAGGACCATCCCAGTAGCCTGTGCAAAGAACCGTAATTGACCTGACGTCATTCCGCAACCAGTCACAAGCAGGATCTTCAGCCTTACCCAATGAGATCTAGCACGGTCATGGCCCGCAGAGTTTGATTTTGGTCAGGGCTGCGTAAGTAGCGAGTGAGCAAGCTGCAGGTGTGTGGGGCGCGGGAGGAGGGGGCCGCGCCTCCTGCGGAGTTGCCGGGGCTGATCGCGGGGCCCCAAGGCCCAGCCCCGGTCGCTGGGGGCGTCGTTACTGCCTGGCTGACCCTGGTTGATGTCTGAGCTTTCTTGGACCTAGGCGAGCGTGTAGGGGACTTTGTGGGCTGCAAAATCCCCAGTCGGAGTTCCTTAACGGCGGCAGCTTGACCTTCCCGTGGTTGCCAGAGGCTCGGCTTCGGAGGGGGCTGAGCAAGGTGACCGTGCTGAGTTCGGGGAGCCCCCAAGGAAGCTTGCGGCAAAAGCGAGTGAAACGACCGGGCGCTTGTCTCGCCCGTTACCTATTTGGGAAAGTAAGTCACGTCATCTCTCTGGGGTTTATATTCTTTAAAATGAAGTTGTTGTTGTTGTTTTAAATGGTACCCTAATACGTTTGTTTGTAAGGAAGAGCTACCATTCATTTTGTTAAAACCTTGAGTCGGCCTCCTGCCTACATTCAAGAGTGGGCCAAACCCATCCCAGTCCTGAGTCTCAGCCCGAAGTGTTAACTGAAAACTGGTCCTTGTCACTGAAGTCAAGTCACAAAACACAATGACAAGGTTTTGAAGAAAGGAAAGGAATAGTTTATTAACTTGCCAGCAAATTAAGTGGCAGATTCCTGAGACAGTGTCCTGAATCACCAGCAGGGCTTTTAAAGGCGAAATAGTGGGAGAGAGGCTGTGGCTGGTGTTCATGACCACAGACTCATAAAGTAGCAAATTGCAAGAATCCAAGCAGACATTCTTTTGAAGATTCAGTTGCTTTTTGTTTATCTTACCTTATCGGTTTCTCCTCGGTACTCTGGGACGGGATGGTCTTGGCTTCTGCAAAATCAGCTTTCTGCATTATCTCTGACCCTGAGTCTCAGAAAATAGGGAGAATTTTCTCCATTTTCCCTATTTATAATATTAATAGTATGACTTTAACAGTGAGTTAAAGAAAAGGATAGGATTTTTAGGAAGCTATTTATCTGATAGGACAAATATCAGCAAAAGGTACAAATGAAGCAGAATATAGACATGACCTTCACAGATAAAAAGAAACTGCCACCTGTTAATGCTTACAAGGTTTTGGGAGCTACTTGAGTTCATTTTCAAGTTAATGTTAGTATTAAATTTTAAAACCAAAGATGTAATTCAGTTTTCCTCTGTTATAAAAGCTTTCAGAAGAGAGGGAGTTTTGCTTTTGCAATTAACTTGAAAGCTTCCATGCTATGTGTCTAGTCTATTGATGATATTTATTAACTAGCCCCATTGGTAAGCTCAAACATTCTATGAACTTTTAATGCAATTTCACTGATAAATTGAAGTTTCCTTTACCGGCCCTTCTCCAGTCCTCCATTCCTCTTTCTCTTTGGCTTCCTTCAAAATAATGCTGGCCAGAAGAGATTTGTTGATGGTGTAATGTGTAACAAAAGGATTCTTCCAGGTTATTTAATAGAATTTATGTGGCAGTTGTTTGTCAGGAGTAATGTTTTCTAATTTCTTCTTTTTCTGAAGGTATCAAGAAACCAGTAATGTTTCTTTGAATTTGCCTCTGATGCTTCATCAATGTCACTTATACTGAATATTTTAAGAGAGATGCTGGAATACTTTGGTGTTCCCACTGGGCAGGTAAATATCTTTAAATGGATTTGAAGGCACCTGTTGCATTTGTTTTTGGGTCTCATTCTGAAGATGATTTATATAAATAATTAAGGCAAAATTGTTACTTTTTAGGTGTAACAATGGTGAATTTGCAATAGTATAGATTTGATAGTTTGAGTTAAAAAAGGGATGATTAGAAACCTATTTACCTGATAAGTCAAAATGTCAACAAGAGATACAAGTGAAGCAAAATATGGACATGACCTTCATAGATAAAATATATTTTAAATTATCTATTGATTTTTATTTAAGGCAATTAAGAGTTTGACATTTGGATATAGAATGCCAACTTATAGTTAACCAAATTCAGAATTAACCTCAGGAAAGAGGATGACTTAGGTCTGAGAATTATAAGCAAATCCAATTTTGTCTACTCAGTGAACATCTAGTATATCTAAGACAGAATGGTTGGTCCTGCAGGTGATGCAGAGTAGTGGTACATGGCTCTTGTATTCCTGATGCTTAAAATATAATATGAGGAATAAGAAACATACAAATAACTGTAACATAAGACTGAATTTAAGAAAGATACAAAATAGGGAGGCTTAAAGAATGGGCAGATCTTTGCTATTTGTTATAGTGTATTAGGAAAGAAAGTCAAAGATTATTTTCAAAATTTTAAAAGTAAGTTGAAGAATGATGGTGCCATTAGAAACAGACAACTTGGTATGAGGAGCTAGTTTGAGTACACAGATAAGGTGAGCAAGATGTGCTGTTGGATTATATAAATACAAATAACCTGCAGCTGATCAGATGCATTGTTCTAGAATGTTGGAAAGAAAAGAGATTCAGCTTTTGAATTATCTGCATTCTTTTGATATTTGAACCCATGGACTTGGATTATACAATGGAAGATGTCACTGGATGTTATTAAAGCATTATTAATTTCAGAAAAAGTGAGATTGAAGATAATGAGGACTGAGTAATTGTTGAAGATTTGCTTATCATTAGAGTATTGATATCTTTAGAAACTTCTGAGGCAGCCAGCCATATTGTAGAAGTTTGAAGGAAGGAAAGTAGCACCTTTTTTTGAAAAGTCTGTGAAAAGAAATCGAAAGGGGCCATCACCTTGAAGGGGCAACAAGATTTAAATTTTCTTTTATCTTCTTTTCAATGTGAGAGGTAACTTCATGTTTGGAAGTACTGGGAAAGAACCACATAGACAGGAAAAGATTTAACATAAAATGAGAGAGTGGTTGCCTCTCCCTAAGATTAAGAGAACAATGCCCTGGAGAAAGTAGATGGGCAGAGGACATAAACAAATAAGCTTTGGAAAGAAGATAGGCAGTCAAGAGTAGACTAAAAGTGAGATATGGTGGAGAAAATTTCGAATGGAAAGAAATGAAAATTGAGGTATGTCACATTGGAGTCTTTGGTTTTCCCAAGAGCAGATAATGTAAATGATGGCATTGGGGATTTCAGAGATTGGCATTGCTTTGAGTGACACAGTGGAGAACAAAACATGTTATGAAGGGGTTGCAGAATACCTGTGTAGAATACCCAGTTGAAGTCAGCATCAATGTGTAGTCTTTCTAAATAGTTTCATTCTTTTTTTCTCCAGTGGTTGGGGTAGTTTATCCATTAGTAATGCGAGAACACATAATATCAATAGGATGAATCATTTTTGAGTGCTAATGAGCATATCGTTGAAACAGCTTGAAAATTCCTGTGAGGTAGGAAAGTCAGTGAAGTCAAAATTAGGGTGCTGGTCTAGGAAGAGAAGAAGGAGGTGAAATTATAAGAACAATGAGGATGGTCAATGGAGTAAAGGAATGAGACAGGACAGAGGTTTTTGTCAGGATGAAAATTTCTAATCCCAGATTTTCTCCTGAGTTCTAGAACTGTATATTCATCTGCTTATTAGATATTTCCATGAGGATGCTAATAGGATGCTATCTGTGTCTGTCACTCATAGTAAACTTGTCCTTGTTATGGTATCCTAGGAAAAATGAAAAATCTAATTTTTAATTCTCTTTAAAGAGAGAAAATGCTTTCTTCCTGTGGAAATCTCTGGCCAGAGAGCAAATGTTATGTCATATTTTTGGGGAGGTTCTTGTGGGAATAGTTTATGCCAGTGTGGGAGGCGCAAGCTAAAGGACAAAGTAAATTTATAGTAGCCCATTTCATTTTAATTAGCTTTTTAAGAACTGACTTGTAGCAAGTAAGTAAAGAATTCTTCTACAGTAAGTAAAGAATTCTTAAATTGCCTAAGGCCTGATTCCTTAATTTCCCCTCTTTATGTCTTCTTTAAAGAAATTATGTGAATATCCTCTGCATTACCCCATTGCTTGAGAAATTGAAATTGTCAATCTTTGGGCCAAATGATGGGATTATCAACTGAGGGGAGGGAGGAAATTTTTCTGAATAGTTTCCCAAGGTATTTGGCCATTATAAGATATAGAACAAAATGAATTTGTGGTGCTATCTTAAAAAAATCTTTCTTCCTGGAAATATATATGTTAATTCCATCCTCCCCTTTTAAGATTATGGCATTCTATGTATTTTTTAAAAAGATGTTACTGCATCTTTTTATCTTTTTTTCAGAAATATATAAACATACTTAATAGAGTACTTATAAAACAGGGCTTTATATTTAAACAGGCTTTGCAGATTTGGGAAAATAAAGACTATGGATCAGCTCGGAGTATTGTTCGTATTATTGGGAAAATTCTGCCTTTAGAACCTTGTGCAAGGCCTAATTTTGAGGTAAGTCAGTCAGAATACATTGTTTAAGCACTGTGTATGAAATAATCCTAGGCTTTCCTGGAGATATAGAATAGAACAAAAGAAGAAACATTTCCTGCAAGACAGAAATCTTTAGTTTATTCTTGGAGACAAGTCATTTGGGGCATATTTTTGTGTTTATTTAAGTAACTACATTCAAAGATAGGCAGGTGAAAAGCAATACCTGCATAGCTTGTTTTATTCTAGTTTATGCTTTATGATAGATGACATTAACCAGGAGAGAGAATATTGCTACATGTTTAGAATTTAGAATAATACTTTCCTCAGTGTTTTTCCTTGCTAATAGGTGTGTGTTTTTCTATTGAACATCCTTTTTCCTTTTCATGCCTTTGGGTTTTTTAACTGACTTAATTTCCATGGACATCTGTCTTCCCCCAACTCCCTGCTGAGCTTTGACTTTTTTTTCTCTTTTTTACTTTAGTTGATCCCACTCTTGAACTCTGGAGACTCTACTAGCTGTGGGTCTGTAGTTCCATCTTTTGCTGATATTTTGTGTGTGGCAAATGATGAAGAAGCCAGTTATCTCAGATTTCGGTAATGTTATGCTCTTGTCTTGGAAAGTACGGTATGGTCTGTAATCTGAATTGTTACGTGTGCTGAAGTTTGTTCATAGTAACTAAGCCTTTTTCATTGGGCACTGCCTGTGTCCTACTGGTATCTTCCTAATAAGCATGACTTGTTGTTTCTCATTTTTAGCCAAGTTTCCTTCCTGTACATTTAAACCTAACACCAGGCCTAGGAAGGAATTATATTAAAAGGATATTGGAATCACTATGTTCATTTCAGGAGAAAGCTGTTTCCTATTCTAGATACTAGATTTACTTTATATATTTAGCCAAAACTAATATAGTATTTATAGTGTGCCTGGTATTGCTGTTGAATATATTCAAAATTTGGATCTATTACTGCTCGAGAGTACTAACTTAGGTTTTAGTATATTAGTATATCAGATACAGGCTATATGTACAATAAAGGTTAATTATTACAATATTCTCGTTAAATTTATTATGTATCAAACTTGTTTATCAATTTTTTAAAAGTTAGAATACCATAACTTACCCATAAAATAACAGTGAATATAAGGCCCTTCAATTCCCTATCTTTTATTCAGATTATGTAGAATTTCTAAATAAATCAACTTTATTTCTAAATAAATTAATTTGACTGTTTAAAGCTAATAGGTAAAACTGTTATTGGATAATTATTTTTGTTTTATAATCTGAAAGCAAGATTTGTTCCTTCATTGACTGACCACTTATTGGTCACCTACTAAAGGCAACATTCTGTTGAGGATTCCGAGTAACACAGAATTTTGGGCTTGTTCTCAGTGAGTGTAGAGACAGTCACGGGATAAAGAGAGCCACTCTGATTTTCTTTAGTTGTCTCTATTTCTCTTTAATGGAAATAATTAATTTCTCTTGGAAAATTTCCCTCCCTCCTTTTCTTTTTCTCCCTCTCCACTTCTTCCCTTAACCCAAAGAAACAGTATACAGAAAAATGAAGAAGAGGACAAAAATGCAGTTCTCAATTCTTTGCAATTAGTTTGGGATCCATTGTCACCTGCTGTAAGACATAATAAACCAATGAAAAATGATCAGCCTGTAAGTGAAGCTGCAATTAAAAAAATTGCTGCCCTTGAAGATGAGCTAACTTTTCTTCGCTCTCAGATTGCTGCAATTGTGGAAATGCAGGAACTGAAAAACAGTACAAATGCTGGTAAGTAACATACTGGATTTTTGTTTCCTTTAGATGGTATTCATTTAGTATTTAAGTCAGTTCTGAATAAGAATCTTTGATGCTAGTGTATCTGGTGAATGACATTAAATATAAAAGGGTGTTGGGTATATAAAATTATGCCTAATGTTTATTTAGAATAAATTAAGACACATTTGTGGTGAGAGGGATAGCTTTGGTTTAAAGAGCTATCTATGCTACCAAAGCTTGTACTTTTGTATTTAAAAAAAGGCTGTTTTCTGAGTAAGCTTTTCTAGTCCTTTGTAAAGCACTGGAAATTTAGGAGGAAGAATGCATTAATTTGAAAGAAGAGTTTAAGTATGACTCTTTATATATTAGTAGTTTGAAGTTATTGCTGCTGTACTTGTACCAAACTCAGGTGAATGATGTTTCCTGTATGATCCTGTTCTAAATTTTTTGAGACATGACCTGCTTTAAACAATACTCATATATGCAAATATAATATATATGTATATATATATATCCATTACACACATACAATTTAAATATAATAAAATATTTATCTAGTTTTGTGTATTTATAATGTATAAATATTATATTTGTATTACTACATAATAATAATTAAAATGAGATATACACACTTTTTTTAAGCAATCATGTTACACACAGCCTTTTAGGAGCAAATCCATTGTGAAAAAGTTAAATATTCAGTAGCTATCTTGGGCTCTTGCCTAGAAAATTTATGCTTGGGTGTTTCTACAGTGTCTTCATAGAGTGAATATACCAGTTTGAGTGTTTCTAACTACAAGCTGGTGATCATGTTTTAGCTTTTTTAAATAGAGAATGAAATTCAAATTGTATGTGAATTCCTGAAAAAGCACTTTTTATTTTATTTTTAAAATGCATTCTCTCCTTTCTTCCCTTTAAGGGCCTACACAGATAATCCTAATTGAATTAAAAACAAATTTATTATTTAGCTTGATTTATAGAAATTGCTAAACAGATGAGATTGTGTTTTCTTCCTGGCTACCATATTATTTTCATAGCATTATGAAAATTGTTCCTGTTTTGGTTCTAATTAGTGTTATGTTGGAGAGAATTTTGCATGATTTTTCATCAGACTACTTGTTTTTAGGCTTCCTTGACTTGAATGATGGGCCTAGTGGTTTGGGACAGTTGCCATCATCAGCAACTGCTCAGTCAAGTGTCGGGCCAGATCTGCTATCAGGTTCAGCTCTTCTCTGTCCTCCTCCTCCTCCACCCCTGCCGCCTCAGTTTTCTGCTCTGCAGCCTCAATGTTCTCTTCTCGTACAACCAGTATCTGACAATTTCTGTGACTCAGATAATTCAGCAGCTGGCATGAAAAAGCAGCACCCAGGTGCTAGTAAAACCAATTATAGCCGTCGTTCAAAACACAAGAAAAGTAAAGATGTTCCAAACATGATGGATGTTCTAAAGGATATGAATAAGGTGAAGCTTCGTGCCATTGAACGGTAGGTATGTTGTTATAGTTTGAGAAATGAACCAAAATGTTATCAATTATGTTTTTTTTAATTTTTTAAATTTTGGTATCATTAATCTAAAATTACATGAAGAACATTATGATTACTAGGCTCCCCCCTTCACCAAGTCCCCCCCACATACTCCTTCACAGTCACTGTCCATGTATAGTAAGATGCTGTAAAATCACTACTTGTCTTCTCTGTGTTGCGCAGCCCTCCCCGTGCCCCCCCACACTATACATGCTAATCGTAATGCCCCCTTTCTTTTTCCCCGCCCTTTTCCCTCCCTTCCCACCCATCCTCCCCTGTCCCTTTCCCTTTGGTAACTGTTAGTCCATTCTTGGGTTCTGTGATTCTGCTGCTGTTTTGTTCCTTCAGTTTTTCTCTGTTTTTATACTCCACATATGAGTGAAATCATTTGGTATTTGTCTTTCTCCGCCTGGCTTATTTCACTGAGCATAATACCCTCTAGCTCCATCCATGTTGTTGAGAATGGTAGGATCTGTTTTCTTCTTATGGCTGAATAATATTCCATTATGTATATGTACCACCTCTTCTTTATCCATTCATCTACTGATGGACATTTAGGTTGCTTCCGTATCTTGGCTATTGTAAATAGTGCAGCGATAAACATAGGGGTGCATCTGTCTTTTTCAAACTGGAGTGCATTCTTAGGGTAAATTCCTAGGAGTGGAATTCCTGGGTCAAATGGTATTTCTATTTTGAGTTTTTTGAGGAACCTCCATACTGCTTTCCACAATGGTTGAACTAATTTACATCCCCAACAGCAGTGTAGGAGGGTTCCCCTTTCTCCACAACCTCGCCAACATTTGTTGTTTGTCTTTTGGATGGTAGCCATCCTCACTGGAGTGAGATAATATCTCATTGTGGTTTTAATTTGCATTTCTCTGATGACAAGCGATGTGGAGAATCTTTTCATATGTCTGTTGGCCATCTGAATTTCTTCTTTAGAGAACTGTCTATTCAGCTCCTCTGCCCATTTTTTAATTGGATTATTTGCTTTTTTGTTTGTTGAGGTGTGTGAGCTCTTTATATATTTTGGATGTCAACCCTGTCATTTTCGAATATGTTCTCCCATACTGTAGGATACCTTTTTGTTCTATTAATGGTGCCCTTTGCTGTACAGAAGCTTTTCAGCTTGATATAGTCCCATTTGTTCATTTTTGCGTTTGTTTCCCTTGCCCGGGGAGATATGTTCAAGAAGAGGTCACTCATGTTTATGTCTAAGAGATTTTTGCCTATGTTTTTTTCTAAGAGTTTTATGGTTTCATGACTTACATTCAAGTCTTTGATCCATTTCGAATTTACTTTTGTGTATGGGGTTAGACAGTGATCCAGTTTCATTCTCTTACATGTAGCTGTCCAGTTTTGCCAGCACCATCTGTTGAAGAGACTGTCATTTCCCCATTGTATGTCCATGGCCCCTTTATCGAATATTAGTTGACCATATATGTTTGGGTTAATGTTTGGAGTCTCTATTCTGTTCCATTGGTCTGTGACTCTGTTCTTGTGTCAGTACCAAATTGTCTTGATTACTGTGGCTTTGTAGTAGAGCTTGAAGTTGGGGAGTGAGATCACCCCCACTTTATTCTTCCTTCTCAGGATTGCTTTAGCTATTCGGAGTCTTTGGTGTTTCCATACGAATTTTTGAACTATTTGTTCCAGTTCATTGAAGAAAGCTGTTGGTAATTTGATAGGGATTGCATCGAATCTGTATATTGCTTTGGGCAGGATGGCCATTTTGATGATATTAATTCTTCCTAGCCATGAGCATGGGATGAGTTTCCATTTGTTAGTGACCTCTTTAATTTCTCTTAAGAGTGTCTTATAGTTTTCAGGGTTTAGGTCTTTCACTTCCTTGGTTAGGTTTACTCCTAGGTATTTTATTCTTTTTGATGCTATTGTGAATGGAATTGTCTTCCTAATTTCTCTTTCTATTAGTTTATTGTTAGTGTATAGGAAAGCCACAGATTTCTGTGTGTTAATTTTGTATCCTGCAACTTTGCTGAATTCCAGTATTAGCTCTAGTAGTTTTGGAGTGGAGTCTTTAGGGTTTTTTATGTACAATATCATGTCATCTGCAAATAGTGACAGTTTGACTTCCTCTTTACCAATCTGGATTCCTTGTATTTCTTTGTTTTGTCTGATTGCCGTGGCTAGGACCTCCAGTACTATGTTAAATAACAGTGGGGATAGTGGGAATCCCTGTCTTGTTCCCGATCGCAGAGGAAAAGCTTTCAGCTTTTTGCTGTTCAATATGATGTGGGTTTATCATATATGGCCTTTATTATGTTGAGGTACTTGCCCTCTATTCCCATTTTGCTGAGAGTTTTTATCATGAATGGATGTTGAACTTTGTCAAATGCTTTTTCAGCATCTATGGAGATGATCATGTGGTTTTTGTCTTTCTTTTTGTTGATGTGGTGGATGATGTTGATGGATTTTTGAATGTTGTACCATCCTTGCATCCCTGGGATGAATCCCACTTGGTCATGGTGTATGATCCTTTTGATGTATTTTTGAATTCTGTTTGCTAATATTTTGTTGAGTATTTTTGCATCTACGTTCATCAGGGATATTGGTCTGTAGTTTTCTTTTTTGGTGGGGTCTTTGCCTGGTTTTGGTATTAGGGTGATGTTGGCTTCATATGAGTTTGGGAGTATTCCCTCCTCTTCTATTTTTTGGAAAACTTTAAGGAGAATGGGTATTATGTCTTCCCTGTATGTCTGATAAAATTCCAAGGTAAATCCATCTGGCCCGGCGGTTTTGTTCTTTGGTAGTTTTTTGATTACCACTTCGATTTCGTTGCTGGTAATTGGTCTGTTTAGATTTTCTGTTTCTTTGTGGGTCAGTCTTGGAAGGTTGTATTTTTCTAGGAAGTTGTCCATTTCTCCTAGGTTTCCCAGCTTGTTAGCATATAGGTTTATATAGTACTCTCTCATAATTCTTTGTATTTCTGTGGGGTCCGTCGTGATTTTTCCTTTCTCATTTCTGATTCTGTCGATTTGTGTTGACTCTCTTTTCCTCTTAAAAAGTCTGGCTAGAGGCTTATCTATTTTGTTTATTTTCTCAAAGAACCAGCTCTTGGTTTCATTGATTTTTGCTATTGTTTTATTCTTCTCAATTTTGTTTATTTCTTCTCTGATCTTTATTATGTCCCTCCTTAGGCTGACTTTAGGCCTCATTTGTTCTTCTTTTTCCAGTTTCAATAATTGTGATATTAGACTATTCATTTGGGATTGTTCTTCCTTCTTCAAGTGTGCCTGGATTTCTATATACTTTCCTCTTAAGACTGCTTTTGCTGTGTCCCACAGAAGTTGGGGCTTTGTGTTGTTGTCATTTGTTTCCGTGTATTGCTGGATCTCCATTTTAATTTGTTCATTGATCCATTGATTATTTAGGAGCGTGTTGTTAAGCCTCCATGTGTTTGTGAGCCTTTTTGCTTTCTTTGTAGAATTTATTTCTAGTTTTATACCTTTGTGGTCTGAAAAGTTGGTTGGTAGGATTTCGATCTTTTGGAATTTACTGAGGCTCTTTTTGTGGCCTAGTATGTGATCTATTCTGGAGAATGTTCCATGTGGACTTGAGAACAGTGTGTATCTTGTTGATTTTGGATATAGAGTTCTATAGATAGCTATTAGGTCCATCTGTTCTAGTGTGTTGTTCAGTGCCTCTGTGTCCTTACTTATTTTTCTGTCTTGTGGATCTGTCTTTTGGAGTGAGTGGCATGTTGAAGTCTCCTAATATGAATGCATTGCAGTCTATTTACCCCTTTAGTTCTGTTTGTATTTGTTTCACATATGCTGGTGCTCCTGTGTTGGGTGCATATATATTTAGAATGGTTATATCCTCTTGTTGGACTGAGCCCTTTATCATTATGTAATGTCCTTCTTTATCTCTTGTTACTTTCTTTGTTTTGAAGTCTATTTTGTCTGATACTAGTATTGGAACACCTGCTTTTTTCTCCCTGTTGTTTGCATGAAATATCTTTTTCCATCCCTTGACTTTTAATCTGTGCATGTCTTTGGGTTTGAGGTGAGTCTCTTGTAAGCAGCATATAGATGGGTCTTGCTTTTTTATCTGTTCTATTACTCTGTGTCTTTTAATTGGTGCATTCAGTCCATTTACATTTAGAGTGATTATTGAAAGATATGTACTTATTGCCACTGCAGGCTTTAGATTCGTGGTTACCAAAGGTTCAAGGTTAGCTTCTTTACTACCTTACTGTCTAACTTACCTCGCTTATTGAGCTATTATAAACACAGTCTGATGATTATTTCTCTCCCTTCTTTTTGCTCCTCCTCCATTCTTCATATGTTGGGTGTTTTGTTCTGTGCTCTTTTTAGGAGTGCTCCCATATAGAGCAGTCCCTCTAAAATACCCTGTAGAGGTCATTTGTGGGAGGCAAATTCCCTCAACTTTTGCTTGTCTGGGAATTGTTTAATCCCTCCTTCATATTTAAATGATAGTCGTGCTGGATACAGTAGCCTTGGTTCAAGGCCCTTCTGATTCATTGCATTAAATATATCATGCCATTCTCTTCTGGCCTGTAAGGTTTCTGTTGAGAAGTCTGATGATAGCCTGATGGGTTTTCCTTTGTAGGTGACCTTTTTTCTCTCTCTGGCTGCCTTTAGTACTCTTTCCTTGTCCTGAATCTTTGCCATTTTAATTATTATGTGTCTTGGTGTTGTCCTCTTTGGGTCCCTTCTGTTGGGATTTCTGTGTGCTTCCATAGTCTGAGCAACTATTTCCTCCCCCAGTTTGGGGAAGTTCTCAGCAACTATTTCTTCAAAGACACTTTCTATCCCTTTTTCTCTCTCTTCTTCTTCTGTTACCCCTATGATGCGGATATTGTTCCTTTTGGGTTGGTCACACAGTTCTCTTAATATTGTTTCATTCCTGGAGATCCTTTTATCTCTCTCTGCGTCAGCTTCTATGCGTTCCTATTCTCTGGTTTCTATTCCATCAATGGTCTCTTGCATCTTATCCATTCTTCTTATAAATCCTTCCAGAGATTGTTTCACTTCTGTAATCTTCCTCCGGACGTCATCCCTTAGCTCTTGTATATTGCTCTGCAGCTCCGTCAGCATGTTTATGATTTTTATTTTGAATTCTTTTTCAGGAAGACTGGTTAGGTCTATTTCCTTCTCAGAGGTTGTGATTTCGGTCTGTATCAAATTTTTCTGCCTTTTCATGGTGATAGAGATAGTTTGTGGAGCTGGCACAAGTGATGGCTGGGAGAACATCCCTTCTTGTTGGTTTGTGGCCTTCCTCTCCTTGGATAACAGTGACCTCTAGCCGCTTGTGCTGGGCAGCTGCGTGCAGATGGGGCTTCTGATTCTTGCCTGGCCTCTGTGGAGTTTAGCTCTGTGCTTGCTGTGGGCGTGGCCTGCCTTGGGCTGCTGCTCCGATATGGCGGAGCTGTGTTGGAGGGGAAACGGCTGGGAGGCTGTTTATCTCCGTGAGGGGTCTCCAAGCTTCCCTGCTGCCCAGGGGATTAGAGTGCCCAGAGTTCCCAGCTGCTGGGCTAAGTGTCCCAGGACGCTTCCATCCAGCTGTGGGGTCACTGTCCCTTTAAGACTTTCAAAAAGCACTCGCTTTTCTTTGTCCCCAGGGCACCGGCTGCGGGACCCGCTCACAGGTCTTACTGTCCTGCTTCCCTAGTTTCCAGCACCCCACGCATGCACTGTGTCTGCACTCTGGTGCAGATGGCTAGGGCTGGCTATTTAGCAGTCCTGGGCTCCGTCTCCCTCCTGCTCCAACTCCTCTCTTCCAGCCGGGAGCTGGGGTGAGCGGCGCTCGGGTCCCGCTGGGCCGTGGCTTGTATCTTACCCCCTTCGCAAGGCACTGGGTTCTCGCAGGTGTGGATGTAGCCTGGGTGTTGTCCTGTGTCTTCTGGTCTCTCTTTTAGGAAGAGTTGTATTTGTTGTATTTTCAAAAATATATGTGTTTTTGGGAGGAGATTTCCACTGCTCTACTCACACCGCCATCTTGGCTTCCTCCATCAATGATGTTTTAAAAAATTATATTTATCGAAGCAAACATTTTCAACTATTTTTCATTCCTCTTCACCCCAAACTCACCTCCCAGAGAGAATCATTTTCAATTTTTTTTTTAACTCTTTCTTCTAGTGTCTTATCTCCTGATTTTTGTAACAACATACTTCTTTTGCTATTTCTGGATATTTTCATTTTCATTACTTTCCATTGTTAAAAATCAGGAATATGTTCTCTTAGACTTTCTGCCCCCAGCACACAGAGACACCTGTACACTTCTTATTATATTTTTCCTGTATAGTTAAATCAGTCTTTACTTAAATTGGTGTTCAGAGTTTACATCCTTATTATAACAATAAACATTCACAGGTAAGCTGTTTCATATGCTAGGATTACATTTTTTTCAGTGAGTGGTTTTATTTTTTATTGCTGTTGATAATTGCCTCTGAATTTTTTTTTTTTTTTAATTCATTCACTTCGAGGAGCCCTCTGCCCTACTCTAGTCTCACTTGTTACTCTGTAAGCCCCCAGCATCGTCATCCTCAGGATTTCCTTTGCCGTCATCATGGGCATTCTCTTACCCTTTCTCCTGTGTTGTGTCACCTGTTTCTTGGGTGTCATATGTTCCTGTAGTTTCCTGAGAAAAGGTACATAAAAGGTAGATTTTTTAAAGACTTTGCATATCTGAAAATGTTATTATTTCATTCTCATACTTAATTGCTAATTTGACTGGGTTTACAATAGGTGGAAAATAAAATAATTTTCCTCAGAGTTTTGATGACATTATTCCATTGATTTATAGCTTCCAGTGCTCCTGTTGAGAGGTTGATGTCTGGTACTATGAATGAAAGCTGACTCTATTCTTGAAACATTTAAGATCTCTTTAGTCTTGACATTCTGAAATGTCATGATGTGCATTGGAGAGTTCTTTTTTATTTTCTTATGCTGGGCTCTTGTGGTCTCAAGCAATCTAGTTTTATGTGCTTCATTTCTGGAAATATCTTACAAACATTTCTCTGACAATTTTCTCCCATTACTTCTCTTGGAACTCCTATTAGAAGTTTGAATACCAGAATTAACTCTCCTCTTGCATTTTTCTCTGCCATTATATTTTTAATGTGTAAGAGCCATTTTTCTTTGAATGCCCCTTTTTGTATCTTCTTGCTTTGTTTTGTCCTCCTGAAAATATTAACTATAGCTTTAAGTTTTCTTTTGCTCTGGAATTATCTCTTTTTCCTGAATTCCCTTTTTCCTCTTCTTGATTTTGGTCTCCAAAGTTCTGGAGCCTGAATTTAGTATTTGGTGATTCTTGGCTATACATTCATATTTAGTAGTGACACAAGGAAAATCTGATTGAAAGTTCTTTATGTGAGGTAGAATTGTTAACTGGTAGGTTCACAGATTAGTGATTGACTAGAGTGATTTTGTTGGTTGGACAGGACCATATTTTGGTAGCTGTATGTCTTTTCTTTGGAGCTAAAGGGTTTTTCTAGAAAGTTCTTCAATCTCCTTCTTGATCAGGAGAATTGGGGATTACACAGGAGGTGCAAGCCAGGCAATTTGAGAGTTAAGTGGGGAAAGAAAAAGGGAGGACCGTATCAGTCCATGTGCGGGCTTTTCTTTAATCCCTCTATTTTCTGAAAGGCAGCTCACCGCCAACACTCTCTTCACTCATCAGCTTTTTGGCTTTCAACATTTTGTTGCAACTCTTATCTACTCTCTCCTCTTAATTTCTACATCTTTGTGAGTCTACATATTTTTCATTTCTTTACTCTTATTTTGATAGGATTTCACAGAGGTGTGTCATGTTCACCTGGAAATCCCTAATGAGGTTTTTGGTGAGATAATAAATATGTTTTTTACATTATAGTGTTAGGACATAAGTCATCTCATTATTAGGTTATGATTCAATCCTGGTATGAGGCAGCTAGTACAGAGAAAAGTATTATGGCTGTATGTGCACACTTGGTCCCAACTAGGTTGCTTACTGGTATCACTGGGCCCAGTCATTGTAAAATGGTGGCTTGGTCACCATACTGGAGAAGCAACTATGAGGCAAGCAGACTGTTCCCTCCATCCCCCTGTTCCCTCAGTTTCTACAAGTAGCAGTGTATTACATATTACTGCAAAATCAGATGAGATTCCCACATCTTTACATTTACAAACTTACTACCCATGTTCTCTGCCTTCCATCTCGTTATTGTGAATGAAGTATACTTGTTCACATCTAGGCTATCCCTTGGCTACTGAGTTCCCTTCTCTTGTCTAAAGCATTTCACTTAAGAATATCCTTTCTGTCTTCTGCAGAATCAAATTTTCCTTCTTAACTTTATCTTCTCCTCACTCCTAAGTATTTCCCATCTTCAGAACAGTATATTCCCAGCTGTTACTGTTTCTCTTTTTCCCTTTCTGATATAAATTCTTGATGTTTATAGTTTGTTTACTTTCTCACTGCTTTCTTCTACCCATTGTAATGTGGTGTTTCTTCCCATCACTCTCTTGAAAACTATTATTTTCAAGTTTACCAGTGACTTTGTGTCACCAAATCTAATGGCTGTTCTCATTGCCTCCCTTAATTGACCTCTTGGCAGCATTCGGTAGAGTCCATGGTTCCCTCCTCCTTGGAACCCTTTCTTCACTTGGCTTTGATGAAATCACACTTGGTCTTTCTCTGATATCATTGCCCACTCCTTCTTATTTCTTTGTTTACTCTTCTTTTTTGGGCTTGCTCTCTAAATATCGTTGATCTCTTTAGTCTCAGCCCCCTTCTCTTCTCCATCTACACTGTCTTCTTTGGTGGCCTCATCCCTTCCTTTGGTTTACATAACAGCTATGTGCTGTTATGTCATTAGACTCTCACATTTATTTTTCTATCCCTGACCTCTCCTCTGCGGCCATGCCTGCTTGACCTTTTCATTTATCTGTCTCACAGGTATCTCAAGCTTCCATGTTCAAAACAGAATTCTTCTTTCCTATGTGTTCCCTTCCTCCACTTGAAAACTTGTTCTTCCCCAAGTCTTCTGCGTCTAATAAATGGCAAAACCAGCACCCAGTTCCTCAGACCAAACATCTAGGAATCATCTTTGTTTTTTCATTTATTTTCTGTCTCATATCCTTTCCCTCAGCACATAGCTCAAATCTGTGGACCCTCAGGATCCACTTGCCACCCCCCAGGCTAAGCTACCATGTCATCTCACTTGGACTTCTGCACTAGCCTCCTAACTGGTCTCTGTTTCCACTCTTCCTCTGTATCTTTTCTCCATATGGTAACTGGATAGCACCTTTAAAAATGGAAGTTAGATCATGCCATTCCTTGTTTAAAAACCATCGGTGGTTTTCCTTTGTGCTTAGAGTAATATACAGACACCTTGCTCTGCCTCCGAGTCCTTCCAGGATGCAGCACTTGCAGCTCTTTGTGATCTCGTGTCCTGCTTCCCATGTTACTCACTGTACTCTAGCTGTACCTGCTGGTCTTTTTTCTTTTCTCACACATGCCACACTCCTTCCTGTTGCATCCAGTAGATGTTTGTACTAAAACTGACTCCTTGTCATTCCTTAAAGAGGATACCGTCTCTTAAAGAGACTTTTCCTGATCATCTCATTTAAAGTGCTTTCGTCGTAGTCACTAATATCCTTACCCTAACATCACTTATTACTGTCCACAGTGATCTTGCTTAGTTCTTTAAAGATCTGCCACCAGAATGTTCCATAGGAGCAAGATACTGCTCTATCCTCAAAGCATAAAATAGGGCCTGGTATAATAGTAGGCATTAACTGAAGATTGAATGAACAATTAGCCTGATGAAATTTTTTCTCATGAACTCTTTACTCCTTTTAAAAGTTCTCAAATGTTTCTTTAAATTTTCCACTGGAAAATTAGAAAATTAAAAATAAAGATCTTCAGCAAAGAGAGAGATATTTGATAAATCCCAGGTCATATAAGATTGTGGTAGAGCCCCACAACATGGTTTCTTGTTTTTCTGATTTCTAATTCATTCTGCCCTCCAATTCCTTATCCCATGGCAAAAAATTTTAATCTCTTGAAGACTAATTAGAGTGTAATCTATTTTGCCCATATTTCTGCTGTATGTCGACAAGTAGCTTAAATAACACAATTTTAATTTATTCTGTTAAAAAAAATAGGTCACCTGGAGGTAGACCCATTCATAAGAGGAAAAGACAAAATTCACATTGGGATCCAGTGTCTTTAATATCCCATGCACTTAAGCAGAAATTTTCATTCCAAGAAGATGATTCCTTTGAGAAAGAAAATAGGTCTTGTGAGACTTCTCCATTTTCTAGTCCAGAAACCTCAAGAGTGAGTAAGGTTAATTTTTCAGTTTTTCTAAAGCATATTGTTCATGATGTATCTTTGCCCTCAAGTTCTCTTGAAGGAACGCAGAATGGGCTAACAGTTGTTTGTTGACACTGCTAGTGTTTCTATTGTTAACTTTTACATGCTCATTTTAGCTTTCAGCCTACTATGAAGTTTTTTGACATAAAACACTTGATTTGCAAAATACTTGTGCTGACTTGCTGTGTGCAGAAGGAACTGGGTGTCTGAAACCCTGAGAGGGCCAGAGAAGAAGTGATAGCTTCAACCTAACCAGAGTTAAATGTGAATACTCCAGTATTTTCCTCAGTCAGATATAAAGCCTTTGGATTATTGTGGTTAAATGGAATGTCAACTGTGTCTTTAAAACAAGTGGAATCATAATTATCTTCAATGACAGTTCTTGGTTGTTTAAAAGAACACACACTGTATTTCAAATCCTTGACCCTTAAGAGTGCTCCTTACTTGAAGTATTTTTTTTTCGGGTGTAAGTCTAATTTTGGGGGTGCTTTTCTCACTTTGTAATTTATTAGAGGCTGTACATAAACATAAGCCTTGGGAACAAGAGGACTGTGTAAGAGGGACAGTGTGTGAGGTCAGGGGGATGGCGCTGAGGAGTGGTGGTCATCAGTGGAGGGGGAGATGGGAAAAGTAAAAAGCAGACAGCAGCTCCAAGAGTGTAATAACAGCCTGGGGGAGGCTGTCCTCACGTGCCAGGTGTGCAGTTTCTGAGTTACTGTTGCATGTGTGTATGTAGTTACAAATCTTATGTTTATCATGTTGACTCAGAACATTCTTAACTCTAAGAAGACAAAAAGGTATAGAGTTTACTTTAGAACTGTTACAATAAAAAAGTGCAAATGTACCTGAAAATAAATGTTTAGTGTTTATATACAAGGTCATAACTTGCAAAGTACTTTTTTATTCATCTCATTTGATCTTCACTGCAACATCCTAAAAAAACCAACCAGGCCAATATTACCTGTTTAACACACACAAAAAAACGAGCCTTATAGTGCTAAAGTAACTGCCCATAATCCCACGTCTAATAGGCAGAGCAAGAGCAGTGATGAGAACCTGGTTTATTAAAAATCTAGGATATTTGAAAACTTTTAGTTACCTAAGAAATTCACTTGGGTGGAACACACTGATTTCTGATAATAGTGAATAAATGAGGTATTATTGTTCACTGTTCTTAGCATTTTCTCTGCAGCCAGCTATGATCATCTTAGAGAAAGAATTATCTCTTTCTGTGTAGGATATAGCATCTAGATTAGGGCTGGACACATAGACACTCAACCTGAAGTTGACTGGGAGCTCAGTCTGTGCAGCGGAGACTGTCTGCTCACTTTTGTGTCCTAAGCTCTCAGCACAGTGCTGGACACACAGCCCACTCTCAAATATTTATTATTGTATGAATAAACCTCGAGGGGTTGTTTGATGCTTGTGTTGCCGTTCATTTTTTACAGTAGAAAAATTTTTATGTTAAACATTTGCTTTTTTTTAGTTTGGATCTCACAGTTCACAGTCGAAAGGATAATGAGCTAAAGGAAGAACTGATAAACACAAAAGGTGTTGATCACAGAAGACAAAGAACTGATAAACACAAAAGGTAGCTGTGTCTACACCTTCAAGGAAAGATTGCAGAAATATGCCAGCCTGCCTTTCACTATAGGTTAAAGGAGCACATCTTCTGTTAATGAAGTTAAATGAAGTCTGTCCACTGGGATATCTTAGTGCTGGGGTCTAAAAGGTCTTGACTCTTAAGAATATCTGTCTGGTTTTGGAAGATCCAGCAGCAACTGGCTACTGATGATAGGTGCATGGATTTTCTTTGGTGTGTGTATGTTAATGTTATTAAAAGCTGAATACATACTTTGAATGATTTTCCTAAGAGGTAAATAGTAAATGGCTTAATGTTTCTTATTGAGACCAGTGGGGTTTTACTATACAGTAACAGAAACCATTTTAATGGGTCAATAATTAATGTAAACTAAATATTGTACTAGTCAGCAAGTGATAGTATATTTGGGTTTTTAAAAAGAATTTCTTAAAGCAGTTGTGATTTTCTAATTTAAGAGCCTTTGAAATCTTTTAAAAGTTGGTAGTAATCTGGTTTACTTGGCCTCCAGAAATTTGGAGATTTCAAAGAATGTAAAATTAAAATTTTTTCATTAGAATAGTTATAGTTTGAGTCACATAGATTGAACCTCCTAAAGATTCTTCCTGAAGTGATAAAGAATTCATCTTAGAAACTGATTTTAATTGTTAAATATTAGAAGTATTTAAAGAATCTTCTCCCCAAGTTTTCCCTAATTTCTATGCAAATATGTAAAACCTCGCATTTTATTTCCTTTGTCCCTTACCGTTGTAAACAAATGTGGCTTTTGAACTTTGTTGTGTTTTATAGCGATTCTTTTTCATGTTTTCTTCTTATGACATTCATAAAGTTTCAACTTTGTTTTTTTGAAAGAGTTCTGTAGGTAGAGTTTCTTGGGTAATGCAGATAAAACACATGAGTTTGGAATAGGTATTTTGTCCCTCTTTGCACACAAACTTATGTGAGATGGAAATTTACATTTCCTAACTGTGTAGCAGGCAGGGGCCTTCTGTTCCATTTGAGTGGACCCAGCACCCACCCATTTGGCCAGACTCTTCCCATTTTGGAAAAGCCCAGTCTGCCTGCAGCTCTCTTGCTGCTGTGGTAGAGAACTGGTAGCCTGCCTCGCCTCCATTTCCAAGCCCTTTTTCCCTGACTACCTTTTAATCAGGAGTGGCCTTGTAGCAGCCACTTATGACCATGAGTAACAGGCTTCAGATCAGAGAAGTGAACCCTGACATTGCTGAGCTGTTGAACCAACCCCAGCAAGAGCTGCCTGCAGACTTCTTATATGAGAAAGATAAACAAGAAAAATAGGTCTTGTGGGTTTTGTGTTACTTGCAGCCCAAAGCATTCACGACAGCAAGCATAGCAGTGTAGCTTTGACACCTGCCTGTTAGTCCTTCTGTGTAGTTTTTAGGTACTTCCCATCCTGTTATCAGTAGTTTGTTCTTGCAGTCATTCTGCCCCTCCTGTACATTTTCCTTACCCTGCCTCTTCTCTTTCATTGCCCTTGCAGTTGGAATTTTTTTCCTCTGAAATAACTGCTTTTAACCACCAAGGTAGTCTTGCAGTTTCAGTTTTATAGTTTCCTTATCCAAAAATAAATAATAAACCAACCTCTCTTCAACCAAGTGAAGTACATTTTTTGACAAAGCTCAACTTGATTTGGGGGGGTGCTTTTCTGTTCTGTTTGAGAATGAATTTCCTGCCTGCCCAGAGTGCCTTTTAGCACCATCATCTATGGGGACCGAGTTGATGTTGAGCTCCTCTCTGACGTCCTGTGTCCCTGGAGATGAGACCACATGCTCTGAAATTCTCCTTCAGGAGGCTTCCAGAAAGGCTTGAGCTTGCGCTCCTGGTGATTGTATTTACTGCAGTTGCTGTGTAGGCCTTCATAAAATCTTACTTGATTACATCTTAAACTGTCTAAACATACCATGAATGCTGAAACATTTCTCTTTGTGAAGTTACATAAATACTAGCTTCTTCTCCTTTCTCTGAAGTATTCTCCCACTTGCCCTGTGAAGACAGTCCCTCCTCTCTTCCCTCTTCCTCAGATGCCTTAAACTGGGTTGCATTCACCTTCCCAGTTGGCTGTTATTTACCCCTAGAAGCTAATTAAGGTGTCTAAGCGAGGGCATTTGACTATTTTGCATTTGAAATTGAAGAAAAAATACTGGTTTTATAATAGAGACTGCAGGAAGTGAATGCTGTTCAAAGTCTTGACTGAGACATGCAGGTGGTGACAGCAGTGGTTGTCGGGGCAGCAAGGGGAGATTAGGCTTCCTTGGTGTATGCAACAGAACCTGGGGGGGCCACAGATTGAATATAGTGGCACAGGACTGTTGTGGGAAGCAGATTTCAAAAGGCCTTGCTTTTGCAATGAGAATATATTTGTTCTTTATGAAATTTAAATAGAATTTTGGTTGGGGGAGAGGCAGCCATTTATAAATGGTAGCAATGGGGAAAGGATTTTAAGTAGGTTTTGCTGGATATTCAGCATAGACTCTCATTAGATCCGAGAGGATAAGTATGCATTTGGATTTGTTTTAAATTGAAAACAACAACAAAAACAGGTTCGGGAAATGAAATAGAAAAGACTGTTACAGGTGGGGTTCTTTGGGAAGCAGACCTCTGAGATAGAGGGTAATGTGCAGGAAGTCTCGGTGTGTTCTCAGGATAATACCTTGCAAAGGAGGAAGCAGGCCTGGGTGCTGTAGTCTTGACGAGGCCTCAGCAGATTCCAGAGGGAGCTCTGCAGCTGGGGTGGCTTTCAGAGTTGTCTCCCATTGCTCTGAGGGTGTGGGTATGACTAAACCCTGGGCAAGGGGGCATGGCCTTGAGCAAGGCAGCCTTCGTAGCCAAGGGCAATTTCCTTTGTCAGTTCTAATCATGGTGGTGCCTCACAGTCCGTTACAGAGAACACGGGTTCAAAAACATTGCAGCGCCCAGCCTGCCTTACCCTGCAGTTAGCTTGGGTAGTATGAGTTGTCCAGAGTTCCAGGTACCCATTGTCCCGACGTCCTCCAACCAGGCGAGTTCTTACACTTATTTTCTTGAAAACATTTGCATTTTAAAAGCTGGGGGTAGGGATGGGTAGGAAAGCCTTTCAGTCTCCGAAGATCTATTCCCCTTCGGTATCCCCAGGTTTCTGCGTGGGTGACCCAGGGTTGGTCAGCCAGTTTGTCCTTTTCTCTTCATGGCGATTATATTTACAAGGACTCAGAAGCAGTCAGCAGTTATCACCCATCTTGCAGATTTGGGAGCAAATGAAAGAAGTGCAGGAAATGTGCCAGGAAGCCAGAGTTACCACTCTCTGGGCCCCAACCTCCTCAACCGTAAAATGAAGAGACCAAGTGGAATGTGTGAAGTCCAATGTTCAGTATTGGCACTACGCCTTCCAAGCCAGTGAAATGAGGCATAATTGTGGCTCAACATGGCTGCATTTCAGCTGCTGTACTTTGTGCCAAATATTCTTACTAGGAGATGTGGTCTTGGGCTGGACACACTGGGGAAGTGGTCTGTGGGTCCCCAAGAACTTCAGTTACACTGTAGTGAGGATGGGCTGTAATTTACCTTTTGGGTAATTGCAATTGCTCACATTTTCAATGGCACTTATGCTGTATCGGCTCCTGCTTTACATATATTGACTCATTTAATCCACATAACAACACTAGGTACTATTGTTATCCTCTCTTAACAGAGGAGGAATAAGGTGTAAAGAGCCTATGTAACTCTCCCAGTTTTCACAGCTGGTAAGTGGGAGAGCTGGGATTTGAATCTAGGCAGGTAGGTTTTCAAACATGCTTTCAACTCTTAGGAAACACTACCCACTTTATAAATTTGTTTACCTATTTATTTATATTTTTGTCTTATTCCAGAAAGTATTTAAGGCAGCATACATGGAAATGGAAAGCACAGTGAGGAAGTAAGACACCAAGAAACTGGGAACAGGCGAGAAAATCACACCGCAGCTTTCTATGTTTGCCACAAGGGAGCAGTATAGCACCAGGGAGCCCCTAGGCTGATGTTAAACCTGTAACCTGTTACCACAAATATAAAAAATTTGGTTATCAAATTTTTAGAAGTTATAGATAGTGGGGATAGATTTAGTATTATTTGCAAAAGCAGATTGTTTTAAAAAGTATTCATGAATTATAAATGGCCATATCCTTGATAGATCTGAGATTACTCATTAGTTTAATTCAACTCTCCCCAGCAATAATAAATACTCTATAACATTCAGTGATAAAAGTAGGGGATACTGTTGCCTAATTTTAAAGATTGCAGTGAGGTTCACATAACTTCTTCAGTTTGCATAGAACTATTTATTTCCCTACTAGAGAAAAGCACAAGGCATATGAAAAATAGGATTACAGGTTTTACTTTTATCCCACTGAAGATTGGTATTAAAGTGGTGGAATTTTTATTAGGTATACTGTAATTTATACATGCAAATATGTGTTTCTAAAGATACTTATTAAAAGATCGTCCTCCCTTCATTAATTTTCCCTTTTGTGTTAGCCTGGCATCTCCCTGCAGCTGAGATAAACCATGTCAAAGGCCAATCTGGAGGGGAAATACTGCTTTCAGGCACATCTGCTGGGGCATGGGCTTACGGTGTGGCTCAGGTGTGGCTCAGGAGGATCCGTGTGGGATGGAACTGTCTGTTTCAGCCTTTGACTAGGTTTCTGCCTGGATACCGCCTGCCTGTCCCGCACCCTCCCCCACCACCAAGGAACCTCTCAGTGGATTTTCATCCTTGCCCTGAACAGCTGGTAGCTAGGAGACCTGTGCTGTGTCTGCTTTTGCTAACCCTCTTCCCTGGAAACCAGACCTTGTTTTCTGCCCTCCATGGTCCTGCTGCTTATGGTCAATGATGATAATTTTGTTGAAAACTTAATTTGTGCTAATAGTCACTGCACTAGGTGCTTTGCAAGTATTTGTTAAATCATACTTTTTACAGATGAGGGAACAGGAACAGAGAGACTAAGTACTTTACCTGAGGTCATGCAGTTAATAGTAAGCCACTAAGCCAGCATTCAGACTCTGGGTTCCAAAATCTGAGTTCTTGACTGATAAGCCAGCCCCTCCCAATAGATACCACCACCCTGCGTCTGATTTCCAAAGACAGCATGCAACCTCTGGTCCCCAGAGTGCCATGCTGACATAATTCTGTGCCTTAGCATTTGCTGTTTCCACCATGTGGGAATTCCTACTCATCTTTCAAAACACAGTTCAAAGAGCATTTTTCTCAGGAGGCCTTTCTGGCTCTCCCTCATCCACCCTCCAGTACACCGGACTGTTTCCCACTCTGGTTCACGTGGAACCACATACTTCTCTTTGCTGCTGATTTATTGAAGATAAAATGCTTCCTGTTGTGTTCCTCCCCAACTCCACTGGGCTCCTTTGAACAACTTGGGGGTAGAAACTGCCTCTTGCTCATCTTATTTCTTCCTACATCCAAACAATAATTATAGCCAACAGTTAGTGAGCACTTTGATGTGTTAAGGACAATGCCAAATATATAGGTTATCTCATTTAGTCACAACCATTCAAGAGAGATATTTTTATTCCCATTTTACAGAGGCAAATGGAGCTCGTAGAACTCCAGTAGTTTGTCTAAGGTCAGTTGCTACTAAGTGGGAGAGCTGGGATTGAACCCAGATTTGTCTTACTTTAGAGCATGAGCATGTAACTATTAGATTCTGCGTCCTCCATTAATATGTGATAGAAAATAGACTTGATGTAAAGTTTCTGAGTTAAAATTACATCTGTTATTTAGTAACAGACTTTATCCAAAAGTGTAAAATACAATGCAGATTAATTGCTCAAATGAACAGAACTAGAAGGTTTCAGAACTCAGATTTAAACTAAGGCTACTAAGGCTAGGACTGTTGCTCTCAGTTTTTGTGGCCTCTTTTTGAAGGGAAAGATCTCCCTAACGTCAGGGTGGACCACTGACTGCCTGAACCATCCATGGCAAGGTCTCCACTCTCACAGGACCAGCAACCTTGGTGCCTTGGTGAACATCCCTGACTGCACTGTGGACCCAAGTGAGCAGGGCTCTGCCTGGTCCAGATTTTCCCCCTTTCAGCTAGCTCTGTGTCCCAACATGTGTCATGGAACAGCCTGCCTGAGAATTGCCTCAGTGTTTGGAAAACTGTAGCAAGGAAATTTTTCTCCTTTGAGGATGAATTTGATTTCTGGAAGTAGCCAACTAAGTGCCAAATCTGATCAATGAGTGGGTGATCAAGCTGGGTGATAATCACAGTGGGTCACATATGAGGTACAATTTTCAAGTAACAAATGATTTTCTTACAGGGATTGTTGTGTGGCTCTGAGGGCACTTCCCAAAGACTGGTTCCAAAAGCATTTTGAGCAGTGGCTACATTGGTTGCATTACCTGGAATGACTTTTGGAAGGAAATACTCATTTTAAACATAGAATTTTTGGCAGAATTGTCAATAAATCAGTCATTGGACTTCAAAGTTGTCAGTATGTTTTGTGGTTGGCATTGGATAGGTGTTTGGATCCAAGATTTAAAGAGCTGGTTTCAACAGATGACGGAGTAAAATTTTAGACAAAAATATACTTGTCTGTTTAGGTCAAAAGGTTAGTTTTGAAAAAGCTACCCAATTATTTTTTCATATATACGTCTGTTTTCCTGTTTTCTTTAAGATAGTCATGGGACTTGTATGCATATCTGTTATTTTCCACTCAAACTGAGTATTATTATCAAATTTAGTTGTTAAAAAAGTAGATGGAAGGTAAAATATCACTGATGTTAATTTATTTGCTTTTAATGGCAATATGACTGCTTTCAGAAATCCCTGCCCCCGTAATTGTTGACATTGGTGATAATCAGTTTGAAGTGAATGAAAACATTATTTTGTTGAACTCTACCAGTCTTTGATCATTTCACCTACCGTATGCTGTATTGAGTGTAACTTTCATAGTTTCTAGTGGAAGTTTTATGTCTTAAGAATTCCAGTTTTAGCCTCTTTCACCCTGATATCAGATCTAAAATTTTAGGAAAACATTAAAATGGGCTCCTGTGTATTCTATTATAGTTTTCATCTCCTTTTCCTCTGTCCAGAGGTGACAGAGAGAAGCTGTGGTGAATAAAGGGCCTGGGCATTGGGAGACTGGAGAGCTTGGCATTGCTGTGATCCTAATTTATTGCATATTGACAAAGTCATTTAGTTTTCTCCTCTATAAAATGATGACTTGTAAAAAAAAATATGTCTAAATACTTAGAGGCTACAAATTGTGTATTTTTAAAGACTATATCACTTACCTATTATTGTACCAGAACAAATGGTTAAGTGTGTTGACCTTATTTTGACAAGTAGATAAGTCTAAGTAAGATGACATTTCCATTCTTTTACTTACTTTATTTGAAGGCCTGACATAGTTTCTTTTGTTCACTTAAATCATAGCACATCAATGATCCCTTAAGGGCAATAAACCATGAAACATTTCTATTTTATAGCCATGCTTTTAAGATTATAATCATAACAGTTCTTTTGGGTGGAAGGCGAGGAGGTAGGAATGTGAATTTATTTTTGCTTTTATTAATTCATTGATGTATACTGCCATTATACACATTCTTACAAGTGTGTGTGCAGATGTAAGCTGCATGAACGGAGGGAATTGTGTTTGCTTTATTTACAGGTATATCCCTGGCTTCTAGAACATGGTATGATCTCAAAATGCCTACTATGTTCCAGGTACCATGCTAGGTCCTTGAGATAGAATAAAAGGCTTCAAAGCTCACCCCACCTGCAACTCTTGCTTATAATTATCAAAAGTTTAGCCAAAATGATTTTCTCATTCAAGACATATCTGATTGGTACAGGACCCAGTCAATCTATTTCTTGGACACTTAGTTACTATAATATATTTTGAAGATCTCTTGATCATTCTAGTTTTGACTGCATAGCATTTTTCAGAGTTCTCCTGCTCTTGGCAGAAATTTGTGGTTTATCTTTTGAAAATACTTAATAGTTAGATGCATGTAGTTATTTTTCCTTTGACCTTAAGGGATGTTAAGGGTACTGAATTTGAATAAAAAATATTAAGATGTTCTCTGAAAAATTAAGGGAGAAATTTATTCATATAACCATAAAAATTTCAACTATCAGGAAGCAAGCTCAATATATACACCTGGAAAGAGACAAACATCCCTAAATAAACACCTCTTCTGCAAATAAATAAGCACACAATAAAATGCTCATAAATTTAAATTACAAATAATAGAAGTAATCTGCTCACAGAAGGAGTTCCATGGTATATTGAACCATTTAGAGGGTGCTTGGGATAGCACATCCACTGGGGATTGTTGCCTCCACGTGGTTCATCCAGAGAAGTTTGCCTAGGATGGTGAGGAGTCAGGACATCATTTTATAAGGAGTTCACACATGCAGATGTGGTTAATTTGGAAGAGGAGAGTGATGGAGTGCCTGGTAGTTCCTTTCATATGGAGAGGGATTGATCTCAGGCGTTGCTGTGGGTGGAAATTAAAGAAAAGCAGATGGAGGCTCTGGGTTGGGAAGATCCTTCCGGCCTAGAAAGCTGCTCCTCCTGGAGTCATGTGCCATGAGCCTGGCTCCCTGTCTGCAGGCTGCAACCTTACAGTCTGCAGCCCGTCAGTCACTCTGTGACCTGGTTTTGACAGTAAGTTGTATTTCAGAATATTCACTTTCAATTGATTAATGTGTTTATTTATAGTCATAATAGTAATGATAACTGCACAGCAGTTTATCATTTAATATCATGAATGTACTCATTCAATATAATGAAAAAGAAAGGTGACATAATATTTTTACCTAGCAAAATCAGTTGAAGAGCAAGGGGAAATACTCTGATTAAGCTGTGTGGAATTTTCAGGGACTATCGCTGACTTGTTCATTAAATTCAGTCTGCAGCCTGAAGCATTGCTACATTTTGAAAAGTGACTTCAAGAAAGTGACATTACCCTCCTGTTTAGACAACCTTCCTTTCAAAGGTCTTTTGTTTATTTTGTTTTTACTTTTAAAGGGGACTTAAAGTAGGAGAGGAGGTAAATTCACTCATTTTCCTTGAAGATAGATTCTGTTTATAAGTATGTATGAAAATAAATAAAAAATAAGAACAAAGCAATATATAGTTTTAAGTTTATTAACATTTAAATTGCTAGTGCTCTAAAATTATGTGATATCCAAAAATCATGTCTTGTAGTCTGTTATATTACTTGGAAATTTTCTGTATTTTCTGAAAGCATAAGCTTTGTTCACATTGCATAATTATGTTGCAGAGTGCTTTAAAATTATAAAGGGCCTTTTCACATCCATTATCTCATTTAATACTCAAAATAACTTTGAACTGTAGGTATTGTTATCAATCCTATTTTATAGATGGTGATTCAGAGCCTTACAGGGCTTAAGCAAGGTGAGAAGTTCTGATATGTTTAAGTAGCTGGTGTGGGGCTTAACTGTTGACTGCAAGTCCCATGTTGCATGGGCTGACGTATGAAGGATCATTAAGTGTTGGCAAGAATATCAGAAGTAAAAGGGTTAAAAACATGGTTTCTAAAACATTATCAGCTCTTAGTTATCCACCTACTTAGATGTCAAGTGTGATCATACAATGTGCTCTTTAGGGACACCAGCCTCAAGACTATCTAGTTACATATTCCATGGAATGGATATAATTGGGAAGCACTGTTATTTCTGTACTGAACCCCATTTTCTCTGTCAGCACTGTATTGGTTGTCTATCTGAGATGCACGCCTAGGGTAAGGTGCTTTAAAAAACCAAGAGAAAATATCCATTGTTTCTGCTTCCAAGGTGCAACCTTCCCTCCTGCTCTCTACCCATCCTTTCTCCCTTGCAGCTCAGACTCCCTTCTGAGTATGAGGACAGGAAGAACCGAAAACCCTGAGGATTTTAGAAAGATGGAGGTTCCATTACTAAGCCTTCTTACTAAAGTTTTCTGCAAGACTTCCAGCTACCTTTTACAGCTGGAACAGAGTTGCTTCTCATTGCTTCTTTATACAGATATATATATAAGTATAGAGGCAGTAAGATCACTTTACTCCAAATTAGGAAATAAAAAGAATTTTGGGAGCCCCTTGCTAATATGACTACTTTGCAGTTAACCAGTTTTCTTTCAGCCCTTCTTTCCTTGTTTGGGCTCTGGGGGATAGTGCAGGGTGTGCTGCCTCCTTTCTTTCCATGCATCCTTTGTGAAAAGAATTCATTCACTTTATTTTATTTTATTTTATTTTATTTTTTTAATTTCTGAAGGATTTTATTCATATGACTGGAATGGTTTTTTACCTATCTGCATCAAAATGTAAGATCCAATTTCTATAAAAGGAATTGGTCCTAAAGACCTTGAACATTTCAAAACTTCAAAAATTCAAGAATAATGTTTACATAGAAATAAATGTAAGTATGTATTATGTTTTTTTAAATTTTGGCATCATTAATATAAAATCACATGAGCAACATTGTGGTTGTTACTAGATTCCCCCCATTATCAGGTCCCCACCACATACCCCATTACAGTCACTGTCCATCAGTGTAGTAAGATGCTATAGAGTCACTACTTGCTACACTGCCTTCCCCGTCTCCCCCACCCCCACATTATGTAATGCCCCTTAAGAATTCATTCACTTTTAAGTGTCTTGGGGGAGCAAAGTAGACATTACCCACACTTTCCAAACCCCTGGGGATTTGGAGAAGCTTTAAGGGCTCCGCTTCTGCCCCAAAGAGCCTACTGAACCACCTTACCAGCGCAGATGGGGCCCCATCCCCACTGTTAGGAGAAATGCTCATTCCAGCAGCTAAGAGAAGACAGTTTTCTTTCACCTTATTATGAGTGCAATTGCACTGCATATACAATGTGGTGTGTTGCTCTTATTTAAAATTATCATCTAAATTTTCCTTTTCACTACACACCTCCATTCCCAACTTTCAATGATTGTACAACTTTTCACTGAAGATGGACCCTCTCATTACTTATCCAGTCCCCTAAATGTTGGCCACTTAGATTGTTTCTTCTGCTCTTTTGTTTGTGATTGATCAGTAAAGAATATTTTATTTTCATTGGTTTAAATTTGTTTCAGTTTAACTTTTTACTTTTTTTAAGGTATGCTTTGTTTATAGACACACGTAACAATGCACACATGACCAAAAGACTTAGAAGTAAGAAGCACATCTCTCACAGCTCTCCAGGTCCTCTCTTCAGAAACACTATGGTCCCCAGGTCCTGTGTGTCCTTCCAGAGGTGGTCTAGGTGTACTTTAAGTGTGGATATACATCCACCTTTTTTTTTTTACTGCTTTGTGGTGATTTATGGTAAGACTGTAGGGTTACTGCCTACAGTGTGTGGTTTCTACAGATGCTCTGCCCTGGGGCTGCTTTCACTCAGAGGAAAGGGGAGAGTTTACCTCCCTGCAAGGTCCTGGCCGCTTCCTAAGCCATGCGCCTGCAGGGCTGCAGGGGGACCAGAACGGAGGAATGCGCTTTATAGATTAGTGCACTGGGTGTCTATCCTTTATAGATGTATTTAACTAGTTATCTCTTTATGGAAACTTGGGCTTTTTCCTGTATAAACTACAACCATACATTAGTAAATAACTGCATGCACATTTGTGTGCAAGACTGCACATGCACGCTGATGACTATAATGACCGGAAATGGCTGGTGATGTACAGGGGTGCCTGCTTTGGAGACATTCAAGCACAGGGGGCTCTTCAGGGAGCATTTGAAAGGCTGGCCAACATTGTCAGGCTCTGGAGCAAGCTGGCCTGGTTTCACTGACCTCAGGCAGTGTGATTCAACCCTTTGCTCCTCAGTTTCTCATATGGAGACTGGAAGAAATCATACTAGGTTTGTGAGTTAATTCATACAAGCTCTTAAAACAATGCCTTGGTAAGTGCTTCATAAATGTTAGCTGCTATCATCATAGCATCTTATTACTGGGCTTCAGAGAACCTCAGGGGGCCTGAGAAGCTTTCAGATTTTAGGTCCTTTTGGTTTAGGTGGCATCTTAAGTCACTGGATTTCAGTTAGGACCAACCTTTGTGATGAGTTCTCATGCTGCTTCCTGTTAAAACTTGCCATTGACTAGCCGCCAAAATTTGACATTCCTTTGACCTAACGCTGGTCCCATCTCTCCAGGGTAGAGTCCTCTGCCGCCGAGTAAGACCCCAGCAGTGTGGGTGGTTCCATACGCATGCGTGCATGCCCGTGTGTGGGCTGCTTGCAGCTGTGTTCCTTGTTTTCTGGACAGTTCGCAGCCAGGGTCCACTTGCAGGACCTTGTCAGGGTGCCGCCGGCACACAAATGGTGGGAGAAAGCAGGTGTCCCCACTAACTGACTAATCTGCCTGGCTCTCAACCTCATTTTCCATGTTCTTAAAGTGTTTGGGCAGCAGTATTAACTCCCAAAGTTCGTTGAATGCTGCATGTGTATAAAACAGTTTGCTGCTCTGTCAGAGCTGGAGGAAAACTTCTTTTCCTAAAGGTAATAACAATTTCCAGTGATACAAAGGGAACAAAGGCATTATTGGCAAATTAACACATCAGTACCGAGTCCTATAAATATAATTCAAATAGCAGACACAAGGTCTATGGTCTGTCTTTTCCACATAGAGACGTGGGTGTGTTGGCTGCCAATATTACTCGCTTGGGGCCCTGCGCTTCCATTTGTAGTTTTTGTTTATGTCATGTTTGCAAAATCAATGTGGGGGGTTTGAAGCGGTCAGATTTTCTGGAAGCCTTGTTTTTGTTATCCATAGCCTGTGAGTGTTCTGTGAAGTCAGAGAAGGTTCACAGAGCTGTCTTTGGCCAAAGGGGCCTATTTCAGTGGCTCTAAATCCTCTCCCTGACTGAGCTCATGTCTGGTGCAGGTGACAGATGGTGCCCTCTCTGTAGAACTTTCATTTCTTATCCCTTTTTTCTTTTTCTTTTAAGGAGTGCAGCCCTGTCTCCTGTATCTGCATGCCTCTGGGGCTGAAGCAGTGTCATTACATTTCTCACCCAATTAATTACACAAAGATTTCTGGATGGCACACAGTTAATATGGTCGGCAGTGATCAGCGCTCTCATTGCTTTCGATTTCCCTAGATATTGCCCTGTGACCTAAGTGGGGTCTTCTGTGGTTTGCTTCTGGTTTCCCTAGTCTTGTTGTGAATGTATGTATTTATTTCTGTTGTGATATGTATCTAAAATGCAATGTTAGGAATGTGTCCTTTGTTTTAGGGTAAACCAGATGTCAAAACCCTTTGGCTTTGTTGGTTTGCTCTCAGATTATCTGGTGGACATCAGAATGACCAGTAATCTTAGCCAGGAATAATTTTACTTGAGAAAATTTAAAAGAAGTAATTTTCTTAGAAGTTTAGAAAACATTATAAAACAAGGGTTCCCCACTGAGTGAAGCCTTTGGTTACTCCAGACCTTTTTCTACTTTGCTATTCACAATAAAGGGTCATTTTATAATAATAGTAATAATCAAAACAACAACAGTTCATATTTATCAACTCTCTACTTACCAAGTGTTCTCATATACATAATCTCCTTTGTCCTACTATGTGATCCTTTATAACAAAAAAAAAAGAGGTAACTTCAATGGATTTAACTAAACAGAAAAGTCAGGTGCTAATGACAACTCCATTTTTGTACTGCAAGTCAGAAAGTTAAATGACACACCTAAGGCCATGCAGGTTGTCAAATGACAGAGCCCAGTCTGAACCCCAAGCTTTCTTTCCAATGCCAAAGTTTCTATTCCATTAAGGGCTACCAACCATCTGGGGCTGCCTAAGACTGGGGGTCAGTGTGCCCAAGATGCAGGATTTTCCATTTTAAAATGGAGAGGACCTGGGCAAACCTGGCTATGTTCATCACCCTGCTACTCCCTATGGCTCCAAGGGACACTTAACAGGTGACCGAGGTTGCTGGCATTTTCCCAGGGCTCCTTGCCCATCAGGCTGACCCCACACTCTTGCACAGGGCTCTGCTCTCCAGCCCTGCGAGGCTGTCTGCCAAGTCCTCACCACCTCTTATTTTCCATTTCTCTAGGTCAAGGCTTAAATCAGAGAAGCCCCTTGTTATAGTAGAAAGAGAACTGTACTTGAAATCAGGAGTCTAGACCCAGCTCCATATTTTACTCTCTGTGGGACCTTGGGCAAGTAATGTATTAATGTCAAGTCCTGGTTTCTTTGATCATAAAACAGGGATAATAATTCCTAGTACATCTACATGACAGGGTCATTTTGAGACTCCAATGAAATAATGTATGTGAAAGCAATCATGAAAAAACGTGAACTTAAACATTTTGCACTTTAGAATACACTTTCTGCATGATTAAACTTAGGGCAAGTGGCTTTTTGCCTCGCAAGCCTTTCTGATTTGCAAGCTGCCGCGGGAGCTAGTCCTGCCCCAGTGAGCAGCCGTCTTCTAGTCCCTGCTGTGGCAGTGAAGCCTATGCAAAGCTCCATTTCATTCAGAAATCTCTGCCCTGGTGCAATATCAAAGTCTCCCTTTATTACTACCTGATCATTTCTATAATCTTATTATTGCTAACTGGGTCTAATTTTATTGATCATATGATAATGAATTATCTCTTTCACAGAAATGCGTTCCATTAATGTGGACTTTCCCCACGGAGTGTGGATTTCCTCTGCCTGGATATTTGCTCTGCTGTGCCATCCCATCCTCTGGCTTGCTTGTGTTTGTTCTGGATCCCTGGTTCTATCATACCCTTTTTTCACCAACTGCTGAGACTTCTTGCTCAATGAGAACTCCTAGAAAATGAAGTATTCCAATTCTCCCTGCTAGTTCTAACATTACTTTGAATTCTCAGTTTCTCCTGATTTCTCTGTTTCCTTTACCTTTCAGGAGGTTTGGGAGCTAATTGCTCAGTCAGTACCATTTCCCTTCTGTCCTGAGCACTCACTCCAGCAGGACCTCCATTCTTTGGCCATAGTCAGGCATTCAAGGAGCAGCATAGCTGGGCCTGTGGTAGCTTTTGGCTGGCCCTAGAGTCCAGCTCATTCTTACTTTTGGCTTCATCTGGCTGATGGCCTCAGCACCCAGTGACCATGACAGCAAATTTTGGCCCTGATTTGTAGTAAGTTAATCTCCCACTCTTTGGCATGTATTTCTTCCTTGTCACTCTCAGTCTCATTTCAATTTCCCACCAAAGTCAATTCCGAGGATCTCATCCTCTGCAGAGTCTTTTTTGTTCCGAGGCAGAAGTCTCTCTCCTGTGAAGTCCTTATCGGATGCTATCTTGCATGTCTTGTGTTTGTATATTTTGTCTCCCACCCCAACAGTGAGCTCCCAGAAGGCAAGACTTATTATGTCTTATTCTTCTTCATCTACAGAATGCCTGGTGTGTGCTCACTTCCTCAGCTGACATAAGGTCAAAGACAGTCATACCATGATGGCTTTATTGCTTTATTTACTTATTGAACAGGTTTTTGTAAAAACCCTTCTAATAACACATTTATGAATTCATAGATATTTTTAACCAAGTGCCCTTACACACCTTTTCTCATCAGTGGGAAGATGGCTTTCATTCTCATCACCGGAAACTTCTCTAGCTTCTACAGTGTGGGGGAATGGGGAAACATCAACTTCAAGGAATATAGCTCATGAAACCACTTACAGCCAGTCCATAAAGTTTCTAGGAATTAAATCATTTGCCTGTGGGTCATTCCTTCATTCTTTCATTTGACAGACTTTTACTGAGCACTGGTGTTTTAGTTATTGGGTTTGCAATGGCAAAAATACATTGCTTGTGTTTTTGCTCAGAGTCTAGTCAGAGAACTATACACAGAACCAAGGATAAGAATCCTGAGTGGTAAGTGCTATGGTAAGGGTGTTAAGGTTGTCTGAAGGAGGACAGCCCACCCAGAAATGTCTAGAAAGGGTGAGTTGGGGATGAACATTCCCAGAGAAGGGACGTGCAGGTGGGAAGGCTCATAGGTGGGAAATAGCATGTGAGCTTCAGGATCTGCAGGTATTTGCAATGATTGGACCCACGACTGAAGGTCAGGGGTGGCAAGAGGGCAGGTGAGATAGTGGATGAGAGAAGGCTATAGAGATGGGCAGGGTTTAGGTTATGAGGATCTTAGTGCTCTAAACTAATGAGTTGAATTTTACTCTGAAAAGCCACAGGAGGAGCCTTAAATAATTGCAAAGAGGTTAGTTAGGTTTTGCAAAGAGGTTGGTTAGGTTAGCATTTTAGAAAGACTATTGGGTTGGCAGAGTGGACGTTAATATTTCAGAAGGGGAATTATGAAGCCTGAACAAAAGCTGTATGTGAGTATAGGGAAAACGGAAGTTCCAATGGCCAGGAAGCTCAGCTGACCCTAATCTACTTGCCCACTGCACAGGTGCAGTGATGTAATTGGCCTACTGCGTGGGCACATGCTCGTGTTGGCAATGAGTCTTTAAAAGCTGTGCTGCTATATAAAAAGCTCCGCCCAGGGCTCTGTGAATGAAAGCTGAGGCAAGAGGAGTTGTGGACTTGCCTGCTGTGGGCAGGACTCCAGCACGACACCTGCTACCATGAGAAGAAAGCTTGGTATTAGACCCTTCACCCCCAACGTTCCATTTTTGTTATTCTCTCTCACCGAATCCAGGGTGAACTTGCTAGGAGCTGAAATCTTGTGGCGTAACAGTGAGAAACGGAGACAAGGGATGGATATCTAGGGGGTGGAATCAATAGGGGTAAGGGAGAAGGAAGAATTAAGGACGATCCTCAGATGGGTTTGGTTTGGCTAAGTGGATGGATATACTTGGTCATTTACCAAGATAGCAAATGAGAAGCAAGTTTTGTGGAGAAGATGGCTTCTGTTTTGATGCATTCAGCTCTATGGGCAGTGGGGGTTTGGAAAAGACATGGATCTGATAACCATCATGCAAAATTATCCATGGTTTGGAAGTCTTGCTTTATGTGAAGGCACCGAGGAGACGGGTGAAAATGACAGAGGGCCAACGATGGAGTCCTGGGAACACTGACTTTCTAGTAGTGAGTGGGAGACAGAAAGCCTTCAAAAGAGACTTAAGAGCAGGCTGACCAACCACCCCAGCTTGCTCTGGAGCGAAGGGTTTTTCAGGCTGCAGCACCTTTGGTGCTAAAAGCAGGACAGTGCCAGACAAACAGGGATGGTCATCATACGGAGGAGTCACTAGAAGATGTAAGAAGAAAAAGCAGAGTATGATGTGAATAACAGTGCTTAAAGGAAGAAATAGTGGCCTCAAATGACAAAAGTTGCAGAAACCATGTCAGATAAACATAGAAAATATCATCTGAATTTGGAAGTATGAAAAGTTTCATGACATTTTTAAGGTGGAAGTGGGACCACAGTAATGAGCCCATGAGAAGTGCAGACAGATAGACGGGCTCTTTTGGAGAGGCTCACACAGTGAGAATTTAGTTGTTTTGTAGTCTTGATTAACCGTGCCAACTGTCCTGAAATGAACACAAGAAGAGAAAATAATCTCAGTTTCCTGGATGAAGGAGAGGTAAGCTTTCTGCTGTTTCCAGGCCCAAATTATTTCTGATTATGTTTCATTAAGGTACTCTGGTTCCCTCAGTGAACATATTTTAATTATTTGACCCCACACTAGACAACCTAGCCCTGGAATCCCATCAAGTTTGGCTTAGAAAGTAGCTCTTCCTCATTCTCTCTTCCACAAATTCTGGAAGCCTCTGATGGTTTTTCTTCCACTCCGTGTTTTCTACATGATTGGAGAAAGAATAATTGCAGTACAGAGAGGTTTGAGTCCTCGGGGGGGAAAAAATAGGCATTTAAACATTTTAGGAACTGGAGGAAAAATATGAGAAGACGTGCTGAGAACTGGAGAAAAGATGAGGGAATTTTGCCCAGAATTTTCGGGAGAAGTAAGATGCTGGAGACAAGAGTCTGCCTTCCTAAAGAGAGGGCTCCCTTTTCCTTCTCTGTTGCTGTCTGTGTCTTGTTTGGGACTCTTCCAGATGTGTTTTTGCTTCCACCTCACCAAGATGTTGGAAGACTGCCTCACTTATACCTCGTAGCTTTCATGGCTTTGTTCTAAGCAGCTTAGTTACTGGCCTGCTTTACCAGTGTGGGTAAATTATGATGGCGGGAGCATGATTGAGTAGGAGATATTTGACAGAGGTGCAGAGTTAGACTTCTACTCCCAGGCCACTCTGTGCACACCTTGGTTCAACTACTGGATATTTCCATTTTTGGCATTCCATCTCCTTTTGATATCCTTAACTTAAGGCTTCTATATCTGTTTTGTCTGAGGTTTAGTTTAGTTGAGCAATCATTTATGGATGACCTATTATCTGCTAGATATGGTGATATATACTAGGCTTGATGAAATTAATCAGTCCCAGAGAAGACTGTGTCTGGGAGCATCAACTCCAAAGTTATGACAATAATCTTGCAACTCCTACCATGAGAGCAAAAATTTCTCTAAGTACATCTGGGTTCATACTGAAATACAAGTGGATAATGTGTGCTGAAAACATTGCATATAGTTATCAACCTTCCTTGGACCCTGAGCAAGGTGAGAGGGTCAGAAGAGCGTGTTTTCATGTTTCCTGTTCATATGACCATTTAAAAATCAAAAAGATTATCAAGCTGTTAGTATGTGATCTGCACAGTTGTACTCATTCAATTCTCATAACAACTCCATGAGAGGTACTATTACTAACCCATTGATGTAACAGAGGCACAAAGAGATTAAGAAACCAGATAAGGGACAAACAGCTAGTAAGTTGCTGAGCCAGAATTCAGCTGCAGGCAATCTGTCTGTAACCACTCTGATGCTACACCCTCCATGGATTTCTGCTAGAAAAAACTGGCTTGGTAGAAAATTGCTAGTTAGTCATATTAAAGTAGGGGGAAAAGAGTAATCTCAAATATTGAATTCTTTTGGTGAAAAGTCTTTGAGAAGTTTTAGTAACCATCCAAACCATGCCAATCTCTGTTTTCCTTCCAAGTCTTTTTTGGCCTAACCAAATATACTAGGGTAACTCCGGTAAGCTGTACGTTTCAGTACAATGACTGCTGAATTGGGTCTTGATTTGGAAATTAAACTCTGTTTGAAATTGGTGCTTGCTGTTTGCAGTAGACTGAACACACATTACCCTTTTATTTCTAGAGAATATTGGATTATGTACCGTGTGATTCTAGGAGGAAGAAGGCCTCTGCATATAATGTTAGCAGGAGACATGGTTGCATTTGAAAATCTTTATTGAACTCTCTTGAATTCTAAATGAAAATTCCAGGAAGGCTTGGAGGCTTCTGGGAAGCAAGGTCACTTTCAGGGAAAAAGATATTTTATTTTTTAGCAAATTCTTCAATTCTAAGAATGATCTCTTTCTTAAATTTTAATAACAGAATTCACTGACACCATTAATATGATCCAATACATTAAATTCCAAAGTAAAAATTGTGTAAAAAAAATTTTAATAAGAAATTACAATGGGGATGTTGTCAAATGATCTTTTTTTTCTTCATGTTCTCTGTTGTCTTTTGAGAACCAACTCGGTTCACATGTAAGAGGTCTTGAATGGAGCTGCTTTTTCTAGCTGTTTTCTAGGGCCTCTTTTTCTCTGTGAATTGAGTATGGCCAGGCACTGGACACAGCACCCTGAACTTAGATTAAAATCTGGACATTACTGGTTTATACCTTATAGAGAGATTGCCTGCTTTTCGAATGTATACTTGGAAGTATTTATTAAAAATCACTTACCTTTTTAATATCCCTTTTGGCCTTTGATACTACATGAGGTTCTCCATCATTAAGGAGTGGCCCATTTGGTTGGTTGGGGATAGATTTCTTTCCATTTTTCAGATATATCATGTCTCTCCATTTCATCCAGAAAACTGACAGCTCTGATAGCCCTCCCTGTCACAACAGCTACCTGGGTTCTCAGTTGACCTCTAGGGACACAGTACAAAGGAGGTTTGAAAAGTGTTAGCTCTAGACCCTATCAGTATCTCCGGACTACATGCAGAATCTGTAACAATAGTATTGCCAGGCCTGGAGTCCCGAGGATGAAGCAGAGCTGGGGGTATGCCAAGATCACCTAGTTATCACTTCCTCCTTATGTAGGCTGCTCCCACCAATCCCTCCCAGCCCAAGATCTCCAGTTCCCATATGCCTAACCTCTCTCTGGGTACCTGCATGCAAATTGCTTCATGCCTGGGACCATCACAGTCAGTCCAAGAGTTCAGGGTTCCCTCATTCTCCTCGGGCTTGGAAGTGTATCTAGGAGGACTCCACCAATCACCAAGAATCTGCTCCCAGCCAGAAGGGAATGTTGGGCCGATTCCTTGGGCTCAATCCGCCCTCCCTCTCCTGGTTTGCCGGGTGAGAGTGCGCTTACTCCATTCAGCTTCTGTCCTCAGGCCCCATGTTGTTTTAGTGCAACCTTCCGCTGCCACTGTCCTTCCTGACCCTTCTGTTAAATTCTCTGGAGCTTCCAGCCTGTGATAAACTCACTTACATCCTCTGTTTCTGCACCAGACCTTCCTTTATCCTCCATGCTTTAACTGACATCTGTCCCGAGGACACTGGTTCCTGGACGCCACTTATTACCAACTGTCCTTGACATCAGTGTTGGGAAGTGGGGTCGGTGTTTCCTCATGTCTTACTTTCACTTCTAGACCATTAGTCCTGTACTCTCACTGAAAGATAAAAACTCTAAAATTCTTCTTTTTGAGGTTCTTGCCATGAAGTGTTATCACCTCCTATCTTTGCCATCTTTTGACATTCCACATTCTCTACTTCATTTACTGCAGGAGCTCTGGGCTTCCCATCCCAAGTCCTGCCATCATCCTGGGTGATGTGACTTCAGCAAGGGAGCAGATCCCTTTTGTTTCATACATACAATAATTTTCTCCACATTCCTGAAGCTACCCATTCGTATGGCCAACCTGCTGGGCCTATCCTCACATCAATTTGCTTTAACTCCAAAATAATAAATTCTGACATCTCATAGCCTCAGACCGTGAACTCCTAACATTCCCCGTCTCTCTGGCGCTTCATTCTCACCATGCTTCCTAAGGTTCTTTATCTCCTATTTCCTCCTTGCCAGCAGCTGCTTGTCTTCACAGCCTTTTCTACTTAGCTTAAATTACAACTGACCAACCCCCTTGTCTTGCTGCTCTTCACTGTTCCCAGTTGGCAAGACCCAAACCTCGGAAGGATCTGACTTCAGCCTTCCCTGGGGCCTGAAAACTGCTACAGATGCCACAGAAGGTTTAGGCTGGTGCTGCGATAAATCCAGGATTTCTAACCCTGGTGCTGCTCCCTGGTTGTCCGAGGTTTCTTCAGTCAACTCTTCTCTGCTCCACAGACACTCTATGGGTTTCCTCTCTTCCTCACACCTTTGGCCCTGCCATCGCCTGCCTTCACTCCAGCAGATGCCTCTGTATAGTATTTCAGCCAGAATATACAGGCCCCCCCAACCCCCCTAGAGAGTCCTTGCAACTCTCTGCTGCAAAATGCGCAAACCTAGCTGCGCCCTGCCTCTCCCTTCTCTCCTGTCACAGCAACCACGAGTCCACCCTCAACCCCAAGGACTTCTGCTCTTTGAATCTTCTGAGAAACAGGGCACCTGTCGTTTTTGCCTATCTTTAACTTTTCCTTATTTGAACAAATGCCTAAATATCTTCTCTGAGTGCCCCCACCCCCAGTTTATCAGTTTCCCAAATGTACTGTGATGTTCCTCACCCCCAGAAACATTTCAGCTGCCATTCCCTTTGTCTGGATCATTTCTTCCTCTCCTTTTATCATTCAGCATTTAGATCTCAATTTAGGCATTCTTTTGTCCAAGCAAACTTCCCTTACTTCTCTTCCCACCCTGCAATTGGTTAGGATTCCCTTCTATGACCTTTCACCGTACTCTTCTTTTATTTCGCCTATTACCATTCACTGATTATGTATTTTGTCTAGTTGCTTATTTTAATTGTAAGCACAGAGAAAATGGTAATCATTGTATCCTAATGCCTAACACAAATTTGGGGTTTCATGTGTATTTGTCAAATAAATGAATGAATGGGTTGAAGTATCTGGAACATAAATGAAGATGAGAGGGTGAAGAAGTTGAAATGTGGAACAAAACTTACATATCTATCATTAGATGGTTGATGCCAGAGGAATATTGAAGATTTTGTTTTCTGAGGCAGATCTGAATTAGTAAGGAAAGAATACAGAAGAAAGAAACAAAGATGTGTTTTTGATCCTCCTTCCTGTGAGACTTCTAGAGACCTTACCCCCAAATACACAGAAACAACCATATCTCAAACCTGAAGCAATCTGTCCCAATATCCTCTTCAGGGGAAATCTGGAAGGTGTGTGTGTATGTGTGTGTGTGTGGACAGGAGGCTAAGCATTGGATGAATGAGTGGGAGGGGTTAAGGGTACTGGGCTGTGTGATGGTGCCCATCCTAAACATTCATGTCCACCCAGAACCTCAGAATGTGACCTTATTTGGAAATAAGTTCTTTGTAGGTATAATTAGTTAAGATGAGGTCCAACTGGATCAGGATGGACCCTAATTCCACAACTGGTGTTTTTATGAAAAGAGAAGACACACATAGACACACAGGGAAGACGGCCATGTGAAGACATAGGTAGAGGTGGAGTGAAGTTGCCACAACCTAAGGAACACTAGGGATTGCTGGCGACCATCAGAAGCTTCAAGAGTCAAGAAAGTCTCCCCTTGGAGACCTCAGAGGGAGCATGGCCCAGAGGGAGCGTTGGTTTTTAGTGGAGCTGGACATTCACTAAATCATGCTTAAGTACTGGAAACCTGCTGTTAAAACAAGAAAAAGTTGATCAGAATGGAAAAAATACCTTAACCTTCACATTCTATTTTAAGGTAAAGATAAGTTTCAGCTGCTAAAGGACATCATTTGATAAGCTCTTAGTGAGATGATCTTGGCCTCAGACTTCTGGCTTCCAGAACTGTGAGAGAATAAATTTTGTTGTTTTGAGCCAGTTGGTTTGTGGTAATTTGTTACTGCAAACCTAGAAAACTAATACACAAGGAGAGTTGTAATTTTGTTTCATTTTGGTTTATTCTTCCTTAAACACTTATTTTCCCTCACATTTAAAGAAAAATCAATATAGGCTTATTCCCCTTGTCATTTCTCCTCCTTGCCTCCTGTCCTCACTGACAGTCTCATTGGAGTTAGAAGAAGAATTGAATGCTTTCTTGCTGTGGGTGGAATGTAGACAGCACTGCCAATGGATTTGGTGGATAATCCCTATTTACCAAGTGCCAATAATATGCAAACCTCTGTGAAAGGCACTCCACCTATATTAGCTCTAATTCTCACTACAGATTTGCACAATAGGCTGTTTTATTACTGTTTCTGAAGTGAAATTAAGCCTCAGCGATCACTTCTTAAAAGTGATCTGATTTATACGGACGTTTAACAACATACTTGACATCTGGTCTGAGCCTTTACCAACCACCTAAAAAAAAAAAGTAGTGTCCCTAAAACACTCAGCTCTGAATATGACAGAGAAGAATCAATCCTGTTCTGTGATCCCCTGCTCCATGGTTGTGTGCTAGCCCAAACCGAGCTTTGTTAACATGCAATAGACATTTTAGATAACTGAAGTCAGGCTTCTTCTCTTCCGTCTGCAATCCCCAGGCACTTTTCCATGACATGTGTACATACCCAACCCACAGCAGCATGATGCCTTGGCACCACAGCCCGTGCTTTGTGGCCCACCTGTGCCAGCAAGGCCCTTCTAATCTTGGCCTGCTTGGAGTCCGGCACTGGTGACTCCTCACTTCACTGCGCAGTGACCAGACAGTCATGTCGGGGAAATGGCCTGGGCCTGCTGCCACTTTCGTCGGTTTTTAGTGGAGCTGGACAGTCACTAAATCATGCTTAAGTACTGGAAACCTGCTGTTAAAACAAGAAAAAGTTGATCAGAATGGAACCTTAACCTTCACATTCGATTTTAAGGTAAAGATAGGTTTCAGGTGCTAAAGGACATCATTTGATAAGCTCTTAGTGAGATGATTAATATACTTTAATAACTAAGTCAGTGGGGTATCTAAAAAATATTTCATAGCATATTATGTAACCTAAGTATTGAAAGCTCTATCAGAGATTTTTGTTGCCCTCCATCTCAGTCAGGTTGACACTTGAAAATGTGCCTGTAGTTATAGAATATGCTTCTCACTTAATGCTAGTACTTGACACTATGAGTATTTTTTTTTCATATATAGGTTATTTTTCTTCAAATGTGGATGAAAGTCCACTGAAAGTATGAAAGTTCAAATGTGTTTGATGGCAGTCCATTGAAATGAAAGGCCCGACTCTCCTGTTAGAAAGGTGGCAGTGGAAAGTAGGAAGAAATAAATAATCCAGGTAACTGGCCCTTCTTTGGTCCATCAGGCTTACTTTGTTGACAACTGTAAAAACGCACAGGTAATTGCTTCTTGGGAAGAAGAGCAGAGGTTGTGTGTAATTTCAAGTGTTTGCAACAAGGATAAAATATGAGATTCATCTGCTAGTTCCTTGTTCCTTTTTAAAGATGAGGATTAGGATTTGTCTGTCTTGGATCATGTATGTATTATAATAGGGGATTCTTATTGTCCTTGTATAGGAAGGCATTTAGTGGTCCTTCTGTAGGCTTCTTTGTCAGCTGGAAAGAAAAAAACCTAGAGGTCTTTGGACATTGGGCCCTTCAGGGGAATTATCTTTGCCCTCACCGTGCGGAAGAGTAGGCTCATTAACTGGGAGGAGAAAACCTAGTGTCTTTCTAAACTATGTTCCTAGAAACAAGAAAAGTCTGCTAGACAGAAATTGTGTCTGAAAAACATCTGCACTCAAATTATTGGGACACTCATTGTTGCAACTGAAACTTGTTTGGATTGAAATGTTAGCATATTATTCTGATAGGATTTTAAATTTAAATAAAAAATATATTCTTTCACTCAAGATGTATTTATTCAGTGCCTTCTGGGCTACAATTTAGGAGAATATATAAAAAAAAGATACCCCTGTTATCAAGAAGCTTACAAATCAGGTTTGAGAAGGTGATGTGGGGGTGAGGGAGAGATGTTGGTTTTTGCCAGCACTTATTAACTGCTTCCCATGTGCCAGGCACCATCTGAAGTACTTTACACGCTCGCACTGTTTTAATCTTCAGAGACTCTGTTAAATAGGTAACATTTTTACCAACATGTTACTGATTAAGAAGCTGAGGTACAAAAAGTTTGGAGACTTGCCTAAGGTCAGACATCTAGTGAGTGGTAAAATCAAGCCACAAACTCAGGCATGTTAACCACAATGTTATATTACATCTCCAGTTGGGCGGAAAACACACATGTAATAACAAATGACTAATAATCACTAACAATACTAAGGCAGCAAAATGATAAAGGGAGGGAGCATCCTGGGTTGGTGTGGTCAAGGAAGGCTTCATGATGTGAAACCAAAATTAGATCCAAACAAATGGCATCCTCTGTATCACCTTGTTGGAGATATTCTTTGGCATATGAAGCTCTGAGGGGCCTTCAGGAGAGAAAACTGTGCTTAATCCACTGTTTCTCAAGCTTCTTTGGCTATGAAGCCTTTTTTTTCTTACAGGGAATACTTAATAAACATCTTTTGGCACACATATTATTAAGCAATTTTGAAAATGTTAATTGAGAAAATGGAATCTATTTTAGGGTCATCTATTTACAGTGACTACCCTGGACTTCTCTGCCTCTACTCTCAGTGGCCAGAAAGGATTTGATAAAATTACAAGGGGAAGGGCCACCAGAAACTTCTAGGGATAGGATTTGTAGGATATGAGCGGAGTTCAAGAAAACTTGACAGGTTATCAAGTTTTCTCTACTAACTAAACCTTCTATCTAGCCAATGCTGTATCATCCTGAACTATATGAAAGCTTAGAGTGGTTCTCTCTGGCTGGACTGAGGAGTATTTACTTAAAATCAGAAAAGACAGTTCTTTATTTTCCCTGGTCTTAGCAGTTTATCCTTAGTCTCCCAAGAACACTGTCTTCTTCTAAAATCACTTTTACAACATTAAGTTCGTGTTTTATGAGGATTCTTTTATGGTCAAGCTGGTCACCTGCAGATACGATCATGCTCAACATCTATTAATGGGTCTTGTGTTTTCTTCTGTAGAAAAACTGTCCAGCCTAAAGAAAGTGAAAGACATATCCCAACTCCCATTTTGTTGATTTATTTTCCTTTAACAATGCAAAAATTTCATTTGTGGGGTGCCCCCTTTCTGCTAGAAACCTTGCCATCTGTTTAATGTAGCTTCTCTAATTTTGACCTTATAACCATCCTGGGAGGTAGGTGTCACTCTCATTTTAAACATGAGGAGAAGGGTGCTCAGTGAGATTAAATTAACTGCTTGTTGGTTAACTGCAAACGATAATGAGAGATTGGAATTCTGGTCTGTTGAGTCCAAATTCCACACCTTTTAAATCCTGCATTAGTTCCTAAAGAGGGAAGATATTACTGACGATTCAATCAGTACCTGGAATGCTTGAAATTCAAGTGTTACAGGCAGATGAGTCAAAGATGTACTGTTGCTTAGATGACTAACACAAGGCAATCATGTATCTTCAAACTGTGTCATCTAACATGTAAAATATAATAATCTCTCTGACTTAATTGAAAAAAGTAAAAACCATCATGGGCAGTGTTCATAGCTAAAAGCTCCTTGTTTAGTCGTTACTGGACACATGTGCTCAAATGTTTGCCTATTACATGCCTATGCAGGTGGGTTGAGTCTTCTCCCTTCTCTAACAGGACATTAAGAAGTGCCTCTGCTTTTTGACCTGCTCTAGGACAGAGAGTCAGCATTAGCCGAGAACACATTGGGAAATGTGTGAGTGGTGTGACCCAGTACGTCCTGGGGGCACCAACCCATGCCTGTTCCCTCGGAGCCTGTGCAAGCCCAGCAGACTTTTCAGGGCCTTACACGGAGGGCCAGAGCCATCACCAGCCAGAATTAGGACTTTGGTGGCAGAGATGTAAGGGAGATAAATGATTCTCATTTTGTGAAGGAGCTGTTTCCTTCACAGAAATTTCTGAGAGAATGGCAAATAAAAGATACATTCTCTTCTACTCAAGAATATAGGGGATTATACAAAAGGAATCTGTAGCTGAGGCAGAGTTTCACCCAGAGAATTGACGGAAGGGGTAATCTTTTTACTCAACCTTGCAAATAAGTAAGTATTTAAGTTAACCGATCAGTTTTAATAAATGTAAAAATGAGTCTGATTTCCTGTTATAAAATCACCAGCATTTCCTTACTGTATTTTCCACATTGTTACCCATGTGTGAATGGCTGCCAGGCTTCTTGTAATTTAAGAGGAGAGAACTTGCATCTCTTGAAAGCCTACCATGTACCAGACAGAGTGCTTGGTGCTTTCTGTATACACTATTTTTAATTGCCGCAATGATACTATAAAAGATATTATTGTCTAGAAATAATTTTTAGAGGTTCAGTAACTTTCCTGAAGTCACAGAATAAGTTACTGATGGGATCAAGATTGGGACTCACTTTTGTCTCCAGAGCTTGTCGGTGTTCTATTATGGACTCCAAGAGAGAGTGTTGGCTGTGCTTGAACCTTCACAGATGTTCCATGAATTCATGAAGGAGTGTTTCCTGGCAATGCTAGTCTCTGACCGATTGCTCCTTAGCGCCTGGGTATTTTCATATCCCAGGTATTTGGCACAACCCTTGTCACATGGCAGGTCTTCAATCAGTAATTGTGGAATTGAAATTCCACTGCTCATGCAGGCTTGTCCTATCTGACAATGTCTCATATAGGTTCTCAGGTACATCTGAAAGTCATGTGTGATCTTGGAAAACGCTGGGGTCTCACTTTTGATTTTGACTTTATGGTATAGAATGCCCGGAAATGAAAAAGTGGTTTTGCATTCAGACATTGAGAAGCATTTGTATTCCGGACTCCATGAAATTCTGAATACAAATCTTAATAAAATGGCCTCGAGGAGACTATGTAAAGATACAGGCTGTTTCTGAGAAACATGAGTGGTGTTTTTTTTCCTCCTCTATTTCCAGATAGATTTAGGATACTCAGTGGTCCTGCCTGAACAAGGTTCTCTTGTTCTGGGTGGCTTCCAGTCATGAAATGCAAGACCACAGTTTTCACAAGTAATTTTTGAATTGAGTCTGCTATGTTTTCACAGCGTAAAACATTGTACCTCATTCTCATTCATATCTGAGTTTGACAAGCATGAATCAGAAAAATATCAGGACTCAGGGGAAATGTAGAGCTAAATGGTGAAAAAAGAGAGCCCTCTTTCCCTAACTTAGGGCTACCTGGCAAGTGACGCCTTCCCTGGGCATGGCTAGTTCTGCAGCCCTAAGAGAAATGACTCACACAGACCATGTCTGCACCCGTGCTCTTTCCCTTGAAGGTTTCTTCTCCTGAGCAGTGGGTCCTATTTTGTTGAATCGGATTGGCTGCCTGGTAACATGTTACCTGGTGAGTATCAGGATATTTTCATACTGTGAGAGTTTTAAGAAATTCTCTTTATTTTTAATTGTTCATCTAGACATGCCAGTGGGTATTTAGGCCACATTTTGAGCAAAACTCACAAGGTGGTTTTTCTTCAAACCTCACGTGTACACAAAACAGCACAATTTTAAGGATTTGCTTAAAGGAACAAAGCATAAGAAATACAGTGTAATACAAGCTTATAACCAAATTCAAATCAGTGAGCGTTTCTGATTCAATATGAGAAAAGGCTACAAACAAGTCTGTGTTTTGTACGAAGCACTACCTGAAGACAGCGTTGCAGGACACACTCCAAGTCCCTTTGCAGGAAGCCATAAAGCAGGTAGAAATAGCAGGATTTTTACTCAGCCTAGCAGGGAGTTATGCGTACGTCAGGGTTTCATGAACAACGTTCTAACTATTCACGGATGTTAAAAGGAAAATCAGGCTTTGCCTATCAGGACTGGCAGTGATATATATTCTCTTCTCTCTTAATTTAATCTTTATTTTGCTTCCTAAAAGTAGCCCTTTGACTCCTTTCTTCTCAAGCAATAACAATTAAACTTGATAAGTCGGCTATTGATGGTCCACGGATTAGGAGAAGAAGAAATGTAAAGATAAAGTCCATAGATGATGCAACGGCTGTTTCTTAACTAGTAATGGACTCCTATTGAAATATATTGTAAGAGAGCCACCAGTAGGCAAGAAGAAAAAGTTGTCCCATTCTCTTTCTCTTTTTGCCAAAAAATGAGGAACTCAAGAAGTCTCCAGATAGTTGAGAGGGCATAAATGCCTCTAGTTTATGCATTGTGTCTCATTTTACTTCAGATTTTTATTTTACTAGTAGCTGTTTCAGAGCCTTAACCATTGGATATTTAGTAGTTTTCTCTATGAGCTCTTTTTCAAGACCTAATTGTAACATAAACACTTCTGTTCTCTAAACTTGGAACTACTAAAAATTCCTCAAGCCTTATTTATTTATTTAAGTTACAATATAAATATAATTTCAACAAAGTCCATTTCCTAAACTCAAGGTAGAGGCCCCAGTAGCTAAAATAGCATCTTCTTTCTTATCTCTACACCCCCAAATGCTTTCCTTCATTTGATCTCATGTCTGTTCAAAATAGACTACTCAAAAGCCCTCTCTCTGTATCATCAAACCAAAGTAAGAGATTTGGAAGCAGAAATACATTCAACATATTCTCTTTTGGGTCCTCACCAAACAGAATTTCAGAGGATTAAAGCAATAAAGAATCATGTCAGTTCATAGTTGTTACAGAAAAAGAACAAAGAGTTAGTGTAAGGTTTTCACAACTTCCTTCTTACCCATATCAACAATTTCAACCTATGACCCACCCATTTCATGAGGTTTTCCACACTTTCTTTACTGCCACCTGACAATCTCTTCTACTTTAATGAAAATATAACCAACTTTCCAACATTTCCCCTATACTTTAACTCTGCAAACCTCAATCTCTCTACAGGAACTTATTACAATCCAATCAAGTTTCTAACATTTCATTCATATATTCAGAGAAAAAAAAGTTGCACTTGGGAAACACGAGTCAGCTGTCATTCTATCAACTTGAGAAACAACTTAACAGTGGCAGAAAGGATCATGTCATTCTCCTGCTATCACATTGTTTAAGGTAAAAAGAATGGGGCATCACCAATTTTCATCTAACATAAGTTATGCTAGAACTTCTAAAGAAAATGTTCAGTGCACAGAGCTTAGCTGGTTAGAGAAGAATGCTCTAACAAATTAATATTGTGACCAAGTGTCTGCAGAAAAAAATGATAACAAAATTCCAAGGTGACTTTGCTAGTTAGAGCCATAAATAACCACAGTGACCTGCCAGGAAGGTAAGTTCTGTCAGAAAACTGAAATATTTTCTTCACTTAAATAATGTTAACTTCCACTAAACAGTTGGGTAGTTTTTCACATGAAATTAGGAAAAAGAAAAATCCAGTTAGTATTAACACCAAAGAAATGCACGCCAACCAAAAACCAAAGGTACTTTGGTACTGTAGCCATAACAGACAAAAGCGTGATAGGGAGCAGGGAATTCCCTGATGGTTAGATGACAGGGTCATAGAAGGTTTTTGAGACCTGCTATGTCTCCTGTAAGGTTGACACACAGCCATGTTCCATAACAACAGTCACATAAATGCAAGCTTATCTGGTGGCTTGTTAAAGCAGTGTGCAACACTGTTGTGTTGAAAAGTGACTTCAGGCTTGCCAAAGGGTCTCATTAATCTGAGGAAACGATGCTTGGTGCCATAGAGTAAACACTACGGTCTCAAGCGGAATGTATGTGAAGTTTCCAAAATATTTCCTCAAAGACTATTCAGTTTTGGTTTGCATTTGGAAAGCATAAAGATGGACATGGGAAGGCAGTTCAGAAGGGTATCTGTGAGGATCTAAGTTGGGCAGCTTTCAGAAGATGAAAGATGTTTAAAGTTAAGGCCTTTATCTGCAAACAATAGTATATTAATAAACTCTATACCACATTTACAAATGCATTCTCTTGTATTAAAACTAACAGTATTCTGTTCACAGTGCCATTGTGTATACAGGTAGCAATCCCATAATACTCATGTATTTTGGCATGGGAATCAGTAGCGCTTGGTATTTACAGGAAATGTACATGTGTGAATATGAACATGTCACTGAATCTGAGTTAGGATAAAAGACAGATCGGCTAATGGTGCAAAGGAATGAACTGTACAGCACCTTCCCCTCGGATTGGATAGGAAACGTGGTTTCTTAAATTGAGAAGATGCCAAATCTCTGACCCAAAGTGGCATAAGGTCTGTAACAAAACAATGAACCCCCTGTTCAAGTTTGGGTACATTGAGTAATCTTAGTCCAGAGTTTTAGATCCATTGTCTAGTGCATAAAATATAAAAGTTAAAAAGATTTATTATTATTTTTATAATAATAATTATTATTAAAATAGAAGGTACTTTCTCTCACGCTCTCATGTGTGCTCTTGCACATAAGACCAAAGTCCTTGGAGTTCCAAATATGCTGGTGTTTTTGTCATGCAGATCAGCAGTCAAATGGTGGACGCTAGAATGCTCCGAACGTAGGAACTGTTGCCTGTCACAGTGCGACCCAGGGCCCCGGGGGGACATGGCAGAAGCACCTCTTTCTTACTCCCCAGTCTTCTCGGTGAGGGGCAGGCCTGTCCCTGGAATCAGCTCCCACGTTCCTGAATGAAGTTGCTCGTTGCGGCAGCTAATGCTGAGGTGACGAATGGCTTCTGTACACTTGGAAAAAGGAGGGGAGGCCAGTAAGTAGGAGGAGGACGGCACTCCGAAGAGCCCCAGGACGCAGCTCCGGAGCGGCTGGGTTCATCGGCAGGAAGCCCATCCTCCCACGAGGCCTCTGCCCAAGGGGGTTCTCCTCCTCGCAGTGTGCCGAGCAGGGGCGGGCCTGGCGGGCGCTACGGGGCGCTGCCTTCGGGCACAGTCTGCTCTGCGCCCCCAGGCCCTTGGCCCCCGCCGCCCGCGCTGCCGTGGCCTCTGTGTGGCGTGGGCAGTAGGCTCTTCCACTGGGCTTTGTTGTGTGAGAGGTGGCTCAGCATGTTCTCAGACAGGGCGCTGTGCCCGGTGAAGCGGGCCCATTCCCGGAAGAGCGGCTCCACGATGTAGGTCATGAAACCTGGAACACGCAAGGTCAGCTCATCACCAGGGGGGCGGTGGGTCCTCCTCCCTCCCCCTCACAGCGCGATTGCGACCCTCTCGGTACTCGGCCCAGTGTAGGAGGGCAAAAGCGTCCCCCTCAGGGTAGGAGCCTAAGGTATGTCACTTGGGGCTTGTTATTTAACCTCCCTGCACCTCAATTTCCTTATTTGTAAAAAGGAGCTAAGAAGAGTACCAATCCCATAAGGCTGTTAGGACAAATGAAATCATTTAACACCAGCAAAATGCTTAAGCTGGCACATAGTAAACACTCAATAAATGTTGGCTATTATTATTTGCACAGGAAGAAAGACATGAACAGAAAAGTAAAAAAAGTCTATGCTGGAACTAAGGTGGAGGATTGGGGGAGAGGAAAGGGCAAATGATACCAGGAAGGGGCACATCATTGATTTAGACCATCTGATGAATTCATCATTTTTTTCAAGATGTCATAGTTTTCTCTTGCTTTCAATTATGTTAAAAAACTAACTGTAGATAAATAAAATTTGTTTCTTCTTCAATACAGATTTTTACCTGCATAAAAGTCCTGTTTTAATGACTTGATAAGACTGGTTGATATCAGACTTGTCTATTCTCTTAATTATTTTAGACTTGTTGCTTTTTAATCATGCCTCACTGTTAATGCATTTTCCATATTAAACATGATTCATTAAAGCAAAGACAATTTTTAGGCTAGGCTGGAATTATTAGAATCATTTCAAACTCACACATACTTAAGTTTTATAATATTTCCTTGAAATGTAGGTGTGGGGGAGAAAAGGCAAATGTATTTCAGCATAATAAATTCTTCCAACACCTAACCCCCTGGGTTTACAGGCATGTGAATTATAAACTTGATTTGAGTATCATCTTATTGGACAAACAGCAGGTTGCTATAGAGATGGGCAAAGGATGTAGCAAGGCAAAATGTACTTTTCTGCATATTTCATCTTATATGAAGTATTTAAATATTATGAGATCATTTTAGGTAACCCAAACCTGAGGAAGAAAATTAAGCCAGTGACTGTATATCTGTGTTTTGGTAAGGTTATATAGGGAATCAGCAAGTAAGGCTTTCCTTCTTGAATTGCCTAGCTTGCTATTCTTGAATTTTCTTCACCTCCTTCATGATCTAGATATCTTATTTCTAATATCTTCCACCTTATAAGAGGTTAGATGTTAGATATCTAAAAAGGTAGTTTGCAAAATTATACTATTCTAATGTTTAAGGTGTGAATATTTATGAAGTTTACTCTAAATATATTTTAAAAAGTTACAAATCCAGCATTTAAAAGCTAATACTTAAAATTCAACTCATTTTCTTGCTGAAGTTACTCTGGAATCATAACTTCCGTATTTCTACTTTTCAGCTATAAAGACCTCTTATAGTAGATGGAAAAGCCATTTTAAAGTCTGAATGGACATGAGGAGGGAGGCAGGTTTTCAGAGGGAGGAAGGCTTCTGCATGATCAGATTTGGGAACCTGATCCATCAGGTTCCTGGGCATGGTGTTAACTTCATCTTCTCCTCAAGTGATGGACTCACATTGCTGGGGTACGGATCTCCCGGAGGGCTGACATAGGGCTGAGAGTGGTGGAGGCAGAAATGGTGGCCTCAGAGTAAACAAGGAATGAAGGAAAGCCTCTTGTCATCTTTCCATAGATTTCACTAATTACAGATTCATTGGATTTCAGATCTTCTTTTTAAAATGCAGAATTTTGTGGGTGAGGGAAAAGGGGTTTAATTTCCATCTCCACTTGCATTAATGAATTACTTAGAACAGAAAATCACATCTAAACCTGAGATGGCACTCAGGAAATTTTCACTGTGGATTGGGACAGAAAAAGAGCAGGGACATTTTCAGTCCCAGGGGAGTCAAGACAGAGGAAATAGCGATATTAGTGAGGACCCATTGCAAAAAAGTTCTTGTCTGGGAGGCTGAAACCTGCAACTCCCATCAGACTCGGTTTATCTATTTGGATTTTTTCCAATTTAGCCTGCTCTGCCCCTTTACACCCAACCTGCCAACCCTGAACCTATGAAGCTAGGAGATGTGGAACAGAGACAAGAAAGATTTATGTACTAAAGCTTGTTTTATAATCACCTTCTCTTTCTCTTTATTATTTGTGTGCTGGTGTAGCATCCAAGGGATTTTTCTATTCACTCCCCGTCCCATTTAAAAAACAGGTATCTATGGTAACCACATTTTCCTGAGCTGAAAACCAGGACATATGATCTGACAAAATAAGTGTGTTCTCATGACAGCAGGACAGAATCTCTGAAATCAGGGCTGTCTTGTAAATCCAGGTTGTGTGCTGAACACTATGAGCGATTTTCTTGGGTGGTTCAAAATGTCTTTAACAGGTGCCTGGCAAATTTCTTTCTAGCCAGAGTTTAACAAACACTCTCAGGATTAGGATTTTGGTCTGGGTCTGTTTCTTTTGAATATTTTCTGCAGAACGTCCATAACTAAAGCAGCTTAATAGGAGGGAGTTGTCTCAAGGAGACGGAGACTGTGTTTCTGTTTCTGTTATTCCCCCTTCCTCTCCCAGCAGTTCTGTAGCTTTGTCACCCTATTTTTCATGGCACCCCGCTTCCTTTCCTTTTTGGGTGGAGGAACCACTTTCCTTGTAAAAACAACATAAGGCAATTGAGGAAAAAAATGGATCACCAATAATCTCATACTTCCAATATGTCTATTTAATATTTATATATTTCATTCACATCTTTGTAACTAGATTAACTTTATCCCTATTTTCTTATGATGATTTTAGGGTTCTTTTGTGGATTAGATCTGACCCTTAGTGATTAAAAGTGTATCACTACTTGGCTAGCTTGCTCTGGTTTTCTGAAATGTCTGCTTATCCTTTCAGCTGCCTCCTTCCCTCCTAACGTCGAGGCAATAGCCCTGAGCCTTGCGGGGGTCTGCAGCACTGTGGTGCATTAGGCTGTCCGAGCCCTCTGGGAACTGGTGAAGAACATGAGCTGTTACATGTAAGGGCCAGAACTTAGAAGCAAAAGAGTTAGAGCTCTGAGTTTGGCTATTTTAATTGGAGGGAACTGCAAGGGAAAGAAAGACTTGCTTTAAATGTAGGTGGAATTGGTGGAGTGTTTTGAGGACTGATAGAAATACTTACTGAATCAAAAATATTTCCCCCCACTAAAGTGCCTGAAATATCCACAAACTGATTTGCTTAATGATCTTCTGTATAACTTAGAGTAATTATTTCAGATGCATTAACATGACAGTTTAACAGTTTACTGCCACTGCCACTTGAGAATGTAGTCCTAAGAGAATGAGACTGAAAGTAAGTTTTGAAGTGGCGAGCAGAGCAGAATGCGACTCCAGGCCAGAAGGGACAGTATGGCTTGCACGGCCTGCGTCTGGGGTTTGGGCTCTTGGGACAGAATATTGGGGATGCACGGTAGTGACCCAGACTGGATGGGTCCTAAAGGCCGATTCTGCTGACTTCCCATCTTTTAAGATCTAAGGAGAGTGTGAGCTAATCCAGTCCTCAGCAGCAGATAGTTGATTGTGATTACTCATTCTACTCTATTTTGTTTTGATTTGATTCTGAACTACTAACACAGGTTAGTTAAGGGTCTATAACAAAGCCTTTACCCTATTTTTCATAATTTCTCAATTGGTAATTACCTAGTACATAGGTCGTAATTAGAGTGTTTATTTGGACTCAGACATTCCCTGGGGCACTGATTACCCTCCAGTCTGGATCTTGCAAAGACTGTGTGTAGCACCTCTTTTCATTGTGACTCTTGGCAGAAGAGCCCAAACAATGCATCTGAAAAAATTAAAATTGAATTCAACTCACCAATTTGTATACTAGGGATTGAATCTTTCTGCTGATTACAGAGTGGACTGATTTCCAGTTCAAATTTCTGTTCAAGGTCACCTAAGAAAAATGAAGAAGCAGCACATTGGTAATCTAGAACATAAAAATGAGTGTTGATAGTTTTAACAACTTAGATGGAAGAAGTGATTCTAGGAATTACTGTTCACTGCCTTGTCATCAATAGAGAACCTTTAGCACCAATTTGCTATGGTAGCTTCCATGAAAATTTACAATGTCAGTGTGTCCATGACCACTTATAATAGGCTTATTGTAAATAGATGTTCTCTGGGACTAAAATAAACTTTGAACAAGATCTTTGAAAATGAACATGACTAATGGCAATTTCCTAGCATGAAATATAAAGTCTGATTTAAGTCAGATTGAGAAAACAGATTGTTATGCCCCTCCCACCTCTTCCCTCTGTCTGATCCTAGTCTGGTTTCTCCTGAACAACCAGGAATACTAAGTAGGTAAGAAATAGGGGACGGGGAAAAGAAGATCTCGTTTGAGGAGCATCTCAGTCTGTAGGTACAAACTTGATTGGAAATAAGGATTTGCTGTCTTTTATTCTGATTTCTTTAGAGTTTTACTTAATATGACTAAAGGTTAAAAAAGCAAAAAGGTTAGAGTGATATTTCTTTTCTAATGCCTTTGTCAGCTAGAAGACCAAAGGAAAATGCATCATACAAAGCTTTATCAAAGTACGTTATCAATCCTTCCTGTAAGTGAAAAATTGTGGTTAATTTTTATGTTGGAAAAACGATCTGGTTAATCAGTAAAAAAGGTGATCCTCAGAAATATTAGCTGGGTTCACAGTTGTGAATGTAACTCCCCTAAACTAGAGATCAAATATACAATTATGTCACGCTGTGTGTCAGGCACTGTTCTAAGCATTGTACATATATTAATTAATTCAATCCTCATAATGACTTCACTATAGTACCCATTTTACAGATGAGAAAATTGAATGAAGGTAAGGTAGGTACATTGTCCCAAGGTCACCCTGGTAGTAAAGAGTGGGGACCTGGATGCCAACCTGGAAGTCCAGCTCCAGAGTGTCTGCACTTAACTATAAACTACACCTTAGAGAAGTCACACATTCTCTAAAACTGTAGCCATGCCTCCCATGGTGTCTTGGTGGTTCTCCAGACTGATGTGAGGAACCCCTCTGACTTAACCTGCGGAGTCCAGGGAAGCCAGATGATGACAGTCTCCTGAGAACAGGGCAGGACACCATTCAATAAATGAGTTCTCCTAAAGCCAGATCTACTCCTCACATCTATAGTTCTATCAATAGAGATTTTTCAGTTAAGCCTGACTCTTTGGAGGAATCATCTGAGTTTTCCCTACCCATCACCCTCCACACAGAGACATCAACTCCTGTTGATGGAATACTTTTGTTTCCCCTACTTTCACTCTGTCTGACTCTAGTCTGGTTTCTTAAAAACTCATCCTTAGTTTTTGCATCTTAGCTAGTATTCTTCCTTCAGTTTTTCTTCCACTTCAATTATATAGGGCTGCCCTACTTGCAGCTTCTAAAATGACTCCCACTGTGATGTTCTCTACTTTAGCCTGGTGTCCAGGGGCATCCACAAATCCTCTCACTCTCACCTCCTATGGGACAAAGCTGGCAGGAGGATGGTCTCCACCTCAGGGCCTTTGTCCATTTCTGTTCCTCTCTAGGTAGACCAGCAGTGTCCAATAGAACATAACAGAAATGTTCTCTGCACTGCCCACTAGGTTAGCCACTTGCAATATAACCAATAAAACTGAAGAACTCATTTTATTTTTATTTCATTTAGTTAATTTAAATTTTATTAGTCCCATATGTTTCATGGCTCTCCTAGGGGGAGTACAGTACACTACACAGCCTTCCATACCTAGTTCGGATTCTACCTGCCTCACACTAGGTCTTCTCCTGGGACCTCTTCCATTAGAGGTCATCCAATTAGATCATTAATACAGTTATTTATTCAACATGTTTTTAAAAAGCACTGTAGATTTCAGACACGTTGTTTGTCAATGTAGAGAATACAAAGAGGAAAACTGCATAGTCTCTCTCCAGGAACCTTACTGCTTGATATTTTGAGGTTATGAAATAAATTAACTATACTTCTTTGTATCCTTCATAATGTCTCTGGTGGGGCTTTGTACATAGGGAAAATCAGTTTCGCTGAGGACTAGATGTGGCTCTAAGCAAATGTTCAATAAAAACTTCTGGGAGTCTTGGTTGATTGAAGAGATGCTCATTTTGTAGGATCTGCCTCCTTAAGGCACTGAGAGGGGGAGGGGCTACCTGATGTTCAGAATCCTAATCTCTAGTCTCAGAAGTCAACACTCTTTTCAGAGATCTCATCTTCCTTTCCTCCTCTGTCCTCAATCTTGATTTTAGGCTTTTCCTTTTCTTAACTTCATGAACCATGAAAGATATTTTGGCTGGGACCACCAGCAGTCTGTAGAAGCCCAAATTCTAAACTGAAAACCAGAATCTGACTAACCAAAATGATACAAGTCAAGTTTATAGAACTTTTAAAAAAAATTTAATTCAGTCTGGAGGATAAATTGTTTGGATGAGCATAGAGTCGGGTGTTCTCTTCAACAGGTAGAACTGCAGATCAAAATGGTATTAATACAAAGGACCAACACACCTTCTCTATTTTCTCTCCTCGAGGAGGCATGCAGAGCTAAGTGCACGGGAGTTCACCTTTACTGATAAGAGTTATGTATGTTCCCGGTTGTCCCATCTTTTAACACTGCATGTGCATATTTTATTAGGACAACAACCAGTTTTTGCAAAGAGATTTTACAGATTGGCTTTCTTAGTTGATTCTGTTCACTCCACTTTGTTAACAACTTCAATTCACCAACGCTATTGCCCTTACTATCTGCCCAAATGACATTGTCCCTGGCCCAAGTGTCTAATAATCCAAATAGGATGCAAGATAGCAAATGAAAGGGTCAAACTGCCATCAATCAACAGGAGCACATGACTGAGTCAAAACCAAGAAGGGCAGAGTACAGCCCTTTTCTCTCTCTCCCACTGTTTGACTCCTAATCATGAAGATTCTAGCCTTCATCCCATGTGTGCTATTTCAGTATTTTCTGTATCACACAGTAAAGTATTTATCTTATCTCATCTAAAACTTCCCTGCTCCAATTTTATCATCTTTCCTTTTGTTTTTCCCTCAGTAGAGATTTTTTGTCTTAGGCACTACGACTGATCTTTCCATTTCTAACCACTCACGCTCAGTTGAAGTGAAACTGTACAGCGTTGTGGGAGTTATGTGACCACTTTTCGTGTGAGTGAAAGAGATGGTGGGCAGAGCCTTCTGGCCCCACGTGAACCCCATTCATTCTGCTCTGTCTGCTGTCCTTCAGAACATCTCAATGTCGCTGACACATCTTTCGATGGATGCTTCTCCAAAATGCTCACTGTTGCTACTTGACCTCCCCACAGAACAGGTATGTGGGCCACTTCAGGCTGTATTTGTTCTCAGCCTCTCAACCCTGATCCTATCACTAACGTGAGGGCACTGTTGTGAGTGAACAAACACCCAGAGCCTGAAGAAGCAAGGCAGTGTTTAAAGTCCAGTATCCCACCTAATGCCAAGATCCTGCTTGATGATTCAGTACCTTATTCCTGAATGAAGTTAATCTCTTAAAAATTATACCCTGTATGTCTACTACACTTCAATTGAAAAAATTATACCCTAACTTAGGGCCATTTGTCTTTTCACTGTGTATGTTTGAAAAGGTGTGCTCTATTTCATTCTTAACTTTATTTAAGCAAGCCAGGGAGGGAATACAAAAGGAGTCTGAAGCCCTTAGGTCAGAGTGGAAAATATTGACCCCAAATGATATTTAGCCTTTAGGCTGCACTCAGCTCATTGCAATGAAGGTCAGAGTAAAAATCAAACTACCCCTCACATTCTTATAGCCACTGAGGAAAGCAATTGAAAAAAAACCATTTATTTATATATTTATCTCCTGCTTTTGCTCATTTTTCATTGCACTTCAGTACTACCTGTTCCTGTGGTAAGTCAATGTTATTTATTTTTAAATTATTTCCGAAAAGGGCCAGATGGTTTGTAAAAGAATTAAAGAGAAAGGTTAGGATAAGGTTGAAAGAACAGATGTCATAATAGATTAGCCATTTCCTGTTTTATTAGCGTAAAGGCCTAAAAGGGGAAGGGGCAATGAAGTCAGCTGTCAATCATTACTAACCTTGCCTGTAGAATTCTTCACACACCCTTTCACTCCATTGCTTGCTCATCTCCCAGATTCTACAAGGATTGCAAATATCAGCACACTTCAAGGCAATCTGAGAAATGACAGAGCAGGGAGAGGTGGTCAGAGGATGCTCTTTCAGCAGCAAATGCACCCAAGCCCTAGGGCTTATCCAACCCGCCAGTGGGCCTCGTGGTACCAGGCCCTTATTTATGGAGTGCCTCTTCCGGAAATAGCACTTATTCACCACCACACAAAACCTTCATTCAGTACTCCCACTTATAGCAGTGAGGAGAGAAGAGCCATCGTCCAAGGACGCAGCCTCCTGGAGGAGACTTGGGGTGGGCAGGCCAAGGAAAGCCGTGGCTTGTCTCCTTCTGTTGCCCTGCCCTTGATGGGCAGGGAAGCCGCAGGGGCCCCAGCCAGGCTCAAGTGAGGTCATTTGGACCTCATTCTCAGAGTGGCCACACTGACCAACTCCATACATCACTTAAATTATGTGTGTTTGCATTTACGTGCCTGTGTCTGTCTGTAAGCAAGCTCATATTGCCCACCAGGGAGCTAAGTCATATCAGACCTAGGAGTGTTTTGTTTGCAGAGCTAAATCACAGCTTAGCCCACACTGGTCTGGAAATGAGATGCCAGGTTTTGTCAATAATGCTGACCCTAGAAGGGTTACCTTGAATTCCCAGAAAAGCAGATTCTCTCCTTTGACTGCCAACTGCTCAGGAACCACTGCGGGGATGGGCCCTTGGGGGTGTGCCCTGACCACCATCAATGTCTGTTTGTTTTGACCCAGTTCCTTGGAATCACAGAACTGCTAGCAGTGCTGCGGTCTGGGAGAACCCCAACCATATTAAGTTGCAAATTTGGTTGTTTCTATTTCCTGGTTAATGAGGCACCAGTACATGTCAGGGTCGGCAAGGGGCAGAAGTGCCCTCTAGATTCTGCCCTGTAGGGATTCATTTGTGTTAGCAAGTGTCTAGGCCAGATCTTTCAGCTACTCCCAAATTGACTTGAATCACTAAAAGCAGACACTGGGTGGATCTTTGTGGCACTCGGGAACTAGGAGACTAGTTTGGGAGGAAAGCTGGAGGGAGATATAGCTGGGAGGAGGGTATTTCCTGGGAAGGATGGAGCACTTTGGACAACTACAGAGGGCAACATGGGAGCATGGAGCAGAAAGATGCTACAGCTCTGTTTGCCATATGCGGCCCATTTTCCTGGTTAAAGCTGGTTTATCTAGATGAACCACAGTCCAGTCCATTCAGTCTTTTCCACCAAAAGGAAAGGCAGAAAACAAGAGAAAATGGGGGATCAAGAAAAAGGCTCTGGTTTGGATACCAGGTCAGACTTCTGTTTCTGAAATCCACACTCCATCTTGTTCTCATGTCACAAATGCCTTCTTGCCATGGAATGAAGCAGAAAGGGTTGGGCTTGATAGGATTCAGTTCATTCAATTAAACTTAAAATAATTTATCAGTGCCTAAAAATGGCAAGACTAGGTAAACATGTTTGAGCCTCAGGTGAAGATATGAGCTTAGGTAGCAAAAAAAAAGAAGGAAAGCAGAAATTGATTGAATAGGTTTTAGGTAAAAGAAGGCTACTCGTTTTTCAATTTTTTAAACTGTAGTTAGCATAGAAAACTTTTGTGTTATAAGAACAGTCTTTCTAAATTGCACAGCTTTCACCGCGGTCAGTTTTACATCAAGCCACAAAATGTAGTAGATTCTTAATATATGCAATTGCCCAGCAGGAATTCCTTGTGGTGAAGCAGTTCCCAAACAAGGACAAATGTGATATTATCAACTCAGCGACATGAAACCCAGATTTTGCTGCTTGGAAACCACTTGAAAAACTTCACGTGTCTCAAAGCTTTTTTTTTTCCAGTCTGGAGATTTTTTAATCCTTTTGTGTCTCAAAGCTTTTAATAAAGTAGGTCACTGCTGACTTATGCCCCGGCAGACACCCCTTCTCAAATGTGCTATAATTATTGATCATGACCCTAAGTGTTTTTACCCTGCATGGAATAATGGCATGTTGTTGTTTACCTGAAGCATAAAGTGCCTGTCGTGTACGTCCTCCAATCTTAAGTCTTTATTGTGGAGGTGTGCTTTCAATCTGGTCAAAAATTCATTCTGCCTGTTGATGTCTGTTGCCAAGATCAAGGAGCCCAGCTGCTGTTCAATATCCTGTCTGCATTCACAAGAATGAAAGACAAAAAACACACACACAAAGCAAATCCCTTTGAGGAGGGTGATTGATTTTTGTCATCATCAGGTGGCTTGTAATCTCATTTCTGCCTTTGATCCTGTTTATTACAGAGTCCCAGTCCCTCAGAGCCCAAGAGTGATCCTCTCACCCCATCACTTCTGACTTTGGACAGGAGGTATGCCACGACCCCTGCAGAATGATTGAAACCTTGGGTGAACCAAGTTGTGGTAGATTATACATTACCATGGTCCCTAGGGGCGGAAAAACTGAAAGCTAACTAGAAATGCATGCTTTCAAGACACAAAAAGACTCAGAATCACAGGAGTTTGGGTTTTGCTTTTAAAGAGCTCAAACCATCTCAAACATTAAGGTTTGCATGGGAGAGAAAAGGGTATAATAGTAATGATAATAAAGACAATAACAGCGACTGATACTATGGGATAGAAAGATTTATCAGTAGAAGAAAACATCTGGAAAAAAGATACTCTAACTTAAAAAAGAATAATGGGTGATTCAAGGACCGTTAGAACCCAGTGGGAAAGCACTATATTAGTCAACAAATGGAATAAAGAAACTGGAATATTTTAGGAAAAAAAAAGCAAATTAGAGCTTTACTTCATATACACACAAAAATCAATGGAAGGAAAAATCCACAACTGTTTTTAAATTTCACCTTTAAAAGTGAAGTATCTTTTGGTAGAGTGCATAGAGCATACATATATAGTTTAATGAGCAAATATAGAATAACATCTTTGTTTACAACTACTCAGGCCCAGAGCACTGGCTGCCAGGGCCCCACGAGGCTCCCATTGCTTCTCTTACCACTTCCTTCTTCCCCTCGTCCCTGAAGTAACCACTCTCCTGATCTTTTAATAATTTTCTTGCTTCTTACAGTAATTGTACCACCTATGCATGCATGTCTAAACAATATGGTTTAATTACAACTGCTTTTGAACTTTAAATTACATATTTTGAACTAATTTTTGATTTGCTTCTTTAGCTTAACATTGTGTTTCTGGAAGTTATCCATGAACACTGGTGATGTGTTCATCCAGTTTCATTATGGTGTCATATTCCATGGCAGGAATATATCACGATGTATTTATCCATGTTACTTTTTATGGTCACTTGAGTTGTTTATAGTTTTTGATTACTGTGAAAAAGATGGCATAATGGACTCTCTTATATACCTCCTACAAGTTTCTCTAGTGTCCATATCCAGGAGTGAAATTATTGGATCACATAGTCTGTTCATCTTCAGTTCCCTAGATATTGCCAATTATTTACAAAATGATTGTATGAATTTACACTCTCAGCAGTAATAGATGAAATTCTTATTGCTGTACATTCTTACCTTTTACATTTTTCTGCCAATCTGAGGGGTATGCAACTCATTGTGGTTTTAATAATAATTTCCTTGACTATTAACAAGGTTGGTCATATTTTCATTACTTATCAGCCATTTGTATTTTCTCTTATGTGAAAGTTGTATTCTGGTCCTTACTTATTAGTCTATGGAGTTATTTCTCTTCTGGTTATTGATTCTAGGTGTTTTTTAAAATATATTTTCAATAATGATTTTTTGTCAGTTATGTGCTGCACATATCTCTTCCTACTCTGTGGTTTGTCTTTCTGTTTTCTTTATGATGTCTTTTGAGGAAAGGAGGTACTACTACTTTTTAATATGGCTTAATCTACAAATTTTATCTGTTGCCACTTTTTTCCTTCCTATTTAAGAAACCCTTTCCACCTCTGATGGAAATACTCCTCTATATTCTACAAGCTGTATAGTCACACCATTTGCATTTCATTTTTCAGCCATATGCACATCTTTAGTCTACTTTTGAACTTTAGAAATAATCAGGGAAAATAGGAAATTCATAAAAGAAATACAAAATATTCCCCAAAATATTAAATAGTCTTAGTATAACAAAAAGCAAATTAAAACAGCTAGGTAATACTATTCCCTTCAAATTCTCAAGTATTGAAAATAACTGGTAACCAATTTGCTGGATTAATAATGATTGTGATACCTAATGCTACTGATGATATTCGCCATTAGTGAGAGTGTAGATTTGTACATTTCAGGAGGGTGATTTAGAAGTTAGGGTTTAAAGCATTCGATGAATATAAATAATCTAACAGTTCATTTACAAATTTATATTAGCATATTAGTAAAGATGTAATAAGTCAAGATATATGGATGTTTATCCTATTGTTTATAATAATGAAAAATCTTGGGGAGAAAAAAGTTACAAAAAATCGTAAGTAGGAGTTTGGTTAAATAAAACATGTTACATACTTACTATGTAATTATTACATATAATAACATACGGCTATATTTGACATGGGAAAATGTCATGTTTTATTATGTTAAGAAACAGAATTCAAAGCACAAAAGGCATGATTTCTATGACCATAGAAAAGAATTTGAAAGGCTATGTAGTGGGATTATGGATGATTTTTATTTCTTTTTTATATTCCTTAATATTATTTAAATTCTTTAAAATTTATGAATATTTAATTTATAATCAGAAAATAGAGCTATGTTAGTTAGATGAAGTGTTTCATGAAGCAAATTAAAAGGCAAACTAAAAACTTCAAATTATACTTATAACATATAACAAATGCTTACTATAGTTATACATAAATTCTTACAAATGAATAATACTAATTGGGAAAGTAGAAAAAGGTCAAACACAAAAATTTGTTCTTTAAAGAAATAACAATAGCCAGTAAATATGTGAAAACTTTTCAATCTTAGCTGCAATCAGTCAATCTGTGTGTGTGTGTGTGTGTATGTGTGTGTGTCAAATGTGCAAATAGTATAAAAAATATACTAGAGATAAAACTCAGTTTTAGTGATGATATATTGGTAGATTTTCTCACAACCCACTAATGGGAATATAAGTAGATACTTTTTAGAGAGGCAGTTTGATTATTTACAACAAGAATTTTAAAAATGAACTCCTTTCTGATCAGTAATTTCTATCCACAAATATTTTCTGAGAAAATTGAGTATCAGGGTTTGGGATAAACATATATGTTTAATAATGCTTGCTGCACATTATTTGTAATGACAAAAATTTAGAAATCCTCGAAATTCCAAACAATAAATAATGCTTAATATATTTTGGTGGAATAATACTTTATTGCCATTAAAATACTTTATTTTAGTAGCAGGCTTAATGATATGGAAAAGGCTTTTGCAGTAAGTGAAAATATCAGGATGTAAGCCATACAAATGAATTCTCCATTTTGTTAAAATACTGTTATACTGAAAAGAGACTAGAAGGAAATATACCAGCTAGCCTAACGTTAACTATCCGTGGAGGGCGGAATTACCAGTCATTTCAGTTTTCTTCATTTTAGGTTGAAATCACATGAAACTGCCACCTATTCTAGTGTTTTGGACCCTCAAAAACAGCAACTTCATATGGTTCAAACTAAAACTTTCCTGAATTCCTGAATTTTTCTTAGTTTGTACAGTTAACCTGGCTTACTTTTAAAACCAGTAAAGTGACTTTAAAGCATTTATATGAAGATAGGAAGGATGATGATGATAACCTTCACTATAAAGTTGTTCACGTGTATTACTGCATTATGATCTAACGAAAGCAATTTGTAACACTGCGTCCCAAGGAGACATAAAAATAGGGTATTTTAATTTGGAATCCATAGGGATGAATGGATTATTTTAGGAAGTGAGTACTGATTGAGCACCAAGCAGGGTTAATGTGGGCGTTACAGGGACAGGTCAGACCTGAGCTCTTGCTTCCTTTTCCCTTTTACATCTTCTTTCCTGCCCTCACTCTCCTTCCTTTCCTTCTTGCTTTGGCTGCCCTTGCCAATTACCTCCTGTTCTCCTCCTTGCTTGATTTCTTGCTCTAGGTTTTAGCTCGTTTTGCATTTAATTCTTTTGATCTTTGCAGCTCTAGCAAAAGGCACACATTTTTATTCCAGGAATGAGGAAAGGTTTTATTTAGTTCGGGCGGTAAAATGTTATCAGAACTGAAGTTCCTCTTGCAAATTCCACATTCCTCTGGGTGCTAGGAAACAGTGTGAGATAGTATCAGTGGGCCAGGAATAAACTTATGAGCCCAGCTCACCGGGGAGACACAACTTGGCCCTTGACCTTAAGTAATATGACTATCTGAAGAAAGGGATCTATTTATTTATTCTCTTCTAGCTACGTCAGATTCTGTGCATTTTAATTAAACATCAGAATTAGTGGCAGCCTTGGAAGACTGTATAGCAGCTCACTAGGGCCCATGTGGAAAATGAGGCAATAGCCTTGGATTTAGTAGGACTTGGCCTGAATACCCGGGATAACAGAGGGACAGGAAACGAGTATCTCCCCTTCTGCTTCAAATGCAAGAGACATAGGTATATGACTGGTGAAAAAATTTCTGGGGCCAATTTGCTTACTTCACAAAAGACATTTAGGAAAGAATTTCTGACTTCTACTTTTGCTAAGACTAGAACTTACAAAACAAACTTTATTGAGGGGGTTTTAAATCTAGCTTGAGGAATCCTGTGTTCCTTCTTGATAAATATTTATTATTTGGAGCTACACAGGAGGACAATTTTGCTAACATGAAAGACAGGAATTTGGCAAAGCGGAGCGTTGATGCTGCAGAGTGTGAAAACCGAGAGCTGTTTATGAGCCTTTTTTCTGACGGAGGTCATAAATTATCCAAGGGCCTTTCAAAGCTCACAGAGAGATTCTGATTTCTGTTGCTGTAACTGACACCCCATCTCCTCTGAGAGACAGTGAGGCACAGGCAGGGAAGCATAGCCGGCTGGCTCCCTGCCATTAACCCAGGGGGGTCTCAAACAGGCCCTAGAGAGGGTGGCTTATCTCAGTGTGTGGCCATCGGTATGTTTCATCTCTACGCCACTTACGTCATTTCCTTTGGCAAGTGAGCAAGAAGCCTTGATTCTCGAAGCATGCCAACTGTAGATCGCCAGTGGTGATTCTCCAGCACAGACATATTCTAGAAAGAAAGAAAATTTAAGCCACAAATGAGAGGGAAGCCAGATACTGATCTTTCAGGCTGAACGCAGCTTCACTGAGACCAGTGTTTTCCCTCCAAGCAATTTGTACCTGATGACGAAGAAGCCAACCAGAGAAGGAAACACACACAAAAAACAACCAGAAGCCCAGTCTCAAGGATGTAATGATGTTGGGATAGTGGCAAGGCCTTTGCTGACCCTCCACTGGAGGGTTGAATGACAGTCGATTTCCAGTGTCTTTCATTCCTGCCCCTGCCCCCTTGTTTGGTAGATGGTCAGGCAACAATGTAGAGGAAAGAAAATGAAGCAGGTAAAAACAGGTAAGCAATGGACAACATTACTGCGGCTATGTGCATACCTTAATCCAAGATTATACTACTCAGCTGAACACAGGCAGGTCTTACAACATCGGTCTAATCTATTGCACTGACCATTGTTCCTCAACACTGGTAAGAACTTTCTGTGTCTGAACCACCTGGGCAGCTGGTGATAGGTTCACACTCCCGAGTCCCAGTCAATACAGTTTTGACTTGTTAGCTTTGTATTGGTTAATGTTTATGTACACTAAAGCTTGAGAAGCTTGCCAGGAAAGCAGCTCTGTCAATAACCTTCATGCCCAGTATATTGGCATTTAGCCCATGATGTCTGAGTTTGAATCTACAATTGCTTCCTTGTTCCATTATTTTGGTATTTCTTTCCTTCTGGGAACCTTTACTGTGTCCAATCTCTCCTTTGACTTACGGTTATCTGAAATTTGCTGCTTGTCTGAACATTAGCTAACCAGTTAAATAATGAATATTTCTTACAATCCATTGCGTTTTATTCTAATTAGCGAATGTTAAGGTCTTACCACTGACATCGATGCATCTAGAAAAGAACCCCTCCGGTCCCTGGGAAATCTTTTTGCTCTATTTTCTTGTTTGTTTATTTATTCTCGATTTTGTTTCAAGAGTGGTTAAAAACTTTCAGAACGTACAGGAAGTAGCACTCATTAAAAGTGAAGGGAAATTGTAAGATTCTGTTTACATGAGGTACCTAGAGTAGTCAAATTCTAGGAGACAGATTGTGGTTGCCAGGGCCTCGGGGAGGAGGGAGTTGCTATTTAATGAGTACAGAGTTTCAGTTTTGCAAATGAAAAGAGTTGTAGAGGTGGATGGTGGTGATGGTTGCAACACAGTGTGTATGTACTTAGGACCAGTGAACTGTACACTTAAATATGGTTAAGATGGTAAAATTTATATTATGTGTATTTTGCCAAACTATTCCATCATGATGTCTCCCCTTCTAACTGAACCACTGAAATAATGCTCAACTTTCTCAGCACATGGGAAAAGAGAAGGCCTGTGAGTGACATAACCCCAGGGTACACTGGGAAAAAGCAAGTTCAAGGAAACTGCAACTATTTTTTATTCTAAAACCAGACAATGGTTTCTCTTCAGGACTTTGTAGAATGAGTTTGTGAGGAGGAGCCTTCCGCCAATCCTCTGCAGAGGCCATTCTACTGCTCTTCATTTCTCTGCCTGCCAAGGAATCATTATTCTTTATTCGTCACTTGACCATGTTTGAACCAGTGATGAGATTTTGTGACTTTTACCAACTGGTCTGTTATCTTCTTTGGGCATGAGCCACACACAACAAAAGAGAATGCTTTTTAGAAATAACATGCTGGACAAATTTGTTTTGATTGTAAAGATTTATGAAAGCAGAGAGTGCTAGGTTAGTGTGAGGTCACAGATGTTCTATCTTGTGGTGACATTTAATTCAGTCACTCATGAACGTTCATTTGCCAGATTAATTCAAGTAGACATGGACACGAGCATCCTGATGAGAGTTATTCAAGGGGCCGGAAAACTGTTAACAAGACCTAATGATAAATGATACCATATCGCTGTTGAGTGGAACAAAAGTGTCTGGAGGATTGCCGTAAGCGTTGTTATTTATGCCAGCCTGATTTAACATCTCCATTAATAATCTTTCTGAAGACAGAATAAAACTGTACTTGGGAAATCTGCTAGTGAAACTGTATTTGGAGATAAACACTAGGAAAATGGAAGGAAATTGAGTGGGCCTGGAAGCTGGTACAGTGTAAAAGGCAATAGACCTTATACACAATTACAAACACAGCTTCTCGTGGGGCAGGAAGTCATTATAAATAAAACTATGGTTTGGCCAGAACCGTGTTGGAAGTAAGAGTGCTTCAGAGGATTCCAGAGACAAAGAGAAGAAGGGCAGCCCCGGGACGGGGGCTAACATGGATGAAGCTCCGACTCCGTGCCAGGCACCTTACATGATCTCATTGAATCCTGACATAACTCTCTACTGTTTTTATCATCAACTCATAAATAGTAAGATTTCAGGTTTCCGTGAGAGAGGCTATGCAGCTAGTGAGTAGCTGAGGAAGACTTTAAACCCAGGCCTGCCGGTTGTTAAGGCCAGAGCTCTGCGTACACTCTTTGCTGCCTCCCACATCCAAGCGTTCAGATTTATAACCTGACAAGTGCCTGCAGCTATACTTAATTTTCCAAAAATCATTTATAGTTGTTTTCGAACTTTATGGTTGATCATTTTAACTAGATGCTGGTTTCTAAACCCACATTGGAATCTTTGCATTTATCTCTAGATTTGATTTCACTGCAAAAAGTCCTTTAGTTTGAATGTTATGCATTGAGTAGTTTACATTGTGTTGGGGGGAGAAATCGTGTTTCAGCCTCTCTCCGCCCTCGGGCCCGACAGTCTCTGAGACCTGTTGGTTCTTCTCTTATCCCAGCCCTTCCTTTCCTTGAAATGACCCTACCTCAGGGCTCTATTATCCCTCTTTATTCTCCTTCCTTCAATCCATCCTCCCTACAGCTGCCAGACTGTGACTTGTTCAGTTACTAAGATTTTCTACCATCACCCCAATCATGGGTTGAAATATAAACTAATATTTTTTGAGCACCTACTAATATGCCAGGTGCTGTGGTGAGCACTAGGGATCCAAAGATTAGTAAGACAAAATTGCTGCTCTGAAGGAGCCCCCCTAGCTTCAGGGCACTCCTGCCGCCTGCGTTTCCCGACGCCCTGATCCAGACTCCGCAGTGGTTCCTTGTCAGGTAAATTAAGCCTGAGTCCTTAGCTCAGCAGTGCGTGCTCTCTGAAAGTTGTCCCAACCACCATTCTTTTCCTCTATGTTTGAATAATAGAGTAAATTTACTGTCCTTTCCTACAAAGCTCTTGTAATCCAAATAAATACTACCATATCAATAAGACTATAACTTATTATTGACATAATTATGAAATTTATTAACCAATGAGTGTCCTTTTTGCCAATTTCATGCCCTCCAAGGTGGTTTATTTCCTCAGACACCTCTTTCTCTATGTTTACTTATCAAACTACCACCTGTCATTCAAAGTCCACTTGAGGTACTCCATTCACAAAGCCATTTGGAATCATTCCACTCAGAGGTGAACCTGCTCTCCTCGGAGTCCTACAGGTCTTCTTTTGGCATTCCTCAAGTCTTGAATCCTTTTGGACTCAGTTCCATTGATGCATGTTAGAGTTAGTTCTGCATGTACTCGATTATGAGCTGCATGTAGGTAGGAAGCCTGCCTCATTCCTTTTGTATCCTCTCCGCTCTATGCCTTGGGCAGTGAAAATGCTTTCTGTGAAGTTGAAAAATAAGTTAATGAACAAATTACTTGATCTCACTCAACACACCTATTGGGCACTTGCTACATACCAGCCACTGTAACACATGCTTGGAAAACGTAAGTGGGCAAAACAGAAGAGGAACTAGTGGTACCGGCAGCGATGGGGGGAGAGAATAATAAACAATACACATAATAAATAATTCTAGAGAAAACCTGTATAGCATCTCAGAAGATAGTAAACACATGGTTAAAGAAAAAGGAGATGACATGAGTGGGAATTTGAGGGTCTTGGCAGTGGGACTTGTAAGACAGTTGGGGAAAAAGGTAAAATTCAAAGACTTGAGGGTAGGAGAGAGTTGGTGATGCTGTCATCTGGGGGAAGAAATTTCCAGAAGAAACTGCTGGAGTGAAGGTCCTAAGCAGGGAGCAAGCAGCCATGAGGTCAGTGTGCAGTGTGAGAGGGAAAGTATTAGGATAAGAAGTTTGCCAGGCAAAGGGAGAACAGATCACGTATGGCCTTCAGACCATTATAAAAATTTTGTTTTTACTGTGAGGTGACTAAGAAAGTACAGAAGTTTGAGAGGAATGAAATAATATGACTTACAGTTAAATAAGACCACTTTGTCTGCTATGTTGAAAATAGACTTTGGTGGGAAAGGCTAGAAGCAGGTATAGAAGGCTATTTGGGGGTGATAGCAATCATGCAGGCATGAGATAATAGAGGCTTAAAGAGGGAGGTGGAGGTGGTACGGTGGTGATTTCTGGGTCTGCAAGGAAGACTTCAATGATTCTGGCCGGAGCAAGTACAAGGATGGTGTGCCCACCACCTGTGATGGGAGCAGGGTTAGAGGAGTTCAGTGCTGGACATGTTGAGTTGGAAATATTCATTAGACACATGGACATAGAGTGGAGGTATCAGACAACAAATGTCAGATAGCTACAATAACAAAAGGAAAATAGAATAGTTGCACAAGGGCAGTAATTTATGGATTAGAGGGAGAATATCACATCAAGGGGAAGATCATGCTGATTAATCATTTTGGTGGTCTTAGGTTCAAGATTAAGTATCAGGTGTGGCAGAGACTCCTGTGTGTTCAGCCCCTAAATCCATTTTCCTTTCCTTCTTACTCACAGAATGTTAGGTTTTAGGTGGTCTCATGGCTGTCCAGAATAAAGATAATATTTCCTAGTGTCCTTTACAAGCAGGTGGGATCATTTGGCTAAATTCTAATTCATTACATCTAAGTAGAAATGTTGTGTGGAATATCCAGAGAGGTTGCTTAAAGGCAACTGACTCATCTGAAAGAGGCCTCTTCTGCTTTTTCCCATTCTTCCTTCACATTCTCTGGAATGCAGCAGGAATAGCCAGAGCTCCAGCAGCTATCTTGGGCAATGAGGGCAAGTGTCACATCTTAGTGGCAGGAAATTGTAGAGCTAGAAGGATCCTTGGTCCTTCATCCTTAATTTGTGACACCACTGTGCCTGCTCTGGACTGCCAACCTCCAAACTTCTTTTATGAAGGATAGAAATAAACTGTCCTTAAGTCACTAACACAGTTATTTAAAGTTAGTTTATTATCTACCATATCCTGAAAGAGTTAATGTAAAGGCCTTTTCAGTATTGTGATCTATAATAATGCTTGGTTTTGCATGAGAATAATAAAGAGTTTTAGAACTCCAAAAGAATGAGGAGAAATCACCTTAATAAAGTCAGAAACAAATATGTGTGCACACACACACACACACACATATGTACACTTATTTCTGAGTACCATTGTCATTTGCCAGGAAAGACCTGGTTCTCCAAGCAGCAACCTCGTCTAGCTGCCCAGCCCCAGCTCAAGGTTCTGTCCTAGTGTCTAAAACACTTTACATACTTTGTTCATGTATCAGTGATCTTCACGCTTTTGTTCATTTACTCTTGAAAAGAATTTTGAAAAACTATGCTCTCCCTATGCATTTTAGAATTGAAGTCTAAATCACAAAATTTCAATGGTAACACGAGATGTAGGTAATTTGTCCTGCATATTTGTGAATATTGGTATCTGAATATAAAATCATTACATCATTCTTTTATATAGTAAGCATATCTAAGGGTATCTAAATACCAATGGCATTTAATGTCTGCTGAAATAACACATGAATAATTAATTTTTTAAGGCAGAAATTTTACATTGACTCTTTTGCCTCTAGAACTTATATTTCCATTCTATTTCCTTATAGAATTTTATTTTAATGTAATATATTTTTATGTGTGAAATTCTGTAACTGTCACTCTATTATATTTCTCTGCAACAAAATTGAGTATATCAATTGAAATTTTAATTAAACAAATTTTCCTAGCATCAGGTTCTAAGTAGTACATATTTTTCCAGCTTGAGTTTACAATGTAGTTGTTATTAGTAACAGAAAAATATATGTATATTACAAATTTATTTTAAAAATTATGGTTAAGTATAAAAATATATTGGCAATGCATCTATTTATGAGATGGCTGAGAAAATTATAATCCTTCAATTATAGGAGACTTCCTTTAATGTTGTTCCTTTGTTTGGTATTTTTCACATTGGGACAATATGCAATACTAGTGCAATGGAGGCAATATGCAACAAGCAAAATGCGGAAGAGCTATGTCTTTCTTTTGTGAAGTGGGAATGGGGAGATTATGAACAGGAGTGGAAAAGTAGAACTGGCTGGACTGCTCTGCAAGCATGTTACAGGCAGGTCAGTTTAAGAGCCTGAAAATGGATTCTTCCTTCTATCCATCCACCCACTATTCATTCCCACTGTCCCTTAGGAAAGTTTCTGTGGATGTCCATGAGCACACATGCCTAGTTTGAAAACTGCTGCCGTACATGATTACCACTGAAAGTAGGGATCATATCGTATTCATTTTGTGCCCCAGTATGTCATTCAGGGCCACTTAAATAAGTATATGTTGAATGGATATTGAGTAATTAATTTCTAAAACCTAAAATTTCAGTAGCTGCAAAAGTTTAAGTTAACTGTTGAAAGAAAAAGAGTCCTGTTAAACTTTTGGTCAACATATGATAGAAGTCAGACTTGGGATCTTCTCTTGTGACATCCTTAGACTTAGGCAAGAGCCAAAGGAATGATTAAGTCTTTATAGCATTGGGCTCTCTCTCACCACTCTTTCACAGACAATTGGTATCAGGAAAACGACTCCAGAAATAACATCTATCAGATAGCATTTGTCAGTTCCAAGATAAACAAATAAGGTCATAAAGAATTTTTCAATCAATGCTTATCATTCTTCATGACGTACTCTTGATGTAGGGTAGTAAGAACATAATAACCAGCAGGAGTAGTTGCTAAGTGGACATGAACCTGGCATACCTTGATGTGATGATCTCCCTGGTCTGCATGCTGCTATCTCTGCTTGCCAGGTTTCTACTCTGGGCCTCGGTGTGTACTCATAGTTATCAAAATCCCTGTGTCCAGTCTGCGTGTTCATCCATCCATCCATCTACCCAGTTACTCATCCAGCAAATGTCCCATCACCCAGCCAATATTCAGTGAACACCAGGATTGTGCCAGATGCTGAGGATATTGCAGTGAATGAACTAGGTGCATTCACTGCACCTAGTTTTAGACTGTGGGGCATATGGACATCTAACCAGGCAATGGCAGTTTAGAGACAAACACAGGATGTGGGATATGATAGAGGGCTGAGAAATCATCTAGGAGGGGCATGGAAGATGGACTTTTAAAGAAAGGAAGGTTTTCAGGAGGAAGATATGTCCAAACTGACATCAAAAGGATGAATGAGTTAGACAGGAGTTAGGGGTACTGGCATCGCAGAGGGAATTTATTTTATTAAAACTGGCAGAAGGAAGAGCATGTGTGTGGAGACCTATAAGCAAGAGGGACACTTTATGTCTTGGTCCCTGTTTGTTTGTTTTTTATCATTATAAATGATCACTAATATGCTACTATTTTATTAGTTATTTTCTATAGAAAATAACTATTAGAAAGCAGGGATTTTTGTTTTGTTTATCTTCTATATTGCCAGCACCTGGCACGTGTTAAGGACTCAATGAATATTTATTGAATGACTAAAGGAATGAGTGATGTTTGGGAATCTGAAAATAGTTCAGCCTGGATGATGTCTGGAGGCCTAGCTGAATAATTAATGGTTGGAAAGAAGCTAGAAAGTGTAGCTGGGTCAGATCATGACAGGGTTTGTAAGCTGTGTTAAGATACTTGGACTTAATCCTGAGGGCGATGGGGTTTTAAACAGTCATCTGTGGGTCATATTTGAGTTTCAGGGAACTCATCCTGGCTGCACAGTGGAGGGAGGGTTTGGAGCCAGACAAAGCTGAGTGCAGACAAGAAGATGATGGTGCCATGCACTTAGTGGGGAGGCTGGCTGAGCAGGCTGGCACAGACTGGTGTTTTGGAGGGGACAGCCAGATTCTGTGCCTCACTCACAGGAAGGTGGCTCTGATTCACAGTGGCTTGGTGACCATTTCAGTAAGAGGCATATTGAAAAAAAGAATATCATTGACATGTGACATGTCATGGAGATCTGAACACAGGAGGAAATGATAGCACTTTAATGTCCACTGAAATCCCAGCACTGTTTTGGAATCCCACATTAGGCAGCAAATCTGTCCACCCTTAAGAAGCATCAGCCCAACAATTTCACATTATCCCAGTGGCAATGTGTCTCTAACTCTTCATATCTGTAGTTTTAAGAATAATCTCTATCTTAGAGTTGAAAGAGTAAATAAATATCCACCTTTGTGGCAACTAGGTGATTTTTTGGGGGCGAATTTTTATTTTTATTTGGGGGAAAAAAAACCCTTAAAAATCTATGGTAAACCCTTTATTTCCCTTTTAGCTGAATTATCAAGTATTATCCACCCTAAGAACAAAACAATCCCTTTGCTCCTGAGCAACATCACATTTGGCATTTAATAAACCACCAACTCAAGTTTTCAAATTAAATCAAGAGTCTGTTTGTGAAAGAGGTTCTGGCAGAGCAGATTTGCAATCATATAAGGCAGCTTCAAACTGTTTTTCTCCCTGTTTATCAGAGACTTTCTTTGATTAAAATATTTAGAATGATGTTGATAAACTAAGTCTGGTGCACAATAGGAATGAGAGCTAATTATACCTTTTAAACTGAAGGATACAGGGAGAAAACAACCACAGGTACATAGTCTGTGTTTTCTTTTTTTAATTGCTTGCAAAATAGGGAAGCAAGACTCTGAGAGAAAATGAAGTCACTGAATTCTCCCCTAACAAGCTACGTGGTCTCCTTGGTAACCGCTGGAGCCCCAGCCTAGGCGGCCTCAGAGGGCCAGATGCATCTCAAGTCCTAAACAAGACCTTGGCCCTTAAAGAAACTATAACACTGCCATATTGATTGCCTGTTGGAAGGTATCTTTTTCTTGTTTGATCTGCTTCTGAGACCCTACTGAACTCAAGGAGCCTGGAGATCAGTTGCTGTCCATGGGGCAGACATGCATGCAGATCAGGAGCATGGACATGCCACATGCTGACCGTCTCACTGTGAACAGTGAAACTTTTTAGAAAAAAAAATCAAATTTGAGCCTTCTTTTTACAATGTTCACACTTGCCCAAAGCACCTTTCATACTGCAGGAGTTGTGAGGTTGTGTATAATCTTTGTGGTTGCTTGAGTAGAGGCCACAGGACCCTGTGGAAGGAACATTTGTTCTCTCTTTGTCAACTTCATATTTATGGTTCAGAGTCAAGAATAAGAAGTGTCTAAAAATGCTGACCTCCTCTAAGAGCTTGTGGTAAGTGACTAGGAAAAATGATGATAAACTTCTGCAAAACACTATAGAATGTAACAAATATAATGTTTCAAGGAACTATTATTATTTTATTGATTAGAAAGTCACTACTTAATATGGAGTTGGACTCTTATAATCAAAAGGAATTTTAAATTGAACCATAAGTGATTCCTTTTTGTAATTGTAATAACCAGTCTTGTATCTGATTTAATGTTTACTTTGCCCAACTGCTGAGCCCACGTGTGTGGGGGTTGGAGGCTGGAGGGACAGAAGATAAATTCTCAGTTCTGTCTCTCACATACTCCTCTCCCTCTTGATCCACCGCAGACATCTGGACTGTTTCCAGTGTGACGAGGGAGGTGCCAGGTGGAAGCGCCTTTACGGCCTTCATATTGAACTTGGTTTGGCAGTTCAGCCAGTGAGTCCGGCCCAGATAGCAGACAATGGGCGAGAACCCTCTGACCTGGCCTTCACTCTGGCCGCCCTGCCTCTCTCTCTCAGAGCAGAAGCACAGGCTGGGCATTATGCAACGATCTTCTTTTTTATTAGAACTGAAAGAGGACAGCCAACAAAAGGAGGGAGAGGAAGCCCTCTCCCATTTTATCTCATTTATAGTAAGTCTGGATTGTAGCAAAGTCACGAACAGGGTGTTCTCAAAGCCCCATAAAAAATCCTGGCACATCCTTTCTACTGCATTCCCATCAAACAAATAGTGTGCATGAGCATAATTTTTGTATATATATATAAAAATATATGTATATATGTGTGTGTGTGTGTGTGTGTATACAGTTGAGCCTTGGACAACATGGGTTTGAACTTTGTGGTTCCACTTAGACATGGGCTTTTTTCAATAAATATATTGGAAACCTTTTTGGAGATTTGTGACAACTCAAAAAAACATTTTTCTTTTCTCTAGCTTACTTTATTGTAAGTGTACAGTATATAATACACAAAATATGTGTTAATTGAGTATGTATGTTATCAGCAAGGCTTCTGGTCCACAGTAGGCTATTAGTAGCTATGTTTTAGGGGAGTCTAAAGTATATGTGGATTTTCAACTGTGTTGGGGAGTCAGTGAGCCTAACCCCTGCTTTGCGCAAGAGTCAACTGTATATATATTCAGTTTATATATATATAATGTATAATATCTATAGTGTATATATATATGTATTTTTTTCACTCATTTACCATGGTCCTTAATATTTTCTGAATCTATAACTCATTTTAAAATATAAATATAAGTTATAGATAATCTCCCTAGAAAATTGTGCACAAATACAGCCTCTGAAAATTTGCCTGTAGTTTCCAAAAACTCATTCATGTCTCAACCAACAGACCCTCGGTCAGCTAAAAGGCTACATTTCCAAAGACTTTTAAATACCATGTGTTGAGAATGGTCTTAGTCCATTTATATATTATGTGACCTGTTTTTTTTTTGAAACTGAAAACTGGAAGAGTAAAGCCGTTCCTTGGGTACAGTGTGATGCAGAGTAGAGATTTTCTCACCCAGGTCATGTTCTATAGCTAATCTACACTTTCTGCAAAAGAAAATACACACCTCATCATAATGTGCCCAAGAAACTGATCTGAGAGTGGGGCTGTTCATGGCAGGACTCTGCTCAGCTAAGAGCCGTAAGGATGGCCCATTTCCAGTTTTTCTGGAGTGGTAGGTTTTAATCCCCACAGTACATCAGTTGGTGCTGCCTCTAGTGCCCTCTTCTCAGCCCTGCTCTTCAAAACGGTGCACTTCCAAGGCCCATTTCACACCATTCCTTCTCCATGATGGTTTCCCCCAACCCAGAAAGCATCTGCAGAGTCAGCTTCTGTCTTCCCATCATAGTCTGCCTGTAGCTATTGACTGTAGAACACTTGGCAAAGTCTTTCCCACTTTAAGCCACTCCATTAGTCTCCAATCCTCTTGTCTCCCTCGCTGCAGCTGTGTGCACACACTGTTGTGTACTGTGCTTAGGCACTTTCACTCTGGACACAAAAGACTTATTCCAACTTTGCCATTAATCAGCTATTAATTTGCAGAAAAAAACCTTGAATTTCCTAAGTATCAATTTTCCTCTTTCTGGAAACTGGGTATGATTATAGTACACACCTAACTGGACTTCTGTGAAGATTAAATAATACCATACATGTAAATCATTTAGCATAGCATTCAAATCATAATGAGTGTGGAATAAAAGGTTAGTTATGTAATTTGTTGAACCAAATTTTACATGGACAGAATTGAAATCTCATATTCTTTTCAGGTCCTCTTAACAATTTTTACTTTTAATGTGGAAAGTCCCAGTTTGGCTGATGAAAGTTTCACGTTTTATCCTAGCCAACTCTAGGATGTTGGAAGTATATGCTACTGTGCTATACTGGTTTGCCATCAACACTGTCCCTAAAACTTAAGCACATGATCTCTAGTCTCCAAAGGATCCTAAAACCAGGTGCGCAGGGGACTGATAAAGATAATATCTTGAATGTGGTTTTTGAATCCTATAGCCCAACTTTGCTCTAGACATTATCAAAGGATCCTGAGGATCAGGCCAGATAGTCCAGATGGGTAAATTTACTGCTAGAAAAAATAATAGCTCACTTTATTATAATAACATATTTAGATACAAAGCTCAGCATAGGTATTTGCTCTTTAGATTTTTTAAGGTTATATCTATATGTATGTCTTTAGCTAACTCTTCAGACCGTCTTCAAACTGGGATTAAGTTTGCTTGGATTTTGCACATTTTGAGTATCTGAGTTTGAACAAATGTTTGAGGGCAGACATTATATTTTACTCATCTTTGCACTCCTAGATCCTAGTATATCATCTGCCATATGCAATAATTTAGAATATACAAGAATCTACTTTGCATTGAAAAGGCTGCAAAGTTTGGTTGTATTGGCATGGTTATTTTTAACAAAGAGATTCAAATAAAAAATCATTAAAAGTAATCTGCACTTCAATAGTTTGAGTAAGGAATCAAAAAATGAGAATATTTTTAGTATGTGAACAAAATAGATTGGACTATATCTTTCTTTTGAGAATCCAGTTTCATTAATTAGCAATAAGTACTTAATTCTTCATTACTGATGAAATTCTACACTTTCTTGTTTTTATGTCTTTAACATCTGGTGTATTTCTGACTTCATGTCTAATTGTGAATTCATTCTGTTTTATATATGCTACACATCAAAGTACAGTTTTATGACCCTCATTTTCATGTACAAATCAGTCAGTAGCAATGGACACTCTCTCAAACTCCTTTGGTATGATTTATTTGATAATGAGAAATTAAAATTATGTAAGCATTCACATTATATGGGAATGGATCAAGCAGCCAATCTTACTGATTTATTTCCTTGTCTAATAAAAGACATTTGCAAAAGTCAGAACTGACAGGAATGGAAACCTATTTGGGGGCTTGCAGGCCAGTCATTCATTTTTACCCCTTGTCAAATGTCTGCTTTTATCAAGCAATAAATTTAGCATCTGAGATGATTTAGAAAGTTTAGTTTTTAGCTCATCATCAAAAGGTTTTTTGATTCTATGATCTGGTCCTCTTGACATGGCCATATCTGTCCCAGTTCTGGGTGCAGAAGTACATACCAGGTGGAACCATAAACCTTGGAATGCCAGTTCCTACCTATGCCAAAAGCTAATCAACTGGATGGAGAAAGGATTTTTTCATGTTCCAATTGTGCTTTATTGGAAATAAGTGCATTCTCAAGCTGCAACATCTTGTATAACAGCTATTTCATGGGGACCTGTCAGGAATTCTTTCAGCACTGATTTTTTTCAAAAGATATATTAAATTGAGATCAGTGGCTCCCTATTATGAAATGATTTTGTGAATGACAACCAAAGATCTCCAAAGAACTATGTTGAAAATTCTGGGAGTAATTCATTTATGATACAGTGTTTATTATCTAAAACAATATCACAGATAAAAATTCTCCAGGCCAACCAATCCATGCTGTTCAACTATCTTAGAGCCACAAAATATGCCTAATGTCTTTGGTAACATACCTCTGACTCAGAAGGCAATAAAGTTCAGAAATGGCCGTGGAGACGTAAGTCTGAATTAGGATTGCATCTGGGAAGTATCATTTATAGAGGTCCTACAAGGACTGGCTTCAACTGCCCATTATATATGAGCCAGTTCCAGGGAGATGGATATTCTCAGACCTGAGAGCATAGGCTCACGGATTCTGTTTGACTTTAGAGTCAAACTAGACTGCTTCAGAGAAAATTGAATTCCTTGGGTATCCTTGTAAATCAACTTAATCTTCCTTGGGGGATATCCTGGACCTATTTCAAACCCATGTTCTTTGGCTGTGGTCATCACTGTGGTTGATATGGAATAAAGGCTATCTCCAAGGGAAAGATTCAGGCTCCGGCACTGGGCCTACATTGGCTGTACTGTGTCAGGCTCACAGTGTTAGGCCCCCTTACCTGGTACAGATTGGCGAGGTGGTGGTTAGTTTTGATCAAAAATGGCTGGTTCACCCCTGGGTGGTCAACATCATGTGCTGCTGCAGCCAGCAGTCCAAGCATGATATCCAGAGGCGTGAGGAAGCTGGCGAGCTGTTAAAAACAAACAAACAAACAAAAACTGGGAGGTAATTGGTGTGTTTTTACATGTAGGTTAGTATTTGTTTTGGTTAAATCAAATCAAATGAATCATCACAGGATTGTTGTTCAAGTTTTTCTCCAGACCTTTACCCTCTGAAGCAACCAAGAAGGTGATAGTCACATGGAATCAGAGTTAAAAAGAAAGGACTGTGTGGAAAGTAATTAAGCTAGTCAATACAGATCATTCAGGTTCTCTTTTTCTACTGTCACTCTGTTTCCTTGTGCTGGAGTGGTGTTGCCTGTTGGCAGTACCGCTCCTTGGTGGGTAGGGGGAATGCACAGCCTGAAATCAGCTTTATTTCTGGAGAAAGCTGTAAATGAAGGAAAAAATTGAAGACAAAGTGATGGACACATTTAAAAAAACCATTTGTGTATTTCAACCATCTACTATATTACTGCCACTTCTTTGAATATGAGATCAAGTGTGGGCTGAACTGCAAAATTTGCACGCTTCTTCAATGTGTAATAAATAGGATTACATGAGAATCTCATTTTTTTGGTTAGCTAGTGAAACAAGTAGGACAATGGGAATTCAGTACTATCTTTAAATATACAACTGTGTGATATATTACAACTCTCAGACTACTTAGAGATCAAAAAACACAATCTTTAATGTCTCTGGGATGTTTTATAGGGATGAGGCATCCACCAGTTTTCTCTTGGGAATGCCTGTCTGGCATCTGTGTATTTAATGGTTGATGTTAAAACGGATTGAACTAAACAGAGTTTTGGACTGCGATACTGTTTTTCCAAAACCTTAAGAAAAACTCATCCTGTATATTATACCAACTAAGTTTTATATGGGTAAGAAATGCTCAGCTTTCAAGCAACGAGTTTTATTGTTTATGTTTTTAATTTTTGGATTGGTTTATTGCATCAGAACATGCTTGTTAAGAAGTCTTTGATATTCACAAGATTTCTTGGGCCTGAATCAGGATGCCCAGTTGGCACAGTGGGAAATGGAGCTTGAGTCTTGAAGAGTTTTGATTCTATTTGTGGATCAAAAACCATCAAGGTGGGAGAGACTTTTCTCAGAAAAGTTCAGTGCTGGTACCATTTATGGCAAAGGTCCAAGGCAAAACAGCTAGTTCTCAGAACTGATGAGGATATCTGAAACGTAGATTGTCATAGAAAGGGTTGTTTTTGTCCTAATGCAGCCTTGAAAAATATACACAGTATGAAAGGAAACCTCAGAAAATTTACATCTCCTTTCATGAGTATTGTTTGATGCTCTGAGCTGATACTGGAACTTTAATATAAGCAATCTGTATTCATATTGTGCATGGCCCATAACACAGTTGTTCTGATGTGCTGGTGATTTGGGATCTACCAGGTAGCTGACCTGGTGCTTTCAGATGGCTCTGGGGTCAGCTGGGTTCCGCCTTACCTTTGGCTCCTTCAGGTAGCAGTGCATGGCCTGGGTGACATCAGCTGCGTGAACAGCATTGTGATACGGGTTTTGACTATGGTAATCTTCTTGTACCATGACTAGGAGGCAAACAGATAACTCAGTCAGCTAAAACCAAAACAGGAAGGGCACACTAGCTCAGACTTATTGAAGGTTTCTTTTGCTTAAAAATATCGATGTCTCCAAAATGTGCAGCCTGGGGAGCCTTTAAAAAAGAACATGGTTTGCAAGCTTGGCAATCCTACTGGGCTGTTTTCAGTGGAGAGGAGGGGGAGGGGAGATGGGAGAAAGGCTAAAAGGATTTAGGAGACCCTTGGGATTCCCCGCCACCTTCATAAATCACCCATTTCTGGCATTCATGAAGGCTTTCATTCACAGGGAAAATAGAAATGTAGGAAAAGGACAACTTTATTTCATCCTATAGTTTAATTATTTGTTTGTTCCTGACTATGACTAATATGCCATAAAAGAGGTTTCCTTTCAAAGAGCCCTAGAGACATCAACCTCTGGCTAATCAAAGATTGGCTTATCACTTGAGCAAACACTGACCAAAGCAAATATGGGGCTTCTTCAGGCAAAAATTCAAAGTATGTGTTGATGCAATTGAGGACTCCTTGGTTTTATTGTAACCTTTTTCAGATTAAGTTATCGTTTTTCATGTCCTCCCAATCTAAGGACCAGAGTGCTCTTGGAACCAAGTAGAAACATAATTAAGGCAATTTTGGTTTGCTATTTATAGAAGCCACTAGCCTGCTTCAGCTAATACCCAAGGCGATGCTTAGGATACAGTATATTCAGTGTGTATGGAATGTCCAGATTTGCGGGCATGGCTGCATTTTCTCAGCCCTACTCTGAGTTTGGCCCTGGGTTCTGGTGTTATTTCTGTTGTTGAATCTTTGCATTCTTTACATGTAACCTGGGTGCATACACATATCCAAAGTATCTGTGTTCTCCCTCTTTAGACAAATCAAAATTATTTTTCCCCATTCAAGGCCACTGCTTTGCTCACGCCTCTAAATTCAATTAGCTTGAGGTTATTTGCATTTCTGGAACCAAGACATGTTGTGGCTGACTTCAAATATTTCTGTTGTGCCACGTATACCTTTTACTCAGCAGGCTTATTTTACAATTATATTTAAGCTCTGTCTCTATCACTTATTATTTGTCTTGGGCAAGTTACTTAACCACAGGTTTCCTCAATTTCCTCTCTCTATAATGGGGATAACAGCAGCTCCAATCTCACAGGGCTGCTAGGAGGATTAAATGTGTTAATACATGCAAGCCGTCCGAAGAGTTCCCCGAATACTAGGCATCACAGAAGCCTGATCGTTGTTGCTGTCATTGTCATAGTCATTTTACTCTTGCTGGCACCAGGTCAGCTTCCAAAATCAAAGCATAGCCTTGGGACAAGTAAAGAAGCCAGATACATGCTAAGTGGCCCCAGGAAGTTATTTGATGATTAAAAATGTGCCCTGGATAATTTACTGCAGATAGATAAGATGCATGGAAAGTCAAATAAGAACTGGAGCTGCCTCTTGAGAGAAAGTGATGGTGGTGTTGAGTGGAAAGGTGGTAGCCTTCCTTTCAAGGGCTACTGTGGGCTTGGACTGAGGTTCTGTCAAGTACAAGTGTTGACCTTGAGCAAGTTACAAAACCTCTTTGTTTGTCTCCTTAACTGTGGGCTCGATGGTGGCAATACCCAATTTGCAGGGTTGTTGAAATAACCTTGTTCAAATCCACTAGGGTTGGTTGAAACGGCTGTTGAAACCTTACTGGAGTTTTGTCGATTGTGAGCGGATCAGTAACTTCCTTGACAATTACATGCTTTTGACGGTTTTCTTAGCATAGCCTTTATCTATTGTAAACATAACTAATCAAGTAAACATTTTTTCCATCGATTTAAATGGGTAAGCCATTTTTAAAAATTAAAATGAGGTAATTTAAAATTAAGTTGAGGTCTTTACTATGGTTCTTGCCACTTTATATTAAAGAATATTATGGACTGCTATTATTCATGGGAAAGGACATAGGAATATGGAAGAAAAGACTTACCTAAAAACCTATGTAAGGTCACCATATCTAATTTGAAATGGTGAATGAGTCCATGGGCGTTGAAGAGGTGGCACAGCAGTGTTACCAGGCTGTTTCCTGTAGGAAAAGTCATCTTTTTAAACTCATTTCATCACCACTAAAACATAAGATTGATAATAGCATCCAAAGTTTCTATAATGAAAGGTTTTTAGTAGGGTCATTTCTTTTCCCCTTTAGATTTGAAATTATTCAAGTATTAAGGTCATTGTTACTATGATCTGGTCCTAGGTTTTCTCTTATTGTACAAGTAAAATTAGCTCAGATCTTCTCCCAATACCACAAGCAATGGAAACATTAAGAGTTAGAAGGCATCTGCTTATTGTAGTATCAGGACCCCCCCCACCCCCACCCACAGGGGTATTTTTAAAGGCACAGTTTAATGATTACTTAAAATGTGTCTCAAGTTGCTTCCAATTGACTCTTACAAGTACAGGGCTATCTAAGTTACCACATTGCTGAATAGTCACAGCCTATACTTCCTATGTAAAAATCATTTGAGATGAGGTTTGACCATGAAGTATTTCATAAGTCAAGTCAGCAGAGATGCAAATTCAAAGCTACAATAACTTGTAAGCATTCAAGAAGTATTGTTTATTAAAGAATAATTTTGAATTTAAGAAGAATTATAGAGTTTATGAAAGACTTTGAAATGGACCAAGATGACTGGATGTCTTAAATGGAAAACTAGGTGTTCCTAAGCACACTCTTCCAAGGTACCTGATTCTATGGGTTTCTGCAGCTTTCATTGTTTTAAGCTATTTCACAACTTACAAAGTTGGCAATAACTGATAATATTGCAAGTGTTTCTTGTCCATATATATGCAAACAAGGTTACTCAGGTGGAAATACAATTGATTTCTTCCTCCCACTTTTATAGTTATTTATAAATTCATTTAAGCATTTCTTATTGCTTATATATATGTGGTTATTTGAATTCTCCTTTGAACTAGCTGTAGCATCTTACTGGATCTCTAAATAATTGAGATAAATAAAATCTTTGACATGTGTTCATTTAATGTTTCTATGAGAGTCATGATTATACTCTCTTTTGAACAAATACCATTGAACAAGTTCTTTTGTTCACAGTGAATTTCATTTGCGGGTACCCATTTCTCAGTTGATTTGACCAAAGTGAAGTACAAGGTTATGGGATCCATACACATCTGGTCTAGTGAGCTTTCCACAGTGAAAAGCTTGGTTTCATGGTCTTAGGCTGTTATCTCTTAATTGTACATTCTTTTGTCAAGTAACCGAATGATGAAAAAACCATCTCTAATGACTTAAAGCTCAAGCCTGGTAGATGGTAGGACATAGGAAGATCAACATTAAATATGATGTCTTTTATTGGCTCCCTAAGTTTGTCAGCATTTGTTTAAGGAGAAGATAAAAATATAATAGGATTTTATTATTTTCTTAAGAAAAGTCTTTATAGGCATAAAGATTTAAAAAGTGAAATCAATTGGGAGTATCTACTTTTCCCTTTAGTTGCATCCTAATTTTTACATTTTATCATCAGCAATTGTTTTCTTCTGACGATGCCAAACATATCTGGATAATACCTGTAATGGGGCATGTTCAGCTCACTTAATAAAAGTACACAAATACCTGCCCTGTAAGATTCAGGGTTGACCAGGTGGGCTTTTGTGTTTCTAGTTTTTAACAGTGAACTTTCTCCTTTTGGATATGGCCGAAGTATTCTGTAAGGAAAGAATCTAATCTGCTTTTTCCTAAACTCTTTTGGTATCATCAAAGCCAGAAGGAAACTGTCTTATGACTCAAGGCCTGATTCAGCCCTAATTGTTCATCTGAATTAATTTTCTCTTGCCCTGGTCCTTCTTGAGTGGCTGTAGACTTACAAAAGTGGGGAAACGGGTTACAAAGAACAGCAATGTTTAATAAATTTTGTTTTCATGAAATTAGTCCCACTTCATGATGTATGTTTTAGTGAATATTCTTTAAGGAGACTTACCATTTGTCAAGCGATCAAACAAGAAAATGTCAAAATCCCACATTCCCACTTTGGAGAGCATATGCTGAAAAAGCAAACAAAAGACAGCACACAAATGAATCAAATCAGAGACTTGAACGTTTACTTTGAAATCCAGTGAATTAAACAATTAAGAAGTTGAAAACAGTGATATATTACTATCTATGTACAACTGGTTTGTCTTAAGACAAATCTTACTCTATTTGCTAATAACAACAGTGTTAAAAGGTCAGGTTCTGGAATCAGACCGCCTGGTTCAATGTCAGCCGCATCTCTTGGCTATGGAACCTTGAGGAAAGTTCTTTAACCTCTCAGTACGTCAGTTTCCTCTTTGAAAAATGTGACTGATAGTATTATCTACCTCAGAGGGTTGTTGTTAGGATTAAATAAGGTAATATATGGAGAGTGCTTAGAACAGTGTTTGTATATAGTAAGACACACATATTAGATATCTGTTAAAAGTGTAGTTAAGTGAAGTCTCTACATAAGAATCTACTATACATTTAAGGGAGAAGGTTTATAAATTTTTAAAAAATGAAGTCAAAATGATTGCTGAGCGTATTACCCTCCTCAGTGTGGACTAAATGTGAAATCAGCCAGTATATCAGATAGGAAACTGAAAAGCGGGCAGTTGAAAATATTGAGTAATTTAAAGACCTACTGTTCAATGTAGGCTTAGAACCCTATTTTTCCTTTTAAAAATACCCCATGCTTAGATTAGATGGTGAAAACTCTCAGATGCAAAGCTCCAGTGGCTGATTCTGTCCTCACTATGGCTTCTGCAACCGGGCTGTCCTCTCCTGGCAGCCACGGCTGCCCTTATCTGCCCCTGAACGGTTTCTCCGTGTCTTATGATGAAATCCAAACTCGTGATGACACACAAAGACCTCAGCAGCATCAGGAAAACACTAAGCCTTACCTAGTGTTGTGCAAATAGGCTTTGTATTATGTATAGAAATGGAAACAGCTAGCATGTGTTAGGCATGAATTTGTTAAGCATGTAAACCCAAGTCATAAATACTAAAGGAAGAGCCAGAATTTGGTCTCTGATCTCCTGATTTCTGACCTGCTGTTTTTTCTATATCTCAAGCAGTGGCCACATAGAGGGAAGGCATTACTGAGAGGACTGTCATTGCCGCTGAAGTACAAGGAGCTTAGTGTTGCTCTTGTCTCGCCAACTAACCAACCAACCAAATATTCACTCAATCTGAGGCCTTGGGTTGTTAGAAGGACTGTTTTTTTTTTCTTTTTTCATTTTGTAAACCGAATGTTGGGAATTGTTTCTTCTGACATTACTCACTGCTTCTTTCTTAATTCATACTGTTAACTTAGTAAACTGTAAAATACTACCTTGGACTTCTGTTTAAACGGAGGCAGTTTATTCCTGAAATTTAAATTCCTTTGGCAGTGTGGGTCACAGATAACCTGTGAACTTTCTTTAGATTGTCACATGTTAATTTCTATCCTCAGTTCGATCCATGAATTACAAAAATTAGTTTGTAAAATTAGTAAAAATTATTTGAATGAATTAAAAATTATAAACAGGACAATGTATCGCATTGATAGCCTAAAGTTGGAATTAAGTCTTGGCAATTATTGGGTTAATTTCAGTGTAGTTCTTACAATGATATAATTCAATAGTGTGGGTAAAACTGCAATATTTCCAGAATGTCTCGCCTGGCCTTAGTTCATCTCCATATCAATAGGTGTTTCCAAGGGGTGGAGAGAAGTAGGTCATCTCCATATCAATAGGTAACCACAAGGGAAAGTGAGGCATATCTGGACCTGAGAGGTTGGGTGGAGTTACTTCTGCAGCTCTGTTGTGAGAGACACAGGAGAGCAGAAGTGGATGACTGCTTGTATGAAATAAATGGGTTTCTCCCACTTTATTTCTCCCTTTGGCTGATTTCGGGTTCAAAGGTATTTTGCCCTGGGATTCTCCCCCCAGAGTTACAAATGAGATAAAAAGTTTAGTTGTTTTCTGGTAAGTGATCAGTCTAAAATTCTACTTTACTTAGTGTGGTGCAAATGTGCACATTTGTACATTTATAAAAATGAAAATAGCTAGTGTGTGCTAGGCATGAATTTATTAAGTATGTAAACATGTGTTACCTCGTTTAACCTCTGCATCACCCCTATGAGGTGGGTATTTCTATTCACTTCATTTAATGGTTGAGGAAAAAGTCCAGAGTCACAGGGGTAAGTGGCAGAAGCAGGACTTAACCCCAGGTGCCATCAGCTGAGGCCCAAGCTCTTGGCCACTGGACGGCTGGGAGGGGACAGGGTAACTGGCTCACCCTTGCTTGTCCAAGGTAGTCTTCATCCAGCAGGTGGAGAGGGGCTTGCGGTATAATTCCACGAAGCAGCCTTGATGCATGGAAGTATCTTTGAAAGCTTAACAGTCTTTTCACCTTTTTCTTGGTGCCAATTTCCCCTGAGTATGTTGTGTCTGTGAAAAGTAACCAAATTCAGAAGTTATATGTTTAGGAAGTCCTGTTTTCTTCACTATGTCAGAATACAATGCATTATATGGGAGAGACACTTAAAAGTTGTTCTCCACACTTTCTTCAATGCAGTCTATTTAATTCTACATTCAAAATTCTTCTAGAACAAAAATGATACTTCTTATAGATTATATTCCTTCTGATAGCAAGATATTTCTGAATGTAATGTTGGAAGACATCAAATATATGAATTAAAAACTTTATTTTCTTATCAGTCATGTTGGTATATTTAGCAAGGGAAATCCATGTACTTCTGCAAGTATTTGAAAAGAATAGTTAGGCTTTTTTTCTGTGATATTGGAGCTGAGATTCAAAAATTTAGATCAGGTTCTCATCCTATACTCTCTCCCATCTGGTCAAATCCCTCTTCTGAATTAGAAGAGTTGAGAATACATTATCTTAGACTTGAGAAAGCGTTTCCAGTGTCTCAAGAATATCAGCAGCACAGGAATCAATAATCTCAGTATAAGAATGACCTAGGTTCCTCTGACAAGAAGCAGAGAGGGTGTTTACATTCTACTCAAGTATATTCTCTTTTACTGGTGGTCATAAAGGCTGATCCTGTTAGTAGAGATGCTTTAATACTCATGTTATATATGCCTTTCAGAACTTGACTGTTGACATGGTGATTGTCCAGAAATACCTCAAGTACCTTATTTGAATGCCTGTCAAGGTATGGATTAGCTGAAATTCTATGAATCATTCTAAGGCCACATAAGTGATATCTGCTGCCAAGTTTGGATCTGGAGCCAAATGAAGAGTCTAGTTGGGAAAACATGCCTTTCATATATAAAGAAATGTTGGTTTCTTTTATGTCTCCTCCCATCTCCCTTTTGCTTCTATGGAACTCAAAATCACAATGGATACCAGAAGCCCAGGCAACAATGGGCAAGGACCTCCTTAGCAATGTGGCACCCCACAGGGGCAGGGAACGACCAGAATCAGTTTGTTGCTTAGGCTATAGCACGCATGCAAAGGCTGGATTCAGGGCATGAGAAACCTGCTGTTCTCTGGAAATACTGCCTGATTAGAATTCTTTTTATTTTTAAAAGGGATCTAGAGTTCATGTATGGAAAGAGACCAACATATACTTTTGGAGATGAGAGGAATACAATTGAAGTTGGGTGTCTGGCACACATTCGTATTAAAAATGGTCTATGTGGACTTAATTCCACTGGGTGGGTTCTTGCTCATTTCTATCAGTTTATCAAATCAAAGTATTTAAAAATATTTTGAGTGTTACTAAGGGGCAGATACTATTTTAAATCCTTGGTGAGATCCTTCAGTTTTAGATCCTCCAGTGAGCAAAACATTGAGCTTATATTATAATATAGAGGGACAAGATAATAAACAGTAAAATGAAAAAGATGTAATTCATTAAACTGTGTTAGAAGGTGGTTAAGTGCCATGGGGAGAAAAGGGAAATGGGGAATGTGGGATCAGGAGTTCTGTGTTTGGATAGTCAGGGTTGGCCTCATTAGATGGTACAATTTGGTCAAAATTTGAGGGAAATGGGGGAGCTGGCCAAGTAGCTATCCAGGGAAATGCCTTCCATAGAGGGAGGCCCACTTGAATAATCCTTGAATGGGAGCATGCCTGGCATGCTGGCATTTGGAGGAGCAGCAGGAATTCCATGTGGATGGAGAGGAGAGAAAAAGGGAGACATAAGAGATGAGGTCTTAAGAGTGAAGAGGGGCATGAGAATTATATAGGGCTCTGTAGGCCTTTACAACAGCTTGTGACATACTCTGAAATGTGGGACGACTGCAAAGTTTTGAGCAAAAGAGTGCTACAATCACACTTACATTTAAAAAGGGTCATCCTGGCTTCAGGGTGAGAACATTGTAGGAGCAAGCTTTGATGCACAGAGACCTGTTCTGAGGCCATTGAAATAACCCGACAAGAGATGACGGCTACTTAGATCATGAGGGAGACACGGAAGGAGTAGAAATGGAGGGATCCTGAATACATTTGGGGTACTCCAAGTTTTGGGCCATAATAACTGGGAAAGTGGAGCTGCCATCACCTGAGATGGGAAAGACTGCAGGTGGAGCAGGTGTGGGGTTTTCTGTTTTGTGGGGTTTTCTGTATTAAATTTGGATGTCTACTGGGAATTCAGGTGAAGGTATCAAGTAGAAATAAGTGGATATAAAGTCCAGAGCTGGGGGAGAAGACTGGGTTGGAGGTATAAATTTGAGAGTTGTCAGATGAGATTACCTAGGGAGCCAGTGTAGGTACAGATGAGAAAAGCATCAGAGTATGAGTTCTGCAGTACCCCAACTTGAAACGGTGTGGAGAGAGCACAGAAAATAAAGGAGACTCCATGAGAAGGAGTATCTCATGGAGATGGGGGAAACCGAGAGAGCGTCATTTCCTGGAAGCCTAGCAAAGGCAACAGTGCGAGGAGGAAGGTGTGGTCCTCGGTATCAAATGCAGCTAATAGATCAAGTACAATGAAGACTGGGAACTGACCATGGGTACATAAATCTTTCAAAACTCATTGAATTAATAGAGACATTTTATTGTACGCTTAAAAGCAACAATATCCTAGGAGCAACAAGCATATCTAGATTTTGTTTTGTAAACACAGTTTCTCACTAAGAGTACCAGACCACCTTGGTGAAATGACTGAATCTAGGGTTGGCATAGGCAAATACAAGATGAACTGTAACTCCTCATAATTCCAGAAAATAAAGGAGACTTCTCAAAATGATGGAGTCATTTAAAAATGAAAGAGGTGACAACTAGAAGGGGGTTCCTCTGAGCAAATATGGGGAAATTTCAGCATCAACCTGAATGATGGGAATGGGTTATAAATTGTTGACTGAAAGAAAAATCCATGTGTCTTTGCTAACAGTAAGTAAGCAAATAAATACATAAAGAAGGAGGACAGAAAGCTCTTCCCTACAGAGAGGTCCAACCAAGAGTGCCGAAGAAATAACAGAAAATTACCATTTTGCAACTTCATAGTGTCTTGCTTCCTTTACTCTAGTTTCAGCTTTGATTTGCATCTTTGGAGCACCAGCTCAGATAATGTAAAAAATATTCAATATTCAAATTAATCTAGACAATAAAACCTACTCATAGTTAATTTTTGGTGGTAGCCTGTAGGTCAAAGGAATGCACCATATAATGTTCTTCACTGTGAGGGTGTTCAAAGTTTGGGAACAAATTAGCTATAGCTATATATTTTTTATTTGTGCAATTTCAACTGTTTAAAATGGGCAGGTAGATATCTGCCAAGTTGCAGTTGTTATTGGTGGCCTGTATTTTCTAAAATACCAAGGCAAAGCATGACTATGTCATTCGCACTTCTATTGGGGTTATTCTTTAACTGACAAGAAAATAATGCAGAAGTGATGTTAGATAGCCATTTATGGAGACAATAAGGCTTAATTTTCTTACTTGACATACATAAAACTAATCTTCAAGGTAGCTCTCTAAAAGGGAAGAACTTCAATAATATAAGAAAATAATTTTATTTAAAGCAGTATGAATGACTTATTTATCAACTGTCACTTAGGGAGTACTTTGTCCTGTGTGAGATAATGAAAAGCTAGGATATAAACTGAAGGTATAGTTGGGAGAAAAATCCATACAGGGAACAACCTGTGAATATATGGCCATGCTGTGTAACAGTGCTAGGTACTGCTTTTTGAAGTGTTAAAATGTATTGTACAATTATTGAATAAGATCTGACATATCTGTTTCCAAAAGAACTTCCAGTGAATGAATAGCATATTTACTTTGATAAGTAGGGATAGAGTGATATGTGCTTCTGGATAGAAATTTGAATAATTAGCTAAAGTAAATTTTATAGTTAGTTCAGCTTGCAAAAATTTAGAATCTTAATGTGCCTAATAATGAAATGGTAGGTTTAATACCATTATTTAATTAAAAATCATTATTTAAAGATATTCACAGTTATTCTGATGGTGCTTTTTGTTTGGATTTTGTTGTTTTATGGGCTATGGGTCCCCACCCATTTCAGTTATGAAATGGTGCTCAGAATGTTTCATTGCCTAATTTATGTGTGCATTGACCCTAACTGTGGAATTAATTTTCTGCTCACTTATTCTTCTATGAAAATCAAAAAATGTACATATTAACACATTTTTGCACTTTTTGGACTCTAATTTTAGGGTTATAAAGTTTATATCAGCATTGCCAGTATGGTAATTTTTAAATTTCGCAAGTTGAGGTTGGCTTAAATGCAAAAAGTGTTAATAAAAATTATTTTCATTTTGAGTAACTTCTCCATGGCTATTCTCTTTATAGGGGCTGATAAATTTTGGTCTAGGAGAAACCTAAAACCCAGCATAAATATCTGGGATAAAAAATGCTATAAGTACATCTATATGATGAGGCTGTTTCTATCAACTGTATACCTGGTTCCTTCAGCAAGATCTATATCAACTGTTTTGAGACTTTGAATAGTTAGTAACTCGTACAGAAGTAGCACAGGTGATCTAATGCTTAAGTGAGCAGAACTTGCCTCCAGCAAATGTAGACACCCACCTCCATACACCTAATATCAATACTTTCAGATCATTAATCCAACTGAGTCTTTTCAATAATGTGTCATTCATAAAAGCCCTACTCTGTAATTACTGTACAAATATTTATTATAGTAATTAGTATGTATTATATAACCATGTATAATTGTAGTAATTATAATGAATTCCCTGCTGGGTTAGTAGCTATTCATATGCTTTATTTGTTCTTCTCTTATAGGATTTTTAATATGTCTTGCATAGAGCTATTGAAACAAAATTTACTCCCCTAAGGTCAGAAACCATCTTACAAAACTTTGTCACTGTAGTGTTTGTTTTTTGCACTGCAAGTGCCTGTCTTAGGCTTTGACTGTCAAGGCCTCTACTTCAAAGAGGATTCCATTCGAAAGACTATCTTGAATGAACACATCATCAGCCACATGAATAGATAGAGCCAGGCTATCTCCCTCCAGGGCGCCTCCTTGATTTTTGCTTGATTTTGATAATTGTGGCCACTTGTTTTTTTTTTATCTTCCTGTGCTATAAATTCCCGTTCCATGTTTAAATTCACCAATAAAGAGTGAGTCCATGACAGTCAAGAACCACAAGGGCTGGTCTAACCACAACACTGGTTATTGAGAGGCGGAGGCCAGCACACAGCGGAATCCCTGTGTTGAGTGCAGAATCTTGCCATAAGGGGCACTCCATACAGAATTTGTTGATTTAATTTGAATAAGTCAATTAGTTTACAAAAATATCATCCAATGCCTTTTAAAAATAGTAAACAAATTTATAAAGTACAAAGTACTAAAACTCATATATTAGTTTTTGAAATTATTTTCTTAAATCCCCAAATGGAGTTCTAGGGCCCACTTTCAAGTACCACCACCATTTGCTATGACTGATCTCCACTACTAATACCCAGCTGTGCCCTGAGTGATTGCAAATCACTCTTATTTACACGTCTGACTATCTTATTAGGCTATAGGGTCTTGGAGGCCGGATTCCTGTGAGTTTTCTTTCAATTTCTACAATATCCTGTAAGTTACAGGTGTTCACTACATGATGACAGAATTAAACAACTTTCCTCTGTTTGTGCTCCGGTTCTAAGTTCAAGAATGATGAGCCTTGGGAGAAATCAGGCTGAAATTCTAGTTTTAGACGTATACTTTTAAAAAAGATGAGAAAAAGTTAATTAGTTTTACTTTCAGGTGTCCTGAAAAACAAATAGCAGGTTTACACCACAGCCCATTACAAATTCTACTAGTTCAGGGTTCAGGATCCCTGCAGAGTTGAAAGGTTAGTGGAGTTGTCTAGTATGGCTACTTTCTTGAAAGCATATACAAATGTTTAAAGACTGAAACAACCTATTCAAAGATGCAGGAGTCCTGTAGATACAATTTTTTGGTAGACTACCTTAAAAAATGAAAAAAAAAAATTAGGAGTTAAAGACGTGTGTAGAAAACAGAACTGATAGATTTCCAAAACATATGTTATGGATTTGTAGTCTCCTTGATGAGGTGCTAAAGATATCAGTCTTTGAATGAGACTGTGATCATTTCAGTGTATTAAATGCTTCAATTCATTTTCATGTGCTTTTAGCAAATTTTGTAATTCAGACTTGGCTGCAATGACTTCAGTTAAATTGCACCATACGTGGTTTAGCATCTCTAGACATTGAAGTCTGCCTTTTTTTTTTTTTGTATAAAGAACCAGCTGCCAAAAAGCCTTTTAAAATAAAATACTTTGTCTATCCCAGTCTTTCAAAGTCATCAATAGTCATAGATGGCCATAGTAGTTTATTTCTTCCTGTATATATTCCCAGCAGTCAGAAAATGGTGGGTAGAAACTAATGACAACAGATGATATTATTTGGCCTGTAACATCAAGTGGGGAGATGTCCTCACATGGGAGGATGTATTTTAAAGACAAAATCATTACTAATGACCTTTGAAATTCTGAGCAATTGGACTGAAATAAAATACAAGTTGAATTCCTTAACATCTAGGCCATTTTCTAGGTTTAGTTTTTAAAAGAAAGGTAAGAAAATCAGTTGCGATCTCAAAAAACAAATAAACAAAAATACATACAATTAATATCAACAACAGTGACAAAAATGCCAGGGGAACAAAAAGGCATGAAAGACAGAAAAAGAAAATAAACCTAAACCAAAATAAAACACACCTTCACCTCAAAAATTTAATTTGAAGTTGGGAAAACAATTTGAGTTAAAAGGAGCTAAGAAGTTATTTTAAGTTTTCTATACTTAGGTCTTGAATAGAGAGGTATTAAGGCCCCACGTCATTAGCTCTTTGGTGTATAAGAAACACTCACGACTTCTTGATGGCTGTCACTAGAAGAAGAGCTTTGCTTCAACACTGCCACAAAGTGGGAAAGGAGGAGGAGGAAGAGGAAAGTCTTCTTGAAGGCAGAGTAAATTGTTTCTCTAGTTCTACATTTAACCATGTTTACTTTGCTCAGTTGCCATTTCTCTTTTATGTTCTTGACAGAGTAGAGAACACCAACACGGCTGATATGAGTCAGGGGATAGAATGAACCCCTGCCCTAGTTCACTGTCCCCACACCTGTGTCAGAGCTGGGAAGCATGCTCAGAATGTGTTCAAGAGGGTTGAATCCTTGTCTTCAACCACACAGGGCACTGGGTCTTGGCAAAATGTGCTGTTCTTTAACCTATTGTTTTGCCTATGGTGAAATCCACTCCAAGCCACAGATTTATGAATCTCTAACTTCTGGGGTTCAGGGATGGTTGGAAAACTGTTATTTCCTTTTTGTAAGCAGGAGAAAGCCCTTAAAAATAATCTCTTAAGACTTATCTGGGCAGTAGAGAGGTTTTTCAAAATCTCAGTTTGAATGAAATTTAAATGAATTAGTAAGAAGCAGATCAAATTTCCTCAGTCCTAAAGAAGAAATCCCTGGCAGGCACAATGTGGTTTTATTGGATCCTCTGCTTCTCAGAGTTTGAAATGTTTAGCAAATCCCAAGTTTTGGGGGCAATGGTTTGTGGAGAGCACACTGAAATGACCAAACTTCAGTTGATTCAAAGTCTCCAGAGGTTAAAAAGTGCTGCATTAACTCCCTAGGTCTCAGCATACATTTAAAATAAGTTTTTTATCTGGAGATATGTATTTGGATTGTCATATTTCACTACAAACGTTCTGGATGTGTGTTGTGATGCACATCTACTCCTCTCCCTTCATTCTCTCTGCTAGTTCTTCACTCCCCCATCTCAGGATACTGTGCTGACCCTTTGATTACCTCCTGTTGTCCTCTCCAATCTGTCTCACCTACCCTGACAGATTTATTTCTCAAACACATCTCCTGTCATGTCAGCCCTCTGCTCCAAATTTTATAATGGCTCCCCAAGGTCTCTTTAGTTAAATTATTTATTCTGGTGTTCATGGCTCTCTGCAGTGTGATGTGATGCCAACTTATTTTTTCCATTTTTATCTCCCACCAGTTCCCTTATAGATAAACAGGCCTCTGTTCCTGGTGTGCTTTTTCCCAGGTTCCCCGGGACTTCTGCTGCTGTACGGATTCCCATGTTTTTTTTTCAATTGAGTACCATCTCCACCTGTTGAAATGCCATCCAACCTTCAACAGCCCATGCCAAGTATTTCCTCCTCACCTCCCAGTCAGACACATTCAGACCCTTTTGTACATCCTCCTAATGCTCTGCAGTTGGTATTGCAGTAATAACTGGTACTCTTAGCTCTCCTACTGTAGTAGATCTGTTCCATGTAACAGATGCTGTGCACACGACTGTGAGCCCTGTCAGGGTAGGACCATGTCTTACACCATATGGTGCCTGTCTTTGAAAGGTGTTGATTGAATGAAGGAATGAAGTGATGAGGTGATTGTTGATTGATGTATAAGCTTTTATTCTTCCGACCTATTGTTAAACATTACCTTGCTCCTGACAGGTACTACCATGGAATTGTTGAATGAATTGTCCAGAGCAGGGAAGATTCATTTATCTAATACAACAGATAACAGGGGTGATCCCATTGTAGAAGAACTTGATCTTCTGTTTCTTTTCTGAATTTGTTGGGTTTTCTGAAAGAATTTTAAGCACTTCTTTAGAATAGTCATAGATTAGTGCTAAGTTTATCCATTGGTAGAGGCCTGGATAGGAACATGTGCCTCCAAAAACTTCCAGAAAACTTCTGATTTAATGGATTGAGTCAAGTGAGTATTATAAGTGGTTGAAGTATAACTGTTTAAATATAAATATCCACCTCATTCAGCAGAGAACTTGAGATGTTTATTTTACCTGCACATTTGTCCCTTATGGCCCAAGCATCTATCTCTATGTTCTTATAGTGGCACCTTAGGTGTAATCACATCTACAATTTTTGGTGTAGGTCACTTGTAAGGAACAAGTACCCATTAAGACTCCTACCATTGCAGGCCATGGAAAGCCATATTTTCACACTGAGCTAGATCAGAGAGAAGAAAGAATTATTTTAGATGACTAGTACAGTGTCCATCTGCATGGGTCTCTGAACTGTTCCCAAAGACATAGCTGATGCACTTAATCTAGAAGGAACACAGTTTGCCCCCATTCCATTTATTCCATCCTGTTATTTTGAAGATGATGCTCTATTCACTATATGCTGCTCTTTACAGGTAAGGGCAAAGAGTAGGGGCCATGTGAGAACACACCTCATTTTCCCTGGGTAACAGTGATGTATCAGTATGCAAGGAATGTCAGATTCCTTTAGAAAACTGTGGTAAAGCAAAAACAATAAAAGGAAATTTCAGCATAATTCACAAATACAGGGGTTTTTTAAATCAACAAAGATTTAAAGGTTGATGATTAAAATTAGTATCATTAAACAGAAATGTCAGAGTGAGAAATACTGTAATGTTAATATTGAAAGATAGCTTATAAAAACAACCAGAAAACAACCCAAAAAGTGCCTTCACAAAAATTGGAAGGGATCCTATGTATGTAACTTTCCTGTTTCTCTCCCTACATTTTCAAATGGAATATTAGGAGGTGAGTAATAAATCACTTGTGGGTTTTTAAAATTGAAAACACATGTAGTACTGACATTGACTTAATGGGATTTGACTATTATGTTATTACACAAAAAATTCACAGACCTTGGTTAGTATCTCAGGTTTTGGAAAAGACAAACATTTTTGTTGTGTGCATAGAGCAGAACTGCAATTCTGGGGAAGGGAAAGAGTGGGAGGCATTTGGGCAAACAAGATGCTTAAAATAAAACTGACAGGACGCACACAAGCTTAGTGTTCAACCATTTCAGAGCAAAACCTTAAAGTCACCCAAGATTTTACCTGAGGGGCACCTGCTGACTGAGGAGTGATCTGAGAGCATAATCTTACTTTAACATGGCCCATGGGCATTCTTTCTTCCTCCTTTCCTTCCCTCTAGAAAACACACATGTGTTTTATGTGTTTTCTAAATATTTCTAATTATCTTTATAATGTTTAATAACGTTCTGAACAGGAATGGTTAATAAATAAATGTATAATATTCTTTGGTAGCTGTTGATGAATGAAACTGAAGCTTGTTAGGCATGACTTTGCTATTTGTTCTTTCTGAGTCTCTCTTGGTACTTAGGTCTAAGCAGAGTGGTAAACACTGGGAAGGCTCCACCTGCACATATGCATGGGCACTTACTCTGTACAACATACTGTGGTGCTTGAATATACAGAATTTTCAAGACAGTGTTTTGTCCCAACTTCCCCGAGGAGTGTGGTGGGACGGACTCTTGTCTTTACTATTTTTGTTTTTACCTCATCTGTGATGGATAAGAGATATTTTAGTATACCAATGCCTAGAAATTATCATATAATGTAGAAAATAGGAGCAAGAGGAAGATTTTTTTTGTCTAGTAGGCTCCACTCTCAAGAATGTGGTAATTCACTGTGCCCCTTGCCCTTATGGAGTCTGAAGTTTATCTTTCCACAAGGGAAAGAGGTAAGGTGTCCCCTGGAATGTATGCAGGGGATATTGTAAGCTGGGGAGGAAAAAGGACGGGGCAGGGGAAAAGGGATGAAGAAGGGAGATCAAAAGAGAAGGGACATACAAGCACCCTCTGGAGGGGGTCTCTGCACCAAAGCCAATGTGAGAAGAAATGTACGGAATTTTTTGCACTGTCTTCTGAACCCCTCATGGGTTTGAGCCTTGCTGTTAGTTGGGTTGAGCTCTTTCTGGTAACGGACTGGGTCCTGCATGCCCTTCTGGGTGAGGGGGCGCCTAATGGCAGGGATAGAGCAGTCAGTCAGTAATACGTTCCTATTCTTAGGACTACAGAGACTACAGAACTCTAACAACAAGCTTATAAAGGCCTATAATGGAAAAAGAATGTGAGTATACACATGACCTGCTAAAGCTGTAGAGAGGCCTGCTCAGGTAGGAGTCGGGATGTGAACAGCAAGGAGTGAAAGTGAGGTGGCCCAGAAATGCTGTAAGAGGTGTGTGAAGTGTTCGTGCTGAGGGTGCTCTTGTCCTAGCTCATCAGCACTGGAGTGCTCAGAACGGTGAGTGTAACTGCTGTGTCTGAAGGAGTGGGTACAGAGGAAGGGGAGGTAAGGACTTGGTGGGCATAGAGTAAGCTCAGCTAAGGACTTGTGGAATGACCGAAGAGAATAGTCCCTAATGTTTCAGTGCTCACTTCCCCTCATCCAAGGGGATGACAGCACAGCCTCTTCCCTCAGAGAGTTCCCTGTCAGAGCGGAGCTCACTCCTGTGCCTCCATAGCAGTAACAGCAGAAAACAGTGGTCGTGGGTGGGTGGTGGGATATCTGCACTCTCTTGGGACCTGCAGCAGGCAGTGTGGCTGGAAAAGTGAGCAGTGCCCTGGTGTGTGTGTATCTCCAGGAGCATCTGTGGCTCCATGACAGCACTGCCTTCCTCCCTGGTGTCTGTCACATCTCCGTGTAGCATAATACTGATGATCTACTTGGAGTCTCAGCCAGTGGGGATATCTAGATAGAGCCTACAGATGATGATTAGATGGAATAAAAAATAATAATTCCAGGAGAAGAGCCCTTGGCCTAGAGTGAAATCACTGGGTTCAAGTCTTGGTTCTTCCATTCATCAGTCTTTTGGGTAAAAGAATTGAAATTAACCTGAGCAGACAGTGCTCAATAAAGATTGGTGGAATATGTGGCACTGCCACAGTCAGAATGAAAATATTATCTGGAAAGACTTGTTTAATCAATCAATGACTACCTTAGCTTGAATTAGTTTACAACGAGGTAAGCAATTTCAGATAGATCGATTCTGATGGAAGGGGGCAGAACAAACAGTCTAAATCTTGGGTTTCTATCTCAGGAGGGAAGTCATGGGGGAGGTTCTGCTCGTGGGGAAGCAGGAGAGGCAGAGAGAGGGAAAGAAAGTGGTTGGGTGAAAAGTCTTCCCTGTTCTTCCCAGTGGTTGCCTGTATTCTGTGCTGGGCTCCACCCCCAACTTATATTCAGCAAAACAGTTATTCATCTCAGAATTGTCCTATTTCCTTGTCTGTCTGACCCACTAAAGTGTTAGTTTCTTGAAGGCAGAGGTTATGCCTTATTTACCTTTCATTCCCAGCATTTAGCAGGATGAAATGAATGAAAGAAGGTGTGAAGTTGAAGGAAAATTTCATTGACTTGGTAATTTTGCTGAAGGGTCTTAGTTCTCTCAACAAAACAACTTGAGCTAATAATAACTTTTCATTATTCCAAGTTTATAAGGAAAGATACAGAGTACCAAAAGGTTAAGGAACTCAGTTAAAAAAAAAGAACTGTCTAACAAGTAGAAGAACAGGCCTCAAAAGAGTTCCCACACCTCTCATTAACTGATGTTGTTTCTTTGTCATATGCAGTAGAATTAATCTGAAAAAATATCAGGTTCTATCCTGTGCTTGGGCAAGTGTTTTAAACTTTCCATCTTTGAAAATAAAGCTCTGTTAGTTATTTTCAATGATCAGCTTTCTGATAAAAGTTAAGGGGATGGATGTCAAATCAGCACCTCAGTAACTTGTGGCATATTTGATTCAGGCATATGTGCTAAGCCAGCTTTCCAAATGAATGGAAATCAGTCTCCTCCTCAAAATACCAGGCCCTAGGGGTAAAAAGCAAAATCTGCCCAGCTTCTCCAATGTCTAGGAAACATCCCTCTCCTTAATGACATGTCACAGTCTGCCCTCTTGATGACCTGGTTGGGTTGACAGATTTCACACTGTTTAAGAATGAAGAGTGAGGAGTGTGCTACTTGGAGACTCTCCAGAACTATTCTTCAAAGTGTCAGAAAGATCACAACAGGGCATAAAGTTCAGAAGTTCAGTTAAGTTTAAGATCCTTCACCCTGGAAAGTTTTCATTAATTTTTTTTCTTCTTTCTTATACAGCTCAATGAATGCTGCAGTTGCAAATTTCTCAGCATGATTTGGTCAAAACACACTTAAAATTATGCCAAGACTCTGTTTTTAAAGCTATGCTGTTAAAATTTGCAGGGCTGGGAGGCTTAGGTAATTCAAAAAGTAACTGACTTTTCAGTAACCAGATTTCCAGTTATACTGAATTTCAGATTCTTTCAGGAACCCCCAACTCTGAAATATTTTTTTTAAAAGGAGCCAAAGTCTCTGAAATTTATTTAAAGAATATGCATTCTTTGGAAGCGATACCCATTCTGTAATGCATGTGGTAAAATGTTAACAAGAATTGTAATAATGATGTTTCTAGCTAAAAAAAAAATTTTCTATTCCAACTTTAAGCCAAAAGAGAAACGTTGCAGTTAACAAGCCATAAACAACAAAACTTCTATAATAATAATAAAAAAATAGAATATTGTTATAATAGCTTTGGGAGCCATAGAGCTAATCTTCTATGTTTAAGATACTTTAGAACCAAAAGCTATCACTGATAAATCAAAAGCCCCAAGTAGATTACTAACTGTACGTTAGTTAGTAACGAAGAGCTTAAGAGACAAATAAACCCAAAAGTGCTATTGGATTTATGAGATCAATGTGAGAGGCATTTGGGAAATGTGGGGGGCATTACTGGTTGTCACAATGATGGAAAAGGGCCCAAATGGAATTCAGTGGAAGGGAACCAGGGGGACTAAATATCCCCAAGTGTGTGGGACGGTTGCACACATGAACGGTTTGCCACATGGTCTTCAACCTGTCAAGGGCTGTTCAGGTGTTTGTGCAGGTGAAAGCCTGCTTACATTGATCTGGACCTGGAATCTAACCCTGTTTCCCTGTTTTTCATATAAGCACCAAGTATTCTTTTGTTTTAATATTTTGTTCTCAGGAATGTGACTAGTATGAGAACTAGGGGAGGGATGTCATTTTGACAGGGAGGGTTGGAGGACAGGCCTGTCCTAGAAGTTGTCTTTCATTCTAGGAACTCAACAGCGGCCACACTGCTCCTGATATCTGATTGTGTCACCAACACGATGCACCTGTGCAGCCGTCGTGTCCACAGGGCGTCTGGAGGAGGTGCAGTGTATGACTACATCATTACCCCTTCTTGGTATGTCCAAGTATTTGTGTATTGAACATATATTCTTGAAGTAACAGATGGCTTTTCTTATTTTTCTCCTTTATAATACAGCTAGGACCTTAGACTGATTTTTTTTGGGAACTCATGTGAATCAATAGGCTATGGATTTCCTTTCAAAATAGTAAAGGGGGACATTATAAAATATATGCTATAAAAAGGAGGCATTGGGTTTGAGAGGTTTAAAAGCCATTCTACTAGGTAAAAACAGCTAGTAAAGGTGGTGAAGTAACAGATTCCTGTCGGTAGCATAGGAAGATCCTTACAAGGAAGGGCACATGCTGTGCTCTTTCTGAGCTATGTTGTCCCACCCAGGAACCGAAAGCAGAGTTTCATCAACATCAGTCATCCACATTATTATAGCTTTTACTGTATCTGCCTACATCACTATTTACTTAATGTCTTTCTTTAAATAAAATAAACCCATTTTTACTTAAATACATATCTTACATAAATTTGGTATCAAAAACCAGATTGGATATGCTAGTTACATTTTGTTTCATATATTAAAATAAGTAAGAAACTATTAAAGTAAAAGAAAAGAGGTTGTTTCTGTAACAATAAGATTATCTCATGTACCCTTTCAGTATGATACTTCACTTTGGGAAATGGGGTTGTGGTGCATATATGCTATCAAAGATTACAGGCTTGGAAAACATGAATTAAGGGCAAAGGATGACCCAGTCATATATTTTAACTGTCTTTGTTACTTAGAAAAAACATAGTCTCTTTTTGCAAAAATCTATCCTAAATATTGCATTTTAAATTTTAATGCTTTATCACAAATACAAATAATTGAAAAGTAGAATGGAATATATGTTATAGTACCTATACCACATAATAATGATAATCTTCATGAAGATATTCTTTACTGAACTCTGAAAAACTTCTAACAGTGAGAACTCTCCAGCCACTGTTCTCAGCATATTATATATAATTTAACTTTGGTAAAAATAGAATACCTACCCAGAGCAGCAAGTCTTTTTGAATAAATACCTTAAATAATTTCTTTACTCATTCAACAAATATTTGTCAATCTTTTATTAAGGGCAGACATTGTTCTAGGCATTGGGATAGAGCAGTGAACAAAATACCTACCATTCCCTTCCTTGTGGAGCTTACATTTCATTAATGTAAGATGAGAATAAAAGCAAAATTGATATCCATTAGTCCCAAGAAAGAAGAGATAGGAATATAGCATTGAACCCCATACCAATCAGATGACCTAAGCTTGGCATCAGGGGATGTGCACGCATGATACTGTCATTTGTCACTGATTTTATATAGGAAAGTGATTTTAATGTTTTTTTTGTATAGCTTTTCTAACAATACACTATTATGTTGATGCCTTGCACATATTTTTCACTCTACAGTTAGAGTGGAATTTAAATTTAATATTCCACTCCACAACTGAAACAGTGGAATTTAAGAATTTCTGATACTTCAGTTCAAGCTTTCACTTTTCATATGTAATTTAACTGAAATTTTAGAATTTCCAATACTTCAGTTCAGGCTTTCACTTTTCATATGTAATTACATTGTCCTTACATCAGTCACCTTGAGTCACCTTTTCTTATTATTCATGCCATTAATATCATCAGTGAATGGTTAGCAGAGCCTCATCACTTAAAGGAGTATAAATGTTCCTTCTCTTAATCTCTATTTAAGACACTTAAAAAATAATACAAAAGGGTGATTTAAGGTGCTGAGAATTGCTAACACAGAGTTCAAAAATACTCTAATAAGAGAACATTCCTGTCATAAGACTGTGGTGACATGTCTTATTATTAATTTCTATACAGTGGGTGTTTCTTACTTATTCAGCTATTAATGTTAGTTGAAATTCATCCACTGTATTACTGTTAGTCATTTCCAAACAGCTGAAATAAAAACTCACTGCTTTGGATTATTTCAAAATCTCAGGTGGTACCACTGACCTTTCAAGTTTCAGCAAATGGAAATTTTAAAACTAAGAAAGCTAAACTTTTCAAAGACTGTTTTGAAGTTCCAGTTAATAAGTGCTGTTTAAAATAATTGAAGCATTCTAAGATTCTGAGAAGTCATGAGTCACTGAAGAAAAACTAAGTTATACCCTCAAATAGCTTTTTTGTTAGGAATTTTTTGTTATATTATAATTCTTTCAAAACAGGTTATCCATGTTTGGGAATTTCCAATTAAGAGAATGTTCAACTGAGTAGAACTTGCTTGTCTTTCAATAATTAATCAACCGTCATCTTTTAAGACATCTCTTTCTAAGGTATTACAATCAATTTGCCTGTGAAAATGATTTTTTACATGATATTAACATTGACAGGGGAACCAAGAATGATGCTGACATTTTGGAAACCTAATATCACCCCTTAATGAATAATTACTGTTAATAATCCAGGGGGATAAATGTGATAGAGAAACCACTTTAAGAGCAGAGATCCTTTCAAAAAAAGGAATTTCATTTCTTTTCCACTGCTGGAGCTGAGCAATTAGAACAGTGCTTGGCATGTAGTAGGTGCTCAATAAATATCTACTGAATGAATACATGAATGAAAAAGAGGATCGCAGCAGCCTTAGTGTGTCTGGAGGTTGCCTGAGGAGGATACAGCACCATCAGGGAAGGTGGTGGGAAGCCTTCTAGCAGAGGGGTATAGAGGATAAGCTCTGGGGTCCACTGTGTGGCTTTGCAACCTGACTGCACTCCATACAGCTATGTGGATTTCTGCATCATCTCAGTGCCTGTATAATATATAATATATAGTATATATACATGCTATAATATATATAAGTATAATAATAGCAGAACCTTTCACATTGTCAAAAGGAATAAATATAGTTATATATATATATATATAGCTTAGCACACAGAACACTTTCAATGAATACCAGCTAATTTCAGAGTTACAATTATAGATTGTACATTGATATTAGATTGAGATTCTAGACTTTTTATGTAATGTATCTGAAACAGAATTGAACACTGAAACCAGAATATTCTGTTTTTATAAAGCATGATGGTAAAGGAGACTTGCTCTTAGGTTTTGAAGCTTGGACTAAAGGTGTTGAAGTGATAGAGAATGCATTTTCACTACACACCCAGGAATAACTGGCCATTTCTTGGTAGCTTAGTTTTAATATTAAGAAGCAACCACATGCCATTAAATATACAAGGGAGAGAAATGTGTTTTTACTCACAAGCCTTCAGTGATTCCCTGTTTTATTTTTTACAGGGTGAACAACAAACTGGCATTGAAGATGGTCCCTGGTCTTGTTCTAACCAATCCTCATCATTCAGTGAATGTTTCAGTCTAATTTTACACCAATTCTGATGACCTTTCTTCCAACCATACAACGTCCTCCCCTCAGCATTACACATCTACTCTAGGATCCAAAAACACTCACCCTCTGAATGAAGCTAACATTTTGCCCTGGTCTTTATTTTGAATAAACTTAAAAAGTTACAAAAACCCAGTCATTGTCCTAGTGCCAATGCCAATCCAAGGTCCTTCACTGGAATGTCCAGTACTCTCTATTGGAGCCTCCTTGGCACCTGTCAGTTTATCTGGTGTTTATCTGAGTTGTGAACCAGCCTTTCCCAACATGTTTTTTTAATTCTTTATCTCCTATAGGTCATAGCCTGGCATGCAGTAGTTGCTCAATAAATATAAATTGTTTAAGCTAGCTTACCTTCTCTTCTTTAAAAAAGGTGGGGTTAGGGGCAGAATTTATTCCAGGTCTTTCAAGGAGGAGATTTTTTGTATAGAGTTTTAGATTTCTGATCTTTACCAAGAATAATCTCCAAACAGAAAATAGAGTAATATGGTAAAGCACAAAATGAAAGAATGAGAAAAGAAGAAAGGAAGATGGGGGATTTTCCTTCCTCACACATAAGGATTGTCAAAAAGTGGGAGTGGGAGAGGGAAGGGGACTTGGGAGAAAAGGTGCTAGAAATGCTCACGTTGCCATGGGATCCAGAGCCACTGGACAAGAAGGAAACATCTCCCAACCCCTGCCTAGAAATACACAAGCCATAGCCACAGCTGTCCTCTTGTGATGAACTGCCCCTGTGGATGGTGTGGGGTGAGGGTGGGGGCAGAGACACTGGGAGAACAGGCGTAAGACTTGTTTTCATGGCTGGACACTCCTTATGGATTACATTGCCCATGGAGCACAAGCACAAAGAGGTGAGTCTTTGGCCTGAGGTATCACTTTCCTTGTTTTTCAAAAATTTTGTATCTCAAGAAGATGTGGGAGCGTGGCTGGGGGGCCGGAAGAGTGACGGGCTTATCTGTAATGGCCCACCTTGTGAAGAAAATGGAAAGCAACGGCACAGACTTAGCTGACAAAGGTGGGCCAGGCCACCATGCTGTTGCTGGAATTTCCCTTACAGTGGTGTTGTAGCTGATACGGTGATGGCAGGTGGAGCCCAGAACTGTGTCTCTGGGCCACAACTCGTGACTGTCAGGTGTCAGGTCAGGCTTCCAGGCTCCTCCAGTGCCCTGTCTCCACCTTGCATCCTACTTCACAGAGAACCTGAAAGTCACTGGATGGGAAATTCCTTGTACTTTTCTGCTCCAAGACCTACAAAACTTCCTACCCTACTCCAAAGCTGTTCTTTCAAGGTGCCCTCTTTCCGAAGGCCAGTCTCCCCTCCCAACCTTGCAGGACACTTTATTCCCAGTTACGACTTTTCTCTCCCTTGATTCCATTGTTCTTTCTCAATTAGATCTTTCTCACCATAATTGCAGCATGCTTAAATGTCTTGCCAAAAAATACAAAACAAAAATCCCTCTCTAACCCTATGTTTCCAGCCACTGTTTCTCTCTACTACTTTATTTACAACCATATTTTGGAAAGAGATGGGTCTGTCATTGTAAGAGGTGCTCGATAAACACTTGCTGAAAGAATGAATAAGTGAAGGAATGAGAAACTGAAAAGGGCTAGTAAATCACTCTCTTCTTCAATATAGGTCCAGTGTGTTGTGCTGTTCTAAGCATTTCTGCATACGGTGATAGAGGAAATAGGAATATGAGTAATATAATAATAACAGTCCAGATTTACTGAGAATTTATATTGTGATAGATAGGTACTGCACCAGCACTTTCCACACATTTACTACTCACTACCTCTCACAATAACCCTGAAGCTATGTTCTCTTCACTCTTCCTTTCCAGCCCAGGACACTGAAGGACAGAGAAGTCTGGGCAGCCTCCACTGCCAGAATCCAAACCCTGGCAATTGGCTTTGGAGCCAGCTCCCAGCACCTTCAGGAGGAAATCTTGTTCTATCTTTCTCTCATTATAAGTGGTGAAATTCACTTTCTATATTTAATGTAAAGTTTAAAAAAGGAAGGCCATGTGCTTGAGTGAAAAGCAGTATCAAAAGAGCTGACCACTGGATCTGAACTCTTTCACTACGTTGCAGTGAGTCATTGGCCTCTGGTTCGATTTTGCTTGTAAATCTGAGAAGCTGGGCTGAAGATCTCTAGAGTGCCCTCATTTAAATCATCAAATGTGAGACGCTATTGAAGCGTGAATGAGAATTTTGGTTCATGCTCTTTGGAATAAATTTCATCTTTAAATGACAAGCCATCTTTGTGAAGTACCATACATTACATAAGCTTTGATAAATACCCAACTTCACAATTTCCAATTGGTTTTCCAAGGCTGCCTAGTAAAAAATATTCTCTGGCCTAAGACAGCAACTTCATTTTCTGCATCTTGATATTACTTTATTTAGGAAAAATTAAAGATTCTATTTCCGGTTAACACTGAAATTTTCTTTTTTAATAAAATGTCATTTTTTTTCTGATTGTCAGAGGAATACATGCTTATGACTGAAAAAAATTGAAAAATTGAAAGAAGGAAAAAATAGACATCTAGAAATAATCCCTGTTAAAATTTTGGTGTATTTTTAAAAACACAACTGGAATGTTCTTTTAAGATACAATTTTGTATCCCCTTGATCCTTTGGTATCTTCTTTTTGTTCAACATATTGTAAACATTTGGAAAAACTTTCTTTCAACATGTGCGGTTTGCATGACAGGAAATAACCAACTCCCCCTTGAGAAAAATTAAAGCAACCGGTGACAGCCTCAAATCTGATTTTAATTTGTCACAATAGTGATTCCATTTCCTTCTTCTTTGGGGACATCTGACAAGTGTCTTTGGTTGTCACCACCACACCCTTCTCTTTCTTATCAAGGAGTACAAGGTCAGATGATGAAGTGAACAATTTGTCATTTGGCACCTTCTGCCACAGCAGTAGGAGTACTGAAATATGCAGTTGGAAAGTTGCAGAATTTAGTATTTAGATGTATAATTTAGATGTTTAATTTATCTGAGGATACTGAAGCAGTTTCATACCAAAAAGGAAATAGTACTATGAAAGGAAAATAATTACTATAACATAAGAAAAATACTTAATATGAGTAATTATTATATGTTTGGCATGTAAAAGGAATGTATTGCATCATATATTGCCTTTGAACATTAAAATTCATATATAAAGAAAAATTACAGTCCTTTATGGTTAAGAGCTTGGGCTCTGTCATTGTACTTTTGGGATCTGAATTCTGGCCAACAAGTTATTTCTTATGTGAGTTATTTCTCCTCTTTGAGCCTCATTTTCCTCATTTTACATGTCCACTTTATGGTGATCTTCCGGGAATTAAATGAATCAAACTGCAAATCATGTGAGGCACTGTCTAGAAGCTAAGGGCTCCACACATACTAGCTATTATTATTATTATATGATACAGTATGTTAATGCATAATTGACCCCTATTAGTGGTTCCCAAATACTCATGAAAGGTCCAGAGGTGGGCTTGCTGCGTCAGGTAGCCTCAGGATGTTTTAAAAATACACTATTGAGAGATTCAGGTTCAATTAATTTGCAGTTACACCTGTGCTGGATATTTCTTGGAGCTGTGGTTGGAGTACAGATGAAATGATAAGTTAGTTCCCTGGTAGGGTTGAAGAAGTCTTCACAAAGGTCATAATTAAGGGTCAGGGCTCGAAGGGTGAATAGACGCTTCTTGGAGAAGAGATTGCTCAGCAGAGGAAGAAAATATATCCAAAGGTCAACTACACTTGCTGAGGACCCATTACAAGCAAGACAGGCTGCTGGACACGTTGATTTATTTCATATATTCTCACCTCCACTCAGTGAGGCTGGTGTTATAATCTCCTTCCATGTGTGTAGACAGTGAGTATTTGAAAATTTTTGTCATGTTCACAAAAAGAAGTAGGATTGAAATCCCAGTCTAACTTCAAAGCTCTCTGTCTTAGGTCAGCTCCCTCTGTTGGCTATGGTTTATTGTGTGCACTGAACAGAAGGGCATTCAGTGTGCACAGGGGTCTGGGTGGGGCTGAGGTTGGCCAGGCAGAGGAGCAGCTTGTGATTAGAAATGAAGGGCTCTAATATTCAGTATTGGCAGCGGCCTGCCTGTGCTTCCAGGACTCAGGAGACCTACCGTCTTGGGGAGCCTTGGCCAGGAAGGATCCACATCTGGTCTCGTGCATCCTGTGCCTGGGAGTAAGCCCTCCCATCTTAAAGCTATTGCAGTGGCTGTTGTCAGGCACCATGGCACTGGCCACCTTCCCTTGGGGACTTGCCTCTGTAATTGCTGCCACTTTTCTCAGTTCTCTTCCCACCCTCCTCAGGTAAGCAATAAACCACCAGGGTGCCCCAAGGCAATCTGGTTTGCTAGTCAGAGAGAAAACAAGATCTTGGTGGTGTGTGCTGATCTGAAACCTCAGTTTGGAAACACACAAACCATTCTAAGGACAGAACACACTTTCTCTCTCTTTTGCACTTAAATGGGGACCGTGGTGAGTCACTTAGATCTCAAACTTTGAGAGTGCGGTGGCAACAGAGAGGACATAACCCCTCATTTTGTTTATTAATGAAGTCACAAGAGATAGACTGTGCTTGCTTCTGGGTAGGAGGTTGATTTTAATTTTATTTAACAAACAAGTCATTCTCACTCAATGACTCATAGAGTAACTTCAGTCAAAAGAAAGTTAATTTACTTCTGCTTCCCTCTATATTTCACTGTCAGAAATCCAAAGCAGCCACTATGCCAAAAATACTCTGGGTGGGTTAGGGTTTTACACAAGGAAGTGTTGCAGTAGAAGACTACCATTTCTTTGTGTTGGGTGCAGGTGAGTTAGCAAACCTGCTGGGCTCTGACATAAGCAGCCATATTTGTACCAAAAAGAATGTGTGATAGAGGGTAGGTTGCTGACTTGTAGCATCTAAACAGTTTCTCACAGAGGAAAATAAATTGTTGGTGAAACTTAGTTGTTGTGGGCCTTATGATCAACGATCTTATGCTTTGCTCATCAAGCTGATGATAAGCTAAAATTATGGGGGCCCTTGAACAAAGTAGTTGCATTTTTGATGCCTGTTCTGGCCATATGGCTCATGGGAGATTGTGATACCCAAGTGGAACTTCCAAGCAGGACTTTGTTACTGGCATTTCAGTCCCTGTTTTCAGCTTTCAACTGGATATTCCTACTAACTCTACTGCAAACAACCTGCCTGCCTGAGCTACCATCTTTCCGTCACCTCATCTTCCAACTTTTCTCACTGTTCACCTCACCTCCCATTTTGCAAATGACCAGACTAATGTTTAGATCTCCCAGGGTTCAGTATCATCAAGTTTCATCTCCTCTTCTCCACATTATCTCTGGATTTTGTACCTTATTTCTAGTTCCCTCATAGTCTGCCACCTGATTACATTTCTCTTGATTCATTGATCTGGCCATCCTGTATTTGAATGTTAGCTAATTTCGTTAAACACTATTTTATGATGTCCATGCTTTTCTTAAAATTCTCTAGTGACCTTCTTTACTTTATGAGTCAAGTTCAAGTTCTTTAATTTGGCATTCTAAGACTTTCGTTTTCTCTCTAGTCAACATACTTGACTGCTTTCTGGACCTTCTCCTACTTAATGACTTAATAATGCCTTCCATATGTCAGCTCAGTCTCACTTCTAGGCAATTTCCTAACCAGTCAACACTCTATCTTTCAGGGTTCAGCACAAGACCAGAAAGCCCCTTTCTCCTACTCAGCGCACTTCAGTGATCTCTGCCTTTTCTTGCTCTGATTTATTGTTTGTGTCAATTATTTTAAAACTAGATATTCGCGCTCTTTGTATGGGTCTGGGTATGTATGTATGGCTCTTTGTATGTGTGTTTGTCTTGTCTGTGTCATGAGGTTGTTAGGTCTTTGAGAAGAGAGGACTATCTCCAACTTTCCTTTCGAGCACTCAGAGTCCTCAGCCCAGAGATAGGATGTAGTAGGTGCTACACTGTTACCCCTCTGTCCTTGTTGACTTGAAATGAATTGTTCAGATATTTCTATTTGATCTCTGGCAGACTCTAGTCCCACTGCTGTTTGAGACAGGAGCTAGCTGTCCTGTAAAAGGCTGTCTCAGCCTGTGATTATTGGCTTGGCTCAGGCACCTTAGCCTCATAGACTGCTTGGCATAGAGTGGGTGCTGTATTTGTTAAATGAAGAAATGATAACCCAGAGAAATACTGGGTTCCCTGGTTCAATTTTCTATTTTTCATCACTCAGATAAAAAATAAATCCATTAAACAATGTCAACCAGGCTAGCAGAAGGCAATGGCTGTTTTCAGTTCTAGCTTTAGAATGTGAACACTTGTTTCTTCTTGAATAGGGGATATGGCTTTCCCTAGAAAGTCAAGTATATTGAATGATCTCTCCTGACTTCTCTGTTTGGCTCCTACTTAAATGACTCATGTTCCAAATAAATTTATAACTAGCAGAGTGGAATTGTTGATGACCCTTTTCTTGGTTTCTTAGGTCTTGAAGCATTTTTGAGAATGGCCCTACAAGCTGGTCTTGGCACATAGCCCTCCTTTGCCTCATTGTTGCTTCAGTAACTGTTCATTTTTAATTCCTCCAGAAAGCCTTCCCTAATTACCCAAGATCAACTTAATTTTTCCTTCCTCCAACTTCCCCAAAGTTAATCACACTCTTCTCTGAATCCTGTATACACACACATGTTTCTCATATTATGTATACTCTTATGATACCTGCATGTATTATTGGAAGTATCACATCCCATCAAAGTATAAATGCTTATGTCTCTGTAAATTCCTCAAAAGCGGTGGCTATGTCTCATTCATCTTTGTATCTGCAGCACCAGGTCACTGCCTGCCCAGGAGGTACTCTGTTGATGGTCATTGATGAGTAATGACAGGGAGTGAGTGAAACAGTGAGGACATTGACTCTGTCTTCTGCAACGCAGTGGCATATCAGTGGCTTACCACGCTAATGCACTGGCACTTCCATTATCTGAAGTGCTGGGAAGCTTGCAGCCAGAAACCCTGGGAGCACATCATGGAGCAAGATCTAGTTGAGTCAGAAAGGAACCACTACCACAAACGGTGTCTTGCCTTTCTTCTAGAAGAGGGCAAATATTGGACTTTGAAACTGTGGGTGGTGCTACATTGGGTCTTAGTCCCAACTGGAGCCTCCCTTGTCTGCTTGGGGAGCACAGGGCTGGGGATCTGGATTTTGGGGCAGTATATTACTCTCTTAGCATGAATTCTTTTTTTTTTTTTTTAAAAGGATGCTTTTAGTTTACTTCCCCTTTTTCCTTTTTAAAAAATTTTAATTGAGATATAATTGACGTAGAGCATTATGTAAGTTTAGGGTATACAAAGTGTAGATTTGAAACATTTATGTATTGCAATATAATTACCACCATACTGTTAGCTAACAACTCTATCAGGTCACATAATTATCACTTAATTTTTATGGTGAGAACAATTAAGATGTAGTCTCTTAGCAACTCTGAAGTTTATAATATGGTATGTTGACTATAATTACTATTCTGTGCATTAGATCTCTAGGACTTATTTGTCTACTAGTTGCCCTTAAACTTAACAGCTCACCCTGTAACATTTTAGATTAGGTTCTTTACATTTTGTGTGGTTCTCATAGGTAACACTAAAAGTTGTCTTTAAGAAAATTACTGAAAGGATGTCACCATCTACAATGCATTCTCTCAGAAAATGGATTTTGTAAGCAAACTGTCCCTCCATCTCTAAGATAGGGGTATCTTTTAGCACCAGATGGCTTGTAACATGCTGGCTGACAGTCTTCTGTAAATGTATTTTATATTTCTGCAGGGTATAATGTGTTTTAGATGGCAGCTTTTAAAAAGGCATTTGAGTCTCTGGGTCACTTCTTCATAAAAATGTTAATCTATATTATAAATACATATATACATATATATATATATGTCTGTATGTATTAGCTCTATTTCAAAAATCATAAGCAAAGGCAAATATTTTTGAAGCTCTCTAAAATTACCTCTGCTTGTGCAGCTAAAATGGCCTCACCTGGAGAGGCAGATCTGGAGGAACAGAACTTTAAAGATCAAGATTAGCAAATTAACCGACGGGAAAAGTCAGAGAGCCAATGAACCTGCTACTGGAAAGCCCAGGGGCGGGTCTGGAGCTCCAGACTCTCTGGGATTTGGCACCCTAAAACCCTCAGCTGAAGCTGCCTCCTTTCCTAAAGCTCCGTCTTCACTGGGAATGTTTGCCTTGTACGTTACTCCCTTTGCGGAGCAACTGTGGAAATCACATTGTGTTGCTCTGAAATGGTTGCCATAGGAACATCTCCACCTAGTCATTATCTACTCAGGCTACTGATTACATGAAACCAGGAGACAGAGATGCAGAAGGGGCTGCTGCAGCCACCTGCTCAGCGGAAAATTGTAATTGCTTCTGCGACATTTACCTCTGTGGCGGCATGTTTCTATGAATGCTTTTCTCTGCATTATCTCCACTCTCGTTTCCCCCCAAAGTTAGTAAATGAAATAAATCGATAGGAAATCAGCATTGGGATAATAGAGCCATTCCATTCCCATCCCTACTGCCTTCCTCCTTTGTTTTAGTACCTTATATGGAATGAAAATAGTTGCCACTCTTTTCTGTCACTCAGACGTGCTACTCCATGCTTAGGTGCAAAGATAACTCCTCTTTAAAGATCTATGATTCCCATGCCCTGCACAATGGTGCTGCCATAGTCTCCTGCTACATATCCAGAGAACCTTCTAGAAATTCATACAGATGCCTCTCTTCTAAATTTTATAAAATATAAACTGTAAATGAAACTGGCTATTAATAAGTAACTTTATCTTACTCATATTCCTCAATAGAAAAATGGATGGATCTGGATGGATCTCTTTTGAGGAGGATTTTCTGGTCTTTATTCCTGGATTGCAGGTGACATCTGAGAGGTGTTGTCTTAAAATAACTCTTGTGAGAAAAGCTAAACAATCTGTTGACCTTAATAATTTATTGTATAAACCAGAATATTTTGGGAGTGAAAGATGGCATTATTAATAAGTATGCCTGATGCAAATTAGGACTATGCCAGGTAAACCAGATATAAATTGTCATCTTACACGTAGACAGTAAGTACATGGGCAGGTAGTACTATGCCCTCAAAAAATAAGGGGACAAGTATACCTCTTCCAGAAGTATATTTGTGCAATTAAAAATGATAATTGTGGAATTGAAAATCTGGATCAACAAGAGAGATTCCCCTTCTGTTTATACTTCTGTCTTGTGTAAATTTTGTCAATGTGAATCCATTTTTGGAAGTAAAGTGATGGCACTGGGAATTGAAATCTCTGCCTATATTGGAAAAAATCAACTCAAAATTCAGGTAAATGGTATAAAAATCACTTTAAACTTGTCTAGTACTTACTGTGTAGTATTGGAATCAGTTGGTAAAAATAAAATTTTTAGGAGGAAATCAAAAATGTTCTTCAGAGGTTTATTAAAATTTTTCTGTATAGTCTATTTAAAATGACAAAATGACAAACTGACATAAACAAAAGAAAACAGATTGGACTGAATGTGCCTATGGAAGTGCCATAAACCCTTTTAACTTTGTTCAAAAATCTAACTTAGGGGTTGGTAACTTTTTTCTATGAAAGATCATGTTTTGGCTTTGTGGGTCATATGGTCGCTGTTGTGTGAAAGCAGCTGTAGGCGATATAAAAATGAATGGGCCTGGCTGGGTTCCAATGATATCTTAATTACAAAGCAGGCAGGGGCGGGAGCATGATGGGGCGCATGGTGGGGTTTGCCCGCCCCTGTTCTGGTTATCTGTTGCAACATCTAGAACCTTTGTTCTGACAGAAGGGAAGTTATTTCAGATGTTAATTCTGACAACCCGTGTTCTGCTCTGATAGGTTGGGGCTGTGGCTTAACGGGACAATGGAGAAGTGAAGCGGGCCTGACTGTTTCATCTGCATTTGTGTTATGCATGTTCCAGCCCTTCGTGACATATGTTGAGATGGGTGGCAGAGGGTAAACGTCTGGGGATGCTTTTGACAGCGAATGGCAGCCATGTGGGTTTCACTAGGTATTTTAGAAGGAAGGCTTCAGGGAGGCAGGTACAGGGAATAGAGGCTATGGTGATTTGGTTTTTCCTATAAATGGCAAAAAAAAAAAAAAATTCAAGATTAGATTCTATCTTGGGGGACAGAGCAAAACTCCAAGTCCCTGAGGAAAATGAAATCTTGAGTCTCTGTCTATATTGGAAAAAATTGACTCAAAATTCAGGTAAGTGATATAAAAAATCACTTTAAACTAGTCTGGCACTTATTGTGTAGCACTGGAATCAGTTGTTAACAATAAAAGTTTTAGGAGGAAGCTCTGAAATGTTCTGTAGGGGATTATTAAAAATTTTCTTTATAGTTACATTTAAAATGTTTCCCTTTAGGCAGAGTAAACACTAACAGCTCAGATAAACCACAGAAACATGGATGAGATGAAAGAGAATTGAATAGACTTTATATAAAGTACTAGTAAATATGTTATTTATATGATACTTTAAGCGACTGTATGTAACACAGATATCCACATATCTGCTGCTACCTGGTGACAAGCTACTTTAATTACAGATTGCATTAGGAAATTGTGGAGAGTGGTTATAGTAAGGTTATTGGTTCCAATTTCAACTCAGTAACAAAGTATACAGGGCAGTAGGCAGTGGAATGGCTGGTACCACAAAGTCCTATCTGAAACTCATCAGTTAAACATAGGGAATGACTGACATTACCGTTATTTAATATAGTATTTCTGAGAGGACCCATTAATTTAATTGGTAAGTTAACAATAGTTACCAAGAGGTCAGTATCTAAAAAGAAAATGTTCTTTAGGATCTTGCCATCTATGTACGGATGTGTTGTATACAGGAGAAAAATTTGAGACTACTTATTAAACTGTATAAAATACAGCTTTATAAAAACATGAGACCACTGTATAAAATATAATGAAGGTAAATTAATATTGCTTTAGCATGTGTGACTATAAAGAGATGTGACTGAGAGTTTTCCAGAGTACAGTGCTGGGCAGAGGAGAAAGGGATTTCAGGATGGGTGGCCAACACCGTGACTCAGTGGGGACAGGTCATGAGCAACAGGAGGGGTGAGAGAGGGATGGGAGGGGGCCAAGAGCAGCCCAGGCCAGGGAAAGGAGGCTGGGGTTGAGTCTGGGCACTAGAAAGTTCCTGGTGGATCTACAGCAAAGGGGTGATAGGATGAAAACTGCTTGTATAGGATTTATTATATGTGAATAATATGACAGTGAAGTATTATCTGCCTTGAGTTTCTGTCTAAAATTTTATATATATATTCTTTAGCTTACAAAAGTTAAACAAATTAACTGTAAAAAACATTCAAGTGTTATAGAAATCTCTGATGCAGACAGTGAAATATTCCATAATCCCACCTGCAAAGATAGCCCACATTAGCATCTGATGTTGCCTATTAACACTAGGATATATATATATTTAAAGATTACATCATTTGGAACCTTGGAATTATAAAGAGAAGTCTTTCTTATTTTCCTTGCCATTCCTATTGTTCATGTCTTATACTAGCAACCCTGATATGACATCTCATCTATTATTGAAAAGAAACTTTTTGGTTATTTTCTCCCTCTGACATCAGTGTGTCATGGCACTGGCGAATCCTGCTCTCTGTGAAGACAGTGAGCTAACTGGGACCCTTCCTTATCCCTACCTTGCTTGGTGAACCATATATACCTGGGAACTAGAAATCAATACAGTCTAGAGACTGTCAAAGGGGTGACATCCATCGTGGCTGGAACAGCCCATTCAGGGTCCTAAGGAGAAGTAAAGGATACCATCAGAGGTTCCCACAAGCTGTGTCTAATAGTGCATTGGTCTAGAGTCTCAACTTTGTCTTCTGAGTATGTTTTTGGGAGGCTGGGTTGGGGAGGTTGTCTGTAGTATGGAAACATCTCTCCAAGTCTTGGTGTCCCTGAAAGAGTTGAGAAAGCAGATATTGTATGCTGATATGGGAGTTTAATAAGCCAGGAGACATACAAGCATGTCCATCTCCTATTGGCCTTTCGAGGATCTAAGGACCAGAAATACCAAGTTCCAATTTCTTCTAGTAGGAAAGTAACACTCTGTGGCTGCAATCAGCACTTTGAAATTTATAGATGGAAAGTGTTATGAGAACCCATCACTGAAAACCTTGTTGCAAATCATGGAATTTATCTATTTTGTTCCCCTGCTCCTCATCTCCAAGTCCAAAGTAAAGGATGTTGATAGAAGACATGAAATCTGGTGGGGTGACTACTTTGGTCTTCCAAAGGAACTTGAGATTAAAAGAATTGTGAATGAGTGGTTGAGCAAAACTACAAATGAGGAGTAGTACATGAAAGGGAAAGGTAGAAATCAGAAACAAATGAACTTCCGAGGAATCATACTGAAGGAGGAAGCAAATGCACACTATGAGGACTCTGCCATGGTGAAGAGTTTTATGAGAAATGCAAACGTGGATCTCAGAGACTTAGGTTAGACAAAGATGGGAGAATTAGATAATGGTTAGTTACTGAGGATGACTGTGAATAGGTTTCCCTGTGGGGTTTTAGAAATAAAATAGAATCTCATTTAGTCCACTTCTGCCTGAAGGTGGCAAGAACATGCTGGATAATGAAAGGAAAAAGCTTCCTTGTATAGGGCCTCACAGTTCTTAAGATTTACTCTTGTAGAGCTGACATGATCTCATTAGATCTTCACTAAAGCTCTAAGAGGTAGGGCTAGGGTTGCTTCCCTAGCGAGGAATCTAATGACAAAGGGTTAAGTTTTGGTGGGGAGGGGACAGTTGCAGGAAGGAAGGCAGACCTCCGAGGGTTTTGAAGTTCAGAGGGAAGTGAGAATTTTTCTTTATTTAAGAAAACGTTTGTTCCTTTCCAGGTACACCCGATTACTCACTGTTAAGTAGGCGGAAGTCAATGAATGGGTAGGAGCCACGGCGTTCAGCAGGAACCCCCGTCTGACCCCTTAGTCGTACATCTCCTAGAAAACAAAATTCAAACAAATGTTTGAAAATGTTGCCAAGTGTATAAACTTTTCCTCTGCAAATCCTCTTACCCACTTATGTCACTGGAACCAACACCAAATGTCAGGAGAAAAATGACTTCCTTTCACCTTGCTTAAGAAAGCCTGCATGGGAAGAGATATTTAATGAATGCCGAGCGTAATGAGCTTGGCAAAACGCTCACAAACCTAGCGGCGCTCTCGCATTTGCCTGGAAGATGGTCTGTGACAACTTCATTCATGTACAGTTTCCAGAGTATTTTCATATTTTCTAGGTCTGGGAAGATGAAGCAGCTTAATCTGGAAGGGCAAATGGGGTGCTGGGATTATAGCTGCTATTCTTATTAGAAGGTTTAATTGCCCACAGGGTTATTTCTCTTGGTTCCAGCACAATTGTTTTCTGATGGGTGTCCACCTTCTTTGTTCCTCAATTGTATCATTGATCTGCTTTAGGATCTGCTCAGTGAAGGCCAGCCTTGCTCCAGACACTCCATGCAGACACTTAGACACCCTTGGACATATGGGTGTAACAGGGCCTGAGTGAGATCCCATCAGCTGTACCCCGGACAATGACAGTGTTTAAAATACCCCTTGCAGATGGGTATTCTTGGTCTTTAATTTGTGAACCTCTGAGCTAGTCTCAAGTTTTATGTTGGTGCCTCCTTTATTGCTCTGTGTAATCTGATGTGTGGTGTCAGATTGATATTTAGGAGTGTTACAGTTTATGTAATAAAGTGAAGTGGAAGGAGGAGGGAAGAGATGGAGAAGTACAGTTAAAAATATGAATACAATCTGACTTTAAAGCAGGGAATGCTGTTAGCATTTGGTAGGTTCATGGGTGTAGATGGTCAGTAGTTACAAGAACGCCACTGGAAACGTTTGAAGAGTTTTCCTCTGCTTGGCAGTTGTCTTGAACGCCCTATGTTTATGACTCTTTAGAGTTTGCAAAGCGCTTTCACAACCATCACAGTATATTTAGTTTTTTGTTTATCTCATTGGATCCTCACAATAGCCTTGTGACGACAGTCACTGTCATTCTCCTCTATAGGGGAGAAAATAGAGGCACAGAGAAGAGAAGGATTGTTACTCTCCCCTCAAACGCACTCAGTAGGTATCTATCAACTTAAATTGACTGCCCAAGTTTATGGTGCTTTTAGCTTATGATGAGCAGGGCTAGTCCTTAAATCCAGGTTGTTAAACTGCAGTGGCAGAACACGATCTCCAATACCATTGGTTTCTCATCTTATGGAGTGTGCACACCTAGTTTTATTTTTTTTTATTTACAGACCCTCCCCCTACTGCCCAACACACACACATGATCAAGTTGTACTTTTAGTAGTCACTGAGAAAATACAGCAGGTTAAAATGATGTAACAAATTCAGCACTGTCTTTAAATGATTGATGTGTTATGAATGAGAGTAAGATAGATGCACACTTCCAGACCTAGGCAGAGATGAGATGCCACCCTTTGAGCTGAGCTCCTAGGGGTTTTAGGCTCACCGACTGGAAATCACTTCTTCACTAGCATTTTCTGCTCAGTATTAACAAAGAGTTCCTCCTTTGTCATTCTGAGGCCACCAATTTCCAAGAAAAGTTCTGTATTATATCAGTATAGGTTTTAAACCCTCTGCCAGAATCTATTCCTTTTATCCATTTGAGGGTCTAAGACAGAGGAGACTTTAGATTTAGACAAATACTCAGTAGACAGTGCCACATGCAGAATGGGTAAAGGGAGGGCGATACACCAGTAATTAGGGGGCTCTGTTCCTGAAAGGATCAGCATTTCACCATCTTGAGTGACCTTGGGCAAATCAATAACCACTTCTAGGTCCAGTTTTCTAATACTTAAATTAATTAGCATAAGTACAACAGTTTGTCTACTTCACAGGGTTGTTATGAGGAAATGATAAGGGGCATGAAAATAACATGACAATTACCATTTATTGAACACTTACACTGTGCTGAGTATTTTGCATGCCATCATCTCATATCATCTACCCAACAACCCAATAAAGTAGGTTTTATTATTATTAGACCATTTTACAGATCAGAACTAAAGCCAGTGGATATTTGATGACTTGTCTGAGCTCATAGAGCTCTTGAGTGTGGAGCTTGTGCTCAAATTCAGAACTGGTTCTAAACCCCACGTTCATAACCACTCTTCTATATTATCAGGGTAAAAAATTGTGCAAACAGCTAAGCATTCATTTTTTATTGCCCAATGTATGCTTTGATTGCTATTTGCCAACAAACCAAATGTACATTCATCATGATTCCTGGAAACTGACTACCAAGGGAATCCACCCCTTTCATGAATTCAAGATTCAACCAGATAGATATTCTTTATTTGAATAGTAGTCCAGTGGAACTGGGCTGTATGAATAAGACAACCAATCCTGTTCTGGATCAGCAAGGCATCTATTACTCTCAAGTAAGACATGGAAAGCAATTATTTAAAATATTCAGCAGAACTGAAATTACCTGGCAGCTGATTTATTCAAGCTCCTAATTAAGTAGACTTTTCATGATGTCACTACACTTTTGGGAAAAAGAGACAACACAAATCAACACTAATAACAACAAATTACAAAACCCCTACCTGAAATGTTCCTTTTCAGTCTCATTCAGTCTGTTACTACAAGTACAGTCTTGCTAGTACGTTACTGATACACCTAATGATGGCCTTTAAGGAAGGATTTCATCATGTTTAAAATAACAGTAAAGCAGGAGGCAGGGCAATTGTAAATGGGCTAGCAAGGAGCGTTGGAAGTTTTTCAACATAAAAGTTAAATATAAACAAACCTAACATTCTGTGTTTTGAGGATACTATTTACCCAAGACTCTGTTGTGGTTAATTTAAAAACATTAATTTTAATGTATTTTAAAAATGTATATTAATTATTATATTTAAACAGTATATTATAATATAATATTACAATACAGTTATCTATTCTAATATAATATTCTAATATATTCTAATATAATATTACAATACAGTAATATGTATCAAATAATTATATTTTAATTTATGTATTTCTAATATAGAAAGTTCTTTCCTTCTTCTGCTTTCATGACCCCTTCTGATACTAAACTGCTTCAATATGCTCATGGGAAGAGAGAAATAATTCAGTAACAACAGTCTCTGTAGTAGCAGAGCCCACTGGGCTGATGTCCGAGGAACAGAACAAGTGGCGTCCTTTTGAACTGCTTTTCCTGGCCCCTGGTCTCAGGCGATCATCTATTTACCTAAGGCCTTATATCCAAGCTAAACAATTATTTTGACTATTCATTAGGCCCTTGCTTCACTTAAGCAACTTTTTTTCTGGCAAATGAAAGGTGCTGTGGAAGCAGGGTAGGAAGTGTTGACAGCTCAGAGTCGTGTCCTCGGTCTGTTCTTATTGTGTTCCAAAATGAAACAAACAGCAGGGAAATTCTTATTTTGAAAGGGCTGCTTCTCTTTTGCCCCTTCAGGCTGAAAACATAACATGTCGTCCTCGGGCATTTAAGGCTGCAAACACACAGGCCGAGAGCTGAGCTGAGCGGCTCCGGGAGCCAAGACGTGGAGACAGCCACTCTCCCTCCCGGGGGATGTGGTTCCGGGAGGGACCTCTTGCCCACTTGGCCTGCGGGGCTGTCTCTGTTTAATAAAAGCTTGCGCTGGGGAGCAGACACTATGTGGCCTCTTATGTAACTGGCGAAGGTGGTGGAGACTCTGTCAGCGATGACAACTTACAGTGGCTGAGGCACGGGCCACATGACAAGAACCAGACTCTAGCCCCAGTCATGGTGTCAAGGTCATTTCAGGGTGGGGAGCAGGGGCAGGAAAGGGACAGAGCAGTAGCTACTGCTCCTAGTACATCTGAGAAGAATGGAGAAGATGAGAGCAGCTACAGGGAACAGGGCACAGAGATTCATAGCAGGGATGTTCCTATGACTGAGGAAGATGAGAGACTAGTCTGGGAGGTGATCGTGGGGCAGCCCATTGTGGTGAGAGAGCAGAAGTTCTGGTGAAAGGTATTCCTTTGCGCTTCCTCAGACATTCCTAATTCAAGTTACGGCTGCAAACTTGCAAAATGAAGGCAGAGAGAACCCAGATCCCCAAACCTGAGACGGGAACTTCTGCATGCCAAACCGCTCCAGCTGGCGGCTTCAAAACTTTCAGGTGACTACTCTCAGTTAGCAGCCTGAATTATTTCTCCTAAGAGGTTTATCTGGCAAAACAAAGAGGAGGAAGGTTGCACAATTTAATCACTCCATAGATTTATGGGATAGTATAGGCAGCCAGCTTAGCTCCCGCGGAGGTGATTGCTCGGAGTGCTAGGAGCTTTTACATGAGATCCAAGATAGCTGATTAGAGCAAATTTACCATATGGAGCTTCAGTTTTCTGCTCTACTTTCTTAAGTGAGGCTGGGCCTGTCTGGTCCCTAAGGACTATGTGTTGAACCGCCTGAGCAAGAGGCTTCCTGTGCATTGATCTGTTGCCCTGATTGTGTATTCCTGGGCAGTCCCTGAGAGAGCTTTGTGTGTAGCAAAGAGACAAACCAAGAATTAGTTATCCAGAAACAACACTTTTGGCAAAAGCAAAAAACGTAAAGTTTTTCTTGCATGTGAAAAAAAAGTTCTTTCTTTTTTTAAAAACCTTGCTCTATATCAGAATCAGAGTAAAGGGAAATGTCACCAAGTTAGAGTGCCCAAACCATAACTGGATGTATGGCTTTGCAACCTTAGCTTAGAATTATTAAATACTTTGTGATAAAAGTGCACTTTGGGACTTGAATATATAAAAATGAATATATAAAGGACAGTGCCTTTATTTTCTAAAGCAGGTAAGGTAGATTTTAACTCAGTCTAGACATTCTTCAGCTTCATGGTTTTACAGAGGGAAAATGAGAAAAAAGTTCGAATCACCAGGAGTCTAATAAAAAAAAGATATTGAGCAAGAAACAGCAGGAATGCCCAAAGAGAATTCCCAAAAGCTACGAAAAAACTTAAAAGAACACGAAGAACATGACTTCTTACAAAGATTCTGTGTAAGGGGAATAATCTGAGGAGTCATTTTAGGGAATATGTGATCTACGTCCTCAATGTAAGCTTGCACATTATTCACTCCTTTCTGGGATAATGCAGTTTATCTCCAGAACATCACCAAAGCAAAAGCAAAGGTTGTTTTAAAATAAATTATATATATATATATATATTTAACAAACTGCCCTTCCCCCACTCCCCCGCCACCACCACCACCACCACCACCACACACATAAGGCTTGACACATGGTAGACACTCAAAAAGCAGTAGCTCTTATTCTTATTTTGTTACCCGTGACTATCTTCTGAGACTCCTGCCACCCCATCTCCCCTCCTCCATGATAGCATGACAGTCAGTATTTAGGAGGATTTCTAAGCAACACTTTTAAGGACCGTACACGAATGGGCTGGTTCAGCTACTGTAACAGTCCTCCTGAGGTGCCTCTCTTCCCCACTGCACTGAGGAACATGAAGGGCTAGGAAACGATTACACTTACATGAGAAGCCAGCGGCCTCGGGAGCCCTGGCCCTGGACCCCACGGCTGCCCAGGCCCCGCATCTCCACCCTCCAGGGCAGGGGCTGGCACGATCACCACGATGCTCTTCACAGCTCTGTTTGATTTCCCTGGGCTGTTTCTCCTGTCTCTGCTGGGCAGGCCAGGGTGATAAAAGTGAGCACAAAGCTGTGTCCCGAGGAAAGCCAAATGTTTATCCTGGTGCTTCTTCCCGGGAGCATGAGAAGCCCAGCATGACAAGGGCATCTGTCATGTGACATGGGAACCCATGAGTCACTGAAGGCGCAGGGTTGACCACAGGGAGTCCAGGTTCAGGTGGAGAGCTAGGCATCTTGCAGGCCAGGAGCACTTTTGAGTAAATGGATCAGCAAAGGGGCCCATTCTGGGGCAGACCCTGACGGGAGCCTAGGCTAATGCAGTTCATGTTTACAAATATGCAAAACATTATACAAAGTGTTGGGAAGTAGGTGAGGAAAAGGAAAGTACGAAGGTCATAAGATATCATCTTGGTACTCAAAGAATAATCTAGAAGACAGCCACGGAAATGAGCAGATGTGGTGTAAGCTGGAGGGAGTCTAACTGGGGTATTCGGGTCTGGATCCCTCTTTCAGAACTGTTGTGAGGCGTTATAACTTTATATGGATAAGTAACTTGGAAGTTCTGTTATCTCAGATGGCTTCCTATCAGTCCTCTGGATTGTCTCAGTTGGTAGAACTGAAAGAGAATTATTTAATGTTCACTTTTTAAATTAAATACACTTTTTTACATTTAAAAGTCCTTCACATTTTAGAACTATGGCTGGGAGTGTGATTTAGAGTCTTACACCAGGTCTCCAATAAGCAAATTTCCTACAGGCAAGCAATTTAAATGAGCAATGCTAGTTTTAGAAACCACTTGTTAAAGGAAGAAATGCCCTTTGTATCTGATGCGTGTGTTAGCTTTCTGGAAACAATATATATACATGTACAAGGTCAGAAGGGTGGGAGAGGAGAGAGAGAGAGAAGAGGAAGGCAAAGAGAGAGAAGGAAGAGGAGAGAGAGGAGGCAACAAAGAAAATGGGCTTGCGGAGGAATTGAATGCTGGGGCGAGGAAGAGGGGGTGTCAAGGATGACTCCCAGATTTCTGTCTTCTGTAACTGGATGGTTGGTTGTGCCAATCAGAGAAAAAACGAATTCTCAAGAAGGAGTTATTTCATGTCTTTCATCTGATAAAAGATATTTAATCTAAATAATGTTTATGATATATGGTATTTTTGATAAGCAGTTCAGTGGCGAAGAACCTTGGGAGCAGTCTTGGCCTCACGGAGTTCACGATCTCCTGGAGGGGACACCCCAGAGCAGTCACGTGCATAGACATAAAGCCGCAACTTTGGACAGTGGAATGAAAGAGAGGCACATTGTGTTAAGTAGTTATAATGGATCTCACCTTGCCAGGGAGGTTGTTATGGGCTTCCCTGAGGAGGCGACATTTGATCTGAGGTCTGGTGAATGAGCGAGAGTTAATTGAAGGTGAACGTAAGTCTCAATTTTCCCTGGAAAGTCTTGATTTATGCTGGTTTCTGGCCTGGTGTAATTAGTAATAGCACCCCTTTCACACTGAAAAGTATTCTGGTTGATCATATGTCACATGGTCATGAGGGAGAAGGGGCAGATAAGGAAGCGGGAGGAAATCCAGAAGGTTGTTGTTTCATGGAAGACAGTAATTCACGAGGGAGGGAATGATTTTCGGATGGATCGTGCTGAAAGAGTAAGTGAAATGATGCTGAAAAAAGTCCACTGGATTTGTTGAGTGACTGTAGTGAGAAATAGAAGCAGAGTCATTTGGATATCACAGGGAGTTGGGAAATTGGATCTTAATTGACAAGTAGAAAGATGGATGTTAAATGATAAAATTTCAAAAACACTTCATAGTGGTGGCTTACAGTTCATCTAACTGGGATCATTGAAATGAAGGGAAGGGAATTTTAGGAAAAAAATCACGCTGGTCTTAAGGACAGTAGCTATTGTTAAGAGTGCTATGAGCAACAAAACATAATTTGGAAATTGCACAGAGGATAAAACAGTCCAGGTCACGAAAATGCCTGTAAATTTTTGCAAAATAGAGTGACACCCTGCCTAATCACTTCCTACACATGAATATACTTCAAGAAAACAAGCCCAATGGAATTTGCTGCCAAAAGTATTTTTGGGAAGAAAAGGATGAATGCATCAGAAAGAAGGAATATAATTAAAAACATAAAATACTGAGTCCCAATATCACTGAATAATTTCTTGTTATTTTGAACTTTTAATAATTTGAGAGAAGCATTTTAATGTATTGTTTTGTTTTTGTGTGCTTCTGAACTTCCTGATTCTGGCCGGGAACAAGGACAAATCTGCCAAAATACTGCAAGAAAAGATGTTGCTGATCATGGGCAGGAAATACTCAAAGTCCCACGAGATAGCCTGTTCTTAGGAGACTTCTACACTAAGTCTGCTGACCTCAGAAGGATCATCAGGGCACCACACCCACTGCTGAAGCCTGTTCAGGGCCAGGAGGTGCTGGGGGATCTTCATTTCAGGTGTCTGGGTCAACATGGTACTTGGGATTTTTTTAATTGCTAAGTGTTGTTCATTTATTGTTTTTTAGAAGGGAAAGAGATGGCAAAATCTGGGCTCAGTAGGGAAATGGTTGACTGGATTATATTATATCCATGTTACAGGATATTATTTTGGTATTAAAATCAGCAACTTACATTTCTATAGTAATAGCTAACATTTATTGAGCATTAGTTTATGCTGAGTAATGTTTAAAGTACTTTCCCTGAATTAACTCATTTAATCCTCTCAATAATTCCCTTAGATAAGTACTATTACCAATACCATACCTGGGAGACAAAGGTGTTAAAATCACTTTTGCATGATGACATGGCCACTGGGGTAAAGGCAGATTTGAAACCAGGGTGACTGGCTCTACGTCCTGTGCCTGTAATTCATATGGTACCATCCCTGGCATATTGTTAAGGGAGGGTGAGTATCATATAGTTGCATTAAAATGCATGAGATGCATTAAAAACTGCATCACAAAGTAAAGAAATCAATAGCAGGAAAAGCTATTTACTACCTCTTTGATCTTGGTAAGCCTTAACTATTCTAGTCTTCATATAATCTTCTATTTCATTCAGTGGGGATAATATCTGCCCCGTTTACCTCGTAGAAGGTAAGACTCAAATAAAATCATGTGGATAAAAGTGCTTTGCCATTCACTTTGGAAAAGAGTTTCATAACTAAGAAAATTTTTGCTGATATTGCTATGTAAATATTAAGCATAATATACTACATATTATATCAAGTCTATGTGGTATTTTTATATTCTATATATTGTGTAAAAACAATATTACTATTGATATTGTTATATAAATCCAGGTCAGTGTTAAAGTGTGTTCAAAGTGAGGCACCTTATTCCTTGCCATGTAATTAAACCTGTGAATTAAGGGTATATGATCAGGTGTGTATGGAGAACATAGAGGTTTAACAAAATTAAACTTAAAAAATTACAGTATTATGGGCTAAATTGTGCACACCTGCCCCCCATGCATATGTTGAAGCCCTAACGCCCAGTAACCTTAGAATGTGACTGCATTTGGAGATAGGGCCTTTGAAGAGGTGATCAAGCTAACATGAAGGGGGGCCTTAATCCAATCTGAGGAGCACGGAGGAAGGCCGCGGGAGGAGACAGTGAGAAGGTGGCCTTATCCAAGCCAAAGACGGAGGCCTCAGAAGGAACCAGACCTGCTGACACCTTGACCTTGGAGTTCTAACCTTCAGAACTGTGAGGAAACAAATTTCTGTTGTTTAAGGCATCCAGTCTGTAGTATTTTTTTATAACAGGTGGAGAAGCTCCTTCTACTGGCAAAGAAGACTCATTAGAATTTAGGGGTTCAGTGTCCCCAGCTTCACCAGCGGTTTCCCTTATGTCCCCCATTCCAATAATAAGGATTCCATTCCTTCCCAATCAAGGTCCTCACTTTAACAGTAGCACCTGCAATATCGGGAATTCAATTTGTGTTGTAATTCAGCCACTAGTAGGATGACATTCTGGACATGTTTTTCAGCAATCTCAGCTCTGCAGCTACAGGAAATGCTAATCTCTTTCAGAGCAGACATAGAGGCTCTCAGATCATTTATGCAGCACCTGAGCTGGAAATCTGAATGCCTTCATTCATCCTTTTCTTCCCCTATTTGTCCAGCAACATTAGGAGCAAACAGCTAATCTCATTATACTTGTTAGACTGACAAAAATGCTCATAATAATCATCCATATTGTTCCCGAGAAACTTGCCTCTTGTAAGTACTTGACTAGGAGTATTCAATGTTGATATTTTGTGTATTTCTATGGCTACATCACACCACAGATAATCAGTACTCTCTTTACTACTAGAAGAAGAGTAATTAGCATCTTTAAATCAAGTGACATTAGCCAATTCCAGACAACCCAGGACCAATTCAGAAAATTTCGTCCTTAAGATTCTGTTCTTTTAGAACCACTCTTGGTACCAAAATCTGTATTAGGTTCTATTTCTCTGGAGAACCCCTAGTAATACATGTGAGACTTTTTAGATGCTTCAACATATTGATGTTTACTGTGAATATACACGAAGGTGAGATTGTACAGCATTTCCCAAACACATTCATCCACAAAACATGTTTTTCAAATATCTTCTAGGATGACTGTTGTGAGGAAAATAATTGGGTAAATATTGCTCTATGTGAAGCTTTTGTGTAAGAGTGTGTGTGCATGTGTATAATACTCAGGTCAAAATCTTAGTACTGGAAAGAGCTCAGAGGTCCTCTGGCTTCCCTCCGCCAGCACCATCACCCCTTGAATTCTTGTCCTGCATGACTAAGTCTACCACTCTGTTTTTAATTTCTTGTTTGGGCTATAGAACAGCTGGATACTTATTGATTTATTCCTCAAATATGTTTCTGAGTGCCTACTATGTGCCAGGCCCTTTCCTAGACCCTGGGAATACAGCAATGAACAAAACAGATAAAACATGGCTGTTCTCATGGGGCTCAGATTCTAGTGTGGAGAGACAGACAATAGACAAAATCAACTAATGAACTGCCTATAGGGATGTGGTATGGGTGCTGCGGGGTGAAATAAAGCAAGAAAGGGGTAAAGAAATGGGGGGTGGCCTGGGTGGGGATTCAGTTTAAGCTGAGGAGGGTCTAGGAAGGTTGCTGTGAGGTGACTTGGTGCAAAGATTTGAATGAAATGTGGGAGAAGCCGTGAGTCCATCTGGGAGGAGCATTTCAGGCTCAGGGACCAGCAAGTAAAAGACCACAAGGAACATGCCTGGTATGTTCTAGAAATAATGAAGAGGCCAGCACATTGGAGCAGAGAGGGAAGAGAGGGGCTGAGAGGTGACGGGCAGTAGGTGTTGAGCCTGGAGGGGAGCAGTGCAGTTTAGGGACCCAGAGAGAAACAGGGAGGCACAAGGTTTCAGTGAGACAGTGACATGATCTGATGTTTTTAAATGATCACACTGGCTGCTGGGTTGCGAATAGACAGTTGGTGAGCTTCATACATTTAATAGATCCTCAAATTAATGTGTTGTCTTTTCCTATAGCCCAGGTCCTGTCTGGTGTCCTACCTACGGCAAGTTTAGTCAGTCACCAAGGCCTGTTGCTGTGCACCCCCTCTCCCCTCCCCCACCAAGACCTTTGCCCACAGGTGGTTTTATCACTCAGCAGAGCAGGTGCTGTTATAAGGCCTATGTGGGCAGGGCCCTCTCTATAAAAGGGTGCTAAGCAGCAATAAATATTCTCCTGGCTTCTCAGAGGGGGAAGATGGATCATGGCACATGGCCACGTGCCTACTTCATTTACCCAGGTTGCTCATCAGTTTTATAAGTATATAAGATACAAATATATATGTTTTATGGAGAAGTGTATTCTGGAACATTTTATCTGTAAAATGAATGGAACTGGTCCTTGCAAAGGACATACTTAGAAAAAAGAATTTACTTGGAATAAGGACTATTTAGGAAGCAGATAAACGATAAAACCCAAGAAACACTGGCTGCTGCAGAGACAGCCCCTGAAAGCTATGCTGCCTTCCTAACTCCTGGTAGGAGAGATGGGGCCGTCCGTTAACCAGCCCGGTCTGAGCTCTGCTGTGCTCTGAGCACAGTCCTCCATGTTTGTTCACACCGACAGGACCACTAAACCTGGGGACTAAACTGATGTGCAGGTACTTTGTAAACAGAGATCATTTCATGTTTTTTCTTTTAATGAGTAAAATACAGGCAGCTTTTGCCTTTTTCTAGATTTTTGACACTTTGCCCATTCTCCTTAATTCCACAAGGATCACTGACAGGAATTTAACAAATATATCTGCAAACAGTTGGGGCTGCACTTCTCTAGACCCAGAAACTTGAATTTTTGCAAAATGGTCATCATTTTGTCTGTTTTTCACTTTCTAGGGCTTTGATTCTAACCCTCCACACCGACCCTTTTAAAAAACAGAGCTGTACCTTTTCTAGTTTGAATTCATTTTTTTGATAAGAAGGAAGAAAAAATTGGGCCCTGAACTTTTACTGCCTTCTCTCAGACTTTTGCTCTTTATATCTTGCCACTTTCCTTGGCCATGGGCTAGTGTTTTTCCACCCTTGTTCTTTAAAAAAAGCATTTTTATAAATCCTTTTAAAATCATTCTTCTTACCTGCTCATGTCACACACTTGTGCTTCTCTTTGGTTAGATGAAAATGTCTGCCTTTTGTGCATGTTATTAATATTTTTTAAATACTTGAACTCATTTGAGAACCTCCTGTGCATCTTTATTGGCTTCTTTAGGTAACATTTCTATTCTTGCTTACTGAGCTATTTTGTGATTTCAATGTAATACAATTTCTTTATTTCCTGTATACAAACCCCAGAGTCTTAAGAATCTGTCTTAGCTCTTATTGGGAAGACAATGCCTGAATTAACTGAATGAATACACATTATAATAAATTTGTCTTTTAGAGTTGTTTGTCCTTATCAAGTCATATAGCCTTTTAGAACTTATTTTGATGGCAACATCTATATCTCATAAGTCTAACAATGCCCAGGATCCCCTTTTCTGGGAATTGCACTACACCACTTTCCTCTTCTGATAATTAAACCCAGAGAAGCAGTTCTTGTCTGAACCCAATTTCGTGATTTTAATCTGTTTGAATTTGAGAACTGGAACTGAAAAACTGATCAAATATATTGAAATAGTTCTTTTGGAGATGATAAATAAATAATGTTCATTCTAAATGTTCATTGAGTACCTATTTTAAATTTATTGTACTTGTGTATTATTATATTAAGGATGACTATGATTGTGAGCAATATAATTTAGAGATGGCCCTTGAACATTGAAAGGATTAGGGTCACCAACATCCCACGTGGTTGAAATCTCTAGGTATATAACTCCTTGACTATGCCAATACTTAATTCCTACTGTTGACTGGAAGCCTTACCAGTAACATAGTCAATTAACATATTTTGTATGTTATATGGATTATACACTATATTCTTATAATAAAGCAAGATAAGTAAAAGAAAAGTTTTTCAAAAAGTCACAAATCTCCAAGAAAACCTTTCCAATATAGTTGTTAAAGAAAAATCCATGTATAAATGGACCCACATTGTTGAAACCTGTTCTGTTTAAGGGTCAATTGTAATGCTAATGATTTTTATGCTCCCAGGTGATCCCAGGGAGATAATTTTTTTAGTACTAGTTGCTTATGTGGCTACCTATGGCTTTACTCCTGTACGTATAATTGTAACTGGTGGATGGATTTATGTGTAGTATGTAATTTCTTCTATATCGACTACTATACTGCTCCTCTGGGTTGCTTATCATTGCAGCCACTCAAGATTCTACCACTTGTAATTCTCCAGGTTTCACTCCTTCACACACAAAGAAAATAATATTTGATCCCCACTGGGTTAAATACATCTGGTTGGGCAAGTTGAGAGTGTTTCAGACTGGGATCTTGGCTGCCCCTGGCCACACTGCAGGCTGAGGGGATTCAACATCTCAGACATAGAAGCCTATTCACAGCACACTAGTTGGGAAACTCTGATCTATTCAATTAAGTGAACACTACCTGGAAACAATTCTCAAACATAGCTTATCATATGTTTAATTTATTAGAATATATGCTTCCTGAGGTCAGCTTTTTCACAGAATTGGAGAACCAATCAAGAGAATCTTACTGCTCATTGGCAGGGGTTGGTAGGGTGGGATCTGGGTCGTGGAAACTTGGAATAGAGGAAGGGGACCATCATTTAAAGAAGTGTTTTTATTTCTCTGAACTGACATGGCAGTGACCTGGAAAAAGATAAGCTCTTGTTCACATTTAACCTTCTAGTCATATGATTCAGAGGGATGTTTTATCTTATTTTTCTTCCATTATATTTTTAAACTGGTCAGGATTTCCCCTCTTCATCCCAGGATGGGAGGGTAAAAGAAATTGGACTAATGCTCTACATTGTTTTACAACCATATAGGATCAGTTGTTTTCAGTCGGATATTCTGATTTAATTGGTCTGGAGTGAGTCTGGGCATAGGTATTTTTACCAAAATTCCCGGTGACTTCAATAGGGACATATTGCTGAGAACCACTGATGGGTATCCCATTTTGTAACTGAACACACCCCGAAGCACAACTGTTCCGCAAAGTAGTGATGAGATGCAAGGCAACAGCAAATAGCACAGGAAGCAACTGTTCACAGTGTGCATCATCTTTGGACATTTCATAAATTGTCACGAGAAGCTTTGGATGGTAAGCAAAAATCAGGGTCCTCTGTATTTGGCCTGGCTCAGATTTAGAAGAGTGATTGGCACATATTTTTACTTGGACTGGGCAATCAGAGCTGAGGAAGAATTTTGTCAACAAAAATCAGTAACAAAATAATAACAAAACAATACAACATATTACTACTGAAAAATATTGACTGACAAGACTAAAAGCACAATAAGGAGAGGTCCATTTCATATAATTTAGTATACAGAAGTCACAGTACAAGTTCTGAAAAAAAATACAGGTAGTGATACAAAACCAACTTTACTATGCTGTCTCTGTGAAGCCATCTCATCTCCCTGTAATCCTTTCAACTAGAAGCACAAATTTCCCAAATTCCCAAATGAGGACCTTTAGATTGGTAATATACCTGTAGCAATAATTCATCACCACCTTTATCGAAGATTTATTTCTGTTTTTTTTCTAGAATTTTCAGCATAGCTTCTTTCTCCACACACACACTCAGCCTTTCTCATAGCTGTGTGAAGTGACCCACGTTACCTTGCCTATGGAGGGATATTATTCCTGATGGTATCATTGATGCTACCATAAGAACAATCATTTCTGGGTCATTCAAGGTTAGTGTCAATATAGGACTCTTTGGATTAGTTTAAAAAATCTCATTTGGTGTCTTAGAGGGCCTACACAATTCCTAGCAATCAGATAGATAGTTTGGAAAGATGGATGGTTCCAGGGGGATTATATGCCTGTGGTTGGGCAGAACATTTGTAGCTCCAACTAAAGAGCTGAAAGTACATTCTGAGCATTACAGATAGAAAATAAGGAAGGGAGAAAAAGACACACACAAAGAAGTACATGTTTAGAATGCAGGTCCCTGAGGGTAAGGGTCCTGCCTAAATATGAAAATATATGTCGTAAATTAAAAATGTTCAATAAATATTTTGTTATTTTATTTTATCCAAGTACATTTTTTTCCCCACTTGGGAATATGCCCTATATAAAGATGCATAAAATGTTCACTTTGGCAAACCCATTTCCATTCATGTCTTGTTTTTCGGCATTCGGAAAATCTACAACAGTGTCAATATAACATTCTGATTATGTTTTTCAACTTCCCCATTCATTCACTTGGCTTTATACAAAAATAATATTCAAAAGATGGCCCCAAAGAAAATATGCTGGGTACCAGGGTCATCAAGTGAACAATTGCATCTTTCTCTGAGAAGGGAGCCGGGGAAATGGACCAAATTGCAGGAGGTAGAAGCACATGTTTGTAGTCTTCTCTTTTCTCCATTTTTAATAGCATGGAACCATTTATTTATTGACTGCTTGAAATAAATTCAAATAGGAGAACTTTGTAAATGCCGTAGTCTCTGGGAAGACCTACCTGGTGCCAATCTTTTTTGTTATTTATGAGAGGGCCTCAGAGAGTTTCAATGTCTACTTTTTTTATCCAAGAGTTTGTGTTGTGAGCTGAAGCCCTTTTGTCTGGAAAAGAAGCTGGGCAGTCATCACAAGCTCACAATTCTGCTAGGACTGAACTGGGACCCCATCAAGCCTCACAGTTAAGTGGGCTTCACATGTGATGAAAAATGAGGCACCTGCGTTGTCTGAAGAGTTTTACCTGTGGTTTGCTGTTTCTAGGGGAGCAAGAATATTGCACAGCTCTCTCTGTTCTGTTCCCTGTGGGCAGCTGGGGAAGGAGCGCAGGCTCAGGAGTGGGAACCTGAGGAAGAACACCCGATGCCTGGAGCGCTTATTGCTTCTGCCATTTCCTTGCTTTCCTTTTTCCAAACTTGTTATTACATTTGAGAAATAATGGCTTTATTGAGGTAATTCACATACCATACTTTCACCCATTTAAATTGTCCGATGCAATAGTCTTTAGTATATTTGCAGACATGTGCAACCATCACCACACTCAACTCTAGACCCTTCCCATCACCTCAAAAAAAACCCCTTTCATTATCACCCTCCTAGGCCCTCATCCTGCCTTGGCTCTAAGCATTTACTTTCTGTCTCCAGCTTTCCCTCTTCTGGACATTTCACATAAATGGGATCATGTAAGACGTGGTCTTTTGTTCACCTGGCTTTTAATCCCATTTTGCCTTATGTCATTTATGGCCATGATGTCTTGCATTGTGTTGTGATAACTTACTGTGTCCCTGTCTTTTCTCCTCACAGAGCTTATGTTCTCCCTAGTCAGGGAGGGACACCAATAGGATGTGATGCATCCAGTACCCTCTCATTAGTGTTTTTGAACCAACTTCTCCTTATTTTCTCTCCTAATACCAAGAGAATTTGTCTGCATCAACTCCCTAAAGAAGGCCATACTGCTTCACCCCCATGTTGTGGAGTAGCCTCTTCTCTTTCTCTCCTCTCCAGTATAACATGTCATAGCAGATATAGTATACTTGTAGCCCACTTCCGGTGCTGAGACTTTACTGCTCCTGTCTCTACTCTGTCTAATTTTCAAGAATGCTCCCTAGAAGCCTACTTGCTTGTCCTGGCAACAGAACTCAGAATAACATTGAACTGTCGGCAAGCACTAGCGAACTGGCGATGGGATGGGTTGTCCACACAATGGCCACTGATGATCCACTCTTCCTTATGTGACTTAGAAAAATAGACTTTCTCCCATCAGAGTTCACTTGTTGAAACCATGGAAAACCAAACTGTTTTGTTTATTTATTCACTTAAATTTCTGGGATAGTTCTAAGGGCAAAAGATTTACCAACTTCTGTTGCAGAACATAATTACTCTGCTTGCTATTTATCTATGATGCATTACAACTTCTAAACAAGCAAGTGAGAACGTAATTGCTCTCAAGCTAGGAATATGTAGATGTATGTATTCCACAAAGCAAGAATATGTATATGTGAGATGGATTCTTTTTTACCTTTCTTTTGGAGAAGGCTATGCTGTTTAAGAAACTTTGCATGCCTTAGACATTGAAAAGTAGGGATGTGAAGTTATTGCCTTGTAATTGTTTGTCTAAGTTAGTGCTTTTGTATTTCAAAAAAGTGTTTGCATACAGCTGAAGTAGAAGTTAACTAGGCCTCATCTTTATGGAATTGACTTAAATTCAAAGTCTGAATAAATTTTGGGGTAAAATGTCTCTTGCTCTTCCTACTTTGTGGTAAACAAACTTAAGGGAAAATCTGCTTACAGGTAAAAACCAAAGTTTCTTAGGGGAATTTTGAAGTACTGTGTTTTGTTAGCCAAAATGTCCTGTTCCCAGATAGAGAGCTTGGGGAAATGGATGGATCTATATGGGATGGTAATCTAGCCACCCTCTGAAATTCACTTGTATTTGTTTAGGTCTGTACCATTGATCAATATAAGATGCCCAGCCACAGAATCAACATTTAAACCATAAAATTATAAGAATGTGAAAGTGAAAGAGAAAGATGTTTCCTCCTCAATATCCTTTCTTTCTCATTCCAGCCCATGGTGGGAGAATGAGTGGTTGACGAGAAAAGTAAGTGCAGATCATTTTGACACACAGAAACCACAAGGCCCTTTGCTGGTTGGCATGTGACGGTGCTCTTTCCCCTAGAATGTGGCCCAGGCTGCCTGCAGTCTGGGTGGTGATTGGCACATTCCAGTCCCAATGGCAATACCAGCTGGCTGCTCACTAGTCTTCGGAAGCCACTGCTCCATCCACCCTGGCACTGTTTGCACACAGCTTTAGTTGCTGACATTTTCAAGCTGTTGCTGAGTGTCTCTAATAACAGTACTTTCCTTTTAATATTTTTTATTCTGAGTAGAATATCTGTATCTTTAATCCTTAGTCAAAGGAGATGCAATGGAAATTCAACCTAGGATGAAATGCACACTCACAGGCAGGGTGGTGTCAAGATTTTTGTAAATCATGTAGCTGTGTTGGTTGTGAAAAGAGAAACTGGATTCCTGATATACCAATATTACGATATGTGCTTTTTGGAAAAGTTTCAAGAAGGGGCCAAAGTGAAATAAATGGAGGAGAGTGAAGGGAAAAAGCAGAGAGCATATGGGAAATATTTAAAAGCCATTCAGGAAAGAACTGGAATACTGAAAGTATAAATAGCATCATACGAGACCTGGAAAGGAGTACTAATGAAAGAATAGATACAAAAGAGAGGTACAGGCCATTCAGAACGGTGAGAGTTCTGGAGTGTTTCCCCAAGCACAGGAGTTATAACTCCAGTTACCCAGATACACAATCCAAACTTAGAAAACACAGTATCGGGAAAGCTCTCTTTTTGACAAAGACACTTTTTGGGGCCCTATGAGTAAGTACTGCAGAATAACGGTCTATTGGACAAATGTTAAAAAAACATCTATGTGAGAAAGAAGCAACCACAGCCTGGCAGAGTTTGTAAAACTTTCCTGATAAAGCAGAACCATAAGGATCTTATGGGCAAACATTCTAAGGATGAGTAATGCAAAAATCTCTCAGAGCTCCGAGTGTGATGATCACCTGAAGGTGGCATGAATTATGAAATACTGCTGAGTCCACGGTGTGGCCTCAGTGTCACTCAGTGGGGTGGACTCCAGTGAGGCCAGGGATTAAAGAGGGACAAAGATACGCAGTAAATACGACACCTAATATTCACTTCCCAGTATTACAAGCGGAGCTGTTCTGGGAAAGGGGTGAGGGCCTCATAAATTCCTTTTACTTTTCAATATTGACTTTTCTTTCCACTATTTTGCCTCAACTCTTTGCCTTTGTCCCTGCATCCCCTGGATGGCCAGCATCCTACTGATGCAAGTCAGGACTTCCATATCTGTCTGGGTGTGTTAACTGATTCCATCAGCCAGAAGTCAGCCAGGCATGGAAGTTTCTCTGAACATCCAGCCTCCCAGTGCACTACAAAAGCAAGACAAACTGGCCTATCAGCTCAGGTTTTTGTCTGTGCTTTTCACAAATCCCCATAAATTTCAAAACAGACTAGTACCAGGACAGCACTTGTAGCATAAGAATGCAAAGTCGAGACACACAAAAAAATTTCCCGACTCATTTTTTATGTGTAGATTCTACCAAAAAAAAAAAAATTCTTTTTTCTCCTGCTTCTGAGAAGTGAGTGATGTGGCAGGAATGAGTGGTAGACCTATTTTTCTTTTCCTGTTTCAGATCTGGGGAGCTAAGTCAAACTGTGGAATAAAAGGCTAACCAACAACAAGGTCCTATATCTTTGGTGCAGTAATTAACTGCTTTGAGACCCTCTAAAATGTGTCTAACACAATAGCACATTTTTAAAAAGATTTATTGTTGGGCTCAGCTGGGGTGGGAAACACACTGGAACGATCACATCCAGGATGTGCCCTGCCCATTCCACCCGGCTCTTCTGCAAGTGCCAGAACTAAGTCATAGTGGCCAGCCATCGGCCCAAGCTGAGACCTGGGAGGGAAAGACAGGTGGAGAGAAAGGGTGGAGGTGAGGGGTGCTGGAGAAACACCAGGCCGTGAAGAATCTGTGGAGCATTTTTTTCCACCTCCTTGAAACGAAATGAAATGATACCCCCAAATTATCTGGAACCAGTACAATGTACTAAAGCACAACAAAAATTTCTCCCTAAAGGGAGAACATAAATACTTGTACATTTTAGATGCCCTGGCCTACAGCAAGATTCCCTTATCCTGTTGAAATACAATATGATTTCACAGTTGGGAGGCAGTATCTGGCAATTGCTTTTTACATATAATACTTAGGAGAACACTTTATACTTACAAAGCGTTTCACAAGCACCTTTATTAGCTAAGCCATAATGAATCCTTCTAACAAAGAGTACTGGTGTTTATCTTAAATTACAGAAACATGAAATTACCCCCAACTATTTGGTATATATAATCATTGGGGCAATAGTGTTGGTTTTTCAGGCTATGTGAAACTTCTCTTCCTTATACTTTTTTTCTTTCTCTTCTTTTTTAACTTTTCTTGAGATCCTATTTCCAGAGTTCAAACTGAAAATACATTTCTGGTACAGTTCTTTAGATATTTCAGATGAACGTGGATTTCAATCCACATGAACTAAATAATTTCCCATGGTATCAACTGACTTGAGATAGTGTAGATTGGGCTCGTAGACGCTTCTGCGTCAGGGAAAGCCACTCGATTTCACTCAGGTTCGTCTACCTCTTAATGAACTGGGATATTTGGGAGTGGACCCCTTTCTCAGAGGGTTGTGAGGCTTCATGATTTTGTATGGATAGATGAGTTGGAGATTTATGGATCTAAGTGATTTCCTAGAGACCCGATAAAATGTCCTAATAAGTAATCTTGAAAGAGGAATATTTTAATGCTTAATTTTTAAGTCAAATAAGCCTGTTACATAAAGAAGCCCTTCACATTAAGAACTATGATTGAAGGTGTGATACAGACTTCCCACTAAATTTCCAGTAAGCAAAATTTTATGAGAACAAGCAAACAATTCAAATTAATAATTCTATGTTCAGAAACCATTCAATATTTGGGAGTTATGTTTCCTGTGTCTGATGAGCTTTTGACTATTTGAAAACAAAAACCAGGTAGATCAGGAGGGATGGGGGAGGAGAGAGAAGGAGAGAAGAGGGGGCGAGGAGGGAGCGAGAAGAAGGAGAAGAAGGGAGAGGAGGTGAGAGGCTCCAAAGAAAACGGTCAGTGAAGGAGGGCCAATCATAATCTAGCTGTTCCAAGCCAACCAAAGCATCTGGTTTCTCTAATTTAGTACACTTCATACTAAAAGGCCAGTTTGTTTACACTGTATATTTTGAGTTATTTGAAATCTCTCTTCCAAACCATTGGGTTTGCAACTTCAGGGGAGACTTTTCAAATGTGGCCGAAAAGTATCCCCACACCAGTATCACACGGCATGAATGACATAGACAGCAAGGAAAAAAGTTACAGACATTTCAATAGTAGATACCAGGACATTTCAGACTATTCTATTATGCCTCTCTGACAGAACTGAAAGTGCCCCTAGGTCAATCTCTGTACCATGCAAATTAAGCCATGTTTTCTATACAGGTAAACACACATGCAGATGGACATGCACACACCGTCAGGTAAACGGGTTATCTCTCCATTGACAACCTTGTACTGTGTTCCAGAAACGCTATTTACAATAAACCAAAACACTCCCTGAAAATAAACAAAGGTATCAGATCCAAGAAGAATGTATTTGGACCCCTCCTGGAAGGTCCGTTAGAGTTCAGTCCTTCATCCTCTGTTGCTTCACAGACCCTCTCTCAGTGAACTCATCATTGACAAGGCTTCAGTTTTCTTTTCAAAGTAAGTGTGTCGCAATGCAATCCTCTAAGCCCCTGTTCTCACCTGAACTCCAGTCCTGGATTTCCAAGTGTGATGTGATGTAATTCAAATCACATCCACCTGGCCGCCCCTCTATCCCCTGGATGTCCAAAATAGAACTCAGCACTTTACTTGAACCAATCCCTCCTCACTCTGTTTTTATGAAATCGATGCCATCTTTTTTTTCTGGTCAAAAGAGTTAGAAATCTGGGAGTCAGTTTCAACTGTCTATCTGGTGCAGCCCTCTGTTGGAGAAGCCAAGTCTTTTATCATTTGCTTTATAATATCCTTTAAATTTGTCCCTTTCAATTTCCATTGCTCTTTCTTCACCTGATACCTTACCTACTTGATTTTACCATATGTGAGGCTGAAAAATGTATACCCGAAGGAAAGGCCAGAAAAACTCCGAATATCATAAGTAAATAGAAGGGGCTTAACTCCACCTGGGAGAAATCCACAATTTGAAACCATTCACAAGAAAATGAATTCATAGCTGAGGCAAATGGCAAGCCATTACATTCACAGTGCTACTGTGAGACAGGTTCTTACCCATTTATCTTTTTTGTGGTCCAAGCTAACAGCATGACTGGCCCTGAGCTGACCATCACAGCCTTTCCAGGGCCTTGTAATATTTGGCAAATTTCACGACCTTTTCCAAGTAGGCAGTCAGTTTATTCCTCTTTGACTTTTACATTCAGGTAGGATAAAAGAAGTTCAGACAAAGGCAAGTTTGCTCCCATTTGTCAAGTCTCTCCAGCTGGGACTGTTTGACCTCATCAAGAGCCGTAACTGCAGCAACTTAGGGGATCAATAGCAACAGCAATGCCCAGTGGGGAATGCAGCTGAGAAACAGGAGGCGAGAGTGAGGTGGGAAGGCCTTCGTCATAAACACTTAAGGCCTCAGTGTGACACCTTTGTGGCCTGGGTAGGTCCCATTGACGTCAATCCCATGTTATGGATACTTTAGAACCATAGGGGAAGAACCTTACATTGCCTCACAAATTAGAGTTACTCTCACTCGCTGTCTCAGAGTGCGGTCCTCAGGCCAGCAATATTGGCAGCAGTTGCTAGCATTGCAGATTTGTGAGCTGTATCCCAACTGACCTCCAGAATCAAAATCTCTGGGATTAAGGCCCAAGAAATGAGTTTAACAAGCTCTCCATATGATTCTTATTCATGCTACAGTTTAAGGACCACTGCTCTAATGCATGATGATGATGACTAGGTATAAAGAAACAAACAAATGAATATGCAAATAAAATTGAGATTAAGAGCAGTTTGAATAGAGGGTCTATCATTTCTTGTACTTGCTGTTAGCACAGAATAAATCTCAGTAAACATTGTTGACTAAATGACCAAAAGGGTCTCACACAGATTGATGCCAGAACTCAAAATACTGTGCATGGTAAATGATGTCATAGATTTCTTTGCTTATTTAGTTTTTGAGAGACACATTGAAGTCTAGAAAATTGAACACTGATTTGAGAGGCAAGGCTTTGGAGGATAATAAGAATCAGTTGTGATGTGCAGGAAAAAAGCCTCAAAGTGCCCTTCTCTCTTCTTTTTATGTTTTTGGAAGACTGGCGAATATTTCAGAGGCCAGGGTAGATATTCTGATAATAATCATCCCTCCCCCAAAACAAATCCTAAAAGACTAGTTTATTTTTTAATCACTCCATTGCCTTGAAACCATTCTAAGTCCCTTACACTGTCTATTAGGTTATCAGATCCTGAGAATTTTACCTCCCAATATTGATGGAATCATCTCATTGGTTTCTTTCTAGATCTTCAACATTACCTTAGTGTAAGCACTCATTTCTGCTCTGAAACACTGCAGTCACCATCTCTTTGGCATCTCTCTACCTTTTCATGGGTGTCTTCTGCTAGCCCAACCCCTACAAACATGCCACATTAATTCCTTGGAATATAATGACTCTTTCTTGTCATTGCCATGTTTAAAACCCTTTAATAGTTTTATATCACCTTCAGAATGAAATAGAGAGCCTCTCATTACCCGTATCCTTCTCTGTGCAGCACTCCATCTTAGCATTCATCACATCCTGCTTCTCTTTCTCCTTAGATTTCTTCTTAAGGACAGTAGTCATTTCTCATTATGTTTGTAAAAATGACAGTGGACTCTTTCCCTAGTATATAGCAGCTGATCAGCTAATGCACATGAAGCAAAAGAATGAATTAATCAGTAAAGACAACTGTCCTTCCAAAGGCTACTGCTTAGGATAGAGAGTTGAGAAAGATCTTCATGTCAAATGGCTATTCACTGAACAAAAATGGCCTGTAAGCAGAGATACAACAGTTCACATCAAATGAAAAATGATGCCAACTCTTGTTATAGACCCCAAACGGAGCCATTTTGCAACATACAGAAACTGGAAATGTCTGTTATCTTCTTCTCGCATTTCCATACTCCTCCTAGGACTAAGATTAGGAGAAGACATGTTGAAATGAAACCCCAAAGGCCATTTGGAGAAAGTTAAAATGTAAGTGGAAGGAGGAAGGATAAGAAATCTTTCATGAGAATGTTTGTTCTTGCTGCCAAACTTTTAACCTCCAGAGATTTAGGCGTGGGGGCTTGTGTGAGATGGGAGAGCTTATAACTTTAGGTGCTTTTTCAAACTGAATATCTGAAAATGTAAATGTTTATTTTCCCAAATTATTGGAATAAGCCTGGAATTCAGTTTTGTACTGTGTTCTCTAGAGCCACAGGGACCAAAAAAAGGGGAGGAGGAGTTATTTGCTTAGATTGAGAACATGATATTGAACACAAGTATTCTTCCCCCCTCATCGTTATAGCATAAAATCTAGAGGAAATGCAGTTGGGTGGTTGGTTTGGATCCAGTTCCCAGACCCTGCTGCTCATTAATCATCCTTGCTTTAGGATGTTTGGAGTGATTTTCTTGTGCTAAAGTGGGATGGGTCCCAACCCCCCCGGGAGCACCTATCCCCAAACTCTCGCACTCATTCTGACTTGAGCAAGAGTTATGAGGCCTCAGTGGAGCAGATTGCTATGAAGTGTTGTGCTGGTCACCAGAACAGCTGGAAGCTGTGATATTTGAGAAATCACTGGAAACAGTGGGAAAGCCTTTCTCTTTCTCTTCATCCAAATGATTGGTCACTCTGAGTTGTGATTTGTGTCTAATAGAGTTGGGATTTAACTGTGTATTATGTTGGCAAGAGTCAAAATCAAAGTGCTTGGAAAGTTCAGGTGTAGAAATAAAATTCCAGCCCATCCATTGAAATATGCTTCATGCAACTCAGGAATTGAATTGTTAATTTTATTCAATTTTCATTAATTTAAATGTAAATAGTCACACATGGCTGGTGACTACTGTTTTGGACAGCACAGTTTTAAGATATGGTATTAATGAGTAAAACAGATATACTGAGCTTGCAAAGTGATGGATTTTAAAGAGGAGAACAAAGCCAGGGTATTTCCATGGATGTTTAGCTACACAATAAGAGTGTAAGTTCTTCAAGTTGGACAACAGTATGAAGGGTATGACCCGATTTATAAAAACTACATATGTGTCCATATGGAAATATCTGGAAAGGTATAAACAAAATACATTTTCCCTGGGTGATAGGACTTGGGCTACTTTTTACTTTGCACTTTTTTTGTTTTTAAAGAAATATTTATAATAAAAATATATAGATTTTTAAAAATTATAAGGCTTTTATAAGAGTGTAGAGTGTACATCTTTCAAAATTACTTACTTTAAATTGTGTATGTACTTTTTAAACATAATTCAACTACCCTTTGTGATATAATCTATACTGCCCAAAAGAAGAGTATGTGGGAGTTGGGGTAGGTTTTGCACACAAAGTTGTGTGTACCTTTTGCTAATCAAAAAATCCAGAGAGACTTGGTTTCCTTTTGTCTCCAGACACCAGCTCTTTTTTTCCATGATATTTAAAGATTTCATTTTGGAATACCATTGTGGTATCATCATTATCTGGAATGAGGGTGCTCAGATATCCAAGTCTACATTAACTTTGAGGTTTTTCAGGGAATCAATTAGGTATGGCCTAAAATGGATCTTGTGGAAGTAGGTGGGGAAGGGGTGATGTCTGATCATCAAAGTCATCAGGTCCACACTCACTCATTTTCCTCGGTCAAATGTGTTGTGGAGGATGAATGGCCTCATTTAAATGTTGAGAAGGCACTCTAAGAATACGATTCAGCAAACACCTATCTAAAGGTAAGTGTAGCTCACATTCAGCCCTCACTAGCATACCTTTTTTTTCCTAGATGAGTCAGTCCCTCGAGAGCTGCCTTTTACAGTACAAAGCCATATCCTCTTTGAAATTGACCTACAACTCTACTCAATATTCTTGCAGAAGAGGTTAATTGCATACACCCCTGTGCTAAAACATCAGCCTCATGTGATCTCTCTTCAATTTACCACCTGGCACCCGGTGTGCTCAGTTCACATGTAGCTTGACACTAGGCTTACATTCAACTGAAATGAACATTCCATCCAGTAGCTAACCTCAATTCACCCTGGGATGAGATGAGAATCAGGAAGTCTGGCCAAGTTTGAATTAGCCATTGACTCCATAGGGTTTCAAATAATCATGGAAACCTGTGTGCATTTATGTAAGCTAGACAAGACCTCCAAATGCATTTGTGTTTAGTATTAAGTAGCTCAGCTTTTCAATAAACAAGAAAAGAAAGTATGCCATCCATTTGAAAAATAAAAATCCAAGACTGATGAAACCTCTTTCACAAGTATACTTGCAGGAATATTATGCAATGCACTAATAATTTTAAAGATTTACATTTATAAAATTCAACTTTTGGAGGCCCTCTTAAAAGCCTTTAAGATTAATACTAATTAAAAATAACTTTTATTTAAAAATACATGTTGAAATATGTGCTTCAGATGAGCTAACTAATACTTTAAATTTAATCCTAACTCTTATATGATAGCATACATAGTTTAAAAAGTCAGCTAATACCCTGAAGCTGACAACAATCACAAAGTGTCTGTCTTCTCCCCAGCACCACAGCCCCAGCAACATATCCCACTGGTAGTTACTTTGAACAGTTCCTGATTTTTATTATGGTATTTGCCTCCAGATTTCCAAATAATATATTTATATTGTTATATCTTGATTTTCAGTTTGAGACACCTAGAGACAATTAGAAATTAGCATTCATACACATACTTCCTTCATCCCTTCCTCCTTACCCTCATACTTCCTGTTTCCCAATCATTCCAGTTTCCATTAAGTTGTATCTGTTATTAGAGTCTTATATTTCACAGCTGAGCCACACTGGGTACTATGTTTATGTTTTCTTTATTGTAACTTTTTTTTAGTGTGCTTGATTTCCTGTGTATCTGAAGTCGTGGTAAAACACATTAACACTGTCCAGCACCAGGTATGAGATTTTTCTTTTCTTGTCTGTTCTGCTTATAGACTTTCCTGTAGCTAATGGCACTGTCTTCCTGGTCTTTCTCTGTGTTGGATTCTCGATTTTTTTGTCTTTTCTCTGTCTCTCTTTTTATTTCTCTCCCTCTATCTCTATCTCCATCTCTGTCTTTATATCCTGATTTTGGTGGAACACATCCTCTCGAAGCTCCCTAAGAAAGGGCACGTAAGGAGAAAAAAGTTGACATCTTGCATATCTGCATATGGTTTGTTCTATCTTCATTTATTGTCAGGGATCAAGAGGGACTTGGCCATTTTTTCCAGGAATCTCTCCACCCACTATCCCAGACCTGAAGGGAGGTCTTTTCCCCTGCCAGGCCACCTTCCTCAGTGAAAGAATATGGGTGCTAGCATTTAGCAGACACGTTATGTCTTCATCCCATGACCTCAGGGTGGTGCCTTACTCCTTCCCCAGGTGTGTGCATGTTTCATTGCCCAGAACTGTTCAGGATCAGTCTCCTCAGAGAACAAATTCCAGTTTTCTGCCAGAGTAGAAGGGGAGTATTTGCTTGAGTGTGTGGCTTGGGGGAAGAGATCTGGGTGTTTAATGGCAATTCAAATAGACTTTGAATCAAGTCTATTATCTCTAGTTCTCCCCTATCCCCCTTGCTCTCCTTCTTACAGTTCTTTGGTACCTTCAATTCCTGAGTTTTTCAAAGGTTGGGGGCACAACTCATTTTACTTTGTTCAGGTTTCCCCCCTTGTTCAGGCACTGAGTGGTACAAAGAAGTAAACATAACTCAGTCTCTACCCACCCACCCACTTTCCACTTTCTGATGGTATCTCTTGCTCACTGATGTCTCCTTTTTCACTCTTTGTTCTTGTGGGGTTCTTTTTTATTTTTTTTGCTGACCTATCATGGGCTTTGGGGGATAAACAGGTATGTTCAACATGCCACATTTATGTGTCCTATAAAAAATCAAGACAAAACATATCAACAATGCACAGATGCAGAAATTGAGACACAGAAAACAGATACATCATCAAAATCCTAGATAAAGGAGTAATGAATTGACTAGAGTTGGTGTTCTCTGCCCCATCCAGTCACGCCTCTTCTTAGGCACTGTCGTGAGGGTGTGTTATGTAAGCCAGGCAATTCTTCTCAACAGTGATGAGCTCTCTCAGGGCTCACTCTAGTAAGAGGTACTCCATGAAGAGGGAAAGGACCAAAGGGAAGGGGCAATTAGGGAGAAAAGAAGGCCGTCCTGCAAGCAATACGCATTGTGGGCAATCTGAATTGCAATTTAGAACCACACTTCACCCAGAATTAGGTCTCCAAATGATAAAACAGTACCATCACCAATTAGACCACACAAAACTCCGTAGAGCTGGGGTGAAGATGCAGAGTGCTCGTCCTTATTTTGGTGGGCAAAGAGTGAGAGGCATCGTGAGCATGAGTGTGTCACAGCTATTGTGCCGGCTCTACAACACCTCACGTATTATGGACAAAGAGGAGAGATCAGCAGCAGCTCTTAGCAGTACAGTTCGACATGCTTTTCTTTCTGTGCGGATCTGCAGGAGGTGTGGGTCTTTGTAATCCTAGCACATTAGTAATAATTTACATGATATTACAGCTGTCAGAGAACACCAAGATAATTTTCCGATTCCTTCTGTCCTTTAATACTTTGAACAATTCAAGTTTAAAAGTTTAAAATGTGCTTTCACTATGGCTAAAGAAAAGCACTCAGGAGAGGAGAAACTGTCAGAGACACAGAGGGAGGCTGTGGCTTGAAGCATTTTATTCATTAACAAAAATGTCAATCAAAACCTTTGATTTTGTGAGATTATTTCAGAACTTCAGGCCCATTAGAGTTAACTACTGAATAATCTCATGTAATCATTGCAGAATGAACTATTTCTCTGTTCTCCTTTTTAGCACTTTGAAAATAAAATACCCATTATTTTGAAATTCAACTGTTATATATTATTTATAACTTTTTTTCCTATTTTACTTTTCCTCTTGTCCAACTTTTCTAATGCTTGAATGACTCCAGACTTTGAACTCTGAGTGGCTTTTAGGTTTTCCTACTCTCTACTTTTCCCAAATTCCCTTTGTTATAGGAAGGGAATGGGAATGAATTCTCCATCAAGGAATTAGTTCTATTGGATAGCATGTTGGAACTAAAAATTTTCATTTAATTCAGATATGGAACTTCCGGTGAAATTTCATTTTTTTCCCCCATTTTCATTTTCCTTTCATAACAAGTATGCAGAGATTCTCAGCTGGAAAGATAAAAAATTATCATCACCCATAGCCATTTATACCCTGATACACTCTGGTGATATATTTCTAGATTGATACTATATGTGGCTACAAAGATAATGTTATGGGCTGAACGGTGCCCCACCCCAAATTCATATGTTAAAATTCTAACCCCTTGTATCTCAGAATGTGTGTGTATTTGGAGATAGGGTCTTTAAAACCGTAGTTAAGTTAAAGTGAGGACATTAGGGTGGGGCCCTAATCCAATATGACTGGTGTCCTTATAAGAAAAGGAAATTCGGCAGAGAGAGTGGGCCATGTAAAGTCACAGGGAGAAGACAGCCAACCACCAGCCAAGGAGACAGGCCTCAGAGGAAAGCCAATCTACTGACACCTCGATCTTGGGACTCTCAGCCTCCAGCACTGTGAGAAAATTGATTTCTGTCATTCTAGCCACCTAGTCTTATGGCATCCTAGCAAACTAACAGAGATACCCTTAAATTTTGTGATGGAAAAAATTCTCACCTTTATTTAACCCAATCACATTCTTTACAGCAAAATGGGGAAGTGTCTTTACTCTCTGTTGCCTCAGCAGTACCTGGCATATGGAGGGCTCAGCAATATGTGTTGAGTAATGTACACTCCATTTAATGTCACAGATGGAGGTCCTAGGTGGAGGCCCTAGTTGTGTGATATAGTGGTACAGAGGCAGGGTAGCAATGACCTGGATTGTGTATAGAGGGCAGATTTAAGTGCAGCCACCCCTGTTGGCTTTGCCACCTCAGATAGTCCACCAACACCTGTTAACCAGGAAAGTGGGCCTAAAGGATGCAAGAGCCAGCCATGATCCCAGAGCAGACCAGCCACAAGCATGCTACGTCCTGGGGCTCCTCCAAAAAGAGAAGGGCATGCTGAGTAGCTCTCAGCTGTTCCTACCAGAACTTACAGGTGAGCCAATAAAAGCCACATGACCAGCTTATCAGGAGCTGCTGACAAGCCTGAAAGATCCAAAATAGACACCTGACCCATGTCTGTTGTCAAGACATTATCCACCATGGCAACCAGGCCAGTTTCCATCGCACAGGCTGGTCTACAGCTCAACTGGAAAGGATCAAGGAAGTCAGGATTCTAAATATCAATGGCATCACTCTGTCAAAACCTCTCCTGTGCCCTTTCTCAGAGAAGGAAAGGCAGTGACAAGGTGGGAGTTAGCCAGACTGTCTGTGTCTAGAGAAGTCTTTAGCGGTACAGCCTGTGTTTAACAGACTCTGTCCTATTAAATGGTAGCAGTCTTTTCAATGGGTAATATGGCACTGTGAAACTGGGTTAAAACTGGTGGAGGTAAAACACAGCTATTAGAAGACATTTTTTCCTTCTTAAGATCAGTGAAAAAAATACAGAAATAAAATGTAATCAGGCGCCCCACCCCCACTATGTCCTATCACTGAAATGTGTTTTGTTCCCTCACAGCACAGATGACAATTTCTGTCTGTCTTCCCCCACCCTTTATTTATATTCGGTTTTCCCTATTAGATGTAGCCTCCATGAGGGCAGGAACTAAATTGTAGTAGTACCTGATGTATTTTCCGGACCAGTTGTGATCCTTGGCACAAAATAGATGCTCAATAAATATTTGTTGAATGACTGAATTAATGAAAAATTCAATGGACACCAAGGAAAGAAGCCAACATCTATTTAGTTCTTATTGTGCTGTACATCATACAATGTATTGTTATGGTCTCATCTCATCTAATTCTTAAAACATTAGATTGATGGGCTCTGAACACCATTTTTTCTGATGAGAAAACAGGCCCAGAAAGGTATCATCTCTTGGAGTTTCTGTAATTATCGTGGAATGAACTATTTTTGTTTCCCTCTTTAGCACTTTGAAAATACAATTCCCAGTATTTTGAAATGCAACTTTCATGTATTATGTATGGTTTGTTTTCGTATTTGGCCTTTCCTCTGGTGCAAAATTTCTGATGCTTCTGTGATTCCAAACTTTGAGCAATGCTGAGGTGAAGGCTGAGGCTGGCTGCAGGGACTATAGCAGCTTAGCTACAAGACAGTCTTTGTAATTTTGTTTTCATTGGTTATTTTCAATATATTTATTTGGTTGTTAACCTGAACCATGTTGACCATCGCCAGCCAAGTTTCTTACAGTGCAAACGGCACATTAACTGTTCAGCTATAGTGAGAGAAGTCAGTAATCCTAGGTGAGCGCTTGAAACTGAAATACTGGTGGGCAAATCATGAGTGGGTCGAAGGTTCAATGTGATCTTTTCCAAACCTCTCTGGTTTGGAAATCAACTAGAAACCTCCTGGGGTCAAGCCTTCTGATGAGATTCCTGGAGCTTCTTGGTCCAGGAGTGGGTTTGGAATACTTGGGAAACAGCCGACCACAGGGATCTCAGAGCTCTTCGTTCGGGCTTGGTTGGGAAGTGCTGAGCTGCAGGAAAAGTAGGACACTTGAGGGGGTGGGGGAGACTTTTCCAAACCTCAACAGGAATGTCAAGTGTTCATTTTGGGCAAGAGTTTGGGTTTGGTTCCTATGTAAGCCTAAATAACTTGCTGTCTACTGACTTTAGATTTTTTGATTCATATCGTTAGTGTTCAATAGATACAACCCTGTAGGAAAATCAGTCTATTATTTTAATTTGATGATAATAAAAATGTGTTTCACAAATTAAAAAGTTAAAAGTGCTGTTCTGAATTGTCAGTGTGTGGTTTTTTGTTTTTGTGTTTTTACTACTTTAAGGTATAAAAAAAGTGTTTCTTAAATTAAATGAATTATGGCACAAATGAATGTCTAAAGTGCTGAATCAATTATTGCACCTTTTAAATAAAAAAGGTAAATTAGAGTATATTTCACTTTTTTCTTTGAACAATATTGTCATTCCTGAGACTTGATTATGCCAATATTAATGATTTGAGAAACACATGTTAATATAATTATATGAAATGTGAAAAAAATAGGTTCAAAAGCAAATTGAGTGGATATTCATACAGTTAATAAATATGCTACCTGAATACTGTTGTGAAATTATAAATAATTTGCCTTAATCTATTGGTTCTAATCCAAAGGATTTCAAATGTTATCGACTTTCTCATCTGTTTAATTGGAATTTAAAGTCTCAATCCATTTCTAATTAAACACTTCTGGGTGTCACATCACAATGATATATTATCAACTGTTTTTGAGTGTAAGTAATTGTTCTTAAAGTTATTTTAAATCTTGATTCTGCTTTTTCAGACTTTGATTATTTAAAATACAATGCACTATTCAACTGAATACCCAATTGCCTGCAGCTTAATATATATGCTCAGAAAGAGTTGGTCAGTGGGGGAATTTCCAATTTTGGGATATTGATCAGTTTAATATTCTTTCAATTTTGGGATTCTTTGTGCTCATTTTAGCTCAGATTTGCTGCTTGAATAACACTTTTTCTTTAATAGTGACTGAATAGAGATAGGTATATAAAGAGATATGCTACCTATTTTACTGAATCCTTATGCATTATATTTATCATTCTGAACTAATTTAACATTTATTTTTGTGATATTTTTAACAAGCCAATTCATTTCTGAGCTATTTCCTGATAAAGCTATTGTGACTTTAACACAGTAATAAAAGCAAAGAAACAAACCAAAAAAAGGTAAGACTTTTCATATTTTACAATTGTGTATTGTAGAACCAGGTTTCCAAAAGTACTGGTGATTATTCATTCAAAAGACCCTGTTTGCTTTAAATGCCTTGAATTCAATTTAATTTAAAACATTTAAGATAGACAGAATATTACTAACTGCATTCTTGAATGCCTTCAAAACTCTTGGCACATTTAGGTAATCAAATGCTTTTTTAAATATCAGTCTTGCATTTCTGAGACTCTTTTAAATGGCACTTTCAAGGATTGAAGTTGAGGAGGAAAAAATCATGGCCTTCTGTCTGTGGACCCTCACTCCTGATTATTTTCTAATTCTTCCATGAGTTCCATCTACCACGACCTCACACGTCCCTATTTACACACACAGGTGCAGCCACACACAGTTTTTCAAACGATCTCAAGATTGACTGCATAAATAGAGCATTTTTTCACTCATGATTTGTCCTTGCCTACTTACTGCCTCCAGCAATCTGCCTTTAAAGTTTGGTAGAAAGTACATTTTCGAGTTATTTCAATATTGTTTTCCTTTGCCATGCAGATCAGTGCGATGTGCGGCAGCAAATTTTTGAAATGTTAAACCATGAATCACAAACTTCCCTTTCAGATTGCATTTCGATTTTTTCTTCTCCTGAAAAAAAAAATTGAGAACCAGACATTCAATTCCTTCTCAATTAATTAGAAGACCATTGTTTGCTGCTTTTCCTCTTCCTGACCTTCTCTTTTCATTGCCTCTGAAAGGGAAGTGTGTGCCACACTCATTTCAAAGGAATGCTTGCAATTCGGTGGTAGATGATGCAGACTCCAATTAGTGATCCACAAGGTGTTGAAAAAACAGGGCCCGAGGATGTGTGGGAAATACTGGCTGGCTCACTTCCAGCAACTTGAAGAACACCTTCTTTACTTAGATGTGAAGCCACATCGATATCAACGTGAAATGCTATTCAAAATCACATCCACAATAGTAGAAATGGAAAACAAAATAGAACCAAAAAGAAAAAACAGTGGAGCACCTTAATGCTAGTCATGCTTGGTGCTAAGAAGCCTTTACATTTTTCTATCCAAATCTTATTTAGAATATCTTACATAGCATTAGGTTTTATAATTTAAATACCATTCACTTTTCATTTACTGCTTCAATCACCGACATGTATGCTCAGCTTTGGGTGTACAGCTCTTCACAGCGCCTGTCGTCCAGTGGAGGGGGTGGACGTGGACAATAGGCAACAAATGCAGATGTTTGAGTTGAGAAATAGAAATAAACTCAGTGTGGTCTCAGAATTGGGATTATTTGGTCTGGAGAAAAAAATGGGTAAACTGTTACTATGGAGATGTTTCAAGTTGAAAAATTTTGCATGTGTACTTCATCTTATCTAAAATGTATTTATAAATGAAGGAGAAAGACATATTCTGTCCATAATGTGGAGGAATTCCTAGAGATAAGATGTAGTTGTCCAGAGGAGCACTTACGGGGTCATTGACAAAGATGCAAACAGAATTCCAATTTCTCTGTCTTCAGATTTGTGTTTTCTTTCCCCATCTCTGTGGCTAAGTGAAGTTGTGCAACTTTTCTTTCTTTTTTAAAGGATATTTATCATGGTACTTTATGTAATAGAATATACTGCATACCTGACAGTTTTAAAAAAAAACTCTTTTACTTTAGCTATCCGTTAGATAACTGGTGTGCAACTGAATGGCTGTTCTTTTTCTGCTGCCCACACTATGACTATTCTATGACTTTTTGTCTAACATGTCACATTCTCTAAGGGCTTTGTATTCCCATAATTTTGGGGTGTTTTAGTGAGAAAAGGATGGCCTTGTAAATGAGCACTAATAAGGTTTCATTTCTGCCAGGATTTAGTTCAGACTCACCCCACATACCCTGACCATAGAGGTGCCTTCGAGAAGGACCAACCGGACTGAAATAGCCAACAAGGAACCCAGGGTGAGACTTTGCTCTCAGGGCCCCGTGGGTCATCCGGAGGGAGCCAGGTTCCCTGCCGTGCGGATAGAATCATGAGCGAACCCTCCTGCTGCTTTTCAGTGGGCACAGGGGTGGCTGTGCTGCTATGCAGGTATTTCTTTCTGGATTACAACGCAATCAGAGGGACTACAAATCAGGAAAGAGCCACATATGGACAGGCCTGGATAAACTTAAAAAAACCAAAACAGAACAGAAAGAGAAACTTTTATGGAAACCTTGGAATGTGAAAAGTTTTGAGGACACCATGTAGCAATGGTATGTGACACTGATGATCTGATTTTAAATCATCAGTGAGAATTCTGAAAATCATAGAGGAAAATATTATTTTTGTTTCACTACTAAGAGCTGATTAGAAAAATAAAGAGCATAACTCAGTGGTTAAAGTCTGAAATATTAACTATTCAGTGACAGCTGCTCTCCTAGAAAACTGATCTTCCTGAAACTTATGCCTAATCAGACATTTAAAAAATCCAAACATTTAAAAATGTTTGGGTGAAAACATCATGTAACCACTATTCAGCCTCATCAGGTACACTGACTGTGTAATTTAACATGCAGTTGTGCACTCTGGATGCCTTCTTCACATGGATGGGGTGGGAATATTCTGAACAGAATCCTGTAATGCTTCCTAACCTGGAGTTAACAGAGCAAGGGTTCTGAAGCCCTGGGCTTACTTAGATGTTTGTTGACCATCTGAGTACCTTTAGCTACACTAGAAGCAATGGCCTTACTAAATAGTCAAATCAAACCTAAGGTCTCTTTATATTAGCATGACACTCATTAGCATTAACATGACTCCTCATATGAGAGAAAAAAGGATGACAGTTTCAGTTTTTCATACCATACTACTCCTGTGACTCAGCCTCAAAAGTAGTCTTGTGAAGCCAGTGTTTAATTTGATAAGCTATTTGCAAAATTGTGTAGGAGAAATGGTTATTCACATTATATAAAGTCTTCGAAGTAAACTGAGAAAACCCTAGAGCCTGGGTGTCCGCAGCACTCCCAGGCAGCTGCTGTCAGGGTCTCTTGTTCCCAGATCAGTCCAGGTAGGTCTCTCTGCCACTGACTTTTAGGCACATGTGAAGTTGTGCTTCCTGGTACTTGGGCTATGGGTTGTCTATAAGGATGAGGTATAAATGTAGCTGCACACACACAAACACATGCCACCCTTATAAACCTACAGGCCATTGTACATGCATTTGTTTACTCATTCATTCACAACAAATATTTATTTAGCATCTACCATGTGCTAGGCATATAGCTGTGACAAGTACTGTTTCTGCTCATAAGGGGATTACAGTGTTTGGGGGCAAGTCAGAAATTAAACATATAATTACAGATGTCGTGAAGGTGAATGAAAGGTAGGATAGAAGCACATACTAGGGGCCTAACCTATGAAGGGCATCAGAGAAGGCATTCTAGGAAGAGTGACGACTAGTCTAATGGCAGGGAAAACCATGCTTTCTGGGCCAGGCGAATTGACTCCCACTGGATGGAAAGGAAATGAATGGGGCTGGATATCTTATCTGCATTAGAAAGGTCTTGGTGGAAGCTCCAGATATGAAGGTGGAGAAAACTTTATGAGACAGCAGTGAAATGGACTTGGCCCAGGCAAGTGAACCGATCAGAAGTCAGCCTGAGACCCTCATAAGCTTCGAGAGGAGAATGGTTTCTGCTAAGGCCCCACATTTGAGGGAACCGGTGGCTTGTCGGTTCTTCCTCTTGTGCCCCTTGTCTCCAGCCTAGTACTCAGTGAACTTACCACCAACAGAGAAGCAGGTGACTAGCTTTTGTGTTTATGAGATAGAAAGCTGAAGTGTTTTTCTGCCTATTGTTGGGTGGTTTTGGCTCCTCAAGCACAGACAGAAAATAATTACAAATGATTTGGTTGGTTTTTCTTCTTTCAAAGCATTTGTTTGACCTGTTTATGCTTTTCCTTTACAGCTGCAATGTTAATACAGCTGCACTTGCAGAAAAATTTTAGGTATTGATAGTCTTCTGTTGCACACTAAAACAAATCCCAGAACAAAAAGATGTGCCATTAAGAAGTTGTGAATATTGTGATAATTTTCTCCCATATTAATAGAACCCTAAACTAGATGATATCTCACACATTGTATTAAGAAAAGATTATTTCTTCACTCAACATTATTAATTTAATTGCCCTGGGCAAATAATGTTGGAGGGAAACTTATTATGTAGCTGGGGAGATATGACATATGTAGCTATGGAGATATATAATAATTAACTTCAGCATGAGCTAGAAGGTGGAAAAGAGATGCTCTGGATTATAGGGGTGGGGTTTTGATTACTGAGATATTAGAGAAGGCTGCAGGAACATGGTGACTGGGCTGGTTCTTGAAGAATAAGGGAATTTGGAAATTGGAGGGGCTGGGAAATGGGCAGGGCATGAATGTCCAGGGGAGACAACTTTGAGTAAATGTTTAAAGGCAGGAAGTAAGAGCATGTAAATGAAACACAAGCTGGAATGTTTAGTTGTTGCACAGAGAAAGCAAGGCCGAGAAGGGAAACGTAGGGAGTGGGCCAGCTCATCATTGGTCTTGGATGCCTGATTAGTGGGGATTCACTGGGAGAATTTTTTTTTTTCCCTTCCCTCATGGAGCTCATATTCTAGTTCAGGGTGTCTCAAAGTATGACATTCAAAATTCTAGTCAGTGTAGGGCCAGCAGTCAATAGCAAAAAGGGGTCCTTTGATTTTTTTTTTATTTTGGTTTCATTAATATAAAATCACATGAGCAACATTGTCATTACTAGATTCCCCCCATTATCAAGTCCTCACCACATACCCCATTACAGTCACTGTCCATCAGCATAGTAAGATGCTACAGAGTCACTACTTGTCTTCTCTGTATATATTGCCTTCCCTGTGCTCCCCACTATATTATGTGTGCTAATTGTAATGCCTCTTATTCCCCTTCTCCCTCCCTTCCCACCCTGCCTCCCCAGTCCCTTTCCCTTTGGTAACTGTTAGTCCATTCTTGGGTTCTGTGAGTCTGCTGCTGTTTTGCTCCTTCAGTTTTTGCTTTGTTCTTATGCTCCACAGATAAGTGAAATCATTTGATACTTGTCTTTCTCCACCTGGCTTATTTCACTGAGCATTATACCCTCTAGCTCCATCCTTGATGTTGCAAATGGTAGGATTTGTTTTCTTCTTATGGCTGAATAATATTCCATTGTGTATATGTACCACATCTTCTTTATCCATTCATCTACTGAGGGACACTTAGGTTGCTTCCATTTCTTGTGTAAATAGTGCTGTGATAAACATAGGGGTGCATATGTCTTTTTGAAACTGGGATCCTGCGTTCTTAGAGTAAATTCCTAGGACTGGAATTCCTGGGTCAAATGACATTTTGATTTTTAGTTTTTTGAGGAACTCCCATATTGCTTTCCACAATGGTTGAACTAGTTTACATTCCCACCAGAAGTGTAGGAGGGTTCCCCTTTCTCTGCATCCTTGCCAGCATTTATTGCTTCTAGTCTTTTCTATGTTGGCCATCCTAACTGGTGTGAGGTGATATCTCATTGTGGTTTTAATTTGCATTTCCTGGATAACTAGCGATGTGGAGCATCTTTTCATGTGCCTGTTGGCCATCTGAATTTCTTCTTTGGAGAAGTGTCTGTTCATATCCTCTGCCCATTTTTAATAGGGTTATTTGCCACTGGGAGATTCTGAGGGGAATGGCATAAGCAGAGCTATGCCTTGGAAAGTGTAACCTGTGTTTAGGATGGCTTCCTCTTCAGGACATGTTGGAAACAGGGAACTCAGATAGGGGACTGCTGCAGTACTCTGAGTGTGAAATAAGGAGGGTGTGACTTCCCAGGGTGGTGGAAGAAATGGGCAGAAGGATATGGATGGGAAAGACATTAATGAGTATATGTAGTTCCTTCAATTTTGTGAGATATTTCTGGTTTATATTTTAATCTCAAAATATTCAACTGTGGTTTTAAAGTGGTATCTATGAGCTTTAGCAGATACAGAGCCAGATTCTCCATGTGCCTAGGTTAATCATAGGGTGTTAAGTCAACACTGCTTACTTCGTAGGCCACTGACTACAGTTTTCACATCTTTGCCTTATTATTTCCCCATTTGTACTTGAAATTCACTTTCACGTACATTGTCCTTTCTAGAACCTTGTTTTTGTAGGCAGGGTAATTAATATCACCCTTATTTTGCAGAACACCTGCCCAAGGCCATAACTAATATTCTACTAAAGGTTCTTTAGGTTCTTTCACTGTTTCGCATAGTCTTTCAATTTGCCTCATTTTGAGGGTTCAAGCTCCTACTAAGGTTTTGAGAATCTAGAGTGACAACAGGAAATCTACTCCAAACTCAGGCATTATGGTCAGTCCCTGCTCCCCTTGCTTCTCCTCCCCATCCCCCTGCCCCATTAGAATTTGGGATGGCTTAGAATCAATGGTAGACTCTAGTGCATTTCTAGGACAACTTAGCCTTCAGTTCAATTTGAGGCTTTGGAAACGACTTCACACCAACTCCGGAGAGGCATTTGGATGTTAAGATTGGGTCAAACCAGTGGACACTGGAAGAGGAGAGGATGGGCTGGCAGGAAGGAATGTAATCTTTCAGGCCTCAAGAGCTGTTCTCAGGCCTGAAAAGGTCTTCCACTTTGTTTACTCAGCAATTGTCCGATTTTCTGAGAGACCTCCATGAGAAGAGGCTGTGTGCTGCCTTGGCGGACAGCATGTGCTCTGGAGACTCCAGACGTGAGTTCAAATTCTGCCTGACTAGTTGTGTAGCCTTAGACAACTATCCTAACCTCTTGCCTTAGTTTTCCTTTCCACAAAATAGGACCCAGCAGTCCCCCCTTACCCAGGGTTTCGCTTTCTGAGGTTTCACTTACTGTGGTCAAGTCTGGTCATGAAGCAGATGATCCTTCTGACGTATGGTCAGAAGGTCAACAGTAGCCTAACGCTACGTCACAGTGCCTCATTCACCTCGCTCATCTCCTCACTAGGCATTTTATCATCTCACACCGTCACAAGAAGAGGAAGGGTGAGTGTAGTACAATAAGATATTTTGAGAAAGAGAGAGAAAGACCACATTCACGTAACTTTTATGACAGTATATTGCTACAATTGTTCTATTTTACTATTAATTATTGTCATTAATCTCTGGCTGTGCCTAATCTATAAATCAAACTGTATCATAGGTGTGTATACATAGGAAAAAATTGTAGTATATATAGAGTTCTGTACTGGCCACAGTTTCAGGCATCCACTTGGGGTCTTGGAACATATCCCAGGCAGAAAAGGGGAATTTACTTTGGGAAGACAGTGTGAGGACTGCATGTGCAGCACGAGAATACAGGTTAGTTTGTAGCTGCTCTGTGCCTACAATGCCGATCACCCTCCCCCCCTTGGTGCTCTCACAGACCTCTGCCCGACTCTGTCGTAGGAAGAGCACACAGTATTTTATTGTGTTTTTTTTGTCTTCTCACTATGAGCTCCTCGAGGGTTGGTACAATAATGCTAATAGCCCATGTCTGAGGTCTGACCATGTACCAGGAACTGTGGTAACTTAAAATGAGAAGACTAAGGTTTGAGAGATTAGTTTGCCAAGAATCACACACGAGTTAGCAACAGATGGGATTCAAAGCTGCATACACTGAGTTGCATTCTCAACCACTGTCCTACCGAACTTCGGTGTTAGTCATCTTTGAAGCTGCTTGGGCCTAGTACATTGCCCAGCATGGAGTAGATGCTCATTTAATGCTTGATGAATGGGTTCAGTGGATTTTACTGTATGCGTGATTGAGTTTGGACACATCTCATACGACCGGTGTGGGATAGTGCTAAGTATCTAAAAGCACTGAGAGGTACTGTTGCCCCAATTTTCATAATTTCACTTTGGCTTTCAGATTTTTAAATTTCAGGTCTGACAGGTAATGTTATTCTTTCTTCTTATATGGGGGAAGGAAGATGAGTCTTTAAAGGTTAAGTTAATTGCCCAAGAATTAACGGTCCCAGACTAGTTCGCAGGCCTCTCTATCCAAAACAACTATCCTTGAATTGGTGCAGAATTTCTTATAACCTCTGATTGGACTCCCCTGTAAAGAATGCTATTAACACTAATATTGGCTCATTTGGAAATAAAGCTGTTTGTTATGCTACTAGCTAATAACTGAATTTACTTAAGAGCAAAATAAAACAGAGGGTGGCAGGCAACTTCATAGCATTTTTCTCATTCATTTACATTCATGCATTCAGGAAATCATTATCGAGCATCTATTATGCAGCAGTCACCATGCATAGCACAATGTTCTAGAAAATAGTAAAACAACCCTGCTGGGGTTTGCCCTGAAAGAGCAACCGAAACAACTCAAAGGACTTTTCCTTTTTTTTTAAAGAAGTGGATTGTATCAAAGGATGTATATAAAGTAAAAAGAACCCTGGATGTGGAACCAGAAGCAGAGGATTACAATCCCAGTGCTCATGCATAGTGATAAAATATCCAGTTTACTGTGCAAGCTTCCAATTATAAAATAAGTCACAGGGATAGAAATTTCAGCATAGGGAATACAGTCAATAATATTGTAATAACTTTGTATGGTGACAGATGGTAACTACACTTACAGTGGTGAGCATTTCATGATGTACATAGTTGTTGAATCACTATGTTGTACTCCTAAAACTAATATCATATTGTGTATCAACTATACTTCAATTAAAAAAAACCCTGGAACTTACTGAGCACATATTCAGAGACAGGTATTGTGTAAAGCCTTCTCATTTATAATCATTTTTCAAAATTTATAAACAACTTTATTGAAATTTCATTGACATAAAAATTGTGTATTTTTAAAGTATACAACTTGATGTTTTGATATACATATACATTGTAAAATCATCACCACAATCAAGCTAATTAACCTATTCATTACCTCTACACAATTACCATGGTGTGTACGTGTGTTGAGAAGGTTTGAGATCTGTCCTTTTTAGCAAATGACAAGTACAAAATAGTGTTGTAAACTATTGTCACCATGCTGTGCATCAGATCTCCAGAATTTATTCATCTTGCATAACTGAAACTTTGTACCCCTGGCCAGCATCGCCCCACTTTCCTCTCTCTCCAGCCCCTGGCAACCGCTATCTTACACTCTGCTTGTATGAATTTTAGATTCTATGACTTCTAATCATGCAATATTTCTCTTTTGGGGTCTTTCTTACTGGCTTAGCTTACTGTCTTCTGGGTTGATGTATTTTTGCAAATGGAAGGCTCCCTCCCTTCCTTCCTTTCTTTCTTTCATGGCTGAATAATTTCCATTATATGTATTTCACATTTACTTTATCCATTCATCTGTCAAACGACATTTTAGGTTATTTCCATACCCAAAGTCTTCTCATGTAATTTTTTTATTAGTTATGTGATCTGGAACAAGTCTCTTATGCAACATCAGCCTCAGTTTCCCACTGGTGGAGTGGCATAATAATTCTGTGTCTCTCCAGCTCACTGGGTGGTTATGAGCATTAAAGGAAGTACTATGAATGTGAAAGCTCCTTGCACTCTCTAGATCTCCATCTCAGAATCTATTATAACAACCTTGTTGTTTCTATTACTACAATTTGGATTTTCTTATAATTTATTATTTTTTTTCTGATTTATTGCATTTTTTATTCTGCCAATAAAATGATTTGCCAATAAAGCCAATATCTATACTAATTTGGGTATTTATAAATATGAATTTTAATAAATTATGTTTTTTTAAAGTGAACAGTGAAAAAGAAAGGACAGAGGAGACAGAGCTGGAGAAGAAAACCCAGGAGGGAGGAGAATGATACATCAAACAGGAGCAAAAGAATCGGTCAAAGTCAGGGACAAGGTCAAGTACTGAGATTATGACCCAGATTTAGAAATAATCCTAAAAAAAGGCTCTGCAAAATGGTGATTAGTTAAGGAAGAAGGTGGGATAAATTAGATATTAATTTTTATAATTTAGGTTTAAAAATTAATATCCATTTTGATTCTAATGTAGTCTAATTTTTCAGACTAATATTCCACATCAGAGTACAACGATTTGAATTGTTACTTAATGTTCACACTTGATTCCTTGATTCTGAACTGGATTATAAATTCTCAAGAGGAAGGGGGTTAATTCTGGATTTCTTCATATCCCTCTCCAAGCTCCGTAGAGGTCTGAGTCCTGGTGGACGGGGAATGATCAGTTTATGGCAACTATATTCTGTTAAGTGATGTTCAATGTTTCTAATATCATCATCATTATTTTCTTAACTAAAATGTAGGATTATTGGCCTTTTATTTATGGAAGTAGTTCACTTATCTCAACTGTGGGGAGGTGAGAGCTAAAATCTTGAATGTGAAATAGTTATGAAAACTGCACAGCATGACTTTGGGGAGCTGAATCAAGTGAACTTTAGGATAGTATACAAACAGCCAATATGTTCTTAGAGTTTGAATAATTAAAACTTGGAAATTTATGCCTAGTATCTAGGATTTTCCTGCTCAAACACAGCACAGTCACCACCCGCCCTTGCCAAAGCTGTCATCGTGAGCTTAAATCAAACACGGGCTCTGTTTCAAGTGACTGTGCCCTCCCGGCAGTGTTCCACCACAGCTCAGATCTCCACGGCTAGCACTTTGGCTGGCTCTGGTGCAGAGAGGAAAGTTTACATCTGCATAGCAAGTAGGAAGGTGCCTTTTGATTCTATGTCCAGGGATTTGATTAATTCTGTGTATTTGCATTGAGAAGCTATTGAGAAATCAGAGCCAGGGATGGAGTCTGCAATTCATTCTCCACCTTCTCTCTGCTGCAGGAACAAGTGACTTTTAACTCTTACCCTGTAAAATTGTTATTAGACTATCCTTGGTCCAAAGCACAGGTCAACCTGACATGTCAACACTGATCATGGCTGAATAACTGTTGAGTGGCTCATTCATAATTCATGTATCTGAAAAGTATAATATGTGTATTTAGGTTGCTGACTTCCCAATCCTATTTTTGATATTTTCATAGCAGAACCTAAAAGCCTTATGTTCTATTAAACTATTCCTCATATAAATCACTTTTTTTTTCATATCAGTGTTCTCAGTGGAATTCCTTTTGGTCTAGTAGCACTTAAAGTAAATGGGCATGGTATAGTATTTCCCTGAATTCTGTAAAATACCACCTGTGAAAATCCCCCCCTTTCTGTTCCCTTCCTTTTCATTTTTCCTAAATCCACATGTTTTAAAGCATAAGAGCACACCAACCAACACCTGAGTTAATTAAAGATGAGGTATATGAGCTTCCTGAATCTACCATTGCTTACAATGCTGGAATATCATATACTAGGGCTGCTAACGAGTAGTAGATTCTGAAGTAGGACAATTCTTACTTGTCCTAGTCCTCTAAAAGCAAGTAACCAGATATTATTTTTCTTAATTCTCTTTGTTTTTTATTTCTACCTTGCTGCTGAGTTCCCAGGAAACAGACATTGGAGGGGGGACTGGAAGCACAGTCTTTGTTCAGGGAACATCCTGGTAGTTCTGACATTCTGGGGTGAGCAGATATTAAGTGTTTTCAGGGTATCTTTGTCACCAATTGAAGATCATCTGGAGTCTGAAATCTCATGAGGAAATCTAATGGTTTTTTTACCCATAACTGGAAGACATTGACCCCTGCCAGTTTCTTTAGGAAATGAGCTATTATTTTGATCCTCTTACAAAAACCTGGTTTTTGAGAAGTTCCTCTCCCTGTGGTGTTTTGGAAAGGTCTGCTGCTTGTCAGGAGTGATCAGTCTTGATTCCTAAAAAGCTGTGGCTGGAATGCTAATGACAACATGTTATGAATTGGCTTTTTGCATTAGTAACACTAAGCAGATACTGTCCTAACACAATGGTAACCCAGAGACTAGATCCAATGAAAAAACCTATTGTGATTAAATAGATTTCTCACAAAAATCATACTTTAACTAATTGGCCACTCAAAAATGAAAACACAAGTCTCTCATATTTTAACTTTTTTTAAACCAAGATTTCGTTGACAACCAAATATTGGCAAATTCAACATGCTTCTAGAAATTACTTTTGCATGTGCTTTGACTCAACCAAACCTTAAACTCTGTATTTCTACCCCAAATCAATCAGAACATTTTGACAATTGTATGATTAGAGGTATTAAGCTTTCACTGTCCACACTGATGAATAATGGGTGAAAGTTTGATTAAAAATTAGAAATAAAAGGTACTTTTAAGATTGTACCATTGGAATTGCAAATATAATTAAGCTGTAATTTTGTTCTAGGACTTAATTCAGGACTCAGAGTAATGAAACTTGGATGAGGGAATGTGAATTGAATAAATACTCCCTCATTTTCAAGGATAAGCTAAAAAGGTAGCTTAATAATTCTGGATAATTACTAGAAATGAGAATAGTGTGGGATAATACTTAGTAGCACTTAGAGTATGCTTACTATGTACTAGCAGTGTGCTAAGTTCTTTATGAGGATAATCTGACTTCTCACAGTAACACCATAATGCAGTTTCTGTTATTTCCATTTTACAGATAAGAAAAGTGAGGTCCCAAAAGTTTAGTAAAGTTGCAAAGCAGTCTGGCTCCAGAGTCCATTGATTAACCATGATAATTCTGAATTAAAGAGAAGTATCCCCAATGATAGGGCTAAAAGAGGGGTGTAGGAAAGGAGGAGGTTACTAATTTTTTCATAAGATTAAAAAAATACAATATAAACCAGAGCCACAAACCCTCTAAAAATGGATTCTTTTCCCAAAGGAGTTGAGAATTGAAGGAAGGCTTCCTGAGAAGCACAGGTCTTTACACCCTTTAGCTTTGCAGCTTAGCAGGGCAACAGCAAACAATGACCAAAAGAAAGAACTCAATGACCTCTAAGGGGGCCCCAAAAGCCTTTAAAGCACATTAACCTGGTTCAAAGGAAACTGACAGTATTGAGTAAAAAAAAACACCCTTATTTGCATGTATCTCGGTTGGTTCTTAATTCAAGCTTGGTTTCCACCTAAAGGGTGAAGTTATTCAACTTGGTTAGTGTGGCAAATGCTGAAAATAGAAACATAGAGCAACTGTTCGTAGTTAAGGGCTCACCTTGACCTTGGTGAGCTGTCAGGAAGAGCAGTTCAGCTCTAAGTGAGAAGTCTCTCCTCTAGCAATAAATCTTCCTGCGTCCAGACCCCTCTCCTTCTACCTGTGCCACTTTTGACCTTATCTAGCTTGGGATTCCATTTTCCTTCCTAAACTCCATTGTTCTTTTTAGAAAGTATGTGTTACCCTGCCCACTTATGCCTCCTCTTTTAGTCTTCCATTCTTTCCCTTGCTTATTTTGCAAGATCATTGCCCAGTATATTATACTTAGACAAAGCAAGAGCCTGCTTTCTCTCTGATGCTAATGTGCTCCCTTTAGCCCCCCACTCCCTCAACACACACACACTGGCAATCCTCCTCAGTAAGTTTATTTGGAAGCGGTCTCAGAAAAGATGTCTGGGCTGCACCTCTCAATACACTCAACATTCATCTTTGTACTGAATAAGAATAAACCCACTTGTTTTCAGACTTAGGGTACTGCCTTGAAGATAATATTTGTTTTTTAATCTAAATACATACATTCTTCCCAGTTTTCTGAATCCTTGGGAAATACTGAAAGGGTTTTCACCAAGCAGAATGTTGGGCAAAGTGTGGGAAATGGGTTCAAATAAAATGAAAAATAAGTTGAACTCTTATGTATTCTGAACTTTAATACAACATGTATTTTTTGAGTCCCTACATGGGTTCATGCACTGAGGGAACACCAAGGAAATAAAGGGTTCAGTTGTGGTATTCACAGTGAAGAATATTGGGTAAAAAGTGAGATGAAGACACAAGACTCCCTTATGAGTTCATCAGGATAACTCACCAAGGTATATTTAATTAGATCCAAGTGTCTGGCACAACCAGAGGCAAATATAAAAATATATCTTCCATCTAAGAGGAGGCATTTGCCTCTTACTTCTCTTCCCATTTAAAGATCACAGTGGCAGTGTGCCTATTATGTGATTAGTAGAACCGTGTGAGCGTGACCTTCCAATGGCCCGTCCCAGAACTCCACACATTCACAAGAGCTGAGGCTTGCACATCCCTCACAAGGCACATCCCTCCATTCTCACTCCCCGTGGTTCTGTACGTGTTCTTGACCCCTTATCACATCAGACCCCTTGTTATGTCAGACCACCCAAGCTACACGTTGGGGCGGCCTCACTTTTGGCTTCCTGTTGTGCCATCTCTGTGGCACACCTCTGCCTATCTGCTTACACTCCTTGGAAGCACGCCCTCTATTACCATGCAGGGAGCCCTGATCAAAACTGGCTGCACGTCCCCAAAGCCAGCAAAAACGTTTTTCTTCTCAGTGCATCTTCCTGGAGGTAATAATTATGTAATCATTTTGTTTCCCCTTTGCCGGGCCTGCTAGGACGGTCCCATCTCAGTTTTGCTCAATTTCTTTGCACAATTGTTCTCCTCCCTCCTCTTTTATGAACTATGTGGTTTTTGTCTTTCATCCTGATAGAATGGCTTTATATCTTTGTGTAGTTATGTTTTATTGTAACCTTCTTAGGAGTTTACAAATGTTTTTGGAAGTAGGTAGATGTTGTACAATAAGTTTTTATCTTCAAACTTTTTTTATTTTGAATTTACATGTAATGCCATATCAAACTAAATCTTCTTTTAATCTCCTACTTCATCCTCTGAGCTGCCCATACATGGGCCTCTCTGCTCATTATCTAACGGTCAAGTTCCACGGTTCTGGCTCTGAAGTTACAAAAACTTCGCAGAGGGGAGCATATTTCCCATGTCATTTATATCTAAGCAACTCATAAATATTTTGTTACGGTGGGCAGTGGAGGTGGTGGCAGCCAAGAAAAGGTGATAATAATGATGATTGGAGTTACTGAATATGTGACACACTTTGCATATAGTAATGCATCTTGTAGCATATTATCAAAGACATTTCATAGCCGTAGCTTCGTTGTCAAGATTGGAAAAGTTAAACTTTAGGAAGCAAACTGTTTTGGAGATAAACCAGAGCTGGTTTCCTTATGTTTCACTAACAGTCAGCTTCATCTGGGGTTTATAATGCACCTAGCAAGCTGAATTGGCTATAGGACCAATTTAGAAGCTCTGTGTAATGTCTTTGAATACCTGAATGTTGACACTAAATCCATAATTCACAATTTCAGGATATGCTTCTTGGGGGGAAGATGGGGTGGGTGGGGGATGCAGGGACAGAACAACAATGTGTGAGTTCAAAAGGGTTGAAGATGCACTTGGGGTATTTGGATTGGCACTCCAGAGCTCGCGGATGCTTGTGATTGCTTATCTGACTTATCTAAACTGCTGACGTCAAAAGAATTAGGCTAGAAATCTTATGATTACAGCTTTTCTTGTGATCTTTTCTGGTATTTCCTGTTTCCTGTCAGGCCAAATATACTTTGAGAGAGGGTTATTTTATGGCATTTCACGGCTTCTGCCTCAGCTAGAGCCAAAGGTACAGGGAGCATGAAGTAAAAATCATTAAGAACAACATCAGAAAGTTCTGTCCGCCCCCACCTCCCCTTACAGTCACTGACATTTCTTTTTAAACATCAAAAAAAGTTTCTGTAATCGTTCAGAGTAGGATCTTACTTTCAATGAAACAAAGTCTATTGTTGATTAAAAAGAAGAGGCCACTTCAATTGTATTTCTAACTATTACCTTATTTGGGTGGTAATAAGCAGGCAGGGTGTGAATGGCATAATGCAGGCAGCCAAAAAGGCTTCTGTGAGGAGAAAGATAGTTCTAGAGGAGGAAGGGGGAAAAATGGCTACCAAAGGCCACACTTATCCTTTGGGGACACAAACATCTAATAGAAGCAGGAAAGAAAAAAAAAATGGTTGGGATGAGCTTTATAAAATCTTGCCTAAATGTTGCTAAATCTTCAACTTGCTTTTTGAACTCAGCACTATATTTGCGGAGAGCCTGAGGGATTGAGAAATTAATCCTCAATGGTTTATGTGCAAAGGTACTTCAGATCCCAGCTTTCAACAGCCACATGCATTGGCCTGTCTGGCCCATCTTCCTGAAATTCTACCTCCAGGCAACAATGCAGAAAGAGGCAGAACTATAGGACAGGACCACAGCAATATTTCGTTTATGAAGGCTTAGCGACCAGCAGCTCCCATCTCTATTTCTCTTACGTATAACTTCCTTTAACCTCACAATCCTGTTTAAATTCTCACTTCTCATATTCTATTCTGGTGAATGCCTACCCTTTTAGCACTCTGCAGGCACTCTAGATGGGGAAATTTACAAAAAGTGGGCCTGGGACTTGCCCAGAACAATTTATAATCTAAGTTTGAAAACAAGAAAAATACGTGTATATAAATACACATATGCATTTGTGGGTACACATATAATTCTTGTTTGTGTCAGATGGACACCACACATTCATAAGCAATCACACAGATGTTAGTTCTTGGGAATGAAGAGAACAGAAAATTAGATTTATAGGGATTATCAGGTAGAGGGGCATTTTTGGGGTTTGACCACGGCAGACAGCATGGCTGAGCATGAAGGGACCTCAAATTCAGCTCCAAGTATTTTGTGTAACCTCTGTGGGGTCTTAAATTCTGTCATCTAAAAAAATGCAATGGTTTAATTAGATGATCTTAAAGGCACTTTCTATTATGAAATGCAAAGACTTCTCTACTTTTCTACTTAAAACTTTTCAATGGTCCTACAAAAGTTAAGATTTCTTGTCCATATGCAAGTTGGTTCCATTAATGTGTCTTTGTTTCCCACTATGCTTTACTCCAAATGCCACACAGGTTAACTTGACTAATCTCCATTTCTCAATCTTATGTTTTTACATCTTTGTACCTATGCACATTCAATGTCACCTTGTCACACCGTGTTGAGGTCTTAACCATCTTAAAGACATAGCTATAATGACCAGTCCACACAAAGCCTTTCTGGGTCACTCTATCTCCAGTCCTCATGGAGTACCTATCACACTTGGTTTGTGTTCAAGTTTGTGGTTTTATCAAACTCACTATGTTATAAGCTACAGAATAAATTGTACTTTTCTTATGTACTTTTCATCCATCCAATGGCAACTAGCCTTCATAGAATTGTTTGCTTAAGAAAGCCCAACAACTTGAAGAAAGAAACATGACTTGGCGAAGTAGGAGGGATAGACTGTTCTGAGACTGTGATGATAAACTGTGTGTCAGGGCTTGACTTGGAGGAAAAGAAGAGCATAGCTGGAATGGGAGGTCTGGATGGAAGAACATTAAGAATATATATTTTTCAGGACAGCGGTGTCCAGTGGTAAAGGGCTTTGGCTTAATGGTTTGTATATTATGTCTTGTGGTTCTGTATAAAATACTATAGCACTTGGGAAAACTGGTTAGTAAGTTCAAGGGAGGACATTCTACATCTAAAAATTCTCAATATCCACTAAGCATGGTTGGTGAAATCAAACTGATGGTTGGAAATCCATTGGTACCTCAAGTCCAACTCTCCATCAGCCACTGTTGCTAGAGTGACTTTCTAAACTGTAAATAAAACCTATCATGTCACTTCCCACCAAAACTATTCAAAGCCTTCTCCTTGTCGGAGGATATACTCTTGAAAAGCCAGATGAGGAGGCCCTCAGTAAACCAGTCCCCAGCCTTCCTGTCTAGTCTTACCTCTATCCCTCCTCTTGATAGACTCCATATCCAACAACTTGGCATTTCTCAAAATTTCCTACATTTGTTCCTATTGTTTCTTCCTCCTGTAATATTCTCTATCTTTTCTTCATTTGGAGAAATGTAACTTACTTTGAATTGTACTTCAGAAATCACCTCCTCTCTGGAAACTCCTTTAACACCCTTCATGCAGACAGAATTAATCACTCCCTTGAGTGTTGGCATAGATTTTGTGTATGTAACTCTAGGATAGCATTGTTACCTACCTAGCTTTCTTTATCATCTATCTATCTATCTATCTATCTATCTATCTATCTATCTATCATCTATCTATCTATCATCTATTTATCATCCATCCATCCCTTCCTAAACCTCTATTTCCTTGGTTATTGAATTTTTACTTTCTAAGGAACCAAGACAGGGTCTTGCACATGATAATTACTAAATGCATGTATTTGAATAAGCAGTCCCGGTTCTTCCTTGATGTTCCCACAGAGTATTCTTTCTACTGTGTCTTAAAACATGTGCCATTCTTCTTTGATATCAGTGGGTTGTTTTTGTATCTGTCTCTTCATAACCTCCTTCCTTCTGCTATCCTCCCAAGTACATAGCACAGTGCTATACACTGAGTAGACACTCACAAGGCAATTATTTAATTGAATTGCTTTGGAAGAGATACCTAGAAGTTTGAATTATTTATTTCTCTTTCCTAATAGTTTGAATAAATAACCACTAAGTATACGTTTCAATTTCTTCTCTAAGTTGGGAATACATCCCCATTCAAATGATATTTATTGCTTAGTAGGTATAAATATTTGTATTTAACATTAAAACATAATTTTGTAATCTGTGACCTCCTACCTACAGTGTTTCTAATTATTTTTGGAGAGTTTGAGACATTTAAGCATTTTTTCTTCATAACAAAGTTGGTTTTAATCCAGATTGTTTGTTCACATTCTACAGTGCATTTATCATCAAATCAAACAATAGGGCATTCAGGGCTGAAGAAGGTAGAATAATTTGCTTCAGAGTTTACAAATCTGGTGGTCACAATTCTTGATTCTATATACCAATTGACAAGGAAATCTTTTGTTCTACTCTAGCATTAGGGACTGATCCAAGATACTGTGTGGAATTCAACTAATATTCAAAGGAGATAAGACGGGCAGAAGATAGGTGGACCTAAACCTCCAATGAGTTAGAGAAGGGCAGGGAGGGAGGCAGCAGTTTCTCTGTATCGGCTGCCATGGAAGAGGCAATATGATCCCAGCTACAGTGCTGCCAGCAGGAGTGTTCTTCTCCTCACCCCTCCCAGTGCCTCCCACCCATCCTCTCACGAGGGGCCAGAGTGCAGAGACAGGCGAAGGATAATTCTTAGAAATGTCCAATTAGCACATTCAAGCAATGAAGATGCATGACTGACCAGAGTACAGTGCCCGGTATGATTATAAGGACAATTCCAATTTGTAGTAAGTATAAAACCTCAGCTTTCAATGTGAAAACTGACCAGAAAGGTGTGCCTTGTACACGTCCTGTTTCATGCCTCCCAGTCATTCAGTGGAACTTTTCAGAGTTAGAGTCCGGAGCTGGTTGCTCAAATGTACGTGTGTATTTAAGAGGAAAAAGAGGGCTGATAGGGTAGAATAATTGGGTTCAGCATACACACGGGAATGTAACTAGAATAAACAATATTGAGTAATGCAGTACTCAAGTATAGGGTCCAGCATGTGGTAGCCCCACCAATGTGCAAGGAGATAATGAATTTTGAAATAGATTCGTGTGCTTTTTCCTTTTGCACTCTTTTATGTGTATCTTCCCTTTCTACCCCACCAGTGTCATCCACCCGGAACAATTAAGGATGCTACAGCAATAATGAAAAGAGAAAGAGGGCGTCAATACTAATTGCTTGATCTTCAGAGTTAAGAGGCTTTTTTCTGTTTATTTGTCGTTTGGCTGGTTTTTGTGTGTGAGTTTACAGCACAACATAAAGTTGGGAAATGTTCTTTGTGGAAAGATAAAGGGACTCTCTACATTCTTTTTGTAGATCTCATTAACGGTGGGAGTGAGGCCTGCAGGTATAGTTTCTTGCCCCATTCACTTTGAGGCATCCTTCTTCTGGGAAGGAGATGGCACAGGATAAGGACATCTACTCCTGACACCCTGGGGAATTGTGGGGAACCAAGAGTCAAAAGCAGAACCCAGCGGTCAGGTGGACATGCCTTTGTTTCCCTGTCCCGGACTGGCACTTAGCATCGCGCACAGTAGAAACGCTCAGATAAGTGTGTGGGAGCCCAAGACACACATTCACCCAGATTCCGTCTTGCTGAGGGAAAGTATGTATCCAAAAGAAATAAATTAATCTTCAAGAGACCGACCACTGCCTTGTTAATTAGCAAGTATAAATTGTTTTATCCTCCATTAGGGTGGAAAGATTTGATTAGTTGGAGAAACAGCCTATCTTTTATTGCACACTTGAGTGTGGAAGTTTAAAATCTGTTACAAATGTTTTCCACATTGACCGTTTCCTTGCCACTTGTGTGGGTATTTTGGTTACCCTTCTTGTACTTGAATTCAGTTTTTCTGTAGTGACCCAGCCTTACTTTCTTCCACTTGGTGCTCTGTGGTCAGCAGTACCTGGCCTTTTGCCTTCTCTTTCTAAATCATTGTATTTAGCACATTTCATCTATTTTTTTTGAGTGACTTTTTGTCACAGACCCTTTAAACGAGTCTGTCTTTGGGTTTTCAGACGCGTTCATCCAGTCTGTAGATTTGAGTGAGATATGGACGCCATCCAAAGAAAGATGGAGAAGGAAGCAAAAGAGAATCTTCATGCTTTGGCTTTAATTCCAGAAGCTGAGAAACAGCCGAGGATTCAATGGGACAAGTTCTAATTACTGCATTATATGTGACTTATCACCCTTGGTTATTTAATTTTTCTTTTCAATACCTTGACTAAAGATTTATATTCACTCCCATTATATCTTGCACTTTGATTTTATTTTACAATTTTCTGACTTTTCCACTTTTGATTTGCTACTGCAAGGTAAATGCAACTGCTACCTAATTTCTCTTGAAATTTGTTCTTGAAAAATCTCCAGGGATTTTAATTTTCTGCAACAAACATGGCCCCTTGGACTCCCCTTTAAGCCCATATGCAACTACACCTGCTTTGTTTTTGTCAGCTATGCCTTCCAATTGCCCACAAAGCCAACGTGTAAGTTTTCTCTTGTTGCTAGTGATAAGGAACATGACCTACGGGCTTTTCTGTAGTACCCCCTCAGCACTTGTGTGAGAGATGATGAAGTCACAGAATGCTCAGGTCCGGGGGCTTGGCTTATAATCTATAAAACATCATGCTATGTGGATTTTTTTAGGCAAGAAGTAATATTCTGAAGGGAGGGTCTCTGATAATGTAGTTTGAGGAAATTTAACACAAGTGCAAAGATACAAAAGGCATTTCTTGGGGTGGTCTCTTAGCATTTGAGAGATGGAAGTTAATTCTACAGAGAAATTTATGGAACAGTAGAGAGAGATAAGTAGAAAAAGAAAGAATAAAGTCTGCACTGTGTGTACATTTAGGCTAGCACATTGTATTTAAATCACAAGTACTTTGAACTTTGCTCACTATTTCTGATATGGTGATATGTACTTACTATGTACTGTGAAGTGTCTGATAATTAAGGTGTGAAAAAAATCAGATAGTAGAAAAGAGCACACACTTTCAGTTGCTTCTCTGAGTTTAAAAATTAACTTGTAGTTTGGTCTTTTTACAATAACGCTTCTAATGTTTTCCTTTTAGAAATTAGTTAGATGCAAGAGTCAACGGTTTGTTGTCCAGTTAAACCAGGTTTGTTGAAAGAAAGAAGATAGAAGGAAAGAAAGAAGAAAAGAAAGGAAGAGAGAGAGAGAGAGAGAGAGAGAGAGAGAGAGAGAGAGAGGAGAGAAAGAAAGAAAGAAAAGAAAGGAAAAGAAAAGAAAAGAAAAGAAAAGAAAAGAAAAGAAAGAAAGAAAGAAGAAATTATTTCTAGGAAAAGAGCAGAAGACATGGGAATAACATCCTCCATTCAGTTCTGTCCCCTCAAAAGCTCATTTGTAGGACTGGGTAAACACATACCTCCCACATTCTATTTTTGAAATTACATTGAGGGATATACCGACTGTTATCTGTAAGAGAAGCCACTTTTGAAACTTTGGTTGATGTAACATGTTCCAAATGCAGGAACAGAATAATTTTGTTAAAGTATATAAAAGCAGGCATAATTTTATGCATGAGTTCTAAAATTGCATAATTATCAGTAGATTTAAATTTCTTCCTATGAAGAGAGAACTGTCTCATATTAGCTTTGCACACTCTTTACACCTTTTTAACAGTTCTGAAATTTATTCTTGTGTATTCTTTTCTTTTACTTTAAAAGCTATAATGACTAATCCTGACCTTTTGGCAGAATATCAGTTTAAAAATGATTCCATTAAAAGGAAGGACCAGAATTCATATTTCTTGAGTAATCTGTGCCTAGCAAAAATGTTCATTCGTGCTTTTAATGGCAACTGGTAAGCTGTTTTATTCCTTCTGATAATTTTTGTTTTCACTTATTAAGGTGCATTGAGTGGCTGACAAGTCAAAGATGCTAGGGAGAACACAAAGAAGGTAGAATGCTCTCCAGAGTCCCCAAAAGCTGAAAATCTAGGTGGGGAGAAAGAAAATTACATTAGTTGTAATAAAATGACTTGCCTGTGAAATGAACACGAAGTTCTGTGAGGCTTCAGAAGAGAAAGTCACAGCCTTCCTCAGTAATCTCAGGAAAGCTTCACGCAGGGAATGACATACAAATGGGGAATGGCAGAAGTTGGGGACATGGTGGGAAGTCATTTTAGGCATTGGGGACAATGGGCAGAAAGCAAGCAGGAAGCTGTGGGATACTTGTCCTGTCTGGATGGACTGTAAGTATTTAGTGGACAATAATGACAAATAAACAGGAAAAAAAACCAACCTAGTTCCAGAGTGTGGCAAGCTTTGCATGCAGGGTAAAAAGATTTGGGGAGTTCTCTGAAGACAATGAATCACTGAAGGATTCTGAAGAGCTGCGAGACTTATCTTGATTTTCCTGTTAATCTTAATTGATCTAAATCACAGAGTAGAGAGGAGAAGGACAAACAGGGTCCTGGAATTGGGGGCAGTTGCAAGATGATAGACAAAACAATATGGGGTTTGCCTAAGGGCCATGTGGCTGAACAGAAAGAAGGCAGTGAGTGTGAGAGAAATCATCTAGAAAATAATAATACCAATAAATGATGATGGTTACCATTTACTGAGAATGTAAGTAGGGCTTAGGGTCTTTTTAGGCACTTTTTTTGGGGTATTGTCTCTTTAGTCCCCACTTTTTGTGACGGTACTACTGTTACTCCCTTTTCATAGTAGAAGAAACAGAGGCACAGAGAGAAGTGATGTGCCCAGGCTCACATGGTTCAATAATAGAGAGGCAAGACTTCAACATTTTTAAATCTCAACATTACAAATATGTTCTGGTATTCTTAACCTATCTTTTTGGAACCTTTTGGAATTGAACAGTTGGACAGAGCAGTTTTGAACCTGGGTTTCTGCAGGGGTCATGTCATTTTGAAAACAAGGAAGTCAGGTTTAGTTCATTATAAGATGATGTGTCCCAATTTTCACTCAATTTTGCATTTACACTTAAAGGATGGATGAAGTGTCAATGATTATTATCCAGTACAGTTACAGATTGAGAGCAGACTAATGTCTAGAAGAAGTAGTGTTAGAAAAATGTTATGAATTAATGTCACTACTGTGAAGACTAATTGATTCTTTGATCAAAGCAATTTGTCCTGCTCTGAATGTAATCAGTAATATTGATGAGAATTTCAACGTGGGTTTGAATTTTTACAAATGTTTTTGAATTTCACCAGCTTTTAGCTAATGCTTTGAGTTGGCATAGAGGTTTAGACTAACAAATGCTAGTTTTTAAACTGAAATTGTAGAGAGAGCTCTGATTCAGAAATTCCTAATTGTTATTTTCTCATTTAGCATTTTCTCTTCCCTGAGTAACTGGTGTCTAGCATAGTCCCTGGTATACAATAAGTACTCAATAAATAATCCTTGAATTATAATGAGAGAAGTGTTCAGTCTTCAGTATATTTAATTTATGTCACATCTGATTCTTACGATATTTAAAAAAATACTTTGGCAATTTAAATTGTAGAACTCAGGAATCAGAATTCTTTTAGAGATTTTTTTCTTCTGAAGTTGTTTGATTTTCATGGCTGAGTATAAAGCAAATTTCTGATATTTGTGTTTTCTTTGAAAGACATGACAAGTTACCATGGCTATGGGGAAAATGAATTTTTTTTGAGGAAGTTGTTTTTTTAAAAAATATTTTTCTGGAAACAAAGGCTACTGAAATACAAACAAGCTTAATAAATAAGTAAAATGCAGTGTAAAACTGAGACCAGAGACACCAAAATGAAAGTTCAATAGCTACAGAGTTTGCAGTTATTTGGTTGAGGTATGAAATCAAATTATTTATTCAACTAAAAACGAGTCCTCCTAGGTGCTGTCTAGTCTTAGACAGGTTGCTGACTAGAATTACAATTAGAGTAATATTTGCACTCATAGCATTTGAGAAACTGCCTGTTTATTTCCAGTCCTTCTACCCTCTCCCCACTCCCCACTTCTGGGCATGCTTTCACCACCAGGCTTTAAAGCCTACTTTCTAGAGATAAGAAATGGGAATCTTCCTCTGGACCTTCCCTGTACTTTAAGCTTGGATTTCAAACAAAGCCCACAAAATAAGCAGAGAAATGTAAAGGAGGCACAGTCCTTTGACTTATTTTGCATGGTAATAGTATTTTTCTGGTTTGGGCAGGGTTTAAATTATATCAGGAGTCCTCGTGCTTGTCCACCTACATATAATTATTAAAGCAAGGCCTTGGTTTGAATCTGAATTACCCAGCATGTGCCCCGCTCATGTCAGTTTTGGGAGGAGAGTTGGGTAATTGAGATCCTGGTCAGGTTCCGACCCAGTGTCAGTGTGAGACCCTGGACAAGCTGTTCAGTCTCTAGTCTACTGTTTGCCTTATTTGTGTTAACTAGATAATTAGACCATCCTTTGTTTGCTTCATAGAGGGAAAATGATGTGAGCATTAGTAGAATTAAATAACTGGGTACAAGTCGATGAACTGAGTTGACGCTCCCACTCTGGGCATGCTCACAACGTCCGGAGCCCCTCTCCAGGGCAGATGGTGCCTCTGCCACTGCTAATGCCAACCCCCCCCACGTGCAAGGATGATGAGTCCCTTCCCCACGTTGTCCCCATTCCCTCCTCCGGCCTATTGCTTTGAACAGTCTCCATTAATCTTCAGTGAAGGCCTGTTTGAAGGTGACAGGAAGACGTTCACACAGATAACCTCCTTCTTAGCACTTCCTCACTGTTCCCATCTTCCGTCACTCACAAGCCAGTGAATTTCATCTTAAAATCACCGATGAATACACATTTATGCACTTATTTTCCCACTAATTCTTTTGCTCTTTCCATTTATTACCTTGGCAAGATCTTAGACCACTTTTCTCACTCATAAGAAACAAAGTTCCAATCTTGTCTAAGAAGCATGAGTGAAAATAATGACGCCGTTCACTAAGGAAAAGAAAAGCTGTACTTTTGAAGGTTAAGTTCAACTTATTAGGAAACAGGGACACCCACTTCTAAAGTCCTCTAGACTGTTGGTTTTATTCATACTTCTGCAATTCATGGCTTAAAAAAAATAAACCTATTCATCTGTTATCACAAACAGTTGAAATATATATACATAGAATGTTATAGTACTTAATTTTCCTGTTTTTAGTTAGTAGCATGGCAAGAATATTGTGTGCTATCAATGTAATATGTTAGGTTCTTACAAGTAAAATAGTAGAGAGGAGGGAATAAATGACAGTGGAGGAAGATTTTGTGGATAGGTGGAGATCAGGAAAGTCATTACAAAGGAAGGAATACTTGAGTTGGACTTTGTAGTTTGAATTAAACATTTTCAGTTGGCAAAGTTAAAGATATTCCAAGCAACAGGCAAGGCTCAGAGGCAGACACCACTAGATGTATTTTGAGGAATAGCAAGTTTAGGATGGTTGAGGTATAAATTGTTTCAGGGTTCTGAGGCCAGGGTCAGATTTGAGAGACAGTAGAAAGAGATCACTGTGTGTCTCGGTGTTTTTTTGAGGAGCTTTCTACTGTAAAGCTCCAGACACAGCCTGAAGAGAGCTTAAACCATCTCCTTCTAAAAATCGAAAAAGGCCAGATTTTTGGAAATCTGCTACAAGTGTTCCTGAAGCCCTTGCTGTCATGCTCCTGTAGTGAGAAAGGCACAGAACACCTGATGGGAGGAAGAAATGCAGCATCGGGAACATGACAGGAGCACGTATCAGACAGTCTGGAAAGTGAAGCAGCCTGTCGCTGGGGCTTCATCATACGGCCCCGTGATGCACATAAGGATGATAAGGTTTCGTATCCATGCCAGAAAGCACAAGCCCCTCATCTTGAGGATGGGGAAGCACCAGAAGAGGAGGAGGCAAACTGACAGCCTTTGGGGTGGTGCTGAAACAGAGCCTGCCTCCTCCAGGGCAGGACAGAGGGGGCAGATGACCACGGGGAAGCCTTCCTGAGATGTAGGCCATTGAGAGTGGGGCAGGGGTCCAGGGACATGTTAAAACTCAACCAACTCAACCTTATAACATCCAGAAAAATTGACCTTTCAAGTGATAAACAGTTTTAGGAGTTTTGTGTTCTCTCTGTAGTATTGCTTTTTCAGGAGTTAGACACCCACTAGCATGTATTATATTATGATAGATCTCTAGATCTAGAAACAATGCTAGAAACATATACTAGATTATAAATAATCTATTCCTCTCCCTACAGATATGCTAACATCTGTGGAATTAGGTAGTTTTATAAAAGATGTCATTTGAGATATGAATTTTAATCATTTCACTTACTGGAACAAACAAAGAGTAGTAACAGTTGAAGTGTTGTGGATGAGTTTTCTGCCCAGGGTTTTTTTCCCCATTTTTCTTGTACTACCCACACGAAATATGGGATGGCTTCAACATCACCTCACGTCTTCTGACCAAGACCCATTTCTCTGAGCATCTATCTCCCAGTTGCCACATAATCCTCAGTCTCACTGGCTTCCTTTGCTTTATTAAGAACTCATTGTTTCCCGAGACCAACACCACTAACTTTTCTTTCTTACGAATCCTTTTTTTCCTAGAGCATTATTTTTGAATAATATTCTACTTAGATTATTAGGCAACTTAAACATTTTTTCTACATAAATTATTAAAAACAGAATTGTCTGAATTTGGATTTCCTGGTCTTGTTCCATGAGAAAGAGAGAGGTAATTTTGGGTATATCTTTTCTGTCAAATCCCATCTCTCAGCACCAGTGGTATGTCAGGATTCCCCTGCATGGGGCTGACCAAGCTTTCAAATGCATAAACACATGCTCATATTCATTCTTCTAAAGCAAACCACTACTTTGAGAATATCTACTAACACATTCCCTGAAGGAAGAGGGCAGCCTGCAGTTAGTTATGTCTCCTAAGTTGGTGGTGTGATCACAGCACCTTGAAATCCTTCACAGGGGTCCTAGGTAGCTGTGGTTGTAGTGCCCACTGCTAGAAACATAACAAAGTTCTTTCTCCACACTGTCCCAAACACAGCACGTTCTTATAACATGACAAAGTCCCCATGAATCACCATTTCCACATTTGTGAGTGAGTTGATTTTCCCCTGGTATCAGTGGGGAGATCTGTATTATTGTCATTTGTCAAAGGGGGAAACCGAGGCAAGGAAGTTTACCAACTTTCCCAGGACATAAAAAAGCTTCCCCGCCAAACTCAGTCCTGGGTTTGTCATACATGCTGAAGTTCTATAGTTAACAACTGAAAAATACATTTTACTTTATATAAAGCATTACAAAAAGCAACCCAGGAAGAATATTGTCTCGGAGATAACTCTAACCTGCCAACAAGAAATTGCAAGACAGGATGGACATTAAAGAGCATCCAATTCTACCCCCTCCCCTATCTGGGGGATTGAGGCTCAGAAAATTTCACTTGTTCAAGCGCAGGGCAAGCAAGTGGCAAGGTGAGCCCAGAACCCAGGTTTCTTGATTTCTAGGCTATTAATGCTCCTCCGACTACATCACTCTTAATTTTAAGATGCATTTCTACACAAGAGCACACGTTCATTAATCACAGCCCTCGGAAACCCTCTGCTGCACAGTTTATCTTCCTTCCTTTTTCTATTTTTGTGCCTTGGGCTCTCCAAGAAAGGGACTGAAAGTAATCAGACTTGGCCCTATTACCTTTCATTCCTTATGTCAATTTACCTGGGAAGCTGTGCAGAGCATCTTCATTCTCCAGAATGCCTCTCTGTTTAGCCGCTTGCAGCTCACTTTTGGATTTCCAAACCAGCTTTACCATCCTGATCATCTCTGGCAAGTTCCAGGGCAGCGGCCCCTGCTGGCACCCCAGCCGGCTGCCCACGGAGGAGGGCAGCACCCCCTCTGGGGCTGTCCACCTCCTGCCTAGCTCCGCCGAGTGGCAACAGCGCTCCAGCACAGGCATTCTGCCCTGTTCCCTGCCGCGGCTGCTGCCACCACCCGAGGGGAAATTCTTCCCAGGCAGGGGAAGGCGAAGCCCCGTAAAATCCTCTCCAGCTCCGGAAAGGCAAGCGTCCTCCAGCCTGGCGCAGCCGCCCTGTCCCTCCAGTCTCTGCACAAACACTGGCGACGAGGGCGATTCCCTTCCCAAGGTTTCTCACTGGTGGGAACTGTTACTGTACTCCTTCCTTAGAGAGAGAATGCATTTTTTTTCCCCTTCTCTCTCAGGCACTGACTTCACAGCACTTAATTAATCCCAGGCTACAGCTGGAACGACAGCAGGGGAAAAAAGCCATCGAGGTTTTAGCATGGGCTTTTCCTCTTCTTCTGATCTATTTGTTCTCAATCCTCTTTTGGTGCCTGTCAAAGTTTGTCAAGGGCTTGTCTAGCTGTTCAGGGCTTCAGGCAGAGAAGCAGGGCTCCCCTTTGCCGGCCTCTTAGAAGGGTCCTCCAGAGGCCAGCTATCCAAAGGTGACAGGTAAGGAGAGGCCTCTGTGCTGCAGGAAGCCCAGAAGCTTCCCCGGCTCCAGCCCTATAAACCCAAGGAGCTCTCGGGAAACACGGCAGCTGAGCGGCTGCTGCTCTCTACAAGGGCTGGTGGGGGCCGTCTTGCCGGTCCACTACGGTCTCACTGGGATGCACTGGTCACAAGGCCCTCGGACTGATCCTCAGCCCCACAGTTCACACACTCCCTTCCTCTATTCCCCTCCCCCTTTGCTGTCATTCGGTTCTCAGCAAACCTAACTGGGTTTTGGCCTATTAGTCAAATCTCTTTGTAACCTCAGCTGCCCTTCATCTGGAAGGGAAATAACATTGAATCACATTCCAAAGCTAACTCAGAGCAGTGAATTAGTGAACCATCAAGATCCTCGTGCAAACATGTAAAGGGGTTGCCGAGTCTGCACACATACCTTGAGATTGCTAAAAACCCATTTCAAAGAAAAGTGCTAATAGTTTTAAAGGATATTTGTGTGTGGCAAGTATGAATGGCAGTGAAAAGAAAGGAAAGAGACGGCTGAAGATTCACCTTCCAGGTGACAGAGCACTGGGGTCTTAATATCTGGGCCGCTAACTGCTGGGCCACCACCTGAAAGCAGGTCAGCTGAGGAAAATTGTGGGCCACATGACCTGGGTCCTGAAGCTCAGAGATGCAGGTACTGACCCACATAACAAAAGGGGACGTCCCCTGCGGCTTATATGAAAAGCTCTGGACATAAGTGAAAGTGGGGTGGTATTGTATTTGGCATTTTTGCCAGCAAATTGGGTTGGTAGGAACAATTTGAACTTGAACATTCATGTGGATAGCTGCTGTTTTCTTGGAGGCCATTGTAACAATCCCATCTTTCTCTCCTCTTCACATCTCTGCATTGCAAAGTGCTTTATTTTGCTTGGCATTTTCTTTTGCTGATGTACAATCTGTTGCTCCTGCTCTACATTCCTTTCGGGGCTGGTTTATCACACAATCATTTAATGTTTCTTTAGGGGGGAGAAGAGGAGACTTAAGAGAGACGAGAAAGACCATTGTACGGTGTGTGTTATTTTCATTGCCTTCACCTCATTTTTTAAAAGTTTAAACCAGCAGAGGCCACTGTAATTTTGTTGTTGTTATTATTATTCCTCTAAACCCATGGTTAAAAGTTTAGTTTTCCGCATTGAATTAAGTGGTTTGTCTTTTTTCTGAATGGAAAAATAATACACTGGCAAACCTACTCCCTTTCCTAATAGGTGAAGAAGGGTCAACACTTTTTGAGAGTGTAAAGCAACAATAAAAGATATTGCAGACACTACTGCTCATGAATATCAATACTAAAATATTGATCAGACAGATCTTCTTAAAACAATCGTATTTATAGAACCTAATTAGAGAAAAATCAGTGATCCACGTATGAGAAAGACAGTCCTTTTCCCCTTTCCTCTCTGTAAGAGATGAATGGATTTAAGTATTAGTCTGACACTTTCACAGCCCTTCCAGTTCTTATCTAACCCTTCCATCAGACTAGGGGCATTAAAGCTCTCTAGAATTGAGATGATTTTATTTAATAAGCACATGTAGGCTGTTGCACTCTATTAGCATGTTTCCTGAATAATGTCTTAAACTCACCCCTCAGTCACAAACTTCCTTGACATAACAACTGAAGAGTTTCCTAAGTGTTTGACTATTTTTATTTTTGCTCAGTTATTTTGCAATAGTACTTAGCATCAGGATATCCTGACCCTTGGAACAAAGGGGTTAAGAACAAAGAAAACAAATATATGATATAATATGTCACATACACTAATCTATTAAAAATACAACCCTACACTGCACATTTCTTCAAGAGTGACATTTTAAAAAATACAAGTTTCCACTGGATTCTTTATATTGTGTTACATATTTCCTTACAAAAATACCTTAGAGAAGTTACAAAATGTTGGATCGCTGAACATGAATATTTCCTAGTGGAGATGAGTTAGGGCCAAGCAAATATCTCAAATTTTCTTTCCCAAGGAGGAGCCTACTTTGTCTGAAGGTTTGAAAATTGAAAATGTTGTTCCATTTGGAAAAAGTCTCCCCAATATGGGATTATCTTCATCCCGAGGTTGAAGTGCAAAAATACCACAAGAAAGGTCATTCTCATGGTATTTCTGGCTCACACAGAAACAGGAAGTACAGGAAATCTTGCGAGAAAGCTTGGCTCAGGAGATTTTGGCTCAACTGCAGGCTCAAGAGTGGGACAAACTGACAAGACGCTAGTACTTGCTGGACTAAAATCACTATACCATACACATTCTCTAAAAGGTGCATATTTTTTCTTTTTCATTTTGGAGCTAGCATCTCATAGGCTGTGATCTCTTTTGTCTTTCAAGTAGCTATTTTAGAGGAGTGCTCCTGTAAACCCATGATTTTAAACGTAGGAGCATCATTCACCTTAAGATAGCGTCCACAGCCAGTAGTTTAGATGACCAGGGGTGGGGACAAAGGGCTGGTGAGGGGGTTCTGTGCCGAGTGGAGACATGGACCAACAGGTCTCATCTCTGTGACTTGTAAGGACTCCTACAAATCTTAATATCCCTAATTAGTATGCTACAGATAGGAATTTTCAAAATAGGCTTTCAAAATAACCTCTTTTTTTTTTCAGGCATTGTGAGCCAACCTAACCTTCCATCAAGAGGAAACTAGAATAGTTCTCTTGTGTGAAAGAAATGTAATGAGAATGAACAGAGTCAAAACAGCTTGTTCTAATGGGTACCTGATTCTGTCAAGTACTTCGCTGTGTGTTTGCAGCTGTAAAAGAAAGAACTGATAGCCACAATCCTCAAGTACATGGCCAAGAAAAATATTTCAGAGACATAATGATTTGGAACCTGGATTAATCTGAAGAATTTCTAGTGTTCTGGGGGCTATGTGAAAATCTTAGATTATGGGTGCTCTAGTCACTAGGCCGAGAAGTCCTTGCTCTGTGATTTTAAAAATAAAATATTAACAATATCAAGTATTTCTTATCATTCTAAAGAATGTCTATTCTTAATAAATGGAATCTTAGAAATATATATTCATTTCAATTTTCTATTATTTTGAGTCTTCCCATAAATTCTCACAAAAACCTCATTTTAGTGAAAATCATCTCACTCAGATATTTTGAAAGTACTTTATACACTAACCTCAGTCCCACTTCTGTCTTAAAGAGAAACTTCTAACTATTGAGGGAGTCTATTCATTTTGTCCTGGCCTTTCCTTTACATCAGTTCAAATATGGATGTGTAACCACACACACACACACACACTCACAGAGACACACACATGACCACCCTGGTTTCATGAATGCAATTCAAATGCAATTCAAAATGAGCAAGAAGGAAAAAACAGATCGTTCAACTTTGTTTAATGTAGTCTAAGTAGAGAAGCTCAAACAATTTACAGTGTCCTTCAGTAGAAAGAGAAATATAATAACTTTGGCCTTAACTAATCTCAAGGCACAACGCCAGCAAGTAGGAAAAAGGACTTGGTCTACAGACCGACCATACAAGGCAACACATATTTCCATTGTCACGTGGAGAGGGGCGACGGGGGGTGACAGAGGGAAAGACAAGGTAGGGGAAGTAGAAGGGGCTCAGCTGACAGTCATAGTTTGATTTCACAGCAGGTGTCTAAATGACAACCCATCATTCTCTTATTCACTCTGCACGTATGTATAACAGCCACAGCGGCAGCAGAAGGGAGGCCCTCTCATGCCGGCCCCTGGGTCTTTTTGCAGGCACTGGAGACCCGCCTGGCCTCCCCCACCTAGATTCTGGTTTTCATTCTGAGTCTCCACTTTGTCTACTACTCTTCTTTGTACATTTAAAGAGAGAAACCAGGGTTTTTGTTGGCATGAGGCCTCTATCCTGGCTCTCACATATCCTAACTAATGCCAAGGTTTACTGTCTCTGACAGTTAACCCACAGCAAATGAGTCCAACAACACAGGGGTTGTGGATGAAATGGCAGCTTCCTTGATTTTCTTCACTTTGCTCTTTGTTCCTGATGTAAAAACTCACACATAAAAAGACATCATTGCATGGTAAAAAAACCCAACCCAAACCAAACCAAACCAAAACCAACCAAGTAAACAAACACTCCCCCCACCCAACCCCTGCTCTTCTTTCCATAATGAACACCTGTTGCTTTGCAGTGACGACAGCATCCTCTGGCTGAAGCCTTTCTAGGATTTAAGATTTATTTCTGATGTGAAAGATTGTAAGCAGTGGTAGACACACTTTTCATAATTTCATATTTGGGTATGTTAGCTTCTGAAAAAAATAGCAAAACAATGAAATCTCCAAAGTAGATCTCTAAGATTGCTTATCACAGGGTCATAAAACTATGTTTTGATTGGAACTCACCACTGAAGTTTCTTTCAAACTTCGTGACTTACCTATAAATGGATATGATGGCAATAATCACCTTATTCATCACACTGAGCTCTTGTAAGAATAAAATAAGATTAAAATATGAGTTACTTGTAAACCATGATATGCTCTGAAATTTTTAAATGATTATTTTTAAGCTATGAAAAATCAAAACTGACAATTAACCTAAAGTCAGATTTTGACTATACTTTTCTGGAATCTACTAGAAAGCTGTAAAGTCAATACCCCCACACTTGAAGTTGGTCCCACTTTGGAAATTCGTGTTTGCCATGAGGATGCAGGAGTAGAGGAAATCCAAAGTGGGGTAATAGATAGAGGATTAGAGAGTGGCCCAATGGAAGAGAGAGAGGGGGATATAATGGTACAGAGGGGTTTGAGTAGGCAAATGAATGAAGTGTGAAAGAGAGTGGGTAAAGGACAAATTATGTGTTAAAAGAAGTGGCTCAGTAGGATAAATATTCATTGTAACTACATTTTGGAGGTGTGAAAACAGCCTCCAAATCATGTCTAGGTTGTAAGCCTGCATGATTTTACCAGGGGTTGTTCTGTGATTTGGTTATTTGTGCATAGGTTTCCTTCCACGGGAATGACTAATGGGTGTGTTTGATGTCCATGAGGGGTACAACCTTGTGTCATATATGTCTTCAGGCCTCTCACTGACCTCATTTCCCTAGACACACTTCTGTGGGCCTCAAATTTTTTTGCTTAGGGGTCTGTATTCCTCAAACATTTAAAAAATTTTGATTGCTCCTAGCTGATCTGTTTAATTGATGTGTTTTTTAAAAAAGTACAGTATGACAGAGAAGACAAGTAGTGACTCCATAGCATCTTACTATGCTGATAGACAGTGACTGCAAAGGGTTGTGGGGGGACTTGATAATATGGGTGAATATTGACACCACAATGTTGCCCATGTGAAGCCTTCATGAGATGTATATCAATGATACCTTAATTTTAAAAAGCACAGTGTGAAAAACCAAGTATAATATTTAAAAAGTGGCCTAAACAAAGTCTAAATATGTTTCTACTTTTTTTGCAAGTGAAATGTATGAATTCTGGGGGCTTTCAAGAATTACGCCAGACTGAGAAGACCTCAAGTGGGCTGGAGGGGATATTATTCAGACATCCTTAAAGAAGTGCTGGGATATGCCTGAACGAGGTTTTTCTTTCCCCCTTTTAATATAATCAAAATTAACTAGAACACTAGTAAGGTAAAGAAAGATTATCAATATAAACAACATAAAAAGAAAGTGAGAAGATGGTAAAGAACAAAACCTTCTAATCGCACATATTTTTTTCCCTTGGCATTCATGTATGTTTATGTTTATGGAGTTCAAAGTCAGTTTGGAAGATGAGACTTTCAACTGCTACATGTGCAGGGAGTGTAGTCCTACTGCATCTTCAAAGTATTCTTTATTTTTCCCTCTTCTTTCTTTCACTTACCTCTTGGTAATTAAGAATTACATAAAATATCTATGTTAAAGGTCTCTCTCAGATGCTATTCTAGAGCAATGCTTCTCAAATGTTAGTGTGCATAAAGATCACCTGCACATCCTGTTACAAGGCAGAGTCTGATTGGGAAGGTCTGGGTGAACACCTGAGACTGCATTTCTAACAGGTTCCCTGGGGAGGACAAGGCTGCTGATGGTGGACCACCCTCCAAAGAGCAAGGCTAGAGGACTCCATGTAGCAGATACTTTCTGCCTTTTCTGTATTAGCTGTTTATGAAAGATAGTGCAGCAAAAGTCGTGATCTTTACAGATTCACATATTAGGACTCTAGAAAGCTATCAATACTGGCTGAGGTCAAACACTCTCAACTGCAAATAGGCAACAAGAAACACAGTGGCCGCATCCAGGGACCTTCATGACAGTGAGCCACTGCTTGGCTTTTAAATTTTGTTTCATTCATTTCTTTTCCCTTACGAATTAACTTTAAAGATAAGATTGAGTATCAAATATAAATGTAAGCCACTGTAATGAACAATATGTGTGATGATGTCTTAATTCAAAACCAAACGGCTATTTTTGGAAGTCATCAAATGTCTAACAAAATCTACTTAGACCAATTTGGCCATTCTTGCTTCCTCCTGGCATTTTGTTGCACTCCTATGGCTGTTTTCAGAATGATCAGAGTATAGGCAAGGCTCTGAGTCTTGATCTCCATCATCAGGAAACCTCTCACCAAGACCTGATGCTTCTTTTGACTTATTAAGGGTTGATGTAAAGTGGTCTTTGGATGAAGCTGGGCAATCTTTTCCACTGAAATATTCCAGGAGTGAATGAATGGTGACCAGATTCAACAAAGCAAAGATGAGAAAAACAAAGTAGGCATTCGTGGCACTAGAGGCAGCAGCCAGCAGTGCTGCTGACTCAGAGAAATGTCTTGCAGTGTCACAGCCTCAGCAAAACATACCACGACCCAAAACACCAAAGACAAACAAACTCTGCAACAGCTGTATGCTTGATCAGGTATTGCCTGAAATTCATGCAGCTCCAAGCACAGTATTCGTGGGAAAGTGATACCAGAAGGAAGAGGCATGTGAAATCAACTGGAAGACGAGGGTAATAAAGAGCATGAGGTTAGAACACTACCACATTTATATGATTAAAAATTTGTACAGTTAAACTAAGTAAGAACGCTTAGAATAAATGGAAGCATCTGCTGGTAATTGGAAACACAGTTTGCCGTATTATTACTTTTTCCATTGTCTTTCCAGGTTCTTTCTAAGACTAAATGCTTTGCTATGATTATGAACACTTATATTTTCTGTTGTCCATGGGAGTCACTGAAAAACAAGGAATCAAGAAAGCTGGAAGATATTGGATTAAAAACTAATGCCTATCATGGTTATTATTTTTGATCATTTTAGAACCTGTTTCCTCTGCTGTAGCAGAAGAATCAAGGGTGGAAAGTAAAGGTGAGGTGATTTAACAGATAGTACATAGGCATTTACAGCACTCTCTGTTCAGTACAGTGCAGGGATTCCCACTCAACCCCCCCTTTTTTTATATATAGTGTTGCTAGGAGAATAATAGCATCATCATCAAGGAAAGCAAGCCTAGCACACTAGAATATTTGACAATATTGATGCATCTTCATCATCATCAAATGTTGTAAGAGTTACCTTTGAGTAACATTCTTTTCCACTCTACATTCAAATTCTAACTAACTGTTGCTCCTTCGATTACATAAATTTTCTAAAGTGATTGCGTATCTTTCTGCCTATAGGATATGGTTACTAACTGTTCCTACTTTATTTTCATATCTGGACCTCTGAGACCTATTCACTATCCTTCATGACTGTCTTCCTGAATCCGTTCTGCTGTTTGATAGGACTTCGCATTCTTTGTTCTCTGATATATTTTTGCTTTGTACATTAACCTTCTGTTGCCTGTTTAAGCAACAGGAAATATACCTACTTTAACTTGTTGTTCTTATATCAGTGTGTCTTGGAGTAAAAAGGATTGACTCTAGAACCACCTATAACTAGGCTTTTTAATAGATGCCTTTTTAATGCTATTATTACTTTCTTTTCTACTTTCAAACTCTGAGCAGTCAATTGCTTGAGCAATTCCAACACACTGGAAAAAGAGTGTCTTTCCAGTCTCATTAACCATTCGAAAAAAGTTCAGTGAGGGCTTATTTATCTTTAAAAGATGTGGTATTGTGAGTTCATCCTACTTTATAAACATGTCATTCTACATATGTAACAAATGAAAAGGGATGACAAACAATATTAATTTGGCACAAAGAGAATTATTACTTAAAAATTCCCAATCCAAGGCAGTATAGCAGAGAAGACAAGTAGTGACTCCATAGCATCTCACTACACTGAGGGACAGTGACTGTAATGGGGTATGGGGGGGACTTGATAACATGGGTGAATGTAGTAATTACAATGTTTGCTCATGTGAAACCTTCATAAGATTGTATATCAATGATACCTTAGTAAAAATAAATAAATAAATAAATAAATAAAAATAATAAAAATAGTCCCAATCTCTTTCTTGGGCATTCAATATTTTCAAAAATAGACTCCCATTCACCTAACCCTGTAAATGCACTTAAACTTATAGTTAACACACAACACTTCTATGGAAATTACGTTGTTGCCCATACATGCTAGACGCACTGTGATAGTTTGTGTGGTGGGCAGAATAACAGCTTCTAGTCCTAATCCCTGGAAGGTGTCCAGTCCTAATCCCTGGGACCTGTGATCATGTTACGTTACACAGCAAAGAGGCATTAAGGATGCAGATAGAATAAGGGTTGCTAATGAGCTGACATCAACATAAGGAGAGTTTTTAGGTCATCTGCGTGGGCCCAGTGTAATTACAAGGGGCCTTCCATGTGGAAGAGGGAAGCAGGAGTGTCCTCATCACGGTGAGGATGGGAGACTCGCTGGGTTTGGAGACTGAAAGGGCCCTGGAGCCACGGAACAAGGGCAGCCTCTTAGAGGCAGAAAATGCCTCTCAGAGTCTCCAGAAAGGAATGCAGAGCTGCAGACACCTTGATTTTGGCCACCATGGGACCCATTTCACACTTCTGACCTTCAAAACTATAAGATGATAAACACGTGTTGTTTTAAGCAGGTATGTTTGTGGTGATTTGTTAAAGCAGAATTAGGAAACTAATGTATTATATTATTGTTCACATTGTCTCTTTGTTGGGAAAGATTTCCACTCATTTAAGCCAGAAAAAAATCCCATTTTCTTTATGAAGTCTTTGTGTCCCAATTTAAGTTGCCTTTTCTATTTAAATAAAGCAGCACCTATTATCCATTTTATTCATCTGTAAGGTAACATCACTTGTATTACTCTTTGACTTAAATGCTCTGGCTTGTCTTCCAAATTACTCAGCAGAGGCCATTGTTTCATACTTTGTAACATAAAATCCTAGTGATTTACTCTTCATTCATCCATTAACTCATTCAACCTGTATTTACTAAATGGTTAATAGTTTACTGAATGCCCCTACTAAGTGCTTGATATACAAAACCATCATTCCTGTCCTTAAAATTATTTACAAATTTAGTGGAGAAACAGATGCCTATTAACTATAAAGCACAGCAAACTGTAGTGCTATAAAATAAAGAGGACACAACAGGTCACCATTAGTGTTTGCTATTAATAATGATGACAGCCAACACGTTTCAGTAATTCTTTTCCACATATTGTCCATCAGGCTGTCTAGAAATCTGTTTAAAACTTAAAAAAAAATTGTGAACTATATATTACACAGCATTTCAACCTAGCCAGGAGAATATGGGTAGTCAACTATATTTTTATTTGCTGATAGAATTTTTATAAGTTCAACTGTAATAATTTAAAAACTTCAAGAATATTCTCACTACTTTTCTCTGGAAAGCTGATACGGTGTTCCTAGCAACTTGGTAGCTTAGGAAAAGTTCTCATTCCAGGGGAGCAAAGAAAGAGAAATCATGCAATGTTAGAGTTTTAAGTTAGATCATGAACCATTTCAGTTAGATCATGTCTTCCTCAGCCCAGGCTGCTAAAATAAAGGGACACTGACGGGGTGGTTTAAACCACAGAAATTTCTTTCTTTCAGTTCTGGAGTCTGGAAGTCTGAAATCAGGGTGTCAGCATGGCTGGGTACCAGTGAGGATACTCATCTTGGGGCTGCCTTCTTGCTTAGCCTCATAGGTGGAGAGAGGTCATCTCCTCCAAGGGCACTGATCCCATTTGTGAGGGCTCCACCCTCATGACCCAGTGACTTCTGATAGGCTCCACCTCTAAATACCATCATACTGGAACTAGGGTTTCAGCATGGGAATTTTGGGAGGTCACAGACATTCAGTCCATAGTAGATCATTTTCTAATTTTACCAATAATAAAGCATTATCGAGCTAGCATAAGCCCTGAATTTCTCCAGACCTGAGCACAAGCATTTCCTCTGAGTGCTTATGTGCCCAATACAGTATTAAGTGTATTATATGAAATGCCTTATTTTATTCTAAGAACCCCAGTGAACCCCTATGAAAGTAACATGATAAAGATTCAGATGCTCTCAAGCTTGAGAACAGTGACTTGAACCACAGCAGGTTGATTTTAGAGCACACCCTCTTAACACTATCTTACACTACCTACGTACTGTGTGGAAGTTAAGGTGGTTAAGTCTTGTACAAAGCAACAGGAACTCTGCTTGATTCACAGATCATAACTACATCTGGCTGTATCACAAACATTTAAATGAAGCAAATCAGAAGTCAGAAAGAATAATTATGCCACCATAGCACTTATTTCTATAGCTGTTCTTCATGGCCAAATACATCCCTAAAATAACTACGAGAAGTGACTTGTGACCACCATTTCTAGTACGTAGTAACGGAACTATCTGGGGGTAGTGATGGATGATTGTCACAGTAGTTTCTATGTTCTTTAAACAAAATGGCAGCAGCGATTCTGCTCTCTGTCACCTAAATTTTCGGGTCCGAAGAACCAGAGAATGATGTGGAACTGGTGAATAGAGTCCACTAGACTTACCTAAGACATTAGATGGACATTTTCCTTTTGAGCGATTTAGCAAGGCTGCCTACAATATCAGAGTGCCAGCTGCATCTGTGTTTGCAAAACAGCTTGGCCAGAAATGGAGGGGGAGGGGGAGAGAAAGAGCCTTAAGTGTTTCCCAGTATTAGGGGAAATAACTTGGGTCACTTTCTGCATGGATGATAGTACATGAGGGAAATTCAAACATGGCCCCCCACTGATTTCTGTCCTGGAATAGTAGATCAGAAATGAGGCTGCAGACAACCATGTTTCCAGTGGGCTGGGCATCTTCTCTTTTCTGCTTCTGTTCCTTTCTTTGGCTTTACTGCCACACAGTACATTTGATTACCTTGTCATTTAAATTCACAGCCCGACTACTAGGGTAATGTAAACCCACCAATTTCACATCATCTTTATATAGTAGCTTCTTTCTTAAAGGTGATGCCAAGCGACAGAAAGGTTTGACTCTTCAGAAACATCCCTAAGTAATGGAAAGTACAAACCTTCAGGATGTTCGACCACTTTCCCATCCCCAGTAATAATTTATTAATAAATCCATTCACTTATTTGAAATAATAGTAAAATCCCTAAATCTCTGCCTGATTAAATCCAATGAAGTCTAATTATTCCATTTTCCCTCTACACATATTAGCCACATTTTAATTGATGCCATGTTTTACTTAACATTTGTCTCTATATCCTTCTTGCATGTAAATTCTGTATTTCATTTTTATGATACTAGATCATAAGAGTATAGGTATTTGTTTCTTTGATGGCTTCCTTAGAGCACCTCCCAATGTGGCTAAATTACAATGAATGCTGAAATAGCACTATTGTTTCTGTGGTAACAATATGGAGAGAGTTCTGTGGGATAGCCACAGCATTTTTGGGAAACCTCAGAAAGGATACTTGGTGTTGCAAAATCAAGTACTCTTTTTGACCTAAACCATATACTGGTGTTCCTGAAATTATTGAATGGTTAGAACTTTCCCCCATTAACATGGTTGGTAAAGTCACGTTTTCCCCCAAAAGCACGAACGTGCAAATGAGAGATTGGTTACAGACATCTACTTGAGGTTTCACTTGTGATTCACCCAGCTGTTGCATTTTTCTTATGCCTAACCTATTGGTCAAATGTGCCACTTACATCTGTTTTCTTGGCATTTCTTGGTGGGATGGCAGGGGGTGTTCTTTTAAAAATTATAGAGATAGAGTTTTCAGAAACAAAACAAGTTTTATTCTCCATAGAAACATGGTGCTGGAGATATTAGGCTGAGCTCTCCTGGCACAACTGAAAGGATTGAATGAGAGCATTCATGGCAAGTATATAGAACAAGGTTAGGCAAAAAATAAACGTTCAATAAAAGCCAGCCACTATTATCTCCTTCGCATTATCTGCTCTCTTCTCCATGGAGCTGGCCCTATGTGCCATAGTAGAACTAGGAAGAGATGTATGGAGAGCAAAAGAAGAGGTAAAAGTAGAGGAGAAATAAAGGGTATGTGTTTGGTGTAGAGTGGTCAAGGAGATGGGGAAAACAAAGACCAAAATAAAAAAGAAACGAAGGAGAAAAGAAAAAAAAACCTACAGATTTTCACTAAAAATGACCCTATAGCAGACTCCAAGACCCTGGGGCTCATAAGCTGCTGAGTCCTCACCGCAGTGGTCTGCTGCCATCTCTTTTCCTCATGTTCTACCTTCTAACATGTGTTTCAGATCATCTGAAAGATTCTCCAGATCCAGTTCTATAAAGCATGGGTTAAAATAATCTTTTTTCCTGTGATCTCTACAGCCAGCCATTAACATTAACTACTGAACTAGTTTTTCCCTAAATCTCTAGAAACCCATTACAACATAATGATTCTTAGAGGAGAGTTTTAAAACTGCCATTCTTTCCTCACTCTCCATCAAAGAATACAGTTCCTGAATTATCAAAGGCTTTCTTGGAAAGGTATTGCCACCTGTAGGCTAATCCCTTGGGACCCTGTGAGGACCATGCTCCTGGCTGGTAAATAAATCACTCTGGGAAAATCCCTTACTTCTTTAGGCCTTAGGAACATCATTTAGGGCATTAAAGTAGCAATTTTCTAAATGATATCACCATGGTCTGAAAAAAACAAATCAACTTCAAATGTCTTCTGTTTTGTTTTGTTTCTTTTTGCCATAGGATGGCTTCTATATTGAGAGAATTCAGAACTTTCTCATGAAAGTGTGGTCTGATCATTGTACTGGAATAGATTGCAGTAGCTGATTGTGTTAAAAGAAAGTGAGAGAATGGCTTTCTTTTCCACCATCAAGGATGGTGAAGGAAAGATGCTCTGTTCAAGGGGCAGCTAGGAGCCCCTCTGAACTATCCATTCCTCAGCCCTCTGTTGAAGAGTTGGGAAATGGCGTCAGTGAAGTTAAGGTGGTGTGGGACTGAGGGACAACTTTGGAGATTTGGTGGCTTCTGTCCTACATCAAAGGTTTAGAAAGAATGGTTCTAAGCATTGACTTCTCTTGAGGGTTCTGCCCATCCATACACAGAAGATTCCAATTTGGTAATTTGGTGGTTGTAGAATGTCTCTGGGCTTGTCAGACCTGGTAATATCCTGCGTATCCTGAGACCTTCTGCATTGAGAGATGAGCCTCGACCAAGAGTGATGTTTCTTCCATACCACTGGTCAGAGCAGATTATTCATCAGGTAGAGCAGGTAACTGTTCAATGAATGAACGAATGACCAGGCATCCTCAAATGGCCTCATGTAAAAACAGCTCTATAATTTGGGTAAAAGGTCTGATGGAAACTCAGCTAGTGTGGAACCACACCAGCAAGCAGCTAGTTGGAAAGACAGAAGGTTTCAGTGTCCTGACAGAGGGATAAAATGGGTGAGTGAGCTTTTTTTCCCAAGACTATCCTGTTTCTTTGTCTTCCTTTCTTTCTGGTTTCCATCTCTAATCTCTGAGACTTAATGGAAATAGTGCTTTGTAGCTTCTCCTACCCTCTCAGCTAGTGCTCCTTGGCCGGGCAAGTAAATCTGATCCCAGAAGGAGCTCAGTCACTACCCACTCAAAGCTCTAGGTCAACTCTAAGTGAAGGGTCACCATTTTGTGCACAGCACACACAGGTACTGTATGCAACCCTTATGGCACTGTTGGGGCAGGGAAGGCACACTGTGCCTTCTAATAACTGGAGAGCTGTGGCTCCTGCTTTTTACATGCAGGTATCATTGCACATAGGACAATGGGACAAATGGGACCACTCTGGCTTTTCAGGTGCCAAAATGAGGAAAATCATCAGGACACAAGGGATAGAACTGCTGGGGACAAAGGTTATTGTATATTAACAATCAGTCTTCACAGAAACAATAAGTAGGTGCTCAGGAATGGAAAATTGACCCTAGATAACAAATGCTTTCAGGTAGACTCAGAGGCACAGGACTTTATTCTATAAATAAAATGAATTTATTAGCACTGAGCAACATTAAGTACCTTCTGTGGGCCAGACAATAGTCTAGGCAGGAAGCAAAGCTTTGAATGAGCCAGTTTTTGTATTCCAGTGAGAAGAGTCAGAAAGTAAACACATAAACAAGCGTACGAATACATTAACAAGAAAATACTCTGTGGTTATAAGTGTTAAAATAAACAACAAATAATTGATTAATAACGTAGAGGCAAAGGGGATATTTACATGGTCAGGCTTCTTGAACTAAGTGATGTTCGAGCTGGAAATTAATAACAAGGAGAAGCCAGCCAAATAGCAATCTGGGGAAGAGGGTTTTAGGAAGAAGAAACAAACGAAGGAAAGACCCTAAAGCCTAAAGCAAGGACTAGTTTGATGTGTCTGAGAAATGAAGAAGAGCAGAATGACAGGGATTCAGTGAGCAAGGGAGAGGGGGACAGAAATAAGATTCTGGGCAGTTAGTGTTGGAATATGTAGACTAGAGATGGCTTTGGATGTCATTCCAAGTGTGATGATAAGCCACTGGAAGGCTTGCAGAAGAGTGACATGATCTAATGCAGTTTCATAAGACCACTCTGGTAGCTTTGTGGGGAAGGGATTGTAAAGGAGCAAGAGTTCAAGCAGAAATTAGCTAGCAGGCTGACAAAATTCAAGAAAGAAAGGACGATGGCTTGGCTAGGGCAGTAGCAGTGAGACCTAAAAAAAATAAATAGTTTCAGGAAAGATTTTGGAGGTAGGCTCCCTAGAAGATACCCATGGATTGGCATGTGAGGAAAAGAGAGCAGCAGGGTTCTAGATTCCCAGTTATTTGCTGGGATAGGAAGAAATATGTTTAGATGTAGTGCTAATCAAGCTTCCAAAGTCTGGAACCTTCTAATATCCAACTATTCCAATTTAATCAAGTTCCCAAAGTTTGGAACCTTCCAATGTCCAACTAAATGTTGAATTCAGGTACCCAAGCTGATGTTAAATAGGCTCTGAGTATATATATAGTGTAGGGAGGAAGTCAGTCTTCAGATATTAATTTGGGAATTATTGGCAGTCAGAAATATTAAAACAAAAGAAAACAAAACATTGTGTCCAGTTTGGTCCAATTACATGTACCCTAAATCAACACTTGAAGAATTTTGAATAGTAAGTGGTAAGGATAAAGAGATCAGAAAGACATAATCCCAGAGGGAGAGGCAGACCAAAATACTACTGTTCCAGTGCAATGGTAAAATGGATGTAGGTATAAATGCAAACAAAGCTGTAACATGGAACTAGGAATTATGCCTGGAATCGACATAGACAAGGGACAGGGACAGAGACAAGAGGAAGCCTGAAAGATAGTCATTTGATAGGAACAATTTTCTTGCTTTTAAAGCAAGTCCCTTGCTTTTAATATGGGTACTTATGACCATAGAAAGTAGATGTGATTAGTTGTAGAAATGTTAATACACATGAAAGAAAATTCATTTTTAATGGCTGTTTGGTCTTGGAGAATGGCAATACTCACTCTAGGACTTTACAGTTCTCCTCTGTGTAAAGAGAAGATTAAGTTTAATCAGTAGTTTCCTGCCTCAAAGAGAGGGTAAGATAGGGAATCAAAGTTGGTAAGTTATTTTTTCAAAATATTTCAAGGCTATGTTATATTATTATATATATTTCAATGCATGAAATGACTTAATATATAAATCTATATTATTGTATATCTATTTATAATACAGGCTAGTAGAAATAAAATATTTAGCCTTGATAAAATTATGCAGATTGCCAAAATGTGGAATTCTTAGTATTAAGTTTAGTTGTATCAATTTGATAGTGAAGTAAAATTGTTAATGCCTTGTTAAGCACAAGTTCTAACTGGTTGTGGTTAATAAAGAAGAAAAAGGACAAACAAAATAATTATTGCCAAATCAATGCAGTTTCTTAGACAAAATATTTCAAACTATTGAGTACAGTGGGGGGAAAATGATAAAAAGCATATCTTGTGGTCTACATTTTGTGAATCTGTGGCTGGATGAATAATAAGGTCAATGTCAGCCCTAATAGGTATGCTTCTACAATGTGCTGTTTTTTTTTTCTTTTCTTCTTTTTCAGTTATACTAGCTGCTTAACTTCTTTATCACTTATTTTCACTCTTTGTAAAATTTCAAAAATTTATGTTCTGGGAATTAATTTCTTAATCATATGAAATAATGCAATTCTTACAAGGCACCCTGTAATTTACTAGAAGAATGTTGGCTAGATAGTTCTGGAATGTCCTTAACTTCATTCATCTACTCGGTTGAATCATTTATTCCCAGAGGATCATTTATTAATCTCAGGAACAGGTCAATTTTAAGGATAACAGTTTGCATTTCTTTTGTATTTATTTCCAGGGTTGTACTTTAGGGAATTTCCAGGGTTGTACTTTAAGAAATCCACTTTGTAATACACATCTTAACTCCATTAAGTGGGCAAAGCAGAGACTACATTTTTATAAAAGTAGATACTAAGGTGGGTGGGTGGCTGAGAGACACTTCTGGGCCTACAGGGAAAGAGGGAATTCCAATTCTAAACATATACAACTGGCGATGAAAGATGCTTGGCCACAAATATCAGTTAATACACTGGCTAAGTCCATGTTTAAGGGGAACAATGAAGCAGTGTCCTCAATATATTTTTTTATAATAGAGATTTGTTTTTGATGTGCATGCATATTTTTAAAATATGGAAAGGAACATAAGAACTTTGTTGAATTTCCTTAAAGTAGTTCAAAATTTTGTATTGTTTTGAATTACTTAAAGTGAGGAGGCACCACGTTTTTTTCCTTGCTGAGAGTGCTCAAGGTTATCATTTGAATTTAAGTAACATGATGGTCCAAATACATGGCAAGTGTCAGCCTTCTTTTTCTTGACTGGGTTGGATTTAGGATTGCTTGTGAGGCTGAGGAGTTGATCACATTTAGTCAGGTTGGCCGTAATACTCCTGTGCTAAGTTCACTGTATGGTATTTTGGTGTCTATCCAGACCACAGAGGAGAAGGAAAAGTCTGAGAAGAATATAGTCCCAGAATGATCACATATTGATCTCATCTGCATGGTGCTACCATGAAATAAAGATATGTAATAGGAATCTGAGACTAAAGAGGGTATATTTTGGATTAATGCTCTAAACAAAGAAACAGGTTAAAGGAAAATCAGTCCATCTCTCAGATGTAGTTTTGTCTGTCCCTTATTTCTGGGCTTCCCCAGGCCTCTGGTGTGGGAGTGTGTCTCCCTGATTTATGTTGGATTCAGTAATCTGCAGTCTGGAGCTGGCTATATTCTGTCTTGCCAATCATGATGAGATTGGGATTCCTCTGGGGAGCAAATCATTTGTCCCAAGATGCATGAAAAGCTACAGATAAAAGTCAGAAGACAACTACATCTTTTAAAATCCTAAGAAACTGTTCATACTGTTGAAATTTTTTCTGGGTACTCTATCCATGCCAATCATAGCTCCTTACTTTCGAGGGTTATGAAACTAATGCTGCAAAGGAATGTTGAAATATAGTAAGTTCATCAAAAATGCTTAAGGTAAGAATGTTTAGGGGTTTGTGTGTTCCCAGAAAATGTGTTCATTTTCTTCCTGAGTATATCTATGGTAAAATTTTAGCAGTGAAATGAAAAGTTGCCAACTTTTTCTTAATTCATGCAAGAACCCAATTCTCATATCAGTCAGTGACATTTAGGTCCTGCCTGATGTAAAACTTGCCTTTGGTACAACTGTGATCACACAATTCAAAAATTTATATATGATGGAAGAAATTCCAACAAAGCCAGAGATTAAAGTTTGTGTGGTTGAGTTTTCTGGGTTAATGGTGAAAAAGTCAATTTTGTCATACCCTTTAGCTAATGCTGCTATCCATACTGGAGGTGTAATTAAACAATTTTTCTTTCTTACTGATACTTCCTATTAAATCCCTAAACTTAAAAAAATAATACTTGGATACATTTTTTTATATGACACATATAATATGTTTCTGTTCTGTTTTAACAATTTGCTTATTTTATGATGAATATCAATTTGACTTCAAGGACCATTTGGGTGTTTTCAGATTATGTGCTCCTGTGCTAAATGGCTCCAGGCTCCTATGGGTTTTTTAAATCTTGGTTCAACATTTGCCAGGTTTTCAGCAGTCATTTTTATTATTGTTAAGGCAATTGGCTGTAGCAACCTGTTCCTACCTTAATTCTACTTCTTTGAATCTTCTAGAGGCTGTGAAACCAGAAAGCAGAGCTGGTTAAGGGTCCTTGAAGTGCATTATTCCTGTAACATGTAGTGAGCTACTGGGAACTTCTCTTAGACTGTGCAGATGAGAATGCCAGCTGCTTGGTCTTTCATTTTCGGAGGTCCTTTTGGCTTACTCCTCATTTCCCTGTTCTGTTCCAGGTGATTGCATCCACCCAAGGCCTGCCTGCTCCATAATTCAGTAGGAGCAGCATGGTGCCGGGGTGAAGCAAGAGGCTCTGGAGCAGATCTTGGTTGATATTCTGGTAGCTCTGTCATAATCCTGCTGTGTGACACAGGGTAAGGCACTTTACCTCCCAAGCCTTAGTTTCATCAGCTGGAAAGGAGAATGAAAATAAATACTCTCCAGAGTTTTTATTGTGAGGATAAAGTGAGGTGTGTGGTATGATAATAGCTAATATTTATAGAGCATTTATTATGTGCCAGGTATGGAGTTAGCACTCATAAATGGTTGCTCCTTTAGGCATACCTGGCTTTGTGCCCTTACTAGTTGGACTTTACACAATTAATCCACTCAAGTTCTCACATACTTTTTTTTTCAAATGCCATAGAAAATAACAGGAAGGTAGAGAGGAATGAATTGGAAAGAATCTACTATGTACAGCCACCGGGTTAGACATTTTATTTATATTGTATCACCTAATCATCTCAGGAAACCTTTGGAATAGAATCTATTATCCCCATTGTACAGATGAGAGCAATAAAGGCCCAGAGAGGTTGTTTTATACTTTCCTACATGATAACAGAGAAAGCAGCAACATAAAATAGAACAAATAGAGTACAATTTGCAACTAAATTATGTGAGTAAATTACAACACTGACATTAATAATCTAGCTAATTTCTTCTTATTTATTAACAAATCATCAATCTTTTTTCTTTCATAGAGTTGAAATAATAAAATGTAAAATATTTTCCCACATACTAAAAACAGAAATATCAAATTCATTTTATTCTGCTTAACATAGATGTTCTCATAGATTCTTGCAAGAGTAAAAGGCTAAATTACTTTGTCTCAATCATAATACATACTGAGGCTTGTTTTTGCTGCCAAAACTGTTCTTTGGTTTACAAATTTCCCCTATATCATTTAGAAGTATTCCCAGAAAAAATGCCAAAAACCTGGTCAATATTTTTTTCAAGTATTGCACCAAGAATGAAGTTATCTGGGAATCAAGAATGTATATTCATCTAGTCACAAGGAGACTAGGGGTTATCTGAATGTCACCAACTCAGCATTTGTCCCTTTCTTTCATCGTTGATGACTTCCTCTCATTCGCTTGCTAATTACAGGTATCACGTGGTCAACCTTCCTACCTGTCTCTTGTTTTCAATGTTATTACTTACTCTCAGGAGGAATGGCACTTGAGAAAAATTTGGGGGCTTCACCTTTTCAAAGGAAGCTGCAAATTAGCTGTAATACATTTGTAATTCTGTTTCCATCTTCAAAAGAAATATCTTTCAGACATTAGTCTGCTTTGTCACCTTGAATCAGAAAGCAGCTCCATCTGGTTTATTTAGTTTTTGATAGCTCACACTTCAAAGAAAGGCAAGGGCTATATCCGCTGATAATTGTGCAAGCCTGCGCACGCAAAAAAAAAAAAAAAATTCTTCCCCAACCCCTGCAGTGATCAGTATGTATATCCTGAAGCACCAGAGATCTGATGACGTCTGTTGTGGTTTGCTGACTCCCAACAGGCTTGATTCTGCAGGCTTGACTCAGGAAACAGAATCCCACCAGTTTCAAGAGAAACTGTGCCCAGGTAAAGATTACTAAAACAAATACCATGGGATTGGCTTTGTGCTACTTTCAGTCTTAAAATTCCATGTGTGTGTCCGTGGATTTGCACATGCACACATCTATGTGTACTTTAACTTCAACATCCATATTCAACTTAATCTTTTAGAACTGCTTGCAGCTCTAACACACTCATTAAGCAAGTTTCTAACACACAAGTTTCAGGCAAGATTCTGGCAGCGACTCTTCATACGCTTTCCATTGTTCTCCATGTGGATTCCCCAAGGTCAGCTTTGGTTCTTAATTCATGGAAGAATAATAGAAGGCCAGTATGTTTTATGCATTATCATTTTAAAGGGTTGAGGATTTTAAATAGAAATGTAAAATCACCAATTTTTAATTTTACCTATAATTTATACTCCACATAGTTTCAGAATAGCCCCAGTTTATTTCCAGGCCTGTCCTGGTTATGCGACTGCTGTCTGCTTTGGATGCTCCACCTGCAATATAACGATAATAATACTTGCTGCCTATGTCATTTCACAGCGGTGTTTTAAAACTAATGAACAGAGGTCTTCATGAGCCCCACGCTCTTAGAAATACAACAGCTTTACAGCTTACAAATTATTTTCAACTGGTTTAAAAGTTGCACATGAGATATATCATTCTACAAAAACATGCAAAATAAGAATGTACTGGTAAGTTATGTTATTAAAATGAATAAAAAATGAATGTAATACGTGTCATATGTATAAGTGTACAGCAAAAGTAGGAATATACCCAAACTGTTAAAAAATTTATTATGAACTATTTCTATAGAAAAGTTCAAGAACTAATACATTGAATCTTCTATAGAAGTTAATATTGACAATGGTTATCAGCACTTGTGGTATTGTGGTGATTTTATTTTCTTCTATGTAGCTTTCCTATAAATTCCAAGTTTCTTAAAATGAATATGTAGTTCTTCCAAAATCAGGAAAATAATCTCAATAAACATCTTTATAAAAACTCACTAGACAAGGGGGAAATTACTCAGATAAAATGCAAATGTCAGAGCTTTTAAGAAATAATTCTTCTATTAAAGAATTAGTTTGGGGCCAGACGTGAATGAAATAAACAGCAGTCCTATTGTAAACTTGTAAAAAACCCAAGTTTACAATAGGAAGGTCAGAAAAACCTGTCATTTAAGGAAAATACTCAAAATCTTTGTCCATACCCAAAGTCTTTCTATTTACCCACCAGATTGTACGGTGTGTCAGCAGCTATAGCTAGTTTTATCTACTCAATCTCACCCACTACTCAGTATTCATAAGCTTGGTGTATTGAAAATGTGCAAAAGTGAGATTCTAATTAAGTAAGGTATCCCCACTCCCTGTCAATACTGACACACTGGATTTCTCTGGGTTCTTCTAATAGGCCACAAACTGTCTCACTTCCATATTTCTCATATCCTGTTCCACCTTTCTGGAACATTACCCGCACTCCTTCAGTAATTCCTCCACATGTTTAAAGTTTTAGTTTGGCTTTCACCTCTTCCACAAATCATATCATGACTCCCAGACCAAGTCTGATGGCCTCCCATGTGTCCCTGGGGCCGCCTGTGTTCACCCCCAAGAGCACAGATGTCATAGGCAGAAACCACTGTGCCTGGCACACAGCAAGGGTGACACCCTGCATAAGGACTGCTTGGCTTTCCTAAGCTCAACAACTGTTCCAGTCTACTGGCTTTGGGAAAGGAGAGGGAGACCTCAGTCTTGGTCATTGTCATGTATCTCCCATAAAGGAACTGGTAAAAAAGAGGAAGAAACTTTAAAGATTTATTACAAGGAAATTTTAATTTAAATTGTTGCATAATTTATTTAGTCAAATTTGTGATTCACAGGAAAATACCTTGGCGTGGTTTTAGAGAAGTGACAACAGCGCAAAAGAATTTTAAAATAAAAAAGATGAAAAAGATCTTTTTTTTCCTTTTGACTATTATAAGTCTCAAAGGCAAACATTTGTGTTAGTGCTACATATGCTACATCAAAGATAACATGATTTGTGCTTCTTCTTTGAAAAACATCCTACATCTGTAAGGCATTAGCCTTTGTCTGGCTCTTTTGTTATATTGGATGAGATCTGTGAATGCTTGGTGTGTCTCCATTTTTCTAACTGTAGAATGGGGCTAATTTTACTCTTGGTATTGAAAAAAAGCTCATGTCAGCATATAGACGTTAGCTGGCTATTAATTAAAATGGAGATAATTAGTTTCATATTATAGTTTATTGTTAGAGTACTCTCTTTAACCAAAAGAATTATATTCTTTTCGTTTGATATTTAACTATCTCTTTCTATATATAGACTTTCACACTTCTCTTCCTCAATTCCCAGGTAAAAAGACTGAATTGCTGAAAACCATGGTATTGTTGAAAGGTGGCTCCATAAGCAACCACAAGAAAATGCCAAACACATTAAACACACATTTCTTCTTCCCTAATATTTTCCATATTACAATTCTGAAACTATCTGTGACTAGACATATTCATAAAATGATAAAATGAGTACGTTAGGACAAAGTAAGCAGTTACTGGAACCAGGGACCCCCTCACTCTGGGCTAAGTCTGTGGGTCGGTCTCTGCAGGAATCCTGATTCCTCCTATTCTCTAGATGCTGCTGAGATGAGCAGAAACTACAGTTCAGTGTAGGGCAAAGGGTACAAAGAGTCCTAGGGAAAAGTGAGGCCCCAAAGCCTCATTCTGCTGAGAGAGGCTCCTCAGAGCAATCTGAAGGGGGGAAGGAGACTGTGGGCTGGGCGGGGAGTGGGCACCCTGTGGGAAGTTGCGAACTTCTAAGTCTAAGCTGGTCAAGCAGGGAAGTCAAGTTGGCTGCTCAAGTGCTTTTCTTGGTTTATTTTTCCTTTATTAAATCATCACACATACAGCATGGGGTTGGATCTCCCACTCATGAGGGATCCATACACAAAACAAAGACCCTCAAGTCCCATCTGAGGAAGACTCATACACCATATGCCAAATCATTATCACGTCTCCAGAACTTCACTTCCCCCAATCCAATAAAACCTGTACTCTTAAACTTTGTTTTTTAAACAAAAACATGACAACAGGTGCCTACACCTTCTAGGATTCCAGGCCTAACCACCCTGAATGAAATGAGAACCTCGTTAAGGCTGTTCTATCAAGTTAGGCACTAATCCTAGGGCTTGCCCCCTGTTAATCCAGACACTGAGAAATATACGTATATTCTAAGGCTTCCTTACTCTGATGGCTCAACAGTAAGCCTTTGGTTAGGCAAGACAGACAAGTTTCTGTTAAAAAGGAGAATATTATCCAAAGGCCGAGATCTACACTTGGACACAAGGATAACACAGTCATGCAGAAGAGTGATTCCAAGGTTAGGCAGCAGAGCAACTATTAATAAAGGATCTATTCTGAATGGTAATTATATTTTCCATTACTTTGACTATATGGTTCAGATCCTCTTGTATTTCAAATAAACAGTGACAAATGGGCCCTTCATGACCTAAAGTCAGTCTTATCCTGAGAAACAAGGTGCTCCATGCTTAATATTCTCCTGAGAAGGGAGGTGACTAAATATTGGGAGCCACTGAGTATTGCCATCTGTGTAACAGACCAGGCTGAGAATCCAGGGAATATTCTACACATTTTTCTGCTGTAAAGAAAGAAAAGGGAAAATTAAAAAAACCTTTTTTTTTCTCTTAGAGGTGAAAAATCACTATTAGGATGAATCTCTTTCTCCATCAACCATCTGCAAAATTAACCCAAACCAACCAACCCCATTTTGTGATTAGGACTGAGATGTAGGCAAAGTGAAGGGTGAAAGGTCTTAATATTAACTTTCAACTGGAAAGCATGCAGTCTAGCACATAGCATGGATTGCATTCTGGGTAAATGAACGTCCCTTGCAGGAAATCTGGGAGCTACATGTGCACCTGGAGCTGGCCTCTCAGGCTTGCTTCTCTGGCCCCACCTGTTCTAGCCCTAGAGACAGGCCCGCAGGGGTTTCCCCCAACCTCCTGACCCTGAACTCCGATGTTTCTGTGATCCCACTTACTGAATCCAATACTCACTGCCGTGTTTCTGACTTTACTTCCCATTTACAGCTTCTTGCTCTCTCTGATTTGGCTTACAAGAAGAAACTGACTTCCAATCTAGTTAACTTTATCTAAGCATTAGGTAAGTTGTTTATAAATTATAAATATATTATTTTATGTTTTATATCTAGTTTTTATATTTTTAGATATAGTTTGTTTTTAAAAATATCACATGCTGGTTTGTCAAAGTTTCCAGATGCATCTCTCAGGATATACGGTCTTGACACCCTTCCCAAACTAGACTGAGCCACAGGCAACTTACTGGCCAAAGTCCTCTGGTCCCTTTAGGTGTGAGGAGTCATTAGCCCTCTCTGCATCTAGGAGTCTGTGGCTGAGAAAAGGTGATAGGCTTCCCATTCTGCTTCTTCTTTCTTCACAAAAAGGAAAATTTTACTTCCTATTCTCCCGTGCAGTAGATTTCAGTGCCATATTTCCGAATTCTTCCTTTCCTCCTTTTCCTTCCTTCCCTCCCTCCCTCCTTTCCTTCTTTCTTTCCATCCCTCCTTCCTTCCTTCCATTGTTTGGATTAGTGATAGAAAAGACATGTGAACAGTAATGTCCTCAATTTAAAAAATTTTGTCCTTAGTTTCAAATTTATAGCTGTCAATTTTAAGGCAAGGATGAAAAATAATGCAAAATATATAGCACATTATATAAACAAACTGAAATAAGTGGTTTATTAAGATAAAAACTTGCTTTATATACTTTTTTCTTAGTCTACAAGGAGCCAGGTTTCACAGTTTCCTTCACGGTGGTCAGAATTCCAACTGGTGGCAGAAGGAATGACGGCAGAACTCCGTCTTCACTGCCCAGGCTGACCTACCCAAACTATGAAAGGTCCTCTTCTTCCTCTACCTCCAGACATACTGCTGTGTAATTACATGGAACTTTTCTTGTTAAGAAGTGATTTCAAATATATTACATCAGTCAATTCTAGCACAGTTTTATGAGATAAAATTGCCATGGTCTATGAATAAAGCATGGATTAGAGATTTGCCTAAAGACATACAACTTACAATGGTAAGGTAGCTTGGAAAATAATCTCCAACTCCATTTCCAGGGTGTGTGTGTGTGTGTTTTATAAAATGTGAGAATTAAGTAAGTGGAGAATAAAAGGACAATATCCCCCAACCACTGACTATTGTTAACATTTCCTGTTATGCATCCAGTCTTATCCAGATGCATATATTACACATACTATATATTAAACATGCATAATAGTTGGTATCACATCATTTATACCATTCTGTGTTCTCCTATTTCACTTAATATTGTAAGAAAACAGTTCTCCTTGTCATTAACAGTTTTTGCCAACATAGTGTGTAACGGCCACATGACGTTTCAGCGTAGGTCTCTTTGACAAATTCATCTCTCCCTAGTCTTAGGCATGTAGTTATTAAATTTTTAGTTCTTATAAATAATGCTGCAGAAACATCTCTGTACAAAAAGCCTTTTTTTTCTGTATTTTAGATGATTTTCTTAGGATAGGTTCTTAGAAGGGGAATTACAGAAATATAACACATTATCTGTACCATATGAACTATGTCCTCTGCTTCTTGAAATCATTACTTGGTCAGTAAACAACTACTACAAACCAACTTAAAAATATAGCCATGGGCTTGAAGAGGGCAATGGCTTCCTGCTCTCTTCTCCACTAAGCCAGCCCAGGGGAGTGGGTGATGGGCCTGAGGACTTCTTATCAGCCTTAGTATCATATTTCCAAGGAACTATAGCTGGAATTTAATGTGACTGATACCCACAGCACCCCTGTGCTCTAAGTGGGGGTTGCTATTTCTCAGAGGGAGAAAACACCAAACCCTGTATTTCCTGTCCTCCGCCCTGGGGCGGTCGCATTTACTCACACAAGTGCTGTGTGCACTGAAACAGAATTAGGGTAAATAGGTGGGTTTTTCTTCTCAGTATCGGATCAAAACAACCAGGCCAAGGTAAAGGACTGTATTTTGGGTTAAAAGGGTTTTCTGCTGTTTAACATTCCACAATGGGACAGAGAATGAATAAAAAAGAGGAGAGGACAAGTCTCTGCTCAGCAACAGAGCTGGATTCTTCAAATGTGTTAAATCGACAGAGAACAAGGTTATAAAGTACTCCTCCTTGTCCTACATTGATAAAAATCTGCACCTTTGTCTCGTCATTTGCCTGCCCTTTGAAGTAATAGGAAACTATGGCATTACTTTATTTCTTAGTTTGGGGAGTCTATATAATATGTAATTTAAATGAAATCTAAATATAGCATGTAAAACATCTGGTTGCTGGATCATTTGGTAAATCAGTGGGTTTCTGAGTGAGGTAAACTTTTTACTCAGAATTATTTATGACCTAAACAAGAACAAGTATCATTGTTTGATTTATTTGAGTAAATAAATCTAGATACCTAGAAAAACTGGTTTGAGATATATGTTTGTTTGTAAAAAGCCAATAATTATGCCACAATGTAAAGTCATGATTTTTAAAATTAGAAAAGTCTATGCTATTATTCTCAGTTATTTATTTAGGCTTGTATACTTGACACTAAAGAATCTATGTCCTTTTAGAAAGGTTCCTGTGTCTAAGCATGTATCACCATCAAGTAGGTGTTTTTCTCACTTAAGGGTGAACTTTAAAGGAGATTTAATTAACTTGGAGGAATATGTTTTTAAAAATCTATGTGTATGTATGTATGTATTTCTTTAAAGGAAGCTGGGAAATTGTTAATTAACAATTAAATTAAAAGCCATTCCCTATAATAATTAAATTATAAACAATTCCTTTTAGAGAAAACAAACTTCTAGCATTCTTTGAATTCCCTTTTCACTAATTTTTATTTTAATGTGTTTCCAATTATTCCCCTTACAAATATATGAACTAGAATATTTCTTAATAACTCACGCAACTTGTCTTACAGTAAAGCACTTTTATGTGTAACAGATATGGCCATGGCTTTGAACTGGTGTCCTTGAGCCAGTGGGACAGTCTTTCTCAGACCAATCAGCTTATCAGGGCAGAAGGTACCTTGTTTAGTACAGAGCAGAAATTACAGATATGTTCATCACCTTCAAGAACTTCACCATGGCTATCTTTTCTAACAGTGGGGAATGATTTTCTGTTCTAAGGCCTAATTTCCATTTGTACAACATGATGGCTTTCCTTTCCCACTCTCCTCTCTGAACCGGCTTGTCAGGAGTATCTCTACTGGCTGATTCAGCAAGAGTTAGAGTTTAGTTCTGACAAAAGACACTATTTGTATCTCTTTCAGAAGTGAACCCTTTTAAAAGAAAAGTCTCTTTTAGAATCTTTGATGTTTTCAAGATCCTGGGAGTCAGACATGTTCCTATTGACAGGAACTTCTTCCTTTTCCTGGATTTGTCAGAGAAACTTTCATGTTTTTGGTTGGGTTTTCTTGGACAAGCGGGAACTAGGTAGGGGAGTAGGGTGAAGGGAGGGGCCTGAAGACCCAGGGGCCTGTAGGCAGTGTGAAGGCCCAGCAGGCAGGCGACAAAGCAGCATGAAGGCGGTGGGTCTGACCAGGTGCAGAACACAAGAGTTGGGAGGAGACATGAAAAATCAGGATGATTGGGTCCGATTCTGACTAATCCCTGCTTGAGGCACGAGTGAGTTAGGCCCGATTCAGTGGCAAGGGGCAGCCAGTATTTAATGCTGATGGAAGTGCTGTTTCATGAAGGTTTGCTGAAATGAGGAAAGAGTGAAACAGTGAAACAGCACTAAGGTTCTGACCAGCTTTGCTTTATATCCTTCCAATTGCCGACAGTACTCACTGTTTCTATTCCACATGTCTTTTTGGTCATAGCATATATTAAAATGAGAACTTTTAATATGTTGTGTTATGTAATAACTCTATTATACTGAGAAGCATTCCTGCTCATTTGATATGTATGTTGTAGTTATTAGGAGGAGGGTCTGTATTATTTTTTACTCTCAATAATGCCAAACCCATGAATGATCCTCAAGAAGTGCTTGTTGAATAAAATCAGATGAGATTCTTTACCCTTCTAATCTAATAAAGGCAAGTTCTTGAGTTTAAAAAATCTTCTCCAGGTGCCTTTTTTTTGGTGTGTGGTTTTTTGGATTCATTTATACTCATGATTTCTATAAACTGTGGAGACATTTCCGTTGGCTTTGAGTGGCTTAATGGTTCTCTAATTATGAACCCATTTATACATGTGCTTGGCTGCAAAAGATTAATCAGTAATTTGATATCCCCCTAGTCCAGTAGGGTAGGATTAAATGTAGTTTTGGTGAAATAGGAATTTTGGATACAATTTATATTAAATTCTGTTAAGAAGCATCATTTTGTTTTTCCCTCTCAATTGGTAACTTGCTATCATACAGTCATCTCCTGTTTATATGAAATGCATATTTTCTTATTAACTCATCCACTTTAACATATTTATTTATTCTTAAATATTTCCTCAATGGGACTCACACATACAAAAAACACACGTATGTGCATCTATGTGTACACACATGTGCACACAATTGGATCCAACATAGGGAGAAGGTTCTTTAGCTGTTGATATAATTTCTAGGGGTTTTCTTGTATGGGAGATTATTAAAGGAAGGGGTGGTTTGAGGACAGAACCTAGGTCCCTCTAAGATTTCTAGAAGCTGTTTTTCAGGCTGCTGTTCATTAGTTTGCTTACTCAAGTTAATTATAGCTCTCCTCCTATGTCTATCTGGAGAGACCCCAGTTTTTACAAGGGCTGGTCCATGCACACTTGACTGGTAAAGGAAAGAAAGCATCCTTTTTATTACCACTGGGGCTTGTCTTGTGAGAGATAGGAAACTCAAAGTTAAACTTGAAATCTGTACCTCCACATTGGTCACTTTGTTAATCTGCCTGAAGTCTGAGGTTCAATCTGCCTTAATGCTCACCATTAATTCAGCCCATCAGTTAACCATAAGCCCTTTAATAATAGCCCACAGGAATTCCCTGGTAGACACAACTTTCTGGCTTGTGTGGAAGTTATACAAGGCCTCCACATAGAAATGGTTGAGACTGTCAACAGACATGCTCTTTTTACCTAGTTTGAGGAGGAAAAAAGGCAGCTTCTGTGCCAGTTTATAACCCTCATGCTTCCAGCTCAGCTTTCTCAGTGGATCTCAATCCTGGCTGCACATTAGAGGCTCCTGGGGAGCTTTTACAACTATCAATGCTTGAGCCCCATCCTAGACTCACAGAGTGTGGGGAGGGTGAGGCTGGAACATCTGAGTTTTTAAAATCCTTCCCGGGTAATTTTAAGGGTTAGCCAGGATTGAAATCCACTTAGTGTAGGAACAAGAAGATACACTCCTCTGAAAGAGAATATAATTGACATTTTCAACTCTGTGGCATGCTGAGCTGTTGATGAAGACTAGATTTTTTTAACATATGCTTTTATAGTCAGGACAGCCTTCACCTGCCTCCAACCAAGAGCGCACCCATTGAGAGTTCTCTCCATCCTTTTTATGTACCTACTGAAATGTGAAGTGGCCCAATGCAACTGTAGTTGACCAAAGTAAGTCGGGAGGAAGCTCAATTTATGATAATGGAAAAGGTGAGTGAGCATGGGGACAGGAGCTTCTGGATCAACAACTGGCTTCACAACTCACTGCATGACACTGGGCAAGTCATTGAATCTTCTTAGACCCTTTCTCTAGCCAAGTAAGTAAGAGGTGATTATTATTATTATACATTATTACAACCTATTATTACAACCATGAAGCTTACTTCACAGTGCTGTTGGGAGCATCACATGAGGCTGTATCCTAGAAGCATCTTATAAACTTTATTTTCATACTTCATAGAAGTTATTATTCCTACTTGTGTAACAGAGTTATTTGGAGGTGTCTTATGTGTATTCTTCCCATGGACCAAAGACCAGAAAAGAAAATTTAATTATCTGTAGCTGAAACATGAATAGACATGTAGCTCATATTTTGCATAATTTTTTCCTTCATTTATTTTATTTTATCCTGATAGTTAAACCATTCACAAAAATCTAGCTACAGAGAACAGTTAAGTAAAATTATTTCAAAGCTGGAAGAGAAAAAACCTGAAGTATTATAAATGCTATTAAATGTTTATTGTCTACGACTATGTGTTAGGTACTGCATGATGCAGGCTTAATCTGAACTTTGAGAGATTACAAACTAAAAATAATCGGAAGTGCAAATAAAGGATACATACTTGAAATCTAAAATGAACCAGTATTGTCACCTAAACCAGAGTGCTTATGAAGTGGAACTGTTCTAACAGACTGCTAAGGTGAAAAATTCTAGGCTCACATTTGTGAGAAGGAATGGAGAGGTAGTCCCTTTGAATCTGTTCTGACTTATCACAGTAGTGATGATGAATAAACTGGATTTTAGTGACCCTTTCACAAATTCGTTTGCAAGGAAGCACTGTTGCAGATTAAACAACAAAAACAAAAATGAACTAAAAATCCTCAAGAATCACATAAAACAGAACAGCTTGATTTTTCTACCTACAGGGAAAAACGATCTACCTTCACAAGTCTTGCCAATGAGTACATGTGTTGAAGGTAACTCAGGTGTGGTTGTAGTCTTGAGAGTTCTTGGCCTTTTTTTTCTTACAGTCCCGATTACCTTCACCATTGGCATCCCTCTCTTTCTGCTCCAGCTAATACTATCTTGTCTGTTCTCATACTTAGGAAACAATTGGTATGCATGACCAAAAGGCAGTCACAGAAAATATTGCCTCAAACAAAACTTGTTTTAATCTATTATTATCATACATGATATCATTAGTATATTGTTAATATATAACAACATTAATCTAATTGTGGATCCAAAGGCTTTTCTCCTAGCTGAAGGAATTTCAGGCATCAGCGAGCAGGAAGTGAATAATCACTGGAGCGCAATTTGCTTGCCTCAGTGGATGTGAGCGTAGGGAGGCAGGGAGTAGGGAGTGGGAGCAGTGAAGAGGGGAAGAATGGCTCTTAATTTTTTTCATGCCTAACCTCAACTCCTGGCCAGCTAAATGCCACTGCCTGGGTTGTAGGAGGGTTTGTCTCAAGAGCTTTTTGGTATAGAGGAGAACAGGGACTCTAAAGCCCTCGCCATGGGTCTCCATGAAAACCCAAAGCTCACGGTTCTCGAAATTGAGTCTGCCTCAGAATCACAAGGAGCAATGTCAACACAGATTACTAAGTCCCAATTTTAGAGTTTCTGATTTAATAGGCCCTGTCTTGGGCCAGAGAATTTGCATTTCTAACAAATTCTCAAGTGACGTGGAAGAAAAACACTTTGAGAACCATTGCTTTACACTGACCTTCTGTGACTAAGTGTTGTCTTCCGTTGATTACTGATGAGTTACCTGGGGTTCAGAATACTAAATACCCTGAAGAAAGTTTAGAGTTCCTAAATCCCAGGTTAATGTTCTTTCTGATTCAATTCTCTCCCTTTAAACAGTGAAACTGTACATTCCATTTTTTCACCTCAAGACATTGGAAGATACATTCTCTTGTCTCAATGTTTTTTGTATCTGACTATAGTCTGCAACAGTGTGCTCCCTCCAATGTTCAAGTTTTCCATACTTTTGCTTTATCCAACCTTTGTTTCTGACCCACAAGGGTTTGGTTGAAGTAAACTTTCTATTAATGGAATCTGTTAGTAAATCTCCTCCCAAATCTAAAACCTTATTAAATGAACTTTTTAGAAGAGGCATGACCAATATTCAAATTTTAAATTTCTTAAATATCTGTTGCTTATGAAGTAACAAAACAGCAAACAGGAAGAAAAAAATAGAAACCAGAGGCCCTGGATGATGCGCCAAGTGGGTAGTCAGCTCTTGAAAAACCAACGTGGGCCATTGTAATTGAAGCAATTCTCTAGTATGAATTTAATTGATATGTTTTCATATAACTGATCAGTTAAACCACTAGCTCTCTGTAAATAATTTTTCATTAATTTGATAAATTTTTATTGAGGAACTCCAGGTAGCAGGCCCCATAAATGGCAAGAAGGAATACACGGATGAATAAAACAGATACTGTCCTACCTTTATGATCTCAAATTCTGGTAAGTTTAGTCAATTTTGGAACAACAAGCATTTTACCAAGTTCTTCTAATTGGTATCTATTAGGTTGGTTGGATTTTCAGTAGGTTTAATTAAACAGGACTGATTTTTTCAGTAGAGAGAGCAAATTAATTTGAAACATATACCTAAACCAATGTTTAGGTTTAATTTTTTTGTATCCACTTGATCAGAACATTATTATTTCCCTTGAATGGTTTATCCTAAGTGCATTCCTAAGGAAGAAGAACACCTTTGGATTCCTTTCTACCCTTTAACACAAAATAATGGTGTGTGTTACTTTGGTCCTTATATTTTTTCTCTTTCTCATATATGAGTCATTTAAACACTAATTATCATTAAAGGGTAAGCTCTCAAAACATTACCTCTGAGTGTCAGAATGGACTGTGGAAAGATCTGGCCTCAAGTTCTGCTAATGTGAGCAATCTATTAGAACATCCCTAAAAGAGGATTGATGGTCTGAATGAGGTCAGTACTAAAGATCTTACTACTTTACAATTTGGGGAGGAGTTTCTCAGGAGGTTCTGCCTCATGTTTTTCCAAAATCAACCTCTTTCTAACTTCTACTTATTCCATACCCTAGAACCACAGATAAATCAAATTCATCAATTTGCAAGCCTTCAGATATCTGTAAAAAATATTTGTGGGTTGTTTACTCTCCTAGTTTTTCTTTCTTAATTTCAAAGAGCTATGGTTCCCTCAGTTTCAATACCCTTTATGATATGGTTTCTGGGACTTCGGCCAGTTAATTTCTTTCCTGTAGACAGAGTTCTGCTTTTCATTATCCCACATGATCTTAGAGCTTAGACTGGACATAATATTATAGGGAGTAGTATCTCTCGAGATTGTGTAATTTACAAATGTGATGGGCACATGTCATGGACTGATTGTTTTGGGGCCCTTCTGCAATTCACATGTTAAAGCTCTAACCCCCTCCATGTCAAGGTATTCGGAGATGTGGCCTTTGGAAGGTAATTGGGTTAGATGAGGTCATGAGGGTGGAGCCCTGATATGGGATTATTGCCCTTATAAGAAAAGATATGATAGAGCTTGCTCTCTCCCTCTCCACAACAGGAGAAAATTCTGCATACACAGGCCATCTCCAGAACCATGCTGACATCATGATCTCAGACTTTCAGCCTCCAGAATTGTAAGAAAACAAATTTCTGTTGTTTAAGCTCTCCAGTCCATGGTATTTTGTTGTGGCAGCCCACAGAGACTAAGACAGCGTGCATACAATTAAAAATGGAGGCGAGGGTGGGGTGGGGTGGTGAAATATGATTTTGGATGTTTGGTGAAATTACTATGATTTCTCAAAAGATTATTTGGATTTTAAAAATATACAAATACTTTGAAAATCTACTTGCTTTATGATTGCTTGCTTCATTTTTTAAGATCATAAGACAAAATTGGAACTTTATGTGAAAATCAATGTCTTAGTGAAGAAAGTTCTACAAGTGTGAAAATATGTAGCTTTGATAAATACTGTTTCCCTTCCTTTTATCTTTATGTAATTAATATCAATATTCATATATATACATACATCTCTGTTTTATATATATCTCAGATATATATGCATATATAGGTATCCATATGTCAGTCTTTGTTGTTTACTTCCTGTTTAGCCTGTGTTACCTTCTTATATATTTATTAGTGAATCAAAGCAGAAACATGAAACATACTCATTGGGAAATGTGCCCTGTTTAGTAGAAGTGTCTTATTCTTTCTTGTTTAGAAGAAAACACTCTATCTTTGGAACAGATGAACATCTCCAATAATAAGTGGGATCTGTCTTATGCAAGTTAACTCGACTATCACAGTCTGAGGGACTATCAAGGAAAGAAGGCTCAGGTCTGGTGCCTCCATTCTACACAGCTGCAGAGAGAATAAACATACATGTAGTGTCTGAGTGTAATAGGAACTGCAAAGGGAAATCCCTATTAATCAGATCCAGGAGCCCTGGACCTGGGGAGCCGTCACATTCAACACAGGCTCCAGTGGGATTGGGTCCAAATTCCATGAAATGGCATCACCTTTCTCATGCCATCATCCCAGAGGCACTCCCTCCCATTCTAACCAACTTTCATCTGAACTATAACTATGATCCAGAGTCATTGAAAAAGGGCCAAATTCTGTTCATTATTGTCTGTTCCTCTGGATGTTGTCATCCATATGGATCCATCACAAGGTTAAGGATCACCTTGTTATTTTGGGGGAAGTTTCAGTTACTTGTAAAGATCATTTATTCTGGATAAAGATATTACTTTAAAGGTATTAGGGCTACCACACCCTCCTTTAACAGCGTAGAGCAGGAAGTTTACATGATTACCATAGCTTTCTTCTAGAAGTTTCAAGAGTGTTTGGAGGTAAATGTACAAACAACAATCTTGTTTCTTCTTACTCCTTCCAGTTCCTATGTAAAAAAGACTGTACCTAAGATGGGGCTGGTCATATAATGAGAATATTTTAACCTCTTCTCCTCAAAACAATGTGACCAACTGCATCAGATTCTTGGTCTGGGATAGAGAGAAGTTTTAGGAGGAAAAAAATAGGCTCTCCTAATGATCAGAACTTTGGCAAATAATATAAACATATTTTACTGGAACATCAACATTCAGAATTTGGTTCCTTCATAATACCCTTTTCTGACAGAAGCTTTGTGAAGAAAGTGACATGACTATAGATTCATCACATAAAAGAGGTTCATAAAAAGTAAGCAGGTAAAGAATTGCTACAGCCTTGCTCCCTTTTCTCACTCCTGTGTTCTTCAGATGTGGCAGATAGAGCTCTCCAGGATATATTTAGCATCAAAATGTGAACAGAGTACCTGTGTCATTTTGCTGTGAGACATCAAGTTAGGATGCCCACACTGAAAACATAACCGTATTTTAACTTCCTAACCACTAGCTTGTTCCTGTTCTGTAAGCAAAGCTTGATTGTGTTTTCATATCCAGTTCATAAAAAGCTTGCTTAACTAGGTGGTTATTACACTTTTCTAAATGTTTTCCCTTAAATAAAAAATACTAGTCAGTTTTTCTAAAGCCCACCATTTTGCAATGTTCAGGAAGAACTTTTTTGTTTGTTTAGACATTTTCACACAATGCACTCGAAGGAGAGGGCTCAAAGGAAAATGCCATCACCTCAGTTACCCAAATTACTCTCATTTCCGAGATTATTTTGGTAAACAAGTCAAGGCAGCTCACACCCTCATCAGGCAGCTTTACCCACATATGCTCAAAAAAGGCCCAGTTTGTGTTCTTTACAGATTCAGTAAGTGAAAACTCCAGCGAATTCGAGCAGACACTGAGCAGAGCTTTGATTCTAGGGTCTCTGGTGAGCAGTATGGGTACTTTTTACAAAATACAGGGCTGAAATCTCTGCTAGAGAAGTAACCACATTATAATTGGATCCCAGGAGTTTTATTAGCAGTGGGATGGGAGAGGAGTTGACAGCATCATCTGGGTGTCTGAGCAACGAGTTTCCCAAACACCCTGCTGTATGGGATTCAGAGACAGAAAAACTGTTCTCAAGGGCTCAGTGGCCCTTGTATGCTGCCCTCCTGGTCAGGACGATCAAAGCCTGTGCTGCTCTAAGCTATAAACTTGCCAGTGCATTGAGGAAGGTTCCAGCTGTTCTGATTATGAAATGCTTGGAATTGAGCCAGGCTTGAGCTAGCTAAAAGATAACTGGCTCTATTTTTCCTACACTCCAAATCCTTCCAAGGGACAGAAATACTTTTTGCTATTCCAAACTATGTTTATCTGCCTTATCTTTTGAATGTATGTAAGAAATGTGATTCGATGAACTAAGTTGTCCACAGCAGCTTTAGTTTTGATTTTGATGCAGCAACATTGCCAAAGTTGAGTCTATGGCCAAATAAATCATTCTCTTTTAAGATAACAAAGATAATCTTTGGACCAATCTTGTTCCTTGCCAGTCACCCCATCCCCATCCATTTCCATTTCTCTACAGATCTAGAAAAAATGATAGAAAACTTTGGGTTCCCACAGGAGTGACATTTGTGGGATAGTCTGGACCTCCAGTTATATCATCCTATCCAACTGCAGAAACCTGCAGCCCAGGGGCCCCTGGGCTCCCAACAGCTCTGCTCAGCTCATCTGTGAGGGAGGGTGGCACTACAGGACAGTTGTGGCTGTATAGGGGAAACTGAGTTATTTGAAGAATTTTGTTCTTTTCCCCTTGGAATTTTCCTTTGAATTTGTGGAAAATACAGTGATGGACATACCCTCTTTCCTTTCAAGCAGTCATAGAGAGAGGAATACAAATAATCCAGGTGTAAAGTCTGGTGCTTAAACAGGATTAGTCTGGTAGCAACGAATAGATGAAAGAGGTAGTGGTGCCTGGTGTGCTTATGTAAGGCTTTAATTTCATTCCATTACTTTTAAGGGGATGACAGTGGTCTAGAACATTCTCCAAAACTCCTCCCATTGCCCTTCCATGTAACTTTTGCATTTTTGTTTGTTTGCTTCTCTTTTCTTTTCCTTACTACTGATGGAGATTGGGTCGCGCTGGGCAGGGGGATCAGAAATGTGTAGCACCAGCTTTAGGATTCTAAGCTCTCCCCAAGTGCAGACTGTATACCTCACCCACCTGATCTCACTGTACTCATAGTGACTATCTCCACAGTTGCAGGTGAGGAGCCCAGCACATTTGAAGTAAGGAACTTTTATTTTCAGGATTCAATTTCATGTCTGATTGCAGACCCAAAGTTTGTGACTACCATAACATGGTATCATTCTTACTCTTCTCATTTTTCTCATGTTAAACCCCAGTCTAAATCTTATTTTCTATACAAAAACATAATTTTTTTGGCCTGAAATAGCCCTGGATTGGATCTATATAAAAGCCAGCACATACCATATAGGACACTACTGGTCAGATCATCCAATTGACTCCTTTAATTGGAAAATTAATATAAGCATTTGTTAACCAATTTCTATAATCAAGAAAATTAATGGCTCAAGCTGAAAATATTGGTATTTCTCAGATTGGATGACAGTATTTTTAAAGATTAATAGAAATGGTTTGGGAGGTTCTCAGGCAGCAGTAGCCAGGAGCTATAATTCCTGAGTGTGTGCTAGTGTCTGAATGACTTAGCATCTTTTCTAAAAATCGGGAAACTACAATTTACTTCCAGGTCCTCTGATGAATAACCTTGATGTCTTAGGCACGGACTCTAATATGCGTCACCCTTTACTTCAAGCTGACTGTTTTATCAACAACTCTGGCTGATGAAAAATCTTCCTGCAATTGTTGTATTCTTACACAAAACATGCCTCTTTCCCCCATTCCAGCTGGTCTAATCGGTGGATCGGTGGATGAAAGAATTGCCAAAACCTGCAGCAGGGGCATCTGGTTCTGAAGAAAAATACACCAAGCTTGTTTGCTTCATTCCTTAATTTTTCAGAATGTGTAGTGTATTGAGGCAGTGTATTTTGTAAGAAGTTACTAATGATGGGAGTAAATGCTCCTGGCTTGGCAAGCGAGCAAGCATGTATGGGAAATGAAGAAATCTGAGTACACACAGAGCTTTGCTGGCAGCAACTAACATCTTCCAAGATTTTCAGACCCCTGGGTGCAAGAGGCAAAAAAACTGCTGCAGCATTTTTCAATGGATTCCAGGTGTTTATATAGAAAGAAGATCAATCCATTTTGCCTTTGGGAATCAATGAAATCTTACACAGTCTGCAGAGAATCTCTCACTTGGGAAGGCTTAGAGAAATGCCTGTAGGATATTTGAGAAGTATTTTCATTAAAATGTTCAGATAAGAAACAGGAAAAGTAAGCAGTTCTAATTTAGAACACTTTAGTGCTGTGACCAACTTATTTAATTTTGGAGTGAAAAAATGTATAGGCTTTAAGACAAATTCAACAGTTACCTAGGACACTTCCTAAACCCTGCATCCATTAAAAATTCAGTTACCAAGTTGCCGCTCCTTACTCTTCTGCTGGCTGTGTGTTTACTATATAATGTAGGTAGTTTTCCTTATGAAACTGCCCAACTGGTATTATGAATATCAAAATATAATTTTGAATGTAGGAGACAGATTATGCATAAATTACCTGGATAATTTTAACTGGGACATAGCCAGGTCTCTTTGCACACCACCATAGGTATTGCTGAGCCAGCAATAGCCCAGCATGGCAATGGAAATCTGTGGCTTCTGCAGACTCTAACTGAAGTTTGCACACTTTTAACTCCAATATTTCAAAACAATGGATAGCGGTGTGGCTATCCTATCTTAAAATGTTGGTTTCTTCTTATAGTGATTGAAATTCTTCCCTTAGATATTCATTCTTTTGGATATACAGAATATTTTCTTAAAGAAAAAGGCAAATACTCAAATATTTCATAACTATATTTTGATTTAACTAATACTTGCCAATCAAACTACCATTAACGATAGGGATTTGCTTATCAGATCATGAAGTTTCATATTTTATATTTTCTCCATGAAAACTAGATGAGAACAAACACTTAGAGAATAGGAACTTTCATGTGGTTGGTTGGTAGAGGAGTACGAGAAAAAATATTTAGAGGACATACATGTCTTCTCAGAGAGGGCAAGCACATCTGAGCAAACCACAGTGAACACTCAGGGGCCTAAAGAAGGGCATGAAAATGTATGCGTTGTATTTTGCACAGAGAGGAATGGCCTACTGTATTGGGAATCACCTGGGCTCATTTTCTATAACTTTTTGCACATGATTCACAGACTAGCAGCAGCACTTGGTGGCTTGTTAAAAAAGCAGAATCTCAGGCTTAATCACAATTTATATTTAAACAAGATGGCTACATGATTCCCACTGCATGTGGAAGTTTGAGAAGCACAGGCCACTAATACTGACTTCCTCTGAGTTGTGTGTTCCATGAACTACCCCTAGCAGCTTCTGATGGACAGATGCACACTGGGTGTGAGCCAATCAGGTTCTCTTTCTGTTTTGTAAGCTGAGATAGAATAAAGTGAGAGACAGAGAAAGGGAGAGGGAAGTGGGAAGGAGAGAGAGAGGTGCCAACAGGTGGATCTCAGAGTCAGAGAAAGCCTGTCTGTGGAGAGAGAAAAAATGTGAAGCAGTTCAGAGAAGCAGACACAGGCTCTCTAGTGTCTAAACCTGTTCCACAAAGCACCCCTGGGTCCTTATAATAACCCATCCTCATTTTGTGCTTAAGCTAGCTTGGCATTATGTTCGCTACTTGAGGCCAGGAACTCTAACAAACACAGGTGGCATGAGTCTGAGTTGGGTCTAGAAAGAGTAGGCAGGTAGGGGCCAAAATATGACTACAAGTTTGCCCGAGTTAGCCCAGTTATACATAGTGACAACTACTTATTATATGTGAAGGCTCCACAGACCTCAATAATGAACCGAGGTACTGTTCTCAGTCTTTGGAGAGCACTTCCCTTCTCGTTTCATGCAATCCCACTTCAAATTGGGAGCACTTGGGAGATGGCCATCTGAGTTGGCAGTGTTTTTAATACCACCCACCACTTCCCCTCATTTCCTATCGCATCCTATTCGGTGCTCCTGTTCCTGGCCTCACCAGCTCTTAGTGATAATAAATTGGTCTTTATCCCCACCTTGGCCCAATGAGGCCAGAAGACCCATCTCCACATTTGACCTGGTCTGGAAACCACTCTGCCTCTACCTTCTCTGGTGAGCTAAGGGTGATCAGAACCTTTAGGGTCTAGGTGAGTGGAAGGTGGCATCCTTAATGCCAAGAGAAGCCAGCTTGTTTGACTAGTTTTCTGCTTAGGTCTTTGAATCTTTGAGTCTGTTCAACTGTTTCATGGTAGAGCTGGAGCATAATCTGAATCCCAGCAGATGGCAAAAGGAACCTGGCCCTCATCAAATTCCTTCAAGTCCATTTTTTGTGAGCTAGGCAATGTGTCTGCGCCTCTTCACATGATCATAATTCAATCCCCAGATGTATTATCCCATAGCCGTCACTGATGCTGTGAGCCTCCCAGAAGTCCCTCTCCTATACTGCAGACTGATCATCTCCAATGGGTTGGCAATTGCCACTGGATTAATTAAAAGCAGTATGACTTTCTCTCTCTGGACCAGATAATATAGATTATTGTCTTCTTGCTACAAGGGGCCTGTCCTTCTGTCCCAGGTCTCAGCTTGCATTGCCCCCCACCCCACAACCCCACAAAAGTTAAACATAATATCGATAGTTGTGACAAGTTGACCTCTCTTAGAATACGCAGTTTTCAGAGGATGGATTTCTCTTCCCAGATTTGAGCATACTCACAGAGAGCCTGTGTATGCTAGGTAAAGTCACCAGTGCCCATTCTCGAATGCTTATATTTGTAGAGCTGTAGGTACTGCATAGGTAGAAAAATGATTTCAGGACCTGACAGAGCCCTGATGAGCCGGCAAGAAGCCCAAACCAACGGAATGTCAAGGCTGACATCTCCAAAGTCATTACCATAGCATTTGGATACCTGGACTATTTGGGGATCATAAAGAATTTGGCTGCCAAAGCAAAACAAAAAAGTGCAACAAATGAAGGAAAATAGCTCTAGGGTGGAGCTCCAGGCAAAGAAATCACACAGGATCCCTGCGTGAAACATTTCTTGGCATTTGTTGCTGTTGAAAAGATGAGTGAAGAAATCTCCATTTCACTGTTGAAGCTCTCTGGATGCCTTTTCATAGAGTGATCCAGAGAAAGGTATGGCAAATGAATTTGAGATATGAAAAAAAGACTGAAAAGCTATCTTGCATCTTCCTTGAGCTCTGTTGTACTCACATCCTCTCTGCCCTGCTAAACAGGTGTCTTATCTCACACACCCGTGAGAGGTGTGGAACAGAGCTCCCAACAGGGGCCATGGGGGACACAGTAAAATTGGCCACCGGGGACCATTATGAGAGCCGAGGGCCTGCTGTGACGACCAAAGGGCCCTCATGGCTCCCTCAGCTCCCTCCTCTTCCCCAAGTGGGCCAGGAAAGCAAAAGTTGAACTGTGGAGAATACCAGTTGAGGACTAAAGAGTGAAAGTTCAGAAGGAATTCATTTTAAGCTTAATCATTCTGGATAAAAATCATTCTGCAGGTTTATAACAGTCCCCCCTTAACAACAGGGATACGTTCCAAGACCCCCAGTGCATGCCTGAAACCATGGACAGTACTGAACCCTTACATATACTGTTTTTCTCTAAACATACATACCTGTGATAAAGTTTACTTTATAAATTAGGCACAGTAAGTGATTAACAATGATAACTAATAATAAAATAGAACAATTGTAACATATTATAATAAAAGTAATGTGAATGTGGTCTTCCTCTCAAAATATATTGTCCTGTACTCACCCTTCTACTTCCTCTGATGATGTGAGATGATAAAATGCCTGCGTGATGAGATGAAGTGAGATGAATGACGCAGGCATTGTGATGTAGCGCTAGGCTGTGAATGACCTGACAATACGTCAGAATGAGCATCAGCTGCTTCCAGAATGCAGTGGAACACGGGTAACTGAAACCATGGAAAGTGAAAGTCCAGATAAGGGGAATGCTGTACACAGTTCCCTCCCTTCCATGAGTAGGCCAAACTCATTCTTAACTAGTGTGATTATCTGGGATCTAGTAATTGGGCTGTTTTCAGAGGACTACATAAATAGATTTCTCTGGTGTCTGCTGTGGTCTGGATCCGAGAATACCACTGATTTCTGGCTTCTTCAGCCTTGCTTTTTCTGTAAGGAATCTTCAGATAGGGGTTCCCAAGGATTCCAAATCCTGCTTTCTGTTGGCATTCACTCCACCTGGCTGGAGACATCCTCTGCAGCTCATTGTAGCATCTCAGCACTGTGGTACGTGTATTTAGGTTCATCTCCCATTCCTGGCCATGGTGCCATATTTGGTAACGCCACTGGGAATGATGCTAGTTCTTGTGATTTCATTGTTCTCTCTACTCTTGTAGCTTCCAAATCTTTACTTTTTAGTCTTAAAACTTATCTAAAATCTACCCTAAATTTCTTAAGCTATTTTAGTTTGAAAGTCTTGCTGTTCCCTTGAACCCAATACATTGAAAACAGAGACTTCTTCATTTTGCTGACTTGCTTGTTTCCGTGAGAGGCCTCCCAGTGATCTGTAAGGACATGTGAACACTGTAAAGCTCTCTGCTTTCCAGAAATTCAAATGTGCACACATTCTTGTCTGTAATGGTGTTGTATTACATACAGCTCTGCCCAAAGACAGAAAGGAAGAGGCTGGATTTGGGAGTGCAAGCTTTTCTTTGAAGGACCTACTTTTTATTTTCTTCAAAGCTCATACCCTTCCTGGTGGAAGGGGGTTGCTGGATATGACAGAGCATGAGAGGGCAGAGAGAAGAAGCTGCTTAAGGAGAGGGTAGGAACATTTTGGCACATGTCACTTCCCCACTGAGGATCCTTAAATTGGCGGTTGCAAGATGGCAGCATAGGGAACTTGGCTGCATTATATTTAGAAGAAAAGAAAATTACATTAGCTGCCAACATTTTTTGCAAAGCAGGGTATTTACAGATATCTGAATTTCCAGATTTTCTTTACAAAATCATGGACTTGGCTCCATGGCGCCTGTATTCCCTCATGGCATTGGGTCGCAGGAGCTGAGCAACAGCTGCATGCTTTAGGTGGGGCCCTTGCTCTCCAGATGGCCTCCAACCACCACTGTGTCTTGTATTGAGCCCAGTGAGCTTCCCTTTTATACATCACCCGCCTGGCTCCTGGAGACATCTGAGTGTGTGCTCTCTGAGAGAGTCCCTGGAGAGGGATATTTGGAGGTTTGCAAATCCATTCATCAAATCATCAGTACTGCTCTTGGAAACAATAAGAACTTGACACGTGCTTATTGAATTGATGTGATTTTTAATCTTTGGACTAGAAAAGGTTACACCAGAAGGACTCTAGACTTGCCTGATCATAGTAATTGTAGATCTGTAGTTAAAGATAGCTCTAAACCTTGATTTTGCTCAAGTACAAGAAGTGTCTGTCACATATTCTTTACATGTTGAGAATACACTTTCTGAGATTTAAGTGCCTAGTTATTTTATCAGGCATGCTGCTAAGAAATGACACATGCTTCACGATCAGCCTATGAGAGAGAGCCAGAGAACAGCATATACAGTGCAATTTACCAGTTTGTGCAGTGGGAGCCAGTTAAGGAGAAAGAGCCTACTTTCTTTTTTTTTTAACCTTAATCTGCTACAATGTAATAACATTTCATCTTTGAATATAAATCATTAACATTTTTAGCTGTAATTGCCTGATATCTCAGGGTCAGCATCTTAGGGAACACAGTGAACATCCATTAAATAAAAAGAAGGACAGTCTAGTATTTTAAAGATAAAGAGGATGAAGTTATGTGTATACATATTTGGTTAAATTTAAATGAGAGGAAATTGATAGCATTTAAAGTATTGCAGGGTTACTTTGAGGGTTAACGAAATAGGCATGGAAAGCACATATCACCATCTGGCAATTAAAAGTGTCCAGCAAATGTTAGCTATGTTTATGAATAATCAATTAACAGTTAGTGGATTACAGGTGATTGGCTCTGCTCTAGGTATCTGAGAACATAGTTTGGACACTATTCCCAAGATGTTAGGGGTGATCGAGTCGTTCACTGATTACTCTCCAGTTTGTAATTTCTGAGTCTTAGCACAGGGGCCGAGGACCCCCTTGGACATCAAGACTAAATAGTCTTCCTGTTCCTACTAGCGGGTACAAACAGCCAGGACAGCATGAGAAGCTGCTGGAGTCTTAATTGCTCTCCACTAGGCAACTAAACTGGACATCTTTCAACAAAAACATAATTTATTACAAGAAATAAAAGACAAGATTAAGTGGATTAAAATAAACCCCAAGACTTGGAGGATGGGGAGTGGAAGATGGTTTTAAAGACAATTTCTGCACCTCCTCTGCCTAAACCTACACACATCTCACTTTAACTGTCCAACAACATCACTTTGTCATCCATCTGCTCTGGGTTTCCTTTCTATTTAGTCCATCACCAATTCAGGAAAACCTCTTGGTTTATTTCAATGAATTGCAACAATTGGATGCAATAGTGGTAGCTTAGATGGTTTACTTTCAACCAATTGAGTAATGATTTATAGCACAGACAACGGAACTCACTATTTTTTTAAATAAAGACTCCTGCAGAAAAAAAGAAACCACTCCCCAAACAAAACTTCCTGTCCAAACAGTTCTGAGAAACATAATGTGATTGTTTTTTGTTTTGGGGAGTGGATTAGCAAATAAATCTACTGACTTCAAAGATTGCCATCTTGTTTTCATAGAACCTAAGTGAGATTCGATGACTTGTGATTTATGCTACCACAATCTTCCGTTGCTTCCCACTTTAAATAAAAATATGGTTCTAATTAAAATCACATGAATTTGGATTTTTTAGCTTCTACAACATAAGATGGGTGACTTGATGATTGCCAAGAGAGATGTGAGCATCCTCTGGACATCCAGGCGCTCGTCCCTTGCACTGCATGGCTGGGGTGTGCTTACGTCCATTCACTACAGCACGTCCTCCGTTAGGGCAGAAATAGTGACACCGAGAACAACAACAAAAAAAACCACCACAACTAACTCTTACACAATGGTTTGCACTTTATGAACTACTTTTGCTTGTGTGTTTATTTTATTTGGCCCTCACAACAGCCTGGTGGGGTAAGTGCCATGGATCCTGTTGTTTCCATTTATGGCAAGGAAACTTAGGCTCAGAGAGGAGAAGGCACTTGCCCAACATCGTGTAACTCATAAGTGGCAGTGTTAGAACTCACAGCAATGTCTTTTGAATTCTAATCCCGTGAGTGTTTTACTCCAATGACTTCAACTCGGTAGTGTTCTACTTTAGGGGTTCCAAAAAAGTTCTGGTTCTGACACCACCTGTCCCCAACAGGGCTATGACGCATGCCCATGCACTGCTCCCTCTGTCTGGAGTGCTCCTGCCCAGATCATCCCCTCCTCCTCAGAAGGGCTCTGCTGGAAAGAGCAACACCCCGATCTCTGCACCCACTCTATTGTATGGGTTTGTTGGGACTGTTGTAACATCACCCCGTGAATGGAGTGGTGTGAATAACCAAGATTTATTCTCTCACAGTTCTGGAGGCTCAAAGTCCAAAATCAAGGGGTTGATAGGGTTGATTCCTCTGAGGGAAGGCTCTATTTTGGGCTGTTTTGGGCTTTCCCCTTAGTGTTTAGATGGCTATCATCAAGTTCACATGATATTCTCTTTGTATGTATCTGTGTGTCCAAATTTCTTCTTTTTAATAAGGACACCAGTCATACTGCATTAAGGCCCACTCTAATGATAGCCCTTTAACTTGATTCCCTCTATAAAGACCTTATCTCCACTTAAGATCCCATTCTGGGGTCCTGGGGATTAGGACTTCAGCTTATGAATGTGTGTGTGTGTGTGTGTGTGTGTGTGTGTGTGTGTGTGTGTGTGTGGCGCGGGGTGGGGCGGGGTGCAACTTCACCTGGAACACCCAGCTCCTCCATTGTCATTCTTTTCTCTGTCCTGTTCCTTCAGCTCCCCATATCAATGAATGGCATCATCATTTGTCCAGTTGCTTAGGCTAGCTATTCATGACTCTTTCTTTTGTTCTCTTTACTGCACCCAGTTTATCAGTAAATTTTATCAGGCCTACTTTAAAAATACTGCCTGTATCCAAACTTCTCACCATCCCATTACAGTCTTTCTAGTTCAGGCCACTAATCTCCTGCTTGGACTAATGTCATTGTTCATTCCCAGTACCCCCGGTGCCCACAGAGAATATGTTCTGCCCAGAAGCAAGTGTGACCTTTTTAAAACATAAGTTATGTCATCCAAGACACTGTATCTAGAATAAAATCTGAACTTTTTATCTTGGACTGGGGACTATATCATGTGGGAGCTTGTGAGACATACAGAATCTTGGGCCCCATATCGCAGACTTACTGAATCAAAACAGCATTTTAACAATATCCTCAGGTGATCTGTGTGCATTTTAAAGTTTGAGGAGCACGAGCCTAGAGAACCCTGTAGGCTCCCTTCCCAACCTGTGTCTTTAAATTTCCTTCCTTCCAACTACTCTTAGTCCTGTTCATCCCATTCCAGACTGGCCTTCTTGCTTTTCTGGGTCCTTCGTGACTCTATCTGCCCTGGTTGACTTCTTAGAGACTACCTTATCTGAAAAAGCTGCCCCCTACCAACCAGGTTCCTTTGCTTTGTTATTCTGCAGAGGCTTTATCACTACCCAAAACTGAGTAAGTATGTGTTTACCTAATTTTAATTTATTACCACCAGTAATGTAAATTTTATGAGATCAGAGAACTTGTCTATTTTATTCACTGCTATTTTCTTTCAGGCAGAGAGGAATGGGAATGGCTGGCACATAGTAGGTGCTCAATAAATATTTGTTGAAACAATAAATAGCTGGACTTTAGGTATAAGATAGGTCATTTTTTTTGGTGCTGATTCAATGAATTATTTCCCTAGTTAAAAAAAAAATCACTTAGGACCATAGTGTGGCATTTTACTAATTCACCACCCTTCATAATTTCCCCATTTGGGTTATTTTTCCTTCCCTTCTCATCCCATCTCCCTCCTTCCTCACTGGAACAGCCATGTGGTTCTTTCCCACTACACAGTATATTAAGATGGCTCGTAGTGATGCAACAGGCAGTTCCTATTAAATTTTCAAAGTAACATGAAATAATATAGGCTTAACAATGATTTTATTGTATGGAAGGTGCTGGCTGGAGCTGCTGGACTTGAAGCTTTTGAAATCAAAGAAAATTTAAGAACTCCATCCTTGTTATAAAATCTTGGCAGTAAACTCGGCACAGATGGCTACAACATTTCAAGCTCTGCTTACAAAACAGTGACCTTATCTCTTGATCTGGAAGACACTTTTGCTGTCTAATGAGCCAAGGAAGATTCTGAAATACGATTAAGTGCCAGTGAGCTCTGATTAGTCCTTCATAACAGAGACATTTCTTTTCAAAACTGTCCCCAGAAAAATACATATTTTAGCATATGAATATGATGTATGTTAAACTATTTTAAATTGAGAGTCTTGAGTCATTTGTTTCAATAAGTGTCAGTGTGGTCAAAAGCGGGCCTGTCTTCAAAAGCCACAGTCTTTTTGCCAAGCCTTCTGAAGAGAATACCCGGCAGGAGTCACTGACTTTCTCTTTTCTCAGCTACCTTAGCTTAGGGATTGGCAGACTCGATGGGCTTTCAGGTCCACCCCAGTGGCAACGGCTTCCTTTTAGTTATCATTTATGTCCTTTTTCCCACCACCTCTCGTCTCCCCCTCAACCCAGTTTTCATTCTGCCAAAGCTTTCCTACAGTGTCAGTATGCATTTTCAGGAATGAAGATACACCAAACCATTCAGCATCATTGAATATAAAATTAAACATCACTGATTTTTAGAAAGGACAACTATGGACACGGACCCTAAAAAGTTAATCAGGGAGCTTCTTCCGGGGATATTTGCAGTGCGAGTCCACTTTTGGTGCCCAAGGACAGCTTGTTACTTCTGATCCCAGATCACGAGTTTCAAGACTATGACTTCAGAGCGTTGTTTTAGCTTTTTGAAAGTGGACATTTTGGTGATGGCAACTCTGTCCAATTATTAATCTTTCATGGAGGGCAAACTAAGGCAAAAACTAGTTTCTTCAACTACCATGGCTTCTACAGAGAAGCGACGATGCTCTTTGTTCACCTTACATTGGTTTAGACTATTGTTTTTCTTCCCCCTGCGCTTTACTCATACTACCTCATTTTATCCTCAAACTCATAAGCAGTGTAGTGAAAGCAGGAGTTGGTTAGGGGTTTGTTGGAAGCATTTGAATGACAGGATTTGAGACAGGAAGATTGTGACATAGCCGCGAGGGGAAGAGGCAGGGCACAAAATCACTTGAATCCATGTATGAGAGCGTTTTCTGGACCTATCAACATTTTCACTGGATTAGCATGTACAACTCAGAGGGGAGGCCCAGGCTGATGTATGCCCATGAATACCGACAAGTTTTAAGGAAAAGTGCCACTAAAGGGAAGGGGCCAGTCATGTCCAGTCTCTACTATCAGTGCCTTTAGATTTTGGAGCTAAACAGACTGATGCGGTTAGGCTAGAAAGTGAGAACTTCGAGAGACGGGATGTCAAGATGGCTTCCTCTCTCCTACCACTGAGCATTAGTTCTAGGATTAAACTATATACTCAATGATTGATTGTTGGCTGTACCGAATGAACAATTATATATTGTGCCTTGGGACTCTTTTTCATTGAATTACCCTTTAAATTCTGTATAGATTTGTCTTAAGAAATTCTCATGCATATTTCCTTTGTGTTAAAATTAAGGGGAATGGGAGAAGAGGAATGTTGATATTCTCATTTTCTGAGTAAGTCAAAGGATGGCATTTAGATCAATCCATAGCTCTCAGACAAAATGGGCTTCAGAGGATAGTCTCACTGAACAGGCGGCACCCCTGGTCCTCCGGCCCATCACGTTGCAACTCCAGGGGGCGCTATTCACATTCCAGTCTAGGTCAATGACCCGCGCAGATAGATAGTGGGCTCACAACTTCCCAAGCTGGTGTCCCGGCTCTTTGCCGTGGTTAAGAGAGGGACCCCCCCCCCATTAAAAAAAAGCCGCTCTAAGGACAAATCACATAAAGAAAGAACTCCTTAAGAAGGTAAAGTTTTCTAGATGTTGCCAACCCACCATCCTTTCTAAATCCTAACCGCTTTGTAGTGATACTTCTAGTTTCAGTTTCCAAGTTGGACAAACATTAAGCATATCATTTATCTGGAACATACATAGCATTATGGTGCTGTATCTGTTACTGATATTTCCTTAAATATATCGTTTCAGTACCCATCTCAGGGCAATGAGCACAATTCTCCAAAAGTATAATGCAAGCATTCTTTCCTTACTTTGTTAATTTGAAAAATGAGCATAATTTATCCAGTACTTTAAAACAAAAGTCAGATCACGTGACTTGGATGCTCAACGTTTCTGATGGCCCTTCCATCTCTGGCAGATTAAAGCCAGAGCGCTCACAGGGGCCCCTGTGGTCTGGCTCCCAGGACCCCCCAGGCCTTCTTCCTCATTCCGGGGATTCAGCACACTTGTTTCTCTGCTCCTCGAATCCTGCAGGAGGCTCACTTCTGCTTCAGGGGTTTGGCTGGGGCCCTTGCTTCGACCCAGGACCTCCTCTGCGCCCGAACTTGAGCTCTCTGGCTCAGGGAAATCTTTGACTGCTCTAGTTAAAAACTGCCTCATCACCTCCATCTAAAACTACCATCATTATTCCATCCTTCATAGGCCCTTGCCTTATTTCTTCCTTAGTAGAATTTCTTCCATTGTCACCTTTAAAATAATGTTGCACATAATTTACTTATTTATATTATTTGTTGTCCATTCGCCAACCCTCATGTCCCTCTAGCATCTAAGCTCCTCTAGGGCAGGAGTATTATTGTATTCATTGCTGTTTTCTGGTGCCTAGAAGAGTGTACACACTGGGTAGGTACTCAATACCTATTTTTGTTGGGCAAATTGCATTATCAAATCATGTAGATATAGAATATTATGTGATATGAGCTCTGGATTAACTAGGATCATATTATAAGCAAAATGCCATAAAACAACATCTTCCTTTCCTATCATTAGTTTATTATTACACAGTAGAAATTTTAGTATTCAACCCTCTTCTTTGTAATGACAGTGGTTATGGATACAATTTAAAAGCTATGTATTTTAGGGAAGCTACTGAATTTCTTTCCAGTGGCAGGCTTACTTTAAAAATGGATCCAGAAGAAATCCTCCTTATGTGAAAATCAGGTGGATTGCTAAAGGGGTCACAACACATTGTAATTTTCCTGTGAGGAAACAATAAACTAGACGATAGAGCCTGGACAAAGCCTTGCTTGTCTCTTAGTTCTCGGGCAAGTTCTACACCAGGGTCCCGCCCCCCCGAACAACCTCTCCAAGTCTCTCCAGAGCTCCCCAGATCATGACTGTATGCTGCTTTCAGCTTTCCCCCTATTTCTTTTTATCTTCCCTTAATGTTTTTTTTTTTTTAAGTTACTAGCAGCAGATCTGTTCTTTCTTTTTAAAAAGAATACACTTAATTTTTTTAGAGCAGTTTTAGGTTCACAGCACAATTGAACAGAAAGTATAGAGACCTGCCATGTATCCTCTTCCCCCAAAGTACATGGCATCCTGAACTCTCATCATTCACCATTAGAGTAGCGTCTATTTGTTAGAATCAGCAAACCTATGTTGATATGTCATCACCCAAAGTCCATCGTTGAGAGTAGGGCTCACTGTTGGTGAAGTACATTCTATGGATGTGGACCAACGTATAATGACATTTATCTACTATAACAGTATCATGCAGAGTAGTGTCAGTGACCAAAGATCATTTCTTTTTTATGTTCATTTTCTTCTTCCATAAAAGTAATACATGTGGATGATAGGAAAGCTATAAAATGTAAAAAAATATGATAAATCAGATCAAGTTAAATTTTTTTCTACAACTAAAAATTACATATATACAACTATCCCTATTTGGGAAAACATGGTATATATGTAGCTGTTTATGTAATTTTTACACCAGCAGGATCTTCCTATATTTGAGACAGACATGCACTAAACACTTCTCCTTGTTTCTTCTCTGAATACTGAAAGCAAAATAACTAGTTGTGCAAAACAATTGCATACATACCTTTATTCTCTTAGATAAAAAATCTTGTGCTTTTTGGGTCCCAGTTGGGAAAAAAGAACAAAAGAGAAATCTGAACTTGGAAATGTGCAATTGTCTTTTGTTTGATTGCTGGCCCAATGAAAGCTGCAAATTCTCTGGGAATATCTGCAACTCCTCGTGGTAACCTCTTGAGAGGGGTCTCTGAGGAGGATGGGGGCTGTGTGTGCATGTGTGCTATGTGCATGCATGTGTATGTTTCTTTGGGTTACATGTAACAATTCTTAGATCCTAAGGAAGTTCCACAGTGTTTTGTTTCATACTGTTTTATAGCATTTATGCAATGAGCCTTCACCCATCCCTGATGCAACAGACTCTTAGTGTGTTCATTCTGGAAGGCTTCCATTTGCCATGGAACCACAAACCTCAGTTACTTGACTTGTATTGTTTTGCTATTTCATGGGCTGTGTGTCAATGGGTGGCACTTTTTTCTATGACACAAAGCACAGAATTGCTAGGATCACATGTACTCTGCAAAAGGAGTGGCTCATCACAAAAAGTCCCTTTGTTTTGGGCAAGGTGACTTTGTGAGAGATAATTCAATAAAAGTCACAGCTCATGTCCACGATGTTGCAACCGAACTGGTGGTTACCCCAAGAGACACTTCATATTACCAACACTTCTCCATTTATGTGTCCTTCACTAGATTAAGTTATCAAAAGTTTTGACACTTGCCAGGTATAGGTTTTAATAAAGCAAACAAATAATAAGAAACAATCTTTGTACCCTTGGAAATCAGAAAAGCAACCTAAAATTCTCTCATTATAAAACTAATAATTATTCTTCATCGAACATTTGGAAAATATAGAAAGACAGAAAAAGGAAATAAAAATCATACATGATGCCACCATCCAGAAAGTCAAAAGCATCTTGAGTATTGGGAAATTATACTCCTCTCATTCATCTCAATAGTGATATTGGCTAAAGGTGACCTTCCTAGCTCCACCTGGACATGTCCAATACTGAGAGAAACTGATAAAAAGACAAAATGAAAACATGTGGCTGCTTCATTCCTACAAGTGTGAATAAAATCTATGAAGCCATATGTGAGGGTTAAGTTTAGAATCACTGTGCTATGTGATTTTATGGTAAGGGACTAGATGATTTTTCAGAATTAGATGCCTTAACTGTAATTTTCATAACTTTTATAACTTTGTACATAAAACTTATGATCTGTAAAAAAAATAGTTAATTATATTTTTTGTGATAAGAGAAAAAAATGGAAATAAGTTATCTTGAAAGAAAAGAGTTTTTATTTATGAGCCAGGTTTTGTTTAAAGCTCTGTTGTGGGTGGGAAGCACTTATTAGGATCATTTGTGGTGCATTTATTTCCAAGTGTTCAGCAAAGAATAACTATTAGTTTGGTTCATGCAACAAACTCCAACTCTTTAATATTCATTGATAAGCAACAAATAAAATATACCTGTTTTATTATTACCATTATCAACCTGATGATTTGTTTATATAACTAATAATAATAATCTTCATTAGAGGCTATTACATAAAACATTTGTATTGAGTTGAATGATGCATTATGCATTCCAACTTTTATTCAAAGATAATTATCAAGTGTTAAATTATTTATGGGACTTTCACACACAGCTGGTGGGAGGAAAAACTGGTGCAGCCACTTCAGAAAATTATTTGGCAGAATCAGTTAAAGCTGGACATAAACACATCCTGTGAGCCAACAGTTGTAATTCTAGATAAGTACTTAAGAGAAAATGTGTAATTCTGTGCACAAAAAAAGATATACAAGAATGTTCATAACAGTATTATTTGTAATAGTCTAAAACTAGAGATTATCTGTAACAGTTCAAACTAGGTAAATGTTCATTAGCACTAGGATTAATAAACAAACTGCCACACACACACAGGACTACTCTGTAGCAGTGGTCAACAATCGTTTTCTGTGATATATTAGGTTTTGGGGATCACATAGTCTCCATCACCATTACTCAAATCTTCCAATGTAGTATGAAAACAGCCATAGATAATATATAAATGAATGGACGTGGTTATGCTCTAAAAAAAGTTCATTTAGGGCTCTCTTGTCCCCTCCTGGCGTTAGCCAGGAGTTCTATTCTCTCACTTTATTTCTAAATAAAAACCTGTACCTTGCTCTCCTAAAAAAAAAACAAAAAAATCCAAAACCTCATTTAAAAAACAGGTGACAGGCCAGATTTAGCCTCCGGGTTCTAATTTGCTGACTCCTTTAGCAAAAAGTAAACAAAAAAAAAAGAACAAATTATGGCTTTGTGCAACAGCGTGGATGACTCTTATATATAATGTTGAGTTACAGAAGCTAGGTAATAGAAAATGTTCTTTGATTCCATTTATTTAAAAATTAGGGGATGGTGATAGAGGTCAGTGAGTCAGTAGGGAATCTTTTACATGTAATGTTTGGAAGGAGGTATGAGGGAAATTATATTGATCTGTGTGGTTCTACACGGATATGTTAACTTTGTAGGAATTCATTGAGCTATACATTTAAAAACTGGGTTTTGTCAGAATTAAATCTGTACATTAATAAAAAATTAAGAAAATATTTCTAAGTAAACCAATAGCTAAACAGATTAATAGCAAGAGAATTAGTAGTGCAAATAAATATGCAAGCTACAATTTCAATTATTGAGGAATATATGACTATTGATAAATGTAAGCTTGGACAATGAACATGTATTAGTTCATATTTAATACACTAATTGAAAACTTGCTCCTTAAAAGATGCTAACATTTGAAACTGATCTTCCAAGAAGCTTTCCTATAGGAAAGTAAGAAAATAGACATGCACAGTTATGCTGTTTTTTTTTTAATTGGATACATCTCCATTTTCAAAAGTTCAATTGCTACAGGGGAAAAATTATTTATTTATTGTAAAGGCCCCAAAATTCACACAATTCTGTGCAGTCACTTGTCTGAGACCTGACCCTGATCTTCTAGAGTCCAGGTAGGTGGACTAGGCTGGGGGAAGAAGTTACCGTCTCTTTCTCTTGCTTGACCTTCAAAGCTGCTAGCAAATTTAAAATCCTACAAAAGCAACATCTGAAAGAACTAAGCCCCTTCAAATATTGAGAGATATACTTAAGACTCTGTGACAACCAAGTTCCAAATGTCTGCTAAATTATCCAAAACATCATTACCATAGTCATTTGTATACTGTTACCCAGAGTCATCTCAGCATTTCATTAGTCAATCATCTTATAAACATAACCAAAGAAGACTTTTCCTGATGCAAAAAGTGAAATAGTAGACAGAATAAGGTGCCTTTCACACAGACTGCCTGATGGAATTTGTTATTTACAAACTCATTCTATAAAGAATATAGTAACTCAGGAATAAGAAGTTAAACTTTTCTTGAGAAATATGGAAATGTATTTTTGAATTCAATGTGTACTTCTAAATTTTCAGTTACTTTTTCCAAATATTTGATTTTCTAAAGTTGAAATGCATTGTCTTGACATTACACTATAAATTTGAGAAAGCAGGTTGGCATGGTAACCCTTTGCATAGATTTACTGTACATATTGCAAAAATACTCAGATTTATAGCATATGATTATCATTGAGCAATGAAGATAATGATATTCACCAATCTTATGGAATTCTATATCCTACTAGCATTTTGGGCATTATTTTCTTATATTTAGGAATGTGGAAGCCTCTTTCAGAATGAAACCTTCAATTTTCTAATGTGCCACATAGACCAAGAGCCCTCAGAATCCAGAATTTAGGTAAAGAAAAAATGTCATAATATTGCCTATCTTATTAAGTTACAAGTCATAACATTTTTAAAACATTCACTGTAAACCAAATGCATTAAACTCATATGTGATTACCTTAAATTAGGCAAAAAGCAAATTCTTTGCATTTACTTATGATTTATATAGTTTACCTTTAGACTTGCTATGAAAATCAGTAATTTTGACAGTGTCCAAGGTAGCTTCACTAAAGTTGATAACTTGCAGCATTAATCAGTCTGATGTGAAAGTTGTAGGTTTATAGAAGCTCATCTTTCTACAGTGCCATTTAGCTGACTCTTTGAAACTGATCTTCTGGCAAATTAAAATGTCTTTTGGTATTTAGACACAAGAAGAAATGGTATAGTTCAAAGAGAGCAACTGACATAATGGGAACAAATATTTCTTTTTTCAATACTTTAAAATTATCTTTTTATTTATCTTTCATAATACATATAAGTGTCTCACACTTTGAAAATTTCTATATCTGTGAAAATTTATAACCTATACACACTGTAAAACATCTCATAGTTACAGCTGCATGGCAACTAGTTTGAGACTGACAGCCTGGGACCTCTTGTGTCACCCTGAATAGCTAGCCTACATGCATAATTTGTCTGTCAAAAAGATAAAAATTCACAATGAAATGCAATTATAATCTGTATTCCTTTTGGTAAAAAACCCAACATTTTTGTGGGGGGCAAAACAGAAATGAAAGTTTACTGTATACAAGGATTCCTAGGTGGACTTATTCTGAGAGCAAAAAGCTTTTGAATGAACTTTGTAAGAGAAGAAAATGACCCAGAGGAGGCAGGGCTGAGAAGGAAGAGGCAGTTTTGATCTGATTGGCCAGGGCTGGGCCCAGCTCAGGAGACACTGATACTCTTGGGGCTCAGATGGCTTAGCACCTTTAATCTCCTTGACAGCTGGGTGAAATCATCCCCTCCCAGGCCAGCACAGGTCCAACAAGAGCCTCCTTGAGGCATCATGAGGTCAGAGGAGAAAGTTAAGGGCAAATACATAACTCTACACTTCTCTCATACCTTCATTAGGAATAATTTTTGTGTGACTTTGAAGTTTTAGGCCAGTGCTAGGTGCTAGGGATAGAAAGAGGGACACATACTCCTTGGAACATTCAGGCCAGATGGAGAAATGGAGAAACCATTCAATATTTAGAGTATGAGACAGGGAATTAGGATCAGGAAGAAAGTCCTATGCAAGGTACCTTGGCTGGCCTTTGGAGGAGGAGGAGACACCTAAGCAGAAAAAGGGTGTTTACGAACAGGGAGCAGTTACTTCTCTGAAATGGGTTTGTGTTTTATATATTTTTTATTTTTAATGGATGGGCACTGGGATCTTAGTTCTTCAAGTCTAACCTCAGAACTGCTTCAAATACCCTTTCACCACTCCCTCATCAATTCTTATTTCTGTCATTCATTTCAGTCTGTTACCTCCCTGTTTACGCTCACCTCCACTGTGCTTCTCCTTACTCTTAGCAGAATACCGTGCTTTCTTCTTGAAAAGAAGGGAAGTACTTCAACGGAAACCCTCTCAGTTCCTGCCCACTTCCTCCCTGATGGACCCGCCACCATCCTCACTCAGCCTTCTCCGCCATCACTACCTTCTCTCAGTCCCAGGGGGAGCGGGTTTAAGGTTCACACTCACTCCCTTTCTCTTCAGAATATTCAATCACTTCCTCTACTTCCTCTTTCTCCCGTGCATCATTCTCAGGTCTTTTCCATCTTAAGAAGTCTTTCCAGGCACTGTCCTGTTACCCGCCTCCCTTTCTCAGACACATTTCCTAGCAGAGAGCTGGCCCTCCTCGGGGCTCTGCCACTCGGCCCCACCGCCCTCCCCTGTGGCCCTCCCACTAGCTGTGCGCTTGCTCATACTACCTCCAGGTCGCTCAGTCCAGTGAGTGCCTTTTAGGGTTGATCTCTTTTGCCCTCTAGAGTATTTCACATTTTTGTCATGACTCTTCCTTTTGAAACTCTTCCCCTCTTGGTCAAGACACCATTCTCTCTTGTTTTCCTTCTGTCTCTCTGCGCCCTCATTCTTAATCTACCTATTGAGGCTTCTGCACACTCCTCCCGAAACTGTTCAATCCTTCCGTGCGGGGCTTCCAAGTGTTCTAGAGTATACCTCCATCTCACTCCTCATCTCCCCTGGGGATGGCATCGCTGGTAAGTTGTCACCATTATCTACTTGCAGGTCACTCTTCTGAGCTCCAGACTCCCTACTGTATCTGAGAACTCCTTGGGCATTTTAAACTTACTGTGTCCAAAATGTAACTCATCATGTCCCCCAATTGCAAATGGCATTCTCTCCATTGGGGGTGTATGTGGGAGAAACAGCACCTCTATCTGTTCTCTGTGTGACTGTATTAGCTACAGTCAATCAATTACCAAGCTCTAGCAACCTCTTAAAGTCTCCTGAATCTTGCGCCTCTGTCCATCTTGACATTGTCTCTGTTTGGCCAGGACACCTCATTTTGCCTTATTATTACTGCTGTTTCTAACCTGGTCTCTCTCCAGTCTTGTTCTCTGTTGTCCTCTCTACCCTGACCAGGTGATCTGCCTGGAAGATATATCTCACATTGTAGTGCTTTTGCTTAAACATCATTAAATGGTTTTCTGTCCTGTTATAAGGCCCTTTATAATCTGCCTCACCTTCCTTTCCATGTTGATTATCTTAGCATTTCTTTCCTCTTATTCTATTCTCACGGCTTAAGAACATATGGTTTCTCTGTTTGTCACTTTAAGCTTCCTGCACCTGCTGGTCCTCCTGCCTAGAAATGCCCATGTCTTTCTCAATGGGCTGTGCTTCCCAGCCTCACAGCATTGTCTGCTGTTCCTCTTTGACTCTCAGCCTTCTTATCGCCTCTTGCACAGGCCTTTCCAGGCACCCCCTACACCGTTCTCATAAGACCCTGGCCCATCCTCACTATGTTTTCTGCTATGTTGTCATTGTATGTATAGCTGTCCATCCCCACTAGTTTGGGAGCTTCTTGAGGGAAGGAATCAGAACTTTAATGTCTGTGCATCTCTACCTGGCACACAATAGGCACCTATAAATGTTTGCTTGTTGAACAAATTTTATGAAGTGTGGCTTTGTGTGAAGGATAAGTCTCATTTTCTCTGCCTTAAGAACAGAAAATGAAGCTAATACAAGACTGACATTTCTACCACTTTTGGATTTGATAGCTTCAGGTCTGACAGTTTGGCCTTTGCTTGTGTTGTGATTCTGTAGCTAGCTCTTATTTGAGTCCTGGCTCTGAGCTGCATTTAAAAGTGTGCTGTTTTGTTGTTGTGGAAATGTTGCAACATTCCACAGAAAGCAACCATGAAACTAGGAAACTTATTTTCCTTATGCAAGGCAATATTGATTTCCAAATAAAAATGTTTTTAAAGGCAGTAGGATAATGTAGAAAGCCTTTTAAATGAAAAAACCTGAGTGAAATAATTTTCTGCATATTCCTATAAACAGAAGACAAAATAATAGGCTTCCTTGTGTTTTCTCAACACAATGTTCCATTTGCAGGAGAATAAACTCTGTGGCAATAGAGAGTCTACCTTGCTCATTATTATATCAACTTTCAGAGCATCCTTAGCAGAGGATTGGGCAGAGAGCAGTGCTCAAGAAATATTTGTTAGCCACCTGAATCTTTGGATAGGTTCTAATCCCTATTTGTAGAGAACTACATATTTTTCATTCTGTAACCTAGAATAATGCACAGTTAGTAGGTGGGAGCTGACCCAGCCGTTGGTGGAATTAGCAGATGTTTTGCAATGTTACCCAGCCCATTTTTTGATACATCTGGGCCATGCCCTAAAGTTGATTATGCTACTCAAATATGCATCAACACGTATGCATTTAGCAAGTATTGAGTTATTATGAGGGGCTACCTGGCTGGGGATTGTTCCAGATGCTGGACACTCAGCAGTGAATTAAACTAAGTCTTTGCTTTCATATTTACTTTCTTTGTATAGGGGTGTGGGGCAGGATGAGTCTGGAGCACAGTGATAAACAAACAAATATAAAATACGTCATTTGGTGATAAGCATAATGAAAAGTAAAATGAGACAGGCCCTGGTGAGTGATGGGGATAATGCCCCCACCACCCTTTCTTGGAAATATCCCTGTTTCAATTTGCTTTCTTTTGAGAGGTAGAAAATATCATACATGCACATGCATATAGGAATAGTGAATTGATGTGTCTATATGATATGAATGAAGTGCTTAATGCGTGTAAGTTAAAATTAATACAAATGCCTGAGGCATTTTAATCTTGATAAATCAAAGTTAAGCAATTTGAAAACTTTTGTCTTTAAACATAGACCTTCACTTTTAAAGTTAAGTGCACAAAAAATAATTTTAAGTGAACAAAATCATGATTTGATATACATTGTAAAAGGATTCTCCACATCAAGTTAGTTAACATCTTTAGAATGAACCAGCTGTTCTTTAAATGTTTAAGATGACTGCATAATTTAAGAGACCTAAATTAAAATAATCAGAATGAAATTCACTAAATGCCATTGCTGTGTGGGCTCTCAAGGATTCTTATAATCACAATTTTTTTTAATGCTATTAGAGTGAATCCAGGAATTTTAGGTTATATTATTCAATATAACTACTGAAAATATTTTGTCTTGAGCATGTTATGGAGGTTTAGTGATGTTCTTAAACCTTACCTTCAGAACTGTGCTAGGGCACTGTACTACTTAATAATTATTATGTATAATTATTATAGATTAATTTCTTGGACTGGAAGAAAGATTGATCCAGTAGGCATTGATTATACTCTTCAAAAATTGGGCTTCCCTCATGCTGGGACCACTACCCCTAAATGGCTTTAGAGGGGAGTCATGGACCCACTGGACAAAGTTCTGTCAGTTCTTATCAAAAAACTCGGTACTGCACTCTCATGCCGCCATCTTGAATCTCTCCAAGATAGTTTTTACAATATTTTTTTTCTTTAATAATATAAATATTATGTATAGTTCTAGATGGCAAACATGCATCTGAAAATATCTATTCACTTGAGCCAGATTGAGATCGTTTTTTATTATATAGATATACCAAAGCTGTCAGTTTGCATGTAAAAAATATGAATATAAAATAAAACTCAAAGACTTAGAACAAATTAGCTATTAGTATTAATAAAAATAATATTTACATTTATAATTCTTCTAAAAGTTTATGGAATGCTTTAATATTTATTGTGTTATTTTATCCCCAATAAACCTAATTAGGTAAATGATAATATTGTTACTATTACTTATTAATCCATTTTAGGGAAGACTGATGTCTACAACCCTTCCATGACTGGCCTATGGCCACACAGCTTGTAGCCGGTACCAGGTCTTTAAATGCCATACATTATCTTAAAACAGGTTGCATATTAATTTTTAAGAAAAAATTTATAGATCTCAAAACTGTCCACATAAAAAAATCACAGGATGATGCCAATGATAAAAACAAAATATTAACGAGAAAAAATTCCCAATTTCATTAGATAACAAAGTTTCAAAAAGTGAAAAAATATCATTGTTTTGGCACAAAAATTCTCAGTCATAATATAAATTGGTCATGGGGATATAGTACAGCATGGAGAATACAGTCAGTGTTGAGGCATGTGAGCTCTTTATATATTTTGGCTGTTAACCCCTTATTGTATATGTCATTTATGAATATATTCTCCATACTGTACGATGCCTTTTTGTTCTGCTGATGGTGTCTATTGCTGTACAGAAGTTTTTTACTTTGATGAAGTCTCATTTTTTCATTTTTTTTTTTATAGGCAGTGATTCTGTAACATCATCCTATGTCAACAGATAGTTAACTGCACTAGTAGGGGTGAAGATTAATAATATGAGTAACTGCTGAAGCACTGTGTTATAAATTTGAAACCAATATAAGATTGTATTTCAATGATACTTCAATTAAAAAATATTACTAAAAAAAAGACAATATCATTTTACTTCTTAAATAAAATATTATGATATTTGATATCAAGGGGGAAAGATACAACTAATGCATATTTAAAAAAAATTAAACCTAGGATTCAGATCATCAGGTTCAATCATATATTGAGTTAAAATTATTTAATTCCACAAGCATCTGGTAAACAAGTGTACTTAATTAATACTACCCAGCCAACATCATACATAACAGTGAAAGGCTGAAAGATTTTCCTGTAAGATCAGAAACAAGACAAGGATGCCCACTCTCATCACTTTTATTCAGCATAGTACTGGAGGTCCTCGTCACAGCAATCAGACAACTCAAAGAGATAAAAGGCATCCAGATTGTTAAGAAGAAGTTAAACTGTCACTGTTTGCAGATGACATGATATTGTACATAAAAAATCCTAGAGAATCTACCTCAAAACTACTAGAACTAATAACTCAATTCAGTGAAGTTTCAGGATACAAAATTAATACACAGAAATCTGTTGCATTCCTATATACTAATAATGAACTAGCAGAAAGAGAAATCAGGAAAACAATTCCATTTACAATTGCATCAAAAATAATAAAATACCTAGAAATAAACCTAAACAAGGAGGTGAAAGACCTATACCTGAAAACTACAAGAAACTCATGAAAGAAATTAAAGACCCCAATAAATGCAAATACATCCTGTGCTCATGCACAAGAAGAATTAATATTGTCAAAATGGCCATGCTACCTAAAACAATCTACAGATTCAATTCAATCCCTACCAAAATACCAATAGCATTCTTCAATGAATAAGAACAAATAGTTTTAAAATTCATATGGAACCACAAAAGACCCTGAATAGCCAAAGCAATCCTGAGAAGGAAGAATAAAGCTGGGGGGATTATGCTCCCCAACTTCAAGCTCTACTACAAAGTCAAGTAATCAAAACAATTTGGTACTGGCACAAGAACAGACCCGTAGATCAGTGGAACAGAATAGAGAGCCCAGATATAAACCCACACACATATGGCCAATTAATACATGATAAAGGAACCATGGATATACAATGGGGAAATGACAGCCTCTTCAACAACTGGAGTTGGCAAAACTGGACAGCTACATGTAAGAGAATGAAAATGGATTATTGTCTAACTCCATACTCAAAAGTAAACTCGAAATGGATCAAACACCTGAATGTAAGTCATGAAACCATAAAATTCTTAGAAGAAAACATAGGCAAAAATCTCTTGAATATAAACATGAGCAACTTTTTCCTGAACATATCTCCTCAGGCAAGGGAAACAAAAGCAAAAATGAACAAAACTAAAAAGCTCCTGTATAGCAAAGGACACCATCAGTAGAACAAAAAGGCATCCTACAGTATGGGAGAATATATTAGTAAACTACATATCAGGTAAGAGGTGAACATCCAAAATATATAAAGAACTCACATGCCTCAACATTGAAAAGGCAAATAACCAATTAAAAAATGGGCTGAGGATCTGAACAAACATTTATCCAAAGAAGAAATTCAGATGGCCAACAGGCACATGAAAAAATGCTCCATATCGCTGATTATCAGGGAAATGCAGATTAAAACCATAATGAGATATCACCTTACATTGGTTAGGATGACCAATATCCAACAGACAAAAAACAACAAATGCTGGAGAGGATGCGGAGAAAGAGGAACCCTCCTACATTGTTGGTGGGAATGTAAATAAGTTTAACCATTGTGGAAAGCAATATGGAGGTTCCTCAAAAAACTAAAAATGGAAATACCATTTGACCCAGTAATTCCACTCCCAGGAATTTACCCAAAGATAACAAGATCCCTGATTCAAAAAGACATATGCACCCCTATGTTTATTGCAGCAGTATTTACAGTAGCCAAGATATGGAAGCAACCTAAGTGTCCATCAGTAGATGAACAGATAAAGAAGAGATAATACATATACACAGTTCTTCTTATTCAGCCATAAGAAGAAAACAAATCCTACCATTTGCAACAGCATGGATGGAGTTAGAGGGTATTATGCTCAGTGATAAACTAGGCGGAGAAAGAAAAGTTCCAAATGATTTCACTCATTTGAGGAGTATAACAAGTAAGCAAAAGTGAAGGAAGAAAACAGCAGCAGACACACAGATGTCAAGAAGAGACTAGCAGTTACCAAAGGTAAGGGAATGTTGAGGGTGGCTGGGGAGGGAAGGAGAAGGGGATTAAAGGGCATTATGATTAACACACATAATGTGGGGGGGTCATGGGGAAGGCAGTACAGCACAGAGAAGACAAGTAGTGGCTCTATAAAATCTTACTATGCTGATGGACAGTGACTGCAATGGGGTGTGTGGGGGTTCTTCATAATATGGGTGAATGTGGTAACCACAGTGTTGCTCATGTGAAACCTTCATAAGATTGTATATCAATGTTACCTTAATAAAAAAAATACTCTCTAAGTAAGAGAAACCAGAATTTTTCTTTGATACCTCTGTTCTTTTTAGAGTCAATGATTATAGCCAAACTGCCTAAAATAAGACCTTTGGTTCTTTTACAATTTATCCTTTCATCCTTGTGGCCTGAAACACTTACTGCCGCCTCCCACTCCCCAGCATTCTTGTATCTGGGCCTTTGAGTGTGGTTGTGCATCCACCTAGAATGCTGTCTCTTTCTCAACCTTTGCATATCTCAACCCAAGCATCTTCATATCCTACCTCTACGTACTCTAGCCATCATTTGAAGCCCCAACACACTTTGCTTCTTTTGAATCATTTGTCACTCTCAAGCTAGTCTTGCCAATTTTGGAGTTCAGGGCTTGAATCTTCCAGCACCGAAAACCCTGTGAGGGCAGGACATGTGCCCCAGTGGTCTTTGCATTGCTGGTGCTCAGCACAGTACCCTGCATGCAGTAGGGATCTGATGCAGATCTTTTAAATGAATATTGTATGAATGCCTTGAGGCACCACACAATTTTGAAGAATATATTTAATATTTAAAAAAATTGCCCTCACATTTTTATAATGTTTCAGCTTTTCAGGTGTTTTTCTAAACACTATTAATGTCATCAATAAGTAATTTATTATTTGTTTTCTATTGTTTATCAATTCATTTATTTTCAACTGTTCATCAGTTTATTGATGCATAAATGACATTTAAGTTATCATAGCAGCAGCATCTCCTCTCAGAACCTTGTTTTCTATCACCAGAACAACCCCTGGGCTAGGAAGGACGGACGTTTTCATTTCCACTTTGTAGAAAAACTATAAATTGAAGCCTAAAAGACAAAGCAGCCTCTATGTATACAGTTAATTTATCAGAGGTAGGACTAGTCTCTCTATGCTCATGTTGAATGTTAATAAAATATGATTTTATGGTATTCTATTGCTTTGAAAACTGGCAATCTCTTAAAATGATTTATAATAATCTTCAGCCAGAAACCTGACATCCTGAACACCCCCTTCTAAGCCATGGCAGGTACGAAAGTGCTTGGTTTACCTTCAAATGATATGACCACAATCAGCACGAAAGGGATCATGCATGAAACAAAAGCAGGGCTACAGAAAATTTCAAATTGTGGAATTAGACCTAGATAAAGAGGTTGGAGAAACTGAACCAATATAATCTCCTAAATTACAAATTAAGGCTTACTGTTTAAAAGAACCTCACTCTGAGAATAAGGGGAAAGAAGGCATTGCAAGGTGCACCGAGTTTCATGCCTCTTGTTTGGAAAGTTTCTTTTCCCAGGATTTGTGGTTTCACAGAGGGTGATCAGCAACTGAACTGGAAGTGAATCAACACTGATCATTTTATGTAACTTCTTTAAATATACCTGGTTCTTTGAGCCCAATAGTTCCATTACACACTTTAAAAATAAAGTCTTTTAGTAACTCGCCATAGTTCATCCATTACTTGTGCAATTAATGGGGTAATTTCCCTTCCACTTGATTTTCCCTTTGGTTGATATCCAAGTTCATTATACCTCAGTAAGGGACAAGTGTTGTGGTGCAGTGATATACCCTTTGATACAGTTATATAAACTTCTGAGGTCAATTTGATCTTGAGAGAAATCTTATGGCTAAATTTTATAAAAGGAGGACGACGAGGGGGTAGTTTTGAATATATGTGTAAGGATGAAGGAAAGAAGAAAGGAACACTTAGAAAAACATGGCGCCTCACTTGCTTATCTGCATTTGCCCTTGCTGAGGGGATTTTAAGGAATAAATAGCTAATACCATGTGTAGCCAGCTCTGCAGTACATCTTCATTTACCTTCACATCCAACACAACCTACCCCCTGAGCCCAGACATGACTCCCCGTAAGATGCACACACGGCTGTACTTAACTCCCACTTGACACTGCACTGAATTCAGCACTTCAGAGTAACTCAAGGTGAATCTTAACACTTATGCTTCATTAAATGTAATGAGCCAGAAGCATGACTTTGGTGAGGATGGCTTATTCATGAAAGTCATGAGGTAGACAACTCCGAGCACAAAAACTGTATTTTTCAGAATCACCTGGGGACAGGAATTCTGCAAATGGTGTAGGAGAGAGGAAACTGCAAATGGTGTCCTTGGCTAGCAACACTCTTTTATATTCCATCTCAGCTGTGCTGGAACCAAGGCACAGCTTGGGATCCATGTGGGTCCCCTGCACCCAGAGCACGAGGGGCGGAGACGGCGACCTCGGGAGGGAGGGAGCCAAGGGCTCCCCAGTTTGAAGGTGTGGACGTCTCAGGTTGGCCTCCATTTTGGGGTGGCATGAAGATCACACATGAAGTTTAAGAAACCCAGACTTTATGTATTTGGCTTTCTTGTTTGGAAACTTTGATTTATTAATGAAACGTTGTAACATTTATAATGTTTTACCTGCAAAAAATATAAACTTCAGTCATGACTGGCAGTGCTTAGGTAACTTAATTTCTCTTAAAAGGTCAAGACTCCCTATCATTATTGGTGGAGATATGAAGTTTTCTTAAGAAATGCTTCAGAAAGTCCTGAGGGCACAATCACAAGTCCCTCTCAAAGGAAGCAACAAATACCTCAGACAATGGCAAAGCAGTGCCTGTTGTGTTAAATTAGATTCCCTTACTTGATGAAACAGAGGATGTGGTCTCAGCGGAAGAGAGTTACAGGTTCAGAACTTGATTTTCTCTTGTTTTTCAGGTAATAAACCATTCAACTTCACTTTTCTCATTTGGCACAGAATCACTGTGAAATGGCCACCCTTGTGCTTCAGGTGCACGCGTGCTAAAGGCAGGTTGACCCATGGGTATGGCTATCCATAGTAATTATACTTTGGGATTCTTTTTTATCCAAGATTTCAAAATACTGTGTAAATCTTTCAATTAAATTTTGCAGCATTCCTTTTAAAAAGATAACTAGGAAAAAGCATAAGCCTTTTTTAGATGTAAGTTCCTTGAGGACTCAATTTTCACTGTATGTGTAAATCAAGCTTTGATACCCAGCAAATATTTACCATCATTTTAAAGGTAAAATGTACAGTTGTACCTATTCCATCTATATTTTTCCTGTGTTCTCAAATAAAAATTCCCATTCTTAACTACCTTTATATTATTTAGCTCAATCTCACCAAGAAAATAGAAATCTATTTTAACTCATGAAATCTGCAAACTCAATAATATATTGCCATTGCCAAGGATATCCATATTTTGAAAGTGAAGCCACGTGTTAATTTACTTAGAATAAATGATCTAATTATGTAAAGTCCATCAGATGGACTTCATCTGTCACATATTTAAGTGCTCAATTATTTGTAATAATTCTAACAGAGCTAGTAATATAAAACTGATCTCAAAGTATATTTCTAATTTTGGAATTTTGTGCAATCTTGCAGATGCTTTGGGGATGCATTTGGTGGCCAGGAATGTCTTCTGGCAGCTATATAAACCATACCATAAAATGCAGAAGACATGGAAAGATGACTGACCTTACCTTAAGTGAAGTCAAGTCTGCAGGCAGTAGCAGATGGTTTATTGCCATTCTTGCCTTACCTATAAACTGATCAAGTAACTCACAGAAGAACCAAGACAAGGGAAAATTCAAAGTAGAGGATGGGCTAATTTGCTTAAAATCATCGTGAGATAAAAATTGATTCAAGGTACTAGATCAGGTAAAGCTATAATTTTATAAAATTTTTGGGGTACCTTAATAAGGGTACCTGTGGTTCTGACCATTCACCTCAATTTTATTATCTATAAAATGTGGGTAACACTAGCACCAATTTCACTACATTATTGTGAATACTAAATGAGTTACTTGATGAATAGATCTGATGTGGTGGTGAGATGATTTCCCAAATCCAAGGTTGGAACATGTGATGAGACAAAGGAATGATTTCCTGCTTCCATATCTTCTCTATCTATCTATCTATCTATCTATCTATCTATCTATCTATCTATCTATCTATCAATCATCTATCTATCTATCTATCTATCTATCTATCTATCTATCTTTCTATCTATCTATTATCTATCTATTAATCATCTATCCATCTATTACCATTTTTTAGGGATTTCCACGGTTAAGGGAAAGAAATACTAGGTATTTGAAATGGGTGCACAGATAACTATGCTATGTTCATGAGCTTCCAGTAAAATGTTTATTTCCAAAGGATGCTGCTATATAGCTACCATCTTACTTAAAATAAAAACATGAGGTTTCAAACACTAGTGCAAGAAAATAAGAAACATCAGAAGGCTAGGAAAATACAGTGGCATTTTCTTGTTTGTTTTTTTAGTGTTTCAGGTTTGTTTTTAAGGCACAATAAACTTTGAATATTTATCACATGATTATCTTAAATTATTAATTACTAACACCTTCCCCTGCCTTTAGTTATAACACTGACTGCTTTTGAGTCATCTCACCAACAACCTAGCCTACCGACTTATGAGCTTGCCAGAGAAAATGGAAAAAGCTAAAATGAATCATTTTGTTCTTTGCTTACGAGTAAGGTTCAAAGTTGAAATGGAGAAGGGTGAAATTTTGGTGAAATTCTTTTTATTTATCCATGCTATTGTTTTGCTCTATTACTATTGAAAGTCCACTAGACATAGTTTAAATAAGATCTAAACACTGTGCCTAAAATTTTACAGTTTAGAAACTTACATACACATTATGGTTTGGACCATTTCTCACTTTGAGGTTAAGTGCAACATTTATATTCCTTGTATTAGAGCTCTAGCCTATACAATGAGGAAAATAATATCCACTTTATATATTGATAGAATATTATATATTAAAGAGTTTGTGAAAGGCATGGATGATATATCATCCCACAAGAACAAATGATTATTCATTACAACATTGCAATTTTATTATAAATGCACTGTAGGTAATTGTTGTGCTGATTTCAATTCAAATGTATAGTTCTCTCAGGCATTGCAGGTAAGGGCTTTGTGCTGTGATATAAATTCCTAATAGTCTACCTATCTAGATTATCATATCTAGTTCAGGAATTACAATATGTTTCTTCTTACTTTTTAATCAAATTTGCCTGAATACCAGGCATCCAATTTTCTACCTTAGAAAATGCAAGAAAATTTTTGAAAGACTCAGAGGCACAGTTCTTGACTTATTGATAATTAACAAAATCAAAACCCATTTTCCTCATCACGTGTTCTACATATGAATGTGTTAGAGCTGTCTGTAAACCTATATAAAAGCCAATATGGAACAAAAGACATTCTGTAAGGCAACAGAAGAACAGTAAGCCCCCATGACATCAACAGGCTTAGTAGGTCCATTTTAAAATGAGAAGCCATCTTACCTAGCATGCAAACACATTTGACATTCTGATCAGGGTTTTCAAACAAGATTTCGCCACACCTCTGAAAGAGAAAGAAAGCCATAATTATTTTAAGATTTTATATCAGGATTCCCAGTGCAACATGTCCATGCATCCTGACACCACCATGACAGTCTTCTACTCTGCATGTTTTCTTTGGTTACCTGAGTCTTTGTTCAGGGACTTAGGTCCTGAGCAAAGGCTTTCCTGGTAGTGAAGTGTTTGAGAAGTAGCATGGGATAGATTGTTCCTGTGTACCTCATGCCCCTGTCTAGAGCTGATTTGTTTGTGCTTCTATGAGGATGCATTTGGTGTCTAACGGTTTCTCTTTCAGTGAAAGATACACAATCTGTTAGGTCTAATGATCTGAGCTTAATCACTCTCAAAATTGGTCTTTATTCAGCATCAAAATCATTCTAAACTATACACTCTGTAATCAGCACAAAGCTAGGTGGCTTATATTTAACTTACTTGGTGGGTGGGGGGAGAAATAAGGACATAATGAAAAAGTGGCACTCATAATGCTTTTCCTAAACCCACAGACTCATGAAAATAACAACTTTCTTATCTATATCTTAGTTTTAACTTGCTTGTCAAAAATTGTGTGCAAGACAAACTCTAGAGATACAATTAGTTATTTAAGAATAGACTTGATTACATTTATGTATATGACTGACAAATAGTTAATACCTGAATATATAAACAAGCCCTACAAATCAATAAGAAAATAACAAATAATCCAATAGAAAAATGGATAAAGTACACGAACAAGCAGTTCACGGAAATCTGAAGGGTCAGTAAACACAGAGAATATATTCAACCATACTAATAATCAAGAACCAGCACATTAAAGACAAAATAAAGTCTAGTTTGAATTTATCAGTGCGGCAAAACTTGGAAGTCTGACAACAAGAGTTATCAAGAATGTAGAGAAAGGCATACTCCTACACAGTGTGGACTGCAGTATTAAATGATAGAATCACGGTGGAGAAAAACTGGCAAAGTCCAGTAAACTTGATATGTGCATACCCTATGATGTAGCAAATCATCTTCTAGACTGATAACTAGAGGAATTTACACTTAAAACTTTAATGTCCAGCTACAAAACAGATGAATAATACATTATTCATACATTGGAATAATACTCCACAGTAGTTGAAATAAATGAATTAGGGCTATATATACTCTAAAAACGTGTATTATATACATGGAACATGCACATATAAATACATAATATTCAAATTATATACTGTTCAAAACTAAATTAAAATAATGTTCAAATAATATAAATATGTAATTTTCAAATCATATAAAAGTATAACATAAGCAGAAAAATGGTCTCTATTTTTTTACGAAGTTGTAAGTATCTAAAAATAGTGCATATTGTTTATCGATACATAAACTTACAAAAAAACAGACATTGGATAACCAACATCAGACCCAGGGTAGGGGAAGATACAGAGAAGAATGAAATATTTCTGGTCTTCCCTGGGAACATTTTTCTGGGGTTATCAACTTTTTCTATAATGATCTGGTCCTTAATTTACTCTCTAAACAATTTTCTGTGCTTGAAATATTTTATAACAAAAGCAATTGTCCCCATATGCAACACTCTTGATACAAAAATGGCCCTTTGCATGCTATTTCTCTACACCCATCTCTCTTGGGTTTATAGTGTCCATTTAGTACTAGGCTGGACTGCCTTCCCCAGTGCCCTGTGTTCACCACTTATTTCCTTGTCCTTAGAATGACTGGGACAACATACCTTGGTCAATTTTCCTCTTTCTTTCACTGTTCACAGATCAGTTAATTCCACTCCTATCAATCTTTATTATACATACACTTAATAGAAAACAAAGTAATTTCTGGGGATGTGAGTATTCACATTTTTCTCCCATAATTATGAAATCCTCTGGTACAAAGAGGGGCAGGCTGAGAGGGGAAACAGACTCAATTACATTCAAATCAATCCATTTTCTGGGATAACCTAGATCATGGACAGCTGGCTCAGGGTCATTGAAAGGAAGCAAGCTGCTTTGGTGAGTCAAGAGAATGGATTGCAGAGGAGGAAGGTTGGGTATACACAAAGGTTGCAAGAGGCCACTGAATACTAGATAGGGAGTCTATATCATGAGCTTTTTTCCTGGCTATTCTGTTGACCTAAATATCATGTGAAACTTATCATGCTATTTTAATCTCGTCATGCCTCATTTCTTTTTAAGTAACATGGGGATGCTAAAATGTGCCACAAAGTCAGATCAGAGAGCAAATGTGAGGATTAACGACCCATGGAGTCTGATCTGACTGTCAGTTCCTGTTTTATTGTGTTTTGGTGGAGGTTAAACCCTTTCAAATTGCCATGATCCATTTCCTGCATTACCTGCTTTTCAAATGGTATTTTTATGCCCTGAAAGAGTTAATCATTATTTTTAAGTGAATGATCAGAGGTTTCTAAAATGTTTTCAACTTCTTGGCAATACAAAGTGCTAAGAAGCTCTATCCATCCATATTCTGGGTCCTACAAAGAAATAACTCTGGAATACTCCTTTACCCTTTGCTAATGACAGATGTGCTAGGACAGAAGAGCCTTCCTTCTTTTGTTGTAGGGTTTGCAGAGATAATGGGTAGAAGTTGCATGATTCCCATGGCTACCCGAACCCAAGGGCAGCCTTATGTATGTCTTTCCAGAGGCAGATGGGTGCCATGGGGGTCTTGAGTTTTTTCTGCACACGAACAAATACAGGAGCTTCTGAAACTCCCATGGAGCATGCATTCCTTAACAGCCATGGACTGCCTGGGTTCACTGACCACACAAGCGGATGACTGAGCAGCAAAAGGCAGGCGCAGTGGCCCTTCTGAGGACTGCAAGGCAGTCCTCTTCCTTGTCTTCATCTCCCTGGCCATCTGGGAAATGACTGAGGCACCTCTAACTAGTTCTTTAATTGCCCTGCTTTGTAAAGTTACCCGATGATGGTAACAGATTTTGAGGCAATGCCCAGAAGGGAATCTGATTGTTCTCAGGACTTGAAAGAAACCAGATTCTTTCCAGTGCTTTTTCTCATTGATGGCAGTGTTTGCAGGGCCTTGGCTGCCAGACTCCCGCTTGTGGTGCAATCTAAGGTGATGACCCAGTTTAAGAGGCTAACTGGGCTAAACCACAGGGTCCAGGTATCAGAGAACTGCAGGAGCTGCCATGGGGGCAAGTCTCGTGCCCTGCTGGGCTCTCCTGTGCTGCAGCTCTCCTCTCTCACTGCTCCACTTGGTCTGCATGTCAGCACACCCCATCTCAGCACCCTGCTGGGATGACCGTGACTTTGACTCTGTTCTGATCACCAGGCTTCTGCCTAATTCTCAAAATCCCATCTCTCCATGGGATTTCCATCTTTCTTTTGTCTTCTGTGCCTGACATACTGAGGCCAACTCTTCTTATTCATCCCTACTCTCTCCCAGCCAGTAGTGCCCCAAATAATAGAGCATAGTTATTGAACTCCCTGTGCAAGGAGCTGAAGCCCTGCAAGTAACAGAGAGATCCTATGACACATGCTTTCCTCCTGTAGCACAAAGGATGTGCTACACATGAACTCATGTGTATGATGTCTACTGCCCTTGCTGACCATGAGGATCAAATCACTTTCACTGTTAGTGTTTCTAACGTGCCTCATTATTATAACCCTGGTACCTTACACAGACCAAGACCTTAGTAAATATTTGTGGACTAGCTAACATTTATTTAGCCCAGACTATGGCTAAGCATTGTTCTAAGTGCTGTACATCTACCATTGCCTACTCATTATACTCTCTTAAGAGACAGAAAATTGAAACACAGGACAACCCACTAAGAATACTCCCCTCCAGTGAGTGAGAGAATGAAAGCCACAGCTTACCAGATGCTTGACCAACACACATAGATTCCCAAATATTAGCTATTGTTGGCCTCCTCATTGCCTTGGCCAAGGAGACGGTGCCTGTTTCCATCCTCTTTTTTCACTCATTAGTCACTGGCTATATGCATGAACTGCCACCTGTTAGAGTGTGGGCTTCGGCTTGGACTGATCCAAGTTCAAATCCTGCTGCTGTCTCCACTTTCCTGCTACACAATCATGGACAGTTACTTAATTTTGCCAGACTTGCTTTCTCATTTGTAAGGCAAGGTGCATCATCTGTATCATGGTATCATCGTAAATTTAGTTTTTAATTCATTATGAACTAAGAATGTACTGATTTAAATTATTGTAGATGAGATTATAATACAAAAATATGAATTAATAAAGCTAACTCCTCCATTCAAATTATATTTTAGTTTACCTAGTTTATTTAGGATTAAAAATGAAGAAACACTTCCGATTTTAAAAGTCAGAATATTTCACAAGTTGGTTGCTAGTCCTTATTTACTAAGAACTTTCTATATTAAGTCTAAAATTTGCCTTTTAGTCAGGAAGAACAAAATAGATGTTTTAAAATACTAAATCTATCTCAGTATTTTAAATTAAAAATATTTAATTTCCACTAGCTAAATCAAAGGTTCTAGCAAAATGTGCAATAAAACATATTTCTCTTAAGTCACCATGTTTTTTCAATACTTTCAGCATAAAATTAGTTGTGAAAAATTGATACTAGGTGGAATTCTAAAAATCACATTAAAGTATTCAGCAAACCTCGTTTTCTTAAGGAAAATTATAGTTAAGATGAAAATAATATTTAAATATTAATAATAGTAACTGTTATGCTCAAAAGAAGTAAAAAACATTAAAGACAGTGAAAAGTTCACACATTGTTCAACTGGCAGCACTTTCAGCTTTCCTAAACTAGTTAATGTTTTTCCTGCTTCAAATAAACTTTCATACTCTTAATTTTTTTGGAATATTTGCTATCACCTGAATATATTAGTCTCTCTGCAGGCCTCCTACAACCAAACTTTCTAGGGCAAGCGTCTTGATATCTTTAGGTGGGAGGAAACAGTAGCAAAAATCACCCAAAACTGAAGGCCTCACTGCTTGGAGGTTTGCCCCAGTGTCTGCTGAGGCAAGAACTATTTTTCTGCAAGCAAGTAATGTTAAAAATATCAGCAACTAATTACTAGGCTGTGATTTTATTATTATTTCCTTCCTATCCTTATAGCTTTTTTTTTTTTTTTTAAACAGAAAGGAATTTAATACTTGGAAAATGAGGTATTTATAAAATCACTGGAGGAGCAGGTTATAGGCTGGGTCTCTAGGAATGACTCTCAGACAAAAAAGCAAAATTGGCTTATGAGCAGAGCTAATGGCGAGCCACAGCCGGGGAAAGTGGAGAAGCAAGAGGCATCAGTGCAATTGTTGAATTCAGCAACACACCACCATGCCAGTGATCCCAAGATTAGAAAGCTCCGGGCCCAACTTCCAGAGTTAGTGACTGAATGTTAGATGTCATTGCAGAAATGCAGCAAAACCCCATGTTTCCATGATTGGAATTGAGAGATCGTTAGAACAGAACAAAAAAAAAAGAGCCCTTGACATATGACTAGACTACTTTTGGAAAAAAATAATAAAAACTGAGTTTTCTGAGCTGAAGAAGTGCTAACCATGGTTGCTATTTGATGGGAAGTGAAACATATTACATCTGGGCCAGGAGCAACAGTGACACCCTGGAATAGGTGTGGCCTCAGCACAGGCTGCCTTCACGCACACCCTCACCCCATCTCTGAGTATTTTGATTCTGCAGGCTTGACATAGAAGAATTTCTTTAGTGAAGTTTTTAGTAAACACTGCCAATGCCTGCATGCGGATGCATCTGTTTTATCTGAGTGCCTCTAAACCCCTAAGTGTCTAGCATGATGACTGCTGAAGAATGGGCATCCCCAGTGTTAATTAAATAAATGAATAAATGATTCCTTCTGCAATTCTGTGGGATATACTTGAGACTTGAGATAATCTGGGATAGCATGAGGTGTTTTTCTGGACACTTATTTATACACACCAGTGAGAGCTGCCTTGAGATGCAGCCACATTGTGTGGAGCGGCAACAGAGTGATGAAGGGGGAAACCCAACGCTGAGAAGACATTTCAAAACATCTGGCCCATCTCTCACATGCGCCCCCAACAAAGAACTGAATGATACTAATCAAAACCAGACCCCAGAAGACAGGCCTGGAGAGAAAATGTTTTAGTTCTGCAGATCATAAAAAGATAGCTTCTGTTAAGAGACTGAACTCCCCAAAGGCTAACAGGCCTGGAAGCTTCAGTGTCTCTTGAATGAATGAATGAATGAACATTCACAAAGACATTGTTATCGAGTGCGCACTCTGTGCGGGCGCTGTACTGTGAACATGGACACAGATCAGTGAGACTCAGGCCAGTCCTGTCCTCAGGAAGTTTATAGCATACTCTGAAGTCAGAGCATAGGAACTACGGGCACTTTCAACGGTGGGCAGCCAGTGCTCTCTGCGGCAATCAGAGGAGGCTTCCAAAAAGAGAAGACCACAGTGCCAGTCTGGAAGACAGGAAGGAATTGGCTGGCAAAGGAGAGGGAGGAGACAGCTGCCTGCACAAAGACCTGGAGCCCTGTTACAGGATCCTTCAAGTTGCAAATGACAGGATGACAGCAAAGCTGTGGTGTGTCAGGATAGAGGGCTTGATCAAACTGGGAGTGACGGGTGAGATGGGAGGAAAGTATCAATTTAATCCATTTACATATTGATTTAAAAAATAAATTCTGGGCTAGGCTAGAGGGGCTGGGCTGGCTGGCTGAAGAGCCCGAATGCTCAGCGAATTCGTCTGATGTCGTAACAAATAATTGCCATACAGGGCTGTCAGATGTCTGTTCCCAACAGTACTGGCTGCCGTCTTTTTGTCCATTTCTTCCTCCAAGAGGGTACCAAGCCTGAGCTGTCCCTTTTTCCTTTTTTTCTTGACCTATTACACAGAATGGCTACAGCCAAAAGAATAGCCCCAACCTCCCAGTTGAAACATCATGTGAGGCCGACTCCTGCTACTGCTGAAGCCATTAGCACCTAGTGTTGAGCAAATCACAATTTCCCCTGCTCCCGGAGGGGGTGTGTGCAGGGCCTCCTACTTTCTAGTGGCCCGAGTCCTGTCTCCTGTGTGGGTGGCACAGCTGGGCCTTAATTTCTAAATACTGCAGCAGCTCTTGGTACTCTGGGGCCAGAGGATGGCAGATTTGGAACTGGGGCTGATTTCACCTCAAGCTCGTGTTTTCCTTTCTAAGTTTTTCCAGTGGAAGAGCAGATTTCCATTCCATTGCAGGCTGTTAAAAACGTCAGGCTAATAAGTTTTCAACACTCTGTCAGTGCAGATCTCCGGCAACAGCCTGGCACTGTCTTTGAATCAGGGCCGCATCGTCCAACCCAGCCTCAGCCAGTCAAAATAAGAGACACCAGCAAAAGAGAAAAAAAAGATTATCACCTCGAACTGAGCAGAAATTCTTAGCAAACCCATTGTTGCCGCAGTCAACAGCAAATCCGTGGGCTACATAACCTGAGGTGACCCTTCAGGAAGGGCCATCCCTCCTAAACCTCCAATTAGCTGTGGTGAGGAGTGATTGGGAAGGTACTAATGCTATTGCTATTGGAAAAAGAGCCTACCAGCTTTTAGCAGCTTGGTTTTCTTCAAAGGACAAAGCATTAGCTCAATGGCGCATGCTTTCTGCTAGAGAAGTGCCAGCAGGAGCAATCTCCAGAGAGCCTCTCAGCATTTTATTACACACCTCTATTTTTAAATGTCTAAAAACTACTTATCATGAACCAAAACTTGGAAAACCTGGTTTCAGTCCAAGAGTAAGTTTTTCTGTTGTTATTAAGCAAACAACCAGAAGGCAGAACTGTGTCCTGTTATTTCAGCCCTGGACAGTAGAGGGCACTAGAAAAACTACAACCCCAGGGTCTGGTTGGACCCCCTTCAGAGAGGTCCTGGCGTCAGAGGGCGCACAGGTTGAGTCTCTCCGTGTTATATCGCCCTCTCCAGTTCTTGTAGACTTTATGCATCACTTTTGTACCTGACTTCCATTGCACACATTGAAATGAGCATTGAAAAAAATGACAGTTTTCAAAACAATGTCTATAAGCCTCTGGGCAAACGCAATTTTAGCAGAATCCGTAACTGTGAAGGCTGATGGCATGCGGACTATGCCTGCAGTATCTCCCCAGTGCAACCAGTGATAGCAACAGAGTAGGCACCTTGGTCCAAGGCACTTTAAGAATAATTCTGGTATGTATTCTGAGAATACCCCAATATTAGACACAGATACCTATGCCACAGATCTTGATAAACAGAGCAAAATTTAGGTCAGAATTTTACAATACAATTTCATCTTTTACTTATCTTCTCTGAGCCACAAATGTTGATAACTAGCCATAACTAGTTTTCAGAAAGACAGGAACTTCCATGAAAGTAAATCACTTAATTTATAAGTGGTGGGATTTTAAAGGTGAAGTCCATAGCCACTTTATGTTAGAGAAACAGCAAACAGTACAGAAAGAGAACAGATCGGGAGGTATAATGGAAAGAACTGAGACTATCTAGATTCAAATCCCAAATCTATCTTGCCCTAGCTGTGTGATATTGGATCTATTATTATTTTTTGAACCTCCTTCTAGAGCAGAGGGAGTAACAAAGCTCACCCCTCTACTGAAATAACATAATGTGTGTGAGAGCCTCCTGTATACTCTGAAGCCCATATGGGACGTGGTGTGTATGTTGTTTGGTGGAAGGCAGGCGGTGGGAGGAAGGCGGGGGAAGGAGTAGGGAGCCGTTTGTCTATACTGTGTACAAGATACAAAATACAGTTCTACTGTTAAGTCATAGAGTTCTGAGAGGGCAAAAATTTTGCTTCTCCCATGATGGTGAGCACTGGTCCCTCAGAGGGTAACCTGCAAAGCCAGAGGTCTAGGAACAGGGCTTGGCAGGTCAGGATTGAAGTGGTAAATTTAGGCTGGATAGAGCAGCAGCCTTTGAGAAAGTGTTCCAGAGGGAGAGAGGAAGCAAAACCTAGTGTGAGGTACAGATTGAAAGATATGCAAGAAAAGGAGGAGGGACTATGTGAGGATCTGCACACTGGACAGAGCAGCTCCAGGACCAGAACCACACACTTAATCTAGGAGGGACCTGGGAGAACAACCAACTCCCTTTGTGGATGTAGCAAATAAACAAGTCCCTAGGAGTTAGGTGACCTTCCATTCCAAGGTCTTATGATGATCAGAATATGGGTTCAGTTTAAATGAAGACTCCAATATTTACTATATATATCACCTTGGGAAAATTACTCAATAATTCTATGCCTCAATTTCCTCATATGTAAAAATGGAGGTAACACTTCTGCCTACATCATGGGCTCAGCATAAGGATCAAATGTGGATCAATATACATAAAGCACCTGGAATAGTGCCTCCAAATTTATTATTTTTAATGATATGCAATTAGTTGGAAGCAGAGAAGCCATGAAAACGATGGCTTTTTCAATGACCATCCAGTGTTACTCCATGTTATCTCCTTAATCTGGACATTGAGCCATTTCCCTGAGCAGCCTCAAGCCAATGGGGACAGAAGCCTGCAGTGCCTGTTAGACAGGAGTGCCCAACAAATATTTATTTAATGAATGAATAGGAAATCATAGGGTAAAGAGTAGATTTTACACTGAGTCAATCCTTACTAGATAATTCTCTCCAGTTCCTGCAAAGAAAGGGCTTAAAGGTCTAAAATAGTCTGACTTGTATTGAATATTTCATTTGAAATATTCACTCAGCAAACCTTCACTGGGGCCTTTCCAATACAGCAAGGTTGCTCATGCTGAATTTATTAATTAAATTCAGTGGACTCTATCTCTATTTTCATTACATTGTCAAAGAATTCTTGGATGTTTAAAGTTCAAATTAAGGAAGATTAAGTGAACTTCTTTTGTAGTGGAAACACCAACTCTAGGAGGTTCCTATAGACCATTTGGTTACTGGACTGATGCCCAGGGACTATCTAGCCTGCCTGATGCACCTTTATCCTTGGCACTGAGGAAGGGGGAAGAACCTAAAAAGGTTTGGGAAAGAGGAAGTTTCTCATAGGTGACCAGATAACATTGGCCATATCCTGATGGGTGTGGTGGAATTTTTGCCTAATGCATTCTGATTTAATAGGGGAGTGAAGGACTAATTTTAAACAAGTCCTCAGTGGAAATTGGAGGCATGAGATAAGGGTGTTTGTTCTAGGCACATAAACTGTAGGGACAAAAGCCTAAAGGTGACTGAGGAAATGAAGGAAGTTAAGAGGGGCCAGAAGGGGATGGGTTCAGATGATCAGGAGACTTGGGAGTGGAGAGACTGGAGGCCAGGGATGTCAGCAGGGACTGGATCATGCTAGGCGCTGTGGGACTCCATCCTGTAATTGGACACGAGCCTGGATTCTGGAGGCCTGGAGGCCACGGATCTTAACGAAGTCACTGCAGGTCACAGGCCATCTGTTCAAGGCAGTAGGGAAACCCCAAAGTGTATAGAGAGCTTTCTAATGGGAAGACTGTATAGCAGCCACTTTGCTGACCAGTGCTGGCCCTCCCCACGCTTGGTGGCATCCTTCGCTGGGAAGAGTCTTCTGACCTTACAACTGAATGTTGAGTGACATCATCCTTATTACCCCAACACTCATGGTTTTGAAAATCAGCAGAGTTAAGGACCTCGTCCAGAACTGTTTACCTGTTCTAACTCTCCAGTATTGCCATACATGGGTTGTTCACAATCAGCTTTCTTTAGATCCATGTGGCCTTCATGCAGGGCAGATCACGGAAATGGGAATGTGACCTGTCCAATTTCCAAGCCTAGCATGAATGTATCATGAAGACCAGGGCCTTTTGGATGGTACATAGGATGAAGACCAAGAATGCACCAAAAGGGGTGATTATCAGCCAAGTGTCTGGATCCCAGAAGAGAAGAACTAGCATCCCGGAACAGAAGTCCTTCCCCAACACTTAACAAGGAGTCTCCTCAGAAACTACTGGGAAAGCACACTGTGCTTCAAGAAAATCATTTCTTTATTTGACTGTCACCTTCAGAGTGACATCTGAACCGCAATAGGACTCCATGTTCCTGCCCTTTAGGCTGACATAACGCGCAAACATGCATGAGTCTCTCACACTCCCTATTGCCCAGGAAGACGGGTGCTGGTAAGCACTCGGAACAACCGCCTTTGTGTCCGACCTGTGTGTTGCCAACAGTATGTACTCGCAATTGCTAAACTCCAGTCATCTGGTCAAAGCCTCCAAGCTTTCGACATTGCTTTTCTTGATTTACACTGCAGTTTTCAAGCTACTTTATATGACCCTATGGACAGCAAAAGCTTAATAGATAGTATCAGCAATATTTCCCAAATTGCTGTACAGACATGATTCAGATATTCATGGGCCTCATCCAGCCTGTAACTGAACTTACTCAGGACAAAAGGGTACATATAATGTGCTCCTTGCAGCTCAGGGCAGTAATGCTCCTGTACGTAAACCAGCAATTAAATGTAATCCTATACACTTATAGTTTTAAGAGAAATTCAAACCAGTCCTTGGAATTAAATAACCCCAGTGCTAGAGAAAATGACTTCCAGAAGGTCAATTCTGACATGCAAACACAGGGCCTATGAGCCACAGAGGAACAATCGCTTTCCACGGGGAAAAGAGTTTGTTGTAATAACTTGTGAGGTCAAAGATCAAGATGTTCCCACAGACAATAAAAAAATATTACTGATCAGATTGTATTGACCATCTCCACTTGGACAGTTATGAGACATGGATTTGGCCTCAGAAAGGAGTTTTTTCTAAATTCTACTGGCAATCAATGGCAGCCCCAGGCTAGAGATGGAAAATCCAATATCTTGGAGGAATGACTGACAGGTTCTATAAGCTACAAGTGAAAATGAAAATCCATGCAAATAGTACCTATTTTGCTAATAGTTATATTCTGCTTTGGTGTAGCTTACTAAACCCCACAACCTACTTTGACAAGAGCAATATTCAAAAGTCATCTCCTCTTGGACTTCTCTCATTTCATGAAGGTAAGAGACACTGTTTCTCAGCACCTATATAGTCTATCACATCATAACTGCTCAATAAATATTGCTTGAAACAAAGAATGACTGTATGATTTGGAACAAAAATATATCCAATCCATTTATTACTATATGACAGTCAAGTTAAAAAGCTGAGAAATGGTGAAAATCCAAAGTTATACTTAAAATTTTAAAAAAACTAGCTCAAATTGCAAGTTTTGATGCCATTGCTCCATTAAGCAGTTGTCATCTGGGGGTGTGCAGTGAATCTCACATGGATGTTTTAAGTGGGGTCCAACCCAAAGGCAATGATTTCTCCAAATATTATATTTTTGAAAGATAATTTTCCCTGGAAAGCAAGAAGTATAAATACTCTTTTTCAACCAGTAGCTTTTTCCACTGACAAATATTACTAAAATTTAACATTGAAACAAAATTTGTTTTAAATCTTCTTGGTCAGGGTCCATATCAGGAAAATAAGGGTAATACCTATATTCTGTTTCATTATTATAGGCTTAAAGGGTTAAACCAGCAAAGTGGTTCAAGTGTCTGAGCAGAAAAATTGCATAAAGGTAGCCTGGGGATTACTTGCAGTAGTGGGTGCTATGTCAATCATGGTTTATAATATTCATTCTAATCATTTATTGCCTCAAGACCTTCTGCAGCTAACTAGAGATATAATTCTTATTAGTGTCAGTGAACATGAGGAATCCTGAAGATCATGCTTCATTAGCTTCTCAGTAAATCTGCTTGTGAAACTGACATTGCAATATGACATGTTCATCAACTGATAATGTTCAGTAATTAACTAATGCTTTACAAGCAGATTTTTACTTACATTGTCTTTTTAATATAATGATATAAAGCTATTTTCTCTGTATATTTTTAGCAAAGAGAGAAACTGAATAATAATAATAGCAAATAATTTTAGAAATAAAGTAATACATATAGACCCATTGTATTCATTTACCAGCCTTAAATTACAAAAAGTTAAGCTATTTAAAGAAAGGGGCTGTGCCTTAGTTTTGAATCCTGGTATCTAGCAGAATGTTTGACATAAAGCAAGAGCCCAGTAAGTGGTTCTTAATATATGGATGAATGATGAAAATATCATATACCAAGAAATGTGATCATCCATTAAACAAACTCTACTGAACTCAGACAAGTCAACACAAGTATTTCTGAATATCACTCTTAGGTATGAAATATGTGTGTGTGTGTGTGTGTGTGTGTACATCTCCATATATATCATATCCTCACACACACCCACAATGTACATCACAGAACTGTGTTTCTTGTGTGCTATAGTTTAGTATACTTGCCTGGTATCTCATAACAGTGAGTTTGAATCCCAGCTCTTCTATTTCCTAGCTCTTTGGCTTTTGAAACTGGCTTATTCTCACCTAAAAAGATGGTGACAATGATTTTAAATGAGAAAACACATTAGGTCCTTAGCGCAGCACCTGTACACAGGAAGCAGGCAATATATGCCGTCCATGACAATTACACATTTACTCTCTGGCCTGCATCAGGGCAAATAAACAAAAAAAGAAAAAGCCTTACTTTTCACTCAGGACATTGTACTATCCTGCCCTCCAGTCAAAGTGAACCTTTGCAGTTCCCTTTGTTTGTCCCACCAATCTTTGTCTGCCCATGTCTGAGGAAGTGTAAAGAAGTGGCAATGGAGATTTAAGCTTTGGAATCCAGCAGCTTGGGGGTGGCGTCTACTAGGCACATGACCTCAGAAACCTTCTGAACTTGCTTTGTTCTCTCTGAAACGTGATAAAGACTCTCTAGCTCACAGGGTTTTCTGAGGACTAGTTGTTACTAGGAGAGTTCCTGGCTTAACAGTATTATTACATGTATGTGCACATCTCTGTACTTACCTATGTATTCTATTATTTTTAATGTCAATGCCTATCCTCTTTTCTCTTTATGTTCAAATTAGCCCTATTATTCAAGGGCCAGATAAAACGTGATCCTTCAGGAAGCTTTCCTGATGTTTATGAACCTAGGTTAACCTTTTTCTTTCCTGAATTTCCTGTAATTCTTGTAGCCATTTTTCCACTTTCTACTTCACATTTTCATTACTTTGTCTGTTAGACCATGAAGTCTTTAAGGCCTGAATCCAGATTTACTTTATTTAAAGATCCCATATATTTCTCATTTAACCTCTGGAATAGTATATATATACATACATACATATATATATATAAAGATGTGTGTGTGTGTGCATATGTGTGTATATGTTTATGTGTATGTTAATGAAAATATTTAATAAGCATTGGTTTTTAAAAATCTTGTTACTACTCGGCCTTATCCTAGAGAGATTTTTAGATAGATATACATTCTCTTTTTGTACTTCTATGCATGTGTATACACAGATCACCACCTCATACACATACCTGCACACATATATATTACAAAGTGTATTAAATACAGCCTAAAGTCTAGACATAAAATCTTAAAATGTTCCCCCCAATAATATATAGTATACAATGCTAAACATGAAAATTCTTCACGTTGAAATATATTTATTATGAGGTTATTAAAAGAGGAGACATTCTTTGTAACACTTCCTAAATATATTTTGCTGTTGTTATTCCAGGAAAAAATTTTGATCATTGTTACTCATTTATTACAAATGAAAATATTAAACTTCTGGAATCAAGAAAGTATTATTCAGTTACTTTCTTAGACTGCCACAATTCATACCTTTCACTTTTATTGTTGCCAACATTCTTTTAGTCTTTTGTTAATAAAATATTTCTTCATCTAAACCCCAAGAGTAATTTTTTTAAATGAATTATCTTGAAGTTGGAAAACATTCTCAGTGTCATCTCTGCAAACAGTGCTTCACGCACTATTACCCATATTGAGTAATCAAATGATATTCTTTTGAAAAGGCCACTTAACTGATGAATAAAGGAATAAAATCAGGGAATTTTGTTCAAAATAAAGTTCTAAGCTCAAGATCTGATTTGGAGTATCTTTAAGTTAACTACCCATTGGGCATATGCATTATGTGAAATAATTACTTGTCTTTATTGTATTTTCAAATTTTAGACCTTTATGCGGCTTTTACTTCCTAAGAGGAAAATTAGTATCTTTTTTTCTGAACTCTAACATACAAAATCGCTAATGTAAGGCAAATTTTAAGGAAGATAAAATATCAGTCAACCTGTTTACAGCTGCTGTTTCAAATATGTGGTTCGGTGAGTTGGCAAGAATACTTTCTCATAAGGAAACTATTCCCATAATCAGAATAATTAAGCCAAAGAGCCCTGACACACGATACTTAAAAAAAATGAAATGTAACACAAACTTTCAACTACCCATGTAACTCCAAGTAGCCTCAGAAATCTTATGGTGAATAATAAAGTAAACATATACTAAAGTCTTCATCATGCACACACCACTAAAATATCTGCAAGTTGAATATCTTGAAAATAATTCTTATAGCATTTTGATTTCTCCCTTTATTTTCTAACTCAGTTGCACAGACCAGAATCCTAGATGTCTTGCTTGATTTCTCCCTTTCTTTCATTGCCTTCCATTCTTACCTCCTTGTCTCAGAGCAATTTAATGAATTTTCAAGTCTTTTTGCTTCTACTTCCCAAATCCATCTACCTTTTCTATCACATTGCCAGCATCCCTGGTCCCATAGAACTTTTCGTCTTGAGCTTACTGTTCTGCACAGCTGCTTATTAAATCCTTTTTCCTAGAATTGTTCCACTCTACTCTCATTGTCACATAGCAGCTAGAACGGTCTACTACCAACTGAGTTGGTCACTTCCCCACTCAAAAGCCTTCAGTGGCTACACTTTCCTTTCAAAATAACCCAGAGTTCTTAGTCTGGCCCAGAAGGCCCTTTATCCTCTGGCTTTTGCTCCCTAGTCCTATGATTCTCTAGGCTTACTTAGCTACCTTTCCAAAGCCTCACTGTTCATCCTCACCTGTAGCCCCTGCACCTTCTCCAAGGAAGTCCTCCTTATGTATCTTTCAGATTACAGTTTTGACAACACTTGCTCCTCCTGGAAGCCTTCTTTAACCTTCACAATTCCACTGGGTGCATCTTCTGAGCACCATGGTACATTATTAATGTGAGGCAAATTCTAAGGAAGATAAAATATCAGCCAACCTGTTAACAACTGGATAGCCATCTATGGAGGCATTAATCACACCAATGCAATTTCCTAGAGTAAAAGTCAGGTATGGCCCCTGACTTACTCACAGTCACTTTCCTGGTGCCTTACACAGTGCTTCATACTTGGTGCTTAATAAGTGTTTTTTGAATGAATGAAGGAAGGAAGCCAGAGTAGAAGGACATAGGACACTAACAGAACAAAAAGGAACACCCACTGAAGTCTATGTGGTGATCCATGAGTCAACAAAACAGTGCTGGGCATCCAAAAAATGAGAAAATATGCAGGGATTCAAAACAACAAACAAACAAATGATAAAAATCCTTGACCCTCTTTTGCTTTTTTTGCTGGAGAACAGACTTTGGGTCCTGAGAGTAAGGTAAGACAGATGCACTGCAACTTTCTGTTTGTTATTAACAATAAAAAGCATCATTGGAGAACAGCAGAATTCAATGTAGAGGGATTCATTTTCATCTTGGACCTCTGCTTAGTGTGTAAATACATAAATACAGAGACATAGCTTGCATGGTCTGTTGGTATTTTGAAGATTAGATTTCTGAAAGAAAAAACCCTCATGATAAGACATTTTAAGACTAGATATCTTCTTTCTCTGTATGAGCACACACTAACATATTTTGGGACCAATGTTATATGACTAAGCATTCAGCTAAAAAATTGTACAGGCAAAATGTTTTATGAGCAAGGATCTAATCATTTGCAAGCTTTTAAATACTTATAACTGGCAAGTTATTTTTATGGTTTTACCACTTCTCATTTTTGAACCAAACTCTATTTTCTTGCTTATGCCCAACCCAAAAGAGATAAGGACATTTTATTTGTTTTTGAAAAGCAAATTCAATTAAGGAAAAGATGCACTTTCTATTTGAGGCAACTTCATTTAAAATAGCTGAAATTTAAAACCCAAATTCAATTTTAAGCAGCAACAGTAGCCTTTTTAGGTGACCCAAACCAACATATCATTGCATGTGAAATTCTGTCTGACCCCCCAGAAACAGCTTAAGGACCACCTCCCCTGTTTGTCATCCCCACCCCTCATGTTGCACTGCTCTGCTGGCCGTATGTGATTTCTTCCTTTTTTAAATCTTTAAGCCAATATGCATCTTCTTATGGTATGTGTTGTCTGCCTTATGAGCAGTATTTTTATGTTAGATTCATTATTCCTATTTAGATTTGAAGTCCTTTAAAGGATGGTACTATTTCTCCTCTTTGCATCCACAACATGACCTACATAACACAATTAATTGTTGATTAAATCTCTGACAAAGAAGTAACACACTATTATGTTTTTTATTTTGTTACCAACACTTGTAAAATCCAAGGCTTCTATACCATGAAAAGTTAGCAGTTACATAGTAATATTTATCTCATGAGAATCCCTTTCAATCAATGCAATTTTTTCCCTTACTTCCCCTAATGATTCCTAGATCCCACTGATATACTATTCTTTACATATATATATGTGACTTATTCATAAGCACTTCTGTGTATCCAAGATGAATTCTGACTTCATCTGCCTTCCATAATGTAGGACCATGACACATTTCCCTGGCTCTAATAAGGCTCTCATGATTAATCTCTCTTAATCTAGATCATTTTCCAAATTGCCTGTCTCCATACACATTTTATTTTATATACTTCTTATGTATAAAGATAACATTTTGCATTTTTCTTTAACAAATGTGATTTGTAAGATGTTTTGATTCTCAAACTCTTGCTGGCATAAAAGTTATCTGATGTGTTTGCTGAAATGGGCAGTCCTAGGGTCTACTACAATGGTGAAAAAGAACTGGACCCAGGAATTTAAACATCTCAGAAGAACCCCTGGTGATACTGGTGCTAGCATCCTTTGATACTATCTTGGGAAATGCTAGCAAAGTAGAACACATTTCCTAAGAGTTGAGGGGATCTGGGTTCCAGAGCCAGCTCTGATATTGGGCAAATTTCTTAGCTTTTGTGAGTCTTAACTTCCTCACTGGGAAAACAGGAGAGTTGGATTAGGTGTTTTTCTCTAGTCCTCCCCCTCTGGTCCTAAATATTTTCTTTTGTGATTTGCTTTCAAATACAGTCCAGTGATGAACAAAGAGTACACCTTCAAACTGCTCCAGGTCCCAGGAATATAAGAAACCTGAGTCCCAGGTTCAGCTCTGTGACCTTAGGCAGGTTTCTTACCAGTTACCACACTTCAATCTCAAAACTATTTGAATTTTTTTCTATAGTGCTTGCTTGCCTCATTTTATAGACTTGGCCTTGAGCAAAGTAAATCAAGTATACAGAAAGGCAGTCAGACTAGAAAGATACTGTCCTCTAAGGCGTAAGCCCTTTAATGACTACGTGTTCTGGTTTTATTCAAAAAAATAACAATTCAAGAAAAATGAATGAAATTGGTTAGGAAAATGAATGTGAATATTACAGTACAGTGACCAGATTTACAATTTGCAGAATTCATGTATCTTTAACAAAAAGGGAATTTCCCAGTAATTCTGTAAAAACATACTCCTATTGCCAGCTTTTACACTTCAGAAAAATAGTCAAAATATACTATCAACTAAATTTTCTCCTCCCGAGATCAGTATAAACAAATATAACTAATCTTATGGACCACAGGAATTACTGTACTTTTATAAATGTACTGAGAAGGGTTGCTTAGAAATATAATGTGACTCATAATAGCACTCTGTGTTATAGATTGTAACCTAGACAAATAGTCTAGAACTACAACCTCATTTTACCTCAGCATAATAAGAACTTTTCAAAAATACACTCTATTTAAAATTGATGGACACACACAAACCACTGAAGTCAAGGAAAGTCTAAGTAAGGCCAGTATTTCCATCTGGATGTAATATAATCCAGTGGAATGATAACAAAATATTGGTTTTGGTTTATGTTTTTTTGTGTTTTATGTGATATTTCACAGCCCTATGGGGACTCTTTTGTTAGTCTATTAAGAAATACCCAGTGTTAACATTCAATTCACTATTTCAAAAAACATCTTACTAATAGCTTGCTTCTTGCAAATAGAAATTTGCTTCTTTTGGCAAGTTGGTTTTTAGTCATTGACAGAAGTTAAATAGCACATAGCAATAGGATTTGGAAACCTCAGAAGGACAAAAAGACCATTTTGATATTCATACTTAAATAACCATAACCTATGTGCATGATTAAACAACTTCCTTGTTTCTACACATATCTTGTAGAACAGCACTGTTGACAAAGAATCCCCCTTCTGCACACACACACACACACACACACACACACACACACACACACACACACACACACACACACACATCACAAACAGGGAAAAGACAGAAGGCATCTTCATACCAGATACTGTTCTGCACTTTTCTTGCATTATCTAACAGTGACTTTATGTGTACAGATACAGTGGGATTATGAGTGTGTGCTCAGTTCCAAAATTCGTAAGTGAATTAAAATATCTAAATACTCTGAAAGGTAACAAATGGGATGTCAGTTGCTATTTTTCTAAGAATCACTCACTGCCCATCACTTTTCAGACACTGCCGTTTATCTCAGGATCCATCTTTAGTGACCTGAAAGGTAGCATTTCAAGAGATATTTAAGATGAAGAAGACTTTGACCTCAATGATGGATGGCAACAATGTCTTCTCAATGGGTGGAGGCTCATTGCATCAGAGTGGAAGCTTATTAACATTTCCCACTACCAGCCCCCTGTGCTCCCCTCCCTGTAGACCTGTTTAATTAGTTTCTGCACTGGTAATAAGTACCCAGGCCACTGTCAGGCGCACAGGAGTTTGGGAGTCAGTCATCTGAATCACAAAAAGAAGGAACAAAGCTAAAGTCAGATTGATATATAAAGTTGACTAATAAACCTAAACTGTGTGAAGAGTCTTCTAAATGCAGTAACTTTAGATAGGTTTTGTGGAACCAGGTGGATTTTCAGATGTATTTTCAGAGACAGTACCAAATATTTGACAACAATTTCAATTAAAATATTCTCAAGTACTTAAAAATGTAATAAAAATACCATGCACAATTAAATGGCTCTTCAACAGTTTTGATTAAACATGGACCCCTGTAGAGCTATCTGTGAGGTCAGGAATAGAGCCCTGCCATTTCTGGCCTTGTATTTGAACTTCTCATGAGTATGCCCCTGACTGGAACAATTATGGTTCTGCAGGCCTGTGTGTCTTCTCACATGAAATTAACCCAGCAGGTACATTACTACAATTTCTGTATCTCAATCAATTAAACACCAAGTAAATTCAGGTACATTTGCTCAACACATGCTCTTGGCATGGAAGAATAAGTGACTGAATATTAAAGACCTATCAGAGACCAGTGTTGTCCATTAGAATTGTACTATAAACCAGGTATATAATTTAAAATTTTCTAGTAGTCACTTTATAAAAAGGAAAAGGAAACAAAACTAAAACAAAACTAAAAACCTGAAATGAAAAAGGAAAAGGAACAGTGAAGTTAATTTATTAATATATTGCATTTAACTCGATACCTAAAATATTATTTCAGCATTAAATTGATGATGAGATATTTTACATTATTTTTGTACTAAGTCCTCAAAATCCAGTGTATATTTGTACTTATAGCAAATCTCAATTTGAGCCAGGTACATTTCAAGGGCTTGGCAGCCACGTGTGGACAGCACAGTTACAGATAAAACTCATACATGAACTTATAGTGCTTTTTTTGTCTGAATTTGTATTTTCCATAATCTCATTGTAGCTTTATATACTGTTGAACCAACTTTACTACTTATATATTAAAAAAATAGAATGTAATAAGAACTCTTAAATTAGAAATGGGTCACTTTTTAAAACCAGAAATTTGGGGGGAAAAAAATGACAGTGGATTTGACAAGAGCAGGGAGATAAAACAATAATGTGATATGCCAACATCAGTGGATCTTTCTTAAACCTCTGATCACCACATTGTGAACAAAAGGAAAGCAACCTACTGAAGAATCTCATCTCCCAGAGAGCCATTTAGATATTGCATTAAGTGTTATTAGTTTAATAAATCACTTTTAACAGTGATATAAATCACCCAAGTGCTCACAGTATTTTACACTGCAATTTTTGTACAGAGCTTCTAAACTTTGTGCCAAGTTACAGAGTTATTTTAAAACAAAACAACATGAGCATAAAAATAAGAATCTCAGGTTAATTTAGTATAAATGTTACAGAAAAAATGGAGTAATGACAAAAAGCATTACATGGTATGTGGGGAAGAAACACATTTTTCTCCAGAAAAACTCATTAAACTGTGTGCTAACAAGTATATATATATATATAGACGAGTAGACTGAAATTGGAAAAACAATTAGAACTATAATGTTGTAACCCAGAAAATAATCTAAGAACATGAATTCAAGAGAATTCATAAATGTATTCAAAGACTATGATTATGTATAATATTTATGTATTCAACATTTTGTGAGTATCACTTCTGCTAATTTTCCTTTTCCTTTTTTGTTCCACAGGTTTATGCAGGAAAAATATGATGGTATTTTTTTCAAACATTTGTCACACAGTAGAAATGGCTAGATTCAGTAGGTAGACTGGTTTTTAATATACCAACAAACAAAATGGCAAAAAAGTAAAAAATTAAAAGAAAGCTATGTAGGTGGTGCAAAATGAGTGTTGGGGAAAATACAGTAAGTCTGATGCCTTGCATAAAAGCTATTTATGTGTCATAGGAGGATATGAGCTGCTAAAATAATTAAAGGCAATGCGTTAAGATCATTCTAATTGTAAATGTTATTAAAAATTGTCTGTAAATTGCAGGAGGTTTTTTTGTCATTTTTAAAATTTAGGGTAAATATGTACAGTGTTAGTTCCAGAACTGATTTTTGTTTGTACTTCAGTTCTTGGGTGTTTCATGGCAAAGTGCTGGTAAGAATTCATTTTTAAAAATTCCACAGCTTTGCACTCCTTGCTAGGATTTTGTAGTGAACAGAACAAGCTCAATTTGGCAATACAGGATCACATAATAGTCATGCTATTTAGCCACAGAGAAAGTGTCAGCAATGAAATAAACTTGACCAAAAACTCTCAGGAATATCTAGCTAAGGCAGAGAGTGAGATATTACCTTATTGGATAATCTGAGGGGCTTTTAAATGATATATTGAGCATCTGATAATGTTATAACATTCGTGATAGACTGAATATTTGTGCCTTCCCCATTCATATGCTGAAACCTAACCCCGAAATATCATGGTATTTGAAGGTGGGAATTTGGGGAGGTGTTTAGATCATGAGGGTGGAACCCTCATGATCAGGATTAGTATCCTTATAAAAAGACCTCAAGGTCCCTGTGCCTTTTCCCCTGTGAGGACCCAGCCATAAGATGGCTCTCTGTAAACTGGACACATGCCCTTACTAGACACCAGATCTGTCTGGGACTTCTCAGCCTCCAGAAGTGTGAGAAATAAATTTCTGTTGTTTAAGCCACCCAGTCCATAGTATTTTTGTTATAACAGCCTGGACAGACTAAAATGACATTCTCCAGGGTTCACTGAAGATTGAAATTGGCTGAGTAATCTGTCATTGACTCTCTTCAAGTTGCACTTTTAGAAATTAAGGAATATAGTATTTGTTAGTTTTTTTTTTAATTATTCATTTTTTAGAATAAAAGTCTATTTTTTTTTCAGCTTCTGATTCAGTTTAAGTGAAACTGTTGTAAGATTGTCATACAAACGATTAAAAACATTGCCATTTGCAGCTACCTATTCAATTGGAATAGAGCTTTCCCTATATTGCAGAAAAAAACAAAACACAACTATATATTGAAGGCTGAGTTTGACATAAAACTGTAAATAACATCCATCACCTGAGCTTCATATTTCTGTGCTGTTAAAACAGCTTCATTCTTTTCACTGACCGACTTTATAAACAAAAATTATACTTTGAAATAAAGAAACAAATAAAGAACAAAGAAATAAAGTAATATTTACGTTACTACAATGTTCAATCTCTTACTGGAAATTTTGCATAAGATTCTACTACTCAAAAAGGAAACAGCTGTTCTAAGCAAACACGATATGGTGGAACGATTCCTAGTCCTGTAAGCAGAAGATCTGAGTTTGAATTCAGACTGTCACCAAGTAAATGGTATGTCCTTGTCTCTTGGGACCTCAGATTGCTCAGTTATAAAAAGAGCATCTTTGGACCACCTGGTAGTGCTCTGAAAGCTGTTCCACATCATATTCTCTCCTGTTCTCTTTCCTTCAGCTCTGTCTTAGCTTTATCAGGTTTCCCAGCATGTTAGGCACCTTCCTACCAGAAGGTTTCTGCACATACTGTTCCCTCCTTCTGGAATATTCTTCCTTTCTCTTTTCAGTTTACTCCTACTCTTGCTTAAATTATCAGCTCAATCATTGTCCCCTGAAGCAAGCATTCTTTCATCTCTTAGATCAATCCCTCTAGAATGAACCTATACCATATGTGTTATTATCACTACTATATTTTTACATTTATTTTGGTAGTTCCTTAATTAATATCTCTCCTTTTACCTTGTCAACTGTATGAGAGCAGGGACCTTATTTGTTCCAATAATCATGATTGTAAGCGAGTTTTTAAGCAAGTGCCTCAACTTTCCCCTCTTTAAGATGAGGATAAAAATAGTGCCTACCTTGTAGGATTTTTGTGAGTTTTAAAGAAATAAAGTGCATAAAACACTTAGAACATTACCTGTCACATAGTAAATGATGAATTAATTTTATTTGTTTAATGAATATTTGCATTTAAAAAATTATTTTAGTGTATCTAAGATTTTGTATTTATCAGTACCTCAAGAGCTTTCCATCTTATCAATAAGTTATTTTGGAAAATAATTATGTCCTTTGGAATAGATTACAGAATATTTCTCTATAACAGAACAATCATATTTATCCCAATTTTTAAAATAATAAAAAGTACTATGAGGGATGTATTTTTACGTTTTGTTATTAGTAGGAACCTTTTTAGAACAGGCGTATGGGATCAAAGAATAACAACCTTAAAATTTTTGTAAAACTGTCAAACAATTTTTCAACTTGTTCTAATCAGCCAGAATTGAATGAGGCTGCCACTGCACCTTTATAGTGTTAATCATTATTGTATAAAATTGTCAATGTGGTAAGCAAAAATATTTTATTATTGTTGTTTTAATTAGATTTCTTTGATTACTAATGAAGTTTAAATTGTTAATATCCATCACTTTTTTGTTTATTTCACTGTGTATTTCTAACCATCTCACTTGCTACTTTTCTACTGTATTTAGAAATATTAGTTGATTCATATAAGTTCTTCAATTATTAAGGATATTAATTTGTCATAATTTTGGAAGTATTTTATCAAGCTTATCACTTGCATTTTAATTTTACATGATTTCTATACATAACTTGTACATTTTGGTGCTGTTAAATTTGGTGTTTGTTTTCTCCATGACTAACATCTAGAAACTCCTTCCCTATCCTAAGACCATTACATATATATAAGAATTTCCTTCTACTTTATATGGTTCTTAGTACAATTAACTATTAATCTACTTTTTTGGTGTTCTATTTGAGGTTGGTATAATTTAGATTTTTTTCTAAGTAGTTTCCTTAAAGCATTTATTGAATGAACCACCACTTTTTCATTGTGAAGATTTGCTTATTATATATTGTTATTTCATACATAATAAAGTCACCTAGCCTCAATTTTATAATTTTTAAATATTCTACCAAATATGACATACAAATATCTCCACACATCTAATGGATTTTAAGTTTTTGATTCAGTTTTTTAAAAGTAATATTGCCTCTGTGGTAGCATCTCCAGGTCGGGTCGTGCATCTTCTCATTGTCAACATGACTGATGCAGAGTTTGACCCATAGTGGGTACTCAACACACAGTTGTGGAATTGCCTGAACCTTTTAATGAGGGATGTTCTATTTAATGCAATAAAAGAAGGAACACAAAGCAAGTTACATACAGTGTTGGCTATGTTAGTTTCTTTTCTTTCTTTTTTAAATAAACACCAATAAAACAGAATTAATCTCTCTCGAAAGTTCTAGTAAAGCAAGGAGATTTTCCAGGAGGTGGTTGGATCCCTTTATTAAAAGCATCTGTGTCATAGCCTCTGGAAGGGACCCAAACAACCTGAAGTAGTTGGCTCTGGGAAACCACAGAGATAGAACACAGCCAAAGTCTGAGAGGGAACAATGTGTAAAATCCTGCATCTTAATTTGATGACCAACAGGGAAGATTTTTCCGCCTCATCAGATCTTATAAAGCAAGGTGATTTATGATGTCCTTGTGACCTTAGTAGGTAACAAGATAAAATACAGAATGATGTTATTTCATAGACTCAACATACAACTCCTTTGTTCAGGTATTTTGTAATTAGTTTTTGCTACTTTAATTTTCTCTGTATGTGAGTGGTTTCCCATTCAGTGTTTTATAATAGATATCCATCTTCAGTGAAACTTTAAGGCAGAAAAAGAAATCCTCTGGGAATGTTGTCTTAGTGTTCATATCTCAGAAGACAAAAAATACCATATACTTTCTCTCCAATATGGTAAATAATTACTGAGGGTCAACCCTACTTATCTGCACAGTGGTATGGTAGAAGGCATTTAAACTCAAAGATGAACTCTGACTGATTTTTGTTTTGGAATTGTTCCTGTAATTACATATGAATAAGAGAATGACTTATCCCCTTGGGAATTCACAGTACATCAAACCAAATTAGGAAGCCAGGCAGCTGTGACCTGGTTTTGTAAGGGCCAAGCAAGCTATAGAGTTTCACTATTGAAACTTGCAACTCAAAATGATTCCCTGGCTCCCATGTCATTTGGGACATAGGAGCACCTTACTAACTCATAAAATACCACTCTGGGCTTTTGTTTTCTCTATGCTATCCAGAGTTACATATGAGGAAATAAAGACTTTTAATTCAAGAGAGCTGAGAATGGAAGTCTGTAGGAGAGAAAATGGAAACAAGACTTAGAGAAAATGTTAATCAGCAAATTGGATTCAAGATTTACCATGTATAAGCTCCAGTGAAAATAACCCTCACTGGACTGAATTCTAATGCTAATGCTCATTTTGTGGATGCTGAATTGTAGGAGGGAGAAAGTGGTAAACTGGCAATTCTCAGTCTGACTCAGCAAACCTCATTGTCATTGTTTTGCGGGTGCTTTTGGGAAGGGTAGGAGAGGGGACGAATACTGAAATTAGAGGTCAGGATGGAAATATGAAGTTCTTTTATTTTTTAACCTTTTTTTTTTTGTAGTAGGAAAGGACATGGAGAGCATATTAGAAAGAGACTCTCACAACCTACAAACAAGTATGGCTTTTGGAACCTAACATTCTCTGAAGGCATTAGAATGAAAGTGTGAGCTATATATTACTTACTTATTTTAGTGGCATGCCAGCTTTGTTTCTTGAAGAAAATAAAACCCCTTTTCTATAAACAACAATTACTTAAGTAGTTTACCTTGAAAAAATAAAAATAAAAACCCTCCGAGATGATGGGATGCTTTCCTATTAAAACTTTACTATAAGGAAACATACAATAATGGCAACAGCTTAATAAGCAGGGAATTTTCATGGGCTTATTTCTGTAAAAACTCTAGTAGTATTTTTATTCTGAGTTTGGTGGCAAGAAATATGTTCTCTTGGCTTTTGTTCAGGGGGAAATCTTGCAAAATTGCACATTGGCTTCTTGGATTGTTATTGTTACTACTGGAGGAGATTGCACCACCACTGTGTCACTCACCCTACCAGCCTCCTAAATACATCCATTCATCTAAGAAAAGCATCAATTCCAAGATAACCTTTGCCATCTGGAGTCTACCAGAGTGTTAGGATGGAGACTGAAACAGGACATAAGTGGAAATAGTGTATTTTCTAATAGCTTATTTTCTCCACTTAACATTATATTCAAAGAGACATGGAAGATCTAACCCAAAATATTGTCCTCAGCTCTCTCTGATTTTAATAGGTTGATCCTCCTTGGCACTTGGCCCCTTTCAAGCTCTTCCTGTCTTATCCTCTGTTGCTGTTTAAACAAAGCTTGAAAATGAATATGGTACTTTGCTGGCTCTTCCCTGGAGAAAAAGAATTCAACAGTGGCAACTACCAGCCACATCACGTTGTTTATCAGCACATAAGTTTGGTAGAAATCCCACAGTGATGTCATCGTCATTCCCCAGCACTTCCTGATGAAGCAGGAGACATTTCCAAGACATTTTCAACTGGATTGGACACTGCGGGAAATGGCCAACCTGTTGAAGTCTCTCACTTTAAAGACCTTTCCTACCCTAGATTGTTTGGCTCTTAATAGAAGTAGAAAGTAAACTAAATCACAGACTCAGTGTAAATTGGTACTAAAAGGATTCCAAAACAACTTTCTGTGCTGTGATAAATTTCTGTGGGCTGAATAGTTAACTATAATTATTGATATTTAGGTGAATCTCCCTCTGAAACATTGTTACACTAGTGGAACCTTACTAGGGGAATGGAAAAATGCTGAGGAGGCTATTATTTGGATAACACAAAAATAGTCCTGAGAGGGACCAGTCTTTCAGGTGCTCAAGCTGCAAATGGTTTGAAAACACAATTGTCCACATTGCATACGAGGATCTCATGTGTACCTGGGAGCTGAAAACTAGGATCAAGGAAATAAGTTATCAACATATTATGAGATAAAAAATGCAGATACATTTATTTAGAAGAAAAAAGGAGCATAGAGGGGAACTGACAAGCTATGCACTAGCCAAGGAGCTATACATTTAACCTGTTTTTCGCCTGTTATAGTAAATAGTTCTGTATTCTAATTGTAAGGGATATCAGGGACTTAAGCAGATATAGCCATATTTTCTATCAGTAGAGATACATCATAATCTTCAATGCTCTTGTGTCAAGGAAATTTTGGGTGACACTAAAAATATCTCATGAAATTATTATTTAATTTAAGCAGATGGCCAAGCTAAAGTAAGCAAAGGCTTGTCATCAGCATTAAAAAAATATGAATTTTTAAATGGTACCTAGGAAAATTGAGACAGAGATACAGTCTTTTAGAGTTAGAAGACCTGTATCTAAGTTTGGTTTCCTTATTATAAAATGAGGATGACAATATTTACTTTATAAAGATCTGTTGTGAAGACTAAATGAGCTCACTAAATTTAAAGAGCTTTGTAAACATAAGTAATGATGATGATGATGATAACAACAATAGGAAAGTTGAACTGAGTGCTTACAACGTGCCAGGCTCTAATCTAGCCTGTATTAACGTGTATTAACTCCTTTAATTTTCATAACTCTCTTGTGAAGCAAGTACTATCTCAATAACCATTTAACGTATAAAGTGAGGCATGGGAACATTAAATCCTTTGCTCAAGGTCATTTAGCCGTTACGTGGCAGAGTCTGACTTTAAACACAGGTCTTCTGTTTCTGGAGCTACTTCTCACTGTAAAGTGCAAATCAAAATATTAGGAAAAACAAAATATAGTGTCTTTTGCTTAAAGACTGTCTATGTAATAAACACAACACAAGTATTCTAATGAGGCTTATGTAATCTCACCACAGGAATATACAACTGTCATGCTGAGAAAAAGTAAATCTGTAAGTGGTAGTAGGGAATGATTGAGCAATTCACAGCAAGGACATAATTACTTAAGTGTATAAATTACATAATTTTTAATAACATTTTATTAGGTGGCTGTATCTGAGATCTTTTTTTTTTTTTTTAACAAGATTCAGGAAGTCATAATAAGCCAGAGAATTATAGATGTAACATCTCGAAGAATGGATCCTTAGGTAAGCCTCCTAAAAGGCTCCTTGTTAGGTCAAAATGAACAAAGTGTTCATTATCTGCTGCCCTTAATTTTCAATTGAAACTGGAGTGAGGCTTTCAGAAAAGGAGGTGCTCGGTAGCACAAGTGGAAAGATTGGCTTGGATTGTTATCCTCTCATATTATAGCCAGAGGAGTTCTTTTATTTTGAGAAGACGTTTGTGAGTCTTTCCACAGATGAATACACATTTACCCTTGAGAGTGACTCCCATATACAGTTGATCTGAAAAAGTGATACCTTGATGCTTTCATATTTTCTTCTATTAGGAATAATAATTTGGGGAGTGTTTTAAATTGGAACCCAAGACAGTTTGCTTTAAAAAGTTCCCATAAGACCATGGAGGAAATAAACACAGTGCAAACAATCCCCATGTGAAAACATACCAGCAGACTTACGGAAATAATCTGATTGGGAACATTTCATTCATTATGAAAGGTTAGATGCTATATTTCAAACATGAGAGGAATCTGTACTTAGTCTTTGCTCAAGCAGAAATAAAATGCATTAAATGCCATAGATGTATTTCTATCTTAAACTTTGTGGCATCTCTAAAATCATATACAGCAACTGTCTTTGATAAAAAAGTATACTTGCTTTAAATTAAATTGAAATTCCAAATCGTTTTCAAAGTTCCCCTATAAAACACATTCTAACATAGAATTGCATCTTATAGGAATATAATACTATAGCAGGACATATGTTGTCTTTTGCAGATACTTTTACTCTGTCTCATAATTGCACATTTTTAGTAGCAGTAAAGAAACAAAATTGGTATTTTGGTTTCAGAGAGAATACCAAATGTGAAAGCTGAAGAAAATGTGTGAGGACTAAGGCTTAATATACCTTCTTTTTCGTATTTATTAAAAATGATATGGGTTGCTTCCATTCCCAGCCACAATAAAGTAACTAGTAATAATGATCTCATCCAGCCATAAGCAATTGAAAAATGGCAAAATGTTTGAGGCAACTGTTTTCAGATAATAAAAAACCCTTAGCACAGAACCATGGCTGTGACTGAGGAATCACATGGTAAGAGCTCCCTCATTATCTCAGATCTCTGCCTAGGCACAGGGGGTGGAGCCAGAGCAATGCACAGGGGTCTCGCTGAGCTGACAAGACAGACACTGAGCATGAGGTTGATGGAATGGCCAGAATTTTGGAACAGGCTCCTAGAGAGAAGGGAACTGGGAACTACATAAGCTACAGAAATCTGCATAAAGTGTCCTCTAAGACTTTGGCTAAATACTAAACTCTTCATGCCCAGGGCAAGAATCTATGAGGTATAGCAGATAGAGCTACTCAGAGAGCTGGGAGTGGAATGAAGAAGCCAGGGAAACACAGAACTATGAGCCACAGGAGTTCTGATTGGCCAGAGTGGAGAGGCCTCACTAACATGTTGGGCATAAAACTGAGATCTGAAAATCACCACACTTTAAGAGGAAGGCCACTCTGGTCCTAGAGTAAGGACTACACAAAGCCTGCCATTACACATCTGAATGACAAGCCTCGAAAGACTCAACTGATTCATAAGTAAATTAACTTTGTGCCAGAACAAAATTCAATAATTGCTAAAGGAAAATAACAAAATCCAGACTCTGAACAAGATTGACACTATCCAGCATAACAAAAACATTAATTAGATTTAGTGCAAATGAGTGAGAAAATTAAACTGTAACCAGAAAAGAAGAGAATAGAACCAGACTGAAATGACAAAGATATGGAATCAGCAGACAAGCTAATGCCCTAACACCATCTCTTTTGTGTACCTAAATCTTACTCAGCCTTGAAGGTTTGGCCTTGAAGAAATGGTTTTCCCAGTAAATCTTCCATCTTGGGTATAATAGTTTTGTCCAGGAAGTGAACAGTAAACTTTTTCAGTGCAGAGGCCATAATCGTTTCTGGCAAAGAGAAGACCACCTATTTCTAGTAACCTGCTCAGCAGAAGCCACCAAGAGCCCAGGTCTTAGCCTCTGCAACATAACAACTTACCCAATTAAAAAAAAAACACCCCAAAACCTAAAAAAAGAGCTATTACCAATATGTTTAAGAATTCAAAGGAAAAAGATCAATTGAGTAAACATAACAAATATCAATAGAAAACTGGGAACTATAAAAAAAATGAAACCTTTAAAAAAATACAATATCCTAAATTAAAAATTCACAGGGTGGGTTTAACAACAGATTTGACATAGCAGAAGAAACAAGGGAGTGATATTACAAATTGGAAAATAAAAGCTATCAAAACTGATTCATAAAAAGATCAAAATTCCCTCTAGACTTTTGTAAAAATTTAGAAGTTACTTCTAAAATGTATATGAAAATGCTAAGGACCTAGAATAGCCAAAGTAATCTTGAAAAAGAACAAAGTTGGATGACAATTTGATTTTAAGATTTGCTATAAAGCTGTAATAATCTCAACAGTATAGTATTGTTATACCATACACACAGGAAAATAACTTTACCTTAGATCTAAATATAAAAGTAAAAGCTACAAAGTTTCTAAAAGAAAACAAGAAAACATAGAATATCTTTGCAACTTGGGGTAGGCAACAATTTCTTATAAAAAATACAAAAAGAATTAACTGTAAAAACATTTTTGAAGGGACTGGTATCACCAAAGTCCTGACTTTGCTCTGCCCACAAAAAGAGCAACTATTCAGGGACAAGATCCTACTGAGAGAATCCTAGAACACAGAATTGAGGATGAAGTACCCCATCCCCAACCTATACTACAGAGACCAAGGCAGACTGAATTATAAGGATAAGAGAAGTGGCTATGCATTGAATGCATTTCTCCTCCCCCAGGCCTGAGCCTCCAGTTCCTTCACTGGAATCCAGGGGTCTCCCCTCAACCCCAGCAGTATGATTCAATGCTCTGATCTTGCCTCACACTTTTACAAGGGAATCTGCAGGACTCAACCACTACTGGGAATCTGAGTGTCACTAGGAAGTGGGAAGGGACTTGCAGTAATCAGTACATGCATCTTGGAAGACAAAGTTCATACCTGCAGCACCCAAGTAGTATTCCCATCAGTGTGCTTTACTCATCAGCAGAACCAAGCTGGTGGCCTGCTCTGACCAGGGAACTTGATGGGATGCAGATCTGCTTGCTTTGGTTCCTCAAATGAGGGGTTTTGCCAATCCTAGAGCCTGTTTTATCCACACTTAGGTAACCTGCTGAGTCACAGCCCCACCTGCTGTGAAGAGTCTCTCAGCCACCTCTGACCAAAGAGGTTGGTGGGAGCACCTGGAAGCCATGTGGCCCATCAGTGCTCGGACAGAGAGGTGGGGGGTGGGCAACGCTGATCACCCTAAGAGCAAAGCCAACACCAAGGATGTAGGATTCCCATGTACACATAAGCAGGAGGATTAATTCACAGCCAAGGTTGTGGGTAGCTCCCAGCTCCTCCCAAATGCAGAGCCTGTTTGGGAAATTGAAAGTTGCCTGGGTCAGCCCCAGCTCCATCCACCTGTTGTGGCTCCTGGCTCCATCTAACCAGAAGGGCTGGTAAGAACACCTGCAAGATATGTTGTGTGAGTTTTAAAAGCAGAAAAAGAAATGAGAGAAGTTACATACAAGGAAATAAACATAAGATTATCAATGGATTTCTCAAGAGTAACCTTTCAGGCCAGGAGAGCATGAGATGGCATATTCAAAATATTGAAAGAAAAAAACTCAGTGAAGAATCCTGTATCTGGTGAAGCTGTCCTTCTGATATGAAGGAGGGTAAAGAGTTTGTCAAACAAACAAAACCTGAAGTTAATCATTACTGCAAGACCTGCCTTAACAGAAATGCTAAAGGAAGTTCTTTGAGAGGAAGTAAAAGGATACTAATCAAAATCATAACATAACATGACATAAAAAGGTTGCACAAAACTGGTCATGGTAAATATACAAAGTTAGATTCTGTAATTTAGTAATTATGCTGCATGATTCACTTACAACTTTAGTTTAAAAGTTAAAAAAGATAATGTAGGAAAAAAATCAAAACTACAATTATCTGTTATTAGTTACACAGTATAAAAATATGTAGTAAAACAGTGATAACCTAAAACGTAAGAGGTGAGAGAAGAGAAGTAAAAGTGTGAAGTTTTAGGATTCTATTGAAGTTAAATTGTTATCAGCTTAAGATGGGGGGGTTGTAATGTTAAGATTATTTTTTTTAGCCTCATGGTAACCACAAGGAAAAACCTGTAGTTATTACACAAAAGAATGTGATGAAGAAGTCAAAGCATGTTAACACAAAAAGACTTCAAAACATGAAAAAGCAGAATAAGAAGCAAGGAACAATAGATCTATAGAACAACCAGAGAACAATTAACAAAATAATAATAGTAAGTCTTTCTCTATTGCTAATTACTTTAAACATAAATGAAGTTCTCCAAGCAAAAAACACAGAATGGCTGAATTGATAAAAAATACAAGATCCAACTATATGCTGTATCCAAGAGACTCACTAGTCTTAATGATACACACAGAAATAGTGAAGAAAAGGAAAAACTCATTTTAAGCAAATGAGTAACCAAAAATAAAAATCAGAGGGTAGATATACTTTTATCACACAAAATAGACTTTAAAATAAAAATGGTAAAAAGAGACAACTACATAAGGATAAAGCAGTCAATCCATGAAGAAGATATGACAATTATAAATATTTATGTGCCCAACATCAGAGCAGCAAAATATATAAAACAAAACTAACAGAGCTAAGTCAGAAATAAATAGTAATACAATAATAAGTGGGGACATTAATACACTACTCTCAACAATGGATAGATGGTCCAGACAGAATCAATAAAGAAGAAGCAGATTTAAACAGCACCATAGACAAAGTGGACCTAATGGACATATACACAGCTTTCTATCCAATAGTAGCAGAATACACAGTCTTCTCAAGCAAACATGGAGCATTTTCTAAGTTAAATCATGTTAGATCACAAAACAAGCCTTAGAAAATTCAAACAATTTGAAATCAGACTAAGTATATTCTCTGACCACACAGCATGAAACTAGAAATCAGTAAAAAGAGGAAAACTGGACAATTCACAAATACATGGAAATTAAACAACCCTCTCCTGAATTACCAAATGATCCAATAATTCCACATCTGGGAATATATCCAAAGTAAATGAAAACACTAACTCAAAAAGATATCTCCACCCCCATGTTCATAGCAGCATTATTTACAATAGCCAAGACATGGAAACAATCTAAGTGTCCATCAATGAATTAATGGATAAAAAAGCTGTTTTGTATACACACACACACACACACACACACACACATATAAATGTAATATTATATATATGTGTGTGTGCATAAACAAACAAATAAATAAATAAAGGAATATTATTCAACCATAAAAAATGATGAAATCCTACCACTTTGGACAACATAGATGGAACTTGAAGGCATTAGGATAAGTGATACAAGTCAGAGGAAGACAAATACTGTATGATGTCACTTATAAGTGCAATCTAAAAAAAAACGTAGAAAAGAGAGATCAGATAAATGGTTACCAGAGAGGAAGGTAAGGTAAGGGTGACTTGGAGGGAGGTGGTCAAAATGTACAAACTTCCAGTTGTAAAATAAGTAAGTAATAGGGATGTTATATACAACACGATGATTCTAGTTAACAGTGCTGTATGACACATAGGAAAGTTATTAAGAGAGTACATCTTAAGTGTTCTTCTTATCACAAGGAGAAAATGTTTTTTTCTTTTCTTCTTTCTTTCCTTTATATTGTATCTATACGAGATGATGGATGTTAGCTGAACCTACTGTGATAATTATTTCTTAATATATGTAAACCAAGCCATCATTGCTGTACTCTTTATACTTAAACAGTGATGTAAGTTATATCCCCCCAAAACCTAGAAAAGTTTGTTTTGATAAATTAAACTTCATCAAATGAAAACATTTTCTCATTAAACATAGGTTTGTATTTTATAAAATATACTCATTAAAATGTGTTATAAATTATATCAGATATATAAATACATTATGAAGATGTTCTGTATGTAACATACAATATTATATTATATATACTTATATTTTATTATACTTCTCCCAAGCCACACACAGAAACACAGATCTGACAAAGGAATTGTATGCAAAATATATAAAAAATCTGCAAGTTAGTCAATTAACTACAGCTCAGTAATCAACAGATAACCCAATAACAAAGAGCAAAAGCCTTGAGCAGACTTTTCACAAGGGATGTTATACAAATGGGCAATACACACGTGATTAGTTACCAGGGAAATTTGATATAATCATAATAAGGTATCACCGCACACCCATTCGAATGGCTAAACTGAAAAAATTTTGGCAAGGATAAGGAACAACTGATACTCCGACTTTGTGGGTGGAAATGCAAAGTGGAAAAGCCACTTTGGAAAACGGCTCAGCAACTTCTTAAAAAGGTTAACATACCTACTCTATGGCCCAGCAGTTCCACTCCTAGCTATTTACTCAAGAGAAATAAAAATATGTCTTCACAAAAATGCTTGAACAAAAATATTTATAGGAGATTTAGTTATAGTAGACAAAAACTGGGAACAACTAAAATGTCTACCAACAGGAGAATGGATAAACAAATTGTGGTTTATCTACAGGATGGAAGGCTCCTCAGCAATCAAAGGTGCTGCAGGACACATGCACACTGCAACTCGGACAGGTTTCAAAGCACATCAGTCTGAGGGAAAGAAGCCAGTCACAGAAACGTATATCCTGCCTGATTCCATATATATAAAGTTCTACAACAGGCAAAAGTAATCTATGGTGGGAAAAAAAATCATGTCAATGGCTGTTTGTAGTGAGAGGAGAATTTCTGGGGTTTGGCAATGATCTATACCTTGATCTAGTGTGGGTAAGGGGATGTGCATTTATCAGAACTTATCCAACTCTAACATGTAAGATCATTGTACTGTACACAAATTTTACCAAAAATAAAAAGAGAGAGACGTATTAGTGGCATTTTCAAATAAATGCAAATTAAAATCACAATGAGATACGCCTACTAGACACATCTACAAAAATGGCTAGAATTAAAAAGACTAATGACAAAAAGTACTGACAATGATGTGGAGCACCTGGAATTTTCATATATTACTGGTGGGAATGCAAAGTATTATTATAACTTTGGAAAACAGTTGAGAAGTTTCTTATAAAGATAAACATATACTCACCCTATGACTACTCCTAGGTGTTTATCCAAGAAAATCAAAACATACATCCAGACCAAAACATGTACACTGCTTTTAGCAGCTTTATTCATAACAAACAAAACCCCAAATGCCCATGAACTGGGGAATGGTTAGTAAATTCTGGCTTATCCATACATTGGAATAATAAACAGCAATAAAAAGGAGGAAATGCTGACATATGCAAAAAGAGGGATGAATCTTAAAAGCATACAAAGTGAAAGAAGCCATCCAAAAATCTATGTGCTGCAAGATTCTGTTTTTCAGGAAGGCAGAAATATAGGGACAGACTTATAGGGACAGGGAGCAGAGCACTGGTGTCAGGGGTTCAGAGTGGTGGATGGGATTGACAACGAAAGGAGTACTGGGAATTTTTTGGAATGATGGAAATATTCTATATTCTGTTTGTGTTCTATAGACAGTATACATTTTTCAAAGTTCCATGAATTCAAAAGGTTGAATTTTAGGGCATGTAAATTATGCCCTAATAGAAAGGTAAATAATTCAAATATCCAACATCAGTGTTTTCCTTTGCACATGGAGACTATATACCAACACTGCTTAGAATGTGCAACTATGGCAAATTGAAATGTGAGGGGAAAGAAGAAACAAGGTTTAAAGCTGTGAAATAAAAGAATCAAATAAATCCTTTGCCCTTAGTGTTGGGCCAGCAAGATCTTTGGAAAACACCATATTCTACTCAATATCACATTTCTGGAAAACTTTCTTAAAGTCAGTCACTGTGCCAATGATGGGTGGGTTACAGAGAAAAGAAAGTGATGTGGTCATCGTCATCCAGGACTTTACAGTGTTGGGAAGCTGATGAGTTTGCTATTTATAGTGAAATAGGATCATGAAGTAAACTTGCATATCTCTTTTCAAAAGTTCTTCGTTGGAAATAATGCATATTCTTTCAAGGTATTACTTTTTAAAGCAAATTGTATCAGAGATGGTAACAAAATGTAGCATTTTACTAAAGCTAATATAGTTGCTTATAATTTTAAGGACAAGTTCTCATACATGTCTGGTGGCTCTTGCGGGTATATGTCAAATGAGAAAGGGAATTTTTTTCTCTTTCCTTCTAAGAACTCTTCTTGAGTCAAGTAGGAGGCAGGAGAGGCATTGGTAGGATTTCAGTGAGATGTTTTTCGAATGGAGACTGGCAGGATACAAGCCAGGAGGAGTGTTTTCTGCCGTAAGCACGGCTGCAGCAGAAGCTGGGCCCTGGAGATAGAACTATAGATTCCAGTTAAGAGACACCTTCATACTAATATGACGGGAAACCAAATGAATGGGGCAAATGGCCCAGGAGGGGCCACAGTCCTGGGCGAATGTGTCAGGTGGAAGCTCAGGGCTGGCACCTTAGTGGCGGGCTGCAGCGGGGCCCCAGACTGCGATGGCCTGGATTTGAATACAGCCACATATGGACTGTGTGACTTTGTGTAAGACACCAATGATCTGGGAGACTTAAATTTTTTTATGCAGACTCTAAGGAGAGAAAATTCAACTTAACTCATGAGGTTGTTTTGCAGTTTTAAAAGATGATATGTGAGATCCTTACTATGTGGTTCTTGGCATATATAAATCAATTCATGTGATTATTGTTAGAGAAAAGGGCATGGGATTTAGTGTCAGAATATATGGGTTGAAGTGTAGGATGACCAGCCACCATGGTTTGCCTGGGACTTCTTCCTCTTCTGGCACTGGAAGTCCTGTGTGTTGAGAAATCCCTATTCTGGGTAAAAAGGACAGTTAGTCTCTCAAATTCTGTCAAATAACTGTGATCTTGGGCAAGTTTCTTAAATTTGGGCCTCAATTCCTTTTCTGTAAAACGGGAATGATAAAAAGAGACTTCTATGATGGTGGAATAAAGCAATGTTTGAAAAGAACCCCTTGCAATCGAAATGATATTTAAAGATGCTAATTATTTTCAGTAGCACATTTGTTACTATTCTCCTAGAGACCTATGGTTATTGTTTCCTTTCATCTTTTGCTCATTTTAATTTTCTTTCCCGAAATGCTCTTCTACATTCCATTCTATCTTCTGTCAATGATCACTCCTGCCCATTTACTCACTCTCTTCTTTCAGTTATTTTCCTCCCCTAACTCTCCAGCTCATGTTCTAACAGAACATTTAGAAGTACTAGGTTGGAGATTCTTCCCAGCAATGTTGAACTCTTATAAACAGTTCTTCACTTATACTGATTGGAGTTTTAAGATGCACGAAAATTTGTGTGTGTGTGTGTGTGTGTGTGTGTGTGTGTGTGTGTGTGTGCGTGTGTGTGTGTGTGTGTGATAGGAAGTGGAGGCAATGTTGAAAACATAGAAGTACTTCTACATCATCCACTTTTGAAAGTCTCTTCCAGCTAGGGAATTCTATAGTTGTAGGACTCTGTATTCTTTTCAGAAATATTCTCACATGTGCTTTCAGTTCACAACCCTAAGGGCCATCCAATATAAATATATACAAACCACAAATGCAAGCTACATGTGAAATTTTAAACTTTCTAGTAGCCAAATATTTCTAGTAGTCAAAAAAATTATCATTTCAACATACCATAAATATAAAGTTCTTCATAAAATATTTTACTTTTTTAATCCTGGCATTTGATATGCATGACCTATGGTAGACAAGGCTATCCAATTAGCTACTGGAGAAAATTCACCATCCACCCAAAATCAGGGCCCATGTTGGGTTTGCTTATGTTTTCCATTGAACAGCTGTGGGTATGGAGATTTAATGGACCACCTAGAATTTTCCTGCCACAGTTAATTACTCGTAGGGATGGCTTATGGCTTAATTAGAGCTCACCAGCTTTCTTGCAAATAAAGACTATGTTTAATGAGATGTTCACTATAATTACAGAATCCTTTTTCATAGTTTAATGTTTTCACTTTTTTCTTTTATTGTAACATTTCAAATATTTTTTCTCTTGTAAAAGATATATATAGGTTAGAGTTTTTTACTATCAATTATATAATTACTATTACATAATTACAAAATTATCTGTTAGTTAATGACCTATTTTTTAACCCTTTCATAGTCATGCTTCTGACTTATACTGATCAGAATGTAGGTTAATTATACAGAGTAATGCTCTAATATGTTCTAAGAGTATGGGGTCACTTTTAGAGAGATTTTCTTTTATATCATGAAATAATAAATGTAACTATGTATAAATCATGTAATCAGAGAAAGTTTAAAAACTCGGTGAGTATTCAGATGTGTTCACAGGTAGTAACTACATTTCTAAAGTAGAGTCTGCAATCATAGTTTGTAGAGGGGTGTGACCCATGGATGCCCTAATAGCCCCAATGTTGTTCAGCACATGATATTGGCAGATGGGAAGTTGGAACCCTGATGGATGTTGTCCTCTTTGGGGTTTATGCTTCATACTCTCTCTGGTGGACTCGTTTGTGGTCACAGTTTGACTTTATATTGTTAACATCTATATGTCAAACTCAGATATCTTCTTAAATTTCAAACTTGTATTTCTAACGGCCTAACTGAACATCTTCACCTACTCCCATAGACACCTCAAGAGCAATATGCCAGTCAGGGTTTTGGGCTGCAAACAACAGGAATATCCTCTGGCTTATGAAAGCAGTTAAGGATGTTGCTACAAGAAAATGGGTAGCTTGTGCAATATCTCAGAGTGATGGAGTGCTACATTTGGGCTGTTCAGTTAGACACCCCCCCCCCCCGTTTGCTAGGATCCCAATGCTGCAGACACTGACCTTTAGATGTGTCCCTGGCCCTCATGTCTGCACCAGCCCTGGGCTCTGGACCCCACCCTGCTACTGGGCTCTGTTAACCGGCCCTGTTGCCCAGACACTTGGTCATCCATACCAACTCCAGAGAGCAGCAAAATAATCTGTTTAGATAAAATAAAATACATAAATACATAAAAATAATATATATTCTTGTGAAGTATCATATGTGAGAGAAGTGTACAAATATTTGTGCACAATTTAAAGAACGATAATAGAGCATCCATGTGCCCATCATGCACATAGGATAGTGAACTTCACAGCACCATTGCTTTTCTTTCCACACTCACACTAGCCTCCATCCAGACAGAGGAAATGCCCCTTCTGAAATGTATGCTATCATTCTGTAAACGTAAATTAAAATCACATTGTTTAACTTCTTTTTTCCATGTGTATAAAAATGCAGCTGATTTTGCATATTCAACTTATACCTAGTACATTATAAATGCTCTCTTATTAATTACAGTAATCAAGGAGTTCAGGTCTAAGCATGGCAGAATAGCTTATGTTGGAACCCTCCCTCCTTCTGATAACAACTCTAGAAGCTAGACAAAATGTAAACAAATGATGAACTGAAAGCACTGTCCAGTAACCAAAGCCACCAGAAACTGGAAGGAAAATGATCTTGGAATGAAAGGTGAGCTCCAAATTTCTTTGAGATGCTAAGGAAGATGATTCAAGTGGAAAGGCACATTTTTACTGGTATAAGGAGACAGAGGTCAGGGTTTCAGGCTGAAAGGAGAGCTGGAAATGAAAGAAAAAAATCACATGGGAGGAACCCTAAACTCTTTGCACAAATTCCTCTTAAACTGTCGGCTGACTCCTAGTCTGTGCATATGCTGTGAGGGTCTCCAACAATGCTATAGAAAGCAGCAGAAAGTTGTAGGTAGGAGACTAAATTAGAACTGAGCAGAGATTTCAGCACAGATTCTAGGTACAGGGAGGCAGAGTTTGCAATTCACTATGTACAAGCTCCATCAGTTAATTTTCTTTTATCCAGTCATTCACAAGCTTTTCATGAGCTGGAAGAATAGGTGGGATGGGCACTTAGGAATCAATTTAACTGGTTCAGTTGGGTTTCCCTACCAACTATAACATGGAAGTTAAAAATGCATGTGGACTCAAGTGAAATCTCATTAACTGTATTTCCAAAATGACATCCTAAGAAAAGCCTAGAGAATTTAAAAAAAAAAAGCCTCAAAAATCTAAGTCAAATTAAAAAATGTAAGTTTTCATATTATTGACAGTATATGTGTGATTCATGATGTGCATACACTGGGTGTATTCATCCCATTTATTCCAGTATAGACTTGCAGAGATTACACACAATCCAGGATTTCAACTCTCTCTTATTTTAAGTTGAAGAACAAGATCCAACAAAAATAGCAAAACAGGGAAAATATTTGGAACCTCTTCCTTGTATGAGGTTTTATATATAATGTCTATTCTCAGCAGATGAGACTGGGTGGGCAGGAGCTGTTAGTTTTGGGGCTGGGAGTGTGGGGGTGCAGCATGATGAGTGCTCAGAGTACTGAGACCTGGACAGACACCAGGACAAAGCAGAGCTTGGACTTCTCTCCATCTTTGTCAAATTGTAGCCACTAGATCTGTAAGGGGTCTAACGGGTCAAGATTCTGGTTATTGTTTTGTAGAGAATTTTGAAAAATTTTTGATATGCTTTAAGCTGCAATGAAAAAAAAATCCCGGCTTTTCCTCCTATGATTCTAAACAAGAAATTCTCTAAAATGCTACACACTTTTAACTGTCCCACCTCAGGCCTTATCCACAGACCCTTGACTAAAATGTCCTCTAAAACGGGGTTGAAGAATTCTGAATGTATGGGATTCCTCTTTATAATTTCAACAAGGAAGAGGAGGAAAAATACAGGGCCCCAGAAGTACAGAGAAGGAGCCTCGCTTTCCGTCCTTGTTCTGCCACTCCTCGAACAATCCAGCAAAACGATGCCTGCTAACACCACGCCAAAAAGTGACCGGCATGCATTCCAGCTGCTCACCACACAATCAGTCCTTTCTGTCCACAAAAAGGCCCAGGATTCATGCTGGCTTCTGCACAGTGCAGTTAGCGTCATGTTGGCCCACTCCCCACGCCCTTGCACCCACACAGAGAAAGAAAGAGAAACATGGGAAGCCTGGTCGTGCTAGCTGTTACAAAGGCATTCAGGCCCCAGACGTCCACGCTGTGCGTCTGGCCATATTCAAGCTCAACTCTGGGGACATTTGCACATCTGCAATATTTTTATAAACAATAATCCAAAAATAAATGAGAGGATTATGAATTCTCTGAAAGAGAAGGAGGCAATGTTAATGATTACAGTGAAAGGAGACAGTGTTGAATGTTTTAGGTGTTTAGCCACAACTAAGTTTAAAGATTCTGGAATCTGGTTAGTCTTTCTCTTTTCTCACTTCCCTCCTGCTTAATTTACTTACCAACTTTCTTTTTTTTTAACAGATATGTCAAAAAGTGCCCAAAGCCTGTATATATACATAGATATACATGTATGAACATATCACATAATACCATTAGAGGATTAGAACAGTTAAAAAAAATAAGATTATTTTACTATAAGAAAAAATCCAAGTGTATTTTCTGAATGGAATATTCTTACTTGGAAAACACTCTTAAATATGCTAGTGGCACTTTGTTCATTTTTTCCTTTTACTTCGTATATTTTAAATCAACTAGTTGTGCTTGTTATGCTACCGTTAGAATGTGACCAGGACTGGCTACATAATTTGTAGAGCCTAGTGCGAAATGAAATTGTCAAGTAACTGCACACACTGTATATCCATGATCCAGCTCTCAATGTGACTTTCAGGAAACTAAAAAGTTCTGTCATCCAGACTTAAAAGGGGCAAATAAATTTTGCATCCACAGAAGGTAAATTAGCTTTGTGAGGTTAATGAACAGCAGTGAGCTTTACCTTGTGTTACTCATGCAGGATGGATAGGAACAGCCAATCTCTGATCTTAGGTGTACCTAGATCTCTTCAGAGATCCCCATATATTCCAGGAAGGATAGAGAAGAGAAGTTAAAAAAAAAGTATTAAAGTTGTGTTAATGCTGTGATAAAAAGTAACACTATGTTCCTATGCATGTCAAAGTCACTTTGCATCATAGTGTTTGATGTAATATTAGAATACAGCTAATATTCTATTATTAGAAGACCATGAAATGGTTGGAAAGATAGTTTACTGAGATCTTTTTGGTTGAAAGTTGATTAGAAATGTTATTTCTTATCAGAATGCCCATTTAAACATGGAGAAAGGTGAAATGGCCTGTTGTCTCTAAGTGTTTCTGGGTTTTCAGGAACTTGTGATGGCCTGGAAGGTGCTGAAATTTGCAAGAATTGGGTATACAAGGGATGTGGGCTATGTGTTAGGGAGAGAGATTTACCGGGAGACCCCCACTCTCATGTATGATCAAGCTGAGCCACCAACAACTGGACAGCTGTCACCAGGCTGAGAGATGGTGCTCTGGGGTCTTGGGAGCATTTGTGACCATTTCCAGGTGGAGATAGTTACTTACTCTGACTCACCACAAGATCAGGTGCTTGCTCCACTTTGCAATAATTTGGTCTTTGGCAAAGCAAATATTCTGGCCTTAAAAGCCTTGAAAATGTCCAGTTTAAACATACAATTTCTTGCCCATTCCCTGTGGTATTTAAATATAAATAAGACATTTGGTGTGATGTGAACAAATTCTGAAAGGAGGACAATTTAAACCCAAATTCCTTCTTACTTAATTGGTAACATTTTTGAGGGAAAGTGTTCTATTCATATAAAGAAGGGAATAATAACTTTAAATTTATATTACATTTTAATTCTGAAAAACTTAAAAGTGCTTTCTTAAATATTTCTCATCTATTTCACTTTCCCTTTTCATATTTTAGAATGGTCTTTTCAGGACTATTCTATAAAATACCAGGTACCAGTTTTCATTGCTGTAGGGACTCATGCAGAACTCTGAACTTACACCTAACAGTTTCAAATAATTTCTCTAAAAATACCAGAGTTTATATAGAAAACATTTAATTTACTTATAATTGCTTTAAAAAGGAATTTAATGTTTTGCTGCTGTCTTAGGTCAGATATGTACTACTAATGAAAATGACATTTTATTTTGTCCATGGACCACTTTGGATCTAGGCTCGAACACAATACTCCCAATATTGTCTGGGTCCTGCAAACTCTACTGCAGTATAAAGACAGAAGTTCTCATATCTAGTGTGGATAAAATGAGAGCTCCTGTGGCCAGGATTTTCACCTGGCCTTGGTTGACTAGCTCACTGCACATCTGTGGGCAATACATGGCTGTTGACTCTATATAAAGAGCTCCACCCAGTGCTCTGGGCACGACATGGTGGCAGGGCTGCAAGGCTGCAGGAGAGCAGAGCAGAGGCTGAGGACAGAGGCCCAGAGGATGGCTGTGCAGGATGACTGTGCAGAGAGGCCTGGAGGACGGCTGTGCGGGACGGCTGTGCGGACAGAGGGGCCCAGAGGCAGAGACCGGCTTGCTGCATGCAGACTCGCTCTGAGTGAACGGGATTTTAGTGACTGACCTGCCACCTGGAAATAAAGTTGGGTATAACCCTTTCACCCCAAGAACGTTTTGCTATCTATTTCTTTGGTCACACTGAATCCATAATGAACTTGCCCAGGGCTGAAACCCATTGGCAAAACCCTAGAAATTCCCTTTGGTATTATCACCTCTATAATATTCTAAGAGCTTCCCAAATACTGGGGGCATCTGTGCATGACCGCTGTTCTAAGAGAACCAACTGTAAAGATTTTGTTTGTATATGCTCATGGAGGCAGCACGCTGGAGTGAATAAAGGATAGATGGTAGAAATACACACACCTGGGTTAAAATTCAAGCACTTACCAGCTGTGTGATCTTTGGCCAATGACAACCTCCCCAAAACTTAGTTTTTTTATCAATAAAATATCATAGATACAGCTTTGCTCATACAGCATTTGCATAGCTTAAGTGGATGTCAGTTGTCTAGTACAGGGTCTGGTCCAGTGTAGGTGCAAAATAATCAGAATTCCCTTCCCTATCTATTCATTTTGTTTCTGTGTCATTATTCTACATTACCTAGTAACTGACTGTACTCAGAATCAAGAAGCATTAGGTATTAGTAATGATTTTGAATGGAAAAATAAATAAATTGCTATCTGAGTAGCATAGTGGTTAGATTTTGAAGCCTGATTGCCTGGTTTGGAATCTGAATGCCACTTGCTTAACTGTGGAACTTTGGGCAAATTACCTAACTTTTCTGCTCCTCAGTTTCCTAATCAGTAACATCAGAAGAATAACAACACCAGCCCTTTCAGAGTTGCTGTGAGGATTGAGCCAGTCTGTTAACTAATCTAGGATCAAAATAAGAATAATTTCCAGTTGTCTATCTGATGATTATTTGTCAGCTTTCTATATCAGAATCAGGAGGATGCCATGCAAGAGGAATATTGCTTAGAGACGGTTTGAGAATCTCAAACATTCATGTTTCACATAACTATGTCCTGTTTTACTTGATGTGTAAAAAGGAGATCTTTCTTTATTTTCCATATTATGTCTGCTGCTGACTCAGGGCACAAAGAAGAACAAATTGTGTAATTCGAGCTGAGAGAAATCATTTTTGCAGTTGTTCTTTAAAAAAAGAAAAAAAAAAAAACCTCACATAATGAGCCAAAACTTGCCTAGAGATCTGTGTGCTCTGCTTCCATTGACGTCACTTGGAAGTTGTGTGGGCAGAAATTGGCTGACTTCCTCCAGCATGTCTTTTGAAAACTGAACATACTGAAAAAAATGCACTCTTTTAATCTCAAGCTACAGTAACAAGAGGAGTATGCCAAGCACTGTTCCTGTTTACATCTAAACAAACACCTATAGGGCTCTGAGAGCCACAGTTGCAGAATAGGCCTTCTTACTGCCTGGTAAAGAGAACAGGGTCCCTTCTATCTGCAAAGAGAACTGTAGGGTGTTAAAGCCAAGTGTTTTTAAAGATGGTCTTATTCAGTTCCTCTGTTTTTCAGATATGGAAACTGAAATGCAGAAAGATTCAGAAATGTTCCCAAGGTCAGACAGGGGCCAAGGAAAGATTAGAAACCAGGCTTTCTGCTTTCCAGTTCTTTGCATAGTGTAGGACAATTGGCTGTATAAAAATCAATGTTTCTCCATACTAATCTCTCATTATAGAAATCCCAAGCACTGAAGTTACTGTCCTTGAAAACTATGGGTTTGGTATACTGTAGAAGTTACCAATTGCTGAAATACCCTAAACTAAGCATGGGCCATTGGAATTGAATAGATGATTGTGGACTCAATCAGAGGCTCATGAAGTGCTACTGGGCGGCAGCTGCTCCCTGATATGCTGCTGGGAATCAATAAGGAGCTCGCATCTTCCACCCAGGCCTTCTCAGCTCCATGCACCCTAATCCCTTGGGGGCAGGAAGAAGAAAATAGCTCTGACTCCATCTCAACTCTCTGCTCATTTCAGGTTTATTATTCCAAAGACATGGTCTCTACTCATTCATCCATTTACTGACAAATATTTTTTGATCATCTACTATGAGCAAGGCTGTGAACTTCTAGCTACTGAAAACATTTTCAAATTCAAAAGTTAAAGAATCATTTAATAGAGATGGATAATTACTACTTTTCCCACAAAATAAAAGATCCTACGTAAACTATGGTCAATTTCAGCAATTATCCACCTCACACACATAAGAGAACATATAGATTTACTTCGCCTGTGAGTATAGATTACCTATTACTTAACTAGACTCGCAGATTTAAAGCCATAGGAGAAGCTTTGTATACATGCAGACTTTTTCCATTTCTGCTTTGCTTTATTCTGCCTCTTCCTAAAGAGAAGCATTCTTCATTGATGGTAGGTCATTTTCCCTGTGGCTGTCTGGCTTGAATACACTAGCAGTGGCTGCCTTTAGGTCCTCTGATAAATGTCTGTGATGGTCAGTTTCCTAATAGTCCTTTAAGTGGAAGTCCAAAGTCTTATTTTCACCATTCTAGCCATTAGTAATGTATGGACTGTGGTATCCAAAAAACTTTTGAAAAAAGAGTTGGTAAAGTTTTTAGAAGGGCCAAGGGCCACCATTCAGGTTTATGGTGTCAAAGAACCAAATATTGAGAAGAGAAGATACTGCATCAAGTAAGTTCTCTAGCTGAATACCATCTAGACATGGAAACAGGGTTAAGAGAATCTGCCACAACTGTCAATACTGCAATAACTGTGGGAAGGTCCAAGGTCAATCAGTTATCTTAGCAATTGGAAATACTGAGTATGGAAGGCTATTCTTTACATGAAGATTCTGAAAAATAAATATTGAATAAGGAAATCATTTTAAAGATACATAGGAGAAAATAGTCATAGCAAAATGAAAATATTTAAAAATTTGACTTGAAACAGGCAGCAGGTAGACATTTCTCCCATGAAACAGGAGAACAGAGACATGAGGAGACAGAAAAGGCAAAAATGTCAGGATGAAACCCAAAGACAAGCTGAACTAAAGATAGCCGGGGACACGAGGGCAGCGCTGAGAGGAAACCGTGTAAAGGCAACGTCCGAATTCCAACTGGAAGAAATAAAAATCAGAATTAATACTGCAGAAAACTGAATCACAGACAGAAAAAAATGGAAAGCTCTTTAAGAATGTAGCTGAAAAAAAGCTGAGTTGAGAACAAAGATGGTTAACATGACAGATATGAAACACAATATGTAAGAAATCCAACAGAAATTTTACTGATGTAAATGAAGTTGCTGATGAAGTAAAAAGGAGCAATGATCAAGAACAGCTAAAGAATTTTTTTTCTGCTAAAATGATCCATATATTCAGAGTAAACATGATTTAGTCTGACCTAACAAATTAAAATTTTAAAAATAAGAAACAGAAGTGTTCCTGCTAACAAACTACCAGACAGAGGTTTTCCCTTACTAAAAGATAAAGAAAAGTTTTTGTGTAAACTAGGGGACATGGGAGAAGAGTTAGCTACAAAGGAACAATCTTAGATTCTCAAGACCAAATAGGGAAATAGCCAGAATTGATTTAAAAGGGTGTTAAAGAATTGTATACAACATTAAATTCCAGACATCATGTAAGGAAATAACTAGTTTTGAGATTAAAAGTGTGTTAACAAAGAATCATAGACTCAGATAGTTGTCAGTCACTGACATATGTGAAATCAATAGATGACTTTGTCTATGTGCAATGGTTTAGAAAACATACTACCCGTGGACATTTCTTTAAAAATTTGAAAAGGACCTTTATTTAAAATGAAAGAGGAAGGAATCAAAGACTGCTATAAAAAAAATTAGAAGTCCAAAAATGAATAGCTATATTCTTGTTCTTATTTCATAAATAAGAATGAACTATTCACAATATAGAAAGAGCTTTTATAAATCAATACAAAAAATACCAATGTCACAGTGGAAAATGGGCAAGGGATATAAACAAGCCATATGGACAAAAAGACACATTTTTAATAAGCATTTTAGAATATGTTTACTCAGATAAGTAATCAAAGAGAAGTTTAAAAAAGCAAAATTATTAAATATCAGATTTTAACTTGATCAATTACAAAGCTTTACATATGAATATGTATATGATGTTGGTAAGGGGTACAGTGAAAATGGCATTCTTATTTACTACTTGTGACATATAAATTACAGAATTCTTCTGAAGCATAATTTGGTGATGCTTAAAAATCCTGAAAATGTTCCTAACATTTGTCACCAGTACTTATAGTATTTTCCCCCATGGGAAATAATAACTGCTCCCAAATGTATCTATTATAATGTCTTTAAAAAATATTTTAAAACATCATGTATTTTCCAAAATTTTCACAGTGACTTTTATAAGCAGACAAATAAAGTTTGTTTTTTCCCGAATTCAGGTAGGGGACAAAATGCGTAAGTATTGAGGCATGTGATAAATTTCTGGAATTCATACATTTATTGGCAAACAGTGATTACTGCATTCTGCAGCCAGTGTGAGTTGCCTACCCAGTACATATTGCTTTTTTCCTTCCTTGCAAACAGAATGCCAGTTTTGATCTGGATAGCAATGTGTCCTGCCACAGTAGAAGATATGCTTTTAAAACTATCTTTCAGTTAGAAATGACCATTTGACATAGTTCTGATCAATAAAGCATAAGAAAGAGTCTGTAAAGGCATTTGATTTTCCTGATATAAACAACAAATATCATTTGTTATGTCTACCTCCCTTCCTCCTGCCTTATACCTGGATGTGATGTCTGGAACAGCAGCAGCAATCTTGCAACCATTACAGACGAGAAGCCTGAGGAAAGAATGAAGAGGCTTACAGAGATGGTCACGTTGACATAATTTAGCTATTGAATCAAGGCTGGCAGCCACTTCAGACCTCTGTGAGAGGAATGCACCCTTATATGTTTGAATTACTGTAAGCCAGGTTTTCTGTCTGTAGCCAAATGAATATTGGTAAGCCATGGTACTGAATGGTTCCTGATTTTGTTTTAGTTGCCAGGAAGCATTGCTAAATTTAGTGCCCAAATTGAAGTAAAGTAATTCATTTTGAGTATCACTTTTCTCTTTCAATGATGTCTCGGCTCAATATATATTCTTAATTGTCTAGCTTAATATTGTTTAATTTTGTTAGAATCTTAAGTCCTTAGCAAGTGGGTGAGATCCACACACTGAGTAAATATGTATTTTCTTCTGTGGCCCTCTGTCCACCTCACTGCCTTTCCGTTCTGTGTAGCTTCAACACCGACAGGAAAACAGAGCCACTCACTCTATTGTCTTCAGCAGGCAAGGGGCTTTGAAAAGAGAACAATAATAAAAATAGAAGGCACTGCCCCTACTCTTACAAAACATGACACCCAGCTGGAAAGATCAAAACACATACTTTTGTTCTCTGTCTGTGCCTCTATCTCTCTGGCTGTCTCTCTTTCACACACATGTACACACAGCAATGGAAAAACACTTAAAAATTTTCAAATAAGTTCCATTCAGCACACACCAATCATTAGAGTTTCTGCCTGTGCCAAGGACTGTGCTGGGTTTTGGAGATATGAAGGTGAAAAAGATGTGTTTCTTATCTCATGAGTTCACTGTGTAGGCAGGAACACACCTAAAAATGATCACTGTGACAGCATACTATTGGCAAGTGCTCTGATGGGGATGGGCATAGGTTGCTGTGTATATGCGGGAGCCCTTCCAGAGGGAACCCATGTCTAGAAAGATGCAGGGTTTTAAGCTAGATTGGACAGCAGTATTTCAAGCAGAGAAAAGGGCATGAGTGCATACTAGAGAGGAGTGTGGGGTGGACTAGCAGAATTCTGCTGTTCTGTGGCATTAAAATGGAAGGCAGGGAGGGCCGGGGATGGAGCCAGAATGCAGGCCGCAGCAGAATCAGGGAGGTGTTTGGGAAGCATGCTGAGGAACTGTTGGCTGGTATGAGCTCTGACCTCTGACGTAGTGAGCACTGACTTTAGAACCAGACTTATTTTGATTCGATTCTCAGCTATATCACCATTTTAGGCTCTCAGGCATATTCTCTCACCTCTCCATGTCTCCTTTTCTTCATCTATAAAATAAGGACAGCAATATATACTTTATAGCAGCCAAGGTCACAGTGGATATGTTGCAGGGATTAGAGTAGATACATGTAAAGCATTTAACTCATTACCAGGTATCACATTACAGGAGATACCCAATAAATAGTAGTGATGATTACAACTGAAGATTTTAAAGCAGCAGGTTGACTTGGTCAGATAGGCACTGGTACACAATAAGAGGTAAGGGCTATGGATGTGAGTGCTGTAGTTACAAGGCTTTAAAAGAGTGCCTAGAATGGCACTAGCTGGGCCAATCCTAGGGAGCAGAGGCTTGGGGAAGTTATCCTGGGGCCCAAGGAAGGTTTTTCTGGCAGTGAACCAGGGGACCGTGGCTGCTATAAATCATGTATGGACTCTTCCATGTATGTCTATTCATGTATGGACAGGTCCATGTAAAGCGAGGCTCATGCACATTAGCTCTACCCCCAGCTCTGATCCACCCTGCTCCTCCTGTTCTTCACCCAGCTGTGAAATCATCAATACAAAAGAATGGGCGAGCCTTGCCCGCTTTCTCACATCCTAGGTCCCATCCTCTAGAAACTGTCCTCTATTTGTTCAACAGTTAAACTTCTTGTAAGGGGCACTGAATTTTGAAGCTAGGCACAAAGATATATATCGGATGGAAAGAAACATGTGGTTAGGGAAGTGTGAGCCATTCTCAAGTTGTCTGTTTCACAGGAAATAAGAAGATTGATGCAATTGAAGAAGGAGCACAGAACAGACAGACCCAGGAGACCCTGTGGGGAGACTGGAAGGTGATGGAGCAAGTTCCAGTTGAAGAGAAGTACAAAATACAAGGCTCTGGCTTTGCTGCACCAGTCCTCTCACATTCTTTTTGCTTTCTGCCTTTTTCCCTTGGCCCCTCCAAGATCATGAAAGCTAATGGCTGAGCAAGCCCTGTCAGTATGCAACAGAGCCTTTATTTACAAGGACAGAGCTCTGCCTGGTCCAAATGCTTTGTGTTTTCACAAGGCTTTATTTCCATTCCCAGGCTTCGATGAGTGCACTTTTTTTTTTTTTTTTGTGAGGGCATCTCTCATATTTATTGATCAAATGGTTGTTGACAACAATAAAATTCTCTATAGGGGGGTCAATGCTCAATGCACAATCATTAATCCACCCCAAGCCTAATTTTCATCAGTCTCCAATCTTTTGAAGCTTAACGAACAAGTTCTTACATGGAGAACAAATTCTTACATAGTGAATAAGTTACATAGTGAACAGTACAAGGGCAGTCATCACAGAAGCTTTCGGTTTTGCTCATGCGTTATGAACTCTAAACAGTCAGTTCAAATATGAATATTCATTTGATTTTTATACTTGATTTATATGTGGATACCACATTTCTCTCTTTATTATTATTATTTTTAATAAAATGCTGAAGTGGTAGGTAGATACAAGATAAAGGTAGAAAACATGGTTTAGTGTTGTAAGAGAGCAAATGTAGATGATCAGGTGTGTGCCTGTAGACTATGTGTTAATCCAAGCTAGACAAGGGCAATAAAACATCCACGTATGCAGAAGATTTCTCAATGAGTGCACTTTTTAGCCAGTAGTCCCAAGTTGTTCTTGCCCATACCAGCCCTGCAGGAGTCTACCAACTCCTTTAATTCTGATCTTTCTTAAAACTCTTACAGACAGACTAGTGCTGGACTTGAGGTACATTGGATGAAGGACTTCTTTCTGGGTCAAAAATGGGCACATGAGTGTAACTGAATTATCCATGGGCCTGGCAACATTGGCAGCTATCAGAGAGAGGGCATAGGGCATCAGGTGTCTTTCAAGTCCAGAAGCAGATCTTTCTCTCCCTGACATAGGTTATTATGTCTCCTCATCTTTGGCAGCACCCTCATCCGATGTGTAAGAAGTAAACCTGAGTTTGCATTCCAGGGTTTGATGCAAACAGCATCAACTTTGGTCATTAAATCCTTAGCTTTTACTGCTCATTATCACTAGAAAAGGATTTCTAAACATTTATTGGTTTCTTTCTGGATGATAAAAAGGTTTTATTGCATGTGTGCCTTCTAAAAAAACTGAGCGACAACCTTCACATTATTGTTAATTCAGAAACTAAACCCCCCCAAAAAATAAAAGCTTTTACTGAATTCCTTTATTTTTATTTCCTCACATGATTATCTTCATTCTTCATTACACAAACAGGAGTTGTCTGCTTTATCTGATTTGACTATTTACAGATATTTTTAATGAGAATTCATTGATAGATGTTTGTTGTAATCCCATCCCCCACAGAAAGGCATTAAGTCAAATCATCCAATATTTAAAACTGAACTAAGATTCTTTTCCTCAGAAAATTTCCTTGAAAAAAGCTCTAAAATCAATTTTTAGTTTTGCAAGCTAGATTGACATTCGATTTCACAGTGTGGAAATTATGATCAAAGCCACCTGGGTAAATACATTTCCATATTTAGCAGGACCCATCTTGTACTGACCTGTCTAAATGTTTCATTTTCATTTAACTGACATGTTCAAGATATGCTATACATTTCAGCATGGCTGGGTGGAAAGTTAAGTGTCTGCTACACAACCCCTTTGGGCAGTGTAATTGCTCGGAGCCTGCTGGGATCATGCACTTGGGTAACTGCGCTGGGCGTGGAGGGAAGAGGGCGGGCTTTGGTCCTCAGGGTCCCCTTTCCTTGTGACTCCATATGCCTCATGTCTCTGTCTTAGAACAGAACTCTCCCATTTCCTTGGAGTCCTCACCTCAAATCACCTTTTAAGAAAAATGGGAACAAGTTATAATTCTTGTTATAGTGGGTTTGCTGAGACCTTAAAATGCCTGACTGATTTTCTAACTCCTTGGGATTCTCCATATTTGAACTCATTTGAAGGCAGGAATTAAGGCATTTTTCACATGAATATATATATATATATATATATATATATTTAAATTCACTCTATAGCTCATAGCATTTAAATAACAGTGTAAATTAAAAGAAAAATGAAGTATGTAATATTTGAAACTGAATTAAGATAAATTAGTAAATAGCTTAAATTATTTAACAAGTCAACCTCCCAAAGATCTATTTGATGTAGAGATGATGCATATAGGTGTGGTCAATGTTTTTATCAAGAAATATTTAAAAAAACAGAGAAAGTTTGAGAATAAAACTTCATGTGATTGGTTTTGTTACTGATATTTTAGTAGATTTCATAATAGGCATCATCTTAATGCTTCCTTCAATTAATTTTTGGAAGTAGGTGGGATATAAATTATGCATGAATATATAAATGGATCAGGTTTTTAACTAGAATAAATGCCTTTGGTGACAGCTTAAAAGATCCACTTTAAATCATCTTATAACATCTATTTTTAAGACTTCAAAATTTGAAATTAAATATTCTCTTTTTACTTTAATGACAATGGTATAATTATTCCTGGGATTATGAAGATACTGTCAGTATAATTTCTGGGTAGCAGATTACCAATTCAAAGAGTCTGTGAGTGTGTACCTGCTATGCCTTTTGTCAAAGCGGGAGACACAGGATGAATAAGAATGACTCCCATCCTTACAGGTGTTTAAAATTATGTAAAAAGTCTAGCTAAAAGAGGGCAGAGCAAGGTGAGTTCATAGGTGAACTACAAAATCAGTGTGTGGGGGTTCAAAGAGGAGCAAGACCATAAATAGGAAACAGGAAAGACTTTATGGAACATAAATTCAATGGAAATGTTGGAAACAAAGCACACCCTTCCTCTTATACATCTACGGCTTAGGCCATTGCTAAAACAGTGTACCTAAAACATGGGCACTGTTAATAATAAAAATATTAAGAAATATTCAGCTTATTATAATTCACATGAAGGTGATTAGCTAAACATTTCAAATCACATATGAGCTTGGATGATGACACATAACATCCCACATTTGATACCATGAATTTGATCATCCCTGGTTATTTTCAGTTATCAGCAAATAATATTTGAATAACATGGAAGAATTGGGCTTTTAGAACATATTCCCTTACCTGCTACTGTGCCATACTGATTCAACTAATTTTTTAGTAATTAGAACTGCTTTTATTTCCTTTCATGTACTATAACATTTAAGTATCTCTTCATAATAGAATTAGGATTATAAATCATATGGTTCAAATAGCCTTTTGATGTATCACTTACAGAAACAAAAGTGTTGTGCTAGTCCTAAGAGGCAAGATCCATGAATAATGTTATTTGGGAAGGTACTTGAAGTAACAGTATCAACTGTATCTGCTTGTTTTGTTACTTCTGATTAGTTAGTCAATTCCCAATTTTCTGAAAGCAGGTACAATGAGTCATTCCCACTAAGTCTGGTATAAACCAAAGATGCTTCTACGGAAGCCCAAAAGAGAACATGAATATGAAGTAGTAAGACTGACTTTTACAAATATCACTCAAAAACCCCTAAATGAGCACAACAATTCATAATCACAATATAAGTTGGTCACAGAGACGGCAGCACAGCATGGAGAATATAGTCAATGATTCTGAAATGCAACCTGTCTGACACATCTTTCTACGTTGATAGATGTGGCGAGTGCACTAGGCAGAGTGAGGATTTAATAGTTTGGGTAACTGTTGAAGCACTGTGTTGTATATTTAAAACCAACATAAGATTGTATATCAATGATACATCAATTAAAAAAAAAAGAGAACCTTAAATTAACTTCTGTTTAATCTTCAAAACTTAGTGTATTTATTCAATAAACATTTGAGAACCCACTAGGTAAGTAATGAAAAAAAATAATGACATCAGAAAAGAGAAAAGTCAATTCAAATTGATATGTATATAATTAAATTCTTAGTATTAATTTTTTTATTGAAGTAGAATTGACATACATTATATTAGTTTCAGGTATACAACACAATGGTTAGACTTTTGTATGTATTGTGAAACGATCACCACAGTAAATCTTGTTAGCATTTATCACCATACAAAGTGACACATTTTTTTCTTGTGATGAGCACCTTTAAGATTCACATTCCATTTTCAAATTTGTGATACAATTGGCTATAGTCACCATGCTGTACATTTTTGTGACTTACTATTTTATAACTGGAAGTTTGTATCTCTTGATCCCCTTCACCCTGCTAAACCCAGTCTCCTCTGGCAACCACTAATCTAGTCTCTGTATATACGAGTTGTATTTTCTTTGTTCATTTGTTTTTTAGATTCCACATATAAGTGAAATATGGTACTTCTCTTATGACTTATTTCATTTAGCATAATACCTGCAAGGTCCATCCATGTTGTTGCAAATGACAAGATTTCATTCTATTTTTATGGCTCAGTAGTATTCCGTTGTGCTTCATATATACGTATACATATATATACACACACACACACACACACACATATATATATATATACACATACCACATCTTTGTCCATTTACCTGTGGACATTTAGGTTGCTTCCATATCTTGGTTATTGCAAATAATGCTGCAATGAACATGGGAGTGCTTATATCTTTTTAAATTAGTGTTTTCATTTTCTTCAGAAAAATACCCAGAAGTGGAATTGCTGGATTATATGTATCATAATCTTATATATTTAATTTTCTGAGGAAATTTCATACTGTTTTCTATAGTGGCTGTACCAATTTACATTCCCACCAACATGAGAGTTCCCTTTTTTCCACATCCTCCCCAGTACTTTTTATTTCTTTTCTTTAGATAATAATCATTCTGACAGATGAGAGGTAATATCGCATGGTGGTTTTGATTTGTATTTCCCTGATGATTAGTGATGTTGAGCATCTTTTCGTGTGCTTGTTGGCTATCCGGATGTCTTCTTCAGAAAGAAATGTCTCTTCAGATCGGGTGCCCATTTTAAAATCAGATTTTTTTTGTTACTCAGCTTTATATATTTTGTGTGAGTCCTTTATGTATTTTGAATATTAAACTCTTATTGGATATATAGCTTCTCCCATTTGGTAGGCTGCCTTTGTACCTTGTTGATGTTTTTCTTCACTATACAGAAGACTTTAGTTTGATGTTGTCCCATTTGTTTATTTTTGCTTCTGTTGCCATTAATTTTGGAGTCAGATAAAAAAATCATATCACCAAGACTGACATCAAGGAGTGTGTCACCTATATTTTCTTCTAGGAGTTTTATGGTTTCTGGTCTTTCAAGTCTAATATTCATTTTTAAAATTCAATTTCTTGGGCACCAACCATAGATCATATGACCTTCTAGCTGGAGGTGGAGGGTGGGGCAGGAGAAATTGCAATAATGAACAAAATTAGCACATACTCTTCTCTTCTGGCTTTACAGTCCTGCTGTGCTGAGCGTAGCAAAAGACACAAGGTAAATGTGGCAGGCTCCTCTGAATGGAGTTTTCAATATAGGGGGAAGTGGCAGATACACCATTACAAGGTAGAAAATATTTTATTTCCTTAACTAGGGTTAACATAAAAATCACTTGGGTGGGGGGGATTTTTCACAATTTATTTACTTGAGTTTCACCCCAGACCCAAATAAATGAAAATGACTGGCAATGACATCCTGGAAGGAACATTTTGAAAAGTTCTCTCCAGATGATTCTAGCAGGAACGTCTGGCTAAGAACACCTAGTTTAGAAGTCCTTTGGATCTCTTGCCTTAGTTTTTTTCTGACTTCATTATATTGCATTCATAACTTTCACAAAGCTCCAAAGTTTGCCTTGTTTGTCCCAGCATTATCGATGGGACATGTAGATGGAATTCTTAACCTATGGTAAGAAAAGATAAAGCTAACTGGCCATTTCAAAGTCTGGCTTATACATTCTTGCTTTAGTCCTAATGATCTCTGACTTTATGGGCTCTCATCTCCATAACGATTCTCATTTTAATGAGTCTTACTCTTTCAGATTCTCTTCAACCAATATTGTTTGGATTCTCATCTTGAGATTATAATAAGCATTCTGCTTTGAAACCTAGTTTTGTTAACACAGCACAATATTTTAGTTAAGGTTTTGTTAGAAAGATTAGGAATGTCCGTGCTCTTCAGCTTAGGCTGGGAGAAAATATATGTCACCGTCAAATGGAACATCCCATGTGGACTGTGTCCCAGTAAAACCAAGGCCCACTGTGCCCCGTGAACATGTGCAACCCAAGCCTGTTTGCAGTGGAAACCCCCTGACTCATGGAAGCAGGTGGAACAAGAACCTTGTTGGAATGTGGCTTATGGCTGCAGGAAAGGAAAATAAACCTTTCTTCTGTGCTTCTAGTAGTTTTTTGGAGAACAGGCTGCTCATGAGTAGAGAAGCATGAGTAGAGCAGGGACACCCAAAATACCACAGTACTAAATTGACCAGGGTAATTTTCACATTTGCAATTTCTGCATTTTCCTTCACAGATCTTGAAAAGTATATATTTGCTTTCCTGGACTTAGTGCAATTTGTCTGACACTATCAAAAATAGATGAGGCTACAGTTGCTGCCTCTTTTGATCCTTCTCCATGTTCTCCTTCTGCTCACTTTTGTAGATCTATAGAGGCATCAGGGAAGATGGTGCTCATCCTTGGAAAGTTACAATGCATACCTAGACATGCCAGGCACACTGAGGGCAATGCCGGCTCACTAGTGGAGGCAAGCTGCATCTTTGAAGCTATGTACAATTTCTTCCTTCTGATTTATGCCTCGGAGTACAAATTCTGCGGAACATGAATCATTTACATTCACCCAAGTGAAACAAATCAATAGCTGTGCTGTGAGATCTGTTACTTTGGCCTGTTGGAAGGCACAAAAGATCCACAGCTCCAAATACCACAGGGAATGCCTAGAACCTGTCTAATAAACTTACTATATTAATAAATCAGAAAGTAAAGGACAGTTGTGTAGGAAAACTACTGACTTGCCCACCACATTCCAGTATTACGCTTCTTTAGAAATCTCTCATAATAGAACTTCTCCGAAAATGTCTTTGTTTAATCAAAGCAAGTTTATAAATTATTGTGAATCATGTATAATACAAAGTAAAGACGAATATAACTGGTACCATCATGTCTCTGATCTATTCACACTCTGAGCTGTTATGAAAAAGCAGCAAGATCTTCTGGCTGGAGCAAGCAGTCGGCCCAGAGCCAGGGGCCTCCCGGGTCAGGTGGGCAGCAGTTCAGCAAGTGCTTGAATTGGTTTTCACCGTCACTCAGGTATAGGCCTGGGGCTTTTATCAGTGGATCCTATTATCCAAACCTCAGGACTCCCCTCGAGTGAATCAGTTTTCTAAAGAGAACTTAGAGATGTCTTTGAGAATCTACAAACAGGCATGAACTGTGGAAGATCAAACTGCTGTGTGAAGATATTCCATTTTTATTCTCAGGCACACTCCACAAAGTTCTGCTCCAAACTTAGGTTCCAAAACAAGACTGCATTGCTACCACAGTAAAGGAAGATTACAAGTAAATAGTAAAATTAAGTGGGTGGAGGAAAGGCATGGGATCTAGGGACAATCTCACTATAGGTTAGTCAAGGAGGAGTACCATCTTCTCTTTTTAAAAAACCTTTACTGAGGTATAATTTCTACACCATAAAACTCACTCAGTATAAGTCTGAAGTTCTATGGTTGTTAAGTTTATCCAGTTGCGCAACCATCTCCGCAGCCCAGTTCAGGTACATTTCCATCATCCCTTGAATTTCCTGTTGTCTGGTTTACAGCAAGCCCCCACTCTGACCCCCAGCCTCAGCAATCACTCAGCTGCTGTCTCTCTATAAACCGGCCATTTAAAAGACATTGCATATTAATGGAATCATGCAGTATGTGGTCTTCTGTCCAGTGTACTTCACTTGGCATAATGTTCTAGCAGTTCATCCAATTAATGAATAGTATTCCATTGTATGGATATTCCTCATTTTGTTTATTCATTCATCAATCAATAAACATTTTAATTGTTTCGAGTTATTGGCTATTCCGGGTAAAGCTTACATGAACATTCACATGAAAGTCTTTGTGTGGACATGTTCAATTTTGCTTGTGTAGATACCAAGGAGTGGAATTGCTGGGCCATGGAGTAAGCAGACATGATTTATTTTTTTAAGAAACCGTCAAACTGGTTTTCTAAAGTGGCTGCCCCATTTGACATCCTCATCAGAAATATGTAAGACTTCTAGTTTCTATGTCTTCATGTACATTTGATATTGTCTGATTTTTGGAATACAGCCATTTCTAGTGTGTATATAAGTGTTATTGTATTCTGATTTTAATTTTCAGTTCTCTAAATATGTTGAACATATTTTCACGTGCTTATTAGCTACTTGTATATCTTGTGTTTTGGAGGGAGAATTTACCAACCTCTTCAAGTCGCTATAGCCAGAAGTTCCACCCATCAGCTCCTTGCAATGTTTCTGTCCCTTGTCTCCTGGGCACTGGGCACTTAGGTTTCCCATCCTCTCTCTCTGGTCACTCAATGTCAGTCTTCTTCGTTGGCACGTCTTCCTCTACTTGGCCTTTAAAGGTGATATTTCTAAGGGTTTAGTTTTTAAATTCTCTTCACTTTCACTTTACTGTCTTCTTATTAATGTTATTTTTCTTCAAATGCTATAGTCATGAATGTGAATTTCCAAATTTATATCTTTAATCCTGTCTTCTCTTCAGGGTTAAAATCAATACACTGATCGCCTCCAGGAACACTTCGCTTGGACAGCTCATAGACATCTTCAATTTCTGAAACATGCCCAGGATGGAATAACAATCTTCCCAGTAAGACCTCATCCTCCTTTCTTCTTTTTCCCTTCCTCCCCCCCTACCTTTCTCTATGCCTCCTCCTCCTCATTCTCCTCCAGTATCCTCCAGTCAAAGAAAATGATACCGAATGCTCAGATGCTCCAGCTGGGAACCTGGAAGTCATCCTTGATTGGTACCTTTCCTTTGTCACACTCTGCATTCAAACATTCCTCAGTCCCTGATAAAGCTACCTGCAAAGCATGCATCAAATCTGTCGATCATTTTCTATCTCCTTTCCTCCACGTCACACCACAGTACAGCCATCATTTACAGAGTAGGCTTCAGGAATTTCCCCATGAATCCATTCTCCCCATACCAGAGAAATATTTTTTAAATAAAAATCTGCTCAGGTAATCTCCTTTTACACACACACAATCTGGAAAAATAACCTAGGAAGCCATCAATCAAACCTTGCCTAGAGCCACCTTAGAACCCTCTCCCTCCTCTCTTCTGAAGTCCAGCCAGAATGGCCTTTTCTTCCTTTTCTGAAGCTGGGTATGTGCTGTTTCCTCTGTCAGCCAAACCTTTCCCTGACCTGCTTCACCTTATCAACAACCACACATCTTTTACATCCTTGGTTAAATAAATGCCTCATCATCAAGAAGAACATTTGGTTTACCTAGTATTTATTCCCCTACTTACATACTCCAATCATAACATATAGTTGTCTTTAAAGTATTCACCCAAGTTGTAGGCAAATAGTTATTTGCATGACTGTTGATACAATGCTTATTCCTCAGATTCTTAACTGTGAAAACAAGACTCTGTCTTTTCACTACCGTATCTCCTGAGCCTGGCATAAAAGAGAGCTTAAAATAGGTGCTAATGAACACTGTTTGCCTAAATGAACGAAAAAATGATTTAATGTTTTTAAGTTCTTCTTAGGAATACCAAGACATAATTTATCTAACCAAGAGGAATGAATAATTGGAAAAATCATCCTTGTGGATATTTTTTAAAATTTACTTCTAACTTTCCAAAATGACACACTTTAGTTATGATTTATAATTTCTATGTTTGCTTTTCTTAAGAGTATGCTCTTTGGGGTAGATCATGTTAGTCACATTTATCTCCTGGGTACCCAGAATTACATAGTTGGAAAAAGATATGCAAACACTGGAAAACAAAGCTACTATACTTCATTGTTGACATCATTTGTGCTTCTTTATCTATGTTTCTAAATAATCCAGGATAGTGACATTTATTTTATACCTGTAATAACCGTAAATGAAATAACCAGAATCTATTCTAAGGTTATATATGTATATATTATCCCAGGTTTACTGGGGCTCAGAGATGTTAATTTATTTGAGGTCACAGAGATATTACCCAAAGATAATTACTGTTGCAAAGATTTGAAAACAGCAGAACACAATGGTTAGATACCTAGACTTTGCAGTTACACAGTTCTGATTCAAGTTTTGTCTTGTCATTTACTAAGTGTGTGATCCTCAGCAGATTACTTAGTCCCTCTAAACCTCAGTATTTTTAATCTGTATAATAAGACTTGCTGGGATCCTAGGCCAACATAACAATTAGATGAGCAAATACAGGTAAAAGCACTCAGTGCAATAATAACTCACTATGTTAAGGATTCAATAAGGTCAGTGGTACTGTCGATGGAGAAAATTAAAAGAAGGCAGCCCAAAAGAAGAAATGATGGAAATAGACACAAAAATTTATCCAGGGAATTACATGCACAGGTAGAATAAAGGGTTGGAGAGTAGTGGGAGATAAATTGCCAAAAGGTAGGTTGTCACCAGATTATGGAGGGATCTGAATATCAGGCTGAAAGACTGAATTCACTGCTAAGAACAATGAGAATTCATTGAGAAAGGAGTAGGTGAGGTTTTTTAGTTTACAAGCTTCGACCTGACTACAACAAGAAGTTGTCAAAAGCTATGCTCGCCTACAGCAACTAAATAAACTTTTCCCAAATGTGGATAATTAAGAGTGTACAGATTAGCGTAACAACTTTTTCAAGAAAAGATAGCCCTTAATTAAAATATTCTTTCTAAATATTGGTTTATATTGGGAGAAATATAAGTGAGAAATTGGGAGATGTTCCATGTGACTAAAATCTAGATATTTAAATAGAGAATAGAAATATGATGACAGAAGTAGGAAATCAGAGGTTTCACAAGATCCTGAATGAGGTTCTGGACATGTTAAAAAGGCAGCAAGGAATTCATCTGGCTTCTACATGAGTTGATATGGACTTTGCCATTGACTAGCTGTAAGATCCTAAGGGCAACAATTTACTGGGTGTAAGCTCCTCCTCTGTAGAATGGTAGTTGGGTTAACTAGTCACTAGAGTCCCTTCTAACTAAGGATTTCTGCAATTTTACTAACTTGACCCTTAGGCACATAGCTTAGAGGAAGAGGGTGAAAGACAATGCATTTGAGTTCAGGAATCATGGACATAGCAATGGAAGAAAACAGTGAGAAAGATATACATGTTGTAGGATCGTAGTGTGTGGTAAATATCTGTTAACCAATCAGTAAGTTTAGAAATATTGTGTCCTCAAGAACGAGGGAAGAGAAGTCTCCAGAAACATTTCTGGTTGCCTACAGTATTAAATGCCACAGACAGTAAAAGAGAATAAGATCCAACAAGGGCTCCTGGATTTGGTGTGTAGGATGCCAGTTACCTTAAGGAAGACTGGGACCAGGTTACAGATTTTGCCATGGAATACAGGAGCCATGTTAAAGTGGGGTACAGGAAGGGCCCAGTATGAGTGTGGAAGGCCTAGGGAACCTGGGGAGCATTTCTATGGTATAGAATCAGGAAAATTCTGAAAATTATGAAAAGTCAATATACACCATGTGGTTATTAAATATATTCAATTTCTCTATTGAATTCAGAATGTGTAAATCACATCTATTATTTAATTAAAATTTGAGGCTAGTGTGGACCCATAAAGTATTTAGAGATATTCCCGTATTTATTCCATGTGGACAGGATCAGCACCCAAACTGAATGTGTGGAATAGGAGTTGTTAAGATTTAAAACGGGCAAGAATTTATTGATATAGACTAAGATTCAGAGATTATGTTACATAAAACAAATATTCTGTGTATTAAATGAGTTCTTCCTACCAAATAAAAATAAAAGCTGAAACTTAAACAACTTCACTGATGGAGAAATCAACCATGTAGATTTAGAAATGTCCATTCATCTCAGCGTGGCTGGGCAGAATTTAATGAAAATCCAGCTCCCTGTATATATCAGACTGCAGGACCTCAGTGGGAGGGGCCTCAACACTGTCAGGGAGGCCCCGGAAGCAAACATTCTAGGTCTCAGAGGAGGATATTTGGTGACCTGGAACTATGTAGACTTTCCTTGTTTATTCTGACCCGTATTTAAAGCCTTAAGAGAATCTGGACCAAGGGCTGAGAACACAGCCTAGCTCAGAGGCTGGTGCAAGTTCTTTGAATAAAGCAGGTTTCTTGTTGATCTTATTGGCAATACTCCTTCAGCACAGTTGCCCTGGTGACTACAGCATTGTCTATTACAGGCTCATATTTCAAGTAATAAACATCATCAGATTTTGCACATATTACACACAATTAGAAATCACTTTTCAGAGAATTTTTTTTACTTTCTTATGATTTGATGGCCTAAGAGAATCAATACAGTTTATTAATAAAGATTAGTCATCAAGAGACACTCTGTCTCACTTAGCTTTGCTGAGTTATTATTATTTGAACAGTAAAAAACATAAGCATAAGTGGACGGGGCAGTCTCCAAGGCCTCCTTGTGAGGGCTCTGTCCTGTCTCAGGCAGAGCTGTTCGGATACCTGGTGCAATTGATGCAGCAGCTTCTTTGCCTGACAGTCACCACGTTCTTTGGCCATGTGTTTAAACAGGTTTTTGGAGAGAATGTCTCATTTTTAGGATGCACATTAATATCTTAATGGTGGTCATAAATTGTGTATGACCAATCTATTCTCCCAAATCAATGACAAGATTTAAATAAAGAACTTGACAAATTAGAGTGTATCAGAAAAAGGAAACCACATACATGATGAGCCTCGACACCCTGACATTTGAGGAATGCCCGGACTCATTGAAGATGCTTAGTCTGAAGAGTGGGAGATTTGTCCTCCAGTTTCAATGTCTGCCTTATGAAAGGAAGAGAACATTTGTTCTCTGTTGTATTAATAGTGAAAGTTAGACATGGATTTCAGCTCAGTATAATTGAAAGCTTTGTAATGATTAGAAATGTCAAACCAATGGAGGTATCCATTGGTCACTGAAAGTTGCAAACAGGAATAGATGTAATCTTCTCTCTCACTATAGATTAGATCTGTTAGTGAACTAAAAATTACAAATCAAGGGTGGTAAAGAGCCTACCTTCTGAGGTTGCTTGGTGCACTGAGTGAAAAAGTGGCTTTAAAATCTTGCAGGCATTTTGCCAGGACTAAACATTTTTTGTCATCATCGTTATTTTGTTTGAGAGATGAAAATGTAGTACATGGAAATCTTAAGGGAAAAAGTCCTGTAATCCATCTGTTCAGCCTGTGAAGTATATTTATTATTGAATAAGGTTTAAATTGAGGAAATACTTAAGAGAACATGGCAAAGGGTATATGAATAGAAAGGGAGAAATTGGGAATGTTCAAAACTGAAAGAAACACAGTGGAACATGATTTGACATTGAGGGGAAATAAATAAACTAAAAAAGGGGCCAGGAAGCAGGAGAAACACAGAGGGAAAGAAGGTTCAATATAATCTTTTCTCAGTTGAAGACTTTTCTTTTTTTGCATGAATTACATAGAACATTTTTTGTCAGCACTATGAGGAACTCAGAGAAGCAGGAGATAATTTAATTTAAGAAAAGTCTTTTCCGAGGTGGTCACACTCCTTGCTAATAAATAAGAACTTGGTGTGCTGTGGATATCCAGTGGGAGAATTAGCCAAAAATCTTAAACTTAACAGGCTTTCAATGATTCCCCTGGACAAATCAGGCCAGCTGCTCCTGCTGGCCTTGCTTTCCATACCAAATCTAATCACTTGCAAATTTAAATCTGACTTGAGGAATGGTTCCAAAGCATATTAAAAAAAATGTAGCAAAAGAATTTTACCTCTCCATCAGAGAGAGTACACTTATTTTAAACCTACTCTACAAATTAAAGCAAGTGAGAGAATGGGAAAGGCTAAGGTAAATAAGTCTTCCCCAACCTTGTTTTTTAACAAATTTTCTAATATTTTTAAAACCATATGTGACAGAAAGTTGTATAGTTATTTCAATTATACAATTATTTCAACTGCATTCTTTTGGAATATTTTGAGTCCCTCTACAGGGAAATTCCATATAATATAGAGAAAGAGCTTGGAAAAGTCCAGAGATACTAGCACTGTGCAAAAAGATTCAATTCTGGTGTCTAAGCAAGTTGCCTAATTTACAGTAAAGTTGGGCTTTATTAGTTTGTAGACTTTATAGTCATCAGGCCTATGGCAGCTCTAGATTTATAGGTCATTACAGTAGGTATTTGTTATTTAAAACATATTGCAGCACCTGGATTAATGCAGACTCCAGCCCTGAACTTACTATTTCTTTTACAACTCATTGTGAGTACAGCACAGACTCTCTTGAAGATATGCCCCCCACGCAGCCTGATAAAACAGCACAGGCCATTTGCAAGTTCCAAAACCTAAATGCAATAAAAGCAAATGATGCGTACCCTCCCTGTGGGGCCTCTGTACTTCCCAGGCTCTGAAATACACTGAAGGAAATGTGCAAACAGCAAACCTGGTCTGAGATTTACCCTAAGATGTCTCTTTCCTGGGAAAGAAAAAAAAAGATTTTGTTTTGTTTTTTTCCCCTCTCTGGGAATGGAGCTATTAGCAAACTTATAATTTTGTTTACTCATTTGCTGAACTCTAGTTTTATCTAGACTGCAAAGAAAGCTTGCAGACAACTGCCTTCTTCCTGCCTGCTTCACCTTCGGAGTGCAGCTCTCCCTCTCTATACCCAAATCAAAATCATTCAGCTAAGCTCTTTGAAATCCTCCTCACTGAAGGATGTCTTTTATGTAGGAATCTTGGCTTTAACTTCCTTGCCCTTCTCATCTTCAGGGCCCAGGGAGAGATCAGCTACAAATTCTCTTTTTCTTACATTGCAGGACAGAGGAATAAAGACCAATTTACTTCTTCATGCTCATATGGTGCTCCCAAGTATTGCTTTCAATCCTGTTTTACTTTCAGTTTTCCTATTTCCAATCTGAACCATCCTCCTAGCCATCAGTCAGACTATATCTGGGTGATTTCCTTAGTTCTATACATCCAATTTACCATTCCAATTTATCATACTCTTCCCAGAGATTTTTCTTCTCTAATTGGTTAAAAAGTGACTCTGGATCCATCCTCCTAAACATATGGTGCTTGACTTGCCGTGTGTATTTGATGGGTATTGTTAGATGAATAGACTTATGAGACCCTCAATTATACGCTGTCATGTCTGCTTCCAAATTAAATTATGTGGCTAGAGCAGAGACCTCCCCAAGCAGATTTTCTGTTAGGTGGATTATTTGTAGTCCACTGTTTTCTCCTTTTGATCTTCCTTCTAAATTTTGTTTTCCTGACAGTCAACTACAGCCAAAGAGGGTCAAGCCAGGCATGTGTAGGAGAGGTGCATGTCAGCAGTGTCAGCATGTGATTTGTGGGGTGAAGTTTTACTAGTACACACAAAACAAAGACTCATGAATCTTCTAGAGCATCTGCCTTCATGGCTTGCTCACTATTCTGCTATACTACATTTACATTAAAAAAATCAAGAATTTTGGGTTGTCCTTCTTTTCTTTAACTTTCAGCAGTTATTTATGTTTTTACATAATTTTATACATATAAAGATTTATTTATATCTTTCTCACTGTCCCAAAGTCCTCTTTTAGAACAAATTTCAATACGATCTGCAAGATTGCAACTTAAGGAATCTGTACATTCAGTTGGTATAAATATTTGTTGACCATTACAGGGTCACTCAGTACACTTTCCCTGAGTTATCAGTTTGTGTGTGTGTGTGTGTGTGTGTACACACACACACACACACACACACACACACACACACACACACACAAGATTTGTCTCACGCTATTTGCCTTCAAAGTATTTGTTTCATTTATGCAACATTGCCTCTCCAACCGTATTTCCATAAGGGCAGGGATTGTCTTAAACAGTATTCTCTTGTATCCACATTTAGCAAAATCTGGCCATTATAGGTGTCTAAAAGGGCTACTGAGATGAGCCTTGGTTAAACATTAAGAGAAGAGCATTTATTTAAGAAACTCTGTTTTTTGTAGGTCCTGCAGAATTTGTCTCAGCTAATAAAGAAGTGGCACTGTTTGACAGTCTAACAGTATCAGTATGTAAACAGACCTTGAGTTCTAGGCCTAGTTTTCTGGCTGATCAGTTCTAAATATTATTATTTACTATATGTGTTGATGTTTTGACTGCTTGAAGTTTTTCTTTAAAAAAAGATACACAAGTTTGGAGAATTGTTATCTGTTCCCTTATTTGTTTGTAGAAGGGAAGAGGTCTATTTACTCGTTCCTTCTACAGAACAAAATATTTTATAGTTAATATGATATTTTTGAAGCAATAAAAGGCTTCTTATTCATCTTTGTCCCTTTTCCTTCATGTCATGGTATACCCAGTTCATAGTAAGCATTCAATACTGCTTATGTTCTTTTTACAATTAATAATTATAGAAGGGTTTTTTAAAAGCATGACATGAAAATGAGAAAACACTAAGTCAAAAAATGGATGAAATTGGTTATGTAAAATTTTACATAATACAACAATAAACAAATTCAAAAAATGAAGTATAAACTTCAAAGAATATATTCAAGATATATGACAAAGGGCTAGTGTTCATAACATAAAAAAGCTCCTATGAATCAAATTTTTTTAATGAGCAGGCCAATAAAAATATGAGCAAAAGTTATACAAGGGACTATCAAAAAGTCACAAGAATATGAATGACAAGCAGTACATAAAATAATTTGTTTTCACTAATATTAAAGTAAGATAACTTAAATAACCTATCACTTTTCACTTTTCAGATCATTCAAGTATCAAAATCAAATAATTGATTTATGTTTTTAGTAAAGGGGAAAAGATATCCTCAGTCGCTATGTAACTGTAAAAAAAAAATACAATTTAGGTGGAGTTGGTATTATCTTTTATAGTTTAATGGTGCTAAAAGTTTTGACCCATAAATTCCAGTACTAGGAATGCATTCCAGAGATACACTAGCAATAAAAATGTAAGAATATAGGTGAATATGTTTATTGCATTCTTTGTAATAGTGGTACCCTGTAAACAAACATCTATAAGAATTTGGAGAAATAAATTTAAAAGAATAAGGAAGACCTATGTGCATATGTGGTTTGGAAAAAGTGTGAAAGTTATTTTAAGTATAAAAGTAAGTTATGATGGCATATTTAGTCTGATCTTATTTTGTAAAACTGAAGTGTACATTAAAATATTTTGAAATATTGGTTTCAACAACATGAGGGCTGATCCAGGTAGACCTCTTTCCACCTATGAACACAGTTAAAAAAAAGTTTGATAAAATATGTAACAAAAATTATCAATATCTTATTAAACAGAAAACAAAGACAAGAAATTCCCTAAGAACTAGAGCAAAGAGAGAACTTAAATGCAGGTGCTCTGGTCATGAGAGAACTGTGACAACCAACAGAATGTTCTAGCAGATGCTGAGCGTTGCCTGTGCACATGCTTGGGGCCTTTTAGGGTGTCTCTGCTGCAATTGTCGGCATCCACATCTCTGTAACAGGGCTCTCTTACCCCAGAACTCTGGAAGGCTGCTCTGATTGCATGTAGCATATTTGAAATGTCAGAGAATAATATCTTTTCTTCCCAAGCCCTAGTGGCCCTCAACCAGTGGTTCCCCAGATATGGGGTCTATAATAGTTTGTGGTAGGTTAATGGTGAAGAGTGTGTTTTGCCCCATTTCCCAGTTTCCCACTTTTATTGTACCTTCACCTAGCTGGCTTAAACACACACTCTCCCTTGGTCTCCTTCACCTCCCTGTCATTCACTTCACCTCGGACTTACTGGGCTTCTATGTACCCAGAAGAGTATATATGCCTTTGAGTCTTTGTTTGGGGATCTGCTCTTGCGGGAACCAAAACTAAGAAATATGTTAATGACTTATAAACCTGTGGTACAGGATTGGGGTTTAAGTAGCCAGTCAGAAGCCAAAGTGAAGAAAACTGGAACTAAAAAGCCTTACATTAATGTGACCCTGGGCTGCCCCTCAGGCAAAGGAGAAATAAAAGGCTTTGCTCATCATTCCAGAGAAATGACAAGCCAGTTTCTCTTTCTGTTATACAAGGAAGAAAAAAAAACTCACATGAGAAGTTGAAAACCAAAACCTGAGCCTGGCATTTGAAGCACTGAACAGAATAGGGATGGGAAGTGCCATAAATGAATGTGGAACGGGTTCTAGAATGGCAAACTTCCTAGGACACTGTTTGGAAAGAAAAGTGTAACCTTTAAGATATGAAGAGGGTAAATCTCTGCCAAACATAAACTAAACAATTAAAATATGCCGTAAGAAACAAATTTATCAAGAAAGAGCAGAGAGAATGAGAACATAAACTAACAGAACAATTTGGAGGAACCCAGAGAACACGTAGGCTACATACCTTATTGTAGATAGATGAAAGGATCAAAATTATAGAGAAGAATCAGGACACGGACATAGAAATGGGCAAATTTTTTAGTAAATCAATATGTTTTCTAGAAATGGGAAATAAAATTGAAACAGAAAACTCAAATACAGATCAAAAGCCTTTTAGACATAATTTAAGAGATTATGGAACTGGAAGCGAAATCTAAGGAAAACTTTCACAATGAAGTGTAGTGAAATAAAGATATGGTAAATAGGAGTGCTTAAGAAAAATGGATAAATGGAGTAGGAATGTATGGAATAGAAGTTCTTGAAAGTGAGAAAGGGTACTAGATGTGATTTTCAAAGAAAATGTGGCAGAAATTTTACCAGATTTGACAGAATATGTGAAACATAGGATAGAAGACATGAGATTATAAAGCAGGATAAATTGTAGTCAATCTAGATATCCTAGTGAGGCTGCAGAATGGGAAAGGCAGAGGGTGGCAGCCCGCGGCTCTCCTCTCCAGAGGATCTGCTGTCAGAAGCGCAGTCAGTTGCCTACTGCCAGCTGTGACACCTTCAGGGTCCACGACCGTGTTCACATGGAGGCCGCTCTTCCCAGACTGCTCCCAGCCAACGCTGGGCATGCCAGGAGCCTTCGAGCAGAGCCCTTAAGCCCAACACCACATTCTTCTAACAGACCACTCTACCGAGGACACTCCCGTGAGCCTGGCGGAGGCTCTCAGAGCTGCAGCCTGAGCCTCTTCCTACACCAAACCCCTTTCCTCCCTCTCCTTCCATGGGGTCTGAGCTGCACTGGTCTGCTGGCTCTCCTCATTTATTCCTGCTCCCTTTGCCCTTCATCCTTCACAGGCCATTTTCCCCAAGGAATACTTTGTATGTCTAATTGTGCCTTGGGGTGTGCTTTTCAGAGGGCCTGAACAGACACAGAGAGAAAACCTTATAAGCAACCAGAAAGACAGCATGCCGTGAAGTAACAGTAATTAGACTCACAGAAAAATTTTTTCAGCAATAGTAGAGAGACTAAAATGCAAGTGAATATTATCCTCAAAGTGTTGAGAGAAAATGACTGATACTTAGAGAATTCGGTATCCTGGTAAATCATTATTCAAGAGTGAGGGTTTAAAAGGACATTTTTTTCCCCATCTAAACATTGAAAGTATTTATCACTTACAGAAAGAAAGAAAGTGAACCTAAGAAGATGCTGGAAAAAATGTTGAGCATTGTTACAAACTATCAGCACATTTAAATAAGCATTTACTATTTAAAAAAACATAGAAAGATAGTAGCTCAAGATTTAAAAATAAGACAGAGCTCAAGTACAGACAATACTAACATAGTTTGGGGGGATGTACATGATCTAATTTAAGATTATTTAAATAAGTCCCTTGTTTTATTCTGGGGTGTGATGGAAATACTGAATACATGTAAACTTATAATTCAACTCTAGAATGAATGCTAAAACGTTAAGAGTGGTCACTGAAACCATAAAAATGAAATGTCTAATTCCAAACTAATGGAGAAAAAAATGAATTAAAAATCTCAAATCCACCCAGTAGAAAGCAGAAAAAGTAAAAAAAGTAACAAAAAAGCATGATGAATAGAAAACCAAAGTGAAAGCTGAATAAATAAATTTTAGTGTATATATAGATTTAGCTTGACAGTTTAAAGACAGTCTTTGATTGGATTAAAAAACAAAATCGAGCTATTTGTTATTGAAAAAGACGCACCAGAAATATACACTTTCAGAAATGTTGAAAGTAAAAGGGTGAAAAAAGGTATGTCAGGAAAATACTATCCAAAAGAGAACTGGAATATCAGCTTTCAATATCAGAGTATTATTAAAATATCATTATTTTAATATCAGAAGGGATCAATTTCATTGCAGAATAAAAGTTACAAGGAAGGTAATGATTCTGAACTTGCCTTCACTTACAGACAAACCTCAAAACTGACAGAAATACAAGAAGAAATTCAAAAATCCCTAATTATAGCAGGAGATTTTAACACATGTATTGCAGTCATTAATCCGACATTCAAAAAACTAGCAAGGAAATAGGTGATTTTGACTACAAGGTTAGCAAGCTTGGCTTAATGACGATCAATAATGACTAAACATTGTTTCCAACAATTATAGAAAACATATTTTCTTTCTCACTTGAATATTTTTTTTTACAAAAGCTAGCAACTCAAGTTATAAAGCAAGTCTCAAAAATGTCTAAGACTCATTTTACATAAGCAGCATTCTCTGCACACAATGCAGCAGATATGGAAATCAATAATAAAAAAGAACATGCTCTTTTCCACCTCTCACACTTAGAAATTTAAAATAACCACTTGTAAACAATTATTGAATAGAAAAAAAATCATGGAATTGATAAAACATTTATAAATGAACCACAACGAATATACCATGTTTCAAAGACTATGATATTCAGCTAAAAAGGTACTGGAAGGGGAATTTATAGTTTGAAATATATAAATTAGAAAGGAAGAAAGTTTAAAACTTCACAATAGAGAGAAACAAAAGTCAGTAGAACAAAGAGCACCACTGAATTAAGGAGAAATTGATGAGGCAGACGAATGAGATAATGGAGCAGCTCCACATGTCAGGCACAGACCTCTGGGCATTTGCACTTGCTGTGTTTTCTGCCTAAGACTTTCTTTTCCCAGGCATCTGCATGGTTCCCTCTCTCAACAACTTCAGGTCTTTTCTAAAAAGTAATCTGTTCAGTGAAGCGTTCTAAACATCCTGTTTAAAATGTCGTGCCTATCCCTCCAACATTTCCTAACCATCTTCCCTGTTCTCCTTTTCTGTAGAGCAATTACCACAATCATCTTGCACATGCACTTATTTATTATTTGTGTCCCCCATTATCTATTTTCCTCACTGCTGAATCTGCAGGTATCTAGAACAATATCTGGCTTAGTAGTTTTCAATAAATATTTGTTGAATGAATGCTTTTATAGCTATCTAAGTCATGGGTCCCGATGTACCATATTCTTAAGTTTTCTGTACATTTGAAATATTTGCAATTAAAAATATAAACCTTTTAGTAAAAATGCTGTCTATGAATATAAAGTATTAACAATGATTATCAATATTTACATGATCATAGTTTTCCAGTTACTTACAACATGTTCATATTGCTTTGACAATCACAACAAAAATGAAATAATGGCTACCAAAATAAATCATATATACCTAGTTCATATATTGGTAAATCCTGTTATTTTTTTAAAAGCACTTATGCTTCTCCAGAATTAGTGAAGTTCCCAGAACTCTATCATACTATACTAAAGATCTATATAAAATATCATTAAAGAATCCTTCACAAACAATTTAGACCAAAAAAATGATAATAATAAAAATACATACAAGACACTGTATTCAGTGAAAAAAAAAAATTGAGAATATCCCTGGACTCAAATGTCAAGTCCAAAAAACCTGGAAATAAACATTGAAGGGATAGGAAGGGCATCTTTACCCCCATTCTCAGAGATTTCAGTCTATCATGTCATTTTGTGTTTGTGGATGGTGTAGGAATTCAGACATGTTTTCTGACAGAGGAAATTTAGAAGTGTGTGATAGAGAAGAGGAAGGAAGGAAATTAAACAGCAGTTGCCTCTTATTGATAGATACTGGATCAGTTTTAGGGAGTGACTGTGTACATGGGTTGCTACCAGAGTGAATTTTTCTTTTCCTGTCTGTAAAATCAGTTCATCAATTCATTAATATAACAGTAATTATAGAAAATTAATTGAAATCAGATGACCAAAACATTAATGGGTCAGACAAAATGTCAAGACACAGAAGTTGTTCTCTTACATAGAATCCTTTCTACTTCTAGGATGAAGTATAAAATGACAAAAATCCTAAATCTGAGATAATTATAACCTGCTAGTTGTGAGGGTTTCAGGAACAGAATTTAAGTGAAAGAACTGGATATGAAGAAATGAGAGATTTAGCTCATTCATTCAATAATGTTAGGTAAATGTGTAGTGTTGACTCAAGTTATGTTTTCCAAGGTTCACATGCACCATGAATGCAAGTTATTATGTATTAATTAACCAAAAAGTTGATTATGCAGGCAGAAAAGTGAGATTCCAGGTGAAACGACTGTGGTAGTCTTCAATTAGTGTGTTTGCACAGTTCTTGGTAGTCTTAGTCTAACAGACCCTTCCAACACAGAATGAATTTGCCTTTTGAGATTTCTTAGGTAGGCAGGATCCACAAAGTTGGCTTTCCTTCCTTATATCATCTTGAAGCAAAGATAATTAATTAGAATAAAAAGTAAGCCTCTGATTTCTGACCATTTAAAAATATTCTGTGAACACTTGCACTTGACAGATTGCATTCATCAGAGAAACTGTACAAATTGTATGGCATAAATACTTTTTTTGGTATGATTTTCGTTTAACAGTATCTTACATGAAACTCAAAGTAGCCTTAAAAAGACAACAGCAGTGTGATGTGGATGACACTGCATGAGAAAAGTTCAAGCAATGTCGTTATCAGGAAGTCATTGGTAAAATTCTGAAACCTTAAACAGGATTTCTTCCTGCCTTAGCACAGGGAATGGCACTAAAATATACATAATGATTTGTTACAAAATTTTGGATTGCTTTTTGGAGGTAAATTATAAGAATGTTATTGATTATATTTACATAAGATAAAACTTGCTAAGGCAACTAAATTCTTCTCTGCAGGCACTCAAGCCCTTAAGAAAGCTAGAATTAGATCATTTTTGACAACTCACTGAAGCATCTGTTAGGAAAAGTTGGAAGAGCTAATGAGGTGACCTAATCACAATGTTATTATGAATAGAACTTATTTTGAATAATTTGAATTAGCTGTTTTTTTCATATTTCATTTCTATTATTATTGCCTCACATTATTAAAAATTCACCCATTCATATTTTCCTAAGGATTATTAATTAAAATAAAACTAAAGAGATGGTACGAGGCTACCAGACAACAATAAGGATTAACAGCAGTTACTTAGGTCTTTCCATTATTCACAATGCTACACATGATACATACTTTGCATATATCTCCCTCAACAATTATTTTTGCATACATATAATCAGTTCTTACAACAACACTGTGAGGGATTATTATAACCAATACAAAATGGATGGAAACTAAGTCACAGAACACTTAGTGACTTGTTTGGGAGTATAGCACAGGTGAACGTCAAATCCCAAACTAGATTTCTAGCTTCCCATCTTTTCCCAGTGTTCTTTTCCTCAATTCATAAACCCATGCTTTTTGCAATCCCTGGCTGTCTTACGTGAAAGTTACCATGGCCACAGAAACACCTTTCTCTGTCCCCTGCCATCCCCACCCAATGGGTAACTCTCTATCTTTGCTTTGTTAGATCCAACTAAGAGGAGAAAATGCATGCTTGGTATCTTAATAAGTCAAAGCAAATATTTCCATAAACTCTGCTCCTTGTGTTGTATAGGGGCTGTGTATTCTTTGCATTTTGGATTTCACATCCTTGTGGGTTATGTAGGGTTTTGTAGGCTGATGAATCAAACTCTCAGAAGTAATATAATGTCTACGGAATGATTATTTTCCAGTTCTAGACTTCTGTATCACAATGAAAATCTTTGTAAATTGTGTGTTTGTAATCTGGAGATGCCCATATTTTCATGTAAAAGGAAAATATATAATAATGGCACAATTTAAAGCAACTGAGTTCTTGTTAGGGGCCACATTTAACTGTGATTGTGCTGAACACATCAAAGAGTAAACATGGAGCAGTATATTTATACCACAGTTTGTGCTACTCTCCAAGATGTATGGAAAATTCCAGTCATCAGAGTGGAAGCCTCTGCCCCTCACCACTAAGAATATATAAAGAAGTTTTCATCTCTACAGATCTTTTGAAGCATCAGCTTTGGCAAAGATCCAGTAACAGGCAGCACCAAGTAAAAACCAGATGCATATGCATTTGAATCATTTCCTGGCTCCTCCTCCTCCCTCAGCCTCTGGATGCTGGTGGATAACTTAGTCCTCCACCCTCTTCCTATTTACATTGTCTTCCCAGGTGATTTCATCTGTGCCAAGCCTTTAAATAGCACATATATTGACACATCTAAGTTCAGTTTTGATGTCTCCCCTGAACACTGCATCTCAAAATTAATGTGTCCGAAAAAGAACTCCTAACTTCTTCCTGCATCTCATCTCCAACTTCATCCTCCTTCAGTCTTCCCCATCTCATCTTACAAGCCCTCATGATGCAAGCCCAAAATCTGGAATTCATCAGTTGTTCTCAAAATTATTTTAACTGGCATGTACACAATACACATAGTGCCTACTACTGAGCCCAGTCCTTAGTGCACACACACACACACACACACACACACACAATCTGTATGGCAATCCTATTATATTGGCAAAATTACCATTCTCCTCTGGTTTTATAAGTTGGAGACAGGTTACTTGTCCAAGGTTACAAATCTGGTAGGAGGCTGAGTTAGAATATGAACCCAGGGAGCTCAGCTCCAGAATCTGGGATCAGAAGTGCTATGTGTTGCTGTCCTTCCTTTATATCCAATCCACCATCCAGTGCCAACTGTTCTACTGTCAGATACTCACATCTGAACACTGACTACCACTCCACTGAGTCTGCCTCAATCCAAGCCACTCTCACTTCTCTGACCTGCAATATTGGCAGATAGATGCCCACGACAGCTTCCACACCCTAGACTGAACAATCCACTCTCCACACAGGAACCAGAGTGAGCGTTTTAAAGCATAAATCAGTTAGTATCTCTTCCTTGTCTACTTCCCTTTCACTGTGAGAGATTAAATTTCAAACCATGCCCCATGAAAGTCCACATGGTCTGGACCCTCGCTACTTAGGCGCACTCACCTCCCTCCAACCTATCATCCATTTTGCCCCAGGGGCGCTGGCCTTTCTATCTTTCAGACACAGGGGAACTGGATCACTTCTCGGGGCTTTGCTCCTGTGCTTCCCTCTGCCTGGGTCACTCTTCTTCCAGGTCTTTGCATGACCACAACTTTCTCATCATTTCAGATACACTGAAGGCCCCACTGATTCCCAGTTACACATCCACATTTTTACTGCCTGCAACTTGCCCAATTTTCTTCATAGCATTTAGTAATATCTGAAATTATGTTTGCCTACTATTTTATGGGTTACTTGTCAGTCTTCTCTTACTGGAATGCAAGCTCCATGGGGAAGGGGATATTGCCTTTTCTTTTTTATATTCCCAGTCCCTACATCACATTAGGCCCCTGAATACCTTATGGTTGAGTGACTGAATCTTGACTTTGTCATTTAAAAGCAGTGACCTTAGACCAATTACTTAATTAATGGGAGTCTGAGTTTTCTCATCAAAAGAGGGACAATTACACCTTTACCTGGAGATTTTCTGAGGATCTTTAAGAGATTTAAGAAGAAACCAGAATTTTTCTGAAGATTATAGTGCTCATTAATATACTACAATGTTGGGCTGATTAATTGTCATATGTGCAAATATGTCAGTAGACTCACATCAATCAAAAGAAGTCTATATCTACCCCTGTTCTAAGATCTTACACAATTACTTATAATTCTAGATTCTATTAATTGAAGTACTAATATTATGCAACAATCACCTGGCTATATTCTTCTTTATGTATATATGTATACACATGCACGCACATATACAAGCACATACACTGAACCATACAGAATTACCAGTTTATGGTAAAAAAAATGCTCATTTCACAGGCCAGGCAGAGAAGAACAAATGCCATATGATTTCAGTTATTTGTGGAATATAAAAGCAAAGCAAAACAGAATGAACAAAACAGCAGTAGACTCACAGACACTTAGAAGGGACTGGTGATTATCATAATGAGGGGTTGGGGTGCATGGGTGGGAAGCAGGATGGGGAAAAAGGGACACAGAAATTCTCAATCATAATGTAAGTTGGTCACAGGGATAGTAGCACAGCATGAAGAATACAACCAATGATTCTGTAACATCTTCCTGTGTTGACAGATAGTAACCACACTAGTTGGGGTGAGGATTTAATAATGTGGGTAACTGCTGAAACACTGTGCTGTGTACCTGAAACCAACATAAGATTATATATCATCTGTACTTCAATAAAATGAAAAAATGCTCATTTCAGTGGCTTGATCTAATATCTATATCTATACTTATATCATCTATATCTATAATTACATAGACACATATATATAACACCTGTATCATCTGATTATTTATCTGAGGCTCTCATAGTAAGAAAGAGTTACTTTTAAAAATCTTCTCAGAAGAGCAGAGATTTTTAAGATGTCTATGCCAAACTAATCCAGATAAAATGTAAAATGTTGAGCCTAAAACACAATTTCAGTTAAGCATGTTAAGAATTCAGTTGGATTGAATACTGGACCCAGTTCTGATGCTGCCTGTGTACTACAGGGAACGTCAGAGAAGCCCCATCACATCACAGTTCTGGGTGTTCACGGGAGCCCCTACAGCCAACATTCTCTTTAAATCATCTCCACATATTGATTTGTCAGCCCAGTCTCTTGATTAAAATACAGACACTGAAAGGAGTGATAGTCAAAATATTGACCCATGAGCTTGCCCAAAGGTAAACGATGGGTATGGCCATACTGGCATCAAGCAGTGGCCCAGTGGCCCAGGACAAGGGCAGGGACTCAGAGAGCCCTCAGCTCTGTGGAACATGAAATGCATCTTAGCCATACGGGAAAACTTCTTTTAGCCTGAAACTCTAATTGAAAAGAAAAAAAAACACCATGAAAGCAGACTTCTTTGCAGACAGATGACATCATTTAAGGACCATTTCAGTTAGAAAATAATTGCTCTCATCTTGCTTCCTCAAGATTGCATGAGACTCCTGAATATTAGCAGTACCTCGATTTTCTTCATCTAGTGAAATTTCTTCTCAGATAGAAGAGCAGAGATTTAAAAAATGCTACCCAAAGATAAATAAATCGGTCACCTGAAAGTGGTGCTCCCTGACTCTCCAATTCTTTTGGTCTCTTCTTCCAAAAGCAGCCTGTTATTCTCTAGTGTCCCTACCTTCTCACAAGCCATCACTCTAGCCTCTCTTCATAACTTTGATCTCTTTTTTTTACTTGCTCAAAAATGTATATAATCAACTTAAGCCTCATTCTTTTTCCTGACACTCTCCCCTCTACCCATTTCTCTGACCAGCATAAACACGGCCAGGAACCAAGAGGCCTTGTGTCCACGCCCCCCTTTAAAATGCATCTTAAAGCAAAACACTTGTGATCAGAGCATCAGGTATTTCTTTTCTGCTAGGAATTATTAAATTCATTATTGGTATAATCTACTCTTGTAACAAGATTTGAACAACTTTAATGTTGATGAGAATAAAATCACTTATTACAGACCCTAAAACAAAAAAGATTGCCTGAATAACTTAAATGTGGGTCAAAATTACCAGGTTTGAAAATTGTTTCAATTTAAATTTCACATTACATTAGCTTAAAAATTCATTTATGACTTTTTTTGCACTTCATTAAGGAAGGACACTAACACTGAATCTTTGTTGCGTTAAAAACAGAACAAACATCTCATGCACCTTTCTGCAAGAATTTGTGGAAGTGGCAATTAAGAACTGTGTGACTGCTAGTTAATCACGTGTAATAACAACTCTTTGTTATTACTCTATAATGTGTTAAAGCTAAAATTGTCTTCTTACTTTGAAAATTTATGGAGTAACATAAAACTTTGTCCTTTCGCTTAAATATTAAGGCAGTTTTCCTTATTTTCTTTTACCCATAAGGTATTATATTGACAATTACATTGTCATAAAACTTACCACTTACTAACACTTTTAATTTAATACGTTTTAACATACATTTAGCAATATATTTGAAAATTATTGAACATTGATTCTTTTTAAGGTCCAATTTTTAAAATTTCTATTTTATAAAGGAAGTCACATGAAGTTTGTAAACTAGAACTATATGTACTATATATCTGTTTAAAAAGAAAATCAATAGAGCAGGATATATCAAACATGTTTTTCTTATATTTCTCCTCTAAAAATATGTATTTTCAAGCTATTCATAAATTGCTTGTAAATAGGGATTGGACTCTAAGTTAAGGATTTTGTTTATTTTACATTTATAAGCTGTAACTTCAAGTCTGTCTGTGCTGCAAAGATACCCCAGCATTGGACAAATCTGCATAAAATAGTACTAAGAAAACACAAACATTGAAGAAAAGTCAACAAACTACGAGAAATAACAGATACAGATACACCAAAAACCTAGTTTTATAAAACTAGACCAGAATTTGACTACAGTGTAACTAAGCTTACTGCTGGGTTTATTTTGTTTGTGCCTATTTAAACAACTAGCTTTCTTATTTCACAGAATATAGCTAGGGCAGTAAAAATAAGTTTTTTGAGTGTTTACAACACATATGGACCATAATTTTCATGCAGAGACATTAGATTTGCTAGTACAGAACTATGAACTCTGGAACAATTTGGATAAAGAAGAAACTGCTAATAACTCATCATAGCTAATTTCGATCAGCTATTGTACATGACAACATTAGTTTCCATGTACAAAAGCCACAAATTAAGAATTACTGATACATTTTGTAGGTATGCTTGATTGGAAATGTGAGGTGAAGATGAAAAATTGTCTATTACAAATTGTTTTTGACCCAACATCTCGTTAGAATATTAGCAACCAAAATGACAATGTTTATCAAACTACTACTGGAAACTAATTATAAAATAAGATAATTACCCTAATAAGATCAATTTAAAAAAATTTTACACAATGGTTACAATGGCCATAATGAAATATGGAAGGTGAACACACAGTTATTTTTATCTACTCAGTTTATGATTTTGATCAATAAAATCCTATTTTAAAGTTTATTACAGATACAAAAGAAAAGATAGTAAAATGAAAAAATCTGAGAATTTTCTCTGGCACATATTTTTGCCATATATGTTGTCTTTAATTGCCATATATGTTATCCTTAATACTTTCTTCCTTTTTTCTTTCTTCACATCCTACAAGGAAAACAGTGAAAGGAAAATAGAGATAGCTGTACAGTACTTATTATGCACCAGCTTCTGTTTTAAGCATGTCATATATATTCATTGAAGCCAAAATCAGTTTAAGACCATCAGAATTATTGGTAACTTGGCAGCAGCAAATTTAAATTGTATCTGGAGAAAGATAATATACTATACTTCAAGTTATTTCCATTTTCTTTTCCTATACAATGTCCAGTGCCCCATCAAAAATAACCAGACATATGAAAGGCAGGGAAATTTGATCCAGTCAGAAACACTAACAGACAAAGATATAGACACTCAAAAGATATAAATAAAACATTTACAAAGACTTTAAAATAATGTGTAAAATATATTCAAGGATATGATAGTCAAGATTGAGAATTTTGACAGAAATCTAAAATCTGCAGAAAAATGTAGAAATTCTAATGCTGAAAAAATCATTACATACATTAAGAACTCACTTAATGGATTGTAACAGATTAGATACAGCTGAAGAAATAATTAGGAAAATAAAATATTGTTCAAAAGAAAATGTCCAATATGAACAACAAAAAAATCAAAGGTAAACAATTGGGGTAGAAATATTTAAAGCTTAAGCATACATGTAACTGAAGTCCCACAAAAAATGATGAGAGTGGGGCAGAAGCAATACTAAATGAGACAATTAATGGCAATTTTCAAAATGTTTGAAAGATACCAAGACACACATTTAAGAAACCATGGAAACCCTCATTCAATAAATGAAAAGAAAATCATACCTAAGCAATCATGCTAAAACTACAAGGAGTCAAAGAATTGTAAACAAATAACAACAAAAAGATGATTGCTTTTAAAAGACTTTTTTCTCACATTGACAAAAACAACGAAACTTATAAAATGATGTAATAATGTCTTAAAGTGGGGAAAGAAAATTACTGATCTAGAAATTTTTTTCCCAGGAAAAGTGCACATAAATAGAAAAGATGAAATAAAGCCACTTGGGACCAAAAAAAAAAAAAAACCCAAATCTTCATTATACTAAAGGAAATCCTATATGTAATCTCAGAGATGCAGGAAGAATGAAGTTATATAATTGTATAAAACTGTAAGCACAATAATTATTGTAGGACTTAAGTTATAAAATATTAAATACCTAAAAGTAGCATATAACTCAGGACAGGTACAAAAGTAATAAAGGCATTCATTCTAGGACTTTCAAATTTCCCACACAGTGAAAAAAGTACTGATTTGCATCATACTTTGATTAGGTCAAAGATGCATCCTATACCCTAACAGTAACTCATAAAACATAAAAGGATGTGAAAATAACAAGCTAATGCACAAGGAGCAATCTAATGACAAGTATACTTAACCTAAAAGACAACAAGCAAAGAGAGAGAAAGAAGTAAAGGAGAGGAAGGACACATAATGTACCTAGTAAGCTATCATATTTAAACTGAAATATAGCACTATTACAATAAATATAAAAAGAATAAGTAACCCACTGAAAAGACAAATTGATCAGACTAAGTGATAAAACAATAGTTACTTATCTGCTGCTTGTAAAAAGATGCATCTAAAAGAAATATACAAAAAATTAAAAACTAAAAGAATGGAAAATGATAAGTCATGCAAAAAAAGCATCAATAGAGAAAAAAAAGGGATGTTTAATATGAGAAAAGTTTCAATTCACCAGGAAGATACAACTATCCTAAATCGGTTTCTAATTATTTCTCAACCTTTTTCCATTATCGCCCAGTCCCAATAAAGAGCATTTTTAGGTATTTTTTCCCTAATCACCTCTTCCCCCAAGAACTTTTTATACTATGTGGTATATGTATATACTGTATATCTGTTTATGTACTGAGTCTCTTTGGGGGGCCATAGACCATTGTGATATGGAAAGAAGTTTTTGCTTCCCAATAATGAATTATCGCCCCCAACTATGAAGGATGACCTAACAGCTTTGCATTAAAATACTAGTTCATTAGCTTAAATTAAATAAAAATGCTGATGTTCAACCATTTATCTATAAAAATGGCAATTTTACACACTTAGCACAATATTTAAAGTGAAAGATGGCAGAACTAAAAGGATAAAATAAATTCACAAATATGTGGGAGTTAACAGACCCCTCAGTAATTAATGATGCAGAAAAAATCAGTAAAGGTACAGAAGATCTGAATAACATAATTAACACATTTTCTAATTGACATATATAGTGCACTGTACCTAACAACCACAGAACACACAATCATTTCAAGTGCATGTGAAAATGTACAGTTTGGCCGTATATTGGGTCACACATAGAAACTGCAATGAATTTTAATGATCTAAATCATGACCACAGGAGAATTATACTAGGAAACAATGACAAAAAGATAACCAGAAAAATCCCTATATGTTTGAAAATCAATAAATGCACTTCTAACTAATCTATGGATTCAAAAAAAGAAGTTACAATTTAAAATGTTTTGAGCTAACTGATAATGAAATGCTAAATTTTGGAATGCAGTCCAGATTTGTAGAGAAAAACATTGCTTTAAATGTATATATTCAAAAAGAAGAAAAATTGTAGAGTTATGAGCAAAAAACAAAAACTTAAAAAAATAAAACCCTCAGCAAATAAAGCTAAAAGAGAAAGAAGGAAATAATAGAGGACTGAAATTAGTAAAAATAGCCAACAAATACACATAAATAAAGAGGATTTAAAAAGTCAAAAGTTATTTACTTAAAATATCTAATAAAATAGATAACCCTCCTGGCAAAACCACAGGAGAAAAAAATAAGAGAAACAGAAATGGCACAATAAACTAATAGCAAGAATAAAAAGAAAGACCAATAGCAAAACAGGATACTATAAACACCTTCGTGCTAATTACAAAATTTAGATAAAATAGATAAGACCTAGAAATATACAACATACCAATGCTGAAAATAGAAGCAGAAAACCCAAATAGCCCATAAATATTAGTGGAGTTAAAACTAAGAAACAACCCACAAAATATTCCAGGACTGGATGAATTTATTAAAAATTTTTGACAAATATTTAAGAAAGAAATAACATGTATTTATATAAACCCTTCCAATAAAATTTTAAAGAGTGTGATATTTCCTAACTAACTTTATGAGGTCACTGGAGGTAAGGTTACCAGAAAAGTCCACCCAAAGATAGGTAAAGAATACTCAGGCCAGCATTATTCCTAACATTAAAAACTGCATACAACTCAAATGTGTTTTCACAGTAGAATCGGTGAATAAATTGTTGCATATTCAAACACTAGTCAGTAATGAAAATAAACAAAATCCACCCATAAGCAACATCTTAATGAGTCTCAGGATATAATGGTGAATGAAAGAAGGGAGGCATGATGGGATTCCTGAGGTGGCAACAATGTAACAATGTTCTATTTCTTGGCTTAGGTAATGGTTATACAGAAGTTTACTTAAAATAAATGAACCAGTCTGTACATTTATATGTTAGGTATTTTTCTGTACGCGCAGTATGCTTTCACATAGAATGTTAAAAATTAAATAAAATGTTATGTTTAAAGCACCCAACAGCATTATTAAAAAGTTATAACTCCATGGAGTAATTTGTATAACTTGTAAACAAATAGTACCCATTGATACACATGATGTTTACTATCTTTCATACCTTGCTCTAAGCACTTCACAACGAAAACTCATTCAAACTTCTCAACAATCTGAGGAAGACATTACAAACTCCGTCATCTTATAAATAAGTAGAGATGGAGACTGTGTAACTTGCTCGGGATCCTAAGGTTAATAAGTGTACCATAAGGAATGGCGCCAGATTCTGTTCCCTATTACACTATACCGCCTCTCTGAGAAAAACTTTTTAAGTTTCAAATGTCAGACTCATCCCTTGATTGCATTTAAAATGAAATAATGTTCCTCTATATATTGGAACCGCCTATAAATAAATAGATCCAGTAGATTACTGTGACACTTTTAAACAGATAATTTTTTTCTAACTCATGCTTAGAATGAATAAAAATTGATTTTAAACAATGCATTGCAAATATATAAAAACAATAAAAAATTATCATAAAAGGCTGGGGTTGAATGCCAACTCTACTAGCTATAACTTCTGTGAACCTCAATTTCCTTGTCATTAAAATGGGAATAACTAATTCTTTCCTGTAACATGAAAGGTCTGAGAATAAAGTAACTTGACATTTATGCTCTGAAGTGACTAATGAAAAATGAAAGTCTATTCATCTGTGCAGTAAGTAAATCCTAAAACTTTAGATATTAATAAAGTTTTCGCACTTAAAGAGCTGAAAGTAAAAAGTACTACACAATTTGCCACCCAAAGTATTACTTTTACTCAGACTAGCATCTGGAACTTGAACTCAGGATATTAGGTTACAAGTTCAAGTGCTCCTTGAAAAAAGTTTGATTCTCACTTTTTTCCTCTTGCTTTCCCTTCTCTCCCTTCACGTAAAATACACAAAGTGAATTTTTGAAAATTATATATTATTGCCATTTAATTGAATTAATGCATTTGATTTCTTTCTAAAAGATTTACATTAAAGGAAACATTTTAAATAGGCTATGTTTTTCAACATACTTTTTTTGTTTTTTGTTTTTACATGAAGTTCTTACATACATTTGTCTTCAAGTTTGAGAAGAGTCTTGCCCTTCATCTCATGAACCCACACAAAGGCACTAGGAAGCAACGTGTTATTGAAAAATAGGATAATATTCCTCGATTATTTTACTTACAGGCTATTGAATTATTTTTAAATGATTAATTTTTTAAATAAATATAAGATTGATAGAGAACACTTGGAATGTTGTTTCTGGTCATTGAAAATGGCTGTCACCCAAATTCCTATCCATTTTGTTTATTCCTTTATTTTAATGTAAATATTATTCTTTAATCCAAAGGCAGTAATAAAGGTTCTATAAAAATAGAAATTAAAAATTACTGAATAATTAAAATGACTAATACTTACATTTTCCAAATCAACCAAAAAACCAAATTGAAATTAAGTTTTCATTTAATTGAAGAAGCAAGGACACTAGTCTTAAAGACATGGAACTATACTGTATGTCTAGTTCATGAAAAACAACTTTTTTCCTTAATTTCATGACCTTTTCTAAATCAAGGCATTCTTTAGACCTTTATAGGACTGCAGCATCTCCTTTAATGAGAACGCTTGTACACTTTTGTGAATGACTGAGTTCTTTCATCTGACTGGACACAGCTGGCGAGTGGCATAATGAGAAAGGGAAATGAAAGTCTTTTTTTTTTTCTCCTGGAAAGCCAATGTATAAACCGTATTCCAACTGAAACATTATTTGCTTGTGTTACTCCAGAAACTACACACCTTACTACAAATAATGTTTTCTATTGGTTTGTGAGTAAATGATACTATAGTGTATTTTAACATCAGGAGTGTTTCTATGATGTATGGTTTCCCTAAACACTATTTGGATATAAATTTTGCGTATTTAATTAATTTGAAAAAGTAGGCCAATTCTAAAATGGAAAATTTAGTTAAAATGTTCAAACCAATATAAATGTACAGTAAAATATGTACATTCAGTTATGGAGAGAGATTTCAAATAGTTGGGCATATAATGGGCCAAAAAGTAATTTCAGACACCTATGAAAGTTGGAAAGAACTTTCGAGCTTGTTTAAGCCCCTCATTTTGTACATGAGGGAACTGGTGCCCAGCATTGGCCCAGAGCTCCTCACACAGGCTACCTATCTCCTCATTTCCAGGATTCTTACTTCTAGGTAACACTGCGCACCCTAGCTGTGTCAAAGGCATACAGGAGAAATTCATTAGGATTGAGGGAAGAAACTAATGAGATTTCAAAACAAAATAGAACTCTTTCTTCTTTTACTCTCTAGTTTTTCCCTCAATTTTAAAGAGCATACAATAATAAGTAAATATTCATAATTCTTCCCATTGTTATCTGTAATAAACTTATGGGAAGTAAAGTCAAACCATTCTGAAGTATGTACACGAAATGTAAGTTTTGTTGCCATCCCATACTTAAAAGTTCTCCTCCCAGAGGCATTCATTGTTAATTTTATTTGAATATCAGTGTGTGCGCATGTATATATGTCGTTACACAAATGTGAATGCAGCTTTTTTCACTTAATAGATCTTGAAATCATTTTAGGTTTATGCATGTAGATCTCATTCTTTTAAATATCTATATGTCTCTCTATCACATGGATTTAAAATAATGTATTTAACAACTTGCCTATTACTGGGTTCAGGTACTTTCTGATTTTTTTATATTACAAATGATGCAAAAACTAACAGAATTTCGTAATGTCTTTAGCTAGGATTCACTAGGGTCAAAGATGATGTGAAGCATTAACCGTTTGGTATCTTTAGATAGAAAATTTAAACAATTTAGACATATGTTAACCTCCTTACATCTAAATCTAGACCCATGGAAACACCACTCACACCAGTCTAGTCCTGGACTCCACCTTCAGTTCCTGGGGAAAAGAGGAATACTCTTAGAACTCAAAAGTCTTAAATATTCTTTGGTATATTTAAGTCATGCATAAATTCCATTTTTTGAACAGAATTTTGTGTGTGTGTCTGAAGCAGTGGGCAGGTAATGATGATTTTTCACCATGCAGAAAGGATATTTTTACATGTTTCATATTTATGTGTTAATTATGACAATGTAAAACACAGAAAGTATTAATAAAAAGTAATCTGAGCAGGAATTTTAATGAAAAATATTATGCAAGTTCACAACCACTGGAGAGGAAAATATAAAATAAACGTTATTCCAAATTTTACACAAGGCAACTCTATCAAAATCTCATTACCAATCTTCATTTTTTCCATCTCCTTACAAATGGAAGAAAGCAAGGAGGGGGAAGGGAAAGAGGGAGGGAGGGAGGGAGCAAGCCGCTTTACAGTCTGAAGGAATGCCACAGCCATGGAGGGACACTTCAGCCTCAGAGGAGAGAAATGGGGCAAGGAGAGGTGAGCATGCCTGGGGAGCAATAGTCCTCCTGGGGAAAAAGTCTTCAAAACCCAGGGCCTTGTTTTGTTTCTTTTTTTCTTTGGCAATGAGAGTATTTTGGAGGTAACATTATATAAATTTGGATAACCGAGTAAAGACAAACTATCCGTAAGGTGAGTGGTAGAAATAAAAGATGGGAGTCATGGAAGAACAAAGATTAATGCTAATCTTGATGGGAAAGCACCGAACTTGGAAAGGAAAAAAGCATCCTACAAGTATTCCACCTCATTTTAAAGACAAGGGAACTGAGGCTTACAAAGCTTAAGAAATTTACCTTACCTCACATGGGTCATCTCTGACGTCTGAGCCACTATGCAAAGTTCCCTAACACCAAGGGCATTTCCCATAATACCACACTGCATCAGCGTTCAAGTCCACCACAGCTTGTGAACCTCACTTGCTTGTACCAAATGAATGCCAGCATCTGGGGCTGCTGGCAAAGTTCTCAAAGGACTTCCACTCACTACAAGTTATCCTAGGGGTTCTAAATTCAACGGATGATGGAGAAGACACCAGTGTACTAATTTAATTCACCACCTCAGGCCAGTACAGTAACATAATCAACCAATGGGAAAACTTTGGCTCTCCAACATTATATTTTTTAAGAACACCATTACAAGCATATTGTTTTGAATATATTATTTCAGAAGAATGAGAATGCCTTCAGTTGATCATATTAAAGATCACAATAATAGAGTTAAATATCTATATACACGTTTTTAATTTTTTCTTGAATTCCAATTTGCATAACATCGCCTCTTCTGTTTCAATTTTCTTTATCACCATCTCCCTTCCCAAACTCTCCTTTGTTCTTCTATTGCTCTGCACAGACTCCACTATTTGTTTGTATGCTAAACCAGAATATGTTTCCTGAAGATAGGAATCCCTGCTTATCAATCTTTTTATTCACTTCAATAGGCATAGCCCTTGACATATTGAAAGCATGCAGTACCTGTTTTTTGAATATAGGTTTGACATTTTCACATTTATATACAAATGGAATTTCTTAAAAACTCCAAATTGAGAAGAATACTATAAAAAGTTTGATCTAAACAGAATTGTTAGAAATAACCCAATACAACCAGTTTCTTTCACAGATGTTGAAAGAGGTCAAGAGTAAGCAAGAGGCTCAGTCACCCAACTAGTTTGATCCTGAATGAGGATGCTCACCCTGGTCCCCTGCCTCTGCTGCTCGTTTTTAGTGCACTCTGTGCAGTCACTTTCTAAGTACAAATTCTGTTGTTTAGATACCTGTGACTGTTAGCAAAGTATAAAGGCCTTGATTTTACATGAGAACTTTGACACATTTCACTCTCTGTATTCAAGTCTTTAACACTGCCTGGTATGTAGTAGATACTCAGTCAACTTGGGTTTCTACATCCCCCGTTCCCTTCTGTCCCCCAAATTTCCATATCAACTACTTTAAAGATTGCTAGTATATCAAGTATGCATCATCTCACAAATCCAAGTTAGCATGTAGACAAAGCCACCTAGGATGCTTGTAGAAGCCAACAGTCCTGAACCCAGGGCTGCTCCCGTGTGAATGACAGAAGGGCTCCCCAAAGCACATTCTTAGAAGAAAGGGGATGCCTGGGGAAGGCACTGATAGAGAAGGTCTCATCATACTTCTAAATGCCAAATCCCTTCTTCCTCAACCAGATGTGCCTCCTAGAAGAGATTACTACTTGTCTGGAGACTTTTTGTGATACATGAGCTGAATCCATAAGATGGTGGGTTCTTTGGATAGGAATTTCTGTACACCGAGGGTCCCCCAATAAGTTACCTACCTTCCCTAATATGTTACCCCCCAAAATCATGTCAGTAGAACCACTTAAAATACTTGCTAGCTTTTACACTTAAATGCTCTGAAGTCCATCCTGATTCTTAATTTTGACAGTTTTCTTTAATATAATGAAGCCCTTTTAGTCTTGCTTGGGATTAGTTTACCGCTTAATAAATTCCTTCCAACACTATGTTCTGTGAGTCAACAAGCAGCTTCCCCTGTGATTTGAGCCTGGCTAACAACAAATTAGACTTTGGAAGATTAATTACTAGGCAGAGGCATTTTCCAGGTGGTACATTCCCACTTTGAGGAAACTTGGTCATTTTAGTTTTGCATCTGTTTGGAGTAAGACATCCTTACGCTGAAAATAACACAAGTCAACGTTTGGAATGTCCTTCTCTGTACGACTGATGTGTGATTTCTAGGCTATATTTAGGCTGCACTCACACCAAAAACATTTTTCAAAGATAGTTGAAAGTGCCATATTTGAAAATCATTTAAATAACTTACAATATCTGAAAGATAGTAAATTCTCAGCAAACATTTTAACTAGGTATTTATTGAGAACTGACAGTGGGTAGCTTTGTACTGAATACCATGGAAGGGATTAAAAGATGTACTGGTGTAATTATGTTCCCTAAACTGATATCTGTTCCTGACTCATATTGGATTTTTCCACCTTCGCTCCAAGTAAGTTGGTTCAAAAAAGAGTTTTCTCCAAGCTTATTTGCTGACACATAATCACTGCTGATTTTGTCTCATGTTGTGCAACTGAGTCAGTACATTCTGAAATCAAACAGCTTTAAGTGTCAGGTAAAAATCCACATAAAGAGGATACAAGCTTTGGAGTTGCAACTAGTTAACTCTGGGCTTCTGCTTGAGACAAAAAGCGACTTCACTTTATTAGAGAAAATGTCAATCAAGACGTAACTACTGACACCGGTCTTTGTTTCGCCAGTCAGTAATAAAAGATAAAGCAGAGGAAATGGAGGAGCTGCAGTTAGACATTTGCAACACACAAAGTCCTTGTTTTCCCACTAGGCGCTGCAGAAAAGCAATTGTCCATTCACAGCACATCCTCTGCATTTTAGAGCTAATATTTTTGCAGTTCTTAACTGGGTACATTACAGTCTTATGCAGTTAATTTTGTTAACCCTTTGAAATGCATTAAGTGTTTGATACCTTGGTTAAGATCACTGCTAACATGACCCAGTTTTTTTAAATTTCTGTTTCTCAATGTTGGGAACAGAAACCTTAAAAAAAATTAAGAAATTTTGGAAACAGAGTAATGGCTTCAAATATTCATCTTGCTGTTGCATAACTTGGAAAGGGTAAGAAGCAAATCAGTGTTAACCGTATATTACTGAATAGCTTTTACAAAAATGGACTCTGGGTAGAAATGATTTTTAGCAGGGTTCTCCTGAATACATAATAATGTCATTGAAAACAACCTAGGCCCTGTGTTATTTCCCCGCTTCCTGCAGCATTTGGTGTATTTATTGTATATGAATGCATATGCCTGCCTTCCGGTGAAAAGAGATTTACTCTAACATATTAGTAGTCACTCTGGCTAGAGCACATGAAGAACAAAATCTGTACATGATTAATTAGTCCCTAGGCTCAATCACTTAAGTCCTTAATTAAATATCTCACTCTGCTTTAGGAAAAGATAATTAGCATATTTGCAGGGCTAATAAAAAAGTTTTTATTTCCCTTTATAAATAATAAGATCTAAATCACTGGTCATATAACTCAGTGCCTACATCTCCCCTGCTGATTCTAAATCCAGAACATTAAAAAAAAATGCAACAAGGTGATAAAGTGCATTTTCCCCAAGAACTCATTTTTCAGACACACTTCCTACTTGTTTTTCTACCTTCAATCTCCTTACCAGCATCTTCCTATTTTCCTACTCATTTCTTCATCTTGAATTCTGCTATCAACCAAGTGATAAACTCAAGAAAAAAACGGATTTTCTTTTTCCCAGATCTGCACCCCTCACTGATGTCTTTACCCATATTTTCCTATCTGTCCCACCAAAAGAAAAAATGACCCAACTCTAAGATTTACTCTGGAGGAGAAGAATTATTGCATTCATTTTCAAAAAAAAAGAAAAAAAGAAACCCTCCTCCCTGGGGACTCAAAGTGCATTGAAAATGCCAGACTTTCTCATTCAGCTAATTGGAATGAAACGGTTAATTCAGCGTAAGTGATAATGTTTAGTCAGTTCGCCTAGAAAAAGGAAGGAAATTCAAAAGCTGGTTGCTGTAGTAACAATCTCAGACCAAATAATATATATGTATACAAGTTCATTTTAAATAACACTCTACATCTCTGTGATTTTGCTCTCAAGAAAAATGAGCTTGCCGCTTAAATCTGTTGTACCTACCTCAACCATTAAACAAGACATTTAACCATAGTGGCAGTTCTGTGACCTTTGAATGCCGTGAAATCTCTGAGCGGTGCGGTTTGTTCATGAAGACTTGTGCTGCAGAATCCAGCAACTTCATCCAGGATTAGGAATATAATTAAGTTAAAAAAAAAACAACACAAGAAAGAAAAGAAATAAAGGGACAGAAAAGCACGCAGAGAGATTGAGAAAGAAGGAAGGTAGAAAGAAATGCTCTCCGGTTAAGAACACCACTTTTCTAGCAGACGGGGGCTGGGACAGAGCCGAGCCCGCTGCAGTGCCCAGACCCACCGACTGCCGGGGGAGCAGGCAGCCGGCCTGCTAGGCTGGGAGGTGCTGTCAGTTGCCACAGGCAAGGAAAAGCAGAGACCAATCGGCTTCAACTCTGGCAGCTTACTGGAGTGGAGCCTTTTCTGTTTATGTTTCCTCATTTCAAGAGTGACGTCAAAGGGTTTAGTTTTTCCTCTGCATGTGCTATTAATTTTAAAGTACTGTACTATGGGAAGAATGCGTGTGTGCCTGTGGTTAGCCTGGGCACCCCACTCTCAGGAGAACCCAAGGAACAGTTTCTATATTGAAGAATAAATTTGAAAAATTTAAAATATCTTGTGGTTAGGTGTATCAAAACACAAACAAAAACTAGACAAAAAACCATGAGCTAAATAATGGCAGCAAGATTTATATTTTTTCCAAATGTGAGTATATGTACATATGCCCACTTCACAGCTGTTGCTTATTTTCTAACTAATTCATTTTTACCCTTACCTAAAAATGAGTGTTAGTTAATCTTTATAAGCATGGATGTGGAATTCCACAAATGAGCTGGTGAATGATAATACGTACAGTGAAACAGAGAAATCATGTTTATGCTGCTGATCCTTGCTTTTCTCTCTCTCTTCCAGATTATGTGGTGAAACGTCAGGATTATTCATGCTAGGGAGATCCTTCCTGCAACTCCCTACAGGGAGTCATTCAAGGGCACAGCGCTGCCATACAGGCGTGCCTGGGGTTTCGATACGTCCTCTCCCAAAGTGCACGGAGGTACAGTTATTTAGGGATACTTCCTCTACTAGGGGCTCCAGTTTATTCCTGTATTTCTCTTCCCACTCTGGAAAATCTCAATGCTGGCCATCTGTTGTTTCTGCCTCCCCATACCTCTGCCTTTTCTCCCCTCATCATTCTGCTCATAAGACCTTTTTTTTTTTTTTTTTTTTTGTTCTACTGGAAACTTTCCTTCCTCTGTCTATGGATAGCTTATCCTTCACCCTACTCCCCCTCAACCCACACCAGAACTATAAGAGGCATGTGATCCAGACAAGCCAATCAGATTTCCCCATTGCTCTGAACATAGAGAATGTTTTAGGGGTAAACACAACACTCAAGAAAGGACAGAGGCCTTCATTTTCAAATATTAATACTGATTATTTGAGCAAGAAGGTATTTCTATCTGTCTAAGAGCCTTTGTGCTAAGGTTAAGCAAGCCTATAGTTGTTGGGGCTCATCTCTGATGCTGAAGATGTAGCAGTGAACAAAACAGATGGTATCTGCTTTCATGTAGTTTATATTTTGGAGAAGGAGGAAGACAGGCAATAAAAATAAGTAAATATATAGTGTGAGTTGGTAACAAGGGCTTTGAAATAAAGGACAGTTAGGGCACAGAGCAGTGTATGCTTGTGTATGCATGTGTGTATTTGCATATAGAACTGGCAGGATTTAAATATGTAGGGTGTGAGAGGAAGAGAGGAATCCCAGGATGCTGGCTTGAGCAAACTAGAACAGAGTTACCATGTACAGATACAGGGAAGACCACAAGAAGAACCTGGTTTTGAGCTGAAATAAAGGGTGGTTCTGGACTTTCCTTCAATGGCAACAAGTATTTCTTGATTATCTACCTACTGCTATGTATCAGGTCCTGTTCTGAGTGCTGGAGACAGAGCAGTGACACAAGCACAAAAGTAACAGAGTCTTCTGGGGGGAAGCAGACCATAAAGATAAATTTAAAATTTATATAGGGTACTTAATAGGGATAGTATTGTGGACAAAAAATATGACAGGGAAGGCTACTGCTCAGATAGAGGCTTGCAGTTTTAAACTGAGTATCCAGGGAAGGTCTCACTGCAAGGGTGGTACTTGAACAAGACTTGAAGTTGATGGGGAAGGAAGTAAGGGAAGAACATTACAGGCAGGAGAACATCAAGTGCAAAGCCACATCAAGTGGGAATATTAGTGGTGAGGAGTGGGAGGTGGCAATGCACCTGATGGGGGTCATGTAGAGGTTTCTAGGTTATGGTGAGAACTTTGGCTTCTATTCTGCAAGAAATACAGCTTTAAGCAATGTGCTGTGACTCAGATTTTAACAGGATCTTTGTGGCAGCTGTATGGAGGTCGGCGTGGAGGAAGAGGGACTAACAAAGGGTATAGGGCAATAAATCAAGCTGGAGATCACGGTGGTGTTGACCAGGATGGTTTTGATGGAGGTGCTAGAAGTGGCTGGATTCTAATTATATTTTGGTCTTAGAGACAAGGATTTGTTTAATGGATTAGACACTATGTATAAGGGAGAGAGATTAATGAGAGGAGCCAATAACATCTCGAACATTTTGGGTTCCATCAGAATGGAGCTGAGACTGACCAAGAGACAGTGGTAAGAACAGGTTTTGTGGGGAAGATGATGAGTTTGACAGTTATCTTTGCCTATAAGAATCGATGGAGGTGTTGACTAAGTAGTTGAAGATACAATCCTAGGGCTTAAGGGACAGTTTTGGGCTACAGATATAAGTTTGGAAGTTATTGTATGTGCGTAGTGTTTAAAGCCAGGAGCCTAAATGAGATTGCAGGGAGTGAGTGCAGATGGAAAAGCCCTCGACCATTCTAGATGAGGTCGTCAGGAATATGAGGAAGACCGAATGAGACTGAGAAAGAGCCTCTGGTAGGTAAGAAAACAGACAGAGAGGGCGATACCTTGGGAGTCAAACAAAATTTTCATTGATCAGCTTTGTAAAATCAAAGTTAGATGAAGACCAAAAGGAGACCTTTGAATTTGGAATATGTAATTATTGGTGCCCTTGACCAAACCAGGTTTGCAGTACAGAGGGTGAAAGATCAAGAAAGAATGGAAGGAGAATTGGCAACAGACTATGAGCGATTCTTTCAAGGTGTTCTTCCCCAAAAAGAGCAGAAAAATGGGGCAGTAATCAGAAGGGAGAGTGGAAACATGGGAGAAATACCAGCATTTTGTACGCTGATAGGCAAGATCCAGTTGGGAGGAATAATTAGTGATGCAAAAGAAAAAAAGGAAATTGTTGGTGCACAAATGGAGTGTGGGATAGGCAGAAAGGCCCTCCAAAGAGGTCCACACTATAATGTCTGGAATCTGTGAATCTATTATGTTACATGGCAAAATGGACTTTGCAGACATAATTGAGGTTGAGGATCTTAAAAGAGAAAGATTGCCTTGAATATCTGGGTGTGCTCAATTTGATCACATGAGCCCTTCAAAGCAGAGAACTTTCTCAGGCTGGAATCAGAAATGAAATGCAGCAGAAATTAGAGTAATTCCGAGTATCAGGAATGCTCAACACACTGCTATTAGCTTTGAGATGTAGGCCTCATGTGCAAGGACCAGAGAGAGGGCTCTTGTAGCTAAGGGCTGCCCCCACCTGACAGCCAGCAAGTGAAAGGTCATTTAGTCCTATAGCTGTGAGGAATTGGATTCTGCACACAACCTGGATGAACTTGGAAGTGAATTCTTCCCCAGAGCCTCAAGAAAGGAACACAGCTTGTGTTCAGCCTTGCGAGACTCTAAGCAGAGTAGTTAGCCAAGCCCACCTACAGATTCACGAACTAATAAAGTTTGTATTTATCTGTCTTGGCACCGATGGAAGACTAATAAATAGAGCGATTGGCTTTAGAAAACGGCATGGATGATTCATCCAAAGAAACGCACAGGAAGGCAGGGTAAATGGTAGAGGTACTGCTAGGTGGGTTGTGTTGATGGGGTAAGATTGTGAAAGTTCTCTGTGACTTCTGCTTTCTCAGTGAACTAGGAGTTCTCTCTCTCTGCTTGAGAGAGAGGGTAGAACTAGTGGAGGTTTGAGGTCAGAAGGTATATAATAATCACCTGGGAGAGTGAAGAGCAGGAATTACCAGAGAAATATAATATGATGGCCGAGAGCACTAAGGGCCTATCTGAGTTTAGTCATCATGAATTAAAGTGATAGCAGCCAGCAAATTCCCTTTGCAATATCTGTAAGACATCTAAACAGAAATGTCATGGGCATTTGGATATAATTCTGGAGAGCCAAGGGCAGATGCAATGGTATTAAAAGCCATGGAAGGAATAGAAATAAATCCGGGAGTAAGAATAGACTTAAGGATCTTCCAGTGTTTAGATGTTGGGAAATTGAGTATGATCCAGGAAATGAAACCAAAACAGAGTGGCCATAGACGTAGATGTGCAACCAAGATAGTGGTTTCTCAGAAGTCAAGTTCCAACAGTCCGTGCTATGGACTGAACTGTGCCCCCACCATTTCACCGGTTGAAGCCCTAAACAGCATTGTGACGGTATTTGAAAAGAGGGTCTCTAAGCTAGCAGTTAAAGTTAAATGAGGTCATAAAGGTGGGACCCTAACCCAGTAGGTCTGGTGCCCTTATTAGAAGAGGAAGAGACACCAGAACTCTTTCTCTCCACTGTGTGAAGATAGGAACAGAAAGAAGGCAGCTCTCTGCAAGGCAGAGAGAGAGCTCTCACCAGACACCAACTCTGTTGGCACTTGGATCTTGGTCTTCCTGTCTCCAGAACTACGAGAAAATAAGTACCTAGACTATGACATTTTGTTGTGCAACTTGAGTGGACTGATAGGTTAGTTATGTGAGTCAACAAATTCTCTTTTTTGCCTGTGGTGATTTAAGTTGGCTTTCTGTTACTTATAACAGGAAGAGTCCTAACAGATTCAATAGAGAGTATCAATGTTTCCTAGAGGTGACTGTCAACTCTTTTCTCCATGATACAAATACTTTGCACTTGCAGCTCAAGAAAACTATAAGGATCTGTATCTCTCTCTGTCTATCTCATTTTCATAAAACACAATAATATCCATTTAAAGCTACTGTGTTTAAAAATAGTGGTTTTCTGAGACACCATCATTTAATATATACTTTGGAGTGTTTTGGGAAACACAACATTTGAAAGGACCACATTTTCTGCAATTTATTAGTAAAAAAAATAATCTGAAAGGAGCCACCTAATTTCAACCTCTTCTTCATTTTCTTCCTAAATTCCCTTCTTAAGTAGTCATGACTCATGGAAATGACCACTTTTAGTCATTTTCTTTCCTTTACAATTCAACTCTCTATTTTCTCTATTAATGGAAGAAAGCACAATTCTCTTGATGCATCTCTAGGAAGATAAATTTGTCAGTGTCCTTATAGATGTTAAATTTGTTCAAGAAATACTCACTAAAGTATATATTATTGGCAGAATCCAGTCATGTAAGTGCAACGCACTCTCAGCATTGACAGAGATCAATGAGATGTGATCTCCACCTTTAAAAGTCATATACTGGGCTTCATGTATAAGACTCATGTGTTATAATAGTGACGTAACAGTCATAAAAGAAAATATGTAACAAGGGCAAATGGGGGGAAAGATAAAATGGAAATCCAGAAAAGGAGATTACTTTTACCTAGGGGAGATTTGGGAAGATTTTGCATAATGTCAGAGATTTCACTTGTCCTGAACCAGGGAGGCATGTGGTATACTAAGGGACTGACTGTTAGGTTAAGTATAAGGAAGTATAGGATATGGGAAAGGAATAATATATTGTGATCACAACATGATAGGTTAGTGAAAAATTATAGGAAGTCTGGAATTTGAACTTTACTCATTAAGGAATGAGGGATTATTAAAGGTCTGCAAGTAGGGAGTTAAAATAACACTAGTGTATTCCTTTTGGCAAAATGGCTAGTTCTGGATATGGACAATTAAACATGTGATTACAACAGAATGAGCTGGGCGTACATGAAAGAGAAATCAACATCAGATTTTTAACTCAACAAAGGTTTCTCCTTGAACACAGTAATATTTGAGATGAAGTCTAAAGGGTAAATAAGAGGCACTCTGGTAAAAGGAGGATTACCCAAGATGAGTAGGAGGTACTCCAGTAAAAAAGGGTGTGATACAGGGCATGAAAAGGACTGCCTGCCAAGATGACAACACAAAGACAAGTGACAATGAGCGTGGTTCATGCCAGAGGCCAAAGCAAGTTCAGTGTAGCTGGAGTGACAGGTGAAGACAGGATGGGACTTTTAATTATAGTAAGAAATTGAGACTTTGTTCGAAGAGAAACGGGAGTATGTTGAAGATTTTTAAACAAAAATGACATAATCAAGGTTGTAGTTTGTATTTTGAAATATTACTTTGGCCGTTGTATCGAAACCAGAAGAGGAAAGTCTGGAGACAGGGAGATCAGAAGTGAAAGTATGGTGGCTTGGATGAAAGTGGTGGTAACATGGAAGGAGAGACATAAGCAGATTTAACAGTTCTTTAGGGAATGTCATTAATAGGATTTGGTGGTAGACTGAAGGTGAAAGACGTTTTCTCTGGGATGAGACTAAGGAATGAGATAGTCAAGGATGACATTTAAATTTCAGGCATGGTAAATGGATGCCACCTATTGAGTTAGGTCTTGTAGGGAAGATGCTAAGTTCAGTTTCAACTTAAAGTATAGTTGGGTATATTGTTATGAAACTCAACAGAAAAAGCTGGGCTAGAAGAGCAGTCTTTAGTACCATCGTATTGGTGAAATAAGTCATATGACCTGATGGAATCACTCAGGAAGTGTGCCTAGCATGAAACAGATGACAGTCTAGGCAAACACTAAAAGGAACACCAATATTTAAAAGCTGGGCAAAAGATGTGAAACCTACAAAATATGGACAAGGAGTGGCAACATAGGAAAAGAGAGAATGTGGTGTCACAGATTCTAAGGAAGATTTGTTTCAAGCTGTTAAATGTAGATAAAAATATTAAATCTACTGAGAGGGAAACAGGACACCTTTTATAGCTACTAAATAGCTATAAAACTATGGTATTAATGTAGGTATAAGTAAATAGAAAAATAAATCAACAGAACAGAATATAAAGTCTAAAAGTGAACCAATGTATGTACCAAAATTTAGTATAGAATGACAGTGGCATTTAAATTAATGGAAAGGAATAAACTACTTATTAAACAATGTTGGGAAAAGGCCAGTCATTTGCAAAATTCAACATTCAAACAAGTTGAACTTAGATTCACTCCAAAATCCATTTACAAATATAAATTGCAGTTAGATAAAGGACTTAAACATGAAAAACCAAGACTATAAAAATGTCAGAAAATATATGATTGGATATATGTGATCTCAAAGTAGAGAAGGCCTTCTTTGAAAGGACACAAAAGCAAGGCTACAGAGAGAATAAAGTATTTTACCCCCAAATTAAAGTCTTCCATATGATCAAAGACATTATAAAGAAAGTTAGAAGACAAGGCATTAAAAGGTTTTTTTCAACCTATATAAAGCATAATTAATATACATTATTACACTTTGTTAAATCTCCAACTGATTTATAAAACAGGAGAAGATCTGGGGAAGAAACCAAAGGGACATGGATGTTTAAAGGCTAGGTGAGGGAAACCTTTAAAAATACACAGAGTCACAGTATAAGAGAAAAAATGTGGTGTCACAGGAACCAAAGAGAACTGTGTTTCAAGAAAGGTAAATCAGTCAGCGTTCTAAAATTCAGAATTTTAAGACTTTTGAAAGGTGAGACAGGTACAAACTCTAATCGCCTCGGTGGGGTCAAGGCAGCTCGCCCTCCTTGTCTCAGTAATTTCCCTCTTGGAACAGAGCCCCCAAGCTCAGTGTTCTCCTCCCCTAGTCCTGAGCCTGACCCTTCTGGGCCACATCACTCCGCCAAGTCTGCCAATCTGTCATTTCTGCCAGTGGATCCATATTTTATACCAACTTCTCTTTTCTCTGTCAGTATGGCCCTGTCTACCAATCTGAACCCTCCTCCCTGTTGGCGATGGGAGAGCAACACAGTGAGAACACATACTCATGCCTTTGAAGATGGAAATTTTACTTCTTACAGGGACGTTATTTTAAGCATTAAGTAGATAATGTTTACAAATATTTATCGTGCACCTGTTATGAGCCAGGACTTATATCATCAACAGTGAATTACTGAATGACTAATGAATAGTATCAACAGCAATGAATATGAATGAATTACTGAAAATTTGATGAGAGAAATGTTGACCCTACTATTGAATTTTCCTCCTATGCATTTTAAATGCTTTGCATTTCAGATTATTTTCTCTTTTCTTCCCATCACTACTGTTCTTTTACCAAAACGGTTTCCCAAATCAACAGACTATTTTGGAAAGTCTCCAAAATGCTAATTTAGCTCAGAACTGCAGCAAAACTATCAAACAGAAGAGAAAACTGGAGAGCAAGAAGCAAAAAAGTTCTAAACTCTACCATTTAATGCTCATTATCAACCATTCTCCATCAGGGCAAAATTGTAAATCACAATTTAGTTTTGGTTACCCCTTCTTTGTGTGTAATTGACCTCTCCATCAGCCTACAGGCCTGAGGAGTCTTTCTCTGTAGCCTTCACCCTCCTTGCCTTCACCCAGCCACCTGTAAGCACCTCTTCTTGAAGGCAGCACCTTGTCAGCATTTTCTGGCCCTGTGCTTCCACTCATTTTTCACCAATTCTCCATGCCTCTACCCTCTGCTGTCCAAGGTGTAGCTGTTATCATGTCATCCAGCAGATCTTTAGAAAGTCTATTCTGAACATAGCAGTTCTTTGACAACTTAATCAACACTGAAGGTTGATAGAAGAAAAAATGGTCATGTCAGGATTCCTAAGGCTATTTACCTTCAAACTGGAATTTTCTAATCTAGAGACACGCCATATCATGGGCTGAATTGTGTCTCCCCAAAGCTCAGGTTGAAGCCCTAAGCTCCTGTATATCAGAAAATGACTGTGTTTGGAGATAGAGACTTTAAAGAGGTGATCAAGTAAAAAGTCATATGGATGGACCCTAATCCAATACGATGGTGCCCTTATAAGAAGAGATTAGGACACAGATAGTTATAGAGGAAAAACTATGTGAAGATAAAGGGAGAAAACATCCATCTAGAAGCCAAGGACGGAGGCCTCAGAATAAAGCCAATACTGCTGACATCTTGATCTTGGACTTCTAGCCTCCAGAACTGCAAAGAAATACATTTCTATTGTCTAAGCCACTGTCTATGGTATTTTGTTATGGCAGCCCTAGCAAACTCATAGGTCCTAAGGCAAAGATTTGGGGAAAGTTGCTTCTTCAGAACACAAGAGGCAGAGGGTCTTGTGTGTTAGACTGCTTCTGTGTTTCTTTTCATATTGATGTATATTTCCCCATAATTTATATTTTATCATTTGAATTTTTTATATTGTTAAAAGTTTTGTTTTCTGCAATATAGAAACTATAATTTCAAGACCCTGACTTATTAAAAATAAATTAATGGTTAATTACTTTCTTTGCAGTATTTCGTCAGGATTTCTTTATGTAGCAATTACCTTCATGCATTTAAAATAGGAATTTCATTTGGAAGGGTTTACTTTTATGTATTTTTTTAAATGCTTAAGTTTTTAAGGTATGATAAAATTGATGTTTTAAGAAATTTGATGTCTTAAGAAAATAATCATTGCAAAAGTTAAAATTCACAATAAGAATTAAAGTTTGATTATCAACTTTCTAGGAGTCCCTAAAATAGCAAGCTGTATGAGGGCATTTAAAGCCTAAATTCCATTTAACAAAAATTCAATACAGGTGTTATTTTTTAGAAGTCTTCTACTGAGTAGGAAAACACTTTCTCTGTATTTTAGGAAAGCATGTACATGCCTTTCTTAATGCTCAGCGATATGCCACCATTAGACAGCTTCATGAGGTCACCAGACGGGTTCTAACTAGCTGTGTAGTTAGGTGTGTTCCCAGCACCTACTGCAGTATTAGTGGGCCAGAGTGCATAGCTGTCTAATGACTGAAATGATGAACAAATGAGAGTGGTGGAGAAGTTACATGTAAGTCAAAGGATGTAATTCAAAGAGATTGAAAGGAGGTTCTTACCACAGCATAGACCTTCAACCAGGAGAAATTACACTGAGCTGGGAGTTCAGATTATGTGAACCCAGGGGGAAGAAACTGGGTACTTTATTGAGTTATCAAGGCATGAGGCTCTTATTCTGCAGGGCAAAGATTTCGGCAGCTCGGGACTGTAAGACAGATTCCACCTCGCATTAAAGAAAAGCTGTAAGAAATTATGAGGACGTGGGGTGGTTACAAGCAGCGGGCAACTCTACCTTCACATTTATTTGGGGTGGACTTCAGAACAAGTGAAATACATGTAAAACTGGTATAGTTTGGGTATAGACAGTAAAATGAGAAGTAGCTACTTCTAATGATAGCAAACCAGATAGCCCTGAAAAATTGATCCTTATATTAAATGAGGGACCAATTTGAACAGAGTGCATTTCACCTCAGGTCTCATTTCAATATCATTAAATGGCCTTAACCAATCACTTAAGAAACAGAACAAGTGTGTGCATCTTGCAGCTTTGTGACTCGGTATATGACCAACTTTTAAAATGATCAGATCCACTTAGATAATGGCTAAGCCTTTACCACATATGTAACAGAATTCCTCTATAAAAGACCCTGGCATATGTGATGACTTTCCTCTTCATATTTACAATCACGTTGTGATGACTTTGAACTTTTATCTGACGGCAGGGGCAAGTGGAGATGCCCGGGTGCAATGGGGAACTGCCATGTTGGCTATAACTGATGAGTTAATGTAAATTTTTTAAATGTTTAAATCAAATTGTGTTAAATAAATCACATATAAAATTAATTTCATAGATGAAAACTATTTCAAATGTATAGTATGTGAACATAAATGCCTAGGATGGTATACCTTATTTATTGAGGTAGACATTTCCTAGCAGGAAAATATTCTTGATACTCAGATTAAAGAATAATTAAGGACACGTTTCAGCAACACATTGAAAATACATATGCATTTTTCTACAGGGGTCACTTTCCCCCCTAGTATTTCTCATGACTTCTTGTTGCCATGGCACAAGCCAACCCCACATTTTCTATGCTGCATGACCTCAACTCAATGCCGACGTTACTACCTTCTCTGCGTTTGCTAGAATTTAAAGAAATACTTGTCTCACACACATGCACTACTGACAGGGACGAGTAACTTTCTAGTTTCTTAAGAATCTGTAAAATTAATCCAAATATAACATTCCTTGAGTTCAATTAGAACAACGTTAAGCTTTTAATTTTCTCATTTTCATCATTTTGTGGGCACCCAGGCTTATTCTTTGAGGTTATGCCAGAACTCTCACTCAATTCTGCGAGTTAAGAAAGCAAAACTCTTTCTCGTTGGCCTCTCTGTGATTTATCCTTGAGTTCAGGCAGAATTGCAGCCAGTGAATTCCTGTCATCCCAGGGGTGCTTCTCCTTGACTCTCACAGAAATCTCCATGAACTTCCCATTCCTGTCATAACCTACGTCAGACTTCCTTGAATAGATCCTTGTTTCCAGAGTGTTCCTTACTCTCTCTTCCTCTGAACGCCCTCTTTTCTTCTTGCGGTAACAGCTCTTTCACTTGATTGAATAGTCATACTGTCAAACACTTGCTTCTCTCAGTTACTGTGTTTCTCTCTAGATTTGCCTCATTTTTGGTCACCAGCCTGTAAGGCTGATATACTCTTCTCATTCAATTTCTGGGAATCCGTGCTTCCTTGTATATCATTCAATTATAAATAAGTCCCAGGAAAATTCCTTCTTAGAGCTGACAGCATTTTGTGTTCTCTCAAAGCAGGGGATAAAATATAAATTTATGACAGGACACACTTTCTCATATTTTCACAGGTAATATGGATTTAAGAACAGCCCAAACGCTAAAGACTGCCAAGATTCTTACATGGAAATAAATAGTCCTGTATTTATCATCACTTCTTGTATTTTTGTGTTCTTAATTTTGCAAATCACGCTTCCCTGTGCATGATGGGTACTCAGTTAATTATTCAACACTTTTCTCCAAAGCTTTCCCTCTGCTATTCCTAAATGTAGCGTCCAATTGGATAGCTATCCTTTTGGATCTGCAGAGAATATGTAACCTTAGCATGTACTGCACTCGTCTCCATGGATACCAAATTTCTCTGAATGGCACTTAGAGTGAGAAAAATCTATAGGGAGAAGCTGAATTTTGCTCATTCTTTCAGTCCAGGTCCTTCTCTTCCTGACCTTTATTCCCCCTACATTTTCTATTCCAGCCTATGTATGATGAGAATCTTAGCACACTTCAGGCAAAAGAAAACCCTTGCATTAGGATCATAGGCCATGATGTTTGTACCTCTTTGACTGCCCCGTGATCATCAGCCCCTGGAAACTGCAGCTGCTGCAGGAAATGGGGAGGTCAAAGCCTAAATCTATTTTTGGCAAACTCTAACCAGGGCTCTAACTCTAACTCCAACCCCAACTTGAGCTCAGAAACCTGGTGTTCAGTAAGAACAGCAATTGCAGAGGGGCAGGAATCCTAGAGCAATGTGTAGATTTTTAACAAGCTAAGTTGAAATGATAAGCTTTCACAGCCCAGTCAAATTGTCAAAGTTCTCCATTTTTGGTTGGAATGAGACTAACATTAGAAAATCCCTATTTACCACCTTGTGCTGCATAAAGCTCTAGTGGATTGTTACTTTTGTCCTTAAATAATAAAAACAGAAAACAGGTTTATTACTATAGCAAAAGGGGATACATATTTATGTGACATGAAGAGAAACCCAAGTAGGAAATTAAACTTAATTTAAATTTTCTTTGCAGATGCAATATTTCAAAACTGCAGTATCCATCAACAAAAAGAAATGTATCTTTGATGACTAAACAAAAATCTGAGGCTAGCTGTCCTACCTAATGCTCTACTTGTTGGTTTGTGTGTTCTATTTTAGTACCTACACTTGTGTAAGAGCAGAAGACACACTACAATTAATTTCTGACATATTTTCATCTTGGCTCTTTACTTGTTCTGAACTTAAGGAGGGGAAGTGTGTCTCAGACTCTGAGGTGAGGAATCCCATAGGACTGCCCTTGCTCAAGGGCCCCATGGCAAGGCACTGAGGGCCCAGAACATGGGTACCTGAGACTGAAGCTGAAGATGGAAGACAAGGAGATGAGTGCTCCACAGAGGCCAGGGGAGCAGCTGGCAGTGACCTTGAGCATGAGGCAAAGACTAGTTCTCAGCCCCCATGACTCCTAGAGGGCAGCTAGCTGGGGCTTCCTGGCAGGACTCCACTGGCTTTCCGCAAACGAAGGGCAGCCTGCTAGGACGGAATGTTCTTTAGGGATCAATTTGGACTGTGCTTGGGACAAGGACAGGGTCCAACACCAAGAGCCTTAATTATTAGATTTTCTTCTTTCCTTCACTAAAATGCATGCCTAATTTAGGATATAAAAGGTTTTATCCCTTTAAGGAGAACCCATCTCCCTACCCAAAAAACATGCTCCCAATAGTGACAGATAACTACAGGTGAGAAAGGCTAAAAATTTCTCCCTGCTGACAGCTGTCAGAATCAAGCTCCTTCCTACACTGTAGGAATGGCAGAGAGAGTGGAGAGAAGCTCTGGGAAACTTTTTTACTCTTGCCTTTTTCTTGCACATTGTGAAGTGTAGCTAATGAGTGCCTCTTCTTCCTTCCATTTCAGGCAAAAGCAGAAGTCCAATTTATTTCTTGTTCAATAGTAGGTCAGTACTAGATGCTTAAGAGAGACACAGGTGTCATTCCTGATCTGAATTTAAAGCTAGGAAAAGAGATATTCTCAAAAGATAACAAAAATGTGTAAAGGGGACTGCAGAAGCCATCACTCTGGACACATCCTGGCTTCAATGTTAACACACCCAGTAAGCATAAGGGAACATAATAATTCCCCACCGTGATGGGAACATTTCTTGAAAAGGAAGAGTTTATAAATTGGATGATGTCAACTAATCATATCCTGAAAAATACCTTGTCAACTCAGAAAAAACAATTCAAAGAAACACTAAAGAAAAAAATAGAATGGAACAAACAGCAAAATATTACTCGCTTCAATGAAAACTTCAGAGTACATTCCACAAACTGAAGGTTAACTTTACTTTGCCTTGACTCTTGCAAACAGAAGGCAACGCCACAATTTTCTCCACCACAATATATATAGCATAATTTGCTCTACTGTTATTTTAATTTTAATTTTATAAATTCTTCATTTTTATACAAATCAGCTTTCAAGAACACGAGAACAGTTTTTTCTTTTGTTTTTCACCTTTATTCCCCCCAGCTCTTTGGTTTAGTTCTCCTTTCTCTCCACAGTAGGAAAGCAGACAGACTATGGTGAAAAGAATTGATAAGTTTCAGAGGAGGGATCATTTCTTACACTTCTTTGTAAACCCCATTGCTTCGCACCATGTTTGGCAGATTTAGGCACATGAGAATATTTGTTAAAAGGTCAAATGGATCGGCTGAGGAATGCGTGAGTGGATAAATGTACTATATTATCCTCCTACTGTAACTTAAGGGAAAGAATATATTGCCTCAATATTTATTAAATTCTTTTGTTCACACCTGTAGAGGACAGGTTGACCAGACCACGTAGGAGTCAAAGGAAAGGAGTGGTGTTTGCTGCACACTTGGCACATGTCCCGTGCTGTTGTTTTCATATATGACCATAACCAATCCTCGAAATGACTCTGTGAGAAAATATCATTATCTGCCTTTTACAAAGAAACACATAGAATCCCAGAGACAATCTGCATCTGCCCAGATTCACATGGCTAGGAGCTAGGATTTAAACCCAAGTGCTACTTTCTCCAACAGCATAACTTTTCCTCTATTTCCTCTCTAAACACAAAAGCAAAATATAGAAATTAAGTCACTAACAAATCAAGTTGTAAGACCATTTGAAACTCTTGGCATTTTAAGTGGTCCCTACTAATTTATTAATTATTAATTATTACTATGTAAAAGGTACATTTGAAATACAAAGGGGCCCAAGAAGATAGAGTTCTACTGCCTTTTTCAATGGGCAGCTCAGGTTTGATATCAAGAATCTGGATAATACAAGCATACAAGAAGTTATAAAGATGATTAAGATACTTCCAACATCTTTTAAAATCATCAAAAGTAGTCTATCCTAAGACTAATGGTAACTTTCCCTCATTAGTATAAACTAGATTTAGGGCTAAAACATTATCTTTATAAGCAAAATAACCATTGGTCAACTAATTGTTTAGCCAAATAATCTTCTGACACTAAAAATGTCATTAAAATTAGTTTTCAGAAGACATAAAAATTTACCAGACATCTGTCTTGCCCAATCACTAGAGGTACCTGGAGGTTGATGTTTACCAGCTTCCTTCTTTCTTACTTGGAGTCCAATCAGAGATGGATCAGCATTACAGAATTTGGAAAAACGGTGTCCTGCCAGCCGTTTGTTCCAGTTCTACCACCAAGTCGCCATGGAAAATATTGAAAAATCACAGAATCAGGGTGATTTCTTAGAACATTACAAGAATGTTTTGACAGTATAGAAAGGGGGTAGCTTTGTCAGGAATCCTGCCCTTCAGCAACTCAGTCTGTCATTCCGAGAGAGGAAATACTCATATAAATAAACTGCACTTCTGGAAAGAGTTTTGCCCTGAATCTCTGCCTTCTTCCCTCCTTTTTGCCCCGAGTCTCCCGCAAAGGTCCCCTTTCTCCACCTGAGTGAAAACAGGCTTATGGCTGTTTGGCAGCTAAGCCGGCACACCACGCACTGGGCAATGACAGGAGCGCAGCCCTGACGACTCACGGCAGAGTATGCAGACGCGCACAGTCTCTGGGAGAGGACATGCCTGCATCACAGGTCAGGGTGGAGAGCAGTGGGACTGGAGCTGTCCCTTCACTGTGGGCTGGGCAGGTCCTGGAGATGGAGATGGCACTTCTCAGATGCTCACACAGATGCACTCCCCACAACTGGGATCCCTCCAGGCCGCTAGCTCAGGTGCTGTGCAGCCTCAGTCAGCGCCTTCCAGAGATAACAGCTCTTCCTCAGCTAACTTTCACCTGGGTGGTGGCCCAGGCCAGGTTAGGGAGCAGAGGTGGAAGCAAAATCCATTCCAGAACTTGTTGGGCCACCAACTCAGAAGGCTATGTGCCAAGCTACCAATGCTCAGAGTCCCGTCAATCCTTCCTGACAGGGCATGTATAAGGCAAACATTGTTCTCAGCTGGACCCCACATCAGAAGAAAAAAATTCTACAGCATAACCATGGCCAGACTTGCTCCCTTTCCTAAGATGCTGTTCTGCTGCATTTGTGCCCTCCCTGGGTCTGAAGAACCTTAAATCCCTCTCAATCCTGTCAACAAAAAGTCCCAGCACAATGTTAAATACATAGTTTGCTGTCTGTGAGTGAGGCGATGTCCTCTTATCTACCTCCCCGAACTGAAAGAAACTGTCAGGAAGTTTTCTAATGAAAACCTAAGGGAGGCAGAAGGAAACTAATTTTTCACCAATTCTTCTTCTGAACTTTTGATTTTCCGCAAGAAGCATGCATTACTTTGCAATAATAAAAAAAAAGGGGGCGGTCTAGGACGGAATGAATTCACTTCACCGTTTCACATAAAAATCATTATTATAAATGAATTTTTAAAGATTAAATATAATGTGTGCATTTTATTGAGTGCTGAGGGAAGTGGTACAGTTTAATTGAGGATTTCCTGTGTTGTCTGGAGCTGAGAATAAGGGATTGTATTGTGGCCTCCCTGCCCCCATTTTTCCTTTCCCCCAGAGCCTAATATATCAACCAAATAAAATTAGCATAATTAGGTAGTGGACTAAAGATGGAGGGGCTCTTTCTCTAAAATTTTCAAGTGAAACTCCACCATCATAAAGCAAACAAATACATGTATTCATTGAAATTACATGAATATGATCCTTGTAACTTTAAGGAATTCAAATAATTTGAGATTCAGATCACTCAAAATACAAATGATTCTCAGATAATAAGCACAGGCTCTCATTACAAATGATCGTCTCCCTCAGTCGTGATGACTACACGACTCCCCCGCCTGAGTCAGTCTTCTTCCCAGTGACTCCTGCTGCCATCTCATTGCTCTCCCCGGCTCATCCTGCTTCCTACCTCTGAGTTCAGGAGCTGGTAATGGTGTGACTGCTGGCAGGGCTTGCAGAGCTGTTCCTGTAATATTAACCCTGGGAGAACATAGAACTCTATAGGTTCTGTGGGATGTTTCTATCTCTTTAAGTTTATAGGAAGCTGCAAGCCGCCAGCAATCCTCCTTTAGCTGGGCAGAGATGACTTCAGCAAGGTGAGCAGTGAATGGGAGTGGAGGAGATGGACACAGTCAGGGAGGCCTGCATGCTCTTGGCTGCAGAGGAGAGAGAGCAGCAGCCTGAGGAGAGTGTCAAGTCCCCATCAAGTCACTTCAGGTTGGGATGAATTTAGCATGTGTATAGCCTGAGGGACACAGCCAGGAAAGATAGGGACCTCTAGTTTTCTATTCATCCCAAATTCCCGTTGAGTTACTTTAGATTACAAAATATTTGATCTGTTATTTATACACATTTATTTTAAGAACCAGGAATCCCTTTCAAGTGATTGAATGAATCCAACAGATGGAAGCTCCTTGTACCTCATTACCAAGACTATAGGTGCTGGGATCTCTATGAGCCAAATAAGAAGATAAACCCTGGCAGTTACTCAGTGACAAAAAACACCACAAAACGTAGCTTGTGGAGTTTAATATGATTGGGAAGTATTTTTAAATAATGTACTTTCCCCCTTTATTCAGTGTGTGTAAGATACTTTCAAAAATGCTTTTTGCTTTTTCTTAGAACACTACTCAGATGTGTCCTTCCCTGAAATAAATTAAGCAACATAAAGTTTCTCCACAAAATCCAAAGTTCTTTTCGTTTTTCAGTCATTGCTCTAAACAGACCAGCAACAGGAAATCTTTTTAAGTGTGGAAGAATTCATGGTTGGTTACTGCCTAACTATATGCTGATAGTACTAATTTAAAGAGTTTGTAATTAGTGCTAACCAATTCCTGAGAAATTCCCAACCTATGACACCAGGGTAACAAAAAATGGGCTGGATATCCTTGCAAGAGATATTAGCTAGCAAGAATTGAAACCTTGGGTTGTGGCAGAGTCTTCATCTAAATTCATTCAACTCTGTGAAATGAGCCTCACCAGGTCCATTATACAAAGCAGAAGTCAGATGCATAGAGGTTACGAAATTCACAAGCAATCACACAGCTGGCTGGTAAGTGTCAGCATGAAGACTCCAATCCAGGTGTGTCTGGCCCCAAAGCGTGTGCACTTTCCCATGATTCCACAGCTCTCGCCTTCTAAAGGAGGGAAAGGGAAGTAAGCACCGAAGGTCATGCTGTGCAATGGCAGAAATGGGCCTGTCCTAGCAGCTCCCCTTTGTGATAATAGCTCTGTACCAGTAAAGCTGCATTTGATTATCTAAGGACATTCTGGCCCAGCCCGGCTGGGACTACTTAGATCTGCTGAAACCTGCTCTTCATGTAATCTGATCACTGAAATTCTTTTCCTTTTTCTTCTTCCTCTAAAGTTTCACCTCACATGCATGAAAATGCAGCAAATCCAGTAAGATGAGGTCTATATTCTTTTCCACATCTGATTGCTTCAATCTATTAGGTCAAAATCTTTCTAATCTTCTCATAAGTCCTATTTCACATGCTAAATGGCTAAATCCAGGGTATGTAACTGATATATTAAAATGTATGCTGCTTCTTTCAGGTACAAATTAGCGGTGGAATTAGAATTGGATAGCTTCATTTTGTTTCTACACTACAGTTACTTGATAAAAAAATGTGGTGAGGTAACATATAGCATGGTGACTATAGTTAACAACACTGCGATGTATATTTGAGAGTTGCTAAGAGAGTAGCTCTTACAAGTTCTCATCACACACAAAAAATTGTAACTGTGTGGTGATGGATGTTAACTAAACTTATGGCGGTGATCATTCCATAATATATACATATATCAAATTATTACATTGTACATCTAACAGTAACAATGTTATATGTCAACTACATCTCAATTTAAAACACTTCAATCTGCCTCTTTATTATGTTGGCCATGGCCTTCCTCTTTGATGACCATTCAATAATATTTGCTGAATGAATGAACAAAAGTATATCAGGTAAGCCTTAGGACATATATACACACAGCATATTCAGGCTGAACAGTGAAGCTCTGATGCATGTCAGAACTCTGCAAAGTCTGTTTTTCCCATTGGATGAAAGAGAAGTGTCAACTGCCTTAAATAATTTTTAATTTCATAAAATAGATAGACAAGAAAAAAGTTTTGCATATTCTGACAGAGCCTTGAAAATGCAAGTTTAAGACTTTCGCTACCAGATTAGCTTTTGCTGAAAATGTCTTCATGGTCTCCAGTCTCCACGTGCTTCTTCATGCTGTCAGGAACGGAACGACTTTTCCATTATAACAAAATACTCCCAAGGAATGTTCTCAGAAATCTAAAGAACTTGAAAGTAGCATCCTAAATCGTAATGTTCTGATGGTTTCACAACTCTGACACTGCTTCCTACTTCCCTGCCCCTAATGGGTTCTGGTGAGGTTTTGTTTGTTTTCCCTCAGAGGGTTTTCTCAGCTGGACTCGATGGCTCATGTCAGAGCAGAGGGAGTAAAAAATATCCTCAGTGGGTGCCAAGAAAGCAGTCACCACGCACATACAAAATAGAACAGTCCTACTGGCTTTTGACTCAAGACATGAAGGCAAATTACTTGTAGGCTAACTGAAGCATTTATAAAATAGTTCTAGTCTAGGTAGGAAAAGTAGTTCAATTATCTTAAGTCTTACCTGTATTGGCAAAGAGAGGAAAAAATGAAACAGGATCTGGTGGGGTTTGCTTCTGGCTGCTGCTGGTCATTATGTAGAACATGTCTTATGAAATAGCATTGGCAAAAATGTACCCACAAATATGTTTTGAGGAATAAGCTACAGAGGAGGTGCATGGTACAGTCTATAATTACAATGTGAGGAAGTCAAAGTCTCACTGAGAATGTTTTGCTTTTGCAATGTCAGTGATCGGTCTTGTGTTTCTGCTTCTGCTCTACCTCAAAACCTCACTTATTTACCCAGTGCCCTCCCCCTGCTCAACCCCTTTATTCTGACAATGTTTCTACAGCATTCACTCACCAGTCAGATCAGTAAAAAATTAGCCAAATGATTCATTCATTTACTAATTCAATAGCTATTTATTGAACCATTACACCTTGTAGATACTGCCTCGCTCTATGTCCATGGGAACAAGAGCCTGCAGGAAAGTGATCCAATATCTTGTAAACCTAAGAGGAAACTCAGGCCAAACAGCACAGTGCGTGCAGGAAGGGAGGCCTGACAAAGTGCCGGGAGCTCCACTTTAGGAAACTGAATTTCTACCTCATTTTACTGTGTCATTTCACTATGTCTGTTGTTACCTTTTTATTTCTCCTCAGTATTTAACATTCAATAAAATAATGTTAAGGACCAAGAGGGCCATTGGCTTGCCTTCACCACAGCAATTCCAAAGATCTGGACTAGGTTCTACTCTGCAGCCAGATGTGAAGGTAAACTATGAAGGGATGGACTGGGTTCAGCAGCTCTAAGGGGCATGGACATAGCCTTGAAGGGGAAGACCTGGGAGCCAGCTGGGCCATGAACCGGTAGGCTTACAGGGAGGAAGGTCTGTTCATGTACCTGACAATTGAGCTTTCCTTATAACTATTCAAAATAACCCTTTATAAGGATAATTTTCTTCCTTGTTGAGATAGAGGTCTTAGAGAATGCATATTCAACTTTCACATCAATTACTAAAAAACATAACATTTAAGAGGAAACCTCTCTATCATTTTTGAAGTCAATCAACACATCCGTTTTATGCCAGTCAGTACACGAGGACCTAGAAAAGAGTAAGGAATAACTTCTGTTCCCAAGGAGCCAACATCCAAGATAGGGAGACAGATGAACAACCCAACACATGTATGTATGGCTGGCGTTATCCATGATTTAACTCTGACTTATTCATTTTCTTGCTCTGAATAATTCTCAACTTCACATTTTGAAAAAAAATTCCTTTATGTCACAAGACAAAAAAAGTTTTCTTTAAAGGATACATCAATTATCTTTTTTAAAAAGATACATATATTGATAATATCTTACATTTTGTGCATTTCTTGAATTAAGATTTTTCTGAGATATTCACCATCAATTTCTCAAATTTGCTTGGTACAGGATGTAGTGAAGAATCACTCATTTTGGAAATTTATTTGCTAAAATACTGAGAAACTAACATTGAGAACCTTCACACTGGCTTTTTAGCTTGGCTGCATTTATTTGGGAAAGAATGATTTGACACAGGGAGAAAAGGGAGAAAAGGACAGCCCAGGTGCCCTGGAAAAGTAGGAATAAAGAAGGAGAAAGCAGGAATAGAGGAAGTTGACCTCGTATACTTTTTATGAATACATACTGAGATTTCAGTCATTCATGAGAAAAATTACTCACAGATTTGATATTGACTTGTTTTCTTGTTTGTTTTGTTTTATTTTTTATTATGTTATGTTCATTAAGTTTTATAATGCTAAAATGTTAACATTTGGGGAAGCTGGATTAAGGGTACAACAAACTCTTGATAATTTTTGCAACACTTTCATAAGTCTGAAACTACTCTAAAAATGCATGGAAAAATAATAAGTTCAAACAGAAACTAGTGGAGTAAAGATTTGAATCTAAATATATTCGACCCTGCAAACTCTCATTTTTGACCATTATTATTCTAGGCACACACACACACACACCCGCCGTTTTTTTAAATAGTTGATGATCAGTTCCTACCTGTTCTTCAGCAACTGTGTTTTCTACCCGGAATGCTAGTCACAGGAAACCAAGCTTCTAAATCGTGATCTCTAGTTTTTTTTTATGACTGGGTTACCTAATTTGGGGTCTCCTGCCATTACTTAACTACTGAAGCTGATTTACTAACCTCTTGAAAATAATTCCCTTCAATTTTGGACATAGTATAAGTTATCTATTATTGTGTAACAAGTTTTCCATATCCATAGTGGCTTAAAACAACAATAAACACTTTATTATCTTTGTGGTCAGGAATTTAGGAATGACTTGGCTGGGTGGGTCTGGCTCAGGTTCTCCCATGAGATTGCACTCAAGATATTGACCAGAACTACAGTTATTTAAGGGTTTAACTGGGACTGGAGGATCCACTTTCATGATGACTCACTTACATGGTTGGCAAGTTGGTGCCAGCTCTCAGAGGCAGGCCTCGTTTCCTTTCCATGGGGGCTTCTTCCAAGGTTGCTTGAGTATCTGCTTGACACAGAGCCCAGATTCCTCCAGAAAAAGTGATTCATGAAGGAGAAAGCTAGGTGGAAACTATCCATTTTAAGATCTAGTCTCAGAAGTTACATACCATCACTTATGCTATATTTTATTTGTTAGAAGCAACTCATTAAGTTGGATCCATATTAAAATGGAGGGGAAATTATATCCCATCTTATAAAAGGAGGATGTGATGTCAAAGAATTTGTGACGCATTTTAAAACTACAAGATGTGGGTTGTGGCCAATGGTGCATATACCATCTACACTTCTTGCCATGGATATACTTGGCTATAAGCTAATATTTCTAATTACTGTTCCTTGAAATAATCTGCCCCAAGATTTCTTTCCATATTCACACCTAGGACTTTGCCAAATCCTTTGAATAGGACTCTTTATTTAAGTGACCAAAAAAACCAAGCAATATCCACTTTAGACAAGTAGGCATTTATTGCCTTGGACAACTCAAGGAAGTGTTGAACTAAACAAATCTCAGGATAGGCAGTGATCCAGAGAACTAAGTGGAACCTGGAGCTTGACTATGGACAGGATTGCCCCTCCATGTCCTGTCTTTGCCCTTTTTGGAGTGTCAACTCAATCTTTCTCACTTTAGAGCAGTTCTCCATGCATGGTGGGAACAATGGCTACCTGCACCTTCCAAAATTATATTCCGCAACTTCTTCCATGAGAGAGGGCCTTCCTTGTACTCTATTTGGTTCCAAGTTCAGCACACCAAGGAGCCTAAGTTGTCTGCCTTGGAGCCAAAAGAGGGACAGGACCCTATAACCTCCAGCTCCTGTGGTTACCATTAGATGGCTGGGAGTGATGAATGGTCAGCTTTCAAAGGAAAAGGGTGCCCTGGAGATGTCTTGGGGGAGGAATGGGAGAGTGATGGAGAGACAAACACGGGAGTCTTTCAAAGGGTTTCTTAAAAAAGGTGCCTACATCAATAAGGACTAACACTGGTGGTAGAAATAGCATTTTATTTTCACACATATATATCATTCAAAATAAAAATTGTGACAGAAACAATATTTATGTGGAATCTACATACTCTTTCTTTTGATGACTCTCATTTGTGTGGATAGCCACAGTCATAATTGGCATTAATGTTAATATATTTTAATTAGAACAACATGCTCAGTGGTTATGTTCTATATTTTAATTTGAACCCTCAAGCAGGCATTTAAGAATTGGTTCTAACCTTCTATTAGTTATAAAATATACTTTCCCCTTGGGCCTGTCAGCAATATGGGAGACACTTTGACAACATTCCCACCTGTGACAGGTGGATCACATTTCCTAGAATACAATGAACAAACTGGTAACACCCAACTTCTAGGAAGTGCAAACCATCACACTTCCACAAAACAACCATTCTGCTATTGGCTGTGTGAGTGTTGGGTGGGTGGAAAGTCGTTAGACCTGCAACTCTAGAGAGTTGTACATGCACCCACATACCTATTTCCTTTAGAATTTTATATAGTCAAATATGACAAGTCTGACAGTTTGGGGGCAAAAAAGTCTATGAGTGATAGTTGCATAAATAAAAATTTTCAACGAAACATACATACATCACATACTTTACAAAATACACATCTACTATATACTCTATGAAAGTGTATTTCTTTCAGACGTTTGACTTTTGGGGAGGCACTTTCTTCAGCTCCTGTCTTAGCCTGGTTCACAAGCATTGCCTCTCTAAGATAGCTATTGGTCACTCTTGAAAGGGGTGGTAGCTGTTTCTGAAAACCTGCCTTTTGTCCACTCACCATAGCAATCAACTCTTTCTCACCTTCTCTTTCATCCTGACCTCTCACAGTTTCTCCACCGATGCCTTGCACATACAAATGCTACTCTGTGTTCTTCCCATTTTGCACTAACATTTGAGCATCCATTTCTGGTCAATGCTTTTGGTAAAGCAAAAATTCTTCCTTAAACATGTCTTCTCAGCAGACCTGGCTACTCTGACAGTCCACATGCCAGCTGTCCACTTCCTGGCTCCCTCCTCAGAGTAACTGACATGAACAAGATAGACAGAGATTCGTCCAGCACTTTATAGTCTATTCTGTGGTCCAAACCCTGCCAAACCCAAGCGGGGACTGGATAGCTGCTGATCGTTCTTTCCTTCTCCCCACAAGTTTACATTCCCGCTTTCCCCACTTCAAATGGAATCTTAAATAGTAAAGCCATTCATGGGTAGTAAGCCTGGAAATAATAGCCTAGAAGGGAAGAAACATTTAACACATGGCAGGAGTATTCCTCATACCCAGACCCCTGAGAAAGGTAATTAGCCATTGGACTACACAGTGTGTCAATGTTTTAATCCTTGGCATGGATGGACCAAGTCTACTTTAAGAATGGAGTCAAGGGCCATGGGTCTAGATCTCCAATTTCCTTTGCATTGTCCTCAGCAAAATTGCCTCTTAGAAACTTTGAGATGACAGAAGTCGTGTTTCTCACTCACTGTTGAGACTGGTCTTTCCTAACTAGCACAAACAGCCCAAGGAAAATCTATAGCAATTGTGCAGTAAGGACAGTACTCTGAGGATGCTGGCCCATCAGCCCGAAGAGAAAACTTCCATCCTCAAGATGGCGCCCTTCCTCTCACTAAGGAAAAGCTTCAATTCAGCCTGGACAGGGTCCCACAAATGGTAGCACACCTCACTAAATTGTCTCTTGGGTATATTTTCAAGGGCAAGACAGACGAGACCCTGGCCAGTATTTGAGCCCACATTCAGTTGGATCTGGGGCTTCAGCTGCAGGCTTCTTCCCTGACGGCCTGAAGCTGGAAGTTGTAGTCAGCTTCTTCACAAAACTGCCTTTGGCCTGAGTACTTCCTGTAATTGTTGGTCGAATTCAAGGAGGTATTTGAAGACCCTGAACGTTGTGAGGTTGCTAACCTGTTAGATCCAGAGCCTCTTCCCCAGGTTTGGCTCAGGAATAGAGTCCTGTGTCCTGGTCCGCAGTTTAACACAAATAAAATTACTCATTCATTCACTGATTAATTTTTTTAAAAAAAACCCACATCGAATGGGTATCAAGTACTCACCACTGTGCTGATGGAGGTGGTCCAGAGGGACTTATTCACTGTACTCAGAGCACTCCTTCTAGGTGAAAGTAGTTGTCAGTCTCTAAATTCTTCTAGTAGTTCTTTCAGATCAAGGGCCCATTTTGTTCCTCTTCTGGGGTTTTCTGTTAGAAGTCTGCTCAAGCCCTGGGATTTCCTTGCTGGCAGCCCTCCTTGATGCCAACAAAGTGCAGTCTTTAAAGACAGTTTTAGGAAGAACTGAAAAATAACGTGACAAAGAGAGGTCTCTTCAAAAAATATTTTTGGTTGGGCCAGATACCAAACAGGCTTACTGCCCAGCAAATGATAAACCTAACCCTTCTGCTCCACCTAGATAACCCTAAGATACAGATTTGTCCCTTTGGAAAATCTGGGAATGGAAACTGATGTCCTTCCAAAAAGTATCCCAGGGTGGGAAAGCCTTTTTGTGGACATATCGAATAGAAACCTTTTTTAAACTTAAGACTTCACACACATTGCTTCATTAAGGTCATTCAAAGTCAACCTCATCCATTTAGCCTTCAGGTTTTAAAGCCCCATGCTAATATGCAAAAGCTTCTCTCTCTAAAGCCACCAAACAGTAATCACAGAGATAGGCTAAAAGAAAACATGTTCACAGTTATTATCAACAAAGCCACTTACAGAACTGTACAAGGCATTAGATAAAAGGAATCAAAGAATAAAATGTGTTTTCATGATCTCGAGGTTAGAGCTCTAGACTAAAAACACTCACAAGGACATACAATGTTTGGTTCTCTCTCTTAAGGGGCCCTCAGGATTTGGGATAAGAGGTTGGGACAAGGTCAGGGGAATCTTCCTAAAGCTGTGAATAGCTGGAGTGTTAAGCCTGAGCCAAAGTCGCCAGAGAGCTCCAGAACTTGGGGCCAGAATCTTGATAAATTAATTAAATAGGCTCGAGGCTTTTCACAGCTCATCTGTGTTATGCTCTATTACCCATAATGTTACTTCATTATTATAATGTTACTCTATTAACCATGATGCTTTTTCAGTGTAGCTTTAAAGAATTTTAATAATGATAATAACTACATTTACAGATTACAGATCACACATGTGTGACACTAAGATTCTAAGTGTTTCCTGTGTATATAATTTGAGAATGAAGATGGTATAAGAGAGCTTCAGTGGGAAGGCGGCACGCACTAAAACAGAATCTAAGCACTTGTAGGACTGAGAACTTTTGGCAATAGTTAGATATGAAAAGGAGAAACTCAGCAAGTTTAAAATTGTTCTTCTTAGTTGTTTTTTGTTTGTTTTTGTTGTTTTGGATATTTTCGACTTTGGCACACATGATTTTAGTGCTGAAGGGTCATCTTGATGGTAACTGACTAGCTGTGGAACACCTGAGGCCCTCTCTCAGACTGCGTTAGATGACTAAGGACAGGTCTGGTTCTCTCTGTTAGATGACTCCTAATAAAGTCTGAGGCTGGATATAGGAGGGTAGGACCAAGCAATACTGTTCTGCACTGGCTCACAGATCCTCTTGAAAATGGAAGAAATGATATACAAAAAGGAGAAATGTTGAAAAAAGACATAATGGGAAAACTGTGTGGCAGGTCATGCTGGAAGGTCTGTTTTCCTGCATTGTAACCACCTGGGGAGGAGAAGGGAGCTTGTTCAAAAACCCAATTTCTAGGTTCTTCTTCCAGATAATCTGATTCAGTTGACAAGGGGTGGGAAGTGGGGACCAGGCACATGTTGAACAACCACACAAGTGGCTCTGATTGAGAAGTTTCACTAAAGACCACACTTTGAGAAATACTTTGAAAACAGTTAACACAAAACCTAAAAGGAAGAAGAACAGGAGAAACACAGGATCCAAAGTCAACTAGAGCCCAAGTAGGAATGATATTACAAAATCAGGGGTATAGTATAATAAGAAATTATGATTTCTTGTTTAGTTATTGTTCATTCTTTGCCTATTTCCATGAAAATGTCTAGGAAGGAAAAAACACATTAAAAAAATTATAGAACAAAAACATATTATCTATTTCGAGAAAAGGTATCTGGGGCAAGGGGGAAGGAGAGATGGAAAATAGATCACCTGTTGCCCAGTATGAATGTCACATACTTTACGGGACTCCAGAGCCTGCTTTAATTGCTTACTTATAAGTCTGCATTCCTGAACTATTTCATAGCTACCAGGGGCCTGAGGTTCATCTCAGGTGTGTGAATCTGACTGGATCCAGCCTGGTGGGGTAAGAAACACATAAGGAAATACATCACTATTGATAAACTTGGACTTTGAAGAGAAGGAAGGTAATAAAGAATTAACTTTGAGGAATGTAAACACAAGAATGTCTGTTTTAAAGTTTTTGCTACAGAAATACTAGTCCAATAATGACATTTGGTACTGTACAAATGAAGATAAAATTATTAACAGCTTTAAAAAAATTAAGTATTGATAAAAATAATGAGTGTGATTATGTTATTACTTAACTTATAGCTTTTTAAGCACTGAATCAAATGTCTAAAGAGATTCACTGCTTGGAGGAGCACATAAAATGAATATAAATGACTGATTAATATGGACAAAAGGTATAACATAATATGCTGAATACATTTTAACTAAATAAAATATATTCACCTTATGCTTAAAGAAAGGTTTTTAAAATTAACATTTGCAGTACCCATTCTGTCACATGGTCTGTGAAGAAAACTGTGTATATATGTTTTTTTCAGTAGAGTCTTCTTGGATTATTTCAACAAGACTCATAAAGTAATAAAGTTCCTTAGTGCAACCAACCATACTTGATTGAAATAAAGGACAAATTGTATGAAAATACCTTAGAGTGAAAAAAAAAATAGACATCAGTAAACTGTTGCCTTTTTAAGCATCATTTCCCCCTGTAATTCTAAATTCCTTCTCTGCTTTCTAACCCATGGGCCACTGAGCTGCCAGCAAGAGCCATAATCATGGGCAACACAAGCCAGACGCAGGGTCAGGGCGAGCACGTGGCCAGCAGCTGCTGACGGAGGGGCTGGGCTTTGCCTCCCTGGAGGAGTGGCCCTGCTCTGCACTGAAGGTTAGTACAGACCTTATTTGAAAGCCAGTTACTTGTGAAAGAGACATGGATGTGAAGGGGAGAGAGAGCTAAAGGGACTTGGCAGTAGTTATCATGGCTTCTATTTTTTTAGTTTAAATAGTAAATACTCCAAAAAATGAAATGCAAAAAGACCACCAACAGAATGAACGTAATGGGAAAGTTCAAGATGACCTGTATCTTAGGTCAAACTATTTTTTAAATAATGTTTTATGTAAGTAAAGTAATAATGAAAGTATATAAATTGAGAGTACCAGACACACACAGTCTGATAGAACAGAGTAAAGTGCGGGGGAGTTAAATACACCAAAACTTGCCCACCACTGATTTATAACCAAGCGGAAATAACCAAGTGGAAGGGTTGGGCATGGTTTTGGGCTACAGAGAATAGTACTCCAGGGTCCACTTACCCTCAACCTATTTGCAAAACCTACTATTAGTGGCAAGTGACAGGGGCAGGGGGTGGGTTAGAGCAATGTGAAGACTTTTCTCCTAACAGCATAGTGGCAATATAATTTCCTTGTACTGACCACAAAATAGCCGGTCATTGTAGCTTTTAGGCTCTATGCATTGCTGTTGTTCTGCAATATCATGAACAACAGAGTTTACCACAAATACTGCAACAAAACTTTAAACAGTAAAAATCCTAGGAAAAATACTGTGATTTGTATAGAGCAATAATAGTTCAACAGGAAGGAAATGTGTGATGTTAGCATAATGATGATGAAATATGCCTTTGAGTAGACAATTTCAAAATAAAAAATAATAAATAAAATACCGTATTATTAACATTTTTAATCATTTCATGAAATTGTAGCTATTCATACCAGTAATTTTATTTTGTTCTTACAATTCCCGGTACAAGTGTGAATTATGGGATCCTTCCATCTTTTTTCCCCTCTTCCTTTTCTCCCTTAACTGCTTAAATATTCAGGGTATATGAACTACATCCTACTCGCCTCAACACACAGATTAAAATTTCCCTTCTGAAAAGCTAAACTATGCGTTAGGGTGACTGATAAAGATATTTTCCTATGTGTTTCAAAATATTGGCAATTTACGTTTTGGAAGGCTTAAATCAAAAGATTGAATAAAAAAATACTATGATGCTAAGAATTCCTGGCAAGTTTCTCCTGTATCTTCAGACACAATCCTTATTGGTTTCTCCTTGCTATGATCATTATAGCTACAATTCCTCATTTTTCCTTGTAAAAAGGTCAATATACTTGGGAAGAGTTTTTATGCCTAAAGTAGCCGATAATACACAAGCTGAATTTATATAGTATTTTCTTCTCTGAAATTAATCAAAAGTGGGTTTGTCAGGAAACAAGATGGTGAGTTAAATTCCAAGAAGAAAGAGAGAAAAGTTTCACTTATGGAGATGATTATATGCCCAGCACAATGCTGTATTTATATGTTGTCCATATTATTATTTCATTTAGTCCTCACGTAAGTGGCATGACGGAGGGAGTTTCTCCATTTTAGAAATGAGAAGACTGAGATTCAGAGAGGTGAATCTCTAATAATCGAAGCTCATGAGTGACAGAGATTTAAACCAAAAGATATGTGTTTAGAGGTCTTGCTTGTTTAAAAGAGTCCTGAGGTCTGAAGGCTGGAGGCACACGAGCCCCACTGGAGGCCAGCAAAGCTGGCCCTGCTGCTTGCCCTGAAAACTGGAGGAGAAGCAGGTCTCATTTCCTGACTCATGGCCCAGTATTCCCTTCAGGAGACCGACCGCACACAAGGCTACAAGGCTCTTATGCAACAATTAGGATCAGGGCTTGGCTCATGTGCCCTGCAGAATAAGCCAGTCTTCATTAGTCAGGCCAAACCTTTTATACTGGTCTGGAGGAGCCAGAGAGGAGCATCAGCCTGTGCAAGGCTTCTTCTGCAAATGGTAATAGAAAGGGAACAACAGGAATTTGATATCCTCTTCAGACATCTTTTCAAAAGTACCAATTAATCCTTCAAGGCAATTGTTCTTACATGTAGTGTTGAGACATAGGGGCATGTGGTCGGCTTGTGAGAGGCATGGCATGGGCAGGGAGTCCTCATCGGTTGTGGGGTTGTGGTCATATAAAGGACCATAGTTGATGAGCCCATAAAATCTCACCAAAACCAGGGGAGGGAGAATTACAGCTGAAGCTTTTTAAATAAGCCGTGGCATAAGAGTTAAAACAACAGAAAGTCTAAAATATATCCACCTTTATTTATTGATGTTGTAAATCTTCTCCAAAATGTGTTATCATAAATCATCTTCTTCAACCCATCCATCCAGTGTTACCAAACCATTTAATCAAGTTAGGCTTTTATGAAGTAAAAATGCAGAGTAAGCAAAGAGGTTTTCTTCTCTAACTGAACAATTTTCATAATTGTCTTTGGAGCCAACCCTCTATTCCAATTCAGGTGATTGTGAGATCCAAGCTGGCTGTACTGTCCTTTAATGTCATATCCCCAGGAATCCTATATATATTTCCAGTAAAATAACTATCCTCTACTTTCATCCTTCTGATTCCAAGAAGTTAACCTTTGAAACTTTTGCCCTTTTTCTACTGGAGGGGAGGGGTCGGGTGTCTTAGATTAATTTAATCAATTTGCACATGTTTATCATATTTTAAATATACTAACAATTGTCTATTTCTGTGGGTATTTTTCTCAATTAGTTACTTTTAAATGGTAATTTTAATGTAAGTATACTGATGTTTTGTAATTTCTCCAGTGATTTCTAAACTAAAAAAGTCATTCCTACCCACAAATAAGCTCAATTTTTACCTATAGAGTTATGTAGATAAATCTGAAATATCTTTTGGATTTTTTGTGTGACTTTTTTTTTTTAGCATTTAATTCTTAAATCTTATTGGAATTTAGTTTGCACTTAGTGTAAAATGATGACACAAAGTGATTGTTAAATGAATACTTAAAAAACTTTGAAATACTATTGAATTATTGACTCAACATCCACAATGATTTGTGATGCCAACTTTTATCATGTATCACTATTTATATTAAGATCTGTTTCCATTTATTTATCTATATCTACTGTACACTGATAGAAAAATATGAAATATTTTTTATTCATGAAAAGGAATTAACCTTTATTACTTGTTTCCAGAATTTTAAATAAATAAAATTTGACTTTTCATTTCTTTACAAAAATAAAACTATTTCATGTATTTTTCATGAAACAGTATCTGAAAACAAACAATAATTTAATACAATACTAACAATACATAATAGCTAACATTTGTTGAGAGTTTGTATATGCCAGGCACTATTCACCATACTTTATACAATATACTGGTTAGTTTTATGTGTCAACTTGGCTGGCCACAGAGCTGAGATATGTGAGCAAACATTATTCTGGATGTTTCTGTGAGGACATTTTAAAAATTAGATTAACATTTAAATTGGTGGACTTTGAGTAAATCAGATTGCCCTCCATAATATGGATGGGGCTCGTCCAATCAGTTGACAGCCTGATTAGAGAAAAAGACCAATCTCCCATAAGCAAGAGGAAATTAAGCCAGCAGATTCCTTCAAACTTGAACTGGCTCTTCCCTGGTCTTGAGCTTCTTGGTGCATCCTACAGAGTTTTATATTTGCTAGCCTCCATAATCATATGTGGTAATACCTTAAATTTCTCTTTTTCTTTCTCTATGTTTATATCATATATATAGAAAGAACTGTATAATATATACTTATAAATTTATTATATATTATGTAACATAAAATATTTTATTATATATAACATTATATTATAGAATCTATGTATATGTACACATATATGTGCATATATGTGTACATATATATATACACACACACACATATACATAGTTTTGGTTGTTTCTCTGGGGAACTGTGACTAATTCTTATGCATAATGTCTTTGTTCATCACAACAACCCCATGGGGTAGGTATATTTTTACCATCTTTATTTCAGAGGGGAGTATGCTGAGTCTGGGAAGTAACCTGTCCAAAATTATCACTAAGTGACAGGATGGGGATTCAAACTCATTGCCCACTATCTTAACAATGCAAATATACTTTCTCAGATCAATGAAACTAACCTTTAAAAATAATTTTTTCTTTAAAAACAAAGTATCACATTGTTGTCCTTTTTTGCATTTTATGCCTTTCTGGAGAGCTCCAATATTTTAAACTGTAAGTTCTTAAAGTGTTTATTGAAAAGCAAGTACTCAGAAGTGACTTGCCTTTTTTACTCCCATTCGCTGGTGAGTGTACAGTTCAGGTTTTCAGTAGGTATATGACCTATGATGACGACATTGTTCTGATGTTAACAGATAATGGTTTACTTTTGTTAATTTTTAAAGCATTAATAAATAGGAATTCTTAACAACTCTCAGGTTTAACTTCTAATACAGTAAATATTCATTGGTAATAATGTTCATAAACAAACTCTTTGGGCTCCTACATAATTTATGAACCGTAAGAAGTTCTGAGACCAAGAAGTCTGTGAACTACTGGTTTAGAGACATTTCAAAAATTGGCATTTTTTGAAATGATATTGTTATTTATCAGTTTAGCAGATGCATTTTCATAAAATTATTTAGTTCTTCCCATACTTAAATCTGGAAGAGGGAGGGGGAAAAAACCCTAAAATGAATATTCACAAATATCTTGAATGATATTTCAATTTTTTATGTTTTTACTTGGCCATGGTTAGAATAATTTTAGGCCGTGGGTCATAATTTCTACCAATTTTATCCAATTCCAATGGGGTAAATGCTATCTTACCTTCTTATAGATGTAAAAGAAAGACTAACAGAACATTTCCCTAACTTTCTCAAATGTTCAATATTGGACATTGACAAGAGAGCCCACTGAAAATGCATGTGGTAGAGAAGAGATCTCTGCACTGGCACTTGGGTGCACAGTGACTCTGTACTCCCTGGTCCAGCTGCCTGCGGCCAGTCCACATCCTCTGGGCATTCTTCCAAGGGTGGGGCAACAGCCGTAACAACTTAGCATCCCTTTGCTGAGCATTTCAGAGGAGCAGCAGCAGAGCTGAGGCAAATGAAGTGAGCTGACTGCTCTTAGATCAGTCACGCCCTCCAGAGATACAGCTGGGCTCAGCTCCAGAGCAGAAAGAGGAAGGAGTTCAAAAGGCTAAACTTCCCCCTCCATATTTGGCAAATGTGTGTTCTCCCAGTCCACCAGAAAAAGTTGCTGCCTTGACATTATTAGATGAGGCAATGAGATGGAACGAAGGAATTCCGGGCTGATTCTTCTGTCACTACTGTTTGTGGGGAGTTTTGTTTTGTCAAAATCGACACCATCATCATTCCTTATGTTTGCATAGAGCTTCCATGGTTTACAAAGCACTTTCACATTCATTATCTCTCAAGGACACTGTGAAGTAAACCAGGAAGGCATTGTTATCCTTACTTTACAAATCAGAAAACTGAGAATCTGGAGGACCAAGCAATTTACTCAAGGTCACAGGTGGCAAGAGCCTTGCCAGGCCTGGAAGCCACCTCGCCTGGTTTCAATCCTGCGGCAGGTCAATTGACTGTGCAGATAGCACACATGGCAGGCTTCTCATTATACCTGAAATAACCCAAGTGCAGGCATGTATTTTGCATAAGTGTATTTGAAAGGAAAGTAGAGACACAAAAAGGAAAAAGTGGAGATTGCAAAGGAAGAGAAAAAAGGATCAGGGGGAAGTGCACATCCCTTTTATAAAATTGTGACTGCTCTCATTTCTTTACTAATTACACAAAGAAAGTCTGAGCTCATCATCGTCAACTACAAGAAATGAAAGCAAAAATTATATATATGCACCAAAATCATCACGTAAAATAGTATGGAAAGACCTGTTGACGCAAGCTTTTCTTTATGTTTGGTAGTGGGCCAGAAGGAGTCAGGATGCTGAGGAGATTCCCAAGCAGGGGCAGGAGTCCTTCAGCCTTCACCAGGGGGCTCTCTCGAGGTCCCTAAGCATGTAGAGGCAACAGTCTTGGTTCCTTTCCACAGTTCATGCGGAATGCAGAAGGGCCTTTGGCAGGATAGGCTAGAGTTTCTTTAGCCATTAATTATTTTTACAGCTGCTGCTCTAAAAACAGAAAGGGTAAAAATTGCACCTTGTTCCATTGAAAGTGCAAAGAGAACTGGCAAAAAGAAACCTGTACCTTGCAAATGAATCAAATAAACTTTTCCTTTAATGCATTTTTGCTTATTTGAAAAATTGCTTGTAAGAGAGTATAACAAGTAACAAAACATGATTATAAAAATAATTACTTATCTCTAGACACTGATTGCTGACTTACATGGCCTTTTTCTTAAACCTCTTCTCTTTTGAATGGGCATATAATAATTGTTTTATGTAGTTAGACCTCTTTATGAGATATGCCATAATACATTCACATTTTGCCGATGAGTTTATACCTTAAAGCTACTTTATGTTTACATCTGGAATTAAAATAGTAAATTAGGGGCTGGGATTCAAACCTTTCTCAATTATACCAAATCCTCTTTCTTAGGAAATATGTTATATCCATTTTCTAGAGCATTAATGTGTGATATTTGTCTTCAGATAACATATAAACATTAAATAAAGCCATCAAAACATTCTTATGTGATGGATAAATCATAGCAATAAATAAGCCATTATATTAAAGAGAATGTCTGACTGTTTCTCACTTCTCCCATCAGTTAGGAGATTTTTTTCAAATAGATTTAGAATCAGTTACATACATTATCAATAGTAACTAAGAGCATGGGCTCTGGAGGAAACCAGGAACACAACACAGCCTTGCCATTTTTGGCTCTATGACCTTGAGCAAGTTCCTACAATCCTCCAAGACTCAGCTTTCTGCCCTGTGAAATGGAATAACAGTAGCACCAAGCTCATAGTGTTGTTATGGACATTAAAAAGGAAATATATGTAAGAAGCTCAGCACAGAGACTGGTAAATAGTAAGAGTTCAATAAAGGAGAGCTCGCGGTTTTATTTTTGTCTCCAGAATCCCTTTTTGTGATTTCTCTTGCAGAGGGTCAACCATACTAATTCTGCCCATTAACAAGCATACATGTGAATATATATTTGGGAAAAAGGGGAGATGAGAAAAAAAAATATCAGAGCCATTTAGGATAAAGTATAAACACTTTAGGGGATTTAATCAGCTATGTTTAAACTTAAGATGACATAAGAAAGGAGGTTTCAATGGAGGAATGTAAAATTTAGCTTCAGATTAAGTAATTTATTAACTATAACTTCTTAGTTACCTATGGGTTTTTTGTTTTGTTTGTTGTGTCTAGTTCCCCTTATTATCTATTCTTAAAACCAGAGTCATTACTTTTACTTTCCATTCTAATCAGTCACCAGGTCTTGCCAACGTTCCCTAGCTCACATCCAGTATTACATCCCAGGCTCAGTTCCCATCCCATTACACATAGGTTAATAATATTCTCCTAGGCATTCTGGCAGTCTTTTAATATCATTCTTCTATTCAGTCCTGCATTCTGCCAACAGATTAATGTTCCTCAAAACCATTTTGTTTCATCTCTCTGATTTCCCACTGCTTACACATGTAAGATTTTAATTCCTTGGTTTACCTTTCAAAACTCTATACAATCAATTTAACCTACCTTTCTAGCTAGCTCCATTCCCCAACCTCCCTCCCTCCCCTCTAACCAACCCTAGTACAGGGAGGTGGTGGAACATGAGAATAAGAATGTGGGCTTGAAAGCAGGCTGCCTATGAGGGAACTCCAGCTCCCCAACTCAACAGTTTAAGAGTTCAGACTTTCTCAATTATGGAACACGCATTATATGTACCTGCTGGAGGTTGGAATACAGGCTTTACCCATTGGTAAGGGTCCTATCAAAATCTGCAGAATGGGCTAGTAATCTAACACCCATGTTGAAAGTAAGTATCTAGATGGAGACTGCAAGAGTAAGACTGACAGCTGAAGGAGGGATTTAGGGCATCAGCAATGAGAATCTTGGGTGAGTCCCTTAGCCAAACTCAGGAGATCTAGAGAATCAAGCAGGGAGGAGTGCTGAGATAGAAGAGCTAGAAATGGTGGAGCTGGGAGAGGAAGTTTGTTTGAGGGCTACGAGTCTGCCTTTTCCTTCTGTTCTCTATCCTCCCTATCATACTCTTCCAGTAAGGAGTGCCCAGCAGTGCAAATCAACAGGGTCCTAAGAGGTCTGGAGTGCTATGCACTCAGGTGCCTGAAGGTGGCTGTGATTTACTAAACTGAGGTGGCCTCAGAGTTGGCTGGATGCTGAGGTCACAGATTCAGAGAGCTCTCCACTTTGGATCTGAGCTTCATCCAGGGGTACTTAGGGCAACAGATCCTTGGCAAGTTTCTCAGCTACTGTGGGAGAACAGGTCCTTACAACCCTCTTAAAGCTCAAGACCTCAGTAGTTCCCAGCATTCCTTGGCCCCATGGAGATTTGATCTTGGGCAGGCTTTGGCAGTTGTTTTTAGACCATAATCTACCCAGAATCCTCTATATTTCTTGTATGATTTTTATTATTGTATTTCTACACCACCTAAGTTCTTTGGAATAATAATGGTAATGTTTTTTGAGTCCCATCTATATTCTAGAACTAAATCATATTACCTCTAATCTTCACACTCTGTTCAGCCCCAACTTTATAAATGAAGAAACTGAGGCTCTTTTTAGTTAAGTGGTAGAGCAAAGACCTCCACCAAGTCTCTCTGCCTCCAGAGCCTAGATTCTTATAGCTTTCTTTATAAGATCTGCTGAACTCTTACCTTTCTCATTTGTTCCCCACAGCTTTGACCATTTTCTCATCCCCAGCAAATTCTGAACACAGGTTTTGGCTCTGAGCAGAGGCATACTTCATGAAATTTCCTGTCTCTCTTTCTCCACCGTCTTTTAACATAGGATGGGCTTAGAGGATGTGAAATGTAAACATTACAGTTGTTATTCCTCATAAAGATTTAAAAGAAAATATGGAAAGCAAAGCAAAGCTAATGACTCAGTGTCCATCTGTTAGTTATAACACAATAAAGGAGAAAGTCAGTCCCAGAATATAGCAAAAGTTAGATTTAGAAGATAAATGCAAGATATTTCAAAAGAACCTCATAAAAATTTATACTGTGCTATTTTATGACCTTCAAGCTAAACAGGCAATGTGTCAACAAATCTTTAAAGGGAAACTATTATGTGACAAGCATGGGAGAGGTGGCTGTAATATGTCTACCATGCTTTCTGAGTTTCATCTTTCCTATTGAGTTTCTTGTAAACTTTGCAACATTCCTAGGTTCAAGCTAACCTTTCTAAAATATTGAATAAATTATGTTAAATGACATGCTAGCAGTACCAGCAAATATTTTTTTAAGACTGTGCATTATTCATTCTGTTTTATGACTTTTTTTGCCAGGAAAGGTGAGATACCTTTTCACATAAAATGATATTCTTTTAACTTATAATTTGGTTAATAAGTAGAGTTTAGGACTTTATTTTTTACTTCAAGAACTGATGTTTGAATCAAATTGCTAATGACTTTTCTGCAGCTGTCATTTCTCTAGATCTATCTAACTGAAGTGATGTTTGGAAACCAAGAAATCAATAAAAAACATTTTTAAAAAGGAAAAATGCCCAATATTAGCTCTGTCATGAAAGTGTTATCAGACTAGCAATCTGGATCATAGAAATGCCTCCTAGTGGGCATCAGTAAAATAAAATTGTTAATATCCTTTACCTATTAGAACATATATTAGCAAGCAAATGTCTCATTTTTAAACTCAACTGTAACCACTTTATCGTCATGATTTATGTGTGACCAGGAGAGTTGTGTGACTCTGTGTGAAGCCCTCAGTCACAAAACAGAGCTACACATTGAATGCGTTCACACACAAATGGGGGAGGGGTTCACCAGAGTGGAGAAGGTCTTTCTCTGTAAGACTTAAGGACGGCTGACCTCTTCGTTGAAAAACATTGGAACTCCTACCCTAAAAAGCAGCCAGCGATCCAGCAGTACCCTGTTATTTTTTGGTACACATTCTAAGAAGTTATCATTTTCATGAGAATGAGGTGCTTATTTCACCACAGAAATTTTAACTTTGGAAAAAATCTCCTTGTAGTTCTAATTTCTCTGAGGACAGTATTTTTCAGACTTGTTTTTGTCTTCCATGTTTGGACATCTGAGTTCTCGCTTCCTGAGGCTTCTGCTTCCTCGGTACTCTATCCTTTGGTAGCTATGCCAGAAAACTGTTGCTAAAATAAAAGCTGAAATAATGAGGAAGTTAATTCACACTAAAGTCTATTTTTCCTCATTTAACGAGTTTTCTTTTGTTATATCTGTAAATTTGCTTCCAATTACTACATCGTTTTGGAAATGCTGATTTTTAAAAATATGTTGTTATTATTTTGCTCTTCCTGCATTAGCAAGCAAATGTTCCTGCAGAACAGTGAGTGAAGTATGTCTTTAACAATATGGCTCTTGCTACCACATTATTATACCTCCTTTAATAACAATCCCTAATATATTGGGTATTGCACAAAAAGTACTAAAATATCTTTCCAGAAGTACTGTTAACAAGTTAAGCACCTGATACATTGCTCATATTCAGTTTGTACCATTTTTAGGTAACATCTCAAACATGAGATACTTTCTGTCTGACCCAATGGCCTGGGTTGCTGATGAAAACACAAGCTTTGAGAATCAGAGGTCAATTTATTCTGATTAAGTAAAGCAGTGCATTACTGGTGTTGGAGTTAAACCAAACTGACATTCTCATGACTTTTATGGACTGAATGTTTGTGTCCCTCAGAATTCACATATTGAAGTCCCAATGCCCAGTGTGGCTATATTTGGAAATGGAACCTCTAAGGAAGTAATTAAGGTTAAATGAGACCATAAGAGTGGGGCTCTGATCCAATAGGATTAGTGACCTTATAAAAAGAGACACCAAAGAGCTCACTCTCTCCCCATGCACATTCACCGAAGGAAGGCCATGCGAGCACCCAGCAAGAATGTGGTTGTCTGCAATCCAAGAAGAGAGGCTCCTCAGACACCAGTTTCGCTGGCACCTTGACCCTGGGCTTCTTACTCTTCATAACTATGATAAATTAAATGTGTGAGCCCCCCCATTTTACAATTTGTTGTTATTGCTGGCCAAGCACACTAAGGCAATGACTAACCTGTTTTCTTGAAAAAAACTTAGCTAGCTATTCTTCAACTGAACAAATCAAGAAATAAAGATAATGCAACCTTAAGTTTTCCACAATAAGTTGCTATTTTGGGGTACGGCAAGTCTGTGATTGCTTTTTGCCTCAGGTTTTTCTCTGTGAAATGCTACTATAATGAACATGATTATTGAAATCTCACTAAAACCAACTTAAAACTATGAATCTAGGCATATCTCAACAATAGCATGCAAGTTTTGCCATAGTATTTAACTTCCAGACAAGGTATATCTATCTATATATATACACACACATAGAAATTGCTAAGAAATTGAAAGTAAAATAGAATCTTGCTTTCTAATACTTACTCATTAAATTATTTACAGTTGAGTAATATGAACTATATAGTTGCATAGTTAATACAGTTCATATAATTAGGTTAATAATGTTAAGCAAATTTAGTAACAATTGTTCTTGCAGTATGATTTGCATGGCAGCTAGAAGATACCAAACAAAACTCGCACAAGAAACATAAATTACTTGATTGTTATAAAACTCAAAACTACATAAATTTCTACCATCTTATATAATAAAGAACTAATTTTTTTCCACCATTTTCTCCCTAAAGAATGAATAAAAATGACTGTCATGAAGTTGTAATATACTACTTTTCAAGAATTAATATTTAATAATCATGCATTTTATCTATGGATGGTTTTCCAATTCAAAAAATAAGAATTGATTTTGTACTTAATTATTGGAGAAACAAATCTAAAAATGGTAAAAATGGTAAATGAAATTTTAAATCAAATTGTAAACATTTATAATCCAAACAATAAAAATTAGAACATTGCCACACTGGACAAAAGAACCAAATCAATACAGTACTTGTTCAGCACCAGCAGATGGACTGTAACCAATGTGACAAAAAATGAGTGTTGTTACAAAGTAACTATATGTGGAAACAGTATACCTGTAAAATCCAAACTAATTTCTGATAATAGAAGAGAACTTGATTAAATGACATTTCCACCTCTAACCAGGTTAATCTGTACTCTAATACACTCTCAGGCATATCTTTGCTTTTCCTTCATGACATCTCCCATATTTGCAATTAAGCAATCATTTGTATAATTCCTTGTATAATTACCTTGTAACAAGAGGCTCTAAGCTCCATTGGGGTGGGGCTACATCTCCCTTTCACAGCTGTGTTGCTAGTACCTACAACAGTAAGTGCTCAATAACTGAACAAATGGAAGGGGGAAGGTCTGAACATACATTTCTTAGTGGATTGATAAATGAAAAACAAAACTACTGAAGCTGTAGGAGTGACAGAGCAAAAGAGAAAGACCACACTTGAAGGTCATTTGTATGTCAGGCAGTGAAAAACACCTGAGGTCCTTTGGAAAATGATTCATTCTATTTCCTCACGGAAATCTCCCACCTAGTAAGTTCAGCCTATTTCTTAAAATAGCAAATACCCAGATCATAATAAATTTGTTCAGGAGGCATTCTGATGAATATTCCCTATGTTACTCTATGGAGTGGATGTAGGATATACAAATATTCCAAACTCATTTAAATGAATCAGGAATTTTTGAAAACTCACAATGGTAGTCACCAAAAGTTGTGGCTTACTAAAAGGCTTATAAGAGGACAATAAGTGACAATTTAAATATACTCTTAACCACTAGATTATTAATTAACTTGATTCTCTGCAAGAAGATCTGTATTACTGAGATAATTTTCTGAATGAAAGCAGTCAAACATGGAAGTATGTTCTAAAGTCTTAAATTACTTCTCATTGTGGATTATAGAGTTACGTGTTTTAAAGAAAACTTCAGTGCATTTATTTAAAGGCATCCTGTAATAATAGAGTTGGAGGGGATATTACGTGTTTCATAGAGTGTGTTTGTGTGTGCGTTTTCCTTCTCATCTTTGTTTCTCTTTTTGTTTTTTTATTTGCTCTTATATTATTTTTTCTTTTTTGATTGTTTTGTTCTTCTAAAAATGTTTGGGATTTTTGTTTTATTTCTCTCCCTGTTTTTCATTGAAGCATTGAAATTTTTGTTTATTGTCCTAGTAGTTGATTTCACTCATTCATTGAATAAAAATGGCAAAGTCATTCAGCAGACAATGTAGGCACCTGCATGCAGTATCAGTGAATATGAGGTTTGACAGCGTTAATGGCCCCTCATGGACCAGTTAACACTGATCTTGGCCTACGAAAGCAGCACATGAATATGGGCTCTGAGTCCGCTTCTGGGCATCAAATATACAACCACCGCAAGAGGACTCTTGCTGTACATAAAGCTTCCCAACTGACGAGAATTCATGCTAGATAATCCCCCTAAGTTTGTTTAGCTTCTTGCAAATGATGAACATTTTTGCTTACTTTGGAATTAAGCCTGCTAGGAGATGGGTTAACCTGGCAAGCAGGTAAGCTTGAGCAGTAATTGTTCATATGCATCTTATGGGTTGTTTTGACTTTTCTGGTCTTAGTACCTTCCTTAATCTTGACTACACAATCTTAAAAGCTCAGCGATAGCTGTAAGAGGTAAGAAATGTTCAAGGAAATGAGACTGGCAACTGTTATTGGGGGCTGAGCAAGGAAATTGGACTTAAAAGGCAGGAAACAGTTGCTGAAGATAGTTTGCCATTTAAAAATAATGTGCATCGGGGCATCATAAAAACTAACTTAGTTTCAAATTAAGGAAATATTCAAGCACCTATTATGTGATGACCCCCACAGAAGTGCAATTACACACAGTAAAACAGCAGAGATTAAGTGAAGTGCTTATTCAGTGTGATGGATTTTGACGGTTGTATATACCCATGAAACTCAGATTCCTATTGTGATACAGAACTTGTCTATAATCCTAGAATGTTCTCTTCTGCTCCTTCCCAAGCAACCTCTAAACTTTTCACAACTATTCTGGTATTCTCAATCACAGATTAGCAGAATCATACAGTGTGTTCTACTTTGTGTCTTGCTTCTTGCAATCAGCATAACTTTTTGAAGTTTATCTACATTGCACACATCAGTAGTTCTTTTGTATTGGTGAATTATACCAATATATTGTATGAATCTATCACGGTTCTTTTATCCATTGTTCTGTACTTGGATATTTGAATTGTTTCTACTTTTTAGCTATTTATGAATATATCTTTATGGAACATTTTTTACATTGTTTTTTGGTACGTGTGAAAAACGCTTCTTTTAGTTCAATGCCCAAAGGTAGAATTGCTGGATCAAAGGGCAGGTATACGATTAAATTTATGAGAAACTGCTAGTCTGATTTCCAAAGTCGTTGTATACCATTTCACAGTCCTACCAACAATGCACAAAATTTCAGTTGCTCCATATCTCCTCCAACATTTGGTGTTGTCAGTCTTTTTAATTTTAGCCACTGTAGTGAATTCATAGTGATATCTGATTGTAGTTTTAATTTACTGTACACTGATTATTAATGAGACTGAGCACTTTTTCATGTGCTTATAATATTATGCACATATATCTTTATCAAGTACCCATTCAAACAGTTCACCTGTTTTTATTGGGTTGCCTTAATATTAAGTGGTAGAGGTGCTTATATGTTTTAGACAAATACCTTTGTGTTGCAAATATTTTCCCTAAATTTGCATCTTAAATATTTACTTATTTACCCCCCTTTATTATTATTTTTTATTAAGGTATTATTGATATACACTCTTATGAAGGTTTCACATGAAAAAACAATGTGGTTACTACATTCACCCATGTTACCATGTCCCCCCCATACCCCAATGCAGTCACTGTCCAACAGTATAGTAAGATGCCACAGAGTCACTACTTGCCTTCTCTGTGTTACGCTATCTTCCCTGTGACCTCCCCCACACCATATGTACCAATCATAACACCCCTCAATCCCCTTCTCCCTCCCTCCCCATCTGCCCTCCCCAACCCCTCCCCTTTGGTAACCACTAGTCCGTTCTTGGAGTCTGTGAGTCTGTTACTGTTTTGTTCCTTCAGTTTTGCTGTGTTGTTATACTCCACAAATGACGGAAATCATTTGGTACTTATCTTTCTCCGCCTGGCTTATTTCACTGAGCACAATACCCTCTAGCTCCATCCATGTTGTTGCCAGTGGTAGGATTTGTTTTCTTCTTATGGCTGAATAATATTCCATTGTGAATATGTACCACATCTTCTTTATCCATTCATCTGCTGTTGAACACTTAGGTTGCTTCCATATCTTGGCTATCGTAGTGCTGTGATAAACATAGGGGTGCATATGTCTTTTTGAATCTGAGAAGCTGTTTTCTTTGGGTAAATTCCAAGGAGTGGGATTCCCAGGTCAAATGGTATTTCTATTTTTAGTTTTTTGAAGAACCTCCATATTGCTTTCCACAATGGTTGAACTAGCTTACATTCCCACCAGCAATGTAGGAGGGTTCCCCTTTCTTCACATCCTTACCAGCATTTGTTGTTCTTAGTCTTTTCAGTACTGACCATCGTAACTGGTGTGAGGTGATATCTCATTGTGGTTATTAAATATTTATTTTCTTAACATTGACATTAATAAGCAGAAAATTTTAATTTTGGGTGAAGTCCACTTTATAAAATTTCCTCTTATAATTAATATATTTTGTGTTCTAAGAAATAGTCTCTTCCAGGGTTGCAAAGCTAATCCTCTGTTTTCTTCAAGGCATTCATAATTTTACTTTTTACATTTAGAACTATGAGCCATCTTTAATTAACTCTTACGGCTGTTGTTAGGTATTGTTTAAGGTGCACTTCCTTTTTCATATGTCATCTTTTGTAAAACCATTTGTTAAAAAAGACATTCTTTACTTCCATTAAGTTATCTTGGTGCCTTGGTTAAAAAAACTAATAAAATGACTATAAATGTGGGTGTTTCTGGATTCACTATTGTTTCATTAATCTATTAGTCTATCTTTATACAGTACCACACTATCTCCATTATAGTAAGTTTTGAAATCAAATAGTACACATACTCCAAAGTATTTTTTTTCCAAGATTATTTTGGCTATTCTGAGAAGTTTGTATTTCCATATAAATTTTAGAATCATCTTGTCAATTTCTACTAAGAAACAAACACCACTTAGATTTTGTTGGGGAATACTTTTGAATCTTTAGGTAAAATAAAACAGAATCACATCTTAAAAATATTGAGTCTTCTGTGGCATCTTACTATACTGATGGACAGTGACTGCAATGGGGTATGGGGGGGGGACCTTGATAATATGTGTGAATGTAGTAACCACATTGTTCTTCATGTAAAACCTTCATAAGAGTGTATATCAATAATACCTTAATAAAAAAATATTGAGTCTTCCTGTTCATGAATATGGTATATAGTATATGCTTTTATTTATTTTGAGATTCTTTAATTACTCTAAACAGTGTTTTGTAGTTTCAGTGTGAAAGGTATTGCAAATATTTTATTCAATTTATTCTTAAGTATTCTATATAACTTGATGCTTTTTAAAATAGTATTATATTTTTAATTTAATCGCTCTTTGCTTGTATGTAAAAGTAAAATTGGTATTTTTACACTGACCTTGTATCTGCAACATTGCTAAAATTACTTATGCACTCCAGTGGTATTTTTGTGGTTATTTAGTTTTCTGCATACATGGTCATACCACCTGTGAATAAAGATAGCTTTACTTCTTCCTTTCTAATATTTATTAGACATTAGAATGTTTTATCTTTTTTCTTTTTTCTTTCTTTTTTTGTCTTATAGCACTGACTGAAACTTTTAATAGAATATTGGATAAGATGCATAAAGAAGACATTCTTGCCTTATTCCTAATCCTTGGGGAAAGTTTTTTCTTGGAGAAGAGATGACCAGATATACATTGATACATGGGCTGTGGCTAATGGTTTAGTTAGATTATCATCAGTTACAAGGAACATGATTGGAAAATTAGTGAAAGTGAGGCCCAGAAGAAATATGCAGACGTATTTTGGGTATAGATCTGAGGATATTTGTGGTACACACCAATGCTCACCAAACAGCCATTTGAGCAGAAAAGGAGGACACAATGATCCATTCTGTGGGCATGAATGAACCTGTTTTTGCAGCTCTCCATCTCTTTCCAGTGGGCTCATAAACAAAGTGGTCATGGGCAGCATGGAAAGAGGTTTTTCACAAGCTAAGCAGTGCACACTTCCACTTATCAAGGCTGATCTGATAACAGCTACTGCTGAGTGCCCAATCTGCTATCAAGAGATTAATTCTGAGCCCCAATGTAACACCAATTCCAGAGGATGGGTCAGCTATAGTGTAGTAAATAGATTATATTGTTTCTGTCCTTGAAGGTGGATACTTTGTTTTCACTGGAATAGAAACTTGCTATGGATATACATTTGCTTCCATGAAAATCACCCTCTGTGGACCTAAAGAATGCCTTACGCACAACCATGATATTCCACACAGCTTTGCTTCTCTCCAGTGAAATCAGTCTATAGCTAAGCAAGGGCAGCAGTGGGTCTGTGCACATTGGAGTTTTGTCTTATTATCTTCTCATCACTCTGAACCAGCTGACCTGATAGAACAGCCTTTGAAGACTAAATTATGATGCCAGATGGGTGACAATAACTTGAAGGGCTGAAGTAGTGTTATCCAGGATGAGATAAATGTTCTGAATCAGTGTTCAATTTAGGGTACCTTTTCTCTTGTAGCCAGGATTCACAACTCTGGGAATTAAGTGGTAATGGTAGTGATTCATATCATTATTCCTAATGAGTCACTAACAAAATTATTGTTACTCACCTCTATAAGCTTGGGTACTTCTAGTCTAGAAGTTTTAGTCCTCAAGAAAGGAATGCTTCTACTAGGGGACACAAATAACTCCATTAAATGGAAACTTGACTGTAAGGGATCCTTATGATAATGAATCAATGGGTAGATAAGGAGGCTTTTAAACTGGCTGAACTGATTGGTTCTGACTATCAAAGCATGCTAAGTTTCTATGGCACTATGATAGTAAGGAGGAATGTATCTGTAATTCATGAAATCTCTTGGGACACATATTAGTAGTTCCATGCTCTATGATAAAAGTCAATGAAAAATTACAGCAAAACCACTAATGTCTCATACCCTTTAGCAATGAAGATTTGTTTTATCCCACCAGGCAAATAATTACAATCAAGGAGAAGAGCAAGAGAGAGAATCAAGTTATAAATATTAATTTTGTGACCATTTGCAGAAATCAAGACTACAGTATTTGATTATTTATTTTTATAAGAATAATTTTTTTATTAATGAACTATATTTTTCTTCCCTCAACCTCCATCATATCACATAAAATGTGTTAATAGCAGCTAAACTTATATCTCAGTATTCAAGTTATAATATATCAAAAAGGGAGTATGATTCAGCTAGAAGAGAAACGAACTTTAACCAAAATTGAATAAAGTGATTTTGTATCTTAGGGAGAGTGTTTTCCTTTTTTTATTTGTATGTCAGACACTTTTTTTCATGTTATACAGAAATATGTTTTTACTTACCTTTATTTGGAAATTTAAGTATGGTTAAATGAGGTATATACGGGTGACAAGTTGTGTAATAATGGACTGTTATACTTTGTTGTGTCAATTCAGCTAAGCTAGAACTGTTTCTCAGAATTCCTCTCACTGTATCATTTCAGTTTATGATTGGCCACAACAGAGACTTTGCAAGATCAGGAAGGTGATAATGAAGTAATAGCTAGTAAAAACTAGCTCTGAAGTTTGGAATAAGGCCAGACACTGTTGCTGCTCACACATGCCGGGCTAATCTGCGGGCTCACCTTACTGATGTCAGGGAGCAACAGCCCGGTGTACTTTTCTGCTAATCAGAGTTACTCTTTTGAGTTCCTGTGAATCCTAGGCCAGGTCATGTACAGCTTCATGGAGAACGTTGCCAGCTGAACTGGCAATTCACTCACATTGTCAAAACTAAAGCAGGTAAGATGAACCCACGTTCTTATTTGTTCTGATGGGTTCTAGTTCCTCATAGATTTCAATTATTCCCCATAGGGTCCCTCAAGGTTGCTTGCTCTCTTCCTCTCATGTATGTATTTCCTTACTGACTTCAGGCTTACCAGCACAGAGACAACAGCCTTTATAGACATCTACTCAGCTCCCACAAATGCATTAGGTTTAATACTCAAAATAAATCCACTGTATATTATATATAGTAGTTCTCTTACCTGATGGGACCCTAACTGATATGCCCTGGTATGGTGTTCTTTGTTTATCCTGCTTGGGATTGGTTGAGCTTCTGGGTCTGCATGAAATTACACCATAAATTACTGAAACTCCATTATTATTTTTCTGTTGCCAACACCCCTTCCACCATTTTTATTTTTTATTTTTTGCTTTAGTTTGGTTAATTCCCATTGCTCTATTTTCTAGTCTGATGATGGGTGAGCTTTTAATTTTTCATATTACATTTTTATTTTACTCTGACATTTCCTTTTCTTAGTTTTCATTTCCCTGTTGAGATTTCTTATTTTCCTTTTTTAAATCTTTTTTTCCTCATTAAATACTTGAGTATTTTTTATAACGGCTCTTAAAAGACATAGTCTACTAATTTCACCATCTGTGTCATTTCTGGGTCTATTTTTAATTGAATGACTTAGTTCTGATTATGGATCATGTTTTCCTACTTCTTTGCATGTATAGTATTTTTTTTCATTATATACTGGGTATTATAGATGATTCGTTTTTGATTGCCTGAATTTCATTGTTTTCCTTAATAGAATGTTAAATATTATTACCATAGGCAGTTAATTTAATTGCAGTAGAGTTTAATTCTTTCAAGTCTTGTTGTTAAGAGAGGTCAGGAGTATTTTGTAGGCCTAGATTCATCCTGCTCCTGAGGTAGGGCTTTCTGGAGTTTCTATTGAACCTGCGTTGTTCGTAAGGTTCTTTTACCCGGTCAACTTAGAACAGACATGTCTTCCTTCTTTGCCTAGTGCTGGGAGTTCAATTCTCAGCTTTTCAGTATTTCTACTTTAGTATTATTCTTTGCCCCATCTCAGGAAGTTTTTACCTGCATATACACTGTTCACTATTCTGCCAAAGAGTCAAGGGGATCCCTAGGCAGAGGTCTGGAACTCATTCTCTGCACAGCTCACTTCCAGAACCTTGCCATACAAATTCCAGTCACCTCACTCTGAATTCTGACTTCTGGTCTCCTCAGCTCAGGGAGACTGCTGTGCTCTGTTTGGGCTCCCCCAACCCCCTGCACGAACCCCAAGCCACCTTCTAGAAAGTGAGGCCAGTAGAAAGCTGGTACAATGGCAGAGCTCACCTCTTTTTTGCCCTTCTTTCAGGGAATACAGTCTTGTGCTGCATTTTGTTCAATATCTAAAATGAGTGATTTCATAAATTTTTCCTGTTTTATAGTTGTTTATAGTGGGGAGCCTACTGTGACACCAGTTCCTCTGTCATGGCTGGAAGTAGAATCCATCTGTTCTGTTCTTGTTTAATCTTGAAAACAAACAAATCTATTTACATATATTTGGCTTAACATTAAACCAAAGGAATAAATTCCACAGCAAGCAGAATCACTTAAAATTCTTCAATCACCCCCTCCCTACCCCTGACGGTTCAGGATTTGATCATCTTAAAAGCAGAATCATTTGAATGTTCAGACATTTGCATGTAAATTTTTATTTTGTTCCTTTTGTTCAGCTCAGTGGTTGTCAAAATTTCCTGTGTAAATTTTTTTAAGAATGACTATAGAAATCAATGATCCCCTACTTAATGGGATATTTAAAGACTGTTCTAGGATAGTTTTGACTATAACATATTCAAGTTCAATTTTAGCTCCAATGTAAAATGTGAATCTATTGTATGTTTTTCATGGATATTGGACTTATTTGATTACATTATGATTTGTTTATCTTATGAAAACTTTCAAGGACAACTCAGTCCTGTGGAAAGGAGATGGAGGGAAGTCATTTTGTGTATAGAGCACCTAAGGAACGATCCACATAAAGAAAACTAGAACTGAGATACTAGGACTTAGATAGGAAGGAAAATATAATCTGTGTCTCAACTTTTCTTCCCATATACATTGAAAAGAATATATATGCCTAAAGCGTGCTCCAGAAAAGTTGTCTTAAAGAGAGTGCCCTATATATGGAGGAGAAATGAATTAAAAAGTTTTTATCTTGTATGTGCCATTTTTAACATATCTGGATCCTTAGTGCTTTCCTGTTGCTGTTCATTATAAAGCCTTTTTGATTATTTGAACTTAAGATTTTCCACTAATTTATTTTTTAAAATTTAGCTTGAAATAAATCATTTTAGTCTTGCAGAAAAATTTAAAAAGTAGTGCAAGGAATTTTCCTCAGATTCCCCAAATTAACATTTTATCATATTTTCTATGTATGTATGTGTGTGCATGATTTTCCTGATTTTTTTGAGAAAAGGTTACAGAAATAATGAGACTTTGCACATGATCCAGGATCTAATCCAGCATTTGCATTTAGTTGTCCTATGTCTTTAATCTCTTTTAATCTGGTACTTACTCTTTTTTGATGCTCATGACCTTGATACTTTTGAAGAGTTTAGTTCACTTACTTGGTAGGATATCCCCCAATTTGGTTTTGTCTTAGGTTATACATACTTTGCAGAAATAGCACAAAAGTGACCCTCTCACTGTTTTACATGAGGAAGTTGCCAAATTATAATTTTCCTCAACTCATTTTTTTCTTAAAAAGATCCTTATTATGATATACATGGTCCTACATGATCTGACCTCTGCTTACTCTCCTTTCCTCTCTCATTCTGTGAATTGACACTGGACATATCCATTCATTTAAAAAAGTATTGCTGGAGAAATTCCAATTTCTACTATATTCACCATCTCTAGTGAGATCTGACATATGTTGAAGCTATGTTTTGATTTGGCACACAGCATGTTCAATGATGGTTCCTTACCTCGTATGAGAAATGAAGAAGGAATCTTTGGGCACAGAGCAGATGACACCTCCTCCTGTCTTGTATTGTGTTTGGATGTCATTTTATGTAAATGAGGTCAGATAGAGTTTTTTGGGGACTTCTTTTTTTTTGCTCTGTTTTGGTGGGGTAGGAGTAGGCTAAAGCCATAAGAAAAATATGTGGGTCTAGTGTATCCTATTTTGTCTGTTTTGTGAGAAGAGTTGAACTCCACTTGATAACAAGTAATAGTGGAAAATACTAAAAAAAAATACATATATATATCCTTGAAAATATCATGTTCTCTGTTCTCTATACATATGTTCCTTTGTACATACGGTCTACCTGAGACACTTTCATCTCCTCCAGCCTCCTCCACTCTACCTGGCTAACTGCATCATTTGTAGCTCTCCCTACCCTGGAATAGTCCTGTTTTTTGTTCTCTTACCAGCCCCTAATCCTATCAAACCATTTGGATATTTTTAATTACCTGTTTTATGTGCTTCTACCCTGGTAAACTCTAAACTCCTTGTAAAGAGAGAAAGTTTACTCTGGTAAACTCTGAACTCCTTATAAACTCTAAACTCCTTGTAAAATCCCAGTACAGTACTTGACACGTAGAACATTTTTAAAATATAATTTTGAATAAATTTGTTTTAGGGTGTAATTCTTTGGGAAGTTTAGGAAGAGGAAGTTCAAGTGCAAAAATTAAGGATGCAGGCATTGAATTAAAATAAAGATGAGTTTGTACCCAGTTCTACTACTTCTTAGGTCAGTAATTACAGGCAACTTCATTAATCTTCACTGGCCTTTTTTTTCTTATCTGGAAAAGTGAAAATAATAACCCTTATTTGGGATTAAATGAGTCAATGCATGTCAAATGCTCGGTACAAATGCAGGTCATTCCAGTAGTGCTCCATAAGTGGGGGCTGGTATTGTAGTTGTTATGAGTCCATGGTGTGAAAAAGTAAAGTAAAAACCTGAGGCCATAAAGGAGGAGCAAGCATCTAACAGCCAGACACCTTAAGGAAAAAGCAACCTCAGGGAGGCAGAACAATCCCACGTGCAGATTTTCTGTTGCTGTTGAAATGTTCTCTTCCTGGAGCCAAGGGTTTTTTAAATTAAAGTTAAAGGTAGCCATCTGATAAATGCCAACTCCAGGCACAGTAATGGTTAAGCAAAAGGCAAAAGGTTTGGTGTGGCAGAAGCCACTCATTGCACTCTGGGACATCATGCTGGAGCAGCCACTCCCTGAGTAATATATGTTCAATCTGATGTTAGGATTGTCTGGCTGGAACCTTCACTCTGCACCAGAACGTGCATGTATGTGAGACAGCACTGCAGAACACAGCCACTTAAAGTATGCTCTCAGCCATCAAAATGCCTTTAAGACCTTGGACATATAATGTGACATCTAGTGTGCCACATCTTCTTTTACCTCTAAAATGGTGATAAGAATAGTTCCTGGTTTATAGGGTTGTAAGGATTAGTGAACTAGTCTATGTAAATTACTTAGTCTAGACAGAGTAAGCACTCACAAATGTTAGCTATCATTATTCTGTGTGTGAGTATATTTGAGTTTGTATGTGTACAACCATATTATTCAAAGATGTCTTTGCTTTTTAGTTTTATGTTAACTTCTTGGTCTAATGATTTATCTTCAATGCATAGATTGCATTCTCTCAAATATGCTCATTTGGATATTTAACATATTTCAGCAGAGAAGTACTGTATTTTTAAATACTCTGTTTTAGATACAGAAGAGGTGTCTTACTGGGAATATGCCAATTTTTCTGTGGTCAGCCTATAATCAGCAACTGGCATTCTTGGCTAAATATTTATGGTAATATCCATGTGATGTCTTTTAGTGTTTAATGAACAAATAAAAAATACAAATAAATTTAACTTATGGAAGTAAATTCCTCTAAATAATAAAAAAATTTCAAGATTATTTTCTGAAATACACACTACTGCTTTAGTTAACACATTGTCTACTTAGGTTTACAGACTATAGCTTTATTTCATTCTTCTCTGCTGGAAAGAAAACACTTGGACATGCTTATTCTTATGCTTTGGAGAAAATACTATCTTCAAATCTTCGAAGATTAGAACTTTTACATCCAGTAACTGTAATCTCAGCTAGTTTTATTTGCTGATTAGTTCTGAGAAAAAGGTAATGCTATTTTTCAATAGGTTTCGTAGAACCATTTTTATACAATCATTTTGTTTTTTACTGTCTTAAAAAGAATTACACTTTTTACAATTCCAAGAAGTAAACTGCTATGAAATACTGTGCTCTGAAGGAGAAAGAACAAAGCATGGAGAGAGGTTTTTCATACATATGCTAATTTATATTAATTTAAAGGGAAATTGTCCCATATGGTTCTGAAATGCTACATATATAATTAAATAACCAGACACAGAAAAAAATCTTTGCTTGCTACCATACTCATGTTCTGGTTAAATAAAGAAATAAAAGACAATTTTTCTGAGGCAAATTCGTCTTGTCTTTGTCCTTGCAGAAATCTGTAGCTCCCAGTCCCTGTTTTGAATGCTTAGCACATATTTATAGCACCTGGGATAATTTTAGAATTCACTGTTTTTATTACATCCATAATATGAGGATATATCAATAGGAATATTTAGTGGAGTTTCATAGTCTGAGTTATTAGGCTATAAAGTTGATTACCTTAAAATGTAAATATAAAAATTCAGGTTATATAGAATTTTCCATTCACAGTAATTGAGCATTAGCTAGGAGGGTGATAGGTGTCCTTCAAAATATGTTATTCTAAGGGAATAAATAAATAGGTAAAAACATGCTAACATTTCACTATGATTCTATTTGCTGTAATTCAGCACAGATAAACACAGCTAACTAAAGTCTAACTTTCTGACTGTAACTCTGATACATAAGTAATAAAGAGCTGATTTTTTTTAATTGGTTATTTTAATAACTTGTCTGCAATACATATATATGTATGTATGTTAAAAATAATTACCATGGGTTGAATTAAATTACAATCTTATTGAATAGAATTATTATGTTCACATTTTCTAGCCAGAAATAGAAACAAATATTATGACATTTGACCTAATGGGCCATGCAAAATATTTACAATTAAGAGGTATGCTAGTCATAAATTTGAATTCTCTGTGATGACAACACATTGTAGGGAAGTCTCTGTTTGTTAGTGAAATAGATAATATTTCTCGAGCTTGTTTCAGAGCTTACAGACTTTCAACATTGGAGTACCTAATTAATGGAGATCATTTTTTCCAATCTATGGAATTGGTTTGATTGTGTGAATAAAGCTCTTCTTTTAACTAGATCCAAAATGGACATTGTAAAAATAAAAAATAAGCTTCTTATTTAATTATATTTGAGATAGTTCATGTTTTTAAACATATAACAACAAAAAGCAAACTGAAAAACCTGGAATTAAATTTATTTGCTTAATTTTTTAAATGAAGGGGTTTATGAAATGCACTTGTTATCTGTGACTCGTTCCCCTCATTAAATTACATAAAGAATGTGTTTTGCAGTGCCTTGCATTTGATATTTTATATCAAAGAGTTTTAAAATATAGAATTATATTTGATTTTTACCATAGCTTTTTGAGTGAACCAGGGTAGATACTGTTATGCAGGTTTTATAGGTGAGTAAAACATTTTAGATGAATATGCTGTTTCCTCACTAGCAGATGTGTGTGTATATACTCGTGTGTGAGTGTATGTGTACAATACTTATGTAAATGGTAATGTTTATACTACTGTGGAAATAACTGGAATTATATCCTGGATTCTCAAATCAATTCTGGATTCTCTAAATTCCAACAACATTTAAAAAAATTATTTCACCACATAACACTGAGGTTAAACGTTTATTCTACAACCATTCATTATTGAGAGGTCAAAAGTATTTTTGTTTATATCTAGTGGGAATAAAAAAGACCCATCAAAATCATAACATTTGTAGATATGAGGAGATCTTTTGGAATCTTTAGGAAGAATTCGTGCATGAACACAAAACTATAATACACTGACTAGTCAACAAATACGTTTTGAACACCATCTGCATGCCAGGCAATATTCTAGGCACCAGGCACCTAAGAGTGAACAAAACACGTAAAAATAATGGTAGTCATGGACCTTGCATTGTTTCCTGATCAAAGTTGGCAAAAGTGATTTTCTGAAAAGTGTGCCTATAAAAGGGATCGAGGTAAAAAGCCTTAGATCCATGATTCTTACTTTCTCTAACTGGCAGATTCCCTAGTGCCCTTGTTAGAAAGTATTCAGAAGGAAAGAAATAAATCAAATTTCACCCCATCTATGTATATGTGAAGATTGATTCCTACACAGGTAACAAAAGTGGCAGCATTTCAGGAATGTCACCCCAAAACATAAATGTAAACACTAACTACTGATTGATGATATTGAAGAAATATTTGTTCTTTCTCTACTTAGGAAATAAAATCTGTAAATGCCATCTTTTATCCAGAAATGCCAGAATTTAAAAGGTCTAATCTTAGTCCCATTTCCAGTTGTAGGGTCAGGTGAAATCTTGTCTCAGTAAAAGAGATCATTAACATGGACAGTCTGCAACAATTTAAACTGGACATAGAAACGGAAAGGTGAAAGATCAAGATCTTTCCAACTTTATCATTTGGCTGAATACTTGGGGATATTTTAAAGGTCCTTTCCCAAATGACTCCCTATAATAAAGAAAAACTTTGATTTAAAACATTGAGTGAAGAGACACTGAAGATGCATCTGGTTTGCTTAGAAATTATTTCTAATCAAAAATAAAAGAAGAGACTACTTTCCTATGATGTTTATTAGTTGGCCAGCTTTGGGGGCTATGATAATAACCAAGAATCAACCGTGACACTGAGATGTCACTCATTATTTCATATTTAGATTATAGATGTTTAGGATAATAGAATAATGATATTTGTACCTGACTAGTTGAGTCATGAAGACGAAGGCCAATAAGGTTAAGGGACAACACTTTGGTTGGAACAAATACTTGAGCCACTGCAAAAAGAATAATGAGAAATGCTTATTCCTGATACCACATTAAACAATTAGCACTATCATAATTTCTAATTTATGTCTTACTTGATTCCTTTGTTCAATGGTTCTTAAATTTACTTTCATAAGTTGCCATTTTGATCAGTCTAGATCGAAAATATTTTGAAATATATTTTCTCAGTTTCTAACACTTTGTTCATTATGCTGTCACTGAATAGTCCACTAGATATTTTTATATTTTCATGGTCCTGACACGAAAGAACATCACTGCCACCCCATAACATTAAAGAGGATTTCTAGCCTGGTATTTCTTATGATGATTTATAATTCTCACACAAGTATTAATATACCCTTGGAAGCCTTTATCTTGGTATAGGAAAAGAATAAAATCAAAGTAGCTTTGGGTAAGCTTGCCCACTTGGAAGCATTTAGGTATTTAAAAAAATCTTATACTTGGAGGCTGCCATATTTCTAATGTTTGGCTGTTTTGGCTCTGCAGCCTCCATAAAAAATGGCCCTGCCCCTCCCCTAGCCATGAGAAGAATTATGTTCTAATGTTTATATTGTATTTGGGTTGCTTCTGAGCTACTCATCAAAACCTTGACTTTGTGGTTTCAATATAATTTTCACTGAAGCATTAAGAACAGATGTATGAGCCAATCACAAGTCAAAAAATATGTAAATATGGCAATTAAATCAGCATAAATAAGAGTAGTTTGCTTTTTTTGGTCACCACAAAGAAACAGAAGATTATTACTCACTGGTATAGAAATATGTTCTGAAATAAAAATAAATAAACATGCCTATATTTTTTCAAATCTTAGTTCAATGTTATTAATCAAAATTATTGTAACTTCACTGTACACTAACTTTTTCCTAAAGTGTAGTTGATATCAATTTACTAACATCTACTTCAATATAAAAAAGTGATTCCAATGTCTTGGATAACCTTTCAAATGCTAAAATTATCTATCAATGTATTTTTAAGTTGCTGGATAAATAATTTGTTTAAATAATATAATAAATTCTCTAAATAAATTTGGATCAAATATGCATGTTAGAAGATATTTTGGGATACTCATTAAAGAGGCATTACTTTTGATACTACTTTTATTCTATTACTCTACATCCCAATTTCATGTAATGAAAATTTTAGTTTAATTTTTTGTTGAAGTATAGTTGCTATACATTATTATATTGGTTTCAAGTGTACAACATAGTGATTCAGTAGTTACCTATATTATTAAATGCTCACTCCAATAAGTGTAGTTACTATCTTTCAACTAAAAATACATTACAGTATTGTTGACTAGATTCTCCATGCCATACTTTCATCCCTGTGATTAACTTATATTACAAATTTTTGTGCCTCTTTATCCCCTTCACCTATCATGTAGTGAAAGAATTTTAAAAGTGAGAGTCCTTCAAGGTTAAGATCAACTAGCTATTTTAGAGATCTGACAGTCAGACGGTTAGTTGCATGGTTAATTGAGAAAGGAGAATCAGATTTTAGTTAGTTGACTTCCAGTTCTTTGGTACCTCTTAGTACCTGTGAAAGGGAACAAAATAAAATTCTAACAACTAAGTTTTAATCTTTGATCACAAATCTAAGCTTGTATGTTCGGCAATGGTGAGAGGTTTCAATAATCCGTTATACTTCATCACGGTTGTCAAGCATGGGGTCAATCACTTCTTTTCTTTCCACCTTTCCTGTTGGTACAGATGATAAGAATAAAGTGGGATGATGAGACTCACTGGCCATAATAAGTAATCAAAAACAGAGGGTAGAAATGAAAAAAATCTTGTAAAGAGGCCTCTTGATATTTTTCTGTTGCTAACACCAACAAACTCTTTAATTCTAGAGAGTTGCATGCAAACAAAATGATGTGGGTTTTTTAAATTTGCTTTCAAACTAAACATGGATCACTGCTTGATACCTGATTGATTTGCGACCTCTCATTTCAAACTCAAATGCCAAACAATTATAATATTTGTTATATACCATGAAACTGATCAGACTTATTTCAAGAAGTAAATTCCATCAAATTTCATTGCCATTTTTCTATGCATTGTAGGCAGTTTAAGAAGGCTTAGTTCACTACAAGTTGAGCAATTGTAACTACAGTTTCTTCATACCACACATATATGTAATTCTCACCACTTGAGACATATGGGGAATGTATGACTGTATTTATAACTACCACGAAGCTTTGAAAGATATTTATTAATTGTTATTTCAGTGAAGGGGTTCTGGGGGAAGAGGAAGTTAAAGAAACGACTTCAATAAACAATGGAGGTCTTCCAGATCAGCAGTTTGTGATTGAAATAATAAGTGGGTAACATTAACTAATACAGATGAGTTTTATATATACCTTGATTATTAAAGCTTTTTCTATTGAATTGTGATTTTTTCTTTTTTAAAATAAAGTTTATTGTATTATTTATATCAATAAAATGTACCCCTTTTATGGGTACAGTGTGATAAATTTTGACAAACATAAGCATTTGAATAACACTACCCAAATCGAGTTATAGAATGTGTCCATCACACCACCAAATATCTCCATTCCCCTTTGTAGTCAATTCCATACCACTCCCTCTCAGCCTCGGGCCACCACTGATATGACTTCTGTCACCATAGATTAGCTTTGTTTGCTATAGAATTATATTTAAGTGGAATCATGGAAGACAGACTCTTTTGAGTCTGGTTTCTTTGGCTCATTGTAACTTCTTCAAGATTTGTTCATGTAGATGCATGTATCAATAGTTTGCTATGTTTACTGCTGAGTATTACTACATTGTATGAATATACCAGAAAACATTTATCCATTCCTCTACTGATGGACTTTTGAGATGTTCCCAGTTTGGCATTGGTGAATAGAGCTGCTGTGAATATCCCCAAATAAGTTGGTTGGTGGACATATGTTTTGGATACTTTGAAGTGGTCCTAGAGTGGGTGTATATTTAGCTTTTTAAGAAACTGTCTTAGGAGTCCTCCAAAGTGGTTGTAAACTTATACTGCAATGAATGAGAGTTCAGTTGTTCCATATCTCTCAGACATTTATGTTGGCAATTTTTTCCCCTAAATTTTGGCCTTTTTAGTGGGTGTGCAGTAGTATGTCATTGTGATATCAATTTTCATTATTTTGAAGCAGAGCATCTTTTGGTGTGCTTATTAGTTATTAGTTCTATTTGTTCTTTGTTCCTTCTTAACTCTTTTATTTTCAATTAATTTAGTATTTTTAGTATGTCATTTTATCCTCTATTAGATTATTAGCTATACTTCACTGTTTTATTTTTTAGGTGGTTACTCAAGAGACCAACCTTTAACTTTTCACAATCTACCATCATTATTGTACCATACCACAAACAACCTAAGAAACAATAATATACTGTTGCCTCCTCCTGTCCTTTATGGTATTATTTCTGTACATTTAACCTAAAATACAGTCTTATTATTTTTTTATGAAGCCAATTAATTTTATCTTAAAGGGGCCATGAAAAAAGAAAATAATTATAATTTACCCAAGTATTTACATTTCTAAGGCTCTTCATTCCTTTCTGTAGATCCAGGTTTCTCTCTGATATCATTTCCTTCAGCCTAAGGAAGAGCGACAAATTATCTCATCTTTTGTTTGTGTTAAAATGCCTTTATGTTATCTTAACAAAGACATTTTCACTGGATATATAATTCTAGGCTGACATTTTTCTTTCATTACCTTAAAGATGGTATTCCATTGCCTTTTGGCTTATATTCAATTCAGTGATCATTTTTATTTTTGTTCACCTATATGTAATATATATTTTTCCCTTTCTGCTTTTAAGATAATATCTATATTACTGGCTTTCAAAAATCAATGAAGTGTGCCTTGTATGTAGCCCATCCAGAGAATTTTTCATTTCAGGTATTTTTTTTTTTAACTAGAAATTCCATCTGATTCTTTTATACATAACTTTCATTTCTCTCATAATCTAATAAAATTTCTCCATATTCATTTTTCTCCACTTGGACAAAAAACCTACCTCTTGAAAGAAGATTCTTAAATAACATGTTTATGGTTAGCATTATATTTTTGTTTATATGTTTATTTTGCAAACTGGAATTCCTACCTATTGGAGTCAGAAAATCTGCCTGTGGTTTTTGGCTCCAATTCTTAATATTAATTGCTCTTGGAAAATTTAACCTAAGTCTTCATATGCAAAATAAGAAAAATCACATTCTGGTGTACTTATTCACTAGAATAATGTTCATAAAGAAGTTTTGTGTAAAAGCTAAACAAATGTAGGCTATTTACTTCTCATTAAACTATTTAATAAAATATTAACAAGAAATGACTTTCTATAGGACTTTTATTTTTTACTTAGAACATTCAGAACCTGGTTGCTACCTACCCAACAAACATTAAGCAACTGCCTGAAATTAATATCACTTTCACATATTGCCATGGGGAAAAGCATATAAAAGGGACTTTCCAAATATAAAATTACTTCCATTGGCACACTCTAAATCTATGTGTAACCAACTTGAGTTTTCATGTGTATTGAAAAACATGAAGAATTGTGCTTAGGTTCACAATACCAAACCCTTCTTGGGGAATGCTGTGAGAGGAAAATTTCTTGTTGCTTCAGCAGGCTCTTGAAATCATGTGGCTATTTCTTCACTGAGATGAGATTCCATATTCTATTTCAGTATTATAGAATAACTAGAGAGACTCAGTGGTCTAGGAATTGGGATGACAATGGTTTTTACATATGATCCATTGCTCTGATTCAGGATAGTTGTCTTCAATTTCAAATAGGAGAAAATCCCAACTCAATTTGTTTACACAAATTATCTCATATCCTAAGGCCCAGGATCTTTCCAATGATCTTTTCCACTATTGACAGTGAACTAGCTTACCCATAGGCATGATAATAAGGGCTGAAGTATGCTCCCTTCAACCCCGATTCATATGTTGAAAGAAGCCCTAGTCCTCAGTACTTTAGAATGTGGCTATATTTGGAGATAGGGCCTTTAAAGAGGTGATTAAGTTCAAATGAGGCTGTTAGGGTGGGCTCTAATTCAATTTGACTGGTACTTTCATAAAAATAGGAAATTGAGACACCCAAGAAGAGACACCAGGTACTAGAAAAGACCAGGTGAGGGCACAGTAAGATGGTGGCCTCTGTCAGCCAGGGAAGGAGGCCTCTAGACGAACCAAATCTGCCATCATCTTAACCTTGGACTTCCAGTTTCCAGAACTGTGAAAAATAAATTTCTATGTTTAAGTCACACTGTCTTATGTATTTTGTTACGGCAACACTAATAAACTAATATAGGAGGCTTTCCTCAGGTTTGCAAGATACTACCACAACCATACTGAAGTAAAATGACATCTTTTCTTCATCTTAAAAAGGAAACCTTTCCACAAACAACAAAATTCAGATTCCCATTATTCACATTGACTGGAAATGAGCTCCATGCCCACCATTCAACTTGTCAATAATGAGATTACCTTCCCTAAGTGGCTTGACCCAATTAATACATATCCCTAAGGTGAAGATGGTGTCACCTATCACCAGGTAGCATGCGGCAAGGGAGTATACCTGTAAAAAACTGAGGTTCTTTAGCAATGAGGTAAAAGAAAATAAATAATGACTATAGAGCGAGCAGTATCTGCTACAGATATGCCATAGATTCTGAACCAGGACCACCACACACTGCAGTCCACTACAGTGACTTACAACTCTTCTAATCATGCTCATGATAGCCTTTAAAATCTTGAGATCTTCGCCAGTGGTCCTTTTAAGGACCACAGAGAAAGCGAATCCTAATTTAGGTAACCGTAGAAGAACAGTATTTATCACTGTTCTGCTGGTACTTAACTTTAAAGGACTAGGGACAAAGATCATGTGAGTACCTTTCCATTCTTTGTGGAATAAGGATTTTCCACAGACACACACACACACACACACACACACACACACACACAAGGTAGTAAGCAAAATAAATTTGAAAGATAATGTCTAAATCGATTTTTAAGTTATTTGACACTAATTTATGTGCCTTCAAGTAGCTTAAAAGCATATTTACTTACAAATAATTTGTTTGCCAATTACAAATAACTTTTGCCAGTTGTGGTGAATGCAGTTCCTGCAAGGATCTCTTACTCAGTAGATTTACTTTATTCTCAGCTTTCACACTAGGTTGAAAAAAATAATTTTTTTCTTCTAAAATATGTCGATTTTGTCAAATTATGCAGATTTTATTTGTTAACTTCTGGTGCCTATTCTTCCTCCATTTTTTCCTTTTTTGAAAAAATTATCCCCACCTCAACATCTCAAAGGGATGACTCAATCTTAACACTTTAATATGTGAACTTGGAGACAATCTGAACTAAATGTGCACTGAATCCAGAATTATGTATTAGATGTCTTTGGAATGGGTAATATCAGTTCACCAACTGCTAGGTTGCTAATACAGCTTTAGGTTCAGATACCACATTTTCTTTACAAACTGTACATATAACTACCTCATTTCATTCCCAAAGGAAAAGAAGAGGAATACAGTGGAATTATCCAAGACTTTTTAAATCAGGCAGAACAAGTATTTATATCAGTAAAGAAAATTATTAAGGTTATGTTTATATGTGAAAGAAAGAGGCATTTCCCCTTGGACAACTGAAAGGTTTTTAATGTCACATAAATTTTACTTTGTTTATATATCACACTGATTTGTAACTGGAAGCAAAATTTCACTATTTTCCTCTGATCTCTGGAATGAGCTCTCAAATGAAAATGCTGTCCAAACCCTTAAATTCTATTCTAAAGTAGGTTTTGATTTTCATCTAATTATTTCTCCTATGTATCTTATTTTTTATATTGATGGAAAGGAGCCACAATTAGACGAATTAAAAAAACAGCTCAATTGCAAGATTCTAAGAAATTTAAAGTAAATTTGTATTATAACATTCTTTTTAGGCAAATAAATCAGAGGCAATTTTCTTTTAGTTTGATTTATTAGGACTCACTACAAAATACAATTTAACACAAATTAGGTATATTTATTTTGCTACCACTGCTTCTATTTACATATAATTTTAGTTGCAATCTATAACTTATACTCATTATTAGGCTTACTTCAAATTCTAAATAGATCAAATGGTATTTAATATTTATATAAGAGTTTATAATTTTTTAAGTATTTTAGAATGAATTGTTTAGTTTTATCTACATTTAAAATAAGTGATGGGGAAAATGTATATTACTGGAATGATTTTTTTAAAAAAGAAAGAAATAGATCTATGGAAATTACTATTTTCCCAACGTTTCACAGCTAATAGATAGTAAAGCCATGACTGGAACTCAGCTTTTCATTCAAAGAAGCATCATTTGGTTAAAAAAATAAACTAAGGCATAAGCAAATGATACTATAAAGCCACAAATCCAAAACAAATTTACTAACATCCTTACCTGGAAGTAAGGCCTCATGTGCAGGACTCTATACAAAGAATGTAGAATATATTTTACTGAATGCACAAATAAGCCAATAATCATCATCTTAGGAGGTTATGGAGATACAATAGCACATTTTGCCCCCCAGTACCTTTTCTCCCTCAATCATTCTCCCTCTCTTTAGAAACAAGAAAAAGCAGAAGAATGGTGTGGTGGGAAGAGACCTTTGAATCAGAAGCTGAGAACAAGTATAGAAATACATCTTACCACGTGCTAGCTATATGAAAATTAAAAAATATACACATGTTCAATCTTTGAATCTAATCTCCTTATTTGTAAAATGACTAATATAATATATTCATTCATTTAATAAAAATTGATTAAATACCAACTGTGTGTCTAACACTGTTCTTGGCACTTGAGATACAAAACATGTATCTGTATTCATGTGGTGCTTCTGTTCTGGTAGGGTAGTGGGAAGATGCAGATATAGTCCATGAATCTCTTATAAATAAGTAAATCATTTAATATGTTAGAAGGTAAGTAAGTGCATGGTAGAAAGGCAGAAGAGAGAGAGAAAGGGAGGAAGGAAGGAAGGAAGGAGGGAGGGAAGAAAAAAGAAAGAAAAATAATAATAGAGTAGGTCAACTTTCATTTCTAGCTATGAATGGGATAACTAGTACCAGATTAGACTTACTACTATAAACATCTATAAAATAAGACAAGATATATAAGTCAACTGTTCTGGGGAAGTACAGCATGCAAAAAAGAACAGGAGCTCCAGGAAAAGTACTGCTAACAGGGTAGTCCCATTATTTTCCTGGATGTCTTCTCAAGGATAATTTCCTGCTTGATGCACAGACAGCTGGGGCTCCAGCAGAACCCATTAGCCATATTGAACCGATGAAGTCAAGATGAGAGGGTGGGGCAGCTTAAGTAGCTGGAATCTATGAAATGTGGCATAGAAAAAGAAGGAACTCTTAGAACTTTATGTGGGAGTCCTCTGCAGTTCCCCGAGGGAGGCCTGGTCTGTACCTGCACCAAGCAGGACCATCCAAGGCTTACGAATAAAACAAGTTTTATTGAATCCCTTGTTAAAATAATAATCAACATTCTTTAGAGAACAATATGACTACAGTACATTATTTCCAATATCCAGTGTTCAATAAACAATTTCTTAGACATCCAAAGAAACAGTAATCCACAATCAAGAAAAAAAAGGCAGGCAATAGAACCCAAACTGAAGACGGACAAGATGATGGACTTAACAGATAAAGAGGTTAAAGCTGCTTTTATAAATTTGTTCAAATCTTTAAGTAAAATGTTAAATAACTAAGAGAAATATGATCTTAATGAATGAACAGATAGGGAATGTCAGCAGATAAATGGAAACCATACAAAAGAGTCAAATGGATATTCTAGAAATGAAAAACTGTAATAATTGAAACTAAAATTTTATTTGATAGACTTTCTATCCAGTAAAGCAGCCAGAAATAAAACATATAGGGGAAAGAGATTTATTTCCTTTTCTCATCAGAAAAAAATAGAGGCCATAAAATAAAGAAATAACCTTTTCACAGTTCTGAAAGGATGCCCATGAAGTCAAAAGGAAATATACCCCCAGGAAACTTTGATCCATTAGAAGGAATGAAACATCCCTAAAATGGTAAATAAATCAATAAATATTAAAGATGAGGTCTGTTTTCTTCTCATAAAGTACTTAAAATGTAATTTATGTTTAAAGCAAAAACATTGTAAGCAGAAATTTACATGTATGCAAAAGTAAAAGCTATGATAATTTTGCCCAAAGAATGAAAAGACAATTAAATGGAATTGTACAGTTGCAAGGTTATTATATTAATAAAGTGGAAAGTATATAGTGCAAATAGCAAGTAGGAAGGTTGAAATCAAAAGTGTTAAGTGTTAGGGCTGAAGTATGAAGAGGTATGATATTAACTCTAAGTAAATAATGGTAAGTTAAGGATGCATACAGTTAACCATAGAGAAACTAATAAAATATATAATACAAGAGATACAGTTAAGAAGCTACTAAAAGAAATAAAAACAGAATATTAAAAATAATGCTAAACAAAAAAGAAGGCATGAAAGGAGCAAAAGAGGAGCTCAACCATATTACTGCATGTAAATGAAGTAATATTTATCAAAAGACAGATGCTCAGACTGGATAAAAAAGCAAAACCCAACCTGCTGTGTATAAGACATAGGTAGGTTGGAAATAAATGGATGGGAAAGCTATGCCATATAAACAGTAAATATAAGGAAGGTGGAGTGGCTATATTAGTATCAGACAAAGTAGACACTAAGACAAAGTACACAATGATAAAAGCCAAATATCATCAGCAGATGAATGGTTAAATAAACTGATATACTCACGTGATGAAATACTACTCAGCAATAAAAAGCAATAAAAGTTAAAAAAATTATTTCCACATGTGAAAACGTGAAGTTTGTAGAAATTAAATTGAGTGAAAGAGGTCAGAAACAAAAGAGTACATATAGTATGATTCCATTTATGTGAATTTCTAGAATAGGCAAAACTATTCTAGAGTAATAGAAAGGAGATTCTTGTTTCTGGAGCAAATGGTAGTGGATTGACTATAAAACAAACAAGTGACAAACTGACCCTGTGCTTCCCTGACAGCTGTACCTCTTCAGAAAAATAGGACTATGATTCCAGCTTCAACAGGCATTTGAATATGAAATGCAGTAACATTTTAAATTAAGACAAAGACTAGAACATAGCATCACTCCATTTACATCTATTCCTTCTTCACTAGGGAAAAAAATCTAAAATTATATTTATCTGTATTCCTTTAAGCAGGATTTTAGAAAGCTGACTTGCATAAGAGGAGAGGAAGGCCATAAACTGGCAAGAAGGGACTTTCTCTTACCCAACACACATGCCAGCTCCCCACAAATATATCTATTGCCATGAAAAGGCAGAAGAAATTGATACAGACCAAGATCACAGAGGCAAACCCTGAGGAGATAGACCTAACCAGTCTTCCTGAAAAAGAATTAAAAATAAAGCTCATAACCATGCTGATGGAGATGCAGAGAAATATGCAAGAGCTAAGGGATGAAGTCTGGAGGGAGATTACAGATGTCCAGAGAGAGATTACAGAAAAGAAACAATCTCTGGAAGGATTTATAAACAGAATGGATAAGATGCAAGAGGTCATTGATGGAATAGAAACCAGAGAACAGGAATGCATAGAAGCTGACTCAGAGAGAGATAAAAGGATCTCCAGGAATGAAACAGTATTAAGAGAACTGTGTGACCAGTCCAAAAGGAACAACATCCGCATTATAGGGGTAGCAGAAGAAGAAGAAGAGAGAAAAAGGAATAGAAAGAGTATTTGAAGAAATAATTGCTGAAAACTTCCCCAAACTGGGGGAGGAAATAATTGATCAGACCATGGAAGTGTACAGAACTCCCAAAAGAAAAGACCCAAGGAGGACAACACCAAGACACACAATAATTAAAATGGTAAAGATCAAGGACAAGGACAGAGTTTTAAAGGCAGCTAGAGAGAGGAAAAAGGTCACCTACAAAGGAAAACCCATCAGACTTCTCAACAGAAATCTTACAGGCCAGAAGAGAATGGCATGATATATTTAATGCAATGAAAGAGAAGGGCCTTGAACCAAGGATACTGTATCCAGCATGACTATCATTTAAATATGAAGGAGGGATTAAACAATTCCCAGACAAGCAAAAGTTGAGGGAATTTGCCTCCCACAAACCACCTCTACAGGGTATTTTAGAGGGATTGCTCTAAATGGGAGCACTTCTAAGACTAAATAGATGTCACCAGAGAAAATAAAATCACAGCAAAGAAAGCAGACCAACCAAATACTAACTAAAGGCAAAAAATAAAATCAACTATCCACAAAAGCAGTTAAAGGAAGCACAAAAGAGCACAGAATAAAACAACCAACATATAAAGAATGGAGGAGGAGGAATAAGAAGAGAGAAAAATAAAGAATGACCAGACAGTGTTTAAAATAGCTCAATAAGTGAGTTAAGTTAGGCAGTAAGATACTAAATAAGCTAACCTTGAACCTTTGGCAACCACGAATCTAAAGCCTGCAATGGCAATAAGTACATATCTTTCAATAATCACCCTAAATGTTAATGGACTTAATGCACCAATCAAAAGACACAGAATAATAGAATGGATAAAAAACAAGACCCATCTCTATGCTGCTTACAAGAGACTCATCTCAAACCCAAAGACTATAGGAACAAAGAAAGACTGAAGGAACAAAACAGCAGCAGAATCATAGAACCTAAGAATGGACTAACAGTTACCAAAGGGAAAGGGACTGGGGAGAAAGGGAGGGAAGGGAGGGATAAGGATGGGGTAAAAGAAAGGGGACATTACGAGAAGCATGTATATGTCGGGGGGGTATGGGGAGGGCTGTGCAACACAGAGAAGACAAGTAGTGATTCTACAGCATCTTACTACGCTGATGGACAGTGACTGTAATGGGGTTTGTGGGGGGGGATTTGGTGAAGGGGGGACCCTAGTAAACATAATATTCTTCATGTAATCGTAGATTAATGACAACAAAATTAATTAATTAATTTAAAAAAAAAAGAAAAGAAAAAACGAGGGAGTTAGGAGACAAGATTCCTAACATATTCTTTGGTTATCAGCCAATAACTGACCCTATTTTAGGGCAGGGCATGTTCCTAACTGGTCCTAACTGGTATGTTCCCAGTGCTTGAGGGTAACCACTGTCTCAGAGAAGGACAGGATCAATAAATTCCTTGAGCTAAAAAAAAAAAAAAGTCAATAGTTGTGAGTACTGGAAAGAACACTACTTATTAATTAATTTATCAAAACTTTTTGTTTAGTGTCTACTGTGTCCCCAGCTCTAGTGAATCACTTTAAGGACATCTAGAAAAATGCAAGACATAGTCTCTGATTTTTAAAAATTATCCCACCCATTGTTGGCAAGGATGGGCAGAAATGCACTCTCAAATCAAGCAGATGGGAATATAAATTGTTACAACCCTTCTGTGGAGGACAGCTTATCAATACACATTAAAATGTGCATCTTTTTGATCAAGCAACTTTTCTTCTATGAATTCATCCCAAGGAGTAAGAACAAAAGATTAGTGAGGATATTGTGGGATGACGACAAACAACAGAAAATCCTCTAAATGTCCAGCAATGAAATTAAGAAAATGATGATTTTGAAAAGAACAGGTTTTGATAAAAGATGTTCACAATATATTAATCAATAAAAAAATTACAAACATTATGTACAATATGAACTCATGAAAAAAACCACAGGAAAAATCTAGATGGAAACACACGAAGACCAAAATATTTATTGCATAGAGGTATGATTATGGTGCTTTCTTTCATTTCTTTTTCTTTTAATGATGAATTTGGATTATTTAATTGGCAATTAAAATAAATGAACTAAATCAATATTTATGAAGATCAATCTCTAAAACAAAATGTTGAGGAAAATAACATACAAAGCATATATTATTTAATAGAAAATAAAGTTAATTAAGGATATCTGCATTCAATTAAGAGACAAGTTGCCTGAGGTTGGGGCAGGTTAAGATGACTTTGTGGAAGAACTGAGATTTAGCTGGCAATTGGGATCTGAATGCCAAGGGGAGAAACAGGGTCAGGAACAATAATGTAAGGGCCTTGCATGGCCCATATTAGGCACATTTCACCCCTCCCAGTCAAACATAACTGAGGAACAGTTGATTGTTGTCTGTCAGTATTTCTGCTTCTTTCACACAATTGGAATTTACATGTCCTATTTAATGTAATTATGTAGCAAATAGAGTATTACATCATCTGTAACTTTTTAAATAAAAAGTTAGATTTTTTTTAAGTAGCTCTTTCAGGGGGCATAAGAAAATAAAGAAAGAAAGAACAAAAATTACTTTTTCAATAAAAAGAACTTTTAAATTTGCAACCTTTGGTGAGATCAACAGATGAAAGTGTTTAAAGTGTTACTCAGAGACTTTTAAGATTTCCCCCAAACTCCACAGTGCTAAAAAAGAATCCATTTCCTTCTCTCCTTTCAAAGAAATAGACAAATAGCAGAGTACTTATATGACTTTAACTTTGGAGACAGAAATTTAAAATCCATTAACTTAAAAGTTTCTCTTCCTCTGCTCTTGGTGCTGGCAATATATCTTAATGCTTTTAAAATATTTTTTAAAGTAATTATGTTCCTGACAAAAGTCTTGCTGTGTCTTAAAAGTCTATTTCGTATGGCTCATGTGATAGATAGTAATCTAAAATACCCTTTTTTTATTTAACAATATATCATGGACATTCATCTATGCCAATACATTGTAATCTCTCATTGTTTTTAATGATAAATTAAAATGTATTTAAGTAAGGTCAGATATGTTTTCAATTTATTGTTACAAGACATTGTGCTTGCAATGGACATTATTATATGCATTTTTGAAAGTATTTCCTTAAACTCCTAAACATCAACCTATTCAGCCAGAATATATGCACGTTCAAATGTGATAGGTACTGCTAAATTTCCCTCTAGAAATAATGTTTGAATAAAGAAGTTACTGGTAATATGGCATTTATATGGAAGCTGATCATTGTTTTTGACTTAGGATAAAGCTCTTTGGGGATGGAGGAAACAGGGTGGCTAAAATTCATTATATAATAAATATGTCTTTCAACATTGTTAAAAATATCAGCTATCATTTGAAATTTTACCAGACAACAGCTGACTGTTATCATTTGAGGATGGGAGCCAAGTTGGTATATTAGTTTCTTATTGCTGCTATAACAAATTGCCATGAATTTAGTGTTTCACAATACAAATTTATTCTTTTACAGTTCTGGAAGTCAGAAGTCCAAAATGAGCCTCCAAAGGTAGCTTAGACTGTTCTGATTGTGATAACAAAATACCATAGACTGGTTGGCTTAAAAGCAACAGAAATTTATTTTTCACCTTTCTGGAGTCTGGGATATCCAAGACCGAGGCACCCTCAGATTTAGTATCTGGTGGGAGTCATTTCCTGGTTTATAGATGGCCATCTTCTCATTGTGTACACACATGGCAGAAAGGAAGAGGGACCTCTCTGGGGTCTCTTTTATAAGAGCACTAATCCCATTCATGAGGGCTTCACTCTCATAACCTAATTGCCTCCGAAACGCCCCACCTCCAAATAACATCACAGGAGGTTTATGTTTCAAATGAATTGGGTGGTAGGGGGAGGGGGCTTGTGGTCACAAATATTCAGCTTATAGCATAAGGATAAAATCAAAATGTTGGCAGGGCTGGTATCTTTTGGAGGCTTTAGAGGAATCCATTTTCTTGCCTTTTTAAGCTTCCGAAGGCCACCTACATTCCCTGGTGTATGGCCCCTTCCTTGCATCACTCCTGCCTCTTGCTTCTGTCATCACATCTTCTCCTACTGCCTCTGATTCCTTCACATAGACCATTGTGATTATATTTTTAAGACCTATCCAGATAATCCAGGATTATATGATCCAGGAGAAGCTGAGTTGTTTCTTTTTGATCCTCCACATAATTTCTTTAAACCTGTGGTACCCAATGGGACTGGTGAAATTCTAAGATTAAAGATTTAGAGATGAACTAAGAGAGTGTCAAATTTTATTGCCAAGCTTTTGCCATCTAAAGTTGTTCTACAATTATTTTTTATTTTCTCAAAATTTTCTCATGTTTCCTAACCTATTATACATCAAGAAATGAAGTAAAATTTTATAGTAACCTGTCTAGCCCACATTTGCATAAATGTCATCAGAAAGATGGTTTGGAAAATAACTATGGGAAAGACACAGAGATGTGGTGACCTAATGAGACTATCTGCTGGACAGGTAAAGTTAACTGATGGACTTAGTTTCTGCTTTATAAATTTACTGAGCACAGTGGGTGGAAAGTTAAATATATAGAAAAAAATCCCAGTAAATTAGTGGATTTAGTACCTATTTTCTATATATTAATCAATGGATTTTTCAAGGACTAAAGCACCTAATGTTATTTAGTTCTCTGTTAATGAAGCATATTAACCATAGTTTCTTACTTTTTATAGTCTTGATGCTCTGGTATCTGAAGCCTTGCTGACTGGGGCAAGGTTAGCTAATTCCTAGAAATAATATATGTGAGCATATCTTTGATATACAAATTAACCAATGCTGAGTCCATATTCCCACCTGCTTCCTTTTGTCAGACTCCCTGCAGTTTAAGGTCTGTCACTCCTTCTCTAACTCCCCCCAGAGCTAGGTAATAGACAGCTAGGGACCGCCCCTATACTCAATTCTAGACAAAATATTCTCAAACTAGCCAGTCCTAAACCTGCTCAGCATGCCTACCCTGCTTCTCCCTTCAGTTCTTGCAAAAACCCCAAGAAAGGCTCTCATTTATGCTTTCTCCTCACTACTTTTGCCTGTTGACAGGCTCTGCCTGCTGTGGTGTGCCCACTCCTGTTGGGAACAGTGAGTAACGAACTGTCATTTCAATGGTAATCACATCCTGATCTGTTGGCCTCACCACACCTGAATAAAAACAAAATTCTGAGTACATTTAAACCTAAAATTACTGAGTACATTTCAAAACATAAAATAAGCAAAACAGAAGAGAAAACCATCCAGTGATAGGCAGTTTCTCACTGTATTCTTTGGTGTGATGTCCAAATGTCTGTTTAAGGTAATGGGAAGATACCTTTGGCTAACTGAGTTTTGGAATACTAGGGCAAGAAAAATGAAGCAATGTCTAACTCAGTTTCTTTCCCATAGTGAGTTTCTGACAAATTCAAAGACACATCAGAAAAACCTGAAAAAGGCAGTTAGGAGATCTGTAGAATTATTTGATACATGATTAGAGTTGTTTTGAGATTAGATGACTGCTTACTGTATATTCTCTGGTCCTATAAATCCAGTGTAGACAGCCATGAAATTTGATTTTTTTTAAAAAGTTGATGTTATAAAAGTTTCTTTTTTCACAGAGAGTTGCCTTCATAATTGACAGGGACTCTATCCTCCATCATGGAAAGAATATTCACAGCCAGAATCCTTCTTGGTGACCTGTGTTTACTGTGTTACTAATGGCAATATTTCCTTTGACTCAGTTGAACTGAGTTTAGGCTTTTGAGTCCACAGGAACCCTTGACACAAGAACTTAAGAAATATCAGGTAGAAAAGATCCTGAGAGTTATAAGAAATTTGCTCATAGTTAAGTCAAACATCCAGCCTAAGAAGTTGAGTTATATTCAAAGATAGAGCTATAAAATATCACATTACACAGAGAATCAGGCCAAGATGTTCTTCAAAAATACCCATGTAAAGTATAAAGTTTTTTATCTTGCAAATGTAGAATAACCATTGAATGTATAATGAAAGGAATTATAAATTTCTCTGTTTGAACTTATATGACGATTTCTATCTACAATATTATATTTAAAGTATTTCCCACATTAGTTTCATATTAAGATTATTCTTTAGTTAGACGTTCGGGTAATCATTCCTATTGGTAACTGCCTTTTCCCAGCAACTTTCTTTTTTTCACCATCTGGAGTCCAATTTCAAAACCTTAGGCAGTTTTTGTTTGTTTTTCTTTAAAACACTATGTTAGGCAAACCAATGTGATACTGGCCCCACTCACATTGCAGGCACTCCATATCTATCTGTGGATGGATTGGCAGAATGACAGAGAGTTCACAGTGTAGAACTATGGTTCTACAATGTTCCACATTCTGCTTGATGCTGCCAGCAGTGTTATGCAACAGAAAACATTGCTGCAGCACCAATGGACACATGTCCCAGAAATTTCCTACTGGGCATCCTGCCTTGATTTGGTGCTAAGATCTGCATGTAGGTGATGATGGAATCTGTAATACTAGTCACGATTTCTTCAAAGCTTCAAAGTTGCTGGCTTCTTGATGCCAATGGTATTTGTATGACAGTACCAGGTTCAATATTTCTCTGCTTACACAAGGAACATTTAAGAAAATATTTCTACTTGGACCCATCAAACAACATCCCAGTTTTCCTTTGAATTCCCTATTTTTCCACTGGCAGGCTAAATGAAACACTTCTGAAAATGCTGTTAGTAGTGGATATTTTTCTCCTTTCTTTCAAATTGTCCATTATAGTAGCTGCAGTATTTCTTTAATTACTTTTTTCTGGTATTCACTCATATTCTCTGTAGTATTTTAATATGAAAAGCAATGAATTACAGAGACTGAGTATATCTGAGATGCATGTAACCTCAGAATCATAGAAAGCTACTTAGTGAATTGAAACTGTCCTGCTCAAATAATTGGTCTTAGATTGTATTCTGTTTGACTAAGTGGCTTCCTCCAGCAATCTTCCTTCTTCTGTCCCTTCTTCCTGGTGCTCCTTTTACCTGGCTCACCAACTCATAGCCTTCGTGGATATAGAGAACATTCTAGCATGCTTCCCTGGCCTTGGGCCTCTCTCTCTGGGATTCAGTTTGATATTTTCGCCCTTTCTCTCCTTGGTCCAAACAACCAGAACCTCATAAGAGGGCAATTCTGCCTCTGTTCCAGGGCTAAGGGGACCCCTGTTGCATGGCCGACTTAAACTGGCCTCCCTATCTGAGGCAGGGAAGCCAGCCAACACATGCTTATTGAAGTATAGAAAACTATTATTGGCTGGACAGATTGGGGGCACTAAAGGTAAATGGCTCACTCACTACTATTATCATATAATCAAAGGAAGCATTATCGTGGTTAGTTGTTAACATTAAGAATAAAAGAGTACATCAGGAAGTATTTCTGAGAACCCTCTGAAGATAATTTTATTTGTAACTTAGGCATTTCAAACTACCTCTCTTTCCAAAAGGAATGCTTTTAGAGTCAGTACTGACATACAGATAGCATCTTTGTCCTATCATTTCTTTCAATATAAGTATCAGTAATGCTTCACGAGTAGGAAATATGTTGCCTGATAGTATATCTGATGTTAGTGATGTTTCCTTTTTAACTAGCTTTCCAAGAGTTTTCACTAAGTTCAAAATAGATATGGACTTATTAAGCATTTCTTTTACATGTATCAAAATCATTACATAGTTTGGTAGTGGTATTAAATGTAAGGACAGATATAAAAGCTACTTTAAAACTAAAAGAATAAGGTTTGTGAGAATTTGGGGTAAGGCAGAAGTGAGGATGATGGAGAAGGTGGTGTTACTACTATTCAACATGCTTTTAAAATAGAAAAGCACTAAAAACTTATTCAGCAATAGGAATTTGTTTACTATTATCACAAGTGTTTTGTTACTATAAACAAGTCTCTTACAGAAGTCACAAATAAATCTAGTATCTTACTTAATGGTCACATAGCTAGTAAATGGTAGAATAGTGATTTGAAACCAGGAAATTTTGTCCCAAAGACTGTATCCTTACCCACTATATTATACTACCTTCCATCAGGACAACTGTATTCAACCAGAAAAGATGCAAGTATATATTTAGCCATTTGGTTTAATGTTCACAATACAATATTAAATGGAATAAAGATTTTTTTATAATTATTTTATAGCATTGTGTCATGTAATAAAAAACACACTAATATTTATATTGGAAATACACAGGAGAAAAGTCTGCAATAGTCTATACCAAAATGAAGAAGAGATAACAAGAATTATGGATGCAGAAAGTTATTCGGATTAGTTGTTTGAGGTAAATGTGGTGCAGTTAATAAGTTCTGACTCTCAGAAGCTCACAAAAGCACAGGTTTTTATTTCACTCATATGGGTACAGGTTGCCTGAAGTTCTATTCCAAGGGTACTTTATTTTGAGACCCAGGCTGAAGGTGCAGCCCCTCTCTATGAGATGCTATTCTAGGGGAAGAGAGGACAAGAATGTTGGTGGAATAGGCAATGATTCTTAAGGAGTCTGCTTGAAAAGGCAACATGTTACTTTCACGTACACTTCACTGGCCAAAGCAAGGTATATTGCCAAGCTTGAAGTCAGTGGAACAAGATGTAAAATGTTCAGGCTTTGAGAGGGGACTGGTTAGAAAAAGACCCAGTAGGAAAAAAGCAACACATTATTTTAACAATTATACAATCAATGGAACAATTGCCAGGATCATCTGACTATTTTCCTGAAGCATGTCCTTCTGTGTTGGATTCAGTTTTGATAGGTCAGACACATTGAGATAGATAATACTTTATAAGAACATGAAAATCATTAAGTTTATTTTACTGAATAAGTTATTGAAGATTAATTAGCAATAAAATATACATTATACACATTATAAATATATTATAATTATTTTAAGCTATATATGTAAACAAATGCTTATGGGAAAATTTTATATCATGATAGAAAGAAACTCTTTTTCAAAATATCTTAAAAAATAATATAACAATTTTAAAAAGTGAAAAATACACCCTGTAAAGGTGTGCCACCTCTTTAAAAGATGTCAAAAATACTAGGCCAGATCTGGCAAACTTCCAAGATTAACAATGTTTTAAATGTGATTAAGAGTACAAACACATACAGACATATGTTAGAAATTTTATCCACTGAAATACTTGAATAGATTGCTGCTAATATAATCAAAAGAGCTATTTGTTAGAAAGTGATGAATTCTGAAACTGAGTTTTTGATAAAATATAATGCATGACACATAGAATAATGTTACTAGATTACACATAAGAATAATGTATTAAAAAGTCATGACTTTTATATCTAAAAATACCCTCTTCTTACGAGAATGTTGCTATGCTTTAAATCACCCAACTATTGATCTTACTTAACAATCATTTAAAATTTACATCAATATTTGATAGAAATATTGATTTGTACTTTAGAAATAATAGCATGACCAATGAAAATAGTGAAAGGTGACTTGGAATAGCATAGAGATTCTAATCCAACAACGAGCACATCTCTATGTTAATTAGGCAGTCAAAACTCCAACATACACCTACATTATGGGAGATTATATAATATGAATTGGAATAAAAATAATAATATTTAATATTATATATTTCTCATAATATAAATAATAAACAGAGAACCAAACTGTGTGGAGCTGATTATCACAACTGAGAAGTAGAAAAGGTTATTATATTATAGACTGTACTTTTTCATAAAACCGCCAAACTGAACATATTTTTCCTTTCAAACCTCACTAACAGGGACACATTCTTCACTGTTCAGGCTATAAAATGTGAGGCCATCTCCTATTTCTTTTTTCCATTTGTTTCCATCATAAATCATTAGTCAAAATTTGTTGATCCTATTTCTGAGGTTTTTTCTCTTTGGTAAAAGACTCCCCAGTTTGAATCCTAACTGGTTTTCTTTCCCTCAGCCATGTCCTCCTCTCCCATCAATCCTACACTTTGCTGCTAGAGATTTCATCCTAAAATTTATCTGATTAGTTAACCTATGTTCTTAAAAACCTTTACTAGGTCCAGGCTGCATATAGAATGAATTCCAAATCTTTTCAGTTCAGCATTCAAGGCTCTCCATCATCTGACTACAGGCTGTTTCTTTTTAAGTCTTTTCTCCCAGCACCTTCAGTTTCAGCCACATGGGAAACCTCGCCTTTTGCCATGGTCTCAGTCCCCAGACCTCTGCTCATGCTGCCCTACCTGACTGCTCTTCCTCGGCCTCCATTTGCCATAGTCCTTCCCAAACTGAAAAGATCAAGTCAAATTCTTATCTCCAGTGAATGGGTTTCCAAGATTTACCATCAGAATTCTCTTTTCCCACTAAATGCAATGGAAAATTTTTTATTAAAAAAAAAAATTAAAGTACATACTAGTTTCATTTTCAGTAGTCATGATCATGTTTACCTCTTCAAATACCTCCATTGGCTGTTACAGCTCCTGATATACATGACAGCATTTTGTACACATGACATTCCCAGTAAGTATTTGTCAAGGTCACTGGTGAGGGAGATGAGGCCACAGACTACACAGACAGACCACCTGAGTTCAAAACTCAGTTCTGCCACTTAACAGCACTGTGACTTTATGCCCCAGTTTCTTACATGCAGATTGACTTCACCAATATGTTACAACATTAGTTTTGGTGTTTTTAAGGTATCTGTTACCCATACTTTGAAAGAAACAGAATATTCCCTCCCTGAATAACCCCAAAATTGAGCACAGCTGAAAACTGTGGAAGACAATATATTGCCTTAAGGAACTTAGTCAATTTCTTAAAAACCAAACACTGAATAACCATAAAAATGTCAGAGAGAGCTCTAAAATTGGACAAATAACCCCCTCAAAAAATAAATTATTAAACGGTTCTCAACATGTGTTTCATTAAATATGAAGGACTGAAGAACATAAAGATAGTAAGAACAACAAAAAATATTAGCTTAGAAGCCAGCTAGAAAAAAGAGCAGAGTTCAGGGATAAAAGCAATGCCAGCATTTTGTCTCCTAGGCTTTTTCTTCATCCTATTTTCTTTCACTTCCTCTTTTGACAAGTAACATGTGTCATGATCTAATTCTCTCTCTTCTCTCAGTCTTATTTTCTTTGCCAAAATCTGAAGTGGAAAGTTTCCCTCGGAAGTTTCAGTTTCTGTATGCTCCATAAGGTCGTGGTTAAGATTCTGAATCTCTGTACCTACCATAAACTTTGCCTGAAAACATAACCATATAGGGAAGGAAAGACTCCCACTAACTTTATCTGGTGTTGTTCAAACAAATGTAATGACTTGCGCAGAAAAAAACACAATTCTTATACACCATCCTCTCTAGAAAGTTGTAGGGAAAACAGTGCAGAAATGTCTTAGGGAAAATAGCCTTTTAAGAAAAGGGAAAGAGAAGGGGGGAGGAGGGTGTATAAATGACAGAGGATCAAGGTAAAGGTGTCAAAGGCACAATGAACATAATATATATTTAAAAGTTTACAGAATGCCACCGAGTAGCTTTCTGGAGTGTGTTGAGCAATGCTTATATTGTTTATTTTCTGCTTTTAATCCCAAAATACATACAGATCATTAAAACACCAATAAAAGATACTTATAATTTTAAATTGAGAAATAGCTCCATGGTTAAAATTTTTATACACTAAATAATTACTAAATATTTACCAGCCTGCATTTCTCTCTTTCGTTGGCCCACCCTGCCACATGGGGATGCTCTGACTGTAAAATGAATGAGCTCACCATTCTTTTCTACATGTTCAGTAGAGACAGTTACTTAAATCATCTGACGGGCAGCTGACTTCTTTAGCAGGTGACTTCTCCAGTTAAAATACTGTCTATAACTGTGTGCTTGGTTTAGAAATCAATCTGTTGAAAAATGCTTTCTATGTTGTTCAAATTTGTAGAGACAACTTTTCTCAAAAGGGGGTACCATAAATGTCAGCCAGATTGCAAAAATCAGTCAGCCCATAATATAATTTAAACTTATTTCTAGTAAAAATAGGTTTGGTTCAAGTCTCCTATTAGTAGGACTCTTGTCCTGGGCAATGATAGGAAGGGGCAGAGATGAAGTAGAAAACAAAGGGCAAGAAGAGATAGGCAGTAGGAATCTCTATCTTAATCAAAACCCATTTACAACAAAATTTTGAAACAAGTTGGTCTGGCCCTACCTCATGTTCTATGCTCTAGTCCCAGTTTTTTGTGCTATCCTAAGAACTTCACACCAGCATATTTTTACCATTCTATCCTCAATGTTCTCTCTCTCATATTAAAAATCTTATTTTTTCAGTGGATGATCTTAGATAGGAATTAAAATAAACCAATTGCTTAAAATCATTTACACCAAGGTAAAATGGCTTATATAATTTATAATTGACTGGTGATGCTTGCAATTTTAGAAGAAGATGCTTATTAGTCCAAATGGTTCACTAATTTGAGGTGTTTCAGGGTTATGAAATAGAAATTTCAAAATGTCTAAGCTTTTTCAGGAAGACATCAATGTCATTTTATAACTGGAAAGAAAGCTTCTATCAAGGTGAGGCTGGGAACAGAATGGGTGCAATCCAACAGTGGTCCTTTGAAAGTATACGGAGTTTGTAAGTAAAAGTTTACTATCTCTTTAACATAAATACTTATGTACTTTGGAGACCCCTTTTACCGGCACTTTATAATGGAGGGGGAAAAGAAGAGGGAGGTTTTTTTTCAAAGACCATGTTATTTCTACTCAAAAGGAAGAATACAGTGAAAAATACTATCAATGAAATTGATCTTCTAGGCTTAGAGATGGTTGCTTATATTTTACAGGAAAACTGTTAGAGAATGTCTAAAATAAGGCTAAGCAAAAAAAGGAAATAGTATAATGAGACATTAAAGTAAGTTATTGGAAGGCTAGACTTATTTTAGGCCTCAGGCTTAAGGTTCAACATTGATCAGAACCACATATAACTATAATTATGGTCTATTTTACTCAATTTTTGAAGCTACACTTCATGCCTTCAGGCTTCTATTTCTGTGCTTCACTCTAGTAAAAGAAACACATTTTTTTAAAAGAATGGATGAATATTATCTTCTCAGGGAGATGTGTATTTTTATAGAAAAGAAAGTAGTCAAACAAAGTAATATATTCTTAACTGTGGCCTATTAGGACTCTTGAGTGTTTGACCCACTCATGGGGGTGGTGGCTCCTGAAATCATCCCACATGTGGCTGTATATTTCACGTGTAGGAGAACATCCAAGCTATTGTATTGATCACTTTTATAAAATTTGGGTCAGTTGCCTGTATCACCGCACTCTGTAGATTCATTACGCCCTTTGCCAAAACCATACAGCATTAACAATTTTAAACTTAATTGACCCTTACTTGGTGGTAGAAATATCCTTTCACACGGATTCTCTAGCATTACAATAATAACAAAATTTATTCAGTAAGAAAATTTTCTCCACTGTGTGCCTTTTGTAATTTATTTTCAAATGTCCCTTCTCTAAATCTAAAACTGGATCTAATGCTATTTATTCCTAACACATAACCCATCACTGATATATTCATTTCACTTGTATTATTAAAATGATAAATCTAGCGTATTTTCTCTTTAAGAAAAATTCAGCATGCAATTGCAAGTTCTAATGGGTATTGGAACCTCATTCAGGCATTTCTGTCTGCTACCACAAAAATTTCAATTCTGTTAATGGATTTTCAATTTGTGTGTTAGAAACTATCCCATCTTCTTGTTATTACTAGTAGATTCTTTTCTCAAATACCTTAGATTTCATAGAAGTCTGAATCATGATATTTGCCTTCAAAATTCAGTGTAAGTTTTCTTGCACCTCACTGATTTGCTCACCTTAGTAATTAAAAGCAAAGTTCTGGAAAATAGCATTTGTTATCTAATATTGAGGAAAGAAGAGAAGAGAAAATTAGTGTCATCTATTTTATAGGACATTATTTCATGAAGCATAAATTGAATTATAACTGTATATCTTACCACTGTGATCTTATGGAACAGAAATAGAACTGCATTTTAAACCTTGACTAGTTCAAGTCAATTCACAAATATGGAGCACTCTTTATGCGCAAGGTACCATGAAATACCCTACAGGGACTCAGAGATAAGTAAAGAAAAAATCCCTGCAGCCAAAGAATTTACCACCTACCAAAGAGAACAAGAAAAGTATAAAAAGAAGAAAACATAAGGCTGACTAGAGAGATCTGTTCGGCTTAGGGCAAAAAAACAGAGCCATAATATCCGAACATAACTGCTTTCAAACTTGGCTGTGACACTTATTAACAGTGTGTCTTTGCACAAAAGACATACACATTTTGAACATAGTTTTCCTCTTCTGCAAAATACAGATGTCAATAATTGCCAAATATTTTACTGCAAGACTTTTGGGGAATAATAGATGTAAAGCACTCAGCAAACAGTAGATATTTAGATGTTTCAGGTCAGTTTCCTTGGAAAGAGGAAATTCCTGAAATGGATATTTCCACCTAGGAAGTTATTTATGGTGGGCTCTCAGAACTGACAGTTGTGGGAGAGTGACAGAAGCAGGACTGGACAGAGGAAGAAGATGGACTATGGAGCAGTTTCAACAAAGACCTTGGCTCATTGCACCAGGGGCTCTGGAGCTACATGACCCTGTAGCATTCTCTCAAATTGGGGCAAGGGGGTGAGGCCTTTAGAGCCCTCTAACTACAGTCATTGATTGCAGACTACCCATAGGCAGGGGAGTGACCTTGGAAGAGGCAAATCTCTTCAGCCACAGTTTTGTTGAGTGAAGGACAATTGCTGGAGTTGAGGGCAGGTGGTCTCAGCTGGGAGTGGTCAGCCTTCAGTACCTCCAGTGGCAGGGGAACAATAGCTTAAGTCCTATTGGATGAAGTAGTGGGAAGAGAGGAGAAAGAATCTGGAAGACATACCACATAGTCCATGTTAAATCTTAGCATGAATTCTCATGAAAGAAAAATTATAAACATAATGCATGCACAAGAAAATTTGGAAAATATAGTAAAGCACAACATTTAAAACATTTATGTCAATTGCAATGGCATATATACTTCTTATATTTTCTAAGCTTTTCTATTTTTCTCTGCAATAATTCTATTAGGCTGAAAAGATAGTTTTGTGTCCTGTTTCTCATATTATAAATATTTTCTCATGTAAATAAATATTATTTTACAAGATTATTTTGCTCTCTATTGTCTTCTATTATACAGATATTTCAAAATTTGCTGAACTAAAAACTATATTATTGGACACTTAGGTTTTACATTTTTTTCTTACTATTACAAAAATGCTATAACAAAGAATATTATGCATACATTTCTGACTATTTTCTTAGGAAAAAATTCATAGAAATGGAAATTGCAATGCCAAAGACTATTTGCATTTTTAAAGTTTTGATACATGTTGCCAAATTATCCTCTGAAAATTCCTACCAATGTTTCAGACTTTCTGTTCCTTCACCCTTGCCAAAATTGGGAATTATCATTCTTAATTTGTGCCAGTTTTGAAGATATGTTTTATTATTAATACATGTAAATACAATGAAGTATCAGAAATCAAACAAAATCTATGAAAATTTAGAAGTGGGAGAGATTACATCAAATCAGGGGGGATGAGGAAAGAAAAGGAGACAGTTGATATGGGCCCCAAGACAGGGTTCCAACAAACAAAAATGGAAGGGAAGGGTTCCCAGAGAGAAAAAACATCAGGAAGAAAGACACTGTTAGGAAATGGTGAAAACCCTGGTCTAATTAGACTGTAAGAGATAAATAAGATTGAAAGTGGAATAAAATTGTGTTATATAATACGTAATATGTGGTATATGGTAAAGTTCGAGAGCCACTAAACTAAGAGTGGAGGATCGTAGTAGATACAAGAGTAGAAAAGAGAGATAACCAATTGATTAGAAGTGAGAATGGTGCAGAAAAATAAGATAGGGGGAAAGGAAATGTAGGAATTTGGGATATTAGTGATAGCTTTGAATGACAAGATTTAAGTTATGCTAATAAATAGAGTGGCTAATTTGAATGGAGTTGGAAATCATGGTTTTTGTAAAGGTCATAGAGGTAAGACCAGGGAATTGGATAAAAACCTAGAGAATTGTTGAAGTCATTGTGGTGGAAAGAAGACTAAAGGCTAGATGTTTATTTCTGCACTGAAATATGTAGAAATGGTGGAGCATTCCCTGGGTATCAGCTGATTGTGACAATGAAGGACCAAGTATTCTCTTATTAGATGGAACTCACTTAGAATAAGTCTAGGATGTTTAGTGATGGGGGCAAAGTGTTAATAAAGAGCATAAGAACACCATCTTCATGGTTCATGAGTCTATAGAAAAAAGGCAAGAGGCTTCCATTGGAAAGATTTTTACAATATTCCATTACATTGACTATCAGGACAATTCTAATTATTAACATAGTTAATCTACTAATTATTGATATTTGCTATTATCATTATAACACGATATTGATGTCATTTTATTTTGAAGATAATAATTTTGTATCTATTGAGTGCCACTAGTTGGAAACTACATTTAATACAATGGTACATGTTATCCAAATATACAGCTTCTCCCTTACATGATTTCTGATTCTCTGTATCTCAGATTTTCAGAAATTTAAAGCTTAGGAGAAAGTTTTTAAAAGAAAGTTGAGAAGTTGAACTATTTCTACTCTTAAATCTTATCTTGTCAAATATAGCACAATTGCCAGAGGTATATTCAAGGAACCTTCCAAATGTTCTCAGATTCTTGGTTTCTGTCATGCTATTGTGTAAGTGGCCTATTTAAGATTCATCAAACATAATCCTTACTAAAGATGTGGAGGATTACTTCTTTTTTTTTTCATTTTTATTTTTATTTACTTTATTGGTATACAGTCTTGTTTTAGTTTCAAGTATACAGCAGTGATTCAACAGTTGCCCAAATTATTAAATCCTCACCCTACTAGTACAGCTGTCTGTCAACATAGGAAGATGTTACAGAATCATTGGCTATATTCTCCATGCTGTACTACTGTCCCTGTGATCAAGCTATATTATGATTGAGAATTTTTGTGCCCCTTTATCTGCCTCACCTTCCCCAACCACCCACCCCAACTGACTGCCCATGGTAAACTTCTTAGTGTCTGTGAGTCTACTGCTGTTTTGTTCTTTCTGTTTTGCTTTGTATTTATATTCCACAGTTGAGTGAAATTATATGGTATTTGTCTTTCTCTTCCTGGTTTATTTCACTGAGCACAATACCCTCTAGATCCATCCATGTTGTTGCACATGGCAGGATTTCTTTTCTTTTTATGGCTCAGTAATATTCCATTGTGTATATGTACCACATCTTCTTTATTCATCTACTGATGGACACTTAGGTTGCTTCCATATCTTGGCTATTGTAAATAATGTAGCAGTAAACATAGGGGTGCATATATCTGTTCAAATCAGGGATTTTGTTTTCTTCAGGTAAATTTCTAGAAGTGGAGTTAGTGGGTTGAATGATATTTCTATTTTTAGTTTTTTGAGGAACTTCCATACTGCTTTCCACAGCTGTTGTCCAATTTATATTTCCACCAACAGTGCAAGACTGTTCCCATTTCTGCACATCCTCACCAACACTTGTTATTTTTTTGTCTTTTGGATAGAGGCCATTCTCACTGATGTGAGGTGATAATCTCATTGAGGTTTTGATTTGCATTTCCCTGATGATTAGCAATGTGGAGTGTCTTTTCATGTGCCTGTTGGCCATCTGTATTTCTTCTTTTGAGAAATATCTGATCACGTCCTCTGTTCATTTTTAAATTGGGTTATTTCTCTTTTTTTTGGTGTTAAGGCATATGAGTTCTATATGTATTTTGAATGTTAACTCCTTATTGGATAAATCATTTACAAATATATTCTCCCATGCTGTAGGTTGCCTAACTGTTCTGTTGATGTCCTTTGCTGTACAGAGCTTTTTAGTTTGATATAGTCCCACTTGTTGGTTTTTGATAGTTTCCCTTGTCCAGGGAGATGTGTCCAAGAAAAAATTGCTCATATTTATGTTCAAGAGATTTTTGCCTATGTTTTCTTTTTTTTTTTTTTTCTTTGAGAGGGCATCTCTCATATTTATTGATCAAATGGTTGTTAACAACAATAAAATTCTGTATAGGGGACTCAATGCACAGTCATTAATCAACCCCAAGCCTATTTCTCAACAGTCTCCAATCTTCTGAAGCATAACGAACAAGTTCTTACATGGTGAACAAGTTCTTACATAGTGAATAAGTTCTTACATGGTGAACAGTGCAAGGGCAGTCATATCACAGAAACTTTCGGTTTTGATCACGCATCATGAACTATAAACAATCAAGTCAGATATGATTATTCATTTGATTTTCATACTTGATTTATATGTGAATCCCACATTTCTCCTTTATTATTATTATTATTATTAATAATAAAATGCTGAAGTGGTAGGTAGATGCAAGATAAAGGTAGAAAACATAATTTAGTGTTGTAAGAGGGCAAATGTAGATGATCAGGTTTGTGCCTATAGACTAAGTATTAATCCAAGCTAGACAAGGGCAACAAAACATCCACAGATGCAGAAGATTTCTCTCAAAACAGTGGGGGTGAGGTTCTAAGCCTCACCTCTGTTGATCCCCAGTTTCTCACCTGATGGCCCCCCTGCGACTGTGCCTGTCTTAGGTTGTTCCTCCCTTGAGGAATCTTACCCATCTCTGGCTAACCAGTCATCTTCCGGGGCCATACAGGGGAGGATTACTTCTTTAAAAGATATCACTTAGAACTGAATTCTTAATCCTTAGTAGTTTAGATTTGTAATGAAAACTTCAGTATTATATATGGTAGGTCCTGGTCAATCCCCAAACAGAAGCAAGAAATGAGCATGTCATAGTAAGGCAGTACCGTCTTCTCAGTTCAGTGGGTAAGTGATAGAGACATTGAAATGTTCAAAAATCCACAGAATAATGCAGTTTTAGGCAAAATTCCTCAAAATCTAAACGGGCTTCTGTGGATTATAAGGAACTTTTCAAAAAGGAGAACCACCACTTGCCTTCTTCCCCCAAAGACTATGGAGGCAAGCTTCCAATGTTCACCGTGAAACAGTGAGTGTTAAGACTGCAAGATCAACCCTGGAATTAAAAAGCAAATAAACAAAACACTTTATAGAGTCAAACTCAAAAGGGCTATACTGTTCTCAGGACAGAAATAAGGCTGCAGGCTCGTATTTCAAAAGAGCCACAAATTCTCTATCTGTCCCAATTGGGAAATCATAATTTTATTGAATAATAAATCAAAAATGAATCCACTTCTTTCTCCTTACAACTTAGAAAGTACTTATGATGTGGTCTTTGTAGCCAGAGAGCAATTCTTCAGTTAATGAAAGAACTGTGTGTTATTCTGTTTGTATAAATGTGAAAATGTATAAATGTGTGAAAATGAAACAACAAAGTGAAAAAATATTTCAAGAAAATTAATTTTTGAATAAAAAACAAATTGTCAAATACGCTGGTGGTATTGGTATTACCCCTGTAAGATTATAGTCTCTGTGAGCAAAAAAGCACAGGGCAGCTTTGAGTAGCTTTCTATCTCCATTCACAAGAGGAAAATATAAATATATTTATAAAGATCAGTTTAGAATTTTATTCCTTTCAAAGACCATTTGAAGACTTACTGTGTAAAGAGTCAATGTCATATTATTTAAATAAGGATCAAGAGAGAGCAAAGTTGAATGTTTCCTCAGTAGGTAATGATCGAAAATGTATCTAGTAAAAAAGGATTTATAACAGAAAAAAGTCCTTATGGTATTTTCCGGTAATATGAAATTCTGATTCTTATTTGTAAAGGAGTCACGGTCTATTAGAATGTTTGATAGTAAGATACAGTTGTTATTACACAATAAATAATTTCCCTTTTCTTCTGGAGTTCGAGTGGATGCTAATTTTATTTACTTCTGTAATATTCTGGTTTTGTTCCAAATGGACATAGAAGAATAAAATTCAGTGTGAAAGGCTGATTAAGAGGAAGAGTTTACATATGCAGTCTGAGAAATGAGTGTGGAGACACCTACTTTGAATTGTCATCCATGAGCAGGATTTTGAACATGTTACTGGAAAGTAGTTTTCCTTAGGAGATGGGAGTCACAAACCACTCTGAGAGTTTGGTGAAAGATACAGCTTCCTTTCTAAGAACAATATATACACAACACACACACAGTGTTGTGCATAGCATTTCATGGGAGTCACAGATTCTTTGACATGTATCCATGAACTCTAAGAGCCCAAATACTACAGGTTCAGAATGCCTGATGGCTTATCTGAGGTTCAAAATGTCAGGTTGTCTAGATAGGGCAATCTATTAAAATACATACTTGCTGTAGAAAATTTAGAAAATAGTAAAAAGCACAAACCATCCCATGAGAGCCCATGTGAATAATAAAATCACTATTATTCCATCACCCACAGATAAACCCACTTAACATTTGGACATAAATTCTTCCAATGTCTTTTCCAGGTAAAAATATACTGTTTTGTTATATTTTATTACAGAGTTTTAATTCAAATATTGTGATCACATTCTCATGTCATCAAACATTCAGCGACATCACTGTATTTTACCAAAACACAATAATTTATTTTATTTAAACAAGTTCTTATTATAAAATATTTTTGTTATTTCTAACTTTTTTACTTCTGTGATCATTAGTACTATTTTTATATGATCCATGCTTATTTACCATGATCACTTGAAATAATATTACATCTTCTAAAATCACTTAGTTCCAAATGGCCAAATGTCCCAAATTTTGAACACTGAGTTTTAATCAAAGTATTTTTTGCTTGCTCATAAAATATCCATGTAAATGTAAGAAAGAAATATAACTAAATTTGTCTGTGCTGCTTTTAATCTAAGGATTTACTAATCAAGATGCAGTAAATTGAGCAGGTAATTCTTATGATCCCTTTGGTGGGAGTGGGGTGGGGTGGTGGAGCAACACATTTGGTTTGCTTTGGTTTGGTTTGCTGTGATGGGATTTGGATTTTGAAGTCTGTAATCATTTGCCAGGAGTTTCTAACTAAATGGAGTTCAAACTATCCAAATTCAAGTTCCTGTGATACTGAGAAATAAATGCTGAAGGGCTGTTTTCTTCCTTATCACTTACTTTACTTTAGACTGAAAGGAACTTAATATCCCCCAAAATGAACATGAATTGGTTCTACACGGGGTGTATCTGTGATATTTTCTTCCTCTTTATATGTTAAATTCTCCCTGCATTTTCTAAATGAGCCTATATTAAGTTCATCTTCAGAAAAACACAAACAAATATGCATTCTATGATCCTAGTTTAACAGTATTAATCTCATGTTCAGTGCTGATCAGTCCTAGTGTCTCCTAGTCATATGTTGCCCCAAACAATAGGATCATTTTCCAGAAACTAATGTTTCAAGTTCTTAGAAAATAACAGAATTCATGAGACCAAATATCTACCCCAGCTTCAAAATCCCAGGATAGGTCTGTCCAAGACAGCACGGCAGAGACTGGGAACCAGTATGTAAACACAGTATGTCTAGCCATTTCTTCATTCTATGCACATTTTGGTCAGAATGAATATATAAGAGATGTAAGTGATAAAACTGAAAGCTCATGAACAAGATGAAATATTTCATCTTATACAAATAGATGATCCTAAGCTTTAAAGCAGGTTCATTCTGATATTGGCTCATTCATTCTTTCATTCATGAAGTATCTATTGTGTCTCTAGGTACCAGGCAGTGGATAGGTACAGAGTATAAAGCAGAGAACAAGTTGACATGGCCCCTGCCTTCATGGAGAAAATTAAACAAATTGTTAAATCAATGTCGCTATGAACATAAATTTGTAAATTCTTATTAGAGGAAAGGCTCACATTGCTTAAATCCTTACCAGGCACCATGTACTGTCAAGTGCTTAAAATAAATGACTCATATATTCTTTCCAAGTTTCCTCTGAGGTAGGTATTATAGATGAGAAAGCTGAGGCTTTAGAGAATCAAGTACTTTGCCCAAAGTACACAGGGGACAGGGTTTGAATGCAGGCTGTTTAATTTCCAAACTAGTGGTGTGACAAAGAACAGGGTGCTCTGAAAGAGAGAGGGAAAAATAATTTCTCTTGGTGGTCAAAAGAGGCTCTCAGGAGGAAATGGCATTCAAGTGGGGCCTGAAGTATGAGAAGGAAGAAGGCTCGCAGGCTGGAAAGGAATGTTTACTCCTGTAGCACTCAAAGTGTTTCTGACCTCAGTTTTATCCAGATTATTTATAATACCTTATTTGCTTTTAAAATAGCTCTGAGATTTATTAACCACAATGAATTTGGAATAATGACTCAAGAAATCTTAACTTTGGAGTATTCTCTTATTCTCTTGTTGCTGTGCTTTAAAATACTGTTGTCTCCAGAGACAGCTGCCTGCCTATAGGCCAAGGAGCCAAATCCTCACTGACTTGGTGGTGGGTCACAGTACACTCAGAGGTCTCTCACATTCACAACAGTCAAATTTTGTCAGTCTAATGCTCAGTATTCAACCCAATACACCCAAGTCTCCTGCAGAATGTAAGAAATATCTGGGGGGCAAGATGGGGATAAGGGGATGGTAGTTGTGTATAATAAATAACCTAAAGAAAAACAAAGTATGATAAATATTCACATCTGTTGACTGTGCTGATATAAAAAAATTTAGGATTGTCTTTTAGAGCTTTATAAAAACAAATGAATCGATGGATAAAGAGACATATAGACAAACACTGACTAGAAAAGAATCTGCAATCTTTCATATGTGATCTCCCAAATGAAAACATACTATTCATCATGGACCAGAGAAGTCCATTATAAATAGTCAAATGTTAAATAATAGTGTTGTATTTTCAAGTACCAAGTGTCTACTGTATATACTGTAACAAGCAGGTGTCTCCTGCATTTTCTCCCACTAAGTACTATTTTGTAAGCATTTTTCTGTTATTGAGTAGTAGTCTAAAAATTCCATCATGTGGTTTGATAGTGTACTTTTCAGTTATTCTATTATTATACATATGCTTTTTTACTAATTTTCATTTATGAAAATAAACAAGCATATTATGATCAAACTGGTATACTTTTTAAATTGTTTTTGTGGGCTAGATTCATATAGAGTCAAGATGTGACTTTTTTAAAGCTCATTTTACAGAAGTGAGGAATCAAATTCCACTTCTAGCAGCAATATAAAAAATGGTCATACTACTATAACCTTGTCTGAATTAAGTACTATTATAAATATTTCTTATACTGAAAGAAGAAAATGGCATTTTTGTGTGTTCATATTTTGCTTACTAGTAAGCTTGGATATTTTCTATTTTTTATTGGCTTTTGTGATTCTTTGAATTGTCTATTTTTTTTATTAGGGTATTTGCTTTTTATCAATATATAAAACTTGCTATATTAATTATATTAACCATTTGCAGTGATATTTGTTGCCTTTTTTTTTTTTTTTGCTTGTTACATTTAAGCCTTTAAACATTTTGAAATTAATTTTGGCTTGAAATATAAATTGAGAGTCCAATTTGAGATTTTTCTAAAAGGCAATTTTCCAGCATCATTTATAGAATAATCTTATCTCTTCTCATTGGTTAACGATATGGTGTTAACATAGTCATTGTGTGAACGTGTATGCAATTTAATGTATTAGGATGAAGCATTCAGGAAAATATTCAAAATGATGTATTTTATTCAGTTGATCTGCTGTTTGATGTACCAGCCACACATTTTTTCATTTTTGCACCATGTTTTGCTCTTTAAATATTTCATATTACTTTCATTTATTCATTCTTCTAAATAATCCATTTAATCAGTCTTTCAACTCAAAAATAAAATCCATGTTGATAATAATTGAGTTATACCATTAGTTTGATTTGGGAAATTTTGCTTTTTTTTATATTTATTTTCTTATTCAGGAAGGTTATTCTAACCTTCCTGCTTATACCTAAGTAAAGTTTTGTAGCTTTCTTCAAAATATTCTAATTTAGTTTCTTTTGTAAACTCATTTTTTTTTGCCATTGTGAAGGAAATTTGTCTTCTAATTGTTGCTGATAAATACAAAAGCTACATATTATCTCACAATTTTTCTTATGTGGCTGTGCTAGTGAGATGTAGTATCGATTCTAACAGGTTTTAGTTGACATGAGTTTTTATACTATCAAAAATATTAATCTGATCTCTACATAAATTCATTCAATAAATATTTAATGAGCCCTAGTGGCAAGCAAGACAGGTCTGTGGAGCCTATTGTCTTTTAAGATAAATATATTTATTGCACTTAATATACAGAAAAATATCAGTCACAAACACAACAGACATTGCTGTGTTGGTCTGATCAAGTGGCAATTCCTGCAGTGTTGTTTCTTCTAAACATGATGTTGGTTCTTGGCTTGTCAGCAGGACTGCCATATAATGCTGTGCACTGCACAGATGCTGGAGACAATGCTCACCTCCGTTATGGTTTTATTTAGGAATTGTCCTCTCATATCCTTAAGTTTAAAGTACTACTTCCATCCTATTTTTTGATATACACATTTTTGTACATATGTGAATTACTGCCTATTCATCACACCACAGTCTTAAGAAACTGTCCCAGCCACAGCTCCTGCTATTTAGGTGATCAGACTTGATAACTGGGACTTGTTTCCCGAAACTGTTGACCTCGGTGCAAGCCAGCACCCCCCACTGAGGCAAAAGGTGATGATCTGAGCCAGTCAGATTCCCTCTTTAGGAATGTGAACAAACTTGCTTGGACACTGATTTGATCAGAAGTCAGACAGAAGCTGCAGGATACTGTGTGAGAAGAGCTGTGTTGGGCGGAATGATCACGTTGATCACTACCTACCAAGTCATGAGAAAGCAGAAGCTCCGAAGGATGCAGAGGAAACTGACTGAGAGAGAGACTCACAGAGGGAAGTGGTGAAATTACGAAGGAAATGACGCAGCCCAAGAATAAATATCCAGTGCCAGTGCTGGACAGGTGTACTAACAGGGAGTCCAGCGTTATTGTCTATCTTCCTTTAAAAAAATAAAAAACAACAAACTAAATAGAACAAGGATTTTAATAACTTTTGAGAATGAATTAGGCACTATAGTATGGGATTTTCCTAGAGTAGGGGATTAGTTGTATATTTCAAAATTATTCTCATAAAGTTTGAAAGTAATCAATAATACCAATAACAGATATTTTTACATTATTTGCTGGGCACTGCATCAATCACTTCGCCTAGATGAACTCTTTTTACCGTTACAAATAGTATCTCCCTTTTTTTAAAGAAACTGAGGCATGGGAAGGCTAAATGACTTGCTCAAGGGCACTTCATTAACAAAGGGCAATCCTGGGATTTAAATCAAACTAGAATTAGACTCTGTGCACCCAAAACCTGTATCACAAAACTGCCTGCAGCAAGTCTTTTCTGGAGGAGAACTTCTTTGGTAAACTATCCCCATACTATTGGGCTCTTCTGGTGCCTACTTCTTGGTTAAATCTGGATATTATTCACTTATTCATGTATCTCCTCTTTTCACAGGTGGCAGCAGAACTGAATATTGTAGTTGATAGTTTCAAATCTTCGTCTCATTATAATTGCTGAAGGATTGTCTATTTCATTGTTTCTCCCAGTTTTTAACACTATACTTCTAGTGCTTTACTCTGTAATTTCCTAAATTCTATTTTGTATTTTTTTCCCCATCTTACTTTCTTTTCTTAACATTTGCTGTTATTTTTTGGACCTCCTGAATCAAATGTTCAGTTCATCTCTATTAATTCTTGATAGCTTAATAATAAAATTACTTACGTTTATAAAAAATGTTCCAAATTACAACTTGGCTTTATTCTGTAAATTTTAGTGTACTCAAACATAGTATCTCCTTAAAGAGTATAGTTTTTATTTCATCTTTGAAACACTACTTATTTAGGAGAGGGAATTTTTAAAAACGAGTATTAGGCAAAATATTTTCTTTAAATTTTTGTTATTAATTTATATAATTATTGCTTTATGGATAGAAAAGACTTGTATAACTTTGGTAATTTGTTGAGGTCATATTTGTGATGTTAATGACATTAATACTCTATATGCCTTAAGAAAAGAATACATCACATATACTAATTGTTATTCAAATATCTGTTATTATTTATTTTTTGTTCTCTTGAATCTGTCAAAGGCTGAGATAACTATGTTGAAATCTAAACAATCTTGTTTAAATTTCTATTTGTGTAATAGTCTGATGCTAAGTTATAGTTCCTAACTTATGTCATAACTTTTGCTATCATAAAATGGCCCTCTTTATTTTAACACTGTTAGCTTTCATTTTATTTAATCTGAAATCCATATTGCTACCACTGCTTCCTGTTGATATTTCCTAGGTAAGCCTCTCTTGAGCCTGCATTTTCCGCTAATTAGGGGTTTAAAGGGGAGCCAGTCTAGGAAGCAGTCACAGCAGGAGTGCCTGAGTTCCATGTCCCACTTCATACGCGGGCACTGAGGAGGAAATGAAAAAGTCCTATGGGAAGAAGTCTTGATAAATACCAGACTAAAGGGAACTTCCTTAGCCTGATAAAAATCTATAACAAGTGTCCCTTTTAAAATGAAGAATAAGAAGGATGCTGCCTGTTATGGGTTGAATTGCGTCCCTTTGGTTCTCAAAATTCATATACTCATTTTAACTCCCAGCATCTCAAAATGTAACCTTTCTGGAATATAAGGTTTTTACTGAAGTAACTAAGTTAAAATGAGGTTATAAGGGTGGACTCAATCCAACATGACTGGTGACCTTATAAAAATGGGAAATTTGGAGACAGACACATATACAGGGAGAGTGTGCACATGAAGACTGTCATCTACAAGCCAAGGAGAGAAGCCTGGAACGGAACCTTTCCTCACAACCAACTCTGTCAACACCTCGATTTCAGATTTCTAACATCCAGAAATGGAAGACAATAAATTTTCATTATTTAAGCCACCCAGTTTGTGGAACTTTGTTATTGAGGCTCTAGCAAACTAACATACCCTCTATCACTGCTTCTATTAAACATTTAACAGGAGGTACTAGTCATCCCAGTAAGAATAGAGGGAGTAAAATGTATAAAGTTTGTAAAAAAAAAACATAACTTTGCCAATTTTTGAAGAAAATATCATTATATCCATAGAAAATGCAAGATTTTCAAAATTATCAAAAGAATAACAGAATTAATACAATTAATTAACAAGTTCAACAAGGTCGCTGGGTATAAACAGTTTAAAAGTCCATTACATCAATAGAGATCAACAACAATGGAAAATGAAATGTTACAGACAATAATGTCATTTACCCTAATGAATTATAAAGTACTTGGGAATCTAATAAAATGAGCATGATATCTACAGATAAAAAAGTTTTTTGAAAGTCATTAAGAAGACTTTAACAAATAGATGTAATGTCAATAAAATAGTCCACAGAGTTTAGAGAAAATGCAAACCTGTGGGGCACTCTATACATAACAACTATTACATTTATTATATGATAATGGTTTGATTAAATAATTAAAGTCCTTTTGTTTTAAGGACATTTCTTGTAAGCAGCAAATGGTTGTAATTCCTTTGCTTTCTGGCTTTACTAAATCCATGAATTACCTTTCCAGCCTTACTCACTATTTAATGCCCTACCCTAAAGAAAAATGACATGTGTTACATCCCACAAATATATTTACATAAAGCTTAAAAAAACACTTTCTATTGCTTAAAAATACATATAAACACACAGTAAAAATGGAAATAAATTTAGGTTAGTGGTAGCTCTGTGTGGATAGAAGGAAACCCAAGTAGAGAGCAGTACACAAGGGATCCAGCTGAGGTGTAAGGTTTTTTTTAAGTGAGGGGTGGATATCTGGGTATTTATTACTTTATTCTTTTTATTATTTTTTTGTATATTCAATATATGTCATAGTAAGTTAATTGGAAAGGGGCCTGGTAACAGTTCATACAAAACAAAAAACAAAAAGAGGCAGGGGAATTCCTTTTCACTATAACTCAGATGAGTCATCAGTAAGATGTAATTTTACAAAACTAAGGCAATCTTGAGCAGCAGTAAGAAAACACTGTCCCTGTCAAGGATGATACTAGGGACTCTGTTATTTACAGAGTCTCATATATTTCCTTCTGCTAGAATGCAAGCTTACAAAAGCAGAGAGTTTTGTTTATTCCTTCTCAGGTGTATTTCAAGTTGTTACATTGTTGCTTGGCAAAAATTAGCTCAAAAATGTTAAATGATTTTTTTGCATGTGTATATAATACAAACATATTTTTGTTGGATTCAATTTGCTAATATATTGTTTAGGAGGTCTCTTTCATAAATCTTATTATTCTTTTCTCATACTATTTTCATCTGTTGTTGGTATTAAGGTTATTTTAACCCTTCCCATCTTTCTATTTTCTGGAATAATTTATGCAAGATTGGAATTATGAGTCCCTTGAACATTAGGTAGAGTTGTCTGGTCTGTGTAATTATCTGAGATGTGTGTGTTGCAGCGGAGAGGGTTATAACAACAGCTATTACAAATATTCCCTAAATTTCAGTTGCTTCCCACACAGAAGGTTCTTTATCATTCGTCACTGATGTAGCAGTTGGAGGTTGGTGCAGCATCTCTCCCAGGTGACTCTTTCCCAGTGTCTTTTATGGTATGACTCCACCTTCTAAAATTTCTTTACCTTCAGCTGCAAGTGAAAGAAAGGCCAGGATCCTAAGAAAGATTTTGAGGGACAGTCTTGTAACTGGTGTACTTACTTTTTCCTCATTCTGTTGGCAAGCACCAATCTTGTGGCTTTAGCCTAACTGGAAGGGAAGTGTATTTCCAGGAAATGCAAGTAGCCTTAGTGAGCCTCCAGTGGATCTCTGCCATATGACTGTTTTCCATTCCCAGGCTAATTATTCTTTATTTATAAAATTATATACTGAATGAAAGGTCTTCTATTTCTTCTTGAGTTAATTTTGTAAGCTGTATCTTTCTAGAGATTTTTTTCCCCTAATGTTTTAAGTCTATTGCCATAAAATTGTTTTTAATATTATATGATGAAAGGTAAATCTTTGCTGTTTCTATAGTTACATTGCACTTTTTATTTTTAATAATGTTTATTTGTACCTTTTATTTCCTGTTTTTCCTCTGCTCAAATTTTGTCTATCTCACCAGTATTTTCCATAAGAGTTCTGGCTTTGTTTTCTAGTCCTCTGCCACATATTAAATTAGTTTATATTCTTACCTTTATTAATTCCTCCAACTTCCCCTAGGTAATTTACATTATTCTTTAAAAAATTTCTTAAGTGTTTATCTCATTAATATTCAGCCTTTCCTCTTTCAAATGCAATCATTTAATGCTCTCTCAAAAATTTCAATATTGTCTATAAAAATGTATGGTTCTAAATGTTTTTAAAATTCCATTATGATTTCTTTATCTCATAAATTATTAAGTTTTTTAATTTTAATTTCTGAATAGGTTTGTCTTCTTTTTACTGATTAGTAACCTGAATTGATTAAGTAATCAAGTCTATAAAATATAATCTTTATATTTATTATAATCTATTTATGAATGTAAATGGTCCCACTTTATAAATGTTTATCGTGTGATGGAGCATAATATGTGTTCTCTTATTTGGGGTTGTTGGCTTTCCTATATGTCTGTTAGATCAAGCTTGCTAATTATGTCATTCAAGTTGCTTAATTTTACTAGTTGAATTATTAAGAAATATGTAAAAACTTCCTAGTATGATGGTGAACTGTTAATTTCTCTTTGAAATTTGTCAAGGCCTGCTTTGGGAGTTTTGTAGGTATGCTAATAGATGTGTAAAAGTTTGAAATGATCATTTATTTCTTTAGATTATATTTTTTTATAACTATGTACTTATCATCTTTAAACCTAATAATATTTTTACTTTTAGATATTTTATCTGATTTTAATATAGCCATACCAGCAACATGCTTCATTAATGTTTCCTAAGTATATTTTTTCTATAACTTGACTTTCAATCTTTTTGTTTTTACACTTCAGTTATATCACTTGCAAATAGCAATAGCTAGGTTTCAATTTTTTACTCACTTTGACAGTATCTTTAACTGGTGAGTTTAATCTATTTATATATTTATCATCACTACTGATGTATTTGGAATTATTTCTACCATCTTATTTTGTAATTTCGCCCTGCTTTTCTTGTTTGTTTTCTCCATCCACAATCTCTTTTAGAATTTTTATTACATTTTTTTCCTTCTATGGTTAGGAAGTTACATATCCTATCTGTTTCTTCAGTGATTGCTCATAAAAGTGTAATATGCATACTTCATTTAACAAATTAAAATTAATTAGCTTCTCTACCTTCCTTCCAAAACAGCATATCTTAGAATATTTTAGCTTCGGATGCCTTCCTCCCTTCCTTTGCATTACTGGTATCTGTATTAATTTTCCATTGTCGCAGTAACCAATGATCACAAACTTAGCACCTTAATCAGAATTTTATCATCTTAGAGTTCTGTAGAGCAACCTGAGTTCTGTAGTTCTGACATAAATCCCACCAAGCTAAAATCAAGTTGTTGGCTGACCTGTATCTCTCTTTATAGGCTCTGAGTAGAATCCCTTTGTTTTCTCACCCCCATGGCCCATTCCTCTGGCTTCAAAGCCAGCAATGATAGGCCCAGTCCTTCCCATATCACATTCACTTTTACTTTATCTGTAGTCACATATCCTTCTAACCGACTCTTTTCTATAACCCTCTGTCACTTTTAAGAACCTTTCCAATTACACTGGGCCCTGGAGACAATCCAAAATAATCTCCTTAATTTACAGTCAGCTAGTCAAAAACCTTAATTCTTATTACAACCTAAATTTTCCTTTGCCATGTAACTTAACATTCACAGGCTCTGAGGGTTAGGACATGGGCCTATTTAGGGATTCATTATTCTGCCTACCATGGTATCTTGTCTTTTTTAACATTTCCAAAACCATACACTTAATAATACATTTGTTTAGTTTTGCCCATAAGTTTACCATTTCTTTGCTCCCTATTCTTGCATCTCAAACTTTTCCTCTGGGATTATTTTTTTCTCTTTCAGAAAAATATTAATTATAAGTTGCTGTTAGTGGTGAACTCTTTCAGTTTTGGTTTACCTGAAAATGTTATAGTTTCCCCTCAATCTTGAAAGTTTTCTGAGCAAATTAATATAAACCGATAGTTTTATCCTGTCAAATTTTATAAATTATTATACCGTCTTCTGGATTCCATTATTGTTATGGAGAAGTCAGGTCCTGGTTTAATTGTCATTCTTTTGTAGATAATTATCTTGTCTTTCTGACTTTTTAATATTTTATTTTTGCATCTTTTATTCTGCATATTTTATCATAATAGTTCAAAATGATGTCTTCATGTACATTTATTTTAGTTTGTCCTCTTTGGAATTTGTTCTGATTTCTGAATTGAGGATTCAAGATTTTCACTGTCTTTCCTAAATTCCCATTATCTGAAATACTGAGATGCTAACTGCACCAAGTCATTTTATTCTTTATGTCCCTTAGTCATTTTTTCTTGTTTGCATTTCTTTGTGGTGCCTGTTGGGAAATATATTTAGATTTATCTTATGTTTCATTAATTATATCTTCAGGGATATCTTATCTGTGTAACACACTCAATGGAAAATTCATTTCAATAATTCTTTTTTTTAATTTCTAGAAGTTCTACTTGGTTCTACATTTGTCAGTCTTTTTTATAATACCCTTTTCCTTGCTGATGTTATTAGATCCCTGTTTACTTAAATATTTTAAACATATTTATTGTTTACATATAGTAAGTCCAGTATCTGAAGTCCTTGGAGTCAAACTGTGCTTGAGCAAACAAGCTCAAAGTTGCTTGTTTCTCTGGGTAAGCTTGCTTTTGTATTGCTATTATGTGTGTTTCTGAGCTTTATCTCTGTGAATCCTGCAAGGTTTAAGTTGTAGGTGCATCCCTCCAGAAACTAGTTAGATGTTTTTTTCTTCCAGGAATTTTGGGGCACTACCAACTCAGTACTACCTACAGTCAATTTCTCTACTTAGAGTTTCCAAATTCCCCTATGAGGATAAGCCTGCAGAGGATTTTCACCATCCAGACCCTATGAGAAGACAAGTATTTTTGTCTTCCACCTTTAATAGTAGTCCAAATGTTTTTGTTTTGTGTTTGCTTTGGTAATCCACCATTTCATTGACTCAATATGTAGCTGTCAAAGGATTCTGACTTTATGTGGCATACACTTCTCTATCTTCCATAGGCTGAAAGCCTTGACTATTGTCATATGTGTACCCATTAAAATTCAAGACTCTAAGTTACTGATAGTGGTTTATTTTCCCAGCATAGCTTTGTGTTGAGTGTCAGTTGCTCACTCTGGTTTCAAATTTCCCTTTTAATTATTTGCTATTTGGAAATTTACCTTATTTCCTCCCATTATCAACTGTGTATTTAAAAAAATATTTGTCAGACTCATAAATACAGAGAACAAATGGGTGGTTGCCATAGAAAAGGAGGGTAGGGGAAGTGGGTGAAATAGGTGAAGGAGCTAAAGAGTTACAAAATTCCAATTATGAAATACATGAGTCACAGAGATGGAAATTTCAGCATAAGGAATATAGTCAAAAATATTATAAAGCTTTGTAAGGTAACAGATGATAACTATGCTTATCATGGTGAGCATTTATAATTGTTGAATCACTATGTTGTATAACTGAAATTAATATAACATTGTATGTCAACTATACCTCAATAAAGAAAAGAATCTGAAAAGTTTTTAAAAATTAAAAATAAAAATATATTTGTCATATTTTTTCCAGCTTTCCAACATATTGTGTGGAAAGTTCTCAGAGTATTTCACGCAGTCTACTTATGGAAATGGAGGCTTCCTAAGATGGGATGTTTTCTGTAATCTCCTCTTACATCTTATTTTGAATAAGATGTAACCACACACAGCATGCTTGTGCTCAGAAGGGCTTTTTGCTTCAAAATATTTTTATAGTTTTTCTCTATCATATTCTGGTTGATACTGTAACTGTATTTCTATACATCTGTACATTCCTATACAGTGGTTAGGCTTTTTGGAAAAGAACAAAATAAAAATCAATGCTTCCCATTTATTTTCTTTTTTCAACTGTGAACATGAAGAAATGAATGTTTGTATCTATTTCTGAAAAGTAGACATTTTTCATGTTGTTATTCTATTCTTGGGCACTTTAAACAGAACTGTTTTGCTCCGTAATTCAAATGATGCCAGAGTACAGATCTTTAAAGAGAAATAGCATCAAAGACTAGACCAGGGCAGGGAGGAAGAAGGCCAGAAAAAAGAGAGTCATTTATTCTTTCAAAATATCGAACTTTTATGTGATAAAAAAATTTGACCACAAAAAACAAAGTTTATGCTGATAGCATGGAGATGAGTGCATAAAGCTCTATTATATATGCCACATAGCCAGGTTGCAATCTAAATGTTATTTTTCTTCCTCTCTCATTTAGAAATTTTCTCATTATTCCATAAATATTTAAATACACACATATTTGTATAAATGATGTATTATAAGTTAACCGCACACAGCATGCTTGTGCTCAGAAGCGCTTTTTGCTTCAATGGCAGAGCCCTCCATTCAATACAACATACAAGATGGCTGTCAGCATTTTTAAGCTGAACCAGAAGATGGGCAGACGTTTGCTAAGCAACAATAGTATTTCAACTGACTGGGACTTAAGCCATTGACATCAGCGTTCATTAGCCAAAATATTTTCCCCTCCTCCACAGGCCCAAGCTGTAAACACCCAGCTCATCTGCAATTAGTCTGATGAGTTTGAGAGAGTAGAGCCAGTGAATGTGAAAGACACTCCCCCAGCACATTGCCAGGTTGCCAGAAAAGCATCTTCATTACCCTAACTAACATGCAGAATTGTCCACGTCCACTTGGTGTACAGCACATAGCAAAGACACAAAAAATAAACAGTTCTATTCTGAACATTATATGCAGAATGATCCTGGGAACCAGAAGCCTGGTGCAAACTGAAGAGTGCCTTTCCTTTATAAGCAAGCCTAATTCGTTCATTTCAATGTTTCTGTATTTTTCTATCACCCTTTCTGCTTAATATTTTAAATGTTCTGATTATATTTAAAAGATTAATTATTTTATTGCTTCTATGAAGCCTGATCATGATGATTTATTTCCTATAGGATTTTTCTTCACAGCATTGCCTTTCTATAGGGAACCCACAGCAGGAAATTCTTGGTTTGTGATTCATTGCCGCACAACACAGATGGTATCAAATTTTCAGACAACCTTTCAAAAGAATGGATGATGGGAACAAAAATGGAATGAGCTGCTGGAAACCTAAATGTATACAGAAATGTGGCAGGTCTCAATCCTCCTTCCAATTTTTAAAGCTCTACCTACTTGTGGAAAAGACTGAGTGGTCATTATTTACAGAAGAATGATAGAACATTACCAGTGAGCTTTCTCCCCCAAAGCTGAGGTATATCCCCTATAGTCACCTGCAGTGCTTGGAATGCACCAAATCTAGCCAGAATGGAAATAGCAGCAGGAAGCGAAAAAGAGAGAGAAGTTTGCCATTGGGACATTTTATTTTATACCAGGCTCCTAAAAACATACAGTGTTTCTTCTCCGATCCATATGAGGAAAGAAAGTACATGACACATTTTTCTTACTTTTTCCCCTGCCATCATCAAAATGCAAATCTCAAAGAACTCACCAGCTAAAAGAGCATGAAAATCAGTAAAACTCTAGTACCATTTCACAATCAGATCCTCAACAGCACAACAGAACAGTAATGACATTTAAATGGCATGCTAAACATTGTTGGAACTTTCTGAAAATAAATATAAACTTTTCTTACTTGATATGCCAGGGCCAAACCTAATACACATAGTCAGGATGTTGTATGAAGAATCAGAACTTTATAGCCATGCTATTCTGAGAGGCTCACAAACTCCAGAGGTAGGTAAAGCTGCATCGGAATTCCAGTTCTGCCTGGTATGAACTATAAGACCTTAGGCAATCTACAGATCGGCTCTGCTATTTAATTTTTAATTTTTAAAATGGGAATAATGGCTCTTTAACAGTGTTAGTGTGCAGATAGAGAAAATGTATGTCAACATCTGGCACATAGTACACACACAATAAATTATAGATTTTTTGTTATTTTACATGCCCAATGTTAATAAAATATTCAAAGTTCTGAATTATTTTTTATATTTGAACCATACCCCCATTATGCAACAGTTCTTGAATGTTTGGAGAGTTTATAAAAGCAAGCCAGATTCCCCTTGTCCATCTTTGAGAATGTGAGTTGGTGGTCTCAGGGAGGCCACTGATCTGGACCTAAGCTGCTGTTCCTGCTGATTAGCTAGATTTGGGAACATCAAGGATAATGAATCCACATGAAAACTAAATTCCAAAATTGGTTTTCAGACAGAATTCTAGCAAGTGATCTGGGGTTATATGTTAGGGTTCAATCTTAGTCTATTCAATGAGAAAGGTAATTATATTCACCAAAGTGACTTAATTCCTCTCAAAAGGCTCATTTCTAATTAAATCCTTGTTCATCTCTCAGTGATGACGTCCTACCTGCCTCACACTCAGTTCATGAAACCTATACTCATCCTGTTAAATTTCTAAGGGAATGACATGTACACCAAGCCTATCACAAGTACTATATTGCATGATTTTCAAGCATAATTATCACTAGTAAGAATATGAATTTAAAACATTATCAGCCATTGTTAGAACTCCTAGACACCCTATGCTTGGGATCATGTCCGATCCAGATCTTTATTTATATTCTCTTCTCTATGTTTCTACTGCTCATAGCCTTCTTCACCACTCCTTGGTTAAAATGCTTCTTCTGATTCTATCTCCTGGTTATTCCAGTTGTCATTCACATTTAAAAGATTCCCATCTTTGGCCAGAAATCTGGAATTAATAAAGTTACTCTGAATATTTTTGAAGTGCTCTGTAGATATTAACATCCACATGCTCCAAATATAGTAAGTAATAGAGGAACAGTATCAGGTTCAGGCTATCATCCTAGGTCACTGGTTCCAAGACTGAATGTAATATCCAAGCAGGTCATATTCATAAAAATTATAGAATTTGACTGTATGTACATCTACATGAGATGTCAAGTTCTTACAATAGAAAAATCAGTTAAATACATAAAAGAGAAAAAGTTTAATTTAAATATCCAGTTTTATCAAATTCCTAAAGTTTGGAAGAGAATTTTTTGGATCCAAACACTTATGTTTCTGATACCTGGTCTTTTTCCAATAAAGAATTGTTTTGGAAAATTTGAGTAAGATCTATTTAGTGGCTTTCAAATATACAGTGATCCAAAACAAAAACTGAACAGGGATGCAATAGGATGATTCAAAGCATATTTTTCAAATGACATTTTGAATGGAGATTATTTGCCAAGGGGGAATATGCTTTTCTTCTGAACAGCAGAAAATTTTAAGGTGAGACCTTAAGAGATTTTAAAAATAAAATTTATGAAGTAGAATAAGAAAGCTTCTCTTATACTAAATTAGCATCCAAGCAAATATAAGAGGCTTTTCATACAGAAGTATTAGCATAAGTGGCCAATAAATCAGAAATATATTGCTTTTCGTACAGAAATTAACATGAATTAACAGCATTTTGATTATTGTATCCAGTAGTTTTCAGAAAGATTTAGAGCAAATAAACTTTCTAGATTTATAGTTGAGTTATTTTCATTAAGTAAGAACTTGGATTACTTCTTGAACAAAGAGTTCAAAGTTTTTCATTTAAAGCAACACACCTACACACACACACTCCCTCCAAGCATAATGTCTACTTGGCAATTCTATGTAAATGTCCAGATTTTTAAATTCTTCTTTGGCTTTAATTATCATTCACTATAAATACCGTATGATGTGAATTGCATGGCAAGTCCTGTGCGTTTGGGTCCCTTCCAAGTTGGTGCTATCACAATTGATCAAGAGAATCAAAGGAAATATCTAATCATTTGTTACTTTTTTTTAACCTTTATCTCAAAAAAGTACTTTTTAATACATGGCAATGCATTATAACTTACAAGAAACAGAAAGAATATATATATATATATATACTTACTGGCATTCAGTCTTTTTTTATCACTCTTGATGCTATCAAATGAAATACACAGAAAAGCCACTAGAACTATCATAGGACTAGAGAAGCTATCTTACTTCTTTTGAAAGTTTTCCTTTTTAAAATAATTACTATGTTAAAATAATGACTAAATACATAGAATAATAGAGAAATACCATGTTTCACCAATAATTGAAAATTAATAGAATTTTTCTTGTATTTGCTTACTCCACAACAAATACTGCAGATAAAGTTTAGTCCTCTTTGACCGCTATCCTTCCCACGTCCCTCTCCCTACAAGCAACCACTAATTTGAGTAAGATGGGCCACAGTCTGGCCCTTTGGGTTTCATGGCTCCAAACTTGGGCTTAAATGAAAGCCTTGGGGATCCTGATCCACACAAATTGCACAGTTTTGGACCCCACACATGGGATATGGGCCAGGCTCCAGTTCTTCATGGAGATCCCTCCTTTTGTTGAATGAAACTAATTCAGCCCCCCCATTACTTATAAGGGCTCACTCCCAGCTTCCCCTTGGCAGTCCCCTCTGGTGCTCCATCTTGACCAGTACACATCCAGCTCTTCCTCCTGAGCTGGCACTGAAACCCCAGCCTCTTTTCTCCTAATCTGGTCCTGCTTTGCCATTAGCATTCAGCCTTAATTGCCACTCTGACGTTCTTTCTCTCTCTTTTCTAGCTCCTGGCAATTTTTTTCTTTTTTTCTGAGCAGAATCATTTGTATTTGACATTTATAAAAATAATTCTCTGTGATATTTTTTTCTTGTTGATGGAGTGTGACAGGTGGTTTTAGCATATCTTCCTCCTTCATTCTTGACCTAAAAGTCCCCTATAATCTAAGATATTAAAATGGGTTTACAAAGAAATAAACTTGGAGACAAAACATCTCAATTTTTTTTAAAGAAAAATGTATTATGCAACTACTATAGCTAACACCATTCACTTATCACATAGATAATTATAGAAATCTACTATGTGTCAGGGACTGAGCAATGAATGAAACAAGCAAAAAGGAAAAGAAAACCCTGCTTTCTTTTTAGTGGGGAAATGTAAGTGACAGACAACAGAGAGTTAGAGAGAAGATAAAATATATAGGGAAAATTAAGTTGAGAAGGAAATTCAGAGTGCTGGGGTTTAAGAGAGCTTTGCAGGTAAATTAGCTTCAAGTAAGCCTCACTCTGAAGATGGAGAAGGAGCAAGCTTGGTATCCATCTGGTGGAAGACCGTTTCAGGCAGCAGGAACAAGTACAAAAGCTTAAGAGAGGCACCTACCCTGTAGCTGGTGTTAAATAAATGTTTATTGAGTGAATGAATGACTTTCTCAGGAGAAGCAGCCTTTTATCTTTGTACTCTGATACTGAGCACAGTAACTGACATGGAGTAGGCAACAATAAATGCTTGTTTACCTAGATGTACCAGACAGGAAATAATTCTAGGAGTAATTTTGAAGAAAGATGAGCATATATGTTGAACCAAAGAAAAAATAAAATGTTATTTTTAAAGTTTAAAAAAATCTTTCTCTAGAAAAAACAAAATTGATTTTATTAAAGAAAAATGTCTTTTTTCTTAAGTGGGGAAAGCTAAGAGCAAAAAATTGAGTTCACATGATTATCTCTTTAATATAAAGTTTTGTATGTGACAAAATACAGATTGTCTTTACAGCTTTTCTTGAGTTCACTCTTCTAGCTTGTTTCCTAATAATAACTATTATATATTGAACATAAACTATGTGCTAGGTATCACTAGGAACCTTTAATCTACTATATAGGATTATTTTATTTAATCATAAACTCTTTAAGGTGGATATAATTAACCTCAATATGTAAAAAATGTAACATGGTCAAAGCCACAGAAATTAGGGGAGTTTGAGTTTCAACTCAGGTCTTCTCATGTCCCAGGGCCCCCCACCCACACACAGCCCATGCTTCAAAAAGTCAGGTCCTCAGAATTCTGTACACTGCACACAACCTGATTTCTGCAGTTTTTCTTACAAGTGCATCTCCCTACCTTCAAGTAGATAAATGGCATAAAGAAATCTAAAGGGGAAATTCCAAAGGGGCACAGGGACAGTTTTTAGTTAGCAAACCCTGCTCTTTCCTCTTCTATCTGCTGTTTAAAACTAAGTGTATTCAAGGACTGAACTGTGTTCCCTAACTTTCAAAGATATTTCTGACCAATCAAACCCATTCACATGATTCCAGCTACTCCCTATGTGCTACCAGGGACCCCCAGGCTCCCACCTCTACACCACATCACCAAAACCATTCCAACTTTATAAGCCCCAAGGACATATCCAAAGCTGAACTTGGCATTCTTACCCATAAAGTGCCATACCCCACATTGCTTATACTTTGGCCTAGGCATTGCTGTACCATCAGTTACAGGAGCTAAAATCTTTAGTAGTTCTTGAGTCTCTCCTATCCTTGTAACATCCAATCAGTCACCAAGTCCAATCTATTCCAATTCCTAGATATTCTGTTTATTCACTCAAGAATGGATTAATGGAGCACTCACTGTGTCCAAGATGCTGCCTCGGTCATTTCTGTCTGCCCTGGACTGTATACCCACTGCCCCTTCCCAGATCGAGGCTTTGACCGCCACTTACTTTGATTTGTATAATGCCATCCTCACTTGCACGCTTCCAATTTCTTGATATCCCCCATGCATATTTTCCACTGTTGCAAGAATTATCTTCCTAAAACACAAATCTAATATTGTAACTATTGGCTTGAAAGCACTCTTGTCTCCCTGGAGTCCATAAGATTAATGTGTTAGAACAGCATTCAAAGTCCATTACACTTTGGTCCCAACATTTCTTTCCTGGATCATCCTCTGCCCCCAACTCTCCAATGCCCAAATTTCTCTAAAACGTCACTGCTTCCTGAACACACTACATCCTCACCTGTTATTTCCTTACAAATATTGTAATCTGCTAGCAGTTTCTTTTGTCTTCCCCTTGCCTTAGGCTTCAAGATTCATTGCAAATATTGCCTTCACTGTGAAACTTTCTTAGATGCTTCTAAGAGGGGTGAATCATTCTTTTTGTTATACTGTCAGAATGAAGATTGTATCATTATATCATTTATTACTGAGGGACTGAATATACAGACAATTGCCAGAACGCATATATAAATAAAACTTTGACCCACAGCCTGGCCAGAAAAACCAACCTTCTCATCTACAATAAATAGTCCAGGAAACCAGTCTGTTATTAAGTCAGGCTTAGGAAGTCAGACTGCTGTCTCTAGTAACAATCCAGGAAACTGAACAATTATTTCTCTAATGACCAGCCCAAAATGTTGGAACTTGATTATAACCAATGACTTCCTTAATTTTTGTCCCCACTTCAACTTAGGTCCAACCAGGGAAAGTCAAATTTGCACTTCTAACAAATCACATAGGATGCTCTGCCTCTAGTTAGCTGTCCTACAGCTTCCCTAGTTAGCCCCCAGGTAGGACATACATGAAGCCTTTCCTTTTCTCTACCATTAAGCTTCCTCACTCTTCTGCCTGTTATTGAGTCTCCATCAAAATGCAATTGACAATGACTGATTCCCTTGTGTAGTCAGCTCTGAATAAATATCCTTTGTTTTTCTCATTTGGTTGTTCTTCCTTTGTTTCTACCTTGCCAAGCCAAGACCTACCACATAAAATTACATGATAAATGATTTGCTTTTGTTTTTGCTGTACTGGTTTTTGTTGGATGGCTATTGCCACCAGAAGATGCTTTTCACAACACAATTTTGTTGTCTAGATTGTTAGATAATATTCTGTGGTTAAAAGTCTGTGGGATCTAGAGTAATGTCCCTTCTTTAATTACTGACATTGACAATTTGTGTCTGCCCTCTTTTTAATTCAACAGTTTAGCTAGATATTTATCTATTTTATTGATGTTGTTAAAGACCAGTTTGGGGTTTCATCAGTTTTCTCAATGTTTGTTTTGTCTCTGATTTTGGCTCTTATCTTTTAAATTATTTTCTTTCTACTTAATTTTTTTCTTCTTTTACCAGGTTCTTATGGTGGAGACTCTAATAAACTTAGATCATTTATTGTTGATATTTCTTCTTCCCTAGTATATGTATTTAGACAGATCATTTTGAGGCTGCTTCCTGAACACACTGTGTACTCACCTGCCTGTTTCTTTGCAAATGCTGTAATCTGGTAGCAATTTCTTTTTGTCTTCCCTTTGCCTTGGACTTCAATATTCTTCTTAAGTATTTCCTTCATTGTGAAGTTTTCTCAGATGCTCCCAGGAGGAATGAATCACTCTTTTTGTTATACTGCCAGAGTATAGTATAGTATACTGTAAAGCATAAAAAACATTCTTTCTTGCCATCCACTATTTGCCACCCACAACTTTCTTTGGGCAAGTGTAAGAGGAACCTTTATTTCAGGAATAATTTAGCCTACTAATAAAGTATAGCCCTTCTGGCATTCCCCTTCTGGCATTCCCCTTCTGGCATTCCTTAACCTATCAGTGAGGGCTCTCCATTCTTTCTGCATTCACCATGGTACTGAAAATGATCGTCACCCTGTGTGAGTTGCAGAAAATTGTTCAGCTCACAGCTTCTGAACTACTCCTTGCCCAGTCTTGTAGAATTTCACCCTATTGTTTTTCAAGGACTGGTGGGTCTCCCTATGCATATTTCTGGAGCTCTCTTTCTGTGTAGTCTATTTTGCAGAACCCTGCCCCACCATTCACAGACACCTCAGATTTCCTAAATATCAAACTCTTTCTCCTCAATTATGTATGACCATTGTTCTCTGCTGGGAATCCCTCCCTCTGCTCTACTGTGTGGAATTTGCCTCCAGGAAGAAATCCTACCCAGGTGTAGAGCTCACCTCATTTGTATCCCTTCCCTCAAGATTAACAATTCTGTGCTGCCTGTTACACAGTGTCTGAAAAGAGTTGCTTTTATATATTTTGTCCAGTTTTAGAGTTAATTCAGGCAGGAGGGTAAACTTAGTCTCTTTTACTCCATGGCTGTGTGCTCTGACTTCACTCTCAATCCCCTCAGCTGCACTCCTCATGTCGCTTCCAGAAGGACCATTCTAAAATGCAAATTTAAATATCTCACTTTACTGCTTAAAGTTCCCAAAAGTCTCATAGCCTGACAATGTTCATAGTCTCTGATAAATGCCAAACACTTTAGTATGACATGAAAGATATTTATGCTTCACACCCTGCTTTCCTTTCTAGCCTTATCTCTTTCCATGCACCCACTTTCACATTTCCCCTCAAACTTTAAATAAACTTCAGCCACAGCTGCAGCTCCTCAATTTCTCATCTTTCTTTTTGTCTTTGGGACTTAATACTTATTTGCTACTCCATTTACCTAGAACACACTATACCCAATCTTTTTTTTTATAATTTTATTTTGGTATCATTAATCTGCAATTACATGAAGGACATTATGTTTACTAGGCTCCCCCCTTCACCAAGTCCTCCCCACATCTCCGTTCACAGTCACTGTCCATCAACATAGTAAGATGCTGTAAAATCACTACTTGTCTTCTCTGTGTTGCACAGCCCTCCCCATGCCCCCCCCCCACACTATGCATGCTAATTGTAATGCCCTCTTTCTTTTTTTCCCACCCTTATCCCTCCCTTCCCACCCGTCCTCCCCAGTCCCTTTCCCTTTGGTAACTATTAGTCCATTCTTGGGTTCTGTGCTTCTGCTGCTGTTTTGTTCCTTCAGTTTTCTTTTGTTCTTATACTCCACATATGAGTGAAATCATTTGACTATACCCAATCTTAAAGTAACATTTTGGAACTTACCACAACTATGAATTCTACCAGGATGGCATATCTGACCCCTGAATGCTACATTCAAAGTCCTTACCCTCAAAGTCTATGTGCCCACACAGAACCCTGTGAGACTGGACTAGAATACCTGACACACTGTCCCATAATTATTGATGTTCTCTCTGACTTCCCATCAGGACTATAAGTTTCTTGATGCAATGTCCTTATATCATTTATTTTTCTGGACAAGGCAACTAATTCTTACACACATCCAGTGTTCAATAAATGTCTGCTGAGTAAATGAAAAAGTGAATGACTCTAACAGTTAAAATGGGCATCTGACTTTCAGGAGGCAGGTTGTCTGTTATAATAGAACAAAAAATGGCTGTAGAGTAGCAAATAGGTTCTGTAAAGGTCTAAATATAAGTATTATAGACACTGAAGATCACAGTCTCTTTCCCATCTTTTCAAACAATGCTTTAAAGGTGTAAAAACCATTCTTATTTTGCTACCCACTATTCTGAAGTCACACAGACCTGGGTTTGAATCTTGACTCTTAATCTTCTTAGCTACGCAAATGTGGACACTGACCAAACTTCTCTCATCTGCCATATAGCAATAATATAATACTTATCCTCCAATGATACTGTAATAATGAAATAAAATCATGTATGTTAAGGCCACAACAGTGCTTATGATGGTAATAATATCTAATATTTACTGAATACTTACTATGTGCCAAGCACTGTCCCAAGCCTTTTATATTATTAAATCATTTAGTTGTCATTACAACTCTGTGAGAGAGAGGCAATAATTATCTCCATTTTGCAAATGAAAAACAGAAGGCAGAACTTAAATAACTTGCACAACAACTCATAAACTTCAAAAAATGGCATAAAAACCTAATTGACTTTATCTTCTAGCTTTTTGGTAATCAATCTTTTATACAGTAAAAATTATTTTTAGAAATCTCTTTATCTTTCCATATCATGATTATATATGCCAGGGCTTTCAGTTTCTATTATCTTTCTTCAAAGATCCTTCTAGTTCTTTAATGACAAGGAGAAGCAGCATGGTATAGTAGAATTGCCATTGAATATGTATGGTTTTGCATTGGGCTCTAGACAGGGTTCTATCTGGGTTCTATAATTCTGAAAAAAGCACTTCACCATTATGAACTTCAATTTTCAGAAATCAGTATATGTGTGATACATACAAATTTTAATTGATAAACACAGTTGTAATATAACCTAAGAGAAAATAACACAATTATATTATCAGAATTATAAAGCAATTTAAAAAATAATCTACATCTATGGCTTTAATGCCAGTCATTGATCACTTTTATCCATTTCAATGAAAAGTTTATATTTAACAAATTAGACTGTTTTATAGTGAATTCTGGGGCATACTCAGGACACATTCAATTCTGTGTCCTGCTCATGGTGGACCTCAGCATAAAATTTAGCAGATATATAAGCAAGTGAGCACTTCACAGAGAGGGGGGTTACCAAAGTTTGCCCATATTTAGTAGTGGAGCCAGAAATCACAGGTTGACATCAGATAATCAATCTTGATAACTTCAGGAATTGTGTTCTGAGTCAATCAAAACTTCTTGAAATAAGCTCCATGTTTAGACAGATGATTCAGGTACTTTACATTTGTACCATAAAAAGAAAAAGAAAAAATTATTTACTTTCACAATGATCCATGAAAATTTTTTGAAATCTATAATTTCCTTGAAGCTCAGAGAAATATACTAATAGATAATGATAAGTGTAATCCTTAATTACTTTTAGCTTAACACATATATGTGCATGAATATATTTACATATGTATGATATATAATACGCATATATGTATATTAGTATATATTTCTATTTTGAATATAGGCAATTTCTAGAACAAATCATTAATATTTTGTGGTAATAATTGTTTTTCTTATAAGCTTCGGGTTTTGTCCAGTTATCTTGTGACATTATTTAGAAAAATATAATGATCTGAGGCACTGGATTTCCTACAAATTGAGTCACTCAGTCCTTAAATGTAAAAAGTCTTTCCTATATGGAAGCAGTTTGATAAACCTAATCAATGTGTGTACATGACCCTATGCCCAATTCCATGTTCTGATCATTAAAATCATTTGTATGATGGAAATTCCCAGTCTTGATTCTTGTCTCCATCCCACTGTGAAATGTGTTTAATGAACAAAGCTAATGGAACAAACTCAGTTGATAGATGAAGAAGAGGGAGTTAAAAATTACTTTGATTATAAAATTAATATATGTTCACTGTTGAAATTTTGAGATGTAGAAGTACAAACATACAAAAACAACCTAAATAGCACACATGCTATAATAGTAATATTTTAATATATGTTTATCTAGTATCATATATGTCCACCCCCAACCTCCTTTTTGAAAAGGTGTCAAAATAACTTCCTATCAAAAAGACTTTCCATTGCAGACGGTTTGCCTGGCTCTAGCAACTGACCTCAGCTTTTCCAATGGTTAGGCCAAACTTTGCAATTTGCTTCCAGAAACACGATTAGTTCTTAAGAGTTCCTGCATACATGCTAATTCATTTTTAAAAATAAATTTTTCTGCAGTTCCTACCTGCAGGGACAGATGTTCCTGCAGTCTGTATATGTGATCCTTTCCACTGATAACATGCTGTGAATTTATTCTTTAGTAGGGAATGTATTCCAATTGCTCATCATTTATCACATACTCAAAATATCATATACTAACCAGTCACAACTAATTTTTTACAATTGAAATACTAATTTTTATGTCAGCATATAAAAAACATATATTAAATTTTTAGTTGCAGTTCAATTTTTATTTTTATTTCTTGTCATCATCTTGCCCACTTTCTAGTGGGGGTGTTAATGAGCAGTAACACAGCCAGAAGACAAAGGGAAAGAGAATCAAGAACATGTTTAGCATGTACAATGTATCAAAGAATAAAATACTATTTGATTGTCATTCCCAACTATCATAATTTGTATTTGCAACTTTATTCTCTCAACTGGTTCATTTCCTAATAGATTTAGCTCCCTGTAAATACTGTTTACAAGTATATTAGCCAACCTTCCATAATTGTCATTACATTCATAAATGTCACTGAGAAATGTAAGTATATGCCATTTTCCCTGTGCGCAAAATATATATTTAGAACAAATATATATATTCCATACTAAACACAAAGTATAACAGTTTGGATGGTTTCACAAATAACAGTCAGCCACTTTCTCAGTAGTGGGTAATTGCCTTTTATCCCCTGTCCTCTGTTCCCTCCTTGCCCCACAGTCAGACCTACTCATTCTTACCTGCTACCTTTGCTTTGCCCCAGCTCCCAAAAGAGGTCACACCTAGACAATACAGGTTGATTACCTCCAAAGCATCAGTGTGAAGCTCAACACCATTTCACCCTTCTTGGTAGTCCTCTGTGTCAGCCCTCACAACTGGATTTTTCCTTTTCCTGAGTCTCAATTTCACCTTGTGTCCCAGATCTGACAGCTAGATTCCTAACTTATTCCTGTATATGACTGAGGTCCTATCTTGGAGACCTGCCTCCTGTTTATCTTTCCCAGGAGCTCCTTCTCTGGAAAGCCACCTTGGTAGCCTAGACACTGCTTTATGCTTGCAAACTTCCCTTAAGCAAATTGCTTGGCTTTATCACTTTATGGCTCTCTTTCTGCACAATTCGATTTTCTAAAAGATGACCCTATCACCTCACATTTCACTCTGAACACATATTACTTTCTTTATATGCTTTAAGACACTATATTCTGCTAAGTGACTTTCACAGTTCCCCATATTCCAAAACTAGGTCCACCCTCCTCATCACATCTCTTCTACCTCCATGCCCTGTGAGACTGACCAATTTCCAGATGCCAGCCTCTCAAAGTGCACACAAGAAGGGTCCTATGGTCATATGCTGAAGGAAAAAAAATGGTACACCTCTGAAACTCTACACTGAAGACATAATTTCTCTAGGAAGCCCATGTAGGTCAACTGCCAAATATTAGGATTGCTTTGCCTAATACAAATATAAAAATGTATTCTTTTGACCAGAATTTCCTTTCTAGAGTCTGTAATTACTTCCAATGACTCCTGCTTCTGCTGCTAGAGTGGAAGAAGATGTATTTTGAGCTTCCTCAGGTGATGCTCAGATGTACAAATACTATTCTAGAGAAATAGTGTTACAAAATATTGTTACATATAGTTGACATAGCACTTTCTTCCTAACCTAAATCATGTATACATGGAATTTGTGATAAGGCCCAGGAAACTAACCAATTTTTAAAATATTGCTTAAATAGAATATCACTATGATTTCCCAATAACCAATTCAAACAAACTTTGTGTCTCTAACATTCATGATGTGAGATACTTTCCAATTCTGCTTCATCAGTGGCCAAATTATTTCAGCAGTGATCCTGATATGTATATTGTTGAAAATTATGTAATTAAATATTAAAAGTGAAAGCAGGAGCCTCCATGTAGGGCAGACATTAAATGGCTAGTTTGAATTTTGGTTTTTGTTACTAAGACAAACTACCTTGTAATCCATGTTAGTCTTACTTCTCCCACTAGGGCAGGGAACATAATCATGTAGTGAGGGCATTTAAGTAATGAGGAAGAAAATTCTGGCTTAGCTTTCAGTATGGAAAATGGTCTCTTCCTACCAAAAGCCAAGGATGGTACTCAATTGTACTTAGTATCTCTTTTTCACAAAGGACAAAACAGAATAAAATATAAATATCTGAAGCAGAAACAAAATGTGTACATACTTAGTGTTCCACACCATATTTATACTTTAATATAGTGTAAAGCATTAAAAGAACCAATTCAACCAAAATTAAAATGTAAAAAACCTGACTATAATAGTACTAAAGAAAACCATGAATTCTTAATAGCCTTAGAGTAGGAAGACTCCCTAAGATGACACAAACCCAGAAGCTATAAGAGAAAAAAAATCTGATGTATGTGGCCATATAAAAAACACTTTTTAAAAATTACTACAAGGCAAAAGGGAAGAAAACCATTAGAAAGTCAAAAACAAATGGCACACTGGGAATAAACATGAGATGAGCCACTCAGATTCCAGAAAACAACAAATTTCTTTAATGTTTGAAGAATTTCCATGATTTAATAAGGAAAAAAAAAAGAAAAGTCCAGTATGAAGGTGGGCAAAAATTGAGGAAAAATAGTATACAGTATAGTAAATGCAGATGATTTTAAGCCTATAAAAGGAGGCCCAATCTAATCCACAATAAGAGAAATGGGAAATAAAAATACAACTGCAGGCCATTGTATACCTACAAAACGGGCAAATGTCAAAGTATGGATAATCTATTGTGTTGCCAAAGGTTTGGAGGAGCAGGTATTCATATTTTGCAGTGGGAGCAAACTGGTAAAGCCTTTTTGAAGGGCACTTTGTCAATGTCTTAAAAATTTACAAGAATTCTACTCCTAGGTGAGAAATAATGAATGTACAGCTTTGTGGGTAGTAACAAGAGACCAGAAACAACATAGGATCTTTCAGAAGGTGTCTGTTTAAATAAATGCAGTACTAGGCTGCCATTAAAAAATTAGGCAAGTCTACATAGCAGTCCTTGAAGATATACTGTCAGCTGAAACAAGTAAAGGATAGAACCATACATGTAGTATTATATTATTTGTGGAAAAGGAAAATGCATACATACATGTTTGTAAATTTGGACTATCTTTGGAAGGCTACACATGGACCTGGTAAATGTAATTCCATTCCAGGAATCATTAGGAAAACAGGAAAAAAGAGGGAATCTTACTTTTTAACCATAAACTTTTGTACCTTTTTACATCTTGCACCATGTGAATGTATTAACTATTCCAAAAATTGGATAAAATCTGTTCAGTGGTTTCTGAGCAGAGGTACGTGAATCATGTAAGACACAGAATTTGTGACTATTATCCTGGGGCCTAGAATAAATAGACAAGTGAAGTAACATCCTGCTTAAGTTTTCTCCACCAGCAAGGCATTTTTCTATTTGGCTGCAGTGACCCAAGAATTCTGAGCTTTTACTGCAGATGAGGTTGCTATTTGCAAAATGAGACATTATCCATAATTTTATCCCAGCTGCAGGTCTACACCTTGTTAAGTTGGCCTATATGTATTGTGGTAGTTTTAAAACATGTCTATAAATTCTCAGATATGCTTTCTTCTATGAGGTAGAGATCAATTCCTCTCACTTTGAGTGAGGACTGGCCTTAGTGATTTCTAATGAAGAGAATATGGTGGAAGTAATGGTATATAACTTCCAAGACTAGGTCATAATAAACATAGTGACTTCCATCTTCATCTCTCTATCATAGGCCATTTGCTCTGGGGGAAGCCAATTCCATCACATGAGGAAAGTAACATGGGATGAGGAACTGAAGCCTCCAGCCAATAACAAAATAAGTAAGCCATTTTAGAAGTAGAGCCTTCAGTCCCAGCTGAGCCCTCAAATGATTACAGCCTCAGTAGACAGCTTAACTGCAACTCCACAGGATACCCTGAGCCAGAACTACCTAGCTAAGCCATGCTTGGATTCCTGACTCTCAGAGATAGTGTGAGATTATAGGTTTTGTTTTAAGCTGCTAAATTTTAGTATAGTTTATTATTCAGCAAAATAGCGAACCTAGATATCTTTTGCCCTCCTCACCCCAATTCTCACCCCATTTCTCTGAGAAAGGATGTGTCTTTAAATTCACTACATAGGCCCTGCTTGCTCTTCTGTTTGGTCTATCTCCAGGGACAATAAACTCAGGTAGCCTGAACCACAAGCGGGAGAGAAGAGGTCAAGAGAGGTGATATAATCACTATAGGTTCTGGCAGAAAAGGGAGAAAAAACATGTCAGAACCTTCCTTCCACAATTCTCAAATTACTTAGTAATCACTTTTCTCAGAACCTGCTGACTTAAACATATCTAGCTAGTTTCTTTTGGGATATTTCCCACATTTATTTTCCCAATTTCATTTCATCTTTCTTCTCTCAATACAGGTGGTATACAATCTTAGGTAAAAGCTAGAAATGTGGGAGGATTCAGGTCTTATATAACATTGCAACATCAACAAAGAAAAAAGATATTAGTATAGCTAGCTATTTTTTCTAAACGGCATCTTTTTAATGAAATTTATTGGCAATGTTGTTCCAGTATATTTCACCATATACATGCCCACAGTCAACAGAGTATGTAACATTCAACACCTTAGCTTAGAAGGTTTTCATGTTCTTTTCCTCTTTCTCACTCTCCTGCACATCCCACTCACCATCCTCACCCCTTGATTTGATAGTATTCCTTCTGAAAACTTTGTCTTTCAATGCAACTGTACTTTATAAAGACTTCAGAAATTTTTCCTATGGTTAAAATTGAAAGAAATATATTTCACACTACTAAGGGCATCTGTGCTCTTAAACACACATGAAAACATGGCACTCTTAAAACCATTCCCTTTGATATGCACTCTTCTATGCTATTGTTTTTCAGTTTGCTACCTACTAGGACACAACAGTACCCAGGCATTATTTCTGCTGAGACCCACACATCATAGTTTGCCCTCTGGCCTAGTTGCTATTTCACTTGATGGAGGGAGGAAACCAGAACCTCATTCCTACCACCCAGTGAAGTTTGAAATCACACCTTCCTGCCAATAGAGCTCATATCCAGAGTGCCAGAGGTGAGGCTGCACCCCTGTAGCCAGCAAACTGCCACTCCCTTTCAATCACAATGCTTATGGGACTCTCACTTAGTTTCTGGGTCTAACATACTATTTCAATACCAAGACCACCAATTTTGCTTTGAACCCGTATCTGCATGGTTGGAAAGTGATTCTATAAAGAAGATCATGCCTACTTCTGCACAACTGGCATCCCTCTCCTGGACATTAGGCCCTCCTATCAGACTGGTTCTAAGGCCTATGCTTATTATGCTCTTGAGACACCCTGCTTTGTGCTGTAACACAGCAGAGGCTCAGCTCTGAGGTAATCCAGGGATTCCCATTCTTTAGCCCCCCAGGTCTGGGTTTCTCCCCACACATCCTCCCACTCTCCAATAGCTCTGTGATTGAGTTCCCAGCACACTGTCACTGTCATTACATCAATATTCTCCCAAACCCTAACCGACTAGTGATCTTACCATGCAGAAAACTTAGCCATTTTTCCCTATTGCCACAATGGGAAAATATGCACCAGTTCTTCAGAAATTTTATTAAAGAAAAGGATTCTTGAGACAGAAGAAGAGGGAAAGGAGAATAAAAATAAATGTCCATAGCACACACTCTGTTTAACAAAATTGATGGACAGTGAAACAAGAGCACAGAATAATGTGAGCCCTCCAGTATCATCACCACCTCCCTGAAAAAAAAAATGGTAAGGAGAAGCCAAAGCATGTCTACATGTGAGTTGATTAAAGTTTCTCACATTAGGCATGTTTTCAAATATTATCAAGAGGAATAAAAAATAATTATGCATATCTAATTAATAAGCACTTCTGTGGTAATGTCATGTAAGTGATCTGCATGTATCTGCTCACAAAGCTTCCATAGCTCACTATTGCTCACAGCACAATAAGTATATGCCTCTACATGTCTGCTAGGACCCCTGACAGCTTCTGACTCATCCTTCTTGCCATTCACACAGTCCCATTCTCATGAGGCTCTTATACACAGAACAATTTGTAATTCTCAAAAGGTACCAACCACACTCTTCTCTGTCTCTTGGGCTTTGCACACTCTGTACTTTCTGAAATGGTCATCTTTGCCATCATCACCATCTCTCCCACCTCCACCTCATCATGTAGGCAGGGAACTCCCACTCATTCTTGAGGCTCAGCTCATGAACTGTGTCCTTGGCTAATGTTTCCCTGATACTTCACACTCTGGCCAGAGAGGTTGAACATTCTCTTCAATCACCTTTTGTGACTGGTACATGTCTTTAAATACATACCCACCTCCATTTTAGACACTGAGACTGTTGCCTAAGGTCAGAGGTCACATCTTACTCTTGTGTGTAGCTCTCCTAACAGAAATAGTGGCTGGCACATAAAATTGTTTAATGGGCATTTAGTGAAAGAAGGGGTGGATGGATGGATGGATGGATGGATGGATGAATGGATGGATGATGAGCAGAAAGAATTTGTCAGAGTTTCCCAAAGTGGCAGATACTAAGATACCATGCTAAGATCTATGTAAATACTTTTCACAATATATTCTCAGTGAGAAAATAAGGAAACTGAGGCTCAGAGAGGTGTAGTCCCATGTTCAAGTTCATGTGTTAGTAAGGAGTGGAGGTGGAATAATTTGGACCTGGATATTTTTGACTGCAAAGCCCATGGACTTTTACCAGCATGGTAGTTTTTTACTCCACTGAATATAACTATGACAGAAATAATATGTTGAACAGGATATTTTTAAATGGAAATATCCTAAGAAAAACAATTTAGGGAGCTACCGTAGCTTAACAGAAACGGATAATGCTTAAATACCCTTGCTTTGCATTGTTCACACCAATGTCTTACCAAACTGTAAGGTGGCCTCCTTCAGGACTTCCCTGTTAGGAGGTCATACCTGAAAATGATTAGTGTCCAGTTTTATCTTTCACTACAAATTAGTATGGATCCTGTAACCAAGCATCAGGTTTTTAAATCAGGTTCATTTTTGTTAGCACAAACTGATGGTCTATAGAGCCATCACAGGGCCATCAACAATGTATGAACAGTGGAGAGAAAGAGGCTGGAAAGGGAGGGAGTTGCCTGGTTTCCAAGTCTGTGTTCTGGACCTACAGTTTGCCACCTGAAGCCTGGTCTGAAATGTAAGCCATTGAGCACTGACTCTCTTTCAGATACAAAAGCCTTTACAAGCTGGAGGGCCACGAAGCAGAGGTCAGCTGCATTGCGCTTTGTTTTTAAGATGACAAAGAGCAGAAAGTACAAACAGGGCAAGGCTGGGGACCTTGGCTGGCAGCACTGGGTGATCCCAGGGTTGCTGGGAGCCTGAACTGGGTACTGCAACTTCTGGGCTTGAAAGCCCTCAATCAAGCAGGACCTCTGAGCCCAACAACTGTAATTTCAAACCGCGAAAGAAAACAGAACCCTCTCAAACTTTTATTTTGCTGAGGAAGTGGATGATTTAAATAAGTCTGTTTGACACATGCCTATCTGACTTCCAGTTCCTTAGGTTTCTTGCAAGTCAGCCATAAAGCTATTCCCCGCGTGTTCTGACAGGATTTATGCATTCTACATCTGGTATTCAGCAAGCATATTTTTCTTTCTTTTTCATTGAACTTCTGCCCATACACACATACAGGGTCTCATTTTAATAGCGGGATTATTCCCTGTGTATTTAAATAGACAGGAAACAGGAAATCATCTAAAAGAACACAGTGATCTCATGGTTATATCACTTTTCCCCACAAGCCCATTTGGAATCAGAGACAAAGACAAGATTCTGGAGCTTATAGCTTAAGAGTCTCTCAACCTGAGAGCCTGACTGACCTTAAGTTCCCTCTTCTGGTTCTTAACATAGTACAAATTAAGAAAATGAAATAACACTTTAATCCAAGACATGGGAAAGAAAAGGAGAATTAAAAAACATAAATAAATCTGTATTCAGCTCTCAGAAATGTAAGAAAGTACTCTCACATTTGGTTGGTTAGAGCAGGAATTGGCAGGTCTAGGGGAAAACTCTCCACTGGAGATGCAGAAGTCCCTAGACATTGAAACATAGCTCAAGTTAGCTACAGGTTCTCTCAAAGATGTACTTAGAATGTAGAAACCTGTATTTATTGAGCACCAACATGTCTTGGCTATGTTCCATTTAATCCCCACTAAAACCACAAGATATAGCTTTTATTAGTCCCATTTTACAGACGAAAAAAACTGAGCTTGGACTCCTAATGACTCAATATGCATTACAAAGGACAGCGTTTCCCCAGTTGGAAATTCTTTCTGTGGGAAGGGGTTTCCTATGATGCTCTCACATTGCAGCTGTGGGGAAAAGCTTGAGAACACATTCTTCTTATTCCCAGACACTAATCTGACTCTACCAGATTGGGGACCAAGGGTGTTTCAAGTGATAGTTCTAAGAAATGGCAGCTCTGGGAGTCCTTTCTCCATCAAAGAAGAAAGAAATTAGGTTCTGTATATTTTAATGTATTCTACTACTTTAAGCATTCGTATCTTTCTGGTACCTATGTCAACTTTCCATTAACTTAAATGCTTGATTAACCTGAATATGTTATTCGCCAATTCTGCCAGGGAATAAAACATTTGTGAAAGTAGGGTGACTTCATTCTGCCTCTGGAAAATGACCTTAGTCCCAACTCTCTAACAATGCCAAGGTTTTTCCCCACTTCGTTAGCCTCAGACATCTTGCTAGTTCTTACCTCACTTCATTTTTTGTGAATGTTCTCCTTTCCTATTTATCTGAAACTATCACCATCAAAACCTAGTTCAAAAATCTTCCTCCAAGTCTCCATTATTAGTCCCATATGGATTTTAACTCCTTAAATGTGCCCTCTAATCTAATCTATACAGCCTTGGAACGATATTACTTTGCACCTCTTCTCAATACTTTGTAACAGATCTGCAGCCATTTTCCCCATGGCACCATCTCCCTAACCTTGTTACAATCCTTTGCAGAGTGGTGCAGCATCACTTACAGTTTTGAGTCTTGAAACAGGGCATGCTTCAAGTCATGTAGATTCAGTGGCATGCAGCAGCCAGCTTGTGCCTGACTGAGAGAGCCCGTTGAATGTGTTATGTGGCATCTCTTCTTAATTCAGTGTTCAGTGACATCACATCAGTAGTTTGAACTTGGCAAGTGGTGGAAGTGTTTTATATCATGGAAATCAGCAAATGCTACAAATCAAGGTTTTATTTTCCTTCTTTTGGAGTCAGTTTATCAGTCCGGTGTCCTTTCTAATCAAAGGGTGACTCACACACCAGCAGCACTGACATTACTTGGGAGCTTGTTAGAAATATGGAGTCCAGCACCTCACCTCCCACTTCCTGAATCAGATTTTTGCATTTTTTAATAAGAGCCTTAGTTGATTTATTTGCATATTAAAATGTGAGACAGGGAAATTCTAAAATCACCTCTTAAAATCTAGCTTTGATTCATTATACAAAGACTGTGCTCGATAAGTTTTTACATTGATTGAAATCCAGTGTGAAACTATTTCAGTTCTCAAGGCTGAGGCGTATTTGTCCTGTTTACATAGTTACTGCTGTAAAAATTTGTTTTTAAAAGTTTGAAATGGGAGAATGTCCAACAGCTGGAAGAAATCTGGATTTTTAATACTAAATTAAGAACACACCAAACTAATAAAGGAAGTTAAAGGGATTTTTCAGACATGGAAAGTGGCAAAGATTTGTGAAGGGGCATGGAAAACCTTCTATTCTTTTTACATGCTAATTTGATGGATTTATGGTACCTAACACATGCACAAATCAAAGAATTTTGAAACCATGGACTAATACTTAGAAAGCAGCTGCAGCATCTCTTTATTAATGGCTTCTCCAGTGCAGTAGTGTAGAGCAAAAGTCTTGGGTAAAATATTAAGAATAAACCCAGAAGCACATGTGAAATTTGCAATACCAAATTCTAATCTGCAGTAAATTTCTGAAAAGATGCATCAGTTGAGTGTTCGTGAAAGAAATCTAGACTATTAACAAAGTTCAAGCTGCTTGAGTTCCAGTTCCAGCTCTCATCTTAGGAACATTAACTCTGTACGTTAGTTCTGTAGAGACCAAGGGCAGGCCACCTCAAGATGTGTCACTTTGGCATGCACATTATTTTGGGCTGAAAAAAATCAAGGCCCAAAAGACGAAGAAAGAAACGTTGACGTTCCCTCTAACTGTATAAAAATGACTCAGCTAGAGGACCTGCTCCAGGAAAATAGCTACCACCATAGATGACTACATTATAATATGAGCTAGGGGTGGTAGACAAGGAAAAATTCAGCAAAGTCTCTTTGTTAAAATCCCTCTTTCTGTCCCATTGTTTCCGTGTGGTCCAGCAAACAATAGTTTACCAAACATTTTCGTCTTTCATATTCCTGTGAATGCTTCCCTTTCCCTTTGAAGTCCTAGATGCCAACCCCTTCTCCTTAGTTCAGGATGACATCTATACCTCAGTTTGCCTGACTTTGTAATCTCATGTCTGTGTGGCTTCCCCATACCTATGTAACCAAATTTTATTTTCTCCTGTTAATTTGTCTCATGTCAATTTGATTCTTAGACCTGTTAGAAAAACCTCAGTAAAGTTTTTCCTCCCTAACACTTCCCTACCTGTAAAATGAAAGTCTCATATTACCTACCTCACTGCAGCTGGCAGTCTTAACAACCACACCCACTGGTCACTTGCGGCTAAATTTACTGACTTTAGAGCCAGTCTCTCATTAGAGTATTGGCCCTGACACTAAGTGTGTGATCTTGGGCAAGTTCCCTCATCTCTAAAAAAGGAGAAAACATCCACATTTGAGAACCAAGGAATTTTTTCTTCTTCCCACAAGGCTTTCTTTTCAATACTTCAGTTAATCTGATAATGTTTAATTTAAATTAAAAGTACTTGATTGTTATAGGAAATGTGCTAATGTTCTCTAATCCACTCCCCCTTCCCAAATATCTATCAGCTTCCTTTTTTGATACAGGTTCTTCTAGATAATTAATTATTGAATTAATATAATCCATTAACCATGGAAGCATTTCAAATATCAGAGCTGGGGGAAGTATTGGTTCATACTTTATTTTTAGAAAACAGGAGTTATTGATTTGAAGTTAATTTGCATTTACAGTATATGTCTTATAAACTACAGAGAAAACGTGAACTAAGTCACAAGGTTTGCAACTTCTTTTATGACATTTTGCAACTACATATAATCAGTGAATTGACATGAACATTTAGCAGAGCACCTTGTCACTTAATTAAAATGGAAATGCTCTTTCCTTTGAAGAATTGGTACAAAAAGAGAGCTTTTGCATCTCTCTCATGTTCTTTACCAAGTTCAGTGAAATGTAAATAATAGCTATTCTAATGTTTCTATAATTAAATTGTTCTAAAACCTTTCCTTCTAAGACTAAAACAACATCACCCAAGTAGGTCCATCCCTGCTAAACTTGGCTTTTGCTTGAGTATGTAGTGAATATATTTGAGTGATGTCAAGAAAGAGCATTTGGAATCAAATTTCATAGCACTCCATAGCATCCACAGGAAACCATTTCCTCTGCTAATTTCTATATTGTTGATTAAACTCTCAGAAAGTATCAAAAACACAAATTTCTAAAGGTCACCACCACTGCCTGGCTCCTCCCTTTCTTGCCTCTAGTTTTCCCACTGCAGATTCCTTGGTTCAAGGGAATTTAGGCAAATACTGGGGGAGTCGCTGTGACCAGAGTTCCGTTGTCAAAATGATCTTGACATTGTCCATTAACATTGTCCACTTACATGTTGGATCTCCCACTTACAAATAGGAAATTCAGACAAAAGATTTCTTAACCTTGATTGGGAACTTGAGGCAAAATGACTACATTTAGATATTTATAATTTTTGTGGAAATACATGTAATGATGGAAATTATGAAGAGCATCTGATCAGTTCTCAGTGTTCCATCCTTATTCAATCATTCTGTTCTCATGAATTTGTTTGTCTTGGCATTATCCAATGCTAAATAAATAGCCTTCATGAGCACTGATCTTTAACCACAAATAAATAGTTAATTAATGTAACAAATTTATTTTATTTATATTAGTTACATTATATTCTGTTACATTTATCTTTTATCTTATATAATGTTTTAAATTTTAATAACATTTTATTTACCTTACCATATTACCTTAACATAAAGTAATATCACTTTAACATGTATTCAGTGTAAAAATTGAGATATTTTGCATTCTTTTTTTGTACAAATTCTTTGAAATCTAGTACTTATTAGCACACATAGATTAGCCATTTGCCAAGCGCTTAGTAGGCGCATGGAGCCAGTGACAGTGTAACTTTCAACTATTTAGTGCCAATCCTCTGGGTCTCAGCTTATTCTTTCTCTCCAGGAAGCCATCACCTCCTGTCTTTATATGCTACTAAGAAGGTGCCCTTTCTCCACCTCTTTCCATCATTTCCATCTCTGTATAGAGAACTGAAGGTAGGATCTGTGTCTCTTTTCACCCTTAAATCTTTGCTATTGCACCTGCCAAAGATACCATGTCATGTATGGCCTCTCACCATTGGAGCTCTTTCCTTGGATGTCACTCCATTAAGATTATTGGTCATGGAAGATCTCAACTCATGGTGGATTACAGAGACTTGGGCCCTAGACCCATCTTGATAGCAGCCACTTTTTGCTGAGCTCTTACCATGGGCCAGGACCTACAGTAAAGGGTTTGCATACATTCTCATCACCCACCAGAGGGACTCTGCTGTATTAGCCCTACCTTACAGATAAAAACTGAGGTTCTACAAGGCTGTAGCTTGTAAGAAAGATTGAGATTAGAACCAGTTCTTTTTGACTCTGAAGCATTGTTTTCTTAAGTTAACAGCTCCTTTGAAAGATAACTTCTTGTATGTCCTTGGACAAGTTCCACCATCTCTTGAGGCTTTGGCTTTCCTACCTATAAAATAACAAATTCGGCAAAGCAGCAGAGGTCCATAAACTCCAAGGTCTTAGAGTCTGTCCCTGGATCCACAGATTGTATATTTAGGTAGGGGAGAAAAAGTTATCATTATGTGAAAATATTTACCATGAACTGACTACTTTAAAAAAGTAAGTTCCCCTTCAAACATTTCTCTTTGCCTCAGTGTTTCATCCTAACCACTGAGGCAGTATACATAAAAGTCTGCCTTATGCTGATTTTTGCAGATAAGTCAATGAAAATTCAGTTTAGTATAAATGGATTGCAGAGAAGGGTTGCATGTCTTGCAGAAGATGCAGGATTTCATGTACTCAAAGTCACTGACAACTTAAGATCTGGCAGGTTTACACCAGTTAGCTATAAAAAAGAAAATCAACAAGGGTTAAGACACAAATGCTTTTTAAAAAATGAATTGAAGACCTGATGTTAACAAAAGGGTTCTTTGTGCTGTGAAGTTCAAGATGAAATGCAGGATGTTGATGATGTTGTTATACCATTTTGAAAGAATTTCAAAAGGTTGCTGCTTTGTTCAAATAATCAGTATGTAGTTGAGTCAGAACCTTCCTTTTAAATATGAAAAACTTTGAAAATTTCCATTTCATTTAAAGTAGCATCCCAATCAAATGTTTTTAAGCTACAGTTTACTCTGATATTTTGGCCCATGTTTTTAAAAAGTGGGTTCACTTTAAATGGCATTTATCCTGGTACTAATTATGCTCAGCTAACAAGGCTAGTCTGGTTTATAGGTTGCCTTCTCTAGGCCCAGAAGATGAGACTGGAGGCCAGGGATAAGGTCAGGACCACATCCAGGGTGATTGCCAAGCACTCTCTCTCTGCCCCTTTTCTCATGTGAAGGACATGAATAGCAAGTAGGTGAATGGGTGACTGTTCTATGTGGGCAGCGTCCAGAAGAGAATGAGCTCAGGTTTGAGCAAATGAACCAGTTACCAAGTAAGAGTGAGGCCTCTCTGTGTAGAGGGTCTTGAAGGTGCATTGGATGTTCTGTCTTGCCTTACTTTTAACAGTGGAGAAACTGGAGTTAACCCAACTGCCCAACCATAAAGGACTGATTGGGGATGCTACTGACCTTTTTTAAAGACTTTATGTTTTCTGGGCAGTTTTAGGTTTACAATAAAGTTAAGAAAAGGTACAGAGTTTTTCCATTTACTTCTTACCCCCACCCATGAACAGTCTTCCATGTTATCAACATCCCCACCAGAAGGGTACATTAGTTAAAATTGAGGAACCTACACTGACCATCATTATCACCCAAAGACCATAGTTTACATTAGGGTTCACTCTTGGTGTTGTACATTCTTGTGGGTTTGGAGAAATGTATAATGATATGTATCCATCACTATAGGAACATACAGTATTTTCACTGCCCTAAAAATCCTCTGTGCACTGTCCATTCAGCCCTTCCATACCCCTCAACCCCTGACAACCACTGATCTTTATACTGTTTCCATAGTTTTGCCTTTTCCAGAGTGTCTTATACTTGGAATCATACAGTATGTAGCCTTTTTAGATTGGCTTCTTTCACTTAGTCATATGTATTTTAGTTTCCTCCATGCCTTTTCATGGCTTGATAGCTCATTTCTTTTTAGCTGAGTGATATTCCATTGTCTAGATGTATCACGGTCACCTACTGAAGGACATGATGGTTGCTTACAACTTTTGGCAATTATGGATAAAGCTGCTATGAACATCCATGTGCAGGTTTCTGTGTGGATGCACATTTTCAACTCTTTTGAGTAAACGCCCAAAGTATTTGAATTTGGAGTTAAAGGTCATGTACATACACTTGTGACTTGAAATGACCTTACCTGTTTTATTTTCTTTATATACTCTGTTACTATTAAAAGACATCCCTTAAATTTCTACCAAATTACACAGACATGACTTTTAAGAGCAGTATGTTATTTTTAATTTGAAGGTGCCCTTGGGTGGTATCATGTTCACAGACAAAGCCAACAACCTTAAAAGTGTTCAAGGCTTGATTGGCTGGTTCATGTTGGAATGTAATTTGCATCCCATACATACCTCCCAGAGCTCCCATGAACTGGAACTCAGAGACACTTCCCTGTGAAAGTAACTCTGAGGATCAGCTGTTTGTTAGTTCATTTACTCAAACCAAATCCTATTCAAACACACACAAAATAACTAATTTCCCTTACTGGTTTAAGGAAGCTTCTTTACATATTCCTTTTAGATTTTATCTATCATATTTTATTTATACTGCTTGAAATAAAATCTTTTGGTTTTCCTTCAGTAACCCAGGACCTTGTACAAAATCTCTCTTACAAAGTCATGAATCCAGAATAAAAGGATTGAGCAGAAAACAGAGGAAAATGAAACTTTTTAGAATCTTGTTTTCCTGGTTGTTTGGATCCTTTTAAATTAAATCTAAAATACTGTAAAATTATTTTTCTTCTAGAGTGTCTTTTATTTCAGTCATTCTTTCATTAGGAAGTATCCATTTGAGTGCTCAGTTTTGTGTATATCATATCATATATACAGAGAAATCCAAGAGGCTTAAGAAATGGCTCCAAATCTCAAAGATTTTATAAATTCACTAGAAGACAAATCATAGCCAGAAAGCAATTATAACAAACTATGATTAAGTACCCAATGGATGTCAAAGGAATTCAGACTAGCAGCTGGTTAGGAGTTAATTTGGTCCTTGAAGGGGAAAAAAGCATGGAAGAGTTTACCTTCAGCAAGCCCTCAAATCCTGGAAGGACAGAATCAATTTGCAACAGACAGGGATAATTTGAGAGATTATTCAAAATAGGGAGAACAATGGAAACAGAGGACTACATTTTAGACAGTCAAAAGATAGTAGGCAGTTTTACAGATAAAATCACTTGAAAACAACATTTTCAAACATATAGAAATAGAGACAACAAGGAGTTTTAGAAATAGATGCACAGCAGAATTCAAAAGCAAAAAAGGAAATCTCCACACACTAGAAACACAGAGGAAACATTAACAATGAGTTAGGAACAGGAGAGATTACAGGTCTAAAAGCCTGGGGTTTTCATGGGCATTCAAGGCCAGAATCTAGCCCAGGAAAATGTGTGCACAGCAGGAATCTGAGCTGGGCTTCCTGTAGAAAAGCAACAGAACCCCAGAAAACATTTCACAAAACCCTGAAGGATCCACAAGCTCTCTTCCTGTACCCAAGGTAGCCATTGGAAATGAGCCAACAGCCCCACCCTGTGGGTAAAAAAAGGATATTAGAACCCAAGACAGGCATGCGGAAGAGTAGTAACTGAATCCTCATTGCTAATGCACTCTGAGAATACCAGGCTGTCAAACTAACACAAAAAATAATTCACAATGAGTGAGTCTTGAAGGTACCCATAGACACACCATTGGAAGTCACCCTAGCATGACTATCTGAAACTCCAGAAAAGATAATTCCCTCTGAAGAACAGTCACAATCAAAATTCCTAACACAAAACAGGACATGTTCAACATGAAAGACAGTTCAAGGACATAAGAAACCATTTAAAAAATATTTTTATTTATATTTTAGAGAGTTAAAAAATCTCTCCTAAATTCTGAAATATTTTCAAATACTGTATTTACAAGAACTGTTAAATTTTAAAGATGTAAAAAAAAAAATCAAAACAATACAGACAAAACCTTAGGAAGACATTTAGTCTGTATGCATTGACCAAACCTTTTCAAATGAATCAAACAGATAAACATCTATTGTTTTTAACACTATCCACAAAGGGAGACAGTCATTCATGCACTTGTTAACAACAAGGTTGAGGGCCAAGGTCTGAGGGAAATGAGTTGATGAGCCATCCCTTCCCTAAGATGTTTGTACATGGTCCAGTGAGGAGACAACTAAAATGTCTACTAACACAATAATGTGATATATGTGCCATCAGGGAAGTATGTATTTCATTGCTATGAGAGTCTCAGATAAGGACTCCTAACTGAACTAATGGAGGTCAGGGAGCCTTCTAAGAGAAGGTTATACTGAAGCTGCATCTGGGAAGTTGAATTAGCTAAGCAGAAGGCACTCTAGACCTTCAGGGTACTGTAAGTGCAAGTCATTTGTTATGCCTCATACACTGGGAATGAAGGGAGACATCCTGAAAATGGAGCTGGAGAGAGAGAAGTAGAGGCTGCTCATGAAGTGCCAAGTGCCAGTCTATAAAGTTTAACTTTATACTAAAGTGATAGGAAGTCAATAAATGCCCTGTAGAACCAAACACTAGGATCGAATTTGTGTTTCAGAATGATCACTTTGGGAGCAATGTAGAGGGTGGTTTACAAAGAGAAGATGAGATAGGAGGACCAATGGGAACAATAATAAAATAATCCAAGCAAGAAATGATGAAGGCCTCAACTAAAACTTGTGAACATTGTTGATAGAGAGGCAAATAGTTTTGGTTTTGTTTGTTTGATACTGTGGAACTCTTTTTTGCAAATGAATTCCTACAGTCTGAGACAAATAGCTGCAGAAAAGTGGAGGTGAAGGTGCTCGACGTGAGTCATGATGTTCCACCTTCCCCTTGCATCCTGCAGCATCTCCTAAGGGTTTCCTGAGACACACTTGTTTGAAAACCAGTTCCCTAGAGAGAGATATAAGTAGAATCAGTGTTTCCACCCATTTTATTTAATACTCTTAGTGTCTAATAATCTGTAGTGTCAAGGTGCTCTTCACTATCTAAAGTAAAACTCTGCAAGAGTTCATAAGAAGCCATGCTTTATTTCTTTGGGTGTCAAATATATCTTGCAATCAATAAACATCTCACTGTGTCTGGAGCCTCTGCAACCATACATCAAAACCCAGTTAATTATAGGCTTGTGTAAGCAGACATTCTGACCCCTATTTCCTGAATCAATCTGGGGGTGATGACTCTGGATCCAGATTGCATAAACAGTTCACTGTTAGATCTCACTTATTCTTTCATTCTATAGCCTCTCCTTTAGAAGAATTGTCCCCTGCCTGTTTTCAATATGTACCTATAATTGTGTGATCGGATACAAATATCAATAGCTAGCCCTGACCATTTTGAGCTCCAGACCAGCAGTTACTATAGGACACATTTAAATAGGTTCCACAGACACCAGTGACTAAAATGAGCCTCGTCACTCTACTCCACACCTCCTCCTCTGCCAGTTTTACTCACTTAGCTGAGTGGTACACTGGCACCACTTACTGTTTACCCAACCATTTTCCTGGGCCACTCCTCTCTCACTCCTCACCAAACTACCTACATTTGTTGTTTCTGCAACCTTAAGACCTCAAGCTGATTGCCTCCTCTCCAGCCCCAGAGCAGCTCCTGTCTAGTTACGTGAACTGACTATAGCAGAGACTGTGGTACTCCGCAATCATTCCATCTGCTTCCCCCATTTCCCAGCCTCCTGTTGTTAAGCAAAACCATGCAACTGGCTGTGATGCAGTAAGAAATGGCATGTGCCATTTTCACCTCAAAGAATAAAAGGTCATGTCCTGGGGGACATGTCCCTATGGCCTGCACAAAACTCCTCAGTGGCTTCTCATATCACCTATACCATATGTCCCAAAGTCTCTGGCATGATCTGTGAAGGGCTTGTCTGCCCCAGCTTGCCTTCAGCCAAGGCCCTCAACACTCACTCAGCCCAACTGCTGCACATTCTCAGGCAAACTTGTTCACTCACTTTTGAGCCTTGAGGGGCTGTGGCCTGCATGTGTCAATCTCCCATCCTCTCCCTAGTCTGCCTGGTGAACTCCTATCCCTTATTCAGGACTCAACTCCAGTACATTTTTCTGTGGATGCCATTCCCAACTCTATGAGGTAGAGGGGACCCCACTCTGGATGGAGCCCCACAGCATTCTGTACTGAGCAAAAGAACACATCACACAGAAGATAGTCCTTTTTTTCTCTCTTGTTCCCTTCATTCTGTATCCCTCTGTCTTTTGGTCGTATTCCTTCTTACCACTAATGCCCAAGTCACACAGAATTCCTCATGATGAATGTCATGAAAACAACCAATCAAAAAAAAGTTAATTAAACACAAAAACCAGCATTAAAGCTTTTACTAATGGTATTTTATCAAATAATGTAACAGGTTGCTTTCCTTTCTTTTCAATGCAATCTATCAAAAATAGGGAATGTAAATATGACAGAATTAATTCCATATGTACTTAGATATTTGGTTCATTTCTTTTTAATGATGAGCATAATTATGTAGAAGAGGAAGGAAGACCAGAGGAAAAGAGGAATGAAATCCATGTCTAATTTTATCTATCTGACTATAATTTGCTGCTACTAAGGTGCAGGGAAACCCTAAGCAATTGTCATTACCTGCATCTAAAGTTAATGTGTTTGTACCTTCTACAACACTATTTTTGGCTTGGTATTGTGGAATAATGTTTGCTTTTTTAAACTTGAATGTTTTCTTTCTCTTACTCATTATAATTGTCTATTAAAAATAACTTAATTTTTAAAATACACTAATTTCATCACTTTGATTCATCACATAAGTGTTTTATACTTTTAATGAATATGCATAGAAAATATGTATTGGGTAAATTATAAGAAATTGATTTTTTCCTTACTAATCAAATAATAGAGAGTATAACTAAGAAATTAATTCTTCTGTTTTAATTTTTCTGACCAGGTACTCTTAAGAATTCCTTATCTAGGGATCCTTAAAGTCAATTGCTTGCAGCTGTAAAATGGGAAAGCCATTTGGAAAAAGTCTAAAGACTCAAAGAGCTATGATTTTGAAATTTCTTTATGTTGTTTAACTCCAAAGCAAATGCATACAAAACAAAACTTTCAAAAACTGCAGAAAGATGGAGAAGACCAGTTTAGGAATTAAAACCATTCATGTCTAATTAATGAGTCAGTGAATCAGCTGACATGCAAAGTGTTAGGATTAGTTCAAATTAAATCATATCAGAATGTATAGAAAATTCAAAATTTCATAGAATTTCCCCTTTGTGGGGATGAGGCTGGGTCAGGACCAGACTCAAATGGTAAAGTTGCCCTTACTTCTTACTTTTGCAATTCGATATTTGTCTAGCTATTTATTTTTGTAAGTAGATGTTCTTTCATTAAGAAGCTATTTATTGACCAGTTGAATTATACAAAGAATTATAGTAGGTCCCTCAGCTTACATAACACCGGACCTACTTTCAGCTTGAAATTTATAGGAATTCTTAAACATTAATACACAAAGGTTTAAATTCTCAAACACTTCAACTAAGAAAATGAAAAAAAAAATGCCAGCAAAAGAGCCAGTGACCCCCAGTGATTCCATCTGCTAGCCCTCCATGGTATCCCTTGTTCTCTATAGTCCATCTAACTATAATTTACAAACCATCTCATTAGCTTGGACCATTCTGGCAAGGAACTGATTTGGCAGCTTAACATATAGCCATTTTCTGCCTTTGAAGATGTAATATAGTACTTCATAGCCGTAATACATACCAGCTTTAGTGACCCATATGAAATACGCAAGTACAAATGTGAACAAGGGAGGGAGATGGAAGGGAAGGAGAGTGGACATTGGGAAGAGAGAGCATATCCAGAAGCCTCCTCTCGTTCTGAAGTCCGGGCACATGAAAGAGCGGTGGGCAGGGTGGGTGCCAGCTGGCAGGCAGTACTGGTGCGTCCTCTCTAATCTCACAGCTCATTTCGAAGTCTCCTCACTTGGCCTCCTGTATGCTCTGTTTTCCTCATTTCAGTACAGAGGAAACCAATGCTAAAAATGTTTTCTGCATATCACATTAACTTTATTTCATCCTGATTTATACATCTCTCTCTCTGAGGAAAATGGAATGTGGTTTGGTTCTCTGGTTTGTTCCCATTAAACTCTCTGTTCTCTGTCAGGTCACTTAACCCCAGGAGGGTTCATGATAGGTGTATGCATACTGCTTCATGTTATTCTGTACCTTGTCACCTTCACTTCCTTTTTGAATCATGTTTTGTTGGTTCACCTTCAAATTATGAAACAGATTGCTCCCCAGAGTGTATGACATCATGCATTTTTAATGGATGTGACATGGAAACGAGTGATTTTAAACCCTTCTGAAACAGTAGTAAGATGGATCCATTACCACACTGATTCCATTTCTAGTAGAACATTTAATTTAAAAATTTTAGCAACATGTCAGTAAATGGCAGGCCTCCAGCTAGTGCTTGTGGAAACCACCTTCTCGAAAAAAAAAATGTGTGAGCAGCAATGCAAGATGCTCTTGTCAACCTGATCCTCTTGTATATGACATAAAAGGCTCTTAGAGGACAGAAAACTACCTTTTTCCTTTGCCACAGCTCCAACACCTGACTCAGGATCTAGAGTATAGTGGGAGCCTAGTAAATGGTGACTGAAAGAATGGATGAATAAATGATGCAACATATAAACTTGAATACTCTCTTATGGATGGCAGAAATGACGGAAGAGTCTCTTTTATCATCTTCTGAAGGTACATACCTTAACATGATAAAAGATGCTTTTTCTTTCAGAAAATAAGAATACATAGTTTCCAAATCTCTGAACTTTTTGAATAAAGTGTCCTTTGGCTCCCTCTCTGATCTAATTCCCTACTGCTCCCACCCCTACCTGAAATCGGTTCCAGGCCCCTAGCCTCTTCGCTATTCCTGCAAACATGCCAAGAGCACGGACACTCCAGAGCCTTTGTTCTTCCTGCTCTCCAGTCTGGGATGCTCTTCCTTCCAGTATCCCCCTGGCATGCTTACTGGCTTCATTCAGGTCTCTGCTGAAGTGTAACCTTAGAGAGGGTGCCCCTAATCACCCTAATTAAAAAGCACACTTTTCCCACCAGTTTTTCTCCAGTACTCATTGCCAAATGACATCGTATATAATTATTTGTTTATTTTTTGTCTTCCCCACTAGGACATTAATTCCATGAGAGCAAAGACGTGTCTATTTTGCACCCTGTGTTAGTTTGGGATGAGGAGAATTCAGTTCTACCATTTACTAATCAAGACCTTGGCCAAATTAGTTAACCTAACCAAATTTCTGCTTTCCTCACAATAAAAAAAAGGTATAACAACTCCATCATTGACAGAATGCAAGTAAATTGCAGTTTCAAGAAGAATTGAAACAGAAGCAGACATGTTTTCCAGAGCATGAAGCCATGCTAGAGGTGAAGAATACTAGACTAGGAGTAGAGTGAGATCTCTAAAACTCTTTATATTATTTATCATTTGGAATTTTATTTCTCAGGTGGTTTTCAAACAAGTAGTTATTATAGCAATTCATTTAATAATTACAATTTAAAATTGCAATGACACTTAGAAAACCTCAAAAGGTCCTTGATTTCATTTAAAAGCAAGAAGCACAGGACAAATTTTTTTCCTTCTGTCCCCACTGAATCTCTTTAACAATTCCATGAGGTTCTAGAGGAGCTTCCAATCAAGGAACTCCCTTTTCTTCTAAGGGATGGGCATGTGACCTGGGCCGGTCAATTAAGCATCCTTTAATTTGGGACTGACAGTAGCACTGGCAAAAAGCAAGTCTCTTTCCTTCTGGAAAGACTATGCATGCTGGTTGCCATGTTTCATACCACACGGAAAGGACCAGTTTAAGTAGGAATGATGCTAACACAGAGAATGTAGAGCTGAGAGACAAAGAGAGATGAAATACTGATGACATCTAAACTTGTCTGAAGTCTATCTTTTATACCCAGACCTTTCACATTATGTAAGCCAGCAAATTATCTTTTCTATAAACTAATCTGAGTTACTAAAGGCTTAAGAAATAAAGGAATATGTTGAGAAAATAGTGAAATTGAATTCTGTTCTGCAGAAAACAAAAAGACAAGACTTGATCCAAAGCCCAAGAGCAACAGGGTGAAAAAATTAATTTAACTAATTCCTACATTTCATAAAAGAAAAGTCTTTTTACCACCCACCCACCTTAAGTCCCTATTTTCATCATGTTTTTGTTTCTGGCCTGAGGCAATGGGAGCCCCAGGGGTTGCTTGGAACTGCAGAAATTCCAAAATGCACTGGCCAGAGAGGAGTGATCCAGAGACAGAAGTTCCAACACCTCTGCTTGTAAGCAAGAGGAGTAATGTTCCTGTTACCCAGGCTGGGACTCTGAATACATTTTCACACACAGTCATTAACACTCCAAACAGACTGATTCTGAAATACTATTAATGTGAGTCAACTGAGTTCAAGTTATCAGACTGCTTAAAAACAAACATTTGAAACATACTACATTTTTTAATTGGGGACTGTGAGCAATCTTTACACTGAAAATGTGTGTGTGTGTGTGTGTGTGTGTGTGTGATGTATATGGCTGATTGTTCTTTCTCAGTTACAAAAGAATAACAGTTTTCAGAGCGTGGCACGGAGAATCCCAGAAGTCCCTGAGTTTCCTTCAGAGAGTCCATGAAGTCAAATATACTTTCATAATAAGTCCAAGATGGTATTTACTTTTCTCACTTACATTTTTTAAAAAAAGTATTCAGTGTAGTTTACCAGAGGCTTGATGAAGTGAGATTTCATAAAAGATTGAATGGACAAATAGATGAGACTCTATTCTATAGCTATTTCCTACTAAACTAGATATTAAAGAGATTTAAAAAATAATGTCAAACAATACCATTCTTTCAAAATGATAATTATTTTCCATAAAATAGATATTATTTGCATTAAATGACATGGGTTTGTTATTTTTACATGAGTAATAAGTGCATATTTTTTAAACTTCTGTTTTAATTTCTAATCTGATAAATATTGATGCATATAACCCACATAATCACAAGATCTTTGAGGTCCTCAATAATTTGGAAGAGTATAAAGGGCTCCTGAGATCAAATGTTTGAGAACTGCTGTAATAGATAAAATTTGTATTAAAAGTTTGCTATCCAATCTAAACCCTCTGTATTTTTAAAAATATGCACATTATTTTTGGCAATCCTTGGAAAGAAATTCTTATTATGATTTATTAAAACGGGTATTTTCCATGTGTCCATTGATTTTGACGTATCTCTGAGAAACCATTAATATGCTATGCTGTTATTTTTAGTATACCTGTACTCAACTGTTTACAACTATTTGCAACAATGGCATAGATTTAGAGGAGGTAGACATGGCATCAGTGTTTCAAGATTTTTTTCACAAGGAAGGTAGTCTGGGCAGGCTGCTTCTCCTGACATAAATGATACCATATGCAGCTGCATCCCCAGGGAACAATCAGAGAAGGACACAGTAAAGATATAATCAGAGAAGGTATGGTAATTGAGCTTTTGCTTTTGCCATTACACAGTTAATTCTGTGTGATTTTCAGGATACTTCCCAAACTTTAAATGTACAAATTACCTGGGAGCTGGTTAAAATGCAAATTCAGATTCCGTAATTCTGGCTGGTATCTGAAAGTCTGCATTTCTAATGAACTCCAACACTGGCAATCTGGGTTCAGGGTTCAGTAAAGGACTTTGCGCACTGTACACAAATTCATTGAAATTCAATGACCCACTGAATAGAAAAATTCATATTCACAGGATCCCCAGGCAATTCATATGCACATTCAAGTTTGAGAAGCACTGTTGTAGAGCCAATTTCCATGAACACATATTCTCGGTGCCTTGGACAGTCCAGCTGTACTAAATAATCTCTACCAATAGTGAAATATAGTCTAAATGCCTTTGACTAAGAAAAGAAAGAAAACAAGAATATTCTTCCCTTCAAACTCTGTTAGGAAGCACTGCTCCACCTTAAAAAGTATGGAAATGATTAATGAGGTAACCCTGGCTTAACATCTTTTAATGAATCCATATTCAAATCCAGGGGACAAAAGGGAACACAGAGCGAGAGCACAGAGGTCAGTTATAAAAACTTTTGCTATCAGGGATTAGCAAAAATAACTGTGTAATGGAGCCACAAAATGTCATTTTAAGAAGGGTAAGTTTTAATGGAAATATTCCCATTAATGAAAACAGACAGGATCACTAGCAATGAGTAAACAGTAAAGTCATATCCTATGCCTGCAGCCCATCCTTGGGGAACTGGCATGAAGTGGTGATCAAAAGCTGGCTGCTCTCTCTCCCAACGAAGGGTCACAGAATTAGGCTTACTGATATTACCCAAGGCACATGTACATAAAACCAAAACCATATGAGGATACTTGGTAAATATTTGTTGAACGAGCCCAAGATGATCATATTTGTGTTATGAATAAAAGAGCTGTAATTTGTGTGACTGTTGCCCTTATTTTTTAGGTGACAGCTCTTAACATTTCTTGGACTCATGAATGCTGTATGTTAATATTTTGATTTGGTGGGTGGTGATAGCAGGCATTAGGAAGGGTATTGTGTTTATCAACCAAGTGTTGAAAATCAGCAAGAGATGTTTGGAACACCATGCTAGCATGCTGGGAGAAAAAAGGCATGTTCTTGTTGTTAAGAATACTGAAAATTCAAGAACAGAACCAAGAAGATTGAGCTCTTGAGAAGTAACTGCTTATCGATAGTAAACAAAGGCACCTACTCAAATGAAAGAGAGCAGACAATTACATTTAGCTCCAAGTCTAGCCTGGCAGAGTGGTGCCTTTAGAGGCCACTTAAGGCCTGGAGAACTTTCTCTGGGCACTGCAGGAAGGACAGGACTTTGTACATACCCTTTGCTCACAGACCGAGCTTCCTAATCACCCAGCTTTATTACCTTTTCCCCACCTAAGGCTTGGCTTTTTCCTCCCATCACAATTATATTTTTATCTTTAGTCTTAGAGCACATTCTATCTATTCTATCTACCCCAGCCACTCATGACAATAGTTTTACTTCATTTTTCCAGTGAACATATGAACTTCTTTGGGTAATGCCTCTCTTTATTTCACCAACCCCAAAATCATTTGGTATTTAGCATCTGGTCCATCTCTGTAAGCAGGATCAACACACTCCAGGTCTGATCAGAACAGACCACATTTAATAGTCTGACTATTATCCTTGGTTGACCTTGAGTTCTGATTCTGTTCTTTTTATGTCTGTTTTCAGCTGTGTTTCTCTTGACTCCACCACTAGATCATTTCTTATGTGGGATATGTCTTTTACTTTTTTAATTCTCACAGGAAATGAAAGTACTATATTCACCAAATACTTCCTGAAATTTGATTTTTGAGTAACTGTTAAGGAACAAGAAATGTACAGTGAATGCCAACCATATGCCCAGGTTGATAATCGTTGCATAGACTTTGGCTGGTATGTTCTTTAAAATAGCAGAGAGCACTCATTTATTATGAAACAACATACATCCACTAATGGCCAACACATTTTGCACATTTCTTATGTGACTCAAAACCAGACAGGTAGCTAGCTAATTGTAAGCCAATAGATGTGATTTCCTTTTAAAGTTTAGATAACATGCTTTATACCTATAGCCATTATGCAGAACAAAGCCACTGTAAAACTATTTGCAACTTAGTTGAATTGTAACTATTGAACCTTGTTCATAAAATAAAATAACATCTGCAGTTGTAAACAGATACCTTTTCTATTATCTGTGTTATTTACTCCCTGTGGAGTTTGAATTGGGAGGCATTGAATGAATTGAAGCAGGATGACTGACTTCAAGCTTGGCAATAATCATTCCTTTGTAGTGGTCTGTGTTGGAAAATCTGGCAAAAGTTTAAACAATTATGTATCTCATGATTTCTATCATTTTTATTATTTCCTTTCTCCTAATTAATTTCAGCGTAATTTTGTCCTTGTCTAGCTTTTTAAGATGGAAGTATAAAACATTGATTTTAAATCTTTCTTCTTTTCTAACATAAGCATGTAAAGCTATAAATTTCCATCTGAGGTCTGCTTTAGCTGAATCTCATAAAGTCAAAATGTTTTTTTAATTATCATTCATTCAATACAAAATTCCTATCAAAATTTCTTATTTGACCCATAGGTTATTTAGAAGTGTGTTGCCTAATTTCCAAATATCCAGTTGCATTTCTGACTGATTTTTACTTTACAACAGTATGATCAGAAAAAAAATCCTCTGTATGTCTTCAATCTTTGATATTTATTGAAGTTTTTATTATGACACAGCATACATTGATCCTGATGAATGTTCTGTATGTATTGGAATTATTATCTGCATATGTTGATTAGATCAAGTTGACTGAGAGTGCTTTTCAAATCTTCTGTATTTTTAGTGATTATTTTTTCTTTGTTCCATCACTTACTGACAAATGGTGTTAACATCACCAGCTGCATCACCCCGGGTACTCTAGAGAAACAGAACCACTAGAATATATATGTGTGTGTGTATATATATATATATATATATATGAGTTACTTTTAAAAATTTGGCTCATGTAATTGTAGAGGCTGGCAAGTCTGCACTATAGGTCAAACAAGCAGGCTGAAAACCCGGGCAGGAATTAATGCTGTAGTCTTGAGGCTGAATTTATTTTTCTTTAGAAAAACTCAGATTTTGTTTTTAAGGCCTTCAAACTTTGGATGAGGCCCCAACCACTTTATCAAGAGCAATCTCCATTATTTAAAGTCAGCTGATTATAGGTGCCAATTACACCTACAAAATACCTTCACAGAGACACCTAAATTAGTGTTTGACTAAATAACTGGATACTTTAATCTGACGGAATTTACACATAAAATTAACCATGACATTAACTATGAAGGGGAATTTGTCTGTTTCTCTATCCTGTCAGTCTTTGCTTCATGCATTTGAAGCTCTGTCACTAGGTGAATATACATTTATAGTTGATGATTATTATGTCTTGATGAATGAGAAATGATACACTTATCATTATGAAATGTCTTCATCTCTGGTAATGCTCCTCGTCTTGAAATCTCCTTTGCCTGATATTTATGTAACCACACCAGCTATGAAAAGTTAGTTTTTTGCATGGTATATTTTTCCGCCCTTTTGCTTTTAATCTGTCTGTGTCTTTTTATTAAAAAGTGTTTCTTCTAAAGAATATATAGATGAGATTTTTATAAAGTCTTATCATGTCTGCCTTTTAGTTGGCTCTATATATGCGATTAAGTCCAACACACACTGTTATTATTTCTATTTTATATAGTCAACATATTTTTGAAGATACTAAGATATATAGTTATGTATTTATTAAAAATACTAAGTATGAATATTCAACCAAATATTTACCCTTTCTGGAGCTCAGCATTGCTTTCTGCAGACCTAGGATTCCAAGTGGTATCATTTTTCTTCAGCCTGAAAACCTTCTCTCAGCATTTTGTGTACTGCACATTTGCTGGACTAATGCTTTCAGTTTTTGTCTACTGGGAAATGTTTTTGTTTGTTTGTTTTGCCGTCAAGTTTTAGGATTTTTTTCTTTGGATATAGAATTCTAGATCATTTTTTTTTTCTTTCAGTACTTTAAAGGTATTATTCCACAGTTTTCTGGCCTGTAAACTTGTTCATCATTCATTGTTTCCCTATGTAATGAGTCTTTTTCCTCTGGTTACTTTTAAAATTTGTACTTAATTTTTGGTTTTCTGAAGTTTAAGGATGATGTATCTAGAAAATGGTTTCCTTTATATTTGGCCTTCTTGAGGTTTGCATGAGTAATAGGTAGAATTCTTCTAGTAAATGTAATGCACAACTCTAAATATATTAAATAGAAAGTAGTGTGGAAGATTTTCTACTCCACTCTACAAATCCTGGTTTATTTTACTAGAGGGTCAAAGACTCCTATGTCTGTGAAAGCCCCAGGTTATAACTATCTTAAATCATGGTGGCTGGTAACTTGTGGAAAACAAATTGCCATTTTGGAAAAGATCAGGTCAAACTTTAAAAATGTGTTGATTTCTTATATGACTCTCAGGAAAATGGGAAGTTAGACAATTTAAATAAATAATTTGCATAGCTGCAATTCTTTGAGAGATTTTGTTTGTTTTGGTTGTCACATGTTCATACTTTGGAGCTGGTGACAGCAAAGCATTACACTTCCTATGACCATAACAGATTGTTCTAGTTAAAATACTTAACAACTGGTACAGTCACACCCAGGGACCAGCAAGGAGTTAGCCATCCGCTGTGGAAGCCATAATAGTGCATCAGCCATCAGCCATCAGTCTGATCTGTGGTGTATGCAAAGAAAGACGAGACTAAATTGGGATAGAAAGAACCTTAAAAGGCACATCTTTTTCTCTCTCTGATTTTGGATTCCTCTCTGATCAACACCCACCTTATTTTTCAAAAATAGCAGGGGAAAAATAAAAAACCTCACAAAACACATCAGGAGATTAATTTTTAATCTTTAAACTTTAAGTAATTATTGATTACATCTTGACAATTTTTCTTTTGAGATCACTAGTCAATCTAAGGGATTTCAAGCTGAAATAACAATATACTCTAATTTTGCCAGAACTGCTAATTAACTTTTAGAAAACTCTTGACATGGACCTACTCTGGAAGGACCGATGCCAAAGTGAACATCCTGTGAACTCTGGATGAACAGTTCATTAATATCTGGATGTTCTGATTGAATTTGAATAGCGTGTTCCTGCATCCTAGGAGTAAAGAGCTAAGTTCATGTCTATGTTGATTTGTATCCAAATAAAAAAAGAAAAATATTACCTTTAGCATATATATTTATTAAAATTATATGTTAGGTTGTCTTTTTTATAGGAAATACTGATTTCAAAATGTCATTTTCTAAATCATACTAAGAAAAATAAAACTATAAAGATCCTTGTATTTTTCTGTAAATTTTAAAACTATGCCTACAATAATTACAGAGCATTGAAATACTCAACAGCAACAATGCTAACCCCAAATCAATGTTTGTATTTGCTATTACTGATAATGGGGCGGTTTTTCATGCCAATAAATTCAAGCCACAGATAATTACCTTTATCACTTAAAATTCTCCATTGTTAATCTGTTGTATATAGAAACTGTATTTTATCATACAAAACTTACAACATATGTGAGATTGTAGGGCAGACATTTTTTTTAAAGTTTCAAATGTTAAACAAATTCTTTACTATAAAAAGCCTAATTCATTAAAAACTTAAATAGAAATTCAGGTTGCTTTTAAACAATGATTGTGGTAATTCTAGTCCTAAATTGAGAGCTATAGCATGAAAGAAGCAAAGCAGTGAATTTAACCATTCATTCATTTACTCATTTATCTTCCCAACTGTTTTTAGCATGTGTTAATGCTGGAGAGGAGATGCAAGCACAAATATATTCTCTGCCTGGCAGGAACGATAAGTTGCTTCAGGGATAGATAATAACCAACAAATTGTGCAATTAATTTTGCAATTAGAATTGTGGCCAGTGAAATTAGGCAGAAGTATACAGTGCTAAGGACCTTCCAGCTTCTCTGGGAAAATGACATTTTAACTCAGATCTAAAGGATGAGTAGGAGTGAGATGAAAGTGGTGGGAGGTATAGGGAAAAATAACATGAGCAGCAGTGCCAAGATAAGAAGCCTCTTGGAATGGCAATTTACAAGTCTGCATAAATGGAATGCAATGAGGGAAAGGGAGATGTCAGAGATGAGGCTTGTGAGGTTAGCAGAAGACAGATCACACACATCACTGTACAACTTAATGGGGATTTTGGTTTTCATTATAAGAAAATGCACTTGGTAGTGATTAAGGAATTTCAAACTGGGAAAGGCATGATAAGATTTTTCATTTAAAAAATCATCCAATTGGCAACATGATGGAGACTATATTGGACTCATTAATAGTAGATGAGGGAGACCATGTAAAATTCTTTTCTGGAAGTCCAGTTCCTAAAAAAGGGAATAATCTGGCTAGGAGTGGCAGGTATAGAAAATAAGAACAAGGTACAATTTTAGTGATATTAGGAGTTAGAATCAATAGGGACTGCAGATTGATTAAATATCAAGGTTAGAACAGGAGGATTCAAGATGGCGGCATGAGAGGTGAGACAGAGAATTCCTCCAAAAACCACATATAATACGAAAATATAGTTAAAACAACTAATCCTAAAAGAGCAACAGGAAAGAAGGCTGCACTAGACTGCATACACTTGGAGAACAGAGTAGACCTCAAGAAACAGGGTAACGTACCAAAGCCTTGATACAGTGGGACCCAAGCCCTTCCCCCACCCCAGCTCACCAGCAGGAGGAAGAGAAACAGGGCAGGGAGGGAGTACAGGCCTAGGACTGCTGAATACCCTGCCCTGGAGATCTGCTTTGGGAGCACAGACTTACATTTCATGGTGCTCTGGATGTTAGTGGGTTGGAAAGCTAAGACAGGCAGAATACTTGAAGAGACTGAGATTCCAGCCATTTGTGAACAGGGATCCACATCCGGCTGCTCTGGACAAAGGAAAGGCAGGCGGTCTGGGAGGCCTCCTGGCAGCAAGAGCACTGCTGAAGGGGCAGGGTTTGCACAGAGCTTGCCGTGCAGGAGAAGGGATAGGTGGACAAGGTTGTCTGGGCACGCTCTGCCTAGCAGGTTAAGAAAGTTCAGGAGCTTCAGGTGCTCTGTACCCCTGGCTGGCAATGCAGCTCTGAGGCCCCCCACTGTGATACACAGCCTGCTGTGACTTCTTCCTGGTCTGCCAACACTGGCTCACAAACCAGCAGTCCCTTCCCTAGCTCCAGACCAGCCAGAGGGAGGCCTGCCTATGACAACTACAGATGCAAAGCACAGAGGCTTACCTGTGTGCTCGGACCACTGGTTCTGACAGTGGAGACAGGCACTGCAGGCGGGAAGCAGGAAACAGCTCATTCCTCCCCCTGGGCACCAGAGCCACTCCCCTGTGACCCTCAGTATAGCTCCAGGGGCTGAGCAGCTCCAGAGACTAGAGCTTCTGGGCACTAGAGGGTGCCACATATAAACATGAAACGTCAAAGGAACCTGGTTCAAACAAAATCTCATGAATACCAGAAAAAGGGCCAAATGAAACTGAACTCACCAATATTCCTGAAAGAGAGTTAAAAATAAAAATCATAAACATGGTCATGGAGGTTCAGAAAAATATTAAAAAACTCAGGAATGAATTTAGGATGGAGATTCAAACATTCAGAAATTCCATATCAGAAATGAAACATAGAAGGGAGGGATTTAAGAGCAGATTAGTTGTAGTAGAAGAAACGGAAAATGGAATCAAAACTAGAGAAGAGGAATACAAAGAAGCTGATACACAGAGAGAAAAAATAATCTCTAAGAATGAAAGAATATTGAGAGAACTGTGTGACCAATCCAAATGGAACAATATTTTCATTACAGGGGTAACAGAAGAAGAAGAGGGAGAGAAAGGGATAGAAAGTGTCTTTGAGGAGGTAATTGATGAAAACTTCCCCAATATGGGGAAAGAGACAGTCTCTCAGGCTATGGAGGTGCATGGATCTCCCAGCACGAGACCTAAGGAAGACAACACCAAGACATATAATAATTAAAATGGCAAAGATCAAGGATAAGGACAGACTTTTAAAAGCAGCTAGAGAGAGAAAAAACATCACATACAAAGGAAAACCCATCAGACTTCTCAAAAGAAACCTTACAGGCCAGAGGGAGTGGCATGATATATTTAATGCAATGAAGCAGAAGTGCTTTGAAACAAGATATTACTCTACCTGAGAAGATTATTATTTAAATTTGAAGGAGGGATTAAACAATTTCCATATAAACAAAAGCTGAGAGAATTTACCTCCTACAAACCATCTTTACAGTGTATTTTGGAGGGACTGCTATAGATGAAAGTATTCGTAAGGTTAAATAGGTGTCACCAGGGGAAATAAAACCACAGCAAAGAAACTAGATTAATGAATTACTAAGCCCATGCAAAATCGAATCAATTACTCCCAAAGTCAATCAAGGGATAGACAAATAGTACAGAATGATACCTAATATATAAAGAATGGAGGAGGAAGAAAAAGGAGGAAAAAAAAAACCTTTAGATTCTGTTTATAATAGCATACTGAGTTAAATTAGACTATTAGATAGTAAGGGAATTACACTTGAAACTTTGGTAACCACAAATCCAAAGCCTGCAATGGCAATAAGTACATACCTATTGATAATCACCCTAAATGTAAATGGACTGAATGCACCAATCAAAAGACACAGAATCACTGAATGAATAAAAAAACAAGACCCATCTATATGTTGCCTACAAGAGACTCACTTCAAACCCAAAAACATACACAGACTGAAAGAAAAGGGATGGAAAAAGATATTTCATGCAACTAATAGGGAGAAAAAAACAGAAGTTGCAGTATTTGTATCAACAAAACAGACTTCAAAACAAAGAAAGTCAGAGACAAAAAAGGACATTACATAATGATAAAGGGGTCAGTCCAAGAAGAGCATGTAACTACTACAAATATCTATGCACCCAACACAGGATCACCTACATATGTGAAACAAATACTAACAAAATTAAAGGGGGAAATAGAATACAATGCATTCATTTTAGGAGACTGCAACACACCACTCACTCCAAAGGACCTATCAACCAGACAGACAATACCTAAGGAGACAGAGGCACTGAATAACGTGTTACAAAAGATAGACCTAACAGACATCTATGGAACACTTCATCCATAAGCAAAAGGATACACATTCTTCTAATGTGCACATGGAACATTTTCAAGGATAGATCTTATACTAGGCCACGAAAAGAGCCTCAGTAAATAAAAAAGGTTGAAATTGTACCAACCAGCTTCTCAGACCACAAAGTTATGAAACTAGAAATAAATTACACAAAGAAAATGAAAAAGCCCACAAACATATGGAGGCTTAATAATATGCTCCTAAATAATCAATGAATCAATGACCAAATAAAGGAGAGATCAAGCAATATATGGAGGCAAATGACAACAATAATTCAACACCACAAAATCTGTGGGATGCAGCAAAGGCCGTGCTAAGAGGGAAGTATATTGCAATACAGGCCTACCTCGGGAAAGAAGAACAATACCATATGAACAGTCTAAACTCACAATTAATGAAACTAGAAAAAGAACAAATGAGGCCCAAAGTTAGTAGAAGAAGGGACATAATAAAGATTAGAGGAGAAATAAATAAAATACAGAAGAATAGAACAATAGAAAGAATCAATGAAAGCAGGAGCTGGTTCTTTGAGAAAATAAATAAAATAGATAAACCCCTTGCCAGACTTACCAAGAAAAAAAAGAGACTCTACACACATAAACAGAATCAGAAATGAGAACAGAAAAATCACTAGACACCACAAAAATACAAAGAATTATGAGAAAATGCTATGAAAAGTCATACACTAACAACTGGAAAACCTAGAAGAAATGGACAAATTTCTAGAGAAACACAACTTTTCAAGGCTGATTCAGGAAGAAAATGAAAATCTGAATAGACCAATTACAGGCAAAGAAATTGAACTGGTAATCAACAACTACCTAAGAACAAAACTCCTGGACCAGATGGCTTCACTGCTGAATTTTATATCAAACACTTTGTGAAGACCTATCTATATCCATTCTCCTTAAAGTTTTCCAAAAAGTACAAGAGGAGGGAATACTTCCAAACTCATTCTATGAGGTCAGCATACTCTAATACCAAAACCAGGCAAAGATACCACAAAAAAAGAAAATTACAGACCCATATCCCTGATGAACACAGATGAAAAAATACTCAACAAAATATTAGCAAACTGAATTCAAAAATACATCAAAAAGATTATCCACCATGATCAACTAGGATTTATTCCAGGGATGCAAGTATGGTACAACATTCAAAAATCCATCAACATCATCCACCACATCAACAAAAAGAAGGACAAAAACCACATGATCATCTCCATAGATGCCAAAAAAGCATTTGACAAAGTTCAACATCCATTCATGATAAAAACTCTCAAAAAAATGGGTATAGAGGGCAAGTACCTCATCATAATAAAGGCCATATATGACAAACCCACAGCGAACATCAAACAGCGAGAAGCTGAAAGCTTCTTCTTTTTAGATTGGGAACAAGACAATGATGCCCACTGTCCCCACTTTTATTCAACATAGTTCTGGAGGTCCTAGACATGGCAATCAGACAACACAAAGATATAAAAGCCATCCAGATTGACAAGGAAGAAGTTAAACTGTCCCTGTTTGCAGATGACATGATATTGTACATAAAAAACCCTGAAGAATCCACTCCAAAACTATTAGATCTAATATCTGAATTCAGCCAAGTTGCAGGATACAAAATTTAATACATAGAAATCTGTTGCATTCCTATACACTAATGATGAACTAGCAGAAAGAGAAATCAGGAAAACTATTCCATTCACAATTGCATCAAAAAGAATAAAATACCTAGGAATAAACCTAACCAAAGAAGTGAAAAACCTATACTCTGAAAACTGCAAGACACTCATGAGAGAAATTAAAGAAGATACCAGTAAATGGAAACACATCCCATGCTCATGGATAAGAAGAATTAATATTGTCAAAATGGCCATCCTGCCTAAAGCAATCTATAGATTCCATCCAATCCCTATCAAAATACCAACAGCATACAGCATTCTTCAACAAACTAGAGCAAATAGTTCTAAAATTCATATGGAAGCACAAAAGACCCCGAATAGCCAAAGTAATCCTGAGAAAGAAGAATAAAGCAGGGTGGATTATGCTCCCCGACTTCAAAATTTACTACGAAGCCACAGTAATCAAGACAATTTGGTACTTGCACAAGAACAGAACAATAGACCAATGGGGCAGACTAGAGAGCCCAGATATAAACCCAAGCATAAATGGTCAATTAATATACGATAAAGGAGCCATGGATATATAATGGGGAAATGACAGCCTCTTCAACAACTGCTGTTGGCAAAACTGGACAGCTACATGCAAGAGAATGATATTGGATTATTGTCTAACCCCATACACAAAAGTAAACTCGAAATGGATCAAAGACCTGAATGTAAGTCATGAAACCATAAAAATCTTAGAAAAAACATATGCAAAAATATCTTAAATATAAACATGAGCAACTTTTTCCTGAACGCATCTCTTCGGGCAGGGGAAACAAAATAAAAAGTAAACAAACGGGACTACATCAAGCTAGAAAGGTTCTGTACAGCAAAGGACTCCATCAGCAGAACAAAAAGGCATCCTACAGTATGGGAGAATATATTTGTAAATGAAATATCTGACAAGGGGTTAACATGCAAAATATATAAAGAACTTACACGTCTTAATACCCAAAAAGCAAATAATCCTAATAAAAAATGAGCGGAGGATCTGGACACTGCTCCAGAGAAGAAATTCAGATGGCCTACAGGCACATGAAAAGATGCACCACATTGTTAATTATCAGGGAAATGCAAATTAAAACTACAATGAGATATCACCTCACACCAGTTAGGATGGCTGACATAGAAAAGCCTCAGAACAACAAATGCTGGTGAGGATGTGGAGAAAGGGGAACCCTCTACACTGCTGGTGGGAATGTAAACTAGTTCAACTATTGTGGAAAGCAATATGGAGGTTCCTCAAAAAACTAAAAATAGAAATACCATTTGACTCAGGAACTCCACTCCTAGGAATTTACCCAAAGAAAACAACTTCTCAGATTCAAAAAGACATATGCACCCCTATGTTTATCACAGCACTATTTACAATAGCCAAGATATGGAAGCAACCTATGTGTCCATCGGTAAGTGAATGGATAAAGATGCGGTACAGATACACAATGGAATACTATTCAGTCATGAGAAAGAAACAAATCCTATCATTTGCAACAACATGGATGGAGCTAGAGGGTATTATGCTCAGTCAAATATGTCAGGCAGAGAAAGGCAAATATCAAATGATTTCCCTCATTTGTGGAGTATAACAACAAAGCAAAACTGAAGGAACAAAAATAGCAGCACAGTCACAGACTCCAAGAAGGGACTAGTGGTTAGTTACCAAAGGGGAGGGGTGGGAGAGGGTGGGTGAGGATGGAGGGTGAAGGGGATTGTGGGGTATCATTTGGTTCACATGGTGTGTGTGGGGTCTTGGGAAAGACAGTGTAGCTCAGAGAAGACAAATAGGGACTCTGTGGCATCTTACTACCCTGATGGACAGTGACTGCAGTGGGGTATGCTGGGGGAACTCGATTAATAAGGGTGAATGTAATAACCACATTGTTTTTCTTGTGAAACCTTCATAAGAGTGTAGATCAATGATACGTTAATTAAAAAGAAAAAATTATGAAGGTTAAGGAGATTGAGTAAATAATGATGTCCAGGTTGCTGGCATGTGCAGGAGGTTTTTTTGGCCTATTTGCTGAGTCAGCCAACACTGGAAGTGGCTCACAGTTTTCTTTTTTGAGTTGTGGTGGAAGAAGAGACACAATCAGTAATGTGGTTTTTAGCATATTGAGTTTGAGGTGCCTATGAAGCATTCAACTGAGTAAGCAATCTTATATGCCCAAAACTAAGAGGAGATGTAAATTCGAAAGAAGATAGGTGAAGTGGGAGAGTGGGAGAGATGACCTCGGCAGGGTTTCTAGTAAAAGTTTTGCAGAATCCTAGGGTGTCTGACATACATCCGAGCTCCTATGTAAAAGAATGACTGAAAAAAGAATCGTCAGTTTTTGAACTTCATGTACTGCATGATGTGATAGGCTGTGACTGAGTATTCCCATTAACAATTTTGTTAAAGAATTTTTAGCCCCATATAGTCGTGGGCAGTGGGATAGTGTTCATCAGAATGAATCCATCCTCAGATTCTGATCCTGGGCAGAGGAGGTCTTAGATGTCTGAGGAGTGAGTGCTGTTACACAAAGTATAGGAAGGTGAGCAAATAATGTAAATCTCTCACTCTCAAATTACGTTCCCCAACTCCCTTTATGTATACAGTCAACTGACTTAAAGAAGCAAATAGGCTGTACTGACTTAATAGAAAATCAGAAATTTTCATTCTAAAGAAGGCACACACATCAACAGGAATCTTCCTCCTGCCACATGCTGTTATAGTAAATTCTGCAAAATGTGGATTACATAGGTTAAAAGTAAATTGTATTGTAAATTTTTGCATTTCTCAAGATTGTCTCTCAGTTATTCTGCGTGTCTGTTTTATATTTTATTTGCATCTGTGTTTTGCAAATATATCAATGGTCAGGTATGGTGATTTTGGAAGATGAGATATGAGATGGAAAAGAGGCTTCTAGGCTTAGGTCTATGGACAATATTGATAAGTTTAATGACAAGGGATTATAGTCTTTTGAGTCAATTTGCCACATTGGTGCAGCAAGGGACCCAAAGAAAGTTCAGCTTTACAATGAAAGATAAGTTTAATGAGTTTTACATCCCAGCTGTCCTATATATTGTGCACAGTCTGTGGCAAACAACTAAAACACAGCAATAACTGTAGTACAATTGAAAAGACCTACAAATCACAGGTATTCGACAAGGAAATATCCTCATTATTTTAAAAAGCTATTTGAATCTCAAACAGGATAAAGATTTTGGTTAAAAAAGTCACATCCAATGAAAAGGCTCATAAAGCAAGTTATTTAGGAATTAAGGAGCACATTTTATAACCCAGGAAAGGAACAGTTGCATAACTGGTGAGAACTAAATAATGATAGCAGGTAAAATTATAGTTCCTAAAATGTGAGGATGATATTCTGTACAAGAAATTGAAAAGTTCTACTCACAACCAGTATGACATGATGACATCCTGATCACATATTAGCTCCATGTTAAAGAGGTTTTATAAAACAAACTGGAAAACAATAGCTTCTCTATCCAGCTCAATGAATAAACAGATTTCACCAAAAATGTTATGCTACAGAATTTGTAAGCTGTGTAAATGACGGTGAAATTTAAGAAAATTTTTTCTACTACAAAATGCTGCATAAAACAAGTGAAGGACAAGACATACTTGATGTTTATATTCGTATCTGATAACAGAAGTTCTACTTTACAAGAACTGCATGACATCTGTGTTGATGGTGCCCCAAGAAAATTCACATTCACACTGAAATGACAATATATCAATTTCTTTCCAGACAGTGGCTGGTGTCAAAACTCTTGGATACAAACAGAAAAAAAAGTTTGGATGATACTACAAAAATGATTATTAAACAAAAAAACAGGTCACTGAAGATAATTTTAAGACAGTATGAAAATCTGGAAAGGAAACTCCTATACCTTCTACATACAGAAATCCAGTGGCTCAATAGAGAGACAGTTCTCAACAGGATGTTTGAACTGAAAAGCAATTATAGGAGACTTTCCAGATACGAGGTGGCCACATTTTGCAGAGTGCTTTGAGGATGAAGAATGGCTGCAGAAACCAGCTTGCTTAACAGACATTTTTCATCACATTATCTAGTTGAACAAGTCTTTGTAAGATACAAACCAAGGAGGTAAAAGACCTGTACACTGAAAATTATGAGAGACTGATGAAAGAAACTGAAGAATACACACATAAATAGAAATCTACCACATGCTTATGGATAGGAAGAATTTATATTGTCAAAATGCCCTTCCTGCCCAAATCTATTTACAGATTCAGTGCAACCCCTATCAAAATACCAATAGCACTTTTAAATGAACTTGAACAAATTTACTTAAAATTTATATGCAAACACAAGATCCCCAAAATAGTCAAAGCAATCTCAAGAAAGAAGAACAAAGCTGGGAGTATTGCACTTCCTGATTTCAAGCTATACTACAAAGCTATGGTGATTAAAATAATATGATAACTGGCACATGAACAGACCCATAGATCAACAGAACAGAATACAGAGCCCAGAAATAAACCCACACACATATGGTCAATTAATATATGACAAAGGAGCCATTAATATACAATGGGGAAAAGACAGTCTCTCTAATAAATGGTGTTTGGAACACTGGGCAGCTACATTTAAGAGAATAAAACTAGATCACTATTTTACACAATGCACAAAAGTAAGTTCTATTTGTATTAGAGACCTAAATGAAGACCTGAAGCCATTAAACTTTTAGATGAAAACATAGGCAGGAATCTCAAGAACATCAACATGAGAAATTTCTATCTGGATATGTCTCCATAGGCAAGGGAAACAAAATAAAATGAACAAACAGGACTACATCAAATTCAAAAGCTTCTGAAAAACAAAGGACACCCTCAACAAAACATAAAGGTAACCTACCATATGGAATAATATAGTTTCAAATGATAGATCCAATAAAGGGCTAATATTCAAAATATATAAAGACTTCATACAACTCAACAGCAAAAAAAAAAGAAATAACTTAATTAAAAAATGGGCAAAGGACTGAACATTTTAATTATGATGTGTCTTGGTGTGGACCTCACTGGGTTCATCTTATTTGGAGCTCTCTGTGCTTCCTGAACCTGGTAGATTGTTTCCTTCCCTAGGTTAGGGAATTTACCAGCTATTATCTTTTCAAATAAATTTTCTACTTCTTTGTCTCTCTCTTCTCCTTCTGTGACTCCAATAATGCCAATGTTAGGTCATTTGATGTTGTCTCAGAGCTCTCTCACTCTATTCTCATTCCTTTTAATTCTTTCTTCCTTCTGCTTGCAGCCTGAGTGTTTTCCATTACTCTGTCTTCCAAGTCACTGTTCTGTTCTGCATCCTCTAGTCTGCTGTTCATTTCCTCCAGTGTATTCTCTCAAGTCCAGTGAGTATCTTTATAACCACTGCTCAAAACTCTTTTATCAGGTAGATTGGTTAGCTGTTTCATTTAGTTTTCTTCCTGTTTTTTTTCCTTGTTCTGTCATTTGGAGTATATTCCTCTGTCTGCTCCTTTTGTATGACTTTCTGTGCTTGGTTCTGTGAATTAGTTGAAAAGGCTCACTCTCAGTCTTGAAAGACTGACCTTGTGCAGGATAGTCTCCTGCATAGACTCTGTGTACCTCATGGTTTTAGCAAGCTGGAGGCCAAGTGTAAGACAGGTTTTTTCTGGTGCTTGGACTCCCAGGTGTGGTCCTGGGATGAAGACTAGGGGACTATATAGGAGGTAATCCTGGGTGGACACCTGTGGGTTCCTTCATGATGCAGGGAAAGTGGTGGGCCAGCAGCAGGTCAGGGGTGCACTCCAGGCAACTCCCAGATCAGCACCAGCAGTGTCTCCTGTGCCTCCTCATCAATATGCCTTTGCACACTCTGGGCCATGCTGGACAGATCTGGAGAATTCCCATATCAGGCACCTGCTAGGTCCCACTGGCCACCTGTAGTCAGGCTCTGTGCACTTTTCCCCTCAGCTCCTGCATACTGGGACTGTTCTAGGGAATTCCCATGTTGACGCCGGCCAGTGATGCTGGTGGCTGGATCAGACACTTTGCATACACACTTCCCCTGAAGCCCCTGCAGGCTCTGGGCTGATCCAAAAATTTTCAGCATCAGTACCTGCCAGTCCTTCTGGGGGCCAGGAGCAGACATAGTGTGCACACATGTTCCCCTGGGGCCCCTGTGTGTCACGGGCTGCTCCAAGGAATTCATGTGTCTGTGCCAGTTGCATCCAGCTGATGGCTGGGGGTCATCCACTTATGGGAATTCCCTTGCTGTGCTCTGGGGAGTTGCTTTGGCAGCACCAGCATGCAGATTCCTGCACCCTTCCTGTGAATGTGTACAAGGAGGGCAAACAATGGTGCTGGCTGACTCCTCCAATCACAGATTCTCCAGTGTTTTCCTTGCCAGGTGGTGGATGTTTACTTCTGAGACTTAGGTTCTTTCACTATGGTCTAGTTGTACTTTAAGACAGAAGTCTTTCTTCCTGCACGTCAGGGCAAGGGGTCCATGCCCGGCTCTCTCAGTGATACCATTCCACTCCCCTCTGCAGTTCACTGTGCTGGGGGTGGGGTTAATGTGATTAGTATGTCTGTCTCTCTTGCTGTTTGTGTGTGTGTGTGTGTGTGTGTGTGTGTGTGTGTGTGTGTGTGTGTGTGTGTGTGTTGTTTTAATGTGATCTTTCTTTCCCTTATTGTATAGAGGGTGTTCACTTCAGTCTCTTTCAGTCTCTATTCTTCAAGGTGAAGAACTCTGTGTGTTGGTATAGATTCAATATGTTGGTGGGAGAAGGTGTATTCAGGCTTTCTCTACTCTACCATCTTCCCAGAATTCAACATCCTTTATTCTCCAAAGAGAAATTTTGAAATATTTCAATTGCTACTTGGATTTGAGAGGGAGTAAGAATATGATCAAGTCTCCAGTCATGTGTCCCTTTCAATCCAAATGTGTGACTGTGGAAGAGTCAGCATAAGAACTTGACTTTCATTGAAGAAGAACTTCAAGCTGAGGTTTGCTAAACACCCAAGATGACAGTGCTCTGCCCTTGGATGAGTGTTGGGTTTCTGTGGAAGCAGAGTATACTGCCACTTGTAAGGAAGCTGCATAAACATTTTGCTATGGTTTCAGCTTCTTTCATTTATGATTGCTTCTTATTTAACTAGCATCAAAGACAAGGATAGAAAATGTCTGATTACAGTTGAAAATGAAATACATGTATGCTTATCTCGTGTATTTGACACAGAATTGTGTATTTTTGCAATAGAAAACAGGCACAGTTTTTAAAAATTTTGGTATTATTAATATACAATTACCTGAGTAACATTGTAGTTACTAGATTCCCCCCATTATCAAGTCCCCACCACATACCCCATTTACAGTCACTGTCCATAAGCGTAGTAGTAGATGCTAGAGAGTCACTACAAGTATTGCTCCTTCTCAACAAGTGATATACTGCCTTCCCCGACAAGCACAGATTTCACATTACATATATGAAGTCATTTTCTTTCTCATTCAAAATTTTAAAAATCAACTATGGCCTATAAAAAACACCAACATATCTGTACAATAATATTGTAACTACTATGCCTAAATTTAAGCTCAGTCATGTCACTTATTAAGAAAATATTTCATCAAAGTCTTACATAAAAGACTTTGGCTTATATATATATATATATCCTAAACTATATTCTTATTTTTGCTTTGGCTTATGATTTTACAAGATTTATTACTCAGCATTGATCATATATCTTTGTGTTGTAAACAATTAAAATCAACTTATAACTTTACTTAAATTGATCAGGACTACCTTTAAAAAAGTAACTCTCATTTTGGCTAAACCAGTTAGTTCATAGAAATCTATTGTTTTGCCTTATGCGTTTTAAAAGTTTATGAAAATATAATAAAGAAATTAATTTTTTAAAGGTCAGCTAATACTTAGTGCCCTTACTTTTTTCAGTAAAGGTAAATTAAAAAGTCATTTCTTATCATCAAAAGGGGAAAAACAGTCTTGCCAGCCATTATACATCATCTGTCTCATTTCATTAGTGTCTTGTAGAAAGATGTAATACGTCTTTTGGGCCTTCTAGGATGAGGTTTAAAAAAATCAAATAGGAAACTTCTAAAAAAGTAAAATGGAAAGACTTAAGTTTCCTTTATTGTCATTCAAATTGATACCCATGGTGAAAAGAGGAACCACAAAAAATGAGTAAGCTGATAATAAGTTGGCCAAAATAAACATATCCATAGAATAACAGTATTATTCTTTCCTTAAAGGAACAGTAACATTATTATTGGCTTATTATATCAACAATTTATTAATCATGTTAACACACTAGAACCCATAGAAATAATAAATTTTATGTGGGGAGTTCCTAAAACCAGAAAACAATTGAATAAGTTCGGTCTTTGGAAAACAGGTCTAGATTTGAAGCTTGAAGAAGTTCAGTGTCTACAGATCAGATGAATAATGATTCTCTGGTAAAGGAGATTGAGAAGGAGCAACTGGAGAGTCAGCCAAAAATCTGAGGATCTAGTATCATGGGAATGAAGCAGAATATGTCTCCCTCAGAGGAATCATCAGCTTTATTATACTTTGGTAAGAGATTGAATGATATGAAATCTTAAAAATGTGTCTTGGACTTAGCATCCTTAGGAGAAGCGATTAATGATTTTAGTTTACCCTTTCAGAGGAAGGTTAACTAGTAAATGTGCACCAAGAAAATGGAGCTATTGAGCAAAGACAACTATTTTCTTTCTGTGCTATTTCCTGTGTGCAAAAAGAGAGAGAATTCAGGTGTAACTGGAGGGAATGGAGGGACTTTTTTAAAATGAAAAGATGTGCATATGTTTAAAGACAGGAAGGATCCATTAAAATGAGAGAAGACGAAGGTACAGAAGAGAAGGATAAGAAGGGGACAGAACTCTGAGCATGGTGGGAGGACAGCCCTCGTAGCATGGAGGGTCATCCTCTATTTAATGGAAGGAGGCTCCAGGGGCAAGGAAGCTTGTAATGCAAAAAGAGTGTTAGGTTAGCAGATGGGAACCCCATCTTTTAAACTCTTAATTCTATGCTTTCTCCATTAAATAACAATGCCTAAGTGTAAATAAAACAAAACTTTCAGGTTTAAAATAGCAGCATTTTACAATATCCATATCCCTCTCCTTCCTTTCCCTCCTAAACCCCTCTCCCCATCCTACCTTGCTCCCTCTGCTTCTAAGGGACCAAGAACAATGAACTCATTTCAGATTGTTAAATAATGTCAGCAATCCTAAGCTCTGTGTGGATTTCTGTAATGGTGAATATATTTGCCAGTAACTATAACTACAGTCAGGCTTTGAATAAGAACAGAATCCAAATGTCGCTGCTTTATCAGGCATTAAATCAAAAGAGAAAAAAAGCTTGAACTCAAGTACATACATGTTGCTCCCTGTTCTAAGAAGCACCATTCTAATTTCCTGTACCATGTCAGTCAGTGTTTATTGTGAAGGCCCTGGGATTTAGGCTTCTGGTAAGGGAGATAATTTATGCTTTTGAAAGAGGGTAGGTAGGGATGCAGGAAGTTAAAGTTTAATCACTTCTTCTAAGCAAGAATAAAACCTGGGCTAGTATATCAGGTTTAAAATGCTATTCTTCACTTTAAATGTGATTCATGATTTAATTTTGATTCTAAATTAACTTTTAAAATCACAACAAAGTGGATAAAAAATACTTTTCTGTGGTACTACATAGGGATTATTACTCTGGGATGTTTAATGCAGAAAATAAATTCCTCTAAATGACACTGTATCAGGGAGCAGTTTCATTATACAAAAACAGTTTTATCTATAGAATTTTAGATTTCCATGGCTACAAAATTTCTAATTAAGTGTAAATAAAACCTTTAAAAGCATTCATGTGTTTATGTATCTAAAACTTTATATTCAATTGAAAGTTGTACAAGAAAAACTTGTTTTGAGTAAGTTGAGCATATAAAATTTTTCAGGTTAAAAGGGATGGAGTATCAACAGTTGCATAGGATTCAACCTCCCCTTACAAGCACTTGACACATGGTATGCACTGGATAGTTCTCCTTAGGTGAATGTATGAGCCTGAAAATTCAGGGATGTATTCTACTTGTGGGAAATACATTATAGAAAAGGACATAGTAAGTAAGCTACAAACACTCTACAAAATGTTGTACAATTGTCAATTAACTGCTATACAAATACACAAACTTAACAATTGTGAAAAGAGTTCTTGGCAGTTCTTGATAGTATCAAAGAAAATCAACTGGGGAATAGTCCAGAAAGATCACCTGGCTGGTATTTTAGAAATGCCAGCATTGTAGAGGTCAATGAAACATTAGCCAAAGAGAAAAATCCATGCTTATGAATTTACCTTCAATTACTGAAAGTAACTGGTTTGTTTCCAATTTCATTTTCAAATGGAATGACAATAAATCACCAGTATAAGTCCATGTACCCTAAAATAAGCAAAATTAACTTTCCACATTGAAATGTTGAATTTAAGTTTGAATATTGTTATATTCCTTCTGGTGGTCTGTAGGTTAGATATACTTAATAAGAGTTGCAGTTTTCAGGCAATTTTAGAATTAGGTGTTTGGACTAGTTCCCTATCTAAGTTGCAGAGCACTGCCCTTCCTACACACAGCCCACTCACTAACACAGCACCCTATTTTATTTTTTTGTAGCACAGATCGCTATTTAAAATAACTGTTGAATCCATGGGGGGGATTTATTCATTTAAAAATACTTATTAAGCCCCTATCAAGAAAAATGCTCTATTTCTTAATCAAAGTTGATTTTAATAGGTGACAGCTCTAGTTTAGGATGCTACAATCTTTTTGTCCTTTTGATCTTGCTCATTGAAAATATAAGCAAAGTTGTATGATAAAAGCTAATTATAACAGTTATATTTTTTGATAAAGCCATCATAAATTACTAATTTTTAACAAAAAAAATTAAAAAGCCATGTGTATCCAGTTTTATAAGCAAGACTGTGCCAATGCCTCTAGTTAGTAACTCCTCTAGTTAATCACTTTTGATCTCGGCTCCCATAAATATTCCAGGCACTGTACTAAACACTGTATATGCCATATCTTCTGTAATCCTTTGTGATAAGTACTATCATTTATCCTACATACTCATGAGGAAATCAAAGTCAGAAAGATTAAGGAACTTTCCCAAGGTGTCATGACTAGTAGGTGACAGAACTGTAATTCATACTCATGTGGCATCCCCAATCCTTTTTCTTTAGTCGTTATGTTACATGACCTCTCACTCAGGAATGAAAGCTCCTTTTTTTTTCAAAATCTTATGTTGTCCTAACCTCGACAGGGGCCACCAGCACCAAGAGAAAAGACAGGCCACCTCAGGGAGGCCATACAAATCATGGTCCTGGTTCCTTTCCCCTAAGAGAGACATGTTTAAGTAATTAAAACGCTTATTTTTTGCTATAGGTTCACTGAAGTTGAAATATGGATTTTTATACCAGGTTAAGAACCCCAAAGGTTTACCCAAGTTCCTGGTCCCCCCTCACCAATCATTCCTTGTGTCAGACCTGCTGCTCCTGCAGTTCCTTTAGCTAGAATGACTGCACCTTTCTCTCCTTCAAAAGCCTAATTTTGTATCTTTTATCCTCAACTCTTCTCAAAACTCTCCTTCTTAGTGAAGTGACTCTTGAATGGCTTAACCTCACAACAGGGCAAAAATATTTGTTTATCACAGTTGAGGGAACTACCAGGCTCGGAGGCTGCCAAGGCTGAGTCTACCTTTGCTTCTCTTCTCTTTGTTGGTATTTGTCCTCTCGACCTTATTAAATTGGAGTCCCTAGGGTAGAAGTGTGTTCCCAGTAGCTGTTGAGTCCAGACTGCAGTTTGACCAGTGATTGTTTCTTTCTGCTGAAAAGCAAAACTCTTTGACAAGGTCACCAAATCCCTTCCTGCTCTGGGTGTTTGCTTTTACTGGCTGTCCCACAGCCCCATGCCACCTCCAAGGCCAGGAAGCACATGGTGTTTCCTGTCCCTCCTGTTACCTCACAGGAAATGCCTGGCCTTGGGTCGTCCGGGATGCACTGGCTGGAAATGCCAGCAGAAGAGACAGAGGAGGAATCCAGACAGTGAGGGAATTTTGCCTGGCCAGGTGTTTGACTTCCTCGACCTCCCCTTTGCTGCTCTTCCTCAAAGTCATGTCTACACATTACTACTGACCTTCTACACACCAATATAAATGTTATCGGTCCATTTAGTTGTGAAGGCTAATATTAAGTGATATTAAGTACTTCCACTTAAAATGTTCTTCTTAAAATTCTTCAATTTTAAATTGTTAGTATCCTAAAATCATAAATTAGTTTATAACAAACAGGAAGATCATTTCTATTTTTCCATGAGAAAAGAAGATATAATTCCAACTTACTTTTTAATTCTATATCCACTGTCAGAAAGAAACTGTTCACAGAAGGAAAAATTAATCTGGAGCCATAGAGGAAAGAGTAAACTAGCTAAAATTTAAATAAAATAGCTAATATTTATTGCATCTTTATTACTGTGTGAGTTCAGATTCTCCAAGAAGCACAGGCCAAGACCGGATTCAAAGGAAGAAACGGGCTGAGGGAAACACAAGCAGGGGATAAGGAGCTAGAGGAGCTGGTGGGAAGCTCTAGACCATGCTGCCGTTCCTTCCACTTCTTTTTTTAGACCTGAAAGAAACTGTCTGAATTTTGACAACTTTTATTTCTGATTAATCAAAAAAAATTGCCAATTATTCATTACAAAAATTAGTTTTATCTGACATTAACACATGAATTCGTTTTTTATTGTAATTTCAAAGTGAACATTAGCACTGAGAAAACCATAGGATGGAAGCAACTTGAGTGCCTGGGATCCACGAGGTCATCAAACTCCACTTGCTGCTCAGACAGAGATGGTCATTCGACTTTTCTCTGCATGCTACCCTTTAAAGTAAATACGTCATCACAAAGCAACCCACTTTATTACTAGCAAACTTCAGTCATTAGAATGTACTTCATTTTATTTGTTTTTATGTAGCATTTAGGAATACCTTCCCAAAAACTTCTCCCTAGAGCTTCAAGTAGAGATATAAGAAGAAAGTTGCTGGGAGCCTCCTTCTTCTCTGGTCTGGGATAATGAACTCTAGCTCATCTTTCCATTTCTTCTGTAATATTGCTTCCACAATCCTAATCACTTCAGTCATCCTCCTCCAGATGTGCTATTAGGTTTTTTCAATATCTTTTCAAACATATGGCAGTCAGAACTGAAGTGAGTAGTGTTTAATACCACAGGATGACCTCGTCTCTGTAATTCTGTTCATGAACTAAAGTTTGGTCATCATATGTGACAGAATTGCTTCACGCTGAATTTGTACTTAATGAAAACTTCTTATATAGAACAATTAAATTAAATTCAGACAAAATATATATCCAAATATATATCTGAAAAAATATTCAACGTCCTCTTTCTCAGATAAAGAAGTTAATAATCTAAAAGATTTTGTGCCAAAATCACAGTTAATTTGTGGCAAGAGTCAAGATTAAATTAGAAAAGTCTTAATGCAGTGTTATAATTTATTTTATTTTTTTGTCATACAAAGTGATATGGAGCTTGTTCTCCCTCCCCCAACCACTTAATTAGTCTCTTAAACTAAATGCAAACTTTTAGATTTATCTTTTCGTACACGATATTTATGGCTTTTCAGACTCTGTAAAATATCCAATCATTGGAGCCTTTCTTAAGATTGAAGAAAATTGGAGAGTGATCTAGTGAAAACTCCTGAGTCACTATTAAAATGGCCTTTTGGCTGGAAATGCTGTTCAGTCATACTCACCTCTCTTGGACAACTCCTGTGTACCGGCTGCTCTGTCTAGGTCCGTTCTTCAGCCTTGTCTAATTTCTTGAACTGACAGCAAAACACCTGATCATTTAGATCACACTTCTTACCTATTTCCTAAACACGAACCATCTTTGTCTTCATCCATGGCAAGTGTGTCACCGTAGAAAGGACTTTGCTTCTGTTAATCTCAGTCCCTAAGTAGTATCCTCACCTCCTCACTCTGTTCAGTTGGGATCTCAGCCTATGTTCTCAATAACAGCCATGGTCATGCCCGTTTACTTGTTCTGTCTGCTTCCAGAGGGCTGAGCCTGAACACCCCCAGAACAATCTCGGTTTGGCTCCATCATGTCATCTGTTCATCTCTACCTCTTCATGTCCATCTATATTTTCTCAATTACTTGTAGCATGTCTACTATATGTAAAGCACATATCAGCTGTCACTTTATTCAGTACCTTGTTTTGCCTCTTTAAGCTTATTGTTAAAGCCACCAATTTCTTCCAGTTAATATAAGTGTACATTAAATTAAAAAAACAGTGTTCTAAAGTTAATATACAAGTGTAACCTATGTACATATTAAATATATAAATTATAGACCTTTTGCATTCAGTTGCAAGTATTGATTTGCAAAGTATTTAATGACTCTTGATATAGTTCCTTGCTCTAAGATACTGACTGGAGCCTTATAAGAACATGGACTACATTAAGAGCCTATATATATATATATGTTATATATAAATTAAGAGCCACACATATATATATATATGTGTGTGTGTCATTACATGGGTCTCACTTGCTAACTCAGCAACTTCATTTTACCTTCTGTATGTTTGTTGTTCTAGTTTCCATTCTTCGTTTTATTCCTGACCTCCCACCAAAAAGAACACAGAGATTAAATAATGCTGTATTTTGTGGCAACTAGGTCAAAGAGATAAAAGAAAACTACCTAGCTAACACACTCTTTTCTCCAGCTCCTCTTCTGTGCCTGTTTATCAAAATTAAGAGGAGACAAAGCTTCGAGAGAAGAGCAAATCATTTAATGATCGTCATTACAGCCTCGTGGCCGCAGTGAGCCATGGCAAGCTGAAATGTCATGTACTTTAACTCTCATTCTCTTACTTTTCTACTCCTCCAGCTATGCATACAAAAGCAAACAAGCAAAAATATTTTAGCAGCCCCTACTGTGGGATCATCAGTTTGATATAGTTAATTTAAGAGAATATCAGGTGATAGAAACTGAATATTCTGAAATTTAGCATCAATTCACATGAGAACACATGAGAATTTTGCACTTGGATTCAGAAAAAAGAGGTTCCCATGGAAACTTTGAATTACTGGGGCCTGACGTAATAATTCCAGCTCAACATACTCTGCATTTGGCTGACATTTCCTGGCATACTCTGATATGCCCTGGTATGCCTAGTATGAATTCCTCATCTTGACAACTCCTCTAGATAGAAGCTTTGCTACCCCACACTACAGTGCTTCCTAGGAATCATAAAAAAGTGTTCAACAGTTCGGGGGAAGTCAATCAAACCTACCAAACACAGGAATCATGAAGCACTTAGCACTGAACTGATTCTGAAGTCATTAATCCATTTAATTATTTACTCTTTACAACAACTTAAGGCAGTCCAGTACAGGGCAAAGAGATAGTCTGAGTGCATTCAAATTCTGGCTCTGCCGCCTACAGATTGCATAATCATGTACAAGTTTCTTAACATTTCTCTGTTGTTTCTCTATATATAAAACAAGGATGATAATAATACCTAATTATTTTAAGAGGGTTAAGAAGATAACACATGTAGAAAACTTAAATAGCCCATGGGAAATGTTGTAAGTGTAGTTATTATCATAATTTAACCCTAACCCTCTAAACAAAAAAATAATAACATAAACATACTCCATTATATTTAAACTCTGTAGCTTATGAATTCTGAATGGTAATACTGGTACACTGACTGCACATCATTGGTTTACAATTCCTTGATTATCTGACCCCAGACCATACTCGATGTGACAAACCAAAGGATTTTCTCCTGTTGGTGAAACTCTACCATCAGGCCAGTGAAGGCATAAAACAATTGAAGCTGCTGTTACATGAAAACAGTATTCATTATTTATTATGTATAAACTTGTAGACATGTAAGCATCTCTTTTTTCACAGTTCAAGTCTCCAAATTCAGTGCTAAAAGGGAAACCGAGGTGATCATACAAACTTGGCAGAAGAGTGGAGGGCAGATGAGAGGTGAGAACATGGTTTTAATTAGCCTATTTATTCCTTCAATATTTGGTGGAAAATCTAAATCTGCTTTTCTGAGAAGTATGAGGACAGAAGCCATTCTAGACAGACTTAAACCTTCACATACTCACAATAGGAATTAAAAGATAACATTTTAAACATGTTGGATTAAACTAAAAATCTACAAACAAAATCTCATCCAGTATTTTGAACATACAAGTATTATCTCATCTTTTGATCCCAAGTGATATATAAATTTAAAGCAGAGAACTCAGAAGAACCACAGTAGAAAGGAAACAGCTGCTTAGCAACAGCACAGTAACATCATAGATCGGTTTTCATGAAAATGAAAAATAACACATTCAGTTAGAGCCTGTAAGTTCCACTTCTTATCCCTAGTTATTTCGTGGCTAAACAGGAAGGTTCTCTCATGTTTTATTTCCTTCACACTCACTTTCACCTCTGCAGCCCTAAAGGCATAAAAAATACATGAATTTCAGTCACGTTATCTGCTTTCTAAATTCAAAACTCATACTCATTCAGTGTAAATATGCACAGCACATCATGAGAGAGAGTGTTTTGTGCAAGGAGTCCAGAGAAAGCATGTTAATTATAACTTGTATTTACATAGCACCTAACTTCGGAGTTCAAAGCAAATGCACGTGTGGACAAGGTCAAACCCACCAGCCAAACAGGAAAGCTGTGGAGCTTTCCATCCCCACCATCCATATAAGGTGGGTTTCCTTTTATGTTTGTTTAGACATCATCAGAAAAGTCAAACCACAAGAGAATGATGAAAGTTGGGCTAAAATGTGGTTGTTGTTTATGTCTTCTATGCCCAACACAACTTTCTGGTGCAAAGTCTAAATCAGCTTCTCTGAGAATTATTTTTTATTAGTTACATAATTAGAAGGTTTTATTGTTAAAAAAAATTAGCATGCTTGATAAAGTTTGGCTTGATACCCAAATAGCCAAATAAATCATTAGTATGATACAGAAGTCTACTCATGACAATTCTTTAAATCCCCAAACTGCCAAATAGAATAATGAGTTAGAACCCATTCTTGTTTCTTTCTGATAAAATGAGACACTAATAATTTAAGAACATAAGTTTATGGAGAAATATGGATTGATCACCAATTTTTTTGAAGAATATAAATGTAAATCCTAAAATTCAAGAAGTCCTTGAGATACAGTAGAGAGATGTTAGTTTGTATAGTCAGAATACAAGATTACAGCACTATGTGAGTTTACCAAAAGAAAGAAGCACTTTTGTTCTGTGGTGATAGAGGTCAATTATGTTCATAGTCTTGAAGGGCAATCATTATTCACCAGACAAAGATGGGGAAGAGAACTGGGGAAGAACTCCAAGGACGCTTGAATGACAAAATGGTAAGATCATGAGGTGGAAAAAGTGTGGCATATAAACGAGTAGTGAGTCACACAATGTTGTGTGTCAATCTTATCTCAATAAACATGGGAAAAAAGGAGCAATAAGTAGCTTAGTATAAAGATGAATTAAGGTAAGAAAAATGATGACAAGGAGTATAGTACTGGACTTGAAAGTGAGGGTGTGAATCCCAGCTCTATCACTTAGTGAACGTGTGACACTGAATAAGTTATACAAACTCTTCAAACCTCTGCTTCCTCTTCAGTAAAATGGAGATAATAATGGTATAGCTTATATGTTTTCTGTGAAAATGAAGTGAGATAGTCCCTGTGATGCTCACAAAAGACAGAAAGCTATTTACAAGCACAACGTTTGAAACACAGTAAGTGCTCAATGTTAGCTTCTATGATTTTTAGGAGTTTTTAGGTAAGTGTAGAAATGTAGTTAGATCCAGACCAGTAAGGCTTTGACTATCAGAGAAAAGTATATAGTAAGAAACGGAGAAACACTGGTAGGTAAGAAAATTGTTAAGTTAACTAAAGTAAAAATCATAATGAGACTGGAGGTAGAACTAGCATTGAGGAAGTTAAAGGGACCCTGAACTAGGTTGGTGCCTGTGAGTGTGGAAAGAGAAGAAAGATAAGAGAGATATTTTAGAGGACTCAGTAGTCAACTATAAGAAAACCATAGAATATTCTCTATATCCTCATAAAAACAAACAAAAGGACTAAATTAAAAAATGATTTACATGCAATATTAGACTGACCACTGGGATAATGAAACAAACTCCAGGGCTTGAATATCCTTAAGATATAAGTTTCCAGATAAATTAGACATTTACTGGCAAGAACCTTCCATCTTAACCAAGAAAAAACCAGGAAAAACAGACTACATCTATGACTTAGAGCTGAATTTAAGTCCTAAGGAGGACATTTATTTAATAAAGTAGTTTAAGAGTGCTGACTGGGTAGCCAAACTGTCAAGGTTCAGTCCCAGTCCCACCACTTTCTAGCTATGTAGCAGTTTACTTAACCACTTCATGCCTCAGTTTGCTGTATCTGTAAGATGCCTGTAGGTTCTGGTACCTAATTACTACCAGTAACTATGTCGAAAGTTTTTGTTAACTTTAATGATTTAATATACCTCAAATACTTAGAACTGTGCCTCCTACATGATTAACCACTGAGAAATATTAGTTATCTTAATTCCTGAGATCTTTCTATCGGACCTGGGCTGAGATGTGCCAGTGGCATATGGGTAAGTCTCAAACGCTCTGCCACTTTCCCTGTAACTTAAAATGGTCGACCCATACACTAAGATGTACTACTACCCCAGGAAGGCTGATTATTTTTTCACTTCTCACCTGCCACATACCAAAGATACAAGGTTTGACAATTTTGCATACAGTTTGAAATATTGCTTCTCCTTGCATGCATCACGTGTATCTACATAATACAGTTGGATGTAGGAAGGATTCTAGGAACCAAATACGGCTTTAGATGATTGATATAAACTTATTAAAACAAATTCCTTATCTGGATTCAAAAATCTGAAATACTTTAAATATTTCTATGATTTTAAAAAGTTACATTTTCAAATATGTTAGAGAAACAAAATCTAATATCAAAAGTATACCTGTATAGGGATTTAAAAGAAAATGAACAAACTTTGTGCTAGTTTTTTGGATAATGAATTTAAAAATAATACAAGTTGTTCTGCTGTTTATCATCACACAGTAGGTAGTTACTATGTAACTATTGCATAAAAATATAAAATGTAGATAATGAGTTCATAAATAATGAAATATTATACTATTTATCACTATATTATTACTACATAAAATATAAAATGTATATTAGTTCAAATATTTTATATTAGCAATCAAATACACAACTTTCCATTACTTACTATGAGCCTTTTCAAACCTTCTGTAATTAATTACTATTTAATAATGGAGCAGCCATTTCAAACAATTCATTAGACTGAAACTGTTCCTTGGATCAACTTAGCATCTGCTGAAATTTTAACAACCCTGAATTATTTAGTATCAAGTACATGCTAAATGAACTCCTTCACCCACTATGTGGCTTAAGCTAAGTGCACTGGAAATCCCTGTTTCTTGATATGTGATAAAAATAAGGAAGGAAGAATGAGCTACAGATTTTAAAAACAACATTTAGTAGGTGTAAGAGTGAATTATTGCAAGTAGCCACATCTCTCATTTTTAAGCAACTACCTTATTCTATTCTCCCTTAGAGCAAAATAGAGTTAAGTGTATCTCAATCTCTACCACACTCATCAGGAAGTGCCAATCATGAATGCCTAAAGAGATCCATTGGAAGTCAAGGTACTTCTAGAAAGTATATTTCAGTTTTGTGCATAATAATTCTGCAGCCAAACAAAAAGATCATGGTTTTTTTAATAAAATCACATCTGTCTAGATAAAGCAAACCATGTTTTTATGTCACTCCATAATATTAAGCGACATTATTAAGCATTCACATCTGTTACCCTCTTGTACTTCTCCTTTATCAGAAAGTAAAAAGAAAGTATGGAAGCAGCAAAGTGACCTTTAACCAAAGGAAAAAAAGCAAATACTCCATCTTTTGCTTATCAATACTGATAAATATTGCCAAGCTCCAGACTCAAGAGCCTTACAATTACCTATATAGAATAAGGGACAGTGACAACATTCAAATTCCTCTTGACAGAGCTTTGCAGATACAATTTATCTCATACCTCCTGGAAACAGAGTGCACATGTTAGGTTTGCAGCATCAACCAAGTGTCCCTCTTGTTCTTCCATGTAGGGAATAAGCAGGAGGCAGTGCCATGGTAAGAACTCTAAGAACTAAGCTTGCATTTAGAGTGCCTGTAAGTTCAAATGCCAGCAGCCCCACTCACTGAATGTATGACACTGGGCAGGCCACTTCTTTAAGCCTTAGCTCTTTCATCTTTAAAACAGATACAGGTAAAGGTTTTAGCACCCCCTCCCCAATACAATGTAAGCCTGCAATAAATAGGAAACTGTAAAATTATTATTACAACTCATTTTCTCCCAAATAAAAAGAGAAAGACAGCCTAATCAATTGCACACAGTAAAGAATGGCAAATTCATTCCACAGCAAAGGCAGGAATGATGAGTATATTTATGCAAGTGGATAAAGGCCTTTGGGTTAATTACTTTCAGTTAGAACAGATAAGCAGTCAAGAGGTAAACTAGGCCATGACTCAATTTTTAGGAGAATAGAATATGATCTATTGTTACTGAGCAGCCATTTAAAAAAAATCAAGCAGCTAAATGATCAAAATAATTCTAGCAGTGGGTATGGAGGGTGACATAGATGAAGAAGGGATTGAAGCCTAGTGCTCAGCTGGAAATCAATTGTAATAATTCAAGCTAGAGAAGCTTAGGACGCTAACTAAAGGAACATAAGTTATTAGTAAAATGCAAAAATCTGACACAACTCCAACACTCAAAGTGTTGTTAGATTATGAATTCTTAGCCTCAAGCCTGTGAGGAAAATTGGTCTGTGTAATATGAAGGAAAAAAGCATTTCTTACACTGAGGTTCATTTTAGCTAGAGTTATAATCTTATAGAGAGTCCCCAATATTAACTAACTTTACAATGAATTTAAGACCAGTACTCAAGGTTGGGTTTTCAAAATAATATGAGTAAAAAGAATAGGGTAATAAAATGGTGCTTAATTACATACGCTTATGAAATGAGAATAATGATGGTATTTACCTTATCATGTAAGGATTAAATTAATATGTCAAATGTCAATGCCTGATACTTAATAAGTAATTTTAGTTAGCAATAGTAGTAGTGATAGCATTGTTGTTTAATATATTATAAACCAGATAAGCCTTTATCTAAAGCCGTAAGGAAAAGACCAACAAGGTACCATGGATTTCATCTTAGCACTCCACTCAGATACTTACTCTTTTATTTAATATGTAACTCTTAGGAAGCTTTAAAAGATCTTACAACTACATAAGATTGAGACAAAAATGATAAACGGGAAAACTAATGGACACTGAGGAAGAAGACAGGAAAGCTAAAGATCAAATGCTCTAGGAAAAGAAAGTTGTGGCTTATTAGGACTAGTTGTTTAATATATATTAATTCATTTAATCCTCAATTTTTTATTGCCAGATGTATTACAAAGGAGGCATTGAAGAGCAAACTAGATGTAGCAAAAAACTGAATTTGGGAGGTAAGATATAAACTAGAGAAATTCTTCTAGAATTCAGACCACAGGGTTAAAGAGATAAAATATGTAAGTGTATGTCATATATATTTTTATATATAGACTATAAATATAGAATATAAATGTATTTTATATAGGTAATAGAGACCAGATACAAACAGAAAAAACAATGTATGTTAGGAATTCCAGAATGAGAGCAGGACAAAAATCATACTCAAAGAAATCATAGGGAAAATATGTCCTGATGTAACAAAGAAAGCCTTTAGTTTAATAAATGTGAGTACACACTGTGTTTCAGAAAGACTAGGAATAGAAAGGAACTTCCTCAACCTCTTTGGGTATTTATAAAAGCCCTACAGCTAACCTCATACTTGATGTTGAAATATTAAGTGTTCTCCCAACTCCAGCCCATAACTGGGAAAAGAAGTGATGGCTGCTTTCACAATTTCTATTCAGTGTTGTACAAGAGGTCCAAATTAGACCAACTAGGGAGGAAAAGGAAAAAAAAGGCATACATGTTGTAAAAATAAAAATAAAAATAAAATATCTTTGTTCACTGATAACATGATCCTGAACACAGAAAATTCTAAGAAATCTACAAAAAAATCTACTAGAGTTATTAAGTGAATTTATCAAGGCAGCAGGATATAAAGTCAATACATAAGAATTATTTGTGTGCTGACTAGCAAGAAACAAATGCAAAATAAAATTTCTCAAATGCCATTTAAAAGCACCAGAAAACATGAAATTCTCAGGGATAAATTTAATAAAGTATGTGTAAAATTATTCATAACTTTGTTATAATAAATGAATGAAGACTTAACTAAGTGGAGACATATATACTTTGTTCGTAGATTGGAAGACTCAATGTTGTTAAGAGGTCGCTCCTCTCCTAAAAGGTATATAGTTCAATGCATTCCCAATAAAATTTCAGAGGGCTTTATGATAAAAGCAGGCATGCTGGTGGTTCTGAGATTTAAACAGAAATTCTGAGGACAAAAAAGTACCTAAACTAAACTTTTTTAAAAAGAATATATTTTAAGAACTTACTCTCTGATTTCAAATCTCACTATCAAGCTCCAATGTCAAGGCAGTGCAGCACTGGTTTATGGACAGACACATAGATTAGCGGAGTGGAATATGAGCCATAAGTAAGTAGATCCATACACAAATGGTTAGTTGATTTTAACAAAGTTCCAAATTAATACAACAAATAATCATTTCAACAAATGGTGCTAGAATAACCAGATATTCACATGGGAAAAGGACTGAACCTCAACACATTTTGTACCCCAAATAACAATTAATTTTAAATGGATCACAGACCTAATTGTAAATGGCAAAACTATACAATTTAAAGAAAGCAAAGGAGAAGAGCTTCACAATCTTTCATTAAGCAAAGATTTACTAGATAGAACACAAAAAGGAAAAAAAAAGACAAATTATGTTTCTTTAACTATAAATAGTCTATTCTTCCAAAAACACTGGTAAGAAAGTTAAAAGATAAGCCACACACTGGGAGAAAATATTCACATTACATATGTCTGACAAAAACTTGTTTCCAGGACATATAAAGAACTCTTGTAGTAAGAAGGCTTAAAAGTAAGAGCTCAGTCAGAACTGATACTTCACTAAAGAAGACATATGAATGGCCAAAAAGCAAATGAAATATGTTCGACACCACTGGTCATTAGGGAAATGTAAATTAAATTTACAGTGGTACATCATTACATGTACACACTGGAATGACTAAAATTTAAAAGACTGACTATCAAGTGTTGATGAGGATGTAGAACTGGAATGCACATGCATTTTGGTTGAGAAAACAAATGATGCTGTCACTCTGGATATCAACTTGGCAATTTCTTGGGAGTGTTCTCAGAAACTCCTAACTTTATGGAGTCCCCTCTCCCAAACTCCTCCCTCTCTGCTATCTGCCCTCTACCTTCTGGTTCCCTGAAATGCCCCTTTCCAGTCCTCCAGCCAAAAAGTTGAGACTTTTTTTACCCTTCTCTGCCATTTACTTTCTGTGACTGCATTGACATTAGGACCAAGTGATGGGAAGACAGAGACAGAAAGGAGCAGTAAGTTTTTCCCGACTTGTAGGACAATGCATCCTCCATTGAGGAAGAAAGTTCCCTTCCCTCAGAGTTTAAAGCACCTATGGAACTTCACTACCACCCTTATTACTAGCAGAAGACCACCTTCCTTCTCCTAGAGTCTGAACTAGGAAAGTCACTGCCCAACCAAAGTGCCCTTACAGATCTTGCCTGCCATGAATCTAAGCCAGAGAATCCAAGGAAACAATGGTGAACTCAACATCAACTTAGTGGTACTTTGAATTCTGGTCCTTTTCCCCACCATATCTCTTATTATTTATTTTTTAGAGCCTTCAAATGTCTGTTCTATATATTCTTTCCAGAATTTATAACTGCATTCAGTGGGAGAGACATAAAAAGGGGACAGAGGTATCAGTGAGATTGACTTCTTTGACGGGGAGATAGGGAAGTGATACGCATATCTAAGCCTCAGTTCCAGAATTTGCTCTAGAACTGTAGCATATAGTAAAACTAAGGTTTGACACAAACAGAAACCTATGAGAGTCCTATCCTTGAAAGGCCACATAAAGAGCTTCATATTCAGAGTGCTTTGTTTTGTGTTTTCTTCTAGTTAAAAAGAGCAGAAGATGAAATATTTCAAAAATACTTTCCCAATGCATCTGAAGTAATGGAAATGTCAAAAGCCATGAGTATCTCCTGACCTTTGAATGACTTGATCCCTTAGTTAGAAAGGGATAAACCAAAAAGTGTCAGACATTCCCTTGCCTGGGAATCTCTATTTATAATGAAATAAAATATGGTCAAAGCAATGATTTATGAATCAGAACTTCACCAAGCCCTTCTCATTGGAAGTGTAATTGAATTTTCTGTGATACTATACTGGAGAGATTCTCTAAAAAGTACACATTGCATAGTGACCTTAATATAGCAGCCTGAAGTAGCTAACCAGATTAATTCACTGGTAAACAGCCTGCACCTGCCTGGGGTGCTGGATTTATAAAATTAACATAAACATGAAACTGTTCATAAAACTATTCCAGCCTAGAGAGCATTTTAAGGGAATTTTTCCAAAAAAAAATATTTTTTAATTCATTAGTAACATCAACATTTTTTAAAAGCAAAAATTAAAAGAATGACTTTTTCCAGCTTTATTGAAGTATTATTGACAAACAAATTGTATTTAGGTTGTACAACATGATTTTCTAAGGTGAACAACATCATGGTTTAGTATACATTGTGAAATGATCACAATCAAATTAATTAACATATCCATTACCTCATATGGTTATCCTTTGCATGCACAGATTAGAATACTTAGGATCTACTCTCAACAGATTTCAAGTATACAATATTATTAACTATAACTGCCATGTTGAACATTAGATTCCAAAAGTGTATTAATCTTATAACTGAAAGTTGGTACTCTTTGACCAACATCTCTCCCATTTCCTTCACTGCACAGCCTCTGGAAACCACTGTTTTATTCTTTGGTTCTATGACTTAGACTTTTTCAGACTCCACAAATATGTGAGATCATATAGTATTTGTCTTTCTGTGCCTGATTTACTTCCCTGAGCATATTGTCCTCCAGGTCATCCATGTTATTGCAAATAGCAGAATTTTTTATGGCTGAATAATATTCCATTGTGTATATGTACTACATTTTCTTTATCTATTCATTGGTCCATCAGCTGACACCCAGGTTTTTCCCATGTCTTGGCTATTGTGAATAATGCTGCAGTGAACATGGAAGTGGAGATACCTCTGAGATACTCATTTCATTTCCTTTGGATATATACCCAGAAGCTGGATTGCTGGATCATATGGCAGTTCTGTTTTTAAATTTTAAGAAACTCCATACTGTTTTCCATTATAATTGTAACAATTTACATTCCCACCAACAGTGCACAAAGGTTCCTCACACATCCTCACCAACACTTGTAATCCTTTGTCTTTTTGATAATAGCCATCCTAACAAATCTGAGGTGATATCTCATTGTGGTTTTATGTTTACCTGATGATTAGCGGTGTTGATCATTTTTCCATGTACCTACTGGCTATTGATATGCCTTCTTTAGAAAAATGTCTGTTCAGGACCTTTGTTCACTTTTAATCTAGTTACATGGGTTTTTGTTGTCACTTTCTTTCTTTTCTATTCCTTACCTCCCTCCCTCTCTTCCTTTTTCTTTCTCTTTCTTTTTTTCTTTCTTTCATCTTTGTTACTGAGTTGAATGAGTTCTGTACATATTTTATATGTCCTTATATAAAACTTTACCAGATAAATGGTTTGCAAATATTTTCTCCCATTCTGTAGGTTATCTTTTCATTTTTCTTATTTCCTTTGCTGCACAGAAGCTTTTTAGTTTGATATAATCCCATTTATTTTTGCTTTTATTGACTGTGCTTTTGGTGTCATATCCAAAAAATCATGCCAAAGGCTGCATAAAGTATCTTATACACTATGTTTTCTCCTAGGAGTTTTATAGTTTCAGGTTTTATATTTAAGTCTTTAATCCATTTCAAGTTAATTTTTGTATATGGTTTAAGATAAAGGGTCAAATTCATTCTTTTGTACATGGATGTCCAGTTTTCCCAACACCATTTATTAAAGAGACTGTCCTTTCCCCCATTGCATATTCTTGGCACCCTTGTCAATGGTTAGGTTACAATATATGTGAGGATGTATTACAGGCTCTTGATTCTGTTCAATTAGCCTATGGGTCTGTTTTTATAATAATACCATACTGTTTTGATTCCTGTAGCTTTGTAATACAGTTTAAAATCAGAAAATGAGATGCTTCCAGATTTGTTCTTCCTTCTTAAAGATGCTTTGGCTATTTGGGGTCTTTGTGGTTCTTCAAATTCTATCACCAATGTCTTATAGTTTTCAAAGGATGTTTTTAAAATTATTTCACTCTATCATTATCAGCAAGGAAGTATATTTCCATTTAAAACAGAGAAACATATTCAATCTTTGCTTAATTATTCATTACAGATGTTATACCTCTAATGTTTTCTCTAATATCTAATCAATGCTTTCAAGAAAGTGACTCTAGATTCTAATGCAGAAATTATTGGATATCACAGAAGTGAGATACCTGCCATTTCTATCTACAGAACATAGGTACTAATCCAGCACATAAATCCTTGTAGTGCAGGGTCACAACTTGCTTCTCTAGTAGAAGAATTATTCTGGACAATACCTTAGCTCCCCTCCTTCTCCACCAGGGTAAAAAATTATCTGAAACTTGGTTACCTACCAAGAATTATAACAAATACATGAAACACACTGCCATGGTGTATAGCTGTGTTTATTTTGTAAATATTGTATAAATAATAAAAATCAAGTCTTCAAAGTCTTTATGTTAAGGACAGACATGAACAATCATTTAGTTGATTAATATTAAAATGAAATTATAATATATTAGAAGAACATTATGTTACAGACTACCTAGATATTTCCGCTATTCCCTGAACATGGTTTATGCTTTCCCATGGCTCTATCTTTGTTCATGTCATTCCAGCACCTTGAAGTGACAGAGATTTTCACAGTCAATTAAATTATAATCACAACCCTGATACTGATTCAACTCTCTGGTAATTGCATTATTCAGTGGGAAACTGAAATTTGATAAATTAATATATATAAGATGCCTTTGGTTACAGTAATAATTGTTACTTTTTCTAAAGAAAATATTAATATCCGTATTTCAAGATGCTTTCTGTATAGTATCTCTAATCTTTGTAATACCCTTAAGATAAAAGTTCTGTTTTTATCCCCATTTCACAGATGAGGAACTGAGGCACATAAATAATTTTATCTTGCTTAAGGTCATACAAGAAGTAAGTGGTAAAATTTGGAGTAATATTCAAGTAGTTTGATTCCAAGGCTTCTACAGTTTACTTCATTATATTGCCTTTTCTCTATGTTAGGGCATCTGGCATCTCACAAATACCCATCTCTAAAATATCATCTCTAAAATATCAATTTTGCTACAACCTCAGAGAAAACTTTATAGTCCTACCCCGTTCATACTGCTGTAGAGATGAAAATTCTTTCAAGGCAAGGAAAGTGGGCACTGTTTCTATAGACTGAAATCCTTCATATATTGAATACGTCTTATGAAAAGAGTTAATAAAATTTCATATATGTTAGATTATGTATATGTTCTTGTTTTACTTTGTATTTTTAGCTTTCAAGAAAGGAGACACTAACCTTTCTGTATTGCATTTTTTTAATATATGGTCAGAACTCATGACAATTTTAAAGAAAACAACACCATCCTCAACCCACAGTAACCTATATTAACATGACATGTTCTCTGATTCCACATACTGTTTCACATAAATCAGAGATGTTGAAAGATACAGACTTCCCATGTCACTTACAGATGGCAAAAACACTGGGAAATATAAGGAAAAAGTTCATTCTGATATAAAATGGAAACTACACAATTTGATACATATTATTCTTCATCACTAATATTAGCAACATAATGTACAATTCAATACTAGTGAAATTTGGCAGTCAGTCCAATTATTATTTTAAGTTGGTGAAAATGTAAACTAGTACAATAATGTCATTTCTAGGAGTCTCTCCTATGAAATTTATTAGAGATGTATGTAAATATACATGCACTGTGATACTAGTTTTTGTGTTATTTTAAACAATAGCAAAGATCCAGAGACATATTAACTGTTTTAAATGTCTAATAACAGAGAAATGGTTAAATAAAATCTGGTAGATATATATAGTGGAATATAATGCAGCCATTACCATTTATTTTATTTTCTATTTCTTAGAATATGGTAAGATACTTACAAAATAAGTTTTGGACCAGGACACTTTTCTTAAAATGTGTGCTTTCCCATAGACTCCCTAGATCTTCAGGTAGTAGATCCTTGAGGATCCAGTGCAGAATTTTAGGCAGGCCTCAATCTATAGGGAGGACATACACCATAGAGAAGCCTCAGATACATGTCTCCCCTCCACCACCGCCACTCCTATGAATTATAATTGAAGTAAGTAAATGTTTTGGTGAAGATATAGAATCTACAGAAATTTAATTCACTTGAAAGGTACACAATACACTATGTAAAGACAAATTAAAAAATCAAGAATATCATTAAGATTTGTTGTGAAAATAAGTAAGCTTCATGCCCAGAGTGTTACAGTGTTCAAATTATAGGTCTTTACTATAACTTTAAAAGTTGCTAAAATGCCATTTATCAAAACCTGCTATAGAAGAAAAACAAATAAAGTAATCTGCACACACATGCACACCCACGCCGATCTGGTAAAATTACTAAGTAAATTCTGAGTACTTACTGGTTAGAGTTTGTCATTATTGGGCATGTTCAGACACAGGACTGCTGTTTTTATATCAATCATTTCTAATAATAGCAGTTTCAATGAAAGTCTTTAAAAATACTATGAATTATATGCTAAACTTCCCTGGTTTGGAGCATGAACAAAGAGAACCTTGATGAAGAGGAGGCAGCCTGGTCAGGTACAAAGTGCTTGGGAGAAGGAATGGGAGGAGGGAAAGCAAGCCTAGGCGTGAAGTAGGTATACCACCTCTTGACTAGGTTGTTGGAAAGCCTCTGAGTGTCACTTACCTCATCTAGAAAACGGTGGCACTGATAGCTGCTCAGTCTAGGTGACATGATTGCTCTGATAACCAAATGTGATAATGACGTGACAGGATTTTGTACAAGTACACCTACCAGGTGTTAGTAATCGTTGAGCTAGAGCAATGCATACTTTGAATCTCAGTTTCTCCCTCAATACACTGTGGAGATGGAACAAATGAAAGGTTTTGCAAAATTATTTTTGCAATAGAATTCATTTTCAAGTCAAACCTCATACAGAACTTTGAAACACAGAACCTATGGAGCACGGGTTTCAAGCCTATAAAATCTGTCATTTAAATTACGTATCTTCCAATACAAACTGAAGAATTCTTCATTACCTGCATGAGTGCCTTCACCCCAACAGTCTCTCATTGCCTCAAAAAATAAAACTACCTGGTGTTGCTTTTCTTTTAAAAAATATTATGGCTACCTAAGCTCTAAATTAACTTTCTTTGTACTCAAAAACCAGAAAACATTTATTGACTTTCCAAAGTGTACTATAAACAAAGAGAGTTTTATTTTTAACTAGTATTCATTACTAGTTATTAAATGTCTGCATTGAAAAGGAAATGTTCTACATACCTCTGGTTAACTAATGACTCTCATGCTAAGAGGAGAGTCCTTTATCAAAGTCATGTGACAAGTGAAAAGTATAATGAGAAACAGGAATATTTTCTGACTTCTAATAATGTTCCATTCATCAGATTAAATTCACTTTTTTTTATTAAGCATGAAAGAAAGCATGACAAATGTGGAATCCCTTCCAAACCAGCCTTCTCTACCTCTAAAATGACTTTACCATAAACCCTGAAATATTTCCTCCTTCTGCAGAACCAAGCAAGCACTATTTTTATGGCCACTATGGGTGGGTGTGCACATGTATATAACAGTAAAAAAGCATACAAGCCTTCCTTACTAATACTCTATTTTCTATGCCTTTGAATTTCTCCTATTTATTAAGAGTCATGTCCCTTTGCTCAAAAGGGAACAGACTATCATTTGTGATGTGACTGGATAAGTCTTTCTTTTAAAAACTGTAGTTATTTTCCATCGAATGTTCTGACTTCACAACATAGAGTATCATTACCCATATATTTTCCTCCAAGCTAATTATAAGGAAATCCTCTTTTTAAAAATAGAAATAGATTTTCAATCTTTTCATGGTTATGAAAAATGCCTGTTAAATGCATGAAACTACAAACAAAATATAAAAAAGCCAGTAAGAAAAGAAAATCACCCAAAGTTCTTGACTTGGAAATACCTTGATAAATACCTTTTCATATATTTAATGCAAATTAAATTAAACAGACCCCTACTTTTCACTTAATTGATATAGCATGGATTTCTTTCATGACAATAAATATAAGCATCATAATGTTAATGGTTCTCCAGAAACCCATTGTGTAGACACAATATATATTTTTACCAATTTTATATTAATGTACTTAGAACATTTCCAAGGATTTAGTATGATAAACAAGTCAGTGATTAATATCCTTATTACTCAGAGATGATATTCAAAATATTTAACAGGCCCAAGTATCAATCAAAGTGATGCCAACTATAATAAGAAAAGTGTAGCCTTACATATGCAACCAGCTCCACATTAGCCTGGTTTATATTTATACAACTTTCCACATTTGACTAATTATTTTCCTGCAGTAAATTATTAAAAATGGAACTACTGGATTAACAATATAAACCTTTAAAAAGGATTTTGATGCATACTTTCAAAATGTCCCTCCAAAAAGCTTATTACCCATTTATACTCACACTAGCAGCAGCATATTTTCCAACATTCAACAACACTGAATATTATAAGCTCTGTAAAAAGTCTCTACTAATTTATGTGTGAGAGATGATATCTAGTAGATTGCATTAATGACCCCAAATCTTGCTCCTGCCTGTATCTATGTCCTTCACCATAAGACTTTGTAATCCATCCTGTTAAAAGATAAAACGCATTTCTTTGCTCCTTGATTGTGAGTTTGGTTGTGTCATTTGCCTTGTTCAATGATATGTTGGCAGATATGACATAAGCAGAGATTTAATAAACCTGTGCCCAACAGGGCTTGCCCTGTTGTCATTGGCACAAGCTGGGAAAGCCCATTGTCCCAAGAAAAGGATGAGAAACACATGGAGCCCTAGCAGAGTATGAAGGATCCATGGAGCAGAATTGACCTAGCTAAACTATCCTACACAAGCCCTGCCTAGACAGAGGCCTGGACTACACACAGAAACAAAAGCAAGCTTAGCAAAGATTACCCTAAAGCAGGCAGCCCCCAAGCAACCAAAAGTCATGTAATTATGATAACATATCCTTGTTATTTAACCACTGAGTTTGGGAATGTTTGTTAAACAGAAAATACTAACTTATACAAGATCTTCTTTAATTTCAAATTATTTGATTAATTTTTGTATTTGTTGTACCTTTACATTTCTTCCTTTAACTGCTCTTCTGCTATGTCTTACATTTGGTTAGGGAATTAATTCTTTTATTATTGATTTGTAATAACTCCTTATATATTAATGGTATTTCTCATTATTATGTATGTTATATTTTCTTAGCTTATTATTCATCTTTTATCCTTTTACATACTTATTTTAGCATTCAAAGATTACAAATTCATATAGTTAAATCTATCTATATTTTCCTTTATTAATTTTACCTTTGGTTATGTACCTGGAGAGATCTTCTTCCTATGTCAAGATTTAAAAAATGTTCACCTATATTTTCTTTTAATACTTGTATGTTTTGTTTTTATAGTCAAATATTTATTATATCTAGAATATATTTTGATGTAAAGGTATGAAGTAGAGAATCTAACATTATTTTTTTAACAGACAACTGGTTCAACACCATTTACTGAATAATTTATCTCTACTTGATCAATTTGAAATAATGTGCATCCTGTATTAAATTTTCCCCAAATGTTTGGGTTTGTGCCTAGATGTTCTACTTAATTGATTTATTAATATATTTTTATTCATGTGATTTAGTAGTTTATTTTTTACAGTTCATAAAATTTTAAATTTTAAAGAGAAAATCCACATTTATTACTCCTTTTACCACAAAAAAATTGTCTAGGCCACTTTTGAAACATACTCTTCCAAATTAATTTTAGAAGTATTTTTTTGGACTTTTCAAAAATTTTAATTTGGATCTGGTTAATTTAGAGAAAATAGCTATTTTGTGATATTTAGTCTTCTAATTTAGAAGCATGGTATGTCTTTTGAATTACTGTAGTATTATTAAATCTTGTTAGTAATATTTAGGGATTTTTCACCATATAAAACCTCAACTCCACTTAAATTTGTTCTTCGGCATTTTATCGTTTTGGTGCTACTACAAAAGGACTTTCTTTCATTAGAATTTTTAACTGGCCATTCCTTTTATAAAAAAACCTATTGATTTTATAACTAGTCACTTTATTTCACTATTTCATTCAGTAAATTTTTAATTTTCTTGAGTAGACAACTCTAAAATCTTTGAGGAGCTCCTCTAAAATAAATAACTTTATAAACAGATCAGAAAGGAAACATTTTTGTTTTTACTCTGTATGTATTCTATAAAAGTTTTATTCAAAAAACTGAAAGCAGAGATTAATTCAAGGGTTTTCAGCATTTTCTTAGTTATAAATTTTCAAAATATTTTTCATGATTTTATTACCTAATCAAATTGATAGGGTTTTCTGTTTACAAAGTATACGAAGCTCTGGTGAAAAATTTTACAAATAATTATAATTCTTTTTTAAATAGTAAAGCCTGCTGGTGAATAGCGAAAAGCTCTTTTTCTGGAAGCTTTAATAATTCTGACCTCTCAACCAAGAGCTTCTAGCTTATATTCTGATCAGATCTTCCGTTTAGGTGCTAGTGGATAATCTTAAAAATGCACTCATTCAACTGTCATTCTTAATAATTAGAAGAAAGCAGAGTCCAGATTGCAAGAAGAATGTTAAGTAAAGATGTAAAATATCTTCTAAGTAGTGTTTTTAAATTTTGTTCTAGAAGTGACTATAGTTTATAAAGAAATATAATTATATATATATATTTCAAATGTTATTACTTAATAAAATACTAAGAATTTATGTCTGCCAAGTTAAGCCTCTAACAAACTAAATTTAAATAATGAAATGGAATGGATGGAGGAGACTGATTTCTATGATTTTTTTTCTTTTCAGAAATTAGAACTGTGTTTTCACCTTAACAATACATGATCCCTATTTATTACTAACAGGGATGAAAATAATGAAAAATATGTGCAATGAAAAATAAGTGCAATATATAAAAATCTGAACTCCTTTTGTGTGTGTTCCTGAAAAGTTTTATGGATAGATAATTTCCATAATTGAACAGCTTATGTCATTGATTCCAGAGCATACTTTAAAAAAATGTTTAACATCTTTGAAACTAGAATGCATCTTATAATAAATGTGATATCACTGTTTAATTGGTAGCACTCCTTATTTCTTATTGAAACATCAGATGATAATACATTTTACAATCAATGGCATTTAAAATTAAATGTGCATATTAAATATAATAGAGGATGTAAGTAGTTTAAAAGTTATTATGTGACGTTTTATAAAATATCCTTTTGTAAAAAATAGTCTTTCTCTAGACTTTTTTAAGTCAGTGGATATTATAATATTTTAGGGGTTATTATCCCTTTTAAAATTAATTTATAGCTGCGAACTATCACCCCCTAAGATTGTGCACACACAAAATTTCACACAACTTCACTAATTTCATATAATACAGAGTTCTTTTCTGAAATAGCCCCTGGAATAATGGTTCTTTACATCAGCTTCAGCTGTAAAGATTTTATAAACTATAGAGGCATAGAAATCGCACTCTTTAAGGTTTGCAGGGGATTCTAATACACAGTCAGTACTGACACTGCCTTCTAGCTAGACCAAATTCTGGTCTGTGAATATTCTGCATTTAAATTACATGTTGCTTCTGTAACATGCAGACTCTTGGACCCCATATTAGATGCAATAACCTCAATCTGTGGTTGGCTAGGCTTCTGTATTACTAACTTTTAAAAGCACTCTCTTCTTGCTGTTCAAATCATGGGTCCCCATCAATACCTGGGAACTTGTTATAAATGCATAATCTGAGGCCCCATCCAGAACTTCTGAATCAAAATTGACATTTTAATAAGATCTCTGGATGATTCATATCATATTAAGGTCTGAGAAATAGAGTCTAGGAGATACTAATGTGCAGCCAGAGATCTTATTAAAATGGTAACTACAGTTATGCAACATATCTTCTTCCCATTCTGCAATTTACTTAGAAATTATTGTTTCTAAGAAAGGTTTTTCTTTAAACACAAATATTAAAGATTAAGGAAGTTTAAAGAACAAGAAAGATTCACCTTCCTCCCTAACATGGATTTACCATAAAGAGATAAAAAGAGGAAGAGGAAGTTCCCAAAGGGTAACATCTCTCAACTAAAATGTTAATCTTTCTTAAAATACTAAAAGGAGATTAAACTTTGAAAACAACTAATTTATCATACCCATGGGATGCTCCCTTAATTAAATTTATCAGGAGATATTTCTAAGTATTCTTGGATTACCAATAGATCTATAGTCTGGACCACTTATCCTTGCTGAGTTATAAGGACTCAATTATCTTTTTCTTTTTCTACCAGTTCCTATCAATTAAAGACCTTTAGTGCATTATATTATATTTTTTCCCATCAAAAATACCACAAAAGGTTCTCAGGCTTTAGAAAAAGCACAGCTAAGAAATGCTATAGAGTGAGGAGAGCAGCAGGCGCAATTAAGGGATTTGTTATGTGCATGTGTTGTTTTCTCCACAGGCTCGGGAGTATTATTCTGTGCTAATGATTTCTGATTTTATTTTTAAGTTTTTTGCTTATTTGTGCTTTTGTTTAATCATGGAAAGGCAAACTAAACTTACAAGGTTACTTTGCTAAGCACCAGCATTTTAGATAAGTTTTACTTTATATCTGGGAAGATAAACTGACCTATGACCTTTTGCATGATCTGTAATTCACCAGAACCTGTAAGAAAACCACAGAAACAACCACATTTATGCACATCAGTGCCCCAGTAAAACCATGTGAACTACAAAATGGAAATAACACACTTGGCCGAGTGCCACTGGAATGCACTTGTGATAGACACATCCAGAAACATAGCCCTCCAAATAAAGCCTCATTAACAATAAACAGCATTTAACTGCGTATTTGGTAGCACGTTTCCTCAGTAATACGTGCTAACAAGAAGCTGGGCTCCATGCTCTCTATTGTATTCTTTCTCCTTCAGGGTTTTAACATAAGATTAACTATGTACTCAACTCATAATTAATCAAAGTGACCTATTAACTATTCAACTGGCCAAAGCTGTATAACTAAGCTTCTCCAGGTCACCCACAGACTAGTCTCCTGCAAGAACGCCAATTCTCTTGTTTCTGCCTTCATTATGAGAAATTAATAAAAACCAGTGTTACCAAACAGTGTGTAGTTGACCCATATATGAGGATGGAATTAGGGCCTAACCAGCAGAAGATGGGTGTTAAGTAATCTCTTGGTATTTTGTCTAATAAAGCAATCTGATTTGTGCAATATTTTTCCTGAACACCCCACTTTTTGGTTCTTAACTGGCAGCTCTGTCAGTATCCCTGCCTGGGAAACTGCTCTTTCACTGATTTTGCACAAGTGGTTCCTGCTGACCATTCATTTTTCCCTGTCTGCCTATTCCAAAGAAGTCCCAGATCCCTCCCCATCAAATGTCCTAGCTTTATCTCTTTCAGAGTATTCATCACTATCCTAATATATTTTTAAATTTTGAATACTGTCCAGCTTTCCCCATAAAACTATTGTGAGCAAGGGCAGGGACCTTCTCTGTCTTATGACCAACTAAATTCCAGAATCAGAAGAGAGCTTGGCCCATTGAAGGTTTTCATTAAGTAATATTTGAATAAAAGAATAAGCCACAGGAATCACTTGTTAGGAATATCTAGTAATCTGATGTGTCAGATATCAATATTACTCTGCAATGAGAAAGCTATGGTCAGGTAGAATAATTTGTTTAAAATTAAAACCTGGACATTTATGACGTCTGCCATATTAGATCTATTTATATTAAACAGTTTGTTTATCTTGTATTGCTCTTTTTCATCTATCCACCACAAGGAGAAAGAAGTGCCTCAACCCCAACTACTGAAACTTGACTCTGTGGTCCTTATGCCTCAGGTTTCACCAGGGAGGAATATACCAATTAAAAATGCTGGAGATGTTCCTATTATTGCAAAATACTGATTTCCAAACAAATGGATTTTCAAATGAAATTTTAAAATTTTAAGAAGAATTTTCACACTTTGGTGCTTACTTTATTGCCTTACAATCCTCTATAAATGTATCTATTTCCAATTTTAAGTAATATTCATTTGATTCCAAAACAAAATCATTCACTACACAACCTTTCAATTTAAGAGGTCTATAACTGTCAGCTGTTAAGAATCTCTGTGGTAGCATTGATGCCATTTGAGTCCTTTCTGTATTTTAATCCTTGTAACTCTTGTTCCACTCTAATGCATTGTCTCAGGATTTTTGTGTTTGTTCTATATTTTACTCTTTGCTAACGTTCTGAATCATTAAGCAGTCAGTCTTCATTAGCTGCTCACTGTGAAAGGTCCCCAATCCTGCCTATATGCTCTCCCCTCAAGTCACACTTAGTATTATTGCTCTGTGATCAGTCTGTCCCCTCACAGTGGACAAGCCCTGCTGCTTCAGCCACTGCATGAACCTGGCTTTCCACACACTGTGGAAATGGAAAGCGTTTGATAGAATGAAACTTCTTTTGACAGAAAGAAATATTTTCTGGTTGAAGTTAGAGCTGAAAACAGATTCTCCTTGTTCCCACTGCCCACAAAAGTGAATGCCAAAACATTTCCCGCACGACCCATTTAAGTATCTATCTGCCCCCAGTAACTTAGGATGTTGCTACTGAATTGCTACTTGCTTAATGTCACATGACCTATGTTATCACAGATTTGATTAGAAGTTAAGCATGGGCTCCTTAGTATTTTCCACAACTACTAATGATATATATGGCCAAAAGGCAGGAATTTTTTCTTATTTTCAGTTTGTAAAAATACCAAGAATCCTCAGTTTTACAGTATGAATTGGTATTATTAGCTGAGAAAAGTTCAAGATTAATTTAAATGTTGTAATCAGTTATAATTTCTATTAGGATAAACTTAATAATCATTATATAGTACAAGTTAACACCAGGTCATGGGTGGTCAATATTAACCTTTTAGTACTGTATCTGCCTTGATGATATTCCTTCAAAGTAACACATATTTTTCTGATTACCAAAGTAATACATGTTTGGTGTAGAAAAAGTTTTTAAATATGCAAAAAGGTACAGATAAGAAAATTTAAATAACCTGCATTTCCTCTTCACTCCTTCTTAGCCCATGCTCCCACCTGGCCACTGTCAATATAATTTTAAGTCTGGATTTTCAAACCATGAACAGAGGAGCAGACATTTTCTTTATTTTTTTGATCACTGAACCTATTTTCTCTCTCAAGCCTTTTTGATTGTTGAAACATGATATCAGCCAATACACACTACACTTGTTCATTCTAATTTTTTCCTCAGTAAAATCATAATTTTCCTACCTACCTTCCTCTTTTTTCAGGACCATAGTTTTATTGCAGAGGCCTATATAAGGAACAAGGCATCTGGAAGGACATGGGATGTGGTAGGTGCCTGGTCCTCAGTCACCATGCCTGAGGAAAGGTCTACTTGATGCTGCTCCTAGTCACCAAGGTACCATGCTCTACATGTGGATACCACAGAAAACTGCTGCCAGAATTAATCCTAAATGGCCATCCAAAAGGAGAATACTATTTAGATGTTTTTTCCCTAAAGAGTGTCTTAGTTTAAGTTGCTGTGCCTTGATGGCATGAGGGTGCAGACTGGGATAGATGAAGTAAGCCAGATTTCCATCCCAAAGAGTGTAAGTGAGGGACCAGGGAGAATGAGAGAGGCAAAGAGAAAAAGCCAAAATAAAGGGTGTTGTTGAGATCAATGCTGTGAACAGGGGCTCTAAGAGAGAGGAAAACAACCTCTAACAAACAGGATTGGCCTGGAACTATCACTGGAATTTGATTTTGCTAAGAACTGGCCTCATACTCACAGCTAGGTCTCAGTGTTCTCCTATTGGATAGGAATAATGCCACAAATCATCAACATCGGGCCGGGCTACTCTCTCATTGTAATAGGTTAGGACAAAAAAAAATCACTTCAAAATTATATCTAAAAACAAGTAAATGCATGAATATTGTCCAAGTCATAAAAATAACCAAGCTTCTCCCTAACCTCACCAAGATGATTGCTACTTCTTTACCAGTTACAGACAGAGCCTCACTTTATTTGTCTCATATTATAGATAACACATGATACCCAATCTAGAATAATCCTCACTTGTTGACAACAGCATCCAATCCAGAGAGAGCCCCACTGTCTTAAACTCCCTTCAAAGTACTTAACACAGCTAAAAATTCTGGAAGTTCTTTCTAATTGCCTCTTACAGAAATGTCCTACCATTCCTCATGTGGAACATGTTTTCTCTGTCTTCAACAAGCATTAAACCCCACTTGTTCAATTCCAGATAAGTCCCAGGCGGTCTCTGGTTATAGGGTATTGACACTATTCTCCTGGTTCCTCCTGACGAGTTTGCAAAATGCCTCCCAGTCTTGCCCATTAGAAAGAGGGAGCAAAAGGAGCTGTACAGGGACTCAGACCAAAAGAGTCCTTTCCAGCTCCCTTGGTGATGGAAGAGCCATAAGGCAGAAAGTGAAGTAAGCCAAATTTCGTTCCCAGCTTCAATTCAGTCGTGAATCAAAGCAAAGGTATCCTCTGCAATTCTCTTATCAGAGCTTGACACTTCAAAATTATATCTAAAAACATAGGTAGTATCCTGATCTACCATAGACACTTTAAACAACATGGGATTCCCTTGGGACACAAAAGCCAAGTGGTTGGGCTGCTTCCACTGCAGCCTAGGCCAGTTGGAGAGCCTTCTCTAGCTCTCTAGCAGCTTTCTGATCATTCAATTAATAAATTGGGCAGTACTCTGATATGTGGAATAAATTGCCTCCAAAATTTAAATAGGTCCACTAAATATTGAAGAGGTCAACTACTCATTTTTTAGTGAAAATATCTGTCTTTTCATGCCCAAGACTCTCAGATTCAAAAAAATTTACTGAGGTGTCAGACCCCTGTGTTTTCAGAAATACAGATATTTTAAGCAACTTAGCATACAAGTCAATTTTCTGCTCCTATTAGAATGATATCATCCAAGTAATAAATGACTATGATGTTCCAAGAAATACCCAATGCACCAGGAAAAAATTGACTCAGTTTGTGAAAAACTAATTCTTTTGGTATTTTATATATTTTCACATAGAAAAAGGAAAACATTTGTAAACTCCCAATATGGAAACCATAAATGGAATAGTTGTTGTAAATAGAATGACTACTTGATTAATCTACCATCATTGTCCAAGATAGCCATCTTTCATTCTGGCCAAACTACAGAATTAAGTGGGAATGTGAGAAGGACCTCTGTACTTTTATCTTTATTCACAGACTAGTCTGTGATTGTGTTTTACTTTCTGTTTTGAGAAGGGGGAATAAATTTAACTAATTTGGGGCAAGACATAACTTACAAATATCCTTGAGAAAAATTAAAAATTTAAGTGGATAAAGTATACATGTTTATGAACCCCCAAATTCAAATTGTTTAAATGTCAAGTCTACCCAGATTAGTCTTTACATTCAACGCAATTCCAATAGATATAGTAACAGACATTTTTGGTATAAATTTCCAAGCTGATACTAAATTTTTATACAAATTCAAAGGATCAGGAATTGCCAGAAAAAATTATTGAAGTGCTTACACTAGCAGATCTCAAGAATTACTATAAAGCTATGGTAATCAAGAAAGTGAGGTATAAAAATAGATACACAGGTCAATGGAACCAAAGTGAGAATCCATAAATAATATCCACACATATATAGGATTGATTTTCAATGAAAGTGTTAAGATAATTCAAAAAGGGCAAACAATAATTTCAAAAGATAATTCTAGAATAATTAGATCTCATTTGGAAAAAGGGGGTTTAATTCTTGAAACTTTAACAAAATTAACTCAAAATGGATCACAGATGTCAGTATAAATGCTGAAACTAAAACTTCTAAAATGGCTAAAATTCTTTAATATTGGCAATAGCAAATGCATCCTTCCTATATTGATGGTGGGACTGTAAAATGACATAGTCACTTTGGCAAACAGTTTGATAGTCTCCTAAAAAGTAAATATCATAATGAAATAGCAAATATGAATATACTCTTTAGGAGAATAGTAAAATGCACTGTTATTCACATCCTATTAGAGGTAGAAAATTCATTTTTTTATTCTTGAAGTTGAGAGAGAAATAGAAAAAAGATTGAAACATATTTTTGAATATGAAAGTGATCCCTACTAGAATTAGTCATAAGATATACAGGTGCTTTCCAATTCAGTAAGCAATAAAAAAGCAAACAAAATGTGGTCCGTGTAGCGACATCAACACATATGCATATACATAAACCAACAAATATTCCCTAACACTTAGAATGCAAAAGTCCTAAAATAGAAAATGAAGCCTCATAAAATATAAAACAAAATGACAGGAGGAAGATTCAATATACTTGTTATAACCATAAATTCAAATTGCCTGAAATTCAATATTTTAAACAGGCAAACACTCTAGAATCATTTATAAAGCAGCATTTAAACTATCTTCCTCAGAAAAGTTATGCCTAAATAAATCTATTAGAAAATATTACAAATGAAAAGATGAGAGCAGCTAATTTTGGCAAGAATATACTAAAATAAGTAAAAGTGTCAATACTGATTTCAGATAAAATTAATTTAATGGCAAAATACAATTAAAGAAAGAATGTCAATATTTATAAAGAGGTATAACCAATGAGAAAAATGTAACAGTTATGAATTTTCTTTAATATTTGTTATACAGGTCTGTCTGCTGGTGACATATTTTCTCGGTTCTGTGTCTGTCTATGTATTCATATGTGTGAAAAGCAAAAATTTCATTTGCCTTTGTTTTGAAACACATTGTCAGAAGTATAAAATTCAAGGTGTTCTTTCTTTCACCACTTAAAGGTATCTTAATTTGCATGGTTTCTGACATGAAATCTGTAATAATTCTTATCTGTCTCTCTGTATAATGAGTCCTTTTTCCTCTGGTTTCCCTTTTAAATTTCTGTTTATAATCAAATTCGGAAACATATTTGGCCCTTTTTAAAAAAATAATTTTCTGCTCCCCCATCTACTTTCATTTAGGATCCCAATTACACCCATGTCAGACATTGTGATATCGTCCCACAGGTCACTAATGCTCTGTTCATTCGTTTCTCTTCCTTTTTACCCACTCTGTGCTTCGTTTGATTGTTTCTATGTCTGAAAGTTCACTGATCTTTTCTTCTCCACTTTCCAATAAACTGTTGACTCCATTCAACTGCATTTTCCATTTAAGACCTTACATTTTTCAGCTTAAGAAGTTAATTTGGGCTATTTGTCTTATTGTGTTCATATTTCCCTCTGCCCTCTTGAACATATAGAGCACATTTATAATGACTGTTTTAACATCCTTGTCTGCTAGTTTCATCCTTTTTTAAATTTCTGGGTCTATTTTCTGGATCTGTTTCCATTTTTATCTAATTATAATCACATTTTCTGCTTTTTTGTATGTATGGTTAGTTTTGTGTTTGATGCCATTTATTGTGAATTTGATGTCATTCTTTGGTAAATTTTGTTGTATTCCTTTAAATAGCATCAGATTTTGTTCTGGCATGCAGTTAAGTTACTTGGAATCAGGTAAATGATTTTGAGGCTTGTTTTTAACTTTTATCTGGGTGTGTCAAGAGCAGCGGTTAGCATAAAGCCAATTTATCTGCACAAATAAAGTGAAATTCTTCTGAGCATTCTACCTAAGGTCCTTTGTATAAAATATTATTTCCTCTTGGATGGTGAAACATGAATACCAGTCAGTCTGAGCTCAGAATTGTTCTGCCTACTCTTTTCATGATGTGTTCTCGCTCCTCACCCCCATTTGGGGTAGTTTCCTCTCATGTACTATAGAGATCACTATTCAACCAAAAACATGTGGAAGGTCTCTGCAGATCTCCAGAGCTCTGTCCTGTGATGATCCCTCCGCACTGGTACACTGTCCTGCAAATTTTAGCTAACTTGGCCTTGTGGACTCAAATTTCTTACCAAGCCCCCTGGTCTCTAACTGCAGCTTCCCCAAGCTAAGCAGTAAACTGATGCATTTTAAGCCTTGCTTTGCTTCTTCTCTTTAGGCCGACACAATTCTGTGTTCTTTTTTTGTTCAATGTCTAAGAATATTTTTTAATAAATATATTGCCTGGTTTTCTATTTGCTTCAGGTAAGAAGTCCATCTTGGATGGTAATGGAAGGAACACATAAAAAGCTTTTAAAATGTGTTTCAAAATTTATATTTGCATTGATTTTATTTCAATGGTGAAATGCCAAAATAGTAACAGGCCCAATATTTGAAGGCCAGAAAAGTAAAGTACATTGAGAAAAAAAAGAACATGTTGTACAAGAACATGTTATAAAAGAACATGTGAAGGATAAATCATCCCTTCACATGTCTTAGCATCTAGCAAAAACATACATGGCTAAGGTGAATCTAATTTTAGTTGTTTAAGGGAATGAGGATATTTCATAGTACTGTTTTTCTCTTTAGTCACATTATATTTTTTCCAAACTCTGAATGCTTACTTATTTGGGCAAACATTTTTTTGAATCAGGAATAACAACTAATTCAAAGAGATTTAAGATGAGAAATCCTGCCCTGATTATCACATCCTAGAAGGAGAAAGAGATTGCTAGAAAGTCTGTTTTGTCCCATCTTCCTCATGGAATCAATTAACTGCCTCCCCATGACAAAATTAAAAGTCATTAAAATAATATTGCTATGCCCTGTCTGGTTTCCAGTGCTTCTCTCATGTTAAAATTGCTTTCTAAAAGCATTGCATAATTTCTGCCTGTTTTAACTAGACTGGCAATTTCACACTTATGAATTACCCAAATTTAGACTCCAGAGACTCTTAAGTACACACATGTTCCCAAAGAGTCCTTAAACTCACCAGCATTTGCTCATAGTATCTTATCCTTTTTGCCAAGCCCTTGATGAGTGACTCACTCTGCTGATCCATCCCTATATTTGTTCAAAGATGAAAATTACTTTGAGAGGTGTTTAGCTCTGTAAGCCTGTTCTCCAAAACGGTGCCATAATTAAAGCTGTGGTAGTAACCACTGTGAGATGAAACTTACCCTCATAGTCCTATTGCTGTTTAAATGCTTTGTGCCATAGCATTTTATTTTTTCCACAAATGTCACACATACATGAGGTGGTCAATATTGTTTGTTCTTCCCCAATTGCAACCAATAGAAAAATTCTAAAAAGAAATTTGCCTTTCAAAAATAAAAATTAGATGTGCACTTATGAATACAGAAAATTTTATGAATTCAAAAAATAGCATAATGAAAATTCTAAATCACAGAATTTTTAAAAAGAAAAAATATATATAAATATATACAAACAACTATAACAGATTTGCTCAAGTAAATATCATTTAAGTGTCTCATTAAATGACTGTAGTCATTAACAAAGAAATATGCCGTCAATAAAATAGCTCGTTTTAAAATATGAGTTAAATACAAGTACCATCACTCCTCAACTCACAAGCTTTCCCATAATTTTGTGTATTTACATTGATTACCAAATTATTTCTTCAAAGTAAGTGCCAATGTAAACTTCAACCAAAGTGAGATATACTAAATTACAAAGTAGTGGCAATCGTACTTTAACTTTCTAAATCCTTGAAGATGTTGCTTTTTAAATATATGAAATGGAAAGTACATAAAAAGACAAGCAATTAACCCATCCTCTTAATAGAGAAATTGGAAGAAATCCATCTTCCAACAATAGAGAAATTATGTTAGAGTTCAACTTCCAAACTTGCATTAATAATTTGAGCATACTTGAAATTATTTAAATAGCTGTGAAATAATTTATCTACCCATGTTTCATAAAGCAGTAGCTCTCTGCCTCCTCAGAATAGGTGAACCCACTAGAGGGCACATAGGGCAAACATGTCTGTATTGTTGAACCTCTTTTATTGACCTACGGTAAGGTGACTGGGTTTTGAAACTGATAGTCCTTGGTTTGCATTACTGATACATCTCCTTACTCTGCTGAGACTGATGTTTGACAAGTAATTAGAGCTCTGTAAACATATGCAAGATGAATAAAGGAATGAACTGGGCAGTTAACATACCACCCCTTTCCCATTAAACAGAGGCAATATTAGCTAATTCTCAGAGTAAATATGATACCTTATAATTATTAGAAATCATGCCTGTAAAGAGTTCAATACAATGCCTGACACTCAAAAGAAATGGTTGTTAAAAAAACAATTACTGAACAATGTCTAAGTAGCATCTACTATAATCCCATAATTACCTTTCTCTAGTCTCACAGTTCTTTTTACTAAGTCCTCCTTGCCCTAACAGACAGACTTGCTTTGAACTTCAAATAGAAAAGAGAGACCATTAGGTAAGAATGCTGTCACCATCTGCGTAAAACAAGTACAAGCACACCCACCCTGATTCCTCCCCTCAATCTCAATAAAAATGTGTCTCCTTACTCCTGACCATTCCTCCACTGAGATCCCATGTCCTCCCACCTTTTCAAGGGCCATATTTTGTCAATCCCTCCTCTGTTCCCTTTCTTATATCTTCAACACATCTCCCCCACTCTGTGTTCTTCTTAATGTGTCTCCTCTTGTAAAATAAAATAAACAACTGTTTCTTGACACCACATTCCTCTCTGGTTGTTCTCTTCTCTAAGGTTGCCAGTATATAGCTGTACTTCTTCAAAGATCCATTTCTCCATGCATTGGTTTTGTTTCTTTGGAGAACAGACTAATGCAGACTTACTAATGCAGAGTCCAGAGTTGCAAGATGGGAAGCATCAAGGCTCACAGTGGGTAGCGAGGAGTGGGGCCACTCCTGGTTCCATCTGTGGTATACAGAATCATGTCTTCTTCCTGTTGGGGTCACTATGCCATATGGGAGTCTCTGAATTAATGCACATACTTCATCCTGATGGATGGCACTTCATCCTTGCACAGTATTATATCCAAACTGGAGCTACCACTATACTTTTAGAAAGCCATTCCAACACTCAGAGGAGCCACTGTTTCCACATGGTGCATGAAGTGATATGACAGGAGAATCCTATAGTCATAGCCTCACCCCCACACCTCTATCACTGTGAATTGGGTCCCCTGCTGTGTAGGATTTTGTGTCAGTGGATAAGGTATTCTGTCTCCTTGGACAGTAGTGTTAGCTGAGTCTCTGTGAGCAGGAAAAATAAATCCACACCGATAATAGGTATCTACCCAAAAGTGGACAAGCCTCCAGCCCTTCCAGAAGGCAAGAGGCCAAAAAATATGGCTGACTTGCTACCAAGTAGCTATTTGGTCTTTGAGAGTAATAATTTCGTATCAGAGACTCAGCATTTATTTTGGTTACTGAAAATGGACATCCAGAGGTGGTAGAAGGACAGGCCTTACTGTTAGATAAGTGGGAGTCCCTGCTGTTGGGTCCATGTATATCCTGATCTCTGCCACTAGGCCACTCTGTTCATGTTTCAGGGTGTCCCTATCCCTATCCTGTCAGTTCCATAGTCACTGATCATAAAGACTGGATAATGCCTAATGACCAAGTCATTTTGTCTACATGCTTGTTTAGTACCTCTTTCATGCTGTATGCTTTCAGGTAAGCATTAATATCTGGTAAAAAAAAGATAGTCACTCTTTGTGAGGGCCCATTTCCTTTAGCCTTTGTATTGCTTCTTCTGTTGTCTGCCATTTCCACTTCACCTGGACTATTGTTTTACCCAGTTTTCTAAGGTGCACCTGAGCAGCAGGTTTGTTCCATTACCTGAGGTTCTTGCCAGAGCGTTAAAACTTATGTCCCAGAAAGTACCCCAAGTCCATAAGTTTTTTTCTCTGTAGTCTTACTTCTAAGCCCTCTTGTTGAGCCTCATCAAAATCCAGTCCCAAGTGTACTCCTCTGGCTTCTGCCTGTACATGCTAAGTAATTCTCGCCACTCTGTGGTGTGTTTTTTCTTTCCTCTCTCATCAGATCCAGGACATCCCCAGTTGGGCTGTATTGGTATTTAACCTCAATAACCAGCTTGCCAACCAGGAGAGGGCAGGGGGTGGGGGATGGACATTCCTGCAGGTGACACTTGCTGCCTTGTTGGAAAGAGGCTTTTGTAGCATCTACCAACATGGAGTAGCAATAGCCCTTGCTGGGGAGAAAAGGGCAACTTCTCTAATTTCTGAGGGCTCAGGGATCTGTGGAGCCAAAAATCCCCAGGGACATTCTCCCAAATGTCACCATCCCATATATAAGGTTCCCAGGATCTACTTTGGCTGAGCATTTAAACATGCCAATTTATATCTTCTAAGAAGCAGGCAAGATGAGATAAAACATGCAAGATATTAATTGGGGGAAATGTCTGTGAAGGGTAAATAAAGGAAGATGGAGCAGGATCAGGCAGGGGGGGCCTTCAGATTAAGATGCCAATCAAGTATCTGTAAAAGGAGAGACAGAAGGAAGGATTGGGTAAGAAATCCCCAGACCACAACACAGCTGTGAGACAGTTTCTGTCAGGTCAATGGCAATGGGAGTTCCCAAGCAAAGGCTGCTTTTTGGTCCTAGGGTAGGAATGGGCCCTAATACCCCTGCTATTGATCAGTCAGTGGCCGGGAGTAATCCAGAGGGAGTGTGGCCTGAGTATTTACAGGAGGAGCAGCTGGAGGTGATCCCCATGCTCCCTAAAGATGGCCCTCTCGAAGAGACCTGAGCAGTGCACTTCCACCGTGGCCACTGTGCAGTGTGCTTGAACTTAATGAGACATGACAGGAGACCTACAGTTCTACTGGAGAGTTTGGGGAGAGATTAGTGAGTGCACAGGAAACTAAACTCGACAAAAGGCAACTAGTATAGAAAATGAGAGTCATACAACAAAGAAATATGATCATAAATCACCACAGTGGTGAGTGGGTTATATTTGGATAATCATAATAAGCATGGAGTTTAAACAAGACATATGTACCAAAAGGATTTAAGCAAAAATTACCCTGATTAATGGGAGAAGTGGGTGATGCAAGAGACCAAAATTTATACCTTCTCTATTTTGTCCTTATAATTGTCATCAGACAATTCAAGGAATGAAAAATTAAGAAATAACAGAAAAGCAGTTTATTTAAAAATATTAAAGTAAATATAAGTAATAACTGAAAGTGGTATCTCTAGGGAGAAGGAACCTGTGATGGAAAGAGGTTTAGCAGAGGACTGCTGATTTTCATTTTAAGCCTACATTATCACTGGACTCTTTAAACAATCAATGTTTAACTTTGATTAAAAAAATATTAAAACTAAATTTTAAAAGGCAAATAAAGACTGTTCAATACTTAATTATAAATTCTAATGAATGATTTATGCAATTCTCAGATAGTCTGCAATTGTAAAGGAGATTAATACTCATTAATACTGAGATCATATTCATTAAAGGGACATGTTTTTATTCTCCTTTGTTATTTCACCCAAAGTATTTTAGCATACAAAATTTAAAATATCATCTACAATGTAATTAAGAGATTTTAAAAGGAATGTTTTTAAGTCAAGCAGTGGGGAGTTTCATGGGGTTTTTAGCTCGTTTTCTGATAATATACACTTGGCTTAAGATCTATGTGTGTCAGCTGTTATCAGCTGCCTGTGTGCGTCACTGAGTTTGCTTTGTGGTGTTATCTGTAGCCAAAGGAAACATAAAGGAAATCATCACAGCAGCTCAACACATTTTAATCAGTTAAAAAAAAAATTCTGCTCCCCCACCAGAATTTTCACACATACCTTCAACAGCAAACTTGTTATAGCAATTTTAAAAATGCAAAACAAAAGATTGTATATGGCTTCTGATAGCTGCCAATTCAGCCTTAAAAACAGAATTTGAATTAAGTCCATAACTCTGAAAAACCCTCTAGTCCCAAGTTTTACACTGCCCTTTTCCACAATAGTGTCACACTTTTGTTCAGACCCATTTCCACAATCTCTCACTTTTGCACACCTGATTCAGGGAAAGTCTCTGTGTCCAGTAGGCCAAATCAAAGCCCTTTCCCACCCCCCACACAAAAAATACAGGTCTTGAAAATACTGACTTTGAATGAAAATGTTAAAGAATAGCCACCATCATATGCATCATGTATAAATTGCCCACACAACAACTGTGGTGCTGGAATTGTTCAGTCAGTCTTCTATATCAAATTATTCTGGATCTGAGCCTCACACACCCAGATAAGAAAGCAGCTGATGAATAGTAGTCATTGATATGTACTCCCATTCCCTTCAAGGGACTGTACAAGGACCTCAGGGCTGACAGATCCTGAGGAAATGCGGACAACCCAGGTTCTTATCCTTTGTGATTGCCTTCTTCCTATTACTCCTCTGAGCACAGCATTCTGCCATGCCACATTTATATCTCCTTCCTCATGATCAAGGATTACTGATGGAGAAGCCTACAGAAATTACAAAGATGTATCTTCCCACTCCCTCAATGGTCATCAACTCAACCGCAGGAACTCTGATGGCACCCACAGGTTGCAGCTTCTAAGATTCCACCTTCACAAATGCCTTCATGAAAATTCATGAGCCCAGACAGCTCCTATTTTTTTTATCCTTTCTTTTTTTAGATAAGTCTACTCCAGTAGAGCAGGGGAGAGATGGGGGCATGGGGAAAATTGCTCCATTAAATAATTAACACCTTGCCTGCCACAGTTATTAAAATGTTTTCAGTTACTTGTCCAACTCTCCTTAAGGTAATGATGAGTAAGTATATAAATGCTTACTTCATTCCTGAAATTATTACAGTATCCTTGCCAAACATGCTTTTGAAAAGTTCTGGGGCTGGCAAAAGAGTTGGTTGGCAACACTTTTTCACAGAAAATAAGTAGGACAGAAAAAAAAGCTTTTAAATAGCTAAGTATATAGAAAATAAAAATTTGGACAGGGGGAAAAAAAGCTTTTAAATGGCTAAATATATATAATATTTAAAAGGAGAGCAAATAAAAGTCTGGAAGACATCTTGTCCTAAGCAAATCAAATTTGTCATTAAAAAACCTGTTATGGTAGGAAATCTTCCATGAGCTCTTCTTTCAACTGTTCTAGAACCACTGCTGCTATCTTGCAATCTATTGAGGCAGATAAACTCACAAATCCAACCATCCAGTCAAAATATTGAGAATTATCACCTACTTGCTTGAAATTGAATGCTTTCCATTTGCTTTCTTCCTGTATAAAAACCCGAGCCCTGCCCTACACAGGCATGAAAGGTGAAAGAAGAAATACTAAGTATATAGAGAATGAAACTGGATCATTGTCTAACCCCATACACAAAAGTAAATTCAAAATGGATCAAAGACCTGAATGTAAGTCATGAAACCATAAAACTCTTAGAAAAAAAACATAGGCAAAAATCTCTTGGACATAAACATGAGCGACTTCTTCATGAACATATCTCCCCAGGCAAGTGAAACAAAAGCAAAAATGAACAAGTGGGACTATTATCAAGCTGAGAAGATTCTGTACAGCAAAGGATACCATCAATAGAACAAAAAGGCATCCTACAGTATGGGAGAATATATTCATAAATGACAGACCTGATAAAGGGTTGACATCCAAAATATATAAAGAGCTCACACACCTCAACAAATAATCCAATAAAAAAATGGTCAGAGGAGCTGAACAGACAGTTCTCCAAAGAAGAAATTCAGATGGCCAACAGACATATGAAAAGATGCTCCACATCGCTAGTCATCAGAGAAATGCAAATTAAAACCACAATGAGGTATCACCAACACCAGTAAGGATCACCACCATCCAAAAGACAAACAACAACAAATGTTGGCAAGGTTGTGGAGAAAGGGGAACCCTCTTATACTGCTGGTGGGAATGTAAACTAATTCAACCATTGTGGAAAGCAGTATGGAGGTTCCTCAAAAAGCTCAAATAGACATACCATTTGACCCAGGAATTCCACTTCTAGGAATTTACCCTAAGAATGTAGCAGCCCAGTTTGAAAAAGACATATGCACCCCTATGTTTATCACAGCACTATTTACAATAGCCAAGAAATGGAAGCAACTTAAGAGTCCATCAGTAGATGAATGGATAAAGAAGATATGGTACATATACACAATGGAATATTATTCAGCCATAAGAAGAAAACAAATCCTACCATTTGCAACAACATGGATGGAGCTAGAGGGTATTATGCTCAGTGAAATAAGCCAGGTGGAGAAAGACAAGTACCAAATGATTTCACTCACCTGTGGAATATAAGAACAAAGAAAAAACTGAAGGAACAAAACAGCAGTAGAATCAAAGAACCGAAGAATGTACTAACAGTTACCAAAGGGAAAGGGACTGGGGAGGATGGGTGGGAAGGGATGGATAAGGGGAGGGAAAAAACAAAGGGAGCATTATGATTATCATGTATAATGTCGGGGGAGGGGCATGGGGAGGGCTGTGCAACACAGAGAAGACAAGTAGTGATTCTACAGCATCTTACTATGCTGATGGACAGTGACTGTAATGGGGTTTGTGGGGGGGGACTTGGTGATGGGGGGAGTTTAGTAAACATAATGTTCCTCATGTAATTGTAGATTAATGATACCAAAATTAAAAAAAAGAAATAGTAAGTATATATTATATTATTATATAATATAGTACATATTTTTATATACTATATTATATAATACAGTGTATTATATAAATATTATATATATATTTTGCAATATTTGAGATGTCAGAATTAACAAATTTCCTTATTTTTCTAAATCAATAATCCCTGAATGTGAACCCCAGCTCACAAAGAATGTCAATGATTTCTGCATTAGTTTATGTTGATGCTTGTCCAGTCCCTTTTACAAATGCTTACACCTTTTTATAAGTTATCAAGATGATTAAGAAGTATTATTTTCCCAGATTAGTCTTCCATACATTTGTTGAAAGGATAAAATTAAAGAGCTCTTTTCTCTCTGCATACCTCCATAGACTTATACCCCAGAGAAATCTGAGGGTTTAGTATTCTGTTGCTGCATAAGGATAACTGAAACACTTGTTAAAATATGAATTTTTGGCTGCCATCCCTGGACATTATGACTTAATGAGTCTGAGATAGGGCCCCAAAATTTGTAGTTTGTGTATTTATAAAGTTTAATAAGTATTTTGATAGGCAGATTTGGGAACATAGACATATGTGTGTGTGAAAGACTGAACTAAATTATACATATGTAAAGATATCAAATTTTTAGAATTTGTTATAAAAATTAAAATCATTACAAATGCTCTCTTGAGGTCCAAAAACTGTGGTTGGCAAAGATTACCCTAATTTTATGAGATATAATTTTTATATTATCACCTTCTGCTATTTTATTATTGTGGTAAAACATAAAAATTACCATTTTAACCAATTTAAAAAATACAACTCAGTGGCATTAAGTATATCCACCTTGTGCAACCATGACCACCATCGATCTCCAGGACTATTCATCTTCCCTAACTGAAACTCTGTACCCACTAAACACTAACTCCCCTTTCCCCTCTCCCCACACCACCAGGCAACCACCATTTTACTTTCTGTCTCTATGAATCACATATAAGTGGAATCACACAGTATTTGTCCTATTGTGACTGGCTTATTTCACTCAGCAATATGTCCTGAAGGTTCATTTATGCCGTAGCACATGTCAGAACGTCCTTTCCTTTTTAGAAAGGATAACATTTCATACTATGTATATACCACACTTTGTTTATCCATTCATCCACTGATAGACACTTAGGTTGCTTTTACCTTTTGACTATTAATAATAATGCTATGAACATGAGTATACAAATTTCTGCTCAAACCCCTGTTTTTAATTCTTTTGGATATACATCCAGAAGTGGAATTGCTATAATTCTTATAATACTCAACAAGATAGAGTAATGCCTGAATGCATTTTGTCTTGAAATTTCTAAGACATTAATTTAATTCTGATTTTCTAAAGTGAAAAATTTAGAACTGACCTCATATCTGTGAGTTTTCTTTCCACTTGCTCCTTCCTTCCAGGGATACACATCTAAGCTGTTTTTAGTTTTTTCATCTTCAGTATGCTCTTCCAAGATAAGTTCACCATACTCAGAACTTCAGTTATTTTCTTTTGTTCATAGTTTTCAAATTCACCATCAAGCCCTGGACTTATGTCTATTGGCTGATGAGCCATATCTTGTGAATGAATAAGCTATTTCCCAGAGCACAGTTCCATATGCCACTCCCTCTTTTTTCCTGGATCTCTCTGGTTCTACCAGCTCTTTCCCTATTGGCCGCAACTCCTCTTAAAAACAGAAACTCCTGCACACACACACATTGAGGTCTGGTCCTTGTTTTAATTAATGCACAGGCCAATGTGCTCACCTTACACTTTGTCTTATTTAGTAGGGCTAAGTAACCAGGAAACAGTCCTAGTTTTCAGGACTGAAAAGAGACAGAAAATAAGACGTCTTTCAGCTAAAGACTACAAACAAATAATAGGGCTATATGTTTCCCTCTCCAATATTACCTAGGTAACAAATAGAATTCCAAACCCCATTACTTCACTTGCCAGTGTGTGTAAGCATGTATGTGTGCGCGCACACACACACACACACACACACACACACACACACACACACGCACGCACTTCAAGGTGGCAGCCAATAGCAGACTTTCCCTCATGCCTGAAGTCCGTAAGTCCCTGACAAGGCCCCTACGTCCTGCCTGCTGCCAATTGCAGAAGTTGAATCACTTGTTCTAAACAACCAGTGGCCAAATTGCCCAAAGCAGTTTGAAGTCTCAGGCCTTCTAAATACTAAAAATTATAAATGATATTTCAGAAAAATATACTGGAGACCCGAAATCAGACCTCAATTTAAAAGTTATCTCATCACTGGTGCTCAGAAATCATTTGCTGGACTTTTCATGGCTGTAGAGCTGTGACAGCTGGTATGCAGAGGTGGGTCTAGATTAAGCTTCAAATGAGATCCTACCTTCAATTACCATATAAAACAGTGTTTGGGGGGATGAAAGTAATACATCTCTTATTAAAGTAGCATGTGGTAGAGACTGTTTCTTTACTTCCAACGAAATTACAAGAAAAGAATGGAAGAATAGGCCAAATTAAAAAACCCAAATCTGAACAGAAGGAGAAAAATCTCAAGGTTTTTAAATAGAAACCCTTCTACATTCCACACCCAGCTGAAACACCCCTTTCTCACACTTGCCGTGCTTTTTACGACTAAACTCCACCAAAAAACTTTGACTCTCTTGCTTCATTCTTTCTAATCACAACTATATTTTCACAACAGCAGCAACTATTCTGCCAAGGACATTAATTTAAATTGAAACACAGGAAAGCACGATTAAATCTATTAAATTACTGTCTATATGTGGGTGGTGGTGCAGTGAAACTGGCCATTCCATACATTGCTAATTGCACTCTAAAAGTGTATAATCATTTTCTAAAGCAATCTGTCTATATGTGCCAAGAACCATAACAGTGTTACACACTTTAGCTCTGTAATTATGCTTTCTAACATATAATTCAAAATGAGTAAAAAAATGATTGTTCATATATACATATATACATATTTATAGTAGTGACATTTTACCAGAAAAATGGAAGACTATCCAACACATGAGCAATGTTTAAGTAAATTACAGTAAAAATACTTAGGCTATTGCTATGTCTGCCATTATAAATAATGTTGTAAAAGTACAATAAATGCAAAAATGCACTTGATAGACTGTGGAATACAGATAAATACAGCTACAACTATGTCAAAATCTGCATAAGACAAAAGCCTGTGAGGATGGCTAGCAAAATTTATACAATGGGGTGTTAAGGTAGTGGCCTGGTACTCATCCCTAGATTTGAATAGTTTATAACATTTTTTTGCATTATTTTTATAATAAAAAAGTCTCTGGCATTTTTAAATGGTTAGCATCATATGGCCATATAAAATCATTACTAAAACAGCTTTATACTGATTATGAATACAGAGTCTCTAAAACATAGTAGTTTTAGTTTCTTTTTAATGCATATGGGTTATGTTCCTCATTTGGAATTCATCTAAGATGATTCCAAGTAATCTAAAAACCTAATGCATTTACTCCATTTAGTCTGCAAAACCACCTATTTTATAGTCTATTGCTCCAAAGGATGTCTCAAATACATGCAAATACAATGGGCTTTCAAGTTCATTCAGTTCCTAACCATGTATCCTGACTGAAGCTTGGAGTTTATATTACTTTACCTCAAATGCTAATGAAATGGTTCTGTGTAATTTTCAATAAGATCAAATGAAAGCTTCGCAAATTATATGGCTGTGATGCTTTTAGCACTATCAATGTGTGAGCATAAGTACCAGCTAGCAGTAGAAAATATGATAACCAAAACGAGTCTAGAGCAGAGGCGAGAGATTTTGTTCCACTGATTACGTTTTAGACAGACGAAATGTCAAAGATGCAAACTTACTGAGAAGAAATTTTATTTAAAGATCATAAAAAAGTTAGTATCATATCAGAATAAATGCATGCAGTGTCTCATCCCTGTTGGTAGATAAGGTTATTGAAAAATGCATCCTGATCATAGTACTACATAGGAGCACATATATAAAGATCAACAAAGGTTACATGGGGTGGCAAGTTAAGGAGAAGCAGAAAGAGCTGCAAAAGCAGGGACTCTCTTTTATCACTCACTCCATCCCCATCTCCTGACTGAGATAAAGAGTGAGGGAAGTTCTTCACAGAGTGTCAGTGAATGTAAGAGCTCTACAGTCACTTCTGTCTTTGTAAATGAGTTGTCACTCTCAGAACAAAAAGCAAGAAGAAAAATGTTTGTGTTCAAAGCACATTACAGGTGGAGTTTCAGCAAATTCCCATCTGCTTCCTCTTTGGCAGTGAAAAGCTTGGTTGAAACCAGTTTGACATTTCCAGGCCTCTTGACACCTAATCAGCCATTCCCACAATCACTGGACAGCCAGACTGCAGCCAAAATGAGGACATCTTTCCTCCTCAATGTTCTGAGCAGCAATGAATTTGAATGATTGTACTTTTTCAACCTGTATTTTTTAGGGTTTTATGATACTTCATCTCACGATTTTATCTGAAATTTTTATTGGTGGTAGTTTCTAGCATTTTTCCCAAAATCCATTTTAATTTGTTGTCAAAGTCCCCCATTACATCAAGTCAAAACTGACCAATACAGAGTTGGAAGGGGCTTAGCAGGTAGTTAGTAAAGGCCTAATTATTTTGTAGATAACAAATCTGAAATCCAAAGAAGTCAAGTATCTGGCTTAGTTTCTGTAGCCACAATCTACATGTTCTGGCCTGCAATCCAGTATTCCTTCATCTATGCCACCCTGTACTCTATTCTCACTCTACCTTAGTCTCTTTTCTAACTCCATAGAATAACAGCATCTGAGAGTTAAAATTATCTTTAGATTAATCTACTTGATTACATAAAATGTTTAATTTTCTCTGTAGCAAAGAAAAAACCCATAGACAAAACCAAAGGCAAAAACTACTTAGAGAAATAATTTGTAACATGACAGAGGGTTTATCTCCTTAATAAAGAGTTTTTCAAGTCCGAAAGAAAAAACACCAACAGATCAGTAGAAAAATGGGCAGAAGACTTAACAACTTGTCATCATACTGGGAATATTCTTTGCTACTCTTCTGTAATAAGTCTCCTATTTTCTGAATCTTCTCTCTTGATTTAATCTTGTATTTTAAAGGAGCATATCGTCCAACAGGTTTCTGAGAAAGGGTGCAAGAGAGGTAAATATTTTGAGACTATGAAGATCTAAAAATATCCTTACTTTATCATACATTTGGTTGATGCATATGTCTCCATGCTTGAAAAAATAATACACATAAAATAAATATTTTATTTTATTTTTAATTAGCCATAATTACTCATTAATGGGATATGATTGATACTGGGCACTACACACTTCTCAAGCCTCAGAATCAGAGTAGACACTGTCACTTTGATTTCCTGTCCTGTGTTGATTTTCACAGAGTGTTTAATTTTAATCGCACTAACCCAGCTTTGCAAAGATGATGTTATTGAAAGGAGTAGAGCTTAATTTAAAATCAGAACTGTGAAAAAACCTCACAAGGCTATCCAAGAGATATCATTATCATACTTGTTGCTGGGCAAAGAAGCAAGGTATATCTCTTCCTGTTGGGTCTGCAATTGATGACAAGCAGTAGGGTGTCAAACTCCCCTTTCTGGACTCTTAACTCCATTTAAAATAAGGTTTTCTTTATTCATTTTCACAAGTGGATCTTCCTCAAGATTTTTAAAGTTCCAATGATACCCTGTGAATTTGCTATAGTGCCCTGGGATACTTACGTGTACAGTTTAGGAACCTCAGGGATAACTATTAAGAAAAAAAAAAAATTAGATCCCTTTATTATGTATGTATAATAAGAGTAAATTTTTTTCCTGTATGTATGTATTAAACATACACTATATGGACATATATATATATATATATATATATACACACACACACACATATGTGTGCCATTTTTTCTGTGTCTGTGTAGATACATTAAATACACTAACATATATGCTGTATAAATTTAAATCCTTGAAAAATTATAAACTGATATACATCAAAATGATGATGATTATTTCTAAGTGGTGAAATTATGGGCAATTCTTACTTTCCCCTTTATGCTTCCTATATTGGTTTATACTTCCTATGAGGATCTATTTTATAACCAACCAGTAAGACAGTAAAGCTCCATTCTGAACAAAAGAAAACTAAATTAAAAACTAAAAAGTACAGGCCCAAGTTCCACCCTGCTTCTTTTAATGAGAAAGGTAAGGCTAGAGCTTATTCAACAAAGGGATTTTCCTGCTATGAATAGATTTGAATCATTGCAAATAATCATATTAGAGACAGACTGGGGTAAAAATACCATTCTATCATTCAACTAATTGCTAAGGAGAACCTTCCTCATTCATAGATCAGCCATAGTAAAGAAAGGAACAAGTATGGAATTGATGCAATAACATTCTAAGAAAAAGATAGGAAAGAAATATGAAAAAAAAAATACACATAAATTCACAATACATACCTCAAATATATTGCCATGAAGATGGTGAAAACTTTGAAAAGTCTTCCTGGACATTAGAGAACTTAATTAAACACTGACTTCTAAAAATGCTGGAAGAATTGTATGGGATAAAAGGAAAGGCACATTTGGAAGCAACAAAAAAGAAGAATAGATAAAACAAAATCAGGATTGCGAAGGGCAAGTTTGAGAACATGAGCCAAACCAGAAAAGTTTAAAGGACTAGAGAGAAACTAAGAGCTATAAAAGACAAAGGAAATCAGCTATACACTTATTTTACAGTTTCTCTGGAAAAGAAAACAGTAAGACTCAAGAACTACTCAAAATATAATTTAAAAATCATTTTTTCAATAAATATTTGAATCTATCAACTCAAAAGTCACAATATGTTTCAGTTAAAAATGCATGTAACTGATCAAATTGATAAACTTTCTTTCCTGGTAGAGATACTAAACTTCAAAGATAAAGAAAAAAATCTAGTCATCTATGAGGAGGAAAAAATCAGATAAACTTTGACTTTCCCAAAGCCACAATATAATGCTGAAAGTTAATGGAGAAATGGCCAGTCCTCAGGGAAATGATCATGCACTGCAGAGATTTTTATAGTCACAGTATTGTCTGGCCCAAAGAGACCAAAATCAGACATCCCAAACATGGATGAATTAGGAAATAGAGTCCCATGAATACTTTTTAAAGAAAAAAACTTTAGGCAATCAATAAAAGGAAGGAGAATCTATGGCAAAAGTGACAGCAGTGAGCAATGAATCCATTTCAATGTACAACTGAGATTGAATTACTGTGGCAATGGTAGTCAGAAGCCAGCCTTTGGACTCTACTGACCATGTACAAGGGCTATGACCCATCCAAGTAGGAAGGTCACTGTAACAGAGTGACGGGTCAGGTGGTAAATGTTTAAAATAAATGATCCATGTAGAGTCTAAATGACTCTTTAGTTGAACTGCTTGGCATGCAATACCAGTATACTATATTTTATGCCATAAAAAGACCCATTAGAACCAAAGAATATACATCTTTTAGAAAGGTGAGGATTTGGTCCATTGATTCATGGGCAATAGTTTGCCAACTTGTGCTCAAGGGTACCCACTTCACTTGAAACACACAGAATGAGAGTAAGGGGGAAGAAGGACCCCTCAAAGCAAGTGAGGGTACTAAGTGCTGAGCAAGAAAGCAATGAATGTTCTCCCAAGCACCATGATGCTACACAATTTGAGGACATGAGGGCTTGAGCAGGTATTACCCAATGAACTCAAAGAACTCATTTCAAAACTAGAAGCATAAAGAAAGACCCACCTCTAGCTCTTCACTGCTACTCCTAACCACTCCCACCATGTCCCCCTAGAGTTGTCCAGGAGGTAGAGCTCAAATACTATGTATATTTTGTGGCATCAACAAAACAAGTGAGTCACCAGTCAGGACACTCTGCACATTCTGAATGTGGATCACTTGGTCAGCCCAGTTCCCAGCGTTGCTGATACCAAAAAATCATATGGTTTAGGGATAATCCACAAATTCTTTCATTTATCCACCAAAGAGCTAATGATTGATCACCACCCATTGTTTTAGGTTCTAAGAGAAAGGACAATACAAGAGAAAAAAAAGCCTGTTCCCAAGGAGCTTATTGTGCTCGAGGGTACCCACTTCACTTGAAACACACAGAAGAAGAGTAAGGGGGAAGAAGAACCCCTCTTAATTAATCAATTAATTAAACATAAATAAAAAATGGAAAAATAAAGCAGGGAAAGGAGTTAGGGAATGTTGGATGTTGTTTTAAATGCATGGTCAAGAAAAGCCTTATTGCAAAGACAGTATTCAAGCAAAGATTTGAAGAAGAGGGGGCTCCCCAAACATCTGGGCAAAGAGTATTTTAAGCAAAGAGACTAGCAAGTGCAAAGCCTTGGGGCAGTTGAGTGACTAGCATTTAGGAGGTAAGAATGGCTGCAGTAGAATGAGTAAGGGGCAAGTAAGAGATGAAGTCAAAGAAGTAGTATGGTAAGGGACGCAAATCACAACAGGCCTTGGAGGCCATGATGCCAACTTTGACTTTTACTCTTAGCAGAGGTGCCATAGAAAAGTTTTGAGTAGAGAAGATGTGATTTAATTTACTCTCTGAAGTGATGATTTTGACAGTTATGTTCAGAATAGAGTTTTGAAGGGCAAGGGATGGAGGTAGACCAGCTGGGATAACCTAGGTGCCTCAGCCTCCACTCCCAAGCATAAATTTCACTGGTTGAACTACAAATTTATCTTCAAAACTACAAACCTCCAAGTGTAGTCTGTAATAGACTAAGGCATCTCATAGCTTTGTGGAACAAATGCAAGTATGGGTAGCTCACATACCCACTGCCCCTGTGTGAGCAGACATTAACAGGGGAGCCTCAACTGATACCCCCTGGCAAACAGCACACAAAGGGTTGAGAGAACAGTGCTGTCTGTGATCTGTTGCCTAATGTTGTTATCCTCAGCCTCTGCATGTATTCTAGAATATGTTCACCCTATACTTTGCATCAGATGTCTATTGCCAACATTGTATACACCCACTCAAGTTCCCCACTTAGATGCCTTTCTTACCACTAGGACTGAGCAAGGTTAACCACTAGGAATCATATTTGTGTCAAGAGGTAGCAGAGATGCCACTAGTATACTCACCATGGATGAGTGTCCACTTTCTTACCCAGCATGCATATACCTTCCTTGAGCTCAAATGCTCTGCGCAAACACATGGACACCAACTTTAGGCTATTTTCTTTGACCTTTCAGAAGTCCTATGTTCTTTGTGACAAGAGAAAACAAAGTACCACTGTCTCTACCAATAGTTCCATGTCTTGATAGGACCACCTGTTCAGCAGCACCACCTTGGGGGCTGCCCTGAGAAGTGCATATCTAAGAGCCTGAATGTGAAAAGTTTTAAAATAAAAAACATCTCTGTGAGTCCAGAAAAGAGATGCTGTCCTGGAATGAGATAGTTCCATGATGGTCAGAGATGTCTGGTAAATCCTGAGGTTCACAAGGTAATGGTATAAATTCATCCCCAATCTCTGCACAGTATCTGCCAAAGGAATTGTCTTCACCTGAAAGAGTAAGGGTTTGACTAGTGCTTCACTTCCTCCATGACTTCACAGGCACTGACGTTCATGTTTACGGCTGTCCAGCTGCTCATCTATCCTAACTCACACTGTCCCTAAGCCTGTGTTCTCAAAATAAGCTGCAGAGTAGTACCATGTGGGAAAGGGTAAAAATACCACTGCCCAAGCTTCTACCCAGGCAGTTAGCTCAGAATTTCTGAGTGGGGTTCAGGCATCACTTGAGGTGACTATAATGAGAAGACAGGGTTGAGAATCTCTCCTATAGCTTTAAGTGGAGGTCAAACCCATTCAGGGAAATTCAAGGACAAAGCAGCCTTTGTCCCTGACCTAACTCAGCAGAAAACTGGTCCCAGGCAGTCAGTTCTTCCTGTGTGAAGGGAGCATTAGCTGCCAAAGCCCACAATGAGATAGGTACTTCCTTTTGTCTTTGCTCTGGTAACACGGAACTAAGGCAAAGCTAAAAATCCAGCCTCCCGTGCCTGCTCCTACCCCCCAGAAAAAAATTGGGCCAGTTTCTCTGATTCTTGACAAGCACCTTGTAAAAGCCGTCTGCTAGTTCCCTCTTGGAATGCTGCCCTCTCTGCTTTGCACTTTACTCCATTCCCTTCTCCACCTGACTAACTTTTGCTTGAGGCAATAAACTTTGCCTCATTATAAGATGTGATCTCCTGTTTGCTCTATAGCATTCCCTGCTTCTTGCTATTTTAGCACTTAGAACACTGTGTTATACTGCTTTCAACAAGTCTAAGACACCATCAATTAGGAGATATGCTATTATTTTGTGGAACACTAAGGAACAAAAAAAAAACCTGTCAATAAAAGTGCAACAATGCTTTCTTATAACTTAGAATTTTCATTTCATGCATATTGAAAGAATTGTTTTAATGCAGTTTTGAGATAAATCAAAGAGCCCAGGGTTTTCTCAGAATTTCTTATTTAATCAACTAATAGTCTCAAATAATTTTTTGTCTTATCACAAAAAGTTAAGCAGCAGATGTTCAAATTCAGCAGAAATTTTCTGATATTAGTGTTTGACACCTGAATAAGTCCTGCATGATGAATGAATTGGTTACATCAACTCTCTGTTGTTTTGGAACTCCTTTCATCTCTTCAAAGGGATTTGGCAATTTCCTCCACCTTTAGTTGAACTGCTTGGCATGCAATACCAGTATTTCTCAGACATTAATGTGCATATGAATCACCTGGGGAGCTTCTTAAAATGCAGATTTTGACTCTGTAAGTCTGAGATGGGGCCTGAGACTCTGCGTATTTCACAAGTGCCTAGGTGAAGCTGATGCTCTTGGTTCAGAGACCACATGTTGTGTAGCAAGGTGATAGCAACCTATGTGTATATCTCAGTCACAACAACTTACACAACTTGCTCAGCTTGTAAATATTTCCCTTTCTTAGGACCTATCAAGCATTTTGTTAATTTGCAAGAATAAAATAAATGGAGGTCACCCCTCCCACAATAAATACTCACCTCACTGATACCAAATAGACACCTCAAGGGACCATTCCTAGCCTTTCTTCATGGACAATAACTTTTCATTCTAATGCTGAATTATAATGTAATTTTTAACGGCATTTAAATGGCAGTTAGCTCAAGTCATGCAGTATCAATAATGTACATATCAGTGAAGGAAAGACCATATGAACAGCTGTGACCAAGTCTGCACCTACACAAACCAAGACTAACTTATGACTTCCGCCTTGCTAAAGCATTTGTAAGGTGCCACCCACTGGAACATGCAACCTGATTTCAGATATGTAAAACTGAACAAAAAACAAAAATGCATGCCTTGGTATGGATGTAATACTGTAGTGGTCTGTGTTTTTGCCTCTTTTGCCTAACTGTACTGTGAACTAGTTGAATTCAAAGACTAGAAAGCTTTTATCCTAAGCATCAAACTCTGTCAGGCATGAGGGAAGCACGTGAGGTACCGAGGGAGTCCCAAGAGTCTCCCAACAATGGTCCTCTGGCTGCTTGGAGTTGGTGACTCATGATTATTTGTAACACACATATTTGAAATGTTCTCTGGCTGAGCCTAACCAGTGCTTACTGTGAATAAACTGGGGACACCAAGCAGCTTATCAGCTAACACTAGCTTGGGGTGGTGGAATTGATGGTAGTGGTACTGAAAATGTGAATTGTGTGATTCTTTGAGATTCTGGTACTGTAATTTGCTTTTTCATACATCTTGACTGGTTCACGCCTTCACTCCACTCTCCTGGCTAGCCTGTGTTTCATTTCTCCTTTTTTTCCGGGTGATGGCTCAATCTAAACAGAAATTGAGCATCCTTATATTATTATTCACTTCAGCCTTTTAGCTCATGAGCATCTCTGATATAAGTATATGAGTTTCCCAACTTCAAAATGAAATGAGGGAAGAACTGTGTTTCACATATTACAAAAACATTTCATGAAATAGTGTGTTCATTTAAACAGAAATCAGAAATATCTATTAAATAAATATTGCTGAGGAAATCACGCAAAATTTTGGCAATTGTAGAAAATTAGATTTTCATGATCTGTTTTTAATTCCCAAACCATGGTGCATAACAAGACAGCTACTTTCAAAGAAGGAAAATCCTCCACCTAAAAACAATCTTATTGGAATAGAAATGGACAGTTTACAGTCCAAAATGTGAGAATTTAAGTCATAATCACTTTAGGTTAAATATTATTCATTTAAAGAAAGGAAGTTGAAAAGATTAGAGAAGTTTCTGCCTATGCCCTCTGCCCCTTTTTTTAGAACCCACTAAAAAAAATGCAACCATTGACTCTGACTAGGAAGATATGCAGCCAATAATCTTATTATTAAAGGGTACTAAAAGGAAATTATTTCTTCTAAGTTCTGGGCAATGCAGAAATCAAAGAAAAATTCCATTTTTATATTAGGCCAATATGTTTGGAAGAGTGGGGGGAAATGCTTCTAAGAGTGAGGGGAAATACCTTCAAATTCTATGTAACTTTTGTCTAAAACATTGTTTTAAATTTCTTTTTATATTCATGGCTGCTGTAAAGAAAATAAAGGTTGTTTCTAAAAGAAACTTTGTTTTAAACCAAATTCTTTACAAGAATCTAACTACTTGAGTCTAAAAATCCTCTCAAGAAGTAACTACATCTAGCAACAATTTTTCATTATTCTGAAGTCCATATAATGGATATCCATACAATGGATGTCCAATACACTGGATGACTACAAGCTTCCCTAAGCTGCCTTGGCCCTAACTGAGCCTTGATTCTGTTACTTATCTTCATTCATGTCTAGCTGGATCAGACTGGCAGATCTGCCTATGAAGTAGGCAGAAAACAAGGAAACAAAATCTTTTTCAATTCTTTTACAATAAGGACAAAAAGTAAGAAAATCACAGTGTATAAAAACTGGAGCTTTGGTGACCTCTTGTGGGATAATTTATTAGTAGTTTATAACAAAACAGTTCCAGAATGGAATCTGAGGCAAGTTTTCTTTGTAGGTCCATTATACTGATTGACATGCTGAAACCCAATGTGCCATTAAAATCCAGAAAGGCCTATACATACACAAAGTTGCTGATAAAGTGTTAATAATTACAATAGGTTATATATTCAAGAGAGCTTATCTATATATAAACACACATCAGAAGTGATTTAAATAAAGTATTAAATATATTAAGACAGCCTAGAGTCTTCTATCAACAGGATTGGAAGGAACCTTCCAACCACCACCACCGATCAAATATTTGATGCTCCTCCACAAGGGATCCAATCACAAGGGAATTTAGGAAAAGACTATAGATAAATCAAAGTCAAAATAACAGGCATAGATAAGTGTTCATTTAATGAGTTAATGGAAAAAATAAACAAAAGGAATCATCTTCATATTTAATAGTTAACATTAATATCACTGGGCCTATTTGAGTAATGAAGTAAGTTGGGATATCATCTGGCTAGATTCCTAATATATTTATAGTTGAGAGGAAGAAGAACAAATTTGCTCATTAACAAAGTGCCCATTGGTATCACACATGAGGACAGAATTCTTGGCTGAATAACTAGGGTCTTAGCCAGTAGAGCAATCACTGTTATAATTCTTTTATCTTTTATGATTAACAAACATCTCATACATATGTAAAATGTGAAGAACAAGTCAAATTTGGCTTTTCTAAGAGTTAATATTTAACCTATTTGTTACCTTTATGAGGTAGCTAAGTTAAAAACCAATTATTAACAAGGAAATTGGTTTCCAAAATTTCAGAATTTTGTTTTTCTTCTCAGTTTATTTTTTCAGTTTCCTGTTATTTCTTTTTCTTCTTCTTCGTATATCAGAGTTTTTACTGTAATATAACCACATGGCAGATAAGGAAGAATTGTTATTTTTAGTACTATTCTGTACTATTTTTTAGATAAATTTGTATAGTGTAATTTGATACCTAGCAAAAAATACACAGAAATACACAGTACATATTGACCCGTATGAATGAATTATTTTATATAAAAAGAATTTTAATTGGGTTTACAAGAAATCTGCCTAAATTGGTCAGTTTCAGGGGAAGTATACTTTCAGTGAAAAAAATGCATCTTAATTGTTTAGAAATAGTTTTTTAAATAAGAGAATTTTACCAACATAAAGAGTGGACAGGAGAATAAATAGGTTTGCTGAAAAATACCAGAAAATTAATGAACAAAAGGGAGAACTCCCAGGTTAGCCCTGCTGCATTAAAATGAAACATGCAAATTACATCTCTTTTAGTGCCTTTGGTCCTTTTGCTACTCTTCATCAGATATGTAATAAACTTCCTTATTCATAGAGATCAGTGTGAGAAGCAGATACAGATTTCTGTGGACCACTGAAATTAGAGTTGGACAGTACTGATTAAATCATTTGGTCCAACCTCTACTAAAGTAAACCAGCATTCTTTCTGCATCAGGAGTATGACAACTTGGTGTTTGATGATTCTGGACACCTCAAGAGTGACAACTGATGGAAGAGATAATCAATGCCCAAAACTGAGAAAAATATTGGAATATTACCAAAAAAATACAGTGCTGCCTCCTATTATTAAATGAGAAGTAAAATAATTAAAAGTGACCTGAATTAAAGCATTCAGCAACCAAATCTGGGACTGTGATGGTTTAAGCATAATCACTTGGACTTTTATCACTGGCATTTCATCAGAATATCTCTATTTCCATATACTCTTGAATGCCATTTTCTAGAATTCCCTCTCAAGAGTGTTTCCTTAAGAATCCGATGTCTGTAAATTCTTGATTATGAAATCTAAAATATATTTTAAGTTCAGATAATCAACTCACACCTCTTTAGTTTTTCTCTCCTTAAAATCCAGTCATAGGATCAGTCTCATGATTCTGAGTATAGTAAGTTGAAGTATGAAATTTGAGTATTTTAGAAGATTGGTGAACAGAGATACAGGCTGTTAAATACCCATTCAAGCCTAAGAACTGGGTTAATTCATATGGCTGTCCAGATGTTAATATGTTTCCCTTTGTTTATACTTGATTCTAAAGCTGATCATTTGTTTAGAGGATTGTGCCTTGATTATAAGCCATTGGAAATTATCCATAAAATAATATTTTCTAATTTAAAAGACCTGTTTTCAACCTTGAAGGTCAGGGTCTATTAGTAATTTATGAAGAGGTTTTAGAAATAATATGTAAGAATAACAACAACTGATGCCACAGAAACTCAAAGTATCATAACAGGCTACTATGAAAACTATTCTCCAACAAATTGGGCAACCTAGAAGAAATGGAAAAATTCTTAGAAACATTCAAGTTGCTAAGACTAAATCAGGAAGATAGAAACTCTGAAAGACCAATAACCGGTAAGGACACTGAATTAGTAATCAAAAACATCCCAATGAAGAAAACTTCAGGACCAGATGACTTCACTGGTGAATTTTACCAAACATTTAAAAAAGAATTAACAACAATCTTTATCAAACTCTTCCAAACAATCAAAGAGGAGGGAACATTTCCAAACTTATTTTATAAGGCCAGCATATCCTGATATCCAAAGTATAAAAGGACATTACTAGAAAAAAAAAAAACAATAGGCCAACATCCCTGATGAATATAGATTCAGATATTCTCAATAGAATATTACCAAACAGAATTCAGCAGCACATTGAAAGAATCATTTACCATGAATAAGCGGGATTTATTACTGGGATGCAAAGATGGTTTAACATATGCAAATCAATAAATGTGATAAATCACATTAATATAATGAAAGAAAAGAATCATATATCATCTCAACAGATGCTTTTAGAAAAAGCATTCTGATAAAAACTTTAAACAAATTAGGCATAGAAAGAACATATCTCAATATAATAAGGCCATATATGACAAGCCCACAGTTAACATCCTACTCAATGGTAGGATGAAGTTTTTCCTCTAAGATCAGGAATAAGACAAGTGTGTCCACTATCACCACTCTGATTCAACACAGTATTGGAAGTCTTAGCTAAAGCAATCAGGCAAGAAAAAAATATATAAAGGCATCAGAATTGGAAAAGAAGTAGTAAAATTATCTCTATTAGAGGATGACATGATTTCATATAGAAAATCCAAAAGACTCAGCAAGAAAAAAACTGTTAGGTCTAGTCAATAAAGGAATTCAGTAAAGTTGTAGCTTAAAAAATTAACATATAAAAATCATGTACACTAACAACAAAACTTCTGAAAAATAAATTGATACAATTGACAATAGCATCAAAAGCAATAAAATACTTAGGAATAAATTTAACTTAGGTAAAAGATCTCTACACTAAAAATTGTAAGATATTGATGAAAGAAATTGAAAAAGACACAAATAAATAGGATTTCCCATGTCCATGGATTAGAAGAACTAATATTGTTAAAATGTCAATACTACCAAAAGCCATTGATAGATTCAATGCAGTCTCTATCGAGATTTCAATAGCATTTTTTACAAAAGCAGAAAAAAAACTCCTAAAGTATATATGGAACCACAAAAGACCCTGGACAGCCAAAGAAATCATGAGAAAGAAGAACAAAACAGAAGGCATAGCACTTCCTAATTTTAAGCTATCCTATAAAGCTATAGTCATCAAAATCATACGGTACTGGCATAAAAACAGACAAATAGACCAATGGAACAGAATTGAGAGCCCAGAGAAAAGCCCAAGCACATACAGTAAACAGATATTTGACAAGGGAGCCAAGAGTACTCAATAGGAGAAAGAGTCTTTTAAATAAATCGTTCTGGTATTAACTGGATATTCACATGTAAAAGAATGAAACTAGGCCTACATCTTACACCACTGACTAAAATTAATTCAAACTGGACTAAAGACTTAAATGTAAAACTGGAAACCATGAAAATTCTGGAAGAAAACAGAAACAAAGCTCCCTGACATGGGCCTTGGTAATGATTTTATGTATGACACCTAAAGCACAAGCAATAAAATAAAACATAAACAGACTACATCAAACTAAAAAGCTTCTGCACAGCAAAAGAAACCAACAACAAAATGAAAAGACAACCTACAGAATGGGAAAAGCATTTGCAAACCATTTACCTGATAAGGGGTTAATATCCAAAACACACAAAGAACTCAAACAATTCAATAGCAAACAAACAAATACACAACCCAGTTAAAAAACTGGGCAAAGGGCCTGAATAGACATTTTCCAAAGAAGATACATAAAAGGCAATGGGTACATGAAAAGCTGTTCAACATCACTATCATTGGGGAAGTGCAAATTAAAACCATAATGACATACCACCTGTACCTGTTAGAAGGGCCATCAACAGAAGGACAAGAGACAACAAATGCTGGTATGGATGTGGAGAAAAGGGAACCCTTGTGCACTGCTGGTTGGTTTGTACATTGGTTCAGACACTGTGGAAAGCAGTATGCAGGCATCCTCAAAAAATTAAAAATAGATCTCTATATATGATCCAGCAATTCCACTTTGGTGAATATATCCAAAGGAAACAAAAAACACTAATTTGAAAAGATATCTGTACCCCAATTTCATAGCAGCATTATTTACAACAGCCAAGACATAAAAACAACCTAAGTGTCCTAAGTGTCCATTAATGGATGAATGGATAAAGTTGTGATATATAGAGCGAGAGGAATATATATATATGTATGTATGTACATACGTATATATATGTACCACAACATATGTATATGTACATATATATATAGGTATGTACATATATACATATATATTACTCAGCCATAAAAAAGTGAGGAAATACTACCATTTGTGACAACATGGATGCACCTTGAAGGTTAAGTGAAATAAGTCAGAGAAAGACAAACACTGCATAATCTCACTTATACATGGACTCTAAAAAAGACTCATAGAAAAAGAGGTGATGAGATTTGTTACCATGGCAGAGTGAGGCAGGGGATGGAGGCTGGGGAGGGGAATTGAGAGGAAGGTGGTCAGAAGGTACAAACTTTCAGTTTCAAGGTAAGTACTAAATATGTAATGTACAGTGTGATGACTATATTTAACACTGCTGTATGACATATGGGGAAGTTGTTAAGAGGGTAAATTCTAAGAGTTCTCTTCACAAGGAAATTTTTTTTCTTTTATTCTTTCCCTATTTCTTTTCTTTTTTGTATCTATATGAACTAAATGGTATTTTTTTAATCTACTGTGATAATCATTTCATGATATATGTAAATCAAACCATCATGCTGCATACCTTAAATTTATACAGTCATGCACATTATTTCTCAATAAAACTGGAAAAAATACATTTAAAATTGTTGATTAATTGAATCAAGGTGTATACTCTGAGCAAAAGAGGACCATTGCTTTATAAATTTGCTGCAGTTATATATGGAATTATTATTTTCTGATACATAAAAACATAAATTCTATAGTTCTACAAATAGTGTCACAGATTTTTCCTTTCAAAAATGAAAAATTATATCTTCTTTTGTAAAATGTAGATGAATAAATCTGATTAAGAGAAAAAAAGTACAAATAATTTGAGTATTTAGTAATTGGTTTTCCTTTGCTTGGAGCATTTATCTTGGTTTACAGAAGTACAGTATTCTTAAAATCCTTATATTGGTACTCATAAAGTTTTAAAAATAATTTTAATTTTTAATGATATAAGCTTCCAAAATTAAAAATAATCAGTAGATTCCACTATCCAAACATAATTACCCCCATATATTTTATTACCATTTAGTCCTTATCCAAAGACCATCTTACTTTTACATGTTACAATCCTAGAGTAAATGCATCCCACCTCAGACCACTTTGCTTCTATTTCCATGTTTTCTACAGTATTTATAACTCTCACCATAGAGATAAAAAAATATTTTATCATGTTGATGTAACAGCATTTATTCATCATTTGCTTTATGGTTATATAAGTTGTTCATAGTTTATTTGCTATTGAATATCATGCTGCGATGAGCATCATAAAAGTTTTTGGACACCTTTATTATTACCAAAAGTTTGTACTGTATCTCTTTTGAAATGGTTTAGGAGCTGTCAGGGTAAAAGTTGTGATATATATATAGAGAGAAGACAAAAAAGGAGATGGCATATTCCAGAGGGTTTCACTTGAGAGAGTTTAATGAAAGGACACCAACAAGGGTAGGTGAAGTATGTAAGAGTCTAGCAAAGAGACACCATTACCATGCATTTAACCTAAAGTGCAAAGATAGGCACCCTGGTAAAATGGAACTGTGGGCAAGGGGATGCCCACTGATGACCTGTGGTTGTCATGGAACACAGACATTGCAAGAATGATGGTGAAATTGGAAAGGGTGGGATAAATACTCCTACATCTCCCTTCTTCTGCCATGCTACCAATTGGAGGAACCCAACTGGAAGTCAAGGAGGGGATACAGGGGTAGCAAGGGTGCTGAGTGATGCAATCTACTGAGGTCAGCCTTCAGACACAGAGAATGTATGTGCACAGGGAAGTGGGATGGTAGACAAAATAACTAGTGCATAAGGCCTATATTTTATTAATTTAAAAATTGCACAGTATTTATTCAAAATTTCAATTGTTTCTCAGCACTCTCTTCCCCCTTTCCTGCTTTATTTTACTCCATAGCATTTGTCATCCTTTAACATGTTTTATAATGTATTACTTTATTATTTTCTATCTCACATGAAAAAATAGTGCTGTGAAGGCAAGAATTTTGCTTGTTTTCTTTATTACTGTGATCTCAATATATATTATTTGAATGAATAAGTACATTAAGGATAGTGAACGACAGAAGAAATTGTTATATAGGATTCTTTAAAAATAGGCATAACTGTGAAGATAAGAGATTTACTCTGAGTATTTAAAGTTTTAATGTGGTTTTACAAAGCAAAAGGACTTGTACTTTAAACCATTTTGAAATATTCCATAATATGCACAAAAAATTAAAAAGGGGACTCAAAATTAATATAACATATAAAAATATCTCCAATCTAAAGTACATTTACTAATATACATTAGTAAAATGAAGTGCTTATTTAAAACCAACACCATTAATATAATGTAATGCCAAAAAGACTTAACAGAAAAATGAATTAGTGCTTTATGAGAGTTAGTTGTCCTTTTGAAAGACTTCTCTCTGAATTAAAAGTCAGCACTCATGAACCACATTTTTAATGATGTTGCTTTTCATGTAAGCTTAAAGTCTTGAGAAACCAGTGGTCCCAGCCTGAAGCAGACATGTAATCACATCCAGCCCCTATTATGTGCCAACCACTGTAGTAGAAGCATCACATACATAATTTATTGCAGGTCAATATTAGCTGATGTGTTTCCCATTTTACCACCACCCCCAGATGCTAGAAATTAAGCTCCATAAGAATGGGGACCTTGTCTTTGTTCACCACTGTATCTCCAGCTGTTGCAATAGCACTTGGCACATAGTAGATACTCAATAAATATCTATTGAATGAATGGTTGTACTCCTAGGCAGCAAAGCTATATCAAGGCATTTATAAGACATTTTGTTTATATAAAATAGAAAATGACTTTATGTGATCAAATCAGTAAAATAAAGTTAATCTAATATATTGGACCTTTAAATACATTAGGCAACAATCAACGGCCTCTTGGTGACCCTATTTAATTTTAAAAAGTAAAAAATAGCTATAATTATATATCTTAGTGTTACCATAACTACATTTTTATGGTGTTTCTTCTACCAAACATCTGTAGACCATATTGTGTCCAAGGCAAATGATGAACAAAAAGATTTAACAAGAGACAGTCTCTCCCCTTAATGAGGTTATGAGTTAAGGAAGACAAGATATACTTGTGTAAGAGAGACACAGCAAAATGCTATTGGAGCAGAAGAAGTTGAGTCAGAATACTGGGCTCAGGATCTCCAAGTCCCCACTGAGTAGCTATTTGACCTTAAGCATACCGCTTTTTCTTGAAGCATCAGATTCAGCAGCATTAAAATAAGGATAACAGCACATACTTCCTAGCTCTTGTGAGAAATAAGTGAAATATATAATGTGTTTAGCAAAAAACCAAACATATGGCAAGGACTTGCTAAAAGACAATGTTAGTCTTCCTACAAGAGGATTCTTTGATTTAACTGCTACAAAGTTTGTTTTATATAAAGTTGAAAAAATATTTTCTGGTATTACCTCTGATAATTGCAACCCATTCTTAATGTAATTAATTTTATTAGACAAAGAGTAACCTGCATCTGAACTTCATGATATATGCCTCAACAAAGGAAGTTATTCATAAATTAACATTCTTGAATAAAAGGTTATTTATATGGGAATGAGTAACTTCCTCAATTAACTTCTCATCTGCTGAATTATGAAGAAAGCAAGGCTTTTATTAAAATGGAGAATTGTTAATGTAAGTAGGAATCTTTCTTATTCTGTGGAAGTTTTCTTAACCATGAGTTTAGCTCACAAATATGCAGAAATATGTACTGTGTAATACTACAGTTGATCCTTGAGCAATGCATGGATTAGGACACTGACCCCCACACAGTTCCATGTATAAACCTTTGATTCCCCAAAACTCAACTACTAATAACTTATTGTTCACCAGAAACCTTACTGATTATAGCCAATTAACACATATTTTATGTTATATGTGTTATATACTGTATTCTTACAATAAAACTAGAGAAAATATTTTTTCAAATTGATGCAAATCTCAAAAAATTTTTCCAACATATTTATTGAAAAAAATCTATGTATAAGTAGACCTATGCAGTTCAAACCTGTGTTGAACAAGGGTCAACTATATGTAGCACTTATTTGCTTTTGACACTATCCAAGGTCAAATGTCTTCCTCTACAGGGTAACTATGCTTTGATCCACAAAATACTGCCTTTAGCTATAAATATCTTGGTCAGAAAGTCTTGCAGAGTAAGGGACTACAGGAAATATGTTGGAGTAGTGTCGGAATTATATAAAACTTGGATCATTTATTAGTACCTGGGCAGGATTTCATCCTGAATATGGAAAGTTATGTATGTTTTTAGGTTCAAAGATGTGACATCTTTAAGTATAAAATCAAAAGACTGGTATTTCTAACTCAAACATCATTATATAGATATGTATAATCATTAGAAAGATTTATCTATGCAGCCCACATTTCAATACTATTTTTCACTAATAAGTATTTGAAAAACCAGAAGTATAATAGTTCAACAATGTAATTAAAATTCAACATTAGAAGCCTTCTAAGAGAAGTTTGGTAGTGACACAACTGGCCTGGCTTTATCCTGTACACAAACAAAAATTTTGTCTCTGCATTTATCTTCATTATAGTAAAAGTATTAGAAAATGTAAATATGTGTTACAAAACTATGAAACAACATTTTTACTCTGAAAAGTCAAAGATGATTTACTTCAGGGATCATTTGACAGAAATGGTACCTCAGAAAGATGTAAAATATTATGTGATTTTTATTGCAAAGAAGACTCACATATACTTTTAAAGGAAAAGAGTGAGAAAAGCAGGCAGTTTAAAATGTCTTCAATATTAATGGTAAGACACTGAATTGGCCACACAACAGAATAGCAGAGGAAAGTGTAACTTTACAGTGTTCACATACATATGCTATGGGTTTTAGAGAGTGTTTTCACTTTTGTTATTTATTCAGACAGTATTATATTGATTCCCAATAATAACTATGTTTTATTTGATCATTCTGTTTGAATCAAGTTTGCACACACAGCTGTATAACATGTTGAATTTTTAAGAAGCAAAGTTAGTTGAGTTTCATGAGTTTGGGCTTTTATTCCATATTTGAATTTATTTTTTCTGGAAAGGAAAAGTAGTTATAGCAGCATCTGGTACACTGCCATGAACATAGTGGAGGTTTAATAAATATTTACCACTGTTGAAGTTACAAGAAACACTGATCTGCACTCTACAGGATATGTTGGATTAAGACCATATTGCTTGCAAAAAAGCATAAACATTTGGTGCAGCATCTGAATCTTAGACAATTTTTTTTAATGATTATTTTGTGGGAGGCCTAATCTTCTTCAGAAAGGATAAAATGTTACTTATAACTATAGTTAAGATGCATTAAAATATAGGGAACTGTTTGGAAAAGCAAACTCTACAGAACGCTGAAAATTCTTACTCTTGTATTGTGATCCGATTGGCCTTGGCAGCAGACCCAGAGGAACCCAGCTGTAGACCTGTAGGAGAGAGGGAAGTAAGCCAAGACTCGTGGGGGGAGGGCCAGCCTGATGGATATGACTATAGGCTTCCCAATTTCAGCTTCTAAGGGACACACCAAACTTGAGTCCAAACCAGCTTAATGTTGATCGTCATTATCTCAAATATGCCAGATGGGAGCATGGCACCAAATATTGGTTATGTGGGAAATGTTATTACCTAATGGGTGACGGTTTTATGCTTGGAGTGGGAGGGGTTGTCTGGGTAATAAGAGGGCCTTAGCCAGTGGACTGCAGAGGGGAGAACATTGGGTTCCCCCCCAGAGAGAAAGGGCTGGCAAGACTACTCAGTTTCCCAGGCCCAGACAATTTGGCTGAGGTTCAGGGCTGGAATCCATCACCAGCAGAGAATGAAGTGAAAACGCAGAACAGAGGCAGGAGTCTAGGTACACAGTAGGCTTGGAGTCAGGACTAAGGAGCTTAATATCAGTGACTGTAAAGAAGTGCAAAGAGCAGCAAAAGTCAGGAAAAAGAACTAATAAAACCTAGCTAAACCCTAGAGCAAGAGCCACCCAGTTTTCGTAGAAACTGCCTGAAGCTAACACGCCTGCCCTAAGTTAGATAACCAGAGGTGGGCAGTAGCCTCGGGACATAACCCGTGATAAGTCACGTAGACACGCTTGTGTGAGCTAGAGATTACGGGAAGCGGCTAGGTAACCGGGGCGTTCTCGTTTCAACTCCATTGGTTAAAATATAGAATCTATAGAATGTGTTTTAAAATTATTGGTTGTAGAAATGCGCGGGCTACGGTGCAACGGCTGTGAAAACCCTATATAATCCATACCTAAAGTTGCCTAGGGGTCGGCACCTCGGACTCGACCTGCGTGTCAGGGGAGGTGCTGTCGGCCCCAGCTAGCTGGCTGAATAAAGACTTTGCTTGGATTTGCATCTCCGTGCCTGTGTGGTTTGCTCTCTGGAGAAGCCCTGGAGTCCTGGACCCTAACATGACCACCCAGATATTTACCCAGACTCACTCAACACCAGGCTTGGGACAATAGCTGAGTTCCAGACACTGTTTATTGATAGATTAGAACAAACATCCTACAAAGCTTGAGTTTCACTTGAGTAACTTGATGGTGTGGTGTCTATAGGTTGACATTATATAGTATCTGCTTCTTGGGCATGACTGTGCAAGAGCTGTTGGTTTGCAGCATTAATTTTTTTTTATTTTGGAATAAACTTAAATAAATTAAAACGATATTAACATTCACATTCAGTTATATACTAGGATGTTACTCCACAAAAAGGATCTTTGTCTTTTTGTTCAATAAAGTACACCATCTGCCTCACTGGCACATAGTTAGCATTTAATAGGTATCTGTCAAATTAAAGAATGAATTAATCAAATATTAAGTGTCACACAAATGAACTGAAAGCTCTATGTGTGCCCTGAAGGGGAGACCCTTATCTCCATAGCTGCAAGGCTGAAATTGCTGAAAATCAAATTTAGAACCTCCTGCAACCAGCTGAATTGAAATGCAAGTTGAATTTCCAGCTTCACAGGGTGTCTCCTGTTGCTTGAGGGGATGGGATCCTGAAAATTGGAATGGGGATATGCAAGAAGCCCTTGATGACTATCGTGACCCTAAGCCCCTAAATTCTGATGAGTCTTCTTTGCCAGTGGAAGAAGCCTCTCCACCCGCAATGGATGGGGGCCTCTACAGCCCCAATAGAGGAGACTTCTCCACCCTTGTTTGAGGGGATTAACTCTACATTGCCTGAGAAAACTGTAATGGCCACCCCTGAGGCAGCTGCCATGCAAGACAATGCTTAGTCTCTTCAGGGCCAACCACTATCACCCCTCTTTGCTTCTAGACCTGTAGCTAGACTCAAGTCTCAGAAGGCCCATAAAAGTGAGGTACAAGGTGTGACCTAAGAGAGGTGTGCTACACTGACAAAAAAAATACTTCAGTTTTCTACTTTATATGAACAAAACATATATGGGAATGGATATTAAGAGTGTGGGATAATGGTGGAAGGAACACAAAATTGGATCAGCCTGAATTTTCTACTTTGGCCTTTCTAAGCAGAGATTCTGTATTTAGTACTGCAGCTTGTGGAGATAGAAAGGGGTCTAACAGTTTGGTTAGTAGGCTGAAACATGGACCAAAAGGTGGACCATAATAAGTAAGTTGGAAAAGCTGGACCTGCCTTAATTTATTGTAGAGGAAGGGTCTCAAAGGTTTAGGGAGATGGGAATATTAGAGTGGATTTGTCATTGAAGACATACTCACTCATGCTGGGAGAGTCCAGAACACGTATGTTTCATCACAGCTTTGAAGAACAAATTTATAAGGGGAGCCCCAGCATCCTTGAAGAGCTCTGTGATCACTCTCCTTTTTAGGCCAGACTTTATAGTGTGGACTCTAACCACTGAATCAGGAGATGTAAATGCAACGGGAGTGATTGGACCCTGGGGTGGCAGGGGCAAAATGAGACACCTAGTCACCTAAGGCAAGGGGGCACAGTCACCATAGTGGACAGCAGAGTTAAAACAGCAATCACAATAGTGTGACTCGTACAGATCTATGACATTGGCTAGCTGATCATTGTGTTCCTAGAAGTGAAATAAAGAGGAAATCTACTAAATTCCTATATGATCTACATAGAGAAAGAAGTTGTAAGTCAATTGAAGAAAAGTCTAACCTGAATCATAAAAACAGAGAGTCATGGTCTCTCAAACATTTGTCAGACTTGAGTCAGTTTAGAGACCCAGATCCCTTGAATGAAGAAAGGGTTGATCACCTTGAGGAAGGACCCCAGTACACTGTCAAAAATTTATACTGTTAACAAAGCAAAAACAGAAGGAAAAAAAACAGCAGCAGACCCACTGAACCCAAGAATGGACTAGCAGTTACCAAAGGGAAAGGGGTTGGAGAAGATGGGTGGGACGGGAGGGAGAAGGGTATTAAGGGGCATTATAATTAGCACACATAATGTAGGGGGGCACAGGGAAGGCAGGATAGCACAGAGTAAGACAAGTAGTGACTCTATAGCATCTTACTATACTGATGGACAGTGACTGTAATGGGATATGTAATGGGGACTTGATAATAGGGGGGAATGTAGTAACCACAATGTTGCTCATGTGAAAACCTTCATAAGACTGTATATCGATACTTTAATTAAAAAAATTATACTGTTAATCTTTCTCCCAGCTTTTCCCACAGAGACCTATGGTTCTTTATCAGGGACCAGTGTACTGAAAAAATGAAATATCAGATCTTTTGGGATAAATAGATACTGACTCTGAAATAACACTAATTCTAAGAGGCTCAAACATCACTGTGATCTACCAGACAGACATGATAATTCTCACATCTCCACTCAACTTGCCTATTTGGCCTGTACAAAGACAGATGGATCTTGGAGAATGACAGTGGATTATTGTAACCTTAAGGATGTGGTGACTACAATTGCAGCATCTATACCAAACATGGCTTCATTGAATGAGCAAATTACCACATCTCTTGGTAACTGGCATTCAGCTATTGATCTGTCAAAAGACTTTTTCTCCATCCCTGTCATTAAAGCCCACCAAAACTGTTTGTTCTCAGTTGGCAAGGCTAACAATAAACTTTCACTTGCCTACCTCTGGGGTCTATCAACTCTCCAGCTGTATGTAGTAATTTGGTCATAGACCTCTTGATCACATTTTCCTTCAACAACATATCACACCAGTCCATTGTATTGATGATATACTGATTGGATCCAGCAAGAAAGAAGTAGGAACCACTCTAAACTTAATGGAAGATATTTGTGTGTCAAAAGCTGAGAAATAACAAGTTAATTAAATATTACCAATGGAAAAACATACATTCTGCATTTTTCCAAATTTATAGTCTCCTTCAAGGGAAGCTGTAGCAGACCCAACCCGAGATACTTGCAGATCCTAATAATGTTCCTAAGAATGTTAGGCTGGGATATACAAAAGCACTAAGAAGGCTAGGCTGGCCACTAAACATTATGCCACCTTGAAGAGATGATTTCAGATAGCAAAGACAACTGGAGAAGGAAAAAAATAAAAAGTTTATTCTCTTCCAAGTTCATTTCAGGTGTTCTGTTCCAATATTAGATCTTCTTAAAATTAATAGCATCCCTTTACAGTCAGTTCCAGGAATTTACAAATGTAGCAGCACCATTAATCAATACATTCGGGATGGGTGTGGGAGGGCAATAATTTCAAAAACAATATAATATGAGCTAAGACAAAGTATCATCATTACCCTATTCATATATATTACCCACTTTTCTCATAGATAGGTTCCCTTTAAAATGAATAGTGAAGGAGAAAAATAAAAATGTTTCAACCATAGTCCTAAAGCTAATCTTATATATGTTTATATTTTCATTCCCATGTATTAAAAATTTATATTAAATGAGTTTCAAACATCTGCAGTATCAGGCATCAGGTGGCATCATCAAGTAGATGTGTGCCACTTTCATTAAAAGCAGCCAGGTCTGTCCAGCAGAATCAATTGGGTCCTATGGGATTTCTTCCATGTGTCCTGTTTCCTGTTGCCTTGTCTTTCTTGCTGGTTCCTATTATTTGTATCCCATTGGGATTTCTAGTGTCTTTTTTATTCAACTCTTGGCTTTGCTCTTCAATAACACAGTAATTGACCCCAAACCTATCAAATGGCTACTTTGCCCTTATATTAAATTTGTGGGCACCAGCTCTCCAGGATTGACTGCTATGTGCCCTGTGTCTGATGCTGCTATAGTCTATGCAGTACATGATATTAGGATCTGTCAGTGAGCCATGAAAAACACATCAAGATTGGGCATACAACTAAAACTGAATGAGGGTTACACAATGTATAAATTTATTAAAAGTCGCTAAGCTGTACACTTAGAATGGCTGAATCTTATGACACATAAATTATACCATAGTAAATCTTAGTTTAATCAGGTAATGGAAGTAGGTAGGACAAGTTTGCAGTGACACTGAATCCATCCAGAGAGTAAATTAGTATAGAGGGTGCTATCATCATGACAAGGGCTGACCACATAGAAAATCAGCTCACAGAGTCAAAGCATGGGGACTGTTAGTTACTTTACAGCCTCAATTCTGCAAGAGGGCTAGACTAAGTACAAGTGAAACGAGAGACTGAAGATTAAGCAGAGTGAAGAAAGCTCATGGGAGGAATATTCAGATGCAGGAACTTAACGTTAAATGCAAGTTTAGAGTGGTTCCTACTTCTTTCTTGCTGGATCCAATCAGTATATCATCAATACAATGGACTGGTGTGATATGTTGTTGAAAAAAAAGGAGTAGCTATGACTGAGAAAGCCAAACTAAAACGTGGCACTCATTCCTGTGAAGCAAGGACACCCCGGGCATACTAGACCAGGGGTCAGCCACAGAGCACCCACTTCTATCCACTCTTACCATTCTCTGCCCTCCCAAACAAGACCCAGTATGGGTTGAAGTTAGTTTAATCAAGTCTTTCTTTTGTTAGAAGTAGCTCAGTAATTTAGGATGAGCCTTTGTTGGCAGACCCACTTGTATTTTTTCCAAGAAATGTTTAATTTTTCCAAAATTTTATTTCTTGAATTTCTAAACATAGATGAAAGTATTTTTTAAAGTAGTGAGAAGGAGGTTTTGAGTTTTTATGGCTTTCACATTTTCCAAGTGATACTGAGAGAATGAAATTCAGTCAAGATATAGTTAGTTAGTGCCTACTGTGTGCAAAGCACCGTGTTAGATACTGGAACTGCAAAGATGGACAGCCATCATTACTATCAAGGTACTTGCTATAGATGAGAACATCTGTGTCCCCCAAAATGCATAGGTTAAATCCTAACATCCAATGTGATGGTACTCGGAGGTTGGAACCTTTGGGAGGTGATTAGGTTACGAAGATAGAGCCCTCATGAATGGGATTAGTGCCCTTATAAAGGAGGCCCCAGAGAGCTCTCCCGCCTACTCCGTCACGTGTGGACACAGAGTGGTTGGTAGTCTGCAATCAGAAAGTGGGCTTTCACCAGACACCAGCTGCCAATGTCTTTATCTTAGGGTTCCCATCCTCTAGAACTATGAAAAATAATTTATGTTGTTTATAAATCACTTAGTCTCTGATATTTTTGTTAAAGCAGCCTGAACAGACTAAGACAGTATTTATCAGAGAGGTGAGGTACAGAAATACCAGTGTTCATTGTGTATATAAATACAATGGGCTGTGAGTGTTCAAACGCTTTAGAGCATAACATAACTACCTAGTCTACACTGAGGAATCAAGGACTAGGTCAAACCAAAGGTGACATTTGCAGGAAGAGCTGAAGGAGAAAAGGATTTTGAAAGGTGGACAAGGTAGATGATAGCATTCCACCCGTAGAAAATAAGATGCAAAACTATGAGATCATATGACATGTTCTTCCTTTAAACACGGGAGAAACTGACATCTTCCAGGAACTACATAAAGTATAGTGTTTCTGGAGAGGGGATGGGAGAGGAATGATGGGGCTTGAAAAAATCATTATAGGCTATATGTATCAGCTAGTTAAGGCAAGTCACTGGAAAATTCTGAGCAAGGGAATCACATACTAAAAACCCTTGGAAATCTGTGAAGAGGATGGACCAAAGAAGGAGGAGACCTATACTCAGGGGCTTCGGCCACATCCAGGTAAGGCATGATGGGTGGATTGGAGAGAATGGAATGGATATTTAGTATGTAAGATGGACACAACAATTAGTAAATAACACTAACATTTATACAGCTCTATTTGTCAGGTACTGGCACTGTACAATGACTAAAACTCAGGTTCTGGAATCCAACTTCCTGAGCTCAGCATTGTGTCTCCTTCCATTAACCATCATAAGCAAAGTGCCCAGCTTCGCTGTACCTTATCTGTCAAATATGACCTACTCCATGGGACCATGAGAATTAATCAGTTACTAAATGAAAGACATTCCAGTGCCTGGAACGTAGTAAGCACTCAAAAATGTTAACAATTATTATTATCTCATTTCACAGATGAGTAAACTATAATATACTTAAAGAGTAGGTAGCTGTATATGAATGTGTTTCACACTCACGTTTGTATTAACTCTAGAGCATGAGCATATTAACTTTTCTCATGACTCCAAGTCCTCTGACTGACAGACTATGCTCAGTGATAGAAGCTTGAGAAGGAGAAAAGATTTCAGATGATCAGACGATCTGGTTTTTATTTGAATGTTCTATTTAAACTTTGGATTTCCTATATTTTCAGGTTAGGTAGTTACACAATCTTTAATTCCAAGGGCTTATTTGAGATTGATTATACCTTCATACTCTATTTTAAGAGCAGTTGTTTTTCACTAATAGCCCTTGATGCTCCCAGTAAGCACCAATTAAACTGGAGAGTGAATAACATATCTAGAGACTGGACTGGACCAATCAAATTCTCCTTCCTGAATATTAACCCAAGAAATTTGGTAGCTGCATGGTGATAGACTGTGGATGGAACAGACACTTTAGGGAATGCAGTAGTCTGTTTCAGGTTAACAAGATTTATATAGGCAGACTATAGAAGGTTTTGCTAATTAAGAAGTTCTGATTTTATCACACTGACAAAGAAAAATCACCAAGATTTTGAGTAGGAGAGTTTCTTCGTGAAAATAAATAAGGATATTGAATTTATAAGGTTAAGTAAAGTTTATTGAAGGCTAAAGAGGTCAAGTTTATTGGGAACATAAATTCTTAGGTCATAGTACTGACAGTTGATAGTAATGGATAGATGAAAAGCCTTTCTAACAAAGAATTTACAGTACTTAATGATAAAATGTAAAAGGTAAATGAAAGAGAGGAACCAAAAGTTGACTAAAATATTTTGAGTTTAGAGTGCATATTACTAAAAAAAGAGATTCTAAGAGGCAAAGATGCTTTTAGGGCATTGAATTAAAATTTTGAGTACATTGAACCTCAGATAGTGACAGACCATTTAACTGAAAATATCTAACTCGATGCTTGATATTAAAAGATTTCATAGCTGGAAAGTATCTTAGAAATTATCATGACCCAATTGCTTTATTGCTTGAGTGAGAAAAATGAGATCTAGAATGATAAATAATTTATTCAATATAACACAATAATTAGTACAGAACCAGAACTTAAACCTTTTGGCTTCCAAATCCAGTGCTCTTGACTACATTGCAGTACCTTCTCTAACAGATTCTTAGTGAGGTCATTCTGGTAGCAGAGTGGAGGATGGGATTCAGGGATGCAAACTAGAGTCAGGGCACTGGTAGACAGGCCGTCTCACAGCATTCCCAGTGAGAAGTTATGAAGGCTGGCACGAGGCAGTGCAAGTTAAAGTGACTAGACTATACACTCGGGGTATGAGAAAGGTAAAATGGGCATAATTTGGTGTAGGAGGCATTTAGGATGCTCTACAGGCATTTAACTAGGAAAATGGAAAGGCAGTGGTGGCTTAAACCAAAATAGAAACCTAGAAAGGGGTGTAGGTTTTAATTGGAAATCTGACAGTTCAGACTGGGATGCACTGAATTGACAATTATTTGTCTTCTCATAGGATTTGGAGAAACAAATGATATATGTCGGGTGTGGGATGCCAATGAAAATGGAAAAGCTGGCTTCCAAAGAAATACACCTAACTCTCTCACTGTACAAACTAAGCAACAGGTTATAGCAACTACAGAAAATTCGAGTGTTGGAGGAGTGATTTGCCTTGTGTTTTTCCATCCCTGGTGAGTCAGAGCTAAAGATGGCGCCTGTGGCAGGAGTCAGTAAGTGGGAGGGGGCATTGGGTGTAGAAAACTGATGAAGTAAAAAATAGTGGTAAAAGATAGGTAATCACCAGAAGAAACACAGAACTAAAGGTATTTCCAGCAGCCCCCCTTATCTCCAAGGGATATGTGATAGGACCCCCAGTGGATGCCTAAAACTGCAGATAGTACCAAACCCTATATATGCTATGTTTTTTCCTACATGGGCATACCTATGATAAAGTATAATTTATACATTAGGTACAGTTAGAGATTAACAACTAATAAAATAGAACAATTACACCAGTATACTGTCATATAAGTTATATGAACATGGTCTTTCTCAAAATATCTTACTGCACTCTTCTCACCCTCTTCTTGTGATTATTTGAGATTATAAAATGCCTAACTGATGAGATGAAGTGAGGTGAGTGATGTAGGCATTGTGACATAGCATTAGGCTTCAACTGACCTTCTGACAATACATTAGGGGGAGGACAATCTGCTTCCAGACTACGGTTGATCACGGGTAACTGAAATCATGGAAAGCAAAACTGTGGATAAGGGGGCACTGTTCTCAGGAGTAGAACTTTGTGAAGAAGTAGTGAACCAGGAATTTCTTACTTTTCCCTTATAAGCCTTTGTATATTATTAATGCCTTACCTTAATAATAATTTATTCTAAACACTTTTAAAGACATAAAATTATAAATTATGTCAAGGAGAGAAAAAAATGGGATCGTGATGCTAACTAATATACAATAATTACATATTTTTAGAACTTTACATACTAAGTGTACAAAGATAATTTTAAATGTGAGAACAAGGGAAGTCCCTTCTTGCTTGTGGTAGAGAATCTGACCTGAGTCCTCCAAAGCAAGGCTGGTAATTACTCACAGCAGGGCTTGGGAAGCCCCTATGTTTTCACACTTTGTAAGAGTGATGAAGTTAGCTCTCAATCTTGCAAAGAGATACCATTTGAACAATAAGATGGATATTTAGGCATTAATAGTCACAAAAGGCCTTACTTACAGGATGAAGGTCTGAAATGTGCCTTTTGTTCAGATGAGGCCTGTCTTCATAGATGAAGGATGAGCTGTCTAGACAGTGTCCCTTAATAACAGGAAAGGGCTCTGGATTCTCCTAAGTGTTGCTAGACAGACTCTGGCACTACAGACACCGTTCTGTGCTGCATTAATCCAGAAATGATATTTTTCAGACCTGTCAGATGCATCTCATCAACTGTTATAAATTCAAACTAGTTGATTAAACACCAATGAAGTGGTTTGGATACCAAAGGGGTACCTAATAATATGTAAAAATAAGGCCATGCCTGTAAACTAGGGTCTTTTAGGCACAATGATCTGCGTCAATTTGCTGCCATCTAGTGTTCACTTTAGAGACCTAAACTGAGCACACCCTGACATTTTTTTTTTTTAATTCTTAGTCTCTGAAGCAGTTCCTGGTTTTCATGGGGCCTTATGAGACCGAAATAAAAATATTTTCCTAATAAAAGAGTATTCATATTTAGACAAAAAATCTATAAACAGCTTTATACATTGTGGGCAACTCAGTGACTTCTGATATAATACATATCTGTAGGTTTATCAAGTTTTCTTAGCATGTCACCACACAGAAAGTTTGTAAAGAAGAATAATTTCAGTAAGTCATCTGTTAAATTTGAATGGCAATCACTGTTACAAGCACTTACTAGTAACCCATGAAATTCCCTGTAACATATATTAAGAGTTGATAGAGAGCAATTCTTTTATAGCCAGTATGTCAAAGAGATACTCTGGGGGGAAAAAAATTCTGAAAATCAGCTAGAAATACTGACTAAATTACATCATTGGGCTCACTGAAAAGTAAATGAAATTCTCAGGGGCCCAAAGAGAAGAGAGAGAGCTGAAAAAAAAGCGGTAAGCAGGGACCGAAGACATTCCTGCCTAGAGGCATTTACTGGTTCCCAGAATGTAACCTCTCAAACCACAGGACATGAAGCCTTGTTCAGTGTGGGAACTAAGGTCTCTGCATAAAGCTGGAGCCCTCAAAAGACTGCACCTGCAAAGAGAGACAAAGAGGCTTGAATGGGCTAAAGTTTGGATAGAGAAAAAAAAAAACTCCCCTCTGAATTATAAACATAGACTCTACACAGAATTTGGGTTCAAATCTATACTAACCTGATAGGTTGTATATGGAACATAAGAAAAGGAGAAAGGTCAGAGATTACTCCAAGGTGTCTGGTGTTTGGCTTTAGTAACTGGAAAAAATGTAGTTGCCATTATGAGATGAAGAAAGCTTCCAGTGGGATTTATCTGAGGAAGCAAACGATTATGATTTCAGTGTTGGACAGAATTAGTTTGAGATGCCTATTAAACGCTGAAGTAAAGATATCTAGTATGGAGTTGGATATATCTGTCTGAAGTTCAGGCGAGAAGAATGGGCCAGGGAGATAGCTTTGGGAGTATCTGTGTTGGGACTAGAGAGACTGGGAGTGATCACTAAGTGAGTAAATGTAGATAGAACAAAGATCCAAGCGGTTAGCTCTGGGAAATTCTAATAAATACCAAGAGATTAAGGAGACAAGCAAAACTAAAGAAGGAGACCGAGAAGGAGGAAAAGTAGAAAAATGTGAAATCACCAGTTATAAAATATAGTAAGAGAAGTTAATGCATTCAAAATAGCACCAGAAATATATATATAATACTGAGGAATAAATTTAATAACAATATGAGAGACTTATATGAAAGCTCTTAAGTTTGAAAAACCCACCATATTTACTTTTTTATTATAATTGGTAAGGAAACTCTGGAATTAGATGATACAGTATGAAGCCATTAAAATGAATGAGATAGATGTACATTACTGACATAAAAAGACTTCTAGGATAGTAATAGATGATAACGACAAGAACAAGGTGGCATGACAAAATCTATAGTATAAAATTATCTTTACAATTCAGTATTTTAGTATATACACGAAAGAAGGTCTGGAACAATGTACAAAAAATTATTATCAATGATTAATTTATGGCAGACTTTTAGTGCTACATTGTAGACATCTGGATGACTGTTTGAATTTTTACCATGAGTACATATGAATATTACTAACAAAGCTAGAATTTTTAATGAAGCTTATGTGGCAGAAATAATAGCATGGAATGAAACTAAAACATAAAATTAATTTAAGAAAGGACTAGTAAACATCTTACATACAATATGACCAAAATTAAAATGTGCATGGAAAACAGACTGAAAAAATAAATTGCCAAAATAGCTACATAAGATTCTTTGTGAATAGTAGCACTGAGTATTTTTCTTTCCTTTTTTCTGTGGTTCTATGTCTTTCAAATTCTCTATAATGAGTTTTCTTACTTCTCTTTTTCCTGTTCACTATGAAAATTTCCAAACACACAAAGAACAAGTATAGTTAAATACCAGGCACCTATCAGCCAGCTCCAATAACCATCACAATTTAGATATATATGTGTTATCTTTCCTGCACCTGTTTTTTTTCTGGAATATTTTAAAGCAAATCTCAGATATCTTGTCATTCTATTCTATGAACTTAAAAAAAGTCATATTCTTATATAACCACAATACCATTATTTCATCTATTAAGAATTTATAAAAATTACTAAATATCATCTCAGAGATTAAAAATCTCTGCCTAAAACGTGTCCTTACACAGTTGGCTTGTTTTCAATGAGAATCCAAAGTCCAATCATTGCTTCTGTATACTTCCAGAACCTTACTTCAGCAGATATGAACTGAGTTGTGAACCCCACCCCAAAATTCATGTTAAATACTTAACCTTAATACCTCAGAATGTGACTGTTTGGAGATACATTTTTTAAGGAGGTAATTAAGTTAAAATTAGGTCATTAGGGTGGGCTCTAATCCAATATAACTGATGTCCCTCTAAGAAGAAGAGATCAGGACACAGGCAGATACCTCTAAGACTATATGATGACACAGGGAGATGGCAGCTACCTACAAGCCAAGGACAAAGGCCTCAGAAGAAACCAGCCCCGCCAGCCACATTGGTCATGGACTTCTAACCTCCAGAATTTTGAGAAAATTTATTTCTGTTGTTTAAGCCACACAGTCTGCAGCATTTTGTATAGCAGCCCCAGCAAACTAAAACAAGCAGTAACACCAACATCTGTTCTAACTGGTTAGTGCACACATCCTGTACAGGGGATAAATATTTTGTGTATCCACCATATGTCTGTTTTGTTCAGTAAGTTCACTATTTTAAAATGTATTAAATGCTTTGAATACCCTAAATCTTTTTCCATGAATAGTTGGCCAATTTTATTATTATTATTATTATTACCAAACTACCCTTTATTACTTGTCTCTCCTAGTACCAGTAGAGTGACCTTACTCTTGCATCTTCAGTTAGTGAGAGTAAAAGTGACATATCTACTTTCTCCATTCTGAATGAGTTTCATGAAAAATTCATGTTTACTATATACTCAACTGCCACCTGGACATATCCCACTGAAACTAAATATCTTTTCCTCCATACCTTCTCTTCCTGCTTTTCCATTGTTAATTAATCAATTAGCCATTCTCTACCTGGTTACTTAAGCCAGAAATCTCAGTACCTTTACAACTTTTTTTATAATTTTAAAATACTTTTAAACTTACAGAAAAATGGCAATAGTATAAAAAACTTCCATCTTTGCCCAAATTCTCCAGTTGTTAACATATTACACTTGCTTCATTCTGTTTCTCTCTATATATATTTATATTTACTTATTTACATATTTTTTTCTGAACCATGTAAGTTGCATACATGAAGCTTCATTATCTTTAAATACTTCAGTGCATATTTTCTAGAAACAAAGATATCTCCTACATTACCAGAGTGTAATCATCAAAATCAGGAAATTAACATTGTTAAAATACTACTGTCTAGTCCACAGATCCCATTCAAATTTTGTCAATTGCCCCAATAATATCCTTCATAGCAAAAGATACAATTTAGAGTCATGTTCCATTTAGTTGCCATGTCTCTTTAATCTCCTACAATCTGAAAAAGTACTTTAATTATTCGTCTTTCATGACCTCGACACTTTTGAAGAGAACAGGTCTATGATATTGTAGAATATCCCTCAATTTAGGGTTGGCTGATCTTTTCGCACAATTAGATTCAGGTTATGCATTTTGGGCAGGAATATCACAGAAGCGTGTTCTAAGTGTCTTTTACCAGGTGGCACGTGATATCGATTTGTCCTATTACTGGGGATGGTAACTTTAGTCACCATTGCCAGATTTCTGCACTGTCAAGTTTCTGTTTTTCCCTTTGTTATTAGTAAGGATTTGGTCAGGAGATAATTTGAGATTATATCTGCCTATATATCTACATATCATCTATTATGTTCCTCTTAAAACTCTTACCCTCCAGTTTTAGCATATGTTGATGATTCTTGCCTGAATCGGTTTTTACTATAACGGTTGCCAAATAGTGATGTTCTATCTATATCATTCTTCTGTTTTTTAGTTGGCAATCTAATGTAAGAAAGAGCTTTTCTTTATTTCCATTTTTAAAAATTCATGTATTTCTTTCAGTATGGACTCACATATTCTTATTTTATTCAGTGCATCATAATCTATTAACATTATAGTGGTGCTTAGGTTGACACAGGATGTAGTCGATGGGGGCTCCTTCAAGCTGGCTTCCATGTCCCTTTGATATGTTTCATCATTTTGTAAGAACTTCTTTAATTTCTGGTACAACAAGATTTTCCAGCACATGTTGCACTTTCCTGCCCCCACTCTGAATCAGCCATTTCTCCAGAGAGGCTCTAGTTCCTTTTCGTGGAGAATGGTGTTTAGAAACCAGTATCTACGCACTAAATACTCATTGCTTCTAGGATATCATTGTTCCTAGAACTTTTTAGCAGAGACAGTTAGGGAAAAAATAGATAGGTAATAGATAGGTAGATAGGTAGGTAGCAGACACACACACACACTTTTATCTGTTTCTTTATGTATTTATGGATACATGGAAAACTGAGTTCACACTAATATATCTAATTTTAATGCAATACTACTACAAGAGAAGAGTCTTCCAGAATTCCTCCTGTTCCTATTTGTAACTCCCTACTCTGTTAAGGAAAAACTTAGCTCCTATTAGCCTCAATATATTTATTACCTCACTCCCCATTCATGTAACCTTCATGGCCCTGATATGCTTTGTTAACTCTTCACTTGGCAAGAAGGGATAGAAGCTGGTCATCATTCTTGATTCCTTCCTATCATTCACTCCTCCCTCTAATCAATCAAGTCCTGACATTTCTACCTCCTAATTATCTCTCCAACTGGTGCACTTCTGTTCATTCTGACTGCTTCAACATTTGCCCTTACCACTATCATCTCTTACATGACCCACAACGGCATGTTAAGTAATATTCCTGGATCGAGATTTGCTTTCTTCCCATCCATTTTCTATAGTATAGCTAGAGTTTCCTCTCTGAAATTAAAAATTGACCATTTTAGTCCATGGTTAAAACCCTTCAGTGGTTCCTCACTGACCCCACATTACTGTCTGGATCTCTTCAAAACTTGCTTATCTTTCTTGTTTCACTTCTTCTGAAATCCTCTAGCCTCATTCTTGACCTAGTCAGCCATGCTTAATTTATTTTAGTTCTTGGATTATGCCAAACTTTCTTTTAGTGATCATTGTTGTTCACCTTTCTCTACCAGGAACCCTTTCTAACAAGAACAACTCTACACATTGTTTAGGTCTTTACTTAAATGTCACTTCTGCTATGAAACATTCCCTGACACCACCCCCCTACACCCCACCATCCTCCACCCCACCACCACCTCTGCAAGGTATTATAAAGGTCCAGGCAAGGGGTGATAGCAGGTATACCTCTCAGCCAGGCTGAGAGACTGGGGAATGTGTTGTGAAAATAATACCTTACTAAGAATGAGCAGCCAGAGTTATAACTTCTTTGTAAAAGTGGGTACTTACATCACAGTTGTGAGAACAGATAAAAAGTACATAAAACACCTATAAAGCATAGCTCCTAGGAGGAGAGCAATATACATCACCAATTACTCATTCAACAAATGTTCATGGAATACTATTTGATAGGTACTGTGGTAGATGCTGGAACTAGAAAAAATAAATTATAATGCAGACATGATATAAATTATTATTTATATAATGATTAAAATATAATTTATATAATCAGTGTCCGAAACATAACAGTGAATATGGTAGGAGTGTTTAGAGGGATTAGTCAACCTGGTTAAGATTCAAAAGATGGATAACATTTGGGCTGAGACATAGAGGAACAGGAGTTTACAACGAGGGATTTTTCTGGGAGTAGGTACAATATGTGCAAAACTGGGGTATGAGAGCATTTGGATTGTTTTGCATGGTACACATAATGCAATATTGCTGAAGCATAAAATTGAAATGAGGCAATGAGAGATGAAACCAGTCAGCGAGATGGAGTGTCTTATATCTTAGGCAAAAAATTTTTCTCCTACGGATCTCCTGTGAAGAATTTTCAGTAGAGTGGCATGATTAAGATTTACATTTTTTGTGAGGTCATTCTGGTAGCAGTATGGAGAACGGAATTCAGGGATCCAAACTGGAAGGGCACTGGTAAAGAGGCCGTCTCACAGCAATCCCAGTGAGAAGTTATGAAGGCTGGCATGAGGCAGTGGAAGTTAAAATGATTAGAAAGGTAAAATGGGCATAATTTGGTGTAGGAGGCATTTAGGATGCTCTACAGGCATTTAACTAGGAAAATGGGAAGGCAGTGGTGGCTTAAACCAAAATAGAAACCTAGAAAGGGGTGTAGGTTTTAACTGGAAATCTGACAGTTCAGACTGGGATGCACTGAATTGACAATTATTTGTCTTCTCATAGGATTTGGAGAAACAAATGATATATGTCGGGTGTGGGATGCCAATAAAAATGGAAAAGCTGGCTTCCAAAGAAATACACCTAACTCTCTCACTGTACAAACTAAGCAACAGGTTATAGCGCACGACTACAACTACAGAAAATTCGAGTGTTGGAGGAGTGATTTGCCTTGTGTTTTTCCATCCCTGGTGAGTCAGAGCTAAAGATGGCGCCTGTGGCAGGAGTCAGTAAGTGGGAGGGGGCATTGGGTGTAGAGATGACGTTTTTCTTTTTGTTCTGCTTTAATCACATAGTGAAATAACTCAACGCCAGAAGAATCATGGATAATTTTTTCCTTAAGTTTTGGTCTGTAGTACAATTCTTCATTCCTCACCTTAAAAGGATGTTGCATTTCGCAGGCGCAGTCTCTTGGCTGAGGACGTCTGTTTCTTTGCCTCATTCATGTTTCTCCGCTTTGGCGGGTGCCACGACAGCCTCCCGGTCTCGCTTGGCCCTCTCCCATTTTTCCCCGCGCTGGCTACAGTTCTGAGCATCGGGCGCTTTTTCTGGGGTGATGCAGGGACTGGCCTCAGGCTCAGAAGGTCGCCCACGTGTTCGCACGGTCCCCCAGCCAACCCGCTCCAGGGTGAGAGGACGTGGTCATAGTCTCGCTTTTCGCGCGCGGGCGTGAGGAGCGCCGCGCGCGGCTCCCAGAGCGCGTGCCCAGCAGCAGTCTGAGGCCCCGCTGGCGAGCGCGCGCTCGCCGCCTCCGCAGGCGCCGCACTGCGGCACCTCCGGACCCAGGCGAAGGCGGCGCGGGGCGGGGCCGCTGGGGGCGCCGAGGCTGGGCAGAGGTTCAGGCGGGGAACGTGGGACGCATCGGTTGTCATGGGGACGGCGGCGTAGGCAGACGCTGGCGTCAGCGGGCGGCGTGCTGCCCGCACTGCGGCAGCTGACCTGCTCTCAGAACCTGGGCAGCTGGCAGCTGTGGTGGCTACGCGGTCGCCTTCCTCACGGCCCGCCCCGCCTCGCGCGGGGAGCTTCTGCGCACGGCCCCCGGCGCCTGCGCTGGCGGGACGGGCTGTCTGCCGCTCTGCGCTGACCTCTGCGTGAGTATGCTCTAGGTCCGCTGTGGCGGGAGCTCGAGCCCGGCGCTCGGCCTGCCCCGGCCTTCTTGGGGGGGCGGCAGATTAGGGAGCTGCTCAGGTCTGAGGGCGCGGGGGACGGGGTGCCGGGAGGCCAGGCGGGGCCGCACTGCGCCGCGGAGCGGAGGGATGTGGTTTTTGAGAGAGACTGCTACGTACTTTTCCTCTTCTGGGGTTCATCTCTCCCGAGCGTTCAGCGGGATGTCCTGAAGAGTGGACGCAATCTTTGCCTTCCCAACTGCCGATTGTGGTTTAAAAGCGTTTAAATGAGATGCGCACCGTTTATTTTCTATTAGGGTGTCAACCTGGTGCTGAATCTTCAGCCTGTGAAACGCCTTCTTAATTACATCTGAGAAAAAGTGATCGATGTACGTTTACAAGAAAAGAGTTAATTACATTAGTAGGGTCGTTTCGTTATGTATACAAATAGAAAAAAATAAACGTAGACTAAGAATCCCTATCAAATGGTTGTGCTTCATTTCAGCATTACTGTGAAAACATCTGCTTGACTGTAGTATATGGCTTCTCCTTTTTTTGAGAAACGGATGCTAACAGTTTTTCACCTGTTGCATTAACGATTGCTTGGACTTTCAGGAAGAAGATTGTTTTAAGGACTGTAGGAAATTTTTTTGTGTAAGATTGGAAAGAAATTCAATTACGAAAAGTTTTTTTTAAATCATATTTAGGATCTTGTTTGTTTACGGAGCCTATATTGATTTATTAATTGAATTATGTATACAGAGTTTTTGTTTTTTTCCCGTGCTATAAAATTCGGTTAAGGGGTGAATTATCCAACTCTGCTTTTTCTCCCCTTGATCTGTAGTCATTTATTGGCTGATAATCAGGTGTTTATGGTAAAAGTAAAATAAGAAGAAACGTAGTGCAGATAATATTCCTGTTCAGTACCTCTTGGCACCTCCTGTAAAAGGGATTGTGAGGGAGAAGCGTTAAATAATGGCATACATGAGGTTCAGGAAATGTCATCTTAAGTTTCAAGTTAATTTTTGCCGATGATGCTGATCAAATATTAGTCACTTTTTAATATATTTACTATAGTACACATTAAGATTTAGAGATGGTTTTGAGGTCTGTTTGCTGTGTTACCAAATAATATTAGTGTTCAGTCAATTGTTCATTAAATAAATAATAGTAAATAATATAAACATGTAATTTACTTAATGCTTTTTATCTATTGCATATTGTTTTTAAATGCTATAATAATGGACATAAAGTAATTACTGAGCACCTATAATGTGCCAGCCACTGTGCTTGTCAGTATTTACTTTACTCCTTACAATAAAGTAGGTGCTGTAGTTAAAAAAAAAAAACCCAAAAAACAAAAATAACAACTCTTAGTTAAATTAAGTAGCTTGCTCTGGGCCACACATTTAGTAAGTGGTAAAACAAGAGCTTAAGCCTGAGTCTTTCTGATTCTAGAACTATTACTGCCCACCCCCCCTCTACTTTTTAAATGGGAAAAACAGACGAAGAGAACACAGGCCTGGCCTATTTGGTAGGGGTCATAGAATATTGTACTGGGGTGAAAATTCAGGGCTGAAGTAGAAGGTATGAAGGTGAAGATACTTGGGGAGCACAGAAAAGTAATTGCATGTCAAGGTTAGAATGCTTCCCAGAGAAGATAACTGTTTGCATTTAGTGTCAAAGGATAGTTAGGAGTTTGTTAGGGATAAGAAAGGGTTTTCTCAGGAGACAAAGGTATATATGCAATGATACAAAGACAAGAGTTTGGCCTATTTGAGGGCCTGCAAGTAGTTTCACATGACTGGAGCACAGAATGTGTGTTCAGGTGTAGCTGGAGAATTGGAAGTAAAGAAAGGCAAGGGGTCATTTTGTAAGTAGCCTTGGACCCTAATGGTCAGGGTTTCATATTTTTTCCAGTGGGTGATTGGGAGCTAGTGTAGGTTGTTGAACAAAGAATTGATATCATCACGTTTGTGTTTAGAAAATTCCTCTGTTTATAGTGTAGAGGATGATTGATTATTTTAAAAGGGAAGGGTGATGGAGGTATGGAAGCAATCTTAAACAGAAAAATTCTTCCATAGCCGTCATGTCCCTCAAAGCTGCTGCCTCTCACTGCCTTTGGGGTAGGGGAAGACAGTTGGAAACAGAATTGTAGGAAGAATTACCTACATGTTTCTTCTACGGGGCTCACCTTGAATTCATTCCCTGACCTGTGGTTGCCAGATTTCTGCCTTTCCATGAACAGCTTTGCACATGTGACTTCCTGACCACAGATCCAGTAGACACTCTTCAAAAGTGGCAGTATCTCTTGGTACTATACACAATGGAAACGCTTATTTCTTAAAACTCTTTTTCTCTTCATTACTTATTCCAAATTTTTACCTGTCTCTCTGATGTCTTTTTATTTTGTGAGCTCCCAGAATTCTGTCCTTGGTACTTCTTTTTTCTTGTAACCACAAATGTGAAAGATTCCCAAATCTTCATCCTAGATCTCCCTGAAGGATTACTGTATTCTATTACCTACCAAACATAATCGAATTGTGTATATATATTTAAATGTAGATTTACACACAACACACACACACACACACACACATACAGTAACAGCTATCATTTTAGAAGGGCTTGCCATGCTCTAAGCATTGTGCCAAGTGTTTTACATCATGTTCTTATTTAATTTTTACAAAAACCATATGAATTATTTACTATTATTCTCTTTTGTAAGATTAGGAAATTGAGGTCCATAGAGATTTCCTCTACTGACAGGTAGAACTGAGATTTGAATTCAGAGTCAGATAGTGGAGCCAATGCTTGCAGCCACTTAATACCCTTAAGATAACCAACCTCAACATGCCCCACTAACTTTACTGTCCCTATTAGAAGTATCTGTTACACTTATAACAGCTGATATTTATTGGTGCATGTTCTAAGGCACTGTTCTAAGTCATTTAACCCTTATAACAACCCTTTGAAAAGGTAGCATTAGACATGATTTTACAGATAAGGAAACAGATGGCCTAAGGTCACACAAGTAACCACAGGAAACTAATTCCAGAACTTGGGCTTTAAACTGCTCCACTATACCTACCCTATCCTGAACTGTATTTTAATTAATGATGTTGCTGGATTATTCTATTTCCAGAAACAAGAATCATCGTTGACTCTTTGTCCTGCTTCTTCAGTAGTTTTTATTTAATTGGCCTAAAATGTCTAAAATGTCATACATTTTCTGCTCAGAGGAAAAGAGAAATTAAGCTAAATATAAATAAGTTTTTTCTTTATTACTCATAGTCATAATATTAGTTCGGCTGTTTTCCTAGATATTGAATGACCATGGAATAATATAAATATTAAATCCTTATTAAGTCCTTATTTGCTTTACATTTGTTTACTTATGTGCTGTCACATTTCAGTTATTGATGTACTTACTTTTGTATCCTCTCTCTTTTCTAATTTGGGATATTAGGAAGTAGATGACCAGGCTTATTAGATCTGTATCTACTAGAAAGAGTAAATACAGGCTCCTATCAATAAAGCATGGGAGTTTTTTATTATGTGTATTTAGTGATGTCTGTTTTGTCTGTGTATGAGATAGTTGTTAATAAGTTAACTCATATCATTACATGTGTTTGTATAAACACTTTTTTTATTTTAGTATCTCTTCTCAGGCTTTTATTATAGTTGGGTTAAAAATACCAAAATACCCTTAATACCAGAGAAACCTGAATGTGGGTCCCCAGGGATCTGGAGCTTTAGCTGATAATTGCTGAAGCAACTCAACTATGTTTTTCTTTTCTTTCTCCTTTTTTAACAGTCTTCAGTTTTATTCTTAAAAATGTATGCATATTGTATGTTTAATATGGAAATTAGTATGTTTGTTTTGGACCTACCCCACCATTTTTAAATAAAATAGAAAATTCAAGAACATATATCTGAGTTTATCCATGGTTTTGATACACAATAATACACATCCAGGAATTTATTTTAGGAAGATGATAGGAATGCTTGTGCTTAACCTTCTCTGTTGTTGTGGCATTTTTAGTGGCAGATACAAAGATATTTAAATTCACTATCTGTAAATGTGCTACCCACAGGCATACTTTACTAATGTAACAGTGTGTACTCTTGGGAAAGCCAATCCTGAAATGGAGTTGTTGTTCTTAAAAGTGCATTGAAATGTTCGTTTTTTTACTTAAAACACTCTTAAAAGTGTATTAGCATACAAGTTAGGTGTTTATTGCCTTTCAAATTTTTTTTAAATTTCTTGTTTCAAATATATGAATATTTTATTCAAATGTGATCCAGTTTTATTCACTTTACTTCAGTCTCTAAGCTGATTCAAATATTTCAAGTTATTTGCATATGACTGGGATAAGAGAACTTGGTTTTATTGGTACAAACCTGATGAGATAGTAGACAAACAATGACATGATCTTCCATGAAAAATATTTTATTACTTTGTTTGGAAATTCTGTTATTACAAGTAAATCCTCTTTGTTTTAATAGGATTCTGATTACAACTCAGTGCTCTCCATAAAGCTGAAATATGCCCACTGGTAAGACTTTTATAAAATTTATATATGTCATACGTATTTTTTTTTAATTTTAAAGTTTGGATTATTTTAAAGGGTTTTTTGACCAATTAATAAAGTTGATGTCATCAACCAAATACTACATTTAGAGATCTTTAATAGTCTTTTATTCAATTTTCTATTTAATGCTGGTTACTAAGGTTAGTATGTATTCAGTGGATGGGAGTTTAGGACTCAGCTGGACAAAGTAATATGGTTAGTTTTTATTCTTTACCATCAAAATGGATGTTTTCCTCTGGAGCTGGCATTGGCAGACTTTTTCCTAAAGGGCGCGCTAGTGAAAATTTTAGATTTGTTGTCTGCTACAACTACTCAGCTCTGCCATTGAATCACAAAAGCAACCAAAACAGTTTTAACAGAGTGGGCATGGCTGTGTTTCAGTAACACTACAAAAACAGGTGATTGTCCTCCAGGCTGTAATTTGCCAACACCGGCTCTGGGACTTCCATTCATTCATTCACTCCAAACAAGTTTATTGAATAGTTTCTTTGTGCTAGACTCCATCATAGCAGCAAGGGATGTAGTTATGAACTACAAACTGTAGTGGGAGAAACAGACAGTATATTTATTATTAGATATACAAATAATTGTACAGTTTCAAGTTGGGTTAAGTGCTGTGAAGGAATTCAACACTCTGCTGTGTGAGAAAGGGGGAAATTTAGATGAGGTTGTCAGGAAATGTTCCACTTTAGGGGCAACATTTCAACAGACAGCTTAAAGATGAGGAGTTAAAGGAAGTTTGCACCAAGTAGAAGCAGCTTCACAGGGAATGTACTTGTTCTGGCAGAGGAACTAAAAGAGCAGTATGGCTAGAGTGTAGGGACCTAAGGGGATAGTTGTCTTGATTTGAAGTTGTGAAGGTAGGCAGGCTGGTAAGTGAAAGACTTCTTGTATTTTATCCTAAGTGAAATGGGAAACTCACAGGATTGTAAGCAAGAGAAAAAGATGGTCTGATTTATGTTTTAAAGGATAAAGCAACTTTAGACTTCTACTACATGTCAAATGCTGGTTATTGACCAGGCAAGTGTTAGCCATTTTTCATGCAAAATAGATCTTTAACATAGGATTATTTTGATTTCACAGATAAGGAAGCTGAAGTTTAGAGAGTTAAGTAACTTGTTTAAGGCCACATAACTACAGTGGTAGATGCTACTGTGCATAATAAGAAAGAAGTTAACAAAGCATACTCTTTTAGAGGGAGTACAGAATAAGAGGGATACAGGTAAGTGAGGTATAACCAAAGCCGAAGAAAAGTTTTTTAAGAAGGAAGGACTGATCAGTTCTGTGTAGCTGGAGAATTCATGCAAGTTTTTGTAAGATTGTGTTCTTTAACATAATAATAATGCAGGTATGTGTTATATTACAATTGTTTAGAAAATGACATACATCTTTGTTATTTGTAGTTGAGAGTGAAGCCAAGGTAAATACGGAAGTTTGCTTTGAGGAATCGCTTAAGACCCACAATGATCTAATATGTGAAAGAAAAAAACTGAAGAAAAATATTGGCAAATCTGGAGAAAAAATCTCAGTGAGTAATTGATCATTTGGTAATGGCGACTAATGTATCTGCATAAAATTACAACTTTCATATTAAAACTCTAAGGAACTTTGGAAATTAAAAAGAAATCTATTTCATGTTCAAAAACATGGAAAAATAAAGCTTACATTGGAATCAACATCACTTTTGGAGTATTGAGTCTTAAATGCTGTCCTACAAGAATAACATAGACAAACTGGTGAGAGCGACTAGGGAAGATGAAACTCAAAACTATCTGTATTTCATATTTTTTAAGAAAATAAAGATTTTTAGCCCAGAATTGTGAAGAACTAAGGAAGTAATATCTCACTTCAGATATTCAATGACTCATTTTTTACTTAGACTTATTCTTCTGTTTCTACCAGCAGAAACAAGAGAAATCAGTGGAACCTTACGGCAATAATTATCCTTTTGTACTCGAAATACACTTTCAAATGATAGAATTATTGGCAGCACACTTGAAGGGATTAAAAATACAGAACTCAAAGCAATACTCAAAGTAGTCAGCAATTATCTACAACCTGATGGTATTTACAATTAATGCACTATTCACTCTTCAAACCTGTCTCAGTATTTCAGTTACATCTTTTACTCCTTTGAACATAATCTCTTGTGTCCTCTTACACAGATGCAATGCAAAAACAAATAACTTCATGAATATTCTGGTAATTGGTATATAATATTTCTTTAGCAGGTTTCTTTATGAGTTATTTACGTCCTACATTTTGTTTGTAGGGAATTTTACTCTATTCTGTATTTTTTCATGCCACCTGTTCATTTTAGTGTTCTATCTGGCAACCATCTGTGTAATATTATATATCCTCAAGTGAATCAAAAATGAATACTAATGTTGAGCAGAATATAGCTGCATGCATGTGAGGGGTTCATAGTAACCAGAGTACTGCATAGTAACCAGTTTAGCACTACTGACAGACAGCGGCAGAATAGGTCTCCCATAGTAGATGCTACCCTAAAACAGAACGTGCTTCTGGTGGTACCAATATGTGATATGTTGGAATAGTAACATATTGAAGATGAAGCATTGCAGATTGGTATCTGCCCCTCCTTTGGATAAGGTGTACATTGGGCAAAAGACAGAACCCTGGAAACAGTTGTCTGCAGTATATTTTTGTGGACTCAGCCAACGTAGAACCTCATATTTTTTTTCACTGTTTTAACTGGGCTTTGTGAGCATGAACAGATGCATGTTAGGCCAGATTTGCTTAATTAAATTGACAACCAGAAAATGGGTAAAAGATAGGTTCATTTACCTGTAGCCCAGTTTTGATGTTGGGGACACACAAGTGTGAGGTGACTGACCATAATCTACCCAGCCTCTTTCGCACAAATGAAGCCATTCATGGTCTCTTTTTATTCAGAAATAAGTACACTGGGAAAATATTTAGGAAGAGATGTTTTCAGCTCAAAAGAAGGGGATCCTGGAGGTCTTAGAGGAAAGTAAAATACTTTTTAAATGATTTACTTTAGGAACTAGAGGAGGAATACCTGCTTTATTTACTAGATAACTAAATGCTATCTTTTAAGCACACTTGTAAACATTTTATATATATGGACATTTTCAATATAGCAGTAAAATTATGAGGTTTTATCTACATTTATAGATGAGGAAACTGGATCACAGAGGTGTTTCATAACTTACCCAATTTAAATAGTAGGAGAACCAGGATTCATATTGACTGACTGCAGAATCTACTGTCTTAACTGCAACCCAGAAGGACTTTTAATAAGAAATGAAGGCATAGGAACTCTATAGAACAAGGAATGGTATGTACAGAACAGATTGAGACTGAAAAGGAAGCAAGCTGAAATGGGAAAATTAAGCAAGGAAAAAGCCATAAGAGGATTCATAATAATGGCAGATTCATCTTACTATTTTCTGCCATATATCAGGCACTATGATAAGAACTTCACAAATACTATTTCTAATTCTCATATTAATCATGAAATATAGGTATTGGGGATTTTTATTTTGCACATGAAGAATTTTATACCGAACAGAGAACCACTTAACAAAGATGTTTGTGAGGGCCAAAAATAGATAAGACTTAAAAATCACAGTCTCTCCACACTCTACCTTCACTTGCCTCCCTAAAACTATATCTCAGGCCTAAAATAGTAGAATTGACACAGTGGAAAAATTTAATCAGTGATGTGGAAGATAAATTTGAGGCATTCTTCCATGAGAAGAAATGGCTAAAACTAAAATGAAAGAAATAATGAAAAAATGAGGACACTTAAAAATATTTGACTTACAAATAAGTGTTCCCACAGAACATTTGTAGACTTGGTAGCAGAAATTTCCAGCTTCCCATATGATGGCTCTTATCTGTGAAAGTGAGTCAGGAAATGATAACGTTGGATGTAAGACATAGTGAAGAAAGCTTGAAATAGCAACTGGAGAAGCTATAAAACAGTACAAATGAACAGATTATGCAACATAGAAGAATTATCTAGTAGCTTTAAGATCTCACTTCAGTTGTTTGACCATATTTTTTAATGGCACCAATTTTTGCAGTGGTTTGGGTTTTGCCAGCAGTATTCAACAGCCTGGTTATATAGTTAAAAAGATGAAGATCACTTAATTTGAACAGTGCCTAGAGTTTTGCCAGATAAGTGTGATGGATGGAATATATGAAAATGGCAAGAGATGATTGAAGTGGCAGTTCATGGAGTTAAAGCATCGGGAACTAAAGATAAGAGGGGCATGATAAATAAGGAGAATATATTGAGAGCATAGTGAACTAATTATTTTATACACCACTAAGTGGAGTGATTTGATACTCAGAAGTAGTAACTGGAACAAATAAATACAAATTGCTAAGTAGAGAATAAACATTTAAAGTATAGCTATTATTAATTTTGAAGTTGCATTTGTATTTTTGCCTATTAAAGGGAAAAATATGTTATGTTATGTTCATTAAATTGTTCTATATCTTGATTTCACTCAGTCATTTTATATTTGTAACTGTTATTTCATAGAGGTGATACCTTTTATGAATAACAGTTTCTAAAAGTTTTTGTTTTGTGTATTAAATTAATTTTAAAGGATGGAAAACATTCTAGATTCTCTAGCTGTCAATAATATCCTTCATTTGATTCAAGTATTCGTTCACCTTTGTCAACCACAACATCCCAAGGGCTGAGAGGTCAGCTCCCTAGACCCTCTCAAAGGCTGATCCTGAAAAACAAACCTTTCTTGGGATTTGCAAGATTTGAGCAACCCAGGCCTGCTAGGTTAACCCTTTTTTGCACCCTCTAACCAGACTAAAAGGAAAGAAGATGCCAATTATCAATATTAGTAATATATTAGAAATATATACATTGTTGTAGATGTAATAGACCTTAAAGAATAGTAAGGGAGTATTATGGGTAACTTTATGACAATAAATTTAGTAACTTAGATGAAATGCATATATTAAATGACACAAACTACCAAAACTCACTCAAAAAAAGAGATCAGTAACTTGAATATTGTATATCTTTTTAAAAATGGAATCTGTAGGTGAACCTACCCACAAAGAAAATGAGATGGCTAGTTTTCTCAAGAAGCTGCATTGTAAATTGTACCAAGCATTTAAGGAACAAGTAATATCAGTTCTATACAAACTCCTCCAAGACTATACACAAAGAGGGAATACTTCTCCAACTTTTTGGAGGCAGTTATTAATTACCCTGATACTAAAATCAGACAAAAACACTACAGGAAAACTACACCAATACCCCTTTTAAACATAGAGTAAACATCTTCCATAAAATATTAGGAAGTCAACCTTATAAAAAGAAGAAGAAACCATGACCAGGTGGAGTTTATTTCAGGAATACATCATTATTTCAATGTTAGAAAACTCAATTAATGTAATTCACTATATCAAAAGATAAAGAAAATGATATTTCAATAAATGCAGGAAAAGGATGACAAAATTCATCATCCATTCTGACAACTCTTAAAAAGAAAAGAAGGGAATTTGCTCAATTTGAAAAAGGACATTAACAAAGACCTACAGCTGACATCATACTTAAAAGATATCCCCTTCTTGTATTACTTGATTGTGAGAATATTGTTTCTCCAAAAACACCCTTTTCTCTGGAGAAGTCTTTTCTATGGGCTGTAGTATTCTCTGGTAGTTTCTTAATAGATCCTGCCTATTTTTTATCCTTGGGGAATTGCTCAAAATACTTATTTTATAACTAATAACATTCCTTTTTTATTTTTATCTTTTTCCTATTGAAAATATCTCTAATTTTAAATAATTTTGACTGGTAAAAGAGGTACAGGTATGTGCTTAGTCTGTCATTTGATTTAACCTGTAACCATTTAATACTTAGCATTTTCAGTAATATATTTGGACTAATTGCAGAGTAATCCTACAGTAGACTTTTATTTTTAAAATGTAATTATGAAATAAGGTAAATGACCTGTGTGTATTTCTATGGGAAACCTGAAATGTTCTAACTCAGTGGGTCTTTTAAAGCAATTTCTCAAATACCTTACAATTAGAGTATGGATCATTCTGCCAAAGAGAAAAATAGAATTTGAAATCTGAGCAATTAATTCACTTTTCAAAAATTCTTAAGTACTTTTTCCTAATTAACTCATTTAATCTGAAGTTACTTTCAGAGATTACTAATCTAATACTGAGAGAATAACTAGGGAAGTGCTCATCAGATGCTCTAGAATGGTAGCACTGTGTTCAAGTAAAAAATAAATCTTCCCAACTTACACATTATTGAGTACCAGTCATTATGCTTTATCTTTATAGAACACAACTATGTTTTGCTGAAACTGTTATTGTATCTTCTTTTCCTAGCTTGACACTGTTAGATGCAATCTTCAGAAAACTAAAGAAACTAAAAGTGGTGATGTAAGTGCTACTAACAGTAGTAAACCAGAGAAGAGTATGCCAGTCACTAAAAACAAACTAAAAAATCCAGATGATGATGTTAGTGTAGAGGAAGACAAGCAAGAAAAGACAAATAAAAAGGTTATAAAAACAGTGCTCCAGGTGACTGCACAAGAAATGGAACTGGAAACTCCTGAGAAGGTGGATTCTACACATCAGAAAGCACGAACAAAGTCACAGCCAGGTGTTGCTCATCAGAAAAGAGAGAAGGCAAATGAAGAAAGAGAAAATAATAATTTAGATGAGGAAAAAGAGCTGATGCAAGCATACCAACTCCAAGTAGCAGAAGAAATGGCAAAGGAGTTTAAGAAGAAAATAAGAAAGAAACTCAAAGAACAGTTGACTTACTTTCACTCAGATGCTTCATTGCATGACGACAAATTGAGCAATGAAAAAAGAAAAAAGAAAAAAAAAGTTCCAATCCTGTCTAAAGCTGAAACAAGGTATTTTATGTTGATAAATATAAAATATGCTCTTAAAAAAAATTCTCTATTATTTTCAGTTTTTGAGTGTTACGTGTAGTTTCACAAAGAAATTTCTTACAATCTTTCATTTGGACACATTGCCAGTACAATAAATACAGCTAATTTTTACAAAGCACCGTACTATGTGCTAAATGCTTTGCAAGGTTTAACTCATTTATTCCTGTAACAACCCTATGGAGGATAGTAATATTATTATCCTATTTTTCAGATGAGGAAACTTGAGGGTTTAACCAGTAAGAAGCTGAGCCAAAACCATGGCAGTCTTGCTCCAGACTACTAGCTTGAAAGTACTCACTTAAATCTGCTTAAATCTCCTCAAAACTGCTTATTAAGTAATAGAAACCTTTTTTTGAGTTACAAATACCTGTTTGAATATATGAATATTGCATTTTTCCCTTACACAAATAACATTTTCTCATTGTAGAATATTCAGTAGGAACAGTCTGTGTTTGACTAGTCCCTGGTGTTCAGGGGCCATTTCCCAATATGTCCTCTTCTAAAAATAATTTCCCTCTTATTAAAAGCTAGACATCCATTGGTTAACAGAAAGAGGGCAAATAGATTATGCCTCTTTCATATGATATAGACATGTTAGTATATATAATCTGTTGCTGCATAAAAAATTTACCCCAGAATTTAGCAGCATAAAACAAACATTTATTGTCTGTGTGGTTCAGGAATCTGGGCATGGCTTAGGTAGGTGCCTCTGACTCAGGATCTCTCACAAGCTGCAATCAGGATGTCAATCAGGGCTACAGTCATCTCAAGGCATTGCTGCGGGAAGATCTGCCAATGACATTGCTGTTTGAAGGCTTGGAAAAATCCACTTTAAGCTCATTGATTTGACTGTTAGCAGATCTTAGGTTCTGACTGGCTTTTGGCCAGAGACATCAAGTCCTTGCCGCATGTACTCTACATGGGCTACTTACAACATGGTCACTTGGTTTCCCCAGAGTAATGTCTTCAAAAGAGGGCAAGATGAGAGTCACATTGTTTTTGGAACCTAATCTTAGAAGTAGCATCTATTACTTTTGTCATTTTCTGTCTATTAGAAGTGGATCACTAGGTCCAGCCCACAATCAAGGGAAGGATATGACACACAGATACCAGTATCAGGAGGCAGGGATCATTGGGACCATCTTATATAGGCTGCTCACCATAGTGTATTATAAGTCCTCTTATAGCTACTATATCTGGTATGAATTTGTAAGCCATACTCTTATTACATAGCCAATCACTATGCAATGGTTCTCTTTAAATAATAGTATTTGGTGATGTGGTAAAATGACATGGCTTTCTGGATTGACTAATTTTGAAATATTTCTCTATAATCTTTTTATTTCTCAACCTCTTTTTTTCCAAATATGAATATATACATGTATATCAAGTCAGTTTTTTATCATTTAGATGCAGTTTTTTTACTTGACAAATTATAACACCTTTTTGACTAGTTTCTCTCTACAACTCACTGTGCTTCTACGCCGCTACTTCTTCCCATTTATGAGTTCATGGGATGCAGATTTAAATTTTAATAATAGTTTTCTGAAAATGTAATAGCACATTAGCCACTGGAAAACACAAGCAATTAATTTCTACCTAGAAATCAAAATTTGAATATCTGAAGCCCCTTGAAAAAAGGGAAAACTTAGAATACTTTTTTTTTTTTTGCTTTTAAATAAAGCAATTTATATACTTGTTGACTAATCATTTACTTAGCACCTGGGTGAGGATGCTTTGATCACTTCTACGTAAAACTAAATACATTGCTCATAAAATAATTTAATTTTTCCCTTCAATTTAGAACTCAGTTTAATTTGCCTCATGGGGTATATCACTCCTCACCAAATATGAAATAATACCCATAGTACTAATTTGACATAACCATTTTAACACATAAAAAACGTGTCCCCTAGCAGGAAATAATACTGATTTTAGGATTATTCTTGCCTCTATTCACTGTTTACTTTGCTCACCATGGATAGTAATAATAATAATATATCTGTAATGGCTTGTACTTGGGTTATATTTGCAGTATATTGAACATCTCTGATAAGAAAGTTGGAGGTGAACAAAAGAAAGAATCTCCAGTTGAAGCAGTTACTTCAGATTCTCATCAAGAAGATGAATTAAGCTCAATGGAACAAAGTATAGAAGACAGCATGCAAGATGACACAAAATCCAAACCAAAAAAGAAAGAGAAGGCTAAAGCAGGTTTGTTATCCAACTATATGAAATGTGTGTGTGTTGGTATAAATCTTGATTCTAGGACTTTTAGTTCTTAAAACTAAAAGAAAATCTGGAACTAAAAAAAACAATATAGAATACTTGGTACTTATTCTTGGATTCATCTATATTAAAACATCTGTGTTAAAATTCTGGAATGACATTGTAGTTGCTATTGTGGCACAGAAGATTTCTATTTACCATTGAGTTTAGAGCCTTTAAATAATTAAAACTCACAGCTATGAAAAGCTGTAAATAGTCAAGAACCAATAATCATTTCATATGTTAAGGCTTCATCCCTCTGTCAAACATGGTGTTTTCCCAGTTCCTCAGCCTGATTCACCTTCTGTCCTTCCTTTCTGCTTTTCCTTTTCCTCTCTCTCACTTATTTTCTCTAATTCTTTTACCTACTTCTTATATCCTTTTTTTTTCAATTTCCATTTCATTGGCCAAAAATTGGGGCTAAAATAGCCAATTTTAGAATTTATGGTACTTACTATTGGATGATGCAAATGATGTTTTGTGATTCCTGTAAATTAATTTTTAGAACTTTTGTTAAAGTATGATATACATATAGTAAAGTATACATGTTGTAAGTATGCCCCTTAGTGAATTTTCACAAACTGAACATGCTCATAAAATCCTCATCCAAATCAAGAAACAGAACATCATTAGCAACCAGAAGCCTCCTTAAGTCCCCTTTTTTGCCCTTCAGGGTAAACTACCTTGACATCTAACACAGTTTATTTTTGCCTGTTTTTCTACTTTAATATAAATAGAATTCATAAATACTATGCTCTTGGTGTCTGGCTTTTTCACTCAACATTATTTTTGTGAGATGTATATTATTGTTGCGTGCAGTTGAGCTTATTCATTATTGGTTGTTTTATACAGTAGAGATATCCATATTGTGAATATATCACAATTTACCTGTTGTATTGACAGACATTTGAGTTGTTTTTAGTTTTAGAAAATTACAAGTAAAGCTGAAATGAATATTTTGCTTCTTTTCCCAAGCATGCGTATATTTTTGTTGGGCATATTCTTAGGAGTAGAGTTGCTATATCATAGATTTGTGTATTTTTAATTTTAATAGGTACTTCCCATTTCCCAAAGTCAGTTTATCAGTTGATATTTAGCAGTATTTAAGAGCTTCTGTTGTTCTACATCTTCACTAAAATTTATATTATCAGTATTTTTACATTTTAGTCATTCTTAAGAGTGTGTAGTGATATTTCATTTTGGCTTTGGTTTCCATGATAACTAATGAAGTTGATCATCCTCATGTTTGTTGAGTACTTCGTTTTCTTCATTTGTTAAATCTTTCAAGACTTCTGTGTATTTTTGTAAAAAAATGATGGAATTGTCTGTGTTTTTCTAAACGCTGATGTATCTGGATATCAGCCTTTCCTCAGCTATAAATACATATACAAAATATATATATTGCAAATATCTTACCATTCTGGGTTTTATTGTTTTTCTCTTGGTAACTTTTGAAATACAGAATTTAAAAATTTTCTATAACCTAATTTATCCATTTATTTTTCCTTTGGTAGTAAGTGGTTTCTCTGATTTCAGTAATCTTTCCCAAGTCCTGAAGATGTTTTTGTGTGTATTATTTTCTAAAAGTTTTTTGTTTTACTTTTCATATTTAGCTCTGAAGTTCATCTGGAATTGATTTTTGTGTATGGTGAGAGGTAGCAGTCAAGACCCATTTTTCCCCATGTGAATATGTAATTGACCAGCACCACTTACTGGAGAAAGAAAGGGTCTTTTCCCCTCTGTATTACAGTGTCACTTTTATCATAAATAACATGACTATGTAAATGGATCAGTTTCTGTGGTCTCTTTTCTGTTACATTAGACTGCACCAACACTACTGTCTTAATTACTATAGTTTTATAATAAGTCTTGCTATTTAGTGGTTTAAGTATTCCAACTTTTTTTTCTAGCATTGCATAGACTGCTCTTTACCCTTTGCATCCATATAAATTTCAGAAGCAGCTTCTCAATTTTCCCTTCTCCTCCCCCAATCACCCATGATTTTGACACAGATTGAGTCAATCTAAAGAGATTCATGATTTAACAATTCTGTAAATAGACTTGATATCTTTATAAAGTATTGATTCTGGCCATCCGTGAAATTGGTATATGCCTCCATTTATTTGTATCTTCAGTTTATCTTGGTAATATTGTAAATTTCAGCAGTCTCTCCTTAGATTTACTCCTAGGTATTGATGTTTCTTAATGCTATTGTAAATGGCATTTAAAAAATTTGTTTTCTATTGTGCTGAATTTTATGTATATATATGTCTATATGTAACAGACTTAAAAATTTTTAACATTGTATCTAGTGGTCTTGCTAAATTCATTTACTACTTTAAGAGTTTATCCATAGATTGTTTTGAATTTTTACATGCACAATCATATTATTATCTGTAAATAATGATAGCTTTATTACTGCTTTTTCAGTCCTATATATCATTCCTTTTCCTTGCCTTGATACACAAGCTAGGACTTCCATTACAGTGTTAAGTAAAAGTGGCAATAACAGGTATCTTTCTCTTGTTACCAGTTTTGGGGAAATGCTTCCAGTATTTCACCACTGAGTGTGATGTTGTTTCCTGTGGGTATTTTTTGTAAAACACTTTATCAGATTAATGAGTTAGCTTCTATTCTTAATTGGCCAACAGTTTTTATCATGAATAGATAGTGAATTTTATCAGGTGCTTTTCCTACATTTATCAACATGATAGTATAAAGTTCCATCATTTTTTTCTTAATGTGGTTATTACTTGAGTGTTAGGCCATCCTTGTGCATCTGGATGGTTTATTATTTGTCACAGTTCTGGAGACTGGGAAGTCCAAGATCAGGGCATCCACTATCAAGATACCATCAAGATTCAGTGTCTGCTGAGATTCCACTTCCCTGGCTGCAGACTGAAATCCTCTCACTGTAACCTTACATAGTGCAAAGGGTAAGGAGTCTCTTATAGGGGCACTAATCCCAGTCATGAGGGCTCTGCCCTCATGACCTCCTAAAAGTTACACCTCTTAATATTGTCACATTGGAAATTAGGATTTCAAAATATGAATTTTGTGGGGACATAAGCATTCAGTATATAAAACCAATCATTATTCAGTATCCTTTATCTCTCATAATTTGTTTTACCCTCAATGTCTACTTGCGGTTTGAATTTACATAGTACAGTTTTCCCATCCTCATTTCTCCGTCACCACCCACGGTGCACCCCTAGGTGGTGTCAACCTGGTGAGGGAGGGGTAACATTCAAACCTGTGCTTGGTCCATGGTCCCCAGGTCTGGGCAGGGCTTGGTAGCATTCCATTCCTCTCTCATTCCACCCCCTACACTCTCTGTCTGTGCCTGGTTTGCACCCCATTTGCTTGGGCCTCTGTGTCTCTATTGCCTTCCTTTTTGCCTTTACTTTTCTTTCCCCAGCCCAGCATATGTGGGATCTTGGTCCCAGCCTATGAGCTCCTTGGGGACAGGCTCTCAATAAATGTGATGTGCTGGGTCTTTCTCTGTCCTTGTATTTATCTTTTCAGTGCTTGTTTTCTGTGTGGTCCATCTGTTTTATGTTCCTTTTTCTCCTTGTCTTCTTTTGAATTATTCAAGTTCTTTTTAAAAATTTCTCCCTATATTAACTTAATTTTACATTCTTTTACAATTTTTTTGTTGTTACTATGGAGAACATAAAGTTTGTTATTTACTTATTATAGTATAATACAAATTAATTCCTTACAAAATACACTTCCCCAACACTGCTAGAACATTACAGTAGTTTAACACCATTTAGTGCTTTTTCTCTACCTATCCCTCTCCTGCCTTACTGGTTCTTATCACTTATTTTAGATCTACATATATTTTAAACTTGTGAATTCTACAGTTATTACCTTTTTGTACAGCTGACACTAAATTATATTCATCCCCAAATTTACCATTTCCCTAATTTCCATTTTCCATCTGCTTGAAAAACTCAGTTTAGTATTTCTCTTTGTATAGGCCTGCTAATCCCCTTAGATTTTGTTGTGTTAGAGTGTCTTTACTTTCCCATCATTTTTAAAACATACTTGCTATATAGAATTTTAGGGTGCTGGTTGTTTTCTTTTAGTACTTTAAAGAATCATGCAGTTGTCTTTTGTCTTCTATCATTTCTGTTCCCAGTAGCAGTCCTATTTCTGTCCCTTTAACAGGTTTTTTGTCTTTCTGTTGTCCTCTGGTTGCTCTTCAGATTTTCTTTTTGTCTTTATTTTCAATGTTTGATAATGGTATGCCTAAATACAGTTTTGTTGGAATTTACCCTGCTTAGAGTCTACTGGTTGAAATTGTTTATCAGTTGCAAAAAATTCTTGGCTGTTATTTCTTTAAATATGGCTTTTTTACCATTCTCTCCTCTTTTTCTAGATTATAAATTCACATTTTTTTTTAGTATGCCCACATGTAACTTATGTTTTTTCACCCCTATTTTCTTTTCATTTTTTTATTATGCTTCAGTTTGGATATTTATATTGATCTTTCTTCTGGTTCAGTAATGATGTCTTCCTTTGTGTCCAGGATGCTATTAAACATATTTTTGAGTTCTTAATGTCTGAAGTCTGATGTTGTATTTTTCAGTTCTAGAGTGCCTGCTCTTTTTTTTTTTTTTTTTTTGATGGAGTGCAGTTCTCTGTAGAAAGTCTCCATTTTTAAAAATTATTTTGTCCATCTTTTCCTTTATTTTCTTGAGCATATTAATCATAGTTATTTAAAATCCTTGTATGCTGACTCCAGTCTGTATCATCTTTGGGTCTGTATCTGTTTTCTGTTTTTTTCTCTTGGTTGTTGGTCATATAGTTTTGCCTCTTATGTCTAGTAACTTTTTATTGTATGCTGGACATTGTATCTAGAACCCTAGGGGATCTGGATGATTTTATCTTCTACTAGAACAGAGTTTCCTCTTTTCTCTCTTAGGCAGGTAGGGTGGGCAACTGATGTTAATCAATCAGAAATTGAGCTAGGTCAGGGCTGGTTTGTGGTTTTGGTAAGACTTTATCTCTGCTTCACCTTGTTCCTAGTATGTGGCCTTCCAAGTGTTTTGAGTTGGGAGCCTGGTAGGTATTTGTCTCCTCAGCTCTAACAGACACTGGGAGATTCAGTTTTGCCCTTCAGAGGCTTTTGGCTTAGTCTGTTAGCCTTCTACCCCATGCAGCTTCAAACTTTGGCATATGTCTTGACAGGGAGACTGGCCATGTGTTTGAGCCCCTTAAGTCTCCAATTTTGTCACTCCAGCCCCACGTGAACGCCAAAATCTCTGCTGGTTTCTCTGTCCCCCAGTAGGGACCTTCTGCCAGGGGCCACGCTTGGATTCCCAACCTCTAGCTGCGCCCAAAATTGGTAAGTGACCCCAGGTAAAAAGTGGCTGTAGGTATATATAAATTGGCATGCCCTCTAGGGGTTCATCTTTGCCCATTTTATTTCAGGTCCTCCTCCCTGGTGGGTTATTGTTTCTTAGTACTCTAAGGCAGGAAGATTTCAGCACCTCTTTAGCCTCTCACAGTATCAGAATTCAGTTTTGTGAGGAAAATTGGCTATGTGTTTGAGGCCCTCAAATCTTTAATATTACCTCTGTAAGTCCATGCAGCCACTAAAAAGTTTTGTTGGTTACTCTTTCTACCAGTAGTGGTGACCTTTGGCCTGGGCCGGACCCTGATCCTCAGCCCATACCCTGAATCAGCAAATGTCCCCAGAGACTAAATCAGCTGTTTGCTTCTGAATGATTCTCCCTCTCTGGAATTTTAATTCATCTACTGTACATTGTTTCTCTACTTTCCTGATACTTTTAACTGTAAGAGTTTTGTAATGCAATTGGCTTTTCCAGGTTGTTACCAGAAGCATAGACTTACTACATCCTACCTAGAAGCAGAAATTATAGTTATAAATGAACTGAGTGATACATATTCCTCTTAGAAAATACTTTGATAAAATTACTTTTTTGTCTTTGGCTCTCCTCTTTTTCTTTTTGTACTGTTGGTTCTTGTTAGGGAAAAAAAGAATGATTCTTTACCCTATTTTAATTCATTAGTGAATGCAGTATTTTATTCTCAGAATGTAGTCTGATATTGTCTGGCTTTTTTTTTTATCCCTTGAAATTCCTTTGTTAACAAAAACAATCATGGTTCATAAACATTAGGTTATATGTAAATTCAATATATATTGTTGAATATATTGTTATGGGAACCATTGTAATGTTGATTTTCTTCCATATATGCAGTTTCAGATGATAATGAAGACACTGACGGTGATGGTGTTCATGAAGTTACAAACCGAGATAGTCCAGTTTATCCCAAATGTTTACTCGATGATGACCTTGTCCTGGGAGTTTACATTCACCGAACTGATAGACTTAAGTCAAATTTTATGATTTCTCATCCGATGGTAAAAATTCATGTGGTTGATGAGAATACTGGTCAATATGTCAAGAAAGATGATAGGTAATTTTTTAAATTGCATAGCCAACCCTTGAAATCAAAACTGTCTATAGTAAAAGTTCTCTTTTCTGCCTTTGAAAATCAAGGGAAATGTATCTATGGATTTGTATTAGAGATAGTTTATTAGTTGTAGATGTTTATCAACCATTTATATTGATCATGTATTTTATAGAAGAAATGGACATCTGTTAATTCAGTACTTCGTTTTAAGTGGAGGGGAGTTGAGAGAGCTTCTATCAAGCTTAATGACTAATTTATGGTATTTAAATTATACTGTAAATCATTGTATGTTATACTGTAAATGCTTTAGTTGTCTAATTACATATTTTCTTTTGGAGTAAATATGTTACTTGGGCCTCAGGTGAGGTAAATAAATCTTGAATTTAGTTTTTTCCTAATATTACTTCCCTATCTAATACATGCTTGAAGGCCCAAATTAAAAAAGTACAATAACCTAAATGATTATACTAGACTTCAAAAAAATATGTGCTCAGAAAGATGGCAGGGATGGGAAACATAAAGATTATCAAAAAGGTCATTCATTGATTTATTCAGTTGACTTAGGGCAAAAAAGTATGGCACACCTCTAAGGGTTTACAATCTTGTGCTCATTTTCTTATTTAAATGTACTTTACAATATTATCACAAATTCATTTAAGATTATGGGAGTACTTTATTCCAGCTCTGTATGCAAAAGATATAGTCATTACCTCTTGCTTTGTATTTCTATAATAAAATGATTCTGTAAACAATTAGTATATAAATGCAAGATGATAGTAAAGTACTACTACTTTTAAGTTTCATAAACTTACAGTTTTCTAGATGGACAATCAAAATAATTTTTCCCTATGTATCATGGCTATTCATTATTTTTGGTTACCTCACCGTGAACACTTTTTTTTTTTTCTCAAAATTATCTTAAAGAATAATACTAATGGAATTTTTTTTTTGAACAGTGAACGCCCTGTTTCTTCTTATTATGAGAAAGAAACTGTGGATTATATTCTTCCTATTATGACCCAGCCATATGATTTTAAACAGTTAAAATCAAGACTTCCAGAGTGGGAAGAACAAATTATATTTAATGAAAACTTTCCTTATTTGCTTCGAGATTTTGATGAAAGCCCTAAAGTCATTCTGTTCTTTGAGGTATGAATTGAGTAGAGCAATTTGTACTAAATTTTAGTTAATATTTTAATAGCACAAATGTAAGCTACTAATTTTAGTAGTTTAATAATATAACAAAGTAGTGTGAAAACTTAATCCTTAGTATTTAGTGTTTGTAATATGCTGTGGAGATAAGTGAGAGATATAAGTAGTAGCATGTTTGCTGACCATTTACGAGCATAAGTAGTTAGCTGTTTGATTTACTCCGTATTAAGTTAATCTTTACAATTCCATGACTGCTAACTGAAATGATGGGTCTTACCTGTACCTTTGCAATCCTCCATTCTTAACCCATTTCACAAAAGTGTAAACTCATTGACTCTTCAAGAGTTTTGTACTACCAAGAGAAATAAAAGATGAACATACACAGATCACTTGAGTAATACAATGTAATACATAACCAAATGAGGTAGAATTTCTTAGATGTGAGGGGTTAGTGGAGTTTCAGAGTAGTCAGGGAAAGCTTTATGGAGTAGATGGCTTTTGAGCTAATTTGTTACTCTGATTTTTTACTGCAAAGGAAGTCAAGGTTCAGGGTGTATAATGATTTCCCCAAGGTTCCTCCAGTTTTAAGTGTAGATAATTTGTATGTGAAGATAGCTTGAAACTAAAATACCACATCTTTTCTCTATTTCATATGATCTCACCATAAGCAAAGGGAAGCAGAGAAAGCCTCTCTTTCAATTTAAGCAAGATGGGGACTTTTAGCATGTGAATAAGTAAGGCATGACCAAAGCCAATGACTGATTTTGCAATTACTTCTTTTTATGGTCCTTAACTTTCAGATGATCTATGTAGGTTTATGATACAAATATTTAACTATTTGCATCTGTGATCATGTTGTGTGACTTATACCAAAGTGTGATTTTTAAAAAATAGTATTATTTATATGTCAAGGAACTTTTTATCACAAAAATTTGTCATTACTTATTTTCTCTCATACTCATTTTAATGATATAAAGGTTTTGATATCAACTTTTTAAAGGTTTATTGAATACAACTTGGTAATATCAATGAGAAGTCTTTGAAATCATTACTCCACTTCTAGGTATTTCTCCTAAGGGAATAATAACAAAAACAAATAAAGATGTGTGTGCAAAGGTATTTATTTAAACACTTTGTAATAGAAAAAATTTTAGGGAGACAAATCTCTTCAAATCAGTAAGGGGTTTGGTTAAATAAATTATGTTTTTTATTAAATGTATGGTATTTATAATAAATGCTGTGCCTCCATTAACATGATATTCGTATTTATGTGTTGACTTGAAGAGGTACCCACTACATATTATATGAAAATAGTTTGCAAAATAGCATTTGTACTAACACACATATTTAAGAACACACAGAAAAAGGTTTAGAAACCTATGAACCATATGTTAATGTTAATCAGCTGTGGGTCTGGATTACAAATTGTTTTTATTTTGTCATGTGTTTTCTTACACTGTCAGTGGTTTTTCACTGGACATGTATTACTTCTGAAGACAGACTTAGGTATATAAAGAAGAGGCATGAATGGTGTTTATTATTTTGTTAAGCAGTTTTCTGTAAAGATTTCTTATCTCAGCTGAGCTTTTGATTAGCACCAATAAGGTCAAAGTGATAGTCTGACAAGTGCCTAGAATACTGACAGTCTCTGTGGAAGGTTGGTTTTAAATCCATGAGCTTTAATATCCAGATAGGATGTGGATATGAAAGAAATCCTCTTGAGAGGCCTAACGACAACATATATTCAAAGGGAAAATCCCCAACTTCAGGAAAGTGATCAAGGAAGGATCCAGAGATAAGGCCATGAGTTTTTTAAACAATCCTTGGAAGTGTGTTCCTGTAGTCAAAGTTCAAGAATTCTTTGCCTAGCATACTTGTACCTAGATTATATTTGAGGTAATTAATAACTTTTTCTTGGGTTTGAAATAAATCTTAATGAAATATTATTAATAAAAGATAAAATGGTAAAAAAATGGACCCTCATTAACTGAATGAGTTAACTTAAAGGTGAATGAAATGAAATAAAAATGTTTTTCCTCCCTGTAAGGGAAACATCTTTATACAATTTTTTAAAATTTTAATAATGTATTGTTAGAAAATATTAAATTTTAGGTAGGTTAATATTCTGTGAAGTAATTTTTCTGTACTTACAGATTCTTGACTTCTTAAGCATGGATGAAATTAAGAATAACACTGAAGTTCAAAACCAAGAATGTGGCTTTCGAAAAATTGCCTGGGCATTTCTCAAGGTATGTTTTTCATCCTTTTTAAACACTTTAAAAACAATCTTCAAATCTGACTGACTGCTTTTCCCAAGTCAGTTTCATTTCATATAAAGAGTTTAGATTACTAAGGTAAGATTGCAGTGGTGAAGAATTATTAATTTAAGCTCAGGTGATGCTGATTCAGATTCTTAAATATTTATTGAGCACCTAGTGTGTGCCAGGTTCACTATTTGCCTCTGAGTATGTAGCACTTAAAAAGATACACACAGCCTTGCTGCCATTTATTCAACTCAACAAATATTTATTAAATCCTTTCTCTGCCGGCTACTGTTCTAGTCAGTGAACAAAGAAGACCAACTCCTTGACCTCAAGGACTTCATATTCTAGCAAGAAAGACAGAAAACAATTGATTATACAATTTATTATTTATTACGATTTTTATAAATACTATGAGGAGATACAGAGTGGATGATAACACATCAGGGAAAGGTTTCCTAAGGAAGAGACACTGAGCCTGAACATTAACTAGATAGTGACAGTGGGGAAGAGAGAGTTACAGGTAAAGGGTACAGTATATGCAAAGACCCTAATGTTAGAAGGAATAGAGCATACTAAGATAACCAAAAGAAGGCCATGGAGATTGGAGGACAGAGACTGAGGGGAAAAATGGTACTGAAGAGATTGCCGAGGAAGACAGGGTCTTGATTTTACCTGGTCTTCTAAGCCATTATAGCAACAGGAAGCCATTATAGAGTTTTAAAGAACAATGGGAAGCCATTTTAGGGTTTTAAACAAAAGGATAAAATAGTCTAACATTTTATGTTTTAGAAAAATTATTTTGCTCAGTAGGAATTGATTAGAGAGGGTGCAAATGTATCTACTGGAAGATTGACATAGAAAATTCTTGCAATAGTCTAGGTATAAAATGATGGTGCTTAACTTGGATGTTTCAGCAGAGATGAAAGACATGCAAAAGTTAATGTTTTTTAAAAGAAATTTTAATTTCATAATTCTTTTATTTTTGATATCCTTTATTTCTGACTTCAAACATAAATTTCAGTTATAAAAAATCTTGAATAATTAATGTATTTTATACTATCTTATAGAACTTTTCCATTTGTGTATCCCTCCATTCAGCAAATATTAAGTATCTAAGAATACCAGGCACTCTACTAAGTACAGAACATTCATAAATAAGTTAGACATTGTTCTTGCTCTCCAGTTCAGTTTCTATATAAGCATAGTACATACATGATGATGTGCTCTGGTGTAGATCCTTGAAAACCCTGGCAAGGCACTTAATCTACGTTGGGGGTTAGAGAGAGGCTTTAGAAGTTGTGCCGTCTAATGCTGAATGGCAGCTAGACTGGCTGTGGTGAGAAAGTGATTGTAGAGTGACCTTAGAAATTACTTGGCTCAATATACCTTTTAAAATCAACCTTCTATAACCTGTTACACCTTTTTTCTATATTACCTCTCATACTAATTTAGAGGGAAAAAAAGTCACTTTCACATAATGGACATTGCCATCTTGTGGTCTTATTAGAAACTGCTCTCATTCCATATGCTCAAGTTTGTACAGAACTGCAGCATTTACTCTATAAACTGCACTTGGGAAGCAATTATGTTATCACATAGAATTTTTACCTTTAAGTGTCATATGGATTTTTATTTATTTGTTTATTTTATGCCATTGGGAGAAATGGGAATGAGGAATTCTCCCATCTCCACCCCTATAAAAGATAAGGTATTCTGTATGTTTCCTCTATTCTAACACTTACATATTTCCTTCATTAGACTGTAAGCTTTTCAAAGTCACCAGTGACTTGTTTTTGCCAAATTTGTTGAACATTTTATAGTCCTTATTTTACCATATCTCTTTGCATTTAATATATCACTCTTTTGAAAGTCTCTATTCTATAATATCATGAGCTTCCAGCATATTAATGGCATGCAAAGTGGTCAATGAATATCTGTTGAGAGAATTAGTGGAAACAATGAGTGGAAAAAATTCGTCTTTGAGGAAGTGGCTTGAATCAAATTAAAATTTCAATTTTTAATGCCTATGCCATTGGATTCAGGAATGTCCTAGATACTTGTAAAGTTATTACAGTCATCCAAATGAACCCCAAAGGACCCTTGTCCAGATATAAGTAAGACTTTATCCTAATTCCCAGCCAGAGTTACTTTCAATTATTTCAGCATGTATATATAAACTATAAAATAATAAAGCCTTATTTATTCAAGTTCTATATTGTATAATTTGTAACTATAATGTCAGGATCTTAGCTGGGTCTTAGTTGTTAACTCATTCTAAGCATAATATTAATTTAAACTAGATTATTAAAACATCTAAAGGTAAGTATTAAAACAACTCATACTAAGCATCATATTAGTTTGAACTAGATTATTAAAACATTTAAAGGTGAATATTAGAACAACTTACAAAAACTCTGATCTAAAAGCTGGAGAATAATATCTCCGTAAAATGGTACTATTACCTTATGATGAGCTTCCGGCAGACAGTGCTAGGGTTTATGAAGGGTGGCTATTTCAATGCCAATTAATTAATTAAAATTAAACATAACTTAAAATTCAATTCCACAGTTGCACTAATCATACTTCAAGCACTTGATACTCATATGTGGCTAGTGGATACTGTTGGATAGCGCAAATACAGCACATTCCGATCATCACAGAAAGTTCTGTTGGACAGTGCTACCTTAGGGGTCCTTCTTGACTCTTTCTTCCCTTCTTTTGTCCTACAAGTTCCATCAGTCTTAACAGTTACTGAGTATGTTCCCTGCACTAAGTCCCAGCTTTTCTAGTTAGTCACTTTATGTTCCACCTGAACTGCTGTAAAAGCTCCCAACTGTCTCTCTACTCCTAATCTGTAGAGGACACAAAAGTTAACAAAGGTATTTTCTATTCAGAGTCATAATTTAGTGAAATAGGACTTGTTTTGAGTTGGTGAGATTTTTATTTTTCTCGTAAGAATCTCCCATTTTAAAAACCAGAACATTGTAAAATTTTACCATTAAAAATGCTGATTCTAAACAAATGAAAAATTTGTTTCTGTGTTTAAATAATAGGCATTTTAATCTTTGTCATTATCATTCAAACAAAGGTGTATTGATCACTCCTTCTGCATAACTATTACTTCTGGCACAGTAATGTAAATGTGTTAGTAGCAGTCTGAAGTTGTATGGGCAAGAAGACAGCCATCAGGAAGATCACTTGGGTTATACAGTGGTGTCAGTGTTTTTTGCTTGATAAATCTAAGGGATTTCCAATGCCATATTACTCTTTTTAAAATTAGTGTTTGATTATATATTATTGTTATTGAATATATTTATTTTCAATGAAGATAATATTTTATTTGAATTCTTATTTTAAGCTTCTAGGAGCTAATGGGAATGTAAACATCAATTCAAAACTTCGCCTACAGCTGTATTACCCACCTTCTAAACCTCGATCCCAATTAAATGTTGTTGAGGTTTTTGAATGGTGGTCAAAATGTCCAAGAAATCGTTATCCATCAACGTTGTATGTAACTGTAAGAGGACTGAAAGTTCCTGAATGTGTAAGTTAAGAGCATATGTAAATATATATCCTCTTGTTGAGATTAAATGGTGACATATTTTCCATTTCTAAAAAGGTAAGGTCTTTAGAATTATTTTAATATATTCCTAGAATAGAAAGGTACCTTAAGAGATTATATATTAAGCCTGTAATAGCTGAGACTTAAAAGACATTTAAATGAATTTTAAGTACTAAATATATTTCAGTGTTAGGAATTTTTTCAAAAATAATTCTAGTTTTTAAAAATTATAAATAAAAGAATGATTTAAAGCAGAAGTCGACAAATATGTTCCATAAAGGACCAGTCAGTTAATATTTTAGGCTTTTCAGCACATACAGTTTCTGTCAGAACTACTCAACTTGCTTTCATAGGGTAAAAATAGCTGCATAGGCATATGTAAGCTATAACTAATCAAATGGGTTGTGGTTGCATTCCAGTAAAACTTTATTTACAGAAACAGTGGGCTAGATACTGTCTGGGCCATGGTTTGCAGTGCCATGATTACAGGCACATTTTTCACAATATTATTAAAATAATGAGTGAATAATATTTCTACTACTGTTTCCATAGATTAAAATTGTGAATAATTTTAGTAAAGAATTGGTCCTAAAATGAGGTAAACTTTTGCTTTTGTCTTTTTTGCTGTAAGACATTTCAGGCCTGTTTCATATTCTGTCACTGATATCATAAACTGTGATCACAGGGTTGATTTGCATTTATTTGAATTTAGTTAAATCTTGTTTTTAAGATATGAAGGATTTAAGAAATTTTAGATCTTTATATTTCAGTTTTGTGATTTTAAAGCCAGAGGTACCATAGTTATCTCAGAGCCATGACATCTGATGGGTGTTGAGGAGGAAATAGAAATCAAGGGACAGCTATTAAAGCCATTTCATGTCACCTTGGGAATTGTTTTTTTTCCTTCCAAATTTTAGGGGTTTTTTGGTTATAGAACTCTTATTTTAAGCAACTTTTATTTAGAGTAGTATACAAATAAAGGTAGAATTTTTTCTGAATTGCATTTTGAAAGCATTTCTGTATTGTTTGGATCAATATTTTTTAAACCATATAGGCTAGAAAAGGGAAAAAAATAAACATAAATTTTCTCATTTTCTATACATATTTAGATAAAGCCATCTTACCGTTCTATGATGGCTCTTCAGGAGGAAAAAGGTAAACCAGTGTATTGTGAACGACACTGTGAACCAAGTTCAACAGATACAGAACCTGGACTGGAAGATTCAAAGGAAGTAGTAAATTGGAAACGACTGCCTGGGCAGGTGAAGAGTTTGATAATACTGGGTCCATTTAGATATTTACTTACTTTAAAAATGCCAACAGCTCCTCGGGTAACTAGCTTGCTACTTAAAACTCTCAGATAATCCTTGTTTTTAACCCAGTCTTGTCATTCCATTAATTCATTCAACAAATAATAATAGAGTGCCTATCATGTGCATAAAAACACTATCTTAGGTTCTTTGGGCCTGTGCAGTTTTAGTAATTTGCTAGAGCTGCCAAACACAGACTGAGTAGCTTAACCAATAGAAATTTATTTTCTCATATTTCTGGAAACTGGAAGTCAGAAGATCAAGGTTTGGCAAGGTTGGTTTACTGTGACACCTTTCTCCTTGGCTGGCAGGTGCTTCCATCTTTCTGCCTCCTCATGGCCTTTTCTCTGTGCGTGCACATCCCTGGTGTCTATTTCTCTTTTTATACCAACCTTAGTAGATTAGGACTCCACAGTAATAACTTCATTTTAACTTAATCAGCTTTCTAACTATTACTATATACTGTTGAATTCTGAGGTACTGGGGTTAAGGCTTCAAAATATGGATATTGGTGACACGGTTCAGCCCATAACAGCAGTAAAAAAAACATACAATATTGATGTCTGTAAGAGGTATGTCTCTTAATGGATTTTATTAATAAAAAGCATTTATTAATTAAAAATGGTTTTTTAAAATGTATTCATGAAGATTTTTATGGTCCCTGCCTTCCTCCTGAATCACATTTTGATAGATTATGTACATGTATGTCCTACCACAAATTAAGCAGTATTTAAGCCTTCACTGAAGTTGTCTTGGTTAGCATATTTTGCAGTAACAAGAAGCATTGCTGATAACAGTTTTGCAAATCTCTCGTTGCAACAAAGAATGAAGTGGTTCATTTTATAGATCTGAGCAATTACCAAATGTAATTTATCCAAAATTAGTTTGTCTAAACATTCAATTTATACATAAGAATGACTATTTCCTTAGACCTTTTCACTTTTTGTGTTTTGTATCAACATTTGACCATTTTTTTCAGGGCACTTTTACAGACATATCTCAAAGTTATTTTTAAATACTTCGAACATAATAATATGGAGAGAATAATATTAGACTGTGTCCTTGGGGACTGCCCCATCAGTTGGGGAAATAGAAAACAGTTAAAATGTTCAGTGTCAGGTATGCTTCAGGGAACTCTTGAGAAAACACAGGTGTAAGAATTATTGTATAAATCAACAGTTCCCAAACTGTGATTTGAGAACTGCTGGGAATTCTGAGACCTTTTCAGGGAAGGTCTGTGAAGTCAACCTGTTCTCATAATAGAATCATAATGACTGGTGATTTCTTAATGGTGCAGTTTGTCACTTTCACTTTCATTCTCTTACAAGTATCCACTGGTGTTTTCCAGAAGCTAAATGGTATGTGATAACACCAAGAGAGTGGCTGCAGAACCAAATCTGAAAACCTAGTTATCTTTTATTAAGTCAGATATTCAAGAGATTTAAAAGTGTAGAACAATTCCATTTTACATAGTTACTTTTCAATAAAAAGACTATGTTAATACTTAACGGGTTTACTACTGTTTTTTAGATGAATTGATAAACATTTTAAAAAATTGTCCGTTTTAATCTTTAACATGATAAATATTCATGCATATAGCCACATAAAAGTTCTTTGGAATCCTCAAATTTTTTTTAAGATGGTAGAGCATCCCAAAACTGAGACAGTTTGAGAATTGAATTATGAAGAAGGTGAACTGGAGTGGTGGAAGAAGGGTTCAGTCAACAGGCTGGTGGAGCTTAGGTAGACATTAAAGGGTAGCCAAATTGGGGGTCAGGGAAGGCTATTTCATACGGAACAAGGTTCTGAATACATGGGGAAGAACCTGTTGTATTCATCAGGCTTTCAAAAACAGATAAAGTGGTATGATAGATCAGGTCCACACTGTGAGTGTCTCAAATGGTATGTACGGGATGTGAAAATTAATGGAAGGTTTTTAGATAAGAGAGAAGTGTGATAGCAATTATATTTTAGAACAAAGTGATGCTGTCAATGACATATAGGAGATCTTGAGTTAGAATACATCAGACTGTGAGAAACCAACTAGACAGCAGTTGTACTCATTGATGTGTGAGGTGGAAAGGGTCTAACCTAAGGGTAATGGTGGCAAAAGTGAAAAGTAAGAGCTGAATATAAGCCAAAGAAAGAATAAATTAGCATAATGTAGTGATTGATAAAGTAATAAAGAAAGGGGAAGTGTCAAAGATGTTGACCTGTATTGTTGTTGTTAAATTTTCATTGAGTGCCTCTTCTGGGCAGAGTGTCAAACCCTGGGAGTACAAAGAAAGTGATAGAGGCTTCAGTGATTTTAGCTTAGGTGATTAGGCAGAGTTTTCCTCAACTATACCTCCTGTTCCAGAAACAGCAGTGTTATAAAACCTCCTGACTTTTCCTTCAGTTTTCATCCTTTTTTTGTCCCTCGCTCCCTGTTCTAAGTCAATGGATGGAGAATGGAGAAAAAAGATGGGCAGCTTGGTGTCTGTCCATTTTTGGCACCTGATAAATGTTGAATTTTTTACCTTTTTTGTAGCCATTCATAATGCTGCCAAATCGTGGTGCTATGTATACATCGATGATGTATATATATATATACACACACACACATACATATATATAGTAATAATGGTTACTCAGGATTGCTGTGATAAACATATGAAAAGACATTTATAATAAAGTATCATATTCATAGCATATAGTAAGAGCCCAGTATATGTTTAATAGAACTTTTCAAATAATAAAAAACACAGAAACTAAGGCTTCCTGAAATTCAATGAGATACAGGACAAATTTAGTATTTTTTACAATAGATATTAATACATGGAAAGTTTTAGTTTCACCTGGTAATAGGAAATGAAAACATGGAAACACAAGACATTTTAATAAAATTAGTGAATAGAAACCAATCAGAGTTTATTGATTACTTTGAAGATACATTTCAGAAGGCAGCCACAAGTGATGTTTATTTTAAGAGAGGAAAAAGAGAATGAACATTCATACATCCTGGGCTTTAGTGAGGCCCTATAGTAGGGCAGTCATGATCTCAGAATAAGCTTATGGCTCAGCAAAAATCATTAATTAGTTGCTGTCATGGAAGAAGGGTGTGACACACATTGGCTTTTATGGCTATATAAAAACTATATGGTAATGACAGGCTTTGAGTATCAGATACTGAACTTTTTATATTTTAGGTGAATTAAGTACTAGTTAGACATGTAATAAAAATTTAATTTTATGGAAAACCAATTCCCCTTTTAAAAAATAAAATAATTTACTTTGGTTTTCTATCATTTCTGCTTACTTGTTTTTCTCTTTCTCTGCATCATGATAAAGGGACTTTTAAAAACACCACTACAGTAATTGAAATTAACAACTAGTCTTTGTATTTTAACATTGCTTAACTTATAAACATATATTTTTAGGCTTGTCGTATCCCAAACAAGCACCTCTTCTCACTAAATGCAGGAGAAAGAGGATGTTTTTGTCTTGCTTTCTCTCACAATGGAAGAATATTAGCAGCAGCCTGTGCCAGCCGGGATGGATATCCAATTATTTGTGAGTCATAATCCTATCTGTTTAATCTGTTTGAAGTCTATATGGAAGACATTCTTTGTTTTTAGAACTCGTTGATATTCTAGTGATTCCACAGTACTACTAAATTACAGAAAATACATGACTTCAAGTAAAGTAGCAGTTCTTTTATAATTTTATACTTTCCTATACATTATATGTTCAGAATTAGAATGATCAGATAAAGGATGATAAATTATTTTTAAAACATGAATGAGGATTTTTGTAAGCATTTTCTGTTTTAAACATAGAAATTTAGAAACACGAAGGTTTAGTAAATCTCATGAGGAAGTTTAGTCCATTGCGGTCTGTCTACAGCCGTGATCATTTGAAATATGAATACTCTCAAATTTGTTATGCAGTAGAACAATAATAACTGACTCAGGAGTAACTAGATGAGGATTTCTCATTATGATAGAGAAGTCAGCAGAGAGGCCAAAAATCCAATATAAAGAAAAATTACTATGTAGCTTTGATGATTTTTTAAGTGAGTATTACCATACTCTTCTAGACTTACAGGCATTATACTTCTTGCCTAATAATGAAAACCAGCTCACCTCAGCAGGAAGTAGCCAACTCTTCATGGGCATCTGTCCTAAGCACTAGATCATGTTGAACTTTCTTCAGCTTCACATACTTTATTCCTTGCCTAGTTTACTCGTTTTCAGCAGGGACTCATAATTGATTTAGTTAGAATGAATACTCTTCCTTGTGAAATAATGTCAGCTTTAAAAAAACACAGACTGACTTGTTTAGTTTGATTACAACTATGCTATTTTTAAATTTCACCAGAACCTATGCATAGGGGAAAAAAGAATCTTAGGAAACATATTCCAGAATGTTAATAGTTACTTCTTCTGGACAGTAAAAAAAAAAATTATTATTGTTCTAATTTATGTATTTTCAGCATTTCTGTGTTATGTTACTTTATGCTTAAAAACAACTTGTTTAAAAACATAAAAACTTAGATGTAGTTACTGCTTAAATCTCAAAAAAACAGTAATTCTGTTCTTTGATTTTTTTCATTGATTATGATGTATCTACTTGGAATTTGTTTAGCTTGTTGGATGTGAATGCTTTTCACAAGTCTGAGAAGTTTTCAGTCCTTATTTCTTAATGTTCTTTGTGCCACTCTCTATTTTTCTCTTATTCTGAGTCTCCCATCAATCCTATGTTGGTACACTTGGTGGTGTCGCACAAGTCTCTGCAGCTTTATTCATTTTTCTTCAATATCTTTCTTTCTGTTTAACAAACACATTTTATCAGTGGACCTATCTTCAGGTTTACTGATTCTCTTGCCAGCTTAAATCTGTTTTGAGCTATTGAGCCCTCTAGTGAATTGTTTATTTAAGTTATTGTACTTTTCAACTCTAGAATTTCTATTTGGTCTTTTTTCTTTTTTTATAATTTCTGCTTCTTGCTGTTATTCACCTTTTTGATAAGAAATCATTCTCGTATCTTAGTTCTTTAGACACAGTTTTCTTTATATCTTTGAACATATTTATAAGTATGCATTTAAAGTCTTTGTCTAGGAAGACCAGTGTCTAGTCCTCCTCATGGATAGTTTCTATTGACTGCTTTTTTTCCTGTGTATGGCCATACTTCCCTAGTTTGTTTTTGTCATGTCTCCTTAATTTGTGTAGAAAACTAGGTATTTTAAGTATAACATGTGGCAACTCTGGAAATCAGATTTTCCCTTTTTCTCCCAGCCACCCAGGATTTGTTGCTATTTGTTCAGTGAACTTCCTAGACTAAATCTGTAGTTCTTATTCTTCAGCTATGCATTGCCTGAAGTCTCTGCTCAGTTCCTTTATTGGTCAGCTAATGGTTAGAAACTTCTAAATGCCTTAAGTGAACAGCTCTACCAGTCTTTGCGGAGGGGGTCTGTGTGTGTGTCAGGATACACAGGCAACACTTCAGCAGGCAGCGTTCACTTCCTGTTGTCATAGAGCCTCCTCAGGTCAGCCAGGGTAATAGAGGGCCTCTTAGGTCTTTCCTTCACATGCATATGTCCTTCTAGATTCCTAGGAATATGTTGGAGCTTTTCAAAGTACCCTATAAACACCTATTCCCAAGTTTTTCCTTTTGGGATTTCTGGTCAACCTTTTCTTAGTTCCGGCTGGTGTCACTTCCTCCGCAGCTATGTTACTGATTATTTCAGCAGACACCCTAGGGTTCAGGCTGTTCACAGTGTGTGCTCTGAACCAGGTTCAGAGCCAAAATAAAGCCAAACTCTGAAGAGTGTGGCACCTTGTGGAACTGCCAGACCTCATCCTATTAGATACATCTTGTGGGTGGGGCTTTTGGGGAGCTTCAGACCTCTTCTGCCCCATCCCATGGCTGCTAGGCTGCTGATTTTCCTTGTAGTTGCCAGGTTGTTGGTTTTCAAGGCTACTTTAGAGCTTAGGAGAAGCAAATGGGTACACGGCAAGTTAAAACACCACAAAACTTAGTGTTCTTACCCAGATTCAGCTGTTTTTCTTGAACAAATGCTCCTCAGGTTGTTAGAAGCCTTTAATGTCCAGTGTTCTGAAAAAATTAATTTTGACAGTTTTTGCCAGTGATGTCATTGCTTTTATGGGGGAGCAGAATTCCCAAGGCCCTTGTTTTGCTAAACAGTTCTTCTGTACTGCTTAATATTTTAAAGGGCAATCAGCTTTACCACTAGGTGGAAGTAGAGACTTGAAATTGTGTTATTCTGTGTTGGGTCATTCATTATCTTAGAAGATTTCATTGTAAATTAAACATACGGCAATACCACACTGCCTTGTTTATCAGATTGGGCCTCTGTTAATTCCCTTACTATACCTATCATTTAGTATTAGAATTTTTTTCTGACAACACCGTTTAAATTTCTTCTTACTGCAAATAAGTAAAAATTTAGTTGTTTGTAATTTAACTGATTTTCAGGTAAAATAGTACCTTATTCATTAAAGCCCAAATTATAGAATCTTTGAAGTGAATTGAAATTTAAATGTTAACTTATTATTTGATTAATCAATTATCAAAAATTATTAGGAGAATTGCTTTGTAGAGATGAGAGTAATTGTTAATTGAAGCATGTTATAAAACTATAAATTCTTGTGTCTAAAGCAAATGAAAAACTTTTTAAGTAGATTTTGAAGTTTTTTATACTAAAAATGTATTTGCTGATAATATTCTTACAATTAGTGCTTATGTACAAATTATTATAAATTATGAATTTGTATATTACTAGATTAAAGATCATTTATCTGAAAACCTGATTTTTAAAATATTTTTATTAGTATATGAAATTCCTTCTGGGCGTTTCATGAGAGAATTGTGTGGCCACCTCAATATCATTTATGATCTTTGCTGGTCAAAAGATGATCGTTATATCCTTACTTCATCATCTGATGGAACTGCCAGGTTGGTATACTTGTAAAGTACTTACTGTATATGCTCTTTGCCACCAAGGAAAGCAAAGAGAATATAAAGTGATATAACTACTCTTATGCTTCAGTTTTGTTTTGTTTATCAAGGGACTGCCATAAATAGGTATCATCCAGACAGACTGATTAAGTAAGGAATGGTGAAAACGTTTTTCTTGAAGACATTTTTGCTAAATATATTTTGTTTATTGTGTAATACTTCTAGTCCTCATTGACAGGCAGGGATTCTGTCTTCACTGTTAGCTGGATGCAGAGGCCAGGATGCAACAGTGCTCCGTACTTAGTGTAGGGTAAATACAGGTTTCCCCACTATCTATAACGGCTCATTGCAAAACACACACTAGATGTTATTTTCACTTTTTGCCTCATTTTTGTAAAACTTAAAATCTCTGGATTTCTTTTGGTTAGTGAAAACAGGTACTGATGTAGGTCTTTTGTAAAAGAGAAATGGCATAACATCAACTATCAAAGAATTGGATACCTGTAAATGAATATGCACCTTATGCTTTAAGAGTTTTATAGGTTGTCAAATACTTGCATTTTTCAGAATTTCAGCCTTAAAATAATTTAACCCCTTCCAACTCAGTAAGTATGACAATAAAATATTTTAAAGTTACTCTTTAAAGTTTTATGTACACTTTTTTTTAGCTGCTTATTCTATCTCTGTCCACCTCTCAACAGAGAGGTTTAGATATACTACACTTTTAAGACTAATCTTTGACCTGTCCTTTTAATCTCAGTCATTCAATCTACAAATCTTTTGTTTCTATTTCCTCTCTCTCGTCTTTTTTAGTATCTTTCTCTATGTTCGTCTTGTCCTCACATCTTAGAAATGTGCTCAAATCTCTTCATCTTAGAATATTTTCTCAATTCCTCCTGCTTTCCAGACTACTACATCATTTTTCTTTCTCCACCATCAAAAACATTCTACACACATTGTCTTTACTTCAATTCAGTTAGTCTGGCTTCCACTCCCACCATGCTACATAAACTTGCTTCAAGATCACAGCACTTTCTTGATCCACTGGCCAGTTTTAGTCCTTACCTTGTTTGCATTCACTGCAGCCATTATTGACCAGTCTTAAAATATTTTCAATTCATGGTTTTCACTGACAACCCGTTCTGTTTTCATTTTATGACTGACCAGTTCTCATTCTCATTCTCACCTTCTGTTTCCTCTGCCTACTCTCTGTACATGTTGATCCCCAGGATCCTTTACTTGATCATCTTCCCTGGTTTGTTGTGTTGTCCCTGGTCTCTCTAATCTTCCCCAGCTTTGAATCTTACTTATATGCTAATGACTTATAGTTCCTACTATTTCTCTGAGTTTGACTTATATTACACACTTCTGTTGACCAGTGGTACTGCAAACCCAGAATTAAATTTAATGAAATCACCAAACTTTTCTTCATTTAATCCTCTTAGAAATTTTTTAGATTGCATCCACATCTATCCTGTCTCTCAAGCCAGGAGCTCAGAGTAGTCCTTGTCTCTTCTTTCCTTGCCATCATTCCTTTCCACATTTAAGTAGTACGAAAGTCTTTAGTTTCCTAAAAGATTCACTGTTCTATCACATCCTTTTTGTCCTCACTGCTATTGCCTTAATCCAGCCCTTGTTTATCTCTTGCTTAAACTGTTGCTGCTTAACTTTTCCAGTGCTCAGTCTCTAGCTCCTCTATCTTTGCTATGCTGTAATTATTTTTACAAAACCATCTTTCATAATGCCTTGATTTAAAAAAATCCTTGATTACCATTGCTTTTGGAAAGTGTTCCAGTTCTTTAGCATTGCATGACAGGCATGTCCCTCATTGATCTTCTGTCCTTCTTATGTACTTCCCATGTACCTTCTACCTCCCCTGCACAATCTTTAAATACTCTTAACATCTTATCTTTGGCATCTCCATGCCCTGTTACTGTTACCTGTCTTCCTGTGCTTAAATGCCCTTCTCCTACCCTTCCTGCCCAACTCATTCACTCATCAGACATTTAAGTGCCTTTGTGAGCCATGGTGAGGTCATAGTCATCATTTAAAACCCAGATTTCACCATTTCTTAAAGCCATCTTGGATTTCTTCACACAACGTAATATATTGTAGTAAAGCATACATTTTTCTTTACATAGCTTTGAAATTGATACTAATTTTAAGACTCTTTACATCCCAAAAATATTGGATTAATTGAGTGAAGAGAGAAACACTGTGGCTAGAACCTAAAAGACAGTGAGGTTTTTGAGGTAAGAAATACTTAACAATGAATAAGGTTAAGTCAAGAGGAAGAGAATTAGAGTTGCTAATGCTCAAAAGAGGCAGAAGTATTGGCTTCTTCCTATGTTGTCTTCTATCTTTCTGGGGATCACAGTCACATGTTGTCAGTGTCTCCTGAGTAACTGTGTTCCATATGCATTTAATCGGAATCTCCTCCTTTAGTTATCTTCAGTATACATGTATTTTTCTCAGTAGTTCCTCATATAATCAGAAAGGCTTTTCCATGTTAATGGCTCCCAAATAAGTCTGTATGTCCCCACTTCACCCCTTCATCTGTTTTAACTTTATATTTTTTCTTTCCCAATTCTCGTATTTTTTTGTGAATTCATCTAGTCTTCACAGATTTGTATATATCCTTGTTCTTCTGTGATCAACCTATCTTTTTCCCCCAAACCCATTAATTTATTTCTTTTGATCTTGGATTCTACCATTGCTTGGGTGAACAAAGCCATCATTGTTACCAGTTCAGACTTTACATAACAAGCTTCATTTTTATATTTTAAAATATTATGCCAATTTTAATTATGCTCAGTTGTTTTTAAGGTACACTTGCTGCATTTCTGCCTGTTACCTAATTTATCAAATAATGCTGCTTAGATTTATTACCAAGCAATAAATTTTTCATTATTTTTTCTCTTTTAACAATCTTCTTAATATTCCTTCCAAATTGATGATTTTGTTCTTTCAGAAAGTGCTGTATTTCTTAGAGCATATGTACTTTGAATGTATTATACTATGATAAAAATGTTTTAAAATGTTTATGCAGTAACACACATGCTTTATTATTACTTATAAACATGTTCTTTCACTTCCTTCATTATTAGTTTGGATTCTTAGTAATTGAAGATCATATCCTGTATTTTAAGCAGCTATTGAGAAAACTCATAGAATGTTGTTCTTGAATAGCAACTGTATTTTTTCCTTTTTAAAATAATTTTGAAAAGGATTTAATTTGCTTATAATTATAAGGATGAACTATACTCATATTAAAAATTAAAATATCCTTCTAATTCTAATAACTTAATCAAACTTTAAAAAATCTAGTATTCCACATTTATGTAGCACTATCTTTTGCTAGATTTTTCCTGTTTTAACACATTGACCAGAAATGCAGAGCATCTAACATAACAGTTTAACCCTTGGGGTTTACTCTTTTGTCAAGACTGTGGCAATGACAATAATACTGATTTTTTTTTAATCATCCATTTTTAAGAGGAAGAGACGAGTATTGAACATTAGAGTCAGTGTAGAATAGTCTATTTTCTATCAAAATCATAATTACTTGAATCTTATTTTACTCAAGTATTCATATAATAATTTCAATGTGGCTTTTTAAGTCTTTGCAATCTTCTTTTTCATTATTAAGGCTTTCAAATTAAAAATTTAAAGTTAGTAGACTATCCTGTTCTCATTAGTAAGCACTTTGCAAAAGCAATGTTCACAACCAAATGGGAAATCCTTGAAGTTTCCCCCTGTATTTTATTTTATATATATATTGTATTAAATGCAATATTTTACCAACTATTTGATGTGTGTTTAATCAATGTCAAAAATAGGTTAAAAGAAGACAGATATATTAAAATACAAATGCAGTATAGATTACAATTAGTAGACAGATTAACTATTATACTTGATAATAACTGTAAGAAATAACTTTGTCAAAATGTAAAGAAACCCAGCTATCAAATGTGATCACACTGTATTTTATTGTTCTGACATTGAGTTTACCATTGGTTGTTGTCACGTGACTACTTAAGTTGCATTGGCTATATTGGTTCTTTGAGAAACTTTCAAAGGAACTTTCTGCCTTTCAGAAACATTATGTAACTTTTTCTCCTTTTCCAGGATATGGAAAAATGAAATAAATAATACAAATACTTTCAGAGTTTTACCTCATCCTTCTTTTGTTTACACTGCTAAATTCCATCCTGCTGTAAAAGAGCTGGTGGTTACAGGATGCTATGATTCTGTTATACGGATATGGAAAGTGGATATGAGAGAGGATCCGGCCATACTGATCCGACAGTTTGACACTCACAGGAGTTTCATCAACTCTCTCTGTTTTGATATCGAAGGTATGTCAGAAGATATATTCCAAATAAAGGCTAGTTGCATGAAAAATTTTTTTAATTTTTTTATTTCACTAGGATAATAATTATTTAAGTTTGAGTGGGATTTTATGTATTTTTGGTTGTATTCATATTTATGCATATTTTGCAGATCATATGATAGACCTGTGCATAGATTTGGCACTGAGTTCTACCTGTAATTTTAAAGTCATTACATTCCTAAACATGCAAGTGTTTAAACAATCAAAATTCAACTGATATTGTAGCAGCCAGTCATGATCCAAATTTCATAACTATATTTCACTGGATTGGTGTAGGTTTTTTATAAAAAGAGCCTCTTAAGATGTAAACTGAGGAAATGAGGGAATCTCAGATGAATATTGGAAATGTATTTTTTGAATGTAGCAACAGGTTTTTTAAAAGTACAGAAACATATGGAAAAGAAATATGCTATTATTTATTTATATTATATAAGTAATGTATCTTAAAGATAAAATATAGATTATTTTATCAGCTGAAAGAATAAAGAAATTTCATTATATCTATTAAATAGTTACCTTTCACATTTTAGATGCTAAATATGTAGACTGTAACTATTAATTAGCATGGGGGCTAATGATAATACTGCTAATGTACTCAGTTCAACTATAAGGATGTTAAACTGGAATACATTCAGGAGAGGTCAACCAAGGATAGAAAAGTATCTTAAAACTGTTATAAAAGAAGTAGCTCAGATTATAGAAGAGGGATGAAGAACTTCTTCAGATACTTGGCTAAGATATCTTTATGTGAAAAAGAAAGAAAAATCAGTCTGTGTTTCTCCAGTAGGTAGAGGTGGGGCCAAAGCTGTAGAAACAGATTCTCTGTGCTGAGAACTAGAAAGAACATTCTAATACATAGAGCATCAGTTGAATAAACTGCTTTGTAAAATATAAAGTTCACAGTTGCTGAACAACCATCTGTTGGTAATGTTGTGTAAGATATTCCTGAGTAGTTATGAGGTTGAACTTGATTTGGTGGTCTCTGAGGTCCCATTCTGCTGTAAGATGGTTTGACTCCAAGAATTGATGTGAAACTAAAACACTATTTATGAGTTTATTCATTCCCTGATCACTTATTCAATTCCTACTGGTCTCAGACATCATGCTGACAGTATTTATTTAGAATAAAGGTGTTTTTCCATGAATATGAAGCATTATATGGATTAATAAAGGTAAGCACTAGAGGTGCATATTGTGTAATTCAAACAAATTTTTTTGGCTTTGGAATATGAGCAGTATACACATGCACTGACATGCATATTTCTTCTTGTATTCAAATTCAGGAAAGCAACAAAGAAAAATAAAAAATAATTTTAAAAACTTAATAAATTCATTTAAAGATAATTGAGATTTCCTTATGAGTTGTGTTTGATTTCCTGTTTTCTTAAAACTGAAATAAATGGCCCTCTGATTCTTGGCTATTTTGCTTGGATATGTTTTCCCAATTTCTAATTATTTGTTTCAACCTCTGTGTAACATTAATAAATGGGTAATTTAATTTTTTTAAATAGGTCATCACATGTATTCAGGAGACTGCACAGGGGTGATTGTTGTTTGGAATACCTATGTTAAGGTTAATGATGTGCAACATTCAGTGCGCCACTGGAGTGTTAATAAGGTATAAAATCCTATTTCTTATTTTGGGATTTAGTTAAACTGAAAAGCCATGGAACCACATGATTTTATTTTAGACATTAGAACATTCTGTTCTCTCTTCAGAAAACTTAAGTTGGGAGTATAAATTGTTGTGGCCACTATGGAAAGCAGTATGGAGCTTCCTCAAAAAAACTAAAAATAAAAATGCCATATGACCCAGTAACTGCACTTCTAGGAATTTACCCAAAGAAAACAAAATCTCTCATTTGGAAAGATATATGCACCCCTATGTCCATTAATAGATGAATGGATAAAGAAGCAGTAGTACATACACACCATGGAATATTATTCAGCCATGAAAAAGGAAGAAATCCTGCCATTTGCAACAATATGGATGGGCCTAGAAGATATTATGCCAAGTCAAAAAATCAAGGTGGAGAAAGACAAATACCATGTAATTGCATTTATATGTGGAATCTAAAAACAAAACAAAGCAAAATGAACAAAACAGCAGTAGACTTACAGACACTGAGAAGTGACTAGTTACCATGAAGGAGGGGTAGGAGTTGGGGTGGGTGAAGAGGATAAAGAGGCACAAAATCTCAGTCATAGTATAAGTTGGTCATGAGGATAGGAAGTGCAGCATGGAGAACAGTCAGTGATTCTGTAACATCTTTCTATGTTGACAATAACCAGACTAGTTGGGGTAAGGATTTAATAATAGGTGTAACTGTTGTATCACTGTCTTATATACCTGAAACCAACACAATATTGCATATCAACTATGCTTCAATAAAAAAATAAATGAAAATAAGAAAGAATAAGCAGAACAAATCTAAAAAAAAAAACTTGAGTTTTTCTCAGCCTCTGAAAAGTCAGTTATTATTGATTAATTCCCATGTCTTCCTGATGGCTAATTGATGATATAGTGACTTAGCAAAAATTTTCTTCAATTTGGCCAGGCTTTACTTTCATTATTTTGAGCCTTACTTGCAGTATAGTATTCAGTGATCCATTACTGAAATTTGTGTTAAAATGAGGTATTTATTACATTAACATCTCTAAGTAATAACATATTTTCAGCTATATTCATATACTTTTTTTTTGGTCCAGTAACATCACTCTCAAAACAATGTATTCAATGTTTTGTTAACAATGCTTGTCTTTTACAATTGTGTAATCAAAATCATGTGATTATGAAGGGGGTCTATTATTTAATCACAATCATTGTTTCACTTTAAATTTGTTAACTAGTCAGAAACAAATGAATAATCTCTTCCTTTTTTGGATTAAAGTGTTTCTAAGGTGGCCTATATTAAGCAATTTCATTGGTGTATATTTAACATTTTTTAAAAATACAAAGTAAGTTTGTTTTAAATAAATTAATTCAGTTTCTGTCTTACATGCTATAACCCATTCTTCATAATAGGTTATAACAATTGTCGTTGTTTTGAACAAAAGACACCCTAAGTGAAAAATAATTTTCATGAATTTTAGTTCAATCTGTTGAGTCTATCATCTATTTTAGAAAGTCTATTTTAGTCATTCTCATCTAGTCTGTCAGATTAATGAATAATGGCTTGGGATTCATGTTGTAGCCTAATTTTACATACTTTGAAAAGAACTTTCTAATTACTTAGGTACTTGAGGGATTGGCAAGGCTCCAAAAGCATCAATTCCAGTTATTTGGAGTCTGCAATGCAGAGTCTGTTTGCATTAAAAATCATGTGTTTCTTTACCTCAGTATAGTAACCAAGAAGCAAATTTACCTTGAAATCTGCAGCCTGTGATTACTAAAGACAGTCAAAAATAAAGTTAGGAAATGAACTGGAATATCTCTGTAATAGCTTATGTCCTAGGACAAAATGGAGACTTCAATTTCTTATTTGGTTCTCTTCAGCCAGTAGTTTGGTGACTGCTAAAATGAAGTGTCCATGTGCTGTTGTACACAATCCTTGGTACAGGATGGCTTCAGAAATAGGGCTTTTTTAGTTTGACCATGCATATGATAAAAATATGGAGGAAATTATTAACAGATATTATGTCTTGGGTGTCCCCTATCACTGCCTTAAATAGCTATAAAAAAAACACCTAAAATTGCAATCTAAATTAAATGATTTCAAAAGTTGCTGGTAACATACATTTTTCAGGATATATATGAAGGTGTATATGAAGAAATAATCTGAGACTACAGTGTATCTTGAAAGTTAATTTTACACTTTTGAATTTATAAAAATTGAAAGCTTACTTAAATGATGATAAACAGAAGATACAAAATTAGAAGATGTGTTTATAGGAATTGCTTCTTGTTTGGAAATACACTGCAAAAACACATACGAATTGAATATTGCATTACATGACAACCAAAAAATACTTTTCATCGGCTTTATTTTCAACCTTAAACTGAAGTTAGCAGGAATCTTTTTTGCTAACAATTTTAATGGATTCTGTATAGTGCATTTGGAAATGACATCTTAAAATTAATTTTATACTCCAAAAAGAGCTGAACATTAGACAAACTTTACAGTGGTAATATTTTATAATCTGTTTTTAATCATTTTAGGAAATTAAAGAGAGTGAGTTTAAGGGGATTCCAGTAAGTTATTTGGAGGTTCATCCCAATGGAAAACGTTTGTTAATCCATACAAAAGACAGTACTTTGAGAATTATGGATCTCCGAATGTAAGTATATTTCAGTATGGACCGGTTGAGCACCCATAGAATAAGTAATGAATAAATTCACCTTTTTAAAATGCAGCAGTGGTTCTCAACTAGACAATTTCTTCTGTCAGGGGATGTCTGACAAAGTATGGAGACATTTTTTGAGTGTTGATTCTAGCTATCTAGAGTGTAGAAACCAGAGATACTACTAAGCATCTGAAATTTTCAGGACACCCCCTACAGCAAAAAATCACCTGGCCCAAGATGTGAATAATTCTGAGGCTGAACTGTAGTCAGTTACTTTTTTATTTGCACAATTAAAAAAAGAAACTTTTACATAGAATATCTTTTAGCTCTAGGATATTGGCATAGCATAGTATCATGACTGAATGAGAGGACTTTTGATTAATATATCCTTGTTCTTCTTTTTTACTTCTAAATAAGGCAAATGAAGGGAAATAGCCTTAATATAAAAGGCAGAAGCAGAGTTCTGGGAAATTGAGCATGGACTTCTGGTGTGTTATTTGTCTGAGGAGTTCCTAGAAAACAAATGAGAAAAGGCTATTGTATTAGATTTCGTTATTGTATTTAGAAAGGCAAATGCAATCATCTGTATTAGTTTATTTTGCAATTACCTTTTTATGACTAACCATTAAGCCCTTCAGTATTTATGTAGAACTGTTGAAGATACTGGTGTGAGTGCTGTGGAAGAATGATAAGCAGAAATAGCTCATCAGAAGTTTGTAATCTAATTGTACTGCCTCCAAAGTAACATAAAAAAACATTTAATTAAGTTAAATTGTGAGATCTAGAACTAGAATCTGCTTATTCTTTTTTTAGAATAGCACCCGTGTCATGCCTAGCAGACAGCAATTATTGTTATTTTTTATGAATATAAATGTATAATAGGACTATACCTATGCCAACAATAAAGCGGATAGCTATAGAATAGCCTCCTGTTAAAGGCTCTATGGAGAGGCTAGCATTTGAGTTCAGTCTTGAATGATAAATAGAATTTAGACAAGATGGAAATATTTTTAGTAGGGTGGAAAACATGAAAATTTCATGAAAAGGAATACAGTTCAGAGGTAGAATAATATGTGTTTAAGGCAGAATGAGTTAGTCTGTATGACCATAAGTTTCTTGATAAGGAGTGCTACAAGAGAATTTTTTGAAAGTAAGATCAGAGCTAGATTTTAGAAGGCAAGGCCTAAGGAGTTTGGTTATTATTCCCTTTTTAAACAGTATAGATCATGCTTGGGCTCTAGAGGTAAATTGTTTAAATCAAAAACTGTGTTTCCCACCCCTGACTAGCTGATTAACCTCTCTGTGCCTCTCTTTCCTCATTGCTCAAATGGGAGAAATAATAAACCAAACTCAGAAAGGTTTTGTAGGGAATAAACTAATTTATACATGTAAAGTACTTACACATTACAGCACATAGCAAGAACTCCAGGAATGTTTGACCCAGTAACTTCAGGTCTGGGAATTTATGTTAAGAAAATAGCTATGAAACAGAGTAGAAAACATATACACAAGGTTGTTCATAGAAATCATGTTCATGGTAAGGGAAACTGGAAACATCCCAAGTGTTGTCCAACAGCAGAAAATAAGATACAGTTAGTGATAAAATACATGCCTATTAAAATGATAATTCATAATCTTTATTTTCTGATGTGCAGGGCCATTATTCGTGATTTGTTGTTGACTGAAAAAGCAAATACCAGATAAAAAAGACAAAGCAGTGTATATAATATCCTCTCTGTAAATCAGAGATGATAGTAATAGTACCTACCTGGCACATAGTAATCACTAAAACACATTAACTATTACTCATAAGTGAAAAAGCCTGGAGGTTGTGTACCATAGTTAATAGATGATTTAATAATATGCTTAGTCTCCTATTTCTGCAAGGATCAAATATTCATTGTATGATTTTAAAAAATTCATCACGAAGAGGAGATAATATAAAAAGTCTGTTAATTTTTTAGTCACCAACTCAAATACTATTTCCATAAAGTAGTCTCTCTTTCCATAGTTAGAGAGATGATCATCACTCTTATCCAAATCTGCTAAGTACTCTTTCTGTTCTTTTTTTGCGGCACTTTCTACATCTACTTTCTATTTTACACTGATGGATTTCTTCTCTCTCCTGCTAAATTAAAAGCTCCCTGAGCTCTGACACTACCTCATCTTTATTCTGCGTCATCATCGACTGTCACCCACATTAAAGATTCTCAAAAATTATTTGTTAAATGTAAATGAGGTATTTAAAAGTTTTTCTACCTCTAGTCTTTTAAATGGGTGAGACAGATTACATTTGTAAAATCTTTTTTGTTTATAGATTAGCAGCAAGGAAATTTGTAGGTGCAGCAAATTATCGGGAAAAGATTCATAGTACTTTGACACCATGTGGGACTTTTCTCTTTGCTGGAAGTGAGGATGGTATAGTATATGTTTGGAACCCAGAAACAGGTAAATATTTCAATGGTCTTCAAAAAATATTTATTTTTTGTTTCTGAAGAAGTATGAAAATTACCATTTTATGGAATAATTTTCAAGGAAATTCTGATTTCAGATTCTCAGTTAAGTTTTTCAAAATTGGAAAGTCGGTAACTCAGCTACATTCTAAATTTATATTACATTCTGTTCTGTATTCTGACACCTACTTGGATTTAGAATTTCTCATTGTAATTCAAGGTTTATTCTTTCCCTACCTCTTGAGATATTGTTAATCTTAAGTATTTAATGCAGATTGTAATGAAAAATACAAAATGTTATAAACTGAATTTGAACTATAACGCTAGGAATTCAAATGGCTAGACATCTGTGATATATTTTTATTAGAAACAAATATACCTGTCAAAGTTTTTAATGTCTGAAACTTAATAGCAATTACTGAATTACTGTAATTCAATTTTTTCCAATAAAAAATGAACTATTACACTAGGTTGTTCATTTGAACCTCACCTTTGTTTTTCATGAGAAAAGCTAAAACTACATAAACATTTTTTTAGCATTGAATTGAGAAAATTATATAAAATTTACTTCGAAATTCCTTTTAAGAACAGTATTTGACTTCACCTTGTTTATTCTTTGGAACTAGGCATTTGACTAGTCATTTCACTTAGAGACTTTTTTCTTACTGTGTTTTGATACTTTAGCATCAGTTTGGAAGTGTTAAATCTCTTCTCCCCCTCAATAAATGGATCTAGAGTCTTTGCTTTTTGACTTTTACTTTTCATAGGTTCCCTAAAACTCTGCTGTAGGCCTCTTTTAGCATTAATCATCATATGTATCTTTAAAGCAGATGGTACCTCAGAGAACTCTGGGAAATAAAAGGAAAAATTAATTCCCCATTAAACCTCCCCTAACCAGAGTTCCTTCAGTTTTTGAGCCTGCACTTCCAGGAATTCTTTGTTAGATACCATTTGCTCAGCTCTGTCAGATCCCAGAGTCAGGTAGTTCTCTACACTTTTAAATTCTCTGGCATTCCTTGTACAGTGAAAACCTCACTGAAGTGGTTGGATTGAAGTAGAAAAGGAGGGCCAATAGAATGAACAATAATTATTTTACTTAATTACATTAAAATTTACTTAATTAAATTAGATTTACTTAATAAAGGTAATTACATTACTTAATACATGGTACTCAAATATAAGTATCTGAGTTTTTATGTAAATAATTGCATCATCATTAATATTTGATGATATTGTATAAATATTTTTTTAAAGTTGCAGAATAATCTAATGAGAAATATCTGATACAGTACAAATTTTTTACTGTCTTTTCTTTCTTAGGAGACCAAGTAGCAATGTATTCTGACCTGCCATTCAAGTCACCCATTCGAGACATTTCTTACCATCCACTTGAAAATATGGTTGCATTTTGTGCATTTGGGCAGAATGAACCAATTCTTCTATATATTTATGATTTCCGTGGTAAGTCCACTTTCAGATAAATGAAGAATATTTGCACTAACCTTTACATTTAGACTGAACCTGGAACCTGGAATTAGGAGCCCTGTGAAAACTGTCCTTAGTATGAACAAGGCTCTCTTGAATATAGTGTAAGAGCGAAACAGATTAATGATTATTATGTTTTAACAATTTATTTTTCCATAAGAACTATTACTATGGAGTTTAAATATCAGTGGAAGTATACATAATGGTTGTGCCCTTGTCTTGGAATCACAAAGAGGTGTAATTATCACTTTTCTTTATAAATCAATTTAAATAAATAAAATTAACTAAAAAGTATTTGGGAGTGTTAATTAAATTTAAAAGGTAAATAACATTTAAGAAGTATAAATGTTTAATGCTTTCAGTTGAATATTCTTCTGTTTTTTTCACTTAAGCACATAGTTTTAATAAGTCATAGTTTTGAGAGTTTCTTAACATAAGGCAAAAAAATCAAATATCAATGAAAACAAGACTTGGAATTAGAAGTCTCATGTCTTTCTCTACTCTAAAATTGCACTATTCTATCATTCTGAGAGATAAGGAAATAAAGACTTTGGACACAGTTTTCAGGAATAGTGTGGCATTCTTAGTATTATTAGGTTTATGCTGTTTTTCGATAGGGATAGTGCTGAATCTTGGATTAGTTAAAATTGCATTTCCATTTTCTTCATATACTAATTCTTAAACAAAAATAACCAGTCTTTATTAGTCTCTCTTTCTTGTTTAGGATGTCATGTATCAACTCTCACTACTGTAAACTAAGCTGGGATAGCTTACATACAATGTCATAAATGTGTACATATGCAAATATGTTTGTAGTTTACATTAGTATGGATCTATTTGGGCAAAGAGTTTTGAATTTAAATGTAATGCGAGTGACTGAGTTTATTGCATTAATACAGATAGAATTGGTTTTAATTGTTGTGATAAGTGCTAAGTTATTAGCCAGTTAAGTTCTAAATCTGAAGTTCTTGATCATAGTACGGATTTTATTATGCCTTTCCAGGTGAATTATATTACAATGTGTAAAATTAAGATTTACCATACTTTAAATAATTTTACAGAGAAGAAATAAGGAATTTTTCTAACACATAGTCACATTTACAGAACACTATTACTAATGGTAGAATTTTTAAACCACACAATACTATATAATAAGAAAAGTTGGTAAAAACAAGCATTGCCAGATTAGAGAAAAAGGCAAATGGATTTTTCAAATCATCCAATATCCAAATCTGGTGTCTGGTTCAAAAATGTATACTGAAACAGGTCTCTCTTTGTAATCACTCTCAGTTTTCACATAAAGGAGAAAAGTTATACCTACATGCTTTATAATTGGAACTGTTATACAGGAAATAGGCAGCACAGTTATTTCCTCAGACTCTTAAGAGGTTTCACAACAGTCTTCATTCAATTTCTAATTTGCTTTTTTAGGCTTTTAAAATTTTCCTCACAAATACAAGTTAAAGTTCCACTCTTATCTTCTTTTTTTCTTCAGTTATTTTTCACCATTGATAGGGGGATTTCATCATTAAATTAGCCCAGTTAGGTTTGCCCATTTGGTTTTAAGACAGCCATTTAGATCAAGAAGTCTGTTCTAGAAATGTAAGTAGATAGAGCAAAGTGTTTTAGGAGCCCAAAAATGGAGGTTTTACGCTCAGTTCTGTTTCTTTAGTGACCTTGCACAAGCCTCTTACCTTCCTGAAGCTCCATTTCCTTATCTAGTAAATGGTACTACTAGTGTTAATACCTGTACTACCTAAGAGATATTTGTGAGGATACGTGAGACGGACTGTGGAAGTACTTCGCAAGTTGATAAACATTGTATTAAAACTAACAAAAAAGATAAAATGGGTTGTTGTCATGTTCGTCTAATCAGTATGTAATTGACTTCATGGGAACTTTTTTTAAGCATCTCTGTATGCAGTGGAATTAAAAAAAAAAATTTCCCCCTCTTTTACTTTCTGTTGGCAGCCTTTTTCCTTCTATTAAATGGTTTACCTTTCTAAGTCAGTTGTATTAGAAAATAAATGCATAACATTAAGAACATTATGCTATATCATGCCATCTTAACATAGAACAGGAAGGACTTATGTCTTAGAAATTACAATGTTCAAGTAATACACAGGTGAAGTTAAAATTATTTTGTTCAATGTATTTAGATCACAATTCTTGATATACTGATACACCTTTACAAACAAATGAAAGCTCAAAATGTTTCAACATGTTTTCCCAACTCTGCTGCCTATTTTTAAAAAGGGGAAGCTTAGGAAGAAGTTATGTAATCTCAGGCAATCCAAGATTTAGCACAGTTCTTGTGAATGGTACGTATTCATAACAAAAAGTTACTTCAGATTCTAAAATTTTACTCATTAAATACAGACCATAATCATCAAGTCAAATAGTCCTTAAATTTTTCATTGAAAACTATATTTATTATTTGCCTATTATAGTTTTACCTTGTATTTTATTTATTTTTTAATACAAGAATATTTTGCCCAAACTTTCTTGTCTGAAGATAAAGCTTACATAAAGCTTTATTACGTAAGTGCATTTAATGGTATAAAATTTGAAAGATACATAACAGTTACATGATTTTTCAGTAGTATTGCAGAGCTGCTGTTATATGTTCAGGTAATTTTCAAGGAAAATAGAGCAAGCTCATTTTTTTTATAAACTAAATAAGCTGCAAATGAGACCACAGTGGTAGCTAAATGTATCATCCATCTTTCAGTTCTAGCAAAATCTGTAAAGCGTCAGCAAGCATCTTTCCCTGTTAAGCATATGTTCAGGTTGTGGTCTTTTAGGTCTTTCATTCTACTGACTTTTTGCTTTTTTTGGTAAGAAATATGATTTTTACTTTCAGAAGGCAGTTTTATTTGCCTGGTGTTGAAAGGGTTAATCATCTAGTAATACAAAATTTAGTCAGAGAGTACCACAAATAATGTACTTTTAGGATTCCCATAATAACAGAGTACTAGTCAGAGAAACGGCTCCTACTGAATTAAATTTATGAAGCTAGACTTTAGCAATTAATGTTCTGTTATTAATCAGTTCTTGTCTAGGATCCTGTTCTACATTTAATAATGATCATAGCTAATACTTACTGAGCACTTTCTGTGTCCCTGTTATTGTTTTAAGCACTTTATATGTATTTAATTTTTATATCTTATGAGATAGGTACTGTAATTTTCCCCATTTTACAAGACAAGACTTTGGTCCATACAGTCTGAACTTGAACACCATGCTCTTATTTGCTACACAAAATTACCTTTTTAGCAGATTTCCTGAAATATTACCTCTTGATTATCTAATAAGCATACTTCCTTTTTCCATACAATACCATTTTATTGTATGCCTCTCTATGCAGTATGTGATTTCTTTGTGTTATCTATACTTTATAGGAAGCAGAGATGGAGGCCTTTTCATCTTTTTTACCAGTACCTACCTGAATGCTGATGTATAATGAATATACATGTAGTATTTTAAGTAGAGTTGTCCTAATTTGGAAAGTTCTCAGAATTGGTTGATGATTCCAGGTAATGAGCCTAATTTTTCACTAGGTGGCAGTATCTCTTCTGAATAAGTATTAACTCCGGAGTGTTTTTCAGTCATAGGGCCTTAGGGAAGACAAATCTTTATTGAGTATCTATTGTGTTGCCAAATTGAACAAGGCTGTGAGATCTGGGAGTCAGACTCTGTGACTCTTTCATGCTTCCTATGTAGTTGATTAAACCTCTGGATTAAACTGAAAAGCAGTCCTTATCATTGACACTAAACATGATTTTTTACCTAAAATTCATATTCATTAAATAGCCACCTACAAAGTCATTGTTGATAGCTTTACTTTTCACACTATGACATGTTTACACAGAGTTTGGGCAGTATATACTTTTACATTCCTATGAAAATGTTTTTATATAACTTACTCATTGACCAAAAAGTTCATGGTGTTTATTACAGCCTATATCTAACATAGTACCTGGTATATTACTGATGAGCAATTAATGTTTGAAATAAGAATTACAGGTCCTGTAGAATATCATTTTTCCCTTAAGTTTTTTAAAAATGTGAAATAATACACATGGTCTATTAGTAAACTTTGGGTCTAATAATAATAGTGGTAGTATTAGCCAAGATATTATGAGTGTTCACTGTGTGTCCCTTTTTCTTATGAACATTTTACATACATTATCTAATACAGTCCTCACAAAACCCCACAACGCAGATGCTATTATTATCCGCATCTTGCAGATGGTGAAACTGAGGTACAGGGAGAATGAAGTAATTTGCTTACCAAGTGTTAAAGCTGTCTCCAGGGCCCATGCACTTAAAACATTAAGCTATCTGTTATAGCTACTTATTTAGTCTTTGTTATTTCCTATTTCATGAAATAACTTAAATTAAGAAGGTAACCAAATATTCCTGTGGTGAAATATATTGTTTGTTTTCAATTTTTATGTATGGGAGGGCCTCAAGATTAAAAAGAACTGTAGTTAGGTTATCTAGTATAATAGTAGTTCACTCCTTTACAAATATTGGGGGTAATTTAATGCATTAAGCCATTATCTTCTCAGTATAGTCCAAAATATAAATTTTCTTTGTTATGTAGCATTAAAATTTAATGTAACTACTTTTACAATATTTTGCAATAAGATAATGTCTAGTTGAAATAAATTTAACATCCATAGTTTGTATAATTTAATGGTGCTCTTGAAATACTAATGGTGAATAATTAAAAAGCAAACTTAGATGTTATAGTCCTCATACTTGGATAAAAAAATTATGCAGTAACAGAATATAACTGATTATATTCTGGGTCAGAGTTTTAAATATCTGTTATTAGCCTGGTAGGAGAAACTAAGAGATAGAAATATCAAATTTTAGGACATGCTGAAACTACCTATTTTTGGTTGTGTACTGAAGCATCTGTTTTAATACTCTTCACATAATGGATACTTTGATTTTTGAAGGCATGTGTCATTCAAGGATTCAGAACATACAGAAAACTTGGTCAACTTAATGGCTTTGAGCATAAGCCAGAGCTCTGATTTCTTATTGAGGTATTTTTTTATGCTTACAAGAAGGAAAAATGGCACAGTGCGAGATTGACAACAGTGTGATAGGAAAGGCTAGAGTAGGAGTCAGGGCATTGGGGTTCTAGACAAAATGGCTTTACTTTATATTTGACCCTAGTCAAATAATTTAGCATTTCTGCATGTTTTTTCACCTGTAAAACTGAAACAGTACCTGTCCTATTTTATCACAGTGTTTTATTAAAGGATAAAATGAAACTCTAAAGCAGGGCGTGGAGCATAGGTATATTAGAGTTCAGGTGATAGTGGAGTAGGAAATCAACACAAGAACAGTAGCATGTATTTGGGGGGATTTGGAGATAGTTTGTTATATTTTGGTGTTCAATTAACAGATTTGCCAAATGGTGGTAGATGGTCTCCCATTTGGCTATAAGACGTGAATCTGTTACTCTTTCTTGTATAGCTTTTTGAAGTTTCATTAGTGACACTTGTAAATTCTACTTGGTGTATAAAATATGTCAAGGAAATACAGAATTATGAACAGGCTTTAAATTCCATAACTGAAGTGTTAATAGAACTTCTGTGATCCATCCACAGTCTCTTAAGATTAGCTGAAGCAGGAACAATCAGGTCCAGTAAAATACAATAAAAAAACATAAGCCTTTGAACATTCTTTTCTTAGTCCATTTAGATTGCTGTAACAAAATACCAGAGACTGGATGGCTTAGAAACAACAGAAATTTATTTTTCATAGTTCTAAAGGCTGGGAAGTCTAAGATCAAGGCGGACCAGCAGATTCAGTGAAAGCTCAGTTTCTGGTTCATGGACTATACTGTCTAGCTGTGACCTCACATAATGAAAGAGGGAAGAGAGGTCTCTGAGAGCTCTCTGGGGCCCCTTCTAAAAGGGCACTAATCCATTCATGAGGTCTCTCACCTTCCAAAGGGCCCTACCTCTAATTACCATCACCGTGGAGTTTAGGGTTTCAACTTATGAATTTTAGGGGAGCACAAACATTCAGACCAGAAATTCTCTACACATAGCATATGTTAAAGGAAGAGGAGGAGAATGCTGCATAACTGCTGAATGCTGGGAAACTTGAGAAGTAGACTTACCAGCTTACTGTAGTCATAATTAGTAATAAAATAACTTACAAGTAATTAGATATCCAGTAAGATAACTATGCCCAGTAACATGTCTTGAACAAAGGAATTAAATGTTGAATCAAAAGGAAATCTTATTGTTAAAATAGTATAAGAAAAATAATATATTGTTTTTTTGTAGTTTATTATAAAGTCAGTAACATAAGTAAACATAGGTTTTAATAGTAACAAACCTTGTATTTGCTTCAAATGCAAGGGACACTGGATTAAATTATCTTATTTCCTCCATCTTCCTCCTATAAAGACAAAAATCTGGGAAAACCACTCTATTTATTATAATTGCTTAAGGCCAGAATATATACAAAAGCACTGAATTCATATAAATCGAAAGGTTGTCAGTTGTGAAAACATTTTAAGAATGTTTAAATTATGTAAAGTTTAGACTCCCAAATTATAGCTGATTCTAAGTAAATTTAGAGGTATTTTTATGGCAGTAACATTCCTGTAATCAAAGGTAATTGCCACCTCTATGTTCTCAGCAGCTTGTCCCTTCTTCTGCTATGCCACTTAGCACAGAGCAGTAATTTCTTACCTCTGAAAGATTCAAACCCCAAGAGGGGGCCAGTGTCTTTGTATTCCAAGAGCCTACCCTCTAGTGCATTCCTCAAAAGGTGATGCAAGGATGGGGGTGAGACTGTTAAAATTGTGAGTTTTTTTAAACATACCAAGTTAGATTAGAGCTAAGTTTTAAACATACAAAGTTAAATGAGCACAGACGAGAAAATGGCCAAGTAAAGAAATAGTTATTTAATTGTAACATACTCCAACCATGGCTTATGTAAAAATGTTTTAAAAAAACCTTTGAAAAGTTAGATGCATAGAGTCTGAAGGCATTTCAGAAATCATCTTTTACAACCTATTTTACAGTGAAATGATCTGTATATTGTCATGCAAATAGATGTATATATTTGTGGAGGGTTGGGGAGGGGAAGGATGTAAGAACTCGTAAGCAGCTTCTGTTTCTAGTATCTGAGAAACTAGGTATTTGTGAATATTTCTGCAGATTTTTTTTTTATGGTTTTCTTCACAGAACTAGAGGTGCTAAAGATAAAGTAGTGTTAATTTGACTCCTTGAAATCCAGTCAGATGGATTTTATATAGAAATTTTCCTTTAGACAACAGAAACAACTATCCATAATTGTTTGTGGTTTGTTTTTGTTATCTGTATCCATTTAGGCCATTTTTATCCTTTCCAAATGGCATCTTAATGTCTGGAAAAATAAATCTTCAGGCAATGCCTTTTGTTATTTTTTACTAGTTAAAAAAATTCCTTTAAAAAGAAAAATAATATATGTTTAGCATAGCATAATACATAGAAAATACAGTTTGGCAAAAAGAGTAAGATAAATAACAAATCCTACTATCCTGTGTGACTATTGCTTCTGTCAGCATACATGCTTCTATCCATGCTCACTCACTTAGAGCTTAAAATGAAATGATACTTGACTAACATATATCTGGCAAGTACAAAAACATGAGGAGTCAGAAAGTGCTGTTAAATGGTTAAACCCAGCTTTACTTTCCATTCATTGCAGCAAAATGAGTGGAATGTTAAAAGAACAATTCTGAAAAGCAAGTAAGGCAAAGATCATGAATGTGATTTTCATGTGTTGATTCATTCATCCCTGACCCATCTACTAATGTGAAACCTTCAAAATTTCTGCCCACAGAGCAGTTTTCTTTTGCAGCTTCAAAGTTTCTGTTGTTCTTTAAACACAATCTTTGAATATTTGAGAGTACATAAATGTTCTCTTCGAACATTTGAACTTCTGAAAAGAAGTCCAAAATGTGTACTGAAAAACAGTACTCAAAACTCAAAAAGCCAACTGTGGAAACAGCTGCATTACCATCTATGAACAATAATTGACAATGAGGAATGTGCAACTCTATAAGGGTGGATTGTAAGCAAGTCTTCTGCTGTGGTAATGTTTCCTGGTACTTATCACCATCAAGGTCAGCTGGGAGAGAGCACCAATTATTTTTCAGCTATTCTTCAATTAGAAAGTGAAAGAAGTAGAGCATGAATATAAAGATCAAAGACCTAAAATGTTTTGTATGTGCTATCCTAAATTCATGATTGGTTAAGCAAGGCTGATAACTAAAAAAAGGTGACCATCCATTTTTATATTCATTATATGTTTTACAAACTATTTTTCTTCCAATTAACAATATATTATGAGCAGTTTTCCATCATGATAATTATACTTCTGAACACATTATAGTGGCTGAATTTCATTTCATTAAATGACTACACCATAATTTATTTAAACAACTGTTATTGCACAATTACACTGTTATACGTTTTTCAGTATTTTAAACAATACTTAAGGACACACCTGGCTACCCTTACTCAGTTTCTTAAAAAAAAATATCTTAGGTACAATGGTTTGTTTAAACAGGAGAAAAAAACGGCATCACTATCTAATTTGCCTTTTCTCCTTACTAATTCCTTCTTTAATTCTTCGAACTGATTACCATTAATTATTATTAGTGAAGTTAAGCACATTTTTATTGATTACAAAGTTCTTTTGTGAATTTTCTGTAATGGTCCTTTGTCCATGTTTCCGTTGGATTATTCATTTTTAATTGATTTTGTAGGGAGTCTGCATATTAAGACTATTAGCACCTTTTCTCACTAATTTATCATTTGTATTTTTTGTGTATGCAGCTTTATTGAGGTGTTCTTGACATACAGTAAACTGCATGTATTTAAAATGTATACTTCGGCAATTCTAGACATGTTTATAGACTTCTGAGACCATCACCTCAATTAAGATAACATTCATCATCCCCCAAAATGACTTTGTGCTCCTTTGTAATCACTCCCTATTTTCCCCCATTCCTTGGCAATCACTATGCATTTATTTTTAATTTCTAGTATTTTATTTCAGTAAAACAATATATACCATGTACTCTTTTTATCTGACTTTATTCCCTCATAATTACTTTAAGATTCATCTATGTTTTAAAGAGTTAATACTAGTTCATCCTTTTTGTTTCTGAGAATTGTTTCATTGTATGGATAGATCAGTTTGTTTATCCATTCACCTGTTGATGGGCATTTTGGTTGTACCCAGTTTTTAACTATTACAAATAAAACTGCTATGAATATTCATCCACAAGTCTTTGTATAGACATGTAATTTCATTTCTCTTGAATAAATTTCTAAGAGTAGAATGCTGGATCCTATTGCAGATGTATGTTTAACTTTAACAAGCTGGCAAACTGTTGTCTAAAGACATTATACCATTTAACTTTCCCACGAGCACTGTATGAATGTTTCAAAATCTCCCTATCCTTGCTAAATTTGAAATGGTCAGTCTTTTTAATTTTAACCATTCTAACAGATGTGCAGTGTTGTTTCATTGTGCTTTTAATTTGCTTATCCTTAATGACTAAGGATGTTCAGTACCTTTCTACAAGCTTAATCCATATGTCTTCTTCAATGTAGGGTCAGTTTGAATCTTTTAAATTGGCTTGTTTGTTTTCTGAGTATTAAGTTTTGACACGTAGGCTTTCTGTTTACTCGCAGTGCTCTATTAGATGCATGATTTGCAAATATTTCCTCCAGACTTGGCTTGTCTTCTGGTTATCTTAAGAGTTTTGAAGAACAGATGTTTGAAGTTTTGATGAAGTCCAAAATTATCAACTTTTTCTTATATAGACTTCGATATTGGATCTAAGACTCTCTGCCTAATCCAAGCTCACAAAAAATGTTCTCCTGTGTTTCCTTATGGAGTCTTATGGTTTAGGTTTTACATCTAAATCTATTACACATGTTTAATTTTCTGTACATTGTGTAAAATAAAGTATGGATCAAAGTTCATTTTCTCACATGTGAATATCCAGTTGTTCCAGCATTATTTGTTGAAAAGATTCTCCTTTCTCTACCCAATTGCCTTTTACACCTTATCCATACATGCTGGCCTCTCAATTCTGTTCTCTATCTATTTGTTTACCTTTATGCCAGTAACACAGTAGCTTGCCTGGTTACTGTAGCTTTATATTAAGTCTTGAAGTCAGGTTATATACAAGTCCTCTCTGTTGTTTTGTTTTTTGCTCTGGTTTGATGTTCACCCTTTTGCTTTATTATTTTTGACAGAATTTTAAAATGTCAAATATATTTACACTTTTGGCTTAGAATGCTCTTACTTTTTATATATATTATTAAAGTATCATTGATATACACTCTTATGAAAGTTTCACATGAAAAACAACGTGGTTACTACATTCACCCATATTATCGAGACCCTTTATATTATATATATTATATATATTATATATAATATTATTTCTTATAATATGATATAATATAATATTAATTCTTCCCATAACCCACTGCAGTCACTGTCCATCAGTGTAGTAAGATGCCACAGAGTAACGACTTGTTACACTGTCTTCCCCATGATCCCACCCACACCATGTGTACTAATCATAACACCTCTCAGTCCCCTTCTCCATCCCTCCCCACTCGCCCTACCCCACCCCTTTCCCTTGGTAACCAATAGTCCCTTCTTGGAGTCTGTGAGTCCGCCACTGTTTTGCTCCTTCAGTTTTGTTTAGTCGTTATACTCCACAAATAAGGGAAATCATTTCGTATTTGTCTTTCTCTGCCTGACTTACTTTGCTGAGCATAATACCATCTAGCACCATCCATGGTGTTGTTGGAGAATTGTCTGTTCATATCCTCTGCCCATTTGTTAATTGGGCCCTTTGATTTTTGGCTGTTGAAGCTTATGAGTTCTTCATATATTTTGGATGTTAACCCCTTGTTGGATATGTTGTTTACAAATATATTCTCCCGTACTGTAGAATGCCTTTTTTGCTCTGCTGATGGGGTCCTTTGCTGTACAGAAGCTTTTTAGCTTGATGTAATCCCATTTGTTCATATTTGCTTTTGTCTCCCTTGCCCAAGGAGATGTGTTCAGGAAAAAGTTGCTCATGTTTATATTCAAGAGATTTCTGCCTGTGTTTTATTCTAAGAGTTTTATGCTTTCATGACTTATGTTAGGTCTTTGATCCATTTCGAGTTTACTTTGGTGTATGGGGTTAGACAATAATCCAGTTTCATTCTCTTGCATGTAGTTGTCCAATTTTGCCAACACCACTTGTTGAAGAGGTTGTCATTTCCCCATTGTATGTCCATGGCTCCTTTATCATATATTAATGGACCATATGTGCTTGGATTTATATGGACTCTCTAGTCTGTTCCATTGGTCTATGCATCTCTTCTTATGCCAGTACCAAATTGTCTTGATTACTGAGGCTTTGTAGTAGAGCTTTAAATCGGGGAGCATAATCCCCCCAGCTTTATTCTTTCTTCTCAGGATTGCTTTGGCTATTCGGGGTCTTTTGTGGTTCCATATGAATTTTAGAACTATTTGCTCTAATTGGTTGAAGAATGCTTTTGGTATTTTGATAGGGATTGCATTGAGTCTGTAAATTGCTTTAGGCAACATGGCCATTTTGACAATATTCTTCCTATCCATGAGCACGGAATGTGTTTCCATTTATTGGTATCGTCTTTAATTTCTCTCGTGAGTGTCTTGTAGTTTTCAGGGTATAGGTCATTCACTTAATTCATTAGGTTTATTCCTAGGTATTTTATTATTTTTGATGCAATTGTGAATGGAATTGTTTTCCTGATTTCTCTTTCTGCTACTTCATCATTAGTATATAGGAATGCAACAGATTTCTGTGTATTAATTTTGTATCCTTCAAGTTTGCTGAATTCAGATATTAGATGTAGTAGTTTTAAAGTGGATTCTTTATGGTTTTTTATTACAATATCATGTCATCTGCAAACAGGGACAGTTTAACTTCTTCTTTACCAATCTGGATGCCTTTTATTTCTTTGTATTGTCTGATTGCCATGGCTAGGACCTCCAGAACTATGTTGAATAAAAACGGAGAGAGTGGGCATCCTTGTTTTATACCTGATCTTAAAGGAAAAGCTTTCAGCTTCTCACTGTTAAGTGTGATGTTGGCTGTGGATTTGTCATATATGGCCTTTATTATGTTAAGGTACTTGCCTTCTATACCCATTTTGTTGAGAGTTTTTATCATATATGGATGCTGAATTTTGTTGAATGCTTTTTTCAGCGCCTGTGGAGATGATCATGTCGGTTTTGTCCTTTTTTTGATGTGGTAGATGATGTTGATGAATTTTCGAATATCGTACCATCCTTGAATCCCTGGAATAAATCCCACTTGATGATTATGGATGATCTTTTAGATGTATTTTTTAATTTGGTTTGCTAATATTTTGTTGAGTATCTTTGCATCTATGTTCTAGGAATATTGGTCTTTAAATTTCTTTTTTTGTGGTGTCTTTGCTTGGTTTTGGTATCAGAGTGATGCTTTCCTCATAGAATAAATTTGGAAGTATTCCTTCCTCTTCTACTTTTTGGAAAACTTTAAGGAGTATGGGTATTATGTCTTCTCTAAATGTTTGATAAAATTCAGCAGTGAAGCTATCTTTTCAGGGATTTTGTTCTTAGGTAGTTTTTTGATTACCAATTAAATTTCTTTGCTGGTAATTGATCAGTTCAGATTTTGTGTTTCTTCCTCCATCAGCCTTGGAAGGTTATATTTTTCTAGAAAGTTGTCCATTTCATCTACGTTATCCAGTTTGTTAGCAAATAATTTTTCAAAATATTCTCTAATAATTCTTTGTATTTCTATGGTGTCCATAGTGATTTTTCCTTTTTCATTTCTGATTTTGTTTATGTGTGTAGACTCTTTTTTTCTAGATAAGTCTGTCTAGGAGTTCATCTATTTTATTTTCTCAAAGAACCAGCTCCTGCTTTCATTGATTCTATTGTTTTATTCTTCTCGATTTTATTTATTTCTGCTCTAACTGTTATTATGTCCCTCCTTCTACTGACTTTGGGCCTCATTTGTTCTTTTTCTAGTTAATTGTGAGTTTAGACTTTTCATATGGGATTGTTCTTCTTTCCTGAGGTAAGCCTGTATTGCAGTATACTTCCCTCTTAGCACGGCCTTCACTAGTTCCCACAGATTTTGCAGTGTTAAATTATTGTTGTCATTTGTCTCTATATATTGCTTGATCTGCTTTTATTTGGTCAGTGATCCATTGATGATTTAGGAGCATGTTGTTAAGCCTCCATGTGTTTGTGGGCTTTTTCATTTTCTTTACATAATTTATTTCTAGTTTCATACCTTTGTGGTCTGAGAAGCTGGTTGGTACAATTTCAATCTTTTTAAATTTACTGAGGCTCTTTCTGTGACCTAGTATATGATCTATTCTTGAAAATGTTCCATGTGCACTTGAAAAGAATGTGTATCCTGCTGGTTTTGGGTGGAGTGTTCTGTAGATATATGTTAGGTCCATCTGTTCTAATGTGTTGTTCAGTGCCTCTGTCTCTTTACTTACTTTCTGTTTAGTTGATCTGTCCTTTGGAGTGAGTGGTGTGTTGAAGTCTCCTAAAATGAATGCATTACACTCTGTTTACCCCTTTAATTCTCTTAGCATCTGTTTCACATATGTAGGCGATCTTGTGTTGGGTGCATATATACTTATAATGGTCATATCCTCTTGTTGGACTAACCCCTTTATCATTATGTAATGTACTTCTATATCTCTTGTTACTCTCTTTGTTTTGAAGTCTATTTTGTCTGATACAAGTACTGCAGCACCTGCTTTTTTCTCCCTATAGTTTGCATAAAATGTCTTTTTCCATCCTTTCGCATTTAGTCTGTGTATGTCTTTGGTTTGAAGTGAGTGTCTTGTAGGCAGCATATAGATGGGTCTTGTTGTTATTTTATCCATTCAGTGACTCTCTGTCTTTTGATTGTTGTATTCAGACTATTTACATTTAGGGTGATTATTGATAGGTATGTACTTATTGCCATTGTAGGCTTTAGATTCGTGGCTACGAAAGGTTCAGCAGTAACTTCCTTACTATGTAACAGTCTAATTTAACTCAGTATGCTATTACAAACACAATCTAAAGGTTCTTTTTTTTTTCCTCCTTTTTCTTCCTCCTCCATTCTTTATATATTAGGTATCACATTCTGTACTCTTTGTCTATCCCTTGATTGACTTTTGGGTTAGTTGATTTGATTTTGCATCTGCTTAGTAATTAATTGTTCTGCTTTTCTTACTGTGGCTTTATTTCCTCTCATGACAGCTATTTAGCCTTAGGAACAATTTCATCTATAGCAGTACCTCCAAAATATACTGCAGAGGTTGTTTGTGGGAGGTAAATTCTCTCAGCTTTTGCTTACCTGGAAATCCTTTAATCCCTTCTTCAAAATTAAATGATAAACTTGCCGGATACAGTATTCTTGGTTCAAGGCTTTTCTGCTTCATTGCATTAAATACATCCTGCCACTCCCTTCTGGCCTGTAACGTTTCTGTTGAGCATTCTGATGATAGCCTGATGGGTTTCCCTTTGTATGTGATCTTTCTCCTCTCTCTGGTTGCTTTTAAAAGTCTATCCTTATCCTTGATCTTTGCCATTTTAATTATATGTTTTGGTGTTATCTTCCTTAGGTCCCTTATGTTGGGAGATCTGTGCACCTCCATGGCCTGAGACACTATCTTCTTCCCCAGATTGGGGAAGTTCTCAGCAATTATCTCCTCAAAGACACTTTCTATCCCTTTTTCTCTCTCTTTTTCTTCTAGTACCCCTATAATACAAATATTGTTCCATTTGGATTGGTTACACAGTTCTCTCAATATTCTTTCCTTCCTAGAAATCTTTTTTTTCTCTCTGTTCCTCTTCTCTAATTTCTATTCCATTTACCCTCTCTAGTCATCTAATCTGCTTTTAAATCCCTCCAATGTATATTTCATTTCAGATATTGTATTCCTTAGTGATTGAATCTCTGTCCTAAATTCATCCCTGAGTTGAATATTTTTCTTAACGTCCATGAGCATGTTTATAATTTTTATTTTGAAATCTCTTTCAGGAAGATTGATGAGTTCAGTTTCATGTTTTCCTTTTTCTGGTGTTTGTGGGATTTGGGTTTGAACCAGGTTCCTTTGAGATTTCATATTTGTATGTGCTGCCCTATAGTGCCCAGAAGCTCTATTCTCTGTTGCTGCTCAGCCTCCTGAGCAGTGTCGGGGGTTGCAGGGGAGCAGCACTGGTCCCTGGGGGGAGGAAAGAGCTGTTTCCTGCTTCCTGGCTGCTGTGCCTGTCTCCACTGCCAGAACCAGTCAACAGAGCACACAGGTATAAACCTCTATGCTTTGCGTCTGTAACTCCTGTAGGCAGGCCTCCCTTTGGCTTACCTGATGCCAGGTCAGGGGCTGCCAGTTTGCAAGCCAGTGCCAGCAGGTCCAGAGGAAGGTGCATCTGGCTGCAAATCACAATGGGGGCTTCAGAGCTACATAGCCAGCAAGGGGGATGGAGTGCCTGAAGCTCCTGAAAGTTCCTTACCTTGTGGGCTGAGTGCACCCACACAATTTTGTCCACCTGACCATTCTTCTAAGCACTAATCTCTATGCAGTCCTTGCCCCTTTAGCAGCCCTCTCGCTGTTAGCAAGTCTCAGACTGACCACCTTTCTTTTGTCCCAGAGCAGCCAGGTGTGGGTCCCTGTTTTCCACAAGTGGCTGGAATCTCAGTCTCTCCAAGTCTTAGCTTTCCAACCCCATTGTCTTAACTTTCCAACCCCACTAATCTCCAGAGCACCATGCAATGTAGGTTCATGCTCCCATAGCATATCTCCCAGTCTGGGTGTTCACCAATATTAGGCCTCCACACCCTCCCCACTCAGTTTCTCTTCTTCCTGCTGATGAGCTAGGGTGGGCAAAGGGCTTGTGTTCTGCAGGATCACAGCTGTGGTACCTTACCCTGTTCCATGAGGTCTGTTCTTTTATCCAGGTGTATGCAATCTGGTGCAGCCTTCTTCCCTGTTGCTCTTTCAGGATTAGTTTTATGAACTATATTTTTGTATTATATGTGGTTTTGAGAGGTGGCCTCTGTCTCACCTCTGACACTGCCATCTTTAATTCTCTCCTGGTATGCTCTTTCAATATCAGATTTTAATCTGTACTTTCTTATATGTTTGTGTGTGTTTACATAGGCGTGGAATTTATATTTTAACACTTGAATCTTTTTGGAGTCACAGCCTCCTTTCCCCCCACCTACTATGTGGATTTTAGAATTTGACAGTTACTCTAAAAAAAGTCCTGGAATTTTGAGTGGGATTACATTTAATGTACAGCTCATTTGGGAAGAATTTACATTTTAACAATATTAACTATTCTAACCATAAACACAGTATATCTCTTTACTTTGTTGTTTCTTCAATTTCTCTCACCAGTGTTTTATAGTTTTCAGTGTGCATATCCTTCACATCTTTCATCAGGTGTTTCCTAAAGTATGTCATATTTTAATGCCATTGTAAATGGAATATATTTTTTTATTTCGATTTCTGATTCATTGTGATTTGTATATGGAAATAGTTTTTTTTGTATGCTAGTTTTGTATCCTGAAGGCTTGCTAAAGCCAATTATTAGTTCTTTTGGCTTATTTTTTAAATTCCATTTAGATTTTTTACACAAATGTGGGTGCAGGATCTGACAGTGAGTACCTCCTTAAATTTCCTTCCCTCCACGCTTTGCTTGTGTCACCCTAGTCTTAAGCTCAGCATGGACAGTCATATTTGTAAAGACAGTTTTGTTTCTTTCATTTATATGTTTTGTCCATTTTTGGATAGTTTCAAGCAGTAGGGCAAATCTGGTCCCTTTGACTATTTTGGCCAGAGGTGTAAGAACTATATTACCTGTCATTTGCTTTTTAAATTTTGATTATGGTAGGGTTTTTTTTTATTTTAATGAAGACTCTTAGTTCATGCAGGAAAAGCTGTCTAAAGTTGACAATTCTTAACATTTTCTGACTCATACAATCCTTTAAGAGATAGATCTGATGAAAGTTATGGGTCTGATTCCCAGAAGTATTTACATAATACACAGATTCATTTCTGTATGTAGCACTAGTTGTCCATAGAATCTCTGAAGGCTCAAATATTGATTCCATGTTATGATCTTTGTTGTAATTAGTTTCTTTTCATGTTAGGAAAGACCTTTCACTTAAAATTATATAAGTAAGGAAATACTTTTTTTAAATAATCATATTTTTCCTCCTTTTATATACAAACAGGCATTTAAAATTTTTCACATTTGTATATTTTAAATGATCAGATTAAATAATGTATGTGAAAGCATCCTAAAAGCCATAAAGTGCCATACTGATGCTGTTGTCCTCATCGTTATCATCATCATCAAAACATTTACCCTTTGAACCATCTGTTCCACTCTGGGAAATTAATTGCAATGATAATTATTTTAAAAAACAAATTAAACAATGAAAGTAATTATTCACACATGGTCTATAATGAGAGAAAGTAGAAAACATTTAATAAATATTTAAAAGAATGCATATTAGATGAGATAAGCATGTAAAAGTGGTAATTACATAGTTGTGGAAAAGTGAAAAATGTTATTATTTAAATTGAAAAAATGTTAAATTTTATTTATACTATGTCTTACATAAAATGTACATATGTATAAAGATTACGAAAGGTATAGAAATTTGAAAACAATTGTTTTAGGAGATGGGTTTGTGAGTAATTTTTTTGTTTTTGCATATCCTTTATTATATTATGCCTCTGACTTTTTTATATTTTCTATATATGTATATTTAAAGTTAGGCTCCCATCCCAATTTGTTGTTTACCAGATCGATATAGTATATGGTCTTCAAGATTCAGTTACAATACTGTCTGGCATAAATTATCTGTGAAATTATTATATCTCCTTCTTTACAGTTTATTTCCCCAGTCATATTGTCTTATTATTACCCAGTATTTAAAATGTATTGTGTAGTTTTTGATCACTTGCTTCATGTTTCAACTTCATAGCTTACTTATTACTTTATTTGCTCTGATGATTTAAATTAATATGGATTCATTTTTCCAGTTGCCCAGCAGGAGGCTGAAATGTTCAAACGCTACAATGGAACATTTCCATTGCCTGGAATACATCAAAGTCAGGATGCTTTATGCACCTGTCCTAAACTGCCTCATCAAGGCTCTTTTCATATTGAGGACTATGTCCACACTGACAGTTCTTCAGTGAAGATGCAGCAAGTGAAACAGAGGCTCGATTCTGTCACAGTATGTGTAATTATTATTTTTTTAATGCAGTTGTAAAGCTAGAAATGTTATAACCACTTGAATCTTGTTTTTCATTGTCATATCAATAAATATTAATTCAACAAAGTAAGTTAGTCACTTAAAAGTAGGCTTTCTTGTACTTTTATAGTTCCTTTCTGGTTACTTAAAAATCACTAACTACAATAAACAAACTGAATTTAGAGTAATCTATCATGCTTTCTTGACTTAGTATCTCTATAAAGATCAGCCCAAGACCTGTTTTTCTGTTTAAAAATATGTGTGCGTGTGTGCATGCGTGTGTGTGTGCATGCACATATACAATATACACACATGCAATGAACACCAATGTAGGAAAATATTTACATATAATACACACAAAAGCTAAACAATAAAGAATAGACTTCAACAAAGAAAAAGATAGAAGAAATATGCATGTACTTCCCCAAAGAGTAGATACAAATTTTTCATAAGCATATTTACAAGTTCTCTCTCACTATGAGGGAAAGAAGTGCCTTAGAAACCTACCTGTAAAACTAGTTAATGAAAATGAGGAGGAGGATGGTTGGTTAAAAGTAGTGTACTCTTCTGTTAGTGATAAATTACTATAAAATCTTTTTCAAAGATAAGTAGTAAAATATATTGAGAAGCTTAAACATCCTTAAAAATATTTGTGTTCTTTGACCATAATCATTCTTCTAGGTAGAATTAGCCTTGAGCTCGTTGAGGAAAGGGACTATGCCGACTTGTTCCTTGTTGTGTTCCCCTTTTGACACGGTGCCTGGCCCTTAATAAATATTATCCCTTTCCCTCCTCCTTTAAACCAAACATACAAGGAGCTACACTGAGATACCTTAATTCTGACTATACTTTCTTTCTCTCTCTTTTTCTTTCCTTAGAAAGTTAGGGAGTTTAAGGTATTCCTAAGTGCAGATCACACTCAGGCTCTCTGTTTAGGTTCATTTGGAACAGAGGGGAAATTTTTATATATGTTTTAGTATAAATTTTAGAATATGACTATAAACTAGTAAATTTATTTTAATGTTATAATTCTTTATATTTTAACATTTTAAAATAATCAAGCAATTCATTGTGTTCCAAATTTTAAAATAAAGTATCAGTAGATAAACTCAGTTTTAAAAATTAGAAAAAAATGTTTTCTTCACTAGGAAAAAAAAAGAAGTGTCTCCTTTGTCTGAAATCATGCATGGCAAAATAACTTCATATGCAGACTTAAGAGCAACTCATAAATACATAAAAAACAAGTTTCCTACAATATCTTGGTCTTTACAACTTAACATCCTGGAGTCACCTTAGTCTTGTAGCTTTTCTCATATAGCTGTCATCTTCAGGTAAATGAAAGAATGTAAGAACAAAAGTATATGTAAAGGAAAAATAAAAGCAGAAAAATATTTTTTAAGATAGGAAATCTCAAAGACAAGGGAAAAGTAAACTGATAATTCATTATAAGAGAAAAACTTGTTTCCCTTAGACTCAATTTATTCCCTTAGACCCTTAATTTATTTAGCTTTCACCAAATCTTTCCTTTCTAAAATTATGTGGAGAATTTGTTTGCTTTGGGATTGAAGTAGATCAAGACTGCCTTTGGAAATGAAAGCTTTGTTTGCTGTGGTTTTTAAAAAACCGTATTTTTCCCATATTGTGAGAATTCACTGAACTTTTTTTTCAACTGTCACCTGCAGTGAGTTTTGTTTCAGAATGTATAAAGTCTGTGTGGAAGTAAAAACAAAATACCATCTTTATTCCCATGGCAGCTCTCTTCGTTTTGTATTTTGTGAGCATTTAGGTTGACTGGAATCCCATCTTCTGTCACAATGCCTTTCTGTTGTTTCCTGTAATTGTATTTTGGTAGACCTTAAATTTCCTTTTTTGTTAAATTGCTACTTAGTGTATTTAAAAGTTCTTCTATATAGAAGTCTAATAGAGAGGACTACATTACTTAAGACTGTATTATTGGAGATACGTCTTTCCTTGTAACAACAGTGGGAATGTTTTTCTAATATAGTTCAAGTTTAGGGTGTGATTTCTGTGTGTGTGTGTGTGTGTGTGTGTGAGAATTACATAATAAATTCAGTTAAACGGGTATTTAATAGATGTTTACTCATTAATACGCAAAGAATATGAAAAGAAAGATAATTTTCTGTTCTTGGTAGCTTTATTATTTAGTCACAAAATAAATCATTTAACTATTTCATAGTTAACAGACTTGGCTATATTTTGCTGCCACAATGTCTAAAAGTCATACTGCAACCGAGATGAGACCTTACAGGTAGACAGTATCTTGAAAGCATTGACAAAACTCATTCTGGGTTTTCAGATCCAGAAATTTGATAATATCAGTACATCCATAGTTACTTAGAATCTGGGGTACCTGCTAAGAATAATCAGTCTTACAAAAAGTTGATATATAACCTTACAAAACATAATAAAAGGTATACCTTTCAAGCTGTCTAAACACCAAGACCACTCACCCTTCCTAAAATTAACCTGAAAACCAGGTTAATGACACATTGTTGAATGTAAGGCAGAGTCATAGGAATAGAGATTGGGAGGATTAAAAAATATCTTATGCCAGTTTTTTAAGAAGGTTGATGAATTTTCTCTACCCTGGAGATTCTACCTTATAATGATTGGTTGTAACCAGCTCCTATTTAATTATGAGTAATAACTAACATAATGAATTCCTGCTAAGTGCTTTATATAGTCATTGTATTCAATCCTCAAAACCATCCTATAGTGTGGGTGCTAGTATTATCCCCATTTTACAGAAGATGAAGTTGAAGCTTACAGGAATAAAGTAATATTGCCATTGTCACACAGATGGTAAGCTTTGGAGCTGAAATTCAGTCCAGACCATCAGAATCCCATTCACACAGTTAACTTTACAGTCTCCTTTTAGTGATTGAAGTACTAATATCCTATAGGTGTAATGTCTGTCCCTTAGAAATTTCTGGGAAAAAAATTGACAGTCCTCTTTTTCAGCACTCTTTTTCTTTAAACTCCACATTAGTTGTTCCCATTTTTCCGTAGTTCTTTACTAGGCTGATAATACGTGCTGGTTAACCTTAACTAGACTTGAGTTTTTTTGTGCCTCCTTAGCAGCAAATTTTCAAATCATCCATTATATGTTGAGTTGCACTAGTTTCTTTTTCGAAAGTGATCTTTTCTTGGCCTTGTCCTGTGAGTTGTAAGCAGTTCCTTTGTGTACCTCTTTTAATACTGGCCATATACTTTACCATTTAGTAGTGTTTATTATTAGATTCTTGTCTGAAATAAATTATTAATGTGAAAATTATACTTTTGGGTCTTGCTACTTAATAAGGATAATTATATACTGTACTTAATTCAGGATATATCTTTTAGACATGTTAATGCTTTAGTACTGAGAAATTTACTATTTATGCTAGGTTTATGGGGAGACTGCAGATACATGTGGGCCCTCCAGAGACATGTTTGTCAGTTCCTTTGTTTTGGTGTTAGATTTACCAAGAACATGTCATTGAGTCACTTTCTATAATTTACCCTCTTTCTAGCTCTTTGGAAACAATGCAGAGTGACAGCTTCACGGTGGCAGATAAAGAAACTCTCTCAAATGTTGGTTCTAGTTATTAAAAGATTAACATCTGAATGTGTTGAGAAAAGTTGATGTTTTATTAAAATGAAGTTAGGAATTTTTTTTACTTACTGTATTTTTTTTTTTTAGGAAGTGATACGAGCCTGTGCTGCAAAGGTAAGTAGTTTTATTCCCAGAAATACAACTTTAAAAGTATAGTTTTCATTGTGATGTACCAAAAAATTGGAATGTACCATTCATGGTTTTTAATAGAATTTTTTTTTTTTTTGTAGATAATTATTTTTTATTGAAGGGTAGTTGACACACAGTATTACATTACATTAGCTTCAGGTGTACAACATAGTGATTCAACATTTATATACATGATAATTCTAGGTACCAGCTATCACCATACCAAGTTGTTACAATATTTTGACTATATTCCTTATGCTATACATTACATCCTGGTTACTTATTTATTTTACAATTGGAAGTGTGTACTTTTTTTTTGTGAGGGCATCTCTCATATTTATTGATCAAATGTTTGTTAACAACAATAAAATTCTGTATAGGGGAGTCAATGCTAAATGCACAATCATTAATCCACCCCAAGCCTAATTTTTGTCAGTCTCCAATCTTCTGAGGCATAACAAACAAGTTCTTACATGGAGAACAAATTCTTACATAGTGAATAAGTTACATAGTGAACAGTACAAGGGCAGTCATCACAGAAACTTTCGGTTTTGCTCATGCATTATGAACTATAAACAGTCAGTTCAAATATGAATACTCATTTGATTTTTATACTTGATTTATATGTGGATACCACATTTCTCTCTTTATTATTATTTTTAATAAAATGCTGAAGTGGTAGGTAGATACAAGATAAAGGTAGAAAACATAGTTTAGTGTTGTAAGAGAGCACATGTAGATGATCAGGTGTGTGCCTGTAGACTATGTGTTAATCCAAGCTAGACAAGGGTAATAAAACATCCACGTATCCAGAAGATTTCTCTCAGAACAGGGGGGATGAGGTTCTAAGCCTCACCTCTGTTGATCCCCAATTTCTCACCTGATGGCCCCCCTGCGACTGTGCCTGTCTTAGGTTGTTCCTCCCTTGAGGAATCTTACCCATCTCTGGCTAACCAGTCATCTTCCGGGGCCATACAGGGAAATGTAAAGTTGGTAAGTGAGAGAGAAGCCTTATTGTTTGAAATGGTTAGCTTTTTATTTCTTTGCATATTTATGCCCTGTAGTTTCTATGCCCAGCATTTGTCTTGAGGTATCTTTACCACTTGGAAGAATTATGATACTCGGTAACTTTGATATGCGGCACGAATTCTATTTAAGGGTTGTAATTAGGAAGGAAGAAGAAAAGCTATAGAAGTAGCAGGCGGAAGAAAACATGGGAGGATTGATTATTTCTTTGACATATCTTCTCGCACACACATTAACATAATAGGAGTATAGTTACATAACCAAAGCATACCTGTAATTACCAGCCATCTCCAGTGAAACCAAGAAAACCAGTTAGGCACCTTAGGCATTTGTGAAAACTTATCTATGATATGGTGGATATTGTCCAACTGAACTTGAACAGTCTGAGAGAAATCAGACAAAACAACCCATTCCTGGGGACTGTTCACATCCCATGTGTTCTTTTAACAGTAAATAGTCTGTAGTTGTAAGATTTTGGAGCACTACAATTTGCACTTCTCCTAATTCTTGGTTGAGTTCCAACAGTATAGATCCAGTCAAATTTGTTGTTTTACTGTATGCACAGGCCAGCTTAGATATCTCCTTCTTCATTCCCATGGCAAGTCCACGAACTGGTGGGATGAGTGCATCTACAGCTGTAGCAGTGCGTGGATCTTTGTTGGGGTTTTTTGATGATCATCTTCTGGCATGAGTCTTCCAGAGAGTGCTGATGTTGGAAGTTCTTTTTCATATCGTATCTTAGTTCATTTTCGGGGTAGCCCAATTAGGCTTTGATCCTCTGTATAAACACAAACAGACCCTTTGCCTACACTTTTATATGCCCTTTATACCCTTGTGTAGAACTCATTGGAGGTTACCACACAGGAACTGCCTTTTTTTTTTTTTTGGTATCACTAATCTACATTAACATGACAAATATTATGTTTACTAGGCTCTCCCCTATACCAGGTCCCCCCTATAAACCCCTTTACAGTCACTGTCCATCAGCATAGCAAAATGTTATAGAATCACTACTTGCCTTCTCTGTGTTGTGCAGCCCTCCCTTTTCTCCTACCCCCCCATGCATGCTAATCTTAATACCCCCCTATTTCTCCCCCCCATCCCTCCCTACCCACCCATCCTCCCCAGTCCCTTTCCCTTTGGTACCTGTTAGTCCATTCTTGAGTTCTGTGATTCTGGTGCTGTTTTGTTCCTTCAGTTTTTCCTTTGTTCTTATATTCCACAGATAAGTGAAATCATTTGGTATTTCTCTTTCTCCGCTTGGCTTGTTTCACTGAGCATAATACCCTCCAGCTCCATCCATGTTGCTGCAAATGGTTGGATTTGCCCTTTTCTTATGGCTGAGTAGTATTCCATTGTGTATATGTACCACATCTTCTTTATCCATTCATCAATCGATGAACATTTAGGTTGCTTCCAATTCTTGGCTATTGTAAATAGTGCTGCGATAAACATAGGGGTGCACTGATCTTTCTCATACTTGATCGCTGCATTCTTAGGGTAAATTCCTAGGAGTGCAATTCCTGGGTCAAATGGTAAGTCTGTTTTGAGCATTTTGATGTACCTCCATACTGCTTTCCACAATGGTTGAACTAACTTACATTCCCACCAGCAGTGTAGGAGGGTTCCCCTTTCTCCACTCCACAGCCTCGCCAACATTTGTTGTTGTTTGTCTTTTGGATGGCAGCCATCCTTACTGGTGTGAGGTGATACCTCATTGTAGTTTTAATTTGCATTTCTCTGATAATTAGCGATGTGGAGCATCTTTTCATGTGTCTGTTGGCCATCTGTATTTCTTTTTTGGAGAACTGTCTGTTCAGTTCCTCTGCCCATTTTTAAATTGGGTTATTTGTTTTTTGTTTGTTGAGGTGTGTGAGTTCTTTATATATTCTGGACGTCAAGCCTTTATCAGATGTGTCATTTTCAAATATATTCTCCCATACTGTAGGGTTCCTTTTTGTTCTATTGATGGTGTCTTTTGCTGTACAGAAGCTTTTCAGCTTAATATAGTCCCACTTATTCATTTTTGCTGTTGTTTTCCTTGCCCGGGGAGATATGTTCAAGAAGAGGTCACTCATGTTTATGTCTAAGAGGTTTTTGCCTATGTTTTCTTCCAAGAGTTTAATGGTTTCATGACTTACATTCAGGTCTTTGATCCATTTTGAGTTTACTTTTGTATATGGGGTTAGACAATGGTCCAGGTTTATTCTCCTACAGGTAGCTGTCCAGTTTTGCCAGCACCATCTGTTGAAGAGACTTTCATTTCGCCATTGTATGTCCATGGCTCCTTTATCAAATATTAATTGACCATATATGTCTGGGTTAATGTCTGGATTCTCTAGTCTGTTCCATTGGTCTGTGGCTCTGCTCTTGTGCCAGTACCAAATTGTCTTGATTACTATGGCTTTATAGTAGAGCTTGAAGTTGGGGAGTGAGATCCCCCCTACTTTATTCTTCTTTCTCAGGATTGCTTTGGCTATTTGGGGTCTTTGGTGTTTCCATATGAATTTTTGAATTATTTGTTCCAGTTCATTGAAGAATGTTGCTGGTAGTTTCATAGGGATTGCATCAAATCTGTATATTGCTTTGGGCAGAATGGCCATTTTGACGATACTAATTCTTCCTAGCCACGAGCATGGGATGAGTTTCCATCTGTTAGTGTCCCCTTTAATTTCTCTTAAGAGTGACTTGTAGTTTTCAGAGTATAAGTCTTTCACTTCTTTGGTTAGGTTTGTTCCTAGGTATTTTTTTTTTTTCATGCAATTGTGAATGGAGTTGTTTTCCTGATTTCTCTTTCTGTTGGTTCATTGTTAGTGTATAGGAAAGCCACAGATTTCTGTGTGTTGATTTTGTATCCTGCAACTTTGCTGTATTCCAGTATCAGTTCTAGTAGTTTTGGGGTGGAGTCTTTAGGGTTTTTTATGTACAGTATCATGTCATTTGCAAATAGTGACAGTTTAACTTCTTCTTTACCAGTCTGGATTCCTTGTGTTTCTTTGTTTTGTCTGATTGCCGTGGCTAGGACCTCCAGTACTATGTTAAATAACAGTGGAGAGAGTGGGCATCCCTGTCTAGTTCCCGATCTCAGAGGAAATGCTTTCAGCTTCTTGCTGTTCAATATAATGTTGGCTGTGGGTTTATCATAGATAGCCTTTATTATGTTGAGGTACTTGCCCTCTATTCCCATTTTGCTGAGAGTTTTTGTCATGAATGGATGTTGAACTTTGTCAAATGCTTTTTCAGCATCTATGGAGATGATCATGTGGTTTTTGTCTTTCTTTTTGTTGATGTGGTGGATGATGTTGATGGACTTTCGAATGTTGTATCATCCTTGCATCGCTGGGATGAATCCCACTTGGTCATGGTGTATGATCCTTTTGATGTATTTTTGAATTCTGTTTGCTAATATTTTGTTGAGTATTTTTGCATCTACGTTCATCAGGGATATTGGTCTGTAGTTTTCTTTTTTGGTGGAGTCTTTGCCTGGTTTAGGTATTAGGGTGATGTTAGCTTCATAGAATGAGTTTGGGAGTATCCCCTCCTCCTCTATTTTTTTGAAAACTCTAAGGAGAATGGGTATTATGTCTTCCCTGTATGTCTGATAAAATTCCGAGGTAAATCCATCTGGCCCCGGGGTTTTATTCTTGGGTAGTTTTTTGATTACCGCTTCAATTTCATTGCTGGTAATTGGTCTGTTTAGATTTTCTGTTTCTTCCTGGGTCAGTCTTGGAAGGTTGTATTTTTCTAGGAAGTTGTCCATTTCTCCTAGGTTTCCCAGCCTGTTAGTATATAGGTTTTCATACTATTCTCTAATAATTCTTTGTATTTCTGTGGGGTCCGTTGTGATTTTTCCTTTCTCTTTTCTGATACTGTTGATTTGTGTTGACTCTCTTTTCTTCTTAATAAGTCTGGCTAGAGGCTTATCTATTTTGTTTATTTTCTTGAAGAACCAGCTCTTGGTTTCATTGAGTTTTGCTCTTGTTTTATTCTTCTCAATTTTATTTATTTCTTCTCTGATCTTTATTATGTCCCTCCTTCTGCTGACCTTAGGCCTCATTTGTTCTTCTTTTTCCAATTTCAATAATTGTGACATTAGACCATTCATTTGGGATTGTTCTTCCTTTTTTAAATATGCTTGGATTGCTATATACTTTCCTCTTAGGACTGCTTTTGCTGTGTCCCACAGAAGTTGGGGCTTAGTGTTGTTGTTGTCATTTGTTTCCATATATTACTGGATCTCCATTTTGATTTGGTCATTGATCCATTGATTATTTAGGAGCATGTTGTTTAGCCTCCATGTGTTTGTGAGCCTCTTTGCTTTATCTGTACAGTTTATTTCTAGTTTTATGCCTTTGTGGTCTGAAAAGTTGGTTGGTAGGATTTCAATCTTTTGGAATTTTCTGAGGCTCTTTTTGTGGCCTATTCTGGAGAATGTTCCATGTGCACTTGAGAAGAATGTATATCCTGTTGCTTTTGGATGTAGAGTTCTATAGATGTCTATTAGGTCCATCTGCTCTACTGTGTTGTTCAGTGCTTCTGTGTCCTTACTTATTTTCTGCCCGGTGGATCTATCCTTTCGGGTGAGTGGTGTATTGAAGTCTTCTAGAATGAATGCATTGCAGTCTATTTCCCCCTTTAGTTCTGTTAGTATTTGTTTCACATATGCTGGTGCTCCTGTGTTGGGTACATATATATTTAGAATGGTTATATCCTCTTGTTGGACTGAGCCCTTTATCATTATGTAGTGTCCTTCTTTATCTCTTGTTACTTTCTTTGTTTTGAAGTCTATTTTGTCTGATATTAGTACTGCAACCCCTGCTTTCTTCTTGCTGTTGTTTGCTTGAAATATGTTTTTCCATCCCTTGACTTTTAGTCTGTACATGTCTTTGGATTTGAGGTGAGTTTCTTGTAAGCAGCATATAGATGGGTCTTGCTTTTTTATCCATTCTATTACTCTGTGTCTTTTGATTGGTGCATTCAGCCCATTAACATTTAGGGTGACTATTGAAAGATATGTACTTATTGCCATTGCAGGCTTTAAATTCGTGGTTACCAAAGGTTCAAGATTAGCCTCTTTAGTATCTTACTGCCTAACTTAGCTCGCTTATTGAGCTGTTATATACACTGTCTGGAGATTCTTTTCTTCTCTCCCTTCTTATTCCTCCTCCGCAATTCTTCATATGTTGGGTGTTTTGTGCTGTGCTCTTTCTAGTAGTGCTCCCATCTAGAGCAGTCCCTGTAAGATGTTCTGTAGAGGTGGTTTGTGGGAAGCAAATTCCCTCAGCTTTTGTTTGTCTGGGAATTGTTTATTCCCACCGTCATATTTGAATGATAGTCGTGCTGGATACAGTATCCTTGGTTCAAGGCCCTTCTGTTTCATTGTATTAAATATATCATGCCATTCTCTTCTGGCCTGTAGGGTTTCTGTCGAGAAGTCTGATATTAGCCTGATGGGTTTTCCTTTATAGGTGACCTTTTTCTCTCTAGCTGCCTTTAAAACTCTTTCCTTGTCCTTGATCTTTGCCATTTTAATTATTATGTGTCTTGGTGTTGTCCTCCTTGGATCCTTTCTGTTGGGGGTTCTGTGTATTTCCGTGGTCTGTTCGATTATTTCCTCCCCCAGTTTGGGGAAGTTTTCAGCAATTATTTCTTCTAAGATACTTTCCATCTCTTTTCCTCTCTCTTCTTCTTCTGGAACCCCTATAATACAGATATTGTTCCTTTTGGATTGGTCATACAGTTCTCTTAATATTGTTTCATTCCTGGAGATCCTTTTGTCTCTCTCTATGTCAGCTTCTATGCGTTCCTGTTCTCTGGTTTCAATTCCATCAATGGCGTCTTGCATCCTATCCATTCTGCTTATAAACCCTTCCAGAGTTTGTTTCATTTCTGTGATCTCCTTTCTGGCATCTGTGATCTCCCTCCGGACTTCATCCCATATCTCTTGCGTATTTCTCTGCATCTCTGTCAGCATGTTTATGATTCTTATTTTGAATTCTTTTTCAGGAAGACTGGTTAGGTCTGTCTCCTTCTCTGGTGTTGTCTCTGTGATCTTTGTCTACCTGTAGCTTTGCCTTTTCATGGTGATAGGAATAGTTTGCAGAGCTAGGATGAGTGACGGCTGGAAGAACTTCCCTTCTTGTTGGTTTGTGGCCCTCCTCTCCTGGGAGAACAGCGACCTCTAGTGGCTTGTGCTGCGCAGCTGCGCGCAGACAGGGCTTCTGCTTCCTGCCCGGCTGCTATGGAGTTAATCTCCGCTGTTGCTGTGGGCGTGGCCTGGCTCGGGCAGCTGCTCCAAAGTGGTGGAGTCGCGTTGGAGCAGGAGCGGCTGGGACGCTATTTATCTCCGTAAGGGGCCTCCCTGCTCCCTGCAGCCCAGGGGTTAGGGTGCCCAGGGATCCCCGGATTCCCTACCTCTGGATTAAGTGTCCCGCCCTGCCCCTTTAAGACTTCCAAAAAGCACCCGCCAAAACAAAACAACGACCACAAAAAAAAAAAAAAAAAAAATTTAATTTTAAAAAGAAAAAAAGGTAGCCGCTCGTTTTTCTTTATTCTCCAGCGCCAGCCTCAGGCATCTGCTCACCAGTCTTGCTGCCCTGTTTCCCTAGTATTGGGGTCCCTATCCCTTTAAGACTTCCAAAAAGCGCTCGCCAAAACAAAACAGCAAAAAAAACAAAAAATGGTCGCTCACTTTTCTTATGTCCTCCGGCGCCCGGCCTCCGTTGCCCGCTCACTGTTCTTGCTGCCCTGTTTTCCTAGTATCCAGGGCCCCCTGCGCACACACTGTGTCTGCACTCTGGCCCGGATGGCGGGGGCTGGGTGTTCGGCAGTCCTGGGCTCCGTCTCCCTCCCGCTCTGCCTGCTCTTCTCCCGCCTGGAGTTGGGGGGATGGGCGCTCGGCTCCTGCTGGGCCGGGGCTTGTATCTTACCCCCTTCGCGAGGCGCTGGGTTCTCTCAGGTGCGGATGTGGTCTGGATATTGTCCTGTGTCCTCTGGTCTTTATTCTAGGAAGGGTTGTCTTTGTTATATTTTCATAGATATATGTTGTTTTGGGAGGAGATTTCCGCTGCTCTACTCACGCCGCCATCTTCCGATCCCCCCAGCTTTAATAGAATTTTTACAAAAGTTATTCTGATATATATTTTCCTTATTTGAGTTTGAATTAATTACGGAATTGTATACTGTAACCTGAGAATTTAGTGAGTAGCTTCATAATTTTCAAGATTCAAGAAAATTAAATGATTAAGATAATTTTCAGTAAAGGACCAGCAAGGTCATTTCATTCTCTGAGAAAAATATTATATGATACTTAATAATTTAAAAACACCAGTATAGTTCCAGTGGGTGTATGGCAAATTGTATAAGCTTTGAAATACATGTGAAGCTGCACATAAATAGCAATGATACTATGCTGATAATGCTCCCTGATCATTTATACTGGTGTTTCAAACTTCTTTTCCCATTTAGCCATATATAATCATATACATAGACAAATTAGGTATTGTCATGCCAGTTTTAGAAAGGAGGAAGCTGAGGCTTATTGAGGTTAAGTGTTTTGCCCAAGACTCCAAAATTAGTCTGAAAATAGTACTATACAAAAAGGCTCTTGATTATTAAACATTTTCAGCTAAATTATACCTGAAATGCTTTCAACAAAGCTTTCTTCCTTGTATAAGCAAGGTTATTTTATGTACCTTTAACTCAGTTATGAAGAAAATAAAATTTAAGAGAGTTGGAATGGCACCATGTGTTTGTTCTTCCCTCTTCTTCTGTCTACTCCCGAATTCATCTGAATAATTAGACATCCATTCATTTATCAAATATAATTATATATGTCACAAAGTAAAAGGGTGAGACATCCAGAAGGGAAAGAATTATAATGGTGTTAGTATGTTCAAAGACTGCTTTCTGTAATGTCATTGCAGTGGAAATACTTTTTTTATTCAGTAGACACCTACTACCATGTGGCAGGCACTTGAATACAGAAGTAAGTAGATTGTTGTGTCTTTCTGCTTGGAGCATCTTACGGAGGAAACATGTCCGAAAACACTGGGATTACCCCATCACTGAGCCTGTCCATTATCAGTCAGGACCCATCACTTCTGTACCTAATTTTCACAAATCAGCCAGATATGGAATAAAGACAAGGATAAGGAAGATGAGGCAAAAAAAAGAGAACAAGCTATATTCTGACTTGGACTATAGATGTTCAGGAAACTTGTTCCTGATAGCAATGACTAGTGTAATGATTCTAGTTCCAAGATTGCTAAATCTTCTAAAGTATACACAGTATATAAAATGATTCAAGAAAATAGCTTTTTCTGACTAGCAATTCAGAACTGTTTCTCTTTAATAAATATACTGTATACTCTTGTAATGCTGTCTGAATGTCTGGAAAGTAAACTGTTCTGCACATACTTGGCAAGCTTTATGGAGGATGTCCTCTGCTAATCTGGAAACTCCCAGAGGGTAGAAGATCATATTATTCATCTTTGTACCACAGTACTTAACAAAAGTAGAATAAATGCTCATTGAAAATATGATAACATATTTGGAAATTAATCAAGATTTGAAAAAATCGACCTTACTAATGTCTTTAGTTATTCTTTTTGAGAGTGGTCTCCTATCACAGTCATCCTTTGTCCCAGGAACCTATTTTATTTTCAGTTTAGGTAGGTATTAACAGTTTTATTGGGATATAATTCACAAAGCATAGTATTCGTACTTAAAGTTTACAACTCACTGTTTTTTCTATAGTCACAGTTGTGCAATCATCACTACTTTCTGATTTTAGAACGTTTTCATTCCCTCCAAAAAGAAGCTCCGTGTCTCATAGCAATCATTCTCCTTCCCATGCATTGCACACACATACACCCACAAATCCCCAAACTCCTGGCAACTAATGATATACTTTCTGTCTCTATAGATTTGTCTATTCTGGACATTTTATATAAATGGAATCATATAACACACTGTCATTTGTATCTGGCTTTCACTTAGAATATAATAATGTTTTCACAGTTCCTATATTTGTATCATATGTCAGTGCTTTTTTATTGCCAAATCAAATTCCATTGTATATTTTTAATTAAAATTAAAATTTTATATTTATTTTTTGTATTTTTATTTGTATTATTCTAAATACAAATTTTAAGTTTTTCAAATTTTTGTCCTTTTACTATTAGGTTTTTAGAGTTTTTATATATTCTGGATATAAGTCTCTTATCAGATAGGAGATTTACAAATACCTTATCTCATTTTGTAAGTTGTCTTATTCCTTTCTTTTTGGTGTCCTTTAAAACAAGAAGTTTTTAATTTTTGTGAAGTTCAGTTTACCTAGTTTTTCTTTTGTCACTTGTGCTTTTGCTGTCATAGATAAAAAATCACTGCCTCATCCTAGGTCCCAAAGATTTACTTCTCTATTATCTGAGAGTTTTACATTTTTAACACTCACATTTAAGTCTGTGATTATTTTGAGTTAATTTTTTTTTATATAATGTGATGTAGAGGTCTAATTTCATTCCATTGTGTGTGGCTATCTAGATGTCTAAGCACCATTGTTGAAAAGACTATTCTTTCTCCATTGAGTGGTCATGGCACCATCATCAAATGTTTTTAATCTTAAAAACAGTGTATTTCTGTGGTTTCTCATCTCTTACACCCAGGATAACAAATTTTCACCAGATGTCTAAGTTTTTTCTTCCCTAAATTACAGGCATATTTTTATGTTATTGAAATTATCCCCTTTTTTTATTAACATTAAGAAAATATTTATTGAATGCCTATGAAGTTGGGGTTTTTGTTTGGTTTTGTTTGGTTTGGTTTGGTGTTTGGGATATAACAGTGAATAAGAACATTTTTTTGTAGGGAGACAAACAATCAAAAAGGAAATAAAATAATTTCAGACAATAAGTGACATGAAGAAAATAATACAGGTTCTTGGGACAAAGAATGACTGGGATGGGAGACCGTGCTCAAAGGATGATCATGGAAGACCTCTCAGAAACACTTGGCAGAGAGCTAGTCCCCTCCTGCAAATGTCCTCATCTAGAAATAAAACTGGCGTGCTCAAGGAGCAGAAAGAAGACCACTGTGTTTAAGTAATATGGTAGGCAAGCAAGGCGAAACAATGATCAAGAGATGGCATGCCTTTTAAAGGGCCCTGTAAGCATGGTAATGGAGGGGAGGAAGAATTTTTTACCTTCTACTCTTCAAGGTTCTGTGACTGGTCTAAGAATTAAATTGACATAAGACTGATTAATGCAAGAGAAAAAAACAATTTTGATTACATACATATGGGAGCCCCACAAATATATGAGATTTCAAAGGCTGCCAGGTAGTTAAGGCTCATGTACCATGCTGAGCCCAAAGAAAAGGGATAGGAACCTGGGGCTTCAAACGGGGGAAGGCAATTTAAGGCAAGGTTAAAGGTGGAGCTATTTGGTAAACAAGATTGCCCTGCCATGCAGGTAAGTCCATGGGTTGAAAAAGTTCTCTCTGGTAACAGTGCTCTCCCTCGTCCAGGCCCCCTGTGTAATGTAAATTTCCCTTATAAAAATGTAACTTCTTCACCTGTTTTCAGAGCTTCTCCAGTGTCTGCAGTTTCTTAAAAATTATCCTTATGCCAGAGAGGCATAGTTTTGAGGTGAAGTATTCTGCTACCCTTCAGAAAGGAGTTAGGAAGAGAAACAAGCGATTGAGGTGTTAAACTGGGGAGAATGTAGGAATGGATTTTAAAAGGGGAGGAAGAGTCTTCCAAGAATAGCAACCAAATAACCAACTTGCATAACAGTCCAAGAGGAGATGGTTGCCTAGACTAAGATGGTGTTAAAAATGTACTGAAGTATACTACAAATTTTCAGAGTTTATTTGAGCAAACATCAATTGGAATCGGACTGTGCCAAACTGAAAGTGGCTAGAAGCACTCCACCAACAGATGCTGAGGAAAGACTTTTATAGAGAAAAGGCAAAAGCAAAGCAAGAAAATTAGAGATGGGCTGTAATTTAAAGCCTCAGTGGCTGTGATTGGTGGTCCTTAGGTTTCAATTTGTAACCTTGAGATATTTATGGGCTTAGGTTTTGGGTTGCTTATACAGGCTGTATAGGCTCGCTACCATGGCATTAGAGCCACCTCAGACTAATGGCCTTGTTTAATTAATCTAACTATGGTAATAATGAAAATGCAGACAGTGGACAAATTTAGGATCTATTTTGGAAAGAGGTTAAACATTACTTGGTGATGGATGGATGTGGTGTAAGTGAAGGAAAGAGGAATTAGAAATACCTTCCCTGTGGTTGCTTTCAGCTATTGTACAGATGCTAGTAGTGCTTTTTAATGAGATGAGGAATGCTGGAGTGGAGGGAGCAGTTTTGAGAGGTTGAGTTTTGGATATGATTGTAGGCAATTAGATACACGAATCTTGAGTTCTGGGGAGAAGTCAGGGCTAATGTCATATTTAAGCTTCAGACTGAATAAGATCACCTGGGGAGAGAGTATAGCTAAGTACCTGAAACAGTGGTTCAGGAGATGGGTATGTCAGGGAAGCCTAGAGGAGAGTGTTTAAGAAAGAGAAGTGATAAACTGTCACATGCTACTGAGAGAATGAGTAAAATGAAGATAGAACATTGACCATTGTATTTGGCAAGATGATGTCCTTTGATTACCTTGATGAATGCTATTTCAGTAAGTGGTGGAGACAAAAGTGCTTTTGAAGTGTGTTGAAGACAATGGGAGCCTATAAAGCTGAGGCTATATAGGACATTCTCCTAAGAAATTTTGACTCGGAGCAGAGAAACAGAAGCTGGACGGGAGTATTAGGTGAACCTTACTAAAGCAGATTTATTTGCTTATGGAAATAATTCAGTGGTGATGGAGAAGTGATAAGGTACCATGGAGGTGGTGACTGCCAGACTCAAGTCCTTGAAAAAGTAAGAGAGGATATAATCCTGAATACTAACGGAAACCTGGCTATAATAAAAGGGATTTATAATCCTTTCTGATAGACAAGTAAGTGGAAACTGGGTAGATGTTTAGATACAGATTTGATGATGGGAGGATGAAAGAATTGTCACCTGATTGCTTCCAAAATAGTAATTGGTATTAGAAGTCTTGCATTGCTCTGAAATGCAGTAGCCCTAGAATATCTACATATGATTTTATAATTTAGAAATATAGTTTGTTTCCTTTGTTTAGAAGTGTATTTTGCTCTTTCCTTTAAGGTTGGATCAAAGCCTATCAAAATGTTATCGCCTGTAGTCTATTTCCATTAATCTTTGAATGATTCCTCCCAAATGGAACTAATCTGTTTTCCTCATGTTGCCAGACATATGTGTGTTCATACCTGGCATGCTTTATAATTGGGCCTATTTTGTCTTGAATCATAGTTGATTTTCATTTTGTGTGTCTTATCCAAAATTAAATTATGAATTCCCTCGGGAAGGAACTACTCTCCAGTCCTTCCTTCCTTCCTCCCTCCCTTCCTTCCTCATTCTTCCCATTCTTCCTGTTTTTCTGTCATCCTTTCTTCCTCCCTCCCTTTCTACTTTCCTTCTTTTTCATTTCTCCGTAGTATTGCCTCCACCTCTAATCTTTACATTTCTGAATTTGCACATTCTATAAGCTTCATGAAGCCAGAGGACATTATTACTACTGTTTTTTGAATTACTAATCTATCCTAGACAAATATAAATGCAGTCAGGTTGAAGTTTATTGAATTATGTTTTGTAGAATAATGTTGTAAAGGTAAAGTAATAATCTAAATTATCTCTTGGAATGTATTCACTGAAAAGTAAAAAGGTTTCCAGAGTGATATAAAGAACCTAGAGAAATAATTTTTTTAATCTACTTTAAAAAGTTTATGGGTATTTTTATCATGAAAAAACAAAAATTAAGTTGAGATTTGAGTAGAGTTGTGGTTTTCAGTTATTTGGAGAGGTTTTTTTAAAATAATTTTTTAATGCTCACACTTATTTCTTCATGTCACTACAAAATTGGATAAAAGCAAATTAAGTTTTATTATTTTTTAATAATATTTGGCAGTCTGGTTTAACGGTAGTAGTAGTATAAGCTACAATAGGCCACTCATAGAAATTATGGAATTCCATTACTAGAAATTTTAGAAAACAGGAAACATGTCTAATTTTAGGAAAACCAATTTTTCTCTTTTATGTCTCCTTTATTCTCACACTACTGTCACACTCACATTATGACACCAGATGTGTGGAGATTTTCCCACACCCAGCAGTTCTGTGACACTAGCTGGGTATCTTAAAATTTAATTCAGTTCTGACATCATCTAGCTGGAGATAGTGTCATGTCCCACAGAGTAAGGGCTTAGTCCCACAGACTTCATTGTCCCCTCCCTGCCAGCACTTCAGATACCAATTGCAGGTCCATATTGTTACCTGCTTCTGACTAATCAGCTATAAATTGGAGGTTCCTACAACCCCCTCCTTGGGTTTGATAAATTTGCTAGAACAGCTTACAGAACTCAGGAGAACAGTTCACTTGGTTTTCACCAGTTTGTTATAAAAGAATAAAGGTTACAGATGAGCAGGTAGATGGAAGACATGTGTAGGGCAAGGTATGCGGAAAGGTGTGCATACCTTCGACGCCTTCTCTGAATATGCCACTCTCCTAGCATCTCCATGTGTTTACTAGCCTGAAAGCTCTCTGAACCCCATACTATTGGGATTTTTATGACATGATCCTCATGTAGGGATGGTCCATTATAACTCCATTTCTGGCCCCTCTCCCCTCTCTGGAAAATGGGTGGGGTTGAAAATTGCAGGCCTACAGTCATTAGAACAAAAGACATTCCTAACACCCAGAAAGTTCCAAGGGATTTAGGAGCTTAGTCTCAAGAACTAGAGTAAGAAGCCCAAAATATTAGAACAAATGATGCTCTTAGAGCTCTTACCACTCAGCAAATTAGAAGAGTTTTAGGAGCTCTGTGCCAAGAACCCAGGCAGAAACAAATATATATTTTTTCTGTTTTTTCACACTCCTTTTATATTTAAATTTGAGTATTAACCCATATAATTTAATGAGTTCTTTCCTTCTGAGCCCATTATTCTGTAGTTGTTATTATCAAAAAGTTACTTACCTTTGAAAAGTCTTGAGTACAAATACTACCTTAGCTTTGGTTAAGCTTTTAAAACACACTGCTTTCACATGTATATTAATTCATTTGACTTTTGTGCAGTTCTTAGTGCTGTACCAGCCATTTACGAAAGAAAGATGAACAAAACCTAGCCTCTACCCTCAAGATTACAGTCTGGTAGAGAGTAACAAAATAGATAAGCACACTAAAGTGTTAACCAGTGCTGTAATAGTAAAAAGTATGGGACTGTGTGGGGAGAAAAAGGAGGGAGAGGTGAATCCTATTGGGAGGGTGTGAAAGGCTTTTCACACATGATACAATACTTGAGCTAAAGCTTGAGAAAGGAGTTGGCATCCACTAGAAAGGTGGGGCTAAATCATTCCAGGAAATGGGAACAGCATCAGAACAACATACTATTTTTGGGAAGCTACATGCAATTCGTTGTAGCTGGAACTTAGATGAGATATATGGCTGGAGAGCTAGAATATAGGACGCTTTTGTATACAATACTGAAAATATGGGCTTTATTTAGTGGGACAATTGATAGTGGGTTTTTAACACTTTTCAAGCAGAAGTGTTACTCAGTGAAATTAGCATATTAGAAAAGTCATCCTGGTAGTAGTATTAGAGAAGGAGATGACTTAGGAAAATAAATCAGTAGGCTATTGGGTTAGTTTGAAAGCAATAAGGAAAGTCTGAATCAAAGCACTGATTGTGGAGAAAGAATGGGATCAGATGTCAGAGCATCTAAGTGACTTAGTGACTGACTGTACAGAGTGGGAGAAAGCAGTCTAGGATGATTGCTATCTTTCTGGCTGGGGCAGTGAGATAGTGATCACTTTCCCTAAGGAAATAAGTAGTGTGAGAAAGGTTAGCTCTGAACTTATTGATCAGAAAAGTTTCAGATTTAAGAAACATCAACATTAGAAGGCAAATGAAGCAGTAACAAACTTTTTCATCCAGGGTAACTATGTGATGTGAGGGAAGAGGACCCAGTGGGCCAGCGAAGTGCACCAATATAACAATGGCAGGGTAACCAATGGAACATGATTCTCCAAAAAAACAGCACAGAGAGTGATCACTGGTGTTACATATTTCAGATGCCTACATGAATCTGCTAAATTTGATTATTTAAATTCTAAAATGACTTTAACTTTAGATTTAGTGTTCTGATACAAAAAAGCTTTGTTGTAACTGGCTGAAAATGAACAGTTGAGGTATATGGATAGCACTTACATGCTATTTTTCAAGAAGTTTAGCTTTCAGTGAAGCTTAAGGAAATTATGGACTTACAGTGAGAATTTTTTATTGTTTACTACTTATTTTTATAGTAAAGTAGAAAGATTTATGCTTATAGCCAGTAGGGAAACATCCACTAAACAATTCGAAAATAGAATTTGAAAGAGCTTTAAGATATACATACCCATGGGAACAGATGGAGGGATTAATCTTGAACAGAAAGGCATCTCTTCCTTCGACTAGAAGAAAAGATGCAAAGGGTGTATTTTTCATGGGTCTGGAAACAACAATTTCAGAGAGTTGAAGACTAAATTTGCTCTCTGAAGTAAGGAGTTATACTGTGAAAGTAGATAAAGGCTTGGAGAATACCACGATGCCTGAGGTAAATTGACTTTCATGAGGGCACATTATTGGATAAGTGATTTGAAGCAAGACTGAATCTTACTTTTGACACAGGAGGATCATATCAGAAATCTTTGAACTACCAGTCCTTGGTATATATAAAAGTCTCAAGATCTCTTGATTAAATATTACAAAACAGAACTTCATTATGACTGAAATTTGAATTCTGGTTTTAGTTTACATAGTAGTGATAAACTGATTTGGGAGGAGATTTTCTGTTAAAAATTTTCTGGGGAAAAAAAAAGCTTCTCTTTAACAGTAACAGTGTTTCTTCCTAATCCCTTACTTCACTGTCCTATCTTATAAGGAAGATATCTGGGAACCTAGAGATCTTGTTTGAATTTCACTTTATGACATCCTAGGCTACTCATTTCTTAGATTTTACTAGCCTAGAAACCACAGGAATGTAAGCTGCTTTTAGATTTATGAGAATGTTAAGATACCTGATTCAGATGCCTTGAATTTCACCATGGGTAAAGTTTCTATTTAACTTGTTCTTAAACATTGGGATTTTAATTTTTGTAACAGACACATGATTTGCAACAAAACATTTCCTGGGTATTGGGCTTTTTTGCCACCAAAACTGTCTTCAAATTAAAGTATTATCTTCATTGTTGTCCAATTTAGTGGAAAAAATATAGCCATCTGGAAGGAGGGGGACAGATTGGCTAACATAAGTAGATAGACAGTATTAGCTTCTTTCAGTTATAATTTAAAACCAATCTGAAGTATCTTCATAGCTTGAAACTTTAAAAACAATTTTATTCAGGTAAATGTAGCCTGTACTATGAAGTTAGCTAAAATGATTAAAGACTTGTTAGTATATATGAAAATGAATGTTATGTCTCTTGCAAACGTTTTACAATTTAATCCCCAAAAGAGAAACTAGTTGTTAGCTTGTTTATTTAGTCTTGTGCCTTCTGTTTTAATTGGTACAGTGACTTTTTTAACATGGAAATGAACCCCTCCTACAGAATTTTATTTGCATATTTTGCACAAAGCTGCTTATAGCCTGAAAGAGGCAAAACAGTTTTGTGATTAACTTGGCAGAAGTTCAGATGATTTTTTAATTTTTCTCTAATACAAATTTCATTAATTTTTATGCTTTTAGTTTTCCCCAATATGGAGGTATTAAACTGACTTTGGCAGACTGTGGTTTTTGCATGAAGCAAGCAGAAAAGTGTGTTGTGAAAAGAGGGTAGATTGGTGTAGGGCAGACTATCTTAGCCAACCTTTCTGTTGTTGTAAAATTATTAAGCAATTCTTTTCCACAGCATATATTTCAAAAATAGATATTGCTTCACTCTATTTAATGGTTATTATTATTTTTCTTCCTCTAAATGAAGTAGTGAATTATGTGTAGGCTAGCTTTGAAAATACTTTGAATTCTAATTTCAAATCACTATAATAATTAACAATTATCCTAAACCTCAGAAATTGAGTTATCTGCCCTGTGATACTGCTCATCGCTTCAGGGACATTTCATAGTCTCTAAAGAAATGTGTCAAGAAAGAGCAGATTTAGAATAATGCTTAGGAAGAGCATGTAATTGTAGATTATACTTTTTTAACAGCATTTTATTTGAAAAGTGACTAGTCTTTCTCTTTGAGCAGAAGCATTTAAGTACCCTGTTCTAGCTTTCCCGTTATTTTTTTGTTGCTCTTTAAGCACAAATAAATTTCTAAAGAGGAAGACTGAAAAGCACATTGTGAGAGTGTGTGTGTGTGTCTGTGTATGTTTGCACTTGCTGCATGTGTCTGTCACCAGCATACACCTGTTCCTTTGCACCAGATTTCAAAATGCATTGTTTGACATGTAGGATAAAAATTTTCAAGAACACAGAAGTAAAACTGAAAAATGATTCTAAAAAGAGAAGTGAATTAAATAGTTAAGGGATATATATACCCTTGTATATAATACTTCCATTTAAAAGCATAGCACTCTGAAAAATTTACTGCATCATATACTGCATTATATATTCCTAATTACTCTTACTTCTAGTGTTATTACTAACAACTAGTATTTATATAGAATTTTCTTTGTGTAACACTTTATGGTTTCCCTTTGCTAACATACTCTATTTAATCTAATTCTTATTCAATATATTATGTAGTGCTTTATGGTTAGCATATGTGAATAGCACTTTATAATACCACTTCGTCTTTATTGCTACCCCAACATATTCCCACTGAAGAATACATACTATTTTTATTATCTCCACTTAAACATAAAAAATGAAGCTCAAAGATGTTAGATAATTTCACTGTTACTTTTTAGGTATTGTATTAATATAGTCAACATTAATTTTGGTCATTGTTTAGTAATGGCTAGATAGAATTTTTAAAGCTGGATAATTTTTTAACACTGATGTGGTATTTGACCCTATCTAACTACTTTAAAAGTATTTTTGTTTTTTTAAAAGATGACATAGCAATTTAGGTACTTTAAAACTATATTATCATATGGTCTTAATTAATTGACTTTTTCACCAAATATATAAAAAGCTCTTTGCTTGAAGAGAAATTTGCTGTCACTGTTTGAAAGAAGAGAAGCATATACAAATAGTATGCAAATGATGAGTCAGATAAAGGGCATGCAACCACAACCCACTACTATCTTATACTCAACATCAGAAGGGAATTTTAAAATATTAATACAGTGGAAGTCTTCTGTGTGGTTTAGATTATTGTTTAAAAAAATGAGGGAAGGTAGCTATTTTCCTATACTTTTATATACCATAAACTATCATTTAACATTTTAATTCACAGATAACATTTTTCAGTAAATTAGAGATTCAAACTGTTTCAAATTTTTCACAATTAGGTCACATTTTATTGGGATTTTTTGAAAGTGACAAAAGATAATAAAGATATAATGAACGATTTATTAATAACAAGAGACTAGCTTGTTGCCAAAATTCTTACTTACAAAATGAATTTACTAGTAAACATATAAAACTTTTTGGAAATTGTTCTTTTTTTTCCTAAAATAACTTACATGTTATGCATTTCATTTCTGTGAGACTGTTCTACTCAATCATAGTAGGTTTTCTTTGCATTACAGAACACTATATTCACTTACAGAAATTTTTCTTGACTGTTATTTTAATGCTCTTTTTATACAGTCTTAAGATTAAGTGTTGATGCAGTGGAAACTATTTCACTTGGCAAGTTAGGTTACAGCTGTGTTACCTATGTCACCACAATGTATATAAACATAAATATTACAGGTGTTTCTGTTCAGGAAGTACCTGCTGTTTCACAAAATGCTAAAGAAATATGGGTGTGAAATATTTTAACTCTTAATTGAAAGCAGTCAAGGAGTCACTTATTTTTTGCACTTTTTTGCATAACTTTTAAGACCATTCTAAATTACTAATAATGTCAATTCTGTGATAATAAGCGAACTTGTTTTAATAAGGCTTACATAGAGTTATGCTTTCATTACCAATGTATTCCTTCCTTATTAAAAACTATTCTATACTGTACACTTTAAAAACTAAGCATATAAATCATTACCATTCCTTTTGAACTGCTATATGTCCTAGTTTGCATCTTAGGCAAATACTTCTCATCCAGTTTTTGCATCAGTAATCCAGGAAATTACACTTTGGTTTCTGATTTGCTTTTCCTATTACAGGTTAACAAAAATCTCTCATTTACTTCAACATCAGCCTCCTCACAGCAGTCTAAGTTAAAACAGTCAAACATGCTGGCTGATCATCAGATTCTACATCAGTTTGGTTTCACTCAGACCGGTGAGCCCCTTTCTTACTTTACCTATTCTTTTAAATGTTCAGCTGCTATTTTTTAAAGAATGACATTTATTTCACTTCAGAAATATAGCTCATAGCATTGTAATAGTCAGTTTTCACGTTTGGATTATATTGTAGCATCTTTTTTTCTTAAAAAATAAAGTTATTTCAAAAACAAACTCAACTTTGCTAACTTTAAGAGTAGATGTTCTACTGTAAGATTATATACCCTCAACCTATATTCTACTGAATAGAAAATAATTTAAAAGTAGCAAACGTGAGTTCTAAATATGTGTAATATTCAATCTGATTCAGTTTCCCTTGGAGAAAGTAACCATAGATGATGAATAATCCCATTTTATAATTCATTTCAAGGAAAGCCAAGGTAAAATGCATTTTAGCAGAAACAGGATAACAACTGGCCAATGATACTATGTTTCTTCAAAGTTGGCAAATTAATAAAATATGCAAAGAAGCTAGTTAAAAAAATACATGATTCACTGAGTTGAAGCACACTATATAATTGCAAAGTTTTAGGCTAATGTTTTAAGTTATTTTGAATAAAGTTTTCAAAAGACATCAAAGAAAAAAGCATCTAGGTGAGAAATGTGTATTTTCGCTATTGAAAGATGGTTATTTCTGTTCATTACATATTTTTTAGCATATTTTTTCCATTATTGATTCATTTAGAAGAGACACTGAAAATAACAAAACAATTATCTTTGACAAGGAGATTATAATAAGAAACTTTAGCTTGAAAAGATCAAAATAATTTGTTTAGAAATTTGGGGATAATATTACTTTTCTACTTTGAAAGTATTCGGAGTTTATATATACAAGTTATCTTAATATTTCTGTATAAGTCACATATTACAGTGAGAAAATAACTTGGATTAAGAGCTCTTATTTTCAGTCCTGGCTGTGCCTTTTATTAACCTTAGTGCTGGGAACCTTAGAATCTGTTTGAAAATTGGAGATAATATTTACATTATATATTATTGTAGTTCAAATCACATGGCACATCTGAGAACACTGCATAAGCATGAGGAACTATAACATAAATAGCATGACCGTGTGTACACTAGCTTTGAAAATACTTTGACTTCACTTTTCAATCACTGTAATAATTAACAGTTATCTAAACCTTAAATGTCTAGTGTTCCACATATCTTCCAGAAGTTGGAATGATGGTGTTAGTCATTCTTACATATGATGGAGGGCACACCATGTGCCTTTAGACTCTCATTCTCTGCCCCCTAACTAGATACTTGATTTGCCATCGGACTGTGTCATTTTAGTGACTAGGAGGGAAGGAACCTGTCTTCAACACTTGGTCCCTATCATCTTTCTGCTGAGGTCTAAAATTCTTCTTGGAACAAATATGTCATTCCATACTTCAAGATTAAAGACATAGAACTTCAATGTCTGGTTGAATTAATATATTGATTAAAATTCATTCAAATAGTGTCTTAACTTTGTCAGCCAACAATGTATAAATAATAAATATAAAATTCTTTCCTCTTCTGAAAAAGGGAAAAATCAGAGAGGATAGATAGGAAGTCCTTTGAAATGGGTAAAGGGATTACCACTGAGTCAGATAAAGAATAAAGGAAGAGCCAGATATGATAAAGGCAAGCCTTGTAAACTTCACCATTATATACAAGATTTGATCCATTTGCCTTCAGTTGTTCTTGGTCATATAAACATTGGGTACTGCATTTATGTCATGTATGTCCCTCCATATGTGTACTACCTCAGAAACATTACCACTAAGCTAAATGATACATGATAACATTGCTTCATTTGATTTTATTTTTGTTATTAATATGACTGACCTCATTTTAAGGCATATCCTTCTATAAAATTTATTGATATATCACTGTGTAGAAAAATTGTAAAAGTGGAGTATGTAGTCCAGTGTAGAAGAGCCAAATTTAGTCCATTTTACTCATTAAGAAGTCAATCTTTGGGTGGGGGTGGAAATCCTGCACTAGGAAACAGGTGAAAAAGTTTCCACATGTGTCTCCATTTCTAAATGACTATAGATACCAATCTTGAGCAATTTTTGCTGGCCTCGGTCTTTTCAATGCTATAGATAAATGAGGACTGTGAATCTAGGGGCTTTCTATTTTCTTTGGTCTGTGTTCCTCAGAGTTTCTGCAACACTATTTTTATTCATTCTAAAATAATGTTAAATGGCTACTTTGCTTAAGTCTCTCTCTTAAGGATATGGACTAAATATTGCGGTCTGTCCTCAAGGAGTTTATAGCCTGGTTGGGGAAACAAATGAGCATGCAACTAATGTCAATGTGTGATAAATTCTGAAATCACAGAATAATTACAGTGTCGTTGGAATACAGAGGAATAGAGGGCTAGGAGGTTTCTCAAACTTTACATGTCCAGTAGAACTCTTGCCCCAAATCCTTCCACCTCCATTTCCCCTACCACACACCAACCAACCCTTGCCACTCCTACTGCTTCCCACCACATTTACCCAGTTATTTAGGTGAAATTAGGAGCCATTCTTGATTCCTTCTTTTCCCTCTCCACTCTGCTTCCCCTCTTGTCTCTTGGCTTATTCTCCAGTATGACCTACCTCGTGTCACTTCCCTCCTTAAAACTCTTACGTGGTTTTCTGTCACAATTGGAATGAGTTTCAGAGTCCTTACTCTGTCTTATGAAACCTTCTGTGATCTTGCTCCTATGTTGACTTGGTCAGCAGGCAGTGGTACAGGAAGGCATACAGAGCCAGGAAACAGGTAAACAAATGTACACTAGGAGAGAACTTGACTTGGCTGAGGAGTGGTTTGAGTCTGTTTGGCTGGAGGAAATGGTGAGATGGATGTGTTTAGGAAGAACTGAGTCTATAGAGGTAGAATGGAGTCAAATTGTGCTCTTTTGAGGAATTCATATTTTATTCTCTAAATTAAAGAGATCTATCTAAAGATAGGAGTATGAAGGAAATGATAAAGTCTTCTTAAAAGAGTGAACAATGGGTTAGACAGGAGAAAATCTGGACAAAACTTTAATAATATAGTTATTTTAGAAACTATTCATTAGGCAGTTACTCTAGGTTCTTAAGAACAAAATAATAAATCTGCTAATAGTAATAAAATTAAAACTAACTTCCCTGATTAATTTCTTTAAAGAAAGAAAATTATAAATTTAACGTTTTAAGTTAAATTGTAGGTTGTAGTGCCTCATCATTTAGGGAACATGTTCTACTATATCTCAAAGTATTTCCATACTTCTTTAGTATAATGAAAAGAAAATCTCAAACAATAACAGCAACTTGTGTTTGTATCAGCAGAAAGTGCTTTATCATATTGGCAGGGGCATGGTTGTATCATCTTTGCATTACATATTTAAAGGACAGCCTGTTTCATTTTTATGTATTTTATCTTTTCATAGCATTGCACTAAATTCATTAGATACAGTCATATAAAATAAATGGGTCCATTTTATTACTATAACTTTATCAACATAATCTTTTTAATTATAGACTTGGATGTGTGTGATGTGTTTTTTAAAAGTAATCAATAGCTGCTGTCTTCTCCATATTTTGTTTTCACTTTCCATTGGACCTTATAAATGTGTATTAAACTTGATTGACAACTGTTTAATCTAATCTTACCATATCCTAAACAGTCAAGATACTTGATTTAAACAGAATCATAAAGTGACTCAGGTAACTTCAGTATTGGTTAAGAGATCGGTCAAGTTAACTTTCATACTTCTGCAAGTCGAATAATATTTGTACTAGATTTTCCCATTAATTTTACAGGTCTTTGGCAAGTATACTCTTATTTTCTTGACCAGTTCTTAAAAGTAAGGGCTGTTTTTCCTATTAAATTTTATATTTATTTTTAAGATTTCAATATTTCTTAAGGTTTTAATTTTTTATAAATAAGTGCAAAACTTTTTAAGTAATATAATTAAAATTTTAAATAAATCCTGGGTCATAATTTCACAAGAGATTCTGTGATATCCTTATATAACCCATTGTGCAGAAAGTAAATTACATCTAAGCTGGAAATATGATTCTTCTTATATTTCAAAAGAAGGAAAAGAAAACATTCTGGCAAAAATTGGGAATTAGAATGACTCAGTAAACACAGCTGATGGTAAAAGGGGGTTTCCATTTTAAGGAAGGTAAAATGAGCTTTAAAGGACTTTCTCATGCTATCAGAATTGGCAAGTTTTCTGTTAATATTACTTAATGAACTTTACTCATTGAAAAATAATGTTTTCTTGAATTCTGATATCAAATCTCCAGAATTCCAGGGCAATTGGTGGGGTGGGTGAAAGGAATTAATCCACTCTCATAGATAATGATAACCTATGGACTAACTTATTTTCTGTAGACAGTTGTCCTTAATTGTGCTTTGTGGCATAAAAAGAATGAAAAACATTTTTATTATGTAATTTTTAAAGCAAGAATTTGTTTTCCAAAGCAACACTTCTCTTATTTTAACACATGTGTACTATAGTGTCAAAAAAACTGGGCTTGGAGTCAGAAGGCCCAAAGAGTTGGGCCTGTCCCTTAATTCTGCCACTTTCTGGCTCTTATCTTGGGTAGCTGATTTTATCTCTCCAGGTATAAAATCTCTATTTTTTACTTAATATGAATTTTCTACTTCAGAGAATTGTGAGGATCAGAAAAATATTTTTATACTTTGAAATCCATAAGATACTGTGAAAGTAACAATATAAAATTTTATGGATGACACTTCTGATTTTTTTTTTTTTAGTTTGAAATCATGCAATTTATACTGTGGTCAAAGGAATGGAGGAAGTCTTATTTTAAGATGTGGTTTAATACAATGTATTAAGTGATAATTATAGAAAAAAGAATGTATCAGGCAAATGATGGATATAGAATTTTGAGAAGCATGCACAAAAGATATTAAGATGAAGTAATTTTAAGAGGAAAGTTTTCAAACAAGCATCTCAGACTTAATCCACTAGAACTCACTTAACTTTTGAAACGTCATCTTTGAACTTAAGTACGAGTCAACACAAAAATCCTAGAGGTGGAAATATGTAAAGAACTCAACTCACACAACTCAACACCAAAAACACAAACAAATCTGACTTAAAAAATGAGCAGAAGACATAAATAGACATTTTTCCAAAGAGGACATACAAATGGCTAACAGATATGAAAAAATGCTCAACATCACTAATCGTAAGGAAAATGCAAATCAAAACCACAACGAGATAGCACCTACAACAATCACAATGGCGATTGTCAAAAAGACAAGGGATTACAAGATAAGAAAGTGGTGGTGAGGATGGAAAAAAAAGGAATCCTTATAAACTTGGTAGGAATATAAATTGGTGCAGCCATTCTGGAAAACAATATGGAAGTTCCTCAAAAAAGTAAGTATAAAAGTACCATGCAACCCAGTAATTCCACTTCTGGGAATTAACCCAAAGAAAACAAAATCTCTAATTCAAAAAGATACCCCTATGTTTATTGCCACATTATTTACAATAGCCAAGATAGGGAAACAACCTAAATGTCTATCAATACATAAATGGATAAAGAAGATGTGGTACATACATACAATAGAATATTACCCAGCCATGGAAAAGAATTAAATCTTGCCATTTGCAACAACATGGATGGATCTAAGGGTATTATGCCAAGTGAAGTAAGTCAGACAAAGACAAGTACCATATGATTTCACTTATATGTGAAATCTAAAAAAAAAAAACCAAACCAACAGAACAAAAATAGACTCATAAACAGAGAACTGACTAGTGGTTGCTGTAGGGGATGAGGATTGTGGGGGATAGGTGAAATAGGTAAAGGGGATAAACTTCCAATTATAAAATAAATTAGTCATGGGGATGAAAGTACAGCATAGATAATATAGTCATTATGTAATAGTAACTTTGTATGAAGACAGATGGTAAGTACATTTATTCTGGTGAGCATTTACTAATGTATATAATTGTTGAATCACCTATGTTATGTACCTGAAACAAATATAGTATTGAATATTAACTAAACGTCAGTTTTAGAAAATACTGGAGATGGGACTATTTTCATTTTGGATTTTTTTGGACAATATAAAAAAGACCTTAATCACATGGCTTTTTTTCCTTTAACATAGCACTATTTTATTTATTTTTATTTTTAATTGAAGTATAGTTGATATACAATATTATATTGGTTTCAAGTATACAACACAGTGGTTCAACAGTTACACACATTATTAAACCCTTACCTAGTGCAATTACTGTCTGTCAACAAAGATGCTACAGAACCATTGGCTATATTTTCCACACTGCATTTCATTCCCATGACCAACTTATATGATGACTGAGAATTTTGTGCACCTTTATCCATCTTATCCATCCACCCCATCCCTTCACCCATGGTAACCACCAGTCATTTCTCAATGTCTCTGAATCTACTGCTCTTTTGTTCATTTTATTTGTTTTGTTTTTAGATTCCATGTATAAGTGAAATCATATGGTATTTTTCTTTCTCCGCCTGGCTTATTTCAATTAGCATAATACCCTCTAGATCCATCCATGTTGTTGCAAATGGCAAGATTTCATTATTTTTTATGGTTGAATAATATTCCGTTATGTACATGGGCCATGTCTTCTTTATCCATTCATCTATCATGGACACTTAATTTGCTTCCATATCTTTGCTATTGTAAATAATGCAGCAATAAACACAGGGGTGCATATATCTTTTCAAATCAGGGATTTTATTTTCTTATGGTAAATTCCTAGAAGTGCAGTTACTAGGTCATATGGTATTTCTATTTCTAATTTTTTCATTAACCTCCTTACTCCTTTCTATAGTGACCACACCAGTTTACATTCCCACCAACAGTGTAGGAGGGTTCCCTTTTCTCCACATCCTCACCAACACTTCTTCATGTCTTTCAGATAGTGGCCATTCTAACTGGTGTGAGGTGATATCTCATTGTGATTTTGATTTACATTTCCCTGATGACTAGTGATATGGATCATCTTTTCATGTGCCTGTTAGCCATCTGTATGTCATCATTAGAAAAATGTCTGTTCAGGTCTTCTACCCATGTTTTAATCAGGTTATTTGGTTTTTTTGGTGTTGATTCATAGTTCTTTATATAATTTTGGATGTTAATTCCTTATTGTATAAATCATTTATAAATACATTATCCCATACTATAGATTGCCTTTTTGTTCTGTTGATGATGTCCATTGCTGTACAGAGGCTTTTTAGTTTGATATAGTCCTACTTGTTCATTTTTTATTTTGTTTCCTTTGCCCAAGGAGATGTGTTCAGAAAAAAATTGTTCATGTTTATGTTCAAGAGATTTTTGCCTATGTTTTCTCCCTATCGTTTGCATGAAATATCTTTTTCCATCCCTTGACTTTTAGTCTGTGTATGTATTTGGGTTTGAGGTGAGTGTCTTGTAAGCAGCATATAGATGGGTCTTGCTTTATTATCCATTCTATTACTCTGTGTCTTTTGATTGGTGTATTTAGTCAATTTACACTTAGGGTGATTATTGAAAGATACGTACTTATTGCCATTGCAGGCTTTAGATTCATGGTTACCAAAGGTTCAAGGGTAGGTTCTTTACTATCTAACCATCTAACTTAACTCGCTTATTAAGCTATTATAAACACAGTCTGATGATTCTTTATTTCTCTTCCTTCTTATTCCTCCTCCTCCATTCTTTATATGTTAGGTGTTTTATTCTGTACTCTTTTGTGTTTCCTTTGACTGCTTTTGTGAGTAGTTGAATTTATTTTTTGCCTTTAGTTAGTATTTGGTTGGTCTGCTTTCTTTGCTGTGATTTTATTTTCTCTAGTGACATCTATTTAGCCTTAGGAGTGCTTCCATCTAGAGCAGTCCCTTTAAAATATTCTGTAGAAGTGGTTTGTGGGAGGCAAATTCCCTCAACTTTTGCCTGTCTGGGAATTGTTTAATCCCTCCTTCATATTTAAATGATAATCATGCTAGATACAGTATTCTTGGTTCAAGGCCCTTCTGTTTCATTGCATTAAATATATCATGCCATTCTCTTCTGGCCTGTAAGGTTTCTGTTGAGAAGTCTGATGATAGCTTGATGGGTTTTCCTTTGTAGGTGACCTTTTTTCTCTCTCCGGCTGCCTTTAATACTCTGTCCTTGTCCTTAATCTTTGCCATTTTAATTATTATATGTCTTGGTGTTGTCCTCCTTGGGTCCCTTGTGTTGGGAGATCTGTGGGCTTCCATGGTCTGAGAGACTATTTTCTCCCCCAGTTTGGGGAAGTTTTCAGCAATTATTTCTTCAAAGACACTTTCTAACCCTTTTTCTCTCTCTTCTTTTTCTGGTACCCCTATAATGTGAATATTGTTCCATTTGGCTGGGTTGCACAGTTCTCTTAATATTCTTTCATTTCTGGAGATCCTTTCATCTCTCTCTTCGTCAACTTCTCTGTGGTCCTGTTCTCTGATTTCCATTCTATTAACGGCCTCTTGCACCTCATCCAGTCTGCTCTTAAGTCCTTCCACAGATTGTTTTATTTCTGTATTCTCCCTCCTGACTTGGTCCTTTAGCTCTTGCATATTTCTCTGCAGGTTGATTAGTATGGTTATGACCTTTATTTTGAATTCTTTTTCAGGAAGATTGGTTAAATCTATCTCCCCATGGGGGTTGTCTGGGTAATTACAGACTGGATCAAATTCTTCTGCCTTTTCATGATGATAGAGGTAGTCGTAGGCAGTTGGTACGTCTGTCACCTGGGACAACAACATCCCTTCCTGCACCTTGTCCTTCTCCACTGCCTGTGCCAGTTACCCACACACAGCAAGCAGCATCTGGTTTTATTTCCTGAGCCGCTGCAGGCAGGGCAGCCATCAGGGCAACCCAGAGCCCTGCAGGGAGAGAAGCCGGCATGCTGGGTGTGCTCTTCTGCGAGAGAGGCCACCCTTCACACCCTGTCCCGGCTTCCTCTGTCTGTGCTGGGCTGCTGCACGCCAGAGGGACATCTTTGTCTGGCCTGAGCTGCTGCAGATGTGGCTCTGAGTGGCCGCTCTCAGGCTGCTCCCCTGCTGTGGCAGGGCCACATGGGAGGAGGAATGGACGGAAGGCTGTTTATCACCATGAGCGCTTCAGAGCTGCACTGCCGCCAAGGGGGTTAGGGTGTCGAAAGTTCCCCAAGATTCCCAGCCTGTTGGGCCAAGTGTGCCAGGATGATTCTGTCCAGCTGTGAAGCCCCTGTTCCTTTAAGACTTTCCAAAAGCACTCGCTTTTCTTTTGTCTCAGGGACGCCAGCTACAGGGACCCGCTCACAGGTTTTACTGTTCTGTTTCCCTAGTACCCAGCACACCATGCACCGTGTGTCTGCACTCCTCGTGCAGATGACTAGGGCTGGGTATTTAGCAGTCCTGGGCTCCCACTCCCTGCCCCCTCCAACTCCTCTCCTCCCGCCAGTGGGCTGGGGTGGGAGGAGCAGTCGGGTCCCGCCGGGCCACAGCTTGCATCTTACCCCTTTTGTGAGGTGCTGAGTTCTCACAGTTATAGATGTAGCCTGGCTGTTGTACTGTATCTTCTAGCCTCTCTTTTAGAAATAGTTGTGTATGTTGTATTTTCAAAAATATATATGGTTTTGGGAGGAGATTTCCGCTGCCCTACTCACACCGCCATCTTAGGAATCGCTTCCCTGCCTATGTTTTCTTTTAAGAGTTTTATGGTTTCATGTCTTATATTTAGATCTTTAATTCATTTTGAGTTTACATTTGTGTATGTAGTTAGACAGTAATCCAGTTTCATTCTCTTGCATGTAGCTGTCCAGTTTTCCCAACACTAGTTACTGAAGAGGCTCTCTTTTCCCCATTGTATATTCATGGCTCCTTTATCATCTATTAAATTGACTATATTTGTTGCATGGGTTTATATCTGGGCTCTCTATTCTGTTCCATTGATCTATGGGCCTGTTCTTTTGCCAGTACCATACTGTTTTGATAACTGTAACTTTGTAGTACAGTATGAAATCAGGGAGAGTGATTGTGCCAGCTTTGTTGTTCTTTCTCAGGATTGCTTTGGTTATTCAGGGTCTTTTGTGGTCCCTTATGAATTTTAGTTTTATTTGCTCTAGTTCATTGAAAAGTATCATTGGTATTTTGATAGGTATTGCATTGAATCTGTGAATTGCTTTGGGCAAGATGGCCATTTTGACAATACTAATTTTTCCTATTCATGAACATGGGATAGAGTCCATTTATTTGTGTATTCTTTAATTTATCTCATGAGAGTCTTACCATTTTCAGAGTACAAGTGTTTGCCTCCCTGGTTAGGTTTATTCTTAGGTATTTTATTCTTTTGGTGCAGTTGTCAATGGAATTGTTTTCTTGATTTCTTTTTCTGCTAGTTCATTATTAGTATAAGGAAATGCATCAGATTTCTGTGCATTAATATTGTATCCTGTAACTTTGCTGAATCCAGTTATTAGTTCTAATTGCTTTTTAGTGGAGTCTTTAGGGCTTCCTATATATAGCATCATGTCATCTGCAAATAATAACAGTTTTACTTCTTCCTTACCAATTTGGCTGCCTTTTATCTCTTTATCTTGTCTGATTGCCGTGGCTAGGATTTTAAGTACTATGTTGAATAAAAGCAGTAAGAGTGGACATCCTTATCTTGTTCCTGACCTTAGAGAAAAAGCTTTCAGCTTTTTGCCATTGAGTATGATATTAGCTGTGTGTGTGTGAAATATGGCCTTTATTATGTTGAACTATATTATTCCCTTTATACCCATTTTAAGAATTTTTATCATGAGTGGATGTTGAATTTTTTCCAGTGTTTTCCAGCATCTTTGGAGATGATCATACGGTTTTTATCCTTCCTTTTGTTGATGTGGTTCTTTGAGAAGATAAAGAAAATAGATTAACCCCTAGCCAGACTTATCAAGAAAAAAAGAGAGAGGATACAAATAAAATCAGAAACAAAAAAGAAGTTACAGCTGACACCATGGAAGTACAAAGAATTCATAGAGAATTCTATGAAAACTTATATACCAATATATTGGACAACCTAGGAGAAATGGACAAATGCCTAGAAAAGTACAACTTTCCAAGACTGATCCAGGAAGAAACAGAGCATCTTTACAGACCAGGTACCAGAAACAAAATTGAGTTGGTAATCCAAAAACTCCCAATGAACCAATAACCAGGACCAGATGCTTCACATCTGAATTCTCTCAAACATTTAAAGAAGAGTAATGTCCATCCTTAAAGTAATCCTGAAAGTAGAAGAGGAGGGAATACTTCCAGACTCATTCTATGAGGCCAGCATCACTCTAATAGCAAAACCAGACAAAGGCACTACAAGAAAGCAATAGACCAATATTCCTGCTGAACATAGATGCAAAAATCCTCAACGAAATATTAGTAAACCAAGTTCAGAAATACGTGAAAAAAGACGATCCAACACATCACTGTCTTCTATTCCCCTTCCACAAAGACTAAGATTTCATTTGTTAGATTTTTTTATTTGCATTCATGATTGGATTACCTAAAGTTGATATTTGGTACATTAAAGTTATAAGGTACCAGTTTAGTAACTAATACCAGTATTTTACTGATTCTCCAGTGATCTGAGTTAATCCACTTGTTAAAAATTAAAACTTATCCTCACTTGTAATAAAAGCCCCTGTATTTTCTAAAAAAACAAATGTCATTTGATTGGTAAAGTGTTTCTGACTATGTTGATAATTTAAAGTGTAGTCTACATATTTATCATTTCCTAACTTAAAAATCATCCTTACCATTTCTGGTAAATACTAATATACTTAATAGTTTGTCATTCACATGGATATGCATTTAGTATTAATGTCCCCATTGAGATAGTAAGTTTTTCCTAATTCCCTCTGAGGGCAGAATATGAATGCAAATTTTTCTCCGCATTTAAATCTGCCAATTTGAATGGCCTTAAATTTGTCCACTATTTCCTAGCCATTTATTTTGTGAGAAGCTATTTTATATGACATTTATATGGTGTATATGGTTCCAACTTTCCAGTTTTCAACCTTTTGCCTTTAAACTTTTCTTCTTTTGTAGTAACATTTCTTTGTGTGTATGTGTGTGTGTGTTTAAGAACCTACTAAATTTAGTTGTCAAAATAGTGTAGAATTTGCCCCATGGATTAATTTTGAAAGTGAAATAGAGTTGACACTTGAACAACATGGTTTGAACTATATCGGTCAACTTACATGTGGATTATTTTCAATAAATATGGTACTGTAAATGTATTTTCTCTTCCTTAGGATTTTCTTAACATTTTCTTTTCTCTAGCTTACTGTATTATAACAATAGAGTATATAATACATACATATGCATTAAGCAACTCTTTTTGTTATCTATAAGGCATCCAGTCAACATAAAACTAGTAGTACTTAAGCTTTTGAGGAGTCAAGTTTTACTCAGATTACTGACAGCGTGGGGGTCAGTACCCATAATCCCTGCATTGTTTTATATTATCAATCACTGAAAAATAAAAAGAAAACAACTGTAACCCATTAATTTCTTTTTTGTATTTTGAAGGTTTATATAAGTTATTTGCAAATAGCATCTTTTTTTTAAAGGATCAAATGTAAATGTCTTAAGAGTTTAAGCCAAGTTAAATAGAGCCATTGTAGTATATATGGCTCTGAAATATGAAATCTAATTTCAGAAAAGATATTCAGCCTCAAATTTGTATAGCAGTATATATAAGCTAACCACTTTTTGTCATATATGTGATAGAAATGTAATGATTGCCATGAGTTAGCTTGAGTTTCCTGAAAGAACTTCCTGTATTTTACTCTTCTGTCTCATTTCTGATGATGGCATTATCATTTTTCGGGTGGAAACTGGACACATCTTTGACTCTTCCTCCTTTCCATGTTCTAACTAATTAGTTTCAGAGCCCTCTCATTTCTTTACTCAAATTTTTCTGAATTCACCAATCATCCTTTTGATCTTTATGGTTTCTTTCTTGTCCTGTTTGTTCCATTTTTCTACTATCAAAGTTTTGCGGATGTGATTGCATCTTCCTAAACCTAAGTAAAGTTCTCTTCTCTGAATTGATGTTTCCTCTGTTCAGTTTTTTTTCATTTCTTTGTGTATCCTGTGCTTTTCTTTCATGCCAGTGGCTTTTCTGCTGATCCTTGGTATATTCATCTATTTTTAAAACTGAAGGACTGCTTAGAAATATGGCATCCCTCCTACATTGTGTGAAAAGATCTATAATCTCACTATTTTGTTTACCTTTGAAAAAAGAGCTTATTAAGAACTTTGTATAATGACTAAGACATATGAACTAGCTGCTGATATTTAGGGTAAATAGGCAAGAGTCCACCTGTCAGTCTGTCAGACCAATTGCCAGAATGAGAATAAGTGGGGCCATGGTATCCACTCTGAATTCTTCACTCTTCCCAAGTGACTACTTGTTCAATATTATTTTTAAGGACAATTCCACTGATTTTTTTTTTTTTGCCCCTTGTGGTTAATGCTCAGCAGCATCCACTTTATCTGCAGCCTTTTTGGCCTAAGTGTTTTACATAGGAATGTTCAGTTATTTCTGCCCCCGCACCCCATCACCACCACCACCAAATATACTGATTCTGCTTTCACAGATCTTCTGAGTTTCATTGTCAGGTAGATTCTGTATCTACTGCAGCCCATCATAATGTTTTCAGATAGATGTTTCTCACTTCATCTTGTAGAAAATTTCTGGAAATCTCTAGTCTGTTGTTTTCAAGCTCACCAGTGATTTTCACAATGGTCTATTTTTTGTCCTTTTCTTACTTTCCTATCAACAGCATTTGACACATTTGATCACTTCTTAATACATGGTTTCAGGGATACCACATTCTTGGTTTTCTCCTTAGCATCTACTTCATTCCCCTTTGATAATTCATCCTCTTTTCTTTCAGTCTTATTAGGTTGTTCCCACTACTGTCTCATTCTCTTTTATTCCCTAAATATGTTTACTTCCTTGGTGATCTCATGATTTTAAGTAAAACCCACATGCTAATGTTTTATCTTCAGCCCATACCTCTTTTCTGAACTCTAGACCCACAGAGTCTAATACAATAGCCTCTGGCCTCATGTGGCAGTTAAATACTTGAAATGTAGCTAGTGTGACTTAGAAACTACATTTTAATTTTATTTCACTTTAATTTAAATTTAAATAGCCATATGTGGCCAGTGGTTTTCATATTGGACAGTTCAAACCTACAAAATCTACTTCTATGTAAATTTTCACTGACACCAGACAAATCAGGTATTGCAATATAAGGAAGAGATTACCAGTTTTTTCAATTTCTTCCAAAAATGCTTTTAATATGAAAACTTCCCTGAATATAATATTGAAAATTTCATGATTGTTCATTATTATGATTATGCAGATATTATTAATAAGCCTTATTAACTTGAATAACAACTCTACAAGCTTCTTAATTTTCATATTTAAGTCAACAATGTGATACTCTGCTAGCATTTAGCCAAGTGGTCAGAGACATTTGAATTTAGATCCAGATTTTATTACTTATGTTACGACCTGAAACAAGTTATTTCATCTTAGTGACTTGTCATTTGAAAATAGAGGATAGGAAAGTGTTTGCTGCAAGTGAAAGTTTTTAAATACCAACCTATGTTTGAATTACAATGCAGTAGGAGTTATAGATAGTATCTTTATGACTATATTCAGAACTATTTTAATCATTACTTTAAATTTACTTCTCATTAAATTTGAGAAAGTAAAACCACTATGTTATTAGAATTAAACATAGTGAATGTCTTATGCTAAAATCTATATTCCTCTAGTACAAATGTATTTTTTTGAAAATACAATTTCTAGGCTTACTGATTAAAATATTTCTGTGACAAAGTGGTTTTTATTGTATAATTCAGAAGTAGGGGACTTTTAAAGTTTCAACTTCTTTATCAGAACATAACTGATATCATGGTAAAAGTAGTAAATGTTTGTAATTTACTGCTGTGCCTCCAGGGTAACATGAAACTGTCAGTAATCAGTTCACTTAAAGGTAAGGATTAAAGGAAGAATTACAACAACTTTATATGACTGCAACCAGAAAGGCGAGAGGGCAGGTTATAAAATGGCTAAAGTACTTTTGACCAGACATAATTTTACTGTCTGTTTTTAATAGTTTGAGAATAAGACTACATTTAATGTTACTTAATACAACCATAAAACCCATAATCTCAAAATGAAAAGGGCAGTTTTTCAATTTTTAGGGCAATTAGCCATTCAAAAAAGATAATATTTTAAAGGTATGTTCTGTAGTTTTCAAAGTAGATTTTTCCGTAACTTTTTTTCTGATAATAAACCTAATGCATGGTTTTGAAAAATATTAATATTAAATCATTTTGAAGACTTTCTTCAGTCATTAGATATTATGTATATTTTTGGTTTTCAGTACTACAATGAATACATCTATCTGTATAACAATGTTGATCACATCTCTGATAATAAAAAATATTTTTATTCATGTTTAAAATAAAAGGTCAGATTTATTCCATGTTAATCTTAATATTCATTCTTTACCTTATATACCCATACATTAACATTTCTACATATTTCACATCACTGTCCATTTCAGTCCTTATGCTCTATAGTTTGTGAAGAGTGGTAAATCTAAAAAACTAGTAATTATTTTTTATTTACTAATTTTCCTTAGGGTTGGCCACTGCTTAGGACCAAAGAAGCAGCTCCTCCATTTTCCTCTCCTGGTCATGGAAGAAAATAAATAGAATTTATATCATAAAAATTATTTTTGTTTCCTGTGTAAATCCCTATGCCCTAAAGTAACTTTTTAAAAATTAAGTCTGTGACAAGAAATACTTTAGTTTTTAAATATTTTGGTTTGAATCTATGGAAGACCCTGGAAATTCAGAGGAAGAGAGCTGTCTAAATTAAGTTCTCATTCACTCTTACTCAGGTTATTCTTTATAAGACTATTCAGAATAGCTAAAGGTTTCCCTTTAGACTATGTGCATGCTTTTACATTTTGTGGTTTAGTCAGTTTGGTCTGGATAGTGAACAGTGATATCATAGAATTTACTGGTATTGTTTTCTGGAAATGACTGTCCATCACTAATTGAAAATGTCGGCTAACAATGGAAATTAGATTTAGGAAACAGACCTTCTGGTAATAAGGACATCTAGATAATGTTGATTTGTTTTTTCCAGATTTTTAAATGTGTGTTTTAAGGAAGCTTTTCCTTGAATGAAAAGTGAATGAAAATATAAAGTCTCTCTCTGTGTTGTTCTTAGTCAGCAACTTGTCTGCAAGTCTGAGAGCAAAGTTGATGACAAATATTGCAACTAAGAAATGACTAACTGGAGTGACTGGTCATTTTTAGTAATAATTAAAGAGTTTTTTGCATTGTAAATGTTCAATACATAAAAAGTAGAATTATTTTAATGGTTTAATTTGCTTTTTTCAGGCTGTTTGCTTTTTTCTTAACTTTCTCCTCTGAAGAAGCATTCAGCTATAATTTCATAAGGAGTACAAACTGAGAATGATTTTTGACTAGCATCCATCTTTTTCTTTCTGATCAAAACCAGAAATACTATACTTTAGTAGAAGCACCCAAACAAAAGCTGTTGCTAAAAACCTTTGTATACTTTATCAAAAATTAATTAATGCAGTTTATCAGCCACTGTTTTATTAAGAGCCTACTATGTGACAGGGATTTTGCCAAGCTCAAGGAGAACTGGAAGATGAAAAACTACCCTCAGAGCCCCCCCAGTTTAGTTGGAGAATCCAGCAGGCCAAGGAATAGTTAAAATACAAAGGGTGTGTGTGAGTTCAACAGGAGATAAGCATAAAACATTAAAGGAGTACAGAGAAAGGAATCAATCTGAGGAAATATATTATCTTTATAAAATGCACTTAGTTTCATGGCCTGCTTAGAATTCTGTGTTGTCTATACAATACTGAACAATATTGTCCACTTAGACTCCTCTAAATGATAGCTTAGAACTAGGAATCTGGATTTTGTTGCTGGCCCTTTACAAGGCTAATGTGTCACAAGTCATGTAATGTAGGCTTAATTGCTGTGCTACATCCTTCAGGTCTGCCTCTCAAGGGTATCCTGGTATTCTGGAAACAAGTGAGTGAATATCTATAAAGCCTTCCAGTTTCTTTCACATTAATGTGTGTGAGTGACTGTGTGTGTGTGATATTTATTTGACCTTCTTTTAAAAGGAATCAAGTTTTTCAAATCTCAGAGCTGTTAAATTTGTCTGAGCAAAGTAGGAAGTGAGAAGATTTTTTTATTTTGGCCATTCAGAATCAGCAAAGTTTGAGGTGTTGTCTTGGGGGAATGTCTCTTCTGTGCCTTTTTTCTGCTAATTCTTTATTTTTGTAGTAACATTATGAAGCTTGATAGTTAAGGTCATCCTGGCTATTTAGTCTGTATATTTTCAAGTGAAGATTAACAAATAGTTGAAAGTAAAGCTACTTAATAAAGTGAAAGGCAGCTATAAATGCACAGTATAGTATTTAGGCAAATTAATGTACTTCTTAATATTTATTGAACTTTTCTAAGGAAAAGGTTGATATAGCGTAATAAGCATTTTTTTTAATGACTGCTTTCTTTGAGTTACAGAAAATGTCTTCTAAATCATCATGCTTACATTCAAAACTTAAAGATACTATCTCCCCCAAGAATTTAAATTATGTCTTTTGTGGATGAGGAAATGAGGTCTCACCTTCCTACATTCTCAATACCAAACCAGTGTAATAAATGAAAATACTTTTTCCATTATTAAATCCTTTCTCATTTTAACTTTGTTCTCTTTTTTGCTTTGTTTTTAATTCTAAAGGATGCTTAATTCCTGCACATGCAGATACTGGGAGTGCAAGATTCATTCATAAGCACCCAGTGAGTCCCTTCTTTGTTCCAGGCACTGTTATAGGTGTTACATGAATGCAGCAGTAAACAGAACAGGTAAAAATCCATGTCCTTGTTCAACTTATTTTCTAGTGCAGAAGGACAGGCAGTGAACAAATAAGTACAGAATAAGTAATAAGCAAAGCAGGTAAGAGGGATAGAACTGGAGAGTTGAGGTTAGGTTGCTGTTTTAAATAGAGTGGTCAAAGACAGTTTCAAAAAGAAGCTGAAAAACTGAGCAAAATTTAAAGTAAAAAGCCTTTTGTTTGTGAAAATAGCATCCCCAGCCAAGATTCTGAGTCAGGAATGTGCCTGGTATTCATTTTGAACAGCAGAGAGGCCAGTACAGGTTAAGTAAAGGGAATGGAGGGGAAAAGTAGAAGACAGTGGAGCCAATTGGGTAGCAAGGGGACAAATTGTGCAGAACCTTATATAAATGAAGGTCAGAACACTGCCTTTCCCCCCAGCACTGGCAATATTCACTAGAGATATATTTTTAAGAGGGGAAGATGGGTAGGTCTGTACAGTTTGATACTTGCTGTAATAAATATAATGAATGATGTACTGGAGGATATATATGATGTAGGATATGTACATGATGCTTCATAGAGGAGACAATATTTAAGCTAATGGTTACCAAATGAGAAGACTAATAATCATAAAAGATGTAAGGCATTCCAGCCAAGGCCAGTTAAAAAATGATTTTAATAATTGAGGTGGGAGAATGGGATTGAAGTAAGAAAGTAGAGATGTTAAATCAAGTATTAGAGATTTGGAATATGAGTTGTAAGGGATAGAGAAGTAGAATTAGAGGGTGACAAAGGCTTCTAATTTTCAGTGAATGGATGGCAATCCATTAACAAAAATAGGGAAATTCAGGAATATTGGAAAAAAGATAATAACAAATGAATTGTATTTTGGATATATTGAGTTTGAGTTGACTGGAGACATCTTGAGTGAGCTATCTAATAGCATGCGCATGAATTTGAGCCTCATTTATTAAATACCCTACTGTGAGCTGTACAACACAGAGAAGACAGGTGGTGATTATACAGCATCTTGCTTCGCTGATGGACAGTGACTGTAGTGGGGTGTGGGAGGGGGACTTGGTGAGGGGGGAGCCTGGTAAACATAGTGTTCTTCATGTAGATTAATGACAGCAAAAATTAAAAATAAATAAATCTTGTAGATTAATGACAGCAAAAATTAAAAATAAATAAATAAATAAATAATAAATACCCTCCTGTGAGTCAAGCCCTCAGCCAGGAACTAGACTGTATACTTTCAAGCATAAGTATAGATTAAGTATCCAGTGGCATCTGTGTAGTCTTTGAATCTACAGGAGTTAATGGGATAAGCTGGAAGAGGCTACTGAAATGAAAAGAGACCATAAGACTAAGAACCATTAGGACAACCATGAGGCTGCCAGCTTGGATGTTCACTATCCAAAAAGACAATAAAGGGAAAAAATTGAGGACCCAGGCAAAAACAAAAGCTTCTTTTGATGCTGTCTTCTTAAAAAAAAATTCCTCCTGCAATAAAATACCCAAATAAAAAGGAAATGCCTGAATTATATTATACTTTTGTTTTTTGTACCTATACTTGTGATTTTAAGGTACTTACTATAACACTATTGTTAAAGACTTACAGATACTAAATTATATTTTAAGGATTGAACACACAGAATTGAAGTATTTGGCTTTGTCTGTATAATATGTGGCACAATTTTATTAACCTGACTGTCCTCAAATTGCGTATCTAAAGCATGTCACAAAGGGTGTGATTTGGACAGATTACAGTCTCCTGTTGGAGTTTCCTGAGGAATTTGTCAAATATTAAACATTTTATGTTCTCAGTTGTTTTTAAATGGAAATAAGAACTGCAGGATTTTGACTGATTATTGGTTAGGACAATTAAATTGAGTGTCTGTTTAAAAGTTAAACACAAGTTAACCTTATATTCATTGGATCAATGAATTTAATTTTTGATTAATATTTAGAAATAAATAGCACAGATCATTAGAGGCTAGCATAGTCCAGGGGATCTTCTCAGAAGGTGTGAGGCTTAACTGAAGCACAGAAAGATTAAATTATATTCACTCTTGGCAGTGGGGCTGAAACCAGGAGCCACGCTGTCTCTGATTAATGCAGTCCACACCATAGAACTACCTCCTTTTCCCTGCTTGTTTTGTACTTTTCACAAGCATTAATTTACCATTTTCAAATCTTACAGACCATTTTCCCAATTCCGAGCATCATACCTACTCATTCATGTTTGTGCACCCTGGTGAGTGGGTCACTACTTATTTCCATGACTAACATAGGAAAGTCTACTGATTTGTGGTTTTGAATATTCATTGTGTTTTAACATATTCGGTCTGTGTGGACATTGAAACCTTGTAAACTCAGGGCTCTCAGTCTTTGATGTTTCTGAGTTTCGGGGAATTTATTCATATAACATGAAAACTAATGTTCAAAGAATGTTCTCTTTTTGATATCTTTGAAATAATGTACTCAGTAAATAGAGGGTTTCCCATAGCATCCTGAAAAAGTCCAGTATGAAATAAATATTAACATTTAACTTGACTAAATGAGGATAAGCCACTCTGAGATTCACATTTATTAAAAATTTATTTTTAGATGAATATTTTGAATATGGAATGACATACCAATGTCAAGTCTGTAGCCTGCTGTGCTACAAGATTTCTTTATAACTTTCATTTTCTCTATTCATGTATGCAGTCATTCAGCAAACATCTGTGAATTTGAACTACATGACACATGCAACTAAAACTAGTTTTAGTAGATACATGGAGGAAAATGCTGTGATAGAGGATTGCACAGGTATGCTAACAGAGAGAAAAGATAGGGAGGGGAGAAGAAAATCATGAACTGTTTCCTAGAGAACGTGATGTTCGACCTGAGCTTTAAAGAATGCCTAGGAAATAATTAAGCTAGGAAGGGGATGTTAGAAAGGGAGAGAGTTTAAGTTCCCTTTCATTGGAGTTAACAGTGGCTAGAGGAATGCCAAGGACAGATGTCACAGGTGAAGGCTAATGAGCTAGGAGGTAGCTACATTCTGAATGGCCTTGTGTGCCATTTTGAGTTAAAAGTTGGAGTTAAACACTCAAGGAGGGTTATTTCTATTCTGACCATTAAGCTATAGAATGACAAGGTAACAATTTTCCCTTTAGTAGAGTCACTCGGGCAGTGTGAGATATCATTGGAAGGCTTACAGAACAAGTCAGGAAGTTTAGTTAGGAAGCTATTCCATTAAATTCCAAATGATAGGAGAGGGTCCAAATTAAGTAGTGGGCTAGAGAGGAAGGGACAGGTTATACATATATATTACAGATATACACACACATATGAATCCACATATGACTATATACGTATATGTATGTGTGTGCATATTCTTTAATAAAAATATTCTCAAGTTATGATAAAGTCAATATTTCCACCTCAGATTGTATGATGCAAGCCATTGAGTTTTCTAAAGCAGAATTTATTGTTAGAATAGCTAAACTTTGTCATATAAATATTTAATTATAATGCTTCCTATGTATTTTATTCTTCTAAAACTTGAGTTCTACATGTATTTAAAGGCTATTGAAAAAATATGGTGAACATAATATATTTGAAACATCAAAGTAAAAATAAACATTCTGGTACCATATGTAAATTCATGTGTACATTATTTATATTTCTTTACTATCTTTTTCTTTATGTTGCTCAGCTGTTCCCTAATTTGGCAAAGGAGAGTCTCTTCATGTCTATTCCCATGTCCTTTGATATGAACCAATTAACCTTTGAGTACTCTATTTTTATAATATCCTAGGTTCACCTTGTGCTTCCCTGCCTCAACGTTGGAGTCTGTCATTTCTCCAATGAGCTCTGGTATCATTTAGTAGATGATGGAATTTAGAAATTAAAATCTGTGTTCAGTATGCCAGGCAAAATTTGAAATACTTTTTCCTATATTAATTAACTAATTTAATCCTCCCATCAATCTATGAGATACATATTATTTCCCCAGTACTGAGTGAAGAAACAAAGGCACAGAGGTTAAACAACTTGCCCAAAGTCACAAATCTAATAATTGCCAGAGCCAGTATTCTAAAATATAATAGAGTGGTTTCAGAGTCAAGATATATTATGTTAATAAACCGTCCTTTGAAATGTGTTTTTTCTAATTGTGAAAGAACAAAAACTACTAATAGAGAATTATAAATAACTCATACCTCTGATTTGGGTAGGTACTTTGTCCAGGCAATTAACATTTTTCAGTAATTGAGTGGAGCTATCAATATGTAAATATAAATACATATTAGAAAATTTAATCATTCATGCACTTTAGGAAGGTGTTCTAATAAATCCAGAGTTTGGAGAGAAGTGTTTTTGTTTTTTTTTTTTGTTGGCTATTTTACTTTAAATAATGCTGAAAATTTTTTTCCAGGAGAACTTAAACTGTTCGTTCATGTGAATGATTTTATAATGTTCAAAAACCATCAAAAGTTTGCTTGCCTAACATTAGGTTACTAAAAGTCTATTAAGGGCCTATAATCCTTTATCCAACTTTATTTTGAAATTTTCTTAAACCACAAAAAAGTTGAAAAACAAAATAAACTCCTAAATTCAAAACATCTGCTTCTTCCCTTCAAACACTTCATTTGTATATCTGCTAAGAATAAGGATATTCTCCTATATAACCATAGTACCATTATCATATCTAGGAGAATTAACTATGATTCTATTGATATCTAACAAACAGTTCATCTTCAGATTCTCCTAATTGTCTCTAAAATCACTTAAGCAATTTTTTGTTTGCTTGCTTATTTTATCCAGCATCCAATTCAGATTCACACCTACATTGGTTGCTAGATCATTTTAGTCTCATTTAATCTCAATTAATTTAGATTTTGTTAGTTGGTTTTTGATGACTCTGACTTTAAAAAAAAAATTGTCTCACTGAACCAGTTGTCCCAGGCTTAATTTTATCTGTTTCACTGTGATTAGATTTAGGCTAAACTTTTTTGGCAGGAATACTGTAAGTATTAATGTACTTTTTTTTGCATCACATTAGGTGGCATATAATGTCAGACAGTCCCACTACTTTTGTTGTTAAGTTTAGTCCTTGATTAAGGTGGTGAACACTACATCTCTGTTGTAAAGATAACATTTTCTTTTTGTAATTGTTGAGTAATCTGTGGTGTGTGAGATCATGTGACTATCCTGTTCCCCAAAAACTTTACTCAACATTTGTTGATCATCCTTGCCTGACTTAACTGTTGCAAAGGTTAGGGAATGCAAAATGGTGGGTTTCTAATGTTGTCATTCCTTCTCCATTTATTGGCCAGTGTCTGGTCAAAAAGAGCACTTCTTTTTCCTGCCCATCTCTTTGAAGTGTTATGGAGTTTTTTTCATTCAATTTTTTATATTTCTTTACTATCTTTTTCTTTATGTTGCTCAGCTGTTCCCTAATTTGGCAAAGGAGAGTCTCTTCATGTCTATTCCCATGTCCTTTGATATGAACCAATTAACCTTTGAGTACTCTATTTTTATAATATCCTAGGTTCACCTTGTGCTTCCCTGCCTCAACGTTGGAGTCTGTCATTTCTCCAATGAGCTCTGGTATCATTTAGTAGATGATGGAATTTAGAAATTAAAGTCTGTGGCTAAGTACACTTATTGCTTCTAGGACCTTTCAGAAGACATATCTAGGAAATAAAGTTTTTAAAAACCAGTGAGTCTATCCTACTTCCAATTCAAACTTTAAATTACCATAATCATAGACTTGTATGTTTTTGCTTTCTGTAATGGGGAGCCTTGTCATTTGTCAGTAATATAGGTTACAAATATTTTCTCCCAGTTTCTTGTTTGGCTTTTATTTGCAGTGCAAAAGTTTTGTTTAGAAAAGCTTTCCTCATACCTAGGCTTATAAACGAACTCACAGTGTTTGCCTTTAGGATTGGTATTGCTTCATTTTTAACATTTAAGTCTATGACCATTAAGAATTAATTGTTCTGGTTTATGGTATGAGGTATGGATCCAATTTCTTTTTCAAAACATCCACCCCATTGTCCCAATGCCATGTATTTAAAAATATCTCTTCTTCACATACTTGCTTTCCACAAGTTCTTGGATCTTTTTCTCAACATTTTAATGTATTCATTTGTTTATTTGTCTACATGTGTCATTACTGTGTTGTTTTATTGCAGAGGCTTTTTACAATGAGTATTTAGTGTACATTATGGTAATATTTATTTCCACTCTTTGCTCTTTTTTTCTTTCCCCCAGCATTTTTCTTATTATTCTTCTCTATGAATTTTATTCTTCTCTATGAAATTTCTGACATACTCCCCCAGAGTGTTCTTACATATTCTTCTCTGTGAATTTTAGAATCAACTTGTCTAGTGCTAGAGAAAAAAGATTTTTGGGGGGCATCACAGTAAATTCATATATTCTCTTGGAGAGAATTGACATCCATATGATGTTACATTATCTCAGAACAAAGGATGTCTTTCCATTTGTTCAAGACTACTTTTATGTGTTTTAGAAGTATTTTAACATTTTCTTCATACTGTTGTGCACACCTCTTCTGTTCAAGTATAATTTTTTATATTGCTTTTAATGGAATATTCTTCTCCATGAAATTTCCTATCTTGCTTAAATATGTAAAGGATATTGATTTTTGTATATCATATTTTAGAATGTGCTAACTTTATGATTTATTAGTTGTTATTGGCTACATTACTTTAGCATTGATTCTTTTGGACCTTCTATCTATAAAGTCATATTATCTGAGAAAGTTTTACTACTTTTCCAGTTCTTAAGAATGATGTGCAATCTCAGTACAGACAACTTTAAGTTTGGCAGAAAAAAACCTGCCTTCTAAACTAAAACTCTGTATTCTATTGGAATATAATATGTTTTACTTCACTTTCTCCTACCATAGATAACCCAAGCATAATTCTTTCTCTGCCCTATATAGATATTAATGGTAATTTTCAAAACTCAAGTAGAACATATAGTTATAATAGAGCCTGAAGCAAATACAAGCATAACTTAGAGATAATGCAGGTTTAGTTCCAAACCACTGCAATGAAGTAAATATCATGATAAAGCTAGTCAAATGAATTTTTGGTTTTCAGTGCATATAAAAGTTACATTTACACTCTACTGAAATTTGTTAAGTGTGCAATAGCATTGTGTCTTAAAGAATGTACAAAACTTTAAAAATACTTTATTGTTCAAGTATTCTAACCATAATAACATCTTCCAGTGACTCATAATTTTTTTGCTGCTAGAGGTTCTTGCCTTGATGTTGATAGCTGCTGATTGCTCAGGGTGGTGGTTGCTGAAAGCAGTTTGTTAAAATACAACAACAGTGCTTGTAGACTGACTCTTACTTTCATGAACGATTTCTCTGCAGCATGTGATGTTTCATAGTATTTTACCCATAGTTGAAATTCTTTCAAAATTGGAGTCAGTCCTTTCAAACACTGCAATAGCTTTATCAGCTAAGTTTATGAAGTATTTGAAATCCTTTCTTGTCATTTCAACACTCTTCACAGCATCTTCACCAGTAGATTCCATCTCAGAAAAACATTCTTTGCTCATCCATGAGAAGCAACTCCTCATACATTCAAGTTTTATCATGAGATTGCCACAATCGGGCTGCTCTTCTAATTCTAATTCTCATGCTGTTTCCTCCACATCCCAGTACTTCCTCTACTGAAGTCTGGAGCTCCTCAAAGTCACCTATGAGGGCTGAATCAGCTTTTTCCAAACTCCTATTTTATAGTAATGTTTTGACCTCTTTCAATGAATCACAAATATTCTTAATGGCATCTGGAATGGTGAATCCTTTCCAGTAGGTTTTCAGTTTTGCCCAGATCCATCAGAGGAATCACTATGTATAGCAGTTAAAGTCTTACAAAATGTATTTCTTCTAATAATCACACTTGAAAGTCAAAATTACTGCTTGATCCATGGGCTGCAGAATGGATGTTGTATTAATAGGCATGAAAACTTCGTGAATCTCACTGCACATCATAGAGCTCCTGGGTGACCAGATGCATTGCCAGTGAGCAGTAGTATTTTGAAAGAAAGCTTTTCTTTCTGAGCAGTAGGTCTCAACAGTGGGCTTAAAATACTCAGTTAACCCATGTTGTAAACAGATATGCTGTCTTCCAAGCTTTGTTGTTCCATTTATTTACAGAGCATAGGCAGGGTAGATTTAATGTAATTTGTAATAGCCTTAGGGTTTCGGAAGTGTAAATGAACATTGGCTTTTGTTTAAAGTCAGCAGCTGCATTAACCTCCAACGAGAGTCAGCCTGTCCTTTGAAACTTTGAAGCCAGTTATTGACTTCTCCTCTCTAGCTATGAAAGTCCTAGATGGCATCTTCTGCCAATAGAAGGCGGTTCATCTACATTGAAAATCTGTTGTTTAGTTGTGGCTGTCTTCATCAGTGATCTTTGCTAGATCTGGATAACTTGATTCACGTTCTACATTACCACTTGCTGTTTCACCTTGTACTTTTCCATTATGGAGATAGCTTTTTCATTAAACTTCATGCACCACTCTTTGCTAGCTTCAAACTTTTCTCCTACAGCCTTCATATAATTTAAGAGTTAGGGCCTTGCTCCGGATTAGGCTTTGACTTAAGGGAATATTATGGCTGGTTTGATCTTCTATCCAGACTGCTAAAACTTTCTCCATATTAGCAATAAGGCTCTTTTGCTTTTTTATCATTCCTGTGTTCATTGGTAGCACTTTTAATTTCTTTCAAGATCCTCTCCTTTGCATTCACAACTTGGCTAACTGGAACAAGAGTTATAGCTTTTGGGCTCACTCAGCTTTTGATGCCTTCCTTAGAAGGCTTAATCATTTACAGTGAGAGACATCTTACTCTTCCCTTCGCTTGAACCCTTAGAGGCCATTGTAGTATTATTGATTAGCCTAATTTCAACACTGTTGTGTCTCAGGGAATAGGGAGGCCTGAGGAGACAGAGATAATGAGTACCCAGTGGGTGGAGCAGTCATAACAATGTAAGTTTAGTAATTACATTCACAGTCTTTTATGGGCGCAGTTACTGGCACTCTAAAACAATTACAGCAGTAACATCAAAGATCACTGAACACGGGTCACCACAACAAATACAGTAATAATGAGAAAGTTTGAAATATTTCAAAAATTAACAAAATGTGACACAAAGACACAAGATAAGCAAATGCTGTTATAAAAATTGTGCCTATAGAATTGCTCAACACAGGGTTGCCACAAACTTGAAATTTTGTAAAAAACCCAACATCTGCAAAGCATAATAAAATGAGGTGTGTTGTAATTCTTAAAAAGGTGTCATACAAGTGAAGATAGAGGTTCTCCTATCCCTAGTACAGTTCCTTGTGCATAGTGGGTAGCGCATAAACATTTGGTGACAATACATAAGATTGCTGGATATATGTTCTGGCTTCAGAATCTGGCATGTATTCTTGCCTGTTTTTTCTTTTGTAATAAATTTGGTCATCGTTGTTCTCTTTTTCCTTTGCTCATGGTCCTGAATTGAAGGTTGGTAGAGCTTAGGGAAACCAAAAATATGTATAATCTGCTCTTAGATCATTCACATACAAATGGACTCAAACATCATGTTCTTATTTTCTACAAAATGAAATACCTAAAATGTGTCCCAAAAAGTAAAATTTCTTCCATAATCTTCTCTAGGGTGTGTTGGCTGGGAAATTAGGAAAAATATTAAGTAATGTATTTAAATTTTATGGTAAGTTTGGAAACATTATTACCAAAGGAAGTAGTAAATTAATGTTTTTGAAAACAATCTCAAAATATTAACTCATTCTGATGACTTATGTGCACAGTTAGCACTGCACTGTAACATATGAACCCAGTCTGTTAATATTTGAGTCAACTCTTAAGGACCTTCTGGGTTTCAGGCTTTTGGACTAAGCACTGTGAATGCAAAGATGAATAAAATGAGGTCCTGACCACAGGGTCCAAACACACACATAAATGGGTCTGGAGGGTGGGTATATGACTTAGATACATGATTTCAGTCATGGTACTACTTGCTCATTGGTTGTGTGACCTTAGGCATGTTACCTATCTTTAGATTTACTTTTTGAAAGCCACTTTTCCTTCCTTAAAGATGGAGTTCTCTTTCTTGTTTGTTAATAGCTATCTTAAAATTCTTAATAGTGATTTTGTTTTGTTTTGATTTAAGAGAGACCCTAATTCTTCCATTGTCATCAGTGGCACTACCAGTCCTAGAGGTTATTTGGTCATCTTCAGATTACTGAAGCTCCTTGTAAGAGTTGTTAGTTTTGCTTGCATGTTCATGATTTGTGGTGCTAATTATACTGATAGAAGTCTGAGTTATAGCAAAAAAAACAAAAAACAGAGAAACCTGTCCAACTGTTACTCTTTTACTGAGGCACAGAAGTAAGCTACTCTTCTCAAGTCTCATCTGTTGCAAGTTACAGCCGCAGCCATCTCCCAAAGACTGAGCTTGGAAGAATTCCTCCAGGTATATAGATACCTTTGCATATAGGCCCCTTTAGGTTCATTGTAGTCCATAGGACCCCCAGGCTCATGATGAACTACAAACATTAAACTGATAGATATAACCAGTTACCCAGAGAAATTATAGCTTCTCCTGTCTGAAAGTCTTAAGTGAATTCTGAAAAACCCGTTTTCTGCCTACACTTACAGAACAGACCTCCTTTTCCTGAACAGGCCCTTGCTCAGTACCAAGGAGAACAGAGCCTTCCCATCACCACCCCTTGCCTGATATGCTAGCACTGAGATCCCAGAAAAAATGTTATCTTCTGATATACTCTCCAGGGTTTGCCATCCTTTTTGCCTTAGTCTTTGTAGTCCTTTAGAAAGGAACCAAACTACATAATTTCAAATTTCACATTAGATAAAGTAAAAAAAAAAGTTCATCTAGGAGATTAAATGGAACAATTATCATAAAGAAGAAAGTTATGAAGGTAAAAATAAACTGCAAAATTAATAATAGCCTAAAATTTCCCTGAGCAAAAGAACAAGTCTCTGCAGATTAAAAGATTTACCAAGTCTCAAGAAAGATCAGTTATAACCAAGACACACTTACAGATAACCCTGGTGAAATTCCTGATTTCCTAAAGGAAAAATCTCACAAAATATGTTCCTTACATTGGAAAGAGAGTCAAATAAGAATTGGACTTCTCATCTAAACCTCTAGAAGCTGGCTGATCATGAAATAACATGTCCAGGAAACCAAGGTAAAGGATTTCTTACCTAAAAATCTATTATTCAGACAAAGTATCAGACATTTGTTGACAAAGGAAGGAATATTTGGATATGTGAGGATTTAGCAGGTACTCTAAACCAAATGACAAAATAGAGTAGAAATCTCAAGACATAAGGGAAAACATTAGATTTTTCACTTAGGCATAGAATAAACATTAAGTCTTTGTACAGTATTTTTTGTTTTGTAAATGCATGCTTACCACTTTTATAAATTCCTATGTGCTTTCATGCATTTAAACTCAACTGTGAATTTATGTAAAAGAAAGAAGAAAAAGCCCTGTAAAGTTTAATTTTGTGTGGAGTGAGGAGGTATTGGTAAGTATAGTATCTTGGTTAGAGGGAGATTCAGATATTTTATTAGGATAAATAGTTACTAATGTATTTATTACTCTGAGAATTAGGAAAGTAACCACATAGCAAATTGAAAGGTTGGTAAAAACTGAAAACACAAATTCAAGCAAAAAAAAGGAATATGCTCTGAAACTGACCAGAAACTAGAAAAGAGAAAAAATAAAAAGCAACAATGAAACTAAATGGAAGTAGAGTTTTGCTTCCAGCTGTGGTGTACAAGGTTGGCAATGATCATCACTTCTACTGCAGTATTGAGAAGATCTCATATAAAATAAAGTCATCAGAAAAATACGGACCCAGAGAAGTCTAAATGAAATAAATTCCAAAGAGGAACAAGTCCTCCATAAAGTGGAGACCAGAAGTCACTTTATACTTGGGAGCATTTACTTGAGATAGAGACACAGAAGAGCAGAGAAGAACAAGCCTTTTGTAGGCAGAGTGACTTTGCTAAAACAGAAATCAACTGAACTTCTGAGGACCATGTGGTTTAACATGATGGATTGGAATTTAAATGCCCCTAATGTAAGTCAGTTCTCTAGCCATCAGCTATCTCCCACAGGACTTTTGCAACATAACCAGTGACATAAGAAATTGACACAACACAGAGAATTCCCTTAATCTCTAGAAGTTTATATCCCAAAGTCTTCCTAGAAGGAGTAGAAGGAGGAACTGATCTTATTTTTTGGACATTTAATAGATACACTGAAATTAAAGCAACAACCCAGGCCAACTTCTCATTAGAGCAAAGAGCTCTACCCCTCACCATAGCTTTCTAAAAGAGGAAAGTGTGAACCTTTTCTGGGGAAAGATATTTTCTATTTCATTTTCTACTCATTATATGTCTGGCAGGTCTAACCAACAACCAGGAATGATGAGGTGTTAATAAGCAGGAAGGAATTGGTGACCCATCATAAGAAAAAGAAGGAATGATCAAAATGTTGGAATTTGCAAACAAAAACTTTAAAATAACATTTATATATATGTCAAATAATTTTTAAGGAAACAGGCACAATGAGTAAAAAGATGGAGAATTTTAGCAGGGAACTGGAAGCCTAAGAAAGGAATGGAAATTGTACAGAAAAATGTATTAAATGGGTTTAATCACAGATAGTGCAGGTGGAAAGAAAGGATAAGTGAACATAAGAATAGGAAAATAAAAATTATCCAAATTGAAGCATGTGGTACAAGAAGGAGATGAACATCAGACCTGTGTGACTACATCAAATATACTAAAGGGGCAATTGAAATTTCAGAAGGAAAATAGAGAAAATAAGGTGAAGAAATAATAGGCTAGGAGTCTTCTAAGATATTAGCTTAATAGATATAGAAAGCTTAACAAACCCCAAGAAAGATATATATAAGTGAAACCACACCCAAGTACATTTTTTTAATTAAACTTAAGAAAATGAAACCTAAAGGGAAATTGTAAAAGCAGTCAGAAGAAAAAATGCATTACAGCAAGAACTAATGGTGATCTCCTCATAAGAAACAATGGAATAAAACCATTGAAGTGCTGTAAGAAAATAGCTATCCAGGTGGAGAAAGACAAATACCACATGATTTCACTTACTTGTGGACTATAAAAACAAAAAAGAGCCAGTAGACTCAGAGACACTGAGAAGTGACTGGTTGTTACCATGAGGGAGGGACTAGGGTGGATAGGTGGGAAGAGTGAGGGGGATAAAGGGGCACAAAATTCTCAGTCATAATACAAGTTGTTACAAGGATGGCACAGTACACATGAAGAATATAGTTAATGATTCTGTAACATCTTCCTGTGTTGACAGTAACTGCCCTAGTGGGATGAGGATTTAATAGTATGGGTAACTATTGAATCACTGTGTTGTATACTTGAAGGCAATATAAGAATATATATCAACTATAATTCAATTTAAAAAATAGGCAGAAAAACAGAATAAAATCAAAAGCTCGTTCTTTGAGATCAATAAAATGGATGTTGAAATAAAAGTTTAAAAATTAATACCATTTACAATAGTATCAAAATATGAAATATTAAGAGATTACTCTGATAAAAGATGTATAATAATGAAAAATATTAAACTTTGCTGAAAAAAAGATTATCTGAATAAATGAAAAAAAAATTTTTTTAAGAAAAGTGCTATCAACCTAGATTTCAATACCCAGGAAGAATATTACTCATAAATGAATGCCTATTAAGGACTTTTCTGGAAAAAAAAAACAATTAGTCACTAGCAAATTTACACTATGAGAGATTCTACAGGGGGTTCATCACTCTGAAAGAAAATGATCTCAGATGACAGCTTGGATCTGCAGGAAGGAATGAAAACACTGGGAGGAATAAATATAGGGTAGGATATATTTATTAATGTACATATATGTTAGTAAGAGACTAATATTTTTCATTATTAAAAAAAGACAAACAATTACTGGCATGAGATTTATAGACGCAAAATACAACTAGCATAAAGACTGATAGACTAAATGGAATAATACTGTTATAATGTGCTTAAGGTTTATGAGGTGGAAAGTCCTAATTCAAGTTATACTGTAATAAAGTTTTGTATTATAATCTGTAGATTAACCATAAAAAGTATAAAGATGTATAGCTAAAAATTAAGCCATCAAGGCACATAAAATAGAATAGTAAAAATATTTGATTATTCCAAGAGCGTAGAAAAGAAGGAACAAAATAGATACAGTAAAATAGCAAGATGGCAGACTTAAACACAGACATATCAGTAATTGTATTAAATATGAATTGTCTAAACATTAAAAATCAAGGATTCTCAGATGGACACTTTAGCAGTAAATATATTCACATTGATTTTATATTTGATAGATTGATTTGCTGTACAGTTGTATATTCTGAAGTTCATTTTGAGGTATTCTAACATAAAAATACCACACGATTGATTGGACATTTTAACTATATCCTGCACAATTAATACATCTAGCAAACAAGTATTTAGGCTAGAATAAATACAAATAACTGTTTTTTGATTTTACTTAATGTTTCCCAGAAAATAAGTGTATTAGGTAGCATTCTCCAGAGAAACAGAACCAGTAGGATATGTATTTACAGTTGACCCTTGAACAACATGGTGGGAGAGGGATACTGGTCCCTGCACAGTGAAAACCCACATAGAACTTTTGGCTCCCCAGAAACTTAGCTACTACTAGCCTACTGTTGCTGAAGCCTTACCAATAACAAAAACAGTCTGTTAACACACATATTTTGTATGTTACATGTAATATATATTGTATTCTTAAAATAAAGTAAGCTAGAAAATATAAAATGTTCTTTCAAATTCTCTCAAATCTCCAAAAGTTCTCTAATATATTTGCTGAAAAAGTCTGCAAGTAATTGGACCCACATAGTTCAAACCTATGTTGTTCAAGGGTCAACTGTAGATAGATTTATTTTAAGGAATGTGTTCACACAATTATAGAGGTTGGCAGGTCAAAAATCTGCAGTTGGTTGGCAGGCTGGAGACGTAGGGAAGAGTTACAGTTCAATATGAAAGCAGTCTGTTGACAAATTTTCCCCTTTCAGGAGATGTCCATCTTTTGTTTTTGTTAAGGCCTTCAATTGATTGGATGAAGCCCACTCATATCGTGGGAGAGCAGTCTACTCAAAGTCTACTAATCTCATTCAAAAATCTTCATAGAAACATCTGGAATGCTTGGCCAGATATCTGGGTACTGTGGCCTAGCCAAATTGACACATAAAAATAACCAGCACAGCAAAATTTCACTTACATTATACCTTAATAAAAGTAAAATAACATGCAAATATAGGCTTTTTAGATAGAATTTACTTCAAATAGGAAGCTACTTTGGGACATTTTTTCCTTAAGCTTATTCCTTTCTGTATATTCTTTACTGAAAGCTTGATCAAACATATATGATTGTATTTTCAAATGATATTATTTCAAAAGGCAATATAAATTTAAAACTAAGATTATGTCTGGATGATCCACTTTTAAAAATTCTAGCTTTCAACCATTTTTATCCTGAAATTGAAACTGTAAAATATGTATTTTTTTCTTTGTAATTTTATAAGCTGAGGATGTAGAGTTGGGGTTTTTTTAGTTTTTTATTTTCATCATTTTGAACTTACTTTCTAATTGGATAAGAACTTTAGAATCAGTAATCACCATAGGTCAATTTTATAGCAGTCAGATTATAATAGTGAGAACACACATGTTAGAAGTTGCTAATTCCTGAACCCTTTTTATGACTACTGTTATTTAAAAGCCGGTGTGCCGTGCCAGACTACTCTCAGTGGTAACAGCTAGACAGAGTTGTGAGAGAGTGGGGGCTGGAAAAGTGGGGATTTTACCATATTTTCCGTATATTTAAGTATTTTTAAAATCTTATTTACAGTAAGAATTGACACTACTTGAAAATTTTCTAATATGATTACTTGGGGTTTTTTTAATTTAAGTTGATATTAATGAATAAAAATATCTATCAGAATTACTTTGAAGAGTTTATTACACTTAAGACAAAACTATTAATTTTCTCTGTAGTATTTCTTCATAAAAGGACTTCTCTGTACTAGACTTTTGAAGTCAGAAATCATAATTTGTCCTTTATAATTTATCTTTTATCACTGAGTACCCAATAGCCACTCAATAACACTAGTTCATTGGATAAAGGTAGTATAGTGCTATATACTCCACTGGCTAACAATACTGTTCAGAGAATTTTTTTTAATGAAACAAAAATGTGGGTTTTTTTAAACTCACATTTCACGGTGCTTTGTTCATTTTGAACATATTCCTGCAAAATGAAAAACAGTGATTGTTTTTTGTGTCTATCTCAATCCCTTACAATACTTTAAGAAAGATGAGTAAAATGCTTATAAATGAAAGGAACTAGTGTTTCGTTTCGACTAGGAATTTTGCTAATTGCTCCTAACAGTACATTGCAGTTCTTAATTCTAACCAGCCCTGCATGTGATAGCATTTACCATTATTTGAACAAACTATCCTATTATCCTAATTCACATGTTAGTTTGCTGATGAACAGAGATGGTAAAGTAAATGAGACCCACACCTGTGTTCTTTTTTAACTTGAGCTAGACTTTTAACCATTAGCTTTAAGGATGAGATACAATGTGTTACATCCTTAAAAGCGGTTTACTACAAAGAAATGCATAGAGGACACTGGGAGCAAAAAGATAAATCCACATGTGATAAAAGGATTCTTCTCAAGCTTAGCAATCAATGCTATCATTTTAAAGGAAAGAATTAGGGGAACTTTTGAGACACACTCTGTGGTGATTGAATAAATAGCAGAATATGTCAAAATAGGAGGCCAGATGATCAAAGAGAAATTCAAGTAGAATTTATTCATTCTTTTTGGGAAAATAAGTTCTTTCATAGCCTTTCTGATATCTTCATGAACACTTGATGACCTCAAGTCAAAAAACTTGAAGAAATTCAGCAGAGTGGAGTTAATAGTAAAATTTTTGAACTGAGAGCAGGATATGGACACATCTTGTGCTACTACTAAATGCCACTTGAATGGTAAAATTGGCCTGGCTCACCATTAGTCAGGTCACTTAGCCAAACGCTCCAACTATTTCTGATGGAAGAATTCATGATACAACTTAAAAGGATCCTGTCATCCAAGTGAGGCTTTTTTCTTGTAAGCTGTAGGAGTCATGTCTTACCGATGTAAATTTTTCCAAAATAAAATCGATAGGTGTAATAAATATTCACAGTCTTTTCTTTTCACAGGGACTGTCAGCATAGAAAAAAAGCCTTGTAACCATCACATAGATACAGCACCAACGGTAAGGCAGTCTATTTCAGCACTGTTAAAACTAATAAGCTACAAAATGATGCTGGTTATAGTGACACAAAATGCCATTGTAGAAAACTTGTATAACCTCCCCTTTGCCAAAAGATATATGCCTTCAAGAAAATTAAGTTTACGTTTTCTAATTAATGAAGAAAATGTACTAGTTTTTACCAAGATATAGGAAAATAAGATATGGTATCATTTTTACAGGTACTTGTTTATATTAATGTAATAAATAATATTTTTTAATTTAAAAATACTTTATACTTTTAATAAAGTAAGTCTTATGCAAATTGATTTATACCCTTTTAAAAAAATGTTATTTTGTGCATTGCATTATTATTTAGAGTGAATATTTTGTACTAGTAAAAGAGGACCATTATGTTTCATTTTTCCTATGGATTACTGTTTAATTATGATAAAAGTGAAATCTTTTGTCCCTCTCCTATTACTACCAGACAAAAGGCTTTTAACAATTACAGTAGCTATTTACATTAAAAATAATTATAAAAGATAATATAGAAGGAAGACAAACTTTCCTTTTAATCTTGAATTTATTTGTATAAATATGTATCAGTTGCTAGTTCCCACTTAATTCATAAGATGATACAGACTAGAATATATCTTACTCTTCACTAAGCATGATCTGTGGTATCTGTGTTTGCATTTTTGTTTTTTTAACTTTCTGGAACTCAGAAAAGTGCAACCTGGCAGAGTTGGTATTAATAATGTATTAATATTTATGGTATTTGCCCTAATTTCAAAATGACTCTAATGAATTAGGAATAATACCCAGTACATAATAGTTTAGGTATTGTTGACCTTTTGATTATGTTTTTCGTTATATTATTAAATGATAGTTCCTAATGTATTAATAACATCTCGACACTGTGCAGTGAGTAAGTTTTAGTACACTTGGTTTATTATACAAGCACTCCCTAAACACCCCTTAGTTCCCTATGTTTTGACTTGAGCCTCTTCGTTTTTTATGTGTTTTCCTGAGCTCTTTTCCTATCTTGATTATAAACTACTGCCTCATCTCCCATAGTTCCCCCAGCTGACAGTTAACTTTGGCCCTTTCTCTATAACTTATAAGTGGGAGCATAAGTCTGTTCATTACCCAGGGACCTCTAGTCCCCAGGACAGGTAAAGTCTGATTTTTACAGAAATATAATTTTACCTAATTTCCCTCCTGTACTTAAGTTCCCTTATTTTCCTTATAAGGTTTAAGAGAAAAAAATATTTAGAGATAAAAGAAATAGGAAAAAGTCTGTCTAAAAATTTAACAAAGTGGGATATTTTTAAGTTCACACTTTGTAAACTGTACTGGCTCAAAGAGGAGGCATACTCCTGGGGTCTTAAGAATAAATTAGAGAAGAAATGGAGCATAATTTCAGAATGGCTGAAGCTGGGGTACTGAATGACTTTCTGACCTCATACCTAACCACCAGTTTCCAGCTCACCTTCTCTACACATTATCACTCTCCTCTCCCTAATGGGTTGGGTCTTGGAGAGTGCTAGATCCCAGTTACAACTGTTCACCAGGTGAGAGAAATGAGATTTCTCCAAGCTTCTATAACAGGGAAAGATGCATTTCTTGACATTCCAATTTGGAATGGACTTTTCAGTAAAGATATGGTTACAGAGGATAGATTGATTGTATAGCACCATAATGTGATGCCGTGTTCTTGAAATACAGTTTAGCCTGAGAACAAAGTCACCTCTGTCCCTCTGTGTTCTCTCTTACTTTATTTTTAACTACGGTTTTCATTTCTTTTCTTTTTTTTCTCTTATTACATTAACTTTAATTTTTTTGTTTGGGATTCTTTTCTTTCTGACATAAATAATACCATATATGTTTTTGAGATGACTTTGATAGGAAGTAAAATAGGATATTCACACATGGCATAACCTCTCCATCAAAAAAAGTCAAACCTCACTTTTCAAGTGGCTATAATCCCTGTTCTTTTTCTTTTTTTTTTTTTTTTTGCATTTTGAGCTATTAATTTATATTCAAGAAATATAAATTGAAAGTTATATTATCTGAGTCTACATATTTTAAAATATCAGCTATCTTTACAGGAGACAGCTTGCCAGGGTTTTTAATTATTTGGACATAACCTCTCCTCCAAACATGAAAATTGATCATCTTTTGCCTTCTGGCATTTAGTATTTCAGGAGAGACATTGAACATCAGCCTGATAGTTATTCTTTTGTATAGGTAACTTGTTTTACCTGCTCTTATATAGATTTTTCTTTTCTTTTCTTTATACCTAATGCCCTGGTTCATTTATGATGGTTCAGTGTATGGCTTTCTTTTCACTGATTTTTATCGCAAACAGTATTCACTCAGACACTATTATAGGAACAGCAAGACAATTATTAGACAATCATGATATTAGATATATGACAATAATTAGATCATACCACTTTAAGAACTAGGTGCTGCCCCTGTTTATAGCCTGCAGCAAACTAAGGATAATATGAGACCCAGATTGATCTAAGGCCATTGTGTGAGCCCTGAAAGGCAGGTGTAAAAGTTAGTTAATAGTTAAGTCAGCACAGGCCTAAATCCCATATTTACTTTAAATGAAGGTCATATTTGGAAATCAAAAAGAAACAGCAACTAGCATAAGGAAATCTTCCCCGCAGAAGTTTGGTCTTTTCTTATTTGAGGTTACTACATGAGGAATATAGTTAAAACAACTCTTCCCTTTAATGTATGATCATATGCACAGCAGTGCCCTTAGCTTTTCATATTTTGTGGTCGAATTAAAACATGGTAAGCCATGCCGAATACATAAAAATTTTTAGTGATTTTGGGTGAATTGTTTTTGAATCAGTTGAAATGGATAGAAAACTCAAATAACATTAATATGGCCTATTGTTATTAATTGCTGATTGTTGTAAAGCTTCTACATTCCAAACCTGTAATTAATATTACTCCTTTCTTATTTTATTCAGTGATCCCACAAACCCCATTAATGAGAACAAATTTTCTTTTAACAAATGCATTTTTTGGTAATTTATAAAATTACAGCTTGGATTTTCACAGAGGCCTACACACCCAGCAAGTTGAACAAAATTGGCCAGAACAGATTGAAACAAATTTCAGGTTGTCTCCTCAGGATTACACCAGTTGTGGAACATTTTTGCCACTCATCTAAATATTGCATTAATATGAATTAAAATATCCTATCTTGATTGGAAATTTAAATGTTGATTCACTGTTCTTGTTATAAGGCCAATTTAGCAAGCTATTCATTCATTCATTCTGCAGTTATACTCCTTCTAGACTTCTAATTGATAAATTTTTGTCACATAATTTTCATCAGTAATAAACTAATGTGTTTTATTTATTTAAACTAAGATGTTCATGATGTTGCTTGCCTTTGATACTAAACTTCATAAATGTATTGATCTGAATCATACAAATTAAATTTTATTTTGAGACACTTTGGGATTATATGATATCTGTATGTATGCTACAACATTTTGAGTTGTTTTGTTCTTAGATTGTTGTCATTGTTGAGTCTACTCTAGGAGCAATCACAAGATTGCTACATATTTCATTATTATACGCTAGTATAATATACATTATATATTTATGTAAAATGCCTCTCACATTTTAACATAATATTCAGGGCAGTTAATACTTCAGTTCAAGTAAAATGTCTTCGATCCAAAGGAAGTACTTTATTTTCTCCAATCTATAGAATTTTCCAGGAATTCATAGTATGTAAAACTGGGGTGAATGTGCCCCTATAAAACTCATAAAATAGAACCTGGGGCCAATCCCTGTAGGTAATTGCAGGGTGGAGAGGGAACTGATAAACTCTAAGTTTTTATAACTTGTCATAAAAGAATCTGCTTTCACTTATCAATAAAGTAGCAATTCAAAGCAGCTCTATTGAAATTCAAATATAAATGCAAAACGATTCTCCTTTAAAACCGCCTGTGAGTCATCCATAATGTAACATTTTTCTTAAGTAACTGCATATTAGTTTTTTTCTCCCAATTTTGTAAATTATGAAGCTTATGTTGATTTTTCCCATTAGCATACTATACTGGCATTTATGTTTTTCTTAGACATTTTTCCCTTGATACTTACTGCTGTGAGTTTCTTGAAGATAGCCAAGCTTTCTCCCACTCACCCATAAGCCTTTAAACATTTGGTCTCTCTGCCAGTAAAGTATACACTTTTTTGCCTAACTGGCAAAATCTTTAGATCCCAGTAAATGTCAACTTTTCAAAGGATCTTCCTTCACCACTCTATCAAAAGTGGATACTCCACACTTAGTGTTTATTACTGCACCTTGTTTTATCCTCCTTAATACCCCAATTTGTCATTTTTTATTTAGATGTTTTCTTGTTTACCTACTGTCCTCCCCAACAGGCTTTAAGTTCTATGAAAGCAATGACTATGTCTTACATGACCACTGTTCACAGACTGTCAGTAGATACTGCTTAGATAATTAAATGAAAATATGCTGAAACTATAGGGATAAATAGGAGCAGAGCCAAGCTGGGCTTCAGGTGTCCATATTCAAAAGGTTCGAAGAACCCTCACAGAAGATAAATAGAGGAGAGAGGCATAAGAGATGAGGTATAGTGTAGCATCTGGGAAGCCAGGGAAGTATGGAAATGGAGGAAGTTTTGGTTCTATAATAGGTAACTAGAAATGTTTTGGGGAACTTAGGACAGGGCCCTAGAAAGGAAGCTAGTTGATCACACTTGGAGGCATGGTGAATTGGAAGCAATACAGGGAACCTGTCATGGGAGGAGGATGGAAAATAGAATAGCAGTTAACTTAGCCCTGTGTATATGTTACACACTTATTTCACAAAAGAAAGCATTTTTCCAAAAGGGCTGCCATGAAATGGACATATATATAGAATATGAAGTCTAAGACCTGGTTTGGGTCTTTGTTTTCATAAACTGGTCTCTGTTAAATTATTTCTAGGACTTGTATTTCAAAGGTCTCACAGATGCTAGTGTGTAAGACTGTAGAAGATTAGAATTGATGTGACAGCAATACTGGATACAAATGCAAGCAAAGATTTAATCCGAATTTATACTTTGATCAGGATTGTTATTATTTCTGTCAGCACTCTAATTACAAAGTTTCATAGATTTTAAGTAGTCTGTAACAAACACATTTTTTCCATAAGTCCTGTTATATTTAGATCATGGTTTTACAGAACTTGAGGCCTTACAGCAGAAAAGCCTATAAAAAATATTAGCGAATTTTCTGCCCTCTAGTAAAATGCAAACTCCATTGAGAGGGATTTTGCATGTTCTTGTTCACTACAACCAGAACATCCTACAATTCATTGCATATTATATCACTAGTTATTATATTACTGATATTCATAATGATCATGAATCTCCAAGGGTAAATTAATCATAATTATGTCATATTATTATTTAACTCTTTAATGCCTTGTTGTGAACATTAATGATATACATGTATAGAATGTTTGCTGTGTCATAGTATATCTTTATATTTTCATCTGCTTAATTCTTAGGTACTGTTATTCACATTTTATATATTATGAACTGAGACACTTAGACATGAAGAGGCTTGTCTAGGATGACACAGATAGTAAATACAGAATCAGGAGGTAGTTTTCTTTTTTAATTAAAATGTTATCTAAGAGCCTCTGTGTTCTTGATATGGCATCAAGACTTTTACAAAGACTACATTATCTGCTAATAATGGGATATTGTGATAAGAGTATCAAAATATTTCTAATCTGTACATTTCTAGTCATTCAGCATCAACATATGAAAAAGATTGTTACTGGCTACTAAAGAAGTTCCCTTACTTTTGGATGCATTCTTTCCTGGAATATAAAAACTAGTTCTGCCTTATAAACACTACCCTGTGTTTTCATTAATTATTAAAGTATTGTACTTTACTACAAATGATTAGTATCTTAGCTCTACTCTGCTTCTAGACAATATCATAGAGCAAATCATTTTCCTGTTTTATAAATGAAGCTCTTACTATGTTTGAGAGTGTCTTTTCATCTTGATCCTCTTATTCTTAGGCTAAATATATCCATTTTCTTTTACTTACCTTAATCTATGTTAATTTCAATCCAGTTTGTTCACATTTTTTGGAAAGGTGGCATCCAGAACTGGACTTAATATTCTAATTGTGATATGAAAAATATGGTATTACTGGTTTCTGTATTTGATACTGAATTATGACCTACCATAACTCCTTGATTGTTTAAAGATGTGCTGTCAAGACATTATTTACCTCTTTGTGCCCTAGTATTCTCATCTCTAGAATGGAGATAATAATACTGCCAATCTCATTCATGTTGTTCTGTTGTTTCAAGTACTGAGTACAGTGTCTAGTACACAGTAATCTCTCAGCTATTAGCTGTTACAGTTTAACTGTAAATTCAAAGTTGCCCATTTATCTTTGTTAGATTTCATCATTTTATTTTGAGTCAATATCCTGCCTGTTAAAATTCTGTTGAATCCTGATTTCTTTGAGCTATGACAACAGCTCTCTCCCAAACTCCCAAAATTGACAAATTTTACAATGTCCCTTATTGGTTATATTTATTCAAAACTTTAGAAAAATATTGAACAGTGAACTTAATCAAAATGGCAATAATTTCTTTACTGGTGGACAATTTTTTATTTATAAGCCATTTTGTTTGGGAGATATTATTTAAAAGCAATTTCAATGTTGCATTCATTGTGCTTTAGCAAAGTGTCTACTTCCATGTCTTTTAAAATAAGATTTGGTGGTTACTTGAAATTTTACTTCTAGTTAGTATAAAACATGATCCATTTAAAGAAGCATTAATACAGTGCATAGCAGAAACCAAAACTTGAGTTGATCATGCCATAAAATGAAGGAAATGATTATAAAAAAAGAAAAAGTTAACACTCATCATCTTAGGTCAATATTATTTTCCATTTTGGAGGAAATTTAATCAAAAGTTATCAAATTAGTGTTCTATTTTTCCTGCTTAGATGGACATTTATCATCTGCCACTGCTAATGATCCATACATTATTTTTTTCTCTTAACATACACAATTTGACAAGTTTCTTCTTCCTCTGATGCTCTTTATCCTTCCATCATCTCCATGTCCCTAGAGAACAGTCTTCAGCAGCACAGCAGTCAGTAATTCAGACACCTCTTGGTATAACACATATCGGGTCACAGATTAGTTTGATGCATAAAGATTGAGATAAATCCCTAGGGGAAATGACACTTTTTTTGTTCAGTGGTTTTAATAAAACTTTACATAAAGTTTTCTTGTAACCAGATCTCTGCCTGGTAATATCTTATGGCAGCATGAGCAGACTCCTCTGAAGGCATTTGGTGGGTTCAAAGCTTATTTTGTCAAATCTAGAAATAAAACTTTTGTTTTAAGAAATGGAGTTGGAGTTAGCAGGTCTATATTTGTTTTGAAAATATAGTCATGTTTATAGTTGTGTGTGTTCTACAAAAAACTTTTATGACAAAGCATCATTCCTGTTTGATATCTTGAAGAACTTTAGGAGTTTAGTAATAATAGTTATAACCAGCATTTATCAGGCACTTACTGTGTACCATGCGCTAAGCAAACTTTTTTATGTAGGTTATCTCACTTAAATGTCATAATAATTCTAAACAATAAAATTGCTATTATCATCATTTACCAGTAGGAAACTGAAACACAGAAAGTCTTTAAGGGTCTTCTAGATAAACTTAAATTGAATATGTTAATGCATTATTGTAGATGAGCCAAAAATACTAACTCCCTAAAAGCAGAATCAGTTTATGTGAATAAAACATTAAACTCTGTCACTCAGTGGTACAAGGCAGATTCTGTGGAAGTTGGGAGCAGTGAAGGTAATATTCACAACAATTAACACTTATAAAAACAATTTATAGTTTTAAAAGCCCTGCTAGATACTCTGTTATCTCATACAATCATTGTGTCATCACTATAACTTGTAATGGGATTACGCAGACAGTGGTAATGAAAGTTATAGACAACTGAGCATTAGAAGAAAAGCTGACCAGAATGACAGCCAAAAAGGGTCTCGAAGGCTTGATTTGAGAAGGGGACATAGCCATATACAGATTCCTCCATCTTAATACATCTACCATGGAAGTTACCTAACAAAACTAGTTTCAAAAATTGTTCTGAAAACATCCCATCCACCTACCAGTAAATTTTAATCAGATATGGTTTGAAGTTAGTGGACAGTGTCAAAAGATTTTCTGGGAATAGTGTGTTTTCAATTCTGTTAGTTATGGGGTGGGTTGAAGTAGCAGAGAGTAAACTGGATGTGAGAAGGGGATCTTGGGGTTTGGTGGGAAGAAAGGGGCCCAGAAGCTGTGGTTTATCTAGTTCACTGGCAGAGTCACCTGTGACCTTGAGAAAGGAAATTACAAACACCTGCTACCCTTCAAACTATGCTACCCACATGCCACAGACAGCTGTTTGAAGAACCGGAGTGAAGGAATGAGAAGGTAATGGTGAATATCACCCAAGAATGAGGTGCTTGGGCTTTGTCCCTTCCTCTTGAGACCTATGTTAAAGCTCAGTGTATATACTTTAAGTTGGAGCCGATGGTTAAGTATGAATGACTCCTCAATTAATGTTTCTAATATTAATTATTCTTTCTTTTATCCATACCACTAGAAAAATCATTATAATAAGTGCTTAGGCTCTTAACTGTTTGGTAAACCAAAGAACCTAAAAGTTAGTACAGCTCAATAAAGTTCCTGTCTTCCCCAGTCTTTGAGCCTTTCCACTTTAATTTTTCTATCACTTGTAATACCAGATGCTTAGTTCTTACCAAGAAAACCTTAGGTAAGAGCTTATTAAGCTTATCTTTTTCTCTCATGTTCCACATGTATTGCTTTCTCTTTCATTATATTTTCACAGTCTAACCTCTTTTGTCATGTCCAGAGCCAGAATCAAGGCTTTCCTCTCTGACATGGAGAGCTATGGTCTCCTTCTCTTTATTTTTGTTTGTATCTGTTGCTTTATTCATCATAACCAATTTCAACTACCATAAGCATAATTTCTATGATGTTCTTTTTTTATGTCTTACTTTGATATAATTCACATAAAGTATATTTTTAAAGCCTAACAAGTCAGTGGCTTTTAGTATATTCACTGTTTTGCAACCATCATTATTCTCTAATTTTAAAAAATTTGGGATGATTTATCACCCCAAAAAGAAATCCCATACTCAGTAGCAACCCCCGCCACTCCATTTGCCCTTTCTCTCTCTAGCTCCTGACAAATACTAATCTACTTTCTATCTCTATGCATTTGCCTATTCTTGGCATTTTACATAAATTCAATCATATGTGACCCTTTGTATCTGGCAGCTTTCACTTACCATGATGTCTTCAAGATTCATCCATGTTGTTGATGCATCATATTTTCATTCCTTTTTTTGACAATAATATTCTACTATATAGATACACCACACATTAACTCACTGATGAACTTTTGAGTTGCTTCCATTTTTAGCTGTTATGAATAGTGTTATATGAACATTCACATACAGATTTTTGTGTGTATATGTTTTCAGTTCTCTTGGGTATATATTGAGTAGCAGAATTGCTGCATCATATGATGTCTATGTTTAACATTTTAAAGAACTACCAAAGTATTCTTCAAAGTGATTGAACCATTTTAAAATCCTACAACCATGTATGAGGTTTTCAGTTTCTCCACATCTTCACCAACATATGTTACTGTCTTTTCATCATAGGCATCCTAGTGGGTGGGAAGTGGGATCTTGTGATTTTGATTTGCATTTCCTTAATGACTAATGATGTGAGTATCTTTTGAAGTGCTATTCATATACATAGATCATCTTTGGAGAATCTGTTCAAATCCTTTACCCATTTTCTTCTTCTTTTGTTAATTGAATTATAATTAACACAGTATCTTATTAGTTTCAGGTACATTACAGTGATTTTTCATTTTTATATATTATGAAATCACCCCCATGGTAAATTTACTTACTGTCTGTCACTGTACAAGGTTATTACAGTATTATTGACTATATTCCCTATGCTATGTATTATCTCCCCTTAACTCATTTATTTTGTAACTGGAGTTTTGTACCTCTTAATCCCCTTTACCTATTTTGCTCACCCCTCCCAATACCTCTGCTCCCTCTGGTAATCAATAGTTTATTTCCTGTATCTATGAATCTTTTCTGTTTTGTTTTTATGATGCCACTTATAAGTGAAATCATACAGTATTTGTCTTTGTCTGACTTATTTCATTTAACTTAATGCCCTCTAGAACCATCCATGTTGCAAATGGTATGGTTTCATTCTTTTTTATGGCTGATTAATACATATACATATGTACCACATCTTTATCCATTCATCCATTGGTGGACACATAGGTTGCTTCCCTATCTTGGTTATTGTCAGTAATGCTGCAGTGAACATAAGAATGCATCAGTTTGGTGTTTTCATTTTCTTTGGATAAATTCCTAGAAGTGGAATTGCTGGATCATACAGTAGTTCTCTTAATTTTTGAGGAACCTCCTTACTGCTTTCCATAGTAGCTGCATCAATTTACATTCCCACCAACAGTGTGCTAGGTAGTGTTCCCTTTTCCTGACATCCTAGCAAACACTCATTATTTTGAATGATGGCCAATCTGACAAGTATGTGGTGATATCTCATTGTGGTTTTGATCTGCATTTTCCTGATGCTTAGTGATGTTGAGTGTCTTTTCTTGTGTCTGTTGACCATCTGTATGTATTTTTGGGAAAACTGTCTATTCAAGTCCTTGGCCCATTTTTTAATTGGGTTGTTTTTGGTATTAAGTTGTGTAAGCCCTTTATATATTTTGAATATTAACCCCTTAGCAGATGTATGATTTGAAAATATCTTCTCCTACCACTTCTGATTTCTTGGCCAGTCTCCAGTGCACTGTTGAAGTGGCAAGAGTGGATGTCTTTGTCTTGTCTTATTCCTAATTGTAGAGGGAAAACTTCCAGTCTTTCACCATTATGTTGTTAGCTTAGTGTTTTTTGTGCATAACCTTTATCTGGTTGAGGAAGTTCCCCTCTATTCTTAGTTTGTTGAGTGTTTTTATCATAAAAAGATGTTGGATTTTGTTAAATGCTTTTTCTGTATCTATTGAGATGATTGTGTGAGTTTTGTCCTTAATGCTATTAATGTGGTCTAGTATATAAACTGCTTTTCATATGTTAAACCAGCCTGTCAGTTTTGGGATAAATCCCACTTGGTCATGGTGTATAATCCTTTTTATATGCTGTAGATTCTGTATAATAGTACTTTGTTGATGCTTTTTTCATGAGAGATCTTGGCCTGTAGTTTTCTTTTCTCACCTAGTTTAGTAATAACCATAGAATGAGTTGGAAAGTGTTCTTTTCGCTTTTACTTTTTTGGAAAAATTTGTGAAAGATTGATATTATTTCTCTTTAAACATTTGGAACAATTCACCATTGATGCATTTTGTGCCTGGGCTTTTCTTTGTGAAAAGTTTTTTGATTCAGTCTCTTTAAGCATACAGTTAATAATAGCACTCCTCATAATACTTTTTATTTCTCTAAGGACAATAGTGATACTCCTCTTTCATTCCTGATTTTATTAATTTGCATATTACCTTTATTTTTTCATCCCTTGGTCAGTCTAGCTAAAGTTTTGTTAGTTTTCCTGATATTCAAAGAACCGATGTTTGGTCTCATGAATTTTCTCTATTATTTTTCTATTTGCTGTTTTCTAATATTTACAGTTATTTCCTTCTTGCTTTGGGCTTAGTTTTATTTTTCTAGTTTAAATTATAATGTTAGGTTATTGATTTGATTTTTTCTTCTCAATAAAAGCATCTTCTGCTATAATTGGTTATTTAGGAATGTGTTAATTTCCACATATTTGTGAATTTCCCAAATGTCTTCCTGTGACTGATACCTCTTTTTATTCCATTGTGGTGTAGAACATACTTTTTAATTTTGGATTTTCTTAAAGGCTTATTTTATGGCCTAGTGTATTGCCTATCTTAGAGAATGTTCTGTGTACATGTAAGAATATGTACTGCTGTTGTCAGGTGGAGTATTCTATAGATACCTGTTAGATTTAGTTGGCTTATAGTGTTGATCAAGTCTTCTGTTTTCATCTGCCTAGTTCTTTTCATTGTCAAAAGTGGGATATTCAAGTCTCCAACTGTTGTTGAGTTGTCCATTTCACCTTTCAATTCTGTCAGTTGCCTTTTGTATTTTGAGACTGTTTTAGGTGTATATTTATTTATACTTATTTGTGTCTTCCTGTCCTTTGTCTCTACTAATAGTTTTTGTATGAAATTCTGTTTTTCTGATATCAGTATAGCCACTCCTCTCTTCAAATTTCTTTATATGGCATATCTTTTTCATCCTTGTCAGCTTTTTGTGTGTGTGTGTTTAAATTGTTCCTCTTGTAGGCCAGCATATAATTGGATCATGGTTTTGTTTTGTTTTTGTTTGTTCTAATGATCTTTGCATTCTGTTTGGAGTTTTTAATTCATTTACATTTAATGTAATTACTGATAAGGTAGAATTAAGTGGACAGTTTAGTTTTATGTCTGATGACTTCTGTTGTCCCTTTATTCCTTTATTCCTCTCTTTTTGGGGGCTGAATTAATATTTTCACCCCTTTTTCTGTTTCCTTTCCTTCTGCAATTCCCAGTATGCATATGTTAGTACACTTGAAAGCATTCCATGGTTTTCTGAGGTTCTGACATTTTTCTTCATTCTTTTTCTTTTCTGTCCCTCAGAATAGATAATCTTAATTTATTTAAGAGTTGAGGCGTCCCTCTGCCATTTCAAATATACTATTTGCCTCTCACATGAGCATATTGTACTTTTCAACTCCAGAATTTATATTTAATTTCTTTTTATTGATACTTTCTCTTTGCTGAGATAATCATTCTCATACTTTCTCTTAATTCTTTAGACATGGTTTCATGTAGGTCTTTTATCATGCACAGACTGACTTAAAATCTTTTTCTAGTAAATCTAATCTCTGAGCTTTCTCAGGCAATGTCTGTTGAATTCTTTGACTCTTGTATAAGGTTATTCTTCACTGTTTCTTTACCTGTCTCATAATTTTTTGTTGAGAACTGAACATTTAAGATAATAATGTGACAAACCTGGAAATCAGATTCTCTAACCCCATCCCCATCCCAGGTTTGTCATTTTTTTATTACTGTTGCTCTTTGTTCAGTTAGTGACTTTTCTTCAGTAATTCTGTAAAGTCTGTATTTTCTGTATGCAACCACTGAGGTGTCTGTTTGGTTAGCTTAGTGGTCAGTTAATGATAGACAGAGATTTCCTTAAGAACATGGAACCAAGTCCTGCAGCCTTTTGCAGGGGACTCTGTGTGTGTTTTGGGACACATTTTCAATGCTTCAGTAGGCTCTTTATAACTTTGCATTGCTTTGACGTCACTTTCTGCTTATGCAAATTTTCAGGGTTGGCTAAAAGAAAAAGATTAGAGCATTCTCTGGTCTTCACTGGGAATACACACAATCTTGTGCATGAACACAGCTCTCTAGATTTCTAGGAATGTGTCGGAGCTTTTCAGAGTATCTGACAGACATGTCATTTCCCAGTTTTTCCTTTTAATTTTTTGGTCAGTCCCTTGTTTGTTCTAATTTGTGTCACTGCCTAATTTGCCATAGATTGTTTTTGACATTAATTTTGAGGAATATATTCACACAGCTGGCTGTGAGTCACATCAAATAAAGACACGACCTGAGAATGGTGCTTTTTAAGGACTTCCACTTAGGTCATATAGTGGCATTTCTCTGGAGATGGGTCTTTGGAGAGACACTCTGAACCCATTCTGCCCTATCCAGTGACTGCTAGCCTGCTGGTTTTCACAGAGTTATGAGTCTCGGTTTTTAAGGCTGCCATGGAGCTGTCAAGAGGGTAATGGAAACAGGGCAGTTTAAAACTTCACAAAGTGTGCTTTTTTACCAAGACTCAAATGTTTTTCATGACTACCTGCTGGATTGTTGGAATCCTTTTACTAATTTTCAGAGTTCTTAAAAAGATTGACAATTTTTATCAGTGTTTTTGCTTTTGTAGAAGAGCCCTTTTTCATTATTCCCCAATTTTGGAAGTGCATCCCTTCTATTTATTTGGTCTTAAGCTCAGAGTTTTACCTTTGCTTCCTAAAAATTCAATTTGCTGACTTCTGTTTTGCCCTTCGAAATAGTATTTAGTAAGTTTTAGAGCCTCTGCTCAACTGTGTACATTTTCATATGTATCACAATTAGAATTATATGCTAAAGTGGGGACAATTAAGCTTCTTCATTATCCTTCTACTATTATCTTCTTATCTTCTTCCCACCAAACCAGATACTCACATATATGTGCATGAACTTTTCCTAGGATATTTGAATTGAAATCAGAATTAGAAATACATAAGCCTCAGTGTTTAAATAATTTGAGCACCTAACTACTGATGTCTGGCTATCAGCAACCTAAAAAGCTTTCCTCTTTCCATTTAAATGTATTACTCAAGATTCCTTCATGAAATCTCTCCACATTCTACCTATAACTTTTCCCCTGATCCCTCCACCTTAAGTATAAGCTACAGTGATCAGATGGACACGGCTGTTAATATACATATATAAGCTGTCACCTTGGCCCAATATCAGTTTCCTATGCAACTTTTCAGGTTAGTGGCCTCAACAAGTTGTGACTGAGAAGCTAATATGAAGAAAAGTGCTCTGGTGATCTTCTTCAGGTGCCTTATTTATGGAAACACCAATTCTGTAATACCTTTCTTTTGGCATAATCTTAGGGAAAGTCACAGGCAGTGAACCAAGCAGACTTGTATTTGCTTTTGGTCCCATGAAAATCTCTACTTCAAACTTAAATATGTAAATTTAGTGATTAAAAGCATAGGCTTAGGAGAAAAGTAGACTTGCTAATATCTAGAATCTGCCAAACTGTGTGATTGAGACAATAATTCTTTTAGTTTATATTATAATTAAGGAAGAGTTATGATAAATTCTAGAGTAGTTACAAATATATGTGTGTTTGTATATTCATATATGTGTGTGTATATTAACATGCTTCAGCACATCCTGGCACATATTGAGCATTAAATAAATGGTAGATACATATATTTCTAGATGTATCTAGACAAATACACAAACATAACTATAGCATAGCAAGTTAAGTAATAAAAGTAGATATACTCTGATGCTGAAAAAACCCAAACTGAGGTTTATGTACTTGTTATGAAAATTAATGAATTTCAAAACCTTGGTTGAATAAAAGTAAAACCTCTAAATGAGATGTTTTTAAATGAAATATTTTACAAAACAGAGTAGATAATTATAAATAGATAAATTTATGCTAAATTTCAAGATTTTTAAGTATATATTATTTGAAACAGTATGTTTTCTTAATTATAACCTAAGCATCTTCAAGTCAAGACTGTATGCAGTATTTCTTTTTTTTTTTATTTTTTATTAATGTCTGGTATGCAGTATTTCATTGTATTTCCCATACAATGTAGTGTCATATATATAGCACACAGTTGAGATATTTATTATATGAATGAGATATTAATTCAGCTTTTTATATATTTATAATTTTAATGAGTTCTGACAAATTTAATGATTTTGAACAAATTTCCTTAGCAGTGTTGTTAAGTAGTTCTCAAAACTTTCTGTACATATTATCTTGAACTATCAAGAACTACAACTCTTTGCACTTAAACTGATACCCAGAAATCCTGTAGACACTTTTAAGCTTCAAAAAAAGAGTCTTAAGTTGATTCTCAAAAGACTTGCTTCCAGACCTCATGTTCTTTTTAAGTAATAGGTCTATTATCTCTATTTCATGTATTTATGCACAGAGAAACACACCCATATTTCACTCTAAAAGAGAACAAGGGAAATTGTAGATCATTTAGGTATTTTTATGGTCCTATACATTCCTAGTCAACTTTAAAAAAGGCTTTTCCAAAGTAATTTTAAAGCACTACAAGTCTGTTTGAAAACTTTAATAACTTATGTGTCTGTCTATATGTATTAAGTGTTGTAATAGTTATGTATTCATGTGTTTATATTGTTAAACTTAATAGTTTTTTAATTTTAATATTTATATATTTCTATGTTTATGTATTTAAAAAATTTTCTACTACTTCTCTCAATACTTGTGGCTATGGGAAGCACCTGGCCAGGAGAGTAGTATCTAGGGGTAAATAAAACCAACTAATAAATGCAGTACAATTAAAAGAAGAATATTAGATTTATCATAAGGGATGTATTTCTATATATAATCTCTGTAATTCATAGCTTAAAATGTGAAGTATAAAATTTATAAGTACTAAAACTATAGATTCTGAATGCTATTTGCAAATACTTGAATTTATTTTTGTTCAAAAATATTGTCTGCATCTCATTCTTTTTTACTAATAACTTATATTTACTCATAGCTACTGATTCATTAATAGAATTTAAAGAAATTCATTATCCTTTCTGAAGTAATTCATAAATAAATTATTTTAGTATTCATTATCAACATGCACCCTGGTACTGTTTATTGGCAACTTAAACACAAGAATAACTTATACAAATATTAAAGGTATCCCTTTTTTGAAAAGGGCTACCAAACTAGAAACAATGAAACATCCAATAAAACAGAAGCTCCCTGAGAGAAGAAGCCAAGATGGCAGTGTGAGTAGGGCAGCGGAAATCTCCTCCCAAAACCATATATACTTTTGAAAATACAACAAATACAACTACGCCTAACAGAGAGACCAGAGGATACAGTACAACAACCAGGCTACATCTACATATGCGAGAACTCAGCATCTCACAAAGGGGGGTAAGATACAAGCCGCAACCCAGAGGAATCCAATCGCTCCCCCGCATCCCAGCTCACCAGCGGGAGGAAAGGAGTCAGAGTGGGGTTGGGTGAAGGGGGAGTGAAAGTGCAGGACTGCTAAATAACCAGCCCTAGTAATCCGCACTGGGAGCTCAGACATATATTGCAGGGTGTGATGGATATTAGAGAAACGGAAAAGTAAAATCCGTGAGCGGGTCCCCACAGCTGGCTCCCCTGGGACAAAAAAAAAATGTGACTGCCTTTTGAAAGTCTTAAATGGACAGGGGCCTCACAGCTGGATGGAATCATCCCAGCACAATCAGACCAGCAGGCTGGGAAACCTGAGGAACTTAAGGTGCCCCAGCCGCCTGGGTGGCAACACAGCCCTGAAGCCCCTCACGGCGATAAGCAGCATGCCATTTGTTACCCTGGCAGACCAACCAAATACTAACTAAAGTCAAAAAATAAAATCAACTATTCACAAAAGCAGTCAAAGGAAACACAAATGAGTACAGAATAAAACACCTAACTTATAAAGAATGGAGGAGGAGGAATAAGAAGGGAGAGAAGTAAAGAATCATCAGACTGTGTTTATAATAGCTTAATAAGCAAGTTAAGTTAGATGGTTAGATAGTAAAGAAGCTACCCTTGAACCTTTTGTAACCACGAATCTAAAGCCTGCAATGGCAATAAGTACATATCTTTCAATAATCACCCTAAATGTAAATGGCCTGAATGCACCAATCAAAAGACACAGAGTAATAGAATGGATAGTAAAGCAAGACCCATCTATATATTGCTTACAAGACACTCACCTCAAACCCAAAGACATACACAGATTAAAAGTCAAAGGATGGAAAAATATATTTCATGCAAACAATAGGGAGAAAAAAGCAGGTGTTGCCGTACTTGTATCAGACAAAATAGACTTCACAACAAAGAAAGTAACAAGACATAAAGAAGGACATTACATAATGATAAAGGGGTCAGTCCAACAAAAGGATATATAACCATTATAAATATATATGAACCCAATTCAGGAGCGCCAACATATGTGAAACAAATACTAACAGAATTAAAGGAGGAAATACAACGCAATGCATTCATTCTAGGAAACTTCAACACACCACTCACTCCAAAGGACAGATCCACCAGACAGAAAATAAGTAAGGACACAGAGGCACTGAATAACACACTAGAACAGATGGATCTAACAGGCATCTACAGAACTCTACACCCAAAAGCAGCAGGATACACATTCATCTCAAGTTCACATGGAATGTTTTCAAGAATAGACCATACACTAGGCCACAAAAATAGCCTCAGTAAATTCAAAAAGATTAAAATTCTACCAACCAACTTCTCAGACTACAAAGGTGTAAAACTAAAAATAAATTGTACAAAGAAAACAAAAAGGCTCACAAACACATAGAGGCTTAACAACATGCTCCTAAATAATCAATAGATCAATAACCAAATTAAAATAGAGATCAAGCAATATATGGAGGCAAATGACAATGACAGCACAAAGCCCCAACTTTTGTGGGATGCAGCAAAGGCAGTTCTAAGAGGAAAGTATATTGCAATCCAGGCCTTTTTAAAGAAGGAAGAACAATCCCAAATGAATAGTCTAAAGTCACAATTATTGAAATTGGTGAAAGAAGAATAAATGAGGCCCAAAGTCAGCAGAGGAGGGACATAATAAAGATCAGAGAAGGAATACATAAAATTGAGAAGAATAAAACAATAGAAAAAAATCAATGAAACCAAGAGCTGGTTCTTTGAGAAAATAAACAAAATAGATAAGCCCCTAGCCAGACTTATTAAGAGAAGAAGAGAATCTACACACATCAACAGAATAAGAAATGAGAAAGGAAAAACCACGATGGACCCCACAGAAATACAAAGAATTATTAGAGAATACTATGAGAATCTATATGCTAACAAACTGAAAACCAGAAGAAATGGACAACTTCCTAGAAAAATACAGCCTTCCAAGACTGACCAAGGAAGAAACAGAAAATCTAAACAGACCAATTACGAGCAAAGAAATTGAATTGGTAGTCAAAAAACTACCCAAGAACAAAACCCCGGTACAGATGGATTCACCGCTGAATTTTGTCAGACATTTAGAGAAGACATAATACCCATTCTCCTTAAAGTTTTCCAAAAAATAGAAGAGGAGGGACTACTTCCAAACTCATTCTATGAAGCTAGCATCACTCTAATACCAAAACCAGGTAAAGACCCCACCAATAAAGAAAATTACAGACCAATATCCCTGATGAACATAGATGCAAAAATACTCAACAAAATATTAGCAAACCAAATTCAAAAATACATCAAGAGGATCATACACCATGATCAAGTGGGATTCATCTCAGGAATGCAAGGGTAGTAAAACATTCGAAAATCCATCATCATCATCCACCACATCAACAAAAAGAAGGACAAAACAACATGATCATCTCCATAGATGTTGAAAAAGCATTCGACAAAATTCAACATCCATTCATGATAAAAACTCTTAACAAAATGGGTATAGAGGGCAAGTACCTCAACCTAATAAAGGCCATATATGACAAACCCACAGCCAACATCATACTTAACAGCGAGAAACTGAAAGCTTTTCCTCTAAGATCAGGAACAAGACAAGGATGCCCACTCTCCCCACTGTTATTCAACATAGTACTGGAAGTCCTAGCCATGGCAATCAGACAATACAAAGAAATACAAGGCATCCAGATTGGTTAAGAAGATGTCAAACTGTCACTATTTGTGGATGACATGATGTTATACATAAAAATCCTAAAGACTCCACTCCAAAACTACTAGAACTAATATCTGAATTCAGCAAAGTTGCAGGATACAAAATTAATACACAGAAATTTGTGGCTTTCCTATACACTGACAATGAACTAGCAGAAACAGAAATCAGGAAAACAATTCCATTCACAATTGCATCAAAAAGAATAAAATAGCTAGGAATAAACCTAACCAAGGAAGTGAAAGACCTATACCCTGGAAACTATAAGACACTCTTAAGAGAAATTAAAGAGGACACTAACAAATGGAAACTCATCCCATGCTCTTGGCTAGGAAGAATTAATATTGTCAAAATGGCCATCCTGCCTAAAGCAATCTACAGATTCAATGCTTTTCAATCCCTATCAAAATACCAACAGCATTCTTCAATGAACTGGAACAAATAGTTTTAAAATTTATATGGAACCACAAAAGACCCCAAATAGCCAAAGCAATCCTGAGAAGGAAGAATAAAGCAGGGGGATCTCACTTCCCAACTTCAAGCTCTACGACAAAGCTACAGTAATCAAGACAATTTGGTACTGGCACAAGAACAGAGCCACAGACCAGTGGAACAGAATAGAGACTCCAGACATTAAACCAAACATATATGGCCAATTAATATTTGATAAAGGAACCATGGACATACAATGGGGAAATGACAGTCTCTTCAACAGATGGTGCTGGCAAAACTGGACAGCTACATGTAAGAGAATGAAACTGGATCATTGTCTAACCCCATACACAAAACTAAATTCGAAATGGATCAAAGATCTGAGTGTAAGTCATGAAACCATAAAATTCTTAGAAAAAAACATAGGCAAAAATCTCTTCAACATAAACATGAGCAACTTCTTCATGAATATATCTCCCCAGGCAAAGAAAACAAAAGCAAAGTGAACAAGTGGGACTATATCTAGCTGAAAAGCTTCTGTACAGCAAAGGACACCACCAATAGAACAAAAAGGCATCCTACAGTATGAGAGAATATATTTATAAATAACAGCTCAGATAAAGGGTTGACATCCAAAATATATAAAGAGCTCATGCACCTCAACAAACAAAAAGCAAATAATCCAATTAAAAAAATGGTCAGAGGAGCTGAACAGACAGTTCTCCAAAGAAGAAATTTGGATGGCCAACAGACACATGGAAAGATGCTCCACATCACTAGTCATCAGAGAAATGCAAATTAAAACCACAATGAGATATCACCTCACACCAGTAAGGATCACCACCATCGAAAAGACAAACAACAACAAATGTTGGCGAGGTTGTGGAGAAAGGGGAACCCTCCTACACTGCTGGTGGGAATGTAAACTAGTTCAACCATTGTGGAAAGCAGTATGGAGGCTCCTCAAAAAACTCAAAATAGAAATACCATTTGACCCAGGAATTCCACTCCTAGGAATTTACCCTAAGAATGCAGGAGCCCAGTTTGAAAAAGACATTTGTACCCCTATATTTATCGCAGCACTATTTACAATAGCCAAAAAATGGAAGCAACCTAAATGTCCATCAGTAGATGAATGGATGAAGAAGATGTGGTAAATATATACAATGGAATATTATTCAGCCATAAGAAGAAAACAAATCCTACCATTTGCAACAACATGGATGGAGCTAGAGGGTATTATGCTTAGTGAAATAAGTCAGACAGAGAAAGACAAGTATCAAATGATTTCACTTACCTGTGGAGTATAAGAACAAAGAAAAAACTGAAGGAGCAAAACAGCAGCAGACTCACAGAACCCAAGAATGACTAACAGTTACCAAAGGGAAAGGGACTGGGGAGGATGGGTAAGACGGGAGGGATAATGGGTGGAGGGGGCAGAAAGGGGGCATTATGGGTAGCATGTATAATGTGAGGGGGGAGCACAGGGAGGGCTGTACAACACAGAGAAGACAAGTAGTGATTCTACAGCATCTTACTACACTGATGGACAGTGACTGTAATGGGGTATGTAGGGGAGATTTGATGATGGGGGGAGTCTAGTAAACATAATGTTCCTTATGTAATTGTGCATTAATGATACCAAACCAAAAAAAAAAAAAACAGAAGCTCCCTGAGGCCAAAGACTTCTCTATTGTTCACTGCTGTCTCCCCAGCCTGTAAAAGTAGCTCAGACACAATAGGTATGTAATAATTATTGCTTGATGAGTAGATTTAATCTTTTAATTTTGCTTGTTTTTCTGCTTCAAAATTTTCATTAATCCTTAAGAGGTTATAGGGAAACCTAAGAAATGTGTATTATGACTCCTAGTTGCAGTTTGAGCATGCATGTGTTGATAAAATGATGAAATAAATGTTAACTTATTCAGATCTGGAGCTAGTCAGTAGTTTAGTGAGACGAGGGAAACTAAGCAAGATAAGTAAAACTAATAGGAAAAGAGCAACAGGTTTTTTTAAGTTTTGCCAGAAGCACTTTGTTATAAGATTTGTCATTTTATATTTTAAATTATATTTCTTACCCATTCTGTTGCATACTTGATATGTACAAAAAATAAGTGTACATGTTTTATAAAGTAGGTCATTGGAATAAAGTATTAACTAAATTTGCAGTATATCAGAATCACCTGGAAGGCTTGTTAAAACACAGACTTCTGGGCCCATCAAATACATGATTTTAGTTGGTATGGAACAGAACCCAAGAATTTGCATTTATAACACATTTCTAGTAATGTTGCTGCTGTGCAGAAATCACACACTGAGAACCCTAATCTAAACCAGAATTCATAATTCTTCTTCTGCTATCCCTCCCAAAAAAGAAAATTAAAGTATACTACCATTTTCTTTGCTAACAAAAAAGAAATCTGAAGTCCAGTCTAGAATGGTCTGCGTCATTCTCTTGATTTCTTTAGAAAAAAACAATAAAAAGATACACAGAGCCTTATGAAACACTAATGATTCACTGTAACAAAGTATATGAATGTGATTTCCAGTAAGAGAAGTTTTGATACCAATCACCATATAAAATGAATAGTTTATTTGTGAAGTCCAAAGGTCAAGTCATTCCTATTTGTCAAAGAAGAAAGAAGTATTTCCAAATGGTAAATGCAAGAGAAATGCTTTATCATTATTGTTCTTTAATTATTACTGGAAGGCTTTTCCTGTATAATATTGCAGCAATCAAACAAGCTTTTCTAAGTCATATATGATCAAAAGCAATACAGCCACACTGTTATTCAACAGATTAACATTTTGAATTTACTTTTAAAATCTGTGAGTGCTATTGTTTTGGAATAGTTGTTTGAATATCTAGTATGATAGAATTTTAAAGCTGGAAGGTGTACTACATATCATCTGATCCAAACCCCTTAGTTCACAGACATGCAGTCTGAGCATCTGTAATATACTTTAACCCTGGTGGTCCAGACAGGATGAAAACTCACTGTCTTGATTCCTAGCTTGGTATTCTTTCCATTACCTTTGGTAGTTACTTTACCAGAATGTATTTGGAATTAAATATTTTCAGTCTTTGTTTGGTGAAGTGTTTTAGGTTCACTTGCACTAGCTTATATAGCAGGATAGGAACAGATAGTTTGTCTGGTACAGAGACAATAGACTTTGTGCAATTATTTGCTTTCTTTATCTTTGTTTTCTTAATTTATTATCATCCAGATAAGATCAGTTAAAAATAACAGGACCTTGGTTTCTTTTTTTAATAAATGTCTTTAGGGTGTCTTATGTGTATTTATTGTATTAAGAGACTGCATATTTTTTTACCACATGACGCTAGAAATAGGACTGTATGCTGCTTTATTCCTCTCATGAAATAAAACAGAGTCCCAATGTCAGTACTGATCAAGGAATAATTTGATCTTTAATAAATGTTTAGAATTTATTGTTAAATTCAGCTTTCTACTAACATTTTTATATGCTCTTTTTTTCTATTTTAATAATAAAAATCAAATACTCCTTAATTGACATTATTGAGAAATGAGACTTTCTTAAAGTTTATTTCATTTGTTAAAGGATTCCTGAGGGGACAATGGGGGGAGCCATGCCCAGAGGCTGGCCATCTGCCAGCACACTGATGCTCAAGTGCATGGTGGTTGACAACAGGGGAGTAGGCAAAGACAGGCTCCTCGTGGGCTAGGCCAGCAGCGCCTTCCTGGAAGAGGATGTGCTTCCTTGTTCAACCACTACGCAGTCATCACCACCTCACGAGGCAAGCAGTACCTCCTGGCATTCTCGGGCACAGCCAGACAAGAAGACTGTGATGATCTGCAGCCTTATCTTATCCAGTGACCGAGGTCTTCCTTATATGTTCCTCTGTGGCAAACCTAGCCTCATTTTGGAATGTAAAAGAAGAGTGGGTGCCAGACGTAAAGAATATACACCAAATGTACCCTTTTTATTAATGGCAACTCATATTGATCTCTAAGGTGACCCCAAAACTTCAACAAGACTGAATGATATGAAAGAAAAACCAGTATATGTGTGGAACAAGGACAGAAACTACAAGAGATAAGAGCATGCTTTGTGAAAGGTTCAGCTTTAACCCAGAAGGGATTGAAGACTTGATGAGACTATCAGTATTGATGAGGTTATCAATAGCTATGTTAACTCCAAAGAAATACACAGGAAAAAAAATACAGTCTAGATGTATAAACTACTGTTCAGTTACATGAGAAACATCTTTAATGGCAAAGGAAATGGTTCATTTCTCTCAGAAAGCATATGAAATTCTGCAGCTATATCCAGATCTCTTATTAGTAATGAAACAGTTTAAAACTTAAAAGAAGAAAAAGAAAGACTCTGTCCTCACGTGGATAAAGTGAAGGTTCCTGTGGCCAGGTTCTTACCTGGCCCTGGTTGGCTAGCTCACTACACACGTGTGGGCAATGCATCGTTATTGTGGGCAATGCGCTGGGCGATATGGTAGCACGGCTGCAAGTCTGCAGGAGAGCAGAAAAGAGGCTAGAGTGGTGGCAGCGCCGAGGACAGCGGCCCAGAAGACGGCTGTGCGGGCAGAGAGGTCCAGAGGCAAGAGACTGGCTTGCTGCATGCAGACTCGCTCTGAGTGGACGAGATTCTAGTGATTAACCTGCCACCATGGAAGTAAAGTTGGGTATAACCCTTTCACCCCAGGAACGTTCTACTGTCACTTCTTTGGTCACATTGAATCAATAGTGAACTTGCCCAGGGCTGAAACCCATTGGCAACACATGTCAGATTTCTATAAAATTCATCAAGAAGTGTTTCCTAAACATCCAAGAAACAGCAAATCGCATCTGCAGCCACAATTGGTTATTAATACTTTATTTCAACTAGAAGGTACAATCACAGTGGGTTTCATAGTTTAAAAAGCTACATCACATTATCTTGTAACTACATAAAAAACAGTGCTATAAATGAAACTGCCTGGTTTAGACCATACAAAGATATTTCTGCAGTTCTTACAGAATCTGCACAAGGAAATATCTTCTCCCTTTGCTCAATTAATTGTTCTTGTATGTAAATTGCTTTCTATTACAGTATATCGAGAGTGGTGAAATAACAAGGCCAGCTACATAGCCAATGGTAACTCCAAGCATATGAGATGGGCTATGTATGAGGAGAAAATGTTTAAGATCAAAAAAAGAACAAATGTTTTCTTACCACTTAAGCACAGGTTTACCTAAATAGTTTGATACTAAAGCTTAATGTACTTTCTTAAAGAATATAAGAAGTTCAATAAGGTGATAACTGCATTTATCATGAACACTAAAAATGCATGCATTTTAGTTAATGTGCATTAAACTGTAACATGGCTTCTGGCAAAAAAATAATATAATTACTAAGATGTTACTTTTTGTTTCACCTTATATTGGAAGTTGGTAATAATCCTGCCAATAACCATAAGAATTGCCTCTACTAAGTCTATGGCTAAGTAATTGATCTGCACATGCATGGGGTAAAACTCTATGAGGAAATTTTTATCCGAAATAATAGACTGCAAAACAGAATGGGAATAATTCACATTCCTGACAGCCAGAATGAGAAAACCTAATATATGTTGCATCAGGTAGAATTATCAGAAGTATCACATCCTGGTAGTAGTTTATTGAGCCCTAGAGTAAAGTCTTCCTGAATCTGCTCTAACAAAACTTAAAAGCAAACCTGGAAAGGGTCAAACTGATCTCATGTAACTGATCCCAGAAGAGGGTTCAATACTCTAAAAGAACACAAGAAATCCATTCATCAATGTAAAGTTTACATATATTAGTTTCCTAGAGCTGTTTTAACAAATTATCACAAATTTGCCATGGCTTACAATAACAGAAATTTATTCTTTCACTGTCCAGAAACCAGAAATTTAAAATCAAGTAAGGGACAAGAAGGAAGGTAGTAGGATCCAGAAGCCACTTTGGCTGCAGATGGCGCAGAGTTCCCCAATGATCATGGGTGCAGCTGTGACAGTGCTGGAGGAGAAAGTGCTTAGGTATATGGGTTTATTCAACATAATTTAGTTTGTTGGATGACTTGGGGCCATTATAAATATTGATTTTTTAGGTTGTATTATAGATAAAGTTGTAAGGGACATTTGCTAACAAACACTACTGGCTAACGTTCCTTCAGTAAACTGATTTCAAGAACCATTGAGACAACTATAATAATGAAAAATATCTCAGAAGATAATATACATTGGAATTCATTTAAATGTCTTCTAACAGCCTGGCAGACTTTGCTTCAACCAAGAAATACTATCTGGCAAGCACTGCTATAAAGACAAAAATGTATGTACAAAAAAAAACTTGCCAGGGGCACTTCCACCATGATTATACCCAAGCAACTTAACAACTTTTGAGAAAGAAGGAACTCTGTTCAAAATACGTGAATAATGGTCAAATTTGAACAGGTAGATTTTGTGGAACATTTCATTTCCTAGACCTGTCATCACCAACTTGGACATAGAAACTCAGCTGTTAAACTTCTGTTGCAGAAAGATTTCATAACTGCTCTCTCAGCTCAAGATTCAAATCATATTGCTGAGAATATTCTGTCATACCTATATGCCAGACCACTGTGTGGAAGGGATGGTATGCTAAAGAAGATATTCATCAAAGAGTGGTCAAGACAGATTTTCTATGACAACACCTACCAGAATAGGGAAAAAATAGAAATAGTATTATTTCAAAACAAACCTCTTTGATGGGATTGTTTCCCGACTTTTTTATAGAGCTTTACTTTACCCTAAAACAGTAAAATAATAACAATCTAATTGGAGATGAGGAAGGCGTAATTTATGCAGTATCCGTCACCAAATTAAAACAAGCAGAGAAGTTTACTGCACATACTATGTTGCCCAGAAGTGAGAAAGGTGTCTTCAAAAATGAGATAATAACACACACTGGAATACAAGCAGATTCTTGTGAGCCATGTGGCTTTTGTTGTGTGCCTTCAATATGATGAGAGAATGGTCATAACTCCACTGCCAGAATGTGGACTCTTGGCATGTGAAACACACTGATTTCTCACTGTATAACAATTTTGCATTTACATGTCAGTAATGCTATGATGGTGACATGCTCCAAGGACTGTTCCTTAGTTTTGGGGGACATAGCCTCCCCAACCATTACCCTCCTAAGGATGTTGGTTGTGGAGTATTTTGACAAGAACATTGTTTTTACATCAGGAGATGATATTATAGTGTGGAACACAGTACTGTAAACTGGTAAAGACCTAAAATGGATACAAGTGAGGCATTGTCCATTTGCAGTGTCATGACAGGCTGATAGTGAGTGATTAATCTAACACCATCAGGTTGTAGGACTGTATTAGTCTGCCAGGGCTGCTATAACAAAATACCATGGACTAGGTGATTTAAACAACAGAAATTTATTTGCTTACGGTTCTAAAGTTCAAGATCAAGGAGCCAGTCGACTGGTTCCTCGTGAGGCTTCTCTCCTTGGCTTCCAGACAGCCACCTTCTCCCTGTGTCCTCAAATGGCCTTTTACACTGTGCATAGGTGCTCCTGGCATTTCATCTTTTTGTAAGGACACCAGTTTTAGTGGATTAGGGCCCCACCCGTTTGACCTCATTTAACCTTAATTACCTTTTTAAAGGCCCTATCTCCCAATACAGTCACACTGATGGTTAGGGCTTCAACCTGTGGATTTTGGGGAGGGACACAATTCAGTCTGTAACAGGGACATGGAGTATGGAACATGTTTACAAGGTTACCAGGACTGGAGGGCCATGTGAGATTGGTGTGCTATGTTTGATTGTATTTGAGGATAATCAGTGTGTACTTTAATAGGAAAATTGTAATGTAGAATCTTATAGATCTTTTGGATCTCTGTACCTCTGAAGGGACTCTACAGACCCTGGTGGAAAATTCAGAAATGGTTTTCTGACTCCAGTTTGGTGAATTCCAGAATGTCAGTAGTCTGCACAAAGACACAAACCTGATATGGGACTTCTAATGATTCTGTTGACCAAGCTGAATCTCTCTTGCTCTTCTTCCTAGCAGCCACCTCTGGCTCTGGATAAATAAACATACACTGACTTAATATTTGTATAAGATTCATCAAAGTTAAACTGTTTGATGTACCAGGATGAAGAATAGCAGAAACAAATCCCCACACAGTTTTCTGAGACTGGGTTTCATATGTCATGGGAAGAGTACAGTGGGCCTGCAGGTGACCCTGACTAGTTGGTCTTCTCAGCACAGCTGACTGCTTAAGTGCTGCTATCTGAAAATGTGTCTTATCTCTCATGACAGATTAGGTTCTCTTGTCCCTCCTCCTTTTCTCTCTGCTGCTTCTTCCCCATGTTTGATTCTAGAGGTAATGCGTTTAATTTTTTTTTTAAGTGAAAGAAAACAGAGTTTAAGTCCTGATTCTGCCACTTATTAGTTTACTTGACTTTAGGCAAGTTACTGAATTTCTCTGTACATCAAATTCCTCATTTATAAAATTGAAATAAGAATTTATGCCCTCACGGGATTTTCATAAAGATTGAGTAAGATAAGTTACATAAGCAACTAGCATGGTACCTAGAATGTGGCAGACACTCAGAACATTTTAATAAGCTTCCTTCTTCGAAGGTAGTGCCAGGTAGGAAAACAAAGAGGAGGTTTGGAGAACGAAGAACAAAGGGAAAAGTTAAAAAGTTCCACTTTTAAAAATATAAGTGATTTGGCATCATTATCTAAAAGTTATAAAAGATTTGTCAACTTTAAACAACATCCTGCATAGCATGGTATAAGTTAGAGACTTAACTAAGCAGTTAAGTAGGCATTGCATTTGTACTATTTAAATGAAATTAGCATTACTGACTTTATACCATATAGTGAGAGCAGTTAATTCCAGATTTATCTTTTAAATTCACCTGGTTAATGTGTTAACAAATTTTGTAAATTAATTCAAAGGTGCAAGAAAGAATTTTGTGAACTCTTATGGAATCCCCTGCTTAAAATGTGTCCCTGTCCCATTGCCCATGTTATAAGTCTCAACTCGTTCAGCATGTATAATCTAGCCCCTGCTTACTTGTGTAATCACAGCTTCTCCCCTCCCCCCCCACCCTTCTATTTAGGCTCCTACTTCTAATGCCAGACTCCATATTGAACTCTTTGGAGTCTTTTTCTGAACTCTCACACACGTGCTACAGTCTGCTTGAGACATACTTTGCATCTCTTCACCTGGGTGATACTTGACTATCTTTTATTCTCCTGCAAAACCTAAATGAGGCATGCCTTCTAGAAATTTTCCTATTCATCATTGTCTGTTTAGCCCCTAGAACAGTACCAGTACGTTAGTAATACTTGTTAAGTGAATGAATAGGTAAAAACATGTAAGTAAATACTTGTTAAGTGAATGAATCAGTACTCAACCTAAACACAAAGAATTGATGATAATTTTCCGTTACATGTGTAGCTGTATAACCTGTAAATTTTCAAATAGTATTTAATTAGAAAAAAAAGTAGAGGTGCTTTATTCTCCAGTATACATATTATGCCCTTCTTTATATAATACATCACATCTAAAATGGGTTGAAGTCTTCCTCCTTGTAATGCTGTGGGATTTGTAAATGCCTATGCAGCCATTCATTTTGATTTTGGTTTTTCAAAAAAAAAAAAAAATCAAACACAGTGACTACTGTAACAACACAGAAAAGAAGATTCTCCCAAAAAAGCTTTTCCTCTTAAATTTGTATCTAATGAAAATAAGTTTATAAGGGTATTTTTAAGGTAATCAAAATATTTAGATTGTTGATATGAAATACCAAAAACTATACAAAATGTCTCAAAAAGAGACATTAACATAAAGCAGTGAAGTTATGTAATCAGGTTGTTCCATTTAGCTTTTCCTTTTTGTAAAATTGTTGACATTCTGAAGAATTTTTTTTCAGATGCAGTTGCTTTTAGCCAGAGTCTGGGATCTAGGGGTAGTATAAAACAATTCTAAGAAAGTGAATGGTGTGTGAGCATTTTTTTTATTTGCTTCACAAGTAATTTACTTTAAAAAAAATTAACATCTGCTATTTTGAAGCTAATCTTAGTGTATTGAATGCTCTTAACCATTTCTCAATCCCACAGTCTTTTATCTTGCTTCTCCTGCTGTGTTCCCACCACCCCTGATCCCATTAGCAAACCTTGAGACAGCCTCAGACTTACCAAAGTACTGCTTTGGTTTCAGCTGCTCTTCTGCAAGAGGAAGTGAATGTTGGGGGTTTTCTCTGTGGTACAGTTGTGATAAAGCTGTGGTGGTCTTATCTCTCTCTTAGGTAGTGGCTCTTTATGACTACACAGCGAATCGATCAGATGAACTCACCATCCATCGTGGAGACATTATCCGAGTGTTTTTCAAAGATAATGAAGACTGGTGGTATGGCAGCGTAGGAAAGGGACAGGAAGGTTATTTTCCAGCTAATCATGTGGCTAGTGAAAGTAAGTTTTACACTCCCTTCCTCGTTTACTAGTATGGTATAACTGATAGTCCAAGATTTTATCATTTTCTACCCTTTTAATTTACTGTTTGTAACTTTTACAGATGTTTACCAATATGTATTCCTTTTCATTCTCAGGATGCAAAAAAATAAAAGGGGGGGAGGCACTAATATGACTACAAACCTACTACATTCTGAGATTGCAATATTTGCTTCAAGGACTTCTCATCCCAGGTGACTTGCCCATCCACCAACCTTCTTCAACCCCTTTTGCCTGCCAACTGCTTCGTGCCTGCTTATGTCAGCTCTTCTCCTGCCACAGTCACTCCTCAGTGGACAGGCACCTTAAGAACCTCTAGTTCCCCAGCTCCCATTCTTTCACTTTGTAGACCTGAGTCCTAGCTGGTCCCTGCTAAAACAAAACTACAGTAGATCCAGTAAATTAAGCCCTCACAGCTGAGGAAAAAGAAAGGAGCTGGAGAAGAAATCCTCAATATGAGTTTCTGAAAGCTAGTAAATTTACTACTAGGACTTGAGAGGTGAAAATAGAACTAACAGAGCCTGAGAATAAAACAGTTTAAAGACTCTGAGGAAAGGGAAGAAGTATAGCAGTGTGCCTTCAGCAGATGCTTCCTATCAGAAATTAACTTGCTGCTGGGGAGGAAAAAGCACAACACTTAGGAGTCAGGAGTTCTAATCCTAGCTTGAGGACTAGTACCGATATGCCTCAGTTTCTTCCTATATAAAATGAGGAAATTAAGCTTGATGATCTCTAAGCTTTCTTCCAGAAACACTATAATCATATAGTTGTGATTTAAAATGTAGTATAGGCAGTCTTGAGAACATCCTGTGTCAAACATTTATTACGTCTTTTGTTTCTGCAAAGAAGTAATTATTAGAAATAATAGTTGATGTTCAGTCTAGTCTGTGAAACTTCATTTAACCCAAACTATGGCTAAACAAAGGTACTATTGACTCCTAACCTAAGTTCTGAATTTTGGGAGCAAAAGAGATGAAAGGAGGAAGAATTTCTTCCATGAATATTGGTTGCTGGGCCAGGTTCCAGATGAAAGTATTTCTCTTTGGCACCCTCCCCCACCCTGTCTGCACCCAGGGCTCCCCGACCCAGTGTCTTAAGACGCTAAGCCTCCTTTCCTCAGCTCATCTGCTGCTCTCAGCACACTCCTCCCCTCAAAAGTGCTGTGTGTCAAAAATTACCCACTTTTCTCTCTCATAATAAAATTCTTAATTTTCTCTGTGCCACTGTTTTCTTTCCCTCTGAGAAGTAAACAGCTGACAGCTCTTAAACTCTAGCTGACTCTATTTTTATGTTTAAAAGAAGATACATAGTGGAGAAAACTTGCAGCAGTGTGGGAGGAGGAAATTTTAGGACAGGTTAATTCCTAGTCGTCTCTATAAACTCAGCACTTCTAACTTACAGATGATCACAGATACCCAAGCTCCTTCCCTCCTCTTTCCGGTGATGGCTTTCTCACAGGATCAACAACTAGAGTTCAGAAGGGGTAGCTTCTGTTTTTAAATCAAGAGCTGCCTGCATAATTGCAGTCACTTTGGATAGCTCTAATTTTAACTGGACATTTACAATCCATTGTTTCTTCCAGATACAAGTGAAAACATTTGAAATATTTTTTCACTTGACAACATAAAAAGATTGTGTAGTTCCAAGAAGGATGGTATTAGGTGCTTAAACTTTAGAGTCTGCTTAGTTTGTAGAAATAACCTTTTAAATATTTGATCTACTTTGCGTTAAAAATCCAATAAGATTTGTTTTTCTTCCATAATAATCAAATTGAGCCTTCTGAAGCATACCACAATGGTGGTTGGTGGCTATATGCAAAAATCAATTACATGTCAGATGGACCTAGAGGGTATTATGCTAAAAAAGTGAAACATGTCAAAGATAAATATCATATGATTCCACTTACATGTGGAGTCTTAAAAACAAAACAAACAAAAACCTAGAAACTGACTCAAATACAAACTAGTGGTTGCTGGAGTGGAGGGGTGTTGGGATATAGGCAAAATAGAAAGGGATTAAGAGGTAATAATTTCCATTTATAAAATATGTAAGTCACAGGGATAAGAAGTACAGCATAGGGAATGTAGTCAATTATATTGTAGTAACTATGGAAATCGATAGTAACTATACTTGTCATGGTAAGCATTTCATAATGTATATAAATACTGAATCACTGTGTTGTACACCTGAAATTAATGTAATATCATGTGTTGACTCTAATTCAATAAAAAATAAATTAATTGAAACATTTTTAATCGAAAGTTCCACATATCAAGTAGTAATCATCCTTTGACTGCCAAAATGCCATATTATATCCCAGAATAATTGATGTTTTCTTTTGGGATTAGTCATTGCTTATTGAAAAAGCTCTGTATAGGCCAGAACAAACAAAAAGTTCTCAGAAAACCTAAGAAATATAATGGCTGAATTCTCATCTCATCAGGGGTTGGTCTCCTTTCTTTTTATCCCACTTTTTACCTGAGTTTTTAAAAAATTCATCTGCCCAGTTTTAACAGTAGAAAAAAGACTGTCAGCAGCATAATATTCCATTCTAAAAATAGTAGGAAAATTTGTCTTTGATCTTTATCTGAAGCCAGATATGCAAAGCAAAATATCTAAAAGAGTGTACATATATGAATAGAATCTCCACCAAGTGCTCAATTGAAAGCCATGTCCTCAGAGAGAACTACTCAGTATAAGACGTTGGTACACCATTATTATAAAGGACTTATTCCCTTTGTACCTTAAGCCACTGGAAAGAAAAACATGATCAGCTTTCCTCAATCATATCTAACATCCTTTCCACTAAGAGATAAACCCAATAATTAAATCAACCCATACACAAAGCCAATTAATATACCTCATAATTTTAGAATTTTGATCAGGTGTATTTTAACAATTTTTCTCAATTCAGAGTTGCCCAAGTCATTTAACCAGAACAGAGTTTCTTCTTAGCCCTTTCAAATTCCCACATAACTTTTAGATTCAACACCATGTGAAGACTGATGGGATTATGTAGATAATAATTTTAGATTATAAGAATCTCAGATTCAACACTTTGAATAGATTCAATATTGTAAACAGTCCTAGCACTGTATTTGTTTCATATCCTTTTCCCAAATAATCCTTTCTCCACACCTCTGCCTGGCAAAAATCCTACCTATTCTTCAGAGTTTGACACACCTACCTCTTTTTCCATTAAGCATTTGCCATCCCCACAGCAGAATTTGCCTTTGTTAGTGTTTCTTTCAGCTAATGTCACATTCTATTTTATAGTACAGTTACTTGTAACATGTAACATACCTGACTCTGACCAGATTATAAGCTCCTTGAGAGCAAAGACTGTCTCTTGATCATCTTTATATCTCCTCCAGCTGTACCTGGCAGATAACTTTGCATATAACAGCTTCCTGGTAAATGTTTATTGAGATAAAATGAAATAAGCATTTGCATGACCATGTAGTAAGTGAAAATGGCACCTTCTACATTCCTGAAATCATGCTAATCAAAATTAACCACTTACAAATTATGTTCTTTTGATAACTAATGTGTTAAGACTGTAATATAAATCATCTGGACCGTAAGTGCTTGATAGCTTGTTACACCAAGAAAATGAATATCATAGTTTCTTAGTTTCATATTTGCCACCTCCAACATTGTTTTTATCCCCATGGAACAGTTTTCCTCAGTTTAATTACATGAATTCCTTGTTTAATTCCAGCACTGTATCAAGGACTGCCTCCAGAGATAAAGGAGCGATCCCCTCCTTTAACCCCCAAGGAAAAAACCAAAATGGAAAAACCTTTTTCAGCTTTTCAAAAGGTAAATGTTTCAAGAATATGTATTGCATTTCTACTTTGATTTTCACTCTCTGGATGAAATACTATTTTATTTTTCATGCTTATGTTCTTCATTATTTACATTGTTATTTCTTTTAGTATTGGCACCAACATTATGAAATACATAAGGCAAATATCATTATAGCCATTTTCCAGATAAGGAAACTGAGGAGGCTCAGAGATATTGAAGTAGACCCTCAACTCACAGAGACTTGGTGGAATGAGGGCCCTAGTGGAACTTGCGATTCTATTTCCATCCTACACTTGTTTCTGTGATTGTGAAACTGACACTGTCATATCCCCACCGGGGGGTACACATTTATGCCAAAGGTCCTTGGAAGCCACAAATTAAATATGTTCTGTCTTCTTAGGGCATTCCTTTTACTTGCTAGTGATTCAAAATGTTTTCAGGTTAAAACAAATGTGGATAGGCTGTCGCTCAGAGAACTGTTAATGTATTTTAGCCTGTGCTATCAAATCCCTCAGGATATTACTTGTGGAACTTACTATATGACATTAGTTCTTACCTTGGACTTAATAACTTTGCTTCTTCATGATATCCATGAACATATTTATTTATAAAATATATATGTATAATTTTCTTTTTACAAATACCATGTTATGATGGAGTGTCTTGACACTTGAGCCTGTCGTGTATCATTCAGTCATTCAGGCTGTATTTATTGAGTGCTTAGTGCCATGCTGAGAACTCTATTAGTCTGCACTGAAAGAGGATGGAGTATCAAGGCTCTAGGCCTTGAGGAGCTTAGACTGGCGGGTGAGATACCTGCAAGCAGATAGTTCCAACAGACTATGGTAGGAACTGTAATGAAGATATGTACATAATGCACTGGGAACACACAGGAAGAAACCCTCCAAATCTACCCTGGGGAGTCCAGGAATAGTTCCCTGTGCTTACGCTGAGACGTATAAGATGAAAGAGTATGTGCTGGGTAAAAGATCTTAGGAAAAAAATATTCTAACAGAGGGAATAACTTGAGTAAGGTGTGGTATGGTATGGTTATGATTGGGGAGCACAGGATCCTATGGAGAGAAAGATAAGAGAAAGCAGGAGTCGGGCCGTGGTGAGTCTAGTGTACTCTGCTAAGATGCCTAGATTGTATCCTTCAAACAAAGGGGATCCCTTAGGGAAGGCAATCCTAGGAATTACATGTACAAATTTTCATGTTAAAAATATTCTAGTGACAGCATGTTGGTTAGATTATAAATACCTAAGACCTGGGACAGGGATATTAGTTAGTTATCCTTGAAATAAAATATAAAAGCCTGTATTAGTGGGGATGGAGGGGAGGCATCATAAGGTATAATTGGCAGGATTTTATGATTGGTTGAATGTGATTAGTGAAGTTGGAATCTAGGATTGTGCTAAGGGTCCTGGTTTATTATATAACCAAATGGATAGTGATACCACAGAAATAATAAAAGAATAAGGAAGATTTGGAGAAAGACAGACAGGAATGGTGTGGAGCATAGGCTGTGATGAGTTCAGTTTTAGATATCTTGATTAGTAGTGTCTATAGTGGTCCATTCACTACAGAGCCAGAAATGCAGGGTTGGAATTTGAGGGAAGGGAGCACTTCAAAATAAAATGGGAAGGAGTTAGTGTATTTATTTTATTATATCAGTAGAGCTAAAGCTTGTAGTGGAGATAACCCAGAAAATTCTGAGAAAAGAAGGCCAAGGACAGAATCCCAGTTGAACACTTTTGGAAGTATTTAAGGAGTAATCAGAGGAAGAGGAGATGATTAAGAAAGAATAATAGAAGTGGAAGGGAAGGAGCAGAAGAAAGAAGTGCCCTGGAAGCCAGGGGAGAGAGAGATTCAGAGGGAACAGTCGCTGGTGTCCGAGACAGCCAGTCGGCTAGGTTGTCTAAGCACATACTATCAGGGGTCAATTCTATGACAAGGATTGAAGAGTGCAACAGCAGTTCCTTGGCAAGGAACTCACAGAAGTCATTCCCATAGCTTCACTTGAAGAAAATAGCTCAGGCACTGGCTGGAGGGAGACCTGGCTCCAGGAATGACTTTTTAAATACTGGAGTGACACATAAAAATTTATACTAAGGAGACAAAGCCAAAAAATATGTTCAAATTAAAGATAGATGAAGAAAGCACAGATGGATCTTGAAGGAAGCAGGTTTTTCTCAGAAAGACAGGTTGATAGATTATCTTGACTTGGAGGAGTGGTTCTCTACTGAGAGTGACATTGCCTCCCAAGATGCATTTGGCAAGGCCTAGAAACATTCTTGCAAATATTTGGAAAGAGGGGAGTACTCCTGGCATCTAGTGGGCAGCGGTCACAGATGTTGCTAATCATCCTAAATGCACAGAACAGCCCCTATCAACAAAGGATTATCTGACCAAAAATATCAGCAGTGCTGAGCTTAGAACAGTACCCCTGAGATGGGTAAATGTGAAAGAGGATACAGATAAGCTGATAGGTTGATATCCTTAATCTAAACATTAAGGATATCTTTATGTTCTCCAGTACAGAAAGTCCACTGAGGGTCAAAGGAGTGAGATAGGAATAATAGTGACCATTAAAATATTTGTAAGGACAGTAGGAGCAGGAGCTCATTTAGGACATATAAAGATATTCCTGAGTAGTTTTGGAAGCTGCTGTTTGGATACCATAGAAATGTAGTTGGCACATTCTTTGTAGTTGGATTTTTTTCTTCAGTAGTGCTCAGCATTCGCCATTGCAGTGGAGAAGGTAGGTTTGGTTTGATACATAATTGGAGTTGTGGATGAGATAGAGGATAAGAGACTGATAGCATTGGAAAGAGTGTCTGGAGTGGCCCACATGGAGGATCAGCCAGATGGGAAAGGGTGCGGAATCAGAAGACTGGCCTGCTTAGAAAGCAAGGTTCTCTGCAAGGTAGCAGTAAGCCACCCATGCCCAGAAGGGCACATAGTGTTACACACTAAAGGAGCTATGGTCTCTAAGTCCATAAATCTTTTGCTTATTTAGTATTTCAGATGTCAAGCATCTCAAGGTTATGATAAATTAATAGAGTTGTGTATAAGAGCTGATGGGAAATTGGAGGACATGTTACTAGAACTGAGCTGGCCAAGGTGGCAGGACCCAGGGTATTGGACAGGTTGTTCTCTTGGACATTAAAAGTCCAAGATGATTGTAAGAATTGGGATGAAGGGAACACTGATGAATCAGGGGCTGAAGTCCTTAGTTCTTGTATTAGAGCAGATGTCTCAACCTTGCTTCACATTGAAATCACCTAAGAAATTTAAAAACTAAGCACTGATGCCTGCTCCTACACCCACAGGTTGTTTTAATTGGTCTGGAATGGGACCTTAGCATGCAGTAGATTGCAAAAGCTTTCCAGGTGATTTTAATGTGCAACATTAACCACTGTGTTAGAGTGACCACAAGGTCCAAAGGTAACAGCTGCAAAGATAAGTAGACAGTGTTATAGCCTGGTGTCGAGACACTTTGAAAGTGTCATAGCCTAAAATCAGCAACAGAGAGCTGAGAGGAGGTCAGTGTTAACTCCAGGCGCCTGGAGTCCATGGCTGGCTATATGTGAGAATGAACAGTTTGTGTTTGCAAAGAACTGAAAGAAAACTGCCTTTTCAGTAAAACGCCAGTTACGAATACAGCAAGGGTAAATGGTTGCCTCTGACAATATGGGGACTACAAAGGACACAGAAGAAAGGATTGGCAAGGAATTTGACTATGGGCAAATGCTAATTGTGTGATATGGCCCATTGTTTGGAATTCAGCACCAGATTTAAGAATTTAGGAAGATGCTAATGTAAATCTGCAGCTTAAAGATACTTGATGCAATGAAAGCATTTATAACATTGGCAGAGGGAGTCACTGGGACAACTATAGTATTTGTGGTCTGTGTCAAGTACTGTGCCAGACTCTATGAAAGAAACAACTTTTACTTGTAGTAGCTTACTGATACCCCTGACTGTGCATCCTGCTGACCTTTGAAGCTGGTGTTCCCTAACCCCACCTCTGTGTGTGATGACCAGTAGCCTTGAACTAAGTCTCCCTCAGCCAGAGAGGATGTAAAGAACGTGTCAGTGTTTTACTGGTTTTCTATGAGGCAAGGCATTATCCCCTGCTCCTCTTGAAGCACCTGTGGTCCTCCAGCTAGAGACCTCTTACCTGCTTCTAAGACCCACAGTTTTCACTGCCTGTGCCACTCCTGTACTTAGAAAAACTCACTGCATCATAGGCTTAATTTAGACTTAGCTGATTTTTTAATCCTGTGTTCCTTTTCCTCTCACAGACCTATCTCCATGCTTAAAATATACCTTCAAATTCATACCCCAGCAGACGAATTCTTCACATATCCAGCTTGATCTATGAGATCTATGAGATCTGCTTTGTGCCAATTCCACTACTGCCCAGACTCATAGATCTCAAGAAACTTGCAAGCATACAAAGCAAAACATTTAAAAACTTAAAATAGATAAAGCAAGGAAAATTGCAGAGGATGAGAATCTGCTTGGGCAAGGGAGAAGCAAAGTGCTCATGGACGAGATAGACTCGAATTGGGCTTTAAACTTTAAGATGCATGGATTTCTTTTGTGTTTTATCTGAATCCCTGTGTTAGAATAGAATCCTACATATATTTTTCCACTTAGGAAGGTACCACATATATAGTTAGATAATGTTTTACTTCCCTGTGGAAGAAAGTATAAACAATAATTGATGCTTATACAAAAAGAAGGCCCTGAAAAACATTAAGGTTTTCCCAAGTAATCAAAATGCCTTGGGTACACTCTGAGTCATGATGTAAACAACCAGCTTTTGAAAAATGTGTAACTAGGCTCTTAGCACCTGGTATAGTTGCATTTCTTCACTTCCTTTATAAGAATATATATGATTTGATTTTATCAAGATCCTGCCTTTAAACCTACTACAAATTCTATCAGATGTTTAATTTCATGTGCGTTTTATTTTTATTACCATATGTAAGATATGTTTAAAAAAATAAAAAGATGAAAAGTAGTCTCTGATAAGTGACTAGAATGGGAGGGTTTCCTAAATACATAGAATCAGAGTTGGTGACATGAAAGGGACCTTAGAGATCATCCCTGGTGATTCTCGTCAACTTCATTTTACAGATGAGAAATCAAGATCCAGAAAAGCTAGAGGCTCATTCAGAATGATCCTCCCACTAGACTCTTGGCCTCTGTGTTCTCAGGCCAGTGCCCTTTTTCCTCCACCACAACAGACACACACACACACAGACAGCTGTTACCTGCACTGCTGCCACATTTTGTGTCATGCTGGTTTTTTACGTACCTGTGTTACGCTTATTCCATTGTACCTTTCTTCATGTCTTTAGAAGAACTATACTTCTTTAGAAGAACTGTACTTCTTTAGAAGACATAAAGTCTTTAGAATTGTATTCTTTCTACTTTTTAAGGAAAAAAGGAGAGAAATCTCCTCAATCGTTTTTTTTTTTAATATCTATTTAAGCTGTAGAATAAAAAGTAAAATTATACCTTTCATGAGCTTGGCAGCTGCTGGATCTTACAAATTCTTCCAAGTAGAACACACCTGTTTGTTGCTGACTGTGCCAGGTACCTCCCCACATTTCATCTGATTCATTGAAATGTTAGTCGGTGATGGCAACATTTGGCTGTTCATGGCAGGAGGAGGAGATGAGGCTGGAGCTTGTTTTTCTCCATGATAGGCCAGAGAGTCCCTGAACAAAGCAGAAATTACCTGTACCACAGGGAAGTGAGAGCAGAAGAATGTTTTCCTCAAGCTTATTACAGAGCATTTTTATTAGTGTGTTATAAAGTTGCATATAATAGAGAAGGAGAGCTATCTGAGAGGAAAGAAACTCAAGCGTTAAAAAGTAATACCGACTACCTTGGTTTATTTGTGTTTGTATTTTGGACCTTTTCTTTGGGCTTTTTGTTTGTGTTAGCCTAAACATTAACTTACTACATTCACTTATTTGGGGGTGGGGGAGTTGTTAAAATTCATTTTTTTTAAATTTGTAATTATTTTAAGTTGTACTATAAAAGTAATATATGCTCATAGATTTTAAAAAATTCAACCAATAAATAGTGTGTGTAAATGACAAAACTCCTCTATCCTGCAAATAGTCATGTTCACTGTTTCTTGCCTGTCCTGCTGAAAGTATTGTCTGCATATGTAAATATACATATTTTAATTCATATCTGTTCTTTGTTTTGATGAAACTAGAATCATTCTTAATATTCTAATTTTTTCTTCCATCAGTATATATTGAGCATATTTTCTTATAGCACAGACAATTCTTTTTTAACAGCTTCAAGGGTATTCAAATGCCCAATTTTCTTTTTTTAATTCTTCAAATGCCCAGTTTTTTTATTTCTGAAAATGCTTGCTTTTATTTATTTGTTTTATTTCTAAAAAGTGAAACCCAAAGTAAACCCCCCCCCAGAAAAAGTACTTTCTACCTTCCGTAAATGTTTCAACATTGACACAACCAAGTATATTTTTCCTAAGTGCCAGTAGTGATTATGAACAGGAATGTTAGATTATTTCTGCTTGAATGTGGAAAAATTACTGTGATGTTTTTGCTTATGTCTTTCCCTAAAAACTCATTAAATGGATAATAGGTATTAGCTTTGCTATTCCAAGAAAATTACAAAAATATCCATTATCACTCATCTCTTTATATGCAAAGAGTGTTTTAAATTTTCAGTATTTTACTTAGCACATAGTCAGAGAGAACAGGACAGGTTACTTCAAAAGAGCTGGCTCCTAAACCAAAATGCATACTCCAGTTATATTCAAGAACAGCTATTTTCTCATCTAGTCCAAAACAAGAACAGAGAACTCAAAACATCAGATAGCTCAGTGGTAGTTCCTCTTCCAGCCACACACGCATGCGAAATTTTACTAACTTTTACATTGGTAAATCTGTCAACCTCTCAGTAAAACAGTAGGCAAAAAAAAAAAAAAAAAAGCCTTCAATGGGTGTGTCTGTCTTAGTGTACAAAATATCTAATTTTCATATAATATTCTGATTTTTTTCTTCTACCAATTTTAATTCTAAGAGTAGGCAATTTATTAAAGCCTAGATTAACTGTGCTATAAATTACTACTTTCAAAAACTACTTCATATAGAAAAATTTTCTATTTACTAGTCCTTGTACCAAGATTGCATCTGAATTATTCTTAACCATAGGAATAATATGATTTTATTAGTGTGTTGAATACTACAGGTTTATAACAGACAGTGGTTATTGGGGTATGGTGATGTGTCTCATGAAGTCAATGCAGACAGCACTGATATGTATTTCTTTTTTCCATAACTTAGAAATATTTTGACAAAAAAACATTAATTTTAAAAAATGCTATTTACTTTTGAAAAACATCTCTTAATCTATAGGATAACATATCCCAGAAAGAAAGTGAGTGGGAGCTTGATGATGTAATACCACAGCTAGCATGAATCACTTCCCACTCACAGATTCCACTCCCAACAATGAAGTCCCTAAGTAATGTACTGGAAGAACTCTAAAAACTTCCAGAATATCTTTTACCCTGGAAGGAACCCGTAAGGTCTGACTTTTTAAAGATCTGATGTCCAGTTTTGCTACTAATTCTCCTGATACACCCTTGCCTCAGCCCATTGTATTTGCCATGTGTACTTGAGCCCCTGCTTTCTCTTCCCCACAGTAGCTGTGTTTCTTGTTGCCGTGGGCAATCCCCCTCCATGTTTCCAGGACCCTCTTACCATCAACAGACTGAGCCCCAGACTGTTGGTCTTCTCAGTTTATCGAGCCCAAGAGCAGTACCTAGATCATTGCCCATGATTCTGAAATGAAGAGGCTGCAAAAGAATCCCCCTGTAGTCTCCATTCCAAAACTAGGTTGGAGAATGTGTCACTTCCTCTTCCTAACTCCTATTACTTGAAATTTACACAAAATAATATACAGGTAGAATTGTTTTCCAATTTAGCAACCACTCTGAGTCTCTGAGCCCAGCCTCTATCACATCTCATTTTCTTATATAGATCTTCCAGGAAAACACAGTTCAGACAGTAATATAAATTCTCAGTAAATATTTCACAATCGTTCCAATAAACCATTGATAAATATTTGTGGGACATTCCTTCATGACTTTGAAAATGTGAATATGGTTTTTAATCTATGAATAATGAGTATACATAAAAGTATAAAATAAGTGATGTTGTACTGGGTCAAACCAAAGTTCCACTTAGCTCAATACTCTCTTTTTGACTTTAAGGGTTGTTTGATGATTTTTCTCCATGATGATATTTTCTTAGGTTGACCTAAATACCAGTAACATGCCTCTAATAATCTATTACAGATTTAAAATGTGAAAGATGTTATTGGCAGAACTTCCCACTAATCATTCCTAGTCATAAATTACCCTTTAGATAATGACAGGATTGCTTATTATAAGTCACCCTGCCTTCTGACTTGGCAGTCAGCATGTCCTTTCTTTGGAAGGTCTCTGACACCCTAACTCTGCCATCCTCTTGGCTTGTTAAGCACTCCAGGGTTTCTCAGCTCTGGCTCTGCTGGTGTTCAGGACTAGAATTCTCAGTTTTGAGGCAGTATGTTGTGCGTTGTAGGACACTCAGTAGCATCTCTGGCCTCTGTCCACTAGATGCGCTAACCCCCTCCAGTTGTGACAACCAAAAAATACCTTCCAAACATTGCCAAGTTTCCCCTGGGGCTCAGAATCACCACATGCTCTGCTCCACCCCCAGGTGAGAACTACTGCTTTATTTTAATAGGAAAAAATATACAGTATTGTGTGGTAAATATGTACATATATATTATATCCACATATATACATTGCATATGTAATATTTTATATATATTTACATTAGTATTCAAATGTGTTTTTCCTTAACTTAAAAGTCCTGTTTTAAGATCCTGTTTGTAAGATAAATTCTAGCTGAAATAAGCAGACAAAGAGAGGCAACAAAGGGCCAGGTAATTCATTTAAATACCCCCGGGTGAGGTTCTGTGGCCTTCTTGTCACAGGCCAGAGAAGTCACACCCAGTTGGGGAGGTGGGGGGCTTATAAGGGATTGGGGGGGAGGAGTGGGCAAGCTATTTTAGGGGGTGTGGAGAGGTATGATTGGCTAATGGTGACATAATAGACAACTAGAAACTTTTTTTCCTTCCAAGAGGGAGGAGGCTGACATCCGGGTCTTAGTTGGCACATCAGGATGGAATTCAGGGAGAGCTGTCCCCTTTCCATATATGGCATGGACTTTGGGGTCTGGTCTGTTCTCCCCCTATGGCATCTCTCTGTTATGTTTGCATGTCCTTGTTTTTCCTTTCTCCAGCCTAACATTCCAGCCTTTTGGTCATAATGGGCGACGACTCAATCTGGCTACTTCTGGCTGACAAGGGACGTCGTGGGGGTTTGAGGCTGGTATTAGGCCAAAGGAGGGGGTTCAGTGGGAAGAGGTGCGTAATGGTGAAGTAACATCTGGTTGGTGGTGACCCGGGTCATCTGGGTTAGCTGCTGTTGGAGGAACCTGAGTACACAAGGGGCAACTAAGAGTAAACCACAAACTGTTATTAAGGGGCCCAGTAAGGGCATTAGCCAGGCTATTATGGGGGACTGGAATTCTGGATCAAGTTCACATCTCAATGACCAGCATTAGGATTCAGCATAGATAAGACTGCATTCTTGAAACAATACTTTTCTCCAAAATCACCCTTATTCTTATTAGAAGTAGCCAGATTAAGAAAATAATTAACAGTTGGTTTGATTATTTGCATAAGTGCAGCAAGAAGAGCAATTGATTACATAGGCTCTTTTAAATATGCTTTGCTGGAACTTTTTGTAAGGAATTTCAGATTGAATTTTTAAAGGCCTCTCTAGGCCAGAAAGCCAAGTAAGACTTGCCCTCAGGTTTTGCCTGCGGTACTTGTAGATTTGGGTGAATTCCTCTCTTCTCAAGGTTAAGACATCGTGAGGTTCCTGCACCTGCCAGGAAATGACCTTCCTTACTCACCTGGTAAGGCTGCCGGGAACCCTGTAAGCAAGGTACCAGGCCAGTTCTTCCAAGGGGCTTTGTTGGCTCTATAAAGTCAACCTTAGTTCCTTAAAGCTTTTCATATCTGAGCTTACACACATGTCTCTCAGGTATGACATTCCAGTCAAAGCCTTGGTAGTACAACCAGTGTTTTTAATTGGTCCTCTTACAAGGAAAGCAGGTTCTTATTGAACTTATGCAAATAAACATACTGCCATGAAATATAAAAATAGTCACTGAAGTTTTTAAATTCTGGAGGAATCAGGTAGAGAGAAAGATAGTTTCAATTCTGCTTATAAAGGCAGTCATTTACTAAACTGTTGTCAGCTTAAGAGAAAAAGCTTAAAACACTTTATCAACAACATTTGAAACAAAAAGCCACCAAAATCATCTTCCTTAGTTTACTTAATCTTATGTAACTAATACCTGTTCTGCTGAAATCTAGTTTTTTACTAGTTTAGGAGTAATAAAACAGTGAGTATAGATGACAGAAGATTTACAAATGACAATGGTTAAAGATCTGATGAGAGCTTACTGTAAGACAGTTGTTATAAAGAAATTTGGATATTTCTGTAACACAAAACATTCTGTAACAAAGTTTAGCATCATTCCTTTTGACAGAGCCCTCCAGGCAATTAAGCAGGTAATTATATATCAGATAAATAAGCCAAATTAGCCAAATAGTTTCTCCAATGAGAAAAAGGTTTTCTGACATGTTCCAGGGGCTCTCTGGAAAATATCAGAGTTAACTAGAGGCAAAATAACTTTTTTGAATTTGATTTTGGGAAGTTGTTAAAAGTTTTAAGGCACTTGCTTAAATAGGACCATAGGTTGCTATGAAGCAACACTTATCTAATTAACTAGAATGACAACAAAGTACTTCAAAGGCAAATAAAGAAGGTTACACAGTTGTTATCAAAGTTTAGCTTTTAGTCCTTTTAATATTAAGATCTCATTTTCTTAAAGACTCCGAGAACTCACTGAGACTTTAAGCATAAGAAACTGCTTTGATAAAACAATTAGAAGAACTTTCTGCAATCTTTCAATATTAAGAGCAGACTAAGAGTTAAGAAAACTTTGTCTTTTTAACTGAAAACAAAATTCTAATTTTGCTGTGTACTTGATACTGAGACTCATTTGCTTTAATTTTATATAGCATGACCATATTAAATTCTTCTACAAACTCTTTACAACTTTCTTTTTACATTTAGATCTCTCTTTCTAAATAAACACCTGTACTTTAGAACAAAGTTACTTTATCTTATCAAGAGTATTTTTTAGCATGCAGAAATGTTTTTCTTACTACTTTAAGTAGTTTTGATTAGAACTTTAAACTATTACTTTAACCTTCAGTGAACACTGAAAAATAGGCTACTGTAAACTATTACACTAGCATTCTTCAGATTGATACATTTATGAATGTATATTATCATTTTTGGAAATGTGCTTTATAGCACAATTTCTTATTAGGCACAAAATATGTCTATATAACTTAGCAAACTTTAAGAATTTTGGTTACTACAAAAATTCTCAGGCTGTTTGCATATATATATAATGTTATACATTAATACAGTATTATTATTAAGATATTTATTTGCTAGGCTTGTTTACTTATTTTTAGCAACTATGCTAGATTACTTACAAAACTTTTACTGAATGTTAGACAAAGCCAAGCCTTTAAGCATTTTATTCTTAAAAGATTTAGCAGATAACATTGACTTAAATGACCTTAGGTAAACTTAGGCAGCTGATAACAACAAGGACATGCCAGCCTCAGCTAAACTCAAATTAGCATTAATGCTTAACATTTTTTACTAGATTCTCTGGAAGTTCCAGAATGCCCAATCCTCACAAGCGCTTGTTTTTAAATAAAATATTTTTCATCTATACACCTAGACACACAAACGTACAAACTGAGATACAACGACTACAGTCAGCAACACTTTTTTCATAAAAACATATACACAGATAGACAAACCGATACAAAGACTTGAGTCAGATATCCAATTGCCCTCTCTCTTCTCAGCTTTTTGTCTGTGCCTTCTGGAACTAGAGGGTGGGAGGGGCGTGTTCTGGTGGGGGAAGAGGGTGGTGAAGGCGGAAAGAGAGGGGGAGGGGGTGGTGCAGCCACCGGAAGAGGAGAGCAGGACAGCGGCATGGTTGAGAATGCAGGACTTTAAGATGGAGGCGACACGTGTGAAGACAAAGGACTTAAAGATGGTGGTGGAGAGAGGGGGAGGGGATTGCGAGCTGAGGGAGGTGGGTGACTGAGGTTTTCTGGTGGATCTGAAAAGGAAGGACTGAGCAGAGTAAGAGGCTGACAAACTTTAACTGGAGATCAGGCTAGGAGAACCTGAGTTATAGAACACTTAACATAAAGGTCTTGATGGGAGTGCCAAGTCCAAAAAGCCTGCACATACGGGATTTCATTCTACTTTCTGCTCCGGTGGCAATAATTAGTTAAGTCGGTGAGGAGGCTAAAATCAAAAGTTCCCTCAGGGGGCCACTGAGATTGGTTGTCCAAGGGATACTGAGGCCCGGCCTCAGAGCAAAGGAAGACTAACTTCCATTTGTGAACTTCCCAGGACAAATACAGAGTATCCAGATTAGAAATGAGACACCGCAGCGGGGTCTGAGCCTCTGCTTTCATGGGCTGGTTCCTCACGTCTGCGACCACTTCCCAAAAAAAGTCCCGCTGAGAGGAGCGCCCAGCGTCCCAAGCGCACCAAGTCAGGGGAGACGGGCTGGGAGCCTGGGTGAGGGACGTCTCCCCCACTGCAGGGCCAGGGGCGAGTATCCCGGATACTCACAACGGATGGGCTGAATACCCAAGACCTGGACGTAGCTACGATTTCGGACATACTAGGTGAAACGGAGTTAGGAAGGGAAGCAGACCAGGGGAAACTGGGGGACTCACCGGAAAATAGTCCACACAACGGAGAGCAGGCTGAGGTCCTGGGTCGGGGAAAGAGGGGGCGGGGCCGCCGGTGGCCGGTCGGGGCCCCGCACTCACACTCCTCCCGGGTTTCGGCGCCAAATGTAAGATAAATTCTAGCCGGAATAAGCAGGCAAAGAGAGGCAACAAAGGGCCAGGTAATTTATTTAAATACCCCCGGGTGAGGTTCTGTGGCCTTCTTGTCACAGGCCAGAGAAGTCACACCCAGTTGGGGAGGTGGGGGGCTTATAAGGGATTGGGGGGGAGGAGTGGGCAAGCTATTTTAGGGGGTGTGGAGAGGTATGATTGGCTAATGGTGACATAATAGACAACTAGAAACTTTTTTTCCTTCCAAGAGGGAGGAGGCTGACATCCGGGTCTTAGTTGGCACATCAGGATGAAATTCAGGGAGAGCTGTCCCCTTTTCATATACAGCACGGACTTTGGGGTCTGGTCTGTTCTCCCCCTATGGCATCTCTCTGTTATGTTTGCATGTCCTTGTTTTTCCTTTCTCCAGCCTAACACTGTTAATGAAATACTACTTTCATTTTTCCATGATTAGCAAGTATGTAAGTAGTGGTATTGGATTTATTAATTTCCCTACTTAAAAACAACAGCTTCACTCACATAAAGGTACATCCAGCTGTGTGAGGCTCAGTGTGATGAGTACAATAAAATCTCTCTTAGTGAAATTGTCTAATGACTAGCATTTATTTACTTTGCTTGAGAAGTAACTGTAAGTTAATCTTTCCATAAACCATGGAAAATTAACTGTATGCAATGTTCTTGGCAGTCCCCGTAATGTGGTTATAATGGTCTCAAATTTTAACATGGCTCTCCATTAGTTGATGTAAAAAGGGAAGAATCTTTTTTTATTTAAATGTCTCTTTTATCCATACAAACCATGCATACAATAAAAGATCTCTTTCAACATATGTAAGTACAGATATTGTTTTATTGCTTTTACTGAACTTTTTTGTACTAAGTGAATCTTTTTCTTTTTACCTCTATTTCTTCTTCCCCATTACTGTGGGTATGTTTAAGCAGCAACCATCTTATACAAAGGAGATAGAATGTTTGACAGACTTCCAAAGGCTGACATCCCCTTTAAGAGAAAAATGCTTTCTGCCCAGGTCATGCCAACCTGCAGTCACTCACTAAAAAGCAGTGTCATGCTCAGGATTACTAGAGAGAAACATGCATGAGCCAAGAATGTGAAAGCTACTTACTGCCCTTTCCTTAAACTCCCTGGCAACTATAGGTCTAAATTATATTTCAAATTGAATTTTTCCATGAGAACTATCTTATAATCACGGTCACATTTTTTTGTCACAACTTCTGTAATAACCACAAGTACCATGTATAACATTTAGGCTGTTACAGCTGATAAATTTATACATTATAAACCTGTTAAAGAAGAAGAGGAAATTTAAAAGCAACTTGACCAAAAATTTTGTTTAACTTATATGCCATGTACACATACTGAGATAATACAGAGTAAGGTCCGCTTCACTTAGATCAGGCTGCAGACTGGCAGAACCTCCCCTTGATTAGAGGAATCACTTTTTCTCCCTTAGTGTCATATCATGTTGTTTGGCTCTTACTGCATTTATCACCTGCCACCTCAGTGCCAAGTTGTTTATACATAAACTTGCCGTCACTAAATGATGAGCCTCGCAGTCACTGTGTCTGTTTAATATTGTTTTTTGGGAGACAAATTGAAATCCTTGATGGGTAGGTTTGGTAAGAACCAAGATTCAAACCAGAGGAAGGAAAGAAAACAAGGGATGGGGGAGACCATAGGGGTCACAACAATTCAGGCTTATTGGATGCTAAGCTATGTTTACTAAGCTTCAGACCACAAATCAAGAATTATTCCTGAGCTCTCTTACCCCCACAAATTGCCAATTTGATATGTGCCAGATTAAAAGTAGTCCTCAAACTGGTAGACATCAGAATTACCTTGGCCACTTGTATTAAAATACCAGTGCCCACACTCTACCCTCTAAACATGCTCATCTCTCGGAGGTACTCCTTTATAATTCTGAAAGCCTCCTTTCTAGTCCCAAGAGTTATGGAATTTTGCTAGAGAATGCTCTTCCAGCCTCCTTAGAGGAATAACATGTCTATTCAAGCCCCTTGATCTCTAGACATAAACTTCCAGTTGACCTGACTGAAGAGCAGTCTGTAAGCCATTACACATGGCTGCATGAAACCAGTGGGGGTCAACTCCAAAATTCATCTTCCCCACAAGTTCCCACTTTACATATAGGGTGTTTTCAATAAATAATTATGATTTGATTAGGACAGAGCACCTAAAATCTTCATAGATCTATCAGAAATAAGATTAGAGAAGGTAGCAACGAAGAACAGTTAAACAGTAATTTGGTCATGCACAGAAACCACACTGAAAAACATGCAGAAAATTCTTGTTTTTCATAGTATTTCTGTTCTATAAATTCACCATGAACACTGAATTAGCAAATACTAAACTAATGCTTCTAAGGTTGAAATACAGGGTTACATTCCTGTGAGCCTCTGGTTACAACATTTTTATCAACCAGTTGATACATAACCTTGTTTTATGTGTTTCTGTTTAAAGATATTTTATTTTATATCATTGAATCATAAAAATTGAACTCATATCCAGCAGTAGTGGTATAACTTGTGCCTGAACAAAGCTTAACATACATATTTTATTGATGACATACATTGCAGCCTTCTTGCACTGAGTCACACTAGACAGCACTTAAGCACTATGCTTAGGAACCATTTTAAATTGCAAGATCACCAACAAAAATATAAAAATTGAAAAACATGGCACTAAGAAGATCACAAAAAGGATACTTGTTTACAGTATGAGAGCTGAAACAGTAAGTCAGGATATTAAAAACATGCCAAAGCATTAGAAGTTTCTGATGTTCCTACCTCAGCTGCAAATGTGTGCGTTAGGCAGCTCAAAAATTTTTCAGCACTGCACATTTGCACGTATTCAGGTGACTGTGAAAGTACAAGTATTGATTTGAGGATTACAAATAAAGTCATCATAATAAAGATGAAGGAAAAGGTCAGGCAAAGGAACTTGTGTCAAAAGAAAAAGTGTAACCTGCTACTTCTGGTGTGGCTCGTGCATATGATTGCTTTCTTCTAATCCTTTCTTTCTCTTTGGGTTTCTTGAACTTAGGGTCTGTGTCTTGTTCAATATTAATTCCTAGCATCTGGTGCAATGCAGGTATTCAGTAAATGTTTGTTGAATGAATAAGGGGTCAGGTAAATAAACAGGAGCAGCTGTGCTGAGGTGTTTATTAATCTTAAGTCAGACCTGACCCCTGTTGGGGACATGAACAGTGATGGTGTTGCACATAAGCAGGTGTTCTGCAGTGGACAGAGGGTTACAATGGACTTTGTAAAACTGTCAGGTCTCCTTCAGTCTCTCCAGTTTCCCTTCTTCACCTCCCATCACTGGGAATAGTTCAGTCACAAAAGATGAACTGGATGACCCAACTGATTCTTTAGTTTGTAGAAATTTAAAGAGACACCAGAGTGGCATTCTGTTTTCTGCCTTCATGGTTATCTACAGTTTTTACTCTCCCCAAACCAGGTCACTTAGACCACCAGGAAATAAATGTATGGAAGCAGCAATTATTTAGCAGTTTAATGCCTGACACATCCATAGCACTTGGAGTGTATGACTTGCATACTTGTCTAGACCAATCCCCAGGCCAGGGGGTAAACCAGTAGTACATTTCCTCACTTCTACTCTAGAATTTTATCATTGCTAATGAGTATCACATAACTGTATTCATTATTTCTGTGTCATATTTTTTATTCTCAGCCTTAATAAGGCTCATAGTCTTGATCATCTTTTTTGTTCTTCCTGAATGAATCACTACCCCATTATAATGCCTGGTCAAAATGTCCATGTTTCTCAAGCTCCTAAAATTTGTACGCCAAGTTGACTCTGTCTCCATGCTTTATTTCAAAGAGAAGTCATCCATCATTAATTCCCTCAACTTCTCATCCCTACTTACTCTGTAGTTCCGAAATTTCACCTTCTTCCTCCATCTGAGTTCAGATTTCAAAGAAAGAGGTGCCCTTCCTTACATTTTTTGGTCATTTCCCCCTCCCGCATTTTTATAGCCCTCACTCAATCAGTGATTCCCATCCAAACTCCTTCACCCTTTTGGCATCTTCATTATTTATTCATTTAACGTGTATTTTGTGTTAAAAACATGCCTACTGTTTTTCCAGGCCCTGTGTTGTAATGGTGAATGAAATAGAAATAGTCCCTCCACTTACCGAACTTACAGTCTAATGAGTGAGAGTAACCGTCATTAATGAGTAAGTCACAAAACTAATATAAGCAGTAAAGACAGTGAAAGGAAACTATGAGGCCATGTGGTGAGAAATGGATGGATTAGTTTTTATAAGAGGAACTAGGCAGGTGGGAGGATATATTTGAGGCATTAGAAACAACATTTGCAAAAGCCCTAAAGTGGCCATAAGTGCTCATTGAAGAAACTGGAAAACCAGCTGGTCACAGGGAAAGGAACAAGGGATGAAGGGCAGGATGGAGGGAGGGACCAAATCCAGCAGTTTCAGACCATGTAAAGATCACTCCACACCCCAACTTTCCAGGTCATTAACACCATTGTTTCTCTTATTCTCTCTTTCCTTAATTGTTGTAACATTGCATTTCTCCTGTTTCTCTCTCATTCTCTGGCTTTGCCTGCCACTATAAGACAAGAGCCTTCACCAAGATAGTTGTTGCAATTTTTTTTGTTTTTAATTTTTCTCTATTATTTTCTGGATTATCCCTTATACCCTCACAGTTTCAAAAAGTACTTGAGTATTTCAGATCTATCAAACACTACATCTGCAACCTGGCTCCTGTTCTGAATTTCCCAAGTGTATTTCTAGCTACCTACTAAGAATTTTAACATAGATATCTTTCTGGAATATCTGATCTAATATGCCCAAAACCAAATCTGTTTTTAAAAACCTGATATATTTTCTGTACTTCAATATGGTAATGAAATCATCATCTACCTTCACCTTTAAGGAGTTCTGTCTTGAAACAGTGGCCACATAGTCAAATATCAGGGAGGTTTGCAGCATAATAATATAAGCATTTTGATAGAGTTCTACTGGAAATGTGTAGGAGAACAGATAGAAATGGCCCCTGACCCAAGGTTAATATGGTAAGAAATGGTTTTCCAGAGGAGCTGATTTCTAAATTGAGTTTCATGGGCAGAAAAGCATTCCAGACAGACTGAATACTAAGATATGGTATACTTGGACCACCACAAATATTTAATCATGTCTGGAGCTTAGAATGTAATGTTAAAAACAGAAAGAGCTGAACCTGAACAAGTGGACAGGATCAAGAAGATCCTTTTATGGTATGCTAAGGAGCTAGATTTTATCCTAAACGTTAATAGGGAGCCATTGAGCCATTGAAGGATTTAAAGCATGAAGCAAATTGGTTGTAAAAGCTCTTCCTGGGAGCCCAGAAAAGACTAGAAAAATATGTACTGGAGGAAGACCAGAAGGGGCTGGTGCAGTAAGCCAAGCTAAACATAATGAGAAACTAGGATATGGTGACTAAATCCATGTGAATGAAAAGGAGACATCTAGGTTTCTAATTTGAATATCTCAGCATGTGAGAACTTCAGTCTGAGACATGTGAAGTTTGCACTGCCTGTGCAACAGCCAATTGCAGATATCTTTCAGACACCTATGGGACTCAGGAGAGATTTGCTGTGTTTACAAGATTTGCTGAAAACTAACAATTACCAAGCCATTTTGAAGAAAATTTGGGATCTGGGTTCAGAGTATGGATTTGGAAGCCATTAGCATAAACACTGGTTGAACCCATGGGAATAGAGGAGTATAAAGGAAAAACAAGGGCAAAGAGTAGAAGGCATTAAGGGATGCTATTTTTTTTTAAGAGTGAACTGAGAGGGAAGAGCTTGGGAAGGATATTGCTGTGAAGGATATTGCTCTGGTCCTTGACTACAGCAGTCTCCTACTTCATTCTCCAGTCTTCCGTGCACCTTTTACCTGCCTAATGGAGATACCTTCCTGAAAGAGCAATCAAGTCCAAGTCATGTGACTTAACAGCTCAGAAATCCTAGTTGGCTCTACATTTGCCTATAAAATCTAAGTTTTTATTTAGACCCCACCTCTCCCTCAAAGATTGAAAAGAAGTTCTGACCTACTTTTTCTCATCTTCCAAACCACCCTCCTAAGTTTGCTGCCTTGCAGACATACCATTCCAGCCCTCGTTCACCTTGTTCTCTCAAGTTGTCTAGTTTTTATGCTTTTAAATCAGAATTTCAGTTTATCCCTTAAGTTCTAGTTAAGTGCTCCCTCTCAGAAGCCTCCAGTTACAGGTCAAGGCTTCTATTCCTTATTTCCACACATTTTTCCTTTGTACCTTTATCATAATGTGTATCTCCCTCTCCTTTTTGTTGTATCCAAGCCTTTTCCCCTTTGATTATAAACTCTCAGAACCTACTCAGCTTAGTGCCCTCAGGGTGTCTAGCACAGTGCCTTGCCCATAGAGTGGTGTTCCATAAGTATTTGTTGTTGTGTTTAATTGGCACAATTAGTATCCAAAGCTATAAATCACTAATCAAGATGAATGCCTTGACTTTTTGTTTGAATATACTTCTAGAAACTTCATCTTAATGCGGAGGAATAGTTTGTCTTTCGGGAAAAGCATTATAACTGGAGAATTTAGCATCTAGTTCAACTCACATAATCGGTAATAAATTCTAAAATCAAAGAATCAATACCAAACTTATATGAATATTTAAAAATCACAAAATTGTGCTGCAGAAAACAGAATTTTAGCAGTAGAGGAAACCAGAAAGAGCTTGTCTAGCACAGTGATTTGTTGACTGTAGAACCCTACTCTTAAGGGCTCTGCAGGTATGACTGGGGAGGCAAGGTTTGCCAGGTCACCAAACCTAGCTTCACCTACAGTAATTCTATTTTTAAGTATTCATATATAAGGCTTTCAAACAAAATGATATTGAAAAATAGTTTTCCTATTATATCAGTTTGAAAACCTTCAGGCTACTTCTGTAACCTTGGTGACTCTGGGCCTCCATTTCCTCATCTGTGAAATATGAGAATGGTGCTATGATAGTTCAAGCTTATATTCACATCCCCGCCTGACCTTTTTCAAGTAAAAAGCAGACCGCAGGAGAGGCCTACATGGGCCACATAGAGAGTTGATGACAGAACCAAGACTGGAATTTAACCACCAAACCTGATTGTTTTTGGTCTATTTTCTTCCTCTTTTAAAGGTATCTACAAAGTGGGTATAAACAAATTATAGATATTAATTATATGGAAAGGTAGCTATCAGGAGGTATATAAATGGCATATAAAAATTGAGCTATACAATTGATTGTTTTAATAAAAATGAACCTCATTTATTCATTCCTTAGTCCTAATTTTAGAATCAGGTTTTAAAAGAATATTCATGATATACTACTATTCACAATAGCCTCAAATTTCAGATCCAAGTATCAGAAAATTGAAAAACCAAATTTCTGGTAGATTTACTCACTGTCTTAGTATTTTATGACATGAAAAAAGAAAACTCTACTGATATGTGCAATAAGTACATAATATCAGTGTGACTGCCATGTGTTCATTTATAAAAGATCAGAATAAACTAACCTATTCTGGAAAAAAAAAATTGAGCTATACTTACAAATTTGCCTTATTTAAAGCGGGTATGCTAGCTCCAGCGAACATTGAACATTCACCTAATTTTACTTTCATTCTTCAGGTTTATAGAAATATTTGGTTGAGTTGTTTGCATGGGCAATTTCTCTTTTACAAAGCTATTTATGAGTTGTTCTCTTCTTGGTAAATCTCCAAGTAATTAGTGGTGGCATTTAAAATCATTCCATTAATCATTCCTTTCATGTTTAAGTCTCTAAATGTAAAAGCATCACTAAGAAGTGAAGATTTGGGAAACAGGAGTCTCTAATTCTGGTCCTTTCATTCATCTCCTTTGCTTTGCTCATCTTCCTCTCTTCATCCCCTCCTCTCCAAATCAGGGGTATCCATGAAGAGGAAACGAAGTCACAAAACAACTGAGAGGTGTGTGTGGACAGGAGGGAACGAAGGGCAGTCGTCATGCTCCTTGGCCTTGTTAATGGTGGGGGTGCTGATGGGCTGATTGTATTATAGCCTTGGGGGCTTTCATGTGTAAAGATAAAATAAAACAAAACAGCTCACAGAGACACCTCCTTCTTCCCCCTCCTCCTGCCTCCATGCGTAACTACCCATATGGCGTGCTGCTGCCAAGACCAAGGAATGAGTGAGTAAAGGTGTTTAGAAGTGAAGTATTGGTCCTGGTTAAATAAGTGTCATTTTACATATAAGTGTTAAAACTGAATAATGTAGATACCCTACTAATTTGGGATTCATAGGATTTGAACATAGGTAAAGCCACCTTTACATCATGAGAAAGGACTTGTCTGCTCCAGATAGTGATTCAGTAACACAGTAGGAGAGATGGCAGGGACAGTGTTTAACCTACATAAGACAGACTTTCTGAGGACATCACAGCACCCATTTTACATGAACAGACTATTAAAATCATGTTTGGTAAGACCTGCACATAGCAATGTGTTGTTACTCATTTGTCAAGGTCACAACAAGTAATTAAAAGTAATACTGACTTAACAGTAATGCATAATTCAGTCTGACTTCTCTCCCCTCAACCTCTAGAGGAATTTCAAATTCTGATTAGGGCCATTATGTTGAGTTTTTATTTTGATCCAGTAGTTTTAATCCAGTAGTTTAACAGTTTCGTATATGTATATATATTTATGGTAAAATGCTAGAAAGAGAAGTAATACACCATGTAAAGAATAAAGTATATTACCTTTAATTTGATTGTTCTGTTTGGAATTTGTTTCATAGGTCTGGAAAAGAACTAAAGAAATTTGATTATAATTGATGCTTTCTGAGTTAGATTTTGGTGGTTTTCTTTGCTTCTTGCTCTAATTGGGTTGAGGGCAGGTAGACGATTCTGCACTGAATTAGTCTTTGAAACTGAATTTTCCATGTGTTTGTACTTTTTCCCCCCAAATACATTTTAACTGACTTAAATCATCTTCACTGGTAGAGAAAATCAAGGTGTTACTGGTTCTTTTGTTGTGCAGTGAAATTGGGTCATTACTACAGCATCTACCTTTCACCACTAAGTCTTCATGTTTAATTCTTGTTTTCATTTATAAGCCTGATTGAAAGCTATACACCTAGCAATAATACCACATAATTGTGGTCCAGAAAAAGCACAATATCCTCTTGAAATCTTTATGGTAAGAAAGCAATACTTGTTTAAAGATATTCACTGCCAAATCTTGCTGAAAAATTATCATGCAGAAATCTGATTGTGAAGGAGGAAATCTAAAAAGGCAAAACAAGCTTCCGCAGAGATAAGACTGGAAAAGCAGTAGTTACTCAGACAAGTTAAGACTGAAAGAGAAGGTTGTACTCCTTTTCTTTCATTTCATTTTGTTTTTCTCTGAGTTTTTTTTTTAATTTAAACAATTAAGTAGATAGGGTACAGCTTTCATTTATATATAACTCAAAACTTTAACGTAGTAACAATTTATATTTCCAATGTGAATTTTAAATAGATCCTTTCCATAACTTGTGATTACCCCCCAAAAAAGCATTTGTAGTCTATGTTACAGAAATACTGGGTTGATTTATACAGCTGACCCTTGAACAGCTCGGGGGCTAGGGGGCACTGACCCTTCATATAAGTCAAAAATCCACATAGAGCTTTTGACTCCTCAGAAATTTAACTACTAATAGCCTACTATTGACCAGAAGCTTTACCAGTAACATAAACAATTACCACAGACTTTTATGTTATATATATATTGTATACTGTATTCTAACAATAAAGTAAGCTAGAGGAAAGAAAATATTTTTTCAAATTTTCACAAATCTCCAAAATCTTTTCAAATATATTGATTGAAAAAAACCACATGTAATTGAACCCACACAGTTTAAATCCATGTTGTTAAAGGGTCAGTTGTACTGTCTCAATATCAAACACCAGTTTCCCACAGTATACTTTCACATGGAGTTAACATTCAAATTCTAGAGGGACCACCTAACACTCAGTATGAACTGGCACCACTGCAGCTGCTTATTAATGTGGTTCCCTCTCTGAAGTGCCATTAATAAAACAGATACCCTGAACACATTTTGTAGAAGATCTAAAGAGCTTTCAGACTCAAAATTTGTATGTAGTTCAATGAGTATCACTATGCAAATATAGAGTGTATTGAAAAGTTTATGAAGGAAAGATGCAGTGTTAGAGGTAAATTTAGAACTTAAGTAATATACCATATTGTATTACCAGATTAATTTAGGCTGACTCACAGCTGACTGTTTGCCACACACCTGAAAGCTGGCATATTGATGAAGAGTGCCTAACTGATCTGAAGACTTGTTTATTTGGTGTTCCTTTGGGTGAATACATTATGCGATAGACATTTATGTTCAGAACAGCACACTCGCACCTCCTTCAGCAAGTTGTTGGGTTTTCAGCATGTGAATGTTGCACGTGTTGTCTTCTGTAATTTTTTACTTACCATTTGTTTTTCTTATTTCACAGCAGTCAGTCACTAAGGACAAGTCCCAGGATTTCAGACAGGGCTCAGAGTCTATGACACAGTAAGCAACTTTTCCTCCTAAATAAATGGCAGTGATATCTATTGTGATATATATGTTTATAGGGATACTAGGTTTTTTTAAAGGACAATTTCTCCATTTCCCTCCTCAGAACACCAAACTTTAAATTAAATTTTAGACAATTGACTTTTAAAAGAGTTAAGCTAGTTAAAGGAGAATATTTTAATGGTTGGACTTTGTGGATGTGTATTACAAAGTTATAAGAAATAATATTAAATAAAATTTTTAAAGCACACTAAAATTTTGTTTTTGTGGATCCATTTTGTTATTTAGTTTGGTTTTAGTAACATTTTGAAATGACATTAACTGAAAACAACTAGCTGATATGGTTTATATATATATATATATATGAGATATATGTGGTTTATATATATATATATATATATATAAAATGAAGCTTTAAAGAAAAAAGGTAATACCCAGAATATGATCGTTGTATATTTTCTCTAAATTCCTAATGTGTTTGAGCAATTTACTTTGAGGTATTTATATTAAAATATCTATAGAAAGTTTCTGTATTTTTATTTGGTACTGGCTGTGTCACTTAAAACAAATAGAAAATCCTTTTTTAGCTCAAAAAAGTGAAATCAAAAACCTTCCCAAAAGATTTCATAATTTTTATCATTGCAGATCATTTGTTCCAAATTTTAAGCCCCAACTTCATATTCACGCATCACTAGCTAGCAAATTATCACATGAGTGTAACAGCCTTGAACAAAGCTTAGGTATCTGTCATGCCCTGCCATCTCACCACCACCACCACAGTCACATGTACATATGCGGTATTTGCTTGCACACATGCACACACACATAATCCCTGCTGCATTTCCTTCAGGAAAGTACTTTTTCAAGTTAACTCTGCCATACATTTTGACATTTTTGAAGAATAATATATCCCTTCCAGTTCAAAAATTCTGATTTAGATGACAGTCTAATTTACAGGAATTATCAAATAAAATCATGCATTATTTCACAAGATAATATTTCATTCTACAGATGATAGACAAACAATTTTTAAATGGTATTTAAAAGAGTCACAAAATGATGACCTATAAGATTCCTTAGAAATTCTATATTCCCTTTATTTTATAGTCAGGAAAACTAAGAGGAAAGGCCTTGTGCAAATTTCAAGTGCACACATTTATGTCAGCACTTGAATGAAGACCTGAGTCTCCTCATTCCCAGACTACTGGAATGTTGTTTGTTTTTTAAACTATATTCAGTGTTGTCAGCATCCTTGGTTAGATACCATTTTGTTAGAAGTTTAAAAATCTTTCTTTTTGAGAGAGAAAATCTGTTGATGATTATATAACTATATACAGCCCTGGATTGCTTTAGAGCACAGTCACTCACATACAATATTTGATTCTCATCATTTCCCTGCAGAACGGTATTCTGACTCCTCTTACATATGAACAAACAAGGTCTGAGATGCTGTGACTGGTGTCTGTCACTGCAGGTAGTAAGTGGCAGACCCAGTACCAGAACACAGGTCCTCCATTCCTAATCTGTTCTTTCCATGCTTTCCCTCTGCTTGTCACATGATACACACACACATCCCAGGTCTTTTTGTTATATCTGCTGGTTATGTATTCAGTTCTAATCTCTGAACAATTGGAATTTTACATAATAATTGATAATACAGTTACTGACCTACAGAGTTTATACTCAATGACAAGATTATACATATAAAAAAACAGACTGGAACAATGAGGGCAAACTAGCAATAACCAAAATATGACCATATTTAATATATAACAATGCTCTCAGTGTCTTTGAACATATTTTATAAACATTTTCAGAATTTTTTGATATGCTAAAGGGAAACTCTCAATTCTGACTGTATCAGATGCCTATTTTCAGGTGATAGATCCATGCCATGCTGTCCCGATTAAAGTACAAAAAAGCCTATCAAAACATCCCAGCTTTTAAAGTCTGTCAGGGTAGCTTGGCTTCTCCTTTTGAACACAAAGCATTTAAGAAGCTTCTGAAAGTAATTTTTCATAAGTTTAGATAATGTCTAAATACTCAAGTTCATCTAAAGTCTTTGGGCTTTCCCTGTTCTCATAATTTCTTAGAAGTAAGGATTAATTAAGATACTTTGTCATGACTTGAAAACTGTAGGTGAGTTGAAGGTGGAAATACTGTAGCCCATTATGTACAAAGAAGTCATTTCTTTATTTCTTTAATTTGCCTAAATGGGTCCATTGTACCCAAGTAAATGGACAGAGGCTAATTGTTTTGTTTCATTGCAGCCTTACCATTCAGTTTGCAACATCTGCTTATTAGTGGTTGACCAAAATATATAAATGAGCCACATAGAACTGCCTCTTACCACTTTCCACTTGAATTTCTTGTCTAATTTATTCTTCTTTACTTTTTAGAAATGTCAATCACTTCTGTGCAAACAATTTTTACACATTTTAGTAAAGCTACACTCTCTTAAGATGTCAGAAGAACCTTCTATAAGTTAACAAAGATGTATTTCCTTGGAAGTCTTAAACTACCCCCAAGACCCTGTAATTCTATCTGCTGCCTAAGTCAAAATTTGTAATAAATTTATATTCTATAAATACGTTATAATCCATAGTAAGTAGTATTAGTGTTCCCAAGTTACTAATACATTTTATCTTGAATTTGTTGAGGTTTTTTTTAATCTAGAATATTTTGTTAATATTAATAGCTTTGGTCAGAGAGAAGTTAATCCAGATGGTGAATCATCTTAAAGTCATTTATGAACACGCAAATGTGAACAGAATGAATGAATGAAATCTCTTCTTCCATTGAGTTAATTCTAAGTATCCTATCACTCTTCTACTATATATTTTTTCCATCTTCATAATAATGCTGTTCCAGACCCCTTCAGTTTCTTCTTCTCTTCATGAGGAGGTAGTTTACCTTTTTTTTCCCTAAAATACCATTAACTTTAAACTTTTTTTAAGTTCTTACTTTGATTATTCATTTTTTAGCCTTTTCCTCCCCCTCCCCCACAACTTTCTTAAATCAAAGGCATACCAATTTGTTTCAGTGTCAGGTGTGTGACATCACAATGTTCTTTATATATTCTAAATATGTTCTTTATCAAATACATGATTTGCAGATATTTTCTTCCTGTCTTATTTTGCCTTTTCCTTAACAGTACCTTTCAAAGAGCAAACTTTATTTTTGATTAAGTTCATCAATTTTTTTCTTTTGTGAATCATGCTTTAGTGTAGTATCTGAGAAACTTTTGCCCAAAGTCACAAAGGTTATCTCTTATGTTTCCTTGTAAAATTTTTATAATTTCAGGTTTTATATTTAAGTCTATGATTCTGTTTTGTATTAATTTTTGTAAGTGGTGTGAGGTGTGGATCAGAGGATTTTGTTTGGTTTGCTTTGCAATTGGATGTCCAGTTGTTCTATAACCATTTGTTGAAAAACCAGTCCTGTTTCAACTGAATGGCCTTTGCGCCTTTGTTGAAAATCAGTAGTCAGAACATGGCATGGTTCTATTTCTGGACTTTCTGTTCTGATCCATTGATCTTCTTCTCTGTCTTTACACCAGTAGCATACCCTTGAGTCCTGTAGTTTTATGATATGTCTGACTTTATCCCTTTTTAAAGTTGGTTTGAGCTATTCAAGGTCCTTTGTATGTCCACAGGAATTTTAGAATAAGCTTGTCAGCTTCTACAACAAAGCCTGCTGGAATTCCAGTTGTCGGTTGCGTTGAATCCACAGATCAGTTTGGGGAGAATTGACATGTTAAGAACACTCCATATATGACTCATTAACATAATATATTTCTCCATTTATTTAGGTCTCCTTTAATTTTTTTCACACTGTTTTTTAGTATTCAGTGTGTAAGTCCTACCCTTTCTTCCTCCCTCCCTCTTCCTTCGCATATTTATATGATTGATTCCTGCATATTTTGTATGTGAATGGTATTGTTTTTCAATTTACAGTTGTTTATTGCTAATTTATAGAGGAACTGCTGATTGCTGTATGTTGATCTAGTATCATGCCACCTTAGTAAACTCTTGTTAGCTTTAATAGCTTTTTAGTGGATTTCATCAGATTTTCAACATAGACAGTCATGCAAACAAAAATCAGTTTAATTTCTTCCTTCCCAATCTGGATGCCTTTTATCCTTTTTCTTTGCTTTGCTTTGTTTGCTTTTTTCTTTTCTTTCTCTTACTTTCTTTTCTTTTTTTCCTTACTTTCTTCCTTTTTTCCTTCCTCCCTCCGTCCATCCCTTCCTTCCCCCACCTACCTTCCCTCCCTTCCCTTCCTTCTCTTTCTTCTTTTTTTTTTTTTTTCGCCTAATCATTGCACTGGCTAGAACCTCCAGTACATTGTTGAATAGAAGTGATGATAGCAGATAAATCTTATTTTCTTCCTGATCTTACGAGAAATGAGTGGAAAACATTCAATATGATATTATCATATGGTTTTTTTTTAATAAATGCCCTTTATCAGATAGTTTTCTTTATTTCCTACTTTGCTGAGAGTTTGTATCAGTAGTGGATGTTGGGTTTTTGTCAAATGCTTTTGCTACATCTATTAAGAGAATAAAATAATTTTTTTAAATTTGTTAATATGGTAAATTACATTGATTTTCAGATGTTAAACCAATCTTTCATTCTTAAGATAAAGCCCAATTAGTCATGGTGTGTTATCCTTTTTACAAACTGATAGACTTGATTTGCTCAAGTTTTATTTAGAATGTCCTACATTTTGTTCATGAGGAATATAGGTCTATTGTTTTCTTGTAATGTCTAGTCTGGTTTTGGTATCAGGGTAAGCTGGCTTCATGGAATGACTTGGGAAGAATTCCCACTTAAGTTTTTTGGAAGAGTCTGTGTAGATTTGGTATTCCACTTCCTTCTGTAATTTCTTTTTCTTTATTAATAATCTCTGTTACGTCTGATGTTGTTCTCCTACTTTCCTTTAGTCCTTTAGACATGATTTCCTTTAGTTCTTTTTACATACTGAATTTTAAGTCTTTGGCTAGAAAGTCCAATGTCTGTACTTCTTAAAGAACAGTTTCTCATTATTGCTTTTGCCTGTGTGTATGGGCTGTACTTTCTTGTTTCTTTGGATGTTTTATGATCTTTTGTTGACAAATGGACACTTTAAATGATGTACTGCAACAACTCTGGGAATCAGATTCTTACATCTCCCCAGGGTTTGTAGTTCTTGCTACTTACTGTAGTTATTTGTTTGTCAAGCGACTTCTGTGAACAAGTTCTGTAATTATAATGTTTGGCCACTGAAGTTTCTGCTCAGATTAGCAATCAGCTGTAATTGGACAGATTTCCTTAAACATCTAGAACCGATAAGTTTCCCAGTCTTGCTTAGGGACTCTGTGTGTATATGTTGTGCGTACCTTCAGCAGCTCTCCACCTTCACTTCCTGTTTGCACCGTGTTAAGGTGAGCCAGAGGTCTTCTGGCCTTCTCAGGTCTTGCCAGTACATGCACACAGCCCTAAACAGGCGTGAATCCTGGACTCCACAAACTAGGTCAGAGCCCATCAAAAATCCCTGTGGATATCCTATTCCCCCAGCTTTTGCTTTTCAGCTTGTTAGTGAGTCTGTTGTTTGCTTACTGTTATCTACCATGAGGCAGCCATGAAATTAATTATAATTGTTTTCAACAAGTGCCTTCCAGGGAAAAGGTAAGCTCTGAGACTGGTCCAATGCAGACAGCTTTTGTAAGAGATGTCTTCCAGGGAACCACCAAACAGGTCAAATAATAATTGTTTGGGAATGAGGCTTTGAAAGAGCTCCAGCCCTCTTCTTCTCCCTCCAGTAGCTGTCAGGTTGCTGGCTTTCACCATAAATGCAGACTGTTCTTTTTCTAGGCCCCCACAGAGCTGGACTGTGGGGGATGGGATGAGGCCAAGTGAAAAAATGCCAAGATTTTCTTACGCTTTTCTTACCAAGAGTCAACAACCTTTCTTGAATAAACATTTTCCAGTTGCTACAAGCTTTGGCTAATTTCCAGAATTCTGAAAAAGTAGGTTCTAACCATTTTTGCTAGTTTCCTCATAGTTTATTTGGAGAAGAGAATTTTCATAAGCCCTTCTCCACTGTTTTCACTGATGTCATTCTTTGTTTTCAAATGTTGAGTAGACTTGCCAGTAAAGCTGTCTGGGCCTGCCATTTTCTTTTTTTGGAGGATTTTTAACTACAAATTCTATTTATTTAATAGAAATAGTGCTATTTAGGTTATCTAGTTTTGTATAAGCTTTGTTAGCTTATGCCTTTCAAGGAATTTGTCCATTTCATCTACATGGTTGAATTCATTAACTTTCAATTTACTTGTTTATAATATCCCCCCATTATAACTTTTTAATATTAATAGAATCTCTAGTTCTCTAATTCTGATTCCTGGTGTTGATTTATTTCTTTTCTTTTTTCCCCAGTCTGGCTAATGGTTTATTAATTTTACTGATCTTATTAAAGAACCAGCTTTTTGTCTCATTGATTTCCTTTATTATCTGTCTTCTATTTTATTGATTTCCACTCTTATCTTTATTTCTACTTATTTTTTGCTTTAACCTATACTTCTTTTCTAGTTTTTAAAATGGAAACTGTGGTTAATTGACACCTTTCTTCTCTCCTAAAGTAAACTTCTAATGCCATCATTTCCCACCTAAATACTACTTTACTAGCATTCCATGAATTTTGATATGTCGTGGTTTCATTTTCATTCCATTCAAAACACTTTTTAAATTTTCCTTTGGATTTCTTTATCCTATGGGTTATTTAGAAGTGTGTCAGTTCATTTTTAATGTTTAGGGATTTTTCCAGAGATCTTTCTGTTAGTGATTTCTGATGTAATTCCATTGTGGTCAGAGAACATACTTTAGATTATCTGAATTTAATTTATTGAAAATTGTTTTGTGATCCTTCATATATCTCTTGGTGAAAATTTTGAGTGCCCATGAAAAGAATGTGTATTATGCCCTTGTCTACTGAGCATTCTTTTATAAATAAGTTAGATCACATAGGCTAATAGTGTTGTTTATGTCTTGTGTTGTTCAGTGATTTTCTTTCTACTTGTTCTATCAATTATTGAGAGTTGGGTATTGAAATCTCCAACTAATACTGTAGGCTTGTTTTTTCCTTCTTGAAGTTCTGACAGGTTTTGTGTCATGTATTTTGAAGCTCTCTGCAAAGTTCCTATGTATTTATGATTATGTCCTCTTGAAGGATTGGCACCCTTATTATTAAATGATATTCTTTTTTTCTGTTCATGTTCTTTGTTCTGTACTTTGCTTCATACTAACAGTCACTCCAACTTTCTGTTAATATAGAATGTTGTTTTTTCATACTTTAAATATAAAGACACAAATAGATTAAAATTTAGTGTTTCTTTATAGAAACAGCATATAGCTGAGTTCATGCTTTTTATATCCAGTATGACCATCTCTGTTTTTTAATTAGGGTAATTTACACTTAATATGTTTGACTTTTAGTCTGTCATACTACTTTCTATTTTCTATTTATCATCATTCTTTGTTTTCTTCTTTCATCTTTTTTCTGCATTCTTTTAGAGTACTTTTTATCTACTTTATCCTATTTGTTAGCTAATTATAACTTTTCATTTTACTGTTTAAGTGATTTCTTTAAGGTTTATAATTACAAATCCTTATCACACAGTGTACCTTCAAGAACTTTAAGATAGTATACTTCTACTACTTTGCTCCTAACATTCACGTTTCTGTACTCATACATTTTTTTAGTTCTATGTTATAAACCCCTCACTAGATTTTTGTTATTTTTGCTGAAACTGTAATCCTTTGAAGAGATTGAATAATAGGAAAATCTTACATATTTGCCCATTTTGTTATCAATTCAAATGTTTTTCATTACTTTGTGTAGCTCTATATTTCCACTTGATATTTCCTTTCTGCCTAAAGGACTCCCTTTATCATTTCTTGTAGTGTTGGCTAGCTAAAAATGAATGCCTTCACTTTTTACATGTCTGAAAAGGTCGAGTTCACCTCTGTTTTTGAACACTATTTTCATTTGGTACACAATTTGGTATGGAAAGATTTGCTTTTTTTTTCTTTCTGTACTTCAAAGATATTGCTCCACTGTTTTCTCACTTGTAATTTTTCCAACGAGAAATAGGCTATTGTGCTTATCTGTGTTGTGGACATAGCATATTTTCTGTTACTCTGGCTACTTTAAAAATTTATCTTTATCACTGATTTTGAGCAATTTGCTTATGATGTGCCTTGTAATTTTCTTCATGTTTCTTCTACTGGGGGTTGATTGAGCTTGGAGCTGTATGATTATAGTTTTCATCAGAGTTGGAACAGTTGGGACCAATTTTTCTTCTGCTTTTTATGTGTATCCATTTCTCTCCTGTTCTTTTGAGAATTCCAGTTACATGTATTAGGCTATATGAAGGTGTCCCACAGCTTACTGGTGATTTGTTTTGTTCTCTGTATTTCATCTTGGATAGTTCTCTTGCTGTGTCTTCAAATTATCTAATCTCTGTGATTTCTAATCTGCCTTTAACTCCATCTAGTATATTTTTCACCTCAGACATTTTAATTTCAGCTCTAGATATTCAGTTTGGTATCTTCTAGATACAGGCATAGCTCATTTTATTTCACTTCTCTTTATCACACTTTGCAGGTATTGGACTTTTTGCAAATTGAAGGTTTGTGGCAACACTTCATAGACCAAGTTTATTGACACCATTTTTCCAATATGCGCACTTCATATCTCTGTGTTACATTTTGTTCACTTCATATCTCTTTTTCACATTTTGGTAATTTTCCCAGTATTTCAAACTTTTTCATTTGCTATGGTGATCTGTGATCACTCATCTTCAGTGTTACTGTTGTACTTGTTTTCCAGTGCCTTGAACTGTGCCCATATAAGATAGATGGTGAACTTAATCAATAACTGTGTGTGTTCTGACTGTTCCAGTAACCGGCAGTTCTCCATCTCCCTCTCCTCAGGCCTCGCTATCCCCTAAGACACAGTATTGAAATAAGGCCAATTAACAACCTTTTAATGGCCTCTAAGTGTTCAAGTGAAAGGAAGAGTCAGATGTCTCTCACTGTAAATCAAAAGCTCTAAATGATTAAGCCTAGTGAAGAAGGTGTATCCCAAGCCAAGATAGGTCAAAAGCTGTATCTCTTGTGCCAAGCAGTAAGCCAAGTTGTGAATGCGAAAGCCAAGTTCTTGAAGGCAATTAAAAGTGCTGCTCCAATGAACACAGGAATGATAAGAAAGCAAAACAGCCTTACTGCTGATATGAAGAAAGTTTTAGTGGTCTGAATAGAAGATTAAACTAGCCACAACGTTCCCTTAGGCCAAAGCCTAATACAGAGCAAGGTCCTAACTCTCTTCAGTCTTACGAAAACTGAGAGAGGGGAGGAAGCTGCAGAAGAAGAGTTTGAAGCTAGCAAAGGGTGGTTCGTGAGGGTTAAGGAAAGAAGCTGTCTCCATAACAGAAGAGCACCAGACGAAGCAGCAAGTGATACAGAATCTGAAGCAAGTTATCCAGAAGATCTAGCTAAGATCATTAATGAAGGTGGCTACACTAAACAACAGCTTTTCAATGTAGTTGAAACAGCCTTTTATTGGAAGAAGATGCCATCTAGAACTTTCATAGCTACTGAGAAGTCAGTGTCTTCAAAGCTTCAAGGACAGACCAACTCTCTTGTTAGGAATTAATGCAGTTGGTAGCTTTAAGTTGAAGCCAATAATCATTTGCTGTTCTGAAAATCCTAGGGTCCTTAAGAATTATGCTGAATCTACTCTCCCTGTGCTCTGTAAATGGAACAACAAAGCTTGGATTGACAGCACATCTGTTTACAACACGGGTTAACTGAGTATTTTAAGCCCATTGTTGAGACTTACTGCCAAGAAAAAAAAAATTACATTCAAAATATTACTGCTCACTGACAATGCACCTGGTCACCCAAGAGCTCTGATGAAGATGGACAAGATTCATGTTTTTTTCATGTCTGCTAGCAGAACATCCATTCTGCAGGCCTTGGGTCAAACAGTAATTTCAACTTTCAAGTCTTGCTATTTAACAAATACATTTTATAAAACTGTAACTGCCATAGATAGTGATTCTTCTGATGGATCTGGGCAGAGTAAATTGAAACCCTTCTGGAAAGGATTCAGCATTCTAGATGCCATTAAGAACATTTGTGATTCATGGAAAAAGGTCAAAACATCAACATTAACAGGTTTGAAAGACATTGATTCCAACCCTCATGGATGACGTTGAGGGCTCAGAAGTAGAGGAAGTAACTATAAATGTGGTGGAGGAAATAGCATGAGAATTAGAATTAGAAGTGGAGTCTGAAGCTGTGACTTAATTGCTGCATCTCATGATAAAACGAATGGATAAGGAGTTCCTTCTCATGGATGAATAAAGACTGATTTCTTGAGATGGAATATACTCCTGGTGAAGGTGCTGTGAAGAGTGTTGAAATGAAAGAAAGGATTTCAAATATTCCATAAACTTAGTTGATAAAGCAATGGCAGGGTTTAAGAACACTGACTCCAATTTTGAAAGAAGTTCTGCTGTGGATAAAATGCTATCAAACAACATCGCATGCTATAGAGAAATCATGAAAGGAAGAGTCAGTCGATGTGGCAAAGTCATTGTTACATTATTTTAAGAAATTGCCACAGCCACCCCAGTTTTCAGGAAACACAACCCTGATAAGTCAGCAGGCAACATCAAGGCAAGACCCTCCAGCAGCAAAAAGAAAGCCCAGATGATGGTTAGAACATTTTAGCAATAAAGTATTTTAATTAAGGTATGTACTTCATTTCTTTAGACATAATGTTATTGTGCACTTAATAGATTACAATATATTATAAATATCAGTTTTATATTCACTGGGAAATCAAAAGTTTCATTTGAACCTCTTTATTGTGATACCCACTCTGTCGGGGTGATCTGGAACCAGACCTGCAGTATCCCCAAGGAATGCCTGCATCTTCCATGTCTGTACTTAACCTTGAACAGACAGAATATAGTTATAATAACTATGTTAATGTCTTTGATAATTCAAACATATAAGTCAGTTCTGAATCCATTTCAATGTTTTTGTCCTCATCATGGGTCGTATTTTTCCGATTTCTTTGCATCCCTAGTAAATTTTTACTAAATTCCACACACTGAAAATTTTAACTTTTGGTTACTAGTTATTTTTGTACTGCTATAAATATTCTTATGCTCTGTTCTAGAATGTAGTTAAGCTACTTCAAATCAGTTTGATCTTTTCAGGTATTTGTTATGTGGGACCAGACCATGTTTAGTCTAGGGTTAGTTTTTTTTCACTACTGGTACAAATCCCTTCTCAGTACTGTACCCAGGGCCCTCTGAGTTGTGAGATTTTTCCAACCAGACTCTTGGAAATGGGCACTGTTTCTGGCCTCTGGAACTTTGCTCAGCTGCATATACTTATCAGTACTCTGCTGAATACTTGAAAGAATCTTTTGCAGATCTTCATATTCTCACGGCATGACACTCTCCCCTCTCCGGCGCTCTGTGACCTCTGGCCGCCTTGGTCTCCTCAGACTCCCAGCCCCCAGTCAGGGAGTCCTCCAGACTCTCCCTCGGCTTTCATCCCCTCTTCGGTGGCCTGGAAACTCTCAAGGCAATAAGCTGGGCAATTAATAGGGCTCATCTCAGTTATTTTCCATTTCTTGGGTATCACTGTCCTTCATTGCCTATGATTCAGTATCTTGAAAATTGTTGTTTTATATGCTTTGTTCACTTTTTGGTTGTTACAGGCAACTGGTAAATCTGGGCTCTGTTGCTCCATCTTGGCTGCAAGCAAAAGTTCAGATGTTGTGTTTTCAAGGTAGCTTTCTGTTAGGTGATATGTAGATTATGAGGGAGAAAAGTAGAGAGGATCACACTGTCTAACTTTCCTACAGTGGTCAGGGAAAGCCAAAGATGTTTTAGCATTTAAGTCTTAAAGACCTTGTAGACACTGACTGAACCAAGAAAGGACCTGGATGTTAGAAGGATAGCACGGAAGTGTGGAAGTGCCTGAGGCTAACACAGTGCTCCAGGGCTGGAAGGAAGGTCAGAAACTGGGGTCTTGCAGGATACAGACATTGGCTAGGTCCAGTGTGTGTGTGTGTGTGTGTGTTGCCCAACATAAATACAGATTTCTGACTTCTTTTAAAAATAATCTGAAGTTCAGGACCCCAGCTCCACATTCTTCCTGGGCTGTCCATCAGCTGGAGCTGACACAGTGGATTACCTCCTTAATGTGTGTCATCCACTCTCCGGTTTGCTGTGGCTCAGTTGTAGGAAACCAGCTCGCTTCCCTCAGTCCCCTTACCACCCTAACCTCCACAGACACTGGAGTTTTTGCTTTAATGCTAGAGGGTAGATTCCCTGGAAACAGACTGTAGATTATCAGGGCTTTGTTTCAGAGCTCTACATTTCCTTACTCATCATCATTCTCCTCTTTCTAAATGCACTTTATTTGTTCTTTCATCTTTGTAATTTCTGATCTTTTCCTTCCCAGTCATCTGATTTTATTTTACTTACTTGCACATCTTCATATTAGTCTTCTCAAGGCTAACAATACCACAGACTGAATGGCTTAACCAACAAAAATGTGTGTGTTCATGGTTCTTGAAGGTTGGACGATCAAGATTAAGTTTCTAACAGGCTTGATTTCTGGTGAGGCTGCTGTTTCTGGCGTTCACGTGGCCACCTTCTTACTGTGTCTTCACATGGCCTTTCTTCTGTGCATGTATAGAGAGAAACCAGTGTGTCTTCCTCTTCTGATAAGGACAGAGGTCCTGTAAATTAGGACCTCGCCCTTATGACCTCATTTACCTTAATTACCTCCATAAAACCTATCATCAAATACAGTTACTCTGGGGCTTGGGGCTTGAACTGTGAATTTTGAGAGAACACAATTCAGTCCTTATAAGTCTCTATTTAGTCCTACTTAGGACCTGATTTTGAAATTCTTGCATCTTTTTTCAAACTCTATTCAGAGCTCTACATTTCCTTACTCTTCATCATTCTCATATCCAGTCTCCCACTGGATAACATAAAAAGAAGACACTGTCCTCCATTCTTTGAGTTTCCCCTAATTTATCATTTTTTATTTTCTTTCTCCCAATAAAATTGGCGCTACTATGCATTCATCCACTGAATATTCATTTTATATTTTACTACTACTATTAAAACATTTGGAAAGCTGCACTCCCCATCCCACAGGTCAGAATATCCCAGCTTTCTTACACATAAACTTCCTTTACTCCTTTGTCATTAAAGAATCTGCTGTATTTTTACATACACACACACATTTTTCCATATAATTTGGTAGAAACTTTCTGGTTTTTCCCAGGCATCTAATATTTTTCTGAGAGAAGTAAAATATATTTTATTCTTGTCCCTTTGTCATGGTGAAGGAGGAGCCCACCCAGCTACAGTCATATGTCCCTACAGTATGTTGAGCAACTCCCTTGTCTCTCGGCACATATATAATCACGCACCTAGTCTGCCAAGCGTTTTCCTCTCAGATCCTCCACTGCATATTCCCACTTCCACCTCCCTCAATCAGAACTTCATCTGAGCTATTGCAGCAGCTTTCTTATAGCTCCTTGTTCCTGATCTTCCCCGCCTCTAGTTCTGAAGTGGGCAAAGAGCAGGGCCATGAGGACCGTGGACACTTAGTGGATATGCAGGTGAAGAAGAATGAGCAAGCTGGCCGAAAAGTCACCCTAATAGAGGTAAGAGGAAAACCACGAGAAAGCTGCATCGTGGAACAGCAGGAAAGGGTTTCGGGAAGGCACAGTCAACAGTGGCAAGTGGCAAAGAAAGGAGAAAATAAAGACTGAAGAGCGCCTTTTGGGATTTGCGCAACCAAGAGCCATTTGTGGCCTTTGAGAGGGTAGTTTTGATGGAGAGTCCTAGAAGCCTGAATCAGATCGTCTCCAACCAGAAGGGGAAAGTCCATCAGAACAGACTGCTTCGCCAAGAAGCCAAACTTCAAAGGAAAGAGAAGGTTCAGCAACTAGTGGGAAACAGGATGTAGAGAAGATATCTGGCAGGGAGGATGGGTGACAAGAGTAATTTCTACCTGAGAAGAGGGAGTCCTTTGAGAGAAGCCATCAAAGTGCAGGATAAGCTGGGTGATCCCCGGAGAAATAACCCTGAGGAAATGCAGATGAGAATTTGAAACGAGAGGGACTCTTTCACTGAGACAGGAAAGTGAGACAAAATGTGTTTGAATGGCAGTGTTTTCTAGTGGAGGGTGAAGTATACGTCAGGACAGGTCATTCTAAAGCAGGAAGGTCTCTGTTTTCTCCATATATTAGGGAGAAGTGAAGTTTGCTGAAAGTGAAATTGTACAGCCTTATCATGTCCACTTTTATGAAATTGTCACTTTTGAAGAACTGGACTCAAAACTTTCATGAGTATTTTTAGATTGTAACCGTAGAAATATAAAATCTCATACAGAAAGCATATACATGAATAGTTACATAAATAACTTTTTATCCTTGATACCAGAACCAAAACATTTTGAAACAGATTTTTAGATTTAAATAATAGAAACTTTAAAATAATGTATGTCAAAGAGAAAAAAAAAAACACCATAAGCAAAATCTAAAAATGAACAGTAACCTGAGATGGGGAAGAACATCACAAAATATATGACAAATAAAGCATTAATGCCCTTAACATATGAAAAGTTCCCAAAAAATCAAGGAAAAGAAGTACACCAATAGAAAAATTGGCCAAGGGCATTCACAGGACATTCTTAAAGGAATATATATAAATGGCATTGAACACACTTATGAAAAATGTCCACCTTCCAGTGATCAAATTACTAGAAATTAAACAACAAATTATAAGGCTTTTTCCCCTTGCAAAATAGCAACATATTTGAAACTACTAATACCTAGTATTGATGAAGGCTTGGGAAGCTGGTTCCCTCCTGCCCTGCTGGTAGTCACAGAAGATTGATCCGTTTTTTTTGGAGGATAGCTTAGCAATTCTGGTTTGTTTGTTTCTTTAAGCTTTCAAATTGTTCAAGCCCTTTGACCTGACAGTTTTATTTTCAGGCATCTGTTGTTGGAAAATATTCAAGTATGGATGCAGAGATTCAGTTAAAAGTATACTCCTTCAAGCAGTATTTTAAAAACAGAAAGGAAAAAAAAAATCAATTTCTAGAAACAGAAGATTTATTAAATTGTGACACATTTATATAATAGAATACCATGTGACTATCATTCATTACGTTTTAGAAATATTTTCATAGATATGGAAAGATGCTTATGATAAATGTTTAGGAGAAAGGTGATTATGAATAGTTTATATATAACATACATAATATATTGAGCAATAAACATAAAAAATGTCAGGAGTTATCTCTGAAAAATGGAATTGTGATTTCTATCATACTACTTTGTGTTCTTTCTAATTTTTCTACTCAGCACATTTTGATTGATATGTACTACCTGATCATTTCATTTAAAATGAAAGTTACTGCAGAGAACTTTCTAATACAACCCATTCTTTCTACAATTAAAGAAATCAAAGTCTCAGAGTCATAGCTAAAAAGTGCCTGAACTAGAACTTGATCTTTTGGCTCCAAATTCAGAGTTATATCTGTTATACAGTGCTCTGTCTGTTAACTCTGAGTAGATGGTAAGTGCCTGCAGTGCAGGCAGGGACTATAACATGCTCACATTCTTCTCTCCCCAGTACTTAGCCTGGTATCTGGAGACGTAGTAAACTTTCAGGGAATATTTATTGGATTGGATTTCTTTTGGGGTAAGGCCCACTATTTTTATGAATCTTATTTTGCACACGTAACATACACACAAATAAATACTAACTTGGTTTCACACTCATTTTCAAATCATGCTATGCAGATTTTCCTTTCTCTTATGTTACAATTTGCCTTTTAGAAAATGCCTTCACTTTGTTACTCTCTTCCTCTGTTGTCTTAAGGGGCATCCGTTTTGAGGAGATACCTCAGAGAAGGGCTGGATTTGGATTTATTTTGGAGTCTTCTGGTTAGAGGATGTCTCTTCCCTCTTCTAGTGGGTCTCCACTGTCTCACAGCATTTCAGTCCCTATGCCTTCAGCCCTCATCATGCTAATGTGCTGTTCTTGTTTTTCCCGTTGTCAGGGGAATGTCCACTGTCGGAGGTGTACACTTGACAGGTTCTTCTCCTCCCTTTTATTCTGTTCCTTTTCTCCCTTTCATAGGCATGGTTTCTCATTCTCTATCCACTGTTCCTTCCTCTTCTTAGTCTGATTCATTTCCCTTAAAGATGTTATCTTTACTGCCTACTTCAGCTTTTGCTAGTTAAATTTCTCTTCGGGTTCACTCTCCTGAGGGTCCTCGCAGCTTCTGTTTACTTCTCACAGTGCAGTTGCCACCTGATTGACTTAAGTTGTCCTGCATCTTCTGCACGTGCAGGATCCATCTCACTCATTTCCAGCTGTGCTCCCCTTTTCTGTTTTTCTAATTTGTTTTTGCCCTACCACTTTCATAAATTCCCCCTCTCACTCTGTTTTGCCATGTTATTCTTCTAAGACCCTTTTACCTTCCTTACTGTCCTTTGGAGATGTTTATAGCATCTCTGTGACTTGTGCCCAGCATTCACTTGAGCCTTCCCTATATTCTTTCCCATTTTTATCAGACCCTAATTTAGGGCAGGTTTTGCCTACTCTGTTTATACATACAGGGACAGAAATGACACCCTTTTCTCCCCATAGTGAGAGTGTACCTTGGTGCACTCTCTCTGTACCATTTTATACTCTACTTCAGTAACTTTCTTGAGCTTCATGACACATTTTAGGCTTCTGTATATCTGTGGTAGCTCTGTTTAATTTAAAATCAGGAAACATAAACAGGCAAAGTTTTTTTTTTTTCCCTTGTAGAAATGTTTTTCATGTGAAAAGATAGGACAGTCATTTATTTAAGACTGGGCCTGTCCCTAAAAGCCCAAATGTTCCCTAGCCCTCCTGTGGCACCAGAAAGGCCCTTAGGAAATGGTTCACTTGCCCTTTCTTGCCAAAATGCTGTAGTCTTTACTTTTCTCAAGAGTGATCAATGGAATTAACCATCACCTTTACCAGAGTGCCATCATTCTTAGGCTGCAGTTTGTTTTCTAAGGGCAATTGAGTGTTAAGACCTTTTTGTTTAGAGGAAGGACAACACATTTTTGTGTAAGTCCAGATGCTCATCACTAGTATATGAATAATTGCATTAAAAAATTTCAGGTTCAACCCTACTAGTTTATCACCCTCTAGTTTTCATGTACTTACTACACAGTTTCTAAAGAAGCAATTTCTGTTTCATCTGCATATTGGTTCTTGATTTTTATTACTGTATAATTTGTTTTATTTTGAAACTGCATCTACATCTAGATGCATAGTTAATTATCACTATCATAATTAATTCTCAACACACATATTTTGGATTTGTTTGAAAAAAATAGTTAACCTTCTTGTAAAAGTAGAAACAGCCATAGAATTAAATGAAAGATTGCTGTTTAATAAAAGAGTCTACATCCTTCCCAGTCACTAACCCTGACACATCATCCATGACAACCTTTTTCCACTGAATGAAGAATTTTATAAACTGCCCTTAATCTCTGGAAGTTACCCAAGGTTTGAACTTACTTAGTGTCTGTATTTGAGAAGTGAATTTCTTTCTTGCTAATATTAACTTGTCAATGCTGTAGCAGGCCTTAAGCCTCTGCTCATGATGCTAAAAAAGTGTTAACAGTATGTTCAAGTGGTAATCTAGAAGATAGGTAATTAATATTTTGGTTTTACTTGTGTGTGTGCATGTGTGTGTGGCATAGTGGGGTTTATCACCTCTGCTGGTGCCTGGGCATGCCACGATTTAGTAGTGGCCAAAAGGCATTCCTTAAGTTCATTTAGCACATTCTTTGTACTTGCCTCCTAGTAAAAAGTTGAAGAAAGAAGAGACAAAGAAACAAATACACAGAAATGAAGTAAATTAAACCAAATGGCATTTCCTTCAGAGTTCAGAATTTTCAGATACTAAGGAAGAAAGGATCCACTACTTCTTATGAAAATCTAAAAATGTCAGAAGCGAGGTATGGGTGGAAAAATTTTTTAATGTGGCCTTTTGAGCTTAATTGTTATAAACCATTGTGATAGTTGTTGATCAAAGTATTGGTACTTGTATTTATTAATAATTGCATCAAAATGATATTATCACTGTTGGAAAACCAATAAAGAAAAAACCATAATTGCTAGTCAACAAATGTGAGTAAAAAGTGTTTACATTGTCAGGATGTCTGTCAAGTAATCAATTAATATTATTATATCTTTAATGTGGTTATATGTATAATGTCATACACAGACTATGAAATATCTGCTTTTGAAATTTAACTTTATTTAAAAGCTAAGCTGCTTCACAATATTATGTATTCAAAATGGTCCCAGTAAGAAAGGCATTAAAAGGGAACAAATTTGTTTGTTTTGAGTGAATCATATATGTAACATGATACACATAGAGTAAATATGGCTTTTAGCTAGATAGGCAACAGTATTACAAGTTACTTTACATTTTAAAAAAGCATTTCATATTTAAGCAAGTAATTGATTTGTGGACTTAAATTGTTCAGTACTTATGTTAGTCTTAATATTTGTTTTAAGTTATTACATTGCATTATTTATTTATTTAGTTCCAGAACAATGGTGTTATTACTATGTGACTATATTTTAAAATGTAGTGTTACAATCATTTCTTTGTTTTTTCTTGACTCTTCTCAGCTATGTGATTATAAGACTGTCAGCAAAATATTTAAACCCACAAAGGTCAAAACTAATATAAAATTAGAAAACTTATTTACAAAGTTAGACAATTGATTCCATTAAAATAAGAAGTGAGAAAAACTGTGTTGGGCATTGAGGTGTAAATTTTGCCCAGATGTGTACCCAATGTGAAATATCTTCTAGTAAAAATACATTTGGCTCTTATCCCTGCACATGTTAGAGAAGCATGAAAATTGGTAAACATGCCCATCCTGCTGTGTAGAACCTAAATGGAGGGTGTGAGGAGGGGAGCCATTTTTCTAGTGGCAAGTGGCCAGGATGACTGCAGAAGCCCTCAGCAATCTGCATAGAGGTCTGTTCTGATCACTCTGAGCCACTGTTGATCTGGAGGCAGACATCTGTTCTTCAGGTACAGTTGGACCCAACCAGCTTGAGTCACCCTTGTACAAGCTTCTTTTTTTGTCTTGTGAATGCACTTGATAATTAAAAAATAAAAATATGCATCTCTCTGCAGTTTCAGCTCATAGTTTTGAGATGTGTGTTGATTCTCTGATTTTGATTGTAATCACAAAGAATTTCAACAAGCTGCAGAAAGATTTTAAATCAAGACAAGTGAAATAATATGTCAGGGGAGCTAAACATTTGCTGAAATTGTAATGCTCATATGAAAAATAAAGGATTATTTTTACAGTGCAACTACTAAAGCCAAAATTAACTGTAGAGGCAAGCACCAGGAAAAGTTGGTTCTACTCAAAGCCCAGTCCTTTTCTCCTTTGTCCTGATGACAAAGCAAGACTTAGGTTATGTTCACAAGTAGGTTAATATAATGTCTTGACCCCACACTCTCTGAGATGAGATAGGGTGAGGGAGATCATAAAAAGTGACCTCAGAATAGTAAATCCAACTTTTAATCAAGCAGGGAAATCAGATGCAAGACATATGAAATTTTCTGATATTACACATTTTTTTAGTAACAGATTAGTTTTGTTTTGTTTTCATTCTGAAATTCCTGGTTTATCCCATTTTATAAAGTCTCTTTTATCCAAGCAAATAATTTGAAGCTATCTTTTTCTGCATCTAAATAATATTATTACACCATTCTTAGAAATTTGTTTCCTGATTACTGATTCTACTCTCTTGAACAATAAAATTTCTTCAATATCAAAACTATACAATGAATAAAGTTTACAAAGCTAGAATAAAAATCAAGTTTTTAAAAGAGTTAAAGCATTAAATATTTTATACCGTGAATGCAAATTTATGTTTAAAATACACACTTTAAATGAAATCAGTATTTTTATGGCCAACACTTGGCACTTTTGAAATTATAAGGTTTCTTTACATAAAAATGTATACTTAACCTTAATTTTATTTTCAAGTTACTAAAAAAGTTTTATTAAAAAAGACATTTTCTCTTTAAGAAGTTCAGAAAGACAGTATCTGAGAAATAACTTACCATTTTATACATTATCTGACATGTCACTTCAGTCAAATTTTTACATCACAGATATTTCTACTGCTGTTAGAAAGTTCTAGAAACTAACAAAAATTTATGACCTTACACTTTCATACATATTTAAATGATTTCCATCTGAAGGTCATATCTGTGAGTTATGGGAACATTTGTCAACAATCTATTTTAAAGTTTATATTTGTTGATTTCTACCTTGTTGAACTTGGAAAAATATTCCCCAAACCTTCAGTTTATGTACATGACCTCATTTACTCTTCACATCAAACCCATGAGGTAGATAAAATCTTCCCTGCCCTGCAAATAAGGAAAGCAAGGCCTTGAAGGTTAAGTAACTTGTCCAAATGTATATGACCAATAAATTATGTCAGTGCTAGCTATAAATGTAAGTTTGTCAGACTCCACTGGGAGGTCTCCGAAGTGCTGGATCCCAGTTGCTGTGTATAGTGAGCCAGTAAATGCTTATTGTCAGAGAGTCCAGCACCCACAAGAGTAAAGCAACATGAATGTATTTCCAGTCACATTCGGGAACTAGAAACATCTAATATGTCTTTAATGCACAGTGACCTAAATAAAATGAAATGTATCTAAGTGAAAAATTCTTTAAAAAATTGATAATTTGTTTATCCCATAATTGATCTGATAAATCTTTACTCTGTTCTGTAATTCTTACATTTTCTTAAAAAAAATAGATTCTGTGGAGTCAAAGTAATACATGTACAGTAACATGTTACTCAAGAAATGAAAAGGCGCCATTCCAGTTATACAAGAGAGAATAAAAACATCAAGAGTCACGTCAATCAAAAGGCCCTATTGTCTATGGATGGATCCAATTGTCTCCAGGAGAATTGGATGTCAGCATCATTTAGGGTTAACAATGGACCTACTAGGCAAGAGCAGACAGCTTCTCTCTGCAGACACCCGGAAAGCAAACTTCGTAATGAGGCGCTTCATTCATCATACCCTTCTGCTCTAATTAGTAAAGTGAATAGGAAACACTTTAAGTTTAGGCGGAAACTGGATAACATAAAAACATTTGTTTTGTAAACACAAAGAATGCTTTTTTCTAATGATCCTCTTCACATCTACATCAAGCATATGTTGTGAGCACTGTTTTCTAAAGTTGCTCTTCTACACCTCAAATTCATTCTGATTATAGATGGATTATTTTTATTGTCTCAAAAAGTAGGGAAGCTAATGATGCTAATAATCTGCCAGTCTAATTTCTAATCTCAATCTCAAAAAAGAAGGGGTCGTAAATATATATTTAAAACCATGCTTAATTCATGTTCCACCTCTATTACGTCAGAGTGGATGCACCAGCTATATATATTTCAGCGTAATTTCTAAAAGTACTGAAAAATCTAATTTTTACTTATTCTAGTTCATTTTTTCTTAAATCATCACTTGATCCTTGTCAAGAATTATGGAAGACTATGGTAGAGGAAAATGTAGAAATGATTGGTTTATACAATGTTTATGTAAGTACACTTAAATACTGCCAGTCGTTTCAGATTGCTTGGAATGGAGATGACTTGTTTAATAAAAGTAAGGAAAAAATAGAGTCCAAAGGGCAGAAAAAGCAAGAAGGCCAGGAGAACAGGCTGTTGCCAGAGTGAACGAGAAGCACCGAAGCCTGCGGAAAGCAGTCATGAGACCAAAGGCAGGTTCTCCGGAGAAAAGCGTGGCCGCTTCAGTTTGGTTTTTCAGTGTTTTTAACTGAGAATCAGTTGTTAATTTTTTTTCTATTAAATTTGTTCACAGGGCCATTTTATATAAACACTCCACCTGATTTTGTCTGAGCTATGGTTCTTCAATTTAAAATGGAAGATTGGTTAAGCATGGTAATGTTTTTAAACATCCCTGCTTGTTACACAGAAGTTAATGTTCAGAAATGTCTGCAGATGCTACTTTTAGCAACTAAATATTTCCATAGTGGTAAAGAAATGTCAGTAAAATCTATGCACTTTAAGAACATCAAATTCTTATTATACTTATCATGTGTGCAGGCAGAGTACATAATAAACTAGTCTATAGCAGCTGTAAATTTCTGAGGATTTATCTAACCACAAATACATTGAAATGGGGAAATGGGGCTATATTAAACTATGCAAGAGGCTGCTGGAGCTTTGCCATTTCTGCAACATCCTGTAATTAATTTATCATGACAGGTCTGGCAAACTGAAACATCCAATACACTTGCGACAGACTGTTAAACTCTCACTGTTGGAGATCCTGCAGTCACATACAGTGAAGGTAAATTTTTCTTTCAAACACGAATACAGTACTATTATATTTGAAGTATCCTATGGCCAAGGACAGACTTGTGACTTTTGAATTTCAGAATAAGAATATCTAGATATAAAAAAAGATCCTGGGCTGAGACAATGAATTTAGTCTGTTCTCTTCTGCACCTTGTCGTCTTTTCCTGAAGAGGGATGGCCCTGGGTAGGGAAGTGACAAAGTCAGATCAACCCTTCCCATGCAAGTGCCTGGTGCTAGGTAGGGTGGGATCCTCTTCTGGGAGAACTGAAGGTCAGTTCTCTCTCGGTAGTCTCTTGAACACGTCCTCTTCTGTAACAAGACACAAGACCAGCCCCTCCATCTGTGTGTCATCCTCTTCTGGAAGACACAGTCCTGCCATTTTGCAGACATAGAGCACAGATAAATACAGAAATTATCCTGCTCCAACCCCCTCCAATCCAGAGAAAGAAAAAAAGTGACTTTTTTTGCCCAAATAGATTTTCTTGTTTAATGGTAAGTTCTCTGTCAGTTCATGAGTTCGAAAGAATGACCTCGTCACTTGATGCGTGTGATTTGATAACATGTGAACAGCAGTTGCTGCTGAGAATGGGTCTCAGTAAACAAGGCTCCTCCTGGCTGGGGGAGTGGAGATGCCACCCTTAAAAGTGAAATCGACCTTGTATCAGAGTCCACAGCCTTGCCCATTTCCTTTGGAAGTTCGGGGCTCCTTAGACTACAAATGAGTATCCAAGAGGTCTGGCAACCTTGAATCTGGGGGTTTTGGTAAGAGGGGAAGGCCCCACGTGGTGGAGAGTCAGGTGGGTCCCACTCAGTGGAACAGGAAGAAGCCAGGCAAGAAGGCAGCGGTTCCCCAAGTCCCCAAAGGCTAACTGAAAACTTTGATGCTCTTTATAGTTCTCCCATGATTGTCTTTCTCTTTATTCTTGCTATTGAAAATGGATCCTATCTCAAAGGACTTGAACAGTATGTTGCTTGGGCCTAAGTTGAAAAAAAAAAACACAAGAGAACCTTAAACTGAATAACACAAGCAAAGTGAACAAGAGCAAAAGCTTTCATAGCCTTCCACTCCCCTCCCTTCAAACTTCCACATAAACTTTAGAAATGAGCTGGAGAGAGAGAGGGTGTGTGTGTGTGTGTCCAACAAGTGAAAATGAAGACCCTTCTTGCACACGGCCCAGTTCAGGACTGCAGAAACCAGGGCCCGGACCCTACCTTCTACTACTGATTCTCCGACTTACTGCTATTTGTTAGGTAACATTCTTACTTCACTGAAAGGTGCATTATTAAATCCTAATTCAAAAAAAGTCCTAAATCTTCCCAACCTCGTATGCGACTTAAAGTAAATATCTCATATATTGCACAGTCTCCATTCAGATAAATTCCCCTTTAAAACTAGGTTATTAAGTGTTTAATTTGAATGAGTGAGGGTTGGAAGTAGGTAAAAATCCCACATATATCAGAGTCAGAAGAACTGACAGTTCTAGGTATGCATGGGGGAGAGACTGGGTTTTTTATTGCTCTGGACTTACTATGTTGACAATGGGCTACAGACAAGGGTCATTTCTGCTCACATATCAATACCTAAAGTTACTGACTTTTCCTCAATACTTGTGATTCAGGTTCATCAATAGTTGTAACACTTGATGTTTTATAAGTGTTTGTGTGCATGTGTGTTCACGCATGTGTGCTAAAAGCTAACTATTCAGTGTTGGACGAGAGTTGGATTAATGGTTGAATGAGGAGCCTCAACCATCTACTGTTTGTTTCACTTTGAAATTGTCGCACGTTTATGTTGCATGTCACCCTACAAGGATTTTCAGAGGACAACACATACATTACCAAATTTGAGCTTCATTAACAACCTTTGTTAGAAAAGGCATTATTCCCCCATTTTTCAAACCAGTCACAGAGGTTGGAAGACTGGCTCAACAACTATTGATCAGAGTCCAGCTGTCCTCCCAGTGCTGTGTTCTTTCCGACAGGAAAACTCTTTACTGGCGTCTAAAATATGTGGAAATAAATTATACAGAAAGCCAGTATGTTTGCTGTACAAGAGACAACAATGAATTAGTAAGACAACGTGTGTGTTTTTGAGTTGTGTTTTTGCTGCCATCCTATATATAAATGTTTTTTTAACGCAGGAACTTAAAAAGTGAAGTTATGACAGAGTCCAAATAAGAGCAAGTAAAAAAAAATTTTTTTATGTTTTGTAGACAGAGGAGGATGGAAGTATAGAGAAAACGCCAAAGTACCTTAACCAAAACCATTCCATAAGCCGAGTGGAACAAAACCATTTCATGCATTGTGTATTCAGGCCAAATGGTTATTTTTCAAGTTACCAAATAAATTACGTTTTCTGTTAAAGGGCAGTAATTTCCCATTTGACCTAAAACTTCTTTAGATCAACTGACCAACTCAGGGATACCACAGAATGTTTCATAAAATGCCAAGTGTCCATGTCACACCACACTTAAAACTCATCGGGCACCCGCATCCACTAATCACTAAATCAACTGAACTTGTCCGTTAAGAAGAATTCCTGTAAATCGAGTCCTGTGCTCTCTGACATCATGGGAAGCTGTCAAATTCAGTCACCTAGGAAGTAACAGCAAAGTAGGAAAGTTGGTTGATACCTGAAAGTCAAGCACCTGAGCACATCCAAGACCTCCATCTGTCCCCTGCTGCTTGTCCCATTTCATGACTTCACGTGGAGGCCCTCTGTTCACAGTGCAGTGAGACCAAACCACTTCCCTTCAAGGACACTTGCTACTCCAGCCTTTGAGTTACTCTTGCAACTTGAAAAACACGTGTGTTTCCAGTGCCTTTGCTAAATTTTGCCATTCAAGTTTCATCTCAAATGTCATATACCCTGAGATTCCTTTCCTAATTACTAACAGTAGGTTAATGACCTCTTGTGTTCTCTTCATGTTCTAAATATCCATCAAGACACTTAACACATGACATGGAAACTGACAATCTGTCCATGCATTATTTAACAATAATATACAATCTATTGATCGACATATTAGCATTTCTGGTGTGACTGAGACAATTCTTACCAATCTGTTCTTATGCTCAACATCACAGGATGTTCTCAAGTGGAATACAATCTTTTTAAAAATTCTAAATGCCCAGCAAGACTAAAGAACTTACAGAAGGAATCTAGGAAGATGTTATTAACCAGTCTACCAAACCTCTCCCTGGTCACAGCTATTTGTTGTCATTTTCATTCTCTCTTCCTTTTTTCTCACTCTCCTCTCCTCTTCTTTTTTTTTCTGACTTCTTTTTTTCTTCTGTCTGACATCAGCTAGTGACATTCACTGGATTTAACAATTAACCCATTACCGATCACCATCTCCGTTTGCTCCCAAAGAGAAGCCAAGCCGGAGGCCCCATCAGGCAGTGGCTTCACATACTTCCACTCAAGCCCCCAGTGCATTCTGAGCAACCCCTTATTTACATAAAAACAGGCTTAAAATGGGGAAGGAGCCTTCCTTTTATGTCTGTGTCTTTCACTTTTGGGTATTGAGGCAAATTATCCAGAAGATTAAATCTGATTTGCATAATATTTTGCATTCCCATTCATCTTAGGGTAAAATAGTTCAAAAGCCTTCTTAAATTTGTATACCTGAACACTGTTGCCTGTGAATCTGATATCTTGACTACCATTTTTTTTTTTATTTCAACAGTTTCTGAGAAAAATGATACCTAGATTCGTACATGAAAGTTCGCAGTGTCACTGTTGCTAAGTCTGAGCAACTAATTTTAAGGATTCACAGCTGCACATTATGTATTTTCATGCCAGTAAGTGAACCCAGTCATTTTCATTGCCCATATTTTTATCATCTACAAAAAAAAAAAGTACCTAAAACCTACAAACAACTCTTTGTTCAACAAGCAAGCCCCATATCCAGCCCAGCAGTGTTTGTACAAATTCCAGGAGCCCCTGGAGCCGCTGCAGCCCCGGAGGCAGAGGTGCAGGAATCACGCACAGACCTCGCTGACTGGCTGCAGTAAGGAGATGGGGCTGGACATCTTTTGGCACAGGTTCAACCAACAGGTCTGCTTATGGTCATGACACTTTGCACTCAGATTTCTAGGCTCCTGATGTTAGAGATGCTGTTGAACACCTTTAACTTTTACTCCTGACGTGCTTTCAACTTTTGATCTTTTAATTCTCCTTAGGATTAGTGAAACTGCTCATGAGTATGAACAATAGTCTGGTCAGCTTCTTGAGAATGGAGGCCATTGTGGGTAACCTCGCTGTGACTCTCACTGTCTACACAGCCAGGGACATGTGATTTTGACATTTATCCTGTTAAGTAAATCACTCTATGGCACTCTCAGATCATTCCACTCCAAAATTCGTTTCACCACTGGAGTAGGCCATAGCCTACAGAATAAATTGTCTTTCTTCTAATTCACTTTGCCCTATGTACCATCACAATTTAGAAGGGAAGGGAAAAGTATTATTATAAATGTTCATGATAATGACTAATTCTAATGATAACTACCATTTGCTGAGCCCAGGCTAAGTACTGGGCTCCTTGTCAGAGGCTTTATATGCATTATCTCACTTGATTTTAAAAATAAACTTAGAAGGTAGATATCATTATTATTACTTCCAGTTAAAAACAAAACAAAAACCCTGAAACTCAGAAAGGAGAAGCTATTTGTTTGAGATCACACAGCTTGTAAATTGGGGTGTTAGGATTAGATCTCTGGTTTGACTCCAGAATTGCCCTCTTAATTATTAGCTTACTGCCCTTGACTTTGCCAAAGTACATACTGTATTTTCTTTTAAAATGCCTCCTTTTAAAATGTTTTTTTCCACCCACAATTGAGGAAGTGACTTTATACTATTTAGAAAATGAGTAAGAAAGTTGAACATTTAATACTTTCCAATTTTTTAACACTTCTTGCAGTACAATCTCAACAGAATAGATTGATCAAAAATGAATCTCAAAGTTGAATATTGCCCTAGAAATATTCACACATCAACCTTGAGTGTTTAAGTAAAATGTTGTACTTCCAAATTCTATATGCTACATGAGACATTATCCTAGTCCCAAGGAATGACTAATAACAGTGCATCACCAATGCATTTCATACCTTGTAGGAATTATGCCTATTGGGGTTGTTCTGGGGATGAGAGCATTGTTTGTAAGGCATTCCTTCTTGACAAGGTCCCTCTCCAGTGCCTCTTCACTATCCCTAGGAGATGTGGGTGACCCCGTGTGTCTGCACTGCTGCTGGTACATTGCCATCGCAGCATACATCTCATACATGTTCACTTGCTGTCTGACTGTACTGTGATGATAACTTGTCATCATTTATTCCCAGTGTTGACTTAGTGCCTAGCACATAATAGGCACTTTTAGTGCTGAGCAAGGCAAATCTCAAGTCCACAGGCTGATTTTCTCCATATTGATACACTATGGATGAATTGTAGGTAGGGATATTAACATACTGTGGAAAATACACAGCAATATCTCACATTACCAAAAAAGCAAAAAGTGTATTTTTCTTCCTCTAGTAAATCTATTTCCTCTCCACTTCTCCCCTTTCCCTTTTCTCTCCCACCACCGTCCTTCCTCCTCCATTTTTCAATTTCTGTCCTTCTCCGTCTCATTCTCTCTATCTCAATCTCTCTAGGACTCAGCCCACAGCAATGGCTTTTCAACTCTTACATTCCCTTTATTTACTGTCAAAATTGTTTGCAGTGCCCCACACCTTCTGGCTTCCAGCTGGTACTTGTGTTCAGTTGCAAACAAAAGCAAGACAAACACACGTTGCTTCTGTGCCTTGAAACAACCTCAATTCCAGGTGGTTGAAAGGACGCCCTGGGGCACATGAAATTCAGGTGGGGCCGTAGCAGTGTTTCAAGTCCAGCCTGCCTGTAATTCCCCTTTCCTCTTTGCTGCCAGGCAGCTGAGAGCTGGGTGCGCAGGACTGATGCTCGGGTTCGACCGGGTGCCCGCCTTTGGGGTGCAGTGATGGGCAGGCTGGTGCTCAGAGACGTCTTTAGCCTAGGCTCTCTGAGGCCGCAGCTGGGGGACCTCATGTGCCCACATCTGTTTCCCAAAGAGCATTTTCCTCCCGGGCTGAAGGGGAAAATCCAACTTCCCATAGTTTTTACCCTGAACTACTATGCTATAGACATTGTGTGGAGCTTACCTGTCCTCTGGGAACCCGTGCACAGCCCTTGGAGGGTCTGGCAGGGGTGCTCGGTGGGTTCCCCTTCTCCCTGCCCCTGCTCATGGATCCTTTGTGTCCCCATGTTCTGAGGCATGTCAACACCTCCCTTACAAGTGTTTCGTGTCACTGATTCATAACATTAGCACAAATAATCATCTGGTTTTCATCCTAGCAGGAAGAAAAAGATACAGCATTGTTAACAAGGAGGTAATGTATGCAAGTAGTTAGGTATATTAGCTAGTTATTTTCTGACTGGGAGAACCAGACATACTGTGGTGACACTTTCTGACCCCACGACTGTAAAACTTTCCTGAGTGGAAAATAGAAGTGAGTCAGAAAGGAGGGTAAAGTGAAGTACCTAAAAAGTCAAGTGGACTTAACAAATAAAGATGCATTCTTTGGGGGTTTTACTGGAGTTCCTTTCTGCCAAGAAATGAAGAAAGCTTCATAACACCTTACACAACATTTCCCGTTTTCTTCATTCTTCCAAAATTCTTTTATCTAAAGTTCAGTTTTAAAAATTGGCAAATTTTAAGTAAGAAGGAAGTGCATTTCCTTATGGCACAGTTTAATAGGAGGCCCAGGATGAAAACCCAGAACTCTCCATGCCCAGCACAATGGTGGGGGGAGGGGGGTAGTTCACAAGCTTTATGCAAAACTTCAAAGAAAGGCCTCCCTAAACACACCTCTGCCATGTGTGGGTGTTTCCTTCATCCCACTACCACCAGTTATGGTTTTTATGGGAACATAATTGTGCTTTTGTCTTGGAGTTGCCTCACTTCACTTCACTCTCGTCTTGAGATCCCCTGGCCTGAAGCCCAGGGTGGGACTTTGCCCTCAGTACTGTAAATAATGGTAATTACTTCTACAAACTTAAAAAAAAAAATGTTTTTCCCAAGGCCAAAAATATCCAAAGTCTACAGCATTCTCTATAACCCCTTGTGCATAAATCTGTTAGAATGTGTGTGGTGATTAAAAAAAGAGTTTCACCCTCATGGAATGAACAAAATGAAAAGAAAATCACCACCACTCAGCCGCCCCATGCATCCCTCTGGGCCCCGTGAGCTCTTTGCTTCCAGTTGAGGTGGTGACTAAGTCCAAACAAAAGAAGTAAATATTGAAATACCAGGTAGGATTTATTCTCACCACTCATGCAGAAGGTTTTGTGAATGGGACTGAAGCAGGAGCATATTCCTCATGCCCTGTAAACTCAGATGGAGAGGAGTTATGCCGCCTAACTACACTGTGTTATTTCCAAGGCATTACTTCCTACAGTATCTCCATCTGGTTGACAGCACCTATTGTTCTTATTAAATTGACATGCATCCAAGCCTTTGCCTCATTAGATTATCACCATGGTGCTGAGGCTATGACTTCTGCAAATCTTGGTATTTTATTTCATGCACAATCACTAGCAGCTGTTATTCGTGTCTAAGATAAAAACAATGAATGAAAATTCAAAAATGTTTAATTCAATAGCATTTGTCCACATAGTTGTCCACATAGCTGTACACAACACTCATACAAAAGGTTTGATGTATGAATGACATAGATGGGTTTCCAGGCCATGGAGTTCCTTTGATTATTTTACCCCCAGAATAACTGGTTTGAGTGTGGGGACCTGAACATCTGGACAGATGCCCTCAACCTGCCATGGACTTGTTTCAAAGGCACACCAAGGCCAAAGACACAGATTGGGAAGCTTCTTGGCACGTGTGATAATTGGAAATTTACTGAGACTGTCAAAGGAAGTGTCAGCGTTGCCTACATGTCATTTTTTCCATTCAGTAGTCAAACCATTGCTCCATGGCAGAGAGAGTTACTGAAGTCATGCTCTGTGCTTGTGTTATGGTGTGTTCCAGGCATTTAAATTACCAAAAAATGTTCCTCTGTGGGTTTTCTGGTGCTAAAGGAAGGTAATTTATTATGCACCCTACGAGAATGTAAAGCCATCCGATTCGCAATACTGTCACTTCATTAACAATATTTTCCCCTTGGGAGGATAGAGCGAACCAAGGGGCCCACCCCAGGCTCTGGAGCCTCCCCGTGAAGTGCCGAGTTACCAAGTTACCAGCAGTAGCAGACTTCCTTCTCACTGGGAGGGCTCTCTGTTTAGGAAGTAATTCCTCCTTTGCTCTTGGCCTCTCTCCAAATGCCCCGCTTCTGCGGCGGTCCTTAGAGCAATCTGTGCCACCCTGACGATGTTTGCTCACTTGTTTGTTAAAGACTGCCCTCGCCCCTGGGTGACGCCTCAGTTCTTGCCCCCATGAAAGTTCCCAAGTTTGCCACTGTGCAGGCGACCTGTCTGAGCGCGACACAAATTCAGCTCCTCCAGGGGACTCCCCAAACGGCTCCTGTCCTTGTGCACTCTATGAAAAGTAGCCCCATGTGAGGTACAGTGGGAGTCATGGGAAACCAACCAACCAACACGGGACAGGTAAGGTGAGGCTGGCCAGGTCACCCTGTCAAAGTTTGAAAACTGGCTGCCTGACACTGTCTCTCCTCTCACTGCACATCCTCCAGAACAATTCGTTTGATGATGGAAAAAGCTGAGGGCAAACAGGAATTGGTTTTCTAGGCCAGGTACTTTAAAACACAATGGACATCTAGAGAATCTAATGTGTAATGTCAGTCCCATCCTAGAGGAGAGTCAGTCTGCCACGCACCGTCTCTAGGTGTCTGTCCCTATGCCAGGAATGCTTCCGCTATGGCAACCAAGCTGGAGAGGCCTAGCAATGATTTTCCAAAACTTCTGCCTGAAATTATTTAGTTCCTTCTTTCACTGATGGTGACATCGATTTGAAGCACTGTTGCCATCCATTTGGACTGAATTTCTCTAGGAAAGACAAGAGGAGTAGGAATTGTTTTCTAAGCTATGAGACTCAGCTCTGGTTCATCTAGGAGAAGAAAGGGTTAAGTCCTCTGGGTAAAACATTGTCAATCACTAGCGACTGCCCCTGAGATGACAAACAAGCTGCACCTGTCCGTGGGCAATTTAAGGGATTCTGGTCAGCTATTTTTCTCTGGTGCTTTGTTCTGCCAGCTGCCTCGGTGCCTTGGATGCAGGTGGAAGCATGGACTTTGGTATCTATAAAAAACATTTAATGGTGAAGATCAACTTCCGCTTCACCTCCCCAGGGATCAAAGTTTTGGGGCTTTTTTTATTCCCTTTCCTTGAAAGACTAGTAGAGCAAAGCTCAGATCAGACAATGGGCACGTTGTTGAGGTGCCCGTGCTCCCCCAGAAGGGAGCTGGAGATCTCTGGTGGGTTATGTTTTTTTCCTCCCAGTTTGAAGGAAGTAACTGCAGCAGGGAGATGCATACCTCCAGAGGGTGAGGTCGGGCATCTGCCAAAAGGAGGGCTGGAGAGGGACAGCTGGGAAGCCTGGTTACTACCACTGCGTTTATCGTCAGCGCCATCGCGGGGATGGTGAGGCAGTGGAGAGGCATGGAAGAGGCCAGGCCTGTGCCCAGGAGTGAGAAGGCTGCCCTCACAGACAGCCTTATCTCTGGAAGTGGGCTGTCACTAACCTTACAGCCCAGGTTAGTTGGTATTACACAATCAATGACTGGTACAATGTGCAGGTAGAAAAGAGCGTAAAAACCAGATTCTCTGGATTAACTGGTACAAGGAAATCTAAGTGATAGGCCTCACCAATGACATTATCAAAGTTCTTGTATTAATTCAGCAAACATTCATTGTATACAATGTCACACACATTAAATTAGTTATTGGACACATAGAAGTTGTTAAGTGCCCAATTGTGTCTTCTCAAAATTCGTATGTTGAAGTCCTAACCCCAGTATATCAGAAAGTGACTGTATTTGGAGAGGCCAATTAAGTTAAAATGAGCCATTAGGGTGGGTGCTAATCCAATCTTACTGGTGTCCACCTAAGAAGAAGAAATTTCAACGCATGAAGAGACACCAGAGCTCATGCACAGACGAACAACCGGGAGGCCACAGAGGGAAGGCAGATACCTGCAAGCCAAGGAGAGACGCCTCAGAAGAAACCAGATTGGCTAGCACCTTGATTTTGGACTTCAGCCTCTAGAACTGAGAGAAAATTAATTTCTGTGGTTTACATCACCCCATCTGTGGTGTTTTGTAAAAAAGGCAGCAGTGAACAGGACACAGGTCTTGTCCTCACTGAACTTAACAATCTATAGAAAAACTCACAATTTCATGCCCTCTTAAGCAGAGGAGAAAGGAAGGTGACTAGAAGGCTCTTTTTAAACACTGCCTCGACAGCCAGTGTTAGTAAAAGGACGAGGCCCGGGAATTCTAGCTAATCTTTGGATGTATTTCATAATGGCACATGTGGCCGTTACCCTTTATATGTGAATTAAGGGTTAAGCAGTATTATCACTCTGCTTTAACATGAGAAAGAAATCCTGCACTGATCATGTGGCAGCAGAGGGAGGAAATCTAGCAGATCTGACCTAAAAGGTTAAATGGAAAAGAACTGTGGGACTAGATGCACATCACGTGCACACACATCACAAATGTGTGGGCTTCAACAGTAGAAGCAAAGGAAATCTCTGTATTTTTATAATCACTACACAAGGGTGCTTATTTTAGATTTTCTTGAAAGTTGTTAGTTATTTCTTTTTAACCTCACTGCCCCACATTTTTGTTGCCTCAAAGGAAGCACAACATAAGATAAAAATACAGAAGCGGCTGTCCGGAGTTCAACAGGTTAAAAAAAAGCTGAAATCAGCTCCTGGGCATATCGCATGGCTGGCCGACTATTTAATCCTCTGAGATGTAAGAGAAGTGGAAGTGCTCAGGGCTGACTGCCTACCAACTGTCCTGGAAGCTCTCCTGTCCTCGGGATTTCTGAGCACGGTCACTGGGCGACTGAGTTTAGTACTCCCAGAGAGTACAAAGTTCTCACGCACCGACTGGATGAAACTGTGGGAGAATGTGTAATTCCTGCTGTGTGGGTAATACACTCGTATCTTCAGAGATTGTGATTATGTCCAGATAGGCAAGGTCCCATCTGGTGTGTAGAATGGAAGTGGACAGGATCTCAAATAAAGGGAGAAGTCACATACCAGGACTGGTGTGAAAGCTCCACCACATACCTGAGGGACATGCGGAGACCTCAGGCCGGAACCCAGAATGTGGACCAGGTGGAAAGGCCTTATGCAGGAGGCAGGTTGAATCTCTGTCTTGGTCTCCAGTAGGGCTGCTCGGTAAAGAGGAGCTTCCCAGTCAAACTTGAATTCCAGATAAACCATAAATCATTTTTGTGTAAGTATGGCTCACACAATATTTGAGATGTATTTATACTAAAAAATTATTTGTTATTTATTGAAATTTAGATTCAACTGGGCACTCCATCTTTTTATTTGTCAGATCTGGCAGTGCTATGTTCATGGCAGATGCCAGCTTCAGTATGGAAGGGAAGTAAGATTTGTTCCCAGATTGTGAAGATGGGCCTAGAGCTGAGTCCTGTTGTCTGAAACTGTCCCCATCTTGCAGGTTTGGATCTGCGTAATCTTTCTACGTGGTAAGTGGTACCAGGGCCAGAGGACTAGAAATAACAGAAACTGTACACAGTATTAACACGATCGCTTGTTTTTCTTGTGTTCTTTTGGCTTGCTTGTCCTTTCTACTCCCTTAGCATTTAACGAAGTCTAGAATTCCCAGGCTTTCTCAGCCACTAAGGGAACAAACTTAAGAAATGAATCTGGGGCCATGCTATGGCAGGACCACTGAAAGCGAATCACAGTCCCCCAGGGGACAGCAAGGGCTAAAATCAAGAAATCATTTGACTGGGACCATCTTCCCACCTGGAGGCTCTGGGATTGTTTTTTTGGAAGGTGGCAAGGCTTCTTTCTCCCAAGCATGAAGACATCGTGCAGAATGCAAAGGCTCCCTGGGTCTTCTGTCAAGATCCTTCTTTAGACAAGGGAGTCTGAATTCATCAACTGCTGTTTATAGAGGACCCGCATGTGCCAAGTACACATCAGTCTGGGAACTTAACAACCCTGGGCATTGTGCCTGCCCTGGGGAACCTCTGGTCTTACGGGGGATCCCGATGCTGCCCTTAGCCTCAGCCCCGAGCCTGGGCCTTGCCGCCAAAGATGGCTTCTGTGCTGCCTCACACAGGCTCACTCAGTTACCGCTACTGCTCTGCAGCACAGGGACCAGGGCGCGCATTAGAGTTGCTCCTGCAGTGCCTGGGTTCCCTGGAGTTCTTGACTTCCATTCCAGGTTGGTCACACAAAAAGCAACTCAGCCTTTCCCTCCCCTAAGGCCATCCAGTCCCCACATTCTCACAGTTCCAGGTGTATTCAAGTTGAATGACCACATCCAGGCAACCCCTGCATCCCGTCACTTTCCATCAGCTAGCCCCTGTTTCTTGGATTCTCTGTACCCATCACTATCTGGAATTGTTTCCTTTATTTTTGTTTGTTTATCGTATCTTCCTAAATTAGTCTGAAAACATCATGAAGGAAGCAAATTCATCTCTCTCCCCATTGAACTTCCGAAGCCTAGAAAAGTACCTGACACTGCCAAGCATTTAACTATTTATTTAATGGAAGAAAAACCGAATAAATAAGTGAAAGAACAACCAAATTGCCTGTCCCAGGCTGTGACATATGGGGTGGTTCGTAGGCACTGGAACATGTCTGCATTTGGAAGATATGAACTGTGACTTCTGAGAGTGACAAGCACGTTGCTGAGTTTTCTCCCGGGGCTATCTGGGACTTCATCAGCCTGCCTTATCGCGGTCAGGGCACCAGCTGGTCACCCCCACTGGGAACCTGGGAATCAGCTTAGTCTCCTCCTCCTTCCCCTTCATCTACATTGAAACCATAACCCAGTATTGTATAGATGTAAATAAGAGAGATTTATTTTAAGGAATTGGCCCACGCAACTGTAGAGACAGAATTTCTTCCTCTCCTGGAAACCTCAGTCTTTTTTGCCTCCAGTTTTGTTGAGATATAATTGAGTTTAAGGCACACAGCATAATGACTTGACTTACATGTACTGTGAAATGATTACCACAATAAGTTTAGTTGACATCCATTATCTCCATAGAAATACCAGAAAAATATATTTTTTCCTTTGTAATGAGAACTTTTAGGATATACTACTCTCTTAGCAGTTTTCAAACACACCATACCAGTGTTAACTATAGTCATCATGTTGTACATTACCTCCCAGTACTTATTTACCTTATAACTGGGTGTTTGTACCTTTGACCCCCTTCACTGGGATCTGTCTTTTCTCTTAAAGCTTTCAGCTGATTGGATGAGGACATCCACATTATTCAGGGTAATTTTCTTAAGTCAAATATTTAAATATTAATCGCATCTAAAAAAAAATACCCCCATAGCAACATCTAGACTGGTATTTGACCAAACAACTGGGTACCGTAGACCAGCTGAGTTGACACATAAAATGTCACATTTGCTTCTCCAATTCTATCCCAACCATCTCCAGTATTTCAGTGGACAAAAAGCTAAGAAATATACTTCTAAGACTCCTTTGTAGCAAGAGTTCTTAACAGGACTAGAACTAGGGTGAAGGGGCATCAATAAAATAGGGTGAAGGGGCAAAAATCAAGATAAATAATGTTAATGCAGTATTTTTTTAAAATTAAAATGTAATGCAGTATTACTGGTGTTGCCTTTGGCTCCAATATGGCATGGCAGGACACTATATTCTTAATGTGATTACGTTCCACCAATAAGATGTAGTCATGTGAAATCTGGAAGACAGAAACACCCTAGAAAATGTCTTCCTATGCTGGTTTCTGATGACAAGCACAACTGTGCTCCAGCACCCGGGCACTTGTTGCAATGGGGGTTGCAAGTTGCTGGCTGGAGCATGCATATTTTGCTGTTGCAGATAGAGTAGGTGCAGAGCTACTTCTTGCAGTGACAACAGCTCCTGTTACAGCTTGGGTGGGCTCTTCATGAAATCAAAAATGCTGAAGATGGCCTTCCCGCTTTGCTTACTGAGACAGAGGCTCAATTCCCAGGTACCCATTCTGCAGTGTTGTTTATTCCTAGGAGTTGGCCCACAGTCAGCTTGTCTTGCCTTTCCAAAATGGTTAGAAAGAATCCAGTTCCCTAGATTATGCCCTTTCTGGTTGAAATACCTAGACAGGTTGCTGTTTTCTGTGCCTGAACCCCAACTAGTGCTCGTATCTGTCAGATGCATCCCATCCTTTCCAGCCTCTCCCTCCTGCCCATATTCAGGCCCTCTTTTTAATCTTCCCCCTTCCCTTTCCAATGGGATCTTCAGATGACCTTCACCTCATCCTCATTATGCATTCATTTTTCTACATTCTCTACTCCTCACCAAGGTAGAATTGTCCTCTTTCCTAGAGAGTCACACTCCAATATGTAGATTCACTCTGTTCCCAAAGATTTAGATAACACATCCTGCAGAAAGTCCAATGTCAAAAGATCAATATGGAAAGTCTACAGAATTTCTTTAAATTCTCAAGGGGCTACATTCATATCCTATCTTCTGTCTCTGTTGAATTTTTCATTTCTTGATTTCACATATTGTGCATATTATCACAAGGTCTTTTTATGAAAAAAAGACCTATTGAACAGTTGCATGCAAAGCAAACTCTTTTTTAAAAAAAGTCCTGTATCATCTTTGCCATGCTGCTCAGAATCCCTGATTTCATCCCTCCTGTCTATTCACTGCCCCCTCTCTCTCAGAAAGAAAAGAATATCCTTCAATTTTCTAATTTTCTAGTGCATTTCATGTCTTCTGCCCTCTCCTTATAGACCTTTTCCTTGGATCTTTCCACATGCAATTGGCCAACCAACATTTTCTTCCTGTAAAATGGCATTACTTTACAAAGAAGACTTCTTCTAGAGCACATTTTGGGAATATGAACTGGCAAGAGCTAAACTACTCTAAATGTTGGTATCGAGGTACTAGGAGTTCAGCGGAACAATCTGAGAGAAGAACTGAGAAAATACGCAGGTGAGGAGAAAGACCAAGAAAATGGCTGGAAGCCAGGACATTCCATGAGGTGGTCTGGCCAGTGAGAATTCCCAGGGAGGTGGCGAAAGGACTTTCAAGAACAAAAATGTCTGGTGTTTAATCGAAGCATTGTGGAGGGAGAATATGGAGTGTTAGGGAGCATGGGTTCTGGGTTGCTAAGAATACTCAAAATTCAACTCTACCACTAGCTATCTCTGTGACTGACAAGTCCCTCAGTTTCTTTTACCTTCAATTTCTTTTTTATAAAATGGGATCATAATTGTACAAAAATAGTCTATTTCCAATGACTATTGAGGGATGAAATAAGAATATATGATAAACATCTAACAAAACACACCAGTTTTTGAAATGTTGGCTATGATGACAACGTAAACAACAACGTTGAACAGATGTTATTACTGCTACCATGTAAATTGACATTGTCTCCCCAAATCTTCAATTAAAAATTTGTGGTTTCTTTAAAAATACTTAAAATATTAGAACAGCTGAATTCTCCATTCTGGTTGAAGGAATCATGAAAACAAGGGCAAGCAAATTCATAAACCGACCTACTGTAACAGAAGCATTTCTCCTGGACAAGCGTACAGGCTCCCTGACTAATAACTGAAATCTTGGCGTTTGACTTTCTTGAGGCTAGGAATGGAGGACGGAGTCAATTGCATCGAGATCTGAAGGGGCGGAGAACCCAGCTGGGTTAACCATTCTGAGAATAGTCACTGCACAGGTGGCCACAGCATGGCGGGCAGGCTGCCTTTCCCCGCGTCTAGTGATTGTCCCTGGCAGCACTGTTGTGTTGCGAAGCATTCTGGAATGATGCCCAGACTCTACTTAAACCTGTGGGGCCTCGGCTGATTAAGGACTCCTGCCATGACCCGTAAATGTTCTATGATGAGGGTCAGCAAACTATAGTTCACAGGCCAAAGCCAACCTACTACCTGTTTTGTATGACTCATGAGCTAAGAACACTTTGTGCATTTTCAAATGGCTGAAAAAAATTTTAGAGGAATCCTATTTCATGGCACATGAAAGTCAAAGTTTGTATTTCAATAAAGTTTTTAATTTGGGCAATACAAACACGTTGTAGAAAAACACCCTTCCTTTTGTTATAAAAGTGCCTACCTAATATTCTAGACTTTATCTTTTGGCCCAAAAAGCCTCAACTATTTACTACCTGGCTTATTTCAGAAAACATCTTATGTCCCTGGTTTAAGTGATCCACAGGTGTCAGGCACATCACCACCCTGGGCCTTCTTCCCCTCACCTCAAGGCTGTGCTTATTGTTCTTCAGTTGATTTTATTGCACAGAAATTATGGATGGGAGCCCAAGAAGCCTGTGGATTGATTTCCTTTCATTTGATAGAAAACTGCTTTGTAAAATTGTCCCTCAATGACATGTATGTGCTACGTCAATAATGCAAGCCCGGTTAATTCTTTTGTTTTAGCAAATACTAAAAAGGAACCAGTAGCTCTCATTTATTGTCCTCTGCTTCAGTGACTAAAGTATAAGATAGGCCGACATCATTCTCATGATGCCATATTCTTAGTGTTTCTTCTATTTGCACGGTGACTGCCAGGTCTACTTTACGTAATTTTTATTCTTTTATTTAAAAAAAAAAGATATCTTCTCTGCACACTACCACCCACCTCTCTTCTCTGACCAAGTGCAGACAGCTGGAAAGGATTTGCTTTCTCACTAAGATGCAGGACTCGAGACAGTATCTGCCGATGGTCACAGTACTGTCAGGGCTGTCGCCTCGCACATCAGTCCCACCCCAGGAAGTTCGGGGCCTTCCCTTCTCCCTGAACCACTGGATGCCCTTTCTTCAGAAAAAACGGTGTGAACTTTGAATTTTTTCAATGTAATAATTTCCCTGATAATTATATCAATGGAGCTTATCTTCATTTCTGATTGATCTTAAATTGGCACCACTCCGAAAAATTTTCTTTCCCGCCCCACCCCTGTCAAGCCCTGCAGTTAATGAACTGTTAACAAATGAATTAAGTGCTTTAATGGAATTACCTTTTCAAAAAGGAAGCATGTGGAGATTCTTTCAGAGGAGAGAAAAATTCTTTACAAAGTGAATAATAATACCCTTATTATATGTTCTAGGGATTTTGATTTTCTTTTTCAGAGTTTCTTAGGGTTTGCACAACAGTAACAATCTTCTGAAAACGTCTCTCCTAAAGCCCTCTTACTTATGCTCCAACCATTTACTTCATTTTTCTTCATTCATTTTACAAAAGCAATACAAGCTCTTAGTGACAATTCAAACAACAGAGCTATAAAGATCCCCCTTCCCCTCCTTCCTCTAATCTCACTGTGTTAACCAAGGGTCTCACTTAGGACTTCTTGCTATGTTGGGAAATGTTCAAAAAGCCCGAGACGTTTCCACAGGCACCTCAGACTCAACAGTGCAGAGCAGAAGTCACTGGCTCCTCCAGGCAGACGTGTCCTTCCTGCACTTCCTTCAACAGCACCTCCAACTGTCTGAAAGAATCCACTTGCTATGTTCAGATAGGCAAAAACAAAGAGTTATTTTTGTCCACCTTTTATGAAAAATAGGGGTGTGGCATACATCACTCTGGAATTATAATCATATATGGGGCTCATGTTTAGTAGTTACATGTCATTCCATGGTAGAGCTGCTGATAGACTTTCGTGTCAACAAACATTCGCTCTGCACAAAATAACACTAGACACTTTGACAAATGTTGGGGAAAGAAAAATGAATGACACGTCACCTTTGAGGAAGGCAAGGCCCCGTGGGGGAGATTAAAAAATGATTTCATGTGAGCATGAAGTGCTACCATAGAGGAAAGTCAGTTATAAGAAGAAGGGACAGGGAACTTGGAGGGGAATTCAGACTTAGCTGGAGATGGACCCACAGGCAAGGAAGAAGGCACAGGCTTAGCAAACAGCACATGTAAAGCCAAAGACGCTTGAGGGAGCCTGGCTTCTCAGGAAACTGGCTGTTGCACAATGCAGAGCAACTGGAAACGGGAAGAATGGTAGGTGGGCACAGAGGTGAATGGACTTGTAAAATAAGTCAGAGAGGGCTGGGAGTAAAGGTGAGGGCATGCAAGAGTTGCAGGAGAACAGATCCTGTTTATAGAAAGGTAACATATTTCCACAACAGTAATCATCTTCTTGACTGAAACCCTCTGGAGGATGAACTTGTGGAGGGTGGACTTGTGAGGAAAGAGCAGACATAACCGGAGATGACAAGGAGCAAGTAACAGTGTAGTCAAGAGAGGATTATGGACTGAGGCGGGGCAGTGGTGAAGAATGGAGGGGAGAAGATCAGACTTAGATGTCTGAGGGGAACCCGGGAGGACCCGCGGGAGCCTGGAGGAGTGGCCACAGGAGGGCTTCTGGCCTGGCAGTCGGAGGTGCTGTTGAAGAAGTGCAGGAAGGGCACGTCTGCCTGGGGGAGCCAGTGACTTCTGTTCTGCACTGTTGAGTCTGAGGTGCCTGTGGAAACATCTTGGGCTTTTTGAACATTTTCCAAATACGTGGCAGTGATGGCCCTTCTAAAGTACTTCATTTAACTTTGTGATAGGATTTCCCCCTTCACAAAGAGTAGGGTTGAAATGACTCAGTAGGGTTCCAACCATGGACTCCAGTCTCAGGAGGTGGGAGCAACAGGGCAGCAGGGACTCTCCTAGCACACACAGTGCTCTGAGTGACCATGAAGGGCCTCCTCTAGCCAACAAACTGCAAAGATGTGACCCCTCGGGTGGATCAGCAGGCAAACGCATCCTTTCACTGGGCGGAGGCACACGTGCTGGAGAATGGGGCCAGGAAAGTGGGCTGTGCATAAGGTCCCACCATGCCATCTCCATCAGTCAAGCACATGTGCGCAGAGCTCAGTCCACACCCCCACAGGCAGAAGCCCCAGATACAGCTGGTCCCCAGTGATTATTCTTCTGGAGTGGTCACGGTCACCAGCGACTCCCTAATTGCCTATCCAACCAATACTTATTCCACATCTTTCTTCATTCAGTGGACACGCAACATGCCACTCTATGTCAAGCACATTGGTTGCCAATGACACCATATGAGCAAGACTTACCCTCGAGGTACTCTTGCACTAGTAGGGGATCTGAAGTGACCACCCCCATGTCCCATCACCATGCCATGAGTGCGTTCATACTTACCACTGTGACAACAAAAAGCTGTTTTGGGTGGAGTTACAGAAAGTTAGAGATACTCTTGGGGTAAGCAGGAACCCCCAAGATGGTCGGGTCTCTCGGTCGGACTTCCACAGAAGGAAAGGCATGGCTCCCAGACATGCTCAGGGAGCAGCTCCATCAGAATCACCTGGAGTACTTTTTAGACTCCAGCAAGGGAGATAATTGCAATTTTAAAAATCTGGCAGTGTAGGGAAAATTACAGAATTTATCCTTGGAGAACACCCCTCTTTCTTTTCTTTTGGGGACACACCCTGATACTGTTTTTGAAATACCAGGCCCAGGAGTGTGGCTGGAGGGAGAGACTGATGCAAAAAGGGCAAAGGACTCAGTAAACCTTACAGAAGAAGACGCATCCAATTTGGGCCTGGAAGACCCTCAGTAGATGATTTTGGGGGGTTGGTGAGGAGGGGAAGTGTGTTATCAGCTTGGGCTGCTATAGTAAATTACCATGAACTGGATAGCTTGAACAACAGACATTCATTTCTCATAGCTGTGGAGGCCAGGAAGTTTAAAATCAAGGTGTCACAGAGTCAGTTTCCGGGAGGGCCCTCTTCCTTGTTTGTAGACAGGCACTGTGGATAAAGTGAAGGTTCCTGTGGCCAGGATTCTCACCTGGCCCTGGTTGGCTAGCTCAGTACATACGTGTAGGCAATACGTTGCTATTGACTCTATATAAAGAGCTCTGCCCAGTGCTCTGGGCGACACGGTGGCATGGCTGCAGGGCTGCAGGAGAGCAGAGCAGAGACCGGAGTGGGGGCAGCGCGAGGACAGAGTCCCAGAGGATGGCTGTGCAAACCGAGAGGTCCAGAGGCAGAGACCAGCTTGCTGCGTGCAGACTCGCTCTGAGTAGATGGGATTAGTGACTGACCTGCCACTGTGGAAATAAAATTGGGTATAACGCTTTCACCCCAAGAACGTTTTACTGTCATTTCTTTGGTCACATTAAATCCATAGTGAACTTGCCAGTGGCTGAAACCCATTGGCCAGACAGCCACCTTCTTGCTGTATCTCCACACACTAGAGAGACAGAACCCTAGTCTCTCCCTCTGAGGGCACTAATTCCATCCTGGGACTCCATCTCATGACCTCACTTAAGCCTGACCACCTCCTACAGGCCCCATCTCCAAGTACATATTCATCACATTACAGGTTAGGGCTTCCACATGAATTTGGGGGAATACAAACTTTCAGTTGATAGCAGGAAGGGACTTGAATCTGGGAAAGGGGAGGGTATAGAAGATGGAAAGGAGGCCCTATAGGGCAGGGCGTGGATAAGGTCAGAGCGTAAGGACAGTGAGAACCATCCGTTACTCCTTTAATGGCGGGGAGGGCTAAGTCATTTTAGGAACTGTGGTGTCTGATATCGAATATGATCTTGTTTCTTATTTTGCACTTGTCTTTAGTCTTCCCCTAGTCATTAGTCAGGGTTTATTAACCACCAGTAGTGTCGCCTCTGGTGTGATACCCTGGAGCAAGAAGGAAGAGGGTTAATAAACAAAGAAAGGCCAGGTAGGCGCCAAACTGATCAAGGAAAAGCTTGAGCTCAGGAGGTCTGGGTTGGAGTAATGGGAAAAAACAAAACACAGGGAAAGATCTCAGAATCTCCTTCCCTTTAACCCAGGAATCCTCAGAGGCATTTAGGAGGAAAATGAAATTCCTTGGGAGCTTGAGTTCTTCCACGTGGCTGTGGTTATTTCTCTGATTTCTCCACTGGAGGCCTTGCAAAGTAAAATATAAACACAGGTTTTCTTGCTGTGTCTGTCTGCTCCTGAGTTTCTGTTTCTGAAGGTTTGTGGTGGAGTCACACCTGGGGTGAGGTCCTGACGGCTCACCGGGCTTGGGGACCACTGCTATAGGCTCTGGGGACAAGGAGAGTCCCCAGGAACTGTATTTTTGCTGTGGAAAGCTCACCTAGGCAGAGGAGTGGGAGGCTCGGCCCGCGAACCCAGGGCGGCCCCACCTCTAGGTCCTCCTGAGGCTCCCTGCGTGTGTACCACTGTCAGCATGCCTGTCTTCTGTCCTGCCATTTTGTGTTGCCATCTCTCCCTCAAGGTGAGCATGCACCATGGCAGCAGCATGTCTTTTGCTTGTAATTCCTTTTGCCTGTTGTTGAAGGAAAATAAAACCCAGCGTGTCTGTCTTCCAGGAGGCCATCTCTGGAAGACAGACAGAGCCAAGGCCTCGTGGACCTAGTGTTTGACTCCTGGCTTTGGAATCCTGCTAGCTTCTAGCTTCTATATCTTATCAGAAGGTCAGGAAATTGCTCAAGTAAATAGTCCTTTTTTGCATTAGACCAGATGTCGGTCCGGGGAAAGGAAATTCCGGGGCAAAACACGTCCAAAAACCAAAATCAGTCAAAGGGAGAAATAAAGTTTAAAAACCGTTTATTTCTCACAAACTGCAGTCCCAGTCGGTGTTCTCTGCCCCAGCAGCATCCACCCCGGCCCTCCCCCTCACCTCTCAGGTACAGATAAGCCCTCGGTTGCCCAGGTAATCACCCATTGATATGGAGATGACTTCTCCACCCCTGAGGAAAGATGCAAATACACTAAAGCCATACTTCTTTACACCTCTGAACGCCTATTGATATGCAGATATACTAAAGCCAGGCGAGAAATTCTGGAAATGTTACAGTTTTACCCACACCAGACATAGCTTTAGTATCAAAAGAAGAGCCTGGCTCCTCCTGTGAAGTGCTCCAATACGTCCTACTTTCTAGAAAAACACTGAGAAGAAATGTGAATGCTTCCATGCTTACCAATGATATTTAAAGTGTGTACTTACTGAAAGCTGAGAAGAGGCAAACCCCATTAGGGTTTTTCTCCCCTTAGATATGTGTTCTGTGCTCTAAATTTGAGGACAAAATGTAGCAATTACAGAGCATACTAAAAGGAATTGCCTGGAAACCTACCGGGCCTCCACCTCCTGCACCTCCCTTTTTCATGTAAATGTGGGCAATACCAGGAAAGGAGCCAGGCACAGTATTTGCGCTGTCCTCACATCTCTTCTCTGTCTATTTGGAGTCTTAGGTAAACATGCCCCCAGCCTGCTGAGCCCCACAGCTTCTTCACGGAGTGCCTCTGTGAGCTCTGATTCACATCGCTTAAATCCCTTGTAAGCTTTTGGAGTCAAAGAACAAAAGACACTGTGCTGGAACTCAAAACAGGATGTGCCTCACACAGGAAAAGCCTTTATTCCTTCATACATCATTCTTTCCCAAACATCAGGAGAAAACTTACATTTCAAGGGCCATCTCCCTCTGTTCATGGACACGTGAACACATTAATAAACCTAAATATATGAAGCCATATAGAGCAGAAGTAGCACATATATACATGTGGTATTAGAAGTATACATTCCTGCAGTAGTATGAATACATGTGTTACATATAAATTCATGCCTCATGGAGCGTTACACATCATGCTACCATTTGTACTATTAATGACTAGACTGCACTCAAAATGCTAATTGTCATTTTTTAGAGTACAAGCCTTTACTTGGACGAACAAGGCCACAGCTCAGATTGTTCTAACAGGATGGCCAGCTGCTGGCTCTGCCACAATGAAAGCCATTGTTGGGTAAATGGAGTCCCTCAGGTGAATGTAATTATGAAAATCCTTGCCCAACTACCAGCCCTCTCTGGCCGGCTCCCAGGGGCCTCCCCCCAGGGGGAACACTGTCACATTTCATTATGGAGGCCTGGCTTGTTTGCGGGGAGGGTCCCCCTCCATTCTCAGGCCTGAGGCACAAGAAGAACGTGCCACTGGCCCTGCCCCTGGAGCCAACTGGGGCCATGAAGGAGGTGACCAGAGACCGAATCCTTCTCCCCAGCTGACACATTTCTCCACATACGTCAAATGTTGAAAAACATACCTTTAATTCCCTAAGGTGGTGTTTACCACCTGATTCAAAGCATGTCTGCACACAGGCCATTCTAATGCCATAGGCCCGAAAGGTGGGATGTGGCTTCTCTGCGGAAGATGCTGGTTACGTAGACCTATGGTTCAGTGCTACACACACACACACGCACACCTCCATTCACTCCAGAACACTAGTATGTGGGTATTGAACACTGGCATCCCCCAATCTACAGACAGGAGAAAACTGAGCTAATTGCTTATATGCTGGCACAACTATAGACCTACCTAGAAATAGGGAACCTGAACAGTAAGATCTCTTGAAAGTCCCCACCCTTTTTAATTTACATGAGTCAGTGTGCAGGGGTCATTTTTTCCACATTTTTGGTGATTTCCCACAGCCACCAAAATAGAAGTCTGCCTACATGTGGGTCCCACATAAATGTTGAGGGAATACAAACTTAAACTAACCTCTGTTTACCTTCTAAAACCATCTGGATGAAATAAGAAGATTAGCTTAATTATCTTATATTATTAATGAATAATATTTCACTTCTCAATAGTCTGCACGTTGTACACTTCATTAACTATTGGTAAGAGAATTTGAATGTAGAGTGAAATGTAATGACAGTGATCCAAATAATACTTTTCTGGAGAAATAAAATATCCAAAGGCGTTTAAAAACATAGAACCACTAATGACAAATTTCATTTACTTTAGATCTAACTCAGTCTTGATGTCAAGAGTGTCCTCAAAGAGTGAGCAATTTTAAATCCCGGAGACTCAATAAAATTTACAAATCATCAGTGAGGTATTAGACCAAGATTTGGTTAGCAGAAGGAAAGGGGAGGACAAAGGTCAACCTTAATGGAAAAGGATCTTTTATTTCAGAGCTGAGGGCAGGCCATGATGGACACGATGAGGGTGGACACTTGTTTGTTCCTTAGAAAGGAAGATATGCAGGAGTAAGTAAATAGGGCTCAGTGTATTTTTAAGCTTTTCCTGCGTCCTGTAGTTCCATTTTTAAAGAAGAAAAGGAGATACGGTCTCTGATAATAGAATATAATTTTGCATAATCTTCTGTATTAATCAAGGGATCATAGGTTTAGGTATATGAAATAAGAATAAATTCATATATTAGAACCTACTGAAACTATATTAAAAATTTGTAAATGGGTATGTGTCTATCACATGCAGGAAATCTAAAGCAGATTATTTAAATTGTTTAATCACATCTAGATTACGTTACTTTCAAATTTTTGTCATTTTTAGCTGTCATTTGTTTATCCCTTCCCTTTGGCAATAAACTGTGCCAGTTACATCACTCACTTGAACATCTTTCTTTCTCAAAACAATCACATGAGGTGGAAGTTGTTATTTCCATATTACAGAAGGGGAGAAAGGTTGGCTACTTCAGGGAAAAGACATAAATGAAAAAGGAAATAAATGCCTCACGAAACAGGACCTAACATGGAGCCGACCCTGGGACTCCCACCCTTCATCATGATACTCCCTCAGGGAGGCCTGGGCCTGAATGACTCCGGTGCACAGAGTGTGGGCCCTGGAAAGGCAAGTCTCAGCTGTCAGGGTCGCAAGTGAAAATGGCTACTCATCAGCCCTTGTTGAAAGGCCACCAGTAAAGGTTGCCAAGATGTCAGATCAGGGGCACACCCATCAGTCACTCCCTGGCACTAATTTTTTTTCTGTCTAAAATTGCAATAATTACATGGTCCTAAAGATTTCTTAAAACCACTTTCAGTTCTCTTTAGTCTCCTAATTCCATTTGGGAATTTGTCTTGTTTCCTAGAAATGCCTAGTATGTTGTGAAATGTTTACCTATGGGATAAGGAAAAGAAAACTAAAATAATAAAAAAAAGCATTTTCATAAAAAAGACTGTCTCGGTAAGGCAAGTAAGGAATTGCATCCAATATTCTATATATACAATTTTTCATCATTTTGACTGATTTATATGCATGGACTTTAAACCATCCTGGCCACATCACTCTATTTACACAGTTGGGATTCTTGCCCTGTTTCAGTTCATTGTTCATATCAGTTTCTATAAGGGAGAGAATTCTTTACCAAGAACCAACTCAAATCAGCTGTACAATATAAAACAACAAATGATCTGTCATCCTTGAGCAGAACCATACAAAAGGTATTTTTAAGCCCTATAGTTAGTTACTTAAAATTAGTTAGTCATAGGAATGGATATAACTAATAATATTGTAATATCTTGGTATGATAATGGGGTGACTACACTTATTGTGGCAAGCATCTAATAATGTATATAATTACCAAGTCACTATGTTGTACATCTGAAATCAATATAATATTGTATATCAACTTTATTCCAAAAAAAGATTTCTTATTGCTGTAGCACCTTGCTAACTAACAGCCAGAGCTTTCTCTGGGGTTTCTGTCCAGGGCCCATGGCATCCTAGGATAACAAGGCCGGAGCTACAGCAACTGAATACTGTCCTCAGAAAGCTAAATAGTACCTCACCTTTCAAGGTACTGTAAAACCATTCATGTGAGGGCTTAAAAAAAAAAAGCCCAAAACCCACATCTCAATTTTAAAGATTTTAATAACCTGTCAAAAAGACAGTTTTGCAACTACACACGTAGGAGGCAGGAAATAGAAATCTTTTCTTCTGTTGTAGTTTGGGGCTTAGATATTAAAAGGAAACAGACTCTTGTAACTTTTCACAGTTGAGGAGGCCAAAGCAGGTAGGGTTGTAAACCTGACATCTCTTCCGCCTAAAGTTGTCAGCTCAGAAACACTGCTGCCCATTGATCCCAAGCCAGAGCAGTGGTTTCTGGGGTTGTTGGGAGGTGGTTTTTGGCTGTCAGGCTGACAGCAATGGAGAGCTTCAAAATGACAAGCGAACAATAGAGAAATTCCGCCATGTTGTTATTAATCATTAAAAAGGAAAGTCTGTTCCCTGATGACAGTAGGAAAAACCTACAGCAGGGGAGTCAATCTCTTTGCTCCCTCCCCACTACCAAATCCAGGAACCAAAGCAATCAAGCAGGTGTAAGATGGATGAGAAGGGGAGAAAGCGGGTTCCAAAGACCCGATTTTCCCATTTTCTTAGAAAAAGCATCCTTGTACCTAGGGTGAAGTGCATTGTTACGAAATAAAGACCCACATAGCCGTATGTACAACGGAGTGACTAACAAATAGTTTATTATTTGATGGTGATGATTAACATAACAAAGTGTCAGTAAGTGACTCAATACTCAATCCCTGTTCAGAAGATTTTATCAAGTGCTATTTTGAAGCTGGCATTGGAAATATAAACAATCATTTACCTGAATATTCTCTCCTGTGCACATAGAAAATGGATGCTTTAGGTATCTGCTAACTTAAAAAAAAAAAGTAAATAAGTGGTCTCTTTTATGTTTTTCCTATGTTTTTCTTTGTTATCCCTATCCTTTGTTATCAATTAAAGGCTGCCCTCACCTCACTATGAATAATGAAGAATGGGGCTTCCTGCTGGGCTGGGAAGAGTTGGTGGCTGGCATTGGCTTTCTCCTCAGTATAACCTGTGTTGTATTGCTATTGTTTAGGACATAAAGTAACAGTAAAGTACATTTGGAAAATAGAAAGTGTACATCCCAATGATTTTCATTTTCGAAAATTCTAATACTAGTTTCTTATGCATGCTCAGTTTTTGCATGGCAGGTAATTTAATATGTGCAAAAGAATATATCTTGCTTTCTTTCACTGACCATTACATACATAGAAAAGCAAGCATTTTCCTTGCTTTTTGTAGAGTACACATTATTTCATATGGCTGCACAGTACCATAATTTAAATGCCCTATTGTTTTCTTCCTTTCTTCTTTCCAACTTCTTAACTTCCCATCCTCCTTTCTTCCTGTCGTAAATCCTACTGTTTCTTATTTATTTTGGCTTTTTTACACCATGTTTCCAGAATTGGGATTACTATGTCAAGGCAAATGACGACCTTAATTGTTCTTTATATATAGTGCTAACTTGTTTTCCAAAATATCTGTAGCAATTCACATTGCCAGCAATGGCTAGTGAGTGTATCAAATTCCATAAGCCTCTTCTAGCAATCTGAAGTATGTTTGGATTGTCAAAAATTTTTATTATGTTTTATTTATGTATATTTTTATTTTTAGTGAGGTTTATAATTTCAAGTCTTTTTGATACTAACTATGCTCCCTCTCATTCGAATCACTCATTTATCTACTGGGATTTATTTTTTGTTTTTCTTAGCAATTTTTTAATTGCTTTAAATAATAAATTGAATTCTTTAATTAATAAAGAATTTATTTAAAAAAATAAAAAATAAATCGAATTCTTTAAATAATAAAGAAGTTGTTGCATCTATCATATTTGCTGTATAATTCTTTCAAGGCCTTTGTGTATCTTTCTACAGTTAAGAAGGATTTTTGCAGGGGCATGTGAATGTTTTCAGTCCTTTTAGCTAAATACATTGACTTCTAGTTTTGTGATGTGGTGTTTTACTTCTAAGGTTATTAAAGTCATCCAGAATTTAGATATTTGATAATCAATGTTTTCTGTAAATTAAAATATTTAGCTTTTTTTTTTTACTGTATTAATAATGTGTGATATAGGAATAAACGGATTTTCTGCTCAAATCACTAACCACTGACCACTGTCTGTTTCCTTCCTGGTCAGTTTAGGAGGCCTCCTTTATGATACATTAAATTATTACCACTGTGAAGCTATCCTAACCCAGTACTACACATATATTTATTGTCGCTAATTTAGGGCAATGCTGGCTCCCCTTCTTAGTCTTTTCTAGAACATTCTTTGATATTTTTACCTATTCCTTCTTTGAAGTAAAATTTAAAATCATGTTATTAGATTTAAAATCCACCTGCTGGGATTTAATGGTATTTCTTTAAACCTGAGAAATTCTTCCTTGTACTATTTGGAATAAGGTAGCATAGGATGACTGAGATGCTTTAGCAACAGGTGTCCTGAGGCCAACTGAGTTGCATAAGGTTTTGCTCTGAATAGCCTGAAGCAGACATGAACTAGGAGGCCAATATAAATTATAGCCAGGGAGAAGATTCTAGATCTAGATTCAAGGAAAATATCAAGAATCAGGTCCAAGGGGAGCGAGTTAGCCTGGAAAGGGAGAAAGGGTATTAAGAAAGCTAGAACCCAGAAGAGCACGAATACCTCAGAAAATAGACATGACATGACCATGATGCATCAGCAAACTCTTGGTTCTTTCTCCTGGTACTTTTCTACAACCCTCTGTGTCAGCCATGTCATCAGGGAACTAGCCAAGCATTTTATAAACTAGAAAGGAGCTTTTATAACCCTATGACAACTGTCTCAATGGAATCCAAGCATTTGTCAGATTTCCATAGTGTTTTCATGTGCTCTGCCAAAATCTTACACAAATTGTCAGTGAATCTTTCATCATAGTTGCCTAATTACAGATTTTTGAATAAGCTAAAGAAATATTTACTTTGTGATATTCTGCAATATTTTGTTTTGAAATGTGTGCTCTTTTAGAATCAACTGTAAGTCTTATTTACCTTTCACTATTTTCCAATCTCAAAATTGTTTTTTTTCTTTAAATCAGAAAAGATATGTGATGTCCTGTTCACTATAAATAAACACCATTTACCAGGAAATAAAATATTTTCAATAAGAAATTTCAGGTGTATTCTATTTCCTGAAATCTATATCAAGGTAACAGAGAATAATATGCCCGATCAGTTTCCCATTAATCCATCTTTACTCAAACGTTGCTGTGATTTCAGATACATTACATTAATGCTTTCTGAAATTATCCAGACCTTTCTCTTTCCATGAGAAGCCCTTCTTCATAAATTGCATCTCCATGAGTAAATATTATTTAAAGGAATAAACATAAAGCACAGAATGCTGCATCCTTTACAATATTATATGCCAATTTAGATCTCAATACCAAGATTCTCTGAAGCTTCAAAGTTATCTGCAAAAGTCTGGTTGAAAATGTTTCACTGTTTCTGATCTTTGGAGAATGGCTAGAGTAGACAATTATACTTTATTTGTCTATCCCCTTCTCTTGGGAGAGCTTCTCCTTTCCTTAGTTCTACCCATGAGATCTAAATGGTAGCAGCTGTCTTTATGTAACCCCACATCCTTGGCCATAGTGACTATTCAAGAGGAAGTCCTTGACTCAACTGAAGGCACATAGAATCCCAAGGCATTGACCATAAATTGCTTGGCCCTGGAAAAACCACATGTAACTGACACTATTTCTTTGTACAGATCCCTCAGGTATCAGTGTGCGGGCACCCCTGACTTTGATGCTCTTTGCATCTCAGAGCTCATATCTTTGACTCTTTTCTGAGGCATGTCTTGGACTTCTGGAAATGCTTTACTTTCTCACGTCACCTGCAAGCAAGTCAGAGAGTTGGAAGCACCTGGCACATATGCTTCCAGTGGTGGCCTTTAACCAATGACTAGCTGGTATGGGAGTTTAAAAGTTCTGCAAACTTGCCTTGTGCCTGGACAAACTCAGAGCTGGCAGATCAGGCTGAAGCTGGAACTTTGTCTGACCTGTGCCCTTGTTTGGTTTCTTCCCCCCTGCCTGTTCTGCTTCCCTGTTCCCTTCTCCTGAGAGCACTTTCATTATAAATGACTTGAACACAGGCTCTGCTCCAGGGGAGGCTGACCCAAGCCAGCATCCACTTCCCCTGGGTCAATGAGTGTCTCTCCCTGAGGTTTTATACCTGCAGCTGAGAGGTAGAAAGCTTTTCAGGATGAGTTTGCAGATGCTGGTGGCTGGAGAGAAGCAGCCGACATGCAGAAAGCAGCAGGGACAGCCCTGAGGTGCCACAGTCCCTGACTCCAGCTGTCCACGAGGCATCTCAGGGTATCTCCAACGTGTGGTTGAAATCAAAGGTGTAGTTCAGATAGTTAAATTCAGTTCCTGTCATTTGCATCCAAGAAAATTCCAGCTAACATTGCTGGGACTGAAGAGCTCCCAAATGCTGAAGACCATCTCTGTGGGAAACTGAAAACAGTTCTGCAGTTCTGCAAAACTTTGTACATAATTTCAGGGATTCACGGTGCCGTTTGTGGGCCCCCACCTGGTTGAGCCTTCGTGTATTAGCATCCTACGTACATTTCTGTTTCTCTGAGGATCAAGCACTCATAGCTTGCCTATTGCTCCTCCTGGCAACAGTGCCTGCCTTGCCGAGAAATCTCCTAGAACTTCTCGAGAAAAACAGTAACTAGGACTTTTGTATTGGATTTTTCCCCCAAATAGTTCCCAATATAGAAATCACAACTGACCAAGTCAGTAAATAAGGACATAAAAAACAAAAATGTATGTGCCAAGCAGAGTATATATTCAAAGCTGTGCAAATGTCCACATACATAGAAAGTTCAAGAAAGCAAGTGGGCAGAACAAAGAGAGATGGTATCATTGAATTATTGCCCCACATTGAGCAATACCAAGTGATTATATTATTTCTCCTATTGGAGAAAAGATGTGTACACTGCTGCAAGGTCAAAACAATCAGGACATGCCCTCTGCAGTCACCTACCTGAGTTTATGTATTTTTGTCAGTTCCCTCCTATGGCCAAATCAGAAGAACCATTTCTCAGAACAGTTGGGAGAGCTCCTGTCTTCCTCCTGCCCTGCACCCTCAGCAGCCCTGTCCCCACCCCGACACACAGTACATAACGTCAGGGAGATGGAGTGGCCTAGCACCGCCAGTCCACAGTGGCAGAACCGTGTACAGGGGCGCACATTGTTTTTTCCAGTCCTGGGCTCATGCTCAGATGCACCTCACACTCTTTTCTCTGACCCCTCTGACTTCCCCTCTACACTCAAGGAACCCCATGTGGGTGGGGACCTCAGGCCTGCCTGCAGCTGGGCCTGCGGAGGGGGACTCCTGGGGCACTTGCCTTCATGGCCCTTTATCTCACAGCAGACACTCTAGAATGATCTGGGTTTGTTTTGCACTAGCTCCTTGTCCCTGGCAAGCAGGCAGGAAGGCAGGGTTTCCAGTGTCAAGCAGGAAAGTGTGCTGGGAGGGGACAAAGGCGTTCCTTCATGCCCGGCGGAACCCTCGCTCTCAGATGGCAGTAATATCCACATTTGTAGCTCTAGGTCCCCTTGGGGAACTTTTTGGGACCTGGGGAACTTTACCTCCCTCTGCCTGTGTTATCTTTCACTTTTTGAGAAGCCATCTTTAGAAAATGTAGACTTATATCTACATATCCCTTGATTTTATGAAAGAAAAAGAAGAAAGAGAAAAAGAGGAAGAAAGGAAGGAAGGAACGGAGGAAGGGAGGGATGAAGGAAGAGAGGAAGAAGCCCTACATTTGATAATGGTATTTGTCAGCATCTGTCTGTTGATCACATCATCTTCTCATTCTGATAGACACATGTTACACTTTAATGCCGCCTCCCCCTCTGTGCTCTAACTGAAGCTTGGTTTTGTCTATGACAGTTTTCCTTGTAACCAGTTCTCAAAAACAGACTGCTCATGACCCTCCTCTCTAAATTTCCCACCTTTAAACCACATAGTCCCATGTTGTCACTGCATAACACATCACCACAAACTTAGCAACTTCAAACAGCACCCAGCGATTAGGTCCTAGTCACGCACCCAGCAGCCAGGAAGGCTTGGCTGGTTTCTCTGCTTACGGCTTCACAGGGTCAAGTCAAGGTGCTGGTCAGACTGAGCTCTTACCTGGGGGTTCTGGGGAAGAATCTGTTTCCGAGCTCACCCAGGCTGTTGGCCGTGTTCAGTTCCTTGTGGGCGATTAGGACAGGTCTTCCTTTCCTGGCTGGCTGTCAGGTGGGGCAGCTCCCAGCTTTTAGCATGAGGCACACCTACATCTTCAAAGAAAGATGAACGTGAAACCTTCTTACACTTTGAATCTCTCTGACTTTTTGGAGAAAAAATTCTCTGCTTTTAATGGGTTTACCTGTCTGCGTCAAGTTCACCAAAAGAATCCCTATTAAGTCAACTGACTTGGGACTTTAATTACATCTGCAACACCTAGAGTAACATTTGATTGAATACCCGGGGCGCAGAACCTGGGGCAGAGGGCATCTTTAGAATTCTGCCAACCACTGCTACCGACTGGGAAGCACTTAGTTCGCTTTGAGGATCTTACACTCCAGGGCTGGTAGGAGAATCTTGTTCTAGGGCAGCTTCAGCTTTTGGAGTTACTTGCGGGCTTACTGTTTGGATTTTGCCTGCTATGCTTCATCATCTTATTCTTTGTCTTCAGTTGGCTGGAGGGCTTAGAGATTCCTCCTGCTTCCTTGTGGGGCTCACAAGGTCTTTAAAAAGTGTGTCTCTTGAACTTTATATAAGATTAGTTATGTTGTAATAGGAGGGCAGGTTGAAATATATAATTCCCTATAATGATGGATTCAATGTACACTGATTGCTTATTAAATGAGTTTGTGTGTGTATGTGTGTGTATTTACAAATAGTAGAGCTTGGCTACTGAGCAATCATAATGGATACCAATCACGCAGTCCTGCTGGGCTCCAAATATCCAGGAGGCACTTTATAAAGTTCTATGGGGTGACATAAAGATGAATACAAGAAGATGTGACCGAAAGATCTTGTGAGGAAAATGAGCTATGTATGTGAAAGATAATGGAGAAATTTATGTGTCAAAAGAGAGATAAAAATAAGATGCTTTGTGAGGTCAGAGGGGAGGAAGATTGTTTTCAGCTGAGAAATCCAGAAGATTCCATGGAAATATAACTCTTTAGGGGAGGCCTGTGGAGACCAGGCATCCCAGGCCTTTCATGATTTCGCCTAGAGAAAAGCCATTTATCAAGATCTTGCTGGTAAATGCCCTCTGTAACATGTAGGTTAATGCACTGGCAAACTATAAAAGTTACTTTAATGTCTAATGCAGGAGTAACTCTGTTATCTGAGTTAGATCTAATTTTGATAATTTATAGACCATATCATCAAGACATCGATGTCATGACTTGGAGAGATAGGAGACTAGCCAACCGATAATCTGTTGCTATTTTATTCTCTGTCCAAAGTAATATGATAAACTGTTCAGTCATCATCACGCTGGTTTTACACAGCTTACAAGATCCTCATGCTTCAGGTCTCTCCCCTTTCAATGTGCAAAGGAGCAGAGGATTTGGTCCACGGTTGTGCATCTGCTTTAGGGAGGAGGGTGCGCTGACCCTTTTCATAGCACCTTTCAGTGTTAAGGGGTTGATAATAGCAACTGGTTGCAAACCGGCACGGTTATTCCACTCCCTTTACAGGGTGACCTGGCAGCTCTTCCCCTGGCGAGAGGTGGAGCCTCCTTCCTCTCCTCTTGACTCTCAGCTGACCTGGGGACTTGCTTGGACCAGCAGAATACTAAAGAGATGCCTGTTCGGAGCCCTCGTTTCCAGATACTGTGCCCACCTGCCTGCTCTTTTGGAGCAAGCCTGAGTCACCATGTGAACAAGCCCAGCACCCAGGATTTCAGGGCCTTGAGGAGGCCCAGCTGAGATCAGCTGAAGTGTAGGTTCACAAGAAATAATTAATGCCTGTTATTTTAAGATGCTGAGTTTTAGGTTGCTTTGTTTGCCTAGCATAGTTCCATTTCTCTTTTGCGGCAGGTTAAAAGGGCAGGTCCCACTCTGTTTTTTAGTAGGAACTTTAAATAGTGACCTGGGACAAAGGTTTCTTACAGAATTTGGCAAGTGTGACACATTTCATTTATTTTAATAATGTGCAAATGACCTTTCTACGATAGGTACACAGATTCTGTGTAATTCACTTAAGAACTATGGTTAAGAGTCACAGTATTTTATTTACATATCTTTTTTCACCCTAAGAGTTTCAGGTGCTTCAGAAGAAAAAAGCTAAGTTTAATGAAAGAATATTCTGGACCTTGAACCTTTCAAAATGCTCCAACAGTGCTATTCATATAAAATTAGTCAAATTTGGCAGGGCTTGTCTGAAACATCTGAATAACACCAAAGTATTCTTTTCAATTTTTAAGGTTTCATTTCTTTTTATAAGTAAGATTGATGTGGCACTTTGTCCTTTACAGAGCATTTAATCCCTTTGGAGCATTTAAACCTTGTAACTTTAAGATATGGATATTATTCCTCATCTCCTCACCTCCCACCCCAGCCCATTTTACTCATGAGAAAATTGAGGCTCAGAACATGACCTAACTTGGCCTAGTGCAAGAGGCGTGGCATCTGTTACCATCTGACACAGCAACTCATGCCTTTTCCATGTGTATTAATGTGATCACTGGTTTGGAATTTAATAGCTTCATTCAAGGTCTTCAAACCATTAATCACTTCTCTTCTCGCCTAACATTTATGTCTGTGGAAAATGTTCAGTAGGGATATAATTACCAATCAATAAGCCACTTCATTAGAATAAAAAAGCACCTCTATTATCTTATTTGCATGCTCAACCATCAAGTTTTTATAAGCTACTACTGACCTCACTGCTGACCTCATATTCCTCTTTCCCCCTCAGCATTTGATTTGTTAATATTTTCACCATTCAGTGAAATTGAAAGAAGAATAACTCAATCACCCATATACTCACTGCCTAGATTCTACAACCGGCATCTAAATACTTGCTCTAGCATATCATTTACCCACCTACCCATTCCTGTTCACCCACCAATCAATCCCCTCTGCATTCACCTTTCATTGGACAGTTCAGTAGCCCAGGACAAAATCCTGTGGAGAATCTTGCTTTGTGAGCAGAAGTTTGTCAGTTCATGTTGGCACCAGGGTTCACCGACAAAACCACTGATGATCTGAAAGTCAACTTCAAAGGAAGGATGCCAATAAAGCATCAACTGCAGCCAGTTTCAAAATGACTTACACCATCTGATGGAGGCACTGCCTGCCTGCTCATAGGAAGGGTTGACAAGAATGCAACTCCTGCCTGCTGGCCCAGTGAATGCTCCTTTACTGCAGCTCTAATTCTGAGTCCTATTTTGGGCTCTTTTCTCTCTGTCCTTCTTTCCTTTCTTTTCGCCTTTTTTTTTTTTTTTTTTTACTCTTGGGACTTCCCTCTCAACAGAGAATCATGGAGTCATGAGATGTAGAAGAATAGGAGGCCACTCATGACTCTGTCAAAGGGGCCAGGTGTCTGAGATGAAGGAAAACTAAAAAACAGGTACAGTGATGGAGAGAAGAGGCAAGGGAACTCCAGAAAAGTGATGCAGCTGGATGTTAGGAGGATGAGCAGTCATTATGTGCTAGGGTCACAGAGGGCCTGGGAAAGGGGTCCTGCAAATACTTCATTACTGTTTTAAAACCATAATGTCCACATAGCCTGACAACTGCTTTTCTGTCTCTGGTGTGTGCTACCTCATGCTTTATTCCACTCACTCACTGAACTGAAGGGAATCAGCCTTACCAAAGGATTTGACACTTCCGGCTTTGGGAACCTTAGAAATTCCAGCTTACACTGATAGTTTTGTAAATCACGCAAGGGAAAGTCTATGTCTGCTTGACTCTGGCTACTGGCAGTTTGTCCTGTAAGTGAAGCCCAGGGACTCCTCCTCACACTGCCAAAGCCACAACCACCCTGTTTGGGAATAAGCAGATATTCACAAAATGTTGCCAGCTACCAGGAGAGCACACAGAGGGGAGCAATTAGAGAATCGAAAGAGGGGATTTTGGAGGAACATAGGCAACTGTCTTGCAGTATGAAGAGAAAGGGCAAATTCTGCTCCACTGTCTATTATTGGTGTATGTAGGAATGGAAGACTACTTGGGCAATGAGGCCATTCAACCGCCACAATACCCCAGACAACCACAGAGCTCTCCACAAGACCTGAGTCGGCACGTGGCTTTGGGCTTTCCAGTCTTAAGTGGCATTCTGGAGTCTATGTGTATGTAAGAAGAGCAGAGGGATGAGCTATGTAATTTTCACTCACACCTCCATGTCTGTGGAGGAAGTATTATAGGACATATATTAGAGACAATACAACTTTAGAGTTGACTGACTAAGCTTGTATTTATAGTCAGCGGTTGGACTAAATTGTATCCACTCAAAATTCCTGTTAAAGCCCTAACCCCCAATGTAACTCATACTTGGAGATAGGGATTTTAGGAGTAAAGTTAAAGGAGGTCATAGGTGGGGTCCTGATCTGATTGGTCGGGGACCTTATAAGAAGAGGAAGAGAAAGAGAGCTGTCTTGCTCTGCCCGTGTGCACACACCACAGAAAGGCCAGGCAAGGATTCAGTAAGGAGGCGGCATCTGTAAGTTAGAAAGAGAAACTTCACCAGAGCCTGACCATGGTGGCACCCTGATCTCAGACTTCCAGCCTCCAGACTGTGAGAAAATAAATTTCTGTTAAGTCACTGTATTCTGTGGTATTTTGTCATGGTAGCCCGAGGTGACTAATACAGGTGGTAGTAAGACCGAAGTAAAAACCTCCATCTGACTCTTGGCCAAACACACTTTTTATTTTCTTTTTATCTATCGACCAGCTTTCTTTCATTCTCATTCTCTTTCTCTTTTTTCTTTATCTCTGTTTTCCTAAGTGAGTGTTCTGTTCTTGGATGCCAACAGGCCTAGTGATGACAGAACTTGGCAACATGGAATTTAATAAAAGGGGCTTTTCAGAGGGCTAGGAACCATTAGGCAAGGGGATTTCTTTGTGCTGCTATAGTACTCCATGTTTGCCTTTAGTAATGTTCGTATTTACCCTTGAAATTCTGTATTTCTCCCCAGAGCATAAGCTCCATGAGGTCAGACATTGTTTGTCTTGTTCACTGCTACAGCCCTAGTATCTAGTGTAGAGAAACCAGCAGCTCTATTTGCTGCCACAATCCTCCCATTGCTGGTCAACAAACATTCATGAAAGACTTACCATGAGCTAAGCACTGTGTCCATGGAAGAGTAATAGTATAGTGGGCCTCAGAGTATGGGTCCTGAGCCAACAGTAATGTCACCTGGGACCTCATTAGAAGTACAAATTATTGGGCCCCACCCCAGGCCTACAGAATTAGGAATTCTGAGGGTGGGACTCCACAATTTGTGATTTTTACAAGCCCTCCAGGTGATTGATGCAGGCTTAGGTTTGCAGTGGTGATTACCCCAATTGTTCATTACAACTGTCCACACTTTCTCTCTAGGTGGAGGGAGTTCATAGCACCCAGCACCCGGGTATTGCCGAAAATTCTCAGCAGCCCAGTGGTGCTCAAGTCTGACTGCACATTAGGATCACCTCGGGTACTGTAGCTCCGATGGGGAAGTGTGTTCCCAGCCCAGGATGCGTCGCCTATGAATACAGTGGAACTGAAGTAAGTAAAGGGGAAAGACAGGTTGGGAGAAATGCTTTTATCTCTTACAGCTCGCTCAGAATCACTAGCCAGGGGCCCCTCGGTCTGTCTCCTCTGGCCCCAGATGGTTGTCTTCCTATGTCTTCACATCGTCTCTGTGCATGTATGTGTATCCTAATCTCTTCTCTAAGAACATCATTCATATTGGATTAGGATCCACTTGAATGACCTTATTCTACCTTAATTACCCCTATAAAGGCCCAATTTCCAAATACAGTCACATTCTGAGGTGGTTGGGGTTGATTTCAACATATGAATTTAGGGGGGACATAATTTAGCCTGTAACTGTTATCAAATGCATTGCCTTCATGAGCAATGCGTATGTCAACTAAATCACTGTAGTTGGGCACGAGCTCTCCTCCACCTGCCCCTTCCAGGAGGAACTCCACGGGTGGGCCCTTGGCGACTGGCAAACACTAGACCAATTTAGGTACCAGCAATGGAGGAGAGGAGAGAAATTTCCTCTCCTCCCCTTGCCCCAGACGGACCTGAGTCTCTTAGTAGTAAATACCCATTGGTATGTAAATTGACTAAGGCCAGGCAGGAGATAATGGGTATGCTTAGTAAAAACTTCCACTCACCCCACAGGTGTTATCCAAAAACTTCAAATGCGGGGCTTCTCCCCCAGAGAGTATGCTTCGATTGGTCCTGTGTGTGGCTTGGACATTAATTTTTTAAGTGCTCTCCAAGTGATTCTAATATGTAGCCGAGATTGAGAACTGCTGAGGTAGTTGGACGTCTATAAAAGTAATGGGGATTTGAAATAGAGTACACTGAACAAAGGTATTAGGTTAAGACATATGAAGATGCCATATTTATAAGTCAGAATCTGTCAAATGTTCATAGTTATATATGATTTAACCTATTAGATATCCTGAACTCCCAAACAAAAACAGCCATAGCATGTAGCCAACCAAAGGGCCTAGGAAATGGAGACATAAGAAACGTGTCTGTTTAACTGAAGGTAATCCATTTTCTCTTCACCACTAATAATAGAACTGCTATTGTGGTTTTCAATTACTTTTCCTCAAGGGCTGGGGCCACAATTTTTTTCTGTAAAGGCCCTGATCATATATATTTTAGACTTTGTAGGCCACAGGATCTCTCTTGCAACTATTCAACTCTGCCATTTTAGTGAGAAACCCGCCATAGACAATGGGTAAATAAAAGGGTGTGGCTGTGTCCTGTGAAACTGTATTTACTGAAATGGCAATGGACCAGATTAGGCCAGGGGCCGTAATTTGCTGACCCCTGTTCTATGGTTTGGATTTTCCATTAAGAAAGCTGGAGGGTGGATTTAAGACTTTTGCATGATGAAATAGCCCGCTAGTTGACTTAAGTAAATTACAAATTAGCTATAAAACACACAGAGAGCGTCCATATATCAAGTAGCTTTTAAGTGATATGACAGAATATTCTTGAGTTTCCTGGAGAGAAGGACAACCATTTAAGCAGCTGTTGTGCTATCATGAGGTGTGGGGACAGAGATGAGTGGAGCCCCAAAGGGTGGAAACTCCTTTTCCCTTTTTTCTACAGTTGGTGTTTAGCACATGTTATTGTGTAAGTTTGCTAGGGCTATTATGACAAAGCCCCAGACCGGCTGTCTTAATAGAAATGTATTTTCTCACAATTCTGGAAGATGGGAGGCTGAGATCCAGGTATTGGCAGGGCTGGTTTCTTCTAAGACCTCACTTCTTAACTTGTAGATGGTTGTCTTCTTCCTATGTCTTAACATCGTCTCTGTGCATGTATGTGTATGCTAATCCCTTCTCTAAGAACATCATTCATATTGGATTAGGATCCACTTGAATGACCTTATTTTACCTTAATTACCCCTATAAAGGCCCAATTTCCAAATACAGTCACATTCTGAGGTGGTTGGGGTTGATTTCAACATATGAATTTAGGGGGGGACATAATTTAGCCTGTAACTGTTATCAAATGCATTGCCTTCATGAGCAATGTGTATGTCAATTAAATCACTGTAGTTTCTATTTGCAACACCTTGATGATTTCACTTACTTAGAGATGGTTAGAGTGGGAAGGAATCTATAGCTGAGCTTATGCAAACTCATGTTATAGCTGAGCAAACACAGAAAGATGAAGTAGTTGACCATAGTTAACAGATAGGGCAGAGGTGAGACCATGCCGTGATGCTAACTCACATTCTGTCATGGATTTCCCAAATATTCTTAAGCACGTACTACATGTTGGACATTGGGTTAGACACTGGAGATAAAAGGCAGTTCCCACCCTGGAGGGGATCAGACATGCACCAATCCATGAGTTAATAAGCAAAAGGCTCTGATGTGCCTGGGAAAAGTGGACAAAGTTTGTGGGGGGCTAAATACTTATTAATAAAAAGCTAGAGAGTCCTTTCAGAAATTTCTGCATATTAAGTTCAAAGCTCTTCCTTTATTTTATGGATATATCAAGTATAAGGCTCTATGAATTTAATAACAATTTTCAAAAGTAAAAATCAGACAATGTTAAAGATACTTCTGAGGTCAGAAATGTTTAAAAATAAAAAGGACATTTTAGACTTAAATATGGTTATTAAAATAGCAAATCTGAATCAGTCCACTTTCTTAGTTCTTTTGGGAGTATTCAGGACAATATTGTTCCACAAACATTTTGAAAAATACATATATCAGATTAGATATAGTTTTGAATTTTGCCTTGCATGGGAAGTGCTCAATATATATTTATTGAATAAGTGAATGAGTTAGATTCTTGGCAAATAATCAAGTCTTATCTGTTATTTTCAGTTCTCTTTGACTTGTATATTTATGCTCCTTATTTCTCCCTTCTTTGTCATTGATGGAATTTCTTGATGGAGTGGCATTAATATACATCTTTAATGCATGATGTTTAACCAAAATACATGTTTCTAATGTCTTTTCATTTTGGCAGCTTTGAAATTGGGGAAGGAAATGGATTTGGGATGATCTGAGTAAAGCCAAGTGGCTACTACCCTAGCCATTGACCACCATTCCAGTGTGCTTCAGGCTGTGCACCTGGTCCCTGCTTGCATTGACTTGAATGTGACGAAGACTGGGAAGGCAGGAGAGTCTGTCCATTGTTAGATATCTGGGACTATTAGTTGGATGGATTTACATTCTTTAGAAAAGTGACTGAATTAAAAAAATCCTAGCTCTGTCTTTAACATCGGCCCCCAAACTCAGGCTAAGAGTGATTTGTTAAATTCTTACTATGCTGATGGACAGTGATTGCAATGGGATGGGATGGGGGGGACTTGATAATATAGGTGAATGTTGAAACCACAATGTTGTTCATGTGAAAACTTCATAAGATTGTTTATCAATGATACCTTAATTTAAAAAAAGACATAGAAAACAAAACAAACAAAAAAAGGGTGATTTGTTAACTAACAAATTCATTTCAGAGGATGTCTTTTAGCAGGGAAACCTCACAAAATAACCCAAAGTATTCCAATGTCTTTGGGTTAGTGGAACTTTCTTGGAATTTTGTTGTCCTTGATCTGAGGACCTCTGTGTACTTTGTAACTATATACAGGATTAAATACTTCTTCCATTTAAATAGAAATCCCAAAGCACAGAAGTATAATTGAACAAGGGCTCTGCAAGTTGATTAGAGACTGGTTTAGACCAGAGACTTGTGGACAAAAATGGTGTTTTTGTTTTTTGCTTATGTGCTGAACTTTTTGAGATATAAATTCCCTTTTGACAGATCATGTGCAATAGAACCATATTATTAATGAGATTCAGATATACTGTGAGAAAAATTATACTTCCTCACTTATGGTAAAGATCAAACCAAAAATTGATCTGAAGGCCAAGTTTAGCCAAATTACCAGCATTTCTAATACAGTGACTTTCTGTTCTTAAGGAACTCTACTTAGAGTTATGGGCTTAATATTTTTCTAATATTCCACAGACCAGTGGACATTTTAATGAAGATTTATGGACTCCACAGGAACTGAAGGCTAGGGGGAGTGTTTGAAGGAAGGTATAAGGTTCAGAGGAGAAAAAGTTTTTTTTTAAGGCAAGGTTTCTAGTGTGGTCCCCTCAGACCATCTACATTAGAACCACCTAGAAGCATTTTAAAACATTCCTAGGTCTACACCTGACTTATGAATCAGAATCCCTGAGTGAGGGAGGTCAATAATCTCCATTTAAAACAAGTTCTCAGTGTGTTTCTGATGCCTAAAGAAGTCTGAAAACTGCTGGACTCTAAAGAAGTCTAGATTCAAGAGAAAAATAAAATAAATGTAAAAGCAAGCTGAAGACACTTTCAAGAACAAATACTGGCAGGTTCCCTTAATGGGTACAATACTGGGCAAACCAAGTATCATACCGCGTTTTAAAAAGTCAGTGGATGATTTGGTTTTAAAAATGACAAGGATGATTTTTAGATGAATTATTAGTTTGTTGAAAATATACTGCTCTTAAAGGAGAAAGTGTTTTATGCAAATAATTCTTTCTGTACTAATTACCTTATATACTATAAAATGTAAAAGCCTTTATGAACCTCAAATCAAAAGGTATTTTTCAATAAGATTTTCTGGGATTAAAGCACATGCTTTGGGAATTAAGAAGCAGTAGGAAAAGTACCATGTAAAACCTAATTAACTGAGTATAAAATGTAAACTGCCATCACTTGGCCCTGCTGACCTAATCTTTGATTTTATACTATCTGTTAAAAGGGGATTTGAACAGAATTACTTATGTAAGTCAGGTATATGTTAATCATTTTACTTCCCAGCCTAAAACCATTCAATGACTCACTGTGTCTCTAAGGACGGAGTTGAGACTTTTCAAGAGCATTTACACGGCTTTCTTCTCTAGCCTCTTTTCTTCCCTCTTCCCTCTGGTTTCCCTTTCTGCTTCTCCTCACTCTGAGCTCTCCCATGTCTCCATTATTCTTCTCTCTGCCAGGCTCCTTCTCTGCCTCTTCCTTCTTCTCTAGCATATAGTGAGCACTTAACACATATTGTGTCATTACTAACAATATCATTATTGACAATGGAGAAAAGTGGACATGTTTAAGGTATATCTTTGAGGTAGAATACTCAGGCCTTTGAGTGCTTGGTTGTAAGGAGGGGTAATAGGTAAAGGGAGACAGACATTCAGGATGACACTTAAATTTTTTGGGTTGAGAAATGAAGAAATTCTAAGAAATTAGGAAATAGGGTACAGGAGTCTGGAATTCCAAAAGAGGGTCTGAGCTGAAAGTAGATTTGGTATTTAAAGCAATAGCAGTGATGAACTCCTGCAGCTGCAGAAAGTGTTGGAGAAAGGAGGAGGAAAGGACCACTCTGAGGCCAAGGAGAGGAGGGGAGTACACAGTGTTAAAAAGAAGTGTCAGGTCCAAAATGGAGTCACCTATGTAAGCCCCACCAAGACAATGTCCCACCTAATTGCAATTTCAGCTTCTCTTAGGAGTGGAATTTTAAAACAAGCAGTCTGTAATTTTTCTGATCAGCACTAGCGAGGTGATGTGCATGAGAAAGCCTCCTGCCTTCCCCACTCAGGGAAGGTGAACATGCCTGAAACAATCCTTTCATTTTCTTGAACTGCCCCCATTCTTGCTTATAAAATGCTTTCATTTTACATAGCTCCTGGAAGCTCCTTTCTACTTGCTGGATGGGACTCTGCCTGATGCACAAACTGCTGAGGAAAACCAAGTAGATCTTTATATTTACCGGTTGAATTTTTGTTGTTTAACAAGAGGAAACCAGGGAGGAAGGAGGAAAACCAGGAGTAGTGCTTGGAAGCCAAGAGAGTAAAGTGGCTCAAGAAAGCATCAGTGTTGTTGAATTCTGCCAACAGGTCAAGTAAAATGAGGCCTAAGCAGTGACCGCGGGATTTAGCAACGTGCAGCCTGCGGGTAATAAGAATGAGAGCAAGCATGGTGGAGTAGGGGCGATGAAAGGTCACGGGGCATGGCCTGCGGAGGAGGCAACGCAAGGAAGTAGTGACCGTGGTGAGAGAAGGTCCCTTAAGCAGTTTTGCCGAGAAGAATCTAGAGCAGATGAGTGGGGCTGTATTGGGATAAAGGGGGGTATTATTTTTTACTGCTAGGAGATGTAGAGCATGTTAATGCGATTCAGAAGAGAGGAAGACATCATGATATAGGGGAAAGATAACATCTGCAGGATGAGCCCCTGGATACACGAGTCCCAGGACACAAGTGTGCAGAGGCCAGATGGAAGAGCTGGCCCGACTGCAGGGGAGTGTTCTCCCATGTTGACAAGAGGGAAGGCACAGACTGGGGCACGTGTGTGGGTCTGTGACGCTTTGGGGTGGGAAGGTGAATGCTTCTATTTTCTCACTGATTATGAGTCAAGGTCATCAGCCAGGAGTTGGGTGGAGATAGGATGGAGAGGTTTGGCAGGAGAAGGTGTGAAATTCGTGTCCAGAGCATGGGGAAAAGATGAAATTAGAGGATATCCTTGCAGTAGTAGAATTGCCTGAGTGCCCAGTTGCAGTTTGCCATTGTGAATTAGAAGTAAGACAAGTTAGTGTATTTGGGCATTTCTCTCCAGCAAATTACCCATATTACCCATATCCCCTTCCCACTCAAATTCCTACCCCAACTTTAGCTTGGCTTTATCTGTCAGTCCTGCTAAATGCCAATTCTGTGGGAAACCTGCATTATTCCTCCAAGTCTAGAGTTGGTCTCTGTTACCCTATTATTCAGCTACTACAATTATCCACTGACTCATCTGTATCTCCCACCAGAGTGAAAGCTCATAGAGGGCAGGAATTCTTCTCTCTCTTGTTTTGAGCTCTAATCACAACTTCAAAACAGTGCTTAGCTTATAATAGGTACCATACACAAGTTGAATTAAAGCAATGTGGTCAATAAGGCAAATACCCATCTCTCCAATCTCATCATTAGCATTGAATGTTAGTTAAAAAGAATCCTTGCCTATTTATTACCAAAACACTAACAAGCTCCCCAAGATTATAGCTCAGCATCATCTTGCTGCAGTTTCCAAAGTTACTGTATATAATTGTACACAAGGTAACTTTATTAAAAAAAAAGATATTTTGCATTTTAGCTGACTTTCTTTTAATTCTACCCTAAGATTTTTTTCATAACAGAGATGTTTAAAGGAAACAAATAAGCACCAAACATATTTTAAGTGCAGAGTAATAGATCTTCACATCGTGTTTTATCTACTAGTTTCCTTTTTCAGACCAGCAACCAATAAATTTAAGGAAAAATATGGCCCTATGCTTCCCCAATACATTTGTACAAGAAGAAACATATATTTAACTATATGTTAGAATGATTAGGAGTATTTTGAGAGAATATAATTTAGATTTAAAGTTAGTTTTAACACAAAGAATGGATCAGGGACATAGACTGCAGTGGTATTCATTGCTAGGTAATAGACTTCTTTGATCGATTGCAAGTCATCACCATGCCGTACCCAATCAACAGGCATGGCAACATTTTACAAAAATGCCAGAAGGCTTTTACTCCCTCACTTAATCTTCACAATACCTAACAACCTTGACATGTATTTTTATGTCCAATATAAGTAAAATGTCATATAAGTAAAACAAAGCTGAGAGAGATTAAGTAAAACTCGTTAAAGTTACAGAGCTGGTGAAGGGGAATCTGAATTCAAACCAAGAATAGCCGGGCCCCAGAGCTGGTTTTCTTTCAATAAAGCACTGTGGCAAGCAGGGGAAGTCCATTATTACATCTAAAGTCCCTTCCAGTTGTAATATTTTATAATTTCTAAAGAGGCAAAGAAGTTCTTCCCTGCACATCTTTCTCATCTTGAACTGTCAGTGTGATTAGCTGCTGGGAGATAAATCAGAGTCTTCTCAGCATCTCTCCTGTGCCCTGGATGCGCACATGTGGACATAAGTTTTATACATAAGAACTCAAGAGGATAACCTTTCCTTCAAGTAGTCAGTAATATTGTTTCCATTTGTTTTACTGAGTCTGTGTAGAGGAGGATGATTAAACAAAAATGACCAGGACAAGCTTCTGAAATGCGTGTTAATGAGTGTGAGTATTTGTACATAAAACCTAGACCTACACTGCTTTTCATTAGTTCAGGTTTTCAGTTTCTAGTTATTAGGCTACATACTTGTTGGAAAAGTAAATGCTTATTTCAGTTCTAAATAATGCTGAGTTCAATCTTGCCATTAATTTATTTTAATAGTAATAATACAACCCCTAAGTTTAACTTTGCAGTCAGCAATGCAAAGTTATCGGCCAAATGAACATTTGATACACTACATTTAATCATGTAAGCATATGTAATAACAAACATTTGTATAGTGTGTTACTTAACAAGACTTCATTGTAGGAATGAACTCATTTTACAAGATGGAGAAACAAGGCTCAGAAAGGTCAGTGACTTGTCCAAGTTCAAACTGCTGGTAAGGGGTAGTAGAGTCAGCATCTGGGAACATCCAAGAATGCATGAATATAAAAAGCTTTCTAACACTGGGATGACGTGTTAGCCTATCAGAAAAACAATCAAAGAATACTAAACAGTCTTAAAAACTAGTGATTAGGGGTAATAAATCCTTGGCTCTAAGAACACTAAATGTATTATGTGACAGTCCAATATTTTAGTTGGAAAAAAGTGACTAGAGGAAACTATAAGGCGTCTATGTGAAGGAATATTGTAGGCCAGTGAAAAGAACACTGAGCTGAGAGATGGAAGCCAGGTGGAGGTTCATCTGTAAAACAGGGAGTTGGACTGAACTGATGACTTGGCTGGAAGTCACCATTCTTGCTGCAACTGAAAGATGCCCTCGGCCCTAGGAGGCTGACTGGCTGCCTTACATCCCAGGTAAGGTCCCCCTGCCCTTTAGCTTCCAGTCAGTTCTGCAATAAAGACTGGTGGCAGAGATGGGAGAGATAGGGGAAGCAAAGCCGGGGACCACTTTGGTTCTCTCCCTGTGAGGTCCCCAAAGGTCTCTGCTCCTCCCCAGGGCTTCTGCTTTAGAGGGCCCCCCGCCACGGCCTGGCGAAGGGTCCTTCGGCCTGCTCTTGGATGCACGTGCCCCCCACCCAATGTGGTTCTCCCGCCCCCTGCTCACATCCATGGGATCAGGACCCTTGTGAACGGGCTCTCCTCACATTACCCCAGTTTGAATGCTGCTGGAACCCTGACTGATACGTTCTGGAAGATTCCTCGCAGCTGTCATTCTGCATCTGATGTTCACTCCATTTTCTTAAATGTGTAACTATTGTAACAATCACAAGAAAGAAGCCAAAAGTAAGTAAAATAAGGGCACAGCTTTATTTCACTACAAGGCAGTAAGTACTCTGTCACATCAAAAGTTCAGTGCTGGCCATCTTGCACCAAATGTTCTTAAGGCAGCAACTGGCTCTCGACCCCAGCCGCAGACACAGGCTCTGTGCGGCAGTTGTGAGGTCAGACACTTAGCATCCATGGGGGATGCTGGTCACACACATAACCCCTGAATTAAAGAACGGTCAGGCTGAACTCAAAACAAAACAAAGGACAAAAACGACATAGATCTCCCAAAAAAGAAGTGCAATGCATGCTCTTAGAAACCAACAAAAAAAAGAAAAAGGAAAAAACCACAATAACAAATGCAAAATCTCCCAAACAACTTTTCCAATGTATTACAAAAGGAAAAATAAAAGTATATATATATATATGTATACATATATAAAAAATAAAAAAGTTTTGAAATACTAGTGCATAGTCAATTACCTAACACCAAGTTTCTTTTCTTTCCGTTCAAAGCTCTACTGCCCCTCTGATACTAGCAGCATGTCTACAGGCTAAGACCATAGCAGCAAAACACATTTTCTCATTTGGCATTTACAAAATTAAATTACTGAATAAAAATATAATTTTTTAATAAAACTATTTCATACAGTAATAATCTTTAAAGCAAGCTAACAAAAACCTCATAAAATGGTTCAGTACAATAAATGTACCTCCAATGTGACTAACCATAAATGAGCATTTACAATCTCGATGAATTATCCCATGGTATTCAGCCAACATTTATAGTAATGCATTGTGTTTAGTGATTGAGAAAAGTGAAATATCGGAGTACCTTCTTTTTGTGTAAAATTTCAAAAACCTCATCACAGGTAAAAATACTGGTCCATTGGATACTCTAAAATACAGATAAATCATTTTATGCTTAAAAAAATCTGTATTAAGATATTAACAACTGACTACAATTCATTACCTAATAATTTAGGTAAGACTGTTATTTATTTATTTAAAAAAAAAAACCCTTTAGTTGGGTGAAATCCGGTAAGATTTCATCCACCTAAATGCACTTGGTGCTGCTCTCAACTGTTGTACCACAACAAAAATAGGCTCTTCTCCCATTCATGAAAAGTTTCATGTAGAGGAACGATATATCCCAAGACAACTTGAAGTGTTCTGAAAACCATAATGCTTGTCCGGAAGCGTCTCACATGACCAGGGTCCGGGCTGAGAAGGCGTTCCCATATTTACGAGCCTGCCCGGAGGCCGTCACCTGATCTTCTGTCTTCCCGCAGGACGCAGCTTCCCAGGCGCCGCTACAAGGCTAGTGGGGGAAAGGAGGGCAACGCGGTGAGACAGGAAGGCCCTACCTTAGCCCACAAGGGAATTCCCAGTCCCAGCGGAGCCAGCACAGGGCATTCTGCCCTCCAGACAGCAAGTGCTAGATACCAGGGAGCCTTTGGCAGAGAAAATCTTGGCTGTCCGACATCTAGGAATCCCACATTCTTAAGAAATGCATCAACTATCAAGGACTGTTTAATCGCTAAGGGAGAAAACCCACTCAAAATAGGGTCAATAGTATCACACGGCCGCCTTCTTATACTTGAGTATCTGTTGTTTTATAGGCGATGTTACAGAGTTGGAACCAGGAACGAGCATAATTCCCCAGATACCTAAGGTGAGCTCTGGGCATTTACCCATCAGGCAAACTGGTGAGTGCTTGAATCCTCTGAGAGAAGTTCCCGGAGGTGCTGGAATGGATCAACACAAACAGAGTGTATCTTTTAAAATATCAGTTAAACATCTATTAATTTAGAAATACCGGTTTGCCAGGATAGCTCACTTTTTAAAGACACACAGGAAGGCACAAGATGGAACTAGTATCTTATGGGTGGCACCCACATCAGGCCAGGGTTTGGCACTTCACACATATGGTGGTTCACACAGCACGGCCACCCTGCTGTTGAGCTGTGAGGGAGGTTCCTGCTCTCTTTAGCTGGGCAGGAAATGGAGTCTAAGAGAGTGAAGAAAACTTGCCTAAGGCCACTTTGAACCCAGGTCTGTCTTCTGCACAGCCCGGGCTCCTGCCTTCCCTCCATGTTGCTTCAAACTAGAATATATACTATGTGTGTGTTCTCCGAAGGATTTCAGGTGCTAACAAAATAAATACAAGAAAACAGGGTTGAAACAGTGGATAAGGCAGGGGTCACAGAGAAATATGGGAAAAATAAAATGAAAATGGGGTGAGATTTGTATATAAAACACTTGCCTTGAAGCACAAGGCAGCAGCTAGATATAAACTCCAGGCTTGGCCCTGAGCTTTCTAGCAGCCAATGCAAACCGGGAAATAGAAACATAAGCAGATAGAAGAGTTGGTGTCCATAAGCTCAAAACTAAACCGGTGGTTTAGAAAAAGCACAACTATTTCTGGCATTGACATCTAAGGGGATTTTCTCCATGGGGCAAAAAGAGAATAAGAAAATAAAGGCCTCTGCTCTCTAGAGCCTCAAGTGTCCTTCAGGAGACATAGTGAGTACCCGTGCCACAGGGGGAATGACCACAGCAGTGTGAAAGGTTTGTGGTGCCGTACTCGGGTGAGCGGGGATGGATCACAAGCAACTGTCAAGGTGATGCTCCAGAGAAAGGGCAAGAAGAGGCAGGATTGAGGTAGACAGGTGAGAAAGAAGGAGTACAGCCTTCTGATAGACAGGTGGAGAAAGCCTGAAAGCATGCGGAAGCTGCAGTTTGTACACCGCTTGTGGGAGGGACTGCGGGGGAGAGAGGACGAGATACTGTAGATTACATGACAAGATTTAACACGTGCTATGTGCCACCTGTGCTTTCAAGTGTTTTACACATATCATCTCATTTAATTCTTACTCAGAACACCTTTGGCATAGGTACAGTTCATTGCACCTGTTAACAGGCCAGACAATGTTTTTAAAAGAATTTAGGCAACATCATCAAGGTTGCCCAGCTAAGAGGTGATGAAGCAAGAATGTGAATCCAGGCCCTGGTGAGTGTAAGATGCTGCCTCGGTTAGTTCTTATCAGCAGACAATTGTGGGGTCAGGTCAGCAGGGCCTGGGAATGCACGAAGCAGCATATAGATGGGGTGTCGACGTCATCAGACTTTTTAGCAAAGAGGTATAATTCTGAATCAACTTGATATTTGTGTGGTGATGGGGTTTCCTTGCCTAGTGGCTGGAGCAAAGTTTCCATAGCACACAAACTAGATTCCCTGGCTTCTGCCCCATCTGTTGTGTGCTCTCATCACCAACGTAAAAGGCACTGTCCTAGTCAACACCTGTTCACCCTGAGGGTTCAGAGGCGCCTACGTAACTTGAAATACTACATAGCAAGATAGATTATTGTAACCTTTTCCTGAAACTGTGTATCACAAAGATGACAGGACACAGATGAAGGTGTCCGGGGCTGACTTCTGCCACTGAGTCACATTTAATGTTTTCCTAAACAGAATCACCAGTATATATAGCATTCTTTGAAAGAGTTCCAAATGAATGGTGTTTCCCCAGGTTCAAGTAAGTGGATCAAATACACATATTTCTCTGGTGTTCACCTATCTGCGCATACAGACTCCATGTTTTAGTTCAGTGGGTTTAATTTTTCAGAGCAGTGCTGAAGCACAAAACTGACACAAGAAGCCTAGCTAAAGAAAAATGAAAGTCAATGTTATCGTTTCAATCACTGAGCTTGCGTTTGTAGTCAAGCAATTTGACATATAATAACCACCATCTGAGAATGAATAGGTAAAAATGGTGGATGCCTACCGTGAAGTACCAGGCAGGGCTTAGAATCAGTGGAGAACCCAGAACAAAGGGCATCGATCTTAAAAAAACCAGTGACCAAAGAAGCAGCTGAATCAAATATCTTAATATACCAATATTTCCCAAGTAAATCTAAACCAATATAAAGATACACACAAAAAAACAAAGATACATATTTTGAAAGAATACATACAAATGAATGGAGGGGAAAAGGGAAGGAAGACTAGACTGGAAAAAGAAGTGAAGAGGAGGGAAGAATGCTCCTGTTTTTCTTTGGTTAGGAATTCTTCTACTTGCTGTGCTGGAATTACTATAGAATTTATTTTCTAAATGTGTCAATTAAATGTATTAAAATACTATGTTAAAACTACCTGATGCTCACGTTTACTATGCCTTTTCATAAAAGCCAAGTTCTGCTCCTTGGCAATGTAGAACTGAAGTTAATTCAGAATTCCCCAAATCTGTTCAAATACTAAGTAGCATCAGCTCACTGTATTTTCAACTTGACATCTGACTGCATTCCTGTTGGTTTTCTCCACATGGCTCATCACTTTATCCACCAATGGCTCTTGCTCCAGGACTAGATATTTAAAACAAGATCAGTACAAAGAGAGCACCATATATTTTTTTATCAGTATTTTTGTTAGGAATGCTAGGTAGAAAGATAGACATGAGCAGCCGGAAAAGGGGAGGATAAGGCTCAAACTAGAAGCTGCCCATATAAGGTTCAAAGACAAAGCCTCCCAAACTCTGCCCATGTGGCGGGGGGAGACGGGGGGTTCCCATGTGGAGACCGCACAGGCTTTGCAGGGAGATTACTTCCTCCCCAACCAGATCCCAATGGTCGGAAATCAAGAACTTCCCAGATCACACCACAGCCTGGGGAAAGGACAGGCTCACCAAGAGGGCTTGACTAGATAGAAACACCTGCAAATCAGATAACCCCACCTTGTCAAAGAGGTGCCTCCTAACCAGAACGCAATATGTAAACCTCCGGCCTAACGGATTGGGGCCTTTGTCTACCTTGACTCTGGCCAGCTCCTGCCTTGAAAGTGGATTCAAATAACACTTTCCTTCTGCTTCGCTATTGTGTCTCTGCCTTTCAATTATTTGTTGCAGGGATAAGGACTGAGGAGAACCAACTCAACCTGTAACAGGTTGAGAAAACTTCTCCTGGGTCAGAATGCAAAATTACCAAGAAACAAATCAAATTGACTGAAATGTCCAAACTCCAGAAGTGGGGACATTTCAGGGGTATATAAGTCCTGAAGTTCAAATTCTAGGGAGGGCAAGACAACTGGGAACACCTGAATCTCCCAGTGTAGACAAACACGAGGACACAGTAACCACCGTGTGCCAGAAACACATGTGAAGAGCAAAAAGGCCAGCGTGAGTGGTGAGTGGGCAGCTCCTTTTCTGCACTGTGAGAGCACAAGGAAAGGAAGCGCTTCTTAAAACAGTGAATGAAGAAACCGGTCAGAGACGACACATAACTTCGGCATGAAAGGAAAGGAAGGACTGGTCTAGCCCTTGGGTAAGACAAGAAATGTTCAGGACCAGCTGAAATGGCAGCAGCCTCTTGCTCTTTCCTTCTCCCTCCTTACCTTGAAGTCCTGGGCCCTAGGCCAACCTTTCAAGCAGACAGAGTAGCTTTGACAAAGGAAGATTAAATGTCTTTGTGCTGGAAGAATATTCTTGAATACTCTCATATATATCTTTGTGCATCCTCCTTATCCCTCTCCTGAAATTATAGTTTCATTTACACCAAAGAATTGCTAAGAATGACAGATTTCTGCACATGAATTCTTATTCAATTACTAACCCACAGCAGTAATGCAGACATGTCACTCCACCCTCATTTCCCCATTAGTAATCCTACTGCACCTCCTCCTCCTCTTGCCTGTGGGTCATTTTGCTCAGGCTGTAATGTGCCTTTATTGCCCCTGGGCACCAGTGAACTGTAAACAGACTGTCAAAGCTTTAACTGGGATATCCTGCTAAAGCACTTTAAATAAATACTCAGATCCTTTGTAGAAAACAGAAGAAATAAAATGAGACAAGACCATGTCCAAGGGTGGTTTTCTGTCAAAATTAGATTATCTTCACATTTTCATTTAGAATACGAGTTGTTTTTCCATTGTGCTGGATAACTACTACTATTGCTATATTCATACAGCAACTTCACACAATAGCTTCTCATCTCAAAAGCCTTGGCAAAGGGATGTGCTTTACAACTTGCAGACCTAATAAGGAATTTGCCTAAATCATAAAAGAAGATTTTGCAAAAACAAAGCAACTGGTGAGATGGCATTGCTTTTCTTTTGTTTTCTTTTTAAATAATAAGCATATATGAATGGTGTCCAAAAGAGTAAGAATAAGAATTATCTGATTATCCCTTTTAACCATCTGAAGAAAGTACTCTGGACTAAAATTCTAAAAGTCAAAATTCTTTCCCCAAGGGGCATCTTTTTAAAATATATCAGTTATAAGAGATAAAATGGAGAAGTCTTTAGGTGTAAGATTTGAAAGTCAGGGATGAACCTGAAGGTCAGGCTAACAGTTACCAAACTTTTCTCACACGGAACTGCCTCCCTGTGTCTGCACAAAACAAATGCCCCCAACTTCAGAGTTGTTAACTTAGACAGGAGCCTTAAAAGTCAGGGAATTAAAGGTCCTGGTGGTGACTGGAAGTTACTCCGTCTACCAGTGCCTTCCTTGGTCACCAAACCTAAGTTAACCATTGTAATGTGGAGGGATATCCCCAAATTTGGAGTTTGTCCCAGATGTCTCTAGGGGTCTCTTCATCGTACACGTTTATAGGCTTTACAAGCAGTTTATATCACACAGCCTAGGGTGTCACAGTTTTGGGAAGAATAGCTCTTTCCTAAGTTACATGTTAGTCCCAGACTATTAAGATTGAGACAAGCACCAAATTGCCCTAAAGCAATTCTGTCTTGCTGGCTCGAGGATGATTCAGTATCACAGTGTTTATCAAACCAAACCAAACAAAAAATCCACAGTGGGGCAAGACACTCTGAATTTGAGCTGGACATACCTTCCCTCTCATTTAGACTTTCTCAGTTCAATCCAGAAGCTGTACACGGCAAACTTAACTTATACCATATTTTGAAAGCAGGTCACTGAAATGCTGACAGTTATGTGAATTACTGCCAGGGCAAGTGGAAAAAAAGTGACCCAAAGGGAGGACCAAATGAGTACAGAGGTATCCAGGGTTGCAGGTCAACACCACACTATGCTAAGAAATGCCCGGAAAGATCTATGTCACATGCAGACTGTTTCCGTGTCTGTTGACATGCCAACACAAGCAGCACAAAAATAGAGAAAACTAGTCAATCATTTCTTTCATCTGACTACCTTTATTTCAGGAATCGGTTGAATCAGCTATCTCTTTGGTTGACCCACTGACACAGTTCTGCAAGTGTGGAACAGGGAATGAGAAAGCATGCTAGAGGAAATAATACCACAGTGCAAGAAGACTTGGCTGTTGGTGAGGCCTCCCTGCCTGTGTTTGTAAGGACAGAGGCTGTGCACAGCCTTTGCCTAATAATAGATACCATCAGTGTACCCTGTGCATATACTGCCATTTTGAAAGCAATATTATTCCCATTTGACCTTCCTAGCAACCCTGTATGAGGAGTGGAGGATATACTATGGTATAGACAAGAGTATTTTGATCTGAAGAGGTTAATGAATTAAAGACATGCAATCAGAAGATGGTAGAGTTGACACCAGAAACTAGGTTCCTGTGGCCTGCATGCTAGCTTATTGCACTCCTCAGCAATGCTGATCATGCAAAACGGGTTTGCCCTATTTTGAAAAATTTAAAAACAATCCATATAAAGATAAGGGCAATCCAAAACACATGGAACTGAAAAACATTGAGTTCTAACTGCTTGCAAGAATATTTTAAGATTCTTTGATGCTGTGCAAATGTGTTCAAATAATAGTGGCTTGAGAAATTTACTTAAACTCACTGTTTTAAAAAAGTAGGCCTTGACAAGCCAAGTCAGGAAATTAAAATTTAAGGCTGTCATTCTGTGGTTACAAAAAAAGAGGAAAGTGAGTGAGTAAGAAACATATGAACACATCTTTTATATGTGGGTTTTAAATAGGAATAAAAGGAAATTATAATTTAAGAGAAAAATACAGAAGTTCAGAAGGCTTATGACTTAAGTACAGTTTCAGATCTACCAATGAAAATGTCTACATTAAGAAATGGTTACTGGTATAATTGTTTATTTTAAAGTGTAAAGCAAATTGAAAGCATATTGTGGAAAACCTGCAGCTCTTTTCTCCTTGCTGAGGATGGAGCTGTGTGTGTGTGAGTGTGTGTGAGTGTGACTGCGTGGGTGCACAAGTGGGAGTGCGCCTGCCTCAGACTCTGCCAGCATGACTTTCTAACAGTGTTCCACAGTGAATCTGCCTTTTCTGCCCCAAACTCCAAGCTTGCTAGTCAAATGTTTATTTCCCCAGCTGTGGACATATTATAAGCTTGAAGACTCTATCCTCTATTTCTACACAATATGGGAAAAATGGTACAGTGATTCAGCATGAAAATCTCATGTGTTCTCAGCAAAAAGATACAAATATCAAAAATATCTGTGATAATGTTTGTTGTAAGATTCCTGTTTGCTTTTATAATTTAAAATGAAAGCACCTCAAAAAAAAAAAAGAGAGAGAGAGAGAGAGAAAGAAAGAAAGAAAGAGAGAAAAAGAAAGAAGCAAAAACAATTACAAAATGCAGCTGCCACAAATTTCTTCTGGGAAAAGATTAAGCATAAATAATTTGAAAAACAAATATTACTTGTGCCTGATGGCTATTAGCTCCTATTTAAGCTTTATAGTTTATGGACCAGTGGATATATGGAGAGTTCTGAGTTATTAAAAATCATTGTTTCTCACTGACAACCCACATAACAAATGGACAAACTTAGCACCCTGATTTTGGTCTCTATGTCCCACTTAAAGGATCAGAGCACCTTGGAGAAATGGCTGATTCCAGGAAGAGAGAAAGGAAATGTAGCTATTAAATTAAAATAATTTAAATTAAATAAAATTGAAAATTCTGTCCCTCAGGAGCACTAGCCACATTCTAAGGGCTCAGTTTGACCAGTGGCTATCACGTAGGGCAGCAGCACATTGGACAGTTCCATCACTGTAGAAGGTCTACTGGACAGCAGTGGCCTAGAGATTAAAAGGGATTTAAGGGACTTAACCAAATGCAATATGTGAAACTTTGATAAAACAAGTAATAAAAAGAAATTTTTTTGGATTAATGGAGAAATTCCAATATAGCATGAGACTTAGAATATGAAAGAATTCTTGTTAATAATAATGTGTGGATAAAATATTAGGTTATACGTGAAAATGTCCTTTGGAAGTACATAAGAATAAAATAATATAAAAATATTTAGATTGTTTGGAATTTTAAAATGTTTTGTAAAAATAGATGATATAAATATGGCAAAATGTTAATACTGTGAAATCAAAACACTGAATATTTTCTATACTTCCATGTATACTTGAAATTTATAATAAAATGTTAAACTCACAGCTTCTTGAATTTCTAATTTTAAAATACCAAATGTAATGTATACATATTTATGTAAAAGCATGTGCATTTATAAGTACATTAGAAACTGAACCATAAAGGCCCAATATATGGGTCTCAAGGTAAGTGTTCTGTCCAAAGTATTATTGCCATAATTAAGCGGGAACAAGAGAGAATTTCAGTTACTATAGTCTTCAATAAACTGTTCTTGTACCTAAGTAAAGTTATTTAGACAATTAGGTAGATAGACAATCACACTATAAAATGGCAAATATTTTCTATTTTAGAAGTATCAGAATTCCTAGGATCATATTTAGTTGTTTTAGTTAAAAGCAGTATGATAAAAATATCTAGATTGTTTGGCTAAAATCCCATTAAATATTTCATTTATTTTAAATACAAATTACAAAAGTTACAGGTTATATAAAGAATTCAAATTTAATAGTCAGGTCATTTAACAAATACGCAATATGTTCCAGAATACCATCCATGAAGAATCTGCCTAATTAGGTTAAACTGAACTATCAACGGAAATACATGATGAAGCATTATGTTTTATACTAAGTTACCAAATTGCATAAAAACTTACATAAATATAATTGAATCAGGATTATATAAATTATAGGCAATGTATATTTAAACATTTATAATCAGTAGAAATCACATATTTCTATTGTATCAGAAGCTAGATCTCCAGGATGCAAAATAAAGGAGATATAGGGTGTGTACTATTCATTCATTTAATAAGTGTTTCTTAAAATGAATTAGGTATCGATTACAGCAGGTTATTAAAATATATTTGAGCAGTGCAGATAGAAGCACTGACTCTAATTATTCAGATTAGTGTAATAGACAAATACCACCTTCACCATATGACATACATAAATGGCTTAATCTCAGAATACAGATGTTAGAATCTGTAGAGTGCCAAATATGACTTGTTGTTATGCTAGAAAATATGAATTAATAAAATAGAGCTACTACTTAGTTTTGAGTTTCAAAGATAACTAGTATTTCTGTTAAGAAACAAGTACTTTGATAAAGTTCCATACTGATCATTTTTTAAAAAGTGCAACTTTAAAGTAAAAGCTTGGACAACCTACTGACAACTTGACAATTTTATATCAGTACCATGTTCAGGACTAATTTTGGTTTGGCTGAACACTATTTGGTTTGGCCAAAAGGTTTTAGGATTCAATTTTAGGAAAATAACCAAGGGTTTTCAATTTATATAATGATAACTGTCCCCAAATATATACCCATTTGCTCTTCAAAATTTAGAATGCTCTTTTTCTATTACTATAAATATAGGTTGGGTCCCAGGTGAGGTTACAAAATATATGTAAGGCTTAATCTAGTTTAATGTTTTAATAGCACTAGTCAAATTCTGGGGTATGGAAACCAAGGGCCAAGTAATTCAGGATGGAAGAAGGACAGAAAAATAAAGATGGCATTGCCCTTCTAGGGCCAGGATAAGTGCTACGTAAAATTCTGAAATAGCTGACCTTTCCTTGACATTCTAACCCACTTTCTGCGTCCCTCTTAGCCTTGGTGGAGCAGGTTCTCCTTCTCAAATCTCACTTCTTTGTGATGTTCTGAATCTCCTCCAGGTGTGGCCGACCCAGGCCTGACTCAGGCACAACCCGAGTCCCCACTGCCTCTCCCTATCCTCCACTCCAGTCAGTAGTTACCTTTCACCAAAGCAACTGGATCAGCTAGAGGCCACAGGGACAGCAATGTGACTAACTAAGAAACAAAATGTGCCAACAGCCTTTCCAGCTGTATTTGTATTACTTCAAAAATAATGCTCAATATCACATATACCTAAAATGGGAAAGTTTTAAGAGTCTCACGATTTGGAGAGAGATGGCCTACCACGATGATGGGAAAGCCCTTTAAAGAAAAGGGCAAGCTCTCAAAGCACAGCACCCTGTTACAGTGCCTTTAACTCCCATACAAACAGGACTTTCTACGTCTGAGTGCAGGTTCTCTACCTGCTCCAGGGCTTATGAAGATTCCCTCAGCGCAGCTCAGGGGGATGCAGGTGGCTGGGTATTTAATGTTGGAAACTCCTTTAAATACTTTAGGGGAGTAAATTTGCATCCTTTTTTGCATTTGGCTCAGGATTAATTTGGAATTTGTTATATTTCATCAGCATACACTTACTGCAGTTACAAGGAAAATCTCTTTTGATATTAAAACTCAGCAGCAGATGGTCAATTATAGATGAGCCACACAACATTGACAGTTGACTTTCTTTTTTCTTATAGTCAAATAATATATTGTAATTATTTCCTTGCTGTCTAACTTCAAACTTCATTTAAAAATCTCAACAGTGTCTCAATTTTGATGGCTTCATGATACAGCATTAAAAAATAAAAATTTGGAATGCAAAGTAAACTACACCAGTAAACTTTTTATGGAATATTTACAAGCAGAAGAGAGATTGACACATGTAATATAATCTTAGTCTCAGCCACAGTAGGAAATGTTTCACTTCATCATGCTTTGGGAATCTACTGTAATAAAAATGTCCAGCATGTGTCATGAGTGGCAACCAGGAACAAGGAATTTTAGGAGTTATTTTAGACATCAAGAGTTGTTTAAAAGCATCACTCCACTATGTCTAAAACATTAAAAACAAAAACAAGATGATAGTTTTCCAGTGAATGACTTTTAAGATAGCAATGTTGAGATAATATTTACCTGCAAGGGGCTTGCCAAGGACCTGCTTTTAGGTACTGTAAATGCTTTGAGAACATTGTCTTCATCTTCTGATACTGGCGTCATTAAAACGGAACTTGTAAGAATATTCTAAAGGGAAAGAGAGTAATTTGAAATTTAAATGAGATTGGATAATATGACAGCTGACAATCCTGATCCTTCAGAGAGTAGATTATTATGAAGTGATACACATTAGCAGGAAAAAATGCAGCTATCTGCCAGGATTTCTCTTCTCAATGAGCTAAAAGGAGAACTCGGCTATATACTAACCCTAATCCTTCTCACTGTGGTAAATGCCACTAAAACAAAGAGCTTCTGGGTCCCACATAGGTTTAGGTTTCAGAGAGGCACTCAAAAATCATCTGCTAAAGAAATTAATAAATACATGCTTTTAAAAATGAGAGATTTCGGTGAAATAGGTGAAAGACCTATTCAGTGGTGCAGAAGTATATTAGAGCTACAAATCAATGGCATTAAACTATGATGGTTAAAAGTACAGAATTTAGAAGTAGACTTTCTGAGTTCTAACCCAGAACTATCACTTATTAGCACAGTTTCCCAGTTGGTCTAATGCAAATGATGTTACTGACCCTGCAGGGTTTTTTAAAATATTAAATGAGTAAAAGCATCTAAAGCTCCTAGAATAGTACTTAGCACTCAGTACGTACTAAATAAATATTAACAATTGTTATTAGTTTGGCTCTCCATAAAGGACAACCATTCACATCCTACAAACTTTAGAAATGGTAGTAACTAAACACTAAAAAGAAATGAGCTTATCAAGCCATGAAAAGACACAGAAGAAATATAAATGCATATTATAAAGTGAAAGAAGCCAGTTTGTAAAGGCTACAGTACTGTATGACATTCTGGAAAAGGCAAAGCTGTAGAGACAGTAAAAAGTTCATTGGTTGCTAGGGATTTGGGGGGAGGGAGAGAGGAATAGGGGAAGCACAAAGAATCTTTAGGGCAGTGAAACTATTCTGTATGATACTCTAATGGTGGCGAAGTGTCATAAATTTGTCCAAACTAATAGAATGTACATCTTTAAGAGTGAACCTTAATATAAACTATGGACTTTGGGTGATAATGACCTGTCAGTTTAAGTTCATCAGTTGTAACAAATGCACCACTCCAGATGGGGATGTTGATGGAGAGGGAGGCTACGCACGTGTGGGGACGGAGTTGTATGGGAAACCTCTCTATCTCCTCTCTGCTTTGCTGTGAACCCAAAACTGCTCTAGAAAATAAAATCTATTAAAAAAATGGTGGTAACCAGGGCAATGAAATATTGGGTTCAATAAAGTGTGTCTGCTAGATACACCATGGTTAGCGCTATGCTTGATGCTACAGAAAACCAAACAGGAGTCAATTTAACAAGGAGGAAACATTACATATAGAAGACAAGTATATTAAAAGAAAATTTAAAAAAATTAACATTCCATTTTCATGAAAATATGTATAGTGTGCAGCAGATTTTTTAGGTGGCAAGACTCTCAAATGCTAAGAAAATAATGAACAAAATCTGCAGTGCAACAGAATCTATTTCCAATACATAAACAAAGCCTCAACTTTATATCCCACATCAATGATCATAAGGAAATAATCATGCAACAGAGAATATTCAGAAATATGATGCATTAAACAGTGCCAAAACCGCATCAGCCTCCCATGCCACACACAGGGTTCTGTGAGGTGCCAACATCTCATAACAGGGGCGTGTACTCACGGGCACATCTGCCACCGGCGAAGCCTGTGTGAACAGCTGAGTGTTCAGACTCTCCCCTTCCCAGTGGTTAGAGCAGAAGAAGTTTCCTGCTTTATCAGTTGGAGATTCCACCTACAAGCAAACAGGAAGTGCTTTGATGTTTCTAGAACTACAACTTCCCATGAAACACTTAGCCTCAAGAGTAAGTTTCTGTAAGATGAATAAGGTTTGAGGATCTGATGTATAACGTGGTAACTACTGTATAAATGAAACTTGCTAAGACAGTCGAACTTAAATGGTCTCACCAAAAAAAGAAAACAACAACAAAAAATGAACGACTCTGTGAGGTAATGTATTAATGAACTCAGTGGGGGAGAATCCTTTCATAGTGTATATGTACAGCAAATCCCCCCATGTTATATATTTTAAACATCTAATAGTTTTGTCAATTATATCTCAATAAAACTGAAAAAAAAAAAAGGTAAATTTTTGGCCAGTCTCTTAAACCCTAAACCTTATATGAAAATAAATTCAGGAGTCACTGGATCTAACCTGTTGGAAATGTTCTTGCTGTGAAGCTAAAACTTTGATCCTTGCACATTAGGTTCCCTTTCATATTATTAATTAAAGATACTGTTATTTTAATTGAAATTTCAATTCTCCATGACATCAGAAAATTAATTACTTATGTATCACTCATCTACCTATCTACATATGAGTGATTAAAAAAGTACAGTAAAAGCTGCTTCCTTCTCCTTCCTTTAACCTCTGTAGCATGTTTTCTGTTTAAGCATGAAGTAGATAGAAGTGGGTAGGCTTCCCAAGTGACAGGTCATATGCCGACAGTCTGGCAGTACCTCTTAACTGCATCTTGTATGAACATCTTCTATGAAAAGCGGTGTTGTTACAGAGGGACGATGCCACACATATCTAGCTGCCCATGAGGAACAAAGAGAGCCAGATTCACAGCTTGTTCTTCCAAAGGATCTTGTGTTTACCTCTTGTTTGATCTTCTTCAGTAAAGGTGGTCCATTTTCTTGAAATTCGGCAACAATTCCAGATTCATCAGATTCCTGTTTGATCACATCCTGCAGGTCCTCTACGAGATGAGATGGTGTTTGAGGCTGAAGGCAAGAGTGAGTATGTTGCATCAGAGGAATATTTTTGTTTGTATTCATAAGCCAACTACATCCAAGAATTTTGCTAAAACTTACTAGCATCTTCAGGGGACCATATTTAATTTCTTGAGCTGCGAGTGCATGTTTGAATGGTGTAGGAGTTCTCGGAGAACTTTCTAGGATAGACCTTTTGATCGCTGGAGTTCTAAAACTTTAAAAAGAAAACAAGTGTTCGTTCAATATAAAAGAACATATGTTCCTTATATTGCTCTATTAAATTTGATATTTTTTGCTGAATACAATAAACTGTAACTGATGTGGAATTGGGTATGCTGATTAATCATCTATGTATTGTTAAGAAGAAGATGCTATGCATATCAATCACATACTTTCAAATATTTCAAAGGTATTATTCCCCTGAGACTAAGAGCATTAAAATATTTTTCATTTTCCTTTAATCCTTCTGAAAACACAGTGTCTCTAGGTCTTTCTAATGATCATAAGCATCATGAAGATCTGATGCATTTACAAATGAATTTTATCTATTCATTAAAATAGGGCCCTCAATAGAAAACATATGTTAACCGTTTAAAATGTACCTATTGTACTTGGAAATAAGATTGCATTTCTTTTAAAGGCTTATTATAATCACATCGATGTTCTCTGTCATTTCTTTGAAGTGATTAAGACTTTAGTGAATATAAATGACTGCTTAATCATTCCTTGGTTTCTAATCTTTTAATATTCCTGGGGATGTCAGTAGAGGTCCTGTCTTTAGATAAATTTCAAGAAGAAAAAATTAGAGAAAAAAAATATGAACTAGGTAAAGGATCATATTCATTCTTATTCTGAAGTTTATAAGCAGAGAGGAAAGGAGGTTGAAAATCTTATTTCCAGTGAAGAAGAAAAGGCCTTATTGAACAAAGAGAAAAACTGAGTTGAAGAGTCATATGACAACTACCTCTGCACATAAAGGACATTTTGAAGTGAACTATAGAAGGTAATTGAGTTTACCCTCCTGCCTGTAGATAGTTATAACATGCCCAGGACAGACATAGCCCATGTGGGAATACACATGGTTATGTACATACAAGTGAATCCATAAAGATACACACATACAAAAGGATCAGACATGTGGAGACTATATTCCATTAATTAAATATAAGTAAATAAGAGAAAACATTTTATTTCTGAACCAAGGACTTACGTAGCATTTTCCTTTTGAGTTTTCACAGTTTGGTCTCTATGAAATGGTGTTGTAACAGTCAATTTGTGACCATTGAGAGGGGTGGAAGTTAAAGAAGGCATTTCCAAGTCTAAGTTTTCATGGTTACTGGAAGTATTTAAGAACTAAATATGGGAGGAAAGAAAAAAAAATTGCATATTAAACAGTGATTCTTTATTCAGGCCAATTAAAAAATCTCACCTTGATAACAAACAAGTATGTTTTACTGACCCACTATATAAAATAAAGATGTTAACAAGCATGTAGTGTTAGGGCATTATTTTATTTCAGTTGAGCACCTAAGATTTGGAGGGTGATTTCTAAGAAATAAAATTTAGGGTCAATGTCAAGAAATTTGCAAAATCCTAAGAAAATATTCTCAATAAATGACACTTGCCATAACAGAGAATGAGTGTGAAAGTGATTTTTTGGAAAGTAATTATTTTTCTTTCATACTTTGCTTTCTCTTCTTAATGATCTATCAACCATTAATATAGGTTTGTTGGGAGAATAATAGGTGTTCCTACGATTCCAAGGTAAAATAAGTTTGTAAAATAAGTTTGTGAAACACACATGTCATAATTTCCATGCAAATTCACAATGCATATCAGTCTGAGAGGTCCTGCAGTAAATAAACCAATTTTTAACTTTGTTTGATTCAGTGTTTCCCAAACTTATGTATTTAGACCTTTTTCTGGAACATCTACTAAAGTCATGCAGAACTAATATTCTCCAGAACACAATTTGGAAAAGACAAGATAATGTATTTGGTGGGTGTGCCATTTGTTCAGACTTAAAGATGTTCTTAAGACAAATTCAACAGACATAATTAGGAAACATTTTAAAGTGCCAAATTACCTAACTTCAATACTTTCAATAATTAAGAAACACAAGTCTCTGATAAGAATTATCATTTCTGTGCCTTGAAAATACTATATGAAACAAGAGTATTCATTGGCAAAAACTGTGCTAATAAAATATTATGGCACAACTCAAAAAAACATATGATCCAATGTTGATAAATTGATATTAAAACATAAGTTGTTTTCTTTAAGCACTTGTTCCTTAATCTTCTTCCAAAACATTGCCACTTAAAAATGGATTGCAACCTTAAATAATTTCTAGTTGCAACCCAAATGCTCTCTGAACATAGGCTGGTTCCCTCCTCCCCTGGGTCAGTGAATCACTCAATAATAAGTGAACAAAGAGGCAGAAAATCTGTTAAAAGGTTTTAAAGAGAGGGAAGGGATGGGAAGAAAGGAAGGACTAGAAATGTTAAACTCTAGTGTTGAAGGAAATTAAAGCACATCCCATACAACTAACCATCTTTCAAATCACCAAAAAATAAGAGAGAATTAGGACAAAATCATTAGCCTACAGACAAACCTCAACTTTGGGAGGCAGTATGACTTAGCAAGAGCTAGATGCAATCAATGACAGAACGAAATCAGCAAGGGCAACAGTAATTAGTCATTTGTTCCCAAGGATTAGTTTCTAGATTATTAAGGCTCAGTGTCTGTTGAGAAGTAGTAATAGCTGTGCAGAAATTGTGCACTACCTGTGAAGGGGAGAAGGGTAGGCTTTTGACAGGGGAACGCTTGGGAGTTGAACTGCTCACGTCAGCAACTATGAAGGAGCTAGGGTCTCCAGCGGCTAAGGGGCTGGCCTGGCCCCGCTTTTTCCGAAGGATGACCAGTGGAATTGTGCTGTGCCTTGAAGGAGGTAAGGATGTGAGCAGGTCAAGTGACCCCTCACTCAACTTGTACTTGTTCACCCTCGTGCTAGGCTCTCCTGCAGGTCTAGTCACACTGCCCTCTCTCTGCTGAAGCTCTAGGGCTTTGCCTGCATGATGTTGGCTAGAAGAAAAATCTGCTTCTTCAAAGAATTCAAAACTGCTGAGAGCGCACCATGATGAAGAATCCTGAAACAATGTGGGAGGCGCAGGACTCTGAGACAGTGTGTGCATGATGTGTGCCACCACCTGAAACACAGCACTGAGAGAGAGATGCTGAATGCAAAGAAAACACCTGGCCCGCCTCTTTTACTTCTTGAGAAAGAGCTTTAGGATTCACAGTTGTCTGGGCCACTGCCTGGCAGGTCTACCATGCTACCTCAAGGCAGGTCCTCCATGTGCACTGCAGGGACCTCCTGGTATTCTGGCATTTGCATGCAATCCAAAGCAAAAAGGAAAACCTTTGCTAGAGGGCACATTTTGGCAGTGTTCATCCCCTGTGTGATGGGATATGATGCAATAAATGCTTTTTAACCAAATGGGAAAGAAAGGAAATGAAGTGAGTGTCTGCTTTTGAGGTGCTGAACTCTTGTCTTTTTCACTAAAGATGGCTTTCTCAGTGCACCGACTGGAACTGGTAATCAAAAATCAATACATTGTGGAGAAAGCCAGGCACACCAATGCATCAACTCATTACCACTTCAAATACACCGAAAGATTGCTAATTCTTAATGTGCAATCCAAAAGCAAGACATAATTCTAGAGAAACACAGAGAAGTAAACAAAGTAAAGTTAAAAATAGCTCAAACATTATTTCCACAACCCAAAACTATACTCATATGTCATCAACTTCACTATGTTAAAGAATATGCATTTTGTGGGAAATCTGTGAGAAGCTACCTTTTATTTGGGTAGTCTATGAAATCAGATCTTTAAGAAAACATACACACGAAGACTAAGATCAGACTTTTACCTTTACATTAATGTGTGCTAATAACATGATATTTGCTATGGAAAACGGCAACAGTTTGAGATGTGGGTTTTCTAATTCCCCAAATCATGAACCTGCCTTAACGACTCTACTTACAGAATCTATAAATTGAAGCGTTTCCGCAAATTCTAAGAGGTTCTTAACGTTATCCAGAATGGTGCCTTGGTGGACGATCATGCACCTTGCTGGTGAGGCACTTTCTTCAGGTAGGGAGCCGGGATCCACAGGCAAAGAAGGCGTGGAGTGGTGTTCTTCCAAACAGGAAACAGGTGCGCTGTCTCCATGAGGTCTGGTGTTGTCGGCAAGGGTGGTGCTGTGCCACCCGGGGTAGCTGCATGTGTGGTTCTGTGTCTAAGGAGGGGGTGGGGGAGTAAAGAAAGAGCGGGGAGAAGAAAGGGAGAAGGAACTTAGCAATGAAGTTGCACAAGGTATCAGATGCTGTTGGAGGAAAGATAAAAGCAGTTGCATCATCCAAAACTTGCGCCTATGAAATAGTTGTCAAGATGTTTCCTTTCGTCAATGCAAGACCCTGCTTTTTAATAGTGGTACAGTCTGCAAGCTACACGATTACCCTAATTGTCATCATTTTACTAAAAATGTAAGTAGAGGGACTATCTTACAAAGCACAGCTCTCAGGTGGAATGTCTTACAAATCTACTTGAGCATAATTACCAATAGGACCATAAACGTTTGCTGTGAATTAAGATTTGGCCTATTCTTCTAACCTACAAAAAGGCCAGAAGATTCAAAGGTTAGAGTTATTTTAATCTGCATATACTCTTGTTGCTTCCATCCCTTTTCAGTGGTACAGACTGCACCGACGCAGGGAAGGGCTGCCAAATCAACGTGGTTAGGAAAGCAGAAGAGCAAATTAACAGAAGTCTCCTTTCAGCATGACCATGCAACAGGAGAAATTGCAAAACATTAACTAAAGTTAAAAAGTGGTCGAACTAACATATGCACATGATCATTTTATTATTTAACCCAAAAGAAATTTGCTCCTAAGAATACCTACTGGGTGTCATATCTCTTTCATTCTTTGTTGCTTAACTACATATATTATAAAGTACAAGCTGCTCTCCCAGTTTGCAGCCCAATCACTAAAAAAGAGGTCAAAATTCAGTAATGATCCACACAGCTTTTGTGCATGCAAACAAAACATAGAACAGCTATGTTACTTATGGAGATACTAGATATATATTTTTTACATGTACACACGGAATGTGTATATCACATTTGAAAGTATAAAATATTAAAGTCAAGGTTAAAAAATCATAGGAAAATAAAAAAAATCAAATGAATAGGCACCATATAGATACAGAACTTGGCAAAAATGCAGATTTCATTCATTTATCACTGTTGGTCTTTGAATTGATCTACAATTCTTCTGAAGGAAAAAAAAATAGATGACAACCTTCAATGGATGTTGAATTCCTATTGAAATACGAAAGGACTACTTCCAATTTAGTCAACATACGTTCTGATCCCAACTGTCTTTTACTATAAATAACTTTCAGTGTTTAAATTGTTATAGATTATATAGAGTCTTGAATGGTGTCACATCTAAAAGAGAAGGGACGGCACAGTGGAGCCAGCGGGTAAAGCTGCCACCCCCCATTCAAGCCCCTGGTGCCGTTCTTACTGGCAGCGCCTGCTGTCCTTTGAGCTCATTCTCAGTCGACATCAGGAGCAATTCCAATTCCTTTATCCGCTTTTCTTTCTCAGGGTCTTCATCATTATAGTGTCTCTGAAATCAAAAGTTAAGGGAGAGAAAAAGACAAGGGCCTGGTTGGATGCTGTAAATACAGTGGTGATGGCTTGCAGTCACAAGGGGCCACGTGGCCCGTGAGGCCTCAGCCTGAAACCAACGCAAACCAAATTGTGAATGTTATTCCAGAAGTAAGGGCGTGATGCGAAATCCGAGGCTAGGGTGGGTGCTGACAGAAGAGCTGTTTCAACTGATGACATCAGGGAAAAAGAATTTCTGAGCAAAGTTACTCTCAAACGTGAAGAACGTGAAGACTGGCAGATCCATGGCCCGTTTCCCCACCCACCTTTCCACTATTCCCTTTTCATCTCAGTTCAGGTGATTGGGTGAAAATCAGTGTTTAGATGAAAGAAATAAAGCATGTGTTAAAAACGATGCCTTCAACAGTCAATGACTTTCTTTATGAAATGATCTTAAAATCATCTTACCTGAATGGCTGCAGCAGCTGGCTGAGGGACATTGACTATATTTACATGTAACGCTACAGGATATGGGACATGGCTGGAGACCTAGATCAAAAAGGCAAAACAAAGGCTGAGTCATTCATGGTTACATATGCTTCAAGGGATTTGGCTTCCTAGGGGTTTGCCCTAGAACTGAGAAAAAAAAATCCTTTACTAAAAAAATTCACAAAATTCTAATAAAAAAATACCAAACTCTAATTTGAAATTGTAGCCAGGCCTTTAAAAATGACTAAATACCTATAACAACATAAAGAAACTTAAGGTGCTTGTTGATCCTGACAGGAAATATTCCTTAATTAGAGAAAAACACAATGATAAATATAATCTAACATATATTCATGAATGTATGAAAGAAGATTTGATGGGAATAATGAATGACTCTAGCTGATTAAAATCTTTCTCTTAGAATAATTATGAATTTTAGTAAAGAGCACAGAATCTCTTGTAAGAGTTCAGTCATGTGAGGCCATTCTGGGAAGTCTGTAATCAAATGAATGGAATAGACAGAAACAATAAAAACTACTTATGACTATGTTTTGAATAAAATTTGCATACAAGCCCTGTATTCTTAGGTAAGCTTCACCGGTTAGTATTGTTAGTTTGAAGATTAAAGTTTCTTGATTTGCTTTCTCTGTATTTTTCTTTTCCCTCTCATTATGAATAATTCTTTCCCTAAGTATAAGTATTTGGAAATTAGGAAGGAATCACACTGGTCCACAGGAGGAGAAATGGAGAGAATGGTGTCACAAAACTGCTCCTGACTCAGAGTGAGAAGGTAAACAGTCACTGAGTGGATAAGACATTTCTGCTAAATCACTAACAGAATCAAATTTACAATGTTCTGTTGAATTTCAGAGTGAAACTATCTCCTCTTTAAATGTAATCTTATGTCACTTTTCATTTTGAAAGAGAAAAATATTAGACTACAAATGCATCTGCATTCTCCCATCCTTCCTCAACAGTACCTTGAATTTATAGTCAAAAGCTAACTAGATAGGAAGCAGCAAGTTAGAATCAGACAACTTGGATTCTCGACTGTGCTATCTCCTTGAGCTATGTAACCCTGGGCAAACCTCTTAACATCCTCATTTCTGGGTACATATCAGGGATAACAATACCTACCCCCATCTACCTCAAAGGGAGTAGGTGAGGCTTGCTGGTCATCATGTTTACAGAAGCGCTCCTGAAAAGCGTGCAGGTGTGACGTACTATTATTGCCTGGAGCTAAAATAACCATCTCTCTCATTAAACTAAATTCTCAGAAATGGCTTACGTTTTGTGCTTCAGAAATGTGGTAATATGAATAGTCATTGTTAACTGAGGGCTGGCCAGTTGGAGGGAGTTGGGCTGAAGGTGGAGCATGAGCAAAACCCATCAAATGGCTGTTCTTCTGAAAACTTGTGGGCACCGTTGGCTGGCTGGCTTTAGAAGACTCCTGCAGATAACCTTCCTGTTCGACCTTCCGACGCATTGTAGAATTCCAGTGGTTCTTGATAGCATTATCAGTTCTGCACAGAAATACATCACACAAAAATGTTACAAACAAAAATTTCAATTCAGATTAGAGTTAATTGACAGAAAACTGTTTCTTACAGAGACCTTTTCTTTTGGCCCACTAATAGTGTTATTTCTTTTTAATTGTCTCGGGCTTCTCCAGCTCTTAAAATCATGCTTCCCCTATTACCTAGTTAAAAATCCATAGAATTCTCTTAATTATACCATATGGAACATATGTAGTTCTCTATAAATACTGTAATCTTTTAACCGTTTTATTCCCTTGATAAAAGAGCACTTTCAATACAACAATCCTTCCTGTTTGTTCTGACTGTTGATGGTACAAGACTCTAATATGACTTAAAAGTTCTGGCAGTCCTAGAAAATGACTCCTTTGAGTGTGGCTTAGCAGGGCTTACACCCTCCAAGAAGCACTCAGTAAGGCTGGTGAGAGATAATGCGGCTGCTGCCCCCTCACTGTCCACTCTTTATCTTGAATGGCACTAGCCAGAAATTTTAAGTAAAAAAACAATCCCACCTTTTGAAAACCACCTCAAATTGTTTTATAGCCAGACAGAGGTGAGAAAAGAAAAGGAGATCGAGAAGGGAAAGATGCTAGCTCTCAGTGTCTTTTCAAACTGCAAAGCATTTTTACTAAAGTCTTCAATTTCTCAGGAAAACAGTTTCTCAATTCAAAGAAACCGTTTTAAGCCTCCCTTTTACTATTTCGATGGGGGTGGGGGACTGTATGTTAAAGAAAGAGGAAGTCCAGTCGCCCCTTAAATTTTTAAAAGAATCAACAGCATATCCTTTCAGACCATATGGGAGAAAAGGCCTCCTTGTACGGACCTCTTCAATTCTCTAAGCTTACACCGAAGCACGGAGACCATCACAAGAGCATACTACCTCACCCATCAGAGAGCCATGGCCTTCTCTGCAGGAACTCACTCTCCACTTTTGGGTTATGAAGCTCAAGAATAAAAATATTTTAAATATTTCCTAGGTTACATTATTTTTCATGAAGATTTATAGTAGAAAGTCTTTTCCAAATTAAACAAAATATATTATCAACTGTTTAAGTGGGGAAAGTGGGTCAAAAATGAGCTTCCACAGATATCCCTCATAATGAGGTCACTTTTTGTGCCTTGTTCATTAAGAAGAAAGGATAACATGGAAGTTATTTAAAAACCTAGAAGCAGTATAATTCTAGAAATACACTTTCTTCAAAAAGAAAAATATTAAGCCAACTGGTATAATGAAATGGATGCTGGTATCAGGAATATGGTAGCTGAGTTCCCTTCTGGTCACTTAACCAGTGGTATGAACTAGACTATAGACACACTGTCTATCCTCAGCATCCATCTATGTGTTTACCGTTCTGTAGTTCACAAGGTGATTTGACATCCATTTTACTTGATAACTAACATTGGCCCTGTGAAGTAGGTATTACTCATTTTGCAAATGGGGAAACTGAGGCTGAGGAAAGTTCAGTGACTTGGCCAAAGGCTCACTGTGGGGTGGATTCTGGAAATCCTCAACTAGATAAACCAAAGGTCTCCTTGTTATAGAAGCTATGAAGCTGGTTTATCTAATGAAGCACTAACAATCGGTGGAATGTAATTCACTCGCCATACATTTAAAACAGAATGTTCAATACCCACTCCCTTATTCTTCCCAATCAATATATTTTTTGACATATTATTACCGTCCAGGCAGTAGCTTTGCGATTTCTGCCCATCTGTTCCCCAGTCTCTTGTGTGCCTGGTAAATAATTCTGTCTTCCTCTTCTGTCCAGGAGGTTTTCTTAACTTCTGGATTCAAGTGGTTATGCCACCTCTCCCTACATTGTTTTCCAATTCTCCCCTTTAAGTGCTTGGCAATAACAGACCAACGTTTCGGACCGTATTTCTGTACAAGCTCTATCACCTTCAGATAAACACACAAAAATAACCTATGTTTTAATGTTATGTAATGAGTCAGTGTAATCATTTTTCACTGTTACAAGATCTTTAGAAAATTTCCAAAAATCTGCTTTCGTTCACTGAAAATATGGGAATAGAGTCTCCTGTTTTCTGCTTGCACACTCTACCTATTTCTTCAAGTTGGGAAACATTCAACAAAGACATTTGGGGAATATTCTTAATTGTGATTCATATCACAATGGAGAAAGAACTTACTCTCTGATCTTCTTCTTTGGTCCAAGGACCCTTGATGAGTTCAGGATTCAGTACTTTCTGCCATCGGTGCTGGCACTGCACATCTGTTCGATTCTAGATAAATAAGATAAAGTATGCACTGTCACATAGATGCCATGTGATAAGCACGTGAAGTTCTTGTTGTGAAATGAGTCATACATAGACAATATACAGTGAAAACATTCAAGAATATTTTAGGGCATGTTTGGAGAGCCCACTTATCTCTCATTACTTACAGCTAAAGAACCTAAGAAGAATTTCAAAGTTGCATCTAAAATTAGAAGTTCTGCCCCCTAAGGAAAACAGTCTTGCCATGTGAACTAAAGGATCATCATATTGCACATGTGACGTCAATTTAACTTAACCTTAACCTCAGTCTACTGCAAGTGGAAGTACCCATATGGACTAAGACTAAGACTTGTTAGAGAGTCCATGTGAAGGTGAGGCTTTTATGGAAATCCATTCCAAATGATTTGACTTTGCTTTCCATTCAAACTAAGAGATGTCTTTCAATTTAGGGTCACAAGTATTAATATTGTAAAACAAAGATGGTTAAAGGTAGGCCCTACCTTACAAGAGCATGGAATCTTACAAGAAGGAAAAAAATACATAATTAACTAACAGAATTTGATTCATATGCAAGAAGAAACCAAGCAAAAGGATATTGGGGTGGGAAAAGGAGTGTCTCCTTAGGAGGAGAAATTATGTTTCCTCAGGAGGAGTATGGAAAAGCTCTTGATGTGGACTTTGAAGGATGAATGGAACATTCCAGGAGGTGGCATCACCAGGGACAAAGCCCTCAGTAAGGAAAGCAGAGATGTATTCAACCAAACCTGCTTACAGAGAGGAAGTAGGAAACAGAACTGGAGCTATAAGTTGGGGCCACATGGGAGGACACTTGTGTGCCAGGCTGAGGCAGTGCACTTAATTTGTGAGAGTCTAAGTTGCTGGTTTGGGAAAGATAAGGTACAGCTGCATCTTAGGAAGCTCATCTACCAATGGTGTTTGGGATGAATGAAAAATTAGAAAGTTACAAGTAGGGAAGCTAGTTAGGAAGCCATTATAGTCATCCAGGCAAGAGGGAAAGGTGCTGAACCTGTGAAGCAACAAGCAGAATGAAAAGTAGGGACTGATTAAAGAAACTCGAGATTCCTTTGCCTGGAGGTAAGGGAGTGGGATAAGTCTAAAAGAACTCTAAAATGTTAAACCAGGGTACCAAATTTTAAACCAGGGTACCACGCTATTGAAAAAATTTTAAAGAGGCTAATTTGAGGTCATCAGCCATAAAACAAACATCAAAATGCCAATTTATATTATCCTAATAAATGAAAAGATAAATAAGAAACAAATGTTTAAAACTGTAAAAATCTTTTAATAGTCAACTTAGAAATCCCAATTACATGCATTATGATATAAACTGTAAGTTACAGATGAGGCATTTCTCCCCCTACTTTTTATATATGAGCAAATGTCTTAACATTCTCTCCTAGAATATTTTATTTACATCTTTAGAAGTTTCCTTTTATGGAAAGAAAAAAACGACAAACTTACCGGGAGATAATTGGCAATAACTTTCCAGTCATCTGTTCCATTCTGTTCCACCAGCTTCTTTAGTTTTTCATCCTAGGACATTTAAGGTAATCCTAGGATATCAGTCATTTACTGTATAACTCTATCCAAGTTAGAGTAAAAGGGAACCAAACCAATAATCCAATCCAGAAAAGAAAAATCTCAGAAATATCCAAGTACAGCAGATAGATATTAATGTAATATACTGGGTTAGACCATAGATTTATTTAGAGTCAGATAGATCCAGAGTTTAAATCTTGACTCAGCTATTGATTAGTTGTGTAAGCTTGGGTATGTCATTTTGCTTTTCTGGGCCTTAGTATTGTTATCTGTACAATGGGAGTGCTAATATCAACAGGGTTATTTGGGAACAACATGAAGTAGCTCTGCAAACATTTAGCACAATGCTTGGCTTATGGTAACTGTTAAGGTTTTACTTTATGGGGAAAAAAATAATGCCAATGTTAGGTTTAATAGACATTTACCTATGGCAATAAATAGGAGTTCAACTATCAGTTCAACCTCTTTCATGCAAAAAAATGGAAGATCACATTTCCTAATTAAACTTGAAGGCATGTATGATGCAAGAAAATCAGTTCATTTTTGTATTGTTATATTCACAATTTAAATGAGGCCAAATTTATTAAAATAGAGAGGACACTAAACAACAGGGGGAAATCTTTCAGGTCAAAAGTGTCTTTCTAAACAGGTCCTTTTAAGAGAAAGAGAGGTCTCACATTTCTGCAAAGGTAACTTTTCATACAAAATGTGCACCTTGGTAAGACAGACACAGGACTTAGGAAACCAGCATTAATAACAGAACTTCCATGTCTCCAAGGTTTACTCATGTGCACAAGCGCATTTTCTAGGAATCTAACTGGAAATCCTGCCTGCCTGTCAACAGAGGTTTTAAGTGAAGTAGGGTGGAATGAAACTGAGGAAGAATCAATACTATCTGTCTAACATAAAATCCTCTAAAATCAGTTGCAAAATGTTTTGAGAATTTTAGAGAAAAGGTAACCTTCTCCATACATTAATAATTTTGCTCCTTAAGTATCTTTCCATTCCTACAAAGATCAAGCTTTGGATAGCTAGCAAAACAATAGAGTTGAGAAGTAGACACATCTGCATCCATTACTGAATGCTTTTAGAACAGCATTCATGTATATGGCTCTGTGAAAAATTATATATTATATATCAAGAGTGCTAAACGAATCTATTATGACAAGACTAATTCTATGAGAGTTTTGTTTTATTCTTTTGTTTTTGGAAATATCAATTCATTCCTTGACATTGTTAATATCTCACTTAATGTCAAGCAATTCTGGGCTCAGGGAATGCAAAAATGAACAGACGTTTAGCCCCGCCTTCAGTGAACGTATAATCTACTGGGAAAGGCATATTTCACAACAATGAATAAATACTGTATCCAGTGACTAGAGGACGCATCCCACATGTCTGGGGAAGCCAAGGATGGCTTTAGAAGGGGCGATGTGTTCATAGGAATGAAGTAGTAAGAAGTTGTGGGGCCGGAGGACAAGAATTGGCAGAAGGAAACACAGATGAAATACAAAGTGAGAAAGACATTCAAAGAGCTGCAGAGTTTGGAAATGGATGGTATAGTGTACATGTGGGAGTGGGGAGGAGGGAGGGGTGGCATGCTGCAGAGACCAGCTAGATAAGATCTCAAAGAGCCTGCTAATGAGTTTGAGCACCGGTAGTTGAGCTGAAATTTTGTTTTACACAGACTGATACACTCTAGTTTTCTTCATGTTTTGATAATATGATTAATTACCTCTTCCCTGGTCCACCTTGTTTTCCCCAAGTGACGCTTTCCAGACTTGGGAAGCAGCCCATCATAGTCATGGTCACACATCTCCATGTCTTCATCATCCTCGTCACTGCTGTATATGCTGCAGAAATAAAAAGGGCAGACAGACATGGACTGAAACAAGACAATTTGAACTACTGGATTACAAAACTTACACAGAAACTCCTCAACAATCTTTTCAAAGGTTATGAAGATAAAACTTTGAAAACTTGCACAACAAGATTGTTTTCTGCATTCTGTTTCTGTTCCTCTAGTATTGTAAACTGGTTCTGCTGTTATTGGTATCCACAGATACGGCAAAGGACCTGGCACTTTCTTATTGCTCTGCATGTTTAAACCTGCTGTTACTGTTAGACCAGTGACAAGTTACACATTTGGCAACCTTCCAACCAATGAAAATTTAAGTTTAAAACTTAGTGTTAAGGACAATAAAAGGAATGAGAGCCCATGTCCTTTATATAAGTACACACTCAAAATCTTTGGCTTATGTCACGTCTTTCAAATAATGTTTCCCAAATACAATAAACAACTCAATTATGTTATTCCAATGGGACTGGTGTTTTATTAAGAAAAAAAATTGAAGAAGTAATACACCCAACAATATAATAATAGTCATCCTTTAAAGATTAAAAGATTAAGAAAATCTAAGAGGAAAGGATTTTAAAAACCTGAGGAAGGTTAAGATCATCAAGTGATCAAATTGCTTTGTAAGTATATAAATATCAAACAGTTCAAAACTCCAGGCCAGGTTTATCCAACTTGCGGCCATGTTTATAGTACTCAGTTTCCTAAGTAACTAAGTGAATAATTAGGCTCCTTTGAGGGTCAGGATCTTACTCTTCTGTTTTTTTCTGCCTCTGACTGAATGGTATTTCACTATCTTAAAATGTACCTAAATCAAAACTGAGGTATTTCCCCAGATGGGTTTGAAAAAGTTATGTATTACTGTTTTCAAATGAGCTTTTTTTTTATCTTGTTGGCCAAAACTATGAATTTTGATGACTTTTGAAGTAACTCTATACCTAATGTTTATTAATCATACACTGAATAGATGAGAGAAATTTTACAGTCACAGTTTACTTTCAGTTATAATTTTACTTATAAAACAATATATGAGGACAAAGTATGTTGTTTTGGAAACTTCGCTAAAATTTATCATTGTAATTTGAGAAATCCATCAAACTGAGGACAATAAAAATGATATAAAGCAACATTATAATGCAAATTATTTTTTAAAAGTAAATTTATATTCGTATCAGGTTTTGTCCCAAACTTAACCTACAAGTACATATTACCTTCCCTTACAAGGCAAGCAAATGCACTTACCCCAAATCCTGAACTTTTTAGGTTTTTGTAATTTAAAACTATTATTTTGGGCAACAATCTGAAGGTCTAGGATGCTCGGTGACAAGTAGTATGTGATCCAAATGTAAAATGCCACCACACAAAAAAGGCCACCAAACTATTTATAATCTATAATAATTTCTTCCATTTAGTGTCTATCCTTTTAAACAAGAGCCTAATCCTGTTCCTCACTGTCAACAGGAGGGTTTTAAAACTGCCTGATTAAACATTACAGTCGTTTCCCTTCAACCAAAAGCACAAGCATCCTAAGATGAAAGAAAGAAAAAACGTTATTATAAGCCCAGAGCTGTAGGTCAGCATCTTCTGAATGGTTTTTAGGGAACTCATCGGAAACCCCCCAAATGAAGGGTGCCCCTGTGAGATATTAGGAATACCAAGAAAACCAGAGTAATCTGAAAGTGGAGTCACAGACTCAACTCAGCTAAACTTTTTAGGCCTGGCTGGATCTGCAGATCACATTTTCATAAGTGAGAAGTACATTTTCCAAATTAGTCATTGGACACCTTTCGGAAACAAGCAACATATTCAACCGCCCATAGGGGGCAGCCAACTTCAGGTGAGCGAGAACAGGCATCAAATAGAATTAGGGTTCTGGAGGCAAAGGTGCCTGTCCTAGTTCTGGGTGACTTGGACAAATCACTTCCTCTCTCTCAGGACCTCAGTTCCTCGCTATACATAAGGGTTTGAATTCTACTACTAAGGTACTTTCCAATGCTAATAAAAGATTATTTCATGTCTCCCATGACTTTTGAGAAGCATAGAAGCAGAGATGTGCAAAATCAACGTGGGAAACGTGGTATGTGACTTCTACAGATCCCGAAGACGCCATGAGGGGAGCAGGGCGAGCCCAGGCTGCTCACACTCAGCTCCTGGGTCCATCAGCAGGCTTGGCACAGGGACTCGCCTTTGAGCTCTGCATGCGATTTCCTCGCTCTAAGTTGTCCCAGTCGCCTAAGTAGCATGATTAATTTCTACTAAGGACCCGAAATGACTTTTCCTTTATCCGCTTTAACAAGCTCTCAGACCCAACAGTCGGAGGACTTTCAAAGGCTGATTTCAGGCTTGATGCACTCAACTCCCCACCTGCTAGACCCGGTGTGGTTTCAAGAGTACAACTATGAATATTACATTCTGTCAAGGAAATAAACCGTGCAAAGAAACGAAAAAGAAAAGAGGTGTTGGGGGTTGGGAAGAGGGAGGGGAGCGGGAGGAAGTGCCTTGTGGCCACTACTGTGATTCTAGAGAAGGGGTTCAGACTCATTTCGCTGACCTGGTTAATAATCCCTGCCGAATTTACGCTCGCCCTGCAAGAAACGGCTTCGAGCCCGCAGCGGGGTTTCTCTTCCCCCTGAGGCAGGTTCAAGTCTCCCGCCCCTTCGGGCGGCCTCCCCTCGCCGCTACCTGGGAGCGGCAGGGAACCTGCGCGGCCCCGCCCCGCGGGGACCGCGGAGAGCTCCGGGCGCGGAGCCTCCACCGCGCCTCCTCCCAGCACCCCCTTCCCAGCACCCTCCTTCTCCTCCCAGTTTCTGCTCTCAAAAAAAAAAAAAAGAAATGGGTGACCTCGGCTGCTCTGCTGTTGGGTCCCAAAGGCAAAGGTAAACCACTGACGAGGCACACCTTCGCGTCGAGCAGCCGAGCCCTGGGAGAAGCTCAGAGATCCAGTACCCCCACCTCCGAAGTCGCCTCCCCTTTCCTCCGGCGCCCAGCCATGCCTCGGCGCTCCTCCCTGCCAGGCCAGGCTGGGCTCTAGGGTGCTGCCGCAGGGCCCTCACCCACGCTCTTTGCAACTTTCCAGCGCTGCGCGGCGACCAGAGACAGCCAGTTCAAAAACCAAGTACAGGAAAATCTAACGACTCGGAGGGGGACGTTGCATTTACTCTGCCTCCAGGGGCTTGTCCCAGAACCTCAACGCGAGGGTCCGTCCCATCACCCCTCCCTTGCCCAGGCTTCCAAAGGCGGCTGTAACAGGGCGCGGGAAGGAGCGGCAACCTCAGCCGCGTCCACGTGTGCGCGCCGCGCCCGGACCTCTTACCCAGGGGAAGAGCCCGCGGGGATTGCGTCCTGGTTGCGCGGCAGCGGCCTTGGGTGCTGCCCGCCTCCGTCCCCTTCCGTTGAGTGGCAACCGTGACCGCCGCGGAGCTGGTCCCCGCACCCCGCAGCTCCCGCGCGTCCAGTCCGGGAAGTCCAGAGACCCATGCAAGTGGGAGCGCCAGCAACTGACAGTTCCGACAAGTTTTCTCTTCTCCGCTTCCCTCTTACCCCCCGTCCCACCGAAATGTTAAGGGGACTTAACTCATAATCACCGCGAGCCTTCCTAAATGCGGTGACATGTGCAGTGTGGGCGCGTGTGCAATAAAAAGTCTCCAAAGAAAAACGACTAGAACCTTCAAAACCAGGGCTTAAAGCAATTTGCAAATGTCGAGACACTTTTCCTTCCCTAAAATCTTCTTTCAAGCCGCCTGTCAGCTGACACTCTTCTTTGCCTCCAAAAGAATGAATGAAATTTAAATGAACTACCTGCAGCTACTAAACAACCCGGCGTTTTCCCTCTATCTGCCATATGCTCCGCGCTTCCAAGTCCAAACATATCGCAACTCATCTAGCAGTTAAACTACGACTCCCTCGCCGACACCCGCGGCAGCAAGCCAGAGATCCAGTGGGCTCCCCGCGGCTGGTGGGCACTGCTCTGCCCCCGTGCAGCCTTTTTTCTCCTAGAGAGAAATGTATCCCCGTGCAACTTGCAAAATGAGCCTCTGGGCGTGCTTCCCAACGTCCTGATATATTTTCCTCATTGATCCTTCCATTCATCAGTCTCTCCAGCGGCTTCCGTGGCCGAGGCAGAGACTCTAGGTCCTCGCAGGATCTGACAGCCCAGCAGAGGATCCGGGAGTGAATTCCCACCTGCTTTCTGGGCGCCTGGCGCTCTGTGCGCGCCTCCGCCCGCGGCCGCCCGCCCGGGCTCCCAGTTACCTGTGGCGGGGTCTCCGGGCCATGGCGCGGCGGGCGCGGGGCTCAGCCGGGAGCCGCGGGAACCGCACGGGGCTGCCGCCTCCCGCTGCCCGCCGCCTGCCTGCGTCCCTCCCCGTCTGCGCAGCGGCGCTCAGCACCGCCGGGGCGAAGTTGCTCAGGAGAAAGAGGAGGAGGAGGAGGAGGAGGTCGCGGAGGAGGAGGAGAAGGAGGAGGAGGAAACAGGTTGATATTAAAATGTAAACTCTGTAAACAGAGATGCCATCAAACAAAGAGCTTTGGACACTCCCCCTCCCGCCAAATCTGGCGCCCCTGCAGTGCGCACGCGCCCTGCCCGCCGCCTCCGCGGTCTCCTTGGCTGCCGCCCGTGGGGTTGCTGGCCCGGCCCGGCCGCCGCTCCCTTTCGGCTCTCGCGCCGCCGCGCCGCGCCTGGCGCGCCGCGAGGCCCGGACGGCGCGCGGGCGGGGAGCCCGGGGCCGGGGAGGGGCGGCCGGGGGCTGCGGAGGCTGCGGCGGCGCCTTTTCTTGCGCAAACCCCGCTCCCGGGCCGCTGCCGCGCCGCCCGCGCCACGTCCCGCGGACGCCGCCTCCCTTCCTTCCCGGGGGCCGTGCCACCTTCGCTCCTCTCGGCCTGCCCAGGACCCCGGAGCCCGAACTCGCCGGGCTCTGAGCCACCGTGGTGGGGCAGCCAGGGGCAGCGGGAAGCTCCTGCATTTGGCAGTGGGTTTTAGGCAGGACTTGAAAACTCAGCTCTCTGGGGAAGGGTGACCTACAAGGAGGCGGGGTGTTGGTAGAAGGTGGGGGCGTTTGTTTTCATAGGATGTTTGACTAGATTTTTTTTAATAGAGTATCTCTAATTTAACTTTTTAGCGACAAAGAACTCTTAAATTCAGGTGGGATAGGGGCTATCAGGGCTCACAGATAGGGCACCGGGCGGAGCTCTCAGTCTCCCCCCAATCCTGGAGCCGACACGCCACCTCGGTGTCGTCGCAAGCCCTCCACTCTCGCCCGGCCGCCCGCCCGGCCCCGGCGGCGCCCACCGCACCCCTCAGCCCCTGCACAGGCTGTGCCGCTGGCTCACTGAGTTCTACACCTGCAAAATCCACGGGGTTCCAAACAGCCCGCCCCCAGCTGACCTCAGGGAACCCCGCGTTTGCTTCATGTCTTAAAAGTTAAAACAGTTTACGAGACGGAGGTCGTTTCCATGGTCAGCATAGTTTGAGAACCTAGTTTTACCACATAAAAATCGTCGAAGGCTTAGGTGTTCATTTAACTAGGGGCTCCCGAAGAAGTAAAGGAAGAAGATAGGTGCAGAATTTATAAGGATTGATGATGGGGGATTTTAGGGGAGTTTTAGTTTTACTTCCGTTTGTAGACTTTTACCATTGGGGATTTTTTTTTTTTCATTCTCTGTACACACTAATTTATTTTTCCTTTAATCTTATAGGAGTCTGAGACTTCTGCTGACTGGGTTTGTGGGTGTCCCATGTGCCCAGGCAGTTCAAACTTAGCTCAGAAAGCATTTTTCTTACTAAAAAAGCATTTTCTTACTGAAATGAGTCATAATTTTATTAAATGGTGAAGCATGCTAGGTTTCAAGACTTTATCTGGTGTTTTAAACTTTGTTTCTTAAAAGTTGTAATACAGTTTAAATCCTTATCAATGTTAGTTGCTGTAAGGTTTTAACATTCCTTTCTTCTTGAGGGAAGAAAAACCCTCTGAAATAAAATTGTTATTTCAGCTTACAATTCTAAAAGACAAGTCACTTACAAGTTAGTATTTTTTGAACCACTGTTTATTTCTGGATTCTGTAATAAAGTTTCTTTCTCCACATAAAAAATAAACAAAAATTAAAAAAAATATGTATCTATAACAACCACCTAGAAACCACCCTTAAAAGGAATTGTAGTATTCTGTTTTGGGGCATTACTTTATGACTCTAACTGGCTTCAGTCCCAAAAGCTGAGCCTTTTTGACACAGTGAGGGTATCTGAACCTTCCTAAAGTGTGTTCATAGTGCCAAGATTCTTAAAGGTTGGAACTGCTCAATGTTTCTTAAGTTTCTTTTAAGTAGAAAGATAACAAATTCAATTACAATTCCTTTATTCTCTTTGTAAATCATTTTCCTATATGTTGTTCTGAGAATTTATAATATTTTCATTCCCCAGAAGTTCTGGGATACAGGTTTACCTTTTTCCTCATATATGTGACAAAAATGTATTTGGGAACAGACATAGTCCAATAAAGAGTAGGCAGTGATTCTTACTATGCTAATTTGAGATATATCGCCACATGATAAGTATATGGAAGGGTGGAATCAAAACATAAATTCTTATATGGATTAAATATATATTTTCAAAGAAAATGCAGAATGTTTCCTGTAACTATGCACGTTTCCTCCCTCCACTTACAACTATTATGATCGTATTTTTAGATGACAACTTTATATATTTCATCACTCTCAATTTTTTGTTTTAAAGATCTGCCACATCAGTTATTTTATCTGTGGCCTGGGAATAGGGCTAAATTCAGAAACAGTCTTTTATTTGCAATGCACTAGACAGGGCTCACCAAACTTTTCTGGAAAGATCCAGAGAGTAAATATTTTAGACATTGTGGGCTGTGTTGCCTATTATACTTTTCTTCTTTCTTTTTTTTTTCTTTTTTTCCTTTTTACAACTCTGTGAAAACATAAAAACTATTTTTAGTTTAAAGGCAGTATCCAGCCTGCAGGCCACAGTTGGCCAACACTAGAACAGCGATCCTCAATCTTCAGTGTGTATCAGAATCACTGGGTATACCCATAAAAAAATGCACAGTCCTAGGCAGTTCCCCTAGAAACTATGATTCAGTAGGTCTGAGATACAACCCAGGAATCTTTTAACATTTTAACAAGTACCTAAATGGTTTTCATTGAAGCAGAATTTAGACCACCCAGTGACAACTGTGATGTTAGAGTGAGGACAGGCTGGCTCAATACTTCAGCCTTTGCCAGTTGTGTCTCCCACCTCCTGATACCTCATTCGCTTTCACCTCTCCTGGGCTGAGGATTCAGGCTCCCAATAATCCAAAATAATTTAAGTCCATGGGAAAGTTGGTGCCAGTGATCACAGGTTGTGTCAACCTTTTCCTTCTTCTTTTACACCTAAACTTCAGCCTCATATCTGAAACTTGAAAGAAAAGGAATCACTTGATCATCATTGCTGATCATCATTATGAGTCTCCTGCTCAAGAAAGCAAGCCCTTAAAGCATTTTATTTCACTCTAAACACTGAGGAGAGGCTGAAGAAGAAAGATGTAGAGAAGATACACATTCCAACTTTTTTGCTTCTGACTACTGAGAGATTCTGGGCATGTGGTAGATCTTTAATACTTGTGATCAGTGTCCCAAAGATGACTGAGGATTATCAATGGTAGTGGCAGCCCAGGCTTCAGGAGCTCCATGTCTCTGCCACCCACCTATCTCCACCCCCTCAACACAGTTTGGTTCAGAATATTAAGAGAAGAATAATTACAGTAAACACCAAGTGGCTAGAGTACAGACAATTCTTGATCATTTGAGTTAATGAATGACAGCTGTAGCATGTATAATTGAAATCCATAAATTTGAGATAAACCTTATGTTGATTCACAGCAAACACTTTAGTAACGACAATAGTGGAAGCACTATGTTAGTGTGGTATGTTTCATAGAACTCCATGTGAGATAGTGACCAAATAAGTATTTTGTCTTAAATGATTTTTAGGTTTGGCACTTCCTGTTTGTTTCCATCCTCCGGGGTCTCATAAACTTACATATTCCTATGACAGCCAATCTGCATGTTTTCATCACCATTTACACTGAGCCCTGAATAAAAGGAATGAATTTTTCCATGATGGGGAAAGGACATTCCAGAGGAAAGGAAAAGCATGAGCAGAAACATACAATCAGGAACTGCAAGGCATGTTCCAGACACAGGGAACAAGTTGCTGTCTAGATGGCCTACAGCAAGGAGAGCTTTGAAGGAAGATTAGAGTGTGTGCGGGCTGCATGGAAGAGCTGTGTTATCAGAGCCCTGCATTTTAGAAGACTGACAGTATCATCAGATAGAGTGGAGTGAGAAGAAGGGGATGGGGAAGAGGTCAGTTATTTGGTCTGGACTAGGACAGTAACCTTAGTTGGAATGAAAAGGGGGGCAGATCAGGAGACCATTACATGGGCAGAACCTTCAAGACTTATCAATTGACTGGAGGCTATCGGAGGCACCATTAATAGAAATAGGGAAGTTGAGAGGGGAAGAGAAGTGTGCGCAAAGAAGATTCAAAGAAGAGAGAGCGTTTAGATTTTGGTAGGTTACATTTGTGGTTTCTTATGGAAAAGATCCAGGTAGAATTGTTCAGCAGGTGGTACAGAGTGTGGGCTCAAAGTCTGCTGGAGAGGTCAAGATAGGACAGTGGTGGGCAGGGGAAAAATATTGTAAGCCTATTGTTAGATACAGACATTAGTGAAAACTAAATGATATAAACCTACAATTAGATATATTTTAAGGTAATATTAAAAACTTATAATTTCCCAATTATTTTACTACATTTTACTATTATGTATGATCCTGAGGTTATCTATCTCTGTTATATCTGCATGATGGCAATAATAAATAGTAAACTGCAGTTTGAAGAACATTACTGAGAGAAGGAAGGCCTCACCTCTTTCTGCTTTAGAAAATCTGTTTATAAAATCGCTAGCTTTTCCCCAAGTGATGGTCCTATCTTTTAAAAGTTTTGAGGAAAAGTCTTCAAAACCACTTCACAGAAGTAATCATCCCATCTCTTCTCACAACTGTTCTTAGCCAATTCCTCCTTCCTCGCTGCACTTTCCCCACATATGTTATAAATGTAAAATAGCTGCTCTCCAAGTCAGTCAACCAAACAGCAAGCTTGTATTAATAGATATTTTAACAGAAACAGCAAAATTAACACTTAGGGGCATATTGGAATAACCAAACAATGAGATATCTAAACCAGGTTCAGCAAATGTATAGGCAACACAATTTCCCTGAGCTTCATATTCTAAACCGTTGAAATGTGGACATTGCAGTAGACAGCCTTCAAAGCACTTTCAGTCTTTAATATTCTGTTTTGCTCTAAGATTCATAGGCCTCTCATTTTACCCCTACATACCTGCCATGTTTCCATAGTTCCTTTTTATTGGTAACACATGGGGAGTACTTATTCAGTGCCAGGCACTATGCTAGGCATGAGCTTACAGAAAGCCTTTTGCTAAACGATTCTTACCCATTTAGGATCTCTTTTCCATTTCTACTGTCACCACCTTCTTCTCCATGAATTACCATTACATCATGAATGACCATGACGGCCCCCTTTGTTCTGATCTCTCTGAGCTCTTTCTCCCCCATCCACTCTCATCTTGCTGCTGGATCAGTTTCATCATAACAGCTTTTGGTCATTTGGTCATATGTTTAAAAACCCTTTACTGGCTCCCTAATATTGAAAATATAGGATCTGAACTCCCTAGCTTGGCATTCCTTGTCCTGAACTTGCTCTGGACTCTGTCCTGCACAACCTTACCCCCAGGGGTGATGGTATTTAATAACTGGGATGCTCATGTACTGACCATTCAAAATGGGCCTGACTATAGACAACCTGGATAGCTCAACAGGGGTGCATTGGCTGAATGTCATTCTGCTTTACAAAACAACCTACTTTCCAACCTTTTCTCCTCCTGCGCTCTGTTCACTAAGTTTCCTCTCCAAAAACCATTGGCAATCTCAGGGCCTTTGCTTACACCATGCCTCCTGCCTGCAATGCCTTCCTTCCTCCTCTCCGCTTACATAAGTGCCCCCCACCCAATCCTGAAGTCCAGCCCTCCTTCTGAAGTCCTCTTAGACTTCCACAAACATCTCTTCCACCTGTGAGTTGTGTTGATGCCTACCTTCTTTGCCTCCTATTGAAAATATGACCTATGTTACCTTCCTTTGCTCTTTATTTACTGAACTCTCTCTTTATTTTTTATAATGTGCCCTGTCTCACCTTGGGCCTTGATTATAAACTAGCAGAGAGAAACAGTTTCTTCTTCCTTTCTACATATTCAGTTTTTAGAGTGGGTCTTGAACACAAGTGTGCTCATTAAATGTTTGTGGTGCTCATGACAATCCATGAGGAATTAGTTGGAGCTGGTGTGTATGTGTGTTTTAATTATACTTAATAATGCCTTGCATTTGGGTTTTAGAGTTTACAACAGACTTTGTTATATATTACCTAATTTAATCCTTATAGCAGGTCTTATCTTTCTGCCTATGGTTTTTGTCCCTCCTAGATATTATTTTCCTCATTTTCAGATGGGGCTAACTGAGGTTGAGAGAGGTGAAGGGATTTGCCCAAAGTCACACAATAATAAATTGAAGAGATGAGATTGTTTAAACCCAGGTTTTTTATTTCAAATCCTGAGTTCTTTCCACTACTCTGTGGTAGCCTCTAGCTTTTATTTCCCACACCTTTACATTCTTATAATTCCTCCTAAGTTGTGAATCCCTCACATGGACTCAATTCTGTCCCCAGGTAAAGGCTGATAATCTTATAAATTATATCAACAACACAGCTTCAATCTTATTAATAAGCAGGGCTTTATTTCTAATATTTGTGTAGATTGCTGGCCTTTTGGCAACTTGTCTCTGGAGCTGTTTCCTTCTAAACCATAATTTTTCATATTGTTTTTCTGAATCTTATTTCTTCCTTTCCTACTCTATCATTGTGCATTTATCACCATTTATTTTACTTTATTATACCTTTATATAATATTGAATTCTATTCCTTTTCCTCAAGGATCTGTCTATTTTCAAACTAGTCATAAAATCAGTGAGTGACTGAGTGCTTAATTCCAGCAAATCGGAAAAGCTTGCTTAGTCTTTGTGAAAACCGTTTGGGTGAGAAGGGTCATCTTTTCTAATCAGTAGTATAACTTTCCTAGTTCTTTCTCCCTTTCGTTTCTTCCTTCCTTCCTCCCTCCCTCTCTCTCCGTTTCCTTTTTCCTTCCTTCTTCCTTCCTTTCTCTTTCCTCCCTTCCCTTCTCCCCACCTCTTACCTGAACCCACAGTCTAAGAAAACAAGTTTCTTACCTCCACCAGAACAAGAAGCGTGGAATAGCTTTAAGGCAGTTATTACCTTTCTTCAGCCCTTCACATCAAATAGACTACAGGATTTAAAATGCCAACCCTGTTAGGATTAAGTATACCATAACTCTACGCCCTTCCACTTAAATTTATTGCTAGAACTATAAAAAGAAAAAGTTTGTGGAAGTGAAAAATGAATACTACAAAATGTGACAACTATTGAAGTGACTTGTTCTGATTTACTTTTCTATGTTAGTAATGATTCTAAGGAAATAAATAAAAATAATCAATGGCTTATGAAAAGTACCAGTTCCCAGAATTATCTTAACCTGGTTTAAATATTTATGTTAAGCAAAACATTTTACTTTTTGTAAAGAAAATAACCTGTAAAGAAACTACATCAAATTGTTTATAATCTTTTGTATTTAAATTTTGGAAGAGTTCCAAAGTGCTAGCTCTGATACTATTTTAGTTTAGAGCCCTACTGAGAGCATTGCTGTAAGTGAAAGGCAGGCAGTATTTTGTTTGAAAATTGTTGGGTAAACCAAAGTTCTCCTATAAAGTTCTAATTTATGTATTAATCTTTTTACATTTAGTTTCTTTTCTGAAAGCTCCATCAGTGCTTTTATTTTCTTTTAAATAACTGGGGAGTAATGATATCCTGATAGGACAATTAAAGACCAAAGCATATGCAAAATACTCTTAGAAAGAAGATATTTTTTATCTTCAGACTATTCCATTTTTAATTAACAATCTGATATATATGGTTATGTGAAGTAGGTGTTACTAATGTTTAAAACCATAAAAAAGTTCACTGTAATGTACTTAAAGGTATGCTTATTTTCAATATTATTAGATTTCAGTATGTGAATGTCAGATTTTTCATGATAATGTTCATTCAAATCCCCAAAACATTTCATAGTAAACAGGTTTCTTTGAAAATGTAACATGGGAACAGATTTCGTTATGCAAAGCCTGATGCAGTTCCTATGTAGAGGTACACAATCTTGTGCCATGTTATAGATTTATTAGTTCTTTTTAAAGACTGTCAACAGGTTTTGCGTAGAATGACTCATTCAAAAGAACACGCCAAGCAAAGTTTTGAAATTAGAGTGACCTGGCTGTTGGTGTTCTCGCTCAGTGCATGGCATCCCCACCCTTTCATTCAGTTAAGCCAGGGACTTGAGAGTCACACTAAGCTCTCTCTACCCCAACATTTCATCAAGCACAAATTCCTGCTAGTTTACTTCCTTAATATTTATCCAATAGTTTCCTTCCTTTTTATTCCTCCTACCACCACTTCAGTTGAGACACTTAGCAAGTCTCTGACGCTGGGCTGGGCTCCTTAAAGGCCATTCTCCTCAGTTATCAGACAGGAAAACTCATAAACAGGCCTGGCTGTAATGCTCCTTTGCTTCAACTGCTACTAGCAGTGGCTCTGGACCACAAGAGCAGGGTCATCTGCAAACCGTTTTCAAAGTACACATGCCTCCCCTATCACCTCTACCAACATCCCCTTCACCTTAAAAAACAACCTACCTGCAGCCTACAGATCAGGATCCTTCACACTGCACCAGGGCTCTTCCTAGTCTCTTGCGTACTTAAGCCCTAGTAACAGTGTGCTGCTCGGGTCACCATACATGCCCTGAGGATCTGTGCCCAGATAACTGGTCCCTTCTGCTCTTCTGCTTGCTGCTCTCCTCCCTTCCTTCTCTGGTGACTAATTCCTGACTGTCATTTTAGCCTCAGTTTGGAGGACTTCTGCTCCAGAAAGTCTGCCGTGGCAGTCCGTGAATGCCTCAGCACCTCTGACAGAGTGCTTAAATTATGTCCAGCCTTTGTTTCATGTCTCTCTTGCTTTCTGGAACAGTGGCTGTCATATTTTAAGGGTGTGAGAACTGCCATACAACATGCAGATTCCAAAATAACCATGTCCAGAGGGTCTGAATCAATAGGCCTCACTGGGACCCAGGAATCTGCATTTTTAATAGGCAGAATCAGATAATACTGATGTTTATCATAAACACCTGAGAGGACAGCATTCTGGCTGCCATTAACCTTCACGTAACAAGGCATTTTCATTTCCTAGATATTCCATAGATGTTCGAGGTACTGAATTAGGCTGAACGTAGCTTTTAATTCAAGAGCTGTATCAGGATTTTAGAAGGACTTTTGCCTGTCTCTCCTCTCCTATGTCACCAAAACCCCACACACATGTCTTCTGTGTGGCTGTGTCAGAGAAAGTAATACTCCTGAAGGTTCTTAAAAATGAAGAATCTGAGACTCAGGCCAGTCAAAAATAAAAGTTTACCAGTAAAATGAAAAGTGGTATTATCTGTGATTTCCCTCCAATTACACAGATAGTCGGGTTTTCTGTGTAATGGGATTGTCAGATAAAATTTAATGCCAGCCACATATCTACTTCAAAAATTTTTTGTGCCCTTATTTTAGAAACCTAGGAAGAAACTGACAACACTGATTATAATGATACATTTTATTTAACCTAATATAGCCACAGTACTAGCAATTAATGCACAATCAATATCAAAAATTATTAAGAAGATATTTTGCTTTCTTTTTTGGTACTAAGTCTTTGAAATCTTGTATGGATATTATACTGACAGCACAACTCAACTTAAATGCTAAATTTTCATCAGAAATATTTGACATGTTATTAGAATTCATAAAATGTACAACTGAAAAAGTAAAATGTACATATCTAAGTTGTTTCAAACATACCAAAAGTTTTCAAGGAACTAAAGCAAGTGTCAAGCTTAAAATTTTATATTAAAAGAATTAAAAATAACTAAACAGGTTTAAAATTCAGTCCCTCAGTAGCATAAGCCACAGTACCTTTAGGCAGTAGCCATAGGTAGCTACTGGCAACCAACTATATTAGACAGTGTAGCTATAGGGCATGGAATTGTTCTAGGTCAGTAATAAGCTACCTTCAAACATTTATACTCATGCTTATCATTTTATTCAGGATCAGATTTACAGAATTCTGAATGCTGAAAAGAAGGACATTTTTCTCAAAAAGTTTTATTTAGATTCTTTAACATTTTAATTTTATTGAATAGTTAACATTTTACCTTAAATGAATGAGCAGGCTGACTATCAGTGGTAGGAGGAAGAGTAACATGAGGGCAGAACTACGTATCTGATTTGGAGTTAGAGACCCTGAGTTGGCCTAGCACTCCCAAACAAACTGCATAACTTTGGGCAAAATGCTTAATATTCAAGCCTGTATCTTCATATATGGAATAAAGATGGTACCTATTCAATGCATGACCTTACAGAATCAAAGCGAGGATCAAGTGGATAATATATGCTGAAGTGTTTCATAAACTGTGGATAACTTACTGTAAGACCATAAGTATGGTTTACAACTATTAAATTAAGACACTGGATTAGCAGCTACTATTGATTAAGCATTTGCTTAATATGACAGGCACTTTGTGAGCTAAATCTGATTCTCAAAGCAACCTTGCCAGGTAGGTACAATGGTGCCCATTTGACTGAAGGAAACAAAGCAGTTGAGGGTTTAAGTACATATACAAAGTCATATGACCTTTAAAGTTCACAGCCAGAATTTGAACCCAGGCTTTATTGATCCCAAATCTTATAGGCTTTCCTAAAGACCTGGCCGCCCTTCCCTGCCTCCCCACTACAAAAACAAAGTTGAGATTTCTAAATTTCTTTTCATTTATAAAATAACATAATCCAATCATGACTTTTGGAAATAAAGAGCAGCTGAGAATGTAACTCATTTTTGGGAAGGGTTGTGGAATTCAAGGTCTGTAAAATGGTTAACCCATTGCAACAAATACAATAAAGAATAGCTCCCCAGGGATTTCTGAATAAGGTTTCCCTCCGGATGAGATCCCAGGGAAGGAGTACAAACCTTCTGAGGTCAGCAATTGTTGGCATTTCTGTCTTTGAGTCATGCCTGGAACCACAGGAAGTAGTTGGCAATAATTAGGCATACTCTAATTGAAGAAAACAAGTGGGCGTTTGTAGTACTGCACTCAAGTTCCAGGTAAATTTGAAAGTTTTTATTTTACAGACTATGTGACTTGATGCTCAGAGAAGAAAGAGGATCAACAAGATCACCTCAAATCATCAGAGGTGATAAGTGCTGAAGTCAGCTACTTCCAAGTGTCAAGGCGGCAAGGCCTGAATTACACTTACACATTTGGATACACTCTCGATTCCCCATTTCTATCAAAAAAGATGTAAGGCAGATCTAGCAGTGTGGCTTACAAAATCTATGTTGCACTGGTATAGTAGGAAAGAATTTTTTTGTTTGTCTTTTATTTTTTCTTCTGGGATGGAGAAAATAATTTTAAAGATTCACAGTTAGCATCACGTTGTGTTGGCCACATTCCCATAAACAGAGCATCTTATCACTTCTTTGGAGGCCAGCAAACATTCAGTTGGAGCTTACTCTCTGATGTCCACAGTAGACACTGCATCGATCTCCTCCTCAGAAGAGAATCTTCCCATCGCTCCAGCCGCTGGCCCCATCTCCTGGATGCTGGATAGGCCAGGACCCTCCCCAGCATGTTCCCAGGCCACCAAGAGGGCAGCGCTGCCGGAAGGCTGAGCACGTTCCTCAGAGTCAGCAGGAGCAGAGCCAGCAGCAGGGGCATGCAGCTGAGGGCTAGCATGGCTCTCAACAAGTCCTTCAGCATTGGCGACAGACAGGAACAGTGGGGAGAGACTAGCATGTAGCAGTTACCCCACAAGGTGCGTCAAGTTTCTATGGTTATGCGTAATTAAAAGACACCCAGAGAAGAGGTTGGTGAGGACTTACCCTGTAAAACCCGTCAAATGTGTTTCCAGTAGCCTGGCCTGTCCAAAGATGCTTTCCCTGGCACCTGACACTCAGTAACCTCACAGTAATATCTGACTCCTGTTCAAATTACTGATTTGGATTAAATGACCATATTGATCCATTTACAGCTCTTACCTCTTAGTATACATTCATTTTTGATTTGGGGGGCTAGTCGAGAATAGGCCCAGGTTAGACATATGAGACAAAAACAGGACTTGAATCCTAGTGAATGTATCTTATTCAGTGGACTTAGGAAGAAGCCTAGAATGAACCTGGCTTTTCAGTTTTGCTTAGGTCCTACTCTGCCTATAATAAATACAGTATCCATAATATGCACAGTATATTTAGCATGTTATAAAATGTTTCTTAAAACACTTTCTTCAAAGACATTCTTTTTTGGATATCATTCAAGTCTTTAAAATTACATGTTAGATTCCTGTTTTCCAACCAGATTGCTCTGGAAGTGGGTGGTTCCTGCACAGAACACAGAAGCTGACAATCTGGAACCTTTGGAGAGATCTGCTGAGACTGTCTCTTTGAGTCCGGATACAGCAATGCTCTCAGGAGGGTCCTGGCTTACCCAGCATCCAGGAGATGGGGCCAGCGGCTGGAGCAATGGGAAGATTCTCTTCTGAGGAGGAGATCGATGCGGTGTCTACTGTGGACATCAGAGAGTAAGCTCCAACTGAATGTTTGCTGGCCTCCAAAGAAGTGATAAGATGCTCTGTTTATGGGAATGTGGCCAACACAACGTGATGCTAACTGTGAGCCTTTACAATTATTTTCTCCATCCCAGAAGAAAAAATAAAAGACAAAAAAATTGTTCCCTACTATACCAGTGCAACATAGATTTTTTGTAAGCCACACTGCTAGATCTGCCTTACATCTTTTTTGATAGAAATGGGGAATCGAGAGTGTATCCAAACATGTAAGTGTAATTCAGGCCTTGCCCCCTTGACACTTGGAAGTAGCTGACTTCAGCACTTATCACCTCTGATAATTTGAGGTGATCTTGTTGATCCTCTTTCTTCTCTGAGCATCAAGTCATATAGTCCATAAAATAAAAGCTTTAAGATTTTCAAGTCATGCCAATGACCTTTGAACCACTGCATGAGAGCATCTACCTGCCTGAATAAGTCAAGCTAATCCACCGATGGTGTCCGGGACTCTGTTTGTAGTCCAATAGCCTGGGATGAACTCTGTGGCCAGGCATGTGATCCTGAAGTCTTACTTACTCTGGCTGACCAAGAGATTAGCTCCTGCAATTACGTGGCAGAAGGAATAAAACTCAGGTCAATATAAAAATGCAGGGTTTATGTTGCTTTGTCATCTCAGTATAGATCTAAGGGAACCCTGATTTTGAAGGTAGCATTGCACAGCTTCACTGAGGGCTTTCCAATGAGACCCTGGCTTGGCTGTCACCAACTGAAAGAGATGCAGCAGATTGTCCCAGGAGACTCAGATTCCGCCTGCGAGGCCAGTGGAGTATCTTTCCTGCTGAGATTCTGTGGCAAGTTATGACTTAGGGGATGATGCTTCCAGAAAACTAGTATGATCTCTCCTATTTTTTGTTTTCTCTTCACAGTCATCCTCCCCCACCCCAGCTTTACTGGAGTTTATTTGGAAAGAAACCTGCTTTCAGAATCATGCTTCACCTTGATGAGACCAACCAGATTGCTCTGAAGGTAGGTGATTCCTGCAATGAAGACAGAAGCTGACAATCTGGAAACTTCGGAGAGACCTGCTGGGACTGCCTCTTTTTGGGGTCCAGATACAACACTCAGGATCACCAAGACAATGTACCCTGAGGAATATGTTGGAAAATAGTTTATATAGCTAAAATATTCTGAGCCTATATGAAAATTCACCAGTGGAAGGAAGGATGGGGGAGTGGGGCTAGCAGTATTTGCAGTGTTTGTGTACTAAAAGTTGATCTGATTTCCTGACCAGTGTTTACATTAAAATATTGCCAGTATTCTGTATTACACATTATCATCAGCCATGATTTTCTTTCATTAAAGTTTTTGTTTGATTTTTCACTTTATTCCAGAGCTCTTAACAAAGAACACTCACAATCCAATAAATATTAAAAATGCAAAGTATATTTCAGGGGTTCCCAGACTGGGTCTGCGGTATAGGACTTTAGGGAACACTTTAAATTGCATATAAATTCTAATGAAAATATTCGTTTCATTCTTAAGGGGAGCATTTCTATTGTGGGCATTAAATTCATGAAGTCATTGGTAGACCCCAAAACTGAGGTATATTATTGTGAGTCATTTTGGAGAGTGAGTTTAATTCTACCTTAGAGAATGAAGTTGAAAGAAGGCAGAAATCCTAATCCAAATCCAGTTTTTAAGTAACTGTTAGTCCATATATGTGAATTTGATGGGACATATTTAATCATGCTCTCCACTACATGCAAAAGTTAGAGACAAAAGTATTATATTTTATAATTGTTAAAAATAAAATCATGTGCTTTCTCTCCAAACTTAGAAATTTCTACTTCAAAGAACTTTTAAAATGTAGATGTTGGTTTCCCAAAAAGATGAGCACTTGTGTTAAGATTCTGGTATAAGAACAAAGTTAACCTTTTCCTCTCCCCAGAAATAAAAACATTAAACTAAAGAGAATCAGAATTCTAGTCATAAGCTTTTATTTTTTGCCCTTGAAGAACTGAAAGCTTTCTCTGTTATTTTCTGAGGGAGGGGGTTTCCTGTGTGTCTTTCTGAAGCTCTGGGGATCCCCTCATCTTTTTTGTCCTCACTCCCTTTCCTTTATAGCAAGCATCCCTTGAACCAATAAGGGCTTGTGTGGCCCTGGTTTGCCAGCCCCTGGTCCACCCATCTGCATTTTTTTCCTTGACTGAACCAGGGTACTGCTTCCTGTTACAAAGCTTGAAGTACCTCCACAGGCTGATCGCAGGGGCCTGCCTCAAGAAGAGGCAAAAGCTGTCTGATTTGAAGGGATAAAAGAATGGCCTCTTAGCCTCACAAGTCATGCTTACAATGCCTGAACTTCTGTCTTTAGAAATTAGTACTTTTGAGATTTTCACTCTTCTGATGTTTGTGCCCCTTAAAATGCAGTCTTACCTGGGAATCCAACTATTATCAATCTAATGTTTTGGCTACAGGCATTGGGTGAGTAAGCACTAGGGGAAAAGGTTGGTTGGGAGGTGCCTGAGCATCCAGGAGGGCGCAGCTGGGGCTGGTCCAACCCAGAGGCAGATCCATTGTCCTCGATGGCCTTGGCTGTGCCTTTTTCCAAGGGAAAAGCTTGGGGCTCCCAGGCGGCCCACTCCCACTGCAATTCCAGGAATGGCCACTAGAATATGGGGCCCATTTGTCAATTTGCATTCTACCCAAGTTGGTAAGAAAGAAAGTCTCAACTTTTCAGTTTTTTCCAACATTATGGGTACAAAAGATAAATTTTTCTTTTATGCCCATGATCTTGAACTTGAAAAAATCACAAGTGGTGTGTTAAACATATTATTAGTGCAGAGCACTTTATTGTAGTTTAATAAAGACTTTTATGTCTCCATTACATAGACTAATGACACCTCCAGACATAGTTACAGTAATTTCCCCAGCTGATATAGTTTAATTAATGATATAAGGACATAATTACATGTTTCAGTGATCTTTCACATATTTACAGGAACTGCTATTATGAGCTTAATTAGAGTAATTATGTAAATAGCTGATAATACACAACAAATTACAGGAAAAAAATCTCCTGGAGTCTAGTATGTTCTGTTTGTTTCTAAGCCAGAGTATAAAAGGAAAGCATTTACCTTTGGGGATTAAAGTTAAGACTATCTGGCCTCTAAATTTTGTTGTTCCTAAACCAGGCAGAGGATAACTGTTGGAGGTTTAACAGTTAACTTTTCTTCCTTTTGTAGGTCTGTTGCAGACCTCATGTCCGTTGTTGTTCTATGATATTGCTCATACTGCTTTGCCACTTGCTCGAGTTTCATGATGAGTTTTCTGTCATATCGGGTAGTATATTGCCCTTGCTGAGAATGGGAGAGGGTGCTTAGGGAAAATGTTGACAAACCTCGCACCTCTCTTTCCTTTCTTGTCCTTTGTTTAACTGATATCTTCTGTTTCATCAATCATACACAAAGATGTTTCTCTGCACCAGGCTCTAAGTGCAATTTCTGTAGTTAAACACATATTTGTAGAGTTTATAATTGATGTTCTACTGTGGAGTTCAAACCCTGGTTTACCCACGGCTTAATTCCTTTTGATGTTGCCTTTGCTATTGAAGGGATCAGCCTTTTAGTTCCTAGGAGGAAGCAAGAGCTTCCTTTTAAAGTGACATAACACCCCTCCTTAATCAGCTGGTGTGCTTCTGTTGACTGACAGCAGGCACACCCTGTCCTTTCCTTGGCTTTGGCGGACCACAGGGTCCGTGTCATTGTGCTTCCTGGGCAAGAGACCTAAGGAAATTCAAAGGAGCCAAAAGAAATAACAACCTTAAGTAGAGTAGAGGGTCAGATTTTAATTATAATTTGCTCAAATTAATGACTCTCACACGCTTTGCACATTCATCCTCTGCCTAGCTTTTCCGTCTTTCCCCTGCCTGCCTCATTTCCCACCAGCTCACAACGGGATGCCTCTCTTCAGTCAGGCCAGTCTCTTCACCGTTCAGAGGAAAGGAACCTGTGTGTTCATTTCCTTTTCACAGTCTCCTTTTCTACTGGATTTTACCCATTTTTGAGGCCCTTCTTAAGTTTGATTTTTATCTCTTCCAGGCAACAGTGTGCACCATGTACATTACCAAATTCTGTACTGTTGTGGATTGTGCATTCAGCTCTTCTCGAGTAAGATGCCAGGATTTGGGAGGAAGGACTGTGTCTGCTACTTCTTTATTCCCCACAAGGGCCTACCATGGTGTTGGTTATACAGGAGGCGTTCAGTAAATTCTCCTTTGTGAATTCAAGTGTATTTAATCGGGGCTGGGCAGGCTGTGTATGCACAGTTCTAGGAGGCACCATCCAACATCCCTTCTGCAATGCTTTTTACTCTTACAAGGTGTCAGCCCCTCTTCTCAGAGCCGCCTGCTGCAGTCATTGATGTCTTTAGCTTTACCCTTGCCAATTAGTCTCACCCTGCTAAAATCTGTGATTAATCAATTCATCTCCACAATAAGATCCAGTATTCTCATGAAGGAATTTAAGGACTAATAGGGGATACAGACGTGGAAATAAGTAATTGCTAAATCGTTTGATGTATTTAATGATATAAGTATGCAAGAATTACGGAAGTGGACTAGGGGAGGAAGAAACCTTTAAATTATAGAATTAACAAGACTAACTGGATATTGGGTTGAGAAAGGGGTCATGACAGAGTACAGGGTCGCTCTTAGGTTCCAGTCTCTGGCGATTTCATAAATGATGATGCATCTTGTAGGAGAGGTTATTCTGGATAAGTAGGAGAGGGTTGGAAGAGAAAATAATAGTTTGGGATGTGTGGCTTTTGGGATGCCTCTGAGCTATGGGAGATGCCCAGTGAAGTATTGTTTTCATTGGGTTAATACTAAGAAATGGGAAAATAGGAGCTTCACCATCATCGATATATGGGTGGTGGTTTGTAGGGTATTTGAGCTTTCAGACAGAGGGTGTGTAGGATGAGAAGGGGAAGGGGCCAAGCAGAGAGTCACGGGGGTAGTGGAGGAAAAGCTATCCAAGAGCAGAGTATGGGCAGAAAAGCCCCAGGAGCTTGATGTGTTATGGGCCAAGTTAGGATAATGAGGATAACCCACGCCAGCATCTTACTTTAGTAAATCAATGGGAGTGATTCCTAACAAGCTCAACCAAATATCAGTAGAAGCATGACATTATCATTGTATATGAAGTGATTGGATAACTGTTACATTATTTATTTGTATAGTAAGTCATTCAGTAATTTGTTATCTTCAGTAATTTATAAATTAAGTTAGGATTAAATAATGAAGCAGGTGTCCCTTAAATGAGTGTGGAGAGTAGGCTGAGGTGTAAGAACTGACAGTAAGGTGAGATCATCAGGGCCCATGGGTGGGCAGGGAGGGGGCGGAATTGCTCATCTCTGTTCACAGCCCTGTCCCCATGGCAGTTTCCTGTTACTAAAGTGAGCCCTGCCGCTTGGCCCTCTTGACCCTGAAGCCCCTCGCAGCAAACCGTCATAACCCATCCCTTCCATTCCTGTGTACTTTCCCTCCACTATCCTCTGCTCTGCCTGCTCAAAGTCTGTTTGAGGTGTTCATCCCATTAGAGTGTCTTACAAATGACTTTAAATACCTTCCTTATATTTCTATATACTTCTAATTCTGAAATTTTATCTCCAGTGTGGATCTGTCTCTTGAACTCCAGACTCATGTAGCTAACTGCCCGGTCCTCATTTCCAGATGCTTCTAAGTCTTTCCTTTCTCAGTAAATAGCAACTCCATTCTTCCATTTATACATCTTGGAGATTATCCTTGATTCCTCTCTTCATAATCCAGTAAGAAATCTTGCTGGCTCTACCTTTATCTGGAATATGACCACATCTCATTACCTCCATTGCGACCAACCTATTACTAGCCTCTTGCCTACAATACTATACTGTCCTAATGGGTTGGCTTCAGACTACTTTCAACACAGCAGTCGTAGCCTTTGAAAAGATAAACCAGGCCATGTCGCATTTCTGGTCAAAACCTGATGGGGTTCCAATTTAGAGTAAAAACCCAAGTTGCTATAAGGACCTTTAATTCACCAGCTACTTTCTTCCTGTACTGACTTTGTACCCCACATTCTCCTACGGTTCCTGCTCAGGGCAGTCCCATCACTGTGATCTGGCCGATCCTGGAACATGCTAGACATGCTCCTACTTCAGGGCCTGCCTTTTCTTCTGCCTGGATGTTCTTCCCTCTAGCCACAGGACATACTCCCTCTTTTCCTTAAGGTCTTCATTCAGATTTCCCTTCTCAGTGAGACCCTCCTGTATACTCTAGTATTTCAGCATTTCCTCCCCAAAGCCCTTTCCTTGCTGAATTTTTCTCTGTATCACTTAAACACTTTCAAAATTTGGACTTACATTTGTAACTGTCTCTCCCTCCACTAGAATATAAGCTCAAGAGGGAAGGAGGCCTTGTTTCTTCCCAGCTGTGTCCCCTTTGCCTAGAAACATATTTTGGGCATATGGTAAATATCTGATGGATGAATGAATGAGGGAATATAGAAGACACAGTCACTTCTGCAGAGCCTGTCAATAAACTTTACCATTCCTCCAAATCATTCAAACAGCCTCAAAAACTCCACTTTCCTCCCAACATTTCCTGGACCCAGTGAAGAATTAATAAATACTGTGTAGTCTATATGACTGGATATAGAATAACCTAGACCATTCTCTTCACTTTTTTCCTATAATTGTCATTATGTTATCATCTCTGTTGTCATTATCATTTACTGACCATGTTTTTATGGTCCAAGGACTAGACCAAGAGCTGGCATACCTGATCCCATTAATCTGTACAGCAACACTATAATATAGGTATTATCCTCTTTGAGATGAAGGAACTAGGAGATAAAGAGGTTAAGAACTTGCTCAAGGTTACATGGCTAGTAAGTGGCAAACTCAGAAAGTCTCAGGCTGCTACCATCCCTAATTTCCCTAGACCTGTATTTGCACATTTGACACATACATGCAAAAATGGGGTGATTTTCAGGTGGTTTGGATCACATGTTACCAGGCATGTAATGAGCCCAAGTACAGAATAAAGCTGCAAATGCAAAACAGAACACTCTTTTAAAAGCATAAGCTCAGTTAAGTTGAATTATGGTAGCTGCTGCTATACTTGGGAGATTGCTTATTTCAATGGAAAAAGATAGGCAAGATATCATAATGACTAATTCATTGAAAAAGAGATAAGGAATGTTGTTTTTTTCTTAAAAGTCAAAGATCAATTCTTCCTACAATAAAGAACAGAAATAGAAGAAAATAAGACTATAACCAATGTCATTCTGTCTTAAATATCTTGGTGAGCTTCCAGACAGTTTTCCAAAGGAAGTAATTTAGCTTCCTAGGATCAAGAAAATTAATTCAATAAACCAATTTTTAAAATATGTTTTTGGGCTGTGAAGGCTGTACATTCTGCAGTTCATTCAAGTGAAATAAAACATTTAAATTTAAAAACTGGTGACAGGAAAGGATTTGACCATGATAATAGATGTTTTAGAATGATAACGTGGAGACACACTTTCTTCCTCCCAGAATAAGACATTTCAGTTCTTCCTCTTAACACTTCTACCTCTTATTTGCTTAGAGAGCACAGGTTTGGGAGGGGGGAGGTATAGGATTGAGAGCAAATGTTCTGATGCCAGGGACCTTCTAACGGCATAAACTGAAGTCAGAGATATTGAACATAGTGTTTAAAGAGGCTGTTATTTCATCATGAGTTTTGTAACTTCATAGAAGATACTTGAGGAAATTAGTATCTTATACTTAGATGTGTATGTTTTATTTCTTCAACAGGATTTTGCAAGAGAGAGAATGCTTTTTTAAAAATTGAGAGCACACCACTAACTTGATGTTACACCAAAAAAATACGAGGTTCCTTGAAGTCGTTCAAAATAACACTCCCACATAAACTTGTCACAATACAGACACTGCACTTCCTTTCTTTCATTTAAAAAATTGGCATTTGTCTTTCTAAGTCATTTACTGCATGCTGCTGCTTCTTCTGTTTTAAGCAGATGGAAAAGAAGTAGGAGTAGATTAATAGTAGATAATATAAAGGATAAATTTAAGTACATGCCAGTACACATTTGTCAGAGTACTTCAGTTAGAAGCCAAAGGTTGTGCTCTAGAATTCTACAAGAGAGCATGTATACCTCCTAGAGTAATAAAGAAGAGTCCATTACACAAACCAGGCTATTTTTTATTAGCAGAGGGTATTAGTTTTGTTGTTATGATGTATGCAAATAATTTCTACTTTCATTTGCTTCATTCAGACAACGTTCAACTTTTGCCACATATTTGTGTTGCTTACTGGAATTAATTTAAGATGCAAGCATAAAGGATCTAAAGACCATGTAATGGTGATTGTTGCTTTGGAAAAATACAGCTGTTCTCTGGCCTACCTATCAGTCAAAGCTTTAAGATGTTAATGAATTTATATTTTCCTCTTCTCCCCCTTCATTCTCTAGTGAAAAGTTCGGGAAAATGAGAGTTAATTTTTCCTTGTTTCTGTTTTTTCTTCCATAACATACATTTGGGAGTTTGATCCTCATATCTCTGTAATGGAGAAAATAGTTTTATACACAATTCCAAAAATTGTCCTTCCTTAATTGTAGAATAATATGATTACATTTAAAAATGTTTTCAGCTAGAAACTATAAATACAAATACTTTCATGTCTATATATTTCTTTCATTGTTGCCCTCAAGTATACTTATTATTATTATTATTGTTTTCCTATCTGTATTTGCAGGAAATATACAATTATGTGTTCTGCTTTCTGAGTTTGTTCTTAAGCAAGGATTCTGCTTGTGTTCTTAACTTTCTGCCTACCCTACTTTTTTGCCCCACTTTCAACCACTGTTAACCCAACTGATGCCTGACTCAGAAAAAAGTCACTCCTAACTTCAACGTTTTGGGAATTCATTCTTTCTATATCATGTCATGACTCTCTTGGATACTCATTCATCAGCACTACTGCTAAATACTGCCAATTAAGTAAATAGATCTAGATTCTTGTACTTGAGGGGACAGGCAATCAGGGAGCTGATACTTATAATGAACTTCAATACACTGTGATCAGTCCTACGATAACAACGTGTATAAGAGATCATAGGTAAAGGAGAAAAATAAAGGACTTTGCAGTGCAGGAGATATTGAATTGGGGTAGAGTTCCAGCAAGAAACAGAGAAGAACATTTCCCAAAGAGGAACTAGTATGAGGGAATAATATGGAAGTATAAAGTGCATGGCCCTATCTTACTACACCAATGGGCAGAAACAACAATGGGGGACTTGATAATATGGGTTAATGTAGTAACCACATTAGTTTTCATGTCAAACCTTCATAAGAGTGTATATCAATGGTAACTTAATTTAAAAAATTACATTGTAAAAAAATTAAAAAAATAAATAAAGTGCATGGCCTTATAAACACCAGGCAGATAAAGAAAATGAATGACTAGGCTACAAATCATGCAATGAAAAGGGCTGAAAGTTGTGGAGAATTAGAGAATGCGTGCCACATCTACAGCAGAAAGCTGTTACTGAACTTCAGCTGGCTGCTGCCATGCAAGAATATCGGCCCCATGTTGGTGAATCTTCCATTTTTCACAAGAAGATGGCAGTCCTGTGAAATATCCAAACAAAAATCTTTCTAAACACTGTTAGGCCCAAACAAAACATGTCTGTAGGATAGATGGGTCCACAGACCTCCAGCTGGCAATTTTGGCCAATAACACACTCCAGCAATGGTTAGTTCTGGGTAGCAAGGGTGGGGGTGTGTTTCAGGGGATGGGAGAGATGATAGAGTGGCAAACATTAAAGGGCGAGAGACAGGTTGGAGACTGTTTATACAAGACCCTTTTTTCCTTATCCTGACAGTTTGGATTTCATTCGCTATTGGAAATAACAGAGAACAATAAAACAATTTTATGTAGGAAATTGCTATGATGACTGGATTTATTATAATTAGCTGAAAATGTTCACAATAATTTAAATTCTTTAAGATTTAAAACAATTCTGAATAGAGATGTATGTGATCTGTTCACAGAGGTGGTATGCAGAGTGGATCCGGTGCTTGCTTATAAATGCAATCGGGATTAATCAAGTGCTCCAGAATTAAATGAACCACAGGATAACACTGTTGCCACAACCACCACATGTGTGTACAGAGGCGGTTGTGTAAATTGGGCACTTGGCCAGAATTTTCTGCACTGTTAAAAAGTGCTGTCAGCAGCCTCCCATTCTGAACATTAAATAGGAATCAGCTTTGCTAAAAATAACTTGACATGCACAACCCTTCAGCCGTTCAGTAGAATAAACAAATCAGAACACATCCTAGACTTTTACTTCATTGTATGCAGTGCCCGGCAAGGTTGGGGTGACCTCATGCCAGAAGGATGTGGTTAAGCTATAAACCATTGTTTACCTGCCCTCATGGCCTTGGCTACTGGCATAGCTTTAGCCACAGCTGCCTGCCTTATGCCACCTCCACTACTCCCTTCCCTCTACTCACTGAGGTCTGACAATGAATGGGCTTGAAGGAAAAATCTCTATTTTCTATTGGAGCTCCATGATAAGGTCCATGCATGGCTGTAGCTGCACACAGTGCCAGGTTGTGGGCCTAAATTAAACATCAATGCTCTTTTAGCCATGCTGAAATGGAACTCTGATGAGGTACAGTCACTGTTTGGAGGAATCTGACTGTTAGAGTGAGTTGATGTTCCTGGCTTCCAGTCCTGGGTTGAGTTATAAGCTCTGTGGGAAATATGTGTTCTCTTGGCGCCCCACTATAGCTTTAAGTAGGGTCTCTGGTTTTACACAGCTCCAGAGTGAGTTTGGGCTCAAGAATTGAAACTAGTGACTAAAGCTAGGCTCTGAGCTCTTAGTCATGATAGGTCCTAGAAGTAGGACACTACTATCCTTCATGGTGAAAATGTAACCTCAAACCTCCATCAGCCCAGAGGTAATAACATGAGAAAGTCATTTAAGAGTAGAAATTTGGGTTGGGAGTGATGAGACTAGCTTATTTGAAAATCTTTGTCAAATCGCTTTTTTCTCTGTCTCTCAGTTGGTCCAGTTGCAAAATGGAAATAAGTATCTGTTTCTTTCCTACTTGATGGAAAAATGAGTATCCTTGAGTATGTATAGAAATCTGCAGGAGAAAAGTTCTTGAAAGAGAATTTTATTAGATTAGTTAAAATTACACTTGTTTAAAAAAGAAAAAACCACCGCTTTATACTCTATTTCAATTGTGACAAATACATCAGATTAGAAGACTAACCACATAGAAGTTAGGCTTCAACTAATTTAATTTTCATTAATTTCTAATGAGTGGTACATTTACTTGGCATATCTGAAATGTAATAGAAATGACAAAAGTGAAAATGAAAACAATTTTTAAGAATAGATGATGCAATGGAAAATTCCTGGCCTTTCTGGCACCTCTGGATGGTCATACTGACAATCAGGGGAAAGACATAGCCAAATTTCCTTACAGATGTTGTCCATATAAAATCAAATCTTCCATTCTCACTTTCGCCAAGAAAAGGGGGGAAAAAAGACATCTATGATCGGGGGAACTTTGGGACTCAACTTTTATGGTTTGCCAACTTCCCTGTTCAAACTTTTACTACTTTCAGTATCAGTATCAAAGACCATATACTCTGGAATCACTTTTGCTCATTTCCATTCCTAGAATTGTGCGTGTGTGTGTGTGTGTGTGTGTGTGTATGTGTGTGTGTGTGTGTGTATTCTTTTAACCCGTTCTTCAGTTATTCTAGGAAAGACTCCAAATTAGTATTTTCCTCATCACGCTTTGTCTTTTTACCCACTGCCTACCTCAAGCTAGTTTATTTATGAGGAAAGTTTTGTTTCTCCCATAGTAGTCTGTTGATTCTTTCATCTTTCTTTCTGAGAGAGGTGGGCCATCTACTGTTGCCTTTTGGTATGACTTTTGAAACTAGAAAATTCTGGTGTCAGAGCTTAGATAAGTTTGCAAAACAGCGATTACAAACAGTTGTATAAATTTATACATTAGAAAATAATTTTAAAAAAGGACATTTCTGCTGTTACCTTTGTTATATAATGAATATATTCTTCACCTGTGCGTGGTTGGTGTTAGGAGGTAAAGAAGCAAGTGAAGGGCTGAGGAAGCATTTACAAATCACCAAGGCCCAGGCCTCACCCCTAAGAAATTCTGATTTAAATTTAACTGGACTGGGACGGGGCCCAAGTATCAGTATGTTTTTCAAAGTGTCTCAGATGATTTGAATATGTCAGAGTTGAAAACTACTGCTATGATTTTACTGATGCTTATTTCTTGGAGCTGGGTTTTTTTCACTAAGCACAAAACCTGTTTTGTTAGTTTTCTTACAGAGTGGAAGCTATTCCATGGAATATATTTCTCAAAGATTTTCAGAAAGAGATGGTCATGAATTCATGTGGACAAATGATCAAATCCCATGAATGTCCAGTCAAAGCTTTCAAACAAAAACTTCCTTTTTAACTTTTTGTATTTTTCAATGAAATATGTATTGTGAATGATACGGAAAAATTTTTGTTCAAAATTCTGCTCCCCCTTTCACTGTGTCAATTTGCTCTAGTTACTCCACTTTTCAGCTCTAAAATGAGGATAGTAAGAGTAAGTAGATCACATGCATTTCTAAGAACTAAATGAAATAATGCATGGCCCACCTTGGCACTGAGCCTAGCATCTAGCACATAGGAAATTCTCGGTGAAAGTTAATTATTGGTAAAAGGAATTGTACTGAGTAGCAACTGTAGAGAGTATCTTGGTCTCTCTAGAGATACTCTGGCTTTAGCCACTAATGAATTCTTTTCAGAAAGTTATATTAAACTGCATATAGGCAACTGTTGACTTTTGATGCATAGCTAAGCAGTTTAACTAAATTTAACTAAGATTTTACTGCCAAAATATGCTCCTACTACTATGACTAGGCAAAAGCACACCTCATAGGGCTACAGAGGAATAAACTGAAATCTCCTTTTCCTCTTAGAATCCTTAATGAGGTGCTAATGACAGTGTGTGGGTATGCTCCCTATCAAAAATGTGGGTTGGAATTTTATCCCTTACAAGTTGCTTTACAACAAAGTAAAAAAAAATCTACTTATTATCCCATTGTCTTACCCTAGCATGGTTGTTTAAATGTCTTCCGGCTTTCTTTCAATTCTAGTCACATGCCTTTATCCATATGATGCCTTTCCTGAGTGAAAGGTTGTTGTATCTATTCAGTGTGTGATCTTTTCCCCTTGGGCCGAAAAGCTTAGCAACTAGACATGTGGGATCCAGTGTCAGAGTCCTTACCTTCCAAGTCTCCCCTTTCCAGCTGTGTGATCTTTAGCATTTTAACTTCTCTGTGCCTCATACAGTTGTTATGAGGAGTTAGGACACAGATACTCCATAAATTTTAGCTATTATTTAACAGTTTTTTTGGTAAATCCTTTCAACTCACTATGATTTAAATATTTCCATTATTTAAATGCTGATGCACTTTTCCACTGATGAAACATTAATATTTTTAGGGCTGGAAATTACATGTATCCTTAAAAGTCCCCATTTCCGTTCTTATTTTCTGGACTAGATGAATTTAAATTGATATACCCAGGTGTATTGAATAGGAATGTGTATACAGAAGAAAATAGGGTTATTTGATGAAAGTATTATCAGGCAGCCATACAAGACATTGTTCTGTATATCAAGATTACACAAAATGATTTCTAAACCTCTGCCGGTTTACTATGTGGTCCTACAGATACGAAGAAATTGCTGGAGACTCAACACTACAGGGAGTCCGATCTCACTGGTGCTTCTTGAGCTGAAGCCCCTCCAGGTATGAGAGAGAAGACGAATTCTTTGTGCTCCACATTATATACCTTTAAGTGAAAATTTACTGGCTGATGATTTACTAGGATTGGGCAATAATCTGTGATGCTCATTCATTCAACACTCTTTGCACACCTGTTACTTGCCAGACTACACAACGTGAACAAAAGCAGACAGGGCCTGACTTTATGGAATTTACCTTCTAGCAGGGGAGACAGATATTAATCAAATGTTCACTAGTACAAGTGTGAATTATACCTGTAACATTTTCTAGGAAGGAAGGGTACATGGCACAAAGGGAATCTAGATTTAAGGTACTTGGCCTGGCCAGGGAGGTTAGAGAAAGCTTGCCTGAAGAAGTCCCAGTTTGCTGAGAACAGATGAATGAGTAGACACTGACTAGTTAAAAGGGAAAGACAATACATCCTAGACAGAAGGAACAGAAAGTATAAAAGTCCTGTGGCAGGAGGAAGCAGAGCAAGTAAGAAGAACTGAAAGAAGACCAGGTGGCTAGTCCTGGGACAGAGCTGAGTGAATTACTTCCCTAGGGATGGAGCCAGCCATGTGCTGGAGTTGCTCATACACCAGCTTCTGAGAGCCAGGTCCATCCACATCCCTTCCCATTCCACATTTAGGGGAAAAGTTTGCAGCTTGAAATAAGTGAAGGTGGGTGTATGTTCACCATGAAAATCAGCCAGCTCTTATTTTTCTCCCCAAAATGCTGGTTTATCAGCACACCACTAGACTAAATTAAAGGAGCTATGCACAAATTTAGAATCCAACCATTCAGATGGTTCTCAACCTGAGAATTGGAGCAGTGAAAGACATGTCTTAGGATAGAGAAAGATCGACTTTCAGTGATTATCAGACCTTATGGGGCAAGAGCCCTATATGTATGGTATGAAGAATATCTTCTGGCATTCTGGCTTTGCCCTTTTCTTTTCCTTGCTTTCTGGTTTTACAAACAAAAAGGCTCAAACAACTATACCAAATACTTTCTGAAACACAACACTCTCCCTGACATTAGTGAGGAGTCCCCAAATAGGCACCTTCTTCCTGGGGGCCACTTCCCACCTTGAGCTCCTGCTGGATTTCTGTCCACTCCCTTCCCCCCGCTGCCTCTGCCTGCCAGCATCTGTCCACACTGCTCTGCCTTCATGAGGTCCTCACTCCGCACAAGGCCGTCACCCATCTGCTTTCATGCCCCAAAGCTGTACCAACACCAGGCACAGAAAAAGTCCACTTGGAATTTCAGGATTAGGTCTTCCTGCCCTAGAGCTCCTCCCTTGGGTAGTCTCTTCCCAGGCCTTCCAAAGCCCTAGTGTATCTCCTCTATCCCTCTCATCCTGTTTTTGTAACACTATTTGGGAAATTTTAGTCTGCAACCTGTATTTCAGATCAGGCTCAATGTGGGTCTTTGCATAACCAGACACCTCCTTGAATTGTTTGCTAAACCAAAGAGCAGTCAACGAGGGTGATCCCCAGTGATAGGGAGAGCTAGCAATATGTTTGAAAGGATAATTTTTCTTTACTTTAAGATAAGTAATATTTTTAAGCAGAGTTCACTTCTCCACCAACCAAGGGTCTTGGAGTTTTATTCTTCATGTTACAGAAACATTAATTTTCTTCCACATTGCAAGTGTATTATAGCTGGAGAACTGGAAACACCCTTTCTTCTCTAAATTTTAGTAGTCCAGTTGATTTTAGACTACAGTATACAGTCTTCCAGTGTTATTGAGATTTGGTTTTATTTTTGTAGTCCAGGCTCCTTGGCATAATTCAAATGAAATGCTCTACATCCTCTTCCTCCCTCCTTCGGGAACCCTGGGTGGTGGCAAGCTGCTGCAGGTTTTCATCACCATCTCGGCCCGCTTGCAGGCTGTTAGCAGCATGGCCTCCCGGGCAAAGAGGGAAGGATTAACCTCGGGGTTATCTCCTCCACCTCATCACCTCCTTACTCTCCTAACACAGAATTCCTGTGTAGACTTTAAGGAAAAGTTTCCATTTCAGCCATCTCAGCTATAGAAGAAAGAAGGTGCCATAGAATAGAATTAAGGCTGCATTATTATTGAGAAAATAACTGGCCAGGTAAAATTTTATCAGTTTGTCCTCAGTGCTTTTAAGGTTTTCTTTCCAGTCCCTTCCCCATGGCCACCAAATCTGTTCAAGTCACTTATGCTTTAAGGTACAATAACTGATAAGACTTAGTACATTATGGTTCCTAAATAAATCTATTTGCATTTCATCAGGAGAAAAGTATTTAGCCAAAGCAAGCACACTGTTATTGGTTGGAGAATGCTATTTTGCAAAAGGGCACTTTTGTGACACCTTCAAAATTATTTTCCCCCATTTAAGGATGACTGTTTGAGACTAAATGAGCAGAAATAGAAGGTTTATATTTTTTGGATGGAGAGGTCCCCATTACAATTCATTCAGCACTGATACATAGTCAGTCCTCGCTTTATAGATCTAGATAGAATAGGCCTCTCTTTTTAAGGCAAAAACTCTCGGAGACATTGATAGAAAGAAGTTAGCATCTGCTATTCAATCTCTTCTAAAACGAGTATTGCCCATCAACAATGGCCCCACTGCTCATCTCAATAAACTGTCGTACAGGTCTAAAAAGAAAAGAAAACACAGCCTATGTCAGTCTTGTTCTGAGAATAAGGGGTCCACAGTGCTTTTAACCTTTGCCTTTCAACAGGTCTCATTCAAACAAGAAATGTCTAAAAAGCTGAAACTCATCTTTTTATTGCCTGGTACATACTTATGCTGGTAACTTACATTTTAGGGCTCTGATAGAACATTGAGGCAAAGTTAAATGAATGCCATGAAGTCATGACTGGGTTGCATTTGGAAATTTGATCTACTAATTCCAGAAATGAGGACTAGAGATCTGTGCAGATGAAAATGAAGGCCAATTAGACATGATTAACATGTAGATTCAAAAATAAGATAGCACAGCATTTCACTCTGACACTTTGCCAGTATAGTTTAATAAATTAAAATGAAATGAAGTCAAGTTGAGACATTAGAAAAGGAGGTTAGGCAATATTATGCAAACATCAAGACCTGGTTAATGGATCCTGACACTTTGGGAAGATGGATTCCCTGAAGGCCAGCAGGGGGTTCTTTTGTGTTTGATGACCTTGTCCACTTTCTGAAGGGAAGGACCTACCCAATAAATAGAAGAGAGGACAGTATTTTTGGTTCAGGCAAATATTAAAACTAGGGAATCATATAACATCTTAGAGTTGCCCAAAGCCTTTAAAAGTTACTGACACTTACAAGTCTTTGTTTCTCTTAATTTTTGCATCAGGTCCACGAGATCTGCTTGTGATGGCACTGCTTTGCTGCTACGGATGGGAAACTAAAGTGTTAAATAAAAATTATATTTTGTGGATATAGAGACTAGACAATTAAATAAATAGACCTAAGGATCCTATTCCTGGATTTTTTTTTGAAGCACTGCCTTTGTACCTCCTAAGATTTCTTTTCGTAAAGCTCTAGGCTGTTACACTGCAAATTGCACCTTGCTTAAGGGCAGCAAGATTTACTTAATGACTATCTGCAAATCATCATTTGAGAATCTTAAGGGAAGAATGTTACTGGAGTGTAGAGCAGTAAATGCTCTCTGTGCAGAGGAAAGCCTCCCCAGCTCAAGGCCGCAGGCTTTGATCTCATTGGCCCTCATAATGAATTTCTGCCTTGTGTTTTATAGGGACTTTCTTCTAAGGAGAGCAAAACTCAATGCAGACATTATCTAATTTTGCCTTGTAACATTCATCTATGTTTGGATGGGGCAAGTGTTATTTCCCAACCCTTTCTCCAGATGGGGGAATAAAATAGAAAGGTGACTTTTCCAAGGTCAAAGAGAAGCTGAACAACAGCTACAAGGATTCCATTGGGGTTTCACCTGCTGACTGTGGGATCACTAAGTAGCCATGGGGAAACTGACAGGTTCAGCAGGGCTCCGAAAGGGGTGCAGAATTCTGAGCCAGGGTCTGAGTTTGCCCTTTCTGCACTAACTGTGCGATGTTGGACAAGCCATTGGTCTTTCTGAATTAGTTCTTCTTTAAAACATGGTTATATTAAGTATGTGCCTCACAAGTCTGCTGAATTAGATGAAATAATGTATGTTTTTCAAGTTATGGCATATGACAAAAACAGTCCAATCACATTACCATCCCAGAGGGTAAAGTCTGTAACCATGAGGTTGAAATTCATCAATACAAATATGGAAGTTGATAAAGAAACCTACTTTATTATGTAGATTAATTTCAAAATGTGAAATAAAAATATTCTATCATTATATTTACTGTAGGTTTTGTTACTTTAATGCAGTAAGGGTAGGCACACATTTGTGTGTCTTTGATTCTTTCCCCCATTATTTCATGACCCTCATTTGGATGGTCTCACCTGTGTGCATTATAAAACAAGTTCTGTTAGCTACCATATGGGTCTGTCATTTTCTTCCTTCCCAGGTGTTTCTCCTCACTCATTTGTGTCCCCCACAGTTCCCTGTGGTGCCCGTGAGAAGTCATGCCTGGCAGGCCCAGTCAGGGAAGTCAGTGTGCTGGGCCCCTGGGAGAGCCCTGCGCTGTGTCCTGAGCAGGAGAGGGGGGCTGAGTGGCCTCTTCCCCGTGGCTTTCCCTCCTGTGTCCCATTGTCACCAGGTTTTTAGGATAATCCCTTTAGGACCATACAGCACTTGGGGTCTGAATCTGGAGAGAAAATTGAAGGATAGTCATGGTGCTCTACTTAGAACCACTTCTCCTCTGACCACTGAAGCTTTTTTTAAAAAAATTGGATCAACACTATCATGCTTGCCTGAATCTTTATTTATTTATTTTTAAAGGATGGGCTTTCTCCCAGGAGGCACCTTAGATTTTCATGTAAAGGATTTGTGGTAGTCAAACAATCTAGAGCAAGAGACCTATCTGAATAGTGGGTGAAACACAGACCTCATTCCCTATTTCCTCATAAAGCTATAACTGTGAAGTGAAAAAAATTAACAAAGTCGAAGTTGATAAACAAACATAACTTTTAAGGTTAGCCTTTTTTACTCAATAGTTTCTGTAAATCATATTAACCCCTGGGCTTCACTGATTTTATTTAATGCCTGAGCAGTCTCCCAGTTTATAGTTGCTATCCCTTCCCCTGCAGACAAATGAGAATGAACATAAAAAATAACGACTCACTGATGGCCCATACTTAAAGTTTTAGAGATTACGGCATTTATAAGGCCAAACAATGTCCCTACTCATAACTGGAAAGTCTGTGTTACAATTATTTACATAGTCATCGTTGAGAGGGAAATTATCCTAAACATTTTTTTTTCATTTTCCTTCTCATTTACTCCATCCGGTCTATATCCAGTCTCACATCTGGAGATATGAAATTTACATATTTGAAAATGAGAGTAATTGATAAGCTGTTTCTTTTTAAGTGAGTGAAAACCTTTTTCCCCTGGAGGGGGGAGAAAAAGGGCTCATGACAGCATTCAAAACTGAATTGTCCAGTTTCTTCCAGGTACATGACACTTTCAGGTAAATGATTTTACTTTTTTTCTTGGCTTGAAATATCTAGAGGATTATTTACTTATTATATAGGTGTTATCATTTTGGGGAGTTTTATTGAATTATACCTGGGACTTTGTACAGAGCATAATTTTCATGGAGCTTAAACACGTGAATATCCATCACTGCCCTTGCCCTGTAAGCGCAAGCTCGGCTCAAACATAAATTCCAAAAGAATCTGTGTGTTCCAAACCAGAGGCATGAAGAACTAGAAACTTTATATACATATCTAAATTAGGCTTTTAAACATGCCCTCCTTAGGGTTTTAAGATTTATTCCGATGTTTTGTGCAACAACCTGTTTTAGCACACTAAAAGAACTAGAACAAAAGCATTATCATTCTGTTTTCCAAGTTTTGTCTAGGACCATGTTTATATATGTGTTTTATGACTGAATTATGAAAAAATCTGAAAGTTTACAACTAAATCAATCTCTACAAAATTTCTAGTCTATTCTCTTTGGACTAAGGACATTAAACTAAATGTTAGAATGTTATTCTGAATTTAAATTTGGAGATTTTACTTATCTTATTTCTTTTTTCAAAAAACAATTCTACCACTTATTAAGGTATAAGGGTGACCTGACTGAAACACCCATCATCCTGATTTGGATGTCTTCTTGAACCCTGAAAAATGTGTGCATGCGTGTGTTTGTGCACACTGGCTATTACTTAAGCTGACTAAGCTCCTATTTCAAGAAATAATAGCTAAAGGCACTGAAGGTCATTTATTTTATTTTTTGTACCATGGACTTTTGACTAGTAAATCTTTGTAATATGCACATAAAAATCCAATAATAGAAATTTTACTGCTTAACCCATTTTAAATGGTCACTAAGAAGTAATTTCCCTCAACCGTTATTTAATACCAGAGGGAAGTTTATCTTTTTGGTGCATTTAAGACTCCTATCAGCTATGTGGCATATAAATAAAGGGGTTAAGAGAAGCCAAAGACCTTCCAGAATGACTGCAGGCTATAGGAGTAATAAGAAAGTACCAACAATGTGGCACATTTATAAAAATTGGCAAATACCAGACCAAGCCTAGATGGCATGGAAAGGAGAGTTGCCTTCTCTCATCTGTTGTAGTGCAAAGGCAGTTAAATCAAGTTACAGCCTGACCTGCTGGGAAAGTACGGTTTAGCAGTCTCACAATTATCACTGTTGTTCAGCCGTAAAAGCAAGAAGAGAAGGATTTTTTTGTTGTTGTTTCTATATTTTGTTTTGATTTGAAGAAGTGTTTCAGCAAGTTTAGGAAGAGGAAGTTAAATCGATGCCAAGTTATCACTGATTTTTGTGGGTATTCCCTCTTGCTCTCGTCCAGAGCTGGGAATTTCCCTATCTTTCTCCAAGCTTGCCCCAACCCCCAGCTCATGGGTAGAACAGCTTGCATATGTACCTTTTCCTAAATCTGCCCCACATTTATGGAATCCATGCCTAAACAGAATTTTTTTGAAGTATTGAAATATAGTACAAAAATTTAGGCAGAATTGTACCCTTTAAATAATCCCTTTTTTCTAACTCAGAAGACAAATTTTCGTAGGCATAGAAGACCATTTACTCTTTGGATTAACTCAGAGTTAACATATATAAAGACATATAGTTTTGTAATTTTAAATTAGGAATATATAGACTTATAAATTTAAATTAGATTATACTTTTAAAGTTTAAATATTACATATTAACTATTATCATTAATTTGAATAGGATAAAAACATAAAGATAATAAGCTAGTGCTTATAATCTATCTTCAGTTTTCTCATTTACTGAACATTATTGAATATTTACTGAATATTGACATTTTCGGTTACTTGTAATCAAATTTCGTATTTAACCCTAAGATTTAAAAAATCATCAATAAGACAATAGTTTTTTTTCTATTTTCAAAGATAGGAATAATTAATGATAACTTTAATTCTGAATAATATTATTTTATGACTCTACGCTGCCTGTAGGAAAGCACAATGCTGGGAATGGATAGTAATTGTTCATGTTAGTCTTTGTGTAAAACATTCAAATGTGTGTATTCAGTCTCTGAATTTATTAAAAGAATTTATTGAAAAGCTGTAGTTATTAAAAGAGAGTTTTTACTCTTAAGTTGAGTACAGTCCTGAGGACCAAGGAAATGGACATATACTCCATGAATCATTTTCTTCTCTACAGGGTGGGACTAGGGAGAAGGATCAGTATTAATGATGATGCCTTTTGCCTCAAGCTGCAAAATGGCTTGGTAGGTCCTGGTTGTAATCCCATCTTCATTTAAAATTTTGGTCATTTGTTCATCATTTTATCTTTTGCATTAATTTAGATTTTTTAAAATTATTGCATTGAAATATGATTTCTCTAGATTACTGAGTTTGGAGGACCTCCTTAAATTTTGTGCTGCAAACAAGTGCCTCACTTGCCTTACTCTAGTTCCGGCCCTACTTTTCTGCATTTGCTCTGTTTTACCAGCTCTTAAGAGTGAGGATTGTAACCCTCTCTGATTACTTGGAATGCCTAGTACCTGGAACAGTGCACGACACAGAATAAGATGTTTGATAAATGGTTAATGATGTCCCTGATAAAGACTAGCTCATTATTCAGGCTGGGTCTCTTCCAGTATAGGGACTCCAATGAAATGAGTCAAGGAACCCTAACAATGTGCTTCCTGTCCTCTCCTAGAACATGGGGAGAGAGGGGCAGCAATCCTTGGAAATAGTAGGCATTCACTATGTAAAAGCAATTACAGGCCTATCCTGATTGCAGCCCTTTCCTCCATGAAAGTGGCTAGTGTCTACATGGCAATAAAGCATAGAGGCTACAGGGCCAGATCATCCGGGTTCACAGCTCAGCTCACCCACTCACCGTCTGCATGACTCTAGGCAAGTTATATAACTTCTGGGCTTAGTTTCTTTACCTCTATCATTGAAATAGTAATAGTACCTGTCAGATGAGATTTCTGTGAGGATTAAATGAATTAATATATACATCTTAGAATAGATTCTCTAGAAAAATCTTGGGGCAACCTAAGTGTCCATCAGTAGATGAATGGATAAAGAAGATGTGGTACATATACATAATGGAATACTATTCAGCCATAAGAAAGAAACAAATCCTACCATTTGCAACAACATGGAAAGAGCTGGAGGATATTATGCTCAGAGAAATAAGTCAGGCAGAGAAAGACAAGTGCCAAATGATTTCCCTCATTTGTGGAGTATAACAACGAAGCAAAACTGAAGGAACAAAATAGCATCAGACTCAGAGACTCCAAGAATGAACTAGTGGTTACCAAAGGGGAGGGGTGTGGGACGGCAGGTGGGGAGGGAGGAAGAAGGGGATTAAGGGGTATTATGTTTAGTAGACACGGTGGGGGGGGGGATCATGGGGAGAACAGTGTACTACAGGGAAGGCACATAGTGGATCTGTGGCATTTTGCTGCACTGATGGACAGTGACTGCATTGGGGTACGGGTGGGGACTTGATGATGTGAGTGAATGTAGTAACCACATTGTTTTTTCATGTGAAACCTTCATAAGAGTATATATCAATAACACCTTAAAAATAAAAATAAAAATAAAAATGCTTGGGGCAAAAGCTTATATGTTAACTCTATTAAGAAGTGCAATCCCAGAAAACAGGAGTGAGAGGAAAAGGAATTTACAGGCATATCTTGAGACACTGCAGGTTCAGTTCCAGACAACCTCAATAGAACTAATATCACAATAAAGCAAGTAAAATGAATTTTTTGCTTCTCAATGTATGTAAACATTATGTTGCATCATACTTTAGTCTGTTAAGTGTGCAATAGCATTATGTCTAAAAAAACAATGCACATACCTTAATTAAAAAATATTTTATTGCTAAAAAATGCTGACCATCATCTGAGCTTTCAGCCAGTAGTAATCTTTTGGCTTGTGGCCTTGATTTTGGTGGCTGCTGACTGATCAGTGTGGTGGTTGTTGAAGGCTGGTGTGGCTATGGCAGTTTCTTAAAATAAGACAACACTGAAGGTTGCCACACTGATACTCTTCCTTTCACATACTATTTCACTGTAGCAGGTGATGCTGTATGATAGCATTTTATCCACAGAGCTTCTGTCAAAATTGGAGTCAGTACTCTCAAACCCTGCCACTATTGATCAACTAAATTTATGGAATATTCTAAACCCTTTGTTGTCATTTCAACAGTTTTCACAGCATCTTCAGCAGGAGTAGTTTCCATCTCAAGAGACCACTTCTTTGCTCATCCAGAAGCAGCAGCTCCTCACCCACTGGTTTTATCCTGACATTGCAGCAATTCAGTCACATCTTCAGGCTCCACTTCTAATTCTAATTCTCATGCTATTTCTACAACTGCTGTTACTTCCTCTGCTTAAGTTTTGAACTTCTCAAAACCATCTGAGGGTGGGAATCAACTTATTCCAAATTCCTGTCAATATTGATGTTTTAACTTCTTGCCATGAATCATGAATGACATTAATGGCATCTAGAATGGTGAATCTTTTCCAGAAGATTCTCAATTTACTTTTCTCAGATTCAGCAGAGGAATCACTATGTATGGTAGCTATAGCCTTACAAATGTACTTCTTAAATAATAAGACTTAGAAGTCAAAATTACTCCTTGATTGATGGGCTGCAGAATGGATATTGTTTTAACAGGCATAGAAACATGAATCTCATTGCACATCTCCATCAGAGCTCCTGGGTGACCAGGTGCACTGTCCATGAGCAGTCATATTTTGAAAGGAGTCTTTTTTTCTGAGCAGGTTTCAACAGTGGGCTTAAAATATTCAGTAACTCAAGTTCTAAACAGATGTGCTGTCATCCAGGCTTTGTTGTTTTATTTACAGAGCACAGGCAGAGTAGATTTAGTATAATTCTTAAGGGCCCTAAAATTTTGGGAATTATTATATAGCATTGGCTTCAACTTAAAGTCACCAGCAAACTTAGCTCCTAACAAGAGAGTCAGCCTGTCCTTAGAAGCTTTCAAACCAGGCATTGACCTTAGCTATGAAAATCCTAGATGACATCTTCTTCCAATAGAAGGCTGTTGGAAATTGAAATCCAGTGAAAATCTGTCGTTTAATGTAGTACCTTAGCTAGATCTTGGATAACGTGATGCAGCTTCTGTATCAGCACGTGCTGATTCACCTGCGCTTTTCTATTATGGAGACAGCTTCTTTCCTTACACCCCATGAACAACCTCTGCTAGCTTCAAACTTTTCTTCTGCAGCTTCCTCACCTCTCTCAGACTTCATGGAATTGAGAAGAATCAGGGCTTTGCTCTGGATTAGGTTTTGGCTTAAGGGAATGTTGTGGCTGGTTTGATCTTCTATCGAAACTTTCTCCATATCCCTAATAAGGCTGTTTCACTTTCTTATCATTCATGTATTCACTGGAGTAGAATTTTTAATTTCCTTCAGGAACTTTTCCTTCACAACTTGGGTAACTATTTGGTACAACAGCCTTAACTTTAAGCCTATTTTGGTTTTTGACGTGCTTCCTTTACTAAGCTTAATCGTTTCTGGCTTTTGACTTAAAGTGAGAAACAAGTGACTGTCCTTTTCACTTGAACACTTAGAAGCCACTGTAGGAATTGGAATAATTTCAATATTGTGTCTCAGGGAATAGGGAGGCTGGAGAGTAGGAGAGAGATAAGGGAATGGCCGTTCAGTAGACACACAGAACACACATAGCATTTATCAATTATTATATTAAATATAATAATAATGAAAAATTTGAAATACTGTGAGAGTTAAGAAAATGTGACATAGACATCAAGTGAGCAAATACTGTTGGGAAATGGCACCAAAAGACTTGCTCTGTGCAGGGTTGCCACAAACCTTCAATTTGTGAAAAATGCAGTATCTGCAAAGTGCAATAAAACAAGGTATGCCTGTAGTAAGATAGGAAAGGAGGGAGAGTGAAACCAGAGGGTATTCTACTGGGCTGTCTGTAGTTTACTGGTTTCATGGTCTCACCGGACCTTCCAGGAGGTGGTATGACAACATCTAGAAACAGGCCCTCAGGGACCAACACAAGCGACCAATTTATCTGCTGGTCCCTTCCTATCTCCTACCTTTCATAGGTCCAAAGTTGACCCAAGAGGTTCTAATTACACCACATATCTGAATTGTATTAGCTGGCCCTCTAGGCAGCTATTAGGAAAGTAAGATGAGGTCCATCCAGTCTTTGTGCAGGTCCAGTGGCCTCTTTGTGTCTGTCTGGCCCCAGCATGGTCTCTTCTCTGTCTCTAGTGACCACCAGAGCTGTGGACAATAAGAGCCAAGATATTGGACTCCAGAGTCTTCCCACTTTCCCAACCATTGAGACTAGCTGCTCCTCCCTCAGCAAAGTAATCTTTTGTATGTTTGAGGCAAGCACATGTTTCTTTGCACAGAGTGGTCCCTCTGCCTCTTAAGTGGCTCTTGTGATCTTCAAATATCAGAATTCTTTTGGCTATTGGAACCTCAGCTCAAACGTTACCTTCTCAGAAAGCCTTTCCAATGACCAGCACAGCTTTCCTCATCCTCAGATAAAGAGATTCATTGATACTTTTCTCTTAAACTTGTATCCCTATTTTTAAAAAGCAGGTACTTCTGCAGCACAAATGCAGGGTGTTTTTTGTTACAAAAGGAAAGGGTGTGAATCCCGGCCCTGGGCTTGCTCTCACACCCTGCAACCTGGCAGTTCACACAGCCAAACCACAAATGGAACTAATGTCTCATTATTGGCTTCCCATCACATATGACTTATTATGAATCAGCCCCCTTTCCCTATCAATATCAAAATTGGCTTGTTCAGGATGTGAAAAGATGTCAGTTCTTTCCTGTTTCTTTTTCATTCTCTTTAGAACTTTATTTTGACTTTGAACTCTTGGCTATATAATACATTTAAGGCTGGCAACTGAAATTTGGAAAGAAAAATCAGAGAAACACAAATATACAAGATACTTTCAAAATTGTTTCCTTCTGCCTTCATATCTCTCTGTTCTCCGCTCCCCACAGAACATGTCTGGTGGGTCCCCTGCTACCACAACCTCACTTCTTTATTCCTGATACTTGTGTCATTCATGGTTTCTTATTATCTTTAATCAATCATGCTAAGTTACTCACAAGGCCTAAGAATTCATCCCACGGCAAAGATAATGCATGGTGAAAAAAATAAAATAACATATTCTAATGTTTCCTCCATAACCATAGTTTGATCTAATTTAGGCTCCTTCAAGGAAAAGAAGTTGACTAGTTACTGTCCTTGTTTCAAAACTAACAGGAGTTTTTACAAGCTTCTGTTGTCTTATTTGTCTCACTGACAAGTAAACTCTATATAAAGTTTGATCAGATTATCAATTTTTTATTTATTTATTTTTTAATTTTTATTTAAAATTAATTTAAATAAAAAAATTTTTAATTTTTATTTAAAAATCCAGAAATAAACTCTCATTAGCAGCTGACTTCCTCAGCTTCCAGGCCGCACAACCAGCTGCTTGCTGAACACTCATCTCTGTAATGTCTTGACCGTGGCCACCTAGGGTCTGATTGGAACCCACCAATGATGGGAATATACAGCCACATAAGGTAAATATTTCTACTCAGAGAAGTTCTAATCATGAAGAAGGTCCTTTTTTATATATCAAGCTACAATCTTTCTCTTTGTGACCTTGACCCACTGACTCTTGTTCACCCAACAAAGTGTGTTCTGTGGACCTCTTGCATCAGTCATCCTGTGATCCTTGTTGAAGTGCAGGTTCCTTGATTCCCCTCCACACAGGGCCAGTTCAATGGTGGTTGTGGACCCCAGAGCCCTGCTTCCATTAGCCTTAATAAGCTCCTCCTGCACACTTGTGTTTGAAGATCACTGCTCTGAAGTCAGAGACTAACAAGGTCAATGCCTCTTACACATCCAGCCTTTCACGTAGTTGAAGACAGGCATTATCTCTGCTTCTCCATGTCATCTGTTCTCTAGACCAAGTGTCCCAGCGCTTGCAACTGTCTCTCATATGAAATGGTTCTAAGTCTCATGCTTTTTCATTTATTCATTTTCTTAGAGTTTGTCCTAAACAGTGATGCCCAGAACTGAACATAATGCTCCAGCTGTGCCCTGACAGTTGTGAGAGAGGGGGCAGAATGAAGGGACCAACTCCTTAGCATAGATACTGTGTCCTTTATAAGAGAAACTATTAATGAGATTAAATACATTTATTTAATTCGAGAACTTCAGTTTGCCATTGAAAATGTGACCTAGAGAGAAACAGCTTAAATGTGAGTGTAGATTTTTTCAAAGAGAAGAGTATTCATGTTGGTTTAAGCACCATGAATGGTACAACTTCATTACTCTGGATTGATAATTTGGAATTTTTGGTTATAAGCATGGGTTTGCAATAAAGACAGTCTTTGGCCTATTTATGCTAAATGGATTTGGTAACCAAAGCATAATACAAAAGATTGCAAAGATATAATTAACCTACTTGTCAAGGACACAGTTTTCAAGCACAGGTTTCCCCCACTATTCAAAAGTAGACTATTCTACGAAAACTTTTTTAAACCAAAATGGTATAAAGTGATAAAGCAATTACCATTAATTTATATGGAAAAATACATTGACTACTCCCAGACCCCCAAAAAACCTCTCAGACTTTTCTGAAACCTTAGGCCACATCTGGCACAGATGCACAAAAATCAGTCGAGATAAAGCACCGATGCTCACAGACACAGTTCCAGGTTCTGATACCCTGATGCTGAGATGCTGAATGCAGATCCTGGGGAAGGAGCTTGAAGGGACCACTTTGCTGCTCAAGGTTTGGGCTACCTCTACAGCTGCTCCCTGCAAAACCAGTGCTGAACACTGTTTTTGCTTTCCATCTCATTTTGTAAAAGCAAAAATCCTCCTCAGATTTCTGTCAGTTAGCAAAAACAGGTGCTAATGGAGGTCCTTTATAAAAGCAAAGTGGTTATAACAGGCACTTTTGAAAAGTGGGGGATACATGTATGTGGTCTGATATCATCTGTTGATGTACTCTCAGTTTATATATTAATAAAGTAGTCTCTGTTATTTATGAAAGCAAGCCGATAAAAGTATCTACTTGCCAGTATTCTTTTTGGCCTATTAGGACATCATCACATAGAAATGAATACTGTAGATATGTTATATCTTATATAGCTATATAAAATTCCATCTATTTAAAGGATAGAACTCATTTTCATTAGTTTTCATTAGTTGAGATTGGTCTCCTCCCCACCTTGTATGAGTTGAATGAAAGTTGCCTGCATGTGACACTTGGTAGACTGGTTAAGATTGATCCTTTTCTTTACATAATTTAAGAAGTTTATACCTTTGTCTTTCATATTGTTACCTCGTGGTTATTACTATCTGTGTGAGCAGTATGTTTGAAAGTAAAATAAATGCGAGACAGTTCATAAATCTTTCTCACAGTCACTTAATATTTAATAACAGTAGACCCTGGTTTTTTGCTCCCTGTCTTACAAACTGTTAGTCTCCTTCCTATTCCTCCTCCTTCCCCCTCACTGGAGCTGGTGCTTTATCCTTTGCTTTCTCTACCTAGCTCTTTCTATTTTGAAGAATTCCTTCACCCTTTATGGCTTTATCTCCACTTATCCTCTACCAGTGTCCCCCCAAATCTATATCTGCTATTTACCTTCAAAAACAAAGTCAATGTTTATCAGGCTCCTACTCTGTGGTCCTTTCATAACACTAATCTTATTTTATCCTCATAACAATCTTGTGAATAATTTGAATATTACACCTGTTCAGATATGATGAAACTAAGGCTTACAAAATTATACCTATCTTACCTTAAACTCAACAATAGTTTGTGAGGATAGTCTGGTTATTGTCTGTCACCATGACATTTCCATGATGTTCAGAGACTGTATCTGTTTTTGCTCAACAATTGTTTGTACTTGACCTGGTATAGAGTAGGCACTGAATAAATAGTTGAGAATGAGTGAATGAATGGGCAGACATGCATTTTAGGAAAATGATGGAAAACAATTAGATTTGTGGTATTCAAAAGCACCAGGGGTATTAGGAAGCAATTGCAATAGTCCAGAGAAGGGACAATGTAGCTTGGTGGTGGTGGTGGGGTCAGGGTGGAGGTGGGGAGATAGAGAGCCATGCTCCTAGCTTACAGGAGAGAGGGCACTTCATTAAGAGCAGAGAGTGTGTTGCAAAGGTCTTTAGGTTCTCAAGTCACAGGATTTGGAGATTGGCTGGACTCACAATTTTCTGGCTGGCTGACCGGGTACATGATGTTGCCACCAACTCAGTATGGGAATAGAGGAAACAAATGTGCAGGTCATTGAGCATTTTCTACTACCAGATTAATTGCCTTCAAGTGCTATTCTCATCATGTTACACTCCTAATCAGGAATCCATAATGACCTCTACGGCACCTCAGAACAGATGTTGATCTTTTAATTTTGGTATCCAAATAACTTATTTTGATATTCAGTAATTACATACCTTCTCCTCACCGGATCCCAACTGGATTATAAACCCCTTAACGGCTGAGATGGTAACACATAGTTTTGTTGCAGTTGCTGTTACCGTACAGTACCTGTCATAGCGCTGGGTGAATAGTATGTGTGTAATACCAATTTGTTTAAAGCATTTGTAATTATATAATGATGCCCTTGAAATTCATGATTATAAGTATGGAGTGTTTTAGGAAAATAATAATGTAACTTGCCTTTAAATCTATGTTACAATTCATAATAATAGCAAATGCTTATTTGTTTTTTATAATAGACATTAATTCTAAGTGTTTTCCTTCTATTAACTCATTTACTCCTCACAACAACCCTATAAGACACATATTATTATTATTATACCCATTTTACAGATGAGGACACTGACAAGGTTAGGGACATTGTTTAAAGTTGCATGGCTAGTAAGTGTACAGTTTGGATTTTAACCCACACAAGTCTGGGTTATATGTATGTCTACCACATCATGTACAGCATCTTGAAGATTATTCAGGAGCCATTGATTATTATAGTTACAAGATAAGTAGTTATCCCAATCAAAGATGAGTATATGACTAATTAAATGCTAAAAAGAAAGGTGATCAAATTCTATGACCCTCATGAACAAATATGTGTCCTACTATTTCCTCCATCGTCTGATATGTTCATGCTTAGGGTCATTAAAAATACAAAGATTTGAGTAGTTCTTTTGTATCCGTAACTCATGTTTGTATCCTGTAAGTGGTTGGTGGGTAAACTTAATTATGCTCCATTTTTAAGAGGAAGGTAATACAGCCAGTTCTGGAAGAATGGAGATGCTAATCACGGTTCCTGTTTCTACTCCAGTGTTTCCAACAGCACTAGTAACTGCATGACTGACCCAAACTCTTTCAATAAGAGCAGACATCTTAAGGGATAAGCTATAGAATCCAGGGTTACCATGCATGTAGGAAATACTGAATTTCAAGTTGACTTCCTAGGTCATATGTGCTAGTGTAACTTCTGAAATTCTGTAAAACCACTTACTAAAACATCTTACTCAAAACTATTCTATTTCTGAATTTCTGAAATTATTAACTATCTGCCCTGATCCTCAGGAACTATTCTTTTTTTAAATTTAACAGTTAGAAGAAAGTTTTATAACTTAATAACCATACCTTTTTTTACCACACTGCTTAATTACTAATAGCTTTTATTGATATCATTGTTATTAACAATAATTATTGTTATTGAATTATTATGATTGGTGACCTCAATTTGAATAATTAATTCACTAGGAACCAGTAGAGGCTCATCAATTCACCAAAATGGGGGCAAATAATAATAAGTGTCTATCACTTAGAATTGTTCTCAGGATTGACTGTATTAATTTGTAAAAGGCTCAGAATAGCTCCTGGTCCATAGTGCTATTCAGCAAATGCAAACTATTATTATTATTATTAATAACATAAATACTAATGGCCTATAACAAGGATCTTCTCAGGAAATTTACATAGTGTAACCAACAGCTGTTCTATACAAGAAGGTTAACCATGTACTAACTATCTCTGAGAGCTCACTTTAGATCACTCATCCATTATTTTGTCTTACATTCTTGCTTAGTCCATTTATGTTATCCTAGGCCACCGTTAGAGCTGATAATGTCTCTGATTTTACTCTCTTACAATGAGTATTTTTTTCCTAAGGGTATGTTCTGGGTGACTTCTGAAAACTCAGTACCCTAAGTTCAAATCTAGAACAAATAAGGATCCAGTTGCAGTATAAAAAGCATTTTATTGCTTCTGACTATCAGTCAACAATTTATTAGAGAAGATGAAAATTTTGGTCATCATTATCAAGTGTATCCTGCAGGACTGATGCCACTGTGTTCAACCTCATTTTGTGGGAATGGCTTCAACCACTTTTTCATTTGTTATGTCACTTGACATGAATATTGTTTAACAGATCAAGAAACAATATGTTCAAAACAAAGAAATCCACAAGAAAGATTTAGACTCATGAAAGGGGTGCCCCTAACTTTCTTTGCTGGGTGAAGTGAATCATTAATGGGTAATAACCTCAGGACAAACTTTTTCAAACAAAATACAATATTTTCATTTTCCTTTTTCTTTGAATTTCACTCTTACGGATTTGTGGTTATGATGAAACATAACTCATATTTATTTCAGAGCTGTCTTCTAAGACTGGAGCCATTTCTGTGCTAAAGCTACAAACCTCAACAATGTCTGGCTGGGTACCCTGGGAGACTGTGTGAATGAATGAGCTAACGGATGGTTGTATTCTGTAAGATCAGTGGAGAAATTGTCAAAATTCTTCCCAGTCCTTGGGAATTTCTTTCTTTCTTGCTCTTGTCTAACTTTCTTCATTTTTACCTCCCCTTGTCTATGTCCTTTTCCCTTCATGTTGTCATATTTCTTCACTTTATCTTCTCTCCTTCTTATATCTCTCCTCTCATCCATCCCTTCACCCTGACTTCTTCCCTCCATTATTTATTTCCATCTAGGCAATTCTGTGGTAGCTTGTGAATCACAGATACAAACATGTGACTGCTCATAAGACTAAAGGACTAAGGCAAAAACATTTATTCAGGTGATCTTTCTGTTTTTGCTTGCTTGTCGTATTTCCATAAGGATTCAGTTCCAGCACAGCTTTTAGCTCTAAAATTATTCTCACAATTACAATCCTGCTTCCAACCCTACACACTTATAATCTGCATTGGTATGTGATCTGTCTTTATTTCTTTTAGATTCCTCTTTCTTACTTTTAGACTGCTGGGTTCTGTTCTATATCACCATATGTGTCACGCTTCTATCTGTCTGTCCTCCAGGGAGCCCTATACTTGGCCTGTCCAACCTGCTTCAGAGCAATTATCTCTCCAGCTCATTCCTCCCCTGATGTTTGCTAGGTCAGCCTCTTCTCCCACACTAAATGTTTTAGCTATTAATTTATTATGACATTCACTCATCTAACAAATGTTTATTGAACCTTACACATGATAATAAAGTTAAGATCGACAGACCTTTTTCTCTTTTCCCATACTGCATTTTTTCTTGAGAGTTTTCTATTGTAAATCTTACCAAATGTAAGAAAAGAAACACAGTTTCCTTTGAACAACACAGGGTTGAAATGCACAAGTTCACTTACATGTGTGTTTTGAAAAATAAATATTTTGGAAAATTTTTTGGAGATTTGCATCAATTTGAAAAAGCATTTTCTTTTCTCTAGCTTACTTTATTGTACGGATACAGTATATAGTACAAAATACGTACAAAATATGTGTCAATTGACTGTTACATTATCAGGAAGGCTTTTGGTCAACAGGAGGCTACTAGTAGTTGAGTTTTGTGGGAGTCAAAAGTTACATACAGATTTTTGACTGCAGCGCCCCTAGAGGCACCCCTAACCTTCATGTTGTTCAAGGGTCAACTGTATTGTTATACATATTTCATCTACTTTCAAATAATACTGGATAATCAAATTTTTAAACAAAATTAAACCTAATAGTGCCATAATCCACATGGCATGTCACACTTTCTCATCCTATTTCATAGGCTCTACATATGATGACCTTGTAAAATTAAACAAAAGAGAACTGATGACTGACAGATTCCTTCATTTTTGATTGAGACATTTTGATGTTGCTTAAAGCCTAGGGCTTAGATAGATACAATAAGAATGTAGTAAAAAGTACATTTCCTCCAGTTATTATTTGGTGGTTGTATGTGTTTACCAACATGTGGGAAAAATGACAGGAAAGGTATTGAGAAGTCAATGAGGAATCTACCTTATCTCAAATTGCACACATTGGCAGAAAAACTACGTTTCAAAAGCTGCGTGTTGAAATGAATGGAGGAGAGATTCAGACCCTTGTTTAGCTTTTCATCTGACTCGCAGTCAAGAACAAAGCTCAGCATTCCTGACTTTTGTGTCTTTGTGATTTCAACCCTGAAGAACTGAGCCAAATTCTTTTAATTTTAATATTTGTATGTTGGTTTTTGTTTCGATAATATTTAGAATGTTTTTACTTGCAAAGTAAATGGATATGCTATTTTAATAAAATTCTCCTTAGCTAGACAAGTACTCTAAACCAAGAAGATAGCACCATGGGTTTAGCAAAATGAGCATTTTGGAATATGCATCCCAAACAAGAAAATAGATTTCCTTGAGTCTGGTGGTGTTTGCTCCTCAGTGCAAAAATACCACATTGCTTAGGATATTGAACAGAGAAATATATTATACAAGAAGGCTAAAAATAAGCAGTTTCCTAATCTCCCACTAAACTATCCTAGTTTAAGCCTAAAATATAAGATGCAGTATCTTCTCTTATGGAACTATAAAAAAATACCATGAACTGATAGCTATGATGTGCACTATTTCATTTATTTCCTTAATATTTTGAGGGATGTATTAGGATCCCCATTTCACTGGTGTGGGCACCAGAGCTCCAAGAAGTTAGGTTGCCCAAGGTCACTGTGGCCCAGACAATATTCAAACCTAGGTCTTCTGGTCTTCCATTCCATGCTTTTTTCCCACAATATATTATCTTTTTTCTCCTGCTTGTGTTTAGGTCTATGGAATAAAGTCACTCTGTCATCCATAGTTGCTGCAAAGTGTTGCTCATTGGCAGGGCCTGAGGACAACCTTACAACATTCCCTCTGAGGAATTACCTAAATGCAGTTCTGAGAACTAGGAGTGCAGAAGTATGAAGTCTCGTGCAGCCACGGGAACAGCGGAAGGGACCATCAGAAGCCCTCTTACAAGACTGTTGTAAAACACGTGCCAAGGGAAGCCAGTCAGGAACTCCCACCAGGGAGCTCAGCAAAAGAGGCAGATGAAGAAAGGTTGGGGGCAGGTAGTGTAAAATCAAGATGGGGAAAGAGATTAATGGTTCAAGAAGGGAGCATGAACGAGGATTATCAGGAAGACACAAGGAGGGCTTTGTGGTGAGAGGATAGGGTGGAGGACAAGGCAGAGCTGAAACAGGGAAGAAATTTTGCCTAAAGACAAAGAAAAGAGTAAGTGCAGTTTTATCTTCATTCGAGAAAGTGGAAGTTTGTCTTCTGTGACAGGTTGTTATAACCCTTTGTGTTGTGCTAAGATATTGGATTATCTCAACTGTTTGCCATCAGAAGTGTGTAGATTCCTGGGGCTACATTATAGCCAATACTTAATAACACGGGGCTACATTATAGCCAAAGCTTAATAACTTGCCTGCCCTTATGGAGTTTGCTGTATGTAATGGTGAGGTAAAAACAACATGTAATGAAAACTGCCCAATTTTCACCAATTAGCCAGAATCTTTCCTATTTAAAAGAGTATACAGAGATGAGAAATATTATTTTTGCAAGGCAGAAATAACTCACCTCTTGTGCCCAATTGTATGTGACTCGTAGAATTCCTGGAGGTGAATTATAGCTTAAAATGTAACATGTAGACTCTTCACCCCATCTTAACACTCCTGTTTAAGTTAAGTTTGTTGGAAACTTTGGCAAACTTCCTCAGATACCTAAAGGTCATACTAGGTTCACAGCCCACTTTATGGAGGTTTGCAAACCTTTCAGCAATGCTGAATTGGATTTCAGTTGAATTGCATGCAAACGTGGGCCAAGTTTCAAGGGAACACTGGGTAGTTCTTTCAGGTAGAAACCAGGTGAAACTCATAGAGTCCAAAGTGGGTTTTGCTTTGAGTTTCTTTGGGGTTCTGCTTGAACTTGACAGTCAAAGTGAAACTCAGGAGATCTGAACCTCTTGCAAACTCGGGCTCAAAGGTAGGTTTTTGGAAGCCAACTTGCATGTTGAAAAATGCTGAGCTAACAGTGTTCATTGGTGCTTCAGTTTGCTTTGCCCAAAACTCTGAATAGTTTCATCTGGAAAATGAAGGTTTCTCTCAGCATATATAGTTTAGTAAAGCTTCACAAGAGGATCTTGTTCTTGCTGACAAGCTGCAGCAAGGAGAGGGTACAAAATACCACACTGCCAGGTTGCCAAGCACGGTCCTTGAAGTAGACTACAGAATGGATCAATCAAGTCCTTAACATCACATCCCAGAACTGGTATTATAGACATCTGGGGCAATTCAGTTTATCAGCGCAATTTGAATTAAAGCTGAATGTGTTGCCTGCATTACTTGGGTAGCTGGCTCTCTATAGATTTGACTCCAGTGACATGAAAATATTCTTTTACTTGTGAGAAGGAGTGACTAGAAAGAGAATCCTGGGTTTTTTTCTGCTCACTAAATCTATCCATTAAGACCAATTAATGACAGTCCTTAAAAGGTAAAGGCACAGTAAGTCTGTAGGTGGGTCGCTTGCCAAGACATTTTGCAAGATACGCTTCTGACCTGATGAGGGGTTGGTGTTAGGGTAGAGGGGATTTAATTTACTTTTGGCAAACAAGTCTGAATACTAAATTAAACTTAACAGAAATAAGGGGTTTTTTGAGAAAGGAAACAAGTTGGCAGAATTTTGGCATATCAACAAAAGGAAATCACACAAAGAAAAGGATTAGTCAAAATACAGATCAAATGAAGATCAAAAACAAATTGGCTTTAACCCAGGAAACATGTGTTGCATTTTACAAGCAGGTCTTCCCTTCCCTGGTGTGAAGAGAGGAACCACCTGACCTTCTCCTGAAGGTAGTAATCAAGCACACTGTGTGCAAGTGATGGAAGGTTTTGGAGCCCCAACACAGGTACAGTATTGAAAATAAATTCAAACCTCTCAGTTCTAAAGCTTAAAACAACATAAAGGCAATGAATATAGGTATGCAGATTCTAAGGAAGGATTTTATTCTTCAAAAATACTCATAAAGTAGCTGCTTTAATAAAATGAATAAATAATATCTACCTATCTATCATCTCTTTATAGAGCAGGCATCCTGGAAGATAATGAACTTTTTCAGACTTCAAAGGATCCTGTTTTATGCGTTTTTAAAACCAACACCATATAATCTGTGGGGTCCAGTACAAAATGAAAATGCAGAAACCCTTATTTAAAAAGGTAGAAAAAAATACTCTTAAAGACTGGAATCTCTCTCTCCACTTATAGTGTTTTTTATTTCCTGTATAATGTCATTTTAAGAAGGGAAAAATTAAAATTAGAAATTATTACCTGAATCTTACAGCTCATCTTTATTTTGTGCACAGCTAGTTTTAAATACACATATGAGAGCACTGACTTCGTATGTGGAACTACTGAAATTGCACAATTCATATTTTGTAGTTCGTATGTATGTTTATCATTCTTGCCAGAACAGTGGAAATGTTTCACAGAATTAGCTCAACAGCTTTTATTTCACTTCCTGATATGCTTGCATCTATCAACATTCTCTACATTCAACTTACTGTTGAGAAAGGAAGGACTGAAAGGAAAAGCAACTAGGAGGTCACCCTATTTTTCTGTGAATGTAGGGGATTTGCAAAAGGCTGCTGGAGAGTGTGACATCCAAAGACAGTAGGAGTAAACTATAGATGTGACAATTTCAGGATATTCTTCTGGTAAAGTGGCAGGATTATTCTATGAGATTATATAACTTTAGCACAATTGATTATTATATTTTTTGTCTCATTTTTTTCTTGTACTTCATCTTTTGGATTCCCTATAATCACTTGACACATTTTGTAAATGAGGTGCTCATATTCATCATGAGAATTAGATCACCTCCAGCAAATGTCAGTGTCATTCAGAAACTGCCATCTTTAGGTCACAGACTATCAACCCAATCTTGGCTAAGCCATTGAGACAATGTGTTGGCAGTTCCAAAACTTTTTCTAGAACTATGTCTGAAAAGAATATTACATCCTAGATTCCACAAGAAAGCTAAACATGGAATGATGCTGGAAATTGAGACATTCTTTAAATCTGCTATGTGACCTTCAGTGAAATCTCACTTTGAGGTCCTGTGATACTATGATCATTCTACCTGTTTAAGAGACAAATAGGAAACCACTATCTTTGTGCTTTTTGTATTTATTTTTTCAGATAAAGAAGTGCAAATTAGATTTTAATATACCCTTAAAAGAGTGTTTCATATTAATTCCAGGGGTTGAAATTCATTCATTCTTCAAGTTGTTTCATTATTTTGCAAATAACCTCAGAACTTGTATTACTCCTATATATATATATGCACTCATTTTCTAGTATATGCAAATCACTAGTTACATGCCTATATCTGCTTAAGGAGCTATTATACAAGGATGGGTAAGTTAGATGAATGTGAGCAGGAAGAGAAACATTCTTAGGGCCTATACTGCAATCTCTTCCATTTTGTAGGCTTGGAAGGCTGGGACATGCAAATAGCTGATGGAGAGGCTTAGCATGAAACAATGAAGCTGGGAGCTCTTAGGGAAAAGTCTGCATAGACCTTGAATATCTAATGGCCTATGTGATTTTATTGGAGGTGTAAGGTCAAGAACCAGTGTAGAAAACATGGTTTTTCCTAACTACACAATTATAGCTAAATAGATCATTAAAAAAAAATCAAAATGAAAAAAATAAAGAGGAGAAAGGAGGCTGGCCAGCTAGTTGTTGTGAGAGCATGTCTATGATCAGGGCATGGGTCCAGTCAGCACTGTGTACTTCATGGCCACAGATATTCCCCTAAATCATAACCTCAGAGCTATGCTTCATTAGTCATATGGAGAATACAGAAGAAAATATGGGCTAGTTTGTGCAAATGAAACTACTCCAGGAAAAAACAGCTCAAAATGTGTGCCCTGGAGACCATGGTTTACACAAGGGAGAAACATTTTATCAACAGCAAATGCCATATGCTTTTGAATTGTCTTAATAGCAGATGTGGATTTTCACCCTCATTCAATTTCCCTTATGACCAAGCATCTGGTCCCCAGCTACATATAGTAAAGACCACAAACCCAGTATTGAGTAGTTCTATACTTGTTAAACAGAAATAAATTGCCTGTCTAAATTTTTGTTCATTATGTCCTGGAACTCGCCTTGACTATCTGCCTTGCTTTACCATTACAAGTCTGAAGGGGAAAGAAGAGTTTACTTTTGACAGATACTTTTGGACTTGGCATCTGGGAGTATATTTCTTCTGGGGATCTCTCTTTCTTTTTGTAAATTTCTTTATGGAAAGGACAAGCTTGAAAAATAAATGGTCTGCTTTTGTGGTCTGTTTCCATAGACGTTCCAGGCTGTGTCTATTCATTTCTCCACAGCCTGATGTAAATGCCATTGACAGTGGCACTGGCGAAAGTGATAGAGTAAGGGAAATTCACACCCATGTGAATCAGGAAGTCCAGGGGTGCAGAAGACACCATAGCAAATCTAAAACCAAATCGATCCCTGGAATTTTCACTAACGTGTTCTTATAAATTTAGAAAGTGGTCACAACTGAGCAGATAAATGTTTAGTCCTCTCATGAAAATAGTTTGATCTTTGGATCTCTGAAAAGATCTTGGGGTCCTCAGACTACACTTGGAGAACCATTGCCGTGACAGCGATTATCTCTGTATCTGGTCGATAGCATTATAAATGGCATATGACACACTTCCTCTTCACTTTGATAGTTTTCATTTAACAATGTCTCCTAAAGGTCTAGCCACAGCAGCACAAGGAAATCTTCTTGCCTTGCTATTGTACTAGCCTACTATTCCATCGTCTGGGTTTACCATAATTTATGTTAGCAGTTTTCCTTTGATCAACACTTGGGTGTCCTCTGCCCCATTTAAACTTTTTTCTGTAATGAAGAGTAATAGCAAATAAAGGCAACATTTTATATACAAGGAAGAAAATTGCAGAAGTGGAATGCAAATTGCAATTTTGCTAAACCTGGCCAAATTGCCCTTCATAAAGTTTGCTCCATTTTGTATGCCTACCCAAATTACATGAACAGACTTTCTCAACTTGCTATTGCGAGCTTTGCTAATTCGGTAGGTGAACAATATTATCTTAGGATAGTTTTCATGTGTGCTTCTCTGGTATTGAGTAGGGATGAACATCTCTTTGTATGTTAGGACCCTTTGTAATTCCTTTTCTTTGAACTGTAGGTTTTCTTTCAGATTGTTGACCTTCTTCTCAATTTTTAGGGGTTCTTCAAGGATTAGAGAAAGTATCTAGGGGCCTCTAAAGTATTGGTCCCGCTATGAATTTCAAATGCTTTATGTCAATTTGTCATTTGGTTTTAGATTTGCTTATGGAGTCTTTTGCCATATAGAACTTTTCCATTTTTATGTGGTCTGTTTCATCAACGTTTTCCTTATCCTTGGTTTTTGCATTTTGAGACTTGTTTTAGGAAGGCTTTTTCTACCTCAGAGTTACAAAGGAATGCACAGATATTTTCTTCTCATATGTTATCCTGGTTTATATTTAATCACTGACACATTTGTAGAGTACTGTAGTATACAGTGTAAAAGATGAATCCAATTAATACTTTTCTATATTCTACCCTCTTTTCACAACATTTATTGAAAAATCCATCTTTTCCACATTGAATTGAGAAGTAACTTTCATCATCTAATAAGTTCTTGAGTACATTTGGTTCCAGTAGCATAAGAAAAAATTTTGAATCTTGTAAATTAGTAGGATGTATTCCAGCAATGCAAGTATCACTTAGTATTAGAAAATGTATTTATATAATTTATTAGGTTGAAAGATCTCACACCCACCATGCTAATAAATGTCCATATTAAGATTGAATTGACTGAGAGACCAAAGACACCTCCCGATAAATCAAGAAAATTTACTTATCTAGAAGCTACAGAAGGAAGTCATTGCAATCAGGATACACAGCAAAGAGGCCAGTAGCATTCTCCAATAACAGACAGCGGACACTGGCAGATGTACAATTGCAGATAGTAAATCCAAAAGAGTAAAAGCCACATGAGAACTCCTAAAAGTTCAACTGACACTCTCCGAGCCAACTATATTCTTGAGGCTGTGGCAATTCTACAGGCTAGAGTAGATATTTACAGGAGACCAAGTCATCAGAGTTAGGTGTATTATCTATCAGTCTTGCTGGAACCCAATACGCATTAGAGTTCCTGGTATGGTACAGGACAGCATTTCTTCATTGGCTGGTGGTGGTGGGGGTTCTCTAATATGTTGTTTATCTTGCAAAGAATAGCCATTGTTTAGAGTCACAGCATACCATGGATCAAAATTAGGATTGGATTTCTAGGATTCAATTTAATTTTTTGTGCATGCCTCATATAGCTAGAGTTCTCATGGCTAACACACAAATAATTTAATCCATTTCTAAACAGCCTGAGTGTTTTCTGAAAAATAGGGGTGAGTAATGTTTGTTGTAGTTTCACTTGTAGGCCGTCCCAGATGCTCTCCTACTGGACACTAAAATATTCAGAATGATCCTACAGAGTCTAACTTCTGAGTGAAGAGGAAATTCGCTGACCATTGGGAGAAAATACCCATAATAAAAGTAAAGCATTCATTTGAGTAAATACTACTAGTCCTAAGACTAAGAGTATGATCTAGAGAAGAACTGCAATAACAAGGCTCTTTCTCTACAGACTCATGTAATTTTAGCAGCTGATGATGAAGTTTCAGTGTAGAAGAGCTTTCAACAACAGTCTTTTTTCATAACTCAACCCATAATACCAACTTCCACAAACGAATACATGTTCCATATCAGTGTATGTTTGAGTATTTATTCCATATTTGCCTATTGTTGGTTGTTAATTTAACAGATTTTTATTTAGGACATAAAAAGGGTTTTCTTTTCTTGTTTTTGTTATCTTTCCCTTCAAAGCAAGGAGTGTTGCATAGGGATGTTATCAAAACCCAATGTATTCTCTATGAACACCTGCTTCCCTTAAATTGGCATAGATTTTTCCATCGCATCAACATTTTTGGTGGTAGTTTATTAATCACTATCTGGATGTTGTAAACATATAATAATATGAATCAAATACAATTGATTATGAAGTGAAATTGGGATTTCAATTAAGTTAATAAAGCCGATTATAGCAATGATGGAAAATGATTGCAACCTACAGACAAAGCTATTGATGTACAAATGAGGACCTAGTGGAACAAAATTGATTAATAACCAAAGAAAAAATAATTCACAAGAATGGTAACATAATAGGCATTTCAAAAAGACTTATTTCCATATCAATGTATTAAGAGAGCCCTTTGGGAAATTAAAGCTCTTGAATAATTTTAAAGACTTCTTATGATCTCACTATGATCACTGCAAAAATCAGGCAGGTATTGAACGGTACATCCTGCTAGCCTGCATCAGAAAAGTTACCTTAAAAAGAATCAACACTTGATTCATCCTTTGTTTTAATAATTACTGTGTAGTTACAATTTTAAGTTTTGATAACAATTTATAAATATTTGATAAAATATACAATGAAATATTAAGTTTTATAAGTTTTGGTTACATTTTCCAAAATAAGACAAACGTTTTGTTTATTCTGTACATGACATTGTGTTCCCTGTTTTAGGCAGATTCACTGTAAGTGAACTTTTTCCAGGACAGATTATCCCTCAGTAATGAGGACCTGCTCTTCTGTAAACCATTAGCTCTACACTTTGGAAGAGACTATGAAGAAGTTCAATGACACATGGCCCCTGTGCTAAGGAAGTATTTGGGTTAGTCAAGGGATATCACTTTTTTTAGTTTTCTTATGTCTCTCATGACATGCACACTATTTTAAAGGGGTAATCAAGGATTTTTTTCCCCCTAATCTTTTTTCCTTATTCCCAACAAATAGTTCCAAGTTGGTGGAGATAATGAGTTTAAGGATTGCAAATTTGAGGTGGAATTTTCAGCACTTTATCAAACAAATGCTGTTTATGTTTCCTTGTTTGCATTATATAAAGATTCTTATTTATTGTTGCTGCTATTTGATGGAAGGGAAATGTTTTATTGCTGAGATCTTTTACAAATAACGATGATATAAACTTAGAGGGAAGTTGGCTTTTTTGAGGAAGTTTTATTATGACATTTGACTATGGAGAGTGCATTTGAAGATTTTATTTTTAGAGTATATTTTTTCTTATGAAACTTGTTGGAAAGAAATGGAGGCCTTTGTTATAACATTAAAATGATTTAAGCTTTTTATCTGTAAGAATGAACATAAAAGGGAAAATTCTGAATGTCTGTGGTGTAAAGGAGTTGTTACTTATACTCACACCTTAGCCAGGGCAGTTTCAGAAATGATCTTCCTAAATAAACATTAAATGATTATCAGTTCCTTTCAAGATATATTGCTAGCCAGGATTTTATTGTTACTAGTAGAAATTCTTCTCTCTACAAAAACTGTCGAGTCTTTATGAATTGTATCTATCATCATAATTTCTCTCTCCGCTTTTACCTCCATCTGATTATGTACGAGGACAGAGGCAGATAGTTGCTCAGGTGAAGAATATTCATAACCTATGTGTGTTACAACTGCTTTTCTAAATCAGAACTTAATGCCTGCAGTCTTGCTCAAACATCCAATTTGATCTTTGGGATCTCAGTTACTTAGGATCTCAATTTGAGGATCAGATGTGCTGGACTGCTTTCTAGCACAAAACAAAGTTTGCACAAAGCAAAGTTTGCTCAAGGTAGGTAAACTGGTTTGTTTATTACCCAGGAAAAAAAATACAGCAAGTTCACAGTTTCTGAATAAGATTAAGAAAAACAAATTTAAAAAACAGGGAAGTTTCTATTGATTAAATACATTTTTCATGATGAAACTGTGTAGTATACATTTTAGAGGTAAAAGAAGACTTGAAGGTGGTTCAAACGAAGCTTCACTGTTCTTCTGATAACTAGGTGACCATCTGGGTCCTAAACACAGAAGGAATATTCTCTTTTGATCTAAATGTGACTCCTTAGTTATCCAAGGTAGAGGGCAAATTTTTTCTTAATCCTACATTTTGCAGACTACCTAGAAGAGTGCTGTTCCTCAAACATCTCCCTTTACAAATCATAATCAACAGACAAGGACTCCCTCTCTTTCTGCTGCTGCCCTAAATGTTCAACTGCCTGCATTGCTCCCTTCAATCTAAGTCTTGGCAGGGCCACCTGAGCTCCTCCAGAGCTTTCTAGACCCCATGGCAGATGCCCAGCGTCACAGGCACAGTCTTATCATGGGGCTCCCTGGGACTTCTCCCTTCTCCTTTGCCAAAAGTGCTGACCCAGTGTCCATCTTTGCTGAGGGCAAAACTGCCCTTTACCGCAAGAGATGTTCTCCTTCAGTGATGCAGAGTGGCTTTCTGTGCTTTTCTGCCTTTAGTGGAATGATTAAGAACAGGGAAAAAAAAATCTGTCTCGGGGCATACACTTTATTTTATTTTTTCAAGTCACTTATTCTTTTTTTATTTTTTCTTTAAGTATCATTGATATACAATCTTATGATGGTTTCGCATATGCAACACAGTGTTTTCAACATTCACCCAAATTATGAAGTCCTCACCCCCTCCACTGCGGTCACTGTCTATCAGTGTAGTAAGATGTTATAGGGTCATTAATTGCCTTTTCTGTGCGGTATGGAAGGGCATACACTTTAAACCCATTTGCTGCTGTCTTCTCATAGGCAGAAGAGAAGACTGAAGTCAATTTTACCATTTCTCCCATTTTGCCCCATGAAAATCTGAGGTTGCCAGGATACAAATCTCCTGGCAGAGTGGTTATTATTCTTCCCGATACCCTTTGTTCTTGAGAGGGATTAATATTTACAGACACCTTTCAATTCAGCAGGAGGAGCCCTGACTCTATCCCTCCTGATTCCCCACCCACATTTTCAACAATCACAATAGTCTATCCTTCCAGCAAAAAGGGAATCAGCTTCCCCACCATGATCCTCCTGACCTAGAGCCTTAGCATTCCAGGGTACAAGCCAATCCCTCGTGATTTTTTGGGTGCATATTCTGCTTTTTATGTTCATATGCATTTTATGTAACTACTGTTTTTTTTAAAAATCAACACAGATATTTATAATCCACCAACATTTATAGAATATTTCCCATGTATCAAGACCTATGGTCTTTTTTTGAGCTTTTTGGTATTTGAGTTTTATGGTAGTGATTCAAAGGCAAGGAAAAATGAAAAGCAGCAATGATTAGTCGGCCAACATGTTGGTCTGTCTCATTCTGCCTTATGCTCCCTCACACGTGCTCTCTCCCAGTTGCCACACCCCCACAACACCTTGTCCCAGATGGCAGTGGGGGCCAGGAAACAGGAATTACTCAACTCTGAAAGGCTTTCTCAGTGTATGGATGAATGGTTGGGTAGTCATGTGTTCACTTTACTATTTTTAGTGTTTTGTTTTAGGCAGCATAAAAAAGCTAGCAGCTTTTGGCCTACAGATGTCTGTTTCTACTATTATTGGGTGAAAAACAAACAATATGGCAGCCACCAATTTTGATTGGTGACAGCACAGATTAAATCGCTTCTCTGTCAAAGGCCTCCACTTTCTTTCCATTTCATGATATAATATAACACAACAACATGAAACAGGTCCTTATTGTGGTTTGGTTTAAAAGCCCTACATGATTTCACTTCTACCTACTATTCTGACTCTACCACCTGCCATTCTTTAACTTTTCCTACAATCTTGCGAGCAATGTTAGCTTCCTCCCTCTTTCCTGAGCATACTGGTGTAGTCTTATCTCAGGGCCTTTGCACTTACTCTGCCCTCTGGCTGGATCTCCCTGCCCCCTGATATCCAGTGGGCTTTCTCCCTCACTTATTCAGATTGTTGCTCAAGCATCACCTTACAGAGAGCCTTCCTCAGCCACCCTTTCTAAACTAGTTCCTCTTTCCTACTCCCATAATCAGTATTTTTCCAAAATAGCATTTACAATCTTTCATTGTATTTTTGTTTATTATCTGTTTCCCAATCAGAATATAAACTTCATAAGCTTGGATTTTGTTTATGGCCTATAATCCCAGCACTTAGAACAGTACCTGCGATGAAGTAGGCGCTCAAACGAGGCAGACACTGTCAGTGCCACTCCCTTGGACTGTACCATTCAAATGTGCTCTGACCAAATTCCAACTGCCAGTATCTGCATCTCCAAACTTGCGGGTGCTTTCCAGAAAGTATAGAGGGTCATTTGCCCACCTATGCATTCGATTAGTGGATTTACACCCCAGCTCCCTGCCAAAGAGCAAACCTCAGTCTATGGCTTCTAAGCATTTGCTGCATAAGTACTATACATCCCTTGCCTTTCAGTAGGGGGTAGGAGTAAGGAGATGGGCGGGTACTTCTGAGACTCAGGTGTCCGTATTATAGTAATACAACTATTAGTGGCTACTTTCCCTTCTTAGTATCACTTTATCACTCCCCTGCCAGCTTGCACCTCTCAAGAAAATATTTACCTTCAAATTCTTATCTCAGGATCTGCTTGGGGGCAACCCAAACCATGACCATACATATCTGTTATTGCTGAATGAATTGCTCACAGTGGATTCTGGATACATGTCTTTAAAAAGGCTGGAGATGGGATACTTTGCAGCAGAGTTACAGGAAGGTGGAAAGTTAGCTCAGCAACCAAAAGATGGGGATACTACCCCCTATGGAGGAGACAAAGTGGTTATGGTATGAATACAAAAAGAAAATGAACTTTTAGCAGCATCTGAGAATCAGTATTTGTAGCCGAGGCCTCGGAATCTTCAAGAGTGAGCACAGAAGCAAGTACACATCATGCTGACTTCATGGGTATGAAACCTGTGCAGTTGCTTGGAATGACCCTGTACTTGGTCTAAAACTCTGTCATTGCCATCTTGAAATAATCAATAATTTTTTAGCAAGGAGCCCTGAATTTTCATTGTGTACTGGGCCCCACAAATTATGCAGCCCACCAGAGGTGCACACCATATCTCATTACAGTTGAGGACAAGAAATATGATATTAAGGATTTGGAATGAAAAAAATAGATTTTATAGAGGTAGGTGGTAGGTCCCTAAGAAATTCTAAGGACCTTCCCATAGTCTACTTTAATTAAAAGTGCTCATTTCTTATTTCAGATAATGATAGCAGTCTTGGAAGCAGAAATAAGTGATCTGACAATATTTCATGATACTAATTACTTGGTATAGATTGTTAAACTCTTTTTGTATGGATGTGAAATATAGTCTTAGTTTATAGTTTGATTTATTTGGAGAAAAAAATACAGCTGATACCAACTAGGAAACTATGATGGAATACTTACAAGAAAGTCCTGTTTGTCATTTTCACTGACCTATAATTTCTGCTTTTGTGATGTGGGCCCTATTTGCTGCTGGTGACTTTACATTGATCATTCATCTGACTTTTCGGTTGAATGACTGTCAAGAATTTTTTATATTTCCATTTGGACAGCTGACATGTGAGATGCTATTTTAAAAATGTTGATTTTGTTTATTTCCATTTAAAATAGTGGAGATTTTAAATAGTACATTTAAATACTAAAAAAAGATGTCTTTTGATATAAAAAAAATTCTCTATGTGAGAAAAAATGACAATTATCCCTTGTAGGAAATTTTGGTCTGTGGATTTTCAAGCAGAGTGGCAAGTAAGTAGAGTAGTACAGCATTTTCCACTAACTCAAAACAGATATCATGTGATGATGGGTGTTACATCTGTAGCTGACACCCACTTCAAAGAACAGGTGCATCTAGATGTTTAAAGAAGAAAAAGCAGCTCTTGTGCCAGCATACAGCAGCCTTCAGGAAGTGACAAGGAGGGGCAATGGGAAGACTGGCTCAGAGGCAGCTCGGGGTCACTATGTCAAGAAGATACATCACAGAACTTAGATTCTCATTGCATTTTCTCCTGCGTGAGCCTTTAATTGCCAGAGGCTAAAATGATGAATGATAACATTTATTAAAAAGCAATGACTTTACTTGCAAAAGAATGACGTTTGGCCTAACCATACATCATTTATAAAAATTAACTCAAAATGGGCAGAAGACCTAAGTGTGAAAGATAAAATTTAGAAGAAAACAGGAAAAAGTTTCATGACATTGCACTTGGTAATGATTTCTTGGATAAGACACCAAAAACATAGGCTATAAAAGAAAAAATAGAGTGGACTTCATCAAAATGAAAAAGGTTTATGCATAAGAGGACACAATCAAGAGAGTGAAAGGCAACCTACAGAGAAAAGAAAACAATTTGCAAAAATCATTTATCTGACGAAGGATTAATATCCAGAATATATAAAGAACTCCAATTTAACAATAACAAAACAAAGAAGAACTCAATTCAGAAATGGGCAGAGGACTTGAATAGACAATGTACAAATGGCTAATAAACACATAAAAAATACTCAACTGATCATTAAGGAAATGCAAATCAAACCACAATGAGACATCACTTCACACCCGTCAGGAAGGCTATTATCAAAAAACAAAAAATAACGAGTGTTGTCAAGGAAGTGGGCAAATTGGAATCATTGTGCATTGCTGGTAAGACTGCACTGCCGGTGACAATGGTGTAGCCACTGTGGAAAACATTATGGTGGTTCCTCAAGAAATTATACAGAATTATCATCTAGCAATTGTACTTCTGAGTATATGCTCAAAAGAATTAAAAGCAAGGACTCTGACAGCTGTTTACACACAGTGTTCACAGTTGTTATTCACAGTTGTCAACAAATGTCTGTGAACAGATAAGTGGATAAAGAAAATGTAACATATACATACAATGGAATATTATTTGGCCTTGAAAAGGAATGAAGTGAACACATGCTACAAAATGGAAGAAACTTGAATACTTTATGCTAACTTGAAGTAAGGCAGACGCAAAAGGACAGCTGTTACATGATTCTGCTTAAAAGAGGGGCTTAGAATAGACAAATTTTCAGAGACAGAAAATAGAATAGTGGTTACTAGAGGCTAGAGGGGTGGGGAGTGAGGGAGTTATTTTTTAATGGCTGCAGAGTTTCTGTTTGGGATGATGAAAAAGTTCTGGAAATGAATACCATTGATGATTGTACACCACTGTAAATGTACTTAATGCCACTGTGCTACACACTTCAGCATGGTTAAATTGATAAATTTTATGTTATGTTATTTCTACCACAATTAGAAAAACAGAAACCTTTCAGACAGAAAAAGATAATGACTTTATAAGGTGTTTTAAAAATAACATATGTGTATTTTAGGCAATAGAGAAAAGTACCCAGTGGGAAGTGACAAGTTTCCTAATTGCTTCACAGGACAATGAACATCCCTTCAGACATGTCTCTACATTTTTTTAAGATAGTGGAATAAATGGATAAATGGAGTGATAGTTTAATGGACTGAGACACAGAATTATTTATCAAAAACTGATTTATTTATATAAATTGTTTTCTAAATAAACAATTGAGTAAGAATGAGATCAGGTGACACTACTAATTTTAAAATAGAAACTTTATATTTAATTTGATCTAAATATAACACAAGAAGAAAAAGACCAAAATGAAACTGGAGGAATTATGGAAATTCAGAAAAATGTTTCTCTTTGCCACAAGGAGATTCAGGTGAAGAAAACAGGTTAGAATCATATACTTTTTAAAGCTAAATGCTTCAATTTTGAACAATGAATGAACTGCCTTCATGTAATGAAGGAAAGGTGAAGATTTCCATCTCTATTCCAATCTCCCATTTTTTTGTTGTTTATATTATTTTATTTTACTGGCATTTATAGCATTTACACCCTATTCTGAAAACACAGTACCTTAAATTGTTTGGTTTTAATTATATATTTAAATGGATTTAGGGAATCATCATTGGTCTTTACCTCTGTTGTTGAGACTTTAGTCTTGATTCATCTCTAAGTTGGTTAGTTTTCATTGTTAAAGTAGGTTTTTGAAGAAGGGCTCTATTCTTTGAATGCTTTCACACTGAAGAATGCCTGTACCTGTATATTTGGATGTCAGATTGGCAGGTACAATATTCTTGAGTCATAGCTTCCCTCCCTTGGGGCAATGTAAGCGTTGTGTTACAGTACTGCCCATACCTGAGACCTGAGTGATAAATGCCACCCCCGCAACAAACACCCTCCCCTGGCAGTTGACTTGCCTTTACTGTCTCGATTCCAGAAGAATTCTTTCCTTGGCCTATTGAAGCTCAATAATTTAACCAGTGCGTGTCCCAGTGTGGAAAATCTAAACCAATTTTTCTAGTGTATTGTGTCCCTTTACCTGAAGAATCGGCTATTCTTTATTTCAGAAAATATTGCCGAATTACATCTTTAAATAACTTTTTCATTAAATTTCTTGAAATGCTGTTTCAAGGACCAAATTATCTATGCATCGAGTTAATTATCTGTCTTCTAATTACCTAATTATATTTGACTTCTTATTTCCCCAGTTATTTTAATTTCTTTATCTTTTGGATTCACAGTAAATATTTCAAGCTCTATTTCATTCCAATATCAGGTAATTCAATATTCATATGTATATATATGTATATATACATATTTAGTTTCTTGTGGCCTATGGATTTAAAATCTACAATGGTATAATTTTGGTTCCCAATTTATTTTTTTCTTGAGAGCAGAAGTCAACGTGCTGTTTTCGTAAAGGGTCAGAGAGTGAATGTTTCAGGCTTTGTGAGCAATATATGATCTCTGTCACATATTCTTTTTGTTCTTTGTTTTGTATAACCCACCCATCTTTGTTGTAGTCATGGGCCATACAAAAATAGCTGCTGTTTGTTAGACCCGTGCTCTAGAATCACTTTATCAGTTCATTCTATAGTTTATCAGCTTGACTTTCTGTTTTGTTAATTAAATCTATACCCTTAAAACATAATTCTATATAAAAAGGTACTCAAGAAATATCTTCTGTTTCTTTTTCCTTTCAAACAAGTTTCTTCACCTAACTTTGCTGCTAAAATATTTCCTCCTTCATCCCTTTTCTTCTCTTTCTTTTCTTTTCTTCTTTCTTCTGCTTCCTTCCCCCCTTCTTCCTGCAGTGTGTTTGTCTAGTTGCCGTGACATCTTTTCCTCCTGTTCATGGTTTACTCAGATGGCTTCAGCGCTCTGCCTTCTGTAATAGATCACGTTTGCCCGAATACTTTCCCACTTATCTCTGGGACCTATTTCTTCTTTCCCCTCTAGGCTAATGTTTGCGGGTGGTTTAATTCTTTCAGTCAACTTTTTCTGCAGAATAACAGCAAAGAATGAGGGAAAAGAGAATGACCTTGATCCCGGCTGGTGCGGTCCTTGGTGGGAAATCTTGTTCTGCAGTGTCTTCTTAGGGCCTTAGAAATGTGCTGCCGCGTGGCCCACTCCCGTTAGCCAGCCGTATAGCCCCTCTGCGGGCCCTGTGCTACCGATCCGAGACCGCACCGCACCCTGCAGGATGGACGCGCTGATGGCTTTCTGCCTCAGCCAGACTGCCAAGGAGATTTTAGGTGCTGCTACTCTTTAGGAATTTCTCTTAACTTTTCCCACAGCTACCAGTGGGCACCCTCAACTTACTCTACAAGATTTTTAACTCCTCTATTTTACTCCTTACTGTTTTTGTCTGGGGAAGAAGTAGAAGCTATGCAAAGTCATGTTGTGCCCCACCAAGAATTTTCCCCTCCTATTCATCACTTTTCTAATTTTATAGTCCAAGTTTATTTACTTTTGTAATATGTTTAGAAGGGAGATTATAGTCCAAGTTTATTTACTTTTGTAATATGTTTAGAAGGGAGATTCTGTGATTCTGCTACATTCCATAGTTTCCCCCCACAAGTCCTTTTTAAAAGTATCACCACAGTCAGGATTCCTATATGATCAATACCAACAGAATGCCTATGTGTGTTAACTGTAAAAGCTATGGTACTTCAAATTAAATAAGTGTTACAATACTTTAACACCATTGCCAGACTATAATAAAATTATGACTATAATTAAATAGGTAGCATAATGTTGGGGGAAATCAAAACAAAAACAGAGAATCACAGGATTGGAAATGACTTTTGAAGAACACATTTTGACCATGTATTTTCTCTGGGGCACTGGGCTGGCTGAGTGTTTGCAATCTGCTGTAAAGAGACTGGATAAGTATAGCACCAAACACACACACACACACACACACACACACACACACACACTTATGTACACCTACAAACCACTCAGCAAAAAAAGGCAATATGTACCAAGAGACAGTCTTTTCTCAGTTCTCAGTGAAAGAGAGGATGCTAACATCTGTAGAAAGGCCAAAACCTACTAGAAAGAAAGGGAATGTGATCTAGATTTTGAAAGAACTTATATGTCTCTTCCATGATTTTTAAGTTAAAAGAAATTATTCTTGGCTCACAAATTGCACTATTTTAAACATACCATGATTCTGGGCCCGAATCACATAGGTAATACTTTCAGAAATATTATGGGAAAAAACAAACATTTTACAAATAAGTAGAAATGAGTCCAACACCTTGTTTTCACATATATTTTCATCTAAATGGCTTAATTCACAGCTTTCGCTAGTATCATGTTCTATAATCTACAATCTTGTTTTCTTTTACCAAGCAAAAGTATTTTGATTTTAAGCATTTTGAAGAACAATGTCTTACTAGATCACTAATGGACAAGTTGTGGATCCTTAGCTATAAAAAACATGTCAAAATGACAAATTTTTGGAAGAAAATCTGAGGGAGACTTGCTAAGAAATTTTAGAAAATAAAAGCAATGGATGACATTAGTTTTGGGAGTTTTTAAAAACTACTATAAAGCCACCATGATTAAAATAATGTGATGGCACAGGAATAAACAGACAGAACAATAATACAAAAAGTACATAAATACAATTGGACATAGGATGTAGTATGTGAACAATGTGGCATTTCAAATCAATGGGAGAGGGATAGTTATTCAATGAGTGGTGTTATAACAAATGGCTAATCATTCGAGGGAGAAAATATAGCATATATATTCTTTTATACAGGATATAAAAGTCTTTATGTGTAATGTCCAAAAGCAGATCTCAGAGATACTGTTTTTTAAATGTTAAACTAAAACCTTTAGGTGCCAGAGAATAAATGTTAATATTTTTATAACCTTTGGTTAGAGTGAGAATTTCTAAGTTTGGTGCCAAATGTAGCAGATTAAATTGTATAAAAATGAAAATGTTGAGGTTTTTTTGGTAACAACATCAAAAATTAAAAATCAAAAGAAAAGAGACTGATGAAGATATTGCTACATATATAACAAAGGAGTATTACATAAAGTGTTCACAGAAGTAAATAATTTAAAATGTCCAATGTAAAAATGATGAAGAAGTACATAAACAGGTATTTCACAAAGAAGAATATAAAATGAGAGATACATATATTTTAAAATTTGGGTATCATTAGTAAACAAATAAATGCAGGGTTTTAAAAACTTAGCAAGATAATCATTTAAAGAAAAGCAACAACAAATGTGCAAAGATTGTTTTTACTGATAACACTTACTGTTGGCAAGGGTCATTCACTGCCAGGGCACTTTGGAGAACATTAAAAAACATTTAAAACCTTGATCAAATGATTCCACTTCCAGAATTTTCTCCTAAGAACTTAACTATATCTGTGCACAGGAATCTTCTTAGCAATATTATTTATAATAGTGAAAAAATTATGAACAACCACGTGTTCAGTTAACTAAATTATTGTGTACCCATACAATAGACTTTCACACAGCCTTTTAAGGTGATGTTATTAAGAATATTTAATGACTGAAAATTTTCTGTTGTTGTAGTAAAATGCAAATTACAAATATCGCCTACATCAGAACATTCCTGTTGTTTTCCACAGGTCTGTGCTTTTCTCAGTGATGGCATTTCTGAAAGTTTTTATTGCATTCTTTTTTTTATTCCTTGTACTTTCTAAATTTTCTTCCATAGCTCTTATAAAGTGAAAAATGTTAAATTTTTTGATAGTAAATGTCAAAGTTTGTGCCAGTAAGTGTCTTCTGAGGGAACGCCCTGATAACATTTTGTGGTTTTGATATAACAACATCTGTTTTCCAGAGTGAATTTAATCCTGTAGTGTCAGTAGAGTTCCTTAATCAGAAAGACCAAATTGCTTTGTTCTCCTGCTATATCACAAAATTATTTTCACAATTAGACTTAAAAACAGAACTAAAAAATAGTGTGCACTGAAAGTGTGATGATGGTATTAAAGGAATAGAAAGTTATTTAATTACCCCTAGTAACCATATAGGAAAAGAGCAACAGTGAGTTTCTGGACAGGCTGGACTTGAAATCTGAAGACCCAGGGTTTGCTTTCATTTGTCCCATCAGCTGGAAGTGTGCTTTAGAACTAATGAGAATAATAAAAATAACTACAGGCATACTATTATTAGCCTCTTGATCACTAAATATTACTTTCTGCAGCCCTTTGTTATCTCTATTTCTTGCAATTTCTTTCTCAAGGTACTAAGTATCCCTATTTCACTGATGAAGAAACCGAGGTTCAAAGAGTTTGCTGACTGTGACCCAACTTCTAAGTTGCAGAACATGGTGTGATATTATTTCCAGTTTGCTTCATTCACTAAAGCCTTGATCATCCCCAATAAACATCAATGAAAAGCAGTAGCTTTGGTTTACTTTGGAGGCAGTGGCTTATAAAGAAAGATTCACTAAACTTGATCAAAAAACTTGCATTGCTGTTATAATGCTCTTTAGCAAATACTTAATAAATACCTCCAAACATAGGCACTATGTTAATCATGGAGTACATGGTTGTTGGAAATGATCCCTGCTCTGTAGAATCTTAAAATCCAGAGTGCTGGGTTCGGATCTCAGGCCCTTCATTTACTCACTGTGTGGATCTTGGGCTTTAACTTCTCTATGTTTTAGCTTTTTTATCCATAAAATGAGATCAATAATAATACCTCAAAACTTGTTAGGTAGATTGAAAAAGTTATATGTAATATGCTTAGAATAGTATTTAGCACTTATTAAAGTGCAAATATGTACTGATTGAAATAATATATATATATATACATATACACATACATATGCACACAATCTAGTGGCTAGTTATGTAATGTTAATAGTGTTCATTGATAGAACTACTAGTCCACTTTGAATTTGTACATGTGTATTCCTTCTAGCCACATCCACTCTCTTGAGCAGTGGCCCTATGTATATATTGAATTCATTTATGCCTTTTTACTACTGGTCTTCTGCTGGATTACAGTATCTGAAAAACTGGATCAATATTACCAAACTCATCAGTTCATTGGCTGGGCTGAATGACACAGGTATTTGAAAAAATTTTGTATTAAAATGTGTGCTGATTATTAGCATGGATCAACCAGTTGTCTTCTCAGTAGCTTTCTTTAAATATAGAATTTAAGAGAAAATTAAGGACTAAACATAATAAGTAGGGTTAAATCTAGAACTGGTTCTCACATGGTAAGTGACTGAGACACTGTTTCTTTTAAATATGTTCCAGACACACAATATAATATGAATAGATGTTTTTCTAAAATTTTACAGACTTCTGTGAGTAGGTAGTGGGGCAAGTCTTATTTTAGCATTTTAACATGCTTGAACACCAGCCTTTTAATTAGTTTGTGATATCATACAAAGTTCTGATTATGTATCCCTGCCTAGGTTGGTAGGCACAGAGAATATATTCATACATACATAAAGTCAGAAAAGATAGTCCTATTTAATAAATAATAATTAAACAAACATACATGAAGAAACAGAGGAGTAAGTGACTTGGTTAAGCACATGGTGTAAATTAGTAGCAGGGCTAATTAATGAAGCAGTGAAATCTTGGCTAAGTAGTTTTCTCCCCACGAAGTCAGATGAGATTGTTAAAATATAGATGCAGAAACATACACTTCCTCTCTCAATTTAGTTTATTTTTCTATGTCTTCATTGCAATTCAAGAGAACATAGTGAACAACAAACTGTGATGTGCCAAGTACCATGGTAGATGCATAGAATTATAAAAGAGAACAAGGACCAGGCTCAGGAGGTAATCTAGTCTTTGGAGGATATGCTTTTGCTTTTCGTTAGAGTTTTCAGGTTATTTCCATATTCATCAATTATCAGGCATTAAAAAAATTATTTAATGGAGAGTTCAGTTGCATCCAGTCTACCTGTCTGATGAAACACTCAATAATGAACAAATGCAGTACTGAGAATATCTGAAATGGTTATTATCTCAGAAGTTTCTCGGCCATAGGCCAGGCCATTTTCACTTAAAATAAAAGTCATGAACATGTAAAAACTCATTTACTATGAAACTGATACTGGTTTTTAAACAGGTTAATACTTGTTTAAACAATAAAAATGTCTCATAGACGTTTCCCTCCCTCCTTCTCTTCCTTTGCTTATCTTTAAGTGCTCAATGTTTGAAATATATTAAAATAGCATTTTTATAATATATCTTTAAAATTCAACTTTACAGTTAACTTACAATTTCATTTTTTAAATTCTTTTAAAAAATGATCTAGAATGGAAACTCAAAATACATCCTGTATTACAAAGGTGTAACCAAGTCTCAGGTTAGACCTGAAAGTCCCAGAGTACTTAATCTTATTTACATTAAACAATGGAATAAAAATCCATCAAAGCCTCAGGGTTTAAAAAATTGTTTTTGGAAGTAAGAAAACCTTAATTTAAGCATAAAGATAATTATCACGCTTAAAAAAAATAAGTAGCAGTGAATCACCAAGGACCATTTTACTATGAGTCATAATGATATGTGGTCAGAGTCTTTAGCAAGTATACATTTTTTTTTTAAAGAATACCCTTTGGTGGTTTTCTTCTGCCTCCGGATTTTTCATAATTTGGCATTGCTCTCTGGGGCTAAGATGTTTCATCTCTAGAAGATTCACTACACTATAAATACAGTCCTTGTGGTTCACATGGTACAGCAGAGTTGATCACCGAGATGAGTCCCCTCCAGTGTCACCTACTCAGCTTCTTCCTGCACCCCATCCTCTCTCAGGTACAGACACGTAAAATATTGAGTTGATAAACAGGATGGCTTAAGGTGAAAGGTGAGAAGAAAAAAAAGGATAATATGAAGTTGTTTGAGAGTAGATGTATCACATCTTGGTATCCCCACCTTGTGACCAACACAGTTACTCTGCCTATAACAGGACATCAGTAAATGTTCGTCGACAAAGAGAATGAATGAATAAAAGAGTCATCTTTGAGAAGAGTGTGTAGCCTCTTTTATTGCATTTTGGAAAGCAATTTAATTAAAACAAAGTTGTAAATGAGGACATTGGAATAATAACATAAGTTAATGGTTCTTTATAAGACATATAAAACTTCCACATCATTTATTGTATTTGAACTTCACAACACTATTGTTAAGGAAGCAGATGTTATTATAGGTGGAAAATATAAGTTTGACGATCAAAAGACAATGTTTTCCTTCAGTGTCTTACTAACAAAACCCCAACCTGTGGGAGTGTCTGTCCTCTGGAGAGCATATCATTAGTTGTGGACATTGTGGAGCAACGTCATTCCAAAGGTTAGATTTATACCAGTTTAAAGATGAAATTATTAGTCTCATGAGTAGCCTTTATGTTTATATGGATGCAATGGTGGGGAATGGGATGGGATAGAAGCTTATAAACTAATATTATGCAAACACTAAACATTTAATGAGGACTTACTATGTGCCAGACATTTTGACAGGTCCCTTCTCATACATTTTCTGTATTTCACAAATGAACAAATTGAAGGTCTTTGATATTGGGTGAGTTTCCCAAGGCCACACAGCAAGTATGTGGCCAAGGGTAGAATTCTGGCATCCAGAAGGTATGATAAACATTTCTGCCTTAAAGAGCTTGACATTTTGTTGGACAAAAGACCATGACTTCCACCCATCAACTAAATAAATAGAGATATAGCACAGAACAAACTAAATTTTCCCAATTAATAATTCAGACAGTGCATATGTCATGAGCTGGGGTGTTCATTAAGTTCTTTTGAGCCAACCCTTCAAGGTGAATAGGATTTGGACAGGTTATATGTAAGGGAAAGGTGTTTCAGGCAAAGTAAAATGCATCAGTAATTTGCCAGTTCAGGGGTAAGCGTAACAGAGCCAAGGGGCGTTAAAAGCCTGGGATGATTTCCATGATCATCAACAACCACAGTCTTATATGATTTACGGCTTGGTGCCAGACATGTCAGAAAATTTGGAGGCATTAGATATGTAATACAGGGGGTTGAGGGGGCAAGCGAGGACTGGGATGGTTGATAAAAGTTTCATGGAAGAGCTGGATATTCAGCTCAATTCTAAAGAAATCTTAGAACCTAGATATGTATGTAGACAGAAAGAGGGACCAGAACAATGTTCTAGGTAAAGGCACACTGGCTTTGTGGTGTGTTTTGATAGAGGCAGCATTGCTATGGGCCTTAGATGCCAGGCTAAGGGGTTTGTGCATTTTGAGACAAAGTTTAGAACCATTAAAAGTTTGGAGTTGCCCGTCAAAAAATAGACATAGGTAAGATTTTATGTTTGAAAAATCAGCCTTGTGGTTGTTTCTAAAACTGACTGAAGGAGAAAGAAAACAGCAGCTAGAGTTAGAACCATTAGGAGGCTACTAAAATAATTGAGCACTAGCCTGTGGAATGGCAGTGGAAAAGGGAATGTAAGTGGGATGATCTGAGGACCCACTGGACTTGGACTGGGACAAGGGCAGAGACAAAGAGGGTGCCAACCCTCTGGTCTGGGGACTAGAAGTCTAAGGGCATCTTGGTCAATTGCATGACACGATGTAATATTCAAAGCTCTTCATATTTATGACATTTTTTCACCTCTCACCTTTATGAGGAACCTATGGAGTAGGAATCATTTTTCCTGTTTATAAACAAACAAGTTGAATGTTAACCCAGGGCTTCAGGAACCAGGCAAGTAATGCCACTGAGCATAAGAAGCTGGTGGCAGGGAATGATGGGATTGTGAAGAACTGGAGAGAACAATCCCTGTTTTCCACACTTCACAGATTATGTTTGCTTGACTTTTAACAAATCTAAAACTAGGGTGCATCTTACAATCATATAGTCATTGTCAGTGAGGTGGCAATTGTAATGTTGTTGTTGTTGCCTGTGAGTGTATGAACTTGGCCATAGCTGTTTGTATTATGGTCAATTCAATTTAATTACATGCATTATTGATACTTTGTGCACTGATTTTTAATTGCCATATAAGATATCTTTTAAAAAAGTATGCTCTTATTTGGCATTGAAAGTAAAGGTAAGTTTGCACACAAAAAAAGGCAGGTAAACAAAGCAGTGGGGCCTACGTTTGATGTTAGCTGCATTTGTTTTCTCTTGCTTCTATAACACATTTTCACAAACTTCATGCTTTAAAACAACACGAATATATTATGTTAGAGTTCTATAGATTGGAGGTATGACACAGGTCTCCCAGAGCTAAAATTAAAATGTTTGTAGGACTACGTTCCTTTCTGAAGACTCTAGGGGAAAATCCATTTCCAGCTTCCAGGGGCTGCTCACACTCCTCGGTTCACGGTCTTCTTACTCCATCTTCAAGGCCAGCGACAGTGGGTTGATGCCTCAAACCACATTTCTCCGATACTTTTATACTCATATTTCCCTCTGACTCTGAGCAAAACTGGGAAAGGTTCTCTGTTGATTATGTTGGGTCTACCCAGATAATCCAAGATAATCTTCCCTTCTCAAGGTCCTTAACCTTCATCTTTACATCTTTGCATCTATGAAGTCCTTTTTTCCATGAAAACTAACATATGTTCAGATTCCAAGGATTAGGATTTGGACATCAATGGAAACCAATATTCTGCTTACCACAATAAAGTAAAAGCCAATACTTAAGAGACCCAAAAAAGGAAGTTATCACAAACTAGATGCAGCTGTTATATTGTGCTTTTGCGATATATGCAGAAGATTTTATCACAAGTCAAGCAGCCCAATGAAGTGGAGGGGAAACTACCCAGTCTCTCAGATTGGATATATAATATTCCAAAGCCAAGAGGCTTTCCTAATAGAGATTTAGAATATCAGAGGGATAATAATTTCCTAGATTGTTTAAAATCTGAGCCACATAACTTCTTACTGTCTGAATTACTTCAGCATTTTCTTCCCAATTAAGTTCTAATGGATTTCAACCTGGCTTTGTTAGAATGTTGCCCCATCTTTGACCCTTGACCTCTTCTATTATAAGAGTAAAAGAACAAGACAAGCTTTGCAAGTCAGAGTGTTATTCCTGGGCGAGAGTACGTTAGTGACAATTTCCAGTGTGGGTGGTTTTAAGCTTCTGAAGGATGAATATTTTCCAGTTTGCCTTTCTATCAACATCAAAGACTATTGTCGTATCTGCCCCCATTTATACTGCTTCTATCTTGTATCTATTACATCTGTTTTCAAACTCAAGATCTTTTACAGAGGTCTTGTTTCATATATATTTTTTCAAAAATATCAACTTTTATTTTAAAATGTTAAACTTACTATAGGCTGATCAAGAAAGATCAAATATGACTTCTTTTAACATGTGTATTTGAAATTGGAAAATAGCTGGTATTTTTTAAGTCACAAGAGCATTTCATGAAGATTGTTGCCCTTTTCAAATACTGGAGATCTTCTCTCTCACTCTTCTTAAGACCAGCAAATTCCATTTTAGTTCCAAGCACATGTTTCTTTGGGTTTTCCAAATATTCCATTAGTTTCCTCTCTCCGGATAACATGTTTCTTTTTGTTTGCATCGGAATAGGGAAATCCTGGTGCTTGTCCTGTTTGTCGGCCTAAAAGGACCCAGAGATTTGGACCAGTCTTGTGTTTTCCACCTTTTTCCACTGTGTGGCACTGAGCACATTTTTGAATAAAGATCTTCCTGGGTCAGCTTCTCCCACTTCGTTCACAGAGCCAGCAGCTCTGCCCCTGCGTCCCCGGATAACCCGTAGCAGCTACTGGGCCGCTGCTGGACCAGCGCCAGCTCCCCAAGATCAAGGGTGGCGGTCCCACTGCAGCGCCTGTTTCATATATTTAAGCTTACAGTTAATTAAATGAACATCTTTCAAGTATTTACTGCTGCCAAAACTGTGCTAGAGGCTTCAATGTATGTCAACAAATCATATTTAATTTTCAGAATGCACCCAGGAGGCAGACATCCCAGTACTGGGAGCTGCTCATTTATTCCCAACAGTGTCTCCCCACGAGCATTCACCCAACTGATAGTCTAGTCTTGGCTCCATGTGTTATTGGCCACATCCAATAATCAAATTCCTCCAGTGTCAAAGGCTGGATAATGTGGAGGCTGAGGCTACTGTAAGCTCTAAATGGTAGGTGTTAGAAATACTACAATACACATAGAGCCTCCCAAGGCAGCTGCTTTTAAGAAAACAATAGTCATTTAGATAATTGGCTTCTGGTACTTTTATTTAGCAAAAATCAATGAATTTTTAGTCATAATTTGTGTGAGGTTGCAAATGATTGAAACTAACCATCTTTTAGATCGAAATCCCTGGCTCCTACTGATTTTCTCAATAAATATGATTACTCAATAATTTTTAGCACAGACACATAACTGAAATATTAAATATTAGGCATTCCAAAAATCTGAAGAGATGTAGCTGGCTAGATTGTACATGAGTAAATGAATAAATGTGAAGCAGTTAATTTGTTTATGCAGATTTCCTATTCCCCTTCTAATACTTCTGCTCCCATCTATTGGGACCCACAGATCCTATTTCTTCTACTGGTTCTCATTCTCACTTAGAGTGAAGGTACTGACTGATAAAGGACTAAAGTGCCAGCTCTCCTTGGAGAACACTCAGTTTTAGTGACTTTAAAGCTCTAATAAGCTTAAAAAACAAAGTAAAACAACAACAGCTTCCCCTCCACCACTGGCAAAGAATAACACCTTTAATGGTAGAATTTCAGGAATAGAGACTAGAGCAAACAAACAAACAAACAATTCCTATTTGAAGTCCTTTAAATCTTTATTTTGAGGCTTAAGTTGATTTTCAGCTACCCATTGAGGCCCAGACAATCACTTACAAACATTTTTCTTGTACTAGATCAATAGTATTCTAAGACGAAGAACCGGTCTTCTGAGGTCATTTTTTCTCAGAGTTCAGATGTGAATCCATGTCCCATCACACAGGATCCTAACTATAATTTCAATCAGATTAAAAAATCAACATTCCATGCCCAATCATGTTGGCTTTTCCTGGTGAAGCCCTTGTATTTGACTTTATTTCACGGGGTCTCTAATTACATGCTATCAGAAGTCAAAAGGTGCTGCAGGCTGTTTGTGTCTGCAGTTCTGATAATCACAGCAACTATGCAATATTTAAGGATATCTGAGGGTGGGAGGCAGTCGCTAGTGTCGGTTCAACCCGGTTCCTTAGAATGGGTTGTGTACATTTCTTCCCAACTCAGCTTCACTGACTTCATGTTGATAGCTTGAAATTGGACATGGTGGGAATATATACAACATGGAAAGTGGCAAACAATACAAAAAAATGAATCTATTTATTTTTAGAGAGCTAGCTTACCAGCCAGTTCACCACTGGTGTAGGTAATTTCTGTCTCCCAAAGGAAGAAATATGTACTATTCCTCAATTAATATTTACTCATTTTATCCCAGCTGACCCTAAAATAGGTCAGCTGAGGTATTATCTAAAGAACACGTAAGATCACAGACAACATAAAAAACTACAATCGTTAACAAATATGTATTGAGTGCCCTGTAAGCACTGTGAATGTAGTGGTGACTGAAGTCTGGCATAGCCCCTTGCTCTCATGTACTTCCAATTTGGTGAAAATTGGACACAGTGGGACTATTTTACCATGGAAATTGGCAAACAGCACAAAACAGTTAGCAAAAATCAGAATTAGTTAGTTAATAAATTAATCATTGACTGATGTTAATCAATGAACACAAATAAACGTAAAATTAAGTCACAGTAAGAGTGGTAGTGGAGAGATTCACAGTATTTCTAGCATTTATAAAAAGGATTTGACCTCATTGGGGAATGAAGGAAAGGCCTTCTAAGAGATGAAATCAGAGATTTAAAGAAACAGCAGGAGTTAAATACACAAAGCTGGGGAGGGGCATAGTACCTGGTGCACAGCAGGTTTAAGTTAAATGTTGGGTAAATTTTGTCCTGCTTTTGTACAGGAATCTCTGTTCCACTTTGATAGTAGTTCCTAGAAAACCTGAGTTTCTTTTGATTTCAAAAAATGTCACGCTGGAATGACAGCAGGAGGTGTCTTTTGACTCCTCTACAGTCTTTTAAAAACTGTTTTTCCGGGACCGTTAGCACCTGCTCACTGGAAGAACTCCAGCTCTGTGTGAGATCATATGATAGCAGAGACTTGGTATTTAGCTACACAACAACCACACAAGGAGCTGTGGTTTGTCTAGTTAAAAAAAAAAATTATTTAACTTCAGAAGCCCAGAAACTGCCAGCCTCTGGAGTTGTGACGCTGTCTGTCTTCACATCTGGCTGTTTGGCTGTTTGTTCCCATGTGTACTGGGACTCGAGTTCTGTCTTGACCCTTGACCATAGGGTTCACAGTGGTAAAATTCTCTCAGGGAAAAGAAACAACCACATGATCATTTTTAAAGTGGTGGAACTTAGGACTTGGAGCTGTACGTGGAACGGCAGGGAATTTTGCTTAAAGAAATAAAACCACCATATAGAAAAGGTGTTCCTTTGTTGGTGATGAAAGGGCAGGAAAACATGGAAAGCAGGCAGAACACAAATGTTATCTGGTGAAAGTCATTGGTACATATGCCGGTTGGAGCCTGTGGTGATGTCATAGCTGCCTCGAATGTGAAGGAACAAAATTCACACCTTAAAGAGGCCAAGAGTTCTAAGATTTACGGGTTGGGAAGGAGGAGATGTTTTTCCTTGACCACCTGCAGCACTTGGTCCAGCTGTTATTTCAGCTATCACTGTCCCGATGCTTAGTCCTTAGCACCCCCAGCTTTCGTTCTCATGGAGTCTCACAAAGGATAAGAAAGTTCTATGTCTTAGGAATAACAAGTGTTGGCAAGGATGTGGAAAAAAGAGCACCCTCCTATACTGTTGGTGGGAACGTAAATTGGTGCAGCCTCTGTGGAAAGCGGTATGTAGGTTCATCAAAAAAGCTAAAAATAGAAATACCATACCACCCAGTAATTCCACTTCCAGGAATTTACCTGAAGAAAACAAATGATGTTAATGGTGTGATAACGTTAACAAGTTTAATAAAATGCACTTATCCAGGAATTCGTGCCTCTGTGTGGCTCCCAAGCCTGCTGTCTTTTTATCATGTAGAAACACTATTTTTGATTCTCTGGGTTTCTGTCTTCTTTTTTTCTCCCCCCACCCCACCCATGTTCTAGTCATTGTGGATAGGAATTTAGACTAAGTTATTTTAAATAAGTAAAAATATTTGTTCTTTTCAAATCTCAGACCAATTTTCTCTCATTCCAACAATGAAGTGGCCATAATACTATTTAAGTGTTTTTTTTCCCCAATATTTGAGTGTAGAAAGGTCCATCTCTTTTTATACAGATCATCTACCAAAAAAATTCCTGTAGCTTACATTCAAGGGCAATTTTATTCAGTTCTTACATTTACTGAAAGCAATTTTATAGACTCACTTGTCTATTTGAGGGGAAGGAGAGTCCCAAGTTTACATCAAAGGCATATACCAGTGTGGCTGTTTTAGAAATTGGCTTGCGGTTGTCATCGTCCACCCATGATTTCTCCTGGATAACCTTTGCTCTAACAGCCCAAAGTCAATCACATAGATTCTTGCTTTTTCTTAGGTTTTCTTGGTGAAATTTCCTATATATAATTTTTAATAAAAGATGTCACTAAGGTCATAGTGATTTTACTCATGCTTATTTTGATGATTATAGCATCTCCACGATGTTTATAAAATTTTTATTTGGAGCTCTTTTCTGCTTTCAATTTGCAGCATATATTGTGTTCTCAACAGGTTAGGTAGAGTCCAGTCTGAATTTTAGAAACTGCTATTTATTTATTCACTCATCCATCCATCCATTCATTTTGCTATTCTTCACCAAATTACTGTTTCCTGTATTTGAATAATACTGAAAACATTAGGTCTAATTAGGTTGTTTTCATGGCTATTGCATCATAGATAAAAGTATTGATTTTCAGTATATATTTATTTGAGAATTTTCTTCTGAACAGATGAAGGGTTGAGCAGCTGTAAATAAAACCTATAAAATATTGAAGGAAATATTCATTTTTAAGCCATTATACTTACTGAAAATAGCTGACTACCCTAATCAAATGTGTGAAAACACTCTATAAGTATTGTATATTTCCTTCACAGCAGGAAACAAACTAATATCTATGGTATTAGACTGAAGGGTTACCTTAAGTATTAGCCCAATAGATAGTTCTAAGAATTCAGAGCACTATAAGAACACCTTGTAGCCTGGAATTACTGAAGAGCTTATTTATCTCTGAAGAAATGTACTTAGCATTAATTTTCAGCTTATTTGTACATAAACTCTTTGATTCATAGAAAAAGATGAGGAAATAAAAGTTTCCTGAGAACTGAGTTCTGCTGTAGTAGTTCAGGACACCGTAGCAGGATAAGGATATTTCAGGCAAGGGGGTGTTGGTACAGCAAAAAGTAAATAGGGGTGCCATTATAATTATAGACTTTTTAAAGATAGAAAGAGAAATAATCGTCATGTTTTCCCCAGTCCTTGCTGTGTGTCCTTTTCTAAGCCTAACAAGACCAGCTTGAAGCCCCCATTTGAAGCATTTGTTACTACCTCTGGCTTCACCTCTTCATTTGATGTTTCAAACAATTTCTTTAAAAGAGCATAAACCCTATTCTCTGCAGTTAATGACTATGCAAAAATAACTTATTTTTTGGGTTTCTTTATGCCTTTGTTATTTTTTTCTCTCTGCTAGGTCCTCCAGATAGTAGTTGTTCCAAGAATCTGCTATAAATCAGTCCTCTCAGATGTCAAACCTTAGGAAGATAACCATGGCATGCTGTTGGTGTCCTTGCGGAAGATCTGACCATAACACCTCTTCACTTTTGTTCTTTATTTTTATTCAAAAAGTATTCATGTATTTCTGCACATGGTAGTAAAGACTAGGGAGCAATAAAAATAGGCATTTTATATGATACACAGTGATATAATGAATAATTTAAGATAGTATCCAACACTAAAAGTATGCATGAAAGAAAGCGGTACAAGGAAATACGTGGAAATCATGGTAATATTATCTTTAAGAATGAAGTTTGTTTTCACTTGCTTCTTTGTTTTTCTCTTTAAGGAAATAATAATGTAGATTATTACATTATTGTAAGAGATAAACATCAGAGTGTTTTAAAAAAATTAGTAGTAGGTTTAGTAATTGTATTGCTGTATTTGACTATGCTCTATTGAATAAATTGTGAAGATTCTCTGACAATTGAAAAAAATTGAGTAGTCACAGCTGCATGTCCATCATGAAAATTCAAATAAATAAACACTTGTTTTGCAGACTGTGGCTACTTCTCACAGCAAGACAAAGTGTTAGAAACAATAAAGGAGGTTTTACTGAACAGTATTAAATCTTTAAAATAGTTTTCAGCAAATATTTGTTGACATCTGGAAATGAAATATTGTTAGTGTTCTACATAGCCCTTTGTAAAACAGGCTTTTTTCTATTAGTCTGAGGAACCTGTTCAAGCTAGCTTAAACAAAGGCTGGATGTACCACCATTTAACCACTCACTTATTGGTTACAACCACTTCATTTCTTACCATTACAAATGAGAGCTGCAATCAACATCTTTGTACATATATTCTTGTATTGGCTATGAAATAGATTCACAAGAGTAAGATTACTGAGCTAAAAATATGTATGTATTTAAATTTAAATTTAATAGATGCTATCAAATTGTTTTCCAAAGGTCTTAAAAATTTACATTTCCAAATACAATTTCCCTGCATCCCCACCAATAGTAAGCATTAATACTTTAAAATTTTAGTCTTGTGTGACAGGTAAAACAAAAGGTAAAATAAACTACTGGAACCAATAAGTGAATTTATCAAAGTGGCAGAATTCAAGGTCAATATATAAAAATCAATTTTATGTCTTTATATTAGCAATAAACAACTTGAAAGCATATAGATTACAATAGCATAAAAAGCATGTCATACTTAGGGATAAGTACAACAACTTACAAGCAAATTTTACTGTGTAATGAAAATGACAAAAAAATTCTCAAATTGACCTACAGAACATATACAGTATGAAACCAAATACTTGGTAATAGCAGCAAAATTTAAATCATTAAAAATAATTTCTCATAACTAGATTGAATCAGAATGTTAAAATAGTGCCTAATTTGCATTAAGAGTTAACAGTCAAATATGAATACCAAACAATGTTTGACACAATACAAACTAAATTGATGACTCAAAATATCTAAACATTTATCTTAAAAGTAAGGTGATCTTATATCCTGGTTAGCCAAAGGCAGTTCCAGTATATGCCTTTTGTCCTGATTTAATTATTAATAATGTTCCCTGTGATTCTCAGAACTATTTTGATTTCAATGATAAATTATATGGTCATGTTACCTAATAGAAACTCAGTGGTTTAATTTTACCACATAAATCCAAAAAATTGAATGAGACATAATGATTTCCTTCTTTATATTAAAATGGTACATTCTAGTGAAACATTTTACTTGTTGTTTCTGTTATTTTATATATTTTTTTCTTGAGAATTATCATTAGCACGTAAATTTAAAAGCATCTATTTGGATTAAGAGTGGTTTAATCTCAAAAGTATACAAAAGTTTTGCCCCAACATGACAATGTCCCCTTCCCCTCCATTGTGCTATTATTGTCATACAAATTACATCTTTATAGATTATAAGCTCACCAACACAGTTATATGATTGTTGTTTATACAAGTATCTTTTAAATCAAATAGGGGAAGAAAAGAGTTACAAAAAAATTGCATGTATCTATTATATTCACCTATATATTTTCATTCACTGGTATTTTTATTGTTTTATGTTGACTTGAATTACTGTCTAATGTTCTTTCATTTCAGCTTTAAGTCCTACCTTTAGCATTTTTTTTGTTTTGCTTATTTTTTAATGTTTTAATTTCATCTCTAATTTTGAAAGATAGTTTTGCTGGATACAGAATTTTTGGTGGACAGTCTTTTTCTTTCAGTACTTTGAATATGTTATTATACTGCCTTCTGGCCTTCATGGATCTGATTAGAAGTTACTAAGTATGCCTTGTACATGTCGAGTCACCTTGCTCTTGTGATTTCAAAATTCTCTATTTTTGCCTTTTGACAGTTTGGCAATGATTTACCTAGGTCTTGATGTCTTTGAGTTTACCTTACTTGGAATTGATTGTGCCTCTTGAATGTTCAGATTAATATTTTTCAGCAGATTTGGAAAGTTTTTAACAATTATTTCTTCAAATATATTACTTCTGTTCCTTTGTCTCCATTCCTTCTGAGACTTCCATTATATTGATCTTGGTACAATTCATGTTGTCCTACAGGTCTCAGGCTCTGTTTTGTTTTCTTCATTCTTTTTTCCTTCCGTTCTTTAGGCTGGATAATCTCGATTTATTTTCAAATCCACTAATTCTTTCTTCTGTCAGTTCAAATTTGATGTCAAGCCCTTTTAGTGAATTTTCATTTCAGTTACTGTATATTTCAACTGCAGAATTTGTTTGGTTCATTTTCTTATAATTTCTACTTCTTTCTTGATATTTTTTATTTGATGAGACATACTTTCCCTCAACTCTTTATCATGGTTTCCCTTAGTTCTTTAAAAATATTTGTAATAGCTGATTTAAAGTCTTTGCCTAAGCAATCCAATGTCTGTATTTTCTTAGGGAAGTTTTTATTGACTACTTTTTTATTGTGCATAAGCTATAGTTTTTTGTTTCTTTGTGTGTCTGGTAAGTTTTTATATTGAACATTGGACATTTAAGATAACACAGTGTGGCAACTGTGGAAATCTGGAAACTCATGAGTTGCTGCTACTGCTGTTTGTTTATTTAATATGTTCCAAACTAATTCTATAAAGTCTGTGTATTTTGGTGTGTGTGGCTGAAAAAGTCTCTGCTCAGTTAGCTTAGTGGTCAAACAGTGACTGGTCAGAGATTTCCTTAAATGCCTTCAACTTGTAAATCTACCCTTTGCTCAGGGGCTCTGCATGTGTGGATGTGTGTGTATTTGTATGTGCTGAGGCATACTTTTAAATCTCAAGTAGACAGTTTCTATTACGTAAAAAAGGAATTACTTTTTATACATATACCTTCTGTTTCTTAAGCTAAAAGCAATGTAAAAATCCATAAAACATTTTTAAACAACAAAACTCAACACTACTTCTCTCTAGTCTATGCATTGCCTTTGTTTCCTAATTTAAAAAGGAATGACTGCCTTACTGTGCTCAGACATCTCAAGGACCAATGTGGCAATGCTTACAAACATTTGCTTTTATGGCAAAATGCTTGTTATTCACAGAAATAAATGTCAGCCTTATATTAGACTTACAGTATAAATAATTGAGCATATACAAGTCTTGAACAGATTGCTTGTTTAAATATCATTGTTAGTATAAAAAGTGTTACAGTGGAACCACACTTCCAACAATTTGTTACAATACTGCAATGTGCCCTCCAGCATATGGAGAGACAATGTTTTAGAATGTTTTTAAGTGTTCTGTTGAATTCAACATCTGTTTGTGTGTACTCTAAGGCATGATTAGACATTTAATGTTCTTTAAATTAATAAAAATTCTGAAGGCACTGTGAATAGCATCCATAAAAGTTTACTTCATCTAATTTAAAGTAAAAGGTTTTGAGGGAAACACATGGTTAGAATTTGAGGGTACAGTTTCTGAATTTCTTTTTGGACACTTTAGCACACCACTTTTTATAGTAAAACACATGCTTAATGCATGGAAGCTACTGACTTTTGCAGTTCCTTATGTGAGAGACTAAATCGAAGGGCCTCCCCTGCAAATAAGGCATATCATACATACAAGCATGCTATTAAATTGGCCTCAATATTTGTGACTTGTTTTTACCATATTTCACATAATTAGTAATGTCTGAATTAACTGCATAATTTTAACTGAATCAAAATTTCATACCAGGGATATGTAATTGCACTGGCTCAGTAAATATGCTTAGATATCTCTGAGTCACAGTAGTGGACACAGTCAAGGCTCAAACTGAGATTTTTCCTCTACATACTGAACCAGCTAGACAGTATACCTCACCTTGAGGCCGAGTCCCAGCTATATAAACCTCTTCCTCTGAGCCCCTGTGGCATCCACATCAGCCAACATGGCCCTTCCTAGGAGGCTCTTGTGAGTCCTTCCTCCAGGCCTCTAGGTTTTGATGACTTCCACTTCCTCCTTTTTTGCCTTTGGGTGGTAGCTGCTTCCTGGGGTTGCTTATCTCTGTTTTACCTCAGTCCCCCTTTTACTTTTTCAGCTCTCTAACACCTGTTCAATCTTTCACATTGTTAACCTGGTATAGTTTCTGTTTTCCTGACTGGACCCTGGTTATACTAGTGTCCGGGTACCATAAGGCTGACAGGAGACAAGAACATTATCTCTGCCGAGATGAGAGACCATTGCTGAGACAAAACCAACAAAACAGGAAATAAATAGGTAGAGCAAGTTCTTCCTTCAGCTGCAGCCTTCTTGCTACCCTCTCACATCTTCAACTGGCTGAGCCTAGCAGACAGCCAGAAGAGAAAGGAAAAATGTCCTTTGCAGCATCATAAAACAGAGTGTAAAGGGTGGATTTGGAGCTGAAAACAATTGTTTAATAATCAGTGTGCGTAATTTTGACTTAAATATTAGTGATAGCGACTGGACTTCTTTACAAGTGTTAGAGAGTCACTGTACTGTGTTGGAACAAGGAAGAAAGGCATTCCATAGTTGGAAGTCTGGGGAGAGGAAATCACAGGGCAAAATATCTCTAAAAACCAAAATCAGTCAAAGGGAGAAATAAAGTTTAAAACCCGAAGTTATTGCTTACAAACTCCAGTCCCGGGGGGAGGAGGGGAATCTTCTCTCTTCCCTGCTCCAGCAGAAGCAAAACTGACCCTCCCCCTCCCTCTCAGGTACAGATAAGCCCTTCATTACCCATTGATATGGAGATGAACTTCTCTCCACCCCTGAGGAATGATGCAAATGCACTAAAGCCATACTCTTTCCACCTCTGAACACCTACTGATATGCAGATATACTAAAGCCAGGTGAGATATTCTGGAAATATTACAATTTTACCCACAACAGTGTAAAAAGCACTATGTTTTTTGGCCTTGAATCAGTATGCAGAGATAAACATTGTTATTTCATTACTAACAACTTTCATTCAGTAAAAAAAAAATGTCAACATGTGCCCACATTTTCCAAGCTAATTTGATAGTTTTTGTAATCTAAAACTAAAATTCAGAAGGTAATAAAGTTGGACTTGTAGAACTTGATTGTAACATACTGAGAAGACTTAAAAGTACATATAGAATAAACAGCAACGAGCAAGTTATAACACTGGTGTCACTGTATTATACATGTTTTAACTTTGTTTGAAAAAATATTTCCTACTTCACTCAACTTGTCTATTAAATAAATATACATTTTCTTTATGAATGTTGAACTGTATTTATTTACTCATTTGTGAATTCAAAAAGTACTTACTAAGTGCTTACAATGAGCCTGGCAATATTCAGAGTATTTAGGGATATATTAGCAAAAAAAAAAAGAACAGAAAAAACAGGATGTTTCCTGCTTTAAATTTCTAAAGATAGGCACTAAGCAAGTAATACGATTGTTGGGGTTTATTATATGAAAAAATTTTGAGTTTACGGTCCATGTACTTAATAAAGTCTCTGGAGTTGGAGAAGGACTTCCTAAAGGAGTCAAGTTCAAGTTGAAACCTGAAGGAGGAATAGGAGTTTCACAGGTGATGGGGGAGGGAAAGAGGAATGCAGGGCAGTGTGTGCAAAATAGGGAGTCAAGAGAAAGAGGAGTAGAGAAGAGTATTGCAGGTAAAGAGCAGTTCATATTCAATAACCATATTGTTTTCTCTAGATTATAATCTCCTCATAGTTGTGTATTATTTTTCCTTTTTCAGTTTGCATCTCCAGTTTCTAACGAAAGGCTTGCATATAGTAGGTATTTAACAAATGAATTAAAAATGTATGAATGAATGTTTTTTTTCCTTTTCCCAAAGTATTTAGCTTTCCCAATTTTCCTAGTGACCAAGATTCTAACTACAAAACACTCATACCTTTAGATTTTAGATATTTTGGTTTTAGGAAGCCCAGTTGAAAGTCCTAAGATCTCATCCTCTAAAAAGAAATAGTATATGGAGTCATATTTAATCAAGAATAGGAAATTTTGAGCCAGTACTAGCATTTGAGGGTTCACTAAGGCACTGTAGAGTCAGGACCTCAAAGAGGACATCAGATATTCTCATGTTTTAGCTTTACCTAAAACACCCAAATGTAAAATATCAATATTTACTTAGTTCTCTAAAATGGAATTAGAAAACATTGCATCTAATTCATTTAATATTCTTTGCATTTTAAACAGATATTGGAATGGAAAGCTATTTATTAGTCTGTATGTTAATTTTTCTAACAAACTCTAAAAGATGTGAGAAGTGAAATTATATTTTATATTTTATGAACATAATAATAAAAATAACATATCAGTTCTTTTACAGGTCTATATAATCAAATTTCTAACTAGATTAAAAAAATAAACACAAACACACAATAACCAATGTAAAGAAAAACAAAATTCAGTCAAGTACATTTGAAGATCTAGTTGGTTTTATTAATCAATATATAAATCAAGCACCATATAATAAACCCCATCTGGGAAGTAAAGAAATGCTCAGAGGAATTGTACAAAATGGAAGGCTTTTATAGACAGGAGAGAAGGGAAAAAATTATTAGCAAAAGAAGAGATTAGGGATTATTTCCAGTAAAGTCACCCTGCCTTAGGAAGAGCAAGGGGCATTATGTCCAGTACCTCACTAGGAAGTTCCCAAGTGATTGGTTTAAACTGGGAGAGGCTGAAACTGCAATTAGGGTGGGCATTGAGCTCCTGTTTGGTGACTTGGCTAGGAGAAATGACGCATGCTGGGCCTATGTTTTTCTTTTTAACACCAAACTGAACAAAAAATATTAAAAAATACAACAAAACAAGTGCTCTGGTTAAATTAGCAACTTCCTAACTACAGTAAGTAGCAAGAAGGAAAGAAGGAAGGAAAGAAGGATAATTTCTATTCCTACCATATAGTATCATAGTAAAATAATCAAATCAGGTCAAAGTCAAGTAGACTGTGAGAAGCCAGGGAATAACAATTACATATCCATTTACAAAGTAAAGGTGGAGATCCTAATTTACTATAATTAAAAACAATCTTTTAAGTCCCTGGGAATAGAAGGGTACCTTGACCAATACATCAATAATAACTCTTGTTTATGCATTCATGGATCTGGTTTCTGAAATAAGGAGGTGCTTGTTTATGCATTCATGGATCTGGTTTCTGAAATAAGGAGGTGCTGCTTAAAATAATTAGGAAAATGTGGCTTTTTAGGACTAGACTTTGAAAATTTTAAAAAATGTTCCTACCTTAGAATTGCTTACTTAGTTTTCAAAGGAACAGTTTCTCAGGTGAAAATGGACTTAAGTAAATTAAAATGCCCTATTGAAGAATTAAAGAGTGCATAGAAAACTGCTTCCAATTTTAGTTATAGGCTATTAGACTTGGCCAATAGTTTCTACAAATAAAATCATGTTACAATATATTCACAAATAGCTAAATTTGTTATTTGTGACTCTGGGGCAAGAAAACAGAGGAAACTGGGAAATGGGGAGATGGAATACATTTTTGGCAAGTTAAAGTTCTGAGAACACCCTTCATCCCCTGTAGTATACAAAATTGACTACAATGTTTGAAGCAAAGAAGAGTTATAGTCCCAATTTCAGACATACCATTTGTGAATGAGTCATGACAATATGTATAATCTCAGTTTTAAAATAATGATAATGGCCAAAGTAAATAAAACCTTCCTGATGAGTTGCTAATTTTTCAGGCAAATTGGCAGTTTGTCTCCGTACTCATGTAATACAACCTAGAAAAAAAACTTATTAGATAATTTTTTTTTGCCAGGAACTCTTTAAAAAATGTTTCTTCTTTTCATCTTGTGGCTAATGTCTTCTTATTATCAAGACTCTGCATGCTTTTGACACCCACCCAGCCCCATCACATTTTTTTTTTTGGTTGAAGTCTGAATGACAAGTACATTGATACAACTGAATCATCCTTCTGCAGGCATGTCTTTGTTATCAGATTGGTTTTCAAGTAGATTTACACATTTTACAAGTGCATCCGTTGAACAAGATTAGTCTTTTCAAGATATGACATTTATCCTAGCAATGGGTGATAGAATTTTATACTTTAGACATGTGAATCAAACTAGATAGTAAGCTGACATATTGTTAAGTAGTTCCTTTCTTTCTGGTTATCAGATTAAGCCACCAAAATGAAGCTGAAAGAGTGTTATCATGAAAGTGTGTTGGATCAGGGCCAAGTTTCCACCCTCCTGTGATGCTAGGATTTTCCAACAACCAAGCCAAGTCAGGTCTTGCCTTAATATCAAAGTGAATTTAGAAAAACTGACAACTGAGAGGTGAAGTAAAGAAACAAGCAGAAGTTGATGTTTTCTTGGATTTTTACGATGAACCTAAAAAGCATTCCAAAGAGAACCAGGTAAAAAACAAGAAAAGTTCGATGTTGCCTTATACTGATTTTCAAAAGATGCCACATTGCCATATAAAAATAATTGTGTTAAATTATATTCCCTAATCATGATACTCCATAAACATATATTACTAACATAGTAATGATCTAAAATGTCATTGCTGAGAAAAATGGTAACAACCTAAATTCAAAGGTTCTTTTTTGAGGTATATAAAGAGCTTGTGGACTCTAAAAAAATCTAAAAATCATATTATACCATGTAGTAAAGTGGTATGAACAACTTCAGACATGTTTTATTAGCTTTTAAGGAAGTGGAGTGAAGTATGACTTCCCTCAATTAAACAGCAGAGAATTTAAGTAAGGAGAATTACCTGACTTGGAATTTGACCAGGATGAGAGAATATATTAGTTCCCCGTCCTCTTGAAATAGTGTGTCATCATTAATAAATACAAATGCATAAAGGGCTCAAATTTTACTAATTTTTCTAGAAAATAACTCCCTTTCACTTGATGGAAAGAGAAGTAACATTATGCAAAAACAGTATGTGCAAGTTCTGAAGAACTTTTGGAAAGTTCTCTCCTTTACCTTCCCACAAACTCCTCACATCTCCCTTTCCATCCAACTTCTCACCCTCTTTCTTCTCCTCCCCTACCACATATCTCTTTGGCATAAATTAGGCAAAACCAGAAAACAATAGAGTCCAAGATTTAGCCCATATCCTGGTCTTTTCCCATCTAAATTGCTATAATCTCAAAATCAGTGGATGCTGACCTACCTTTGGCACTGGGCATGTCTTAACAGTCATTAGCCACACTCCACCATGGCATCACACAGACTTTCTTGATTTGTCACCTTTCTTTTCCAGTTAATCTGTCAGTTTCTGGTTGCATTTCAGATCAAGGCTTCAACCCTCATACTGAAGGTCAAAACACTTTGTTACGCCTCACTAAATACCTTTACTGCTCTTGTCTTTTCCATGTCTAGACTCTCTTTCCTGCATAATTTCCCATTTATATCCTTGATATTTTCCCAATGCTGAACTTTCTTTCAATTTCTGTTTTTGTTTAAAATGTTTTCTTGCCTTAGCTTACTACTAATTAAAAATAGAATCACAGGCTAGAGTTGTTTGAGCTCTTAAAAGAACATCCTGTCTAATCTCTTCCCAAATGAAAAAATATTCTTAAAATTTTCTCAACAGGATACTTTCCGTAATGGGAAATCCACTAACTCTTAAAGTGCTCCATTCCACTTTTGGAAAATTTTGTTTAATTGTCCTTATATTCAACTGAAACTTTTCTCCTTGTAAAGCCCACCCTTCTAGGGCAACACAAAATAGATTCCATAACCAATATGGCAGTTATTAATATATTTAATAGTAGCAGTCATATTTTCCTTTATTATCCTCTTCTGCAGGCTAATTAGCCCCAAGCCATTCAATGTTTTGTTCCTAAATCACAGTATTCATCCTCTTTCATTATCTTGACCCCTAACTCTCAGTCTTCACGTCCTCTGTGTGTAATCATCTGATTCCCATGGTTTCCTTTCATCAATTTCCTAGAAGACATTTATTTGGTTATTTAACATAAGTTTTATATTTTGCTAGTGTCCAAATTTGTACATATTGCCTATAAACAATTTTAGAACAGGGACTATGTTGTTCCTGATGTTTCATTTGTACAGCATATATTAAAAGACAGAGAGAAATGGGCAACATTTTCAATTCTAAAATCATTATCAAGGTAGACATCAAGAGATATTTCAAACAGCTCTCTATACATGGAAATCAGCATGTATACTATAGCTTATTATTTGCTGTAATCTATAAATATTAATATTTAAAAGAGTAATCAGGTCATACCAGAACACTACATATATACTTTCTTCTTTTACATTCAAAGATGACAGAGCTGGCTATTGCAGTTATTCATAAAGCATGGAAATATGAAACTGGGAAGAAACTTAAAGGTCATGTAGTAAAACCTGTTGAAAAACAGACAAGGGCTAAGTGAGTTACCCTGAGACCCACAGTTCCTCTTATTTAGTAACGGGGACAAGAACCAGAGCTCTGAAATGTGCCGGTTACTCTTTCACTTGCACCAAGCTACTCCTTAAAAGAGAAACAAAACAAAGGAGTCTTTCCATGTGTATCTTACTGACAAAGTTTTCTCTAGTCACTGCTTCTATTGATAAATGAAGAACTGTACCTGGGTTCTGTGAGACACATGCCAAGTTTGCTATGACATGAAGGGCTCCAGAATTCAGTCATACCACAGCTCAGAATGACCTAGCTATTTCTACATTCCCTGTTTATCACCTGCTCTAGAAAGCCTACCCAAAGGCACATGAGCTACTTCTACATCTCTCTCCTTTGGGGATACTCCATACATCAACATCGATACATTCCCAGAACATTCTTTTTCCTGAAGCATAAAAAAGCCAGCCAGGAGGCAAAATCTCTGTACAAGGAATTCAGAATTCATCAGGTCAACTCCCATGGGTTCAGGGCTGAGAAGAAGAAAAAGGGGCCAATATAGAGTTCAGTCTGTGTTTGGTTCTTCTTGTTGGCCTTGTTGGCCAAATTGTGATTTTAAAAAAAGCCATAATTTCCAATATCATTTTATTCCTAAACTTTAAAAAATAATTTTCTCTTCTTTTTCATTGACTGTCAACAGGCTGAATTACCTATACTTTTGAAACAAATGTGTGTATACTAATACGCTCTGAGTGTGGGAACAACATTATCTCACTTTTTGTGACACTTCCTGTGTCACAAAGTGGAAGGGGATACTTTTTGTGACATTTCCTGTGTCAGAAAGTGGAAGGGGATAATTCTTAAGCATTTTACTAAAGGTTTAAAAACATAAAGAATATTGTATATTCACTGAATTTTATTAAGTTTACCCTAGTGACATTGCTAGCTGCATGCTGCTTAATTTCCTGTCCTCTTTCTTATTCACCAATCAAAAAATGACTTAAGGAATAAACAGTCCTTGGGATAAGTCTGAAGTTATCAGTACAATTAAAACATAGTAACATTATAGTAATATTTTTAAAAAATCATAAATGACCCACATTAATATTACCTGAAAAGAGGACATTTTATCAGAAGTTTCTTTGTTGAGTTGTGGTTTTTTTAAAAAAGCATAAGCCTTTGAATAAAATATTTGTTCCTTAAAACTTTTCAGGCAACTAATGTGTTGGGTAACACATTAGAGAGTGGGGACTGCAGCATTTCATAATATAAACTTTCCAGTTAGAAAATCAGGTCCTTGTTACATTAGCTTTCCTGAGAAAGTTTAGTATAAAGTATCAATGGAATGGAATAAAAAGATCTTTTGTGATTTTCGGTATACCTAGGAGGCAGCTTTCAGAATTGTGGCAAATGACCAAAAAAAAAACAAACCTCACTGAAACCAAACTTCCTAAACTTCTCCTTTTTGTCATATAAATGATCATACTCAATTGAGTAATATTCAAAACTCATAGTGTTTATTATTAACTTTATTTAACTCATTAACATATTTGTAAATTGTGAAAGTCTATAGGCATGGAGCTCTTTAGTAAAGTATGGAGGTATTTATTGCTGTCTTCCCCTGGAATATTTCTGGGTTGATAATTATTCTGGTTATCTATTGCTACACAGCAAATCATATCCAAATTTGTTGACTTAAAACAAAGACAACAGTTATTTTTGTTCATCAATCAGCAGTATGAGTAGGACTGGTGAGGACAGATTTTCTCTTTTCCATTCTGCGTCAGTGGAGGCATCTAGAAGGCTGGGGACGGGGATTGTTGCAGGAACTGTGTGAACTATGAACAAGGAGTCTAGACACCGAGATGTTTGGTGAGAAGCAGAGTTTATTAGTGCCGGCACTGGCTCAGTGGGTTCCTATCCAAAGACTGAGCCCTGAGTGCAGGAGGGCCATGCCTTTACACATTCACTACAAGGTTAAGGGGGAGTCAGCACCCAGGAACCATTGCAGTGGGAGCTATTAGGTCACTATAGGTGTAGCCAGGATGCTAGTTATATTTTAATCTATCTCTGTAAAGGGTACCCGGATATCCTACTATAAACTAATGACTATGATCAACAAACTGTTTCATAACACTGTGTCCCTGGTTGGGGGCTACATTGTTGCATTGCTTCAACCTCAAGCGCCCTGTGATTCCTCTACATTCCTGAAGCCTCAACAAAAACTCTGTCTCCTTGGCTTCCTATCACAGGATCATCTGAAGCCTCATGGTGGTGGATGCTGGCTGTCACCCCGGACTTAAGCTGAGGCTGATGCTGGAACACCTACAGGTGGCCTTTCCATGTGGCTCTTTGGCTTCTTTACGATGTGATGTCTGGGTTCCATGGGTGAGCGTTCCAAGAGGATCAGGTGGAAGCTGTACCATCTTTTAAGGCTTAGAAGACGCATAATGCATAACGTTGTTCCCACTGCAGCCACAGGTCTGTGCAGTTTAAAGAGAGTGCCAGCATCACATGGTATGGAAAGCATGTTGGATGGAATATACTGGTGTGGATATGTTAGGAAAATATAATCTACCACAGTGATGATGGGAAATCATTAAGACTATTGCTCAGTGTTCTACTTTAAAAGGATTAATGCCTATTCTCTTTATGTAAATGCAAACATGACCATAAACCCTCTAGTCATATCAATGTGTTTATGTATATCTCAACCAGAGTCACAAGTAATGCTTGCTTACTTAAATCATAGCCTAGAATCACAAATCAGTATAGAAGAAAAACAAGAAGAAAATGATTAATCACATTAAACTTTTTCGTGTGAGAAGTAAAAATTAGGGGTCAAAAATCTCCTAAATGACCTCAGGTCTGCTTACATAAAAAGTAGTATCAGGTGGCCTTTTCTCAGTGGGATTTTTTTCAGAACCACTAACAGATTTTATGGAATAGTCTGCAAAATCTGTGGTCCAATGTGTAGGTGACACTTTTGTGCGACTGTCCCATATCCCAGTTTTCCAAAATGACCAACACCACCAACCCTATATACCTAGTGAGATTAGGAAGAAAGAAACACTTCCCTTCTGCTCTTCCTGTTTCCCAACTTTCCCCTCTTAAGGCACTCTAAGAACTATCCCAAGTTGCTTAAATGGTTTTGATTTAAATTATTTTACTCTTGTCTTCTCAGTTTTTCCAGATTTAGGTTGCTAAACAACATATTGATACTACACCCCATCTTCTGCCTTTTCAAAGAACACATAGCATACATGATACGGCAAGGAAGGGAAATTCCTCAAATAGTTCACTGTTTTAAAGGACTTCTAATGAGAGCCTGGCTTTCCTTTCCAAACCCTACCTTTTTATGTTTATGCTTTTTTTTCTCCTTTAGATTTTATTTGCAAAAAATTTTTTTTTTGCTTTGAAATGCTTTGTTCTTTGATTTATTATTAATATTTTGTTGGTGCCTTGGAGCATTTTATACCATGAACACACCTCTTTTCCATAGCTATGGAGCCATATGTATCCCTAAATTAAACATACGGAAGTAACATTCAAGATGATTCACAGAAACGGACATTCTATAGATCCTAGAAGAAGCTATGTGTACCCTAACAATGTAGGTCCAGCAAGCCTGGGTTTTGACCAGGATGGACAAATAAGAGTTTCCTCTTTTTATTGAAATACTCCCACCCAACTTTTTTTCTTTCTTTCTTATTCAGCTTTCTTCATCTACCCAACCCAAACTAATACATTTCCCTTGGTTGTGTTTCTCCAACAACACACCAAGCCACCCCGTCATCCTTTTTTATTTGGTAGTTTCCCCACTGCTACTATATTATTCCTTGTCTAAGAAACTGTAGAGTTTTATGCTGCAGCTGCTGACTAAAAGCCAGCATGTTACTTTAGCTCATTCATCCATGACTTTTCTTATCAAAGTAGATTCAGGTTTGATGAGGACTGTACGTTATTTAATTTTGGGGTCCTTTAAGGAGGGAAATATGAAATGATTACAAAGTTATTTTGCAAGTAAGTATGTATTTAGACTGAAAAAGGGGATCTCAAAGTATAAATTTACTTAAAAAGCTGACCAATACAAATATAAAAATCCATAAAAATAACATTTATGAATTAACTGTCTATCCCACTTGTATAATACATTCCCTAAATTTTTACCTACATATAATTTGATCACTTCTTCTCATGACAATGATTTTGTAATATTTTCTGTGGAGAGAAGAGAAAGATAAGTTAACCTTCCATTCTGCATAAGTTGATTGAAATTTCATTTTTAGTTTTTCCATTGTTGAAGATTAGGAAAAGATTCTCTCAGCTCCATCACTCATCTGGTAATGTCACATAGAGTTTAGGATTGAGCAAAATTTGGAAAATCTAATGCAAGTTTCTAAATTGTATATTTCTGTATAAACTGAAAGAATTCAGTGCCTTTTGTGATTTCTCGTTTGGTGAGTAATCTTAAATATTCTTTGAGGTGACGCAATTACCTAGTTCATTGTTGATGCTCTTTTTATAGCACAGATGAATGGGAATAACATAAACAAATCAAGCCAGATAAAGCCATCTCCATGGCAGCTTTCCCTTAGCCAGAACCTAAAAGCACCCATGACCGTACCATTAGTACCTAACATGAGAGGAATTCAGAGGTCTTCTCCAACTGTGGGTAAAACATCTTAGTTTTGAAATTTTACAAAACCCGTGACTGACTGTGTGAACAAACAGGGCCCCTCCCAAGGCCTAGGGAGGAGATCATGGGAGTTTTGGGTCCTGAAGCTTAATCTTATTAGTTTTGTGGTAAATCCACCTCTGTTTGTCTTTCTAAAATTTGTATAAGTTTTCAGAAAAGATTTTTAGAAGTCTGTTATGTGGCTGGCATCATGGGATACAAATAGGAATTTATATCCCATATAAATCAGTGAGTTCAGATTTATTGAAAGCCTGCTTTAAGTTTTGATTTGTTGGCTTTTTCAACAATCTGTCAACATGTGTATTTCAAAGGCGTTTATGGTTCATGGTGAAATTCTACAGGTATAATTGAAAACATCACCCTTATCAGAAGGCAAGGGAATATGCGTATTAACTATCAAATATAAGTGCAAAATAATTTAACATAAAATATATTTGAATATTAAGGGAATAATCATTGTGGAATGAATTTATATAGGAAAAACAGTCTTGGAGTTGCTTTAAAGGAAGTGGGAGTCATGGAATGAAGAAAAGGGTTGGGAATGATGGGAAATGAACCAATAATACATTGGTTAAAATAGTACCGATAATCTGTCCATGCCCCTAATTATAAATTTGAGGAAAATTGGGGTCCTCAGAAGTCAAGTTACTTGCTCAAGAGTCCATAACTACTTCAGAATGAACAACTTCTAGCTGCAGCAAAGGGAAATCATCCATTTACTATGCATTTTAAGTGTCTCCAGTGTGGTTTGTTAAAACTAAACACTAACTAAACCTATAATATTGATTGTACAGAGAATGAGTGGATGGAAGGCTGCTAAAGGAACCAATTTTTTTTGAGGTATAAATGGCATATAACAACATATAGTTTAAGTGTAATTATTTGATATTTGCATATGTTGTGAAGTGATGACACATTTCTTGTTAACATCTGTCACCATACATAGTTTTAATTTTTTTTCTTGTGATGAGGACTTTTAAGATCTACTCTCTTTGCAACTCCCAAATATGCAATACAGTATTATTAACTATAGTCACCAATGCTGTACCTTATATCCCCATGACTTATTTGTTTCATAACTGGAAGTTTGTACCTTTTCATAACCTTCACCCAGTCCATCTCTCCTGTAACCACCATTCTGTTCTCTGTAGCAGTGAGCTTGGTTTGTTTTTATTGTTCTTGTTTGTTTGTTGTTTAGATTCCACATATAAATGAGATCATATAGGATTTGTCTTTCTCTGACTTATTTTGCTTAGCATAATGCCCTCAATTTCACTTGTGATAGTATTGTTGTAAATGTCTAGATTTCATTCTTTTTCATGGCTGAATAATATTCCATTGTGCAGATAAATCACATTTTCTTTATCCATTTATCCACTGATGGATGTTTTGCTATTTATATAAATAATGCTGCAATGAACATATGCATTTATCTTTTCAAGTTAGTATTTTCATTTCCATGGGATAAATGCCTACAAGTGGAATTTCTGGATCTTATGATACTCCTTTTTTTAATTTTTTAAGGAATGTCCATACTGTTTTACACAGTGGCTACACCAATTTACATTCCCATCAACAGAGCACAAGTGTTCCCTTTTTTCCATGTCTTTGCCAACACTTATTATTTCTTGTCTTTTTTATAATAGTCTTTCTAATAGGTATGAAGTGATATCTCACTTGGTCTTGATTTGCATTTCTCTGAGGATTGGTGATGTTGAGTACCTTTTCATATACCACCTGCATTCTTTGGAAAAGTTAGATCCTCTGTCCATTTTTTAATTGGGTTTTTTGTTTTTTTGCTATTGAGTTGTAAGAGTTCTTTATATATTTTGCATATTAACTATATCAGATACATGATTTGGAAATATTTTCTCCCATTTGGTAGTTTCCCATCATTTCATTGATGGTTTCCTTTGTTATGCAGAAGCTTTTTAATTTGATGTAATCCCACTTGTTCATTTTCACTTTTGTTTCCTTTGCTTTTGGTGTCAAATCTAAAAAATCATCACCAAGGCTGATGTCAAGAAACTTACTTCCAATATTTTCTTCTAGGTAAACAATGCTTCTCAAGCACATTATTGCAATGCCTGAAATATGGCAAGTGCTTAATAAATGTTAAGTATCTTTATTTTACTGATGATTAAAACAGTAATTCTATCACATAACAAAAACACATTAAAATGGGACTGTCCTCTACAATGATCCATCTCTCCTACTACTTTCATGTTTTCATGTGTCCTTTTAAACTGTGCCCATATACATAAAAAATCTATACATTTTTATGATAATCTACATGAAAATTTTCATATGAGAACAAGTTTGGAAGAACAATTAACATAACAGAATTTAAAATCAGAAATCTATGTTCAAAAAGGAATATTCTCTTTAACCTGAGTGGGAGCTGGAAATTAAAGATTTTCAAATGTATTGGATAAATTTAGGAATATTGGGAGCTGTGCTCTGATTTCTTGAGCATAGCTCAGAGGGGCTGGAAATCCCTCAAAAATCTTCCTCCTTGACATGGTGTGGAATCCAGTGCTGAAGGTTTGGTAGTCGGTAGTGCAATGATACCTGGCAAGGCTGAGAGCAGACTTGCTGAGTTTCTTTTGCTACAGCATAGAGCTGAGAAAACATTTAAGAATCATCAGTCCTTCCAAATGGCAAGGAAGTACTAAAAGTTCTGATGGACCAAAAGGCCTGAAGTAAAGATGCAAAGGTCTCACGGGAGCCTACCACTGGAAGCAGTGGTAAAGTTCAAGGATGTCAGTGGCAGATGTCAGCACCAAGGTATGGAAACCAGACCCACCCATCTCAGTGGGAACCAACATACCTTTCAAGGACTGGAAGGACTCTGTCCGGCTTCATTGGAAGTCAGTGAGCCTATGGAGAATGGTTGGGATGCTTTCTATGTGTCAGAAGCTGTTGAGGTGCTTTTGTGAATTAAGACATTCATATGCTCACTACTGCTTAAGGCAGTTCAATTTTTATTCACCTCTAACAACATGTTTATGAAGCCATCCAGAATAAGCGGTTGACCCAAGATTGCATAGTGTAGGTGGCAGAATAAGGCTTTTCAGCCAGGTGGCTCATAACAACTGTAGTAAATTGCTGCTATGCTAGATATTTCCCCTCTGTTGCTCACATACAGAAGCTTCTCAGTGCACCCACGTTTTTCAGAAGGATGAACCTGACTTGCAAATTAACTGAATATTTATCTGAGAGAGATCGAATTTCACTGAGACTCTTGTTTTTTTTTTTAAAAAAATAACAGCTTTATTGATATATAATTAATGTACCATACAATTCACTCATTTTTAAAGTGTGTGATTTTTAAAGTGGTTTTTGGTGTATTTTCAGGACTGGACATCCATCATCACAGCCAATATTAGAACATATTTATCACCCCAAAAAGAATCTCCTTACCAATTAGCAGTCACTCTCCATTTGCCCCCAATTTCCCTAGCCCTGTGTAACCAACCACTAATCTACTTTTTGTCTCTATAGATTTGCCTGTGAAGGACATTTCATATAAATGGGATCCTGAAATATGTGGCTGGCTTCTTTCACTTAGTGCCTGGCTTCTTTCACTTAATATAATATTTCCAAGGTTCATCCATGTTGTAGCATATTATCACTATTTCATTCCTTTTTGTTGTCAAATAATACTCTACTTTATGGATATACCATATTTTAGCTATCCATTCATCAGTTAATGGATATTTCAGTTTTTCCTACCTTTTGACTATCATAAATAATGCCACTATAAGTATTTGTGCACAAGTTTTTGTGTGGCCACATTTCCTTTCTTTTAGGTATATATAAAGGACTACCTAGATACCCTTTTCTAGAAGTTTCTACTCACAGCCTCTATTTCTATATTACCTCCTTTCTCATTCCTTCCAGAGCTTCTTTCTCCAGAATCCTATTGATATTAATGTCTCCAAGAGCATGAAATTTTTCTACCTTATAAATATATTTATTTTTTCTATCTAGATGGGGAGGTGGAGAAGGACAGAAGCAAAGATAGACAACTGACTATTATTAATATGTGTTACAGCAGAGACAAACAGAGACTAATTTGAGGGCACAGAATAAGGGTGCCTTTTTGGTCAGAGTAAAATAAGGCCTCACAGAATGTGTGATGCACTTGAGGCTCTCCTGAGGAATACTGAAGGCATGAAGATGGAAGGGCCTTCTGGGAAGAAGGAATGGCATGCACAAATGTCCTGGGATAAGAAGAGCATGGCTGGACTTGCCCGAAAAGTAGGAGCTCTGGCATGGAGCACTGTCTGGTGGGGTGGTGGAGTGGTGGCAAGGAAGGGGGAAAGCCAGGCAGCAGAGAAATCATGATGGACTCCTGTGCCTTTCTAAGGACATGTGTAAGGAATGTGACTCCACTGAATGATTTTAAAGTGGAAGATTAATTATTACTAGAACATTGAGAACATGAGCCTTTGAAAAGGTACATTTTTATAAAGAATTCCTTAACTATATTTATTATTATATTTTATAATAAAGTGCTTGACAGTTAGATAGTACAGGATGGGTGGTTGAAAGAATCTACCTGTGGATGAAGAAAGTTTTGTCCAGGTAGACAAAACTGTTTGGCTGGTATTACCCACTTAGTAGTTCATGTTTGAATATAGAACTCTTTGATTTCTATTTTGTTCTTGGAGGCAGTTTTTCTGCCTTATGAAGTTCATGACCTCACCATCGCCTTTCCAAAGTTTTGATATGTTTTGCATTAAGCCTCTATAATACCACACAGAAATTAAAACTCACCCACTGAATCTTCTTTGAAGATCTGTTTCAGCTTCCCTGAATACCTTCTTGTTTGTTTAGTTTTTCTGTTAATGCTTCTGTCAAACACAGAAAATCTGGACAGCCTCAAACCCTTTGGGGGCAAAACTTTGTCTTGAAGAAGAACCTATTCACTGGATCTTGCCAATTTTCACTGAGTTAAAATTATGCCTAAAAAAAAGAAAAGAAAGGAAAAGAAAGAAAAACAAATAATATGTGAAGGAAGTCAGGGGAAATTCCATAGAGGAGGATAAGAATATAATTAGATAGGGGATTATAGAACTAATTTAGAAGGTCAAGAGGAAAATTAAGTCATCTGTCTATAGATTTTTGAATTATCTGGTAATAATAAGATGAATAGACTTAAGTTACTAATGTATAATCACAGTCACAGAACTGCAGAGGACCCCCAAAGGATCCTCTACATAATAATGTCATGTACTTTCCTAGGCATTTAATTATAAAACTTTGGAACTTTTCTTATATATGGTGTCTAGTGCCACAACTACAACTATCCTCCCTCTCTCCAACTCTTTCTACCTTAATGATTAAGATCAATTCTTTCATTTCTTTTTAAGAATTATGGAGTACAGAAGTCACCATAGTTAATTTACCAAAACTCGTATGATTATTTAAGTAGCTGTGATGAGTAGTGCTATTTCATCAACAGAAAACTTTTAATTAAAGTCTAAATGGATCAGCAATTCAGTTTAGAATATAAAACAGAAAACAGACTGCACCTCAGGAAATATTGTATATGCTGCTGAATGGATTCTAATCCAGACATATCAGAGTTCTTAGTTTTTATTTAAGATAGGGTACTATAAGGTCATAAAGGAAACATTTGAAAAATATATATACACATGGATATACCACATATATCAAATGTGTACATCTCTGATTCAGTATAAAAGGTATTCTTGAAAATTCCTTGGAAGGTTTTTTTCCATTTTTTCTTTTTCTTTGCTTTTTTATTGAAATATAGTTTATGTACTTCAAAGTGTATATATATTAGATATACAGCACAATAACATTTTATATGTGCATAAAATCTCATTTGCTGTTTTTTAATGCTATGTAGTTTCCTATTAAATGAGATATATCACAATTTATTGATCTGTTCCACTGTTGATAAACATTTGGTTTATTTACATTTTGGGGACTATTATGAATAAAATTGCTACAAACATTCTTGTACACAAGTGTTAATTTTGTTGGGTCTGTACTTGGGAGTGGTATTTCTGGGTCACAGATGTATTTAGTATTTGGAGATACTGCCAAAAGTTTTTCAAAATAGTTTTGCCATTTTGCACATGCTCTGCTTATCTATGAGACTTGCATTTGCTCTACATTCTTGTCAACCCTTATTATTGTCAATCCTTTTAATTTTAGTCACTCTGGTAGGGGGATAACTATTATGATTTTATTTGCATTTTTTTCATGATTAAAGATGTGGAGGCGTTATTAATGTATGATCAATGCTCAATGCCAATATCGATATTCTGTTTATATAACATGTCTATCTGGGAAAGTGCCTTTTATTCATTAAAAAGTTTTTTTAGTAAATATTTGGAAGGGGGTACATAGACTTCTCTTTATGTTCCAGATATGAGTTCTTTATAAGATATCCATGCTGCAAATATCTTCTCCTAGGGATTGCAACTTGCCTTTTTACTTTCTTAATGTTATCTTTTGATTAACAGAAGTTCTTAATTTTAATAAAGCTCAAATTTTGAATTTTTTTCTTTTAAGGTTAGTGTTGTATGCATCCTGATTAAAAATATCTGCCCACCTCATGGTCATATAGATATTTTCCTAAGTTTTTCTTCTAGAATTGTGAGCAAACTATTTACTGACAAGGTCATCATATCCCTTCCTGAAATGCAGTGGTGCTTTAGTTGTAAATTGGATAATCACATATGTGTGGATCTGTTTCTAGACTCTCCATAGTGTTTCAAAGGTATATTTGTCTATCCTTGTATCAATATCACACTGTTTTACTTACTATGGCACTAAAGTCAGTTTTAGTGATAGTGCTCATCCTTCAACTGGATTCTTTTTTGAGATTTTCTTGGCAATTCTAGGGTCTTTGTATGTCCATTTAAATTGTAGAATCTGTCACTTTTCAACAAAAAACTTCAAGAATTCAACTATGATAACATTGGATGTAGATTCATTTGCAGGGAGTGGGGAACTGATATCTCATCTATTTAACGTAATGATAGTGATTCTTCTAATCCGTGAATATGGTATATTTTCCATTTAATGTGGTTTTCTTTATTCCTCTGAGCAATATTTTCTAGTTTCAGTTTAGGCCATACACATCTTTCCTTATATTTATTCTAGGTATTTGGTGATATTTTTTATCAAAATGTGGCCACTTAATTTTTAATTTTCATCTTTCTACTACTTACACTTTCCTATAATATGTAAGTACAATTTTTGGTGTGTCTATGCTGCTAATTAACTTAATAATTTTACTATTTTAATCATATGCCTTTACCTTGAAATTTTGAAAAATATTTTTACAATAGAACAAAAAATCTATAGAATAGTTAGAATTAAATCTTCAAAAGACGTGCAAGACCAGTCACTGAAAACTGTAAGACACTGTTGAGAAAAAATTAAGATCTGCTTAAATGGAGAGACATATGATGTGTATGTGTATTAAGACTGCATTTTTTAGCAATGTTAAAATATCAATTTCCCCCAAATTGACCTATCGATTCAGGAAAACACCAAACTCAGTCAAATTCTCAGCAGGAATATTTGTAACAATTGACAACATTATTTAAAACTCGTATTATAAATGCCAATGATTTAAAATGGCTAAGAGAACTTTAAAAAAGTAGAACAATGTTGGAGGATTAACACTACCTGACTTTTAGATTTATAAAGTTACAACAATTATGACAACATGGTATTGGTGTTAAGCTAAATCAATAAATCAGTAAATCAATGGAGCACAATGGAGAGTCCAGAAACAGATTTCCTTTATAAGGACAATTGATTTTTGATAAAGATGCAGACATAATTCAGTGGAAAAAGGATCTTCTTTACAATAATGGTGCTGGAATAATTGAATATACATATTTAAAAAATAAAGAACTTTGATCCAAACCTTACACCATATACAAAAATCAACTGAAAATGGATCATGAACCCAAATGTAGAATCCAACACTGTAAAACTTGTTTAAAAAAAAAAACAGAACATTTTTGTGAACTTGGCTTTTCAAAGATTCTTAGACAGAAAATCAGTAAGACAATCCATTATTTAAAAAATCATTAAATTGAACTTCAGAAAATCTAAAAACTTCTGCTATTTGAAAGACACTTTTAAGAGATCAAAAGTTCAGTTACAGACTAAGTCTGGGGAGAGGAAATCCCAGGGCAAGATACCTCTAAAAACTGAAACCAGTCAAAGGGAGAAATAAAGTTTAAAATCCATTTATTTCTTACAAACTGCAGTCCGGGGCCCTCTTTCTTTCCTGCTCCAGCAGAAGCAAAACCGGCCCTCCTCTTCACCTGTCAGGTACAGATAAGCCTTCCTTTGCCCAGGTAATTACCTACACTGATGCAGAGATGAACTTCTGTCCACCCCTGAGGAATGATGCAAATGCACTAAAGCCATACTTCTTTCCACCTCTGAACACTTATTGATATGCAGATCTACTAAAGCCTGGCAAGATGTTCTGGAAATATTAGTTTTACCCGTACAGACTGGAAGAAGTATTTCCAAATTATATAGCAGATAAAGAAATTGTATCTAAATCATAAAAATAGTTCTTTAAAGTAAAAAATAGTAAAACAAACACACCATTAAAAATTGACAGAAAGATTCAAATGGACACTTTCCCAGAGAGGATATAAAGATGTCAAATAAGCACATCATCTTTAGAGCAGATGAAGTGATGGTGAGGATGTGGAGAAAGCGGAACTACACTGATGGTGGCAACCACTTTGTAAAACAGTCTGGCAGTTTCTTAAAAAGCTAAAGATAACCTACCAGATGAGCCAGCCATCCCACTCAAAGTATTTACCCAGGAGAAATCAAAGTTATGTCCATACAAAGAGTTGTTATATAGTTAATCATAACAACCTTATTTGCAGAAGCCAAAACTGAAAACAACCTGAGTATCTATCAATAGGTGAATGGAAAAACAAATTGTGCTGTAGCCATACAATGGATATCCCCTCTGTAATAAAAGAGAATGAACTACTGATTCAAACACCTGTATGGATGAATCTCAAAATTATTTTGCTGAGTGAATGAAGACAGATTCAAGAAGGCATGCATATTGTATGATTTCCTCTATGTAAACGTTTGGAAGATAAGAACTAATCTGTAGTGACAGAAATGAAATCAGTTGCTGCCCGGGCCCAAGAGGCAATGAGCAGCAGGAGGGAGAGGTTATAAAGGTACTTCAGGAAATTTTTGGAATATGGATATGCTCATTATCTTGTTTGGGTCTATGGTTCCACTGGTGAATAGATGTCAAAACATATCAAATTGTATCCCTTAAATACGTGCAGTTTATTGTTTGTCAACGATTCCTCAGTAAAGGTGTTAAAAACTTCTCAGTAATATAGTTATGCTGTCATCATTATTTTTTTTACAAATTGATTAAAAATGAATTAGTTGTATAGTTGTTTGTGGCATTTGTTAAATAGCTTATAGCAAGAGACTACATTTTTCTTTTTTTAATTTATTAATTTATTCAGCAATTCGAAGTGCCAGACAATAGGGTGTTGGACAAACAAAAAGCTTTCCAATTAGTGGGGTAGAGAACTAGTGTCTACTGGCTACTGAAGAGGTTCACAGCATGTCAACCCAAAATATGCCACTTTGGCACCTTGATTAGTTTGAGCTGAAGGAATGTGAGAAATAGTAGATGTAGGAAGAGTTCTTTGACTTAACCTTCTTTATCTAAAACAGGCCATAAAATTTCCCATGAGAAAGGTGTCCTCACTACACCCAGGCAAGAGAGTATCCTTATCATCAGAGACTGTGAATTGATGCTGAAATGGATCTGTATGAACAAACTTATACTGAAATAATCCTTAGCTGTCTCTAGTCTTTCCCCTCTCCTATCCCCATCGTGTATCTCCTATTCAATTCCCCACAATTTACTACGCATAGCCCAAACCCCTTTGTCCTGTCAATTCTTTGAGTTGACTGTCTATAAGGTATAAGAGCTCTCTCCTCTGGTTACTTCTTTAGGTCTTTATTTTTTTGTGAAGGCTCCCATGTGCGTGTAAAGATTTAAACTTCTTTTTCCTCCGTTTATCTGTTTTATGTGAGCTTAATTCTTTGATGCCTGTTCCGTCCGTGCCCAAGCCTCAAAGATGAAAGCTGGGTAAGACAATGTCCCTGTTCTTATTAAGCACACGTCCGTTTTCAGTAGATAATCAGAAACCAGATTCAGAATATAATCTGGAACGCTGGTGTAGGTCAAGAGTCCCGGTAGCAATTTTTGGTCCAAACCAACAAAACTTAGGCGGTGGGATTCCATGTCCTTGAAATCCCCGTCAGTCAATCTGTCCGTGGGCAGGGCCACGTCAAAACGCAACTCCCACGCACTAGAGTGCGATTGCATCTTTCGGAGGAGGGGTATGACCCTGACGGCTTGCCGTCGCACAGTGCGCAGCTAAGACGTCCTGCGTGCGCAGGCGCTCAGCGCAGAGGCCTGCCGGAAGCCAAGATGGCGTATAGGTGTTTTTCAGGCCGCCGTTGGCGCCTTATCAGTATCTGAGCCGTGTGTTTTGTAAGGGGCTGTGGCAAACGCCCTCTCCGCCGCGATGGCCCGGCATCGGAATGTCCGAGGCTATAACTACGATGAAGGTAGGTGGCAGGGTCATAGGGGATGTCATTTTCGGTTTCCAGCTGGGCTCCCAGTCCGTTGACATCCACTAGAATCTGTGAGTTCGTCGTTAGTGGTGCCAGGCTGAATTCAGAAGAGGCCGAGTTGAAGAAAATAACAAGACATCTGACTGCCAGCGACTGGCGTTGTTTTAAGTTGTGATTTGTGTCCTCTGGGATTGATTTTATTTAGGGCAGGGGAGCTCCTGAACGCTGACATATGGGAAGGACATTTGGTTAGTTGGAATGCGGTGGTATTTAATGCACGTTATCACCTCTCATTGTTTCCTCCCATGTCGGGTACACAGTTGCCTACTTTTAGCTACTCTCTTCCGTCCCCCTTTCAAAAATATCCACAAAACGTTGCTTATTTGTAAAACACGGTTTGGCTTAAGTCTTATATTAAATTCTTCTGCTGTAAGTGTTACATTTACGTGGCAAATCTTTTCTGTTTGTTTCTACATATTTAAAGCAGAATCTGGCTTGGGCAAACTGATTGACTTAACCTTCTCTGAGTTTGAAGTTGAATTGGAAATTTAGGAGACGGTAGAAAAGATGTATATTATTAAAAAGACCCAAAGAGTAAGTCAGTCAGTCAGATGATCTTAAGGTATATACTCAGTTCTTGGTTGATAATGCTCAATATAAAATTTTGAGGTAGGAAAAAGCAGTACTAGAAGATAGGGGACTTTGAAAATGACTTACTAATTTTTTTTTTTAATGAAACAAAAATGTGTATATCAACTCCAGGAGTTTAAAGGAGAATTAGTTTAGGGCAAGCACAATATCTCTATGCAGTGGACAATTATAGGCACCACCAAGCATCGTACAAACTAAAATTATAAACAAATATGAGGGAGTGAAGAAGAGGAATAAAGACCTATTGGTTTGTAAAGTGCAGATCATGCAATGTGCTTGTATATTGGTGGTTATTATGGGCACTCCTAGCAGATTTTTCTAGACCATCAGCATGCCTTAACCATAGTGGAGAGCAGCTAACATACTGTGCTACGTTTGGAGATTGTGGCCCAGTCAGCCTCCTACATGTTTGGTATCTGCTGTTCACTTCAGAATGAAGGCAGTTTTAAGTATTGCTGTGGATGTAAGTATTGCATTTGGACCACTTACCTGAAAAATGGCGTTAGCCTAGGAGATACTGCAGCCGATATGATATAAAATACATGAATAGGCTTAATTACTACTTACTCTTTTCTTTAATAAATACTTAGCATTTCCTCAACCCACATTGAGTGCGTATTCTTCATTAATTGAGTATGTAGAGTACTGTTCTAAGCTTTGGGGAGTGACGATAAAATGTTTGGAGGAGTCTAAAGGGGGAGATAAACAAGTAACAGATGATCAGAGTATGAAATGCTACAAACGGTGCTCCCAAAGTGCTATGGGAGCTAGGTAAGTGAGAACACCTTATTCAGAACGGTTTGGAGGAGTTTATGCAGGCTTTCTGTGAGGAAAGGTTTTCTGGAGGAGAGGTGCTTGGCCTGAGGGAGGGAGTGTAAAATAACATCTCAGATTGGCAACTCCAGACCAGGTTGTCCTGTTGTAATGTTTCTTTGGAACAATTGGTGCCATAATAACCAAGCTGTTCCTACAGCATAAGAGGTTCATCCCCTTTTCCTGATTATATAAATTCTACTCATATTCCCACTTAAGCTTTCTCTTGTACTCTCAGAATAATTTAAAATTCTCAAAAGTAATATTAACTCCATTGGAGATAGGGTGTTCTCCAAAACCTTTGTTTCATTTTTTAAACTCTCACTCTGTTCTCTGTAGTTTGGATTGTTTTACATGACTGCCTTAGCTACTAATTTAAAAGTGTGAGGGAGGCAAAGCTCATACTTTGTTGTTAAATTTATTCCAGTAACTGGCACAGTGCTTTACATCCAGTAAATACTCCAACATTTTGTTGAGGAAAAATCTGAGGAAAGAATTCTTCACAAAATCTTAGGAAAGAATTCTCTTCATTTTTTTATATTGTGGCAGTTTTAGGGTCATTTTCAGTATCAAAAACTTGGCCTCGTGAAAAAAATATTCTTGTCTTTAATATCTAAAAATATTTTTTGTGAATGGCTCGTGTATTTGCTGATAAATTGTTAACCACTCAGAATTGTGATCTAGTATATTATTGAATGTTACACATTTTTGTCCAGTAGTAGCATTTATCTAATTTTTCTTTGCTATAAACATTTGGTCTCAGCCTTTTCACATGCTGTTCCTGCTGCATGAATACCCTGAGAAACTAACTATCCTTTGGAATTGATTTAAATGTATATTCCTGGGGATCTTTTCCTAGCCACCATAGTCCCCATTCTATTTTTGTCTTTCATATGTATGTTCCTAAATCACTGTATTTCTCATGTAGCAAAACAAATGTACAGTTTTGTTAAATTGCCTATTTTCTTGTCTTGTGTTCCCTGTTAAGTTTTAGGTTTGTAGAGATCTGAAAATGTGTCTGTCACTCACTGTTGTACCCCAAATGTCTCTAATAGTTCCTGGCATAATGTTAGTATTTGTCAAATGAATAAATACATTAATGTAAATATATTTATGTTCTTTTTGCATTCTTAATTCTAAGTTGTTTGATTCATTAGTTTATAATAAAACAGGCCTTGCTTCAGTGCCAGTCATATGCCAGGTAGTTGTATGAACAAAGACTTGTCCTGAAGGAGCTTACAGTTTCTTGGAGTGAAACAGGTGTAGTGCTATGAAGACAATCAGCTGAAGGAGTGTGCTAGAGGGTCGCAGGGGTAAGACTGCCCAGAGTGGTCGGGGAAGACTTCTGCAAATGAGGACACTGAGCTGGAACCTTAACTAGGAGAAGGAAGCAGGCGTAGGAAGATTTAGTCAGGAGGAGAAAAGGCCAAGCAATTAGCCTGACCATAGTATGCTCAAGGGAGTTTAGGGTAAGCTGGTTTTTATAGAAGTTACCTAGCTTTATGAAGAAAAAATTATTTTCATGGTCTGATTGTATGTGCTGTTCTAGTCAGTTGTATGGAAAATAAATGCTTTGGTTATAGAGGACACTTGCTGAAAAAAATGGGTGGAGGGCTTATTTGAGTTCAAGTATATGGTCTTTGGGGTGATTTTTTGATCACATGAAGTGAAAACTAGGAAAAAGTAAAACCCAATTAGCTTAAAAACTGAAGATGTCTTTATATATAGAAAGCCAGTAAATACCTACTTTGTGAGTAAAATTTTTAGAAGTTTTTTGTAAAGTAGACCTTCTAAGTTCCTATAATTTTGATGAACAATTTATTTTGGAGAGAATTCAGATGCTTCCTCACTAATAACTAAAAATAGAAAAAGAACTTGTAAGTTAATTTATCTTGTGTTTTTATTTTAGATTTTGAAGATGATGATCTCTATGGCCAGTCTGTAGAGGATGATTACTGTATTTCGCCATCAACAGGTGAATTTAAAAAAATAATTTGATTTCTATTATTTGGATATTTAAAATTGTTAAATAAGTATTGTCCTTCTAAGACTACAGTGTTCCATAGACTGTATTATGTAACATTTAAAAAGGTTGTTATATGTCAACTTTTAAAGGTGTATAAAATAATTTCCTTACCCATGAATAGAATTTAAAGTTTTGATACCATCATTTAGCATTAAGCAACTTGAAGTAAATTCAGAAACTGTGGTTTTCAATATTCTTTGCAACATGCAGTTAATCTAAATTGTACTGAAATGGTTATTTAGTTAATAATGGAAACCTAAAACTTCTGAAGGCAGATGGCAGTTAATTGTATATCCCCAGGAATCTCTTGAATATTAAAAACAACTGAGGTGTTTGGATGGATTCCTCTTTATATGGCATTTTAACTTACCTGCTTTTAAACTTGGTTTGGTAAGTAAACCAAACATGTAGCTGAGACTTCTGATGGGCTCCAGAGTGACTAAGAGTGCAGATTCCTGTAGGATTGCACATGAGAGCTGCAGGTACTGTCTTATCTGCCAAAAGATTCTTCCTTGCCACTATATAAAGAACATATTCCTATGTTCTTTTTCAGCAAAGAAAGGGGCTTTGATTCAGACAGATCTTTCTGTCATAATTTCCATAACAATACATTTGTCTTCAAATTTCAGCCTACTCTATGAACAGTTGGTTAAAATGCCCTGCTGAATTTTACTATGCCATAAAGGGGATACAATTAATATATACGTACAGTTATGTACAGTATAAATATAATACATAAAACTCATTTCTACATTTGAAGGTTTAATTAGCATTTCTGTCAAAGTCCTCCTTGTCTTCAATACCCTGTAGTCAGCTGAGCTGTTCTATAAACCTGTACCTGCTTTAACACTACTTTTAGTCTTTGAAGACCAAATATGTTCCTTCTGACTTTTTAGAATTCCTTTTTCTTTATAAAGGCATGTGTGCTCTAGAAGTTGTCTACTTTTCTACTCTTCCTGTCATCTTTTTTCCTGTTAACTTGTTACTCTGAAATGTATCTAGCTCTTTATTTGTTCTTTCCTCATTTAGCCAAACTAATAAGGGCCTTTTCTCTCTTCCTTTAATGTTACATTGTTGTCAGTCAGGATACTGTTAGGAAATGGAAATTAAACCAGTTGTTTTGCCAGAGAGAAGTGAATATAAAAAGTTGTTAACTAAACAAAAATATGTAACAATATATACATACATGTATAATATATATGTGTGTACGCATGTGTGTATATGTATATGTATTCACACACACATATACATATACATATATATATATATAACAACATGCCCCTCCCCAAATGTATAACAAAAAAAAATGCAAAAAGGGCAGCTAAAATACCAAGGAGCTGGTAACTTCAGGGAGCATTTACCATCACTAGTTCCTAGGGGCAATAAATGGACAAGGTTGAAACCAACCTTTTAAAACTTGTGTAGGGACTCCTTAGAGCTGGGACCTGTGATGAGAGGATTTTGCTCTATTGAGTTGCCTGTAATGTTCAGAGGAGGGACTGTGGAGGTAGGACTCAGACCTCTAGGAAGGGGACACTGCATGACTGGTACTTGTGTCTCTGAAGGACCTATGATTCAGGCTTTGAAGAGGGAATTAGTCCGCAGGCTGGTCATGGTGTGTGTGGGATGTGGTGTTGGGAGGGCATGTTGAAGCTGGTTCTGGGAGTTTTGGAAAAACTGCAGACTGATAGTAATTGCTGTTACTGGAACAAACTGCCTCTGCGAGGTGAAGTGTTGCTGAGGTGATGGTGACTGGAAAAGACAAAAGGAAAGGGGCCTCCAGCCTTCTAGTCTCCCTTTAGCATCTTACTGTTGGCTGTTCCTAAAAGGGAGCCTGCTGTTAAAGAACAAATGTGCTTTGCAGAGACTTCAACCCCAGTATTACAAAGCAAAATAATGAAGTTTGTGTTAGAAGCTCAGAGGTGGGTTAATCAGCATTCTTTTAAAGCTCCTTATTCCAGGATTCAAAATACCGTATTTTGCAGGGAATAGGGATAAAGGAAATGTCACTTTTCCCAAGAAACCTCACAGGCATTTGCCATTTGCAGGATGTTAAAAACTTTATCCCTTTTGGGCTCCTACAATTCACCACCCCATTCGACTAGGTGACAAAGTGATGTAGCATTAACTTCATCCCTCACTGTGAGTGCAGTAGAGAGCATGGCGTGTTCATGAAACTGAGGAGATGATGTTGGTGTGATAATTAGATTTGAGTTAAAAAAAAAAAGTCTCTTTTATGTAATGGAGACTGGATTGAAGGCAGTCCATGAGTGGATATAGGTAGATTAGTTAGGAAACTTACACTAATCTAGAGATGAGGTTATTTTAGGAATGTTCTAAAAATGTGGTCCATATACCATTACCATCACTTGAGAATTTGGTTAGAAACATAATTCTTGGCCCACACAAGAGTCAAAAACTCATGGGGCACAGCTACTGTTTTAACAAGCCCTTCAGGGTTTGAGAACCATTTGTTTAGGACAAAGGTGGAGTGTTGGATTTGGAAATAGAGTCAAGAGATAATTACAGGAGTTAAGATCTACAGGACTTGGAAGTAGTTGAATATGGGTGGAAGGGTGGAAATCTTCATAAACAGAGGGACTACTGAAAGACATCTTAATAGTGCAGGTTAACACTTTCATTTATCTAGCTTTATCTGGATAAATCATGCTTAATCTTGAGTAACGAGCTAACACTACACAAGGTCAGGCATTTTGAGGGTGTTTTTCTGAGATTTGCATTTGTGGCCTAGAGTTCTTGAGGTCAGAGTTTAACCCTCTTGTCACTCAGCGCTTGATGTGTATCATACATGTGTTTCATATTTAGGGCAATCTGACTCTGAGAGTTACTTTTGTACACACCGAGAAGTAAACCGACATTATCAAAGCAGGAGATAGTTAAATGGTTTTGAAGTTTTTTCTTTGATGGTATTTTTAAGAAAACAATGTTCTGGGTTTTTTAATTTTTCAAAACATGTATAAAATAGCAGTAATGTCAGATCAGAAACTTATTTTCCTCTATTGATATGTTTTCCAAGTGATATTCAATACAAATGAGTAGGTTTAGAAGGATACTTTCGGTTCTTAAGCAAGTGACTTTATTAATTAATAGGAATTTCTCTCCAAAATTCATCAGCACATTTTTTTTTGAACTCTACTAAGCACAATTTTCCTGATGGAAAGGTATTTCTAAATGTTACTGCTTTTTTTTTTCATTTAGAAAGATAGATATTAAATATTGAACATAGGTTAAAGAGCTGGGGATAACAAAAAGAGCCTTATATATAAAACTTTTTTTGAATAGTTATGGTTTTGTTTCAACTAATACGATTAGAAGTGTTAAAGGACAAATTAACACATATTAAATTTTTTAGGAATTTACTTTAGTGAACACTAATTTGAGTCAGGCAGCTCCAGTTTGGAAGTGATTAGGAGTGCTCCACTGACAGGAGCAAGGGGCAGGGTTTATTATTATTATTATTATTTTTTATTTTGGTATTATTAATCTACAATTACATGAAGAACATTATGTTTACTAGGCTCCCCCCTTCACCAAGTCCCCCCCACATACTCCTTCACAGTTACTGTCCATCAGCGTAGTAAGATGCTGTAAAATTACTACTTGTCTTCTCTGTGTTGTAGAGGGGGCAGGGTTTTTATAGAGAAGACAGGAAGCAAAGCAAGGAAATTATTTGATTGGCTGTTAACTTACAGGAGTTACATTATTTGGGAAAGCCTAGTTGGTTTTTTGAGATGTTCTTAATTGTGCATTGACTCTGGCTTAATTTTTTGTTTGTGATCAAGGCATTAGAGCCTCTTCAGTCTCATGGCCTCCTTATATGATTAACAGTAATCCTTATTCAGTCCATTCCAGTTTGAAGCCTTTATTCAACATCATTTCACATGTGAGAAAAGCCCTCTTTTAATACATTTATAAATACGGAGTAAGGCCGCTTGTTAAAAGTCCCATTCAAATGGCATGCTATAGTAGGATGGTGGGTAAAGAAATAGGAGTCATGCTATTTCTGGGATGCTGAAGGAGTCTGGGAAGGCTTTTGGAAGAGGTGGTTCATTGGGAGTGAGAATGGCATCCTAGATAGAAGAAACAGAAGTGCCTGAACAGTGGCTTCTACATGAGGCTTGTTGGGAACACACATGATTAATGCAGTTGCAGCAGGAACAGGACTAAGAAAGAAAATAGGAGCCAAATAGTGGAAGTAGTTTTCAATTTTAGGTGTACAGTATTTGCTTTGAAGGTTTTTGATTAAGATGGTAGTATTTTAGCAAAGTAACAGATAACAGTGTAGAAAGTGAACTACAGGGGAAATTTGTAGACCAGTGTTTGCTAACCTTCCTTGATGATATCAATCAGCTGGGAGTGATTTTAAAAATACAGATTTCCTGACGTTCCAACACCACTACATCAGAATCTCCAGGGGAAGAAGCCAGAAAGCTGTATCTTCAGTGAGTGACTCACATGGTTTTTATTTAAGGTCTTTAGGAAACACCTTTAGGCAGTTTCAGCAGTCAGGTTTTGAATTCTTCGAATGTTTATATTTATTAAAATGCCTTATATTTTCAAAATCACTATGGGTATATAATTTTTCAGAAAGCATTCCCATAAAGTTTGTGATTTAAATTTTTAGAAAAGAATAGCAGTTTATATTTCTTTTTCTCTATTGCTTTTCCTTCACTCTTCTTATATTTGTTGCTTTAGGGGCTCTCATTTCAAGTTCAAAGATTTGTTTTTTTTTTTTTCCTCCTCTTAGTAGCTATTTACCCTCTGGAATCTTTTTGTACCTTTCTTTTCCCTCTGCACTCACCAGCAGATCCAGTCATCATTACTTCCAAGACAATGGCCACAGTATAGGTTTCTGGGTTGGATTGTGTGGAGTAAGGGATAGGGCCCCCCTCACCCCGCCAGGGAAAAAAAAGCTTCTAGGAGGTTAAGCAGAAGCCTGGACATTGACAATTTCCATTTCCCAGTGAATATTTCCTAAGTTCAAATTTTCAAGGGAAGTATCTGATTTCCTGTTTCATTTAATTTTTGATTTGTCTTAGCTTTTTGTTCACAGTTTAGAGCTGTTAGAGGAAGTTGGGGAAAGTGTATTTACTTTTAGGAGTAATTGAATAGTTTATTACAGCTGGGAAAAAAATTTATAAACCACCAGGCACAAAACAACCCAATTTACGTTTCTCAGTATTACCACATATTATTAAATCTAAGATGCCACAGATTGTAAGATAGATCATTATTGTATGTACCACTTAAGAAAAATCAGCTGTCAGTCTAAGTATTACATAATGCTAAGATGCAGTTTGTAAGACACATCCTTCATTCTGAGATTTTTAATGTGAAAATAGTGGTCGTTTTAGAGAATCTATGAAATAGGGTGTCTCTTCTACTTAACCATGCTGACTTTATAATAGAAGTATTTATTCTCCTTACACAAGAGGAGTAGAAATATGGATACACACACACACACAACATATGTGTGTTCTTGAGAAACTTTATGGTCTTCAGTTATATACTAAAAGTAACAGAAATTTGGGTAAAAAAATAAGATTATGGCAGACCACTCAACTTGTAAAGTACTAATCAGAACAGTAATCATCTTAATAAAAATGCTTGCCCATTGAAAAGATACATTAACTTCCTAATAAAGAAATATTCCAGTAAGTATAGGAATTATATTAAAAAAAAGGTAAAATCTTGATAGAGGTATAAGAAAATGTTGAAATTAACAAGTAATGTTGCAAAGGCAAAATGCTTACAGACCATGGAGATATGAGCAGTAAGCATGCATGAAATAGGATGCACGGTCATGCTGAATCAATAGGAAGAGTGTAGGGCTATCTGGCATTATGATACATTTACAATTATAATATTCTATAGTTTTGTTGTTGTGGGACTTTGTATCTGCTGTTACTATGTGATGATGCAAAACATTGAAGTGTTGGGGAAAAAAAATCTCATCAACCAAAGCAACCTGAATGTTATACCCTCGTTATTCCCTGATTTACCATTTGGCATGAGCTAGTTTGTGTTAAGGAAATGTGCATTATAGCAGAATAGATTGAATTCTCTCAAGTACCCTGTATTTTTCTTATTCTTTTCTCCTTGTTGAAGATGTCTTCCACCTCTTCCTCAGTTTGTCTGATGTTCTTACCTCCTTTATTATATAACTGCTTCAGTCTTCAGTGATTACCTAATCTTCTGAGCTTCTGCAGCACTTGTTACCTTTACTATTCATTTTGACTTTTTAAGTATGTCATTACATTTTTCTTCTTTGCCTTCCCTGCTAATCTGTAAGGCCATCATTATATACTATGAATAGATAGCACTTACACCATGGCCTTCTAAGTATAGGTGTTACACATAGTGATAGTATTATCTACTGTCTGTATATACATTATCTATATTTTTTGAATGCCGTTAGTTTCCCTTACTGCATAGATAGTGCCTTCCTGAAAACATGTACAAAAGCCAAATGTGGGAATGAATGCTAAGCCATAGACTTAAATGTTAGGTGCTTTTCCTGAAAGCTAAATAATGTACAATCCCTAATAACATCTTGCGTTTAGAATACTGTTTTGATACTTCTGTCCTTCTTAACTTATTCTTTAATTTTATTCCTTCCCAATTGAACACAGTGTCCAGGAACTGAGTTCAGTGGACATCCAGTTGATGTGGAAGAGTTGACACTTTGGGCATGAGTGATTTTCTCCTTTTTTGCTCTCTTTTATTTTTTATATGCTACTCAGGCATATATAGTGGGCACTTTCATATTTTGTCTTTCCTCTTTTTAATTGAATATATAATAACTAGTTATATATTGAGCAATGATAGTGCCTGCACTGCAGAGGAGCACAGACTGATGTCTGGAAGTCATTTAGGTATATGATGTTAGTATACAGTGTAGGCTTTAAATTTTGAGTTGTTCAAAAGTTAAGACCTGTGATTTCGGTCAACTTTAGGGTTCATGGAAAGTAAAAATTAACCTAGTCTTTTTCTAGTATTTTCTTAATTAAGCAAGTAAGTTTGATATGAAGTTTGAAATACTTGTTCTAGAGAAGAGAAGATTTCAGGGAAGACAGAGAAGCAGGCAAAGATAGACACAAGGAAAAGTAGTTTTTGAGAACTGGAGAAAGTAAGGTTGGGGGATGGTTTTGGAAATAGGAAAGAAGGAAGACAGTTGTGAGAGGCTAATGAATAGTGAGGATGTTTAGGCGGGATTTGGGGTGTGATACGTTTTGTGTTTGTTTTTGTTTCTATCCCCTATAGAATGTGGGTAAATGGCTGTAGGTAGTAGTCAGATTCTTTAATTTTTACTTTGACTTTTGTGGGGGAAATAAAAGCTAATGGGCAATGGCTGTACTATATAGCCTTCTTCAATCATTTTATATTCTAGCTGCTCAGTTTATTTACTCACGACGGGACAAGCCTTCAGTTGTTGAACCTGCAGAAGGATATGATTATGAAGATCAGAAAGACTCCTCCAATTCTCTTTTGAACCATCAGCTAAGTGGAATTGATCAAGGTATAATAACAAATAGTCTGTTTTTTATCTGCAAATGACTAATAATCAGTATTCCAAAATTAATTTTATTGTAATTGTTCATAATAGTTATTTTGTATAGTAATGGTACAAATGTATATTTTCAAGGAAAATTTACATTTTGTTAAGTATATTTTGTGAGGAGTGTATATTTAACTGTATAGTTGAAAAATTGTGTGACTCTTACTTAGTAACTGGAATTTTTTTTTTATTTTGGTATCATTAATCTACAATTACATGAGGAACATTATGTTTACTAGACTCCCCCCTTCACCAAGTCTCCCCAACAAAGCCCATTACAGTCACTGTCCATCAGCGTAGTAAGATGCTGTAGAATCACTACTTGTCTTCTCTGTAACTGAAATTTTTGATTAAAATTTATAGAGGAGTTGCTATATAAACTCATTTGTTTTCTTTTTATATGTATAGTTTATGATCATTTCCTTACCAAACAATAGGTTCCAGAAGGCTGGTGTTTTTTTAAATTTTAAGTCCAAGATCCACACACTACTAAACAAGTATGCTGATTGGTCATATCCATGTAAATAAAGTTTCAAGATAGAACTCATGAATAGTAATGATACTGCTTCTTTTCAATTCTTAAACATTTTAACAAAGATACTTGTATTTGGCTTTCCTCTTTGTAAATACATTTCAAATGTGACATTGTTTCCAACATTAAGCCATAGATTTGACAAACAATGTAGCAGAACTAAAATGGTCAGTTATAACAGTAATGCCTCTGTTGGTAGTGAGCAAGGGTGAGCAGATTTGCTCTTTCTCTGGAGTGTGGCTTTGTTCTAAAAATGTTTCTAGATTGAAACGTGATAATAATTTGAAAACAGAAAGAGGAAATACATGAATTTGACAGCTGATCTTTTAATAAATCAGTAAAATGTTTATCAGCTGCTAACCAAATCAAGAAAAATGAAGAGAAAGCACAAATACATGAAATTAGAAGGCAGAAAGGGAAATAACATGTATAGAATAAAAACACAACTCTGCAAATATATTTGACAGTTTAGTAAAACTTTATAGAGGAATTGCTATATAAACTCCTCAATAGTATTTGATTATATTTTTTAAAAGTTATGGTTGTCATTGTGGGGTGAGAGGTAAGAATAGAGAAGATGACTTATATTTTTTCTGCTATGCCTCAGCATGATTAAGGAGGTGTAAAATTCAGTTATGTTTGAGAATGAAAGTTAATCATTCCCACCTGACATATGTATTTGTATGATAACAAGAATAATGATTATAGCTAACTTTTACTAAATCCTTTCCAGGTACTTTTCTAAATGCTGTTCATGTAGTAAAATATTTAATCTTCATACCTTATCAGGTAGGCCAGTTACTGTCCTCGTTTTACAGGAGAGGAGAATGAGACAGAGAGAAGTAACTTGGCAGATTTTGCACCAGCTAGTAAATTTTATTAAGCTATGAACCGAGACAGCCTGATCGCATATTTCCCCTTTGAGTTTGTGTAGAAAACAGTTGCTGTAATTAATTAGAAGAGACCCTGATGTTAGCTATACTGAATATTCTGTTCCAGTTTCCATAATTCATGTATTTATGAAATAGATATAATTTTCCAAGCATAGCTTATTAGCCTAAAATTAATCTTGGTCTCAAGAAAGCAAGTTCCCAAATATTTGAGGAATTATTTTTTAAATAACTAAAAAGGAAAATGGAAAAAGCATCAAATTCTTTTTAAAAAGTTGTTATTCCTTGTTCAACATACAAACATGTAAAATACAATATAAATTGCATACTTTGAGATGTTTTCATGGAGTAGGAAGTCCGAAAACCTGAGTTTTATTTTGATTACTGCTTAGTATACAGTGATTTTCAACCATTTTATCTTTATAAATTGTAATTTACCTGATTTATCTAGGTCATAGTTATTTTTAAGGATTACAAGAGATACATATGTGTATGTGTGTGTGTGTGTGTGTGTGTGTGTGTGGTGTGTGTATTTTGAAAATTGTCAAGTGCTCTACCAATATGAATTTATGTATTTATTCATTTTTATTCAGTGGCCTCTAGGTATCAGGTACTCATTTAGGATCTAGGGATGTAAAACCTTTGCTGTCATGGAATCTACATCATTAATAAATAATATTAGTAATTACTTTTTATAATAATGTCATCAGAAAATAAAAATCCTTAAAGATTTGAGGCTTTCCGATTTAATTTTTTTATTTTTAAAATGAATCCATTCTCCCCTTAATCTACTGAATTTCCTTGTTTTGTGACATATTTATATTAGATTATCTTGCCTATATTTAAAGAGTTACCAAGGATGATTTTAGCTAGCTGGGGAAAACTAAAGTTAGCCCAAAAGAAAACTAGTAATTTAAGAAATTAAGAAATATATTTAGTGATTAACAAGTTAAGAATATTGCTGTATCTATCCCTCCCTTTGTACACATGCAAACAATGGTCATTGCAGACATCGTTATCATTGACTGAAAATAGATATTAGTGTATACAATTTATTCTTTTTTTAGTACCGTTTGTTAGTATATTTATTAATTACAGTGATTTCTTAATGAAACTGTTCCTATGATGAGGGAAGAGGTATATTGTAGATAAAAATATAACCATTTCTTGCAAATAATTTTTGCCAAGGAAAAAGGAGAATTGGACATCCTGCTATAGTTTCAAACCTTTTTTTCACTTTTGAAGATTGAGGGTTCTTTAACACCACCTTTTAGTACAGCTTTTAATTATTGCTGTCTGTTCTAGCTCGTCTTTATTCATGCCTTGATCACATGAGAGAGGTACTTGGAGATGCTGTGCCAGATGATATTTTGATTGAAGCAGTTCTGAAGAACAAGTTTGATGTGCAGAAGGCTTTGTCAGTGGTTCTGGAGCAAGATAAAACACAGAATTTGAAGGTCAAGAAGGAGGGAGCAGTGTCTAAAGGAAAGACAGCAAAAGGTATGCTTTTACCTGTTCACTTTTAGTTGTCTTACAGTTAATGCTTTAAGAGCCTTTAATTTGAGCTGTTAAGAAGAATGAGCAGAACATTTATGTTGTAACTCTTGATTATTATCAGTTGATTTTCTAGTTTGGATTTTTAAACTGAGTACTGTGTTCTCTTCCTTCTGTTTTCTTTTAAAGCTTGTTTTTTGGTAATTTCTCTGTTTTTAAAACTAACAAATAGGGGAAATAAAAAAGATAAAAACAAGACCAGAAACTTCTTGTTTCTTGTTAGTAACTTAGAGAGCTTTTTAATTAATGTTTTTTAACTCTAATGGGTCAGGAGATGGAAATTAGTATCCAGCTAATTAGTGCCAAAAAATACCTTTATGTTTATAGCATTTCTAAATGTATTTTAGTTTTTTTTTAAATATCACAACTATCATATTATTCTTGGATTTCATAACCAGATCTTTAATTTTAAGAATGTAGAATTAGGGGTGAAATTTGGAAATTTAGTCAACATAAGAAGGGAGCTGATGGACCTTTATGTGAATTGGTATGATTTCTGTCAGTAGGAGCATTGTGATTTATTTGTTCATTCGGTTGGTATTTCCTGTAACCTGAGGGCTAGATTTTTGCCACAACAAAGTTGTATATAGTCTGTCACTGTGAAATAAGGGTGGTTTTCATTTTCTATTTAAATTTTTCTCAATTTTTTATTTAAGTTTTTTTAAATTTTGGTAGGGGAAATGTCCTTTTAACTAGTATGAGTCTGTAATATGTCATATATATTGGTAGTTTATCCCAATCATGGTAGAAATTATAGAATATTATTGGTTTGCTTGTTTTTAATACACTAAAAATAGAGAAGTTGGACCTAGTTCTTTCCAATTTTTTTTACGTGTTTTTGAATTTGAAATAATACTGATTGTAAGCTAAGTATGCTAAAATCTCACATAAAATTTGTGAAAATTAGAACATTGACTAACTTGGTGCTTATGTTTAAGTGAACAAAGTATGAAGGTCACTTTAGATGGTAAAAGGAAGGTAAAAACTTATTGTTTTTTAGAGTGTTTACTTTTTATTAATGATCAAGTATCACTTTATTCATGTCATAATCAAAAGAAACATTTAGTAATAAATGCCTCATTTCATGTTTCCTTTTGGTTGCTGTGACTGTCTTCTGCATATGTCAACCTATTCATCTGAAAATTAATGGCTCTTGTAAGGTAAGGAGTCTTATTATCTTCCTCTGAAGTTTCAGCTGATAATGTTCAAAACTCTTGTCCACGATCCACAAACCATTTGGATTGCAATTGCAAATCCTATAGTTTTTCTGACACAGTAACAAAATATGGATTATACTGTAATTCCTCAGTTGTACCAAGTCACTATTTACACCTTAAAAAAAAGAAACTTGATAGACCTAAAAGTGAAAAGAAACTAGAATCATGTAAGTTAACAAAAGAGCTATTACTAGGTGACCTAATTGATGATATGCCAAGAGATTCTTATAAAAGTCAGCCTTCAGAAAGATTATTTTCCACAGATAGTCTGGAAAGTCTACTTTCAAAGAGTCTAGATGCTGATTTGTTAAGACCTAATGCATCTGAATGTGTTTCTGAAGATGATTCTGCTTTCAAAGGAATACCAGATTTAAAATCCTTAATGATAAAGAATACAACACCTAAAAGCTCATTATTTATTCAAAATAATTCACTACCTGATTTGAAAAACATTCCAGTACAAAACAGCTTAGGAAGTGTAAATAAACCTTTGCTCGTAACTAGCTCATTGGAGAGTACAGCTCTTGATAATTTAAATGCTAGTAAAATGACTGAAGATGTAAGTGTTTCTTCAGTTGAACAAAGTGCCAAGAATTTCATTTTAAAAAATGACAATTCACAGTTTTCCCAGTGTGAAAGTCAATCCCTAGCTGAACTCTTGTCCTCAGTCCACAAACCATTTGTGTTTCAGGAACACAAAGAAAACAATCCAAGCCAGTGCTTTACTTTATCTGATCTTTGTAACCAGTCATCTACCAGTTTCACAGATCTAAGTTTGGGAGCCTTTTCCCTATCACAGCTAGCAAATCACTATCAGTCTTCGACTGGAGTATCAGAATTAACAGGATCTCTCTCATCTTTGGCATTTCATAAAGCTTCTCCTTCAGAAGACCTTGAGAATTTGTCACTTTCTGATTTGATTGCAGAAACGATTGATATAGACAACTCTCAGATCAAGAAAGAGCCCTTTAAACTCAATTTATCTGAAATGAGGTCACCTGGAATAGATTCAAATATTGATCTTAGTGTCCTTATAAAATCCCCAGATTTTGTTCCAAAGCCTGTTGTAGACCAATCAGTTGCTCCAACACCTGAAACAAAAATTCTAAGTTTGAAGTTAGGGAAAAATTCCAATTCTGCTAAGGATAGTAAGAAAAACAATAAAGGCTCTCTGACCAGGAATCCACCTTTCTCTCTCTCTTGGACCAAGGCCCTTGCTGCTAGACCTTCAGCTTTTGCTTCAACACTATGTCTTCGTTACCCATTGAAAAGCTGCAAGCGACGTACCCTTGACATCTATAAGACTTTTCTTTATAGTAGACAAGTTCAAGATATAAAGGACAAAGAAATAAGTCCTCTTATAGCTATAACACCATTTGACTTCAAATCAGCATCTCCTGATGACATTGTAAAAGCTAATCAAAAGAAAGCTTTTACTAGAGAATAGTAACTAAAGGAAAACTTAGTAACTGTTGTAGAGCTTTTTAAATTAATTTAAACTCTTTATAGGATTACTTTATATTATGGATTTAAGTTGTGATTTTTATATTAAAATTGTCTTAAGTTAGTTGGTAACTAGTTGGTAAGTATTTTTGCACTGAAAATTTTTTTACTCTATCTTTTAGTGATAACTGGCTTTATTTAAGTTGATAGCCTATAATAGGTATATGTTTACAAAATGCAAATGGAACTTGATATTATGAAATCAGACCTCAGCTATTTTTGTTTAAAGCATTCAATTTATAAATTTTTACAATGGAACATTTTCTTTCATAAAATATTTTTGTGCTGTATTCTTAAATAGAAATGCCACCACTTGGGATTATTATAGTTCTGTGATGAAGATTTTTCTTATGATATGTGGCATAGCATAACTGAGACATAATTATATTTTAAAATAGTGATATCATTCCCAGTTTCATTATTTTTCTGTGAAAATTTTCTATTAGAAAATCTTAAAATTCCTGACTTTTAAGAATGCTGTGAGGTTGTTGAAATTCATTTTTGATAATAATAAAATGAAAATCCCTCAAGGGACCATGTAAATATTGAAGTTGGATTAATATATAAATTATTTTTATACATTTTCAAAACCATTTGTCCTAAATGCACACTTTCAAATAAATATAGAAAGTGTTTTCAAGTATGGTTGCATGTTATTGAGTAGATAATTTTATCATATCTCTTTTTTTACTGTAAGTAATGAAACATAGACTTTTCGTCTTCACTACTGACAGCTTTGTATGCTATAGTGACTAAGTTTCAGCAATGGCAGACCAAGTAAGAACTCTTCTAGTCAGCAGAACAAGTATGTAATTTATCCCTCAAAGAGCAGAGGTCCTCGACCAGCAATCAGAATCATTAGGGGAATTTTTTTGTGGCTTTACTCCAGACATGGTGAATCAGTCTGAGGGATGCCGTTTGGGAATGTGTATTTTTCCAGGTGATTCTGATGTGTTACTTCTACTTGAGGACTACTGCCTTAGAGAAAGGAATCAGAACTAAAGGAATTATAAATGCTAAGAATAACATCTGACCTATTGAATTTATATTTTCTAGTAATCAGGAATACTGAGAAAAATTGCTAATTAGGAATTAATTATGGTCTTTTGCATAAGAAGATGCTGATATTATATTATTAGTATATCTTGTAGGGAAAAAAATTGTATCTAAAATGTTATTTCTTAATGAAAATAAAATAGCTGGCCTTTTCCAAGTAAAGAAATATTTTTCTCTGGCAGCTACTTCACTGGGCTTTTGATAATTTTTTTTTTCTGGTATTTCTTGTTTCTGTTTATTTTCAGAATGGCATTCCAGTATTTTTAGCTGTGTGTGATGTTTGTATATCCATATGTGTTTTGGTGGGAAAATTTAAGCTAGCATGATGTTTTCATTGTTCTTGAACAAACACTTTTTTGTGATACCTTCAGGTTTTGTTTTGAATTGCATATTTCAGCGCACATTATAAAGATGTTTAAGAGATATAAATCCCAAGTTATATTTTATGATCAATTATTTTAAAGTTTTAAAGTTTATGATCCGCTGCTGATTTTGTTTTCTAGCCTTACACTTTGGTCATACATTTTAATAATTTTAACTATTAGTATATAACTCGTCAACTAGATTTATATATGGGTGTTCTCCCACTTAACACAGAATTGTTTCTAATAGTTTGTTTGGAACTGACAGTAGTTCCTGATTAAGTGCTGCACAAGTGATCCACTTTACACATGAATGTTCAGATACTTAATTTAACCTATACTGATGTTGAACAGTTGTGCTGTTATTTTACTTTCTTTTGTAACAAAATTTTCATGTGGAAATACCATACTTTGTAAGCCCATATAATAGATCTTGTACAGTGAACTAGATCTTCCTTTGGCTAATTAGGATTGTAAACTCCATTTATGAGATAAATTCTTTAGGGAAAATAATTGTATATTACAGGGTGATAGCAAAGGCAACACTTATTAAGTGAGCCTCTCTTTCATTTATCATGGCTACTGGTCTTTCAGGCTTCTGCATGGCATGTACTTGCCTTGTTGACTAAGGATGTGTCATGGTCTCTGAGATTCAGAGGTACAAACAAGAAAACTCCCTGTCTCTTCCACCCTTGGCCATTGGCTCTTGGTAAAGAGACAAGTGTATCCCTATTCTGATGCACTTCTAGTGCCAACGATTACTTGCATTAAGCCCATATTCTGTACTAACTACTGTTTATTGACAGACCGCTGTCGTGGTAGCTCAGGTAAAGTGCTTTCGGTTTATTTTCCAGTTCAATATCATTTTGAGGTGCAAGTCCCATTTTTATTTGTGTTTTGTTCAGGTGCATCAATAATTTAGTAATAAAAATCATATTGTAATTACATTCTAACTGATTTAAAATATAAAAGACATTCAAAATAACTATTTTTACTCCTTTTCTGATTTTTAAAAGAGCTGATGTTCATGGGTATTTTATCCTTTGTGTTATAAAGGCTTTGGGTGTTTTTTTTCTGTTGTTGCTACAGTTCTTTGAAGTGTCAAGAACTAGAGTTTTACTTCTGTACAGAACACTTGGGTTAACTTTTCTTTCTTTTTTGTTTTAACCTTTTTCCTATTTCCTATTTACTAAACTGGCATTCTAACCGCTTTTCCTCCCTTTGGTTTTTAATTCTCCTTTCTTGAACTTTTATTTCACTCTTTTCCTTCTCACATAAGTAGTAGTAACTATTCCCATTGTGTTATATTTAATTTTTAGTGTTCACTGGGAGATCATGCAGCTGATTGTCAGCACCAAGAATAAAACTAGTACAGTGCTTTTCTTTGTATATAAAAGGGAGCACTGTTAAGATAAACACAGTTAAGAGAAAAATAGTGGGTTCTTGCATGATTATTTACTTTTTAAACTGACCCTGAATTTAAATGTGGACCATTGCAAATAAATAAGTACACAATTAAATATTGAGAAAGAACTGTGTATCAACAAGTTTTTTGTTTTGTGCTCACACAAGTATCTCTTAGGTTATAAAAACGTTTTGTAGTAGCCTAGAAATTGTTTTCTATTATTTATATAAATAATAATGACTAGACAGGGGAGAAATTGATATTAATTTCTTTACTAGTTTTCTTTTTTAACTTTGTAAGGCTCAGCATATGCAGTTGTATATTACAATTTTTAGGGTGTAAAAGGCTTGTTACACTTTGCATATATAAATACACATTTCTGTAGAAGCTACATTGAAATAAATTACAGTTATGAGGTTTTCTGAAGTCAAGTTTGAAAACATCACAATTTATCCATTAGGTTTTTTTATGTAAGGTTGATATTTCAGAATGGTATTTTAATAATTTATGTTGTATGTACTGCTTTATGTTCCTGTATACAAATTAAAAAATAAGCTACCTTGTTGTGAAGAATTTCTTCTGAGGTATTTGTTATTTAGAATTCTTGCTTTCTCAAAAGTAACATTTTATGTATTTTTGTTTTTGAGGACTCATACAGAAACAGCGTTAAAGTATAGGTTATGGTGAATTTGGCAAAGATGGCAGTGGAAGGTAAAGGGATTAAAGAAGTTCACATTTCTGATGTTGACATGCCTGGTTTATATTATTAGACTTATAGGGTAGCACCATTTTCATTGCAGGTGATACACCAGGATGAACAAAGATATAATGCTTACCTGGCCAGGGATATGGGTTCTTAAACACATAATTATATTTACTGCAGTGGGGCTTATGTAACAATATACTCTCCAAAGCAGACATCTTTGCCTTGCTCATCTAAGCAGCCACTTACCCCATTTCCTATTTGTTAGTATCACCATCATCCAGTGGATTAAGCCAGAAACCTAGCTACCATCATCCTTTATTTCTGTCCTCACTTCTTATTACTGAGTACTAGTCCTGTTTATCTTTCTGCTTTACAAATAAGTAAACACGTATGTGTATTTATATATACCATTCATTGTTATTTGTGGTAGTTATGTTTTATAAAGCCATTAGTGGACACTGAATGAAATATGCAGATACTGAACCATTGCTCCTACAGGAAATAAAGTTGACCCCTGAACAATGCAGGTTTGAACTACATGGGTTCACTTATATACAGACTTTTTTCAGTAAATACATTGGAAAAGATTTTTGAGATTTGCAACAATTTAAAAAAACGTTTTCTTTTCCCCAGCTTACTTTGTTCTAAGTGTACACTATATTCATATACAGTGTATCAATTAATTGACTGTTTAAGTTATTAGTAAGGCTTCCAATCAGCAGTAGAACATTAGTAGTTAAGTTCTCTGAGGTTGAAATTGTGTGTGAATTTTCAGCCGTGTGTGGGTTGGGAGTGAGCAGTAGTGCACCAACCCTTAAACATTGTTCAAGGGTCAGCTCTACAGCCTTAGGTTTCTGTGATCCTCTGGTCACAACATTTTTCAGTCAATCAATACAAACCTTATTTTATGTAACTGTGTAAAGACACTTTACTTAATAGACATTATTTATGTATTATTATTCATTAACATTGAACTTAAATGGCCAATAGCCTTGTAAGTTATGTCTGAACAAAGCTTATCTATGTCTTTTATTCGTAAGGCACATCACAGCTGGCTGGTACTTGTGACATCGTGCTTCAGTACTTCTCTTGGGGACCATTTTAAACAACTGAATGACAAACTAAAATCACAGCACTAGGTAGATCATGAAGGAGAGTTGTTTGTGGTACGAGAGCTGGAACAAGACGGCATTTTGTTCAGCCCCAGCTGGGAATGTTCATGTTGGGGACTCAAAGTTTCTGCTGCTCTGCACTTGTCTGCAAATGACGGCCAGAGTGCTGCAAGCAGTGATTTTGGGGGTTACTGATAAATCTTAGTAGGGGAATTCCCAAATGTAAAATCTGCGAATAATGATCAACTTTACATTTTTCAACCCACCATTACTCACTTTTAATTTTTCTCTTAAAGGCCATTAGCTTTGAGCAGAATTACTAAAATATTTAATTGGTTTCTTCTGAGTTTATTTTTCCCAAAACAATTTCCACACTACAGCCAGAGTAACTTATCCAAAATACAGCTCTAATTTTCTGTTCCTCTGTTTATGTCTTTTAAGTTATTTGATAAGACCTTTTATGTACCTCCTACCCAAACCCACCCAAGAATACCTACCCGAGTTTCCTGTTCTGTCGTGGTTTTGCCCCCATTTCTTCCCTAGCTAATAGTTCTTCAGGTTGTAGTTTAGATATATTGCTTTATTCCAAATCCTGGAGTAGAGGAAACTTCAGAAGCACCCACACTGTATTCATTTTATTAACCACCTCATGTAACACTCTCCCGCCCATACATGTAGTCTCTATCCCTTGTAACTCTGCTTTATTGTCCCTCATAGCACTTACATCATCTGATAATGTGTGTGTGTGCTCACAGTTGATTTTGTTTATTTTCTGTCTCCCCATGGCTTTCCATCCTTTGCACCTAGTCTGCAATATCTATGAATGCAGGGATTCTATATTCAGTGCTGTGCCCCAACTTAGAATATATGTGGCACATCAGTGTAGGAAAGAATTTTAAGAAGTTAGTTTCTCTTTACATACAGTCCCACAGTCTTGTTACATAGAAATTTCTGTAAATTGTCTTTTGACTATTCTTCTAGAAACTTAACTTGCACATTATACATATGTGAATACACATGTATATCTTTAAATAAATGGGAGGATGCTAAAGAGCTTCTGTATTTGTATCACCAGAATGTTTTGCACATCTTTTCTTACTAGTATGTAGAGATTGATCCCATACTTTTTAAAAGCTGTGTACATTTCCATAATATGGTTGTACATTTAACAACCCCTCTTGATGAACAAGCGTTTTCAGTTGCTGGTGCTAATGGATATGAATACTCCTACATTTTTGAAATTGAATTTCTAGGCCAAAAAGTATATGCTTAAAATTTTTAATACTACCTCATTTTCCTTAATAGAGATTGTATTAATTTCCTTTCTAGAAGTTTATGAATGTTTCTGTCCAAATTCTTACAGGATTATTACTGTGTTTGGCATTATTGCCAATCTGATAATTAGAAAAAAATTTTTTTCATTTATTAATATCCTTAATGAGTGTGGTGGATTTCTTTTTTCATATTTAAGTCTACTTGTATTTCTTTTTCTTGCAACTGTTCTTAATCTTTGCCCATTTTTCATAATGACTTTTATGACTATGTGTGTGCATGTGTATATGCACATACAATGTATGTATATATTATATACACACAATACCTACACACTCATTTAAATGGTAAAGAAATAAGTTCTTTTTTATATGCATGGAAAATCCTTGTTCTGCTTCATTTTTATAAGATAAAAATCTTAATTTTAATATATTCAAATATATCAGATCTTTTCGCTTAAGAACTTTTTTTTGAAAGTTCTGCTCCACTACAAGATAATTTTAAAAAATTATTCATTTGTTGTAATATGTTTGAGAGATTCTGTTTTTTCTTGAAACATTTTGAATCTTTGATCCAGCTTCTGTTAGGGAGTAAGGAATCCAGTTTATTCAGAATCTTTCCTCTTTCCAGTAGCTGGATTTGTCACAGTACTGTTTGTTGAGTTACACATCTGTTTTCTTTTTAACTTGATTTGAAATGCCATCTTTGATATGTCAATTCCTTTCTGTCCCTCCTTTTTGGGACTCTGTACTATTCCATTTTTTTGTCTTGTTTTATGCCAGTACTACATTTTAGTTATTATAGCTTTTATACTATACTATGTATTTTATAGGTTTTAATATTTTGTAGGCTATCTTGGTTTTTCCTTCCTTTTTCATAGTTTTACTGAGCTATCTCACATGGCTCTTTTTCCCACATGAGCTTTAGAAACAGCTTCATTTTTATAAGATAGAAATCTTATCAAGTTATCTGAAAAAAATCCAGATGTAATTTTTATTGGGATGTTTAATATTAAAAGCTTTTTGGAAAAATATACTGTCTTCATAGATGTCAAAAAGTTTTAGACATCATTAACATCAAACACTACATTATTATTTTAATAGATTTTCTAGTATTGATCTAGATTTAGAATATTGGAACCATCGTAGTTGGTCATTGTGGATTGTTCTTTTACTATGATGGATTTCATTTGTTGATATTTCAGATTATTCCATCTATTCATAAAATTAACTTACAGTTGGGTATATGTGGGTATATTTTCTTGGTCTTTGATTTTGCTCTTGATAGTTTCATAGAAAATTTAAAAAGCTTTTTTTTTTCTACCCTTAAATAATTTTAAGAGAATTGAGATTATTTGTCTCATGATAGGATTTATCTTTCTCAGTACTCTAGGGTCTGTTTTGAAAGTTTTAATATTCTTAGAAAACCATCAATTTCATCCAGGTTGAGAAATGTATTTGTTTTAGCATTGTAGCAGAAATTGTCTTGTTATTCTTTTAAAATTCATATATACGATGGTTAAATCTCTATTCCTATTTTAAATATTTTTTAATGAAATTTCAAATACGGAAAAATTCAGAAAATATAACACTCATGGACCCACCATTTAGTTTTAACATAAACTAACATTTTGCCACACACACTTCAGGTCTTTGTTCTAAGAAATAAATTAATAGATTTAGAATCCTAGCTCCACTCTTTCCTCGTTCTACCCCACTACCTTGAAGTTGATATGCATTGTTTGAATTCTCTTATTTTCTTACGTCTTTAGTTGTTATTTTTCCTTTATACTACATTTGCTGTGGCATATGGGTTCCTTTAGAATTATTGTTATTTTCTGGATTCTTTTAGAGTTATTGTTATTCTCTGGGTAATCCACAATTTTGATTTTGGTTTTCTTTTCAAGCCAAGAATCTGAAAGAATTAAAATGTTAAGGTTGTGGGATTTTTGTTATTTTTGCTATGATTACTTGTTTCATTATACTGTTCTCAGAGAATGTAGTATGTACCCTCTACTTACCGAAGTTTATTGGTATTTTCTTTGTGGCCTAATGTGGTTTTATAATGGTTTCACAGACACTTTTCAAGAATACGAATTCTGTTAGAAGAATACAAAATATGATATATTTCTGTTAGTTACTTTTTAAATTGTAAACAACATTCAGTATTCTTACTTAAATCAGTTCCTTAATTACTTATTGCTTAGAGAGGTAAGTTAAAATATAATACTCTTTCATTTTCATTTTATCTTATTACTTAGAGATTTTACTCCATACATTTTGACATGTAAAGATACATGATCGTTCTGTGAATTTGAGTTTTTCATTAATGTCAAGTTCCTTTTTGGTTTGTCTTATGCCTTTTGCCAGAAATTCAATTTGTTTAACAGTAATACCATGATTTCTGCTTTCTCTAGTTTTATTTGTCCATCTTTTTGCTTTCAGTGTTGAGTCACTTTGGTTTAGTTGTGCCTCCTGCATGTTTATATAATTGGGTTTGTCAAAGATTCTTTGTTTTAATAGATGGGTTTTTCCCATTTATGGGATTGATAGGATAGATATAATATACCTTATCTGTATTTGTTTTCACTTTGTATATAGTCTGATAACTTGGAAATTTTGTAGTTTATCTTCATAATGTAATAACATACTTTAACATCTTTTCCTTTACTTTGCCAATTCTGAACAGTATGTGTTGATCTCTCAATGTGAAAGATGAAGAAATTAGCACACTTAAGTTTTACTTCCTATTTCTCATTATTTTTATTAATATTTTAAGTTCTTAGATAAGGTGTTTACCTTTATACCTTTTATAATATGTTTAAATGTCTACTAACTGAGTTATTCGGTTCATCTGTTTAGTTAGATCAGGCACAAGAAGTTGAGCTTATCAGTGTTGCACTTTCTCATACTTACCTGCTCTCCATTTATCTCTTTTAGTTCTAGTTTTATTATTTAGTGCCAAGATTTATACATTTTCTTTTTATTCAATTTTCAAAGTTTCCTTAGTTGTAAACCAAACATAGTTGTTTTTAAATTGATTGACTTCTTCTGCTTAAGCCTCTATTTGTATCTTGTTTCACTTGGACATCTGGCTGGACCTGTCACCCACCTTATCCTCCCTGTAAGATACCCATGTGTGAAATACTTCCCCAGTTGTTAAGCATTTGAAAATGATTTTGTGGCCTGTATTTGCATGATGGATTTTGGATCCCTCCTTCTTTCTTGGAGGGCTTTGCAGACATTGCTGTTACTGTAAGTTGCTGGCCAGCCCGGTCCTGCAGCTTCCACTGTGGCCTTATATCTGTATTAGTATTTTTTTCCTCCTCCATATTTCTTCTGTGCTCTTCTGGTGTTTCAACTTGTTGTTTTTATCATCTTCCCTTTTATCTTTTCTTTTCTCCTCCTCCCACTCTGTGTTTATATATTTGTGTATGTGCATGTATGTGTTTTTTGGTAGAAAATGGGATAGAAACATTTTTTACTTCGTCTCTTGAACTGGATATTTTTTCCCTAGGGCACTTGATTAAATTGAACAATCCTCTACACCCCACCCCCCACCCGTCCCCTGGCCCTCCTTGAACTGTGAAGCTAGATTGATTTGAGAGACTTGTGAATAAGACAGACCTTATCCCAAAGGTTTAGAGGCTTAGTATAATGAATGATTCCACTATTTGTATCAGCCTCACTTTATCATGACATATAACTGAGCAGTGTAGAAGGAAATTAATTTTCTTTCAGAGAATTTTTCAGTACTTATGCATTTTTAGAATTTTGGAATGAGAACTTAATACATATATGAAAATCAGCCTTTTATCATGCTAGTTAAGTTAGAACTCTAACTTCTAAAATAATGTTTAAATGTTAGTGTGTCTCCTTAATTTAGGTAACATTTTAGCTCATCTTGTTAACATGTAATAGTGATAGTCACCAATAGTAAATACAAATGATCTTATAGTGGATTTTGCTATACATTCATTTGAAGAGACAGCTAAAATAGTATGTATGTAGGGAGTATAATTATGACAATCTTAGTTTTCTGGTGGTATTTCCCTTGCCACCTTAAACCTGCTAAGGGGAAAAACTCTACAAACTGTAAAACCTAATAACACAGACTCTTCCCTCCCTCCCCCCACAAAATACCCAGAAATTGAAATGCATATAGTAATGTTTGAAAGGAAGATTCTTGGCAGAGAAATCTTAATATTTATGGTTTAAAATTTTATAATTAGTCAGCCTATCTTGGAAGAGAAATAGTTTTCTATACAATGGATATTATTATGTGAAGTGAGGTTTAACTCTTGATTGCTATTGGGGCTTTTTCTAATCTTGGGTTTATTTTGATTCTTTAGAAAAATAGTTGACCTAAAAAAGGTAAACATTAAGAAAAACTGGTCTATGATCTGGAAAAGAAATCATTTGTAATTTAAATTTAACATTTTGTCTAGTTCTTAAAACTGGTATTTCTATTAATTGTTTATATTATAAAGGTAGCCAGTAATTGTTTATATTATAAGATCATTAAAAAAATTGATTAAAGTGTTGGAGGTATTGAGAATATACTCCAGTATAGTACTTTATAATTGAGCTACTACTTTTGATAAGGTTTGCCCTAAGTAATAATGGCTTGCCCATACTGTTCAGGAATTTTTTATGCATCATTTTCTTTTCCCATTGAATTTCATCTGGTATTCCCTTCAATAAAATTTTCATGTAGAAAATAAAGTCTAATTTTATATAATGAGGATGAAGTTATTTTCTAGCATTGCTTTGCTACTTTTATAGTATTAATAGTCAATTAAACTTCATGTAGTGTATTTGTACGATACTGTTTGAGCAGCCGTAAAATATCACTATACAGGAATGATAATTCTTCATATTCTTGAGTCTTAATGACAGGTTGTTACCTAATGAAGGTGCAAGAAGTTAGAAGCAGAGTTGTAAACACTTGCAACAATGTCATTTTTTTCCTGCTTGTTTATTGTGCTGTATTTGTCTCTTCCTGAGATGTTATCTGAGTAACTAAATGGGAGAGAAGGTAAAGTTAGGTTTTTTAGGAGTTATAACCTCTATGTCCCTTCTTAGGTCAAATGTATTTTGAGATTTTATCCTTCTCCTGGAAGTAAATCCTATGATTAATTTGAAAAGTCTGTATTACAAAGAAAAATAATGAATATGAGAGATACTATGAACACTTCTAAATCTAGATGAACTTTTAGTAATATTCTTAAAATATGTTTCATTTTCTTTTAATCCTTTTTTGTAGGGAATTGAAAATAGACATACTTAAGTTTTTTTGCTGTTCCCTTTGAAATACATTTTTCTTTGAAAAATTGCTTTTCACTAAGTTATCAGTAATTTTTATTCAAGCAGTTAGAAGAATTTTATACTTGTACAGAAAACTTCAGAATTAATTGACTTTGTGCTTTAAAATTATGTGGGTTTTTGAAAGGAAGTGGTTTATTTCACTGAAGAAAACTTAAGTAGTTCAGAATTTCTCAGATATGTCTTAAGATTCTCTTTGTATGTACACCTACACTGGAAAAACTGAAACACTTATTGCTTAATTTAAAAATAATTTGCTTTAGACTCTCAAAACAGCTTATCTTCTTCATGAAAAGTCAGTGACATAAGAATTGCATGAATGTTGCAGTTTTCTTTAGACCCAATTACCTTGCTCTTTTTAAACTACAGAAATTGTAACCAGATTACATATATTTGTATATACTTTCTTGTTTCATTCCCATGCAATTATAAATCCTTTTTATATTTTTGTGAGTGGTATGTGCTAAGCATTGCAAAGCACTTCAGAATGGGAAGGAATTGAGAGAAACAACAAATAAAATTGAGTTTAGCCAGCATTTATTGTATGTTCACTTTTTATCAGAAATATGTGGTAACCATTGGGACACAGATTTAAGTTCCAGACTTTTCCATAGGTCTTTATAGTAGCCCTTAGCGGTTCTTCTATTCAGAACCCCTTCTATTCAGACTGAATAGAAGCATCTTAGCCAAGTGTTTTCTCTCTGAATAAGTTACTTGTTTCTTTCTCTTGGCTATGTGTGAAGTGTTCTGTTCTAGGAGCTGCTACTTCTCAAGGGAAGAGAGGGAAGTAAATTAATATATGGAATATAAATTATGTATCAGGCTTTGTATATATTTTATTTGTCATTATAGAAACAGTGAGGTAGGTGCAAAAAACTGGGGTTCATATAAATAATTTGACTTACTTCACAGGGGAATTGAGAGGCATAGTGTAACTCAAATTGAGTTATTTTGAGCTCAAACACCCTTTTCATTGGTATAACTTGTAACAAAATTTTATATTGAGATAATTTAACATTGTTGGGTGTTGATAAGTATCTTACGGATAAAATTAAATACCTTATTAGAGAAACCAGTTTTATATTATTAGTGAGGTATTTAAAAATTACTTTTGTATTCTCTGCTAATACTATTTAATTAAAGTGACTAAGCATTTATGTATAGAGAATTGGTTATCAATTTATAAATGCTTCCAAATTAGCAGTGCTAATAAATGAAGTCATTTTCTTATTTAATTTAAATCACTTTGTGGTCTTCGATTCCTTACTTAAGTAATAATTCTGTTTGATTTAAAATCCTGAGGAAGTTAATTTTTTTAATAGTTGCTAGCTTGGTGCCACTTTTAAGCACAAGCTTAAATAAGTAAAGGTTTTTATTGGGTAAAACTAGAAAATTCAAATGAGCTGAAGGAGGAAAAAAAATGGTACTTACCCAGAGTTTAGAACTATTAAGATTTTGATAAATGTAAACAGTAAGAGTAGGCACTATTAATGAACATTTATTACACACCAAATATTGTACTAAACTCTTTATATCTCCTATCTCATTTATTATTCACAATCAACATACAGAGTAGGGACTATTTTTTATCTTAGTTTTATATATAGCTGGAGGATCTGAAGCTCAAAAATGACTAAACATCATGCCCAAGGCCACAAAATTAGTACATGTTGGAACCAACAATCAGAGTGAGATGCTTCTAATACCAAAGTCTTCCTCTCTTTTATACTTTCTATAAATGTTTCTCTATATAGGGAATGTTAGTGCTTTAAAAAAAAAATGGGGCTGTATGGCACTGTTGAACTCATTTTCACTTAATCATACACTATAGACCTCTTAAAAATTTGTTTTACTTTGTTACTTATATTTTTAATTGTGATAACATAAACATAACATAAAAATTACTATGCTAACCATCTAAAGGGTATAGTTCATAGTGTTCAGTGTAGTCACATTGTTGTGCAAGCAATCTCCAGAACTACTTCATCTTGCAAATTTAAAACTCTACTCATTCAACAATTCTCCATTTCCCCTCCCCTGACCCGGAGCAACTACCCATAGACCTTCTTTTGTATGCCAAAAAATTTAGGTTGTTATTTTATTGTTTTATGCCAGTAAATATTGTTATTTAATCAAACATCTATTAAAGGAACTTGTTTTTCAGTATTTATTACAAAAAGTGGTTCAGTAAGTATTTTTGTACATTTGTATATTTTTTATAAAAGACATTTCTAGATGAAAATGGCCATTTTTAGGCTTTTCATGCATATTGTGAGGTTACTCTAAGGAAAGATTTTTCTAATACACTTTTTACATTTGTTAATTATAGTAGCATTGATAGTGGCATTATTCCACTGGAGGATTTTATATTAGTATATTTATATATATATAGAAGTTTTTGTTCATTAATATTGTGGAAAAGAGTCATCAAAGATGGAGTATGCTGTTTTTGAGGCGCTTGTGATGATAGTCACATATGTGTCCCTGAAAATTGTATCTAAGGTGTATTGTGACAGTAAAATACCATTTATTCACAGGAAGTAGTACCTAACTTATAAGTTTCTATCAGAATAGTAAAATAACCCATGTGATATAGTTAGCACAGTGTTTGGCATGTGGAAAATGCACAAGTGATACCTGAATTTAGTTTGAAGCAAGTATTCTTTTACTACCACCAGAGGAAAAAGTGCTATTTTAAAGGTGATTAATTTAAGTCAAATGATTGAGGTGCTTAAATGACTTGCAGTGGCTTTTTCTTTCTTTTTTAAATCATGATGTTTTTTACGTAAACGCCTTTTGGGTGATTGCCTATCCTGTTTCGCTTAGCCACTTTTAACAGCTTGATACAGATTCCTCATATTTTTATTTTAATACAACCATACATAAAAATAGACACACACAAAGGTATAGGGATTTCATTACTACTTTGTAAGAAATGTACTATCATTCTCATTCTCCTTATAATACACTCAATTAGAATATTTCCAACTTACTCTTTGGTGACTATATAATATTCCATGATATGGCTGTACTATAATTGAAGATTTTCCATATTGAAGGACATTCATTATATATTCAATTTTTGCTTGTATGAATAGTGCTGTTCTGTGAAATGCTAATTGTATCCTTTGTCTATTTTTTAATTGAGTTGTCTTTACCGTATTAATTTTGAACTTTATATTACAGATTATTAACCTTTTATTAGTTGTATGCATTGTAAATAACTTTCCCTTTTTATTTTCTTTATTTATGATCTTTTCTATAAAAAATTTAAAAACTTTTATTATAGCTGTCTTTTTTAACTTACCAGGTTCCAGTCTTATATAAAAAAACAAAAAAATCTCAACCTCTAGGTTATACATATTCTAAACTTTGGGGAAAATTATTACAGAATTTCTTATATTTAAAACTTCTGATTTCTCTAGAATTAATTTTTGTGTAGAGCGTAAAGAAGGGACAAACTTTTTTCTTCCAGGTTTTGATTACAATTTTAAAAATGCGTCAGCTTTTTTCTTGTCACTGGTAGTGTGTGGCACAGTAAAGGAGATGGTAGCTCTTGAATTAGATAATACCATTTTGCAACCTAGCTCTGTCCTTTGCTATTTGCATAACCTAGGTAAGGTTACTGTATTTTTCTGAAACTTCATTTCTTCTTTAAAATGACAATAGTAGTATCTACTTGGCAATAAAATAATTATGATGATTTAACTTTTAACCCAACTTCAACCATATAGTAATCTTCTAAAATGATGTTAGTTTCTCTTTCCTTCTCTTTACTAAAAATTAATTACATTCATTATTATGGAATTAAAAATTAATTACATTCATTATTATGGAATTATTTCTGGATATTGGATAATACTGGATATCACCAATGCTCCTTAAACTATTTGGGAATGACTCTTGGTCCCAGATATGAATTCAAGATGATGACTGGACATAGTATATGATAGTATATTGCACATCTTTTTATTTATTTATTTTTATTAAGGTATCATTGATATACACTCTTTGAAGGTTTCACAAGATAAACAATGTGGTTACTACATTCACCCTTATTATCGAGTCCCTCCCCATACCCCATTGCAGTCACTGTCCATCAGTGTAGTAAGATGCCACAGAGTCCCTATTTGTCTTCTCTGAGTTACATTGTCTTCCCCATGACCCCATACACACCATGTGCACCAATCATGATACCCCACAATCCCCTTCTCCCTCCCTCCCCACCTGCCCTCCCACACCCCTCCCCTCTGGTAACCGCTAGTCCCTTCTTGGAGTCTGTGAGTCTGCTGCTATTTTGTTCCTTCAGTTTTGCTTCGTTGTTATACTCTGCAAATGAGGGAAATCATTTTGTATTTGTCTTTCTCTGCCTGACTTATTTGACTGAGCATAATACCCTCTAGCTCCATCCATGTTGCAAATGGTAGGATTTGTTTCTTTCTTATGGCTGAATAGTATTCCATTGTGTATACATACCACTTCTTTATCCATTCATCTACTGATGAACACATAGGTTGCTTCCATATCTTGGCTTTTGTAAATAATGCTGCGATAAACATAGGGGTGCATATGTTGTTTTGAATCTGATAAGTTGTTTTCTTTGGGTTAATTCCTAGGAGTGGAATTCCTGGGTCAAATGGTATTTCTATTTTTAGTTTTTTGAGGAACCTCCATATTGCTTTCCACAATGGTTGAACTAATTTACATTCCCACCAGCAGTGTAGGAGGGTTCCCCTTTCTCTGCATCCTTGCCAGCATTTGTTGTTACTAGTCTTTTTTATGTTGGCCATCCTAACTGGTGTGAGGTGAGATCTCATTGTGGTTTTAATTTGCATTTCCCTGATAATTAGCATTGTGGAGCATCTTTTCACGTGCATCTGATTTCTTCTTTGGAGAAGTGTCTGTTCATATCCTCTGCCCATTTTTTAATAGAGTTATTTGCTTTTTGGGTATTGAGGCGTGTGAGTTCTTTATGTATTTTGGATGTTAATCCCTTGTCAGATATGTCATTTACAATATTACCTATCTTTTTAAAACTGAAATCTGTTTAGGATTGTTCAAATATAGTAGGCTCTTCCTGTCTTTAAAGTTATGTTCTTGAAAATCCCGAAGTAGCATATAGGAAAGAAATTGAAGGCTAGGTTGAAATAAGGCATAGGGGAAGTGTATGAAAGCCTGTGTATGTGTGCATGTGTGTAAATTTTATAGCCACTAAAATGAAACAGTGGAAATGACATACAAATAATGTAAATATTAGTGAAATTTAATGCCCTTTAAATTTGATAAATACATTTTAATTTTCATTTATTATCTCTTGCTAGTTGGACTCCTTGAAGTTTCAACAAGGTTCTTTTAAACTTTTTTCCTTATTTCAGCTCTGATGCATACTATGAGATTTATTTCCCCTGTGCCTTTTCCTTTGTCCAGATATTTAGTGTTTTTCTGATTTTATGACTAGCAGTTGTTGATTCTCACTGCTAGTTTCCACAATAATTTGAAAGAGCACAGGTACTTAGTGCTTGGGTTTATATTCCAGCCGAACCATCTATTAGCTGTGTACCTTTAGTAAACTACTTAGCACTGTGTATTGCAGTTTCCTCATTTGCAAAATATGATAGTAGTTCTTATTTTTTAGGGTAGTTGTGGTGTTAAATGAAGTTATATAGTAAGCCATTATAGCACCTCTTGGCACGTAGTGGGAACTCATTTAATTTTAGCTTATTCTGCATTGTTGTGGAGATATTAAATATATATGCTCTTAGCTTTGCTCATAATAACATCATACCTAAATTGAAGACATGAGAGATTAGCATTTGTTAGGGAAATGCTTAGGGTAGGTAGTAAACCCAGAATATACAGGTGAGATTTCTGAGGGAGAGTTCAGAGTAAGTGAAACAGAAGGCCTGGGAAAGAATTGTGAGGATGCTGATGTTTCAGTCTAGTGTTTCTTGAAGGGTTTTGACATATACAGTTTGATTCTACAAAATAAAAAAGCTTTGTTTTGTAGGCTGCCCTGTTTGTGGTCTAACAAACAAAATTTTTGTCACAGGATTAATATTTACAACTAAATTGTAAATGGTGCTTTTTAAAAGGAAATTTATTAGTAACACATTGTTGCCTTTATTCTTTAACTCTAACTCTTGAAGTAGCAGTAATTCTTATTGCCGTAGGATGGCCATAATATCATAATTTGAATTTTTTATTGCATATATTAGATTATAAATTTGTAGATACTAATTCAAGGTCTATAGTCCAATCTAAAATACAGATTGAAATCTGTTCTTCTGAAGTTTTTTAATTTTTAAAAATTGCTGACTCCAGCTACATTTATGGGCAAATTGAAATCTGATTCCAGTGAATATTTTAGGGTAAAAGTTTTTTTCTTCTGTATGATAGGAGATGGATACTGCATGACGGATTTGATGACAAAAGTTATGCTATAAAAATAGGATGTTTTAAACTGAAGAAATAATCATACTGAATAAATCACAGTCAGTGCCACTGTAATATCAAAGGAAGTGGTTCATTCTCTGTAGCCTAGTTGATATACTTCCTGAACATACATCTGGTAACTAGAATTAAATGTATAGTCAGATTCAGTGAAATGATTTCATATTTGAAGTAGTTAGTTTCATTGAAAATTTAACACTGATTTCTTTGAAATTTTGAAAATCTTATTTTTTTGTTCATGTGCTTGTATGTGCTGGCATATTGAAACATTTATAGGAATAATAGTGGTTGATGGCAAAAGGTGTACTTACCTGGAACGCCCCTCCTTTTTTTCTCTAAATAATCTTAAATTTTTTAAAACTCAGGTGTTTGATCTGAATGACTGTCACTTGTGAATTTGTCTAACACTGAGTCTGTTGTGAAGTTATTTTGAATGTTTCTGCTTAGGCGTATAAATGTAAAAAAATTTCCTCCTTTTGAAATCTTCAAATTATCCATTAACTTACTATCTTCCTTAATGTCAAAGTAATATATTTTTAATATAGAAAAAGAGGTGAAAGTCATTTAAGATTTTCTTATCCAAGGACAAACTTGTGTTTTGCTATATTTCTTTTTAGTTTTTCCTGTGCATTTTTATTCTTTATGTTACTACGATTTGTACATAAAATTATTATACATACAATTTTGTATTCTATATTTTCCTTTTGGATTTTATATCTATCTACACACACATGCATTTTTAAGTGTAGGAGCAGTTTTTACTTCTCAGTTTGTTTTAGAGAATACTTTGAAAACATTGATTAAAATACTGTATAAGAGGCATTGTTACTTTAAAACAAAAACTAGTGTTCTGTACTAGTGTTTTCACATCTTTGTAGGTACTATTTAAATTTGAAATTACTTAATGTCATCAGGTAAACAAGCTTCCTTTAAAAAATGTCTCTTGTATAGTTTCTCATACTACAGGACATTTCTCAGGGTTACTTTTGGATTTCATATGAAAAACAAAACAAAAAACTTCGTTGTTTTTTATTGGACTTAAGAATTTTATTTCCTAAGGAAGAGTTTTTCATTAGTATCTTATTTGGTATGGCTGATAGTATTAAAATGTTAAAAAATTTTGCAATTGATGTCATTTGGAGATTAATGATATAACATTAGAGAGAGTCTCTCACCCAATAAGTAGTTATTTTTAAAAATAGAATTATGAGGGCAGGAATCTTGAGAGGTCATCTGAACTCATTTCCTGACTTGAGGCAGATCTTCAAACTTTTTTTTATGTAAGAACCTGAAACCATTCAACAAAAGACAGGTGGTTATAATTTGCAAAGACTGTTAAACTGGGTTGAGCAAAGTGTTTAATGAACATGAACCTCATTTCTTTATCTATAAAATTAATTTATATAAGTAAGTCATTCTGAATCATTTTTGTGTCTCAGGGCACCTGAGGGATATAATACTTTCTTGTCAGAATCAGCGTCTGCTAGTTAACAGTGGTTTTCAAAGGTGGGGGCAAGAATGTCCTTGTTCTTTTGACCTACCTTCTCCTGAGCTGAGAATTACTAGCTTAGAGAATATATTGCCTTTTTCTGTATGTAAAGTTATGTAATCTTATTAAGTTTGAGTGCCTGGTGTATACTAGGCACTGGACTGGATGTTGTGGAAAAAATATCAAAAGTACCCTTCTGAAACTTGTAAGTTAGTTGGCGAGGTAAAGCACATACTTTATATTAGATTCTTTACAATACAGACAGAAAACCTATCAAATAAGCCATATCAAATGAGATACTAGTTAATGAAAACCTGTCTAGGAAATAAAATTCTTAAGTCCAATTAAAAACAACCAAGATTTTTTGTTTTTCATATGAAATCCATAAGTAACCATGAGAAATATCTATCCTTGTAGTGTGAGAAACTGTACTACAAGAGACATGAGGATTTACAATAAAGGTTTTGTATTTCAAGTTAGAGCATTTTGGTTTCGAGTTAACATTTTCAAGAATTTGGGGTTGTAATGTGTGACCTGAATTGATAGCATTATCCTATGATGTATGTTTTAGAGTCTCAGTATCACTTGCCCACCTAAACAGCATAAGCAAAAGGTTAAGAGGATGGTATCCAGGTGTTTCTTAGAGGAAAACTAGCTTACCCTTCTAGTTTCGCACTGGAAATTAAAACTATTAAAAACAAACTTTACCTATGTTGAACAAGCAGAGAATGGTTTAACTGCTAGGCACTAACTATATGTATTCTTAGATTTTGAAATGCAAATATGAAGTGAAATCAGAATTACTGAATTTAACGTGAACTTATCAGAAGTATCTGAGTAGATATTAATGTGATTAACCTCAGTAAAATCAAAGCTAAAGAGGAGGGTGCTTTGGAAGCAACCTTGAGAAAAAAAACAAAATTTCCCCTAATCAGACAGGTGATCTTTAGGAATCTACTTGAATTCTCAACTGTAAAATGATGGATTGGACTAGCTGACCTCTAAAAATAAAGCCTACAAAATTGCACGATTTTAAGAATATGAATTCCATGTAAGGACTCGACAAAGAATAAATACTTATTTTCTGCCTTCCTCTTATTAAAGTTCCTTCATTGGCTCAGCCTTTTCTGTAATCTTTCTCATCCATTCCCATGTCTTAATAAGTTGTTTCAGTTTAGTGGTGCTTGCATTTCTTCTGCTTGCAAACTTGATTATCCAGGTTTCTATCCATTTTTCTTGAAGGAATCTCAGTGTTCTATATTCATATCTAATTCCAGGTCCTAGGACTTCAGATCTCTATTTTGTGCCTCCCAAGCATTTAAATATCACCATGATCTATTAATGTAAAGTCTGTCCCCTCTTACTTATTTCCTAAGCCATGGTAATTGCTTAGCTGCAGTCATAGCACTTGTGGTCTACTCCAAATTCTCTTAATTTCTTTGTCTATATTTTCTTTCAGTCTTTTTTGTCTATGTGTCCATCACATCCAGAATGAAAGCTACCTGAAAACAGAGACTATTACCCATCTTTTTGTCCCCAGTGCCAAGAACATGTTATAATTTAACTTGAAAAACTCTGAAGACCCAAGATAACATCGAATCAGTGTTTAAAATAATGAAATGTTTAGTAGCAATCCTTATCTAGTTAGGAGGAAGCAGTTCCTCTGTGGACTGCTATAATTTTGCACTTGATGAGATGACCATATGAGAGAGGCGAGGCCTTGACCAGGAGACTCAGTTCCCTGGAATGTACTTGGTAATGACATAACCATCCACTCTTTATTCCTTGCTAGAATGTTTGGGAACTTTCTCTCACCTCCCTACATCCATTCAGGCATCAAGTGTTTCTAATTTTACATTGTAATATCTTTTAGCTAACCCCTTCTCCATCATTCTCTTAGGTCAGTCCCTAGAATTACTTACATGTTAGAAGTACAGTCTCCTACTTTCCCTTCAGTCTTGCCTCCACAACCCATACTGTGGTCAGAGTAAGTTTTAAAAGCACATATGTCACTCCAATGCTTAAATTCTCTTAGCAGCTCTTACATTTCAAAACTAAGTGTCTGCATGCTATACATGCCCCTAAATGAGCTGCCTACTTTTCTGTTCTTAGGTCTCATCTGCATTCTCTCTTTCTTGGTGTCCCAGCCAAGCTGCTCTACTGGCAATTGTAGGTATTAAGTCATGCCCTGATGCCCTTTTCCAAGATTCACTAGGAATCTGAGAGACCTTGATTATTTCTTCTGGGTGGGTGGGTAAATACCTTTCCTATGCACTCTCATTGTGCCTGCATATAGTGGTTCACTGTAATATGTTTCTGTGGTACTTCTATTAGACTGATGTTTCTTGAGCCTAGGAGTCGTCTTATTCTTTGATATGTTATCCCAGTACCTAGCACAGTGTCACACAGTTGGCATTTCCCTCCTCCCCACTATGAATTAACATGTGATTGGCAGAGAGTAATTTGTGTCTTAGACTCCCTGGTATCAAGTGAGGAAAAGGAAGTTGATTGATATTTTGGTGATATCAGAGACCCGCAGACTAAGTTGCTTTCTGTTAGTAGTGTGCAGCATTGAGTACTTTTAGGTAACCCCTTCTCCATCGTACTTAATTTATGCCAGGCATTGCTTTGAGCACTGTACATGTATTAACTCATTTAATCCTCCTAACATCCCTATTAGGTAGGTTCTATTATTAATATTTTATAGGTGAAACTAGACACAGAGATAAGTTATATGATTCACTTGAGTCACATAGCTAGGAAGTGGCAGAGCCTAGATTCACCACAGGGTATCTGGCAGCAGAGCCCCTATCTCACCTACTTTACCAAAGTCAAAGTGACTGGTGAATTAGAGGGTTTTGACATGGAGTGGTTATTGGGGTTCTCCTATGAGAGCATAAAAGTGTTCAATAAATTTACATGTTCCATTCTGTTGCCAGTTACTCAAGGGAAACAATTCAGTGTTTTTACCTCGGAGGTTTTTAGTACATCTTTGTGGAATGAATCTGAGTCTTTCATCATGCAGTGCTGATGTTGGCTTCTGTGATTCATGCTTTGTTAAGAAGCTTCAGCTCCTGTGTATTAATAATTTCATAAAAGTAATGGCATTTGCATGAACATGGAAATAACAAGAGCCATGGTCATTCGATGTGAGAAAACAAGAGTGTGCCAGAGCATCAGTCTGCTTATCAGTAACAAGGAAGAGATGACTCTTGAAAGATAAATTGGGATCGTGTTTCAGAAGGCTATGTAGAAGATTTCCTTTTGTACAGAGCTACTGAATATATTTTAGCAGGTGAGTGAAATGATGAAAAACCCAGTGACGTGGTTGGATAAGCAAGGCACTGCGTTTGATAAACGAGACAGAAAGCAGAGAGACATCATATCCAACACTGATGTAGGTAGGTGGGAAAGGAAAGGACAAATTTGAGACATGGTGTGTGTGTATGAGGAAAAAGTTAATAGAATTAATATTAATTTGATAGAGAGATTTTCGAGAGAAAGGGAGTCAGAAATCAGTGACTTTGAGCCAAGCTTGGCTGGATGGGAAGACTATTAAATTGCTACTTTTATGGCAGGAGGGTGAGTTGGATGATGTCTCTGATTTGAGGTGGGGATTTAAGGAAAGTATATACTATATATTTGTTTTGCTAATACTCTTTAGTGCAATACTTAACGGGAGGTGATCTTGCCCCACAAGGGACAAATGTCCTGCAATGCAGAGGACAGCCCCTGACAACAGAGGAATATCCTGCCTAAAATGTCAGTAGTACCAAGGTTGAGAAATCAGGCTTTAAGAGAATCTGGGGAGTGGAGGATAGATTTTACCTTTTTTTTTTTTTAACTTGGTAAGAGGATCCATGTTCAAAGAAGTCACATGTAATTCCCTTTTAGTTTTCACCTTCATTTCTTTAGTAATTTACCAGAGCTTTGAAAGAGCTATCAGAAATGATTTTGCTCCTTCAGTTCAGCATTCAGGAAGCTTGTATAAGTGTTGTGCAGTGTATCAAATACTTAGGTTGCAGAAATAGAGATGGGCAAAAGGTGCAGTCCTTGCTGTCAAGGAGCCTCAGAGTCTAAGCAGGGGGTGACTTAAAAACTGTCTAGAGCATTATTTTCAGCCTTGCTAAATAGAGCACTCTGAATATAAAGTTTTCATTGAATTGTTGGGTGAATTTTGTACCTTTGTTTCAAAATAGGAGCTTTTTATTGGATGTTTTCAGTAGTATGTTGTATTCAGGGCCATTGATGGCAGGAGTTTGGGTGTGGCATGCTAATTGTAAGTGTTATACGTCACGTGGGTTTTCACTTTGTTAACTTCAAAGAAAAATAAGAACGTCTCTGAAGAATAGTACAGGAAGACGTTTTCAGTGGTTTGAAATGTTTGTTTTAATATATATGCTTTTACCTTAGACATTTTTAATTACAAAAATATGAAATTGTAGTGTTGAAGTACATACATTTCTTCCCTAATATTACTTTCTAGAAGTTCACTTGCATTCTTGTGGACTTTTTAATGCCAGCAACATAGTGATATAGCACCTTTGCTATATAATACTGCTATTGCCTTTCCCATTTAATGTGTCATGGTTTTCTTTTCATGCATGTAGTTTTACTACCTCTGTATCTGAAACAATCTATTCCATTGTTTGGATACATTGTAATTTGTTTAGCCATTCCTTTATTAATATATATACATTTACAATTCTTTTTGCCTTTACAGATAGCACCACGGTAACTGTCTTGTTCATCTATTGATGCATAATAGTGTTGGTGATCCTGTAGAACACATTGCCAGAAGTCTAGTGAAATTTTTTATTTGATCAGATTTCTCCCTGCCAAAGGTTGTCCCAGGTTGTACTCTTGCCAGCAGTGTCAGAGAGCAACTTTCCCTTGGCAACACTAGGTGCTAATAAAAAACTAGAAATACTTGTACTTATGCCTCCACCCCCCTCTCGCTATCCTCTTCTTCCACCACCTCCTGCTAGTCCCTCCCTCCCTCCTGCTTGTCCCCCTCCCCCTTCCCCTCCCCTCTTACTCCTGTCTTCCCTTTCCTCTGCCATATCTTTCTTTGACTTCTGTATCTTGACCTTTGCTGCTTATTGCTCATTTTCTTTTTCTGGGTTGTTTTATTAGTTTGTAGGAGTCTTTTATTATATATATTTTGTATATGTTTTCCCACATACTTTATATTTGCTTGTGATATCTTTAATCAGGGAGAAATTTGAAAATTTTTATATGAAATTTGTTAGCCTTCCTTACATGAATATAAATATATTTATAGACATATTTATAAATATATATTTTTTATTTTTTATATAATGTTTATGAATATATATATATTTATATTTTTAATCAAGGAATGGATCTGATACACAAAGACATATGATAGAGCCTTTTCCTCAAATGAATAGCCAATATTTCTGACAGTACTCCGCCTTTTCCCACTGATTTGAAGTATCCCTTTGCATATTCTGCATTTCTATTTAAGTAACTATATTTAACACACATATATATGTATGTTTTCCATATTCTTTTTATTCCTATGTGTAACAAATGTAAGGTCTATTTGCAGATGTTCTATTTTAATTCATCAAGCTATTCTACCATTACCAAATTTTAATTTACTTTAACTTTGTCAGAGGTCTTGATATTTGGTAGTTTGGGTCCCCTATCATTCTGTTGTTTTTTTTTTTTTCATTACGGTATCATTGATATACACTCTCATGAAGATTTCACAGGAAAAACAATGTGGTTACTACATTCACCCATATTATCGAGCCCCCTATAACCCACTTGCAGTCACTGTCCATCAGTGTAGTAAGACGTCACAGAGTCATTACTTGTTCTCTCTGTGCTACACTGTCTTCTCCATGAGCACCCCCACACCTTGTGTACTAATCACATTTTCCTTAATTTAAACATTTCAGTGGCCATTCTCTCACATTTACGCTTCTAGATGAATCTCAACTTGGCATGTTTACCCCCAAAATAGGCCCTCTGGACATTGTGCTACCAGGTCATTCTTTTCTTGTTGTTATGTACTTTTGAAACTTACTTACATGACACTTAAGCAAGTAAAAAAGCACTGGGTTTAAGCCAAGGTAAGTTAAACTTTGTATGTTACTGTCCATGAGTAGGTGCATGTTTATTCTACTGCTTCTTGATTCTATAATCACCTAGCATCCCTTTAAAAAAAAAGAGTTTAATGGGTACAGATATCCAGTCAAACTAAACATAATTATATTAAACATGTACCGGTCACAAACTTCAGTGATTATTTTTGATTTAAGAGTTTTCTGGCAAAAATATGAACAATGAGATAATTCCATACAATAAAGGTCTGATTTTTTTTCTTTAGTTTTAAGAATATTATTATAATTAATAGTTTGAGTGCTTTCATGAATATAATACTTATTACAATATCTTTATGAAGTAGATGGTATAGGTGGTAATGGGACAAACTTAGTGTCTGGAATATTTGATGACTTAGTAGGTCAACGCTTAGATTCTGTGAATTTTCTGGTAGCAGTGTCTTAGTTAAGATTTCTAGCCATACTAGACTAATTAGATCTGATAACTCCAGAGTAGAAAATACCTGTAAAGCTTAAATAGCATCCTAAGACTGATGCTATTTGGGGGATACCTCATTAGAGGCTTGGGAAAAATTAAGAAATTATAAAATGATGAGACATGGCAGCATATTTTACAGATAAATCATTATCACATATAAGTTTCTATGGGTTTTCTCTAACCTCATCTTAATTTGGCCTAACTCATTTCTAAATATTCTCAGAAATTATCCTTCCTAATTTAAAATATTTAATACTATTTCTGTTTTACTTTCCTTAAAATCTACATAAGATCTTTTTTTGTTGTTGTTTTAAAAGGCCTTTCTTTCTAAGCCTCAGTTATATAATCTTACTTTAAAAGTTTATGGATAACTGCCCAGTCTTTTCCAAACTTTATGCCCAGTTGACCCTTACATATGCATTTCTCATATCATTTTTGCCTCCTCTTTATTTTTCAGAGTCCAGTCAAATCTCATTTCATTTATGTTTTCCCTAATTACTCAGGTGCATACCTTGAATTTTCTTGCTTATCTATAACTTATCTCCATAATTTTTATAATTGTAGAATAGTGTATAAGCTCTTTGAGAATAGCCACCATGTGACTCATACTCTTTTTAAAAATCTAGCGATGTCACAGGCCAAGGTTGTGTAACCTTTGGCAGATCAACTGCTTTGGACCTTAGTTTCTCTAAAGTAATATAGAGTGATTATACTTTACTCTGCATGGTTGTTTTGAAGGTAAAAAATCATGTAAGGCTCCCAGCAGGAGAGCATATGAGAGTGAACTTATCAAGTGCCAGATTGGCTTTCTGGAACCCAATTTAAATATGAGGAGGTGACTGATATTAAGTGCAAAAAAAAAGTAGGTAGAGAGTAAATTAGGGAGGTTATTAACTGAAGAAGAAATCTAAGATAAGTTGCCAAAGACATAGAGATCAACTTATGGTTTCAAAATTTAAGACCTTAGGGATTAATCATTAAACTATTTATTGAATGCTTATTGCTAGCAGAGCACTGTGTCATGTGCTGTGAACTGTGTGAACATATGTGTAAGGCAATTTCTACCCTCAAAGAACTAGTGGCCTAATAGTGTGTTAAAGACCAAAGGAATGCCTTAGAAGAGGGTAAATCATGGGTATGCAAGCAGGGGGTTTCATTAAATTCAGCAAGGAGTCCCTGACAGGTGTGTTGTGCTAGGGAGATTTATACCTTTGAATTCCTTACAAAGGAATATACAAAATACCTTCAGGACAAGAGACCTAGTTAATTTCCTGTTCAAGGAATGAATCAAGAATCAGTGAATCAAAATAGTCAGCATGTGCAGTAGACTCTGCTGTTTAGATCCTTGCTCCAGAAAAGCCCTGGAGCCCTGGAGGGAGAGCCCATCAAGGGATACCGACAGGGACACAAGGCTTTGCTTTAGAGAAATACGAGAAAGGTGTCCCATTGATTTCTTACCCTTTTCAAAGGGGTGTCTGACCTAAGAGGCTTAAGAACTACTGCAGTAATGGGTGATACTCAGGTACATAATATGAGACTTATTTTCCTCTAGAAAAGACTTTCACTTATATAACCAAATTTTTGAAATATTGCACCTTGGGCTTGATTGTCCTATAGATAAGAATCACCAGAAATGAAAATAATGTATTTCTTCCTTCCGCAGAAATATTTCATGATCATATTGTGATTTTTCTCTATGCTTAGGGCCTTTTATATCATTTTATGACCTACCTACTTTTTTAAAAGTCAAAATTACATTACAGTATTTCAGTGTACTAAATGTGTAAGTGGGTCAAGAAATTTTTTACATGCAAAATGGTTAAAATGTATTAAAATGAATCTCAGGGGAGGTGGGAATTAGTCCTTGTAGCCTGGATGGAGATGTTTTTATACTCTACGGGTCTTTTCCCTGTTCTTTTAACAGAAGCCCAAATCCACCATGCCTCTTTTCTCTGTCTTGGGGTGTCTTCCCCACCTACATACACACACACACCACTACCACCACCATCATATTATAATGCTCTCTGTTGTCGCCTTCCTTGTACCTCGCTCACCTCTCACTCCTCTCTACCTTTGCTATAGCTCTGAACTGCTTTTATCCTGAAAATCAAACCCCTCTATAAATCTCTATCTGTTTTCCTGTGTTTTTTCTACTTCCTTGCCTTAATTCATTGATACTCATTTATGTCCTCTCAAACCTCAGGGTTTGGAAGGTCAACTTTGTTCTCTGCTGCCTTTCCCAGCACCATTAGTCCTCCATCCTTTTTTTTTCTCCTTTAAATCTCTGATCCTTTGGAAGTTCCTGTCTCTTGCTTGAACCAGCCTTTTGTTAGTCCTCACTGCTGTCATCTACTGAACAACCTCATGGCCACTTTTCCTTATTCATTAAAGACTGGCAGCTGGCTTGCTATTTTCTTCTCCACCCTAAGCTCTTCATGATCATCGCTTACTTGTGCATTGAGGTGGAGAAGACAGCAAGTCCAATGCTCTGGACTTTTAGTTCCTTGACTGCCGCATTTCCGATGACCTTCACTTCTCATCAGCAATTCACTAACATTTCCCCCTTCTCCAAATCCATGAACTCCTAAGCCTCAGTCTGACCACAATCACTTCTTGTGCTTCTCATATCATAACCTTTTCTTGACTGACAGACCCCTCTACTTTCTCCCAGTGCATGTGTACTCTTCCTTTGTCAGTTTATTTTTTAATCCAGCTTGGAGTTTATGATTTATAATTTCATTAACTTTTCCTCCCTTTTTAGCAATAGTTCCAACTACCTTGTTTCTCTGCTTTCTCCTTGTACCTGTTGGGTCCTGAATAATGCAGTTAATGTCTTTTCTGTGCCTGTTCCTGAAAGGCTGAACATTGCTAGAAAAAGTCTCATTGAAAGGCAAGGTGATTCCATTATAAATTCATTATCACAAATCTTAAGTGGGCCCTTATTCCCCTAATTTTTGCAACAATTCCCCTAATTTTTTTAATGCTCAGCCTATACCTCTTTGTGCAGCTTTTATTGAAAACTTCATTCACCAGTCTTTTTTACTTTCCCAGTTCATGTGACTCTCACCAGGTGTAACTAGCTGCCGTGTTATGGGCAAAACAGAAGCTGACCATTAGGTATTTTCATCTTCCAGCTTCTCAGCATACAAATCTGTCTTCTATTGCAGTAAAAGAGCCTTTTTTCTACCATAGTTCAGTTCCTACCTGTGCTTTAGATCCCGTATATTTTTCTACCTTCTCAGAAATTCTGAGATATTTAATATAATCTTTTCTTTTCCTAATATCCTTCAGTTTTACCTTCCCATCAGCTGCTCCCACACATCCCCACTGCTACCATTTTACCACATCCCTCCCTCACAGCCTAACTTTTGAAGAATTACTTTTACATATCTATAATCTCTTATGTAAAGCCCTGGGACCAGATTTGATTCAGAAACCAGAACTTTTTGGATTTAGAAAACTATTAACATATATATATATATATATACCATCTTTGGTGTGATAACCCCAGTGGGATGTAGGGCAGCCACCCTGCAATCATCACATTGCTATTTCTCACCTGAAATGTATGGCTTTTCACTTTAAGTGAAATAAATAGAGGCTACAAATAGCTTCATGTCAGTCCACGTCAGATTTTGCTTCCAAGTGAGTTATTACAATGAAACAATGTTGATTTTTCAGAGCTTCTGGATTTTGAAATTATGGGTAAGCGATAATGGATACGTACTTGCTATCTCTGTTTTCTCACCTCTGTTTTTGTTTTTTAACCCATTCTAGCTTCTAACTCCCTCACTTCTCTCAAATGGCTCTTGCTAACTCTAAATAGCAGTTATCGCAAAGATCATATGACTGGTGAAGGTTTTCAGCCCTCGTCTCACTTGTCTGAAGAGCATCCTCCGACTCTGGTGATGCCAGCTCCATCAAACATGCTCTTCCCGTCGCTTCCGTGGCACCACCTTTCTCCGGCTCTCCTGTCACCCTTTTGCAGGCTCATTTTCTTTCTTCTTGCTCCTCTACCTTGTGATCAAAGAATGAATTTCTTCCAAGGCTTTGTCCTAGGACCACTTTTCTCACTCTGTATTCTTTCCCTTGGAAATCTTACTTTGTGCCTTTAGCTACTATTTATGTGCTGATGAATCACAGATGTATGCTCCAACCCAGGCTTCTCTTTAGCTTGACCCTTTATTCTTTCTTCTCTCTCTCCTCTTCTCTCCACTTTCTTACATCAGTATGATGTCTTCCAATTCTGTTTGAACAAACATTAGGTTCTTTGGTATGGCCTAAAGGTCCTTCATTGCCTGGTCACTGCTGCCTTCTTCAGCTTCGTTCATTCATTCTGCTCCTTCTCCTCCTCTGCTTTTACTCCCTCTGAGGAGTAACTTGTTGCATGGTGCTCCTACAATAGGGCCATTATACCAGCTACTCTTTCCTTAGGATGCTCTTTCTTTCTGTGTGTGAATTTCTACTCATTTTTTGCATTGGTACTCAACTTTACTTTCCTGTGAAAGCACTCTAATTCATGTGCCCTCTATCACCGAATCTTATGGGACCATTTACAAAACACTAATAATGGTTCCAATTTTACTTTTTGTGATCAGATAATACATTTTCTCCACTAGACTGTGAGCTCTCTTAGGGCACCATTTACAAACTCTAACACTAATAACGGTTTTAATTTTGCTTTTATGATAAGTTAATACATTTTGTCCACTAGATGGTAAGCTCTCTTACCACAAGGATTATATCTGCTTTTGCTCACCATTCTATTTCCAGCATAGTGCATATTGGCATATAGGAGGCAAATAGCAAACATTTTGAATGAATTATATATATTTATCTTAATCTAGTTTTTCAAAGTAATTTATGTATGTATGTATGCATGTATGTATGTGTGTGTGTATGTGTGTATATATATATATATATACCAGTGTAGCACTTGCAGTTTCCATAGGTTTATGTAGGTCTAGTCCTGATGGTAGCACTCTTACTGGAAATTTTAAAGATACAGTCTAAAGAATTCCATGAATTACACATATATGTTTAAAAGGGTCTAGTGCATAAACATCTTACATTGATCTGGTTCAAAATTTATCCCCCTCATGTTCTTAATTCATTTTTTCTATATTATTTTCTTCCTCCATATTCTTCATAGATGCCAAATATCTTACTAAATCTAGTATTAATGTGCAAGTAAAATATACGCAGTGTCTAGCACAATTCAGCAGACTTTCAACTTGCTCATCAATTTATGGGTATCACAGGATTAAAAATAGTTTAGCCATCTGCTAACTGACCAAACAATTTTAGTATTATGAAAGGGTGTGGTAGGAGAGGGAGATAGAGGCTCTAGGCACAGTGTCAGAACAAGGCTGAGTGCAGAAACCACCATGTGACCTCTTAATACTGAAACTTAAGAGTCAGTTCAAAATTAGGAAGAGAACTGGTGGAGGTTAAGCACAGTCCTGACAATAGGGGATTTCCCAGAATAGTGACAAAAATTTCAGTATTTTAATATTTCACTCAATTTTTTAAAGATAAAACAATATGTATTTATCAAGATATGAATTTTGTGTTATCACAATGTATATTTACATGATATATAATGTGTAATGAGTGTTTCTTGATATCAACCTCATTAATTAACCTTTATATTTTACTCTTTATTTAGGAAAATCAGAGTCCCAGGTGTCCCGAAGTGAATCTGACATTGTGCCAAAAGTTGCAAAAATGACTGTGTCTGGAAAGAAGCAAACTATGGGATTTGAAGTGCCTGGGTAAGGATTTTAACCCCCTGCCTTTTTTTTGAAGTCAGTATTGTCTCCTATGAGACAAAAAGAAAGAAAATCTATTTCAGTTTTACATATCATTAACATTGAAGTATCAGAAGTCCACAGTATGGCACAGTTCAAAGAAAAGATGAGAAACTATTCATGATTCCAGACTAATCTGTGTGTATTATTTAATCTATCTCACTGTCAATTTTCTCTGTAAATAATTTATACCTAGTTTAACATAGAAAACCTATGAATTTGTGAAATCTGGCACCGCGAGACAGGGTATACCACTAGATGGCGTAGGTAAGCAGTGTTTGGGAATCTAGTTGAATCATGGAATCATTAATTTTTTTACTAGTACCTTTAGACTCTTAGATTTTCATATTGTATAAAATGGATCATCATAACAAATATATAAAATGTAAAATACAACATACCTAGAATTTCAGTTATCTAGTAAGACATGATAAGTCATATATTATTAGTACTCATTTGTTCTTTCTTACTGCCATCTATAGAATTCTGCCGGTTTTTATACAAAAAGGAAGTGGATTGCTTGAGGCTTAATAACACAGTTTAAAAACATTAACTTTAAACCTCTTAAAAACTTTTCAGATTTTTAAATTATTCCTTAAATGTGTTACTTAATAATTATGTATATTTTTGTCTGCCAGTTAGTTTGATGAGAAACACTATTATCAAATATCAATAAGGGAAGATTTTTTCTTTAATTTCAAGAAATATAAACTCAACAGCCTTATTTTTTTCACCCTTATGAACATTCTTCTATATAAAGTAATGAAAGTATCATGCGTCTTGGTTGGGAAGAATCTTAATACTCACCTAATTCAATTTTTTTATTCTATAAAAGCAGGACTTTTTTTTTTTTTACTAGATTTCAAATTCAGTGAGGTAAAGAAGTCCATATTTAGGACACAGTAGGTGTTAAGTATTTGTTAGTTGAATGATTGGATGAATGAAAAAGTTAATTTTTAATTTCAGTAAATTTTAGCCCATCACAATAATTTTGAATCCTGGTTCAATCACCAAAGGCTCAATGTGTCTCTTCTCTCTGAATGGGGGTTTGGTCTTGAGAATCCCAAGTGCCTTTTTTTAACCTTATGTCTTGAGTGCCATTTAATCCTACTATGGGGTTATTTTCATTGAGAGAGGGAAAAATAAACAAGTAGAATACACAATTTCTTGTTTGAAGGATTTTACAATCTTAATGCAAAAGGTATCAGAAGCCTCAGAAAGCAAATGAGCCCAAATTAATACATGTATTAAATGCACAATTATGTGAATCATTATAAAAGTAATGGAATAGTAAATGATCAGGAAAAAAATAAATTGTTAAACAAATAATTACTGAAAACACAACTCTGTACTTTTCAAGTGTAATAAAAGCATTTTAGAATCTATGCTTCATGAGGACAAGGGACCATTAATGTTCATCATCATATTCCTTTCATAGAATAGTTGTGTAAGTATTTGCTGATCATAGAGTCCTTGGGGAAATACATTTTGTTTTAAAAATAAACTTGGAAGTAGTATGAAGGTTTAAAAAGAAAAGTCCTGTGAGTCAATATTTTGATGTGGCCCTGTGGGAGAAGTCATCAGAATGTAAAAAGTCTGTAGGAACAGATCGAGATGTTAAAGGATGTGTAATATTGCCCAAGGACCAAGCTATATTTGCATCAAATACTTTTTTAGGATTTTTTGGGGGAAATTTATAGTAGTGATAATACTTAGGCTGTTCTGATTTGGTCTCAAGAAGTTACAAAGAAACATAATGAAACACGTTTGAGTCATGATTTTAGCATCATCAGTTTCTACATAGTATGATTCCTAATGGCAGTTTATAAAAAAGGATAATGCATTTCTTTGAAGAAGCTGAAACAGCAGACTTTTTCTTCACTAATATTAAAGGTAGTTCTATAGAAAATGGGTGTAAGTAAAAATGGTTAGAACCTTGAATAAAGAAGAGATACCCTGTGGTTAACCTCTTAAATCTAAATTCTTAGTTTCCCAGTATCATTTAAATAATTCAAGGAGAAAGATTAAGCTTCTAGATTCATGTAGAAATATTCCCACTTCAGGAAAGACAGTTTGGATTTAAAAAAAAGACTATAATTTTATAATAATAGATAAGGCTACAAAATTATATCAGAAAACACCTGAAAAAACATTCAACCAACATAATTATTTCTTTCGTATCAGTCAGTAGTGATAAACCTGAACCTAGAATGGTCATTTTAAAACTCTGCATCTTGGAGAGTTTTCAAAATCTTAAAATATTGACTTGTACTTCATGATATGTGAAAATGTTTACCTAGGATGCTTTTCTAATTGCTTTGGTCACTTCCCTCTAACACTGTACAGTTTAGGGAACTAATTTGCAATTTACCTAAGATTTACTTGAAAGGGAATGTTATCATAAAACTGAGAGAAAAGCAAACCTTTTATGACACTGAATTATAAATGAAATATCAAGTCAGACCCATGTTTTGTGAAGCCCCTCCTATCCTGAGCAGGGCTGCCTGGATTGGTGGCTGAGCTGAACTCCAGACTTTTCTCTTAGATAGCCGGTGTGTTTTTATCTGGTGTCCACATTGGAGTTAGCTTCATCTTTCTTTGAAGAAAAGTTCTGTAACTAAAAACAAAGATTTGAAGCGAGAGGTTGTCATTACTCCCAGATCTAATGTCTAGTCATTCTCGTTGAATACTTTTGTTGTAATTCAAATGAGTGTTTGTATTACAGTCTCAGTTTGATTTCACCTAATTTAGCTTGTTGGAATACTTAAAAAGATTGGGAGCATTTTCCACATACTTTTTTACCTGTGGTTCGAGATAAAGCTGATCTGTCTAAGCAGTATTAAAAAATGAATGTGAGAATTAGTGGAGATTTGCAAAAACAAAATACAGTGGGAATGGATATGAGGCTTTTAATAAAGTTGCAAATATAATTAATCTAACTCCTTTTTGAGGCATAGGATGAAGGGTCAGTGTCGAGCATATAAAAATGCTTTGAGAGGGAAAAAATGAATCTGTTTTTTTGTTACAGTGGGCAAGAAGAAAATAGGTTTATTATTCTTACATGTTTTCATTATGCTGCAATTTTAAGTGATTTTCATAAATGGCTTTCTGTATATAATTCTCTACCAGCTTCATATTAAGTTGGATATAATTTGTTTCATTCTTAATAACTTGCAATTAAACCTTTGTCCTAATTCTGTTTATCTATGTTGTTGAAAGAAATGTAAGTCATGTCATAGTCTGGCTGATTGGATTATATACATTATAGCACTGGTGTAGTTTCTGTGGAGAATAGTTAAATAGCTAATGAAGAGCTAAGGTCAGGGTTTTCTTTCAGAGGCACTGTCATTGTCAGTGAGAATAAATTAAGCTATGTGGTCTTGTTTCTACTTTCCATACCTGAGTTTCTCACTAGATTGTAAGCTTTGGGATTAGTAGGTAACTTTCTCGTTTCCATATCTTCTTTTCCTCTCAACATCGGTGCCTGCTATATGTTGTAGTTTTTAGTAAGTCATATTTTTGTTGAATTAATGAATTAAAATTCCCTTGCGAAAACTATTAAGAAAATGTAAACATTTAGACATAGCTCTCTTATGGATAGTGTTTGAGCCAAAAAAAAAAAAAATTGGTAAGTCTCATCCTGTTGGAAAAATAAGTTAAGGATAAAACTACTTTTTTAATACTAATTTCTCCAGGAACACAATTGGTGCCAATTTTTATAAAATATCTCCTTTATGCTGTTTTGATAGGATTTTATGGCCAAGGCTATGAGGTGAGACTGAATTTTAGTTACTTAGCAGGATATTTTCTTAGTTTTTCTTAGTCTGCTTTTCTCCTGGGATCTTCTAAGTATGTATTTGTGTGGTTTGGTTCTAGTTACTTAATCTTCCCCACCTTAACAGTGTCTCGCCACTTAACAGAGAGAATTTTTGGTGTTTAGTGCAGGTAATGTGAAGAGTCAATTTCTCTGCCCTTCTGACATTTTAAGATGTCAGTCGAGTTGGTTTACACTTTTTTCCTATTGCTGCCTCTCTAGAGTAACTGCTGAAGAAAATGGTCATAGTTTCCACACACCTCAAAAAGGAATTCTTAGTGAAGATACCAGCATTGCTGCTTCTGATATTCTCGAGGCTGTTTCTAAATCAGTTCTTCCGTCCCACACCATTCAAGCATCAGAAGAACAGAGTTCCGTACCAACACCAGTGAAAAAGCCCAGCAAGCTGAAGCAGCAGATAGACGTCAAAGCGGAACTGGAGAAGCGGCAAGGAGGGAAGCAGCTCCTCAACTTAGTGGTCATTGGTAATACTCTTTGTTCCTCTGGACTGTCCATCAGTTCTGCTTTCTAGGGGCGGCCTGGGAGCTCTTGCTCCATGTTGAGTTTCTGTTTGGGTGTAAATGGACATAAAACAAGGAGGCATTGCATCATAATGCTTTCTAGTCACCCTGGCTGAAATAATGCCGAGTTACCAAGGAGGTCTTTAGGTGTGGTTGTAGCATTTTCATTTGTGAGCATTCTGAAAATGGCATGTCTTGTTGACAATTTTCATTTCCAAAAGTTAAGGAAAATTCACCTCCTCTAAAGAGACATGCTCTTTTTTCCTCCATTTAAATGTTTTAACTGTCATTTGATTAAAAATGGACATATTGTAGACACTGACATATTGAATTACATACTCATGCAATGCCTCAATATAAACAACATCTGGAAAATGTACCTAGTAATAATCCTCAATCAATTTTCCTCAGGTCATGTCGATGCTGGGAAAAGTACTCTGATGGGCCATATGCTTTATCTTCTGGGTAACGTAAACAAAAGAACTATGCATAAGTATGAACAAGAGTCTAAAAAGGCTGGCAAAGCTTCGTTTGCATATGCATGGGTCTTGGATGAGACTGGAGAAGAAAGGGAAAGGTAGTCACTATATTTCAAAATTTTCAGTTTGAAATGATATGTAGTCTTTTAAATAAGTACGTAATATATGTTGAATTTGTTGGAAAAATACCATGAAATATTGTAGAAATTATAGAAAAAAAGCTTTCAATTATCAGGGAAATATTTTTATTATTATAGTAGTCACTGTAATCTACATATATTTTTTGCTTTACCAAATACTGAGAATAGTTTAAAAGAATGTTTATCAAATAATTTTTTAAAAACCTCACAGAAAAAGGCAGTAAAGGCACTTAGCTAATTATTCTGAGAGACATTTCAGTTGTCATTCCCTGCGTATATGTCAAATTGTCTTGATTTTGAATTAAAATGAAGTGTTCAGACTTAATTTTATGTCAGGTAGTAAAGGAAAGGTAACTTTTTGTAGTAAACTGTCTTCTGTCTGGAACAAGAATGACCAGTAAATCCAGATTACCAGACTTAATTCTTTTGTACTTTCTGTACTTGTGTTTTTAACAAGACAGCATTGACACACAAGTAATTAAACCTGTTTGCTCTTAATTTTTTTTTTTTTTTTTTTTAATCCTCAAAATTTTTTAATCCTCATAAAAAATTACAATTATATGAACAACAAAATTGCCAGTGACAACATTGGAAACAGGAAGACAAGGAACCAAAGCTTAAAATACTAAGAGAAAACTGCCTTTAATATGGTAATATATACCCAGCAAAAGGATTATTTTCAGACGATATAGGATACTTTCTCCTACCTGTAGATTTAATCAGTCAGTTACTCTTATATCTGTTACAGTTCTAATTTGAGGGAGAGTCCAAGTAGGAGAATGCAGCTTCTCCTATACCTCTGGCCAAAGTATTTCTTTTGAAGTATTTATTTATTTATTTTTTTAAATAATTATTTTTTATTGAAGGGTAGTTGACGCACAGTATTACATTACATTAGTTTCAAGTGTACAACACAGTGGTAGAACATTTATATACATAATTCTAGGTTCCAGCTATCACCCTACCAAGCTGTTACAATATCTTGACTATATTCCTTATGCTATACATTACATCCCGGTTACTTATTTATTTTACCATTGGAAGTCTGTCCTTTTTTTTTTTTTTTTTTTTTTTTTTTTGTGAGGGCATCTCTCATATTTATTGATCAAATGGTTGTTAACGACAATAAAATTCTGTATAGGGGAGTCAGTGCTCAATGCACAATCATTAATCCACCCCAAGCCTAATTTTCGTCAGTCTCCAATCTTCTGAGGCATAACAAACAAGTTCTTACATGTAGAACAAATTCTTACATAATGAATAAGTTACATAGTGAACAGTACAAGGGCAGTCATCACAGAAACTTTCAGTTTTGCTCATGCATTATAAACTCTAAACAATCAGTTCAAATATGAATACTCATTTGGTTTTTATACTTGATTTATATGTGGATACCACATTTCTCTCTTTATTATTATTATTTTTAATAAAATGCTGAAGTGGTAGGTAGATACAAGATAAAGGTAGAAAACATAGTTTAGTGTTGTAAGAGAGCAAATGTAGATGATCAGGTGTGTGCCTGTAGACTATGTGTTAATCCAAGCTAGACAAGGGCAATAAAACATCCACTTATGCAGAAGATTTCTCTCAGAACAGGGGGGGTGAGGTTCTAAGCCTCACCTCTGTTGATCCCCAATTTCTCACCTGATGGCCCCCCTGCGACTGTGCCTGTCTTAGGTTGTCCCTCCCTTGAGGAATCTTACCCGTCTCTGGCTAACCAGTCATCTTCCGGGGCCATACAGGGAAATGTGAAGTTGGTAAGTGAGAGGGAAGCCTTATTGTTTGAAAAGGTTAGCTTTTTACTTCTTTGCATATTTATGCCCTGTGGCTTCTATGCCCAGCATTTGTCTTGAGGTATCTTTACCACTTGGAGGAGTTATGATACTCGGTAAATTTGATATGAGGCACGAATTCTATTTAAGGGTTGTAATTAGGAAGGAAGAAGAAAAGCTATAGAAGTAGCAGGCGGAAGAAAACATGGAAAGATTGATTATTTCTTTGACAAATCTTCTTGTAGAGTAACTTCAGCATATATAGGTTTTAAGCTACTACTTAAATTGCGCACACACATTAACATAATAGGAGTATAGTTACATAACCAAAGCATATCTGTAATTACCAGCCATCTCCAGTGAAACCAAGAAAACCATTAAGGCACCTTAGGCATTTGTGAAAACTTATCTATGATATGGTGGATATTGTCCAACTGAACTTGAACAGTCTGAGAGAAATCAGACAAATTAAAACAACCCATTCCTGGGGACTGTTCACATGCCATATGTTCTTTTAACAGTAAATAGTCTGTAGTTGTAAGAGTTTGGAGCGCTACAATTTGCACTTCTCCAAATTCTTGGTTGAGTTCCAACAGTATAGATCCAGTCAAATTTGTTGTTTTACTGTATGCACAGGCCAGCTTAGATATCTCCTTCCTCATTCCCATGGCAAGTCCAGGAACTGGTGGGATGAGTGCATCTACAGCTGTAGCAGTGCGTGGATCTTTGTTGGGGTTTTTTGATGATCATCTTCTGGCATGAGTCTTCCAGAGAGTGCAGATGTTGGAAGTTCTTTTTCATATCGTATCTTAGTTCATTTTCGGGGTAGCCCAATTAGGCTTTGATCCTCTGTATAAACACAAACAGACCCTTTGCCTACACTTCTATATGCCCTTTATACCCTTGTGTAGAACTCGTTGGAGGTTACCACACAGGAACTGCCCTTTTTTTTTTTTTTTTTTGCTTTGTTTTTGGTATCACTAATCTACACTTACATGACGAATATTATGTTTACTAGACTCTCCCCTATACCAGGTCCCCCCTATAAACCCCTTTACAGTCACTGTCCATCAGCATAGCAAAATGTTGTAGAATCACTACTTGCCTTCTCTGTGTTGTACAGCCCTCCCTTTTCTCCTACCCCCCCATGCATGTTAATCTTAATACCCCCCTACTTCTCTCCCCCTTATCCCTCCCTACCCACCCATCCTCCCCAGTCCCTTTCCCTTTGGTACCTGTTAGTCCATTGTTGAGTTCTGTGATTCTGGTGCTGTTTTGTTCCTTCAGTTTTTCCTTTGTTCTTATATTCCACAGATGAGTGAAATCATTTGGTATTTCTCTTTCTCTGCTTGGCTTGTTTCACTGAGCATAATACCCTCCAGCTCCATCCATGTTGCTGCAAATGATTGGATTTGCCCTTTTCTTATGGCTGAGTAGTATTCCATTGTGTATATGTACCACATCTTCTTTATCCATTCATCTATTGATGGACATTTAGGTTGCTTCCAATTCTTGGCTATTGTAAATAGTGCTGCAATAAACATAGGGGTGCATCTGTCTTTTTCAAACTTGATTGCTGCGTTCTTAGGGTAAATTCCTAGGAGTGGAATTCCTGGGTCATATGGTAAGTTTGTTTTGAGTATTTTGAGGAACCTCCATACTGCTTTCCACAATGGTTGAACTAACTTACATTCCCACCAGCAGTGTAGGAGGGTTCCCCTTTCTCCACAGCCTCGCCAACATTTGTTGTTGTTTGTCTTTTGGATGGCAGCCATCCATACTGGTGTGAGGTGATACCTCATTGTAGTTTTAATTTGCATTTCTCTGATAATTAGCGATGTGGAGCATCTTTTCATGTGTCTGTTGGCCATCTGTATTTCTTTTTTGGAGAACTGTCTGTTCAGTTCCTCTGCCCATTTTTTAATTGGGTTATTTGTTTTTTGTTTGTTGAGGCGTGTGAGCTCCTTATATATTCTGGACGTCAAGCCTTTATCAGATGTGTCATTTTCAAATATATTCTCCCATACTGTAGGGATCCTTCTTGTTCTACTGATGGTGTCTTTTGCTGTACAGAAGCTTTTCAGCTTAATATAGTCCCACTTACTCATTTTTGCTGTTGTTTTCCTTGCCCGGGGAGATATGTTCAAGAAGAGGTCACTCATGTTTATGTCTAAGAGGTTTTTGCCTATGTTTTCTTCCAAGAGTTTAATGGTTTCATGGCTTACATTCAGGTCTTTGATCCATTTTGAGTTTACTTTTGTATATGGGGTTAGACAATGGTCCAGTTTCATTCTCCTACATGTAGCTGTCCAGTTTTGCCAGCACCACCTGTTGAAGAGACTGTCATTTCGCCATTGTATGTCCATGGCTCCTTTATCAAATATTAATTGACCATATATGTCTGGGTTAATGTCTGGATTCTCTAGTCTGTTCCATTGGTCTGTGGCTCTGCTCTTGTGCCAGTACCAAATTGTCTTGATTACTATGGCTTTATAGTAGAGCTTGAAGTTGGGGAGTGAGATCCCCCCTACTTTATTCTTCTTTCTCAGGATTGCTTTGGCTATTCGGGGTCTTTGGTGTTTCCATATGAATTTTTGAATTATTTGTTCCAGTTCATTGAAGAATGTTGCTGGTAGTTTCATAGGGATTGCATCAAATCTGTATATTGCTTTGGGCAGGATGGCCATTTTAACAATATTAATTCTTCCTAGCCACGAGCATGGGATGAGTTTCCATCTGTTAGTGTCCCCTTTAATTTTTCTTAAGAGTGACTTGTAGTTTTCAGAGTATAAGTCTTTCACTTCTTTGGTTAGGTTTATTCCTAGGTATTTTATTTTTTTGGATGCAATTGTGAATGGAGTTGTTTTCCTGATTTCTCTTTCTGTTGGTTCATTGTTAGTATATAGGAAAGCCACAGATTTCTGTGTGTTGATTTTGTATCCTGCAACTTTGCTGTATTCCGATATCAGTTCTAGTAGTTTTGGGGTGGAGTCTTTAGGGTTTTTTATGTACAGTATCATGTCATCTGCAAATAGTGACAGTTTAACTTCTTCTTTACCAATCTGGATTCCTTGTATTTCTTTATTTTGTCTGATTGCCGTGGCTAGGACCTCCAGTACTATGTTAAATAACAGTGGAGAGAGTGGGCATCCCTGTCTAGTTCCCGATCTCAGAGGAAATGCTTTCAGCTTCTCGCTGTTCAATATCTTTTGAAGTATTTAGAGTGGTGATACATACATTGCTAGACTTGTTAGGAATGGGAGAGCCAATGGCACCTTTGCCAGGAAAGAAATAGGACACCTTAATAATTAAATGAAATGGTAAAGTAATGTCAAAATAATTTTCTTGGAGTATTGGGTAGTCAACATTATAATATATAAAGTAATTCTCAGTAAAGGGGGCCACAATGTTTGTTAGCTCTTACATCTTGGTGGTTTTGGGGTTTACTTTCCTGTAGGTATGTTTTGTAATTCTATATATTATCACAAGCTTGTTTTCCAACCTAGTAAGAAAAAGTTGGACAGTTGCAAATTTTTGGAAAACTGGAATTTTGTATGATATCAATATTAGAAGAGTAAACAGTTCCCAGCTATCAGCTTACTAAGTAGATAATTAAAGTATATGGCTTCTTAATTTTCTTTGTGTCATCTGTTAAGTAGATAAACAGATTGAGAATAGTGTAATTTATTTAAGTTAGAATGATGTGTTTGAATTTATGGAATATGTGAATTGAGCTGGCAAATGAGCGAATATGAGATGTCCCCATTTATCTCATTCATAGAATAGTCAGTAATTTTACTTTTGTTTTGATAATACATTTTGCTGCTGGTAGTTCTCTGTTGCTCTGCATGATGCAAATTTTAGAATATACTTTCGTTCTGCAGATATAGCCGAGCCTTCCGTATACGTAGTGGGAGTTTTAACTCATTACATACTCATGCAACTTAATAGCATTTGAAAAATATAATGTGTTGCTTATTCCACCATGTTAAATATTTGTAAATCCTCTATTCTCCTTGTGGGTTGAACAGAAATAAGTAAAATGAGTGACATTTTCATATCCTTTGAATTACAAATGTAGACCAGAACTGGATCAAAAGAGTATATTCTGGTTAAAGCAATCTAGGGAGAAGGTCAGAGTAAGTTTAACTCATCATTATTCTAAGGCAGTTATTTGGGGCTTTTATTAAAGAGAATTAAGCATCATTTCCACAAATTCAAATGGCCATGGTTTCACATTAAACTAGAGTGACTTGACTAGGACTTGCAGTTACCTTACTGCTAGGGGGGACACATAACTGATCATTGTAATTGTTGACATACTTGTAGTAAAAGGGGAGTCTCATTCATTACTCCAGACTATCCTGGGCAAACGAGGATGAGTAACTGCCTAATTTATTGCCCACCTGATTTCCCTTTGAAGTCTAGAAACTCTCAGTATGTTTGTAGTCCTCCCTGGATTTATCAACTGAATCTGTATTTTTGTGGCTAGCAGAGGTACTGCATTAGTCTCCAAGAAGGATGAAAAGGGGTGTGATACAGACTCCTGTTCATCTCTCTGAATTTTTTAAATAATTGGGTATCTCCTTTGATGTTTCCTTTTTTTTTTTTTTTTTTTTTTATTGAAGGGTAGTTGACACACAGTATTACATTAGTTTCAGGTGTACAACACAGTGATTCAACATTTATATACATGATAATTCTAGGTACCAGCTATCACCATACCAAGTTGTTACAATATTTTGACTATATTCCTTATGCTATACATTACATCCCGGTTACTTATTTATTTTACAATTGCAAGTGCATGTATATATATATATATATATATATATATATATATATATATATATATATATATATATATGTTTTTTTTTTGTGAGGGCATCTCATATTTATTGATCAAATGGTTGTTGACAACAATAAAATTCTCTATAGGGGGGGTCAATGCTCAATGCACAATCATTAATCCACCGCAAGCCTAATTTTTGTCAGTCTCCAATCTTTTGAAGCTTAACGAACAAGTTCTTACATGGAGTACAAATTCTTACATAGTGAATAAGTTACATGGTGAACATTACAGGGGCAGTCATCACAGAAGCTTTCGGTTTTGCTCATGCATTATGAACTATAAACAGTTCAAATATGAATATTCATTTGATTTTTATACTTGATTTATATGTGGATACCACATTTCTCTCTTTATTATTATTATTTTTAATAAAATGCTGAAGTGGTAGGTAGATACAAGACAAAGGTAGAAAACATAGTTTAGTGTTGTAAGAGAGCAAATGTAGATGATCAGGTGTGTGCCTGTAGACTATGTTTAATCCAAGCTAGACACGGGCAATAAAATGATGTTTCCTTTCTAAATGTGTAACGTACTGACTAACCTTGCCAGTGAAAGTTTTGTAAGTTGATTTCTATAGTCAAGTGTAAACATAAGATGAGGAAAACCATCCCGATAGTTGTCAATCTTCATTTTATCTTTTCTCGTGTGCAGTATTTACTGTTGCCCCTCCAGATATTCCCCATCTATCTTTCCTTTCTTTGTTCACAATCTACACTGCTTCTGACCAAAAAAAAAAAGGAAAAAAAGGAAATGGGATACATCTATCATTTTGACTAAGCTCTTGCTGCATCTACAACTTTGTTTTAAACCATATGGGTATAATTCCATTAGAGCAGAAATTCCAGCCCCAACAGATAGCTTAATAATTCAAAATAATAGACTATGTAATAAAATTCCCATTATTACTTAAGACTTTAGACTGTCATTTAACTTGTATTATTAAATAATTTAATCCATAGCACCAATTATTTCTGTAGTGCACTATTTCTAATCACTTTGTTTTCTTTAAGGGGAGTGACAATGGATGTTGGTATGACAAAGTTTGAGACCACAACCAAAGTTATTACATTAATGGATGCCCCAGGCCATAAGGATTTCATTCCAAATATGATTACAGGAGCGGCCCAGGTACCATATATTTCCTTAACTGCTTGTACATGAAATTTTGTGATGCTGAGGTTATAATTTTAGTACTACAACTTTAAAAATGTTAACTTTAAAATATATTTGAAAAAGTAGAGAAATACTTTATTTTTCATTATCTTTTTATCAGTGCTTTATAAAATGTTTCCTAATTTATTAGAAAGGAGTAAATATATAAAGCTATGAATTTCTCTATAGTAAAAATAATGAGGTAGAGCTTTGTATTTTATTAATAAGTTGCAGTTAATATTTCAACATTTCATTTTTTACTTTATTTATATTCAAGTCCTATATATTTTTAAAGAGCTAACATAGATAGAACAGTGAAGTTATGGAGTTTTCCTCCTGTGGTTTAATTACTTTCTTTGCAGGTTGACAGACAATTGCAGTTTATAAAATTACATGATTCTTAATAAGGATAGTGAAAAAAACTCATAGATAATTTTAAATAATCAAAACATTGAAAATAGCACTGCATATATAGGGCATTGATTTCTTTTATAATAGATGATTATTGGAAAATATGGAGTGTTCAAAAGTTTGCCTGTGTCACTAGGCAAAAGTGTGACTCCAGCTATTGATCATTTTCTGAGTTCTTCCACTTATTTAAAGGGAGTGTTAATATCATTTGTCAACCTAAAGGCTTTATATGAATAAATTAGAATATATTTGAGGGTAAATGAGAAAGTATTTGGTTCTATTTTAGAAAGTTGATGTATAATTTTGAAATACTAATTTAAGGTTCATGAACTAAAGATAATGAATACTGAAAAATAATTATTACCACTGTACTGAATATGGGCCAGACATTTTACAGAATGTTATATATGCATTTAGTTTAATCCTTCTAACAACTCTATGAAGTCCATATTATCCCCACTTTAAATTAGTGTATTTCTCATTGCATTTACAAAGGATACATTTTTCTGTTTCCTCATATATATGTGTGTGTGTGTGTTTTCATTCATTGAATACTTATTGCATACCTGCTATGTGCCAGGTACTATGGTAGGTAGTGTGGGGATAGGATGAACTAGTTTAGTGGGAGAGGAAGACACTAGAACAAGCAGTTACAGTAAAATGTTTTTGAATCCTAGAATTTTAGAGACCAGAGTAATCAAAGATTTATTCCAAACTCCTCATAGAATTAGGGAAGGAAAGGATTTTAGAAATTATCTAATTGAATTCCACTACATGGCAAATGAAGACATAAGCTCAAAGATACTAAATAATTTATCCAGTGTGCAAAATACTATGGTAGGCTTCTGGGGCTACAGAGAAACAAACAGGGCTTGCTGCCTCTCCTCAAGGAAATCAAGTAAAGAAAGGTAAGACCTGTAGAGAAGAAAGACTAACATAAATGTACTACAAGATGAATATACACAGTACACACGATGAGGCGAGATCACTTTATTCTGCTTGAAAGGCTTTCTTGAAAATATGTCGACTTTGAGCTCCCAAAGACAAGCTGTTGCATGGAAAAAATAGAGAAATTGCTCAGTAATCTTTTTGGAGATGGAAATAGGAAAGATTCAGAGGAATACTTACTGGCTTAGGTATCTTAATACCAATCCACTGAGTTCCAGATTTTAACTGAAGAAAGTAAACATAATTTGACAGTTAAGAACAATACCTCAGAAGAAGATTTACAGTTATTGAGCCTTGGATTTGGGATGTCAAGGCTGGGTGCTTTATATATAAAGTACATTTAGCCTCCAGTGTTTCTGTGAAGTGAGTAAATTAATACCCAGAGATATTAGACAGTTTGCCTGAGGTGTGATGCCTGTTGTGACTACACATGAGTGAAAAGAGCCAGTTTTCTATTGATGTTCCAGTTGGTGCTCTTAAATAAGAATCCTGATCAAAAGCACTGGATGTCATCAAAGGCATTAGAGTTCAGCAGTGTGAATCATGATGGATTGGAAATGACTGCTGCACTCAGGACTAGGAGTGAAGCAGGAAGACTATTTAGATAAGAATGAAAGGACAAGGACTAGAAATAACAGTGTAAATTGCTCCCACCAAAGTATGTAGATGATACTTCTAATTTAAATTGTAAAGTTCTGTTCAGAGCACAATATCTGATAAATTCTTTACTTACTTTATGACCATTATGGTGAGGATTATAACAATGTATGTGAAATTCTTTAAAAACTGCATAGCATAAACATAAAGTGTCACGAGGAAGCAATGAAGAGGAAAGTTCTGACCAAAAGAATAATGGGGATGGAATAGAATAGTCCCTAGAGAGAAAGTGACTATCATGCTGACAGTCTGATATAGCTAAAGAGGAGAATGCCAAATTTAGTCATTATATCCCGATTACAAAGAGCAGATTTCTCTAAGAACAGGTATGCATACAAGGCAAAAACTGTAAAAGGGAAAATTGAAATAGTGTTCTTTTAAAAAGTATCCTGACAGTGCACTGACCTAAGTAATTGATGAGAATGGAGGAGTGTCCGTGATTGCACAAACTGCTTCTGCAAATTTTCAAAGGCTGCATCCACATACTGCAACGGGAGTCACATGAAGAAGCGTCAGTATAAAAGAATAATAGGGACCTGTAAAACTAGTATCAATAAGGCTAAAGAGGAAAATGAGCTAAGGCTAAGGTTAGCTTTTCTTATTTTTAATGTAAACTGAATATGAGAGGAGAAATATCTGATTCTCAAAATTGTCCACAAAGGTTAGGAAACTTTGTTATTCAAGGTTCTTTTTCAATGGCTATAGAGGGGGAAGATGCTGTTTTATTTGATAATTATTCATTACTATATACAGTACTCTGACAAATATCTTTGTAGACCCATAATTATTTCTCAAGGATAAATTCCTGTAAGTGGAGTTCATGGGAAGCAATATATACATGATTTTAAGGCTCTCAGTAGTAACTGTGAACATGTCCTCCAGAAAGGTGCACTGAGAGCACCGCAGGCAAGGTATGCCAGGGCCCGACTCACCGCACCCCTGCCTACAGTAACCGGTTGTGTCCTTTAAGTCTTTACTAACCTCTTTTGTAAAAGTGGGAGAAGGAAGGAATGTGTTGATGTATTTTTAATGTCCTCTTTTTTTTTTTTTTTTTGGTTGCTAATGAATTTGAATTTTTTTCATATTTAGTGGATTTTTATGTTTCTTCTTTAACAAATTGTTTGTATCCTTTAGTTTTCTGTGGAGCTCTATCTTTCTTTTTCTTTTTTGGTACAGACTTTATTTTGAGATTATTAGTTTTACGTTATATGTGACAAATATTTGTCCCTATTTACTCATGTTTTAGTTATGTTTCCCGTCCTGTGTCTAGATATTTTAATTACCATATAATTAAACATAGGATTTTTAAAAAAACTATGTCAGTATTTTTGACCACATGCTAGTACTTTTTAGAAAATTAAACAGCTTTAATCGATCCGTACAATTCTTCTGTTTGATTTTCTTTGGTGTTTGGTGTCAGGTTTATAGTCTGCCTTTATATTGCGACCAACATAATTAATTGAATAATCTCTCCTTTGAATTAAAATGTAGTAAGTACTATCAGTTAATTGTTTTTTCTTCCTTAGGCGGATGTAGCTGTTTTAGTTGTGGATGCCAGCAGGGGCGAGTTTGAAGCTGGCTTTGAAACTGGGGGCCAAACTCGGGAACATGGCCTCTTGGTTCGCTCTCTCGGAGTGACGCAGCTTGCAGTTGCAGTCAATAAAATGGATCAGGTATTGAAAGGCATTTCATGAGAATTCATTTTAGATGCTAATTCAGATGTTATTCAGCCATATTGATACCTCAGATGTGACTAGGGTACATTTTATCCATCCAGTTGCCATATTTTGAAAACCGAATTCATGATACATTTAATAATATCTGTTAATAAATGAGATAGTAGTAATATTTAAGCAAGAAGATGTCTTTTCATTTTCAAAGTCAATTTAAAAATCTTAAAATTATCTTTAGTTATAAAATAATACACATTTATTTTAGTAAAAGGAAAACCTGAAATAACCTGTATTTCGAACTCATCTTCCCCCCAAAAAACCTTTTTATTTTATGTATCCATCCAATTTGTTGTTAGAAAAATCTTTTTCTTTATAATAATTGTGTTATAATCTGTTTCATTATCTGCTTTTTCAAAAACCTGACATTTTTGTGTATGTTTCCAAGTAATTGATAATTTCTGTTAAAGAGGTTGTTTCTATGGCTTTATTCTAGTCTGCTTTAAAGATATATTATAATTCATTCAATTAATCTCCTACTTTTGAATATTTTTGCACTTTGTGTGTATGTATGTGTGTATCTATTTAGAAATAGTTTCTTCTGTGGGAATTTCTGAGCCTAAGGGCCTATCCATATTTAAGACTTGTTATTTGTGATCAAAATGCCTTCAAGAAAAGTTCTAGTTATTTACTCTAGGCACATATGGTGCATTCACTTTCCCAAGCTCTTTATCAAGAACTTTAAGCTTTATCTGCTGTTAAAACACTCTTTCCCAGTTTGGTATATAAAACATGGTATTGCTTATTTTTAACGTATTCTTCTTTGTTTACTAGCCATTTGTAGTTTTTATCTTGGAATTATATAATTTGTTCATTTTGGAAACTTTTATTGATTTTAAGTATAATTTACTTGTAAAAGATATTAATCCTTTATTTTTTCTTAGATACTTTACCTAATTTATTTTATTTTTCATTTTGTTTGTGGTATATTTTTGACATATATTCAAATTTATGAATATTTCCTTTTGACTTCTTTCTTTATGTTTATTGTCTTACTCTGGGATCAGATAGACATAGTCACCTACATTTTTCTACATAGTTCTTTTATTGTATCATTTCATATATCTTTTTTCTCCAGTATTTCAGTATGAAAAATTTCAAATATAAAGACAGGTTGAAAGAATTTTACAGTAAACACCATGTTATACCCACTGCTTAAGATTCTGTTTCTTGCTTGAGCACATTTTTGCCTATCTACCCTGTATTCTTGTATTAGTCCATCTTATTTTGCCATGAATTTGCAGGTAAGTTATAGACATTGTTATAATTTCCGTAAATACTACAGCATGCATATTGTTATCTAGAATTCATATTACATACACATTCTTAGTCTATTTGGCTTGTGCGAGGAGTGTCTTATAACTTATTTCATGAGGTCATTCTAGCACAATTTAATAAATTATTTACCTTTCCCCAAATTTGAAATCACTTTAGCATATACAGAAATGTCTACACAGTCATACCTTGTTTTATTGTGTTTCACTTGATATTGCTTTGCAGATAATGCATTTTTACAAATTTGAGGTTTATGCCAACCCAGCACTGAGCAACTCAGTGTCATTTATCCAACGGCATTTGCTCACTTTGTGTCTTTTTGACACATTTTTGTAATTCTCACAATATTTCAAACCTTTTCATTGTGATCAGTGATTATGACTCACTGAAAACTCATGAAAGGTGTGTATTTTTTAGCAGTAAAGTACTTTTTAACTAAGGCATGTGCATTTTTAAAGACATAATCCTATTGCACATTTAACAGACCACAGTATAGTGTAAATACAACTTTTATATGCATGGGGAAGCCAAAATCATTTGACTCATTTTATTGTGATACTTGCTTTATTATGGTGGCCTGGAATTGAACCCACAGTATCTTTAAGGTCTGCCTGTATGTATTGGAGTTTGTTTCTAGGCTTTCTCTTGTAGGAAAAGTTACTTTTAATAGTAAGATCTGATATTCTGAGTTTAAATTTTAATAGATTTCATATTTAAAAGAATTTCATATTTATATTTTATAGTCTTGATTATTTGTATTTCATTACAGAAATGTACATTTTATATATAGCATGGTCTGAAGCATAGTTTTAAAAATAAATTGGATCTTTATCAGGTTAATTGGCAACAAGAAAGGTTTCAAGAGATTACTGGAAAACTTGGGCATTTTCTTAAGCAAGCAGGTTTTAAGGTAAGATAAATTTGAATTATTTGGTTACTTTACTTAAGCCTTATCTTACTGATAAGAGAGTAAAAACTAATACTTTGATGTTCTTATCTTGTTTAGTATATTTAATTTGTTTTTATTGCCCCCAGTATCATGTATATCCTATGTCTTTGGATCACTTCATCTTAGAAAATTGCAATTATTTCCTAAATTGGGTTAGGTTTAACAAATAAAAGGTTTTTTTCTTAGCTGTTAAATTAGGTGTGTAGACTTAAGGAGGTCACAGAGAAATGTGGAAACTAGTAGAGGAATTTCCCCAGCAAAAATGTGAAACTTGCTTATGTTACCAGGTAAAAACGCTTCAGTGTTTTGAAACAAATTTGTAAGTTTCCCACAAAATAAAAAAAAGTTGGAAACTATTGGATCAGATAACTTCTACTCTGTAGTGCTGTGATTTCTATTACTTTTTAAAAAGTACTTTGTTGCTTTCACAGACTTGGTACAGTTATGGCAGTAACGAACCTTTAAACTTTTAAAAAATATTGTGTTAATTTCATATATCCAATCTTTTTTAATAGGAAAGTGATGTAGCTTTTATCCCTACCAGTGGCCTCAGTGGTGAAAATCTAATCACAAGATCTCAATCAAATGAACTGACAAAATGGTATAAAGGACTATGTTTATTAGAACAAATTGGTAAGAATACTACTGTACTAATTTAATGCATTAAAAACTGGATATTAATATTAATTATTATTTAGAGTTCTTCATGGGAGGCAGTGTTGTGTATGAAAAAGCATAGGGTTTGTAGTCAGAGGAGCTTGGCTACTAGTTTTGAAATTACATGCAACATTTAAACTAATGCTCGGTTTTCCTTATTTAATTAATGAGGCTCATGCCCACCCTACCTACCTTATGGACTGTTGCTGACATTGAATGAGATACATGTGTGAAACAGTTCTAAACTACAAAATGTGATATGAGTGACAGTCAATTTGCAATTAGTATTTATAAAAGAAGTTATTTTCTAGGAGTCATGTGACTATAGTGAGCTCACTGGACATGAATCAAAAATTACTTTGAAACTAAACCTTGCTGTCTTGCCATTTTTTCCAGATTCCTTCAAGCCCCCTCAAAGATCTATTGATAAGCCTTTTAGATTATGTGTATCTGATGTTTTCAAAGGTAGGTGCTTCTTCAGTATGGCCCCTGCCTTGCGGTTCTCTCCCAGCCTCTTTTCTTGGATGAAATTATTATATTGTCTTCGTATTCTCCCTTCTTTATGCCGACGTAAGGATCATTTTCAAGTGAATCTCAAAGTGCACAGTTATAGTTACTTTAACTTCTAAGCCCAGAAAAATCTTCAGTTTACTCACCATTTCCCCATCTCATACTCATCTTCCAGGTATGAAAATCCTTATTTTCTATCTTCCTAGCCTCATGTTTTTTTTTTTTCCTCCCAATAGATTCCTTAGTTTCCATACCCTCCAGCCAAACTGGATCATCTACTATTTCCTAACCATATAGGGTCTTTATTGTCACCATGTCTGCCCACGTTTTTGCTCTTCTTTCTCTTTACTTGACAATTTCCTACCCATTTGTAGCAGTCTGGGTCCAGTCAGGAGATAGATACTACACATGGGTAAAAAGTGAAGTTAATATGTTAATGTAATAAAAGAATGTCTATAAGATACAAGGAAACTATATGGTGCCCTAGGGCTAAGGAAGAGTACCCAAGGAAGGACAAACTTAGAAGGGGTTCATCTACTATTGGAAAAGGTATTATATTAAATATCTAAGAATTCATTCAACTTAATGGGTATAAGACCCTATATAGAAAACTATAAGATGGAAGTGGAATAAAAGATCTCAGTAAATAGAAGGATACAACATATTTATATATTGGAATAATCAGTATGGTAGGGATGTCATTTGTCCCTCAAATCTCCATTATCATGGAGCAGGCAGTGAAGAGTGGATTTGGAATTGAGCAGCAATAAATTGATAACTGGCTAGCTCACCCACACATATCCCTAAGGTGTCCTTCTGGGTTCTCTCTATCCGCCATCATTGTGTTTTCCATGCAGGGTTGTAATTGTTTCTGCACTGTCTATTTTACTTAGACTGAAAACTTCCTCAGGACAAGTACTTTTCTCTTCTATATCTATATCTGCAGGACTTAGATAAGTGCCCAGCACAGAATACATGCTTAAGAAATGAATGAATGAAGGTGCTTCATGAAAACCATTCAGTGAAATTGAAATTTATCCTTATTATTAGCTTCCTTATAGTAGTGGGAATATGGTAATTCTTTTCAAAATGCCTATTATCTACTTAAAATGCAAGAGGTGCTTCATTTCTTTTTCATTAAGCTTGCTGACTATAATATTCACCACCCATTCTCTCTTCAAGCTGCTTCCGGGCACCAGCTAGCACAGCTCCCCTCTATGTGTTCCCACTGAGGTTACCTGGTGACCTCTTGGTTGCCTCAGTACATATTTTTCAATTTCTATTTTGCCTCCTTCTTACTTGAATTTGGTGTTACTTCTGAGGCTCGTGGGCACATCTGCCTGGAAGCTGTTCTCTCTTGGTTTGTGTGACCCACTTTCCCCTGCTTTCCTGTGTCTGTCTGTCTGACTTCTCTGTATCCTCCCTGTGGGTCCTCTTTCTCTGTCTCTGAGCTGGTGTTCTACTGCTTCAGTCTTCTTCTTGCTCTGCATGCTCCCTTTGGACAGACATGCATGAGCTCACCTACCTCCCATGTCTTGATGCTTCCCAAATCTGCACCTTCAACCCAGACCTATTTCACTCTCCAGGTATATATGCTAACTGCTCCTGGACATCTCCAGGGGAAGTGTGCTCCCAGAGTGCCATTCTCATGGAATTTGGGGTAATTGATGTGCTTTGAATGCATCTTTTCCTCCTGTATGCTTGTAGACATACAAATTCTCCAAGGCTAAGATGGACCATGTTCCTTAGTTTCCTATCTCCCAGTTAATGCATCATCATCTCAGATTTCTCTTTTTGCTATCATCCCCATCACATCTCCATCACAGTCAGTGTGTGCATTTCAGTCGACCTCGCCTCCCCTCTGACACAGATACACCATCATGCCACTTCTCTGTTCACAAGTCTTTATTGTCTTCCCATTCTTAACTGAACATGCAATTCAAGTCTTAAGTGAGGTTTATGGGACCTCTTTATTATTTGTCCCTTGCTTACCTCTGTAGCCTCATGTCTGCCTTACCCTCATTATTCCATATGGTCTGATATAAATTCCATATAAATGACAAAGGGGTCTTAGCACATCCTGTGTTCAGTTAAGAGTCTGTGCCTTTGCAAATACACTTTCTTTCTTCCTCCTGCCTATACACAAAAGCTACCTGGTAACTCCTGTTCTTTCTCCCTCTAAGTGCCCAGCTGAAGTGTAATTTTTTTGATTGATTCTTTGGTGCACCTTTTCCTGTTTGCAATGTACATTATAAATAGCATTTATTGCAGGAGACAGTAGAATTGTTTTGTCTTTGTCTTCACTAGTGTAAACTCCTTATACGTAGGGGCTTATATTTTCATCTCTTTATTCCCAGAGTTTAGCACTGTACCTGGTACTTAGTATGTGCTGTGCCTGGTACTTAGTAGGCACTTACTAAGTATTTGGAAAAGGAATGAATCCCCCCCCCCTTTTTATTTATTTATTTTTTGGTATAATTAATCTACAATTACAGAAAGAACATTATGTTTATAGGATCCCCCCTTCACCAAGTCCCCACATCCCCGTTCACAGTCACTGTCCATCAACATAGTAAGATGCTGTAAAATCACTACTTGTCTTCTCTGTGTTGCACAGCCCTCCCTGTGCCCCCCACGCACTATACATGCTAATTGTAATGCCCCCTTTCTTTTTCCCCACCCTTATCCCTCCCTTCCCACCCATCCTCCCCAGTCCCTTTCCCTTTGGTAACTGGTAGTCCATTCTTGGGTTCTGTGATTCTGCTGCTGTTTTGTTCCTTCAGTTTTCCTTTGTTCTTATACTCCACATTTGAGTGAAATCATTTGGTACTTGTCCTTCTCCGCTTGGCTTATTTCACTGAGCATAATACCCTCTAGCTCCATCCATGTGGTTGCGATTGGTAGGATCTGTTTTTTTCTTATGGCTGCGTAATATTCCATTGTGTATATGTACCACATCTTCTTTATCCATTCATCTACTGATGGACACTTAGGTTGCTTCCAGTTCTTGGCTATTGTAAACAGTGCAGTGATAAACATAGGGGTGCATCTGTCTTTTTCAAACTGGAGTGCTGCATCCTTAGGGTAAATTCCTAGGAGTGGAATTCCTCGGTCAAATGGTATTTCTATTTTGAGCATTCTGAGTAACCTCCATACTGCTTTCCACAATGGTTGAACTAATTTACATTCCCACCAGCAGTGTAGGAGGGTTCCCTTTTCTCCACAACCTTGCCAGCATTTGTTGTTTGTCTTTTCAATGATGGCGATCCTTACTGGTGTGAGGTGATATCTCATTGTGGTTTTAAATTGCATTTCTCTGATGATTAGCAATGTGGAGCATCTTTTCATGTGCCTGTTGGCCATCTGGATTTCTTCTTTAGAGAACTGTCTATTTAGCTCCTCTGCCCATTTTTTAATTGGATTATTTGCTTTCTGTTTGTTGAGGCGTGTGAGCTCTTTATTTATTTTGGATGTTAATCCTTTATTGGATATGTCATTTATGAATATGTTCTCCCATACTGTAGGGTACCTTTTTGTTCTATTGATGGTGTCCTTTGCTGTACAGAAACTTTTTAGCTTGATATAGTCCCACTTGTTCATTTTTGCCTTTGTTTCCCTTGCCTGGGGAGATATGTTCATGAAGAAGTCACTCATGTTTATGTCCATGAGAATTTTGCCTATGTTTTTTCCTAAGAGTTTTATGGTTTCATGACTTACATTCAGGTCTTTGATCCATTTGGAGTTTACTTTTGTGTATGGGGTTAGACAGTGATCCAGTTTCATTCTCTTACATGTAACTGTCCAGTTTTACCAGCATCATCTGTTGAAGAGACTGTCATTTCCCCATTGTATGTCCATGGTTCCTTTATCAAATATTAATTGGCCATATATGTTTGGGTTAATGTCTGGATTCTCTATTCTGTTCCACTGGTCTGTGGCTCTGTTCTTGTGCCAGTACCAAATTGTCTTGATTACTGTGGTTTTGTAGTAGAGCTTGAAGTTGGGGAGCGAGATCCCCCCCCACTTTATTCTTCCTTCTCAGGATTGCGTTGGCTATTCGGGGTCTTTGCCGGTACCATATGAATTTTTGAACTATTTGTTCTAGTTCCTTGAAGAATGTTGTTGGTAATTTGATAGGGATTGCATCGAATCTGTATATTGCTTTGGGCAGGATGGCCATTTTGATGATATTAATTCTTCCTAGCCAGGAGCATGGGATGAGTTACCATTTGTTAGTGACCTCTTTAATTTCTCTTAAGAGTGTCTTGTAGTTTTCAGGGTATAGGTCTTTCACTTCCTTGGTTAGGTTTATTCCTAGGTATTTTATTCTTTTTGATGCTATTGTGAATGGAATTGTTTTCCTGATTTCTCTTTCTATTAGTTCATTGTTAGTGTATAGGAAAGCTACAGATTTCTGTGTGTTAATTTTGTATCCTGCAACTTTGCTGAATTCAGATATTAGTTCTAGTAGTTTTGAAGTGGAGTCTTTAGGGTTTTTTATGTACAATATCATGTCATCTGCAAATACTGACAGTTTGACTTCTTTACCAATCTGGATTCCTTGTATTTCTTTGTGTTGTCTGATTGCTGTGGCTAGGACCTCCAGTACCATGTTGAATAACAGTGGAGAGAGTGGGCATCCCTGTCTTGTTCCCGATCTCAGAGGAAAAGCTTTCAGCCTCTCACTGTTCAGTATGATGTTAGCTGTGGGTTTATCATATATGGCCTTTATTATGTTGAGGTACTTGCCCTCTATGCCCATTTTGTTGAGAGTTTTTATCATGAATGGATGTTGAATTTTGTCAAATGCTTTTTCAGCATCTATGGAGATGATCATGTGGTTTTTGTCCTTCTTTTTGTTGATGTGGTGGATAATGTTGATGGATTTTCGAATGTTGTACCATCCTTGGATCCCTGGGATGAATCCCACTTGGTCATGGTGTATGATCCTCTTGATGTATTTTTGAATTCGGTTTGCTAATATTTTGTTGAGTATTTTTGCATCTATGTTCATCAGGGATATTGGTCTGTAGTTTTCTTTTTTGGTGGGGTCTTTGCCTGGTTTTGGTATTAGGGTGATGTTGGCTCATAGAATGAGTTTGGGAGTATTCCCTCCTCTTCTATTTTTTTGGAAAACTTTAAGGAGAATGGGTGTTATGTCTTCTCTGTATGTCTGATAAAATTCCGAGGTAAATCCATCTGGCCTGGGGGTTTTGTTCTTAGGTAGTTTTTTGATTACTGATTCAGTTTCATTGCTGGTAATGGGTCTGTTTAGATTTTTCTGTTTCTTTCTGGGTCAGTCTTGGAAGGTTATATTTTTCTAAGAAGTTGTCCATTTCTCCTAGGTTTTCCAACTTGTTAGCATATAGGTTTTCATAGTATTCTCTAATAATTCTTTGTATTTCTGTGGGGTCTGTCGTGATTTTTCCTTTCTCGTTTCTAATTCTGTTGATGTGTTGACTATCTTTTTCTCTTAATAAGTCTGGCTAGAGGCTTATCTATTTTGTTTATTTTCTCGAAGAACCAGCTCTTGGTTTCATTGATTTTTTCTATTGTTTTATTCTTCTCAATTTTATTTATTTCTTCTCTGATCTTTATTATGTCCTTCCATCTGCTGACCTTAGGCCTCATTTGTTCTTCTTTTTCCAATTTCCATAATTGTGACATTAGACTATTGATTTGGGATTGTTCTTCCTTCTTTAAATATGACTGGAGACTGGATTGCTATATACTTTCCTCTTAAGACTCTTTTGCTGCGTCCCACAGAATTTGAGGCTTTGTGTTATTGTTGTCATTTATTTCCATATATTGCTGGATCTCCATTTTAATTTGGTCATTGATCCATTGATTATTTAGGATCATGTTGTTAAGCCTCCATGTGTTTGTGAGCCTTTTTGCTTTCTTTGTACAATTTATTTCTAGTTTTATACCTTTGTGGTCTGAAAACTTGGCTGGTAGGATTTCAGTCCTTTGGAATTTACTGAGGTTCTTTTTGTGGCCTCGTATGTGGTCTATTCTGGAGAATGTTCCATGTGCACTTGAGAAGAATGTGTATCCTGCTGCTTTTGGGTGTAGAGTTCTATAGATGTCTATTAGGTCCATCTGTTCTAGCGTGTTGTTCAGTGCCTCTGTGTCCTTACTTATTTTCTGTCTGGTGGATCTGTCCTTTGGGGTGAGTGGTATGTTAAAGTCTCCCAAAATGAATGCATTGCATTCTATTTCCTCCTTTAATTCTGTTAGTATTTGTTTCAGATATATTGGTGCTCCTGTATTGGGTGCATATATATTTATAATGGTTATATCCTCTTGTTGGACTGAGCCCTTTATCATTATGTAATGTCCTTCTTTATCTCTTGTTACTTTCTTTATTTTGAAGTCTATTTTGTCTGATACTAGTATTGCAACACCTGCTTTTTTCTCTCTGTTGTTTGTATGCAGTATCTTTCTCCAATCCTTGACTTTTAATCTGTACATGTCTTTGGGTTTGAGGTGAGTCTCTTGTAGGCAGCATATAGATGGGTCTTACTTTTTTATCCATTCTATTACTCTGTGTCTTTTGATTGGTCATTCAGTCTGTTTACATTTAGGGTGATTATTGAAAGATATGTACTTATTGCCATTGCTGGCTTTAGATTTGTGGTTACCAGAGGTTCAAGGTTAGCTTGTTTACTACCTTACTGTCTGACCTCACTCACTTATTGAGCTGTTATAAACACAGTCTGATGATTATTTCTTCCCCTTCTTTTTCCTCCTCCTCCATTCTTCAAATGTTGGGTGTTTTGTTCTGTCTTTTTAGGAGTGCTCCCATCTAGAGCAGTCCCTCTAAGATACCCTGTAGAGGTGGTTTGTGGGAGGCAAATACCCTCAACTTTTGCTTGTCTGGGAATTGTTTAATCCGTCCTTCATATTTAAATGATAATCATGCTGGATACAGTATCCTTAGTTCAAGGCCCTTCTGTTTCATTGCATTAAATATATCATGCCATTCTCTTCTGGCCTGTAAGGTTTCTGTTGAGAAGTCTGATGACAGCCTGATGGGTTTTCATTTGTAGGTGACCTTTTTACTCTCTCTGGCTGACTTTAATACTCTTCCCTGTCCTTGATCTTTGCCATGTTAATTATTATGTGTTTTGGTGTTGACCTCTTTGGGTCCCGTCTCTCAGGAGTTCTGTGTGCCTCTGTAGTCTGAGCAACTATTTCCTCCCCCAGTTTGGGGAAGTTCTCAACAATTATTTCTTCAAAGACACTTTCTATCCCTTTTTCTCTCTCTTCTTCCTCTGGTACCCCTATAATGCAGATATTGTTCCTTTTGGATTGTTCACACAGTTCTCTTAATATTGTTTCATTCCTGGAGATCCTTTTATCTCTCTCTGCATCAGCTTCTATGTGTTCCTGTTCTCTGGTTTCTATTCCATCAATGGCCTCTTGCATCTTATCCATTCTGCTTATAAATCCTTCCAGAGTTTGTTTCACTTCTGTAATCTCCCTCCAGACATCTGTAATCTCACTCTGGACTTCATCCCTTAGCTCTTGCATATTTCTCTGCAGCTCTGTCAGCATGTTTATGATTTTTATTTTGAATTCTTTTTCAGGAAGACTGTTTAGGTCTGCCTCTGCAGATCCTTTCTCAGGTGTAACTATATTGGACTGGACCAGATTTTTTTTGCCTTTTCATGGTGATAGCAGTGGCTGTAGGCAGGTTGCGGGTGTGTCAGCTGGGAGAAGAAAGTCCTTTCCTGCTTGCTGGATGCCTTGCCCTTCTCCGCTGCCTTGTTACCTGCACTCCTGTGACGGTTACCTGCACTCCTGGAGCAGCCACCGGGTTAGTCCCCTAAGCTGCTGTGGGCGGGGTCTCCATCAGAGCAGCATGGAGCCCTGCAGGGAGTGGCAGGCATGCTAGGTGCACTCCTCCATGCTGGCAGCACCCCTGCCGGGCAGCTGAGTGGCCGCAGCAGCCTTTAGGTCTGGCCCAGGCAGCTGTGCGTTGGGCTGGGATTCTGGTTGGCTGCTGGGAGCGCGCCTGCTCCCTCTGGCTCCACTGCCGGTGTGCGCAGGGCTTTTCCGCGCAGGCTTCTACCGGGCTCTGGCTTCACTGCCGCCGTTGCGTGTGAGCCATGCCTGGGCTGTTTGGTCACACCGCTGCGGGCTAGCATATGTCTCTCCTGCGGCACACGGATCTGCTCTCGGTTCCTTCCAGGGCTTCCGCCCCTGGCACGTGCTCCCACTCTCCTACTACTGGGCCCGTGTGTCGGGGTCCGCGCCAGTTGGAGGAACGACTGGCAGGCTGCCTAGTCCTGTGAGGGGCTTCAGAGCTGCATTGCCTCCGTTTAGGGCGCCTAAGTTTCCCCGATTTATCCAGCTGCCGGGACAACTTCGTCCAGCTATGGGGTCCCTGTCTCTTTAAGACTTGCGGAACATGGCTTTTGTCTCAACTGCGCTAGTTGCGCGGACCTGTCCCCAGGTTTTGCTTTTCCGTTTCTCTAATATCCAGCACCCCGTGCACCTTGTGTCTGTGTTCCGGGTGTGGATTTCTAGAGCTGGTTGTTTAGCAGTCCTGGGCTTTCACTCCCTCCCCATTCCAACTCCTTTCTTCCCGCCGGGTTTTGGGGTGGGGGAGCGTTCTGGTCCCGCCTGGCTGCAGCTTGTATCTTACCCCCTTCCTGTGATGCTGAGTTCTCGCAGATATAGTTGTATCCTGACTGTTGTACTGCATCCACTGGTGTCTCTTTTAGGAAAAGTTGTATTTATTGTATTTTCAAAATATATATGTTTTGGGAAGGAGATTTCCTCTGAACTACTCATGCCACCATCTTCCCGTGATCCTTGAATTCCCCCTTTTTGTAGTAAGAATATTTTTATTTGTAGGAAAATCAAGAGTAGAATGTGGTAGGCCATATTTAGTAGATAGATTAAAAATTCTGTGCTGGTCCCCTCCCTGCTTCTGACCGGCAGACAAGGGAGGAGATGCGATGAGATATTAAAGATCTGAAAGGGCCAGCCAGGGACTCAAGGCATAGCGGCGCAAGAGTGGTGCTGAGAGGGCACCCTTCCTATTTATTGAGCAAATACATGTTAACAACAATAGAATTCTGTGTGTGGGACTTAATAGACAACTATTTACTAACTCTAAACTTAATCTTCGGCAGTCTCCAGTCTCCTGGGGTGCGATGTCTTTCTTGATATTGAAACAATAGCAAGGGCATTTAGGTCACAAACTGTTTTGGTCTTGTTTGTTCTGTTCCTGATCACTTATCAGGAATTACAGGAAAAATAATCAAGTCATATATGATTATACATTTGATTTCTATACTTGATTTATATATTAATCCCACAATTCTGAAATGTTCATTGCATAATGTTCATTGAACTGTTATATAACTACCAGGAAACTGTAGCTAACAGTATTAATCATCAGATAGCATTTGCTATATGAATCATTATAAGATTTTGACATTATTTTGCAGATCAAGGATCTGGATTTTGTGTAACTGGCAAAATTGAAGCTGGTTATATACAGTCTGGTGACCGACTACTAGCAATACCTCCTAACGAAACTTGTACTGCAAAAGGTATTCCTCTGCAAGATTCTTTTGCTAAACAACCCTAAAATTGAGACAGCAGATTTTTAAAAGTACTTTAGTTATTAACTCCAGAGTAAATAACCTCTTAGTGAAATTGTAACTGACTGTCAAAATGATACTAACTGTTGAAGGTAAAAATGTGAAAACATTAAACGATTTTTTCTGTTGTGACTATGTATATAAATGTTATAACATTCTAACTATGTAGCATCTTTTTTTGACACTGATTCAAGAAGCCTAGTGAGAATTTCACCAGATGTATAGACACCTGACAGATACATGTAAAGTAGTATTCAGTAGCAGAAATTAAATCTAACCTTAATCTGGCACTAAATAGTCAATGGTAAAGCAGACTGCTACAGTCTGTTGTTTTGAAATGTGTATTTCAGAATTACTGTAAGTTAATAGCTTGGATCATGTTTATACTGCTCCCCCAGCGCCCCCCAAAAAAAGTTTTTTTTACAGCAACATCTAAGTAAGAAAATAAGATGCAAATGCAGAGAATCCTAATATTGAAAAGAGAAATTGAAGTGCCACAATTACTGTTTTTGTACACAGATCTAATATATGACCTTCCATGATGATTGTTAAATATTTGTCTTCTAGTTATTTGACTTAAATGTACATATACTATTCTTTTCTGAATTCTGCTTAAATGTTTATAATTCTGTATTTACCTTAAACTAGCTTCCAGCTAAGCCTCTGATTTCAACATAAAACTGAATATCTGTTTTACTATATTATGAAAGAATATAATTTCTAACAATTTTAGGCTATAGTATAACCTACTGGGAATTAGAAGTTTTAAATAAATTTTCAATACTTTGCCTTCTGTTGCTCTTATTTTTAGTTTATATCCAGAGTTGTACCTGACTAATTTATAAATTTGAATGAACATTTTGTTTGAATTAATTTGCTTACTTTAAAATCTGATATCTTAGAGATTGTAAGAAATTAATGACTATCTATTTAGGTAACAGTTCAACCTACATTTAAAGGTGAGTAAGGGAATGAAGGTCCTTAAGATAAATATCTTATGTAGGCAGTGTAACATGATTGGGAGGAGAAAATGTGATTATTGTATGTTACCTTTAGGAAAATTCATGTTGTGAATTGAACTTCTAATAAGAAAGCTCTTCAAAATCCTAAGCTAAAGGCAACTCTATTGTGTATAGGTAACTAACTCTCTCTTCAGTTCTACATTTCATAGCAAAAATAAGTTCTCCTAAAACTCCCAGAAAGTAAAAGAAACTTGCTTAAGAGTGTGCTGTATGGGAAAAATAAGTATTTTTCAGAAAGATATGGGTGAATTATAATTACTAAAAAATATGTCAATCAGAAACTCTTCCGCAGTGGTTGGCCTACATACTGTCTTTATCAAAAGACTCAAGTTTCAATGGAAAGGAACTTATCCCATAGAATCAGAAAATACAAGATAACTTGTAAAAGCTTTGGATAAAGTAGCTGAGTATTGCCCTTTGCAGTTCTCCAGGATTATCCCTAGGTAATAAAGGCATGTAGCAACACCCAGGATCATTTTTAAGTTGAATTTTCATGCACTATTAATCTCCTCTTTTCTATATAACCAGTTACCATGGTGCATCTCTCTGGGGAGCAGTTCTTTTGAGCCAGGAATAATGGGGAGCCTGCCAAGAGCACCATCTGACTGAGCACTCATGCCCTGTGGGTTACTGGCATATGTTTAGGTAGTTGTTAAATTAAAAGCAGAGCTCAAGAAAGTGAAATATTACTGGACACTGTCCTCAGTCCCATCTTATGTTACTAAAATAATTTAAACTGTATTATTATTCCTATGTCCATTAATATAAAATAAATTTTTGAATGGGGGCTGTTTAATGAATATACCAGTTGTGTAAATGAGTTAAAAAATCTTGATTATATAAGCAGAAATCAGTCTTTTGCAGACAAAGATAAGTCACTTTATGTTTAGGGTGGTGTTCCAGAAGACTCAAGTCCAGAGGAAGTGTGTTTTCCTTAACGTTCACAGTTAGACTTCTCACTCTCAATCCATTCATATTGAAAATGATGAGTAGTGACTGAGGAGGCACGAATCAGCCAAATTCTCTTGGTTGTTATGGTTCAATATTGAGGTGTTTCACTGTGTGCTCTGGTTCTTACTCATTTCCAGGAATCACTCTGCACGATGAACCTGTTGATTGGGCAGCAGCAGGCGATCATGTTAGTCTTACGTTGGTTGGGATGGATATCATCAAAATCAAGTGAGTGAGAAAATGAGTTTTAAGCAACCATTTTTTGGGATATAGAACCTCAAAACACACAAATTTTGCAATTCACTAGCTCAGAAGAAAGAATGAGTCTTAACTGTGGATATCATTTGGCCAGAAATAGGGACTTGTCGAAGTACAAGAATGATAAGCAAAACCTATTTAAAATGGAAATTAATAAATGTCAGTGCAGGTACTTGACATGTTCTTTGAGTGAAAGCTGTAATGTATGAAAAATCAATAAGGTTAATAATGGTGTAAAACCATGCTTTAACCCAGGAGGAAATATTTATGACAAGTCCCTAATTTACTTAATTGTTTTACTTTATAAGTGGTTTTAGAAGTATTCGTGTTGGATGCATATTTATTTATTTCACAACTACCTTCTCTCCTTTTGTTTTTTGTTTACAGTGTTGGCTGCATATTCTGTGGTCCCAAAGAACCCATTAAAGCTTGCACTCGTTTCAGAGCCCGAATCCTCATCTTTAATATTGAAGTTCCTATCACTAAAGGATTTCCTGTAAGTTTCAGAATATTTCATGGTTATTGTTTTTATAAATTCAAAGTAACTCCATCCTAAAAAGTAGTAACTCTTTATAAGTGATGATGCTATAGTTATTGCCAACTAATATTTAATACTCTTATCCAGAAAAACATAAAATTAGAATTAAGAAATCATTTTTATTTTTGTTTTTTATCTTAATCTTTGAGCCTGGGGATTTTTCCAAAGAATCATTGAGAAGAATTTTCATAATCAATAGTGTACAAACTGTTGAAAATAATAAAAGTCATCTAGAGAAAATGGTAGATATTTTTTTCTTGTCTTCTCAGGTTACCTGACTAATCTTAGATTGGGTCTTTCTGTTTTTGTTTTATTTTGATATGCTCATTTGTAGTTTTTCTGACTGTAAAAGCAGTACATCATTACAGAAAATTTTGGAAAACACACTCAAAAAGATAATAAGGTTCTATAATTGCATAATCCATAAATATCTACTCTTTACATTTCACTGTATTTTTATGTGTATATTTTGTCCACTCATTGGTGTTTATGGGTATATTCTAAGGGTGCTTGACATAGGGTAAACTTTATGCTGAAGCAACACTTTCAGACCCTGCATGCTGTGAGATTGGTTTGCAGGTTATCATTGGCCAGTATCATTTGAACATATACATTTATGGGAAGAGGGGAATTTTATTCTATACTGTTACTCATCTAGAAAAGATACTACTTGTGAATAGCATGAATTCCTTTTTTTAATGTGTAATTTTTTCCAGATACTTGGGGCCATACTCTATAGTTTGGTACCTTGCTTTTACCATTTAACAATTGAGCACTTTCCCATTAGACATTTTTTCTTGATCAGCTTATGTAGTACAGATTGTGCACAACAATAAAAAGTGTTTCTCAATGGAATTAAGTGGCTTGCCTTTGAAAATGTAAACAGATCACCTTTCCCATTTGATGCATCTTTGAAGTAAATTAAGAGTAATAATAATTGGCCTTTAAATTTTATTTCAGTTAGTGACAGTGTTTCAGAGGTTGGGAATAAATTTAGTTCATTTAAATTCATTTTATACTTACACATGTTTGAGATAACCATGTGCTGGGTTTATAATTCTTTGTTGTTATTTCTATGTAAATTTGATCATATAAAAATTATATTTATAAGATACTGTTTAAATTCTTTAGTTTTTATAATTGTAGTACATTTCTCCCATATGCTAAAAAAGGCATAAAAGCTTCTCTCTAAAGAAATTATTATACTTGGAAATGTTTAATTTTTAAATATTCAAAATCCGTGAATTTTGATGGGCAAGAAACCATAGCTTAATTGCTATGAACTGTTGGCACTCATTCTTAGAAAGCAGTATGTCCATTGAGGAGCCACTGGAGAGACTGGTTACTGCATAATTTTACTCAGACAGCAATAATTTTTGCCAATGGAGAGGTAGCAATGTCAAAAGGTCAGTAGTTACTTTGAATAGTAATACTGTTTTCCTGTCTACTGTAGTTTCTTAAAATAAGTGTGGATTGAAAGTTTTTCGGTGCTGCTTTCTGAGATTCCTCCTGCGTATATTGATTCACGAATGCCAGGATGAAATTTGTTTCAGAAGAAATGGTTATGTTTTATCTTCAGTCCACTCACTGTGGGGAGAAACCTTCATTTTTTTTAAACCAAGAAGGGCGTCTAAGCAATTAAAATTTCACTGTTTAGGGACTAATGCCTTAATGCTACATAAAAATATTTGTTTCCTTTGCTTTATATGGTTAGTTCTTTATATTTAATAAGAAAAAATAGAGGAATGGATTATCTTCAACTAAAGTAATGTTTTTTAAATTTACTTTGGTAAAAATATTTATCACATAAAATTTACCATATTTAAGTGTACCATTTAGTGGCATTATATATATTCACATGGCTGTGCAACCATCAACATCATCCATCTCCAGAACTTTTTCCCCATCCCAAACTGAAACTATGTACCCACTAAGCAATAACTCCCTATTATTATTTCCCCCATCTCCTGGTAGCTGCTATTCTTTCTTTCTTTCTTTCTCTGTAAGTTTGTCTAATCTAGGTACCTCGTGTAAGTGGAATCATTCAGTATTTGTCCTTTTGTGTCTGACTTATTTCACTTAGCATAATGTTTTCAAGGTTCATGCATGTTGTAGCACATGTCAGAATTTCATTTGTTGTTAAAGCTGAATAATATTCCATTGTGTGTATGTACGACATTTTGATTATCCATTCATCTGTTAATGGACAGTTGAGTTGTTCCCATCTTTTGGCAATTGTGAATGGTACTTCTGTGAACGTTGATAGATAAGTATCTGTGTGAACCCCTGCTTTCAGTTATTTTGGATATATACCAAGGAGTGGAATTGCTGGATCATATGGTAATTCAGTGTTTTTAATTTTGGTGAGTCCGAGTTTATTTACTTTGTCTTTGTTGGTTATAATTTTGGTGTCATATCCAAGAAATCATTGCCAGATTCAACATCAAGATTTTTCCCTCTATTTTCATGTAAGAGTTTTATAGTTCTAATTCTTTTGCTTAGTTCTTTGACTTACACTGAGTTAATTTTTATATATTGTTTAAGATAAGACTTCATCTTCATTCTTTTGTATATGGTTATAGACTTTTCCCAGCACCATTTATTGAAAAGACTGTCCTTTCTCTATTGAATAGTTTTGGTACCATAGTTGCAAACCAAATGACCATATATGCATTGATAATTTTAAAACACAGGTTTTTTAAATTAAGGAAAAGAATAATTTGACTTCTTTTTGCCACCTAACGTATAGCCCACTATAGTTTACAAAAACTAGATAATTTGATTCTCACAATCCCACATGAAGTACAGAGTCCCAACTCTTATCAGAAGCTCTTAAAGCTAGTGTATTTCAGAATTCAGAAATGTTCAGATTTTCAAAAGGTGATATGGTGCATGCATGTTTTGGAAAGCCCCTAACAGAATGGGGCAGCACCCTGTAATAAAACATACTAATATTTCTGCACCACAACTTACTGGTATTATATTAAGTGAAATAAATAAGGATTATAAGTTGCCTCACTTAAATGGTTTATAACAGAATTTGGAAAAAACCTAGGTTGTCAGTCTTTTGGGATTTTGGAATTGCAGATAAGAGATTAGGGTCTGTCTCCATTTCCGAATGAGGAATTAGAGACTCTGAGAGGCTGTGACACCTGAGTAGTAAGTGATTCAGCCAACACTCACACTTTAGCACTTTTTGCTCTGAAATCCAATACTTTTTGCCCCCCTTTACATTATACTGTATGGCTTTGAATATTAGGTGCTTTTGGTTATATATAATATGAGCTAAAATGTTAAAATAGTGTACAGTTCTTCCCATTTATCTGCATGTAAATTTTGTTACTCATGTGTTCAATAAGTATTTTGTTTGAGCTACTATCTGTTAGACACTGTGACGATAGAAAAACAAAAAAAACCTAACCCATACTGCCACAAGCCATTCCTCATCCACCCTGATTTTACCCTGGAACCCACAATAACTTACAAAGGTTAGAAGGAATCTAATTAGGTTCATGTGTCTCTGTTCTTTCAAATTTGACAAGCCAGGGAGAATAGTACCAGTTTCCTTGTCACACCCTAGTTGAATGAAGGAATCCTGATCTTTGCTGCAAAAGAGAGGTTTCTTAGATGTGTGATTTATGTTACTTTTATGTTACATTTATGTTATATTGGTGCAGTTTGAGAACTGATTCCATCTCCGTGCACAGACATGGTTCTCACCACTTTATCATGCATAGTGGAAGTTTTCCTTTTTCCTGATAGTTAATTTTTTTCTGTAATCTTTCTAGTTCATAGCGCCATTGATACAGTCAAATAGCATTGAAAAAGAAAACAAATTTGCCTTTGTAGAGTAAAGGAGGTTCAGCTGAACCTTTAAAAAAATCAGCCAACCAGCCCATGTGACTGGTTTTCTCCATGTCTTTCAGGTGTTCTTTATTCCTTTCTTCTTCCATACATTTCACCAGTATTTACTGAGTGCAAATTAAATGTCTGTCACTGGTATACCATAGTTCCTTTTTCTCAGAGAGCCCGTATGTTCACGGGATGATGAGATTTTAAACTAGCAGTTACAATAAAAGTGAGATGTATAGTGCGCTTATGGGACATAAAGGAAGGGTATCTAGCTCAGACCAGGAGTTCAGGATTCTTGCAGGAGGTGATGGTATGTTGGAAGGAGAGATAGAGCAGGATGAGTAGGAGCTAACCAAATGAAGATGCAGGGAAGGGAGGGGGTGTTCTAGCCAGAGACCAGAGTATGTGTAAAATCCAAAAATTTAGAAAGGGCTTGGTGCATGTAATGAATGAAATCTCTGTCTGGAGCACAGAATGCAAGAGAGGATGGAGAAAGATGAGACTGGAGAGAGAGAGAGAGAGAGAGGTGAGTTAAGGGTCAGATTGAGAAAGGACTTGGTGCCTTATAGTGAAATTTATGTTCCCATGGTTTTAAGATGCAAGAATGTATCATTAAGCTTGTATTTTAGAAAACGTGTATGGTAGATACATGAAGAATGGGTTGTAGAAGGATGGAAGTGGTGTCAGAGACCAAGAAGGAGCCCATATTTTAATTCAGATGAGATGATTATTCTGGTCTACTTTTGTGAGTCCAGAAGAAAGAATGAATTATCAAAGTGCTAATTGAATGACTTGGTTTTTAGAGTTCCCGTCCAGGATTGTGCATTCACAAGTCCCTCTTGTTTTTTCAGTGTGCAAATTAAACCAGTTAAACTTTGATAGCTTTGCTGTGTATTTGGTCTTTCCACTCTACCCAAACCATAGACATATTGCATACTCAGTGCTGTTACCTGAAGGAGGATAGTCTGCCTAACTCTGACTCCAGTTGACCTCAGCATAAAATTCACATCTGACACATATCACCACACCACATCAAGTTCCTTAATCTTTTTGATATTATTCCTTACATATAGAACATGAACATACTAGCTAATATATAAGGTCACCAATTAACTGAATGTTTGCCCCACTTAAAATAGCATGATCTGATTTTCCTCATTTTAGTGATGAGGACTCTGCCGCTGGGGGTGTTGGGGGGGAAGGGTCCTGTTACAGGACTTGCCCTAAATCCTACAGTAGGGAAGTGTTGGGTTAAGATCTGAACTCATACCTCTGCCTACAAAGCCTGTCTACAGGATCCCTATATTGTATTCTCATTATCCACCCATGAATATGTTAATTACTGCTGAATACCACATGCTTTCTTTTCCCTCATTTTTCTGGTGAAACTTCTCACTTTTGTTGAACATGTTCTATAGCAGGCACTATCTGCATCCTCATCGTATTGAATTCTCATCACAACCCTGTAAGGAAGGTTATGCAGTGTGCTAAACATCATGCAATAAGTGGTAGAGGAGAATTTGGAACTGCCTACTGTGATCTTTTCCTTTAGTAAGTTAAGGAAAAACCTGACTGTAGAGTGGTGGGACCTAGAGAAAGCACCTGAAGACCCTGACAGACTCCAGGCAGGCTGCTGAGTTTAATACGGCTCAACATGAGTGCCCAAAAAAAGGTCCAGGGATGCTGTGGTAAAGAGTTTTTAGTGTTACAATTTTTGTTTTAGGTGCTGTTACACTACCAAACTGTCAGTGAACCTGCTGTTATTAAACGATTGATTAGCGTCTTAAACAAAAGTACCGGTGAAGTCATGAAGAAGAAGCCTAAGTGAGTGTTTTAATGTACAAATAGTAAATACAAGCAGTTTAAGCCAATTCCTTACAGATGAATTCATTTATATACTATTTGTTTTTGTGGTAAGTGAACTCTGTTTTTACTTGATCCAGAAATTATTTTGTTCACGGACTAGACTAAAACACCAAAGCAAATATTTAAGCTCCTATTTAGGTATGAATGCTAGATGTAATTTCTGTTCTTTATGGTGGTGGTCGGGTGTGAATTGCAAATAAAAATGTAAATATAAATTTACATGTATGTATCAAGCCCTAGATACTGACCTTATAAAAGTAAAGGCATGCAAATAGAACTACATTTTTAAAGATGAATTTGAATTATGCCTAGCTGCTGGATGAAAAACTTTCTTGTCACTTTGTTAATGTGAATCATTCCCTATGTTAAGAACATCCCGGGAAGAAAGTGAACTACATACTCTGCAGCTCCTAGTTTTTTCCCACCCAGGAAGTATGTTCTTTCTGATCAAAGTCTGCCTAGAGCCTGAAATTGAAGAGACCACTGCCATGTTAGTCCCCTCTGATCACCACTAGGATCTAGGTCTAGGGATGAACAGTTCCTCTGTGGCTGGGACAGGCTGGCATTTTCAAAGGAAGTGCTTCCTGAGAAACTTTTCTTACCCTTATTCAAGTAAAGGCTAACCACAGTTTGGCTTGGCTGCTTCAGCGTTGGGGTTTTCCTCACTTCACCCCTATGGGGAATCCCACCCAAAAATCCCCTTTTTTCAGCCCTTGAGTGTTCCTCCTCACTTGCACCTGTGTAAGAGGCCCGAGGGGGTTAATGGGTTAAAGGGCTGCAGGGGGAAGAGAATCTGCACACTGCTCTCCACCATGGCCTGCTTCTCTGGCAAGGAGGAAGAAAGGGCTGCTGAATCTCTCTCTTCAAGATAGTTCTTTATTTTTAACTTGAGTCTTTAGCTTCTAACATGACTGTTGGTGTAATGTTCTGAGAAATGTGATAGAACTAATGGTTCACATTTCTTGAGGACAGCTGTTTTCTACGCTCTGGCATGAATGCTTGCATAGGGTTTATATTCTCAGAAACCGTATGAAGCAACTACTATTATTTTTCCCATTTTTCAGATGAGGAAATGGAGGCTTTGAGAGGTTATATAATATGTTATAAGGTCACAAAGCTAACAAGTTGGAGAGCCAGGATTCTAACCCATTCACTTGGTTCACAGAGCTGTATACTTTTTGACAGGAGCCAGGTTGTTTGACCCAGACAAGCGGTTTGTAGAGTTCTCAATCTGAAATTGGTTTATCATTTCTAATTTTGGATTTACCCCTCCCTGCTCCTGCTACAAAGTCCTAGCTCCATGAGACGAGGTCTTAATATATTCTCATGTTAGTTTTCCCTGCCACCTTATTTGCAGCTTAGTCCTTTTCTCTTACTTTGCCCCAATACTGGCCCCCTTCATTTCTACTTTAGGCACATTGTAGACTTGATTGCTTTATCAGGGATGGAATCAGACTTTCTAGAAACCAAATTAAGGGCAAATTATGAATATATTAGATGCTCTCCTCCCTAAGGAGTAGGACTTGGGCTGAAATTGTCCAAAACAAGTATTTGGAAATTTTGGAATACTTTTTCAGAAAGTTGTTTGGCTTATTTGAACTGTCTGTCCCTGAACTAATCTTTCAAAAGGGGGTTTATGATTGCTGTCCTCTATCCTCCCAGAGAACATCAAAATTAAGTGAGAGGACATTTTCAAGTTGTCCCCTTTTGGGTTCTGCTTCTGTTAGTAAGTCAAGGTGAGGCCAGTGCACAAGGATTTTTGTTTGCTTGCTTGCTTGTTTGTATAAAACTGTTTGCAATCAGGCCTATGCCCCATCCTCCTTCATTTCCTACAAACATCATATTGTGGAAAAATCTTCTGTGACTTTTGTCCTGAACTGGTTAAAGAATCAGTATTCCTATGTGAGGAAAGAGAGAAAAGGTAGAGATTTAGAGTAGTGTGTTGGCATTAGGTAATTCCTTTAAAGGTAACTTCCTAACAAATAATCCACCAATTAGAATTTTACTAGAGAAGACACAGGGCATTGTATTCTTCTTTTAAAATGCGAATGCCTCACTTCCTTTATTAGATAACTGAAGGTCTCAATTTCATGAGGAAATGAAAGGGAAGGCTTGGTGGAGGGCCTTGAGCATTTTAGGTTACAGGGTCCTTCAAGAGATGAGTTGTATGTGGAAGATTGGTTTAAAAATGTGTGTGCGTGTGTGTGTGTGTGTGTGTGTGTGTGTGTGTATGACACACACATATATATATATCTACCAGCTAATATTTCTTTAATCTAGCATTACTCCTTTCATTTTTTTCAATTAACACAGAAGAAAGTCATTTATTTTCATTATAAGAGAAACCTTTTGTTTTTTTTCTCAGGTTTTTTAAAGAATTAAGTTGATTTGTTGATTGATCATGACATTTACTTTTCAGGATATCCATTTGTTCCTTTCCTTTTCTTTTCTTTTTTTGATAGATTGCTGAGCAAAGGCCAGAATGCTTTGGTAGAGCTACAGACACAAAGACCAGTCGCACTTGAGCTGTATAAAGACTTTAAAGAGCTGGGGAGATTCATGCTGCGTTACAGTGGTTCCACGATAGCTGCTGGTGTAGTCACTGAGGTATTTTAAAGTGATTGATTATGTATCCATGGTTATCATGTGTTTTCTCTTCCTATTTTTAAGAATTAAGATTGAGTTTTTGTGGCTTAAGGGGAACATGGTTATAGCATCAGAATAAGATTTTGAAATTTATTCTAAAGAATGAAAAGAGTGATGAGAAGAAAATGTTTTGTGCTAGAACTTCTTATAGTAAGACTTCCAAATCTTCTCCTCCACCCAGTTGTAGTGTGCAAAATTAAAATAAGTCTGTTGAAGAATAGATCTGTAAATAGGTACTCTAGATTATAAGAATACAGACTTCGAGTCAAATGAAGTGGAGGTAGTGATTTTGCTTAATAGAAGAGACCTCATTAAAATTTTCTTTAAATAGCTGGCTCTCAGTGCATTTGAATGTTTCATTCAGAATGTTCAGTTAACATACTAGTAATATTTCTGAAACATACCTATTATATAATGTAAGGTACAATTGAGTTTTGGAGAAAATAGCCAGAAATTAATCAGAAAATGTCAGTAATTAAAATTTTTCTTCCAATGGGGGCTTCCTTACTTCATAAGATTGTTTCCTGCATAGAACCTGTTCAGTTCATTTAGCTGGATGTATACCTTGAACATAAAGGTTTAGGTTATCAAAATTCAGTTACATGTGTGTCACGTAAAAGACTGGAGTTAGACTGCCCAAGTTTGTGTTACTGTTCCACTAATTCCTAGCAGCACAAGTACATTTTTCCTTCCATTTATTTGGCGGTAAACACAAGGTAATAGAATCTACCTCCTAGAGTCATGAAATGAAATGATCTGTACAAAAAGCGCTTGGCACAGTGATTGGCACATATAAAGCATTCAGTAAAGACTGATATCATTGTCATTAACATCTGTTTAATCTGTCAAAGCAGTCTTTATAAAAGAGCATTCTAAAAATAAGATAGTGTCTTGTGTAAAATAATGGGAAGATTATAGTAAATCTCAGAAATGATATGACTATTCAAAAGAAGGGAAGGAAAAAGTTGTAGGAAAAAGGTTTCATATTGCTGTAATGATCATTTCACTGCCATTTTCCTTTTTCTTAAAATGTAATCGATTAAATTATAGCAAATATGTGTTTGTTTTTTCCTTTTACAGATTAAAGAATGATGGGTCAGGATTTCTACCATTTTCCAAAAGCTTGAAATAGCTAACCTCTGTTTTTAAAGAATCCAGTTGCTCAGTTAAAGGAACAATGTGCAATTGATATTTTTTAAATGAGAGGAAAATTAAAGCTATTCAGCTGCAAAGAAGTATTAATCACCACTCCTGAAAAATATTTCAAGTTGCCAGTTGGCAAAGAGAGGCTAATATTGCACTTTCATAAAAAACAAAATCTTTCCCTTTGAAATCTTAGTAAATGGATTTGCTTTGCTGAGATTTACGAAAACTATCAGAATTGTGTATTAGAAGATATTGAATCATCGTGAAGTGAACTCTACTTCCAGCCAGACCACAAAATGTTTACAATTTTCTCTTCTGATTTTCAACTCTACTGCACACATTTTAAGGAAAAATAACTAAGTTGAGTTGTTGAGGTAGTTAATATTTGACCTGAGCAATTTTGTTTTAGTAAACTCTAAGAAAAGATTTGCTGAAGCTTATAATAAAGGTATTTTGTGTTGAGCATAAGAATGTTCTTCCTTCAGCAAGTAAACTTTTGAAAGCTTCATTTGGAATGAGTGGAAACTGTTTTTCTGGTAATCAAACTTATTTAAGATGTAAAGCCAGCTAATAAAATGCCTTAGTTTGAGCATAACAGCAAAATGTGTTTTGTTTCTTAGTTGCTTGTGAGATTCTCTACCACTATTGATAAATATGACTTGGGGATTTTACAGAATTTTTTTCACCCAAATGATTCTCAACTCTTTCATGTGAATTTTTTCATTTTATCCTCATAGCAGATCAAATTGAATCTCACCCATTTCTAACCATAACTTAACTTTATCTTTCCCATTTTCACTTTTAAAATTACATATATGATGACTTTATCTTGCATACCTTATGGACTGTAAGTCCCCTCTAAGTGTCATGTTTTCTTTAACGTTTAAACAACAAAGTCAAAGGTATATTTAGTTAACAAGTATTTGGTGACCTGCCTCTTGGGTACAAATAACTTTCCTCAGCTGATCCTGGGACTCTGATCTGATGGACTATAAGATATTTTTTTTTTATTGGGAAATGGTGTGATTTATATATTGACGACTTGACATAAACAACAGTATTTCTTTTTTTTAATTTTTAAATTTTTTTTATTTTTATTTTTTGAGAGGGCATATCTTATATTTATTGATCAAATGGTTGTTAACAACAATAAAATTCTGTATAGGGGACTCAATGCACAATCATTAATCAACCCCAAGCCTAATTCTCAACAGTCTCCAATCTTCTAAAGCATAATGAACAAGTTCTTACATGGTGAACAAATTCTTACATAGTGAATAAGTTCTTACATGGTGAACAGTGCAAGGGCAGTCATCACAGAAACTTTCGGTTTTGATCACGCATTATGAACCATAAACAATCAGGTCAAATATGAATATTCGTTTGATTTTTATACTTGATTTATATGTGGATCCCACATTTCTCCCTTTATTATTACTGTTATTATTATTTTTAATAAAATGCTGAAGTGGTAGGTAGATGTAAGATAAAGGTAGAAAACTTAGTTTAGTGTTGTAAGAGAGCAAATGTAGATGATCAGGTGTGTGCCTGTAGACTACGTGTTAATCCAAGCTAGACAAGGGCAGTAAAACATCCACGGATACAGAAGATTTCTCTCAAAACAGGGGGGGAGAGGTTCTAAGCCTCACCTCTGTTGATCTATTTCTTCTTTTTAATTGAAGAATAATATCTTTATGGTAAAGTGCACAGAACATAAATGTGCAGCTTGGTGAATGATCACAAAGTGAACACCCATATTGTACATTTCTATACTGAAAAGTATTTGTGTTATTGTCAATTCAGAGTAAACTTGCTAAGGTAAGAAAAAGTTTTATTTTTGTATTAATCAGAAATTTACCAGATACGTGTGACAGAAACCCAACTTAAAGTGACTTAAGTGAAAAAGAAAGACGAGTGGTAGCCCTGGCTTGGAATCATTCTAGATAGAGCAGTTCACAAGGTCAGCAAGGATTCACCTGTCCTCTGTCTCTCCAGTGCTGGTTTTGCCCCAAGACTCCATACAGAACCCCATTATTCCACAGTTAGATCCTCAGACCTTCCATCGAGGACAGGCTAAGAGAATGTGTCTTTTCCATGAGTCCTAGAAACATCTCATCATTGACTATGGTTGAGTTTGATTTCATTCCTTGGGGTATCCTTCAAGTAGAGTATGAAGTGAGTGTCACCCAAAGCACATGGCTGTGAATTGTGGGTACTTTTATTAGGAAGGGGAAATGGACTGGGGGCAGGGGGATGAAAACAAGAAACATGAACTGTGCATTTTTCATAAGGCCATGATAGAATTAAGAATTTAAAATAAGTTTGCATAAAACATATATGAGGAGTATAAATGAGTGAGGTTATTTCTTCCTTCTTAAATTGTGATAAAGTTCAGTCTTTATTTACATTAAGTTTATAATTGATTGCTGTTAAAGGACCTGTGCTATTGAGAGGACTCACTGCAGGAGAAGCATGCTGGGGTTGAGGGACAAGATGTATAGCTGGCATGCCTGGGTTTGGCCAGAATCCTCCCCTGGAACCTTCCACCCATACTAACCAGTACACCCACTTGGGGTCATTTTGCTTCAGATATCTCTTATCTTTAATTCTTCATATTGATGGTTTCACTGTTTCTTCACACGAGTGGCTTTGTCTCTGATCTCGATTGTAACCCTCCACTGATGAGTGGTCTCTAGGTTAACCTGACTTAAAAACATCACAGATCCACGCTTTGACTTCTTAGTGTTTTTTCACACATTCATAATTTACGACAATGTTTGAGCCTCTTTACATGGTGAGAGGTATTTTAAAAAGTTTTTAGGAAGTCTTTTTTCCCCCATGAATGTGCAGATCAATAATAATTTTAACCATTGTTAAATTTAAATTGTTAGAAATGTAATCACTCACTTCAGGAAATTTGGAAAATACAGAAAAGTAGAGGGAAGAATAAAATTCACTCATAGTCATGTTACCTAAATATTACTGCTGCTAACATTTTGATGTATTTCTTTTCTGTCTCTCTAGTGCATTTTTTTTCACAGACATGATCAGTAGTTTAAGAGGTTTTCACTTTATAATGTAATCAATATTTTTCAATATAAATTATTAGCTTTTTAATGTAAAAATACAAAATTAAAGACATAATGTATAGGAGTTGTCAAGCTTGTACAGCTTAAGGAAAATGTGTTAGATAAGGCCCAATAAAAACTATGGGCCACCATTTTCCAATTTCCCTCTAAAATATCCACAGTAACATGAACAGAAGAACATTCCTTCTTTCCTCCCTAAATATGAGCCTGCCGTATTCCAGGCACAGGAGAGAGCTCTGGAGCTCATGTTTAGAAGGCTGACAAGCCAGCCTTTGTCTGATGAACCATAAGCCCCAGTTTGGAGTCTTTTCTAACTGGGGTGAGCCCCTTGAGCCTGGAGAATTAAAATGTGCTTGTATTTCAGAATGGGAACCAGCAATCATCTTGCTGCTGGGGGTTTTACTAGCGCTCAAGTGGACTGTGAGGTTTTGATGCATTCATAACCCTGGACTGGGATATATTTATTTTTCCTTAAAGATGATTAAGAAATACAGTAACAGGGCTGTGGAAAAATCTGCAGTACATGAAGACTAGTGCTCTGAGCAAATGGAGGCAGAAATGTTTTTTCAGGTGTACTGGACAGAGCAAAAATTTTCTTTAAATAACTTGCATGGTGTCGGTCAGGTGTAAGAGATGCAGTGAGCTGAGGGAAGAATCAGAAGAGACCACGTGGGAACCTACCTCAGCAAACTTCAAATTCTCATTGAAGGCTGTAAAAATAGGAACTGATCATAGAAAAATTGTGCTTGGAAGGCATGCCCAGAATGCAGATAAATGGAAATGATGAGCAGGAAGACCCCGAGATCACCCATGAAGAGATCTCGCCCTTTCTTATGTAAGACGTTCCCAAGGGAGTACAACCATGTTTTCTGTTAAAACTTACATTTCTAACATTAAAACAAATCTTGGCAATAAGACAAGATTCCCAAAAAAGTCATCTTCGAAGAAACAAAATATTAGCCTCAATCATAACTGCAGTACTGAATTCCAAAGGACAGGGACGCAGGAGCTAACTACATGGAACTCCAAGTTAGAAGGATTTTAAGCCACAAATTTATTATTCAGCTATGGCATTGTCTGTAGGAGATGGTAAGGAACTGTCAGATGTTCTGGGAGGGGATGCAAGGATTTAAAATGCTCAGATCATCAAGAGGTAGTTCAAACTTTAAGACTGGGGGGGCAGCATGGTTCAAAATTCTGCCACAAGCACGTTGATGCCCATCATTTGTTGACGTTGGTCAGAGACCACTAGGACACAACTGTAGTCAAAATGATCTTTATTGCTACTTGCTGCAGGAATAGAGACCGCACACCATGGAGACTCAGTTGCTTCTTAGTAAGAGGTATAAGGAGAGGCTTGTTAAGGAATTTGGCACATGTAGGTAATTTGTAGGAGGGCTCAAGTGATCAAGGGCTGCTTCTGGCTTGGGTGTTGTCAGAAAGGGGTAGTAATTCTGCAGTTGGGTATCAGATTTTATCTAGAAGGCCTGGGAAATGGAACAAAGTTAAGGCAGCAACAGTCACTCCTGTTAGCCACACGAGGGGGCTGTTTGGCCATTGTTAGAGGGTTTGCACTGTGACTTGGTCTAAGCTCAGGCCCAGTTACAAGATCTCACTTCCTTGGGATCAGCGAGTGACATGTCACTCAGAGATTTAGAAATTATTAATATTCAACAGGAGAATTACCATGGGCTATCTGTGGAAGCCAGGACATATTTTAGCTCTCAGAAGCTCCTTTTTCTCACATTGACACCACTTAAATATGTGGAAGTAAATAGTGTAAAACGAAATAATGAAATAAACTAATTGAATTATACTTCAAAAACAGGGACTTAAAGTAAGGGAAGAAAAAGCATTAGGTTATTTATAATCCATAAAGGGACTTCATTGTTTTGTTCTGATAATGACATAAAGTTTTAAGAGTTTACTGTAACCACTAATGGAATTAAAACTATTCATACCAATGCAAAAGACAAGAGCAAAGAAACTTAGTCTGTAGAGCAAAGCACAGAAAGGAAACAGCAACAAAGTTAATCAAATGAAGACAAAGGTAGCAATAATTACAATAAATGAAAACAGTTTATATTTTTCTCTTAAAAACAAACTGCTAGGCTAATGATACACTATTTACAAAAGATAGGCCCAAATAAAGCCTTAGATTGTAAGAAAAAAAGGGACACAGATGTATCGGAGAAATAAAAATAACTACAATGGATTTAGTGTTATCATGTGCTAGGCAACTTTCCTGCAATAGGTCATTTAATATGACATTTCTATAATTATATGAGGCAGGCATTATTAACCTCTGCTGTAGGTAGGAAATCTGCAGTTCAGAAAGATTAATTAAACACTAGCAAATCAGTCACAGAGCCATAATCTGAATGTGGATCTAAGTCTGACTAGAAAGCATGTTCATTACATGACCCTCCCATTAACACTGGATTAAGAATTTATAGCAAGAAAATAAACCTAAACCCTACCTATGATAGAGAATCATTTTATATTATAAAACATATAATAAATGAGTACAAAAATGAAACAATACCAAATTTAACTCAAATGTGTAATGAAAATTTATTGGCAATTTTAAAATTAAAGGACCTAATTACAGTTATTAAGAAATTCTGACAGCACTGCCTTACAGATCAGGTAAACAAAAAAGTCACACAGGACTTGAATAACAAAGTAGAAAGAATAAACACACATAAAAAATATAATTATAAGTCATTTCCCTCAAGAATTTGATAATGAGGTGATACTGTGCTCGGAAAGTTGTGTTGTAAAGGCAACTCAATGGATCAGAGCATGGGTGAATTATCTTTCATCTTTAGAATGTTTTAAACAGATTAAGCTCTCCTTATACTACAAATACTGGAATTAATGGTTACAGAATATAAAATAGCTTGTTGAAATATTTAAATCTTTAATATTTACTTAAATAAAAGGTGGAAATCTGAATAAGCAAGAAGAGGCATAAAAAACGACCAGACAAGTTTAAAATCAAATAAAACAAAAATATAATAATTGAACTAAAAACTGGTATTTAGATTAAACAGGTATAGCTAAATAAAGAATTGGTGACACCAATATGTATATATATATGCACAAATATATAAGTAATGTATAAATATGAAAAGCATACATTATAGAAATATATAGGTATATATGTGTATAATTGTGGAATTAGACTATAGCCTTAACTATTGTTATTACCAACATACAGAAAAATTAACTAAACGTTGAACTGAAAAATCTAGGTAAGATAAAAACAACTGTAGGAAATACATCTATGAGTCCATACTGATATAAATAAAAAATTGAATAAGTAAGTAAAGGGGGAGGGCTGGGAGAACAGAGAAATCTGTTGTGGAGGCATTCCAATTTATGTAGTTGCTCTGTCCTCAAGGAGGTGGAACATACATAACTCCTTAAATGTGGGCTGAGCACAGTGACTTCTTTCTAAAGAGTACAGTGTGGAAAAGAGTTGAAAAAGAAGAATTTCCAGGTGGAGAAACCTGATAAATAGTATGTGAGCCCGGTGATCGAGGTTAATACCAACAGTGATTATGTCCTATTGATTAGGTATACCCCTAACATGACGTGGTGAAAAATGACACTTCACCTCTGTGGTCTTCCTCCCCAAACTCCTACCGCCTGTCTAGTCATGAGAAAAATAGACAAATTCCGTTAGAGGGATGTCCTACAAAACGTTTGACCACTCCTCAGCCGAGCTGTCAAGGTCATCAAAAACAGAGAAAGTCCGAGGAACTCACTGCCTGAAGAAGCCTAAGGAGGCACAACTAAATGTAACTTGGTATGAATGGGATCTGCAACAGAAAGACATTAGATAAAAACTAAGGAAATGTGAATAAACTATGGACTATAGGTAATAATAATATATCACTATTGGTTCATTAATTTTAGTAAATGTACTATATTAATGCAAGACTGAACATTCAGGGGGGAACCATGCACAGGATATGAGAATTCTCTACTGTCTTTTCAGCTTTTCTGTTAACCTAAAACTGTCCTAAAAATAATTTTACATATTTTTAATGTAATATCTGATAAAAGCAAAAGAATACATATAATTAATATGTAGATTAAGAAGAATAAAAACCCATGAACCCATCCCTCTAGCAATGAATTAGAACATTACTAACACCATGGAAGTTACCATAATCCCATCAGTCCTGACCAGATACCTAATCTTGAGTTTAACATTTCCTATCTTTACAGAAATTTTTCTACGTATACATATATATGTGTTGCATGAATATTTGTGCTTTGTATGAGGTAAGAATCCAATTCCACTTACTCTATTAATTTTTTTGGGGAAAATATCTCAAATGTATGGATGGAAAAGTTCAAGCACAGTACAAAGATCTTTTGTGAACCATTGGAAATTATGTTGTCGCGTGATGCCCTGCTATTTCAGAATATTCTATGTATTTCCTGCAAAGGATATTTGGCATAACCACAATATAGCCTCCAAAATCAAGAAATTAACATATATAGATTACTACCATCCAGTCAGCCCCTATTAACATTTCATCTATTGAGTCAAAAATGCCTCTAACCCTGCTTTGTTCCTGCTATGGGAGAGAGGCTCTTCTCTGATTCACCTGCTTGGCGCTCTGCTGTCTAGGGCTTGGGGGAAATTCCATCCCCAGTCCCATTCCCCACTGTCCTAGTTCTTCAGTGCATGGAGGATTGCTACAGAGCATTACTTCAACTTTCCTGGCTCAGCTTCCAGCCCTACCTTCAATCTTGAAGAATCCATTCCAAGGTATGAAATCTCTCCTTCAGGAAAACTTTATGTCACCCCTGAATCCCACATTTCACAGAGAGACCCTACCTCTGGTTTGTTGTTCCTAGCACCTTAAAAGTGTCACGTTGATTTCTAGTATCTATTCTGCCTGGAGCTGGGCTCTCTGTTTAGCTTTATTTCTACATCTGTCCTCTTTTGATCATAGATGGTGGTCAATGGGCACCTGAGATTCCTTTCCAACATGAAGAAGTAGAGAAATCCATGACATCATTCTTGGTGAATTGTGTACATGGACCAAGAAGCCCAGTTACAGGGTCAGCACCTCTTCTATTCCAGATATGCTGGAAAAAATTCTGTTAAATTTCTTGGATAGTGATAAATGGTTCTTTGCTAAGTAAAGTACTTGTGAAATTGATTCTCAAAATCTTACCCTTACTCAAACTGGATCTGACCACGGAGTTGGGATCTGCCACTGGCATGAAGTGGGGAATATTGGGGTCTGATATCCTGATAGTTTTGAGAAGAAAAAAGTATTAGTGCACACTCATTACACGATTTTGTGGGCCAGTTATTTCTAAATAGTCCACTTTGCTGAGCAATCCTTGCCCTTAATACATCAGTGTAAGGCGTCATATGTTCTTTGATTACCCTTGGCCATTGGGGCCACTAAAACTGCACCTTAATTGATTCTAATGGGTGATCCTCCCCAAGTATCCAGTCACAAATACTGATCAAGACCCTGTGGGATTAGATAGTAGTAGCTGCTTCCACAGATTGGGGCCTTTGTACTTTCAATTAGGTCGATACCTCTTTGAATGGGCTTAATTTTTGTGATTCTTGGAGTAGCTTCACTGCCAGGCTCCTATTTTCCTCAACACTGGTCATATAATGTGATATGATCTTGGGGAGATCTGAGTTCATTTAAAGGCTGCAGAATCAGGAGAGAGGAGAAGGGTAAAGGGTCAGAGAGGAGATAATATGGTGGTCAAGGTTCTTGTGGGGACAGAAGAAAGATGGGATCTTGTGCAACTATTTCCTCACCTGGACTTACCTACTTCTTGTCTGTCTTTTAACTTCCTCGCCATCCTTCCTTATCTATCTCCAAGCCCTATCCTCTGATCCCTTCACTTAACTCAGGTAGAGCTCTTCATTGTGATTTTTGTTTGCCACTCTTATGTCCCCTAGTAGAAGGGCATTATTCCAGGATCAAGTACCTACTCCTTCCCCATGGTTCTGGGCATATAGGAGATGCTCATTTAGCAAGCTGGCTGCAGCCCACCTGAGTGACTCAGAGCTCCAAAACATTCAGAGCTCTCTAACTCAGGGATTGCCTCTCTCCTGTCCAAACTTTTGTCCATGAGGTGAAAGTAACCTATTCTCTTCTGGAATATTCTAGAACTACTAGGATATCAGTATGTTGCTATGCTTAAAATATTATTATACTTAGAACATTAGTATAATTAGTATGTCACATTGATAATTTCTGTCAGTTAAGCTTAAGGCCTGTGTCCTCTATCTTTACCATGTAGGACCTGGCTCTGAATGCACCCACTGGAGTATGGTGGGTGAAGACCTGGTTGCTGCTGATGGTCGTATGCATCATCTGTGGGTAGGAGTGATACTCCAGAGGCACGGTAACAATAGGTCCCCAGACTGCAGGACACACACTTTGGAGGGCAGGTGCACCAGCTAGGAGCATTCAGGAGCGGGTGATACTCAGAGGTAGGCAGATGGAACCACACCTAGGTCCAGATACAGGATTTTGTGTCCCCTTAAGGGAAACAGGCAAGAGAACGATTGGCCCCAAGTTGAGAGGGAAGAACTTGGGGGCATGTCAGGGCTCAGGTATGAGGACAGGAGTGTCGAAGGACAAGGCCAGAATCAGTGAAGCTGGTCCTTGGGAACTTTCTCCACCTCAACTGAATTCTGGTTCCAGAGTCAGGTCTGTGGTTGACCTGTAGTGCGGACAGAAAAGGATTGATAGGACAGAGAAGGAAGGAAGGTGAAGGGCCACAACATTATGCCAAAATGGACAAGGTCAAGCTTAAACAGCAAATGGCACAAGGATGCTGCTATGTCTGCTCAGAAGCTGGGCCTATTCGCCTGTGGGGAAGTTCTGAGAAGTATGAACTGTGCTTTAGAGCTACTGTGTCCAGTTTCTGACACTCATCTGCTACTATGTGATAGAAAACTCCTTCCCCATAGTGTCCTTGGAAAGTTCCTTTCTTTAAAAAGCTCCCTTAGATAGTTCTCTAATTAAAATCTTTTGGATTATGAAGAACTATATAAAAAGACAAAATTTTGATTCATCTCCTTATTAGTCTCAATTGCTTCAGTCATATAATCAGATTCTTTTTTCTCTATAGCTAGGGTGAGAGCAATCTCAATTAAGTGGGTTGGGGAAAAGGGGGGTGATACATTGTTTTTGAGCATGGAGTGCCTGGGAGGAAAGTGGGCTTCTAAGGGGTTTTAAAGGGGCAAAGAAGGCACCAGAAGCTGGGAGTGGGAGAACAAGGAAGACAGGCTACAAAGTCTGTGTGGGCTGGGTACTTATTTATCATCTCTCAGCTTCAAGCTCACGGCTTGGTACTTTGCTCTGTGAGGCCAGGCCTGGGATCTGCAAACCGCATTTCTCCCGGTCCCCTGCCAGCTGGCTTTCTGCCTGTGGGAGGCACTAAGAGGAGCTTGGAAAGAGTGGGAGGGAGGAGACACTACCTTCTGTCTCTAGTCCCTGTAGGCCTCTCTCCAGCAACTCCAACAGCTCCTGCTCCAGCCTCCGGATGCTCTTGGCCCTGCAGCATCAGGCACACCACAGGCCTTCAGGAGAACTAGCACCTGCTGGAGAAAAGGGGTCGCGGGTCTCCTTCACGCCCTGATAGGTCATCTCTTCCTTTTTGTTCCCTTATTTCAAAGATGGGAGCTGCTTTTTGCAATTACTAATATCTGGGATATCTCAGCAAGCCTGGTAGCTCTTTCTACCTTCCAAAACATATGTTGCCATTTCCCTGCATTCAACTTTGAAATAACCACCATGGTTTCTGTTTTCCTGAATGGCCCCTGGCTGCTGTGTATAGTGTCTATTTGTTGGTCCATGTAAATATATATTCATTTATATATGACCAGGTTTTCAACAGAAAAACTGGTCGTATATATCAACGTAACCCAAAATCATTCACAAAAGAACAAAGGGGAAAAAAAAGTATCCTGGAAGAGGAAATACTAAGAATTTTAGGCTGAGAAAAAAATTCCATCTTTATATTGCTTCTCTGCTTCTTACTGGCTATGGAGAGGGAGCCTCAAGAATTTAACTGTGTTAAATAAAATGAGTTACAACTTCAAAGTTTTGGCAGGGGCATTGAGGTGCAAAGGAGAAAAGACCAGGAAAGTGGCCTTGTTCAGCAGAGCATCATAGGTCATTTTTAGATCCACAGAGGGAGAACTTAAGCTTAGTTGCACAGGGAATTTTTTTTTTTTTTTTGAGTCACTGCTTTTGATGTGGTGATCAGCAAGGACTTTGGAGATTATTTAGAGAGAGACGATTCAACTGGAAGCAGGGCGGGCAGCAGTGGAGTGGGAGAGCACATGTTTTGCACATCCCTCACACAGCAGATGTCACTGATCTTTAAAAATGTTTTCCAGTCTGGCAAAACAGGGCGCCTCCTTGTGTTGCACATTCTTTGAGCAACAACGAGGCGGAGCATCCTTGCATACATTCATTAGCCAATTGTATTCCTTTTGCTATGAATTGCTTTTTCTTTAAGGCCTTTGCCTAGTTTTTCTATTGGACTGTTTATTTCTCTTACCAATTTGCAGGAATTCTTACATACATGATGATATGGATCCCTTGTGTGTTGTGTATCATACATATTTTTGCTTGTATCTTCATCTCATGGCATATCTGGGACTATGTGAACTGCGGCTGGCAGCCCTGGTTTCCAGATGGAGAGAGAGTTCAGGGAGGAGACAGCGCTGTAAAGAGAAACAGATGAGCAAACGGAGAGAAAGGACCCGCCTTCAGTCACTGCGGGCCAGGGCAGTGATGTGTTTAGGAGAAGCACGTGATTTGGAGACAAAAGGATTAAAGTTCATCCCTTACTAACCATGTGATTTTAGACAAATTGACTTCTCTAAGGCTCAGTTTCTTCTACAAAAGAGAGGAAGTAATGACATTTACTTTATATAGGATGGTTGTGAACAAATTCATGTGAAGGACTTGCTTCAGGAACTGGCATTTAATCAGTGTTGTTGAACATTGAACAGTTTCCACTGTGAACTCAGTAAAATGATACAAATGCCTTTTGTCAGTTTTAAAGGGCCATGAAAATACGCTGATGTTGGTTTAATATATTATTATCCATTTCTCTTAATGTACTGGCAGTCTGTGAAACATTTGAGAAACTCTTGATCAGAGTTTGGAGATTGGAAAACCCACTGAGATGGGCAGTCACTTCCCATTTTCACTGATTGGCAAACAAGGACGTTGGGGCAGGATGTGAGGAGGAGACTGACTGGAGTCAGGGGAAAGCAGTGGGGATACCTCACTGACAGCTCTCATGGGGACAGGCAGTTTCCTTTAACATGGCTGGAACAAAGGCACTTTTGATGCTGGAAAACTTCATAGATGGAAAATTTGTGCCTTGTAACTCATATATAGATTCTTATGATCCATCTACAGGGGAAGTGTACTGCAGAGTGCCAGATAGTGGAAAAGAAGAGGTGAGTAATATTCATTTAGAGAAGACTGAAATGGTCTTAAATTGTTGGTGAATTATGCATAATTTTACTTTCTAGGAGCAAAGTGGGTTGGGAATAGGTGTAGAATGATTAAACATTAGCAGAAGGAAGATTTTAGGTCTAGGAAGATCTACTTTGTAACTGGACATAAATGACGCAGGTTTCCCCCCGATATCTGAAAGTAGAGCCTTCCTACAAGCCTTTTTTTTTTTTGTTCCAGAAATGTCAGTTATTGGAAAGTTGTGGAAACTTATATTGGTGTACATATTTTTACCCTTACCAGAGTATTTTGCATGCTGTACATTTTAAGCAACATCCCAGTTTTATCTTTTTGAGACAGAAAATTCTTGTATCTATGTATGCAGCTTGATTCTTTGTTCTTATGGTTTCAAGTTTTCACTCCTACTTTTCAAAAACTCTTTTACCCGTCATAATTCACTCTGTGCTTTCTATGTCTTCTTCCCTCCTCTTTCCTACTTGTGCCATTTGTTATTCCACGTCAAAGCCATATGAGAGGATATCAAATTATGTCCAATTTCCTCCTAGTTAATTACTCTGAAAAATTTGGCATAGCTACACAAAAATAACGAACTCATTTCAAAAAAAATCTCAGAGTTGATGTGCAGAAATTACTCTAAATCATAGGTTTTTTTTTTTAAGGACTTCCTGAAAGAGGCCAATTCCTTCTCTTAATGACATTAATGAAAAACTAATGAGGTCTTGAAAACTCTACAAGTCTTTTTTAAGTCAAAATGTTGTAAAGTTATGATACTACCTTAGTACCTGTTTTTGTTAACTGAAAGAAATCCAAAGGGTTTTCACTTTTCCAAGAAAAGCCATTACCTAATGTAGGTAATGTACGTTACCAAAACTTCTAATGTAGATATTTTGTACAGGTGAAGTGGTGTAATACGAACTTTCTGAAAGGAGGGGATATCTGTAACCAGAACAAGTTTCAGCTTACTATACACAGAAGTCAGTCATTAATCTAGGCAGCCTAACACACAGTTGCTATTCTCAGACATTCCTTTGTAGGTATCTAGTAAAAAGGATTGTTTGTAAGAATTATCAATATTAGTAAGTGCTCACTTTTCTCTACCAAGAGTTGCCTAAATTTGCCACTATATTAATGGATTTGTAAAAAGTGTGTTATTTCTCTACAATAAGTAAATTGAAAAATCTAGGTATTTTAGGTTATCCTTTAATAATTCTTCATGTCTTCAAAATTTCTAATAAAGTGAAATTGATCATTTGAATGATGAAATGCAAAGTCAAATTCCATTTTTTTGTACAAAATTTAACACCATCCTTTCTCTTACTTGAAGTGCTTAATGATGCACATATTAAATTTTTTTAGTGACATAGAATTATCTTTATTTGAGGCATTTTGTAAAAGATTTGAGATAAATTTGCTTATCAATTATTGCACCAAGAATGTAAATACACGTGGGGTGATAAATGTGGCTAATGTACTCATCTAATGCCTAGTGGATTTTAATTTATTTTTTAAAGCATAAGGAACTAGATTATTAAAAGATAAGTGTAGCCTTCATACATAAATATTATATGCAACTTTTTTTTTAAAGGAACTGGGCTATTTCTCTATTGTTAATATTTTAAGTCTGTCTTGCATTAGAGAAAACCTTTAGACTTGTGGATCAGAGTTGGCAAATATTGGCTAATTTGTTGGCTAAACTGTAACCTGTAATGTTGTTTGCTTCAAAAGACCTAGGATAGAAGTGCGAAGTCCAGCTCTGTGTTTTCTAATCCTCCTTGTCTGAGAGTGTTTTTCAAAGTGAAGTTCAAAAGGACAAAAATGCCAAATTCAGCTGAAATGTTTTCTTCAACTACTGGCTCATTCCTTTCAGAAGGCAGAATGAAGTATGGATGCCCCAGCTAGCAGAGGAATAGATTTTTCGAGTTTCCCCCAGTCCAACTTGCAAATGTGATCTGATCCCACAAGTCCCAAGCTTTCATCTGGCTTGAAAACTATGGTCACCATGTGAACTACATGCCCAGTTTCCCCACAAGTACACTCTCAGGCAATGCTGCTGGGGCTGCTAACAATGGCTCCACTAACTCAGCTTTTGCTCTGTGCTTTGTATTCACTAAGCCCTTTAACATGATTTGTTTCAAATACAAGTTGTAACAACCTACAGATAAGACTGTCTTCATGCTTATTTTACAGACGACAGTGTGCTAAAACTCTCATCTCTGATGCTTTGATCAATGACATGTGCGTGTGCACACACACACACACACACACACACACACACACCTGTGGTGGTATTTACATGGTAGCATTGTTGTCATAAGCACAGGCTCAAGTAAGACTGTCTAGCTTCAAAAACCAGCAGTACTACTTAGCATCTATTCGCATGACTTAGAGCTGAACTTCCTTGTGCCTCTGTCTCCTTAGGTATAAAAGGTGGATAATAATTTCTTTACAGTGCTGTTCTGAGGATTAAACAGACTAATAGCATGTAAAGCCCTTAGTGTGTCTGGCATATAGTAAATGCTTTTTACTTAGTATTAGCTTTTGCTAATATTATTGTATATATTCGATCATCATGTATTCTATATTAATAGACATATGATGTGACATAAGACAACTTAGAAACATGACTGTACAAAACGATTAGCTTTTACATTAACAACTGTAGGCAGATTAGATTTTACGTGGATGGCTGTAGGAATGACCCCTCCTCTTGTGGGCTGGCCGTGGGGCACCCGTGAGGCTGCAGCTTGTGGAGGAACCCACCAAAGCCCATGTCTCTTCCCTCACCCTGTCTGCAGGTCTGTATTAGAGATTCAGTTTTTAAAGGTGAAATCTCCGTCTTTCCAGAAATTTATAATCAAAATAAGAATCATTTTATACTTTACATCAGCTGAGCTGAAAATGCATAAAGAACACAAGGGAGGTGTGTCGATCAGATTTTGGACAAGAGAGCTAGCATAGCTCAGGTGGCTGAGTTGTCAGATCACGTGTTACAAGAAAAGTGCTCATGGTTGCCTAAAGCCTGTGAAAAAGGAGTCTGAGACTGGGTGGGCCTGGGCCCAGTTATTCAAGAAAGCTGTGAGTGATTATAAATGTTTGTCATGCATGTGAGAAGGCAGAGAGAGAAGCCCCAGGCTGTGGATTTGCTATCTCAGGTCAAGGCACTGCTGAGACATTGCCTAAGAGAGAAGAAAGGCAGCAGAGAACCCGAAAATTCATGTTACGTGCATGAATTGGCCATGCCCAAACCTTCCCATATATTGTTTCCTTTTGGACTTAGCTCTAAAGCCAGGGTCCCAAGCTGTCTGGTCAGCCACAAGTGCCCTCCTCTCCCACAGAGCCTCTTTCATCGGGTGGAGCCAGACAGGGAGCAGGGGCAGTGGTCACATCATAGCAGGCCAGCGTGTGGTCTCGGGAGCCGCGAGGATCTGGGTTTGAATCCTAATTCTGCCACTTATTAGCTGTGTGAACTCTGGCAAGTTCTGTGCTTGTTTCATCATCTGTAAAATGGGCACAGCAATGCTCATGTTAGAGAATTTTAAAAGAGGTTAAGTGAAATAATTCGTGTAAAATATTTAGCATAGTCCTTTATATATAAGAATTAGGTAATAAATGAATATTATGGTTAATCATCCCAAGCAAGAGCAACAGTCTAAGGATATGATTTCAAACAGACTTGTAGACCTTATCAGATATGTCAGAGCTGTATTGAGTTGATTCCGCACACCTAGACTACGTTTCCTCTCATACGATTTAAAAAAATATCTGTGTTTTGAAATGGTCGAAAATGCACACATCTGTTAAAATTCATATTTTTAATGCTCTGATGGCCACATTTCGGATACCTCGGTCGAAATAGAGCATTTTTCTTTATTTTTGTGGTGCCCCTGCTTTGCTGGTCGCGTAAACACTACTTTGGGGGGGAACTCATCTCTGGAAAGTGTTGGGTATTTGCAATTAGGCAGAAAAAAGTTAGGTATGGACCTGCGGATTCTGGATTCATCCACCCTCTGGGGACGACAGTCTCACAGCCTCTCTCCGCTTGCTCCTGGAAGATCGAAGCGGCGGTGGAGGCGGCCAAGGCAGCCTTTCCCGGCTGGGCGTCCCGCAGCCCCCAGGAGCGCTCGCAGGTGCTGCGGCGGCTGGCCGACCTGCTGGAGGGGTCCCTGGAGGAGTTCGCCCAGGCGGAATCTAAAGACCAAGGTGAGCCGCGCGGGCCCTGGGCAGAGCCGTCCCTGCGGCCTCTCCGTCTTCCCCGCGCGCTCTCGTGAGCAGCCGCGGTTGGAGCGCAGCTGGCTCTTGGGAACAGCTCCCAGGAAAGTGCAAAGCATTGCGCAGCGGGCGATTCCTACCCGCATTCCAGTCTGTCACATGATCTCTTGCCTCTAAAGGAGGAGGGGCACTCAGGGCACTCTCTTCATGTCGCCCCCTCCTGGGCCATCAGGCTAGCCCACACCTGGGCTCCTCACGGCAGAGGTGGAGAGCAAAGCCGTCCCGGGCCTTTGAAGGCCGGCGCTTGCATCACTCCCACAGCCAGAACTAGTCAGGCTGAACCCAAGTTCAAGGGGTAGGGAAATAAACACTGTCCCTTCGGTGGAAGGAGCTGCCCAGGGGATGGATATGGAGAAAGAGGAAGAGCTAGCGATCCTCCCCCAGTTCTATGAGGGGCATTTCAGAGCAAAGAGACTTTCAAAAGCACTTAAGGGTCAAGCTACTTAGAAAGATTTCCGACACGTCAGGCACTATTCCCCTACCCAACACAATCTCCCAATGTTTTAAACTTCCCAGAGGTCAGGATAATGGAATACATGTCTGAAAGTCTTTGCAGTAATATCTGTTAGAAAAAACCAATGTTTTAAAAAATTGTACCTAAACCAGCCTAAAATTGGGAAGCAACCTGACTCCAAACCCTTTAGATGAAAATGTTTGTTGCTGGTGCTCCTGAATCGTGCAGTCTTCCCTGCATCACTAAAGATACCTAAGGAGCAATTGAGGTAAGCATATGTTTCTCTTTTTGTTCAATCCAGGATCTAGTTCAGTCACGGGGCATGCAACCGGTGACCAAGTGCCACACAACATTCTGCACCAGGGCTTCCCCTCAGTGGTTCTGCCACCTGTCCATCTTAAAGACTCCATGTGTTGGGAGCACGTTTAATATATATCATGTGTTTATCAGAGTTTTTTTTTGTGATGTGCAAATATAGCTGTCCTAACACCCATTATTCCAGCCCCTTTGTAGCATATACAAAGCTTGCTGCTTTTGAATTGGAAGAGCTAGTGTGGGTGAAGTGGTAGCATCTGGCAAATTCACGATGTCAGCAATGATTGTTCAGCCCACAAAGTAAAGATGATTTGACTCAACTTTAACCCCCTCCACCTCATAGTATAATGTCCTACCTCATTACTTTATAGTTTTATCAAACCGTGATCAACTGTCCGTGTAGCCAAGGGATGTCCATCCCAGGCTGGAGGGAACCAGGCTACTTTAGTGTGAGTTGGGATGTGTCTGTGATGATATTCTGTTTCCATGGCCACTAAAGTAACAGTGCTTTCTGTGGTTGCCTTCTTACAGGGAAAACCATTACGCTGGCAAGAACCATGGACATCCCCCGGGCTGTACAGAACTTCCGGTTCTTTGCCTCCTCCATCCTGCACCACACGTCGGAGTGCACACAGATGGACCCCCTGGGCTGTCTGCATTACACTGTGCGGGCCCCTGTGGGCATTGGTAGGTGCTGTCCAGTGAGAGCCTGGGCCACACTGGTGCACAGGGACTTTCAGTCATCAGTCCTGTAGAATTGATCTAAATGACAGACTAAGACAAGGGAGAGTCGATTTCTACTTTGATTGAAAAGTAATTGGCCTCAAAAATCACTTTCTATTTTATTTTCCTTCTGTCAAATTCCCTTATTCTCAGCAGAGAGTAAATTCACATGCCAGGATTTTTTTGCCCTTAACATTAAAAGAAAAAGAAGTCAATTTGCAGAGTGATTAAGAAATGGATTTTGAATGTGTGCAGGGTAAGTTCATAACTTTGCGTGCTGCAATATTCTTACCTGAGATATTGGGAGAATAATTTAATCTTAAATTTATATATTTTTATGTGAGTTAAACAAATTAATAAGTGTAGGGAACTAAGAAGAGTGCCAGGTACTTGGTGAATAAACGACTTAATTAGCTGCTTCCTTCCTATGAAGGACATGTACTTATTCCAATGACTCAAAATACCCACTAGATGTCACTGTTTCCTCAGAAACCCCCAATTTTATTAATTACATTTTATGAATCAATAAAAGAATGTAGAAGCTAAAAGGAAAGAAAATGGGACATTTTACCACCTTGATTATTTGAACCCTTCAGAAATCATATAGTCAAGGCATTATAAAAAGCTCAAGCCTCCCCCTAAGAGCTCTGCTAATACATTATGCTAAAAAAATCTTGTTACTCTCTAAAGAGCTGAGTTTCCAATGACAAATTTAATAACATAAAATATATGCTTACTTTCACAACACAGGCTTGAGGGGAGAGTAGAAAATAAGGTGAATCTACTTATTCATAAGGTAAAATTTATTTTTGTGTTTTTATTTGGTTGGAAGCTTCAAGATGTTGGTTCTATTACTTATCCAGGAGAAGCTATTTGGTCAGGATACAGGTGAGAACCTAGAGAGAGATTTTTATCAAACACTCGTTGGCTCACCAAAATGGATTTCGCAGTCTATGCATTAAAGTTCCTTGGCTTTGCTAATAGGAGGGCCTCCACATTTACTCTTATTTTACAAATAATTCTAAAATTCTTGAGATTTTATGTCTCAGGCCACAACAGACTAGAAGCAGTGATGGAGAAGCTCTGAAGAAATAGTAGACAGTATAATGATGAGGAAGGAGGGAGAAGTTTAAAAAACAGTGAAGGTCAGTCTTTAAATCTCAAAAAGCATCACATTCTAGAATTGGTTAGTGAAAAGTGACAGCCTTTAGCCCTGGAATTTATATTGCTGGTGTTCATAAATACAATTGTAAGTCATCAGGAAAAGAGTAAAGTGTATTGGCCTTATAATACATTTTAGAAGTATTTTCCTGAAGTTTGCTACAAAGAAGCAAGAGTTTGAGGTTTGAGAAGAATAAGCGTAGTTTCCTGCAGCATGAAGGAGTTGTACACTCATGAGCCCTGCTGGGCCAGTCTGTTTTGAGGGGCAGGCCATTGGTGGCAGTGTGTCTGCTCTCCTCTTCCAGCTGGTCTAATCAGTCCCTGGAATTTGCCACTCTACTTGCTGACCTGGAAGATAGCTCCAGCGATAGCCGCTGGCAACACTGTGATAGCCAAGCCCAGCGAGCTGACTTCAGTGACCGCGTGGATGATGTGCAAACTCCTGGAGAGAGCAGGTAATAAGGCATGGGGCTAAGGGGAGGCACAGGGTTGGCTCTGGCTTGTCAGTTCTGTGGGCTTCAGCTACTTTAGGGTCACTGACATTTGAAAAGTACTTGGATAGAAATGTGTTCAGCAGCAAAATCAATCCCATTGATATTGTTTTTTGTCTTTCTGATTCTTTTTGCAAAATCCCCTTCATCTGCAAGCTTGGCTCACAGTGCTTCCTCTATTCTACCCTAGAAGGTGCTGCTGCAGGAAGGGTTCCTCCCTGTGGGGGGTTGGCTGGCAGCAGGAGGGGTACACAAGAGTAATGCAACCACAGGCGCAGAGAGCCCGATCAAATCAGACACCATCCTGCTCCAGGGAGCCCTCGACAGCCCATTTAAGTCTTATGTTTGAACTGCAAGTTAATGTTGATAAAAATAAGAATGTTGCTAGGTATGTCTCTGGTTCATATGGCTGCAGAATACCTGATAATAATAGTCCATTTTCAAGAGATGGGAGTATACGTCTGTCCCTCAGCCTTCTATGCATTTGGAGCCGCTACTCGGAAGCTGATAGAATACGGCTCCTTGTCCTCTTCCTGCCAGTACTGCAATGGCCACGTTCAGGGTGTGTTCCTGGCTTAATTCTGGGCAGGACTAGTAGTCAGTTAGTAACTTGGCCTGGGCACAGCCTGGAACTGCACCAGGGTGGGAGGTAACAGCAGGAAAGCCCCTCACTATGAGGTTCCTCAGCTCAGGTCTCCACACCTCCTGGGTAGGGATGATGGGTGGGTGGCAGGGACCAGCCTGTTTTTGTGGTTCTTTCACTCTGCAGTGCCACTTCCTGCAAGGCCATAGGGCAGTGCTGCCGGCCTCGCCTGTCTGCGTCCCCAGTGGGGGTGGTTGGGCAGATCCCATCTCTCCCTCTTCTGGATATCTTTTCTCTTTAAGCAAAGCTATGCACATTGTCTTCCAGGCAAGTTGAGCCAGGTTTTCACTCTGTGCCTTTTCAGGGAAGCACACTGGGCCTTAGGACTCCAGGGTGGCTGGCCAGCTCCCTTGTGTCCTACCGAGAAGTAAGGCCCCCCAGCCCAGGTCTTTGGAATGGAGGTGAGACCTCTGGAGGGTGTCTGATAGGAGTGCGCTTACCTGTCTCATGTCCCAAATGTGTCATCCTTCCTTTTTATGAGGGATCACATTCTAATCCCTTTCTTTGCAAAAATGAGTCTTCAGAGTGCCTTCAAAGGTCCAAGGCATTTCTTTCCTGCCTGTTGCCTGTAAGTTTCCCTGAGTAGGATAGACATGGGGTCTGCTCTTTGCTTCCATCCCTTTAGGGGAGGGCACACCCGGAGGTGGGGTAGTGCCACAGAGCCATTTTCCCAAAAACCATTCTCTCCTAACATCCACCACATCTTGATCTATGATGGTTTCTCTGTCCAAAGCACTCTCTCCTTTCATATATTCAGAACCTGCCCCTGCCTGAGAGTTTTATGTTTCCATATATTTGCACAGTATTGATCTTATTTCTTGTGAACAAATAAGCTTTGTTGGTCCCTCCCTCTGACCCAGGGCTGGCTTTGCCAAACTTCCTCCTCTGACAAACACTGAGAGTGGGACTCTCAGATTGCACGGGCCTTCAGTCCTCAGGTTCTTCACTGGAATTGGGAGGAGGTGTGAGTCACATCTACCCACTCCTGCACTGTAGGAGAAACCTTAAGCTGTGTAAGGAAAGGAACTGATATTTAAAGAGCTGGCTCCTCTGGTACTGAACATTTGAACAGACGTAACTTTGAAATAAAATTGTTTGAGAAAGTACACTGTGAATACCTCTTTGAGAGTCCGAGAATATTCATTTTCTTCTTGGAGGCACCAAACATTTGCCCTTATCCCGGAGAGCCCACTGATGACGGATTTCTGGCCCTTCCTTTTGTTTTTGTTCTGTTCTATTTAAGCTTCAGGTTCTTTGTGTTGTCACCCTGCCACATCCTGGCTTTAGGGGGACTTCATTCTCATCGCTGTCTGTTAGCAGTCTACTCTGAGTTTTACTGAATTGTTAGTTGTCAATTAAGCTGCCTCCCTTCTCTTATAATCAGACTTTCTTAAGGGTAGAGGGCAGATGTCTCTAGAAAAATTTCATCAATGTTTGGATCAAATGGCAAATTGGTACTGAGAACTACTGGCCAGTAGATAACTCTTAACAGATTAACATCAGAGCTCAGGGAAACGTAATCAGAATGTAAATGCTGTTGTGTAGAAGACAATCAGCCGATGAAATGAGCTCATTAGTGGAGTTTCTGTGTTTTCTTTCACCCTTTGTTAAAAAGCTACTGTGGACATTAGAAGTGATTTGATCCATTTTCTGTGCTTTCAGGATTTATAAAGCCCAGTAATCCACCTTCATCGGCCCCCAAATTCCCAACCAAATAAGGGGCAGATATGCACATGCCCAGTATTTGATGGAGATTCAGGGCGCCATCCTGCAAATAGTGGGAAACTAGTCCTTCTTTCCCCATCATCAACTGCCAGGAGGGCCTCTCCCCTGTGCCCGTTCTTTGCCCTAACCCAGGGCTTAGCTGCTGTCACATGGCGCCTGGCCCTAGGCCTGCCCTCCTCGGGCAGTGACCTATGATCCAGGACTGACCTAAGCTAGATTCCAATGACTATGCTTGTGGAGCGTAGAGGTGGAACCATTAGCGGAGAGGGTCTGCCAGACACCGTCAGGAGGCATTGCCTCTTCCCCTCTGTCTCCTTAGGGGCTCACTCACACAGGCCCCTCAAGGTGGTGGGCTAAGGCTCCAGTTCTTTGGGAATGAGTTCTGAATGATAATGATCGTCAGTGAGAACTTGTTATTGATACTTTAAAATCGTATTCTTGAAGAGATAGTTTTAATCAAAGAGTATGTTTCCATGGAGGAAAGACTGTTTTCCCTGGAGCAAGAGAAAGATAACGGGCAGGGAAGTAGTTCACAAACCTTGCACATTGGGGGATTTCTGCCACTACTGTAGTTCAAGCCTGAAAAACCAGAGGAAATAAACTAAGCTGCCACCAAACAAACCCAACACAGTTGCATACAGATATTCTTTCTGGATACTTAAAGCCTCCCAAAGTCAACATTTCTAAGGTGCATAATGTACATGAAGCATTCATCTATTCATTTACTTAACAATTATTTATTAACTTTCTACACCCAGTTTTGCCCCTTACTAGTTGTTATTAGCCTCACTCTGCCTCAGTTTTCTCAAGGGTGAAGTGAGGGAACTAGTACTTCTCACCTCATAGGGTTTTTGGGAGATCTAAAGGGAGCAAATCACTTAACACAACGGCTGCTGCACAGTGAACACTCAGAAAATGCAAGCATTTGCTGCTATGAATTCCATGTGGCAAACTAGGCCGTGGCATGGAGGAGACGATGGGGAGCAAGGAGCAGATACCACTTCTGCCCTCAGCGAGTGTACCTGCTGGGGTGGATAGGTAATAAAAGTAAATCCATAAAATGCATAAATAAATAATGCAGATATAGGGCAGCAGGGTCTCATGATAGAAAAGATCGGGGCACCTATTTGGGGGCATTCTTCTCCCTCATGGGCCCTGACCTGCCTGAAGACATTCTGCATCCTCAGCCCCTGAAGCCTAGTCAATATTATGGAATGAATTATGTAGAATGTTCTACCCTGCATTTTTCTAGGACAAAGCACCCAGAGAAATCCCACCTAGGGTGTCTTATAGGCAGACAAAATGCTATAGTCTTTGTTTTGCTAAACTGGAGACAGCTGTAGAAGTTACTCGAACCGCCATCCAAACTAATGGACCATCTCCATATAACCTAAGTCCTCAAAATATGGAGAAGACTTCCTGTAACTGATGCTCTTTCCATCCAGGTGTTCCACCAGGTGTGGTGAATATTGTGTTCGGAACGGGGCCCAGGGCAGGCGAGGCCCTGGCATCCCATCCAGAGGTGCCCCTCATCTCCTTCACTGGGAGCCAGCCCACGGCCGAGCGGATCACACAGCTGAGTGCTCCCCACTGCAAGAAGCTCTCCCTGGAGCTGGGGGGCAAGAATCCTGCCATCATCTTTGAGGATGCCGACCTGGAGGAGTGTGTGCCAATGACCGTCAGGTCCAGCTTTGCCAACCAGGTAGGCTGTTTTGTTTTGTTTTAACTTTGCGGTCCTGTCAAGCTGGATCCGTTTCATCCTAGTGCAAAGCTGGCATAGTAGGTCAGTCCAGGGCTATTTCAGTGAATGGAGCATCATTATATTGCATTATTCCACTGACAATCTCTTCAGTCTTAATGTCTATTTAGTGGCTGTGTAGAGTCACAGCTTCTGTTTAGAAAGCTCCCCTTCTTGATTATACAACTTTAAAAAAAAATTTTATTTTGGTATCATTAATCTACAATTACATGAAGGACATTATGTTTACTAGGCTCCCCCCTTCACCAAGTCCCCCCCACATCCCCGTTCACAGTCACTGTCCATCAACATAGTAAGATGCTGTAAAATCACTACTTGTCTTCTCTGTGTTGCACAGCCCTCCCTGTGCCCCCCACCCCCACTATACATGCTATTGATTACACAACTTTTATCAAGTACTAGGCTTGGGCAAATGATTTATTTTTTTTGCTTTTCTATCCCTTTATTTATAGAGTTGGCCCTGTCTCTTCTTGCTGACTGTCTTATCTCTAGGTAATCTTATTCTCCCCCCAAAATCACCCCAAATGCACTCACAAATTTTAGAATTAAATACTTGAACCAATCGAGGGTAGGTTTCTGACCTTAGAGTCATGGGCGAGCTTCAGGGCAACTTTGTGTCTCCTGAAATTGTGTAGCAGATGTTTCTCTGGAGTCCAGAGTTTTCATCAGATTCTTCAGATCTATGGCATCCCAGGGGGTTAAGAACACTGGTTCAGGAATACGGGACTGCACGCTTCAGGAAGGAAGCCACATCCGCTTTTGTGCGGCATTTTCTCTTCAATGCCCAGGACATGCCTAGGATGGAGCAGGTGTGCATAAGTACTGAATGATTTTCTCCAAAGTTATGTTTTAAAAAATTTTTAGCAGGAATAAAGACTTAAGCGAAAGAGAATGTCCATAGAAGGAAAGATGCGTGAAATGAGAAATATCTTTATTTACCTAACTTGAATAAGTGACTTTTTGAACCTTCATTTCTTTACCTGTAAAATTAATCATGGAAGCAAAAATAATGCCTTCCAATAGGGCTTTTGTGGGCACAGAGTGAAAAACATTCTTGAATGACAATGATTATTTTCATGATCATTATAATTGTAATTATTCCTCTCACAGTAATTCCTAGAGAAAGTTGCTGATCAATATATATACAGTGGACCCTTGAACAACATGGGGTTAGGGGCACCAGCCCTCTGTGCAGTTGCGAATCTGCATTTAACTTTCAACTCTTCAAAAATGTACATACTAATAACCTACTGTTGATTTTATTGTAGTTAATGATAAAATAAACTGGTATCTTCATGTATTTTATGATTCATGACATGTCTTTTTCTTAAATTTTTTGATATTTCTAAGCTACATGTTTCATTTGCAAGTTTTTTCAAATTGTTACAGATCTCCCCCAAGTTTTCCCCTATGTTTATTGAAAAAAATCTGCGTATAAGTGGACTCTCACAGTTCAAACCCATGTTGTTTAAAGGGCCAACCATATATATATATATATATATATATATATATATATTATATGAGAGAATTTGTCTGAATCGGTACATTTAAATTTTAGATTTTAGAAAATAGGTTTGCAATTTTATGGTTAAACAAATACCATTAAATATCAAAGTGAACAATAGAATCAGGTGTTTTGTGGTCAAGTGATAAGAAAGGTACAAATTTTGGACTGAAACAGAGAGGAGAGACTAGAGGAAGTTAGGTGAACCCTGTGTTAAAGTAAACAAATCTGAATGGGGACAGGAACTGAGGCTTCTTGGCTACCAGAGTGGTGTTAAGAATTTAAAATTGCCCAGAGATCCTTCCTCTTGGGCACATTTTAAAAATGTCCATGGGAAAGAGGATCTGAGCCTGAATGATTGGCTAATTCAAGACAGTAAATGAATTTTACGCAAAGGAAATAAAAAGTGGCTGATTTCTTTTTACTTAGCTGAGTGACAAGCTCCACGTAGTGCATACTTCTTCCTTAGTTGAACCTAACAGGCTCTATAGAGGCATTTCTGTCATGCATGGTCTCCTTTGGCTCTGAGCACACGCACAGCTAAGAGACGCTGTGAGACAGAAGATATGAACCTTGGACCTCAGCATCACGCAGACTGAGGTTGAAACTTCCTGTGGCAGGTGGCCTTGGGTTTGTGCTGAAAAAGTCCATTTCCTAGTTGTAAACTGAGAAAGCTAACACACTACAGAATTACTATGGGGAAAGAATTCTGCAGGGTGCCCAGCATACAATAGGTGCTCAATAGGTGATATTGTCTATTTCTCATTTCCTCTAAAGGCATGTGACTAAAGATCCTAGTATTACCTATGTTTTCCTAGCACTGGGTAATCTGGAAACCCCTGATTGGCTAAACCCTCGTGCCTCTTTACATGCCTTCCCTCCCCACAATGGTATAGGGCTCTTGTGTGTTTGATTTCCTAAGCCAGATATGCAGATGGTTCTAACATGAGCCTGGTTTGCAGAAAGAATTTATTGTTTCACAACATTGAGTGTTTAATTTGGACAATGCACCTTTGAACAACTATCAGATAATTGGAAGGATCCTTGTGTAGCTCAAATGTAAAATTGTTGTGAAGATCAAATGTAAATTTGATGAAAATATTTATGCACATGCATACTTGTCATTCGTACATGATGCTTTGACATATCTAGGATGTGGTTGGTAAACTATTACATGCTATATTCAAATGATAGTAAGGTTGATTTTTCACCCAGAAACATGTGAGCACCTCTTCATGGGACACTCAGTATCTCTGTTTGGATGTCTGCTAGGCATCTGAAACTTAACTTGTACCAAGCAGACCTCTAGATTTTCCTCCTTCTCCTCTCCCTGCCTTGGGTTGTCTTCCCAGGAAGAGCACTAGTATTTTCAAGTTCCCTCCATAATCTCAGACTCATCCTTGTTCTTACCTTCTCTTTTCCTTATGCCTTACTAACCCAGCAACCAGTCTTGTTGGTTCTATCTTGAAAACATATATCCCGAATCTTGTAACTTCTCCAGGCATCTATGCCAGTTTTCTTACCCTGTTGGGGTCACATGCCCCTCTAAGGACCTGTTGATCTTGGTAGGCTCCTATCACGTTTCTCTTCTCCATTGGTCCTGTTCTGGTCCAAGCTACTTCCCCTTATCTGGGGTTCTGGAATACTCTTTTAAGCCTCCATGGTGTTCCCACTCTCATTCCCTGCCATTCTGTTCACACAGCTCCCAGAGCAATCATTTAAAAATGTAAATCTGATCCATCATTCTTCTGCTTAAAACTGTCTGTGATCTTTTTTATGATACTGAGAATAAAATGCAAGCTCCTTGTGAGCCTAGGAGACTCTGTGTGGTGCTGCCTCGCTCCTCCCTCTGGCCCTGCCACCTTCTCTCTGTCTCCACTCCCACCCTCTGTCCCAGTCACTTCCTTGCCTTTCCTCACACTCTAAGCTTGTTCTTGCAGAAGGCCTTCTACTTACAGCTGATAACTCCCTTCCTCCAGATCTTCACCCATCCAGGTCCTTCACATCAATCAAATGTCAATTCAAAATTCCCCCTTCACAAGTGCCTTCAGTATCCTTTTAATGAAAGGGAGTAAAGGCCGGCCCCCTCCACTAATTTCTATTCTGATCCTCTGCTTAATTTTTTTTTGTGTTGGTCATGACCTGAAGTTCTGTTATTTATTGAGCTTATTTACTTGCGCTATTGTCTGTCTTCTGCACAAGACTGCGTGTTTCATGTGGTGGGACTTGGTCTTGTTTTCCACTGTCTCCCATTGCCTAGACCACCGTGAGACACATGGCAGGTGCTCTATCCATGAAGGAGGGTGCCCTCAGTCTTGACATTGTTCTCATGTGTCATCCTTGCAGGGTGAGATCTGCCTCTGTACCAGCAGGATCTTTGTTCAGAAGAGCATCTATAGTGAGTTTTTAAAGAAGTTTGTAGAAGCTACCAGAATGTGGAAAGTCGGCATTCCCTCTGATCCATTGGCCAGCATGGGAGCTCTGATAAGTAAAGCTCATTTGGAGAAAGTAAGTAAATCTCTGCAAAGTAAGTTATAGGAAGAGTTCCTATTTGGAGAGAAGCTCAGTGCTGGGTATTGCACACATCCATGTTTTGAAATATTATTAATTGCTACCCTATTTTTGAAAAATTGTGACCCATGGAAAATGGTTTCCAGATACAATCTAAAAATGTCTAAAATGTTAGATTTGAATATGCAGATGTTGTCCAGGTTAAAGTAGTATCTACATAAAAATGAATGAACTTGAGAATTCAGCATGGAGATACCACAAGCAGACTGAGGAAGGCATATTTCAAAACATAATGGTCAGCTAATAAGAATGATATGGAGTAAGGGTGGCCAGGATTTCCATAGGTTAATGTTCCCAGTGGAAGGGGTTCTGCCTCTGGCTGACAGCAGATTTGATCCCAAAGTGCCATACGCAGTATCCAAATTATGCTCTTAATTGATGGGGGGGCTAGTGGCAGCCTACATGGGAGAAGTCATTTATGGTCTCTGGATGGTTTATGGAATTTAGGTTTTTAAGATCATTTTAATTTGTTACCTAATGTGATTCCCAGCATAAGTCATAGAATTTTGCAGCTAGAAGGACATTGTTCTCAGCTGCAGTAAGTAAGGCTCACCAAGGGAAATATGCCATCAGTTAGCAAATGAGGGACAGAGCCTTTGCTTCAGTTTGTAGAAACCTCTGACACTACACAGATCTGTTAGACTTACATTTTAATTTTGACCTTCACAATATTATGAAGCACAGATGTTCATAGGTGGGAAAGTGTAGTAGCTTGATGGGTGCTTCTTATTTCTTCTGTTTTCTACAAACTAGAAAAGCAGGGTAAGAAGGGGAGAAGGTGTTGAAGTTCCAGGAGGGAGAAGAAGGTGTGAAATAGTCCTGCAGGAGATCAGGAAAGAGAAGGGACCTTGAAATAACTGCTGTTCGCTGAACAACTCCAGGAGCTCACTTGAGACTTGTGGCCATTTATTTAAAGTGAGGCCAGCTAGCATAGCTAGCTGTGTTTCTCCAGTTACGTTCATCTGCAAGATTGCAGGTACATAAGCAGTAGTCCCCAGCTGTGCGCATGGGGACCCACAGGTGTGGATGTTCCCGTCCTCGCAGAGCAAGGAGTTACAGGTGCAAGAGGCTCCCCGGTCTTCTCTCTTGTTCAGCTATTCTGGACATCAGGACTCCAGGCCTATTCACTCAACATGTAAATAACAGTGAAAACCAACTTCAGCACATTCCTGAATGCCTCCTGTGGAGCAAAAGTTAAAATTCCAGGTACATTTTCTAGGGCGCTCAGTCTGTGGTGAGGTCTAAGGTCCCCTTTGTAATTCACCACTCACTTGAGATTCAAAGTTTATTGCATGTCAACTCAGCAAAAAAACTATTTTTTCTATTGTAGGCCATAATAACTATTTAATTTACTCAATGAGGGGAATTTGTTAATGAAGCAAATCAAAAAAAGTTGACTTTTCTGTATCAACTGAATGATTTGTGGCCCCCTGCACACACATTATCTCACACACACACACACACACACACACACACACACACACACACACATACACACGGTATTTTGTGTGTGACAAATTGATGCCACACATTGACTCATATTGGTATAGGCTCACCAGCTTTCAATGTACTGTAATTCCTGTGAGTTTTATACAATATTTTTGATGTTCAGCTTGTCCCAGCTTACACACAGGGGCCCTCACTTTAGCCTGAACCCCAGGTCCTCCTGTAGACTTCTCCACTCTCTGACGTTAAGTAGCCTCAGCCATCTGAGTTGCTCTGCCCCACATGGGCAGTAGGACCTCTCTATTGAGCCCTGGTTCTTTCTGTGGAGAATAATCATCAAGGCCAGTATTGGACCTGAAGGTGCCCATGAGATTACACCCCATGGCAATGAGAAGTAGTCTGATGACATCCAAGGGGAGGCCACTTAAAACCTGGCTGTGCTGAGCTCACATGTTGCCATTTTAAGAGGACCCTGCATCCATACTGGTATTTCCACATTCCTGTTTGAGTTTTGTTCTAGTATCATAGTTATTTCCTCACTGGCTGTGATGTGTCTTGCTCAACCCATCTTGCTCACAGTCAAGCCTAAGTCTTTAGAATGATGCAGGCGGCCATCCCCTTCTGTCTTCCTCTCTTTCATTCTGCTGCTGTATATACTGGCCACCCTGTTCTTCATTGAAAATATGAGTCACACTCTTTCTTCTTGGCCTTTATTCTTGATGCCCACACTGCCTGGATTGCTCTTCCTTCAGGTATTTGCTTGGCTTTGCTCAAATGCTACCCTCTGAATGAGCTCTTTCCTTCTTCCCCTGTGTAAAATCGTATCCCCCAGAACTTCTTGTCCCTCTTTCCTGCTTTATTTTTCTCCATGACTCTTAACACCATCTGATATATAACATTATTTATTACTTCATTGACTCTCTTCCCTTGACTGAAATGTAAGCTTCATGGTCAATTTTATGCACTGCTGTATTCTCAGACCCTAGAAGAGTGCCCAGAACATAGTAGGTACACAGTATTTGATGGACAAATGACTGAATTAACACTGCATCACCTATTCCAGTTACAGTGTAACCCCCAAGCTTAAAGTGTCCATTTTCTTTGAACTCTTGAACACAAGCATGGAGCACAGAGCATCCGGTAGCACTGATCATTAAACCATAACAATAAAGGGACCATATAGACACGTACAAGCCTTTGAGGTTTTGCTTACAACTCTCCTTTAACTCATTGTCTTTTCTTCTTCATTGGCTATTTCAGCTATGTCACAGGCAACTTGAGTATTGAATCCTAGGTTCTTAAAAATCTTTGGATAAATATGGGTGTTCACTACCTCAATATTATACAAATTCAACTTTTTAAATGCCAGTGTAGAATTTCCAAAATATATGGCTGTTTTTTCCTAAAGTCATTTGAGATTTTACAGCATTACTACAGATGTGCAAGTGGAACATTTTCTGCACGTCTACCTTTCTCCAATGCTCTTGCTTTCTCAAGAAGCAACTTAAAAAAAGGCACCCCAACATTTCAATTACAACATATTTTAGTTGAAAACACCATATTCACATCACCTTTAGATGCCCTCCGAATTATCAAACTTTTATTTCTTTTTCATTCTTGGTGACTCCCAGTAGTTTTAATTTACCCCTAAAATGAACACACAGAATTTAGCAAGTTGCAGTATCAGAATATTTCAGTATAAAATATCCTAATTTTTCTCTAGAGTAAAAATACACCCTAAACTTTGCATCTTTGAGTGACTCCACAGAGAAGATCCAAATTACCTTCTTTTCAGTCGGTTGGTAGTAGGGGTCCAAGGACACTGGTCCCAGGCAGGCAGGGGGACATCCTGGTGGATTCCCAGGACTGACTTACTTTAGACTAAGAATGTGTCTGAGGCAGTTGGGAGCCAAGGCCTCCATTAGCATGGGTGTGTCCCCTCAGCACCTGCACACAGGCAGGGGGAATGCTCCCCTGGGAGGTTCTTGGTGGCCCCATCCCCAGGTCCGTCTCCTTCTGCCTCAGCCCAGCTCCCCATGTGAGGTTCACCAAATGAGCACATTCTCATCTGAGTGCAGACTAAGGTAGGAAGGGAGAGCCTGCTTTCCCCCTCATTCCTTCATCTTGGCCAGGTCCAGGAAAGCAGGGAAGCTAGCTTTCTTTATTGTTCTTGGCCACATTGACTCTCAGGGAGAAGATTATCATACCAGAGCTCCTAATATTTTGCCAACTATTCATCCCTTGCATGTCCCCAGCATAATAAATTTGCCTCAAATTAGCACTGACATCAGCCCGTCTTTCACACCATATTTTTACCACCCCATCTTTCCCTAAAGGAAGGGGAAATGGAGGAGGCTGTCCATTCCCCCATTATTTCTAACATTATAACCACAGAAGCTTTGGACAAAAGCCAAGATTCCCAATAGATTTAAACCACATATGATGTTTTTTAATGCTTGAAACATTGGCAAGGTTTCAGGCACGCTGTCAACCTTTCCCTGATGTGTGACAGTTCAGAAATGCTATCTTTTACCAAACCAGATTATGCCTAAAAGCAAGCATAGATTTAATATGTGGATGGCATTATCTTAATATCATTTCACTTTAGTGTCCTTAGGTAACATAGATCACTCTGAAAATGATGAAACTTACAGTTATCAATTTTTTCCCACCACATTCAAACATAAGCATGTAGTTATCTTTCAAACATAAGTTTTTAAAGCTCCCATACATTTTAACCATCATTTTCTATCTTAGTCAAATACTTAAAAACTTTCTGTTTTGGAGTAACTTAAGATTTATAGAAAAATCTCCAAGATAAGGCAGAGAGTTTCCATATCCACTTGCCTGGTTTTCCCTTTTGTTAACATCTTACATCCCATGGTACAATTAATTGTCCGTACTAAGAAACCAGCAAGGGCATATTACTATGAATTAAACTGCAGACTTTTCAATCAACTTCTCTTGATTTTCTATTTGATCCTTACAGAAAATAATTTTTCAGCCATTTTCCTTATTAAAATAAAATACAGCTCATTACTTAGCATTCATCTCAGAAAGCTCCAGAGCCTACTGCTTTTAAGGGGAAAGGTGCTGCACACACACTTAAAAACAGTTTTTCACAGTTACAAGCTTAAAATTAGTTTTCTATCATGGGCAGATTTTTTAATTAGTATTTTTCTAGGGAAGAGCCGTAACCATGGCACTTCGTTATCCCACTACATGCAGAACTGCAGGCGTCCGTGAGGCCTCCCTTTTACGTGGGTGGCCCCGTGGCTTGGGTCCCACCTACCTGGAGTAGCTGCCCTCGGCCCTCTCCCATTTCCTCCCCCCTGGAAATTCTCAGAACGATCCTGTTGAGGCTTCCAGGGTCGCTGGGCAATTGCCAGCCTCACCCCCCAGCCCGGAGCGTGTGTGCCCGGATGTAAGCGCTCACAGCGCCTCCGTAGGAGGCTCCCACCAGGGGGCCCTCGGTGGGAGGGAGGCTTTCATCTCCGTTCTTGGGAGGAAGCCTGGGCATCGCTGCCCTTCGGAGAGAGCTAATGGAGGTAGCTAGGGAAGGGTATGTGGGCCTTTTCGGATGGCGACTGTTTTTAGTTCAGTGCCCAACCGCCTGGGCTCACAGAGGCAGCGGGCAGCTCCACTGCTGGTCATCTTTGCTCGCCTTTCAGCAGAGCGCCTGGGGGCTGCGTGCCCGGGAAGGTGCGGCTGCCATCCTGGCCATCCGCATCAGTCCTCTTCCCCCGTCACACGAGCCCCTGCAGAGCCTGAGCCCTGGCCTCCATCTTACTTCTGTGTGGTTGTCACAACAGATGGCAATGTGGTTGCCAGAAGAATCTTAGTAGGATAGGTGAGCGTTATTCTGTACTGACAAGGGGCTCAGAGAGAAGGCAAGGAGATATGGCAGGGTCCTCGGTGGACACGTGACTTCCCAGGTTCCCTGGGGTGGCGGGGGTCACGCAGTGAACTGCGGACGATTCTGTCCTCAGGGAATGACGAAAAGACGGCTCACCTGTTTTATGGGGTGCTTGTGTTTTTTATTTTTGTTTTTCTTTACCCTCCTGAGTCCTTCCCCACCCAACTGTCTGGAGAATCTGGCTCAATGCCAGCCTTCCCAAAGATCCAAGTCATTGAAGAGAGAGACTTCTTGGGTATTTACAATGAGTCTGGGGGAAATGCCGAGGAAGCCCGCAGGTGCATCCCCCAAAAGGGCCAGGCTTTGGGTCTGACCAAGGTCCACTTTTGCGGTTTCCTGGCCTCTTTTGTCAGATAAAAAAGCTGACATGCAGAGTAGGGGGCCTCCCTGAAGTGTCCTGGGCAGTAAGTAATGGATCATGGATTGTATCATCATCTTCAGCAACAGTCACAAGAGCAGCTGACATTCCAAAGACTTACTACACAGCAAGCGTTACACTGAATATTTCACACACAGTATTTTATTTAATCCTATGAAAAGGTGGCAGTGTTAATCGTATTCTTCAGATGAGGAAACGGGCACAGAGCATTTAAAATCCCTCAGCTAGTAAGCAGAGTTACTGGGATTTGAACACAATTGGGCTCTTTGGCCCACTCTTCTAACCTCTTTGCTCTGATTTTATGGGCAAAGCTTCTAACTACCTACAGCTCTATCCTCTCAAAAAATTTTTTTTCCATTACACTTTATAACATGTTACCAGTCACAAGGGCTTTTATTTTCTTTTCAGAGTTTACTAAAAATCTCAGTTCCTGAGCTAGTAGTGTAGATATCATTCTCTCATCCAGTGATACCTTCTCTGGAAAATAAATTCAGTTTAGTGTGAGTCACCTGCACAGCCAATATTTTGATAACTTAACGATTTGAAAACTGACATGTCCCTTCATATTTTATTATCCTGAGAGCTTCTGAGAGATAATCATGTAATTCTGTTTCGAAGTGATAATCTAAAGCCAGGGCACTCCTTACACTGTCTGAATCACTGGTGAAGTTCTGGTGCTGCCTCCGAAGGGACCTCTGGATTTCCCCTGACCTTGACTTCTGTTCACACTGGACGCTGCCTTTGGCATCTTTTAGTTAATCTGGGTGGGTTCTTCAAAAAAGAGCCAGAGAGTAGATGGAAGAGGGGTCCAGACCCAGTTTAGCTTTTGCCCACAACCTAGACTAGGGAAACTTCTGAGAGCCTTGTGCATGCTGGGGGAGGAAGTGTAACAGAGGGGAATATAAAGCTGTACCAAATGTTCTATTTAAAAAAAAATCTTTGACTTTTAAAAATCTTTGGCTTAGTTAAATATAGCAGATTTAATAATAAAATAACATTACCTTTATTTTACATGGCAAGCATATAGATCTACATTGAATATAGTTTTACAGTCAAATACCAATCTAATACCGGGACAGAAGAGTATTCAGATAGATAAATGATAAGTAGGAATCCAAAATGTCATCAAAGTTTTACCCTGCTTTTGATTACTACGTGACTGTTGTTCCATACTTTTAATTTTGGGAATTATTTTTCTATTTCTCTTATGCTTATAATAGGGGGTAGAATAATGCATCATTGTGACCTCAACATTTCCATATGTAAATATATATATCATAATGAGTCCCTTCTACAACTATTATTAATAAGTCTCTGCATTATCTCCAAGTCACTGGGTTAACTTATTATATAATTTACTTCCCATTTTAGTTGGCTATACTATATTAGCTACATATATCCTCAGAATGTAATCAGCAATGATACTAGAAATTAGAAATGATTTGTTCTGGAAGCTCAGCTATTGACAGGCTTCATGGCCTTTAACTGAATCTCATACAACATTCAACTTCCCATTTCCTGCAATAGACACGGCTCTCCTGAAAAGTGAGAAAATATTATTTTGTATATTTAACTACTGAATATACTGAGTGTGAATTCTAGCTTCACTGTTTGTTAATTGTATGAGACATTTATTCTTTCTGAGGTTCCATTATGTCATCAGCAAATAGGGGAAAACAGTACAGCGCTAATAGAGTTTTGAGAGAATTAAGTGAGACTGTATGAAAAGCATGTATCTGAAGTGCCTGGCACTTAGACATTAAATAAATCGCTCCCTTCTTATGTAGGAGGGCTGAATGTCCAAATGATGGTGAGTGCACTTGTGCCCCTAGCCTTAGCAGCTGAGTGATAAAATAATCAACCTTAGGCTTTTTAGCAATGACCTTATACAGCTTTCCTAGATGATCTGAAAATACTGAATTTTCTCTGCTTTGTGTGTAGATTTTTAACAATGACCTTACAGCTTTCCTAGATGATTTGAAAATACTGAATTTCTCTGCTTTGTGTGAAACCAAATGGCAAGATGTTGCTAATCAAGGTTTTCATCCACGCAGGTCAGAAGTTACATCAAGAAAGCTCGAACTGAAGGGGCTCAAATTCTGTGTGGTGAGGGGGTGGATAAGTTAAATCTTCCCCTCAGGAATCAGGCAGGCTACTTTATGCTTCCCACAGTGATAACAGATATTAAGGATGAATCTTGTTGCATGAAGGAAGAGATATTTGGTCCGGTGACGTGTGTTGTCCCCTTTGATAGTGAAGAGGAAGTGATTCAAAGAGCCAACAGTGTTAAATACGGGCTGGCAGCCACAGTGTGGTCAAGCAGCGTGGGCCGTGTTCACCGGGTGGCTAAGAAGTTGCAGTCAGGCTTGGTCTGGACCAACTGCTGGCTTATTAGAGAGCTGAACCTTCCTTTCGGGGGGATGAAGAGTTCTGGGGTAGGTAGGGAAGGAGCCAAGGACTCTTACAGGTTCTTCACTGAAATCAAAACCATCACTGTTAAGCACTGACCTTGGCTGAAGGAGAAGCTGTTGTGGTCGCTGTCCAGCTGCAGAGAATTGGTCGTCCAAAGTAGTGAACAGAAATCCTGGCATAATTTCCAGCCACATCTTGACTCAGCTGAAGGTTATCTCTAGCTTATCCTCAGTAGTTCGTACTTTCACCTGCTGTGGAAGAGATTCTATTTAAAATGTGGAATCAAGGAAGAGAGGACTTGTGAAAAGGAAGGCACAAAGGAAGCAGGATAATGATCAGGTTCCAACTATGTTGTGTCTTCATAGTATGTTGTTTTTTTCATCATTGTGATTGAATTCAGAGATACTTTGTTTTTTTAATTTGTGAGTTTATAGAAAAAAAATATCTACAAAGCCAAAGAGGAACAAATAATCATAGTTTCTTTCCTTTGGTGGGTTGTTGAGATGGCTTTCCCATTACCAGCCACTAGCATGGCTAATTGGTAATTAATTGTACCTCATTTGTAAGAGGGCCATAAATGCTATGGACAAACATAATATGGAATTTGTCGTGAGAAGGCATAACTTGATCAGTTAACTAAATGTATCTGTATAAGGACAAAGAAAAATAAAATAACTACTACTGGAGGAAACTTGGAACAAGAAGAGGAAATAGTTTGATCCATTCCTATTGTGGAATCTAAGCAATTCAAATTTTTAGTGTATGTTTCCCAGCAGGTGTACAATTTCCTAATCCTGAATGAATAAATGTTAAGCAGTTTTAGTAACCAGTATGATATACACCTTCTTCTTGAATTGTCTTTTATTCCTCCTTATCCCCATTCTTTTAGGACTATGGTCTTTATACAATGCAACAAAGGTATTTCCAGCACCCTTTTCTCTGGATTCCCCCAGTGATTAGAGGAGAGAACTGAAGTTTATAGAGATTAAGTGGCATGATCACTGTCACACAAATGCTATGCAGCAGGGATAGGATTCAAACCCAGGACTGTCAGACTCCAGAGCCATGATCTCTGATCACTTCATCCGTGCTTTGGGTTGTGCTCCGGAAGCAGCCATGTACTTACGGCTCATGGAACACATCATGTTGGGTCCCCTCTGTGTCTCCCTCCTGCTTTGCCTCTCCCCTCCTCACTCCTGCCCCACTCCACTCAGCCATGCAACCCAGGAACTCTGGTATGGCCCTTTCCACAGTGACCACAGGGATCTGATTGCAGGTCTGACTCTGTGACTGGACAGGAATTGCTGCTGGTCAAGGCAGGTGTTACTCCCCTCTGAAGTCTTGATTCACAGCACACAGAAGGTGCTCAAAAATGATTCCTAGGAATAGAGTGAGGTTTTCCCGGTGTCCTGGGATATTTGTTGCATAGTATACGGAGGGATTGGGTTGAGGCACACAAAATAATCTTTATCACTTTGTTCAGGGTTTTGGCTGTATTGGCTTGATCACAAATGCTGAAAAATATAAGCCCATTTGAGGTCAAGTGATGGTGTCAGATCATATCTGGTTCCTAGCTTCTATCTCCCCTTCTCTCTCCTTTTCTCATCTTCCCTCTTTCCTCACCAAGGCCCCTGGAACTTGATCAGTTAAGCTCAGACCAGTTCTGAGTGTCAGTAGGAGAAATGTCAGCAGCTCCAGATTCTAAGAATCCAGGCCCAAGTTCATCCTCACTTCTGAGACCTAAACCAGATTTGATACCAAATTCTGGCTACTGAATGTCTTTGCTGCCTATGCCTGAATACCCATCTCCCTCCCTACTTGCTTGCCTGGGAGATTTTTCTCTCTAGGACTTGGAGCCAGCCCTACTCTGTCACTTCTTGTCTGGGCTCCTGACTTGGGGAGGGGCCTGCTTCCTGTTGCCATTTCTCTGGGTCTCTAAAAGCTCCTCCTGGGCTCACAAGGCAGTTTCATTAATGCATATTTGGCCAAATACCATCCTTTCTCACCCTAGCACAATCCCATTGCTCATCTGGTAGAATCAGTGGCTATAATGTCTCAGCACCCAGTTGTACCTTTCCTCATTTATTATAGCCTATCCAAGCAGGTGAGTTTAGTTCAAAGAAGTCACCGCTCCCAGACCATCCCAGACTGTCTCAGGCCCCACATCAGCTAAGGGTGCCATTTGGGTTTGTGCCTGCATCATGACAGAGTCCCACCAGGGCAGTGTCTCCGCAGCTCCAGGGCTGCTGGGGCCCCAGCCACGCATTCTGTGTTTAGAACTGATGATGAAGAAAATCAGGGGGAATGGTCACAAGTATTACAATTTACAATTGTAAATTGATTTGGGGCCTGAGACAGTCTAGGATGGCCTTGGAGGGGTGACTTCTTGTAACTATACTCACCTACTTGGTTAGGCTATAACAAATGAGGAAAGGTCCAACTGGGTGCTAAGACATTATAGCTACTGATTCTACCAGCTGAGCAATGGGATTGTGTAGGGTGGGAAAGGACAGTATTACAATTAGAATTTGAAATTTGTAAAGTTTTATTTCTAAGCTGAATGATGGGCACTTGTGTGTTCATGATACTACTTCATGAGTGGAAATGTTACTGGAGATGGGTCCTGGTCTCACTGCGAGAAGGAATTCAAAACCAGATGCAGAAAAGCTGTTGAGCATTAAGATTCTATTTGGGGATTCAGAGTTGAAAAGAAAGAAGAGAGTACAATCCACAGCTGGGGAGAGGGCAGACTCAGAGGGGGTTGTGCAGAGAACAATAGGGAGCTTTTTTTTTTATATGAAGGGAGATAAATATTTAGCAAATGAGATCAGGCTTCACAGGGGACAGGTGGACTATTCCTGGAGTTTGGGCTTTCTCCACCCTCACGTGGGGTGGAGGGATATGACTATATTCAGTCCCCATCGGAACTGTCAAGGCATGGGGTGGTGTGATTTTTACTATGCTAATGGAGTGGGGTGAAGTTTGGGTCAATTTCTCCCCTATGTTGAAACTAGCTGGTTTGGGCCAGTGTGTTATTTATATACCACACTCCAGTGTTGTAGTTGGCACAAAGCCTGAGATAACTCAGGATCTTCACATGCAATTCAGAGGAGATGGATGGAAAGGCAACTCCACCTTTAGAAATCCACTAAAAATTTTCACCACCCAAGGTAAAGACCTCTTTCCTTTGATAGTTATGAACTGTCCACCTATCCTAAAAAGAAGCCTGTCTGTGATCTATTCACACACAGAAATGTAGAGTTAGTCCCCCATTCAGTGATGGGTCTCACGGGTAAACTGTTCTTCCAAACCATAAAAAATGATTTGCTAACTACCTATAATAATTAGTCAATATGGTCTTTATTAAAAAATTAATGATCAATCAAGGATCATCAAATATTTGGTAAAAGAGGAATACTAAGATGTATGAAAGAGCATCTAACCATGGGAGAAACAGGTAAGAGAAAGAAAGAAAACTTTCAAAATTGAATGATTCAGATGGGATTAAAGATGGTGACGTGAGAGGAAAGACAGAGGCTTCCTCCTAAAACTGGATACAATTAGAAAATTTAATTGGCGCAACTAATCCTGAGAGAGCAACAGGAAAGAGGACAGCATCAGACTGCACACACCTGGAGAAAAGAGCAGACCTCAGTAAACGGGGTAACGTACCAGAGCTGTGGCTCCGTGGGACCCGAGCCCCTCCCCAACCCCAGCTCACCGGTGGGAGGAAGAGAAACGGAGCAGGGAGGGAGTGGAAGGCCTGGGACTGCTGAATACCTAGCTCCAGAGATCTGTGCTGGGAGCACAAACTTACATTTCATGGTGCTTTCATGAGACTCGCATGACTACCGGGTTGGAAAGTTAATACAGGCAGAGTTCCTGGGGAGACTGGGATTCCAGCTGCTTGTGGAAAGCAGGGATCCATAGCTGGCTGCTCTGGCATAAAAACTTATACCTGTGTGACTGGCCCGCTGGCTCAGGCAGTGGAGACAGACACAGCAGCATGGAGGTGGGGAACAGCTCTTTCCTACCCTCAGTACCGCACCCCTGCGACCCCCGACATTGCTTCAGGGGCTCAGCAGCTCAGAATAGAGCTTCTGGACACTAGAGGGCGCCATATACAAACATGAAACGCCAAAGGAACCTTGTCCAGAGTAAAATTGTTAATACAACTCCCGAGAAAGATTTAAATGATATGGACCTCGTGATTCTTCCTGAAAGGGAGTTCAAAATAAAAATAATCAACATTCTAATGGAGGTATGGAAAGAGATCCAAGAACTCAGGAATGAATTCAGGTCAGAGATCCAATTGTTGAAGAACACAATGGAGGGTATTAAAAGCAGGTTGGATACGGTGGAGGAGACAATAAATGAAATAGAAACTACAGAAGAGGAATACAAAGAAGCTGAGGCACAGAGAGAAAAAAGGATCTCTAAAAATGAAAGAATATTGAGAGAACTGTGTGACCAATCCAAGTGAAACAATATTCGCATTATAGGGATACCAGAAGAAGAAGAGAGAGAAAGGGATGGAAAGTGTCTTTGAGGTGGTAGTTGCTGAAAAATTCCCCAATCTGGGGAAGGAGATAATCTCTCAGGCCATGGAGATCCACAGATCCCCCTACACAAGGGACCCAAGGGAGACAACACCAAGAAACATAGTAATTAAAATGGGAAAGATCAAGGATAAGGACAGACTGTTAAAAGCAGCCAGAGGCAGAAATAAGATCACATACAAAGGAAAGCCCAGCAGGCTAACATCAGACTTCTCAGCAGAAACTTTACAGGCCAGAAGGGAGTGGCATGATGTACTTAATGCCATGAAGCAGAAGGGCCTGGAACCAAGATTACTTTATCTGATGTGATTATCATTTAAATTTGAAGGAGGGATTAAACAATTTCCAGATAAGCAAAAGCTGAGAGAGTTTACCTCCCACAAACCATCTCTGCAGTCTATTTTGGAGGGACTGCTATAGATGGAAGTGTTCCTAGGGTTGGAGACCTGTCACCAGTGGTAGTAAAACCATGGTAGGGAGGGTGGAGCAGCTGATTGCAAGGCAAATGCAAAATTAAATTGACTATCCCCAAAGTCAATCAAGGGATAGACAAAAAGTACAGAATTTGATACCTAATATATAAAGAATGAAGGAGGAAGAAAAAGGAGGAGAAATAGAAAAGAACCCTTAGATTGTGTTTGTAACAGCATACTAAGTGATTTAAGTTAGACTCTTAGATAGTAAGGAAAGTAACCTGGAACCTTTGGTAACCACGAATCTAAAGCCTGAAATGGCAATAAGTACATACCTATCAATAATCACCCTAAATATAAATGGACTGAATGCACCGATCAAAAGATGTAGAGTCACTGAATGGATAAAAAAACAAGACCCATCTATATTCTGCTTACAAGAGACTCACCTCAAACCCAAAGACATGCAGAGACTAAAAGTCAACGGATGGAAAAACATATTTCATACAAACAATAGGGAGAAAAAAGCAGGTGTTGCAGTACTAGTATCAGACGAAATAGACTTCAAAACAAAGAAAGTAACAAGAGATAAAGAAGGACATTACATAATGATAAAGGGCTCAGTCCAACAAGAGGATATAACCATTATAAATATATATGCACCCAACGCAGGAGCACCAGCATATGTGAAAGAAATACTAACAGGACTAAAGGAGGAAATAGAATGCAATGCATTCATTTTAGGAGACTTCAACACATCATTCACTCCAAAGGACAGATCCACCAGACAGAAAATAAATAAGGACACAGAGGCACTGAACAACACACTAGAACAGATGGACCTAACAGACATCTATGGAACTCTACACTCAAAAGCAACAGGATACACATTCTTCTCAAGTGCACATGGAACATTCTCCAGAATAGACCACTTACTAGGCCACAAAAAGAGCCTCAATAAATTCAAAAAGATTGAAATCCTACCAACCAACTTTTCAGACCACAAAGGTATAAAACTAGAAATAAATTGTACAAAGAAAGCAAAAAGGCTCACAAACACATGGAGGCTTAACAACACGCTTCTAAATAGTCAGTGGATCAACGACCAAATTAAAATGGAGATCCAGCAATATATGGAAATAAGTGACAACAACAATAAAAGCCCCAACTTCTGTGGGACGCAGTGAAAGCAGTCCTAAGAGGAAAGTATATAGCAATTCAGGCATATTTAAAGAAGGAAGAACAAACCCAAATGAATAGTCTAATGTCACAATTATCAAAATTGGAAAAAGAAGAACAAATGATGCCTAAGGTCAGCAGAAGGAGGGACATAATAAAGATCAGAGAAGAAATAAATAAAATTGAGAAGAATAAAACAATAGAAAAAAATCAATGAAACCAAGAGCTGGTTCTATGAGAAAATAAACAAAATAGATAAGCCTCTAGCCAGACTTCTTAGGAGAAAAAGAGAATCAACACACATCAACAGAATCAGAAATGAGAAAGGAAACATCATGACGGACCCAACAGAAATACAAAGAATTATTAGAGACTACTATGAAACCCTATATGCTAAGAAGCTGGAAAACCTAGAAGAAACGGACAACTTCCTAGAAAAATACAACCTTCCAAGATTGACCAAGGAAGAAAGACAAAATCTAAACAAACCAATTACCAGCAAAGAAATTGAAGTGGTAATCAAAAAACTACCCAAGAAAAAAAACCCTGGGCCAGGTCTATTTACCTCAGAATTTTATCAGATGTACAGAGAAAATATAATACCCATTCTCCTTAAAGTTTTCCAAAAAATAGAAGAGGAGGGAATACTCCCAAACTCATTCTATGAAGCCAACATCACCCTAATACCAAAACCAGGCAAAGACCCCACCAAAAAAGAAAACTACAGACCAATATCCCTGATGAACGTAGATGCAAAAATACTCAATAAAATATTAGCAAACCGAATTCAAAAATATATCAAAAGGATCATACACCACGACCAAGTGGGATTCATTCCAGGGATGCAAGGATGGTACAACATTCGAAAATCCAACATCATCCAACACATAAATAAAAAGAAAGACAAAACCCACATGATCATCTCCATAGATGCTGAATAAGCATTCGACAAAATTCAACATCCATTCATGATAAAAACTCTCAGCAAAATGGGCATAGAGGGCAAGTACCTCAACATAATAAAGGCCATATATGATAAACCCACAGCCAACATCATACTGAACAGCGAGAAGCTGAAAGCTTTTCCTCTGAGATCGGGAACAAGACGGATGCCCACTCTCCCCACTGTTATTCAACGTGGTACTGGAGGTCCTAGCCATGGCAATTAGACAAAACAAAGAAATACAAGGAATCCAGATTGGTAAAGAAGAAGTTAAACTGTCACTATTTGCAGATGACATGATATTGTACATAAAAAACCCTAAAGACTCCACTCCAAAACTACGAGAACTGATATCGGAATACAGCAAAGTTGCAGGATACAAAATTAACACACAGAAATCTGTAGCTTTCCTATACATTAACAATGAACCAATAGAAAGAGAAATCAGGAAAACAATTCCATTCACAATTGCATCAAAAAGAATAAAATACCTAGGAATAAACCTAACCAAAGAAGTGAAAGATCTATACCCTGAAAACTATAAGACACTCTTAAGAGAAATTAAAGAGAACGCTAACAAATGGAAACTCATCCCATGCTCTTGGCTAGAAAGAATTAATATTGTCAAAATGGCCATCCTGTCCAAAGCAATATGCAGATTTAATGCAATCCCTATCAAATTACCAACAACGAACTGGAACAAATAGTTCAAAAATTCATATGGAAACACCAAAGATCCCGAATAGCCAAAGCAATCCTGAGAAAGAAGAATAAAGTGGAGGGGGATCTCGCTCCCCAACTTCAAGCTCTACTACAAAGCCACAGTAATCAAGACAATTGTGGTGCTGGCACAAGAACAGAGCCACAGGCCAGTGGAACAGAATAGAGATTCCAGACATTAACCCAAACATATATGGTCAATTAATATTTGATAAAGGAGCCATGGACATGCAATGGGGAAATGACAGTCTCTTCCACAGATGGTGCTGGAAAAACTGGACAGCTACATGTAAGAGAATGAAACTGGATCACTGTCTAACCCCATACACTAAAGTAAATTCAAAATGGATCAAAGACCTGAATGTAAGTCATGAAACCATAAAACTCTTAGAAAAAAACATAGGCAAAAATCTCTTGGACATAAACATGAGTGACTTCTTCATGAATATATCTCCCCAGGCAAGGAAAACAAAAGCAAAAATGAACAAGTGAGACTATATCAAGCTGAAAAGCTTCTGTACAGCAAAGGACACCATCAACAGAACAAAAAGGCATCCTACAGTATGGGAGAATATATTCGTAAATGACAGATCCGATAAAGGCTTGACATGCAAAATATATAAAGAGCTCATGCACCTCAACAAACAAAAAGCAAATAATCCTATTAAAAAATGGGCAGAGGAGCTGAACAGACAGTTCTCCAAAGAAGAAATTCAGATGACCAACAGACACATGAAAAGATGCCCTGCATCGCTAATCATCAGAGAAATGTAAATTAAAACCACAATGAGATATCACCTTACACCAGTAAGGATGGCTACCAGTCAAAAGACAAACAACAACAAATGTTGGTGAGGTTGTGGAGAAAGGGGAACCCTCCTATACTGCTGGTGGGAATGTAAATTAGTTCAACCATTGTGTAAAGCAGTATGGAGGTTTCTCAAAATGCTTAAAATAGACTTACCATTTGACCCAGGAATTCCACTTCTAGGAATTTACCCTAAGGATGCAGCACTCCAGTTTGAAAAAGACAGATGCACCCCTGTGTTTATTGCAGCACTATTTACAATAGCCAAGAAATGGAAGCAACCTAAGTGTCCATTAGTAGATGAATGGATAAAGAAGAGTGGTACATATACACAATGGAATATTATTCAGCCATAAGAAGAAAACAAATCATACAATTTGCAACAACATGGATGGAGCTAGAGGGTATTATGCTGAGTGAAATAAGCCAAGCAGAGAAAGAGAAATACCAAATGATTCACTCATCTGTGGAGTATAAGAACAAAAGAAAAACTGAAGGAACAAAACAGCAGCAGAATCACAGAACCCAAGAATGGACTAACAGTTACCAAAGAGAAAGAGACTGGGGAGAATGGGAGGGTAGGGAGGGATAAGGGGGGGGAAGAAGAAAGGGGGTACTATGATTAGCATGTATAATGTGATGGATGGGGGAAAGGGGAGGGCTGTGCAACACAAAGAAGACAAGTAGTGATTCTACAACATCTTACTATGCTGATGGACAGTGACTGTAATGGGGTTTGTGGGGGGGGCTTGGGGTAGGGGAGACCCTAGTAAACATAATGTTCTTCATGTAATTGTAAATTAATGACAACAAAATAAATTTAAAAAAAAGACTTAAAAAAAATTGAATGACTCTTCTCAGAGAGCTTTGGGAGGAGAGAGTGGTCATACCTAAGAATTAACTACTTTGAAGAAGGAGCAAGAAAGGAATATGAAAGAGTCCTTGAAAGATTCAACACTGGTTCCCCAAATCAAACTAAAAAATCTGTAGAATTGAATTATTGGATGACTGTGAACTAAATTAGTCATTGGAAGATAAAGCTGAGAAAATAGTTGAGAATATATGGAATGACAGAGAAGGAAAATATCAAATACGAGTTGACATGGAGGATAGATCTAGGAAGATATTAATATGTAACTCATCTAAGATGAGGGAACAAAGATGAATAATCAAATAAATAATAAAAGTGATTTGCCCAAACTAATAAAAAAGATTTACAGATGGAAAATAGTCACCATATGGGAAGAACTAATCTGTTGAAATTTAAAAATTCCTGGTATAATGCTTGCAGAAAGAATTACCCAGATGTCTACAAAAAACGAGCCTAAGATTGTCATCATACTTTGTTTTGCATTCATAATATTGATGCTGGAAGATAATAGAACAAGACTTCAAAGTTCTCAGAGAAGATTATTTTGAACCTAAATTTTATAGGTAGCCTAACTTTTATTTAAGAAGTAAGGCAAAGTAAACAGTCTAATGAAAATTTCTCCTATCTACTCTTCTTGGTGTGACTTGGGGATATAATGCAGAACAAGGAAAAATTAGTCCAACAAACAGAACTGCACAAGGAATGAAAGGAGAAGAAATTTCAAATTGTCAACTGTAAAACAGGCTGAAAAAGAAGTTGGAAGGAAAACAGGAGGTAGTGATTGAAGAACAATAATTAGAAAAAATGTTTAATAATATGAGAGATCTTAGATATGTAAAAATAACCTATCCATTAAAAAAAGGAAACAAAATATAGTATTCAGAAGTCATGATAAGAGGAAGCAAACAAAACTGTGATGTAATTCAAAAAAAAAGAAGAGGTGTAAGTAAGAAGAATCTACTTTTCCATTATTTTTTGGATGGATATGTTGGGTAAGATAAAATCCCATTTCCATCTTTATGGGCCTTACATACTACTTGATGTAGCAATTAGTATTTATATAATCTTAATATTATGAATGTCTCTTATTGGTTTTCAATTTTAAAAGTCAAGCTATAGACAAAGTACAGAAAATTAAAATTCAGAACAGAGTGCAAAGGTTTCAAGCCTGGAGAATGATGTTAATTGGCTGACAAGTTAGGAAGACGAGAGGATGGGGATCCAGTGAACTACTACACTTATCTTATGGAACAGAGAGTAGGGCCATAACGTCAGAAGCTGATGAATTAAAAATAGGGATTTATGTGTATTATTTAAAGTTACGCTTGTAGCTATTGAAGATCTTAAAATGTTAATGTGACTGGTAGAAATTGGAAAGTGAAATGCAGATGGGCTGAGAGTACAAAATGTACTGAATTCATACAGCTTTCATTGTAGGAAACCGATAAATATTATTTGAAGTTGATAAGGCCAGAAACGCAGGCGCACACACGTACGGGTTAGTTCAATGGTATAGAAGAATTAAAATGAGAAGTATTTTAAAAAGGTTACTTCTGAGAAGCAGAACTAAAGATGCAGAGGAGGTTTTTAGTATAGCACACTCTCATCTGAATTATTTGGTCCTCTTGGAGTTCACTATTTTTCTAACATGTTGTGAACAGCCTTTTATAATTACATATGTATTTTAAAGCTCTCTTAGTGATGCCTTTTCACATGTGTGGGAATTGGAAAGGATGTGCTCCGTGTTATCCAGGGTTATTCCAGGGACCTCTGGTTGCCTTAAGAAAGCTGAGGTCCCCTGGTGTCTTGGGGAACTCAAGCTGATTGGACAGAACCTGAAACCTGCTGCAGGTGAAGTCAAAGGAGGAAGACTTCTCTAGTGCCCCTTGCACTGCCAGTCTGCTCAGCAGTGGGCCGTAGGGAGGCAGATCCCAGGACACCTCCTCCCACTGCACCTGCTCTTTCTCTGCAGCCCACACATGGAGGATGATGGTCCAGTGTAATTCACCTGCTTCCGGCCACCCATACTGGGTCTCCTAAACCTGAGTTAAGTCTTTCAAAAGAAAACTCCGAAGCCCAGCTTAGGTTCCTTCTTTGCTTTGGATTTGCTTATCTCCTGGGAATTTCTGGTGTCCTTTTCTTGGAAGTGCCTGCGGTTGCCTGTGACTCCATTAGCGCCGCTGGGTCCACCCTAGGGTATTTCAGGGACTAGTCACTTCGGGCTTTGCAGTTGGGCTTTCAGAGGGCAACTGTAAGAACCCATTTTGTTCGTGGGTCTCTAAGGCAATGTTCTGAGGGTGCCCCGTGTTCATCTGCCTAACAGTCCGAAGTGTTCACGTTGGCAACCTCGCTGCCACTCTCGTCAGAACCGGAGTCAGTGCTGACTCACCCCAGGGCCTCACCAACCATCAGAGTCACCACTCTGTAGTTCCTGCCAAACAAATGATAAACAGCCCTTCTGGGAAGAGTCAGATTTTCAATTGCAGCTGGCCGTCCTTCAGGCCTCGGGAATTTGCCCTGTCTTGTCTGTTGGCCGAGGATGTGCCATCCCCACTCTGATTGCACTTCCCCATCCCACACCTCCTCGTGATCCTCATCACATTCCTTGGTCCCACCTTACTTCAGGAGATAGCATGATACTACGACCTCATCTTATAATTGCCATTCCACTGTGACTCAATTTTCAGCAAAGCATCAAAATGTACTCTTTGTTACAAAAAAAAAAAAATCGATGACTGGTGGAGTCACTGAATCATAGTGAGATACATTTGCCAGGGATCTTGGGATCACCCTGGGTAGCTTCCCATCCTCAGAAGGACAACTGAGTCACAAAGAGGTTAAGTGACTTACCAAAGGCCTTATAGTAAATAGCCCTTCTAACTGGAACTGGAGGGACAGAAATATACAAGAATCAAGGAGTAGAGGTATTCTGAGGACAATGAAAAATAATTGCAAATTCTGGTATTTTGTAGTTCCCTCCCACATATGGTAAGCAGCTGGCCTCTGTCTCCACTGAGGACAAGATATGGGAGAAAAAAGGTTCTTAATTACAGTTTGAGTTTCTATAATAAAATTAGAAGTACTTTATTTTAATGTTCTGAGCTCAGAAAGAGTGAGTGGTGGAAGAGGGTGGACTTTTCGGGGGCTCTCTAAGCACAGGTGGTGCTCCGATCAGGGTGCTGGAGCTGCTGCGGACAGGGTGGGGGACCAATCTCCGAGGCTGTGTAGTTTCTGTGACAGCATGAGGCGGGGGGGCCCTCCTGCACCAGCTGCAGATTGCCTGCGTGGGAGCAGATTTCTGTGTGGCATCAAATGCTCTTGCTACTGCATTTCGTCAAGGTATTGGCGTATCAGATCCCAAGGTGTGCCACTGAGATATGTGCAGCAGAAGCGCACAGATTTCTAAATAGGAGAAATCTGATTTTTATACAGCAGCCTTGAGGAAGTGCAGCAAGATACATGCTTTTTCTCATTCATTTTAGGTGTCTTCGGGAAATGCACTCTCCCACTTAGCAGCAATAAATCACCAGAAAGCAGTTCCGAGGGGTTATTTATAACTCTGGGATCCTGTGGGCCACTGGCTCGGACTTGGATGGAGTGAGTTAGTGTTCTGAGGGCAGACTGAGTCCCATCATCAGCATGGATGCTGCCTGCTTCCCTGTGGAAGTGATCTAAACTGATTACTGAAGCACTTATTCTGAGCTGAGATGTCTGAGTTCCCTTCCCCTCCCGCTGACATCCTAAATAAAGGGAGAGAGTTCACATCTCCAGGATAGTAGTCACAAAAAATGTACTGCACCCTTTCCTGAGGATGTATTCAGTGCATTCTAATCTTGAGAAAGACTAACTCCTTGAACTTTAAGGTTAGAAATAATTAGATAAGAAAATCCCTTTTCTTGATTTCTTGTAACTATCCAAAATGATGAGTGGTGGAAAAATTGCTTCAGGTCAGACTTCTCACTCTTCCTGAACCTTTGCACCATATTGTTCATAGAAAGAATGTAACATCCCATGGTATGATAAGGTGAGTGTTGCTATTTCTGCCTTTGGACTGTTCATTTTTCTTTGCTATTATCATAAGCAAAGGGCCAGATAGCTACAGAAACCTAAAAAAAATGCAATGATTTCTTGGAACTAGTCAACATGCTCACCCTCTTATTCACCTCTCCTTTACTGCAGACAACACCTCTTTTGTCTTGGCAAACCCATTTTGAAAAAAAATGATTTAAATCTTGGCAGCAATAGGTAGATTTTTATATCCTATTTTGATTGCCTTAAGAAGGCAATCTATGAAAGAAATACTTAATTTTCAAGCTGTGAAGGATCTTAAGGTGGCCCAGCAATTTTTTTTTTTTAGTGATGTATGTACTTTGAGACATACATAGTCATCATCTCTCCATTTCACATAAAGTGCTCTGGAAATATTTCCAACACTCTTCCATTCTCCATGGAGTGCAAGCTCCTTGAAGTCAGGGGCTGTGTTTCATATTAGCCACATGCCAAGATATCTTTATCCCTATAGATCCTAGATCAGTGCTTAATAGTGGAGACTGAGTAAGTTTGCTGTACTGAATTTAATAAAAATTAAAATCATTATATGACTATGAATTGTCTTACGTCTTGGAGAAATAACACCCTTGTTTATGATGAAGCTAAAACCAAATTGTGATAATAATAATGTTAGTCTCTACTGATTCCTGAGTAAGCCTGCTCATCCCACTTGGAAGAATACAGAAGCCAGGTGTCATGCAAATCTGATGCCAGGTTCTTGTTTCTTAGCCAAGGGACATGGCCCAAGTAGTGGGGACCAGATACAGGGCCCTCAGATCACCACTCAGACAGGTGTGGTCTGGCCCAGTCCGTTGTTCAAGTGCATTGTATTCAGAGCTCATAAATGTAACTCCTTAGCACCACTTCCTGGGGACCTATGCTCCATGTGTGACTGAAAGGCTGTGGTGGTGTCGCCACTGCCTTATAACTCCTGGAATGAATCTTAGAATTTCTGGAATGTTCTCCAAAGTATACACTGTGATCTGAAAGAGTGTAAAACACTGCAGTTGAACACTTAGCAGAAAGAGTAGGTACCAATGAATTAATCTAATAAGAATAAAGTCAAATTGGGATCACAAACTAGCATTTTCATGGGAATTTAAAATCAGAAATGTACTCACTCAAATGTTTTGAATTAAACTCACTAAAACAAATTCATATCATATAAAATGCTGCCTTCTAAGGAGATGATCTGGCCATTTAATAAAGAGGTGACATCATGTCCAGAAAATTCTCTGGGGTCAGTGTTGGACATATCATCTACAACTTCTACTTTTAGTACCTAAAGACCCAAAGCCATTTTATCTTGATTCCTGTGTTAGTTTTGTTAATATGGAAAATGCAGAGTTTTGAATTTGATCTCGGCCTGAGAAACAAAAAATTAAGTGAAAAACATCTTTAATCTTGTTTATGTAGGGGAGAAAAACCTTTGCTCTACCTTCCTGAATTTTCTGTGCCTGTGGCCTGTAAATTAAACCGACAAAAGACAATTTAACAAGAGAAAAAGCACAAATTTTTTATTTTTAAATTTTATAAGCATGGGGACTCCACAGAAAAGAATGAAAACCCAAAGTAGCAGTTAGACTTGAGAAAGGGATGCTTAGGTACCATTTTAACAGAGGGTAATCAATTGTGGAAGTATAATTAAAGGAAGGAAAGGGGGTTTAGGGCTCTAGGAATGGTAAATTGTGGGAAGGTAAACATATGGGCAGGTAAGGGTTATGTAGTAAGGTTTGTAATGCAGAATCATCTAGATGCTGTCTCCATTCCCAGTGATGAGGGTTGCTCTCCTCTTCCTGGTGTGGGAGAGAATGGGGGACACTTTCAAAGGGGAACTTAGGCTCTGCTTTTAGTAGATAGGAGGAGGGCAGAGGGAGATCTTCCTGCATCTACTCTTCCCGGTTGCTTTCAGTTCAAAATAATCCTTATGCCAAAATGATCTATTGTGGGGTGGCATATTCTGATCCTCTTCTTTTCATATATTTTCCACCTCTTAAAGAAAATAAAACCACTACAGTCTAAGTGAAGACATATTTGGATGCTGTGTTTGGGTGAGCATACTCTAGGAGAAACCCAGTTGGAGGGTGAATAGTGTGGATGCTGTAGGTATTTGAGGATTCTAAACCACAGGGAGACCCTCAAGAGCCTATGTGCTCAGAAAGCAGCCTGTTACAAGGATAAAATGCAAGTGGGAGTATAAATTCCTCACTTTTGGGTTCCATGCTTATTCTAGAACAGAAATGAAGAAGTGGGTTTTAGCAGGTAGAGTCCTCATTTTAAGAAGGTCTATGAGTTAAGGAGCTGAACTCACCCGCAAGGGCTGACACAACTCTAACTTTCATTAGTCTATCATGATAAAGTGGACAGGAAGCTCAAGCCATGAGTGTAGAATTGGAACGCGACGTTTTTCAGTTTTTCTCAAGACGTTATATCTGAAAGGAGTCTTTTCAACAATGACAGAACAAAGATTTCATCAAATGTTTACTTTTAAATGATATACTTTCTATATTCAATAAGAACATTGTGAATGTTCATTACATTTACAGGATTTTACAATGGAACCCAGAAGAAAAGCAGACACTGGATAGAGCTAAATTAGGGAAAATGAAGGAAAAATGACTAAGAAATAGAAGCAAAATTAAATAATGTAAACTCATATGAATAAACAAACTATCAAGCAAGGTGGAAATTATCTTGGTTTGTTATTTCCTTTATGGGAAAATGTCAGGAAGATCTGAAGAAGCACAGGGTTTAGTTGACTGCTGAGAAACAGGCAGACTGGAATTCTAGAAAAAGAATTGCATTTATGGAGACATGTATGCATTTATAAGCATGGAAACAATTTTACTAAAATGTTTTTGTGATTATGTTACCCTTTTTTGGAGGGTGATTCCAGTTGTAAGGAATAGGTGTATTTTCTGGCGCTTAAAGAAGACAATTGCTTCTAAACAGATGTATCTCTTTGCCCAGCCTGAGGTAGTTGTGAGTGAATTGTGTCCAGTGTGTTTCCTTAAGCCAAGCACACTGAGGCAGGGTGACTGAAGCAGGTCCTGGAGTTTCGTGTTTAATTTGGGGACTCTCGCTCTCTTCTGTGGAGCCGTGGTTCATGGCGAATTTCGCAGCTTCATTTTCTTTGCTCCAGGAATTTCTAATCTCCTGTTAACTTTTGCTTCTCCTGTTAGAGATTTATTTTATTGTGTGGAGTTTCCCCGTTTTGGTATTATTCTTGACCTGATTTTTAAATGAACATAACTTTCCTGGATTAAGCAATCACATCCTTGAAAGCAAGCTTAATAGGAAAAACTTACTTTCATTTAACAACTTCTCAAGTCTTTGATCGTTTAAATTTGCAAACTGTTAAATTTATCTAGCAGGGTTTACCTTAAAAATGTCAGCATAGGATTTTAAAATGCAAATATTTCCATAGCTACCACCCACTATTCAAGCTGTGAAATGATGTCTCTGAACTAGCCAGATTTAGGGACACCCCAAGCCTGAATCCTGTTTGACCTGACTCACTGCAGACTCACTAGGCTCCCAGCGCTGTCTCTGCAGATGGAAAATACTGACCCTGAGAGGCTGCCAGATAGTAGCCTTGGCAGGCTCAGACGGAGTTGGTTGACCAAGGTCTGGGCAGTGCTGAAGCGACTGGCAAGCAGCTTTAGCCAATGGGAAATAGAAGCCTGAGCTGAACTAGTTATTCCCAAGTCCAAATCTTGCTCAGTCGGAATGACATTCATGAAATGCGTTCTGCAACTCTGGGGCCATGCGAGCAGCTCCCCTGAGCTTTGCATCCAGAGCTTCATTGTGATGGCAGAAAATCCTGGTGACATCTGCTTACCAGAGTTGAGTGGGTGGAGGTGGATACTTTAAAAAACATTATTAAACTCTCTAGAAGCTGACAGGTGGCCTGCAGTAGTAGCTGTCATGGTGTGTGATGCCTGCGTGGGCCCCTCGTCTGCACGTGGGGATGGGGTAGGCCTTGTTGCCTTCTCCCATTTTGCATTCCTTTCCCTCCACCTCCTTGTCTTTTTCCTTTTCTGTCCTGCTCCTTCTTTTTATTTTTTGGCACGTTTTGCACAGTAACTTTATTAGTGTGCTGATCTCTGGGTTTAAAAAAAAAATCTGCATCCTCAAACATTCTTTACCCACTCCGTGTCCCTTAGGTGTTCCTCAGATACCGTCGGAACAGCCTGTCCTCAGAACCCACCTCATGGGCTCTGTGGCAATCCGTGCACGCATTTATGTCACTGAGTATTGCTAAGTAAGATGAAGTGTTAAGATTATGGGGATTTATATTAGGTTACAGATTCTGGGACATTAAGTGAGGTGGCGTGACAGCTGATGTTCCCTGGCACAGTTTTCCAAGCTTGGCCTTTCTGCAACCTGTGCAATTTTCAAAGAAATGGCTGAGTGGTTTTGTTCTGGTCAAGTGACAGGGAAGGGGGACATATTAGGGGACAGTCACCTTATCTCCTCTTCAATTGGTGCCAAGAGCAGGAACAGAGAAAAAGAGAAGTCCAGCCTGGCTAGCCAGCCTTAGCATTGGCCTGGCACATGAGCTAATGTAGACGGAAAGGTCTCCTGTTAGCATAATTGCTAAGAGGGGTGGGGACACGGGGGTCTCTTTGCGGCCAGGTGTTTCCATACGCAGGGCTGCTCAGTATTGGGAAGAATTGATGCTTTTTCTTCCCCTGCTGCCTTGAGTGCCCTGGGGTGGGAGAGCTTTGGGCTGCAGAGAGGTACCCTGGTTGCTGGGCAGAGATGTAGCCATGGGAAGCTGTTCTCACAGGAATCCTGGCTGACTTCAGGGAGGGAAGATGGATGAGACCTGGTGAGATCTATCTGTGCACCCTGATCTAATCATCGTGCATCCTGGCCTTCTGGCTGATGGCTCCTGGTCTCTCTCAATCTGTGGACAGTGATAATTTCATCGGGTCGGAGATGGCTTAGAAATTACAAATGTTTCTTGATCAGCCAAGGAAATACATACTAAGGATGACAGTCTCCTCAAGTAGTGAAAATAAAATATCCCTCTAACCGCTAATTATTTTTTCTATTTGAATTGGAGCTCACAAATCCTGGTTAACATAGCTAGTTTTATTTACTAGTTACAGGACTCGGATGGGGTGTGAAAAGCCCTGGCCCGGGGGTTAGGAGAGGTGGTTCTGCTTGTAGGGTCTGTTATGACTGGAGCATGGTTTGATTAATTGTTGGCTAGAAAGAGCCAGGACCCTGCACTAGATATTCCCCAAGGAGTGGGAAGGTGCTGAAGGGCCAGATGCCCAGTAGAGCTGGGCTAGGAACTGAGAGCTTGCCTGTGCCACTGGTCACCAGGGGTTGGTCACTGCAAACAGCTGGAAGCAGAAGGGCATTTTTCTGGCAGCTGCAGATACTACAACTGGAAATACCAAACAAAAGAGGTTCCCAAATTATGGCAAGCAGAGGGTAGCCTTAGGACACGTGGTTGTTGACAGAAGGGCTCTGCTGGAATTAAGAAGTGGGGCTCTGATTCCCAGCAGGGAGATAGGAAAAAGCAAGATAGAATCCTAATGGTAGGCAGTGCTGGAGAACCAGGAAGGTGCTGTCAGCAGGCCTGGAGGCAAAATAGAGTCTTATCATAGTGATCTGCGTTTCTCAACTGAGGCACAAAATCAGGGTTAAACAAGTCACCACACTGATTTGAGCCTGGAGCTCCTTTAACCTCTTTTTCCTCAGCCCAAGGTGCTCAGCCCAGTGGGGCTGGACCTGTTCACTGAGTTCAAGCAGATGGTGTGCGTGGGGAGGAAGGGGAGGCGATGGAGTGAGAACTGGGCTGCAGAAGATGGGACCTCAACCTAACCTGATAATTCTTAGTCTAACAGGGCTATTGTGAGTTCAGCATTAGACATGATAGATTCAAGCATTTTCAAGAAGAAAATACAAATGAAAACAATTAGGTAAAATAAGAATGGGAGAACTAAAATTTCGTGAGAGAGATGCGGGGCTGTCTTCAACCTTGGAACCTTTTCCTGTGCTGTCTGTTCTTCGGCCAAAACACAAACACCCCTGCTCCCCGCCCACGATTCCTTTAGGTAACCCCTATGTATTCTAATTATCTTTCAAAACTCATTCCAATCCCCCTCTCCTGGGAAACCTTTTCTGCATTCCTGATCGGGTGACACCCTCCTTCAGAGTTTCTCAGAGCACTCAGCTGAGTTAGAATGACACACGGTTTTGCCTGATCAATTAATTATCTTTGATCCCTCCCACTGGAGGGTAGACTTCACAAAGGAGAGAACATGTCTGTCCTGTTTGCTGCTGGATCCCTAGAACCTAGCCCAGTGCCTGGTATATATTTCAGGGGTCCAATAATGATTTGTTGAATGACTGAATATTTTGAGAGAAATTGGACTTTTTTGTAGGTGTGACTGGGAGCATGATGGTCATACTCAGTATTGTAGAGCCCTTATGAAGATCAGTCATTTTGTAAACACATTTTAAAGACTCTCAAGGGACTTAGGAAACCAGATTGGAGGGAGTTATAAAGGATCTCCAAATTCTAGCAATTAAAAATATGCAAAAATGAAGATAAGTAGGTTCTTTAAGGAAATTTATAGGGCAAGTACATGGTACAAACTCCTACCTGATTTTTCCTTCTTCTTACCCCCTACACTCTGAATCCTGTCCCCATACATCTATGTAGATAAATATAATAAAAATAAACATCGAACAGATTCTTTAGGGGGAAATAAGTCATGCCCATAGGATATCCCTCAGTTGGTTTCCATGAACATTAGCCCTCTTTGGCTTCCAGCAGCAAAATCTAGTATTGGCTGTGATGTAAGTCACATAATCAACGGAAGGCTCAAGACCAGGCTTGACAATTAATAAGAACTGGAACATCTCTATGTAGCCAAAGCTACTACTCAGTTCTGCTTTCTTGTAGCTGTGTTTTTAGAAGCCTGTTTCATTTTTATTGTATTTGTCATGTTGTTCAGGTTTCAAAGTCTAGGAGAAAGCAAGTGCTTGGGTTGCTCCCAGTCCAGAGCATCTTCATTAATACCTCCACCAGACTTCCCAAGGGGAAGATGTAATGTTTTTGAAGGGAAATTGAAGTGTTATTTCCCCAAAAAGGAAGTAAGTGTTCTGGGAACTGTCAACAGATGAATGAGTCAATAAAATGTAGTGTATACATATAACGGAATATTATTCAGTCTCAAAAAATTATTCAGATTAAAAAAAAAATCTTAAAAATGATTGAAATTCTGGAACCTTGAAAACACTATGCTATGTGAAATAAGCCAGATGCAAAAGGGCAAATATTGCATGATTCCACTTATATAAGGCAGTGAGAGTAATCAACTTTATAGACACAGAAAGTCGGTTAGTGGTCACTACGGGCTGGGGGCAGGGGAAATGGGAGTTATTGTTTATGGGTACAGAGGTGCAGTCTGGGATGGGAAAAAAATTCCAGAGATGGATGGCATTGACTGCTGCACAACAAGGTGTATATAGTTAATGCCACGGAATTATACATTTAGTAATGGTTAAAATGGCAATCTATGTTATGTGTATTTTACCACAATAGAAAAAAAGAATGCAGAATAACCAAACTCAATCAGTGTCATGATAGAGATAATGAAAAGTCACGGTCATTGAAAGGAGAGGCCACCTGGGCATGTGTAGAGACAAGAAACCTGTCCTCAGGCCACAGTTCTTCTGTGTAATCTTGAGTAAATTACCAAACTTCCCTGAACTTCTTTTCCTCATGTGTGAAAAGACACCCTGGTCCCATTATCTACCTCATAAGAACTGGGTTATCTGTGAAAGTATTTTGTAAACTGTAAAATTCAGTAATGCTACAAATGAAGGAATGAAGAAGCCCTATGTAAATCGTTATTTCAGTAATCTGGATGATATGTGGAGACTGGCACTTTCTTAGGTTAGTATTCTGCAGGTGGCTGACTCAGGCAGATGGAAAGGGGCAGACTAAAAACAAGAGCAGGATAGGAGATGGTCATACACATGTTACAAAATTGAAATGGGCCTGACGTGTCCTCCTGAGCTGCTACTCCATGAAGTTTTTATAACCCTCAGTGCCTCAGGGGAAGCACTTCTGTGCCTCAGGGGAAGGCACAGAAATATCTATAACTTCAGTGAAGCAGTCTGTATTTCTAGGTGAATGTCTTTAAATGGCCTGCCAACAATGGAGTGGTTAATTACCAATAGGGAGTGCCTGTTGGATACATATGATCTGTTTCTGGTATGGGGTTTGGGCAAATACAAAATTGATTGATTTCAGGCAGAATTCCAAAGATTTGGCTTTAGAAACCAATGGTCTATGTCCCTGCTAACTGCCTATTTGCTAATGTGAGATGCACAATTACAGGATGAAAGCTGATTTGAATGCAAGACTACCCTAGTTGTCATCTGCCTAGATTAAACCCTTAGAGAGGATCCATTATAATGCAGTATAGTTTGTTCAACTTCAAAGGCTATTAGAAGCAATGCTAATAGCTTTACAGCTTTTGGGTAGAGTTCTCTATTCACTCATCAGGATGGCACTTGGCCACACACAGGGAGCCGGGTTCCAACCTCCTCCTGAGCAGGGGTTTGGGGCTTCAACTCTGGAACTTCTGAACTCTAGGTTCTAAAGCACATATGTCCTCCCAACACACTTGATGGCCACCTGGCTTCAAATACCTTCTCACAGGTATGTCCTCGAAGGTCTTATTCTCAAGATTTTATTTCTTTCTCTTGAATTTGGTTATGATATACATTTATGTATTTTATTTAGTATTTTTACTAAATACTAAATACATTCTGTAGGTTGGGAGCCGAAGGGGTACTTTTTATATATAGTCAATGTACCATGAGCCTGAGAATGGAATTTGGAATAGGTATTGTTAAATTGTGATTTTGATGCTTGGACATCCAGGGGACCAGGGAACCGTGATGGGGCTGCCTTTACAGAGCTTGGTGTGTCCTCCTGGGGCTGACGATCTCACAGGGGGCCAGCCCATCACCGTTTTTCCTCAGGGCAGCCTTTTAGCAGGAAAGGACATCATTACCATAGGACTAGTCATTTTTAAGGCATTGAAACAATTGATGTGCACTGACTTAAAGTATCCATATATCCAGTAATAGACAAACCAGGGTCGGGATTAAGGTTCAGGAGGAGAAGCATGGTAAAGTGGAAAATATGAAAGATACAGAAAGAAGGGCAGAGAGGGACAAGTAGGAATGAAGACAAAAGGGAAAGGAGGGGGAAACTGGATGCCCAAGAGGAAAAAAAGAGTAAGTGGAAAAGAGGTGGGGGTGGGGTGGTGAGCATGCTGCCTTCCCGTCTTCCGCTCCCTCTGCCAGGAATAAGCCTCCTGTCCCACAGCTGGCAGATTTCAGCAGCAGCAGCAGCAGGGCCTTGGTCCGTGATGGCATCTGGAGGTGGCAGCTGGCAGGCGGATGCGCCCTCAGGCATGTCCTCTCTGAACCGCTCCCTTCATTTGTCAGCTGCTCAGAGTCCAAGCCTGGCCTTGGAGCCTGCTCTAGTTTGGCCTGAGGGAAGCTCATTTTCAGTGAATACGTCACCTGGGAAAGCAGCCAGGTGCTATTCTTCTCAGGCTCTCCATACTGACTTTAGGACAAGGCTGCTATCAGCACATCTGATTTCCTTTTTGACATGGGGTGGTGGCATGCTGAGGAAAATTTTCAGCCAACCCCTTTGCTGTGAAGTAGGGAACATCAGTGAAAATCCCACATGGGAACATTTATAAATGAAAGGATTTTGACAACATTCTTGAATGTTCTTGAAGATCTGAAGAAAATATCTGTCTGACCTCCTGCATTCAAATGATCTGCCAAAAAGGTTTTGCTCCAGAGCACAAAATTAAAGTGGGACCTCTGAATTGTGAGATTGATGAATCCCAATTAGTTCTCTCTTTAAATAGCAATGTTTGGTGTGTGGTGCTATTTAGACACTTTCAGCACCCATTCTATTTATAAACTGCTTTTATAAGCATAGGATATAAAGGCTGAAAGAGACCTTAGAAATGCTGTAATGAGAGGAGCTCTTTCCAGTTCCAGCTCTGAAACCCGATTGTTCTTGACCTTGAATAAACCACGTAACTTCTCGGCATCTGATTTTCCTCCTCTGTGAAATAAAATACTTGAACTGACTGAGGTTACTTCAGTTCTCACACTCCTTTTTGTATCGTCCTACTGTTGTTTCACATGGGCTCTGAAGGATAAGTGTCCTGGCCAGGGCTGTCCCCTTAGTTGGTGAAAGGTCCAATCCAGTCCCCACCTCCTGCTTTTCCTGTAGTATGTTCACATACTTTGGGGTGTCATGCTGACGTGCTCACATGGGGGCCCAGAGAGCCAGAGCAGACCCACATCAGCTCTAGAGAGTCAACTCAAGATTGGGTGGGAAATGGACCTTATGCTAGAGCTTGCCATGGTGGTTCTCTATTTCTACCAGGAGACTAATGTCTCTGCCAGAGTAGAGTCCCTCTCACTTTGGAGAGAAGGAAGGCTTTTCATTCTAATCCGGACACTTCTCAAAGAAATTTGACATCTCATTTACACCTCCAGGCTGTTTTTTATCCCCTCAGTTTCTCCTTCTAAATGCCGACTGGACATATTCAAATAGGCAAGCCACTGGGCAGTGATTCACCATGTCAGGCATTGCTGTTACTCATGCCATGTCCCAACCCAAGTCCTCCTCCTTGTATGTTTTATATATCCATTATCATAGTTCCTGGCACTAGCTTATAACCAGTGGCCCAAGCCAGTCATATCCAGTTTATTTTTGATTCCTCCCTGTTCTTGACTGAAAGGGTATCTCGCCGTGACCCTCCTTACCCCAGAACGACTCAGGAGACATGGGCCCATGCAAGAGATATTATTATCTGAAAGAGAAAGTGGCTGCCCCAGGAGAGAGGGAGCAGCAGCTCGTGGGTGAGGAAGCGCGTTTTTAAGGAGTAGGGGTAGGGTGTGTTCTGCGTTGGTGATTGGATCTTAAGGGGTGGGCAACCATCTGGTCAGTGGTGATTGAATCTTAAGGGGTGGGGTTCTTAGCCCGCCAGAATTTGCCTTCATTCCCATCTTTTTCTTTTCTTAATTGGGCCTCTGGGGAGCTGGGGGTAGAATCTCATTCTCTAGCTACTTCCTGCCATACAGCGAGGCCATTGCTGTAGAGTTGGGGAACGGCGGGCATCCTGAGATGATTCGTGATGTCATCTAGGTGGTTTTGTTATTATTCGTGAGAAGGCCTTGATAGCCCTGGAGGAGTAACTGATTGACAGTATGGTTAGAAATTTTCAAAATTTGATTTTGAATGAATTTTTGAATAGGTTAATGAAGCAGGGAAGGAAAAGAAGAATAATAAAGGTAATAGGGGCTAGGAGGGGCAGGAGCCAATAGAAAGGGGTAAGGGAATGGATTGTTAGGGGAGTTTTCTAGGGGTTTGGAGGCTTGTTCATGGAGGTATTTTGCACCACCCTGGACGAGACCGGATTTGTTGGTGTAGAAGCAGCACTGTTCTTGGAGTAGGGCACATACCACCTTATGCAGCTGTAAGGAGGTCCTGTTTGGGTTGTAGAGTAGGTTACTGGAGGATTTGTACTCTGTGGAGTGGAAGGTGTAAGTGGTCTCATTGGGATGGAGGAGAATTGTGAAGAATGTATTTTTGAGGTCAAGGATGGAGCAGTAAGTAGAAGAGGTGGGGATAGTGGATAATAAAGTATAGGGGTTAGGGACTACTGGACGGATTGGAATAACAGCTGCACTGATAATTCTTAAATCTTGAACTAGCCTATAAGAGCCATTAGGTTTTTTGACAGCCAGTATCAGGGTGTTGTAAGCGGCATTGGCTGGTCATAGCAGCCGTTTGTATAAAAGTTCCCAGATAATTGGCTGCAGGCCCAATAAACTCTTGAGGGGCAGCAGGTACTGAGGTTGAGAGGGAAAAGAGGTGGGATCTTTTAAGTCTGATAATTACTGGGGGACAGGTGGTGATAGAGGGGCTGAGGGCATCCAAGACCACAGGGCTGACCAGATGGGGTGGCAGAGGAAAGGGAGAGGTAGGTGGGTTTACAGCGGGTTAGAGGACGAGTAAAAGTGGAATTGAAGGCGAGTCGGGGTTGAGGCGCGGTCCGGGAGTGAAAGTAATGGAAGCTCCAACCTTGTGTAATAGGTCTCTTCCCGTAAGGGGGATGGGACAATGGGGGATCACCAAAAAGGAGTGAGAGAGGGCAATGCCTCTAAGGATGCAGTGAAACATGGGAGTTTGTAAAGGTTGATAAGATGTGCTCTCTACCCGACTATAGAGGACTGTGGAAGGGAGGTAGGTCCCTAAAACTCTTGCAGGATTGAGTAGGTGGCCCCGGTGTCCAAAAGGAAAGAGATGGGCCTACCTGCTACCACAGTGGTTACCCTGGGATCCTGTACAGTGATGGTAGTGGTCGGGTGGAGGAGTCCCGGGCCCCCTCAATCATCAGTTGCCTGACCCAGAAAGTCCATGTGTGGAGTGTTAGAGCTGGATGGCCTGGCACCTCTTGGTGTGCGAGGACAGTCAACAACCCAGTGTCCCTCCTGATGGCACTTAGGGCATGGACCAGGGTGCTTCCAGGGATTTGGGCAGCCTCTAGCCCAATGACCCATTTGACCACATTTGAAGCATGGACCAGGAGGTCCTCCTGGCTGCTTCTTAGGAAGTGAGGATACCTGAGCACCAGTGGTTGGGGTAGGTTGAGAGGCCTTAGCCAGTGTTTGATATTTTTGTTTATGGGCCTTTTCATCTCTTCCATTATATACTTTGAGGGCCACTGCCAGGACTTCTGCCTGAGGAGTTAGGGGTCCCTTCTCTAGACCTCTAAGTTTAGCCTTAATGTCGGGGAAACTCTGGGTGAAGAAGTAGGTCATTAATAATTGTCTCCCATCTGGGGTCTCAGGGTCTAAGTTTGTATATTGTAAAAGAGCTTTGGTGAGGCGGTCTAGGAACATAGAAGGATTCTCATTTTTATCCTGAATAACCTCTTGGAGTTTTTCATAGTTAATGGCTTTATTGGCTGCCTTCCTGAGACCTGTCATGAAGCAGGTGATGAATTGATCTTGACTGGTGACTCCCCCTGCCGTATTATAGTCCCAGTTAGGTTCTCGGTCAGGAACCGCCTCAGCACCAATTGGATGAGCTGGAGTAGTTTGGTGAACCTCATCAGATGAGTTCTAGCCTGTTCCCAGACTCACCTATGCTCCTTGGGCAAAAGTGTGTTGGATAGGATCATGTGAATATCATGAAAGGTAAGATCATATGACTGAGTTAGGTACTGGAACTCTTTTATGTAAGTAGCAGGGTTGGAGGTGAAAGAGCCTAATCTTTTCTCAATTTGAGATAGGTTGGAGAGAGAGAAAGGGACATGAACCCAGATGACGCCCTCTGTACTGGCTACTTCCCATAGTGGGGCTAGGATCTGGGTTTGAGAGCGAGTGACTGGAGGGCTTGGTGCGGGACTGGGTGAGGGAAGGGGAGCTGGTTGTGGAGGAGGAGGAGGTGCTGTGGCTCCTGCAACGGCACTAGGGGAGCTGGGAGGGTTGGGATTTTGATGTTGCGGAGAAGGAGGTTGGGGCGGGAGAGGAACTGGTGGTTGAGGGGGAACTGTAGGGGTTTGAGATCAGTAGGGAGGAAGTTCATCAGCAGGGTCAAAGTCAGAGGTCGTGGTGGGAATTGGTGGGTTGTGGGGTGAAGTTTTCTAGAGCGAGGAGAAGATGTTTAGGATTGCAAGGGAGACAGAGAGAGAGCTTGGTTCGGAGGTAGGAGAAAGCCTGGATATATGGGATCTCTTTCCATTTGCCCGTGCACTTACAGAAGTTGTATAAGTCGCGGAGAATTTTAGGATCTTAAGAGCCACTGGGAAGCCATTTAGATTGATTGTCCAAGGGATATTGTGGCCAGATCTCATTACAGTAGTGAATAAACTTAAAAGGCCAGAGGTCTGGAGTGAGGTGGAGGGGTTTTAGATTATTGAGTAAGCACCCTAGCGGTGAATCTGTGGGAATGGAGGGGCCAGATCCCATGGTGAGAACGAGACCGTTCACAAGTCGCCGAGGTGTCCCAGAGCGATTGAGAAGGTCATGGAGAAGGTCAGGCACAGTTAGGGGGTCGTCACTGCCTCTAACCAAGCAGTCAAGGCAAAAATGCTGAGGAGGCTCTGTACCTGGTACCAGGAGTTTAAGAGTAAAGGGAGACTGGGCCTCAGTGAATGAGGATTCTCACTGTGGGGAGGCAGAGAAGGGTCGACTATGAGGATTAATCGTGACTCTGAAAGTCATGGTTGGGGGTGCCCCTCTCCAGGAGGAGCCCTTGGGGGTGCCGGATACTCAATGGTCACTTCCCAGGTTCCAAAGGGACATTTAAGTCGACCATGAAGGGGAGACTCACCAAATTGAAGGCCGGTGTTGGGTGAGAAGACGAGCAACAAGGGAAGTGGACGGTGAGGCCATGGAGGAGGGTCAGGCAGTGAGGGTTCCCAAAGCAGCTCAGGTTCCTGGAGGAAGAGCAAAGTCAGTGGGGGAACCTCATCCGAAGTCACTGCACCAATGAAAGGGTATCTCTCCACGACCCTCCTTACCCAGAATGACTCAGGAGACATGGGCCCACGCAAGAGACTTTATTATCTGAAAGAGAAAATGGCTGCCCCCAGAGAGCGGGAGCAGCAACTCGTGGGTAAGGAAGCATGCTTTTAAGGAGTAGGAGTAGGGTGTGTCCTGCGTTGGTGATTGGATCTTGGGGGGTGGGTGGCCTTCTGGTCGTTGGTGATTGGATCTTAGGGGTGGGGGTCTTAGCGTGCCAGCATTTGCCTTCATTGACCACTAACACCAGTTAGCCCCCCTATCAGCTTCCTAGGGCTTTCTTCAAGTACCACAAACAGTGTGGCTTAAAGAAACATGAATTTATTCTCTAACAGATCTGCTGGAGGTCCCAAATCAAGATGTTGGCAGGGTCGTGCTCTCTCTCAAGGCTCTAAGGGAGAATCTGTTCCATGTCTTTCTCTTAGTTTCCGGTAATCTTGGTATTCCTTGGTTTGTAGTTCAAGACTCCAATTTCTGTGCCACCATGTGACACTGTCCCCTGTGTTTCTGTGTCTTCTTTCCTCTTCTATGGACACCAGTCATATTGGATTTAGGACTCACCCTGGGTGTGACCTTATCTCAAGTTGATTACATCCGCAAAGACCTTATTTCCAATGAGGGTCACATTCCTGGGTACCAGGTATTGAGATATCATATACCTTTCTGAGGGACAAAACTCAGTGCATGACAGTCTCCTGTTAATGCTACCTATTAACTATCTCTCAAGTCCTCCTCCTCTTCATCCTCACTGCCATTCTCTCAGCTCAAGTCCTTATCTGGGGGTGTTCAAAGCCTCCCAACAGTTCTGCTCCCATCTCCCCAAAACCTTGGGAGATTATGGTTTTTTGTTTTTGTTTTTCCATACAATAAAGCACTGGAAGTGGTGTTATTCAGTGAAGAGGCATATGTCTTTACTATTTGATAGATACTGCCAATTTTCCTCTAAAAATATTAAAATTTTTAGTCCTATATATAATGTCTGAAAGTGCCCTCGCCCACCTATTCTTGCTAACACAAGATTTTGTCAGTCTTAAAAATTTTTGCCTACCCATCAAATAATGGTGTTTCAATGCCTCCTTGAGTGTTTTCTAGTCACCAGGGACTCAGATCACTCAGTATTGCTATGCTGAATGGGGGCTGTCCCTCTTGTCTGGCTGCTGCCTCTCTCTTGGCTCTGGCATCACAACCAGTGCCTTCTAAAGCTCTGCGTGTAAAGCAGGGCCCAGTCTCTATGTGCTCACATGCTAAGGGACACATTGCAGGCTATTTTACAAAGTTCCATGACTGAGGAAACATGCAGGTTTATTCCCTCCTTCTCTAGATTGCTGCTCTTGAAGCCCTCCAAATGGAGTGGGCTGGGGGTTCTGAGGGGAGCATGCCTGCTCTTGTGGAAGCATGTGCCCCGAGGCTTGCACCTCACTATCTGGGTGACTCCTTCTCTCTTTCCGTAGGCTAACCTCTTTTTCTGGGGAATGGGTGGGGTGGTAGGGTGAGGGTAGAAGGGCCAGTTTGGCCAACTCTTTATAAAACTGAAGGGAGTTGGGGCAGCTCCTTGACCCTGTATTTACATGTGGCTTTGTTAAGACTACTGGCCTCTGCTTTGGAGCTTTGCCGGGATCTCAAGAGTAAAGAAGAGACCCATGCAGCACTTTGCTGCACATATGCTGCATGTGTCTTTGGGAGAATGTCCATAAGGGCAAGGGAACACTCTTGTTCTTCCGCTGGGGGATAGACCATCCGCGCCTTTGTCCCTGCATTGTGCATGCATGGGGTTATTTTTATTCTTGGCTTTATGCAGCTTTCTATTGCTTATATTTTTAAGCAAGCATTTGTTACTTTAGTATATACAAAAATTTAATTGTGAAAAATTCACCTTTGGGAATCTCCTTTTTAGGAGATTGTACAAAGTAAAAGCATCAAAACATTGAAAAATTTTTCTTTCAAAAGGAAAGGGCTAATTTCAAAATTATTTTCTGAATGCCTTTCCTGTGCACTTGGAATAGACTCTATTATCTTACTTTTTTTCATGAAATCCTACAGTACTTTGTATAGGTCTTCCCACATAGGACGTGCTAAAGGCAGAAGGAAAGGAAGGAGGGAAGCGAGGAAAGAAGGGAGGGAGGGAAGCATATGAGGAAGGGAATAGACCCACCATTGCCACAGGATGGCACAGAGGTGAGCTGGGCTGTCGTGTTCCCAAGACTCCTCTTCAACTTCACACAAAAGAGTTCATTGTTGGGTAAATTTATCTCGCAAAGATTCTATTGCAAGTGGGATACTCAGTTCCACAAGGAGGTACTTATCTGATTACTGCCTCCTCTGGTTCTTGCTCCTCAAAGGTGGCCCAGAGAGAACTCTTTGAAATTTTTCTTTTAAATTACATGTCCAAGGGCAATCTGTGCAGAAGAAATTTGATTGTGCTTCAAGAGTTGGTCAAGTGCTTGAAAGTGAGGGACAGTGATCCAGATCTACATGGCTTCTGACCTGAAATAAAACCCTGGAGCCTGTTTTGCTGGCTGGTACTTGCTTTCCAAATGTTACTTTGTGCTCTGGGAATGCTGAAGGTGAACTAAAGCTTTCTTCTCAAAAAATTTAACTGAACTGTCAATTAAAAACAAGAGCTAATGAGAGCAGAACAAACATAACAGCATACAGAGCTAATAAGCAGAGAAAAGACATCCAACCTCATGACTATGCAAAGAATTGTAAATTTAAACAATGAATATAATTTTCCACCTATCAGACTGACAAGTAAAAGACATCTGATATCTGATGACCAAGGAATCAAACACTTTAAAATACTGCCACTAAAGAGTTCATCAGAACAGTTTTTAGAGTTTAATTTTTCCATCTGTGTACATATATGCAAAAATTTGAACCAGCAGTAACACTTTCAGGAGTTTATTCCAGACAATATCCTAAACATGCATAATGAGTTAGCTGCAAGTTGCTTACTACAGTCTTATTTAACATAATGAAAACTTGGATATAAGCTGTATGTCCACAAAAGAAATATGTTTGGAAAATCATGGATCATCCATAAATAGAATGCCGATCAGTCATTAAAATGGATGTTGTGATCGCCACCTCTCCAACGGTGTTGCCTACAGCCCAGGGGTCTCATGCAACCATCTCAGGGAGGCTGAGGGTGGGGGGCCCAAGCATCTCACACCCTTCTCCAAGCCGACGAGCCAATGGGTGAATTCTAGATGCAGAGCTCCTGCCAAAACAAAACATGAATTTTAATTCAAGGAATGTTTGTGGTATAATGTGGAAAAATTAAAAAAAAATGCAATGAAGCAGTGTGAACACCGTAAGTGGCATGATGGTTTCGGTTTTTCCTCCCATTTTCCCTTCCTGAAAGTACTTCTCTCTCCCCTGACGGGCTGGGCACCTACAAAGATTAATAGAAGGGAGTCCTTAACTCAAAGTAGGAAGAGAGAAAGGAAGGAGGGGGAGGGGGAGATGGAGACCAGACAGGACAAGCACACTGACAAGTGACAGGTAAGAATCATGCTGAGAGGTGGTCACACTGGACAGAGTAAGAGTTCTCTTTTTACAGTGCGTGCGCGTGTGTGTGTAGATGTTGATTACCATTAATCAAAACTAGGCAGAACTTTACATCTCTCGTTCCCTCAGGGCCCACAGTGTTAAGTGGTGACTCTGACACGGGGTGGCAGGGGTTGTGGGGGGAGAGGGTCCAGTATGTCAGCACAGGAGGGTCTGAAGTCGGGGAGGGTGCAGAAACCCAGAGCACAGTTTTTGTGGGTCTCATGGAGACAATCAGTCTTTATAGTTTTGCCAAGGTTGGTGTTGGAAACTTCAATCTAGGTATGACCAAGGGTCCATTCAGGATGATGTGAGGGGCGATGTGCTCCTCCGATGCCCCTGTGCTCTCTGCATTCAAAACTGCCCTGCCCCTAGAGGTGTGCATGTCTACCTGGAACCTCGCAGATGGCTGCTGGTCCTTCTCAAGAATGCTGGAAACCTTCCAGACACCTAAATTGACTTAAAAAAATATTATCAGGGCTTATTTTGCATATCCTGTAATTCATCTCGGATAAGTTATATTTTAATAAATATACCAAGTTGTGTGACCCTCACCATAAATCTGTTTTAGAGCATTTTCGTCTCTCCCAACATGCACAATTATTGCTAATCTCCATTGCTCCCTCCACCCCCTACTCCTAGCTACCATGAATCTACTTTTTGTCTTCCTAGCTTTGCCTTTTATGGATATTGCATATAAATAGAATCACCTAACATGCAGCGTCTTGTGTCTGGCTTCTTTCTCTGAGCATATTTTTGAAGTTCATTCATGTCACAGCCCATATCTGTAGTTTGTTCTTTTTTCCTAATTGCTGAATCATATTCCACTTATGGTTGATAGGTAAATTGACTCTAATGCATATAGTTTCAATAAATGGTACACACAAGAATAAAATCAACCTGCTGAAATTTTAGTGGCACCATAAAAATGTATTTCCTAGATAATCCTTCTAATCAAAATTGAACCTTTATTTTATAATACTCTCTCTAATCCATATGACTTATATTCTATCCAGTAATAATAGTCCTTTTATAATATATCCAGTAATAAAAAAGGTATAACTTATATCATTTTAAAAAAGAAATTCATTTGCTCACGCTAAGTGTTGTGCTAGGTTTTGGTGAAATGGGCATGCATAGGACATGATCATTGCCCTAAACCAATTCATATTTTTAGAGGGGGGAATAGGCCTAGACACAAGGAGGAGAAATGAAAAGGGGGAGAAATGAAATGATGTGGAATGCCAAAGTGACCAAATTTAAAGTTTTAAATGGGAACACTACATATTTACCAGATCCAGTGCCAGGTCTGGGTTGAAATGCTGTCAGAAAAATAAAACTGTATAGAGAGTAACAAAAAATACTCCACAAGGTTCAACACAACCAAGTATAGAAGGATAGGACTGATATGACCTGGCTCATTCAAGTACCTAATAAAAAGAGTCCCAGCCATTTTGAGCCCAGTACAGACCCACACTGAGTATAATCACAGGCTCTGCTCTGTGAACCAAAGCAGGAAGATGTTCTGTCCAACACTCTGATTTTTAGGACATTTCTAGAGCAATGTGCTCAAGGCTGGCCTGTCATTTTTAGAAGGACATTGGCAAAAGAGGCTATCTGGAATGACTGTCATGATCTATCTAGCCTTAGGGAAAAGAACAGGTGTTGGGAAATGTGGGGGTGAGGTCTGATGTCTGCCTCTGAGAGCTCGCAGATTTCTTGATGGTCCACCTAGAACAGGAGTGAGCTCATGTCATTGGGTACAACCCTGATACTGGAAGGCTGCTTATAAGGATGTTGCATGACCTGTTTTTGCATTGAGAGGGAGATGATTTCTAAATTCCCTTTCCTGTCCAAACCTCTTATCATGAAAAAATATTAACAGTTAACCAATCCGTTAGTTATTCATTATTTATGCAATAGCTGCAATGTGTAACCATCTCTATTTCAATTCCCAGTTCCTATTTTTACTCATCTCTGGGGCCTTAATACTGTTATGACCTCTCTCAGCCTTTGGTCAGGATCCTTTTCCCTTTATAGTAGCTCCTTTTTGACTTGCTGTGTGTGTGCGTTTGTGTGGCTTCTTTCCTTTTTCTTTCCTGTATTGTGAGTTAACATCCCGAATAATTTAAGTTACATGTTCCTTGATACAGAAAAGCATCATGGAGTCAGATTCCTTTTCTGCTTTTACCTACACATTTGTGACCATGAAAGCCCTCTTTTTTTTTTTTTTACCTCTGTGTCTTTTACATAGGGCATTTTTTACATCTGAGAATCATTTCACCCCATATCTGCTTGCCAGGTGAGTCTTCTTAAAACACAGTTCTGACTGTTTGATTTTCTTTCCCAGAAATCTCTAATACTTTTCAATTGCTTACGGGAACAAGCTCAAACTCCTTATCCTCAGATTTACAGAATCACCTAATCGTGTCTCAATTTCCTTTTCCTGCCTTATCTCATTCCATTCTCTTAAAAAGTCTGACTCAAGTTAAGTTGATTTTCCTGGTGTTTCTCAAGCACATTTCATTTCTTTTTTTTTAAGTCAAAAACTTTCAACATGTTTTCTGCATTCATTTTTGGTGCTTCCTCCATTGTGTCCATCATCCCTGAAGGATGTTGAAATCCTAATAATCTTGCCCAGTGCAGCTCAAGAAGCCCTTCCTTTTATAAAGCCCCTTCTGGCCCCCTGCCTGAAGCACTGGTTCTCAAAGCAGGTATGGTCCATTCCACCCTGGGATGTATTCTATTTGTTGATCGGCAAGATTACTCTTTATAAATACAATTTATGTTTGTATGATTTCATGCTAGTTCTCCACAATGAGAGATCAAGAATGCATCTTCTCTGTCTCTACCCCTCAGTATATAAAATGCCTCGTGTTTAACAGAACTCAACAAATATATGTATTCTCCAGATGGCCGAGTTCTAGACCTGAAAGGAGATTGGAGATCTGGAGAGCTGGTTGATTGATTAATAGAAGCTGAACCAAAAGACTACTGAGAACTTTGTGTCTAGCTATGTACTCGAAATAACAGATTTTGACTAAGTGGTTTTTATTAGTACTTATTATTGAAGTTGATTTATAAAGAAAGATGCATAGCATGGATGAGCAATTTGATGCAAAAATAAATCTAAAGCGTGGCTAAAATTAACCTGTGGAGAAATCTTTCCACAGTTTAATGGTCTTGTCAAAATTTAAAGGCTCAGCGTCTTCTTGAGACTAATGCTCCTTAATGGGTATTCAGTGAAACCCCAGACTGGCGATTCATCACGGTTTATATTTACAACATGTAGCACTACTGCATTCCAGCAGGTGGCGCTGCTTCTCGAAGAAATTGTTCTTGCTCTGCTCTGCAGCCACCCTGACTCTCCTTCCCATTGCTTCTACAAAGGCCAGACGCTGAAGAGCAATCTGAGTATCTTACATTAGTGGAAATAAGAGGTGCTTATAATTATTATATATATTCCTTGACAGACAAGGTTTTTATAGAGTCAGGTTTTTATTTTTTCTTTCTTTATGCCTTTCATTTTCACATTTCTGACTTTAGAAGACCAGGTTCATCTCTGTCATCCCTGAGCCCTTCACACATTGAGAGGCTTTTTCAGATCTTACAGTCAGCTGGGACCGAGAGAACCTGAGTAGGAATCGAGGCCCACCCTTCCTTCCTTCAGGTGAGGATCTTAGAGCCAAGATCCCTGGTTAAGGTCATTCATGAAATCAAAGGCAGAGCCAGGAGTCAAACTCCAATCTCCTGTCAGTCGCCTGCATTGTCTCATCCCGTGTTGGCCTTCGGCGTGCCTGTTAGCATCAGATGTGCTGTGCGACTAACTGCGGTGGGACAAAAGCCAGTGTCTGTCTCAGAATGAGAAGATGTCCTGGGGAGTCCCAAAGCAGGAGTGTGTGTGTGTGTGTGTGTGTGTGTGTGTGTGTGTGTGTGTGTGTAATAGGGATTTGTACATGTATCTGTCTCATTCCTCTTTGTAGCATCTGGCTTGAGGTAAGCCATCAGCAAGTATGAACGAAGGATGGAAGGATAGGGAGAGAGGAAGGAAGGAAAGAAGGAATCGAGGGAAGGAGGAACAGAAGGGAAGGAAGGGAAAGAAAACATGGAGGAGGAGCAGGGGAGGAGAGAAGGAAGGAGGAAGCCTATGAGCTCATCACAGCTCTAATCACCAGTGACATCTGGTAGATCGTGAGATGATTCAACCTAGTTTGGAGCACTGTAGAAATAAGATGTACACCACTTTCTGCTTTTTTATTAGCTCTCATTTCATCCTGTTTTGGCACATGCAATAAATAAAAAGGTGAATTCAGCAGCTAGTTTATCTCTGTGAAGATAAATCTTGACCTGCCACTTGTGTCAAGTCTGGCAGCAGCCATCAGGCATCAGGCAGCTGCCTGTGTGTCATCGTGGAAAGCGCCCACTCCTGAGGCAGACAGAACATGGAAGTTTGGGCAACAAGTCCATATGCAGAGTCGGAAAATTTCTGGGATATCCAAACACCTGGTTTTATTAGATTCATGTCTAGAGTGAGAATAATCGCTCTAAGTGGAAGCCAAGCATAGAGGCTGTGGCCCAAGACAGGAAGTACCACTCCCCTATTTCTGACTCAAACGTGAATTACTGGCTTTTTTTTTCTAGAGGCAAGCCCAAGTGCCCTGAGTTTTAGTTCTGTGATTTCCCTTCAGACCCTGTCCCTCCATGGGGCAAAGTCTCACACCATGGATCAGATTTGACTTAGTCACCTACCAGAATTCACCCGTCCTGTATCTCATTCAGAACCTTGCTAACTGGCCAAATTCATTGACCTGAAGGGGTCATTCTTATCTTGGAGGACGTGTTTGATTTTCTAACACAGACCTCTTGGAACCACATGGCTCTAGCCTAGGAGTTAACATCTATTTGGCCAGTGGCGATTTCTGGCATTACATCTTGTTGGGAGGGAGCTGGGTTTGAATTGCTATTGCACTTCCATTTGGTTGCCTGCCGGTCACACCACTTGGGCAGCCCCTATGTTCTGGCAAATGTGTGAAGAGGTGGCATGAGAAAATCATTCGTGTAGCAAATATGATTGAGGACCTGCTACTGCCAGGCACTGTGTTGTCAGGGCCTAAGGCTCAAATACTATGTGAAGGTGGGTCTGTGCCTTTAAGAAAAAGACAGGCAAGAGTTCTGGTGATTATAATGTATTGTTCAGGGTGCTGCAGGTGGAGAGAAGGGGGATAGACTTCAGGGTCCCTAAAGAGGCAGAGTGCAGCAAGTAGGAGCTGACTACTGCCGATGACAGGGAAAGAAAAGAACCAAGGGTGGCTTCTGTTTTCTTTTGGAAACCAGGCAGGTGGAATGAAGAGTACCAGGGAGTTTAGTTATAGGGGGAACACAAAAGTGTGTGTGTGTGTATGAGAAACTGTGAGTGCGTTGGGAACTGGGGATGGTATATTTTCAGTACAGGGAATTAATGACTTTGAGCCTGAAGAAAGGAAAGCCTCAAGAGCTCTCACTGTTAGCAACCAGGAATATGGTACACATCGCAATCTTTATCATAGTCATAAGATTTCAATTATTAAAAGGCCATGCTTGGTTTTCTCTTCATCCTATAGGAGGCCAAATATGCACGGTTTTTGCATTTCAAGCTCTTATAATTAAGGAAAACCGCACATACTGGGACTGAGGACAACTAGCCCACACAGAGCCCACAGAGTAACAGGAACCCTGAGACAGGTCCTGTGGGAGGCTTCGTCGCCGTGGGCATCAGCCAGTGCAGGGCCAGGGCTCACAAATGGGTTGTTGAGGTGCCCACATGGTACAAGCTTTCCAGGGGCTAGAAAATGGCATCACTTGCTTTATTAGCTACAAACAAAACTTATTTGCAAGACCCTGCAGCATTCCTGGCCAAACATTTCCTCAGTGCTGATGGTCATTCGGGAGGTGACAGAACTGTGCTTAAAAATGCTGGTGCACCAGCAGAAACTCCTTCTGTTTTGATTTAGCCTTCCCTGTGCAATGTGTCTAGGAGCCATCAACTTTCTAATAGTCTACTAGAATTATGCCTCAATCTAAAAAAAAATAGTGGGCAGGAAAACTGAATACTTGCTCTAGGTGGTGGAGAGGGACTGTGGGAGTTTTCTGGCTTTTCTCTAATGCTCTCAGTATGGGAAGCATCAAATGTGAGTCAGAATAAGACTCTTCAAGGGTCTCTCTGGAAATGCACTGCAGAACTTATTAATGATAATAGAGAGGCCAAGGTAAAATGCCCGGGGTCCTGCCCCTTCTTCAGAGAGTCCATAGCTTTGGGGGAAATAATGCAATATATTAGTTAGAAGGAATTAATAATACTGATTGGCATTTATGATTGCATCAAATTTAGGAAATTCCCATGCCTTTGAAGCTATTCCATGAAAATGAATTCAGTGATTTAATCAGCTTGGGAAGCTCTCTTCATGGAGAAACCTTTAGTTTCCTCTCTTTATGGAGCATCATTGATATCTGAAGGGTCCTCAGAATTTCTGCAGTAAAGAACCCCTTGGAGGACTTCAGGCTAAACCAAAAAATGTCTACTGGTGAGTATTTCAGCTATCTGCTTTGTGAGTGTGTATTATAATCTTTCTCTTCTACTCCTCTGCAAAAGCAGTAGTAAAATCAACTATGCTCTCACATGCTTTGAGGTAAAGAGGGTAGATCAGTGTGTTGGGGTGTGTGTGAAGAGCTGTTGGGATATGGCAAAAGGAAAAGCTGTCCTGGGCGGACAGCTGACATATGGGTTCTACGGACATTGAAGAGACAGAGAGGGTTTGAGTACATCAGGGAAGTCCTCCTAGAAATGACAGCTAAGTAGAAACCTGAAGAAGAATGAATGCAACTTATCCGGGTATTGCAGATATTATTGCTCTGTAACAAATTACCCAAAGCTTAGAGTCTTAGAACAACCACTTCATTTTGCTCACAATCTGGGGGACCAGGAAACTAAGAGGCCCTTGGCTGGGCAGTTCGCATTTGGGGTCTCTCATGTTGGCAGCCAGATGGTGATGGACTGCTGTCTCCTGAGGGCCAGTGTGTCTATGTGTGTGTGTGTGTGTGTTTTCTAGGGCTGCCATCACAAAGTACCACAAACTGAGTGGTTTAAAACAACAGACCTTTATTTTGTCACAGATCTGGCAAGGAGAAATCTAAAATCAAGGTGTCATGAAGGCCATGCTCTCTCTGAAGAGTCTAGGGGAGAATCACTCTTTGCATCCGTCCAGCTTCTGGGGGTTGCCTGCAATCCTTGGCTCTCAGATGGACTCCATCAGTCTCTGCCTTTGTTGTCACGTGGCTTTCTTCCCTGTCTGCCTCTTCACAGGATCATCTTCTTGCTTTGTGTGTCATTGCGTCCAAACTGTCCTCTTTTTACAAAGACTCCAGTCATTAGATTAAGGACCACTCTAATCTAGGATGACTTCACCTTAATTTGATTATATCCACAAAGACCCGATTTCCAGGTAAAGTCAGATTCACAGGTTCCAGAAGTTAGGACTTGAACATATCTTTCTGGGGGACAAGCTTCAACACATAAATAGCTAGTCAAGGCTGAATGTGTAGGATGGCTCACTCACATGGCTGGCGGTATCAGCTGAATTGTTGACCCGAGTGCCTCATGTGGTGGCCTGGGAGTAGCTGCACTTTCCACATGTGGTTGACTACATCCCTGCCCAGCACACACCCTGAGCACTAGAAGGAAGCTTCCTGGCCTTTTCTGGCCTTGCCTCAGAAATCATATAGTAGGTTTCTGCCCAGCGTTGTTGGTTGGAGCCGTCATGAGCCTGCTCAGAGTGACGGCAAGGCAGGTGGCCACGCCTCCCAGCAGACGCCTCCTGCAGGGGCCACGCCAGGCAAAAACCAATAGTGCTGGTGCGGGAGGGGAAGTATAATGCGAGGCTGCTGCAAACGCCAGGTCAAGGGCACTTGCAATTTGTGTGTTCCACAATGTTTGTTCAAAGGCTAATTAGTACAAATCTTAAAGAGAATACACAGAAATGAGAATGCATGTAATTTCCTGTAGAGATAAAATTAAACTCAGGAAAAATAACTCCCTCTTCCTCTATTCTTTTTTCTTTTTCTCCTTTCCCTCTCCCCGTCCCTTCCATCTTTCCTTCCTTTCCTCCCTCCTTCCCACTTTGGAATCCCTAAGCATGTAGTAGAAGCATTTCATAATACAGAATCAAGTTCAGATGCTTTATATGTGTCTAGTCATAATCCTTACTTACAATACACATAAACTATCTTAATTCCTGTATTGATAAAACGTTATTCTCTAATATGTACTACAGCACCAAATAAACATGCATATTCTAGACTTAGGCAAATCTAATCCCAGGGTAGTTATGTTGCCTTAGTTTAAATAACAAAACTACATGGTGAAATCAAAGGATATGTATCAAATAATAAAGGTAATAATCTGGTATTCTGGAGTGATTTTTTTAATTTCCTTCTTTACACTTTTCTAGTTTCCCAAATCATCTCAATAGGCACTTATCACTTTGAGAAAATAACAAACCATTATGATGCTCTGACTTTAATTTTCCTTGAATTTTTGTTTAAAACTTAGAGCCAATATGCTATTGTATATTTCAACCTCTGAAAAGTTAAAACTTACTTTAATGCCTTGGTATAAAAGGAGGTAAATTATTTAATTTCAAATAGAACATGGAAGATGGTTTGAGGAGTTACTTTAGATAGTGTCTTCAGGGAAAACCTCTAGGAAGAAATGATATTTTTTTACCAAGTCCTACAGAAAGAGAAACCAGTCAATAAAGAGCTGAGCCAGAAGATTCCAGGCAAAGGAAACTAGGAGTTCAAAGGCTCTGGAGTTGAAAATGTGCTCGGCTTGTCTGAGAATCAGGCAGGTGGTTCCTGTGGCTGAAACACAGTGAGTCCTGGAGGAGCATCAGAGATGAGGAGGGAAAGCAGAAGATGTCAGATCATCTTTTTTCTAAGATGGGGTCAGCAAAATTTTTCTGTGAAGGGCAAGATACTAACATTTTAGGCTTTGCAGGCCAGATGATCTCATGGTAACTATTCAACTCTGCCATTGTACATATAAGAAGCAGCCACAGACAATATGTAAATAAACGAGTGTGGTTTTGTTTCAATAAACTTTGGTTCTCAGCTCTGTAATTCGAATTTCATTTAATTTTCTTGGTCATGAAATCTTTTGAGTTTTTCCAACCACTCAAAAATGGAAAATTCATCTCGTGTCACGGGCTGTGTGGAAACAGGCGGTGAGCCAGCTCTGGCCTGTGGGCTTTCGTTTGTTGATCCCTGCTTGAATATCGTGATGAGAAGTCAAGTTTTTCCTCCAAGCAATAGGAATTTGTTGAGGGTTTAAAGGGGTGTGGGGAGGTGTTTATGGCAATGTTTCATTCCAGGACTACTTTGGAGTATATTTGGAGAGTGGTTATAGGTGGCCATGAGTGAACATGGAGAGGCATATTAGGCTGGAGCGGTGGTCCAGAAGGACCAGGGTGGGCTGGATGAAGGTGGCTCTTGGATCTAAGGACATCTGCCTCGGCACAAAAGAGAACGCATAAGGATTCAGACCCCACTGTGTACCAGGTCCTGCGCTAGGACCTTCCAGCTCTTTAAATGAAGCCAAGTGCAAATCTCCACTCTCCTTCAAACAGTCATATTCCAGCTTTAAAGAGTCCTGAAATTCTTGCCATTCTAGTCCTGTTTTTCAGGCATTATCTCCCAAAGATTCCTGTTACCTGAGAGATGATATACTTAACAAATTGAAGGAATCAACACTGATGATTTTTAATTTGTCAGATAATTTGCCTGTAATACTTGAAGTTGGAAAGCATGGACTTCAAGACGGGGACTGTGGAATCATGCATTTTGAGTGGGTGAAGTAAGGATGACCAGGCCAGAAATACTCTCCCTGGAGGAAGCTATGGCATGAGTAATGTGGGCGAAAAGCAGTAAACATTAACTGTCAGGGGCTGAGTTGTGTCCCCCTGCAGATTTACATATGGAAGTCCTACCCCACAGTACCTCAGACAATGATGGTATTTAAAGACAGGGTCTTTTAAGAGGCAAAAAATGAGGACATCAGAGTGGCCATAATCCAATATGGCTGGTGACCTTTTAGGAAGAGGAGATGAGGACCCAGATGACCACAGAGGGATGATGTGTGAGGACACGGGGAAGGAGGCACCTGCAAACCAGGGAGAGGCCGCAGAGGAAACCGACCCCGCTGACACTTGACCTTGGACTTCAACCCTCCAGAACTGTGAGGAAACTGACTTCTGCTGTTTAAGCCACCTGGTCTGTGGTATTTTGTTAAAGCAGCCCTAACACACTCACAGTAACTGAAAGCATGAGCGGAAGCGGAAGGGTCACTTATTATGTCACTTGTTATGAGTCTGGGCCTGAGTTTGTTGCTGTTATAAACTTACTGAGTGTTCTTAGGCTAGGACATTGTAACAACTTCATGATCTTAAAATGCATTCCCTTTATGTCCATGCCTGCAGGAGGGAAGGGAAAGGGGTGGTGCCTTTTCAGCAGGTAATTTGGGGGGCCAGCCTGAAGGAAGTATCCTCAACACAGTCAAGCTCAGTGGCCCTGAGTTGTTCAGCTTAACTGTCCCCTAATTGTTGTAATGACTCTGCTGTTCTGTGTCAGAAGGAGAGTATGTCTTACCTTCACATCACCCGTTAAAGATGGTTCCAGAGTACAATTATACTATTCTTTAATTCTGTGCTTTTAAATCTATATAGCTTTTCTACATAAAATATGAAAAATACTTTGCAGTCCAAGTTCTGTTTGAAAGGATAGCCACAGCAGGCTGACCACCTCCAGATCTTGCTCTCTCAGGAGTTCTCCTTTTCATCAGAATAAAAAAATAGTCTTAAATTTTTCAAAACATGTGACTGCAGAGCTAAGTGATTCAATTCCCTGCTAGCGTTGGGGCTACATGGAAGTAGAAGAAGGGGCAGAATGAAGGGGAAGAAGGGCCCCCAAGCCTCGGTGGGTTACTTGCCTTTGACTCCATTCCCCAGCTCCTCCCTCTGCCTTTGTGAGCCCTGCTCTGAACCCTGGGAGAGGACCTCAGTGGACTGGGTCCCCTGAACTCTTGGCCTCTGTTTTCTGGCTGGCCTGGCCAATGGAAGCTACTAGTAGGAAGAGGGACACATAGAGAGAGGTTTGGGCATTTACCCTTCCCTATCTCTGCAGGCCTTGCAACAGTTCTGGAAGTTTCTCTACTTGCAGGTAGAGCTTCTGTTGGCTGGTTCCAGGAAGAGTTTCCTCTCCCTTTGCCTTTTCAGGTTCAGGAGTAGTAATGGCTCCTGTCTTCTTCTGATGCTTGTCCCTGGGTGCTTCACTATAACTTGTCATTTCCTTCAACACTACCCACCACTCTGCAAGACAGTCTTTTCATTAAAGACAAACCTTTAAGAATGTCAATAGTAGGACCATGACGGACACAGACTCATGACTCAGGGGACATTTGCCTTCTTCTATTAGCTACCTATAGAACTACCATATAGTCTGGGATTTTTCCTACTGCATATTTTATGGAGAGGTGATACAGAGTAGGTGCCATCACTAATCTCTGAGTGAACTCTTACACCTTTCTAACCATTCATGCAAATACATGCTTGTGGCTTTCACTGGGCACACACGAGCCATCCTAGGAAGGAGTGAGGATGAAGTTCCCCATGTGAAGTAATAGCGGGTGTATATAGATCCACTGGTGTGCTGGTAAGTGTTAAAAAAAACCAACACAGCTCTCTTATGAATGGGGGGCCCTGATCTATGGCATTTGGCATTTTCTGTGGTGTAAATATTTCCACCACGGCCAATTTCAAAGCACAAGTGGGACATTATTGAACATAAATTGGGAAGAGATGCTATCTAACCACCAGCTCTTGTGAGCTGGTACAAGCTGGCCCCACATTCCACTGATTCTATCCAGTTATAGACAGATTAGGATGAACATATTTATATCACAGTGGGAATTTAATAGTTTAAAACATTTATAGTAGAGTAGTTTGTTGGGAAAGTCATTATGGGACAAAATGGGGGTGTCAATTAGTTAGCAGGTGAACATAAATAGGAAGCACAGCTGTGTTTATGTTCTCAGTGGGGGATACAACTGCTGTTCAATCATTCCAGGTTTCAAATGCAAATCGAAGGCAGCCTCATGGTTCTAGGATCCTGGAACACGTCACAGTGTAAACTATTGAGTATGCTGCCATGTAATTGCAAAGCTTCAGTTATAGACTAAAGGTTTACCTTTCTCCTTTCTCAATTCAGTTTTATGTCTAATTAGAAACATGTGCTAGTGGTAAAAAAAAAAATCTAAAAATGGTGGAGCTACTATAGTGGTTTCATTTCATGTTCCCTGAATGTAGTTCTGAAATGTGACCAAAATTATCTAGCCAAATGTTGGACTCCACAGCCGGTGAGATAACTCTTAAGCTCAAAAGACCAAAGTTCAAAGAGAATGAGTAGAAGTCATAAAGAGCAGATATTAAAGGTACAGTATTTATAACCCTTTAATGTGGGCCATAGTAAAAATGTAAAGAAAATGCTTAGAGAAATTCTGGAATGAAGGGAGTACCATAAGTTATAATAGAAAACTAGTTAAATTTTAAGTTAATAACCAAACTCTTGAAGTAGAATAAGTTCCAGCCATCCCTACACATTATATTGTTAAATGATATCTTGCCAAAGGGTTTCAGCCCCGGGCAAGTTCATTATGGATTCAATGTGACCAAAGAAATGACAGTAGAACGTTCTTGGGGTGAAAGGGTTTATACCCAACTTTATTCCCACCGTGGCAGGTCAATCACAAGAATCCTGTCCACTCAGAGCAAGTCTGCACGCAGCAAGCCGGTCTCTGCCTCTGGGCCTCTCTATGCCTGCAGCCGTCTCAGTCTCTGTCCTCGACGCTGCCACCACTCCAGTCTCATCTCTGCTCTCCTTTCGCCTTTCAGCCCTGCAGCTGTGCCACCGTGTCGCCCAGATCACTGGGCGGAGCTCTTTATATAGAGTCAGTAACAACATATTGCCCACACGTGTGTAGTGAGCTAGCCAACCAGGGCCAGGTGAGAATTCTGGCCACAGGAACGTTCACTTTATCCACAAATGAAACTGTCAAAAATTTGGTGGAGGACTGGATAGATCACTAGGAATTTATTCCAATGTTTTTAAACTTGTGCGCAAATTGGGTTTCTACAGTTAGGTGCTATTTTAAACCCACCAGTAGAACTCAGTGGTGTTCTGAGGGTGAGGCACTGGGAACAGTTAGCCCTCTGGGCAGCAACATGGAAGTGCATTGTCTGTAGAGAATTTAAAACAATGATAAAACTGACTCTAGGTCAGTCTGCTTTTGATCATCCCATATGGTAGCAATTCTAAACAGTGTCTGTGATGGAATTCTCCTTGAAAAAAATCTGTTGTTGGTTTAAGTTCCAAACAATTTTTACGGTTACTAATAAGTTTAATTATATATATATGTTATATGGAAGCTAATCTGGAGAATTACCAACTATCTTGTTGGCCCCCAACACATGTGAATTTAGTTACACATGCTTGTTTCCAGATTAAGTTCATAAGTTTGGAATTGTTCGAACTTGCTCCTGACAAAGTTTGTGTCCTATATACGCTGTAATTTAAGTGGTAATTTGAAATGAACAATGATAGTACAGAGATTATAAAGAAGAAGAAACAGAACTCGAGTTCCTTCAATTTTTCATTCTTTGTCACTACTTTGTATTTGTTTAAAATTAGAAACAGTGAACCAGTGCTTGCTGTAAAGTGTAATAATTTTTTTTTGATTAGTAGAGTTTTAATTCTTACCTGGTATAGTTTTCCAAATTTGACTAATATCTTTAAAATACAATTTTCTTCTTTTTAGTTGTTAATTGCTTAAAAACTGAGGAAAAAAATGAAGACAATAAAACATGAAATTAAGGGTATGATTTAGAAATCAGCTAAATTTTAACTTTTGTGGACGTTTCAGCTTTATTAAAATCACTTCATATTAGTTTTTATTGTCATGATTATATATATAAAGTTGAGTAGAAGAAAAATGTAACTGCATTTCTTTTCCTTTTTTAGAGACACAGTTTTCTAATGTTATTTTAAAGTAACTTAGATTTTTCTTCATTATAAAACGAATCAGAAAACAGAAAAACAAAGAAACATTTAAACACCCACAATCCCAGCTTCTACAAGCAACCACTGTTTACCTCTTCTGGTACTTCTTGTATATGTGTTTTCTTACAAAAACCGCATTTATTTTCTATCTATTATTATTTATTTTATTTCACATTTGCCTTAAAAGTAATTTTGTCACATAGACGAGGGGAGTGAGAAATGCTATGTTATAAGTGTGAACTATGCTAGTATGTACGGTAGGTAAATATGCTGGGTACATATGAGACTTGTACAAGTTGTATAATTACCTCCCATTATGCCTGCTTTTTACTATAATGCTTTATACATTCCTGGAAAGAAAATCCTCCATAATAAGCATGAAGACCCTACTTTAGAGGATGCAAGGTGGGCTCCTGTAAAGTGACACAAATAGAAATGAGATCTGCTCTCAGGAGCCGGTACAGGAAGAGAGCAGAGCTCACCCGCGTTCCCTGTCCCTCACACAGTGGTCACTGCAGGCTCAGAGGCTGAATGTCCCTCGAAGATCATGACTCCAATGCTACACAGTCAGAGGCCGAGAGAAAAAGAAGCACATGAAAACGTCTTTCTGGGCCAACTGCTGAGCCGCACACATGCACTCATATGTGTATGCACACACATGAACATAACAATCATATTTTGGGAAGACTGCATCTTTTCCTCCTTTGACAGTATTGTCACACCCAGATTGAACTCTGCCCATCTGTAAATCACAAATGAGTGATATGAAGAATTGGACCATCTCACCCATGAAACTACTGATCAAACCTCAATTTATTGTTTCCTGTGAAATATAATACCTGGAGATGGAGTTCATCCTTGGAGTCTCTTACCAGAAACCAGCAAAATCAAAATGTTACTATTGTTACATTTCATATTTTCCTACTCTGTGTGCTGTCTTATAGTTTTGAATGAAAATCACTTTTCATGTTTTAGGTAAGGGCAGGCAATGGTGCAATTGTATTCAGTCACTGGAAAATGTTAGTGGTGCTGAAAAGCATTTTTCATAACAAAAAAATTGCATATTCAGAAAAATTGCACACTCAGGACTTAATATAAAATCTTTTATGTGTTTTTCTTTCTTTTGAAGAACATTTGTTTCTAAGGCAGTATGTTCAATTCCTAGTACTAGTTGAAGCAGGTTCCTTGAGTTCCCGACTTAATATGTTTTAGTTTAATCACATATGGAATCTGTATTATTTCTTTCCAAAAATTTAATCTATCAGAGGTTGGCAACATTCCTTGAATGACGGAGCTTAAGAAAAAAAAATGAACTCTTTGGTGTGTCAGATTATTTTTTAAAGCAGGGGGTGGAAGACAGGAACATTTCACAAGTTTCAGGGAGTATTATCTCCATTTTTCTAATTTCTTTTCCTAAGCAATCTCTGAATGTAAATTTAGAAGTTCAGGACTAAACCACGTCATCTTTTCAAAAAGAAATATAATATAGACCAGGGCATGAAAGAGCTATTCCAGGGCCCACTGCTCGACCACAGGGCTATATATGATGTTGATCTGATCAAATGCATTTCTGGCTCCAAGTCAGTTCCTTCTTTATATCCTTTATGGCTACATGATAATGGGGTGGATACTGGGACAAGCTGACATACTGGGTCAGGTAAAATGGATAACTAATCTTTTACATTCACTCTTCAGGATGGTGCTGTGGTCAGATAATGAAGTTGAGAAATCAACCTGGATACTCTTTTCTTCCTGTGACCATACCCCTTTTGGGCTGGAAGATGCGGGGAGGCTGTCGGGAATGTCCTGAGAGCAAGACCACGAGTTCTTGATCTTTTAAACTTAAAAGCTGCAGATCCAAGTACAAGATAGAAAGTTATCTTGAGTACACTGTTGTGTCAACCTGGAGTTGTTTCTTTCTCCATTTCCCGCAGACAGGAGAAATACTGCCTAAGCTGGGATGGGAGTGAAAAGAGAGCTTGGAAATGAAAGGGGGGATGTGAACTGTAACATTATGGAGTACTCTTTCCTTTTTGGGGTTCTGAAGATTGAGTAGGTATCTGTGCCTTTCTTCCTGTTAAAGCCCAAGCACAGAGGGTCCCATGGGAACTCCCCCCAACGCCCTCACAGACTGGCTGCGGTGCAGAGAGCTGGGGGCATCTGGGTCAGAGAAGCTACCCAGGTTCCCAGAGACCCTGAGTGAGTGAAACGACATTTGGACAGATTTCTGGGACAATTGGGCAGCTCCAGAGAAGTGAGTGACGGCACAGCTCATACCCAGGTTCTTGATCCTTGTATTATAAAGTTTACATAGTAAGTGATTGACAGAATTGTGATCAAACTTCTGTCTTCTGCTTCATTCTGTAGGGTTCATACAGGACAGGGGAAACTTTTAGTGCCTCTCCAAGAGAATTAGCCAACAAAGGAGGGAGAAACAGTTAAAAAATGGAATATGTTTATTTCTGATGTGTACTAAACCTTCATTGAGTACAGTGTCTGGAGATGGCTATTTATTGTAGATATTTCATTATTATCTAAAGACCTTGTGGAAAGGTTGTGGTGTTTATAGGCTGTTGGCATACAACAAATTACAAGCTTAAAACTCTCCCCTTCAAAATGTGTAAGTCTAAAAATCTAAAATATTCCATATAATTTATAGCTTTAAGAATTCCCAAAGGGAAATATTTTGCCTTTTGTGATTTTTCCTCATTGGTTTGCACACATATAAATTAGAGACTCTAAATCAACACTGTCCAGTAGAACTCTCTGTATTGATGGAAATGTTTTATATCTACACTGTCCAGTACAGTAACCACTAGCCACATGTTACTATAAAGTACTTGAAATGTGGCTTGTGGGATTGAAGAACTGAATTTTTAACTGATTTTATTTAAATTTAAGTAGCCACATGTGGCTAGCATCTACCATAATTGAACAGTGAAGATCTAAACTCTTAATTTATTTTTCCCTCCCAAGTCTACGGAGAAAATAATTCATGAAATATCTGTAATAGGAAATGAAGTCTGTGTACCTTTTATATATCATGTATTATCTCTATCACTCAGTCAACCATTGTCCTTCTCCTGGCTTTGCCATTTTACATACATATGTACATTTGACATAATGTTTTACATATATTTTTTGAAGTCTTTGAGCAACTACCACAGAACTCTGTAGCCAATAATAGGCAACAATAAATATTGACTGATTCACAATCTAACTATAAAGTGATGACACCTATTTTATAAATACATACACATTTATAGTTAATCCTCACTTAGGGATGCTGTATTTGAGAATTCACCTACTCACCAAAATTTATTTGTAACCCCCAAATTAACACTCACAGTGTTTTCACTGTCCCTGATGGGCACATGCAGGGTGGTGACAAATTGGAGTCATCCATTATACACATTCTCAACGGAAGAAGAACAGGGTGACATTCTGCTTTCTTATTTCAGCTGTCATGTTGTAAACAAGTGTTCTTTGCAATGATCTGTTAATTGCCATTTTTTGAATTTTTGTGCTTTTCGTTGATGATTTTGCTGCTTAAAACAGTCCCCAAACTTGATGGTGTAGTGCTGTCTAGCATTTCGAAGTACAAGAAGGCTTACAGAGAAAATACATGTTTTAGATAAGCTCTACTCAGTCATGAGTTACAGCGCTGCTGACTGTGAGTTCAGTGTTAATGAGTCAACCATACATAAAGAAGGCATCTTATTTATAAACAAATACATGCATGAAACAAGATTATATATTGATCGGTTAATGAATATGTGACCAGAGGCTCACAGCAACCTAACTCTGTATATATCCTGAATTTCTCCTTAGGAGCAATTCTCCTTAGGAGAATTCACCAATTCAGTGCTCACCATGCTTATCCCAGTAGGTTTTCAACAAAGATAAACATATCACTCGTTAATGGTATCATCTTTCCCAACATAGTGTCCACCATCTTTACATTCTCCTGGGGAGAAGAAGGACATGCCTGCACTTCTTTTGGTAACCGAGACTATGATGGTCAATGGCAGATGAGATGAGGACCTGGTAATCTTCAGTCCTGTTCTAGCTGATCAGCAAGAACAGGGAAACCAGGTCCCTTGGAATAAGCAACGTTGTCAGTTCCAGCTGCTCCAGAACAACTCATCTCTGACAGGAATAAAGACAAGAGCTGTGACTAGTTTTGATCATAGTGAATACTTCATTCATCAATTAAGATTCTGATGATGGAAATGAAGAAATGGAATCCATATCGCTGTAGCACAGAACAAAATAGCTATTTTCCCACCATAGTTTAAGTAAAATTCAAAAGAAATATGGTTAATTTTAACCAAAATTAACCCCCTCTCTCAGGTAAACCAAACATTCAAACTGCCTTTTTTTTTGCATAAACATAAAATTTTTTAGTTCTCAATACTTTCTAGAAAACCAGTCCATTCTGCTCATTGCAAGCATTAAAAACAAGAAATATTCTGTACCCCAGCTTGCATTTATCAACACATACAGAGCATAAATGTTTATGTTTGCTTGAGTAGCTTGAAAAAGAGCCAATTTTGGTGCCCTTGTCTCACATTTGGGATGCAGATACTCTATATGCCCCTAGCCTTTCTTTGACTGGAAATTGACAATCTTCCAGGATTGTAAGCAGCTGCCATTTCATTTGTATCTACTAACCATATTTTATTTATTGAGGGAATTTTTTTTCTTGGTAAAAATACATATATCCTTTTTACTTGTGACTTGTTTTTATTTTAGGAGGGCATCTGCTACTTCATGTTAAGTCTAGAAATAATTTCAAAAGTTAGCTGTCAAAATTCGTCAGCAGCCCTCATTCTCCCTTCTGTCTTTCTTTCTTCCTCAGCACTCTTGAAGTTGGGTAAGCATTGAACCAGGATCTTCAGTGAAAGGATTCTGGGTCACTCAGCTGAATTTTCCTGTGCAGAACTGGTGTTATCACGAAGTGAATGAAACCTAAAACTCCAGAGCCCATCACTTAGATGAACTCTTTGCAAGGCTGTGAAAGGTACTCAAATGTGTTTATCTGGATTATTATAGTTGTGACAAATTTTGTAGTTTCATATTCTTTCTTAAAAAGTACCCACTCCCACCATACACAATAGTCTAAGCTTCAAGTTCCATAAAACCTGAGTCTATCGCTGCCCCCGTAGCTATGTGTGTGGCCTCTAGAACTGTGTGTTGTTTTCCTTCCTGTAATGGAGGCAGCCTCTCCTGGCCTAGGAAGCTGAGGTTGGCCATCCATACATTCTGTTTCTGTTACTCCTTCCTCAGGGCCTGGTTAGGTTGACAGATCTCTCATGCTCAGACAGGACCCTGTAATAGCTATTAACAATTCTTTAGTTTCCTTTGTGTGTTACTCAGGATTCTCTAGAGAAACAGAACCAATAGGATATATACCTTGATATTTTATTCATTTATTCATTTATTTGTTATTAGGAATTGGCCTATACTATTATGAAGCCTGGCAGGTCTTCAGTCTGCAAAGCTGATACGTTTAAAGGCTGTCAGGTAGGAGAATTCTCTGTAACCTGAAAGTCAGACTTTTATTCTATTCAGGCCTTCAGCTGATTGGATGAGGCCCACCCACATGGAGGGAAATTGACTTTAATCAGTACACCTATTTAAATATTAATCTCTTTTCCAACCCCCCTCACAGAAACATGCAGAATAATGTCTGGCCAAGTATCTGGACTTTCTGTAGCTATTCAATTTTGACACATAAAACTAACCATAACACTTTACCAACTAAGTGAGCTATTGTTTCCATGACTGGCCTATTTATATCTGGGTTTATCACAATCCATTTTTAAAAATTGTATATGTAATCATATTTTAGCAAGCATTATTTGAAACATTATTGGGAGTCCTATAACCAAACTGTAGGGTATAAAGGGGAAAAATAAGTTCTTAGGGAATTTGTCCTTTAGGTGTAACTGTGACTAAACAAACTCATCGGAATAATGGGAGGAGAATTCAAAGGCAAAGCAATGATTCAGTTCAGGTCAATGCAAAGATTTCAAGGGGTCTTAAAGAGAAGCAGAGCTCTTTCCAGAGGAAATACTCAGAAAAGTCTTCAGGTGAGATCTGAAGCTACAGTGCACAGGGGAGTTCTCTTCAAAGAATTATCTGGCCCCTAATAATAATAGTTTCAAAGTTGATAAACGCTGGTCTAAATAGATGTATCAAGTCTCACTTGTATTAGATGTCTGATTAGTTGTCCATTCTTAATTCACTCTTTGCTTTTAAAAATGAAAGGCAGCATCTGTGTTCTCAGCAGAAAAACGTGAGTGCAAGTATTTAGCCTAGTTTTGGATTATAAATGCTGCCCCACTTGTAAGTACTCTTAAAATGAAACCAAATCACTCCAGAACTTGCAAGTAACATTAACAGAGGCCCTTTTTCTCCCAGAGAGGGATAATACTGATTAAGGAATTCGTAAGTAGCAATCATGAATACCACATTAAAAGGCAATTTGGTGCCTCACACTTTTCCTCTTTTGACCTTTACTGTAGGATTGTTGACAATTCTCATCTGATACTCAGTAAAAGTAATCACCCGGATTCTTTGAAAAGCAGAGAACAGTTTACATAAAATTCCAAGCACCTGCTTCAGTGTAAATGACAACACCCACCCGCAGCCATGTCCTTACGGGACTCAAGGAGAACCTTTGTGTTTTGTTTCCAGCGGCTGCAGCCTCCCCGCAGATGGCAAATTGGGTGTCAGGCAGTGGGAACTCAGTAAATACTGGTGACGGACTGACCCTAGACCAGGGGTGCATTTCTTCTCTAATTCCTTTTACTCTGGAAATGATCAACACTTTCCCCAGACCACCTGGGCTGCTCCTAAGAGATAAGCTTACAAACATAAGCGAAGAGTGAGATTTTCATTTTTGAGCATTTGCAGTAAGAGAATGCTAACAAAATTAAAAACTGTGTTTCTTACAATTAAAGGGAAGGGATGTTCAAAACATCCCCCTGAGAACTATTTGTTTAAATTCAAGTTTGCTTGACCTTGTTTTGACATCATGTATATCCTCTTATCTGCCTCATGATGAGAATTTTTTGTCAGCTCCTGCAAAATATTTTGACTACAGTGAAAGCTGATCTTGTTTTGCTCAAATGGATTGGGAAACAAAACCATGTGAAAAATCTTGGGGATAGAAAAGAAGCCCAAATGGATTAGGCTTTGCTTTTAAGTCATGAGTTCTACTGATGTAGGTCACCAGTTATAAATTGGATATGCCAGCTGCACTTAATCCCAAAAGGTAGTTTAAACACGTGTGGGATTTACAGATCTGTTCCTGAGTTTTTATAGTGTGCTTTGGAGTCTCAGTTCCAGAAACGTTACGAAAGGGGCTAGCTCCCAGCCTTAGAAGTAGATGCAGTACACACGGGGGACCTTTTACACCTCTTCTGCCTGGGCCAGAATGTAATGTGACCTTACCACTACTGAGAGCCTTGGGACAGCGAAGAAATGAATGTCCAGAGGTCATCACCGGGGCCTTTGATAAAAAGGGCTGATGTGGAAGAAAGAAATCCCAGTCATCCTGAGGAATCACATCATCAGAGGAACCACACAGGCTGTGGGACTCTTGGCTGCTGGCACACAAGGCAGGGTCCACTCGGGTAACAAAGCAACCTTTACCATGTCACCCACCAGGGAAAGGCAGTAAGTGAGCCCTGACAATGGGGCCCAGCCCTAGGCCCCTTATGTGATTAGCTCTCTGTTACTCAGAGAGGAGTTTCACAGCTTATGTGCCATGCTCCTTCCTGCTGCTTGACCATCAGCCAGCTTGGGGCTTAACATCTTCAGAAGGATGCTGGTTTTCCCAAAGAGATGTTAGAATACGCTACCCCAGTAACAACAATGAAAAGGCAGGGGTGATGAGTACAGCTTTGTTCTCTATTCCCACCATGATTTGATAAAATCCTTTCCATTTTAATCATATCCTCATTTGACTGAGCACCAGTGGCATTCTGGAGTTTTTAAATTCAATTCTCAAACCCCTTACAGATGAGCAGAGCTCAGGAGGCCAAAGTTACCACTTAACTTTCCCTCCCTTGGACGTCAGTCTTGACTGTGTGGAAGGGCTTAGCCCAGAGAGACCGCATGTTGGTGCTACATTCCCACAGTAATTAGTGAGTGAGAGAACTCTGGTAGGTTCTTGGGGCGGGAGGGGTTTTGGATCATCATTGTTTTATGTTTGAGAAAGTTCAGGACAGCGAAATAGAAGTAGCCCAGCAGTTCCTGTTAGACCCGGAGCCCAGCGGGTGATGCTTCTTCTGTGAGCTCGTGGCTGGGCATGCCAGTCGCATTTCCTCCCCTCTGTCCTGTGATGCTCTGCCAGCAGTGTCTGCCGCAAGATCTCAAGGATTTGAGAAACCAGTAAAATGTACCAGTTTTCTTCTCAAACTCGGAAGGAGTATGAGACATCCTTTATTCTGCATTATTTGTTTCTAAGAGCAACGTTGGGATTCTCTTCCCCTTAAGCAATTAAACAGTACCCCGCAGGCCAAAGGACAGCCTTAGTGTATTTTAAAGCAAGAGCCACTGCTGGTGTGACTTAAGCCCAAGGGGGTTCCTAGCCTGGGGTTTCTGTGAGCTTGGGGAAGTGTTTGTCATTTTGTGAAGCTTTGTCTTAAGTCTCCTCCTATAGGTCAGCTCTGGAGGCGTAAGCCTCCTGCCAGGGGAGATAATTGGTTGGTAATGAGAGCTGATCTTTGTAGGCAAACTGGGGAAGAAGGATGGACGGTGGAATAGTAGGCCTGCTGCCCTGCATCTCTGTCGCGTGATGTGGGGTGGAAAATGAGCTTCAAAGCTTAAACCGGCTCAAACTCCAGATCAAGCTGAGCCCCCTCTTGGCAGCCCACTGAGAGGCTGTAACTGCGAGCAAATGCAGCTGACACTCTATTATTTTTCTGGGGGAGGGGGTCCTGTTATTTCACTTCTGAGGTGTAAAAGCTTCTTTTATAGTGTTTCATCTTCACAAAAGGCCACATATTTGAAGATTTTATTTATGGGAAATGTCCCCAATAGGCAGATCTGCAGAGGCAGAGAGTGGATTTGTGGGTGTGAGAGGATTGGGCTGGGGGAAGGGGAAGTGACTGCTGTTGGGCAGGGTTTTTTTTGATATGGTGAAAAACATCCTGGAGTAGATATGCACAGCATAGCAAATATACCACAAACACTGAATGGTCTAGTTGGAAATGGTGAATTTTATGTTATGTGAATATCTCAGTAAGCAAATTACCATATAGTGTGTCATCTTAGGATGATGACTGTGGAAAATTGGCCTTGGGGGTGGCAGGTCCTGAAATGCTCTGCATGATAACAGCAGCTCGGGCTTGCTGTGCTTCTGCCAGTGTTCTAAGGGCCTGACACCTGTTCACCCGTTTAATCCTCACAACACCCACTGAGGGGGGTGCTGTCATCCACAGTTTGCAGAGGAAGGAACTGAGGCACAGAGAGTCGGGGGACCTATTCAAGGTCACACAGCTGGGGCAGGGCAGAGCCAGGCTCCCCACCAGCCAGCTTGGCTCCAGAGTCTGTATCTGGACCCGGGTGCTATGCTCCCATCTGGATTCTAGTAAGGTTACTGCAGGATACTGAAAAAAAAAAAAAAATCTAGAGAGGCTACATGAGTGCAGCTCAGGGTGGCCCAGTCTGGACGTTGGCACAGGTGCTCCCTGTAGCAAAGGTTATCTGCCCGAGCAGATTAGCCCACCGGGCTGACGTGCCAACCCCGTAGTTGACGTCAGCCTACTCCGGCCCCTGTTTGTTCAAGCCATCCCTGGCTGCAGATTGGTCTGTGTGTGGACACACCTCTGCCTCTACCAGATACCTCTCACTGGGTGGGGTGGAGGGAGCCGGGTGCTCCCTTCTGAGGCAATACCAGAAGCTGTCTCAAGGCATAGGCATTAGTCAGTTAATGTGTTACAATAACACCATCTGATTGAGGTCTTTGGTAAGAAACAAGCTTTAAAGCAATTTTGTACACCGTTTTATGCTTTTAAAATCAGACATACTGATCTGTGAAGGGAGAAGAAATGAGTCACCTTGGATATCTTAAAATGATCCCCACTTCAAGTCAACAATACGTAGAAATAAGGATCTTGCTACTTTCCATTTTGATGAATACTTAAAAAGTATAATTTCCAATGTTCTAGTTCATTTTTAGAATCTCTTCTTTTTCCTAACAAGTGAAGCTTGAGTACCTGGAGCTATAAGCCGTATGGATTGAGAGGCAACGTAGAGTCATGGGGAGGAACCCACTGACTGGGTTTGAAGCTGTGCCAGGCCACTTGGCAGCCATGTGCGCTGGGGCAGGTTCATTGAGCTTCTTCGTGTTCCTGTTCCCTGAGTGTAAAATGGGACAATCATAACAGCTACCTCATAGCAGTGGTGTGAGGCTTGAAGGGCCTACAGGAGCTGGTCTTATGCATTGAGCATACATTGTGCCTGTTACCCACATTAAATCTGGATACTTCAATATGATAAATTAACAGTTAAAAAAGCAATAGTATGTCATATATTTGTACCAAACTTCATATGCTTTAGAACATTTCCTTCATTATCTCATTAGAGTCTAATATGATTCCCATTTGTCGCATGGGGAAATGGAAAGGGTGACAAGTGTCTGTTCAAGATCACACAAGGGATTAATGTGTTTACTGGGCCCATAACTCAATTCTCCTTATTTTTAAATTAGTTTTATTTGTTTTTGAAAATTAATTTCTGTATAATTTATCACTAATTTCTTAGGGATTTTGAGAAAATGAAGGTGTGTTTCAAATTTCAAAAATAATTAAATATTAAACAACAAAGTGCATTGTTTGAGAGACAGAACCTGAGTCCAGAACTATAGCTTCTTCTTAGTGTCACAGCTTCTGTTTTGTTGTGCTTATTTGTGGATTGTAGATTTTTTGAGGTAGTAGGGATAACCAATATGAACCTCTCATTTTATGGATCAAGAAACATTTCCAAAAAGCTGTTATGACTTTATTGAGACCAAAAAACAAATAAATATAAAACCCAGAATCCAACATACTGGTCTAGTTCCAAGTCTGCTATCCTTCCTGTTGAACACATTGCCTCTCATGGGTAAAGAGCTCACTTTGCCTGTGTCAGAACCAGGCAACAGCTGCCTTGCCAGCCTCCCTGTTCCTTCCTGGGCCCCCTCTGTGCCTCACTTCAGCTCCCAGTGATGAGGTCCTCTCCAGGAGAGGGGCTTCAGGCTGCACAGGGTCTGCCTGCAATGCTTTTTGAAGACTGAGGCGCATCTTCATGCACACAGTTGTTACAGAAACTTCTCTCTCCTGCATCCCTGTAGCATCTTCTCTGCCATCTACTAGCAGGTTTGGTGATGTAAATGAATTTTCCCACTTGTAAAATAAGTGCAATTCCACCCATCTCATGAGGTTTGTAAGGTGGTGAAATGAGCTAATAAAACTATTATGACCTATATCACCTCACACCAGTTAGGATGGCCACCATCCAAAAGACAACAACAAATGTTGGCGAGGTTGTGGAGAAAGGGGAACCCTCCTACACTGCTGGTGGGAATGTAAATTAGTTCAGCCACTGTGGAAGCAGTATGGAGGTTCCTCAAAATGCTCAAAATAGACTGACCATTTGACCCAGGAATTCCACTCCTAGGAATTTACCCTAAGAATGCAGCACTCCAGTTTGAAAAAGACAGATGCACCCCTATGTTTATCGCAGCACTATTTACAATAGCCAAGAATTGGAAGCAACCTAAGTGTCCATCAGTAGATGAATGGATAAAGAAGATGTGGTACATATTCACAATGGAATATTATTCAGCCATAAGAAGAAAACAAATCCTACCATTTGCAACAACATGGATGGAACTAGAGGGTATTATGCTGACTGAAATAAGCCAAGCGGAGAAAGAGAAATACCAAATGATTTCACTCATCTGTGGAGTAAGAACAAAGGAAAAACTGAAGGAACAAAACAGCAGCAGAATCACAGAACCCAAGAATGGACTAACAGGTACCAAAGGGAAAGGGACTGGGGAGGAAGGGTGGGTAGGGAAGGATAAGGGGGGAAAAGGGACATTATGATTAGCATACATAAAGTAGAGGGGTGGCACGGGGAAGGCAGTACAACACAGAGAAGACAAATAGTGATTCTATAGCATCTTACTACACTGATGGACAGTGACTGTAACAGGGTATGTGGTGGGCACTTGATAATGGGGGGAGTCTAGTAACCATAATGTTGCTCATGTAATTGTATATTAATGATACCAAGAAAAAAACACCCAAAAAACCAAAAAAACTATTATGACCTAGCACAGTATCTTGCATATACTTAGGTGTGTTTCATATGTGGTTGACTAACCTCTTTTTGCTGAATTCCAAAAGTTACTGGTTTGTTTTCTTATCTGATAAGAAGATATGAGAAGAGACATACAGTGTGCTCATCCAGAATGCTAAAGAGAACTGTGTACACCTCCTCCTGAAAAGAAGCATCCGCCTGTGGATACTGAGTGGTCTCCAGGATTGGTGGCTAGGTAGGTCCTTTCTTTCGTGACCACACCCACCCAGCGTGCTGCCCTCTGCCTTTTCTTAGGAGGTATGTGCAGGTCTTTCTTTCTCCATATTCGCTTGCCAGCCTCTCTGTCATCAACAGCACACACTGGTTTCTCATGTACGTCTCACGCCATCATAGGATTTACCACCCTGCATTGAGTGGTCCCCTGACTTGCCTAGGACTCCCACATACCATAGGCCCCTTATCAGGAGAGATGATCTGTTTCATCTTTGCATCTATAGCTCCCAGCACAGTGGCCAGCACACAGAAGGTGCTCAGTAAATGCATTAAAAGTAAGTCATTGATTAGACAAACTTCAAAGCAAGGGAAGTGCCCGTGACCGTGAAGCAAGAGATGAATGTCATTGAATTTCCCTGGCTTAGAAGACAGGATTCAGCTGGGCCTGGCCTCGTCTTCTCCTGATCTGCTCTCCTCCTTGCCCTGTGTGCCGCAATGACACCAGTCTCTTTCATTTCCCCTTGCTCACCATGCCCGTTCCTACCACCCAGGGCACATACTTTGGTTTGCCAGGTCGTGCAGTGCAAAGGCCACCCCATCGAAGGGGGTGCCAATATTGTCCTATTCCAGAAATGTCATGCAAGCCACAGATGTGAGCCTCATGTGTAATTTTAAATTTTTTATAGCTATGTTAAAAAAAAAAGTAAAAAGAAGAAAGTGAAAACAATAAAATATTGTATCTGAAATATATCCAAATAGTGCCATTTCAACATGTAATAAAAAAATATAAAAATAATTAGTGTTGTTTTTTTTCACACTAAATATTTGAAATCCAGAGTGTATTTAGTATTTATAACACACCTTGACTTAGACTAGCCATGTTTTATGTGCTTAGTGGTCAAATGTGACTAGTCACTGTGACACTGGGCAGCATGTGGTTGTGTACTGACATTCAGGACAATGTAAAGTTGAATAAACTCTTTTTCTGGAAGTGACAGTAATGTGTCTTGTTCTAACAAAATCATTAAGTTATGACAATTGTCTAACAGAATCAAAGGATCTCCAGGAGGTGGTGCCTTTTTTCCAATTTGCCCAAAGATGCTTCTCAGCCAGTGGTGACTTTACTTCAACAGGGCTTTTGTACATGCTGTTCCCTATGCCTGGTAGTTTATTTCTCCTTGGCCAACATCTGCTCTTGTTTCTATTAAATTGTCACTTCTTCCATGAGGACTTTGCTCGATTTTCTCACAGAGCCTTGTCTCTTTGCCTCATAGCACTTACTTGGATTTGTAATGATATGTGTGCGATTATTTGATTAAATTCTGTCTCCAACACAAACTATTAAACTCTTGGAGGGAAAGCCCTTATCTGTGTTTGCTCACATGGAACCCTCAACTCTGAATACAGCACTGGGTGCTTAGAAGGGAATCCATTCGGATGCACTAAAGGGCTGCCTGGCTGGCCTCATGTGTCAATGGCAACCAGCCCAGCAGTTTCAAATGTTCACATCTTTATAGTCCCAGATAAATCTTATTCTCCACCACCAGGATGGAGCAGCGATTAGAATGTCATTCAAGGTCTCTCTAGGGAAGAAAGCTGACTATTCCCTGTCTCATTGCTGAGATGTGTTTCTTGTTCAAAGTGTGTGAATTCATCCGACCATTCTCCCCTGACTCTGTTCCTGGATGCAGTTACCTTCTGTCTCTATAGAGCTGAGTGACTCTGAATTTTATCTTAGACTCATTAAGGAGATTTCATCTTTACTGGCCACTTTCAGATAAATGCATTTTAAAAGTAGGGCAGTTGGTAATGTGGTGAGCCAATTACTCAGGTGAGAGGACCCTTTGCATTTGCAAATATACAGGATTGTGCAAGTTCTTATCTGAAATTAAGGAGCTGGAAAGCTGGGAGATTTACTGAATTGCTTCATATGCTATCTTCTCCCTTCCCATCCTCCCAGTATTTCCACCAATAAATAAAATACACACATGGGGCTATAAATAAAATGAATTATGAGAACAAGGCAAATGCTTGCTAATCAATTAACATTAATAGTATGTGTATACTGCTAACTGTAGTGGTTCAGATTTGGAACCCTAACAAATGAAAACAACAACTCAACATCCCAAAATTGGTGGGATGCAATGAAGAGAGTTCTAAGAGGAAAGTATTTAGCAATACAGGCTAATCTCCGGAAAGAAGAACAATCCCAGATGAACAGTCTAAACTCACAATTAATGAAATTAGAAAAAGAAGAAAAAATGAGGCCCAAGAGGTGAGTAAAAGGAGGGACATAGTAAAATCAGAGCAGAAATAAATAAAGCTGAGAAGAATAAAACAACAGAAAAAATGAATGAAACCAAGAGCTTGTTCTCTGAGAAAATAAACAAAATAGATAAACCTCTAGCCAGACTTATCAAGAAAAAAAGAGAGTCTATACACATAAACAGAATCAGAAATGAGAAAGGAAAAATCAGTGTGGACACCACAGAAATACAAAGAATTCTTAGAGAATACTATGAAAATTGTATGGTAACAAATTGGATAATCTAGAAGAAATGGACAACTTTCTAGAAAAATACATCTTTCCAAGACTGACCCAGGAAGAGACAGAAAATCTGAACAGACCAATTATCAGCACTGAAATTGAATTGGTAATAAAAAATCTACCTCAGATGGCTTCACTGCTAAATTTTATCAGACATTTAGAGAAGACCTAATACCCAACCTTCTTAAAGTTTTCCAAAAGGTAGAAGAAGATGAATACTTCCAAACTAATTCTGTGAGGCCAGTATCAGTCTAATACCAAAACCAGACAAAGGTACCACAAAAAAATAAAATTACAGATTGATATTCCTGGTGAACATAAATGCAAAAATCCTCAACAAAATATTAGCAAAACAAATTAAAAATGTATAAAAAATATCACCCATCATGATCAAGTGAGATTTAATTCCAGGGAGGCAAGGATGGTACAATATTCAAAAATCCATCAACATCATCCACCATATCAACAAAAAGAACAAAAATCACATGATCATCTCAATAGATGCTGAAAAAGCATTTGACAAAATTCAGCATTCATTCATGATAAAAACTCTCAACAAAGTGGGTACAGAGGGCAAGTACCTCAAGAAAGGCCATTTATGACAAACCCACAGCCAACATTATACTTAACCGTGAGAAGCTGAAAGCTTTTCCTCTAAGATCAGGAACAAGACAAGGATACTCACTCTCACTACTTTTATTCAACTTAGTACTGGAGGTCCTTGCCATACCAATCAGACAACACAAAGAAATAAAAGACATCCAGATTGGTAAGAAAAATGTTACACTGTCACTGTTTGCAGATGACATGATATTGTACATAAAAGTACCCTAAAGAATCCACCCAAAACTACTAGAACTAATAACTGAATTCAGCGAAGTTGCAGGATACAAAATCAATGCACAGAAATCTGTTGCATTCCTATATACTAATGATGAACTAGCAGAAAGAGAAGTCAGGAAAAGAGCTCCATTCACAATCACATCAAAAAGAATAAAATACCTAGGAATAAACTTAGCCAAGGAGGTGAAGGGCCTATACCATGAAAACTGAAAACTACAAGACACTTATAAGAGAAATTAAAGAAGACAGCAATAAATGGAAATACAACCTGTGCTCATGGATAGGAAGAATTAATATTGTCAAAATGGCCATCCTGCCTAAAGTAATCTACAGATTCAATGCAATCCCTATCAAAATACCAATGGCATTTTTCAACAAACTAGAGAAATAGTTCTACAATTCATATGGAATCACAAAAGACCCCATATAGCCAAAGGAATCCTGAGAAGGAAGAATAAAGCTGGGGGGATTATGCTTCCCAACTTCAAGCTCTACTACAAAGCCGCAGTAATCAAAATAATTTGGTACTGGTACAAGAACAGACCCATAGATCAATGGAACAGCAGAGAGAGCCCAGACATAAACCCACACATAAACCATATATGGCCATTAGTATATGATAAAGGAGCCATAGATATACAATGGGGAAATGACAGCCTCTTCAGCAAATGGTGTTGGCATAACTAGACAACTACATGTAAGAGAATGAAACTGGATTATTGTCTAACTCCATACACAAAAATAAACTCGAAATGGACCAAAGACCTGAATGTAAGTCATGAAACCATAAAATGCATAGAAGAAAACATAGGTAAAAATCTCTTGAATATAAATATGAGCAACTTTTTCCTGAATGCATCTCCTTGGGCAAGGGAAACAAAATAAAAAATGAACAAATGAGACTACATCAATCTAAAAAGCTTCTGTACAGCAAAGAACACCATCAGCAGAACAAAAAGGCATCCTACAGTATGGGAGAATATATTTGTAAATGATATATCCAACAGTGGGTTAACATCCAAAATATATAAAAAGCTCACATGGCTGAACACCCCAAAAAACGAATAACCAGATTATAAAATGGGTGCAGGATCTGAACAGATACCTCTCCAAAGAAGAATCCAGATGGCCAACAGACACATGAAAAGATGCTCCATATCACTAATCATCAGAGAAATGCAAATTAAAACCACAATGAGATATCACCTCACACCAGTTAGGATGGCCAACATCCAAAAGACAAACAACAACAAATGCTGGGGAGGATGATGAGAAAAGGGGAACCCTCCCACACTGCTGGTGGGAATGTAAATTAGTTTCACCACTGTGGAAAGCAATATAGAGGTTCCTCAAAAAACTAAAAACATAAATACAGTTTGACCCAGGAATTCCACTCCTAGAAATTTACCCAAAGGAAACAAGATCCCTGATTCAAAAAGTCATATGCCTCCCTATGTCTATTGCAGTGCTATTTACAATAGCCAAGATACGGAAGCAACCTAAGTGTCCATCAGTAAACAAATGGATAAAGCGGAGGTGGTGCATATACACAATGGAGTATTATTTAGCCATACAAAGAAAAATCCTACCATTTGCAACAACATAGATGGAGCTAGAGGGTATTATGCTCAGTGAAATAAGCCAGGTGGAGATAGATAACTACCAAATGACTTCACTCATTTGTGGAGTATAACAACAAGGCAAAACTGAAGGAACAAAACAGCAGCAGACTCACAGACTCCAAGAAGGTACTAGCGGTTACCAAAGGGGAGGGTGGGGAATGGCGGATGGGGAAAGGGAGAAGGGGATTAAGGGGCATTATAATTAGCACTCACAATATAGGAAGGTTCCAGGGAAGGCAGTATAGCATGGAGATGACAAGTAATGACTCTGTAGCATCTTACTATGCTGATGGACAGTGATTGCAATGGGGTTGGTGTTAGGGGACTTGATAATATGGGTGAATATTGAAACCACAATGTTGCTCATATGAAACCTTCATAAGATTGTATATTAATGACACCTTAATTAAAAAAAAATTGGAACTCTGATGTTATCAGAATATTTAGGTTCAAGTCACAGTCTTGCCATTCACTAGCTGTGTGACCTTGGGCAATTTACTTAACCTCACTGGGCCTCAGTTTCCTGGTTTGTAAAATGAAGGGTTAAAAAGAAAAAACCTCCCTCAAAAGTGTATTGCGACACTTGAGAGCTTCTGAGCATGTAGTGCTTGCATAACACTCTCCCAGAAGTTATGTTTTTTTATTGAAGGAGTTTGCATCTATGACTTTAAAGAGCTGGTTAAGAATGACACTTCTTAACAAGTAATAATAATTGTCATAATCTGAGAGGAAACAAACTAGGCCTAGCACCTACTAATATTTGGGTTGTTCAACAAATCTTTGATTAGGCCTTACTGAAAAAAAAAATGTTTCAATAAAACAAGACTCTTCATGAATAAGGAAAGCAGAGCTGATTATTTTACAGTGTTTGGCTAGATCTCACTGAGGCCTCTTCCTCACTCTGAAATTTAGTATTTTATAGCAAATAGAAAAATAGTTAAGAGATATAAAAGGCAATGGAAATGTTTATAATTTGGGAAATGCTAAAGCTTATATTGGCCAGTTTTTTCTATATAGACTATCATGTGCCTGGAGCTTATTTGGCTCAGCTGCGGAGGTAGAGCAACATCATTCATTATGTGCTTTCTGCTCTATTTTCCACCAGGCCTGGCAAGACGCTTCTTGTAAGGTGGTTTCTTACACAGTGAGATTAAAAGAGAGATGCTTAAAGGTGTCACTGCTCAAGATTGTGTCTCACAAATCTGCTGCAGTGCCTACAAAGCCCACCATTAAAGACGCCCTCCTTTGCGTCAAGGTTTAAGGTCTCTGGCAATGCCAGGTTGAAATGCACATTTCCCTCCCCATCCCCCAAAGAGGAAGAGGACATTCAGCCAGTCGTAGCTACAGCTACCTAAGGTTGTCTTGGACACTGACAATGGGGATTGTGGAAAGTCAGAGATACCTGGGCTTAAAACTGGGCCTTTAAAAAACTGTATTGTCTCTACAAATGATTCACATTACTGGGGCTTGTTTACTTATTTATAATGAGGGCTGATGTTAATAGGCTAGTCCATGGAGTTGTCATGAGGATTAAATTATGTGATGGTTTTAAGGTAGGAACACAGAGTTGCCTGTCAGAGTTGTTCTCTTCTTGAGAAATGGGGAGGTAAAATATGACAGAAGAAGGCAAAAGTCCAGAGTAGGGGCTCCTGCCTGGACAGGAAGCTCTGGAAGCCAGGAGGCAGCACGAGGCCGCGGGTGCCTGAACGGTGAGCAGGCGAAGAGCGTTGGGAGAGGGCAGGGGGGAAACATAGGACAAGGGAAGAGGACACCAGACACAAATGTCACTGACACTATTCCTCAGGTGTATGAAAATGCCTAAGTCATGTGTGTGTACTAGAATTCATAGAATGAGGGTGATAATGTTGCTATTTCAATCACAAGGAAGGCAGGAGAAAAATAATGTGCTGCATGCATGACAAGAACTTGGTATGTCTCATCCAGATATTGATTTAAATCCACTTACTTGTGCACTTCTTTTGAGAACGTGCTCCGTAACAGGCACGGGGGATACGCAGAGCAGTGACCCTCACAGCCTACTGCCAGTGAGCTTTTGCTGATGAGGGGAGATGGACAGAAGCCAATACAGAAATACAGAATATATCAGGTAATGAATGTCAAGAGGAAAATGAAGGTACAGGGAGCACTGAGGGGTAGTCTTTCAGATAGGGAAGTTCTCTTTGATAACAACAGGGTTAAAAAAAAAATCACTTGATTAATTCATTTCATTAAACACTACTGAGCATGTACTATGTGTTAGGTAGTTTGTGGCGAGAAAGGATGATAATATTGGGCAATACTGACAAATTCCCTCCTTTTCACGGAGCTTTCCTTTTTAGGGGTAGGGTAGAAACAAACATATAAACAAAAAGTAAGCAAGGTAACTTCATACAGTCTAAATGTATCAAGGGAATAGATGATAAAATTGGGGAATATGAGAGGAAAGTGATTTTTTGGGGGGTGTAGGACAGGGGAAATGGGTGAGTTGTAAGGCAGAATTAAAATCTACAGAGAACTTTAACATACAAATGTAAATCAATATTATACTTATTTATTACACATCATGTATGCTTGTAGTTCTAGAACTTCTTTAATACATCAGAATATGTTCATAAAAATTCAGTCAATTAGTTTCTACTTAAGGGAGTATGAAAAAAATTGCTGGATTATTTTGTACATTTCCCTCTATCTTACTCTCTCCCTATTGATGACACCAATCTTCTCCTCTTCATTGCCCCTGCCCTCCTAACTTGAATATTTATGGTTCTCACCTATTTAAAGTAATTTAGAATATACTTCACTTACTTGAACCATTTCAGCATTCCACCACTTTCTGTGATCGCCAGCTAATTGAAGTATGCTTAATACTATGGTCTAAGGCATTCTGTTTATTTCCAGAATTATCCGAGATCTTTACACAGAAACGTGGTGACCTTCACTCTCCTAAAATGAAGTCTTAAAGTTAGCCTATTCAGATATATTCTCTGATACCAGGACAATCTTTAAACTATTTTGTAAATGATTCCAAACACAATCGTCCTTGTAAGGCCTTTTCTCAGTGGAACTGGATGTGGAACTGCAGTATGGATACCTTCCAGCCATCTTTGCAATTAACTCAATGTCTCTTCTTTAGAGGGTTTATTCTTAAGATATTTATGCCAATGACTTAGTCACCTAAATGCACACAGATCTTCCTCAACTTATGATGGGGTTATGTCACAATAAACCCACTGCAAGTTAAAAAATTGTGTCAAGAATGCATTTAATACATTGAATCTACCAAACACCACAAGGTAAGCTTAGCGCAGCCTACCTTAAACATGCTCAGCACACTTACATTAGTCTATAGTTGGGCAAAGCCATCTAACAAAAAGCCCATTTTATAACAAAGTGTTCAGTGTCTCACGTAATTTATTGAATACTGTACTGGAAGTGAAAAACAGAATGGCTTCATGGGTACAAAATGGTTGTAAGTATATGGGTTGTTTACCGTTGTGATTGCGTGGCTGATGGAGCTTTCACATGAGATATTGTACTATATGTTGCTGGCTGGGAAAAGAACAAAATACAAAAATTCAAAATTCAGTATTTCTACTGAACGCTTATTGCTTTTGCACCACTGTAAAGTCAAAAAATCCTAAATTGAACCAACATAAGTTGGGGACCATCCATGGTAAATTCCCTTTCCCTATCCCTTAGAAGTTCCTCCTCTTTTATTGCAATTCTCCTACCTTTCAGCTTTACTTGCTTTCCCAGCTGAACAGATCTATTTCTACAGCTTCAAGTGACAATAAATGCTATGCTATTGCTTTCTATTTCTGTAAGTCCAGCCCACAGCAACCTCTTCTACCAATAACGTACTGGGAATCTCCATTCGGACATTCCGCAGCCTGAGAAACTCACCATTTAAAATGAAACCCGTATTTCCCCTCCAGTTGGTTCTACTTCTTATCTCCTTTCTTGGTTGATGATTTCCCCACTTTTGTCACTTCAACCTTATCTTCCTTTTTACCAGCCAACCGTAGGTGACCAAGTCCTGTTGGTCCTACTTCTTTAACATCTCCACATCTGTTCCCTCTTCACCCTTCCCCCAGCTGTTGTGTCAATCCTGCAGACAGAGGCCCAGCCACCTCTCTGCTGGGTCAACCACAACAGCACTACCCTGATTTGTTCTAACACTGACTTACACTGGGAATTTCAGTAAGAGCTCTAGAGCCTCATTATCTCTGAAATCACAGCACTACCCTGATTTGTTCTAACACTGACTTACACTGGGAATTTCAGTAAGAGCTCTAGAGCCTCATTATCTCTGAAATCACTAGTTCAAATATCAGTAACACATGCAATGTTTTCTTAAATGTAAGTATTTGGCTGCAGTTGTATGTTGTAGGGTGTTTCTCTGTTTGTCTTTATTCTTTTTTAATCTTGGAAAATGTGGATCATATCAGAGGATCCAAATTCATAAATCTAGTCTGTTGCACTTGTCTATTCTTAAGTGCAGATCAGATTGTTTTAATTGCTACATATTTCTATTTCCTAATCAACATACATCTCACCCACAATGGCCCATGTTTCTCTTAACAATGGAATTACAATAAAACATCTGTAACCAGAGCAGACCACAGGGTCTGCTGTGTTGTTTTTTTGCCATCAGTCTCAATGAGGTGAAAAGTGAAAGCTAACTACAAACCAGCTGAGAATGAACACAAGCTGTTGTTTTTGAGTTTTCTAAATATTTTCCTACTCCTCTTGCGTGTTTTTTGTGTTTTGTACTCAAACCCCCCTGCCAAGACCTCCCCCAACAGCATTCCTTCCTGGGTTCCTCAATCATCTGGACAGCAAACAAAACTTCTCATAGGTCATTAATCTCAAGGAGATAAGCTTGTTTAATATAAGGAGATGACTAGCATACATATTTTGACCACTTTGGAGTTCACAAATTCAATTTTTAAAAATAAGACCGTTGCTAACTGAATCTGCAATCTGCTTTGGATTTGCATTTTTAGGGTAGTGTTTAGATACTCAAAATGTGTCTAAAATGAAAATCACACCCTTGTGGAATTAGCAGGTATAGGTGGTGAGGAAAGGATATGTAGAATTAGAGAGGAGAGAAACCTTGGGTAACCTTAACTAGAAAGTAGAAATATGCACACATTGCTGTTTTCCTGATGTGTGTGTGTGTGTGTGTGTGTATTTTCTTTTTTACTGCCTATGGACAGACTATTCTTGGAAAAACTCTTCTGTGTGTATCCCTTTTGTTGAATACTGTGAATTTCCAGTATGCCTTTTTCCTCATGTAATTATCATTAAATTCTCTAGATAATAGCAAGACAGTTTTCCTTTTTCCTGCTTACATTTATGAACACTGTATTAAAATTGATTATAATGAATTATGTGTGTTAAGTACTAATCTCATTTTTCTTTCTTTTATTCCTGCAGCTAACAGAATGGCATAGATACAGATGCGGGCTGTGCTCCAGGGAAACAGAAAGCAGAGATTGTCCATCTTTGCCAGGGAGATTGATGACTTACGATATCACTGTGGGACACATGGGAAAAGCTGCCTCTCTCCTGCCCACAACTGCTTCCTGATTATCAGCTCACCAGTGGCTGTCATCTTGTTCCTTTCTTTATTACAGCAAAGGAATGTTAAGCTTTCCTAAATCCTTATTCAAAATGTCCTTGAAGAAAAACAATGGGGGTCAAGAAAGTGAGAGCTTCACATTATAATTTTTCGCGAATCTCTTAAATATCTTTGGAAAATGCTATTTATTTGACTCAGTTTCCCTCTTGCTTGGGGATATTAGGTCTACCTAGATGCCTAGATGCCTTTGATACCTTGAATAGTCAACAGAAAGTAAGATCTTTTCCATAATGTCCTGTTTAGATTTCATATTATCTCACTGAATTTGAAAAGATCTAATAAAAATAGCTAACACCAGTTCCATCCTGAACCAAAAAAGTATGGGGAGGGAGGGTTGTTCTAAGTATTAGGCAGTTTATTATTATCAAAAATCTGTGTTCCATTTTTTCTTTGTTGGTTTTTAAACTTGAAACCTGTTTTGTGATACAAGGAACATGAAAATATTTGGAAAGAAAAAGAAACAACTCTGAATATATGGCTCCAAACATTTTAAATCCCTTTGGTATGTGCAGACAAAATCTACCGTAGTTTGTGTGTGGGATCTTGATTATGTAGTTATGAATTATTTAAACAAAGTTTATGCAACATAAAGAACAATTGTCTGAAAATATGAATATCGTTTTCTTCTTTTGTGTGGTAAATGCATCAATGCTGCTGATGTCATATAAGGGAAGCTTTATTCTCCACAAGCCTAGTGCTCTGCTTGCTTTTTGCTTAGAATTGTGGCTAAGCTTGGCAGCCTCAATGAGCCACTTTCTCCAAACTCAACCCTGCTGTTTATGGAAAAACAGTGTCACATGTGACAAAACAATGACCTGCATTCCACAAACTTCAGGTTGGCCTCTATGACGTTTGGGCTGACTCTTGTTTCAGTAAATGTCTAAAATTATAGCACCGAATTGATCACTTTTCCACAAGGGAAGCAGTGTAGGAAAATAGCCTGAGGCTCTGAAACCTGTTGGAACTTTGGCTGGTTGGCTTTTTCATATTTTAGGGTCCAGCTTTGCTCTTGGCCTTTTTTTTGCTTTTCTCTTCTAAAATAACTCATTATATCTGTGAGCTAATTAACAGGCCAGTTGAATTTCTTTACTGTCCATAGGAAAGACTTATGGGGTGGAATGAACACAGAATAATATCTATATCTCTGTTTCTCTCTTTGTCTCTCTCTGAGGGTTTCATGAGCGATCCATTCATTAGTGACAATATTAAATCCTACACTGTATTTAAAAGAATAACTTAAAAATATATACAATGGGGAATATTTGAGTGATCAGTTTAACATAAAAAAAGACCCTTCCATGCTAGTGACGGGCTGGCAGGCAGAGGCGAGTGAGCAGTGGACAGCAGCTGTCGGTCCTATGGGGTGGTCTTCGGGTGCCCCGAGGGAAGTACCCTACAGCCATGGGGGCAATCCTTGTGGCACCTTCAGGCCTTCTGACAACTGGCTTTATTTCCAAGCCCTACATTTCAGATGGGACTTAACCAAAACTTAGAAAGTCCAGTGAAGAGTGCCCGGATATTTGGACCTTGAAATAGTATCACTTGAGTGATGAGGAAGAATATAATTTAGGATGGTGCACAATTGCTCTTCCAAATGTTTGAGAGGAACTGAGAAAGAAGGGTTACACATCTTTATTAGGCTTCTGAGAGCAGAATTTTGGCAGCAGGTAGAATTATAGAAATGTATATTTCATCTTAAGGAAAGGAAGCCACTTCGAATGGCCTGAGCTCTCTGAAGTGGGAGCAGAGTGCTAGGTACAGCATCGCCACAGTCCCTGTCACTGAGGGTGGGCAAGAAGTGGGTGGCTGTTCCCCTTGGGGGCATGTGGTAGGGACTGGACTGGATGGTTTCTGTGAAAATTGTCAACACAAAGATCCTCTGATTCTGTTCATTAACATCAGTCCTCTTTGTCTCTAAATATCTGAAGATTCACCACCTACAAGAGGCTCTCTACAAAGACAAAGTAGAAATGTACATTAGGAAGGAACTCGGCTAAGTTCCTGGATTCTGGAACCAGGCTTGCTGGGTTTACTACTTATGAGACAATATATTTAATTTCTCAATTTCCACATGTATAAAGTGAGGTAGTAGAAGAACATGCTATAAGTTTGTTGTAAGGACTGAACAAGGTAATATATGTAAAGATGTTAGGCTAGGGCCTGACACAAGTAAGCCCTCTCTATTGGTTAGCTGTTATAATCATCTGGGATGTACTAAGTTAATACTGCATCTTAACCAAATTCAAGTAACCCCACATTCAGGTTGTGGAGTTCTGATGAATGAAATTCTACGGCAAAGGCTGGTCCAAGTTAATCCTTAGTTGTTTGTGACTGAATTACAGACTGCTGAGTTAGAGACTATTTTGTGCCACTAGTGGACAATGATTTTTCTGACTAAACAAACACCAAAATGTGTGGTACTCTTGTTCAAGTATAATTGCTTTCACAATGAGCCAATAAACACTTCAGTTAACACTTCTAGGTCCCATCTAAAATATCAAGTTTTCCAATTTACTTATGCTGGCTAAAGTCCCAATTAGTATTCTAGTAACAAAACAGGCCAGTTCAGGAAATCAGTGTGAAATGACCCTCCCAGAATTTTAACATAAATAAATAGTGCCTAAATGGATTAGAGCACGTTTTAATGCAAGTATGTACTGCAGGTGTGATCTAGCAGAGGGAGAAAGGGACATTTTAGCTCAAGGGGAAAACAATGGGTAATAGGTTATTAAGTCAGTGCCATTTGCCCACTCCCTTACTAATGTTTAACAAGGCTTTATTGATCACAATAGCCTTGATTTGTTCATGGGAACAGGAGATTACATTGCGGGCACCAGACCAATTCTTGTACACAGCATCTGTAAGCCAAAGACTTCATTAATAATTGATTTTAGGGGGATTGTACAAGCCCATATGGACCTGTCTTTTGCCAGCATGCTTCAACATAATATACAGTTTGATTTATGAATAACTGGAGGATATTAGTTCTGGAAGGGAGCACAGATCGGAAATAGGGAGACTTAAATAGTGGTACAGCCAGAGTCAGGTTTTCTGATTCCTTTTGCAAAGCCTTTTACACTAAACGTATGTGGAATCTTTCATCAACAGAATCTGAACCTTGGATACGGATATAAAAACTGACAGCTTAAAAATAGAAAACATTTCTGCAAGCAGTTCACTACAGGTAGCCTTTAGACACTCTTGATTGCATCTTCCATAAAGCTTCCCTATGAGGCTGAATCTCCATGTCAGAGAGTAGGAAGACTGGGTTCAGAAATTGTTTGTTCAGTGAGATATGCACAGTCCCTTGTAAGTATGGGAAAGTTTCAGGTAGCCCTGTGCACAGTCCAGAACTCTATGCAACATTGCACAGCATACTCGCCTGGAATCCATAGTGTTCTACTCACTAAGACCTAGGATGTCAGGTAGGATTAGCAGATCAGGATTCACCCAGATTTCTGTCTTGTTCTGCCCACAACAGTCTGGCTACTCACCTACAGAGAAGGCTACAGGTAAGGTCCTGTAGTCCTGGAGCCCCTTCCCAGCTCTGTCCTCTAGTGCCTGGCATTTCTGATTTCTAACTTCTTGCCTTGGATATTTTAGGATCATGTTTCTACCTTGCCCATCACAATTGCTGTTTCATGCGGACTGCCTGCTTGATGCTCAGTTTAGCCCCCGTCATCCTCAGCTACATGATTTGTGGGCCAATGCCAAATCACTCCTGGCTCAACCTGGCCTGTGTCTGGCAACCAAGACTCTCATTTTTCTAGGAGGGGAGTTCAGATATTCAATCTCTGAATTGTCAGCTGTGTGGATTTATTGCACCTTACTGCCGGGGGTTGTGGCTGTGGCTGTGGCTGCAAAAAAAATGTGTGGTGGCATTCTTTGCCTGGTATCCACCTTCACCTTGAGCTGGTTCCTCCTATAGCTGAGTGCGCTAAGCTCAAGGGAACACAAGGGGTGTAGTAGCTATGCTCCTGCGCTGGATTGCAGCCACTACCAGTCAGAGATGAGGTCCGGACCCTTTGCTGCCAGGGGTTTACCAGCACCTTCCAGTTACATGGCAGCCAACCTCTTCTTAGGACCACAAATATCACACCTTATCTTATAACTCAAGAGATGGCCAACAATACCAACCAGAAGCTCCACTGGGGGTGCATAGATGCCCTGCCATGCCATGAAGTCTGAAATAAAAACAGAATGAAGTTAGCCAGAGACGGGTAAGATTCCTCAAGGGAGGAACAACATAAGACAGGCACAGTCGCAGGGGCGCCATCAGGTGAGAAATTGGGGATCAACAGAGGTGAGGCTTAGAACCTCACCCCCCCTGTTTTGAGAGAAATCTTCTGTATCCGTGGATGTTTTATTGCCCTGGTCTAGCTTGGATTAACACATAGTCTACAGGCACACACCTGATCATCTACATTAGCTCTCTTACAACACTGAACTAAGTTTTTTACCTTTATCTTGTATCTACCTACCACTTCAGCATTTTATTTAAAAAAATAATAATAATAATAAAGGGAGAAATGTGGGATCCACATATAAATCAAGTATAAAAATCAAACGAATATTCATATTTGACCTGATTGTTTATAGTTCATAAAGTGTGATCAAAACCGAAAGTTTCTGTGATGACTGCCCTTGCACTGTTCACCATGTAAGAACTTGTTCACCATGTAAGAACTTGTTCATTACGCTTCAGAAGATTGGAGACTGTTGAGAATTAGGCTTGGGGTGGATTAATGATTGTGCATTGAGCATTGAGTCCCCTATACAGAATTCTATTGTTGTTAACAACCATTTGATCAATAAATATGAGAGATGCCCTCTCAAAAAAAAAAAAACAGAATGAAAACTGGCACCATAAGTAAAGGCCAGGAAGGCCTCCTAAAAACTTTGGATGGAGTGGTGCAAGCCCTGATCTTCCTAGCTTTTCCAAAGCTCATATCAAAAATTCATGAGAGTGAAGTTCTTCTTGACTTCTTTTCCCACCTCTATGGGTATGGTTCCTGCTCTTCTCACACAGGGTTTTCTCATTGTCTCTAACTGCCCACTGCCTTCTGACACCCAGAGTAGGGACCCCTTGCTACGCTGGGTGGCCCATCTCTGCTGGGTAAGGATCCCTTTTCCATTGCTCAGCCCATGAGGGTTTCCCCATCAGACTGGCTCCTGCGCTGATCACACGCCAGTTCTCAGTGTTGGGGAAAGTTGTGTTCCATTGTCCTGGAGTACTAAACTCAGGTGGCTTCATCAGCCAAGGCCCACTCAGGCAAACTGCTTTCTACCTGCTGGCAGGCAGGCCCCTTGCCTCCTGCTTGAGGAAACCAGTGGGCTGAGGAAAGACTCCCTTGCAGTGTTCTATCACAGCTGCCCATGCTTCTCTGATCCCTCCAAGGAGCCAGCTATCCTAAGGGCAGCCCTACCCTCATCTCCTTCCATCAATGATGCTTCTGTCACCAAATAGCTTTCACCCCCACTGAAACTATCATGCCGGGGATTCTGGTCAAGCAAGTCCCTCATAGGAAGGCATTTCCAGTTGTAGAGGGGAAAAAAAATTGGCCCACTGTCCAGAGTGTGATTGTGAAATCATGCTGGTACTATGGCCTCTTTTTCTGCTAAGTGGATACATACTCTTCGGAGTCTGATATTGATGCCTTCCACAAATATGTAGATGACAGCTCACAGAGGGGGGTCATTATGCTCCCCATGTCTTAGAGCCGACATGCATCCTGTCAGGTTGCTTGCCTTTTACTATCTTAAGCACCTAATGTTTGGCATGTTACCTCCTAGTCTGAAGGACTGTGGCATACTTGGAAACTCCTGAATATGCCATGAACTTGGTTCACATAGTCTCTATCAGCCATTGTAGGGGTTGGCAGACATTGTTATACAGAGCCAGATAGTAAATATTTTAGCTTTTATGGGCCATACTTTCCTTCAAAATTGTAACTACTCAGTTCTGACATTGTAGAGCAAAAGCAGCCACAGAGTTTCTGTAAATGGATGGGCATGGCTGTATTCCCCCAAGACTTGTTTATGGAATCAGGTGGTGAGCCATGGTTTGCAGATACCTGAGATACAACCGTACCCTTTCCAGGCTGCCCTTGAAAAATGTGCTAGTCAGACTTGAGTAGAGTTTTGGGATGATATCTTGTATGGTTAAGCAGGCCATATAATGGCAGACAGACAGAATGTCAGCGGATCTAGAATGGCAGCCCTGGCTAGGTCAGTCAAAGATGTCAAATAATTTCTGGAATTTGCCCCTTTATTTCTATTCCTTAATGACCCTGGTTCCCTCTACCCCTTTCTCTTGGTCTCTGTTTGAATACCAGCTCCTCTGGGAGGCCCCTGCTGATTCAGACTCTACACCAGACTAGCTATTTTTGCTCAATGTTATATGTGAGTTCCACAGTAATGGGACCAGGGTCATCATCTGGCATAGTGCGGGGCTCATGGAAGGTTTTTGTTTTTCACAGTTCTTCAGTTTGAATGCATTCTCCATGCATGCATCTCACAGAAGGTGGCCCCTGTGTATGCGGACTAGTCTACTTAGCAGCTGTTCTACTTGCCCTTGAGGTCTGGAAACTGCCCTGTAGTGTGCTGACATCTAGGCCGGGGCTCTTGACAGTCTTCCTCTACTCAGTCCCACCCTCTTGTTTGAATGCTGAGGGTTTTCATTTGTTGCTTGTTAGGTAGTGAAAACCACAGAGCAGACACCCTCTCTCAGAAGGCCAAGTATGGGGAAGAAATTCTCCAGCTGGGGCTTCCTTGGTCATCTGGCTCCGCTTGCAACAGACAGAGGTGACCCAACGTGGCTGCTGGCAGACACCTACGTACCTGGGCTTCGGGCCCCTGAGGCAGCTCTGAGAGGCGGAGTGCCAAGGGAGCTGGTTCGATTATGGTGGGAAGCTGGGGAGGCAGCCTGGCCGCAGGTTAGTCCCACTTCCCTGTGGTCCACCCAGCTGCTACTTTTCTTGGGGGAGAATTTAGAAATGATACACCCGAATCTATGCATTGACTCTTAAGCTGGGCCATGGAGAAGCTGTGTACATCTGCTTACTCTTTGTGGCTTGGCAGCTTCAGAAGCATGACAGTCCACGTTGTTCCCGATCCCACTGGTGTTCACTTGATGAGTGGAATGTCAGCCTTAACATAAAATACTATTGTAACTACTTTGGCCAATGCACTATATCATCTGACTGTAGCTTTTAGCTCTATTTGAAATGTCTGGCATTCATTTGGAAAGAACCATCAGCTCAGACACATATCCTGTATTATCTATTGCAGTGGCATGGAAAATGGAATAGAGCTTTGTAGGACCCAAAACTTGAATGGACATAGTTAATCAGAGAAACAATGGCAGGAGTGGTGGGCTGTCTTTTGAGTCAAGATTTTAGTAGGTTGATTCTCTACTTGTATAAGCAAAGCAGAAATAGAAAACACTGGCCCAAGTTCAGAAACAGAAAATTCTTGAAAAGAAACACAGGGCTCTTGATTACCAAGTTAAAATTGGTTGCCAAGACTGTCTTTTAATGACACCAGCTATGGTTCTCTCTTTTCCTCTGACATCAGTAGGACTGATATCTTCCTTAAGACAATGGAAACAGACTTTTCTAAAAATCTTTACACAGCTGTGCTTTTCTGCTGCTTAAGATGACCTTTCTTGCTTCTTTATTCTTTAGCCCATGATGGTTTACATTTGCCTTATTTTCCTTTATCACATCTTTTAGTCTGAAAGGTTTCTGACTCTTCTAAATAGAATGCCTGTCAAATGATTTTTCTCATTCATAAAGCAGGCTCATGCTGAGTGAGTATGATGTGATTAACATGACAACTGTGGATATTTAAATATACTTTCAGAGGATTTATACAGGAAGAAAATTGGAAGGAAATCCAGAAAGTTTCTTATTTAAAATTATTTTGTTCTTCTAATAAATATTTTATGCTCTTGGCTTGCTCTTTATTACAAAGACATGGATTGGGAGCCACAGGTCTGAGCCCCAACACGGACAGGCAGTTCATGTTCAGGCCCTCCGTTTTACCAGCTATTCAATGAGGGTGCCATTTTATGAAAAAGCAGCTTTAAAATGGCTGGAATGAATGATGGACTTTATTTCCTAGAGACCTCAAAATACAGTCCTTCTGCTGTGACACTTAATGGAATGGTATGTCACTACATATTAAGTCCAAGTTCTTCAGGATGGCATCTAAGCATTTTTATATTCTAATTCTAAACTGCCTTTCCATATCACTTCCTATTTGTCTCCTTTTTGGTGAAGACAGCAGACTATTTGCTGACCCTTTATTATACCATGTACTTTCCTGACAATGGACCCTTGTCTGTACTGTTCTCCCTCCCTAGCATGCCATTCCCACCTCTCCTTCTTCAAAAAATAAAAGTCTACCTATCTGTAAAACTCAAATCCAGTATTTTCCCTTTTGAGTAGCTTTTTCTCACTTCAGCAGAATGATTTTTATCTTTTCCTTTGAATTTACTTGAAATAGAGCAATTACCATATAGGACATTTATGTGTTAATATTATTTTGTTTCCGCCTCCAAAGTTAGGGTCCTAGGGGTGGGGATATGTCTAGCCTCTGGAACAGAGTAAGAGATTGGTAAATGATGGAGAACCTGAAAAGTGAATGAATCGATGTACTTGACTGAAATGACTCCACACACTTGTTTACAGAATTGTCCTGGGAGATACCCAGAATTATTTCACTGTCAAGAAAGGTGTCTTGATCTGTTGGCAAGAGAGAAAACACAAGCGTTGTAGCAGCATGGCTAAATGAAAAGCATAATCTGGGAGGAAATTTCTTTGGTTAAACACATAAATTGGCAAAAGGCCTGAAATCATGGTTAAGAATGGTATTTTGCTGAGAGTTTGAATCAAGCAACTCTCAAAGGACAACAGTCCCCACGAGAATGGCTCTTGAGGTGGGTGACTCCTGATGTCATATTGAAAGTTTGGCGTGAAGAGACTGAAAAATGCCAGGAAAAAGGGGATTGTTGGCGGGTGTCCCAGTGGGAAGCTCTTAGGTTTTGGAAAATCTAGGGAAGGGAAAATGGTCCAGAAATGTTGTCTTGGGTGACAGCAGAGAGAAGGAAAAGATGGTTTTCAGCTCCTCTTTTGAGTCAGATCACAGCTCATGGAGACAACTCTGATAAATTGCCACTAGATGACGCTGTTTCCTCATTAGGCAGATGCGACTTGCACCCCGGACGCCGCACATCACAGAGGCAAGAGGCTGCCTTAGCCAGGGACCTGGTTCTAGCTCCGTCCTTCACTAGAATGAGTCTGGGAAGGAGCAGACCTCTAAGTCTCCCAAGTATTCTTTATTTGTTAAACAAAGAAACCCTGGACTGGGCGATTTCTGAAGCCTCTCCTACTTTTTGGATAGGTTTATAGTTTTTAAATTTAAACCTTAGAGATGCCTTTTGTGCCGACATACTCCTTGTGCAAAAATATCAATTTTTATTCAACCAAATATCATTTAGATTATTTAACCCTGTAAAAGATATGAGGCAAGTATCAAATGAACAATGGCACACCTGTGTGTACTGGCATCCTTCCTGGGCCCGAACAACAATCTGAAGTGAAATCTTATTTCTCTACCCAAAGGATTGTAGAACTGGAAAGAATCTTAAAGGTTGTATGGTTCTATTCTTTACTTTTCCTACCTAATAGCCAAGCATAGGCTTCTCCTGAGGGAAAATCGAATTTTTTCCAGTTATCACTCCTTTTGTAGGGGCTGTAGTTCTAGAACTATGTATTTATGCTCCAGGTCAGCTCTGTACTGCTTCGTCTTAAGCAGGCTATTAGCTATGACACATAATTCTGAAAGCTTTGTTAAGACTTACTGGATCATTGAATACATGAGTGGCGTAGAACATCGAGCTATTGTGTTTAGCTATTTTCTTGCCTACTCTTGGACAGGGGTGAGTAAAGCATGGCTTTGCTGTGTTTGCTTAGAGTGTTTTCAGTTCTATGGGAGCTGAGCCCCAAGGCAAGCACATGGTGGTACATCAAATACTATTACCAAATCCATCCCCTCCCCCAGCCAGAGGACGCATTCAGCTCCATGTCTCTGCCTCCTGCTTATCATTCAGGGAACCCAGATCATTTCAACACAGAGAAGAGTTCATCACTTTTCCCAGTGCGTCCTGAAGGTCATTTGTCTGCTGTTTCTTACCATAATTGTAACAATGATTTATTCCTTGTAAACAAAGCAGCATTCCTTTAACCTACATATCACTGTCAAAATATTATCCCAGGAGGACAAGAGAGTTGCTGGCTGTGAAAGTGAACTGGCAAAATAGGAAAAAAGGAGCAAAGTTTGAAAACTCAGTCTATATCTTACAAATACACATTTCTATCTGAAACATTTCTTCTTGCTTAAGAAGGAAAACAAGAATGGCAGTGATCCCTGGATGTACCAACCACCCCCCTTGAGATTCCCCAGTGACCCATCAAGATCTCTCACTAGCCCAGTTCAGCCTTGGTGTTCATAGTTAACAAGATTTCATTAAGGCTGAAAAAAACTTGCCTTTGCTTTCAAACATGGGCTGAGCTCTGATAGGGCCTCAGCAGGGAACAGATTGCCCTTTTTAAAATCTTTTTGCTTCCCTGGTGTGTAATCTTGTCTTCTGAAATAGTTGCAATCAGAACAAATTACCTAAAGAGTGGGGAATGAAAAGACTTCACAGTCATTTTGGCTATTTTTCAGTTTTCTTTAACAATTGGTACCTTCCCTAAGTAATTGAAAATGATCCAAGAAATATGTGTGTATTTAGCGATGCTTTCTCAGGGTGGGAGCTAGAGAGAGCTCTTAAGGTGACAGATTGTTTCAGCTGGGGCTCAGGGAGCTGCAGAAAACCAGCAACCTGCCTTGTTGTCCAGCTCCCTCCCTCGCCAGGCACAGAGAGGTTGGGGACTATTGCTGCCACGCTTCCACAGCCTGGGAGAGGAGGACGTTTTGTGGCTGGTCTTTGGCTCACATTCCAGATGCAGAGTTTACCGGGGTTAGTGCGTCGCTTGCACTAACCTTGAGGAAAGAATAAAGAATGGTGCTATTCAGAATCTATGATTTTCGTCGGTGCTCCAGTCACCCTAGGACATGGGATCCTGTCAGGCAGGCAGGCTCCGCATGCCTCTGAAACATGGTGGGTGCCCTGCACCAGCTGTTCCATTCATCGCACCCCATGCGCCCGTGGTGTCTGCTGGAAAATGCGTTGGCTTCCTGAGGTTCAGAGAAACGAGGAGTGTTCCTGAGAATACTAGGACTAAACAGGCATTGGAACCTCTGAGAGCAGAGATTCACAGGGGGACGGGAGGGGGTTATGACATTCCCAGGGGATGCTTGGGGGGAACACCTACCACCTCTGAAGCATTGTACTTGATGAGTAGAAATGTGTGTAAAGAGGAATAGTCAGCTCTTTGAAAGGTTGCCTTCTGGGCAAAGCATAGTAGCAAAATATTTACTCTCAAGGCCACTGAATGGATGCCAGAGGTAGGTGTCAAGGGCAGGTCTATGAGCAAGAGGCTGTGTCACCAGTGCAAAGTCAGCTGGAGGTCAGCTAACATCTAGTACTTCGCACATCTTACCACTAACTGAATAGATAAATGAGCAGAGGTTGGAAGAGTACTAGTAAGAACTCCCTGAGCCTCATATTATTCAAGACTAAGGTGCTGGTGGGATGGACCCTATTTGCATATCTGAGGAGACTTCAAGAGGTGATGAAGGCTCAAGTATGGGTAATGATAGGTAATTAAACAAGAAGAAAATTCCAACAGCAACTCAAGAAGGTAGACCAGCACTTTCTAATTGGTAAGGACATGAATACCTTAAGCAAAGTGAATATAACAGCCCTAAATCAAGGTATATCCAAGAGGGAATCACTGTGGGTCTTCTCTGTAGATGCATTTAATCAAAAGGAGGCAGTATGTAGCTGGGAGTGTGTAGGATCTGAGGGACAATTCTCAGTCTTCAACGGCTGACAGACTGGGTGCCTGCCAGCAAGCTTAGTCATTAGGAGACTGCGTACAGGGTGCAAAGCCCAGTCATTGGTGGCTGTAGACTCCAAGGTCAGAGCGGGACTAATTTTATCAAGGTTGAACTAGAACAAGTTCAAGATAAGGTCCAATGACCTCTCTTCTTCCTCAGAACAATGCAGAAAGGCTATTTACTCCCTGAGATACTTTAATGCTGAGTGATTCAAATATTCATATCTTTCTTCCTTTAGTTAAGCCAAATTTTTCATTTGATTGGTGGCCAGAAGCTATTCAAAAATCAGGATAATAGCCAGGATTCAAGGGAATTTCTAAAATACAAAATAAAGTATAAAAATTATGAGACTGTTCCTTGAACATAAAAACAAGTAACATTACCAATGTAAGCTCAAATCCAGCATCACAAGAAAGAAGTATAATTGTGAATTTTTACAGCTGCATGTGAACTATATTTTGCATGGATTCGTAAAGCAGCCTGTGTAAAAAGAGGGATCATGAGTCACGAACATGTCTGTGTCAGACTGTGTGGTACATCAATCTCTAACATTGATCTTGAATATATTCATGCCAGAGCAACTCAGGATGCTTTTGCTATGAGTCTTATGCTAAAGAGTGGGATCATTTTAGAGATGTTCTAACTAGACAAGCTTCTGAAACAGGTCACTGAAAAATGCTCCTATTTTGCTGTGGTGACATGCTTCCTTCAGTTGGGCCAGAGAGGTGCTACGGGTGGAGGTGAAGAAAAATGGTGAGGAGACTGTTTTGCACAACTCTACTGAACAACTCTGAATTTGATTTGTAGTTCACCCTCTTTAAATTTTTTCAGAGGAGAGCATAGTAGCAAAATATTGACAATTATTGGAGCTTGGTGGTAGGGAAACGGAGTTCACTATACCATCTTAACTTTTGTTTAAAATTTTCCATTACAAAAATTAAAATATTTCTCCAAAGTATAATTTTCTATTATAAAATTGGTTTCTATTATAAAATTATAAAATATTCTCCAAAATATTTCTCCAAAGTAGTTTCATTGTTTTTAATAAAAATAAAATTTAAGGGAATTGTTGTAATCACATTGGTTTTCTTGATTGAGAACCAACTTTTAAGAGAGAAGAAATACACATTTCAGTTGTATATGCCTGTTATTTTGCCTATTTCTGCATTTATATATGCCTATTATTTTGTTTCTAGTGTGTAAGAAAGAGAAAGTGAACAAATGAGTATTTTCCCTAAAGATACTGTATATTTTTTCTTACCACACCTGTGTTTATAGTCTGAAAAATTCCATTAAAAATGAAAAGTAGGCAACTAGAGTCCGCTTTCCACTTTATGGGATAGGCTTGAGAAATGACTGTTGATTGAATCTACACATTCACAAGTATGCACACTTCATTACAGTGGCTGCCTCTTATTTAGGAAACCTCCACTGAGCGTGGGTTCTAGCCCTGAGGGGTTCTCTGAACCCATCAGTGCAGCAAGATTTCCTTGTAACTCATATTCAAGGGGGAATTGCTTGTGGTTTAGCCACATATGCATCATCTTTGTTTGAACAATTGGGTGTAACATGTAAGTTTCAAACTACAACTTGATACAACTTGTGTAATTTAAAGAGCTGTGTGAAAACTCATTCAGTCTGATTGGGCATGTATGTGTACATGTGTGTGTCTGGACATGTTCTCTTTTGGTGCAAGAAATACAAGTACTTGGAGAGTTGAATTGGGTATATTTTATAGAATAGTAAGGAAAACTTAAGCTCTGTTTATTTATTAATTTAATACATGCATTCAGTGAAGAAATGTTTATGAAGTACTTTTATGCATCAGGTGCTGTGGTGGGTGCTGTGAATGCAGTGAAGAGCAAAGCCAGGTCACTGTCTTCACAGGCCTTCCAGACCAGAAAAGGGGGTAAACATTAAATAGGCACCCATGTGACAAGGTAATTATGAATGCTCCTAGGTGCTATCGGAAAAGCACAGGGTGCTTTTTTATAAGTCATCCTCACCTAGCTTGCGATCAGGGATGGCATCCCTGAAGAGGTGATGTTTGAACTCATCTCTGAAGGGTAGGAAGAGCACCAGACTGACAGAAGTGGACGTGAGAAGCCCTGAATTCAGGGAGAAGCGTGGCACTTTGGAAGTACTGACAGGCCAGGGTAACTGGAGTGTAAAGGGCAGAGGAAGAATGGTGGGCAACGAAGCTAGCAAGGTGAGCTTGCGCTGAATCCTGCAGGGCCATGTATGCCATGGAAAGAATTTGGTCATTATCTTAAGAGCAAGTGGAAAGTCTATTAAGGGTTCTAAGTGAGGGTGGGGGCAACCCGATCTGATTTACACATTTCAGGAAGTCACTTTAACTGGAGTCTGGAAAATGGATTAGAGTTAGGGCCCGAGGGCCTGCAGCCCCTGGGGAGATGGAGGCTGTTAGACCATTGGGCCAGCCTTTCGGGAGGTGAGCAGGATATTATCCCATACTCTTCAAGATCACAAGCTGTGGGGAGTCAGACTTGTAAACACATGAAGATGATCCATTGTGATGAGCTTCGCATAAAAGGCGAGTGAACCACGTTATGAGAGCACAGTAGATGAGGCGATTAATTTTGCCTTGGAGGACCAGGGGAAGCTGTGCCGGGAGGTATCTTCCGATCTGGGCCCTGAGGAATGAGTAGGGGCCAAAGAGGAGGTTCAGAATTATTCCAATGAGAAAGAACGGCAAGAGCAAATTTAAAGGTAGTTTGAAATGCCCTGAACTTAAGGGAACGAGAAGCAGTCTGACGTGGTTTTCTCCTGGCCAGTAAACCACACTGCCTTCAGCCCAGATCAGATGCTTCCAGACTGCTGCCTCTAGGTCCTGGAATTCAGTAATTTTTTTGTCACACCAGGGCCAGGAATCCATCCTATCCCCCAGCTTTTCACTGCACATCAACCTCGAATGTCCTCAGTTACCCTAACTAAATCCCATGAACCATCATTAGCATCATTTCCCGGTCAAAACTTTCAGTTCCCCTGCCCTTCCATAGCTTTGTCTTAAAGATCCAATGACCCTTAACTCTGGCTTGTTGCAACTCTGCCTACTTCACCCTAGGCTTGAATAGCTACCCGTGGCTGGAGAAAAATTCATGTTCACAGGCTCTGGTCTCATTTGGGACCACTGAACTCAAGGGAGCTCTCCAGTAGCCAGGGCCTCCTGTTGCATTTTCCTAGTCTGTTGACTACCCGCATCCCCCATGCTCCTAAACAACAGCTGTCCACCTTCTACTCTCTCCTGAAAATAGCAATACCTCCATCTTTAGTCTCAGTTGAGGACTTATCTCTTGTTTTAGTGAGAAAACAGAAGCAGTCAGAAGAGACTTCCACATGCTCTTACATCACATGTGAGTACAAGCCCACATCTGAGCCCAGAGAGTTCTTTCCATCTGCTGCACAAGAACTGTCAACCCTGCTCCTATCAAAAGGCTGCTTCCTTACCTGTGCACATTTCCTCCACCCTCTCCAAGGACATGGCTCCAGCAATTTTTCTGCTCCTTTACTACCTCGTTAATTTCCCCTTCTCTACTGAATCACCTCCACTAACATGAAACACAGTGTAATCTCCCACCTTAAAAAAATGAACTCTCCACTCTCCATATCCCTGGAGACTGACCCCTTACTTTGCTCAAAACTCTACTAAATCTGCTAATTCTAGTTTCTCTAATTTCCATTTCCTTAAACCCACTCTAATCAGCTGTCCTCTCTCTCACTCCAATTACTTCCCTGAAATCACTCCTTTTATCTGCATGTTGCTAAATCCCATATGAAGACTCCGTCTTTATTTAATGTAACTATCAGCAGCAACATTTGATATAATTGATAATCCTTCTTCCTTGAAACACTTTCTTTGTCTCCTCCTAGGACCCAAATCTTCTTTTTCAAAGTTGACATGATGAAGGGCCACAGGGCTCAGTCCCTGGACCTTTTCTTTTCTCTATTTACATTCATTTCTTAGATGAATGCATAAAAAAAAATAAAGAGCTTATTTAGTAAAGAGCTTGTATAGTCTCATGGACTTAACACCACAATACACTGATAACTTCCTTTTTTTTCTCTTCAGCCTGAACGTCTCCACCAAACTCCAGGCTCAGCTCTTCACTCAATGTTTCCATTTGGATCATCAAGAAGTACCTCAAACTGAGGACTGCTATTCTATTCCCCTGAGCCTGCTCTTCACTTTTCCCTCCACCTCAGTTCTAACCCATTATAATTTCTCTTAACTAGTAAGTAAATAGCAGAGATCAGAGATCTGACCATTTCTTATCACTTCCACTGCCATGACTCCAGTCTAAGTCACCAGTACCTCCCTCATGGATGTTTGCAAGTCTCCTAATTGCTTCGACTTTTGCTCTCTCCTACCCTGCATGTATAATCTCAACTCAATATCTAGAGTGATCTTCCTACAGTGTAAATAATATCTTGTCACTCCTCTGCTAAAAATCCCCCAGTAACATTCCATATCATTCAGAATAACACCAATGACCTCTAATGGCCTGTGAAGTGCCATATGAGTGGGCCTCCTGTTTTCCTCCCTGAACTCAACTCTTTCCAGCCACCCCATTGTTCACTCCACTCAGGGCTCCTGGCCTCCTGGATGTTCTTTGGACCCAGCAGACACGCTCGCTTCTCAGCCCTTCTTCCTGCAAAGCCTTTCCCAAGAGCTTCACCTGACTGCTCCCTCACTTGTAGTCTCTGCTCCTTTCACTTCATTAGTGAGGTCTTCCTTGGCCACTCTTAGATGCACATTTCTTCACCTTTTGCATCCCTTATTCTCCATCTGTGCTTTATTTTTCTCAATAGGATATGGCTATCTGACATACTATATTAGTTAGATTAATGATAAGAGCCTCTGAATATTAGTCCTGACATTTCTGTGGTTTAACATATTTCAGATACATTACCTACTCCCTTACCAGCTCAAAGCTAATGCTCTAGTTGTTGGTGACTTTCCTTCCCCTGGGATTCAGACATTCAGACCCTTCCACCTGAAGGCCCTGCCAGGGCCTCATAGTCTTTTGGATCCAGCAGGAATTAAGGAAGAAGAATATAAAGGAAGGAGGCACAGCATGTTCTTAAAACCCTGTTCTGGAAATGGCACATATCACCTCTGCTCACACTACATTGGCAAGATTTAGTCATGTGGATGCAGCTGGATGCAAAGGAGGCTGGCAATCTAGGGGCCATGGCCTTTGTTTGCCAGTGACAGCTTCACTCTGGAAATGCTGGTGGACAGAAGGCCAGCTTTGCCACACACACTGTACATTGACTTGTCTCGTAACACTGTTCCTATATTAGAATGTAAACTCCTTAGATAAGTGATCTTTTACTGTTTCTTACCCTCTTATAATTCCAGGACATAGAACAGTTCCTGGTTCACAGTTCTCGGTTCCTGGTAGATCCCCAATGAGTATTTGTTTTTACTAATTGTTTTTAACAAGCTGTTGATTGAAGGAGTGGGAGTGGAAGCCGAAAAGATAGAGTTGGCTGATAGAGAGGCTGACAAGAGAGGACCTTGGCTATACCTGCTTGTAGCCAGCGTGAACATGGGTTTCCCGAAAGCATGAATCTGCCCAGATCACAGGCAAACTGGACAAGAACCAAAACATTTGTCTTCCCTCCCTACCTTTTTTAAAATTTCCATGAAACCATTTGGCCAAGAGTTGCACAACAGGAATTTCTCTATTGCCATCCTGTGGCTTTGTAGATAAGCAGCAGTGAATCATCCAGGACCAAAAAAATGGAATTCTGTTTAATTTAACTGCATTTGTATACACATAGCTGGGGTTCCTCCATGGGAAAGTTTTACTTTGTTCAGTGGACTGCATGTTAAATCTGTGGCCTAGTTCCAAATGATTTATCTGGCTTTTTCCTCTGTGTGTTCTCCTAATTCGGGCTTGATCGGTTATTACACAGGTCAAGTGTAAAGCATGAAACACCATCAGTGCACTTTGGGTTGAAGTGATGTTATGGGAGTGGCTTTGGACTTCGAAGCCAGGCTCTGAGTCGCCTGTGCATTCTCCCCAAGTGCCACCATTTAAGACCAAACACTGAATTGGGTAAACTGTGTTTTTGTTTAGTAATGCATGTGGGGTTCCTTTGAGACAGAGCACGACAGTGATATATCAAACTAAGAGAAAATACACATGCATATTTGGTCAATACAATGCCAGACATTCATACATTTGGAAACATTACATAACTGACTGAAAACTAGTTATGGTGACATAATCACTATAAATTTACAGGTGTTTTTAGCTGGTCACATAGCTTGTCAATAAAAAATCACTTGTGCCATTAAAGTCACTTATAAGATGTGCCCCCAAAGCAACTCATGTTATGGGAGTTATCAAAATATGCATAAAATGCTGGTTTTACAAAAATTTTACTAAACATTAGGAAGTATGCTTATTATTTGAAGGGAAATCAGTCCAGAGGACTTGTCAGCCAGAACAGTGTGATTGCAAGAATGCCACACAGAGCTATCTGAGAGAGAAAGAACTTGGCAAATGCCTGGCAGACCCTTCAAGCTCTTACTCTGGGTCATTTTTGTTTGAAAGACCAAGAAATGTGAAGGTCAATTTATTTTATTAAATAATTTGCACCTTGAGGCAAAATTCTTTCTGAAATATCTACATGAATTTTGGGACCCATCATATGATGTTTACCATATAACTGAAGGGTAACTACTTCTCCACCCCAGAGTTGGAAATGAGAATGGATGTGAAGTCACTCAATTCCAGAAGCCTGGGTGTGACATTAGGGGTAAGTGGAATGAAGCTTTGGTTCATGATTACCCGTATGATACAACTCCCTTGATTGCAATTTAAGAGACTTACAGATTGATGTTTTTCTATTAGATAGTAGGAAGAAAAGGGCTAAGGGTAGGATGTGTAAGGATATTTTTCCACTTCTTTCTTTTGCTAGTATTTTCTTTTCCAAAACTTAAAAAAAAAAAGGGCTGAGCATGCTATTTTGCTGAACTAATTATTGCAGAGATATTTATATCTTCCAAGCACTATGACTGTCACGACTGTCTTTCAGAAACCTATTGATAAGTAAACTTACTTACTGAAATTTTTTCCTCTGATGGAAATGGTAGCTAGTGATCTGATCATCCCATGGGGGAGGTATTTCCTATCTGTGAGTCTGCTGGGGCTCCTGTAACAAAGTACCACACACTGGGTGGTTTAAACAACAGAAATTCACTGTCTTCCAGTTCTAGGGGCTGGGTGTCTGAGATTAAGGTGTTGGAAGTGCTGATTCCATTTGGGGGCTGTGAAGGAGAATCTGCTCCAAGCCTCTCCCTTTGTTTCTGTTGATTTACTGGCAATTTTTGCTATTTCTTGATTTATAGGATCACCTCGATCTCTGCCTTCATTTTCATATCACATTCTCTGTATGTGCTTATGTGTCCTGATTTCCCCTTCTCAGAAAGACATTAGTCATATTCAGTTAGAGACCCACCTTATTCCAGTATGACTTCACTTTAACTAACTACACCTGCAACACTCCTATATCCAGGTAAAGTCACATTCTGGTGTTAGGAAACCACATAAACGTTTTGTGAGAATACAGTTCACCCCTAATACTACCCAACCAGTGATCCCAGAGAAAAGAGAAGATAGAGGGAAATCTACTGACATTTACATTCTTAATGCTGTATATCCCAAGTCAGTTTGGTTTTCCAAAGTGATCCATTTTTGCCTAAGAAGTTAGAATATAGTTCAGGTTTCTTTCCCTCATTGAACTTGGGTTTCTGCTTGCATCTAAGAATGGTAAAAATATTTACTCCATATTCTGCCCAGCAGGTGTATTTGAGGATGAGATGAAATCCTTTGAAAAAATGTATGCATTGTGTCTGTCTCCAAGTGGCAGAGTTTTTTTTTTTTTTTTTGTCACTACTTTCATAAAAGTCAGTAGTTACCTAATGGGTGGATTATGATAATTGCCCTAAGCGCTTTGTATTTATGGAGATTCCTGGGCCCAAATCTTCAGAGGTTCTGACCCAGTAGCTTTGCAGTTACACCTAGGAAATATCTGAAGTGCTCTGCAGGTAATTGTGGTTGTTAACCAGGTTTGGAATTACTGATCTTGGAAATTTCTGTTAAGAGTGAATATTGTCAATAACATATATTTAACTTGACTATTCCTGTGAAAGGAAAACTGATTGGTGGTTCCAATACAGGCACTCTCAATTGATTTTATGTGTTTCATGGAAAGTTCTGGGTTGGGTGTTCCTGGACTTGAATCCTGATTATATATACAGCTTTTAATGTATATATACTATAATGTATAATGTATATATATTAAAATGTATAATGTATATATACACACACACACACACACACACACATATATTTATATATATCTGTTTAGTAGATGTAAATTGGAACAAGTAAAGTAACTTCCCTGAGTTTCAATTTCATTATTTTAAAAATGAGGATAATAATCCTACCTTGCAGGGTTCTTGGGAGAATTAAATGACACTGGAATGAAACAAGTCTTCATTAAAAGGTCATTTCTGTCCTAGTCTTCTAATGCTTTGGTTTATTTTGAGTCAACAATCTCTAAACTTTTGACAGTGGGAAATAGTTATAACAGATGAGCTAGAACTATATGCAGCCTTCCCTTTTGCATGGCCATTTACCCTTTTACATTAATATTTCTTGGATTCAAAGGCTTAAACATGGAATTATGATTGCTGGGTGCTTTCAGGGTGCACTAGGTCCAAATAGTGATATATTAATTTTGTGGATGAGTGAGAATGTTGGCAGTAAATCTTGAATTCTAGGGTAGTGGGTGACCAAGAAAACCCAGTGTGATGAATGACCCGTTAACTTATGAGAAGCTTGGGTACATGCTGCAGGGCAGATAGGGCTGAAGGTACTGGACCGTAATGTGGTTAAGCATTAAACTTTGAACAGCATGTGGAAGAAGTCTCCATAGCATTTTTGTGGAATGTTTTAAGTAAGCATCTGGCTTTTAATGAGTCACCATTATTAATGAATGGCTGGTCTTTCCTTCTTAGAATCTTCATGTAATTAGTCTTCCAACAATGTCATTGGTATACAAAGAATTCTCAAAGTTGGGAAGAAAATAATGGAAAACAGAGGCAAATGCAAAGTTTATTTGCAATTGCTTGGGTCTTAGAAACAGAGCATCAACCTTTTAGTTGCTGAATCTACTCTTCCCAGGTTAGTTCAGACACACGTTTGAGATTCCAAGAAAATCTCTTCCATTTCAGTTTCCTTCTATATACACTAATGGCAGATGTTAGCACTTGTTTCTGTTTCAAAGCCTCTTTTAGAAGATTTCTCTGTCTCTTGAGGTATCTACATTCTTGTATAAGACCACTCAAAACAAGCGTGAAGTCTCCCTAGGACATGGACTAGCAAACTATTTCATTATTGATTATAAATTAATTATAATTCAACTGGTAAACTTCACATACTGTGAAACCCTCCATTTTTCTTGAATGGCTCTACTGTGCATTTGAGGTCACTTCCCCATCTTCTTATGTGTGACCCATGACAATGGATGTGACAGCACTATGTCATTATTAAATGTGCAATCAGGTGTTTCTCCAGCTAGAGACAGTCTGGGGTGGCTTTTTTTCCCCAGTGGCATACAAAAGCAAAGGGAGAATTTTTGTAAAGGAAATGGGAAAAAAAACGTAGAGAAAGGAGCAGACAATCTTTATAAGGAGATTCTGAACTGAAGCAAAGGTTTCTTTCTAAACCCACAGGGGCAAGAAAAGAAGCACCTCTAAATATGCTGAGAAGAGTCAAGCAGGTTACGAGAGCCCAGAGTCTAGAGCAGGATCATGCCAGTTATCAGCAATGCCGAAGATGGGAATTTTCACCCCAGAAGAAGGTAATAATCAACATGAGGCTAGGTCTGAGATGAAATGGACTAAAGTATGGTATATATGTATTTCAGCTAGACTCTTTAGGGGATAAAGTTGATTGTTGAAGACTTTGACCCTGTGGAATCAAGGGTGGGGCTCTGTGGTTGACCAGGTGGCCTGACGTTTATCATTAGGTGGGAAAGGATCAAAGTCAGTGCTTTTTAGAGAGCGTATGAAAGAAGAGTACATGAGGGAGCCTGAGCCCATCATAAGGTAATAAAATAAATGTTTGTTGAGGTGAACTGTTGATCTAGCCAGGAGCCAGAATAGCAGTAGCAGAGAGCTTTTTAAGGTCAGGCTCAGACATGAAAAATGGGGAGGCTGGGACCCTTGCATCTGATCCACATCCCAAAGGTTGACGGCATATGTTGGAGGTAGAAGAAAGAAATCATGTCCAAGAACAGGTCCTAGAGTCTGCTTTTAGGTATTCATTGGCCTGGAAAATTCAGGGCTTAATTTTCTTCATTTCAGGAAAATGGAATTACTAATAACACAAAACCATGGCTGTCCTACCACTTGACATGAAACTGGGGACACTGCAAATGCAACATTTTGCAATACAGATTGGTGCCGTGGGTGCCTTTTGCTCAGATATTGGCTATAAAATGCCTGTGAATGTCTGTGAAATTGTACTATGGTTATAGCAGGGAGAGGTTTTCCATAACTTTCTGGCTTTATGTGGAAATAATAACTCTTAGGTTAGGCATTGTCTGGAAAATCATCTCTTATTATTCCAAAGTGAAATATGTTTTCAGCTACAATAGCTCATTGCTGCACTATTGAACTATTTCATTCATTTACTCAAAAATTCATCCACTCAACAATCCATTTAACATTTAATCAGAGTGCTCCTTATCTAGTAGGCATGGTGCTTTCATGTACTTGCAGATTATATTTACACTGATTTTCCTGCATCTGGACATTTAATACCATTTAGACAAGGACAGAATGTAAATGTGGGGGCAAGTTAAAGATGAAGCCTTCTCTTCTTAGGATGAGGGATTCTAGAAATGTAACATCAATTATTTCTAAGAAAAGACACAGTATGAAAAGCTCTCTTCTAACATTGTGATTTGAAGAAAGAGATTTATTTATAGGTTACCAGGGCTCATCATCTGGCTGGAAAAATTTGCCTTTTCACAAAGAAATGACTAGGAGAATCTGCTTGATTTCCAGTCTCTTCACATCCACAGATGGAGGATCCATCCTCCTTCTTTTATGTTCACTTCGCAAACGTCTCTCAACCATGCATAGCTTTTCTAGAGCATAAACCTGCACGATGCTTCCCATGCCTCCAAAGCAACATTAAACTAAAAGAAAACTTGAAAGTGGTGTCAAGAAAAAACAAAGAATTGTTTAAATTCTGTTTTTTTTTTAAATTTGGAAAACAGCTGGTTGAGATCAGAGCTTGTCTTGCCTTGGGTAAAAATAGCCAGTGTTTATTGTGGCTTCCATGTGTAAGAGCTTCACGCATATGAAGTCATTTAATCCTTCACACAACCATGGGGATTGGCACTCTTTCTTTCCTTACTGTGCAGATGAGGGCATAGAAGCACGGAGACCCAGTAAAGTGGCCCAGGTGTCAGTGTTGGAAGGTGCAGCTGTGGCGAATGAACTTGGGTGACCTGCTCTTGACCACTACCCTAGCCTAGGACAGGCAGCAGGGGCAAAACAGGTCATCATTATGGGAGAGTGTCCCTTCTTATGCTCATGCTTTGATTTTTCGCTACTTACCATCTCTGTCTCACTGAGAATGAGAAGTAAATTAAAGCTAAAATGTAAGACCTAAAGTGGCACACAGTGCTCTTTTTATTCTATAGTCAAGGGCTCTCTAGTGTGTGAGTGTGTTGGGGGTTGTGGGAGAGAGGGTGGAGGTAGAAAACAGGAAGCTATTTAGGCCAGTTGAGGACCCCAGAAGGTGATAATACGAATGAGACTCCTCTTGATTCAATAAATAGCAGGCCTCATTCTGAGCTCATTAACTTATCGTGACTGACCTCAGAGTTTACCGTGGTGGTGGTGGTAGTGGCATGGGGGGCATTTTCTGGGGGGTGCTGGGGAAAGAGAGAAAGAGAAAGAAGGAAGGAGAGAACTGATGGGGGGTGAATGAAGATCAGATATATGCAAGAACAGAAAGATACGGGAAATGCAGGTGGAATGGTAGAACTAAAGAATGTCTTTTTTCACACTTAAGGGAGTTCGAACCAATCTTTGGTGAGGCTTGAAATAACTCCCATTTCTGTGGGAATAGGAGTGTGTGTAAGGAGCATTAGGGGAGGGTGGATGTTGGGAAGGAGAGAGATCAGGCAGTTTGGTTTGTCTGGAGCCAAGCTTGCATCACCAACCTGCTAATGACCCAAAACGCCACAGCCAGAAATGAATCCCCCAACAGAGGGCTTATTAACCTTTGCCGTGCAAAGAAGGCAAGGGAGATGAGAAAGAAAAGTGCTTCACCAAAATGAGGCTTTCTTGCAGCTTCTGGAAATATCCATGCCAGTCAGCAGGTATATGAGCTTTGCACATATCACACACATTACATTAATACCCTTCGAAAGCACAGGCACCTTCTGAGGTCTTCATTGCCTTGTCTGGACAGCCGGGTTGTAAGTTGACATTCTGGGCTCTGAGTGAAAAGTGAAGCTTTAGATGCGTTAATTTTGTTACCTAAACTGCAAAGGTACTTCCAGTAGAGAGGACTTCCCTACATCTGTGTCCTGGACATATTATCTGCATCATTTCTATTCCCGTAAAAAGGAAATTTTCATTGCCTGGAAAGGCCTTCATGTGACCTGCGAGAAGCTTTCTCCCAATCTGGCAGGCAGGCTTCTGAAAAGGTTAGTATCACTGAGTAAAGAAAAAAAAGTCAAATGTTTGTTTTCTTTCTTCATTAATATCTGCAATGTTTGCCTTTTGTCATTCAGGTTTTAAATAAATATACTTAGTGATGAACATTTACATCAGTCACTTAATTTTCTTCTCAGGGTATTTCCAACCTATGAATGGGGTCAGAAAGCCAACTGTTTATCAAGGTCTTTTTTTCTTCCATTGTCTCCGACAGCCCCTGATGTGACATTTGCTGTGATATGGAAAGCCCGCTCCTAGTAATCCAGCTGCACCCCATTGTAAGAGAAAGGAGATGTTACAGCATTTACAAAAGACTTTGCTTTGCAGGTACTCATATACTCGTAACAGGTCTGCTCTAAATAAAGCTTCGCTTTTGTGCTTAAAAGTCATTTGCATGCATTTTTTCAGTAATTATGTGTGGCTTAGACACTAGAGCTTGCCCTGAGGTGAGAAAGTGTCTAGGAACTCTGAGGTGATTCAAAGCATACCCTTGTTGGGGGCCTTGCTGCTTAGCAATAACATCCCCACATTGTCCCACCCTCCTTTCTGGCCAGACATTTCCATTCATGCTTCTCCAAGGGTGTTGAATAGGTAAAGAGGTGAGATGTAGCCATAAGCCCGGTCTGGCACAAAGAACCAGCTCAGCCTTGGGCTTCAATTGTCCTGAGCCCAAGCCCACATCAAATACTGACTCAGCTGAGACCTCGAGGAAATTTTTTTGTAACTCCTGTGAGGCTCTATTATTCTACTGGGAGAACAGAGCCAGTCAGACACACCTCACAGGGTTGTGATCACGATTTAAATTCTCGCCTTCCTGCCCAAACCTGATTTTGTTTAGATAACTCCTGCACAGACTTCAATCCATAGCTGAGATGTCACTTCCTCCAGAAGTCTTCTTTGATTTCTTCTGGGTAGCTTAGGCCAAATGATGGTGGACCAGCAGCTTTTTATTCAATGAGCTTCATACCTCTTTTCATGCCATATCACACCGTGATATTAAACCACAAGCTCTCTGAGGACAGGAAACAAGTCCTGTTTATCTGGTATACATCATAGCACTCGAGCACATTGTCAGCTCTGATATTTGTGGGATGGAACTGAATTAGTGCATGTAACATACCTGGTGCATGTGTGGCCTATGTGGGTGGTCCCTTTCTATCTTTGTTCTTTCTGGGGCTCATTACAATTCTAGGGGGATTATTAATACTCTGTTAGCCATTTGCTCACAAACCTGGATTTCTCTTCTGCCCAAACTGATGCCTAAAGCTAGAACTATTTGACTTCTCTGTCTCCATAAACACATTTCTGTATAAAATTCTTCCTGTTTGCATCAAAAAGACTTGTTTTGGAGATTTCCTCAAATGTTATTTATTAAAAACTGTCTATTTGATGTGGCCCTCTGAGAGTGAACTGCATAGGGACCAAGAAGGGCCTGGTGGCCAGGTGATAAGTTCTGGAAAATAAATATCTATGGTGGGGAGAAGAGAAGATAGGGAGCAGGAGAGGGAGAGAAGCTGGGTGGACTTGGGGGGAAGATCAAACTGAAGAGAGGGGAAGAGATGTGCCACGAGGAATGCAGACTCAGCATCATACATGTTTTGTAAACTAAATATTGAACATAAGATGATATGTGATCATTCCTTACTGGTTTTTCTTCTGAATAAAAGGTTGAGGAATAAGGAGTGGTGAGCTAGAGGAGCCATGGAGGAGGAAATACAAAGCTGCTGCTCCACCATCATTTGGCCTTAAGACCAAATGGGGCCTGTTCTGGAAAATAATGGTGTAGATTTTTCCATATTTCTTGGCCTATAATTAACTTATTGGGGCATCACCTGGGCCTGCCCATTCCTGTCACCTGCTTCCCACTGCTGACTTCTTCTATAGGAAGAAAAATACAAAGGGTAATGCTTTTTTGATTGCTGCAAAACTTGGCTAGCATTGAAGAGTTTAGTTTCTTTTGAGAGAAAGTTCAGGTCTATTGTCAACTCCAAGTTGCAGTGACCTTCTTTAATAGTAATGATTAACTTCATGGCTAAAGATCACTGAGAGATGAAAACTCAACTAATTCTTAGGCTATTTAAAGTAATCCTTACCTCTCCCCATGGGTTACTGGGAAATTCGCTGAGGAAAGGTAAAGGGGAGAGGGAAGATAAGTCAATATGCTCTCAAGGAATGGAAAATTAAGTTTCTCTGTAGCTTTAGTTACTAAAGTTCAAACCACCTACACTAAGATCTAAGCTTAAGAAAAGGCGTAAGTTTGGGGGGAATGTAAGGCTTCAGTGTCCTGGATTTAAGAGAGCAGTGCCTGAGGGGCTGAGTGGTGAGTACTTGGCAGTTGGAGTATGAACAGTGTGTCCATTGGGTGGGGACTGTCCCCTTTCACTCCCTGACATAAAGTGTAGGGAATGCCAGCAGCCAGAACAGTTCTCCTTTGCTTGCTTCTGTCGTTGTTTCCCAAATGCTTGTTTCTGCTTGATTTTTGTCTCACCAGTTTTATGTGTACTTCCCAGTAAACTCGCCTTCCTATATGCATTTGTGCATTCCTGGGAGTGCAGGCCCCCATCCCACAGTCACCACTGTTAGCCCTTGTATACTCCCACCTTCACTGACTCAGCACACCTTCCTACCTGCGCTCCCTGAAATGTTGTCCTTAGAGATTTGCTTCTCTGTGCTTAAGGCATCACATTTGGTTTCCAACGCAAATACTTCCAGTGACCAGCTCCCTTAGGTCCTATCAGTTTATCACCTCTGCAAATTAGCTTCCTGGATACCCCAGATCTGTGTGCAGAGAGAATGGGGTGGGGGTGAATGGGAAGGGAAAGGTAGTTTGGGCATCTGGAATTACTCACCGGGAAAGTGCAGGGCAAAACAGGCAGAATGTGCTGTGATCAGCATGAGAACCAAGTGCCAGAAATACCCGAGAGCCTGGCCAAGGAGCCCTCAGAGAGAGAGGTGACCCTTTCCCCAATTCCCTCTAGAACTGCCTTTCACCTTAGGGGTAGGAATGTGAAATGAGCATTTTCTGACTACCTAGCTGGACTGTTCTCTCTCCTATAGTGAGAAAAATGTAATGCCTTTGATAACCTAATCTTTTAAAAATACATGTTACTTAAAAAATTGAAGATTGAGGGGAATCTTCACTTATCGATATGGAAAAAGAATCCAAAGGGGGAAAATGTCAAGATCACCTGTTAAGAGATTAAGGCAGGAAACAGGAAAATGTGAACTTTTTATCTTAAGGAATATTTCTTGCTTTCCCTTAGCACTCCATAGTTCTGGGTGGAAGGAGGTGGATAATGAGAGAGAAGATTTAGGTGAATAAAAAATATCAGACGGTGTTCTCCAGGGTGCACAATCCCAGAGTGAAACTGCAGTTCTCCCAATATTGGATATCATTTGGTTGTGAAGCCTGTTGTCCTGTAAAGTCCCTCAGCAACTCTGAGGCAGGCCTCAGTGTCCTACTTTATTGTTATTATTTTTTTTAGCTAATGCACTCTTTAGAATTATGCAGTGGCTTGCTCATATTCATTGTTTACCCAATAGTATAAACACACTCACTGCTTATGAAATCAAAGTATAATTTTCTAACTAAAATACTCTATAAAATTTAACTAAAAGAGTTTAAAGTACACATGAGAATCAGGACCGCAATCTCTCTCAGTTTCCACCATTTGGGTTAAGGATGAGGCAGACCCAATGAAGCTAGCTAGCCATATTGTTCCCAGCTTGATTTGTCATCTAGTCAATCAACAAATATTCACTGTGTGCTTGGTGAGTCCCTGGCACACTGCAGGGCACAGTGGTGTGCAGACTGACACTTTGCTCACCCTTTGGGTTATATATTAGGTTGGACAAACAGATAGTAATTAAATAATCACACCAGGTATGATTACAAACTGCGATGTTTGCTGCGAAGGGAAAGTGTTATACACACTGACATTATTTCCCTGAAAAGTATAGACACAGGGTGTGATTTCATAGCAATGCCAGGCCCTGTATTGAACAAGCTGGGCTCCGTGGAGACCTGCATCTAAAGGTTATTCTTTATGCTGAAGTTGGAAAGAGGAGAATGAGGGACTCAATTGCTGAAGACTTGATTGCACAGTAAGAGTTTTACTGGACTCAGCGTAATATTCCTTTGCCCAGTAAGGCTGCTAGTAATTCCCTTGTTGGGTCACTGAGCACTCAAGTTAACCTGATACGACTTTGACTCCAAATCTTTGAAGTTGAGGCATTTTTAAGATCTATCCTTGGAGAAAAATTAACTTTACAAAGGCTCTACTGAATTTCAGCTGATATTAAACTGCTTTCCTTTCATCAGGAATAACATAATAACATTTAATGCATTAAAATGAGCACTAGTAGTAAAAAATTTAATTAAAATAATAGCTACTGTAACAGACAAAATTAAAAGAATCTAATTAAAACAAGGCATAAACACATACCTAACTGTTCAGTGGGATTTAAAAAATGTCTTCAATAAATTCTCAGGAAATTAGAGTCCCAATTTTATGGTAAATGGTAAGTTCTCAATACATAAAACTGATGATATTTTCTTTAAATCTCAGAGTTTATGTCATAACTCTGATTTCTCTGGCTTCTCTTGATACCTCCCACTATTTAAAAGGATGGCTCATTTGTTTCTGAGCCAAACTGCTAGGATTCTCAGTCTTGCCTTCTCTTGGAAATAAAGGGGTTCAGGTTTGAAAGAGGCCATCTATCTAGAGGGAAGCAAAAAGACATTTTTTGTGGTGCAAAACCTTGGAAGTTTTAGGGTTATTTAATTTTCTTATCTCTACAGGTAACCTAATTTAAAAAGTATGTTTTGTCTGAAAGGAAGATCAGAGTTGTTTTCATAGTTTCACACAATCTGTATGTAGAATTCCAGGTTTTACAACATGAAGAACAACGACAACAAAAAGTACACTGGATGAAGCAGCACACTGGCTCATGACAAACTCCAGGCGGCCCACTCCTCGCCTGTGGGGGTCTGTGTTCAACCTTGAGTAGCCCTCCCACCCTACCCACTTCCCATCCCACGCCCCAGACAGTGTGACATCAACTAGCAAATAGAAAGCCCACTTATAGTCTTAAGAGATACCACGGAAGAGAGGTGAACGTTCTATATTTCAGTACCCTTGAAGGTGCTTTTTCCCACTGTTTGAGCAAGAGGCCCTGCATTTTCATTTTGCAGTCAGCCTCACAAAGTATGTGGCTGGCTGGGCCTGGGAGCCTATGAGAAAATAGAATATCCAGCTCCATCCAGATCGACTAAATCAAAATATACATTTCCAAGATTTCTAGGTAATTCAATCACACATTACAGTTTTGAGAAGCACTGATCTAGACGCATGCTCTCCAATATGACAGCCACTGGCCATGTGTGACTTTGGAACACTTGAAATGATGCTAGTCCAAATTGAGATGTGCTTTAAGTGTAAAATACACACCTGTTTTTGAAGACTTAGTATGAAAACAGAATGTAATATATGACATCAATAATTTTTACATTGATTAATGTTTAAATGGTGACATTTTGGATAGATGAGATTAAATAAATATATGAATTATTTAGTGTAATTTTACTTACTTCTTTGCATTTTTTTAACATGGAAGCAAAGCTAGAAAGCTTTACATTACATAGTGGCTTGTGTTTGTGGCTCCTACTTGTGCCTCATATTTGTATTGCACAATGCTAGTTAGATCCATTTTTCCTTTTTTTTTCTCATCTAGGCTTACTTATCCTCTGTCCCATTATTTCGGGAATAGGTTAAAACAGTTATATATTAAAATGGTAAACTAATTTCAGCTGAAGTGCTAGTATCAGACTAATGATTCAATATGCTACCGTTTCTAAGAAACATTGAGTTTTAACTGTGATCTTTAATACTTTACTCCATTGCAATGTCCTCTAAGTTTAGGCTTACATCAGCAGCTCCTGGAGCTCCTGTTAAAATGTGGATTGGACTGTTGGGTCCTGCCCCTAAAGTATCTGACTCTGTCTGATGTGGGGCCCAAGAATTTCATTTCTAACAAGTTCCCAGGTGATGCAGAATCTGCTGGTGTGGAACTCACATTCTGAGAACAACTGTTCTTATGGCTCTCAACCCTGGCTGCACATCAGAATTGCCTGGATGGCTTTTAAAAAATACTGTGAGTGCTTAAGCCTCACCTCTGGAGAGTGTAATTTAGTTGGTTTGGGATGAGGCTTGGGTAGGGATATTTAAAAAAATTCCCCAGGTGATACTATCACACAGCAACGTTGGGAATGAACATCTTAATTTACAAGCAGCACTAAGTGGGAAATAACTGGCATTGGAATAAGGCCAGAGTTGAGATAGTTTCCTTTGTTCTTCCCTTTGGGGACATAGAGAATCGTATGTTCAATCTTCACCCTAACCTGAAGGAACATGTAGGCTGATTTGCATCATTTTAATCTGATCAGCGGTGAAACTGGGATTGGGAGAAAGACAGTGAATTTCCCACATTACAAAAGAAGGTAACAGAAGCTCAGTGTTCCCTCTTCCTTTTCACATCCCCAAAAGCCCTTGATGTGCTAGATGGTCAAGGCCTGGCATTTCGGTTTTCTCTCTCGTGTCGCCCTGTGTGGTGGGCACCTCTCGGTGGCTTTTGAAACGTTTGGCTCAGTCTGTGCTGTGCAGATACTTGGTTTACTTTGGAGAAGTCTGGCATCAAATGAAGTTACCATTTTCACTTTCAAGTCCAGTGTGTTTGTCAAGAAGATGCATTTAAAAAATAATTTAATCTCTTGTGTTTGCCTTCAAGTGATGGGAAAAACATGAATATGAATTCAGTTTAATGATGAATCACCAGCTTAGCACAGCCCCTGATTTGACTGACTCATTCACTGTATGACTCATTGGCTGTTGGATTTATATTGTTTGAAGATGGATTGCTATGACTCCTGGAGATGTTGTATTTTCTTCTTTGTTTATGAAAACCATTGTTTATAGTTTATGAAAACTAAAAAGAAAACATAAATGGTTAATAATAAAATATTACACACATATACACATGTATATATACATCAAGGCTTTGGCAGGGAGGAAGGCTGTAGTTTCCAAGGTTATGGCTGTAAAGCAGAGTAGGTTATAGGGCTTGACTAGACTAATAATAAGTGTGTTTTGTTTCTTGACAACTGTGATTGATATGCATGAACCACTATCCCCAGGATATGTATTATTTTGAGTTGCTTCTCAATAGCTTGGCTGAGCTCAAATGATAGTTCATTTGTTCCTGCTTTTTCTCATCCCACTAACCAGCAGTAAAAAATCCACAAAATGGCTATGAACAATCAGCATGCAAGCATTTTTTTAGGTCAAATTCCTTAGGTTTATTTCCTGAGTTTTGGCTTAGCTCACAGGGGTTCATTCTCAATACTTAAGGATCTTTTTACTATTTTCTCTTTTCTCTCAGAGATAGAAAAATTAATTCCCAGTTTCCTGGGTTCTAAATTTAATCACACCACTCTATTGCCTCCCATACATTTTAGCAGAGGTCAAACATACACTTGAGATCAGGCATGCTGATAGCTGGTGCGGTGCTGCCCCAGTTCTGGCTCTTTGGAACAATTCCTTTTCCTTGATGATCTCTCACAACACATCGAGAAGATACCTCTTCACAAAGCAAAGAGTAGCTTATTGGATGTCAGAAGTCAATCTTTTAAATCAAAGCATACCAAGTCATTTGCTCACAATTTTAACCAGATCCTTTAAAATGACCAGAAATAGGTATTCTTTCCTTTGGGCAACTCATGACATGACACAGGAGATGTTTTAAAATTCCTGACCTTTCAAAATATGAGTGATGCTGAGGAAACTACCTGGATTTGGAAATTTAAATAAGCATCCTAAATGCAGTTATGTAAAAAATTATCATCTCCAATGTAACAGGCAAGCAAAATCTCCAGTAATACAGAAAACTCATAATATCTTTTCTTGATCCACTGTTTCACAAAGTTCATAAAAACTGTGGAAATGGCTGGTTTGAATTTTATCCCCTTTTCTTTCCCCAAATTTCTATTGATGAAGATACTATTGATCAGTGAACTGTTTAAAAGGACTCCAGTAGGTATGGAAAAAGGCTATGAATTAAAAAAAAATTTTTTTTAATAAGTGAATTTTCCCATTCTGTTGCTGATGGAATTTCAGAATTTATCTGAAAGAATTGAATGTGGAAGACTTGGCAGATGCCATCAAACCAACTCAATTTCAATAATTTGTGAGTAATAGGAAGTCTGCTAAAATAATCTGGAAAATGTTTAAAATCTAAGACCTATATAATTGCATACACAGGCAGATATCTTTAATTTTCCTGGAATGTTTTTTGGTATATTTGTCTTTTGGCTTGTAGTAGACAGAGACTTTTAGCTGCAAATAACAGAAACCCAGTATAAACTCTTTAAAGCAGAAAAAGAAATGAATCTAGGGTCCCAAGTTTGTTTTCAGAGCCCTGTCTCCATCCTATTTCTCTTTACATATTGGCCTCTTTTTTATATCTAGTATCTGAAAAAAAAAAAGAGGACTTCTTTCTTATAGTTAGGAAAGATGGCTGCAGGCTGCTCCAGATTTCATTTTTCCTACACTAGAGGGAGGGAGGCACTTTCTCATACTATTTGTACATAGGAAATCTCAGCAAAGACCTAGGCTGATCCTGCATGGGCCATATAGGTCCATTCCGGAATGAATCATAACGGCAAGCGGAAGGCTTGCTCTGGCCTCCCCAGCTGGAGACTGGTAATCAGTAGGGTCAGCCTCATTAAAACTACATGAACTGTACTCCTTTTAGGAAAGACATGAACTCGTACCAGAAGAAAGAGAAACGGGGATTGGATGGGGGAAAGACAACAACAGATGCCCACTTTTGGCAATTTTATGTTGTTTTTATTTTCATAAGTTGTCAATTTAGTGGTAAATTTTTCTGTTTAGTGATTTTTATATGTTTTTCGGTCAAAGTGTGCACATTTTTTGTTTTGTTTTATTTTGTTCTAAATATATAGTTGTTTATTTTAAAGGAAAGGTTGTTTTTTACTGGGAAATATATTCACCCATGTCCTGAACTAAGCATGCCCCCAGATTATCCTTGGTGCTGCTTTGGAAGCTCTGAACTGGAAATAATCTGGTTAATAACCACATGGAAAAGGAGAATAGAGAAGTGGAAATACAATGTGCAGAGGAAGAAATAAATTCTTCATTTGTTCTACATCACTATCTTAAAAAAGCCTTAAAAGTGGGCAAACTGTTCTTCTCTGCTACTGCCCAAAGAAGCACCCAGAAAGCCTGCTTGTGTCCCCATCTTTCCTAATATTATCACCACCCTGACTTCTGTTGCCATAGATTAGTTTGCCTATTTTGTCAATTTTTGTAAGTGAAATAATATATGTACTCCTTTGTGTCCGGCTTATTCCACTCAACATTACATTTGTGAGATATCTCTATGTTGTTGGATGCAATTTGCTCATTTTCCTTACTCTTCAGTATTCCACTACACGAACACACTGCATTTTATTTAACCATTCCCATTCGGTTGTTAATAGGCATTTAGGTTGTGTCCAGTTTTGAGGCTACTATGAGAAGTGTTGCTATGTACACTTATACATGCTGTTTGGGAAGCATATGTATAGATTTCTCTTGCTCACATGCATAGGAGAGAAATTGCTGGATTATCGTATAGTATCTACTCTGCTTTAGGAGATGTGCCAAATTTATTTTTCAAAGTGGTTGTGTCAGTTTATATTCCTACTGGCAATTAATGAGAAGTGTAGTTGTTTTCACACAGAACCCTTGATAATGTCAGAGTTTAAAATTTTTGTTATGTTGGGGGTATGCATATATTTTCTTATTGTGATTTTAATTTGTATTTCCCTGATGACTGATGTGGTTGAGCACCTTTTTCCTGCGTTAACAGGTCATTATTTTAGTCTGTGGAATGCTTAGTCAAGTCTTCTGCCCATTTTTTGTTGGAATTTTTTTTTCTTATGGGTTTATAGGAATTTTTTACATATTCTGGACACACGGTTACACAAACACATGTACAGACACATATCTGTGGCTTTTTTTACCGTCTTCATATTAACAATAGATGAAGAGAAGTTTTTTATTTCATTTCAACCTACCACTCTTTTATCATTAGCGCTTTGTGGATCTTTTTTATGATTCTCTTGGAAATTATTGGACCTTTGATCTCCATATACATTTCACAATCAGCTTGCCAACTTTTGTAAAGAATATGCTGGTGTTGGGATTGCTTTGAATTTAAATTTTAGGAAGAGCTCTCTTAGGAAGTCACATTTAGACTGAGGCCTAAAGGATGAGAAGGATCCAATTGTGCGAGATTGGCAGGGAGGGAGAATTTTCTAGGGCAAAAGCAACATACTGTGCAAAGGTCCAACATATAAAAACACTTCGCAAAGTCAAGAAACCATAAAATGTCCTGTTTGGCAGAAGGAAAGGGACAGAAGTAAAGCTGAGTGTGGTTCAAAGCCCGGACCCTACAGTCTTGAAGGCCGTGATAAGAGGTTTGGATAAACAAGTGATCAGCAGAGACTTTAACATTGGTGCTTGTTTGCTGGCTATTAAAATGTTTTTTTTTGTTAAAAAAGATTTTCTTTTGTCATTTTCTTGACTTTTTTCTAAATAGGTGATTTATTTTGCAAAGCCTTCAGAAGTTCATGAAACTATAATTCAATTCTTTTTGACTAAAAACAAAAGCGTAATTGGAGTTCTGTTGGATTCTTTGACTTGAATTTGGGCTGAATACCTCCATGGGTACTTTCTAAACCCATTTAACTCCCACAATTCCCAGTGTTTGAACTCAGTGTGCTGAACCATTTATTTGAAAGCTAGGCAAAAATGTCCCCCCATATGACTCAGTATATGTTCACTTCATGTGTACTTTCATTCTTCTTTGTTCACCCGGAGAATCACTAAAGACATGAATCAACTGTAAATGCAGGAGTGTGAACTGTGCCCATTATCTTCCAGCATCCATGGAAACATTTGTAGCTTAGAACTCTTATCAAAAGAGCTTTTGTTATTTCAAGGGAAAACTAATATAGACGATGACTATACGTTTTTGAATGCTTCAAAGAATCTTTGCTACTCCATATAGAAAGAATGCAGCTGCCTTAGCAATTGTAACACCTTAGCAATTGTAACGCCACTCTGTGTACAAAATGCTCTCAAGTGGGTCCAGGCTGTTAGGTCAAAGAGGGCAACATTTTAATAGTACTTTATATCAGAGTGATTACACTGGCTCTAGAAAGTAAATCCTTGTTACTTCATCTTAATAGCACAAAAAGAATGCAGTTCAGCAAATAGTTGAGTAACTTTATAGACAAGTTACATTGTTAGGGTCTTCTGAGGAAGCAGAGATGGCCTCGGCTGACAAACTAATATTCAGGGCTCTTATCCAGAGCACAGAGGGGCAGGGTGCTCTTACAGGTGTGCCACAGGATGAGAGGAAATGGAAGAGTAAGACACTGAAGGGAGAATTTGATAAGCACAAGTGAGCTATAAATAAAACATTGGTGTTAGTCCTTACTTTTCCCAGCTCTGCTCTGCATTGGTAGCCCTGGCCCCACTGACGTGTGGTCTGGAAAACTCTCGTCACCTGAAGTCACTTACCAAGTAGGTTGGGGTCAATTTCTTCAGAGCTTATTGTTACTGCTGGATCTTAGCTCCATTCTGAACTCCTGAGCCCTTCATAGGCGCTTAGCCTCTTTTCTGAAGGTATGACCGTGCTCCCTAATACTCAGTTACTGTCTGGGCTCTGTAACAAACCGGACAGCCTTCTGAGACGCCCATGTTTCTTCCTGTGTGCTTCTGCCCAAAGGCCCTCCTCCTGCATCCAAACTGTCAGGCCTGGGACCCCCTGGGAAATGGTGCTGGTATATCCTCCAAACTTACTTGGGCACTAATGTGAATGGCAGGATTACCTCCTTGTAGTGGGGCTGGGCCAGTTTGGTTGTTTGTCCCTTAGCTCTTTGGCCACCAAGTTTTAATTCTCTTCCCATTCCTTAATGAGCCATGTTAAGGGCTTCTTCAATTTATCCAAAGTACAATAGGTAAATATTCTGGCTATATATATATCTCTAAATAGATATATAAATAGATATCTCACATTTTCTTTATCCACTCATCTGTCAACAGACACTTAGGTTGTTTCCATGTCTTGGCTATTGTAAATAATGCTGCAGTGAACACAGATGTGTACATATCTCTTCAAGACAGTGATTTCATCTCCTTTGGATGTATATCCTGATGTAGGATTGCTAGATAATATGATAGCTCTATTTTTAATTTATTGAGGAATTAAATACTGTTTTCTATACTGTTTTCTATAGTGGCTGCACCAGTTTACATTTCCACAAGGGTTACATTTTCTTCATATCCTCATCAGCATTTGTTAGTTCTTATCTTTATGATATAGCCATTTTAACAGGTATGAGGTGGTATCTCGTTTTGGTTTTAGTCTACATTTTTCTGATAATAGTGATGTTGAGAATCTTTGCATATACTTATTGGCCATTTGTATATCTTCATTGGAAAAAATGTCTATTTTGGTCCTTTGCTCATTTTTAAGTCAGATTTCTTTTTCCTTTTGGCTATTGAGTTACATGAGTTCCTTATATAGTTTGGATATAAACCCCTTATCAGATATACGATTTGGAAATATTTTCTCCTATTCTATAGTTTGCCTTTTCATTTTGTTTATTGTTTCTTTTGCTGTGAGGGAGTTTTTTAGTTTGGGGTAGTCCTACTTATTTATTTTTGTTTTTGTTGCTTACGCTTTTGATATTTTATTGCAAAGATAATTGCCAAGCCCAATGTCAAGATTTTCCCTATGTTTTCTTCTAGTTTTATGGCTTCAGGTCATTTTTCTTCTAGTTTTATGGTTTCTGACTTCTGACCTTAAGTCTTTAATCCATTTCAAGTTAATTCTTGTTAGTGGTATAAGATAGGGGTCCAGATTCATTCTTTTGCATGTGGATATCCAGTCTTCTCAGCACCATTTATTTAAGAGACAGTATTTTGCCATTGAGTATTCTTAGCTCCCTTGTCAAATTTTAACTGACTGTATATATGTGGATTTATAACTGGCCTCTTGATTGTGTTCCATTGGTCTAAGTGTCTGTTTTATGTCAATACCGTACTGACATACTGCTTTGATGATTATCACTTTGTAGTGTTTGGAATCAGGTTGCATGATGACTCCAGCTTTGTTCTTCTTTCTCAAGATAGATTTGGCTATTTAGAACCTTTTGTGATTCCATAAACATTTTAGGATGATCTTTTTCTATTTCTGTAAAAAAATGCCATTGGAATTTGAATAGAGATCACATTGAATGTGTAGATGGCTTTGGTTAGTATGGACATTTTAAAAATATTAAGTCTTCTAATCCATGAACATGGGATATTTTCCTATTTATGTCTTTTCTATTTCTTTCATCATTGTCTGATAGTTTTCAGTGTATAGACCTTTTACTTCATTGGTTAAATTTATTCCTAAGTATCCTATGATTTTTTATGTTGTTATGAATGGGGTTTTATTTATTTTTCAAGTCGATTGTTAGTGTATAGAAATGCAACTGATTTTGGTATATTGATTTTCTACCCTGCAACTTTACTGAGGTTGAGTTACATTACATTGAGTAGAAAATCATTATTTACTTAGTATTTTTGAGGAATGGTTTAGGAATGAAATCATATAAGGATGTTGGGCAGCCAAAGGTGGGAAAATGAGGTGATCATTTGTTGTGTTTTGGGCTGTCTGCAGCCATGGTGCACCCTCCCCATCTTGGGGAAGTTTCATATGGGGTTAATTTTGGTGAGGGAAGTACCCTGCTGCTTATTAGGGAGGTTGAGGGGGCTGTTCCATGAAAGCTACTGTGCAAAACTGTAACCTGTCTCAACTGATCAGACGCTCATATCCAGATATGGGATCCTTAGTGAGTAGGGCAAAGATGAGATGATGGCTAGGATTCATTTGCATCAGCGTGTCCCATATTTTATGTATTTTCAAGAATGCGAAACAGTAGAAGTAATCTAGAAACCTATTTGATAACTCATTAAGATTATACCACAGATGTTACATATTAAGAATATTTTTGGTTGTCCTGCATTAAAAAAAAAATCACCCCTTCCTCCAAATTGATAGTATGGTATAACTAAAATAATTACAGAATATTACTTACCTGGTATATTTTTTTCTTATTTATTCCCAGTCTGACACATTGACATAGGTACTTGACAAATGTTTGTACAAATGGATTTCAGGACAAAGGAAATATGGTAGTATCAATAAAAGATCTAGTCTTGAATTATTTGATGAAATTTCTCATAATATAAAACATTGACCATTTTATTTCAGTTTTGCCTGTTTATTAGGACTAGTATCACCTTCATTATCATTTTTTGCTTATTTCTATAATGAAAGTTCTTTATTAATACTTTACTTTTCTCATCTGCCTGGTAGTTTCAACAAAAGTCATCATTTTTCTTCAGTTTAATGATTAACCTGGTGAAAGTTATTTCCAGAATTCTTTGAAAAATGGATGGCCCAGTGATGCTAGGGGTGATAAAATCATCACTGATTTGTCAATCACTGGTGGGCCATTTTGGTCATACCATCAAGGGCATTGAAGTACACAGTTTACTCTCTTCAAAATTTCATAGAATAGTTTTACAAAAATCACTTGGATGATAATGTCTGAGAGCTCTCGGACTGCCTATCCCCATCACCTTCCTGAGAACTAGCTTTTCTTAGGAGTATGGAAGTCCTCTATGTATAGCTATACTTGAGCAGTCAGAGAAAGCAAAATGGAAAGAAGCAAGAGTTGACACAGTCATCCTACCTGTTTATAAAGCTTAAATATTCTTCTTTTGGAAAAAGTGCCAGTTTGCTAATTGTAGAAGTTGATTTTTTTGGCAGATAAACCTAGTTATCTTCTGAGGCTATAGGAATACTCATTAGTGTTAAATTCACCTTGCCCATGGTCCATGAAAAATACTTAGAATGTGATTTCTAATCTTAAAGTTAGTCAGTATATCTGAAAATGGTTATGTGACTTGACCAGGCAACTTAAAAATTTTTTTCTTCGGTTTGAATTAGACTTAATGAGATTTTGCAGACTTTTTTTCCATACAGAAAAATTGCTAATGATTTCAGTGTTAAAATTGGAACAGAAGAAAACAGCACATTTTCTCTCTAGCTCCTACCACATCTCTAGTACACACTCTACAAAGGTTCCTGAGGGTTGAAGAGATTGGTAAACATCCAATGAATGACATGACTTGAGTATACTTTTCTCCACAAAAGAAGTAATTGTAGGGAAGCTAAAGCAATTAATTCCAATCATGGAATTTGTTACTGAGTTGCTTCCTGATAACGGGTGGCAACATTTGCTACAGGATTAGAGGAAAAGGAGCCTGTGGAAACCACTCCTGGCAGCTTCCCACCATCTGCAATTACCTCTTAGGTTCCTATTAAATTACAGCATCTGATCTGCAAAATTAAGTTTTCTTTTAAAAAGTAAGAGGGAAAAAGAACCAGTTAGGGGGAAAATGAGCACTCAGGTAAAATCAGCCTTGGAATCAGAGAGGCACAGAGAAGCCATTGAAGGATTAAAGATGACCTGCTCTGAGGACACACTCCTCTTCTCCTAGACTTCTGCCACACTGTCCCAGTAGATGCAGAAGCAAGTCACAAGGCAGAGGTCATGTAAGTGCTTGGATATGGGGACTGCAGGTCCTGCGCTCTCACGGAGGCATGCACTAAAGCTCTGCACATGGGCTGTCCTGCAACTGGGCTGAGTGGGAGGTCAGCTCTGCCTCCATCAAGAAGCTAGTGGGTAGGGCCTGGCACTTAGGTGCACTCTGCTCTGTCCCTCTAGCTAGGTGCAAAGGCAGTTTACTCAATTTCTGTAAGTATCAGTTTCTCAGAAAGGTTGTTGTAAAGATTATGTATTGAGTATTCAGCAGAGTGCCTGGAATTAGAAAAGTGTAGGTGGTAGTCACGGTGATGATGATGGTGGCGTGGTGGTGGTGAGGAAGAGGAGAATGAGGAGGAAGAGGATTAAGACGAGGAAGAAGATGATAATATTAAAAGAACCAAGCACTGACCAAGGCTGGCTTTTCCATAAACTTTCAATGCACCCAGCTCCCTACCCAGATGAAAACACTTTCTTTATGGTATTGAATTAGATCAGGCTGTAAGGCTGAGAGCACTGACGGGAGGAGCAAGCACATAGGACCCTGATGACGTGTCAAAGCCCCCGGCTGTTGCCCCCTCCCAACCTGATACGTTAGCCAATCCTCGCACCGCTGTAAATCTAAGCTCTGCCTCCCCCACCTTCTTTAAAAACTCGCTGCCTGTCTGCTTACGCGCGCGAATTCCCCAGCATCTATTTTTGTAGATTGGGGAAATCTCGCCCGGGTGTTTGCGTTCAAATAAACTACCTGGCCCTTTGTTGCCTCTCTTCGCCAGCTTATTTAGGCTAGAATTTATCTTACGCAGGCATTACAAGGCACCTTCATGTTTCATACACACACACACACGCACGCACACACACACACACACATTTGCTGTTATTTCCAACCTCATATTAAAATTCAAAACAACAAAGAATGGCAGTCTTCAAGCAAAATTGAGTTGTTACAAAACACATTTGGATAAACTGTTTCTAATTTTAAATCAGATTTCCTTCACTTAAAGAAAACCTTTTTTCTTTTTTAGGAACAAAAGAGAATTTGCTATATGTAGGGAATTTCAAATATTCTGAAAGAGCAGGAAAACCTAACAAAATTAGCAGATGATCTTGGCTCTTGGATATTTTCTACATCAAAAAATAAAGTCATAAACATTTTTGCAGGTGAACTATTACAAGTATGCTAAGCCATGCATCATTCAAGGTGATTTCTAGTAATATATCTTTTTCTAAGGATCATCAAATGAAGGCATTAGCTTTATGGTGGTAGGTAGAGAAATTGAGGATCAGAGTGAGTATAGAACAAACTATAGCTTCTGTTTTGGGAATCCTCTGGTGGGGTTGGGAAGGGAATATATATGTATATATTCTATATTTAGAATAAAATTCTATATGTATATAAATTATATGTATATTCTAAGTATAAATGCATATATATATGTTTAAGGTCATATTGCATATTCAGTGGAAGTTTGTGCTAGTCATGGTGCTGCTCATGGAGATATGAATCTCTGTTAGTGCTTACCAAAAGGCATTGTGGTTAACTGTTACTCTTTTCCATTGCAGTATGACTTCTTTGCAAAATGGTATCTAAGTGTGGGATGGGGTGGAGGACCCAGGTGGCAAAACTGTAGTTAATTTATTACTGTGTTTCCTGGGCTGAGTCTGATTTGGCACATTGTCTGTGCTCAATGAAAGCTCGAGGGGATAATTGAACAGATGATTGAATGGAAGATACCTTTTGAGAGACTTGGAAATAAAAAGAAGTAACGTGCTTTCCTTTTTCTTTTATTCCCCAAAACTATATCATTTGTTCTATGGCTGATTTAGGTAAAGCTGTTAGCGGACCACAGTGAGCCAGGACTGGGTCATCTTGTAATCAAATTGCCTGTGAATGTGGTCTGAAGCAGGTGATGAAGACTCTAAGTTCAAATACCAACACTGCTGGGAGCCAACAGGTACCACTAGGGAGAGAAAAGAAAGCTTTGAGGGAATTTAATAATAAAATTCAAGATTTCCATCAAGTTTATTGATGCCTTAAAACTCTAAGAAGTCAACGATTTTCAAAAAGCTTTTCTTTACAAATTGTATATTGACAATTGAGCACACAGCAGTAAAATTGATAACTGAAGTTACTGGGCTAATAAAATTTGCATGTAGGCTTATTACATTAGAACTTTTTGAATGAGTAATGTACTCACAAAGATAAGCTTTATTGCAGAAAACTGATTAACAAGTTTATTGTCTGTAGCATAGATGTTTTTGCTGCATGCTGGGGCTCCTGGAAAATAAGGAGGAAAAGACATTGGAGACATGTCCTTTTTCACTTTCCTTGTTATGTCTTGTTTGCCTCAAATCCTTGTATATGATTAAGATCATGTCTGACGACTTCCTCTTCTATGTCTTGAGTCCAGATATTGTCCCTTTCTGGTCTAAGTCAGCATTGTTTTGTATAATGAGCACTGTACAAGTTATTTTGAGTAAGTTTGTTTTCTTCAGCAGCACTTTGTAGGCCATTATCAGCTATAAATCATCAGAGATCACATTCAGGACTAAAGAAAAAAAATGAAGCAATGAAGCTTGAACGTTGAATATGGATCATCTCGAGCGTCATCCTTTCAAGCCAGGCATTTTAAGTGAAATTCATTCTTAAGATGTTTCTATGATGCTGAATTGCCCCTATCAAATGAGTATGAGATTTGGGCTGTCTCCAAAAACAGAACAACAAAATGTCCTTTGTGGAACAGTTCAGGGAAGAGCGCCGCTGAGAGCTGCCACTATTCAGAGCAGAGGATTAAAACTGCGGCTGGGGTTTCAGACCCTTGGGAGTAGTGCCTACAGTTTAACTTTCCTGGCTAAACCTTTTCATACCATTAGGTTTCTCCCTGGTGTTTATTGGCTGTCTTCTGGTGGCAAAAGAAAAATATGGGTACAGGGGACAAGAAAAAAAGTCACAGAACAGGACTGTGAGCCTAGTGAATTCTATTAGGCTCCCCTTATATAAGGTGACAACAAGCTATGGGGTAATGGAAAGAACGCCCTGCATGGGGCTGGACTATCAGGTTCTCCCCCTGGCTCCGCCACCTGGAGCCTTGGGCAAGTCACCTCGACACTCTGAGACTCGGTTTCTGCATCTACTCTACCGACCAATGGGATTATCATGAACATATAATGAGATGCACAATTGCCTTGTGAAATGCAACTCTATTACACATAAATGTACATATACACAATTGCTTTATGAAATATTAAAGTCTGTGTAAATGTAAGGTATTATTTTTCTAAGTCATACTGAATCTTACCTTGTGCATATGTTAAAAGGCTACATAAATTTTTTTACTAAATTAAAAGCATCTTCAATCTTTTCTTTTTGACATATCCACTTCACCTTAAAGAAGATTCCTCAGTAATCTGGTTAGGAGATTTTGAAAGCAGAACTAGAATGTGTTCATTGCTCTTGGGCTTTCATAACCATTGTGTGGGAAGTGTCATCCTGGACCTTTGTCACAACCCCATAGATTTGGACAAGGAGCCAGAGACCTGGGTCTGTGCCCAAATCCATCATTAACCGTATAACTTTGAGAAAATCCTACCACCTCTCCGGGCTTATTTCCCAAACAATAAAAAAATAGGAATAGTGTTGCTGACTTGCTTATGTCACAGAATTACAGAAAGCAAATGAGGAGGTGGATAGAGAGCACTTAGTGAGCTATGATAAAACTCTGCTCAAACAGAACGTTCTGCATTACCCTTCTGACATTACCAATAATAGTTTTTTATATTGTAAATGGACTTGACTACAATAAGAATAGTTTTTCAATTGGGGAGTATTTTTTCCAAATGTACAGCTACATGAAAATACTGTATCAATGTTTACATACAAAGGCCAGAAAGAAATGACACTAGCATATGTAATATATTGGCCTTAGTGAAGTAGCTTACTCAAATATGAGTGCAATGGATTATCTCAAAGTATTAGAAGATGGACCATTAGCTGCTTGGTTATTATTACCAAAAATAGTTTCTCCGTGTGTAAAGTTATTTCAGTATTATCCACAATCATTTCTACTTTAAAACAACTTGGCATAGGTGACTTAGCTTGTTTTACACCACCTAAGATGAAATGGAAAAGGATAAATTCCCCAGAAAAATCCAGACAACTACAACAAATAATTTAGCACCATACTCTGTTCAGTAAAGTTCAAAGCAATCCTTGATTGTCCTGAGTTACTGATTCAAATCGCCATTCAAAAGTCTCTTTGGGCCTTAGATAATCCAAAAGGTCTGTATTAATGCAATATATCAGATAATTGGTGAATAAATATTGTTTTCTTTGTGCTCTGCTGATATAGCTTCAAAGGTGAAGTTAGTTTCAGATCAAAGAAAGATTCACACAGTAGGAACAACATATACAGAAAATGATTTTTCCTCACCAAGTAATCTGGGCCTTCAACATTTTCATTTTAGAAGAAAAAACATTTAGTTTATCAAAATTATATACTCATCATCTCCCACGTGCTTCTAAAATAGTTCATTGCTAAAACGCCTTGAGGTAATATGCTAACAGATTCTGTGTAAATATATATTGTTATAAAAATGCTGTGTATCATAGGCTGTTTGGCACCAGCTATTGAATGGTTTTCACTGGACTTTGTAGGGAAGAGGCATAAGCAGTATCAGAATGTTTTGAACACTTAAGAGGGAGCTAAGTGGAATGTTAAGTTACTGAAGAGCTTGTTTTGAAGGTGCCAGTTTAGACCAGTTCAGTTCTGGAGAGCAAGAGTTACTGATTTCCCTTCTTATCAACTAAATACTCTTTCTAATCTCTCTCCCTTAATAGGCAACATCAGGCATGAAGCCCTAATCCTCCCACATATCACCAGGAGCTATTAATGGGCATGAAGGAAGATTAGGTCACAACTCACAAATAGTACAGATTTCAGGAAAGAGAGTAGAACATGCCCTTGGAAAGGTGGGGTGTCTTCTCCTGAGCCCTAAAAGTAGTTATTTGGGCGACTCCAGCAAACCTAGATTGAAATGTCTCAAACACAGAGCAGATTGAGGCGGTCGGGGCAGAGGCCTATTGCTGGCTGTAACTTAACATTGGCATTTGAGGGTGAAAGGTTGCATCTCTGTTCTGTGGGATAGAAAATTAAGTATAATCTTTGGATTACTTAAGAATTGAGTAGTAACTGGGGTTCACTTACATATTGTAAAGTCTTCCAGTAAGCACTAAACTTACTGGTTCTCAACTTGTATTTCCAACTCAAAGCTGCCTATAAGTAAAGATCACATGGTAAAGATTCAGAGAAGCCAGAGATTGGCCACAGGAACTCTTGACATGATGGACACTCAGCAGGACTTGTCACTTAGATTCTTCCATTTGATGGTGGTTCCCCATTCTTGAAATGCTTGAAACGAAGTGTCTCAGGTGAAGAAATGCAAGCATTATATGCCGTTGCTTTCTTCTTGTCTTCGCTTTGTCTAAAGCAGACCGGGAATTTACCCAATCCATTTGGTTTGAGGCACTTGAAACTATAGTTCTGGTTGAAAATTCCAAGTATTCGTGAAAATCCTGTTACCTACATCCAAGAGAGCTTCACTGTGGAACACTGGCCCCCCTGTTGGAAGTTCACTTAAGATTCTGTTGGGGAGTTTCTTTTGCCTTGTTGGATTTCTGTGACAGTGCCTCAGTTAAACACTGCTTCTCAAACTTTCAAGTGGTACAAATTACCTGGGGGCTTTGTTAAAGCACAGATGGTAATCCAGTAAGGGTGCAGTCTGAGATTCTACATATCTAAGAAGATTCCAGGTGATCACATTGGCCAAAGGATATGTTTTGCATAATGAGGTACTAAACTTTGCCCTTTTTCTCCACCACTTACTCCACCCATGGGAAGAAGACTGATTTATCTAACTGGTCACAGAGCAAGAATCTGACAGTTATTCACCCATGACCTTTCTGTGAAGGGAGTTACGGGGGCAGAGGCGGTGTGCAGCATGTGGCTGCCTCTTTTGCCCTCTCCCTTTACAGCTGCTCTGCCAAGGAGAGGAAGTTTCCTTCTCTATCTAGCAAAGCTCCTGGGCAGTTTCTGCCTGTGGGGGCAGGAAATCTACAGCTGGGCCTATGACAGGTCTGGAAAGTCAGTGGCTTTGCTGAGGCTGCACACTGGGAAGCACCTTTGGCATGAGGTCCAAGTACTGTTCTCAATCCAGCTTCGCTAACAATAAAACTGACTTTCAGAACCTTCATTTGAATCCTAGGTAGGTTTCTCAGTTCATTTTGTACCTAGCAATTAATTGGTCCTTTAAAGTCCAGCAGATGTTGGAAACTCTCCTGATACAGGAGCCCATCACGGCCTCTCAAACATCAGAGCAATGTGCTCTGCTGTGCGGGATCTTCGTCTCCATTTTCCCATGAGTGTCAAGAGGAAGACAGGGAAGAGGGTTGTTTCGAATAGGGTTTTAAAAATAGGGTCAGCTGTTCAACTGTTCCTGGGCTTTTTAGATCTTCAGCTCCTGTCAAACAGGTGTAGGGAGTTACGGAGGTAATATGCTAGAATACTAGCATATGTTAGAATACTGGAATTCAGATGAAAAGGGAGGCCTGTTTTTCCTATGGACTCCCTGGGAAAGCCCTAGGGCTCAGAACAGCGCAGTGCCGGGCTTCTTCCTGAGGCCCAGAGTGGTGCTATCTTAAGGAGTCTAGAGGCTCCAAGAGCCTTACAAACAATGGCTCAAGTTTGATTTAATTGTATTCCATTGTGTTTCTTCTCTGGACACCTTGTAATAGCAAATCACTCCTCCACCAGCTTGCAAGTTTGCCTGTCACTCAGCTTCACATGGTGACACTGTCTGACTAAAAATCTAGACACTCAGGCAACCATGGCCAATTGCCCAGTTTTGTGTTCTCTTTTCTGGGGTTTATCTTGCTCTAGGTGAGCTTGCAATGGGAAGATTTGTGGCATATTTGAAAGTATATTGGCTATACTGTCAGATAGACCAAGGTTCAAATACCCACCCTGTTGATTATTAGCTAGATGTTTTAGAGTCTAAGGTTTGTTTAAGCTCTCGGAGTTCCTGTTTATTCATCCAAAAATTGAGAAAACATGTTTAGGGTTAAATGAGATAGCATAAATACAGTGCCTGGTGTAGAGTAGACACCCAATAAATGGTGGCTATTACTATTAATATCATAACACTTCTACTCAACCTTTGCTTCCTGCTGTTCTACAGCCTTTGGGAGAGTATTACCTCCAGTATCCATTTCCTGCCTACCATCCCTAGGAAAACACATATACACTCAGCATACATCATCTGAGTTCTATTGTTTACTAATCTCAATAAAGTAAAACAGTAATGCACCTCAACATATACAAATAAAGCCAAGTAGTAATGTGTCATAGTTTAGTATGATCTGTTGTTAATTGTTCTACTGCTGTTTTCCATTTTCTTGATCTTTGCAGTAGTGTAATATATGGAAAAATGTATCTGAGAACTTACCATTTGAGGTCAAAAGCAATTCTATGAATTCTAGTCTTAATAGGCAGCCAATTTCAGATATGTGAACTCATCCACCAGATAATCTGAATCCTTCCTAATTGTAATAGAACAAATATTCAAGCTTAGTAACAGGATGTTACTTCTTATGATCAAAAACATGAGGAAGTTATTAAGAACATTAAAATGTGACCTTGCAGTCTTGATAATAATATGTGAAGCTGTATATTACAGTGAGAAACATCTTCCTTTTCCTTCTTTAAATCACTATAAGGAAGTTACCTAACCAGTCTCCCAAACTCCTTACTTGTTTCAATTTCTTTGACAGGATTTGCTGTTATCCCATGTTCATGGAAAAGAACACCTATGGGAAACTTGAAATCACTCATTTTTAAAGACTTCTTGGTTAGCAAATATAAATGATTATTACCACACAGATTTCACAGAAAATCAAAAGGCACATATATTTAGTAAGTTTTCTTTTTAGAGGTTAGGGTGGGGAAGGTAATACCATTTGATAAAGATCATACTGAATTAAAAAATTTGAACTATTAGAGAACTAGCTTCTTTTTAAAAATATTTGATTAAGAGAAAAACATTTTTAAAAAGGGTTGATTTAAGATAATTTGATAATTGACAGACTTATGCTCCTTCAGACAAGGCTTTTTATCTGTTTTGCTCCCTGACATGTGCCAAATATCTAGAACAGTACTGGGATTTAGAAAGATAGATAGATATTAGATATTTGCTGAATTTATTTGTACCAATTTTTAAATACATGACCAGTTATGCTGTTAATTAAGTCATCAAAGGAATGAATTATTACTGTTTAATCATCTTAGTGCAAAAAAGCATTTAAACTGTATATTTGAAACCAATATAAGACTGTGTATCAATGATACTTCAATTTAAAGAAAAGCATTTAATCTGTTTCTACTCTTGCCAAACTGCTGGCTTAAAGAAAAAAGAGATCTCCACTTCTACCAATGTGACTAAATATTTATCTTTTAGATGAGAAGAAATGTGAAAAAAACACTGAAATAAGTTCAAATCTCATTGCGTCTCAACTCTGTCCTGCTCTTGACAAAGGATAAGACAACTGACGCAGGTCTGCTCAGAGCCTCTGCTCCGACAGTGACTCAGGGATCTGGGCTGCTTTTACCTTGAAATTCTATCATCTTGGAGGATTTTTGTTTCTGGCTATGTGGCTAGCAGAGAGGGAGTGTAGACAACTCACAAGCGCTTTAATTGCCTTTGACTATCAGGGACATACCATTTCAACTTACAAGGCCATTGCTGGGTACACAGTTACACGATTTCTACCTCACTACAAGGGAGGCTGGGAAACGTAGTGAATGCTAACTGTCCTCCCATGCCAAGCATCAGTATCTTGGCAGTGCAAACTTGATGTTGATATGTGGTTTAAGACATAAACTGTTACATTTTAGAGGGGCAATTTGGTAGTGGGCAAAGAGGAATTCTATCATTTGCAAATACTGATACATTGTATTTTTTCAGAAATGAAAAATGATTCTGATGCTTATTTTCACTGATTGGCATTTCTTCTGGTCCTGTTTAAATGTATCCCTTCCATGTGGCTTATTATCAGCTTTCATTGTTTTTTTCTCTACTTTTATTAACAGACTAAGCTCTTTGACTTCCTTGACACTGGTTTCAACCAGCCATACTGGCATGCAGTTTGGACAAATGTGTCATTAGTTTTCTTTAACTGATCCTGGAACTTGGCTAATTATGTTTTCATAGCAGATATACTTTGCCTCCAGAATATGGAATGAGAAACTAAGAACATTTTACTCAGCAATTCAAGAGAACATTTACAGGTTAATAAACAACAACAATAACAGCGGCAATTGCAAGAACAAAACCAAGAGCAAACAATTCTTTGTCCTTGAAGGTATGAGGTCAAGAGCCCACATTTTCTGGTGTTTTGGAACCTGTTTATCCTGTTACAGACTGGATAGAGTGGTGGGAATGGTTTTGTAGCTTGTATCTATCTAAGTCTCAGACTATAGTTTTACAGGTTACCTTGACTTTTTGTCTGCCTGAAACCATTTTTCTACATATTAATGGAACTGATTTGCAACAATGATCAAATGTATTTCCTTATCCTAGGCTAAAATCCTAATCAAATTGCTGGGTGATCATTCCCCCCTTCACCTTGTATGTAATTTTAGTGATTGAAGAAGCACTTGGAGCCTGTTGGATAACCTCTGAAGTCTAGAGGAATTTTGCTTAGGTTGTTTAGAAATGATCAATGACCCAAAATACAATGGTAAGCTGCCAGATTTTCATCTCAGCGGACTGCAGCAAACCTTTCTCCTGTTTTCTTGATGTTATTTTGACTTTCCCAGCTCAAGGGCAATTAGTGTTACGAGAACTCTGGCTTTCAATTTCCTGGATATTTTCTTGTTTTAGAACATTAGGGCCTTGGATATTTAGGGCTATCTCCTTTGGTTAGATTTTTAATATCTCCTAAATGACCTTATACAAATATTTTGAGTTAGATGCATGTCTACATATAGGAGACTTGCTGGCTTTCATGTTTTCTCACTTCTTTTCTTTTTAAAGTCAACATAAAGTTTTTATTCCTAGAGATTTCCTGTATATATCTTATGTGTTCTCTGGACTGACATCTTGAATTTTAGATGATGTATCACAAGAGACAAAGGAGCAATTGTGGCAACTGCAATCCAGAATCTCCAGGGACGTAACAATTGTGCACATTTAAGTCTCACCCTCAGAATAGTGATGGTAGAAAGGAAAAAGAAATTGAGAAACAATGTGACAAATTTAATACAGGAATGTGTTATGAAGATCTGATAAAAATAAGTAAAAAAAACTTGAAAGTTGTTAACTTGAAAAATGTTCAATAACATGGCAAATAAATCTATTTGGAAAAATTTTGGCTGAGTGGTAATAGATTTTTTGATGTGCTGAACACAGCTTTCCTTTTAGGCAGAGGACAGGAGATGGAAAGGAGACCAAGGAGTAGAAGGGGCGGGAAGGTTAGGTCTGATTATTTCTAAACAATAGAAGTTTGTTGTTTTGTTGTCAGCCTATTTCTCTTAATCTAATTTCAGTTATCACCAAACAACATATACAGTACATGTTTCATCATGTGCTAGTCAAACCTAATTTACTTTACTGACCTGGAGGCAAGCGGTAGATGTGCTGGTTCCCTACACCAAGTCAATTTCCTCCAGGTTAGTGAAAGAATCCCATACTTCTGGTTGAAATGCAAATGTCTCCAGAATTACTTACAATTAGTGTTGGCCATGTGACCCAATTTTAGTCAATAAAATGTAAAACAAAATCTCCTGGTGGAGCTTCCAGGAAATTAAACCCTACTTTTTCTGATAAAAGGGTAAAAATCTCAGCTGGCTGTGTCTTTTCACCTTTTCCCTTCCCCCTTCCTCCTGCTTGGAATGAGAACTTTATACCTAATGGTGCACCAGCTCTCTTGTGTTCATGAAGATTAAGATCATATGTTAAGAATGACAAAGCATGCTATAAGAAGGAGCTGGACTCCCTGAATAGAGTCTCAGCTCAAGACTGTTCACCTTTAGCATCCTTATTAAATGAGATCTACAGCCTCCTGTTTAAGCCGCTCTAGTTTCTAGTCCATGCAGCCAAATGCAATCTTAAATGACTCATCTTAATTAAGTGGTTTTGTAAATTTACAGTAGGATCCTTTCTGCTACTTCCGTAGCAACACTAGAGACCAGTTGTCCTATTGTCTGCCTCTATTTGGGCATACAATTGACATTTTGAATATGCAAGGGCTGAAGTTATTTTGAAGGGTATCTTCTCTTTGATAGCTGAAACAGTTGACATGAAGAAATGAAATGCATCGCTTTTTGTTTGTTTGATCATCTCTCTTGCTTTCAATCCCTTAACTGCTCTTTTGGAAAATGTTTTGGAACTCATTACTTCCCTTTTCTTTATATCCATCATATGCCTTCCTTAATAATCTCTCCGACCCTGTCTGCCTTTCATTCTGGGTTACTACAAATGCATAATGCTTCGGATATATTTTACAACCTGTTTTAAAGCTAAGAGTACCTAGAGATGTCTGTTTCAATTCCATCATTACACTGAAGAGGAAGTGAGGAGAAGGGATGGTAAGATAATTACCCAGATGAGAACCTCCAAATAAAAAAAGACTTAATCGGCAGTCAGTTGTGTGTGACAAGCACTAATTACAATGGCAAACATTTATGATGCTTTTACTATATGTCTGGCTCCATGCTAAGCAGTATTCATGCTTTACCAATATTTCACCCTCCCAAAAATACTGTAAGAAGTGATTTATAAGCATCTTCATTTTGCAATTGAGGAAACTCAGGCACAGAAAGCGAAATCACTTCTCAAGGTCACATACCGCGTCATGTTTCACTCCAGGAGAGTCTGGGAAATGAAATACTGAGCTGCTCAGCCTTCACCATAACAGATGTCCAGCAAATCAACCTTTAACATCTGCTGGAGCAGAAATTGAAAATAACATATAATTAGTCTGTCATAGATTAATAAAAAGTTTAAAAATTGCTCTATTAAGCATTCATCACTTATAGACAGTATGTGAGGATAGTAAGATTTCCATTCATTCACTCAATAAACGAGAGGTTACTATATTTCACGCATGCAGTCAGCCCCTGAGGACATAACATGGTACAAGTCCCAGTTCTTGCTGTCAAGAGACTTACGGCCTAGAAGCGGAGTGTGAGAAGTAAACGGGAAAGAAAGTGCTATATACGATTATGCTGTATTTCACATAGGATGCTGCTGAAGTACATAGAGGAGGAAACTCACACAAGACATCTAAGAGGCTATAAATCTATGCTATGACCTGCAGAGATTCATCAAGTGAAGTGAGGAGAAGGCATGATATGCATGGGAAATTTATGCTGAGGATGAAAAGGAAGGAAGAGCATGGTGCATTGGGGGATGTCAGGTTAGCCGTGTGGCTGGACTATTAACTCAGATCATATGGCCCGAATAAGCTGGGAGTCTGGTTAGACAAGAGAAGTGGGGAGCCATCAAATGGCTTTAATCTGGAGAATGATGTGATCAGATTTATATTATAGAAAAAATCACTCTGGCTGCTCCACAGAAGCAAAATCAAAAAGAGATCTTTGATTCTGTGTTTTAAAACTTCACTGTTTTTGTTTTTAATACCATTAAAAATATATACTCATCAAAAAATTAGAAGAGAAAGAAGCAGATTCTTGCTTTATCAAACATATCGGGACCCTGGGATCAGATAAGAGCTGGATTTTCTGTGTATGTTTAGACAATTTGGTATAAATTGTTTCAGGTGAATACAAGCTACTGTTCTTATGGACTTGCTACATAGCAATATATTGAATTTAAAGTAATTCATGCACATTTTCCTGTGTTTGTTCAAAATCTCCTATGGCTGAGCAGAAAGTGCAAAAGAGTTGGTGTTGACGAATAACACACTCTATTTCCCCAGATTTATAAAAATGGAAAACCTTTCCTGTTCTTTCTGAAAGTCAAATGCTCTAGCCTGAAGGGCATCTCTTTAAGCCAAATTCCAAGGCATTTTTATCACAGTTGAAGACATTTTTCTAAAATAAAAAAGCATTCCAGTGACTGTTCTGTGTTATGTCAAAGTTGTGAGACAAAAATGATGGCAGGTAATTAATTATGCAAATGAAACCTACTTCAGTTGTGTTAAATATTAACAATAGTCATTGTGTTCTATGATTCATTGTTGTACTCAGATCTATTCACATGTTTGCGACTGCCCTTTCTGAGCAAATGTGGAAGAAAACAAAACCCCATTTTCTGCATAATTTCCAATAATGATGAATATCTGCAATAAAGTCCATAATCTGACACAAAGTACTTGTACAATAAATACTGAAAATTAAGGAGGCATGTTAAAAAGAAGTGACTGTTTCACTTACTAATGCCAGATTTATCTGCAGAAAATAGAGAACATTTAATTTGATCAAATTCTAAAATTGCAATTCCTCGGTCTGGTTGTGATGTACATTTGACCTATCCAGATGATAGGTTTATTAATTAGAGCATTTAAAAGATCCATGTGTGTGTGGGGAAATGACTTAGGGCTAATTCTATTTTTAAAAAAGTAATGCTAGCATCTCAGAGTAAAGAGTCTCATGTAATTAACTTCATATTGGGTACAAAGTTATCATTAAATCTTTCTTAAGGTCCATAAAAGTGTTAAATATTTCTTTATCTCTGGTAACAGGTAAATCAAAATAGTTTACGTAGTTCTAGAGTTTTCTTCACTGGATATTTTCACTAATATTAATGATTTATTATTTTTGGTACTATTCATCTTCTTTAAGATCTGTTTGTACTATTCATCAGCAATGTGACTCTGAACAACTCAGTCTCTCTATGGTTCTAGTTTCTACATCTAGATTCTATAAAATATAGGTAGTTTACTACTACTGCAAGAGGTTGTTATGAGGAACAAATATGATAAGTGAAAATGTTTAACACAATTTCTGGAATGTATTAAGTTCTCAGTGGAATCAGAACCAATCACTGCTCTTTAGAAAGCAGAGGTAACATTTCAAACTTAAATGAAGTTAAGGATGGCACAGGCACAGGTAAGTTCTTTTCATGATATTTTTCCTCTCTTTCAAATTTAAACGTCAACAAAATTCTCTGTCACTATGTTTACATTCTTAATTTTAGGAAGGTTAATGGAAATTTGGGAGAAATTTGAGTTAGTAAGATGAGCAGTTGCTATATGCCATATGATTATGCGATATTTTTCCTACTCTAGCTGATACTGATTCCTTCTGAACTTTCAGTAAGAGGTGTTGCATTGCTTTACTTTAAAAATATTGAGTTAAATCTGATTCTGAGCCTCCAGTTTCTAAACTCTCAGGTTTTGGACCCCTGGAATCATACAAGGACCTGTATGAAAAATGAGACTTTGAAGCGTGGCCAGAACTGTCTTACCCATTGCTGCTTTGGGGCTTGGCCCTCCACTCCTCTGGAACATAGCCTCTGTGTGATTTCTCGGGTTTACCAATTACCTCTTCCTTCATTGGCTGGTGCCCTGCATGAACCTACTGATCTTCTGTTTCAGGCTTAGATGATAAACCAACACACCAATAGGTATCTGTGTGTGTATGTGTGTGTGTGTGTAAGAGAGATAGACTCTTATGCTCTAAGACACCAAGGAATAAGTTAAAAATTCCTAGGAATCTGCTTTTGATAACAACAGCAAAATTTCTTGCCGTTCTCGTTCATTCTCCACCCCCAATCTCTCACTGTTGTACTAGTAACTAAATATATAAGCATATTTATGTTTCAAAGATGAAGCAAATTGCCTAATTAAAATTTAACAGCTTACATACATATTTAATGTAATAATGCTTACAGTATGAGTTTATCTTTCTTAGTTTGTAACATATATCAAATAGCAAAAACTTCTGGAAAATACTCAGGTCTGTGTTTCTGAAAACATTTCTTTGCTAAGAAGATTAAAAACATTTTCCATTTCTTTGAGAGAGAACAAGCCGTTATTTAAAATTTGCTACTTTGTTCACATTTCCTGTTGTAGATATTAAGTTTCACAAGTACATTACACAGAAGGTTCATGGGACTCTTGTTTCTCTCTCTTTCTCTCTCTTTTTTTTATCTCAGAGGCAGTTTATTTTCCATATTGTTACATGAAAAAAAAAATAAGCCAAAAAGACTACCTGCTGATATTTGAAATAAGATGTCAGTGACCATTTAAAGGAAGCATCTTAATACATGGCTAATGAGGAAGTAGCTATTATTGGGGGTAGTACAATAATCACATTCCCATTTATGTATGACCCTTTATCATTACAGAGTTTTTCTGAAACTGTGCATAAGTTGATTAAACACAATAAGATCTCATTAGTTATTTCTCCTGGGTTCTTTTACAACCTCAAAGCTTACCTCACCTATGTTCAGTACTTCCTAGAAATTACTTTCTGTTCTACAAGCACTGACTTTATTCACATAGTTTATTGGTCAATTCTTTGATCCAAGTTTAGTTGCTTCACATAGTTTTTAATTTTTTTGATCAGTTTTTCTAACGTCATTTGTTTAACCCAGTTTTTTCAAATTATTCAGCCATGGAAACCCTCTCTGCATCAGGAACCTTTAAAATGCTGCTATGGTCCCATCAAATATAAATATCTACAGTCTCCCTTACACTTTGCCGCCATTTCTATTTATCATGCGTATGACTTGACTATCGATTTAGTCTGACATTTGTCATGTCCAGATGGCCTCACTCACCCCCGTTCCGTCACTGCTGCTGGCATGACATCTCTGCTGGTCACTGACATCTCATTTCAAATATCAGCAGCAGTCTTCCTGGCTTGTAAAAAATGGAGAAATATGGGAAATGACTAACACTATGACTCCCATCTGCTTTTGCTGTCACACTGTCACTTCAGACTGTTTGTCACTGAGAACGTGACGAGCATACTCTGCCTGTGATTTGGAAGAGCCTGGTCCTGCACTCCCCACCTACCAGCCATCTGGGGCAGCATCGGAGGTGAGCCAAAGATCGCAGTCCCAAGAGGTAGAATTTGCTGGTGGTTAGATCCTGGCAATACACACACAAGAGCTCTGATTTGTAGTTCATGTTTTACATGCTCTCTGCTGACCTGGCTATACAATTAAGCCAGAGCATGTGCGGGTGTAATGTGAAACTAAGTTCAGGTCCTGCAGCCTGTCTTAGACCATGGCAGAGGGAAGGGGTGGGGTAGAAGCTGAACTTGTACTGAACTTGTCTGCTTCCTGTTCATTTGGTATGAATGTGTTATTGAGCAGGAAAAAAAATCCAGCGAACTTTCCATTGAGACTTAACTGGCCTGACTGAAACCTAACTTGGTCTTGCTGCCACGTGTCAGTGCCGGAGTGCGACCCTGGGGTATCCTCCGCTAGCTGTCGGCAGGACAGCCTGTGTTAGCGAAGTGGCCGAAAACCAAGGGTAAAGGGGTGATGTACAGGGAGGCCCTAACAGTGAGGACCTACATAATCCACTGAGTTTCCCTTGTCAACTTCCCTGTCTGACCTCTGAAAGTCCTTTCCACTATTCTGTGCTGTCAGCTTCAGACACATATCCCATCTCCTATTGTCCATGACTTTCCTGGAACACTAAAAGTATCATCTTGGTATCTCCGTCAGGGCATAGCTATCACTCACAGACCACAGACCTTATAAATCATGCATCTGTGTATCCTTCAAGGTGTCCTGCACCAGTGAGCTCTCAATTAATTCCATTTGACTGAATCCAGCTAGGAAGTATTCAGTTTCTTCTTTTTAATATTTTTCTTCTCCTATGACTAAGGAAATTATTTTAAGCATCAATTTTAAGAACCACATAAACTGGAGAAAGAATAAAAATAGCATTAACATATTTAAAATTAGGGAGGGAAGTGGAAAAATGTTGAAAATTAGAGGTTGTGCAAAAAATTTGTTAATCTCTAGGTATTGTGAAATCCAACTCTGGTCTGTAGACAACACTAGAGGTGGTGGTGGCTCGAATGAGAACTGAGCTTGGAATGTCAGCCAGCCGCCATGCTGCTGTTTTAGAAATACCACCTGCAAAACTGGTCTTAGTGGGAAGTTCAACCACAGTAATAAGTCATGTGAGTATTCTCTTACTTCTTTACATCAACTCGGAGATGTCCAGGCAGTCTCTCTGACAGTATCTTCTTTCTTTTTAAGAAAGTATCTTTTTAAGTATCAAATGTGGGCAGGAACAATGGGAATGAATGAATGAGCATCCGGTTTTCATCGTGATTGTAGTTTCTGCCTCACTTCCCTGCATTTTTTGAAGAGACCTGTCCTTAGGATCCCCTCAGTTGCTATGAAGAGAATCTGCCTTAAGGCAACACTGGTGATTGGGAGGATAGCGAAAAGCTGAGATGGGGCTGGGAAGGAGAGCGCAATTCCTTCTCTGAGTCTAGGCGAAAGGATTCCAAGCACCATTCTAGGAACTGATGTTGGAGAAGCCCAAAGGCTCAGTTTTTTAGTACGGTAGGAAATTTTCTAGTAGGGTAGGAAAAGTACGGATGGTTAGGAAACTAACCTTCTACTACTGGATCTGCCACTGGGTAACTAGAAGCCCCAGTTTTTTTGTGTGTGTGATAAGGAGGTCCAATGTGGTAAATAGCAGTGCAGAGTTTTGTGATTTTTTTCCCTCAGTGATGAATCCATCTTGTCCTTCCAATTAATACGTTAGTATATTTTAGTAAAATATTTATATTTTCAAGACAAAATGAAACTGATCCCCATTTCCTCAGAGATTGGAATTGCATGTATAATCTTTACGTGGCCGTACTTTCTCATTTCAGATGGGATCAAGAACATAAATATTCAAATGCAAATGGCTCTAAATCTTAATGTTAAGAACCATATGCAATCTTGGATGCTAATGAGAATTTAAGTCAGAAAGATGGATACAGCAGATAATTGGTCAGATAAATAACATATAGATTATAACTATTTAGCTACCAATGCCAATTTGAGAGTTCTTCCTTAAAATGAAAACATCCTTTTTTTTTAAACATTGAGTCCCTACAGTTGACCTTTGAACAACACACAGATTAGGGGCACTGACTCCTGTTCAGTCAAAAATCCACAAATAACTTTTGACTCCCACAAAACTTTACTAACAGCCTATTGTTGACCAGAAGCCTTACCAATAATATAAACAGTCAATTCACACATATTTTGTATTTATATGTGTTACATACTGGATTCTTACAATAAAGTAAGCTAGAGAAGAGAAAATGTTAAGGAAATCATAAGGAAGAGAAAATACATTTACAGTACTGTACAGTATTTATCAAAAAAATCTGTGTATCAAGTGGATTCATGCAGTTCAAATCCATGTTAATCAAGAGTCAACTGTGCTTATAATTCTCAATAATACTCTCTTTCTGATACTTTTATACCCTTTTAGTTTGCTGTGTATGGAAACTGACATAGAGATTTTTTCCCAGAATTACACATTTGCCTTTCTTAAAATTCATGTAAAAAATGAAATTTGCATCTATATACCTTTATAGTAACCAAGAGAATTTTGATTCCAAAATATATCAATTACACAGGATAAAAATCACTTTCATGGGACCTGAAAAATATGTTGTAATGACTTTTCTTCCATTGACTTTTGACCTCTGTGAAGTTAATTCCCCATTTGTCTTCCCATTTATTTCTGGGAATCCCCAAGGGGAATCATATATATTGTGTTTGGTTTTCATGAGTCTTCCCAGATTTTTATCCTCTCTCTCTGCTCTAGCATCTTCTTTCTGGGTATCTCCATGTCCACTGTCTTTTATTGAAAACTGCCTTTGCTGGACTACTAGAGACTATAGGTGCTGTGGGGGGAGGTGGTCTTTTTTGATGTGATGTGTCAGAGAGTACCTTTCTGTCATCTTGACATTACTCTCTGTTGAATAGGCACAGGATCACCACTGTTTGTACTCTGAGAGTATTCTGATAAACCAGATTTTTAGTTTCTTATCCTGCATGCTATCATTCAGCATAAGACTCAGGACAAGCCTATAGGGAGTTAGTAGCCACCATACTAGAGTCAAACTCTCTCTCCCTTCTGACAATTAAATCATTGCCACACCTAACTCTTAGAGTGGAAGGCTCTCATATCCTCACGCACATAGATTTCAGGCAGATGTTTCAGCAGTTCACAGCCATGTAATGTATGTCTGAAACTCACTAGAGCATACAATTTATATGCACTTTAAAGCCTCTTTCCTGTACAAGGATAAATAAGAAAATAAGAAAGATGGTGAGAACCAGAAAGCATGGTAAAGCACATGGCAGAGAAAGAGAGGTTTTAGCAGTAATGCTTTGTGAAAGATCAAGGAAGTTATGGGAATATTAATCTTAGAATACTACTGTAGGGCCATCTGGGACAGGAGAGAGAGAATGTTTGAGAGGGGTCTGCTGATGCAGAGGGAAATGAAGGAAGTGGGAGGCAGGATGTATGGAGCTGGGATGCAGAGTGGAGGAGTAGCAATTCTTGGGTCTTGCAATTACAGAAGCATGATCATACACCATTTCCCACTTACTGACTGACAAAGATTCAAGAAGTGATAATACTCAATTTGGGGAAAGGGCATGGAAAGATGATCTCTCTCCTTCATGGTTAATTTATTGCTTTGTTTTGTAATCCCTTTTGTTTTCTTTCAGTTTTCACCAATAATGATTTACTATACATGATAGAAAGTGAGAAGCAAAATATTCTCTATTCAATTTCCCATGAAGAAATGTAGGTCAGAGCCTTATGAAAGCAGAGATTTCCTTTTGATCTTTTTGTGTATTTAATAGCGCCTTATGACTGATGACATGATCGTAGCTGAAGACATACTAGCTGTTTTTTGCACACCATAGACGGCAGCATTGTTTGCTTCTTTCGTTTCTCTGTAGAAGGCACTCTTGAGTCAGTTATACTTAATTTAGATTCTCAGGAACCCATTTCTCTTTAGGCTTTGGTTGTAACAGAACACAGTAGATAGAGATATGTAGCGGCTAATATTAAATTGCCCGTGATTAAAAAAATGAATTAACAAATACCATTTTCTAATTATTAAGTAAATGGCTTAACTAGTTTACCTTCAAATAATTCAGAAAGAAACATTTATGCCATTATGCTGGGACAGAGAAAGCTCTGTGCCCTATAATGGTGCCAATGAGTTTTTCTTAGGCATTTAGAAACAATTTTGCAGATTTGCTTAGTTCATTAATTGATTTCCAAATATGGCCTTTGAATGAGAAAAAAATCAGACATGCATTGTATTTTAATGAATGGATGAGAAAGGGAAGGACTCTAAGAGTCAGTTGTGTGTGAGTTATCTACATTTATCAAGTAAGGACATTCATTCTTTTACAAATACAATTTTTAACTTTATTTTCTTGGCAATGATTAGACATAGAAAGGAAATAAAATGATCTGCAATAACTAAGCCCATACATACCATCACACAATATGCTTAGGATCATACATCCCCATGTTTATTCAGGCAAGGCAAGGAAAAGTTGTCTAGCACTTTGTATCAAGTAGTTGAGAAGCAAGTAAGGGTCTTAGGTTCTTTTTTTGTGATTTTTACTATGTATCCAAAATATTTGTTAAATATTTTAAAAATGAAAATGTACATGGATAAATTAGTTCTACCTTCAAATAAAGAAAACTTGGGAAGTCATTTGTAGTCCCACCATAATAATACAACTATCATCATTTTTACCTGTTACCTCCTTTTCCCATGTGCATATGTGGATTGGTAGGACTTTATTAGCATGAGCCACAGGCTCCACCTCCTCAGATTTATTTTAATTCTTTTGGTGCCCAAGCCTCTACCCAGAAACCTGGGATGCACATATTACAGACAAGTGCTTTGCTACTTTTAAACCTGCTTGTCCAAGGTACAAAGGCCCTTTAGTGGTGACAATTGCAAAGCACCTCATGACACCTTTGCAAATAGGAAGTGGCTAGCTTCTCTTGCCTCAGGAACCTCCAGGCTATGCTGGGGCCACTGCTGGTATTTTGCTTCTCAAAAACAGATAAAATTCATAGTTACTATCTCCACTTCCTTAATGCTTCAGCGCATGAATGTGCCTGCAGACCTCTAAATTGCTTTGCAAAGGTCATCACCGGGCCTCTCAGATTCAGGGTTCTCTTCCATCTTGACTTCTTTGCAGCATGTGATCACATCCTCTTTGAAACCTTCTCCTCCTAGTTTCCACAGCCCAGTCTCTAGGTTGGTCGGTTCATTTGTTTCTCCTTCTCTACATCTCTGATCATCCTTCACGATCATGTCCTTGTGTTTCCTGTGTTTGCAGTCCTCACCATCCTTCCCAGTGTAAATGTGGTCTGAAGACAAGTAGCTTCAGCAATGCCTGGGAGCTCCTAGAAGAAATGCAGAATTGAGGCGGCACACCAGACCTGGTAGGAAGCTGCATACTGACAAGACCCGTGTGACCCACTTGCACATTCCAGTGTGAGAAGCACTTCTCTAACCATGCCTTTCCCCAGGGTTCTGGCCTCTCTCCTTTTCTCTTGTTTCCCAGATAATCACATTTATACCAGACTTTCACGTTTATATTCTTATGACTTTCAAAGTTAACTCTGGCTGGAAGTAACTTTTGAGTGCCAGACAGTCATTTTGATTTGCTTAACTACCTGCATATCCCATAGGTACCATACACTAAATACATCTATTACTGAACTCATTTTCATTGACTCCTCTGTCTGCCCAAGTACCCAAGACAGAAATACATTATTCTGGACTCCTTCTCCTCCCATCAGTGGCAGAATAAACTAATAGAGAAGCATCACCTGTAGAAAGTACCCTGGGAAATTTTCAAATTAAATGCTCCTATTTTAGCCTAAGTTAATTCCCTTCCACCTTTCTCCCCAACCACAAGAGGGGGAAAAATTCTATCAAGGTCGGCAGTCAGACCTCAATGGCCTCCTGAGAGAAGGAGAGAGCGTGAAGTGTTTTCCATCAGAAAACACTTCACTTGCAAGTTTGGCTTAGCCTTGTTCTTTTCATTTGCTTTTAATAGTCTGAAATCAGAGTAGAGGAAAAATTGAATCCTAAACAAATCAGTTAAGAGTGGAAGTGGAGGTCCTTTCCTAAAGCAAGAAATGTCAAATATATATACATCCTGGTTTGCCTACTAACTGCTGTTAAAAGGAAACATCTATGTAGCTTTGGAAGTTCATCAGTTGTTGATTTTTTTTTTATTCTTACAGCATTATGCTTCTGGAAACAAAAGTTTATGTTAATATTTTTAGTCAGGATTTTAGTTGTCTTCTAAATAACGTTTAGAGTTGAGTTAATCTGTAATTAGTTGAAATTACATGTGTGGGGGCAGAGACTTCTGGTTGTTTCTGAATATCCCACAACCCCTCTCATCACTGACAGAATCCTGACTTGATTCAAGGTGGCCTCTACTCTGCAATCATTAGCATGGTGAGTAACCTGCCTGAATGCAGAGCCACACAACGCAGCATCTCTGTCACCACTGCCTTCTGCCTGCTGCACCTTGGGGTGAGCATCCCCCCATGAGAGCCCCTACCCCTTTGGACAAGCTGCCACTGCTCATCCTTTAGTTCAGAAACCACAGAGGAGAAGGCTGGCTTCAACTGCGAAGCTCCCACTGGTGCGCTGGAGTGCCAGCACAGTGAGTGAGCAGAGCCTCCATGTGTCTCCCGTAACAGCATGCCCTTTACCATGGAAACAGTGGTAGAAAGCAAGTTTAGCATCTATCAGTCTCTTAATACCGTCATTCACCTGTATTACATATATATAGGCATTTCCTATCTGGACTGGATAACTAACCACCCTTTGCAGCACAATTTATACGGGGAACATGTGTTTGGTGCTTCAAACATCTAATTCACTAAGCAACATTTGCAGCATGGCCGGTGTGTGTAAGTGGGGGCAGATGCCCGCCAGAGTATGTGGACTGAGATGAATCAGGAATCAAGAGCCTTGAAATGAAAACTGGAATTGATTCCTAAATACGGCTGTGACTATGTGTAGGAACAGAGTTAGAGAAGTAAAACCCATGGATGGTTGAATTCACTGGAAAACAAACAAAAACCCAATTAACCATGTGGTGTAATTCAACTATTTCCTCACCCATCTACTCAGCTGAAATGTAAGTGGTTTATATTCTCTTTTATCTAATTTTCCAAGATGTCCTCAGATGTGAATATAAATCAGGCCACCGCTGAGTCACAAACGCATCCTCAGGAATGCCCCTGCACCACGAGTAAGGAGTTATCAGCTCCATGTCCTCCTGTTTTCGAGTAGAATTTTCTATAAGAAATGGCAGAGAAAATGTCTCAGCTTGACATGACTCTAAATCCTTTCAAGCAGTGTATATTATTTGGCCTTTATTATTCTCTTACCCCTTTTCTGGAATAGGAGTAGTAAAACAAATAATTTGAAGCATACATATTACATGGGATCCATCTGGGGTTTATTTTTTTTTGTTTCTTGCCAATTTCTTGTAACTGGTCAAATGCTTGTAAAGGGATTAGAAATAGAATAAAGCAATACAGGAGAAATAGGAATTTTCTAGAGTTTTCCCAAAGAGATTGAGAAGTCAGAGCTGATTAAATAAGTGTAAGTCAGAGCAGCTCAAACCACAGGAGGACGAGAGAATAGGACTTGAGTAGGGACACTAGTGCTTTTTGAGATCACTCAGCTGAAACGTAAGTGGTTTATATTCTCTTTTATCTAATTCTCCAAGATGTCCTCAGATGTGAATATAAATCAGGCCACCACTGAGTCACAAATGCAGCCCCAGAAATGCCCCTGCACCATGAATAAGGAGTTACCAGAAATCATGTTTACAGAAGAAGGAGACACTTGGTTTTTTAAAACACACACTTCAAAGTATATTAGTCTCTTCGTAGTATCTTTGGGATTCTTCTCACACAGGAAATGAGGAAATTTGTAACAAAATCTCTCTCATTACTGTTTTAGGAGGGAGTTTCATATACTGCTTTATTGCAGCTACTCTGTCACCTTAGGTTTTACCAGAAAATTTGAGATGAAATCAGCTTGATACCTTGGCATAATAAATCACAAGTGGGTGGGAGCTCTTGTCTTGTGGTCTTCTAAGTCTTCTCTGCATCTGGGTCAGAGGCACTGATCCCCAGTGGGGTGTGAGGGTGGTGTCATTTACTGAAATGAAGACTGCTGAGGTGACGAGGGAAGCAGGATATGGATCTATCCGTGTGAGAAACCAATTTGACATCCAAGTGTAGATACCATATTGGAAGTTGGATGTGTGAATCTAGATTTAGGAATGTGGTTGAGGATAGAGGCATAAATGTAGGGTATCGTTAGTACATGCTTGATGTCGACAACCATGAAACTAGGGTATAGTCTCCTAGGGAGCTAGCATAGCCAAACAGAGGTGAGTTGGAGAAAAGGGGACATTCATGGGGACATGAAATCTGCTACTTGGGTTCATTCCCTAGACCAAAATTAGACTCCTGTCAGAGTTGTATCCAGAAAGATGATAAAGTACTCTAACTTGAAGTGGCAACTTGAAGACATGTTGTATTCAAGGTTCCGTAAGCAATGCAGTCAGAGGCGATATGACTTGGTCCCAACCTAACAGAAGTAACATAAGAAAGGAGGGACAGGCGCCACCAAGCTGAGGTGCTTGGAGAGCCCTGCTGACGGGGTAGCTCTGGGTGGGTGGTGTCCTCTGGAGGGGACAGCATGCCCAGCTGAGGCGGCAGAAGTGAGAGGAGGGTCAGGTGGACAGAGACTTAAGTAATGGGAGGAGTTAAGAGAGGAAAGAATGGTTGAGGTGAGCTCGTAGGAAACACCTTGGAGGACGCATAAGGGGTGCCCAGGGAGCTTGCAGGGAGCTCGTGCTCACGTGTGACGGAGCCTCTGCTGCCCGTGCTCTCTTCACACCCCCAGGATCTCAGTTCATTTCTGCCAGCTCACAGGTTTCAGTTACTGACAGGCAGCAGCCACCAGATACAGAAGTGTGTTCGCAGGGCTGTCGCTTTAGCACTGTGTCCTTTGACGTCCTAGAAATTCCTCAGAGTTCCTCAAGGGCACACAGGCAGGGCCTGGGAGTGACTCTGGGTCTCCCCACCTCCCCACCACTTCAACCAGAGCGCTCTCTCTATTCTGTTTTACATCACAGTTTCCATGAGATTTCATCTGAAAGAAGAAGAGACATTTCTACAGCTTTAATTAAAAACAAACAAACATTGAACTGCAGAAAGGATTAAGTGCCAGCTGAATATATAAAATACACAGATATGATTTATTTGAGAGACACAAGGATTATTGTCTGACTGATGATTCAAACCAATTAATCTCTGAAATGAGAGACAGGGAGAAAGAGGAACAAAACTGTCATACAACTGCAGTTCGTAGTGGAGTTATTTTATGGGCCTGATTCACTGACAGACTCTTATTCAACTGAATAATCTTCAAACACAATATATGCATCTTCCCAGATGACATCAACAGTGACCTTTTAATGTATTATTTTTTAAAATTCTGTGTGTCATAAATCCAGTACAATCTTAGAACAAAGGCATCATTTTATTCCTTTACTGTGTTTCCAGGACTTAGCTAAACAATGGACTGGATATTATTTCTCTATTCAGAACACAGAGGGGAAGTGTAAAAAGTTAGAAGAATATATCAGGTACCTTTCTTTCAAAATTGTTCACTTTTAAGGAAGAGATGGGGTAAAATGCTAATAGGTGAAACTGTTGAATGAAGAGAAGAATGAACTATTTAGGCCCCTAGATCTTGAAACGGGATGGAGTGTTATCTCACTTCCTATGTGCCTGTCCTCCACCCCCAGCTCCTAATTCTGTTCCTGTCTCAAAGCACAGCTTATATCTGACCTTCTTGACAATTTTCAAGAATGGTTTGGGCACCTCTTTGCCAGTGTACACGCATAGCCTTACCATGTGTTTGTGTTCCATTTCTTAGACATCTTCCCAGTCCATTTGACACTTCTAATACTAGGGCCTATTTTCAATTTCTCTTATTCTTGAAGTGGCATATACTAAAACTTTGTCAATGCTTTTCTAGCAGAGACCACCAGAAATCCACCTGCAGGTGAACAAGATCGGTTTCTGACTCACTGCAGTAAGGAAGAGGGCGTACCACAGGGGACCATGCAGGTGTTAGAAATAACTAATTATAGGAGTTTAGCGTGTGTGAGAGGATTTGGGGCAAGGTTTAAGGAAGAGGGGCTTGGCTCTGGGCTGAATACTATCAGGAAGGGAAGATTTTTATGGTTGCATTTCTTCCTGCATCTTATCTGGAAGGACGAAGACTAGCCTGAGGCTAGTGCTATAACTGGTAAAGCAGCAGAAGTAACTCACATCAGTCAGGACAGGGGCATTGGGGTCATTTTTGTTGTTTGGACAATGTTCATGTCTCTATGTTCAGATATTATTATGGAGTGGCCTTGTTTTTGTCTGGATGCATCACAGTCACAGAATGGCCTTGCCTAACGTTGATATTCTGTGACATCGTTTCCACCCCACAAGAGAACACCAGGGCGCAGCTGTGAGCTCCAGGCCAGCTCCCCCTGTTAGGGACTGCTCTGCATTTGCTTAGTACCAAATTGAATTGATTTTCAGCAGCATTGTATCTTCACTAACAATTCTTGTTTGATACTCTGCATGGGTGGAAGTCATCTCAGAGAGGACCTTTGAGCTTTAATCTCTGACCTACCCTTTCCTCTTACACTGAAGACATTATATAATTTCTTTTCAAGGCTGCCTTTGATCTATGGAAGGGGTTGCTCTGAACATCAAGGGAGTGTCCTAATTCTTTCCTTTAACTGCAATCTCATGGTAAGGATCAAAACCTAATTTCTTCTTTATGTTAATGAGGCTCTGGAAACTAGCCTTTAGTATGCTTTATCCTATTCTTTCAAGGGACTAGGTTACAGTAAGGGTCTGCAGAAGGGGGGAAATGAATCCTATTACCCTACACAGCCTTCCATGCCTGAGGACTGCTTTCTGTATTCAACAAGTGTGGCTATTTCATGCCACCTAAGACTGTTTGGAAGGTTAGGGTGAAAATTACCATGCACTTATTTGAGCGAATCACATGTAAAACATGCAATTGGAAATTTGTGATGCATACTGACGTTTGAGCAGTGGTTCATAATCCTGGCAGCACCAAAGGGGAGCTTTTAAAAAGAGATCTTGGTTTAAATGATTGGTGTGGGGCCCAAGCATCTAGCTAGCTAGCTACTATCTATCTGTCTACTATTAAAAAAAGTATATATATTCCCAAGACGATCCTAATGAGATTCATTATTAAAAATAAAAAGAGTCTTTGCCTTAAGTTGAGAGTGTAAATTATCTTTTGAGTAGGTCAAGGAAGACTTGCGACTATATGGATCCAGACTTGGTATAATTTGCCTTAAAATAGTGATAATATGTTGCTTAGCCCATGAACTTTAGGCCCAAGTGAAGAATAAATCATCTTAAAACAAAATAAAACTGGCTAGTTTTTCCATGGCTTTGGTGAGTTAAAATACTTCCATGACCATGGTTGTTCTCTCTGCCCTATAAACAAGATGAGGGACAGTGGCAGTGAAAGAGGGAGAGCCAGTGACTGGTGCTAGGTTGACCAGCAGACATATAAACAGAGTCCTGAAGGAAACTGTGGTTATAACAACTGAAGGGGAAACCCTAATCTCTGAAGTCACTGGGGGACTCTGGTGCCTATAAATAGTCAATCAGGGTATTTCCAACTACTGACTACTCATCAATAAATATCTTCCATTATGGAAGTTAATCATTTGTTTGACACCTATTCAGCTGTCCATTGCACTTATGGTTTCTGCAAAGTCCTTACAGACTAAGCCACATGACTTCCTAGAGTGTAATTGGGAATGTATTCCAAACAACTGAACTGTAATGCTAAAACTCGGAAAGAGAAGATGACTGGGGTAAAAATGTTACCTCGCATAGCTCTATCTCCTCTGCAAGGGCCAGATGAAGGGCCCTTAAAAGTGTTCTTGTGTAACTGATGGTAGTGATTACCCTACATGGTTGCAAAGAAAAGCCCAGACTGAACAATGTTCTCCAGCATATATATATATATATGATGATATATATATGGTTGATGAGATGTATGGATAGAAAGACATTGGACTGACTCATCTCATTAAATTAATAACTTGGGTTCCTGGGATACATTATTACCTTTAATTACACTCTAAAGGGAGGTATTGAGATTTTATTATAGTGGAAGTATGTTATGGGATATTCCCAATTTTAAAGATACTAACTTTTCACTTTAAAAAAAAGGAGATAATATAATTGAGTGGTTAAGATTGAAGATTCTGGAGGCAGACTTCTGGGGTTTAACTACTGGCTCCATCATATACTAGCTTATCATATACTAGTGTGACCTTGGGCAAGTCATCTAACCTGTCTGTACTTCATCCTCAACTGTCATGGGACAATAATGACACTCACAGAATTGTTGTGAGCATCAAGTTATTGTAAATACAGTGAAACACCTGGAACAGAGGCTGGCACAAAGTGAACTTTTTAGATTTTTGATCTTCCAGAGAGAGAATTGTATAGTGTGAAACGGATTTTGATTGCACAAGGAAACCTGCTTAAACAATCTCTGTTTTTTGGATGTATTTTTCTAAAACAACACCTGGTTTAGTAGCAGTAAAATTTTATGCTAAGTAACTGTTCTAAGGGCTGAGACTTAGGAAGCCCCTGAGACAAGGGCTGTTTGTCTTTCTCTCAGTTTACCTTGTACTTCCTAAGACTTCTAAAGGGGAACAATGATTTATCTGAACAGAAATCTCTCCGTTTCCATCTCAAGATGGAAAAAAAGCCCCAAATCTAATTTAAAAAATTTCAAAAGATTTTTTTTCATAGTGTGAATAATATTTAAGTATTTGTTATAGAAAGGCTTTCCAAAGTGAGGAGGACCCTGAAGGACAGAGAGGATGTCTGTAGTCCTTGGTCACACACTTCCTTTTATCCTCAGGGGTTTTATAAGGTTACCATCTTGAATTTACTCAAAGTACTGAAGCAGAGGAAAACAGACCCTCCCAGGAGTTCCTCAGGGATCCTGTGAGTGCCTGCAGCCCGTAGAGATGCTCAGTGGTTTGCAGTTACTAAGCACGTTCTCTGAATGTGATAGAGGAAATCTGTACCAAGACACCATCCACAGGTCCCAGGAGACAGTGAAGGCATGTTCTGCACTGGGGCAGTCTGCTGGCCTTTCTTAATAAAGAAAATTAATTGACTTATGATAATACATGAGCTCAGATGCAAGAGAATAAATGGAAAAGATTTTAAAGATACTTGTGTGTTCATATCTGAGAAGGTAGGATAATTAGTTCCACTTTGAATATTTTTAAATGACATGGCACTGGAGTTGAAACTGACGATCCTATTATTTAGCAACCACTATCTAAATAATAATAACAGCAAGAACAAAAATGAATATTTACTGTGCATTTGACACACCCTGGCATGGTTGTATGCCTAATGTAGTAGGCGTGACTCATTTAATCCTCAGGGCAACCCTGTAAATACCAGCACTAACTCAGGGCCTCAGAGTGTGGGTGGTTGGATCTTCTAAGTTAGAAAACATGTGGTTGAGTGCGTGGAGCTGGGATTTACTCAGAAGCGTGAGATGATTTAGAGATCGCAAAATCTGGATCAAATCCAGGTGTTCTGACGCCCACATCTCATGATCTGCATTTCTCCAACTAAAGAGTTTCAAAATGAGAAAAGGGAAATTAACCCCTGGCAATGGAAGTTTTTTTATGTAAAGCTAATCCTGTTCTTCTCTTTATTTAATGCCATTCATTGAAACTATGGTTTTCTGTCAGTATTATAAATGCATACAATATAATTCAAAGATTTTTAAAGACAAAATGTTTAGCATGTTATGTGGCTATGTGATAAACTCTGAAGTTGTGGGGGGCTATTCTTTTCACAGGAACTATATCTGGTAAGAAATGATTTACATAATTGCTAATATGGCCCTGAAGTCCTGAGAGAATTACATTTTTTCATTATCATCCTTGTTCCCCCACATTCTTCAACTGACCCTGAAAAAATAGCCTAATTTTCTACTAAGGAAAGAAAAAGAGGCCATTAGTTTGTGTCTGGAAACAGTGAAGGAATTACTGAGCTAGTTACAAGCTCTGGACATGTGGAATCAATCTAATTTTCCATTGGATGGTTCAAAAATGTATTCAAATTATTTACTTCTGAAATACTAAGATTTGGAATTTATTTCTTAATAGGAAACTTTTTAGGATAGTTTGCCAGATGAATACCCCCTTCAGTGAATTTGAATAACAAATTGTTTATAATAATACATAGCAATCTTAATTTCTGTTTTGTTCCTGTTTTGGGAAGGTCAGTGCAAGTCTGGCAATGTGTATTACTGCTCCCTCCCTACTCAGTGGGTGATGACTACAGAAAATTAAAAGAAAATCAGGGTAAGGTCAAATCCCTCCATTCCATTAGGTTCCTATTTTGATTTTTGCCTATGAACTTGAAGTAATAACCAATTATCCGTAATCTGATTTCAATGCAAGATTTTCTTAGCAAATAGGACAGTGTTTAAGTGCATGTAGATTTTTAAATGACACCTTTGAAGTACTAAATTAAAGGTAAATAAGTGTTAACATAGCACTGAAGATCTGTAAGAACTCGTGAGATGCAACATTTCAAAATCTAGTTGAACTGAGTTAAAATATGTAAATTCGTTAAAATCAGTGAAATGCAAAGTGATATTTCAGTTATGGACCAAACAAGACCCATATTCCTTGCTCATATAAACTTTTCTCATGTGTTTATAATAATGAGGCTGGAGGTATAGAAGAGACATGAAAGTTTGTGGTGTGGAATTATTATTAGAATAACAACCTACACTTCTCTACAGTACTCTCTCATATATAATTTCTTTTGATCTCTGTAGTAGTTTCACAGATTTAGGTATTATTATTATTTCCATTTTACAAACTAGGAAGCTTAGGAAGCTAGAGAATAATAGAAATAGTATATGGAAGACAGCATGATCTCATGGAAAGAAAATGGACCCTGGGTCAAACATTCAAAATCCCTCTCAGTGCCTTGATGAACTGGATATATTATTGAGTCTCATTAAGTGTCTCTTTTATCACCTGTGAAAAGGGATAAAACTACTGACCTCACAGAACTGCTATGAGAGCCAGGGGCAGTCAGGTGTGTGGAGCGCCTCACCCTGTCTCACCGTGATCAGGAAGATGTAAACCCAGTGCTTCATGAGTACAGGTCGTGATCTCTTTTCTGCCGTTCACGATGTCAGGACACACTTTCCTGGCCCTGTTGCTGAAGCCTTAGGGAGCCTCTGATGACAGAGCAGCAGTGCGACTTCTGCCCCGGATGAAACTCCTTACCTTCCTGATGCCTTACCTTCTTCCTCTGGATTTCACCATCGTTTTCCCCAGGTGGGAAAGCTCTGCACATGTGTGTGTATAATAGGAATTACATGGTTCTGCTGCTTGCACTTTACATGCTTTGCTTTTAGGTACTTTGTGGGTACATGTGTTCACCAGCTGTAAGAAACTGGTCTATCCATTTATGGAATTTTTATCACCCACAACACGTGTTGACTGATCTCCCCTGTGTTCATGGTTCAGGCTATTTTTGACATGCTGGGTATTTATGGCTTTATTGCATCACCTATCTCTAATGTCTGCAAATGGAGAAGATGACTGGTGCTAATTAAGTTCACTCCAAAAAGAGAGAAGTGGAGGATCACGGGGGGGAAATTATGTGTACATGACACAGGAAGTCCATGACAGAGCAGGAATGGGCACCCACATTATAGACTTCTTGTCCAATTCTCTCTCCTCAAGAAAATTCAATGTTGCTGCAACTCTGGGACCTGCATGTATATACTTATTCTTTAACACACTCACAGCACACTTGCCAGGGACACCACTGCGTGGGCTTCCACCCACCCCCCTACAACTTATATTTAGCTCTGAAGGCAAGGGTTTGCTTGACCTAGACAGAAATCAAAGGGGAGGCCAGACTGCTGGGGGCCCTGAATGGGGAGGAAGAACTCAAAGAAGTAGCTCTTTAGAAACTGCAGGAAAATCTCTGACCCTGCGGTCCTCAGAGAGAAGGAGCTCTAGCCCTGATGATGACAGCATTGAATTAAAATATAAATGCTTCCAAATATCTGTTGCCAGGAAGCAGATGACATGCTAAATTACTCTGCAGATTGACTACTTAATTCAGCGATTTCCTGAGTCAGAAGTTGCCAGAAGAGCCATTTTGTCCTTTCTGGCAAAAAAGCCGCTGGGATTGCTGTCTCCAGGGCTCTTTCCTGTGCTTCCTGCGTAGGAAGGCCTGTTTCCTGCAGAGAGAGGCCTGATTAGACAGCCCTATTTTAGGGGGCTGGGGCCTAGGAAGCAAGTGAGGTCTTTCATTTGATACTGATTTGTGCACAGTGTGGATGTCATGTACATTAGAAAAGTACAAATCCTTTAAGACAAAGTAGTGAGTCCAAAAGAAATTAGACTAAGCAAAGTTCCAGAAAGTTGTCACATTTTCATCTGTCTGATTTTAAATGTTTTGAGGTGCTTGGTTTGATTTTGTGTAATGAACTCGCTTTTAGTCTTTAATGTAATTCTTTGGAACTGAATTTTGAATGATGGGAATAATATTTATTAAGCGAATATGATGCTGCTAAGGAGTCTGATGTTGGTGGGAATGACCTTGAGAAGGGGCCTAGCCAGATGCTAGAGTTTAAAGGTTGACCTGAGCCAAAGTGGGGATTTTCTAGAACCTGATGGATGACGTGTTCTTATCCCACCTGATAAGTGCTCCTCTGGAATCCTTTAGTAACACCTTTACCTTGTCCCTAAAAGAAGTCAAGTGGCTGAATAAGATGCATATAATCCTGCAAAGCTTAATAAATACGAAGGTCAGAACATTCAGGCAAAGGGAAGATAAAGGTAGGAAGCAAGTTGGAACCACAGATGAATTTGATCACAAAACAGGGAGTGATTTATTTCTTCTGATACTTGTTTGGCATTGATTCCATGTGACCTTGTGTTGCTGTGTGTGTGCCCTGACCCCTCAGTTAGATTGTTAGCTTCTCAAGGCAAGGCCTCTACCTTGGGCTTCTTTGAATTCTGTATCTTGTTCAGAGCCTTATGTGCAGTCTATGCACCTTCCACCTTTGCTGGTATTGATGGTGATGGCTGTTATTCTTCTAATCTTCAAGGCTCTTTCTTGGAACACCCTATATTGTGACATCATTGAGCATATTAGCAATTATTTTAGGAGTTATTTTGGATTACGGGGTATCTCAAGTCAGTTGTCTTTAAGTAAACTTGGGGTTACCTTGTTGAATAGTTTCAAATTTCCATTTTCAGATGTTTCCCCAACCTCTGGGTATTGGTCAGAGAATTCGCTGTCACTATGACTGTGCAAAGCAAAAATGACCATGATCGTGTGGTGTTGTAGGATTCATTCCCTGCTGGAATTCCTTCCCTGTTAGTTTACTCTAGTAGTTGACTCTACTCACTTTGTAATTTCATATTTTACTACAACAATGATTTTGTAATAGAAGTTCTACAGCTTATTCTTATATTTTGTATCTCTTTAATTCTAAAGAAAATAATTATAATAAAATAAATACTTGGCAGGCTTTAGAATTTCTGCTCTTGACTTCTTGGGCATTGTCCTCCCCTGTGAGGATTGTACAGGCCTGAAGGACTCTGGATGTATTATCAGCTAGTCTGGGGATTTGTTGTCACCTCTGGAAAAGAAGGCCAAGTAACAAAAATACAACAAAAGAGAAAATCTGAAGCTTTCCCTTTGCATTTTTTCTAAAAGCACTGGTGAAAAGTTTATGGGGAAAGAAGTTGAAGATACTAACTAAAATGAGATTTTGGTAGTGTTTTTATTAAAACATGCTATTCTACTCTATTAATGTAGATAATGAATAATTAATTCTATTATACATCAATAATCAGTAGTTAATCTAGTGTATATCAAATACAGAATTATCTCTAAACAAAATTATCAGGCCAATTTGTAAATATGGCATGAATGTAAGCCTCATCCTATCTTACTCTGTATTTTGAGTCTCTCTCTAAACTGCATCTTAAATTCACCAGAGGACCAATTTAAAATAGAGAACAGATCTCATATGGAAGAACAAAGGGGAATAATGGATCTTTTGAAAAAAATAAAATAATTGTAAGAGGTGAGGGGGAACTTTCTACAAGATCTCCTGTATAGATAAAGATGGCATCACAAATCAGTTTGAAGGATGATATTCAATAAATGATGACAGGACAATTGGTTTATCTGAATAGTTATCTCACTAGATTCCCATTTAGTACCATACATCCAAATAGACCAAGATGGATAAAATAGATATACACTAAAATGAAATCATTAAGCAATTGAAATAAATCATAGGTTCTTACTTGTTGATTTTATTATAGAAAAAAGTTTTCTAAGGAAAACATTTGACCACACAAATAAAGAATCTTTAGAACCATTGTATGTCTATAAAGAAATTAATTGATTTTTAATAGTAAAAAGTTATTGAATAATATTGGCAGCATATAGAGTCAACTTTTACCATCATTATATAAAAAGCTCTTATAAGTCAATAAGAAAAATATGAAAATACCAAAATGTTGAATAAGTCTATCAGTTAATTGACAAAAGAAAATGTGCAAATGGCTAATAAACATCACAAATTCAATCTCTAATAATTAAAGAAATGCAAATGAAATCAGTGTGATATCATTTTTCTCCCATCAAATTATAAGAAATTTAAAAATTGCACTGCAAGGCACTCTATTCAGTGCTGATAGGAATATAAATAGGTGTAGCTCTCTGGAGGAGCATCTAAAATATACATTTTAAAAGCCTTAAAAATTTTCCCTTTGATCCAAAGATTCTATTTTTAAGGATTTACTTAAAGGCAATAATAATAGTGATTTATGTGCAAGGATATTCATGTAACATCATGATTTATGATACAATATTGGGAAAACAACAAATATTCAACAGTAAGGAACAAAGTAAATAAAATTTTATAGATCTGTATCACGGCCTACTATGCAATCTTTAGAAGTTATGTTTCTAAGAAGAATAAAAAAATGAAAAAAGATGATAATACATTCTTAAATTAAAGAAAAAGCAGGATACAAAACAATGTGATCTGAATTTTGGGGGAGGTGGGAGGCACAGAAAAACAAGACAAAGAATCTGTGTGTGCCTAAATTCAGGAAAACAAAAATAATGACAGGAGGGAAAGAAACCAGAAGTTAACTGTAGTTTTTTTTTCTATGTTAAGGGATAATAGATATTTTTAATATTTTAATTTTATACTTTTCTAAATACTCCAAATTGTCATTTTTTATAGGCAGGAATAATTCTCACAATAAACATTGTGTTTGTTAAGGACACATGGAAACAAATTTTTTGGGTGCTGTGGACAATAAGTTTTCCCAGAGCAGTGTATTGCTATACTTTGACAAAATGGGCTTATCTGTTCTTTCCAGTCAGGACACTAGAGAGAGACTGCAAATCTGGCTGGGCCCTTTCTGTTCAAGGGTTTCTCTTAAACATATATTTAATTTGGCAGTTTATATAATCAACAAAAATGGTTGGTAAAAGGAACCACATGAAAAATGAAACATGGACATTGACTATAGAATGACATATCCACGATGGGTTTTTGACTCTACTCTGTACACCTGATCTTCTGTTACCATGTCTAGCTACTCTGCACCTCCCAGTGCAGGGTAATGAGGTAAGCTAGGTGGACTCTGACATTCACACCTTCTGAACATGCCTGTCCAGGGGTGGGTGCATGTCCATGACAGTCAAGGACAGAAGTCTCCTGATGGAGAGCTCATCCAATGGAAATTGCTGCCGGGCACAGCAGACTTGGCTGGAGTCCTGAGTGTGCATTAATTATTGATCAGTGAGGTCTTTCATTCCAGGTCAACTGTGTCAACTATTCCCATGGGGCTGAAGCTGGGAAGATTTTAAGTAAATGGTTGCAAGTTCTCTTTCAAAGATTCTGGGCACTACTTTTTTCATGGTTAACAATGTGGAATAAAAAAAGGAGGCAGAAGTTTTTTTTTGCCTAGAATTGGATTAAACGTAATCCTTAGCTCATGACACATACACATCATTGGTCTATGTAAGGCATTTATTTGTTTTGTTTGTTTGTATGGCTATTTTTTATAATGCAATTATCACCCATGAGCCTGTGTAACTCTGGGGGGAAAATCCTGAGGCAAAATACCTCTGAAACCAAAATGAGAAATAAAGTGGGAGAAACCCGTTTATTTCTTACAAGCAGTCCACTTCTGCTCTCCCGTGCCTCTTGCAATCTGGCTGCAGAAGAAGAGGTCCCCACCCAGCCTTTCTGGTCCAGATAAGCCCTTGCTAGCCCTTGTAATTACCTACTGATATGGAGATGAACTACTTGTCTCCACCCCTTGGAAACACTATTGTGTGGAGATGCACTAAACCCAGGAGAGAGATTCTGGAAATACTGCAATTTTACCCACGGCCTTCCACCTAATACCTCATAACTTTCATCTGTCCAGCATTTCATCAGTCCTCCACAATTCCATTCTCTGCTTCCCCTTTCCTAAGGTAACCACATCCTGAATCTGTATTCATTTATCTCTTGCTATATTTTTAAAACAATTTTTCAGCTAATCTCTACATACTCTTCAATATGTAATTTGAGTGTTTTTTTACTTTATATAAAAGAATATCTTTAGGTAACCTTTCAGATTTATCCATATTGTTGCATGTTGCTGTAGTTCATTTTGCTTTGCTTAATATCCCATTGTATGACTTACATTCCTCTGCTCTCTCATTGATGGGTATTTTTGAACTAATTGATCATGGCAGAAGACATGATATTTTTCTAATGGGTTGTTTGTGTTCTTCTTATTGACTTACTGACCTTTCTTATATATTCTTGATACTAATCCTATGTTGGTGGTATATGTTTCAAAGATCTTCTTCAGTTTTTAATGTCTTTCCATCTTATTTAAGATGCCTCTTAATAAATTTCTTGATTTCAACTCTTTAATTTTAATGAGGTCAAATTTATGCCTTTTTTGCTTTCAAAAGTTAGTGTGTTGTGTTTAATATTTTTTCTTACTTGAAAGTCTAAAAGCTATTGATATATATTTTCTACTAAGAGTTTTAAAGATTTGATTTTGACATCTAGTGAGAGGTGTTTTCTTTTACTTCAAAGCAAACTAAGGTTAACAACAGTCTCTTAGGACTCAGTGTGACAGCAGTGTCTACTGAATCAGACAGTAAACAGCAGAAAGAGGAGCAGGGCCTGATGAATCTAGAGTGCTCAGGAGAGGTGGTAATGGTGCCCTGTGACATCGGAGCCCTAATTAGGAGTAGGAGGAAGAAATATAGCTGCATTCAGGAACTTACCGATTCTCCAACCAGACTTGATTATGTACATGTGGGACTCCCAAAGTAGCCAGGTGATCAATAAAAGGCCCTGAGCCCCTTTTTGGGATGGGAGAAAGTAACAGTTATTGGACCATATTATTACCCAAGCCCATTGAGGAAAAACTGAATTACCTCCAGAGATAGTCATCTGTTTCTCCAAGTTCAGGCATTCAAGTCCAGTTTTCCCGTGCAGGGAATTTCAAAAGGTAAGCCTCTTGTACGCATTTCCCTCTATTGCAAATGCTCCCCACTGTTCATTGTTTCAATAAGAAAATTTTATAGGCAACTGCAAGACAATGAGAATTTTCTGGCTATTTCCTAGAAGTCTCTCCTTACTCATTTTTTCCCTCCAAGGTGTGTCCAGTTTCTTACTATGTATTTTATTTTCCATTTTTAATTCTGTTTCCAGAGCCCCCTATGGCACTGGGGGCAGCAGGTGGAGTTGTAATCCCTTTCTATGTTAGTGAGGCAGGGCCAGGGGCTATACTTGTCTGTCTTCTTGGCATTCACATGCATTGTCTTGAAGGTCCTCCTTGTGATTCAAGTTGTAGCAGGTGTCTGTGAGTGGGCTCTGGGCTTCCTGCTACCGGATTTGTTTCTGTTATACTTTGGACAATAGTTGTGGACACTAGCATCTGAAGCTATAAAGAATAATGATTAGGGTACAATTAAATATCCCCAGACTTAAAAATAGCATTTGTATGTACTAACTTCCTGTCAAATGTAAGACTGCTTATAACATCCTTATAAAGGCGAAAGCCCTTCTCTGCTTGTCAGCCTTTGCAAGCTAACCTTTGAATCATGCACCATGCCTTGGATCTGTGAGACATTGAGTAGTGATTCTTGCTGGCCGTTAGAAATTCATGGATTTTGGGAGAAATTTGGTGCTAAAAACTAAGATTTCTTGGGAATATTATTTAATTATATAAAAAGGTCTTCTGAATCTGGTTATAAAATATGATGGTGATTTTTAGCAAAAAGACAGTAGAAAATTCAAAGGCAATAAGTTAGTTCTTAAGTAGCCATTAGGTGCTGTGATGAAAGGGGGTTAACCATAACATTTCTATTAGATCTGGAATTAAATCTAAAGTTACTAAACCAAGGCTAAAGTAAAGGCAATTTCTCTAGCAAAGGGTTGACCTTCACATCAGGGCATTTCACAGAAGAATAAACATACTTAGCCAATACACAAATGAAGAGATGTTCAACACCCTTAGTGGTCAGTGAAAGGCAAGTGTAAATCACAGCAAATAGTAGTTTATATTCAGGTGATGGGTAAAAATTTTAGAGTCTGATATTATCAAGATCAAGTATCAGAAATGAGGATCAACAGGATGTCAATGCTGTTGATGAGAATGTGCATTAATTGCAATCTCAAATAATTTGATGTTATCTCCTAGAGTTGAATATCATGTATCCTTTGTACCAGAAATTCTGTTTCTGGGTATATGCTCAAAAAACTTACACATCAGTAACAGGAGATGTGTATTTAAAAATATGTAACTACATAAAAGAATGTAGTGGACTACAAAGACATGAAAGAACAGATGACTCAAAGTTAAAAACAATAAAACTAAAAGTATATACTTTGTAAGGTACACATATAGATGCAATCACACCACTTTAAAAGGAATCAAGGGATTCATGCACAAAGGATTCAGGGTGACATTTACCTCAGAGCAGTTGCATTTGGGGATTGGAAGACCATGCAGTTAGACTGAGGTTGGTGTCAAGGTTCTGAATTTAGTTTTGGGAAATGCATCTATGAGTGCTTATTACATTTATCAGAAATAACTGAAAAACTAATGAAGGCAGGCTGCATATAATTAGTGTGATTGTGGTTGATTCCATTCTGTCCACTAGAGATCTACTGTCAAGAAAGAAAAGCTTTTTGCTTCTGAAGTAAACTATATGAGAATCTTGTGAAGAGTAGGAAGTGGTAGAAAGCACAAGGTCGTGACAAGTTTGAATTCTGACTCTGTCTCTTGTGAGCTGTATGGTCTTGCGCACGCTACCAAAATTCTCCATACTTCAGTTTTCTCATCTGGAAAATGGAGGTTATATTTTCCTGATAGTGTATAAGGAGAATTTATTAGGCTCACTCTTTTAAAATGTAATGAATTAAGCTTAGTGCCTCAGACAGGTTAAGTATGCAAAAAATATTAGTTGATAATATTATTAATAGCAATAGCAATAGCTTCATATTACTTGGACCAATTAGATTAAAATGTAACTTCTCCTTTATTTAATTCTGTCCTAATTCACAAGTCTTTCCCAGCTATTCTAGTCACTGTCCCCTATTTTCATTTTTTAATCCTAGGTTAGGCTTGACCACTCATCCCACATCAACTTTGGAGAAGAAAGATTCTTCCTTGTTTGAACTATAGATCTCTTCCTTTGCTTTCTTGCCACCACTGAAATCAGCCATCCCTGTGCAAATGGAATTACCTGAGAGGTCTTTGACTATATTAGATGCTTGTAATTTCTTGTTTAGGCAACTGGGGCAATCAGAGAAATGAGACAATGGATGGATTGCATGGCTTTTGGCAATGTAAGTGTGGAAAATAAAAGTTTGCTGCTTGAAATTACTTCTTTCTGTAGGTATAATACTTTAAAAAAATCTTAAAGAGCTCATATATGGAGTAAAACAATGTACCTACATCACATTTTTCACTATGCCAATCAGAAGCAACGCTAAGTAGACCCAAATTTTTCATCTACTGATACAGCTTTGGTCTAAAAAGCTCAGTATATTCTATTCTTTCTGATAGTTAAGTTACAGATTAAAAAACAATCCACTTAAAATAGAGCTATATAACTATGTGAATTATATAAAATTGCAAATAAGATTTCTATACAGAAATTCTAATCCATGTAGAAAATGCACTGGATACTAATTACATTTTTTAACAGTTTGAGATTCCCAAGTGAGAAAAAAAATCATATCAAAATAATGAAAAGGAATAAAAAATTATATGTATATGTATATATACACACACACACATACACACATATACTTAAAAAAATCACTGTTTTTGTAGTTGCTAGAATTTTAATGTTGCATTAAAAAAATACTGATTTTAGCTAAAGGATTACAGTTTGCTCTTCCTGAAAAGTTGAACAGAAACACTTCCAAAGTGCAGTAAAAAATAAACTCTGCATCATAGCAGTTTCTCCAGTTATTTGTAAAAATCCCCAGTTAAGCTACTTCAAAAGAGATTTCAGGAGACCTCTGCCCTTGGCTCTATGCAATTTCAGTTGAAAAGCACTGTCAGTGATGATTGAGAAATTGTGGTGCATGTGAGATGCACCCTGAGACTGGATGGGGATGGAAAAGTGTCCTAGTTTTCAGAAAGGGAAAGTTTTTGAGTCCTTTAACTACAAAATGGAAAAGTTGATATTGATACTGACAAAACTTTGGAATGGATTATCATCATGAGCCCGTAGGAATGCAAGAGGTGATTATTTAAGTCAGAGTGACATGAATAAGAACTCCTTTGGTGGACCTCACTTCCTTTTGATAGGGCCACTGAGCTGGCTGATGAAGCACCTCATGATCTCTTGATGACTCTGCAGCTGGGTGGGAGCGCAGATATGTTGGAACCCAAAATAGCTTGACAGGATGGAACAATGGGCCAAATCTAACACGATAAAAAGTAAAAGGGAGATATATTCTTTATGTATCTGGCCTTAATTCCAGAAAATTAGCAACAGAAACACAGGAGGGGTGAGCAGATTGCAAGGTCAATTGAGCATGCTGTACCCTGTACACCAGTGTCTGGCTGAGAGTATGAGTAGAGGCTGTGTCCATCCAAAGAGGAAACCTTTTCCTAATTTGCAAAATAGTACCATAAGCAGAAGGTTGAATGCTTGAAAAAATACAAGTTAGGGATTTTGATTAAGTATGCACTCAGAGAGTTACTGCTATAGGGGGATTGCCAGGAGTTGTGGAGGCCATTCTTTGAAGTACCATGTCCAGAACAAGGGTGGTCAGTGTCCAAGCTGAGTCAGACATATTGAGAGTAGAAAGAAGGACAGTGGTAATTTGAGCACAATAGGAAGAGAGAGGTGAAAATTCTGGAAACTATCATCTCTGAGGAATTGTAACAAGGGGAATGTTTAGCTTGCAGGAGGGGAGACTTAGGGGTCATGATGGATTCCTCACTAGCAAATTAAGCATGACCGTAGGACACTGGAAAGCACGGCATCGGAGGCCAGAAGAAAATTAAAGAATGGTTTTTAAAAAATAATTTAGCATTTGAAATTTAAGAGAAAACATAAAAATTTTCATTATGATGGAATGTTTAACTAAATTTTGTTCCCTTATGTTACAATCCAGTATTCTTAAATTTTGAATTGCATATTGCCCATATGAACTTCCTAGGGAGCACCATAATCTTTTTAAAGTTTAGGGCTTCTGAAGTCTTGAACTGAGATCATACAAGTTACCGAACTTCCCATCAGTCTGACTTGTCCAGAAATGGAATGGGTGATGTGATGGAGCTGTGTTCCTCGTTGCTAGGGTGGCTCAGGCTGAGAGCAGGCACCCCTTCTCGGATGTGATAAAGAGGCAATTTGCGCATGGGATAAACTACAGGGCTAGATAGCTTTTATGGTCCCTGCCCAGAATGAGATTTTATGGTTCTGAGAAAAAGCAGTTTCTCTTTAGAAAGAGGAAATCTGAGATCCCTGGTATGCTTGCCTAGTCTTTCAGAAAGACCAGAAATGAAAAGTATATTACTTGTAATGCAAGATTCTAGGATGTGCTCAATATTTCTTTTTCCTTTTGAGTGATTTACTAGGAGCACTTCTTGAATCCCCTTCTCAGGTCTGGAGTGTCAGTAGTAGAGCTTTGGAATATAATATGTAAAGTCTTGGGTTGGTTTGGTTTTGGTCAGGGCTAGTTAGCTTTAAAAGGTTTTATTTCAATGCTATCAAATCACCATGCAGCTATTTTGTGGCTATAAACCTTACTGAAAACGGCAACTGTTTTTACTGACACTTGCTGCTCAGAGCAGCAGACTAGAAATGGAGGATGGGTGGATGAGTTTACTGCTTACCTTTCCTGCTAGAAAAGCAGTATAAAATCAGTATAAAATCTTGCCTTCCATATATAGGTTGGGAAGCTACAACATCTGTGTTTATTCTCTGCTATAATGAGGCTCTCATGCAAAAATAACTACCCTTTACTACTTCTTTGATTGGGCCTCAGGCTTATTTTACAAAAATAAAATATCAAACACATTTCCTGATGTCATATATATATGTATCTGTGTGTGTGTGTGTGTGTGTATAAACACACACACACACACACACATGTATATATAGTATCCACATGTAATGAAATGTCTAATAGAATTTTATTTTCCTTGGTTATGTACTTTATTTATTCTCAGGGAGAGAATAGATAGCTGATGAAATAGCAAAGGAACAGACAACACTACCCAGGGTTAACCATGCCCCAAATATACTTCTTTCCTAATTGCCTACTTCACTCTTAGTTTCATTATAGGCTAACACCAGGACAGGATGTGAGGAAGGACCAGGAGGCAAACTTATGTGAAATACCCTGACCTTAGTGAAATAAGACAACATATACAGCAAAAGCAGCTTTGAATTAAAAGAATCACAGAGTCTAAGGGTGAAGGGAGAAGCTATCAGCCCCAGTTAGTTTTGATAATTTGCATTGCATTTCTCTCCAGTGGCCTTCTTGACACGTGGTGGCATCTGGGAATAATGTTCTGATTTTACATGAGTTATGATCACAATCTCAACAAACAGTCTGAACTCCTTGCTGTTGGCCAAAGGTCAGCGAGGACAGAACTTTCCAGCAGGGTTGACCCGGAACAAATAGGGTCAGGGGATCCTGCTGCATCAGTGGAGCAAAGTTGAAGTTGGGGGAATTTTGCGATGGTCTGTTCCTCCAAAGCCAGGGTGTACGGTAAACCGGAACAGCAGGGCTGGGTGGTGACGTGTGTTTTAGGCACAGCGCTGTCCATTTATTGATTGGTTACATTCTTAGAATTAGCAATGTTCTATGTCAGTTTGTGCCAAGCATATGAAATATTACTGTGTAAGGGAAGTGAATCACTAGTATTTTGTATGTAAGGGACATATTATTGAGTAACATGAACCTTGAACCTCAACCCTAAATCTGAAGTGGAACTTCAGTAATAGAAGTCTGCCTCTAGACCCACATGCAGAGTTGTTTAACTATCACTTAAGCCTTTCCGTGTGCCACTGTTTCGTTAGCCCAAGTCATCGCTGTGGTTCCCTCCTCTGCTTGGACGTTACGTAGAGCTGTGTATGACCAAGGTAGTGTTTTGCATTTCTTAGACTTCATGTTCCAGCACTGGTCAGTAGTCTTTTTAGTCATGGGCATGTTGCAATAATAAAAACTGTTGAATGTTTGGAGGAAGACAACATGAGGAAGTATTTGGGAGGGAGAAAGGAGAGGCTGGCGATAGGGGGGAGAAGCAGCGGTGGCAGCAGAAGTAGCAAAGCAGAGTGAGAATCCGCACCAGGCGGCTCTCAGCTGACAGACTTGGGTGGATAAGACCAGACCGTTCAGTGTGGCTCTGGCCCTCCACCCCGGAGCTGAGTTGCTCAGGGATTGAGGAGCATTCCAGGGCTTCCTTGTCAATTGGGTCAAACATACAAATTCTTTCCACTTAAGCAAACTGTGGTTATACCTAAGGCTCTGAAAAGCAAGCCATATTTCCTCCACTTAAGGAGATACACCTCATATTTGATATATTTCTCTGGTTAGATAAGTGTTTGCTGGAATTCCTTCCAGGATCATAGGTTAGGCTGTGAAAACTTGGAGAAACCATCTATTACGTGACAAATTGCTCCTCCAAAGATGGCAAGTTTACTTGGGATTTAAGTTCCTGACTAAAATGCTTATAAGAGACAAGGAAAGATATATATATATATATATGATTGGCAAGCCAAAGTGGTAAGAATATATATATATATTCCCATGAATGTGTGTATGTGTGTGTGTATATATATATATATACATACCACAAATACTAAAGCTATTGTAGGTAGTTTTGGGGAAAAGGTATGGATTGGGAAGAAACATTTGAGACACTTGAAAATACAGTGTAATGCATTAACTGCCAACCTCAACTTTCATTCAGTCTTTCTGTGCACACAAAGCTATGGTAGACTTTCAGTGATCTCATTTTGTATTCGTCCTTGATTGAGAAGGCCCTGAGGTGGAGGAAAGGAAAGGAGAAACTGCAGGTCCCCTTTATATGAAAGTCGGGGGGTGGAGGGAGCACAGGAACTGCTGGGAGCTCAGTGATGGAGGAGAGGGATGAGAGAGAGTGGGTAAGGTGGAGAGGGAGCACTTTACACAGAGCATTGTTCTAATTCCCTTCCCCACTGTGTGTGTCGTGATTACTAGGAATTCCTTCCCTCTTACTAGTCACAGCCAGAAGGTTGTCAGGTCATGAATATTTGGGTCTGGACTTAAGTAAAGATAGGGTGCTTCAGTCTAAAGTCTCACCTTTTAATATGTAACTCTCAGATCTCCATGTAAAACATCAAAAAACAATAAGTAAATTGCTGTGGGGGTGGTTTTAAATGACATAATGCAGAGGAATATAATGCACTACTTTGTAATGATTGGCAAGCCAAAGTGGTGAGTGAGACAGCAAATCCATGAGTCATCCTTTACTTCTCCTTCCCCTCCTCTCCTATCAAATATATAACCTGGCTGTACTAGTGTGCATCCGATGGTTATTTCCAGAATCTTCCCCTTTCTCCCCACCACCTCCCACTGTGCAGTTCAGCTTCTCATTGTCTCTTATTTAGACAATGGCACCACAAAATAGCCATTGTACACTGAGAAATGCAAAAGATACAAATGGATGCTTGCTTTCATGGAGTTTATATTTTTGCAGGAAAACAAAGTGAACAAGCAATTATGAACAATTCACTATTAATTAAAATGGTGACTAATGTAATGATGGATAAGTGTTGCTGGGGAGCATACAAAAGACAGCTAAGGAAAGCTTTCTTGAGAAATTAGTATGTGAGCTAGGCCTTGAAGAATGGTAAGAATTAACCTGGTATAGTGGGAAACTCTAGACACAAGAAGAATATTCCAGATGGCCCTTAGGCATGATGGACACATGGAGAAGCTAAGAATACCAGTGGTGCTAGAACAAGGAGAGAGGCAGGAAGAGTCAGGGCTGATGAAGGAGGCAGAGCTACAAGTCAGGGAACTCGAACATTGGAAAAGGACTTTGGTCTTTTCTTGGGTAATGTACACTCCACCTTTGGAAACCAGTTCATGCGTCTTTTCTTCCAGGCAGCATTCCCTGATGCTCTCTCTCCATCCCCACCTCCCTTCACAGGGCTCTTTCGTGTCCATGGTCCATCACTGCTCACAATATAATGCAATTATTTGCTATGTGTCTCTACTGTGCATTTGATGGTGAGCTTTTTTGAGGTCAGGAGCCACATATTACTCATCTCCATATAAGCACATTTTAGTGCTTTCCCAATATTATACTGAACAGAGACCTTCTGATGCCAGTAGAACATGCTAACTATAGTCCGGAAAAAGAAATCATGAAAGATAGGAAGAATAATCTTTGGTGGTAAGAGCTTTATTTTGCTTTTTAAAGTTTTTCTAGAAAATTTGCATAGTATTCAGAATTAAATGGGGTATAGATTTTTTTTATCATAATCATTTCCAATACACATAGGAATCTAGTAGTAAAGGAAAGAGAATCCTTACAAGTACATGAAAGATACTAGGTAGTAGACCAGACCAGAGAGGACAAATACATTGGATGAGAGCCACTGCTCCCCCATGACCTCAACCTCTACCCCTGGCTTTATAACAACAGGTGTGTCCAGTTCACCCTCTGAGTCTCACTCAATGGGCTTCTGAATGGCTACCACTAGCCATCAGACTAAGATGGAACCTGTTGGCTGCTGTGCATCAAGTTCAATCAGAGAGACTGGGATCATTATATACATACCTTGATAGAACTCCTGTGTTTTCTAAGCTCATTGGAAGGTGGTGCCAAATCTAATAACAAGGAATTTCTGAACCCCATGCCTTAAAGTAGGCCATATTTGCTTCTGGGAACAAACTAGAGTCAGAGATTACTTCCTTTTTAAAACTTCAGCATCAAATTGTGCCTATTTCTACCAGGCTTTCTTAAAACTAAAAATATATCAGTTTGAAACCTCTGTAATCATTTAAGGTATTAAAATGATTTTTGAGACTCCAGAAGTGTTTGCTAATATACCATTCATTTCAGTTATGCCAAAGTCCCGATTTGCTGTAAAGTGAACATGAGTCCCACAGAGAGTAAGTTTTACAGTACCATAAATCAATGTAAAGCAAATACACTGGCTGAACAAGGCAGGTTAATTATTAAATGTGCAAGTTTTTCTTTCCAAAGATTTGGTGGCTCCAGATTTATTTTGAAAGCTTTCCAGAGGCCTATGAGTGAATTAATACCTTCTTTTTTCCCCTTCATCCATGTCCACTCCATTATGCAAAATATCCCAGATCATTCTCTTGACTTTAAAGCTGGACTTTCAAAAGCCTTTAGTTGCCTACCACCTTTTTCTTTTCATCCCCAAGTGAGTCGATGAATGAATAGATTAAAAAACTGAAAAGCTGTAAATTCAAATGAAGATTTTAAGGAAAGTCAAATGAACAGCTGAGAAGAAGGTCCCACCTCTAATGGCAAAATCCTTTCCTACTGCCATCCTGTCATCCTATAGCTGAGCTAGGGCTAGAGTTAGGGGGCTGCCTTGGGTCCCCTACTCTTTGGAAAGTTTAATGGGAAAATGCACTTTATAAGGACAAGATCTCAGAAATCCTGATGTACTAACCTGCCTTCAGTGTATGATTTTGTTGGAGGGAACAGCAGTGTTTTCTAAGACATACAATTTCTGCCCATTAGGCATTCATGATTTACTCTTTTAAAATGAAATATATCAATACACAAAACATATAACAAATCACAAAGTAAATTCTGCCTTCCAAAGCCTTTAAGAGCCATTTATTATATTATTGAGGTAGCAAAAATACTAATGAACTCTTAATTATCTCTGCCCATGGGAAAAATCAATAACCAGCTTTCAAATTTCTTTTTAGACAATGCTGTAGATTTTGCAGTATAAATACTAGTAAGTAGACAAATACAAAGGAATGACAACTACAGGAAGGAGATGAAGGAAGAAAGGTCACTAGCTGGATTCTCTACAAACTGTGCAGACAGCCCCAACATCCAATTTCACTCAGCAAGAGTGTTTTTTGTTAATCCTTAACATTACAGATATATACACATATGTATAAACACACACACAGAAGTCCACACTCTTCTGAGTATTAACACAGGTGCAAAGTGGTTCTGTGAGAATACAGGCTGTCCAGCCAGAGCAAGAGTCACCCAGCTTACTCAGATTTTCTGCCTGAGATATGAGGGGTAACGCTCAGTGTTTTGGTGACCCACACTGTCCATATCCCAGGCAGCATATCTTACCTCTACCTTGCATTCTTCATTCGTATGCTTGTCCTATTATAGAAGAACTGATCCTTATATTTCTTTGGTTATTCAAAACTTGTACTTTTTAAGGGTTTCAACAAATTGAGACAAATGTGCCAATGGATGCTTGCACGTTGTGCTTTGATGGTGTGCAATGATGGTCAGTTATATTGGCTACATATATACATCTGTCTGATGTAAGTCATTTCATCTACACCAAAACACTGGCCAAAAGAGAGTTGGTTGTATGTGGGCATTAAAGCATGCTATCACATTGCATGAAACTAAAAAAATAGTTTCAATTTCTGGTACTTTATGAACAGTATATGAGCAGAGAGTTAATCTTGCAAGAGGGGATTTCTCAGATGTGTTTTGACTTTATTTCACATGTAGGATAACATACATCCTGATTTTGTACCTTTGAAAAACTTGTTTTAGGGATGTCAGGAAACAATGTTAAACTTTCCCTCTCTGAACAGATTGCTATGCTGGTATTATCTGTGGATGCCCAAGGCTAATGCTCCTTTTAAAATTATTTTAAAACTGCTTGAATCCCCAGCTTCCTACCATCCCCCACATGGCAAGTTCTTAAAGTACTATTCCAAAGGAAATCCGTGCTTGTGCTGTGATGAGTATCTTGTGAGTGTGCTAGGGAAGGAAAGGAGTATAAAAAGACAGGACAAACAATGTAACTTATAAGATATAAATTTTAGCAATATATCAATCTATTTCTCTTCCAGTAAAAATTAAACATTCTTCCCTGTTCTTTATTGTACTTTGTTAAACCTATATTATGCATTTTATCGTAGCTGGGTTTGCACATGTCTTTCTAGCTCACTTGACAGTGATTCCTTGTACAGAAGGGACAAAGTTTTGTGTCACCCTCATCACTGGGAGTATACATAGTAGATAAGAGCCACAGTGAGAATCATTTTGTGTTTTGAAACATTTTTGTGTTCACAGTATACATGCAGAAGCACCACTGCCACAGGTCTTCCCCTGAGGTGGCAGAGGGCACATCACCGGGCGTGTGATTTCTCTGCTGAGCTCGATGTGATGCTCATTATTCAGACACACTGGGCGACATCCTCAGTAGGTGGGCCCTGCAGCAGACATACCCCCAGGGCATTACCATGGAGGCTGAGGGTGTGGATCTGGGTGGGGCAGGAATGGGGCATGGGGGGGCTAAAAAGAGGATAGGAAGTTAGCCAAAGTATTGATATTTATAACACTAAATCTTTCACCATTGTGCAAAACCTCTACTCCTTTCCAGAGCTCAATGCCCGGGTCCCACTGCCATGCCTAGGCATCAGCAGTACAGTGTAACAAAAGCCACATTTTAAGAACATCCTTGGGATTTGAAACATTGTCAGATATAAAAACTATGGCTTGACTCCCTGAACTGCTGCTTCCTCTCCAGGGAAAGTAGCAAGCAGTCAAGGTTCTATCAGCAGAATATCATTTCAGGAAAATCTTCCAATTTCCCAGAAGAGAGTGTAGAAAAAAAAATAAATTCTGGAGGGTGTATAGGTTATTTCTCATTTAAAATAAAAGTCATCCTGTTGAATGAAAAATAGTGTATTCTGAGGACTGGAAGGGAAGGTGCTGGATTTGTTCAGTGGCTGTGAACGGATGCGTTATCCTGGTGATGCACTCAGGGTAGAGGAGGAGACATTGATGGGGCTTTGAGCGCGGCCCTGGGCACCTGAGATGGGCAACACTTGTCAACCAATCATGACACTTGACATCAGTTTCTCTGCTTGTCAAAGTTATATGGTAATTGCTGGAAATAAAGTAATAAAATTCTTTAGAGCCTCATGAAATACAGAATTAAAAATGAAAAACACTTTTATCAAGTTTCTCCTAACCCTTTAACTTTTAGGAATTTACTGCTCTTTGAAAACTAGAAACAGTGAGGTGAGGAAGAGATGTGATTCTAATATTACTTGTCTTTACCAAAAATAGTAATTTCTATCTAAAGAGCTGGGAAGGTTATATTGTATATTTGATTCCTGACTACTGTCTCTAAGTGGAGCACTCAAATCGTTAGACTCAATGCATTACATTGTTAGAAATTTCCAAACAACCCACCACTCAGTAACTTTAGGTGGGTTGGTTCTCAGTTTCCTGGTCTTACACCGTATCCTGAGTATAATTCTAGTGAGGAAATGGATGTAGCAATGCTTTCATTTGTATGATTTTTTAAAGTTTATATTTCAATGTCCCTTGCAAGAGAGAATATAAGACAGTGGAAATAAGTGATGAGGTTGAGAAGGACAAGCTTCCCACACAGAGTATAGAGATCCTGTGTTCACGTGGGGGAGAGAGAAGAAGCTAAGTAGGTCTGACTTTTAATGATGACCTGATTTGATTTGCCTTACGGCTACATCAGCAGTTCAAGAAGTGGTTTCCCGCACTTTGCAGCAATGTAGTAACTCTGGGATCTTGGAGAAATTTGTGTTTGCCACCTAAGACAGGCCGAGTCTGAGAACATAAGTGCCCCTAAGCTGAGTATATTCATGGGGAAAATTGAGTTGGTTTATTCTAGTGTTGTTTACAATAGGAAAAATTGGAAACAATTTAAATACTTAAAATAGTTAAACAATGGTGTATTCATCTGATAAAATGCTATACAGTATTTAAAAATTGAGGAAGTTTGAGGTATTGACTTAGAAAAATGTCCATGTTGTAGGAAGTGGGACTAATTACAGGACAATATGTAAATCACAATTCCATCTTGGCAAAAACAAATAACTTGATCTACACGTATGTTGTATATCAGCATCTGTGCACAGTTGCCGACCAAGGTGTGGCAGAGTGGAGGGTGCACATGTGCGGGGAGGGGTGAATAACTGTGGCGGTAGAAAGTGGGAAGGCAGGCATTACAGTTTTTTTTCCTTTTATGCCACTGTAGCAATTATACATATATAATTATAAGCCTTATAAATATATCTATATAAATTTTAGAACAATGGACATCAAATACTTTTGTCATAAAAAGGAAACATTACCAACACAATTGGTGGGTATCATCAAAATAAATGCATTACATTGTAGTTTAAAAGTCACCACTAAATAAGACATTTTATTTTCTGAAGCAGAGCAGAGAGTCTGGCAGTTATGATGATGTTTTTAAGGTCTTGGTGTTCCTTACATTACAACTATTTTTATTCATTTAAAAGAGCGTGCTCCAGCATTCTATCTGAGTAGTCCAGATTGAAGTGCTGTATTTCTGTCCAGAATAACTGTCATTAGGCAATCAAAAACTTACAGACTGTCACATTCTAAGCATGTTTTCACTGCCCAGTGTAAATATTTTGACAATAGCTTATGCACACCGATAAGACTATGCATAGTACAGAATAGCAGGTGCAGAGAACAGGAGGCAAGTTTGTTGAAGATGCATTTTGAATACATCCTGTGTGCCCTGGATTTTTGAAATGTATAGTAATAATAATAGTTATTATTATTGTTGTTATTGTAGTGTAATTGGTTGCTACAGATAACCTATGGCAATGGAAACCTTCTTTGGGAATAAAGTGAGAAGTCTACCCAGATGAGTTCAGAAGACCATTGAGCCTTTCTCATCAAAGCCTCCACTTCCCAGAGTGATGCGCTTTTATGGCCTGGGGTGATCCCCCCCTGGGCTTTGTTGAGCACATGTTACTAGTAGGCAGGAAGAGGTAAGGTGTGTGACCAGAAACACATACTCAGGTTTGCCCATTCAGTGACCAGAGGCTGTGCTAACAAGCACTTGAATCTACCACAGGCCGATGGAGGGGAGGAGTGAGCACTTGCTAATTTAAAAAGGCCAAGTAACAACAGCAGTCAGCCAGTGCCAGACAACATGGCACACTCTTTTGGGCAGGTAGATTTTTTTTTCCTTTTAATGGATATATTTAGAAATGCAGTATAACGTGCACTTGTGGTTAGAAAAGAAACCATAATGTGGTTTTCCTATCATGATAAAATCATTTGGAAATCAAGCAAGGTAGATATCTTCCCCCCCAGAACTGCCAGAGCTGCTATTTCTGTTAGGTTATATAAACCAAACCCATGTACTTCATGCTATTCTCATTATGTGAGGTTAGCCTGAAAACAGAATTTTAAGAAGAATCAAGGCTAATGTAAAAAAGTGAAATCCAAAGGCCTTTTCAGCCGTCTTGGCATTGAAATCATGGACAGGAAGAAAAGGACATCTCTGTCCTTAAATGAAATAAAAAAATGTGGGAAAATTAATTCAATATTACTTGTGTGAAAAGCTGAAGAGAAAAAATTAATTCAAATTCATTCATCCAATGTAGAATAATAAAATACATTGTTTTCTTCCCCTGATTTTTGAGGTTAGTAGTTCTGAGATGCTCATTTTACAATAGCTTTATGAACATAGGATAAACGTAGCTTTCTGATTAGATATAAGTTTATGGTTCTCTCTCTTTTTCTCTCTTTCCTTCTTGGTATAAGTTACTTCATCTTGGTGAAGAATTTTGCATAAGAATTTTTAATCTTTGCAAAGACTTCTAAATCCTTATCTGAAACCAAGTAAAGGGCTGGCACTTTATAAATATTTGTTGATTGAATTTACAATAGACATGACTCTTTTATAATAGATATGAATGTTCTATTTCACGGTTTTAATTGCTTAGTGTGTAAGCTTTTGCCTCTTATAATTGTTTGAGAAAATGTAAAAGCATAACACATTTTATGGCAGAAAATACCCCATACGTTTCCCTGGAAGTTGAGTATGAATTTTTAGTTCTGACTTAGATCACTCTTGCTCTTCGGTGTTCCTATGTTACTGATGAAGGAAGAGTAACGGAAATGCAAATGAGAAGATAAAAAGACAGGTGAAAGATCAATAGCTGACATAGAGAAAGAGTTCAATCTATCTTGCAGAAATGGAAAAGAAGGATTCAGGGTTTTGGATTTCAGTCCTACACTCAGGCTTAGCAAGCTGAAAAAGAAATTAAAATTTTCTTCTTGGAAGACAGTGCAGGGGAACTCAACTATTTCTGCAGAAAGGAGAGCAGCAGCCACCAACGTTGACTCCAGGTTCCATCTCGATAGACATGTTCTCAGAAGCCCTGCACCAGGAATTGAGTTGTCTTCAATTCCTGCATTCCTGGTCTGACTCAGAGAACACAACCTATGAATTCTGTATTGCCACATGGGCTACTGAGCATCAGAAGTTTGAGTCTATGTGTCAGTTTCTGTAAGAATTATTTCTAGAAACACAGAAATTAATTATTTAGTACATGCCAAGTGACAACTCTTGGGGAAGCAGCAAAAATGAAGCAGTTGAACCCAATTAAAATTCTTTCAGGAAATAAATTCAAATTCCCTATTGGGTTCACCAACAAACCACAGAATTAAATGTTTCTAGGCTGACTCATATGTGTCCTTTAGTGTTTGTAATATAAGTTTCTTCAACACAAATTTGAAAGAGTGATTTTCCTGGGATTGATCAGTGGGACCTTTGAGCCCTTCTCTGCCAGGTACCACATTGGGTTTAGAGATACAAAGATGCATAAGGTCTCCGTCCTTGAGTTCACCCATTTGTAGGGTTGCTATTAATGAGTTTCATTGATTTAAGATAAGCCTGTCAATAAAAAACAATGTTCTATGCAAGAGAAGGCTTACAAAATGAGTATGACAAAGGCATTTCCCCCAAGGTGTTTAATATCAAAAGATGCAAGTAGATTTCTAGTCACAACACAATATAACTCGTGCTACAATTGAAGTCAAGTTACTGGAAGGCAAAAGAAAGTAATTCATCTTAAATTTATAGAAATTTTCCACTTCCAAAAGCAAGATTCCTTCCTAGTCTAGCATATGTAAAATTTTTGGATAAAATACATTTAAAAAAATGTTCCTTTAATGCAATTTTTTCTGGCAAGAAAATGTGGGAATTCCTTGAAGGCCAGGAAAAACATCTACAGGAGATACAGAAGCTGACTTTTCTGAGGTTATTGGCGCAAACTTCACATTTTTTAAACACACTTGGGACATTTCTGGAAATCGTTGGATACATTTGGCCTTAAAATGGATCTCAAAATTTTTTGAAAGATTGGTAACATGCTATTACATTTTTTTACTCTAATGTAATTAAAGTAGATCACTGAAAAAGTTGTTCACATTCAGAAAGTTAAAAGCACACTTTTTAAAAATCAGTCAAAGAAGAATGAAAGAAATTAGGAAAAGCCTAAGAAATGAATAATAGCAAAAGTGCTGTACATCAAAATCTATATGATATATCCAAGACCATGCTGAGAGATAAATTTAAAGCCTTAAATACTGCTACTAAGAAAGAAAAATGGCTTAAAAAATTAGTTATGCACCCAATTTATGAAGTCACAGGGAAAAATAAACTCACAGAATAACCCAAAGAAAACTGGAGACAGAAATGGATGAGATAGAAATCAAAGATACAGGTGAGAATATCAAGAAAAAGTTTGTTGTAGATGGACAGTGACCGCATTGGGGTGTGGGTGGGGACTTGATAATATGGGTGAACGTAGTAACCACATTTTTTTTTCATGTGAAACCCTCATAAGAGTGTATATCAATCATACCTTAATAAAAAGAAAAAAGAAAAAAATAAAAATAAAATAAAATAAAGAAAAGTTTGTTGTATAAGGAGTAGGAAACTTCTGAATGTTTTAAAAGGAGTAAAAAACTTTAAAGGAAATGCAACTTCTGTCAGAATTTATCAGGAAAAGAATAAGAGAGAGGCCACAAATAAACAATATTAGCAATTCAAAAAGGGAATATTGCCACATGTAAGATTAGATAAATGAGAGAAACAATTATTTTTAAAGATTTCCATAGACATTATGGCCATTGCCTCTTCACTTTATGCCATTTCAGCTTTTGAAAGTTTCCACACTCTACCTTTGGATAGTGTGAAAAACCTGTATTAGTAATTCCAAATTTAAACTCTTTCAGATAATAGAAAAAGATGGAGCACTCCTCAACTCATTTGGTAAGTCCATTATAACCTCGATATCAAAATCAGACAAGGACAGTATAAGAAAAGAAAATGATGGATTAAGCTGACTATTGAACATAGGCACAAAATTATGAAACAAAGTGCCAGCAAATAAAATTTAACTGTTGATTAGAAAAAAGTAACAGCTAAGCTAACTAACCCAAGGCCATCAGCAGGCAGGTGGCAAAGGAAACATGGTCATCTCTACAGCCATACAAGAAAACATTTGATAGAATTGCACACTCATTCATGGTTTAACAACAAAGCAAACAGAACTTGCAATAGGAAGATATCACTCCCTTACTGGGGAAAAAAATGAATTGAAAAAGTTTTATTTATTTTTCAGAGATCTGGTAACCCAAAATGAGTTTTCTTCCTTAATAAGAGAATAAGGAAAGTTTGTTAATATTTATACTGTTTTTTCCCCATTAAATATATAATTATATATGTATTTGTATACATTTAAATACATATAATCTCACAGAGCTTTATTGCACAGTAGTTAATAACCTGAGCTCTGGAGGAATATTGCTAAATTAAAATCCTGGGATTGTATGATTGCGGCAAATTTTGTTACCTCTCTTTGCTTCAGTTTTTTCATTTGTAAAATGGGTGAGGGAAGTCCCTCACTGGTTTTTTGAAGGGGTTAAATAAGTAAATACATGTAAAGCATATAGGAAAATGCCTGGCAGATTGTAGGCACTCAGTCAATACTAATGCCAAGGGTAATTTTTCTTTTTCCTACCAAAATGTTAACATGATGGTCTCTGGGAAGAATGGTCATGAGTTAGTTTTAAGTTCTTCTTTATATTTTCTTCTGTTTTTTTCCATATTTCCTACAATATTTTATGTTTGTGGAAAGAGTTATTTTAAGCACACACACACACTGCTCACATACACCTCCACAAAAGGTCAAGCCTTTCATTTGAGTTGGCTCATACACTTCTCTGGAAGCTTGCGTTGTGCCAGAACTTCATTTTGGAAAGTTCTGCTCTCTCTGACCAGGCTACCTCTATGCTCGCTGTTTCTCCTAAGCCAGGACGGTTGATGCATTGGGTCAACTACATGTATTATCACCCCATGACCATCCACTGTACGCAATAGTGACTCCAGAGGCAAAGGAAAGGCTTTTCGCAATCGTGTTGACAAAGATGTATCAGAATCACTCATGGACCTTCCCAACCAAGGATGTTCAGACTCTGCCCCTAGAGATAGGAATTGAGCAGGTCAGGGGCTTACAGATTTGTGATGCTGATAGTCACCTACCTGGGTTTCGAACAGCTGCTTTATTCTGTTTTCACTCAACATTTTCCCAAATCTTGACATGGGCAACCATGGGGTGGTGGATTTTAATGGCATTCAGCACCTCTCAATTAATTTCAGATACATGGGTATCCCCACTCATTTATTAAAAAAAAAATCTATTGACCCAATTGTTTAGGAAATGTTCCAGATTAGAAAAGGAAGACACAAAGGAGAAACCAGCACCACGCCTCATTCTCAGTTTTGAAATTTTCATGTAGGAAGACAGGATATTAACAAATATACATACTCTAATAAGTGCTCTTAAAAAAATGAGATAAATGGGATGATGTGACAGAGTAATGGATGAAGAGACCAGACAGAGGCAATAGCCAGTGCTCTGCAACAGAAAGAACTCGGCATGTTCAAGCTTAAAATGTCTTAAATATAATGTGTAAGAGGAAGATGTTGGCAAGGTAGATAGATGCATATGGACTTGTCATCCAGGCCGAGGAGTTTGGCATTTGTTCTAAGTGCAGTAGAAAACCACAGAGGGCTTTTAAATAGGGTAGGGTGGAGGTGACGTAGGAAACTGATGTTTTCAAAGATTACTCTGGCTTCTTTCTGTATGGAGACTGATTGGTGGAGAATAATAGCAGAAGCAAGGAAACCAGTGGGAAGCTATTGAAATAATCTAGGCAAGGGATGATGGCAGCTCGCACTTTGGGGCAGCAGGGAAGACAGTGAGCTGTGACTCAAGTTGGGAGTTTTTGGCAGGAGGAGGCAGCTGAGATATTTGTGGCAGATTCATGGGTTCTGATGGGCTACGTGGCAGATGTAGAACAGGCCATTGGATCAAAACCACTGCAGCACCTCCTTCCCATGAAGGTAAATGGCAAGAACCCTAATATCACAGGTTCAAAGTAGAAGTTCCCATTTAGTCCTTTTGGAGCTATAGAATAGTTACACTGTGCTTAGTGTAAATATGCTACTGACTTCAAAGGATGAGATGCTGTTTATACTCAGGGATCATCTTTCAGCTGCTGAACTTCATATTCTGGGGAACATCTACAGCTCACACGACTATCCTCCCACGTCAGAGCAGAGGTGAACACGTCCTGGAGCTTCATCAGTCCCAAGAGATGCTGCTTAGATGTTGGTCAGGCCCAACATCTATGAGTGTCTATGAGTCATCTGTGGAGCGACTTAGCTCCATGCTGCACCAAGGAGGCACTGAGGAGTCCTGACCTCACCTGGACCTCTGGGACTCCTTCTGTGAGGCCCAGCACAAACCTACTTCTCAGAGGCTTTTTCTGAACTGAAGCCGGCCTTGCCTCTCTCTGCACTCTTACTATACGTGGCTGCAGTCTTCCGGAGCTCACCCAGATTCTGCTCAGCTCGGGGCCAGGTCCAGAGAATCTAGGGCTGCTCGGTAACTGGGTAGATGGGGTGAAGAGGGCCTGAACAGCTGGTACAGCTGCTGTGCGGAATAGCAGGAATGGAGTTGGCAAATGTCTTCCCTCCCCATTTCCTGTCAGAAGGAAATGGTAAGATATTACACAACTCACAACTCTTGTGAGGTATGTATCTCGTGTGAGGTAAGGAGAACTTTGCTGATTACACAGCCGTAAAGAAAGCATAAAACAAACCAGTGGCAAGTCAAATGACACACCTATTGCCCTCAGCATTAAGAAATATGTTTGCATATTGTGTACATATTGCCTACAGGTTATGAGGTTATATTACCTCCCAGGAGTATGATCCAAATTCTTTTCTCATCTGCAAAACATATTTATAGAGACTTGGACTTTTATGCTTATGGTACTGTGTGAGGGGTCAGGGATAAATTTAGAAGCAATTTGAAGATGTGAGAACTGTAACCATACAAATTTACAACTTAGAAACACCAACAGTAATGTGGGTACATCAAGTCTGAGCCATTTGATTAAACACTAAAAAATGAAGTGTTTCACTGAATCTAAGAAGCTATCAAATGTAAAGCAGTCCAATATCAGTAATGGTAACATGTGAAAACATAGACCTTTTAAAATCAGTAAATGTTTTACAAATATTTTTCATAATTGTTTTTAAATAAATGTTTTTAAGTACATAAACTGTGCCAGAACAGTATACTCCAAAATGTTAAGAGAGAAACATTATACTTTAAAATGTTCACAAGATACCTCTGGGAAAGAGGAGAGATGGGAAAAATAAAGGACTCCATTTTTTTTTATTCTATCGCTTTTATATTATTTGAAATTTTTGCAATGAGCATCTATTGAGTTAAGCTGTATGTGTGTATGTAAATGATACTAGGTCACATGGGCAATGTTTTGTGTAAATTTGTAAATTTTTTAGTCAAAAAATTTTTCCTTTATGGAGAAAATATTCTAATAGATCTTGATTTTATTAAGTGCTACAAACATGCACATAATTCAGGGAATGCCAGAGAAATTTTCTGTTTGTGCTACAGCTGCACATTCCTACCTGCTGTGAAATAAACCCAACCTTCCTGCCAGGGTCTGTTGATTCAGCTTTGCCATCTGGAGCTATCTAGCATCAACAGTTTGAATGGAATAATGCTGCTTTGGTCAGGAGCTCTGCTGGTAGCAGAATTTGCTTATATGGTGTTAATTACATTCTTTCCATTAAATAGCAGTGCTCTAAGTATGGAGCTGGATGGAAACAGTTGAACCCGTGTGTAGCCAAGATTCAGGATAAAGGAAATTCCTTGAATTTCATCTGGTATCCTTCATGGGAGAGGAGAGAATCCAGACTCAGGTCAGAAGGCAATAGGTCTGTGTGTGAGGAAGAACACCAGGCAAGCAAGGCTGTACGTCCAGGAAGTGGCTGCTTCATTATTTATGGGTCGTTTTGCTTCTGAGAACATTCTGTACCATGTGCACAGTTGGCTTCGTACAAATTCCAAAGCCATTTTTTGTTATCCTTTAGAATCACATTTTCAGGTAGGTAGATAAGTAAGCTGATAGTTAAACATTTGTAAACCAATACATTCCAGCGCAATCCACCCATTGACCACGTGACCGAGGAACGTTACAGTGCTTCAGAGTCAGAGCAGAAGCAACATTCTCCAGTCTTCTGGAAAAGAATATTCATTCATTTGTTCATTCATTCAAGAAATGACTTATGGAGTGCCTTCTTTGTGCCAGCTACTGCTGGGAATACCCCTTGTGAAACCAGATAGAGAAGTTCCTGCCCTTGCAGAGTGTCCATTCTGATGGACTTGACAGATAATGGACAACCAAAAAAGAAACAATTAAAGATTGTGACAGGGTGACATGAGACAAGGTGGGAGTGAGACTGAGTCAGGGCTTCGATATAGGGTTTAAGGTGCAAGCACAGCCTCTTGGGGAGGTGCCACTGTATCTTATTGTTAAAAGAGGAGAAGGCAGCCATAAAAAGTCAGAATGAATCCTTCCCTGAGTGTCAGGCGACCTGGGTCTAGGTGGGCCCTGTCCTCCCTGGCATGTGGCCTCTGGGTCTGCAGATCTCCCCATCAGTTTCCTCACCTGCTAAAGGAACATTATGTTCCTCAAGGAGCTGCTTGTCTGTGAATCTAAAAACAATTATGAATCTGTTAACTGATGGATAATAACGTTTATGTGAAAGCACTTTGCAAACTCTAGAGAATTTTATATTACACCCATTTGATCTTCATAATAACTCTCTTAAGTAGGTCAGATAAGGATTAAAATTAGTTGGATACTGGCAAGTCCAGCCGCATAATTTGCAGTGCCTTTTGCAAATTGGAAAAGCGGGGCCCCTAGTTCAGCAATGATTAAGCATTTCAAGAGGGCAACAGAAGAGCATTAAACCATTAAGCTTCTGAGATCAGACCCTGTGTGACTGGACAGACTGCATGCTCATGAAGGCCCAGAATAATACATTATCATAAGATTTTGTGATTACTATTATTTTTTGCTACATTTATATCCAGGGTACAAATTTCTGCAAAATTTAAATTGTCAAATACTAGCTTTTATTACTATAACTGTACCATTGAGCTTATTCCAGGAAATCTGGTCTGTTTCTTCACTTGGTGTTTTCTATCCTCTTCTTTCAATAATTAAAAGATCTGGGACAGCATTTAGAGGGCCAATATCTTTTCCAAAAATCTGTAGCATTGAACTGTTTTGTTGCAAGTTGCCTTGAGAAAAATGACTTTTGCACAGTAAAGAGATCTTGGTTTGAATATGATGCCTAAATGTGAATCTTTATTCTGCCATATATTTGTCTGACCTTGACTAAGTCACTTAGCCCTTCTGAACTTTCGTTTCTTCTGCAAAATTGAGGAAGTATCTCTTTATGAATGTGTTCCCCTTCTTGGTAGGGATTCAGTGAGATCATACCTGGTGGTCTTAGTGTGGCACACTTAGGAAATGATTCTGTGGTGGTTTTGTGTCTGCAGGCTGGCAGGACTGACATTTAGCTGTCTTGCCCTACTTGTTAATGGGAGGTGTTATTTCTGACTGGACACTGTTCTCTTTGGTTATTAAATATTTTGAACATCACTCTTGAATGGTAAGATGTGCACTATACTGATTTGCAGAAAAATGGCAAGTTTATCATTTTACTTAGAGTTCTAACAACTTCTCAATGGGAGGGCATGAATTTTTTTTTTTATAGAGGTGAGTTCATGTAACAAAAAATTAACCATTTTAAAGTGAACGATTCAGTGGTACTTAGCACATTACCATCCATGTTGTACAACCATTACTTTTATTTAGTTACAAAATATTTTCATCACCTTAAAAGGAAACTCCACACCCATTAAGTAATCATTCCCCCATTTCTCCTTTCCTCAGTCCCTGGCTACCATTAATACGCGTTCTATCTCTGCGTATTTGCTGATTCTATATATTTCACATAAACGGAATCATACAATATGTGACCTTTTGTGTCTTTCTTCTACTTAGCATGATGTTTTCAAGGTTCATAGTGTTACAGTGTGCATCAGTACTCATTTCTTTCTATGGTTGAATAATATTCCATTCTATGTGCTACAATTTGTTTATCCATTGATCTGTTGAAGGACAATGGACTTTTCTTTCTTTTGACTATTATGAGTAGTGTTGCTATGAACATGCACGTACATGTATTTGTTTCGATACCTGTTTTCAGTTCTTTGGGGTATATACCTAGGATTTTTGCTGGATCATATGGTAATGCTGTGTTTACCATTTTGAGGAACAAGACATGCATTTTTAAGTTAAATAGGAAATCATATAGACTACTTTATTATAAGATATAATAATAGCAAGAAAACACTTGCATTCTTTCCTTGCCTTTTTACTGCAGCTATGGGTTACTGATCTGCCACTACCTTGAGACTGGCTGATTCAAACTGAGGACTTGGGACTCCAGAGCCTCTGCTTTTGATCAGGACATCTCCCAGCAGAGAGTTTGATAAATAAATAAGGACGTGTTAGATGTCAATACTAGAACATATAAGCCAAACTGGATTTTGCGTCTCTACCTTCTACCATCTATTAGGTGAGCATGTTGCTTTTAACAACTCCTGAGTCAGTCTAGTGATGAAAACTCTTAGCCAAGGTTAATTATCGTCACTGAAATGTGAATAAATGAATGAGAGTGAGTCATGCACGAGGGCGATTTTATGATGTTATGTGGGAAAGGTAAATCAAATGTACAAATCTAAACTACACAGAACACTTGAGTGGCTGAGTCATACGTCTGATTGGATATATGTTTTATCGCGTGTGCCTGGAGATCCTTAACATAATTGTTCCACTGCTTTGGTCAGACTGTTCTCTTCCTGGAGGCCTACTGATGGCCTTTCCAAACACATCAAATGAAGCCCACGGCACTTCAAGTGGGGGCCACCCATATTGGGAAGAAAGACAACAGAAAAGCAAAGTCACATTCCTACTTCATACTTCGTTTATCCCTCAAGAGCTAGCTTCCTTCCTGCGGTTGGCTGTTTTTCCTACAGTTCATCCATTCGAGCAAATCTTAGCCCAGCAGCCTGAGAGAAGTAGCATGCAGGGAGTGCATGGGAATGACATGACTAAAGAGAAAGGATGGGGCTTCCTCAGGCCTATCACCACCACCGTGATTGACCACAGATGGGTTCTTGCTGTTTAATTCTATATGTCCTTCTTCATTTATATGTTTGTTCATTTATTTAGTTAATGATTTGATTGCTACATCTGCCCCAAGCACTATTTTAAATGTTATTTGGAATATAGACATGAATCAGAATGAACTCTGTTCTCAGTAAGCCTGAACCTGGTTACAGGTGTATAGGGTAGGGAGAGAGACTGGACTCTGAGCCTAGACTGCTTTGGTGTGAGCCCTGCTGTATCTTGGCAGAGTTATCTACTATCTATGTCCCTTAGGTCCTCCCTATAATATAATGCTAATAATAGCCCATGCCACCTAGGATTGTTTTGAGGAAAGTGCTTGGAACACTGTTAGCACTTAGTGCTGCCTAAGAGTTTCCTAAGCAAATAGCTGACAGATATCTAACAGAGAAGAAAATAAAGTGCTCTGGGTCTTCAGAAGCTGACATGTGTACTGGGAGGCTAGAAAGGCTCATTGCAGAGACAGCATTTGAGCTAGGCCTTGAAGGCTCAGGTGAACGCTCTGCACAGTGTTCTTTGATCTGTTCATTTGAGCCATGGGTCTCAGCATTAGAAAAGCAGGATTTTGCCCAATTTCTTTGTGTGTATCTGTTAAAATTTAGCATACAACTGGCTCTTTAAATATGCTTTCTTAGTATACTGAGAAAAATATATTTTTTTTACATAAGGGTTACATACTTGTCCTTCAAGTAATTAAACCACTGTTCATTTGAATTTGACTAAATCACTTAACCTCTCTGAGACTTGGTTTATCCATTTGGAATAGAAAAGGGCTAGACTCCATCAACATAATGGCTTTAAAAAAACCTTACCTCTAAACTATTCCAATTATTAACAATATTGTTACGATTTGCAGCCTTGTACATCATTCACATTGTTTATAAAGAGTTGACTGCAAATCATGTAGGACTTGGACAGAATTTTAGTGATTGATTTCTCTCTGAAGTTTTATATTACAGGGTCTTGAAAAGAGCTTTTCAAAACCATAAAACTGCCCAAAATTCTATTTAACCATCAAATTAAAAATGTTTACAAATATTTATAAATTTCACCATATTTAAAAATTTCACCCTTATCTACCCACCCAGACCTACCCTTCTGTTGACCTGCTTTCCCTCATTTTACCTATTCATGGGAAACAATTGTTATTACTGCAGTAAAGCCACAGTTCCTCTTACAACTGCAGAAGTCCCTACAGGGAATAGACCTTTTTTTTTTTTTTTTGAGATTTGTGACCTAATTTCAATTAGACCTACAACCTAATTTCACTCTACTTTGGTTTATTCATACTTGTTATGGGTCCACCTACTGTGTTGTGCAAAGAAAATTGAAAGAACGTTTGTTTGTTTTCTATGGGCGAGAATCACTGATGCATCTTGGACCATCACTGTGTCCTTTAGTCAGGATAAAAGACACTCATTATATTTAACAGACATTGACTGAGTTTAAGAGAAAGGAACTTAATTCAAGGAATGGGGATGGCAGGAGCAAGTTCTGGGTTGAGTTTTCAGGAACCACCACTGAACTGGCCTGCCTGGGTAACTGCTGCCTTCAAGAGAATAAGGAAACCAGTGAAAACAAACAAACAAACAAACCCAGAACTGTAACTGCTAGCTCTAGGAATATTCCACTGTGCTGTATATGCATCATCAAAGTGGATGTTACTCTCTCCTCAATTCCTGCTTTTCAACATCTACAAAGCAGGGACCGGCCACTGTGGACCTGTACTACTTCGCTAGTACTGTGTAACAAAGTGTCACAAACTGGGTGGCTTAAACAACAGAAATTTATCGTTTCACTGTTCTGGAGGCTAGCAATCTGAGAACAAGGTGTCAGAGGGTTGGTTCTTTCTGAGGGCTGTGTGGGGAAACATTCCATGTGTCTCTTTGAACTTCTGATGGTTTGCCAGCAATGACAACAGTCTGGTTTTCCTTGGCTTATAGATGCATCATTCTGATCTCTGCTTTTCATTGGGCTCACATGCTTAACTTTTGCTGCTTCCCCAAGAATTGTCACCTGAAATGTATTAAATAATTAATTTCTATGTTTCTAGAAAGACCCTATTCCAAAATAAGGTCACCTTTCCAGGTACTGGGGGTTTGGATTTCAACATTTTTCATGGACACAATTCAACCCGTAACAAGACCTCTGCAACAATTGCTGTAGAAAAGACAACAAAACCAAATGCCACTGGCACTGCAATCATTCTACTAGAAATAGCAGAGGTGGCAGAGTGGCCTCAACGTTGTGAGGCTCCCCTCTGCTTTTCGAATCTTGTGAGAGTAGGTGTGCTTGGTGGAAGCTAGACTTAGGAAGGAACTAGAGCTATAAGAATCTGGAAAATGACAAAAGGTCCTTAGCTTTCAGCCTCTGGGATGCTAGGGGGATGGGGTAGAATTGGATGGGCTAAAATGGAGTATTATCTTCCACTTGGGGAAGTGGAGACCTGCAAGAGATGTGAAGACTAATGAGGTAATGAGTGATGGAGTTAAGTAATAGGATTATTAGTTGATAATGGGTTACTGCTTCCAGTCCCAGGACATGATTTATTAAACTCTTTTTCAACTACTATAGGCAATTTATTTGTGGACCAGCCATTGAAAATATTTAGAAAGGCAAGTGATTTATTTTTATCTGACCAGCAAGACTCTATTTAGGCCCAATATCTCTGAAACCCGTCAGAGCCTAGGGGGAATATGGAATTTAAGTACAAAGGAAAGAAAAAAAGAATAAAGAAAAACCTTGACAAATGCTGGACTGGTTAGTAGGGTCTACCCACTTGGTTTTCTTAATTAGAAATCTTTATGCTTCCCTTTCTCCCACCTCTTATTCCAGTCCAATTTTTGCATTGCCAAATCCTAGATATTTTGCCATAAAATGAATCTCAAATTTGGCCACTCCACTTCATGCCCATGGCTACTCTCTGAATTTAGTCCCTCACCGCCTCCAGGTGGATGTCTGGAATAACCTGGAATTCCCACCTCTAGATTCTTTTCCATTCCTTCTTTCATGCTGTTGCCAGTTATTCTTCCTAAAAATCAAATCTGGCTATGCCCAACCCACTTTTCAAGTCATTACTGTCCTAATTATTGTTACTAACAACCATTGTAGAAGCCAGTGTTTGCTCTTTTGATTTCATAATTTTCTTGAACAAGTTCCTAAGCTCCTATTATATTTTTAACTGTATGCTTGAAAGCTCCCCCCTGGATATCCTATGCATTTCTCAAACCCTGAAAGGTCATGCCCTAAATTGAATTATCATCTACTAATCTCTCTGGAGATCAGGGTGCCAGCATGACTGAGCTCTGGCGAAGGCCCTCTTATGCGTTACAGACTGCTGACTTCTCACTGTGTGCTGCCATGGTGGAAGGAGCTACGGAGCCCTGTGGGATCTTTCCTAAGAGCACCAGTCCCATTCAGAAAGGCTCCATCCTCATAACCTGATCACTTCACCTGCCCTCTCCCCTCCTAATACCATTCAGCATAGGATTTCCACATGTGAATTTGGGAAGGACACAAATATTCTGGCTTGAGGAGACCACAGGAACTCTACCTTACCTTTACTTGGAGTCTTATCATCGCATATCTCTTCTAAAATCTGTATTCTTGTGTGAATCTCAGTATAATTTGGCAAGCACAAGTTCCCTTGTACTACCTGGTCTAAATCTTCTCTTTTCCTGCCTTCCAAAGCTCATGCTCCTTGTCCGTCTTCCAGACATCATTGTGAACATTCCTCCTTCAACCTATGCCAGTATCTGTGCACTCTAGTGAGTTTCACTTAAAATAACTGATAACGTTGGCCTTGAGTTGATTATGAAAAGACACAGGATGTTGAATTTTGTTCAGCACTAAAGACTAAGGGAACAGTTCAGAATCTACTTGTGTATGTGTTCATGAGATTACTTATAACCTTGAAGAATCTTGAAAAACATACCTAATTGCTGTAAATTGTCCCAGTTCATTTTTGTTTATTTGGAATATTACCTTTATGTAATTAATAATAACTAAAAAATATGAATTTTATTTTTTTCCTGGCTGTACAGTGTGCAGTAAAATAAGAAAAAAATTGCAAGCTAGTACTTTCATGTTTTTACTTGCAGGGCTTTGCTATAGGTATATTCAAGGACTGAGTTCTAGAAAGTCTTTATTCTGATCTCCTGCTCACAGACAGCATGGCCTGAAAAAGGAAAAAGCTGAATTAGATTCTCCAATTATTGAGATTCCTATATATACATATTTTTGCTACTAGTGTCCAAACCATTCTTGAATTATAGTGCATGTGGTCTGAACTTAAAAACCTTCCTTGCAGTTCTAGTTCATTTTCTTTATATGGTTATCAGTGAAGATGAAAAAGCTTTTGCAAATTCTCTTAGATAACACCTCATCAGCTTGAATAATATGAATTTTTATCTACCTAAAGTTATAGGAAATAATATAATCGAAAGCCCAAGGTACATTTCAGGCCATGGTTTGGAGGTTTTTATCAACTCACCCCATCTCCACTTGCTGACATTCTAGTTTTTCAGCCTGTTTCAAGTGCCTTATTCTTCACAAAGGCTTTCCTGGTCCCAACAAGCCAGCCTGCCAGGATTTCTTTATATTCCTGCCCTTTTGAGGTCTTTCTTTCTGCTTTTATCATGCTTCGATATTTTAACCTATATTGTAGTTACTGGGGGCACACAGGGTATAAAATGAAAAGCACAGACTCTGAACGTAGGCAGATGGGAGCTTGAATGCCATTATGTCCCTTGGATTGTATGACTCAGATATATTACCTCCCTTGCTGAAACTCAGTCTCCTCACCTTTAAAATGGGAATAATAGTATCTGATTGAGAATTAAGTAAATATTGTGTGTCAAGCACCTGGAACCTCTCCATAGGTGCACATGTTCTAGGAGTGGTGGAAATCACAGCTTTCTCTGCATAGTGTATTTGCGTTTCCTCCAGGGCACAGACTCTGTCCTCTTCTTTGCATACTTTGCAGAGGCTGGGATTACCTTGAACACAGGTGCTGGAGAAATCTTGGTTGAATTGGAGTAAGTTGGTCTCTTCTCCAAAACACTTTTCCAGCTTTTCCTAAAGCTCCTCCCATTTTTTTTACTATACATTTGCTTCTTACAGCTGTGTATATTGGGCAGCAATGTTAATTATATCCTGATATTTGAATATTTGGGATCATGAAATTAGGGTGTGCTAAGATACTTAAAAGTAAATCAGATCTGCAGATACAGAATTGGAAGTTTGCTGTTGCTCAGTCCTCAGGGTCTCTGTCTGTAGCCCGCGGCCTCAGAAACAGCCAATCAGAGAAGAGTCCTGGAACCGAATTGTATTAACACTTTTTAGTTCTCATCCTACCTGAAGATATGGCCTCATCTACATAAATACGGGTTTCTCTGCCTGTTTATTCTCCCTGGGGATCTCTTGGTCAAATTTCTCTATTGGGGGAGGGTGGGAAACCAGTTGCTACTATATATTGAAATAAAATATTCTATTTGGTCTTTGTAAATGGAGGATCATGAATTGCAAATATTTCTCATATACTTACTTTCCTGTTGGGAACCTACAGCCTCCTGCTTCTGCTTGTGTGTATCACAAAACTGACACGGCCCGGGATCCCACCCAGCCTTCCTGGACCTGCTGTCACAGCGTCAGGGCTTCGGTGGCTGCCCCTTTCCTACCACACAGATGTGTCAGCATAGCCTAAGTGGCAGCTGTATAGATTTTTAGAAGGATGCTGGCAACTGTAGTTGGAAATTCTCGTTTGCATTGAGTTTCTCAAAAACAGAACCAGTTGAAATAAAAAAAACAAAGACACTTCTGTGAAGGTCCTGTGGGTCTGAGTGCCATTGGCAGCATGAAGGGCACCAGAAAGTGGGGAAAACCGACCTTCTGAATAAAATCTAGGTTTCTGGAAGATTGAGGATATTCTTTTACCATCTCTGTTATTACTAACATATCTGGGGGGAGGGGAAAAGGCCAGAAACTTCTACTCTTGTCTTCAGCTATTTATTTGTTTATTCATTCACTCATTTACTAAAAGAAAACCTTTTTTTTTTTTCCTAAGAATGTGGTATATTTTCCAACAGTGGCCATAGGCCATCGTAAAACACACATGACGTGACAAAGACCCATTTTTCTATCACAGCCTTTCTTCTTCCATTTCACCATCAAAACCACATGGTGGGAATTTATTGCTAGCTATCTCCTGAATCCTCTGTTTTGGAAATGCAGTATCTGATTTGGCAGTCCTTGACAGAAGGTGGAATCTGTAGCTCTCAGCACTAGTATGCCTCTATGCATATGTATGCAATTATGTTTCGCATAATCAAAGAATTCAGGCCTAAAGGTCATGGGGTTCTCACCACACAAGACATTTTCAGATTTCTCAAAACAGCCAGGAGGTTCCTCTAGGTCATTTTCTAGAACCTAAGTATACTTTTTCATTGGTCCTTATTAACATTTAAGCCTATAGTTTCAGCATTTCAAGATCTTTTTAAATCTTGATCTGTCCCTTGAGTTACTGATGATTCTCAATTTCAAATCATCTGCAAATTTGCTTGATCTGTATTTACTGATTCTCTTTGCATTATTCAATTTATTATGAATCTACTAATTGTAGTATAATATAGCTGGGCCTATGAAGATATAGAAGAAGTTGCCAAATATCTTTAGAAATGAATATTTGCCACATGTATAGAGTTTCTAAACTGATACTGTAAAAATTTCCTCAGAAGGCTGGTTGACCATGACTTATTCTTGGTCAAGTTGTGGGGGCCATCCTTGACTGGCACTTCCTTTTCTAAGTTCTGTGCATCTTCTGTTTAGCCAACTTACCTTTGCAGAACTTTTTTCAAGACTGATGTCAAACTCATTCATCTGGAAATTCTGCAAACTGTCTTTGTAGAAAGTTGAGACATTTATCCATCTCTAGGTTTCCAACATTTCTTTTATTTCTATGAATGCAGAAATTACTGAAATTGGTCTTTCAATCAAAATGTGGACCCTGTCAGAACCTTGAGGTAGTTCCTCTGAGCCTGGGAATTCGATCCTGAATAGGGTAGATTTAAAAATCCATTTCCTATTCCCTCCACTATGTAGATCTCAAATCCTTACTATGTTAGTTCCACACTTCCAGTCTGAAGACACTCTCTCGCTAAGGCAGAAGCAAAATAGGAGAGAAATAGTCCTGTCATTCCTTGGCTGTTATCTTTACACCATCTGCCAGGCAATGGGCCTCTCTCTTCTTTGTTTCTAAAAAAGCTTGTGCCTGTCCTTGGCCATTTGCACAGGTGCTTCTGGCCTTTTAGTCTTTTATTTCAACCTGTAATGTATTTTCTGCCCTTCCCATTTTACTTACATGTACTTTTTCCTCCTTTATTATGTACTTGTGCTTTTAACACTTAACTAATCAGAAAGGTTCTTGTGAGGCCTAAGCGTGGGCACAGTTCCATCAGTAGCAAAGCTCGTGTCCTTCCTTGACTAACTTGTTTGATTTCTCAGAGATTTCATTCCCTCACCTATAAAATGGGGCATGAGAATGCATGGCCCACAGAGTAGTTGTGAAGGGCAAATAGACTGGCAACTGTACAAGCTCATGGAAAGCTCTATAGGTCCTATCATGTAGGGAGCCAAGTAGTCCTGCATAGGAGCATATGTGCACAGACCACTGATTCTGGAAAGGACTGGGGAGTTCACGCAGTCCAACCCCCTCGATTGACAGATCAGGAGGCATGAAGGGACTTGCCAAAGCTCCCAGTGGAGGCACCATGGTGGAGAGCTTTGCATATTGTGGATGGTGACTTACTATCTTGACTGTTGCTATGCATATCTGATGACCTTGGTTATAGTCTTGGCTCAGCCAGTAAATGGCTACAAATTCTGTAGAGTTGAGCCTGAAATCACCCTACCTCATCCACCAGTCCACATTGCAGATTGAGCCATTCACTGCGCCCTCTGTCCATTACCTTGTGCTCCTCAACACAGTGTCAGAGACAGCTGTGATCACCCTCCCCAGACAGGCTTCCTGCTTTAGGGTTGGGTTTTTTGTTTGTTTGTTTGTTTGGTCAAGCCTCATTTGTTGTTCTATGGACAGAGTGGGATTTTTTGTTGTTGTTTTGCTGTCTGCCCTTTAGTCGAAAATTATTTCAAAAGACATCAATGAAATTGTAAATAAAGAATGGGAAATGGAAGTTGTGAGGGAAAGCTGGCATAACTTGTTTGTTTTGAAGAAAATATATAATTAGGTTAAATTGACAAGTATTGATTTAGTGCCTATGAGATGCAGGGTCTGACAGCCACTGCAAGGGATACACAAGGCAATAGAATACAACCCAAGCTCAAGGATTTAAAACACTCTAAAGGATATTTTACATACACATTATATAAATAATGATACTTTTGCCCGTGACTCCTAATAATAGCTGCAACTTCTGGAGTGTCTACAGATTGTGGACTTGATGACATATTTCATCTTATTTAGCACTACAAAGAAGCACGATTATTCCCATTTTATGGATGAGGAGCCTGAGACTCAGAGTTTAAATCTCTTGCCCTGAGGGCAAATAGACCAAGTAACACAATGAAAATTTGAACTTGCATTGGCCTGACTTCGGTTTGTAATTTTTATGAAAGTTTAAGAGATGTACTTCCTGTTATAAATTACACGTCTGAGTACACCCAGTATTATGAAGGCTGAGATGACAAACTTGCTTTCTCCCAAATTTGATTCATCCACATAATTAGGGATAGGAACAGAACTTAATTTTAGAATATCAGTTGATGGCCAGAAGGAATTGTGCCAAGAACCATTTCTAGCCTTGAATCTTCCTATCCCTGTTCTGGGTCTTTCCATCTTCAAACTATAGAGATCAAGCCTTTGCTTTAAATTTACCTTTTAAAGTACTAAAAAGAAATAGCGATTAACTAATCAGAATCCATGTATTGTCATTGAAATTTGTATGTACGACTAGTTACTACATTTTTTTTCTTGGCAGGCAACAGACATAATTTGTTTGACATGGAATGCACTGAACTGGCCAGATTTTCTGAACTAGGCACTCTTTATTCTGCCCTGCATTAGCTACCAGCTCTTTTTGGAACAAAGTCCTTTTCCAAAATAAGCCTTAGGCCTTTTCAGAAATATTCAGATTGCAATGCCCTTGTAAGTCTTTAATAGGAACTGAGAGCAGCATTATGACATTCACCCCAAATCTTAACCTTGAGGTTGTGTTGTCCTAACCTGGGTCCTGAAGACAAGAATGGGCTGGAAAACAGTATATACAACAGCCACTGTGTCCCTGATTTCCAAAAACGAAAGATGTTAGCATGTGTGGGTGACCTGGGTTTAGTCTGAGAGGTTTATTTATTTACTTGTAGATAGTAGCATACCATAGATGTTCTTGCATGGTCAGAGAAATTAGCTAATTTTTCTTCTTTAAAGAACTAGTACTGCGTGCTGTTTATAAAGATAAAATTATCTATGGGGCTGCTAAATCTAAACAGCTGTTATATAGCATTTCCTCCAGTATCAAGGCCAATCGAATCCAGTATGTGCTGTGTCATACGCCTCTGTTCAAACAAGTCAGGGGTTTTCAGTTGAATATGTGAGATGGGGACAGTGGTGACAAAATGAGACTGGGCATCTGTTAGGTTTGTTCTCTTTGTGGTTCTTTCACAGACATACTAGGAGAATTTGGCTTTTGGGTCTATTTATCTGTCTGCATAATAATGGCATTAGGCACTTTGATACTACCTACTTATTTCCCTTTTTTGGTGAAGTGAGGATTTAAGAGTTTAACTCCCTTGGTTCCCCCAATGAAAGGTTTGGCATAAACACAACTATGATTAAGGAAATGAGTAAAGTGACAGGCATTCTACCACCAGAAGGTATTTCTGAAGTGAACTAATTTTATTTCTTGATTCTCCTTCATCAAATCCATACTGAGATATGGTTTAATATTAAGCAGGCAGAATAAATTGCCTTCACTGTTCAGATGCTAATTAATTTACTTAATGAGGATTTGGTTTGAACAAAGGGGTAAAAAGGTGTTATCGGTGATTACTCCTGACATTTTGAAATAGTTCATGTTTTTAAAATGCACCTAATCCTGAATTTCAAAGACTAGAAAGAACTATGGGATGAAAGTAAATCAAAAGAGATTATGTTCTTATAAATTGTAACATATGGTGTTGTAGCAAAGCTCTACAATTTCATTGGCTTCTGAGTTAACTTTTGATCTTTTTATGGGGAAAAAATTGTGCAAGTAAGGTTTGTTTAATTTTTTCCACTTGTCCATGGTATGTCAAAGGAGAGGTAATCCTGGAAAGTTTACACTAAAGTAAAACATTGGAAAATGAGAGGAAGGGAGCTCTTATAAATATATGTTCCTATGCAACTTTGCCTGTGGGAGAATTTTGCACTAAGATATACATTTATGAGAAGAGAGAATAATTGATTCCTTGGTTCTAGTCCTTGTGACTTTAATTCAAGACACTTCAAACACCTACAATGTGCAGGAATTGGTCTTGGTACTCAGGAAATCCAAAAATGAAGAAGTCAATGTTCCTTTTGCGTAACAGAAGAGACAGAGGTGTAGGCACTAAATAAAGGGTGGATTCAAGAATCTTAAGAGAAGTAGATCAAGTGATACATGTGGGAAAATAAAGGAAGGTTAAATGAGGCCTAGGTGGTCAGGGAGAGAGTTCAAGGAGATGTTGCTCTTGGTGGAGCTCTGGGAAGATGAAAGGAAATAGCGGTTCATGGTGAGCACTGAAAAAGAAACTGGATATTGAAGGGCCAGTTTGGGAAGTAATGCGGAGACTGGTGGAGCTAGAGATTAGGGTATAGGGAGAGAACGTTGGAAGGGTAACTTGGAGTCAGATTATGGGGGAAGATTAATGCTCTTCTTGGACCAGTAATTCTTTTGGGAACAAAACTTTATATGAAACTGCAGAGACTTTTCTTCAATTGCATTTGCATTTTAGAATAAGCCATACCTGATTAATGGACTTGTCAAGCAATGCTCCTTTCAACAAGGTCCATTAAGGCACCCAGGTATTGCAAAGTCTGGGCACTTGAGCAATGGGTCATAGCTATGAAATAGCAATTACAGTTCAAAGCAGCCATGGAAGTCACCTTTTAGTATAATCGTTTCAGTTTCTTATTGCTGCTAACATATTATCATAAACTTAGTGACTTAGAACAACACCAAGTTTACTCTCTTAAAATTCTATATAGGCCAGCAGTCTGAAATCAGTTTCTCTGGGCTAAGGTCAAGGTGACCAAAGGTCTGGTTCCATCCAGAGGATGTGAGGGGACGCTCCATTTCCTTGCTTCTTCCAGTTTCTAGTGGCTGCCTGTGTTTGTTGACTTGTGGCCCCTTCCTCTGTCTTCAAATTGAGTCACTTCAATCTGTGCCTCCATACCCATCTTGCCTTCTCCTCTGACTGACTCCTGGGTCCCGTTTATAAGGATAGTTGTGATTACCTTGGGCTTACCTGGATAATGCAGGATAATCTCCCCAACTCAACTTAAAAAAAAAATCACATCTATAAAGTCCCTTTTGCCATATAGGTGGCCTTTATAGTTTTCAGGTATTAGGATGTAGACATATTTTGTCATTACTGGCACATTATTTAGCCTGCCACAAACCTATACAGATAAGAGTGTTCAGGCCTAGCTCAATCTAAGGCCATGTAAAGAGCTAGTAACAAAGCGAAGCTTACAACTCACTGCCCCCGACTCCCGGTTTTCTTTCCACTGCACCACGATGCCAATTTTTCCTACTTTCCATGAAGAATCAGGGGTGCTTTTCGAAAACTTAGATCCTAGCCAACTGAGACAGGGCATGGCCAGGAGCACCCAAAGTGTCCTTAGGGGTGCAGTGTTACTGAGCAAGGACCAAGTTGAGAGAAGAATCAATGATCTTGTTAGGACCAAAAACTGCTGGGGAGCTGTTCTTTCATCGAATGGAGAAGGTATGGGTGGAGGGAAAAGAGAAGTATACAAGAAAGGAGAAGACAAGAGGGTAGAATGTGGAGAAGTTGTAGCTGAAGTAGAGTCAAAAAGAAAGAAGATAATTATGTATATCCTATAATAATGCCACCCTTCCCTGTCTCTTGAGATATATATACATATATATATATATAGTTTCGGAACCTAAGTGTAACCTGCAACACTTTCTCTCCATTAATACTTCGAGTTTATCTTTTATCATAACTGTATTATATTGTTTCTTTATGCATTTCTTACTCACAACTTAAGTTCTTTACTGATTCATCCTCTTGGATATTAGATTCCCTAGAGAGTAGAAATAATTTCCAACTCTTTGTACACCATAGAGCACAAATAGATGTTTTATAACAGTTAAAATATTTTTAATGATGATATACAGAGTGTATCACACTAGTAGCATTAGCATTTTTTCTTTGAAATGTTCTTGAAAAATTCCAACCTCATTTTGTGCTTTAACTAAAAGAGAGCTTGGGGCTAATATAAAGGGCATAGTGTTTTTGAAACTAATAAAGAGAGTGAAGATTACCACAAAACAGCAGAAGCATATTGACATTAAGTTGGAAAAGCAATGCAAATGATGAAATGGAACATTTGAGAGGAAAGGAAAGTTTTAAAATGGCTTCTAACTATAAATAGAAGAAGGAAAGGGGAATGTAAAATGCTTCCCCATTATTACATGACAAAGCATTGTTGATCAATGATACTAAAATAGAAACCTAAAAATTTTCATCTTTACCCAAAAAATGGTCTAAAGAAAGATTCAGACTACATATTAATTAGAAGAGAGGTAAATCAAATTGAAAAAATATGGAACATATTTACTTAGAAATATTGAGTATTTTTTAAGTTAATGTTTCTGTATTATAATTTCCTAGTTTCTCCAAGGTAGACAAGATTTATGCTATTGTTAATAGATTTCAATACACAATGGATAGTTAATATTATTATTATTAATGTGCTATGATTAAATTAATATTAAGTTAATTAAGATGGTTGAAAATATTTTGTTGAGAATATTATGCTAACCAACACAGAGTATGTCAAAATTAAAGTGAATGTAGTATATCACAATTTTTATTTTGAGCACTTTATTTCAGGAAAATGCCTGAAAAACCTACTCAGATGCTCTCCATTCCTGCCCATGGCAATTTTACCTAATCTTCAAGGCCCAACGTAGTGACCACCTCCTCACAAAACTATTCCTGATCCTTTAAGTCATTTGTGACTCTTTCAAATTACAACATTTTAGGTAATCCACGTTGTCCTCATAGTTACATACTGAATTTAACTAAAATTATTCTGTTAAGTCTGTATTATCTACTAAATAATTCTTCAGAAGTTGAGTGTCTATTCATTTTGCATCTTTGTATGCCTAGTAGTGTATTGCCTATAAGTAAACAATATAGTACAAATAAATAAATATAGATAACTATAGATAAATATGCATAAATCAATGTAATGTCCATTCTATTCCAGTGACTCAGAATTACCTTCATGAAATCCTACTTGCTCCACCTACTAAATAAGTTCCTCTGGGTTTGGGGGTGGGATCTGCCAATCTATTATTTTTAACAGACTTCCCAAGTTATTCACTTATAGGCAGCCAGACCCTGGCACCAGCAGCAGTTTGGGAGTCACCCATCAATAAGTCAGTCAGATAGAAAGTTCATCTGACTGTGTGCCTGTAAGGAATGTCACTATAAGTATGCATAATCAGCAGAGAACGGGTAAACCACTTTGGGGGAAAAAGAATACATGAATCCAAAAGCAAGAAATGGAATATGTCTATTGCAGGTGAAATGGGTTGGTAATTCAGGTAAAGTTAATCTTCTGTGGAAAATCCAGGCCAGCTTTTCCTAGCAAGTCCAGCATACCCAATGGTGATTTAAGTTAACACCACTAACTAGCCTCTAAAGTGTTCTCCTGTTCTCCATGAACCATCAGAATAATTACATGTTATTCTTCCTTTCCATCAAGACCTGTTACAATAACTTTATCTGCATGTCTACTCATTTAGTTTTACAGTGATTACAAAGACTACCCTTGAAATTCTAAGTACCAAATCTTCACCCCATTTTTCATGTTGTCAATAGCTTCCTAGAGGGAGTTTTCATTAAAAATGAATCCTTCTACTTGAATTCTTCTCAGCAACATAATAATATGCTAGTAAAGGAAAAACTGCAAAGCCTCGAAGACAAAGCAGGCAGAAGATAAATCTGGAGATGAAAGATCTCAACATTTTTGAGAGATGGAAAGAGGATGGAGAAGTGGAAACTGACTCAAAAGAAAGGAAGAAGCCATAACTTAGAAGGTCTCTAAAATAAAGCACTAATGAAAAGTGAGCCTATTCCCATGATAGAATCCTAAGAGGCCTAGAATGAGAGACAAGTTCTGCAGAGGGTGGGAATTAAAAACAAGGGAATTGGTTGTAAGTCATGCTATTGAGTGATCGGACCCTTAGATCTCTTTCTGTGCCAAAAATAACCTGTGATTAACCTACATCTCCACCAAAGGCAGGAGATGAGGTTTATTCTCAAGCAGCCTTGAATGGGGAAGACTTCAGACATGGGGGCCTCAAGAAGATGGTGAGATGTAGGCTGGTCATAGAAAGACTGGAAGAGTCTGCATATTGAACAGGAAGAAACCCCTCCCTTTTCTGTTCTATACCTGTCTTCCAGATATTCACCTCTCAGGCAGAAGACAGAAGACTCCTCTTTGAAGAAAACAAATGTCACACAAGAAGAGATTTCCGCACCCTCATGTTTGGGGTTCTTACCCAAAGTATCTGCCTCCCATCCCGATTATTCTACAATGAGTCTCATCAATTGATAAGTTCTGTGCTTACACACAGAGCTTTTTTGTGCCTTGTTCTTAAACATTCACTAGTGGCCAAGGAACATCCAATGTTTCAGAAAAGCCTCCAACACAAAAGAGAGAGAGATTCCAAATACATACACAGAAAAGAAGAAATATTAGAAATTCAGAGCATTTCAGGAATAGCTTTATATTTCCATTTCTTTCTTATCTGCCTCCAACAAATAAATCATGCTCTGCCGCTCTAGCTTGCACAGCTGTGAGGCCTTCCACATGGGCCTAAGTGTGTGGTGCTGCCTTCTTCCAACCCACTCTGATGTCGAGTGAAATCTCTGGAAATGTCTCTGTTCCCAGAATTCCATAGTTGAATTGCTGAAGCTCTGAATATCCTCTAAACAAAGAAATTTCTCTGGAGGTGAATTTTTGAACTTAAAAATACTCAGAATGATTAAAATGAAGGCTGATGAAGGATGCAATGAAGAGTGGAAATACACTCTCAAGATATATCTTCAAGTAATAGTCTTTAATATTTTTCAGGTTTTAGAGGAAATAAAGGAGAGAAAAACTTTATTAAATTTTTTTTTGTACATATCTTTCAGAAGTAAGCATTCTGTTTTGTGAGCCATTAAGTGCCCAATAAAAGACAAAATGTTCTTTAGGTATAAATGAAAATAAGGAAAGCTTCTAAATCCACCTACGTTTTTTTCATTGTTCTTTCTTCAAAAGTCCTAGTTAAGTGTAACTTGTTTTCTCATAAAATCAAATTCATATTTTAACTCCTGAATATTGCCTATTTAGTCAAATATCATAAATCCTTCAAAATGGTATAGCAAGATGTATTTTCATGATGCAAAACACATGATCATAAATCAGACCATTGATTTTTCTAATTTTAATCCACTAGTTGATTATTTTGGCTATGGCTATATGTCCCCAATGCAAGCTGGTGTACTTTATGGCATGGAGGTGATTTTCAGAGGAACATAATATCAATGATTAATTACAAGGAACTATTACATTGAGATAAAGCTATATGATTTTTAAATTCTTTTCAGTCCTTTTCTTAGTTCAACAATTTTTTTGAAGCCAACTTTTGTTCATCTCCCTTTATAAATAAAGAAAACAAGCCTTGGGCACTGAGGCTTTCCTGCATCCCAGCTAGAATTACAGCCACATTGTCATGTTACTTTAAAAAAAAAATTACCTCTTATTTATGACAAATGATATTGGTATTTAATTGATGATTATTATAGTCTAAGAATTACTAAATTTACTACAACATAGGTGGTACAAAGATATGGTACATGTTGGGCATCTGGTATATGAGTGATAGCACAGGAAACATTGGTTTGAGGAGGTGCCAGGTTTGAGTGTTTCTCAAGCTTGACTAGTTGGTTGATTTTTTCCCACTGAATCAACCAAGTCAATTGGTTATTTGATGTAAGGTAGCATAGTCACTGGTGATTACAAACATGTGGCATATTAATAAAATGCAACTGGTCTTGAGGAACTTAGGTCTAATGGAGGTTTTCAAGGAAGATAAAATCTTTCTACACTCTGAAATAAATAAACATACATGGTATCCCCCTGTCTACCTTTAGACTTAAGGAAAGTCCCTGAAAATTGGTCTCTTGACATCAACAAGATCACAGAAATGGTGTCATTGAGAAAAAGCAATCTTGAGATAGGACTTGGTACAAAATAATCATAAACACCAAGAATTTTTGCATATTTAAAAAGCTTATTATCTAAATGAAAATATTAAAATGAAAGAATCTTATAGAACCTCTAAAGCTCACCACAAAATATACACAAGATCCCCCTTGTACCTCAGATATTTGGGAAACATTTAGCTTCTCAAACATAGTTGCTTAACTATTTTTTTTCTAATTTCTTACTCTTTAAACCAAGAATCCCCAAATAATATTGTCCCTAATGCTGAGATGAAAGAGTAAAAACTGTCTTCCCTGACTATATCTACACATGTGCTAATAAACCATACTATGAATTATTTTCACTATGAGTCGTGACTGTAAATAGTAAACATGGGTCCCCCGGCAGGTGCTGATGGGCTAGTGGGGCAGAGAAAGGAGGGTGGGACAACTGTAGGATAAGACAGGAGATGACTGGGGGGCTTAACTGCATAACTCACAATTATTGAATGAGGAAAACTTCTCCTCAGTAGGGGAGTAACAACAAAGTCCTAGAAGCAATTTTGATAGAGTGGGTGTTTTAGATCACCCCCAAACCTTTATTGAGAATATGCTCTGCACCAGTGGCTGAAAGGCACAAAGATAAATGTAATAATAATAATATTAGTAACGACAATAATAATAGTTTGTTATAGAAAAACATCTTGGCAGAAGATTGGAGGCAAGCAAATTGTTACTATACAATGGATTAATTGGTGTAATAGAACACACTGGGAGCAACTAGAGAGGAAGAAATTAGTTCTGCCTGGGGAATTGAAAAAGCATTTGTAAAGGAAATGAACTTTATCTGGGCTTCGAATGATAAGTGGAATTTTACCAGATGGAAAAGATGAGAAATATATTCCAAGAAGTGAGCATAACATGACAAGGCATGATGACATCAAAGAGCATAATGTGTTGGGAAGGGTGAGAACCTTCCATGTGGTCGGAGTTGGGTGGGTAGGGAGAGGATTGAAATAGGGATTAATAGAGAAAATGCTTGGAAAGACATAGAATGACTGATTTGTGAAAGGTGATGTATGCTATGCTATGGTATTTAAACTTCATCCTATAAGAAATTATATTAAGTAAAATAGTACAGTTCAGATCTTTGTTTTTAGGAGTATCACTTTGGTAACAGGATAGAGGTGATACATGAGATATGGTGCAGGGAAGGTAAGGAGAAGACACCTCCAACAGAGCTTGCATGGGAAGATGGCCTAGGAGTAGGACGTTTGGAGTGAATCATAGAGAACCTTGGAGGCTAGACTGAGCAGTTGTCACTGAGTTCTGCAAAAGCAGAAACCAGCAATGTTGCTCTTCATGAAGACTGATCTGGAAAAGGTCTTGGAACAGATTAACATAGAGAGACCCCAGCGCCTGTGACACTGTTTACCATCTACAGTGATGGCTTGGGCAGGAGATGCAGCTCACACCATGAGTTGCCACCCCACCATCTGTTTCTTCCTTCCTGACTCCTCATTCTGTTCTGTTATCCTCCCTCCTTCTCTTAGCTGTGATCCTCAAAGAGGAAGCCCCATCCCCTTACAGGAGGATGAATCTGCTCTAAGATAGAGTCCATTTCTTACCAATGAGTTGTGAAGGAATCCTCTAGGGGTCTTCTGGGAAATACCCCCTTTTTTTGGGAAAGGGAAACACAGGAAGAGATCATCTCTTCTGCTGAGCGTTGTCTCCATGTGACACTTGGAACTGTCATGCCACCATTTGCTATGATAAAAGGAGCTTGTCTGTGGACAAAGCAAATGTCCAAATTACCTGATTCCTTGTTGACGTTCTTGAGCTACTGATTTAAACAAACCTGGATCTGCCTTCCCTTCAGATATCTTAAAAGATGAGCCAGTTTGGGAAAGAGGTTAATCAACCAGATTTTATACATTCACATTGAGTGTGAGGTGAAGATGTCTCCAGATAAATTTCAGGGTTGACATGCCAAGAAATGAGACCAAAAGCTAAACACAGTTATTTTTCTTGCTGTAGGCTTGGAGGAATTTTTTCATTATGAATGCTTGCTCCTTACTGAATTTTCTCTTAATAATTATTGATGTCTTCATAAATATAATTGAGGCAATTTATATCAATAACAATAATGAATAACACAATGTAACAAACAATTTCCTACTTGGGAAATTCCATTAGTGCTTTCACAATACTAATGTTGATAGAAGTGTTTTGCTGTTACTTGACTTCACAGAAATGTGTCCATGTGCACTGCAGTATGGCAGAGGTTAAGGAACACAGACCTGGGCTCATATACCTGATCCTCCACTGGGTTATCATTTGGCTCTGGCAAAGTGGCTTAATTACCAAGAACCTTAATTTGAATAAACTTTAAATGAGTTTCATAAAATGTACTCTGCAGGATTTATGCTTAGTTATGGTAATTACTGTATGCACCCATATTTTCAAAATTGCATTGACCTTTGTTCTTGAAGTTTTCCAAATTGTCATTTAAAGATGATGACAACCTATCCATGATTTCCATTTTGGTTTTCCCCTACCAAAGTCAGTGCTATCTTGAGAACCCTCAGGTGCCAGGAAGGCAGAGTTGCAAATATGTTTTTGAGCTCATGGGCCTGGATGAAGATATTTCCATTGGCTGGTGGGGTTACTGTGTCAAAAGTGCAGGCACAACCAACTGACTTTCTCTCCCTCTTATTGCAGAATGATTCAGAGCTCTGGAGAGAGCTCATCTCTTCAGGCTCTGCAGCTTGTTGACAGACTGGGACTTAGAGGTGTTTCCAGATGCATGGTGGGCTTGAGCCTCCAAGGACTCCAGTTCAGCCTGCCAGAGATGCCACTATCGGGATACTGGAATCTCTTGCAACTCATATTAAATATATATTTTCATTTGTCATTTGTCCTTGTTTGTTGTATGCATAGTTCCTCAGGAACCTCATTAGGAGGAGTTAATGAGGCCAACACAGGATGTGGCATTCCTCCTTGTGGTATTAAATAATCTCATACTAAGTTTCTCCCAAATCTTAATTAACAGGGGTACATTAGAACACTCCACAAATATTTACTGAGTACCTACAACTTGCCAAGCCCTGATTTATGCTGTCATAAATCTTTCCAGGTTTATTTCAATAGAGGCATTTATGTTGAGAAAGGTAAGTTGCGAATTCTCTTAGGATCCATTAAACTCATCACCATTAAGAAGTTTTCACTTGTTGGACCATCAACAACGCTAAATCTAGGTTCTTGGTCTATAAATTTATGAAGGCAGAAACTTAGTAACCAGTAGACTAGGAAAAAGTGCTATGACTATTTCCATCCATAGTGTCAGAGATTAAGAACATTTAAATAAAAAGACCACATCTGGAAAAGTTGCCTGGGCTCCACTTGTGGCTTGTAACCCAGCCGTTTCACCCGTCCAAGGGTTTCCAGTGGCCAGGTGCAGCCAGAGCCCGGCCTGTTTCTGACGATCATGGCCCCAGGTACTGACACCCATCTGGACACTGTCCCTGAATAAGCAGGGCTCTTGAGGTCATTCTTTTTAATTTAGTGACGACATATCCTTAGTTAGGAGATGTTTTGTTTTGCCTTTTATTGTGTTGCCTGATAATTATGGATGCCAGTTTCTCTGACATTTGGCATCAAAAATGTTTCCACTTGTGAAGCTCAAAATGTTGCTTTATGGCAAGAAATTCATTGTTTAAGCTCTGAAATATATCAGAAATAGTAGGTCATTAAATAATTCACTATTTTTTTTTATAACTGTTCCTCTAGGGTGGGGGGAGGGATAACATATTCAGTTAATTTTTTTCTTCCTGGGAATAGTCCAGTAAACACATGCACAAATACACACACACAGTGGACACACTCATGTATAAAGAAGAAAAACTTCAATATTTATGTCCCAACCCCAATTTTGTACTTTGTGGGTGGACTTGGGTTTGCCTATTATACACCCTTGGAATTTGGCCTTAAGATGAGGAAAGTAGAGGAAGATGAGACTGAGATATGCATTTGATTATCTTCCTCCTAATAAAAAAAAAAAGCAAGTATGTATAAACATTGTAACTGCTCTATGAAATAAAGGAGCTGAATAATGCATATGGAGGTGCAAGTCTCCATTAGCAGGGAGATAGTCTTAGCTGAGTGGGATTCTTTGCTTTTTCTTTAGCCAGGGTTTCATACTGAATATTAATATTTTGGACCAGTTCCTGGAAAATTGCACAGAAGCAAATCTGCTCCAATAATTTATTAAAACATTGTGTTTATATGAAATACTTAACTTCCTGCTAGTCGCCTCCTAAGTGTGTCCCCTCCTCAGGAAGCCTTCCTTGCCCACACTAACACAGTGCCACAGAGTAAGCATAACATGTAATTGTGCATTTTCTAGTAGCCACAATTAAAATTTCTTTAAGTTAAATTAATTTTAATAATATTTTTATTTAATCCAATATATCAAAAATATTATCATTTCAACATACAATTAATATAAAAATATTAATGAGATAATTTACTTTTTTTTCTTATACCGAGTCTCTGAAATCCAGCACCTCTCTTCACAGGAAATCTCAGTTTGGACTCTCCATAGTTTAAATGCTCAAAAGCCACCTATGACTAGTGGCTACCGTATCGGAAGTGCAGACCTAAACTAACCCCAACATAGAGTCATTATCACACCACCCTGGTTGATCATTATTGTAACACCTATTAGTGTTTGCAATTTTCTTATTTGTTTGTTTACTCATATATTATCTCTCTCTCCATCCCCTATCTACCCCCTGCCCTGAAATGAAAATTCTTAAAGGACCAGGAGCTTCAATTTGTTCTTTGTTGTATCCACAGAGCTTAGCATACTGCCAGTTTTTGATAAATGTTTATTGAAAGTTAAATGAGTAAGAAACCAGTGTGCTGTTAAAACAATGAATTTTTGTGTGGCTTCTTCTTTCTTAGTCTTCCTCCCTCATGCTTTGTCCCAGATAGATGGGATAATAATAATAAGCACCCATATGTTGCTCCCCTTCCCCTACTTTACTCATGCCCCGTTGAAGTCCTGTGTTGCCTGTAGCCTACTGTTTTTCTGCCATGGGGTTGGCTCATAAAGAGAAAGCACTGCCAGTCCACCTTAAAGCTGCTTTCAGCTCATACATTCAGCTAAGCAGGAGAAAAAAAGGCAAACATCTGGACTTTCACTTCTTTCCCCTACTAACCATTATAGGATTATCTCAGAAGGTAGTCAGGCTGTAACTTGTATTTATTATACTGTGAGCCAATGGGAAGAAAAACAGGATCTGTGACCACATATAGGCCTTGGAAACTGCCTAGAGGCCTGGAGTCCTGCATTGTCCCTTCATTGTTGCTCTCCAGGTGATCCAGTGTTGCCTGCCCCTGAAATTGTGTGTGATGGTGGTCAAGGGTCCCAGATTTGCCTGTGCTCATTTCCTCTACCTGTAAAAGGAAAATAACAATTATTGCTTATTTCCAATATAAGCCTGTAGAGAAGATAAGCACAGGTACCTTAAGCTCAGTAATGAGCCTGAGAAGCATTGCTGCACGTCATACAAAGCAGTGGGCATTGCCTCAGTACCTAAGAGTCTGCTTTAAAATCAGGTATCACAATAAAAACGATCAGAGTCTTGGAGGGTGAGTCAGTATTATAGGCAAAAAGGTAATGGGATTTGAAAAGAATTCTTACTCATTCTACAGTCAGAGAAGTCTGTAGAAAGGAGAAACTTTCTTTAGGTTTGTTTTGACATTGAATTGCATTAGCAAAAATCCACTCCTAGTGAGACTGAAGGAAGAGACAGTTGACTTGATTCAGCCCCTCCCCTTCCCACCTTCTCTTTCTCTCTCCTGTGTATCTTTGGAACTTTACTCCATGTTAAACCTGGCTCTGGATTATCTGCAAAGCCAATAGAAGGGTTGCCAAATTTAGGAATGTTGAGTCTTCAATTCAGAATTCATTCATTAAAAAAAAAAAGTCATTTTGCATATACTATGTGTAAAAACACTGACATGCAAATATAAATAAGACCCTCAGAGGGGCTTCCATTTTAGCAGTTGGCATATTCATTAAACAGCAATTTCTGTAATTAATTATTCAACAGCAATTGAAATGAGTGCCTTGAAGAAGAACCAGGTGGCATGAGATTTTATGGAGTCCTGATTAAGTCCTCCCACCAATGTATCCTTTCAGCTAAATTCTGAAAAAGGGGTAATATTTAGTGAGTGAAGTGGGATAGGAAGCTTTTTGGAAGACGGAGCAGCAGCTGTCAATGTGCTGAGGCAGGAGGAACCTGGCATAATCAAGAGAAGGAGCAATGGCCAGGGTGGCCCAGGTGCACCCCCTGGGGCTCCCCTATAAGGTAAGGTTAAGGGAGCAACCATAGCCCAGAGTCTCTGCTGTTTTCCCCAGCAGGGCTGATAGTACCGATCAAGTGTTCCTCTCCATTCGTTTACCTGATACTTACATATTTAGCACCTACGTGATACGTAAAGCCCTCAAAGCTTGTGTCTTTCCCATGTGCCATAGCAGACACACAGATCCCTGTATTGCTGACAGTCAGATTCCCCCTGCTGAGTCATCTGCTGCAGTTACACACTAGCAGCACCAGGGGGCAGAAAGCCTTCTCCTGCGCTTGCTTTGTTAGACCACAACGTGGGGAAAAGCACACTGATTGTGACCTAAAGTGTTGACTGAGGAATTAGCAAATGTGGCTACTACCAGGGTCTGCATCTAATCTTAGCTGAACATTACAAAAACAAATTAACAATACTCTTAGTGAGTTTATTGGGTATGGTTTAATCCACTCTGAATTAAACCAGGGAGACTAACTAACATGTCTTGAAGCTATACAGTCCCATGATGATGGCTAAAAAAAAGGGCTGTTTGAGGGGACTTCTCAAAACCTGCTACCAGGAAGCAAGAAAGGTCACTTTTCAACTCTCTTCAAGACTGTGTCTACATTGGAATGAGAGTTGGCAGGAGACCCTAAGAGAGATGTAGAAGGTTTTAAATATGCAATTGTATTTGGCCAATGCAATTTGAGAGTTGGTCTGCTATTAACTGGAAGGTAATGCTCCTTCTTGACATCAGTCTCAGCAAGTTTGTGCTAAACTTTTGGCAGCTATGTTTCCACCACATGGTAAATAATACCTCTGGGGAAACAGAAAAATAGACAAGGCTACTCATTACTACAAATTGGTCATGGACTGGTAGTATTAGTCTCACACCGATCATGTCTGACTGATTGCTGCAGATGGAAGTCTCATGCCAGCCATGAGTCAAACCAAATAATTAGCAGATGTCACCAATACCAATCTGTTAAGGTTTAAAAATGGAACAAATGAATCAGCAAACTATTTAGGAAGATAAGGCTGTGTCAACCATTCTGTCATCAAAAGCCTTGTATGGACAATGTGGGCAATATGTAATCACAGTTCTTCAGCATGGCCATGGAAAAGAAAAATGGAAATCTATAGCTCAATATAGGGATACTGGAATATTGACTGTGTTTATAAATACCATATTATATAGATATTTAAAAAATCTCAAAACAATACTTAAAATGAATCAGTACAGCAATACTTCCCTGTTATTATTATCATTGTCAATTTAAAAGCAAATGACACTGTTTAAGGCATGACCTGTTTTTTCTGAAAGTATATACTTGGATAATAGAATACACATATTCATGGATGTGAGAAACATACAAGTAATAAAGAAAAGCCTAACACAGGCACAATTAAAATAACAAAGGATGGTATGATTTAGGGAATGTTAACAGACATACTATATGACAGACACTGTGCTAGGCCCTTTTTAAACATTACTATGTGTATATTTCAAAACAGCCCTATAGCTTGAGTTTGCTATTATCTCCATCTTAAGATAGTCTTGGATGGGTGGAGTAGTTTGTGTAACAAGCTGTGGGATCACATGTGCAAGCAGGTCTGTCTGACTCGGCAGTGGATACTGATCACCCAACATCTGTCCCTCTTCCTATCAGCATCTCTATTTCCTTTGAGGATTTGCTTCTCCCCCAGTGGGAGTAATCTTGGTAGGTCCAAGATTCAGCTAAGCTCTTCTTCAATGAATGCGAAGAGGCCTAAGAGTAGCCTTTGGCCAGATTTTTCCTGCAGGAAGAAGTATCTGAAGGCAAGGCTTCCAAGATCTAAGCCTGGTTGGAGTTTCTCTCTTCAATTCTGATGCAAGGAGAGAAGAAACTAGCCAGCCCCGAGTCCCTGCCCTGGTTCCTGTCCTACTTCTAAACCTGCTTCTGCAGATTTCTGTCAGTTTGGTGTGTTGTACTCTCCAATACCCTTCTAATAAGTTGAACCAGAGTTGCATTTGTCGCTTGTAATCGAAGAACCTAATACCTCACAGTAAGGGCATTTTTAATTCCTCTGACCCTCAATCATGTCAAGATAATATATAGTTTTATTTTTATTTCAAATACTGAAATAACTTCAGAAATAAGAGATTAGGTAGAAGTCCTTATCATAAGTAGAATAACATACCAATCGAGGCAATGTTGACCCTTCTTTACCCTGTAATCACTATACAGAAGTTCAATGTATGGAATTTATTATTTCTATGTAACAATAGCTCATTGCCCAGCTAGATTAGAATTTTTTCTTACATTATCACCTTTACTGTTTTCTAACAAGACTGCTTCCCTTTGTAATATAAAAGTAAACTCTAGCTGCTGTGTTCAGATTAGGCCGATTTTGAATTTCTGGGTAATGTACAATAATTGCTCTTAATAATTGAGTCCTCGTCAGGTGCTATAAACTATGCTAAACTCTTCACAGACAGTAACTGTATGTGGTAAATACTATTAATCCCATCTCACTCATGAAGAAGCAGAGGCTTAGAGAAACAAAGTGACTTTCAAGCAGTAACGTAACAAGAAACCATGAAATCAGCCCATGAACCTGGCCTGTCTGAGCCCAGAGCTTTACATCCTCTTAACAGTTTCATGTGGAAAGCCAGGGTTCCTGCTCCTCACGTTTCAACACGGCTTTCATTGTCAACAACTCACAGACAAGAAGACTAAGCATAAGAGGAGTGCTTGCCACAGTTCACATAGACAATAACTGAGGCAGTTTGCAGTGATGGGATCTTTATCATTCTGGAGCCACCCATGCACTGAGCGACCCCCACCTGGGAGGGTCCATGGTGTGTAGATGAAACACAAGGAAGTTATAGCATGTGGGTAAAATGATTCTGACTCTCCCAGTGCACTGCGTGCTTCCAAGAATGTAAAGCACTTTTACCAACCACCTGGATGCTTCAAGCCAGTTGGGCTCAACAGTAAATAGCTCAATAATTGTGTGCTGGATCAATGGAGCCCACCTTTTAAAACATTAGTCCTCATCTAAGGATCTTTAGCAAAACATGAAATTCCAGAATGGAAAGAGAATTTAAGGGTGACAGTCCAATTTTTTTTTTTCATTCCCCTAGGGAATCTAAGGGGGAAATAGATTGGGAGACTTACCCAAAGGCCCAGAGTTTCTGAGTCACAAATTGGGAGCTAGGGTGCTGGGCTCTAGATTCTCAGGTGAGTGCTCTTTCCACAACAATCAATTTCCTCCCCTGGGTACTATTTAAACATAAAGCGCAAATTAGCTCAAGAGAATATCTGATTAGATAATCAAGTTTCCTCAAGTCTCAATTCTTTAAGAATCATTTTTATGTGAGGGCATTTGCCTACTGAACAGATCCTTAATATATGGAATAAGATGCATTTTAGGCTTGCTTAACTTGGAGCGCGAATGTTTCATGGTTAAATAACGGAATTTTTGCAGACAAGGAGATAGTGTGATGGTAGTTGTGGGCGGAGAAGAGATGAGGGCTGCCCACTCACGTTTCCACTTCTCAACATTTTCTAAAACTACAGGGTATTCCCCTTGCTCTTAACTCACTAAGTGATCGCCCCCTCCTTTATGCCTCCCTCTGCTAAATAATCTTAAGGAGATTTTGATTGGCAGCTTTCTTCAGGCTCCCACGCAGTATGTGAAGCTCTCACCTCCACCCCTAAAATACACTTTCTCAGCCCTTGTGTTCGATGTGTCTTTTTTTCCCATTGCTTGCTCACACTGAGATAGGAGTGTTACCAATTCCTAAATGACCATGCCTTTGTTCTTCACCTTGTATAGCATCAAGCACTGTGACAACGGAAAAAGCTAAGGATGAAGGCGAAGTAGCACAACACAGGCCCATAAAACATCCTAAGTATCAGAAGTCAGTCTTTTCATTCTTAAAAAAGTGCAGCGCTGGTAAATATGTCAGGTGAAATCAAAGGGCTGCATGTCGTTTTTCTTTCTCCCTATCATGTCTTCTAAAAATGGGAGGCCCGTGAAATGTAGTCTGTAACCCACCACGGGATGGACGGGGACTTGGGCTGACTCGGTTCAGGCTGTGTGTGCTCTTTAGCCCCGTGACACGCCTACAGCCGCCGGATGGGAACACTCTGGACCGGGACCAGCTGGTTAATTTTTGCTGCTGCTGTCAGTAACTAAGGCTACAGATGCCTGTCCTTGTGTTTTTGTCCCCCGTCTTCCCTGGCCATTTTTGAATGAATGTACAGATCTTTGGCTATTCTGCCTCTTCCTCCCTCACTTTTTCCAGCCACCACAGAGGAGATATCGTTAGTCAAAAGGCACTGGCCTGCCACCTGTATAGAATTGCTTCTGACTTTAAGTCCAGACGAAAAACACTTAGAACTGGAATTTTTAAATGATAGCTTTTGCTCTGATGCTTCCCTCTAGCACTCACTAGAGACGACCGACAGATGGTTTGCAACTTAGCACTGTGAGCAAAAGTTGCCTGGTTTTGCATTTTGACCATCAAATATCAGGGCCTGTGTTGAGCCAAGATTTCTTGAATCGGCTCTTGGGGCTGATTTGGTTCTTGGAGGTGTCCTACTGACCGTGGAGCCAAACAGCCTCAAAGAGCAACTCCAGGAGGAGCACCCCACAGTTCCCAAGTCCATGCAATGTTAATTGCTTCACATCCAGATGTTTTCTTCCTCAAAGCCGGAGGGGAAGAGCCCGAGAGATCGTGTTTCAGACGTTAACGTACTCGTCCAAGTTCATATAGTAAGGGAGTAAAAGACTTGGAGATGATTGCTTCATCCAAGTTCTCATATATCACTTCCATTCTGCTCATTTCAAAAAATAAATGTTAATTAGCTAACTCTGTGCTCAGAAAGAAAATACGATTGTTTAATATGATTAGACTTATCTTCCCAATTAGATTATTGGCTCTCCAGCAGGTAACAAGTCTAATATTATGTTTTCATCTTTGCAAACAATAAGAACTCCATGAGTAAATACTGATTACTACTAACAGTAAAGTGGTTTCAAAGATATGTTTTCAGCCCTGGCTACCTTACCACTTTTTTCTTTATACTCCCCTGCTTTAAAAAATTATTGAGCCAATATCTGCTCATTGCAAAAAGACAGCATATAAAATAATCATCTCCCCGTGTCGACCCCATTCCATTTATTCAAAATAATCATTGCGGTTAGGGAAGTAGTGTTCCATACCTATTTCCATGCATATTCAAACATACGGGCAGATATACAAGTTTCCTCTTTGTTATTTTTAAAGCAAAAATGGCATTATCATCCTGTGTACATTACTCTGCAGCTTTGGTTTTTCACCTAAGTATATATCCTGAACAATTTCCACGGTCAGTAAATATAAAGCATACTCATTCTTTCCAAGAGCTGCATGACAGCTTCTCTACTGAGTGTACCATAATTTACATTATGGCTGTTACATTAACTTACATAACTTACATTAATAGATGTGCAGGTTCCCACTGTACTCTAAATTTCTTGCAGTTTTATTCAACATCCTGTGTGGCTGCTCTAAAACTCAGTCCTGCTTTTATAACTGGGGTCAGTTCATGTCTAAAATGATGTCATTCCCTCCCTGGGAAAATGCTTCCAAAATGCTGAGGAATCTCTTTTCTCTGAATTAAAATACATACTAAGTTATCACTTGCATTCCCAACTTAAGTTTAGAGTATGTCTTTTCCACACACCATTATCTTTTATGTAGTATACAGTATCCAGAAAATGTCTGATCCCTATTAGATAACAGAATATTTTGAGTTTGCATAAGAATCTCCTTTTGTGATAATTTCAAATATATATATATTTTAGTGTATGATTTCTACCCCACTTTGCCATAACAACGAATAGGATTTGAGGCTGCTTTTTGCTTCTCCTGACTTTTCAGATTTGCTAATCCATCAAAATGTAAGCTCCACAGAAAGAAACTAAACTCATCTTAGAGTCTAGTTTTTTAATGTGTCCCTGGCATGTAGCATGATGACTGATACACAGGGATTGTATCAATAGGAGTTGAATAAATGTAAATTTACTCTTTTAAATTTCTCTTGCTCTGAATCTCACTTTGTGTGGTCAGAAAAATATATGTTCCAACTCACGCTGTAGTTTTCCTTTCCTGAGTGACAACAGGGGACTTAGTTCCTTGAGGCCAATTAACTCCTGACTCAATTAACTATCAGAAGTCTACTCCTGGGGACTGACTATGAGTTGCTGGGAACAGAGGTACATATTCAGACACCAGCTGAAAATACAACTTCCAGAACAACCTAGAGGGGGGAAAGTGGCTTAAAAGCTCCATAGGCATTACTTATCCTGAAGCCATAAATATATGTCTCTGTTGGTTAAATAAATTGTAGTAGAGCACTGTGCTGTCATTACAATGATGCATAGAAGAACATGAATGACATGGAGAAATGGGAGAAATAATATCATGGAGAACATGATCTTCCTTTAGTTAAGGAAATATATAGCTGCCTATTTGCGTATGCATAGCACCAAAGAACATGTACTAAAATGTTAGCAGTATCTCTAGGTGCAGTGATTCTGAGTAAATTTTTTTTCAAGTTGTTTTTTTCTTTGCTTATTTTTCTGTCAAAAATTTTCTGAAAGGAAAATGAATTGGGAGAAGTGTTTTTATGAATATTACATAACTCTTATTTGCCATCTTATGAAATCATAGCACTGTGTTCTTTTAACTCAAATAGTAGCTACAACATAATGCTTTAAAAAAGAGGGAGGGAGTAATATATATTCCTTAAGCCAGAGAACGAGTAAGCAAGACTCTCATTACCAAAGGAACTGGAAAAGTGGGCCAGGTAAAATTTCCAACAGGAAAGTGTTGATGACTGTGGCTATTATGTTGACAAGTTCTATTTGCAGAAAAATAGGTGTAATTATAAGAATTTTTGAAACTTGTAAAACAGTTTCTTTCACAAAACTGACAAGTTTTGTGTAGAAATATCTTACTTTGCTTGGAAATCTCTCACTAGTACAAAGAAGCAGGTGTGCATTGCTTGAGAATTGAGATCAGGGATAAGCAACAAGAAAATAAATCTGTAGTGAGAGATTATACATATCTCACCCTGGATGCACATGCTTTAAAGTGGAGTTCCTGGGACCAGCCACCAGCTCGTTGTGTTGCTTCCTGGTCTATAGTCTTCACTGCTTGTACAAATAATTAAACATTTACTTGTTTTTTCTAGTTCCTGATTACCACAAGCTCTGTAGTATTATATTCTGGAACTTATGGGTTGGTGTAAAGTGTCATATCAGTTCCAAATGGTGACAATTGGAAATAGCAGCAACATAGCTAAAAAATGACTTTGGGTTTTTGCAGCTTTTGTTTATGAGACCACGTCCAATTAGTGGTTTGGGAAAAATCCATGTCCTTAGCACATTCTTGGCACAAGGACATAGCTCAATCCTGGTACATGAAAGATTCCCAGGAAATATTTATTAAATGAATGAATTTGTTGCATAGATGTCCAGATAAAAACACACTGCAAATTCACACTTTCTATCTCCCTTAGCCAATTTGCATGAGGGAAATTAACTATAATTAACTATAATTAAGCCATCTCTTCTGGTGGCTCTTATATAGTTCTGCTGAAGACAGGTGTCAAGTTATTCTGATCTCTAGAAAAATGCCTGCAAATTTTGTCTCCAACTTTTATTTCCTTAATTCTATTAACAAAATAAAATGAATGTACTTAAGTCTTCACAACACCTATGCACACAAATTTTTGTAGTTAAACAGTCTGTTAACAACATGATTCTTGGAAAAAGGTGTGTGTGCACGTGCACACACACACACACAAAGCATTAACTGGCACTGAGACATAAGTAGGAAACCTCCAAAGTCTATAATAACCTGTCATTTCATTGGGAGATTTTTATGTCTGAACTTACTAAAATAATACTCTTTGTTCTCCTTCTCCTTCTCCTCTACATTCTCACTATTTTAAAGCAACTAATGAATAGAACTATACTTAGAGAAAGTGGTAAGAAAAAAAAAGGCAAGTAGAAAGGACCTGACTATTATTAAGCATCTATTGCATGCCAGGCATTACTCTAGGCATTTCTCTATATAATTTTTCTTTTAATCCTCCTGAACCCCTTGCCAGGTAGATATTAATAACACTTTCATCCATCAGGAAATATATTCAGAGAGGATAAGTACTTGCATGAGCTCAAACCACTAAAAAATGACAGACCTGACCCAAGTCTTTCTGTCTTAAAATCTTGAATTTTTCACCACACCACTGACACTAGTGCAGAAATATTTATTCCTGCTCTTTAATGCTTCTCCAAGGAAGATTGTCAGTGACTTGGAAGGTCCAGGGTAACAGTCACTGAACCCGTGCTGTCTTTCCCTAGCCTTCCTATTTGACTGTGGTGTCTAATTTTGAGCAAGTGGCCCCCAGAGCTTGAGCAATAAAAGAACTGTGATGTCGGAGACTGCACCACACTGGCTGACTCAACACTTGTCTGGGCAGCGTCCTTATTTAGTTCCCTTCCTCTTCTCGTTTTCAGGTCCCAGCCCACATCTGTGCCCTTTATGCAAGGAACAGGTGGCCTTCCATGCTTCCCCGGGATGACAGTCCACAGTGTTTGTGGTGGTTCATGCCACAGTGTACAGTACATTTTTTATTGCACCAGAGATCAGCAGGAACTTGAGTTTGGTACGAAGAGGTGCCAAGAGTTGGGCACACTCCGAGCATTTCCTTTAGCCTGGTGGCGTCTTTATTTGTGTTCCTAACAGATGTCCTAAATTTTAATACCTTGTTTATTTTTCAGTTCAACTTCACAATAGTTAACATTGTTTCTATGGTACAACTTACTTATGATAAGGTGATGATGTCAGGACTCCATTGGGCTCTTCTTTGATGTCATTTTGCACATGTTTTATGAACTTTAACTCATCTATTTTCATTTGGTACCCATGAAAAATATGTAATCTCTCTGATAGTTAAGTTCTTGGTTTTCAGGGCCACAGAGTCAGAAACAGGAAATAGGTTTAAAGGCTCATCACCATCATTGTCTCCATCTTGTTTAGTCAAACAATCTGTCTGCCTCAGGGCCCATCCTTCAGGGGAATGGAGGGTATAATCCTATTTTTTCTATCATACCCATATTTATATGTGGATACTAAAAAATTGATATTATGCAGCACATACTATTTCATATCTTACATTATTCACATAAATGTATTTCATAACAATTTCCACCAAGTAAATAAATATCTTCCTGAAGCATTACTTTTCGAGGTTGTGCACTATTCCTTTTCAGGGTGTGATATAATGCATTTAACTAATCCTCTATTGTGAGAAATTTTATTTTTTCAAATTTATCTTTGCTATGAAAAATGTTTAAAATATATTTTTGTGGGAAGATTTTTGTGCATAGCTGTTCTTTTCTCAAATTTCTTGAAGTATGGAATTACTGAGTAAAGGGTAAAAACTTTTTAAAGATTTTAATACATATTGAAAAAGTGAAGTTATGCCAGTTTCTACTTCTCCATCAGTTTTATTTCTCCCCAGTTTCTCCATTTCTGTGTTGACCTCATATTTCAGCAGCACATGATTTGGGCTCCTCTTGAAGCTCGGAACGTTTGCTCAGCTTGTTCACCCTCCTGACTGTTGAACACCTACTTCTGTAACTTCCTCAGAATAAGCATTTGTAGAGTCATAATGACTATGGGTCTTTCGTTTCCCTTACTAAATATCTGTCTGGAAAGTCAGACCATCCCACATGTGTCAAATTAATTATTTATAGCTCTTTGCTTAGCCCAGTAACATGCCAGAAAGATTCTATGGTTCATCATCGATAAGATTTCTTCTCCAAGTGAGTTTTCTAATTCTTCTCTAAGATGAACACTGTACTTTTCTTCAGATAAAATTGATGAAGAGAGACATGTAGAATTACGTTTTTATATATGAGTCATCAGTAATAGTTTTCAATTGTTTTTTTCCACCTGAAATATATTGATTTTATAGCCATTTATCAGTGGAGATGCTAGTACATTTAAATGCGATACCAATTCACTTCTTTGGAATTCCTATCTCTTCTTTATTTCCTGCCCGGTTAAAGAAATTCAGATAATATTTGTATGGGGCATATATAATTGGACAAGTGTGCTAGCCACCAGGTTACTATAAAAACATAGTCTTTGGCCTCATATTAAGAAAATAAGTCCATTCATTTGGTTGTATACACAATGTTCTGAATGGCTACTATGATTAATTAACTTTTCCATGTTAAGGAAAGAAGTTTGACCAGCTTTTAGAAAACTAGCTCTAACTAGCTTATAGTGTGAGCACATTCAGAGAACAAGTCAAGCATAAATGGAAAAAGCCAGCAACTAATCCTTTAAGGGGCAATAATGGTTTTTTAAAGGGCATTTCAGTCTAGTTAGTGAATTGTTACCTCTCTCCCTGGAAGGGATATTATTCTATATGGGAACTATAAATATTTGAATATTAACTTTTAATATTCTATTTTTGCTACTGTCTGTCCATATGTTCAATCTCTGCTGCAAATAACCTTGCTCTGAGCTCTGTATGAAGGGTGTGCCTTGGGCTTTGTCCCCATTCAGCTCTGCCATTGTGTTCGAGCAGAGCCTAGCCTCCCAGAGCTTGTTTTTTCACTCAGTTAAAAACCTTGGTAAATGCAATGGTGCTTCATGCGAGTGGACTGAGTTGAAGTTTCATAATGACCAGCACTTCAATTTTCAAGCACCTACTATGCACAATACTTTACATTTGTTCTTGAATTCTCCTGACAGTGCCGCCAACTGCCGGACAGATACTCAAACAGGCTTAAGGAGGCTAAGTCTCTTACTCAAGGTCATACAGCTGGTAGAGGCATGTTGGGATATTCAAACCCAGCTCCTCTTAAAACTCCAAAGCTATGTCCTTCTCATTGCAGGCCACTTCTGTGTGTTTTTGTGCACCTGTTTATACTGTTGTTATATGAGATACAATGGAAGGAATCTCAGGTAAATAAGGGAATGCAGAGCTCATGTAGCATTTTTGTCTCACACGTTTCTGGACACACATCTCGCCTAAGACATGTCAGCCCTTGGTAGCACAACTGATTCTCCTCTTCTCCAACCAGCTTTGAAGAAGAAACAGAGCCTGAATGTAGGGAAATTTTGCTTTCCCATCCAAACACGTATCCTTTTCCGTATTCCTGAGATACAATGCATAGAAAATGAGAAACAACAGGGGAATTAAAAATAGCACAAACATTTGTGCTCATATACATGTCCCTCATCAGCATGCACAGAAAACACATTTGTCTTGTGTGACACAGTTAATGTTAGAAAGGGCAGTAAATAAAATGGTCTGTTCTTAAATTCAGACACTGTGATATCTACTGTGGTTTGTTAGGAATGTTGAGAATGGTGATGTGGGCCCATAGGTTGAACAATGGCAAAAACACATGGGCATTCAAAAGAACATTTCTTTATCCACAGACTTTCTTTAAAATTCTGGGCAAATTGCTCATTTTGATATATTTTCAAATAGTTGCTGAAGCATTACAAGCTATTTCTTAACTTAAATATTTAATATCAGTCATAAATTCCTTGTAACTGCTGGTTCTCAGTCATCTGTCCCTTCCAAGATATGTTTCAGACACAACATTACCTAAGGAGGTCAGGCTGGGCTAGAATATTCCAAGTTTCCCCAAGGTAATAGTGCTCACTCTGTGCTAAGACCAGGACTAAGCACACTCATTTCCACACAACACCCCTTTGAGGCAGGTAGTACTATTGCACCCAAGTTTCAGATAAGGAAACTGAGATCCTAAGGGGATTAAGTAACTTGCCCACAAACATGGTAGGGAAATTGTGGACTCAGGATTCAAGCCAGGGAAGATTGGTCCCAGCAATCCGGTACTTAAACGCCAGGCTATGCAACTCAGAGAGAGTCAGGCTACTGGGTAGGAAGTTAATTTTTCAATGAATACTTTTCTGTGTTTGAAGTTACAGAAAGGGTTCCAACCAAAGTTTTATAAGATCACCTTCTGCAAAATGCTGGTAGCAAAATGAACCAAAGAAAGAAAAGAGGCTGCTTATATTAAGGCCTGTCTTCTGAGTTTATACCTAGGGCTTTAAATGGTTTTTGACTTTGGCTTCTGGCACGTGTAAAGCCAAGCAGCAAACATATTTTCCCCCCCGCATGGATCTTTCCCACACACCGTGCTGTTATATGTGGGCAGCCCCACATGGAACTCCAATACTTTTGGCTTTAAAAATATGTAGGGTTTCACAATTGCTTGGCCTTGCTTGGCCTATATCCTGGGTGGGACTGTCTGTTTCTCAAAGCAAAATGGCTTCTCTCTTTGGGAAGTTCATTGAAAACAGGCAAACCTGCTTATGTACAGACTAGTCCTTAAGGCCAGAGTTGAGTCAGATCTATCTGCCAGTCACCATGAGACAATTATGGTCTGGGCTTTCTCCAAGTCTGCCACTTCCCATGGTGCAGAGCAAAGGGAAAGTAAGAGAAGGAGACTAAGTAGTAGGGTATTGCTTAGAGATAGTTCACCATGGGTATATTTTAGCACGGGGTAGGACACATGGACTGTTTGCAGAAAGAAAGAAAAAAAGGGAGAAAAGAAAAGAACAGAAATTGTGCTAGGAAACAGGTACAATTAATCCTTCTTATCTTGCTATTGTTTCTGATGATGCTCAGACTAATTTAAGGATTCTCTGAATTTTATATAGTGGTTCTTTTATTATTTCATTTTGTTTTAATTGGGGATGTATTTGTTTCATTTTGTGGTTATTTTGCTTTATTATTTATTTCATAAGCTTGTTTTTACTTAGAAGAACCACTGTGGACAAGAAAATTCTTTAGAATAAGTGTTGTGTGTTGGGACAAGATAAAACTAAGACAGGGTGACCTGGATCGTACTCCTGGCTATCAGGCAGTGGGATGCCAGATGAGTCATAGGACTGTTACTTCTGTAAAATATTTGGGGCCATTTCAGTGATTCCAAAGCACGGCTGCCTGTCACAATCACCTAAGGAGTGTTTTAAAATGAGATGCCTGCTATAACACGGGGGGAAATTGGGGGTGGTGGTGAAATTATTTTCCATCTTAATTATGATAGTGGTTGTATGACTATGTTTGTCCTTGTCAAAATCTGAGAATGGTGCACTAAAAAGGGTGTTTACTGTAGACAAATTTATCTTAATTTTACATTTTAAAATTAAACGTTAATTAAAAAATCCCCTGAGTATTGGTATATTGAAAAAAAGGAATGCCTAGACCCTTTCCCAAACCAACCACCTGTCGAAGGTTATCAAGTCTTTAACCACCTCTGTACTTGTGAATCTAATGGGCCCCCCAAGCATTCTAAATTGTCTTGATCCCAGATTCAGGTGTTTGTCAGCTGTGGCCTGGGTGGCAGAGAGCAGTGTGGGGGCCTCTGATCACAGCATAGCCGGGCGGGCCACTTTGATCCCATGGACAATGGGGAAGGAAGGTGTGCCTAAGCACAGGATTCAGCACTCAGTTAGAGCATGTTTAAGATCATTGAGCAGAAAATGTAGGAGCAACCGCCTACCAATCACATATTAGAAACCAGTGTAAAGATAGAGGATCTTGAACGGAGAACTATATATTAATAAAAGCTGTTTTTTTCTTTAGCATTAAAAAGAAAGACACAGCACTGTGGGATGAGTCTGATGCCAATGATAGGACAGCATATGAGTGTCTAGGAGAAAATGTTTCACTGATTTGAGCTATGTGGATTTTAAGAGAGAAGAATGCATCTGCAGGACCAACAGATGTTTAAGCCCATCATAAGCCTCTGAGGGGATTCCACCTTGACATTCAAAAAAGATGTGAGGCCCTCAGAATTGGAAATGTTTACCAAGAGGACTGAGGATCCCCTGGACTCCTACTATGAAAACGAATTGTTGAAAATACTGGCTTTGTTTAAAGTTCATGGAAGAATGGTATAGATATGTTTTAGGATGTGTCTCATTCAAAGTATACTTTCTCAAGACCATCCCTCACCAACGGACCCTCGTGAAGCTGACGGCTGAAGTGACTCCATTTCTAGAGTGTAGTCATCATCCCTGGCCCTAGCTGATGGAACGTGACAGGTGCCAATGTCAGCTTGATAGGGAACACTGAATATGGTAAGACCAGAATGATTCTCTGGGGGAACCAGATCACAAGGCCACAGAGGAAGTGGGTGCAGGTGCGCACGGGAAGACAGAGCTGTCAACAAACTAGAATTAGAGGGATGCAGTAACTATAAGTAGTAACAATAAGAAGAGTAGCTGGCGCCTATGTGTGCCAAGCACCAGACGAATCCTCTCAGGTGAGTAATATCATGGTCTTGATTATAAAACAAAGAACCCAAGATTTGGATGTGCTCACATCCCTCAGGTCACACAGCTGGTGAGAGGCGGAGCTGGGAGGCCACCCAGGTAAGGCTAGTTCGGACATGTCTCCAGGATTACTCTGCCTCTTTGGAAACCTAGGAGGCAGCCACAGTGAGGAGAATGGGAGGGGTGTGCAGGAGAGGCTGGCACGTGGGGCACTGCGGGGTGCAGAGAAGGGGTAGAGCCGTGTCCCAGCTCAGAGTGCACGTGACGTTGCTGGACTCAGTGGGAGGTCTAAATCGTAAATGATCATCCTTCTTCTTCTCCCTGCCTTTATGAAGAACTAGTTCCACTGGATCTCCCTGCCTTGAAATCAAAGAATGTTGAACTTCAGTGAAGACATCTCCGTAGGGAGGGTGAGGTTGGAGGCACATTTCTTATGCAGAGGTCAGAGCAGAGAGAACTGCCTCATCACCCTCTGGTTATTATACTATTTTTCAACCATCTCACATTTAGGAAGATGAATACCTGCAGCTGATTAAAGAAGCATCTTATCCAGGGAATCTCCACAGGAGGATACTAAGCTGCCAAGTAAACTGGAATTACTCAGCAATATGCTTAGCTGAATTACTGCTGTTGAATCTCCAATTTCTTAAGATGTCTCTTTTAGGATTTTTGCCCCAGTTACTTGTGGGGCAAATGGATTTACTTGTCTATTTTTCAAAGTTTTACCTACCACTAGATCCCTTACCCGACTCATCACCTCTCTCTGATGTGAAAGAGGCACCATTTATAAGGGCTGTGGGACATTGTGATTTATAATAAAACATGTATTCTTCTGTTTTTTGCACAGAGCTCCTAAACCCCTAGGAATTTCCTACATGACAAGAGCAGTGAAGGTGTCTTCTGCATATTAATGCAGTGATGTTTGGGGAGCACCTAAACATGGGGGCTGGATGCCTGGGGAACGAATCTTGGATTAGAAGGTTGGAACTTGCAGTCGCACTCCTGACCTCCTGGGAAGTGGGGCTGGGCATTGGGTTCAATCAGCAATGGTCAATGATTTAGTCAGTCATGCTTATGTAATCAAGTTACAAAGAAATCAAAAGGGTGGGTTCTGAGAGTTCCTGGGTTGGTGAACACATAGAAATTCAGGGAGAATGGTCTGCTTGGAGAGGGCCTCTCTGAGCCCTTGACCCATACATTGCCCAATGCATCTCTTCCATCTTGGCTTTTCCTGAATTATATCCATTTATAATAAACCAGTAACATAGTAAGTAAAATGTCTGTTCTGTGAGCCACTCAATCAAATCCAAGGAGGGGGTCACTGGAACCCCCAATCTATAGCCAGTTGGTCAGAAGCACAAGTGACAACCTGGACTTTCCTATTGGTGTTTCAAGGAAGCGAGCAGCTTTGAGGACTGAGCCCTTAACCAGTGGGATGTGACACTATCTCCATGTAGATAGTGTCAAAATTGAGTTGAATTGTAAAACCCAGTAATTTGATTTAACTGCCACACACTACAGGAATAAAACATTGGAATCTTAAGCAATGTGCTTGAGTGTGCTAAATTTTTGTGAAGAAGCTGTCCTAGTATGGAAACAAAATGAGCCAGCCATCTCTGTCAGTCCCTCGTGCTGGCCAGGGAGGATCAGACCCAGGGGTTGTCCAAGAGGAGCTCAGCAGCAGGTGCATTCAACAGCTTTCCTTTCAGAAGGCTTTTGGGGAGGTCCATCTGGCAGACACAGAGGTGCCCAGGGGGGGAGGATGCACAAGACTAAATGGCAAGCTGGCCACTGTGCAAACTTCAGAGCTGTGGGCTTCTGAAGGTCAGTCTTTTTTAGTTTTCAGTGTCTGGAGAGAGATGGCTCCATTTTTGTTTGGTGTTTTTTTCAATTACACTGACAAACCAGCAAGGGAAAAATCCACTCTGGCTCACCTGTTTGTTTATTCTGCTCTCCTGTGACTTCCCAAAGGGCTTCATTAATACTGTATGACTTTAGCTCTTTGATTCCCTGAAGAAGGGTTCAGGAACCAACAACCTTTTCCTCTAATCTTACTTTAGTATTCTTCCCGAATTGAGCCACTGAGGACTTTCTGTTTGAGGCTAAAAAATATTTAAGCAAGCAAGCAACTCCAGGCAGTTTAACTCGGCATCGGAGCTGTTGCTAGGCAGGGCCGTTTAATAAATGAGCATCAGCCTAGGTTGCCAGGTTGGCACAAAGTTACAGGTTACCTCACCTGTCCTCCCAGTTAATCTTGTTATGTTAATGGGTGTGATTTCCCCACTGTGGAGACTGGATGTTCTTGGCACCTGGACAGTGCCCTAAGGCTTGACTCAGAAGTGTGTGAGAACCTGTGAGAACTTGCTTGTTGCCCAGAGGAGCTGCAGGCATTCCCTGACCAGCAAGTGGTCCCCAGTTCATAGGAATGTGTGCACCAGTGGACCATACAAGACTTGCCCCAGGAAAGCAGGTTCAGATGAACGCGGGGGCCTTCGGGGATTCCTCCGGTCCTCAGAACAGAACTCATTCTTGAAGGCACCGTGCCTTTCTGTCCCTTTCCCAAGGGAAGCATACATCCATGTTCATACCTGTGTAGGGCCCTAAATGTGGCATCTTAGCAAAAGCACTATTACATCACTGTCCACCTGAAGAAGCTTGCTCTGGAACGGGAGCTTCCTTCCCAAAATATTTATGGAGCATCTAGTCTAAACAGCACATTATGTAAGAGGGCTGGAGAGCCGGATTTAGAGCACTCCTCAGTCATGTGGATGGAGCAACCCCCAGTCACCCCAAATGGTATTTATTAATTTTCCTGCTGCCTGGGTGGGTCATCTATAACCCAAAAGAGTGCTGGGCCTCATCCTGCAATGCCACACTGCCTGGAAAGCCTGGAGCCATGCCATTGCCTCTTTGTACAGAGGTGTACCAAGCACAGGAGGAATCCAGTATTATTATTCTGGGCTTCATCTGTAAACCACAAAGTGGAGAAAACTCATCTGCTAAGAAAGTTTTATTTTCTAATTTGGGGAACAAGAAAGAATAAAGAAGCTTATTTTTGAATTGTGTTGAAAAAGTTAGGTCATTACTAAAATTTTGAAATGAGATTGTGCTAGAACAAAAAAAAGAAGAAAGAAAGAAAAGGAGCTAAGAGTAGCAGAGTTTTCTGTTGTTAACTAACTGAAGGCTTTATTTCTTCTAACCTTCTAAGATTAGAATCTAACTCCACTTCTCCCTAGATGAGACCCCTCAAGTAATTTAGTCCATAAGATTGGAGTGCAGACTAAATGAGAAAACACTTATAATCTGGCCAGCCCAGCCTGGCACTTAGGAGGCCCTAAACTGGACATACAGATTCCTTTTCTAGTCTTTTGTGCTGGGAAGTTTTTAGTGATTCTTCCAAAGGAAATACCAGTTTCTGGACTTCCTTTCCAAAAGAGCCACTTCAAACCATAAGAGAATAAAGGAAGGTCGAGAAAAGACCTTCCAAACCTTTACATTAAGAATAAACTTAACATAGTAAAAATCCTTCTCACTTATTTTATCCACCTGGGCCATCATATGAAAGTTATGAGAACTGTATCAGGATAAAGGCACATACCCTGAGTCCTGAAATTTCTTGTTCACCAGAATATCTTTGAGGAGGGGATTTGCGAGAAGCCTGAGTGGATTGTCAAGGTCACATACTCACCGAGTCACTGAGCAAGAATTGTGGTCAATCTGGGCCGCTCTCAGGTTGGGGGATATATCACTTCTGTCATAATTGGGTAACAGCTATTTTATTTAGAGCACAAATGATTAATATATTCACACACCTGGAAATGTGCACATCCATTAAGATCTTCGTGTTACCCACTTCTGTTTAAAAAACTTTTTTTATGGGTTTTTAAATAAAAGCGCTCTCTTCTGGGTTTCCAGGCTGCCTTTGCATACTTTACTTTAAAGTAAAGTAGCATGATTTGCTCTTGACTCTAACTCCGATTCTAAGGTGCCTCCCCACTACATTCTGAGCTAATTAATGACTCTGGATTCAAATGTGTTATCAGATGTATGTACCTGGATATTATTTACCCACCTTAGCCTCTGCTTCTTTTATCTAAAAAAATGATGATAATAATAGTATTCATTCTCTGTCATAGGCTTTTTTGTGAAGTTTAAAGGAGAGAGCTTAGCGTGGTGTTTGGCATCTAGAAAGAATTCTACATTATTATTGTTGTTGCCATTATTGTGATGTCAGTGTCTAGCATGGTTGTTGACTCACAGGAGACACACTAAGTTCTTAAAAATTGATTTATTGTGGCTAAACCACAGTCCTACTTATCTAACTGTAGGTTCACTTTGTGCTTTGACCTATAGGGCTGAAGGTGGCTGGAGAAGAGAACTGTGCTGTCTGGCTTTGCTTTAAGTTCCTGGTTATTAATCTCAAGTGGGCACTTAAAGCTGCCCTGCAATCATACTGTATTTCTCTAATCCAGTCATCCTCTTTCTCCCTACAGAGAACAGTTCATACTTTCTTCTCCAGTCTCCAATCTCTCCCATTCTCATTCTTGGCTACTAATCATTCTCCGATGTCAATGGGGGGAAAAAAAAGATGCAATCAAAGATTGCTCCCATTATCTCCAGATCTTGCTGCCTACCTGTTGAGAAACCTGCAGTTCTATATTCTCTCCTGTAACTAGGATGGACTGCTGTGCTCTTGGCTAAAATGCCCCTCTGCACTCAAGCACTATACCCCATCCCCTCTTGCCCACTCATGTACATTCTCCCCTCTCTCTGCATCATTGATTTTTCTCTTTCTACTGATCATGCCCATTTGGATACGAATATATTATTTTTCCCCATCTTTAAAGATTGTCTTGTCTTCTTCAATTATACCTCATTCCCTTTAGTACAAAGCTCCTTGAGAGAGGTTGACCTTATCAGCTATCTCCAATTTCTCTTCCCCCATTCTCTCTTGGACCCACTCCAGTTCGGTGCAGTCCATGCCATTCCATCCCTGCAGCAGTTCCTGTCAAGTCACTGAGGACTGATGCACTGCTGGTTCCAATGGTCAGTTCTCTGACTTCATTTTAGGACCCATCAGGAGCATTTCCAGAGTTGATCACTTCCTCTTCCTTCAAGGACAACACACATATCTGGTTTTTCATTTCCCTGTGGCTGTTTCTCCTCAGTTTCTTTTGCTGATTCCCTAATCTCTAAATGTTGGGGAGCCTTGGATTCAGACTACACATCTCTTTTCTTCACTGTCTATACTTACTTCTGATGTCCTTCCTGTTCACCACGGGAACTGGCAACAGCAGCATCTCCTGGTAGTGCTGGAAATGCTCCACCCTAGACTTGCTGAGTCAGAATCTGCATTTTAACAATATCCCCAGGTGATCCTTTTGCACATTGATTGTCTGAGATCACCCTAAGTAATACTTTCTAATTTCAAGGCTTTAAATGCTAAATTGCCTCCCAAATTTGCATCTCTAGCTAAAAAATTCCAGTGAAATACCAACTCATTCATTGGACCACCTATCAATTTTTCTACATGGATATTTTATAGTTATTCCTACATTAACCTGTCCAAAATTGAGCTCCTGATATTCCCACCAAAACTGCTTCTCCGGTAGGTATTCTTCCCTCTCTTCATTAATTGCAACTCCATTTTTTTGTTGCTCAGGGTTTACCCTTGGGGTCATCCTTGCTTCTCTCCTTTTTCTGGTCTATCACACTCCTGTCAACATTTGCAAGATAGAATGAAATCGTTCTCAACACCCTGCTATCTTGGACAAACTCTGTTTCCACTCCTTCCTCCTCTGTACTCTGAAAATTATGGCAAGAATATATTTTGATAGATCATGCCACTCTGTTCAAAGCCATCCAGCAATCCTACTTTACTTAAAGTATGACCCACAAGACCTCACATGGCCTGTTTCCCCCCTTACCTCTCTAATTCTTCTGCTATTTCTCTTCTTTTTACTGTGCTCCAACCTCATTGCTTTTCTCCCTGTTCCTCAAACTCAGCAGGTGTGGTCCTGCCTCAGGGACACTGTGTACTTCCTGTTCTCTCTGCCTGAATGCTCTTCTTCCAGATATCTGTGCGGGTCCCTCACCCCTCCCTTCAGGTCTTTACTCAAAAGTCACCTTCTCATGAGGCTTTACCTGGCCTAAAATCTCAGCCTCAGCTCCTTCCCTGCGATTCATACCCCTTTCCCTTATTTACTTAATCATTTGTAATTAGCAAATCTAACATTCTCTCTCTCTCTCTATTAGGGTTCTCTGGAGAAACAAAAAGAGAGAGAAAAGAGAATGTTAGATTTGTTCATCAATAAACAAATAAACAAGAGAAAGGGAGTATGAAGTGGGGGTATTAGGGTTCTCAGAAGAGAATAATAAGAACAAGAAGATATATATGGATATAGAGAAAGGGATTCATTATGAGTGATCAGCTTACACAATCATAGAGGCTGAGAAGTCCCTCGCTCTGCCGTCTCTAAGCTGGAGGCCTAGGAAAGCTGGTGGTGTAGGTTCAGTCCAAGCTCAACGTCCTGGGAACCGGCATAGTCAATGGTATAAATCCCCAGTCCCAGACTGAAGGCCCAAGTACCAGAGAGCAGGCGATAGTCCAGCTCAAGCAAAGAAGAGAGCAAATTTGCCCTTCCTTTGCTTTTCTGTTCTATTCATGCTCTCAGTGGATCGGATAATGCCCATCCACACTGATAAGAGTGATCTTCTTTACTCAGTGTGCTAATTCAAATGTGAATCTCTTCTGGAAACATTCTCACAGACACAGCCAGAAATAATATCTACCATCTATCTAAGCACCCCTTAGCCCAGTAAGTTTGGCACACAAATCTAACCATCTTTATCTATCATCTATCTACCTATTTATCTATTTATCTGTCTGTCTATATCTATCTATCTTTCTATCTATCTATCTATCTATCTATCTATCTATCTATCTATCTATCTATCTATCTATCTATCTGTATGTTTATTTCTGGGCTTTTATGTTCCCCTGCTTTTATTTGTCAATATCTGTGAAAGCACCACACTGCTTTAGTCACTACAGATTTATGATAATTCTCTGATCTTCTCTGACATTGGAATTGAATTTTCTTGCCCCTTTTGCTGCTTCATACATATTTTAGAATCTGTTTCTTGAGGTCCATGACAAAGTTTGGTAGCATTTCGATTGAAGTTACACTGAATTTATTTACTAACTCAGGGTGAATGGACATCCTTACTACATCGAAAGTTCCTATGCTTGAAATGATGTTTCTCTCTGTTTTTTTAGGTCTCTTTTAGTAATGTTTGATAAAGTTTTATATTTTCTCATAATGGTCATGCACATTTTTATTATGTTTATTCCTATAAAACATTTTTCTTTATAATGTAGATATATATGAATTCTTTATAAACTTTTTATTTGGGGATGATTTTTTAATTTATTGAAACGGTGTAAAGATAGTACAGTGAATTCTTGTACACTTTTTACCCAACTTCAGTTTCCACTAATGTTATCATCTTACATTACTGCTGTATGTTTATCCAAGCTAATAAGCCATCATTAGTTAATACATTCCTACTAACTAAACTCCAGACTTTATTTGGGTTTCTCTAGTTTTCCATTACCATCGTTTTTCTGTTCCAAACTCTCATCCAGGATACCACATTGCACTTAGTTGCCATGTTTTCTTAGTCTCCTCTGGTCCCAGACAATTTCTCAGTGTTGCCTTGGTTTTCATAACATTACGGTTTTGAGGAATATTAGGTATTTTGTAGAACATCCTCCAATTTGGTTTGGCTACTTTCTCATGATGAGGGTGATATTATGGATTGGAAGAACAGCACAGAGATGAAGTACCCTTTCTCATTACACCATGGCAGGACACACCTGCTATTCACATGATAGCACTGGTGATTTTAACCTGATCACTTGGTTAATTTGGTGTTTGCCAGAACATCTAAATTTTACTCATTTATCTTGGCTCTTTTATTTTTTTATCTTTGGATATTTTGTTTTGTCATCTTGTTTTTGTCTTTCTAGAAAGTAAGCTCCATAATACTTATCTTTTTTGTTCACTGCTATTTCTTGGGAGCCTGGCAGATAGTAAGCGCTCAATAAATATTTGCTGAAAGGGTGAAATTTTCTTTCTCTCTTTTGTATTTATTGTTCATAATAACCAATAAAATGTTAAACATTTTACATGAATTTAAGACATGAGTTTAAGTAGTAGTTGATCAGTTGCCCCAAATGTTAATAAATTGGGTTAAATTAAACAAAACTGAAACCAAAATAACAGTAGGCAGCACCCCAAAACTTTGAGACATGATGGGAATGTTATTTAGAAAAAGTAGACATATTGAAAATATCAAATATCTTACAGTTATAGAAGTAAAATGGAGCTATTCTCATTCTTGAGATCAGGATAGCACTTAAAAAAAAAAAAGAAAGTTTATTGAATGACTGACAATACATGAGGTGTGTTCAGAACCTAAAGACAGACATATAGTCAAAACTGGGGATTCCAGTTCCATGTCTTAGCCTCCCACCTCCAGCTAGGCTGGGCTCCTTGAATGTACACCCACATGTGCTTCCCGTGGTATGTTTTTCCTTATCTTCTCTCCTTTGCTTGGAATACTCCAATCTTCTTGAACACCTTTCTTCCTATCCCCATTTCTTCACAGGACTAATACCTACTCAGATGAATAGAGCTCCTTCCAAGACTTCCCTAAAACCCTAGGCAGGGCCGTATGGCTCCTGAGTGTGTCAATAGCTCTTCACATTTGCCTTTCTCAAATAATTAGCCATTGTACCATAAATATCTATTCTCTTGTCTGGGGTCACCACTAAATGGAATTTTCTTCAATGTTTAACCCTGTTGAAAAAGTGATTTGATATCATCTAAAGCAAGGAATCTTGAATATTGTGCCAAATACCAAATGCCAAATAAATTGTCAGGACTCCAAGTATTCATTTATAATAATCACTAAGGTTATGTATTATTTGGATTAAAATCAGTTGTTCCACCATGCTGCCTGATGGCAGCTTTTATATTATATATAACCTTTTTTTATGCCCTATTTTCCTCTCTCCTCCTAACTTGAAGTATGTATAGACATTATATATATTTATTTAATGAAGTATAGTTGATATACAATCTTATATTGGTTTCAGATACACAGCACAGTAGTTTAACAGTTACCCACATCATTATATCCTCACCTCAACTTGTGCAGTTACTATCTGTCAGCATGGGAAGGTATTCCAGAATCATTGGCTATAACTTCCATGCTGTACTACCATCGCCTTGACCAACATATATTATGATTGAGAATTTTTGTGTGCCCCTTTATGCCCCTCACCATTCCTACCCACCCACCCCAACCAATGAGTCTACATCTATTTTGTTCATTTTGTTTTGTTTTGTTTTTAGATTCCACAAATAAGTGAAATCATATGGTATTTGTCTTTCTCCACCTGGCTTATTTCACTTAGTATAATACCGTCTAGGCCCATACATGTTGTCTCAGATGGCAAGTTTTCCTTCTTTTTTATGGCTGAATATTCCATTCTGTATATGTACCACATCTTCTTTAGCCATTCATCTGTTGATGGACACTATGGTTGCTTCCACATCTTGGCTAGTGTAAATAATGCAGCAATAAACATAAGGGTCCATATGTTTTTTCAAATCAGTAATTTTGTTTTCTTTGGGTGAATTCTTAGAAGTGGAATTACTGGGTCATATGGTATTTCTGGCTTTAGTTTTTTGATGAACCTCATATTGCTTTCCACAGTGGCTGTATCAATTTACATTCCCACCAACAGTATAGTAGTGTTCCTTTTTCTCCACAACCTCACCATCTCTTGTTATTTTTTGTCTTTTGCACAGTGGACATTCTGACTAGTGTGAGGTGATATCTCATTGCAGTTTTGACTTGCCTTAACTTGATGGTTCGCAAGCAATGTGGAGCATCTTTTCATGTGCCTCTTGGCCATCTGTGCTGCTTTTTTGGAAAAATGTCTGTTCAAGTTATGTATAACTTTTTAACACAGCATTGTTCTAATTGTGTACTAAGAAAAAGGCATTATGGACCAAGTTCTGAACATGGTCAGGTTGCCCTGGCCCTGTATTCTCTACTTAGCTGATTGGATCCAGTCTTTTCTGGAAACTTTCTTGTCCAAGCCTGCAATCTACACATTTATAGGTGTAGTATAGTGATGGCCATATTCTTTATCTTAAACGATTTGACAGTTCAGTCAAAAAGGTATTTTTCCTCAAGGTCAAATATTTTTTTCTGCAGTATCTACACATTAAATACCTCTCTTAACAATGCTTATGTTTACTTACAATATGATGGTCCAAAGAGTGTTATAATATATCCTATTATTATGAGCTGAATATCTGTGGCTCTATAAAATGCATATATTGAAGACCTAACCTTCAATGTAACAATATCTGGAGACAGGGCCTTTAGGAGCTAATTGGGTTTAGATGGGTCATGGAGGTAGAACCTTCATGTGGGGATTAGTGTACCTATAAGAAAAAGATGAGATCTCTCTCTGTTTTCCCACTCACATGCACAAGAGGCTATGAGAGCACAAAAGGCAGCTGCCTATAAGCCTGGAAGAAAGCCCTCACCAAACCCAACCCTGACAGCCCCTTGATCTTGGACTTTCCAGACTCCAGAATTGTGAGAAATAAGCACCCAGTCTATAATAGTTTGTTATAATAGCCCAAGAGGACTAAGATGTATATTACATGTTCCTCAAAGTACTGAAAAATTATTTCTAACTTGTCCCTCAATATTGTTGGAAAAATGTAGCCAATGTAATTATTTGAGGAATGATTATGGGCATGCAGAAGATCCTATAAGTAATTAGGGAAGGCTTTATTCATTTGAGTATTCAATTATTCATCATTTTTGCCCACAAACATAATTCACTTACATGGCAATATGTCAAAAGGTGAAGTGCTGAGATGATACAAATTGAGATTAATCTTACAGGGCTTTTATTTAAAAGAATATACATGTAATATTGTATGGAAACTCTTGGGAATACTCAATTTAACATGCATTACTAGCATTCTATAAATTTTTCAGGGCCAATATTGCCCAAAGTTACCTAGATTATGGAGAAGTTGTCAATAGCAACTTGTCATAAAAGGGTGATATTCAGTGAATATATAGAGATAAGAGAAGAAATACATGAAAATTATTTTTGTAAGACTTTTTCATACTCTGGCCCAATCACACCAAAGACCCAACTGTTCCACTACATTCTTCAAACAATCTTGCACATTTAGATGGTGTCCTGAAGATTTTATGTTCTCTTGATAGCCCAAAGGATGTTCAAAAGAGGTTTCAAGTCTTCTGTATGTTTGGCCTAAGTTTTAAAATTGAAATTTGAAGAAATGAATTTAAGCCAACTAACAATTGCCCTTACATTGAATGTCACAACAGAAGGAAGAAGTCTTCAAGCTTCCATTCCTGGGAATTGTAGGTAAGACTTGGAGAATATATACCTCAGCAGTGCTTGGGTAACTTAGACATTTGGTATCATTAACTTTCAGATAAAACCCACATGATACAAGAGGCCTTAGAACTTGAGGGGACATACTTTTACATTACCTAGAATTTTATTGCAGCTGTATCAGGATGAGCTAGGCAGTGGTATGATAACTTTCATAAATAAATTCAACAGCATTACATAAGGAAATTTCTCCCCCCATATGAATGTGTAATACTTGTCAGGGACCTATTGTCATTCAGGGACCTAGAATCAAGGTAAAGGAAAGAAAACTTGGCAATTGGCACAAATGTTCTTACTGCTTTTCATGTGTCACTTCTCTGCACATTTCGTTGGCTAAACACAAGAAAACTCACCATATTTCAGTGTCAAAGATAAATAAGCATGAAATTTCAAGTCTGCTATGTATCCAGAAGGGCAACAGAAATATCTGAAGTTCACATATAGCACTGCAATAATGTTTAAGAAAAAGAACCTCTCTCCTTTTCCTCCTCTACACTCACAGCAATATTCTGTTCCAAATGTGTGTGGGTTTCCCCATATTAAGCAGTTCTTAGATTTTCTAGACAGAAAACTAGGTGTCCTACAATTCAACTCAATTCTGACACTGTCTACCTGGAGATAACAAGATCGCACAGGTTAAGAGCTCAATGCTGCAAAACTGCCCCTTGCCACAACATGCTTCAGACGCCCATTCCAAGTCCACGCTGTTACTTGTGTTTCTGACCAATCAGCTCTCAATTGGGTGTTCCCATGACCCCCCTCCTAGTGTTCATTTAATTTGCTAGATAGGCTCACAGAGCTCAGGAAAACATTTTATTTTACTTAAGATTAGTAGTGTATTATCAAAGTATATAACTCAGAAACATCCAGATGGAAGAGATGTGTAGGGCAAAGTTTGGGGAAAGGGCACAGAACTTCCGTGCTCTCTCTAGGCATGTTATTTTCCTGGTATGTCCATGCATTCACCAACCTGGAAGCTACCTGAAGCTGTATAGTACAGGGATTTTTATGAAGGTTTCATTACGTAAGCATGATTAATTGAATAATTGGCCATTAGTAAGCAGGTCAGTCTCCAGCCCCGTTTTCCTCCCTGGAGGTCAGGATGTGGGGCTGAAAGTTCCAACTGTCTAATCACAGGGCTGGTTCCCCTGGCAACCAGCGCCCACCATTAGGGGCTTTTCAGAAGTTGTCTCATTGACGTAAACTCAAGTGTTATTGAAAGGGACTTGTTATGAATAACAAAAAAAAAAACACCTATTTCATTTTTATCTCTCGGCATCTATTTTAGGAATAGAGGATAAAACCAAATGTAACAAAAAATACTCCTGTTACTTTAATTACTTAGAAGATTACAAGGATTTTGTTTGCTGTGGGCCAGGAACGGGGATGAAACACATTTATTATAAGCCATAATATTACCAACAATAACAAAATTAGAACCGACATAAGAATACAACTATGTCAGTTAGAAATTTGAATACATATCCATAAAAAGAGACACTATATCAGGTTTATTCTTTTAAAAACTTTATTCTGTTAAAGCCCAGAAAATAAATCTTAGATTTCTAGGGGACTCAGAACAAAGCATTTGCATTTAGAGGGATGAGATGGAATCCTCATTTGGATGAACAAAAAAGAAGTGAGGAAGCAATGAGGAAGACTGAGAAAAAAATATAAGAGCTGGAGAAAAATCAGAACAGCCTTGAGCCAAGTGTAACTCCAGGAAGACAATCCCAGGGCAAAATACCTTTGAAACCAAAATCAGTCAAAGGGAGAAATCATTTATTTCTTACAAGCAATTGTCTTCTTCTCTCCTGTGTCTCTCATGACCTGACTGAAGAAGAAACCCCACCCCACCTCTCTGGTCCAGATATGCCCTGCTAGCCCCTGTCATTACCTATTGATATGGAGATGGACTACTTTTCTCCACCCTTTGGAAACACCTATTGATATGGAGATGAAGTAAGGCCAGGTGAGAGATTCTGGAAATATTGCAATTTTACCAACAACAAGATAGTAGGAAATTTGCAGAAATAAGTAGCTGAGTGTGTAAAATGCAACAGAGTGCTCCAGGAAGCTAAGGACTGAAAGAAACCACTGAAACAAGCATTATGGAGGTCTTTGGTGCATAGTCACATAGAACCTGAATGTACCTCAAGTTCAATTTCACAATTCTGAGTTCATCATCCCTCTCCAATCATATTCTTCCTCCTGCACTTTCTATTTTAATCTTTGGCAACTATCCACCTAAGCTAGAAAGCTGAGAATAATTATATGCTTTTGGAACACCCACATGCACTCAATTTCATGCACATTTATATTCCAGAATATCTCTCAGATCCTACTCTCCTATCCATCTGTACCCCACAGCTCAAATTGGGGCCCTCATTAGCATTTGCCTGGATTACTTTATGACCTCCTAACCAGTCTCCTTGTCTCTGGTCTTGTTCCTATGAATCCATCTGTATTAGCTGTCTATGGCTGCATGTCAAATTATCCTAAAAGTTTATGACTTAAAACAACAATGAAGGCTTATCATGTCTCCAAGTTCCTGTGGGTCAGGAATTTTGGAGAAGCTTAGCTGTGGAGTGCTATTGTTGGGTCTCTCATGAAGTTGTAGTCAAGACTTAGGCTGAGGTTGCTGTTGCCTGAGGGCTTGCCTGGGCTGGAAGACCCACTTCCATGGTGGCTCTCGCTCATGGCTCATGTATTGGTATGGGTGGTTGGGGGGACGCTTCAGTCTTCCGCAAAGAGTGGCTTGAATCACCTCATGACCTGACAGCTTAGCTTCCACCCAAGCAAGTGGGCCAAAATGCCGAGGCTGAGGCTGCAATTCCTTTTATAACCGAGCCTTGAAAGTCACGTGTTTCCACCGCATTGTACTCTGTTGATTATGCAGTCTGCCGGAGAGAGGAGACTATGCGCGGTGTGAAAATCAGGTGTTAAAGAGTTTAGCTAAGCTGCTTCATAGTATTGCTGCCTTGGCATCCATTTTGCTTGGCCAAGTGGCCTGCAGAGATGGTAAACGGGCATCAGCCCCTCTCACAAGTTCATGCCTTAGATAACAGCCTGCAGAGCACAAACAAACTTAAGTTCCTGATATGATTTCACCAATAGCCATCATGATCAACAGTCTCCTCTGCCTCCCAGTGTCTGTACATCTTATGAGTTCCTTAGGTAAGACGACCCCACAAGGCTTACCAAAACTCTACTCTTTTGGTTTAAATTGACCAATCTGGCCCTAGCTTGGAAACCTCAAACTACTCTACCCATGGACCTTAATAAATTCTTATGCTGCAGGTCTCTCCTCTCTCACTGTCTGCACTCTGCCTTGACCTCCCTAGGTGGCCCCTTGAGGCATGCAGCATACTTCCTCCAGGACCTGTTAGTAATAAACTTATCTATTTTGATTTTTTTTCTGGTCTATTGTTCAGCCTTGGCTCATTGTCTGGTACCCTGTGCTCCACTTAATAAATGTTAATTTAACAAATTTCATAACAGAAGGCTAAGATCATCGGGCTCATCTTGGAGTCTGGCTATCTTCACATCTTCCTCACTGCTATCAGAGCGATCACTTAAACTCATACCTAATGATTTAAAGTAGAAGTGATGCAGGTAAGTGGGGGTAGGGAGACCATGCAGAGTGGTGAAGGTTTGGCACAGATGCAGAGAATGGGAGAGGAAGCAGTAGGTTACTGTGCACAAACCAAGAGCCTTATTGACTGGCACTGAGAGTTCAGCTGAAAACCATGAATCTATGGTGGCACCAACTTGATCGTTCAGATATTTTCATTTTAACAATGCTAAACATTCTAGTTATAAAATAATGGAGCACAGATTTTGGGTATGATGTGCTATGGGGACTTTAACAGGAACATACACTGTAAGGAGGGGAGTGCCTGGGAGTAGGTCAAGAACTCAAGTCATCAGCTGTGGTACCCAAACTGGGTATGAAAGTAAGTGAGTTTAGGAAGAAACTGAGAAGTTAAGAGAAAATGGGGTTATTGGGTGAAAATGGAGTAATCAGGCGACCCTGAAAGAAACAGACACCAAAATTTTAAAGGCATTAGTGGATGTGAAAAACTTCAATAGATAGAGATAGGTCAGAGTAGGCATTGGAGTTTAAGGTGTCACATGGGAGCATCTGGCCTATAACATGTCTGTGATATGGCCATAGATGTAAGAAGCTAGAATTTGGAGAAAGTAAAGGCAATTCAGAAATTGAAGAGCCTGGGAAGCTAGAGCATTAGAAAGGTCATTGATAGATGTCAGCACTTCTCAATATGACAGACGAACATAGATTAGATAAGTAAGCTCTAAGTCAGGTACCAAGGTGTCGGATAAATGTCAAAGGACTGGTAGGGGCCAGCAACCAGGAGTGTAGAAGGCAGAACAGTCAGATGCCATGGGTGTATTTAGCAAAAATGGAGGAAAAAGAATTTGGAAGAGGCATTGAGGAGCTGTGAGAATACTGATATCATCTTGTGGCCTCATAGTCAGTGGATGGCATTGTTATTTGGCTGGATTCTGCTGATGCAGAGCAAAGAAGAATAAACATTTGCCACTTAGGTTTTCTAGGAAGATGGTGACTTTGTGAAGTCTATTCTTACTTAAGATAGGAAAATGATGTTATCATTCTGTGAAGGTATATTTAGGCTGCATGTGTGTATGTAAGGGAATTTTGTTACCATCAAACAGGAATTTCAGAGAGTATTATTGAAAAATTTGAAGAAAGGGAAGGAGTGGAAGGGTAGGCTGGTGAATAGGACACAACCCTCAGATAGCTGAGGAGGAGAGTGGGAAAACAGAGATGAGGAAAAGCTTGCATTTCAGACAGTGACATGAAGAGGCAGAATTTGATACAAGGAGGAAATAACTGTCCTTGTGGATTCAAATGAAATCTGGCATGAAATTTTGGCAGAGATTTAGCAGAACTGGCTTTGAGGTTGTGAGTTTGTAACACCAGCATTTGAATAAAATCTCCCTGATCAGGCGAGTCCGGAATGATCCAGGTGAGCTTTAGGTTTCAATAGAGGAGAAAACTCTTTACCCCCTAGAAAGGGACAGGAAGGTCAGCAAGCTGAGGACATTTCAATCAATGGGCAAGGAGTGGGTGTAAATCTGACTAGAGCCTGTAGTCTGGTTAACTACATTGTACAATGTCAGTCTCTTGGTTTCGGTATGGTGCTATCATTACATAAAAGTTTACCATTGGAGGAAACTGAGTGAAGGGTACACAGGGCTCCTGTATTATTTTTGCAATTTTCTGCAAGTTGATAGTTATTTCAAAATAAAAAGTTAACCAAAAAGGATATAAGCCATAGTCTGAGGAGATTTAAGTCTTAAAAGGGAGAAAATGAAGAGCAATACACACTGTGGGATCCCGTGGGAGAGGATGAGTGGTTGAGGGTGATGTTCACGATTATTTCCAAATGACTGGAGACTAGAGATGTTGCATTTAAATCTCTGAGGGTAGGATTCATAGGAAGCTTGCTCCATGAATCTCATTAAATATAGAGCCAAAGCTCCTGTGGACAATTACTTTTTGCCTGCTTTGTTGACTACTGAATATCCAACACTTAGGACAGTTGTACTTGGTGCATATAGGTACTCTTTGATTGAATGAATGAATAAATGATAACTCACAAACTAATCCTGTGGTCTAGGTTCTGAAGGATTATTTATTTATATATTCATGTTTCCCTTAGTTTACTCTCCAGAAACTTAAACTTACCAATGTGGTCACGATTCTCTCAAAAACGATGAATAAGTGACTTTTGGGGCCATCTTCAATATTTTCCAGAAAGAACTGTAAAGAGTTCATGTGGGGAATAAGAGTTTGCATAAGAATTAAAAGAGATGACTCTTTTTATGGGGTGCTATTGTTCTTAACAGGCACTCTAATAAAACTTCTATTTCCTATTTAAAAGAGAAACTCTCAGAACTTTGTCTAGAAACCTATGCCCTGAACAACCTCTTAGTTCTTTAATGGTGAGATAAAAATAATAGCTACCATTTCTTGAGGATTTGTCTGGCCCAGCATTGTGATAAACAATTACATATGTCCTTTTATTTAATTTTCCCAACAACCCTCTGCAGTTATTAGCTCTGTTTTACAAGTTAACAAAACGAGACACAGAAAGGTTACGGAACTTACGGTCACATGGCTGAAACATGGAGAAGCCAGAGTTTGGACACAGTCTGATTCCAAACCCTGGACTTTGGAAAAAAGAAGAAAAGTTTTTCTATTAAGGCATAATTTACATACAGAACAATTCATCATTTTAGTGTCGACTTCTGTGTGTTTTAACTAATGCATACAGCAGAGTAACTAACACCACAATCAAGATGGAGAATATTTCCCTCATTCCAAAAAGTTCTCTCAAGCCCCTCTGTAGTCAATCCCTCCTTCCATACCCAGCCCCCAGCAACCACTGATCTGCTTTCCTGTGTCTTTCCTTTCCCTACATGTCATATAAATGGAATCATAAAGTATGTAGCTTTCTAAGTCTGGCTTTTTTCACTTAGTGTAATGCATCTGTGAGTTGTCAGTACTTCTTTCCTTCTATTCTTGCTGAATAGCAGCCCCTTGTATGGATGTATCAGAGTTTGTGCATCTATTCACTCATGGAAAGACATTTGTCTTACTTCTAGTTTTTAGCCTTTACAAACAAAGCTCTATAAACACTCACCTTTAGGCTTTGTGTGAACATAATTTTCATTTCTTTAGGGTGGGACTAGGAGTGGATTTCTGGTTTATACTCTAAGTGCATGTTTGATTTTATAAGAAATCCTGCACTATGACACCCATAGGGGTTCAAGTTGTTCTTCTGTAGTAATTCTGATAGGAGCTCATCAGCCCAGTAACAGACAAGTTGGAGGCAGAAAGAATGAATGCTGAACTCCAGATATGTGGGTACACATCTTCTATCTGATTTTATTGTGCTTTCTTCTAAGGAGTAAAAGAAGAATCGACACTGTGTGGGTGTCTCATAAGGTGAAATTGAAAAACACATGGATGAAGCTTCCTGCATGATGCATCAATCCTTGTCCCCTCACCTCAGAAGTGGTGAATAAATTTACACGATATAACTGCTGTGGAGGGTTTAGCTGGCACCTCACATAAAGGAAGACTGTTATTCCTGGGGGGCAGATCTCTTCATGGGAGATACTACAAGGATGTGTTTTTAGCTATTCTCTTTTCAACTCTATTTTCTTTCTATCCTTTAACAAATAAAGAAAAAACTAATACATTGAAGTTGATATTATAAAAAACAATGAAAAATCCAAAGAAAACCTTAAAAAATGATAATGAAAAATAAAATATTAAGATAAGAAAAGAAAGGGAAAATAAAAAAATGTAAAGAGATATAAAACTAGGAAAAAATAAAATAAGAAAGCAAATAAACAATTCAAGAGTACAATGAATGTGTATTATTATTGTTCTACACAGAAAAATTAATGTTACTTTTAAGGAGTCTAGGAGGTTAAGCAATGATGACAGGTTGTATTTTTACTGCAGTAAAGAAGCAGACGAAGCTAAGAATTTACCACACATGTATTATTTTGACCTTTCACCATCTTTACTTTCTCTAAGACTTGGAATTCCTTACAGGTATTCCTTGGGTAGAGCTCCTCCAGTCTGAACCCAGGACAAAGGAAAGACCCCTAAACTCTTCTAGAAGACTATTCACGTTTAGTGTTTCTCCCATTTTAAAGTATTTGTACTGCAGATAATATGGTGTGTCCATTTAGCATTTGTTAAACTAGGCCTCATAGCCCACCTGCTTTGTCCCCTTTGCATTTTTAAATTCACCTGGGAATATAATCATAAAATATCATACTAGACACACTGCTCTTTGAATGGAAGGCTGTGATAATCCATAGATTTCTAAGTCAGATCAATGTGGATTTAAAGTCTAGCCCCATTATTAACTACATTGTGGTTTTGATGTGGACCTGGGTAATATGGAGCAGAGATCACCCAGGCTAGGTCAAGTCAGGAGAGTTAACAGCAGACATTTGCATGGAGGTTAATCTCAGCAGAAAGTCAGAGGCAACCATGTGGTGCTGGGTCTTGTTAAGCCTGGAAGTGGAGCTGTGGGGTATTTGGGGCTGCTCAAGACACCCTGTGGCTTAGGAACCTACCATCTTGTGATTAATGTGACTCAGGTCCATCCCCCAAGTCGGCCCTAATTACCTCTCTGACTTTTCATTGATTAAAATTGTCTTTGTCCCCATTTCAGTCTAAAAAGAATGATCAGGTTGGCCCAGGTCTCTCTTTTTTTAACACCAGTCCATAAATCAGGAGTTGCCTTCAGCCTGTGGTTGCTTCTTTCTTTCATCCATCCTTAGTCTAATCATCTGCAGCCAGACAAAGAAGGCCAGAGAGGAACAGGACCGTGTGATGCAAAATATGGCCCCACAGGTCACAATGGCTCTAGGACTGGTTGACAGGAGTTGTGGCCAGACAGTTAATGCAAATATGTCTGGTACCTTGAGCCTCAATTCCTTCATACTGACTTCTGGTTTCTGGTGTGGCACTTAAGGAGCTTGGAAGCTGCTATTTGGTCATAACATGCAAAAAGTTGAACAAACTGAAAAGTCAACCACTCTTCTTAGATCCATAATGGAAGTGAGGTCACAGGGCAAAACACTGCCCCCAGAATTGGAGAGATGGACAGGAGGATACAGAGAATCACAAATTATCAGAGCAGAAACCCAGAGCAGACAAGCCACAGACTGGGAGAAAATATTTGCAATAAACATACTTGATGTGGATTGTTATCAAAAGTATACCAACAACTCTTAAAACTCAACAATAAGAAAAAAACCAATCTGATCAAAAATTGGACTAAAGACTTTAATGGATAACTTACCTTACCAAAGAAGATATGGAGATGGCAAATAACAAAGGAAAAGATGCTCACATTATATGTCATTAGGGAGAAGTGCAAATTAAAACAATGAGATACCACTATGCACTTACTAGAACTGCTAAAATCCAGACAGTAACTAATGAAGCAACAATGTGGAAAAAACAGGGGTCTGATTCATTGCTGGTGGAAATGCAAAATGTTATAGCCACTATGAAAGACAGTTTGCTGGTTTTTTACAAAACTAAACATACCCTTATCATACAATCAGCAATCTTTCTCCTTTGGTATTTAATGAAAGGAGTTGAAAACTTACATATACTCAAAATTGTACACATGGATATTTATTGCAGCGTTATTCATAAGTACTGAAACTTGGAGACAACCAAGATGTCCTTCAAAAGGTGAATGGGTAAATAAAGCATTGACTGGTATATCCAGTCAATGAAATGTTTGTTTTATTCTAAAAAGGAAATCAGCTATCAAGCCATGAAAAATACATGGAGGAACCATACAGGTATATTACTACTAAAAAAAGTCAATTTGAAAAAGCTACATAGTACATGATGTATTAATATCTATATGACATTCTGGAAAAGCATAACTATGGAGATAGTAAAAGGGTCAGTGTTTGTTAAGGGTTATAAAAGAGGAGAGGATGAGTCAGTGGAACACAAAGGGTTCTTAGAGCAGTGAAAACACTCTGTGTGATACTGTAATAATGGATACATATCACTACACATTTGTACAAACACATAGAATGTGCAAAAAACAAGAGTGAACCCTGACACATACTATGGGCTTTGGGTGATAATGCTGTGTCAGTGTAGGTTCATCAGCTGTAACAAATGTACCCCTCCAGTGGGGGATGCTGAGAATGGGGGAGGTTGTGCATGGGTTGGGGGCAGGAGTCTATGGGAAATCTCTACCTTCTGCTCAATTTTGTTGTGAACAAAAACTGCTCTAGAAGATAAAGTCTATTAAAAAAAGTAAACTAAACTAAAAAGAAAAAAAACATTCTGTGCCACTATTCAGGAGGCAGTAGATCTTCACAGTTAAGAACGAAGTCTCTGGTACCAGATTATGTGAACTTGGCCTTGCCCTGCTCTGTTTACTGGCTGCAAAATGTTGGGCACATTCCTGACTTCTCTGTGCTTCAGCTTCTTCTTTTATATAACAGGGTACTACAGATAATTTTGGGGGTGACTATTGAGTGTAATACCTGCAAACAACTTAGAATGGTGCCATTTAAAGCTTACCTGTTATTGTTATTTCCTTTCAGGACTGAAGTGGAAATTAAATGAGACAAGATAAGCAAAAGTGCTCAATATCTGGTAAATGCACAGCAGATGACCACTTCCAAATCAACCGCCAGCCTGCAAACCGGGATCCTAGGGTCTCCTCTCAGGGGAACACAGATTCAACCAAGTACCTACTATGTGTCACTATTGTGCTTTTATGAAAAAGAAGTTAAAAAAAGTGAAAACCTCATAGAAATACATAGTGCTGTACTTCAGACAGACACCGATTACAGGATTAAGTGCTGTATAATCTTAATGACAGCTTTGTTTTTTTTTTTTAATACAATACTTTTTCTTCTTCAAGACAGCATTAGGATTCACGGCTCACAACTCTATTTCAATGTAGCAAAATCCCAAATACAGTTTATAGGAATAGATACAAATACACCAGCAAATAAGAGCCTTCCCAGTGTCCCCACATAAAACGTAAGACAGGCAGAGTGGGGCTGGGAAAATAAAAGCATGGTAACTTCTCTCCTTCCAGGTAAAGCTCAAAAACCCAAAATTTCTCCGAATTCCCAAATCAGTGTACTTGTTCAGTAAACACTGTAGATTTGAATTTGATCTGAGAGTGTTTCCATTTTCTGCACTCCATATTTTGTTTCTGCCTGTCAAATGCCATAGCAGATCCATGTGTCACTCAAAACAGCTTAATAGAAGTGTCCGTCATGCACCCCATGCCAAATAACTCCGAAGTAGCCAAGAGCTTTGAACAAGCTGTAAACACGGAAGCCTGTGTTAGGCTGGCCAGCACTGGACAGGCTAGTACATCACTGGGACCTGGCGCTTCTCACCCACCCAGAGTTGCAGCTCAGCAGAGTCCTCAGCGGGGTGCTGTAAGATGAGTTATCATCAGAAGTCCTCTGGTTTCCCAAGCAGATTGTCGTACATGGCGGGCTGAAGTCGTGCATCACTGAGCAGGACATTTCACTGCTAGAATACACCCCTCCTTAGAGGCAAGCTCATAAACTGCCCTTGCAGTGCAATCAACCCCACTGCCTTCCTATTAATGCCGCCAAGTGAGCCATTCCCAGGGAGGCCAGGCATACGTGCTCTGTGGGGAGCAATGGGTTCCTGGCCTGAGGAAGTACTGCTAGAAAAGCCCTTCAGTGAAGGAGAGAAAGTGTGGGTCTTATACTGCAATTCACTGACATCTCTCTTTCCTAGCCCACCTGGGGTGAGGCCTCTGGTCTGAATAGAACTAAGGGTCTCATGTACCTGCCTCCAGTTCTGATCTTGGGACCATCTGGTAGTTTAGAAGACAGAGACTTGGTCCAGAGACTCAAGATTCTCTCCCTGTGACAGTGGGGGTGGACTCGCCCACTAAGGCACACCCAAAGCATCTGGGGAGACAGCTGATCCCATGTGGGCCAGGTCACTGGTCCAAGCAGCTGGCGTCTGCCATCACTGCCTGACTGTCTCCCTGTCTGGCCTTCCACTCTTTCACTGCCTGGAGTGATGTCACTTTATTTCTTACATGTTCTACAACCAGACCCAGCAGGTCCCTTAGATATGAATGTGTTGTTGAACACAGTGTAAAGAGGCCCTACAGGGAGGGCGCCTGGGGCTGAAATCCAGCCCCAGCTTCCCCAGCCAAGGCTGCTTCCAGGCAACAGCATCCCAAACCTTCATGGTCAGGCTGTTCTTTATTTGTTCAGATAATACCTTTCCCTTTCCTTTTCTTGGCCTGCCAAGCCCTGCCTTCCATAATGGCCCCCAGCTCGCAGTCCAGGCAGCTAGAGAGAAAGGGTCAGGTCTCTGGTAGGAGCACCAAACTTCTCCATAAGCACAGCCAGCCCTCCCTGGCCCTGACAGCGTGGGAGAGAATACACGTTCAAGAAACTTGTGCTGGATTTCTATTTTTAGCCTATATTCACATTCTCTCTTTGTCTCATTTTCCTTTCTACCTTGTCCAATACTATATTTTTCTATTTTATGCAACACTTACAACACTACTGAATTCCTATTATGGACAAATATCTTAGCTTGGCACTATGAGTGTTTCAAAGATGGAAAAAGTAGATATAGAGCCCTCGGAATTCACTACTATTGTTTCTGAAGAGTTAAATAAAAATGCATCTTTTTCCCCATCACTAACCCAGGTTTGGAGGCTGATTTATTAGAATGGACTGGAATCTGAGGTTGACCATGAATCAAGCAGGTTCTCGAACACCCAGATTGATTTTCTTTGAAGAAAGAGAAATTTGGGCACTACAAGGCCGACTGAACTACACAAAATAAATTATAAGTTGTCTGATTTTTATTCATTTAACCATGGAAAAATTGTTACCAGAATTTTGCAAGGGGACAAATATAAAGAGGACAGAAATTAAGAGAGAAAGGGGATGCATGGAATTTTCAGTATTTTAAATATTCTTGTGATGGATTGAGGTCTATTGACATACAAGGAAACCTACCTGATGTAAACTAGGCCAACTTAACCAGAACAATGAAAAAGATAATTACCATGCCTAACTATAAAGAGCCATAATGTATTGTAGGTTCCTTTACCCTGAAATGCCTTTCCAAGGTATACAAGCCTGACCCAGTGCAGCCAGACCACAGGCAGGGGCTGTGCACCCACATCACACTTACTCCACATGCACCATGGCTCAGAATCTCAGAGGTGGATTGGACATGATCTGCTTCCTCTCAGTTTCCTAGACTCTTCCGTTCTCTTTGGAATGAGCAATGGGCTCTTTGTATTGATTCCAATGCGCAAAAAAGAGGACCGCCTGTGTTTCCACACTGGGACTGACCTCACGAATGTTTACTCATGAGGCTGAGTCGGCAGGACTCCAGCCTCCCTTTATTGCTTGTTTGTATGGCATAGTCCAGAATGTTCTTTTTTGACAAGAACATTACTCATGCTTTTCATCTTCTGATGTAAATTCTGCCAATTAAGAGAGCGTTTGAAGAGTTGGTTGTGAGCACACCTACACATTTTCATACCGGTTTCCTGGCCTCCTGTACCTTTTGCCACAGAACATTTTTTAAATTATTGATCAATCTACTTTCCTTCCCTTCTCCATCTGTAACAAGACAGGAACTTGAACGTGTACATTGAAATGAAGTTTAGAAGAATAAGAAGTCTCATGTAATCGCTTATGATTTAAACGCACACACACACACACGCACACACACACAGTAAAAAGAAGCCAGTTGTATCCAGCATTTCTCTCTCTGGAGTTGACAGGCTGCAGTGATGATCTCAGAATGATGACATCTCACAAGTAACACATTACCTCCACCTTCCAAGACGTCACAGTTTTGTCATTTATTACTCAGCATTGACTCCCCCAAATGTTGTTATTCCCTCTTTCAAGTTTGTATTCATGAAAAGATTTCATTTCTAAGACATGTGATACATAAAAAGTAAGAGCAGCAACTTTCATTTTCTCTTTAACGAGCAGTTGAGAGGTATTTAAATGCCTGAGGCCAGATAACTTTGATTTTAGAGCAAGACCCCATGAGAACCAGAGAGGGAAAGATGAAGCCTAAGATAGCACCTGGAGCTGCGGTTTCTGCTCTGTGGCCCCAGCTGCTGAGCTGGGCCCTGCGCATCTCCTCCCCAGGCCCTAGTAAGATGTACGGTCAAGAGTGCAGACACTGGATGTTTTTTCAAGGAATAAATATACTATAGGGTCTCAACTTTCAGTTGGCTACAGGAATAGGGAGGGGTAGTTTGACTCGTCCGTGGGAGAAAAGGTAATTCATAATGTCAGCAATAGGGAATTGTTCAACTAAATTGTGGGTTATCCACTTGATGGACTATAATGCATGCTTTTGAAGTGAAGATTTAAAGACTATGAAATAACCTGGGAAATGTTTATGACACAGTTTTAGTATAAAAATCAGAATGCCCAATTTCATCAACACTAGTATTGTGGCAAGTGGGAAGGACTATGGGGAAAAAAGAAAAGTAAAAGAAATAGGCAATTGCTATATGGGTGGAACTGGGCACTTTTTTTTCTTTTTATATATCTGCAATTGCTATAGTACAACTGCATTGCTCTTTAAAATAGAGCCCAGTCATAGATGATTTTGAGCCTAGTTTTTAATGATTGTATCATTAAATACCTGGTATATATTTTTAAAGCCACATATTTAATAGGGAGGTAAGATCCTGAACACTATAACTCCTTTCTACTCCGTTACTCTCTTTTTAAAAATCTTCAGAATCTGTGAGCAAGATGGGTTTATGAAGTATTGACTCCAGAGAATTTATAAGAGAATCTTTGAAGTGCAAGTATAACAGGTGAGAAATACCATATTAAAGTTCCATATTAAAACAAACAGACCTTTTCCATGCTCTTCTAAATTGTACTGACTTTTCAAAACTGAAAGTTTCTGTGATGACTGCCCTTGTACTGTTCACCATGTAAGAACTTATTCACTTTGTAAGAATTTGTTCACCATGTAAGAACTTGTTCGTTGTGCTTCAGAAGATCGGAGACTGATGAGAATTATGCTTGGGGTGGATTAATGATTGTGCATTGAGTCCCCTGTACAGAATTTTATTGTTGTTAACTGTTAACAACCATTTGATCAATAAATATGAGAGATGCCCTCTCAAAAAAAAGAAAAAGTAATATTTAATAAAAAGGATTTCAATTAAAAAAAAAGAAAACAAACAAAAAATAAATAAATTGTACTGACTTCTTAAATCAGTCTTATTTTTCTAGAACAGCTTCAGATTTACAGAATAGATGGGTAGATAGCATAAAGAGTTCTAATATACCTTACAAAGCTTTCCCTGTTACTAACATCTTACATTAGCATGGTGTATTTGTTACAATTATGGAACCAATATTGATACATTATTTATTAACTAAAGTTCACTTTTCATTCATATTTCCTCAGTTTTCAACCTAATGTCCTTTTCCTGTTCTTCCTGGATACCACATTACATTTAGATATGCCTCCTCAGGCTCACGTGGCTGTGACAGTTTCTCAGTCTTCCTTTGTTTTGATGACCTTGGCTGTTTTTGAGGAGTATTGACCAGGTATTTTCTGGAATGTTCCTCAGAAGTGGTTTGTCTAATGCCTTTCTTGTGATTACTCTGGGGTTATGAGGTTTTTTGGGAGACCACAGAGGTAAAGTGATACACCATCATATCATATCAAGGGTATGTACTATCAGCTTGACGTACGCTGTTGAGGTTGACCTTGATCATCTGCCTGAGATAGTGAAAGATCTTTTGAAAGCATTTCACAACTTGATTATCTGCCAAGAGGAAAAAACAGTTAAAACTAGTGTGGCAATACACATACACGCACACACACACACACACACACACACACACACACACACACAAATACGGAAAGACTCTAATCTGTGACTCCCAGGATGTATTAAATAAGAAAGTATCACGCTTGACATGGGGTCCCCTTCTCTTACTTGTAGACCCATTCTGCTCCAGTTCCTGCCTTGGCATCTATATTTGCTTTGATTTATATCTTAGATATTTATAGTATTTCAGAGATTAAAATGCCACAAGCCCTCCAGAACAATTTGGAGGCTCCACTGCTGAATTTTGTGCTATGAAGATACATGCTCAGTTTTTATGTTAAGGTGGAGAAAGACATCCTTCCTTCATATTGATGGAATAAATAAATGTCATAGGCTTGTCAAATCAAAAATGTGTCTTCAGTGATGAGTGCCAATCACAGGGACCTCCTTAGGTCTGTGGGGGGATAAGACTTGCAGTAAAAGGAGTCAAAAGGAATGGGGTCTTTTAAGCAGCCTAGTTCTCTGCCTCATGTTGTCGTTCTTCCCCTATATCTGATCCATTGAGGGTACTTAATAAAAATATTGTATGAATAACTGAATATTTTAACAAAGAACAGAGAGAATATTAAAAATGAAGTATCCTAGAGATATTGTCACTGTCAGCCCTGCTGCAGGCCTTTCTAGAATGAGCTCCATCCATAGCCCTCATCTTATAAAGTCATGACTCGGTCTTGGAGCTGCACCCCACATACGCACAGAGGTTGGGCAAGGTTTACTCAAGAACTAATTCATAGGCTTATCATCACCTGCTCAGGGATTAGCATACAGAGAGGAGCTGAACCAGCTAGAGTCTTTCCCTTGGAAATTTGGAATAACAAACAAAGATTGAGTTGCCAAGAAGCAACTTTACTGGAACTGTCAAATTGCCACAGGCTTGAGTAGGTCAAGGCCATATGCAAGATGAAGTTATGAAGTGACATAGAAAAGAGAAAAAAAGGCCAGTTGGGAAATACTGACCTTGAGAGAGACTGAGCCAGAGAGAGTCCATGAAAGACAGCAGGGGAGGGAGACCAGTGCTCAAAACTAGGTCACATCCATTCTTATCCATTTGGTTTGTGTGAATTCTTTCATACAACACCAATTCCTCTTCTCTGATGTCAAGTAAGTCTATGTTATTTAGAGTTCAAAGAGCATTACCTAAGAAAAGTAGGTAATGCAGGCCCCTGGCCCACTAACAACTTACTGGGAGACTTTTTTCAAATTTAAATAATTTTCCTTGTAAAAAAATTATCTTGTAATTGTGTATCCTATAGTCAAAATTCCCAGTTTAATTTTTCTCAAGAGGTTTTTTTTGATACAGGTCAGGAAAGAGGAAGAAGATGTAAGCCAAACAGTGGCCACATCCCTGCCTTTCCCAAGGTGAACCTGGAGTTCTTTCTCCAGGTCATGCTCACACTCTTCTGCTTCCTTCTGGATGGTGCACGTTGCAAAAGCATACGATGATGCAAGAATCTGCTTGCTCTTGGGATTACTGGGCTGCTATGTATGGTCATATTGTAGGCATGCATCTTTCCCATCACTGATGATGTTTTTATATGATCAATTTTCTTGTGTGCTTGTTCAAGTAATATTAACACTCTTTTGTTACTTTATAACTGCAAAAACATGACCAAAGAGTATATTAAAACATACCACAAGTAGAATATTATGCATAGTAACTAATTTATAAAACACAACTTAAAAGATGATTGCTAGTCAAACCAACAAAATCACTGAAAATAAAAATTTGAATCATTATGCTTTCCTTGAGCATAGTCTCTGTCTCTTTTCTATAGTAACTTATTTGTTCCCTTTAAAGTAAATTTATTGATACTTTTCTGGTTTTCAATTCTCTAATTTGGGAAAATATTTCTAAAATTTACTTATTTAAAAACAGTTGTGGAGTTTTCAATGAGTTTTTAAAAGCAACTTTTCTTTTTAGTAATGAACAAAGGTTGGCACTTTTTGTGCTTTATCAATTTGTTAAGTACGAAATTTGAAAATATTTTATTAGGTCATATCTTTACTCGAAAAGTAGATTTACATAATTGCATTAGAATTAGATTTATATGATTATATCAATTACGTAATCAAATGGAATTAGAGTTTTTCTGTAGGTCCACAGCATATCAGCAAATAGTGGCTAAGTGTGGTTGATACAGAAATGGATTTTTAATTCAGTTTTGCTTTTTAAGTAAAGCCTGAACAAGACCAGAAGAAGAAGTCAACCAGATGGAGTGAGAGATTCATAAAGGTGAGAGACTAGTAAAACTAAGTTAAATTTCATATCTGAAGTTGAGGCTTCACTTCAGGAGACAAACTTCATATTTTAACTACTTAAAATGGTATTACTACATCTTAAAGAGCAGAACATTTACATATTTCACCAGGATTACTCCCGGGATGGTTTGCAGTATTGAGTAGAGCATTCATGCAACATTGCACATGGATTCCAAAATGTAGGGGTGGTGGGGGTAGGAGAGCAGCAAAGAAAGGTATGCCAAGTGTGTGAAATTTGCAAACCACTATGCATTTGATGCCTTAGTTACATATCCAATGGTTTGTTTATAGAGGGATTTTGAACACTTAACTGAGTTATTCTGGTGACCTTAACTGGACCCAGTAACAGCGCAAACTCCTTTCACTGAGAGAATGCCTTAGTTCATATTTGCTTTGCTACCCAAAGATCGACAGACACTTTATTTACAGGGGGCATGCATAAGCCTACCTATTTGAATTGGTAAAGGTTACACCTCTTAGGCATTGGCATGCTGAATGAATAGACCCAGACCCTATACTTTGTTTCTACATAGGTATATATAATATTACCAAAATAAAACTCTGGTCCTCAGCAGCTATTTACACTCATTGCATTTGTATTTCCAGGCCTTCTAATTTATGTTCCTCTAATCTCTGCCATTTTTTTTGGAAGCTGTTAATGGGTTAAAGGCATGTCTTCTCCTTTCCTTGGAAGCTGACCACAGTGCCCAAGATAATGTTGTATCCACAGACATGTTTCTGTGAACCGTGTGGTCCCTGAGAGATGATAAAGCTGTTTCTACCCTTACAAGACTATGGGAAGAATAATACTTTCTTTTATTTGTTTTAAATCAAGACGTTGGTCATTTTTGTTCCTACCTTTTGTGAAATGCATAACTTATGGTTCTCACATCAGAAGCTCCTTTTCTATTTTCACCACTTATTCCTTCCAGCCATTCTCTCAAATTATAAAAGTGATGAAACCACCATGACTATTTCTATGGAAAACAAGACAAGGAGTCTTGAGGAACTTTACTTTTGCACAAATGGCACCTGTGTTTTCTCCTTTAGTGCCTCTTAAACTTTTCCACCGAAGTAACTCCAAAAGATGGAAGGTCATGAACACAAACCCAGAAACCCCCAGGCTTCAAGCAGAACTTGAAAGCAGTTGCTATAAGCTCATCATTTCATCGACATCTCCTATTTTATCTTACTTATTTTTTTCTGCCTTATGATATTCACATTTGATTTAATACAACATTCCCCAAAGCTTCATATAAACATGGATACTCACAAGAGACATGCCTTGTCCTCCCTGTAAGCAGGCTGCAGATTCACATCAGTGTGTATACTGTAGTTTAAGTATGAGGTAAGAATATAAGAAAGGGACTCCTTTGCTATGTTTTAAAGAATAAACTACTTTATTTATGATATAAAGCATTAAGTAGTGATTTATGTTTACAAACATAATTATGAAGTTGATGGTATACAATAAAATATATATATTATAATAAAATATTACATATTTAAATTCTTACCCTATAATAAAAGCTTATGATTGAATTTTTGTCAAGAAATATGTGATTATTTGTTTTTATAAGCTTTATCTAACAGCTTATTAGAAGCAATAATATTATTTTAAAAATCATCATTAACGCAGCACTGAATGGCTAAGGGCAGGCTCTGGGATCAGGTTTGAGTCCTGGCTTTGCTACTTATCTACCACATGTCATGTCATCTCCTGTGCTTAGTTTCCGCATCTATAAAATGGGAATAATGAAACTACCTACAGTGTCAGATTGCAACAATGATCAAATTGGCAAACCTATGAAAAGTGCTTTGAATGTTGCCTAGTGCTACAAAACTGTTGGTTAAACATTTGCATACATAAGTGAGGATGATGTTGTATTGAGATTTGTTTTATTAAAGGAGCAGCATCAAAGCAGGATTAATTTCAGAGGACACAGAGAAGGTGGAGCTCAGGCCCTGCACACCCACGTGAGTTAGAACACTGAAAATTGACCTGTTGTCCCCCGTCCCCCATCAAACTGTGAAAACAGTTCACAGCCTGCTCTCTCCCCAACTCTCTGTCCCAAAAGATAAGCCATGAAGCCATTGGAAAGAGGCCATCCATCATGACATCAGTTGGTGTAATTATTCTTTAGAAACGCAGTTCTCGTCCTGAGGTGGAAGTGTGCTGGGCAGGGCTCTCAGGAAACACAGCTGAACAGGCTTTGTCTTTCTGGTGCTGTTGTGACACTACAGACTATTGTTCCACAGTATACACTTTTTGTATGTTCCTGCATTTGGACTGGGAAACTTTAACCTTTTCAAAAAGACAATGATGTAGATGCTCATTGACACTGACCTCAGAGACCATCTCTCAGTGGAACCACTGGGGGTGGATTTGTTTCCATCACCTTGGTCCTTCATTATCTTCTGGTGGTAGGGCTGGATGGATATTTTTCATTGTGTTGATAGCCTAGCAACCTGGCTTTGGGAACCAATGTTTACACTGCTTACAATAAGCCCAGTTTTCAGCTGAATCTGCTCCAACTACATACTGACATTATACTTCAGTATAAAAAGGGCTTCATTGTGGTTGTAAGAACATGCAACAGAAATAGGTTTCATAAACAAGGGCAAAATATAGGTATTGTGTATTTAAAAGAACACTGAGAACAAAGCTCTCTAGATGTTTACACACTCGGACCTCTAAAGAGTGAGAAGAATTGTGAGTGTTCAGAGATGAAAGAGCCTGTGAGCACAAGAAGGGGATTCCCATCTGCATGTATCACCGTGGGGGCTGTTGCTGTCTTCTGGTTCACTACCTGCCCAGGGACTGGAAACTGTGAGCCAAAAGAGGCCTTCTCTTAGATGTTGGAGGCACTGTTGTTTTCCCATTGAGCCCAGACAGGTAGCAGCATAACAAAGAATTTATAAAAGGGTGGTAGTCTTTTGCTGCAGAGGATCAATGGTTATTAACGTTATTAAACACATGCATTTATATTTAGCCACTTGAAATGTTAGGTTTCCATTGTCAAAAGTTAGGGTACAGTGGGGACATTGAGAGGAAAGGAGCTGCTGAAATCAGGATTCCACCCATTGAATTTAGTGCTTGAAGAGGCAGCTATTTCAAGAGAGTGTTGAAACCATTATGTGATGATGTGTAAAACTATGGGCTTCATTCCCAGGCAGACTAGGGTTCAAATCCTAGCTCTGCTACTTAATGTGTAAGACCTTTCTAGCTTCTTCCAGTTTTGTGTTCAGTTGCATAAAATGTGGAACTTTCTGAGGCTGTTGTAATGTTTTAAAAAGGTAATGTATGCAAGGTTCCTGCACGATAGATTTTGAATAAATGGTGGTTATTTTTTAGCAGTCAATTGAAAAGCACAAAAGAATAATATACTTTGTGATTTGATTTAATAGCTGTAGATATAGGTTACATTTGGTACAGCTCTCCTGAATCAATTAATCAAGTAAACTTTTCTAAAACCTTTACTGCGTGCCACATCCTTGCTAGGTAGTGCAGATAGGTAGAAAGAAGTCACAACTGAAAAAGTTAAAACTTGTTGGATTGTGTTCTCATGGGGTTGGATAGGATTTGTTTTCACAGTTACAATTCCTAACAAGTAGAGGCAATTAATGAACATTTATGAAATAAGCAAGTGAGCCAATGAATAAATGAATTTATAATTTAAGATATGGTTTCTGCTCTGAAAGAAGCATCCATTTCAGGATAAAGTGGTGTAGGTTCACAAGAAACAGTAGAGAGAAAAACAAGGAAGGCATTGTACTCTGCCTCCAAGATTCCAATCAAAATGTTATTCTGAAAGCCTGACCCAGTAGAATGATGGTGCTTGTGGATTTAGTAAGAGAAGGCTTGCTAAAAGATCAAACCAACATACCTTTGTTGATGCCTGTTACATCCTATTAAACCCTGGGCTAGGCAAAAGAAACGTGGAAGTCAGTAGTGCTTAATCAGGGTTCTTGAGGAGCTCACTGTGCTCAAGAGCTGATATGCTAAAGTCTTTATATTGTTACATTGGGTTGGATTTGCCCTTACTCGATAGAGAGTTTGCCTTGTATTTTACCAAGTGTAAACTAAATCACGTCATATGCCAACTATGCTTAATGAGTGTGGTTAATAAAAACTAATTTTAGGAGTGTACCATATCAGGATGTTACCCAGAAAATTATATGCTGATGAAGTTATGTTTAATAACATTGAAATTACATCTTTTCACATTTTTAATCATAGTGAGCTCTCCATATTCAAGGTGAAATAAAAAGAGACGTTTTAATCTTTTTTCTCCCTAAGAATTCTTTTTTTTTTCTGTAATTATTAGTTACTATCACAACCCATTCACCATGATTTAGAACTCATCCACCTAGAATCTTCCTTTTGGCCATTTCATTGGGCTCTAGCCCTTCAGCACAATTTATAGGAAAGGCAAGCAGAAGAGAAACTCAGATCAGTAATTTATCACACCTATTACCTCTTAACCTCAAAGTTTATACATAAGACAGGTAAATGAAAGTGTTAATCAATTTTAATCAATTCAATTGCATTTTGAATAATGCAGATTTGACCTTGCTTGGCCATTATCTCCCTACTCCCATTGAAGGCAATGCAACTCTCCACTCTCCTCCAGCCGTGACCACAAACTGAAGCCGATGAATGCATCTCATCCTCTCTGGACTCAGTTCTTATTTCAAGGATTGGCATGTGACCCAATTAAAGCCAACAAGATTTTCGAGGTCTCTGGGACAGGTGCTTCCTTACTGGATGCAGATCTAAGAGGATAAAGCATGAGATTCCACTGTGGCCATTTTATAGTTTAGCTGAGGCTGCAATAATATAGCTGAAGGCAGAGCTGAGGTTTCCATGGTATCAGTATAGGCCTGCATGCAGACATGCTGAAGTCATCCCTTAAAAAAAAATGGCAGTAACCATAACCATTTCCTTTTGCTGTAAGTGTTTTAAATGGGATTTTGTGTCACTTTCAACCAAGAGTCTGACCACACCCTGATTTTCTAGAAGAGTTCCAATTCTGGATAACTTTCTTTTTATTTAAGACAAATTAACCAAGTGTCAGTTAACTGTAAAACTCACTATGCCTTAATTTTTATACTACTGCAAGTATTTTCTCATAAAGAACTTTGCAACAAAGCCTGGTATCTTTTTACATAATTTTGTTCTCTTCTTGGTACAGAAAATACTGTTTCTTATTTGTGGATACCAAAGATGATTCTTACATTCTTGTTATTTTTTGCAAGTGGAAATTATCAAAGTAACATTCTTAAGAAAAACAAAAACACCAGATAAGGATGTTAATTTCTCCCTACCGAACAACATAACAAGTCCCATCTCTGGTTCTCCTTACGAAGGAGCACATCCCTCTTACCAAAGGCCAATCCCTCTGCTCATGATTGACTTTCATCCTGACTTTCCTTCAGCAGAAAATTACAGAATCAACTTTCCCTGTCTCTCAGCCTCTTTCTCTCCTAAAAAAAGAAAAGAGAAGGAAAACAAAAAAGACAACAAAAACATATATAACCATATCTAAATGATAAATGAATGAATGAGTGAATGAATAAAACCTCTCCCTCAGCTCCACTTACCTTTCTCATCCTTCTTTTTTCCAGTCAAAATTCCCCCCAAATTATCTTCACCTATCTCTATTCTTAATTTTTCATTAGTTTATTTCTTTACCCACCCCATGTTGACTTCTACCCCCCTTTCTTCCACCAAATGCCCCTCATCAAGGTCATTAATGACCTCACTCTCAAAAAATCCTGTGGTCATTTTTAGCTATAGTCTTCTAATTAAATATTTATATGTATAAATACTTTCTCCTTGGCAAACTTATATAAACCCATTGTTTCAATTATCACCTGTATGCTGTTACGTATATTGCTCCTTTTTTGATTAATGTTTTTACATGTATATATTTTTTTATTCAGTCTTCCTATATGATCATATTGAAGTGAGTTTCTTATACACAGCATATAGTTAGCTTTTGGTTTTTCCTATTCTGCCAATCTCTGTCTTTTACATGCCATATCTAGACAATTTACACTTCATGTAATTACTAATAAAGTGGGGCTTATATCTTCTATTTTATTTGTCTTTCCGTTTCCTCTGCTCTTTGTTTCTCTATTTATTTTTCCTTGCCTCCTGTGGGTTATCTGAATGTATTATAGCTCTCCATTTTGAGTTATTTACAGTGTTTTTGAGTGTATCCCTTTTTATAGATTTTCTTTTAGTGTTTTAGTGGAATTTATCATTTTTTCATTCATACCAGTGTTTTTTCAAACATATCAGTGTTTCATGTAACTTATCACCATCTGTGGTTCTTATTGTACCAATTTGAATGAAATATAAGAAACTATCTCCCTTTAATTTCCACTTTATTTCCCTATTTATAATGTCAATATATTTTGGTCCCCAGAGTTCAGAGTTAGTATGTAATACTGTCCCAAAGAACCACATATTAGTTAAGCAAATTTCTGAGTGTCCTGTCATTCTTACCCCTTTGCAGTGGGCGATTAGTGGAAGACAGTGCAATGACTGACTAGGATAATCTGATGTGCTCAGTGGAGGTGACCCTAACCTGCTCAAAGGAGACATTATCCTTGCCCCAGGCATGATGTAAATTAATTTTTCCAATATGAATATTGGAATAATTTGTTATACTAGGGAGTAAATCATATGATAGTTAATGAAAAGAAAAGGAAATATTTTGGGTTTACAAGATACATTTGTTTTCTGAGAGCTTCAAGTATCTTCCAGATATTTTTGCCTTTCATGATTTACCTAGAAAAATTAAAAAGCTGATGGAGTTTGGACAGATTCAAGAAATACACTAGTAAGAAGAAAGACCAAATAGGAAAGGAAAGGAAGAGATGAGAGAAATGCGGGAGCAGAGGGATGAAAATGAGAGTGGAAGAAAAAAGTTTTCTGATGAATGTTCAATGTTCTAAAGCATTTGCTTGGATCTTACTTACAAAACTGATTCAAATAAGTGGCCTTTTCTTTTCTCTCATTTTTTGACTAGCTAGTGGGTGCGCTGCAGATTTTCAAATGATCATATTCTACAAGTTTTTCTGACAAGGAATCTTGTGGGGAATGTGTAAATCAAGCACCTGCCGCAACACAGTTTCTCTTCGGTGTCTCCCATTAATACCATTTCCATAGGTCAGCCCAGAAAACCTCAGTGATTGAATGGGATGGAAAAAAAAATGGTCTCAATCCTTGAATCCTTTCCTATTAGATCACTATCATTATCTGTAATCAGTTCTGTATATAATTAGAGGAGTTTTTCTTGCATTACAAAAACTGTCCCTAATTATATGTTATTTGCAAATTGCTGCAGATCTACATTCATCTTTATGATGAAATGAGGGTCTTGCTACTCACTGTATTAATATAATTTCTACACTCTCTCCCACCACAAATCTTCTGATTCAGTGAACAGTCATGTTCAAAATGTTTTTTTGAAAGCATTCACCTGTCTTTCTTGCATCCCCACATGTTCTATGTCAAAGCACCCATTCATCACTTGTCTGTCCTCTGTCAAGAGCAGATAGAGATAAGTCATACTAGGCAAAAGCAGACACTGAAAAGGGCTTTTAAGCAAATGTTGCATTTCCTACCTTGAGGTTCTGACACAGATGCTTACAGTAAGTATTTTTTTGTTCCTTTGTTTAAAAATGTCCAGCGAAGTTATAATAAGGGATATCCTTTCAGGATGGACACCTTCTAGGGAAAAGAGATTCTTTTACACTAAACAAGTTGGTCAAGGCTGACCTGTTACTGAGAAGGGACAGGATCATGGAAAAGAAGTTGATTGTTTCTTCAAACTTTTAGCACACTTAGGGATTCACAGACCCACAAAGTGAGAGAAAATTTCTTTGAACTAGAACAGTTTAGAAAGTCAAGGAATACGTCATTGGTGCAAATGATTCCATAATCTTCAAAATTTATTTCAATGACTGACTAATTGTTGCCCAAAAATTGTTCTCAAGACCAAATAGAAGTCCCTTATTTTATGTTCACTAACAAAATTCCAGCACTACCAGACTGCTCACTGACGAATAGAAGGTAATTCAAGGAGTTAAAATGTGTCCCTAAGATTTATACAAAGATTGTGCATCTCAAGAATTAGTTCCAAGTATTTATAAATATTAAGAAAACCATTTTCATTTTCAAGTTTGATAAGTCATACTAGGCAAAAGCAGACATTGGAATAGGCTTTTATGCAAATGTCGAGTTGAGACATAGAGGATAAGTTGTGGTAAATAAAAGCAGAATTTAAATCCTCATTCTGATGCTTATTTTCATCGGAACTAAATGACTCAATGGCAATAAAAGGAGTTCTTCATATTGTTATCCATTATTTAACATTTACCTGTTAAACATATTCATTAAAAACACTTAACATAGATTATATTGTCTTTAGTTTATTTCTTCCATTTTCAGCAATGCAAAAATTCCAGTATATTTGAAAATAGTATGAAGAATTATCACAGTATGCCATTAAATGATAACTTAGTGTAGGAATCCTCCAGGATACCTGAGAATACTTAAATTTTCATCATCAATATTATTACAAAAATATTTATTAAGAGCTTCTCTACAATTGTATTCACTGTGTTAAGATACTTGGCATTCCTTAAATAACCCAGTATGGTTCAAATACTTTACATTCTCTTCCAATCTTCTCTCTTCATCTGCCATTCATATTTGGTGTACAGGATTCAGTGTTTGGCCCATGTATGTGACACCTTCCTGGGTAATCTCACCCCCCTTTACCAATGTTAATGACTCTCAACAAATATTACAGTATCGCGAGGGCTAGAATAGCATGGTTGAGACCATAGGCTCTGGCCATGAACTTAGGCTGCCCATGTTGAAATCTCATCTTTGACACCCACAAACCTCTTCAAGGTTCAGTTTTTCCATCAATAAAATGCAGAGAATTATAAAACCTAGTTGTTAGAGTTGTGAGGTTTATATATGTAAATATAGTCAAGTGCTAGAATACTTTGTCACATGGCAAATGGTCAGTGTTGGTTGTTAACTTCATGCAGACGATGCTCAGATCCAAATCTCTAACCCATCATCAAAACTCTAGATCTAAACACATCCTTCAGAAAAATTGTCCTATTAGCCTCTGTTAGTATCATCTGGGATGCATATTCAAACTGTAGATTCCCAGACCTCATCCAAAATTTCATGAATCAGAGTACTTGGGAATGAGACTCAAGAATTTGTACTTTAACAACTATCCTAGGCATTCTGATGCAAAATAAAATTTGTAACCACCTTACTAGGTTTGTATTTACTGCCTCTAAGTCATCTCTTAAGTCATCATGCTTAAGAAACTGAACTTGTCCCAAAATTGCTTTATCATCTCACCCTGAGAAAATATCTTTTTAGTCATTGGCATCATCTGCCCAATATCCAACAAGTCATCCTGGAGTCACCCTTGACTTCTGACCCTGTCAATTCCACAACTGATCCCTCTGTTTTCCATATTTCCTAAATATATCTCCCTTCTTTCCATTCCTGTTGCTATTGACTCCATTCATTCATTCATTCAACAACTAGTTAACAGAGCACTGACTATGTGGCAGGCAAGGGATACAGTCATGCATATGTCAAGATTTCAATGCTATGTAGCTCAGGGCTTTATCATCTCTTTCAGATTGCAACTGCCTACTAACTGATTTCTCATGTCTCCAGTCTTCATTGCTTTCAGATCATCCTTCACATTGCTAACTAAAATTAAGATAAATCAGATCAGTCTTGTGTTTAAAGCCTTGTCACTTCTAAAGTAAGGTCAACTTCCAAAGAGTCAGAAACAACTTTGCCAAGATATGCCAATATCTCTATTGCATTTCATGTTACTCTGTCCACCTAGGACTTAAGCTCCATGAACATTGCAAAATTTGCAGGTCCCTCTCACACACAACTATAAGATGTGCATGCAGAATTTTTTGTGAGCAGAGATGGAGGACCTTTAACCCAGCCTTACAGAGGGGAAAGTTTCTGGCTTCGTGCCTCAGTACCTTTCCTAGGCTTGTTCTTTCTCACAGCCTCTACAATCCCTCTGTCACCTCACTCCACTTAGCTCTTTCCTGGTTTACCTCACTCATCCTTCAAGATTCGTTCTTCCCAGTCAACCCCTACTTCCTCATGCCAGCCTGGGCTAAGTGACCCTCTGGTATCTCAAAGAATCCTAAGCACTGTGTTCAACATGTTGGAATAATATTGTCTATCTTCCTGGCCAGACTGAAAACTTCTTGAATTCCTCACAGCCATAGGAATAGAGGCACCCTCCTAGCCTAATCCTCTCCCTTTCTCTTCTTACTCTCCAGTTTCCTCATGGTTTATGATAATACATCAAAGTTCTGTCCAAAATCCATCCTTCTCCCCTTATTCTGCCACCAGTTGCACCTTGGCTGTCCTTGGTTCAAAGAGTCAGCATTCCAAAGACTCTATCCATACCTGCAAGGTAGACCTAGGATAGGCTGTACCACCTCTGGGAGAAGGCTCAGGTGATCAGGGAAGGGAATTCCAGGTCCCAAGTAATCAGAGCATGGTCTGGGTTGGGGTTGGGACCTGGGGCAGACACATTCACTTTACCTCATGGGGAGGCATGAGGCCAGAGGCAGGGTCTCTAAAGCACAGGGTCCAAAGGAGGGACCCTGATGATCTGAGTCTAAGGGCAGGACTGGTCCTGTTCTGAGCACAGAGCAATGCCTAGTACACAACAGGCATTTAATACAGGCAGTCAAAATGGAACCTGACTCAGCATTTCCTGACCTGCCAACCTCAATGTCATGACAAACTCCTGTGTGGTCATCAACTGTGAGATACGTGCTGAGAAAATTTAGGAATTCTTTTTTTTTTAAATAAAAATATTACCACAAATTCAGAGTGGCCACTTAAATCATGTCACTTCCACTTGCAATCTGAGCAGCTTTATGGTTGGAGAGGAAGTGGTGGCAGGAGGGTTGAGAGCTGCTGGGGTTTGCACAGCCTACTCAGTTTGCATGACTGCTCAGTTTGCATGAATGGATTTCACCATTAATAGCTGTGAAGATTAAAAATTGTACTTTTACTCCTCACAATTTTATTTTGGTGGGGGACTTACCCAAATTTTAGTTTTGGGTAAGAACATGAACTAGATTGCCTAAAAAATAAACGTACTTAAAAATACTGGTGGTTTATTTTCACCAAGAGGGTGGTTTAGTTTCAAGCCCTCTAAAGAATGATGAATTGCTCTTAATTGGAGGTATACTAATGAAATGTCATGGACTTTGAGGTTTCAGATGAGGATTTCAATTTCAACCCTAACACACATATGTTTCCTTGAAAATGTAACTTTAGTTTTCTTAGTGTAGCTCTAGGTCTGAGGGGGTCCTCAGCTCTGGGCAGTTCACTCTGGATTAGATGAGACTGAAAAATGACAATGGGACATTGAAGGGTAAGAGGGTTTATACCAAGTTTTATTCTCGTGATGGCAGATTGAGGGCTAGAATCACGTCTGCTTCCAGCAAGTATACATGCAACAAGCACATCTCCATTTCTGACTCTGCTCCAGGCTCTGCCTCCACTCTAGGCTCTGTACCAAGCACTGGGCAGAGCTCTTGATATAGCAACACAGGCAATAATGGCTTACTGTGTACAAGCATGCACCTGTGCAGTAGGCCAAATATTACATCATTGCACATGTACAGCGGGTGAGTAGATTAGGATCAGGTGAGGATCCTAGCCAAGGAACTTCCATTTCCCCTACACTGAGATTTAATATTTCCATACAATAATGGGCTAAAGACACCCACTTCACAGGTCTGTGGTGACATATAAAATATAAGCAAATTATCTGGACTCTGCCTGATAGGGGCTGTGATTGGCATGTAAGGGGTGACATGTGATCGACTTTTATTTTCATTGGTATCTATTAGCAGGACATGGGATGAGGAAACAAATAAAGAAGAACACACCTAGAACTAGGTGGACACATAGAAAGTTGACTTGCAATTGGACCAAAATCATGTTAGAGACAATCTTTTGGCCATTCCTGATAAATGAAACAAACACCAAACTAAGACAACTAAACTTTTCTTCTGTCTGCCTTTTAAAAGAATTCTTTAGTGGTTCAGAGAATAGGCAGACAGGGGCCCTTACTGGCACCCAGGTGATGGGGACATCCAGAGGGGGAGAGAGCAGCTCTCAGGACACAGCCAGCCAGACATGCCCAGGGAGGGAAGCTGGCGTCCCAGCATACTGACAGCCCTCTGGAAGCCCAGTCACAAAGGCCATTTATAGCAGAGCTCGGTCTCAGGAATAGGGAGGGCTTGCCTGGAATTTGGGAGAGCAACAGAATGGGCCCAGCCCACAGGTAAGTGCCCATAGGATGGGAGATGTGCTGCAAAGGAGACTACTGGTCAAGGTCACCCTGGCAAGAAGGAGAACTGAGGCTGCAGATAAGAGCTGAAATTCTCTTAGGTCTGAGAGTCATTTAATGCTAAGACCTATGAGTGTAAGTGGAACTGAAGAGTCTCCTGGGAGACTGGGGAGTGGAAGCAAATGAGTGAAGCAAAATGGTCAGTTGGTAGCTAATGTGCATGTATACTGATGTGTATCAATTTGTTTAGTTATTAATCCTCAACTTGGCTGCTACAAAACTCGGTCTCATCCACCCCTTGTGGAGATTAGTTTTCATAAACTCACTTTTTTTGCTGTTCTTCCAGAATCTTCTGGACATAGATAAATAAAAATACCAGTCATCTTTGCAGGCACTTTTTTTTTGCCCTTACAGAGTAATATACCCTGTACAAACTATTGTCCAAACAGAAACCATTTTGATTCTGGTGGATAAATATCAGACCGAAAGAATCATTAAAGACCATCTTGCCCACTAATTTGGAAACTTCTTTAGCCATTGGCAAATGTAGTTTTTACAGAGGTATGATATATAAAAAAAGACACAAAGGGAGTGCTTTGGGTGAAGAAAAAGGATGTTTGTTGGACTTAGGAGGGAAGAACTACTAGATTGCTTCTCTCCCTCACCAGCTCCCATTCTCTGTCCAGAGAGCAGAGTTTGAAAAATGCCAATCTAGTCCAGCTACCAATTTTTCATCTCCTTTAAAATCCATGTCAAGTAGCTGCCCACCTGCAAGGGAAAAATCCTTCACTCTCTGAAATAGCATATTCTGTCTTTGGCCAGTACTTCTTTTTTTTTTTTGTACCACCAAGCCTTGTCTTTCTGGAATGTCCACACATCGGTACTCTTTAGCGCCCCAGCATGAATTTTATCCTGAGAGCCCGTGATTTAAATCAAAAGATTTGATGGAACTCCTAACCTGTATATTTGGAGTATATCTATGTTTCATTCCTTATTGCAAACATTATCATGTCAAAAAGAAAAAAAATATCACTTTTGGAAAAGGGAAGATGTGTTCGGAAGCATTCTCAACAGGATTTTGGAAATAAACAGTATATAAATTAACCATGCATATATATAAACAAAAGCATATAAACAAAAGCACAGTCCCTAAGATAAAATATCAAATCAATGTTGGAATGTCAAAATAAAAACAACTAACAAAATTGCCTTAGCAATAAAATTTTCTTGAATGAAGGAAAAAAAAAGCAAATGTGGGTCACAAAAGTATATTGAAGGCATATTTATAATAAAAGAAGTTAATACATTGTTGACCTATGAGAAATAGTGTACACAGCAGGTGTCGTTTTAACCTATCTTTCCGAGATAATATGCATCATTTAACCTCAAAAATAAGGTAACTATTAAAGTGAATAGTGTAATTGTCCTTCTCATGTCGTGACCTACATGTAGTACAGGTTCTATATTTAGAATCTGTCAATATTTAACTTAGGATTGAAAACAACTATATCAGGTTGGCTTTAGGGTACAGTGAGTTTCATTTTCATAAGTAAATGGACTTTCTGGTTATATATTCACAGTGTGAATGTAGCCACCACAGAAATTAATATAATTTTAAATTGTAAATAGAAATACAGCTCTGGATAGCAAAATCTAGGTTTGATATTTAAGACAAAGGATTGGAGTCCCAATTTGCCTCATGCAGCTGGGATGTCTTAAAATGGTGTGTATTCTAAGATGAGCGGACAGAATGGAAATTGTATCATACAAGGAACAACGAAAGTGGGAATACCCCAGTTTGGAGAAGAGATGCCTCAGGAGAGAATTGCTAGTCTTTCCCAGGATCTGGAAGGCTACCAGAGACATATCAGAAACACAGATATGTCTTCACACATAGAAATGTTCAGAAATAAAGTAGACATCAGAAGAAGTCAGATCCCTGCAACAGGATACTCAAGCAAAAGCCAGGGAACCATTTGGTGGAGATGTGTTAGTTAAGTGATTTTTCAAATGTAGTTCAAGACTATTTGAGAGTCATAAAATGAAACCAACCTAGTGGGTCATTACAGGCTTTTTTTCCTTTAAAGATAATAAAATAAGAAATATTCATGTTCTGGGCCTGCAGGAAAGGTGCAAATTATTTTGTTATTATTTCATGAAACTTATGTCAACACACACACTAAGTTGTGTTCTAGGTCTCAGTGTCAAGTGAATATCTTTTTGTGAATTGCATTAAAAAAAAGTCTGAAAGGAACTCTTCTAGTTATTATCTTCATAATTCCCAAGAGAAAATCAGGAGTCAGCCATACCTGAAATTGCCTCTCAGTCACAAAACTTGTATTTAATCTCTGTGGTTAAATTTGAAAAATAGAGAAAATAATGATACTTACTTGTAAATTTACATATATATATATGTGTGTGTGTGTGTGTGTGTGTGTGTGTGTATTGCATTTTAAAAGATATATGTAAATGCTTAATGCTTTTTCAAGATTACATAAGTCGTTATTTCTGTCCTTCTTCAAAATTACTTCAAAAAAATCAGAGAACTTTTTTTTAACACCATTCCTTATTTTCTTCCTTCATTGCCACTGACATGGAAGATACAGGTGGCCCTGATAAGATAAATCAATAGGACAACGTCCCTGGGAACGGGTTGTGGGGGTGGGAAGGGTAACAGGGCATGTGCCAGCAACAAATACAAGAACGTGATTCATTCTCAGATGCCCAGATGTAGCTCCGCTGCATTTTGCAATGACTTTGTGGGGAAAGGAAGCCTTTTCCATTTCTCTTCAGTGGCTCTTTTGCAACTGTTACCGTCGGCTGTCGGTGTCTTCTCAGCTGGGACTGGACCCGCATGTTATCAGAGAACAGAACGTCTAGCCCCTCGTGTGTGAGCCCCATTGTCAGACAAGGGCACTGTGCGCCGTGCTGCGCTGTTGGTGTTTATTGCTGTTTGAGTAACAGGAAGAAACCTGGTACTTTTGTACTGTTCAAACACTCCTCCTATTCATGGCCACTGTTTGTACCAGAGAAAAATGTTCTCACAGAGACGCCAATAATTTAGAAAATATTTGAAGGAGAGGTTGAATAGTTTCTATTGGTGGCTTTATTAGTGATCTCTCTTTCTGAATACAATGCAACTCTGTTATAAAGTGTTCTCAGCTACAGATTTGGTGTATTGCAAGCCAAATCTTGTTCCCCACATACAGAGCAAACTATCTCCGCAAGATAAAAAGCCTGTAATATGTGTAATTCTCATTCCTGACTTCTGGGATAATAGGATGAGCTGTAATAAATACAAATGTGAATATAAACATGCTGTGTTCATTTCAAGATGAAAAAATTAATTAAATAAAATAAAGCATGAGATGTCATTGCAGATATTTTAGGAAGCACACAAATATATAATGCAATAGATATACATTTATAATATATGTTAATTTATACATCATAAGATATATATATTCTAATATATATTTGTATATAATATGTATTTATAATATATATAATTATATATTTTAGATAAAAGTTTTCCAAATTAGAGTACTGACTTTGGTAGATGCAAGAGACATTTAGACTTTGAGGAGTATCTGGAGATGTGTGAGCTGCTGATATATCTCTCCAGCCCTTGAATACAATAAACCAGTACAACTGAGGAAGACCCCATTCTTTGAAATATTTAGAACATATAGTGGGTTAAAAGTCCTCGAAATCAAGTGTGTAGAATTAACAATTTTATGTACCTATAAATGGATTTACTGTCTATTTCCAGCCCCCATGCTCCTTGGTTGTGTGCATCTTCCAAGAGGCCCTTCTCTGGCCCAGGGTTTCAAGAGCAGAGTGGCATGTGATATTTGGGTCAACATCTCATACAGACATCCCCTGAAATACACATTGTCCTACTGGCCATTCATCATTGTTCCATGCAGATCCAGACTGGGTTGTTCCATGTTCCCAGATGCAAGCCACATGGCATTCAGGTTTCTCCTAAATACTACCAAAGGCCCTCTAGGGGGCACAGAGGTCATTTCGTGTGCTGCTGTGCCATGCTGAGCCCTGAGAAACTCCCCAAGCCTGTCCAGGGTCAGCCTGCCTCGGCGCCTCTCTCACATGCAGAGGAGACTTTCTCAGTCATGAATCAGTTTGGGATGTGGAGGGACTAGGAGGTTCCTTCAGGCCTGACTGCTTCATGCTCTTCTTGGATTTTGTTGCTTCACCCAAACTGGACCCAGGAAGCCTAGAGTTCTAGAGCCTTCTCTTCCTGTGCACACGGTGAAGGCGTATTTTCTCTTGGTCTTGCTCCTTACCTAGGACTATGCCAAGAAAGAAAACCCAGATCCCTCTGTGCTCAGAAAACATGTAAATTGTCTGGGATCTTCCTGCCTTTCCTCCTAAGGTTTGGCTTTAGACCTAGGTACAGGACTTTTTCAGGGATGCACAGTGTCCTCTCGACTCTCTCCTCCTTCACTCAATCAGACGCCTTGTGCAGAATCCTGAGGCTTGGGAAAGCTTTGTTCTTATGCATTCAATATTCTCCCAGATATACTGTCTAATTTTTGAAACCCAAAGCCATTTCTCTCTGCTTTTGCTGTATCATCAATTCTTAGAGAAAGATCTAACTGATTAAAAGGAAAAATGTCAGGGATGCAAGAAACAGGAAGAAAAAAAAACCCCTTTCTTTCAAACAACTTTTTTGGCCACAGTACTGTTGTTTCTATTGGTTCTGTTGGCTTTAGCTACCATTACTAGAGGAGCGATGGGGAGCTCAGAACTGTGTGAATGTGTGGATTGTACTGGCCTCTCTCTTTTTCTGCCATTAGAAGATTATCTGGGCAAAGCATAGTGAGAAATTCTGATCATTAGACCAGACAGACGTACTTGAAAATATCATCTTGGGTCAAAAACTCATCTAGCTCAATACTTCACTTTTAACAGAGGTACCCAGGACCATATTATAATTTCTTTCCATGACCCTAAGGAATGAAGACATCATCTCTAACTTCATAATTTATTACTAAATTCATTCACGAATTGTTTTCTCTTTAAGTCTGTTTATGCTTTATCTATTATTCCAGGCTAACATATTCTAAATTCTTACTGTTATGTAAAGTAGACTTTTCTCACAATTTAATAAGCTTCAAGAGTTACCTCTAGGATGAAGTAATAAAGGAAATAAGCCCTCACTTATCTTTTCTGTAGAAACCAATCATCCCCTTATCTGCTTTGTGGTTTGGATCTTGTAATCTTCTGTTATGTTTTTCTTGACATATAAGGAAATAATTTTACATATTAGAATTTTTGGCATACAATATTATTTTTTAACAAGTAGACTTCCTAGTATCCTAATGAAGCTAGAATGGATAGATCATTTTGTTTCCAGAAGGATGGAGAACTATATACATACACAGCTTGTACTGATTCTAAAATACCTCCTGGACATAGTCTGAGTCTACCTGTTATGGGAACCACTTGGGCAATCTTTGTGACAGTCATGACTTGGGAGTTTGAAGTACATTTGTGACTTTCCTGTTCACTCATACAATTCCGAGATCATGTGGGATATTATAGGAGAAAGATGATGGGATTTGGAGCCAGAGACATGAGTTCTAATAGTGTCTCCATCCTCACTAACTTTGTGATCTGAGGAAATATTTCATTTTCTGAGTCTTAATTTTCTCAGGTATAAAACACAATTAATAAAACTTAGCCTTCAGTTTTGGAGGTAAAGACTTCCTGTGTTGAGTAAAATATAAGTATTAATTGTTATATCACCTTGAAGCCTTGACACTCTGGGGTAGCCAGGAAAAATCAGTCCACTTACCTCTGCTCTAAATGAAGAGTCTCTTTCAACCAAGATATTATCAAATAGGGTTGTTTTATGGCATATGCTAGAGGCACAGAGCTGTATCCTCAGTCGCTGAGGTCAGGCTGGGTAGCTGGATGATTTTCCTGCTACTGGGACTCATACTAATTCATTCATTCACTTGTATAAACAATACGTGTTTATTGAGCATTTACTATGTACCAAGCATTGTGCTAAGCATTTGGGGAAGAAATCTGTGTAAGATATGGTCCTTGCTTTCATAGTCTAGTTGGAGGTGAAAGGGGACACAAATATAAACAGATAATTATAATACAAAAATGTAAGTCCCATACTAGACGTATGTCTAAAAAACTGAGAAAGCACAAGGGAGGAAAATAAAAATTCTGCCTGGGCCAGCAAGGGATAGTTTCATAAACATTTATCTCAGCTCTTTTGACCAAAGAAGATTTAGAAAAATGGTGTGTGTGTGTGTGTGTGTGTGTGTGTGTGTGTGTGTGTGTGTGTGCATATGTGGTGGAATTTCAATGTATTCTAATTTGATAAAATAAAATTCACAATATATATTCCTATTTTTATAGAGTGTAGTGAGTACCTCTGACCCCCTAAATCCTTTATAACTTCAGAAGAGGTATTCATTCTTTTAATGGACAGTATACTCTTAGAAGGGATTCATCAAGTTGATTAATGGACAGGCTACTTAAGGTATTTAGAGATTATAATAGGTCAACAACTTCAAGTCCGTTTTTGACATGAATTCATTATCTTTCCCCCGAGGTCCTCTCTCACACAGTTCAGCTCTCTCTACTATGCACTAAGGTACAGGGTTTTAAAGCGATGATTATATGAGGCTGGGATATCTAGTGTGATCTAATGGGAACTCAAAACATTCAAAAAGCAATGTTCACATGTAAACAAGTAATAAGGGAGACAAACCGGAACAAGCAGAAATCCTAGACTTTAACTCACTCTGCTGAACAACTAGTGGTACTCAATGGCTATAGGACTAATGTTAAATAAATTTCACACCTTCATTTCCCAATGTTCTCTGAAATGAAAGCTACCAGAGCAGACCTCATAGCAGTTAACTGTTTCCAGAATCTGTATGAAAACCCCCAAAATATGGGTTCTAAGAAGCATATTGGGAATCAAATAACAATTTGTAAATTCATAGATATATTTTGATAAGAATTTTCTTTTAATATTTATCCCTTTAAACTTCAGGAGGATGTAGTAAGCTAAGAATTGCATCCTGAATGCCCCAAGCAAGTCTATTTTTTAACAGTACAAAAAAAAGCAGATGCACAGATATTCAGAAACAGATGAACCAAAAAAGGGCCTAATGACTCAACATTAACTTAACAGTGGGTTGACTTGGTTTTAGTTCCAGGCATGGGCAAAGGTTCAAGTTGGATCTCATGTTATTCAAACTGGTTTTCCCACCATCTTTAGTTACATCGTGACGGTACTCCCACCACTATGCCTCAAATACCAAACACTCTGCCAATACCTTTACTGGATTAAAGAAAAGAGAGCTCAATTAACATGCTTGATACCCCCAAATAGCACATATCTTTTTGCACTAGAGCTCCTTGTTCCCTATTTCTTCTAGGCTCTTTCACTGCACCTCTTTGCTGCCAGCTGTTTTTGTAGACAGTGAATCTGTAGAGGGCAAATGCACAGTTCATTGTCCAGCCAACTTCCCACAAGGCTCAAACCTGAGTTTCAAATACAGTATCATTATTTTGTACAAAACTTCTAGTGCTTTCACATGGACTGCAATTCTTAATATTTGCACAATCCAAGGAATGTCTCCATTTATCTGTCATGGAAGGGAAGAAGAGTGGCTTCATCTTGTCTGAGAGCCCTAAAATAGTCCACAAAGACTGCTGGATCCACCAGGCAGTAATGCTGATAGATTCAAACCATAAACTGCTCTTCTCCCCACAATAATAAGTATGTCATCCTACAAGGTTTGGCAAACCACACAGAGCAAAATGGGTTTGTTTCCATAATCCCAGGCCTCAGGCTTAGTTTTCGATTAGCAAAAGTCCACTTGCATAGGAAAATGCAGAATATGTTTCCAAATACTGTAGGGAGTATTAATTTTTGCCTCAAGAATGTCTTAAAGGCACCTCACTCCACCTCCAACACTCACATCTATGCTTAGTGTGAGTCATTCCTTGAAAATGGAAGGACTTAGATTCTCTTTTCCATCCTATAGCCTCAATTCACTCAAAGGAACCATGGTTCTTTCTTACTTCAGCTGCACCTTTACTGTCCCCAAGCGCCTTCAAACAGTTACTTAGAAGGTTTCCATGATTGAATTGGTCTCTGGCTAGAATAATTTCAGAGTTAATGGTGAAGTGCACAGGAACAAGGAGAGCCCAGGGCAGCTAATACACTTGCTTGAAAAGAAGGAGTCCTACTCTGGGCCAGAAATTACTGTTTGTGCTTGGAATACACTAAGCACTATAGTAAGTTATTAGCAATGCAAGTCAGTTAAGACCAAAGGCCTGGTTATAATGGCAAATATGTGCAGAGATTTGAAAAAAGGACATGCAATACTGTAGATATTTTTGATAGTTTATCACAAAGTGCTACACTGAATAAGATGAATCCAGTAAAGAAAACATAAGATACAGGATTCAGTCAATGATCAGATATAATTACTTTCTGTGTGTGGTTTTGGAAGGCAAAGGATAGGGTTCTGTTAGTAGCATGTTATTTTTTTGCCCAGTTATATCCCAAAAGCCAAATGGGTTTATGTGCTGGTAGAAGAATTTTAAAGTTTGGCCTAATAATGAGCTTTAGTTTAAGAATGGAGATCAATTATGTGAAGCTGTTCCCCTTCTAAATAAGCATTCTGGATTATTATATTACTTAAAAGTGAAGTGCTGCAACCTGCTAGTTTTACAGTAATGAATCCTGCCAAAATCTGGAGAGGTTGTACAAACAATGCTCCTATTGAATTCTTTATGACCCATAGCTGGTCCGCTTCAGTCCTTATCTGTATCATAGCCACAGCATTGCATAGATACCAGCTGTTTCTTTATGCAAGATATAGGGTTGCACCTTTTGTTAAGTTTAAGTACTAGAGAAGGTATCATAAAGGCAGCGTAGTTGGGCGGTGGAGAGGTGAGACTGATGCAGGCTGAGTTCGTTTTCCTCGGTTTTTACTCCTGCCACCACCAAGAATTCAAAGACAGAGACCAAATAGCAAAGCAGAGTAAAGTTTTATTTGAATACACTCCAAGAGGGCACCAGGCCAGAGGCAATGTAGACAAAGGCGGGGATCCTTTAGCGAGGGCCTATTTGTCATGACCTGGCTGGCCAGTACTTCTTTGATTGACAGCGTGAGGTCATTTGATTGACAGCTCTAGTTATACACCCATTCATCTGGGTGCGCATGTCTTTTCCCAAAATGCACACTGGAAAGCCCACGGCAGGAAGCAAGACCGCAATTTTATTTTAATGACATTATGATGAGGTGTGGTTTGGGCGGTTATTATTTTATTTGACTGCTCCCACTTTGGGACCTGGTTGGGACCGGTTTGACCTGGTGGGGATAGGCAAGAAGTTATCTCCCTGCAAAGCCTTTGTTGTCTTCACGTGGGACCCCCTACCTGGGAAGTTTGAGCAGTTTGGGCAGTTTTTACCACGAACCTTAACTTCCCTCTTCCTGATGCTCATGTCTATCTTTCTGCCTAACAAGAAGAACAGAATATTCCTTAATGAAGCTAATTCACACTAAGTACATAAAAAGAAAATCTAAGAAATTGTCTAACCATTGTTTTAGGTAGCCCTTGACTTGTTGTTGTCTTCAAAACGCTGTATTTTCTGTGGGCCACCCACATAGCAATCAGAGTGACAGAACCATCATCATGTCTACCAATCCCATTGCCTTCTAATATGACTTTTGCTAGTCATTGTAAGAAGTTGTATTCAGAGCAATAATTCTGAAATAGTTCTAATCTCACAAAAGAAGATACAACCAAAATGCTACAATGCCAATAAATCTTCAAGGAAATATCAGAGCCTGTTCTACTGACATCTTCGTAAAGGGAATAAAAGTTGATGGTCTTACGGAGAAAAGTGTTCCAACAAGAAACATTAATGAAAATACTGCAAAGAAAACTCAGCAATATATTACCTATATTAGCTATAAAGTGTATATTTTAATTACTGCCCCTCTAATTCCTACCACAACTTTTGTATAGGAAAATAAAAAACAATAAAGCAATGTCATTATTTAATGAGGTAAATGCATAAAATAATATAAAAAGCACTTACAGAAATGTCTTTGACAAAAATCTATTTGAAAGCTTTAGAAATTGATTTCATGCAGTACATAAGAATGCAGGAAAGAGAAAGAGTAAATACCAATAATCTGTAACAATATGTGGAGAGGCTGAGACAGCATATTGCATTTTCTTTCCCAGTATGTAAGAATCAAGTAAGTGGAATAATTTACCAATAAAACAACTTGAAATTCAAGTTGCTGTCAAATCCAAAGAGATTCTTTCTATATTATTTAGATGAAAAGTTGAAAATTGAGGTGGTTATTTGTATGACTTAGCTACTAAACATTAAATATCTAGGACCGGATGCCTACGTAACAACTAAAATTCTACCAGTATACTCACAGCGAAGGTGATTCTGAGGCTCTTTCTTCTGCTAATATGTGTATTTATGTTTTCTTATTTCTAGATGACTAAATATAGAGAGAGGATCTATTTCCTACTTTTTAGGTAGAAGTAAAAAGGAACACAGGAATTCCTTATGAACACATAATTAGTGTTATCCTAGCTAGCTATCACCTTTCTTTTCACTCAGCCAAATATTTTTAAATTGTAAGGAAATTATACCACAGACACTATCTGAAATGAGAACATTCCCACACAAATGGCTAAAAACTAAAGGCACAGGTGAAAAAACTATATTTGTCTAAAGAATATTTCAATAAAATCAAGGACAAAGTTTAACAAGACTAAAGCCAAACTAACTTTTCTGGAAACAGGGAGGCCATTTAATTGATTTGGAGGACTATAATTGTATTCACTTGCTTTTTGCTGGACCCATTCCTAAACCATTATAGAGAGTAAATTTAACATTGTCAAGGAAAGATACCTCATCATCTCTTTTAGGAACCTGCTCAGAAATTACTTCCCATTCCAAGTAGTGGCCTATTAGTGATAGTCTTTGAGCCTCCTTTGTGCTGAGAACTGCAGTGAGGATTATTGTGTCCAAGATACTGATTGTGACCTTAGAGTTGTAAGATAAATGCCTGAAACCCCTCACCTGCAGACAAGTGAGAATGCACTTCTTCACCTGCTTTCTGGGTACAAGATCTTAGCCATAGTACAAAAAGTGGAAAAATACTCAGTTTTTTCTAGAGGGAATCTTTAATACCACATTTCAGAACATGAAATAAGGGACTTAAAAGCCAGGTGTTTTTATATTTCCCCATTAGGTAAATACAAACTAATACAAGCTGTGGTTGATAGATTTTCTGACATTCTCCACTGCATGTGAAACAGGTTTGAAAAAAATGAATTGGAAATGTTTCCTTTAACTGTACACCTGTACTGTCCAATTTGGTAGCCACTAGTCACATATGGCTATTTAAATTTAAATTACTTATAATTTATAAAATTAAAAATTCAGTTCCTCAGTTGTAATAAGCATATTATTTCAAATGCTCAATAGCTAGTTGCAGCCATATTGAATAGCAAAACTATAGAACATTTCTATCATTGACAAAGATCCGTTGGATAGTGCTGCTCTGTAGTGTAACTTATTATTTTTAATATCTTATATTTGCATTAAGCAACCTCATCAATAAGTTGGTACACTATTTTATTTATATGTGATTCGAAGAAGTTAAATGACTTATCAAGGCGACAAGGTGCATGAGGACTTGCAACAATCTGAAATTCTCACCTAGTTTAAAGCAGGGTCATATGACTTCTGTCAAGTACCCTTTCACAGAAACTTCACAGTGATGCACACTTAAAACAGACCACCAATAAATTGGTTCCTCATCTCAGCCCCTGAAATAATCTAAATTCCCCATTTAGGGTTTTTCTTAAATGAGATTGTTAGAGGTAAAGGGCAACTATCAAGTGGTTGTATAAATCCATCACTTGCCACATGTGACAAAACCACAGTTAACATCATACACAACTGAAAAGCTGAAATTTTTCCCTCTAAAATCAAGAAAAGACAAGGATGTGCATTCTTACCACTTAGTATTGGAAGTCTAGCCACAGCCAGTTCAGGCAAGACAAATAAGTAAAAGATATCCAAATTGAAACAGAAGTAAAACTATCACTATTAGTGGACATCAGCCAAGGGCAACAGAAGAAAAAAAAAAAAAGAAAAGAAAGAAAACAGGACTATATCAAATTAAAAAGTTTTTTCAAAGCAAGAGAAATCATCAACAAAATGAAAAAGCAACATATTGAGGAGACGATATTTGCAAAAGTTGTAACCAAGAAGGTGTTAATACCCAAAATATGTAAGGAATTCACACAACTCAGTAGCAAAAAAACAAACAATCCAATAACAAAATGAGCAGAGGACTTGAGTAGACATCTCTCTGAAGGAATACAGGTGGTCAACAGACACATAAAAGATGCTCGGCATCACCATAATTAGGAAAATGCAAATCAAAACCACAATGAGGTATCACCTCTCACCTGTCAGAATGGCTATTATCAAAAAGAAAAGGAATAAGAAGTGTTGGTTAATTTATATAATATTCTCACAATATTATATAACCATTGAAGATTAATTTTATGAATATTAATTTTTTATTGAGAAAATGAGGTATGTATGAAGTGTGGGATGGGGTATAAGAGAAAAATTTTCATCATACATAGTATGAAATTAATGAAAACATCTAAAATTGAAAAGTCAAGAAAGAGAAGCATAAATATGTTATTTAAAAAAGTGGAGGGAAGTATCAAAAGCTATCCAAGAGTTGAAAGTGGTGGCAACTCAGGAACAGACTAAGAGAAAGAGGGAGTGGGACTTGGAACTAGAATTTTTTTTGTAATAAGCTCTTGTCCAAATATTTACTCTCAAAGTTAAAAAATGTAAATGTACTAAAATAGGATCTTAGGCTATTCTTCACCTTGCCTTTTCTCTTACTATGCCTTGGGGTTCTTCCCGTATGAGTACACATGAGTCTACTTCTTTTTCTTCTATTTTCTTAAAGACTATACAATCATCTATTTTATTGCTGTAATGTAACTTGTTTAACCAAGCTTGCATTGATGTACATTTAGTTTAGAGTCGGATTTTTTTTTGAGTTACAAATCCCTAATGGCAAATCTCTCATGGCATATTTTTGCTTGTATATGTATTGGATAAATTCCTAGCAGTGCATTTTTTTAAAAACATTATTTGAAAGAGGCTTTGGTTTTGTTTTATGTTTTGCATGTTTTAAGTAAACTTTTTATTTTAGATCAGTTTTTTAATAAAAATGTGATGGTGATACAGAAAGTTTCCATATACTCCATACCAAGTTTCCCATTGCCTCCAAAATTTTTTTACCAATTTACATTGCCATGAATAATTTATGAAATGACTTGAGTATAATTATTATTATTAACATTTTACGTTAGCATGGTACATTTAACATTAATGAACCAATATTCATTAATTATTACTAATGTGCAAACTTAATTCATATTTCTTCAGTTTTTAACTAATGTCTTTTTTTCTATCCCAGGATCCCAACCAGGATATCATGTTAAATTTAGTTGTCCTGTGTCCTTAGGCTTCTTTTGGCTACAAGTTTTCCAGAATTTCCTTGTTTTTGATTTCATTGACAATTTTGAGAAACAATGGCTAGATATGTGGATAATGGCCTCAGGTGGGACTTTTCTGATATTTTTCTCTTAATTAGAATGGAGTTATGTGTGTTTGTGAGGAAGACCATAGAGATAAGTGGCATTTTCACCACATCCTATGAATGCTACATATGATAACATGACTTACCACTTCTGACGTTGACCTTGATCACTTGACTGGGGAACTATTTGTCAGATTTCTCTACTGTAAAATTTTTTCCACCCTTCTAACATTTCTTGCAGGGCAGGTCTGCCAGCAATGAATTATCTCAGTTTTTGTCCTTTTCTTTATTTCTTCCACACTTTTGAAGGATAATTTCACTGGATCTAGAATTCTAAGCATTTTGTCATTGTTGTCATTGTTCAATACTTTAAATATTTCCATCTATTATACTTTGCTTTATTTTTGAGGGGCATCCACAGTAATTCTCATCCTTGTTCTTCTGTAGGTGAGGTGATTTTTTTTTTTGCTCTTCTTTCAATAATTTATCTTTGATTCTTCTGCAGTTCAAATATGATATTCTCAGGTGTATTTTTTGGTATTTATCCTTCTTGGTGTTTTCTAAGCTTCCTGGATCTGTGGCTTGGTGTCACTCATTTTGGAAAATTCTCAGCCACTATTATTTCAAATATTTCTTCTGATTCATTCACTCTTTCTTCATCTCCTAGTATCCAAATTAAATGTATGTTACACTTTTTGAAATTATCCTACTGTTCTGAGACATTAAGTTCTGGGGTTTTTTTTTTTCATTCTTTTCTTTGCATTTCAGTTTGGGGAATTTCTATTGATCTAATGTTAAGCTCATCGATTCTTTTTCTCAACCCTTTCAAGTTTACTAATAGGCCTCTCAAAGGCATTCTTCATTTTCAGTGTTTTTTATCCTTTTAGCATTTAATTTTTATTCTTTCTGAGAGTTTATATATCTCCATTTACACTACCCATGTCTTCCTGCATGTTATTTACTTTTTCCATATTCTATACTTTTCCATTATTAATCATATTTATTGTAAATTCCTTGTCAGATCATTTCAACATCTGTGTCATATCTAAATCTGCTTCCTATGTTTGCTTTGTCTCTCAAGATTGTGTTTTTTCTTGCATTTCGCTTGCCTTGCAATTTTTTGTTGAAAGCCGGACGTACTACATAGGGTAATAGAAAATGAGGTAAATTGGTCTCTCCTGTGAGGTTTTATGTTTATTTGCTAGAGTTGAGAGCGATGTTTAATGTTTGAAGTAGCAATAGGTGCCAGTGACTGAATTCCTCTAGTTTCCTTGTTTTTTTGGCTCCCCCCTTGAGTCTTGCTTCCTCTAAGTACTCCTCTTCAGAGAGAGTTTGCACCTTTCAGCTCTCAGTTTGTAATCCCCAGGAGTTTCTCATGCTCCAGCTAGACTGCACTTAGCCTCCAACAATTGGTCAAAATTGCTATTTAAGTGTTCCTGACACTTTGGGTCTTCAGAGGCAGCTGCTCCTTATAGCAGATCTCAGCTATGACTTTTTGGCTTCCAGATTTGGGGGTACCAATTTGTTCGATGACTTCAATTCTCTGATGAGCCCAAGAAAAGTCATTGATTTTCAGGTTGTTCAGCTTTATCTTGTAGGAATGGGAGTGACCACTTCCAAGGTCTGCACATGTCGGAGCTGAAACTGGAAGTCTCCTAGCAGATGAGACACTTTGATAGATACTGGCAAATTGCCCTCCAAAATTTTTTCACCAATTTACATTGGCATGAATAATGTATGAAATGACTTGAATATAATTATTATTAGATATCTTGACACCTACATTTGCTGGTATTTCACCTTGAGACTATGAGACAAACCCTAAGAGAGTAGAAACTAGAGGAATTCTTAAAAATAACTTACTTCAAAATGCAAGGTATTTTTGTTATGTATTTATATAGCTTATTAAATTTTATTACAGTAGTGGTAGTTGTTAATTTTGATTTCCAAAGGAACCCATTACTTTAACTTAAAGAAAGGGAAAGTGGGGGTAGGGTGGATTGTATTCTAGGGCAAGTTTAGAATTCCCCTGGTTATATTCTGTCTTAGTTAAAACAATAGCCAAGAATACTGATTTTGCTAATAAATTGGTGGGTTTGCATGTATCTGCACTTAGACATATGAAATGTGTCAGAATTTTCCATGTTAGGAATTAAAATAGAAATTTCTGACCTTGGCTGGCTCCAGGAGGGAGAATAGCTCAGCTATTGTGTGCATGCAACTGACTTCTACACAGGAAGTAATCTTCAATAGTTTTAAACTATTTTCTTTCTTCTTTTTTTTTAAAACAGAAATATTCTCCATTAGAATTTTTCTTAGTTTCTTTGATTATTATCAGGAAAGTGATGATGCTTTTTTCCTATCTCTCCTTCTGTGTAAAGATGATGAAGCAACAATGAGTAGATTTTTTTCTTTCATGTGAATGTTATTTTTCCATAAATGCTTTTTCTGTAAGTGGAAAATACACTTCAAAATCCAGTAAATGCTTTTTTAGTCAGCAAATGGCAAAACACTAGCAAACCAATTCTCTTTCTCTTGAACACAATCCTTCATTGTTTTATCTCATTGAAAATTTTATCCCCCAAATAGGTAATTTTTAGTGTGGGTAGAATAAATATAAAGAAAGTTATGATATATATTTGCATCAAAATGCAAAAATAAAAAATTCAGTCAAATAATTTTGAATAATCAAGGCATCTTAACTCAAGCTTAATCTACTCCAGAACTGAAAGATGTAAATACTGTTTAAAATAGGCCATAATTATTGTTAACAGCCCTAGTGTCATTTGTTCACTCACTATGGCATAAATGTCTACTAATGGTAAACAAATTCTATATTCTAAGGCATGTCAAAGGTTCTCCATCTTTATAAACAATAAGTTATGGAAAGGAAATGAAATATGAAGCAAAGCCAGCACTCTTATTTCAGCTTTGTTTTGTTAAGCTCTGTGCTTACAAGATATTGTCAGCCACAATGAAATGTGACTTTACTAAATGTTATCATTTAATGACAGAGAGAATGAAAAAACAAAACAAGTCAAACTTGAAGCTGAGGTTGGGACAAACTGAAGAAGTTATTTCCACATTTACATGATACCATTGTTATAAGCAGTGTTGAAAACTGTCCAATATTCAAGTTTTTTAAATAATTCAGGTTCAACCCCCACCCCTCTGACCATATCTAATTTTTAGTGTAAAATGTCATCCAACAAAAATTAAAACTTTTGTCTGGATACTGAGCCAATTCTTTTAGATACCATCTTTTATGAAAACAATTTCAGGACCTAAGGATTTCAGGTAGATACGAATTACGTTTTTTTAAAGGAGGTTATACAACCAATAAAAGTAAGTTTAATTCCCAAAATGAAAGCTTACTATATGAACATGAGGCTTTTCACTCCCAAATCCCTCTGCTTCTGTTTTAACAGAGTTTCTGAGTGGGAGAATGTACTGAAATCGCCCACTTTACAGCTCACTTTCTAAACCAGCAGCCTGGGATTAGAAGGATTTTATCCATGTACAGATAGACAACAATAGTTAAAATATCTTCTAGTCTCAGTCACCAGGAATTATTTTTGGTCTATTATTTTTCCTGCAGCCAAAAAGAAGCTTTCCAAAATGTTCTCATGCTTCTAAATGTAATGCTTCCATACTTGCTTATCTCATTAAATCTGGGCACCTATACTTGATGTCTTCTCTTTTTTCTTGGTTTGAATAGAAAACATAATTCCAGAGAAGGCTCTTGATCCTAAAAATTTAAAAACCTTTTTATCATGAAAGAAACAATACCGGGAATGATGGTGACATTTATACAAACAGTCCTGCCAAATGAACACTAGTACAGTAAGTGTGAGAACATGGGATATAGTAGACACTCAGTAAATGTTACCGTACCAAAAAGGTTGAACAAATACCATTGTAAGCTCACTGCAACTGGAAAAAAACTGAATAGAGCATCCATACCTTGTGTAAAGGGGTTCCTTGGAAATGTGGTAATGAGTTTTAGGTCAGTCAATATGTATCTTAGAACTCATGTGTTAAGTGTACACCTTTCTGGATTCAAGCCACAGATGAGAGGGCATAGAACAGTAGCTGAGCATGATTCTGATTGGTGAGCCTAAGCATAATCCATTAGTTTAAGGGGTCAGATAAATTTGTGGTATTCTTAACACCAGTCATTATTAATGAATATAAATATTAAAGCCAGGTTGTATCCCAGGAAGAATTACTGCCACTCAAGCAAGGTCCTAAGACTTTCATCAAATAGGGTCCCAAAACAAGTGATCCATTTTCTGAAGCTGTTCCTTACAGGCTGGCCAACATAATAAAACATACCTTTCACAATCTTCCCTTCTAGAATCACGGAGATTTGGCCTTTTAGCTACACATCAAGAAAAAACCCTACAAAATCAATAATTATTTTCTAGCCAACTAATTTTGGGTGAATTCACATTTCTAAAGCAAAGTATGACTTGGAATTTAAAAGATCTGTGCTAAGGGATGTAAGCATTCCTCAAGATATATTAGGCTTAGTGCTCCAGTTCTGCCCTTTTTGAGTTCCTGCAGTGTGATGTAGGCATGGAGGGTCAAAGAAGATTAATCATTTTTTCAGTGGTAGTTCACTCCTTATCCTTTGTTGTTCATGGCTTCCCATCAGTGTTCTGACCAGTCCTTGACATTTATTTCTCTGGATCAGCAGATGATAAAAAATGAAATTAAACAATAAGTCATAAATTGAGTCTTTGTTAAAAGCTTGGTGGAAATTTTGATAGAAAAGTAACAGTTAAATACAGCTTTTTGAAATAAAGTTTGTGAATAATGCATGGCTTTCAATAATCTATTCTTTCCTTTTTTCTTCTTTGCCACTGATTATCAAGATTTGGTTATAAATAACTGTCCAGATGCAGAGGCTGGAACTGCCGATCAGCGTTCTCTGCAGTGTCTTTTATGAGTTCTTGGATGAGTGCCTTCCCATTTTCCCTGGTAAGGAAATGTGTCCAGCATTCTTTATGCTGGGCACCTCAATATTAATTCTTTTTCCTCACGCCAGTCTAGTTTAATATCTACACAGTCTTAGCTGCTAGTTGACATATACAGAACGCTATATAGGCTATTAATATTATCACCAAGAAATATCTTTAAAGTGAGCCACATTCCAATGCAGTATTCCTCATAATGGTGCGATTGCAATTCAGAAGAGGCAAAAGAAGCCATCTTTACATACCTCTTTCATTTCCTTGGAAAGCCCTATGGAGTCCCAGTATCTTACGCTATACTTAAGAATCCGAGGGGAACATTTAGCCAATTGCCTCTTGCACTGTTCCTTCACTCTTGCTTCCTGGTTGACAGGGGGGCCTTTTGGGCTTGAACTTCCGCTACCCCAAATGAAAAATAGACAGTGCACTAGCTGCATGGGTCACCATTGCAAGGTCTTGAGTAAGCGAGGTTAAAATGGGTGAGAGTCTTTAAGATGTTAGGTCAAATCATTTCAAACCTCATCTCTAATTTAGTGAAAAGTTTTTGACTCAGGCTGCTAAACTAGTTCTTCAGGGGTGTTTCCCTGCAGTTGGTTAGTCTTACTGCCTAGTTTCTACGAGGTTGGGTTATAAATTGCTCTATTGGTAGTCTTAGACTTTGTTTCTATGAGGCTAGGGTTGCACACTGGGGGAGACTTTGCTGATCCCAAAAGGTTTTCTGAAATAGTTTTGTGGTCAAAATAAAAAATAATTGTTGGGAAGGAGCAGTTCCTCTAGGCAATAGCTAAGAGGTAGGTAGAAGTGTTAGTCCATTGCTTCTGGGACGGCTTTCATAGATAGGCAGACTTTGCGGTCATACAAATGCTCAGGAGGGCCTTGGGCTCGGTTTAATCCTCTGCTATTGCCATCTTAAGATTCTTAATAATTTCATCCTTGAACTCATGTTTTTTAAGTAAGGGCATCTAAGGCAATGAAACTTCTGTGCAAGCAGAGAAGATACAGATGATATGCATGGTTGCTGTGATTCCTTGTTGCCCCATTCTCATATCGGGTTCACAAGGGCCCCTGAGCTCAGCAGTCAGGTGGACCCATGATGTGTACCAGTTCACTGAGACTGAAAGCAAATAAAAGGCAAATGTGTGAGGTCCGTGACTCAGTAAGGGGGAGGGACAGTCCGGCAACCCTGAATAGTCATGTTTTCCTTTTAAATAAGAATTTGTTTCAAATGCAGGTGGAAGACAGTGGAGTTCTAAGAAACTCAAATAACCATGGAACTCTTATCATATCCTTTTTACTCATGTTACTTCCCTGGATTAGCCAATCACATATGCTAGAAAGTATGACATAAAGGAAAGAGAATGATAGAGTGATCCATATTTTTCCTTTTAGTCCTTCCTTACCCATCTGTAGGTTGAAGGTACAGAGTGTTAATAGAATGTAGGTGTATTGAGAGATGAAATAAAAATGGTTGAATCAGTATTCTGCAACATTTCCACTCCTCTGTTAAGAACAGAACACATGTGCCTGTATGAGCTACAAAATACGAATTATATAATTTGATGATTCTCCATATGAATAAATGCTTTTAATATTTGTATTTAAGACTGGCATGCACATTAAAAAGAATGATAAAATTCATGCTAATAACTTAAAAGTTTATCTTTTCCTATTTACAATGGCATTAAATGAACAATTTACAAACACCGAGACAAGTCAAGAAACAGACTGGAAGAAAGGAAAAAGCTTCATATTTTAACACCTCTAATAAGCAGATTGTTTTTTGCTTTTTGAATAAGAGGTTCAGCATTTTCATTTTTTTCTGGGTCCTGCAAATCACATAGTTGGCCCAGTTTGCTCCAGAGCTGTCTGATTCTTGACCTTGCTAAGAGATAGGGTTTGGGAAGAAGCCTGGAAGGGGAGGTGGGGCAGTGGGGAGCCACTCAAGCCTCCTTCCTCCTGAGGTCCTGGGGATGCTCCTCTTTATTGCTTTAATGAAGGTCTTTCTTGCCTTATCTGATAATAGTAGTTTCTATTAGTTTCTCAACTAAAGAATGGTCCCCATATTCCTCCTCATTTCAGATTTTCTACCTATACTTAAATCATCTTTGCTGTCGCTACTCCCTATACAGCAAGTTCAATAGCTTGTAGTCAGTCCTCTGCCTTCAAAACCATTTCTTTTTCATTCCATTTTTAATCCCATAATTTGAGGTCACTAAAAATATTTTACACATATCCTGCAGTTTGATCCTCTCTGTTTCCCTTTTTTCTTGTGTTTTGATTTCTTTCTCATTTATCCTTAGGTACACACAGTTGCAGTTAGGACCCGGGCCTTTGTAGATGTATTGTTGGTTGCTTCTAAGGAAAAAAAAAAAAAAGTCACATTGCTTATGCTCTTTAAAGTTCTCCTAAGAGGCCAAAACCAACTGACCAAGATAATGTTTTACCCCCTCCTTCAATTCCAGGTGCCTCTTAACACCTTTAAGCAAATCTTTTGATCTTAGCATAACCTCAGCCTTGCCTTTTCAGTTTCTTTGATACCTAAACACTAATTCTGGGACTCTTTGTATCAGAAACTGTTAAGACCTAAATCCTGTTCTGATTTCTTTTATCTATATCCAAACAGAAACTTTAGAATCTCAGGACGGTCTTCATGCCTGGTGCCTATACATGTGTCCCACCCCGTTTCTGCCTCACTCTCCACCTTTCAGGAAGGCCAAGTCACTTGTAGTTCTGCCAGCGAACCCTGTGTTTCAGGTCCCCTTACTTTTCTCAGGTTGGTCATTCTGTCTAGAATCCTCTTCCCTATCTTCTTTACCTCGATTATTACTTGTCAAACTCTAAGTATCATCTAGGGCACTACCTTTCCTGTTTCTTGGTACAGTGAGTGAGGGCCCCACTTATCAGTTTAGCACATGCTGTGTGATACCAAAATCATCACCTTATACAGTTGCCTTCAGACCACATGGTGATGTCCTGGAGGACAGAGATGTGTCTTTTAATTTTCTGCGAGCTATACAGTCCTGGCTACCCAGTGAGTCATCAACATGTGTATGTAGCCTGAATTCGATGTTTCCTAACCTAATGTGTGGTATCTCTTCTGGGTATTATTTATGTGGTACTAACCTAGAGAACATCAATATATGTATAGAAATTATATGCACCAGTATTACTCTCTTAGGATTTTGGAAGTCTTAGAATATTAGAATTACAAAGAATCCCAGGATATTCCATTCAATGCAGGAATCTCCTTTCCAAAATTTTGGCCACTGGTTATCTATTTAGTATTTTATTAATTAATTAATTAATTTATAACCAGGGTTAGGGGAAAGGGTTGACTAAGGAAAAGATAGCTCCAGATATTCTTTCTACCCAAAGCCAATTGCTAATATAAATCCTCTTTTTCACAAGCCTATTATAATCAGGAATGAGCTACTCAAGTCAGAGATAGGGGAAAGACCACCAGAAACTTTTGCTATACCTACCTGGGTAAATCCTTTTCCAAGAATGTCCCAAAGAGGACTCCACATACTGCCAGGTAGTCAAGAGTTATATTAGCTCAGCAAAAGATAAACCACCTAGAAACCAGTTTTGGGTCTTCTTTGGAGGGCTGAGATAGGATTTTGATTTCTTGGTACTTTTTCAATTCTTTTCTTCTTGGGAAAGAACTGCCCAGTTTGTCATTTTTGTCAGTGTCCTGCATCACTTGCAAGATTGACATTTGTTCTTTTTTAGATGAGAACATGTGCCCTGCATTCCAAGAAGCAACTTCCAGGTTTTTCAGTTGTCCAGTAGCAGCATCTCCTTGCATACCTGTCACATCTACCTTCATATTAACACACAGACATGTAGGTCTTAAGCCCTGTGGTGGTGATGAAAACCAGCTTTGGTGATTAAATTGGAGACAGGCCGCTTGTCCACATGTCTAGGGACCCACGGGACCTCACCCATGAATTTTCCCTCATGTTCTGCTGCTAGCTCTTTATGAGGTTCAAGGATCTGTAACCTTGTTTTGTCCCTCTGCTGATCCCTATACCCCTGAAATAAATGATGCTTATGCAACTTTGCCAGCTCATTTTGAGAGTCAAAGGAAAAAAATATAGGCAGAATTAAAAGTGCCATGAATAAATATCATGTCCACTCTCCTATCTGGATTGAGCATTAATTGTTTATCTTCCTTTGCATTATAAGCAGGTGGCTGGGATGGAGTGCCGCAGAGAAGGAATGGCCATGGTAGACGGGAGGAGGTGTCAAGCAAGAAGAAAGGGCAGACTAAACAGTGGGGAGTCCTCTATCTATGTACTGGTTTAGAACTTTTCTTAATCAGAGAGACTCTTTGTTGGATTCAGAATGGTTTTCTCTGAAATGAAGGTGAATTACTAAATGCTGAAACTAGGATAATGGGATGGAGAGACTTCTCACTAATGATTTGACACTGTGGATTACTTCTTCCTCCCCATTTTTGTCCTGTAAGAGTCAAAATTGCCCCATAATTGATAATGGGGCCCAACTTGCTTCTGGGCAGATTCTATGCAGGCCCATAGTAAGTGCTACCATTTGCAGCCTGTGGCATTGTGCCCACTGTAATAACTAAGGCAACAAATGCCTCCTGCTCCTAAAGTCCCCAAGCATGCATAAGCTGCCCACGGGTCATCAGGGCCGATTTGTGTTCCTCCCCTAGAACGTAGCTAGTGCTTCATCAGTCAGCCAGGATGAGGGAGGCTTTGATTGTTTTTTTTATTTTATTTTTAATGTTCCTTCTGGGCTCCAGACTCACTGGAGACATCCTGACATGGAATGCTTTGACCAGCACAATGTGATGCCCTTTACCTAGTAAGAGTAAGCCTCATAAAGGTGCTGCCTTCCCCCAGCACAAACAACGGAAATGCATCAGGAGAGCTCAGCTGCAGACAGAAAGCACATCGTGAAGGAGCCACCACGGGATTCCTCACATGAAAGCCAATTTCAATGAACATTGTGTTTCAAAGCCTGCTTCCTCTTGCTCTATAAGAGCTTGCAGAAGGAACATCCCACTTGCCTCTGCTGACACAAAAGAATGCTGTGGCTGGGAGATCTTATCAAGCCTTCCTGTGCCGCAGTAACAGAGCTCCAGTTGTGTCTTGTAAGAATTGCTCATTGTTTCATGGGGACGACTGACTCCTTTGGGTGGGATCTGATGGCATCTCGTGGAGTGGAGGTAGGTGGTGCTCCAAGGTCAGTCAGCCACATGACCCAGATTGCTGGCTTCAGGGAAGTCAGGGAGAGGAGCACGCTTCACCCAGGTCTGCTGAATAACTAAACATTAAACTAGTAAAATATGCATATGCTGTTTACTTACTAGTATCTTCAATTGTACAAGTTAAGAACAAAAAATAGAAGTGGCAGTCAGGGTTTCTCTTAGCATAAGCTGTTTCTTCTGTTTTAATCAAGTCACCTAAAGCTGTTTGATTCTAATAAAATTGAAAAGAATAAATAATTGTTTTCAAAGCAGAAATTTATTGATTTAAAACCATCATTGGGGAATTTAGATTCCAATAAGTAAATATTTTAGCATTTATGAAATAAACCTCAAAAATAAATATTTGATTTATGAAGATGAACCACAGGTTCATATCATCACATTTATAGTTAAAAATGGTGAGTAACATTGGATTAAATAAATTTGGCATTTCTAGAAGTGTCTCCTTTGTTTAGAAAATTTATGGCTTCCCAGTTCAGGCCTTTTCAAACAGGGAAAATTGATGGCTACCTGTCTAGCTACATGAAGAGTAGGATAAAAATTTCTTCTCTTTCCTCTTCCTTTTTCTAAAGGCTTGCTTCAGTAATTAGTACATGTAAGAAATATATGTAATATGGTACATATATACATGTTATAGTGCATATTTGTAAGACATATATGTAAGAGATGCCAAGGAAAAAGGTGGCCATAGGTTTTCTAAAGGAACAATGCTTGAAATTAACATTTTAATTCCCCCTCTTGTATCTCCCTGTAGTACTTTCTGAAATACCCTTTGACCCAAATGTACTCATACTCAGTTATTTCAACAAAAAAACAATTATTCTCCTCTTACTTTGTATAAGATTCTGAGGATGGATATATTACCAAAACACCACCTCTGTCCTTAATACATTTCTTACTGAAGGTACCAAATGTTATAATTAGTTATGTATGAATTTGTTTTCCTTCAGTGAATTGTGAGCATCTTGAATAAAGAAGCTGGATAGCATTCCTCTTCCTGTCTCCATGGCTGAGCTCAATGTCTTGCACAAGTTAGGGTTCAGTAAATACTTATCGGTGGACGGATGGGTAAGTGCATGGCTGGCTATGTGGTAGTGCCCACAGTTACAAAGGGGAAATTGATTCAGGTTGTCTACATGGTTCTTGGCATGCCACATCTTTTAATCCTCCAGACCTTTACTCTACCATCCCTTGATGCTTAGAAAGAAGAGATTTTTTTAAGATCACACAGTACAAGTCCTCCTGTTTACCACTGAGGGAATGAGACTCAGAGAGAGAATCTTACCGATTTGCAGTCCCACAGCTAATAATTAAGTGCCAGATCCAGGGCACTTACATTCCAGATCTCTCGGTTTTCAGTCAAATGCCCAATACATTATGTTGCTTTCTGTGTGACTCATATTTGGAGGCTTTGAGGGACCCTGTGGAGCAATCTGTCACTCCTGGCTTATCTGAGCAACATGAGAGAAAACTAGGCCAGAGCAAAACTAGGTGGAAGGATCCTCTCTGGGGCTGCTCCGCTCTTGTGGATACGGTGCTGAAGAAAGGTAAGTCCAAGAATGGCACATCTTTATTCAGGCTGAGGTCATTCCATGTTTCTCTCGGAAGATGCCACACTCAAAATGTAGCGGGCGGTGTCTCATTCCCTCCCTAGTCCCCTAGGTAACCTTTGGAGGTGGTGCAGTCCAGTCCTGCTCCACTGGCTAAGATTTCTGCATTACACCGTGTCCAGCTTTTCAACACCCTTTACAAACAAGCTGGGCTTCTCCTCTTACGGTGAGGCTGATGCAGTGCTGCTGCCTTTAAGCCCACTTGCTCTGAGGAAATGCTCCCGACATATCACCTCAGCTTGTCTGGATTTGTGTTTCTCTGAATTATGCCCAGTCACACCGCATCTTAATGCTTGTGACCGAACTATACTTAAACAAAACATTTGCATTAAGAATTTAACTTTTTAGATTAAACTGTCTTAGAATGAAAACATAACAACATAAATAACTCAAAATAATTATGTTGACTGAAATAAGCCAGACAAGAAAGAGCGCACTCTGTATCTCATTTATATAAAACTCTAAAAAATGCAAACTAATCCAGAATAAGAGAAGGCACATCAGTGGTTGCCTGGGGAGATGGGAAAAGAGAGTCAAGGAGACCAGCAGAGGGGCTGGAAAGAGGAAGAAGTGAGCTTTGGACGGCGATGAACATTTTCACTCTCTCGATTAGAGTGATGGTTTCGTGGGTGAATGTTTATGTGAAAACTTATGAAATTGTACAATTTAAATATGTGCAGTTTATTGTAATGTCAACTCTACCTCAATTAAACTGAGAGTTTTTTTAAAGAATATAACTTCTTAAAACTTGACCAAAACATGGTATTAGTTAGGATTCAGAAGCAGAAACACTAGGATGTGTATGTAGAGAGAGTTAAACGGATTTGACCTTACACAATTGTGGGGTGTGGTTAAGTCACATCCATAAGGTTGTTGTCCCCACATCTGATGCTAGAGCTTCAAGTCCCAGGACAAACTGTCAGGAAAGGAAGATGGATGTATAATGGGGACAGCGAGATCAAGCTGGAACCTAGAGGTAGCTCACGAGGACAGGGTGAAACTTGTATCACTGCTAAATGCCTCTGATCTTGTTTGCATGGATGTCCTGCAAAAGCTAAACACACATACCTGACTCAAGAGGCTCCAGGTGACAGGCCCAGCCACTGCTTCATGTAGGAGGTGAGACGGCAGAGAATAAACGACATGTACGAGCTATGAAATGGCTGCTGCTTCACTTCTTCCAAATTTTGCACAAGAATGTCTCCTCTGGCCCACTCTACCCAGAAATACACAGGGGAAGGGATTCTGGCGACTGTAGTTCTACAGCCTACACAAGTCCATTCCTTGACAACTTGGCACTCATACACATCTATTTAAATCACACTTAATCTCCAAATATAAGCAGTAACAGAGTCATATCTCCACCTAACATGATACATCTACCCCAAGTACAGCCCAAAACACCTTAACCTTTCCCCCAGAAGAGCATTCAAAGTTCTTTTTTTGACTGAGTGGTGTTTATTCTTAGTGTGATTCTAGCTAATTCACACTTCCCCTTTGCCAACCTATAACCTACATATGGAGATATTAAATTAACTATTATTAATACATCTTATATCAGGCTGATAAGGGTATGAGAAAGAGGACAAATACAAAAAAATACTGGTCAAATATATATATATATATATATATATATATATATATATATATATATATATATGCATGTATATGTATGTGGAAATTACATGCATGTATATATGTAGATGGGAATTACTGGTTATGTGATCATAGCTGGTGTTTGAAAAACTACTTCCTTTCACTACCTATTCCATATTCCCTTTGTCTTCAACAAATACCTCACCAAGCTGTGGATCCTTACTTAGCATGGTGAACCAAATCTTCATTCCTGAAGGTCTGGGCTCTCAACAGTCCTGTTAACTGAGTTGATGTAGCTTAATCACAGGATAGAAGAACACCAAGAGGGGATTTAGAAGATCTTTAACACTGGAGACATGCCTCCCTTTAGTTCTGTGTAGAAAAAGCCCGGGTTCAATCACTCCCTTCTTTGTCTGTGATTCACTGGCATGAGTCAAAGTGTCCGGGGGCTCTCTGGTTCAGTAGACTCATCGCTGGGTCCCCGGGTGGAGGCATTCTTCCCTTTGCAACTAAGACTTCTGGACCAGCAGAGCCTAATGTCCTAGGGATGGGAAGCAAAAGTTAGCGGATCACTAGGGATAATAGTGAAAGGAGTCTTTCTATATCTAGCCCCTGTTCCTGACCTATGGATCCAGACCCAGGCTATGGGAAAAACAGAAATATTTGTTGGATGATGATTTGGAGCATATTTTGCATCCTAGACAACTAACCAAAACTGAGTCTTCAAAAGGCCATTCTGTCATTCTCCCAAGCCAGTTGCTGCAGGGTGATGGGGAAGATGGCAGGACCAATAAATTGCATGAGCCAGTTGCTGCACCTCATTTGCTGTGAAATAAGTTCCTTGCTCAGTAGCAATGCTATGTGAAATAACATGATAGTTAATAAGTCATTCTGGACATGGTTTGGGTGGTGATTTTGGTGGAAGTGCTGTGTGCAGGGAAGGGAAAATTGTATCCAGAGTAGGTATTTATTCCAGTAAGAACAAAACATTATGCCTTCATGAGGGAAGCCATTTGATCTAATATAATCAACCTGTCAATAGGAGGCTAGCTGGTAGCTGAGAATGGTGTCAGGGACTCAGGGTTGATCTCTTCAGTGAGCAGATTGGATACTCTGCAGTGGCCATAGCAAGATGGACCTTGATAAATAGAAGTTTATGTTGCTGAGTCCATGCATAATTTCCATCTCTGCCACAATGGCCACTTTATTCATCAGCCAATTAGGCAATGACAGGAGTTGCTCAGGAAGGAGGCTGCCTGAAGTCCACAAAATGACTTATCCTCTCCATCTGACTATTAAAATCCTCCTCTGTTGAATTCACCCTTTAATGAGCCTTCATATGGTAACAAATATCTTCACACATCATGCCCATTTGGCAAGGTCTACCAACCCATCTCTCCTCCTGATCTCTTTGTCACCAATTTTTCAGTCATGTTCCTCCCAAATCTCTGATGTTCCAGCCAAATATTAGCCATCCCATGAATTAAAGTAGAATTCTATATCTAGGCATTTCTCCTTCCAAGCAGAGTGGACAACCAGGTGCATTGCTCAAAGTTCTGTACCCTGGGAGTATTTCCCTTCTGCATGGCCTTCAGGGGGTGATGCCAGCATAGCGCTACTGTGCTTCAGCTGTCTGTTTTGTTTTCAGCTGTCCACTTTTGGGTGGCATCTGATTATTGTGCAGAACCATGTACAGAGGCCTGAATTTTTCCTTATTCCACCACCTGGGCATAGGAAACTCCCCAAGAGACCATAGGTTCAGGTCAAGAGAATGAAGACAATATATTGGGAGTAGAGACCCTGGTCATAATGGGTCACTTGCTCATGAAACATACTTGTACCTTCAGGTTCTGCTCAAGTCCAATCTCATATATACCACTCCCATTTCAGAATGAGATACTTCTGTGCATGTTCAACTTTATGGCTCAGTGGGTCAGACAATACCTAGAAATAGACAGCTCAGGTCACATGGTAATGTGTTGACTCATGGCATTCAATTTCTACTAAGACCTGGTAGCCAAAAAAAAAGCTATTTCTTTAAAGAAGACTAGTTATCCACAGACAATGTCAGGGCTTTATTTCAAGTTCGTAAGGATCCACACTGTGAACTACCTATAGGATCCTGAGACGGGCACCAAACAGCATCCCCATCTGGCACTGATATTTCAGGTACCATTGGCTCTTCCAGATTCTATGGCCCAAGTGGCAGAGCTGCTTGCACAGCAGTCTGGACTTCTTACAGAGCTTTCTCTTGTTCTGGGCCCCACTCATAGTTGGTAGCTTTTAGGGTCACTCAGTAAATCGATCAGAAAAGTTACCTCAACATGCCACAGATTGGACCCCTAGACATTTCACTGGGGTTTCAGGCTCTTGATTTCTTACGGGATTCATTTTCCACCCTCTAACATGCAAATGTCTTACTCCTGTGTCTAGAATAGTTGCTACTTTCTGCTCACCAGGTGCAAGAATCAGAGAAGCTGAAGGAAGATCCGGCGGAAGATGGACTAGTTGCAAACCTGGTCACTGACTCATATCAGTGAGGTGAGCCAGCAGATAAGCAATAGTGTGGGAGAGGTAAAATACGGCTGCTGCTTCATTTGCACCCTCCACATCTCTCACTCTAACCTTTCTTATAGCCCACTTTAACCAGAAACATACAGTAATAGGAATTCTGGGAAATGTAGTTTATCCTAGCTATGCTGACACATTACAAAGCCACCACAAATACAATTTATAGTCATTTATGATGGGGTGGAGAACACAATTAAAAATAAATAAATAAATACCTTCTTTCATTCTATAGGAAAGGAAAGTCTTCTTTCCTGAAGAATCCATTTGACAAAATGATTTCTTTTACCCACAAAGCCTTCAATCCACAGAATATATGTGTGTGTTCTGGCCCTGGAGAGATTATCAAAAGATAGCTGTTTCCAGAAACATATATTATTTTTTAATACATACCTAACAGTGTGAAAATATATTCACAGTTGGAGTGTATTTATCAATTGCTTTTCCAGAGACACTAATATTTGTATAGGTTTGAGGGTTTTTTTAATGTTTAGTCTTCAAAGAATTAGAATTTGCTTTTAAGTTAAAAACTATGCTTTAGGCCAGTGTCAGTGTGATACGCTTTTGCATTATAATGAAAAGAAAGCCTCATAATTTGCTCTCCAGGCTGCCTGGAATGCTGGTTATCCTGGTGCTGGTCAATTACCTTTCTGGTTTCCGAATTGACTGTTCCAGGAGTGGAGGGAATTGGTTATCCCAATCTGTGGATCTGTCCCCATGCAAACAGAATTTTTTTCTTTTATTTCTGAAGTCTGTTGTCTAAGAAAGAGCTGATGTCAACTCTTGCCTCTTACTATATGAATCTATGAGTTTCCTTTAGGAAATCACAAGATGGTTGTTCTATGTAAGGATGGAGTGGTTTGTGTGAGTGTGTGCCAACTGGCAGGACAAGGTTTGTAGTGACTTAAAAGGACAGAATTCATACTGGAGAGCAGCTAAAGGAAGAGAAAGTACAAATGAGACCAAGGGGGAAGATGGTTTTCAAATCAACGCTTCCTTAGCTCAGGCCAATTTGTGACTTCCTGATGAAGGCATCTGTCCACCCAACAGTGCTGGTATTTCTAAAATTTCCATCACAGAGTAATAACAGTCAAAGCTTATCTCAGATACAGGAGTTGGGAAAGACCTCAATGAGAAAGACACTTAAGTGCACAAACATTGTTACCATTTTAGGGACAAAACTCATCATCTCAGTTAATTCACTAAATTGAATGATTAAAAAAAAAGGTATATGTTGTCCTTGACATAGTATTGATTGAATAATCAGTCACTTAACAAGTGTAATTGGATGGTTGACTAAGTAAGAAAAGAGTCACATTTGCTCTCCATACAGATATTTGGCAAATATTTGGTACTTATACCAAAAGAATTCTGCTTTTTTTTCCCTACCATTTTGATCCTTGAAAACTTTAAAATCTCAAATAAAGTTGATCTTTATGATTAGGATCGCAATGGACAGAAACCCTGAACAAGCAAACAAAGGAGGGAGGAACATCGAACAGAATGGAAAGAATTATGGAAACTTTCCACCCAGAGACTGGACACCCCCTCATGCAAACAAAGCTTTGGGGCTATGGCTATATCTTATAAAAATGTGATAAAACAATTGATAAGAAATGAGAGGATAAGCAATCGATTTTTGTTTCATTTTCTTTAATCCTCCAAAATTCAGTAACACATGCTGAGCAGTTGAAGGGAAAAACCTTTAGTCATATCACTTTCCAAATGGCAATTTCCTTTCTGGAGCCCCAGAAGTTTGAGCTGCTGTCAAAAGCGAGAGGCTGTGCGTCCGCAGCTCTGATCCTGCGTCCGCCCTCGCCCTAACCACGTCCGTCTGCCACCACTCACTGGCCGGCTCTGACGGGGCTGTCGCGGGAGGAGCTGGCAGGCACGTTTCTCCAGGCTGATGCTGTCCCTGCAGCTCTGCAGTTTGCTCTGCGTCATGCAGGAGAAGGCAGGGAGAGGCCGATGCAAGCCCCTCGTGGGCTTTTTGCCTCGCCATCCCCTTCCAGTGCTCTGTAATGGGAGCCAAGTGACTGAGGCCCACTGAGAGCCCTCTGCAGTTGTGAATACCTTGCTTCCTTCCCCGGACACCTCTTGGAACCACTTTGTTGAAGAAAAAGTCTGTAGATTTTTATGATCATGATACTAAAATAAAATTGCTTAACACTAACACATTCAAACATGTCAAAGGCGGTCTTAAAAATCCAGCCATGGCTATAAACTGCCTTTTTCTTTAAAATGACAAAAGCCATCTCCTCCATTTTCTCTTGAATTTGACTCCCTGGGCCCAGGAACAGCATGCAGCTTGCTTGTGGTCCTGTGTTGTATGTTATTTTGCTGCTTTACAGCTTTCAAAGAGTTTTTACAAAAAAATGATCTCATCGGGGCCTTAGATATCCCTGTGAGGTGGGTAAGTTGATGGATGCACTGTCACCATTTCTCATAGGAGGAAAGAAGAGTAAATAACTTATGTAACATTTGTCACTGCATTTCAGTTGTGGAACTAGATTCCAACAGAGGCATCTATCTAGAGGGTTTATTGTTTTGTTTTCAATCTGTTTCATCACACTAAGCCACCTCTGTGAAGGAAAGGTGCATATATCTTCCTAATTTAACATTCAGGTTAAATAATCTGAAAATTTATAACCACGGTTTGGTGGCCTCAGTAGCTATGCTTGTTAGGTGACAACTTCTTGTATATGTCATACTTTTTCCTCACCACTATTCTTGTTCTCTTCCCTACCCAGCAGCCCCCATTTAACATTCTTAAAAGTGATAATATCCTCTTCTATCTCTCCTTTCTTCTTTCCTCTCTCCCCCTTTTTCTCTCCCTATATCTCTCCCTCTCTGTCTTTTGTTCTTGCTCATTGATTAGATACTGAAAGTAGCACATGACTGGGATAGACAAGAGCTAAGTTTGAAATATTACCATTTCATGTAATTGTGGATTTCTGTTGTTTTATATGCAAAACTGCTTTTCCTAAAATGATGACACTTCTGCAAGACTGAAGAAAGGGGAAAATGTGCTTTTTGTGCTAGTTGAAAAGTATACATAAAAAAAAAGTTGAGGGCTGTCTAATGTGTAGGTTTTCTTCTTTTGAGTTACAGATGAAATGATCAAATCCAGGTCTTCTGTCTATAAGTCAAATATTTAGTTACATTATTTTATAGTGGTTTCTATTAGCCTATAAGGCTATAAGCCATTTTTAATATGAACTGCCAAGATAGGTTATCCAAAATTTAGGAAAGAAAGAAGGCATAATTTTAACAAGATGATCTTCTCTTCACCATTGTTAGTACCTGATCATTTCTCACACTGATGGCATTTTTTAAAAAATTTCCATCTAACAGTCAATAAAACAGCAACAGCAAAGGAAAGAAGAGATAAGATGGTCATTCTAGCACTCTGTTATTCTGGTTTTCTTTACCAAGCTAAGCATTAGCAAATGATGGGGGTGTTTAAGTACTGACTAGAAATGAGCTGGATTTAGATACTGTCTACAAAGGTTTTTGTACAGTGAAGCTCTTATTTAGCTTTAAACCCATGCTTTTGTAGACTTGTATGTTCTGAACACAGCTGCATAATTAGTAATCATCATTAATCATTTCTACTTCTGCACTTCTATCACCAACAAAATTATAGCAACCTATATTTTTAGTAAACTTTAATTGCAAGTTTAATTTGATATTTATTTATCACTTTAAGAAGCAGTTTTGCTGAACTGATTACACAAATCTAAAATGATGTTTCTGAAGATAGAAATGAAACTTCCCATCAGGAATAAATAGGATTTCCAAAAGAAGAGTGTCTGCCTCTTGGCACAAGAAAAAAAAAGAACAGAAAATCAGGCTTCCAGGCTGCTCCTACCTTTACTGTGAAAATGAGTATTCATGTGGGGTGGTTTTACACTACCTATTGGAAAATGCATATCAAATAACAGATGTATAATTTATGGAACTGATTGCTTTAAGCAGATAAGCTTAAATATGAGTTTTTGCAACTCAGGTTGTTCTCATGAGGCAAGCATATGCTAATTATTCAGAATTGAAACCTGGCCATGAAATACATAACAAAAAGGAAAAGACACTTAAATGTTTGCAAAGTAAAATGTTCTGCCACTTTCAGAAGTACTTTGTCTCTGCCTATAGGAAGGGATCATATGGTTTTTGTCTTCTTGAAAACTCTATAGAAAGATTTGGACAGTTAAGCTTCTCTCATGGGACTGTGTATGGACTTTCCTGTGGTGCCACATGAAGATATCCAGGCTTTCTTGTTTGGATGGATGAATGGACATATCATGGGAGCTGAAAAACATTCTCTAGGCCTGGCTCAAGACTTGACATGGTCTATGGCTTATTTTATGTATGAAATCAGTTCATTAATAGATTGAAGAACAAAAGCCTAACAATGAGGTTGAATTACATAGAATTATTATTGTCAGACTTACATTATGTTCAAAGGAAATGGATTATAGTCATGTGTTGTCAGCAGATGAAAGTTTGCAAGGAGATGCCCCCATGAAGGCCCTGTGAAGACTCTCCTGAGATGGAATCCAAGACTCATTAGTACAAGAGTGCCTTGAATATTCTTTACTGGCAGAGGGAGTACAAGGAGAGAAGCATGGTCTCTAAAGCAGCTAAAGTCCTTTAATCACATGCAGGAACTGGTGAATTAAAAAAAATAAACCACCAGAAAGATTATATATGAATGTCACAGCAAATCAAGTTGCACATGATAAGCCAAACTCAATACTCATTTAAGTACAACAAGTTCTAAGGAGAGATATATTGGGCCTCAAATGTCCTACAAAGAGCAATATAAGCTTTGCTAACATCTTATTTCCTCTTTGGTTTTGTTTTTTAGTTTAGTTTTAGTTTTTGCTTGTTTAGCTTTCTTTGGAAGACATGACTTTTCTCCAATTTGAAAGGAAAGAGAAATGGGCCTCAAGGGTAGAATGGATAACATAGAATAGAATAATCTATTAATCAATTATCTACTAGCTATAGGCAGCAGCAACTTGCATGAATCTCAAAAGCATAATATTGAGCAAAAACAAATCACAAGAAAATGTGAGTCCAGCTATACAAAGGTCAAAAGCAGGTAAAATTAAATAAATATTTCTAAGTATCTGTACAAATGTGGTAAAGCCATAAAGAATGGCAAAGAACAACATAAAATTCAGAATTGTTGTTTCTTGGAAGAGGGCAATGAAAGAGAGGGAGATGTGATCAAGGAGGGCTGTGTGGGGAGGGTGCCACAAATACTGGTAATGTCCTGTCATTACTCATGCTAGCCGTGGGTGCCTGAGTGTTCATTCTATTCTTAGTCTTCAAACTGAGTATAAATGTTATCATATACTTTTATAAATGTATGGCTTACAAATCTGATTTTTTCGAAGGAGATAGGTTGATTTTTATCATTTCATTTCATTCCTTGAAACCCTAGCATTCCTACTTCTGAAGGTAGCCTTCACTCAGGTATATGAAGAAACTTAAGATGCAGAGTTTCCAACTTGTAGACAATGCTGCTGTAGAAAAGTAGTAAACAAATAAAACAAACCTCAGGAAAAATCCCTGGTTGAGTTTTTAAAAGTTGACATCCACATATGTTGCCTGCCATGGCCAGACCCTTAAGGCCTTTTACCAGCTGAACCCAATCTTTTAAGCATATTTCCCAGAACTTCCCTGGGCTGCCTCACCCCTTGTTAAATATGATTCCCTGGACAAATCTTACATTTTCCATCTCTGTGCTTTGATTATCTCATTCCAGTTACCTGCATTTCCCACCCTTCCGATGACTGACCATCACAGTTTGACCTCTTCTGGGAAACCACTGTGATAACCTTATAACCTTAAGCCTGAGGTGCTCTGGCCTTTTCCTGAACTCTTTAACAACCATCTATTAATTCTTACAGCAGTTAAACTTGTGTGCCTTGTAACACCTAGATTTTCACCAACCATATTCCTTCTCTTCACAGGCACAGAGTGGGACCTGTTTCCTACCTTCCTTGCAGTAGCTGTAGCCATGGAAGAGTGTTCTGTCCAAAGGAACACGGGCACCAGGTGTGTATAGCTTCTCTAGGCCTGGTTCTAACAACGCGCACAAGATTCTCCACACCCTCTTTCTTCTCTCATCAGTGGTGGCTTATGGGGGAACCGTGAAGCAATCAAAGCTCTAGGACTTACAGATTTAGCTCAGCAAACTTTCTCTGTCAGGAGTCAGATAATGAATATTTAAGGCTTTGCAGATACATAGGTCTCCACTGCTGCTGTTTCCACAGTCCTTTAACCACATAAAAGGTTTTCTTAAGTTCCAGAATTGGGCTGGACTCGACCTGTGGGCTGTAGTCCACCATCGCTTCCACAGGGAGGAAAGATCTTGGGTATCAGAATGTCTGTAAAGCAGAGGCGTCCTCCTCCTGCTCCCCCACTCCTGCTCGGGGCAATCTGCAACCAACTCCCTTAGATTCCCCCAGTAATGACACCTTTTACCGTGTTTAGCTTTGTCGGGGACATAGCTGTGGGACCTTCTGTGGTCAAATGCAGTGAACAGATAAACAACTATGGTGAATTTGAACCAAATAGAATTATAATTTCAAGAAATTGGAGCCCATTCATCCCAAATGTCTTCTTTATTAAAATGTTGCATTCGCTAGAATTATCTTATTTGCTGTTCTCTCTTATCTAGTCCTTGTCTAGAAAGCCATCACGATCAAACCAATCTGCCTAGGCCAAAGCCGCTCGCTTTAAAACCATAGCTTTAAAATCCAGCACAAGAAATTCCCAAGTGAGAGGTAGAATCAAGTGGAGAATCTGGAAGAGTAAACAAAGAAGGAAGATGTGTGCATCACATAAATTGAATCTGCAAAGAGCACGGAAATTTCCAGTATGTATAACACATAATATTAATGTTTCCCCCAGGGCCCACAATGTCCCTCCTTCTCTTCTCCACTTTTCTGAAGTAATCCACATCCTTGAAGTTTCTTCCTTTTTTAATATTCTCAGTCCCTGCTGATGCATGGAACCCATGGAATTGATATGCCCAGGCAGACTTGGGTAGCAAGTCAGAGTGGTGTAGTGCAAGTTGGAGGAGGAAGACGCCCCGCTGCAGCCTGGTTCCCTCGGACACTTTGCCAAGGCGGCATGGTTCTCATGAAGAAAGCACACCTTCACCTGTGTCACTAAACTGTTCCCTCTTGACAGCAGACTGCATTTGTTTTGACACTGAGTCAGTTGCTATTTCCTTTCCTATGCTGACAATTTTTTGTTGCTCCTTGAAGCTGCCAACTACCTCAAGGGCAAGTTTTTCTTTCTACACACACTCAGTCTTTACTTCCTCATATGCAAAACTCAGAGGCACAAAAGGAACATGAACACTGAGCAAAAAGCCAACAGACTCTTGGACCTGTTGTTAGAATGCACTTCTAGAACCGAAAGAATGAGGCAACTTTTTGATTGTGACAGAAAAGGCAGATGAGAAAAACGATAGCTTTCCTACAGTTCATTTAGACAAAGGGTCAAAACATCCTCTGTTTTGGATTCCTAAAATCATATTTAACCACATATTTTCACTGGAGTACTACTAGGATAGATCTCAATTCTCAACAACCGCAAACAATGGGCACGGAACAGTTTATTTATGTGTGAGCTTTGACTCTACCAGCCTCTGTTGATTATTTGGTGAGCCAGTATTAATGAAATATTCATAGCTCATTCTTCCAGAGAATCAGCACTTCACTCAAACCTCTGAACACTGTTATTGTGGGCTTTAAGGCATAACAGAAAGCTAGCTGAATAAAATGGACTTTTTTCCTGGCTGCCCTGGTAGATCACCCTTACTCGCTGCAGCCAGCATAGGGCCTGCCTGATGAGCTAGGACACAGGTGCCCCATGCCGGAAGCTGATGCCTCCAGGAACCACCACATAGGGAGAGTGAGGACTGGTTTTCACCATCCCATAATGAATGAATGCTGGTCTGGTTTGTTTAGGCTAGTCTAGAATAGTCCAAAGAAATAGAGTAGAATTGACTTTCTGTTTAATCTCCTAATGTCTTTCTTCTAATGTAATTACTTAAACTATAACTCAATAGAAAACAGCATCTCTCCCATAAGTTTCTTGAAATATTTATTCCTTAAGAAAGTTTCTGCTCATTATATCAATTTTTAAGGATTTGTAATATAATATTTTTTCCCCAAAAAGTGGATGAACAGTTTTAAATTTTGAGTATCTTAGGAGAGGCCTTGCCCCATGTTAAATTTTGAGAAAATTCATAGAAAATTACTGTGAAGCAAACCTATTCTTAGAAAGCTCCTTATTCAACTCAACTGGGTCTGCTCTGAGGTTATTCTGGGAGCTAGATACATTTGTTCTCTCTGAATCACAGTTTCTGACATGTTATTTTACAAGTTCTTGGTATTTTTCTAAAAATTGATAAACATAAGAAAAAGTTAATAATTCAGAGAGTAAAATATGCTTATATCTTCAACAGAAATGGTGAAAAGGTGCCCTATTTTTACTGTGAGTCTTCCTAAAAGTATTAAAAATGCAAACTCAAAGTTGACATACAAAAGGTACAAGAGATTTGGTCCTTAAATCTCTTTTGCAATTTTTGATTGTTATAGAACATTTTCATTTTCCTTGAGATGAAAGCATTTAGAGCCCAGCTTTAGATCACTATATCATATACTAGAGAACCTATAGAATTAAAAAAGGGAAGAGGATTCTTAGAAAAATGTGGCTTTTGTAAAAATAGTTATTTTTCATCAAAATGGCTATTTCTACATTATTTCTGTTGCATTTAAAGATAAATTTGAGGGTGGTTGTCTTGTAAATGTTTCCAATGTCCCTTATGAGTTCATAGATGCAAATCAGGTCTGATATCTTAATTGAGGAGATATGACTAGGACTTATCTAGTCACTAATAATGTCTTTATTTTCTAGAACTATTTGCAATGATATTTCAGTTACATTTGGAAAGTACCTGTCAAATTATAAAAATAACCTTATAGTTTATGAAATAATATGTCATCTTCAAATTAAAGATGAATACTTTTTTTAGAGCATGAGAAATCCCATTCCTTGGGTTGCTATTCAGTCTGTCCATAACTTTGCAAAAAATTGGCTACTAGATGCCCAAACTTAGGTAGATCATTTGTGAAGTAATACATAAATTCATGGAAAGATATGAAACCCTCTGAGCTGACAAATTTCCCATGAGAAGTAGGACAGGGACAGGCTCTTTTCCTCTGGAAATCTTTGTTTCCTTTGCCTGGAAGCCTCTTTCTCCATCTTCACATGACTGCCTCCTCCTTTTCTTAGGATCTCAGTTTAAAGGACACCCTGGGGTGATCTAAGCAGGTGCCCTGTTACATAATTGTCTGTGTAACACTTATCAGTAACTGATACTCTCAGGTTTTGTTTGTTTAATGTCAACTTCCTTGTGCTTGGAATACATGAACTTTGTCTTACCCATGCTGTAATGTCAGCATCTAAAACAAGTGCTGAGATAGGTGTTGTGGGTTGAACTGTATCCTGCAGAAAGCTATGTTGAGTCCTAACCCCCAACACCTAGCAATGAACTTATTTGGGATACAGTCATTGCAGATGCAGTTAGTTAAGATGAGGCCCATGGAGGAAGGGGGGCCCTTAATCCAAAAAGACTGCTGTCCTCTGAGAAGAGAGACACACACACAGAAAACATGATGTGAAGACACAGACATGTGGTGAAGATGGCTATGAGAAGAAAGGGGCAGAGATTGGAGTTATGCTGCTACAAGCCACAGAATGCCTCGGCTACCAGAACCCGGAAGTGGCAAGAAAGGATCCTTCTCTAGAGGCCTGGGGAAGAGTATCGCTCTGCCAACACATCAACTGTCTTCCCAAATGCTGAGGGCTAACATGCCATCTCCTCAACTAGTGGCCAAGCATATGCTTTAAAATATGGAAACATAAAAAAATAGGATTTTTGCAATAAAAATCTGCTATATAGCAAATGGGCTGTTGTATATCATTCTATTGCAGTTCTGTAGCTTGACTTGAAATAATTTTGCTGTAATTTCATAAGAAATTCTTGTAGGAAGGAAGATTTTTACCATAACTTTGTGCTCATGTTATGTAAATTTGAAAGTTTCAGCTAGTATTATGGTTATAAATTATGGTTAATAATTTTAAAATACATTATGTGCTTTTTTTTCCTTTTTTGCAACAATACGAGCATACTTGGGGCACTGGTTGGAATCTGATATTTGAACTGAAGCCAATTCCCTGTCTAAGGAGAAATTTTTATCATACGTCTAGTTGGGCAGATTCAAAGACAGGATGAATCAGTGTCAAATTGATGAAGAAAATATTCTGGGTTATTAATTCCCAAGGTCTGAATAAACAAAATAGAAATAGCTAAGAAACACAAATTCAAAATGTATCATTAAAATTGATTATTAGTGATTATTTTTTTAAAAGTCTGAAGCCACCTGAAAAATCAATCACACACATATATGTATATGATTGAGTATGTATACATGTATATGAGTGTGTGTTTATGAAATCATTAGCATCTGGGAACTGAAAACAGTAATTATGAGATCCTTTGTAAGGCTACTATAGCAAATCCTTCCTTTGACAACAAACACCTCTTCATAAATCAGTGGTAAGCATCTTAATTCATTCCTTGGTGCTGTAAGTCCAATTTCTTTAGTAAGTGTATTGCCTTTTAATTTTAGTTTTCTCTCTGTCTCATCTAGACACAATACATAGAATTAGGCACAAAGAACCAAATGGATGTACTGAAAACAAAGAGCAAGTTTGCAGGGAGTCATGTGCAGGGTCTGAGAGAATTTCCTGTCTCAGAGGAAGCATTCACATCATGACTTGTCATTGATACTGTCTAGCCCACTGTCTCCTAACTTCCTGGAATAAAACCAAGTTGAGAAAAACAATAAAGATGACATTTTTCTGTGTTTTGGAATTCCAAACTCTTATCACTGGAATGCAAATCTTTCAATCCAACTGGCTAATATGCTTTCCAGGATTAACGGTGTATTTTTATGGTTTGTTTTTTAAAATGCATTGCCTTTATATACATCCCATATATTATAACAAACTATTTTAAATGTTTTTCTGAAATTCTGCTAATCCTGTGTCAAGAGCAAAATTATGACTTCATATTCAAATTAACTTCTGTTTTTACTTTTGTAAATGGCTTTAACAAAATTCATACTCCCTTAAACATTAACTGGGTTTTAGATATAGGCAAGTGGTAGGGAAGTAAGTAATATAAAAAATAACCCTTAGTTTATTCTGTGAATTTACCATGTTTGCCCTCTGCATGTACTTTTTTGGTCCAGTGATTTCCAAATCTGATACATAAGTTTCAACTTTGCCTTTATAAGAAACCATCCCATGTGGAGATGGGGCTATATTTTATCAGCTCCATCACTACCAACTACATCACCATCACCACTTTTCAATTTGCAGAAAATCCAGCATTATCTGCCAAACTGGTGAGATTATCAAAAAGGTATCATTTGTTTTCATGAAATAACCTGTTTAGTTGTAGATGAATTTTAGGGACCCCCTTCAGGTCTGGGGAGAGCTTCTGTGTTATGAGCTTCCATACTGCACAGATTAATAGAATGGTATAGGCACAGAGGACTGAAGAAATCAACAAAAATGTCTGCTTTTAAAACTACGTCAAGAGTACCACTTCCAGGAAGCCCTTCGAAATGTGCAGCCATGAGTGAGGGGTGCCCAGAGTACAGGGACAAACAGGAGCCACAGGGTGGGGTAAGGCAAATGTAGGTGAGTGGGTGTGTGATGGAGAGAGACTTAGCTAGTGAATAATTAAATACATTTTAAAAATATCAACAAACTCAGATTATGGAAGCAAATGCAAAATTCTCATAAAAGTTTAGGACAAAAATATTTTAAAGTTATTAACTGGAGCAAGCATTTATAGAGAGTACAATTCATTTAGCGTAGAAGAAATATTTCAGATTTACCTAATCCAGTGTCTTTATTAAACCAGTAAGAAAGTAAAAAGTGATTTATTGAGCCATTAGAAAGAATCTAGATTTTCTGGCTGCCAGGCCTCAACCCCAATTCATAGCTCTTTGAGGAAAGAGTAAATGCAGAATTAACATCTACTGAATTTCTTCCACAGAGCCGACAAGGTGATAACTGTGAGACACTGTCATTGTCTCAAAGCAGTGTTTAAGGGATGGGGATCCCAGGCAGACTTCCTCAGTGGGAAATTGGTTTTACCTTTATGTGCCTATGTGACTTAAACAGGTCATTTCAGTTCTCTGATTCCTAGTTACTTCATGTGTAAAATGAGGATTATAAATGAACTTTCCTCAATGACAAGGATTAAATGAGTTAATCCTTGCAAAAGGCTTAACAGCACTTGGCACATCAATTTTGGCTCAGTGATACTGAATTAAAAAGAAAGAGAAAAAAATCTTTGCATGTCATGGGGTGGCAAGGATGAAGTGGGAGATTTTATGCCTGAAAATTTGGGTTGCGCAAAATTCAGTAATCTGCCCACAAGTCGTAAACCCAGAACGCAAAGTTGAAGTTGTATCTGTTTGAACTCAAAATTCAGGTTGTGTCTGCTAAAACGCAATGCCTTCTTTATAAGAAGATCCTGGAGCTGCAAAGAATGCCGAGGCCATCTGCTTTAGAGATGGCGGCTGTGTCACGCTGAGTTCTGAAAGCCTTCTGGCAGCTTCCCAGCAATTCCAGAAACCAGCACAGGGTGCTGCCCAGGTGGGAGAAACCAATGAAAATGTTCAGGTGATAAGCTGAAATCTGGAATTTAACCTTGGCTTCCTTTAGCTGATTGCCAGTCCGTTCTCAAGGACAGATGATGTGACCTCTCTGCAGAACTGACTCACCCCATACTCAGCACTGGAAGCTTGCTCTGCCAGCTCTGCCAAGAACATGACCTTGGGCACGTCACTTACCTCTCCAAGGCTGCATTAGGACAGATCCTCAGGCCACATCCCCAACCAACTGCTCAGACTCTTACAGGACCAGGCCCTGAAATAACGATTTTTTTAATGTAAACTTTTCACCCAAGTAAAGCTTACATCAGAAAAAAAGGAGTATAAATCTGTAGCGTTCAATTCAATTAATTTTCATAAAGTGAACATAGTCTCAAGTCATAGTAGAGCAATCCAGTCCAGAAGACACCCCTTTGGGAGGCCTCCTAGTCACCGTTGTCCCAAGGTAACCACTATCGTCTCACTTCTAACACCATGGAAAAGCTTACTTTGGCCTATTTTTGAATTTGTATAAATGGAATCACACCATGTGTGTTCTCTTGTATCTGGCTTCTCTTGCTCAACATTATGTGAAACTCATCCATGTTATTGCATGTAGTTGTAGTTTGTTCATTTTCATTGCTGTTTAGTAGAGGACCAATCTCCTGTTTTGCAAATAAAGCTTTATTGAAGCACTGCCAGGTAGATTTGTTTCTGTACTGTCTACAGTTGCTTTCACACCATGGTGGCAAAGTTGAGTTGCAGCAGAGACTGTAAGGTTTGAGTTTCAGCCAAAGCTGAAAATACTTACTATCTGCCACCTCAATGAGAAAAGTTTGCTCGCCCCTGCTCTGTAGTGTCTGGTCATAAGTAGACCAGCATTTCCTTACCCATTCCACTCTTGATGGACATGTGGATGGTTTCTAGTTTTGAGTTATTACAGTAGTGCTGAAATGAACATTCTTGCATATGTTGTTTGGTGACATACGTATACGTTCCTGTCTGGTGTATGGCCTTTGTGCTTTCTTAAAAATCTCTGACTGATTCTTTTGTATAGGCAGCACTGGAAACTTCTGCTTTAGAGATGTTTCAGGAGTTTAAATCCAAAGTGTTTAATCTGTCTTGCCCAAGGTCATGCAGAAAATAATTGGCAGAGCAAAGATTGACAGACAGGCCCCTGTTTCTCGGAACAATTCTGTTTTTCCACCATAGTTCCTTTAGTTGTTATCTTTAGTTGTAACAATAACTCAGAAGGGTCTTTAGTTATCCAAAGTCCCTCACAAATACGACTCTTTTCTACCATATCTTGTTGTACACTTTCAAGAATAGGAAACTCACTAACTTTGAGAATTTCAGAGAAGGAAGAGGTTATATGTCACTTAACCCAATCTCCTCATTTTATAAATTAGTAAATTGAGGTACAGCGATAATAATACTTTGCCCAAAACAGGCACTTTGTGTCTTGACCTTTATCATGTACTACAGAATGATTTTGAACTTGCTCTTTTTGTCTTTGATACTATTCAGTGAACTAGATTACAAAAGTAATGCTGACTCATTTTAAGTATTTAAACATTACAGAAGTACCTAAGGTTAAAACTAATACTTTCTTTTTCCCCTTCCAGTTATATAGTCTTTCCCCCTAGGTGTCACTTAACAATTTGTATTTCAGTTCATCTATATTTAAGTGTATAAAAATGCAAGTAACTGATATGAGTCCACAGCTTTGATGAGGAAGAAATATAAGTTAATTTCTCTTTAACTCAAACTAATTTCTAATTGCATCCCATCATTTTGGAGGCCACTTAGTTAACTTAGAATACCCTCCTTTTTCCTGTTGTTATGCCTACATTTCAGGGGGGCTTAAAAAGGACCAGAAACTGAGTGGGAAGTAGGACATGGATAGCATCTGATTCTTGGTAACCATGGTGACAGTGAGACATCTTTCAACCTCTCTGGGCTTTGGCCACTGATCTCCACAGATGCACTGGCCCCTGCTGTCAGACTCTGTCAAGTGGGGTTTGGTGGTTTCTGTGCCATGCCTGAGCCATGGTCATTCATGCCAGGCTATCTGAGTTCCTACCTGCCCCTGTTTACTACAGCCATTTCCTCTGTGGGCTTTAGCCAACTTCCTTGGCCTCCACCTGGAAACTGAAGCCTCACTTTCCTCTGGTCTTAGGTCCCAGCAACCTAGGTGGAAACTTCCCTTTGCCCAGGCTTTATCTGTGGCTTGTGGCCCCTGGCACCTCTCTTTCAGGCTCACCTCCAACCCTCATTGTTCTCCTTCTAGTACTCTCTCCTCTCTCCCCAGTGGGAGCATCTCTTCTCCAACCTTCAATACACATTTATACACTTATATTTTTTATTCTTTCAGGTGTCTTCTCCAGTCAGGCAGTGGGGAGAACCCTCTCTTCTCAAACATTTGAAAATTTGACTTTTTAGAACCAGTTGCTCGGAGGGTTCTTTCATTTGTCCAAACCTCAATGGGGACAATAAGCCCAGAGCAACCTAGGAGCCTGAATGGGGGTAAAGGGAGACAGAGGTATAAGTGAACTACTGGAATTAAAAAAATATATGGCTAATATCTAAGATTATCTCAAAAATAGGCACACTTGTAAGGAAATTATTTAATTTTGCTGTTATTATTCCAAGATTGGGGGTATATAATATATCAAACTGGAACTTGCACTTTTTCACTTCATGTCTTGGACAAATATATGCATACAGTTATGCCTCATTATTGTTAAAGGTTTTATCGTACAGTTTGTTCAATTATTTTCCTTGTTGATGGATAATCAGGTTGTTTTTGTTATTATAAATAATGATAATAATAGCCAATGTTTATTATGGTCTTAGGAGGTACTAGAAAATGTTCTGTGCACTTTACATGCATTATGTCATTTAATCTTCATAAAACTCCATGACATAAATATTGTCACCTTTCTTTTACAGATGAGAAAACTGAGATATATATGGATTAAATAACTTACTCAAAGTCATGCTAAGCTATGGATTTGAACCAAATAGTCTGTCTGCGGAGGCCACGCTGTTAGCCATTACACAGTTCTGCCTCCCTCTAAAAAACAACTTGTATACCTTATTTTTGTCAGCTAATACCCAGAACTGATACAGAAGATTGAATTTTTGAACATTTTTATATTTTAACAAATAATGGCTGATTACTTTTGGATTGAAGCAATTTTCAAAACCATCCCTAGTGTTGAAGAATTCCAATTACCTCCAGGCCTTACCAACACTGGATGTCACGCTGATAGAAATACCACCTCTCCACTCCAAATGATGACAAGGTGTCTCAATTTTCACTTCCCTGATTACTAATGTAGATATCAAACATCTTTTCTTATGCTTATTGGCCCTTTGTACTTCCTCTGCTGTGAATTACTGTTCACATCTGTCATTTTCTAATTAATTTGCAAAACTTTTTGTGTATTAGAAATATTCATTTCTTATATGTGTTGTAAATATTTTCTCTTAGAAGTTCATTTGTTCCCTGCTTTATATTAAACAGAAGTTATACATGTTTGATTCTTCTCTTTTTTCCTTTATAAACTAGCTACATAGTCATCTGTAGTATGAGGAGTTTTTAAAAAAAATTAGTTACTATAAGTTTCCTGTCTTGCAAAGGAAAACTTTCCTCAGTCCATAGCTATACAAATGTTTTCCTAAGTTTTCTTCGAACATCTTTAGTTTTCCTCGTTTTATACTTAATACCTTAATATATCTTTGGATCTATTTTAAGATAAGAGTTGATGTTTTTTTCTTGCTTATATATAGCCAACTATCCCAGTCCCACTTATTACATGTCATTTGAGTTGTATGTATAACAAATATTATACATCCTTCCCCAATGACTTTTAGTTCCAAATATGCTTGGATCTACTTCTGGGCCCTATTCTTTTCCATTGATCTATCTGTTTTATTATCAGTGCTATTCTGCTTTAATTCTTGTAACCTTTATAGTAAGTTCCGATGTCTGTTGAATGAAGTACCTTCCCGTGATTCTGAAACAGAATGATAAAGTTCATCACATACTTTTCTTCTCCAGATATGTAATAATACTTCAGCAGATAATGATGCTACCTTCCCATAAAGTGGTTTTCTCATGAATGAAGAGAAGCAACTTTTTTAAGCAAATGAAACTCTTTATGCTTGAAAATTTATGTGACCTGACATCCCTCATAATTTGTCAAATATTATCAATGAGTTGACCTTGAATTTCAATTAGATTTAGCATTTTTTTGACCCTTAGACAATGGCTAAAGTCCAGCCAAAGGAAAATTAACCAAAAAACTAGCAAATTTATGACTGGTAAAGACTGTTATCTTTAATCATAAAGATATGCTTAATCATGAAGATCATTAAAAATCTTATGACTGATAAAGGTCACTTTCTTGAATACAAACAAATGAATTTAGCAATAATTTAACTGAATTTACTTTTGTAGTATAATATATATCTTTGGTGTCCCCTCTACCCCTCAATCTTTTGCATCTAGCTTTCATTTTAAAAGTTATAAAGATATAAAAAGCATGACATAGCTTTTATTCCAAGTTTTAGTATATGAGAAAGCTGAAGTTTATTATTTTTGAAGGCCAAGATCTTAACTATTTTTCTACTAAATGGGCGAGTTGGTTCTTGCAACTATTAACTAGGCTATCCTTGTTTGTAAATGTACCTACATAGGCATATTTCTCTAGATGTAGTATTTATTTATGTTCTAGTAATTCAAACAGAACTACTAGGCATGCTAATTTATAATCTGGAACTGGTACAGTAATTCATGTGCTGTAATTCCCATTACCACTTCCTATATACTTTGAAAAACTTTTTATTTTGAGAAGAATTCTGTCTTAGCATCCACCACAGTGGATTTTTGCCCTCATTTCCTTTGTATTTATTTTGAGTAGTGTTTGCAAGGCGACCGAAGATCTATTTTGGTTGGGGCCACTGTTCTCTTCCTACAGGAGGAAGTGAGAACCCTGTGCTTTGTCTCCAGCTCCAAAGCTGTTAGACAGATCAGACAGGGAGCTCTGTCAGCCAGGCTCCAGGAAGGCTTTTCTCTTCTGATGGAACAACTAAACAATTGTTACTATTTACAATGGGTTAAATGGAGAAGTATTCTTAGAACAATAAGAAAAGGGAAAGTCGGCCACCAGGCAGGAAAGAAGTTTTCAAGCAACATCAAACTCAGAGAATATGAATGTCTTGTAAATGTAAACAGCTTACCACAGCACTTTTCCAAATAACAATACCAAGAGCGCTTGCCTCTGCCAGGAACTTGACATACATTATTACCTTTAATCCCACAACTACTGTACTAGACAAGTATTATCCAAATCTGACAAATGAAGAAACCGAGGCCAGAGAGGTTGTAAGACCCTCTCTATGGCTGGTGAATGTGGAATTCCAACCTAAGCCTGTATAATACAGTTATTATATTAGATATCCTTATGCTCTTATTTACATCTTTTTACACTAAAAAGTAGAGGAGAAGTATACAGTTCTTAATGGGTGAATCCACAACCTCCTTACAAAAAGCATGAGGCAGCACTGAGGGCTCTCTTAATAGTTTAAAGTATGTTCTTTTCCTCTTGAGTTTCTCTGAATACTATAAAGGCAGTGGGAATCGGAAGAAAACTTGCTGAATACTGTGTGTGACAACATAGCAGTTTCCTTTGTCACATACATAATTATGCCCCCTTGATCACTCTCAAACTCTGTACACAGACAACTGGGTCAGGATGCACGTTTTACCCAAAGGCACCTAATCGAGTCAGACCACCAGCCTCTGAGGTGGTCTGACACCAAAAGCTCTTCCTTCTAGGAAAAACAGTGATTAATTGGACAAACCAACACTCTTGAGACCCTGAACTCAAGTTACTGAGGGCAAGTGAGCTGGAGGGTAGCAGGAGAACATATATACACAGAAAGATGGAGAGGGAGGCAGATACAATACTTGAGAGTAAGCCAGGGGATAATCTAGTCATTAGAGCTGTGTAGACTCCGACTTGCTTTCCAGAATGTAAAGTGTGCTCTAGTCTCCATGGGATTTGTGATTGTGAGGCTTCTTCTGGAGTCTGGTTTAGATTCTAAAACTTAAGAAGAAGAAAGCTGGTCAAGATTCCTGTTTTCCTTACTTCCACAGGTGTCATTCCACCGAGCATGATATTCTGACCCTGTCTCTTGACGTAACTTGAGTAAATCTTTTTGCAACCAAAGAGGCCACATAAATAATTATCTAAAATATTTAATCTCTATGTTTTTTTCAATATAAGATGTCAGGTTACAGAAAATGTTATTAAATGAGTCTTTTCCAGTTGTTTTAGTTCAGCTTAAATTCTGATGACGAGAAAAATGTGGAATAAGTACATTACATTCTAAGGGGATATTAGAAAGCCACATTAGAAATACTAAAAGAGAGTTTGACTAAATAAACAGCCACATTTGGATTAAGCTGTCAAAGGAAAAAAGTTGGCCTAGTAGGAGGTATTATTATCCTACCAAGGAACTAACACCAAATACAGGAAACTCCCAAGATAATTGGGAGATGTGTTAGTCAATGTTCTCTAGTGGTGGGCCAGCAAGCTGGAGACTCAGGAGATCTGACGGTGCAATTCCAGTCTGAAGGCCAGCAAGCAAAGACCCAGAAACTAATGGTGCCCATGACATCCAAAGGCTGTCTTATGGAGAATTCCTTCTTGCTCAGGAAGGCTGGTAGTTTTGCTCTCTTCAGGCTTTCAACTGATTAGATGAGGCTTATCCACATTATAGAGGGCAATCTGCTTACTCAAAATTCAACAACTTAAATGTCAATCTCATCCAAAACACCCTCCAAGGAGACACATAAAATTAACACCACACTAGCCTATAATGACGGAGGGCGGAGGGCTGCAGTGAGGGGAGACAAGTATCTCCATGAGTGGCTGGTACCTGTTAAGCTGTAGATCTCCCCTATCACCATGGTGGAGCAGGCTAAGAGAATCCTTGGGAGAGCTGAACATGGATCTCCTGTATTTGAGGTCCTTTAAAGCATGCAGTTTGGTACTGTTTCCTGCCTGAAGAATTCTGAAGGGGAACAGATAAAGGAAGGCAGCCCTGGGGCAGCTGTACTTGAACCACTTGTAGTTCAGCAATAATTTTCCAAGAGACCGTTGCTTCCATTGTTTTCCCTCTTGCTCATCATTAGCCTTTCAAGTCATCTTTCTAGCCCTCAAATGTAATCTTATTCCTCTACATGTCTGTGATTCCTAGTTCTCCTCATAATAGTGCACTAACTCCTATGAATGACTCATGTGCCCTCTGTGATCTACAGTTCCTACCGCTGTAGCCTCACCACATTTTCTCCTTGCTTACAGCTCCCGGCCTCTGTACCTGCGGTGGCCCCCTCCATCCGCCTAGTGAATGCCTATGTCTACATTGAGACTCAACTTGCTTCATGTCTACAAAACTTTTAGACATCATCCTCAGGTTGAATTGTCTACTCCCTTTCTTATGGTACACTTTCACTAGAGAGCCAGTAACATTCTTTTGCATGAATTTATTTACTTACCATCTTTTTTCTTTCTATACTGTAAGTTACTTTAAGTCAGAGAGCTCTGATTTATCTCTGTGTCCCCAACACATAGATCACAGCCAGGACATAAGAAGTGTTCGCTTAATGTCTGTTGCATGAATGAATTGATGAAATACCTGGAAAGAAAGAAATTTCAAATGTTTGCAGAAATATCTGGGAAGCAAGGAAATTTAAGAGTTTTCAGTATTTCAATATTTTCCACTTTTTATTTCTTCTCCTTCCTAATTTTTAATTTTTATTTCCCGGTAATAAAAAGCAGCAGTTGTCATGGTATGATCTACAGACCCTGAAAAGTCTCTAAAATCCTATTGGAAGGTTTGTGAAGCCAAAGGTATTTTCATATATTAAGATATGCTTTTTTTCAATGTTCAGCATTTGCACTGATGTTGGTACAAAGGCCATAGTGGGTACGTACCTTGGCCCAGTGCAAAGCAGGGACATGACAAATCACCCACTCATATTTAAAACAGAAAAAAACAAAAAGCAGTTACATTTGAGAATGTCCTAGATGAAGCAATGAAGACATTATTAATTTTATTATTGAATGTCAACCGTTGAGAAAAATGTTCTGTGGGGATACAATAGGAGGATGCAAAAAGCCCTAATCTGCCCACAGAAATAGGACTTGTGTCAAGGCAAGCACTTGTGAGATGAGGTGCAGGCTGAACAAGCCAGTTTTTAAATGGAACACTATTTGTACCTGAAAAAAACAACTGACACACAAACTGTGGTTCTTCAGAATTTGGTGTTTGGCAGACATTTTCTTGAAAATGAACAAAGTGTGTCTGCCATATCAAAAAAAGACCTGGCAGTATCTGCTGTGAATGATAAGATTTGAACTGACAAATGAAAATGAGAATCTTAGAAAACATGAAGCTACCATTTTGCACTTGACAGCTTTCCAAAACTTAAATATATTTTTGTTCTGATGAGATTGGTGATGATATTAATTGAAGTGGTTTTTGGCGATCCTGAGTAATGACATGCTAACACTCACAAGATCTGCATATCTCACTGAACCAAATTTTTCCAAAAGACCAATACTTAATATAGCAAAGTCCATGAGTAAAATATTCAATTTACAAGACAGATCAATCCATTTTCTTTAGATGAGTGAATTTTAATGTCACAGAGTATATAAATTTCATTGATATGACTTCAGACTTCATGTTGCAACTCATCTCTAAAAATTATAGCCTGTTAAGTTTTGCTATAGTATCAAAGAAGAATATCCGTAATTATCTAAAAAGGCTATTAAAATGTTCATCCCTTCTCCAAACACATGCCTGTTTGAGGCCAGATTTTCTTCATATACTTCAACCAAAACAACATAATCCAACAGGCTGAATGCAGAAGCAGACATCAAAATCCTCCTATTTTCCTTTAAGCCAGACATTAAAGAGATCTGCAAAAAATGTAAAATGAAACTATGCCTCTCCCTGATTATTTCCATTTCAGAAAATATTTTTCAGAAAACATGTTATTTGTGTTAACAGGTAATGAGTTTGTTATTATTATTATAAATGACTTAATAAATACTTTTTAAATTTCTCAGTTTAAACTTACATGGTAAACAGCAACTGATAAAATCCACATGAACAACGTTCTTTGGGTTCCTCAATCATTTTAACAGTATGAATAGCCGCCAGAGACCAGAAAGTATGAGTTACTATATTTATCCCCATTCCTTCTTTGAAAGGGTAAATAACTCTAAAAAGGGACCATATTTATATTTTCATTTCAAAAGGAAAAAAATCAGATACAAAAAATTCAGAAATTCCCAAAGCAAGTTTGTTTTAAAGTTGACATGAAAGTTATAAGTTACACATGTGAAAAATAAAATAGAAAGAGACCTGTATATGCAAAATACTTTCTGGCATTTTTAGCTAGGAATCCAATATAACAGAATCAGCTATTAGGTTATATTTACACTAAGACACTAATTGCATAAACACATTAATGGTTAAAGTGCAAAGTAAGTCATCTTTATGAATCAAGTGAGAGAATGTCATATTTTGAAAATATATATATTCTTTAATGCTACCAGATTTAGTTATAAAATAACTGGGAATTAAATATCTTATTTGCATTGTCATATTCAGGTATGATATGCAGATAACAGAAACAATACTAAATTTAAAAACATGCAACAAGCAAGTGTTCACTGTTTCTTTAGAACATTTGATAGTGTGAAGAAAGTTATATTTTGGTAAAGGTTGTAGCTCCTTTGGTTTGATATGCAGATACTACTTCTAAACTGTATTCATCCATGGCTTTATGTTTTACTCAAACTGCAGCAAACCTTCCCATGGACAGGATGCTATGATATCATTGTTCTTCATTCATATTCTTGGTAGACAGAACTCTTGAAATCTGTAGGCACTGAATTCCCCTGACCGGTTTTCACATTGTTTAACCTGAGCTCAGGACTTCCCACGTGGAGTAAATTATGGCTAAACTCAGTGACGGACAACTGAGGATTAACCTCATTTTCTAAATCATTTTTTCCCAGGAATTAAAGCATGAATAATATTTGTTTGCTAAAATCTAAATGGCTTAATACTCTACAAGCCTGCAGAGAAATTCACTTTCAGAGCTGCAAAATGATTTAAAACCTTCATTAATAGTCAATTTAAAGTATGATTAAGTGCTTAGAATATTATTAAATACTCAAGAATTACTTGCTGGTTAACTATAACAATTTCCTTTACCTGACTCAGAGAACACACTGACAGAGCCGGAGAAGTATCACAATCACTCACTAAGGAAATAAAGTGCAGTGGGTAAGTATCTGGGCCTTTTGTCATCTCCCATAGATTATTTCGGAAAGAGCATCTAAAACAAAGGCCACGGGAAAATGCTGTTGCTGAACAGGGTGTTGGGACACAGATTACTGATGACAGCATTTGGTCATGAACGTTGAATCTGAAAGACTAAAGTGAATTATTTTTCTTCCCTGAAGGCAGATGGGTACTTGTTAGGAGCTTCCTTAAGCATCCGTGCCATGGTCTCCACCCCCTCACAATCTCAGTTTCTTCCATTCTGGAGCTTTCCACAGGAAACAGGGGGAGGTACCAGAAGGGGAAGGCTGTGGGACAGCCTTGGCGGGCTGAGGATTTGAGCCCAGTTCATCCACGTGCTCACCCGAGTGGTGAGCCCATCATCGGAGATCCCAAGAGCTCTGGGCCGTTGAGGAATGCTGATCCAGGACGGGCATGTTCCAAGTGAGGCCATGAGGTCATTAGGGCTGCACCCAGCACACCCCTTCGCAGGCCACTCCTCTTTTGGCACCGAGTGTTGCCAGCAAGTGGCTCTGAAAAAACCTTGGGGAAGATTGTGCCTCCAGGCATCTGGTAAAACTAGGAAAGTGTTCTGAAGCCACTGTGGGCATTGCCTTCTGTGCACCAGCGGAATCCTGCCATCCACCCTACTACTCCATATCTACAAACTGAATATGCCCAGGTCCTTGTGGCTGTGGCTGGCAGCTCACCAGAGTCAGGACCAGAGCCTGCTTGAGCTGCTCTCCTAGGTGCCTCCATACTGCTCCCGAACTTCCCCTCTGAGCTCCATTCTTTCCCTGACTCCTTAGGCCAACTTGCTCTTGAGTCTTGACATGCCCAGGCCCCCAGACTTTGCTCTTCCAAGTGCATGAGTCAGGGCAGTCAGAATCTCTGGATCTTAAAGTTTACCTCCTCCAGCCTAGTCCCCTTCCCTCCACCCCTGACCCACACCCTCATGTCAGCCTCTGGTGGAACTTGACCTCTGGCCCTCTCAAAGCAGCCAGGCAGCTTGAAGTCTGAAGTTCGGCCTGTACCCTGGAATTCAACCTTGTCTCTTCCTCAGGCTTAATGTTCCTACATTTGTTTTATGAACTTGCCCTCCAGCTTTGAGCTCTAGCTCTGCTTTGGCCTGCCTGTTAGATACCTTGGCCACACAGCCAGACTGGCAGAGTCCCTGAAGTCAGGCTTCTCATGCCTATTCCACAAGTTTGCTGTAGCTCTTTGTATGCTCCCAAAGTTCAAGGAATCTCCAGGTACTGGACAAGAGTTAAAACTAAGAGAAAGAGTCATGAGGAAAAATCTGTAGATTTTCCCTGTGAATGCTGGATGAGGGATTCCTGAAAGGATGTTCTTGGCAGCATCACTGACAAGTATTCTTAAGGGAACAGAAGACTTGTTGATACACAGAGAGATCCGCTGGAAGTAGGGCAAGCACACATTGAAAGACCATCTTGACCAGCTTCTTTCATAGGTGACCAAAATTGTTAACTGACTTGGCCGTCACCACTCTGGTTAAAAGAGAGCAAAGTTGGAACCAAAATCTTGCTTCCTGGCTTGGTTCATGCATTCAACAAAATTTCATTGAGTGTCTACTCTGGGCCATGTAATCACAATTGAATGATTCCTGGATATATACAACAGGCTCTAGAAAGATAGCAAATATATGTAAATATAATAAAAGGTAGCTGTTTTAAGGGACATTGATGTGGCAAGGAATAATAAGTAAATATATATCAAGTGTTTTTAAATAACCCAAAGTTATTTATGCTTGTGTGGTAATAGAAGTGTATATATAATGTTTTCATGGGGATTCAGAAATAAGAACAATCAAATTGGGCTATGATTCTCTAGGAGGATTTATGTTGGATGGTACATAAATTGAACTGGGAGACAAGGTAGGATTTAGATAAATTGAAAGGAGTGAGGAGGGTTTTTAAGTAGGAGAAACTGAAGTTTTGATGGGCATTTAGAAGGTTGTGTGTTTGCATGAAGACAAATTATAGAAAGCTTGGGGGAAAAAAACCAACAACCAAAAATGTTCAGTAGGCCCTGGGTGGCGGGGGGTGGAAGGGTGGGCCACTGAAGTGTTAGCGGGAAAGCAGCCATGAGGAAGGCAAACTTTAGGAACTCAGACCCTGTGATCAGTAATGCTAGATTAGGAGGCAGTGGGAGCCTGTAATTGGCAAGGCGAGTAATTGGGCCATAGAATAATCTTCAGTTGTAGAAGATTCTTGAAGAAAATCAAGTATATCATATTCAAGGACTTAGGATAATCTGATACCATGATCAAAACATAACTGTCACCTTCAGTCCTGACAGATCTGCTGAAGCAAAGAATTTAAATTGTGTGTTTTACCATGAGGATTTTGCAGAAATGGACGAAGGTAATGTTCAAAATTACTTTGTTCTTAAATTAAGCAAACCACCTACTTCCCAAACAAAACTTCTTTTTCATCTCTAAGTTGTGTTAACATCTCTCACAGCTGGTATAAAATTATGCTCACATAACTAAAAGTTCTCCAGGAGTGTATTCTAGGTGAATAAGCATTTGCTACTCTTATCAGGAGTTTAAAGGTACAAATAACATTAAAAACAACAATAAAGAATATGAAAATGAAATTCACTCCTAGTCCCATTACTCCAATACCAAGTCTTTTTCCTTTTCCCATGATTTTTCTTCCAGCCTATGTTTGTTCAGAGGCTGCTGTGTCTCTTTTTATGATGGTGAAACTAAGTTTACCAATAGCAATAAATGTAGTAAAATTGATTATCTTTGGCCCTATTAACAATAATTATCCTATGACTACTGAATGAGAACTGCTGGTTCGTAGATAGCAATAATTAATATAAAGTGGATGGATGATTGGTTTCCCTTCCTCTGAGCTCTTCAAAGTAAAGATCACAATGATAAAGAGCAGCAGCCGCAGTAATTTCTTTGTGTCTGTGCTTGTGTGTGTGTGTTTCAGTTGCCAAGTTAGATACTAATCTCTCTAGTGAGTTGAACATTAAGTAGTTTTTACATCTTATGGAAAAAAACAATTTACATCTCTGCATATGGATTTAAAAAAAATTAAGCCCTGGACATGTACTGCTAATTTGTTTCTGAGATATAGCCATCATTAATGGAAGGGAATGTTTTAATAATTACTCCATTAATATTTGAATGCAGCATATTCAGAGTCTAGTTGTATGGATTGTGGTTATGGTTCACTTATTACTGATCAAGCCATTCATTATTCCAGTGAACCAGATTTGCCTACCCGGAGGCAATGATCTAGGATGTACTTTCTGCATTTATTCAGAGGTTTTTGGTTTGCTTATTTTAATAGCCCTTGTTAGCAAAACTGAAAACTTAGAAGTTGTCTAAATTCACTACCAGAATTTAGCTACACTCCAATTTGGTGGTGAAAGTATAAAAAGGTCTTGATTCCATATCCATCATATCATAGATAAATTTTCACAAATGCCTAGGGTGCCTAACTGGTTTTCTTGGTTTCACTGGAGATGTCTGGTAATTATAGATCTGCTTTGGTTATGTAACTGTATTCCTATTATGTTAATGTGTGGGTGCAATTTAATTAGTAGTTTAAAACCTATACATGCTTAAGTTACTCTACAAGAAGATATGTCAAAGAAATAATCAATCTTCCCATGTTTTCTTCTGTCTGCTACTTCTATAGCTTTTCTTCTTCCTTCCTAATTACAACCCTTAAATAGAATTCGTGCCTCATATTGAATTTACCGAGTATCATAATTCCTCCAAGTGGTAAAGATACCTCAAGACAAATGCTGGGCATAGAAGCCACAGGGCATAAATCTGCAAAGAAGTAAAAAGCTAACCTTTTCAAACAATAAGGCTTCTCTCTCTCACTTACCAACTTTACATTTCCCTGTATGGCTCCGGAAGATGACTGGTTAGCCAGAGACAGGTAAGATTCCTCAAGGGAGGAACAACCTAAGACAGGCACAGTCGCAGGGGGGCCATCAGGTGAGAAATTGGGGATCAACAGAGGTGAGGCTTAGAACCTCACCCCCCCTGTTCTGAGAGAATTCTTCTGCATCCGTGGATGTTTTATTGCCCTTGTCTAGCTCGGATTAACACATAGTCTACAGGCACACACCTGATCATCTACATTTGCTCTCTTACAACACTAAACTGTTTTCTACCTTTATCTTGCATCTACCTACCACTTCAGCATTTTATTAAAAATAATAATAATAATAATAATAATAGAGGGAGAAATGTGGGATCCACGTATAAATCAAGTATAAAAATCATATTCATATTTGACCTGATTGTTTATAGTTCATAATGTGTGATCAAAACCGAAAGTTTCTGTGATGACTGCCCTTGCACTGTTCACCATGTAACTTATTCACTATATAAGAATTTGTCCACCATGTAAGAACTTGTTCGTTATGCTTCAGAAGATTGGAGACTGATGAGAATTAGGCTTGGGGTGGATTAATGATTGTGCATTGAGCATTGAGTCCCCTGTACAGAATTTTATTGTTGTTAACAACCATTTGATCAATAAATATGAGAGATGCCCTCTCAAAAAAAAAAAAAGTCTTGATTCCCAATGACCTTCTGTATCTTCACTTACATAAATTTGCATATGCATCATGATATTTTGAGTTACAGAAATTGAAATGAAATTAGGTAATATTGTTTCAGCAATTGAATACATGATATAAAAATAAAATCAAATTCCAAAAAAGCAAAAAATTTTAAATGCTTGATATGTAATTCCATCACAGCAAATGTCCAATACTATTGTATCTGCCATGAAGTTCATTCCACTGCAAAAATGACTTTTGTGATATTTTTAAGAAACTAAAATCTATTTTTGTAGTTCTAGCTATTATTCTATTAACTGATATTCCATGTACTACTTATTCCACAAGAGCCAAATCAAAAATTATCTGTGCAGGAAGATAATTGTTATTGCAGTAATGGTCTCTATTAAGGGTTAGAATGCTTTTTTTATGGAAAGTTTTAGGAGGAGATCAGCATTTGATACAAAAACACTTTTTGCCATGCATTCCTGTGTCTTGTCTTTTTAAATCAAATACCCTCTGAAGTTGAAGACTGTTTCTCAATAATAATAATAAATGATAATAATAAAATGGATTTATATTGGGGAATTTTCCACAAAGGCTATCTCAATATATTCTCATAAAATTTTGTGAGGTAGCAATTATTGTTTTATTTTTCTGGGCCAGGATATTGAAGGTCAGATGAATTTAAAAGTTTTTTAATTCTTATGAAAGTCAGTGGAAAACCCATAATTTGAGCTCATGGCTGGTTTCCCGGTACATTGTTCTTTTCATCAGCCTTGTATCTCGTGTGTTGATTGCAATGGAGCAATGATTGAAAGTCCCCAGAAGGTTACCTTAAAGTTGTTTTATAGCTTCAGCCAAAGTATTCTGTCAAAGTCAAGGGTGGCCATTTGTGTTCACGTGCCTACTCTTCATTGGCCCACCAACAGCTTTGTTTGGCACTGTTTTAAAGGCCTTGCGAGTAATTGGAAGCATGCACCCTCTCTCATCCCATGTCCACTTCCCTTCACCCAGTATCCTCCTTCTCCCCTGGTACTGCCACTTCTAATGAGCTTACGATTATTTTTAAACCTCTTTCCATTAGGTAGTCAGCATACCAGCTGGGGGAGAGAATGCAATTCATTCTGCAGAAGTTAAACAGTGGGTCATGTGAAGAGCAGGAGGAGGTAAGAAGGGGATGCTAGATGGACCTCTCCGTGGAAATGCCAAACTCAGTGTCCAGATTTTAGACTGCAGAATGTTTGTGTTAAAACCAATCAGGGGAATCTGTTCATGTTCAAAGGAATTTTTCTCCTGGATTAACAGAGAAAGAAAGAGAGACAGAGAGAGAGAGGAGAAATGGAGAAATGGAGGAAGGAAAGGGAAGAAAAGAAAGTGTTTGAGAGAAAAATAAAAAGGAAAGGAAAGAAAAAAAGGGCAGAGCTTTTGTGTATGCAGGTTTTCCTGCTCTTAGAAACACTGCTTAACTAATTTAGTTCATTGAGTTGGTGAGGATGGCTTTGGTTAGAGAATCAGTAAAATCATATCTGTCCAGTAGCTTCAATTTGCAAGTTCATATCAGAGGTTATTAATGGGTGGATGATGATGTGACCAAAGAACTGGACAAGAGCGTAGTGTACTCCTATTGAGGAACAGCAAAATTACAGGTGAAAGAACAATTTGGGTAACTGTTGAGTAGCACAGAGTTGTTAGGAGCAGGAGGAGAGTGCATGTATTTTAGGTTCTGTCCAAGGGAAGGAGGAATATTACACAGCCCTGCTCCTCCAGCCTTCTCTTCTCAGTAAGTACCGCTGTCAGCTCCTTAGTCCAAGCCTGGGACCTGTCAATGCTCCGATCTCATGCCTGCTTCCCTTTATCATGGTATCTATCAGAATTAGTTCATATTTTTTTTGAACTTCTTTCCAGCAGGCACCTAACATATTCCAGGCACAGATGGTGCCCAATACAGTAAATCCTTGTCCAATGATTTAAAAAGTTAATCATAGTAACCAAAATAAATGAAGGGGAGACAAGAACATGAGGTTTGGGTAGGCAGTAGTGGTGGTAGAGTTGTTTCTCTGTGTTACCAAAATTGGGTAAAATGGAAAGAGTCCAGAAAAACTGGGTAAGAGTCTAACTTTGATACTAACTGTGAGCCTTTGGGCTAATTATTTAACTTTTCTAAACTTCAGCTGACTTTTCCATAAATAATATGAACTTCACAGGTTTTTGTGTGAAGATAAATAAATATTGTACATATGGTGTTTTCAATGGTTGCTAGAACATACTAAGAATCTAATAATTAAAATCTTATATTTAAGAATCTAGTAAGTAATAACTACAGTCTCTTAAAGTGTAACATTCTCTGATCACGTTAAAGTCAACTAGTTCAAGTGAACAGTCAATGAGCTTTAGATTAGTAATTTACAATAGAGACTTATCCATTTACCAAACAAAAACTTCCTGGCATAGAAGAGGAGGAATAAGAAAAAGATGGAAATTGCGGAAGGATTAAGTTTAAAAACACTGGGAAAAACTTAATTCATATTCATCTCCACTGTTCCTTTTTTCTCCTTTCTCCTTTTCTTCCTCCAATACTTTATTATATTTTATAGAGATGAAGTTTACATGCAAATCTTATATATGCAATTTGATGAGCTTTAAGATTTATGTACTTGGGTAACAAACAGCTCATTCATGACACAGACTATTTCAGTAGCTTCAGAAAAGTTTTCTTGCCCTCTCCTCCAGTCCATCTCCCCACCACAGACAATAGCCGTTAAATAAATTCTGTTCTTGAACTTCATGTAAGTGGAATCATGTGTCTTCTTCACACAATTAGTCTGTGAGATCCATTCCTATTATAGTATATATGAGTAGCTCTTTGTTTTGTATGAGTGTATCACTGGTTATTATTTCTCTTGTTGATGGACATTTGGACTTTTTTAATCTGCTTGTTCTAGCACCCTTTGTTGAAAAGAAAATTCATCTCCATAAATTATATTGGTGTTTTTCTTGAAAATTAATGATCCTATGTTATGTGTGGAGCCATTCTAGATTTTACTTTGTGTAGCCTTACACAAGTACCTCACAGTTCTGATGATTACTCATGAAACTTTTTTAGCAAGGTATGAAATAAGATGTATGCTCACAAACTTGTCTCTTTTCAAATTTGTTTTGGTAATCTAGGTATTTTGGCATTTCATATTAATTTGGAATCAACTTGTCAATTTCTGTGGGGAAAAATCCTGTTGGGACTTTGACTGTATTAAATTGATTATATAGATTAATTTGAGGAGAAATGAAATCTGAATAATATCTACTATTCCAGCTCATAAATGTAGTATATCTTTCTATCTCTCCACTTACTTTAGTCTGCTTTTCTCTCAGCAATAACTTGTGTTTTTTAGTCTTGCATGTTATTTTAGAAAATTCAGTTCTTAGTATTTTGTGCTCTTAGATATTATTATAAATGGAATTGCTTACTTAAAGTTCATTTTCCAATTATTTTCTATTGGTATACAGCATTGAGTTTTGAATATTGAACTTGTTTAAACTTAAATAAGAACACTGCTATACTAAGCCAAAGATACTTCAGCATTTTGCATGTCTACTAAAACTGTGTGAGAGTTCCAGTTGAGCCACATTCCTCACCAGCACTTTATAATGCCAATCTTTCTAATTTTAGCCATTCCAGTGGGATCTCACTGTGGTTTTAATTTGCATTGCCCTGATAAGTAGAGAGGTCGAGCATGTGTTTATATGCTTATTTGCCATCTGTATATCTCCTATGTGAAGAATTTGTTCAATCCTTTGCCAAATTTTTCAGGTATTTGACTGCTTACTATGGGATAATTAAAAATTCTTTATAGATTCTGGACACAAGCCCTTTGACAAATATATGCTTTGTAAATATTTTCTGTCAGTCTTACACTTGCTTTTTCATTTCCCTCATTAAGTTTTTATTTTGCTAAAGTACATTTTATCAATGCTGTATTTTATAATCAGTTTTTTCCGTGACCTATGTAAGAAATCTTTGATTAACTTACTATCACAAAGATTTTCTCCTATGTGTTTATCTATGAGTTTTACTGCTTTTTTTTATTGAGGTCTATGACCCATTTTGAGTTCATTTTTGCTTATGATATGAAGTAAAAGTGAAGGTTAATTTTTTTAAATCTCTAGAGATAAACAGTTATTTCAGCACATTTTGTTTAAAATACTATCCTTCTCACACTGAATTACATTGGCATCTTCATTAAAATCCTATTGATCATCTAAGTGTGGGTCTGGTTCTGGATTCTGTTCCATTGATCTAATTGTCTGTCTTTACACCATTAGCACACTGTCTTGATTACTATAGCTTTATAGTAAATTTTGAAACTGGGTAGTACAAGTCCTCCAAATATTTGCCTCTGGCAAACACCAATCTGTTCTTTGTTTTTGTAAACTCGGTTTTGTTTTGTTTTTAGAGTCCAGATATAAATGAGATCATACAATATTGTCTTTCTCTTTCTGACTTACTTCACTTAGCATAATATCTTCAAGGTCTCTCCATGCTGTCACAAATAATAGGATTTCCTTCTTCTTTATGTGGCTAAATAATTTGCATAATGTTATATGTCAAATATATTTCAATTAAAATAAACATTCCACTCTCTGTTGGCCTCTGCAGTTTCTCATAGACACCAGCTATTGATCAAGATCAAATTATTGTTCTTTCACATGTAATATTATTTTATTCTTGCCACATTTTAGATTTGCTCATTATTTTTTGCTTAAAACACTTTGACACTCTTGATACCTGTTTTCTGCTAGATTGGCTTTGGCAAGAAACAAAATTTTATTAAATAACAGCATCATTGATTCCTTTAGTGGTTAGAAAACAAAATATATAGGGTGAGGTAGGTTTCAGGGGAGAATTTTATTGTACTTTTAAAGAACAGATAATTTAAATGCTATTGAGATTATCCAAAGCAAAATTCTTTGTATAACACAAATATTACATTGATACCAAAATATGATTTAAAATTTACATAAAAAAGAAAACTACTGCTCAATATCACATATGGTTACAACCAGAATCCAACAACACATTAAAAAAATAATACACAATAACCAAATGGGTTTTACTCCATGAATCCAAGAACATTCAATAGCAGGAAACTGATTAATAAAATTTGTCCAATTTAATGAGATTTAAGAAGAAAATTCACAAATCACTTCTGCAAATATTAAAAAATTTTTTGACACAATGCCCTTTCTTGATTTTAAAATTCAATAAAATGAAACTTGATACTTTCTTAACATTAAAAATATATTTACATACAAGTCCAGAACAACACAGGATTCCCTCTATATCACTAATATTTAATATTTCATAAAGGTATTAACTTGTATCATTAGACATGAGAAGAAAAGCAGTGACATAAAAATTAAAAGTGAAGAGGGAATACAATTTGCAAATGATATAAATGTATGTGACCTTTCTCCTGTAAAACATGTAAGAGAATTGACTGAAAAAATTGCTGGAGTTTAAGATATTAGTAAAATAGTAGGGTTTAGTTAAAAACAGAATTCAACAGCCTTCAAAAAATATCCAGGAAAAAAAGATATTTTTGTAAACAGTATCCAAAAAAAAAAAAGGATATTTTCTGCCATTTATGGCTATTATAGCAATTAAAAAATACCTAGGAGCAAACAACATGTAATGGCTAAAGCCTGCATAAAGAAAACTTTAAAACCCTTATGAAGGAAAAAAACAATACACTTAAATGAAAGTATTTATTATGTTCACTGATACAAGGACTCACTCAACAACATTACAATGTTTGTTCTCTCTAATTTAACAAATTTAATAATATTCAAGAAAGAATAGCCAGGAAAATTTGGAAACTTCCAGATATTAAAACATAATATGAGACCTTATTGATTAAAACACTGTAATATCTACCTATGAATACACAGGTCCATAGGACAGAGGAGAAATTCCCCAAATAGGCACAAACATAGGTACGAATTTGAACTGGCAAAAATGGCACCTCCAATCATTTTTAATAAATGGAATACAGTCTCCTGGATAAAAGGTAATGCTGGATCTATTGTTCCTATTACTTCAGGATAAATACCAAATGGAGCAAAAATTTAAATGTAAATATGAAGCCAAGTAAGCACTATGAGAAAATATAGGTAAAATTTTTAACAATACTCTCCTGGGGAAGAGCTTTCTACCTATGATTCAAATTTCAAAACCTAAAGAAAAAATAAGGATAAAATCAAATACATAAAAATAAAAACTTTAAGCATGGCTAAAAAGCAACCCTTCTCCCCCCCACCAAAAATCCACCAGAAGCAGAATCCAAAGACAAAAGAAAAACTGGCCAAAATATTGCAATTAATAAACAAAGGCTGGTGTTCTTAATACATAATAGCTCCTAGAAATCAAGATTTAAAAATCACTAGTAAGCGAAATGGACAAAGGTTATGAACAAATGTTCACAGAAGAATAAATTCAAATGTCTCTTAAGGTATGGCAATATGTTGTCACACTCATGATAAGAGACAAAATATTAAAACTACCTTAAGAAAGCATTTGACCTTTGTTGGATTGCCCAATTCAGAAGTATGACACATAATTGATTGGCAAAGCTGTAGAGAAACAGGTACTCTCATACATTACTAGAAAGAGAATAAAATAGTCCATCTCTTAAAGAAGGGAAACTGAAAATATCTATCAGCATTACAGATGCATTTACCCTTTAAGGCAGGAAATCACAACTCAGAATCTAGCTTTTAGTTAAACCTGTTCACAAACAAAATAGCATATTTAAAAGAGTGCTTCCTACAACATCATTTGCAATACCTGAAACTGGAAACTACTCAAGAATACAGCAACTAGAAGACTGATTGAATAAAATCTAACACATTTATATGTTGGAATACTGCAAAGCTGCCAAAAAAAAAATTGAAGGATTTTTATATACTGCTATGGAAAAATTTCTATAATATATTGTTAAGTGAAAAGAAAGCAAGGTGTAGAACCATAAGCCCTTTTATATAAGAAATGCTGTTATAAGAATATTCATATGTACATAATGAAATAATATAAACAGAAATTCAGTAAGAGCGTGGGCAAGGAGGGAAGGTGGTGAATGGGGATAGAGGAAAGCAACACTTCTCAGTGTAACTTCTTGTTTAGTTTTGCTTTTTGAGCCATGTTCAAAAAAATTTTTTTGAAGAGAAAATAAACTCAAAAAATACCAGGGAAATATAAGAATGCTGTGATCTCATAATATGCACAGGCTTCTGCTCGATGTGGTTCTGTGGAGCAGTGGCACGTAAGGGAATCTCACCTGTGGGGCAGATGAGGAGGGTCTAGGGGCCAGTGTTCGCAGGAGCTGGTAGCTGGGCACCAAGCCATTCAGAACAGTAAGGACATTAACCCAGTTTATCTTGGCCCCATGCATGGCCTGATTCCACTCATTGTCTTGGCTCTCTCTATGGTGGTTACTCAGGTCATGGAATTGCCTTGGGAAAAAAAGTAATAAGTTATCCAGACCAGCTTCCTCTGCCTGTAACCTGGCCCTGTGAAAGTCTTGGGGAAACGAGTATGCGTTTCCACCACTTTTCTTTGAAAGGTCTTTTCTATAATTATATTTTCTCTCTCAGGAAGACAGTTGAACTGCACCTAATCTAAATTTGGGTTTCCTAATTCCATTGCACATCTTGTGAAAATAGTTTGGACAATGCAAATAATCACTGATGTTTCAGGGAGGCAAAGATTCCTAAATGGTTCCTCTATCCAGCATTGAAGTTGGCTATGGACGCACACCCTCAAGCATTTCCCTTGGCAGACTCAGAGACACAGATGTGAAGCATTGCGCATGCTGCCTCCTCAAGCACACTGATCAGTCTGGGCAAAGGACTGAAGAATTGCTTCAGCTTTGGCCCCACATCATCTTTCAATAGACCATATCTTCTATTATTCACAGCATTGGACCTGACAAAAATGTACAGCTGTCCCAGGCCAAGAAACACATATCCCAGGGCCAGATAAAAGTGACATTTGCCTTGGCTAAACTGCGCAGCAGAGAGAAGCGGGACTCCAGAGAAGAGCCACCCTACATGCCCTCTTCCTTGGGCACTAGTGGTTTGAGGGGAACCATAAATATATTTACTAATGTTCCCCATGCAAGTCTAGAGGCAATTACTTTAGGTGATTTGATTGTGACAGGCAGAGAAAGGCCATGAATATTATTTTTGTGGATGTTCCTTCAGGACATATGATGACAGGAATGGAGGTTCTTCCCTAAGCAATTGGATATGAGACCAAGGGAATAAACAGGGAAGGACAGTGAAGATACATGTGTAATCAGGTGTATAAGGTCCCTCTGCCTCCTAGTTGATGTCTTCTAACTTCTTGCTGCTGAAAGTGTGGTCCATAGACCAAGAGTATCAGCATCACCAGAGAACTTAATAGAAATGCAGATTTCTGGGCCCTACTCCAGATCTGTGCCATCAGAATCTTTATTTTAACATGATCCCCAGTGCTTGGCATGCACGTTAAAGTTCCAGAAGCAGTGCTCTAAGTTGCCTGTGCAGGCAGAAAGGTATCTCGCTGTCCCTTTTTTCCCCTCTTCTCTTGGGCTTTAGACATTCCAGGCTTGGCGTCTTAGTCCACTCAGTAGGTGCATGTCCCTGCCTGGGAACCACCAAAGCACCAGGATGCAATAAACCTCCCTCCATGGCCATCCTGTCCACTCAGTTGGTCCAAGGCAGAAACACCAGATGTTAAAATAAAGCAAGAGTCTTGATTTCAAAAATCAAGGACAATTTTAGAAGCACTTCCTAAATTAGAAGAGGGAATGTTAAAACTCTCACCCTCTTGAACTGCACTCCTCTCAAGATTCCTCTTCTACATTCCATCCACTTCCCAGGACATGGGATAGGGTGCTCCCCTGACATACAGAATGGGTCTGAACTCCTCACACCATCCTCCTATTGCCCTTGCAGTGAGCCAAGTCTGTGACATTCTTTCTAAACTTGTGGATTTCAGTTGACCACTGTGTAATGCTGGTGTCTCAAGGCCCCTTGTCATTGGTGGAGATGGCACTTCTGTACCTGATTTCTGGCTGCACTTTCACACCAATATGAGCAGCAAACAGATGGGTCCTCTAACTAGGAGACTTATTAAAGTAGCCTGGCATGGCAAGAACAGACCCATAGACCAATGGAACAGACTAGAGAGCCCTGATATAAACCCAACCATATATGGTCAGTTAATATATGATAAAGGAGCCATGGACATACAATGGGGAAATGACAGTCTCTTCAACAGCTGGTGTTGGCAAAACTGGACATTACATGCAAGAGAATGAAACTGGATTATTGTTTAACCCTATACACAAAAGTAAACTCAAAATGGATTAAAGACTTGAATGTAAGTCATGAAACCATAAAACTCTTAGAAGACAACATAGGTAAACATCTCCTGAATATAAGCATGAGCAACTTCTTCCTGAATGTATCTCCTCAAGAAAGGGAAACAAAAGCAAAAATGAACTCATGGGACTACATCAAACTAAAATGTTTTTGTATGGCAAAGGACACCATCAACAGAACAAAAAGGCATCCTATAGTATGGGAAAATATATTTGTAAATGACATATCTGACAAGGGGTTAACATCCAAAATATATAAAGAACTTACACACCTCCACACCCAAAAAGCAAATAACCCAATTAATAAATGGGCAGAGGATATGAAGAGACAGTTTTCCAAAGAAGAAATTCCGATGGCCAACAGACACATGAAAAGATGCTCCAAATCACTAATAATCAGGGAAATGCAAATTAAAACCATAATGAGATATCACCTCACACCAGTAAGGAATGCCAGCATTGAAAAGACTAAGAACAACAAATGCTGGCGAGGATGCAGAGAAAGGGGAACCCTCCTACACTGCTGGTGGGAATGTAAGCTAGTTCAACCATTGTGGAAAGCAATATGGAGGTTCCTCAAAAAACTAAAAATAGAGATACCATTTGACCCAGGAATCCCACTCCTTGGAATTTACCCAAAGAATACAACTTCTCAGATTTAAAAACACATATGCACCCCTATGTTTATCCCAGCTGTTTTTACAATAGCCAAGATATGGAAGCAACCTAAGTGTCCATCAGTAGATGAATGGATAAAGAAGAGGAGGTACATATACACAATGGAATACTATTCAGCCATAAGAAAGAAACAAATCCAACCATTTGCAAAAACATGGATGGAGCTGGAGGACATTATGCTCAGTGAAATAAGCCAGGCGGAGACAGACAAATGCCAAATGATTTCCCTCATTTGTGGAGTATAACAATGAAGCAAAAATGAAGGAACAAAATGGCAGCAGAATCAGACACTCCAAGAATGAACTAGTGGTTACCAGAGGGGAGGGGTGTGGGAGGGTGGGTGGGGAGGAGGGGAGAAGGGGATTGAGGGGTATTATGTTTAGTACACATGGTGTGGGGGATCACGGGGAGAACAGTGTAGCAGAGAGAAGGCACATAGTGGATCTCTGGCATCTTGCTGCACTGATGGACAGTGACTGCATTGGGGGTATGGGTGGGGACTTGATAATATGGGTAAATGCAGTAACCACATTGTTTTTTCATGAGAAACCTTCATAAGAGTGTATATCAATCATACCTTAATAGAAAATTAAAAAAAATAAAAAATAAAAAATAAAGTAGCCTGGCATGGAGGAGGCACTTGAGTGTGATGGATAAGTGCACAATATGGGGCTAGACTCCCTGGGTTCCAACACTAGCTCTCATTAAAACACTCCTGGTAAGGACTTGCTCTCATTATGTGGGTGCAAATAATTTCTGAAAATATTTCAGAATGCTGTTGCCTTGTGAATTTAAATAGAAGTTTGTTCCATTTAGCTTAGAACCTAATACACATTTACAGTCAGGAAAAATAACACTTATACTCAAGAACTCCAAGACTGTTTGTCGCAGGCAGAGAGAGAAGTCAAGATTTCTTGGTGCTTCTTCCTCACCCTCAATCTCCTGACTTGACACACAGGCATATAGCACCTGAGCATCTCGAATTGCTCAGAACATCAACACTGCTTTCCCATTGTTTCACTTCTCCCTATTATTTCACTTGGCTGTCACAGTGCTCTTCTCCTACTGCAAACATTTGTCAAGTAAGACATCTTGTTAATTTCCCTCTTAAAAATGATGGTGGATTAGAGGAGTTGGCATGAAATGATTTCCATATAATTGTGTAACTATAAGGAATAGAATTAAGGACACAAATGAGCTATATACAGATAGGCAGAGAATTTTAACATTGGCATTTCTCTTTTTAAAGATATGCTAATTGTAATAAGAACATTTTGGTTCATAGGTACTTAGAATAACTCTCAGTAAATCTGTTTGATTAAGAACAATGCTCCTGGAGTCACTAGATATTCTATACAGTGAGTCAGCCCTGGGGTAGTGTCCTGCCCTGTCCATCTGCTAGTGTGGCTTTAGGAATCCTTGCCAGACTGGTTAATTTGGTCCAAATATTAAGAACATGGGAATCCTATTTTGAAATGTGCCAAAACTTCCAAAAAAGAGGGAGATCTTTATCATCATATGAAGTAGAATTTTTGTGTGAGTTTAGAAGATTTCTAGATCATTCTTTGAAATTTAAGAAGTTTATTTTTTTATTTTCTTTAAAATGGTAGGGTAAGGAAGTGCCATCTAAAGAAGTAAAGAAAATGTTTGATAATGTGATCATGAAAATTCCGATTATAAGAAACTTACAAGATCACCTGTTGCATCATTTCATAAAATGTTGGGGTCCCTTCAATGGTATCCTTTTCAGAGATTGTTCTATGATAGATACAGCAGAGAAGTATATAGCCTTAGGTACCAAACGGCCTGTAGCTAAAATACCAATGCCATCACTTCTTGGCTACTTGACTGAAGTCAAGTTGATTAAAGGCTATTAGCCTCAGTTTCCTCATCTAGACAATGATACATAAAACCTACTCTAGAGGTGTTTGTAAGGATTAAATAAGATAATATATAAAAAACACTTAGTACTATGCCTATGTGTGCCATGATAAATGCCATATGAAGCACTTAGCCATAGTAAGTGCTCAATAAAAATAAAGCAACACCATACATAACTCTAGTTCTATGAGCCATTTTCTTGTCTACCTACTTTGAAGAGTTGTAATTATGATATTCAAATCACCTAGCACATGGTGGATGCTTCATAAATTATATATTATTACTTCTCCCAGATGATCATTCTATATCATTCATTCATTCATCCAATATTTATTATGTGTGCCGGTGGTTTGAGGGAACTCAATGAATAATACACTCTTATTCCCTGTCCAAGACTAGAGGCAATTGGTTTGAATCAGTTTGAATGTGACAGAAAGAGGTGCCAGGAGTTTGGGGCTAAGTAACAGGTAGAAGATGGTGCCACCAACTGAGCTAGGACAGGCCCAGGACAATAGGACCTTGGGGTAGGGGATGATGAAGGGGAAACAAGAGTTTTGTTTTGCACATACTAAGTTTGAGATGCTTATGAGACAGTCAACTGAAAAGTCATAGAGATAGTTGAATATGTAAGGCTAGAGAGAATATTTAGCTGAAGAAAATAATGGGTTCATTACCACACTTACATGATATTTAAAGCAATGGAAGTGGATGAGGTGCTGAAGAAAAAGTGTGTTAAAAGATGAAAGAGCCCCCAAATCTGAAACCTGAAATCTGAAGATCCCCAATGTTGAGAACTTGACAGATCACAAGTAGCAAATATTTCAGGAAGCCAATGTCATTGTCGGATAGCTCGAATGTTCAGAATGCTTCATTTTGATCCTGCCTCTTGGGAATTTCAAAATATTGGCCCTTTTGGAGTAACACAGAGCAAGTTGGTTTTTTCAAGTAGATGAGGGAGGCTCCCTGCATGCCTTCTATTGGACTTCTCTCTTTAAACTTAAAAATATTCACATATCCTGGAACATGGCTTAGAAGCATACATCACCCAAATCCTGCTCTCATGACCAGCCAACCACCTGCAGGATTAGTAAGCAAGCATAGAATGAGATGGGGTGAAAGGAAAACAGAATTACTTTCAGAACCCACTTGTTGTCTTAAGGAATCATGACTCTGGCTGTAACTAACAGAGTAGTTGTCTTAAAGCTTGGAAATGGTGTCTTAGGAAAAACCATAGGGCTAAGCTGGCACATTCTATAGTCAGTTGTACATCTTGCACCTTCAAAAATACAGGTTGGGAAGGCATACTCTGTCGACATGAAAACAACTGCAAACCAACTGGACTTCTGCTAGAATTAAGACAGACCGTCCACATCTCCTTGAGTTCATGACTCCAGCCAACTCATCTGACTGCCCAGTCCTGGTTCTGATCACCATCACAACTCTGATTTAGTGCATTTGTTATTCGGCTATGTAATCTTATACTTGGACATCCATTAACTGATCTTGACATCACCCCAGACTCTGCTGTCCACTCTCCATTTTGTTTTCAACATTTATGTACTAACTGTTTGGTGCTTACCCCAGGTTTTGGTCTTGCTATATCCTGATATATCCACAGAAAACCATGTGCAAAAACAGGTACTGTAGGTAAAAACTTCAGGCATTAAGCAAAGGTCAGATTTTCCTTTTGTGCTCTGCATGAAACTGGAGATTTACCTGCATTAGCTTTTTCAGACACCTCTGCCTATGAAACAGTATTGCTATCTAGGAATTTCTTGATGAAGAGGCAGCTGACTAACCAAATCAGGCCATTCCAGCTGGACAGGTCTATGAAGGGTCGTCTCCATCTAGGTACTTTGTATCTGATCAGGTAATTGGTTGAGGTTCTACTCAAGGTACCATGGCTCAGAGCTGAAATTCCTTTCCTTTGTGATGTTAACCATCATCCAATCATAGGACCATAAACTGAGCTCCCTCCTGCTATGCCTCTTCCCACTACCTTTCCAAGGCTCACTCTCTCATTGGCTCCTACTCCTAAAGACACCTTCTACCTCCTTCTCCTCCAAGCCATTATTTACAAACCCTGGCTACATCAGAATAATCAGGAAGAGCTTTTAAAAGTATAATACACATAAGATATTCTTTAGGAGATTCTGCTTCGGTAGGTCTCAGGGCTGGCCAGAACTCCACATTTTCTAAAGATGTCTAAAGTTTTCTAAACCTGAGTAACCAGTTTGGGAACCACAATTCCAAAGAATCCAAGCCAGGGGCATGAGGTCATGGGTTTCTGGGCCAAATCTCCTCTCTGATCTCACTCTGGTTAAAATTGTCCAGTAGGTGTGTTGGTAAGTTTGTTGCCACTCTGACCATTTGCTACTCTTCAGACTGTTCTGATTCTCAGGTCTTAATGGATTTATTAGTTACTCCAGATCCACTAATCCCAATTATCCTTTTGATTCCCTGTTCTAGTTCACTGAGAAGAGTATTCATTTTATTTCTGTGGTTTGATATTGGATAAGGTGGCAGATTACACTCATTAAATATCCATGTATTACAGATATTTCTCAGCTCCCTGCCTCCTGTTATGTAACTAGTTCTATCCAAGGGATTGAGAGCAGTAGAGATGCATGTAGTTTCTGGGTTAAGGCTATTAAGAGCTGTTGTGATTTTGCATCCCTCCCCTCCTCTATAGCAGCAAACCTGGAGGCCACATATTGAGATGGCATCATCATAAGACTGAGGGATCTTGCACTACTGAGTCATGGATGAAGAGGAATCCCTGCCAGTCTCCTTCAGTCTCTATGTGAGCAGTAAATAAACTTTTTTTTTTTGAGCCACATAGATTTCAGCATTTATTTTTTAATATATCATGGCCTACCTCATCCAGGACTCTATCGGAACAGTAATTTCTGAATAAAGTGCTACCAAGGTAACTAAACCCTGTACATCAAGACCCACTGAAGGTAAAAGTGCAATAAATCCAGACTCTCTCACCAGTCCTTAGCGCATCTCCATATCAATAGGTGTTTCCAGGGGTGGAGAGAAGTAGCCATTTCCATATCAATGGATAATTACACGGGGAGTGAGGGCATATCTGGACCTGAAAGGTTGGGTGAGGCCCCTTTTTCTGCAGCCAGGTTGGGAGAGACTCAAGCAAGCAGAAGTAGACTACTTCCCCCACTTCATTTCTCCCTTTGACTGACTGGTTTCAAAGGTATTTTGCCCCAGGATTTTTCCCCCAGAGTTACACCCACTTTCCTCATTTCTTGTTCTTTTCCTTTCCAAATAACACACATATACTCATTTGAAACCACAAAGGACAAATCATGCTAGTTACATAGGATGGAACAGCTGTGCTTAATTGTGAAAAAGTATAGTTCCCACTTAAACTGTGACTGATGTTTCAAAAATGACATTTTCAATCATTTTTAATTCCTTCAGCATTTTCCTTAATTCTTGTATATTCCATACTAAAGGTGGCAAACAAATGCATGCAACAGGCAGATATAATGGGCAATGATGGGGCCTTGCATATGGAACAGAACAAAGAGAAAACAGCATGGCACCTAATGTGTATTCAAAGCAAACCAAAGAATATAATAATTCTGGCTTAAATAAGAGGCTATAGACCCAAACATCAGCTTGCCATAGCAGCTATGCCCTGAAGTTGTAAATACTCATTGTAACTCTTGTCAAGAGTCATTTTTGAAATTTCAGTATACACATTTCAAAATACCATGCAGCTATTAAAAATGTGATGTGGAAGAATAGTAACTGGAAGAAACAACAATAAATATATATACATATATGTATACATATATGTATATATATTTAAAATTACAAAACAGTTATAGTATGATACAATGTTATAAAATAAAATGTGTAGAAAAAAGACTACTTGTATATATCTAGTTACATGTAACTAGTTAACTGAGTTAACATTCGTTCCAGTTAACAGAATGAATAACACTGGGTTGCAGATTATGGTGATTGTTAATGACTTCCTTTTATTTTCATGTATTTTCTGTCTCTTCCAGAATAAACATGTATTGTTTTAGTCATCAGGAAAAAATGTTATCTTAAAAATTCATATTTAGAAATAAAGGGTAAATCTATAAATATATTAACTGTGATATTCTCTGACATTTTTATTTTAACTATATAATTTATCATATGATATACTGTGTGTGTTGTATTTTATGTCTAGTAATGGTTGTATTAAATTAAATAAAAACTAACCTAAAACTGCCATTCATCTACAAATTCTAGTTAAGTTGAAACATGTATTTGTATTCTTTGATATATTTCAGAAAGAAATTTTGCCATCTTAGTGGTTATCCCAACAATCCTGTAAGAGAGAACAAACCACAACTTAAAAACACCGGCATGGGGACAAGTTGTAACAAACAATTAAAAATATCCTGTAATTACAGCTCCTAAAAGAATGCAAATAATTAAGAAGTCTTTTTGTTCTCCAAGTTTTTGTTCCACTGTTTATTCATTGGACTGGGCTGGCGTTAGTGATTTCTCAGCTGACATGAAACGTGTTCATTAAACTCTGATCTGATTAGGACTTTGTGTTTCTTTGTTCTTGCGTCCTCAGGTGGCAATTTTGGCTGGACGTTATAAATTTTTGCACTGTGCCAGATGCGGTAACATGACTTGGCCTGCGTATTACATAATAAGAACACAGTTCTCAGGTATCAATCCTAAAAAAGGCAACTCTAGTGAACAGGGTTCTACTTCTGTCCCAATAGTTTTCAGCATATGAATTTTGCTTATAATATACATATATACCAAAACACTATATATGCATTTAGGTACAGATAGCAGATATCTCAGGGCTGTTACCAGATAAATGTTAAGTTATTTTTTAAAAGGGACATTTTTTAATGTCCTAAATGTTACTTATCTAAATAAATTAAATTTAAATAAATTAAAGGCTGATTTATTGTAATTTGGAGTCAGAAAACAAGATGGGTAAAAAGCAAGGTAAGGAAGGTCACTTGTCAGGAAAGGGGAATGCAAACTAAGGTCAATTAGATAAGGAGAATCACAAAACTGTCTGCAAAAGGCATTAAGTTAGATATGAAATACAAATAGGATCCAGTAAAATCTTCAATATTGAAAAGCACATATAAGTCATCTTGCTATGTTAGTGGGCAGAAAATATTGTGGGGGGAAAACTGGCCACTAATTAGATGCTATCACACAGTTACTGCTAGATTACTTTATAGGCATAAATAAATAAACATTAGGAAATTTCCATTTGAATGAATTCACCCAGAATTTGTAATCAATGTATCACCTAGGGGTAAAAAAATATTTTGCTATCAGCATAATCATAAATTTTATGTTATTGCAAAGCATAAAATTACATTTTGGTTTCTGGGCTGAAGAGTTTAAGGGCTTTAAAATTTTTTAACTGGTCCTCCTGGCAACAACTCAGGTGAATAGGGTATGAAAATTAAAACATTTATTAGAGCAGGTCCCCAGACTCCAGCATGTTCTGAATGAGTCATGGGTCCCGATAGAGGAAGGTAAGCTTAAAGTTCTGGGAAGTTCTAGAATGGTGGCTTCTGAGGGTTGTGTACACTCTTCAGACACAGTACAGGTACAGTTTTCATGTACATTTCCTGAGAGCATGCCACCATCTCAGCTCCTGGAGTAGCAGCTGGTTTAATGGAGCCCTGTTCTACACTGGGAAGCATTTTAATTGCAAATAGATTGGTAACGTGTACGCTGTTGAAGGTGTTGGTTCCTTAAGGACCCTCTTAGAAGCTGAATATGAAAAATGTGTGCCAGACTAGCTGTCACCCTGTTGACCATATGATAGAAATAGGCATGATGAAAGACCCAGTTGATCTATGGTAGATCTTCTCAAGTCTGGAATGATACCAAATGAACTGTCCACAACAGAAAGGAGCCAAAGAATATTTTTTTACATCTAGAGAAGCACACCTGTGTTTCCCATCGCTGTAATATGACTCTAGTTTCTAAGTTTGCAATACAGAGAAAAAAAAAAAACAGAAAAATCCATCTCTATCTTAAGCTGCAGACCACCAGGGACTTGAAGAGAGATCAAAGAAGACTCACAAGCTCTCTATTTTTCACTTTTTGGTGCTTTGCATGTACTCGTAACATTAACAAGCTTAGTTCCATGAGGCACCTTCTGGGCCAAAAGATAAGACTTTCTTTTCCCAAAATCATGTTTTCTCAAATTTTTTCAAAGCTTAGGTATAAGCCTTTTCATAGAATTATGCAAATTTTGCCCTAACTCCAAATGTTTTCTGAACTAAATACCGCTTTGAAAAGAGCTATATTTGCAATGTCCACCTTACAAAAGGAAAGCTAGGACAGCAGGCAGTGAGGGGGACAATGATGACACCCTAAACTCGGGTTTTGTTCATCTCCAAGGTTATTTTGTGCAAATTTCGGGCAACCTCTCTTTCTGAAAGGTCAGACTTGCTGGGATGAAAATGCTGACTGGTCATTAGGGGATTATCTTTTTGGCAGAGTAGAAGTCCAGCTGGAAGGCATCTCACTCCTGATTTGAACTGTTTGGATGACAGGATAAAAATATTTAAGGCACAATCCAGGACACTGAACAGTGAGGCGAAGGAACTTACATCACTCCCCAAACTGAGATGTAAAAGCACATTTGAAAAAGGGCCATGGCTCAGTGTGAAATAATTTTCTATTTTCTAGTTCTTTTCTTAGCATAATAGAAGACATTTTCTTCGAAATGAGACTTAGGAGAACATAACTGTAAACAATTTCTTCCAGTGTGTCACATGCTTAGTGCTTCAGACTGGCTGAGACTCCTTGTTAGATGGGCATGTTCGTGCGTGGAAAAGGAAAATATATTGTAGTGACACAGAACAACTGTTCTGATTCAGCAATTCTTGGGCCTTCTGCATGCAGGGTGAACAAAATCATGGGTTAGAAATAGCCACAGGCGCAGAGGCCCTTCATATCATTAAAGTAACTGTAGAACTAGTGGGCTGATGGAAGAAGCAGTGTTTATGGACTCAGCTAATGTAGCAACAAGAAAATGGTGTCTGTGTTTAAGGCAGATCCTCGTGTTTTACACCGAACATCTGCAGATTTTTAGGCCCTGAGGCACAGCTCCAAAGCAGCTTGGAGCACCCCAGCTGTCCTCTGAGCTGGCCCTTTCCCTCTTCTAGTAGAAGCACCCCTTCTCCCTGAAAGCTGCGCCTGATGGTGGAGTGTTTGGCAAAGCAGCCTCCGGACAAAGAAAGAGCACAGAGAAGAGCAGCACATGAGAATCTTTGCCATGTTATGATTTTGACCCCGGTGTGGCTTTTTGATGGTCACTAGCTAAGAATGGCATTTATTGCCGGCATGCCATTTGTTAATAGTGAAGCCTCAGCTGGAAATCCAACTCCAGTCAACTTTTAGAAATTCCCTGTTATGCTTAAAAACACATGGGATGCTGATGACAAAAGCCAAAAATCTCCTGCCCTTTCTCTCTCCTGGCGTCTCTCCTGGCGTGAGATCCCCTTAGAGGCAGCTCTGTGCAGGGAGGTGCATCGCCGGCTAGAGGCGTTTGTGGCCCACCGTCTCTGCGATGTGCACGCTCAGCGCCTCCGCCGAGGAATTAAATCAGGGACACCGGCAGATTCAAATCTGTAATCTGGATTTCAGAATAGAGTTGCTGGGTTTGTGGCTCCTCCCAGTGTTTCCGCGGCGGGCTTTATTGTCACTCTTGCGGCGCCATGAGCTTCTCAAGCAAGCTGCTTGATACATATCTTTGACATGACTTTAAAATGAATGTCTAGGTCAGCAGAAGTGGAGGAGTTTCTCCTTGATTTATTTGTTCTTGTTCATGTTCAGTTATGCTTAGAAGCCACCTCTACACAACTGTTCTACAATTTGTACCATGTTTGCTTCTGGGATTTCTTCTAATAGCACCGATCAGTGGAATAACACTAATATTACAAAAATGGAACAGGCTTTTACTGCAAGTGGGTAGCGTTCTTTTATTAAAAATTGCTGAAGGCTGCCATGTGCAGGTAATTAGTTAATCCATGTGAGGTCTAACTTTGACATGTATTTGTCCCCTACAGAAAAATTTAATATAAGCGGAGAGACAAATACGAAAAACTAAAACCAAAAACACACCTACCAAACAATTTTGATTAAAATAACAACAGCCTCTCGACTGCTGATGTATTTCTGAAAACAGTGGCTTTGCTTTTGGTCTGAAATTATGTCAAATTATGCAAAAAAAATACAAGCTTTTGGTGAGGTTTTTTTGTTTTATTTAATCCTCCTCCCCCTGCCCGCCAAACTAGTAGGGACTTCATAGGCAAAGATAAACTGCCTGTTCTTTTCCAAGACATTTCTGCAACAGGGTTTTCAAATGCGGTCATATTACAACTCTGAATATGAATAACACAGCAGGGGAGTTGGGAAAGGATGTTGTTTTGGCTGGTATACTTGGGTATTAGTTTGCAGTCCTTAAACTCACTGAATATCCATAGACTCTGGGTAGAGTCCAGAGAATGGCTCTAATACTCTATCTAGTTCAAACTGGTTGGATTGGCTGAGTTAAAAGGGCTAAAAGGGAACAGAAAACAAATCTCCTGATTGGCTGCTTTTCTGAGCATCATTACACAGGGCAAAGTTGTGAACGAAGGTCAAGTACAGCAAGGAGACAGGATTGCACCTCCAGGAAAAAAAGATAATCAATTGTAACTATGCATTTGACCATACCATATAGGTCACCATAAATTTGTGTGATTAAGTGGATCACTTTCAAGTTTTGATGTTTCCAGAATTTTAAAATTCATGAAGTAGATTCAGAGTAAACCTTTTCTGTTTTTCTTACCTTCTCATGTGCCATTGAATGTCAGAAATATTAAATATTAGCTTTTTCTTTATTATCTGCCTTCCCTGCTAGAATATACATGCTAAGGAATCTTGGTTTCCCTTATTCATTCCTCTAGCCCTAGCCCTAGACCAGTGCAGGCAGATTGCATTGTGGCTCAATAAATGTATATTGAATAAATATTGATTAATCTGTTTTAGTTCATTGTTTCATCAAGCTGATTGATGACATGCCTAGTTTCTGAAATAACTTTATATTATTCCATATTCACTAAATATCAAGGGCAAAAATATCTGCCTTTTTATTTCAATATACAACCCAGACTGTTAACATCTTGAGAACTTTATTATTGTTACTTGAAATGAGTTGAGACTTCCTCCTAATTTGGAGAATTACCAGTTGGTTATCAATTTAACTGCTTCCGCGATTGTTTATTTCTTGAGTGGAGGCCAGAAATAACACTGAAAGAAACTACTTTCTCCGAAGTTCTCTTATGAATGCACCATCCAATTTAAGAAAGCTGAGAAAACAGTACTTCAAAGCACTTTCAAGAAAGCAAAGTCAAATTTTGCGCACAAGTGGAGTGCTGCTTTAATTTCACATAAGCGCATGTATCTGTTTTTAATATAATGTTGATAAGAAATCTTGTTACTGCAGGAAAGAAATGAAGAACAAATGTTCTCTTACAACTTGCAAACTTCAGCCAGTAAATTCTGGGTGCTGGAACTAGTGGGCCTAAACCTTGGCTGGTGCGCTTTCTAAAGAAGGAAGATTTAGAGCTTCTGATTCAGCAGGTCAAAGTGGGGTAGAGAAATCAGAAATATTTATAATCATGTCATGTGAGTTGTATGCAAGTTTTCTGCAGGCTTCACTTGGAGAAAAAGAAAAAACAAAGGAAAAACACTGATTTGTAGATCCGATAAGATGTTGGTTTCTCTTTAAGCTTACTCTCCTAGATTATAATTTAGGTGTCTGGCTGCCAGCAAATACCTTTATGTTTGGATAATAAGAAAAGGAAAAGGGCAAACAGACAATTAAAACATGCTTGCACAGTTCTAAAAATGTTTCTTTTTCTATTCTTCAATAGACTGAAGCTTCTGGTTAGAACTATGCCACAAATGTTGGCAAAAATCGAGTGAAGAGAAAAAAAATCAGTAAAAATGTTTATTCTTCATTTGGCAAACCACAAAACACTTTCTCACTTATTATCTAATTTGATTCTCAGAGTAACTCTGCAAGGCAGTCAGGTCAGGTGTGTGTTAATTTAGTTTTGCATGTAAACAAACTGAAGTCCAACAAGGTTCTGCTCCCCTGTCAGGTAAGTAGAAATAAACAGCAGAGAAACCAGTGCCCTAGGACCACTCATGCCTAGTTTAGTGTTTGTTCAACTACCGTTCATGGTCCCCTGCATATATTAAATATATTCCCTCATTGCCTTCCTTCCTTGACTCTTTGATCTCTAGAAACATTGTCTAGGGAGCTGTTAGCACAGTGCCCACCACATGGTGACACAGAAGGAAGAGAAGGAAGGTTGGGGGTTATCACTGTGGTACTTAGGGTTAAATGAGATAATGTGTGAAAAGTACTTTGTAAATTATACAATATTATACATGTGCATGCATATATTATTATCTACATATATGTATGTATTACTACTACATATGTATATATGTTACTATATATGTATCCATTATTACTATCATTGCTTATCTTTTCCTAGGCATGAAACTTTCAAAGGGAAACTCTTGAAACTTAGAAGAGCTCTGGAAAAAAGGATAGTTACCAAAACCAAATTTAGTGATAAATCAGAAGAGAAAAAATGGAGAAAAGAATATATGCAAAAATAATAATACTTTAAAATACAGTAAGAAGCTACTGAGAGTATGCTGAACTTTGATTAACTGCTCAAATGTGAGAGGCTGAATTATAGAAGCAGATATCTAACTTGTATCCAGAATGTCCCAAAATGGCACTTTAAAAAGTAGGTATACATAAGCTTAGAATTTCTCATTTTATTTTCTCAGAAAATTTCTTGTAATTGACAGTAAGTCTGCCTGAGATGTTGAACATTTCAGAGGAACCACACAGTTCGGCCCTTGTGCTGTGAAGTCTCCCGAGTTGACCAGGTCTGAGAGGGTCTTTTATGTGTGGAAAGCCAGGAGGTATTTGTCAGCAGGATCATTTGCCCACCTCTCACAGCCTTATGAGGCAATGAAACACGGATCACCTCACCTCCCTGTTATTTTATTCTCTTAATGGTTCCTGGTCTCTGCATTCACCTCTCTCCCCACAGTCCTGTATTGTTGGTTGTAATCAAATCTAACCTTGGAAAAGTCAAACTAGAGCAGGAAGAGGGCAGTCACTCTAACAGCTGCTCTGGGCTCTTCTGCTGTGTCATAGTGAGGCAGTTAAACACTAAGTTGAATTCCCAGATGCTCCGTTCCATCAAACAAACACTGCCTAAGACTGGCGTCAAGAAATGATGTCATTATATGATCTAATCAATTCTTCCAAACAGGAGTGAAGTTAACATGAACTTAGCACAAATGCATGCCTTACTACAAGTGTGTGTACATTAGAATAACTTTGCATGAAGTTTAGAGGTTTTTGAATGGTATTTTTCTCATCTAAGTGAGTCTGAAAAAGAAAAAACAAACAAAAGAAGCTTATTGTGGACAGACTCACAAATGTCATACATCTTGCAACAAATTTGGCTTCACCTTATTATTCTGACCCTCCACACATTTGTAGTCTGGGGTGGATCTAACTTAAACCAGAATCTGGATCATAGAACACCTGGTGTGTTCATTCAAATTGGTGGGGGCATCAGCTGTCAATGCTGCATTGATCTGGACTAAAACATCCACTCAAGAGCTTCATAAATCTTAGCCCCTCTAGAAGCTCATATATCTTCTTTGAATCCCATTATACAACACCCACCTGGCACCAAGTACTTGAAGGGTGCATCCAAAAAGTATTTGAGAAATAAAAATCAACATGCTACTCTAGGTGCTCCAACTCCTATTTCTTTAAGGGAGATTTAAAGATTGCTTTGGAATGGGTGCATTCCCAAATTCTTGAGCCTTGTGAAAAGCCTGAAAGCAAAGGGCATCGTTTTGTGACATTTCCCTCCAAATAGAGATACAGAGAAACACCTTTAAATGTTCAGAGGACACAAGAAACTTGGGAACTCCCAGACCCATTAAGATGGTCTTTTGAGTGAGAAAAAAATAAAAATATTTCAAATTCTTGACAGATGCATAGCACTTCAAGATAAAGTAGAATTTCTAGATTCTCCTCCCCTCCATTCCTTTACTACATGTGTAAATAATCTTTAGGCTGAATAGACATGTGCACACAACACCAGCTCTGTTTACTAAGCATTTATCTGTCTCCACCAGGAGCTTCACTAGCCTTATCTCATTTGGAACTTTCAGTCCCTACAGGTATTGTTTTACCCACATTGCAGATAATGAAATGAGGATCAGAAAAGATAGATAATTTGCCTAAAGCAACATGAGCCAGACAGAAAACTTTGAAGTCAGATCTGTCTCACTGCAAATCTGTGCACCATGTTTCTGTGTCTGCACACCTGTGCTTGTGTGATTAGTCATAGAAAAATACTGAACTTCTCGATCCAGATTCTCTGCTCCCTAGTTGTTTGACTACACACAAGTCACTTAACTTCCTAAAAGGTCAGTTTCTTTGACTCAGAAATAGGAGTGACTCTTCTTGTTCCTTGTAGATCATGGGAATTGAAGAAGTGAAATGAGACAGCTTACATAAGGTGCTTTTGTAAGTTCTAAAACACTTTCAGTCACACATGTGCATTAGTTAAGGTTAGGCTTGGTGACACGACAGAAAAATAAAAAGTGATTGTGGCTTACGTGAGAAGAAAATCTGTTTCTCTCTCCTTAGAATGATGACTGAAGGTAGGCAACCCAGGGAGAGCATGAGAGATCCCCAATGTCTGGCACCCGGAGTCTTTGAGCCCTGCTACTCTCTTCTTTAGTTTGTTACCTCCTGGTACCAGACGGCCCAGCCACATTGACTGTGTTCAGCAGAGAAGAAGAAAGGCCAGAAGAAGCGAGCACCTACCCCTTCAAATGTCCCTTCCCAGAAGCTGCACACAACATGTCTATACTCCCCCTTTTCCCATAATCTTAGACTATCCACTGAAGTGTACAGACATATAAATTATGTTCATAATTTAGTACTTGAAAATTTAGAGGTATGGAGAAATAAAAATCCTACCTATATACTCCATCATCTCTGCCTTTCATTTTCATTTTCTGTATAATGACAATAAAAAAATAGGTAGCCTTAATTATTGACTCTGGTACAGGCCCCTGCTCCTTCCCGTGAATGCTCATCATCTTGACTAAAGACTGGCACTGAGGTATATGTAGAAAGAACCCCAAGGATGCACAGCTTATTCGTAACTATAACAAATTACTTTAAAAGTAAAGTATGCGCATTATAGCGTAGAGTAAAAGACTGTATGCGGAATTAAGGGTAAACACAAACCTCAAGGTCATGGCTGATGCTTAGGCTTTATCTCTAGACATTCAGGGTCACTATGACCTCCTCACTGAGATGTCTTCAAGAGTGATTTGAATGCCACCAGTATGGTATCCTCCCATACCTCATTCAGGCCTGTTCCTTAGATGTTAACCTCCTGACTTCTCTAACTACCCTAGCGAAAAAGCCACACACGCTCCCCACCATTCTCTCCCCCACCTGTTTTAATTTTCTTCTTGGCACTTATTAACACCTGCTATGTACATGTTTCTTTATTGTTGTCCCCAAATAAAATGTGAGCTTCACAAGGTTAGAACTTTGACTGTGGCTGCTATATCCCAACTTCTTGTATAAACAAAAGAATGAATATTGAGAATTTTAGACACTGTGAAAGACCAGAGAAAATAGTTTGTTTGGGCAGGTGATTCCATAATATGATCCTTAAGTCACACCCTAGACGTCTCTGACTAAGCTTAAGAAAATCTTCAGAGACATCATAGTAAATTTTATAGGTTGCTTTTCATTTTCATTAAAATGAGGAATGTAGATAAAATCAGTCATTTCCTTCAAGGCTTCTGACTGATTTCCATTACGTCTGCTGCCTTTACATTAGTTTCTTGAGCATCTGGTATTAACCTCCTTATAAACTCTCAGAAAGTAGAGAATGTCAAATGCATCCATATACATTCATTCATTCATTCATTTAATTACACAACAAATATTTTTGGAGTACTTACTATAAACTGGGCAATTTTCTAGACCCTGGGGATATAGCAGGAACCAAAGCCCCTGGCCTCATGGAGCTTATATTCTAACGGGGAGAGAGACAGACAAATAAGCAATATTTTGAAGGGCAAGAAATGATGTGGAAAAAAAATAGAGGGTAAGAGAGCCTGGGAGCTGAGTAGGATGGGATGGAGGGCAGTTGAACCTAGAGAGATTGAGAAGGACATCTAGAGACTTGCGAGCTATTCAGCGCAGAAAGGGGTGGCGGGAGGGTCTGTGCCGGAGGGAGGAGCTGCGGGCAGGAAACAGCCCCTGTGAAGGCCCCGAGGCAGTGGTGAGCTGGGTGTGTGCTGAGACCAGTAGAGGAGCAGGTGGCGGGGGCTGCTGTAACAGGCAGCCGGAGCACCTGGGACCTTATACACCTGGGGCTGGTGTGTTCCGTAAACGTTACCTCCTTAACACTGGAGGGCAGCGGGTGAAGAAGCACATGCCACTTGATAAGGTCAGAAGGGTAACGGGAGCGAGTTCTTGAAGGCTTTCTTAGAATTCAGCTTTCCTCAGCGAGGTGGGGTCTTCAGAGGACTCAAAGGAGAGGACGGACTAACTTTTTTGAAACATTGCTCTAATAGCTGTGTTAACAATAACCCACGGGGGTGCAGATCACATGAAAGACCAATTAGACCACAGCCGAGAGAAAATGAGAAACAGTGCTGACACCTATTTTGGGGACCTGAACACTGGGCAGACCAAGTTGCCACACAATGAAATGAGGAAATGAGAAGAGTTTGGGGCTTGGGGAAACTGGGATTTTAAGCACTCTGTTATAAATAATAACTCATTCAGCCTATTTAAGTCGCCAAGGAACTGAGCAGTACTCAGAGTTGCTGTGGGACAGCCAGGGTGCCGGGCCTGGAGCTGCAGCCAGAAGTGTGGCCCAAATAGCGCCTCCGCTGCTGCAGAGAACTCTCTGTGGCCTTGGCCAGTGGGCAGGGACACCTCAAGTTCAGGCCGATATTGGACACCGGAAGCTCCCCCCCTGCTGCCAGAGGCTCACCTGTTACTGTCACCCTCACCAGAGAAAAAATAGAAGTACTGCATCTGCTCCTGCTTCCCGTTTCACTCTTCAGATAAGGGAAACCTGACGGGCAGAGGCTTGCAGAGGAGCCCGGCTGGCAGGGCTCTGGTTTCCAGCTTGAGGGTTTGAGTGCATAGGCGCTAGAAGGCTATTGACGAGGGCTTGACCACCAGCACAGGTGGCCAAGTTCTGGGACAGTCTTGCAATCATTGCTCTGCTCAGTACTAAATGCTCAGTGAGCCTTTTCTTAAAAGAGATACAATTTCTTTTTTTCTACCTTCAGCTCTAGACCTGTGTCTTGTGGAATGTGTGCCCAGCCCCACCCCAGACTAGGAAAAGCCCTGAAGCAGGGTAATGTTTGAGAAATAGTTCTGTGAAAAAAAATGACAAGATGTTTGAGATGTGGGAATAAAAAATGTCAAGAGGAGAATTACTAATAGTCTTGAGGCATAGGAGGGAATATTCACCAAGTAAATAACAAATGGGTCATTAAAGCTTATATATAGAAATTGAAAAATTGGAAATTTGGGAAGCCATGGTCCAGTGTTCCATAGGATAATCATTATCAACAGATAATTATTAACTATTTACAGTTATCCTTTATTGAGGGGTCACCAATGCTAAATGTTACTGTGCCAAATGATGACTTTCCATGTCTCATTTGACTCTCACACTGGCCTACTGCACAGGACTAGGTTATAGAGCTTAAGCTCTGTACTTGTCTAACTAGTAAATAATGGGATTCCAACACTGTAAACTCTTAGCTTCCAACATCCTAAAAATGCCTCAATTTCATCTCTAAGAAGACGATGTCAAGGACCCAGAAGATCCACAACATAACAATCTGCCTCAAATAATCTCATTAAATCTGTGTTTTAACTTGGAAGTACAATTAACATGTCTGCTAGGTCTTCATTACTAGGAATTTATTCTTCTTTCTTTACAACAATACACATCTATGTCCAAAGATACTTAATCCCATTTTTCTTCGTAAGGGAAAAGAAAAGACTGGAAATTTCATATCATCAGTTAGGAACTTTATCAATAAATGGTAACATAACTAAATAATAGAATACCACAAGTTGTTTCAAAGCATGAGAAGATCTTTAAGATACATATTTTAAGTTAAAAATATCTAGATATCTAGATGGAAAATAGTGGGTATAGACTGATTTCATTTGCAAGCCACATAGATTTATACGATCATAGATATATAAAAACATTTCTAGAAGGATACACAAAGTATTGGGAAGAGGGGGAGAGGACATTGCAAAGGAGGAAGGTGACTTTTTCCTTTCAGTTTATATCTTTCTCTATGGTTTCAATGTTCTACTGCATATACAGATAGCTTTTCTTTTTTTTTTTTTTTTTTTTTTTTTTATTGAAGGGTAGTTGACAACAGCATTGCATTACATTAGTTTCAGGTGTACAACACAGCGACTCAACATTTATATACATGATATTTCTAGGTACCAGGTATCACCATACCAAGTTGTTACAATCAGATAGCTTTTCTACTTACTGAAAGTGAGTGATTTCAACAAATTCTGTGTTTGAAATATTGTCATGTCTTTTAAAGAAGCTATTTTTATGCCTTCATATACTTCATTTTAAATTATGAAGCTGTAGAGAACTTTGTATTGTTTTGATCTTCATACCAAATATTTTTATTAGTGTTGCCTGTGTGTTTCAATAATTATAACTAAAGCAAATTGCAATAGTGTTACTATGCAGACATTAGCAATAAATGGTCATATTTTGCCTCAAAATAAAAAGAGAAATTGTACACCTAAAAATGGTTAAAATTGTAAATATTATGTTACGTATATTTTATCACAATTTTAAAAAACAGAACTTTATCAAGGAAGTATTGGGTGGAAATTAAATAATTATAGCTGAGAACTTGTTTGACACCTTCCCAATGCCAGGCTCTGTGAGAAGCATGCCAACATGCTTATCTCCCTGAATCTTCAGACTTCTACAACCTAGGTGCTTTTCCTGCCCATTTTACAGAGAACTCGTAAAGAAATGATTTGCCCAAGGGCCTGTGGTTGGCAAGAGGTGGAAGCAGAGGGAGCCCAGAGAGTCTGAGCCCAGACACAGGAGCTCATGTGTTAATATAATACATTCCCCATTACTGCCTCCTTAATTCAAATGAGTTTGACTCCAGAGAATGTAACTGACATTCCTAAAGAAATTAGATGCACTCCTCTATTAGATGCATATTTAGTGAAACACAAAGTTTAAACACATAAAAATTATTTAACACTAGTATCTGAGAATTTGGAGACTATGTATTCTTTCTGATTTGTACAATATTAATTTTGACTGCAGCAATTGGTAGTCATAGTACTTGGTACAGTTACTGGCCTATAGGTGAAGTTGTTCATATACAGTAACTGGAGTATGCTGGCTAATTAAATTCTCTGGCTACAGCAGTGATAAATAGAAAACTTGTTTTCAGTTTCATTACTGATATATATTAGCACACCTTCTTTTCTTAGTTGAATAGTAATGGGATCTTTTTTGAAGAATTTCTTATGCAATCATTATAAACAGCAATGATCATTATTTAAAATATATTAAGCAGAATTTATATTGAAATGGTGCTGTACCCTGATGTACTGAATCATCAATCTGGGTTTGTTTTAGGTAATTTCCCCCATGTTTTCTAAAAACAGAATTTTCAAAGTGGTACTGGATAATTGGATTTCAGTTAATAAAATTTGGCTATACACTAATGTTTCAAGCAGTTCCAAATATGTAATTCTTGAATTGTGGGGCTTGGAGAAAGCTGTACAGTGCCAGACACTAAATGCAGGACAAACACTGAAAGTATTGCTTGTAAAAAAAGAGGAGGCCATGCTTTTACAAAATATACACTTCTGCCACACCCTAAGCCCCTCTCCTACCTGTCACCCAGACACTCCCTTGGAGAAGAAGACAGTCAGGTATGATTCTGGCTTCCCTTACCCTGCACCCACCTTCTTGAAGTCTCCATTTAAGACCCTCACTAGAGTGTGTGTGTGTGTGTGTGTGTTACAAGATCCCTAAAATCAGCTAATCAAATTTCTTACCTAGTGTAGACATGCCTTTGGAAGCATTCCTGGCAGACAACAATCCAGTCTTACTGTTAATTGTTGTAGGTATAGAGATGACTATGTCATTGGACATTCCTTCCTTTGCCAGACAGTTCTAATTGCTAGAATGCTTCTGCCATGAAAATAGTCAGCTATGGATACTAGTTTTGGCACCTTGGGCAACTCAGATTATGAACACTCACTCCTCCACAGATTGTCCATGTCTCCTTTGCCTAAGACCTTTCCGTATTTAGTTAGGGAGGTATTGAAAATGACAAAGACAGAGGCTGTACAAGCCTCCTTATAACCTCTGGGTAAAACATCTGGAAGGATGCACTGTGCTGTCTTACGACATAAAGCATCCCAGACAAAAGGTATTTCTAACTCAGATGGAAGTTACATATTTTGCATTATGTAATTGAACAGTAAGAATGGATTGTTCTCAGGTATCCACAACCAATGGAATATGCTAGAAGTCACATAAAACATACAAGGACAATATTCATTTCTCCTTGCAGAGTGCTTAGCTGAGTCCCCAGCTCACAAGATGGATAAATGAAAACTGAATGGCATGCACAAAAATAACCTATACACATAATTATTAATGCACTGAAAGGCAGCAGGATGATGAGAGCCCAAGATAATAACGATAAAAATTTTCATGATTAGGTCTTAGAATTTCTTTAGTTGTGAAATTAGTATGATTCACTTGGTGATTCTGGGTGAAGGTTAGGCAATGTTCACCTCTCTTAAACTGAGTCTGGTAGAAGCCAACCTGGCTTCATGCATGGCCAATGCACTGGGTGTTTGCTGTACTGGACATTATTAGTCAACCGGCTTGACAGGAGTTCTTTGTTTTTTGCACTGATGTGATTTTTTTTCGGAGTTGCTTGAGCAAACAGGTTGTTTAGGCCATTATGCAGAGGAATCTGGAGGTGGTTTTGAAGAAGGTAGAGCTCTCTTCCAAGGAAGGACTATTACACTGTTGCTGTAACTGATGCAAATGGTGCCCCACATGTCAGTGAAGCCACTGAAGGGCGGGGAAGCAAGCCTTCAGACTGATGTGAATATTGGAGTGTAACCCAGGAAACCAGTTTCCCCTGAAAAAAATTGCAGCCAATCAGTTCTTAACCTCTCTCCTCTCTCACTTACTGTTACTAGTTTGAAAAGGGAGTGGTTTACACTGAAATCTTTGGTGCTTGTTGTGAAAATATCCAAAATATTTTATTTGTGTGCAGTGAAATGAAGCAGGAAACCAGGCTGCCTGTGGGAAAAGCATCAGTCTTTGAACAATCAGACTTGGAGTCAAATCCTAGCTCCACCATATTAGCTTGAGGACCTCAGATGTTCCCCGAGTCTCAGTCCTCAACTATAAAGGACTGCCATGAAATGTAAATAACTTACATAAAACACCTGAGATAGTGTAGAGTGAAGTGGTTCTCAAGGTGAATCAGAGGGGCAGGGGGAAGCGGCAGCCATCTGTTTTTGACAAGCCTTCCATGTGATTTTGATGAACAGTAAGTTTTGAGAGCTACCGTCCTGGCATACAAAAGTCCCTCAAAAAATGTCAGCTGTTACATATGTCATATTCATCCAGTGCATTGCAGATTAAAAGTTGCTTTTCTATCAAAAATATCATCTACTTTGCTCAAGTTTGCATTCCCTTTGACCAAGTAATTTTCCAAAATTTTCCTAAGGAAATAATCAGAGATGTCCAGAAAGATTTACATAGTAGGTTATTCACTGAAGAATCAATCATGCTAGTGAAAATTTGGAGACTAGAGTTAAATAATGTTGGATTGGTTTCATAAATCATGGCACATCTATGTAGTGGATGTAGCAATTAAAAATCATGTTATAGATCCATGTTTGTCAGAGCAAGTGCCGAAAATAATCTAAATCAGGATCTCTGGGGATGCTTTTAAAAAATGCAGATCTCTGGTCCTCATCTCAGATTTGTGAGCTAGAATGTATGTGAGGGATATTAGTATCTTCATATCCCATATGTCCCCAGGTGATTTATATACACCCAAAAGCTTGAAAACTCTGTTTTAGATTAATAATGAATAACATGGCAGGTATTCATGGTATACTATTGAATGGATAAAACCATATTACCAAGCAAATATTTACAGCATTCAATAATATAGTTACCATAGACATGTAAATATAAAAACCAAAAATACATGGGCTAAAATGCTAAATAGTTCTCTCTGGATGGTAATAACACCAATTTTACTGGTTGTTTATTTCCTTCTGTTCTACATTTTCCACATTTTCTCTAGTGTATGTAACTTTTTGATGAGAAAAGTGATGTTATCTCAAAAACCACATATCAGTACATGTGTCAGTGAACTATGAGGTGGGGACTTGATATTTGTACTTGACGAAAGAAAACTCTAATGTAGACATGTGTGAATAAGAAATAGAGAAATAGAACTGATAAACTCAAGACCTGTATGAACAAACATAACATACTTGTGTTTCAAAAGGGAGAGTATTGAAGTCTCCTTGAGGAGTGGGGGCTAGGATGAATTCAGAATCAGGCCATAGACATGGAGAAAGAATGGTGTAAAACTTCACAAGAGCATTGGTTCCCTGTAGGGCTCTTGAAATAAAGGGCAGGAAAGTCCCAGACACAAGACAGGAAGGTCTGACACAAATGGGCCCCCTTCATAGACTTGCCCACCACAGACCCTATGAATCTGTGTAGTTACATTTCAGATTTCCTTGCTTTAATAGCTAAAATACGAAACTACCTATATGGAAGGAAAAGTAAGCTCAAACAGTTTTTAGTCAATGAAAATTTTCACTATATTGGAATAGGTTTCTTTTATGAAATAGGTTTACCTTTTATGGTTTCTTTTCTTTCAAAAACCTGTGCGTTATTTGGGAGATACAGCTTAGAGTCATCTATGTGGTATGTAACTTTCATGTTAAAAGCTATTTGATACCAAGAGTGTATCTTTTATTATTTTTCTATTGTGATATAATTCACAAGCCATAAAATTCATACTTTTAGAGTGTGCAGTTCAGCAGTATTTAGCATATTCACAATTGTGCAACTATCAATGCTATCCAATTCCAGAAAAATATTATCATTGCAAAAAAGAACCCCATTATGATTAGCACACATAATGTAGTGGGGGGAGCATGGGGAAGGCAGTATAGAACAGAGAAGACAAATAGTGATTCTGTAGCATCTTACTACGCCGATGGACAGTGACTGTAATGGGGTATGTGATGGGGACTTGATAATGGGTGAATCTAGTAATCACAATGTTGCTTATGTAATTGTATATTACTGATACCAAAATAAACAAACAAACAAAAAAGAACCTCATTGTCCATTAGCTGTCACTTCCCATTTTCAACCTCCTCTCAGCCACTGGTAACCATTAATCTACTCCTCACCTCTATGGGTTTGCTTATTCTGGGCATTTCACATAAACTAAAAATAAAAAAATATGTGGACTTTTGTGTCTGACTTTTTTCACTTAGAACAAAGCTTTCAAGTCTCTTCCAAGTTGTGGTATGAATCAATACTTACACTGTCCATTCCTTTTTATGCTGTATAATATTCCACTTTATAGCTATACCATCTTTTTTACCATTCAACAGTTGGTGGAAATCTGGGGTGTTTCCACTTTTTGGCTATTATGAGTCATAATGCTATTAATAGTCATCTAAGTTTTTGTGTAGGCATATATTTTCAGTTCTCTTGGGTATATATTTGGGAATAGAATTGCTGGGTTTGTGAGTGTACCTTTTTGCCTTTTATATCTTAGAAAGTGAAAGTTGGTGTTTCAAATGTTAACCTGTGTCTTGGGTTTCCACATTGCACCAAAAAGTCATATGGTGTGAGTGTGGAATTTAACTAATCTATTCTCTCCTCCTCTTGGCTACCAGAAAGTCCTACAACCCATAGAAAGCATTGGTTTTTGAAACAGGGCTTAGCAGATAAAATTAACTGTGGTACTTTTTCCAGCTTGCTAACTATGAAGCACTTTCCCAAAACAAAATTTGTACTTAAGTCCTTCCTTCTAAAAAGTGACAAAAAAAACAGGAACATCTGAAACATTCAAAGTAGAAACATGACAATGTGCTTTGGTTTGACTATGGATCTCCTTTTATAACTATAGGGCCATGAAAACCAAAATAACACAATGACTTGGAAAATAAACACAGCGACATAGCAGGTGTGGGTGGCTACATTTTTCCCAAGAGTATCTTCACCCTTTCTGAATAAGGATCAAGAACAGAGAAATACATAAACGATAGAATTGCTTAGTAAGATGTATATCATATATTTTATCTACGTAGATAGCTGACCTGACTACCTGCCAACTAGTTGAAAATGTAAACCTCAGTCACATGGGCCACTTAGCATCAGGTCATTTAAAAATAATAACCAAATGTTATTTTTGGTAGAGTTTTTCCCTCTCGAATTTATTTTGTTTGTAGACATGGCTGTGATTTGAAGAACAGCATGTGTACTCAGAAATGTGCTACATTGATAAATTATGCCATGAGAAAAAAGGCAGGATATATTTTTGACTTTTTCAATTTGACTGTTGAAATTTGCATTTCTTAGTTCCCATGTGTCTCATCATAGCTTTTTCCTATAGGGTTTTCAACTCTCTCTGTGTTCCTTTCTTGTTTTCTTCATTTTTGACCCTGTAATTTCTGAATCACCATTTTGCCACTTGTGATTGTTTTCAAACTAATGTGTTTCACACATACGTTTCAGGGATATATCCATCAGGAGAAAATTGCAAGTGCCAGTAAAAATCGTCTCTCTAATTTGTTAATGCATGTCTGAAAAATACAGAAAGTGTGAGATGAGTACAAAAATAACTTGAAACAGAAGGCTGAGGAGTGGGAAGGAGAGGAAATATACATAAGTATTCAGTTGATCATTTCTCTCAGAAACTAACCCCCATGTCACTGCTATGGGGCTGGTGCCTGCACTGTAGGTGTCCACCGGTGTAGTTCCAGGCCACTGACGCTCAGGGTTCATGCTCGTCGGTGATAATTCATGCATCCACTATGTTCCTTTCCTGGTAACTCTTCTGAGAGATGGAATGTTGTAGCCTCATTTTAATCATAAGTTTCCTTGGAGACTGTACAAACCACTCAAATCTAATCTTTCACTAGGGATAACTGAAATTTACAAGGTCTGCAGTTATTCATATTTGTGGTCCTTGTGATACGTATTAACTATAAGCTTCCAAAGTGTCAGAAAGAGTTCACTGCAGACACAGAGGATTTGTGCTGCTTGCAGTTATACACCCGCTGCCTTTTGTAGGGAGAAGAACAGGGGGACAGCCTACATTTCATTCAGTTCAGCTTAGTAACAGCATTAGCAGGCACATTTCTAGGTACAAACAGAATGGCAGGAAAATCTTGTTCTTGAGGAGTGCAGGGGATAAGCCATGAAAACAATGGGCTTACGATGGCACAACAGATTCACAAACACACGCTGTAGTGCTATAAAATGAGGACACAAATGCTCACTTAGTCAATGAGGAAATCATTATGTGAAAATTATCTGAGCAGACTTCATTACAGAGTTAATCACTAAGAAGACCACTGCAAGAACGGTAAGACTGAGTTTGGAAAGAAGAAAGAGAACATCTTCTGAGCTGTGGAACAAGAGTGAAAGGCAAAGAGTGAAGGCAAAAAGCTCCAGCAATGTAGTTTGAAATTTAAAGCTCATCTGTTGCACACGGCCCTACCAGGTAAAGGTGGCCATGTGACTTTGTTCTGGCTGGTAAGGCAACAGAATTCCGCTGGGTGCCAGAATGAGGAAGATTTGCTTATCTCTAAGCAAGGAGGCAGCCACAGCCAGCCACAGTCTTCTATGCCTTCCTTCCTGCCTGGAAGGACATGGATGGGATGCCTGAAACTGAAGCAGCTCTTTCAACATGCGGAAAAGGCGAGAGAATCATGAGACTTAGACTCAGCATCTCTGGGGCGTCCTTTTTAATGTGGGAAAAAATGATCCCTCTTGATTATAAGTCCCATTTTCTATAATTTACAGCTGATCATATTCCAAATTGATATTCTTAGGTGAGTTTTGGCCAGGAACAAGTTGCCCATGTTTACTTGTATTTGATATAACTAATTTTAAAATAAAAATGCATATTATCATAGGATTAGCTCATGAGAAACTGTTGTATCTCTTGTAGTTGATTCACTTGAAGAATAACACTTAAATAATTACATGTGCATGTATCCATTTCATAATTTGTAGCTAAAAGCAGATTTCCTGAGCTTTCAGCCACATTATTTCATTAAGCTCCACTGTCTCAGATGAGAACATCTAAGACCCACTGCATGGCTGCAAATTTAATAAATCACCTAGGATTTCAAGAGACAGATACATTTACAGTGTCATTTATTTTCCTTAAGTTTCTCTTCCAACTCCGTTAAATGATCTGTCTCTGCTGGCAATTTTTTTTTTCATACTTAGGAGATTGTTCCATCCACTCCAAATCTAATATTTTTATAGTATCTTCTCATATTTCATGAAATAAAGGTGGTTTAAAAATTCATAGTCCCTAAACTCTTCAAGAGTTGCTTTTTCACCAGTTTTATTAACTGTCAGCAGAGTGATCGGGCAGGGATAAAGCAGCATACCCTGAAGATTAGCAACTTTCCTTAGACTTTTCACAAACTGAAAGGGACCATCTGGGCTAATGGATCCTCGTCACTGGTTGATCTTCAAAATCTTCTGGGAAACATTTTAAAAATAAAATTTCTGAGATTCATTCCCCAAGAGCCTGATCCAATGAATCAGAAATATCTTTTTTTAAAAACCTCTCCAAATACTCAGCTAGGTTTGGGAACCACTCAGTTCACTGTTTCTCTAAATGTGTGCATGACACACTAGAGATCTGGGTAAGTGCAGTTTCTGTTTCAGTAGGTCTCAGGCTGGCCTGAAATCCTGCTCCTCTCACGAGCTCCCATGCTGGTCCATGACCCACACTTCCTTCGCGAGAGGAGGATCTAAGCCATACCCCAGCTTTTGTACTACAGGCAACTAGGTACAAAACTGAGACTGAGGTTAAATTAATTATCCAGGTCACAAGGCAAGTGGTGGCAGCATGAGGGCCAGAACCCAGCTCCTTCCATTCTCAGTCCAGGGCTTCTCTGCTCTATTACACCAACTCCAGAAAAGAGTGACCTGTCTGTGAGTCCTGCTGGTGTTGGTGAAGCCACTTTGGTTCACTCTCTGGTTGTATTATGGAACCTTTAAATAGTTTGTGATCTCATTCTCCACTTGTCTTCAACTTCCCTCTACACCTCATATCCAGCCCCTGGTGTGCTGGTAGCTGTTTGACTACCAGCTCTCTGGATGTGGGGAGGAGGAAAGGAAGCCCATTTTTGTCATGTTTACTGATTTCTGTGGTGTGAATACTGCTAGCTTGGCCAGCTTGAACATGCCCACCTGATGTTACTGAATATGGAACTGGGAAGAGATGGCACACGACCAGTTCTCATGAACTAGCAGAAGTCGACTCCAGCATTCTACTCACTCAGCTCTCCTCTGACCCAGAGGTGCCAAGGCCACAGGCCAGGAGAGCAGCTGTGGCTCCAGCCAGGCTGCCAGGAGTTGGTACCTGGCTAGGGGTCAGGAAAAGAAATAATATATTACTATTGTTTTCTTAAGCATCAACTGCAGTGTTACTGATAAGATGTATTGACTATATTTTAATAATGAAAATATCTTAGGAAAGTGAACACCAAGAAGAGAGTAAACGTAAGGGCAGGGGTGGGATGGGGTGGGGGAAAGTATCAACTCATAAAAGAACTGAAACATTTAGAGACTGAAACAAGCAAACAAACATGAACGGATTAACCAGAAAGTGACCCTGTGTGTAGATGTATACTTTCATTTAGTCAAAAGAGGATCATAAAACACTGGATTAATTTTCAATTCAAGTCAACAGTATTGACCTAGTACTTCCTGTATTAAGGACATTCATCTCGGTTCTTGCAGCATAAGTTCAGCGTTCATGTGATCTTAATGTCATTTTTTTCTTTTTCCTAATATAAACCACTTTTGGTAAGAGTCTCACTGGAAAAGACAAGACAGCACAGGAGTGACTGTACCTTATTTGCTACTGGCTACCAAGTGAATTATAACATTTTTCAAAATGAAGGCTATTAAAAGAGATTCATTATATTAAGCACTTCATACAGTTACAGAGCAAGACTACATCCCAACATGCAGAGCAGATAGCACTGTAACTAAACAATAAGTAGAGTCCATACCGAAAAGTTTACAATTGTTTCAATATGAGCCATACAAAATAGTGCAAACAAAACGTTACTACTCTTTCTCATTAAAATATATTTTTGAGTTGCACAGAAGTATTATTTCCCATGTAATTAATGAACAGTGAAAGTAAGTGCAAAGGAAAAAAGGAATAATAAATATGGACTTTCACATGGAGGGAGTTCAGATATCATATATATTTCTATAAAAAATGCTTTGTTTTTTTTTCTTAAATTTCCAATCTCACCTGTTCTCCTTCCCTAATAGAAATTCCTTTTACTAAAAAAAAAAAAAACTCCCTATCGTGCTTCTAAATGTTATCACCACTCATTAACTCTCTTGGGGAAAAGTGTAATTCCTTCCTATCCTGTGTATTTAACAAGTGCTACATAGAATCAGAAACATCTGTGATAAGTTTGATTGCTTTTGTTTTGTTATCCCTGGAGTTCAGTGCAACAAGCCAAATACACGAAAAAAAATCCAAAGAAATTCTGATTAAACTATATTTAGCAAAACTAAGTCAATAGTTCAGAAACAAAAGACCATTATGAAGTGACTTTATATATATAAGCAAAACCTAATATTAACAAGTCCAAATCTCTTCACTTATGGATATCTAGATATTAAATTGCAAATTCCTTGAAAGGTTGTCTTCACTTTTACTGGGAATCCCTAGTGATATGATGATACCCACACTGTACCAGTTTAATCAAGAATCTACTTCAGTATTTACTGAGCATCTACTATGTTGAGATCTTGGACAAGGCATGCCAGATATCATTACATGCAATGCAGGGAATATAAAGATCACAATAGATGAAATAAATGGAGAATTTGTGAATTCAAAGATCCATATAGATGTACAATGGAATAATTATTATTAGACATAGGTTTTTACACACAGAAATTTATAGAATCAAATTTGAAGAGCTCATAGTGTGAAAATGTATATCTCTTCTTCAACAAACCATAAAAAATTGATCAATATCTGGCCTTTTATTTTCCCACAGTGGATCTGAGTGAATTGTGACTTTCCTTCATGGTAAGAATGATATTTTGTCCTTTACTTCTGGAATCCTTTATTTTTCTTTTTTACTTTCGTTTTTAAACATATACCTTCCCTTCCTCAGAGAACCTAATCATCACTATTATTATTATCTTGACCCTTACAGCTGAAAGAAATTGAGGCTTGAGCTCATCCCACCATGCACATATTACACATGAAGAGACTGGGAGCTGTGCGACGAATTGTCAAAGACAGTGGCAGAGATAAGACTGAAACCCAGATTCCTAGCTCCTAATCAAGTATTTTCTCTGAAGCATTTGGCCCAACAGGAAAGAAAAGAATCCAAGTTTTGAGGATTTCTAAGCTTTGGGCTCAGGAAAGAAAGTCATATTAAATCAGAGCTGAGTAGGATGAAAATAATGTGAATTGTTTATTGATGCAGAATGACCTTTTAGTGAGAGACACGTCACAATAGATGATGTCCATATTTACCTTGAAATATCTAAGTAGTTTTCTTGAATTACATAGTTAAATGTATGTATCATTCATTCATTTGCCTATAGAGAAACCAAGACAAATAATTCTGTGCACATATTTTCTAGATTGCTTTAAACATATGGAGTCATAATCATGGTGAAATCTTGGGACCAGTCTGACTTCTAATTTCATGTATTATATTTTTCAGTTCTAAAATTTCCATTTGGTTCTGTTCTGTATTTCTTTTCCAAAATTCTCAGTACTTCCTTTGAATTTCTTAAACACATTAAGTATAGCATGCAAAAATAAATGTCTGTAGGTGCATATCTAGGTCTATATAGGTCATTTGCTATGGACTACTGTTTATTTGGGGGGGTTTGGTCATATTGTCTATGCTTGTTTTGGAAATCTGATCACTCGAATCATAAGCTATCTCATGTAGAAGGAAATAATTTTTATGAAAGATAAATTTGTTAGTGCCTTACCCTCACTCCAGAATTTGCAACAAATGACAGGGTTCTTACTAAAGGCAGAAACAACCACATATATATTTCTATAGGGGGAGCGCTGAAGCCAAAGAGCTGTGTCTAACATGCAGAAAGGCCAACAGGGGAGAATATTTCCCAAGTTCACCTCATCAGCAGGAGTACAGAATGCAGAGTAGACTCTCAGAGCCTGGCATATTGTGTCAGCATTTAAGTGCCAGTCACACTCATGGGTGTCAGAGGTCACGTCTTCATTTGTAGATAAAAATTGCAAGGTGACTCTTATGTCTTTGCCCTTGAAGTAAACAAAATGCCATAGAAGGAAATGGAGAAGGGCTCGAATGAGTTGGGATCAGAGTCAGTCTCTGAGCCTCCTTCCCAATTTGTGCACAAGCAGAGCTTTGTAAGGTGCCCAAGGACATTTACTTGCTTCATAGCAGGTGTAAACATTCAAGATAATAGTGAGTGCTGACCTCAAATAGCTTAGGTGGCCACTCTAAATTCTGTAATCTGTCTACTTGACCTTGTCCTTTTTTCAGATGCTTATATGGTCCTAGAAAAAGAATTATTTCTATTTCCCATAAGGGAAATTACTAAAATAATGTATCTAAATGCCATTGAGTAATTATATTATTGCATCATTTTTACAACTGTTTAACAATTTTAGGTTAGCTTAAAACATTAGCTAAGAAGAGGGGTTAGTATATCCCAAATGTGAGCATTTTGGCTCTTTTATTTAGTTACATTCATTGAAAATCTTTATGTCACTGGTGTTTTTCAGGCACATCATGATTACATGTACATTTAGAGTTGACTTCCAAGAGAGAATAAGGTATGAAGAAAAGGTATGAAAAAGGTGTATTTTAATCCAGCTGTAATTTTTTAATTTTTTTATATATACCTAACTTTTGTAGATGTTACATGACCTGATTTCTGCTCTCTCTGGCTTGTATGTTGGGATACGTTATTTTTCAAGGCACATTTGTTTTTTATAATGTAAGCCTAATTTGGGTTTCTTAAGAATATCCCTTTAAGAACTGCCCTTCTTCGCAGGGCATAGCTATCCTAACAGTTGTTACATTCATAATAGAAGAAACAGGATTTTAAAGGCAGATGCTTACTTCAGAATATAAAAATGCTCCCTGTGACCTGCCATTTCTTTGATGGTAGGAGTGTGGCATGAGATGCCATCTCATTCTTAGAAGGTTCTCTGGTGGGGGCTGTCATTCACAGCTACCTGGATGGGCTGAAGCAGGGCACGTGCGTTGTGACACAGAATGTGTAGAAGACAATAGCAAGGGTTGAACAAAGCATTTCCACCATTTCAAATATCTTGGACTATCAAAAATTTCGCAGAGAAAAGATTAAGCATTTTTTTCAGTAGGTATTCAAGTGGTGTTCGTTTTGCTTTTTAAACAAACCATTGTTTGAAGCCTACTTCTGAGCAACACTTACTATAAAATATAACTTAGTGTAAATGTCCACAGGCATAGTCACCCGGTCCAGCCCACCTTTCAGGAGGACGAGGGGCGGGTCTGCAGGGTTTGCTACTGAGGCACTGCTGTCCTCACACTCCGTGGGCATCAGTGAGGGTGACTGGGACAATGATGGCATCCCCACATTGTTGTGTTTTCAGAAACAAGGCCACACTGAAGTCTTGTTGTAGCTACAAATAGAAACAAAAATCTTTATGTTTCTTTTTCTTCTTGACAGTATATAATGTGCATGTATACGTGTGTGCATGTGTTCACATATTCCTGCTAATTCAAGAAGGTATGAGGAGACCCACAAAGGTGTCCTCTTAACATCTAAGTAGGAAAGAGTAGTAGTTGCCAGATAAGGGTCGTTACCAAGGAAACATAAGGGTGAAGCAGGTGGAAATCTGCCCACTGATTTGACGGCTTTCTATGACCCTTAGTTTGATCACTTCAGGGAAAGAATGCCCCATGGCCTTCTCATCCAGTAGTCTTGCTCTTGAAATATGATATTTTTAATTACTCATTTAATTTTACATGATGTTGAAGGAAAATTATAGGTATTAAAAACTAGATCTACAAATATTATTTAGAGTTCTTCCACACAGAGGATTTGTGTGTTTTCTCCTATTTATTTATTTAAATCAGCATGGACACCTGGATATTTATTATATACTTTGAAGTATAACGCGAGACCACTTTATTTATTTTCTTGCTCATATTGTTCCAGTGTTGGTCATTGGAAGCTTTTCTTTTGGCTCCTATTTTTGATAGATCCCTGTCATTGCAGAGAGTTTTTTGCTTTTTTTTCCCTACTATAAGGTGCTACAGGCTTATCTTGTATATTTTCTGCCCCCCTCCTACAATCAGCCATTTCTCCAGGAAGTCTTGGTTCCGTTTCTTGGAAAATGGAAAGGAGTATCTCCTTGCTAGTAAGGTATTGTTGCTTTTAGGTCATCTCAGTTGACAAAACAAGGAAATACATGCATGTGTGTGCACCAACCAATCTGTGTACACATATCTATAAATATTTCTATATGTATTCATATGTATCTATATTAAGCAGAGCATGAGTTCATCCTAATGTCTCCAACCCAGTGCCACACAGAAGGCTCTAATTTAGTACCACATAAATCATTCTGGCTTCTTCTCTTGATTGTTGGTGATCTTCTCCCACAGTGAGAAACCTGTCTCTCAGCATCCACCATCCATTTATTTATTGTTCAATTCCAGTTTACATGTTTAATGGTACCAAATTAACCCATATTCCTGTGGACTATAACCTTACCAACTAGAACACAGTGCTTATATATTATATACACTTCCTCTTTACTTTTCTTAGTCTCCATTTCCAAAGTTACTTAGATTGGCAACTTTCCCCCTACCCCCTTTGGTAGGATTATTTCATATATTTGTCATACAGTTAGAGTATTTTGTCACGGCCTTCATTCTACCCTGGGGTCCTCCAATCTCCTAAATGATTTTTTTAAATGTGCATCCCTTTAAAAAAAGAAATTTTAGCAGTTATTTCTCTCTTCAAGTGCCTTGGCTTGACTCCAAGGCAGGCTAACGTAATGTGTTCATAAACCCTAACCTTACAAAGTAAGTCTAGACCGTAATGATGCTTTTTTGGACACAGGGCCAGAACTTTTTTGCTGTATTTTCCTTAAGAAGATGCTTAGTCTCACAAAGGAAGAAGTGAAACGGCTTTCAAAATTTTATAGAAAATATGTCATGGTAAAGTCAGCCTCCCTGTCCTGACTCTGGAATTGTTTGCCTTCTCTAGCTTTCTTCAGATACCTGCCTGGGTTTTGATCTTAGTCTCCAGTCCATTCCCTCCCTACTTTGTCACCACACTGCTTTTGCTTTATCTGTTATTTTATCGCAGTCAAACCACTTGACACCAGGTTGACTAAATAGGAGCCTCATTTGTTTCCTCCAAACAATGCTTTCATTACTTAGATGCGCTAAGTTCTTGCATTTTCTGATTACCAAGTAAGGAAAAAAAAATGTGATGATTTTAGCACTTTCTACATAGGGCTTAAATTGAATAAGCACATTTTACTAGCATAGAAATTTTTGGAGCCCATGTTTTTAACCAAAGTGTTCTCCATAAAAGTGTCCTTTTACCATCCAAAAATATATATATATAAGGTCCACTCTTTATGCTATAAAATTCTCTCTCCCATTGTCCCCCATTAAGCATGACCTACACACAGTGACTTCCTTCCAAGAAATGGATATAGGAGCAGAGAGGAGGAAGGGAACTGTGTAGCAGAGAAACCTGGCAAACACTACCTCAGCCACCAGTCTTAAGTCACATTGAAAGCACATGTCCTGGATAAGATATGACGAGAACAGCCATTTACCTCTGTGACCTGAGTAGACCCACAACCACAGTCTAATCATAAGAAATGCATCTGAGAACCCCCAATTGAGGCACATTTTACAAAAATATCTGACCAAACTCTCCTCAAAGTTGTCAAGGTCGTGAAAAACAAGTGAACCTGTCACAGTTCTGAGTAGCCTCAGGAGAAAATATAACTAAGTGTAATGCGGAATCCTCTACAGGGTGCTGGAACAGAAAGAGGGCATTAGGTAAACCTCAGTGTCTGAATACAGTATGGACTTAAGTTAATAATGATGTATTACTAAGGTTCATTAGTGGTGACAAATGTGGAATGCTAATGTTAACAATAGTGAAAACTGGGTGTGGGGTGCAACGGAACTCTCTTTATAACCTTCTACATGTAAACATATTCTAAAATAAAAGACTTATTTTAAAAAGCAAAATATAAAGCAGAAAAATTAAATCTGATGCCCTAAAGGGAAAAAGGACTTGCAAATTTAAGAAAAAGAGACTTCTGGGGGATCTTGCTTCATTTGGCTTATAAAATATATTTTCCCTACTAAGAAATCTTATAGGGTTTTTGACTTGATATTTTTAAATTTAAAAGTAGGGCACTACCTCTGAATCTAGCAAGTAGCAATGACCCAGAGGAACTCATCTCTGAAGATGCACTGAGATTGGGTTTCTGCATTGAGAATGAACTGATGACCCAAAAACCTTATTTCAAATGCTAATCAGCATCTATTAAACAGAAAATTGTTGTATTCTTGAATACTATCTGAGTCCTATAATCAGTAATTGGAGTGTAAGTTCACGTCTACTCTCCTTTGATATTATTACTTGGACCACGAGATATGATATTGGACCACCAGAGACTTTTTTGGAGGGAGAACCTATGGATTACTCAACCCTGTTGTGTGTGAAAAACCTACACAATAGGGTTTTTTTCTCTATTGTGGTAAAAAAGATATAAATAAATTTGCCACTTTAGCTGTTTTTAAGTATACAATTCAGTGACGTTACTTACATTCTCAATGTTATGAAACCACCATCACTAAATATTTCCAAAACTTTTCATCAGAACAGAAATTCTGTATCCTTTAAACAATGACTTCCCATTCTTCTCCTGCCAGCCCCTGATAATTTCTAATCTAATTCTATCTCTGTGAATTTGCCTATCCTAGATATTTCATCTAAATGAAATCATACAATATTAATCCCTTTGTGTCTAGCTTATTTCACTTAGTGTAATGTTTTCAAGGTTCATTCATGTTGCATATTGTATCAGAACTTCATTCCTTTTTATGGCTAAAAAATTCTCTATATATTCCACATTTTGTTGACTGTTCATCTGTTGGTGAACATTAAGGTTATTCTCATCTTTTGGCTATTCTACCCAATAGGTTTTATAAGTGTGAGTCTTTTTAAAAAGAAAAAAATGTTTATTGAACTTTCCTAGAATTTGAAACATGGCTTAACTGTGGTTAGCATTGATGCCTAGCACTTGATGCTACGTGATAGGTATTACACCAGAAATGAACCACTGAATTTTGTATCACTGTCATCAGAGATAGCTCTAGAGGCCCCAGGCCAAAGTTAGAGTTACACAGGTTTCTTCCGGAAAGGTTTGCCGCTGTTTGTTCATTTATGTTAGTTTTTTTTTTCTTTTGCACAACTCTTTTAATGTTATGCCCTTGGTCTTATTTCCTTTTGCCATGTTATGTCACTGTTAATTCACATTTCAATTGATGTATGCTGATTATTGATTAGCATACCAGCTATCACTGTAGTTGACAAATCGAGTTCTGCTAGCTGGCATAACCACCCAGGCTGTACATGGACAGGAACAGGGGCTTGAGCAGCTGCAATTGGCAGAATTTACCAGCGGAATTTGTGTGCCCAAAACTCAGCTCTTCTTTTCCCTTAAAGTGGATTCCCTGGTTTCTCTCCCTTAGTAAGCCATGTTGCTATCACCTCACTACTCAAGAAAGACCCCAGGGAATGACTCTTGGCCCCTTCCTCTTTCTCACTTCCTCTGTAAATCCTAAAGATTTTGCCCTTGTGTCACTATTTATCAAATCGTCCCCTATTCTCTCTTCCTCTGTCCCTGCCTGCACAGCTGTAATGGAAGTTCCCGTCACTCCCTGCAGTACTTTCTGGAGACTTACACAAGTGGGGCCCTTCCCCTGGGTGCAGAGCTATAGAGGGGACCAGCATATCACAAATACAAAGAAGGTTGTTGAAAACATGCCGTTACTCTGTCACCCAGGACGTGGTGGTCAGAGCTGGAATAGTCAACCCATAACCCAAAATATCCACTCTCATGATTAACACTGTTCAAGCCCCAGAAAAAGCTTCTCTGTATCTCTTCTCCACATCTCTTCCTCAATGCCTCAAATTAAAGGCAACTGTCTGAATACAATGGAAGGTGGGAGTTGTGTCCTTATCTATACAGGAGAGAAACACTGTATCCTTCACGTTGCCAGGAATTTAAGTGGGCAGGTGTTTAAGTGAAAAGAAAAACAAATGAATAAATTTGCTGTTAACAGCTGAATTGTGTCCTCCCAAAATTCATATGTTGAAGTCCTAACCCCCACACTTCAGTATGTGAGTATATTTGGAGCTCAAGTCTCTAAAGAGATTACTAAATTAAAATGAGTCACCAAGGCAGACCTACTCTAACATAACTGGTATCCTTATATGTGGAGGAAATTTGGACACAGAAACACACACAGAGGGAAGACCATGTAAAGGTCCAGGGAGAAGAAAACCATCTGTATGAGCCCAGGAGAGAGGCCTGGGAAGGCACCAACTCCACCCACACCTTGATCTTGGACTTGTAGCTTTGAGAACTGTGAGAAAATAAATTTCTGTTGTTTAAGTCACCCAGTCTGTGGAACTTTGGTATGGCAGCTATAGCAAGCTAATGTACTCACGAAAATTCTTCCACTTAGATAGCAAAACAAAATATTGGTTCCAGGTAGTGACATTTTCTTGCTTCTCTGTGTATTCCGATTTGTAGTTCCTAGTAGCACCTTCAGATTCTGGTCCAGGGCCTGTACACAAAAATTTAAATGTCCAGGACTGTCTAGTATTCGCCATTGTTTTTTCTACTACAAGTTACACCTCAAATGTTATCACCTCTATTCTTCATTTGACTGTTAACGTGTATCCTTTATGGTAAGTGCTAGGCCTCAATCTTTGAATTATAATACAAACGTTTCCCTTCCCCAGTATAAAATGACCTTTCAAATAGGAGCCAACAGTGTTGGCATTTGAAGTTAAGTAAGTTTTATTTTTATCGAAGACCTAAGATTTTACATTGTCTATAAACAAAGACAGTCTTGTCTCCAGTTTGACTGCCTGGATCCCAACTGGGCCACCGAAGAGCCTGGTCCCTGGCCTCCCTTCTTCCCTTCTCTCACCACCACACCTCCTTTCCCTTGCCGACATCAAAAGGGGGGGGCATTCTAGCAGTGTCCCAAAACTGAGCTTTCCAAAATGCTCATCTGAACATATTATTACTATTTAGTCTGCATCCATACAAAGCCTTTCAATAGACGTCACTGTAAAAACCCACTCTGTAGCATGCCAGCCAGTGCTTCCACTGAGGCTCCTCTCTACATGCTGTGCATCAGCTCGGGTGAGCTGCTGGCTGTACTCTCGTACTTCAGAGCCTTCGTGCATGCGGTTCCCTCTGCCTTCATCATTCCCCCAGGCCCCTTCCTCAGCCTCAGGTCACTCTGTCCCCACAGGTTCTAAGCTTTCCTTGCCAGGAAAGCCATCAAGGTGAGTTTGACCTGGACATGGTCCTGGCTGCCTCTGAGCAAAGGAGGAATTGGGGTATGGAGGAGGAGCCCCTGATTTTCCTTCTACAACTCTAGCTTGGCAGGTGTTCTAATACCCCAAACTGCCTCTTTTTTTTTTTTTACCTTAAATAGTAGGTTCCATTGTGCCTTTATTAAAATTGTTCATCTATGTAGTATGAACTAGGAAAAGTATTTTGGGACTAACAATAACTAACATGGTTGAGTGTCTTCTGTATTTCATGACCTGGACTTATAGTTTCACATGTATCTTGCCTAGTCCTGATAATAACTCTGAAGTGCCAACATGTCTATGACTTCCATGTCATGGATGAGGAGCCTGGTACCCAGAGCCTTTAAGTGATTAGGAAGACCCAGGTCTCAGATTCAAATCCAGTTGTTCTGCCTCCCACATCTATGCTCAGCCACTCCCCCAGCCCATTCTTATCACTTCTCTGTAATGTTAGCTCTGTACCTTGTGAGCCCTCACCTTCTGAATGTCCTCAGTCTTTCATCTCTTTGTATATCATTTTTGATGATAATTTTTATATATGTTAGAATTCTTTTTATACATATCTTATTTTCCTTCCTAGACTTCAAGTTAACCGATGTCCTACCCTGGTTTTGATTCATCTTGGAATGCGAAAAGCTCAGAATTGTGCCCTTACATATATCAGGCCTTAAATTACCTTCTCACATGGAAAGATGAATGTAAGTAAAGAAATGGATTCCAAGTTCTAAATAGTCCATTTAGAAAAAGATTGTTAGAGTATCACCATTTTATGAATTGGGAACTATTTATATTCATAGTTAATAAACAATATTTCACAAACCATTCATCACAGATCAACATTCCTCCAACTTGTCAGCATCTAAAACCTTTTGCCTCTTAAGAATTCCTTCTTGTATGAAACTATATTAAGAATTATTCTTCATAGATTAACTATAGCAGAAAAATTTCTCAAAATTTCATTTGGCAGATTCTTCAAACACATAAACAGTGGTACCTATAAAATCATGAAGTTCTCCTTTTCCCTAATTCTGCTTTAAAGTTTAATAAAACAGTCATTCCTCCTTGTAAAGTTTGCCTTCTATGCCTCCTCTCTTTCACTTGGGGGATAGTAAACCTCAGAAATCTACCCCTCATAGTTCTTGTTCACATGCTTTGCCTGCACTTTCACCTGTGTTTTACAGTGAGAAGAAAAGAGGAGTTGTAAATGCAGGGGCAAGAATATGCCACTCTGCCCCATCCCTCCCCGACCCCAGCCAACATCACCCTGCCCTGTCTTCCCCGACAGGGCCCTTAACCTGTCTAACAATTTTTCTCCATTCCTTCTTCCTGGATCCTCCCAATATTAAGGGTGGCAGCTCTACCAGAAAAATACCAACCCCATTTTCATCTGAGTTCCCTGGGTTAGTGCAGACAACTGGACAACCACCTTACCAAGTTGACTCACATCACTGGTCACTGACTGACTCATGATCATCATCAAAAATCTAATTTATAGACCATGGAACATTTTGTCCATCTGGTCAGAGACTGAGAGGCGGCTAATATGGGCTGCTGTTGCTTTTGTGACAGGTTTTTTTCCACTAGAACAAACAATTCATTTCTCTCATTTTGCAATGTCATGTGAGGCCTCGGTCGCTGAGAACTTGCTACGGCAATTGAGGGATTTCCCATCCAGTAAGAAACTTACATAATGATGAAGAAGTGTTTAGCAATAACTGTTTGTACTTCTGTTTTGTTTTTACCGCACTTAGAGATTGTATTGCCCCAGGATTTATCTGTCTTGGATTCTAAGCATAACTGGGAAATGAATTAAAAAACCCAGGAAAGATCTGACTTTTCTTTGACCAACAAGGCAGTGGAATGAGGAGGTGAGAGGTAGTGGTAGACAGAGAGGAAATACATTTTCCCTGGTGCAAAATGATGTTCTGGTTCTGTTAAAGTTACAGGACAAGTCTACTAGCTGTTCTATGTTAAAAGTGGCCTTAGATATTTTTTAATCACTGTGATATCGGATAAATGAAGAGCAAAACTGCATTATCATATTCGCTTAGCAAATTAACTGTTTGATTTTTCTCTGGGTTGAGAACTTGAATCTCTTTTATATTATTAAATAGAAAATAAAAATATGGCTAGATTATATGATTATTTTTCTTCTTTCCTTCTATTTACTTAGGACATGATAACTTGAAAGTACACACAAGGATTTGAAGCACCATCATAAAAATAAAACTACTGAACATCTCCCCCACCTCACGGGCCCAATGGCACACTAGGTGCACTGGGAGATACAAAAACCCCTGTTTTTCAAGACTTCATAATTTAGTGTCAGAGGCAAAACAGATGTATGAAAAGTAGTGCAAAAAAAAAAAAGAAAGAATGATGCTCTGCAGCCCCGTGAAATGTCTCCTTTTTAATGAGAGGTGACCTAGGCATGGTGAAAGCTGACTTTCCTCTGTCACTCTCCAGTCTCTTTTTCTCTTTTTTGTTGATTCTAGGAAAGATCAATTAAGATACCAAGGTAATATTTCTGCAGCTATCACTGCAAAGTGCAGATATTGATCCATAAAGAAGGAAAAAGGCAGTTATCTCTCCTTGATGATTCAATCCTTCTCTCTTACTGATTTTGCAAGTTTTTCAGGTTAAGGATAAAAATGTCAGGCCTGGGGATGGCTGAAGGAAGGAAGCATGGTGGTCTTGGTGGAGAGAGAGGTGGGAGATGAGATTCCTATGCCTGGCAGAGTCTGGGTCATTCTGAAAGTGTAGGAGAGCCATAAAACATAAGAGCCATAAAACGTAAGAAATAGAGTAAACTTTTGAGCTTGGAGACTTGTATCTACAGGAGACATGAGGTGGAACCACTCATTGGCTCTCTGTCATGTCAACTATGTTACCTTAAAAAATGAGTTGTTATGACTTGGCCTGGCTTGGGGATGCCGTCACCATTTACAACATCATTTCTATTGAAAAATATTTTTAAAATTTCAAACAGCCTATGGGCAAACAAACTTTTGGAAAACGACTTGGTCATGAAATGAGGTTCTCCAGCAGCGAATGGGTCATGAACTTCTAGGTTCTAGTAAAAGAATAATAAAAGGGACAACCTAATCTGTGAAGTATTGAGAAGAACAAAGTAACATTGTCTTATGTCTGAAAAAATCAGAATGTCAGTCAGCCACCTTGTGCTAAAGTCCATGTTATTTAGATCCATTTCCATCTGGCATCTTCAAACGGTGGAGTTAGAGTGGTACAGTAATGCATTCTGAGAGCCGCTTATCCAACGTGTATTGATTAAGTCTACGTGCCACGCTTATGCTAAGTTCTTTATTGTTATTTAATTTAGCCTTTAAAACCTATTAAATAGGTATTACCATCTTCCTTTTCAGATGAGGAAAGTGAAGCTCAGAGGGTTAGGTGCTTTTACCAGGGGCACATACTTACCAAGCAAGTAGAACCCGAGGTGGAACTCAGATCCATCTGAGCCCAAAGCCAGAGCATTTGACTCCTCTGTGGATCAGTCCACCCAGAGACCATTTTTATTTGGTCTCCAGGACTGGAAAACAAGCCCCTTTCAATTGCATGACTGGCTCAGGTAACAGGTGCATTTAATCTGTGCTGTTTCTCCAAACTGCTCTCACACCTTCCACTTGAATCTTGTTCAGGTAGTCAAACATATGACAATATTTTCTGCATGCTTTTCAAGTGTATCATCTTACATGTTCAAAAACTCACAATACCACTCAGCAGTAAGTAAATATTAACATCTGTTAGCTATGGATTAGTCAACTGAGCTAGAAAGAGGGTGAATAGCAAGTTCTGAGATATAGCAGAGGTGGGAGGTGCCTCAGCAAAACCAGTACAAGTTGATGGACTCATAAGCACACAGGAAGAAATCTCCCACCTACACTGGCAATCAGGCGTTGAGACCTCAGGGTCCTGGCTTGACCACCTCCTCCTTTTATCACCAAATCATAAACATAGAAATTATCATGTTTATGACCCTCCGTTTTGCAGTAACTGATTCACGATCTCTTCCTGGGAGTGCTTTGGTAACACATATCAGAATCATGAACAATGTGTTGTCTCAGTCAGAACAACACCCCATATCCAGCTAGTCCCAGAATTTGAGGAATGCCATCCAATATGACTCAGGATCATGAAGTAATACCACCAAGGCAAGTAGGGCCTTTGCAGAAGGAATAAATGGGTGAAGGGGACAGACTAGGCCCTGTGCATGCCCCTTTTCTGAGGTGCAGGTCCTAGTGCTTCTATCACATCACAATCTGTCAGAAAAGACAAAAAAAAAATCCAACCAAATTCTCTTGACCCACAGATGTATAAACAGAAGTATCCTGCAAAGCCTTACTCTGTAGCACTTCCCACATGCATTTTAAAGAAATTCAGTGTCTTTGTGTAACAGTCCCCAGATGGTTCCAAATTGATGTTGGACTACAGAATCCATTTTTACATGCACACTTGTATGTATATAAATATACTGTATATGAACACACACACATACACACACACATACATATATACATACACACAACATAGCATTTACCATTTGCCAGGTGCTGTCCTAAGTGCCACAAACACATTATTCCACTTCAACCACATAAGCACAAACTAGGATGTATATAGGTGGTGCCCTCATCCCCATTTTACACATGACACCACTGAGACAGAGGGGAGCGGTCAAGGGCATCTGGAAAGTGAAGAGTCAGGGTTTGAGTTTGACCCAGTGTTAACCATCATACTCTCCTGAGGACAGCTAGTGTGATAAAGACTAACTCTTTTACAAAATCTCTGTTGCACTGGAGTTTGACCTTCTGATTTCAGCTTTCTTACTGACCAAAGTCAACTGCTACTTTAGCTAACATAACTGATCTTCCGTGAGTGTCCTTGTATGACATAGGTAATTGGAAGGTAAAAGAATCCAGGAAAGCACCCTTGCTAAAATGATCTTCTCTATATTTATAGGAATGATGTCCAAAATTCCACCATTATAACCTCAAACCTGTGTGGTAATTCTCCCTCTTCCTCCCCCCCAACAAGAATATGAAAGAATGAGTGCTGTAAAACTGATACGCAAACTGGACCTAAAGAATGATCACATTAAAAGGCAAACATACACCTCAAACTATTTACACTGATAGTTAACTGCATCTGGTTAATATCCAGGGGGAAACTGACACTCCGGAGGCAAGGAGCATTTCCTTTATTTCTTGCTTTTTACTTTCGGATATTTACATTCCCTCTCTCTCTAATGCAGACTCCATTAGAACCATCTGGAATTCCTGACTCCCCTTCTGCCCTTCACATTCCTTCTCTTTCCCAACCTCCAGGGTCCAAGTGGCCGTAAGATTCACAAGTCTCAGAGAGGAGCTGATTTTGCTGTAATCTTGTGTGTTCAAAGCCCATTGATGTAGAACTGTGTATGTGTGCATAGAGAATCTGAGAGAAAGAGGAGAGCAAAATGAGTAAGAGAGAAGCTTTTAAAATCCCTTGTATATTTTCTTACAGTGGCAGGTAATATTCATAGAAAGGTTCAAATCTCAGCTCTATCTTCTACCAGCTCTGTGCCCTTAATCTATTTCTTCTATGTTCACATTTCCACAAAAAAATTTCCTAGGTCATCAAGTTGCATTTGATGGTATAATACATGGGAGTACTTAATTTCTGGTATTTCTAGAAACACCACCACCTCAAAAAGACCAAACACTTTCTCAAAGGAGAGTCTTTGCTCACAGAGGAAGCATGAAGCTGGGGCCTTTCTGCAGAGGGCAAGAGAAGACAGTAATCCTGGTCAGATGCAGCAGAAAGGGGAGTGTTACACTGACAATAAGTCTGGGATTCGTGTGGCCTGTCTACTCTTTGAATAGAATGATTGGCTTTACTCACCCATAAGCACTCATACAGTGAGGAATCTGCTTTTCCCTCCAAACTGAAAAGGGGAACCTAAAATCGGGTCAGATACCCACATTAATAAATGAGGGGACTCACCTCCAGAATGCCCCCTTTCCAGCCTGGTCAGTGGCTGAGCCAAGACTAGCACTGAGGTTTCTGACTCATCACGGCCCTGGGACCTCACCTCTCTACATCCAGGCTCAAGGCCCTGTGAAAGCTGGGGTGGGGGTGAAAATGGGGTCATGGCAGGCTGTATCCATCTGCTTTCCCTATTCAGCAGCAAGCTTGCAATGTGAAGCTTAATGTTATACAGGCAGCATAATAGAAAATACAAACCTTACAAAGTAGGGCGAGAGCAGGTGACAGCAGGTGGAGGGAAATTAAAGGCACTGCAGAGCCTTGAACACATAATGATCATGTAGGCGTCTGCTTTATCTCTGCTATGGAACCTTGTGATGAATTATTAATAAAATCCATATATTAGTGTGGTTTGTGCAAACCTATTCTTGCCTAATAAACTTACGCAAATGAGAGCAATGGGCCTTTGCTTTTCCGTCTCAATTTTCAAAACACATTCAAAGCAAATGTGTAAGTGGTATCTGTATAAAGCCAGACAAAGGTTGGATCAGAACACCTCTGAGTAAATTTAGCTTAGAAGAGTGCTGTCTTGATATTTAGCCCTAAATCCCCAATCAACTTCAATCCTAGAAGACAAGTTTTACATTTTAAGATTGGAGATAGTTCATTCAATGAGTGTCTTCTGGAGGAATGGGTTTCTAGTCTTAGATTTCCCTGACCTGGACCTGGAGGTACAGATGATATTAGATTTATTTTATTTAGTGATTTTAAAGTGTTTTTAAGTTGTTTTTTTAATGTGTTTTATTTAGTTGATTATTTTTTAATGGTCAGTAGTGAAAAATTGCATTTCAGATCCTGGCTTTTTAAGAGAAACTATAAAGACTGGGACATTTTGGGCCCACACTCCCTAAACAGCAATGAAGTGACTACAGTCAAAAGAAGCTGCCCCTGAAGATGCCTGTGCACTTTCATGCTACCTGTGGGCTCCTGAGCTCCTGTGGTCCTAAGTCTTCCCACCCATCCCACCCTTCTTCACACACTTTTTTCTGTGCCCTGACTCTAGAGATTAAATCAATTTTAAATCTTTCCTCTTCCTTCTAGAGAGTTCAATCATTTTTCTCAACACTGCTCTTCTTGCTGACCTTAAGCCATGGCACAAAGGTTATGGGAAGATAAAAGGCACTTTGCTGAACAACATATTTTGAACTTCTACAGTAATTATGTTGACTTTTTTTAAGATGCTCACATCATGTTTAGCAGTGAAATATTCAGTGTTGCAAAAAATATCATCTTGCAATATCTCTTTCAAGTCTCAGAAGAGGAAAGTAAAAGATACCTAGCACCTTTTGTTTAAGAGTGTTAAAATAATTAGCAGGTGTTGACTGAATGGTTTTGAGTTAGAATTGGTGTCATAAGTTTCACGACTACCTTATTTACACTGAAAAAATGTGAGGTCTTCCTATGAGCCATGTGCTCCTGAGAACATCTGGTAAATAACAATTGACTGGTGATGATGTTGAGACAGTCATGCAGTGACTGACTGCAATGATGGGAGTGACATCTACTAAAAGAAGGTAGCAAGTTTTAATCCATGCCTAGTCCCTTTGCTGTTTCTTAGACCCCCAAACATATACATGTCCTGCCTTCTGGTTTGTGCTGGTGAACACTCCAGGGTTAGAGCATATGTTGGGCATGAAAAGTGGGTTTTCTTCCAATAATTCTGCACCCCCTAAACCGCCACTGTCTGTGGTATCTCAGAAGCAGATGGGTGAAGCTGTCTTCCCCGCTGCTAAACAAAAACATGGACTATAGGTGACTGCTTGGTTCTCCAGGGACGTGTGTATCCTTTTTTCTCTTCTGTCCCCTTCATCAAATGGAGGCAAACCCACCACTGTTTTGAACCTCGGCTCTGAAGTCTATCAGCTGTGTTAATGCAGTAGAGGCTGCCTAACCCCGCAGAGCCTATAAGATGAGAATAGCATTTTCCTGGAAGGTGGGCTACTGGGAAGGTCTGTGTTGCCCTAGACAACCTGGGCAGGCCGCTCCAGATGCATGTGTCACACTTTCCCATTTGGGAGGTTGATCCATATGAGCCACATCAACTGGCTCTGTTGCCACCTGATTTCCCAGGGGTCGTGCCCATGGGGCACCCTTGGAAGACCAAGGTGAGGGAGATCTAGGTCTTTACTCTCCAGCCCCCTCCCTGCCAGGTTGTTGTGGGTTGACCAGTCTTCACACAGAAGCTCACAGCTCCTGGGAAGCAGCCTTCTCCAAACAGCTATACGCTGTGGGTTCCAGCCTGGGGTGCTACACCATCCTTCATGGTTTCCTTAAACCTCTGCCTACACCTTCTAAGTAGTTCCTTAGTTGATCTCTTCTCAGTTACCCAGAGGAACTGTGGCTTCAGCCATCATGCTGCATGATAATCATGTGCGCTCCCAGTTACATCCTGGAGGCCCAGTGGGTGGTGATGATCTTCATGCACTCTGTAATTACAGGCAGCTTTATTACATGTTTTAGAGGACCTACTTCTCATTTGGGAAAGGAAATATCTAACAAAAATGTGATCTTGCATCTGTGTCTACAAAATGGCTTGGAAATGCATTTAGTTAAATACCTACTATATAAAAACAATTTTCATCAGGCTAGATATGACTTCATAAACTGAAACAAAATCTGGAAAAATTAGAGGCCCTGGGACCATGAATCAGGGTTGTTCCTTGGAGAATGGATACAGCCTGAACTTCTGGAAGAGGAAAATTTATCCTAACAATCAGGTAGTAGGCTTGTGGTGGTTCTCAAAGTAGGGTCCCAGCAACAACTGGGAACAAGTTAGACATGCAATCCCCTGCCTCTCCCTGGCCTGCAGAACCAGTATATTAGAGTTGGAGCCCAGTAGTCTGTTTTTTTTAACAGGCTTTCCAGTCAATTCCACTGCATCCTGAAGTCTCAGAACCACTGGACCTGCACAGTTTATAGAAGTAAGCAAAAGCCAGAATGCAGAAGTGTAGGTAAACACATGGCTTACCAAGCAGAGAAGAATTCAGGAGCAGGTGGATTCAGAAACAGGGAAGTTTGCTTTAGGGAGCTCTGTCATTAGGGAGTGAGCATTGGTTCAGCGCAGGACTCCAGGCACCACGTATGAGGCAACACCCAAATGTCACAAGGGCTGAGGGCAAAGGGAATTAGAAAACAGAGCATGGTGCCCCAGAAATAACAAATGCAGGACTCATGAGAACGGGGGCTTCCAGCAGCCCAGTGTCTGAAATAGACAGAAGTCCAGTTATCAAAACTGGAACTCAAGATCAGGACTAGAGAAACATGTTGAGTGACTCAGTGTTTGGGACCTGAGTGTTTGACCAGAGCTTTCTGAGCACTTCGTGCTTCAAATAAGACTCGCCCTAAGAGCCGCAGTGGAACTGTATCTTCTGTCTGACAATAAAAATTTTGGCTATAGAGACCAAATGAGTACAAAAGCCTGATCTTCAGGCAGAGCCTGACCACTACCACCCCTCCATACCAGCCACTCACTGGCCAGAGGGCTTAATGATTCAGCTCAGCATTTTTCAAACAAACTTATGTATAGACCTGTGGATTTCAGGCTTCAGAGTGTGGACGGATAAATTATTGAGATACTACTCCGAGTTTTGTTCTCTGTGTTTTCTTCTTGTCCTGTTCCTGCAGTTAGCCAGGCTCGTGGTATATTCTTGCCTCTGCAGCTTTTTTGCAGGGCTGAGAGCAGAAGCTGCTTGAAGGCAACATCTGTCTGGCACCTGGGAAAGCTGACATTTAGTGCAAGGCAGGGAAAGAAGGCAGAGAAGATTTGGGAGCAAGGGCGGAGGGCAGTGGGCAGTGCCCTCATACACAATTAGAAGGGACGAGAGAATGCGAGAGAGCTAGGGGAACCCTCACCAGGGCTACTCCTGGCAATTCTAGGGAGGTGGCAGGACCTCAAGGGGAGTCCAAGGTGCAATTGGTATCCACTAAACCTCTGGGCCATGGGGTTTTCAGGCTCTAGAGAGTCCTGGGTCCCCCAAATATGGTCAGGAAGCAAACTTCTGGACACTTCATTCTGGGGCAACAAAAGCCTCTATGGGTTTTGTCTATGGGCTTCTCATAGTCATATGAATCAGTTTTTGAAAGTCAAAATCCTGGGACCCACCGCAGACCTTCTGATTCAGTAGTAGCTCTGGGGAGGGCCCTAGGCACCCACACTATATAATAGACCTTTCTGATGTAGACCTCAACTCCGAAACACTGGGAAACATGAAGCAAAGCCTGCAGTGTTCTACTCTTATCTGCAGGAGGATCTATCTTTTCCTTGCAAGTAGGCATAACAGAAATTACCTTCCTCAAAATAAGTAATCTTGGCTCCTTGCATTTTTAAGGCCTAGAAGCTCATGTCCTTGGAAGCAAAGCTGAGAAAATTTCTTCTGTCACTCCAAGAACCCATAATTTCCCTCTTTACCCTTTATTATGAAAAAATTTATGGCTGGTGAAAATTAAAGTAGATCCATCAATTTCAGAGTCCATATAAACCATCAGCCAATGACATGATATCCTGATGAATAACACTACTACCCTCTCTGCGTTAGAAATTTTCCCTCAAAGTAAATTTTTATTGTGTGTTCGTGTAAATGTAACTATAAATCGGACAGTATGGGGTGAGTCAGCTGTGAACATGCCACTTGACTTACCGGATGTGAATCCACACCTCATTCCCACCATGGACACGGGTATATAATCTACATACAGTCACCATCCGGCTTTGTGATTGCATCATCTTTATGTAATAATAATTGTTTCTATAGAAGAGAGCATAATAACACATTGTAATCCTATAGATTACTTTTACAGCTTGTCAGGGTTCAGCCTAAATAGATGGAAACACCAAAAATCTGTAACAGTGGCTGCGAAACTAGAACCAGAGACAAAATCTGGTTTGCCATATGTTTTTGTTGAGCCCATGAGCTAAGAATGGTTTTTACATTGTTCAATTGTTGGGGGAAAAAAATCAAAAGAAAAGCCTTTCATGAACATCAAAATTATATGGCATTAAAATGTCTGTGCTCATAAAAAGTGTGATTGGTACCCACCTACCCTTATTTGTTCCTGTGTTTATCATCTGTAGATGCTTTCACACTACTAAAGCAGGCCTGAGGAGCTGGGATAGGGACCACAGGGCTTGCAAAGCCAAAATATTTGCTCTATGGCTCTTCAAAGAAAAATGTAACTGATTATTACAAGTAATAATATCTTGATCTATAAACTTGGAGTTTTCATCTTTAAAATTCTCTAAATGAGAACAAGATAACAGTGGAAAGTTTGTTAAAGACCTTTGGAAAGTTTGGCATTTTATTTATAGTGAGCATGGCAGAGTTTGTTCATGTGAAGTCAAATGCGAATAGGTACGGTAGGGAGATACCCCATTTATAAGTGTGAGTCTTTGGCATTTCCTTCCAGGTTTTCTCCTGTGTATACATATTTCTTACCTAACTGGAACCATTCTACAAGTTCAGGGTATCCGCAGACTCTATACAACCAATAATATACCCATCTTTTATTCACTTAACTAATCATGAATGGTTTTCATGTCAATAAAAGTTCTTTGAAAACACGTTTAAGTGACTATATGGTATGAAAAGGGACATCTTAAATTCTCTATTAAGTAACACAATGTCCATAAAAGACTAAACAGGAAAATTTTTTGTTCACTGAACATCTCTCCCTTGGCAGGGAACCACAAACAAGTACAGAGATCAGTCAGGTAACATAAATATGAGAAGGAGGCCAGCTCAAGAAAAATGCACTCTCACATTCTCTTGAAACACATTGCCTTCTCAGTGTTCATTTCATTTTCTTACTTTTTAGAGAGATGTATAAAAAAATACATGTTTCTCAGCTATAAGGAAATCAATAGCACAAGCAAGATGATACATGGCAATTGAAAATGGAGCTCAGTAACAGTTGAGGCAACAGGGAATGATGGGGGTTCTGAAAAATTCGATGCTACCTTTTCAACCCTAAAGCCCAGGTGCCATGTGGGAATATCAGCATTTCCAGGTTATGCAGCATTATCAAGAAGAATTGGACATGTCCATTTTTGTAAAGGCTTCCATTTTTGCAAAGTTCTTAAATGTTAGCAACAATTTTTTTTTTAGACACCATATTGGCTGAACCTATGTATCAACAGTTGACAAACTTGTGATGTTTGGAAGCACTGAGTTTCAGATCACAGGCTACCAGGTCCCTATGTCTAAGGGCCCACTGGTGTGAGCAACCAGTTTGATTTTCCCAAGACTGTCCTTGTTTTAGCACCAAAAATCCCACATTTCAGGAAACTACCTGGGTCCTGGATAAATGTGGATGGTTAATTATTGACTCTTAATTATTTTTCAGAATGTGGTCTACACACACACACACACACACACACACATGGGCTGTTTTCAAACTTATAATGAATGATGGGCATTTTGGATTTTTTCCCTCTGTTTTTACTTTCTTCTTAGCAACTTTGGTTTCTGATAAACAGATCAGGATGTTGAAAGATTTGGATTGGTCACAGATGTTACAATCCATTTCTGGATCCATTTCATCAGCTACACCTACAAGTTACATTCTCTAGCTGATGGCAGGACCAATAGTGAAATTCTATGGCACATCAAGAAACTGACATTAGACAGCAGTAGTATTCCCTTAATAAATAACCTATATCAGGTCAAGATTTTTTTAAAAAAAGATTACAACTCCAACAGGATTACTTAACATTTATTCTATCTATTATAGGTTGAGCTGAATTAGGGTACCAAACAGTTAAAAGGAGTGACTGCTCCCACAGAGCCAATGACATGGTTAGAAATGCAAGAGAATCTGCTCTTATAGTGAGATGCCCTTAGTGAACTGATGGTTCTGCTCCCACCAAATCATTTTTGTTATGGATACTGTGGAGTACTTTGCTCTGCACTCCAGGCCCTTTTAAGAGTGCTGAGCTTAAACAGCCAAAATCACTTTTTCCAAGCTTGGTTTGCAGAGTGCCATTCTGTATGTGTTTTGGCCACCTCCAGTTAGATGCATTCACACGAGACTGATTCAGAAATAAGTCACATTAGGGCCAATGGCAGAGTACAGGGCACTCACTTTACTGGTGCAGACTGGGGCAGAGAGGTGTGAATCTGCACTGGGCAACTGATGTGGGGATGTCTTGATTTGATAGCTTCCTGATCAATGTAGAGGTGACAGCCATCTTTAATGGCCTGGTTCTACAGTGTGGCTTGGGGCTCACTCCTGGTAACTAAGCCTAGGTTCATTTCTGCACATTTCCCAAAAGTTTGGGAATTCCTGATTCTCCCTAGTACATACCATTCTGCTTATGCTAGCCAGAGAAGATTCTATTTTCTGCCGTAAGAATGCTGATTAATACATTGAATTGTCCGTTTTAAGCTTTCTTGAAGCCTATAACTTTTAAAAGTATTAAGACTAGAGAAATGAATAATACTACATTTCTTCTGAAATTCTCTACAGTCCCTGGGAAGAGACAGGGAACAAAGAAATGAAAGGGTAAAAAAATAGTTCAAAATACTAAAGTTTGGATTTGGGGATCACCAATGGTCATTCCACGTTTTCCTGATTTTTCTGCTTAAGGATTACTGGTTTAATATCCACTTCCCTCCTAGACTGTAATCTCCATGTGAACAGGTGGCCATATTTGTTTAGTCAACACTTTGTGTGCGATACCTAGCATACTTCTAGCTTATAGTGGATGCACAATAAACACTGTGTGACTGTCTAAAAAGGTAGAGGCAGGTAATAATACATTTCAAGGTGGGATGTGTATCTGTTCAATAATGCCCATAGTTACTGTTTATCAAGAAAATTCTAAGAGAATGGTACTGTGTTAGTCATTTTACATACATTACTTTACCCTCTATAGAGTGGATTTTATTACCTTCATTTTACACATGAAAAAATTGATCCCCAAAGAGGTCAAGTAAGAGCCATAGCTAATGGTTGTATTTTAATTCAAACCCCAAAACTCGGATTTCAAAGCCCTTGATGTGGATTCTATTGCACTCCACATGTTTTAAGGATCCAGTGTCTTTTCACACACCTATGGATCTCCTCACAGTGGCTCAGTCATACAGAAACACAGAGCTTCTACAACAGCTTCTTCAGTCCATAGGAAAGCCTTTTAAAAGGACTGCTGGCATTCGGCTGTGTCTATGTATGAAACTACTCTCGAGTAGAAACCTCTTTCCACTCGCAGGGCCATACCTGGAAGTGAGGAGACCTACCCACGCATGTTCTACTAAAGACTAAGAGGCAGGTGCCTTTACTCTCTTAATGCTTTAGTGGTTCTACCCAACAAGTTCTGAGGACACCAACATTAATTTTCTCTGAGGAATTTTTTCAGACCAAACTTACTTTGCCCCCAGATTGTTTCTACAGTGCAGTCATAATTACCTTGACAGTACTTCTGGACTCAATAAAAGTCAATCCTTTTAAAAGTCAATGTGACACAGAAAGAATTTGGTTGATTCTGTCACACTTTATTATTCATTCATATATTCATGTGTTCATTCAACAAACATACATAATCTCAACTACATGTAAGACATTATGTCAGGAGCTCCATTTAAATGTAGTAGTTTTATCTCTGTAATCGCTACAGTAAACTATGAAGATCAAAACACGTTGTTTTGTAGTAAACATTTTGGATGGTTACATGTTTGGAGCCTTGAATCCTGCTTGTATGACTGTAAGAAGCTGTTCCTTTCTTGTAGAAACATTTAGATGAAGCTTAGTCATAGAAATACATATACTTTGAACCAGGATGTGACTCATTACCATCCTAATTGATATATGTGTCCCGTGGCTGCATATCAAGTCACACTAGTTCAAAAACATGCCCACGGTACTTGACATAAGATCTGATATTCTAAATATAATATATTGTCTCTGCTTTCTGAGGTTTCTTAGATACTGACACCCATTATATTAACAACATTTTGCTTCTCTCCTGCTCTGCTTCTCAGAGTACAGACACTGATACAGAGAAGAAGAGCAAATGCCAACTTCCAGCAGATTTTAAATGAGATTTTTTTTGCTGAGGCCACTTTAAACAAAGACAAATTTTCCCTGACCTTTTCACCCAGCTGTCCTCCTAAGATGATAATTTGGACTTTAGCTGATGATTCATTATAAATTTCAGTCCATGTAGAGAATACACTATAGCAAGGGATCAAAGCTCTTTATAGTTATACCTCACAGAAAAGTTACCACAGTTCAAGGTCTATTAGAAAGGTTATAACTCACCTATAAAAATTTAGCTTTGGGCTAAAATATGGTACAAGAGTTTCTAGTCCATAAGTAACTTAAAATCAGAAAACTCAATTAGATACTCCTAAATTAAGTGGCTGTTAATTGGCAGGGAATTGAATTTTGATATTTTAAAACTTCTTGATGAAAGCTTAAGGGATTTTTTAATGTTTGAAAATATAGTGTGGCAATTACAGTAAGAAATCTAAGAAAAGTCAACTCAAATCCAACTACCCTGCACCCCTCTTCTTACTTTCCAGACTATGGGAGACATTTCTTAAATACTTCTGCACTGGTGTTTCTCTAAATGGAAAACTGTAATGATATTTATCTTTTCCCAGAAGGTGTCAGGGAACTAATTTAATGACTCTACTCCTCTTTTCAAGTTCAATAACATATTTTTCCAAGGAAGGAGGCCAATATAGATTCTTCCATCTTCCAGATACCCTATGGTAATTGAGCAAAGGCCCACCTCACCCCTCAGAAAACAGGAAGCCTCCATGAGACTCTTATTCCCAGCTGTCTGGAGCCAAAAAGGAACTATTGTTTTTGCTAATTCCCAACAGAGAGGAGTTTGAGCCTCAGAAAAATTACTTAAAGGGTTTAATAGTTTTACTAACCTGGGTTTGACATTTAGCTCCCACTCTCTAGATGTGTGGATGACCCTGTTCTTGTTTGTGAAGTGAGGACTGCTATTTTTCAGGAATGAAGGAGATATTAGACGGCATGGGCCCAGTGCACAGTGGGCAACCATGGTACCTACAACTGTGAACACCCAGTGGGAGAGTCCAGTCCTGCAACCATCCTCTGGCCAGCCTTGCAGGTCTCCCTGCCAGCCTTGGGGAGGTCTCCCAACCCAGGAAGATCAAGTCCATGCAGGCAGTGGGCTTTTTTTAACTCTCATGCAGAGAAGCAAAAGAATTGATTTGGACTGAGGAAATATACTCAGACATTGCTCTGGGGAAGATGTTCCAGGAATACAAGGTATTTTCATGTCCCAGGACTATAATGTCAAGATTTTCCAACCAGTAGCATGGCTTTCCTTTTCTTAAATAATTAATTTTCATAATGATTTCGAATATGAATTTGCTTATTTAATGGGAATACAATATGCAGTTCTGTATTTCTCATGAATACTCTAAGGAGCAATAATAGTCAAAGCTCAGAAAGCTTATTAAGACTAATACCCAAATGTGGTTAAATGCATTAAAAAGCCTTAGTAAAGCATACGCACTATTGATCCTTTTCATGGTCTTGGCTTCTCCAGAGGGTCCATTAAGGCACAGCATGTTTTCAGTGCAAATTAGTCCCTAATGTTCAGCTCCTCCCCATCTTAAAATGAGGTGGCATGAAACCGAAGCTGAAATAGTCTAGAAATTGATGAATAATTATAGCCTTCTATAATTTTTTCTTTCTTTCCACTTTTACATAATTTACTTGCATAGGATTTTCAGTATTTAGTGTCTCATGTGCAAACAACAGTTTCCAAATTGGTTAATAAGATATAATACAATATGATCTTCCTTCCTGGGGTCCCAGTGCAGATAAACAATAGACACCAGGCCATGGTAAAGTGGACAATTCAGTGGTATTTAGTACATTCACACTGTTATACAATTACCATCTCTACCTAGCTTCAAAATACTTTCCTCATCACCCCCCCAAAAAAACCCTGTACACATTAAGCAGTTATTCCCCACTCCCCACCCCACTCTCTCTGTTTCCAGGCCCTGGCGACCATCCAGGTTTGATTGCTTTAATGCAGCTTACAATCAACTGGTGGAAGAAATTTCTGTACCTTTATCATGGGAATAATAGTAGAGATCTGGACCACTTGATAAATATGGAGGTTCTTGGTTCTCTGCCCAGAGATACCCAATACAATCAATCAGTCCTGGAACATCAGCCTAAGAGGCCTCTTCTCTAGACCTCTGAACACCTGGGAGCTTCGCTACTCCTGATACATACATTCAGCCTAATAGGGTGATGGAGATGTGAAGAGAAGACCCCTTTGCGAAGTTTCCCCTGAAGGAAATGGCAGGACAGGGCACAGAGAAGAATCAGGTTGGGCCAGGGAGGCTTTGGAGGATAACGCAGTATGTCTATGTGCTGGAGCAGAGATGTGATCAGTGAGGATGCTTCCCTTGGAGTGCTGCACCTAGAAGGAGGGAAGGTAGGAGGAAGGGAAGGAGGAAAGAAGGAAGCAAGGATGTAGGTAGGTAGATACAGCATTCAGGGTTCCTATGATCAACTTTTGACAGAAGGAGAGCTGGTTGCTCATTTTTATCGGGGAAGAAGAAAACAGGTGCAAATGCAGGCAGTTTGTAAGTTTGGTTGTGGAGAGGTGAGTGCTTTCTGACTGGTGTCTCCAGCTTTTCCTTTGTAGCATAATACATGACTCATTGCTGAGGGTGGGTCGGGGAGGGTGGGAGGGTGTGTGCTTCCTTAGAGGAGAAGGGAAAAGGCATCAAGTTGCAGAAAATGAGAGCAAGCTTTCTAGAGAAGCTGCGTGGGTTTGCAGGGCTGTGCCGAGGGCGGCAATCGCGAATGTGCAGCCATTCCAGTTCCACTGGCTGCTGCGCGATTGTTTCATTAGGCTCGTTTCCTTAACGCGGTCAGGCAAAGCAAGTGGGGAAGCTCACCGGGTTCAGCTTCACCGGGAAGACAGAGTGCAGGAAGGCATTTGCAAGAGGAAAAATTCAGACTCTCTCAAGAATACAGAGAATTTACGAGAAAAGATTTTCATCATAGGTGAAAATGATAGAAACTTTAAATTTTTTCCCCATCCTCACCTACAGCTCTCCCTCAATGGTAGCATGAAGATGAAGGATTTGTGACAGGGCTGCTCCTGGCACCACAAGTTTACCAGCAACAGAGGAGAAACAATGTTTGAACGTATGGAGCCAGAAGCTAGTGTGTGGAAAATTCTTCCAATCTCCAGATGTTTAAACTTTTAAGTGTAAGGTTCAATTCTCATGATTTCTAGCCAAATTGGAAATTCTCTTCTGTGAAGAACATTGATAATAGCAACTATGCAATAATTAATGGAACATAACTGTTTTTCTTTTTGAATAGTTATGTGAAATAGAATTTATCACAAGTCCTCCTTCTATACAACACATTTAGCAATATTGCAAACAGAGAACTTTCATGTGAGTTTAATGTTTTATTCATCCCAATTACCAAGACTAAGAAATAAATTTCAATAAAACATACTAAGAAATCAAATTACCTATTTTCTTCATGGAAACTTATTTTTTAAAGTCTGTAGATAGACATATTGAACTAGAAGACCTTGGACAGATGTTAAATGTCTTTGTATTATATGGAATTCATCATTTGTCTAAATATATCCTGATTCCACAGCCCATCTGACTGCAGCCTGTGTGTCTGAAATACTCCACCTGCATTAGCCAGCTTCAGAGAGGGTGTGGAAGGGCTACACAAATGCACTTAAATGCTCTGGACACACAAAGAACTCCTATAAATGTCACTTGCTTTTTAAGCCTGCAGGACTGTTACAGTCCCAGAAGTTATTGTTGCTCATCTCATACAAATAAAAGCTTCTGAAGGAGAAAGGTGAAAATGTTCATAGGAGAGGATGGATGGGGAGAGAAAATAGAGAACAAGGGGCAATGACAAAGGCAGAGAAATAGTTCTTTGAGGAGTTGGGATGGGAACACTCTGAACAGCAATGGTTGATTTTGGGGAAGTTTTGGGGAGCTGCTCATGAAGTAATCGGACAGAGTAGCCCCTGAAGGCCTCACCTCAGCAGCCTGGGCCCCAGTAGATTCTACCTGGACTAAATGTGGGGTCCAGAAGGAGCAGCTCAACCCCATATCGCCATACAGAGAACTTTGAGAGGCTCAGGTGGGAGGCAGTGCAGAGACCTCTCGCTCAGGGCCCTTGATCCGGGATACTTTACCTAAAGCATGCAAGTGGCCCTAGAATCTGTAGTTCTCTCTGCTCTTTGGTCTGCTTGAGGCCTTCCAGTTAGACAGTGACCAAGAAAAAGCAGGACAAGTTGAGGTCTATCTATAAATCTGATCTCACCACGTGAGGAGAGGTGGGAAGCTGAAGGAGATGGAAGGTCACCATGTCACCGTGCCTGCTCTTTGTCTGAGCACGGCACAGGGGAGGGTAAGAATGGTGAGAGAGAGGGTGTGGAGAAAAAGTTTGGAAAACATTCAACTCATCAGTCTCATGGCTCCTATTCAAGCTAGACTTAGGATGAAGCTGGTGCTGTGATTTTCCAGTGTTCTCATTGCTAACACTGGGGAGAAAATTCTATTCTTCTTTTTAATTTTTTATAAATCTATTCAGTGTCAGTGCAGTTCTTCTACACTAACATCTCTGTCTTGTCTCCTGAAGAAGAGAAGAAGGAAAAGAGGACAGTGGGGCCTTGGCCTCCCCCAGCCCTAGCATGGTCTGGGCTGACCATTAGAACATTTCTGGGGTAACAGACAGAGAAAGAGGAAATTTTAACTAAACCTATTTTCTCCCAATTTGGGATCAGCTTCTGGAACCAATAATATGGTGCATGATCATTTGAAATTTAACTTAGAAATAAAATTAATTTCTATCAATGAGTATAGGAAGTAGCTTTTTAATGTCTTTTGTTTTTTGAACACGGTGCACATAAAGTCTTATATAACCTTGCCATTTTATCTTGACTCCACTTTGGCAAAAGGAAATGTATTGTCTGAAAGAGAGATTCATTTCAAGACAAAAACATCATTTTGGTCTTTGGTTCAGTCATCCAGTGTGGTAGTGATTATATCATTAAGTAATTTAATTTGCTGCTGAAATAACTACCTCTGTTTACTGGTTGTCATGATGTTAGGCTAAATCTCCTATTGCAACATCATAATCCTCTAGGTATAGAGAGTGGCTTTTCTATTTGGCCCTTAAACATCATAATGCGGTTGGTTAATAATCACTCCAGCTCAGACGTCTAGTTTAAGCTGCTCATGGCAAGCCCTTTCCCCCTCCACCAACGGGTCAGAAGTGGGCAGGCCTCAGCCTTCTGAGCTGGTAGGGAATGCAGAGCCGAACTCAGGGCTTCTGGGAAAAGAAGCCTGTCCCAGTCCCCTGATGATGGTGAACACAGGTGCTTCTGCAGCTGGTATTAGCCAAGTCCTCAGCAGGAAATTGTTGCCATACTTAAATTGGTATCATTCCAGAAAGATTTAATAAAGGAACTCTTTACAAAGGTAAGGACAGGGTGAAGTGAAAGCTCAGGGATAGAGAAGCACCCCAGGGCGAGTTGTAGCAGCTGTGCCAACAGGTGCAAGCAGCAGGGGTGCCCAACTCAGGAGGGAGCCATGGGAGAGGGTTACCTTGAGAAAAGCTGTGAACTTGGGTTAAGGAGTGTGGTCAGCACACCTTGACCTCTCAGAGAGGAAGCCAGACAAACAAATACCCCAGCTTCAGTCTCTTCTCTGCTCAGTTTCCTGCAGGGGCTCCCTGTCGGCTGACCCAGGCAGAAGCAGGCAGGGGAGCAGGTCTAGTCATGTAATCCACACAGGTGGGCTTCCCAAGGCACAGGGAGGATAAAGGAAGGATGGAGTGCAGGCCTGAAGGAATGACTGAAAACATGCAGCACACAAGCCTATTAGGACTGCAAAGGAGGCAGCCTTACTTAGATGGAAGCTCAGGCTGTGGAAGTCAGAGCAGAGAAGTACCTGGGTGACTGATGACCAGCAAGCCAAAGTCAGCCCTGTCTCTCGACTCTCTGCTTTTAAAACCAGTTTCCGTATTGTTCAGGCCAGTTGAATTCAGAGGAGATGTACCCTGCCTCAGAAACTATCTTGACTCAATGCTTTTTCAAACTGCAAGTGGTATCGCATTAGTGAGTGGGATGTGAGATCAGTTTAGCAGCACTTCTTAAAAATGGAAGGGGAAAGAGCAGAAAGATTAAACGAGAATATATGAAAGTGCATCACACAATAAAAGAATAAGTACCTTTTCATGAAATATTTATTTCAGTCCTGTGTGCACACATACACATACATACTTACATTAGACATGGAAAATTTTTTTATTACAGTTAAGTCATGGTAAAAAAAAAAGTTTGAAAGTTAATCTTCTTGCTAACTGACAAAGTATGTTCCTGCCTCAGAAATTTCTTCTCAAATAAATTATGCATTCAGGAAATAGCATCGGAAGCCTGCGGGGCATCTTCAAGAGCACAGCAGTCTTTGTTGTCACAGCTTCTAGAATTCTGTGTCTGTGAAAAATTGGCTACATGGCTCAAGGAACTATAGTTCTCTCTTTAGTCATAAAATATTCTTTTTTTATGTTTTAATATCTCATTTATTTTCAAAGTTGTGCCACTTTCTATGCAAACAAATGTCCCTCCCCTAATTTCTACAGATACTAAAGAACAATTAGAGTTCTGAATTAACAATAACTGATTTCTTTCATTCTGATTCTATATTCTAGGAGGACTGCTGAATGTTCTCGTCACAGGGCCCATCCACTGGCTCTTATTGTAATCCTTACACCAGCCGAGCTTGCTTTACTAGTAGGCACTTACTCTGACACCTCTAGCAAATGCAAACAGCCCCTTAATATCTGCTAGCAAAACACTGAACAGAATTTTGAGCTCATTTTTGGAAAATTATCATGTAGGAATTTCCCAATCTCCCTTTACCTGACTGTCGAACAAAGATTCCATTGTCTGATGACATAAAGTGCTTAAAATTAAGAGGTTTTGAGCAGGTGTATAAGTATTAATACCCTGAGGAATGCTTTCAGCTGCAAGTAACAGAAATACAATAAAGACATTTTAATTATCTCAGCTAAGAAGTTGTCCAAAGGTAGGCATTTCTGGTTACATTTTGGGGGCAGTAACTCAAAATGACATCAAAGACTCAGGATCTTTTTGTATTTACACTCTGCCACCTTTAGTACAATGGCTTTTTATCTATCCATCTTGTCACTTTGTGGTTATAGAAAGATTGAGGCAGTTACAAGTAAGTTATCTTGAGTTATTTTTAAGACAAGTAGAAAAGTTGATGGACCAGATGGACCACAAGTCTCTATACTTCAACCAGGAAGAAATCTTTACTAGGAGCCCTTTCCCCCAACAGATTATTCTATTACATCTTTTCAGCCAGAAGTTGTTCACATGCCAGACCAAATTCTGTTGAAGTGGAACCAAATTACAATAACTGGCTAAGACCTATGAGATTCATTCCCTGGAGATCACCACCTGCCTTTGAGATTCAGGGATCTGAATGAAATCGGGATTCTGTTGGCTGGCAAGGAGGAAGTGGTTGTTGGATAAATGCCCTCCTCCTCTCATTTTGCTAACAAAATTTGACTTCTGTGGGCAAAATAACTTTTGTAATGTCAGCTCATTGGGAAGGCTCTTGGGAAAAGAAGCCACTGGAGTGCTTTCTATACTGGACAAAATTTTAAAAACTGGGGAAGCAGAGATAAATGACCTGACAGTCTTAAACCTCGGCTTCAGCAGAAGAAGCTTTAATGAAAGACTTTTATGCCAAATCCTGCTGGAATGAGACTAATGCTATACAAACCCCCACATGTTCAGATACATGAGTCAATTAGAATAAACAGCTGAGGACATCTCAGATTTTATTTTAATTCTCTTCACGTCTAGATTCCACAAAATCTTAAGAACAATTCCAAGTGGCCCATGCATGCAACCATGTTAAAATACATATAGAGCAAAGACTAAATTAGTTATACCTTGGTTGACATACATCAGAAAATACCTCCCCACTGAATTAATTCATTATTTAGAACAAAATACTATAGATCCCTGGGGAAATTCAAAACTGCTCACTTGCACAGTGAAAATCTTGCTTAGATGCTCTTACAGAAATGAGCTCCTTTTTTTTCCTAGTGTGTCAAATCTATTTTATTAAAACTGAGTGTCAACTTGAAAAGTGTTCCACAAAAATGTATCAGCTAAGTTTCCTAGTCTAAATATAGCTATCAGGCAGTCATGCCTGCACTGTCAAATACTCAGAAAGGTTATATATGACAAACTATTAACATAACTCATTTGATGTTTGGACTTGCCTTTTACTGAGATGTTCATGCTCACAGACTTTATATAGTGATAACAGCTACTAGACATAGATCACTTACTCTAGAGGGCATTGTGCTGGAGATTTTCCAGACATGTTCTCATTTAATTTTCACAAATGTGGGAAGTAAGCATTATTTTCAAGATTTTATGTATAAAGTAACTTCTTAGGAAAGTGATGTAAATATTCCATAGTTACCAAAATAATGTTTTTTAATTGTTAAGTATGTTTAAGTCATTATCAAAAGCTATTAAGTCGAACTAGATAGCTTATGTTTGCTAAAGCTCATGGAGCTTAGAGTTATGAATCACTTTAAGATGTTTGAACTATTCAACTTCTTTGGTTACAAACAAGAGAAACAGATTTTGGTTTACTTAATGAAAACAGAAACATATTGGAAGGGCATGGAGTAGTTCACAGAATTAAGGGTCAACAACTGGATCATTGGAAGAGTAAGAAACAACAATTCCCAGCATCTATTTAGCTGAAACTAATGGACCAGTTTCATCAGGAAAACACCCTAGAGATGATCAGCTCTGGTCACTTACTGTTGGTGTGGATCACATCTCAAATTTCTATGAGGTTGACTCAGATTGGCCTAGCTTGGGTCACATGCCTGACTACTTTTCAGGGAGGCAAGGTTTATGATTATTGGCACAATACAGGGGAGGAGGAGTTCCCTCCTGGAAAAGGAGGTACTGTTTCCAGAAGATGGAGGAAAGAATGCTGGGCTGGCAAAAACATGAGATGTCCACAACAGTATGTGACAGAGCTGGGATTCACTCCTCAAACTACTCCAAATCCTTTGCTCTTAATCATTTTCCTTTTTTAAAAATCACTCATTAGTAAAATAATCCCAGTGAAATGCAATGACATGATACATAATTATCACACAGGGCCTGGCAATGTTGTGTTATGACTTCAATGATACCAGCACTCATAGAAAGGTCTTGAGGGAGCCCAATAGCAGGTCTTGCTGAGGATTTTGACATTTTGTCTGCTGGCCTGCATTATGCCATGGCCTGTTTGTTGGCAAGTGACTTTAGCAGCCAGACTAGTCTAATCAACCAAATCTGGGATCATTGAGCTGTCTCAGTTCTCACCAATTGCAGAAGTAAGTACTTCCTATTTCCAGTGGGCTGACGTCAGAAAATTAACATTATTGCTACTCTTCCTATAATCCAGCAGTTTCATTCATGGTCTACTGTTTCAGTATCAGCTCTGGGAAACAAAATAACAACTCATATTTAAAAATTTCCAAGTTCTTTTTTGGAGTAAAGGTTTATTTTTCCATGACATTTCCATGGTTTTTTATGAATGTGTAAAGAAACAACTTAGGTTATAAAATTTTGCTTTTTAAGTTAAAGGTGTTTTTCAAATTATAAAGTAGCTACCAGAAAGTAAATCCCTTTGATATTTTGAAATTCTCTCCATTCAATATTTTTATTCTTTGAAGCTGTAGCATGTATTATTTTGACATGCATGAAGGCTTCATTTGAAACTATGAAATGAGCCTTCTGTTTTTCTCATAAAGTATTGTATGTATTTTAGTGGCTTGGTCCTGGTGTGTAAAATCAAATACCTAAACTGCAGTGAAGGAAAAATGGAAGGAAGGAAGAAAAAAGAAAGAAAAGAAGCAATATAAGAATTATTTTTTACTAGTTTTATTGTGCTTTTCAGGATATGGAGTTGAGTATATGTCTACATACACAGTCTCAATTGAAAGCAATGGCAATTGTTGCTAAAAGTAAACGTAAGTTTGTGAATGAAATTAAAAGATAAAGGGAAAAATGGAAACGTGATATTGCTCGAACAGAATGGCTCTTGGCTGTGCTATATTGAAGAGTAGAATAGGAACCCATTTGCTGTTTTAAAAAGGACTCCTGAGCAGAAGGGCTAAGGATACTGCTCTAGATCTAGATGGTAGGAGTTCCAATCCCATTTCTGCCATTAGTAGCTATGTGATAATAATAATCAAATAATCAAATAATACCACACTATTTCTGTGAGCTTCATTGTCTTATGTAAAATGTTGATAATAAAACCACCTATTACATATTTTTCTTGTGAGCTAATACTTTTAAGTTACCTTTAATAGTGCCTGGACTTTTTATTATTGTCTATGGGTAGGATACTATGGAGCCATAAAAATTATGCTGTAGAAACAATATTGGCATATGGAAACATTTGTTATAAAATAGTATATAGAACATGAGCCCAATTTTATTTTTTATAAGATATGTACATTCTTATTCATTAATAAAAGAAGCATGTATAAGTGGTTATCTCTCTTAATAGTGTTTCTCAACGTGGTAGGATTAATTTTGAGTGATGGATTATGAGTAATATTTACTTTATTCAATGTGTTCTTCCATATTTTACAAGTTTTACCAAATGTACCTGCCTTCATCATCAGGAGCAAAGTCATTGTAAGTACAACCAATATTTTTTATAATAGTTTTCTCTAAGTAAGAAAGATGAAGCCAAGCAGAAACGTGCCTTTCCATTTTGATGGTCAAGGTTATAGAAAAACTGGCCAGTTCACAGAGGATTTACAAAATCCAAGATTCAGTCCAGGGTACCTACAGAGAAAGGACAGTAAGGTGGGATTCAGATTCAAGTGTGTGTTTTGATCTTAACTAGAAAACAATGATCATGTGACCTTATGTAAGCAACTTAACATCTACAACCTTCAGTTCCCCATTTATAAATTAGGGCTGGTAGATGCCTGTTGTAGAGAATAGATGAAGTATGTAGAGTAGAGTTAGATGCACAGTCACATTTAAAAATTATATCTTTATCTGACAAAGTAGTCAATTTATCATCTTCACTACACATTAAATGAAAGATTAAATGAGAGTATTTTTATACTGCTTCCTGCCATAAACTGGAATTTAAGTAAGCTCATAAATGCAATAAATGATTTAATAATTCAAATTCTTTTTATTAGTGCTTGAGTCCAAAGGGCAAGACTGGGCTCTATTTTTTAAAAGAGATTATTTACTTCTACCTGGTCTTAAAACTGCTCTCTATGTGATTTTTTTAAGTGATTTATTTAGAAAATCAAGTCTATCTATTTTAGAAAAAGAATAATTTCAGTTTTTCCTGTATGAAATAATAGTAATTATATTACTTACTATGGGCCTCCATGCCACCCACCTTGACATGTCAGGCATTGTTTATGTTACGTTCAGGTTTCATACCTATTTAGTCTCGTGGTCAAATGACATCTAAATAAATGGGGTGGGGGAGGTGGAAGGGAAAAGAAAGAAAAGTCATTCTAACATCACCTGGTTCCAAACCACATTATTCTAAAAAACTATGCTTCTTGAATTTTAATGCATGTATGAATTCTGTGGGCATCTGACTCAGAGGGTCTGCAACAGAGTCTGTGATTCTGCATTTCTAACAAGCTCCCAGGTGATGCCGACGCTACTGGTCCATGCATTACTCTCCAAGCAGCAGACTTTAAGCATAACAGTATATCTGGTCTAATGCTCCTATGTTACATGGAATGTAAGTTATGGAAAAATGAAAATTTCTCATGATTTCAATCCCCATTCCCACTTTTTTAAGGCATCTTAGCTTCTGCTCATTTTGTTCCTGCTGACTTGCTCTCTAAAGCCCACCTCCATCTGAGAAGATGCTGCTCATCCTTTAGGTTCCTCTCTAAAGCTGTCTTCTGGGACAAGGCCCACCAGGGCACGGTGGTGAACAGGTCCCCAACTAATCCCTATAGGATGAAGGGGACATTTCTACTCCTACTGTACCTTGGCCCATCCTCATTTGTCTGACCTGCTCGTGCCCCTAGAAGGACCCTTGAGAGAACCTTGCATTGGGCACAATGCCCTTTGGGGTACATACCTCCCAGTCAGGCATTTCCCAAGACTCCACAGTTCTTTAGAACACTCAGTCCACTTGGCCAAGAAGATTCAATGGGCTTTTTTACCTTTAACTTCTGCATAGTGTTCTGAGTTTCTGGAGGGGAAGATACCTGTAAAACTACAAGATGATATACAAACATCCAAATAACACAGTAGCATTAATAAGAGCTGTTTTCTTTAAGACATAAAAATATCTATGTGTCACTGAAACTCCTTTCTATCTGCAAAAGCAAACTCAAGCTCCTGACAGACTTGTGGGCCAGGAAGTTAACATAAATGGGTGAAGGTGGTCATTTAGGGGCAGCAGCCCAGCAAGTCCATGACTCATCTGAGCAGGGCAGCATCCAGCCGCCCTCCCACAGGGGAATGCCTCCCAGGACTGCCAGATCTCCCAGATGCCAAAAATCCATATTTTTGTGTGAAATCTCCTACATTAACAAATTCAATTTTTGGTTGTTGTTTAAATACTGAAAGCCAAACCAAACCAGTCTCTGAACCAGAATCAGCTGGTTGGGGAAAACAGGGAGGAACATGTAATCTTTTGCAATCAATTTAAAGTGACTCCAATTTTAAAATAATTTTCACTTCTAGCTAATTGAAATTAATCAGAGTTAAGTGCAAAGCTTAACAGTGCCTGACGTCACCTCCGCCTGGCACCAGCTTCACTCAAGTTGAGATGTGGACAATAACATCAAGTTTTGTTCAAGATGCTCTCAGCTGCCATATAAACTTACATATGGAGCCCAAAACACCCAGAAGCATCTGGAAAGTCTGATTGCTATGTCTTCATCAACTGTTAGAGTATTGTTTTTCCTGACCTTTTCAGAAACTGGCTGCCATGTAACTGGAGGATTTAAGAGGGCTGGGTGAACACATCGGTTGTGACCAAAGTCTGTAAGAGCAGGGCAGCCTCTGACTCCAGTTCTGATGTTGCAGCAACTTCTCAAGTCTGGCAGGTGATGTAAAAGTCTCTGGATATTTAGCTTAGAGTGTCAAAAAGAAATCTATGAAACTTGCCAGGATGAACAGCACGTGGGAATGAGAAAATTAGCAGGTGTATTAGCAATACTTTCCATATCATCTTTAACCAACAGTATCCTATAATCAAATGACTACACCTATAAGAATATTATGTCCATGGTGCCAAAAGCACTATTTTTATTACTTCCACTTTTGTGTTTTTCTCCATTTTTATCTTTATATTTTCAGATAGGAAAACAACCACCAAGATATGTGGAATAATGGCTTCATGTTTTACATATCTTAGAGTCTTCCCTGCAACTCACTAGAACTTCAATAAATATTTTTCCATTGAACAAATGGATGAATACATTAATTTAAATCAGAGATGCTAGAACAATGACCTTTTTACTCTATCCAATGTACTAGACAACAAATTAGAAGTGCCAATTTATTGTGCATAACAATGAATGAATAACAGTGAATAAGCAAGAGGCTCACAGGCTCCTTCTGATCCCTAGCAGACAATGTAAAGTTCCAGGGTGACAATTACCACTAAGGCATTGATACATGGTGTTGTTGAGAACATATAATAGGAGGATTTGGTCTGGTCAAGGATATCAGTGAAGGCTTCCCTGGGCAGGAGATAAAGGTTGTACAGGTTGCTCATTAGGAAAGAAAGTAGAAATAACATTCTGGGCAGGGTCAACAAATTATGGCCTATGGGCCAAACCCAACCCATCAGATGTTTTTATAAATAAAATTATTGGATCACAGCCACACCCACTTGCTTACATATTGTCTATAGCTGCTTTTGCTCTACAATGGCAGATTCAAGTCGTTGGGACAGAAACCACATGGTTTGTAAAATATAAAGTATTTACTGTCTGATCCTTTATAGAAAATATATATCAACCCCTGTTCTAGGCAGAAAGAATAGAATATGCAAAAGTCCTGTAGCCAGAAAGAGGACAAGGAATAAAAAGAACTGAGAGAAGGCCTATGTGACCAAATTGGGGAAAATAAGGCGAAAGATGATAAGAGATTATAAACATGATGAGATATGAACATACAGAAGTAGGAAGTCCCAAACCATATAAAGTCTTGAAGGTTATACCAAGGATTTGTGGCTTTATTTTAGAAGCAATCTGAAGCCATTGGAATATTTGAGGCATGATGGGGACAGGAAGGGAGCCACCGAGTTGGCATGATCAGTTCGTATGGGAAGGCAATTGAAGGCCCTCCATAAAGAATGGGTTGAAGGAAGGCAAAGTGTATGCAGATACTCTGCTTAAAAGACTCTTCAAGAGACTAATATTCTGCTCAGGATAGGCAAACTGCTATAACAAACTCCCAATTTCAATGGCTCCCATAATAAAGGATAATTCTGCTATCATGCTGCAGCACAATGGGGGTCAGAGGGTGACCCCACCCACTCCTCTAGGCCTTCAGAGTTCTCCCCATTCAACCCACAGCATGTGTGGGACAAGGACCAGGTTGTGGTGGGACCAGGAAGGGACACACATCACTTCCACTCACATCCTTAGCCAAAACTCAGCCGGATGAGCACAGCTAACTTCCAGAGAAGGTGGTCCCAGGTGCACTCAGGAGAAGGGAAAACCTGGATGTTAACAAGCATCATCATCTCTGACCCGGCTGAGACTCCACCGTGAAAACAAGCAGCGGCAGTGGGCGAGACTGTCTCAGGGAACCTTCCCTGGGAGATTCAGGGCCTGCACAGCAGGGCTACCAGCGCAGTGTCTCCAGCCAACCAGCTAGTCACAGGGAGCTTACGTCCACAGTCCCACCTCCCTTCAAAGCCCACAGTGGAGGAGAAGCACGAGAAGAGGGGGCCCCTCTTTCCTTAAGTCAGATGAGTTAAACCCACTCTCAGCGGAAACACTGGGGCCCTGAGGGAGTCGCTGACAGTCATGAAGAGTAGGGTCTTTACAGGGGACAGTAGCAACTCCTGGCCTAAGCCTTCACTGGTGACTATGACAAGTGATCAGTATTGTTGCTAATTTTAAAAAACAAGTATTCACAATAAAGCTGCTCCATTATAACATGGCTCACTGATACTAGGATGGACTTATTCTGAGGCCAAACAGCTATATAACTGTATCTAGATTGATAGTATATAATATATATGGTGTTGGTTGCATATCATTGGCTTCAAACAGCATTTTTCAAACTGCAGGTCACCACCCCTTTAGTGGGCATGAATCAACTTAGTGAGTTACAGCCATCATTTAAAAAAATAAATAAAATAGAGGAGATGTTTTAAAAATATCAGAGCACATCACACATAGTAAAACAAAATACTATTTAGTGAAACTCTTCTTCAGATATACACACATATGCTGGATCACAATGAAAAATATGAATTTCTTATTGTGCATCATGGTTAAAAGGTTTGAAAACTGCTGGCTCATAAGATAAATTGATACTCCTGTTCCTACATGATAGTCTTAAAGTGGAGCTCCTAGGTAGTTTTTTATCAGTGTATATAATCTGTGCATTACCTCAATTGATCTGGTTCAATTTTTATGTTTGTTAAAATCAATGTTGTGTTTTTGAAGATGAATACTTGTATTTACTCAGAAAATTAAAAAAAACATTCAGTGCATAATCAACTGCTACATTTAGAAAGATAACTACCAATTAAAAAAAAACTCAAAAGAAAAATCTAGATGAAGAAAACCAACAATAAGACACAAAACAGTGGATAAAAAGAATCTGTCACCAAATTCCACTTCTTCTTCTGTGTCCAGTAACCCAGACTACTGACAGAAACCAAAAAGCCTGACCTGCTGTTTCTGCATCTGAGTAACAGTTTCAGTAATAATTCAGTGGTGACAGTCGATTTGGTTTCGGGGAAACAAAAATGCCTGTTCACGTAAACAATTTTATTCCTGCACCTTATCCATGCCTTATCTAAGTGACTCTTTAAAACACACACACACACACACACACACACACACACACACACACACACACAGAGCCTACAGGTACTCAACAATGACTAAAGATAAGTCACCAGAAATTTGATCTTGCCAGTTCTCCCTGGGATCCAATTCAGAACAAACACAAAGTAGTTAGTCAACCAAGCTGTCATTAGGAGACATTTCTTACTGTCATTTCATGATTATTCCACCATGAAAGAGTAAAAAAGTATGAATGGTACTATTTGAAGCACCCCAGTTTGCAAAGGCATGGCTGAGATGAACCTTATATGTCTTTCTCTAGTATGCTGTATGCATCGGCAACGCACTATAGAGTTTTAGGGCTGAAAGAGACCTAGGGGTCATGTAGTTTGAACTTTCCATATTTACTGATGAGAAAAGCATGTGGTGAAGTGATCCATTGGGATGCAAACCACGTTTTTGTCCATCGGTCACATGTACTCTCCTGCTGCTGCTCTATGAAAACATCCATGTTTTGGTAAGGCTGAGCCTGAGTTCTACGGGGTCTGCATTTCTAATTTTCTGGGAGATGGAAGGGAAGAAAGCTAAGTCGCTGAGACTCTGCATTCCTCCAGGCCTGCAGTTTCTGGGGGCAGACTGAGAGCCATCTTGCTGCTTCCTGTAGCACACTGCTTCACAAGCAACACTGAAAGCTGCAAGGCAGGGGCGCTAGATGGGCTCCGATACACTTCGCCTCCTATGTCCATCCAATGGCAGTTTGAATCTATTCCTGCACTTTGAGGAGACACTGTCCTTACACTGTGTATATTGTGTGTTCCCATGCAGGCATGTGCATTCATTTATTCATGACACAATTATGATACGCTGAGCACATGCTATGTGCCAGGTACAGTGTTATACCCTTCAGAGACAATAATAACGATGAAGTACAGAGTAGATTGTTGTGACGCCCCAAAGGAACGTGCCTAATGTTAAATGATACTTATTGCATCCATGTATATAGGTCTTTAAGTTAGATTCAAAGACTTCAGATTCACCCCAAGTTATTACCAGCCAACTGAGTTTTCACCAGCTTGGCCCATGTTCTCTAGTCACAGAGATGTCACTGGGAGTAACTTGGAAGAATTTAAAAACCTGGCTTGTGCCCCAGTTTTACTATTTACTAGCTAAGTGACTTTGAACAAATTTCCCAGTCTCCCTGATCACCAGTTGTCTTTCTCTTCGGTAAGCATAATATTACACATTTTATAGCTTATCAATAGGTCTAAAATGGTGCATGAGTGTAGAATACCTAAAAAGCAAGTGACTGCATCTCTCTGTGCCTCACTTGAAAAATTAGGACAAAAGAATCCCTGTTATGCAATAGGTGTGAAAATTAAATAAGAAAATGACACATTCAATACTAAGTGCAATTTGGTTATTCTATGAAAGTGTCATATGAACTATAAAATGCCAGATAAAAATAAAGTACTATTAATTGTTAATGTTATGCTCAGTGAAAAGAAGAGTATTATGACCAGAATCATTCCAAGGTGCTACATATGCAGGGAATTGGTACATTTGGACTACATATCTAGGTAACTGGTACATTTTAATCTCAAGCTTTCCAGCTCAGTGCTATTTTGGAAGTTCAAATAGACAGCTCTGGTTTGTCTCTCATGTCATCTATCTCTCCAGCTCAACATCTGTTACTTTTCAGAACCTCTGTTCTCATCTCCTCTTTCTTTTTAGATCATTTCCCAAAGCATAATTCCTTTAAAGACCAGTTCTACATGTTTGTGTTAGGCCTGTGTGTATGCAGGAAAAAAAGACAAAGAATGACACCAAGGTTTTCCATCTTAGACTGTGTTTATTCTTTCTATTCTTTAAAGCAATAAGAGTAATTTTCCCTATCCTTGAAATGTCATATGCTCAAATTGATTTAGGGCAGTGCCAAACAACTCAAGACACTGAAGGGTTATCTGGATAGAGAGGATGTGATTTATGAGAATTTAAAGCTACAAAAGGAAGACCCAATATTGTTTTCTTAGGGTTTCAACCTACTACTGTTAATTGGTGATGAAGAATTCCTGCTCCAGTGACCATTGGAAAACTGAGTGTCAGACCCCTTTTTTTTTTTTAGTGGTTCAATTCAGGTTAAAAAAATCCATTGGCTACTTTATTTTATTCATTCAAATGACCATTTTCCAAACAACTAGTTTTTTTGTTAGAATTCACCCAGTTTCTATTTATATAATAGCTTCCATGTGGAGATAAAGCTTAGTATCTCATTTTGTAAAAGAAAATGAGCCTGACTAAACTATTGGCATTCCTCAAATCAGCAAAAGTGTGTAAAGAAGCAGAGGCACTTAGCTGGAATGTGCAGAGAGAAAATGACTTTCCATACTTTTGAATTATTGCTCTTACAATTTTTTAAGTACAAGAATTGAGAAGAGGAAGAGGAAAGGAAATAAAATGAGGAGAATCTTGTTGCAAAGGATGGAAAAATGTAAATGAGTTAGGTGAAAAACCCACCTACAGTAATCTTGACATGACTTCTATGCCTGGGCAAACTTAGAGAACGATTACCTTGGTCTTCATATTTGCTAGTGAAAAGTGCTATTCTGACTTCACTGTTTTGGAAACAACTGCCTCTCTTGTGTAATACTGATGAACTTGAGTTTGGTGCTACTAGCACTGTACCTCTCTGTATAAATAATAGGACACACATAAATGATTAAAACAAGGCCACCAGACACCTGATCTTGCCAGTCCTCCCTGGGATCAATTTCACTTATCAGCCCACCAAGGTTACTGACCTCAATTACCCAGAGCCTAGCTACTAAAATGATTAATTGATCCATTCTCTCATTTTGCTCATTTAATTTAAAAGGGAAAAAAGGGGTAAATATTTTTAATGAATTGACCTATAAACAACTGTGTTTAGCTTGCTGCATCTTCTAAAACATGAATAATGGTAATGAGGAGCATCTATATATGCTACAACAGAGATAAGAGTGGACAAAGAAACCATAATTTTCTTGTGTATCTTCCTCCCATTAATTAACTTGTTATCCCAAGTTTAATACTTTCTCTACAATTCTCCACACTATTGTAACTTCAGAAGGTGTAAATGAATTGAAAGAATATCCTAGCAGATGTGAAACTGTAATTGGATTTCTTTAGAGGAAATATTTAAGGAATGTTTTAAGATGTGCTTACTTTTACAGTTATCAATGGAGAACCCTAATGCTAAGTAAAACATAGTTTCCCTCAGAACCTTAGGGCACAAGATGTCCATTAGAAGTTTCCTGTAAATGATATTGCCTTCTTCATGAAATTGTGAGCATAAAGAAAAAAAAGGGCACCTTTATAAAGTAATTTACTTTCATTGTAGTGACCAAAGAATCACTTCGTTTTAAGCATCTGGGTGGCATCATAAGATATTGTTAAAATGATTAAAATGGATATATTCAGTAGTATGCTGGTAAATATTTAACAACTGGCTGGGGGTTGGGAGCCCTGATTTTTAATGTGTGCTGATATCGGTGGGGTAAATACACCCATTATGAGTGATTTTAAACCATCATTCAGAAGTCACTGAGCATGGAGTTAGGAAGAAATATGTTGCGTATTATGTAGTATTTCCTCTAGACAAAAACTGGCAGATGTAATAAATAAAAAGCCAGAATACCCAGTTACATTTGAGCTGTTGTATAAACAACAAATAACTATTTTAGTATGAGTACTTCCATGTACTATTTGGGATATGCTTATACTAAGAAATTGTTCATTGTGTATCTGAAATTCAAATTTAACTGGGCATCCCAGGCAATCGGACATAGACATAAATAATGCCATGTATAAATAATAGCACAATGTAATGATGAGTTTTGAGTATTTGTTGCCTTTCTTTTTAATACAATTTAAATTTATTTGATTTTTAATGATTGTGTCTGACAACCAGTGCACAAAATTCGTGAAAATTTTACCAGTCAGCTTTTGCTAGTCAACTCTAGCACACCTCTAATATTGTACTAATGTGTAATAGTTCTAAACCAGAAAGTTAGACTGAAAACATGATGATAGTACAGATTTTAGTGTATGCCAGCTCACAACATTAGTATTCCTATTTCATGGTAAAAAACTTTCAGTGTGTATTATCACCCCTTATATGTATTATTTTTTATTAGACTGGGTTTTATTTTAGGTTTTTTCAAGTAAGGAACCCCCAGTACAAATTCTTTTTCCTATTACAAATTTATGTGTGATCTAGTTTAATTCTCAGTAAACATTTGTCCTGAATGTTAACTTCAGTTGTCCTAGAAGAACATAAAAATATATATAAAGGTAGAATTAAAAATAGCAGTTTGTATTTTTAGTCAGAGCCTGTATCTGACAAAAACATCTGCATGAAAATAGCAAATTTGGGTATCAATACCAGTAACAGCTACAAAGTTCTGTAATTTAGTTCCTTTTGTTAATTTTCTCATTTCTAATATCATAAATAGTAACAGTTATTAGACATACTTGAAGTTTCTTCTCCTAATTTGAATAGTAATTTAGTAAAAGTATTCCTATAGGGTCTTTATAGTTGTTTACAAACTTTGGTTAGTTTTCAGAGTGAATTGTGACTAAAATGGAAAGCTGGTATATTACTGATAATAACTGAGCCTGACAGAATTATTTCACTAGTATAATGGTTTTAAAGGTTGCTTCTACAACATAATTGAACTGACTCAAAGATGCCATTTTAGCTCAAAGATGCATCCCAAAATTATTTTTGAAAATTGGATCATTTGTCAAACTTTCTGTATTATCTAGGACACTAAGTGATGAAAATTAATTCTCCTAGGTTTTACCTTTGTAAAGTGAAATTGAATTTTTTCCACTTTTCTCAAGGAAATTGAAGTTAGATGTACAAATCGGAGAGAGATGGTAAATTTGTCCCAAGTAGAAGTGTAAAACTCAAAATTTCAGATAAAATATGTCATAGGTAGTATGGAATAAATGAAATAGTATAAATACATGGGAAAATTAAAAGAAATCATTATATCTAGGACTTTGTCTCATTTGTTATTTGTTCCCATTAAAAAAGAAATGATTATATTTGGGTCTTTGTCTCATTCTTATATATTATAGTATTATTGCAGTTGCTACTATTGTCATTTGCTTCTATTAAGTATTACTTTAATCTGGTAAAGAGGTTGTAGCATTTCCAATCATGCAGCAATGACAATAATAATATCACCAAATGATAACCAAGGATCCCAAGGTCACCAACCAGCTCTGCAACTTGGTCAAGTCACCTTGCCTCTCCAGGTGTCAGTTGTGTCCTCTGGAGAATAAAAGATTAGAACATATAACCCACAAGCTTTTTTTCTAAAAGTATAAAATTTGTACTTAAAAATTCTGTGACTCTGAACTCAAACATTCAAACAGAAAGCTTTAAACGACCTGACAACTTGTAAGCAGTTAAGATGGCAAGTTTTTTGAGTCCTGGTTCATTAAAGTATCACTTTTTTCTTCAATCAAAACTTGGTCACAATTCAGAATATTAATAAATGTTAATTTAATGGAGTTGTTAGGGGGAAAGATTCCACATTCTGAAGAAATGGATCAAGGGTTCCACTTTAACCCCAGAGCGATGGATTTGGAATTCCAATAAAAAATATTAGAAATTACATATTTTACCCATTTTATTTAAAAATAATTTATCAACTTAAAAATGTGCAAGGGGGCATGTGGTTTTTCAAAATTACTTCGGGCAGTACATGAGAAAAAATGTAGACTACTGTTCCAAATAGCCTTATTTCTTTCAGTGATTTATTCTTAATCTCAAGAATAATGCTAGGCACGCAGTAATCTTAAACTCAAGAATATTGCTAGGCACACAGTGAATCATCTATAAATCGTGAGCCGCTGGGGAACAAAGGAGACCTTGGAGAAATCTCCCAGATAAGTAAAACCTTATTTATTCTTTTCCATCTATTATACAAACTGCCTGGTTACCACAGCCCCTGCCAAACGAAAGCAGCCATTTGATATTCATTGAGTTTCTTGTGTTAAAGACAATATACTTTCCCACTATTTCTTCCACCACCCCACCCAGACAGATACTGATGAGGAAGAGTACTTGACTATGCAAGCAATCTAGTCCTTAAACACGATGTCCTCAAAGTTATGTGCAGCCAAGGAATGGTGATTTGATGGTCTGAAGCTGTCTTTTTCCCACCAGATGAAGAGAATACAAAAATAGGGCTCTGCAGGAGAGATTGAAATGCTAGAATTTTGTGAAGCAGTTAGGAAAATTGTTCTCTTTTTCCTTGTGAATATACATGGATGAATTTTGGGGGAGTCCATAAATTCCAAAGAAGTTATTTAATATTTCTGTGTTCATATGACTATAATCTAAAAAGTATATATTGCCAGTTATGTGATAGGTTTGCTTTTACAGTGAACTAGCAAATGAAGGCAATTTTCAAAAAATAAGGTGTTTGATTCTTAACACAGTATTTTCCAGCAACGAGTTCTCTAAAATTAAAGGTCATTTTTTTCCTGCTTTAAAAGTGCTTTGTTAATCAATTCTAGGGGGGAAAAAAGCAATAAGAAAAGTCTTAATTCATTGGTGAATACCTCTAAAAAATTATTGTTTGTTGCAATGCATCTTTAGTCATAATAACATAGTGGCATTTTTTTCTTTTTTTTTAGTATAAAAAAGAAAAGCAAAATGTTTCCCCAATAATTCTACCTTTAGGAATTTTTCTGGCAGGAAAAAATCATACAAATATATAAGGATGTATGTTCCAGGACATAGAGTAGAAAAAATACTGGAAAACTGGGGGGGAAAACTCAACAATAGGGTATTATGGAAATACATTAGTTAACTTTAATAGGTGGTATAATATGCATCCATTTAAAAGAAAAACAACTGTTTTTTATTGATATCAAAACATGTTAAGGCAAATAAAAAACAAACAAACAAGTTGCAGAAGAGTGTATATAACACAGCTCTATTTTTTTTTACATACAAACATAGAAGTCCATGTGCAGAGAAAAACTTGGAATATTTAAAATATGTAATGAATATACTAAACTATTCGCTATACTTATGTTTGGGTAGTAGAATTGGAGCAAGCCTGGGAAAAAAACTACAACTTTTATTCTGTATATTCCTAGATGTCAATTATTACTATGACCAAGTATTATTCTTGTAACTTAGAAAACCCACAATCACTCACAGAAAACATACTGAAGTTGAAAATATAATTATTAGAAAGGAAGAATACATTTGTTATTCTTTGTAGATTATTTTAACCAGAAAAATCCAAAGGATTAGTTGAAAGCTGTTATAATTAAAAAGAGAGTTTAATAAAGTGGCTGTTTACAAGATACACTTTCCTCTAAAATAGCCTATCAATATTACAACTATAATGAGCTAAAAAGTATAATAGACAAAACATAAATGACCAATAATAATATTTCTGATTTCCTTTTTTATTATTCATTCCATTTTTTCTTTGTCCCCTTCCAGAACCTCATCAGTGATCTTCTACATAGTGTAATAAACAAAACTTCATTACTAAAGGATCTGAATCCTCAGTGGTCCTGATCTAGTCAGATGCTGTAATTTTCCATTTTCCCATCAACTTTACTTTTGGACATGAGACTACTAATTGGCAGCCCAGAAAGTTCTTTGGCTTCCACATATAAGACTCCAATTGCTTAGCAGCAACCCAGTTTCCTTTTGGAAATTAGAATGAATCATCCTAGTCAGTGGTCTAATCCCCTTCTTCTCCTCTTGGTTAAGTGGCATGAAGATTCCAAACTAGCCAGCTGGTAGTCTTATCTTCCAACTCAACAGAACTATTGTTGTATTCCCAGAGGAGTATTCCTTGCCTGGGAAGTAAGACCTCCAAGCCAGCAGATATTATGAATACAGAGACAAAAAGGAAAAACTTTGCAAATAGAGTATAAACTAAAAAATAATAACTTAATAATTGGCAGAAGCATAGGGTGAACAAACAGAATAAAAGATATATACTTTTCAATATAGTAGAGAAAAAATATACTGCAACCATGAAATGAGATTAGGATGCTATAAAAAAAGAATATTCAAAGACTATTCAGAGAAGAGGTCTTGGAAATTAAAAATAAAATAGCAGAAAACTTTTTTTTATTTTAGAAGGTGAAGATAAAGCTATGGGAATCTCACAGAAAACAAAGTAAATAAATAAATAAGGGAATAAAGATAAGAAAATTGGTGGACCAATCCAAAAAGTCCATCATCCAATTGATAAACTTCCAGAAAAAGAGAAAAAGAAACAAAGGAAAATATTTAACAAAATACTAAGAACATTTTCCAGAGTTAAAGAATAAGAGTTTCTTAATTGAAATGGCCCATTGAATGCCTTGAACAGTAAATGAAAATAAATCCACACCCAGGTTTATTATCACTGATTGTTGAACAAATGGAACAAATGAAAAATCCTACAAACTTCCAGAGGGAGAGAAAAAAGTCACATACAGAGATCAGGTAAAAGAATCCCACTAGCAACAGTAGAAGTTATAAGGAACTGGAGAAGTACTTTCAAGATGAAAGAAATTATTTCAATCCAGAATTACATACCCAGCGAAACTAGCAGTTAAGTACAAGGATAAATGAAGATATTTTCAGGCATGTAAGATTTCAAGATACCTTCCATGCACCTTCCTCTGGAAGCTCCCAGAAGTTTTATTTCATCAAACCAAGGACTAAATCAACAGAAGAAAAAGTGAGGTCCAATAAAAGACAAAGATGATAAGTGTCCTCAAGATTGTGGTGAAGGGAGATTGCAGAATGACAGCTGTAACAGCAAGTAGAAATGGCAACCAATCCATATTGGAGCAGTTAAGAATGTTCCAGAAGAGACTTTTTCATTAAAATAAAATTGATAGATTATCTGATGTGTCTGAATGACTTGAGATATTTTAACAATGACAGAGAGTTTGTGGTTGAATTAATAATTAGTACTTAGAGACACTCATGAGAGAAATTAAAGAAAATACCAATAAATGGAAACACATCCCATGCTCATGGATAGGAAGAATTAATATTGTCAAAATGTCCCTTCTGCCTAAAGCAATCTACAGATTCAATGCAATCCCTATCAAAATACCAATAGCATTCCTCAATGAACTAGAGCAAATAGTTCTAAAGTTCATATGGAACCACAAAAGACCCCGAATAGTCAAAGCAATCCTGAGAAGGAAGCATAAAGCTGAGGAGATTATGCTCCCCAACATCAACTCTACTAAAAAGCCACAGTAATCAAGACAATTTGGCACTGGCACAAGAACAGACCCATAGACCAATGGAACAGACTAGAGAACCCAGATATTAATCCAAAAATATACAGTCAATTAATATACGATAAAGGAGCCATGGATATACAATGGGGAAATGACAGCCTCTTCAACAACTGGTGTTGGCAAAACTGGACAGCTACATACAAGAGAATTAAACTGGATTATTGTCTAACCCCATATATAAAAGTAAAATCAAAATGGATCAAAGACCTGAATGTAAGGCATGAAACTATAGAACTCTTTCAAGATAACATAGGCAAAAATCTCCTGAATATAAACATGGGCAACTTTTTCCTGAATGCATCTCCTCAGGCAAGGGAAACAAAATAAAAAATGAACAAATGAGACTAATCATGCTAAAAAGCTTCTGTACAGCAAAGGACACCATCAGCAGAACAAAAAGGCATCCTACATTATGGGAGAAATATTTGTAAATGACATATCCAACAAGGGGTTAACATCCAAGATATATAAAGAACTTACATGCCTCAACACCCAAAAAACAAATAACCTGATTAAAAAAAGGATATGAACAGACACTTCTCCAAAGAAGAAATTGAGATGGCCAACAGCCACATGAAAAGATGATCCACATCGCTAATTCTCAGGGAAATGCAAATTAAAACCACATTGAGATCTCACCTTATACCAGTTAGGATGGCCAACATAGAAAAGACTAGGAACAACAAATGCTGGCAAGGATGAGGAGAAAGGGGAACCCTCCTACATGGCTGGTGGGAATGTAAACTTGTTCAACCATTGTGGAAAGCAGTATGGAGGTTCCTCAAAAAACTATAAATAGAAATACCATTTGACCCAGGAATTCCACTCCCAAGAATTTACCCTAAGAATGCAGGAGCCCAGTTTGAAAAAGACATATGCACCCCTATGTTTTTCGCAGCACTATTTACAATAGCCAAGAAATGGAAGCAACCTAAGTGTCCATCAGTAGATGAATGGATAAAGAAGATGTGGTACATATACACAATGGAATATTATTCAGCCATAAGAAGAAAAAACAAATCCTACCATTTGCAACAACATGGATGGAGCTAGAGAGTATTATGCTCAGTGAAATAAACCAGGCAGAGAAAGACAAGTACCAAATGATTTCACTTATCTGTGGAATATAAGAACAAAGCAAAAATTGAAGGAACAAGACAGCAGCAGAATCACAGAACCCAAGAATGGACTAACAGTTGCCAAAGGGAAAAGGACTGGGGGTGGGGGTGGGTGAGAAGGGAGGGACAAGGGGAATAAGGGGCATTAAAAATAAAAAAATAAAATAATAAAATAATAATAATAATAATAATTAGTACTTAGAAAACTTAAGCAAATGAAAAAATAAGACATTTATTAACTTAAAGGGAACAGGAAGTAGTGTAGGAAAGGAAAAGTAGGAATATCCAACAAACCATATGATTTTCAAAAACTAAGGCTATACACAGCACTTTAAAAAGGTACTGAGAAAACACAATAAGAAGGCACTTAGTACACAAGGAAAATATGAGTAATTTATATTTTTAGATGTAATAAAAATGGCAGATAGTAGAATGTGATTCCAAGTTTCTCCCTCAAGTGGTAAAAACAGCAGACTCTGGAACTATCACCATAATTCTGATTCCTTATTAAAAATGAGGGACATCACAAATGGAGCCCTAGGAGGAGTACCAATCTGGGCCTCAACAGGAAGCAAGAGGCACACTCCAGGATTGTTTAGAGAAGGGATTAGTTATGAGGTAAAGACAGGTATGGGGAAAAGGCAAAGAAGAGGGAGGTGCTCTGGGCTAGTAATAGCAGGTGTTACAACCTGTAAGCATGAAGGCACAAGAGGAAGGAGCTGAACTCAGTGGGGAAGAGTGTGCAAAGGTCACCTTGAAAGGAGCTGTGACCTCTGGCCGTTGGTGACAATTATGTAGCCAGCCCAAGGCCACTCTGCAGGGGAAGCAGGAAAATACAGGACCAAACCTCACAGTGCTCCTTCCCTCTGGCCTCCCTCGGGGACTCCCCATTGAACCAGCCCAGCTGGGAACTAGAGGTTAAATGAGCCTGTTAAAGTAACCTCCATAGGTCTGTCCCTTAGGCACAAGACTTGGTGCCAAAGGGTGGAGAATGGAAGTTGGCGGGAAGGTGGAAATGGAAGATACCTGGCACAGTGAACATGGCACACAATCTCTCATATAATTTCTTCACTTCTACTTTTTACTGCTAATTACTACATTAAGAAAATATGTCATCATAATGGAAAAGTGTCACTTTATTTTAGTTTAGTTCAGATACAAAAAGCCCAAATAATAATAAGTCAAACTTCCTCAAAAATACTTCAATGAAGCATTCTTTGTGTATGCTCTGATCCATTTGAAAATAAAAATATTTATGCAGGTAATGCATTCATTGTATTCTGGATGTGACTATAGGCAGAGAGGATAATGCAGCATAGGGAAGGGCAATGGGCCTAAGAAGATCTAGAAATGCATCTGAAGGGCCAGCATCATCTGGGGAGAGGGTGAGTATTTAATTTGTTTTTGCAATTGGATTGGTTGGATGGAAGAAACCCTCAGCATCTGGAGCAGATGATGTTCACAAAATTACCTGCAACAGCTTCCCTACTTCCTGATTCTAAAACACCAGAGAAATCTGATCCTACCTTTGAAACTATATCATCACCCACAAGTAGGTTGCCATACATAGATATCCTTCAACAAGTACTCATTGATTACACACTCTGCCAGGCACTATTCCAGGGGCTATTGATACCAAAGTCTATAAGACAGATATTGTCCCAGCCTGAAGGAAAGCTTCCTTCACACAAATCTTGGATGAAAGTCATTATATTTACATAAAAGATAGAAGATGAATAATGGTAAAAGTAGAGATGCTCTAGTTCAATAGATGGAGGGTGTCTGGAGCCCTCTCTGTTTCCCCACTCCTTCTGTCCTTTGGAGCACAGCCCATCAGTGTGAAACCACTCTCTTTCTGAGCTTCACACAGTATATCATCTCAGGGTGAGAGGGTCACAGTGTCTTCTAGAAGGAATAGCCTCAAGTAAACCTCAGAAAGATGCTTGCTGGTTATTTTCATGTAAAATTTAAGAGAATGATTTATCTTATTAAGTTGTGGAATACTATAGTTTTATTATCCATCCATTCAATAAGTGAGTGCCTTCTGTATGTAAAGCACTGAGAATACAGTGGTGAAAAGACAACTGTCCCTGCCCCTTTGCAATGTCTATTCTTGCCAGGAAGATAAACTTTAAACATCTAATTACATAATCAGTTATTTAATTACAATTATGATGAGTGCTATGCAGAGAAAGTGCAGGATGCTTTAAGAGTGTGGGGCTGTGACAGCTTCCTTGAGGAAGTGGCATTCATGTAGATTACTGGTGGGTTAACAGGCATTAATTAGTCCAAAGATTGCAAATTCAAATTCCTTTGAGGAGAGCTTGGCAGGCAGGTAAGACAAATGTGTGCATCTGGCAGGGGGTAAGATGAAAGAAATATTAAAAGCCTGAGGCAGACTGGAGGAAGTCTACTGGCCTTAGGGCCTTTAAATTCAAATTTTAAAAATCTGTTTTGTTTGGACTAGCCGAACAAAAGAGGTCTGCAGCCAAAGACAGCAGAAGAGCTGGCAGGCTGCTACAGCTACTCAGAGCAGCTCTGGTGATTTAGGCAGGAGAAACAGCAGGTGCAATAGCCCTGAGGCAGGAGGGGGCCATCTGCTTTGATGAACTAAGAGAGAGCAACTGTGTTGGAGGGCAGAGGCTAAAGGAAAGAGTGACTCCAGCGGTGGGTGAGAGTGCAAGAGCCTCATCACTCAAGACCTCACAGGCAGCTGAGCCCATGGGTCTTTATCCATAGTATCCTTGGATGTGTTGAAGCATTTTAAGCAGAGAAGTAAATTAATTAGGCTTGCATTTTCCAAAGCTCAGTGGGCAGCCATGCAGGAAAGGAGTGGAAGCTATTGGGATGCGTCCCCCTCTCCTTCAGTTTTTCATCTACATCATTTAAATAACTGTGTTTGTCTTCATACAGTCGTGCTCCTGTATTCCTCACTCCAGATGACCAAGGGGGACCTTTGCTTCTCAGTTATGACTCTGACAGAAATTACAGCTGTCTGTGCCTTGGAATGGAAAGGCCTGAAAGGAAAACCTGCCAACCCACCCCCCAGGATCCTCTATCTGCTGGATGACTTGACTTAGGGTTCCCTTAGTGAAACCCAGATGGGTACGACAGTCTGTATCCTCAAGAAATTCATGCAACTGGGGAGACAGATGCTTAAGCCAGTAAATATTAAGCATTGGGGTGCCAGCAATGCTAATATAAATCCTAAGAATTATGGGAGCACCAAGAACATGTACCTTACCTGCTGGAGGTAGAAAATCAAGTGGGGCTGCAAATCTAAAAACTGTTGTTGCATTTATCATTGGTTTATTACTTTTCAAAGTAATTCCTATTCAGAGATTATCTCACACAGACCCTTGTCAATTAAGAGCCATAAACATATACATTTATATTACTCGAGTATATAAATAACTTGAATGTTAGTTTGCCCGTTATCTTGATGACACCATTCTTGGTTCCTACAAACCAAAGAGAAGGGAAGTGCTGTGAGTCAGCAAGTCTCCAGAATGTTTATTTAAAGGTGGAAACTTGAAGTTAGGAAAAACTTGAGTAAGCCAGACACATTTACTTCTCCTTTTGAAGGTGGAAATGACAAACTCTCGCAACTTTCATACACAGTCCAACATGATGTATTTGTGTTTTTGTTGTTATTGTACAAGACAAATTGGGTAAGCTTTCTGATGTTAAAACTAACTCACTTCTTTTCAACTTATTTATTCATTGGTGTATCTAGGCTCCAAATTCATGTCTTCCTCTTTTTTCTCTATAAAACAGGTTCATATGACATTAATGCTAGAAATAAAACACTGGGACGAAGTGTCATTTCCTTAGTGAAAATTATCTTCCTTGACATAGTCATCATTCCTCCTTATAACATCTCTAAATCTAGATTCAAAACTCTCTAGGGCTGTATAAAGATTTCATTTTATTGTTATTTTTGTCCTTCGGGAATTGACACAAAATCTTGTGTTGTTGGGAAACCAGCTTTCCTGAAAAGATCTCTTATTGCTGCTTGTGATCAAGGAAAGCCTCTATGAAACAACCTCTAGGGAGGAGGAAGTCTTCTGTGCTCTGTGCAGTGAACCGATGACATGGAAGTGTCTTCAACACAAGCATCTGCGTCCATGTTTCCATGAATAACATGAAGTACAGCTGTGGGGTGGCAGATCAGTCCCCAAATCAGTCAGACTGATTCTTTTTCAGAATGTTGCTCCAATGTCTCAGACACAAGCACAAACATCTGCCAAACTGCTTTTTCTCTCCAAGTGACAAAAACAAAAGAGAATAAAATGACAGTTGTCATAAGCCCACTTTTTATCTTGATTTATACAGTCCTTAGCAACCAGACTATCTGCATTGGGACACATTGCAGTGATTGTTATAACCCTGAAGAAATGAAATCTCTCATCTTTTCCTAAATGATGTGTCAATGCTTTGATGGTAAAAAAGCATAAAAACCAAAATCGAGAGGCAGAAACATGCCATATCCCACTAAAAACTCCTTGAGCTAGAAGTGACAGTGTATGGAGTTAACAAAGGCAACAATAACTAGGGACCACTGTGGCGATGTGTTGACTTCTGAATATGTTGTTTCACTTAGTCTTACAACTAGAAGTGGTAATATAAGGGGCCTGTGTTTTGTTTTGATATTAAATATGTTTTTGCTTCACCTATACTAAAAGCTAGAAAGGAATTAATAACGAGATGTGGGGTTTAATAGAATGTCAATCTATTCCTAGAGTATAGGAAGCATTCAACTTATACTTTAATTCTAAAGAGTGTTCATAAATGAATGCCTCCAAGATGTCTTTCAACTGATATTTCTGCTGGCATGGCTCTTTCAATGTCTCAAATAAAAAGCACATTTAGAGAAGCAGAGTCAGATGTAAGTTCTCCTTCCTGCTCTCAGAGACCTGCACATTTAATGTGACAAACACATGATTAGGAAAGTAAACCATGGGAAGCAGATGTGGTAAATGGAAAGACCAGCAGCCCTGGCCTTGTACCCCACACCCTCCTACTCATGAGCCCTGGCCAGCAGCTGGTGGTTGGGTCATAGGATATGAGATAAGAATGTTTTCCCCTGACAAAATCTAGCTGGATGCTGGGACCCCATTCCAGGGAACAAGGTTGAGGGCAGAGCTGCAGACACGTGGGGGTACCCATGGTGCACATGGATGGCTGTGCAGAGTGTGGAGCTCACCGCAGACACACCTGGGGGGAGGGGGCAAGGCTTCCAGAGTATTCCCTGCCCTGGAAGGACTTGGATCAGTGTCTCTCTGGGCATCTAAGCCGGTAAAGTTCAAACTCCTTAGCATGACACCAGAGCACTCTGAGGATCTCTCCCTAGTAGAACTTACTTCTCACCACCTTGAGATGTGGGCGCTACATCACAAGGAAAGAGCTAGTCTCTGGGTCCATGAAGTGCTCAGCACTTTCCCAGGGCCATTCGTGTGCTCTCGCTATTCGCACTACCTGGGGTGCCCCATCTCCACCCACCCACCATTACTGGTCTAAACCCTCAGCGCCTTCAGAGTCCAGTGGGAATAGCAACCCCTCCACAGAACTCCCCCTGCGCCTGCCCCTGCCCCAGGTCAGACATGATGTCACTGTCCTCAGAAATCCCACAGCACTTTCTTTGTATCTCACATATGCCACTTTCTACTCTGAATTAGTTATTTGTATCTGTGGCTTGATCCCCTTTGCCAGATTAGAAGCCCCTGGGGGAATGATCAAGTATACATATTTGTGCTAACCACAGTATCTGGGCTCAGTGCTTTAAATCAAGTGGTTACCCAATAAATGCCCACTGAGTTGATCAATGTCTATATTGCTGCCTTGCTTGTTCTATTGAGAGTGAATATATAGCCATCATTTAATAGTTCGTATTTGTACACAAGTTATTGTAGAAGAATGACAAAAGTGGAGAAAGCAGACCATTATACTATAAAGCATAAATGGTGATGTATGTGTATGTGTGTTTAAACTGATATAAAAACATCCCCAAACAATGTTGCTCTTGCCAAAAGGGAACAATAAATCTGTTATGAACTTATAGCACCAATTTTCTGAAACTCTCCCAGGAATAAGAGGAAGGAGGTGAATAGAGCTTGAAGACAGTGATTTCAGACTTTCCCTGGGAGTGGAGTGCTGAAAGGCAAGAAAGCCAATTTCCTTCCCAACGTTTGAAATGTGTCCATTTTATTCTAGCAAGACATGCAGTGCTTCATGGCATTGGTCATTCCTGCTATGCTGAGAGTCAAGGAGTGAGAGATTACAGGAGGGCTTCTGCCTAATTCACCCCCCACTGGGGCCTCCCCAGTGGCCACGATGGGGTGGGCTCCCCCCTCTCCCTCTGCATTTCCTTTCCAGGACAGGTTGCTCTGTCCGACTTCCTGCTTTCAATGAAGAAAAACATGAGGCAAAGGGATGTTTGGATGTAAGTCAGGAGTTCACCGTGTCATCAGTAGCTGGTCACAAGGTCTAACTTCTGTTTATCTGGTTTTTGCAAGTAGGATAAAGTACCTGGTATGACTGTGTGAGCTTACTGTCGTTCTGGAAATGAACATTTCATTCTCACCTAATGTGTTATCAAAATCCCCATGGTGTTTGCCCTCGGAAGTGCTAGGTGCCCTTGGGAGGCTATGTCCTGCCGCAGGAGCAATGCCCGCTCCCATAGCTACGGAAACAACCAGAGGCTCGGAGAGGAGAGCCTTCACACCCCTTCACACCCCTTCACACCCCAGTACAGGACTGGAGCTCCCAGGACCCTTTAGGTGCTCACATTTTATAATTTAACTAACATGGGAATGGAAGAGGTTGCTTTTGCAATGGCCTGGGTCACTTGACTATGGCTGATGGTGAGAATACAACAGGGCCTTAAAAGGGAAGTGAACAGACCTTCATTACTTCATATTAGGAAATCTTTACCTATTAAGTAAAGACCAGGGATTCAAAGCACAAATGGAAACACAGACAATTTAAATGAGATAAACTTAAGTATAAATTGAATTGAATTAAGTAAATCAAATTCAATGCACTTTCATTCTAAAAGTCTATTTCCGTTAAATCCAATGACTCCTCTCTAGAACTTAGGCTTTAAACGGGTGTCAGCAATGATTATGCTGAATTCCTGCCCCCCTGCCCCACCTCCCCCAGCTTTCATGGTAAAGGCACAGTTATTAAGTGATGGCAGCTGCCGAATGCAAGTGTTTGCTACTCCACACAGGACAGATACTAGCTTAGGACACCACCTAAACAAAGGCACTTTAAGTACGGGGTTTCTCTTGTTCTTTATGCTCTCATTTTCCTTCTCCCTCATCCTCCAGAAGAGGTTTATACATATATGTTCCTGACTTCCCAAAGGGATAGCAACCTGGCTCTCATAAATTTCTTACATTTTTCTTTCACCTACATCCTGTGCTAGCAATCCAGCTTATAAGGTTCATTCCCTGAAACTGACAGGTGCAACCATGGGTAGAAAGACCTACTACTGCTCCCTTCTCAGCTGACCCGGCAGGTGTCCCACGAACCTCCCCCCAACGCCCATTTAAATGGAACCTGATGGCATCATTACCTCAGGCAGTCGCTGTCCTCCGGAGTCAACCCAGCCTTATCTCTGCTCATGAAAGTTATTAACCTTGCTTATGAAAGGCGATAAGCATGTGTGGCAAGATGGAGATTTCGCAGCTCCAACTGGCTCTGTGGACATAGATTTTCTCCAGACTAAAATTCCCCAAATCAGCCAAATGTAACCTAACTGCAAAAACTTCATAGCTGATTTTGTTACATTTGTTGGGTTTTACAGGGACTAAATTCACTAAAGCCGTGAGGTTAGAACTTTGACAGACAAATTGAGATATAAACCTTTGCTAGCAATTTTACTCACTGACGGTATCTTGCTGAATTCTGCTTCAAAACAGTGTACAAATATAAATGTGGGGATTGTGATTATGACTTTGCCATCACATGATGGAGGATCATCCATCTGTGTTTTTGGAGTGTTGAATCCTAGAATTCTACTCCTGTCACTTAAATTATGAAATCTACTCAAATTCCCAGAAAATTCTCAAAGCAAGCGTAATGCCTACACAAACCACCAGACTGTCAGGATGTTGTCAAATCAAAAGTTTTGTTGGTGGTCGTGGAGATTGATCTTAACAGCACCGACTTTTGTGTCATGTCATAAAACTAGGAATAGTTTTCAACTTCGGCTACAATTAGAATCACCTGGAAGCTTTGAAAGCCATGAAGCTCAGGCCCCACCCTAGACCAGTTGAATCACCTCTCCCCCATAATGGGGCCTGGGTGTTGTAATTTCTCAAAGCTCTCTGGATGATTTTCATAATGTATCCACAGATGCAGTGAGGGTTGAAAACCAGCAAGCTGTCACCTGAAATGCAAATATAAGAGGTATTTTGTATGGAAAATAGAAGAAAGCATCATTAACTGAATTCATGTCCTAATTAACTACACCGATCTCGAACAAAGGCAGTTCAGATAAATCCCCAGATGTCCCAATTCCCAGTTGCCATTTGGGAGGGCAAAAAGTCGAAGCATTTTATTTGTGCAGACTGTGTAATATAGGACAGTAGACCTTATTCAAAGGGACCTCTTAACATTACTTTTTTGAAGATACCTGGGACTCCGTGATAAGGAAACCTGACAGGAAAGTTGGGTGGAGACTTCTGACTCGTGGTGGTCCCAGAAGCAAGGCTGCCCCGCTCCTTCAGTCACACACCGGGGCAGGGTGGGTTGTAGGCAGGTGTGTCTGGGGCTCATGTTCCCAGGAAAGCCCTCACTAGTTCATAGGAAAGAACAGGCCATCCCTTAGCCTTGGAGGAGCAAATTCTTTAAAGGGTAAGTGAGAGCTTCTATATTAGGAAGTGTAAAGAAGTGTTCCATTGCCCAGTATCTTCCTTCCATTGTTCACAGAGCAATCAGCGGGAATTAGAACATTCTAGTGAAGTGACTAAGGCCTTCCCTTAACCTAAGATGACTCTGCTTTCAGAAGCCCGGCTGTGGTCCTCGGGGCTATGGTCCTGAATGAGGCCCACAGCTGCTTCCAGGAAAGAATTGGATCACATCCACAGGATTTTGCTGAGGAGTTACTACTATTTTGTGTTTCCAGGGAATTATTTTTTTAATTAACTTCATCAGAACTACAGAAATTGATTTTGGGAAATGATAGGATATCTGAAAATTTAACTAATATTAGTGATATATATGTAACTATGTAACACCTCATTATTAAGGTTCGTTTTTTTTTTAGTAACTTGAATGTTGCTGTGCTGTTTTGTGAGATGGGAAATGGTCCCTACTCAAGCCCAAGATCCAGGGCAGTGGCACTCAGACTCTAGGGTGCATCAAGATCACCTACTCAATTTGAACTTGCATTCTAAAGACACACCCCCAGGTGCCTCTGAAGTAGTAGATGGTCCTCAGACCCCAGAGATGGGAAATGAGCACAGGGACACTGTTGGTCAGTTCTGAGCACAAGGCTAGTGACTATAGTACCCATGACCTCTGACAATGGCCTCCTGAAAATGAAGAGGATTCTTACAGTCAGAACCTTCCTATTAATGTTAACAATATGAATATGATTCTGATGCATGACAGCCCGGCTGATGCCTCTAAAGGAACAGTTAGAAAATCTTTTTCTTCAACTGGGGGAAAGCTATGATACCCCTTCCATCACCACTGGAAATTCCTTTCTCAAAGCTCCAACCCTCACCTTCCCCCAGTCAAATATTCCACATCAGCCCTCTTGGTTACAAGGTAGGGAGGTGGAGCAGTATATGTTGCTGTTGACCTGTGGCTCCTTAACTGTTTCATTAACTTACATATGGGTAACAAGCACATCATTTAGACATTTTGTAACTTGCACTTGAAAAACGTGTGCCTAACAAACTGGTTTAACTTAATGGAGATTGTTATTATTGTTGTTGTCATTTTCATAGTTGACTTTAGATGTTGGCTTTATGGAGAAAAGAGGAATATAGTTTTTGGTGAGCTGAACACAAGGGCTAAGTATTTGCGGGTTTGTCAAGTAAGAAATTCAACTACATGGTTCACCTGGAATCTGAAGGGACTCCAAGTAGACCAGGGAACTGCAGATGAAGCTCAGGACCTTACTGTGGAAAAGGTCAGACAGAAGGAAAAAATAATGGTGGTGAAGAAAATGTTTATAAAGGAAGACAGTTATCTGTGGAGTAGAGAGACATAAACAGGATGCTAAGGGTGTTCCATAAACAAAGAAGGCTGCTTTTCATAATGGAGAGGGACTGGGATGCGATCCGTGAAAACCACCCATGGGTCACTGGCAAGGCATGAGGAAGACCATTGCCCTCACACACCCCTGGTCTGGCGGAAATAGGTTTGGTAGATGGAGAACAGAGATAGAGTAGAGAAAGAGCCAGAGGCAGAGACAGAAACAGAGGCACGAGAGGAGGGAGAGAAAAGAGAGAGAGAGAGAGAGAGATAAGGATGGTTTAGATAATATAAAGCTTCTAAGAGAGATAGCTAAATTTATGAGCTTTTATTATGGGCACTAACAGTCATGTGATGCAGGAACTAGTGCTATCTGCACTTTAAGATAAGGGACAAAAAGGTTAAATAACTTGCTCAGTAAAACAGAGCTGAAATTCTTACAAGTCAAGCAATCTGACTCCAGCAATTGCATACTTAACTATTCTAAACCTAAAGAAAAGATAACTCACAAAGCAGAAAACCCTATTTTATGTACGTCTTATTGCACCCCCTGCTATCAAATCATAATCACACACGGAGGACACAAATAAATGTGAAGCTTTAAAAATAGTTAGTAACAGGTTAGTTTTAAAAATGTGCAGACTGGTAAGATTTGGCAGCTATTAATTCAATAAAACAAGATAAAAACGTTGCTTACTACAACCCAAACATTTTTTTAAATGTTTTATTAAGGTATGATTGATATACACTCTTATGAAGGTTTCACATGAAAAAGCAATGAGGCTACTACATTTACCCATATTATCAAGTCCCCACCCATACCCCAATGCAGTCCCTGTCCATCAGTGTAGTAAGATGCCACAGATTCACTATTTGCCTTCTCTGTGCTACACTGTTATCCCCATGCACATCCCAATCATTTAAAAAGAGAGAATAGATATCCCAACCTGAAATGGGGATGCTTTGTTTAGCGAACCATCACCAAGAGAGTTGACACTGGCCCTGACTCCCTATTTATGGGTGTTCTCTAGAGCTACAGCAAAGGGGTGCAAACAAATCTTGCTCTCTCACTCTAAATAAGTTTTCCATGGGGGTTGATTTATGAGGTTTTCTTTCCTTCACATTTTATTCTAGAAGTTTTCAAGCATATGGCAAAGTTGCAAGAATTTTCCATGAACCTCAGGCACCTAGATTTTCAGTGCTGATTTGCCCAGCTTACTTCTCAGGAGGCATTCTTGGTGCTTCTTCAGCTTCATCTCTGAGTCATCTCACAGACCATCACAGGGCTTGTGATTAGCTGAGTCACATCGGTAGATGCTGATCATTCCCTATGCCTTAGGCAGGGATAAGTATGAGCAACTAATCAAGCGCAGAATCTAAAGAAGAAAACAAAGTCTTGGATGTTGTGCATGTCATTACTGGTAAACCCTCCTTGCATACTTACGATCAGCATTCACCTGATGGCAAAAGTTTTGAAAAGATATCAAGGTTAAAACATTTGCCCATCAAGCTAAAGATTTCTGAGAATCATTTTTTCCCTTAATTTCACCCTTTCCCTAGCTTTTCACCCACACTGGGTAATGGAGTCGGATGGGACTCACATGGTAGATAAAGGCACATTTATTCTCACATGCACTGGCCGAGTGATCCCAAATGCACTTGCACTTTCATTCCAGTAATATTCTCTCCTGCAGCAGCTATTTGAACTTGGATTTATAAACATCTCAACCTTCCTCTCTATAGAAAACCATCATCAACCTCATGGAAGTGCCTGGACCTAGTGCAAGGATGATGCTCACCATGAACAACATCTGTGACCTCCATTGCCTGCCCTTCAATGCAGTAACTGGTAAGGTGTAAACAAGCATTGATAAGGGCTAAAATGTGTCTCCCGAAAAAGATGTGTCACAGTCTTAACCCTTAGTACCTCAGAATGTGCCTTATTTGGAAATGATGTCTGTGTAGATTTCACCATGTTAAGATGAGGTCATTAGAGTGAGCTCTAATTCAATACAACCTATGTCCTTATAAAAGGGGAAATTTGAACATAAAGACAGACACACACATAGGGCAAATGCCATGTGAAGATGAAAGCAGAAATCAGGTGACGCCGTATCTGATAATAACTGCTTTGTTACCCTTTGGTATTTGAATGTGGCTTGTGTCTGTTGCATTTGCATATGTTGCACATGTGGATATGCAATATTTTTCACAAGGATAATAAGTCAGTCCCACAGGATACAGTGTGTAGTGGATAAGCAGATCATGGTAAGAAATTCTGCATTCTTCCTTTCAACTTGGCAGTGTCACTATTCGTTTCTTCTTACAGTGTATGTGCAGGTTCACATAGGAAGTAAGAGTCTACATATTATTTTAATAGATAATGCTTCACCAAAAATCTTTTGGGGGACAGTAGAATTTAATTCCCAGTTTTTCCCTACCCCTAAGCCTTAGAGTCAAGGGAATGGGAACAATTGTAATGACCATTTCTTCAGAACTGGAAGGCCTCATGGATTTTAATGATTGCCAGGCATTTCAGAGGAATCACAGTCCCTCTAGGGTGGCCCAGGTATGTTGGGTTCTTTCTTCATTCCTTTGACCAAAACTGCAATTACTGTTCAGTCTCTCTCCTCCTACTTCCTATACCATCAAGTACCGGAATTTTATTTGAAGTCATTTGTTCATGAAGCAGGAAGTGGCCCTAACTCCATGAGGTGCCCTAAGATGGCCAGTCTGACTGTGGCCCAGCCAGCAGCAGAGCAGGTTGCTACACGTGTGGACCCCATTCCAGCAGCTGTCACAATGGGGACATGCCCTAGGGGCAGCTAGGGCTTGTGGACTTCAGAGCTAAGACTGCATACAGGGAGCCCTTCATCCCCAAATGTTACAGAATTCACTGAGCTTCTGTCCATTTTTCTTTAACACTGGAGATAAGTCCAGTAATTATTTATCTGTATGTCTTTTTTGATTGGATATAAAAGTATATTCCACTTGTGTGTGTATGTGTGTACACACATGTTCTATCTTTAAAAATAGAAATAAGTTCAACATTTTGCTTTTGATCCCCATGTGATTGTTATCAACACATTTATCTTACTTATTCAACCAGGTATCCAGCAGAGGGCCAGGCATGGTGAAGGATATAAAAGAATAAGGAATGTTCTCTGCCTTAAAGGCAGATTTTTGTTAACTGAATAAACACAACTAAGGTTCCCGTCACACTCAAAGTACAATTACTGCCAACCTACGGTAAGTACTGTATAGAAGTATTTGAATTTAGTACGAGCCAGAAGGAAAAAGTTGGCTTGATTTCAACAGTCAGTACAAGTTCTATCAAGGACAACAGTTGTTAACTATCTTGAAAGAGAAAATTATAAACATAGGCTGAGGGGCAGGATCTGACATACTGTATGTGCAGAACACAGAAACAAAGACATGGAAATGGGACTGGGCATGATCAGTGTTGGGGGAATTAATATGTCTGATCTGAGAAGGCTGTAGTCCCAAATGGAGGCAAGCAAGAACAGGTCCCTCACAGACAGATGTTTTTCTCTTTTTCTTTCATTCTTTTTATTCCTTCTTTCCTTTAATAAATATTGACTGAAAATCTGTTAGGTGCCTGGAACTTTTCTAACTATTGGGGATAAGAGATAGCATCTGCTGATTATGGAGTCTCCATTCTAGCCAGGCAGACAAACCAGAAGGCTGATAGCAAAAAGGAATGGTTCAAGGACATGTGGAACAAAGTCTGGAATTTCGAAAAAATTCCAAAGGAGAAATTATCTGGAATTGGCAACAAGGATCAAGAAACAGCTGCTGCATTTTCAGGCTCAGAGGTACACAGGGTGTGGGAGAAACCACCCCCACTGGAGAGGGGTGCACAAGAATCAATGTTCTGAGGGGAAAGAAACTCTCAATTAGATCTAGAAAATGAAGTGCGTATCTTGAGAAGAGGTCAAAGACACAACGTGCTTTACTGATGACAGTGATTTATAAAGCTTCAGGTAGAAGTGTTTGGAGATAACAAAGGGTGAGAAGTGGGATCAACCTCATTGTGTTGAACCAAACAGGAAAGAAGTGTTCATGTGTGTGTGGTGGGAATGGTAGGGGGGTGGTTGCACTAGTAAGTTCAAACTTGGTTTATGTAAAGGAAATCTCACTGTGGGACAGTTGTATTCCTTTAATGTGCCTTTCGCTCTTTATCCTTTTGCAGAAAGATTGGCTCTCCAATAACTTCTAGGATGGTGTCTGTTTCCCTCTATCATTCACTGCCACACTTTCATCATTAGCTTTCTGCCAGACCAGAGCTGCCAGCAGTAGAAGCTCCATTCTGTATTCCTTCTGTCCTGCTAGCATGAATTTCTCTCTCCTCTTTGGGACTCCCCTCAGACTCTGGAAGCTTTTCTTCATCCATTAAAAACTCCACCCAAGATGCATCTAAAAGACCGATACTAGTCAGAAGTCATACTGCCTCATGACACTGGAAACAAGTTCCAGAACCTTCCAGTCCTAATCAGCAGTTTCCCCAAGCTTTTTACTTGCTAATGCTTCTGGATTGCTGAGAGTGGATTATTATTTGGCAAAAGTTAAAGTACAGGCCCCAAAATAGGAGTTAGTTTCAGGTACTGAACTCTAAGCTACTCATCCATTTGACACTTAAGTTATATCCCCAAGCAGGAGGCTTGTACTGAGTTACCTACAAAACAGAAATGTCTGTTATTTTCAGACCATTATATATACTTACCCGGTCCTCATAACGTCCAGTGAATAGAGAGAGATAGACACTGAAGTCAGGGAGTCAAGTCACATTCACAGAGCACCACAGGTAGATTTATTGTAAAGCTAATGAAGGTTAAACACCAGAGGTCTTGCCTTGAACCATTTCCTTTTAAGATCCTGGAATGGAAAAATATGTTCACATGGTCATAAGTTTCTATAAAATGCATAAGAGTAAGACATAGTCATCACAATCAGTGATTAAATCACAACTGGTAAAAGTCACCATTCTTGTCCACTCCAATTTTCCCTCCATCAGATTTCTCTTCATGTTAGATGTCCTTGAGCATTTTTAGGATCCAGCTAAGGAAAAGCTGAGGTGGTGATATATGCAGTTTAATTTTTATAAGATCCATGTATGTGGTCCAAAGTCACTCATGAGTATAGGTAGATTATTGCAAGCCTGTTTGGTGTAGGACTGGCTTTGAGGCATGGACTCCCCAACCACCTGCACACACACACGCTCACACACACACCATGCCAACTCATCTGGCTTCTACACAAAGACTGTGGGGCTACAGATTGTCCTATAGCATCTGACACTGGAGGTATGTGGGAGAGGAACATGTTTTCACATATGGAGACTGGGATAGTCCCAGTCTCCATAGATAATAATAAAGAATCATTATCTTTTGAAGAGACAGTTGAAGAGTCAGCAGCCAAAACATGTTGGAAAAAGAGAATTATAGAAATGAGTCAGGGTAATAAAAATATTGTGTAGTCTTTATAGATTTTGTAATATATATGGCATTTGCCAGCTTTTGAAAATTTGTAGTTCTTAGTATTTCTTTTCTCATTAGATACTCACGTTCATATCTAATTTTGTATTTCTGTTTCTAGTCTTTGCTTACAGAAGACCTTTGCCAAGTTGTATAAGCCCTCAAAATACTTGTAAAGAAACTAAATATGCTAAGTCTTGGTTAGGTAAAGCTTGCAACCTCTCAGATCTATCCAGCCCATTTATATAGTGACAGAATCAGAAGTTACAGTAGAGAATCTGCCCAGTGGTAATTTCCACTAAGAGCAGGTTTTATTAATTTTTTTCCTAATGACTTATCCATACTGAGCATTTTGATACTGTGAGAAAACTGAGCAATTCCCCTTTCCCACCCCCAAATTTCCACCCCAGTAGTTTTCCTTTTCACACATGTCCCTTCACTTCCTGATTCTTGTTTGGGCTTGAAGCAAAGGTACCTGAATCCAGCCAGAAATGCTGTCATTACAATAGTTTTGGCCCAGCAGGCAGGAAATACCAGTGACCTCATGTGAGCTGCTCCCCAGTGAAGAGCCGACCTAAATGCATAAATGTGGGGCTCTTGCATAATTCAGATGATGCTCAGATAAGATCCGAACATTTAGAAACACCTTTCCTCTTAATCCTTCGGGGCCTGCTGGGTAGGAATGGATTCCCCACCGTAAAATGCTAAAATAAGGAACTATAATAACTTTTTGTTTAGTGCAAGTCCCTCAGAAGTAACAAATTACATTTCTATTGGGAATATTGTTCCAACTATAATTTTAAGTGTCAAACAGACTGAAAAAATGAACAAGATTGCCAACAAATCCAGAGATTTGGTGTTATTTCTTGAGAAAAGGTTTCATTGTCCAGCCCTTTCACAATTGAGTATGTTCACTTCTATCAGGCTCCAAGGTAAAACAAAACAGAGTTCCTTTACCTGGTGCATTATGAGAAAGAAATCAAGAAATGAAGACAGAGATTACCTATGCGAATTATTTTATCCTATAAAGACCATAAGCCAATTCCTAAACACATACTACAACACGTACAACATCTGATGATCCTATACATCTTTCTTTCAGTGAAAAATGTTACTAACAAATTGATGTTACCAATATCTGGGTTATGAAGTTTGAAACTGAATCCTGCTCTTCAATAGTACCTTAAATCCTTGATTTGAGTGTTCATAATAATCTCTCCTACCTTGGGCAATTTTGAAATTTTTATTGTTGTTTAAAAGATTTCATGTAATGGTTTTGTAGTCCTATTTACTATGCTAGTAATAGCATTTGGATGAAACAAACATTTTAGAATTTTCATTTGCCTTGTTGTGACCTGCCTGATGAATCACCTAACCCATGGTTTCCCAGCACTGATACAAAGCTGTTTTTCCCCCATTAATTGGAGAACGCTGTTTACACTGATTCAAATACATGTCTGGGCTGGGCTGTTTGAATTTCTTTGGAAAAGAGCACTTAAAGCTCTTCTAGCAAACTATAGCTAGCTTGCTCTCTCCCTGAAGTCTAAATGGTAGGGGATGGTTTGGCATGAGATTTTCAAAACAACCCCCTCTGCAGGAGGCCTGAGTTTTTTCTTGGTATGGTTGGTTTTGAGCATATTTCCATGACTTCTATTTGCTTAGCTCCCAGATATTTTGGTGTTGATGCATCACCTGTTTTCGGACAGCCACAAAAGAGACAGTGGGACTGACTGGGCGGAAGGATGCTTGTGGATGGAAGAGACCCAGCTATTGTACATCCCCTGCAAAGTTCTTCACACAGAGCAAGAGCTAAGGTCTGTGTCTGTCAATAGATGATTAAATAAATGAATGAGAACACTAAAGAATGAACAGAAACAGGATATGCAATTAAACTTTATGGGGAGTGGGGTCCTGCCAACCCAAGAGGTTCCCTTAGACAAGAGCCTGCTAATTCTAATGGCATCTTGGTTCGATGTGTTTCTTGGCTCTGATCGGGCCCCACCAAAAAAAAAAACAGATCAGAGGTGAAGAAGGACATGCTTCTCCTTCATTGTATTACTGCCAAATTAAAATGAATATCACTGACCATTAATTCCACTGAAATCTGTATTATCTGTTTTATAAATTATTCTTGCCCTCACCACTCTTCCATCACTCACCCACTACCTACCTTACAGCCTTTTGACTATTCAGTTCCATCTCCTTCCAAAGCATTAGGGAGGAGTCTTAGAGCCAGTTTTTCTCTTAATTGGAAACTCTTAGGAAAATGAGACCAGGAAATGGGGTGGGAGAAATGGTAAAGGGAAGAGGTTGAAAAGCACTTGTGAAGTGGCTGTGGATTTCAGGTTATCAATAGAACAATTCTCTCCAGAGGCCAGGTTAATCAGAACAGGAAAGGTAAGGCAAAAACAACTCAATTGCCTTCTTCAATAGACCTAGAGCTTATCCGTCAGTCAGGCTGAACTTGATCAGAATCCCAGTTCTACTCCAGTAGTTGCACCTATCCACAGGAGAGATGTTCCGAGACCCCCCAGTGGATGCGTGCATGAAACTCCAGATAGCAGTGAACCCTCTATATATGTGTTTTCCTTTAGATCATACCTATGATAAAGTAGTTTATACATTAGGCACAGCAAGAGATTAACAACTACTATAAAAAAATAGAACAATTATAACAATATATCGTGACAAAAGTTATGTGAATGCGGTCTCTCAAGCTGTCTTATTATTGTATTTACCCTCTATCTTGTGATGTGAGATGATGAAACACCTCCATAATTCCGTGAAGTGAGATGAATGTCAGAGGCGTTGTGATGCAGTGTTAGGCTTCCACTGACCTTCTGACCATATGTTGGGAGAATCATCTGCCTCATGACCAGAGCTGACCATGTGTAACTAAAATCACAGAAAGCAAAACTACGGATAAGGGAGGACTACTGTATACCTAAGACTTTTACCTTAGTGATGGGGGAACAGAGGCCAAATGGAATAAAAACAATAACAAATGAACCTCACTGTACTACAAATGAGTAACAAACCACATTGAAGGTGGTGGGAAAGAGAAATATTAACCTGCTGATCTTTGGGAAATAGCATTTTGTCTATATACTGAAAGGTTATGGACAAAAAGAACTGTGCACAAATATACTCAAGTAAACTGTGTCTCTCATAGGTATGAGTTAGCAATTCTGAAACTTTTATGTGTATATTAGGATGGAACAAAAAGATAGCCTATTGTGGATACTGAAAGCAAGGTTTCTCCTTGTCAGAAAATATTTACAAATTAAAAAAGGGAAAGGCTAGGTAGAATGAATCCTATGATGTTGGAACCAGGTATCAATGTGTGTGTGTGTGTGTGTGTGTGCACTTCCATGCATGTGCTCATGAATAGGCTACTTTTAGCAGTGAGGACCCAGAGCTCATCTGAGGTCCTTAGATAGAGGAGGAAAATACGTTTTGTCAGTGTTTTTAAGGGAAGTTAACACCAGGCTCACCCTAACAAATGCTATTCCAAGTGGGACCAGAGAGGGCGTGACCAACCCAAATCACAAAATTGGGGCAGAACTCATAATAGGGGAGGGGAGTGAGAAAAACACCAGTAACAGCTAAGACAAATCCCTGTTCCCAAGGTGTCTCAGTCCAGGAACCATGTTCTAGGTGCTACAAACTCCACTTAACTCCATTTCAACTTGAATAAAATAGTAACAGATCGAAATGCTCAGTTTTAGGATATACTCTTGATCTGTAAGATTTGCATAAAGGCAGAAGTCCTCTTGTTTAAAATTTGGGAAGAAGAACAAACCTAAACTTTCAGACCACTTTCAAGTCATTGTTGAATTAACAATGCCTGATCAAAACAACAAACACAATTGAAGAGCAAATCTCAGGGCTTCTTTACCCAGGCTCAAGAAACTTACAAGCAACCAACTTACTTTCTCCGCAGAATTTTCCCATTGATTAGTCACTTACATGACTTCAATGAAATATTAGTCAAAGCAGTTTGATGCCACGTGGAATGAATCACACTGGTTCCATGAAATCTCAGAGGGGCACTGACAAATAATCCACTTCTCTGTTTCCAAGGACATGGAATGAATCACACTGGTTCCATGAAATCTCAGAGGGGCACTGACAAATAATCCACTTATCCGTTTCCAAGGAAGGATTTACTTATGTGGGTTCAAAAAAGAGAGAAGATGACTAACATTTCACATCAAACCATGACTTGAATCAGAGATTTAGCAGGTACCCAAAGACTTGTGTTGATGGAGAGTGATGGCAGCTGCGACTTCTCTGACCTAGGATTTCCTTGTTTCTGTTTCACCACTGAGTGTATTGTCTACCAGTGTCTTTGAAAAACCACTAAATCTCTAAGTCTACTAAACCTCCTATAAAATGTCTCCATCCTGTAACTTCTCTCTTGATCTAACCAGCAGCCCCAGAAGACCAAGGTTTAAATCAGAAGTCATTCAAGTACCAAATGATTTCCCTCATTTGTGGAGTGTAGCAATGAAGCAAAACTGAAGGAACAAAACAGTCACAGATTCACAGACTCCAAGAAGGGACTAGTGGTTACCAAAGGGGAGGGGTAGGGGAGAGCGGGTGGGAAGGGAGGGAGAAGGGGATTGAGGGGTGTTATGATTAGTACACATGGTGTGGGGGATCATGGGTAGACACTGTTACACAGAGAAGACAAGTGGTGACTCTGTGGCATCTTACTACACTGATGGACAGTGACTTCAATGGGGCATGGGGGGGGACTAGATAATATGGGTGAATGTAGTAACCACAAGGTTTTTCATGTGAAACCTTCATAAGAGTGTATATCAATGATAGCTTAATTTAAAAAAAGAAGAAAAGAAAAAAATATCAGATGTCACTGTGTTTACTCCTCTTGCCTGACTGAGCTGAGAAGTTTACAATAGAAATATAATGAAAATGCAAACGATATAATCATCCATAAATTATAGAGTTAATGGCCTAGTCAGGAGCTAAAATGATTGTGTACATCCCTGTTTAGGATCTCAAAACTGTGGACCTAGAAAGAGCATCACTTTTTACAAAGTTTGTCCTATGGTACAGCTGGGAGTTCAGGTTTTTGAAATGTATTGAATCACTTATTTTCATTGAATAAATTGGCATTCATTGAATATTGAATAATTGCTAAACCTAAAATCTAGGATTTGTTTGTCTGACAAATGTGATTGTGATGTATCAAACTGGGAAAATCAAGACAAATAAAACAGTGGGCTCTGCTCTCAACAGGCTTCTGAACAGAGGGAGGACGTGTAAACCAAATGAACAAATCTAATATGATGAAGTGCGAGAAGATGCAGAAATATCATGCAAAGGGGAGCGTGAACCTTGGGGTGCCCAGGAGTCACAAAGAGAGGGTCCTACAGAAACTGACATCTGAACTGGTTCTAAAAGTGAAATAAGAGGTCTCCAGGCAGCCTTTAGGGCAAAAGAAAGTGGAAGGACAGGAGAGAGAGGGCTTTCTTGGAAGCAAAGAGTACAGCAGGTGCAAATGGAGGTATGAAATAGTATCTTGTGCCACAAAACTCAGTCAGTATTCTTGGCAAGTTAGAGAGGTAAGGTGATAGGAGGCAAACAGGTGCTTGGCACAAGGGGAGCAGAGACTAGGGAGGTCATCAGAGGCCAGGGTCACTGGTATCACACCCACTCTCATGTCCACCCTTGATCTGACAGGCAGTGGGATCCCAAGGAGAGGTTTTCAAGAGACATGGTCAGACTTGTATTTTGGATAGATGTCTCTGGGTAAAAGCAAAATGAGAGAAGCCACGGTGACAGCATATAATGACAACGTTACAGCCTGGTTAGAAATATTTCTCCCCAGTGTTGTGTTAGTCTTCTAAATCATATTTAAGAACACTAGCCTTTCTTTTCTTCCAATCCTTTTTGTCCTATGCCATTCCTAGTGATGTCAGGAGCAGCAATGTGTGAAAGTACTGTGCGAAGTGGGGGGGATGTTAAGACTGCCACGACCAGCCCTCTTCACCTGCTCCTCAGTAGCCCAAATCAACCTTCCATGTAAGTGAAGACATTGTGCTCACTCAGGGCAGCTTCAAGACAAGGCTCTGACGCCAACCTGCCAACCCACCTGGTGCTCTGAGGAGCCACTCTGATACACAGCTTCTGGAGCACCCAGTGAACCCCAGTGGATGACTCACCGCTGATCCTTTGGTTATTCCAGACCTTAGGGGTCTCATAATGTCTTCTTGTGTAAGGCCCCGTGGGAGCTCCAGTGGTCTGTAAATGGCTGAGAGAAGCCTCTGCAGGGAGGGCCCAGGAAACGAGTCTACATTCCTCAGTGATTATTAGAACCATGGCTCTGGAAACTGGCAACAGATGGTTTGGCCATTGGCTAAATTCTCAGTTGAATTTACAACGAGTCTTTTCAGGTACTAGCCACTACTTAGCCAGATTCTGTCTGAAAAGCCAAAAACCTAGAACAGCCCCATAAAATGCAAACAATACTAATGATCATCTGCAAAACCAGAGTGAATTTCCTATAGCGCTGTTAAAAGATAAAATTCATAGCTACTCAAAAACACCTTCCTTTTCTTTTCTACATTTTCAGTGACATTGGTTAGGCACAAGATGATTGTGCTTCAATTTACTTTTTTGAGGCTATATGTACTGTGTACCTGTTTTTCTTTTCTTTCCTTCTTTCTTTTTTAGTTTATTTTTATTTTCAGCTTAGCTGTTACCAAGTGGTAACTGTTCATAAGAAATTAAAACTGCTTTCTTTTTTTGAAAAAATTAGTATCAATTAGGCAGGATAAACAGATATCTCCTTTTTTTTCCTCTCACTCAAAAGGTTGCCAGATTTAACAAATAGGGATACAGAGAGCCCAGTTAAAATGAATTGTAGATAAACTACAAATAGTATTTCAGAAAAAATGCATTCCACAGTCAACAATATTGTAATTACTCTGTATGGTAACAGATGGTAACTGTACTTGGCATTTAGTAATGTATGCAATTATTGAATCACTATATTGTACACCTGAAACCAATGTAACACTGCATATCAACTATACTTCAATAAATACATACATACACACATATATACACACATACCATGTAGTATTTGAGACATGGACACACAAAATTCTTGTTATTTATCTGAACTTCAAATTCAACTAGGGGTTCTTTATGTTAGTTGGCAACTATGCAATAAAACCTGAGTTTTATTTCATAATATTTTGGTTATACTAGGTAGCTTGGAAAAAAAGTCTTCCACCCAGTTTAACAGAATGAAATAGGGAAAGATATCATTTTGTTTAATTAAAATATTTGATGGCAATAGAATGTTATACAGCCATTGCAAAAGACATTTTGTGATAAGTATATCCTACCATGGGAAAATGCACATTATAGGCTAAGTAAAAAGAACAGGACATGCAATTACAAAATAGTCATAAAAGAATAATAGCTAGCCTTTATAGACTCTTAATCAAAACAGGCATGTTCTAACTGCTCTTTGTATTAACTTGTTTAATATTCACAATTTTATGAGATAGGTACTATTATTATCCCCAGTGTAAAGATAAAAAAAACTGAAGTCCCAAAAAGGTTTACTTGACCAACAAATATTATATATTCCCACATATACATATCTGCATATACATTTATATATAAACTTATGTTACCAAAGAGCTACTTTAAGAAAAAAAGACAAGAAGAAAATATAACAAGCTGTAGTGTTCATTACTTGGGGTAAAAATATAGTGATTTCTAAAATCTTTTTTCTTCATTTTCTATATTTCCCATAACAGCATACAATGCTTTTCAAGTAAATCAATAGTACAATTTAAGTGGAAAAATGTATCTTATTAGAAAAACTCTATTAACATATCTCAGTGCCCTTGTTACCTGCCCATGCATATATTATGAAACTAATCTTGGGAATTGTATTGCTCCAAGTTTTATCCCACTCAAGTGTTTCCTGGGCAGACACTGGTCTCTGCCTTTTAAATTGAGGGCCCCTCTGTAATCGATTGACTTATTCAATCCCATGTTCCCAGCAGTTACTACACATTCTGCAGAAGATGAAATAGGAAATGTATCTGCCAAAAATAAATAAATAAATGGAGTCCCTGTGGCTTTTTGTAGACATTCCATTGGATGGAGCAGTGCTGGCTTCCCAGCCAGCAACAACAAGTACAAGCAACTTTTACATGCCTCCAACTCATCCCCTCGATGTTCTCTGAAGAATCAGTCCCACCAGAGAACTGCAGACTCATATTATGTAAAATAAGTCAGACAAAGAAAGACAAATACCATAGAGCTCTCTTATATCTGGAATCTTAGAAAAAATAAATAAAGCATGTAGTTACAGAGAAAAGATTAGTTATTGCAAGAGGCAGGGGTTAAGGGGTTAACTGTGTGGATGTGTTTTAGTTTAAATAAACTGAATAAAAATTTAAAACAAGAAGGCAAGGTGAGGGGATCACATTAGCATTGCTGCCCTTGGGGAGAGGTTTCGTCAGCCACGTATCACAGAGACAACTTCAGAAGAGCACAGGGCAGTCTCCAGGCTAACCATGAACTGAGATTATTTAATGGCTCTTATTTCATCACTCGTAAGAAATTTGTTTTTACAGGAGACTGTCACTGGTAAAACATGAGCTTCTGGCTTTTACTTTAAAGAAAAGATGCCAGCTTCTAAGCTCAACCTTTAACTGCCTGATACGTAATGGAAGAGGCTGTTAGCGTAGTGAACAAGCCAGAACAGAGCCTTGGAAGCCAACTGTTCTCTCTTCCTCCCATGGAAAGTTCACTAGGAGGTGTGGTTGGCAGCCAAGCAGAGGATGCAAATGGGAGAAGACTTCCCTTTCCTTCAGGCTCACAGCAAACTATGTTGTCTGGGTACGTCTCAGAGAGATGCTACAAAGATGCTTCAGCCTCAAACGAGAGTGAGTCATGGTTCGTACAGCTCAATGGCACTGCCAACCTGCCTCTGCTCTCCCTCACAGTTTTTGTTTTCTTGGTATGATAATTAGTTGTTGGCATTAGGAACGTGTTTTCTGAGAAAAAAATAAATGTGGGCACCTGTTATTTCTCGAATGAGTGTTCCATGCATCCTATTGAGGTAAGCTGTCCAAGATACTGACCAATATGTAGTTACCGAACTCAGCATGCCGCTGCCTTTGGGTTATGTTTTTACTCATCCAAAATAAGGAACGTGATTTCCAACTATTCCCTTCTTCCTTGTGCTGAGATAAACAGAGAACAAACTGTTCAGGAAAAGCAGGAGTTCCACAGTTACCAAAAATGTGAAAGTCGTCACCTAGTAGTTCTTAACCTCCCACTACACATTAGAATCACCTGGGGAGCTTTTTAAACGATGACTTGCTGGGGCCCAACAGAATCTCTTGGGAGTGGGGTCAGCCAGGGCACTGGTGTTCTTTCAAAGTTCCTCAAAGTTTTTCTAATTGAGAGTCAAGGGTGAGAATCACTGATCTCATCCATCACAACTCTTCTGAATGAAACAGACCCAGACAGGCTGACGACTGCCCCACAGTCCCATAGCTTGTTAGGTAGTGTGCCCTTATCTGCCTGTCTTATAGACTGTGAAATCTTTGACCACCTGACCCATACTGAAGATGTAAATCCACAGTGCCTACCACGATAAACGTTTGATGAGGGCAGAAAGCCAAGAAGGAAAGGGGGGGCCAGGACCTGTCCTCCCCTTTGACTCATGGCCTCTCATGGGCTTCTCATTAGAAAAATCATTATTAAGATAAATTTTTTAGACCCAAAACTAAGTCATTAAATGTCAGATTCCTCAAAACTTATGACCCATTCTTTTCTGGTAAAATTCTATGAGTCAGATTGCCCCCAAAATCCCAAGTCAAATGACTTTACCCTAATTAATCCAACTGTTTCAAGCTAAGTGTTTGACCTTGTTCAATACCCCATGTCTCTAAATTCTCATTTTGTGGAGTCTCATTTATTTCCCTGCTTAAACTTGACACTTTGCAATTAATAGGCTGCCCAAAATGCACGTTTTCCTTCAGTAACAAGACTCCAGAGTGAAGAGAAGAATTACGGTAAGTCTGCTGTGACTAGGGAGGCGTAGGCCTGAGAGTCGCTGAGGCCTCAGCGCGCAGTTGCAGAGCGTTCTGAGGCTTTACTGAATCTATCCACTGTCAGCATACACCTTTCATCGGCCGGTCAGGTAAAATTCAAGGGAAATCTAGCCCTTGTGGTTTGGTGAAAGGGTTCAGAACTAGGGCACAGATGGAGCTGCCTGAGAACTGTGCAGCTGGTCTCGTGGAGCCGGGCTCAGGTCCTCACCTTCCCAACAAGAGTGCACAGCAACCAGCTTTCCAAATGCCTGCACCTCCACATTGCATTCCTTTGCTGAGGGTGTTCTCTGAACCCCAAAGCCCACTTTGCCCTCCCAGGAGACAGCCTGGAAATGCCAAGAGAATGAATTTCTCTCCCAACTCCCACTGCAGCCTTCAACCCCACACTGACAGGAATTGGGGTTCCCAGCTCCCATTCCACTCAGGTGCAGTAACTCTAAGGCATGTGTTGAGTTTCTCCCAGCTTAAGGTCCAGTTGCCCAGCTGTTGCTTGGCTTGCCAACATACCTTTTATTAGGTGCCTTTTCTTCCTGCTCCCTTTCCCGCTTACTTGCTGGTGTTTCCTCAGCTTATCCCCTAATGAAATCCTGTGTCAAGGTCTGATTCTGGGGGAACAGAAAGAAGACAGAGTGACTTTGTCAGTTTATAGTCATTTGATTTTAGGAGATCCATGTAACCTCTCTGAGAGTCACTGTCCTCAAGCATAAAATAAGGAAAGGATTTTGAAGTCCCACTTGGTCTTAGAAAAGGGCTTCTTCGTGTGGCTGCCAACGCCCTCCCTGACCCAGCCTCGTCTCCCCCCACCTTCACTCCTCACTGCTGAGTGTTGCCCCTCCCCTATGCTCCTCTCGAGCCACAAGGAGTTCCTTTGAATTCTTCCAAGTGCCCTGCTCCCATGTACCTTTGGGGCTCTCACTCACGCTGTCCCTCTGCCCGTAGTACTCTTGCCCCTTCTGTTTATTCGGCTCACTCTTACGTATCCTCCAGGGCTCAGCCCGAATGTCATGTCTGGTAGGGAAGCCTGTTCTGATGCCCGGTCTAGGATAGGGCTCTTGTTAAGTGCTACCATTCAGAGTGTCCCTATCCTCATGTTCTATATGCTTTACAGTAATTCCCATTTACTTCCCCAAGTCCACCTCGCTCCCAACCACCATCATCACTGGCCTTTATGCTCCTTGTCAGAACACCAATCTCTCTTGCTCCCTATGCATCCGTGATATCCAACCCAATACTCACACATAGGAAGTACTTAAAAAACAATTTTTGAGAAAAATGCATGCTTACTGATTAAGCATTAGAGTTGGTGAGTTAGAGAATTTTGGAATAGGAATTAAAATAAAGCCTCCCAACCAGAGAGTCAGGGCTCTACCCCAGATAGTTTGTAACCAAGATACAGCTTTCTCCCCAGCCCCTGTACTTGCAGCCTCAGGGGGTGGGGGGTGGGGGGAGAAGGGTGTGTAAAGGGTGTAGTTCCCTTTAGCTAAAAGCAGTTTTATCTTTCTCTCCTACTGTGGCATCTCATTATTATTATTTTTTTTATTAAGGTATCATTGACATACACTCTTATGAAGGTTTCACAAGAAAAACAATGTGATTATTACATTCACCCTTATTATCAAGTCCCTCCCCACACCCCATGGCAGCCACTGTCGATCAATGTAGTAAGATGCCATAGAGTCCCTATTTGTCTTCTCTGAGCTACACTGTCTTCCCCATGACCCGACACACACCAATGCACCAATCATGATACCCCACAATCCCCTTCTCCCTCCCTCCCCACCCGCCCTCCCCTTCGGTAACTGCTAGTCCCTTCTTGAAGTCTGTGAGTCTGCTGCTATTTTGTTTCTTCAGTTTTGCTTCATTGTTATACTTACTCCACAAATGAGGGAAATCATTTGGTATTTGTCTTTCTCGGCCTGACTTATTTCACTGAGCATAATACCCTCCAGCTCCATTGATGTTGCTGCAAATGGTAGAAGTTGTTTCTTTCTTATGGCTGAAAAGTATTCCTTTGTGTGTCTGTACCATGTCTTCTTTATCCATTCATCTACTGATGGACACTTAGGTTGCTTCCATATCTTGGCTTTTGTAAATAATGCTGCGATAAACATAGGGGTGCATATGTCTTTTTGAATCTGAGAAGTTGTTTTCTTTGGGTAAATTCCTAGGAGTGGAATTCCCAGGTCAAATGGTATTTCTGTTTTTAGTTTTTTGAGTAACCTCCATACTGCTTTCCACAATGGTTGAACTAGTTTACATTGCCACCAGCAGGGTAGGAGGGTTCCCCTTTCTCCACATCCTCACCAGCATTTGTTGTTATTAGTCTTTTCTATGTTGACCATCCTAATTGCCTATCTTTATTTTTAACATGAATATTTTTAAAGTTGTGTTAAAATACTAGCCCAGTTCTTATAAAAATGTGGAGTTAAAATTTGGAAAAGAAAGGTTAGCAGCAAACACTGAAGATGACCCATGTCTGTAAACAGAAGCCACCATATTTATCAGCTGGTAAGGTCATGCAGCCTCCCTGGGTGTGGGCCTTTCAGACATTCCTTTCCACTTGGTGGTGGGAGGGGCTTTATCTCAAAAATCTCTATATACTCTAGGGATGGGCCCAAGTGCAGAGTCACTACCCACTTTTCCAACCAACCCCTGCCCTAAGTCTGAATTGCTTAGCAAGGGTAGAGCCTACCTTTCTCTCCAGTCTCATCTTCTGCCACATCTTGCCTCACACTTTCCTTGTCTATTTACCTGCAGCCTAAAGTCCTTTGACATCTCTGTACTGTTGCCCCTGCTATTACCCAACCACCGACCCCTCCCCCTCCCTTCCCCACCCTCCGTCACTTATGGGGCCTACTCCTATTCGTCCTCTTGACGCTCTTCTCAAGCGCCTGGAAGGCCTTCTCTGAACTTTCAGATTGGAAGCTCCACTTTTGGTTTCCACCACCTTTTCTTCCAGCACATTTATGTATTGAAAATAGGTTTGCTGTGCCTTCCCTACTCTACCCCCAACAACTTCGTAAACTTTTTGAGGACAGGATCCATGTCTTACTCATCTTTGTCTCTTCAATGCCAAGCACGGTGCTGCTATCAAACAGGCATTCAGTGAATGTTTGCCCAAATATACTGAACAGAATGATTATTTTTGGTGTATAATCTAGCTATTGTCTGCCTAATACTAGGCACACTTTAAATAAAATGCTGATAATTGGTTTACTACCAAATCATAAGAAAGAAGTCTTTGCCACGTGTAATTTAAGTACTATGCAGTAAATATGCACAGATTGGAAAAAGGAAATGTCTTGGCTTAAAAAAAACAGTATCTATAACGTGCACAAGTCTGTCACTCTGAGTGCCATGATCACAGACAACAGTTCTGATGAGAAGCACTTGTGCAAAGGGAGAGTGTTCAGGCATGGAACTTCGAATAATAATTTACTATTCCTTAGGTTTCTCACAGGTGCCAGTGTGTGGCAAATACGACTGTTCCTGGATATTCCTAAATCCACTTTCTATTTTAATAAAACTTAATAGGAGTAGTCCTTTATTAAGATGAATGAAATCACTGAAATTTATTTCCAAGGGAGGAGTTATCCAAGAAGCCTGGCTCCACTTCCACCCTGGCACCTACCCTGAGTCCAGCAGGTCGGTGTGCCCACGCCTGGGTCCAGGAAAGAGCGGGAACACAGGCAAAGGAGCCAGCAGCAGGGTGCACGCCCCTGGGGGCCAGAGGCCACTGCACCACTGCCTGGGTCCCAGGCTTTCAGCGAGCTGGGTGTCTCCCGAGGTCAGGTTTCTGGGGCTCCAGCTGGTTTGGATCTTTGGCACACTCCCCACATGCCTTGCAAACCATTATAGCTGCTCTTTATTGATCTGTTGTCAGATGATATGCTTCACGTTTGCATAATGCCTACCCTCCTCCCACAAGTGGAGTAACTGAAATAATTTTTTAAATAATTTTCCTAAAGCTGGCGAGTAGTAGTAGTCATGGGGTTAACACCTGGGGATCCTGTCTGTACTCATGATGATCAATGTATTAAAACTGGGATAATACTTGTAGCCTCTAGGTTATTCACATGTATCAGCTCATTTTATCCCACAAAATCCCGTTTAAGAAAAAGGTATCTTCCTCTGGAGGAAATGAGGCAGAGAGATTAACTGAAGGATGGAGAAATGTACCACCAGTGACCATGTAATGCAGGTGGGGAAGAAGTCTTTCTCCTGTGTTCTGACTCAGAACTCTGCCCATCCCTTACATGCACACGCATACATACACATGCAAAGAAATGCTTCACTTCTGGGGAAAAAAGAGACAGGTGGGAAAAGAACTTTTGGTGAACCAGCATGTAATTTACTTAACACAGGTTCTTCATAAATATGCCAGGCACCATGAGAAATAAATTGTAAGATAACTTACTACTGATAATTTAACTACAAGCTAAGAAGACCCCAAAATGGGCTATTAGACCCCCAAATGGGCTCACAGTAAGGATGCCTGAGTTCTGCCCTGGTTTCTTTCTACTTTGTTATAAAGTATAGACCGCAATTATGAAAAACCAAATATGGTCAGAATTTTCACTGCACAAATAAAAGGATTCAAACAGAATTCCCTGCTAGCACCAGGAATGTGACTTCAAAATGAAGACTAATTTTCGCTTACTGTGGAGTAAGACATGAAGTCTTCAGGTATCTGAAGATCTCAAATGTCCAATTAGTCTGAAGACCCAACTATTATTGCACTGTAGTAGAGGGAGTGAGGCTGAGTACAGAGTTTGAAGATAGCTCTTGTAAAAAAGAGCTATTGGTCTCAGGAGACCCACCAAGGGACTGAAGTGCATAAAGGTTGAATAAACCCTGCAATCAGGGTTGCCTTTGTCCATGGAACAACGGGGGACCCAGTTGCCCCAGTGTGGGAGGTCTACTTTTTGGATTAATACCACACTGATTAATGATGCCAGTTAAAAGGGAAAGCATGTTGAGTGCTGACTTCCATGAAAGATGCAACTTTATATTAATCTAATAAGGGACTTAGGGAAGGGGGCATGATTCTGAAAAGTGTTTTCTTGCTGTTCTGATAGTTAAGGATTGTGTTAGAATGAAGTCAGGCCTTAACAATTTCTGTTTTAATTTGTCAAGAGGCATCATGCATGGTAGTCACTGACTGACCATCACCACCAACTTCCTAGGTACCAGTGGCACACCCCCTCCAGTATCAGAGAAGCTTCCAATCCTGCTGGAATGACTTCATATTCTATTTCCAAACAAAAACATAATTCTGTGCAATATAGAAAAATTGAGTCAATATTTAGCTTTAGCATCTTCTGGCAGTAGATAATTTTAAACATAGAGTGGATGTCAACCTTGACCAAAGTCTCATCATGTGTCATTCATTGTTATAAATCTATCAGAGTCATTGAAGTTCTGGAAAATTCAGCTTGCTGATCACAACAGCCTTCATGTACCATAAACAAGTTCAGACACTTTGTCCTTGATGATACCCATCCGGGAACAAGCACCCCAGTTCCCACATGGCTCGCTCCACAGGCCCTCCCCACAGGCCTTCATTCAAAGGCACCTTCCCTCCTGTAACCCTGACCCTTCTCATTCCCCTCTCCCATTCTCTTTTGCTCCATGATCTACTTTAATTTTTGCTTATTTATTTTGTTTCCTATCTATCTGCCCCCCACTAAAATATAAGCCTCATAAGACTAGGGTTTTTCTCTTTTTTCCCTACTGCTAAAATCCCTGCTCTTACATGAATTTCTGGTACATAGTAGTCACTCAGTAAATATGTGTTAGATGGATGTATGGACAAATGGGTGATGGATGGGTGGATATAAACTTCTTCAGTCGGCTGGAATCTGACCCAGAGAGTGCAGTTCCAGGAGTGAATGAAGCACAAGCTGATCTCTCAGGTTTTCTTTCTCTGCTTTTGGCCATTGTTAAGTCATCTGCCATACAAGCCAACTCCATCATTTCAGTCCTGAAACTCTGTGTTGATCATATCACTAAATGGTAATTTCTTCGCTTATTCGGGACAACCATGTAGCAATAATCCTTTGAGACAATCCAGAAGGATAATGTTTTATGATTTGGTTAAAAAAAGGGATTAAAGTGGTTACTGAAGATGATTCTATGGTGATATTTCAGTTTTTATATGATTGAACGTAGTGTCTGCATCACAGGACAAACACTTTGTATAGATTAAGAGTCCAGTTGTCAGTGGTACTCTTTTTGCATTTAAGAACTGCTTAAATCTTCCTCTTCTGAAAACTTAGATGTTACTTCTTATACCTGTTTTTTTCTGTATGTATTAGGGGCACTGAGACCATCCATGTCCTCACTGAAAGGGGAATGTCTGATCGGTTCTGTTGAGTCCTGCTTTGACCCAAGTGGCCGGAATGACACCCCTCCTCTTCATAAGATGTCCATGCCCCCTCACTTCTGTTGGAGTTGATGTAGAAAATGGAATTCAGTACCTAAAGATGGAGGGTAATCAGTCCACAGGCAATGCTCAGGAGGGGAAAGAGTAAGCCATCATTCAAAGGCTCCCTGTGGTCCCCATTAGAACATAGCCTGCACCAAATCTGCTTCTGCTCAGCAACCTGTCCTGGAGGTGGGAGGTCCTTCCCCTGCCTCCTGCACCATTCTTCTTCTCCACTTTCCAGTTTCTATGATCTTTGACTCTTCTACTCTCCCTTCTCCAGATCCAGTTTTATTTGAAGAGTAAAATCCCCACATCCTTTATTCTGAGATCCACCTCTTGCTTGAGACCTGCTTGCTCCATTCCAGTAGGTGCCAGTTATTCCCTCCTTAGAACCACCCGTCTAGACCACTCCTTTGTCTCTCCTGATTACACTCAGCCCTGCTATTATTTTTGTTTTGTTGTCTTTTAAGTAAAGTTTGATTTATCTAAGCTGATCACCTCTTTCAGAGCAAGGAAAAGTCCTAAAAAATATTTTACAAGTTACTATGCCTTACACACAGTAGGCATTCAGTAAAAATCTGCTGATGTGTTGGTCAAGCCCTAGTCTGGAAGCATCTGTGAGATATGATTGGATGAAACAGGAGGAAAACTAGTTGTCATGAAATGGTGTTCTGAAGCTCTGAGGAGGGAAACTCCAGTCCTGAGTATCATCACCAGAAGTCCTAATACAAAACACAAGGTAGAAATCTCACATCCCAAAGAAACAACATGACAAAATGCTAGAGGGACATTTATATTGCAGATGATAATAATAAATATTTAACTATTAACTATGTTCCAGATACCATCCTAGGTCCTTCACCTGCATGAACTTAATCTTCACAATAACTAGTCCATAGGATCTACATTCACAGAGAAGACATTTGTGATGACATAAGAGGCTGGGCTCAATATGAAAGAGCAATATAGAAATTGAAAAAGATTAAGTTTTTCAGTTAGTGTCATTTTCCCATGAAAAGTCTTTAAACTCATCCTAGGGAAGCAGCATATTGCATAATATTAAGGTATTTGCATTTTTTTTGTAGCAATCTAAAGCTCTCCATTACCAAGGAAAAGGATTTCCGCTCAATTAGATAACGAAGTAGAGGATTATGCAGTTTGAGTCCCAAGATGTAAAAGACTTGAAGAGGTTGTGTGTAGGGAAAACCAACTGAAGACAAGAAGAGCTGTTCTGTGATATCAGTTAGCTGTGGTGGTGTCCCTTAGGAGCTGTCAAGTATTTCCCTCCCTTAGTGCCTTCCCATGGCTGTCCAGAATGGTACAGCTCATTTCCAGTAGAAATGGATCATGAATCCTCAAAATTGGAAGTGGCGACTGAGCCTAGAGGATTTCAGTCAATGCGTTGCACATGGTCAGATGTCCACACTGTGTTTACTTAGAATGTAAATTAAGTTCCTGAGCTGGGACAAGCCAGTGGAGAGATAGCAAGCTGAATCTGTTATGGTAAGCAAAAGTAAAACACAGTGTCTTCTCAGAAAACATTAAAGATGGAAATTTGGGAAGCAAAAGTGATATCGTTATTATTGGTTATTAAATATTATTTAATCTGACTTTGTCCAGAAAATTTGAATTTATGGAGTTATAAGACTCAATGGAAGAAGAAAAAGCTGAAGGAAGTGTTAATTTCTCAACCTGGTTTGGTTTTTCTTTTTAGACACAGGGCAAATAAAATAACCTCTCAGTGGTTCATTTCATTCTCTACTTAAACACAGTCATGCATTTACAGTCAGTCAGTTTTGGTGTTGTTTTCTGAATGAGATTTTGCTTATTTGATCATTGTTAAAAACATGGATTCATTAGGACAAGGCTGCTGCCCCCAAATCCATATGAGCCCCTTTGCCTTTACTGTCACTTATTGTACTCTAATATATTCACACTGCTTGTTGCAAGGTGGTCCAGAGAAAGGGTGTGAAGAGAGCAGCTTGTAGTTGATGCTTGATAAACAGTTGTGGAGTGAGTGCTGGTTGAAATCACAGCCTCAAATGTTACTTAAGCAGCTGTTTCAATAAATGCTGTCCGTTTTTAGTAAAATTTGGTTCTTCCCTATTGTATAATATGTCTGCAGACAAAACAATGGAAGTTGAATGGTACTAAAACTAGTTGTTTGCATGTGTAATTGATATGAATTGTTCCCTCACACTTAAGTTATATAAATGTCACCATCTGTGGGATATTGATTAGTTTCACACACACACACACACACACACACACACACACACACACACACGTCTAGGGGGCATCTCACCCCTGGCTACACTATGGGGCAAAACTGCCCAGCCTGCCCTGTCCAGGAACCCAGACTTGAGAGACCCACCAATCTCTTTCTTCCTCTGTGGTGGAGAACTAGAAATAAAAAGTTGTTATATATCCCCTGAGGCAACAAAGAACCTAGGAAGGCTAGATCCAGCCTATAGATTTTTTTTTTTTGGGTCTTTGAGAGAGTTTTCTAAATTAGGAAAATTTTACATGAATGGGTGGTTTTTGAGCTTCTCTAGAACATCAGAAGATCTGCCATGGCTGGGCTGACATTTCCATGTGACAATAATCAGCAACAGGTGATTAGAAGCCACGTTTCCAAAGAGCCCCATTCAGCTGAGGTCCTGAAGGGGCCCAGTTCTCTCATTCATTTCCTTTGCCCACATACTTCTTAACAAATTTTAAGTTTTTGATCCTGCCTAAAATTGGGGGTGAGAGTGGGAGTGTTCCCTTTGTAACATGTGGGAAAGCCAAACATACCAATTAATTAGTCAACAGGATTCTGGTTTAGCTCCGAGCATACTGACACTCACAACTTCCCTTCCTGCCTTGCGCGCTGTGTGCTCTTTGGTAGCGAGTGGTTTCAGTGAGAACCTCCTCTATCAACGTTTCCAGGTAAAAACAATAATAGCCAAGACTTACTGACGTGTAGCATGCCATTCATTCTGTTAACAGTTTACACATATCTTTTAAAGACTGTAAGAACTCAGGGACACAGGTACGACTATTATCTGTACTTTAAAGATGGGGAACAAGCTTAGAAGGCTTAAGGTCTGTGTCCCAAGTCACAGAGCTAAGATGCAGTGGAGACATTCAAACCCAGGCATCATTACTCCTAGCCATCTGGCCACACTGCCTCTAGTACAGAACTGCACTGTGTGCTTATTATCCTGGTATTGATTTAAATATGCATATTGAATCCTTGAGATGAAGGGGTGAAACTCATCTCCTTTATTTAGACTCTCTCCCCTTCCTCATCCAAGCAGGGGTAATATACACCTAGTAGACTAAATAAATACAGCTTAGAATATAGACACTTACAAAGAGAGGGGAAGTTTTGTCTTAGGTCCTTTCTTTTTCCTTAAGATTTCATGTTTGTGCACCATCTAGAATACCTTGCAATAAAACATGCATTTATCTTACATTTTAAAAGCCTTTCAATGGTCCATTTCATTATAAAAATAGCACACACTGGGTAAAAATAAGAGTACCCACTTTAAGTATACTTTAAGCTTTCCCAGAAAAGCTAAAGTATTGGTACTCTGTTCAGCCAGAGCTGAGAAAGAATTCTAGGCAGAACTCTCTAGTAAAACCCTATATTAAAAATTAAAAATAGAAATGTAAAATGATAGGCTAGATAAGTAATAAGTATTTTTAAATTATAAATAAACAGCATTTTAGAAGAACATATTGGTCTTCCCCTGCCCTATTCAATAGCTTCTGCCCAGATGTCAAGTCTGCACTTCAACGACAAGATAGTGTGGAAAAAAAAGCCAAATCAAATGAGAAATCCTGTCACTAAAATGTGTTTAGCCATTTCAGTGTCTAACCTTTCACAATTCCAATGATTTTCAGATGCACAGAACTTTACAAAGCAGCCAGCTTTTTTTCAGAGTATTATATTTTTAACAAAATGGTTTTTCCTATTCTATCTGGAAAACTCATTCCACTCCTTTTAGATCTCTTTACTTCAGGAATGAATGGAAAGTTTCATGAAAACTTGTGATGCAAATTCAATTAAATTCTTAATCACTACCAAAATCCTGTTTGGAGGAGCTGATCTCTTTTGAGTAAGAAGATTAGTGTAGGGAGAGGTTGCTTGACTGATTTTATGATCAGTAAGAGAAGGCAAAGAAAAAGAAGAGTCACCAGCTAGAATTCCCCACACAAGCTTTGTCACATAGGCTATTATAAAAACAAGCATTGATGTCCGAGAGCTGAGTCTAAAGAAAATGAGTTACAGCCTAAAGAAATGTGACAGATGCCCAGTCCTGAGCCCAGCACCTAAGGAATAATAGGATTGTCAATAATACTTGCTGTTCTTTTGCTTGATGGATGCATTTTACTATATTTTCTGCTCTATTTTGTATAGATTTGATAGATACCTGTGATTGGCTAGAGTCAGAATGGGACTGTCAGTAACTAAGATGTCATTGTGGGCAAGTCTGTCTCTCTCTGGGCCTGGTTTCATCATTTATAGAATGAAGCGCTCAATTAGAAAATCTCTAAGATCTGTTCTAGCTCTATGTTACATTCTACAGTTGTAGGTGCTGGCTGTGGTCAAACACTATTCTTTGTAAATGCACTAACACCAAGCACAACACCTAAAATCAAAGATAAGTGGATGGTAGCTTTCAAAGGACCAAAATGATGTATCTGGTAATGAGATGGTCTGGGTATATTTGGTAAACTATAGGATTTTCAATGTTACTCAACTTTATTGTAATAAGTACAAAACTACAGCAGTTTATTATAAAGAAAAAAGTGAACTGTGTCCACCATCCTCCTGAACGAACTGATTTTAACTACTTGATGTATAGCAATTGTTCATTTCTCTATGCTCACACAAAAATAAGTTGTTTTTCTCTAGGAAACATTAGGATAATACATTTTTTTAACTTGATAATATATTACACAAGTTTTTAGATTCATACTTTTTAATATCTGTACAACAATCTTTACTATGGTTGTATAATGCATTGAATTATGTTTCTATGTTTCTATTTCCCCAAATTCTTGCTATTACAACCAACTTTGCATTAAGTATCCCTATACATAGAGTCTTGCATACTGGTTATGTATATTTTCGAAGGGTTTATTCTTAGAAGTAAGATTACCAAGTTGGTGGATAGGCACATTTTAACTCTGTACAAACATTGCTAAATTATCTTCAAAAATATTCAAACTCCCCCCAACTATATGAGAGTAGAGTCTGGCCTGCTTTGACTACATAATGCCTTTTAAATATTTTCCAGTCTGATAAGTGAAAAATACTATCTTGTCATTTTAAATTGCATTTGCCTAATGACTAGAAATTTGAGCATCTCTACGTATGTTGATTTGCATACATCTTTGTTGTTTTGCATTATGCCTTTACTGATTTGATTTTTATATCCTAGGCATCTTCTCTATTAAGTTGTCTTTTTCTTATAAATGTATAGGAGCTTTATGTATAGAAGTTATATCAACTCTTTGTCACATGGACTGAGTTTTGACAACTTTTCCTACCTATTACTTACTGGATAAGCAATATAATAATATTCACTTTTGAAATTAATTTGGCAATTGAGAGTGCATCAGTACCAAAACTAATTTCACATCACAGAATAACTGAATGAACTGACTGAATGGGCATGAACTATGTGTCAAAATTAGTGTGTTAAAGCCCTAACCCTTAATAGGATGGTGTTTGGAGATGGGTCTTTGGTTGATAATTAGATTAGATGAAGTTGTAAGAGTGGGACCATCATAATGAGATTAGCATTCTTGTAAGAAGAGACCAGAAAGCTTGCCCACTCTCTCTTCCTCCTACTGCGTGAGGACGCAGCAAGAAGGCAGCCATCTACAGGTTAGAGGAGAGATCTCATCAGAAACTGACCATGCTGGCAACTTGATTTTGGACTTCTGGTCTCCCTCCAGAACTGTGGGGTAATAAATTTCTGTTGTTTAAGCCACCCAGTCTATGGTATTTTGATACAGTGGCCCCAGCTGACTAAGGCAATAACAACATACAGAGCTCAAAGACATGTTGCCTAAATGAAAGCAACACCCTACAACTTCCTCACCAATTATTAATGTCAATTTGACCATTTCTCATCTAAATTGTTAACCATTACTAACTGAACATTTTTTTTGGCATTGAAGGTCTCCTTGTGTTCTTATTTATTGAGCATGAACCATGTTCCTAGAGGTGAGGGAGGGGATACAGGGAATATATATCTATTGCTGCATAACAAACTACCTCAAACTTAGTGATATAAAACAACACCACACCCACAGACTCTATCTGTGCTGCATGAAGCCTGGCACCTCCACTGAAAAACCTCCAGCAGCTGAGGGAACCCAAACCTTCAGGGGTAGAATCATCTGAAGGCATTGCCACTCACATGTCTGGTGCTTGGGCTGGGATGATTCAAAGGCTGGGCTCAGCTGAGACTGCCAGAATGCCTATCCCTGGCCTCTTTGTGTAGCTTGGGCTTCCTCACAGTATGGCAGTCTCTGAGCAAACTTCTTTCATGGTGGCTCAGGGTTCCACGCGAGACTGTTTCAGTGAACAAAGCAGAAGCAACATAATGTGTTGTAGCCAACCCTCAGAAATCACATAGCATCGCTTCCACTATACTGCAGTTTAAAGCAGCCACAAGCCCACCTAGATCCAAGGAGAGGGGTCATAAACCTGACTTGTTAATAGGAATTTGAATTGAGGAATTTGCAGCCATGTTTTTAAAACTCACATATAGTTGTAAACCACATGTATACATATAGATACACATATAGATATGTGTGTGTGCATGTATACATATGTGCATCTGTGTGTGTACTAAATCCCCTTTAATTCTTACAACAAATCAATTGGATAGGTAGTATTATGTCTATTTTACCTGGCCCATGGTCACATAACAAGTAAGTTGTAGAGGCAGGATTCAAATCTATCTACAGCAAAGCCATGCTAATTCTACTAAACCATATTAACTTCAGAAGGGATCCCATTAGTTCCAATTCTTATTATTACCACTCCAGTAATTTTAAGTTGTCTCTATATTCATGGTAGCACATTTCCCATGAAAACAAAATAAGGCAGAGGAAATAAAATTGCATTCAATTTAAATAAGCATAATTTACAAAACAAATAAACCCCAGGTAAACTCTGAGAGAGTTTCAAATTGAAGCCAGTCATCAACTCACCCTAAGGCTCAGCATTTTCTATAATTCTAAGATGTGAGACAGTTCTTTGTCTCTTTCCCAGGGCTGCTCCTGCTGTTGGATATTATCTACCCTGCTCACTCTCCCTCCTCTGCAACTCTTAGCTAATTTGAATTATCTGAGAAATTGACTCAGCTTTTCGTTTCATGTGCACATAGAGATAAAGCCAGAGATCATGCTTATAGAGTGGAGAAAACAGGCATCTGGTATGGGCTACTAATTTCTCTCCAGTGTCTTCTAAATCAATACCAATAACAATAGCCTATTCCATCATGTACACAGCATGGTGAGACATCGACAGGAGCAAGCCCCCCACGCTATGGTTCATTTGTGCTGCATGTAGAAAAGTAGCTAATGAACATCTTTTGGACAAGTCAAATTGAAAATGGGATTTTCTGGCCTCAGTTAAGGAATTATATTGAACCCAACCTCAAAGGTTGAGTGTTGAAAGAAAAAAGAGAAGAATCACTGAGAGTTCAAAAAAATTATGTCAATTTATAAAAAGGCTGTAAAATCCATTATCATCTACTTCATTTCTCGATGTAATTCAGAAGGCAATCCAATTCATAAATGATAATGACCTTTGCAGAATGCTCTACTGACCTGTTTTTTTCAATTCTGCTGACATTGTACATGTGTGCATCTGTGTGTAGAAGTGTGTATCTGTATGTTTACCAGGTCTCTATCAATGAGATTTACGCAATGACAAAGTCTTGCCATGATACTGAAAATACCCTCACTGAGGAGACAGAGATAACTATAATGACAGGCCCTTAAATGGGAGCTCAAACTAGTATATTTTCTTTAAAATAAACAATCTTGGCATGTTCTTTGTATGATTAAAACATGGAAATAAAACCAAAAGCATAAATGTGAAATCCAGGAGAGTTGTACATTCACTGTTCATGCTGAATGAATGATCATATTCAAATGAGCAATTGCTAACAAATTGATTTGTCCCCTTGGGCTGCATGTTGTCACATTGCTACAGGGATTTCTTTATGCCTTGTGTCAGAAGAGGCTAAGTCGTAAATAAATACTTTGGTACCATTTTATTATATAGAACATGTGGGAGAAAAAACCAAGAGAGAAAGGTGTGAATTTGGCGGTGCCCATGTGGAAGATCAGGCCCAGGTAAAGAGCAAGTATCAGAAAGAGATACATGGAGGGGGTGTGAATTTTTAATCAGCTGCTACAGCTTCACTTGAGTTAGGGAACTAAATTTTGTAATTCTATCTAAAAAATGTTTCATATAATAGAGATAAATAGAAGTCTGGTTTATTTGGTGATATGGCCAAAACCATATCTCTAGAAAAATATCAAATACCTTAAAGATGAATTAAGTTCTATTGTTAGATGGGATTTGCTAAGACAAATGCAGGTCTTTTTATTATTTGTTTTTTCTCTTTCTTATAAATGCAATGACTAACACAGACTTGGCATTCAGTAAATGGTGTTAAATCAGTTAACACTGGAAATATTTTTTTACCTCTTTGCCAATTAGAAGGTAGTTGATAAATACTGACTTTATAAGGAAGTTGTTATTTATCAATTGCATGACTATTTTGTTAACATAGTGAGAATGGAAACAAACTGCACTTTGTCCTTGTTCAGTCTTATCTACGAAAGAGAGAACAATCCATTGCTACTTGCATCTCTTCTTCAAAACGCCATGAATCCATTCTGGTATTGATTCTTTTTGTTTATAACATAATTCCTTCTCTCAAAAAAAATATAGTGAACTGATATTTTAGGTTTTATTTTTTCTTTTTAAGTTCTTCATTGATATATGCATGAATTAAATGAAAAGAAATCTACTTTTTATACCGAAGGATTCTTTTATTTTTTTAAAAAAAAAGGTCTTTCATATATATAAAAACTAACCCAGAATTCCCAATGGGCTTTCCTAGTTTGTAATTACATACATCACTACCATTTTGGCTGGAGTTTGAAGCATATGATCAAGTTATCCAGGCCAAAGAGGAATGTAAAACATTTCTCATGATGTGGTCTATTTGTGTCCCTTTCTCCTTAGGGACATTTGTCACTAGACAAATATTTTCTTGTTTATTATCTTCTGTGTTCCAGGTTGCTATAGAAAAAAGAATCACATTCCATTCAACAACTAAATGTACCACACAAGAACACTTTAATCTGTGGAAAGATAAACTTTCTAAAAAAGTGTTACAGCAATATACGTCTCTTTCTTTTGTAAAAGCAGAAATGTAGAGTTATTAATATTTTGCAAGGTCCTTTCACATCCAACTTGGTAATAACAATTGCCTTATGAGGCCATTGGTATGAACTCTATTGTTACTATTTTACAGATGAGAAAACTGTGTCTACTAAACTGAAGGGACTGGTTCAAGGATACACAACCAGAAAAGGGAGTTTAGTAACCAGATCTTCCAAATCAACTTAGCAGTCTCTCTACTTCATGAATCCATTAGTGATCAATCAGTCCTACCTCACTACTTCTCTTAATTCTTTGTGTTATAGTTTAAACAATCTGGTGGCAGGAAAAAATGAATATGTTACAAAAAAGCAAATGCAGGTTCAAGGGATTCTTTACAATACTAGAGATTTTCATAAAAAAGATGTGTCATCCCAGGGTAGCAATATCTTTGAAGCTTAAAGAAGAAATGGTGAGGATTGAAAGTCATTTGCTCTTACTAGAGTTCAGCACAGGTAACGGTGGGAGTTTTTTTACTGGTTTAAGAATCTCAAAGGTATTTATCAGTTCCTACGAATAGTCTGTTGGCAGGGTCACTAATGTTAACTTTAAACATCTTTAATTTAATTTATTTGAAAACCATTCATTGAATGCCCAGCATGGCCCATGATCAAAATATAGTCTAAAAGAATAGGTCCCCTGATCTCTTCAGAACCTCTGCTCTATATGCTTCTTTTCCTTCATCTGGCTGACCTCTACTCATTCTTTAATGCTCTACACTATCATTATTTCTTTGAGAAAAATTTTTTGGGCCTCCCCAGACCCATTCTAAGCCAATCCGTCACCTTTCCAAACCGAGATGGGGTTATGCTTTTATGTGGAAAGAAAGAAAGAGAGAGAGAAAGAAAGAAAGAAAGAAAGAGAGAGAGAAAGAAAGAAAGAAAGAGAGAGAGAAAGAAAGAAAGAAAGAAAGAAAGAAAGAAAGAAAGAAAGAAAGAAAGAAAGAAAGGAAGAAAGGAAGGAAGGAAGGAAGGAAGGAAGGAAGGAAGGAAGGAAGGAAGGAAGGAAGGAAGGAAGGAAGGAAGGAAGGAAGAAAGAAAGAAAGAAAAGAAAGAAAGAAAGAAAGAAAGAAAGAAAGAAAGAAAGAAAGAAAGAAAGAAAGAAAGAAAGAAAAGAAAGAAAAGAAAGAAAGAAAGAAAGAAAGAAAGAAATTCTTACCACAATGTGTGCTTCTCCACTCCACTAGACTATGACTTCCTGGATAAATCAAGTTTATTGAACTATAATTTATATTTACAGCAAAATTTTTCTTTCTCATATATGAAGCCTGATGAGTTTTGCCAAATGCATGGTCATACAATCACCACCATAATCATGGTAAAGAACATTCCTGTCATCCTCAAAAATTATCTTGGAACTACCAGAATTATAAGTGAACTCTTTAGAAGAACCATAAAACCTATTAATTTGTAGACTAAAGAATGTATCCTTGCCTTTTGGACAACGTAACATATCTCTCCAAAATGAACAGTTCATTTTCCCTCAGTCTAACATCATCATTTGGTTGTGCTGCATTTTTCCTTTGGGAACCTTAGGCATTAAGTAAACAAGATTTCATCATTATTTCCCAAAAAACCTGGTGCTACTATAGAAATGTATACCAATTCAAAGAAAGGAAGGCATCTCTTCCCCAATTAACCTGTATCTTTCTCTTCTTACCAGAGACTGTCATATGAATATTTTGACAATATTAGGTATTTTGTTTTTAATGGGCTGGCCATTAGTTTTATCAAGTAGGCATTGTGCCTTTCCTTTATGTATCAGTTTTATTCCATTGTGATTGGGAAAAAGCTGCACATCCCGGGGACACCTGCTACATTTTGGATTTTATTTAATGGGTAAATGAAATGACACACAGCAAACTAGTGGATGACTGCATGAATGAGTGAGCGGTTGCTGGCATTTCATGGACGCTGATGAGGCACTGTCAGAGGCACCGTGAGGCCAGGTGACAGGCAGAAAGCCACATACTGAAGTGGGAGCCGTGCCCGATAGATACCAAGTTTATTTTCTTTGCTCTCTCCATTTAACTATCAACTTTAGTTTTTAAAAGTCCCCATAAAATACCAACACCAAAGAGTACAAATGGACAGACCACACACAAATTAAATGGCTTTTTAAAACGAATTGAATGTGCAAAGAAATAACACGAGTAAGGGTTTGGGGGGGTAGATTTTCAACGGATAGAAGAATGCTTTCCTCTCTTATTCACCAGTCCTTCCTGTTCATGAAATGGATTCAGTAATACTTTTCAGTAATGCTCATTGTGTTTTGGCATAAAACACTTTGTAGATGTCCATTGTGCTGTTTTTCAATAATCTTCTTAAGTGGGAAAGACACAATTACCTTCACGCTGCCCTCTACATTATGACAAGTGGGGAGAGGGCACCTAGGAGGTTCTGTACGGTGAGGGATCGTCCATTGCTACACCTACGCTTACCCTTTATTTCTTTTTTCTCCGCATTTGGACAGATCAGGAATACATTTGATTACAATTTCCATTGAGAGACTTATTCAGAAATAGTATCAAAAGAATATCAGTGAGCGAAAAATAAAAAGGGTCTGCATTTTATATGAAACTCTGATTTAAACGGTCCTAACATCAAAAAGAAAAGACAAACGCTATTCCAGTAGCCCTCCCGAAGGGAGGCAACTGCCTTTGCAGCGTGTCCTGCGCTGCAGCCACTCTCCACCCGCCGCTCAGATGTTCAGGAATCGCTGCGTCTTCAGCGTCGCTTTCTCTCTCCCTCGGCCTCCTGGCGCGGCTCTCCCTCCCTCCGTCCCTCGCTCCCTCCCTTACTCCCTCCCTCTGGCTTCTGCTCTTCCTTACTCCTTCTCTCGGCTGCTTAACTACAGCTCCCACTGGAACTTGCACAACCACGCACAGCTCTTCTCCGGCAGCCTCCAGAAGCGCATCACCTGGAGCAGCGCGGCTCGCCCAGCGCCCCCGTCGCGGAGCAGCCAGGTAGGCGGGGCGCGGGGTCGCCCTGCGCCGCTCGGCAGCCGCAGGAGCATCTCCCCGGGATCGGCCGCCTCCCGGGGTCCTGGAGCGGTGACGCCGGTGTTTCGGAGCGACGATGGAAGGAGAAAAGCCTCTGCCGGCGGCAGCTGAGAGTGGGGCGAGGTTGCAGCAGTAACCGGTGCTGCAGACTGTGGGAGTGAAGACTTGAGCCCGCTAGGTCCTCCATCCCGCTCGGTCTTCATTAACTGTCTCCAGGAGGGAAGCCGGCGGCCAGATGCACTAACCAGGCGGGGGCCACCCTGGATCTACAACTGTGAACTCCCCACTGTGGAAAATGGTAAACAAAGACATGAATGGATTCCCAGTCAAGAAATGCTCAGCCTTCCAATTTTTTAAGAAGCGGGTAAGGACAGGTTTTGTTTCTTTTGTTTTCTGCTCTTCTCTGAAATGCCTTTGCTTGCTGGGCTGAAGTGAGCCCAGGGTTTTGTTGCGGAACCCTGAATGAAAGCCCTGCTTCCGGAAGCGGTGGTCCAGCGGGATAATATACCTGCCTTGATGCAAATATGCGGGTGGCGGCGCCGGGGCAGGGTTGGGGGTAGGGCCGGGATGTCTTGAGCGTGTTGAGCTGGGAGTGGGAAATTCTCAGTCAAGCCACAAGATTACAGGCGGTTTCAAAGAGAACTGGCCAGAGTGCAATTATGGCTAGTAATATAGTCAGGGACTATGTCAGCAGGCTCTGTTTCTCTTATCTTTGAAGGGTTCAACTTTTTCCCCACCATTCATTGACTCAGTCTCAAGGGCTGCATTATCATCTTCATGTCTCAGAAGTGGCAGCTTCTGGCTTCCCAAACCCATTCAGCCAGTAACTGGCGGAGTCTCTATGGTAAAAATAGCAAAGAACTAGAATGACCTTTTACAGAAATGATGGAATCCTGTATTTCAGTCCTCTTTCAAGTTGCTTCAGTTTTGCTTGGTATGACTGCCTTTCTTGTAGGAAGAGAGCAGTGGGTGGCTTGAACTTGAGTGGTAATATGGGGTTGTGCTGCTGTACCCATTTGTTTCTTAAATTCCTTATTTTTCCATTCATAGTATTAACATTACATTGCTTGCAAGCAAGCAAAAAAAATAGGTTATTCTTTTCTGTGTGTTCCATAATAAACTCAGTTCATTGTAATAGTCACACTGGTGATCTGCGTAAATTGCAAATTTATACACAAGTGGAAGGTGAGAAATGAATGATTGTTAAGCGACTGATGACTGATACTCTTGGGGAGAGTTTCTTAAGCAACGGAAGCATCCTACAGCCCCCAGACGCCCAACCTTTTTAATTCTCTGGGGCAATTCCATCAAAATGGCTCTTGCCATTAATTCGTCCTTCCCCTCATTCAGGTCCTTTCTGTGCTGTACTTGAAACACAGTCCTTCACTTAGCCCCCCCAGCAGAACACATTGAATTACTCGCTTGGCTGGACCACCTCCCTGCACCAAATGAGCAAGCTGGGAAGGTAGGACTGGAAATAGCACATCAGGCCCAGCCAGAGATGTCAGGGCAGGTTCCCATTCGCCTTTGACTGAGTTCTCATTAGTAAAGCAAAATCTTCCCTCAAGTCCATGCGCCAAAAGATATGCATTAGCAACAAAGCAAAGCCACCTTGTCCTGGCTGCTGCTCCTGCTGCCCAAGCACCAGGCCAGGCCTCTCTGTAGTGGGGATTGCAGGCTGAATTAAAAAGCAGGTCAGAGCAACTTCTCAGAGCTACCCAATGTTTCCTAGTTGTCCCTGTAACGAAAATATTTCTTTCCAAGAAAAGAGCCCTTTGTGAATACTAATTTCCCAAGGTAAACAAATATTTTGCTAATAAAAGATGCCATAGCCTATAATTTGATACTTAAACCCTTTACTCTCTTTAAATTAATTTATTTGGTGATATGAGGAAGGGGAGTAAGGGTGATATTTTAAAACTCCTCATTCACATATCTTTAATCAATCAAATAGCTGTTACACAGATTTTTTTTAAGTTGTCTCTTATTTTCTTTGCTATTGAAATGCATTAATAAATATACTGATTTACCTCTGGTTTCTTTTGCTTCAAAGCATAATTTACCAATAACTTTCATCTGGAGCCTCAGTAGTCCTTGACTTTTGCAAAGAACTAGCCAGGGTACTGATGCTTTATCTAAGAATCTGCAGAAAAAAAAGAAGTTTACATACACCAAGATATCTGGCAACCTTCATCTGCCTTCTAACTTGGGTCCATCAGTCGTCAGATTAGGATCACAATTCTCCCCTCCTGCTCTCTTTTCTCCTCAAGGACAGATGACAAACTAAGGAGAACATGACTTTGTATCAAGTCATGGGCAGCCTCAGCAGTAAATTCCTTGATTCTTGTTTACTGGTACAGTCCACAAGTTCTCTGTTCTGAGAGTTCATTTCATTTTGTACCATGTCTTGCTTTGAGTTCTCCTCTTAGTTTGTTTTTTGATTTTTAATTATGCAACTAATGTGTAAACAAATGAGTAAAACATTAAAACTGAGATAAATCCCACCTGCTCCCAATCTTCCCAAAAGGTAACTCTCGTTACCGTGTTGTCTACTTTCCAGACCATTTCTATACTTTTACATAGATATTCATATACTAGAATGCCTTTGTTTTCAGCTAAGAATAATCTATTTTTCCTATATTCTATTGTTGAAGTTCCACACATTCCTGCATATTTTATTTTTAACCTAGCTGGACAGGCTTACAAAGTGAACCTTTGTCCTGTGCCCACATGAAACCATGAATAGATCTTGGGAAAAACCCATAGGTTTTTTAGGACTCATTAAAACGACCTGAGGTTTGAACCCAAATTGTGATTGCAGAAGGCTTAACTGGTGTGTACTATGCCTCTGAAACATTCCAAAGGAAACATAAGGACCTTACCAAAAGATGATATAGATAATCTGCCCTTTATTCATTTAAGGGAGCAAGTGTAGGCCCCATTTATTGAGCATTTCCTAGGTCCTAAATATTATGAGCCAAGGGCTTTACATATATTATCTCATGTAATCCTCAGAGTAACCCTATGAAGTAAGAAAAAATATTAAATTTAACGAAAGTGTGACTTAGAGAGATTAAACAACCAGCCCAAGGTCATGCAGCTAAAAAGTAGCAAAGCCAAAATCTAAACCTTGTTTAACCCAAAGCGCATATTCATAATCCAAATATTTTATTTCCAGTCATGCTCCCAGCCTTTTTTTCACACAACACACCCTTCCTTTTTCCCCAGGTGAAGTCTTTATACCACCACCCAATTTATCAAACCTATAAAGGAAGCCGCCTCTCATCAAAAAGCCTCTTAAAGTTCCTTTCCCACTCATAATCCGAGGACAGGCCTGCTTGTCCCCCAAATCCTTTGGATTTATGATTTAAGTCTTAAAGGCTCAACTAAATCAGCTTAATTTCATTTAGTTGAGAATTGCTAAACTAAACTCCATGATAAGAGTTCTACATTCATTAGCTATGTGTTAATGATAAGTTAGTAGTAGATGCCTATGGATTATGTTTTAGTGTTAGAGTCTACAAATTCATTGAGGATGAATGGAAAATGTCCTTTTCAATTGTGTTCTCCCAATCTGAGAGCTTTTAAAGTTACCAATTTTGCTAAAGATAATCCCTTCTCATGGATTAAGGATTCTTGCATTATGACTGAGAAAACCAACAAATGACATTTTCTTCAACTTGAGAATCCTTTTTGGAAACCCAAGAAGTATGTGAAAAAGACTGTTATAGCCATAATTACCTTTTGTGGAATTTCAGAGGCTATCTAGCTGTATAGAATCTTGGATTTGGAACGAGCATTAGAAATGCTCTCATTGACCTCCCTTGTTTTAAAGATGAGGAAATTGAGTGCCTGGGAGGAGAATCTCCTATACCAGCTAGAATGGAGCTAAGTCACCCCTTACATGTAGGGTTTTTACCTCCAGATCTAGTGTGTTTTCCTTTTCATTATGGTAATGAGTTCACTGCTTCATATCTCATTCATTCATTTTTTTTTAACAGAGTAGGAACGAAATCTAGTTATGTGACACCTCTGTCTTAGGATTTCATGATTTTGTGCATTTGAACACTTCCTTGTATTGTCCTTGAATAACAGTAAACTATACAATAATTATCACATATAGCACTAATATTGTTGGGCACTGTTCTAAGAGGCTTAAATGTATTGCATACTTAAATTCCCAAACACAAAAATCCTAAGGTAGATACTATTGTTATCCCGATTTCACAGATGAGAAAGCGAGGTGGAAGGAGGTAGAGGAATTTGCTCTAAATCACACGGCTAGTTAGTGACAGAGGCAGGCTCTGGATGAAAGCGCCTGGTTCCAGAGGCCTTGGCCCTAGCCACTGGACATCCCGCCTGCTGTGAAGTTATCCGCGGTGGTCAGAGGAGGAGTGAAAAGGTATGACTGCCCTAGCTTCCTCCTTGCTCTTAAAATGATGGGGAACAAAGCAAAAGTTTTCGACCTGGTTATGATGTTCCCTCCAGCAGAGCTGAGAAATGAAATTAAGCTCCTCTGACATGGTTATTCACCACAGCTGTTCCATGAACGGCATCCCTTTACATTTTATTTCCCTTTACTGCCCTATTATGCTTGCTTAAGCATCTGAGTTGGAATACTAACCAGGGTCCTTTCTTATGTGAAACCCTTAATGTCTCTCAGAGGGCTAGCTTTTATTGAGTGTTTATTAAGGGTCAGGCACTGTTCAAAACACTTTACTTGTGTAATCCTCATAATCTCCCCATTTGCCCATTTTTTAGCCAAGGAAACTGAGGGTCAGAGAGGTTAAGTAATGGGTCCAAGGTCACAGTGGTAGGAAGTCGTGTGCCCAGAGTTCAGCGCAGGCAGTCAGCTTTCATGCCCCCAGCCTTTCCATCTGCGTTACTGGGGTACACTGCCACCATGCCACCTGCTAGCACTACTGCAGGGGCCTCTCCTCTGGACACCACCTGGAGGACGACCCGAAGGATTATATGGGGTGCTGGCCACACCTGCAGAGAGTTAAAGTTCCTGAATGACTCCTGAGGGCAGTAGGAATGCTTGCCAGCCCATCAGAAGTCTTAGATTTCTCCAGTGATATTTGATTATACTTCCTGGAACCATGGAGCAGACTCCAGTGGCTCCTACTGTGCTTTCTGCAAAAGTAGCTAAACTCTGAGCCATCTGAGCCCCCCTCCGTGTGCCCCAGCAGCACCACACATGGCCCAGCTCACAGTATTAGGACTATTTACTCATTTGTAGCTCCCGCAGGGCCAGAAGGGCCTTAAGGACGGGGGAACTGTTACCTCATTCACTATGTCCCCTACTTGTCAAACCTTATTTGTTAAATGAAAAAAATGAATGAATGAATTTTTGTGTTAACTTGTCCCTAAGTCCTTGTCTCATCCCCTCCTCCCCATTCTTCTTTCTTGAAATAGATTAATGGCTTGGGAATCTAACACATTTCAGTTCTCTCAATGTTTGGATATGAATTTTGTATATATGAAGACTGAAAACTAACTTAAGTCTGGTTCAAGTTGGCCCCACCTTTAATAGCTGGCAGGTATTTAAGGAAGCTGGACCTCGGCTTGCTGGCTGATCCAGGGCCCAAACCACAGCTTCTTTTCTGTAATGCTTTCCCTGTCAGGCCAAACATGACAGATGTAGTAATGATTCACTAATCTCTCTTTATTTTATATTAATATAAATCACTGACTTCAATACTCTACTGTATTTACCTTATATATTCCCCTTACTTAGAATCCTAAATAGCTCTTTCCAGTTATTGTTTTTCCTCATTTTCAATGTAGTCTTAGGAGTCACTGAATGTGAGGAAAAGATTGGACTCAAGGTGCCTTTTCCACCTCGACTCCTAAGTTTTAGAGGGTTGGGACCGGAGCAGGCGCAAGTCCGGCTGGCCAAGCTGGGCTGCGCTGGGCAGTGCCTATTAGGATGCAGGTGAGGAGCCGTTCTCAAGTAGTAAACACTTTGTCATCCCAGAAGCTCTCCAGAAAGTGCCATGACAGTTGGGCTCTCACTCTGCTCCAGCGCTAAGGAAATATTTTGAAAGGAAAATGAAGCAGAATTCCTTGAAAGTTCCATGTTTTGAAGAACAGGTGCAAAAGTGCTGGTGCCACTTCTAACACATGAGCAAGAAGTATTCTGAGCTCACCCATATTTTATGGCCTATAAATGCTTAACAAGATAAAGCAAAGCTCAAATGGGGGTGGGGTACCATTGAAACACATGTCCCTGGTTGGAGATTCCTGATTATAAATGTGCGTAAGAGAAAGAACTGTAAGGAATTGGATCAATAGAAAAGTTTAATTAGTAATTTAGGTCACGCTAAAGATAGTTCATGAGAGGAAATATCATGGAGGCATAGTTTTACAGTGTGATTTGCTTTTTAATGCCAGTTAATTTTTTAGAAGCAAGACCAGAAAGTTAGATGGTAAATGTCAACATTCTTAACACTGGCACATAAGGAGATCCTGACTTACCAGTGGGATGCTGTTTGCTGCCTGCTTCTTAGAGCCTTAGTACCCAGCTCTTTGGATTGCCTGAGTGTGAGTTCCTTAGCTCCTCACCCTAACGGGGATAAGGACCTTTATCCTTTCATGGGATTTAGGAAAGTTAAGTTTGCAGGGCTTGAAGTGACAGCATGCACAGTGTCTCTGGAGACCCGCGTCCTTCCTCCTGGGAAATTGCTCTGGCCCATAGTCTCAGTGCGTCCTCCTGGCCCAGAAATGAGAAGGCAGTTGAGGTCCTTGGTCTTAGGGCAAGCTAGCAAGGGGCCAGATTTCCCTGGCAGTACAGGGAGGCTGGCCAATTTGAAAAGGTTCTGTGTGGAAGAAGCAAAGGAGGCGGGAAGAGGACAGCAGGAGGGCAGACAGCAGGGCGAGGGAGGCGCGGCCTTGGCTCCGCAGCCACTGTGCCAGCATTTGGAGAGATTAGTGCTCTAGTTTATTTACACCTATTTCTTTGCAGCATCCTAAAATGATTTCCTACGTATTTACAAATGAAAATCTTGGCTGTAACTAGGGCGGTAGGAGAATCTTCCTCTAGGTAGTGCAAGATGCCAAAATATTACTCTAATTGCTTCCCAGAGCCTGCTGTGACATGTTTCTGGCAAGAGTCCACTTAGCTATTTTTATAGCGCTGGGGTCACCTTGGTCTCTTCCCCCTTCCTGGGTCAGGGCATTCACCCAAGAAGGCATTTGCCTGGAGAACTGGCTGGCCATATCCCTTCTTCCTCTCTTCTCTTCTCCTTCTTTCCTCCTCCTCTTTCTGCCTCTCTCTCTCTCTCTCTCTCTCTCTCTCTCTTTGTCTCTCCCTCTCTCCCTCATCTTGTCTCTGGAGGAAAAGCTCACATCAAGGCAAAAGAGAGAGAAGTCTGAGGTGAAATGCTCCTAGACTTGTACCCCATAGGAAACCGAGAACTCATGTTCCTCTAACCCAGTAATTTCAGGAATGCCTTGTTATCTGTGGGTCTGTTAGAGTGAGCTCAGCCGCTGTGGACAACCCTGACAGATCAAAGACTTCAGTTTCTGGAAAGAGCAAGGTGAAAAGGGTTCCGAAGTAGGGTCCTCAAGTTGTTGCAGGACCAACATGAAAATATGTCAAGGGAAAAAAAAAAAAAGTTAATAGTTTGAGAATTAAAAACAAGTAAGAATATGTACTTTGAATTCTTATTAGTGGCAAATACAATCTTTTACATAGAATGATCTTTCTGAAATTTGACCGAATTTCCTTTGAATCCTGAATCTTCTAAACCAGTATTAATTTGGGTAATAGTATAGAAAAAATTATGGGAAAGAAAACTAAGTAAATAGCTTCCTGAGTGGTTAAAAAGATTGGAGAAAGGCTAAATATCAAAGGAGTAGAAAGGTGTATTAAAACAAAGACATTAAAAATGAACTTTCTCTACAGTCTCATACAGTTACTCTCAAAGATAGAACATAAAATCTCTGAGGGCAGAGAACTTGTCTATCTTTCTCATAGTTCTGAGTACCTGGTGCATAATAGACACTCAATAATATAGGTTTAAAATGGGTCAATAAAAGCAAATTGCTGTGCTTCCAGTAGTTCCATTGGTTATTCCAGCAAATGAAAACAAGGAAAGATTAAGAGCTAATGCATTAATAAGTTAATACACTCTAAAGCAGGTAATGAAAGGATATTTTTGTTTGATTAGGTTTGTTAGAAACCAGATGTGAGCAATAAGGTCTAAACTGGGTTCTATTTTGATGATTCATTTGGCATTTTTATGATACTGGATGTAAATAATTTTTTAAAACATCCTTGTCACAAGTTGGAGGTCTTGATTTATGAATATTTTATATCTCATATCAATTTTTCTATAAAAGATATGAATACATATCATTAACAAGAAAAGACTAATGTAAATATTAACGGTTTACTGAAGAACATGTTTAGTGGAATTATAAAGCTTAAGGAGTTAAGAGATATCAGAGACAGCTATGGCACTTAATTCACGTAAGCAAATTCCAGAGTTCTGCTTACCCACTTCTTTGGGTGAGCAGTGAGAAGATCTTCTAAAAACGAACTGATTTTCATAAGAACATGGAGTTTGTACTAGTTTGCTAAGATTTGCCATACAAAGTCCCACAAGCTGGGTGGCTTAAACAACAGAAATGTATTGTCTCCCAGTCCCGAGGCTGGACGTCTGAGACCCAGGTGTGGGCGGGGCTTCCTTCTGAGGGCTGTGAGGGAGAATCTGCTCCTGGCCTCTTCCTGGGCTTATAGATGGCCGTTTTCTCCTGTATCTTTACATCATCTTCTCTCTGTACGTATCTGTCCAAATTTCCCTTTCTTATAAGGACATTAGCCATCTTAGATTAAAGCCCACCTCATTTTAAATGGAATACCTCCATAAAGACCCTATCAACAAGTAAGTTCCCATCCTAAGGCTCTGGGATTAGGTCTTTAATATATGAGTTTGGTGGGGGGCTAGGGAGGTGCAAAACACAATTCAATCCATGACAGGCTTTTCCTTACTATTCAAGCTTCATTTCTGTCTGAAGTGGAGCATCTCCAACAGGATGGACTCTAAGGTAGAAGATTTTACTTTGTTAAATGTACTAGTAAGTCCTGGAAACACTTTGCAGAAAATGTATAACACTGGAGAGTGTCAGGTGAGACAGGTTTGGTAGGCAAGAATATGTTAAGAAATAAAATGATGGTAATGTCATAGAAGTGGGAAGGGAATAGCAGTTGAAAAAAAATGCTGCTAAAGGTTATGTAATAAAGCTTTAGGCACTAGATGGCTGGTGGGATGTCTAATACAGCACTTAAGAACTTACAGCTAAATAATAAGGATCTGTAAATTAATTTCTCCGAAGAACATCAATGTAATTGCTTTTGCTTTGAACCATTTGACCTCAAAGATTAAATGATACGTAGTAAGAACTAGGACCTGGCACTTAATGTAACCAGGGCCTTAGTTATCAGCTTTAGCAATGCAGTCATATCTAATTTATTTGACTATTAGTCAACTTTTACATAAAAGGGCCCACACCTTCTTACACTGTGGCTAATAAGATAGTGAAACCATTGCTAATAATTAGTCTTCTAGTACAAAATGAGTGTATTAAATCAGGAGTTTGAGTAACCTTCAGACCTAATCTCAATCAGATAGAATTTCAGATAATTTCCTCTGACACCTTGACAATTAGCTCTTGTATTATGCATTTCATTCTTTTCCAAAAATCAGAGCAATAAAGACTTCTAAAAATGCCTTTCTTCCTAAAGTCATTATCCTTCAAACAACAGATTCAGAATTAGTATTGAAACAACCACCCACCACTCCTTTTTTTTCTTTTTTTTGGTATTTTCATTATTCATGACTGATGTGAATTAGCACCTCCATATGTCAGTCAGGCATTAGGGTATGGGCAAATAAGAAATTATACTTTCCTTCACTCTCTCCATCCTATCCCATCCCCAGGAACTTGGATCACACCTTGCTGTTACACAAGCTTTATAGCTTCCTGTACTTTTGTTATGGTATCTGTCAATGTGTAATCACACACATTGGTGTAGCTACTTAACTGATATTCTTAACTAATTAATGTCTTCCTGGACTATGATTTCTATGAGAGTAGGGACCCTCTCTCTCATTTGCTTACAATTATACCCTCAGAGCTTAGCTCCTGGAGGGGTCTCAATAATTCTTTATTGAAACAAATAAAAAGGAAATTATGAAATTCTGATCTAAGAGGGAGAGGAGAGAGGAATTAATCCAAAAACCCACATAGAAATAAAAAGTCCTTTACATTTTATTCTGTTCTGTTTCAAACAGAGGCATATGTTAAGACTCTGGGACATATTTGTATTCTAAATGACATCTCTTTTAAGGCCATTGTCCCTTCTATCATTTACCATTCCCTGTGAAGAGATCCAAACAGTAAAGTGCTCTTACAATTTAGCAATAGACCTTTGCTGGAGGAAATCCTGTTTAGCACGATACAATCCCCCAGGGTTGCTTCAGCTGCCAGGAAACTCAAAGCTCAGTTTAAAGGTAAATTTCAGCGAACAAATTAGACAAATGTTTAGAAAGAACTTCCCAGTTGCAGAATTTAGTTTTAATGTTGTGTTTTTATTTTAACCCTCTTGTTATGTGTAGCTCATTGTAAGTTGCCTCACATGTTTTTAATAAGATAGAAAGCATGTGATACTAATGCATTACTCTGTGATAAACAGCACACACAGAAGAAATGTAGTTCTAAAATATGAAGTGCTTCTCTACTGGTTTTTCATCTTGAAAATGCTTGTCTCAGACCAGATGAAAGGAAGCCTTGAATCAGAGCTCCCTTTTAAACTGTAGGTTTATTATCTCAGAGATACACCATAAACCACCTGGACTCAAAGTAAAACTATAGGAATGTGTTCTGCTCGTCCCACTAAAATATAGTCTAATTAGATCCAACCATGTTAAATTTATGTTATCTATTTCTACATAACAAAATGCCCAAAGCTTAGTGATCAGAACAACCACTTTTTAAACTTTTGCTCATGAGTCTGTGGATTAGGAATTCAGGTTGACTCATTAAGATGGTTCTGCTCCATGACATGGGCTGGGTCGTTCCACATCTAGCGCGTGGCTAAGCTGGGCCAGAAAATCCAAGTCTGGTACCTCACTGCTGCTCTGTTGACCTCTTTCTCTCTCCATGTAGCTTGCGCTTCCTCATGACATCATGGTCTTAAGATAGTCAGACTTCTTAGAGGGCTGCTGACTTCTAAGTGGATAGACTTCAAGGAGCAGCGGAAGCTGCAGCTGTCCTAAGGCCCAGCCTTGGAGATTGTACAGTGTCACTTCTACTGCATTTGATTTGTCGAAACAGTCTCAGGGCCAGCTCACATTCAAGAGCAGGAGAAATAAATGCCATCTTTCAATGCCAAGCGTGGCAAAATGAAATCATTGAATGTTTCTATTCCACTAAAACTCATGTAATTGTTCTGATTATATCCAACTGTACTGAATTTATCAATATCCTTTTTTAATCAAAAGATTTTCATTTATACTCAAAAAGCAGAAATCCCAAACCCTTATAGGAGAAGGATATTTAAGGCTCCTAATATGGGATCAGACAAACCCAGCTGGACTCTTAACTACATTCCTTATAAGCTTTGTAACATTGGGTAAGCTGTGTAATGTTCTAAATCTATTTATATGTAAAATGAGTTTAATAAGAACATTTATTTGATAGAGCTTCATAGAACTTCGCAAAACTGTTGCAAGGATTAAATGATATAATTTATGTAAAATATTTAGCCTAAGTGCCTCGTACATTCTTAGCATTCAAAACATATTAGATATCATCAAGACAGACCTCAGAATTACGGTCTACCTTTCTAGCCTTCCTTTTTATACTTTTTGTCATGGTATAACTTGTGATTTTACTCATGAGTCCACTTGTAGACATGCTGCTATGGAACCTCTTTGCTTTTGGATTTTATTGATTAAAGGACAGTTCTCAAAAGACCTCTGCGTGGTCTGCAAGTTCACACTTTTATTGAATTAGTTGTTTCCAGAAGCTCAGGAACTAGTAAACATAATTAACTTATCTTCTAAAGATATTTGTCCCTAGAGCAACTGTAATGGTCTGGCTTCATTGACAAAATGGCATTTCATCTGCACAGGATCTCATTAAATCAAGTAACACTAAATGACTCTGCTTTTTTAGTTACATGTGCATAAAGCACCGAGGGAGGAACAAGTACCCAGACCCCTATGTCCAACATATAATCAGCCATTGATGAGAGTCTATCTGAATTTAATGCCAAGTTTTGTTTTCTCATCTACTTTGCACTGCCCAGTCAAGACTTGAAATCCACTTGAAATTCCACATCATGAGTTTTGTTTAAAATCCTTTTATTGCTCCACTTTCATGAAAATACTCCTTATGGAAGGTTCGAAAACTTGTGTTGCAAGGCATTTCATCCCTCTGTTTTCCTTAACTCTTAAGATCAAACGCTTTGGTTTTGTATTTCTTTTGTCATACGGACACATATCCATCTTCACCTTGACTTGCCTTTCTCAGCCTGCCTCCCGTGGGGTCACTCCCCCCATAAAGACTCAGCTGTGGTTTCTGTGACACAGCCCTGTCCAGGTTCTCCTCCCACCTCGGGGCTATTCCTTCCAGGCTCCTCCTGCTCTGTCCTGCCTCTACTACGAAGTGGCTCGGCCTCAAACCTTGAGTAACTAGCCTCGCTCCCTCTCACCATCTCATTCTTTTTCCCTCTGGTTCTCCATCTTTCTTTCTTTCCCATGTCTTTTCTCTCCTCTCCATTCCTCTTCCCCATCAACACACAAGTTCATTCATTCCTGAGCTTTATAAACAATCCCTATATCCCCCTTAAATGTATCATTTCTCTGAATGTCAGATCCCTATTTCCACTTGTCTACTTAATATTCCCATTGAAATGTCTCATAGACACCTTGGACTAATCATGTTCAAAATGAACTCTCAATTTTCCTTCCTACCTAATTTGTTTCCTTCTCCGTTTATCCTCATCTCAGTAAACAAAACTGCCATCTACTAATCTGTCACAGCCAGAAACCCAGCAATTACTCCTTCTTTCCTTCCAACGTCGATGCAATTCACTGACATATCCTATTGAGTTTACCTCTGAAACAAATTTTTTTAAACATCCCCCTCTCTTTAGCTCCAGGGGCTTGGTGCAAGCCGTCACCTTCTTTCAGACTCTTAAATAAAGTCTTCTACTCTTCTCTCCATGTCTCCTTTGTCCCGCCTTTCTCCTCCTTGACTTTCCCATGAAGAGATTACAGCACTTTAGACAGATTAATAGCTTTTCCACAGTAGTGAGTTTTTCCTGAGGAAACAGGACATGACAGAAGAACTTGCTCAGAGTCACAGGGAGAAGGTGCAAAGGACATTAAAAGCCAGGTTCCTTCTTTGTGGCAATAAACTCCTTTATTCTCTTTAGACATTGACTACTTTGTTTGTTTACACTTTGATAGACTACTATGTTTTGTTTCTCTCCTCTTGATTTACTTTCTGTTTCTTGAATGAAAGAAGCACTTCATTTTGTGAAGAATTGAGATCTTCAGGCCCTCTTGAAAACAGCTGATGCTAATATGCTTTACTTTAAACCATGTTATTTATCCCCACCTGCCTCAGGGCAAAAAAAAAAACTTCACAGGGGTTAGAAAAGGGTCTAGAGGCTCCAAAACCCTGTCAGAAGGAAATGGCCTAATTCTTTATTTGAAACTAGAATAAATAGACATATTCAAACAGTGAGTATTTCCAGATTGGAAATTTTTTTTCCGGACTGGGAATCTTTTTTTGTTTGTTTGTTTGTTTTAAGTGATTTGCTAGGCCAGAGAAGAATAATAATAATGTTGGGACCATAGTGCTTTGCTGTCTGCCGGCTGTCTGGATAGACTTCAGTGTCCTCAATACTCGGGACATATCAGCATACTTGCCTTACATTGCACTCCTTGCCATAACTCTCCACCTCTACTTATTATCTCTGGAATGAACTGGGCCTCCATCTCTTCATTCTTCTGTTCCTCCTGAAAGGTCCTGCTTTGCTAACCCCTCACCCTTATGCCTCAGTTAGCTAAAGTCTGCATATTTTTCCATAGCCAGCTGTAGTTTCATGTGATCCAGGATGCTTACCCAGCTACTATGAATTGCATGGATTGTTTTCTTCAAAATGTCTCTTCGACTCTTTGTAAATACTGACTTTTAGTAATAATTACCCTTTATTGGCTGGTTCTAATATACTTAACATTTTTATAGCACTTAACTTGGAAAATGTTAGATGATTTTTTTTCTCCCTTGTGTTTCACAATTCAGGAATGCAGGTTTTCTTGCTTTACCAGCAAGGAGACTGGGCATCAAAAAGGTTAAGTAACTTCCCTCATGGTCACACAGATAGGAAGGCCCACATCAATTGATAACGTGGGCGATTCTCTCTACATTATATCACAACACTTCTCTGGCAACTGCTATGGTTTTTCACTGGCTTTCTGTGCTCACCATCTATTACAGTAGGAATTTCAGAAAGTGGAAATGGGGTTTTCGGTTTTCCTGCTAGCCTTGTCAGATTCTGTGGTCTAGGAGTGAAAGGAAAGCCCCTTTTGTCAGTTCTCCCTTCTGAGCAGCAGCGGGCTCCTGCTTCCATTCACTTTCTCAGAGTCTGTACTGCCATTGCCCTAGCTCAGATCACCTTCATCCTCTCCTGGAGAACTGCCACTACTTCCTAACTGGCCTCACGCTGCTAGTCTTGCACCAAACTGCAGTCTGGGAAAGCTTTCTAAAACACAAATTGCAGCTTGATAACCCTGTGCTTAAAATATTTCAATGGCTCATCATACATCTCAAAATAAAGTCCTAATTATTTAGTACTACATATAAAGCTTACTAAGATGGGGCCCTTGTTACCTCTCATGCCCCCCATCTCTTTTGCCTTCTCCTTATTCCTCATCCTTGTCCATAGAATGCTGTTCTCCAAACATGCTGAATAGCTTACCTCTTTCCCAGTTGCACAGTTCTGCAGTGGTCCAAGGGCCCTGAGCCCTGGGGAGAGAGATGTCTGTGGGTGGAATTCAGGAATTTAGATGGAAAAAATTACATGTTTATTTTCATTAACCTCTAATGGAAATTTAGTATTTCATCCAATAATGAATGTAGCCAACAACCACAGTGGTACGACCAGGCAATTTTGTCACTAAAAGAAATCACAGATATTTTCATATCATGTGGCAGTTATTGAAGGTCTCACAATATATCATGAATGCTTATCATTACTGAGAAATTTGTCATAGTCATTTAGCTCTCATCCAGACCTTGTTATCTAATATATTAACAAAGAACCCCATATAGTATTAAGAGTATTTACAGACTACTAAATTTTTAAAAATATTTTGCTAACTGCAGTTTAATTCATTGCCTTTGTAATCCTACATATTTTACTTTATTTGTTAAAACTTATTTTAGGTAGGGGTCTGTAACCTTCACCACACTGTCAAAAGGGTTCTAGGCTCAAAAAATGTCAAGAGCACCTATTCCATTTCCTTAGACTGTTCTTCAGACCTTGAATGATACACTCTTGTCCTGAACAACAAACACGCATCCCTCAGAGCTTGGTTGAAAGATACCCCTGCAAGTCCTGTTCCCTGACCCTCCAAGACCGGGAGCACCTCCTGTCTGTTTCCTTAACAGTGAACTTTCCTCAGTTCTAACTGATTTCATTACAGTATGATTACCTTTCACTCATGTCACTCAAGTACAGGCACGAGCTCTTGGAAGCCAGCCCTGTGGCTTTGTCCCTGTTGTATCCACAGTGTGTGTGTTCAGTAGTCCCCTGTTCAGTGTGGACTGTTGCCCCATTGCAGCACTGTGGCCCATCCTGAATCATTCACTTATAAATATTGAGATCTACAGGTCCCGGAGGCTTCCTGCACTGGAAAGAGAGCAGAGAATACCAGAAAGATCTACCTGCCCTGGATGTTCACATTCTCGAGGAGTGAGCCAATCAATAAACAAAATGTTTGAAAAGTAAAACATCACTCCAGTCACAACAGGACAAACCCTGTGCAATTCCACTTACATGAGGTACCCAGAGTATTCCAATTGAAAGGGGCAGAAAGGAGAATGGTGGTTGCCAGGGCCTGGGGGGAAGGGGAAATGAGGAATTATGCTTAATGGGTACAGAGTTTCAGTTTGAGAAGATTCAAAAGTTATGGAGATGGATGGTACTGATGGTTGCACAACAATGTGAATGTACTGAATTGCATACTTAAATATGGTTAAAATGGTAAATGTATTTATGTGTATCGTATTATGTCTAATATGTGTATTTTATATAATGCAAAAAAAGTAAATCATACTATATTAGATGAGAAATGTGCTGAAGAAAAATAAAGATGGGAAGGGACAATAGGGAGGGCTGAGAGGTAAGAGGTTAGGGTAGACCTCACTGACACAGGATTGTGTGCCTGCTTTTGTTCAGGCCTGACCTACATGCACAGCCACGTGTTTGCAAGATTCAGAAAGACCTAAATCTTCCTTCTGACTGTGAATGGGTACAAAAGTAGAGCTTTTACAATGTGTGTTACTAAATTCCCAAGAACTGGATGCCTTTCATTACCCTAGCACCTCCAGGAAAAAGTGTATAGTCAATGAGTGAAAATCTCAAGAGGACTATTGGCATCTCAAATAATTACCCAGACCTACCGTTTATCTTTCCTTGTCCACATTTCAGTTTGACATAAACATTTCTCTGCCATGCATCATTAAAGAATTATGAGACCACTTGAGGAAGGGAAGATGACTAGGTTTTGAAAATCAGATAATTATATCTGATTTATATCCTCAGTGTCTTGATAAATCACTGTCATATCCATGCTTCCTTGAGTTTGGCCTTACACTCTTTACTTTTCTTAACTCACAAAAATAATCAATGTGGATCCCAAGTCTAATTGTAATCTTTTAATAAGTGGTCTGACTTCTGTTCTTTTTGACATTAAAATACAAGTTTTTACTAAAGTAAATGTATCAAATCTTGAGGTTTAAAGATTTGACATCAAAGTTTGATCTACACACTACAAAAACAACTGATTATAAAGTGAAACCTCAATTCAATTAAGGCTGTTTGGACTTTGCAGTGTCAACCATACAGCCTAGCTGGATTTTTTTTTTTTAATGTTAGTTCAACCAATAAATAAACAGATCTTCTAATACTCTTGTTTGCCTTTAACCTCAAAGGTCCACCATTCAGAGACACTATGGCCAGCAAAGCTTCATGAAATACTATGTCTAATATTCTTTTGCAATGTTATTTTAGTTAGTTGTAACTATTTAAAATTTTTTAATTTACAAATCTTTCTCAATGAAAAGCTAATACTTTTTTTTTTTTGAGAAGGCATCTCTCATATTATTGATCAAATGGTTGTTAACAACAATAAAATTCTGTATAGGGGACTCAATGCACAATCATTAATCCACCCCAAGCCTAGTTCTCAACAGTCTCCAATCTTCTGAAGCATAACGAATAAGTTCTTACATGGTGAACAAATTCTTACATAGTGAATAAGTTCTTACATGGTGAATAGTACAAGGGCAGTCATCACAGAAACTTTTGGTGTTGATCACGCATTCTGAACTATAAACAATCAGGTCAAATATGAATATTCGTTTGATTTTTATACTTGATTTATATGTGAATCCCACATTTCTCCCTTATTATTATTGTTATTATTATTATTATTATTTTTAATAAAATGCTGAAGTGGTAGGTAGATGCAAGATAAAAGTAGAAAACATAGTTTAGTGCTGTAAGAGGGGAAATGTAGATGATCAGGTGTGTGCCTGTAGACTAAGTATTAATCCAAGCTAGACAAGGGCAACAAAACATCCACGGATGCAGAAGATTTCTCTCAAAACGGGGGGTGGGGTTCTAAGCCTCACCTCTGTTGATCCCCGATTTCTCACCTGATGGCCCCCCTGCGACTGTGCCTGTCTTAGGTTGTTCCTCCCTTGAGGAATCTTACCCGTCTCTGGCTAACCAGTCATCTTCCGGGGCCATACAGGGAAATGTTAAGTTGGTAAGTGAGAGAGAAGCCATATTGTTTGAAAAGGTTAGCTTTTTACTTCTTTGCAGATTTATGCCCTGTGGCTTCTATGCCCAGCATTTGTCTTGAGGTATCTTTACCACTTGGAAGAATTATGATACTTGGTAATTTCGTTATGAGGCACGAATTCTACTTAAGGGTTGTAATTAGGAAGGAAGAAGAAAAGCTATAGAAGTAGCAGACAGAAGAAAACATGGGAAGATTGATTATTTCTTTGACATATCTTCTTGTAGAGTAACATAAGCATGTATAGGTTTTAAACTACTAATTAAATTGCACACACACATTAACATAATAGGAATACAGCTACATAACCAAAGCAGACCTACAATTACCAGCCATCTCCAGTGAAACCAAGAAAACCAGTTAGGCACCTAGGCATTTGTGAAAACTTATCAATGATATGATGGATATTGTCTAACTGTATTTGAATAGTTTGAGAAAAATCAGACAAATTAAAACAACACATTCCTGGGAACTATTCACATCCCATATGTTCTTTTAACAGTAGATAGTCTGTAGTCGCAAGATTTTGGAGCACTGCAACTTGCACTTCTCCTAATTCTTGGTTGAGTTCCGACAGTATAGATCCAGTCAAATTTGTTGTTTTACTGTATGCACAGGCCAGCTTAAATATCTCCTTCTTCATTCCCATGGCAAGTCCAGGAACCGGTGGGATGAATGCAGCTACAACTACAACAGTGCCAGGATCTTTGTTGAAGTTTTTTGATGTTCATCTTCTGGAATGACTCTTCCAGAGAATGTTGATGTTGGAAGTTCTTCTTCATATCGTATCTTAATTCGTTTTCTGGGTAGCCAAATTAGGCTTTGATCCTCTGTATATACACAAACAGACCCTTTGCTCACACTTTGATATGCCCTTTATATCATTGTGAAGAACTTAGTGGAGATCACCACACAAGAACTGCTTTTTTTTAAGAGAAAGCAATATTATCAGAAAAATGTACTTCCATAGCTGATCATCTGACACCCTTTAAATGATCAAAATTAAGGATACTTAAAGCATGCTTTAATTGTTGATTTATAGTTAGTTTTATCCTATCAGGGAGTAATCCCCTGAAAAGGTAAGACTTTTACTGCTTACCTAACATGTAGATTGCCAGAATTTAAATCTTTGAAAATTAAAAAATAGTATCTCTTCACCTTCTGAGACAGTCAAAAAAATATGTAGTTTAGCTGAGAACAAAGCTTACAAATAAGTGAGCTATCTAATCATGAAGATAACATATGACTTAGAGAATAAATTTCTGTGGCCATGGTGCTGCCATTTAATTTCCTTCTTTTGGTCTTTTTTTATTCTATCAAATGGGAATCCTTTGATATTTGGATCATTGTAAATATGTACTGGTAGTACTTCTAACATTCTTAGAAAATGGAAATACTTAAGTAATTGCTAAATCGGAACCTTTGACTGAATGCATGACCATGTCAGTGTTTTAAGGTTAGTTATGCTGTGTCAAAAACTTTTTAAAGCCACTTCTTTTATAATTCAAATGCATTTTGGCATTTGATATTAATTCAAATTTCATCATTTTGCCTGCTTTTTGTATCTGCTAAATTTAATGTTTATAACACGACCCCTTGTCCTGTAACATAATCTATTCCTGGGTTTCATTTTCATAACAAAATCCATTTGTGCAGAGTAATGAACTGTAAAGTTTAATTAAAGGAAAGTAACTTACCTGAATCTCACTTTCTTCATCTATAAAATGGCAGAAGTTCTTTTCACCCCTAAGAGTGTACAATTTCTGCAAAATTACTTGCTTTTTTGGTGTAATTTGTGACTAATGCATATACCCACCACTCTCCTATAGTACAGGACCCTATGAATTCTCATCTGGAATCTTTCAAAAGGTTCCTAATACGGCTCTCCACCACTTATCTTTCCTCACTCCAAGCCATTCCACACATGGCTGACCTGCAGATAAGCATTTAATATGTAAGTGACAGGTATAGAACTGGCTTGCTCGTAGAATTCATTACAAATCCTTAAGCTAGCCCCCAAAGTCCTCTGTCGCAGTATCCCAACAGAACCTTTCCCACCTCCCCATCTTCTTCGCTGCATGTCCCCTACAGTTATTCATGTGCTCAAATGTATTTCCTAAGGACTGTTTGCTGAGCACTATGCTAGGTGCTACAAGCCAAATGATGAGCTAATCCAGGTAAATTCCAGGTGTGCAGAAATGGGAAGGTAATGAGAGATGGCAAACAGGCTGTCTTGCTGGAGCAGATAGCCTGAAAGTATGTGTAAGTTTGGAGAGTAAAAAACTGGATAGGACCTCATAGACCACCTTAAGGAGTTGTGTCATTATCTTAAGCATGTGGAGAAACTCCCTCTACTGAACAGAGCTGCAATTCCCCACAACTCTTCCTCAAGCTGATGCACTTACAGTTCCTTTAGCATGAACTGCACTCTGTATCTCTCCATTTCATAACCATTATTTAGAAGACCAATTTCAAACACTGTCTCCTCCATGGAAAATTTCCTCCTTTCCTTAAGTCAAATGGAGCTTATCATTTATGTCTTTATCTCTTCCAAGGACTAAACCTCTAGGGCTCAATATGGTAGCCACTCGCTACATACAGAGCACCTGAAATGTGGCAAGTCTGAATTGAGATGTGCTGTAAGTATAAAGTACATACCAGAAGCTAAAGGTTTAGTATGAAAAAAATGAATATAAAGTACCTCATTTATAATTTTATTGATTAAATTTTTTAATTTTAATTTTTAATTTTTTTCAATGTTACTGATTACATTTTGTAATGATAATATTTTGGGTTAAATATATTGGGTTAAATTATTGAAGTTCACGTCATCTTGCTTTCTACGTCATTTAATGTGGCTAGTGGAACATTTAAATTACGTATGTGATTCACATTGCATTTCTTTTGAAAAGCACTCTTCCAGACTCTACATTTCCTGCATAGTGAATGTTTATTCAATTATACATCTGTTTATCCCCCTAAGAAACACACTAGCTTTTCCCTAGTAAAGACTCAGTAAATATTGTTGAAATTCATTGCCATTCTTAAAGGGTTTTTAAAAAGGATTTTGCAATTTTAGTGTACTACCTACTTTCCATCTGAAATGTGGAGCCACAACTCCACAGTGAAACTAATGGGTGTGGGATGTAGACACATTTTTCCCTAGGCCCCCCTAAGAAGGCTAATGTACGGGACATGTGGTGTGACCATGGAAACACAATGAGCCATGACTGCTGATTCAGAAGGTTTCTCTGTTTCCAAAACAAGAACTTTTATTGCAGTGCGTGGAAGGAACACTAGGACAAGAGGATCCTGTGGTTTCTCACTGTATCTGTGGAAAAAATCTGAGGTTAAGGTTTAAATTAAATTGACATTAAAAAAGGGCCTTTGTAGTCTCCATGTGTGTTTTAACATCTGTTGCTATAGCTAAACTGACACTGATCATTATGAGTAATGGTTTATGAGCAATGGAATAAAATGTGGTTTCCTGCATATGGACATTTTCTAGTGTTGACTTGGTCTTCTTGGATGATGAGACATAGACCAAGGAAAATTATTAAGAGCATAGAAGACATACATAATGCAGAGAACAAGTTAGGATACCAAGCAATTTGGGTTTGAGAAAAGGTATTGAGGACTTCCCAGTATCACATGTCATCTTATGGATTGCTCTGTTTGCACCACTTCTGGTTTAGAGTAATCCTCATGGTTCTTAGAGGCTCCTCCATGGTGACCACATACACACTTTCCTTTTTGTTAAGGGACCTTTGAGGATGAACAAATGTACTTTTCATCATAAAATGGTTGGAACACATCTTTGCTAATTAGAAAACCTGATTTCAGTCATACACATTTTATACCAGGGAAAGATGCTTAGTTTTAGATGTCTTCTCTCCAGACTTGTTCTGCACCATTCTCTCATAGGAGCCTTCTGGTTCAACCAGACTTATCTCTTCATTATTTCTTGAAATGCCTGCTGTTTATCCATGCTTATCCATCCTCAACTTTCATCCTGCTGCTCCCCAACGGTTCTCTCTGAATGTCTTATAGTCATATTCCCCTCAAAACCCCATCAGATTGAAGAGTAGGTATGGAAAGAATTCACATACTAAATCCTCTCACAGGGCAACAGCAGCCTATGTCGGGCTGCCTCCAAGCTTAGTTCGGATCAATTGATTGTTGCCAGTGTGACAAAGTCACATTATTGGTTTCTCCTCAGAAGGAGCAGAGGTGTGGCAGACACCCAGAACTAATAAACTCTTCTCTAATGTACAGTGTGTTATAGTTATTTATGTAAATGTTCTTTCTGTTTATTCCTGAGCTCAAAGAACTTGTGTTAGAAATAATTTATTTAATTATGTCAAGCATAGTGCACATGACAGGTGCTAGGATACAAATGTGTTTGAATATTTGTTGCTGAGGTCAAGCACACTCTGTGGAGAGGCAGCAGGAGGGAGTAGCTAGGACCAGGAAAGGAGTTGGACTTGGATTCTGCCTCCTAACTGCTATGTGACTCTAGGCAAGAAAGCAACTTCTCTGAGCCTCAATATTTTTCACATATAAAATGGTGATGATATTGACCTTGTCAGGTATTATGCGTAAGTGATAAATACACAGTGCCTGAGACACAATAGGCCTTCAATAATAGAAAGCTGCTTTTAGTGTTTTGGGACATTATTGCTGGAATCATTGATAGAAATTTGACTTCATTTTACTGAAGTAAGCGTCCTTATTCTTTTGAGTACTGAACATTTATGAGTCTAGAATTGGGGAGAAACATCAAACTCAGGTTCTGTGACTTTGGATATTTCATCACTCACAAATTACTCTGTTAAACATAGTCGTTGGTAATGTTTGGCACCAAAAATCCAGTGAAAACTGAGCAAAACAACCTCTCAGTCAATCATTTGGATTTTAGTATATTTGATAGCCAGTGTGACTGTCTCATGGCAAATTGGTGAGCCTTTAATAATATTGTACATTTGTATAAGCCTGTACAGTTCACAGAGTGTTTTCACAAATGTTATCAATCCTCCTGTAACTGTTCTGTCCTGTAGGTAGGCATCTGATGATGATGATAATGATGATGATTCGGAAAGAGCACAGTAACATCACCCGGGAGGAAGAGAGGTTGCATATGTAAGAAAGCCCGCTCCAAGGAGACCCGGGTTCTTAGTTCTAATCCTCCATCTGGAATGAAAGGAGGAAAGTAAGAAACTGAGATTAATTAGGTGAATATTATCCCCCCATTTAATCTGGTGTTTGCAATAGCTCTGCCAGTGAAAGGGTATCTCTACTTGGTAAATGAGGATGTTGAAGCTGAGGGTTTGGTAACATGAGCAAGGTTATAGCAAGTATTCCAGCCAGAACTCAAATCCCAGTCTGCCAAATGCCAGTGCTCATGTTCTTGTCACTATAACCAAGGTGTGCCTGTTTTGACTTGGGCAAGTTTTTAACTTAATTAGCCTTCATTTTCCCCATTCTCAGAAAAGCCTAAGTGATCCCCCAGGGTCCTGGAACCTGTGGCCTGCTGTCCTCTCTGGCAGGCCAGCTTTTAGCCTTGATAATCTGTAGACAGCCCTTGAGGCCTCTTAGTTTCCCTTCCTTAGCATTTTATCCATTAGAGTCAGTCCTAGGTCAGGTAAAGTAGGAGACACCCTTGTCTTCAGAAAATTGCTGGTGAAATGGGCCCCACTTTGGAAAGCAAACACTTTAGCAGATCCTTGCTCTCAGCCAGTCTGAATCCATTGCTCCTAATATTTATTTTCTAGAGAACTTTGTCTCTATGTCACTTTTAATAAGTTACAGGCCTTTGGTACAGTTAACTGCCTCCCATTTTAATTGAATGTTTTTTATACCACTACCAGCACCTCACAAATAGCCTTCAAAAATGTTCAGACATATAAAGCAATGAATTTGCATTGATAATAGCATGATGTCCCAGGGGAACCCTAAACTAGCTCGATCCATCTATGGAATGAGAAGGGGTGCCCAGTATCTTTATACTGAATGACAGGCATGTGTGCTTTTGGTTTTGGATTGAAGGGAGAAGAAGGCACTATATGGGGATAAGAGACTAGTTAGAGGGCACAGGCCCTTGAGAATGGAAGGAGTGAGGTTGGAGAGAATGCATAGCATCTGTTTCCCTGCCCACATCAAGGGATGCATTTGCGTAATGGTGGAGAAGGGGATGTCAGGACAGGACACTGAAGGGCAGTGTTCTCCAGTGGCTTTGAAACTCTGAGCATGAATCATGCTACTTGGGCTCTGATGATGGCTGAATGAGACACAGCTGGGCAGAGGTGTGTTCCCCAGCCTCCTAACTATCTGCACCCATCATCACCCTCTCATGCCAACATTGACACAGAGCAGCTAAAGCATCATAAGGATGCCAGTCACCAACAAAGGAGGCTGTGCAGAGCCAAGAAAATGCAAGCAGGCTGGAAGCTAAAGGTTAAAGATGAGGTTAAAGAGCACACACACACACATATATGCACACATGCATACACGCAAGTGGATTTATTTCTGGGGACACTCTGCAGGGATATAGTGACTAGAGACATAATTTGGCTGTTAACTTTAAGCTGACCTCATTTGCACCAGCACCAACAGGCTCTAGAGGGCTGGGACACACTCAGAAGAGCTAATCAGATTAGTAAATGGTCACTTTAGAGAGTGCTGACAACTTGGCCCTGCGGCAAAGAGATAAAATGTGTTTTCATTTTATCTTAAAACTAACATTATGAGGAAAGAGAAGATACCAGGACTGCAAAACCCCTCCTTGATTTGGGGGAGGAGAGGAAGGACACAGAGGGGAACAGCAAGGGCTGTGGCAGGCCTGGAGCAGTGGTCCTCGAAGTGGGGCTCCCAGAACAACAGCGTCAGCCTCACCTGGGAACTTGACAGAAATGCAGACCCTGGTCCCCACCCCAGATCTACTCAATCAGAAACTCTGAAGACGGGGTCCAGAATCTGTGTTTTAACAAGCCCTCCAAGTGATTCTGAGGCAGGCTTATGTTTAACAGCCACTGGCCTAGCGGAAGCTGAGAGACCTGAGGGAGCCTGTGAGATAGGAGGGCCCCCTGGCAGTGAGTGATACTGCCCCTAAGGCCGCATCTATGTAATATTGCCGCCATTGGCCTTGGTGAGACATCTCAAGGAGCAATACGTCCCACACCTGCATGGGCACGGCTCCCTGTAGACCACACCCCTTCCAGGCCATGCCCCCAGCGCCCAGGCAGGGCCCTATGTGGTCAGGGTTCGGGTTGGAGCCTGGGGTGGAGCCAGATGATCTGGCTGATGCTTCAGGCAGCCCAGACTGTCACCAACATCTACGTGAGTGACCAGGACAAATCGCCACTCACTGTTTTATGTAAGGGAAACCTCAGTCACCCCAGTCCAAATTACCAACCTGGCGAGAAGAAATAAGACCATCATTTTTTTTTTTCCTCAGAACTCTCCTAGTCTTAGGAAAGCAAGAAATTACAGGAAAACTGATTTTGTTGTGCTTAAGAAAAAGTTAAAATTTTTCTATTTGCCTATTTTTATGCTGTAACCTAAATTGGTCATTTAATCAATTCTGAGATACACTTTCTTTACCAGGCTATCATATGTAGAATACTAAAATAAGGTCTGAAAACCTAGGTTAACTAGAAAATTAATAGCAATTGAACTTGAATTTTAGAATAACTTTAAATTTCGAAGAATGAACTTTTGTTCTAGCCAAAAACTAAAAATATTTTTTTCACCACATGCCAGCTCTGGAAATTTTTAAGTATTTGCTTAAAATTTCTTTATTTCCAGGAAAATGAGGAAGAGAAAATAATCAATGGCATGATGGAGATTTTAGGAGCTGGAAAGTAGTGAAAAACATGTTCAATTCTAAGGTTTAGTATCTCTCTTCAGATCAATATGAAATTATACTTTTCCCATTTTAGAATTTCATTTAAAAACATTTCAAAGTCTACATCCTACCATATTAATATAATTGTATGTTATTTAATGAAATAAGAGAAAGCAGAAACAAGATTATGTTAACTGGTACCAGAACACATACAATATTCTTCAAGATAAATGGACATAGAGACTTAAAACAGGCATGATTTCCATCTAAGAACTAATAGAGTTAAAAAATGTGTCTCATTTAAAAGGAGGGAAATCCATTATATTCATCTCCAGTGGCAAGGAATGATTATTATATTGTAATTATATTTTATATTGGCTCCATATTTCAGCTAAAGTTGCTGAAGAGTAGAAAAAAATAATTCTAGCATGCAATCCCATGAACTATATACATACATCAGGGAAGGTAAAACTCAAGGAAGAAACCCTTCCTGACTATGTGTTTGAATGATAGTACACAGAGTTGGTTGCATAGAACACACTTAAAGTATATATTTCAAAGGCATAGTTGGGTGATCACCTCCTAGCTTTTAAATTATTTTCGTAAGATTCACTCAATAGCTTTGAGAGATTCAGACAGAAGCATTAGGATTTATAACATAATAATGCCATTTGTGGATTTCAGAGGTAGCCGTTTTAAACATTCAGCTCTCAAATCTATGCTTATGTGGCATAGAATTTGGTTTCCTGGCTCCAATCTCACGGAAAAATTTGTGGAAATTGAAACGGTATCTCCTGCAACCCTCCCCTACTCTGAAATAACTCAGGGAGGCACGGACCCACACAAGAGATTTTAATGGCTGTCTCTAGGTGGAGAGAGCAGCTCGAGGGTGAGGAGGTGCGTTTTTAAGGAGTAAGTGTAGGGTGTGTTCTGCATTGGTGATTGGATCTTAAGGGGTGGTACGACCATCTGGCCGTTGGTGATTGGATCTTAAGGGGTGGGTGATCATCTGGTCTTGGTGATTGGATCTTAAGGGGTGGGGTGATCATCTGGTCTTGGTGATTGAATCTTAAGAGGTGAGGGTCTTAGTGCACCAGAATTTACCTTCAGAAATTGCTTATCACTAAATCCATTTGGCTGAGAGATGCTGTCTAGTTGGTAAAGAAAGCACTGACTAAAAGTTTATGAACCTGCTAACCTCTTCCAAGCCCTCATCTATTATAGAATGGTTGGACAACTTCAGAAAAGCATCAGCTTTATCTTCTACAAAATGAGAATTAGTGTGCAGCCTTACTCAGAAGATGAGTCTAGGAACTTCAGGTTTAATACAGTGGTCCACAGATTAGAAATACTGTTTATATGAGCCACAGGGAAGTTCTGGGAAGAACAGTTGTAAGATCAAATAATATTTCAAAGAGCTATAAAAGAGCTATAAGGGAGGGGCCCACTGAATGCCTAACACCTCCCTCCCCACCCCAAAAAAATAGTCATTCTTTTGGCACTTTATTTCAGTGAGTGAAAGACTGGTCAGTTTTCTTCTTTGATGTACCCCCTGAAGGTCAGCTACCTTCTTTAATAGAAACCCTCATTTAATTTTTAGTATATGGGAAGCCCCAATGTGCCTTGCTGTTACCTTCATCCGTGGGTTCATCTTTCACATAATAGCCATTCAAATTCCAGAAAACTGTTGTTACCGCTTCGCTGAATTTTTCAAGTTCATCTTTCTTCTTTGATGTCTGCATGAGTTAAGGTTCTTCAGAGAAAAAGAACCATAAGGAGAGACATATGAAGAGAGTTATTTCAATGAATTGGCTCATGCAATGGCAGGCAGGGCAAGTCTGAAATGTACAAGGCAAACTTGTACTGAATTTCTTCTTGGGGAAATCTCGGTTTTGTTCTTAAAGCTCTTCAACTGATTGGATGAGGCCCACCCAGATTATCAAACATAAACTCTTTTAGTTACGGTTAACTGCAGATACTGGCCACACCTACAAAATTCCTTCAAAGCAACACACAGATTAGTGTTTAATTTAATAACCAGGTTAGCCAAGTTAATACCTATAACTAATCATCACTATCTCCTGCCCCATCCTACCTGCTCCTATTTAGGTGTTCCCTAGTCCGTCAATACCCAAAAAATCAGAAGAACAGGTCTAGAACCAGCACCCCAGGTTTGATTTAACAAGACAGAGGACAGTGCATCATGTCCCTTGCTCTGGCCTCAATATTTTTACTGATATAGCCTGAGTCAGTAGTCCTGAAGATGGATTAGACTATTCCTATAAGGCTTAGAGTGAACTAAATTGCTGGGACTTTTTCTACTTGAACTGCTTGTAACTCTCTCTTACTCAACAATTAAGAGGAACATAATTAGTGACTTGACCTGTCATAGCTCAAGTGTAAAAAAAGCTGAAGTACATTGTTAAACTTTATTAGCATATGAGTGGCTTTCCTAGTATGAGTTATATGTGTGATTATAGTATAGAACTGCACAAGATCGACTTCGCTCTGCCCATACTTGCCGAGTGCCTGTAACTTTCTCTGAAGTTAACTCAAGTGCCTAAAAGCTTGTCTTTTCTGGTAGTCAGTTCATCTTTGGAAAGTGAACTATGAATAATTACAAAATTAATTAAACTTCAGTATGTATATTCATCTGAATACTTACCATCAACTTGTTTTCTAATCTTCACCCCTTGTTAGACAGGTCTGATCATTACCTCTGAATGCATGAGAAAACAGAGATTAAGTTAATTGCTCAAAATCACACATCTAATAAGTGGTAGAAACAACACCCAAAATCACAGCTTCTAACAGTATGAAGATACTGAAATCCACACCAAAATGGACAGAAACTAAAACAACGAATGAGTAAGATAATGAGGCTGTGAAATTTCCTAAGATTGGGTTTGCAACCTCATTCAGACTTCATGGGGTGACAGGTACACATTTAGGAATTAGCACAACAAATAATTGCTGAATTTGATCCATGCAAAATACTGCTTGGTGGACAAGTGACACACACATGCCCAAAGTGAAATCTTTATCCAACAGGAACTTAAAACCAGTAAGGAATACAGATTAAGAAGCTAAATTACTACTATAAGGCAGCTATCCCTTCCTTACCCATCTATTCATTCAACAAATACTGAGGAACTTTTGTGTGCCCTCAAAACAGTCATGAGTAAGGGAAAGGTAGTAAAATGGTTATAGGAACCATACTCTAAGGGCAGAGAAAGATTTCTACAGAGAAAGGCCTCTTGGAGGTTCGAATGGGCCTGGAAGAAACTCTTCACCGAAGAGAAGAAAATGATGAAATGTAGAGTTGAGGATTCCTAGCAAAATGAGCCAAGTACTCCCACTCCCAGACATTCTCATGCTGGCCCTTGTGTGTTTCCAGGGGAAATGATTAGGCAGGCAATAGCTATAACTAAAGAAGCAATTTTTCAGAAGGTGAAAAGTGAAAATATTAAAGCCTGATATGATCAGAGAAGCAAAATGAATAAAATGGGCAAAAAAGTGAGAAGCTATAACTGGAGATGAAGTTATAAATGAAGCATTGGCCACTCCCCAAGTCAAATAAATGTCAAAATCAAATAAATGTTATGGGAATCATTGGTGCAAAGACATGTTAGGAATTTTACTCTAGCCCTCAAGGTCTGGTACATCCTCTTGGAAAGAGGAATAGAAACAGCAGTGGCAAAGAAATTCATTTTATAGACTGAACCCTCATGGCCATTCTCAGGGTATGAATGAAGTCTTCTTATTCCATGTACGTGTTATGAGTTAGTTCCTCCTAGCCCTTCTAGCATGACATTATGGTAAAAAAAAAAAAATTCTGTATTTCCCATAATCCCAGGAGGGAATATACCTCATGGTAATTGTCCATACAAATAAGTAATAGCTAGAATCACGAAAGAGTATGTGAATCAAGTGTGGCTGTACAACATGGGAGACTCACATAAGACGTGTAAAATCCAAGGAGGAAGACACTTCATGCAATTGCAATGAGCATCCGTGAAGATGTTTTTTAAAGCCAAGTACTCAAGTCTGAGTAAGATTTGCCCATGTAAAACCGAGATGAGGTGAAGAATAAAAATGTACCTCTTTTGACAGGAACATATGACAGCCGGAGACTCAAAGGTTAAAAAATAGAGGATTTTTTAGGAAAGGACCAAATAATCTGTGTTGGCTGGTAGTATGGCACAAAGGGAGGTGAGTCACAGGGAACAGAACTGTAAATCTGTGCTAAGGCCAAAGCAGGGAGAAAGTCCAGGTAACATGCTAAACAAAGAGATTTGGTCCTTATTCAATAGATGATGAAGAGTTGTTGAGGCTACTTAGGAAGGAAGTAATACAACCAAAACTATTTTTAGTAAGATGGATCTAGCGGCAAAGTGTGGGGTGGATTGGAAGGGGGACAAACAAAGGAAATGAGTAGATGCTGTGATGGTTTTTCGTCACGACTTAACCTGTGACTCTTGGGTCCCTAACAAATTTTAAATGTGGGACGGACTCAGAAGAGAAAATGTGTGACTGAGCTAGTCTGTTGATCATGGTTCTTCTTTCAATCAATAGCATTTAATTCCTCAATTAAATTTGGTTCAGTAAAGACAGACCTGGAGTTCAAATTCCTTGTTTTCATTAATACTCTAAGCTTTGGTTTTACTGAGTTTTAGCGAATTTATTAGCCAAAGTACCCACAAAAATCCATGTTTTTGGGAAATTCTTCCCTATTATTTGATTAGTCAGGGTTAGTTTCCCTTATGCTCAAAACATTTGCCCTGTATTTCTTTGTGATATGTAAGGGCTTATTTTGTTTAACCCTGGACATGAGCCAATGATCTTTCTTTAACAGCCTTTGTTATCTTCCAGCACTTGGTAAAGTACTCAGGGACAGTTGGATTGTGAAAATAAATGAAACCTTGGTGACCATCATTTGGGGTTGTAAACAAAGACTACAAAATCCAAAACTGTAAGAACAATTGAGTTCAAGCAATTTGACAGTTTGTCCAGCCGGTGCAATCTATATTACACAGTCTGTCGTTTCCACAAAGAGAGCCCCAACACCATCTCCTCTTTCCCCAAACCAGGGCTGATGCTCAGTTGGTATGATGATAAACCATACTGCTTTTGAAATATTGAAATATTTCTATGAGCGTTAGTAAATAGCCACTGTCCAGAGCCTCTGAGTGTCCCCTCCTACCAGCCAACCAAGCTGTTCATGCCTGTCCCAAAGAAATCTTCAAGAACTCGATACAATCCAGCAAGCAAAGAGGTGAAGCTTAGGACAGCAGAGACCTAAGGGACCCTGCCTGGATCCTACTGGATCCAAGATTGCAGTATAGTGCTTACTGAACACCTGTTGACTCCAAATGTGTATGTAAAGCCAATACCTGACTTGAGTGTTGGTATTATAGTAAAAGATTGGCACAGCATGATAATCAGAGTTTCTATAAACTACTTTTTCATGTAAAATGTTATATATGAAACTCTATAATGCTGAAGGATTTACTCTTTCTTTTGGGGGTTTCATAAGAACTGTAGTAATGTGTTAAATGCATATTTCTGGATTATATACACCATTGCCTTTTTTTCTGTTTTTTTTTCTTTAACAAATCATCTCATGCTGGTTGGTACTTATATCCATGAGTAGATGACACCATTTCTGGACAGGGTGGGATCACCAGTGATAAGTGCTGCTAGAATCTTTCTTTGACTCTGACCCTTTATTATCATTATTTGCATTCCACAAAAATGCATCGTCCTGAAAACTATCTTTGGTTGCTTTTCGACTTACACAGCACATACTAATGGTAATTTTCCTCCATCTAAATTGTCCTGCGGTCACAATGAGTTTTCTGATTTCAGCAATTTCCATAGGATCTTCAAATATCTGCAATTTATTCTCAATCCCTTCTTCCATCTTCCACATTTTCAGAACCTCATACAGTTGTTGGTCATAGTAGTACTCGGTAAATATGTATTTATGAGCTTTCCCTCTCTTCTTGTTTTCAGAGAACAATTACATCTTACCACTTTCTTTATAAAGCATGAAGTGAGAAAAAAAATAGACTACGAAATAGAAACCATTACCAATACAGTGCAAGCATCATTGGGAGGAAAATTGTGTTTGAATAAAATTGGAACTGAATGTGCTGTGCAGATCCTTTTATAAGAGGACTCAAGGAAGGAGCATGAACATCAGGAAGTAGAAATAAGCCCCTATTTGGATGTTAATCATCTTCCCTTTCATTTAGTACTTTCAATTCAATTAAGTAATGTACACAGTTCAAATAATGAGACTTTCATTCAGTCTTTATCACTGCAATTTAAATGGATTTTTGAACAGCTGCCCTTAAGACCGTAAGATTATTTTAACAGCCTTGTGGGGGGTTTTTTAGTTTATCTAATGGAGGTGATACAAAATTATGGAGCAGTGTGATTGGAATGCCAAGCAGGGAGAAAGCGCACTGGGGAAAGAAATGTTACCTGATCATTTGTTCATTCCATAAACCTGCGTTGAGTGCCGCCCACTGTAGGTGGGGTGGGGAGGCCTACCAATCATGTTAACAGAGCTCCAGTGAACAGATAGCCTTGAATCTGTGACCTGGCTAGAAGTCACTGCCAGGCTTACCTGCTCCACGTCCTTCATTTTACAGATAAGGGAAGTGAAGTGTAGATGGCTGAAGTGACATCCTCAAGGTACCTGCCAAGCTGGAACTACAATCCAGTTCTCTTTGCATTCATACAGTTGTCATTTCTGTAGAAAACCATTTTTATTTCTTAAATGTTTGTTCAGTAAATTGTGAGGAAATCCCAGATCATTTGTAAGATGATGTTTACCCTCAGAAAAACAAAAACTATATTACACTTCCTGTTGAGTAACCTTTCATGAGTCACACCTGACCATACCCTTAACCATAAGATCTATTACATTCATAATATTTCTAGATTATTGAGAAATTTAACAGTTACATGAAATAATAAACCTCTGGCACCCTGTTAGATTTGGGGTGGGGTAGAAGAATGGAAACAAGGAAACAGTCAATCCTGTAGAGCTCTCACAGGCAATGCAGGCGGCACTTCCGCTGCGTTTTATGCCCAGGGGTTGTCCTCTCCGGAGCCTGCCTGGTGACCTCCTATTTATCCCAACTGAGCCCCAGACCTCCAAGGCCCTGCTCTTTTCATGCCCTATTCAGCCTTCCCTGGCTTTCGTCCTGGTTACATAGAGAGAGCTTGAAAGTAAGATTTAAAAAATGTTAAAACCACTGACGAGCCTTCATTTTTTCAAAAGCTTTCGTGGGTTTGGAAACACATGGAGAAGATGTACTTTCTTGAGACCCCCTCTGTACAAATGCTCATCCTCTAATCTAGGCTGCCTTTCCCTTAGACCTGCTCTCTAATTCATCCAGAGAACAGCAGATCTGATCAGACCACTGTAAACTTTACAGTCCTTATGTTTTCTCTCTCTGTGAGTTAAGGATAAATTTCAGCATTCAAGCACTCAGATCCCTTTGATATCTGCCCCCTTTACCTCTATGCTGTCATCTTATGCATGCTTACACTGTAGGTGGGCCCCAGTCAAGCCCTCTCTATGAGCATGCCTTTAAACACCTGTCTAAAGCATTTGAACAGCATGCCTGCTCTCTCTATCCAAAACACATCCCCATCACAGCTTTATCCCACTTGTCCCCAAAGAAAAACTCCTACAAGCTTTAACACTGTTTTACAACGGTTGATTTTCTTATTAATTCTTAAGGATAGTTGCCTTTTATTTTTTTATTCCCCCGTACCTCAAATAATACCTGGCTTTAAACCAATCAACAAATATCTCTTCCTCACTTACTATATGCTGGAGCTGTGCTAAGTTCTGGGGGTAGAACAGTGAGTCTCTTTCCCTTGGGGAGCTTCAGCTCAGAGGGAAGGCAGACAGGAAATGAGGAGGGGATAGGCTAGGAAGAAGGAACACAGCAAAGAGGCTTTGCCAGTGCCCCATTAAAGTACATGTGAGAGAAAATAGTGCCTTGGGCCTTGTGAAACTCACATTCTAATAAAAGAAATAGACAAGTAAAGCAGAGGGAAGGTGTGCTCCCATTTAAACAAATAATCAAAATAGGTCAAGGGGTGTTAAGAGGCCAGACAATGGAAGACTGTCACACATGTGTGACTCTTGGCAGGAATTCCCCATTGGACAAGGTGGGTCAGGGGAAAGGCTTTGCATACACTCAAAGAACAGTCCTTAAGACAACTGCAGGTTAGATGACACGGTGGAAGATCTGGATGCACTGGGGGTACAATGCAGCATGAGCATTCAGACCCTAGGGGATTTGGTATCCCAGACCTAGGAATTTAGATTTTATCATTTAGGTGTTCTTGAATTTGTTTGGCACCCTTTATGGGCCATGAAATCAAGTCGGTGGGTTGTAATCAGCATTTTAAAGGAGTAAACCAGAATAGAAAATATCAGTGCATTTCATGGTAAAAGGACAAATTTTGGGGTGGAACTAATTGTTTCAGTTATGTCTCTCTATGTTTATTAGAGATGTGTATGTGTACAGGGATTTCTTACATCACATCAATACTGATGGTACAGGTTTGAAAGCCACAGATCTGGTGATGGGAACCGTTTAAGAGTTTAAGGTGGGGACAGGCTTTTATATTTAGAAAGCTGTGGTCTCTGTAAGAACAAATTAAAAGGGCAAGGATATTTAGGGGATGGCTTTAGGAATCCAGATGAAAGACAGTAAAATACTAATACTTGGATGGAGAAAAGGATGTAAACTTGAAAGCTAAGTGATAGATACATTTGATGCTTTATTCCTCCCTCCCATTCCAACTGCTACAATTGTTGCTTGACTCCTATTATTTCTTTTATAATAAATTCCTGACTCATGTAACTACTTGTGTTCTTGACCATATTAAATCCATCCTTCATACGACATTGAAAGCCACATCTGACCATCCCACAGTTCTGTTTACTACTTATTGCCCCTTAACCCAACCTTTCTATCAGCCTTCATCTTACTTCTCCTCTTTGGGTTCATTTTCTACACATCCCCTGCAGATTCTTGCCTCTCTATTTTGGCATCTGCCATCCTCTCTGCTGAGAATGTCTTTTCCATTTCAATTCATTTGACTTCCTTTAACTCGGACATCAAGACTCAGTTTAAGCACCACTTCCTCCAGGAAGCCTCCCCTGATTTCTCCCAATGGGGCCAACCACTCTCCATCTTTTCTCCCGTAGCACTTTTTATAAAACTGTCTAATGATATGGACCCATAACTATAATGGCAAATATTAACCAATTTTCACCCAGTGCCAAGCCCCGGGCTGATATGCATCATCTCATTCAGTTCTTCCAAAGCCCAGATGAGGTAGTTACCATTACTGTCACCGCCTTACAAGTGCAGGAACTGACCTCTGGGAAGGCTCAGTCAGTTGCCAAAGCAGTGGTGTGGGCCGTTTCACCAGGCAGTGTTGTTCTAGAGCTCATGCTTTCTGTTTGCTACATTATACAATCACCATGCTGTGATGAAACACAGGTTCGTGGGCCAGTCCTCTCTGGAATGTGAGCACCCTCGCTCAAAGGGCACTCAAGCACTTGCATTTCTTTGTGATTCCCCCCTCCCAGCACAATGCCGGGCAGGTAGCTGAACTTGGGTTGAAACCTTTAAATGCTGCAGAGCATGCGAGTAGGTACTGCAAAGTGTCCTTTAGATTTGGTAATGAGGTTTATTGGCATCTTAGTGAAAACTTGTTTCCATGAAGTGAGATGTTTTTGTCATGTTCTTCATTTTAGCCCCAGCAAATATGAGGTGATTCACAGATACTTAGTGAATAAGCTGCCATGGGTTGAAGAGTAAATGTGAGGTAGGAAATGGGGAGCATTATTTCATGAAGCTTGGCTAAGAAGGAAAGGCATTCCGGTGGCAGTGGAGGAGGATTGCTGAACCAGGAAGTCGGTGGGTGGAAAGGTGTGTGCTTTCAGCTTGCTAGCTTTTAGAAATATTGCAAGAACAATGTGTTGAATGTGCTAAGAGACAGTAGCCAAGAGAGGAAGAAGTTAAAGATTATAGAGAAGGGGATTTCTTGGAGGAGCCAGGAGGGAGAGGTTCCAAAGTTCCTGGGGATTAGCCGTGGACAGGTGGGCCAAGGTTCTTTCCCAGGGCCCAGCCCAGACCTGCCATTTTCTGAGCCTTATTTTTCATTTCCAAAAGCAAATAACACATACTGTCCCTTAGACACAGGAGATGAAAGAATTCTCTCCTACTACTTCTTTCTTTTTTTCCCACATTTTCTAAATCCAGGAAAGATGGGTTCACACTAAAACGATCAGTCACATGGCTTGACGCATGAAGAAAAACTTTTCCTCCATTTCAAAGGGAAGACTTATGTCAGTGAATTACTGAGCTTGTTTAAAATGTGATGGGTGGGGTGGGGTGGGGTGGGTGCCTCAGTGGGAAGGAGGAGGAAGGGGGTTTTATGTTTAAGGAGCAGGAAGTTCAGGGCAAGGACGGTGTTTGGTGTCAAGTCCCCACAGCAACACGTGGCGCCCCCACTGTGCACAGCAACAGAGGAGAGGATGGAGAAGTGTGCACCTCTCCATGTCCTTCCTCTTCCCCGCAGTCCTCTCTGCCACTCTACCCCCCATACTAGGCCTGGGGAAACACACCTTTAGACTCTGAGAATCCATAATGGGATGCAAGTACCTTAGTCAGTGTTTAGAGAAAAGGATGGGAAATCCTCAAGAGCAATAACATAGAAGGACCAGAATTCCAAAAAAGCCACTTAGTTTCCTCAGGGTGCCTGCTTTGTGAAAGGGAAATAGTTATTTAGAATGTATTTGTTACCTTGATAAAGGCTGGTAGCAAAGCATGTCAAGATCTATAAATGAACAGTTGTCAGAAATAATCAAACATTCCTTCTTTTATTGCTTATTTCTAAGACCATATGCCAGCTTCTAGTGAATTAAAAAGCCTACAAGGCTGTCCTCACCCTTATGGACAAGTTGGAAAAATGACATGGGCATAATAACAACCAGTGAGAGTAAAAGTCCCATGGTTTTATGTAAGTGATCAGCATTATGGTGGTCAGAGAAAAGAGGACCACACATAGCTGGGGTGAGGAATCAGGTTAATATCACCGACCTTATATTATAGCACGGTTACATTTTAGGAGCTGTGCTGTGAAGCAGCCCCAAGCACCAGCGTCAGAGGAACCTGCTTCCAGGGACCATCTTCTGAATTACATTCATGTCATAATCAGCCTGCTGGCAGGTTCTGCTATAAAAAAAATAGGTGCAGAGATCCTTTTTTATAACCAACTGAATTATCCAAACAATTTCAGTAGAAAACTTGCTTGACTATGTCCAACTTGAAAGTTATTGTGGCGTGATGTGAACAAAGTTAGTTTTCTGTAATAAATGCCCCTGGGGAAATTGCAGAAGTTGTGTCCTACATCAAGTCCACTTGGATTTTAAGGACAAGATAGTTCTTCACTCCCAGGCAAGAAAAGGAATGATGATGTTAGGAATGTTAGGTGGACATATAGACATGAACAGCTGGAAAAGGGAAGATAAGGCTCAAAGAGAAAGCCATCCAGATTAAGTTCAAAGAAAAAGCCTCCCAAACTCTGTCCAGGTGGGAGTCCCATGTGAAGACAACAAAGGTTTTGCAGGGAGATAAATGTCTCCCCAACTAGATCCCAAAGGGGACACAATCTAATGGAACTAAGAACTGCCCAGATCACACTGCAGCCTGGGGGAAAGGACAGGCTCACCCAGAGGGATGACTATATAAAAACACCTGTAAATCAAACAACCCCACCTTGTCAGTCCAAGATGCACCTCCTAACCAGAATGCAATATAAAGGCCTCCCACCTAACAGATCCAGTTGTCTACCTCGACTCTGGCCTGCTCCTCCCTTGGAGTTTCTCCCTGCTTTGCTACTGTGTCTCTGCCTTTCAGTTCTTCATTGCAGTGGGACAAGAATGGAGGAGAACAAACTCAACCTCTACGATGAGACAAGCAGGGCCTGTCTGCCTTAGGAATGAGCCTTAAGTCCTGAGACGCTGTAATTTCTCTGCAGTGGTTGATATCATCATAAGCTAAACCATTTTACATTAAAAGAATTATCTGTTTACATCACATAATAGGGAGAAACCACAAGTGGAAAATCCCTAGAAGCTGGCCAATCTCTTTAATCACGTGATTTTCTAGTCTGAGGGGTTATTGCTTTGTTTTTTTTTCCAAAAAAAAAGAAATTATTAGAATCAGGGCGGACTAGGTTTAGAAAAGAAACTAGACTAATGTTTTCATAAGACTGTTCAGCAAGAGTAGCTGTGTGGTTAAAAAGAAGGGCCTCACTCTTTGACCCGGATGTCTTGAGAGGTAATTGCTTCAGAAAAAGCCTGGTGCAGTTTGGAGAGCAGGCTCCTATAAAATCCCAGTGAGGGAATTCTTGATTTGTTCACGGCGAGGAGGCTATCTCGCCCCTGTCTATGTTTGTTTACAGTGCTGTCCACAAATGGTTTTGTAGCTCTGAATAAAACCCTGGCCCAGGTGGCCGAGGACGCAGGGCTGCGGCTTTATCTGGGCATTCATTCTCCTCGCACACACAGCCGCTGCACCCCCGGAGCCATTGTGCCTGGTCACGGAGGAGTTCCCCAAGCCCCGCTGGCTCGTCAGCTACTCTCCCGAGCTGAGCAATTCACCGCCTGAAGGAACACAATAGGCCAGTTGCAGCTTGAATTCCCTCAGGGCTCAGGGAGCGGTTCTCCACGCAGCAGCTTTTGGAGGGCACCTTGCCTGACTGAGGCCCAGGAAGAGCGCCCCCACCTCCTCCCGCCTTCACTCAGAATCCACCACTCTCTCAAAATCAAGTAAACATAGTAAGCCATGTCATTAATCAGTCCCATGAAAAACACCTGGGAGCCTACAAAGGCAGTAAAATGTGTAATAGTAGCGGGAGGGGACCTACTGAAGCCGGTGAGAGGACTTAGCATTTACAGACAAAGCGTGCGATTAATGCCAGCAACAGTTGTTACGAAATGCATTACTGTGTATGTTTTTGTAACACCTTTCTCCCTGATGCTTCTGGAGAAATAGAAAATTTCTAAATTTCCCTTGCCACATTCTCTGTGAAAAGGGAGGGAATATCATATTCCCACATTCATAAGGCTCAAAATGGGTTAATTTGATGATGGTTATTTGGAATCATAGCCTTTCTAATGCATTATCACCCCAACCCACAGCTTGCCCCCAGCGGAATGTGTTAAGGCGCAAAGCACATACCAGCTATTAGAAGATTGAGTAAATCACGTATTTCAGTGAGTTCAGGTGAAACACAATAGATTCTCATAATCAAACCTCAGGAATAGGAGCTTAACACCTAGACACATACTTCAATGAGTGGATCCAGGGAAGTCATTAGTTTTTTTCCAGTAGAATATGTCTATTTCTTTCAAGTCTCCAATTCGTATCTGCAGCTTGAATCTTTCCCCTGAATTCCAGGCTTCATGATCCAGCTGCCTACTTGATAGCTCACTTTGGACATCTCATATCCTTAATGCCTAAAACCTATCACCTCTCAGGTCCTTACTGAAAACACTTCTTCTCAGGGAGGCCTTTCTCATACATTTAAAGTTGAGCCCTCCCACCCGAAATGACCCTGGTCACTGTCTGTGCTTTATTTTTCCCCTTACATATATGCTTGTTTATTTTATTAAAGAAAGAATTTATTTCATTAATAAATAAATGTATTCCCTTAGCCATAACTCAAGCTCCATGAAGATAGGTTTTTTGGGATCTGTCTTTACTGCTCTATTGTCAATGCTTAGATTATACCTGACACATAGCTGATCTTCAGTAATGAATGTTAGACAAATGAATAAAAGTTGAAAGCATTAGATTGTTTTTTTAAAAACTTAGAAGATTATCAAATCATTTTATTTCTATTTCATACTTATTCTGCTTGGTACAATAACTTCAGGGGTCAAGCAGTAACCCTTGAAGGTGTGGGATATATTTGACTACAGTTTTGTTTGGCTCTGAACTGTTTGTTTGCTTGCTTTGTTATTTATTTGAGACTGAAATGCCCTTAGCAAGCATACAGTCTACTTTGCCACAGACCCCACTATTCCCTATTTTCATACCCTGGTCATAGGCCTTTACACATTTCCTATTCCTGCCAGCCTCTGAAGGCTCTGAGTTTGCCAGTTTATATCCTAGCAGAAATCAGCTTGATGATTTGCTTAAACCAGTAGGTGTAGTTTTGACCACATAATAATTTACAGGACAAATTACTAATATCTTTGATTCTTTTGACTCTGAAATTCTATGAAAACACTTATTGGTTGTTTGACGGCCTATGTTCAGGGTTATCTGAAGTATTTTGGGAATCCTCAGCTAGATACCAGTTGAAATGGCTCCTCATGATTCTTCCTTTTCCAATTAATTCTTTATGAGTCTTCATTCCTATAATTTCTCATAGCCAGCAGATTATTTAAATTTATAGATCATTTGTATACTTTGAAGTGAGACATGTCTCTAAATTCCTGTCCTTTGTTAAAAACCATTTTTAAAATACAAAGTTGGCAACTAGTCAGGAAAGATCACCATACTTCAAGTTCAAAATTCTCTAAATAAGAATAATAAACATTTTCCATCCTAATGAAATTTAGTACTTTTTAGATTGATCAAAAGCACATTTGGTACTGACATCAGGAAGAGAGATTCTATTGTCTCAAACTTTTAGAGTTTCATTTAGACATTAATTAATGAATCAAATAAACACTTTGAATGCACCTATAATATGTTTATAGGGACCTAGAGGGTGAGAAATACCAGTGGAAATATCCCAAATGTTAACAGTAGGATAGTAAACTCAAAAAGATATTTTAAATGGTTATTGAAAAGAGTACATAAATATAACACAATCAAAGCAATTAAAAAAACACATATGTAACCAAAAAAAGAAATCTGATGATTTTAATTGCTTGAGATGCTTGCAAACATTAAAAAAATTAAAGGGCAGGACACTGTAAAAAGAGAGAAAACATCCATAATACTAACAATGAATACAAGTCTATATTTTGACTGTTACTTTCTTGCTTTGTCTATAGATAGTACATATATTTTTGTATTTGTAATTACAGTGATTGAACAATCCTGTATTTGGCTTTTTTTCATATAATTATGTTCTAAACATTTTCCATACTGCTGCAGAATCTTCACGATATTTATTTTTAGTGGTGGCATAATATTCTCTTAAATTGCTTAAACATTCTTTTGCTATTACAATTTTAGTTTATTCTTAGTGTATTTTAAAAACATTTAACTGTAGAATTACTAAAATTCAGTATTGAGATTTTATTTCTTCATCCTTTCAGTATATATTAATTTCACTAATTGGTTAACTATAAAATAATCCTCAGGAGTTACAAAAAGCATGGAAAAGACATATTAAATCAAGATAAATTTCAAGTATTACAACCACAAATCCTACAATACTCTAATGTTTGTCAAAATTACATTCTTGTAAAGAAGTACACTCTGGATTCAAGGTTCCTGGCTCCTGCCTTTGTTCGATACCAGCATTGTGTCTTGGGAAAATTTGCTTCACGTCTCTGTGCTGTTTTCTCATCTGTAAAATGATATGAGTAATAGTACCTATCATGTAAGACTGCTGTGAGGATTGAACATGACAATGAGTGTCAAAGACTTAGGACAGTGCTTTTCCTACTTCAATAGGAAGAATAATTTATTTATTATTCTAACAATAAAGTAGTATCCCTTTCAATATTGGAATAGCTTTACATTTTTTCTGTTCCTTACAGGAAGCTTACTTGCAAGGCAGACAAGTGGTGAGTTTTAGAATTAAACAGACTGCAAGATAATTTCTTAGCCAGAAGCAACTCTTCTACAATCAAGTTTTTGCAACAGTAAAATATTTGTTAATTCATTTTGCAGCAAATAGGTCCTAAGCTAATCATCCTAGGGTAGTATTTTCTCTGGTAAGAAAACTGGCTATCCACTGTCGACCTTCTGTCAGCATAATCATAATAGTAACAGTTGAAGTAAAATAGTCACCATCTACTGAACACTATTGTCCCAGGCAAAACACTTGAACATTTAGAAGCATTTTAAATCTTCACAACAGCCTAGGAGGAAATATTATTGCTGCAATCTTATGGATGGGGAGAGAGACTCAGTGAGATGAAATGACTAGCCAAAAATACAGACACCGGAAAGGGATTGGTCAGCATTAACCTATGTTAAGAGCTGAAAGATGAAGAAATTGTGAGGTTGAATTCTCCTTACATGGGTATTCATACACCACATTTCCCACCAAAGCCCCATTAAACATCAGAGGAGGTAAAATGCATCTGTTCTGTCTTCTCTTTTGCATATTATAGGTACGAAGATGGATCAAGAGTCCAATGGTCAGTGTGGACAAGCATCAGAGCCCCAGCCTGAAGTACACGGGCCCCTCGGTAGTGCACATCCCTCCAGGGGAGCCAGACTTTGAGCCTTCCCTGTGTCAGACATGCCTGGGAGACCATGCTTTCCAAAAAGGGGTTCTTCCTCAGGAGAAGGAGTCATGTTCATGGGAAACTCAATCTGGGTGTGAAGTAAGTTCATCTTTGCTCTGGATCCGTTTTCCTGAAAGCGTTCTAGGCCTTTGTTCTTCCTGTACTCATTTTATAGTAAATTTTTCTGCCAAAAAAAGAATTTTTCTTTAGGGCACATTCAAAAAGCTTCCAAGAAGGATATAGAATTGTGGCCTTTGTTAGCTCACTGTGCTAATTTTTTTAAATAGACTTTATTTCTTAGAGCAGTTTTTAGGTTCACAGCAAAACTGAGGAGATAGTATAGAGACTCCCCATATGGCCCCTGTCCCACACATGCACAGCCTCCCCGACTATCAACATCTGCCACCAGAGCGAGTGGTACACTTGTTACAACTGATGAACCTACATCGCCACATCATCACCCAAAGTCCAAAGTTTACACTAGGGTTCATTCTTGGTGCTGTACATTCTATGGATTTGGTTGAATTTACAATGGCTTGTATCCATCATTACAATATCATACAGAGTATTTTCACTGCCCTCAAAATCCTCTATGCTCTGCCTATTCACCCTCCCTTCTCCCACCCCGTGGCAATCACTGAACTCTTCAGTGTCTCCATAATTTGGCCTTTTCCAAATGTCATATAGTTGGATTCATACAGTATGTTATACTAACTTTTTATGCTGTGCCAAGAGTGATATAGCAATGCTTGAGTCAACTGGAAATTCCTGATAATTTGTTTGGTCACACAGAGATCAGTTCTTATATAATGCAGGAAATACAACAGTTGTTTGTAGCCTCCACTGAAATATTTAGCTCAACATGATTTGACCCATAACAGCACTATATCAAACCCATACTTCAGTATTTTTCCCATATATACACATATTTTTGTATATACTCATATTTTTACTAAAACTTAGGTTCTCTGCTACTGCAAAGGTTTTTTTTTTTAATATTGTTTATCCAAAAGAAAAAACAGATAACTGACATATCTTTTAGATGCTAAGGTTTTAGAAACTTAAACTTGTGTTTTTAATTTGTAACTCAATTAGCTTATATTTATTTGAGTTTTTAAACCATTAAATTAAATCCTTGTTATTTTCATTCCCAGCTTATTGACATAAAAACACAGCATTAAGAAGACACAACATGTTAGGACAAAGTACAGTTAATTATAATTGATCTTCCAATATATCATTTCAAATCAGAGCAACATAAGATGATAAATGTTAATAACTCCTCCCTCCTTTTTTTCTCTAAGTAAGCCTTTCATGGAGATAAGGAATCATTTTAGCTGCTAAAAGAAAGATTGAACTCACTAGAATGAGTTCCTTTTAACTCTGGGACATGCAATGTCCCAGAAATTAGTTTCCTCCTGAAAAACAATACCTACTTGCCCACTTTCTAGGGTTATTGAAAAGATCAAAAGAGATAACACATACGAAATATTTCCTAATCTATAAGGTGCTATGCAAATATATATATCTTGTTTGCTGATTTGCCTATTAGCTGAGCCTGTGAACCTGCAACACTGAATTAGACTTCCACAACTAAGTTAGCACTTTGCTGCCCTGTGGACATTTGTCAAAGGGCATTTCTTGTTTAGCTAGATGGTGGCTCAAGTCCAGATTGGACACAGAAATCAACAAATCAATTCTAAATGCAAGGATTGGCAAGATTTTTCTGCAGAGGGTCTGATAATAAATATTTTAGGCTTTCCAGGTCATACAGTCTCTGTCATTTCTGTTCAGCTCTGCCCTTGTAAGAAAAGCATCCATAGATAATATACAAATGAATGGTCCTGTGTTTGAATAAACCTTTTATTTACAAAAACATTGACTAGGCTACCAGCCACAATTTTCAGACTGTTAATTCTTAGAGTCTAAAAGAGTTTGCTAACTTCTTAGAGTCTAAAGAACTATTTGTGACTTAGAGGCAGAGAGAGGGCTCTAGAAATCTTATACAAAGCACAAATGCCTAGTACTAAATGTTTACTTGAGGCTTTGGTGTATGCCCTATTTGTTAATGAATAAATAGAATTCCATACAAGAGAATACAATAAACAAAGAATGGGATGAAATTTAACACAATATTGTGATTCATCCTTTTACTTTATCTAGACTAACAGGTGAATCATTCTCCAATTTACAATGGATTACCTGGTTCTGACTTTGCTGGGTTTTTCCTGAGGTCACCATAAATCAAGAAGATACTTATATTTTAACAATTTAAAAAATCTATATTTTATGTTTCTATAGGGATTAAACTATGAAATAGTTCCTTGAGAAGGCACCTCCGTCCTTTTAGGAAGAAGAGTTATGTGATCAAGAGACAGAGAGGCTGTAAAATATGGAGGCTTGGTAAAAAAGACTCCAGGTTGTTGCCCTGACAACTCCTGGTGTGGATTATTTTAAGCAAGTCATTAATGCATCCTTCCCTCTCAATGTTCCCTCCTATGAAAGTTGAGATCATACATGCTTGCCATCCAGTTCCTTTCTTGGAGTTTTTTAGTAATTTGCAGATGAGATGGGATTTTTAAAATCTTTTGTAACTGTAACCTGTGTGCTGGGATCAGACAACCCACCTTCTGGTGCTAACTTGGCCACAAGGTCAATATATGAACTTGAGCAAGTTCAAAACCTCTCAAACGTTATAAGATAGCTCTAACCTAATTAACTTTAATGCCCTCTTTAGTCTGAAATCCTGTTGCCCTATACATGAAAATAAACTCTATTTGATGTGTAAAGATAAAACACGGAAATGAGGTGAGAATGTTTTAAAGAAAATAAGAAAGCAAACAGTGCTGGTCCTTTATGAATAACTGTGGGTTTTTTTCCCCCTGACTTTAAAAGTAGTACACTCTAAATGCTACCTTTAATGGCCAAAAATTGCTAAGATTTATAGTGCAAGTAGTTTGTGCCAGGTCTTGCCAGTAGTCTAGTTGGTGGGTTTTAAGCATGTTTCTCCCATGGAAGAAACTAGGGTATACATATTGCCAGTAAATCACCCAGAAGGATAGCAATATTGTGATGTTACTAGTAGTGTTATGTAAGATGGACTGTTTCTAAATTAAACTGACCTTTCTAGAAATAAGATGGGAAGATGATAACTAAGAGCTATGTAAGCTGTCGCAGAATATAATGCATACTAATGGAATTCAAGTTGCTGCATTTCAATCTGAAATCAACTTTTAAGCCATAAAGAGATAGAAACCAAAGTAGTTTTTCATTGGGTACCTGCCGATTGAACACATTCACAAACCCTATTCTATACTGTATCTCTCTCACAGAACTTTCAATATCCAGATCAACCAAGCTGGAAGGAAAAGAAAGGAGTGTTCTGGAATGGGAGTGGGGAAGGAAACGTGGTGTTACGGAAAGCATAGGATTAGAACAAGATAGCAGCCTCAACATATAAGGTCATCTTCCTTCCTCTTTAAATGACAGAACAACACATACACACATTTTAATTTGTAATCGTGCTAGGAAACAAGGTATGCCATTGTATGGATAAGGAATAATTAAGAATCTCTGAAAAACAGAAGGTGGGTAGTATTATAAAGTTGATGAGGAACCCAAGTCCAAAGCGATCACATCCAGGAACTGCCGACACAGATGGGGACACTGCAAGCTTATGTATTCCAAAGGACCCAGTTAAGTTGGAAAATAAAGATGTTCCAGTAGAGGCCTAATAACAGGGAAGTGGTTTTGGCAAAAAAAAGTTTCAGACAAAATACAATGCAAGACAAAAATATTTGAAAAGAACAAAGAGGAATATTTCACTTTTATGAAAGATATTCACTGAGAAGATAAAACATTTGCAAAGTTTTATGCACTTAACAACATAACATGGAAGTCTTCAAAGCAACAACTAATAGAAACACAAGAAAAATTGGCAAATTCATGTCAGAGGGAAATTCCTGCCATACTTCTTCCAGAAATTCCCAGTTCAAGAAGACTAAAAATATGTAAGGATAGAGGATTTTAATAAAATAATTAACCAAATATGATTTATCTCTATAAACAAAAAGTACACATTATTTTAAACAGACATGGAACAGTTACTGACCAATAATAAAATCACACAGCATATCTCATCAAATTCCAAAAAAACAGACATCACCTAGCCACAAGTTAATAAAATTAGAAATTAACAATAATATGAAAGCCAACTCCTATAGGCCAATCTTTCCACCTGGAATCCACAAGCACGCTTACTAACAATTCTGGATTTACATAGAAAATACAAAGGGATATTTAAAACTATTTTAAGTGCTTACATCACCACCAGGAAGTGCAAACTGAAACAATGAAATCCCACTTGCTTTTAATCCATCAGATTGTCAAAGGGTGAAAGATTTATAATGTCCTATTGGTAAAAGTATGGGCCCAAATGCTGTTGGTAGAAAAGTTTTTTGGCAATATTCCTCTATTAAAACTTTTTAAATCTCATGCCTTTTAAATGGGCAAATCTGTCTCCATATCCACCCTAGATACATACTTGCTTATGTAATTATGGGTTCAGGTACAATGATATCCATTGCAATATTAAATATGGTTTAAAAAAATGGAAATGTCAGTGAATAACAAAATTATAAACTCACAAGGAATTACTAAATTGGTATATCCATATTATGAAATATTATACAGCAGTTAAAAATGAGATCTGTATACTGACATATCCCAAGATATATTAAATAGGAAAGCAAGTTGAAGATGCATATGTATGTAACATTATCACATTTATTTTTTAAAAACTTCATATTTCTCCATGTTTTTGTACATGTAGTGTATGTGTCTGTAAGTGTGTGCACATGTGTTTGTGTGTCTGTGTAAATACAAATAAAAAGATCTGGAAGTATGTACATCAAACTGAAATGTTAATTATCACCTTCCAGGGATTAGAATTGAGAGGGGATGAGATGGGAAAAAATAGTCAAGAAAGACTTCAGCTTTGTCTATGTTGGTTGAATTTTTCAAGACCATAATAATAACTTACCCATAGGTTTTAGAAAATACAGTGCCCACCAGGAAACTCACTTGTAGAAAGTGAATAGTTACAACTCAGTATTATTAGTAGAAAGTCACACACCATCACAGAGGTGGTTTCACATCATGAGGCCATTCCATCATTACAAAAAAAGGTTCCTGGAGAAAAATGGAAAACATAATTTGGATGCTCCCGCAACACCTTGCTTACACTTCTGTCTGCTGATTATTTTGCCCTGCCTTGTGTGATGTTTGTGTGGGGGGTCCGTTTATTCTCCAAGCTCCCTGCAGTCATTCAATCTAACATGTTTTTCTTCCTATCTCCTCCCAGGATCTTGCATACCTACTGTAAAGTTAATGTGCTTTTCTCTCTTTGCCTTTATTAGCTGAAAAAGAAGTTCTGTTCATGCATTTTTTTTTTTAACATGAAAAGCAGAGTCTAAGAGAACTCTGCAGCCTATGCTGGCTGTAAATCACATGCATTCCACAGGCGCGGCATGCCAAGGGTTCACAGCTGATTCTCATTAAGTTTGCCCTCTCACACGGGGTAGATTTGGCTGAGTGAGGATTTCCTTAGATTCCTCTGTCTTCCTTTCAACTGAAGGCAGCTCAAAAGGTGCTTAGTCAGCCAACAGCTGAAGCCAGGGCGCTGTGTGCTGTTTTTAAGGTCTAGTGAAGTCAGTCTACTAGAAGGAGCCATCCAACTTGGAGAATTTATTAATCATGTTACTACAAACACAAGAAATAACACTGAGCCTTAGACATGATTAAATACAAGGTCACTGCCTCTCCTTCCTCCTCAGTAAATCACCAAAGACAGTAATAGGCACTTTTAATTAAGCTGATTTCACACAGCTCTGGAAGAGAGTCTGCCCACATAGCTTGTTCAATGTTTCAGATGCCGTCTGTTAGGCAACCACAGCTCAAAGAGATGCACCGTTACTTTTATATTTCTTCTCAAAATCATGGAACTACACCTTTGAAGCCCAGGAAGCTCAGAAAAAGTGGTCAGCTGCAGAACGGTTTCCACACTCACTTACTTTCATATCATCTTAAGTTTTTCTGATCTTTCTTAAGAAAAGGTTATAAAATATGTACTAAATCAACAATACAGCTTTATAGGTTTCCAGTTTCCTTCCATTTATATAATAAAAATGGCTTTTTATGAATGCTTCTAGGGAATAAAGTAATAGTGCTTTAGATTGCCGTCTTCCGCCAGATTTCTGCTCTTAACATAATATATTATGGTCTCTGGGGAATGTCTGGTGATTTCTAAGCTTATCACCCACAATAGTCCTGTTCTACAGCAAATTTTAAGCCATGTAATTCTTGAGAAAGCCCTCATTACATAAAACAAAAGATTAGACTATTAGGGGAGGGACAAGAAAATGCCTTTTTCCTTTGCTCTGTACAGGCATTCCTTGGAGATATTCCAGGTTTGGTTCCAGACACAACAATAATGTGACTATTGCAATAAAACGAATCACATGAATATGAATATAAAAGCTATGTTTACATTATATTGTGATTGATTAAGTGTGCAATAGCATTATGCTTACAAAAACAACATACATAACAAAATTTAAAAATACTTTATCGCTAAAACATGCTCATCATTTGAGCTTCCAGCAAATCACAATCTTTTTGCTGAACCATGGGTCTTGCCTCCATGTTGATGGCTGCTGACTGACAGACTGTTGGTTGCTGAAGGCTGGGGTGACTGAGGAAATTTTTTTTATTATTAAGTTATTATTGATATACACTCTTATGAAGGTTTCACACGAAAAGACGATGTGGTTACTACATTTACCCATATTATCAAGTCCCCATCCATACTCCAACTGTCCATCAGTGTAGTAAGATGCCACAGACTCACTATTTGCCTTCTCTGGGCTACACTGTTTTCCCCATGATCCCCCACACCATGGGTACTAAACCTAATACCCCCTCAATCCCCTTCTCCCTCCCTTCTCCCACCCCTCCCCTTTGGTAACCACTAGTCCCTTCTTGGAGTCTCTGAGTCTGCTGCTATTTTGTTCCTTTGGTTTTGCTTCCTTGTTATACTCCACAAATGAGGCAATTTCTTAAAATGAGATAACAATGAAGTTGGCACATGCAGTGACTCTTCACTTCATGAACAATTGCTCTGAAGCAGATGATGCTGTTTGATAGCATTTTTTCCACAGTAGAACTTCTTCCAATCTTAGAGTCAATCCTCTCAAACCCTGAGGCTGCTTTATCAACTAAATTTCTATAATATTCTTAATCCTTGTCATTTCAACAATCGTCATAGCAGCTTCACCAGTAGAGTCCATCTCAAGGAACCAGTTTCTTTGCTTATTCATAAGAAGCAACACCTCATCTGTTAAAATTTTGTCATGAGATTGCAGCAATTCAAACAACAAAAAAGTTTGAAATACTACGAGAATTACCAAAGTGTGACACAGACACGAAGTGGGCAAATGCTGTTATAAAAATAGTGCCAATAGAATTGCTTGATGCAGGGTTATCACAAAACTTTAATTTGTGAAAAAACACAGTATCTGCAAAGTGAAGCACAATAAAATGAGGTATGCCTGTATGCTTAGAATGCGGCCAAGTGTATGACATTCTACCCAGGACCAGAAAACCTGGGTTCTACATCCAGTCCTAATATTGGCAGATCACTAGACCTTACACCTGTTACCTGATCTCGTGAGGTTCACCTACAAACCCTGAAGAATAAAATGGCCTTGCCCACCTCACAGGGCTGATGAGAGGATGGGGATCAAAAGGGAGAATGGAAGCTCTTAAAAAATCATAAACAGCACTTGAAATGCTATTAGTTGACAAATACACTGAAGGGTAATAAAAACTGAAAAACTTTAAATCAAGTAAATCAGCCTTAAGGTAAGCATTCATTATGTGTCCAAGCTTTCCTAATTAAAATATGATAATAATAATAGAATACTACCTGTAAAATAATATGTCTCAGGTAACATTATGAATGGGTCACTCTAAGGGTAGCGAATCCCTATAATTACTATTGCCATTACTTACCCGAATATCATTACTCTAATGCTGAGGTAGAACTGGAAAAAAAAAAATAGTGTTACCCCCAAAACTCAGAATTCTTTTCCCTAGAAAGGCAGCATTTGTGGGGAAAAAAAGAGTTGATTTCAGTCAGGGAAAATAGAGGCAAAACCCTACTGGTTTCTCTTTGAAGTTTTAAAAATTTTTTTCATTTTCTGTATCTCTAATAATTTGAAATGTCTTATGTAACATTCAATTCAACCAGTTCTCTTCAGCTAAAAGCCAGAGGAAGGATTAACTTTTTATCCTATAGCTCCTTCTAAGAGCTATTGGTTAGCTGAAATTTCCATTTTTTAGATTTCATATGTTTTTAATATAAATCTGCCTTCTCCCTATTTTTCCCCATTATTTTCAAAAATGCATGTAAGATGCAATAATGGCATTATTGAGACATTTAAAAGAAATTCCGTTTTCTTTTCATACCAACTCCTTTTGTTTTTGCATGTTCTCTTTCAATTTTTCCCCATATGTACTACCTTTGCACATGATTGCTGTTATGGCATATATATGATAGTGAAGCTGCCTTTTTTTCTTTTTGCCATTTTTCACTTAACATTTACCGGAAACATTTGCGCATTGTAACATAAACTTCATAATTATCATTATGGCTAGCACTGAAGCCAATTGATGTCATTTCATGTAATCGTATACCCACTGTTAGCACTTTCATTTTATTAATTTTTTTTCTCTTTTGGGTAAGGCTGCAAATGATTTTTTCCCCTCAATTTGAATAACCTTGACATAAATTAAAAACTTAAGATCAGTTTCCAGTAAGGGAGTAGAGTTTGAAGATAATTATGGTTCTTACCAAAATACTTTTGAAAGCGATATCGAAAGAATTAAGTTAGTAAAAATACCACCAGTATTATTTGAAAGACCTACTCCGCTAGCACTTTATCCCTTAAAGGACGTGGTGTGTTTTAATTCTTATTAATTTAATTAAATGATACTTCAATAATATAGTGCACATTTCTTTGATTATCAAAAATGTTATAAAGAAGTTTTCCATTTTTAAATTTATTGTCATTCCCCATGGGAATGTTTCATTCTTTCTTGTCGCTTATCTATTGGAATTTTGTGTTTCTTTTTGTCAATTTAAATGAATTATTTCTATGTAGATTTAAATTCTCTTTCAATCCTATCCATGGCAGATTTTTTCCCAAACTGAGTCTTGGTTATTACATTCTCAAAAATGAACCTGGTTTTCTTTTTGTACAATTAGAGAGGGAATATCTTGTTACCTTAAAGCTAAAATAGGCACACTCTTCCTCCCCAAAATGTACTGAGCAAAACCCGACTGCCAACAGGAAGACGGCATGCAGAAGAATGCCAGGTCCTGGGTGGTTATGGCTTTCTGTCTGTGCCATGTGAGCATTTAGTATCTTGCCAGACAGCTTGATAACCAGGAAGCTGGCTCCTCCTCTCCCAGGAGTACCTCCCTATTTCCAGGGCTCTTAGATCCAGGAGGCCTCCTACACACAGTGTTGCCCTTCTCTTCCAGAGGTGTGGGCTGGGAGTCTGGAAGGGAGGTCTGCCAGGATCCAGGGCAGCAGAGGAGGCGCCATGAACTCCAGATCACCCACTGTCCCCTCTAGGCACTGACCAAAGGGCTGCCTTACCCACAGCTTGACACAGACTCTGATGTATTTAAACACATGATTTGGGTCACAAAAATTAAATTTTAGAATCAGGACTTTGGAGTAAAATAAGTTTATGCCTGCACTCTTAGTGAAGTTCATTTCTATTCCCTGAACTCTCCTATGAGTTACCTCCCACTGGCATGCCAACTTCCCAGGCGGTAAGTCCAGAAAGGGGTAAGGGAATCCGTCCAGGCTATTTTGAATATTAACAGGAAAGTTACTCCCTGGCCTCTCCTGGAAATCCCTAGCCAGTGGTTACACTTACCCTTGGGTTGGAGCATATTTTGCTGGCTCTTGTTGTATGTAACCAAATCTTCCCTGCTTCTGATTAAACTCATTAGTATAGCCTTTCCCAGAAACCATATGGCTATTTCCCATTAAAATAATATCCCTTCTTAGTAGTTAGAGACTTTGAAAATTTTATAAGATGACTTTTTACAAACTACTAAAAGTCTACAAGCAAGAACTGAATTTAGAGGATAAAGCAAAGCTTAATTGCATGCCACCTGATTTGTTGTTTGCTGTTACTTCTCTTTTTTCCTCAAGTTTACAATTATACACATATTTTTGGATTGCTTACTGAAATGACAGACTTTAATCTATTAAGAGACATCCCTATAGTGTAATCTCCTCCACAAAGAACAAGTTAAGCAAAAATATGAAGAATTTGGGGAAAGATTTAATGATGATTTCTTATGGTATAGAAGTATGATATTCTATAGTATAACAATTTTAAAATTTGTCTTTGGGAATCTGAAAAGACTCTTCATATAAACTAACGAAAAAAAGTGAAAATGATTATTACCTTGATATTTCCTTTTCTCATCAAGTGAATGACTTGTTCATTCTGTTTATTCAGAGGACCTGGAAGAAAGCACCAAAATGTGCCAAGACACACATTTATCTATGATGTTCAGGATAAATACATCATTCCATTTTCACTTGTGTCTGATGCTGGATCCCCTTGTCTTTGTGAGCTGGCAAATAAATCAATCTATTTCTAGGGAAGATTCTGGCAAAGCTCAATTTGGGTAACATCATCTCTTGAGCAAATCATCACAACCAGCAGAAATACACAAATATTATATAAGTGATTCAGCTAAATTCCGTAAGAAGATTAAACTTTTCTTTGTGACCCTGAGTAGCAGACATTGATATAAGAACATAATAAAAAATAAAAACCTTTGAAATCAAGTCAAACTCCACAGCTTGCTATCTATAATTGTAGCGTACTTTTCTAATGTCCATCAGCCTTGATAACTATGAATACATAATTCTATTCTCAGTTCAACTTCTCTTGCTCTGATAGGTTGTTTCCCTTTTGAGTTGATTTTAAAATGACCATTTCAGGAGATTTCACCTAGATTTCTACTTGGGAAAATGCAGGATTTGAACAACCCTTGCTGGATTAGATAAGTAACAGACAGGTGACTCCCTAGTTAGGTAATAGGGAGCAGGGGTTATAAGCCTTTGTAGATTAGAAAATGTTTAACCTTGTGGTACCAAAAAGAGAAAGAATGAAATTAATGACCATTATAGTTCTCTTCTTGACTTAGCATTGCATGTTATCAGTAGCAATTTTAAAACAAGCAATCTGGTACCAGCATGCAGGCAGACCTCTCAGACTTTTTTTAAAGTCCTGATAATTGCTTAGGCTTTATTTCCACGTAGGCATTTCCACGTAGCAGCCACCTACACAAAATGGTGACAGGGATACAAGGAATGTTAAATGCACTCCCAACCCATGACAGAGCCTCAGTTTCTCTATAGTGTTTTCTATTACAGACTAGATAGTAAGTATCCCATGCAATGCTTCCAAGAGAGGGGGAAATACTAACAAATAACCAGGTAGCTACAATAAGGGGAAGGAACACACTGCACATTAAGAGGGTCCTATGGCCCACTCTTTGGGGGGTCAATGAAGGCTTCCCAGCAGAAGAGAAATCTAAAATAAGAAGTGAAGGTTGAGTAAATTAGTGAGATAAGGAGGGGTAAGGATGAGAAACCAGTCAGATGGAACAAATAATCAAAAGCCTGAAAGACATAGTAAATTTGGAGCAAGGAAAATAAAGCTGAATTGGAAAACAGGATCATTTAGGCTTTTCGCAGGGCATTTTAAATAGCTTATATGCTATCCTCAAGAAACAAAGATCCATTTAAATGTTTCAACCACAGCAACAGTGTTATCATAAGGCATAAAGAATGGGTGGGAGAGAGTCAAATTCCAGAAATTCTTCCTTTGGAGATTTATGGCTTTGGATTAAGGTTTATGGCTCTGACCCTGTTAAGGACAAATATGCCTGAGATTTAATACAATAAACCTGATTCATGTTTTACAAAGAGAAACAAAGATTCCAGATTTGGGAAAGGGTAATATTAACCAAAGAGCTCTCATTACTGCAATGAAAAAAATTATTAAAAAGAGGAGTCTGTAACCAAGAACAACCCTTGTTAATTGCCAAGTTTGTCCTTAATTAGTGACAGAAGAGAAAAGGTAAAATTAATATGTGGAAGAAGTGAAAAATTTTGAATAAGATAGTAATCAGAGGGAGAAGGGAATAAAGAGAAAGAGAAAGGAGACAGGTTGGGTGTGATACAAATGATCACAGACTTCATTTTGTGCTTATGTTACAGCAGTGACTTAGAGAGGCAGAGCCTACCTAAATCAGTCTGGAAGTTCTCTCTGTTAGGATGGATTGTACATGAGTAAGCAAAAGGCTGTAAAAGACACAAGAGAGTGGATGTCTCTAAGATGCTTCTGTACGAGTATCATCAGTCTTTGTAGGGGAAGATGATGTTACTGACCCTCTATCAGAATTGAGTGTGATTTGAGCTACATTTGCAAGCATTAAAGACTGGATTTGTACTGATCTGTTTATACTCTCTGGCCTAATCTCACTGAAGACTAATAGAACAAATTTTCAACAGACTTGAAGGGTTAATCTGACTGACCTTTCTTGGGCTTGAACAAGAGACCTTGGCCTTTTAGCACAATGCTCTAATCAACTTACACTAATCGGACCCATGGCTTTCAATATATATGAGGTTAAAGGAAACAAAATTTGAAGTGCCTTTTTTAGGGATTTGTAGCCATTGAAGGATGCAAAAGTTCCAATTTTCTTCATAACTGAAATCATAACAGCTGTAAGAACTCAACTGTTTATCAAAGATGCTGGCAGAAGTTATAAAGCTTTATTTCATGGACTAAGTCTAAAAGCTGCATGTACTCTTATGAAGTTTCATAATGGATTGGTAATGGTTACTATGAATGATAATATTTGTTTAGACAAGTCAGAAATACCAAGTACAAAAGATGTTTAAAGCAAAGATGGCATAGACGATTTTGCAAATGCACAGGCTGAAATTATCTGTAATTTCAGTGAATGGCGTAAATTGTATGACACAGAGTTGGCTCTGGCTTTCATTCTCATGGTAAGGACAGCTTGTAAATCAGTGACATGACTCATGGGTCTCAGGCATGGTACATCAATCTAGCACCTGCTTTCCCAATCAGTCAAGCTGCATTCGTACCCAAACACAAGTAACCATATTATTAACCTCAGTCACCAGTACTGAGAGGATGTGTGAGTTTAAGCTAATAAGGTTCATTTCCTCTTACGGCAGACATCGTGCAGTCAATTCATAAAACAGTACTATCTTGTGAGCATCTCAAAGGTGAATTCCATTTTGGGTTCTGTGTTTGTGGCTTTGTGTGACCATATATAGAAAACTTTTGCAAAAGGCCACAGCAGATATGACTTCGAATTGGGGCCGTGTGACAAGCAGCAGCATGCAGCCCTAAGCACGCTTTGGGGAAATCCGAGCTTCACAGTGGCCACACAGGATGTTTAATCAAAACAGGGATTTTCCCTTCTGCTCTGGAACACGTTACGTCCTTCCTCTACCTCAACTCTACAGTACAAAAATATTCTCAAAATGGCTAACAAATTTACTCTACCGTGGGTGGTGGTGTTGGAGGGTGAGTAGGAGGAGATAGGGAGTGAGAGGATATACAAGCACGGGAAGGGGCAGTAAGAAAGAACAAGAACCCCTAAACATTCCAGTCAGCCCGTCCTATCTCTGGGCATACAATGTGATATTATTCAATATGCTAAAAAAATTATCCCTGGCCCATGTATGTTTTAAGCATCATTTTGGTGTTAGATCTCAGTTAAAAGCCCTGTTCTGACCTGCAGACCATCTGTATCCTTGAGTTTCCCCGTCTATAAAAACAAACTAAACAAGGATGCCGTGATGTTTAACGAGACGATGTATGGACATTAATTTCATTTCTCTCTGCTTTCTCTGCCCCCAAGTTCCACCTTAGGTTCCCAGGCCCAAAAGAAATCAAACAGGTCTACACAATGAAAATTACATGGTGATTCTGAACTATGTGCACAGTGCTATTTCTCTTTCCTTTTTAATTTGTGTTCATTGGCTACTATACTTATGAATCATAGGACTGTGTCCTGTGTCTCTTTGTTCAGCAAAAAGACAATTAAACAAGGAAGTAGAGATTGCAAAGTCAGTATATTACTAAATGAACTTGTGTCAGTGTAACTTTTCTAGAGTTACTGAGCTTTTATTAATCAAAGTGTTTTATCAACTTATTTCTTGTCCCAGTTGTTATGTCTCATTTTTGAGTCTCGAGCTAAACCAGTAGGAAAACTGGAGGAAAGATTTTCAAGTTGGTTTTCTCTAGGGCAAAACTTCTAGGATTCCTACCCCCAATTCTGAAGGTTATAGTGCCTCTGAATACCAATTATTAACAAAACCGCACACATTATTTACCCAAGACATACTGTGGTCTGAAATGATCTCACAGAAAAATAATTCTGCTGACATTTTATCCCACTGACCTGCAGCCCCCTCTGGAAGAGCAGATTCTCTATGTCTTCGCAGCAGGAGGCACCTCAGGCAGGTGTGTCTTTATTCTAGGAGATAATTGCTGCCTAGAAGACTAAATCATTATGGCCAAAAACCACAGCTCCTAGAGTTTTTTATTGTATTGAGTTTTCTCAAGCCTGACTTTATTATTTTAAATTTTAATCTCACTAAGACTTAGTTTTCTTACACCTAATTCATAAAACACTTATTTCAAAAGACAAGATAAAGATTGAAATGCAAAAGGATTTTAAAAATATAAATAACAATTTTCTCTATATCAATGAGCAACATCTTGAGCTTTATGAGAATAAACCAAACAGTACAATTCCTTTGTGCAGAGTTAATGAAAAATATAGATTAGAAATCTACTACTGTTCGAATGTCTTCAAGGATTGTACTTTGAAACTGTAAATTACAATGAAAAGAACAAAGCCGTGACTTGGTGTATAATGGATTGTCCCAGTGATAATTTTAACTTGACTTTTAATAGGCCATTCAGGCAGTAGGTATAAAACTTCACCATTAGTATATGAAAGATGGCACATATTCTCTATTTTTCTCATACTAACCCATTATTATAAATTCTTCACTTCCTAAATCAGAAGGCAAAAGCTAAGTAAGGAAAGGTATTGATGACAATTTTGAGGTAGCTCTACTCATTGCAGAATGGAATGGCTTGCTACCTGTTGAGTTCCAATTTTCCCCTCTCAAATCTCAGGAGGCTATTAACACTCAAGTTCTCATGGAATTCAGGTAGAAGCCATTGCTCCTATTTTCACTTCCTCCACCCATCCCACCTTCCTTATAGCTGAACAGCAAAGCACCCACAGCCAGCATCCCCAGCACTGCTGCCATAGCATTTATAAATGAACTCACTGTTGAGTGAATACATTCCATACAATCAAAGGTATTGATGCAAAAAGCTGAATAAGGAAAGATATTGATGACAATCTTTTTAAGGTTATCATGAACTGAAATACCCATTCCGACTGTTGCTGTATAATCTAGTTCATACTCAAGAACAGACTGGTATGCAGGTGTAATAAAGTCTAAATATTCAAAGGGCATTAAGGCAACATTGGATAAGTTTCACATGTGCAGAGCAGCTCCCCAACTGGCCCAGGCCACCTATCAACCTCACTCTTATGCCTTATTTCAAAGTTCCGTTTCAACACTGAGCCAGAGAGACATCTCGATTAAGAGTGCACCCTGTTGCCACCGTGTTCCTCACACTGTTCCTGAGAACCAGCACGCGGCAGTCCCGTCAGCTCACTCCATCCCTTCTTGGAGTTTTAATCCCACTCATCTCTGGTTTTCCTTTTTCTCACTCAGTGGCACAATTAGTCCCCTGGCTTCCCCTTTCCACGGCATCTTCTGAGACTTCTGTCCATAAAACTCCATTAAATTATGAAACTTTTCCTCAAAACCCTCCCCCAGCCCTCTCATCTTGTTTTGCAAGATTGTAGTATGTGCCATATATTAAAGAGCGTTTGTTGGCCAAGTGTGTTTTGAAACAGGCAGGTTAAATGTCTCGGAGCCTTCATTTGGGCAATGTGCTCTGTGATTCCCCAAGAGGGAAGAACCTGAGCATTCCCCAGATACGCTGGACCCAACATCTCTTAAAGAAACAGCTGCAGGAAAAGGATGCCTTAGTTGAGATTTCACTTTCTACTAAAGATGACACATCTTCTCTGACACCCTTAGGTGGAAATGACTTCTTCTCCAGCCTCTTCCATCTGGAGGCCAAGAGCTTGGCGGGTACTCTCTAACTTGGCCTTCGAGAACTTCCCTACCTTTACTCAACTGTGCCCTATACTGTCATCACCTACAGCTTCCAAGACACTTCCTAATCTTTAATCTCTTTGGTGCCTGATGTAACAATTTTCCTCTCTGCTTTCTCACCAACAGTCTAGACAAATTCAATATTCATACTTATGATTCTGCTAACAATAACCATAAGAGTAGTAATAATAACTACCATATTTTTGAATATCTATTGTGCACCAGTAAATGTCTTTAACACTCAACATGCATTATCTCGTGTAACCTCCACAACTGCTTTAAGAAATAAATATTATTTCCAATCAGCTAATGAGTAAAATACATTATTTAACATGTCCAAAGATACACAAGGTATTCAGTGGTAGAACCAGAATTCAGAGCCATATTTAGCTGATCCAAAATATCTTTCTCTGCTTTATAGATGTTCAGACTCTGTCTCCATGCCTCTCTAGCTCCACCGTTTCATCAAGCTACCGGCATGGCCATTTGTAGGACCTCACATATACCCTAAACTACTTCTCCAAGTATCTGAACCCTTGATGAAGCGTTACCCCTTACTGAGGCTGTCTGCCCCTGATTTCTCTCGCTGACGATGCCCTGCCCTTCTCTTCCCTCGTGCCCTCCAGCCTCGTGCCCCCACCGCTGCTCTTCATGAGGCAGACACCATCCTTATCTGCTGAAGCTGTACATTCTCCCTCCATCTGCCCGAGATTCCCACAGTGCGTTTAATGTGGGGTGGATCCAGCAAGCTGTTCATAGTTTGTAGACAGTTTAGAGCAGGGGTGACAGTGGTTTGATTTGCTGGTGGGATTACAAAACCCATTTATAATCATTTGAGAGGTCATCTCTGAGTGCCGCCTTCTTCCCCCGATGACTTGATGAGGTCAAGTAACACGCTTTCTCTCCTAGAGCCACCTTGAAATGTTTCCTGTCATTTCTTTTCCTCAATAAACCTTCCTTTCTGTATCTAGCCTATATCCTGTAAATTCAGAAGCTGATCAGAAGTTAGGATTAGAAGGGGCCATAAAATTCATAAAGCCCAACCCCTTCATTTTATAGATAAAGAATTGAGGCCTGGAGGAGCCATTAACTGACATTATCAGCAGAAATTGATGAAAGATTAGATAAAGGTAACAGAATTTGCTTATTACCTTTCAAAAAAAAGGAATTATTTCCCCAATATATCCCTCTTTCTTAACTGTCAGATCGTCCTAGTTTTAGATCCAAGTCTGTTAGTGAACACTCTTTGCACATATATTTCCATTGATCATTCACTAGTTGATGAGCTCACGTGTTACCAGAGGGAAGAAGGGCCGATTGCTTTTTATAGCAGCACAATGAGGTTCTTTCTCTTGGGTGGGACACTTGGTCCAGATTTCCTTTGCACAGATGATTGTCGCCCAAAGGCCGCAAAGCTCCTGGGATCATTAGGATTCCAGATGTGCTTGCTACTGTCAATCTAGAGTAACATGGCTGCAGCTGTCTTCCTGACAAGTATGTATCCAGCTGTTAGACTATATTCAGAAAAGTTTAGCATGCTTCTAATATTAATAATTTTTATTTTGAATTTTGATCCTCAAAATAGGCATTATGCAGTATTTAAAGATGTTTAGGATTTAAGTAGTTAAAACCCTGCTGTATGAGCAATGTGTTCTAGAAATGGAGTGGTGAACATCTAAGACAATCCAATTCCCAGGTCTCAGAGTTCCAAAGTATCTCCTTTCTTAATCCAATTATACTCTTTACATTTTGCAAAATAACTCATTTTGTGTGTTCATCAGTAGGATGTACTTTGATATTAGGGGAAAAAAAGAGCTTTTGTTTTAATGTGTTCCAGATTGGAGATCCAACTTATTAAGGCTGGTCTGCCTCATTTCCCAGTTGTACTAATTAAAAGTTCTAATTATTTCCATGCTAGTATCTCAGGAACATCTTTTGATGCATGAAAGTTTTAAGGGAATTAAAAAAAAAAACTAACTGGCTTTGGGAATATTTTGAGAGAATTAATATTCTTTAGTACCACTTTTTAAAAAAGTTTTCATGTCGTTCATTTGGCTTTGGCCCCTCCTTCCTTTGTTTTGGGTCTGTTCTGGATTTCTGCCATATGGGAAGTAGTTGCCAGAATTCCCTTTCTTTATATAGAAATTAGAAGTTCTTTATATAGAAGTAATTAAGCTGAAAGGAAACTTACCTCACTCTTAATGCTAATTGGCTTCTCAAAAGCGGTTTTCATATGCAATTCTTGTCACTTATGAAGGACTTAAAACAGATTTCCAAGATCCTTCCTACATCTAAAGTCAATGATTCCCAAAGACCTTATGGCCACTTTTCTAATTCATAAATCAAATGATTTCTTACTCTCATGAGAAATAATCCAGGTGTGTTTAGACAGGAAGTCAGTTATTTACTTTTCTATGCGGGAGAATAGAAGAAAGATTATCTTTCCAGCTGGAAAACAATCCTTTCCCAGAGATACAGATAATCTCTTTAAGGGTTTTCTAGACTCCAGAACTGTACTCCAAATCAGAATTATTAAATCATATAAATTGAAGAGCTGTCATACTGGGGAACAAGGTTTCTATTCACACTTTTACAAGTGTGTAAAATTTTGCAAGTTATGTGAATTATTTATATGTTATTCTCAATGGCAACTTTATTCTAATTTAGAATCTCTGGGATTGTGAACACATACTTATTTACTCTCTTCAGTATATCTTTTGAGAGAAGAGAATTTTTTGGTGGCAAGCTATTTCAGTGGAGTCAGACTGTGCATAGGGCAGGGGGGAAAAAGCTAATAGAAAACAAAATAGTAGAAAAACACCTTCCTAAAAATAATGTATATAAAGGAGATTGCATTTACTTTGTGAAAATGAAGCCAATGAAAACGAATTCTACAAGTGGAATGTTTTCACTCAACAATGAGTTCATTTATAAATACTGCAGCAGCAGTGCTGGTGGTGCTGGCTCTGGGTGCTTTGCTGTTCAGCCATAATGAAGGTGGGATGGGTAGAGAAAGTGAAAATAGAAGCAATGGCTTTTACCTGAATCCCATGAGAACTTGAGTGTTAATAGCCTCCTGATTTTTGACAGGGGAGAACTGAAACTCATCGAGTATCAAGCCATTCCATTCTGCAATGAGCAGAATGATCTCAAAATCCATTAACATTCAATACTGAGAATAAGGCTCTTTCAGATATCTGAGTTGCTGGCAAGGAACCCCAAAATAACCATCTCTGAATGATTTTTTAAAAATCACTTTTCTAGGGCTATTGATGGAAATAAAAAACTCTACAGATGAAACATAGAAGCGATTATAGGAAGAGAAAGTACCCAATAGTATGTAAAATATGTTGGAACTGAGTCATGTAAATTTTTAAACATCTTCACTCTTAAATTCTAGTTCCTGGAATCCCTCCTTCATAACTGACTCACAGTCTATTTTGGGACAAACCTGCCAATACTACAGTCCTTTCACTAGAGATTAAAATTCATACAGAAAAGTCAGAGACCAATGGAATAATCAGATAATTCCAACTAAGGAGCCTCACACACATGTGGCCCTGTGCAAACGTGTACAGACTGAGCATACGGCCTCCGTCGAGGCTGACCTAAGCTCTCCATGTTTTGAAGTGATGATTCCTAAGGTTATGTTTAGAAAAATAAGTTAATTAGAAATACCTACTTTAGAGTTTAGGTGAAACATTTGATCTTGTTCTTTTTTTAAAATATCTATTTTTTCCACTTCCTTCCAAAACTTCCCTAAACATTTTTATAATGAACTTTATTATTTTTAAGTAATTCCATTATTGTCTTTTTTCTCAAAAGGGTTTGGAGCCACATTTTTCATCTTGATCTTAGTTGCTTTCTCCTCTTTGTGTTTAATGTGTTCAGTTAATTTGGTTTCAGAATTTACATTAACTCCCTGACTTTAAGAAGATTCTCTCCAGGGACCTGAATCTTAGGCCTAGAACAGATGTGAGCACATCTGTCACCTTTGGGCAGAGCCACGCAAAGAAGATACCATGCCAGATTGCACAACCTCAACCTGCATCTATCTCATTTTGACATTTAAACACTCTTACTCTGTCTAAGCAAAGCCTTCATCCTTCAAACCCAATCTGCTTTCCCTTGTTTTATACTCAGTGTTCTTAGCCAGCCACCTCCTTATAAAAAGCTCTATAAGCTCAAAGAATGTATCCAGCTGCCATCTGGCCTTCTCTTCAAGAAAATGAATAATGGTCCCATTTACCTCTCCTCATTGGTCTTATTTTCCAACACTTGAATCACTTCGCCATCTTTGTGGTTATCTTCTAAATTCCCATTCTCCAAGCAGTCTTTAAATATGGACTGCAGAGCTCACCTTTCAGGACAATACAAAGTTGAGATTATCTAACAGCTTCTTCACATCATATTCTCATTCTACATTTATTTGTATATTGGTCTTTTTATGTGTAATATTAATCAAAGCATTTTTTGGTTTGTTTAGATTTGGATTTGCTTTTAATACAACTGATGGGTTTCAAATAGGATATCAATACAGAGTAAACATTTTAATGCCAACACTGATACATAGGTAGATTTGCTAAGAAGCATTTATAAAAATTATAACTATAGATAAAATAGTTTTATTGTATTTCTCTTTAATATTTTTTATAATGTTTTCCCTCTGTCTAATCTTGGATGAATTTTCCAGTTCTATGTTTTTCCAGCAAGTTTCTGGCCAAAAAAAAATAATAATAATACTAGTACAATAACTATGCCAATTTAGTTTGGCATCAGTGTGATTATAAACAAATTTAGAGTTTTTAGGAATGTTTTAGGCTATTTCTGCTTGAATTATATTTGAGTCCCAGGTTTATTGTTTTCCTTTTTTTGGAAAGCTGGTGGAAAATAATTACAACATAGGCAAGTGAGCAGCAATTTGTAGTTAATTAATTTGATTAATCCTTTGAAGTTTCAGGCCTTCAGAAGTGATAACCTTGCCTGGCCTATTCGCTATTTGTCTTTGGGAAGTTCAACAAAGTGCTGACCTGGAATATGAATTTTCCTTTGTCTTGGGAAAGAACCAGGTCCATGGGGAAACTAGACATCAGAAATAATGATTGAGGCCCATAGGACTGAAAATAAAATCTTCATGGGGGAAGCTTGACACTCCCTGTCCCCCTTTTCCCAATGACACAAAATGAATATCATAGATTGGTACTAAAGAGCCTTATCTATGCACAAGTCCAGAAAAACTTGAGAACACCAACCTTGAATTGAAAACTGTAGGTGAGGTGGGGTACACATGCATTCAAGTTCATCAGTCATTCCATGCTAAAAACAAGTCAGAGATTGTAGCCTCAAAATTTATATCATTTTTTCATATTTTTTATAGTAATACTTTATATCAGGGCCTTTTCCAATCATTGGAACATTCATCCCTCTACTCCATCTCCTAGATATGGACAAAACTATTCTGTTTGCACTAAAATAAATAGGCAGATAGACAAATGATATATTTACAGATATAGATGTTAGATCATTTTTGAGTTATGAAGATAATACAAAAATATTATTAAAAATTGAAGAAGTAGGAAAGAAAAGCACCTATAATCCCACTATAGTAAAACAATAAATACTGCTTCATGCTTAACTTGTCTTCTATACACATTAAAATACAACTTTATATTGTGATTCCTTTCATTTAATATAATATGAATAATATTTCTTCTCATATTAAGAACTCTAAAGAGGCACCAAGAACATAGTGGATATGTTATGCAATCATTTCCCCTTTAAGCCTTAGGTTACTTCCAGTGTTTTGTAATTATTAATAATGTTAAGATGTTTTGTACATATAGATTTATGAATCATTTATTTAGGGTAAATAACCTAAAATCAGATAAGTGGGATAAAAGTACTGAGTATCTTAAAGCCCTGAAAATACATTACAATAGCTTTCAGAAAATGTTTTAAAAATTAAATTCCAATGAGCAATCTACATGATTACCAGTTTTACTAACACCTTGCCAACATTGAATATTGCCATTTGAAAAATCAGTGTTGTGTATTATTCTGAATATCAGTTTCTTTTCAAACATGAATATTCTAACCAAATAACATCATTGCTTATCTTATTGTAAGGGGAAGAGTCAAATACATATTGTTTAAAATACATGGGCAAAGGATTTGGGACTTAAGTTTTCAATAAGTAGCTTAGATGACTTGAGGAGTACAGTGATAAACCATTGCTTAAATTCTAATCTGCCTTAGTCATCTTTGAGGCAGATTTTCTATAACATCAAGGGCTGCAGTCTAACTCATTTTGAGGAGAGCTGCATAAACAAACAGCTGTGTTCTGAGCTGTTGGCCTCCAGCCTTACTCAGCAGCTGTATTGCAAGGTCAAGTCCTGTTAATCATCACATTATACTCTTACGCCTTGAACTAAATACCTTTTTGCATACAAACTATTTAATGGCTTTAATTGGGAAACAAGGTGTTAAAAAAGGAAGCGGTGAGTTCAGGAAAGAAATTACAAAGATTCTAAATAAACCTTCCCTTTTATTTATACCTGATTTCCTTATTCCTGACTCTGGGGCCTCATTCTTGCTAGTCTCTACAAAGAACAAAACCCAGAGATGTGTGTGCGAATGCACACACACACACAGAAGAAATCACTGCAGGTGTATGTTGTGCGGACATGCCTGGGCAATTTCAGAAAAACCCAAGAGAAACTGGTGGTAGTGGTTACAGGATGTGGGTCTGGTGACAGGTCTTCCTCAGGTACATCATCAGATAATTAGGAATTGCCTTTTCCCTCAAAAATCAACTTAGTTTAAAAAAAATGGATTACTTTCCTGAATGTTCAGAAAAGATCACCTTCCATTTTCTTTAAGATACATGACCACTATAAATGGAATTGACACTTTTGTATGGTTATAGAGTAAATGTAGCAGGATAGAGTGACAGGTTTACTACAAGTTTACTCTCGGTAACTTAAAATACGCAGTGGAAGGAGTAAGGGAGGTTTGTGGACCAAGTCAAGATAACTAACAAGCACAGTACACGTGAGACAAAGCCTTGCATTAAATCTATTTTTAGTATCTTTCTTCTGCAGCCCAGTGATTTGAAGCAACTAGCCGTAGCAGGTACAATACTGAATTTTCGTGCTCTTTATAAACAGCGTTTGGACTTCCCCATGGGAGATCTTGGGATACATTGAAAAGAAGGTGACATAAGCAACCACCTATAGCTCTTTACCCAGGACACTCTTCTGCTTTTGAGCAGAACTGAGTTGTAGTAAGATATATATAAAAGTAAAACCATGGTTTATCTTTCATTCTTTTAAAAAGTAGCAGTTGTTGGCCTACTATGGCCCATGCTAGTATGCACCATGCTAAACCACCAGAAATTGACTAGTGAATAACTCAGGACACAGTCCCTTCTTAAACAGTGTTTACAGTCTAGGAATATCTAACTTATAAATAATAAGCAATAAAAAGGCTTTGTTTTACATATTTTTGTTTTTTTTCTGCTGCACTCTGGCCTTTTTCATTTGCATTTCCTGGAAATGGGGATTTGTCCCTAATTACTTTTTAACCATTGCTTTGTGAAAGGGTATACTATTTTCTCATCTTTTTTTCCCCCCTCAAAAACAAACTAATAATTAAAATAGCAATATATTTTACACCCTCTGGGAAGAAAATAAACACTGATGGTATCAAGAATGAATTCCATTCTTTCCTCTCTTTTGAACAGGTTAATAAGGCATAAATTAGCCCTAAATTAAAAGGAATAAATTGCAAATGAAATTTTCAAGTAAGATTTTATCAATATACTCATTTCCTATAGTTATAAACTAAGTCATTTGACTTCAAGGATGTATATATTTGAAGGCATTGTGGTGTAATGATTAAAAGCCTGAACTTGCTAGCTTCTTTGACCTTTTCCAAGTTAACTTAGTTTCCTCATCTGTAAAATGGACACAATGGTAATAGTTGCTTCCTTATAGGGAAGCTGTGAGCATAAAGTGAGTGAGTTAGCATGAAGCACATAGAACAGGCATGCTTTTCTTCCTTGGCATTAGGCGTCGTCTTTTACCCTAGAAGGCTGCAGCTTGTTTACTACCTCACAAGGTTCTCCAGCAACACCTGGTGCTTTCCTGGCCTGGCTGAGTGATGAGCAACTTGCATCAGCCCTTTGGTAGCTCCCAGACAGGTTTAAAGAGACAGCCACTCCAGGGCTAGCGACTAGGAATGGGCGTGTCATGGGGGCTGGCTTTTTGAGAGATTGCCATTGGGCTGGGGAGGGAGGGAGGGGGTAAGGACAATAAAAACACCACAAAGCTTTCCTACCATTTTTACGTTGCCGCTCCCCTTTTCTCCATTCAGCCTTCATTTGGTTGCTGTAAACTTTTGACTCTTTTCCAGAATTGTAACAGATTCGGTTAAATCTTCTGACAGTTTCTGCTTGCTCTTTTGATGTCTCTGTCCAGGGACAGGAGCCTTGAGGTGCCCACTCTGCCATTTGGTTGATGTCACCTCCCTGGATAAGATTTTAAAGACTAACTTGTTCACACTTCCCCTCCCTCTACCCCAAAAGAGAAACAAGAGTGCCCAGAGGTTGCTCTGAGAATTAACCGAGTAATGAGATATTAAATGTGCTTGGCCCACTGTAAACACTCCATAAAAATATTAGTAATTATTATGCTTAAATATAGTGTGACTTGAAATGCTTGAAAGTCTAGGTCTAGGAAAAACTTCGATACCAGATTGTAGTGGTGCTCACTTACGTTTTTAAGACAGCTAAATGTAGCATCAGTGACCCCTCAGCAGCAGTCTCTTTCATTTAAATATCTGGGACGTCTCTTTAATCCTTGACTGAAGACAGGATCCACAATTATATTTCATAAATATTATAAGAGTGCTATGAGGAATGATAAAATGCAAACTCACTACATGTAAGGATTTCCTAGGGACCACTGAAAAATAAATCAAAAAGAAGAACAGGTAGAAAGAAAAGGTGAAAGTAAAGCTGAATATGGAAAATACCTGCAAAGTGTATCAACTAATGCATGGTTTTCTTGGAACTCTCACAGACTCACATTGTTATTCTGCTTACTTCCCAGAAGTTAATTCCCTCAAGTAAAATGGCTGGGGTCAGAACCTGCACCTCTTAAAGTTGAAATTCAGTGCTTAGTAAAATTATCCATCTCTCCATATGTTATATATATGTTTTTCATTCCCTGGACATTCTCCCATTTATTTCTCCATGGGCCTAATGACCTACCCACTAAATACCAAAGAGATGTTGGATGAAGGATCATTGTCAAAATGTATGATTAACTTGGCTCACTTCTAACCCAGTTTCGCAATGAAAACCTTCCATCTCTGCCATTCAAAACTTTGTAAAAGATGTATTTGTGATGTTTTTGCTTATGTGAAAAATGCATTTCATAGTTGCCAGGTATTGTTTTTAACATGTTTTAATATCAGATACAAGAAAGGTCAAATAAAATCTAAAAAAAAAAATTATTGGCTGGATCCACTGAGTGAGTCTTCCAGCACATCTGGGAACCTCTGTAAAAAGTTAAGTCAACATTCTGGACTCCTGGGATGGCCAGATTATTAACTGGTTTTGCAGAAGCACTCTGTGCAAGCCAAAGCATATAAGAAATGTTTTTAGACCTGTAGACCATTAAATACTGTACAGTTAGCCTACTGCATGAGAAAAACAGCAGATATTTAAATGGAGATGTCTAGTTCCATTCACAGAGGATAAAAGAAACTATGCATTCATTGGCAATTGCATTAGACAGTTTAGGCTCCATGGCTAAAATTTTATTGGAAGATTGAATATCAGTCTTTTTAATTAAAGTGCAATTAAACATGAAGAATTATAGCATAGAGCAAATTATCATCGCAAATTCCTGCCATAGCTTCTGTATAGGGAAGTAGTAGGAACACTTCTCCTAGAACTTCACATAAAATCCAGATCCAGATTCCTATTGGTTTCCTCCTCTCATCAAATGTCTTTCTGGAGGTAAGCTCAAGGAGAAAAATATTTTAAAATATATTGTCACTTTCAATGAGATATTCAAAACATTCTCTTTCTTCCATAAAGCCTAAGGGTGGATGCTTGTTCACTGTTTAACTTAGACCTGGGAATCATTCTTTATATTAACCTTATATGGTACAATGACCTTGAAACAGACATACTTAGTTTCTTCCCTGCACCCAGTGGGTAAATACCACTTAATCCCTATTGCTTCTGTTGGTAGAAGTTGGTTTAAACATGTTAGAGATTCCTGGAGAGTTAAAAAATTCACTGACACCCCAGTCCCCTCTCACCTTACGTGGGATCCCAGCACTGATATTCATTTAGGTTTCTCATTGTAATGTGTAGCTATGATTGAGAACAGGAAAAAAGTGACTTAATTGGAGGAAAGAAAGACCTAGTCATGGCTTAGGCATAGACTATTCATGGAAAAATCCAAATAATTTATTGACTTGAGCCTGAATCTATGCAAACAGGATTTTTTTGCTGAGGATTGCTTTTCCCAGCCACATGCTGTATTGTAGTCACAGATAATAGTCTGAAAGATGAACACAGCCAGTCATTAATAATGTTTTCCAATAATTTTCTGCATCATTATGCAAAGAAAAAAAATGATTTGAATGGCAATGTCAGGCTAGGCTGGAGAGTAGTTTCTTTCACTCTTTATTATTCATGGAAGTATTGCCTACAGTTGACTCTTGAACAATATGCATTTGAACTGCACAGATCCACTTATATGTGAATTATTTTCAATAAGTATACTGGAAAAAATTTTGGAGATCTGTCACAATTTGAAATTTTCTTTTCTCTAGCTTTCTTTATGTTAAGAATACAATATATAATATATATAACATGCAAAATATGTGTGAAACAACTGTTTATATTATTGGACAAGCTTCCAGTCAACAATGGGCTATTAGTGGTTGAGTTGAGTTTTGGGGGAGTCAAAAGTTATAAACAGATTTTTGACTGCACAGGGGGTCAGTACCCTTAGCTTCTGCATTGTTCAAGGGTCGCCTGCACTCTGAGTTAACCTCACTCTAAATTACTTCCATACCCCAATACCAGGAGTTCTGGAGGATTAAAACACCAGAAGACAAAGACACATGTTAAACTACAACATTTTGGCACAATAGCTACCTCCTGTAATTCTAATATCTTAGATTATAATATCTAATATCTTTAATTCTAATATCAATTCTAAATTGAGTGAGATTATAGTCTTCACTTTTAAATGTTTAGGAATTAAAAATTCAGTCATTCAGCAAGTGTTTATTGAATGCCTCACTGTGTGCAAAGCATTCCTTTAGGACTCATGAAATTTACAAGAGACCATTAGAAAAATGAGTAAGACAATTACATGTGAGGAAGTGTTAAGTGCCATGGTGATATATAGATAAAGCAGGAAGGGAGAAAGAAATTCTATTTTAAACAGGGTGTCTGGAGAAGCTTCCCTGAGAAGATGACATTTGAGCAGGTACCTGTAGGAGATGAGAGTTATGTAGGTATCTGGGCAAAGAAAGGTCTAGTCTGTAGTCTGAGGGCTCAACAAGCACAATGCCTGGAAAGAAGTCTTTTTACTTTTGCTAATATTACTTGCATATAGATGGATCAATTAACAGAGCCAAGTTTCTCTATCAAAAGATCCTATCTCTTCCAGCCTCCATTCTAAGTCATTATATTCCTGTTACCTGTTTGACTGTATGACTCTGGATAATAATAAGCCCTACCAATTATTGAACCTAGATAGTGCTAGCCCTACCCACAACCTTAACCCTAATTCTAATTTAGCCAGTTTTTTCTGATAAGGAGACTAAGGCTTGAGAGCTTATGTTAATTGCCCAGGGTCACATACATAGCCAAGTGTGGAGCTGTCATATTACAGTCCAGGTCTGTCTGACTCCAAAACACATTTAATTATTACATTTAATTATTTCTTTCAATTTTGATCTTAAATAAATGCACAGTTTTCTTTTAATCACAGTGGATGTATTATAAACAACATAAATAACTTCTGACTATCTGTGTGACCTTCAGTAAGTCACTTTACCTCTGTTTTCCCATTCTTTATAAGGGGGCTGAGTTAAGTCAGATGTTAAATCCATTCTACCTGCAAAATACTATTATTCTGTCATCCATTAACTTTGGCCACTTTAACATCTCTTGAGTCCTACCAAATCAATGATCTAGTCAATAGGCATGTCCTTTTCTGAGCCAGGCAAAATCTACAAACTCCATGTCCCCAAATAATTCTTACTGAAGAGTTGGTTAATTGGTAGAGAACATATAAAAGTTCAATTTGGATTCCAGTCAAACCACATCTGTGTGTCTACTTTGCTTTATGTTTTAATGTTTAAACACAGATGCATGGTTGTTGACGCTGGTGATATTATTGAAAAAATATGTGAGAGGATGGACTCCTTTTAAGTATCTAAAATGACCACCTATTGCCTCACTCCCTACTCATGTCACCCTACTTATGGCTCCATAGAGCTTATGTTGATTGCCAGCATTAGAAAATAAGTCCTTGAGGGCAGGGACACATCCCTCCTTCTAGTCTATGCCATGGCTCCCAGCACTGTACCTAGGCTATCCACAAATATTTACTGCATGAAATGTATCACTGAATTAATTTTACACTTGAAGATAAATCCAGCTTATAAAAAACCATTCTCCATTCTCAAATGACTTCTTGAAATGTAACAGTCAAAACTCATACTCTGGCCCTCAGGCAGTTACTGACTTAAGCTAGCTAGCCTCTGGTCCTCTTTCTCCTCTGTCCATAAAGCAAGGAGGGAGGTGAGAAAAGATCTCTTCCAGTTCCCCCAAATCTCCGATCCTTTGTATTTTACTACTGGTGTAGAATAAAGAAAACATCTGACTTAAATTAATATACTTAATTTCACCTGAATCTTTTGATTTTACCCAGAGGTTGAAATGGGAATGCTTGCTGGGCTGAGCAGGAAACATAAATAAGCAAGTGGGTCGGGGTAGTAAATTGCCTTAAGCAATTCACAGTCACAAGGGCCACATTGAAAAATGTCAAAAGCCAATAAGAATGCAAATGAAATAAAGCCATAAAAGGAAGACATTTGTCTAGTTACTTGAAATCAGGGTCCAAGAATAGTCCCTATGCTTCATGTTATATGGCTGTAATTAATGTTAAGCAACTGAATGAGGATAAATCATTAGCTCTCAGAGACCAAAACAGTAAAACTTGTGATCTCTGCTGAGGTTCCTTAACTAATCTCTAGACCAGACTCCTGCTGTCCTGTGCAAACTGCCATCTTTATGAGGGTGGAGGTTGGTGACAGCAGATTCGCAAATCATGGGATGTTTGCTGTAGTGAAATACATGTGAGTGGAGTCTCATCCTGCCATGTGTGAAGGACTGTAGCCTGGAGATAGAAACCAGAGAAACCCACCTGTCCACAATAGTGTGAGTAAGGCCTCACCACTACCCACCCAGAGGTAATACAGTCTGGGTAAGTCCCAGGTGGAGCCAGGAGGGGTTCTGTGCTTCCAGGAGGACTGCAGGCCCAGGATGTGAACAAGAGCCCCATGTGCTCCGCAGGTCTGCCATGCTCGCTGAAGCACAGTACAGAGGACCTCCGATAGCTGCTGGAGCTGTGGAATGCTGTGGCCACAATCTCCTGGTCACCGAGTTCCCAGGCTCTGAAATATTTTTTGGACTCCTCCATCTTCCCTCGGTTTCAGTCATGCATCGAATCTTACCAAATCACTCCAGCTGCCCTTCAAACCCATCCCTTCCTTTCCATGCTCACTGTGCTCTCATCAGCTTTCCTCTGATGTACAACAGACTTCCCCCCTCCTCAGCTCTTCTAACTCTGATCTTCTGTGCAAACTGCCAAGGCTCTTGAATTCCCTCAGAGTGAAGGACATTGACATTCAGAGCTTTCCATCTGGCTTCTGTCTAGTTTCCAATCATTTCTACTATGAGCCTTCAATTCCCATGAAATAGTTCAACCAATGGTTGTCTAAACATGTCTTGTTAAGCTTTGTTTTAATGCCTTTGTTTGTTTGCCCTGCCCATTTTGGATACCTTTCTCCTGCCTGCCCACTAGTCCAGATGTTGTCCATATTTTAAAAACCTATTCAAGCCCTCCCTCTTCTTTAAAGCCTTACTTGACAACTTTGCACACACTATTGCTTTCTCCTTTAAATTCTGACAAAATTTAACAGGTATACCATATTCTTCACATTGGATTTAAGCTACTCGGTGTCAGTTTCTGTATAGCTTTGTGGATGTCTATGTCCTGCTCCCAAATCAGAATGTAAAGTCCTATCACTCATTGAGTTTATTTTGTGTCCTCATAACAACCAGCCCAGAATCTTAGACTTACACAAGTGCTTCATCAGTACTTGTTGGATGTAATCAACCCATCCATGAGAAAAAAATCAAAGAAGTTTTTTCTTCCTCCTGGATAAACAGAACTGAATTCAAAATTAATATTTGCAGGATAGCTTTATATCCTGGGATAGTTTCCGGGGGACATTTTCTAAAGCTTCACTAAATAGTTTTAAGAAACAAAATTTCATTTCCCTAGATACAAAGTATTCTTGCTTACTTTTTAACATTTTGTAACCTGAGGTGGGAGAGAATCAACTTCCCTGGCAAATAAGAAACAAGTAATTTGAGAGTTTTATTATATTTTAGGAAGAACTAACAACTTTAGCATATACAAGAAACCAGTGCGAATAAATAGCATATACATAACATCAGAGAGAATCAATATGTTCTGATTCATTCTCCCTATATCTTTATCACGGGTGATTTTGTAATTTTTTATATATGCATGTATATTTATTATTTTGGACCAATGTTCTTTAAATCAAGATGAGATGGAATAGAGAAGGATAACCATAACCATTTCCTTTCTAGCAATCCCACAAATTTTCCAATTTTCCATCCATTGGACCATTTTGGAAAATTGAGACTTTCATACATTTCTCATGTCAGTGGAACTTTTAATGATTTATTCCCAGGTTCATTCCCAGTGTGTTAAAAACTTATGAACATCTGACATCTCCCTAAATGTAATATTCTTCTACACTCTATTTTCTAATATTATAATCCTTCTGTCCTTATTCAAATGCCCCTATCTTTCTAATGTTCTAATATTGTTGTAACTTATGGAAGTACTTCTAAATTTCAAAACTGTAGGAATTAAGCACTTGTGATTACCTTCCAAAGATGATCATCCTCTCTTTGCCTACACATGCCAACATTTCCCATTCTACCAGGCAGGGAAATGTTCCCTCCTTTCCCTCCAGGGATGCATTAGAATTAAGTTGAAAGACAATATCACTTCCATCAGAAAAATAATTTTTTAAGATGACTGTCCCTCAGAAAGCTTGTAAGGATTTAAATAAGTGAGGATAAGTTCCACTGGTTTCATAGAGCTCACAATTTTAAAGGATCTCTTTTTTAAAAATTAATTTAATGACTTCATTAAAATTTAATAAATCCAATTATTCTTGAAATTGTTAGTTGTGGCAATGGCATGTGGTTATGCAAAACAAAAATGTCATCTGTTAAAAACACACTCTTAAGAAATCAAAAATGAAATGTCATGATGTCTGGTATTTGCTTTAAAATATTTCTGCCTAAAAAAGGGGGATAGATGAAATAGGGTTGGCAAAATGTTAAAATGCTGGTAATTGATAAAGCTGGATGATAGATACATAGAGGTTTATTATACTGTTTACTCTGACATATACTTGAAATTGTCCCTAATAAAGATGTTTAAAAACTCCGTAATGTTGTTCTGCTCTTCTTGTTACATCATTACCTTTCAACCCCTTCAATCACACTTCCAAGGTGCATGTCCTACTGTATATTCTGGCCCTAGAAAAGAAGGAAAGAACCAAAGAACTCACTGTGGATTCAGCCAGGAGTCAGACCTGAGTGCTGGTCACTTCTTCAGCCACAAGGGTCTTGCACAGACTCAGCAGGTTTGACATCTGATAATTTTCTCTTCTGTGTAGTATCTACTAGCTACAGACTCAGTTTTAACACATTGCTTATAAACTGTTGCAGTAAAGATAGTTACTAATGGATTTCTATAAATGTGCACTAAAAAATATACTATATAAACTCTTAAGATAATTTGCTGTAGTTACTTCGGTGCTTGGGAATCATGAGGATAGCATGTTATAGCTGCGTGATAATGACACAAAGTGCAAGAAGGAATTCTTGATGACTCTGAATTTAACAGCTTCAACATGTAGAAGATTTTTCAAACAAACAGTGATAAAGAACCACTCATAATAGTCAATGATTATGTAACATCTTACTATGTTGATAGATAGTAACTGTACTAGAGGGAGTTAGAATTTAATAATATGAGTAACTGTTGAACCACTGTGCTGTATATTTGAAAGCAACAGAAGATTGTATATCACGGATACTTTAATAAAAAAGAAGACCCATTCATAAGTAAATGAGATTTGGAGGAATGACCTTTGGCACAGCAAAACCACCTGCAGACACAAGATAATTCAAGCTTAATGCAGAAAGAATGCTCATACATGGCGATTTCCCCAAATGTGTCCATAGCTATAAAATAAATTAGGACTTTTTGGAATAGATGGGTACTAAAAAGTGGTTAAGTAATAGAGCATGCTTTATTTACATAGTATATTAGATTTATAAGTTCTTGGAAACATTTTAATTACTCATATCTGGAAATAATGCTTGTAGTCTGCAGAGTCCAAGAGTCTCAAAACCAATTCCTTATTCGAGTGGCTGTTACCTGGGACCGTGCTCCCAGAGGACCAGCCAACATGTGAGAGAAGATGAATTCTGTGACAGAGTGACCTCAGTAAAAAGACTTAAAACCATTTCATGAGGAACAGTGGAAAGGAAGAGGGCCAGCTTACTTGGGAATGGGAAGCTAAGGTCAGATATAATAGTTACTTTCAAATATTTGAAATATCATTTTATGAAAGAGAGAGTAGATCTGTTCTGTGTAATTCAAAACAGAGCTAGAACCAGTGAGGAAAGTTTTAAAGATCCAGATTTTGACTTCTGAAGAACTCTCTAACAATTGGAGCAGTACTTTACTGGAATAGGTAATTCTTTTGAAGGAATTTATACTGAGGCTGGTTAGTGAACTTTGAAGGATGTTTTGCTGCTCAAAATGTGGTCCATAGAATTGACCCACACATTCTTTTTTTCTCTTGAGATTTACATTTTAATGGGTTTTTTTAAATGAAAACTTTACCTCTAAAATTGTTTCTTATCAATTAAAATCATATCACATTACCAGAAAATTCCACTGCTGAAATGTAGACCACTGACATATTTACGTATCAAATATTTTGTGTGCCTCTCTAATATACTAACAGACATAGGATGGTGATCTATTCCTATATCTTTTTTTATCATATTAAGAACACTTAGCATGAAATCTACCCTCTTAACAAATTTTTAAGTGTGCAGTACAGTAATGTTAACTACAGACCAATGTTGTGCAGTGGATCTCTAGCACTTAATCATCTTGCATAACTGAAATATTACACTCATTGAATAACAGCTCTCCCTTTCCTCCCCCCCGACAGCCTCTGGAAACCACCATCCTGCTCTTTGCTTTCGTGTTTAACTACTTTACATACCTTTTATAAATGGACTGTTACAGGGCAGATAGGCTGTATGTGTTAGCTTCAGCCTTGGACTCTTGCCTAGAGAACCATAGGCCTGAAACAGCTGAAACAGTGAAGCCATTTTTCACATCACTTCTTTTCCCCTTTTGTTTTCAAGGTGAAAGAGCCATGTAATCATGCCAACATCCTGACCAAGCCTGACCCAAGAACCTTCTGGACTAATGATGATTCAGGTATTATTGGAAAAATATACTTTGGCCCTGTGATATACAAGAAGCATTCTCTAGTAAAGCCCTACACAAAGGCAAAGGTTGGGGGAAATATTTGGTTTTGTCTGTCTGTTTGGTTGTTTATTCCTCATCCAAGACTGGAATATACTTCACAATCATTTTGAAAGAATATAAGTCCCTTTATTTTCTCTTCTTTTTCAGTATCTAAAGCATATATGCCATCAGATGCAGCTGTATGGATTCTGAAGTATATTTGAGTGTTGGGGAAACAGAGGAATGAGTCTATTTCTTGGAGTGGAGGGCAGAGGAATAGGATAAGGTAGGCAAGTCCACTGGTCCCAGTTTCTCTTCAGGGAAACGAAAGGATTAAAAAATGTAAGATGAGTCATACATCAGAATATTTAGTGGAGGGCAGGTGTGACTTATTATATCGATTCAGGAGTATAAATCTAATCAGAATCAAAGTAATGGCACTTTCTGAGATCAGAAAATATGAGTCAGGTTGTATAATTAAAAATCATGCTCAAACAAAGTATAGGGTAGGTCCTTATAGGAAATAGGAAATATCTTTTCATTCTTCTTCACAAGCACTCTGAGCCATGAGGCCTAATTACACAAGGTTAAAGACATTAGAAATGAAAAAAGAAGGTTCGGCAGATAGAGCTAAAATACTTAAGAGGGTGAGCCATACTAGAGCTTTCACCTTGCCTCATTAAATACCTAATATACTTATTGGGCCTCACAGTTTCATAAAGTGCATTCACAAAAATCTAATTTAGTGTTCGCAGCAACCCTGTAAAGTAGGAGGGGCAGCCTGTCCTCACTATCCCTGTGTGAGAGATGAGATCAGACCCTGAAACAAGTTAGCAGACATACCCAAAGCTCACAACCAGAAAATGCCAGCCCTGGAGGTAAATGGCGAGCCTGTGGGCGCAGTTCTGCATCACACTTCCTAGGAAGAGGCTCTCCTGTGGGAAGCAGCAGGGGAGAAATCCACACTTTAATCTTCTCTTCGTAAAAGAGAGTCAAAGACTATGCCTATTAGCAGAAGCAGTGGGGAGGGCTGAGGAGGGCAGTGGGAAAACCCTCTGATGCTTTTTTTCAAAGTCCAGGCTCCTGGTCTAAACTTATTACCAGTGTCATTCATCACAAAAAAATTGTTCTGTTTTGTTTTATGTCTTTGAAGAAACATGAAAGTGAATTGGCCTATTTATGCCATCATTTTGGCCCATTAGTAGTATAACCACACTTAATGGAATAGCCTGGTCAGATATAACTATACCATTTTACTACTTGTTTTCCCCATGTCCCTTCTCTTCTTTGTTTGCCTGCTCTTCTTTTCCTGACTTCTCTAGGATTATATGACTCTCTTTAAAAAGTCCAATATCAATTTGCCTATTGACTTGCTGGCTGTAGGGATTACAAAAACTAGCTTTTCACAGACTGTTTTAGAAACCTTGTGTCAGTCCATTTACCCTGGGCCTACTATTTTTTATATTATTGTTGTCATAAATATTACTTCTACATATGAAAGAAACCCTACAGTACAATGTATTAAAAAAAAACATCTTTTGTATTTATTCAGATATTCACCATTTCTGATATTCTTCATTTTTTCTTGAAGATCCAAGTTTCCCTCAGGGATTATTCTTTTAGCCTGGAAAAACTTCTTTCAGCATTACTTATAATTCAATGATTCTCTGACTATGATGTCTCTCAGTTTTCTTTTATCTTCATGATATGCTTTTATAAATGAAAGCATCTTTACTTCATTCTTGAAGGATATTTTTTCTAGGTATGAAATTCTGAGTGGGTGATTTTTTTTTTCCTTCAGCACTTTAAAGATGTTAGCCCATTGTCTTCTGGTCTCTATAGCTTCTGATACAAAGTCAGCAATTGGTTAAATTATTGCTACCCTGAATATTCTTGTCTTTCACTGGCTGTTTTATTTATTTACTGCTTCTTATCAGTTTGACCATGATGGGTCTAGACTAGAATCTATATTCTTTGAGATGGAAACCCCTCAGGTTTAGGAAGTTAGACATTCTTATTAGTAGTTTGCTTAGAATTTGAATCTGAGGGATGCAACTGCTTCTGCTGTGATTTCTACACTGCAATGTGCCCTTTCTCCTTTAGCATATCAATGCTCTAACTAAGATTTTTCCTAAATGCCTTCAATTCTGTGAAGTGTAAATGTAAGCTAAAGTAAATCCACAGCTATCCTTTTGCAACATGCAAATTTATGAGCCTATAAATGGATTCTTTACAAAGGCTTCTAGTCACAGCATGAGTTTTATTGTGGTAGCTTTTTCCAATTGCTGAAATAATTGTGATAAAATGATTCCATCATTTCCTATAGAAAATATATTTCAGTGAATGGAATATTTCCATACAAAGCCAGCCATTACCAGAGGGTATTTTATTTATTAATCTAATGCATAGTCTCATGATGCAGTTTATTAGAGTTAAATATTAGGATAACTAGTCCACATTAGTTGATAGAAATATAAGTTAAATTTTAAAATTATTTTGTTTTGAAGTAAGGAAGTCACAAAGGTTAACACACCCTGAAACCTGATGAGATTGCCTAGATTTTCATACTTCCTGTCTTTTTGCATGACTACCAGAGGACAGGACTGACAAGCTCAATTGCCATATGCTGATATAGTAGGTGGAGAAACAAAAGTAATTTTTTTAAAAAATCATAATACAAGAAGAGCATATGTTCATCACAGGAAAGAAACGGAAAATAAAGAAAGGAAGAAAATCAATCACCCTTATTCCTACCATCCATACTTTTGGGTTGGACTCTCTCAGGCATTCCCAGGATTTGTTCCAACAATAAGCAAACAGGCTGCACAAGTTTAGGCTCTCTCCTATTATCTTTGCTTTTAGGCTTTGAAACCTGAGTTGTTTGTTTCCACACCTTTGTTTTTCAATTGCTGGTCCTTCAGTGGCTTGTAACATCCCCTTAAATTAGAATTTCAAGGTAGGATGAGTTTCCCCACACTTTCAGAATGTGTTTTCCCAGTACTATTATTGGCAAAACAGATAATGTTCTTTGCTGAAAGAAAGTCAGATAATGAAGTGGTTAAACAGTAAGGTTTCTTTTGCAAGAGCCATGATTTTAACTGGCACTTATTTTGCCCAGTAAGAAAATGTAGCTCCTTGTTGTTCTCCCTGGGCTTTAACTTGAAGATGGCTTTTAACAAGAAGATGCAGTTGTACTCTTGGGATTTTCAAAATGTCTGCTTTTCTTTCCAGCAAAAATTAAAGGTCAAGGATCATTGTGCAAATTTTTCCCAGAAGGAAAATTTAATTTTCCCTATATTATCAGTATTATGCATTGTTTCTTTATATTTTCTAATGATTCATCACATATTAAAATTTAATCCAAATTTCTAGGGATGTAAACATCACTATAAAATGGTATATTCATATTTATTCAGGAACAGTAATAGTTTATGTATTAAATGTAGAAATGAAATGAATCACAGTTTGAAAACATATGGACTACAGAAATATTACAGTATTTCAGAGACTATGTCAAATTAGATCACTGAATTAATATAAGGAGAAGGAGGACTTCATTATATAGATTTTTAAAGTGAAGGAAATAACTTCTAAATTTTTTTTCTTCAAAAGCAAAACACTTTCATATTTATATATAGATAGCAGTTGCTTCTTCCCTCAAAGTATGGTATTATCTAGCCATTAAAGGAGATGATGTAGGTAAAGGTACTAAGAACCTTGTCTAGCATAGACTTAGTGTCAATTTATGTTAGCTCTCCTTACTTGGAGAAAGAATTATGTCATTTATACAAACCCAATCAGAGTCACTCTGCCCTATCTATGTAGGGTTTATAAGGGGATAGCAGAAAATATGTTACTTTGTCATTACTGTTACTATTTCATACTCTTACTGAACCTATGGCTTATTGTTTTCTCTCTGAACCATAAGCTCATCATTCACTGTCTTCATTATCTGGGTTTCCAGACACAAGACTGATAAGCTTCCTGAGAATAGACATATGGCTGGACATAAAAACCTCAAGATGTAAAGAACTTAGATGTCACCTAGTCATTTAGATAAAATATCACCTTTCTAAGCAAGGATCTGTAAAGCAGAAACACTTAGTTCTGCATGACTTTAACCATCTATAATGGTTTAGAAGGTTCCAAGTTCAAGGATGAGTTATTTATTCCAGCAAGTAGCAAAATGTCATTTCAAGCTCCTCTGTTTAAAGATACGTAGAGTCATGCTCATCTAGCATTTAAGTTATGTTTGACAGCACAAGTTCATCAGCTCTGGTCCTCATGATTGGGCTTCTGCCAAGTGTGTGAATGTGTGACTAGAGACTCCGTTCAGCTCAGCACAGAGAAGCCCAATCTCTCTTGTTCTGATTGTGTAAGTAACTTAAGGTTAACTTTCTGAGACTTCACAGTTGGAACAAAATCTGTTTCTCCCTTTGTTGAACTCAGAATTTTCTTTCTCTTTGTTACAACCCAAGTTACTCATTATTTCTGCTGTTTTATTCAAGACTGAGCTAACAGTGTTTCACAATGACTGATTCTTCTGATTCCCCAAGACTCTTTCAAAATATTTTTACACAGTATTTCCTTGTAACCATTTTATCCAAATCATTCAGTTCATGTCTAAGATCTTTCATTTCCATAGCATTAAAGAACATTTTATTATGGCTAAAGGAATACCAGGAAACTTTCTCATTTAAAAAATCCAAGAAAAATAGATTAATGCAACTTCATAATTTCAGCTAAGTTATTTTTGTCATATTTTAATGCATTTTTTTCTCATTTTGTTAGTTTATATCAGACTAATACAATAGCAGATGTTTTAAATCTAGTGGATTTTAGTGTAGCTACTGCTAAGATGTCCTAATGTCTTTTATTATTTTAAACATGCTGAAATATTGAGTCTTTGGCAGCTTCCATTATTCCTAAGAAGAGTGTCCCATAAAGCAAGATATGTAATACATAAGACCGTCTTCTAGGAGGTTACAGGTCTATCACAGGAAAAAAATAAATGGAAAAAGAGGTTTGGAGTTTTTTCCCTTAATAACAAAAATACTATATTTGGCCAAATACAAACATAGTTTTCAAAATTGGAAGAGAAGTTATTTTACAACTTTAAAATAATACATGATAAGCAGACTAGGGCAATGAAAACAGGCTCTGCCAGGGATGAAACGGCCCTCAGAGAGGCTGGGTGCAGGATGGAGAGTGAGGAATAGGCCTGGAGGGGTAGGCTGGACACAGGTATGAGGAACACAGGGAGATAGAGATGAGTGTAAACCTGGGATGCTCAGAGATAAGAAAAGAATTACAGTTTAGGACAGAGAGCCTCCAGGAAACTTATTTGTAAAATGAGAGTTGACTGAAGTAAATCAAAACTAAGATTCTTTCTTATTCCTAATCTCCCTTATTCTATGAAGTTGTAAATTGACAATAAAAAGGAAATGCAAAAGAATTTTTAAAAAGGTGGCTCAGGATGGGCTGGGGCCCTTGGAATAGACCCCGTGAGTGGTGTAGCTCAGGGAACCCTGACCTTGCCTCCTCAGCAATACGTGGCAATCAGCTCTTTCCACTGATTAAAATTTTGGCTCTTAGAGGATAATTTTATATTAATAGTTCAGCTGCACTGTTCTTTTAGGTATTGAATTACATAACACACAAGTTTTCAAATTGCCCTTCTATACCTAATCTCAGCTGATCTTCCCAGTCACCCCGTGGGATTAACAAAATGGGTGTTAACTCTGAGAATATATAAAGTTAAGTGCTTTGCCCAAAGCAAAATGTATCATAAATGATAAGACACAGAACTGAAGTCAGAGCTCCTAGGAACTCCTCCAGTTCTCTTTCTACTGCTTCAAAAAGGTAAGAGTAGAGCTTTGCAATTAAATGTAGCTTTAATGGAGACCAATGTTTGGGGAAAGAGCAGTAAGTTAAGGATGAGATTCAAACTGAGATGTGATTTTGCCATTGTTCACGGGGAGCTGGGAAAGGAAGAAATTTAGCAAATACAGGGATTGTTTTAGAGGACTGAGACATACTGTATCCCTTTCGGCCTGGCTTTCTGCTGAGTTCTGTGAAGAAAGAGGCAAGTTTTCTCCCTTGAAAGCTCAGGTAGATAAACTGCCAAGAAGGCTATGAATAAAATAGTGTAAATACAAGTTAAAATAATAATAGCTTCCTACACATATGTGAAGGACTATCATTTGGAACATAAAGGGGAGAGGTTATTTTACTTGTAAAAAGAAGAATTTTAGGTGTCAGAAAAACCTAGATTTGCATTCTGGTTTTGCCAGTACTAGTTATGTTGCATGACACAACTAATATTTACCTCTTTAAGCCTCAGATCTTAAGAATTACAGAAGGGGATAGTAACAGTTTTTCATAGTCATTATGAGGATTAAGTGAGAAATTTCCCCAAAAACACTTAACCATAGTGTCTGCCACTAAAATCACTCAATGTTAGCTATTTAAAATAAATGCACTGAATTGTGGAAGTTAAAGAGCAGAACATGGTCATTTCTGCTTATCAGTATGTCACTGTAGTGCTGGGCTCTAGAATGTGCAGACGAGGTATTCCTTCAAACATTTTCATGAAAATATTGGCATACCGTCTAAGGAAAAACTTTACCAACTGATGCTAGTTGGCAATGGTAGAGATAGCCTTGGAAGTAGAGGTGATTCCAGTGGAAAATTAAAGAGAGAGCTCAATAAAGAGTTCTCAGGAAAATTGTAGAGAGAGTCATAGCTCCTAAGGTCCTTTGAACCCTAACAGAATTTTTTACAGTTCTATGAATAGCATGAAATGAGGCTGGCAGTGCTGTTCAAATAAAAACCTACTTTCAGATACATACAATAGTTTCAAACTTTAAAACCAAGAGGGAAAAGGTCATTCAGCATGCTGGCTGTGAACTGTCCATACACAGGAGCACATAAGTACAACAGAGCTCAAGGAATAGTGGTTGGGTTATTTTTAGAAATGGCAATGAGTCGACAATAATCCATCTTCATGTCTTCATCCAGTGTCTTTTTGGAGACAAATTATCTGTGAAAAGCATGTGTGAGAATCACAAAGGAATGCTGTGTGAGGAAAAATAATTGGCTCATATGAGGCAGATAAGATGTTAAATCCAGCAGTACCATGTTCTAACAAGGCTCCCCGTAGTAGATCCTTTTACAATAATTCCTGGAAGTAAGCTTGTTATGTCTAGTGCATTTGTTCTTTGATATCTTTATATAAATGTACCTTCAAATGTTTTCAAATATTAAAATTTTAATATTGTCATAGTATTAATGTAATGTGTCATGTATATTATATATGTGTGTATATACATAATATAATGTGTGTAATATTAATTGTAATTCTCAATAACTTTTTAAGAAAAGAGATGGAAAAGGAATAGCAGTCCTGGGGGTCCTTACAAGGTCCCTGTCCACCTTACAGAAACCAACAATCCTAAAGAAAATAAACGTCAGAGAAAAGAAAATGGGAAGTGAGAAGAGATAGGAAGAAAGTACCAGAGGAGAGTGGCAAATGGATCTTAGACAGAAACTACGTATGTTGGACTCATTTCTGCCCTTTGGTTATTTCTTCTCATTACAAAAGAGGAAGTCTGAAGGCAGTGGGCCATCAACCATGTTATAAGAGCAGTTTGTGGATATAAAAACAGAGTATTTACAATGTGATAAAGAGAAAAAAGAAAATACTTTTACCTTTAAAATGTAAACTCAAGGCTTATTAAATAGAACTTGCCCAATTGGATTTATGTTGATACTAAAAGGTATACAAACAACATTCTCTGAAGAATGAATTTCAAGTAGGTCTATCATGTTCTATAAGTCCTAAGACTTTCGATTTTTAAGCAATATTTTATGAACTATGAAGTAGAATCATTGTAGATACTAATGATAGTAAATCTTGTCTCTTTGGAATAGTCATTTGCTGTAAATAAGGATAGAGTATGATACAATTTTAAATATTAAGTTCATAAACAGATAATATAACTTCTTAAGTCACCAAATTTATTTAGTTTGATAACTTCTTAAGTCACAGTATTTATTTAGTTTGGGAAGTGAGGGATTATTCATGATTTCTATCTTTTGCTCACATCTACTTAATTTCTTCTCTGTAATTTTATTACGGTCTTACACAAAAGCATATTTTTATTCTTTTAAATTTCCTCTATGTCTTTAGTGAAATGGTGATTATGAAAGAAGACTGATGTCATCACACATACACATAAAACAGAAATAGTTAATAATACATTTGAAACTGCTGGCCAAACCATCAGTCAGTTTCTTCTGTGACAACTAATCTTATTTGTTAAGTGGATTCTATAATCACAACTCAAAAACAAATAGTACTATCATAAGAGTCTGATGGTTGACCATACACTCTAAGAAAATTAGGCTATGAGGGCTAATCATGGAAGTTCAGATCCAGGATATCATAAATAAAAACAAAAATGAATTTACTAGTCTAGTATATTAACTAGTCTAGAATGAACATCTCCCACTGAAATGCATCACCTGAATACAGGATCAAGCTTTTTAATGTTCATCTTATGGTTCTAAAGTTGAGAAATACAGATAAGTAGGAGAAATTATGGGGGGCCCAGCAGAAAGATTTATTCATCAAATACACCCAATGTTTCCTGAACCTCAGTTACATGCAAGGCATATGTGAGGAAGTCAGGAAAGGTAATCGCACAAAATAATCCTCCTCTTTTGCTGTGTCAAATTATTAGAAAACTGTAAACATGTGCACAGGTTCCTAGAACACTTTTGCTAGCGGTGAGGGGACCATGAGGTTTTTGGTAACCTTCAGAGTTGGGGATGAGCTTCAAAACTTCAAGATAAGCTGTGGGGGAAATGGGGTTCCTGCCAAATCTCCCACAATTCTAGGAGTAGCCAGTTATGGGGGCATAATGGGCATCTCCCAAAGTCACAGACATCAAAAAGTCACATTCTTTCAGGGCATTTTTAGGTGTCAGCAGGACTCAGGTACCATACCCTGACATATGGAGCATCTGGCAACTTCACACTGCCAAGTTGTGATTATGTGTTATGCCACTGCACAACATATAAAATGTGAAAAGGTGACTCCCTGATTTTCCCATAAAAGTTAGCTAGTGCTAAGGCAATACCTTCCACATATTTACTCAGTATTTTCAAATACATTAAGTGGATGGTCAGGCAGTATAATTAGGGCATCCACAGTCATCTTTCTTTGAATTTTTGCTTGGTAAGCTAGCGTATGTCCAATCCCATAGGGTCACAAAGAAAGTTGTAAATTATTAGCCAAAAAAGAGAGTGGGAGGATAAGAAAAACAACAAAACCCAGATATCAAAGGTAGCCAGAAATGTTCTAAAAATAGTGAAATGTACTCAAATTTACTAAGCACTAAGAAGGCAGCAAATGAAGATGTAGAATCCTTAGAAAATAAAAATTGAGGTACTTACTACCAAGTCAGGGGTTATTGCTTTGTTATGTTTCTGTATGTGATAAAGCTTGTGTGTCACACTCACATTATGGATGTTACCACCAAGTTACTAACATGTATATGTATGTAAAACCCCAGAAGTGAACAACTGCAATGCTATCACTCCTTTCTGGGACACCATCAAAGGACAGTGGTGAAGCGGTACCCTCCCAGTGGGCAGAATTTAAGAGCAATCCACCTGATTGGTCATTTTACTTGGAAGGAGAACTGGCTAGACATGATTATATAGCAATTCATGGGCTGTGCCCAATGGTTTGGCTGAATAGTCATAAAATTGGAAGTAGAAGGGACGTGATTAGAAATTTGGTGACAAGGAAGTCTGGGGAAGAGGAATGTGGATAAACCTCTTAGAATAGACAAAAAATGTGAAGCTATCTGTGTCCCATGTGAATGCTTACCAAAGGGTAACTTCAGCAGAGAAGGATTGTAACAGTCAAGTGGATAGGATGACCCATTAGGTGGATCTCAGTCAGCCTCTTTCCCAGCCACCCCCATCATCACTGAATGGACTAATGAACAAATTGGCCATGATGGCAGTGATGGAGGCTATCCAGGGCTTAGCAATGTGGACTTCTTACCAAAACTGATGTGGCTATAACCACTGCTGACTGCCCAATCTACCAGCAGCAGACACCGACACTGAGTCCCTGATACCACACCACTCCCCAGGGTGATCAGCCAGTTACCTGGTGGCAGGGGGATTACATCTGACTTTCCCATCATGGAAAAGATAGCCTTTTGTTCTTACCAGAATATCCACTTACTCTGGATATGGATTTGCCTTCCTTGCATGCAAAATTTCTGCCAAAACAACCATCCACCAGCTTATGAATGCCTTACCTACTTATTCTACTTAATAGAATACCAACATGGTATTCCATACAACATTGCTTCTGATCAAGGAACTAACTTTACCACATGGCAGTAGGCCCTATTCTCATGGAATTTGCTGGTCTTAGCAGGTTCCCCACTATCCTGAAGCACCTGGCTTGATAGAATAGTGGAATAACCTTTTGAGAACTCAGTTGCAGTGCCAGCTAGACAGCAGTACTTTGCAGATTTGGGGCAAGGTTTTCTAGGAGGTTATTTATGCTCTGAATCAGCATCTAGTATAAGATGCTATTTCTCCCATACTGGCATTCACAGGTCCAGAAATCAGGGTGTAGTGATGAGAGTGGCACCGCTCACTATTAACTCCAGTGAATTATTAGCAGCAGTTTTGCTTTCTGTCTTCCCAATCTTATGCTCTGCTGGCCTAGAGGTCTTAGTTTCAAAGGGGGGAATGCTTCCACTGGGAGATGCAATGATTCCATTAAACTGAAAGTTAAGACTGCCACAGATCCACTTTGGGCTCTTTGTGCCCCTAAGTCAACAGGCAAGGAAGGGAGGTAGATCCTGACAACCAAGGAGAAATTGGACTGCTACTCCATAACGGAAGTAAGGAAGAGTATGTCTGGAATACAGGTGACCCCATAGGGTGTCTCTTGGTGTATGATGCCCTATGATTAAAGGCAAGGGAAATCTCCAACAACCCAATCCACGCGGGACTACTGATGGCCCAGCCCCTATCAGCAATGAAAGTGTGGGTCACCCCACAAGATGAAGAATCATGACTAGTTGAAGTGCTTGCTGAGGACAAATGGGTAATGGGAGAAGATGGTTATAAATATCAGCTACACCCATGTGACCAATTATAGAAAAAAAGACTATAATTATGAGTATTTCTTCCTTATCTGTTATGAATGTGTGTGTGTGTGTGTGAAGTAAATATCTTTGTTTTCTCCCCCCTCTTATCCCCTTGTCAAGTAACGTAAGATTCATTGACTTTATATCACAGTATTTAAGAATTGTGAACCTTACATCATAGTATTTAAGTTACAGGCTGTCAAAGGGAAGAGTAACATCTTGCAAAAACTTTGCATCCTTTTCTGGGGAAGGGATTAGTAGGTTTTGGGTTCTATGCAGGATAGTTGTGTCATGTTAGGTGGACGTATGGCCTTGCTATTGTCTTTATATGGAGATTAAGTATAATTTAAGAAGATGTGTATGGGTGCCAGGTTAATGTGTGATAGTTATTTTTATGTATCAACTTGGCTGAGCCACAGAGTCCAAATATTTGGTCAAACATTATTCTGGATGTTTCTGTGAGGGTACTTTTTATATGAGATTAACATTTAAATCACTGGTCTGTAACTTAAGCAGTTTGGCTTCTGTAATGTGGGCGGGTTTCATCCAGTCGTGGAAGGCCTAAACAGAACAGAAACTGACCTACACCAGGGCAAGAAGGAATTCTGCCAGTGGACAGCCTTTGGACTTGAGCAGCAACTTAGTTCTCCCCTGGGTCGCCAGCCTGTCATCATCCCACCCTGCAGATTTTGGACTTAACAACCTCTGTAATTCCTTATAATAAATCTCTAGATAGATATAGATAGATAGGTAGATAGATAGATAGATAGATAGATAGATAGATAGATAGATAGGTAGATAGATAGATAGATAGATAGATAGATAGATAGATAGATAGATAGATAGATAGATAGATAGACAGACAGATAGATAGATAGATTTTATTGGTTCTGTCTCTCTGGGGAACCCTAATACCTATGTATGTATAAATAATCACAAAGATATGAAAATACAATTACCCACCAACTTGTTACTAAGCATTTACAGCACTTGCACATGAGCTGTGGCTCTTGCCATGTCTGACAACCTAACAGTCATTCTGCTATGGCTTTAAAACCACACACAGATGGTGCACAATAGGAGTCCTTTCATCAAGGCCTTGCCATAGTGTGGAGAAGGAAATAAAGAAAAAAAATAAAGCAGAAGGGTTTTGTATTACGTGTTCATGCAGGCTTTCTGGTAATATGACAGTTATGGAAGAACTTGATAATTGCAACATAGGAGGAAAACACTCTTGAAAACGGCCATGTTATCCCCCATGTCCTCTGGCTGGATGAGAGGTTCTGAAACTCTTGGGGAAAGTCGGTTGAATGACAGACAGCACTCTACCAAACTCATACAGTGTCATTAATAAAAATAGTATCTGTCCTTTCATTTCTATGTATCTGTAAATGCAGTATGACATTTTGCTACCATCACCTACTGGGGTACATCTACTTATACAGATTAACCAGAGTCCTAAGAAGCACTGAGAGCACCAGGATGCCGCTATGACTGCATTGTGCCACTCCTAGAAAGATAGCTTGCTGTCTGTCACTTTCTTTAAACCCTAAAGAAAGGGCAGTTCTTCTTAATCAACTACCAATGCCTCATGAATATGATCATCCACACCTACAAAACTGGGGAGGTTCATAAAAAGAAGAGTCCATGGAGAACAAAGGAGAATTTGGGGAGCAAGGTGAAAAGGAGAGAAAAAAAGAGGGTATGTTTTCTGACCGATTGGGAGATTATCTGTGGTCCTGGGAACAAGAGGCTCATTTGACATCTTTACAAACTGGGCAGATGAAAGCCTAGATGGCCACGCCCAATAGTTTGATTCTCTGAACTTGACAGAGTATCCATTAAATGTCTGTGAAAAGGAGCATCTATTTTCTCTTTCTTGAAAAATGACTCAGTATGATTGTTTAATGACCCCAATGGGCCAAAAAAAAGTAGCCTTGATTTCAAAATCCTCATTGTACATCGTTCATAAAATCTAGTCCCTCCGTTTTCAGAAGCAATTGAGTAGCATAATATGTAATATGTAATAAAATAGCTAAACCCAAGGGTTATTTTATTTGGTTTGATATTGTCTTGCTTTTTATAGTGAGAAGCAAAGTGACTACCTGGGAAATGTACCTTTGATTATTAAGTGAAGGGAGGGAATCTATTTGATTGAGAACCAGTTGTGTGCCCAACAATAAGTAAGGTACATATTATAAAACGATTTCATTTATTAAGCATTTCCTATAAGCCAGGCCTTCTTCTGGACACCAGGGGTAGTATGGAGAATAAGATAGACACTATCTCTCTAGGGGGACTACTTTCTAGTGGGGGGGAAACAAACAATAAACCCAAGAAAAAAAGTCAGGTAGTAATCTAATAGGCAGATAATTGAATCAGAGTGAATGATAGAGGATGATTAGCTGGTTACTTTAGGTTCACCGTCTAAGTGATATTTACTCTGAGATCAGATTGCCAAGAAGAATCCAGCTGTGGGAAAATCAGAAAGAAAGCACTTCAGGTGGAGGGGAAGCACAAAGTCCCTAAGGCAGACACAAGCTTGGCATGCCAAAGGAACAGAGAGCAAAGACAGTGCAAGCCTGGAGGGCAAAGGGCAGGGTGCACAGGGAGGGAGCTGGAGAAAGTTGCGCTGGTGAGAAATTGGGGGTTGTGCTGTCTGGTTTTCAAGGAACGCAAGGTCCAGAGAGGCACCTGAGAGTTAAACAACTAAGAGTACAAAATCCTTGAGAAGAGGCTACAATGGGGGGAGGACAGGAAGGTTACCAAGGATTAGGTGGGTGTGGACATTATTAAAGGAAGCCAGTGAGGTGGTTCTGAGCCTCCAGAAGTTCCTTTTAGATTGATCTTTTCCCAGATATCCCAGAACTGCATAATTTTAGTGCTACAGAACCTCCAGCTCATTCCTCACTGGTAAAAGTGAATATTCTAAATGGTTAAACCTACCCAAGTCTGTATTTGAACGGCATTAAGGCATTACTGGGCCTCAGAAAAAGTAGAAATATCTGAGAGCTTACCTTTGCTTTGGGAAAAGCTCTATTTAATATAACTAAATAAAAGTAGACCATGCCCTCTTGGGTATTCTTGTTAGATCCAGGGGTTGGCACAGTGGCTGGCACAAAAGATGTGCTCCATAGAGGTCAATATGATGGAAAATAACAGACCACAATCATTTGGAGACTGTTCCTCTGTCTGTAACTGGTGGATAAATTGAATGACCTAGAAAAAGCATCTTGTGGGTGAGGAAGCCTTCCCTGACCTGCTTTCAATGCCTCTAGTCTTGATAAGCTTCTATTTACATTCTATTGTTTCCCATCCTCCATGAGCAATTAAAATCTCTTTGGGCTTGGCTTTTGGCTTAGCCCCTGCCTTTTGGCCCTAAACTTTAGCCTGTACTTCAAACCCTTGGTGTACAAGTACTTATTCTGTAATCATGACATTCAGTTCTTTGGTAGCGTGCATTCTGGATCACTGTCTGTGGGGGAGACTCAGGAAGGAGGGGGAAGTTGGGAGAACAACATGGCTCACCCATCAGGCCTTTAATGGAATTCCCATCTCACAGGCCTGATCTTGACCCAGAAGATTAAGTGGCCCATACTGTCTGTGCACTTTCAATATAGCACATAACTATTATGATTTTAATTTGTGTTGTGTAAGGTGTTGTTTGTAGTTGTGGCATATGTAGGGTGGAGGTAAGGACATAGACACATCATATTTCTATGTGAGCTTGAACAGGACACTTACTAAATTCTTTATTTCAATTATTTGTAACCATTGATATTAAGTATTAGTGTCCCCATTATACAGATTGAGAGTCAGGGTTAGAGAATACGATTTTAGCCAACTAAAGTGTACCACGAAGAGCCCTATTGTCAGCAAGTCACGGACACTCCTGAGAGTGCTGTGGGAGGTGACATAAACTTTTACGTAGCTTACCTTCAGGGTTAGTAATCAAAAGGAAGCTCACTAAGCTGCTTTATATTAAAATGACACCAATCAACCCTCTGCCAGCCTTCCTGTCCCCCATTTTCCCACCGCTGGTTACTATGACATTTATCTCACTTTGTTGCTGCGGTTTGTAGTCAGGGTTTACAGGAAACAGTCCTTAGGGGTGGCCTGAGCTTCTGTTGCTTCTTGCTAGATTGATTATAAGTTCAGCAATAGGAGAGACTGAAGGAGAGATCTGCACTGAGCAAATTAAAGCCTTCAGGTTTCACTTTGGTTTGGCAGATGTCTGCAAGAAAACCAGGCTCCTTATTTACTGTGGGCACTTTATAAATAAAGTGGGGGTGAAGAGAACCCTTTACACTGCCTCTGCGTAGGTCGCAACTTCCATATGTGTGTCCCAAGAAGGATTCAGCCTGCAAAGAAAATTCCAAACCCTGTGCTTCCTGAACACCAAGGCTGGGCTGTGGGACTTCAGGGGAAGTAAGTGCATGCATGGGATCCCCCTGGACAGAGAGAAGGGAGAGGCTTCTCAGCCAAAGCTCTGGCTTTCTGTACCTCAATGCCTGATCTTTTATCCTTACAAATTAATGTTTTTGAATTAACAGAGTTTTCTAAAAACAAATGCCTGACAATATATAAATGCCTAGTGATAAATGTCTAATAATAAAGCTATGTCAATAATATATAAGGCTTTCTTTCAGTAAAGCTGTAGTCCTTCTGTGGTCAGAAAGTCACAGATAGTAATGGATTTTGACTTAAAATATTTTTCTAACTTATTCTTGTACTATTTTTTATAGTCATATAGAAAGTTTCCTGGATGTCATTTTCCAGGTCAATCCTGAGAGTCAAATATAAAGCTGCCAAATATGTGCTGTCCCTTGCCCTTTATTTTGTATTCTGTTTGACAGTTATTTTTAATTTTTATTTATTGTTCATTGGATTATGATACATCAGACACTGACAACATTCCAAGATGGGGATAAGGTGAGTTTTCAGTCCATCATAGATTCATTGGTTTGTGGTTAACTAGATTCCCATTCCTCCCTCGTCAAGAACTCTCACTGGCCTCCCTTCTACAACCTGACTGAAATGAGAAATTTACTACAAAACTACACCCCACCCTCCTGCCAAGTTTCCTAGGGCCTGACTTTGTGGAAGGGTTTAAAACACAGGTGCTATGACCTCTGAAAAATGGTTAATCTCTGTGCTAGACTATAACTATGCTTTTCTAAATGTTCATCCATCTAACTACATTCATTTCCCATTACAACTTCCAACACTCTCTTAGATGTTTGTGTATGTAAATTTCATCCTTTTTAATGAGATAGGGTAATAAAAATAAAGGCAAATAACCTTTGAAGGAATAATAGTTATGAATCACATTTTGGTTTGAATTAACTTTCCAAAACCATTGGAATGTGTCCGTTTAAATGCCTTGATGCAGGGATTTTCCTTGGTGGCTGTTAGAGCTCCTCACAATAGGGCTCACTCTGCCTTTGTAGGTAATTCCCCACCTGTGCCTCGCCATATGCGCTCATATTTACCGCTGTGTCTCCTGCATCTAGCACAGTATCTGGTGCATAGTTCTACAAAAAATTGATGAATGAAAGCCAACCATGCCTAGAGCTGTACCAGACACAGAGGTGCCTACAGGGCAATAATTAGCTGTCTTTCAAATGGATATGTTTTAAAGACATTATTAATTCTATATTTATGGTGAGGAAGGCAGTGAGAGGGAGAAGCAGATTTGGGACGACTGGGATATTTTTCATGTCACTGCCAGGTGCTGTTTCCCATTTCAGTGATAGCAGTAAAAGGGCCATATACATTTAACTTGTGTGTAAGGCCTGAGTAAGGGCTATATTTCCAAATTATTCCAGAGGTGCTCCACAGCACCTTAGAGTTTGGTACTCATGCTATTTCTTCTGCCTGGAATGACTTTCCTCTTTTGTACCTGGCTCGTCTTTCCAGGACCAGCCCAAATATCATTTCTTTGTGGAGACTTTCCTCAATAATTCTAAGCCTGTTGCTTCTCCCCAGAAAATTTCTCCCTCTGTTCTTCTATGACAGATGGCTCAGACCTCTGTTTTAACATGCATCATATTGTGTCAAAATGTACATGTATGTCTCCCCACTTAGAATGGTAGGTTCTGTGAGTCAGATACCTGGATGACTCATAAATGTGTCCCTTTGTCTTAGTATTTGTACTTTTAAAAAGCTTGTTAAACTCTTGCGTAAGTGAATGGATAGGAGGCAGGGAGAAAGGAAGGGAAGGAAGAAAGGAAAGAGGAAGATCAGGTTAACATCTCCTGTGATTAGCTGAGAGCTGGGTTTGGAGGTGGTTGTCATTGGTGAAAACAGGATGGCAGGCAATATTTCAGGTTGCAGGACCACACAGCATGTCAGTGGAATGGGTGGGAAGTAGGCGAGGCATAGGAGTCAACTTCAGTGACAAAGAAGGGTAACAAGAAGGAGAAAAGTTTGATTCTAAAGCAAGTTTTGCTACTTCCCAATTTTGTCTATCATCTGCTCAACTCAGAAGAAAAGTAACAATAAGTGCTTAATTCTTAGAGTTTAAAAAATGCCATAAGAGAAAACATACGGCTTCCATACTAAAAAAAAAAAAGTTTGTCATAATAAAACATGTAGTTTTATGGGTTTTAATAACTCTTCACACTATTATTCTAGGTTCTGTGTTCTCTTAGTTCACTGTATCACAATCTTCTGTGCTTTATGCACATCACTTTTGACGGGTACAAATGCAGAAGGTGATAATACAGAATGTGTGTTCTATAGACATTTATTTAACTACCATTAGCTGTTACTTATCTATAATAGTGATCCTGAATAAACTCACTTGCTGCCATCATTTTCTGTTTGACGAATACTGTAAAAAAGACATGCACTTGGTAACAACTTCTAACAAAAACCAATCCAACAAAAACTCTCTAGAGTAATAATTATGTTTTCTGGCATTTATATATACTTTCTTCAGTGATGCTGCAGGAAATGGATGCTATCAGCATCAACCAATGAATCAGTAAGTATGGGAGCCTAAACCGTACACAGGGTTGTTCCAGAATTTATGGCACTTTCATCAATAGAAAGCAATTATATTGCCCTGTTACCAATGGAAGACACTCTATCTAGGGAATGAAGATAAACACAGTTGACATTATTAAGAAGTAGTCCAAGAGGGAATATACTGAGGTCCTTATAAAACCATTTTTCAAAATATTTCCTCTAATGTGTGCAGAAACATTAGGAATTTGTTTTCCGAGCCTTTGAAAGGAAAAGGTCACATCTTAGTAAACCTTTCAGGTTTTAGTATTTATAGGCCATCATTAAGGAAAAATAAAGTAGATGAGCTAAAACGATTTTTTGAAGTATTAAAATACACATTCACTGGAAAATGTTGTTTCAGTGCAAACTTTACATCTTGTTGAATCATTTCCATTGGTGAGTTTTGATTGTAGTTTTCCCAGGATGAGGGATGAATGAGATGATGGTTTGGAGAATGAGAAGGTTATTCGCGTATCTCCTATCAAGCGGTGTGTATTTTCTCTAGCTGCACAAGGTGCTGTGGAGGAATTATCTGGAACTGATTAATCCTCTGGAGGCAAGTCGGGGGAAATCAAGCATTCCGGACTGGTTCTCCCGGAGAACGCGATCGCCCTCTAGGTTGCATTTACAAGCAGAATCTGGTGACGCAACTCTGGCCACTTCGCCACCGGGGAGTTAAAGGGAAGGGGCCGGATTCCTCCCGGTAGGAAAACTGTTTGGACTAAAGAAAAAGGCTGGTGACGGGAAGGAAGAACAGATCAAACCTTTGAATAGCGGCTCCAGGGCATCCTAAAGCTTGTACAGAGCTAACAGGCGCGCGTCCCACACAGTACCCCCCCACCCCAGCCTACCTCCCCCGGCCCCATACACCCGCCGCCGTGTGTCACCTTCCTGTTCGGAAGTCTTAGTAGGTTGCTGGGACAGAACAGGGGGCGCCTGCTCCACCCATTAGGTATCCGGTTGGAAGAAAAGCCAGTCTCAACAACTTGATTCTCCACGTGAAATGACAAGTTTAGCAGACCGTCCGACTCCAACTGCTGAACATTGGGGTAGGGGGAGGAAGGAGAGCATCAGACTTTCCTTGTCTCTTCCGCCCACAAATTATACGGTTGTGCCTCTTCAGTCTTCCACTTCGAGCCCTCTAACTTAAATTCCACGTTCCTCCTGGAATGCAAAAGTCAGAGCTTTGAGAAAATGAACCCTTTGCATGTGTTTTGAATTTTTTCTGGACCGATTTGTGATGATAATCAGTCAAGTTACATTTCTTGTATGTCTTGCTAGGGGTGGTAATAAACCAAGGACGCTGATGACTGTAATTTTCTGGGTGATGTTGCAACGGAGGGAATAAATGGACCAGTGTTGAACTTTGCAGCTTGCTCCCTTCCTGTATGTAAATTGCCTTTATAAAAAGTTGGGTTCATAACAGAGCAGGGACAGCAGCCTCTGACTTGAGCTCCCTTGTCATCTCAGCTCTCAGCCTTATCAGGCACCTAACAGGGAGCTACTCCAGCCCTAACTGAGCTCCACCTCCAGTCTTCAGAAAGTAAACCCCAACCTCATATCCTAGGCAACCTGAAGAATGAAAGAGGAGGCTATAAAATCCCCTTTGAAAGGTTCGTCTGCTTTTATTACTCTAATTTGGATGGAATGGGTAAAATAAAGATGCTTTGGAGGATTTGGGGTTACTTGGTATGGCAAGGGCACAGGAGATGGAGCAGAGTGGAGAGTCTCTAATGGAAGATTTCTTAATTAAGGTTTTAAAAACAAACAAGAAGAAATCTTGGTGCAGATTGGTGTTTCTGGGTAGTCTTTGCAGAATTTTCTGTCTTAAAAGGGGATGGAACAGTGTGGGAGCAGGGCTGGGCTGGGCTAAGCTAGTTGATGGAGTATGGCATTGGCAATAACGAAGTTATGTTATATGAAGAATCCATGCAAGACAAAGCAGAAGTGGGCCAGTTACTATGATTTGCAATTTCCCAAACCTTGTTTTAGGTTGCAAGGTCAACCGGGGGCACTAATAAGTGCTTTTTTTAAATACTGGGTGCTGAGCAAAATTTCCCAGTCTCCAGGAGAGAGCTTATAAATTCTCTCATCCCAGTGTGGAGCTGTTGTAATTGAGCAAATCAAAAAGCAGTTGAGGCTACAGATCATATTAGGGCAAATGAAGTGGTTGTGTCCGCAAAACAAACCCTTGATCAGGACCAAAAAAGCCGCCTTACATGCTATTCTTGGTTTGACAGCTGGTATTTCAGAGTGTGTCGGACACAGTAGGCAACTCTAAAATGGCAGGGCTTTTGGCACTAAGGGGTCATGGCAGGGCAGCCACCTCAGACAGCAGCAGCAAGCGCCAGGTACCCGGCTCTGCAAATCTCAGTTAACTTGCAGCCGTCTCCCGGCTCCTGGCCCGGTCGCCGCTCAATGTGGCTTCCCTGCTAGCGCTGGCGCGAGTCCTCCCGCCGGCGGTCAGATTGCAGTTCCCAGACCTCTCCCCGCGGCGGGGTTACTGGAAGACACCACACCGCTGCTCTGCAGAGCTTCTCTCCATCCTCTGCTTTCCGGAGCAAAGGGGCCCGCGGCTAATCTTTCAGGAGTTAAAAGAGTCCGAGTTTCTCTGGGACTTGAGAGAAAGACTCCAGGGTCAGTCCTGAAATAAGCCGGAGGAAGGGTAGGGGAGACAGGACAAACTAAAGGATCTAAGACAATGCAATGCGACCTTGCAGACTTTTCAGGTGGGAAAGCAGGATAAAGAACCAGGGGAATCGATGAGACCTTCGGGGGGCTGGGGGGGTACCTCACACCACCCCTGGGTCGCGCTAGGTCAGCCCTCTGCATCGAGCCACCGCTCCTCTAACTTGCCACTAACTCACGTGTTCTCGGCGTGGCGGGGATTAAAAATGTAAGAGAAAAAAATTGCTTGCGGAAAGGGACAGAATGTTCTCAAAGATTACTTTAGGGGAAAAAAAGAAGTGAAATGCAGATTGTACTTTTTTTTCCTTAGTGCAGAGACGAATTTTATTTCCGCCCCCTCCCCTGCACATTCCTGACCTCTCCCTCCCCCTTCCTTCTTTCTTCCTTCCTCCTCTTCCAAGTTCTGGGATTTTTCAGCCTTGCTTGGCTTTGGCCAAAAGCACAAAAAAGGCGTTTTCGGAAGCGGCTTGGCCGTGCACAAGGGCCATTTGTTTGTTTTGGGACTCGGGGCAGGAAATCTTGCCCGGCCTGAGTCACGGCGGCTCCTTCAAGGAAACGTCAGTGTTCTCCGGTCGCTCTCGCCGCCGCGCGCCCGGCCGCCGCGGCCCATGGGGGAGATGCAAGGCGCGCTGACCAGGGCCCGGCTCGAGTCCCTGCTCCGGCCCCGCCACAAAAAGAGGGCCGAGGCGCAGAAAAGGAGCGAGTCCTTCCTGCTGACGGGCCTGGGTAAGCGCCGCGGCCGGCACGCGCGGCTGGTCGCACGCCCCACCAGCGGCTCGGCTCCGGCGAGCGGGGCTGGGTGTGTGCAGTCGCTCTGCGGGTGGAGGGACCGAGGCGGGGGTGAGAGGGCGGTGGGAGCGGGAGACCGGCCGGCTGCCCCGGCCCCATGGTGACCCGAAGATAAGGGCGCGCGGGGACGCCCTGCCCGGGCGCCGCCGCCCTGCGCCCGAGCGATAACCCGGCGGGCCGCGTGCGGCCGCCCCGCAGGAGCCGCGGAGGCTGCGCAGCGGAGTAGGCGGGAGGGTCGGCGCCCGGGCCGGGAGTGAATCTAAAGGGAGAGTTTGAGAAAGCGGAGCGGGCACAAAGCCACCCGGTCGCTGCGCACCCTGTGGAAAGCGCCCAGCGTCCAGCGCCGCGCCTGATTTCCTCGCCGGGCGGAATAAATGAGAAAAGTGGAAAATTACCCCGACCTCGCCCTCCCTCCCCGCCCCCTCCGCCTGCGGCCTCTCTCTCTCTCCGGTCCGGGAGCCGAGGCAGGCTGATAACAGCCCCGCGCTGGGCCCTCCGCGGGCGGTCCCCGCGCCCGGGCGCGCCCTCCCGCCGGGGTCGCGCCGCCCGCCGCCCGCCGGCCGCCGGGGGACCGCCAGCCCAGAAGCGCGGCCGCCGGGCCGGGGGCGGGGCCAGGCAGCACCACCTCCCCCCCAGTCCCGCGGGCCCCGCCCCCGAGGAGGCGCTGCGCTTATAAGGCGGGAGGCGCGGCGCGAGCCCAGTGTTGGCAGTTGGCAGAGCCGGTCTCCTGTCACCTCCGTCTCCTGGGATCCTCACGGTGGTGATGACGGTCAAGACCGAGGCTGCCAAGGGCACCCTCACCTACTCCAGAATGAGGGGAATGGTAGCAATTCTCATCGGTGAGTGTAGGAGTAGACTGGACATTTAGGAGATTGGAAGTGGAAAAATTTTTAAGGCCCCGATTGGATTAGCTTGTGTGGCGTCAAATGTAACGAAGCCGTCTAAACGTTTATTTCTCCTAATTCACAGCTTTTATGAAACAGAGGAGGATGGGCCTGAACGACTTTATTCAGAAGATTGCCAATAACTCCTATGCGTGCAAACAGTAAGTTTGTGGGGATTGGGGAAAATAAAAACAGTGTATGTTCAGTTTATCAGCACTAAAGACACATTCCATTCTCAGTAGGTTATCAGGAAGCCGAAGGCTTCTCCGGGGGTGGGGAATCCTTTTTCTCTTTAAGCTCCAATTTAGTTTAAACATTTTAAACGTTAAAATTAATGTGCTGGTTTAACTTGCTCTAGAGCTATAAAATAAAATTTAAATGTTTGCCTCATTGACCCCCCTCTCCATGAAGAACAACCCGCATGGCTGTGTTTAACTGGGTTTATTATTTTCTTCAACTGAGTGAATTATTGTGTGTTTAAGTATAGAATTCTCCCGGAAAAGTTGAGGCCAAACCTCACTCTTGGTGTCGGAGTGCCCCCTTGTGGTGAGGTAGGAGGTTCTAAATGGTGCCTTTCTCCTCTGCAGCCCTGAAGTTCAGTCCATTTTGAAAATCTCCCAACCTCAGGAGCCTGAGCTTATGAATGCCAACCCTTCTCCTCCAGTAAGTAGTCTCTTTTTGTGATGCCTCTGTGGAGGAATCTTGTAAATGAGTCAGCTAGTTTTCCTACTTTGATGAATTAAATGAGCATCGTTTCTAGAAAATTAGTATCAAGTCAGGAATGCCTTGTTCATTCATGGCATAACAAGTGTCATAAGTACTTAAGTATTGAGTCAGTGAAGTATTTTAAAAGACATATTGCATAAAGTTTTATCTGCTTACAATAATGTGATTGTGAGTTATTTCCATACTCATTTGAAATACTAACATGTATGGATGAAAGTAGTTTTGAATGTATTTATAGATGTATGGTTAGTTGCCTCAGTCTTCTGCTGATGTGACATTTTTGACATTGCCTGTGCTTACTGATGTCTTCCTGTGAAGCAAGGATATTAAAAGAAAACTCTGTTTTCCAGCCAAGTCCTTCTCAGCAAATCAACCTTGGTCCATCATCCAATCCTCACGCTAAACCATCTGACTTTCACTTCTTGAAAGTGATTGGGAAGGGCAGTTTTGGAAAGGTAATTTCAGATCTGAAGGCCTCAGAATTTATAGTCTTGCATGTACTCATCTTACATTCACCCTGGATGTGGACAGCAAAATGATTTTTTCTAATTGAAATTTCAGGTTCTTCTGGCAAGACACAAAGCAGAAGAAGCGTTCTATGCAGTCAAAGTTTTACAGAAGAAAGCGATCCTGAAAAAGAAAGAGGTAAGGGATTTGCTTGATGGGCTGAGGTTGGAGCCAGACATTTATTGGGTGGTTTCACCTTGGCATTGTGGTGCCAAGTTGAAATTTGCCGCTAAATCTTAATTGTCCTTTTTCTAGGAAAAGCATATTATGTCGGAGCGGAATGTTCTACTGAAGAATGTGAAACACCCTTTCCTGGTGGGCCTTCACTTCTCTTTCCAGACTGCTGACAAGTTGTACTTTGTCCTAGACTACATTAACGGTGGAGAGGTGAGCAGAGGGAATAAGAGCTAACCCCGGAGGTCTGTGCAGAGCCTACTTACTTAGTTTTAGTTTGAAAAGAAAGTTTTTAAGAGATATTTTAAGGAAAGTCACCAGAATTAGCGCTTCCTTTAACCTACCAGGTTCCAAATTGTTAATAGACTATTTAGGGCCACTTCCTGCAATTGTTCTCTTTAGCTGTATATGTCAAGACTAATTAAATGCATTGTTATGAGGCTTTGGCAAGCCAGACTAACTTTGTTCTGCCTCTTGCAGTTGTTCTACCATCTCCAGAGGGAGCGTTGCTTCCTGGAACCACGGGCTCGTTTCTATGCTGCTGAAATAGCCAGTGCCTTGGGTTACCTGCACTCTTTGAACATCGTTTATAGGTGAGCTGAAGAGCTCCGTAGGCTGCTTTCCCGGGTATAGAGGAGACACAGTCCTAGCCTTTGACAGAGCCTGAAAATAATTTGTGTTTAGGTACAGCTTGGAACCTAATACCAAATCCCCAGCATGTGAGCCGTCTTGACTCCATGCCACAAGGGAACTAGCCAGCTAAGATTGTGCCTAATCCAGAATAGATTAGCAGAACAAGGACTCCCTTTTTCATTCAGACAACTACAGTACAGTGAATTTAAAATGCTTCTGATAGCCTTAGCAATTACGTTTACAGAGGATTTCTTAATGAAGTGAAATTCACTTACGCAACTACTTTACTGTTCCTGTTTTTTTTTTTTTTTTTACAGAGACTTAAAACCAGAGAATATTTTGCTAGATTCACAGGGACACATTGTCCTTACTGACTTTGGACTCTGCAAGGAGAACATTGAGCACAACGGCACGACATCTACCTTCTGTGGCACGCCTGAGGTAGGAGCACGAATGATTTGGGGCCTGGTCCACCCATCCCTTCCAGGGAGACAGGTGCAAGAATGCTTTCAAGTACTGAAAGAGTAAGCTCTTTGCAGAGACTTCCTAGTCTAGTCCAGTGCAAGTAAAGTATATGTGCTGTTTGAGCATGAGAAATTCCAAGGCCTAGTGCTACTTTAATTAAAACTAGTTGTTTGCAAGATCCATGTCTTAAAAGGTTTCTAAATCCCCAAGCGAGATATCTGTTGGATGCCCAAAAGCTTCCTATAAATATCAGTACATGTAAGTGGCCAGTCAGCCTCAAAGTCCAGCAGTCTTATCAAAGAGTAATTTAAAGAAATATATCCTCCAAGTGGACCCAGGATCTTGCAGACCTTTCAAAGTGTGTACCTGGTCTTATGAGTGCCTGGCTTCACAGGGTCTAAACTCTCTTTTCCTGGCTTGTCTTTCAGTATCTCGCACCTGAGGTGCTTCATAAGCAGCCTTATGACAGGACCGTGGACTGGTGGTGCCTGGGAGCCGTCTTATATGAGATGCTGTATGGCCTGGTGAGCAGAACATTGAAAATCATGGAGTACTGCCCTGGTTTGAGGATGCTCTCTAGAACCTAGTCTTCTTAAATCCAGACTTACCTGGATGCACAGGCCCCATTCACACACGTGGTCATTGTGTGTTGCCCTTTATCAGTAAACTTATCAAATAAGAGAGGCACATTGGTTCTTTTGTAAGTGTTTTAGGGTAAACTCTCACGTAGTAGATCTTTCTTTGGTAAATTCACATGTTATTAGATAGGACCACACTTAACCTACATGAGTGTGATAAAGGTGACTCAGGAGCATATACCCCCTGATAAGGGTTGCAGAATGGACATTTCAAAATCTGGGGCAAAGAAAACCTCTGAAGGGATAGACTTGGTAAAAGCCAGTGTAATATAATGCAGCTTAAGTCTTTTTCTGTTTGGGTAATGTATACTATACAAAACTGCCAATTAAGTATTCAGTAACTTTCCCCCTTCTTTCAGCCTCCTTTTTATAGCCGAAACACAGCTGAGATGTATGACAACATTCTGAACAAGCCCCTCCAGTTGAAGCCAAATATTACAAATTCTGCAAGACACCTCCTGGAGTGCCTCCTGCAGAAGGACAGGACAAAGCGGCTGGGTGCCAAGGACGACTTTGTGAGTAATGTATTTCCTGTTGTCCTGGGCTGTCTGCGAAGTGCACGAGACCTCCCTGCCCTCCTTGAATTCTCCTGTCTAAATCCATCTCATGTTTCTTCTCAACAGATGGAGATTAAGAATCATGTCTTCTTCTCCCTAATTAACTGGGATGACCTCATTAATAAGAAGATTACCCCCCCTTTTAACCCAAATGTGGTGAGTACCTGTCTCTCCCCTAAGTATAAGGAGGCCCAGAGTGTACTCCTCTAAGTCTGACGTGGTGGTGGTGGAGCGGGGAGGGCCCTCAGGGAATACATAGGCATATATCCTCTTCATAGGCCACTATTGTACCTCAAGAAAAAGTAGCATTTTTGTCCCAGCCAAGGAGATATAACTTTTCAACATGTTTATCAACCAAAGACAAACAGTGAACATTATTCTCACCATTTAAACTTGGTGTGGCCTGTGAGTTTTGTGCTAGAAATGGATAGTTACTATGGGAGTTGCCATACAGTGCCCTCAACCTTGAGCTCCAGTATTTAAGGCCTAAGTGAGGATTTCCCTGCCCTGCCTCCACTGAATTCTTGACACTGGCACTGAGTGCATCTTGTCCTTCCTTCCACAGAGTGGGCCCAACGACCTGCGGCACTTTGACCCTGAGTTCACCGAAGAGCCGGTCCCCAACTCCATCGGCAGGTCTCCCGACAGCATCCTCCTCACAGCCAGCGTCAAGGAAGCCGCCGAGGCCTTCCTAGGCTTTTCCTATGCACCTCCCATGGACTCTTTCCTCTGAACAGTCTTAGGGGTGGTTGTGAAGGATGTTATGTGTGTTCCTAAACGTTTTAGTTAGCATTTTGGCGGAGCTGCCAGCTGATAGGACATTTTAAGAGAGAATTTGCACATCTCTGGAAGCTTGCACATCTTGGCAGTCTTACTGCACCCTGGTTGCTGGAAGCTTTCCGAAGAGCACATCCTCCTCTCAGTGAGCTCATGAGGTTTTCACTTTTATTCTTCCTTCCAATGTGGTGCTATCTCTGAAATGGGCGTTAGAGCGCCGCCTTAGATGCTGTAGCCTGTTAGAGGGATGACGCTGTCCTCAGAAGGATCTGCTGAAGGTCTGTCTGTCCAGGCCGTGATAACGAATCTTATGAAATGTGCCTTTTCTAACGAGATTGTGTTAGCTCCAAAGCTTTTCCTATTGCAGATTGTTCCAATTCTTGATTTCTCTTTGTGGGTTTTCTGTATGAACAGTGGTATGAGTGCGGTATGCTTGATCACAGGTAGATTTAGTTATAAGCATCAATGTGACACTTGCAGGACACTACAATGTGGGACATTGTTTGTTTCTTCCATATTTGGAAGATAAATTTATGTGTAGACTGGTTTTTTTTTTTGTAAGACATAGTTAATAACTAAAATTTATTGAAAATGGTCTTGCAATGACTTGTATCCAGATGCTTAACGAAAGCATTGCTGCTACAAATATTTCTATTTTTAGAAAGGGTTTTTATGGACCAATGCCCCAGTTGTCGGTCAAAGCCTGTTGTTTTCATTGTTTAAAATGTCACCTGTAAAATGGGCATTATTTATGGGTTTTATTTTGCATTCCTGATAATTGTATGTATTGTATAAAGAAAGTCTGTACATTGGGTTATAACACTAGTATATTTAAACTTAGAGGCGTATTTGTAATGTAAACCACCATTTTAGTACTGTAATTAACATGGTTATAATATGTACAGTTCTCCCCCTTCCCCACCACACAATTTTTTGTGTGAATGTAATAAACCAACTTTGGTTTGCAATAAAACCTTGAAAAATATTTACAAGTTTTGTCATGTGTGTTATTTTGTATATTTCAGTTAAAGAGGCAGTAATGGGTCTGTTTAAAATTTAAAATTAGCAAAATGCTGTTGCAATTTCAATCTCAGTGGTTTGCCTCCAATGTTGCTGTAGCTTCAGACTCCAAGAGAGTGTAGGATAGTCTTAAAGCCAGTTTATACTCCAGGTGCTCTTGGCAGCATTTTATGATGTCAGTCATTCATAAATCCAACCCAACAAATCCTTTTCAGTTTACCAGTCTTGCAAGGACAGCCATGAAGTAATGTTCCCTGTATTTATTGCCTGCCCTGTGAAGTTAGCTGTTTGTCCTGACATTTAGCTTGTCTGACGTAGCAGGTAATCCAACAAATATTTGAGTGCCTCTGCTGGGGCCAGGCTCTCTTCTGAGGCTGGGGATATAGCAGTGAGTAAGGCAGGCAAATCTCTGCCCTTACAGAGCCTGATGGGAAAGGCAGACTTTGTCAATCAAGCAGTTGATTGAAATGGAAGTCAACACAGTAGCCTGCAAGTGTAGGAGAATGTCACTAACAAGGGTAAGGATGTTTGACCTCAGAAACATAAATGGATAAACATAACCAGGACTTCTGGTTTCTGAGCATACCCAGAGCTGAACCAAATCAGTGCCAACTCAGAAGGATCTGCAAGAAGCAGCACATCCCTGGCTTAGAAGACGTGAGCCAGTGAGCACCCAGCACTGTGTGGGCCCAGCTCACTCTGGGTCTGGCAGACAGAAGCCACTCCTATAGCCCACTGAACTGGATAATTTGCCCTGAGCAAGGGGAAGATGGCATGGTATTAGGAGATCATCTCTGAGTACAAACAGTCTGGACTTTCTCACTTTTCTAGGCCTGTCACTCAAATGCCTAGCACATAAGGAGTCCTCCAACAGTTGAGGGGGCTGCAGCCTTACCCTCTAACCACTGTGTTCCCTCTGCCCTGACCTCCGTGTGCACAAGGCTCTGCCCAGGGACAGGTGTGTTATTTTCCCCTTTCCATCTCACCTCACATCCCACCTGCCAAGGCTCCTAAGGGCTGAGCAGGTGTTTGGGGATCACTTAGTCCTTCTCCCTCTTAATCCAGTGAAGGGATGCGATCAAAGCAAGTCAGCGGCTTTTTGCCGAAGGTGGGCCCCCATCCAGATCTGCATTTGAGTTACAGGTATTAGGTATTAGATATTAGGATTTTTAAATCCCTGCCAAAGTCAACTACAGTGACAAAGAGAATCTGAAGCCTGCATTTTCCTGGTAAGGACTGCTGCTGGCTCTGCTGGGAGACTTTTTGCTTGTCACCCCCCCATCCTCATTATCAATAACAGTTATATATTCCCCAAACAAAAGTGCTTAAATCATATTTTTATCTGAACATCGTTCTTGCAGGCTGGGAATCTCCGGTCTCATTATAGGTTAACTCAAAGAGGCTAGTCATGGATTTAAAAGATTCTCACTTCTTTAAAGGTAGACATTTGGCTTATTGGGCGACAGTCAATCACTATATAAGATCTGATTTGTATTGCTTGGGAACTGATAAGAGTCAGAGGTGTCCCAAGTGTTGTCACATAAACGGGAGGACACCAAACACAAGTGGGTGGGAAGGGAACAAGGTAAGAACAGGAAGGTCTAGAAAGAACAGGGATCAATTAAAAAAAAAAGGTAAATATTTACTAAGTACTGTGATGTTAAGTAGTGTATGTTCAGAGCTATCTTTTATCTAGGGGACTGGGGCACATCCCTGCTGGCATTTGAAGCTACATTTGAGCATGATGGTTGCAAAGGGAACAATCCACTTCTCCATAGCTTCTAGCTGTGGATCTGTTCAAATATGGATTTGGGGAAACACCAGCTAAGATTCCCACAAGTTAAAATGGGACTTCGAAACCACTGCTGCCATGAAGAGTAAGTCATTCACTGCACTTAGGGAATCTGTCATCTACCTGGGGAGCTGTGACCACCACCCCATGTATATGACAGGGGCTGAGTAAGAGCTAAAGAGAACTTCAGACATCCAGAGGCTTTCCATGGAGTTGGCTGGTTAGGGCAGGCTTCACAAGGGGGGATGCCAATGGTTCATACTAACCAAATCTACTTCTAGGGAGTCCAGTGGAATGCAGGCCCTGAGGATAGATAATAGCATTAGGAGCTAATGCCACTGAGCAGAAGCAGACACTGTACTAAGTACTTTATCTGTTTAATCATCGGAACAATGTGATGTTACAAGTGAAAAAACCAGCACAGAAAGCTAATCTGCAGGCCTGGAAGTGGTGAAACAAGAAGTCAGATCATGACAGTCAGGCCCCAAAGCCTATGCTTGTAGCCATTATTGTTCTTAACAGATGACAACAGAGTACAGAGGCAAACAGTTATGTGTTTGTGAGTCATTCACTTATTATTTTGCCAGACTTCTACTAAGGTATCTTCTAGGTGTCATACTAGGTGAAGAGAGAGAAAGAGAGGGGGCATTTGCAATTATAATGTAGACATCACCAGTTGCTGATGAAGATGAAGAGCAGCTGGAAATATGCTTTGCAGTGGGAGGGCAAATTAGCACAATCATTTTGGAAAACTGTTTTGCACTGTCTACTAATGGTGAATGTACATATAACTTATGGCCCAGTAGTTCCCCAAAGCATATACACGTATTCAATAAAATATAATGTGAATAGTAGTACTATTCATCTTAGCCCCCAAATGCGAACAATTCAAAATGTCCACCAATAGTAAAGTGAACAAATTAGTGTGATTTTCCTACAATGGAACAGTATACTACAATGACAATGAATGAATAATTGCTGCATGTGATGACAGAGAATAAACCTCAGAACCAAACATAGAAACCAGATTGTATGACTTGATTTATATAAAATTTGAAAGAAAAGAAAATGTATCTATGTAGTAGTCAGGATATGATCACCTTTGGAAAGGGGAGGGGGGCAGAGATAATGATCAATAGGGCACATGATGCAGGCAATCTTGTGTGTGCCGGTAATTTCTAGTTGGTGATTTCAGGGAGTGGTTTCGATTCTTGGTATTCCATCAAGCTTTATACTTATGTGCATTTGTCTCTGTTATATATCGGTAAAGATGTTTATTAAGGATATCTGGTATGATGAGAAAAAAGGATGTTATGGGGACACCCTACCCACTTTGAGGGTCAGGCAAAGGGGCTAAGCTTTCAAGCAGGTTAGGACAGAAGTGTTTAGGAAGATCTGGAGTGTTCAGGTAGCCTATCCTGGGAACGGGATCTCAAAGGTATGGCAGAAAGAAGGGCATCCCACATGCTGGTTGCTAGAGGTGGGGGAGTGTGAGGGCAGCTTGCAGAAGCACAACAAATGAGATACTGCAAGAAGGGTCCCAGACAGACCTAGGCCAGAATCCCAGCTTTGCTGATCATTCTTTTAGCTTTGGGCAAGTAGTAACCTGGGTAAACCTCTCCTAACTTCAGTTTCTTCAGGGGAGAATGAACAGCCAGTGCCTATCTCCTCAAAGCACTGACAATGTCAGAAGGAACTGGAATTTAAAGAATGCTAATTAGCTTCTTCTTTCCACACTCACTACTTTCTCAATTTCTCCTCCTCTGTACTAGATTATAGGAGAGAAAGAAAAAGATATTTAAAAAGCAGTAAGAAATCATTTTGAGGTGGGAAATGGACCTCATCGTTTATGCTCTTGAAAATCACATAAGGAAGTTCAGATTTCATATATCTTTATTGATATATAGGAGCATTTGGAGATTATCCATGAGAAAAGTAAGGTGATCAGATGGAGCGTTCTGATGACTCTTGCCACGAGTTGTGAGTGTGGGGAAAGCCACTAAAGGGACTTCTAACAGCTCACCCCATTGGCAGTGGCAAGGGAAGGATAGAGAAGAGATATTCTGAAGACCCCCAAACCAATGAGCTTAGTGAGCTGTTGGAAATGAAGGAAGAACAAGGATGAATCAAAAGGAACGCACGTTTAATGTAGCTTATTTCATTAAGGTAACTGACTTACTGAAGTGGTTGTCACAGCTGCAGAAAGAGCGTCTAGGACAAAGGCTACCCACCAGTTTCTTCAACATCCCCAAGGCATAATGGATCTGCCAGTCAATAATCAGTCAATGTAATTGGCAAGGCAAGATGTTACATGCGGCACACGGAAGTCAATCTCCGCCTCCTCTTGTTATGAAATTTCTTGCCTCATCTATCAAAAAGCTCCTATATCCTGTTTCATAGGCCTCAAGCCTTGTCTTAGGAGCACGGTGATGTTAAAGTTAACCTGGTGTTATCAGAACAATACTTCCATTAAGAAAAACAGTCATCCAAATGAACTAAGCCCAATTTGAGATTTTTTCTCCTAGTGCATGAAAATTGTTAACTGCTCACAAAAACCAGCACTTAAACTACTATTGCTAAGATCTGACTTGTGGCTTATGTGTGACCTTCCCTGGCCTGCTTTGGCCACTACTTCCTTGCTCTATACAAACATATTTAATTTATATATGTTTTCTCTGCTGTCCACATCTTTCCCATGAAGGACTTTAGCAACAAGACGAGGAACAACCCTTGATGTTTACTGAGTGTTTACCTATAACATTGTGTTCAGACAGATATGTTTGTATATTTGGATGTATCTTGGAAACCATGGACTCTGACAGGCAGGGTTCTTAGTTTGCTCTTTTCAGTGGCATCTGTTCTGTGCTCCACCTAGTATCACGGCAGGCACGATGATGATGCTGTAACAGTATATGAGGTACAGACTGTTCACAGGAAAATGTACTTGCTGAAATCACTTTATGTGAACAGTATACCAAGGGTCATAGCATAAAGACACAGTGTCACGTTATATACACATATATAAAACAGATGAGTGATGGACAATTTGTTCATGATGTCTTAATAATTTTAACACACTTATGCTCAGTCTTATATCACTGCCACTTTGGATAGTCATTGACTCATAATATAGCATTCCAGAAGCCAGTGTCATTGCCCTTCCTGACCCAGACCTGAGCCATCTGATTCCAAGTGTGTTGCTATGTGGCTAGCAAAGCACACCACAGATCTCTATCTGTTTTGGCAATGATTAATTAAATTAAAGTTTATTTAATTAAATTAATTAAGTTAAGATGGAAATGATTTAGGGTCCAAATTGAACACAATGATTGTATTTTCCTCTGCGAGGTCATGGAGAAGAGAACTGCAGCAATGATATGATGCGTGAACTGGGTTACATGCTACCTAAAAATGGTGGACACTTTGAGATCAACTTAAAGAAAATAATTTCAAATTAAACATATGTGACAATGGCTTTAAAATACAGCAAACCGAACGTGAAATAATCATGGAGGAGGAAAGAATGTGAATGAAATGACAGTTCCTGACATTTTTCTTTTATTTATAACTGGACAATATGCTCATGGTAAAACAAATAAATAAAAGCATGATTAGTTGATACGAGTAACAGTTTTCAAAACTGACTCTCTCAGCCATACCCATCCCAATTCTCTCCTTCTGGAGATAACCAATGTTAATGTGTAATTCCAGTGTTTAAAAATTTTTAGTTCCATCTAACTCTTATATTGCATGTGGGCTTTTTCATATGGTGCTGAATGAAGACTCGGAAATCTGGTTTCACATTGCAGAACAGATAATGTGGCAGACTGGCTGAAACCAAGGCTTGGCTTTAAGGTTGCCCTTTGCAATTACACACAATTGTTGACTTACCTACAATCTTTAGAGGCTAATAGCTCAGCAGTTTCACTTGACCTACCTACACTCTTTCCTTCTAAAAAAAAATTTTTAAACATCTTACTTTTCCAACCACATGCCTAGCACATACCTAACAGTTTTCACAAGTTTCCTGATTAGGGGATAATATTCTCCCTTCCAACCATTCCTACATTCCTTTAAGTCATTCTCCTTACCAACTATTCAGTCCCTTCCAATTTCACAGAAACATAAAAATGTCAGGATGGGAAAGTTCACTAGGTCCAGGAGTTATAAGCTCAGTGCCTTCAGGAGCTAGGCTTATAAATCATGGTAGAATAGGACAATAGGTCCCCGAACAATGCATTTTCTCTTAAAAGTTTTGAAATAAAAATAATAATGAAGATCAAAACCAGAAATTACTGTGTTGGCCAAGTAAAATGAGTCCATGGCCAGAAACATCTGCAAATTTTCTAAGTCTAATTTCACATGCAATTATGTAAAATTCAAGCTTGGCCAAGCTTTTCAAAGTTATAATGTACAGGATGCCGAGAAAACATATATTGAGGGCGGCAGCATAGTAAATTAGGAAAAAAACCTCTGATTTTTGAAACCCAGTTCTATTTCTTAATCTCTCTGAGCCTTGGTTTCTTCTTTGCCAAATTGGGACTAAATGCATTTATTTTGTACTAGAGAAGATCTGAGGTAATATGTGCCGGGATGAAGAAAAATGTCTTGTAATTGAACAAATAAGTAAATAATGGCACTTTGGCACTTGATTCAGGAGATGAGGGCCTGGGACCACTCAGACCTTCTGTATCCTCCATAACTTAAAACATTGCTTCCAAACATCTCCTCCGGGTCGCATCTTTAAAAGAGCAGAAAACAGTCATGTGCCCTCAGATCTCTGGATATCCACCTTTCCAGCTACAATGGGCAGATTGCGAAGGGTAAGAAAATAATTCCCTGTTCTGGTTTTATGGAGTTCAAACTGTTTCCAATTATCCCAAAGGATTATTAAACTTTTCCAATTAAATTCCTCTTAAGTTTCTTAAACACATGCCATAAAATAAGGGTGAGTTAAGTTACATTACTCACCAACGAGACCAGAGCGGCACTACAACAGCCTGACCCTACACCAGCCAACATTTTCTATGGACAGAAAGGATGAGTGACACTCTCACAAGTTTGTTCTTTACTTTTTAATCACTGCTAATATCAGTGCAATTAAATCTGTGGAGGAAACCAAGTGTGGTTGGGGCCATATCTGGATATATAGCAGAAGATTGAAGTTCAGGTTCTAGCTCTGCTGTCTTGGTAAGCCTCCTTTTGCATAAAATGAGGGTTCTAATAACTGATCTGCTCTCCTCACAGGCCAGTGCAAAGCTCCAACAAGATGGATAAAAGTGACCCTCGCTGACCAGGAAGTGAAACAACTATTTTCAGATGCTTCTCAGGAAACAGTTTGCTGTGAATTATATCAATTTGTACAGTTCTTTATGTTAAGACTTGAGGCCTGTAGGGGTCTTTTAAAGACTTCCCTTATGAATTGTACAACTGAGAGTTTTGTTACTTAGTAGAAGTCAGTTTTTAAACACATATCAATGCAAATGATTACTTGACTTGCCACAGAAAATTCTTCCTATTTAAATGCAGGAAGTTTTTCAAGGAATTAAATTCCCAAATACAGAGGTTAAGAATTTTTGTCTATCTTGCTAACCCTTAACATGATGAAATTGTGTATGTGAACAAGCAACTTAAAATATAAGGTGTAAAAGATATTACTGAAGAATTTCCAAATCATTGTTTCACTATTCTTTGAGCTTTTTACTGAAATGAAAATCACACATTGGAGGTGATAGAGAGAGACAAAGATAGAGATAAAGATGCTGATGGAGATAGAGATCTTAATAACATGAACCCTTGTCACTATTCAACATACTCAACATAGTTTTAGAGGTCTCAGCCTCATAAAAAGATCAGAAAAAGAAATAAGAGGTATAATCATCAGGAAAGAAAGGACAAAATATAGATAATGTGATTATTTATACAGAAACACCAAGGAGATCAAGAGATTATAAGACCTAATTGGGAAGTTCAGCAAGGTTGCTTCATACAGTATCTGCTGAAACAATTCAATATTGTCCCACTACCTAGCAATAAAAGTTAGAAAACATAACAGAAAAAAAATTTGTTTATAGTCACAGCAAAAATTATAAAATATGTAGGTATTAAGTAAGCTAATTTGGAATGCACAAGAATTTTGTAGAGATAAAAATTAACTCTATTAAAGGGACTGACTACCTACAGATTTCAGTAAATTTCCAATGAAAGCCCTAAAAGGATGTTTTTGGGGGAATTGAAAAATTGTGAAATGTATCTGAAACAGTAAGATCCACTAATATGTCATATAAAATTTACATGAAAGAATTGACTCATTATAATAGAAAATAGCGAGTAAAGAGTAGAAAACAGATCTACCAGATCTTAAACATCATAAAGACATGAAAACAGTGTTAAAACATCATGCTATTGGCATCTAGACCACCAAATGGGACAGAAGAGATGGTGTATAGAATATGAGATTAGTGACACCACAAATCAATGAAGAGGCTGTAAATTACTTAACAAATGATGTTAGGTCATTTAGTGCATTATGTAAAGAAAAATAAATTAGCTCTCTACTTCATATGACATTTAAAAATCAACATCAAATGACCTGAAGACCAAAATATGAAAGGTGAAACTATAAAGCTAAAAGAAGAAAATACCAAAGAATATCTAGTCATTGATTAGCTAATTAATGAACAGGTATATCAAGTCAAGAGGACCTGGTGGTCACATTTTGGTGATCACCATTTGGCTCAAGAGGCTGAGAATCTTCCATATGGGGGGGTCATGGTTTGAGCAGGATTAAAGAAATGAGAAGGATTTTAATGAACATAGATCAAGCTTCCAGAGAAAGTGCTAATAACCTACATTCACAGAACACTTTACACACTCACACATTTAACTCACTTTATCTCATCAGACTGGTGAGGCAAATAGGATAAAATTTTTCTATTCCTTGTAGATATGTTTAACTTGAGGCTCTGAAAAGTTTAAATGAATAGATAGCCATGGAGTAAGTGAAAGAGTCAGCCTTGAGCCCACTGCTCCTGACACGGGAGACTTCCTCTTTACACAGCCTCCTTTGAGCAAACTGGCATCTTTACTGAACAGGAAGCAGAAGAGTCACCACCAAGCACGTATAGGCCAGATATTTTAGTCTCCTTTTGGTAGATAGTACCTTTTTATGGGACAGACATTTGCAACTGGAGAAAGGAATTGAAGGTCACTGTACATAACTTTGAAATACGCAGCTCAAATGTGAATGGGCTATTTTAAAGTGAGTAGTTCCATTGAAACTTGTTACAAATCTCCTGAGAGACAGTTTCTTATGTTTAATGGTGTCTCGTCTGTGTTTAAGGATAGTATATATATTCTGCATTCCTCATAGAGCTATTGTGAGAATCAAATGAAAGGAGCTTTTATACACAAGAAATTACTATCCTGATTTTTTAATCACTCGTATTTGTGAAGTAACAGCCACATCAGTCTGCAGCGCCACCCAATGGACATAATAATGCTTGTTGTTTTCAATGTCTCATTTCCAAGTGATAAATATTTTATTACACATCTGTTGGGCCTTTTGCTCAGAGTCAGTATATTTCTTTCAGATTTTTGACTTGTAAAAATTGATTATATGAGTTTTTGCCATTAAATTTTATTTTTATAAGTTTTGACCAAAAAAACAAAAAAAGAGCCAGATTTCAGGGCATAAACCCATATTTTACCTGCAACGCTTCACCGTGTAGACCTGTCCTTGTCAGAACTGCAGTCACAACCCAGGTGCTTTCTTTTAAACCAGCTGTTATTTAAGAAGAGGAAAAGCTGAGGATGCTTTTGGAATGGTCTGTTTCCTTCTTGACTGCCCATAAGTTGTACGTCAAACGCGGAGTCTACACCAGAAACTTCTTGTTCTAGTTCACTCATTCATATACATATCATTGCTTCAACAAAAATCTATTGCACATTTTCAAGGTTAGGCATTGTGCCTAGTGCTAGGGATTCAATGATGAGCAAAAAGAATGTGGTCCCTACCTTTATGGAGTCTGCAAATCTACTCAGGGATTCACTTGGTTATTATATAGTCACACAAATGTTGTTGCCTCACTTGGTTCAGAAAGTGAAAATATTGTTTCTTTAGGATTTTTTTTTTTTTTGAAAAACAGCAAGAGTCTAATTGTCATCATATTTGGTGTCAGAAGGACAGTGGGTTTAGAACAGAAGAACTTGAATGTCTTGTGTGTAAACCTGACAATCAGCAGGAAGAAGAAAGGAGTTTCCTTCATGTTCTAGCATAACTGTGTAAAATAGTGGAGTCAGAAGCCCCAGGGTTTGAAGCCTAGGATCTCTTCCTATTCTTGGGAGCTTTGGCACACGGTTTGATCTCCCTGATACTCACTTTTCATTTTCTATAATATAGAAATAATAATAATAAGTATTTTGAAGAGGGAAAGCCATGACTATTACAGTACATGGTTATAATATGTGACTAATATTTTGCCTAAAGTATCATGTAACCAAAGGTCACATGATTTTTAATGCATCACTCATATTAACCCCTAAAATGGTATAAAAAGTTTAAAACAATGAGAAAAAAATGAGAAAAGTATATCAAAAATAAGAGAAAAACAGTAGTTTTGAGAATATGCTGTATAGCATTATTATGTTTGAATGCAAATACAAGCTATTCACATTTCAAAGTCATCCAGTGACTATATATAAATTCTCATTTAGAAGCCCCAACAGTTGGGCTAAGGCAAATGTTTTAAGTCCAACTGGTCAGATGAAGGAGGAAGCAAAACTTTATTGGCTAGGTTATATCTCACAACTGGTTAAAAGGAGAAATGGAACTAAAATCTATGACTCCTAACTCTCTGGGTTGTGTTTCTTTAGATAACATTGAAAATAATGGAGGTTTTGACTATCAAAACATTATTAACAGAAAAGACTGCTCAATAATGTTGGGAGTCTTGCAGGTAGTGTTTCTTGTAAATCCCTTATTTTATGTATGAGCAAAGGACATGTACCAAATGTTGTCCCAATTATTAACATACACATTTGAATACACAACTCAACATATCCCCAGAGGGAGGGAAAGATTAACAGCTAACATTTGTTGAAACCCACACATGCTTAGGCACTGTAGATACATTACCTTATTAATCAGATAGGTGCTGCTGTCCCTGAGCTATGGCGGAGAAGTTGAGGCTAGCAAGGATAAATACGTTTTCTATGGAGCTAGTGAACGGCAAGGACAGACTTGAAGCCAGTGCTTGCTGAACCCAGAAGCGCTTGTTTCCATTACTTCCTAGCCGGAGGAGTAACTGATGGAAAGAGAACATGCTCCTCTCTGACCTGAATATATTTTGCTTTTTATGATATCCAGTCAACTGGCAGTCATAAACCTTTATGTAACATCAGGAAATTGAAGACTGCTAATTTGAACTTCTTCATTTTTACAGAGGAAGGTGGGGAGATGAAGAGCCTTCTCTGAACATTAGTAGAATCAAAACGGATCTGTTAAAATAGGTGTTATTATTTTATATTGTCTGCTTTGGGGAAATATATGTTTACTAAGCTTTTATTATTATTTCTTTATTCTAAAACTCTGAGAGTTGTAATTTTTCTCTCTGTATCCTGGATTCCTGAGAAAGGCTCACTGGGTTGTTCCTCCTTGGCCTGTGTTCTTATCACTTAATAAGAAACAGGAAGAAGGGAAATTGGGACCCAAAGCTGATCTGGGCAAGAGAGTGGTGTCACTAGATCTCTATATTAATTTTCCAGATGACTCTGCGGCTGAGTTGGCATTACTCTGTGACATTAGAAGATTGAAAGTGGGTCATAGGGTTAGTGGAAGGACTCTGGAAAGTAGGAACAGTGCCAGGTGTTTCCACTCTCACTTAGATATACATCCTGAGCTCTAACAGCAACTGTAACTTTTCAAAAGGGACTACTTTGCATTGTTCCTGTGCCTGCTCAGCCTGTAATTTCTGAATCTATGTATTCTTTTCAAATGAAAACCCCCCATGAAATGGCCTATAAGAGAGGATTCTAGCATTTGCCAGGTGAGGGCTGGTGAGGGCCGGGGATGGGCAGTCCGGGCTGTGCTCTGAGGAAACACTTCTCCCTGTGCTCTGGTATGTGAAGCCACGAGCAAACCCAGGATGCCCTGTGCTGGGAGCCAAGGTCAGACACAGAACCAGACAGACAGGAAGCAAACCGGATCGCACATCTCAGGACCTGCACATACTGGCCAAGCTCTTACCTGTCTGAGAGCTTTGCATTTGCCCTTCTGTCTTCCTGAAAAGCTGCCTCACTTACTCTCCATTCTGGTGAAGAACATTCCTTCCACCCTATCTTAAGCAGGTCCCCTATAAATTATTTTGTCTCCTCGACACATTTGTTTCCTTTATAAAACCACATTCTGCAATTACTCATTTCTATCTCTTCAGACAATATAAGCTACCTGAAGATAGAGACTTTGTCTATCTGAACTCTATGAAATCCCTTGTATCTATATGCCTGGGGTATAGTAAGTGCTCAATAAATGTTTGTTGAATGGACAAAAGAGTAATTCACTTGTATAATACTTTCCAGAGAGTTTTAAAAAAACATCTCTGCACTAGAAAAGCAGAGGTGATGATACTTGGATCAACTGGTAATTAGTCAAAAAATTAACAAGAAAAATCAAATAAACAAATAAGTCAATACCCTGAAACTAAAACTTGAGATTCAGAAAAGGAGCTATAGCATGAAATATGACAGAGTCAGAACTCAGAAACATTATTGAAAGAATCAAACAAGATTAAAATTGCTTTAAAAAATATGTAAATATGCAGTTTCTGATAAAAGTCCAAACAATCAGCTTCACAACTAGAAAACTGAGAAAGTTGAGCTTTAAAAGTACATGTGAAAATTAGACAACTTAATTGATTGTGATCTCAGTGAGTCAAGTCAAATGAAGCTTCCAAAAATCAAATGGAGATTTTTTTTTTCTTTTGAGGCTGAATAACAGAAATACAGTATCCAAAAGAAAAACAGTTCTGTTTTTTGACTGATGAGGCAATGCTGGGAGAAGGTTTTGTTTCTGGAAGGATATTTCAAGAAAACCATTTAGGTTAAAATGAGCAGGATGGGAAAGTCACTGAAACCAGGTTCCATGAGCAAAACCTGAATGTCTAGCTGGGGAAGGTGGAGTTCAGGGGTAGTATTTACCTTGAGAGTGAAAACGGGTAGGCAGATGAAGAACATGACAGCCTTATCTTGATATGCTGGTGGCAGGACAGAAGTCCAATTGGGTGGAATGAATGCAAAGGGAGGCAGATTTTGAAGCTGTGTGAGGAAGCAGCGAGATCTCGACAGCTGGGGTGCCCATGTGTGGTTCTGTGTATTAGTCAGGGTTCTCCAAAGAAACAGAACCAGTAGGGTATATAGAGATATATATAGGGGGAGATTTATTATAGAAATTGGCTCACATCATTGTAGAGGCTGAGAAGTCCCATGATATGCCATCTGTAAGCTGGAGATCCAGGGAAAAAACCGGCAATGCAATGCGTCCAGTTGGAAGATCTGTGAACCAGAAGCAACAACGTCAGAAGGCAAGACGAAGTAGACGTCTCAGCTTAAGCAAAGAGAGCAAATTCACCCTCCATCCTTTTTTTTCTTCTGTTCAACAGATTGGACAATGTCCACCCGCACTGGTGAGGCTAACCTTTACTCAGTCTACCATTTCAAATGCCAATCTTTTCCAAAACACCCTCACCAAACACAAGCACAAATCATGTTTTGCCAGCTACCTGGGCATCCTTTAGCACAGTAAGGTTGACACATAAATTTAACCATCATACTCTACATACTTTGGGCGGCCAAAGTATCTGTATCAGGTAGGGACCTGGGCAGCTAATCCCCTCTTATTCTTCCAGCTGTAAATATTTTGTGCTTCTGGTGGTCTTTCAGGGATATTGAGAATAAAATAAAACCGCTTGGAAATGTATACAAGTACTCTACAGGCATAGCTTATTATTTTTATCTACATTAGAATTCTCTGCCTAAACTTTATTACTTAAACACATGTTTTCTTGTAGTTCCTTGAAATAACTAAGAAAGAGTCATAGAATCAGATTACAACAAGAAATTGGAGGAGACATTCAGTTGACTGTTTTAAGTAATCATGAAACAGAGGTACCATGTCTGCAGTTCACTTGGAAAAGCTTCTTGCATGGGAAACAAGGAGACCGAACCCCATTCTCTTAGAGGTCTGATAGAGCTCCGTTGATTTGAGCCACTGATGTGTCACAGCAGAATCCTCAGGGAAATGAGGATTAGGAAATTCTCTGGGAAAAGCTCCATAACATTTATTTCAAACAGTATTACAGCAACTGCCAGATCAGCCTGGGGCACATCCTGGAAATAGACATTCCGCAGGCCTTCCTCACTTCACTCTCCCAACCCCACCCAGATTCACAGTGTGGGAGGGCATGTGTCCTTTGCACAGAAGAATTTTCCGACAGTGTGGGCTATGGGTTAGTAGACTCTGGAATGCGTTCTGCTGGATAGCTGAACATAAAATCCTTCCTTAGACGTGATCATTAAAATAAGTAGGAGAGGTTCGCAGTTGTGAGGGGTGATTTAAAGCAATCATTGAGTGCAGGAATACTTCTGTGCCACCCAGAGCACCAGGAGCTACTAGCATTGATTTCAAGGCTGCTCAGGTAAAAGTAACCCAAGCCCAGGATTACCCTGTCAGCATAGAGTTAGTCAGTGTAGATGCAAAGCGGTCTTGATGCTGGGGTACCAGAGTTACTAGGCTCAAGTGGAGGGCGAGTCCTCCCTATTTGCTAGCAGGAGGGTAGCAATCATGGCAAGTTCATAGCACTCTTTCTGGAGACGGTTCATGGCAGCCCCTGCACTCGCCTAAAATTATACACCAGTTGCACTGAGTTGCATCCAAATTCTAGACAGAAAAAAATAAAACAGCCTGTTAGTAATCCTTAACTGATGAGAATCAACTTGCAAATCCAAATGGGGAGCTAATTTTCCAGGAGGAAACACCTGGGAATCTAGAGTAAGTCCTTAGAGTGAGTCAGGCAGCTAGCAGATCCTGGACATAGTATAACCCAGACCCAGTGGAGGCTGGTTGTTGTCCCCCAAGCACAGCTTTTCTGAGGTCTTCTGTGGATGGACTATTTCCGCTCCACACTGAAGTCTTTGGTTTCCAGCTTCTTTCATCCCATTTTCTTCCCAGAGCCCATCAGAAAATCTGACATCCCAGTTGTCTCTAATTTTCGCCAAGTCCTTAAATTTATGCCCTTTAAATCAGCCTTCTTTTAAGACATTTGAGCAAATGGATATTAAGTAGTGTATTTTCTTTGAAGTCAAAGCTTTTAATTTTATCACGGATATAGGGACAACTGCTTTCTTTTGCTTTTCTCCATCTACAAAAATAGGCTTAATTTTGAACTTTCTATGGCTTAGTAATAAAACTGTAAGCTGCCTAAGAAAATGTGGTATCTCCATTGCATTTGGAACAAATATTGAGATCAAATAACAGGTGAAAATATTACTAGTTTAACTTTTTCAAAAGAAGCATAGTCTTGGTCCATTATCCCAGTGAGTAATGCAGAGGCATTTTCTAAGTTGTTTTTCTGTCCAAGAGTTGTTAGTGCTGTATAAATGCAGCAGCAGGTTACATTTGTTGGTGCTATTATCATTCCTATTTTACAAGTGGGAAAACTGAGACAGGGACCTTGGGTGTAGCCAGAGTAGGGTGAGGGCCTCTGGGAAAAGCAAGGCAGGATATTTACAGTCAAAGCAATGTAGCAATGTAAAGTCCCTATTGAAACTCTGTGTTCAGCATTATGCAAAGTCAAGGTCACACAAATTCTCTAGGGTAAAGATACCAGACTAGGAATATAGACATCTTCAGTGAGATCAGTTAAAGGTCAAAAGGCCAGGAGCAACTTGGCCCTGAATGTTTGAGTGTTCCCCAAGGGTATCTCAGCATAACCTGTGACTTCACTGTAAACAGCCCTTGCAACCAGACAACAACCCAGTCCACCTTGAGGGCAGGGCAGGTGGTACAAGTCCACACCCTAAGCCCTCAATTCCCCAAAATCCTCAACTGCCTATAAATCCCCTAGACAACGCACCATCCCGGGCTCTCTTGTCCCCTCCTGGCTTGAGCCAGGAGCTCTTTCCTCTCACTTTATTTCTAAATAAAAGCCTCTGCCCTGGCTCTCCTACCTTGGGTGTTTGCTGAGTTCATTCTTTGACTCTGTAAACAAGAACCCCAGCACCAAAACTAAGAAATTAAATATCCTAGAGCTCAGGCACTCATCTTCCAGGCCAGGATTTGAAGCCATTACAGTTGATTCCCTATCTCCATTTTATCAGCAAGGTCATTCCCCCTTTCCTTGCTGCAAAAGAACTGCTGCCCTTGGAGGAGAACTTGCAGACGGGTAGTGGTGAGAGCACCTTTATAGACAGGACAGGGTGGGAGCTTAATCCTTCATAGCCACAAGTTTGCTGTCCTTTCTGAAACACATACTCACAGTGACAAAGAGCTCAGAAGAAGGAAAGTCTCTCTAAGAAAAAGCAAACCTATTCACTTCCAAAGGTCATTCGACACACAATACCTGGGCATGTTTAGTGTTTCAGCTCCTGAGAGCAGCCACAACAAAAAAGAGCAAAGAAAGAAACTGTTGCCTTCCACTTGAAGCTCATAGGTGATCTACAGTACGTTTTACCCCTCCTCAGACCAGTGTCCCTTCCCAGAGATCATCTGTTGGCATATGGCTAGAAAAAAAAGACAATTTTTATGCTTAGGCTCTGTGAAACAGAGCTGGAAATCAGCTGAAGGAAAAGCAAACAAGCAAATATTATTTATTTTCTCCCAGAGTGAAATATATTGAATTTCCTCTCCAACTCAAAATGTTGTATCAAAGTTTGTTCCCATCCCTTTATGATGCTAATCAAGAATTGATAATGTGTTTAAAAGAATTCCATCTATGGTATAGATAACACTGTAATTTGATTTTTATTACCAACATTTAAATATGTAGATAATACATATCTTCTAGAAAATTAGGATTTATAGTTATGGATAAAATTGCATTATTTCCAGAATCTCTCACCTGGCTTTGATGCATATGCATATCAATAGGTGTTTCCAAGGGGTGGAGAGATTTAGCTCATCTCCATATCAATAGGCAGTTACAAGGGCCTGCAAGAGTTTATCTGGACCAGAGAGGTTGGGTGGAGCTCTTTTCTGCTGCAGCCTGGTCAAGAGAGAGACAGGACAACTGCTTGTAAGAAATAAATGGATTTCTTCTCCCTTTGACGGATTTCAGTTTCAGAGGTATTTTGTCCTGGGATTTTCCCCACAGTTACAATAGGTAAAGCTAAATTCCCTTGGATCATACATTCCCTTTAATGCAATTCTTTTTCCTGAAAGATAACAAATGGTTAACAATTTTTTGAATATCTTTCCAGATATTTTTCTAATCATTACATAGATTTATGTAGATCCACAAAAATGCATATAGCATTATTTAGTGTATTTCCCACATAAATGTCATATTGTGTGTGCCAAATTGCTCTTTCACTTTACATTATGACATGAAGATTACTTTTTTTAATTCCAGTATAAAAATTATGGTAGGACTATGTCATTAAGTTTTAGCTAAACTTTGATTTATAGATATTTATGCTCTTACATTTTTCTCTATTATAAACATTGCTGCAGTGGACATCTTCATACCTGGGTGGTCCTCTGTTTCTCTTGTCATGAAGCTTAGAAGGGGAATTGCTAAATCATAAGGTATAAGTACTTAAACATTTAATAGGTAATATTAATAATAGTTCACACTTATTGAGTAGTTATTATCTACCAATTGCTATTCTGAGTACTTAACATTTACAAACTCTAAGGAGAGAGTATTAATCTTCAACCTTTTAACAGATGAATATGGAGACATGCAAGAATTTTAGTGACAAGCCCCAGGTCACATAACTAGGAAGTGACAAAGCCAGACTTGGTCCCCTGAGCATGTCCTCAGCCCAGACACTCTGCATGTTTAGCATGGTCTTTATTCTTTTTCAACTCATTTGTGTTTGCTGCTTACAAGGTGAAAACCTACTTACTCTGACTGGCTTTACCCATCTTATTAAATTGTAGGTGGAGTTTATTTGTTTTTCAGGTTGAAAAGTTATCTTCTTAATTATAGCTGATCACAGTCTGGCCTTGGCAAAGCAGGTCTCATAGCTTGGCAAAACAAAGGGAGGAGAAACTGTTCCATTGTCACCTTTGTAAATAGATGAAAGACTCAGGTTAGAAATTTTGTAGAGAAGGGAACCCAAGGCAAGTCAGATCTGGAGTAAATCTGTCCTCACTGAAGAGCTTGATCCTCAGTCTTTGAAACCAGGTGTTTAATTTGTAAGATCTGCTCAAAGCACTTCAATCAAGTTTTCCTGCTTATTTTCTGGACAGTCCATGAAAAACTAAAAGATGGAAGGAACTTCTTTATGTTGCTATTGTATGCATCATTCTACTTTTTACTTTTTAACATTTTGGAAACAGTCTCAAACTAAATAAAATTTGCTAGTTCAGTATTGAAGAATTATTTTTCCTGAATTACTTGATAATAAGTGATATGTTACCCCCATCATTCCCAAATATATATTTTAGTATATATGCTGGCAGACTAAGTCAAATCTCTTACATAACCACAATTAACCATCAAAATCAGCAAATTAACAGTGGCACATTTATATATTGTCTATCCTTGGAACTTGGCCAAGTTTTGCCATTTGTCTGAATATCCTTTGGCACAAAAGGATCCAGTTCAGAGTCATGTCTTGCATTTAGTTGACACATCTCTTTAGTATCCTTCAATCTGCAGCAATTCCTCATATTTCCTTGATTTTGATGACTTGACATATTAGACTTCAGGCCAGTTGTTTTGTTGACTGTCCCTCAATGTAGTTTGTCTGATCTTTCCTTATGATTACACTTAGATTATATATTTTGGCAAGCATATCACAGAAATGGTGTGTTCTTGCATTCTATTAGATGACACAGAATCTTAAATAGTCCTATTTCTAATAATGTTACCTTTAATCTCCTGTTAAGGTGGGCCTCCCAGGCTTCTCCACTATAAAATTACACTTTGTTCCCTATCGTTGGTAAGTATTTGGGGGGGGTGTTGGGATGGGTGGGTGTGTAGAGACTATGTAAGTATACCATTCCTCATCAAACTTTCAATTTATTCATGCATTTATTTCCATACACTCATTCATTTATTTAGTAGGTACTCATGGCACAATCACTGTTTGTACTGGTGGTCAGATTGTCCCAGATTTGGTATGTGGGAGCCTCTTTGATCTGATTTCTATTTTGACATGTTCCCATAGTTTCTGAGCATTTCTTTGCTTTCTGGCACAAGAGATATCAACCTAACCTTAGAATCAGACATTTACCCCAAAAGCCCTGGCTCCTTTTAGTAGAGAATGGTACGTCAAGACTAAGATTTGGTGCTGGACAGACTCATTGCTCTGCTAGGCCCTGGGCTGCCCCTGCTTCCTGGACCTCTCAGTGGACAGAACCAGGGACTTTCTCATTCTGTCTCTTCCTCCCTGCTTCTCTCTTTCTCCCATCTCTTTATCTAAATTAAAAAACTAATTGACACTTATACTGCTAATGCCAATTCAGTTCATTTTTGTTTCCTCCCTATGTTAATTGTAACTCCTTGCTACAACAGTGAGAAACCTGCTTGCTCTGTTTATCCTTGAAGTATTTACTTATTTGATCAATTTCCTGTACATACCCTGTGTCCTGTTAAACCTGCCCATCTCCTCCCCTGCATGGGCACCCTCTTCACCTGCCTCAGGCTCCGAGGCCCCAAGCTGGGGTTACCCTCCTCTGGGGTCACCCTTCTCAGTTCACATTAGATCCAGTATACCAAGCTGCCATGCCTTCACGGGGACAACCCACACACCTGCTCAGGCTCTGACACCGGCTATGCTCCCCACCCCAACTTGTGTGAACACCTACCTGCTCAGCCTCACCTGATGGTTTGAGACCAAACTGAAGAGAAGAGTGGTCTTTCATTTTAAGAATAATTTTTGGTCTGCTGATTTTAATTTTTGGTTATTCTGTGTGTGTGTGTGTATGTGTGCAAGAAAGCTTAAACGCAAGTTAGCTACTGCTACAAATGATCTCTGATATTTTGAATTAACTAAATTATATTAATTAAATATTGCACCATTTTTGGACTCATGAACCTCCTAAAAGAGCAAAAATAACAATAGTCCCAGGCAGTCCAGGCAATCCAGAATTCAGTCTATCTGTATTGCTGTGTGGGCTTTTCCAAATCTTGTTTCCTGATATCTTTATCCTGAACATTTTAGTTTTCTTATGAAAGTAACTTTATCTCCTTTTATACGATGCTTTTTACAGCATTTCCCAGGCTATATCCATGTCCAAGAATTTCTGAGTACCACCCCCAGCTTGTTTTCCAGAATTCTGCTTTTGCGTCCCACTGCATAAATGTTCTTGTGAAGCCGCATACTTCAGAAAGTACAGTTGCAATGGTTTATGGAGTGTCTGAGAAATGTAGGACACTCCATCCCGTGATTCCCTGGGCAAGGTCACTAATTCACTCTTTATAAGCTAGAAAGGCAATCTATTGCATGTCACTTGCCCTTTTGCTCCTCACAGTCAGACCATTTTGTTAGCTCACACCAGTACACGCCCATGTGCCCCTGGTGCAAGGACATACAGTGGGGGCATGCCTCTCAGGGCAGCCGTGACCTGCCAGCTCCCCAGTCCCAACATAATGCCCTTATGGTCTTCCTATGACAAAAAAAGAAAATCCAATCAAGAACGTCAAATGGTTTGACACTATGCCATGACCATGAAAAGAAATTAAAATGGAATTGTCACTATCAGTCTCCAGTAATTGAATGTTCCACTTAAAAGGATTTGGCACTAATTTGAGTTATGCTGAAGATCATTTGTGAACTCCTAGGTTAATAACTCTGATGGTCCATTTCTGATGCAGAAGTAGAATTTAACATTTTTTTCCATAATGGAGAAATTTTTCTCTGCAGGAGAACACTAAATAGGGCAGAATCAAATATTTCAAAAATAACTTGCTAAGTTTTCTTTAAATGCAAAGTGCTTGGAGGCAGAATGTTTCAAATGACATTAATTGTGAAAGGGATAGAGGGGATAGATTAAAGAAAAGAGGGGATGCAACCTCAATAGTCCAGGCAGGTTTATTGCTGAACCTGAGAGGGAGCCCTCTGTCCTGGACAGCAGAACAAAGGAAAGAGAATCTCTAACACATCAAGAGGCTTTTTATGGCCAGGGTTTTTGGCGGGCTCTTTGAGGGGAGGAGTCAAGGGAAAGATGGGCTTGTGGCTTGCTGACGTGTCCTCTGGACAATGCTTGTAGCCTAGGGAAGATGACACCTAGGTCTCTCTGAGATGGTGGGTGCACTTATTCAAAACGCTGTACTCAGGTCCAGATTCTATCAAACTGAAACACACCAAAGTGGTAAACACCTTGCCTCTGAACGTGAGGAAGGCACTCAGTGCTTTGATGATTTGCTCTAGAAGGCAGCAGACAAGCCTGTGAAGTGGTGGGTTTTTCAGGAGAAGAGCTTTCATAGAATATGCTTCGGAAACTTTTATTCAGATTAGCAATCCCTTTTTCTATAAAGAAGTGGGAAAGGGTGTCTATTTCTGGGTGTAGAAGGTGAAGAAGGAAGAATGGAAAGAAGAGAAGCTGAAACAGGCCAGGACAGGATAAAGGAAACGCCTCCATAGGGGGAGGAAGAGTGCCTGGCCTGCAGGGGATCCTGTGACTAATTTTGAGCCACCATCTGAGGACCACCACAGGGCTTTGAGCTAAATTACTGCTCTTACTTTAAATTGGCCCCTTCACCTCAAAAGAAGTTCAATTCAATTCAATTCTTCCAGTGTTCCCTGAGCACCTGCTCCACAGGGAATTCCTTAAGAGACCATTTAATGTTCCCAGGGCCTCCTTCTATAATAGGCCCTTGCATTTTCCTGATCCTCCCTCAACTTACAGCTTTTGAGAACCTTTCTTCCTTCTCTTTAGTGATTTTTTAGTGTTACCACAGTAACAAAGTAGGACATCTATTTCCCATGGGATGACAAGTGTTCTCAGAAGATGTGGCTGCTTGCATTTTGAGGAGTCCCTGTAATTCATGTGACTCTTCTTAGATTTCCCTTGTCGGCCGTTACCTGCCATTCGATCAGCCAGGAAAGGTCACAACCTCTGTCTGCAGAAGAGCTGCAAGAGACTGAAGTCCAAAGCTCTGCTATGAAGACGGCTTCTAGAATGATATTTGCCTCCTTTAGAGAAATGTTCCTGGATACTTCACACATAGTAAGTCCTCAGTAAAGATTTTTAGCTTATTTATTGAGGAATTCCATTTTTAAATTGGACCTAAGGTGCACTGAGGAATCCTTAGCTCCATAATTAAATATATGATGAAGTCATTATAGTGAGTCTTTTAATTTCATGTAGAGTGCTATTCCCCAAATCTGAAAAATTTTATAGAAATCTTACTTGACCCTTGCCTTTAGACACAATGATGCAGCTCCAGCATATCATAAATGTTCTTTAATTTTCTTTTCATTGAATAAACACCTCATTAAGACTGGAAAGTCACAGCTTTTGTTCTTATTGTGTTTATAAAACCTATCCTGAAGCAGAGCCAAGATGGTGGCGTGAGTAAGATAGTGGGAATCTCCTCCCAAAAACATATATGTTTTTGAAAATACAGCCAATACAATTATCCTTAAAAGAGAGACCAGAAGACACAGGACAACAGCCAGACTACATCCACACGTGCAAGAGCCCAGCGCCTGGTGAAAGGGGTAAGATACAAGCCACAGCCCAGCAGGACCCAAGGCCCCTCAACCCAGCTCCCAGTGGGAGGAGAGGAGTCAGAGCAGGGAGGGAGAGGGAGCCCAGGACTGCTAAACACCCAGCCCCAGCCATCCGGACCAGAGCGCAGACACAGTGCAGGTGTGGGGTGCTGGAAACTAGGGAAGCAGGACAGTAAGACCTGTGAGCGGGTCCCAAAGCCGGCACCCCTGGGACAAAGAAAAGCAAGTGCTTTTTGAAAGTCTCAAAGGGACAGGGACCCCACAGCTGGACGAAAGCATCCTGGGTCACAGTCCAGTGGCTGGAAATTTCAGGGAACTCCAGGCACACTAACCTCCTGGGCAATAGCTCTGAGACCCCTCACAGAGATAAACAGCCAAACAGCCCCCCATCCATTACCCTTCCAGGGCCCCGCAATAGCAGAGCAGCAGCCTGAGGCTGGCCACGCCCACAGCAAGGGAGCTTCCTCCATACTGGCCGGGCAAGATACAAAGACCCAGCCTACACGCAATTGCCCAACAGAAGCCACTATGGGTCGCAGTTGGCCCAGGAAAGAAAGGCCAGGAGCAAGTGGAGTCTTGACTCTCCAAGCTGATAGACGAGTCAATAGCATACCACTGCACCTGTCAACATGAAAAGGCAAAAAAATTTGATCCAGACAAGACTAACCCAGAGAGCTTTGATATCTTCTACATCTTCCCCTGAGAAGGAACCTGGGGAGATAGATTTAACCAATCTTCCTGAAAAAGAATTCAAAACAAAAGTCATAACCATGCTGATGGACTTGCAGAGAAATATGCAAGAACTAACGAGGGAGAATACAGAAATAAAACAAGCTCTCGAAGGACTTCAAAGCAGAATGGACGAGATGCAAGAGACCATTAATGGACTAGAAAACAGAGAACAGGAACGCAGAGAAGCTGATGCAGAGAGAGATAAAAGGATCTCCAGGAATGAAACAATATTAAGAGAACTGTGTGACCAATCCAAAAGGAACAATATCCCCATTTAGGGGTACCAGAAGAAGAAGAGAGAGAAAAAGGGATAGAAAGTGTCTTTGAAGAAATAATTGCTAAAAACTTCCCCAAACTAGGGGAGGAAATGGCCTCTCAGACCACAGAGGTACACAGAACTCCCATGACAAGGGATCCAAGGAGGGCAACACCAAGACATATAATAATTAAAATGGCAAAGATCAATGACAAGGACACAGTGTTAAAGGCAGCCAGAGAGAAAAAAAAGGTCACCTACAAAGGAAAACCCATCTGGCTATCATCAGACTTCTCAACAGAAACCCTACAGGCCAGAAGAGAATGGCATGATATACTTAATGCAATGAAACAGAAGGGCCTCGAACCAAGACTACTGTATCCAGCACGAATATCATTTAAATATGAAGGAGGTATTAAACAATTCCCAGACAAGCAAAAGTTGAGGGAAGTTGCCTCCCACAAACCACCTCTACAGGGCATCTTATAGGGACTGCTCTACATGGGAGCACTCCTAAAAAGAGCACAGAACAAAACACCCAACATATGAAGAAGGGAGGAGGAGGAATAAGAAGGGAGAAAAATAAAGAATCATCAGACCGTGTTTATAATAGCTCAATAAGCAAGTTAAGTTAGACAGTAAGATAGGAAAGAAGCTAACCTTGAACCTTTGGTAACCACAAACTTAAAGCCTGCAATGGCAATAAGTACATACCTTTCAATAATCACCCTAAATGTAAATGGACTGAATGCACCAATCAAAAGACACAGAGTAATAGAATGGATAAAAAAACAAGACCCATCCATATGCTGCTTACAAGAGACTCACCTCAAACCCAAAGACATGCACAGACTAAAAGTCAAGGGATGGAAAAAGATATTTCATGCAAACAACAGAGAGAAAAAAGCAGGTGTTGCAATACTAGTATCAGACAAAATAGACTTCAAAATAAAGAAAGTAACAAAAGATAAAGAAGGACATTACATAATGATAAAGGGCTCAGTCCAACAAGAGGATATAACCATTCTAAATATATATGCACCCAATACAGGAGCACCAACATATGTGAAACAAATACTAACAGAATTAAAGGAGGAAATAGAATGCAATGCATTTATTTTAGGAGACTTCAACACACCACTCACTCCAAAGGACAGATCCACCAGACAGAAAATAAGTAAGGACACAGAGGCACTGAACAACACACTAGAACAGATGGACCTAATAGACATCTACAGAACTCTACATCCAAAAGCAACAGGATACACATTCTTCTCAAGTGCACATGGAACATTCTCCAGAATAGACCACATACTAGGCCACAAAAAGAGCCTCAGTAAATTCCAAAAGATTGAAATCCTACCAACCAACTTCTCAGACCACAAAGGTATTAAACTAGAAACAAATTGTACCAAGAAAGCAAAAAGGCTCACAAACACATGGAGACTTAACAACATTTTCCTAAATAATCAATGGATCAATGACCAAATCAAAATAGAGATCCAGCAATATATGGAAACAAACGACAACAACAACACAAAGCCCCAACTACTGTGGGACACAGCAAAAGCAGTCTTAAGAGGAAAGTATATAGCAATCCAGGCATATTTAAAGAAGGAAGAACAATCCCAAATGAATGGTCTAATGTCACAATTATCAAAATTGGAAAAAGAAGAACAAATGAGGCCTAAGATCAGCAGAAGGAGGGACATAATAAAGATCAGAGAAGAAATAAATAAAATTGAGAAGAATAAAACAATAGCAAAAATCAATGAAACCAAGAGCTGGTTCTTCAAGAAAATAAACAAAATAGATAAGCCTCTAGCCAGACTTATTAAGAGGAAAAGAGAGTCAACACACATCAACAGAATCAGAAACGAGAAAGGAAAAATCATGACAGACCCCACAGAAATACAAAGAATTATTAGAGAGTACTATGAAAATCTATATGCTAACAAGCTGGGAAACCTAGGAGAAATGGACAATTTCAAAAAAAATACAACCTTCCAAGACTGACCCAGAAAGAAACAGAAAATCTAAACAGACCAATTACAGGCAACAAAATTGAAGCGGTAATAAAAAAACTACCAAAGAACAAAACCCCCGGGCCAGATGGATTTACCTTGGAATTTTATCAGACATGCAGAGAAGACATAATACCCATTCTCCTTAAAGTTTTCCAAAATATAGAAGAGGAGGGAATACTCCCAAACTCATTCTATGAAGCCAACATCACCCTAATACCAAAACCAGGCAAAGACCTGACCAAAAAAGAAAACTACAGACCAATATCCCTGATGAACATAGATGCAAAAATACTCAACAAAATATTAACAAACCGAATTCAAAAATACATCAAAGGGATCATACACCATGACTAAGTGGGATTCATCCCAGGGATGCAAGGATGGTACAACATTCGAAAATCCATCAACATCATCCACCACATCAACAAAAAGAAAGACAAAAACCACATGATCATCTCCACAGATGCTGAAAAAGCATTCGACAAAATTCAACATCCATTCATGATAAAAACTCTCAACAAAGTGGGTATAGAGGGCAAGTACCTCAACATAATCATAATAAAGGCCAAATATGATAAACCCACAGCCTACATCATACTGAACAGTGAGAAGCTAAAAGCTTTTCCTCTGCGATCGGGAACAAGAGAGGGATGCCCACTCTCCCCACTGTATTCAACATAGTACTGGAGGTCCTAGCCAGGCAATTAGACAAAGCAAAGAAATACAAGGAATCCAGATTGGTAAAGAAGAAGTTAAACTGTCACTATTTGCAGATGACATGATATTGTACATAAAAAACCCTAAAGACTCCACTCCAAAACTACTAGAGCTAATATCGGAATTCAGCAAAGTTGAAGGATACAAAATTAACACACAGAAATCTGTGGCTTTCCTATACACTAACAATGAACTAATAGAAAGAGAAATCAGGAAGACAATTCCATTCACAATAGCATCAAAAAGAATAAAATACCTAGGAATAAATCTAACCAAAGAATTGAAAGACCTATACCCTGAAAACTATAAGACACTCTTAAGGGAAATTAAAGAGGTCACTAACAAATGGAAACTCATCCCATGCTCCTGACTAGGAAGAATTAATATCGTCTAAATGGCCATCCTGCCCAAAGCAATATACAGATTCAATGCAATCCTTATCAAATTACCAACAGCATTCTTCAATGAACTGGAACAAATAGTTCAAAAATTCATATGGAAACACCAAAGACCCCGAATAGCTAAAGCAATCCTGAGAAGGAAGAATAAAGTGGGGGGGATCTCACTCCCAAACTTCAAGCACTACTCCAAAGCCACAGTAATCAAGACAATTTGGTACTGGCACAAGAACAGAGCCACAGACCAATGGAACAGAATAGAGACTCCAAACATTAACCCAAACATATATGGTCAATTAATATTTGATAAAGGAGCCATGGACATGCAATGGGGAAATGACAGTCTCTTCAACAGATGGCGCTGGCAAAACCGGACAGCTACATGTAGGAGAATGAAACTGGATCACTGTCTAACCCTATACACAAAAGTGAGTTCGAAATGGATCAAAGACTTGAATGTAAGTCATGAAACCATAAAACTCTTAGAAAAAAACATAGGCAAAAACCTCTTAGACATAAACATGAGTGACCTCTTCTTGAACATATCTCCCCGGGCATGGGAAACAAAAGCAAAAATGAACAAATGGGACTATATCAAGCTGAAAACCTTCTGTACAGCAAAGGACACCATCAATAGAACAGAAAGGTATCCTACAGCATGGGAGAATATATTCGTAAATGACAGATCCAATAAAGGGTTGACATCCAAAATATATAAAGAGCTCACACACCTCAACAAACAAAAAGCAAATAATCCAATTAAAAAATGGGCAGAGGAGCTGAATAGACAGTTCTCTAAAGAAGAAATTCAGATGGCCAACAGGCACATGAAAAGATGCTCCACATCGCTTGTCATCAGAGAAATGCAAATTAAAACCACAATGAGGTATCATCTCATACCAGTAAGGATGGCTACCATCCAAAAGACAAACAACAACAAATGTTGGCAAGGTTGTGGAAAAAGGGGAACCCTCCTACACTGCTGGTGGGAATGTAAATTAGTTCAACCATTGTGGAAAGCAGTATGGAGGTTCCTCAAAATGCTCAAAATAGAAATACCATTTGACCCAGGAATTCCACTTCTAGGAATTTACCCTAAGAATGCAGCACTCCAGGTTGAAAAGACAGATGCACCCCTATGTTTATCGCTGCACTATTTACAATAGCCAAGATATGGAAGCAACCTAAATGTCCATCAGTAGATGAATGGATAAAGAAGATGTGGTACATATACACAATGGAATATTACTCAGCTTTAAGAAAAAAACAGATCCCACCATTTGCAACAACATGGATGGAGCTAGAGGGTATTATGCTCAGTGAAATAAGCCAGGCAGAGAAAGACAAGTACCAAATAATTTCACTCATATGTGGAGTATAAGAACAAAAGAAAACTGAAGGAGGGGTTGATTAATGACTGTGCATTGAGTCCCCTATACAGAATTTTATTGTTGTTAACAACCATTTGATTAATAAATATGAGAGATGCCCTCTCAAAAAAAAAGAAAACTGAAGGAACAAAACAGCAGCAGAAGCACAGAACCCAAGAATGGACTAACAGTTAACAAAGGGAAAGGGACTGGGGAGGACTATTGGGAAGGGAGGGATAAGGGTGGGAAAAAAAGAAAGGGGGCATTATGATTAACATGTATAGTGTGGGGAGGGGCACAGGGAGGGCTGTGCAACACAGAGAAGACAAGTAGTGATTTTACAGCATCTTACTATGTTGATGGACAGTGACTGTGAACGGGTATGTGGGGGGGACTTGGTGAAGGGGGGAGCCTAGTAAACATAATGTCCTTCATGTAATTGTAGATTAATGATACCAAAATAAAACTAATAAAAAAAAAAAAGAAAAAAAACCTATCCTATTTTGTTTATAAACCAATCTTCCAACTTTCATATTTTCATTTTGCAATTAATTTATAAAATAATAAGTTCTGACACAAAGAAATATTTTAGAAATTTCCTCCACCGTACTGTACACACATTTCAATCTGCTGAATCCAGATTCACTTATGGGTTGGCAAGCTGTGACCCCATGCTAAGAGCTCTAAATATTTGTTCCTCAGCTCAGTTTACACCGCACATAAAAAAAATTCTTGGCCCCTCTAAACACAAACACAAGTTATTTGAAGATGCAGAACAGTTATATCAAAGATTAGCTGTAAGTTGGGGGAAAGGAAATCTGGGGGCAAAATACCTCTAAAAACCAAAATCAGCCAAAGGGAGAAATAAAGTTTAAAATCCATTTATTGCTTACAAACTGCAGTCTGGGGCTGTTTCTCTCTTTCCTGCTCCAGCAGAAGCAAAACTGGCCCTCCCCCTCACCTCTCAGGTACCAATAAGCCTTCCTTTGCCCAGGTAATTATCCACTGATATGGAGATGAACTTCTCTCCACCCCTGAGGAATGATGCAAATGCACTAAAGCCATACTTCTTTCTACCTCTGAATGCCTATTGATATGCAGATGTACTAAAGCCAGGCTGGATATTCTGGAAATATTACAATTTCACCCAAATTATCCATCTAGGCCTTTGTATTATCTTTTTGACTGGGTTCACTGGCTTCAAATGTGGTCTGCTTTAGTAAGTAGCCAGACACTACAGAAACTTTAAGTACATATGTGGGTAAAATTGCAATATTTCCAGAATCTCTTGCCTGGCCTTAGAGCATCTCAATATCAATAGGTGTTTCCAAGGGGTGGAGAGAACTAGTCTATCTCCATATCAATAGGTGATTACAAAGTGCGTGGAGAGAAAATATGCCCCAGGACTGGAGAGGTGTGGTGGGGTCCTTTTGCAGCTGGGTTGCAAAAGAAATGGGTGAGCAGAAGTAGATGATTGCTTGTAAGCAAGAAACAGGTTTCTCCCACTCTATTTTTCCCCTTGACTGATTTCATCTTCAAAGATTATTTGCCCTAGGCTGGGAACACATTTTCACCCCAGAGTTACAAAATATAAAAAAGAGAAATCAAGGGGAGAAATGTGGTATTTGACATAAAGGGCAAGTTTGGACACCTGCAAATGAGGAAGCACAAACCAACCAAGTTATGTATCTTAACCGGTTATTCATTCTTGTGAAAGCATTTGGCTACTGAGTCATCTTAATAATGCTTCTTTTAAAATCAGAAATGTGCTGAGCTAGATTTATAGCTGAACTAGATATGGTCAAACATGATTCTGATTCTTAGCTGGCTCAAAAATTGTTTGGCCAGTTATTACAAATGAGTTCACTTTATATGAACACTTATAACAGATCTTGATTCTCTCCACCCCTATCTGCTTGACTAGTTAGAAACCTAGTCTTGTCTTGGGGTGTGCCTCCCCAAATATTTTAACGAGTAACAGGGTTTTACATGCGTCTGTGAATCAGTTTTCCTTGCTACCTTTGGAGAAAATGGACAATTACAATTACTCTTAAGGTCAGATTCCTTAAGGTAAGATAGTAGTTGTGAGGAATTTCCTATCCCCAGCTTTAAAAAAAAAAAATTGTTAACTTCCATGCAGTAAATTGCACAAGACATGAGTGTACAGATTAGCAAATAGATACACACACACAGACACACACACCTATAAAACCACAACCAAGATCAAGGTATGTAATGTTTTCAGTGACCCTGAAGCTTCCCAGACTTTCTCCCATTCAGTTCACTAAGCATGATCACTACAATGATGTCTATCACCAGAGATTTGTTTTTGCCTGTCCTAGGCCTTCATATAGAGAGAATCACACAGTAGATGTTGTTTTATGTCTGGCTTCCTTCATTCAATATGATGATATGGCTAATACAGAAAACACTTTCCTGTGCAGGTCTGGGCTAATGCTTTACAGAAGGTACCTATAAAGATATCTCTTCGATGGGAGAAATCTTCATCAAGGATTTTGAATACTGTTCGGAGAGAGAAGCTTGAGTTTTAAAGCTTTAAATTTCAACCATTCTTTTTTCTAGTTAAAAAAAAATTGTAGCAATCTAATAAGCATAGGAGATGCTTATCAGAAAATGTGAAGGGCATGAGCCCACTCCACTGCAAAACACATATTATTTGTGGCAAATACACAAATTGGAACACAGGTTAGAAATTTAGTAAAATTGTGTTTACAAAAACCACTTAATGGCATAGAAAAAAAAAAGCTTTATGATATCACATTCAAAGGACCAAAATGCATGGATTTGTATTCTAGTTGTGTTACTTTGCAGCAATAAGGTTTTTGACTAAGTTGCTAAACCTCCCTCAATTTCCTCCTTCAGCAAATGGGGATAATATAAGCTCTTACCTCAGAGAGGTGCCATGAATCTTAAATGAGGTAATACATGTGAAGTGGCACAGGTTAGGCTCTCTATAAATGTCATGTTTCTTATTACCATTATCATCAACTGTAACAAACTAAAACCTATGCATGGAAGATAATCAGAAGAAAATGCACATTTAGGGACTATTCAAAGAGCTGCTCCCAAAAGCAATAAAGAAGACCTCCAGAAATTTATAATAATGTAAGGTAGACCTTTACAGTTTGAAAATTTAAGTGTTTTATAGCCAAACTAAGGCTTAAATGCCTTAATTTAGTGACATCTGCTGGGGGAAAGGAGAATTATTCAACTCATAAACCAAGCACTAATCCTAAATGCATTCAATTCAGTAAGTTACTGAGCATAAAAACGGCATCAGGTTGTGTTAACTTACATGAAGTAACTTTGCTAGATTCTGTCAATAAGGTGATTCATTTCCACGCTCAAGAAGGTTAGAGTCTAGGAGGAGTAGCCAAGATGGCAGTGTGAGTAGGACAGCAGAAATCTCATCCCAAAAACATACATATTTTTGAAAATACAACAAATACAACTATTTCTAAAAGAGAGACCAGAAGATACAGGACAACAGCCAGGCTACATCTATATCTGTGAGAACCCAGCGCCTCGTGAAGGGGATAAGATACAAGCCACGACCCGGTGGGACCCGAGTGTCACCCACCCCAGCTCCCCGGCAGGAGGAGGGGAGTCGGAGTGGGGAGGGAAAGGGAGCCCAGGACTGCTAACTACCCAGCCCTAGTCATCCACACTGGGAGTGCAGACACATAGTGAGCGGTGTGCTGGATACTAGGAAAATAGGACAGTAAAACCTGCGAGTGGGTCCCCACAGCCAGTGCCCCTGGGACAAAAGAAAAGTGAGTGCTCTTTGAAAGTCTTAAAGGGACAGGGCCTCACAACTGGATGGAAGCATCCCGGCGCACTCAGCCCAGCAGCTGGGAATCCCGGGGAGCACCAGGCGCCCTAAACCCCTGGGTGGCAGTGCAGCTCTGAGGTCCCTCATAGCGATAAACAACCTCCTACCCGTTACCCCTACGGTGTGGCTTCAGCATAGCCGAGCAGCAGTCTGAGGCCCACAGCAGCCACCCCGGGCCATACTTAGAGACCCTGCCTCTGCACAGCTGCCCAGTACAAGCTGCTAGGGGTCACAATTCTCCCAGGATAGGGGCAAGCAGGAAGGGATTTTGTTCTCCCAGCTGACATAAGTGCCATCTGTCCATCGCCATGAAAAGGCAGAAAAATTTGATTCAGACCAGAATCACACAGACATCCTTCCCTGAGAGGGAACCTGGGGAGATAGACCTAACCAATCTTCCTGAAAAAGAATTCAAAATAAAGGTCACAAACATGCTGATGGACTTGCAGAGAAATATGCAAGAGCTAAGGAGTGAGAATACAGAAATAAAACAATCTCTGGAAGGACTTAAAAGCAGAATGGATGAGATGCAAGAGGCCACTAATGGAATAGAAACCAGAGAACAGGAACGCACAGAAGCTGATGCAGAGAGAGATAAAAGGATCTCCAGGAATGAAACAATATTAAGAGAACTGTGTGACCAATCCAAAAGGAACAATATCCACATTATAGGAGTATCAGAAGAAGAAGAGAGAGAAAAAGGGATAGAAAGTGTCTTTGAAGAAATAATTGCTGAGAACTTCCCCAAAATGGGGGAGGAAATAGTTGCTCAGACTATGGAGGCACAGAGAACTCCCGAGAGAAGGGACCCAAAGAGGACAACACCAAGACACATAATAATTAAAATGACAAAGATCAAGGACAAGGACAGAGTATTAAAGGCAGCCAGAGAGAGAAAAAAGGCCACCTACAAAGGAAAACCCATCCGGCTATCATCAGACTTCTCAACAGAAACCTTACAGGCCAGAAGAGAATGGCATGATATACTTAATGCAATGAAACAGAAGGGCCTTGAACCAAGAATACTGTATCCAGCACGATTATCATTTAAAAATGAAGGAGGGATTAAAAATTCCCAGACAGGCAAAAGTTGAGGGAATTTGCCTCCCACAAACCACCTCTACAGGGTATTTTAGAGGGACTGCTCTAGATGGGAGCACTCCTAAGACTAAAAAGATGTCACCAGAGAAAATAAAATCACAGCAAAGAAAGTGGAATAATCAAATACTAACTAAAGGCAAAAAATAAAATCAACTACCCACAAAAGCAGTTAAAGGAAACACAAAAGAGCATACACACACACATACACACACACACACACACAAAAAAAAAACACCTAACGTACAAAGAATGGAGGAGGAGGAATAAGAAGAGAGAGAAATAAAGAATCGTCAGATTGTGTTTATAATAGCTCAATAAGTGAGTTAAGTTAGACAGTAAGATAGTAAAGAAGCTAACCTTGAACCTTTGGTAACCATGAACCTAAAGCCTGCAATGGCAATAAGTGCATGTCTTTCAATAATCACCCTAAATGTAAATGGACTGAATGCTCCAATCAAAAGACACAGAGTAACAGAATGGATAAAAAAACAAGACCCATCCATATGCTGCTTACAAGAGACTCACCTCAAACCCAAAGACATGCACAGACTAAAAGTCAAGGGATGGAAAAAGATATTTCATGTAAACAACAAGGAGAAAAAAGCAGGTGTTGTGCTACTAGTATCAGACAAAATAGACTTCAAAACAAAGAAAATCACAAGAGATAAAAAAGGACATTATATAATGATAAAGGGGTCAATCCAACAAGAGGATAAAACCATTATAAATATATATGCACCCAATATAGGAGCACCAACATATGTGAAACAAATACTAACAGAATTAAAGGAGGAAATAGAATGCAATGCATTTATTTTAGGAGATTTCAACACACCACTCACTCCAAAGGACAGATCCACCAGACAGAAAATAAGTAAGGACACAGAGGCACTGAAAAACACACTAGAACAGATGGACCTAATAGACATCTATAGAACTCTACACCCAAAAGCAACAGGATACACATTCTTCTCAAGTGCACATGGAACATTCTCCAGAATAGACCACATACTAGGCCACAAAAAGAGCCTCAGTAAATTCCAAAAGATTGAAATCCTACCAACCAACTTCTCAGACCACAAAGGTATTAAACTAGAAACAAATTGTACCAAGAAAGCAAAAAGGCTCACAAACACATGGAGGCTTAACAACATTTTCCTAAATAATCAATGGATCAATGACCAAATCAAAATAGAGATCCAGCAATATATGGAAACAAACGACAACAACAACACAAAGCCCCAACTACTGTGGGACACAGCAAAAGCAGTCTTAAGAGGAAAGTATATAGCAATCCAGGCATATTTAAAGAAGGAAGAACAATCCCAAATGAATGGTCTAATGTCACAATTATCAAAATTGGAAAAAGAAGAACAAATGAGGCCTAAGATCAGCAGAAGGAGGGACATAATAAAGATCAGAGAAGAAATAAATAAAATTGAGAAGAATAAAACAATAGAAAAAATCAATGAAACCAAAAACTGGTTCTTTGAGAAAATAAACAAATAGATAGGCCCCTAGGCAGACTTATAAAAAGAAAAAAAGAATCCACACACATCAACAGAATCAGAAATGAGAAAGAAAAAATCACGACAGATCCCACAGAAATATGAAGAATTATTAGAGAATACTACAAAAAACTATATGCTAACAAGCTGGAAAACCTAGAAGAAATAGACGACTTCCGAGGAAAATACAACCTTCCAAGACTGACCATGGAAGAAACAGAAAATCTAAACAGACCAATTACCAGCAAAGAAATTGTATCGATAAACAAAAAACTACCCAAGAACAAAACCCCCGGGCCAGATGGATTTACTGTGGAGTTTTATCAGACATACAGAGAAGACATAATACCCATTCTCCCTAAAGTTTTCTAAAAAATAGAAGAAGAGGGAATACTTTCAGACTCATTCTATGAAGCAAACATTTCCCTAATAACAAAACCAGGTAAAGATCCCACCAAAAAAGAAAATTACAGACCAATATCCCTGATGAACGTAGATGCAAAATTATTCAACAAAATGTTAGCAAACCGAATTAAAAAATACATCAAGAGGATCATACACCATGATCAAGTGGGATTCATCCCAGGGATGCAAGGATGGTACAACATTCGAAAATCCATCAACATCATCCACCACATCAACAAAAAGGACAAAAATTACATGATCTTCTCCATAGACGCTGGAAAAGCGTTCGACAAAATTCAACATCCATTCATGATAAAAACTCTCAACAAAATGGGTATTGAGGGCAAGTAACTCAACATAATAAATGCCATATATGACAAACCCACAGCCAACATCATAATGAACAGTGAGAAGCTGAATGCATTTCCTCTAAGATCGGGAACAAGACATGGATGCCCACTCTCCCCACTGTTATTCAACGTAGTACTGGAGGTCCTAGCCATGGCAATCAGACAAAACAAAGAAATACAAGGAATCCAGATTGGTAAAGAAGAAGTCAAACTGTCACTATTTGCAGATGACATGATATTGTACATAAAAAACCCTAAAGACTCCATTCCAAAACTACTAGAACTGATATCGGAATACAGCAAGGTTGCAGGATACAAAATTAATACACAGAAATCTGAGGCTTTCCTATACACTAACAATGAACTAATAGAAAGAGAAACCAGGAAAACAATTCCATTCACAATTGCATCAAAAAGAATAAAATACCTAGGAATAAACCTAACCAAAGAAGTGAAAGACCTATACTCCAAAAACTACAAGACATTCTTTTTCTTCTTTTTTTTTCAATTTTTTATTAAGGTGTGATTGATATACATTCTTATGAAGGTTTCACATGAAAAAACAACATGGTTACTACATTTACCCATATTATCAAGTCCCCACCCACACCCCAATGCAGTCACTATCCATCAGTGCAGCAAGTTGCCAGAGATCCACTATGTCCCTTCTCTGTGATACACTGTTCTCCCCGTGATCCCCCACACCATGTGTACTAAACATAGTACCCCTCAGTCCCCTTCTCCCTCACTCCCCACCCGCCCTCCCACACCCCTCCCCTTTGGTAACCACTAGTTCATTCTTGGAGTGTCTTAGTCTGCTGCCATTTTGTTCCTTCAGTTTTGCCTCATTGTTATACTCCACAAATGAGGGAAATCATTTGGCATTTGTCTTTCTCCGCCTGGCTTATTTCACTGAGCATAATGCCCTCCAGCTCCATCCATGTTGTTGCAAATGGTAGGATTTGTTTCTTTCTTATGGCTGAATAGTATTCCATTGTGTATATGTACCACATCTTCTTTATCCATTCATCTACAAAAGGACACTTAGGTTGCTTTCATATCTTGGCTACTGTAAAAAGTGCTGTGATGAACATAGGGGTGCATATGTCTTTTTGAATCTGAGAACTTGTATTCTTTGGGTAAATTCCAAGGAGTGGGATTCTGGGGTCAAATGGTATTTCTATTTTTAGTTTTTTGAGAAACCTCTATATTGCTTTCCACAATGGTTGAACTAGCTTACATTCCCACCAGCAGTGTAGGAGGGTTCCCCTTTCTCTGCATCCTTGCCAACATTTGTTGTTCTTAGTCTTTTCGATGCTGGCCAGCCTTACTGGTGTGAGGTGATATCTCATGTGGTTTTAATTTGCATTTCCCTGATGATTAGTAATGTGGAGCATCTTTACATGTGTCTGTTGGCCATCTGAATTTCTTCTTTGAAGAACCATCTCTTCATATCCTCTGCCCATTTGTTAATCAGGTTATTTGCTTTTTGGGTGTTGAGGTGTGTAAGTTCTTTATATATTTTGGATGTTAACCCCTTGTCAGATACGTCATTTACAAATATATTCTCCCATTCTGTAGGATGCCTTTTTGTTTTGTTGATGATGTCCTTTGCCGTACAAAAACGTTTTAGTTTGATGTAGTCCCATGAGTTCATTTTTGCTTTTGTTTCCCTTTCTTGAGGAGATGGGTTCAGGAAGAAGTTGCTCATGCTTATATTCAGGAGATGTTTGCCTATGTTGTCTTCTAAGAGTTTTATGGTTTCATGACTTACATTCAAGTTTTTAATCCATTTCGAGTTTACTTTTGTGTATGGGGTTAAACAATAATCCAGTTCCATTCTCTTGCATATAGCTGTCCAGTTTGGCCAACACCAGCTGTTGAAGAGGCTGTACAAGACATTCTTTAGAGAAATTAAAGAGGACACTAACAAATGAAAACTCATCCCATGTTCTTGGCTAGGAAGAATTAATATTGTCAAAATGGCCATCCTGCCCAAAGCAATCTGTAGATTTAATGCAATCCCTATCAAATTACCAACAGCATTCTTCAACGAACTGGAACAAATAGTTCTAAAATTCCTAAGAAACCACCAAAGGCCCCGAAGAGCCAAAGCAACCTTGAGAAGGAAGAATAAAGTGGAAGGGATCTCGCTCCCCAACTTCATACTCTACTACAAAGCCACAGTAATCAAGACAATTTGGTACTATGGTCAATTAATATACGATAAAGGAGCCATGGATATACAGTGCGGAAATGACAGCCTCTTCAACAGTTGGTGTTGGCAAAACTGGACAGCTACATGTAAGAGAATGAAACTGGATCATTGTCTAACCCCATACACAAAAGTAAATTCGAAATGGATCAAAGACCTGAATATAAGTCATGAAACCATAAAACTCTTAAAAAAAAACATAGGCAAAAATCTCTTGGACATAAACATGAGAGACTTCTTCATGAACATATCTCCCCAGGCAAGGGAAACAAAAGCCAAAATGAACAAGTGGGGCTATATCAAGCTGAAAAGCTTCTGTAAAGCAAAGGACACCATCAATAGAACAACAAGGCATCCTACAGTATGGGAGAATATATTTGCAAATGACAGATCTGATAAAGGGTTGACATCCAAAATATATAAAGAGCTCATGCACCTCCAAACAAAATGCAAATAATCCAATTAAAAAATGGGCAGAGGAGCTGAACAGACAGTTCTCCAAAGAAGAAATTCAGATGGCCAACAGACACATGAAAAGATGCTCCACATTGCTAGTCATCAGAGAAATGCAAATTAAAACCACAATGAGATATCACCGAACACCACTAAGGATCACCACCATTCAAAAGTCAAACAACAAATGTTGGCGAGGTTGTGGAGAAAGGGGAACCCTCCTACACTGCTGGTGGGAACGTAAATTAGTCCAACCATTGTGGAAAGCAGTATGGAGATTCCTCAAAAAGCTCAAAATAGAAATACAGTTTGACCCAGGAATCCCACTTCTAGGAATTTACCCTAAGAATGCAGCAGCCCAATTTGAAAAAGACAGATGCACCCCTATGTTTATTGCAGCACTATTTACAATAGGCAAGAAATGGATGCAACCTAAGTGTCCATCAGTAGATGAATGGATAAAGAAGAGTGGTACATATACACAATGGAATATTATTCAGCCATAAGAAGAAAACAAATCCTACCATTGCAACAACATGGATGGAGCTAGAGGGTATTATGCTCAGTGAAATAAGCCAGGCGGAGAAAGATAAGTACCAAATGATTTCACTATACTGTGGAGTATAAGGACAAAGAAAAAACTGAAGGAACAAAACAGCAGCAAAATCACAGAACCCAAGAATGGACTAACAGTTACCAAAGGGAAAGGGACTGGGGAGGATGTGTGGGAAGGGAGGGGGAAGGTGGGGGAAAAAGAAAGGGGGCCTTACGATTAGCATGTATAATATGTGGGGGGCACGGGGAGGGCTGTGCAACACAGAGAAGACAAGTAGTGATTTTACAGAATCTCACTACACTGATGGACAGTGACTAATGGGGTATGTGGGGGGGGACTTGGTGAAGGGGGGAGTCTAGTGAACATAATGTTCCTCATGTAATTGTAGATTAATGATACCAAAATAAAAAAAGAAAGTTAGAGTCCAATAGCTTAGGTATAAATTGCCTGTGCATGAGGGGAAAAAAAAGGCCACTGTCATCAAAACTTTTCAATTCTATTCAGAAAATGAGGTCTATCACCAAGAAAAATTAAATGATAATACAGGGTTGGTCTTATCAAACGATACAATAACTCTCAGTAGTAGAGCCATAAGAGCTTGGGAGAGATAGGGTGAGACCAACTAACGGAACACTTAGAAAGTCATTTGAAGGGGTGAATTTCGAATTTCTTTTAATAGCACAGGGCAAGCAGTGCTTTGGGTGTCTTTGAGTAAAGAAGTGGTGATAAAACTAATATTGTAACTAATATTCTAAGAAAATTAACCTTCCAGCACTGTATAGGATGTATTGGTTTGATGATGACTGAGAAAGAATGAATTATTAACAGCTAGGATGATAAGGACCTGGACTGACTTGTTTCCGGAATAGGTAGAATCAACAGTCAACTTGTCAAGAGTGAGTCTTTCAGACTTCTATTTTGTGCCACACACATGAAGAAACTATGTGTTTTTGTAAAAATGGACAAATGATATTTCTATTTTGAGCTTTTTGAGGAATCTCCATACTGCTTTCCACAATGGTTGAACTAATTTACATTCCCACCAGCAGTGTAGGAGGGTTCCCCTTTCTCCACAACCTCGCCAACATTTGTTGTTGTTTGTCTTTTGAATGGTGGTGATCCTTACTGGTGTTCGGTGATATCTCATTGTGGTTTTAATTTGCATTTCTCTGATGAATAGCGATGTGGAGCATCTTTTCATGTGTCTGTTGGCCATCTGTATTTCTTCTTTGGTGCATGAGCTCTTCATATATTTTGGATGTCAACCCTTTATTGGATCTGTCATTTATGAATACATTCTCCCATATTGTAGGATGCCTTTTTGTTCTATTGATGGTGTCTTTTGCTGTACAGAAGCTTTTCAGCTTGATATAGTCCCACTTGTTCATTTTTGTTTTTGTTTCCCTTGCCTGGGGAGATATGTTCATAAAGAAGTTGCTCATGTTTATGTCCAAGAGATTTCTGCCTATGTTTTTTTCTAAGAGTTTTATGGTTTCATGACTCATATTCAGGTCTTTGATCCATTTCGAATTTACTTTTGTGTATGAGGTTAGACAATGATCCAGTTTCATTCTCTTACATGTAGCTGTCCAGTCTTACTATGCTGACGGACAGTGACTGTAATGGGGATTGTGGGGGGGATTTGGTGAAGGGGGGAGCCTAGTAAACATAATGTTCTGCGTGTAATTGTAGATTAATGATAATAACAACAATAACAAAAAAATGGACAAATGTGCTGGTATGCCTTTAACCTACATCTACTCCTACAATCAGGCAATCTCAGTCACTCCTACAAGTATTAGAAAATCACACTTTTAAGCACTTTTATCTCCACCGATTGAAAAAAATTACCCTTTTGAATATAGAATGAGTTCAAGACATTGAAATTAAATATTCTGCAAACAACAAGAAACCGTTGTGTGTATTTCCAATCTCACGTGGAAGACAGGATCAAAACAGAATCTTGACCCCTGTACCACAAATGCAAAGGACACCTTTACTCGGTCTGCAGCAACATGGGCTGAAAAGTACAAGGAGGGTAGTTGATTTGATTTTTAAAAAATAGCAGTTTTGTCTGCTGAAAAAAAGGACCAAACCTTTTAATTTTGAAACTGTGTCATTGAGAATTTTCCAAAAGACATTTCTAAGCATGTTCTTCTGCCCTCGTTATAAAGTATATTTTTATCTTTACTCAATTTATTAACTAGCAGTACCTCCAGATCATACCAGAGTGGATCATACAACCTACTGTTCAAATCGGCAAACGTTTTGAGAGTGAAAGGAGATGGAATAAATGCCAGACAGGACGGACCGCGACACTCCTTAGAGCATCAACATGTATGCTTGTCGTGGTTGTGGGTGGAATTCTCCCGGGACCCCTTTGATTACATCCACCATAAACTGCAATATGCACACCCCATCTTCCCTCAGTTTGGCTCTCCTTCAATTCAGTCTGGCCCCGTGTTCTTACTGCTTTCCTCTGTCTTTAAGGGTTTGCTGTAATAAACAGCTTCCTGAGCTTTGGAAGTCCTGAACCAGCCACTCGTCTTGTGCATCTCTGAATCTACCTCAATGTAGAAGGACAGCGGTGAGTGGCTCTGCTGCCTCAAAAGCAAACCAAACCAAACCATGAGACTCAAATGAGGTAATGAATGTCAGAGTGTTTGAAAACTGTAAGGTGTCACATGAGTCCAGAGCCACTGCTAAGGGAAAGCAGAAAAAACCCGAGTCAGTGGGAGCAGATAAGTTTTTCTTGAGCTACTGTTTGCTGAGGCAGGTTCAACCTGTCTGTTGGGTGATAGAAATCAGCTTCCCTGCATCGCTCAAGCCGAAGTTCTCTGCAGTGCCGTTAGAGGAGGGTGTTAACTAAACTTCCAAATTGCAGGAGACAGAGACACATTCAGGGGGTCTCAGTCATGGGGGCTTGTTCTAAGGGCACATTGAGAAGGTGCAGAGCCAGCTCTCGCTGAGCAGGTGGCCCTTGTTGGGCACACAACCAAATCCTAGTGGTCTGCAGCCACCCTGGAGTCCAGTTGCAGCTGGAGGCGATGTCCCTTCGGCAGCCAGTGTCAGTAGTTTCCTGCCCCCTCTGGTTCCTTCTCTGTTTTTGTAGTTAATGACTGACCCTGCCTTGTCTGCTACAACACGAATCTTGTTCATTCAGGGATTCTAACCTCTTGGTTTCTGCTTAGAGCAATTCTTTGTGTGCTTCTCCTCAGTGTCACTGACTATGTGTCTATTTCTGAATGCCTCCCATTCAAGAGCCTCAGAGGAGGGACTCTGATTGGCTGAGGGTGTCACCATCTGTTGTGAAACACTTCTGCCCTGGCAGAGTTCTGTGCCAACCATTTTAGAGATGATTGGCTACATCACAGATAGCGGCTTTATGTCAGATACTGATTCCTGGGGGAGGGATCATACAAAGCCAGTGACTTATATATTAGAAAATCTCCGCCTCTTTGCCCTAAGAGTGGTCCTGTTCAGTGGAACTCTAAACCATACCATTACATACTGCATTAACTCATTTTCCTCAAGACTAGTTATATCCCTTTTTCTCTTTTATTCTCATTTGTAGGCTTTCATAGTTTTCGGTCTTAGGAATTTCATACTCATCACATAATTCATAGCACCTAAAATGATCAAATACATCATTTTTTAATATGAACACTCTTCCTTTTTTTTTTTACTCAAAAAAAATTTTTTTATTAAGGTATCATTGATATACACTCTTATGAAGGTTTCACAAGGAAAGCAATGTGGTTATTACATTCACCCTTATTATCGAGTGCCCCCCATAACCCATTGCAGTTACTGTCCATCAGCATAGTAAGATGCCACAGAATCCCTACTTGTCTTCTCTGTGCTACACTGTCTTCCCTGTGACCCCACACACACCATGTGCACTAATCATGATACCCCACAATCCCCTTTTCCCTCCCTCCCCACCCATCTTCCCCCACCTCTCCCCTTTGGTAACCACTAGTCCCTTCTTGGAGTCTGTGAGTCTGCTGCTATTTTATTCCTTCAGCTTTGCTTTGTTATTATACTCCACAATGAGGGAAATCATTTGGTATTTGTCTTTCTCTGCCTGACTTATTTCAGTGAGCATAATACCCTCTAGCTCCATCGATGTTGTTGCAAATGGTAGGATTTATTTATTTATTATGGCTGAATAGTATTCCATTGTATATATGTACCACATCTTCTTCATTCATCTACTGATGGACACTTAGGTTGCTTCCATATCTTGGCTATTGTAAATAGTGCTGCAATAAACATAGGGGTGCATATGTCTTTTTGAATCTAAGTAGTTGTTTTCTTTGGGTAAATTCCTAGGAGTGGAATTCCCAGGTGAAATGGTATTTCTATTTTTAGTTTTTTGAGGAACCTCCATATTGCTTTCCACAATGGTTGAACTAGTTTACATTCCCACCAGAAGTGTAGGAGGGTTCCCTTTTCCCCACATCCTCGCCAGCATTTGTTGATGAACACTCTTTCTTTACAAAACAATAGCAGTTGAGTCCCTCCCATACCACACATTTCACATATATTCATCTCTCATTTAACTGTCAAACATAAATACAAAGTAGGTATGATAACCTCATTTTGCAAGTGCAGAGTCTTGAAGAGATTGTTTGTTCACAATCATAGAACTAGAATTCAACTCAACTCTGATTACAAATCTAATGCAATTCTATACCCACTGTAGCTTTCACATTTCTTATTCCAGCTTCTCTTATTTATCTTTCCTTTTTTCTCTAATTTCTCCTGAGACCTGGTTGTTTAAGGTTTCGGGAGTTTTTGTGTATTATTTCATTAGGTATATGTAGTTCCGTGGTTAAATAGAAGTTCCTGAGATCTTGACTCAGTTTAACAGCAGTTAACATATATGTTTGTGGTTTCACTTTTATTTCTCAATAAAAATTTTAGTGCAAAAATATTAATTCATTATCTACTTTGCTCCTCTTCTACCTCCATCTTTCACCTACTTCATCTTAACCCCATGGGGACAGCAAATAAATACTTCCAGGAAAAATTCTGTTTAAATCCTGCTGGTGGCATGTACATAATCATTTCCAGCTCTAAATTCAACTAAGCCCTCCCATTACTCCTATTGTCTGCACTTGGGAACTCCTGGATATTTTCCAAGTCCTCATCATTTTTTATCATAATCTCTATGCTACCAGACCTGATTGAGAGGTAATAAGAGGAGGCAAGTCTCACCACAGAAAGATCATTGTAACACTATATGTTGTATCGTCCCTTCAGGGGACAGATGCTATGGTAGAAGGTAGGGAAAGTGAGAGGTGAGAGGTGGGTTCCTGGGTATTCATCGGTTATCGTTCTTTTGAATATCTTCAGAAACGTAATTAAAACTGGCTTAATTGAGGGAGAGGAGGGAGAACAAAAAGGAATTTCATAGCTAATGAAACCAACAACATCATCAGATAGGGCTTGAACCGGAAGTGCTAACACCCAATCTCTCTAACACTGAGCTCTGCTTCTGGCTGTGGAGGCTTTACTTTGAAGCAAAGTATCTCCATGTGTCATAGAGATCTGGGTTTAAATGCTCGGAGGTCTCAGTTCAGAGAAGGGAAAGAACTTCTCTTTCCCAAAATTCAAACAAAAGTCTGCTTCTGATTGGTGCATATCACGTACTTATCAATGAATCAACGGCTGCATTTAGCGGGTTGGGGTACTGTGATGGGCGTAAGCTGGCACTGTTCTGCTTCTCAATTTGCAGCATGTTTAAAAGAGATGCTAAATGCAAAAGAAAAAGAGGGAAAGAATATTATAATCCCCTCTCTTTGAGATTTTAAGTTACGGTGATGTTTCAGGTTGGGCACATGGCCTTTGAACAGAAAGTTCACCATGAGCACAAGAGGATCATACAAGAAACTTCGAGCGTGATATTGGGAATTGTATTCTTTGGGCAGACCCCACAGCAAAATTTGCTAACATTATAGCCAAACATTTATACAGAAAAAGAAACACTAACTCCTATTATGTTAATGTGTGTGCACAATTTAATTAGTAGTTTAAAACCTATCCATGCTGAAGATACTCTACAAGAAGATATGTCAAAGAAATAATCAATCTTCCCAGGTTTTCTTCCGCCTGCTACTTCTATAGCTTTTCTTCTTCCTACCTAATTACAACCCTTAAATAGAATTCGTGCCACATGTCGAATTTACCGAGTATCATAATTCTTCCAAGTGGTAAAGACACCTCAAGACAAATGCTGGGCATAGAAGCCACAGGGCATAAGTCTGCAAAGAAGTAAAAAGCTAACCTTTTCAAACAATAAGGCTTCTCTCTCACTTACCAACTTAACATTTCCCTGTATGGCCCCGGAAGATGACTGGTTAGCCAGAGACGGGTAAGATTCCTCAAGGGAGGAACAACCTAAGACAGGCACAGTCACAGGGGGGCCATCAGGTGAGAAAATGGGGATCAACAGAGGTGAGGCTTAGAACCTCCCCCCTCCTGTTCTGAGAGAAATCTGCTGCATCCGTGGATGTTTTATTGCCCTTGTCTAGCTCGGATTAACACATAGTCTACAGGCACACACCTGATCATCTACATTTGCTCTCTTACAACACTAAACTATGTTTTCTACCTTTTTCTTGTATCTACCTACCACTTCAGCATTTTATTAAAAATAATAATAATAAAGAGAGAAATGTGGTATCCACATATAAATCAAGTATAAAAATCAAATGAATATTCATATTTGAACTGTTTATAGTTCATAATGCATGAACAAAATCGAAAGCTTCTGTGATGACTGCCCTTGTAATGTTCACCATGTAACTTATTCACTATGTAAGAATTTGTTCTCCATGTAAGAACTTGTTCGTTATGCATCAGAAGATTGGAGACTGACGAAAATTAGGTTTGGGGTGGATTAATGATTGTGCATTGAGTATTGACCCCCCTATACAGAATTTTATTGTTGTTAACAACCATTTGATCATAAATATGAGAGATGCCCTCACAAAATATATATATAAACACACTTCCAATTGTAAAATAAATAAGTAACCGGGATGTAATGTATAGCATAAGGAATATAGTCAAAATATTGTAACAACTTGGTATGGTGATAGCTGGTACCTAGAATTATCATGTATATAAATGTTGAATCACTGTGTTGTACACCTGAAACTAATGTAATACTGTGTGTCAACTACCCTTCAATAAAAAATAATTATCCAGAAAAAATAAATAAAGAAAGAAAAAGAAAAAGAAAAAGAAAAAAAAAAGAAAAAGAGACACTAACACCAAATATTACTACACATCACTTAGGGGATGAAATGTAAAACCAAGTGCTGAAAATTTTAGTAGATGTGATGAATAAAATAATGTTAAATAAGGTAATACATGTTAAATATTATTTACTTGTTTTAGATAAAACCTCTGATGTAAGAAAGCCATATAATCCAGACAATTATTTTGACTTTACAGATACCCAAAGTATTTCTATATTTGACCACTTGGAGAATTTTGTCCAGTAGATAATAGGGTTAATAATATGTGTTTTGATGTTATTGTAATGGCTTCAAGTTTGGTGATTCACTAGCAAGACTCACAAGACTAAATAGCTGTTTACTACAGCGATGAATACAGAGCAAAAACAGCAGGAAAGGATGTGCTAGTGGAATGCAGTTAGACCAAGAAGGGTTTCTGAGTCTTTCCTCCTCTGAGGCCACACATGATGTGGTTTCTCTCTGGTGGAGAGCTAGTGACTTGTGTGGAGCATGTATACCCAGGAAAGCCCATTCAAGTCTCAGGGCCTGAGGCTTTTATGGGGTGCCAATCACGTAGGCCTATTCAACTATTCAACCAGCCATGGAAACTGAAACTCAGAACCCTAACAATGAAAATAAGTGCACCTTATCAATCTTGATGTTTATGCAAAGCAACCTGATAAATTGCTACAGCATGATCCATTGCTGTAAACGACAAAATCACCAATCACCAATCTAAAAAACATTTCAAGAGCCACATTTCCAGGGGTTGAACGAGTGTCAGTCATGATCCCAGGTTCCCTTGAAGGCATGCAAAGAGTAAGCAACCAGATCTGTGTTCATTCCGCATATATAGTTTTGAAATGTGAATGAAAAAAAAAAAACAGATATCAGTAGATCTTAAAAAGTTATTAATTTTAGGCTACAATGAAATGGTGTTTATGTAAAAGCACTTTTAACAAACACACATTTGAAAATTTTATCTAAAACACAATGAGAAAATCAACACAAAAACTCAATAGTGACAGTATGGGGTAAACTTTTAGAAATTTCTGATGCATTAATGGATTCTAGAATATAAGAAAAAGTATACTTTTGAAAAAATGAATGTTACTAGATTTATTTTATCTATATTAAATAGACATGACAACTTAAGTGAAATTAGTGTTTCCCTTAGACAAAATTCAGCATAATAGCCTTTAAACCCATCAAAGTCGCTAAGTCTTTGAAGAGAAACAAATAAATTGGTGTTTATGAAAGATATATAATTGATACTAAATAAATGACACAGTGCTTAGATATTAATGTCAACTTTTCTACATAGAAAACACTAGAAATATTAAGGAGATTATCTCAACTGTAAATCAAAAGTTCTGCCCCATCTATGAGCCGAAGCTAAATTTCAAAATCAACTCTTTTCTGTGCTGGATATAACGGCACTATTTTTGTAAAAAAGGGTCTCTATATAAAAAGGATCTTATGGCTTGTTCAAAGCTACATGACTAAAGTAACTTGAAAAACTAGTATAACTATGGAAACATTTCCAGTTTAAGTGGAATACTGATCATGTTAAGGAAAGTGATATACTGATGGGCAGCAATGTATAAGTTTTTTTCCTAAAATCTATTTTAAGTGCCATTGTAATAAAATAAAATTATTTTTGAGTATATTCATTATATAGCATTTTATAATTTTACAGCATACAACATATTGATTTGATACATTTATATTGCTTAATACAGAAGAATTTTGAGGGCTAATTTCTTGGATGCATTTCTGGGAACTTCATTTTACTATTAGAAAATATGTGTAACTTGGCCAAAACTGGCCAGCAGTGGAGAATGTGGCTCCTCAAAATTAAAATTTATAAAAAATGACATAATGTCTACTATGTCACATGAATGTTCAATCTAGTAACCATTCCTGGAAGAAAAAAATATTGGCACAAGTAAATGTTGAAACTATCAAAAGGATAGTCTATGAAAAGACCATATGTAAAAATTTTATTAAAAAATCATTAAATTTTAGTGACTTTGAGTCCCTCATTATTGCAAATAAAATTCAGATTTTATCTTAATTGCGTTTATGTCCATAAAATACACAAAATGATTTCACATTTTTTGGTAATTGTTATGATCCCTTCCTCCAACCTCGCATTTGCACCCCCTATTATTATCATCCTTTCCTACACCCTCCCATCCCCACCCCACGCCCATATCCATGACTCCAACTTAATTCTTTGATGAGTCTAATTTCCCAAACAAAACAGAGTGAGATTTTCTTCAGCAGAATTCTTAGAAAATAAAGCAGCTCAAGAATTGTTTTGTGTTTGTTGAGGGCTAGGAGGCAGTACAGAAGAATACATCTCCTAGAAATCAGAGCTTTGACTTTCTCCAAAATGGGGCAATTGTGGTAAAAAAGTATTGGTGCTTTTTATTCTGGCATAAAAAGCACTACAGATTATGCTGTAACAAAAACACTTAGCTCCTCACCCTACCAAAATGCTACCAAAACATCAAAAAAGAGCAGAATATGGTAAATGAAGAAGGGTGCCATCAATGGAACTAAAATTTTGAGGAATTCCTTAAAGATAGAAATCAGATGGGCTTATATTGACGAAGCACTTAGTGAAGAGAAGCCACAAACCTAAACTGATGGAGCTGTGAAAGAGGGTGTTCACAGAGATTGGAGCTGTTTTTCCTAACAGCGCCCTGGGGGAACCAGTTGTTCCCAGCCTCTATGGACAGGTTTAAGCACGGCCAAGGTCATGAAAGAACCCAGCACTGTGTAGTCACCTCCATCCACATCCCACAACCCTGAGAGACTGAATATACAAACAGACATTGACCAGATCGTATTTAAAAATAGAACTCTGACCCACGATCTGCAAAACCTGACCAGGAAACTGACCCCCTTACCTACAGAACTAACTCAGAAAGCCAGCTTGCTAGAGGTCAGACTCTGAGGGATTCTGACTATCTCCAGTAACAGTCCAGGAAACTAAATAGTAACTTCATACCAATTGGCCCCAGATGGTTAGGACTTGGGTAATAATTGACCACAACCCTAGTTTTTGTCCCTGCCTCCAACTTAGGACCAAACATACAAAGTCAAATGTGCACCCCCAACCAATGACATGGATGCCCCCATTAGCCCACCTGTAGCTTCCCCAGACCAAGAACCCCCAATTAGGGTGTACCGGAAGCCTTTCAATTTTTCTATTATCAAGCTTCCCCATTCCTCTGCCTTAAGTCTCTGCCAAAGCACAGGTGATGGTGGCTGACTCACTTGTAGCTTTGAATCAATTTTTCTTTTCTAATTTGGTTGATTTTTGTTTTTTTCTACAATTCAAAAGCAGCTCTCCACAATTAAGCAGGTGCCTGCTTCTTGGGGAACCAAGAATAAAAATGAAGACCGCTCCATCCTATAGTGGATTGCAGTGAAGCCTCCACTTCAAAGAAGCCTTTCTTTGGCAACTGAGGGCTTCATCTTGCCTGCTTACTAACCACAAGGGCATCGTGAAGGTGCTTCTGGCTGTCTGCCCAGCCTGTCCAAGCAACTGAAGACTATTCCATGTTTTGCAATTTCCCTTTAAATACTTCAGCTTGGACAGTGTGATATATGTTTGAAGTATGAACACTTGAGGATAGGTTACAGTACTTGACATTTCAAGTGTATTTTCCCTAATCAAGAATACACACTTCAGAAGTGGTTAGTTAGCATCTGAGGCACTCTGATCAGGAGACATCATTCCAGAGGCTACTATTATAAGCTTCAACTATTTCCATCTGCACTATAAGGATTGTTCATCAGCATAAGAGTTGTTAGAATTAATTTTGTACTGTTAAAATGAATGGTGCTCAAGTTATGTGATCTACTGAGAAATATTGTCCAGGACCCTGTGTCCTTGCATGGGCTAGTGTGTAAGAATCTGATGAGCACAGCTGTACCCTTTGAAGTTCTTATTCCAGGGCTCCAGATAGTAAGACCTGGTCACACCACTTCCCACAATCACCTGCTCTGACTAGATTGGCTTAATCTTGCTGCCAGAATATGGTCACAGCCAGTGAACCTTTGGTTCATTGTGGTCAGTGAGCTTTTAAAAACAGCACAGTTGCTATTATGCCAACTTGCTAATAAGCTGTTCATGTGGCATCATTCAACCTGAGTCTTGCTCTCATAGTAATACACACTGATAGTAAGACTGTGTAGTGAGCCCTCTGTGTTTTTTCCATATACAACAATAGTATACAGCAGTAATAGTACAACTCCTTTTGGGTATCCGGACTCAATTCCAACGTGTGTGTGGCAGGGAGGGGGTCTTCCCACACACAACACCAAGCAATTCTTGAACACCAGCCGGGTGTCCAAGAACTCAACTCAGTTGTGATGCTGTCTGCCCAGAGACAGCAAGATCCCCCAGGTTAAGGGCTACATCCTACAAGGTTCCCTCCACCCCTGACTCCAGATGCCAGTCACAAACCCCAGGCTGTTACCTGCACTTCTGACTTATCAGCTACAGATTGGAGGTTCCCACCACCTCCCCCTTAGGTTTGATTAATTTGCTAGAGTGGCTCACAGAATTCAGGAAAACACTTATGTTTACCAGTTTAATAAAGGACTCTGTAAAGGATACAAGTTAACAGCTAGATGAAGAGATCCATAGGACAAGATCACAAATAAAGGAGCTTCTATCCTTATGGAGCTTGGGGCCTGGCTCCGTGGCACGTGGACGTATTCTGGTTCCCCAAGTATGGAAGCTGTCTCCACCAGAGAAGCAGAATCCAAGAGAGCAATATGCTTTTCTCAGGAGGTTTTATGAGGGCTTCATTGCATAGTCATAACTGACTAAATCATGGCCACTGGCTGAGTCGACCTCCAGCCCCCTCCCTTGGGTGGGGTCCATGAGTCTCTCACTAACATGACAAGACACCCATTTCATCTTTAAGTCTTTGAAGTGTTTTCAGAAACTGTGCATGAAGACCAAATTGCACCTGGGAAATATATATTTGGTTATCTGAATGACCAAATATGTATTTCTTATAACTCATTGTATTGCAGCCTCCAACTATCTCCTACCACTAGTCCCTAGAGACTCCTAACATGTCCCAAAAAAAACCCACCAAAGGGGAAGATTCATTTAGACTAGTTTAAATCAAGGCAAAAGGCTTGTTTTGGAAACAAATCTATACAATATGAGAAAATCCCTGCCATTTATCAATATTGATCAACAATTTTTTTAATTTATGAAAATGAATAGATAACCAAGGTCATCAGGCAGTTGAAGAAAATGCAAGGATTCTTTTAGCATTATTGTGAGAATTAAATCAGACAATATGCATTAAATGCTTAAGGTAGTATCTGTCACTTGGTAAGTGGTAATTATTACTTTTAATAGTTAAAAGTCATGTGTGGAAAAGAGACTATTTTCATTTACTCAATAATTTCCATACAAATTCAACAAATTTTTTAAAATTCCTCCTATATGGTAATCCCAAGAGGTATAGCAGGGAACCACAAAAAAGACCCAGACTTGCAGAAGTACAGATCTTAGGGTGGAAACACACTACCAACAAATAAGTATATGATAGCAGGGAGTGATCTGTGCTCCCAGTTAACAAAGTGCTGGTTTAGGGACGGAGAGTAAGGGGACAGGGATGAGGAAGGGAGTGGTTGCTTCAATTAGCATGTTTTGGGGAGGCCACGCTGTTGGAGTTGCATTTGAGCAGGGGCTGTGAACGATTTGAGATAACGTGCCATTGCAACATCAAGAGAAGAGTATAACAGGTGGATAAGTCTCTGAGTGGGAAATGCTCTCAGAATGTCTGGGAAGAGCTGTAAGACTTGTGAGGCCTTGGCATAGTGTGGGAGGAGCCTGGAAGGGAGTGAGTGAAGTCACCCCTGGCCAATTCCTGGAGGGCCTGGAGGCCATGGTAAGGAGTTTGGGTTGTATCCTCAATACTATGGGAGGACACTGAAGCGTTAGAAGAGAGAAGGGCCTGAATCTGGTTTACATTTTTAAAGGGTCAATTTGAAGACTTTTCAGTAGTCCAGGGAGAAAAGATGGTGGCTTAATCTAGGGTGTTAGCTATGAAGAGGTTAAAGAAGGTCAGATTAAGGATGTCTTTTTAAGGTACAGCTGATGAGGGGTCTATGGGCTGGATTTGAGAAGCAGGAGAAAAAGAGAAATTAAAGGTGTCTCTCAGGTTGTAGACCTGAGCAGTGAGATGCAAGGCAGCATCATTTCTGAAGGTGGGATGAGGACCAAGTGGAACTGCTTGGGATTGCACAGCAGGACGTGTGGCAATCCAAACAGCAGATTTGGATGGATGCAGGAGTGCTCTGCAACGAGTAGTGGAGTCTTCATACAGGATAAATGACCATTCAGCTTCAACAAGACTAAGATTCAGGAAAGGAAACAGTATGGAAGTCAAACGACTGGAGAATTGGATCCTAACAGGACTGAGGCAGAAACATCTCACAGCAGATGTACCAAGTCTCTGGCGAGGAGGACTCCCTTAAATAATGGGTTATTATTTAAACTACACTGTGTGTTAATTACGGTTTATAAAACATGTATGTGGCAGGGTCACAGATTTTAACATGGAAGCATCCCAACCCTCTTCCCCATGACCTTCGAGGACTCTGAAGGAGCTGCTGTACTCCTGGGCTGGTTTTGGAAATTGATCAGGGTAGTCAATGAAGAGATTTGGCAGAAGTTGAGATAAGAAAGGTGAATTTACACTGGAAAGAGCATGTGTCTTCAGAATAAATCATAAAATGAAGGAAAGGGACAAAATGGTGGACAGGGGAAGGGGAGCCGTGTGGGAATGTCACTGTAGCTCCCGATGACTTTCCAATCTGAGATTGCACATAATACTCAGTTGTTTGTCTGCAGTAATATCCATTTTCTAGAAGCTGTTATTAGAAAGAATATGCTACATTTCCAAAAGCACTACTCATTTTTATTTGTTTGTAGTTATCTTTTTCAAATTTTGTCACCGTAATAAATTGGGTTTATAGTAAAATGTGAAAAATCAAAATAAAATGACTGCTTACAAGAAAAAGAGGTTGTAACCTGCAATTACTCTTAAGTAAAGATATTTTAAGACATTAAACAATTTCAAGAGATGGACATAAAAACTTCACTAAACTTTTAGACTTCCCATTATGCTCTGCTATTGTAAGGTTATTGAAACAGAGAAATATCTTGGAAATTAGGGATGTTCCATAAACCCATGCCTGTATAGTCAATTAAGATGTGACAAATGAGGCAATAATACATAATGTGGGAAAGAGAGTCTTTTCAATAAATGATGCTGGGAAAACTGGACAACTATGTGCAAGCGAATGAAATTGAATCACTGTCTTACATCACACAAAATAAAATCGAAATAGATTAAAGACCTAAATACAAGACATGAAGCCATAAAACTCCTAGAAGAAAACAGGCAATAAACTCTTGAACATTATTAATATTAGTAATTTTTTTCTGGATACATCTCCTCAGGCAAGGGAAACAAAAGCAAAAATAAACAAGTGGGACTACTTCAAACTAATAGGCTTCTGCACAGCAAGGGACGTCATCAGCAAAACCCTACTGTATGGGACAATATATTTGCAAAGAGTATATCCAACAAGGGGCTAATATCCAAAGTATGTAAAGAGCTCATACAATTCAACACCAAAAACCAAATAATCTGCTTTAAAAATTGGCAGAGGATCAGAATAGACATTTTTCCCAAAAAAGACATTACAGATGGCCAACAGGCACATGAAAAGGTGCTCAACATCACTAATTATCAGGGAAAGGCAAGTCAAAACCACAATACCACCTCACATCAGTCAGAATGGGTAATACCAACAAGACAAGAAATAAGTTTTGGCAAGGATATGGAGAAAAGGCAACCCTCATACACTGCTTGTGGGTTTACAAATTGGTGCAGCCACTATGGAAAGCAGTATGGAAGTTTCTCAAACAATGAGAAATAGAAATGCCATATGACCCAGCAATTCCACTTCTGAGAACTTACCTGAAGAAAACAAAATCACTAAACTATGTGCATTCTTATATGTACTTCAGCATTCTTTACAATAGCCAAGACATGGAAACAACCTAGGGGTCCATCAATAGATGAATGGATAAAGAGGATGTGGTACATGTGCACAATGGAATATTACTCAGCCATAAAAAGAAAGAAATCCTGCCATTTGTGACAACACGGATGGATCTAAAGGGTATCAAGTGAAATAAGTCATTTAGAGAAAGATATGATTTCACTTACATGTGGATTCTAAAAACAAAACTCATACACATAAACTGAATAATGATAAAGATTCATAAACATGAAATAGACTCATAAACACAGAGAACAGACCAGTGGTTGCCATAAGGGAGGGGAGTCAGGGGATGGATGAAATAGGAATAGGGTGCAAAAAAATTGGTGAGAATGTTTGATTTGTGCATTTTATTGTATGTACCTGAATATAAAACAAAATTATAAATAAGTAGAAATATATGTATTTAAAAAATAAACACCTAGCAAGAATGTAGGTTAAAAAAGAAAAAGGAATATTCCTAGAAAATAAATGAGAAGGTTTTGTTCAGGTTTGCCTTGAGAAGGAAAAGATAATACAAACTAATACCCACTGAGCACCTATTCATAGCACCAGACATTGTTCTAAATCCATCCATTTCATGGGTGAGAAACCCAGAGACCTTAAGTAACTTGCTAAGGCCACAAATGGGAAGGAATGCAGCCAATTTTCTTAGTCACTACACCAAATTGTGGAATTCCTTCAAAAGCAAAAAGAAACCCTCTTCTTTCATGCCAAGTTGAGTAAAATTCACAAAACAAACCAAGCAAAGCCCTTGCCATTTGTCAACCAAAATTTCATTTTGTAAGATACTGTAGTAACGTTACCAATAGAGGGCAATATTGGCTTGGAAAAGTTTGACCAGCACACTAGGAAGGATCCACACAAAAAATTCTTCTGGCCCTTAAGCAATAAGCAGCAATTTATGACTTTTTCAAAGAGGATTCTTGCTTTTGTTTACAGAGTGACGCTATTGCTTTATTATTTTATGATTTCTCTCTAACCCTCATCATTCAATTTAGACTTGGAGAAAGGAAAATTCTAGAAAATTTAAAATCACAAGATTTCTGGAGTTAACACTGTTGTTGGACTCACTTTATCTGAGAACAGTACATGCGTGAAAATAGAAATTAAGTATGTTTTCACGTTACTTCAAAAACTTAAAACATTATGTTTATCTTATTTATTGAAAAGAGAAGCAAAACATGTTTTCTCCCCACCAGGGCTCAATACTATAAAATCATAGGATTTAAAAGCTCGAAGGTAATTAAACTTTAAATCCTTTCATTATATTGCAGATTTACTGAAGTGAAGCATCATAAAATAAGATAAACGAGGTCATTTAATAGAAAAATCTCTTAAATCTTGCCTTATGTGATGTAAATTCTGTTTGTAGATATTTACTTGATTTTTCCCAAGCTACTTGATTTTATTGTTCGGCCTATGCTTTCCAGTATTACTAAGATCAGTTTCTAATGAACACATGTCAACCTTGCCATAAATGCTGAATATTTCTGGGAGTGGCTGGGTCAAAATTAACGGAAATTTCTCTAAGCAGCTTTGTTTTAGGGCTTAAATACTAATTTAGATGGGATTATCTGTTTTTAATGTCCATCACAGTTTTTAAAATCATGAACAAGTTTAGACTGGGAATGTCTCCTTAGACTTAGGAGTAATTTCTTTTTATAGCTGATTATACTTATTTACAGGTCAATCATTCTGTGGTATTCATCACCTATGTTGGTATACCAAGTGATAAACTTGAGTGGTGACTTACCAGTTTCTAATACAGATAATGTGAACCAGTTATTCATCTTCTGAAGTGAATAGCAGAGAACTTAGATCCTAGTATGACTTAATTTGTCTATCTGCTCATTTATTTCATTCATTCAAAACTAACCAGCTCAATGCTAGGCCTACCAGATTGAAGAAAGCTGTTCAAGTCATACCATCAAGGAGCTTGCAATCAGAATGGCTTATAATAAAAGCTAATATTTAAGTTAACTGAAAGATACACTTGCTGTTTAATTGGCATTATACTGACTGCTTTTAGCAATACTCTAATCTTCACAATAAACTTAGAATGTTGATACTAATTTGTACCATTTAAATAGTAAATTGGCTTGATACCTGAATGGATTATTTTAACCTTGGAAATGAGTATGGAATTCCTTTCTTCATTGCTAAGAAATGCCAGTTGAATAACGACGGATGTCTGATCGGTTTGGATCAAACTGATTTTATCTATGAAAGAAAATGTATTGAACAACTACTATGTGCTGATCTACACTATAAATTTGTTAAGAATGTGAAATTAGTCTCTGCTCATAAGGAACACATCCTATGGTTTATATCACTGCATTCATTTTTATTCCCTAATTTAAAATAGCATCTTCTGAGGAAGCTCTAACCGATCTCTCCCTGCTTCTTATTAAAATTCTTAGGAAAAGGGAAATATAGGAAAGAAAATGTAGGAATATATCAAAGTCTGCAATGCTGAAAATTAAGACTCTAAGAGAAATTTTCCTAAACTCCAGTGGAAATGCCTAGCCTGTACTAGAACACAGGGAACTGAACAACCCTAATACTATCCAAACCACCTGCCCCTGGCCCATAAGTACAAGGCCTAAACTAAAAAGAAAACCAAGACTCTTTCCTTCTCCTCTGTGGCTGCCTCCCTTTCAGACTGCCCAGTTGCCACTCCCACCTCTATCTTTCATTTCCATGCTCCTTTTAGCCTTTCTTCTTATATCCATTTAGGACCTGCAACTTGAGGGAAACAACTGGACACAAAGGAATGCACTGAATCTGGGGATATGTCATTTCCATAACTAAAGTGCTGTAGACAGAGTGCCAGCTCTGGAGGAGTCATTTCTCATATTCTCATTGGGTTCAGTGTCAGATGACTGGTCGAGGGGTAGAATATATTCCCATCTGTTCCACAGAACAAAGCTAAATGAATGTAATTTGTTACCTTCTAGAATCTGGGCTTAGGAGTTGAGTATACAACTCTATTAAACAGTTACATATCTATAGAGAAAATTTAGCTGGAACCCAATTGTCAGAAAGTGAAGCCAAGGGCAACTCTTCATCCAATTTGGCAAATTCTAGATCTGGAGAGTTACTCTATTGTCGGACTATGAATATGCAAGTGAACAGAAAAGAAAACATGTGTATCCATTAGATGGGAGGACACAATTATTGCATAACAAACACCACAAAATAGCAGTGATATGCAACAATAAATTTTTATTCTCATGGATCTGTGGATCAGTTTGGGATTGGCTGATCTGGGCTGGACTCAATTGAGTATACACCTCCATAGAGCTGAATATTTTCTTGGCAATAATCTAATCTAATTTATACCCAAACAAAAAATATAGAGAGTTTGAAGATGTATTACAGAACAAGAGAAGAGACTCATGCTATTGAAGACACAGAAAAAAAAGAGGAAACCTCTAAAAATGATTTAATATAGAACCCAGAAGAAAAATAGAGAGAACTCTGAAATTTCAAAAAGATTCAAAATGGCGTGGTCTATATGAAATAAGACCAGATAGTTATGAAGAGAGAAAGGACTGAAATCAGTATTTTTTAAGTATGCTAAGACAAGGAAAGTAGACAGTGAAACATTTTTAAATGATCTCAACAATGCAGAAACAATTAAAAGTTTGAAGCAATAAACTTTAGAAGCAGTAAAGAGCAGACTTGATTTGGATAAAACTCAACCAGTAATCTGGAGAAGCCTTTTTATAATGAAGAGAAGGAAGTAGAAAACAGACATTCCTGATATGAAGTTAAGGGTTCCTGAAAACAAAAAACAAAAAAAACTCAAGCATTGAAACAAGCAGTAATTATACACATTATTGAAAAAGAAAGTTTCCTGAGTTGCGTTAATGCCCTTCAGCCAAAGGCCACCAGCAAGACCCTTGCAGTTAAACAAGGTTGGTTATATTGGCTTGTTGCAGCGAGGGAGTGCACGCACCATGGGAATGTGGGGAAAGGAACTGAGAAAAAACACAGGATTAGGGATTCTGTTAGGTGATTTTGAGGGGAGTTCAAGGAAGTAAGGTTTTGCTCTGGCGTTGATGCTGTCAGAAAAGAAGTGTGTTTATTTATTATTGTGTACTTGTAAGTTTCCTAGGGCTGCCATGACAAAATCCTACAGACTGGGTGGCTTAAACAACAAATGTATTTGTCTCAGTGTTTGGGAGACTAGAAGTCCAAGAGTGTGGTGTTGGCAGGGCCACGCTCCCTCTGGAGGCACCAGGGCAGGCCCTCTCCCCACCTCTCTCCTGGCTCCTAGGTAGTTCTTGGCCCGTGGCAAGAGGATACCAGTCTTCCCATGGCATTCCCCCTGTGTGTGTGTCTGTCCCTTTGACCCCTCCCTATTAGGACACCAATCACATTGGATTAGGGGCGCACCCTACTTCAGCATGATTCCACCTCCATTTAACTATTTCCACAAGCAATGACCCCATTTCCAAACAAGGTCACATTCTGAAGAACTAGGGGCTAGGACTTCGATTTATAGACGGGAGGAGGACACAATTCAATCCGTAACAAGTAGCCCAGTGAATCTTACCTAGAAAGAGAGAACAGAAAGAGGCTAACACTGTAATGGTAAAGAAGCAACAGTCAAAATACCTCAATAAAAAAAGAAGAAGCAACAGTCCCTTTTCCCGGACAGGCTAGGGGGATGTTTGGTCATTTTTGTGGCTTGGAGAGGGTTTACGTTTTTCTCTGAGCTCAGGCATGATTACTTTTGTCCTGGTCATTTTTTTCCTGATCATTATTTTTGTCCTGATCCATTGCTGTCACAGTCTTGTCTGATGTTGATGCGCTGTGAAACTGTTTTTGTTCAGCAGGAAAGAACAAAATTTAACCACCAGCGCCAGCTGTGAGTGCTAGCAAAATCAAGGCCTAACTGACAGTTTCAGGCCAGTTCCCTGCAACCAGGAGCTGCTGTTGTCATTCTCAGTCTGCCATTCTAATCAGGGGCGAATGAAATTAGGGCACAGGACATTAACCTATGATTTCCAAATCTTTAGTATGGATAGAATTTTGCTGGATAGGAGGTTTTCCTGAGAACATAGCCTTTATTTCTATATTTGAACCATTTAAGATTTCAAATTTAGCTCTTACATAACTCTCCTTTGAGCGGTGTGGAGTTCTTTTTCATCCCTTCCCTAAAACACCAGATTTATCCTAGTTGAAGAATTGCCAGTAGAAAGGCAAACTAGGAAATGTACTTTCAAAATATATGAAGTAGCAGTCCCTGTGTTCTATATATAGAGAGAAAGGCTGTGGAAAGTCAAGGGCAGTGTCCCTTGGATAGATGGAGCTTTCAAAAGTTCCATATATTTTTGTATCACTAAAGAAGGTCTGAATTACTGTGACAGTAAAAATTGTTTCTCTCTAGGGTTTCAGCAAGGGTGAACAGTTAACGCTGAGCTTGGTCAGTGCTGAGCGACTTTTAAATCAAAGTTGTACAAAGCTCCAGATTCATCAATAGCCAAAGGATGTATAAATCTATTATAAATCAGGATTGGGGAAATGAGTTTTATTTTATTACTAAGAGCTGAATCAGCTGTCTCATCAGGTTTCAGCTATGGACTGGACAAAAATATAATTTCTGACAGAAATTCTCTGGCTTGACCAGGAGATTTTTCAGTATGGGACATTTCATGAACCATGGCCAAGTTCAGAATTAAAGGACATTCATAATCAAGACACGGTTTCTAGAGTAAATTTCATTGTTTCCTGAAGTCGTACTTAGTATTCCTTTAAAGTATGTAACTAGGGCAACTTTCATTAAACAATTAAAGTCAGTTCCCAGCCTTCTTCGCTTACTTTGTATTCCTTTCACTTTGTTGCTCGGTAAGGACAGGTTTCACTTGGGTCAGACAGAAAGTAATGGCTTGTCTATTTAATTCCACCCCCGTCCTCCACTCCCTCCTCCTCACCCCACTAAGGAGGTTTTATGAAACAGTTTAAAGAAGCCAAACTGCTTTTTAATGTTCTAAAAATATCCTTCTATGGCTAAGAATTTAAATTCCAAAAAAAAACCAAGATTCTGCAGAATCCTAACTTTTCTTTTTATTAAAGTATCATTGATATACACTTTTATGAAGGTTTCACATGAAAAACAATGTGGTTACTACATTCACCCCTATTATCGGGTTCCCCCCACCCCATTGCAGTCACTGTCCGTCAGTGTAGTAAGATGCCACAGAGTCCCTATTTGCCTTCTCTGTGCTACATTGTCTTCCCCATGCAGAATCCTAACTTTTGAACTCCCTTCTCTTCTGGGCAAACCTTTAACTTCTTTCTTTAATTTATTAATTATTTAATTTTAAAAGTGAGTTGTAATTGACGTACAACATTGTATTAGTTTCAGAGGTTGAGCCTTTAGCCTCTCATCAGCAGTTGTTATAGGGGCCCATAATACACCTTCCTTTTGCCATTGTTCTGAGTCAAAATAATAGAAATAGTTAATATTCTGCAGTAAAAGTTTTAAAATCGTAAGACAACCTAAACCTTAACATAAGCAGTTTTGTCCTTGGGTGTGTTTGGGACAACCTCAGCACTGAAGGAGCATGATGTCGTGGAAAGAACACATTCTTGGTTCAAATTAGGCTTGCATCCTTTACAAGCTCTGTGGTTTTAGATAATTTTTCAGATGCTCAGTTTCCTCTTCTGTTAAGTGGGGATAAAAAGATAGCTTGTGAAGATGCAATGAGATAGCAGATGCCAGCCAGAAAATATTAAATATTGGTTTTCTGCTTTTCTTTTTCTTCTTCCTTATCTAAGTGTAGATTAGTTATACTAATCCTATAACAGAAAACACATATACAGTGCTCATTGCACTAGGCACTGTGAAATATGTGCATATTTCAGTTGGTGGTCAAAGATCACATAAAGGAAAGGAAGGGAAAGGCCCCTTAATTCTCCCTTTTATCTCTCCCTTTCTGCTCTTTCCATGTGCTCCCTCTGGGTCCCCAGCTTTTTGCCTTAGCTTTCCTAGGTTCTCACTCCTTTCCCTTTTGGCCTGAGCTGCCTCCTATTCTGTCTCAGTGTGGGTCCTGCCCCGCCCAGGCATTCTTGGCCCTCAACTCATCCTTCAGTGAAGTGGTTCTTAAATCTTTGGACATCATGGACCAACACACTTTTTTTGTAATAGTGTGGACCATAATAAAGCTGTCCAGATGTTTTCTTTCAAATGAGGATTTTTTTTGAAAAAGTAACTACTATTATTATAATTCTTGTTTTTTCAAGAATATTTTAATACCAAAAAATAATTGGAAGAACAGAATCTCAGAATAAAAGAAAGTCATTTACATCATGAAGCTTTACTTTCATGACAAATTCTTTGGAAAGTTTTTATTTTTCTAGTTTTGTTTCAGGGTAGTCGGAATTTGGGTCCAGAGGCCGGCTTTAAAAATTACTTTCTGCTTTGCTCTCTCTCCTCCTCCACCTTTTCCTCTTCCTCCTTCTCCCTGCCCCCACTTTATCAAAATATACTTGCCTCGTGCAATGCTTCTTGAAAGCCTGCCTAGTAACAGGAGTTAATTTAAAAAGCCAAATTTTTGGTGGTAAATAACTAAAGGTGTACATAAGCATGAGCAATTTTTTTCTGGACACATCTCTCTGGGAAAGGGAAACAAAAGTAAAAATAAACAAGGGAGGCAACATCAAACTAAAAAGCTTCTGTACAGCAAAGAACACCATCAACAAAATGAAAAAACAACCTACATTATGGGAGAATATATTCATAAACAATTTATCTGAGAAGAGGTTAACATCCAAAATATATAGAGAACTCATTTGACTAAACACCAAAAGCAAACAACCTGTTTTAAAAATGGTCAGAGAATGTGAATAGACATTTTTCCAAAGAAATACAAATGGCCAATAGGCACATGAAAAGATGCTCCACAGCGCTGATCATCAGGGAAATGCAAATCAAAATCAAAGTGAGATATCACCTCACACCAGTCAGAATGTGGTCACTATCAAAAGGACAAGAAATAACAAGTGTTGGTAAGAGTGTGGAGAAAAGGAATCCTCCTACAGTGTTGGTGAGAATGTGAACTGGTGCAGCCACTGTGGAGAGCAGTATGGAGGTTCCTCAAAAAACTAAAAATAGAAATATCATATGATCCAGTAACTCTGCTTCTAGGCATTTACCCAAAGAAAATGTCTCTAATTCTAAAAGATATATGCCCCCCTATTTTTATCACCACATTATTTACAATAGCTAAGATATAGAAGCCACCAAAGTGTCTGTCAGTATATGAATGGATAAAGAAGATGTGGTACATATACACAATGGAATATTATTCAGCCATAAAAAAGGAAAGAAATCCTGTCATTTGCGACAACATGGATGGACCTGGAGGGTATTATGCTAAATGAAATAAGCCAGGCAGAGAAAGACAAATATATATGATTTTGGTTATATGTAGAACTAAAAAAAACCAAAATGAACGAAATAACAGTAGACTCATAGACACTGATAGTTACTATGGGGGAGGAGTTGGGATGGGTGAGTGAAATAGATGAAGCAGATAAAGATGCACAAAATCCCAATCAGAATATAGATTCGTCACAGGAGTGAAAGTACAGCACAGGGAATATAGTCAATAGTTCTGTAACGTCTTTCTATGTTGACAGATAATAACTATACAAGTTCAGGTGAGGATTTAATAATGTTGAATCACTATGTTGTACATTTAAAACAAATATAATATTGTATATCAACTATTCTTCAAGAAAAAAATAGAATAAAAAAGAAATAAATAACTAAAGATGTTACCATTTCTCTAAAATTTTTTCTGTCTCCTTATTGGCTCAAATAATATCTTAAAGGCTGCTGTAACTCAAAATTTCAGAGGTAGGATAGGATTGGTTTGATTTGTAAAATTCAAAGATGTCCTGAAAAACCCAGCATCTCTCCTGTTCTTATTCTAACTATGTAAATCTGGCTGCACTTCGCATCCAGGGGACTGTGTCAAAAGATATTTGGGAGACCTGTTTCTTCATCCATATCCAGACAGAAAGCCCATCCACAGTTGCAGTTACAGTTATACTTTGGTGCTGGCCTTCCTGGTAGCAGATTTGTTTTGAAAGTCTTATGGAGTCAGACATATCTTTCAACAGACAACTACCTGGATCACCAGAAGGCCCACTTTGAAAGGGAACATCAGGAATTGGTTATTTTATAACTGGCCAGAGTCCAATCCACATAAAAGCCAGCATACAGTTAATGAGCTCCAGTGATGAATCCTCAGTGGTGCATGAGGGAAAGGAAGAGTTTAATTTTATGTTATCTTTCATCTCCCTTATCAATGCTGAATTTTAAACCAATCTACCAAAAATGCCTATGATTTAAATTGCAAGTGTAATTTTTAAAAGGTGAAAATAAATTTTTAGAGTTATTATTTGCATTTTACTCTTAATTCTGTAGGAGACCTGATGAATGAGAGTTGTTTCTTCTCCTTTCACATTCAAAGAAACTAGATTCTGACAACAAGCCTCATGGCTTTATGGACATTTTTATTGCAGAACAGAAGGTGGAAGACACTCAGAATAAGCCCTTCCCTGCACCACCAACCCTTTTGTTCTGAGAGTCTGGCCCACTGGGGGAGCTGACGTTGTGGGTGGGAGCCAGGACTGGCCAGACAAGGACACAGAGTGTTCGTTCCAGAGCCTGAGGAGGCATAGTAGTTTGGAGTTCATGATGGGATGTGGGCCCTTGTGCCCCAAGAGGACATGAGACCTCCCGTATGAAGTGGCTCATACTGCTAGAACGGAATACTGATGTCAAAGGGAGTGAACTTATTCCTGAAGTTTCCTCCCATGTGGAGAAACTTTCAGAGGCCACTGCTCTACTGAAGGAGTCGGGGCAAAGAACCAGGCCTGCACACCCCAGGTCTTCTGTGTTTTTCCTGCTCCACTCTGCTGTTGATGTTTCAGATTCTGCCGCAGTGGAGAAGGACCACAGTTGCTCAGAACAGCTTCAGCTCAGTGGGTGGAGCAGTTCAGCTGGGTCGGTAAGCCAGCTGCGCTCCAGAGTTTAGTGTTAGCAAACCATTCGGCCATTCTCCCCAGCATAGCCTTATTAGTATCTAAAGCGGTATTTTGATCCCCATCTGCACTATTCCTGCATCTCTCTCTCTCAGTTAGTCCTGAACTCAAGCAGGAGAAAAAAGGGGGTGCTTAGTTGTATAGGCAATAACTAAGAATCATGGACCTCCTGTCCACTTGGAATAGCCATTCAGCAAACATTAACAGACTGCCTACAATGAGCTAGGCAGTTCTTAATGTGGCAGATGGGTGTTTCAACTATGGCGTTGACATTGTGAAGACGATAAACCTTTTCTATGTTTGGGGCACCATATATGAGTCATCAGATACTTAATGACACCCCAAAACATGATGGATATATTTAATTTGAGTCAATATTATCCTTTTCACAGGTAAGTACTATAGATCACTTTCATGACTGCTGTTAATAATTTGAATTTATATTTGAAAGGGTAGCTTTTATCGAGAGATCTGGAAGGTAAGGTAGGAAGGGAAAAGACAGGGCTTTGCCTCAAACTATTTAGCAATTATATGGACAGAGGAAAAGGTCATCTTTTTGCACAAAGCTACTCTATTATTTGGGGAAAAAATCCTAACCTCAAGTAAATTAGGTTCAAAGAGAGGAAGGTTGAACATTAAAGTAACAGAGTAAAAAGCTACACTGTTCTCTCCATATAAAAATTGCTAGAGTTTTTGTACAGAGAAATAAATCCAAACATGTTAATTCAACGGCTGTCAGATTTATTGAAATTTCTAAACAGCTGGCTGGGCCAAACATCATCTTTCTGAGGAGTCAATCTTACTTAATATGACAGAATAACAACAAATAAATTACCTTCCTGAAGACCTTTGAAAGAAAACATTGCAATCCCTACACCTTGCTCATTTCAGAATCTCCAAGGATAAAGCTTTGACCCTAACTTGCTGAAGATTATTATTTTCTCACTTTTAGTTCTTGTCTTTGACTCAAGCTAAATGCCAGAAGTATTTAAAACTTTCCCATGTTCTCCTCATTCACCGTAGTGTATGCCAAGTCCAAAAGTGGAGTGCAAGAAAATAGCTTTAGTTTTGTTAAGATTTCCTTTTAACATGTGGAAGAAAAAAGACATCACTATGCCAGTTCTTACCATGCTCTAAACACAGAAAGTTGGCTTTCATTTGGATAACAGCTGTCACAAAACTTGTTCCTCAGCAAGTAGCTCTGGCTCAATGCAAAGTCGTGAGGTGGGCAAATGCCCTTTCAACCCATCCACTTTAACCTTCTCACGGCCTGGACTCCACTGCATCCCTGTTCCACTGTGGGCTCCCGATTTCCTGACTAGGTAATTCCAAATTTAGGATTAGGCTCTTCCCAAGTACGTGTTCCTTTTAATAAGGATATGCCGATATGAAACGTTAATGAGCAGAACAAGAAATGAGAAGGCTTCCATATAATTCTGTGCCTATGTCTGTAATATGACAGTACACCGTGACTTTCCTGCCAGACTAACAATTGTGCAGCACGGGTTTTTGTTCTTACTCTCAACTGTGTATCTGCTGACTAGATATACAAATGCAAGCTTGGGTTAAGGCACAACATAGGTGATTGATTTATTTTCCATGAATTAATAATGGATGCATGTTTTGATGTTTGGACACTTTGACAACACATATGCTGTTTGGACTCACCTAAATTGTTACTTCTAATTCCAATTGCATCCTCCCTCAAAAAGTGCAGTTGAAAGTTGGCTCTGAGTGAGCAGAATGGAAATGTAACTTCCATGGCATGCAAACAGAAAATGACTTTATTCTTTCTCTTCAATTGCTCTTAACAACCTGCTCTATAGAGGTATTTCTTCTCTGTCTGTTGGATAAAATCTAAAGCAGGCCCCAATAATCTTATAACAACTCTTAGGAAATAAAAGAGACCTCTAGTTACTTCTAGTCATAGTTACAGCTTCATTTTAATATCAATATACCTACATTCATGTATAGCAAGAACTCCAAACTTTATTAAGCAAAGGCTTCTTCCTTATCCAGCTCATGCCTCCTTTGGGCTGCAAACCTGCCATGGGAAAGAGGGGCGTGGCGAGTTTCCCTTCTGTTTCATTGAGTTCCTTTCTCCTCTCTGCCATCTGATCCTGTAAAACATCTAAACTGAGGATGTTTAACAGAGGTGCCAAGCTAACTTTTTCTTTGTGTGCACCTGTGGGATCTTCAGTGGTCCCTTACTGAGACCTCACATTGCCCAGTCCCCTGACATGGTTGATGCATTCCCTACCTGGACTATTGCGACAACCTTCACATTCAGCCCCAGATCCAGTGGGTTCCTTTGCCCCGATACTGATGCAATTACCTCACTAAGCAGCTCCCCCGGGTAGGGCTTCTTCCAGGTGGATCCAGTTGCAATCCTCACTGTCCACTTGCTTCCTGGACTATACCACCTGCACCCGTGGCAGCCCTCTCTATCCCGCCTTATCTACACATGTGGCTTCAGTTTAGCCTTTTAGCTTTGGCTTCATAGATATATATCTCACAATCTTAAATTCTAAGATTTATCAAGCTTTACAAATGTGTCTCTCAAGCCCTTCTCACCAGCTTGAGTAAAGAGGCAGTAACCCTCTGCATTCCCCATGTCTGGAGTCAGAGGAGGGAGGAAAAGAGCCTCAGCTTGCCAGCATTTTTTCAAAGGAACTCGTGATTAATCTTCACCTCTTATACCTGGTTGACAGATGTTAGGCTGAGAGGGTCATGGAAACAGCTTTTGATCACCGCCGTGGCTAGCCTGGCAAAGGAGGTACAGCGCCCCACTTGGGAATATGGAACATCCGCCACCTATTATTTTTGACTCAAGCTTTTGAGACTGTAGTCAAAATCAAGGGCAAAAGGATCCTATTTTAACATCCTACACAAACATTAAAGTGGGGTGCATAGCAGTCTATTATTTCATGCGCAGACGCTTTCAAATAAAGGAGTCAGGTTCCTGGTTCAAAATGTTGGATGAGTATATGTGTTACCTGAAGGAATACAGAGAGGAAAACAACCACAACAGCCAGTGAGCAGACTAGAGACTTGATTGATTTCTGGAATATGGAAGGAAGGTTGCAGAGCCCGGAATGACAAGCCAGGCCATCCCGAGGGCCCTCAGAAGGCTGCGGCGGGGGCGCGGCTCTCTTGCTTTGCCGGCTCCGGGGAGGTGCTGTGCTTAACGGCGGCAGGTTGGCAGGCAGGTTCGGAGGGAAGTGGGAGGCAGGCTCTTACTGGGAGGCTTTCCACAGAACAGTGGCGCTAGTGTCTGCCTTGCCGTCTGTCTTCCCTCATCTCACACTTAAGCAAATGGCCGCTACTGTCTTCAGCTCTAGGGGAGAAAACCCCACAGAGATGTGGTAGCCAAAGAAAGGGAGTGACCTGTTACGCTGAGATTAGGGCTCCGAGAGTGGACGCTAGCAATTCAGAATAAAGCCTTAGCCTTTGTGCCAACAAGATTAGCATATGTGCTCCCTGCAGGGGTTTCACCCTAAAGTAAACCCTGTCATTCAGTGCCTGTGTGCGTGTGTGCTCACGCACGTACACGCATGCACACCCCTGACTACTCCCTGCCCTCCACCACGGTAGGCTGGTTTCAGGAACATCCTCGTGGGGAGAACAGACCCATGTAGTGGCTTTGATAACGAAGGATCCCCAGACCATGGCTAAAGAGATCTGGGCAAACACCATAGGCTATGCGTGGGGCAAGTTGGGAGGACCCTGATCTCTGACATCCTGCAGATGTTTGATCTGAGAGCAGCTGAATGCACAGTGGCCTCCAGCAAGGAGTCCCTGATTCCCATTGCTCTTTCTTTGTATGAAGTGAGCATGGCAGTGGTCTTGGATGTAAAAAATAAACATTTTGGCCTGGGCTACTAAGAAGTTTGAGCTCAGGTGCCAGTTATTTAGGAACCTCCTGGGAAATATCAACGGTCCACATCTGGAGAATTGCAGGGTACCTGCTACAGTGAGGGGTTGAATTTGGGTACCGGCTCTGCCAGTGGAGGCAGGCAGAACATTTAACTACAGAGGAAATTTCAGGCTCCCGTGAGAGGCAGGAACCTTCAGTCTTGGCTAACTTGTTGCCAGGTAACCAAGAGCAATTTCCCAAAATTAGTCATCCAAAGAGGGCCAAGAGGAATAAACAGAATCACTAATTCCAGAGAAATCAAAGTTTACCAAGGAAACCCAAAATAATTTTTTTAAAAACTTAGAGAAGATACTGTGCTCACCACACTCATAAGCCCTTCTATAAGCCTTCAGAGATGGACTGGATTGTCAAAGCAGAGTTACTTGAATAAATATACCTCACCCACCACCAGATTCACCGATAATTCCAAGACTACAGGCAAGAACCAGGCACAGATGTGACAATTCTCTTGGGAAGAGCCCAAATATGTCAGATTTAGCTTGGTATAAATGCCTCTTTCTCCCTCATTAGAATGCATTTTGTTTTCAGATTAACAATTGGATTCTGAAAGGTTGTAATATAGTCGTATGCTGTCTGTTTCCCAGCCAGCCATGCTACAAAAGCTTCATAAATGCCAGGCTTATTTACAATAAGTAATCTTGACCTGATCTCTTTTCTTCCTTGGATTCAGTTTAAATTTTCCTGAAATGTATTTTCAATATTTTTTCCAGAAGGGTAAATAGTAGAAAATCTTCGGAGACAAGCATGTCTATAAATGCCTTTATTTTGCCTTCATGCTGGAGTAGTGGTAAGGAGCACAGATTCTTATATAATTTAAGGTTGTTATATAACTCTTAGTTGACCACCTTGACACTCTGGTATAATCTCTTCCCCTTGAGTATAGGCTGGACCTGTGACTTTCTTCTAGTGAACTGACCCTCGTGGAGGTGATGGGATGTCACTCCTTTCTCTCTCTTTTCTCTCTCTCTCTTTCTCTCTCTTCCCCTATCCCCTGCCAAACAGTAAATATCATTAATATATTTATAAGAAGGTCTGGTCAAGGTCAATTCTCCACCTCCCATGTCCCCCCAGTGGGAAGGAGGCTACATTCCTGCTATTAACTTTTTCCTCTACAACTGTCATCCTTCTTATAAATGGCCTGTCCTCCTGTGTAGGGCCACCCTTTATACTTGTGCCTCACATTCTGTTGTTCTTTATCTATGTTTAGTGCTCCAGCTACTGGCCCCCTTCTTTCTTATATCACTTTATCTTTTGCCCTTCTTTCCTAGATCACACTACCATCAGCATATAAACATGCAACAGCTTCTCACATGTTAATAAATCTCTTTTTCGATCATGCATTCTTGTCCAACTCCTGACCCATTTTTTCTGTTTCTCTTAACCAGAAAACTCCTCCAGTATGTCAATTATTTCTCAATGAAACTGGAAAGAAAATTTTTTAAAAAGTCCTCCATAGAGCTGTCTATAGTTTCTGACTCTAGTTTCTCTTTTCCTATTCTTTTCTGAACCCACTCCAAACGGCTTCTACCCTCATCACTCCACCAAAACTGTTCTTGCCAAGGTCACAATGATCCAGTGCTGCTAAATCCAATGGGGGAGTTACCAGTCTTCATCTTTCTTGACTCATTAGCAAATAAAACATTGTTTTTGTTTTAACATTGTTGACCCCTCCCTCCTGTTTGAACACATCCTTCACTGGTTGTAGTTTGTCTCCTACTTCACTGGCCTCTTGTTCTCAGGAAGAACAGTCAAAGAGGAAATCTTTCAGAGCACAGATTAAAGGAAGAGAAATATTTAAAAATGAAATCGAAGCCAGGCATGAGGGTCCCTGGGGGTGATTAGGAGACCTGAGGCGCAGTGAACAGATGCTAGGGTGGCTCGGCCGGGATCCCTGCCCGCTGGTATTTGCACTCTGGTCTAATCTCTTCCCCTTGAGTATAGGCTGGACCTGTGACTTTCTTCTAGTGAACTGACCGTGGTGAAGGTGATGGGATATCACTTTTGTGACTGTATTACTGTAACTCCAGGGGGAAATTCCCGGGGCAAAATACCTTTGAAACTGAAATCAGCAAAGGGAGAAATAAAGTGGAAGAAACCTGTTTATTTCTTACAAGCGGTCATACTGCGTCTCTCTTGACCCAACTGCAGAAGAGAGAACTCCACCCAAACTCTCCAGTCCAGATAAGCTCTCTCTTGCCTATGTAATTACCTATTGATATGGAGATGGCTGCTTCTCTCCATCCCTTGGAAACACCTACTGATATGGAGATGCACTAGGGCCAGGCGAGAGATTCTTGAAATATTGCAGTTTTACCAGCAGTTACATTATACAAGATTGTCTCTTGCTAGACTAGTGTTAGGGATTCTCCATCCCTAGCTGGCTTTGAAGAAGAGAACAGCCATGTTGAGAAAGCACCTAAGAGCTGAGGGCAGCCTCCAGACAACAGCCCCCAAGAAACTGGGGCCCTGAGTTCCCAGCTGCAAGAAAATGAATCCTGCCAGGCTTAGAAGCAGGTTCTTCCCTGGTCAAGCCTCCAGATGAGACTGCAGCCCACTTGACACCTTTCTAGTGGGCTTTACTGACCTTATTCTCTTTCTACCTCTTTCCAGCCTTTTGAGACCCTGAGCAGAGGACTCAGCTGAGCTGTGCCCAGAATCCTGACCCATGTAAACCATGAGATTGTAAATATGTATTGTTTTAAGCTGCTGAGTTTGTGATCATTTGTTATGCAGAAATAGGTAAATAATACAAGACAGATCAACCCAAAATCTGGTCAATGGGAGTTTTGGAAATAAGAAATAGAGAAAATACAGGAAATAATAAATGAAATAATGCAAGAATATTTCTAAAACTATTTTAAAAATGAACAACTCAGATTGGAAACTGCTAAGAAGGGTTAATAAGAAGAGAGAAAAATAGATTTCAGACTAATAGGGATAAATAAAGGAGCTTAAAAAATTTTGAGAGGGGGAAGAGTACCACAGTTTATCTAAAAGAAATGAAAATTAGGTGGGCATCCTACTGCTGGATGTCTTCACGTTTCTGAGGAAGACTTCTATTAACCTAGAGTTATACACCAACCCATACCATTCTTCAATGCACAAAATGAAGGCATTGTCAGACATGCATAGATAGCTCCAAAGGTTTTCTACTTACCTTTCTGAAAAAAATTATTGAGGATATACTTGAGGAAAACCTAAAATAAACCCAGGGAAGAAGAAAGTATGAGGTCAAGAAAGAGGAGACTAATCCGTGATAAAGATTATGCAGCAGACCTTGGAAGCCTTCTGTTAAAATTCAAAGTCAAAGAAAGTCAGTGGATTCATTCTGACAAATATTAATGCTGGGGGAGCATTGCGTATCTTCCTCGGTTCTTGTCCCCACTGCAACAAAGAATTGAAGAGCAGAGACACAGTAGTGAAGTAGAGTAAAAGTTTTATCCAAAGTTGCTTACTTAAAGAGAGAAAATGTGCAGCAACCTCAGGGAGGAGAGGCACCTTGAAAAGTTTAAATTTTATTTAAAGGGAGAAAGTGCACACTCAGAGAAATGGGAGTGCAAGCTACTTAAGAGGGAGAGGCACACTGAAAGATTGCAAAAAAGTTTAAGTTACGCACTCAGAAAGCGTGGGCAACCTCAGAGAGAGGAGCACACTGTAAAGTTGGGGTTCCCCCTTTTAAGGACTTTTCAGGAATGTGACAAAGGGCTAGGGGTGTGGACTTGTTAAATGCTATCAGTCCTCCAGGTAATTCTGCAAAATTGCACAAGAAATTTACTGCTCTGGTCCCCTTCCAGGATAGCAGCTTCCTGGTTTGGGAGCATATCAGTTAAGACTGCCTGCCCTTCCTCCAAGGTGGGCTGGGTTGTTCTCTGTTTGCTAAAAAGTAAGTTAAGAATCTTACTTGTAAACTTTTAGGGTTTTTTACAATGCAATTTTAGCTCTAAGATGGAATCTCCTTGTCTTTAGTACACTGTTAATAGGTGGGCCTTTTAGCAAGCTAGAGTAAATCTTACAATGGTGTGATCTAATTGACACAATGAAGACACGGGCTGTGCTCAGATACTTTTATCTGAGGAATATTCAAACATTCAAGGCCAAGTTGCTCCTGACCTTTTGAGCTTCAACTGGTTAACTCTGAGTCCTTTCTAGTGGGCTTTACTGACCTTATTCTCTTTCCACCCCGTTCATATCTATTTTGCTGCCTAACATTAAGAAACTTCATGACCTTAGTGCAAAGGTAAAGAGCATAAGCTTCTTTTTGGAAAATATAAAAGCAATAAGAAACTAAAAGAAAAATATTTATAAGAAACTTAAAGTTGAAATGTGAAACAATCTACAATATGGTATAATTTTAAGCAATTGAAAGAGTCTAATTAAATAAGTTATTTAATGTTAACCTTTGGACATATTTTCTCTTCTGGTGTTAGAACTGTTAGTGATGCATGAGTACATTTTTTTCTTTATGTATCCCATCATATTACCTCATTTAGTTCCATGGTGAATAATTTATTCCTAATTATCCTGTTGTAAATGCTGTATGATAAGTACCAATTTTTCAAAACAATCTATAGACAAAGCATGAATAAATTAACTAGAGCTTGAGACACTAGAAACAAATGCTATAAATATTGTGAATGTAAAAATAAATTTGGTTTTAAAAGTCGGGAAAGTACTACCATGGACATTGGAGACATGTAGAAAAATTCAATAGGAAAATTAAAAATAACTATAATGAACTGGGAAGAGAGAGGAGGACTGACAGGTCCGGGTAAGTGAAGGAGCAGAACGAACTGGAATCCAGTCTGCACTCTGCCCATCAACCTGTGTGTGAGAGGAGCAGCTTGGGGCATCCCCTTGTAGTTTCCAGAAGGCCCGGGTGGGGCGAGGGGAAGCCGCTAGAATCCATTCCTCTGAGATTCTACCAGCCCTGACCCCAAATGCTGAAGAAAGTGTGAAAATGCCGGGAAATGTGAAAAAGTGGGTTGCTTCTCTTGGTGCGGCAGCCACAAAGCTCTCAGTCCCTTCCCATTCTGGAGGAGAGCTCTTGAAAACCTTCCTCCCCTACAGTTGCCTGGGTCTTTTCAACCCTGAGCACTCCCTCCTCTCCATCTCCTTCTTAGCATAATTCCTCTCAATCAGCCCAGGCCCAGGCAAAACAAAAGCCAGGACGGGGGATGTCTTCTGGGTGCCTGGCAACCGTTACTTCCTGCGGTGCCGCACAAAACAGGAGGGCTGCCTGGGAACACAAAGGCCTGGCTATCTTCTGGGATGGGGGAGGTAAGCACACCCTAGCAGCAAGACCGAAAGACAAACTGGTATTTTCAAAGAATGGTCTTACATCGTTCTTCTCTCCTCACTCCCACCTCCTCACGCAATCTTGAAGTCTGGAAAAGAGAATGTTCTTCTCTAATCTGTGGCCCTAATCTGTTGCCCCTCCAAAGGGACTTGGTCCAGGTTCCCCAGGATGTTAGCCCTCCGACCTGAAGCAGTGTCAGTTGGCGAGGGATCTTCCCCAGATGCCCTCAGGACCAGTAGGCAGGGGAGCCTGGCTCCGCAGCAGCTGGACTGGGAGGCACCCGCCCAAATCACCGTGCATCCCAGGCTGAGGGTTGTCTTAGTCTGCCGAAGCCTCTGGTGCGCCTCAAGTTTTGGGGAACAGGTTCGCAGGCAACTGGAGAGGAAGAAAGTCAATTTTGACAAAACCAGATCAGGTCTCCTAACTGGGGACCGTGCCCTCTTCTTCCTCACTGTTCTTTCTTCCATTTTAAAACATCTGCCCTGTGCATAGAAGGGAAAACTAAAGGAGCCCACTGAATGGAATTGGTGACTCTTTGCAGTGTCTCCCCTCCTGGCTCTCCACGATCGCCAGGCACACACTCTGGCTCCCTCTGCTCTGCTACAGAAGAAGAGCAAACACAGGGCTGCTGCTTCTGCAGACCCCCAGTGACTGGCTTTGACTCTTTCCGCTGTTGCTGGGCAGCTGCGTCTGGGGAGGTCTCTCCCTGAGCACAAAGTGAAACCTCAGCCTGGACAAAGGAGGTTCTTGACTCGGGATGAGAAAGAATTCTCGAACAGGTCAGACGAGTGTAGGTAAGGAAGGAATTCATTAAAGCAAGCGCACCAGGGAATGGCAGCTGCCTTGCAGGCAGCAGAGAACAGGAAAGTGGAGAGGGAAAGTTCTCGACTTAGGGCAGATTCCCTTGCTAACTCCTGAAGCCAGGGTCACCTAGCATCTTGCATCCACTTGGGTCTGCACAGCATGGGGACTAGCTCCTACCACTTCAGGATTTGGGAGAGCTGTGAAGCACAGGATGGAGAGAAATTATGTTCTGAGAACTTCCCAAAGAAAGGGAAGATTTTCAGGCGGGCTACTAAGAGCAGAGATCGCACAGTGGCAGTTTCATCCGGATCACCCAGGTGAAGGAAACATGCAGGCCCAAATCTGAGCTCTTAGCAGCCCCTTCCTACTTATTAGGAGTAAAGCAGAAACAGAGTGAAGACCTAGAAATAAAATGAAATAGCAAAGAGATAAACCACAATAATTTCAGCAGTGCGAAAGCTTTATTTGAAAGTATGCACTTAAGGAAAGGGAAGTGAGGGTGTCCTCAGAGAGGAAACACACTGAAAGTTTGGGGACTCTGTCTCTTAAGGCTTTCAAGAATGGGGCAAAGGGCAGAGGGGGGATTGTTGGGCACTGGCTTGACTTGAGGTCTTAAGGTGCTTATCTCTGGTGGGAGACACCAGGTCTCCTTTCCTTTATTATCAGTCTTCCAGAAAATTCTGCTAAATAAACCCAACACGAGGAATGTATTTATCCTGTTCTTCTCCAAGATAGTGGTTACATTTAAGTAGTGGGGACATATCAGTTCATACTGCCTGGCCCTACCTTTAGATAGGCTGTTGGGTTATTTTCTGATTACCAGAGAATATGTTAGGAATCTAACTTCTCAACTCTCTGCTTTTTAAAATAGAACCTTAGCCTTAAGATGGAGTCCCTCCTGTTCTTACTATACTATTTATATCTCTGCATTTTCATCATAGGCAGGAAAAGTTAATCATGATGCTTGTCTCACGTCCCTGCCCTACCTCACCACCATGGGGTTAAACAGGCTCCTCATCTCCACTGGGCTCACTGGGGGCCTTCACCATGGTCCATCACCTCCGATGGCCTCCAGACCACTCATTCAAGGACCAAGTAAGAGCCATGTCTCTTGCATGGGGCACCAGACCAGAGGGTACTTTCTGTGCTCAGTGCCCAGCTCCTAGGAGGCCTGTGGAGGATGCCCACTCCAAGCTTCCCAAGCCCACAAAATGACAGTCAGGGCTGTTTGCTGCTGTGGTAAATCCCCATCTATCTCAGCAGTCAGGCAAGATATGGGCCCCTGAAGTCGATGCCCACCCACGCCTCGCTCTATATTCATGGGCTCATCACCTTCCCTCCTCTCCCGCCTTGTTGTAAGCCACACAGTTCTTGGTACGTTGTTGAAACAACCCTAGGAAATGCATACAGACGCCAGGCCCTGGTCTGCTTTCCCGCTGTCTGCTAACAGTCCAGCATGATCCCCCTCCATCAACCTGGACTTTGGCCAAACAAAAGCCCAGAGGAGGCTTGTTTTCCAGGCCAGGCCACTGCTGTTTCTAGCCTGCTGCCCAGTGACCCTCCAGCACGCCCTCCAAGACCCATTTCCCTCTGGGACCCCAGGTGCGTTAGGCCAGGTACGGTATCTCCACACAATATTCATGTGCAATTCATATGATGCATGTAAGCTGATGGGGGGAAAAGATATTCTTGGATGAATCTTTGGATTTGAATTTTTCTATCTGCAGATATATTTTGACCCCACATACCTGGTGTCAGTCATCACCTACTCACAAAGGGCTCAAACTCAGAAATAAGCACAAAAGTGGCTTCAGCCCCTCAAAAGAGCTCTCACAGGTCAGCGCCGGTTTCCTCACCATGGGAGGGGCAGAGTTACCTCATCCTTTCTCAGGCTCAGAGCCTATTAATTATTCAGGTACATCTGGGGGGATCTGTTTCTTTCCTCAAGTTCCTTCCTCAGTTCCAAGTGGAGAGTAGAGATGCAGAGAAAATGAGGTGCAAGAAAAGAGAGGGGTGAAGAACCACAGGGTGTCAGCCTCCCGGTCTCTTCTGCTGACCTGTGAGGGGACTGGTGAGCAATCAGAATTTAGAAAGGAGGAGACATGACTGCCTAAGGCCCTCAGGCAGCTGCTGCTCGCCATTCTCTGCCTTTGTCCCAAGAATACACACAGACTATTGCCCCAACTCCTCCCAATGCACTGAGACCAGCTGCCACCTTCCTGATGCAAAGAATAAGAGCTCAGGGGTGGAGGGTTGGCCTGATGTTAATTGCACTGCCATCCGCCCACCTGCCTCTGGGACCAAGAGCCAAATCCTCTCACGGGGAGGCCTCAAGCAGGAGTTCCCTGGGCACATCCTTGTCTCTGCCTCCTTAACTCTTCTTCCCCAAAGTCCAAAAGAAAGAACATTTCCCTCCCTCCCCTGACCAAGCTCATCTCTGATCTTGAAGTTTTCATTTTTGGTTTCTAGATCTGCCCTTTCTCAAGATGACTGTGGAAATTTCCATTTGCCTCCTGGAGTTACAGCCCCATTCCAGAGGGGTTGACCTTCCTCTTTGATCCTAGCAAGACAACAGTCTCCCCACACAGCAGACCAGCCCTGGCACGGTTCCCCAGGCCACAGGGATTTGGTCTGCTGCTACACAGACCGCAGTCACAGACCGGTGCAAATTGCGCTCGTTGCAATCTAATCCAGTTGCTTTTTCTTTTAAGGCTTTATTTTCTAGAGTAGGTTTGGGTTCACAGCAAAATAGAGCAGAAGGTACAAAGATGGCTAGATTCCCCCTGCCCCCACTATCATCATCCCCCACGAGAATGGTACATTCTTTACCAACTCATGAACCTGCACTGACTTTTATCACCCGAAGTCCATATTTTAACTTATGGCTCATTCTTGGTGGTGTACAGTCTATCAGTTTCGGCAAATGTGTGAAGACACCTCTACACCCTTAGAGTGTCAAACAGAGCAGTTTCACCACCCTAAAAATCCTCTGTGCTCTGCCTATTTACCCCTCCCACATCCCCTGGCAACCACTCATCTTCTTCTTGTCTCCACAGTTTTGCCTTTTCCAGAATGTCATGTAGTTGAAGTCATACCAGTGTAGCCTTTTTATAAGGCTTCTTCCACTTAGATATGCACTCAAGGTTCCTCCATATATTTTTATGACTTGATAGCTCTAGTCGCTTTTTTACAATTTTTCTAATACGAAAGGGCCTGCCTGACCCTCATTCAAACTTCGGGTGTCAAGTTCCAACTCCTGGCAGATCTTTCTCCTTTATTCCGTCTATCACTAATCTATTTTAGAACAAGAATTCATAAATAAGAAGACTGTCACAGAAGATGCACATTCATGTGGTCATAGGAACTTCAAAATGAGTTTAAATATTTCCTCTTGGAAAATGAGTATTATTTGACTGCTCAGTTTGACACTGAGGCCTATTATAATATGTGACAGATGTCATATCCTCAGATTGAATCTATACAGTTTCTTGGCTTTAATGAATATATTTAAATTCTTTAAAAAGAATATATACATTATGCAGAACCTGGAAAATACTGACTGCAACTATTTAAATTTACGGTAAAACATTTAGATATCAGCTTAAAAATGTATGAAAAAGTACAGAATTTTCCAAAAGTTTTTCAAATTCTTTTATGGTGTACTTAAGCAAAAGTATTTGAGGGACAGCCACTAAAAGTAAATGAGTGAAGGAACAAAGTTGTCTTCATATCTCACACATCAGTTTTTCTTCAAGATATTATAGGACACATCTATACACTCATTACCCAGAATAATGTGGAAAATATTCCATTTGGTTTCTGCCTTATGTTAACTAAGGCAGGGAAGTGTGTAATGCATAAAAGGATGATGATAAAAATAAAATTTCCCTTAAAATACTCACCAAAAACCTTAAGCTTCCTAATTCCCTGGACAGTCTTTACATTTTTAATTGTCCACCATGGTGTTTCAATGTTTTGGAATGCAGAGAAGTAAAGAGAAAGGAAGCACCTGACAGAATAAAGAAAGAAAATTATATGTGCCAGTGCTTGCTGATAATCTTTGTCCTGTTCCTCAATGTCCCTGATCTTGGACAAGGCTCTTTCCTTGTCAGCCCTTTGTCAAGGGGGAGACGGTGAAAACTGCATCTGCAGGGCCCAGGGCAGAGTAGCCCTACATCAGGTTGAGAAGATAAAGTGGTTTGGAGCTAACTAGTGGTTGTTTGTTCATTTTAAAGATCAAAGATAATATAAAGTTAGTAATTCTACTATACAATAACTAATGGCTTCTTTTACAAACCAAAGTTGCTTAGTAGGTCACTACCTGGCTAATTTCTTAACCATTTAGGGCCTCAATTTCTCTACTTGTCAGTGTCCCACTGAACTTGATAGTCTCTGAGGTCACCTTCAGTCCCTGCATGCTGTGATTCTTAGTGATGCCATTACAAAGCTAAAGAGCAGAAATGATCAGGGATCTGCTTGCTTATTCAATAATGATTTTGCATCAGAAAAAATGCTCTCCTGAGCCCTAGGAAGGCTCATGCTCAGTATGGTAACACCTTAACATTTTAGAAATTCCATTAGAATTTCTTCCCAGAGTGAATTCCCTTCCATGCCTAGGGTAGCTTCAAGTGGTAGATTCTGTGACCCAGATGCTGCCTTAGATTCCAGCACAAGACAATGAAATAAGAGTTCTGGAGACGGTGAAAATTATATGAACCCACGGAGGCCATTTATGACCAAAAGACAAAGTGCCCTTACTAAATAGCATTTGGGATCTGGAAAGATGTGAAAAGAAAAGGTGTTGGATGCAATAAGAAGAAAGAAGCCTTTGAGATTCATATTCAGAAAGAAGGGTATTCAAATCAAAAGGAAGGTCAAGCACACATGCAATGGATGTCGTCAGTCTGAAAAACTCCCCAGTTCTCCCACAAGGGCGCCCCATTCATTGTTCCACCCCATCACCTTGCTTTGTGCCAGGTGCATAATAAGCACATGGTAAATAACTGTGTGGATACATGACTGTTGGAATGAATGCCCACATTCCCTTCACTCCAGGCCTCAAAGACACCTGGGCAGACTTAGATGCAGCACAGACAAGCAGCTGACGACATCACAAAAACTGTGCAGAGCAGTTGACAAGAGCCAATGTCAGGATTGGTGTGGGGTCCTCTCGCCTCCGCACGCACGGCAACTTGCAGTCTCAGTACCTTGCAGCTGGAAACTTGTTCTTCCTTTTCCCTACCAAAAGGGGGCAGCAGATTCAAGGCCCGCAAAGCCACCACCACCATCACAAATACCTTAGCGCTGATTTCCCAAACTCCATCCTTCTAACGTTAATGTGTGGGTGTGGGTGTGGTGAAATTAAGGGATCTAAAATTAAAGGTGGCAGATACCTACATTAAAAGTATTTACTGTCTACACTGAAAAATTTGTTAGAAATAAAATGCTTTTTAAGGAATATAGTCAAAATATTGTAACAACTTGGTATGGTGATAGCTGGTACTTAGAATTATCATGTATATAAATGTTGAATCACTGTGTTGTACACCTGAAACTAATGTAATGTAATACTGTGTGTCAACTACCCTTCAATAAAAAATAATTATCTAAAAAAAAAAAAAAAAAAAAAAAGAAATAAAATGCTTTTGGTGTCCCTAGATCAGCATGTAATATGGGGAATTTCTCAAACTTCCTAGATGATGGAGGAGTCCTGTCACTCGTTAATTCCCTGGAATGCCTATTAACATCTCAAGGAACACCGAACTCTGCAGAAGACAGATTAGGAAGCGCTGTCCTAGCAAACCTGTTTTCACCCTAATGCCTAAATTGATTCTTTCAGCTTTAAAGTATCAGCTCTCTTTGCCAACAGGGAGAGGGCTGCAGTGTTGACCTCTGTCACTTCAAGGAGTAACTATCCAAAGATGGAGTTTGAATACCTAGATATACCCCCATCCTTTATCCTTGATGCTTTCCTTTCCCTTTCCCTCCTGGTAGGTAAGGGCAGCCTCCAAGTTCCATCTTAGAGTTAACGATCTCGCCAGGGGTCTCCAGCTGGGTATGTGGCTCTGCGAAGTGTTGAGTCAGGTCATGCTATTGTAAAGGCTGGAGATACGTGGACTTTTCTGGTTTATCACCACGGTATCAGTTGCCAGTCTAGTGTCATATGCTGCTTCGTCCTTATTTAGACGATAGCATGATTTGAATGGATAAGCAAATAGACTGAGCATTAACTTGATTCTCTATTGCTATCACATGGGTGAACAAATTATGTTTTTGAAGTACCCTAAGAGTTTTTCAAAGGCTTTCAAATACTTAATCTGATTTTTATCTTAACTCCATTGAGAATTTTTGGACTCTGGCCAACACTAAACAAAAATGAATTTGTTGGTTGACTTTGGAGTGTTTAAGGAACTGAAGGAAAAAATTAGAAAGAATGAAGTCTTGGGAAAAACCAAGAGAGTTCTGGAGAAATAGGTAGTAGGCACTAGTGGTCTGACTTCTCAGGGTTCTACCATCAGGAATGACTGACTGTTCCACCCGGGAATGGTCCTTGTGTCACCTCTTCTGCCTCACATTCCAGGGGCAGGACACCTAATTGTCATGGCAGTCAGTTACAAGCCTCCCCTTTGGCAAGAAGGTGGTGTACATTAGTTGGCAAGTTGACCGAAATGGCAAGTCATTTTCTGAAAAGAATATTGTCCAAAGAAGAGAGAATGGCTGCTCAGTGAAAAATTAGCAGCTTCAGGCAAAGCAAGCATGTCTTTTATCTTGGAGATCGGAAACAGCCTAGAGGGATGGCTTGAACTGTCCAAAGTCATGTGGAAAAGAAAACAAAAAATTCAACATTAGAATTTATATTACCTTACTCTTGATTCAGTATTTTTTCTATTATTACCTTCTTCTTCCATGGAGTCCCTTGGATGTATCAGCAACAATATCATTTATTGAGGAACACTATGGTCAGGTACAGTTCTGAATACTTTCTATATATCAATTCATTTAATCTTCATGGGAATCCCATGAGATGGGTTATTATTACCCCATTCTAGAGATGGGGAAACTCAGTCTTAGTTCCTAGATTTCCTGGCAATCAGGCTCTAGACTTCAGTTAGATGCATCTATCTGTAGGTATATAAGATGGGGAGGCTATTTTCTCTGCCTCTTTGAGAAGTTCCTGCCAACCTATGGGATCAGGCAGCTGTGTGATTTTCCTGAGGCAGCATTCCAGCCTCTGTGGCTTCCTGGAGAATGCTGTTATGGGGACAGTTATTGTCTGATCCCTGGATTTAAGCAATGCATTCTTGACCTTATTGCTCCATTAGGTGGCCTTAGATCTAGGAGCTCAGCTGATGAGTCAGCTCTGTATTATTCTGGGAGTCATTTCTGAATTCTAATCAGATCTTTCAGGTTTTCCAATGATTTTATAAGCACCCAATTCCCTGTGTTAAATTCTTTCCTGCTTAAATTCCTGAACTGAACTCTAACTTATACAACCAGTCCCTCACTTAATTCAGAGACAGAAGTTCTAAAAGAGAGGGTTCTTGCCTATCCTATGTTCTCTCCTGAGTATAAGATGTCTGCACCTGATTTAGTTAGTTGTGCTGGGGGTAAAATTGGGGCAACTACAGGAGGAATGTGATAAGAGTATCTAAAAGGGGATCAGGTCAAGAAGACACCAATCAACTGGCCCACCACAGAGTCTCAGATCAGACTAGATTGCAGAGTTCAAATCAGGAAGCAGCAGGAGATGGCTCTGGAGAGGTCAGCTCAAGCCAGACTGAATAGGGCAGTAAGACCAATCCTAAGAAAGTCGTGGCTGCAGTACAGAAAATGCAGGCAGGGAGACCTGTTGGAGGTTGTTGAGCTGTCTCTCTGGAAGGTAGTAAATCCTTACTATACCTTGGATTTAGAGAGTGGCAGTGAGGATGGGGAGAGGGGAATGGCTCTGAGAGATTTTTTAGTAAGCATAGTCATTTGGAAAGAACTCTATTTCCTCACCATATTCATGGTATCAGATCTAAGTTTTATAGGACCTGACATTTGTAAAAATTTGGGAGCTCCTATTTTAGAAAAAAAGAATAAAAAATTAAGTATGAAAGTAAATATTTATTTAGATAAATTACACATATTGAAAAGCTGCCAAGTATTACAAACATCATACAATCTAGGAATTGCCTGGTATATCTCTGATTCTTTTTCTCCCTCCCTTCTTCATATACCATCTTTTTCCATGACATGATTTTCTGTAGAGAGAATAGAAAGAATTAGTTCTGTCCTCTAGTGGGGCTCTCCTCCTCTCCAGCCCACATATGCTTGGCACTGCTAGTCCTAGGACAGATCCACCCTGGGAGACAGCCTCTAGCTCTGTCCTTTTCATCCTTGTGCCGCATGAGTGATATCATGAAACATGGGTTGGCACCATGTGTAGCAGAATTCCTGGAAGTCCTTCTTTTACAAGCAAGAGATTAACTATACTGAAGTACCTGTGAGCCATCTCAATGAACAAACCAAATACTTTTCCAACTTAACTGCCCTTAAGCCAGATCCCAATTATTCTATGGCCACTCCTATGTCACTCAACACAAAAAAATGAGACAGGGAGGATGTCATGCCAGTGTGCAAGTAGTCTTAACTGATTGCAGTTAAATATTTTACCTCTGCAAATTTCACAAAAATGTATGATCCTATGACTGCATTCTCACCCAGGGGAAGGGCCAGTGTGAGTGACGTTAAACTTTGTCAGCTTTGTATTAATCTGCCTCTGCATGCATGGAAAAGGACTCAGCTAGATGAATTCAGAAACCAACTCTAGCTTGGAGACTAGAGTAAAAATTAATCCCTTCTCTGAGACGGTCCAGCTGCCCCTGGGCACACACCTCACAGCATGTATCTAGTAACATTGAACCTTGGACATGGCAGCCAGAACCACGGCCACCATGACTGCCCAGATGGGGTCTGCAAATTCTGCTACCTCATGCTGCTGGCTTCTCATGCAAAATGCAAGGTTTGTGATTTGCTTGGCAGAGCCTGGGCTTATGTGTAAAGGAAGCCAGAAAAGGAGCCTTCCCAGCTTTTTGGCAGGAGACAAGTCAGTTTTCTATAGAATGCCCTCTTCACTGACCAGCAAATAAGGGGACATGTAATGAAGGTGACGAGGGCTCCCAGACCAAGCAAGGCTACTGTTGTCCCATAGAACTGAGCAACTTTTTCAGACATCATGGCAGAAATGGAAGGATCACCTAAGTCAGTTAGCCATTGAACACCTTTCTATGGATGCCTCCATCCAAAGGGCATGGTAATGTACTGAGGCAGATTTAAGATTTAGAAAGAATTTATCTGGCAGAAGCTAAACATATGGAGAAGTTTGCTGATTTTGTATCCCTAAGCAATACTAAAGCAGACGGAGGCCTAACTGATAAATAAGACGGTGTCATTTCAAGGAAGATTATAAATCGCACAGCTCCAATAGTTGCCCAAATGCAATCTTTGTGCAAATTAGAAAAACTGCCCCTTCTTCAACATTTTTACAATAATGTTCTGGAAAATTTATTTCATAAATAAACATACAAACCTCTGCTATCTTTGAATGCGAATGCCCCACAGACAGCTGTGCCATGTGTAAATTGTGCAATGGTATCTGGTAGCCCTAAATTTAAAGAACTTTTTTTCACATTTATATGTATTAGATATACAATAATATAATAACATTAAGAAAACATTTTTCCAGAAAATGCTTTTTACACATGATTAGGATTGGTCTAAGTTCCTTAACTATTCCAGGATTATTAGATTTTTTTTCAACTTTTCCAAGTTCCCTTCTCATATCTACCAATAGGTACCTATATTTTAAACATTCGTGGAATGGTACTCCTGCATGCAATTTTCTACTCTTATTTTCCCACTTAACATAACAGGAGTAACATTTTTCTTGTATTGCTCTATTATCTTTTAATGAATTATTATACAATTTATATCAAATGAACATGTCATGATGAATTTAACTGTACTTCTTTTGTAATTTGAGGAACTTTAATCAACGTTCTATGACCGGTAATATTCTACACATAAGAAAAGTGTTACATTGAAAACTTTTAGAGAGAGAGGTTAGTTAGATAGGATAAACAGGTAAAATTATAAATATCTTCCAAAAAAATCAGGCCAAGATGATTATTTTATTGGAATATGGCTAATAAAGAGCTGCATTTGTATCTGGCTATTTTCTTTTTGAAGATCATAGTTGCCCCATTTGTGTTTACACTGTAATGAACCATTTCAGGATTAAAAACTCCAGAGGCACATTCCACATAAACATTAGTGCAATAAGATGCACTGCAGAGAAGCAGCAGGGTGTGGTAGAAAGCATGTGGGTTTTGGAATCAAATGGACTTAGACTGCTGTGCTTTAAATGTGACATTCCACAAAAGGACTTGCACAAGAATGCTCAAAACAGCTTTGTTTATAATAACCCAAACAGGACACAGCCCAGGTGTCCTCCAATAGGAAAATGGATAAATAAACTGCGGTGTATTCACCATGGCATACCATTCAGTAATAAACAGAATGAACTGCTAACACTCTCAAAACCATGGGTGAATCTGGAATTATGCTCAGTGAAAGAATTACACCCAGTACATACTCTTTGTTCCCATTATATGAAGAGCTTTATCACAGGCAAAGCTAACCCATGGCGGAAAAAATCAGAACATTGGTTGTTTCTAGAGGCTGAGGTGGGAATGTACCTCTTGGGCTGATGGTCATGCTCTTCTGCTTAATATAAGTTTAGCTTGTACACATGTATGTGCTTACTGAATTCATATAATGGTACCCTTAAGATTTGTACACTTCGCTGTATGTAAAATGTCTTAAAGAAAAATAAAGAACCTAAACAAATATTGAAATCTAGTTGATGATACACATTCCAAAGCATTCCAACTCACTTTGAAATGCACAAAAGCTAAGATGATCAAAGGAGGGAGGTACTAATGTACAGATTTTTAGGTTAGAGAATAAGCATGTGGTAAGATATTGAGTACAGAATCTACACTTTCCTGTATGACTGAAAAATTTCAGGATAAAATATTGGGAAATGGCTTTTCATCTTGGACATGTTTCATAAGCTTGTCAGTTTAAATTTCTGCTGAACAGAGATAAAGTATTTACTTGGCAAAGTCACTGTGAGCTTTAAGAAAAATTGTCATGACAAGAGGCCTGATATACAGATGGTCACATGCCTTATGAAACTGCTTGCCTTCTCTTCATGCCCTCCTGCCTGTCTTATGAGTTTAGAAGCCATAAAATGTGTTTTGGGGTTTGGTAACATTGTCTATAAGTAGGTGTTCTAAAATGTATGTAGCAAAATTATTAGGGTTATGGGGAATAAACTGTCTGTAAACTTATATGGCCTTTGAGTGGAGGAATACCTTTTAACAATAGCAGTGGCTTAAACTCCATGGAAGGACAGGGGATACTTGCTCTAAAGAGATTAACAGAAAGGAGTGAGGAAGGACAAAGTGTTATAAGCAATTGTCAAATGGGTTTTATATTAAAAAATTAAATAGCTATTTAGTTCTCTAAAAGCTCCATTTATGAGCACTTATTTAACAAATATTTATTGAACATCTCATGCAGGCCTGGTATTGTGCTAGGAGCTGGGGATGTAGGGGTGGACAGGTACACGAGACGGACAGAGGTGCCTGCCCTCTTGGAGTTTACATTCTAGTAATGCTCATGTCGGTTGAATGTATAGGGATTGGTCTGTTAGCCAGCAAGTATTTACTGAGTATTTACTCTGGGCCAGACACCTGGAATACAATAATGGACCAGACACAGTCCACACTCCATAGAGCTTACTGTCTAGATGAAAAGGCAAATTTAATCAAACCACTGCATGTAACTACAATACATTATAACTGCAAAATACTGTGAAGGAGAAGTACAGTCTTCTTAAGGAAATTTTGGCAGGAAAATACTCCCCTCTAGACTAGATGGAAAGAATTTGCCCCCTAAGTTAAGAGAATAAGTGGGCACAGAACAGACTGAGAGAGTCAGGGGCGCACATCAGTTCAACAACGGAATGAGGAACAGAATTAGGTGCACCAGAAGGCAATCAGTCAGCCAGTGTTTGCTTACTCTGTTTGATTTCTTGCTGGCTTACACCTTTGGAGTTTCTGTATGTTTTGGCTATAGAAAGCTCAGTGAAAATTGTTGGATTGCTTTTAGCTACAGGAAGTAATTCTGGAATTAGGTTTATCTTCTGCCTAGTCAAAGACTATTGCAAACACCCTAACACTCCCATGGTGCCAACAAGCTGCTGGGGATACAGGGCCTGGGATCACTAAATAAAGTATTTTCACAGCTGCCCTGCCTCAAGAACATGCGCCCTAACTGAGGTCATTGGTTCTGAGCAGAAAGATGATAGAAGGCAAGAGAATATGGAGAACTGATGAGAAATATGTGTGTCTCACAGATAACTGCTGCTCCTACAAGCAGAATACATCCTGCTAACAGATAAAAACTAAAGCACCATTGCACTAACCATTCTATAGAGGGGACAAACTGATCTGTGGGATTCTGAAGTACCCACCTCTTAATCAGAAGGGGGCTGGCCTGTGCTTGAAGAACTTCCATTTTTCTAGCACTATTGGCATACAGCAAGTGCATAATAAACACTAGTTGAATTATTACAGGTTTGTTTCCACTCGCTACCTGACTCCCTAAAGGATAAGAAACATGTAGAACTATTTATTGATGAGCTAACAAAATATACCAGCAATAAGTTAGAGATATGTTATGATCCAGCCAAAAAGCCAAAAGTAAGTCCTGTGTGGTTCAGATTCTGCCTATACAAATAACACAAGTTTGCTTCCCCATCCTGAGGAATGACTAGGACTAAAAGCCATGTTTCATGGCATCTTCTTAAGGTCAAAAAGAGCTAAAAGTAAAGAAGGCCAGGAAAATCAGAGGACAAGACTGGAAAGTTAGGATGTAGGAGAGTTAAGGCAGTAGACCTCCTGGCTTCCTAGTCTCAGCCCCACGGTGGAGTAGCTGTGAGACTTCAGGCAAGTTCCTCAGCCTCCATTTTCTCTTCTGTGATATGGATACCTGTTTGACCAATTTTTTTTTTTTTTCAGAAGAATCACTTGAGTTAATGCCCTTAGCACAATTTCTGGCACATAATAAATACTCCATAACTTTCAGTTTTCACTCCTAGTGATTTTCTGAAATGATCCCAAGATTTCATCCCTAAGATTTTTCAATAAATATGATTTGCTAAATATGCAACTGTAGGTACAATGTCATAACTCTGTAAGTCCTTTTACGTGAATATAGTCAAAAATAAGAAAACAAAAAGTCCTCCTTCTCATGCTCTGATTTTGTTTCAGATTATATGACCACGGTACCCACACAATGGGTCGCTTGGTCCGGCCTCTGAATTGGAAATACCTTCCTTCTGCAATCAGGCTATCACACAGCCTGACAGGAGATTCAAGGTTCGTTCCTCAAAATCCACTGGATCTCTTTGCTAAAATCCGAAAATACAAAAGGTCCACAGAAACTGTGCATTCTGAGCATGTGTGTGCTTGGTCTGAGATCTTGGAGACAGGAGTATAAGGCATTTATCTAGTGCAAAATCAGGTTGAAACAATAAATATGTTTTCTGATCTGTTTAAAATGGTTAAGTGTCACCACTCTTGGAATAACAGTCTTGCTGAAAAATTGACACACTTTCCTTGCTGGTATGTCCTCGCATAAATCGTTCCTCTCCCTACAAGATTAACTGATACCATCTGTGAGTAATCTGGGCCCTCACCCTCAGTTTAGGTTTGAATCCGCATATTTCTTCTCTGTGTTTCAAAGGGGCAGGAATACAAGAGCTACCCCTAGCTAAGGGCCAAACACTGTGTCTGAGCTCCCGATCCCCAGCCTTTTAACTCCTTGCTTCCCACTCTGCATCTGAAGCCAACAACAAGCCTCGGAGACAGGGCCCTCCCACTGCCTGTGATAGGCTGCTTGGAATAGCAACAGCCCATGTCACCTAAAAGGGCAAAGCCTTCGGAAATAGAAACAAAGTTGGTCACAAATCACATAGGCTTTGCCCGAAGTTTTCTTCACCCTTTTCGAGCATGGGACCATGGGGCAAGTGACCCCTCCCGTCAGTGGGGGAAGCCCGGGGGGTTTGCGCGGAGGGAACGCCTGTAACTTCCCCGCGACCATGGTACCTGTTGAAAACGCGGAGGGCCCCGGTTTGCTGAGCCCGAAGGGGAAAGCCGCGGACACTGATGGCAGCGACAGAGCCAGTGGCGGCCGGCATCCTCCCTGGGCGAGAGGTAAAGCGAGGCAGCTGGGCTGGGGACCGGCTGGAGGAGCGGCTGTCTCGGGGTGGAGGTGGGGGTGTACACGTGAGCGTGCTAGGTGCGTGGAGAGCAGGGACAGGGGCTGGTGGGAGAAGGGGTGCCAAGGAGCTGTACTGTGAGGATTGAAGTCCCTCTGCTGGTATGATGGGCCCCAGCGATTGCGCTGACATGATATAATGTATAAATCTTTTGTATTTGTGGATGAGTAGCCGGCAAGACAGTCACGTGTCTAAACCACCTCCCCTCTCAAAACACACACACACCACTTTTTCATTTATTATCACAAATGGAAAATCTGTGGACACCAGAGCCACCATTTTTAAAATCAGTATTTTCAGTAAGCTTCGTAAAATTATTAGTTATGTAATCAATGAACACAACTTTCTAAGTTCCCAGCGCGCGTCTGTAATGAATTTGAGCATTATTTGGAGCCCACAACCTCTGCTTCATTTGCGCCTGCTTTCTTTAAACCTGGCCTTTGAAACTGAGATTTAATACTTTTTCCTTCCGGGGGCAAAATTTGGAAAAGTTTTAATTCATTTAAGTTACCTGTGCTCAACCAAATGATTTTCTTCACTTCCACACTTAAAATTCCCACAAACACATTGTACACTTTAGACGGCTTCTTCCTACCCATTTAGTTCGTTCTCAAGGAAATAGAACCGGTCAATATAGGAAATGAAATCAAACACAAATAATTCTCTCCTTCCTACTCGTTCCTCAGCTCTGCTCCCCTTAATCACATAATACATTCCCACAGAATACATATTCTGGTCATCTATTGGAATGTCATGAAAACTCTAGAACATGAAATGACACGAAAGGCATTTTTACCCTCCACTTTGGAATGGATCTATAAACTTATCTTTGCATCGTAGCTTTGTGTGATCTTGGCACTGAACCCACGACCCCTCTCACGGAGGAGTGGAACGACACCTTTTAGGAACTGAGAAGCTGTCTCCTTCCCTGTCCTGGTCCAGCTCAGCCTTCTCTTGCTTTCCCACTTGTAGTCATGACTGAATATCCGGGGTCATCTTTCCACATGGCCTAGCTCTCTCAAGCAAAGCTGACTCTTTCTCCAAGCCTGTGCGCTGGCTCCGAAGTTTAAGAGCAGGCACGGGAACGTGTACAGGAGGGTAAAGGAAAAGAGTTGCAAGAGGCAGCTGAGGTGGTAATATCAACAAAAATTCACTAAACAGAGTCAGGGATAATGACACAAAGATGAAAAGAGACTTTGCCCTGAAGTGGCCTCCACAGTAACAATTAAAAACTGGTGATTTAATTTTGATATGAAAGCACAGTGTACCCTTACTAGGTGAAACTGCAGAAGTTCACAGTTACCTCAAAGGAAAGTCACGTGTATTTGTAAAGGTTGAATGTAAGTGCAAAATTCAATGTAAAGGGCAACTTTTTATATTGTAAAGGAATAATAAATGAATAAATACCATAAATTACCTTTTAAATTTAATTTTAAGTGAACCTCTATTTTGTGGAAGAGCAAACCTAAGTATTTCCCTAAAATCTTAAATGAGTACAACTTTGATTTGTACTGTATATAGTTTATTGTTGGTTTTAGTATTACTTTTGTAAGTTTTCCTAAATTGTCTTAAACATCCCTGGTATCCAAAAGGCAATTTTATATATATACAAATACATACATACATATATATATATAAATATAAAATGAATGCCTTGTGCACACTGGTGTATGGTCTTGACAATTTAGTTAACCTCTCATATTGAGATGATATTTTGGTCTCTTATGAAGAAGTTAAGGATTAATGACATAATATCTGTCAAATACTCATTTTGACTTCTTTAAAATTCCATAGCTTCATTCAGGTAATTTAGAGTATTTAAACTTGCTCAATAATTATTATACTACTCCTGCATTTGAAGGTAGCAAGTTATTCTGTATTCCTGGATGGGAAAATTACAGCACAAAGAGGAATGAGTTATACAACCCAAGACAAGAAAGTTAAATCATTTGAGATACTGAAAAGTGGAACAAAATGAAATAAAAACCCTAAGCTCTATGATTTCATCCCTTAATGTTATTATGCACAATGAAAAGTTTTCTTTCTTGGCCAATCCCTTAAACTGGAAAGAATACTTTGTTCCAATGACTAGGAGGTTAATGAACTATGATTTGTTTTTAAGAACTTATGACTCAAAGTGGTTATACTTTTAGTGATTTTTTTTAGTGTTCACAGGCATGTTATGATTGACCTTATAGGACAAGGTTGATCTCAATTTGAAATCCTGGTGCCTAGAGATGACAACAGATACAGGTGAAGGGAGAAAAATGGACTTCTGCAGCATCTCACACAAAGGGAACATGAGGCCAGAAGATGCATGGTGGTTCCAATTCACATAGTGGCTGGTGCAAAACTTACCCTGACTCCTCTAGCCTAGGATGCCCAGGGACTGCTCCTCCATCCTCCAATGTCCTAATTCAAATGATTGTCTGAGGAGAGGGTTCCTTAATGCCCCCTTTGCCTTTTCCCTCTCAAATCTGCCCAAAAGGTCAGAAACCAAGGAGAGTATTCACTGTATGCGTGCAGGTTCTCAGCACTGCGGGTCCAGCTGCCGAACGCACTAGAACCCAGATCACTAGACCCAGACTCACTGACCCAGTTGAAAGGGCTGGGCTTCATCCCCTCTAAGACCCTTCTAAGTCTGAAATGCCATAGTCTGAGATTTTAAAAATGCAAACTTCATACATCCACTGATCAGATGGATACCCTAAGGCAGTGGCTCTCAAACTCATTTAAGCTGTGAATTCCTTTTTCAAATGGTAGCTGAGTAGGTGGTCAGTGTATGGCAGGTAATCATGACACCTGTCTAGTGGAAGGAGGGGATGTGAGAAAGGAAAGAGCTGTGGTCTGCTTGCTTCCCTACTCCTCGTTTCTCATAGTCCTGGGTCAACTCCTGGCTGGGCTCACATGAGCACAAACAGGTCCATCACTACTCTGATTCTGCAGGCCATGCTTTTGAGGGGGGGCCTGTTTGTTGTGCTCCTGATGAGTCTTGGGCTCCTGTGTTTAGCCTTAACCAGGCTGCCTTGAATTTAGCTGGGCCTGGCATTCTCAGGCTTCCTGGTTAGCTGGGAGGGGGAGGGCATCCTACTTGAAAAAGAGACTGAGGAGACTTTTAGGAACAAATTATCCCCAGGGAAGAGAGTCCCAACCAGCCTGGCCTGATAACAGCCTTGTTTTGTGAGAGGAGCAGTTCTAACAAACGACCAGTCACTTTGGAAAGAACCAGGCCTTGGACATTCCCTTTTTTCCAGGCTTTCCATATATTAAAAAGTAACAAAACATGTGACAAAAATTACTGTGTTTTGAGAACATGTGTATTTAACAAATTTATGTCTGATTACAACAAAAAATTGCTGTGTGTAACTTGATATTCCCAAGGAATGACAACACTTCTAGACACGTGAATTTATGAGAGACTATGGACCCTTTCGTCTGGAAAATAAGACCAGATTTGAAGATAACCATCTCCCCTTTTGCATCAGTCAGCTTATCTCTGTGACTGTACATTTAATCTCACTTGGAAATCACATCGAAATTCTAAATTCGAGGTTTTTCATGACTGGGAGGCCTAGTCAGATGGCTCCTCCAAGATCTGGGAAGGGAGAAGGCTCTAGACAAGGTGGGGGCTGTTGCACCACAGACTCAGGGTGGTGTTCAGCCAGTGCCTGAGGGTTCTCGTTCCCCTTCAACATCCACCTAGAGAGGGCAGAGAGGTTGCCCCTTGCCACAGACCACCTCCCAGCCACAGCAGCAGCCAGCAGACATTAGTGGGAGCCTGCAGTGCAGGGCCTGGTGGACGTGGAGGAAGCCAGGCCCAGAAACCACCAAGCTGGGCAGCTGAACTGGAAGGGCTGACATGAGCCAGCAGAGACCAGTGTGCCTGAACTGGTTTTACAGCTAATGTCTATTCTGAAAGGTCAGTGCCCCTGTCCCAGTTCCTAAATATTAGACATCACTTTTCTCTGGCAAGATTGCCTTCAGAAGCTGAGGTCCCTGAGATCTGAGGAACATGACTGGTGGTAGCTGATAAGATCCTGGGTGAATCCTGAAAGTATATTCTTTGTGAATTCTCAAGGCAGTACTTTTAAGTGGTCTAGATCTTATAGCAGCTGGTAAAAACAGAACTCAAAACACAATAAATCCACCCCAGAGCTACCCAAGGAAACTCCAGTTTACCTGTGTATATTAAAGGAAAATCAACAAATTTTAAAATGCAATTTTTAACTGCTCTACATGTGTGGGATTATGTTTCTCATTCAAGCTTAGTTAGCTCTTGAGCCTGATTTTGTAGACAGCATTTTCTCAATAGGAAGGTCCGGTATTATTTGACTTCAGGGTTTAAAATGTTCTGAGAGCTCCAAATGACCTTCCATTAGTGTGCAACTGGCTTGGGTTTCTAGGAGTTGAAGCAGCTATGTGCTCAGATTGTATGAGCAAGAACCGATTTTATTTGATTCTTAAATGAAACAGAGTAGGAGCTCCTCGGTTCATTTTTTTTCCTCATGCACAATCTCCCCCAAGAGAGTGAGTTACTGACTAAAGCAAATCAGTGGGATCCACATAAAAGGGGACCACGTTATGGTGGTGAGAAAAGGGAAAAGCTAGAATGGGATTCTTCCAAGGGGCTATTTTGACTAAATACCAAATAAGGGTGAATTTTCATTCCATCCTCCCTCAAAAATACCCAGTCTCATTTAAAGGCACAGGACCTGAAATTCCCCCATATATTTCTCAGCTGCAATTTTGAGCCAAATATATTACCTTTACAGTGAAACATAAACTCATATGAATTTTTTCTATTTTATTTTGCTTTATTTTGGCTCACTGGCATCTTTTCCTTCCCAGTATTACAACATGCTCCTTTATTCATTTGCTAAATGGCTACACTTCGGTGATATACTAATTTTTCTGTACTATTTAGGTAGAACTATTCATAAGACTAGAATAATTTATCACCTTATTTTAATTTTAGGAGCTTTATTTATTTTTGAACAATGATTCACTTTATACCGTTCTGCCAAAAATATCAGAGAGAGAAATGCAATTCTTCATTTGACTTATAGGAGTATTTTTTTTTTCCTTAAGTAAATCAAGTGCAATTTATCTTTCAACTGTTAAATTGTGCTTCCCTTAGAAGTAATTGTTTCTCAGAAGCACCCATGACTCAGGTCTGCCCAGCACTGACCTGTTAGGCTCTGGACATTGGCTCCGTGAGCCATATCCATGTTATTTATCCAAAATGTTTTGCTTCTGTATGCACCTGTTTCCACACTTTGTGGGAGTTTGAGTAGGAAGTTATATGTAATGCTAATTTAGAAACCTTCCCAACATGGCATCTCAGCCTCAGATGTGCAAGGCTTTTAAAGAATCGGGGAAAGACTTGTAATTAGAATCAATTCATATGGTGAGAGAGCATCCCCAAGCTAATGAAATACTTAATTTCCATTGGGAAATAAAACAGTGGAAACCTTAAGGCAAAAATCACAGGAATAATTTTTCATGCTGTAAGCCCAATTATGTAGGTAGTGCCCCCAATGAAGGAATTTGAGAATTTATGAAAAGGCATAATTGTTATGTTGGAAACAAGATATCACTTCACTTCCTTTGCTGTCAGCTAGAGACTGTTACAAAGTTTTACTCGTGTTAAAGAGATCTTGCCCCATCAATTCGGACTAAACAAATCTTTGTTGAATGATTATTGTGGGCCAGATTTTTATGTTAATATTATCCCTTCTTATCTTTACAAGAACCCAATGAGGTAATATTTCCTCATTTCACAGATGAGGAAACTGAGGCCAAGAGAGCAATAGCTCACATTTACCACGCACCAGGCACTCTTCCACCATTTATTTGTGTAACAACTCTATGAAGTAGGTAATATTATGTTTATCTTAGGAGCAAGGGCACAAAGGAACAGAAAGGTTAAGGATCAGGTCAAAGTCCAGCTGGTAAATAATCAGGCACTCTGATTCCAGACTCTTCCTTCACCATTAAACACAGGTACCTCCTGGAGAGAAGCAAAGTGCCTTATTTCCAGGTAGCACCAATAATAAGTGGCAGCACAGTGATCTGGCCTCAGTATCCTAAATCCAATCCAGGCTTTTGCCCACTTGGCCAGTAATACCATCCACCACTGATGTCTCTGCCTCCTGCTCTGTTCAGTGACCTGGTCTCCAAGTTTGGGCCTCAGAACTGTATTGCATTTAATTTTAGCCAGTTCCCTAATTTTCCATGCAATATGTCATATTCTTGCATCTATCTGATCTCTAAGCGACTGTAAGTGCTTGGAAAGTATTATGCAATTCGTAAGTTGGAGGAACAATGGCTTTTCTCTGTTTTTCCATCAGGGATCAGATGAATGTGGCACAAGTTCCACCATCAGATCCAGACGTAACCTATGGAGTATCTTAACACAGTGCTTACAGTGACCAGCCTACTGACTGCAGGGTGACTTAGATGAACCTTTCTGCCATCTGTGCTCAAGACAGTGCTGGCACATACATAGTACATGCTTAGTTGTTAGATGAGTAAATAAGTGAGGAAGTGGTTTTTTTGGACTAAACTTGGCATTTTAACTCAGAATACTTAGAGTATCTACTCTGTGAGAGGCACACTGGATACTTCCAGCTGAAAAAAGATACCTAAGACATTATTCATGTCTCTAGATTCACCAACTTATCAGAAAGATAAGACTATAAATGACTACAAGACAAATGTTTAGCAAATTTTGAGTGTCTACTAGGAATCAGATAGGATGCTTGACCCTGGGTCCAATGATGAACAAGAGACATCCATGCAATGAAGATGCTTATTACCAATTGGTGGAGAAAGTCAAGAAATCAGGAAACCTCCAGGGGAGGAGGTGACCAGACACATAATACTATAGTGTGCACAAGGCAGCTCCTCCACGTTTTGAAGGATCCTGGAAGACAGTATGGCTAAGCTGAGTCAAGAAAGTATAACAGAGGCCAAGAGGTTAACACAGGACAGTCTATATAGCTGGTATACATGTTTGCAGAAGAGAGAATGGTGCATTCAGGGAACTACACATATTTTTGTATGATAGAGCACAGAGTTCAAAAGGAGGCAGAGCACGAGAGGTCTGAAATCAGATCATGAAAACTTTGTGTACTGAGTCCTTGAGAGGAGGAATTTTAATCAAGAAAGTTTCTGAAAGTGATGGTAGTGGTGACAGAGTTAGGAGTCTTGGGAACCCTCACCTGCATGTCTCTAAACCTGCCAGCTTCATGCTGTCACCATGATTTTGAACTTCAAGGTTAAGTCCACATTCCTGCATGCTCCCCACTTCTCTGCCTATCCTCAAACACACACAAAACATATTAGGAGTTCTGTGGTTCTTCCAATCACTTTTTGCTGTGTTTAATGGATTCTTGTCCTTCACTTCCTGCAACTGGTCTTTTTTCTTATCCCTACTCTAATCTATGCATAGATCACAGCCCTTTTTCCTCCACATACTCAAATCCCATCCATACAAGTAGATTTTTACTGATGGTTTGAAGAGGGCTATGGGGCAATTAAATATTAGGAGGGCCCATTCTTACAATTCTCTTGTTAAATCCACTACAGGGAATTTCTTGTAAACCAGCTTTTCCAAACTCACAGGCTGCTCGCGCTGTTATTCCCTCCAGCTTGCTCCCCATTCTCCACAACTTGTCCTCACAACCTGCACTGTTTCTTCTGTTTCTCCTGTTACTGGGCTCTCTTGTTCTTACTTGATTCCACTTTCTCTCTCTCTCTCTCTCTCTCACACACACGCACACACACACACACGTGCACACACTCAAATGTTTCAGAATTCTCCCTTTATATTATATAAAACATCCTGGCCTTTACTGTCTCTGCCCCTCTCTCGCCTGGAGTCCACCTGTGTATTATAACTATGCCCCATGGTCTTCTCCCTTAACACTCAGGTTGTCATCCAGGTATTTCTTTTTAGTAAATAAAGTGCTCTTCCTAATAATATAAAGAACTTTATAGCCACAGTCTTTACAATATTATTTATTTTCCTCACATTTCATTTCCCTAATTAAGGAATTTTAAAAGCACTAAGGGTGATTCTCAACCATTTTTTGGGTACACGGACTCCTTTTTAAATAGGAAAAGAATTTCAATCCCTCACATAATAGTATCCACAGTTTTATATTCAATGATTAGAAAATATAGAATAGCAGAAAGATATTATGCACTCACCAGCACTTGGAATTAAAAAAATACTTTGTCACACTGACATACGTTTGAAATTTTGATATGCAAATATGTATGTTACTATGTTTTCCAGTAATCATTGATGGAATGAGGATCCCTCTTAATGACTTTGTTAATTTTCAAACATCCCTAACTCACCCAGGCTCACACATTGAGACTCTCCATTCTAAAAAATATCAGAGCTCTCTAGGGAAAATGGCTGCTGGTTTGGTCTTCCAGTTCACCCCTTCCTATCTATTGGAAACCCCCATACAAACATGGAAAGAGATATGAAAGCCAGATATACCTATCAGTGAGTTTAGGACTCAACCCTAAATAAAATGCAAACGTGGGCCTAACCTGTAATAGGGCAGTAAAATTCTAGCTGTCCACAGATTCTCACTGTGCATCTCTAATTGAGAGAATTTTCACCAACCAGAGAAAGGAAAGACATAACGAACCCCTGGAGCTGCTCTTTCAGAGAGTCAGAGGTTTCTGCTCAACACACCAACTCTCCCCATCCTATCCTGTCATCTTTACTCTCTTCCAAATCTCTCAAGGGCTACAATTTCCAGCATTTCAGAAACTCTGGGCTCAGTAGGAACTCATGGCAAACTGAAATATGAAATCAGCTTTAAGAACGGGCAAAGTCTAGACAAGATAAGCCACTGGAATGTTACACTCTGGAAGCTGTAGTTTTGTATGTACTGTATGTTTTGTTTAATTGGAATATAGTTGATGTGCAATGGTCTGTAGGTGTGTATGTAGTGCTTTTGGCAAGCAGAGAACTACAGACTGCTTTAAATAACACAGGACTGATAGCCCTTATTCATAGTCAGGGGACCGAAAAGTGGAAGCACAACAATTCCTTTCTCAGTGGAGCCACACCAGAAAAATAACTTCCAGACGTCAGAATTTTGGCCAGCAGCTGTGCACATCGATTGCTCCTTCAGGGCTAATATGAGGAGTTTCTGACTGTAAGCTAGTGGCTAGAGTAAGGAGTGGCAGACACTAAAAACACAGCAGCTGTTCCAACTTCCTTCTGATTTTCTGCCTTTTCTATCCAGGGAAACAAAAGATTCAGACACACTTTTCAGACTCTTTCGCAGCAGATGTTTGACCATGAGACCGACTGGTTCAGGGCAATGAGACATTATGGTAGGTTTTTGTAGGAGAAGAAAAGAAAGTTTACTCGACCCTTTTAGGGTCCCTGGCTAGGTCTTAAAATTAAGCTAACAAATGCAGGTTAATGGGAGAGAAGCATTCAAATTTATTTAATGTAAGTTTCCATAACATGGGAGCCTTCATAAGGAAATGAAGACCCAAAGAAATGGTTAAACCTGAGTATCTTTTATGCTAGGCTTGGTGAGAAATGGACAGTCATGGAGCAGTGTGACAGGCTAAGTAGTATAAAGTCAGTGTAGTAAACTAGGGGAAACTTAGCAGGCCTGTTCATTCTTTGCATCCCTTTGTCTTTGGAGATGAGAATGTTCTTCACCTCTGGGTATAGGGAAGGCACCTCCTGCAGGAGGGTTGTTTGACTTGCTTCAGGGAGAAGGGCAGGGGGAGATGGCCAGAGGGACCCTCCCACTTCTGCCATTTTCTCTAACTCCTAAGGCTTAAAATATTCAATATGCCGAGGTACCATATTTTGGGGGTGGCATGTCCTGAACCCCATCATCTTCCATGGTGCCTCTGGAAAGTTCTCTCCCTGATAAAAGGAAAAGGGCCTAGCCCTAAGCCTTCTTTCATTGTCCCTTGATATGGATCTGGTTGTGAGAGAATCTTGTGCCTGGAGCTATGACAGCCACCGTGCACATATGGTGACAAGCCAGGGACAAAAGCCAGCCCTCTGAGGAGGTGGGAACAGAAGGCCGGAGAGAGTGTGAGTCCTTGGCGACACCAAACTCCACTTGGTCTGCTCACTAATTAAACAACAAATGTCGTGGGATTTTCAGCCCTTGCCTTCCAGGTTTTTGGTTTCTTGCCGTCAAAAATTCCTCACTGATCTGGGTGCTGGTAAAGAGAAGGCAGCAAATCTAGCTATTGGCAAGTACAAGTGTACTTTGACTGCAAAAGCAAAGCATACATTTTAAGATTTCTTTTTACAGGAAACAAACACATTTGAGAAAGCATGTGATTTCTGTACCCCATAATTTTTTTTTTTTAAATGGACTCTAAAATAAGAGATGTAGCATGACCTATGAGGATAAGGTACACCAAAGTAAAAGTGGACCCAGCTGAGAATGAAGATGTAGACGGACTGCTACAGACAGAGGAGACTAAGACCGCAGGAGCGGAACAATTATTTGAAATCTGTGATGTGGAGAATAAGGTGGAGAAGCTATTCTGGGTTGCACATAAAAAGTACAAGAAAAAATGAGAGAGGAAGTGACAACATATAAGCAACCAATAAACAATTGTTCCCAAACAAAAGGGGGCAAACCCCAAATACTACAAGAAATCTTTTCTGAGAAGAACTCAACTACTAGCAGAAAAATTTAGAAGAAACGAGCACCCAGACTTACCCTGGTGGAAAGTTTAGAATTAAAGGAGGGAAGGAAGGAAGGAAAGGAAGAAAAGAATGAAAAGTCATACGTGTTGTTGGGCAGAAAAAACAGGATGTGGGGAAATGCCAATAAGCAAATATAAAGGGTGTCTCCTCTCTATACCTCCCTACTCCATAGTGATTGGAGAATAGTAACTTCAGGAAAGTGGGTCTGTGAAAGTACTACTAAAACAAACCTGGGGTTGGAAAAATTAAAAAGAAAGAAAGCAAAGTTCTTATCTTTTTGTCCTAGAAAGAGCAAACAATTGTAGGCAGAGGAAGAGGCCAAATTTTCTGTTGGTCTGAGTTTCATTGTATGGTAAGAATAGAATTAGGGGGCAAGGGAGATGGGATAGTGGTTAGATGAAGCCTGGGGCCCAGTATTTACCACCACAAGGCATACCACGAGTGGTCCAGGTCCCAGAGGCCGCATCTGGGACCTCTGACAGCTGTTGGAAACAACACACCTCAACCCTCCATGGGAGGTGCCCTCTGGGTGTGAGGGAGCCTCTGGTTGAACCAAAAGACCATGGATGAAAAAGCAAGAGAGAGAGGGAGATTAGTGCTAACCAAAGAAGGGGGGTCTGGAAAGATTTCATAGAGGAGGTGATATTTGAGCTGGATCATCACAGATGAACTGGGTTTCCTGAGGCTCTGAAGGAAGGGGAAGAACAGGCTGTGGGGATGAGCAGCTTCAAGACAAGCACAAGTCTGGGAAAGTACCTGGTAGGCAGTGGTCAATGCAAGTGTTATGGATGGGCTGACAATGGTTGCCTGGAGATTGCTGGGAGACCTGACAACCTGGCTATTGTCAGGGGACTGTTGAACACTGAGTCTGAATGACTGGAAAACAAGTCCAAGCACGGGGCTGACGTTTAATCAAATATAAATATACAGTGACGATGAAACACTTCATGCTCTCTGCAAGGGTGCTATATTAACCAGCTAAGAAGAGTGCTGAAAGTGCTATAGAAATCCTAATACTCTGCTATTCAAATGCTAAGCACTTAAGTAAATACGCAGTTCTAAATGCTAACCACCACCTAAGACTAGGTATTAACCTTAGTCCGTTGACAAAACTGGGGAGTAGAGGACCAAGGATCAGTATTCTGGAGTCTTATTATCATTCATTCATTTATTCAATCACTCAGCAAACCCCTACTGAGTATTTATCTCGTGCCAAAGACTAGAGATGAGAATACAGACGGAAGTAAAGCAGAGTTCTTGCCTTCAAGGGCTTTCAGTCTGAGAGGGGGAGACCAGTGGGTAAGTAAATAGTGAGGGGCCCTGAAACACACGTGCTGGGCACAGCAGGAGCACAGGCCTCGAGGTGGGCAGCACCAGAAGGCAAAGCAGCCTGGGCTTCATGGGGAGGTGGCACACGAAATGCCTCTTGAGAGACAGGTTGGGTATTCAGGGAGAAAGAGCAGAGAAAGGGCGACCCCCAAGTGCCAGGCCATTCTGCAGCCACTGCAAATTTTCCTCCAGCCAAACATGAAAGTAAGAGGGCTTTTAAATTTGCGAAGCATTCACAGTGGATCGAGCTGTATAATTAATTACCTGGCAGCCTGCCGCACAAACCTGTGTGTGCACGCTTTTCAGTCTGTTGTCAGAGACAGTCGGCCAGTGGGTGTGTACTGTGTGTCCATTGTGTACAGACGCTGTAATAGGCATATGGGGAAGAAAAGAAAGGGGAAAGCAGGCAGAAACTCAAATATTGTGAAAAACCGAGTGTTTTGTGTGCGTGCTGGTTACAGTTGTGGCTGCATCTGAGTCACCGTGGGCTCAGACAATGAAGCTATTGTTCTGGCCTGGCTGCAGGCCCGGAGCTGGTGTGGGCTGCCTGCCCTTTGTGCTCTCATTTGCATAAAGCCTTTCAATTGGGATCACATCTTCTATATGGGTGTCCTTTATTACCTTATTGGGGAATCAGTGCCTCAGAAAACTCTGCTGGTCTAGAAAAGCAGCAAGACAGAGAAGTAGGCCTGACCCACCAGTCTGTGGGGGCCAGCTGCCAGTCTCCAGATAGTTCCCACTTCTGTGGTGTCCACAAAAGGCTGAGAATTCCCCGCAGCCCTGTTGGGGAACATGCATGTAAAGGAAGCAAGGCCCCAAGCAAAACGACTGTAATGCTGAATGAACTTCATCATGAACAAATGATAAGTACAGACTGACTTCGGGCAGGCTTGGCTGTTTTCTTAAAAGGCGCTAATTATGATTCCCCACCTTACCCTCTCTTTAGCACCGGCTGCTCCTTTCTCTTCAGTCTCCCCAGCTGCCCCAGATTCTCCCTTCCGGATCTAAGCAAACAGAAACCCCACCTCCCTGCCCCATCCCATCTCTTTCCTCCTGTTCACAGCCAGATTTCTTGGAAAAATTACCTCTACTTTCTGGCATCCATAGGATAACATCTTGCTTCCATCATCAACCAAAAAGTGGATACAGGAAGAAGCCTATTGTTTCTGTCTCTCTTCAGTGTTTTTATGTGGTAAAATAGCACCAGGAAAATTTCCTTAGGCGGAAGTCCTAAGGTGTCACAGTGCTGCCCTGGTGGACGCTTTAGGGACTACCAGCCTTCCACACTGAATTAGAATTCATATTCCAATGGGCAGTTGGACGATCACAGTAGAATTTCAGTGGCAGTAAGTAGCAGTAGCGAGAAGGGTGGGGAGCTAGTTTGGGGGCAGTAGCCCTTAAGGCGTATAATGGGGAAGATAAACCCCTCAAATAAAATTGACAATTAAAGCTGTAGCTTAATTCTGTAGCATATGACCCATGTTGGTATGAGAAGAGGGTCATGGATTGTCTGAGTGTAACTATTTAAGCTTTTAAAGGCCAATTCCACAGATAGATAGATAGGTAATGTTGTGATATACAAAATTTTTAAACACTTGTAATTTTGTAGAAATAATTTTTTTCCCAGTTAATGTGGACATAACTTTATTATGTCTCTGGAGAAGTACACTCAGTGCTAGTTGCTGGGTCTCAAGAGGGCCACTGTCAAACTGGGACAGTTTCCAGACTTTTTTGCACACATCCCAGTTTGTCAGTGTCCTATGACCCCTGATTCAAGTTAAGAATATGAAGCTAAGTCCAGAACATAGAGGACAAAACTGGATCCCTCTTCTGTCAGGAGAGATTCCTGCAGGCTACAAGAAGCCGGCTTTGCAACTTGCCCTGTCCGTTACCCCCGCTCCCACTTTATTCAGCACCTCAGACTCTCTAAAGTAGAATTACAGAGCATTAGAGGAAGGGGCTCTGTATTTCAAGAGATCTTCCTTTTTGTAGGGAAGCACTCTTTCCCATGAAACAAAGGGAGAAAATGAGGACTGGGAAGGAAAGGAATGCGGCAAGGACAATCTGCTGCTATTCAAGCAGTTCTGGCATTTATTCCCCCAGGTCTTTGACTCTGGATCCCCATGCTACCCTTTGTCACTCTAAGCCCCCTCCTGGGGTGCCTCTCTCAATCTGCCTCCTTAGAGAAAAAGTGTTTCATTCCCCTAAGTCACTTCTCCAATTTGAATCTCAGAGACCAATTGCCAAAACACACATGCCAGTCAATGTCACATGCTATGTCAAACATAGATAAAATGAACAATGACGAGTAGAGGTATGAAGCTATATACAAGTGGAGGTGTGAAGAATTTGACCTAATTCTCCTTGGAATAGAGGAATTTGTTGTTAAGGACTTTAAGATCACATGAGAAAAAAAGAATATGTGGAAATTGAGGACATGAAGGAAACTACAACCATGTAAAGTCATTTTGCAAGTAAAAATTAAAACAATACATAATAAATAATAGATAATAGAGATATCATCAAAATGTTAAGTTTCTTGGGGTTCAAGGACTACATCTGTTTTATTTCATTGCTGCATATAACTCCCAGAACCTAGGAAAACATCTGCAGCGTAATAGTGCTAAATATTTGTGTTGTGATTAACTAGATAAATCGCCAGTTTAATTTCAGTATTATAGCTTGTGTTTGCAATGCTCATAAATTAGTTTTACTTTATTGTGGATTCCTACATATTTATTTTCTCCTTCATGTCAATATTCAATCCTTTGTTTATTTATTTTGAAGTCTCCTATTTCCTAGGACCCTGGAGATGTAAAATATATTGGATATTTATGTTGGGAAGAAACTTAAGTCACTTTTATTTGATGTGCTCCTTTCACCAGATCTAAAGAGCACTTTTAAACCAGAATCCTTACCCCAACAATGGCAGGGTTAAATGGCCTGAGCTCAGCCTGGGATAATTGTGTGCCCACACACTTTTCTAGTCCATTTTGCATACATCCCATTTAAATACTAAACACATGGCAGGAGGAGGGGCGGAAGATGGCGGCGTGAGTAGAGCAGCGGAAATCTCCTCCCAAAACAACATATATCTATGAAAATATAACAAAGACAACCCTTCCTAGAATAAAGACCAGAGGACACAGGACAATATCCAGACCACATCCGCACCTGAGAGAACCCAGCGCCTCGCGAAGGGGGTAAGATACAAGCCCCGGCCCCGCGGGAGCCGAGCGCCCCTCCCCCCAGCTCCCGGCGGGAGAAGAGCAGGCAGAGCGGGAGGGAGACGGAGCCCAGGACTGCCGAACACCCAGCCCCAGCCATCCGGGCCAGAGCCCAGACACAGTACATGCCCAGGGGGCCCTGGATGCTAGGGAAACAGGGCAGCAAGAACAGTGAGCGGGCACTGGAGGCCTGGCATTGGAGGACATAAAAAAAGCGAGTGGCCATTTTTTTTTTTTCTGTTTTTTTTTGGCGAGCGCTTTTTGGAAGTCTTAAAGGGATAGGGACACCAATACTAGGGAAACAGGGCACCAAGACCGGTGAGCAGAGGCCCGAGGCTGGCACCGGAGAATAAAGAAAAACGAGCGACCACCTTTCTTTAATTAAAAAAAATTTTTTTTCTTTTTTTTTTTTGGTGGTCGTTGTTTTGTTTTGGTGGGTGCTTTTTGGAAGTCTTAAAGGGGCAGGGCGGGACACTTAATCCAGAGGTAGGGAATCCGGGGATCTCTGGGCACCCTAACCTCTGGGCTGCAGGGAGCAGGGAGGCCCCTTACGGAGATAAATAGCCTCCCAGCAGCTCCTGCTCCAACGCGACTCCACCACTTTGGAGTAGCTGCCTGAGCTAGGCCACGCCCACAGCAACAGTGGAGATTAACTCCATAGCAACCGGGCAGGAAGCAGAAACCCTGTCTGCGCGCAGCTGCCCAGCACAAGCCACTAGAGGACGCTGTTCTCCCAGGAGAGGAGGGCCACAAACCAACAAGAAAGGAAGTCCTTCCAGCCGTCACTTGTCCCAGCTCTGCAAACTATTCCAATCACCATGAAAAGGCAAAGCTACAGGCAGACAAAGATCACAGAGACAACACCAGAGAAGGAGACAGACCTAACCAGTCTTCCTGAAAAAGAATTCAAAATAAGAATCATAAACATGCTGACAGAGATGCAGAGAAATATGCAAGAGAAATGGGATGAAGTCCGGAGGGAGATCACAGATGCCAGAAAGGAGATCACAGAAATGAAACAAACTCTGGAAGGGTTTATAAGCAGAATGGATAGGATGCAAGAGGCCATTGATGAAATTGAAATCAGAGAACAGGAACGCATAGAAGCTGACATAGAGAGAGACAAAAGGATCTCCAGGAATGAAACAATATTAAGAGAACTGTGTGACCAATCCAAAAGGAACAATATCCGTATTATAGGGGTCCCAGAAGAAGAAGAGAGAGGAAAAGAGATGGAAAGTATCTTAGAAGAAATAATTGCTGAAAACTTCCCCAAACTGGGGGAGGAAATAATCGAACAGACCACAGAAATACACAGAACCCCCAACAGAAAGGATCCAAGAAGGACAACACCAAGACACATAATAATTAAAATGGCAAAGATCAAGGACAAGGAAAGAGTGTTAAAGGCAGCTAGAGAGAAAAAGGTCACCTATAAAGGGAAACCCATCAGGCTAACATCAGATTTCTCAACAGAAACCCTACAGGCCAGAAGAGAATGGCATGATATATTTAATAAAATGAAACAGAAGGGCCTTGAACAAAGGATACTGTATCCAGCACGACTATCATTCAAATATGACGGTGGGATTAAACAATTCCCTGACAAACAAAAGCTGAGGGAATTTGCCTCCCACAAACCACCTCTACAGGGTATCTTACAGGGACTGCTCTAGATGGGAGCACTCCTAGAAAGAGCACAGCACAAAACACCCAACATATGAAGAATCGAGGAGGAGGAACAAGAAGGGAGAGAAGAAAAGAATCTCCAGACAGTGTATATAACAGCTCAATAAGCGAACTAAGTTAGGCAGTAAGATACTAAAGAGGCTAACCTTGAACCTTTGGTAACCATGAATTTAAAGCCTGCAGTGGCAATAAGTACATATCTTTCAATAGTCACCCTAAATGTTAATGGGTTGAATGCACCAATCAAAAGACACAGAGTAACAGAATGGATAAAAAAGCAAGACCCATCTATATGCTGCTTACAAGAAACTCACCTCAAACCCAAAGACATGTACAGACTAAAAGTCAAGGGATGGAAAAACATATTTCAAGCAAACAACAGTGAGAAGAAAGCAGGGGTTGCAGTACTAATATCAGACAAAATAGACTTCAAAACAAAGAAAGTAACAAGAGATAAAGAAGGACACTACATAATGATAAAGGGCTCAGTCAAACAAGAGGATATAACCATTCTAAATATATATGCTCCCAACACAGGAGCACCAGCATATGTGAAACAAATACTAACAGAATTAAAGGGGGATATAGACTGCAGTGCATTCATTCTAGGAGACTTCAACACACCACTCACCCCAAAGGATAGATCCACTGGGCAGAAAATAAGTAAGGACACGGAAGCACTGAACAACACAGTAGAGCAGATGGACCTAATAGACATCTGTAGAACTCTACATCCAAAAGCAACAGGATATAGATTCTTCTCAAGTGCACATGGAACATTCTCCAGAATAGACCACATACTAGGCCACAAAAAGAGCCTCAGAAAATTCCAAAAGATTGAAATCCTACCAACCAACTTTTCAGACCACAAAGGCATAAAACTAGAAATAAACTGTACAAAGAAAGCAAAGAGGCTCACAAAAACATGGAGGCTTAACAACACACTCCTAAATAATCAATGGATCAATGACCAAATCAAAATGGAGATCCAGTAATATATGGAAACAAATGACAACAACAACACTAAGCCCCAACTTCTGTGGGACACAGCAAAAGCAGTCTTAAGAGGAAAGTATATAGCAATCCAAGCATATTTAAAAAAGGAAAAGCAAACCCAAATGAACGGTCTAATGTCACAATTATCAAAATTGGAAAAAGAAGAACAGATGAGGCCTAAGATCAGCAGAAGGAGGGACATAATAAAGATCAGAGAAGAAATAAATAAAATTGAGGAGAATAAAACAATAGCAAAAATACATGAAACCAAGAGCTGGTTCTTCGAGAAAATAAACAAAATAGGTAAGCCTCTAGCCAGACTTATTAAGAAGAAAAGAGAGTCAACACAAATCAACAGTATCAGAAACGAGAAAGGAAAAATCACGACGGACCCCACAGAAATACAAAGAATTATTAGAGAATACTATGAAAACCTATATGCTAACAAGCTGGGAAACCTAGGAGAAATGGACAACTTCCTAGAAAAATACAACCTTCCAAGACTGACCCAGAAAGAAACAGAAAATCTAAACAGACCAATTACCAGTAAAGAAATTGAAGCGGTAATCAAAAAACTACCAAAGAACAAAATCCCTGGGCCAGATGGATTTACCTCGGAATTTTATCAGACATACAGGGAAGACATAATACCTATTCTCCCTAAAGTTTTCCAAAAAATAGAGGAGGAGGGGATACTCCCAAACTCATTCTATGAAGCTAACATCACCCTAATACCAAAACCAGGCAAAGACCCCACCAAAAAAGAAAACTACAGACCAATATCCCTGATGAACGTAGATGCAAAAATACTCAACAAAATATTAGCAAACCGAATTCAAAAATACATCAAAAGGATCATACTCCATGACCAAGTGGGATTCATCCCAGCGATGCAAGGATGGTACAACATTCGAAAGTCCATCAACATCATCCACCACATCAACAAAAAGAAAGACAAAAACCACATGATCATCTCCATAGATGCTGAGAAAGCATTTGACAAAGTTCAACATCCATTCATGATAAAAACTCTCAGCAAAATGGGAATAGAGGGCAAGTACCTCAACATAATAAAGGCCATCTATGATAAACCCACAGCCAACATTATATTGAACAGCGAGAAGCTGAAAGCATTTCCTCTGAGATCGGGAACTAGACAGGGATGCCCACTCTCTCCACTGTTATTTAACATAGTACTGGAGGTCCTAGCCACGGCAATCAGACAAAACAAAGAAATACAAGGAATCTAGATTGGTAAAGAAGAAGTTAAACTGTCACTATTTGCAGATGACATGATACTGTACATAAAAAAACCCTAAAGACTCCACCCCAAAACTACTAGAACTGATATCGGAATACAGCAAAGTTGCAGGATACAAAATCAACACACAGAAATCTGTGGCTTTCCTATATACTAACAATGAACCAACAGAAGGAGAAATCAGGAAAACAACTCCATTCACAATTGCATCAAAAAAAATAAAATACCTAGGAATAAACCTAACCAAAGAAGTGAAAGACTTATACTCTGAAAACTACAAGTCACTCTTAAGAGAAATTAAAGGGGACACTAACAGATGGAAAGTCATCCCATGCTCGTGGCTAGGAAGAATTAATATCGTCAAAATGGCCATCCTGCCCAAAGCAATATACAGATTTGATGCAATCCCTGTGAAACTACCAGCAACATACTTCAATGAACTGGAACAAATAGTTCTAAAATTCATATGGAAACACCAAAGACCCCGAATAGCCAAAGCAATCCTGAGAAAGAAGAATAAAGTAGGGGGGATCTCACTCCCCAACTTCAAGCTCTACTATAAAGCCATAGTAATCAAGACAATTTGGTACTGGCACAAGAGCAGAGCCACAGACCAATGGAACAGACTAGAGAATCCAGACATTAACCCAGACATATATGGTCAATTAATATATGATAAAGGAGCCATGGACATACAATGGCGAAATGACAGTCTCTTCAACAGATGGTGCTGGCAAAACTGGACAGCTACATGTAGAATGAAACTGGACCATTGTCTAACCCCATATACAAAAGTAAACTCAAAATGGATCAAAGACCTGAATGTAAGTCATGAAACCATTAAACTCTTGGAAGAAAACACAAGCAAAAACCTCTTAGACATAAACATGAGTGACCTCTTCTTGAACATATCTCCCCGGGCAAGGAAAACAACAAGCAAAAATGAATAAGTGTGACTATATTAAGCTGAAAAGCTTCTGTACAGCAAAAGTCACCATCAATAGAACAAAAAGGATCCCTACAGTATGGGAGAATATATTTGAAAATGACACATCCGATAAAGGCTTGACGTCCAGAATATATAAAGAGCTCACACGCCTCAACAAACAAAAAACAACCCAATTAAAAAATGGGCAGAGGAACTGAACAGACAGTTCTCCAAAAAAGAAATACAGATGGCCAACAGACACATGAAAAGATGCTCCACATCGCTAATTATCAGAGAAATGCAAATTAAAACTACAATGAGGTATCACCTCACACCAGTAAGGATGGCTGCCATCCAAAAGACAAACAACAACAAATGTTGGCGAGGCTGTGGAGAAAGGGGAACCCTCCTACACTGCTGGTGGGAATGCAAGTTAGTTCAACCATTGTGGAAAGCAGTATGGAGGTTCCTCAAAATGCTCAAAACAGACTTACCATTTGACCCAGGAATTGCACTCCTAGGAATTTACCCTAAGAATGCAGCAATCAAGTATGAGAAAGATCAGTGCACCCCTATGTTTATCGCAGCACTATTTACAATAGCCAAGAATTGGAAGCAACCTAAATGTCCATCGATAGATGAATGGATAAAGAAGATGTGGTACATATACACAATCGAATACTACTCAGCCATAAGAAAAGGGCAAATCCAACCATTCGCAGCAACATGGATGGAGCTGGAGGGTATTATGCTCAGTGAAACAAGCCAAGCGGAGAAAGAGAAATACCAAATGATTTCACTTATCTGTGGAATATAAGAACAAAGGAAAAACTGAAGGAACAAAACAGCAGCAGAATCACAGAACTCAAGAATGGACTAACAGGTACCAAAGTTAAAGGGACTGGGGAGGATGGGTGGGTAGGGAGGGATAAGAGGGGGGAGAAGTAGGGGGGTATTAAGATTAGCATGCATGGGGGGGTAGGAGAAAAGGGAGGGCTGTACAACACAGAGAAGGCAAGTAGTGATTCTACAACATTTTGCTATGCTGATGGACAGTGACTGTAAAGGGGTTTATAGGGGAGACCTGGTATAGGGGAGAGCCTAGTAAACATAATATTCATCATGTAAGTGTAGATTAGTGATACCAAAAATAAAACAAAACAAAACAAAACAAAACAAAAAAGGGCAGTTCCTGTGTGGTAACCTCCAACGAGTTCTACACAAGGGTATAAAGGGCATATAAAAGTGTAGGCAAAGGATCTGTTTGCGTTTATACAGAAGATCAAAGCCTAATTGGGCTACCCTGAAAATGAACTAAGATACGATATGAAAGAGAACTTCCAACATCAGCACTCTCTGGAAGACTCATGCCAGAAGATGATCATCAAAAAACCCCAACAAAGATCCACGCACTGCTACAGCTGTAGATGCACTCATCCCACCAGTTCCTGGACTTGCCATGGGAATGAGGAAGGAAATATCTAAGCTGGCCTGTGCATACAGTAAAACAACAAATTTGACTGGATCTATACTGTTGGAACTCAACCAAGAATTTGGAGAAGTGCAAATTGTAGCGCTCCAAAATCTTACAACTACAGACTATTTACTGTTAAAAGAACATAAGGGATGTGAACATTCCCCAGGAATGGGTTGTTTTAATTTGTCTGATTTCTCTCAGACTGTTCAAGTTCAGTTGGACAATACCCACCATATCATAGATAAGTTTTCACAAATGCCTAAGGTGCCTAACTGGTTTTCTTGGTTTCACTGGAGATGGCTGGTAATTACAGATATGCTTTGGTTATGTAACTATACTCCTATTATGTTAATGTGTGTGTGCAATTTAATTAGTAGTTTAAAACCTATACATGCTGAAGTTACTCTACAAGAAGATATGTCAAAGTAATAATCAATCTTCCCATGTTTTCTGCTGCCTGCTACTTCTATAGCTTTTCTTCTTCCTTCCTAATTACAACCCTTAAATAGAATTTGTGCCTCGTATCAAATTTACCGAATATCATAATTCTTCCAAGTGGTAAAGATACCTCAAGACAAATGCTGGGCATAGAAGCCACAGGGCATAAGTCTGCAAAGAAGTAAAAAGCTAACCTTTTCAAACAATAAGGCTTCTCTCTCACTTACCAACTTTACATTTCCCTGTATGGCCCCGGAAGATGACTGGTTAGCCAGAGACGGGTAAGATTCCTCAAGGGAGGAACAACCTAAGACAGGCACAGTCACAGGGGGGCCATCAGGTGAGAAATTGGGGATCAACAGAGGTGAGGCTTAGAACCTCACCCCCCCGTTCTGAGAGAAATCTTCTGCATATGTGGATGTTTTATTGCCCTTGTCTAGCTTGGATTAACACATAGTCTACAGGCACACACCTGATCATCTACATTTGCTCTCTTACAACACTAAACTATGTTTTCTACCTTTATCTTGTATCTACCTACCACTTCAGCATTTTATTAAAAATAATAATAATAAAGAGAGAAATGTGGTATCCACATATAAATCAAGTATAAAAACCAAATGAGTATTCATATTTGAACTGACTGTTTATAGTTCATAATGCATGGGCAAAACCGAAGGTTTCTGTGATGGCTGCCCTTGTACTGTTCACTATGTAACTTATTCATTATGTAAGAATTTGTTCTCCATGTAAGAACTTGTTTGTTATGCCTCAGAAGATTGGAGACTGACGAAAATTAGGCTTGGGGTGGATTAATGATTGTGCATTGAACATTGACTCCCCTATACAGAATTTGTTGTCATTAACAACCATTTGATCAATAAATATGAGAGATGCCCTCACAAAAAAAAAAAAAAAAAAAAAGGACAGACTTCCAATGGTAAAATAAATAAGTAACCGGGATGTAATGTATAGCATAAGGAATATAGTCAAGATATTGTTACAGCTTGGTAGGGTGATAGCTGGAACCTAGAATTATGTATATAAATGTTTTATCACTGCATTGTACACTTGAAACTAATGTAATGTAATACTGTGCGTCAACTACCCTTCAAAAAAAAATAATTATGTAAAAAAAATAAAAAATACTAAATACATGCTGCTGAATCCCAAATCCATATCTCTAGCCTTGACTTACCTCTTAAACTCCAAATCTGTATGCTTAATCCAAGTCAACTTTTTTATCCAGATGCCTTTCAGGTAAAACAAATAAAACATTCCACTAAGTCTAAAATGGAATTTCTAATTTCCACTCCTCCTTTCCTGCCACCCAGAACCAGTTCTCTTCCCCATCTTCCCCAGATCAGCATTAGCTTGTATACAGGGTACTGGAGATTGTATAATCACCCAACTGACTGCTCAAACCATGGAGCCATCTTGGGTTTTGACCCACATCCTTACCTTTCAAGCTTCAATTCATGAGCAAGTATAATCAGTTTGCCTCCAGATTAACTCTTTACTCTGCTTGTCTCCATTTCTACTTTAAACACCCAAGTCTAAGCTACCATCATTTGGTGTCAAAACTAAGACAACAGTCTCCTCCCTGCTATCAGTCTTGTCCCTTGAAGAGCTGGTCTGCACATAGCAGCAAGAAGCTCAGGGCCAGTGCCTTCCATACTGTTCAGTGGGTGGTGACTGTACAAGGAACCCAATAAAAAGTTGTCATTGTGACCCGCAAGGCCCTATATGAAGTGTCCCCTCTGTCCCTACCCAGACTCGCTGGACGCCCTCTCCCACTTGTCTCCCCATGCATGATGTATTGGCTGCCTGACAGTTCCTAAACATGACAAGAACATTCCTGTCCTCAGGTCTTGTAAACTGCTATTTCCTGTGCTTGCAATACACTTCCCTCACCTACTTCTTGTTTCATTTTGTTTCTGTTTTGACAGGCTACAAACATATAACAAACACCTGCATACCTATCACCAAAAGTTAATAACTATTAACATTTTGCCATTTTAATTCAAGTTTCAACTTTAAAATAATAAAACAGTATCCTTTTGCTCTTGTGCCCTATGTTCTGTTCCTCTTCCTTCTTACTTAGAACAAGTAATAGCTTTGTAGGTTCCCTACCTGCATCCATTTCTCTCTTCTTTGTTTCTGACACAACCTGGGCTGTGCTAAGGTACTCATACCCCCTCCCCAGCACCTGCCTGGGCATCAGCAAATTCAGCTGTGCCCCCGTGGTGGCCAAGGAGCCCTGAGGACAGGCTTCCTGGAGGTTTTGCTTTAATTTCCCCCAGGTTACATGGCGGAAAGGCTGTGGCACTTCCTGGGCTCCTGGCCTCTTTGTCCTGCCCTCAAGGGCTTGCCTTTACAGACCTGCAGCGGGACCACAAGAACCAGGCTGTCTGAATTTTTAGCCAATGCCAAAGCAGGAACAAAGTGGTGTTCTTGTTTATTCAAACGTGCTTATCTTGCATAGCTGTCTGCTGCAAATTAAAAACAACATCACAAGCAGAAAGAAATGACTGCCTCCCCTCTCCTCCCAAAAATGAGAGAAAAAGAATTTTCCCCTCTATATCAAGCCATGTTTTTGTTAGTGTATTATTTGACTGTACTTAGGTGTATTTATGCTCAGTGCTCTAAGGACACTAAAACTTACTTACACCAAGGTAAGTCTCCATAAAGACGTAAAGTGTTTAACATCTCAGAAGTGACCTCTGTGTGTCTCCTCTCTGCTTGCAGGTTGTGGAGTGCTTGCTGTTCTGTCGTCTGTCACTGCTGCTGTCAGTGGCCTCCTGGTGGGTTATGAACTTGGGCTCATCTCTGGGGCTCTTCTTCAGATGAGAACCGTATTAGCCCTGACCTGCCACGAGCAGGAAATGGTTGTGAGCTCCCTCCTCATTGGGGCCTTACTCGCCTCTCTCACGGGAGGGGTCCTGATCGACAGGTATGGAAGGAGGACTGCCATCATCCTGTCATCCTGCCTACTTGGACTTGGAAGCCTAGTCGTGATACTCAGTTTATCTTACCCGGTTCTCATACTGGGACGGATCACTATAGGGGTTTCCATTTCACTCTCTTCAATTGCCACTTGTGTTTACATCGCAGAGATTGCTCCACAACACAGAAGAGGACTTCTTGTGTCACTGAATGAGCTGATGATCGTCATCGGCATTCTTTTTGCCTACATTTCAAATTACGCGTTTGCCAATGTTCCCCAAGGCTGGAAGTACATGTTCAGCCTTGTTATTCCCTTGGGAGTTTTGCAAGCGATTGCTATGTACTTTCTTCCTCCAAGTCCCCGGTTTCTAGTAATGAAAGGACACGAGGAAGCTGCTAGCAAGGTTCTCAGAAGGTTGAGAGCCATGTCAGAAACAACAGAGGAACTCACTCTGATAAAATCTTCCCTGAAAGATGAATATCAGTATAGTTTTTGGGATCTGTTTCGTTCCAAGGACAACATGAGGACTCGAGTCATGATAGGTTTAACACTGGTGTTTTTTGTACAAATCACTGGCCAGCCGAACATATTGTTCTATGCATCAACTGTTCTGAAGTCTGTTGGCTTCCAAAGCAATGAGGCAGCCAGCCTCGCCTCCACAGGGGTTGGGGTTGTTAAGGTCATCAGCACCATCCCAGCTACTCTCCTTGTAGACCATGTTGGGAGTAAAACCTTCCTCTGCGTTGGCTCCTCTGTGATGGCAGCTTCATTGTTGACCATGGGCATTGTGAATCTCAACATCCATGTGAACTTCACCAGTATCTGCAGAAGCCATAGTCCTATCAACCAGTCATTGGATGAGTCTGTGCTCTATGGACCAAGGAACCTGTCAGCCAGCAGTGACACTCTTCAAGAGCACTTTAAGGGCATCACATCCCACAGCAGGAGCTCACTAATGCCCACAAGATACGATGTGGATAAGAGAGGGGAGATGACCTTGGCATCCCTACCAAATGCTGGACTGAGCCAAGCTGAATACCACGTGGTCACAGACTCTGCAGACGTCCCCGCGACTTTGAAATGGCTCTCCTTAGCCAGCTTGCTTCTATATGTTGCTGCTTTTTCAATTGGTCTAGGACCAAGTAAGTATTTTTTTTTTTAATTCCTTCCCTTTCTCCCCTTATGAATGTGAATGTATTGCTTTTGATCAGTCAGAGCATCCAACTGCTATGCTACCTCGTATGCAGAACTACCAGAAGCAAGACAGAGATAATAGTGGTCCCCTGATGTTTCCACTAATTTGGAAAGCATGCTTACCTTGTACCTGCTTTATGAAATGTGCAGGGCTAGTACTCAACTGGAGGATTAGTTTCCCATTGTCTGTCACATGAAGGTACTTCAACATCAATTGATGAGGGATGAACCAGATCTTGAAAGATATTGCCCAAGAGAATGTGTTGTTTTAAGCAAGCAAAGTTTATTAGTATAGCATTTCCCTTCATATCATTCCTGAGTTTCTTTGTAAGTGGAAAGAAAAGAAATCTAGCATTTATATTCTCTTACAGACACAATAGTGGATGCATTCCAGTAATAATGAAGAAGTAACACTGAATAAGTATGTGGTGAGGATGCATTATTTATTTAAGTATATTTTATCCCTGGCATAACCTCCCTGGGCACTTTATTAAGTAGGAGAAAGGGAGCCAAGTTACTCCCATTCAACACAATACAGACAATTTACAAGAAGATAGCTACAAAGTTGTCCTACTTTACGTAGTCGGTCTACTCCAATGATGAAGTTAAACATATCTCTGGAGCAAACTCTCTAGAATTTGCTAGAAGGTTGTTTGTTGTATGCAAATCTCCAGTCTTTTAGCCTCACACCAGAAAGTCCAAACCTCTCTTTAGGGAGGTTGTAAAGCTTACTAGAAAATAAAATGCTTAAAAATTAAGGGCAGTATCTTTCTACCACCCTCATCTCCTACCCCTCTCCTCTCTCTCTTTCTCCCCTCCCTTCCTTGTTCTTTCTTTCTCCCTCCCTCCTTCTCTCTTACAGAGCTGGGACTGAAAGTTTTGTTTATAAGGATCAAAGACCAAACAAATTTGTTCAAATAAAGAGAGGTGTTGGAGGTTAGGAACAGTAAGAAGACACAGGCTATGTTGAAGGAAAAGGGCTTTCGTGGACAGATGTAGGTTTCTGGTGCCAGGAAATGGACAGCATTTCTGAAAAGAAAGGCCCTGTAGGGTTTGTTTAGTGATCCCCTGGTATCTCATTAACTCTTCATTCAAGTGATATGTATCAAGTGACTAGTTTTTTAATAACCAAGAATGCTAAATGCTGGGGAAACAGTAATGAGTGATAGAGATGTTGTCCTTGTCTTCCAAGAGAGAATACTCGAATGGACTGAGCTATAGCCCCACATCTGCTTTTATCTGATCAGCCACCAGCAGGTCTGGCCTGCTTCATCTCAGTTAGTTAATAACTGGACTTGCACATGGGTGGTATTGGCCTCTTTTGCCTACTCCCACTTCTACGTGAGATCAGACTCTAGATATTGATTCTTTAAAGTTCCAAAGTGAGAGAGGGAATCTTACTGACTGTGATCTTTTCTGTGCCAAGTCATAGGTGGTTGTTCAAGCCTACCTCTAGGCTAATGAGCTGTGGCAAGATTGGGCCACATGGTCCAGTAGATGGATGAGCAGAAGCTGGTGCTTCCTCTGGCAGAGTAAACAGATTTCCCCATAGGGACTAGGTATGGACAGATAAACTCTGCAATACCATCAGCCTGTGATCTCTCTGACTTGTTTCTGAACCCTGATACTCTTTTTTAAGGCTTAACAATGATAAATATCATTAATGAACAGTTTCCTAGAAACAGATTTCTACCATTATTTCAGGATTCAATTATCCTGGGCGTGTACTTGTAAGACAGTTGTCATAGGCAGTTTGGGCTGCTAGAACAAATTACCAAGACTTGGTGGCTGTGACAATGAACTTTGATTTCTCAGTCTAGAGGCTGGGAAGTGCTAGAGGAGGGTGCTGGCAGACTCAGGTGTTGATGAGGTGCTCTTCCCAGTTTGTAGATGGCCCCCTTCTTACATGTCCTCACCTGACAGAGGGCAAGAAAGAGACAGAGAGAGAGAACTAGCTAGCTCTTCTATGTGTCTTCTTATGCAGGCACTAATCCCATCATGGGAGCTTCATCCTCAGGACCTAATCATCTCCCAAAGGCCCCACCTCCCAATACCATCACACTGGGAATTAAGGTTTCAATGTATGAATTTTATGGGGGACACAAACATGCAGTCTATAGTATTTATGTGGCTACTCTGATACATAAAGCTGATGAAATTTCAGCAAGTATCTTACATTTTTATTTTCAGAAACTCTTTAAAGCCTATACAAAATGCAAGGTGTGAATGCTATCTTGAATCAAGGAACAACTTAACCTTGTTGGTGAACTTTTCTATATTAATAAGTACAGTAAGTTTTGCTCATTTGATAAACTTCAAGTGGTATTTATTGTTCCATTGATTTCTGTAAGTCCGGGGAGAGGAAATGCTGGGGCAAAATACCTCTAAAAACCGAAATCAGTCAAAGGGAGAAATAAAGTTTAAAACCCATTTATTGGCTACAAACTGCAGTCCAGGGCTGTCTCTCTCCTCTGGTCCTGAAGAAGTAAGCCAGCCAGCCCATCCCTTTCAACTCTCAGGTTCAGACATGCCCTTGGTTGCCCAGGTAATTACCCATTGACTTGGAGATGAACTTCTCTCCACTCCTGAGGATATGCAAATGAACTAAAGCCAGGCGAGATACTCTGGAAATGTAATTACAATTTTACCCACATTTCCTTTGCCAGTGTTTTTTCCTTCACATTTTCATATAAAACTAAAAATATTTCCTCTTTATATCAATTTTCTTGATCCAATCTTTTGAAATGCCAAGCATCAACTAAGAACCTAAGTAAAGGTTAGCTAAAAGAAAAGGATGTCCTCTTTGCTCTAATTCAGAGAACATTTCAGGTTGGCAGAGATTATGACATGGCACATGTTATGATAGACATTGATCTTAAACTTCCAGAACCAACCACTTAATGGTAAGAGTCTTCCCAAGCTCACGCTACCTTTTCTCTTTTTAGTTTTTGGGTACCTTTGAAAAATGCAAAAATTCCTTGGTCACTAACATTGATACATTATTAGAGCAAGAGTTTGTCTTTTCAGGAAACTCAATCTGATTTGGGATAAAATTATTGGAGGCTGTTTGTCATTTGCCTTTTAGGATTCCTTAAATTGTATACAAAACTAATTTTTTAAAAATATAATTTGAGCCTTAGATTCAACTAATTTTTATTGACACTTATTATGTCAAATACTGTGCTGGAAGTTTTTACATACTTTGGAGGATTTCATTTTACCTTCACAACAAACCTGTGAAGAAAGGGTATTCAATAGATTGTATAAATGATGACTCTGAATCTCAGAAAGGTTAAGCAACTTGCTCAAGTAAATGAAAACATCTCTTGTCTTCTGAAATTCAGTGTTAATCCCTATTCTAAGACAAGAATAGGCAGTACTGTGTTGGTCTTACAGTAAATGTTAATTATTTGTAGTTCAGTTCTCTCCATGAAGATAAACTAGAAGGAAGAATGAATGAAAATAGTGTATCCCTGTCCATCACATGAGGCTATTAAGTGGACCAACTGCATTTTTTGCAATAGAGACAGTCTCTTTCACTGAAGCTCTGCTAGGTAAGTGAGCATGCACCTCTGTAAGGCTGACTTATAGAAGAGAAGGAGCATAATGATAAGAACACAGAAGTTTTTTATGTGCATTTACTTAAATAACTGAATTTGATTAGGGTAATATTTCATGTGTATATTGATTAGAATTCAAGCTCATCTATAACAAAGACCAAAATAACAGTGGCTTAACTAAGATAAGAGTTTCTCACATAACATGGGCTAGTTCTGGGTACTGTGGCAGCCTTGAGGGTCAAACACCTGAAGCCTATAGTGTCCCCAGCCTTTATTGTAGCTAGTACTTTAATATTGATTCTCAGTCTACCATGATGGCTATTTAAAAATACTAAGATGCATTTTAAAATTTCATCACCCTTTTCTGACAGCTAATGGTTGCTTGAGAATAAGTGAAATGCACAAAGTAAAGTCAATTAAGGGGAGACTTAATTGGCTCTGACATTGTTACTCTGATGGTTTTGTACTGTGTCAGTTTAGCAAAGCTGAGCTGTTTCCCAGAATACCCTTCCCTGTGTAGCTCTGGGTGAGGATCAGAAGGAAGAGAAACTTGCATGACACTTGGAAGGCCTGGATAGTAAGACAGGGCAAGCAATTCTATCAGGGAAGCAGAACCTCTGTAAGTGACAGGGGATAAGGAATTTTTACCAGATTAGACCTCACACAATTGTGAAGACACTGAGAAAGAAAGGTCTGGAAGGGGACAGTTAGACGAGAAGGAGAAAGCCCTAATAGGGAACATGAAGGGAAGGCAGTGAAGAAGGCTATGGAAGGCTGTTTCCTTGCATCTGGTTGTGGGTTGACGTCTCTGCAGGTGAGCGGGGCAAGCCAGAGGAGAAGCTGGGCTCAAAGCAGGGAGAAGCGAAGATGAGATGCACCCTGCTGGGACACACTGGGATCTCAGAGAAGAAACGAACTTACCTACATCTGTCTCCTGCTGCATGGGTTCTGATGCCACAGGAAAATGGATGCCCTTCTGACTAGCGGTTACCAAAGGGAAGGGAGTGGGAAGGGTGTGGTGGGGGGAGGTAGGGAGAAGGGGAGAAAGGGGCATTATGATGAGCACACATAATGTAGGTGGCTCACGGGGAAGGCATTATAGCACAGAGAAGACAAATAGTGACTCTATAGCATCTTACTGTGCTGATGGACAGTGACTGCAGTGGGGTATGTTGGGGGTACTTGATAATATGGGTGAATGTTGTAACCACAATGTTAATCATGTGAAACCTTCATAAGATTATATATCAATGATACCTTAATTTTAAAAAGTTTTAAAAAAAAGGATGCCCTTTTCCACAGAGCCCGGGCAGTGTGCTGAGCCTAGGACTTGGAAACGTTGGAGGGGAAGGCCTGGCTGCACTGGTTGATTCCCCACACCAACAAGCAGAGCCAGCAAATCACAAGAATATACAAAGGCTGCAGTGATGTCTAGGGCCAAGTGTAGGCTGATGCATCCCCTGGGCCTTCCAAGTCTCATGCAAGTTTCTCTTCCTTTCAACCCTTGCCCAGAACTACACAGGGAAGGGAATTCTGGGAAACAGCTCAGCTTAGCTAAACCAACACAGTACAAAACCATCAGAGAAATACACTCTGAAATAAGAGAGAATAGATGTGAATATAGAAAAAAATATTCCAGAAGGTAAAGGGCCCTGACGTCTGTCTTCAAATGCTGTGATAGACATCTATTTCTTTGAATTAAAACAATAATTGTTAAAATGTATGACTAGCTTCCATTCCATTTACTTCTAAAAAAGAGATGAGACCACTTCATTAATGTCTCTTGGCCTTTGTTTCTTTAGCTATAAAACTGATGCACACTCTTTTGTCAATGCATTAGGAAAGCTTTCACATTCATTTTCTCAGGAACATTAATTATCTGCCTTGAGCTGATGACTCTCACTTATCTCTAGTTCTATCATCTCACATGACTTCTAGTTCCTTTTTTTCCTGCTAAGTACTGAATTTTTCCACCTGATGCTTTTCATCCAAACCCAAGAAGTCCACTGCTGAATTCTTTTCCCCTTATATCAGGAGAACTTCCCTTCCTTTTCCATGGGCAGTTGCTCTGCCAGTCATTCAGACCTGATGCTCTGGGGCCTTTTCCCAGTCCAGTCAATGATCAAATGCTCTTGCATCTTCCATCACAAATGGCTCCTGTGTTTGTCTTTTCCTTCCCATTTCTACCCTCCCAGTCTACCTCTTAAGGTCTCATTCCTGGATTACTGGAAAACCCTTCTTGTAGCTTTCTTACATTGCAGATCATTGTCACACCCATCAGTCCTTCATACTAGTATTCTTTAAGTACCATGTTCTTCATGTCACCAACGCTCACAAATTTTCCATGGCATACTACTTTCTACCATGTTAGAGAAGTCTAATGCCTTTCAAGAGGAAGTGTGAATTAGAAATTACCTAGCCCAACATTTTCCTTTTACAGAAAAGAAACAATAAACTCTGAGAGATGGAAGTCACACAGGTTTAGGGCTACCACCATGGACATCTAAGGCCTGATGCTATACTCTTTCTACTGTAATGTCACCCATCTTTGAAGAAAAAACTATGATTTTCAAGGGACTCCATCATCTCACCCTAGTCTGCCAAGGTTTTCTGCACAACTCTGGGGGCACCATCTACATTGTAGTTCACTGTATTGTCTTCCAGGGCCACCATTCATATAGAAGTACAAATAGACTCCACACAGAACACAGGGTGGGTGATAACCCTTGGTGTTGGGCAATGAGGCAATACTTTGCCGCTCCGGGCTTCCTTATTTCCCACTGCTCCACACCCAAGTCAAGAAATACAAAGCCCTTGTTGTGGCCTCTTTTCCTTCCCCTCTACTCTACTCAAATCCTTCCTATCTTTAATGATCAGTGAAAGTCTCATCTCCTCAATTTATTCACTCCATTTTTTTTAGAACTCTTTATTGGTATGAATCATCAGTAGTTACTTGTGTAGAGTAGTTCAGTTCTGGGCTCTAGAGAGCCTGAATTTAAAATCAGAAAACCTAGGTTCTAATCCCCACTGTTGTACTTAACTGGCTGTGTGATCTTCCAGTTCTTTTTCTTCTCTGAAGCTGGTGCTAATATTAATGGGCATAATAATACTTGTCCAACTCACAGAGTGTAGGCGAGTGTCCAGGGAGCTGATACAGGTGCAAGTGTTTTGGGTGCTGTAGAGTATGCGACAAACAGAAGTTACGGTGCAATAACACACTTAGTTCTGAATGGTATAGTGCATTGCTTCTGTGTTTCTTTTGGTTTACTAACCAAATATAGTTCCTAGAATACGTTCTTTGAGAGAAGAAATGACAGCTCATATTTCTTCCTTCTCTTCCTCCCTTCAAATGATCACTGCATTAGTTTGTTGGAAAACCATGCAGGGATACATTTGGGTTTCTAAGGAAGGGATGGGGAAGAAGAACTTTAAAAATAAGAGGCAGATGTAAGAAAGATCTAGAACAGTGCTTCTTTACATGTGTCAAGCTATCTAGTGGGCAGGCTAAGTACCACATAAGCTAGAAATGCTAGGCTGCCCCAGACACTCCTGTTCTTGCCAGGCACCATGACCCCTGTTGCTGCCAGATGCTTTTTGCAGAGCAATCCACTATTTGGGTATGATTTTTAAAAATCTATTTCTGTGTTTTGCTTATAAGATAGGATGTCAGGAAGTTAGTAGTGCTCAGAAACAGGTAATGGGAGGCATTAAGGCTTTTCTTTGTTAAGTCGTGAAGAATTATTTGGGAATTTTGGACACAAAGTATCTAAAAATAGACCCAGATTGTTTTGGACACCTCAGTATTTTGCTACAACAAGGAGAAAGAGTCCACTTGATTATTTCTTGGTCCTAAAGCAGTGTTAGTGAGTTGGAGAATCTCATGGTTGAAGGAGGTTTGGGTGTGGGAAAAGGAAATGACTCTTCATCTCATCCTAGTTTCTTCAACTTATGATTGTATTTCCACGGAATGAGCTGGGTGTTCATGTATGAGACTGAGAGGCTTGCAGCCTGAGACAGAATCCTGAATCATCTGAAGAGAACAAGCAGATATTCACATCCATGACTTGGGGTTACAGATTCTCCTAGAGTTTTTCAACAAGATCTGAATAATTCTTTTTTTCTTGCTTTGAGTCAAAGTCATTTATGTCCCTATTCATGTTGTGCTTTATTTTTCTTTTCTAAAGAAAACATACCATAAGAATCCCAATTCAATCACTAAAAGCATATTCTAGAACCTTGGTTTGAACTGCATGAATCAGTTGGAGTTTAGGGAAGATTTTTATTAGGAGAAAGTTTTCCATACGAGATCTTGAATGCCTTATAAAACTCATTAACCTGATGGGATTATTCCTCAGGTATTTCATTATTAATAGCCACAAGTAATCAAAATTGCAAGAACTATAAACTTCCTGGGACTTTAGCCTACTGCAAGCTAACAAGTTGCCTTTCACAGTTTTATGGACATTAGCAAAAGAAATAAGACTATTTAGTCTGAGACAAAGGACAGTTTATTTCTCATACCAATAGCAATAACCAGAACAGCAGCATTTGTACCAGTTCCCAAGCCCCAATACACATGGGACAACATGAATCGGGCCAGGTGACACCAATTTTAGAGGAGAGGATTCCCAAGCTTAGGGAACCCAAATCTTTTATAATAGACAGTAATTCAACCTGATTTCTTCCCTGGAGGGAGGCATTATCTTTAATTTACTGGATAATAAACAAACTTTTGTTCCAGAGGGGACACTATTCCATCTTTTAAGGCTGCTTATTATACAAACATCCTTAGAAAGACATCCTGGAACAAAGACAATCAGGTATTTTGCTCTCAGGACATGCAGAAATGCAAGAGGCCCATGAATTGTCTTTCAGCTCAAATACCTTAAAAAGGGTGCTTTTCTGTTTTGTCTTTTGTTTTTGTAAAAGACACTAGAACTTTTAGGGGTTCTGTGATTGTAGAGCCTAGTTTTTTGTTTGGTTTGGTTTTATGGAGTTTAGCCAGCCTTTGGGAGGATGGATATCAGTAGGAAGCATAAGATTCATCTGCTGTAACATTTAAATTTAGATTATATACCCAAATAACTGTAGCTCTTCAAAAAGAAATTGTTCTTGTGATGTTAGCACAGCTAGCGATTATGATAACCCCAGGGAAGTAGAACAGCAGGTTATAATTCAAAAGTTTACTTAGCTGCTTCATTCCAAGTTATACTGGGTTTAAAACAGAGAGGTTTATAGACCAGAAGTACATCAATGTTTCAAAAGAGATTTTGATACTCTTTGCATTTATTCCTAAACTCTAGGCCCCTAATATTCACAATCCATCAAAATCAAAGGCTATTTTAGTGCCCATTTTCCTTTTCCACTATTCGTCTGGGATAATTACACACTGCTAGAGAATAGGCATATTATATAAGTCACTATTTTTAAACAGGAAGGTTTTATTATCACATGTAGCCATTATACAGTCATAGTCACCCAATGGGTCTGTGTTGAGTGTAAGTGTCGATCTTTAGGATAATTCAAATCCTTTTTTTTTTTTTTAATCTTAGGTTTTGGTTATCAACAATATTCACCAATACTGTTCCTTTTCTCAATTAATTACTTAAAAGTCATTTCAAGTGGTGAATTATTTGGTCCTCTGATGGCAGTCATCAAAATAATGCAAGGTAAATAAAAACTAGCCTACAAATGATTCTATACTAAATTTGCTCCCAAGCAAAAGAGGAAAACCTTAAGAAATATGTGTCTTTGGCTAATTAAATCCTGTTTTCCTTCCCGGCGTTAGGTGAGGCAACAGTTGTACCTAATAGAACAAGAGTCTTAAACGATATTTTTGCAGCTTGAGCACAGCTTAAAAAATGGAGAGATGACACCATCAGTTCCCTTACCACCAGCAGCTGTTCACATAATGCATCAGTGTTTAGCTTTCCTCTCAGTCCAGCATGCCAGGCATACTCCTATGGCCTTGGAAATTATGAATACTAGGCAGTAAAGACATTTAAGAAATGGATTAAGGTTTTAACACTCTCTTAATAAAAACAAGCATTCATTTGTTTCTCTATTGTTTTCCAGAACATAATGTAAATAATTTTTCCAAGGAACATTTGCAACATTGAAAACCATTATATGGTTTTGATTGAAGTCCAAATTTCAGTCATGGAAAAAAGCAACGTAAAATACTACATCTGAAGCATGATATTCAAGTTATAGTTTAGACCAGAAAAGACCAATTTTTCTTAGCTCTTTTCTTCTTCCTCCCTCCCCTTCACCCCCGACCTTTCTTTCTTTCTTTTGCATTTTGAACTCCAGTTCAGTGGTCTGTGAATTAGTATATGCATAGTCTTGGGAATTAACTTTCAGTGATATGTGTAAGGAAATCAATTTCTTGATTTTTAGGAAAAGTCTGCACAAAATGTCTTCTTTCCCATCTCCCCAGTAATAACAGCTCTCCACTTAAAAGAAAGCATACCTATTACCCATTAGAAAACTTATTATGATACATGTCCCAAATTACATAAACCTCAGGAACACTAAACAAAAAGAAAATTGGAAATATGTAGGTGTGGTGTGGAAAAATGACTGTAATGACTAAATAATAACCCTTGGTTAAGCTTAAATATTTCCTATAATTTGCTCTTAACAAAAACTAAAGGATAACCTCATCAAGATCTCAGCTGACACGTTGTTACAAATACCTTCTGTTGTTAATTCAAAGAAGTAAGGGACCCTGCTTTTATAAAATTTCTTCACCTCCTCAAATATTTCCATTATTCTTGAGAACAACAAATTTCATCTATTTACAGAGTTGTAATATACCATGTTATTCTAGAAGCAAGTGACATTCACTCACATTCACCCATGCATTAAGAAAGATATTTCCAATGTATTTTACTTTTCACATTTAATAGTTACTTCTAAAAATTTAATGTATCTATAATTTTGATCCATTTCGTATTGATTAGTGTGTTAGTAGCTTTACTAAGAAAAACTACCTAGACATTTTTAGAAGAAATAAAAAGAAATCTAAAATTTCAATTTAAGGTCATTTTTTTAAAAAGAAGTATGATGGAGTGATCTATACAAGACTTTCAAGCTTAAAAAAATGCATTACAGTAGGATAAAACTAAGTTCAAGGTGAAAAAAAACACTGTAAAATTTCTGATAATTACCTTATTCCTTTATTTTTTAAATGCATGACGATGAGTATCAAAATAGGTATGGTATTTAAATTCCACTGGAAATATTTATAAGAGTGGTAAGTGTTCTGTTTTAAGTGTTAGAGTTTATAATACAATAGAAAATGCATCCTTTGCTATAACTAAAATTTACTGTGAAAAACAGTTAGATGTTGACTTACAAGTGAAAGAAAGTGCTTAGTTTTTAAAATTATTTTAAAAGCTACACAAGCAAGAAGGTTTGAAGACCACTGCCATAGCTCTTCCTTACTCCCAACAGGTACCTGCTCATAAAAGGGTTCCATTATTAACTGTGGCATTTTTATTGAGTGTTACTACATATAGTATCATTTCCCTGAAAATATTTTTAAAAGATCATTTCAGTTGGTTTTGAGTAGAAATCATTAAGATAGAAATATTGGGGAACATTGAGGCTTTATTTCATTGCTTCCCTTGGTTTGTTATTTAAATACTCCAAGATAATATTCTTAAATAAAGCATTTTAGAAGAGGCCAAGAGTGAGTAAAACTCAGAGACACTGAGAGAAAGGGGAATACAAAAATAAAAATAAATTAAAGCTACTCCATTACTGCTGATGTTGGAGATGGTAGCATATGATGAAGTATATTTTTAAAAGAACACAATTTTCCAATTTGGGGAATGTGTAAGGCCAGAACTGAAACATCTGGTTGGAAGGAAATGAGCTTATTTCCCTCTCCAATTCACATTTAAAGTACCCTTCTGCAGTCAGAGAGTGGGGTGTGCTGCTGGCTGCTTGCAAAGGTAATAAAAGTCACAGGAATTGGCTTCCCTCCTACACAGTATGGGACAGTGGCTCCTTGGCAAATCAGCTTGCAAACCCTGCAGTCTGAGTGTAGCATTTCCTCCACAGTTGCTAGGAATTCTGTGGTAAGACTTTTAAGACCTCCATGAGTCTTTTGGACCTGGGGCTACATGCCAGGTGGTTCAGGATGCACTTAAGCCAAGTGGAAAGTGTGCTGGAGAGGTGCAAGGCTTAACTCTGAAAGCACAGGGAGTTAAACAACAGCTTCAGAGGGGAAAATGCCAGCAGTGGCAGAAATAGGGAGGAAGAAGGAGACAAGCATGGCCGTTCACGGGTGGTAGGGCTAAGTCATTTACATTGATTGCCCCTATTAATCCCAGTTCCCACAGAGGCATTTCAACATATTTGTCCATCATGGTCTTTTTTATGGCACTCGGTGCAGCCATAAACACTGTCTGCCGATTTCATCTGGATCAGGCAAGTTCTGACAGGCACCCCTGGTGATTTAATACCATGTGAAATACATGTTCCACTACCTGTGGACAATTAACTTGCAGCAAGTCCAAAATTTCCTCAATCCTTGCAGCATAGAGAAGACCTTAAAGATGTGTGCAGACTGACATTTTTACAGGCACACATTGCTGAGGTAGTCCGGAATGATGGGTTGCAGTGGAAAAATAGAGGTCAAGGAGAATTGTTTCAGGGCCTGCGAAGCAGCTAGAACCACAGTCACCATCGAAGAGTTCACTGTGCCTCTGGGAGTCTGTGGATTACTCACAAGCAAATAGCACAAAGCATCCCCTGTGGGTCTATTGTCGGGGTAGGGGATAACCAGGATGCCCCGCACAGAGCCACTGCTTCTTCACTGTGGCATGTGACAATGATTTGGTTTTCCTTGGAGAAATTAGGCCAACTCATTAGGAAAAAAAATCGGTGATTTTAAGAAAATTTCCACCTGTCATTATAAATACAAACATATCAAATCCCCATGTGATGGTTTATGCCTCCGTGCTCTTTGTTGATGAACCGAAACAGAGTCTCTCCATTCCTTCTGCTTTGGGTCCCGGCTTATTTTCAGGGAACACGGAGGCCAGTAAGATTCCCGCATCACCTTGCTCCTAAGTCTGCCGTGGGAACTCTTAGTCTTTCAGTCAGTTCTGCATGCTGCGAGTGCCACTTTCGAATTCTTGTTTCACTCTCTCTTGGTCTGAAAACCTGTGATTTTATGGCTCTGAAATCACTGTTAAAATAATAGTCTCCTTAGTTTTGACTTGTCAGGCTCCATATTGGGAGGCTGAACCATCCATGTCAAAAACACTTGTCAATTGCTACTACATCCAGTTTGTCAATAGTAGATAAACCAAGGCATCAGTTCTTGAATTCTCCTTGATCTAACAGAAAGTTTGCAGCAATGACCCATTACTTTCGGAAATGGCAGGTGTAGGGTTTGCCTGACCACAAGTTCTCATCAGAGACAGAGGGAAGTCTGCTTTCCAATATTCAGTTCTTTGCTCACTGACTGGTTAAACTGCTCAAGAACTTGGCTCAGCTGCTGAATTGAATGCATGCTTATGACAGATCTTGGGGTCTTTTAGGCAAGCCCTTAAAGGTTCACACTGAGTACTTCCAACTAAAGCTTTGTGCAACCGTCTCAGCTTCTTGTTGACAAGATCCACCACTTTCTATGGCAACAGGATTCGCTCGTTCCCATGTGAGGCCAGGTTGGCTGTGATGACCCCAGCAGTGACTTTCTTCAAACCCCACCAGATAATTCCAAGAGGCCATCATGATAAAAAGTGATGATGGGGAGAAGGGGGCTTCAGAGCTGATGAAGTAGGGTGGAAATAGATCAAGAAAAGCTGTGGCAATTCCTCTGCAGAAAGAAAATGAGAGAGTCTTTCCCCCACCTCCTCATGGCTACTAAAGCAAAAGGTGATAAGGGACCCTCCGCTCTACCTTGACGCATGTCACACACCCATAGCAGGAAGGGGAAGAGGAGGATTGATTTGTGGCATAGATTATTTCACTTCAAAAAATTGGATTTACATAATTTTATCTTGAATTTGTCCAAGGGCAAAACATTGTACAAAGACTTCATCAGAATTATACAGCTATCAGTCTACTCAGAACCAGATCCCCAGTCTCTCAAAGCTCAAGAAAAGATTGCCTGAGCATTGCACTGGTCTCCTTAAGAGTAAAGTGACTCTACCAAGGACACAATCTGCAAGGACCCAGTGCAAGCTTTTTGAGGAGGGGAGTGGGGAGTGGAGCAGATATGCAATTTTCTGTTTCAGTTCCCTATGAATTAGAACAATAGTAATCATTTTCTTTTGTTTGCAGTTACCTCCCATGCCCTAAATTTAACCCTATATAAATTCACTTGGAGAAGATAATCAAGGGGAAAAAAATGTTTTTCCAGTCCTTATTTTTGTTTTTGTTTATTTTATTTTTCTTATTTTTAAGACAGCAAATTTACTATGAGCAGATGTTTTCTGTACAGAGAGTAATCTTGTCATGAGAGGCAAATTGTTAAATCAGAGGACAGCTGACTTGCTTGCTTCTCACAGAGGTGGTCCTAGGAGTTGTGGGCCCAGGGGGCCCCTCCCTGGCTCCTTGCTTCTCCCCCCACCTGCCCCCTCTGGGCTGGGCTGACGCAGCTGGTCTGTATATAATGCTGGCTTTCCAAGACAAAGTGACTTAGCCAGCAGGGCGCCAGGGCTGAGGCGGCTCCTAAGTCATTCTTTCCTCAGAATCAAAGGTACTTAATATTCCACATTTATTTATTCATTAACAAATATTTACTGAGCCACCAGCAAGAGAGCACCATGAGTAAAAAGTTCCAGAGACTGACTGCCCAGGCTCGATGCCACCTCTGCTGCTTATAAACACCGTGACCTTGAGAAATAGTTAACTCCTTTAAGCCCGTTTTCTCTTCTATAAAGAAGGGTTATAATGGTTCCTGTCTTACAGGATTTCATAAGAATCAAATGAGATAAGGTTTGCAAAGCGCTCAGCCCACAGTAAGAACTGTCAGCTGTTTTATAGGCACACTCAGTTTGAAGAGCTGAAGACAAGTTAATTTGCTCCTTCACTGCCCTTTCTAATCCCATCAGGCAGGTCCCATAGTATTCCTGTCACTCTCAGAAAATATAAGTCCACTGATGATTTTTTGTGCCAAGAGTCTGTTTTCAGAAATTCAAATGTTTTGTCTGGTGTAATAATCACATCTTGGAGCTCTATTTAATTTAGAGCTTCTTCCCACCCAGCTTGCCGCCGGCCAGGAAGCCCAGTGGGAGAGTGAGGGTAGCCGGCCCCTTCCAGCTCTCCTACCTCTGCTTCCTGCAGACTCATTAGCCAAGATGCTGGAGTTCTCCAAGGGCAGGCGCAAAGCAGGTCAGCGGAAAGGGCCCAGAAGTTTGGCAGGTAGAGCTGGGGTCTTGCGCTGAGGCTGTGTGCTTGGGAGAGGTCCAAGCCTGCCTCTCTTGTTTCTGCTGGCCAGGTGGCCCTTTCCATTTGCATTTCTCAGACCTATGTCACATACCAGTGTTTTATATCCTCTCCTACTTCCGGGGACCAGTGTCAACCTCTTAGCATGTCTTCCAAATCCTTTCTCCCTTGTTAGAGGTAAGGAGGAAGCACATCCCTTCTCCCACCTGCCAGTAAGGACATCACCCTGCTCTCCAAACACAAAGCGTGCAGGACTAGGACAGAGAGGTCAGTGGGCTGGCCCTCAGTGTCAGTGGGGGCTTGATCATTTTGCCATACCCCACCCACTCTTGCCTTTCTTCTAGTGCCCTGGCTGGTACTGAGCGAGATTTTTCCTGGTGGAATTAGAGGACGAGCCATGGCCTTAACCTCTAGCATGAACTGGGGCATCAACCTCCTCGTCTCGCTGACATTTTTGACTGTGACCGGTAAGGACTTGTTTTCCTCTAATGCCTTTTGTGCTCCTAGGACAGATATTAGGGAAGCATTCTCACCTAGAAGAATATTACTGTGGACATTTATAAAAACATTCAGTAGTAAAGAGAATGGCAATGAACCTGAGGTCCCGATCACCCATTAATTTAATACCAATCAATCTTAATTAATTTATAACCCCACCAGCATTTTCCGCAAAATTATTTTGAGTCATATCCCAGGCATGTCATATTGTCTCTAAAACTTCAGCATGGACCTCTAAAGGATAAGACATTTAGACATTTAGAAACTATAATGTCAATGGTTACATCATGGCATCAATGCAGAAATGACTGCAGAAAGAACTCTTGGCTTTGCAAAATGACCCACCTCCTGGGATAACTTTAAATGGAAAGGGTGTTCAAATTCAATTACACACTGGACTTTAGACATGGAAGGTGCCCCTGGTACCTTATATGAAGTGGAAAAGTTTCAACTTCTATTTATGTTTAGTAGTTGATATCCTTTTAACTCCCCTCTGGTCATGTTTACTGGTGAAAATATTCCCACTCATCCCCATGTTCATAGCAATGGTCCCTGTCTGTTTATCCATTCTAACAGAAGGCTGGTCCCCAGCACTCTCAGTCCAATCAGTTTGTCTCAGCATTATTAGCATGCTTTCCAGATGCAAAGAAAAGAGGAGACCAACAGATTATTCTTTTTACGTTGGAACATGTAACAAGAATGCAAAGAAAACAAAATGGTGGTATCATGATGATACTTGTCGATGCCAGTGTTATTCTCCTAGCAGAACATAGTTGTCCTACTGAGAAAATGAGCATTTTGATCATTCAACCTTTGAACTTTAACCTTTGACTGGAAATGACCTATAGGCAATGAAGACTACTTTGAGAAGTGGTAAGAAACACCCAATAACCCAATAACCATTGGGCTTCTGCCTGTATCAGAAGGGTATAGATATGTCATGACTTGTGCGGACACAGCTACTGGACTTCTGGTTGCTTTTCCTGCATGTTGCACAGACCAGCAAATGACCAGAAGAGGCCTGGAGCGTCTCTCTGCAGCCTGTGGCTGACCGCAGGTGATTGAGAGCGATCAAAGCACCCATTACCGGACATGCGTTACAAGGATGGGTGCAGCACTTAGGGATAAAGTGGAAGTTCCATGTGCCATATGACCCTACCGGGGCAGGCATGATAAAGGGGTACAATGGCTTGTTGAAATCTGGCCTGGAGTCAGATACTGCAATTTTACTCAGGTGCATTCTGGGTGCATGCTGATCTCTGATTCAAACCAGGCAACTGATATGCTTTTATTAGTCATACAGTATTAATGCAGCTTTCAGAAAATCTCAAATATAATTCCATTTTATATTTTTATTTTTTTAACTTTTGGAAAAGTTCCAGATCCTCATGTATTGTGCAACAACCATGCCTTCCTTGGTGGTTTGGGGACTTTCGTTGTCGGCATGGATGTTGTACCAGGAATATTTTCATTAACTCCTGCTGCCCCATGATTAATGCACCTACGGACCTGTGAAATGAACTTACTGTTACAGTGGGATTATAAAATAAAGTGAGGGATTCAACATTACTTTGAAAGTCACCCCAACTGTTTGTATTGGATACCATGCCCTGTGATCCTAAGGTTAACAGCATGTTAACACGTGCCTTTAAAGAACTATAATGAAACATCATTGTGTATTTATTGAATTGCTTATAGCTGCTGTCAAATTGTTTTGATGTGGAAAGTTTTCAAGTAACATTGGCAGAGGGATACAATACATTATCCCTATGGTGAAATAATTTCATTTGCTGTATATAGTTCCTTAATCTCTGAAGTAAAAGTATGAGTAATAGAGGGTATGAATGGTTAAACCAAGGCTTTATTTTGGAAGTAAGAAAAATGGCAGTGATGATTAAACTGCTGCAGTCCATAATTTGAGCTTGTTATTTGTACATTAACAATTTTTCCACATAGATTACACTTTGGTACTTCCTGCTAGCCATCAGCATGAGCCTTACTGCCTAAACAGTATTTCCTTTATTTATGTTTGGAAAATCCATAAACATTTTTTGTTTGCAAAAAAACAAAAAACTGTAATTGTAGATTAATGATACCAAAATAAACAAAAACAAAAACAAACCTACAATGTCATTATCACACCTAAAAATATTAATACAATGTATTAATATAATTAACCACAATGTCATTATATCACCTTAAAATATTAATAATAATCCCTTGGTATCAAATATCCAGCCTGTGTTCACATTCATTCAGTTGTCTTGTAATTACTTTAATACTTTGTTTGACTAACAATCCAAATACATATTTATAATTGATTGATATATCTCTTATAATTTGTAAGTTTTACATCCATTTCTCCCCCATCCTCTCCACACTTTGTATTTTTACTGAGGAAACAGGGTCACTTGTTTCACTGTTTTCCCCAGACTGGATTTTGCTGATGATAGTGACATCCCATGACTTTCTGTCCTCGGTGTTTCCTGTAAACTGCCGTTGAGACCTGGGGGCTAGAGGAGATTCAGAGTTTCTGGTTGGCTGGTTTGCAAACTCCTTCACAGGTGCTGGCGTGTGCCCCGCAGTTCCAGGCGCACCCTGTCTGTCTCCCTCTTGTCATGTTGGCTTCTGTGGAGGATCATTGTCTAGATCCATTTTTTTTATCCCATCATTCCTTCTAAATTTTTATCAGCAATACTTCTCTAAGGAGAAATCTCATTAGTCATTTGCCTGCCCTGAAGTATGACTCCTATAAGAAAACCAAGATAAATTCTTGAAACTTTCTTTTTATTTCTAGTTTTCCAGCTAATGAGGTGATTCTTCAGCATCCTTCAAAATTGACCAATGAGTTTTCTTTTCTCCTTTTATCTTTATATATCTAAATATATACTATATATTGTATGTAATTATATTATTATATAAAATATATATACAATAAATATATATAAGTAAATGCATTACATGTAATATGCATATAAAATTATACATAGCACTAAATTTTCAAAAGTACATGTATATTCACAAAGGTATATACCTATATATAGTACCTCTGAATCTTGTCAATCACTTTTTTAAAGTACATCCACTTTTGGAGATTAATTTTTGGAGTTATTAAGCATGGTTTGCATCTTTACATAGCATTTTTAAATGTTTATGTCTCACGTTTTAAGAAACAGCCCTGGATTAAACGAAACAAAGGAACTGATTATTAGCACCAAGCACCTCTCTCCTACTCATCACGTGCTTGGGCCTGTGTCCTTCACCTTCACACACACACACACACACACACGCACATACATGCACACCCCTCATCTGCTCTTCGGTGTGGAGAAAGAGAAATGGAAAAGAATGCTAACAATGAGGGAGAAGAAAAGATGATAGAATCTCTGGGAAGAATAGCTAATACTTAGGGTGCGCTAATTCGGAAGTTCTAAGATTCAGAAGTTCTCCTGTGATGCCTTTAAAAAGTATATTCACTTTTTTAAAAAGAATCCTGGAATGATCTCTAACCTGTAGATGACATTGCACTGGGCTAAGTTTGAAATTCTATGCTTATTTTCAAAAATCAATTTTCCAAGTAAAAGATAGAAGGGTTTTGCTTGGCAGCAAGCCCTTGGGCATCAACCCCTTTTTGAGTGTCGTTTCAGCTGCATCAGTAAAAGCCGACTATTCCAGAGAGACAGACTTACTCTGCAGTGGTCATGAGACAGCTGCAGTGCTGTGCTCAGCAGCTCTCAGTAAAATATTTTAAGAGGATTGTTTAAGTATTTTAAGAGGGTTGCACTGTGTCCACCAAGAGAGGGCAATCTGGATGACATGGGCGTGTGAAGAATAGTTACAAGTGTTCAGCATGTTTGACTTGGACAGGAGGATGATCAGGGAAGGGATGGAGGTGCAAATATTTGCACGGCTGTCATGAAGAAGGGAATGGGGAGAGCCAATGCAGAGGACAAAGCAGAACCTCTGAACCACAGTTGCTGAAAGGTGGACTTGGGCTTAGGAATTAGTGAGGAATACCTTTTTAACAGATAAGGCCAGCTCACCATGCAGCCAGAACCTCTGTGACGTGGTAAGCAACGTATTACTGAAAGTGCTCAACCAAAACAGGCACAAATTCGATGAGATGACCTTTTGGCATTTTTCATTTTCCATATTCTGGTTTTATGCCCCATAGAGGAAAGATAGACCAATTCTACAAGCACTTATTAAGCAGTCACCTGGGCAAAACCCTGTGCCAGCAGCAAGAACAGCACAGAGGGATTGGACTTTAATTCAAATTGTTCAGAGAACTGCAGCGCTGTTCCCTCTTTGCACCTCTGCCCACCTCAGCACAACTGGCCGACAAGTGGCTAATATGCTTAGATCCTTCCACTCTGCATTTACTAAATTGCTTCACTACACAACCAATTGGTCAGTTTTCCTGACCCCTCATGATTAGTAGGCTGCAGCTGTGAAGGGCTGTTTGCACCATTTCTGTTGGCTGTTGGTTGGAGCTGGTGCTCAAAGGAGCCAGCTTCCTTCTCACCACTTGTCACACTCGACTTCCTGCCACTGAGCCCGGAGGTGGCACAATGCAAACGGCAGACTCAAGTGCATGGGGGACCATCTCTCACCAGCCAGTGCACCTTGGTCTTGGTCAGTAACTACGAAAGGACTGTACCTTCAGTTAGAAATGGTCAGAGGAAAAACTAGGTGGTGGGTGAGCTCTCTCAAAGCCTCAAGGACCCAGCTTCTTACTGATGCATCTTAACAAGTTAATGCCTTTCATTAAAACCATTATCACTTTTTCCTCTGAATCCAGGAAGAAGCATCACAAATATGCTGCCAGCTATTAAAATGATGAAATATTGCCAAGATGAAATGATTTCTTCAAATTAGAGTAAAGGATGAGCTCATTCCAAGAAAAGTCCATCTGTATAAATATGTCTTTAAAAATGTCCACCAAATAGACACCATACTGCTAGAGCAGGCATTCCCCAGAGGGGTTGTGAAGGGTGAGGAGTACCAGGAGATATTTTACCTTTTAAAAATGTTTCTGTGTTGCCTAAGTCTCTCTTTTTTGCAATGAACACACGCTCATTGTGAGCATATTACCATTTTGAAAAAGAAAATCATGCTCATCAAGAGGGAACTGGGTTTAAATGTGATACTTACAAGACTGCTATTTACTTTACCAAAGAAAGCTGCGATAGTTTGTAAAAATGTAATTTTCAGAAGCTGGCTGTATTTTTTATTTGATTGCTATTTCTCTGCATATTACCAGCATGTTTGAAAATAAGTGTGTTTTTGAATAAACTCTAAGAAGCAGCTGTCCACAAATGGGATCATAGCAACACAAAACACATTTCTAACCATCTCCTTTTGTCCTTTATAGATCTCATTGGCCTGCCCTGGGTGTGCTTTATATATACAATCATGAGTCTAGCATCCCTGGTTTTTGTTGTTGTGTTTATACCTGAGACAAAGGGATGCTCCTTGGAACAAATATCAATGGAGCTGGCAAATGTGTAAGTATTATGTGCATTTCTCTATGAACAATGCAAAATGCAGCTTTTATATATAACTAAATAATAATATCTGCAGCTATTTTAGGATATTGCCGTTGGTGTGAAACCAGATCTCAAAGCATAATTCCAATGTCTCTGCCGTATGTGTAATTTTGGTGACTCAGCAGAGAAATTAGAATAACCCATGCTTTCTCCTAAGTAAACCTTTCAAAGCTCTTTTCAGTAACGATCGAAGAATCTCTGCCATCTCCCTAGCTCCCCCAAGACAGTGGAGTTTTAATTTGGGGTTTCAGGAAGGTGCTCATGCTCATTGCCTAGTACTGTGGGCTTCATCCACCTCTGTCACACTTACAGGTCTCTTTAAGCCCTAAACTTGTTCAGGCAAAGATTACCTGGAAAACTCTGGGATTTAAATGTATACAATTATTCCAAATATGGTACAAACTAAGTTAAGAAAAATAAAGTGTTTCTTACATGAAGAGGCATTTAGAAAACTGGTTATCTAATAGATTTCTTACGGAGAGACTGTTTAAACAATTCAGATGCAGGCTGTGAGAAAACTCCCCTTTTCCTTTAGTAGTTGAATTCATTGCTCTAACTACCGAGACTGTTGCCTGGGGGAGGAGGTGATGCACAGAGCCCAGGAATGGAGAGGAACCAGTTCCTCTGCCCAGAATGAATCATTATACTTGACATTGTAGAGATACTTGTTCTAGGGTTTTAATATAATGGAAGGAAATTACATATTTATAGCTTGTGACTTTTTCTAAAAACTTTCAATACACAAGACAGAAATGTGTGATTGCTACAGAAACTGGGCACAGTAATTCTTCAGCTTTTATCTGAAAGAAGAATAAATCTGATTGGTGAACTTATGGAAGTATATGTGTACATACATATTTATATAGACTATTAATAAATAAATAAATAAATAAATAAATAAATAAATATATATAGCCTGTTATAAGCTGTTAATACTGTTTACTAGGGTATATAGTAAGTAGGATTGGGAGAATTTTCACTTTATAGTTACACACTTCTAAATGGTTTACATTTTTGAAATATTTCACTTTAGTAAGTAGAAAAGCAAAACATAACTCAAGTTGTAAACTAAAAACCAAATTGTAGGGTTAATTTTTGATACAGTTAAGGCCCATTGTATTTTTAAAAAATACAATGAAAATGAAAATTATTAATTTTCAAAGAGAAAAATAATTATCAGGAATGCTGGCTGTACCCTTGGCCTAACCAGCACATTGCCTGGCTCAATGCAAGTTGAAGCCAAATGATTGGCTTTCTTGATGAGCACAGAATCTGAACAAGACTGTTAATTACACATATACGGTTCCAATAACAGCCTTAGACCTTGATTACTCATGCACTCATCTGTAAACTGGGCACATGTTTGGCAGATTCAGGCCTTTTCCAAAACTGAGATGCCAGGACCAATGACTTCCAAATCCATGGGTCATCCTTCATTTCTCATCCTCCCCATGGCTTGTGTCATGTCAACCATCCCCAAATGCAGTGGCTCAAAATACACTGTGTATTGCTTCCCAGGACCCTTTTGTTCGGCTGGGTGGTGCCTCTCCTCGTTGCACCAGTGCTCACTCACGTGGTGACATCACAGGATGGTCAGCTGGGAGGTCTGAGGGCGCCTCACCCCCGCAGACGGTAGTAGGAGTGGACACCGTTGGGAGCTCTCAGTTCTCCACGTGACTTCATCCTCCAGGAGGCTAGCAGGGTTCCCGCCCATGTCAGACTCGGGGCAGCATTCCAAGTAGTGGAGGTGGATGCTGCAGGGTCCCATGCAGTTTCCATTTTGGAAGTCATACTTCATCACTTCCTATCATCAGTACAAGTCCTGAGGATAGTCAAGACTTACAGGGTGTAAGAATTGGTTCAATCTCTTGATGAGATGAAGGAAAAAGAATGTTTTCTTTACCACATTTAATCTATCCTACCTACTCTCTCTTGAAATTCTCTTTTAGCTCCCATGAAACAATTTTCTTTCCTGGATCCCTTCCTATCACTGACCCTTTCTTATTTCTTAACTTCTCCTTCTATTCCTACATTATAGTTAGCTTTGAAGATTTAATCCAAGATACTTATGCCTTAAGAGACATGGCAAATCCTCATCTTGAAACCCTGAGTAACCCTCAGACGGGATAGCATTCTTTTCTCCTGGCTCGCCAATATTTTCTAGTCCCCTTTTCTACACTGACTTAGCTAAAGCTCTTGCAGTTTCACCTCTTAATAGGGTTACAAAGTTTTGGTTTCCAGGAATGATCTTTGCCCATTATTTTCCTTATGTAACCTCTGTAGTATCTAGCTTAATACTGATTCCTACCTAAAGATTGAATAAAAAGTATTTAGTTTTTAATTTGGTAACTTGTGGATAAAACCAATGCTAAATTCATTGTGTGTGGGGATCAAACCACAGATAACAGTATAAACCACAATAGGTTTTGATCTATGGGTCAGAGGATGTGATTTAATCTATCATCTAACCCAGTCTGTACAGTGAGAGGAGAAGGAGGCATGAGCTCAGATAAGTGAGCCATACTGCTTATACCAAACTAATCCATTCCCCAGCACTTCAGATATTACTTACTCAATTCTTTGTTGACCATCTACTTTGGACCATGCACTGTTCTAGAAAAGAACTGAAGATACAGGAGACAGAGAATCCATAACTTTTTTATTTTCAGGGGCAGTAAGAAAGCAGACCATTGCAGCACACTGTGTTGAATGGCAAAAGAAAGTCATGGGTATTGAAGTATTGCAGCTATAAAATCTTCCTGTAATAGTGAAGCTGAATCTTACACTAGTTGGGGGTGAGGATTTAGTAATGTAGATAACTGTTGAGTCACTATGTCGTATACTTGAAACCAATATAATACTGTATATCAACTATACGTCAATAAACAAAAATCAGTAAATAAAAAGCTGAAGCCTGAAGGAGTTACCTGGGCAAAGAGGAGTGCACGGGAGTCAGAGAGGGGTCGCACAGAGCGGCCAATGAGCTCACAGGTGTGGTACGAAGGGGACAGGTTTTGAGTTGGACACTGGGAGACGAGCCCAGAGTAAAGGGCAGCGAACACTTATGAAGGGTCCTGTCCTGTTTGGTAAAGAATTTGGATTTTACCCTGAAGACAGTAATAGGGAGAAAAAGGGACTAGACTTAACTGAGCACTTAGGCAAAATATGGAGAATGAGAAGGGGAGGCGCTGAATGAGGGAGACCCGTGAGGAGTCAGGTAGGGAATTGTGGTGGGTGGGGTGCAGGGATGGAACCTACACAACTTGGAGCTAGACTGGAGAAGACAGTTGGGGGCAGGGAGGAAAATGAGGACTCTCTCTAGCTTAGAGAACTAACCCAGTATGCAGTGGGACATTCACCAAACCAAGAGCTGAAAGAGGAGGAAGAGCAGGCTTAGGAGGCAGGAGTGTGGTGGGGGTTGGGGGATAGCACTGAGTTCCGTTGGTTCGGACTCTACCTGATGCACCACCGGGCCATGCAAATCGGAGGGAGAGAAGTCTGGGAGCTCGAGCTGAGGAGGAAGATCTCTGTTGGAGATAATTCTGTCCCCCACACGTAAGTGTGTAGGTATGTAAGCAGGGGCAGACCCATGTTATGTGGAGCCTAAGCTTTTGAGACCCCTTTTTAAGTAAAATAGTACAGACTGTGAGTACAAAATCAGGCATGACTATGTGGGGCTTGGAAGGGGCTGGGCAGGTGAGAGGCTCTGTGGTAAATTCTCCTATCTGTATGTACTTTTGAATGACCTGGGGAGCAAAATTCTTTTGAAAATAAAGGTTTGCTAAAATTCAATTATAAAAATTTGATGGATGTAGGGAGAAATCAGTAATGTATTAATTAAATGACACTAAGGGCCTACTCTATTATCACCCCTCATTGCACTCTTTTTAAAAAAGTTTTAACTTGAAAATAGAATGTTCTGGGTGAGTTAAAGAAACTGTAAGATCTATTTGCATATGGGATTGTCAGAATGTATCAACTTGCAAACCAAATGAAAATTTGAAGACAAACTTAAGCCAGTCTTTCTATCTAGTAGACCTCCAGAATAAGATATTTCCTAAGAGCATATGTCTTGAATATCTAAAATTCAACAAAACATATTCATTCAGAATTCTGGGAGGGGAAGGAATTTGTTTAAACAAGTAAAACTCTGAATTACAACATGTTTTTAAAAGAATCACATTTCTGTTACTTTTGAGTCATGCTCTAATTTAAATCCAAGTTTAAATCCAGACCCTCCCCAAGAAAATTGTAAATTGCAAAGTAGGAGATATCTAAACCCAAAGTACCGTCAACCCCTAGACAGACTGCGTGAGGTTGGTATCAAAGAATGAAGATAGATAAGGACACTGGTGCAGAGAATTATGAAAGATGGGAAGGCAAAAACTGGGCATTTTAAACTCATTCATAGCAGCAGCAAATGCTGTATCCACTGGAGATCTATCTTGTGAGGAAGCCCAGGACTGAGAGCAGAAAGGAAACAAAGTTGCTTTCGGAAATCTTTGCTACCTCCTACTTATGCAATATGAGGGAGCCTTGGGCTTGTTTTAGCTGGAAAGCAGGAGATTGGCAAAGGCTTTGAAAATGAAAATATAAGCAGTTCGGATTATGTAAATTGCCCAAAGTATGTAGGAAGTATATATGTTAAACAAGGTTCCGTGGAGGGAACTGACAAGAGACAAAAAATAAAATACGTAATGGTATTGGAAAGCTATCAAACTAGCTCAGGAAACATGGGGCAGTGGAAAGACCAGGGAATTTGCTAGGACACCAAAGCTCAAGTGAACTTGAAGCCTGGGGAAGGACACTGCTAAGTGAAGGATCTTTATGAATTTAGGTGTTAATGAAACATGAATCAACTTTTGTAGACACTCTGATGGATATATCCCATTGATTTTCTGAAGAGTAAGAATTTGATACTAGCGTTGCTTAACATTTTCCTTTCTGCTATTTGGAGTTGGGTTCTTTTCTTCTATTTCTACAAGGCTAAAAAAGCAAATATTCCAAGGTTGTTAGGTTTCTTATAAAATACACAGTGACTCAACTGAGTGGTCAGAAAAGATTTCAGCAGTAATATAATTTGAAAGGATTTCATTTCGAACTTCTGCCTTGCCAGCTACAAACTCAAAACGGGCCGTTTGCCACATTTACGTTTTCAGCTGTGCTTTTTATATTTTTCCCCAGTTAAAATGGAAGTAGAGAAATCCAACAGTGTTTTTGTAAATACTTTGGTTCTGAGAGTTATCTTTCACTTTCAGAAGGTAATTTTATGTGGTCTCTCCTTGTATTCATTCAAATCCACTTACTCACAAAATATTAACTGAGCACTTCCTATGTGCCAGGTGTCAGGTGGTACAACATTAATTAGCAGGCAAAAATGCCAGAATGAAAATGTGCTGACAGGATAATGATTGATTGAGCGGCCACTTTTGACTGGGTGATCTCAAGTTATTCTGAGAGGTAACATTTAAGATAATTGGAGAGATAATAAAGAGCTAACCCTGCAAAGATAAGGGGAAAGAGAATTCAGGCAGAGACCAGCTAAGTGCAAAGGCTAAATCAGAAACACACTTGACCTGGCCCAGGAACGGGAAGAAGCCCAGGAGACTGCCATCGTTTGAGATTCAGCTGGAAAGTCTATAGCACTTTGCAGGCTGAGTGAGTTTGGATTTCATTCTAAGTGCAATGGAAAGCTTCTAAATGTATTAAGCAGGGGAGTGATGTGATCTGATGTACATTTTGAGGTATGCCAAGTGAGTGTCGGCAGTCACACAGCTCAACATGTCACTATGGGCTCATTTTCAATCATCACTGACCTCAAGCAGCCCTCACTCTCTGGCAATCACACATCTCTAGTCTATTTAAACTTCCTCTCCTAGGTAATTGCTCACCCATTACCTCCTCTCTTGGGAAACCTCCCCACCTTCTCAGCTCTCCTCCCTTGTGCTCATCAGCTTTGGACTTCACTGAGAAAATGGACCCAGTCAGAAGGAAACTTCCATAACCTTCCACATCAACCACACAACAGATTGATTCCAAATAGGGAATTTGCATGCTCTAGGACTTAGTCCTCGACCACTCCCCTCTCACCCTCACTGGCTTGTTGATCTCAAAAGTTATGGCCCTTATACCTACCATCTGTGCACCAGGGACTCAGAAATTTGTATCTTTAGCTGTGATATTGCTCCTGTATTCACTTGTCTATTCAACTGTTTGCACTACACCCCTTTTCAATGTTTAATAGATACCTAAGCCTTAGCATGCTCTAAATTGAACCCCAATGCTCCCAAACCTTCTCCTCTCACAATCTTATCTGCCTCAGTTGATGTCAACTTCACCCAACCTGCTGCAGGCACAAGCCTTCGAGTCTTCTCTCTTTCTCTCACTCCCATGTTCCATCTATCAGAAAATTGTACTGGCTTTCGTTTCAAAATATACACAGAGCCTGACCACTTTCACTGCTACCCCTGATCTGAGTCACCAAGGTCTCCTGCATTACTGTAATAGCCACCTGCCTGGGCCATTTTTACCTCCTATCCCCTCCAATATATTCTCAACACAGCAGCCAGTGATCTCTTTAAATGTGATCGAGTCATTCCTTTGCCCAAATCCTCCTCCAGTGGCTCTCCGTCTCAGAGTAAGAAGCCTGTCGATGGCCCATAAAGCCCTACATATCCTATTACTCTCCGTCTTTTACTCTCATCAGCCACTCTGGCCTTTTTGCTGTATCCTAACCACACCAGGTGTGCTCAAGACTCAGGACCTTGGCCCTGTCTCCTCTGTCTAGAATTCTCTTTCCCTAGATATCCACTGGTCATTGCTTCACCTCCTGCAGACTTTTCCTGGGCCTCCCACAATTGTGTCCCTAACTCTGCATCCACTTCCATACTTTTTTTTTCAAAGCTGGTACTCACTATATTTCACTTGATTCATTGTCTAACTTCTCTTACTGCATTTAAATTCCTTAAGAGCAGATTTTGTATATTTTGTTGCCTGTTGTTGTTTCCCAGCACCTTGAATTAATTCCTTAGCACATAGTTGAAGCTCGTTATTGAATGAATGAATGAATGAACTGGACATGGGAGTAAGGTAATTAAGTAGTCAGGATGACTCCTACATTTTTAGCTTGAGAAACTGTGTGGATGGTAAGATAAGTAAGCCTGAAAAAGGACTAGGTTTTGGGTCTGGGGTGCTAACAGAGTTCTATTTTAGATGTATAAATTTTGAGATGTCTATTAGATATCAAATAGGCACATTATTAGTCAGCAGCTGAATATGGAAGTCTGCAATTCTGGAGACATTCAGGCTTAGGGTCAGATCTGGGATAGCCATCTGCTTGTAGGTGGTATTTATTTTATGAGAACCAGATGAGATCATCTGGTGAGAGAGCAAAGGGAATGAGGGCCAGGCCAAGGCCCATGATCACACCAACGCTTCGAGATCCAGCAGAGAGCGATTATCAAACTGGGCTGACAAGGGGCCAGCAGTGAAGCCAAGAGTGCTGTAGGAAGGTAGGCCTGGACAATGCTGACTGCTACTGAGAGGCCAAGTACAAAGAGGGAGGGTGACCACAGGCTAGTCAGCCACAGTCTCAACGGGAGACAGAAGGTGACGGTAGAGGTGTGAGGAGGAAGTGGAAGTTCATGAAGGGAAGACACCCACTACAGTCCACTCTCAAAGTTTGCTGTGAAGGGAAGCAGACGGGATGGTTGTACCCTAGACAGTCATTACCCGTCACTACTCGCTGACAGCATTCCGCTCACCCTGTGGCCACTCTGCATTCCAGCTCACTTTCTTGAGCACCTGAATTTCAACACATCCTCACCCACACCAGGACCTGGAATCCACTGAGTAGCCATCACCATGTCCTCACTTACCCTGCTGAATCTGTATCATAGACCACCACCCTCCCTACACCCTGCCCTCTCCCCCTCCATTGTTCAGGCAAAACTTAACTCAGAGTAAACCAATTCTTAGCTTATTTTATCCCTGCATTGAGCAGCTAAACATGGTTGAAGAAAATGTGTGGTTATGCTGACAAGCTTACAATTTATGAACACAAATCTCAAGTAGGTCACCAGAATGTCCTGCAATCTGCACTTCCCTGGTGAGTTGACCTTCCTAATCCCCAAGATGGCTTCTTCACGTTATACTCTCTCAAGCTGCCAGCACTTCTTTCCACTTGCCCATGATGATGTTGCTTTTTTTGTTCACTGACAAAACAGAAATAGAGACCTCCTAGTCGACCACTACATCTACCAAACTATCTACATCTATGTCCACAGCCTCTGCCTTGTTGCAGTTCCTCCATCTGTACAGTTATCCATTTCCCTCTTCTATGACACATGTTCCCTGTCCCTACTTTTCAGTTCTGGTAGTGTTCTGTTTCCCCATGTCCTCACTTTTATTCTTTCTTGAGCTGACTCCACTTAGGCTTTCTTACCTATTTTCTTACTCCTAAGACTACATGTGACTTCTGAGTTATCAAACCTTAGGAGCAATTCTCAGTGCCCGTATTACTTGCCAGCAGCACTTGCCCAGCAACTCGTGCTCCCTATTTTCAAACACTTTTTTCACTCATCTTCTGGAATATCTTTTCCTGGTTTTCCACCCTCATTAATCACTCCTTGGTGTTATTTGCTTCCTCTTCCTCCACACCTGTAAATACAACAGTGCCCAGGACTCAGTCTTTAGAATTTTTCTCTATCTACACTTCTTAGATCTATTCCCATAGCTTTGTAAGACATCCATAAATTGATGACTCCCAATGGGTATCTCCAGGCTTTGATCTTTTACCTAACTTCCAAATTCCCAGATCTAACTGCCACATAACATCTTCGTTGGAATGTCTAATAGGCATCTCTAGCTTAACATAACCTCCACACAACTTGATTCCTAGTCCCATTCACAACCCCCACACACACTCTCCTCCACAAACCTTCTGCCTGGGCTTTGGGGGAGGTATCTCAGGCCAAAAGCTTAGGATTCATCTATACTACTCCCTACACCTAACATCGGTACTACCTGTAAGTCTGTTAGCTCTGTTACCAAAACATACCGCAAATCTGATACATTCCCAGTCTCAATCCAAGCCACGGGCTTTCACCTGGACTACACTAACCTTCAAGCTGGTCTTCTTGCACGTCCTGCCCTCTACAGTCTATCCTTCGTACAGCAATCAGTTTGAGCTTTTAAAAATGTCATTCCTCAGCTCAAAATCCTATGGCTCAAATTGTATTTCCAAATAAAATGCTAACTTCTTACTGTAGGGGCTGCCTACCCGTTCAGCCTCATCTGTCAATCAGGAACTTGACACACTCTAGCCATACTGTAAAACGCAACTCTCCTTGCAATTCTTCACATGCTTTCCTCCCTAACTTCATTCCAAGATTCTGACCAAATGTGACCTCTTCAGAAACATGCCAGCTGTGTGATATAGTCACCCCCACACCCAACGTCATTCTTTTTCTCTCTCATTAGCATTTCTGCTACTTGAAATTATATGCTTATGTGCTTGTCACCTGTATTAAAATGTGAGTTTCTTGAGAGCAGGCAGCTTTACCCACCCTACGCACAGCACCTCCATTTTACCAGGCACGTTACAGCCACACGAGTAACTGGTTAAATTACAGGAAAAGACACTTGAAGGGGAGGGAGATTCTACTCAACTTTTTTTTAAATAAAGGTAAACTACTAGAGCACATCTTTGCTCTGAAGGGAAAAATCCTATAGAAAAGATCTTGTTCATGCAGGAGCAAGGGGATGGGTAATGCAGAATACAGACCATATCGATATAAACAGAGGCATACTGGTAGTTTAGAATTGGAAGAAAATGAAATTGATGCTGGATGTTACCGCCATTAGTTCTATACAATACTAACTATCCTTGGATCTCTGACCTGACGAAATGGATGCCAGACTGCATTCTGAGAAGACACCTCGTCTTAACCTTTCCATGCGACTGACTAAAGTTCTGTGGTATGCCGAATGTCATGACACATTGAGGCTCTGCAATAAAAATGTATTTTTTTGCATGGCTGATCATTAAAACTCAGAGTGGTTTAAAAAATATCCTGCATATTTTTTTCAAGTGCTGTAAACTAAGAATGACATTTTCATTAGTGCCTCTTTCTCTTTCAGGAACTATGTGAAAAACAACATTTGTTTTATGAGTCATCATGAAGAGGAATTAGTGCCAAAACAGCTTCAAAGAAGCAAGCCCCAAGTGCAGCTCCTGGAGTGTAAAAAGACATGTGGTAGGGGACAACCGCGGCAGCTTTCTCCAGAGGCCTAGTGGCCTCAAAACCTTAAAAAAATATTGTCTTCATACCAATATGTCTTGGCCACTCCCATGTTCTCTCTTTAGTGTCATGGAGCTACTTTTAAAGGGACACTCTGAAATTACAAAGACAACCTTTAATCTCCACTCGCCAAAAAGTAAATGAAGTACAAAGTCCCAAGTGGTATCTTTCTTACTCTGACTAGAATACTAGGTTAAAAAAAAAAAGAGAGGCTAGTTCAATACTTTCCACCTTTCACAGAGCACTATAACTAGTGATGAAATCAACTTTTGCCTTAAGGTGCGTTTGAGGCCTGCTGCAGCTTTATTATTCAGATTACTTAAGTGGTCTGAACGTGAGCTTACAGGGTTTTTTTTCCTACTAAGATGCTCCTAGCACTGGGTCTTGTGTAAAACAGAACTAGGACACATTGTGGACACCTGCACATAGGTTCTAAATTAGGATAGGGTCTTGGTTAGGATTTTAGTGATAATTCCTAATTACAGTTAAAGAAGTACAAAGATTATGCTGCTTATTTTGTGAATTATGAACTATAATGTAAAATATCCTTTTATGAATTTCATGTATTATAAAATATTAAAAGACAATTCCACGATAGTTGTGGAAAATAAGCATTTTTCCATCCATTTAAAAATAATGTGAACAAGAAGGGCAATTTCAAAATCCTGGGACCATATTTATTTAGAAATAGTTGTTAGTAAGTTACGAGAAAAGGAGTCAGGCCATTAGATTATGATTTGACCTACTAAGCAAGCTTAACATTCACTCCTTCTAAGGCTTTCATGATAACTTAATAGCAACCCACAGTTCCCTGCACGTCTCTGCACTCCTCAGGAGTATCACTACCTCAGGTTGTGGCACACAGGAAAGCTATCAGCGATGCTGATGTTCAGATGACTGCAGATGTAAAAAATGACATTTAGACATCAGGACAATGCTCTCACTACGTTCTTCTCTCTGATGAAGCAGAGAACACCAACTGTACCAGAAACTTGGGTTTTCACCCACACAGCAATGGATGACTCTCTTCTGTATTTTTCCAGTTGAATTTCAAGACCTTGGGAGGCATTCTACCAATTGAATTTGGATGTGATATAGAAAATCTATAATAAAGAATCTTGACCCAATTTAGTAACCTATTAAATTACAAATAAGCTATGGAAGACACACAAAAAACAAGCATGAACAACCTAACTTGATAAAGAATTTATAAAATGATTAACCTGAAGAATCCCAAGAGCCAAAAACTCTTTTTATTTAGTATGGAATTTTCCTAATGGTCCCTAACAAACCGTCCCAGTTTGATATAAGGGTATACAATTTACTACATTCCATTATAACAAAGGGGAAAGACTATAAACCTATGTAAGCAATGTAGATATAAATACAAACATATTGAGAAATGGATGAAATTATGGGAGACTCAGGAGACTGACTAAAAGTCTTGGTTTTGCAACGTACTATTTAAATTAAAACTGGCAGGGGAAGTTACAAGGAAACGAGATTTGAGATCTTAGTTTTACCATGGTACATTTCATATGTAAGTTAAAGCATGCATTGTTTTTGTTTGTTTTAGAAGGGGAGGTTATTCAGTAATGAATCAATTCATGAAATTTGTTAAGAATCTTCAGTTGAATTTTATGCTGAGATTTAAAAAAATCAAGGCCGGCAATCTATAAGAATTTTGTTTTCTTTGCCAAGCATCACAGATTGGAAGATATGTAACAACTGTTTCCTTTGAAGTTCAAACACTATAATTTAGCTTTTTCTTGATTTATTCTAAATGGGTAGGAAATTGTTTATAAACCTAATAGGTTTATCATTAGTGACTTCAACTTCAGTATCTTAAACACTTACTTACAGTTTTCTTTTATTATCCTAACTCTGTAACTAAACAATTCTGCCTTCAAATTAATTTTTATACAATATGTCCCACATTTTTTGATTTTCAAAAAAAAGGGGGGAATACTTATAACTTGTATGTATATATTCACAGTTTTTATTTATAAAAAAAAACTTACAGCACTTGTGAAAAGCCAGCAGAAGACATAAGACACACTTGTTTCTTACCAGCTTTTTTAGGTTAAGTGGGTTATCTGTGAGAATCTTCCAGTGACACTCATGAAGCAGTATTAAAACCAGACCTGCTGAGATTGTCTTCTGTTCTGGGAAAGCATTCTGATGAGCTACGGATCTACCCAGTTTTCAAGTCACTTGAATACTGAAAATGTTATGGCATCTGGATTTGCACCTTGACCATATAATCAAGTTTCCCCTTTTCTATATTTCTTTGTGAACATTGCAAGTCAGGAAGTCACTTATTACTGTTAACTAAAACTAAATGGAAAATCTCAAATTTTTAAAACAGTCTGCCCAGAACCTGTAACTTTTTCATTGAATTTTATTCTCTATATTTTGTGAGGTTACCTATCCTATTGGATCTTAAAATGAAGCAAATAAATACAATGTTTAAAAAAAGAGTGGATAGAAGCCTGAAAATCACTTTTACAAGAAAGAAAGTATAAAAGTCAGCCTCTGGCCCCCACTTTGAGATAGTGAGAGGCAGAACAGGGGAAGGCAACCAGAAGGAAGAAAATAAAAATAAACATGAAATAGTGTGTACTGTTCTTCCGAGCAGCACTTGAACTAGGTCCAGATTTGATAATATGCTCAGAAAAATGTACGAGAATATGGAGATTAAGAAGCTGCAATTTTCCAACAAAGGTTTCAAAACATTTTGGAAATTCAGGCTTTAGTGAAAGATTGTGTTAGACTATTGTCTGTATTAATTAAGTTTCTACTAAGAAGATAATTGGACTCCCCACTCAGCTTTATTTCTACATAAAAACACTGTTGGTTATACTCCTAAGTGGAAGTGGCAGAGCACGCCTGCAGCTTGATGCTGCATTCCTGGGTGAGCCCGAGACCACTGCTTCACAAATGCTTATTTATTTTATTTTTATGATTAGCAATTGTATGTACTGAAGTCACTCTTTAGCTCCATTAAATAAGACACAGCAAGGGGAAAGACATATCTTGCAAAATGGCTTTCAAGTTCAAATTGAACTGTATTATAATTATACTGTGGCACAGAGGCAGCTTGTGGGCACTTCTTGTTAAAACAGCACAATGTATCAACTTCTGACAAGACTCCTGGTATACCCTTGAGCACCAACCTAAGATGATTACTTTCCTACAACTAGAGTTGAGTCTTTCCAGAAAAACAAAAGTAAATATGTGAGGTACAACCCATCAGTTTCTTTCTCATATCCATCCTGTAGGTAAGAAGTTTCTCTTTTTAAAACTACAACTTCATAACTTTTAAAAGATATTTAACATTTTCTATCATATTAAATAAGCAACACAAAACATTATGCCTAATCTTGAAAGTTCTACTGTCGTTCCCTAGAACTTATATACATGTTTTAATTCTAATCTGCAAGAAAAAAATTCCTATTTGATATTTGGTAACAGAGCATTAAAAGATACTATACACATGTGGCATATATATTTACAAAATACACTTCAAAAAGAAGCCAACATACTTCAGCAAAAGTCTAAGCTTGCATAGATTAAAAAAGAAAAAGAATTATGAATACAATTTGTTAAAATCGAAAATGGGGAATAAAGGTTACAGAATGGATATGAGGAGAAATCTTTTCCAAACTTTTATTTGTGCACATTCAATTGAAAAAGATAATTTTTACAGGTTCTTTGGTGCCCATATTCAGCATACAAAAATGTAAAAGACTATTCACAAATAAAACACATTAGCTCGAACTGGAAAAAAATGACGATAACAAATCAATTTAAGGTAGTGCACACTGTGACAGCTCTGCTTATGGGGACATGAGAATTACTGCGAAAATAAATAGAATGTCCTTTTGTAAAAGCAGCAATGTCATGTCTTGTAAACTTCCTTTTCATATTACAGCAAGGTTTGAAATAAAATCCAAAGGGCCTGGAGCTTACACTGTAGCTGTGAAGAATAAAAGAGTCTATTTCCTCAATTACTGTTGGTCCAGTTTTCCTTTTGTTTTGAGTCCAATGTGCAGCAGGTTTTAAAAGGTGCTCAGTTAGGGATTCTAACCAATTAAGTGACAAATTATAAAATCTCTTTCCTGCTTTCAAACACAAATGGGTAAATCTGTTCCACAGCAGTAGCAACAGCTTTTACATTGGGCCCTGTAACAAACACAATGGAAAAAGGGGTGAGAAGAGGCAAAAGAGAGCACTAGGAAAAGCTCATTTCCCGGAACCAAAAATATTCATGTAGTTTAGAATAGCACACTTACTGTTTTTTAAAAAAATCTACACTTATATAATTATACACACAGTCATTATAAAAAGCAAGAGAATAAACTTTTTTCCTGCACAATTAAAGGAAGCCTGAAACACAAAACACTGTCATTCATCTTGTTTAAGGGCACCAGTGTGAAGAGAGTAAGTATAAAAACCTGTACAAACTATCACAAAGGAGAATACAAAGTGCTATATGCTCATTAAAAGAAGGAATGACAGATGGGGCTCAACATCTACGACCTTTTCTGTCGCCGTGGTCTGGCTCTGGGTGAGGCTCTGCCTGAAGCTCCCAGGCGCACTGACAGCAGAGCCGCTCGCAACGTGCTGGGGAACCGGAGGGCTGCTATAAGCCACAGCATCTGAAACTCCCCCCAGACTGACTACTACTTGGTATCTTCATGTTATTATTATCTGGCTGTTCATCCTCACGGCTCACTCAGGCATGGGAAAAAAAAGCATGAGGGAAGAAGGTGATACTATATACTAATTAATCCATATAATGCTAGGAATACTTTCTGAAATGTGAACTTTCATTTAGATAGCTAAAATAAAACAAAGAAGGACAGCGAAAAATATTTTTGTAAGATTCATTTTGTAAGATGAATAAAAATGGTTTCACTAATGTACCCTTACCTCTTTTGCAAGATCCTGAAAATGTACCCATGCACCCACTGTGAACTCTAAAAGTACTGACCATGTCTTATCCTGGCCCTGCTTCCTGACTCACCTCACCCCCTACCCAGTATAGAGCTTTGCCCATGGGAATCACTCAGTGTCCGTTCACTGAATTGTTAACATTTCATAGGATATTGCAGATGTAAAAATAGAGTGCAGACTAATCAGCCAGGTCAACTGTCTTCAATTTGTTATTGTGCTAATTATCTATTGACTCAACAAATAAGAAGCTCACATAGGTATTGTTTTATTCTATACTTAGTAGTGACTTATTAATCTATTTGGGGGCCTATCAGAGGTCTAGGCTCCAACACGTGGAAACAGTTGAAAGAAGGGAGCTTACAACTTGTTCCCCAGTATTCCATTTTTAAGATTCAGATATGACCCTGGCATTAGACTTTACAAACAAGTTTCCAAGCAAGAAATCCTGAGATGAATAAAAAATACAGCTTATTTGTTGAGGACCTAATGGTATCAATCAATGATTTTTATTTTCTTTTAAGGATCAAAGGAATAAAAAGAAAAATTTAAGGACACTAAAGAAATTTTCCTGAAATCAATTTTGTCAAAGTTTGGGCCTGACTTCCAAGAAATAAATCACCCTGGTGCTATTGGGCCCTTTGAAATTTACTCCTAGTCTCTGGAAACTACTCCTTCCAAATTCTTAAAAGACTCAAAAGATACAACAAAACACACATAAAACATAACAAATAGTTATCAATTATATTTCAATATTTTGCTTATATAAAACCATAGTGAAGTTCATAAAATGGGATTCGTGCATATTTTAAATGCAAGGTATCATAAATTAAAAAAAAAATTATACTATGAAAATATATACTAGAATATTCTTAATAGCTCCAAACTAGAAACTATCCAAATGCATATGGACAGTATTTTCACACACTGGATGCTATACAGCAATAAGAATGAATGATCTGTAGCTACATGAAATAATATGGATGAATCTCACCAAGACAATAATGAGTGAAAGAAGACAGATCCAAAATATTATGTGTAAGACATAAAAATAGTATATAAAAACAGGTAAAAGTAATCTACAAGGGGAAACTGGTTTCCCCTTGAAGGGCAGGAGTGACTGAAGGAGACAAATCAGACATTTCTAGTTTGGTATAGGCTCGTCTTTTCTCACTCAAACCATATGTGACAAGCGCTGGTTTCAATGTCATAAAATACCTGTTACTGTGATACTTCCTGTTGAAAAAATCTGTAATGTAGCTCTTAGAGATTTTATCCGATAGCACACAGCAGGATGAAGCTCAGGTTCATAACTATACAAAAAAAAAGGCCACAATTAATAGATTTATAGCCTGACAAGTAATTTCAAATTTGTTAAGTTATCTTGATTCCTCAAAGACCTACCTGGCATGAGGTCTATTGTTCTTTGTGAATTCTGGCAAACGGATTTCAAATGGCATGTTACACACTGCCAAAACATTAACAACCTTAAAATCTGTAAATATTACCTTTAAGAGAAAAAAATATATAATTCAATGAATTATTTTGAAACAAAATTCTGCTCATCAGAACAATTGTTAATTAAGTTTCTAACCTTTAAAATAAGAACAAATAAGATAAAACAAAAATATCTTAATCATGGATATATTTTAAGTTACCAGTGACTCTTTCGTATTATAATTTTTAAAAAAGCTCAGAAACTTCATTAAAAATTTAATAAAATGAGGTATTTGAATGATTAAAATATTTGGGGTCTTTTGAATATTTTTACCTTTTAAAAATTTCATATGGGATATTTAATCTACTGAGATGGAAGAGAGGAGAGTCAGAAAGAAAATTAAACCACATTGTTCCTTCTCAAGAGTCAAAAAGTAAAAGATGTCACTTAAAGGTCAAAAAATGGTGAGTATACACTGAGCTCCAAAGGTCAGAGTTTTTCTTATATTCAGTAAGGTAAAACAACATTTCTGCGAGTTTGATTAGATATTTGTTTTCTCTTGGGGACAGAGTGTGGGATAGAGTGAAACAACTGTGTTGTTAACTGGGATTCTTCCCCACACTTCTCAGGTCAGGCTGTAACAAGACGCTCCGAGGCTGGAAAGTAACTTCGGCTGCTCCTACCATTAACTGGAATGGTTTTATCTCAGTATCTTTTCAAATGTTCCCAGTAAAACCGTAATTCTGGGTGAACTATCCGTCCTCTAATTCAGTATGCGCACAAGGCAGCTGAAGAAAGTCACAAACCGTGCACAGCAGCCCCACCGTCAGCCGTGGCTCTCCGCACTGTGACTCTCCTTCGGCACCACCCCGCCGCCCAAGCCCCCCAGCACCTCAGTGCCTTCCTACCACTTCCTCCCTCAGAGGGAAACTCCACTTCCCATCACTTCCCATCCGAATCCGCCAAAGTCTAGGCCCACCTCTCTGGAGGCCATGGCTTGTCTTTATCTTTCTTCCATTTACTCATCATTGGCAAGTGATGTAACAAGTCCACGATATGTATTGGTTTTATTCAAATTTAGGCCTCCACAAAATTCTATTTGATAAAGTTAACCTGCCAGTGATGAACACTTTACAAGTATGAGAGCCTGCCAACCACTGTGCACATTGTGTGGATTTAATGCAGCAAGCAAATCTTACACTGTCCCTCTTCATGTAACATGAATCTTGTTTTGGATTTGTGTCCTTTTTATTACAGCTGATTGACTTTACAGAATGCAGCCTCTTCTGAATTCTTATATACAGGTACTATTTGGTATTAGTTATTCTTTTGAATTCTTCTCGACTTATAACACTATTTACAATTATTTCTAAAGCACAGATTAATAAATTCTGCATATTTTTAAGTAATCACAATTTCTTGTTACACTGATAATGTTCTCACTAACCATAGTATGTAGGAATATTGTTTCTTCTTAGCCATAGTATGCACACATCTATCCAAGTTCCATTCTAATATCCTTCTTTATAATTCATGCGATAGCTATCTATAAACAAAAATATGCTTTAACTTTATAAACATAGGGTCTTGCAGCTCTCTACTCATCACCATGACATACCAATCTTGAAAGGACCAAAAACATGATTTTTTTGGTATAAAGTGAAAAACTTAAGAATTGAAAAGGCAGTTGGAAGGAAGTCTGTCTCTCTAGGGGAAAGGGATTTGGTAAAAAGCTGGGATCTTTTATAAGTAATCTATAGGCAAGTTTGGCCGCTATATTTTTGTATTGAAGGACAATAGAAAAACATCTAGCAAAAGGTCAACCATAATAAGAATTTCTATGATTTCCTTGGTCTATTATATTAAAAATTTTAACTTTACAAAAATAAATCCTTGAATATTTTGCAGTTGTATATTTTTTGAAAATGTTACCTGAAAACCTAGTTTCTGCAGACTGCGGGCTAAACGTCTGGCACCAAATTTAGCTTCTTCTTCACTATGGTTTTAAGGAAAGAAAAAGTAACAGTTATATAAGGAATAAATTTTATACTGAGGATCATGACAAACTGTACATATGGTTTTGTTTTTAAGTCTAGGAAAATATCCTTACCATGAGGGGAAAATTTTTAAATTACAATTAAAAACCCAAATAAAATTTACCTTGTTGCTCCAGTGCAAATAATTTTTCCTGAGGACCAAATTGTAGCTGTAATTCTAGGTTTTCTAAGCTTCATTAATACTTTCTGAAAAAAACAAAAAACAAAAACCTATCTGATTACACACTAAACGTTAATTTTCACACATGGTTCTACTCTATGTGGCTTTTTTAAATGATTAAATACTACTATAAGCTTACCCAAGATTGAAATAACTGTTCTCCAATTCACCTATTCTGAAATCAAGTACCATAATGAACACAAAGGACATTTAATTAAATAAAAAATACAAGGTCTGTATAAATCTCACTATATCCTTGGAATCAATGTACTGCTAATATGTAAACATTTCAACTTTCATTCCACTCTGGTCAGATAACTGGAATTTGCAATCTGCTTGGATCCTCAAACATGCCAAACTTGTTCATACCTTAGGAGCTTTATAGTAAATGTTACTTTCATCAGGAATATTCTTCCCTCAATATTCTCACTTCATTCAGTTGACACCAGATGTCACCTCCATAGAGAAGCCTTCCTTCCCATTTGACCAAAACACCCATGCCTTCATTCACCACTTTCTAACCGTTAACTTTATAGTGTACCTCAGAGTTGAGATGCCTATTATATATTAAAGTTCAATATGCAAATCATTAATACAAGAGAAACGCTGGAGTGAGAGATGTACTTTTTGATTTCTTACATATGAAAGGCCGGTAAAGCTATGGGTTTGAATGAAATTACCTACAGAGTAAGTATAAATAAGCCAAGGACTAAGGTCCAAGATAATATTTGAATTTAAATTTTCACTGTTTAATTATGGAAATATTCATTATATTCATTATATACCCATTATGTGTAAGAGACATATGTTTACTGAACAACATAACACATAAATGAATCAGACATTTTTCCTTAAAATTTTTGTTACATTTTGAGTTCCTCCCTTTCTCTGCCATATACCGTGTTATCAAACTAGAAAGCTATTAAATCTGGAAAGACAAATTTACCAAAGACAAAATAAAATGTGAGCTAAAATACATTATAAAATTTTATACACAAGTGGCTGAGAAACACTGTGTTGAGATTACTTTACATTTAATTGTCTTTCACCATCAGCTTGTCCATCAACTCAGCTTTTTCAGTTAACCTTCCTAGGAAAAATGACTTCTCTGCCTATGGCATGCTCACGTTCCAAAGCAGTGTTAGGCATTCTGCTCTCTATATTTTCAGCAGACATATTCTTTTTTGATGAATTTGAAAATTTTTAATTGCTGGTCATGAAATGTTTCATTGAATTTGATTCACCTTTCCTTTGTTTCTAGTACTAAGAACTAACAATTTACTGAGGCATACTGGCATCTAATTTTTAGTTTAAATTGAGCCTTCAAATACATTCTTAATTTACATAATAAACGTTTAAGATAAATATCTCATCATTCTTTGGTTTATAAAAAAGCCAACTGAACACCCAATGTCATTTATGATGTTAATCTCAAAACACTAAAGGTTAAAAGCAAGTTATCAATGCTTTTATTTTAAATATTACAGGTTTAACAAAAAGTAAAATCTAAAATGTCCATGTTAGGATGAGAATCGTATTATTTCCAACAGTTTGTTATCGAATAAGAACTTTGTTAGCTAATTAAAGAGGGATATGTATGTCAACATAGTACAAAAATTAAAATACATATATTAGGGCATCATTCAAATATAATTATAGTATGCGTACATGAAGTACACATGTCCCCTTCTTTAGTTATAAGAAATTGAGAGAACAATAAAATGTCCAGGAGCTACAGAGATATTTGCTAAGACTTCAAGGTAGGTATCTCTAAAAGCTGCCTCTTCACAAGCAGAGGAGCCACTTTCAAAGGGCTCCATGTTGCACCCAGTACAAAGTAGCACGTGGCAAGGTGCTGCTTTACTGTATCATCCATAGCACTATAAAATTACTCTATGCAGCATACATACCAAAATTCAGATACTTACTCCAACGTCACGCTTATAAATTACATTTGCTCCCTCCAAAGCAATCTTCCTTAAGTTCAAATGGCATCTTGTTCTAAAAACACAGACTACATTTGTAATTAGAATGTCCAATGCAACATCACTGTCTGCATCCATTGGAGTAGTTTAAAAACTTAGCTTCCCACCACGGAGATCACATCCTGAGAAATGAAACAAAATAAAGTAATTAAACTTAAATGTTCCATTAATTCATTTCTCACAAATACTCTTGAAAATTAAAATGCAGAAATGAATCTTTATTATTTTTCAAACATTACTCAAATCATGTCCCTTCTTTTCCCCATTAAAAATGTCATTTTTTAAAAGATAACATGTCACATAAAATCGAAAACCTGGATCTAGCTTTCATTCTTAAAATTAATAAGTAACTTTTACATGCCAGGAACTTGCCATACTTATCTTCTGCTACCTACCTTTATAATCACTATATTCCAGGCATATGAGTTATAGCAATTCTCCTAACATGCTAAGTTCAAGGGCTGGACTTTGTGGTCTCAACGTCCAACCATTAATACTACTACAACCCACTTCATACATCTTGCCAGGGCTATAAACAGGATGACCTATTTTTCCTCTGTTTCAGGTAGGGCAATTGACTTACTTAAGTTTAAAGGAGGAGAAATATTACATGTTTATTAACAGACTTTTCTCATTTTAGTCATCCATTCACTATTCAACTACTGAACACCTTCTACACACCAAAAATACTGGAGAAAAAAATTAATAAGGCAAAGTCTTTTGTCCTCAAGAAGCTCACACGTGTATGTGTAGGGAGGAGCTCTTACAAAGAGTTAGCACAATACCATTTTTAATAAGATCGCAATCTTCCAAAACATGTATCCTTTCAAAACTGTTTGAAGCACTTTTATAAAACAAACAAAAACGGGCGCCAGTTTTTACTAAACACATTGACCCAAATCCAGCAAACAGATTCTCTTTGACTGGGTTTCCAAATCGTAAAAAGTAAGTAATGGTAATTCAGTTTACCTAACCCACAAAGAGAAAATCAGAAGATAGTAACAACACTATTATGATTATCTTTAAGATTCCTTATAGCCACAATATGAAAACAAGTATTCTTTTAAAGAATTCATCTTAGTATATAACTAACACAATGACAATGCCAAGAGTCCAAATAAAAAAATTAAATCTTGTTTTTTTTTTTTTTTTGTCTCTTAGTATCTGATAGAACACAGTAAGTCAAGACTTCTGACTCCTCTCTAGGATCATACAGTATTCATTCTGTGTATTAATTGTACCTCAACTTCATTATATTTCTCATTTTTATATTTCCTTCAATCTGCTTGTCTTTTGCTATTCTGTTCTTTGCGTATGTTTGAACAACCTCAAAGGATTTTTAGGTACAAGGGGTGGGGCAGGGGTAGTAGTGGGGCCCAATGGGTAGGTGTATAGGTAGATTAGTAAGTGGGGGACAGAGGCAGTTATCAATACCAATCTTAAGCAGCAGGCTCAATGTCCGACTCAGTTAGGAGCACTTAGGCAAGTCATGCACTCTATAGTGCCTCAGTTTTCTTATCTGTGGTATGAAAGAGTCAGTGCCTACCAAGATAGTGTTGTGGAGATTATATAAAATATATGAAAAGCATTCAACATATATATCTGGGAAATAATAACATAAAAATGATGCATAGTCATTATAGATATTTTAAAATAAGTTCAAATCAATAGGCAGAGCAGAAATTCCTTAGTTCCACCTCTCATGATTATATTACAACCCAGCTATACAGCCATCTGGACAAAACCAGTTTTCTGCTATTTTCCTATAGAAATTGTGAAACAACTGTAAGGTAAAGGCTCCTAGCTGCTTACCCCAATATTCATTCCACCCTTTACAATGAGCAAAACACAGATGTCTAGCTGGGTACACTGTGGGAGAAATAAAATACTACATTTTTCAGGCTCCCTGGCAATAGGTATAGATGTCCAAGAAACCACATGACGCTGCTCTGGTCAATTAAATGTAAAATGAAATGGTTTTGTCTCTTTTGGGAAGTCTGCTTAGCGGGATCAAACCAAGCCAACAAAGACCCCTTTGGTTTCCGCCCTTCATTCTTGCTGCCTGCAGTTTGGGTGGAAGACCAAACTGGAGGACATTTTCCAAAGACATATAGATGGCAAACAAGCACATGTAAAGATGCTCAACATCACTAATTATCAGGCAAATGCAAATCAACACCACAATGAGATGTCTGTCACCTTATCTGTTAGAATGGCTATCATCAAAAAGACAAGAAATAACAGTAGTGGGGAGGACGTGGAGAAAAGGGAACCCTTATGCACTGTCAGTGGGAATGTAAACTGGTACAGCCACTATGGAAAGCAGTATGAAGAGCTCTCAAAAATTAAAAATAGATCCACCATTTGATCCACAATTCCACTTCTGGATATTTACCCAAAGAAAATGAGGGCACTAATTCAAAAAAAATAAATGCACGTCTATGTTCACTGCAGCATCATCTACAAAAGCCAACATAATGGAAACAAACTATCAATGGATGAGTGGATAGAGATATGGTATATATATATATGTACATACATACACACACACACACATACACAATGGAATACTACTCAGCCATAAAAAGAATGAAATCTTGCCATTTGCAACAACATGGATAGACCTTGAGGTATTGTGCTAGGTGAGATAAGTCACACAAAGAAAGATAAGTATCATATGATTTCACTTATCTATGGAATCTAAAAACAAAACAAATGACAAACAAAACAAAACTCATAAATACAGAGACCAGAATGGTGGTTCTTACACCATTCACAGTATATACATTTCACAATATATACAAATATGGAATCATTATGTTGTACATGTGAAACATATTATACCTCAATAAAAATACAAAACAAAACAAAACATTCACTTATTAGAGCTAAGCATATCGTATCCCTTTTAAATAGGATAACCAGAATAATAATCCAGTTAAACAGAATAATCAAAATTTCTGTAGGGCGTCAGACAGCTTGTCTATCTCCTTTTTCCCTCATTTTCATAATAATATTTCCCTTCACTTTTTTAATTTTATTCAAGTATAGTTGATATACCTTATTATATTGGTTTCAGGTATACACACAATAGTTCAATAGTTACTCACATTATTAAATCCTCACCCCCAATAAGTGCAATTATCTGTCAACATAGCAAGATGTTACAGAACCACTGGCTATATTCTCCATGCTGTCCTACCTACAATCCCTAAGATCAACTTATATTATGATTGAGATTTTTGTGTCCCTTTATTCTCTACCCTCCCCACCTACCCATCCTGTCATACACCTTCTAATTTTAAGTGTAAATAACTTTTCAATGGAAAAAAAGTCTACCTGGGTAAACTTTATTCTCAGCATTGAAAGAAGAACTGATATCCTTAGAAACAGTTCAAAAGGCTTAGATTATTCCTGGAAATAGACACACATAACTTTATTTAAACACACACACACACACACACACACATACAAACACACAGCCCTGCAATAGGAGAGATGGTGTAAACTAATTCCCACTGGGGAAGAAATATTTCAAATTGCTTGCAAATATTATGTTTATCATCTATTGTTAAACATCTAGATCATCTATTCCCCCTACTAAATTATGAGCTTCTTGAAGTCAAAGACTTCTTAAAGGTCTACATATTTTCATGGTTCAACACCGTATCTGGTACACAGTCAATGTCCAATTACTATTTGGTGAATGAATGCTAGAAAATCCAAAGTTTCAATCTCCAGTCTATATTAAATCTCTCATCTACCTAGAATTCCAAACTATTTCTTTTAATACTAGAAATGGAAAAAACTTGTTAGCCAGCCTGAAACTTAACTTCCAAAGCTACCAATTTTCATATGAACACAGAAGAGCTAAGAGTCTTGTTTCTTCTCTTTAATAAGCTCCTTATTAACACAGTATCCATGAAAATGTATGTATATTATACTTGATCATATTTCATGTTTATATGTACATTTTTAAACTCATTTGTATAGTTCAAAAACTATTCAAAAAATAGTTCAAAAAAATTAAACTCATTTGTATAGTTCAAAAACTATTCAAAAAATAGTTCAAAAAAATATTCAAAAAAAATTTAAACTCACAAAGCTGTTAAGCCTGCTAAGAATACAATATGAAAAATTTAAGATGTACAAAAGGGCAAAAGGGATAATACAATGAACATCTATGTACCCACTACCTAGTTTAAAAAAATAAAAGTTACAATTGATGCCTCCCCATATACTTCTCCCAAATCACATCCTCACCCCTCACTCCAGAGGAAAACTTTACTCAGAATTTGTATTTTATCATACATTTCTCTTAAACTTATTACATATATACTATTTCCCTAAACCCAATTAAGAGATTTTTTTTTAATACATTGGATTTGGTTTGCTAATATTTATTTCATTTAGGATTGATAGATCTATGTTCATAAGTAGAATTCATTTGCAATAATCTTTTTTGAACTGTTTACTTGGTTTGAGTATGAAGATAACCTAGACTCATCAGGCAAGTTAGGGTGGTTTCTTTTTTTCACTTTCTCTAAAAGACAGTTTAGATGTTATTTGAAAATCACCTAGACCTGCTTCTTGCTTTTTTGCTTGGTGGACTTTAAAAGACTAATTCAATTTCTTTAAGAGCTTAAAGACAATTAAAAGTCTTCTATTTCTTCTTCAGTTCATTTTCCAAAGTTAAATTTTCCTGGGAAATTTTCCATTTCTAAAAATTTAATATACGGGCATAGAATTTCTCATGATTTTCTTATAAACTTTTAAAATTTCTGCTGTGGCATATTTATCTCTTTTTTATTATAGTATCAGTTACCCCTGCTTTTTTTCCCCCCCTTCATCAATCTTGCTGAATGGTTTTTCTGTTTTGTTAAGAACAAATTATTAGCAGTTACTTGACCCTATTTACTTTAAAAAAAATATTTTAAATATTAAAAAAAAATTTTGTCTATGTTCATCATTTCTTTCCTTCCACACAGCTATTCTTTTTCTAATTTCTTATATTGGAAAGTAAGTTGGTTACTTAATACTTAAGTTTTGAACTTTCTTTCCTTGTATGAACACTGAAGGTGATTATAACCCAGTACTTCAGGTGTGACCGCTTTTGGATACACAATGCTTTCAGTTTCAGAATCACTTGATTATAACAATACTTTCCAACAATAATTTCCATTATTATCTTTCTTAGACTATTTATAAGTTGTCTTTAGAAATATATGGTATTTAAGTTCACTGCTAATTAGGAAATTCTGACTTAAAAGAATGAGGTACCATTTACAGTACTGGTGAAGGTGTGAGTACACCAGCATTTTCTCACAAAAACTTTCTAAAGGAGATAATCTGGCAGGATGTGATAGTATAATTAAAAGTGTGCACATATGTGGAACTGCAGCCAACCAGTAAGAATGCATCTTCAGCAAAGTATAAATAAGATTATATATTGCAATTTTGTTAATAACAGAGACAACCTACATGTCCATCTAGAAGTAACCGGTTAAAGGATAGCACAATCTTATGTAACAGACTGCTTTATAAACTTCATAAATGGGTGCACAGGTCCATAATGTGAAAAACACTGTATGTTTGATATGAGTTCATTTTGGTTTATATATCTACATATGTACTTATATACTTAAACCTGCCAGAATGTTAACAATTATTTTATTCAGAATTGGCATCTCAGTGACTTTTAAAAAATTGTTTTCTTCTATTTATTTCATAGTTAATTTTTCTCTTTTAGAACAAATATATATTAGATTTACTATAAGAAAAATAAATTCCACTTTGAAATAATTATCAGTAACTTTCCCACTGTCCAAGGTCTAATATTAAAACATGGTTTAATCAGGTGTTTTGTCCTGTTTCTCAAGGAAATGCCCAATATGAGTTTGTCAAATATTTCCTTCCAATAAAAAGCAAAGTTCAAAACTGCAGCCGTCTTAACTTCAGGAAATGTCACATTTCTAGTTTTCTATTAAATGCATTATAATGATGGCTAAACAAGTTATAAAATATGTAAGTCATAGGAATATAATACATAGCATAGTGACTATAGTTAATAATACTGTGTTGTATATTTGAAAGCTGCTAAGAAAGAACCTTGAAAGTTCTCATCCCAAGAAAAAATAAACTTGTACCTGTGTGGTGATGGATGTTAACTAGACATATTGAGATCATTTCATAACATCAAATCATTATGTTGTACAGCTGAAACTAATACAATATTATGTGTCAATTATATCTCGATCGAAAAATTTCAGTTTAAGAAAAAAACCGCATCAGAGAAGCTGAAGCACCTTTCTTCTCACTCAGTGATTTTACTTACAAGAATGCACTGTCTGTGTTTTAGGTCCTCTGACTTTCTAGTGGTATTCAAAAACTACTTTAGTCACGATCACAAACTGCAACTTTAAAGCATCACCTGGAAAACACTGCCATCTCCTGGCTCTTAAAACAAATGGCATCAAAGACTATAACTACATTTAAAATTTTCTACACCAGGTAAGATACTTAAACTGAAAGGTCACAATAAACTCTGTCATAAAAACATGGCAAAAATAACCCTAAACTCTAATTAAAAGCCAAAACAATAAACTAAATAAACCCGAGCATACAAAAAAATGGAATCTAGCTGCTTTAAGTATAAAGGGGCCTCCAAAAGGTTGAACCACCAAATTAGCACCTATGGTCTGAGAAATGACATAAGCACAAGACTAGATTTTGACCAATTTGCAAACACCAAATGAACCCTTGGGCTCTCCTAGAGATCTTTCTTTTCTGAGAGTAAGACAGGCCATCTACACTAACCTCATATTCTTCATAAAGCTCCCAAAACAGTAGATTAGGAAACACATTTGGTGTCCAGATTCCAACAGATTATTTGACTCTCCCACCATATGCCAGCAGCTATGCTAACATTTTGTCTTTTAGAGGTAGGGTGTTCTTTCATATCTGTTTAATAGTACAGCAGAAAAACCTTAATTTTCTCTTCTGGAAATAGGTGATATCATTGCACCTCCAGGGGGCTTTTAAGAATTAAATATGATTCTCTATATCAAGTACAGAGCATAACATACAGCATGTGGTTATTAAAGGGTAGCTATTACTGTTTGATGGATTCACAGGTAGTTGAATATCATAACCAAATAGCATTTAATGAATTGACACAAAATTTGTGAACAGTCATATTAACAGATGGAAAAAAATCAAGACCACAATAGGTTGGTTAGACAGGGGTCAGCAAGCTATAGATAATGGGGTAGTGGCTGTTTTACAAAAAGTTTTATCGGAATATAAAAGCTATGCTCACGTGTTTACCTAATGACTATGTGGCACAATTGAGTAGCTGTGACAAAGACCAAATGATCCACAGGCCTCAAACAGTTACAATCTGGTCCTTTTAAGAAAAAGTATGCTGATATTGAGACAGTATCAATAAAAGAAAATTTAACCCTGAGAAATATTAAGCCCACATTTTTATTAAAATGAACAAATGTCTGTGTATCATGGATGTTGACTGGATCCTGGTTTGAACAAACAAGCTGTTAAGAAATATTTGAGGAAAATATGAATATGGATCTGAGTAACAGATATTAGGGAATCACTGCTAATTTTGTTGGGTGAAATAATAGGGTGGTTATGGAGACAGATATGCTTATATTTTAGAGATGCATATAAACGAGAAGAATGTCATGTTTATAATTTATTTTTAAAAACAGGTATTTTTTACTGAGTAACTCAGTAACAAATAGATCTGGTTAAAGTTTCAGAAAACTCCCTCAATATCTGGAATCTTGCCACAGGACCAAACAAATCTGGACAATCTATTCTGAGGTACAGAAGAGATTTGGGTAATATGTGCAACTATGTTTTAGGACCAAAAAAATGCTTCATCTCCTAATAATTGTTAAATCTAGGAGCTATATGGGTGTTAATCACACTACTGACCCTACATTTCTGTCTGACAGTTCCCGTAATAATTTTAAAAGCTATTTAAGAAAAAATTTTAACTTCACAATAGGTCATACTAAGACAACATGAAGTTGTAATTGTATTACTTAAAAAAAAAACCAACCAACCCTAGGTTAGACAAGAGTATCCAGAGCAAAGGAAGTAATAGCTTCTCCTAATGAAACATCTAGACTATCCTATTTATTCTAATCATATCATTTAAAGAGGGCACCGATATCTAGATATCCAGAGGAAAGTAGGATGGCATGATATAAAAATAATTGTGTGAGAGAAGTCTCAGGACACTTTGCACAAGAAGGGAAAGATAGCAGTTGTTCTTAAATATCTGAATAAAAAAGGCAACTGATAGAACCAATTAAAGTCACAGGAAAGCAGATCTCATGAAGACACCAAAAAACAAAATAACTGCAAATGTGTGGGCTGCACAGAAGATACATGCCAAAAAACAGGAGGTAGTGCTAGAAAATTAACTAACAGGAATGCCGTAGAGTAAGTCTTTTACTGGGCGAGAGATGAGACTAGATGGCTTCTAAGATTCCATCTAATTTTAAAATCTTAGATTCTAGCATCTGAGGTGAAGACATACTAGAGACAAAGTTCAATTTTAATTCTAGAGCTCTTATGTTAGGTTAAATTAACATCCCCATTCTGAATTTCCCACATTCCCTTTAGCATGCATTTGTGTTCAGAGGGACAGTAAAGGGAGCAAGTTGGATGCACCAAGAGACAGTCACAGAGGTAGGTAGATGACCAATTGCAAAACGTTTAACTTGTTTGGCAGGGTGGCATTCTATCACGAGGACATTTCTGTGCACAGCACAAGAGCACGTACTTTAGGAGCCAGTACTCAGGGATGACATTTTTGTATTCTAGCCAAATGAAGAAAATTTTACCAACAGTAAGTCTAGCAATAAAAATCCTTGTTTTACCCAAAGGAATGGATTATATATTATCCTACCCATCTTATATAAAACATTTAACAAATGCTTAAGTAAAAGCAGAAGTTTTTGATATACAAACACACTGTTACATTAAACAGAAAGTTAAACTATCTTTATTGCATGTCTCCACCTAACTATGACTCAATCTAAATTCCAGTTCTTTAGACTGGTAAACAGGTAGCATTCATGTGACTAACCTGCATCAGAATGAACTGTTACAATTTTTAAAAATCTGTATTAACTAAAAAGATACTGTTTTTTTAATGGAAATTAACATTTTGAGGGTTGCCAGCAACTATTAAAAAAAAATAAAAACAAAAACAAAAAACAAAAACAGTAAGGAGGAATGTACTTTATGTCTTATCAATAAAAATATTTGCAATGGTGCCTAAAACATGGTGGAGGAAAACTCAAATGATACTGATTTTCTGCGTGAATGTTTAAGGAAAGCAATGGTTTACACTGTCATGGAAAAGTTCTAGTTGAAAAAATGAAGTATTTTGCAATTTATTAATATATAATCTAATACCTATTCCTATTTTTTGAACAGTAGCCTACTTAAGAATTCCACTATTCCAACAGGTACTAAATATATCTGTAAACTAAGAAAACTTGGATGCTAAGGTGAATCATAATGGAAGCTATGTGATAGCGGGCTAGATCTGAACTAATGGGAAATTGTGATGGCAGGCTAGCTCTGAACAGTCCCTATCCTTATTTGTAAAATGCAAACACCACCATTTACTCACCACATGTCTGTTTTGAGGGATTAATGAGCACCTCACAGACTATAGCATGTTCAACTAAGGCAACATCATATTAGTCAATGCTAACATATTACCTAATATACTTTTATGGATAATGAGAAAAAAACTGTCCTTCATACAATTAGAAATTTCATGATTCAAATGCAAAGATGAAAAATCTGGCATAGTGATTCCTTATTATGTAAAAGCAAAATTTATTTTGGATAGATTTCTTAGTATTTCAAATAAATGGTCTTAATGTGTGATTTTAAGAGAAAATACCATGTCATTTTCTGATAACATAAGAAATACTCAGAGAAAAAGAAGTCACCCATAATCCTCCCACAGTGATCATTATTAAGTTTGTTTTTTTTCTTTGTCTGTGCTCACATAGGCACATGCTCTTAGGCTGCTAAATCCTTATTTTTATCTGGGCCTATTAAACAAGATTGGGATCATATGCATATGCTGTCATACCTAGTCAAACAAAAGACTGTAAAAATCTTATGACAACCTGAGATACAAAAAAATAGCAATATTCAATTGATTTTTCTGAATACTAATGAGTTGTATATTTCGAATATTACTAACAACTTGTATTTACTGTGTTAACCGTCTCTTTGTTCATTTTCCTTCTAAGATTTCCTACTGATTGATTTATACAAGTTCTTACATGTAAAACAGAGTACCTTTTGCCTGCTTATACTATTCCTCCTGACAAAAATGATTTCTCTCCACTTCTACACGTGGCTCACTCCTACTTGTTCTGCAGCTCAGTATCACCTTCATTCAATCAATTCTGTAACAGTGATCAGGAAATCTAAGTGTCAGGCCCCATTCTAGGAGATAGGGATCTGGGAGTGAACAAGACCTGGTAGAAGAGCAGGTGTTCTCAGCTTGAAGGTGAGTAAAGAGTAAGAACTGTTCGGAGCTGAAGGAGAGCCAGCACAGCTGGAGTGGAAGAGGGTAAGTGGCACGAGACCAAGCTGGCGATGCAGAGGGATCGGATCATGCCTTCTAGGTGATGTTAAGAATTTTCCTATCTATCCCAAGAGCAATGGTGAGCAAAAAGAGAAGCAAGATATGACATAATGTATTTTCTTTTTAAAAATGTATCACTGCTACTTCTGTTATGGGAGAATGGACTGGAAGACAAGAACGGGCAGGAAAGTCAGGGTCTAGTTCAGCAGTCCTGGTAAGAGAGGACAGTAGTCAGGACCCAGTGACAGTGGATGAAGATGAAAAGAGGTAGGTAGAAGAGATATATTTTTAAGAGACAGAGTGAACAGAGCTTTGTGACTGATACAGAGGACAGGAAAGGGAGATGGAGGATGACTCCAGGTTTGGAGGGAGAGAAGGGTTGCCAGGGAAATGGGAAAAGGAAGTGGGGTAAAGACTCAGTTTTGAAACCTGAATTGAAGGAGTAAGTGGACATCAAAGAGGATAGAGAGGAGACAATGAGATAAGAGTCGGCAGATCTAGGTTTAGATTGGAGGAGAAAATTTGGAAACCCTAGTATAGAAGGTAATCGAAACTATGATGGATAAAATAAGAAATCAAAGGAGCTAAAACATTTGATCCCCAAGATTGAGTCAGACTCTCTCTCTCTCTGAGTCCTATTACCATATTGCCATGTATACCACTATCACAATTTCCCACACTACAGTGAGATTTCCTAGTCATGTCTCCTTGGTAGACAATTAAGCTCCTCAGACACATGATCAAATCTTGTTTTTGTACCCAAGCCTTAGCACAGTTCCCAAGCATGAAACACATTCAACAAAATGTCTGCAAGAGCTAAACTGTTAGCTTGAAATTATTAAAAAGCAATGCGTGAATGCATGCACGCACACGTGCGCGCGCGCGCACACACACACACACACACACACACACACACACAAGTTTAAGAGTTCAGACTCTGGAGCAGACTGCTTGGGCTAAAAACCAGACTACCGATTAACAGTTGTGTGGCCCTGGGTACTGGTTATTTAACACATTTGTGCCTCAATGTCTTCATCTATAAAATAAGGCAATAACAACACCTATCACAGTGTTGTGAAAATTGAAATTTCACACAAAGCATGTGGCACAGCACTTGCACATGGTAAGCATTCAAATTTAGCTATTCCCACTATTACTGACTACCACCTCCTTTCTTCATCTTCCATGGACAGAGAAATATTCCAAAGTGGAAAGAATTTCCAATTACTCATTGGGGTCCTCCAAATTTAGAGCACAAAAACAGATCATATTCTAGGTCTAAAAGCAAGGAATAAAGAATATGATTTTGATGTATCTGGTAAATGAAATTAGTATTAAAAAAACAAGTACATTTAATGGTGAATTTTAAAAAAGTCTCTAATAATAACAAAATCATTTCAAACCAAAAAAACAGTACTTGATTGCTTGGGGGTTTGTCGGGAAGAGGTGACACTGAGGTTGGGAGAGAATGGGAATAGGAAGAGGCAGGGAAAAAGAATGTGACCAAGTCTACTACAAATTACAAAACAGACACTTGACTAACTTTTACTTAGCCTGCAAAAACAGAAAAACTGGAAAGACAACAGGTTTAGATACTAAATTACAATAAAATTGTTCATTTCATTATAAGTGTAAATTAATCATGTCCATTTCATTTCAAGTGTAAGGCATAAGTTTTCTCCAGCAGGTCTTAGATGAGTTCCTATTTCCTTATATTATGTACTATCATTTAAAAAACTAGGAAGTTTCTCTCTTCATAGAGAATCTTGGTATTTGTCCTACGTTACCCATAGTAACTACAATTTGTAAGACTAATTTAGACATGAAGCTGATGCTAATAATACAGCATAATTTTTTAAAGATTATTTTCTTTGCAAGTGTGATTATTAATTCACTAAATAGCTAACGAACTGTAGAAACCCTCTTTCAGTTTCTGGTGGTGTCAGGGCTGGCACGCATATAATGCAAAGTTCTCTGTGTTCTGATTTTTATTTCAAGGGTGTGAAATTTGGGGTTCAAACTTTAAACAGTAACAGCTCATCAAGAATTTAATCAAAACAAAGCACTGTAAGGTGAAAGCACAACAGGGTAAAGCTTCCTACCTGACAGTCTCCTTTCAACTGCTTATAGGTTTACCCTTTATATAAAATGTCTGCTCTAGTGTAGACAATCTGTTGGGGGTCCATGTCATGCATGACTGCCATTTTAAGAAAAGAAAGATAACATTATGAAATTCACTAGCTGGAAAACTGCATTAAGTTCAAACTTTTCTACTTAAGAAATAGTTTTTAGTATCTAGTAAAAAATGAAACATACTTATATAAAAGTAAATGGAATTACTGAATGAATACTCTTTCCACATGTAAGCACCATTACTTGTTTTACTCAGAACTTTTTTTACTCAGATCAGATTTTTAATCGATTGAGGGCTGTGTCACTCAAAAAAGATAAATATGAAGAATTTGATGAAAGATCAGAAGATAGCCATAAAAATTTTTTAATTGGAAACTAAGATCTGTGAGAAAGGCTAAAGGACACTTATTTGAAACTAGCACACTAGAGCAGACATTTTATATAAAGGGCAAACCTATAAGCAGTAATTAGATAATAACGAATTAAAAGGATTCTTACATAGAACACAGAAGAGTGATAAGGAAGTTTCTGATTAGAATACTGGTTCTTAACTACTGGAACCTTATAAGAAAATAGACAAACCAAGACATAAAATACACAAATAAAAACTATGAAGAGGCTCAATCCCCAGAGATACTCAGTGACTAACCTTTGTAGGGTACTAATGTTTTAAAACATTTCCAAGTTGTTTCTAATGGATAGCCAGCTAAGAAACAGTGGGTTGAAACGCCAAAATATGTCATCAAAATAATGGAATTTCCCTTCTAGGTCCTTAAAATGGGCTACATTCTGCTATCAGGGCTATTTATCATAGAGAACATCAAGATTTCTGCACTCAGAAGTCTTGTTTCTTCAACTCAGATTTACGCCCTAAACCATCACAGTCTACTTTCTGCCATTGCATGAATGAACGTATGAAACGTTAGGAAGGGCTCATGGCTGGATCCAATGTTACAGCTCAAACTCCCTCTTACAGGACCTCTCCAGAGCATAAAGCACTGGGAACTGATTCTCAAATTCCTCCCTTACCACTCTCTACTACTTGGCTCCTCAAGCACCTTTCCTAGGTTTTTCTCCCGTATCAAATACTTCTCCATCTGCTTTTTAAAAGAGGTTCTTAATGAAAGTCCACGACAGTCCCTGAAAAGCTCAACAATAGGTTCCACTATATACCACAGGTGAGGAGTCTCTTGAGATTATATACCACAAATCTGATGTGTTCCTGAGGAGGCCACTGTTTTCTTCATATTCCTAAATGAACTTAAGATCCCTGAAGGTTACAAATCACAGCATTAAAGCTATCCATGAATTTATGGTTCCTGTCATCAATCCTGACCTATCAGAGGTCTGCATCCACATTCCTGTCAGGCATACTTATTAAACTAATCAATACATCCAAAATTAATTAATACCTTCAGAAATACTTGCTGTCTCTAGATTCTGAATTTTAGTTAATGAAGCCACCACCCAACAGACACACCTGAAACAGACATTTCAGGATCATCCTTCATTTCTTTTTTTCTCCTATCCCCAGTTAATTTCTCATCTAGCTTCTTTTCTGCATCCAAAGCATGAGTGTTTCAGGCTTTTACATGTCATTCTGGCTACAGCCTTCCAGTGGAGCTCTCTGCTTGCAGTCTCCACAATCTAGTCCACCTGCCCATTAAGCCACCCAAATGACCTTCCTAATTGTGCCACACGCCTGCTTAAAGAAACATCTGTTGGCTCTTTCATGGACAAAATAGAATCTAACTTGCCTGGCATGAAATGCAGTGAGCTTCACATTTCTCATTTACCTTTTGTAACTTTATCTTTCACTTCCAACACACCTCAATAGTCTTAATTTTTTACCATTCCCCTTTTAAGAACAGTCTCTTTCTGGATTTTATAATTGCCTAAGGTGCCCTTTCCCCACTCTTTCAACTAACAAACTTGTACTCATAATTGCAGTCATTTCATATGCAACTGATGTGAACCAAGCTCGCTCTGTGGCTGGAATGAGGAATACAGCTTGGACCAACATGGCCAAGTAAGCAACCCTCATGGCAGCTGTAGTCCACTGGAAGAAACTGACAACAAATAGACAAGCAATTAAAATAATTAGAAAATGTGATCTACATTATAAAGGAAATAAAGATGACACAAAAGAAACTTAAGGGGGAATGATCCAGGAAGGCCGCTTAACTTCCTCAGAATTGAGGAATTATTTCTAAAATGACACCTTGAATAAGGAGGAGCCAGTCTTATGAAACACAGAGGAGAGCCCCAAGCCAAGGGCACAGCAAATCCAAAGATACTGTCTGTGTGCATTACAACTATCTGCTAGCCTGTGGGCACCAAGCTCCTTAGAGTGAACTGCTTAACATAACTGTGTATCTTCAGAATTTGGCTTAGTGGCTGGCACTTCGTCATCAACTCAATAAAGAGTTGCATTAAATGAGTACTTCAAGAACAATCGAAAGAGTATTATGGAGTTACGGAGTAAGTGGAAGAACAGACATTTTTCACTATAACAGTAAGAATCCTAGCCCCAAACCACTCAAGTTCTCCAACAGTATCCTATTATTTCCTTACTTCATTTTCTGGTATGTTCTGCTTAGTGTTCCTGCGCTTGAGTCATTGGTTTTAGTTCAGACTCCCAAACCCTAAAGGGCAACTGTGGTCTAGGAGCTTTTACAAACAGAGAAATATAATACATTTCTGATATAGGGAAATAATTATTTTAATTAAAACACACATACAGATCCTCGTCACTTGTGAAATATACTCCCTTTTCTCTCCTCTAAGAGTTACTCTCCATTTCACCACTCAAAGTCCTAATACATCCATATCCTCAGTTCATTCCACGACAGCTTGTTACAGACAGGCTACCCTGGCAGTTACTTGTGTCATATTAACCACCCAAATAAGCAGGGTTTGATGATAAAGCCATCATCCCTTTCTTTACAAAGTGAGAGTGGGGACAAAACACAAAAAAACTAAGAATTTGGTTTCAGACATCTTTCAATTTAACAAGGCCCAAAACAAAAAGCCTAAAGAGTAAATTAAATTCTCAGTGTACACACCAACAACTGTCCAAGCAGTTCTGCACTATGCATTGAAGCAGAATTTTGAAGATTACTGGCTAGCTGAAGATTTTTTTCTGCTATACTAACCTAAAGATTCACAGTACCAACATGCTGCTGAGAAGATGATAAAGGTATTATTCATATAGCTTTTTATGAGTTGTGAACTGTTGAGCTGTGTTACATCCCTTACCTCAAGTCTCCCACCCAAAGCCACCAAAAAAAAAAAAGAAAAAACCAAACAAACAAACTCAAGTGTGTGTTGAGGAAGGTCTAAAGGACTGGTGAATATGGTTGTGCCTCCTACAACCACCCTAAGCCGCCACCAGCAAAGATTCCTTGAATATGGTCAACCCACACGCAGTTAAGAGATGCTCATTACAATGTCACAAGGTTGCACTTACACAGTCACTAGAGATACCAAGAAGCTCATTGTCACTGTAAACAAGAGTAAAAAGGCTTTGTGGCTCAACAAAAGTATCTGGCAAATTAAAAAGAAAGGGGTGGTTTTTGTTCCACAAAAGCTTCCAGTTCACTATGAATCTTAGGTGAGGTTCAAACCATGATAGGTTTATAAATGTTGATCACAGTCATAAACCAAGTTCCTATCTTCATAGCTGCATTTACATTAGCTTTATTATCTTCATATTTGAAGGACTGTAACATCTGTCACTGAGAAACTGAGTGAAGAGAACATGGAAACATTAACAATATGTTAGACTTTTATCTCAACAACAGGCAGGTTTCATTCTGGACAAAAGTACTGACACCTTGGAGACGTGCTTTCCTAGAAATCTCCCAACACAGTCCTTAGAATATCTAAAACTAAAGGATATGTATGTGTGTGTGTGTGTGTGTGTGTGTAGATGAATTACCCATAATAGTTCCCTTCTTATCTCAGTATTTTTAGATTTAGAATCCATGATGGCTTTAGGAATAATGTTAACAGTATTATAGCAATACTAAATATGTTCTGGCCAATGTAGTTATTACTCAACTAAAATAACAGTATCAGTAAACTTCAGTCTCTTTAAACAGAAAAACAAAAGCTACACCTCTAAATACAAGCATATTTGTCAATCTTCCTGGGTGGAGGACAGGTAATTTAAAAACCAACTATCACAGATAAACAAAAACAGCACAATATAGAAGGAATTATAAGCTTTACCTCCGTACATTTAAAGCATAACAAACTGTTAATATTTTATATAAACTTCTATAATACATATTTTATGAAATATTATTTCAAATAAAAACCAAGACGTAGATACTAGCCAAAATAGGAACAAACAGTTTGCAATTCATTGTATTTAAACAGAAATATTTATTTTCTAGTTGGCAGTTTCAAATGTCTACACAACTAAACTAAAATATTTGGACTTCAAAAAGTTAGCCATTTCAATAGCAGCCTAAACAAAGCTACAATTATCAAGTAGTTCCCCTGATTAGGTAGCCTCAGTAGCTGATGTTAGCCCTACTATAAACAAATTATTTTGTAATCTTATGCAGTCATTCTTTAGCCACTTGAATTACTGGAGCAGAGACCCAGTTTCAGCTACTTTTAAAATTACAAGAAAGCTACTATGGAGAACATTTATGGTGACTCGTAAAACTTAAGTTAAATGGCTTGACAATGATACCAACAAGTTTCAAGTTTACCATCACTTGAGGTTATACAAGTAAAAAAAAAAGTGTCTTTGAAAGAAAGACTAATTGTGCTAAGTGAAACCATTGGGGTCTATTCCTTTTACTCAAAAGTACCACACAGCTAAACAAGCAGTCAAGTCCACAGGGAAATAGCGTTTTAACAGCTGCAGCACAGTGCCACACCAGGCTTTGTTGGCCTTCCTTTTCTGAGAAATAGAGATGTCTCTTTTTACTTAGTCCGTCTGCCATAAGTGATAACCAGATGCCTCTGTGACAATTCAAAATTAACACAAGAGTGCTTCCCTCTCCCAAAACCTAAGAGCAGAGATGAGTCCAATAGTCAGTGATCACAAAGAAAGAACTTCAATGCTTTAATAGAAACCCTCCAAATGAAAGAAACAAAGCATTCAAGTGCTAAATGGTTCACATTTAATGTACTACCTAGTACCACTGCTACTAGCACCAGCTAATATTTTTTCAGCTAATTATGCTGGGTATTGTTCTAAGTGCACTTAATTCTCATAGCAACCCTAAGAGGTAGCCTAATATTAACCGCATACTGTAGATGAAGAAACTGGGGAATCAAGGCAGTGAAATAAGTTGTTCAAGGCCTTACCACTAAGCAGCAGCAGATCCACATGCTGAGCACAGGCAGCCTATATCCAGAGTTCATACTGTTTGGCACTATACTACCCTAAATTCCAAGAAGCATTAACTGATTTTGATTAAAACCGTTTTGTCTCACAGAGCAAACACCTGGTTCTTTAGAACCATTTAATTAATAAAAACAAATTCTTACTTCTTTTGAAATGTTTTGAGTTCTCACCTAGTGAGTCAAAAAACAAACACACACGATGGACCAATGTCGACAGACAGCTGTCTATGGTGCTAAACACAATTAAAGTACTAAGAGTCATCCACATGTCCTGATAAAAGTCTGTCCTTAAGATACAATCTGATTTTTGTTATTCTTTCTTGAGGGATGAATACTCCATGTTCAAAGTTAATGGTCGATTTTTTTGGTGAAATTTTAAACCGTCTCATTATCGACTCCCACATGGAGGCACACCTGAAATGTCCCAGAATTCACCTCAGGTGTTTTTTTTTTTTTTAACATTTAATGGAATCCCCAGCAGCATGCTTCCCATTACAAAACAATCCGTTTAAACCAAACTCTGAATTTTATCATCCTTTAGTCACAACTTAAGAGCAGATGAGTACAACTTCTGATACAACCTGATTCTTTTCCACTAATAACATGCTTCTGGAATAGTGCTTTTTCCCAACTATGTAAATACACACACTCCATTTCTCCTTTAAATAAAAGGGTGACTGTGTCACTATACAAAAATCAAATTTGTCTACATGGCCTGGAAAGAACTCAGAGGCATATACTCCTTTCTCCCTTTTGAAATTTCTCAAAGTGGCAGTCATGTAACAAGAGCAAATACTGTATCTACTCGAGGCAGTAAACCATTATTTTAATTGTTTGAATTGGGTTAAAAAAAAAAAAAGCCCAATCATGTTTGAGAAATTTCTGTTTATAACTTGCAGCCAATATAAAAGTTGAAATTTTAGGCATCAAGAATGAGATTATTAATTAGATTAGATGCCTCAAGGTTCCCCTCAAGGGCTAGTTGAGTCCCTGAGGTAAAAAAAAAATAAGGGTATATATATATATATATATATATCCTTCCATTAACATGTTAATCTGAGAAACACATACATGACATGAACATACGATAGAGTGGCAACTCATATAATCCTGACCCTCAAGAAACTTTTAATTTAGCAGGCAGGATAAAATCTGTGCACCAATAACTACAGCACCAGACAGTATGTAATAAATAAAAATTCAACTTTGTGTCTGTCCTATTTTGGTATCCATGTATGTCATTTCTCTGCTACCTACAAATGCTCAAAAAAGCACCTGAAGAGAAGCACTTTCATGTAGCTTCGCACACCTGGCATGGCATCAGGTATACAAAATGTGCAACAAATAGGGGTGCAAATTTCAGGAAACCTTAATTTAATAATTCAAATGCCACAATACAGCTAAGTTTTCAAAGCACTACAGGCTTTGACTCAGATATTGTGGGAACATTGGACTTTAAATTCTTCTAAAATCAGTTTAAACTTTATTTTTCAAACCAGTAACAATTTCATCACATGGTCTATGATGCAACAGAAGAAAATCAATCACTAGATTATTACAGGCCTCCTTCACCTAAAAACAGCACCGATATTCACTCAACTAGATTAGACAATACTTGCTGATTTTTAAATAATGTGCTACATCCATGGTAAGAAATAACACTCCAAAAATACTCAGCTGTATAATTCATATGTATTTGTTCTATTTCATAGCAAATTCTACACATTCTATATACATATAAAGTAGTTCCCTCTTATCTGTGGATGATGTGTTCTAAGAACACCCAGTGGATGCCTGAAATCACAGATAGTACTGAGCTCTACGTATCCTGTGATTTTTCCTATGCTTATATACCCATGAGAACGTTTAACTTATAAATTAGGCACAGTAAGAGATTAACTAATAATAAAATAGAACAATTGTAACAATACAATAAATGTTATGTGAACGTGGTCTTTCAAAATATCTTATTGTACTGTACTCACCCTTCCTCTAGGGATGTGAGATGATAAAATGCCTACATGACGAGATGAATTGAAGTGAGTGACGTGGGCATCAGGAGTAGCATTAGGTTATGTCAGAAGGAGGATCATCTGCTTCTGGACCTCAGTTGACTGAGGATAACTAAAACCATGAAAAGTGAAACTACGGATAAAAGGGGACTACTGTACATCCACAAAAATTTTGATATGACAATTTTCTATGTGAAGAAAAACTTGTGGGAATCACTTAAACTGTTCCCTCAAACTTGGCAAAGTGTAATTTCAGTCAAATATTCGAATGCAAAGATCAGAAAAGACTGACATTACAAAAAGATTTTTAGAATAAGAATTATAAATTCTTTAAAGGTTCGTTTAAAACCACACAGCAGGCTCTTTTATCTCTAAACAAGTGGCCATGTCCACATTTACAGTATTACCACTTGGAATTCTAAAACACCTTTTATTCTGAGAAGTTGAAATATTTTTACATGCCTTATTTCAATACAGTCTTTTGATTCTCAGCATACCTGCTGTCCTGCACAGCAAGTTACACAGAATGAATACAGAACATCTAACATTACCACTTAATTTTCCAAACAAAGGAGAAGGATACAGAAGGAAAATGCAACAAAGTAACATTAATAAAAAGGATAACAGGCCAAGGACATATGTTGAAAACGCCCTAAGAAACAGAAGTAATGCAAATAGTATAAAGAATCATTTCTAATTGGGTCATGATAAAGTTAAGGAGAGGAACTAAAACACCACCAAACACTGGGAGTATTGGAGCAGAGAGCAGAAAATGGATTGTTAATAAAAGCAGAAGCTTGGGCTTGACCCCACTCAAACACGGAAGGGATAGAGAGGCAACAAGAAATAAGGTCTAAGTGAAGTGGGTGAGATGGCAGCTCTAAGAATGATGGAATTCAGTAAATTGCCTATGTGCTATGAAAACTCTTGGACTCAATATCCAATGGCCTCAAGTGTGGTCATCCCCAAGCATATTCTTCACAGAACAACAGCTCTATGAAAAGATTAAGCAACAGTCCTTGATTGATTATCCTAAAGATGACAACATTAGGTTTTTCTTCTTGAGAGTCTTGAAATGCAATTTTAAGTTTTCCAATGTTTATCCTTCCCATCTTTGTTAAAGGAAACTGCACATCTCTTTGCACACATACGAAATTCCTTTAAACAAGAGACATCAAACCTTAATTCCATGAAAATTAAAAACCTTGTATTCTGACATCAGTCAACCCATAAAAAACACACAGTAGCAAATCATTACAGTTTCTGAAACTGATTTCTGATTTTAAGGGCAGAAGAGTATGAAAAATGGGGGCTGGAGATAAGGATGATACCTTTAGTTTAAGACAAGCCAGGTTCAGCAAAAAAGGTGGGGGACAAACAGAAGCTGTGGTTAACAGTACTTTTGCGATTTATCAGTTTTATTTTCATCTTTAATTTACAATTTAATAAAAAGAGCTTTGTTCCCATTGGACACAAAAATGATATTATGTTCTATGTATATGTGGCCTTGCCAGTATGACACAGAAAAAAACCTCATTTACTGACCTAGAATGGTTTTGGAAAGCATAAAACCATTAAGCAGTTAGTGATGTAAGGCTTAAAGAGACAGCATAAACTGGTATTTACCTGGGCATACCCAACGGTGAATAACGCCTTAATCTACACAGTAATAAGCCCCTTATCGATTTGAATAAACTGCCATTTTCTCAAACTTTCAAAGAAACTGAAGCCTATGCTAAGATAGCTGAACCTTCTCATTACAAATGTCTTTTTCAGTTTCCACAGGGAATCTGTCATTGTTTATTCACACAAAAACCAAACCAAGCTTGTTTCCTTTTCTTTTCTTGAGGCAATTTTAAGGTACTGCTCTTAACCCCAAATACCCTGGTTAACTGCCAGTGTCGCTTTGGAACCGCAGGTGACAGATGCAGTCGGAGAGCTCACAGATGTGGACTGGCTGCAGTCTCACGGCGATGAGCACACTGACAGAGCCCGCAGAGGCATATCTTGGCGCAAGGAGTTTTAAAAACCATCATTCCCATTTCAATTTACTTTCAGACTATTATTAAGCTCTTATTCCGACTCTCATCCTTGCTTAGCCCTACCCACAATTCATTTTATCTTCCTCAGTTCCAGACCCTTCATCAAAGCTAATTTTGGTTAACGGTAAAAAAATTAATTGGGGCTGTTGGCGTTGCCAGGAGGAGGAACCGACGAAGGTGCTGTTTGCGAGCCTTCCCGACAAGGCAGAGGCCGCTGGAAGTTTTCTGGAAAGCAACGGACCTCCAGCATCTTTGTACGATGCCTCTTGCCGTAGGTGACGGCTCCAGAGACAGATGGGGAATCTCCCTTCTGTTTTTCCCAGCAGTGGCTAGCAGGAAAAATAAAACCTCTTTTCTTATCCTGCACCCCACTGGAGAACGCTCCTGGGCAGTAGCGCCCCACCCCCACGCCGTTATCCCTGACGAGATCCCCACATATCGCCCTATACTCCTCAGGACCCTTGGTCGGCCCCTGGACCCATTTCCCCCAGCGGAGCGCCTCTCCTCCCGCCCTCCGCCCCCGCACACCCCGCCCGCAGCACGGCCCCGGCTCCGCACAGGCAGCCTCGCGCCCAGACGCCCCGCGCCCGGCACTCTGGCCGCCCCAGCGCCCGCACTGCCCCGCGCAGGGTCGCCTATGGGATTACCGTGGGAAGAGGCGGCGGCGGCAGAGAACCCGGCGGCAGCGCTGGTGCCGGTGGCTTCGGAAGCAAAGGATAAGCTGGAGGAAAAGGATGAAGATGAGGCGGGCGCGCTCCCCAGTCTCCATGGAACTCCCGCCCCGGCCCGTTGCTAGGAGCCCCCAAGGCTCGGGCTCAGTCTTTCGTGCTTTGTTGTTCCGGGTACGGGGCGGCCGCCCGCTTCCCCGCGACAATAAATAGACAAGACGCGGGGGAGCATAGAGTCAGCGCGCGGAGGCTAGAGCGCCACTGGACAGGGCGCTCCTGGATTCCTCGCTAGCCACTCATTTCCGGCTCTCACTGCTCCCTTCGCTTTCCCCCGCCCCTTCCCTCGCTGCCCCTTCCTCCTTCCTGGTCGCCTTGTAGGCCCGTCCTAACGATGAGTTTGGCAAGGTTCGGCGATGCGGAAGTGGGTGTAATTGGGCTACATTTTTTTTTGTTGGAGAACCGCTTTAAAAGATTCCGAAAAATGTCGGTGTACCTTGTACGTTTTTGGCTTATATACAAGCATAAGTACGTTTTCTGGCGTAAATGGGCTTCAATTTTTTTTTCGTCTAAACCTTATAACTTTCTCATTGGCTCGTTCAACTTACAGTAAAGGTCCTTTATTTAACATAATTAGCAAAGCTAGTCATTAGATTTCTAAGACATGTTCTGTTTGAATAACGACCTTTTTCAGTTAAACGTGCTAATTTACGAAATAGCGATAAAGCTCCCATTAAGGAATTCAAATCCTAGTCCTAAAATAAAAAAGAGTGCTGGCAGACGATAGGTGATGGATGTATGGACGGACAGACGGAGATAGGTAGCTAGATGGCGCAGGGAGCTTATAGGTCACACTTCCGTCGCCTGTCCCTCCGGTATTCCTTACTCAACTTGGATTTGCGATCTGGACTCCGCCCTTGAAGCCGGGAGGCGCTTCAGAGGCTCTTACTCTGCAAAGCCAGATCCTGGAAGGAAAGGCGGTGAGATAGGGAGGCTCCAGGCTCGCACTGGGGCGTCGGCAGGAGAAGCGGCGGCTCTGGCCGACGGGCGTGGGGGGCGCTCCCGCAGAAGCCTGAGCCTGGGCACCGAGACCTTTCCGCGGCCTGCGCCCAAGCGGCCCTGGAATGACGGGGAACCCCGAGGGGCGTACACTCGCCAGTTTGAACGGTCGCGCTGGGGCCTGGAGCGCGCCCTCAGGGTTCCTCAAGGGGGTAGCCTGAAGAGCGCGGCCGGCGGGAGCGAAACTCCAGTAATGGCCCCGGGAGGATCTGGCTTTGCGGATCCCCGCGGCGTCCCCGGAGCCCCACACCCAGGCCTACACGGGTCTCTGACCCCCAGCTTGGCTGCATTCAGAAGCCTCTGGCCCCGCATATTGCCAATGGCTCTGACTTAGTAAAAGGCCGTTTTGCAGGCCCGCGGATGGATACCTGGCCTCTGATTGGTGTGAATTGTGAAAGAAAAATGATATGCCCCTGTCATTTTTAAAGAGAAGATGGGCTGATTAATGGGGGATTGGGGAATACGCATTCATTGGGGTATTTCAATATTTATGAAGTCTCTAAGGATGGATGCCTCTTGATCTTTTGCTTCCCACTCTTTTTGGAAAAATATCCAAGCATTTAAAATCTCTGTATGCTTATGGAATTTCTATTTTGTTTCCATTTCTGTACTAACTTATTTTTTGAATAATATTAAGTAATTATAGCTTGTTTTCTGTGTAATGAGAATGAGCAAGAGGATGATGGGTAGGAAAGTAATGTCTGTGTGGTAGTGGGAGGACAACTTTTAGGAGGTAACAAGTTAGCTGTTATCTAAAAGAGATAGGAGAGAAGGGGTGTGTATAGTGTTCCAGGCGAAGGGAACAGGATGTGCTAAGAGTTTACTATGCTGGAGTATTAGCGTGGATGGGTCATCGTGATCAAAACAGGGGGAAGAAGGACATGAGCTAAAGTTGGAGAGAAACTAAGGCCTCGAATCTTTGGTGACCGTAGAAGGAAGTTCCAAGTGCTAGGGGAAGTGAAGGGTTTTAAGCTGTAAAGTACCATGGTCTAATTTACTAGGGAAATGATAGGGGATAGGTTCTATTCCAGTGATTACTGCTACTACTGAAGAGTCAATTTTACAGCAACAGGGACCAATTCTAAGGTCTTTATGAGGCACTATTCTTTGTGGGACCAGCAAAATACTTGGCATGAGTCCTGACAATTACTTTGGACTCCCTTCTGTCGTGAATTGGTCAACAGTTTGTCTCCCTGCAATAGTTCCTCATTCAGGAATTGAATTTGGTTTGATGGCAAGCACTATTCTCCATAGACTTACTGAATGCTTAAACATTATCACATTAGCCCGATCACTACTCCTCTGACCAAGGAATTCACTTTACAATGAAGGCAGTAAGACAATGAAATTAAGCCCATGGAGTTCATTGGTAACACTGGTTAATGTACTAATTCAAGTGCCAGGTAAGGTTAGAGTATACCATATATGTTCTGAACCACGACTCTTCCTTAGTACAGAAATTGATACTTATGCTGGGAAAATAGTGAGCTTTCTGTTACATCAGTACTGTTTGAAATGCAATATATAGACTAAAACTAGTCAGCAGTGATACAGGTATACTGGGAGGAGCATTTTGAAGCTTTCACTGATTTTACCTTATTGTCACACCTAAGCATGCAATTTTATATTTATGAAAGCATTTATCTGTGTGGGATTGGTAACTAAAAACAAACAAGAAAACTGATCTTTCACCATGGATGGTTATGGCCACTAAGCCTGGAGCTTTAGGAACTTGATTTAAAAAAAGAGGCTATTGGAATATGTTGGCTGCTGCTTGCCTTGCTTGGTGCTATGAGAAAGACAAATGGGGTTCAGTGTGGCCTTTCTGAAAGAGACAGGCATGGTCAGGAGTGGGGTGTGGGGGTGTGATACTTACAGCATTGTTAAGAGGAGTCCTTTCTCCAGTGGTGTAGTTACACCCTGCTGGTAGAAATCAGTTAATAGCTGCTGTGCCAATTGAAACAACTACATTTCCTGCCCCACATGCAGTTAATATACTACTGGGAATGTGGAGACCCAGTACAGCAGTGGAGTCAAGGATGCTTCATTCCTCAGGAATCTTCTCAAGTATCTCTACTGTGCCCCCTTACAATAGTAATCCCTCCCATTATGCCAGTTGAGTGGTGTACAATTTAGGGAATAGAGTCTGGTACTGTAACCTGGCTTTATGGCCCCAGCCTGCCTATGACCTCTTCCACCCTCAGAGAGTCTGTGGCAAGGACAGTGAACTAAGATCTGCCGGGATTGTCAAGAGCTACTAGGCCAGTTTCCAAGAGACAGAAACAGGAAGGGCAAAGTCCATATTCAAAGCTTATGCCTCAATTAGATTTCTGATAACAAGCTAATAGATTTCCCCCAAATGACACTGACTGGCAGCCAAGTAAGTTTTAAGGTATTGCCAGAAAGTCCTTAGCATGGCAAAAGGCATCTCCTGGTGTGCCATCTCAAAGACAATGTCCTGGTCTCTGGTCTCTGTGTGTGTAGAAATGAATTTGGTTGCCAGGGCAGCCCCAGTAGATTCCTTCTCTCTACTCCTTGAAGGTAGGATCATTTGAGGTTAATAAACAAAGGAAATCTTGACAACTTGATTGGCTGACCAAAGATCTTGAGTCTCTGCTAGAGATGATGTTATTAGCTTTATCACTCTTGTGAGGATATGGTATATGCTCACAGCCACTGCATATTGTGTCTCCTTTTTGCTCTTTCTTGTTATCCTGTTCCTTACCCCTTTCTTTATTGTATTTTTGTGCATTGGAAAAAAATTCATTATTCATCACTTAGCTACATCTGGACCTGATCAAGATTGATTACACTCAAAGATCCTGAATTTGGGCTGGATGTGTGTGGGGGAAATTGAAGTTCCTATGGCCAGTATCCTCACCTGAACCTAAACTACTTGATGATGTAACTGGCCTACTGCTAGGCTACTGCTTCCACACCCACAGGCAATAAGCTATTATTGACTGAGTCACTATATAAAAGCTCTGCCCAGTGCTTTGGATGGAGGTAGAGACAAAGGAGGGTTACAGACCTGCAGACTGCTGAATACAGATGTAATTCTATTGCTCAACCTATCCCCAGGAGAACAAGCAGGTAATAAACCCTTTTACCCCAGGAATGTTTCATTGTCATTCCTCAGTCTCACTGAGTCCCCAGGTGAACTTGCCTGGGGCTGAAACCCATTGGCAAGACAATTGGTGTAGCTGGCAGGATTGTATGGCACATGAAACTTCTATTTGATTCCTGTTACAGCACCCATTCTTGTAGTGCATGTCCAGTAAAGTGGGTGCCTTGATCACTGTCAATTGCCTGTGGTTGGCCATAGGCTTCAAAGAGCTGCTCCAGGCCTCTTTTTGTTGTCTGTTGGTCTTCACACATGTAGGGAAAGCAACCAGAAGTCCAGGAGCTGTGTCCACACAAGTCATGGCAGACATGGGCAGAGGGCCAATATAGTCTTATCTGCCTCCTAACATGGAGTGTCGGCCCCTTAGCTATTGTCCCATGTTGCTGTGGGACTCTGTGTAAGTCCCTTTTAGAGCATATGATGCACTCCTGCCAGGCTCTGCTGACTTCTTCAAAGGTCAAAGGCAAGCCCCACCAACAGGCCTCAACCTACATTGTCTTTTGCTCCATATGCAACAAACGATGTGTTAACCATTGGGCCAAATCAGAGACAGGCTTTCCTTCTAGCCAATGTATCTGGGCCAATTCATCTGCTTCATTGTTTCCTGGGGATGCCAGTGGCAAATGACCTGTCACACAATATACCATAACTGTTTTAGTCTGACTACAGGCCCATAAGTCTTGCCACAATTCTTGCTCCAAAAGGGGTTAGTGACCAACCAACCAGTTGGCTTGGTGCCATGTAGGTAGCCACAGAGTCAAGCCTCGATAGACAGCTCAGCTGTCAGTGCAGACAACTATTGTGGAGGGCTCCTGGCTGATCACAAGCCACTCTGCCCACATCTCTTCTCCTCACCATCTTCCATCCATATTGTCTCAGTCTTTGGATGGAAAGTTATGACCCTCCATTCTGGGGGCTGCCCATGGCTGGAGCGATCTGTGTGCCATCCATCTTCAGGCATAGGGGCTCTTCCCTCCAAATAAGGATTCTGCTACTAATGGTTCTTAAGTAAATTCTTCCTGCTTTTCACTAGTATATGTCACTGACCCCAATAAGCATTGGAGTTGTTTACTCAAGGGACTAGTAGAGAGGGCGCTACACTGCTATAGGTACACACCCCACTTGGCCAGTATAGGTGTCTGTTCCACACTACTTTGTGACTTTTGGATCAAGTCTCGTACCCATCCTGCTGTGGGATAGGTGGTTATTACCTTTATTGGGGCTGTTCCAGTGACAGGTTCTGTAGCCAGCAAGGCACAACACATGGCAGCCAATTGTTTTTCTGTCAAGGTGTATCATACCTCTGCTCCTTCCCAAAGTTGTGGCCAGAATCCAATAGGTTGGTGAATTCGTTCAAGCTGCCGCCAGAGACCCCAGCCATAACTGTCTCCAGTCACATGAGCATCCAACTCACAGGGCCTTGATGGGTCTATCACACTCAAGGTCTGCATGACCTTGACTGCCTGTTTTGCTGTAGTAAAGGCAGATGCACATGTCTCATCCCAGTCCCACCTGACACCCTTTCATACCAACCACTATAAGGGCTTCAGAATTTGTGCCAAGTGGGGGATAAACACTGTCCAGTAGCCTAAAAGACCCCAAAACTCCTGTAACAATGCCACAGCTGTAGGGATAGGAAAGGCCTGGACTTTATCTATGACTGCTTCTGGTATAACTTCAGTCTTACCCAACCAAACGACCCCCACCAATTTGACCTACAAACCAGGTCTCTGAACCTTGCTGCTGTTCACAGCCCACCCTTTCTCCTGTAGATGTTGCAGCAGTCTAGGTGCTGCACCTTCTAGATCTGAAAGAGAATCGGATGTGAGCATGACATCATCAGTATAATGGTACAGCCGCACCATTGGCAGTTTCTCCCACGCTGCCAAGTCCTGGGCTACAAGTCCATGACAGATGGTGGGGCTGCGGAGGTATCCCTGTGGAAGGACGGTGAAAGTCCATTTCCATCCTTCCCATGTGAAGGCAAACTGTTCCTGACTTTCCTGCTCTATGTCAATGGAAAAGAAGGCATTAGCAAGATCTACAATGTAATGATATGTTCCTAGTTCATGACTGAGGATATCCATCAAGTCTGCATTAGCAGGGATGGCAGCATGCATAGGGGGTAGGACTTTATTCAATTCTCTATAATCTACAGTCATATGCCAGGAGCCATCCATATTTTTTACTGACCATACTGGGGAATTGAAAGGACTATGGGTGGACTTATAATACCCACCATTTCTAGTTCCTGGAGGGTTTCTCAAATTTCTTTATGCCCCAGGCAATTTGTATTGTTTGGTATTAGTCATCCATTGAGACACAGGCAAAGCTGTGGGCAGGTGCCCAGCATGTCCCCTCAGAAATTCCTTCACCACACATATCCTCAATCTGAACTCACCTGCAGTGGGCTGCAACCATAGGTCCTGCAGGATATCTATCCCCCAAATATATTCAGAAATGGGAGCGATATACACAGTATACTCCTTTGGAGGTAGACGCCCTATTCCCAAAGGGATTTGGCCTTGTTTCACTCTGATAGCCTTACCCGGTATCCATCTATAATAGGAGGGGTCCCAGAAAACCGCTCAGAGTTGCTATAAATGAGTGAATATTCAGCCCCTATGTCTTCCAGAGCCAGGACACGTTGTATATTCACTGGGGACCAATGGATAGATATTTCAACATATGGCCTCCTGTCCCCACCCCCCAGCCCCTCCAGGCATGGATCTCAACTTTCCCCTCAATCAAACCATGTTCCCCAATCATCTTCCTGTGTGGATTCAGGTGAGGTTGGCTTGCTCTCCAATAGGAAGTCTTGCAAACACACAGGTCAGACTTGTGGCTCTGTCTCTGGCCTCTGCCTCTTTGTCCTTAGTGGCTGGAACTGCTGTTCTGGTTTCAGTTGTTGCCGCAGCTCCAATAAGATCTGTTTGACTTCCCATCTAATTTCCTTCTGTCTGCTCATGCTCATATTAAATCAACTCACATCTAGGTCCTCGTAACCTTCATGGGGCCCTTTAAATTCTTCTTGAGTAGCAGATCTTATTTCTTTCCAGGCTTTCATTGCTTCATCTTCTCCTAAGTCTGCTACTCTACAGGTAACCTCACTTATGGGCTGCTGCTCCTCTATTGAAAGCTTGCCAAGTGGTTGTAAAGAAAAGAAAGACACAGCTACCAAGGGTTTCTCTGGGAGATGTGCAGTCCCCTCCCCAAGTTGTGGAGCACTCTATGCTTGGCCCCTATACTCAGGCTTAGCCGGTGGATTTGGGCTCCTGGTTTAGGCAGAAGCCCTCAGAGTCAATATCAGCTTGGCTCCTGCGTCTTTGGGATTTAGGGGTGGATGGAATTGTTCTCTCTGGATCAGAGATGGGAAAGCTGGCATCCCTGACAGTTCATCCTGCCTTGAGGCAGTGATTACAAAATGCACATCAGACCCCATGAAATCACTCCCTCCTCTATTGGCTTAAGGCTGCACTCATACTGTGTGGCCCAATCAGGGTATTGAGGTATTGAGGGGAAGGTAAGAGAGCTGTTGAAGACTGAGCTAGTGTTGCTGTGCTGCACTATAGGAAAGTTAAAGGGTATAGCAGAGGTGACACTTGGAGGAGTGGAGAGAAAAGTGCCATCAGCCCCAGAAATGGAGGAGCTGGGGAACGACCAAGGGGTGGTGCTGGAGACACCAACCCCTCCTCTACTGAAAGCACTCCCAGTGGTTGTAAAGAAAAGAAAGACACAGCAACCCAGGGTTCCTCTGGGAGACTTGCAGCCCAGGTCATGGAACACTCTATACTCTGCCCCTATGCTCAGGAAGCCGCTGGCTTAACTGAACAGTGAAATTACTTACTGAAGACTCAGTAATATTCCATTTGGGGGCCAACATTCTGAACAAATGGGATTCCATCGTACAGGATATATTTTAAATCAGAGACCATTATATGCTGCCCCCACCCCTTCCGTATCCAGAACATATTTGAAACAAGGTATGGCAGTGGGTTGCAGCTCTTCTCACAATTTTGCCTAATAATCCACTCAGAACTTTTCCTCCTTTATCTGGAAATTTTGCTTGCTGCTGGTGTGGAGACCCTAATTGCCAAAGAGAGAATGCTGCTTTAGCAGAGGCTACAATAGTTTCACTAAATTGGAAAAGACACTATCACCTGGCCTTTTGGGGTTCCTTATACCCCTGAAACAAGAAGCAAAAACAGGGAGAATCTACTGGCTCGAGTGGTTATTTTGTTGTTTTTTGTTTTTTACTCCTACCAAATATTTACTGCATAAGCAACTTGTGCAAATATACAAAGAAACCATTAAGACATTTTCAATACAAATGAACAGGTATATGGAAAAGCCACACACAAGCAAATTAGAGTAATTTGAACTCTATCTATACTTGCCAAATAAGCAACAACAAATAAATAACCTCCCCCCTCCAAAAGCTGTAAACTTTTAGTGAACTGCTGTGCTCAAATGGTGGCACAGCAGGGGGAATTGGCCTGCTTGTCTACCATGGAGGTAAGGAGGACAGTGTGAAAGCCAGAAGATTCTCTGGGAATCCTCTTAGTAGTTCCATGTCTAATATTAAAGTCAAAATTATAACAACCAAAAATAAAAGGTAGAATATTTTAGATTTTTTGGAAATGAAGATTTGGGTCACTCCAACAAGCAAAGAATTCCAACAAGCTGATGTTTCGACTGGGTTTAGGGGAAATTCAAAGGGGGCAGAGAAAAATGGAAGCCTTAAATATAAACTGTGGTCCTGTGAACAAACACAGAAACAAAGACCACAGTGATTTTGCATATTTTCTATTGGCTTGTTACATCAGTGTGGTTATTTGTATTTTCTAATCATTTTCTTTGTTTCACTCCTTCCTGTTTTTATTTTTATACTGAAATTGTTGGAAGTTGTATGAGTTTCCTCGGGCTGCTGTAAACAAAGTACCACAAACCTGGTAGTTTAAAATAACAGAAACGTATTCTCTCATAGTTCTGGGAGCCAGAATTCTGAAACCAAGGTGTTGACGGTGTTGGTTTCTCTTGGAGGCTGTGAGGGAGAATGTGTTCCAAGTTTTTTTCCTAGTTTCTGATGGCTGCCTGATAACCCTTAGCATTCCTTGGTTTATGATGCCTCTATCTTCATATCATCTTCTGCTCTGTGTATCTCTGTCTCAAGTCTCCTTCTTCTTTCTTTAATAAGGGCACCAGCCGTGGGATTTAGAGCCTATTCTAAATCCAGGATGATTTTAAGATTCTTAATTTAATTACATCTACAAAGACCCTATTTCCAAATAAGGCCAAATCTACAGGTACTGGGGGCTAGAACATGATGTATCTTTCTGAGGCCACAATGCAACTCACTATAAAAGTTACCTTTAAAATTAGTTTTCAGGTTATAGAATATTCAGTGGAACTGTAATTGAATTTGAGGATTATTAACATAGCCAGCAGCAGATACAATGACTCCTAGTTCGCTGTGTCTCCTTAATTTGGGGAAAAGGTGAGAACTTCGCTTGTAGGGATAGCACTATCTTATTACAGAGAAATACAGCATTGTTTTCTTGTAGAAAGCTCAGTAGTCAGGCAGCTTCCTGTATAGCACATGTGGCTCCTACAACGTAGCAGTTTCTGTAGTCTGCTTCCTCCAAACCTACAGCTCCCCTAGTGTCTCCCTTCTGCAGCTCACCTCCAAAACCTCCCCGTCACCTGGTTTTACAGCTGAGCACTTCCAGTGAGACACCTCCCTGTGAACTGATTTCCAATTGAGCACTAAAGAGGCTGTTTCCAGTGAATTCTGTCTGTGAAGCTTCATAGCGAATCCTGTGTCATTCAGTGAGCCATGCTATGCAGTCTCCAATAAGGTCTGGAGCTCAGCCGTGTTGGCGGGGAAGGGGGGTCTTCCTTGGGCACACCATTAACTGTTATAGTTATAAATTCTTTGTATTATACTGTCTTTGCTCAAATTATATGTGGTTTATCTCTCCTGATTGGACTTCTGTGATTGTTTGGAAGAGGATATGTGACCAAGCCAGGCCAAAGAGTGTTCTACTGCAGGATTTATTGAGGTGCAGCTGGGAAAAAGAACAATTTCCTTTTTCGGCAGTGAAGCTGAGAAGATGTGAAGTGAGGGCAGCAGGCTGACATATCCTCTTTTGTAAGGAAGAGGACAATACTTACTAGGAAATGACAAAGCTACAGGAAAAGAGAAGCAGAGAGAGAAGATGGAGAGAAAAGAGAAGCAAGCATTGAACTGCTTGGATAGAAAGGTTCAGTGGTATAAAGAAATTGATTCTCCTCAAATGTATCTATAAATTTAATGTTATCCCAATAAATAACTAATGATAATTTTTAATGAAATTAATTCAGTTTGTAAATTTCATCTGAAAAAGATAATGCCAGAGTATAGACAGTTCTGCAAAGAAGAATATTAAACTGCCAGATTTAAAAACACATTAAAAAGCAATAATAATTAATACAGCATAGAATTGGAGCAGGGATAGACAAAAATATTAGTGAAAAGCCAGAAAACACAGATCCATGTGTTTAAAGGAATCTGATCAATGATAAAGGTATCATTTCAACTCTGTTGGACAAGGACAGACCATCAATAGATGGTATTGAGACAGTTGGCTCTCCATTTGAAACTTAGATATGTAGTCTGATCTTAATTTCATAACAAAAATAAATTCCACATGGATTAAGGATCTCCACTGTCTCTGATTTTCTGGAGGAGTAATTATAATATTTGTCAAATGTATGGGTTTCAAAGATCCTCAGCTTTTTTTACATTTTATCCTCAAATCTCTATGTAGCTTATTTATAAATGACTATGTAATCTTTTTTCTACAAAAATAATGCACGAGTGTATTTCTCTGTAGAAATTCAGACACTAACACACACACGTGCACACACACACACACACACACACACACAAATGAAGCCTCCTTTAATCGCCCTCCCTCTGCCATCATAACCCATTCCTCAATATTAACACGGTAGTGTGACTTCTACTTTATATGATTCAGAAATTCTCCACTGTTCTGGTATTCTGGTGACATCCTAGATATATTGTTAGTGCTGCCGTGAATTAATTTTTATGTTTATATTCCTTCTTTCAGTTTAGTTGAACTTTGAAAGGCTAAGGAGGTAAATATGTGTTTTTAGGTCACCTTCTTGAAACAAAGTTCAGTTGGTCATTTAATAAATAATGAAATTCTCAGCTAAGATAAATATCATTGTTTTGAAATACGTAAATTTTTTTTTTGAAAATGCATTTCTCCCCCTAGTGGTAGGAAATTATCTACTTTATTTCTACATGGGATATTTTATCATGACCACTTAGAAACTCAAGTTGAGACTGATGCAAGAAAAGTGTCCTTAGACTTGTATTGTTTGGAAGAAGAGTTAAGAGTTAAGTTATGATAAGGCTTTATATAAATTTACTGCAAATAACATACCTAATGGTGAAACAATAAACACCCTTAAGAATGGATCTGAGACAAGGACACTTAATATCAAACTTTCATTTATGCCAACAAGCTCTCTACTGAGTACTAGCCAGGTGAGTATGGCAAGAAAAATAGATCAAAGATGTAAGGATTTAAAGAACAGAAGAGTCATTACAAGCAGATGAGACGGTCACATACATAGAAAATACAAAAGAATTTATAGATAAATCATTAGAATAAAAACGTTTAGCAAGTTTGTTGAGTTCAAAATACATGCATAAAATTAGTTGTATTTCTATATGTCATCTAACAACAAAGAACTAGAAATCACACTAAGTACTTTAAACAGAAAGATTTAATAAAAGAGATTAGATGCATATGAAGTCATTGGAAGATAAGAGTTTCTAAGTATGAATCTCTGAACAACATAGAATGATCTTCCAAAGGCCACAATAATTAAGTTAGAGAATCAGGTGACTGGATTCAGTTACTTACCGTGATGTTGATGCGCTGAGATTCAAGAATCTGAAATCAAAAAGCCACTTCTCAACTACCTTTCAACTCAACAATTGTGAAATACAGCTGGATTCTAGAACACTACTGCAAGTTCCATATCTTAGTGACTCCACTTACTAGACAAAACTTACTGAAGCAACAGAAAGATGACTTCCACCTTACCTTTGTCTTCCAAATATCCTGTGAATTTATATAATTAGTGGAAACTAATTCACTTAGGTAAAGTAGCTTCAGCAGAATCTCCAAATGTAGATCTTAGCTTTCCAGACTCTGCTGGAAGTGACAGTGATCACACAGGAGTGACTCTAAAAAAGAGTATCAATGAAAAATGGAGATCAGTCACCCATATCTACTTCCACTAGCAATAAATAGTTGAAAAAATGTAAAATAAAAATATATAATATTTACAGAATCCATAAAACAAAGTAATTAGGAATACATAAATATGATAAGGAAGATCTTTATGCAAATACTATGTTATTGAATTAAACTGAAGAATTACACAAATGCAGAGATATACCATTTTCTTAAACAGGAAAACTCAATACCAAAAAAGACATTTCTTTCCAAACAGGTCTATAGATTCAATAGAATTCCAATCAACATCCCACAAGACTTTTAGAGAAACTTGACAAACAGTCCTGAAGAATAGCAAAGGTGGGAGGAACAGGTGAGATTTGCCCTCTTACTTAGCAGAATTTATTACAAAGCTTTGTGAAGGGTGAATAATGAATGATGAATAAATGATGAAGTGATGGTGTAGAAGTAGATCAACTGACTCATGAGGCAGAACAAGGAGCCAAAAAATCAAACTCGTTCATACAGGAAATTCGACATGTGTCAGAGGTTCTACTGCAATTCCAGTGAGGAAAGAATGAACTATTTAAGGAACAGAGCCAGGAAAATGGATTATCTATACAGAAAATAAGATGGGACTCCTACTTAACACTACACAGAAAAACCAATTATGGTTTGATTGAAGACTTGAATGAGGACAAAATTTAACTTTGCGATCTCAGAATTGGGCAGCAGTATTTCTTAAACAAGATGCAAAAAGCACTAATCATAAAGTAGTTAAATTTTACAACATTAAAATATCTCCATTCTGTGAAAAAACATGGTATAGGAATTGAAAAAACAAACCACAAACTGGAGGAATATATTTGTAGCTTACATTAATGCTGAAAGATTAGTGTAGTGTCCAGTTTGTGTGGAGAAATTCTATAAGTCAATAAGAAAAAGTCAGACAAGCCAGTTGGAAAATGGGCAAAAGACATGAAGAGCATTTCACAGAAGAAACGTGGTAATATGAATAAAACGTGAGTAAAACATGGAGAAAGATGCTCAGTCTTATCTTGTTACCAATTATCAGAGTAACTTGCACCAGGATACATATACAAAGATGTTTATAGCCATATTGCTGATAGTTAAAGTTACAATCTAAAAGTTTCTTGAAAAACAGAATGGATAAGTTGTGTGTGTTCACACAAAAGAATATTATATAGCAGTAAAAACGAATAAACCAAAGCTAAAGGCAATCACATGGATTGATGTTAGCAATTTCATGTTGAGTGTCATGAATCTGTTGCAAAGACTGCATAAAATAAGATGCCTGCTCAAAGATGAGCAAAACCAAACCAACATACTTCAAAAGCTCTTCTGAAGCAAAGGTTAAAAAAAAACTAATAAGTAAAAATTTTTAAAGTAAGGGTATTATAAACAAAAACCCCAGGATAGTGTTTAGCTTAGTGGGAGGGAGATGGAATAGCTTCCAAACATTTTCAATGTCTTTCATTCTTTTAGTATTTGTTAAGCCTGCACTAGGAACATATTCATTAAAGCTAAGGAAAGGATTCCTCTTACCACCCTTATTTTCTCCTGTTTGTTCTAGAAGTTCTAGTCACTATAATGAGATAAGACAAAGGAATAATTGTAATAAAGGCAGAGTAAGATGATTGTTATTTGCACATGATGGTATTGTCTGGAAGCCCCAGTAAGATCAATTTAAGATACATCAAAACTAAAACTTTAATTAAGGGGTTGGTTTCTGGTGGTGGTATCTGCCATTTGGTGGGCATCTACTATTTGTCAGAAACCATGCTCAACACTTTATGTTCACCGACTCAATCCTCACAAGCAACCCGCTGATACATGTATCTCTGCAAAGATGAGGAGAAGGTTTACGTTAAGTAACTTGCTCAAGTGACAGGACGATTTGAACTTGCCTTGCTTAATTCCAAAGCCTGTGGTCTGAAACACATTGTTATATTATCTCCTATTGAGAGTAAGATAAATTCTCTGTGACAGAGAAAATTACCAATCAGGAAATTTGGCCAAAGAAAAATACTTGGATACTTTCAATGGCAAGGATTATCAAACTAGGATATTATCTATCTTATTTAAAAGTACATGTACTTCAAAAGGACCAAATATACATGCAACTTGCTCAAGGCTTCCCTGAACAATGCTGTTGTTAAGTTCTGTCTCCCCTTTTTCAGACATTATGCAGACTGCTATATTTCTTACCTTATTTTCTCTTCGGAGGAGTTATAATATTAGTGATCAGGTTTTGATATTTTCCTGTCCTGAAACTATGCCTTCAATGGACTAGGGTGGTTTTGTATTTCTCTGTGAGGAATTGCTTCTTTCTAGTTTTCCTCTGAGATGGTAGTAATGTACATAAGGATTGATTTGGGGTATTTTCTGGGGTATGGAAGTTAAACGCTTAGAGCCAGTGTTTTCTAGTTCATTTACAACTTTGATCTTATTCTTCTTTAATTCCTTTTGTCCTGGAGACCCTCAAACTTTCAAACTGGTTTGCTGAGTTTTTTGTTTTCACTCCTTCCGTTTGGAAAATGCTGGGAACACCCTCATTTCACGGCCTGCCTTACTACTAACCCGCGCTGGTGTATGCTTGTTGAACCTGCTCCTGAAAGCTCGGCCCCCGCCCCCGCCATCCCCTTCTCACAATCTTTGCAGATTCAAGTTCAGTGTCAAGTCAGCTTTGGAATCATAAATTAGAGCTAGAAGGAACTTTGCAGACCAGCTCAGATTTATGATAAGGAAACAAAGGTCCACACCATTTTTCCTGCTAATTTTGCAGAACGTGGCTCTGCGTCAGGAGGTTTCTTCCCAAACTCAATACCCATTCGGCAGCCATGAGGACCCCCCGGCGGTGAACAAACTACGGAGGAGGAACGGAGAAGCAAGGCTGCCACCGTGTGGCGGGAACTTGAACAGGACGGGGAGGTTTATACAGACAGGTGTGAGCCCTGGGAAAATTAGGCAGGGTGAATTTCCATTAATTAGAACGTAATTAGCGACTTTTGTAATTGTTATTATGACTCATTTAGTGGGATTTGTAGGAATGCTAAATCCTCTTTAGCCTACATCAGGAGCTCCTGGCACAGCCAGAAGACCTAGCTGTGTAGCTTGTCTGAAGTCCCAGGAACATACAAATGACCAACAATGTCAACATACATACTTATAGGAATATATATTTTTTTACCTTCAAGATAGCCCTAGATGCACACGATTTTATTCAAAAAATCGAACTAAGTAAAATAATATGTCATAAGACATTAAATTCTTAAAATTATCTTTTCCTACCTTTTCTCACCATAGATATTTTTGGAATGACAATCGGGTTATATAAATGAGATAATTTCATTAAGTAAAATTTAATGAATGCTAAGTGAAGCCAATATTAAATATTTAAATAGCTTTGCTTTCCAGAATTATGCAAGTTCTACCATAGTTTGAGTGTCACCGAAATGTGCGCTGAGATCTATTTGGGATTAAACATGAAGTGGAAGGCCAAGGGACCCACTGCTTGTGTGGCCTGGAGGCCCCTCCGTAGATGTGCTGCTTCCAGCAAGCAGACACAGGGGAAGAAACAAGGCTATGAAAAATAAGTCTGCCAAAAAATTTACTGTATCAGCTGTTATCCTCATCCTAGACAGTTGCAAGGTGCTCATGTCAAGTCCCGCTGGGCCTCCCCCACCTCACTATAATGAGAACAGGCAAGGGGCACCATATCAGTAACTCTTCTCCTGCTGATCTCAAAGGATTAGAAAGGAGCCTAATATTTTCTCGAAACAACAGTCTCCATATTAATTCTATTTTATATTTTTAAAACTTAAAATCTGGAATATCTGAAATAAAGAAAGTATACAGCAGAGGACAGACAACTAGATGGGCCCTGGCCTCCTGGCATGTTCAAGAACTTGAGCTGTGGAGTCAGACCTCCTTGGAGTCAAATCCTAGTGCCACCACTTTGGTGGTAATTTTGGTCACGTTATTTAACCTCTCCAGTCTACTGATCCACTGGGCTGTGGGAAGGATTACACGGGAAAAGGCATATAGAGAACTTAGCACAATACCTAGTAGTTACTCAAAGCTCCATAAACGGCAGGCTGATAATAATCACCCAGCAGTGGGGATGTGTGTAAGACTCCACGTGTGCTCACAGTGAAGCTTCAGATTTCTTGAAGAACACCATAACTTCTACTGCATTTTTTAGGTGGCCACCGAAGAGAATGCCATCCAGAAAGTAACAATGGATTGTCAGCAACATTTCTCAGCCTAGAACCTGCAATTTCTTAGCACAATACAAAAAAAATAGAGTTTTGGTGAGAAATTCAAGCCGAGTTAGTGAAAAGAGCACAAGTTTACTAATCAGATGGTCCCAAGTTCAGATTTTTAGATCTATCACATACTAGCTATGTGTTCTTGAGCTTCAGTTTTCTCATTTGTTAAAATAAAAAAGCATAGTAACATGTCTTTACATACTGCTGTCCATACAATAGAGTGCTTATTAATTATCCTACAACTAAATATTATCCCTATGTAAGCATCTGTTCTAGAGCAAGTCTCAACAGATGTTTTTTGTTCTTTGTGATTCTGTGATGATGATGTTGGTACTGTTTAGGAAAACCCTGGGATTTAGGTACCTTGGGAGGTTGATTTACAAATCCACTCTGTCTGGTGAATAGGAAAACGAATAAACAGCAAGAGAATGGTTTGTACAATGCTCCAGTTATCAAGGTATTGCCTCTCAGCTCCAAATACTCTCACTGTTGGGGAGCGGGATGTTATCAGCATCTCTCCTTTGCAGCTGGCAATGGAGGACACTTTGTCAGTAGAGGGCGCAGGATGAACACTGAGGGAGGACAGGGCGCCTCCTTCCAGCAGGCTCCTCTGGTGGGCCAGCTTCTGCAAGCCCCTTGCAGCACAGGGGCAGCCAGCAGCGTCAGGCTGGCTACCAGAACACAGTAGCTCCCGATGGGAACCTCCATCCAGCATTTCCTCTGGGGGCTTTACAAGGACTTCCGAGGTGTGGTACCTTGTGCATGACTTAACCCTGCAAAATTCTCAAAAGGCAAATTCACAGTGAGTCCTAGCCACAGTTCCCATTAGCCAGCCTCTGCTTACCTACCCCCCAGAAGGGTGTTCCCTGCATACTAGCCCCAACCGACATTCTTTGCTTGCCCGTCTCTGCTCCAGCCAGCTGTGGACCAGCCTGGGCCCAGAGCAATCCAGGGATCGTCTCTGTCCAGTGGCCTTCCCCAACAAGGCCTGGGTCCTAGCCTTGGGAAGAGGGTGTCTATTCCAAGTCTGTTCCCTCCGTGGGTATATTCCTCATCAATCCTCTGTTGTAGTTAGTAACTTTTTAAATTCAACTTTCCTTGTTCAAATTACTATACGGTTTCTGCCCTCAAGTTAGACACTGACTGTTAAGGTAGATCCACCATCCAACCTCTGTGAAAACCCAATGAATTCCATTCTACCATAAAGCACCTCTTTTGTCACAAAATTTTCTCCCTCTCTCATATTGTCCTGGGAAACTCTGAATATAGAATGGATATTTTGCTTCTTATGTCAATCATGTCCCTTTTGTTAATCCATCGTTGATTCAGATGTATAAATTTACTAAGTGGTCTAACCGATATTGATGGGAACTTGCAAATGTTATGCCTCTTCCAGGTATTAGTTGACTTAATTAGGCTGATTTGTACCATTCTAGAATCCACCTTACTTTACTGCAGCTATTAATTTTCAGCTGATGTGATTGGGAAAGTCTTCATGGAGGAGATGACATTTGAATTGGACTTTGAAGGAAGAATAGGATTTTACAAAACTGAAACTTAGTCACAATCATGGGGATATTTTAAGCATAGAGAAAAGATGCTGAGGCATACCTATTTACCCGGAACAAACATGTCAGATAGGGAAGAAATAGAAATAGACATGGGAAGGAGAGTCAGATTATGGAAGGCTTTGAATGCTAGGCAAAGAAACATGGAGAGATACTATGTTTCCATGAAAATTTAGTTTCAGTATAGAACAGATTAAATTGGAAAGTGATCCTAAGACCTAATCAAAGACACTAATGAGAAAGCTATTATAGTTACCAAGATATGAAGCAATCTGGACTATAATAGAGCAAGGATGAGCAGGGAAACTGGAAAGGAAAGAATGAAGGTGTAAAATTATGTAAGATAAGACTACATTAGAACCAAAATGGGTGGATGTGAGAGAGGAAACCTTGATGATTTTAGATGTCCAGTTTGTATGCATCACAGAAACAGGAGATCATGGGGATAGAGAGCTAGTACTGATTTTCCAACCCAGCTAGAAGATGCTGTGAGGGAGTCCATATAATAAATATAACTGGCATGGTGATGTAATCTGAACACTTTATTTACTTACTTATTAATCCATTCTTCTTGTGCCTCTTTAAAAAGTGTTTGGTGGGGGAAGGTCTTCCTAGTCTCTAGAATGAAAATTCTACAAGTCCTATAACTTTTGTGCTAATTCTTAGACAGTAGTCAGCTCTAAGTCTCAATTTACTAATTAGAATGTCCAACCCAAGATATTAATAGAAATTCTGGACTTCATTATGTGTTAAGCCTCAGCTCTCTAGCACAGGCCTACTTGAGACTGAGGGTGACAAAGAGACATATAATTGGCCTCATCTCAGTCTTTCTTCCCTTTTTTTTCTCTTCCTCTAAATTGACAGTTTCTGACCCCCAAACATTGAAACAGGGAGTAAGTTCAGAGACTTGTAAGGGGAAAGAAAGAGCTCACAAGAACATAGTATCCCACAATCCGAGCACATGTGCCCTGTGCCTGGCAGATGTTCAGAACCACCTTTCTCCTATGGACACTGTACTTGGTCCCAGACAGATGCATTTCCACTTCTGGAGGCTGCTTGAGGCTCTACCTGTGGATTCTCACTTACTGGGTCTCTCTGCCTCTCTCGGTGGTCTGCTTGGACTGGGCCCATCATGACCTCATGCCTGCTCTCTGTGCTCTGCTGGGGACAAGCCCTGGGCGTATAGATCCCAGCACAGTATCTCACTCCGGTTGTGCTACAGAGGAAGCTAACCTCTAGGGCCTCAGGAGGGGGCACTCTCATATCCCTCCCACCACCCACAGGAATAACACAGCTCTCTGAGCAGCCCTGGGAGAACCTCTACCCACACGAGATGGCAGACCCCTCTTTTACCCCTTAGGCCTGGGGTGGGATGAGGCCCACAGCTCAGTCCCGTCCTGCGCACAATATCTTCTTCCAAAGGTATTCTTCGCACGGGACACCTTCCCATCCCTTTTATGTTTTTCACTGGGTTGAAGGATGCAAGGGTCATGAAACAAATTTTTCCACACCACTTTGTTTATAAATTCTTCATAAGGGGCTCTGTCATGTATCTTAACATCTGTTACATTGTGCTCTCTCAGTACAGACTTCAGTTTGAACATTCTCTTAGACAATACCAATCCCAAGGGTAATTATTTTTTCTGAATTTCTTCCATAACGAATAAAGTAAGTCAAGGCTGTAATTTTTGTATCAAAATGTACATAAACAAATTTATATATATTTAAGCTAAATATACATTTAAATACATATAAACTATATATGTTTATAAACTAAGTTTATTTGTTTCATTCTTATTTTACAAAAATTTTAAGACCATTTTCAAAGATTTGGTATTTTCATTTCAATTGCTGCTATAACAAATGGTCGCAAATCTGGTGGCTTAAAACAACCCAAATCTATTATCTTACAGTTTGGGAGATCAGTAGTTTGAAATGGGTCTCACCGGTCTACATCAAGGTGTCAGCAGGCCTGCACGCCCCTAGCAGCTTCAGGGAGGGATGCATTCCCTTGCCTTTTCCAGCTTCCAAAGGCTGCCAGCATTTTGCCGTGAGGCCCCTCTCTACCTTCAAAGTCAGCAATGGCAGTTGAGTCTTTCTCAGGCCTATCACTGTGCTACTGCCCCTTTTGCCTCCCTCTTCTGCATTTAACTACCCCAGTGATTGCACTGGGCTCACCCAAATAATCCAGGATCATCCCCCTACCTTAAAGGCAATAAAGGCAAGCTTAATTCTATCTGCAGTATTAATCCTCTTTTGGCATGTATATTAAGTCAAAGTTTGACCAGAGCAGGAGAACCAGTAGGGGATATGTATTAAGAGATTTGTTGCAAAATATTGGTTTATGTGATTAGGAGAACTGGGTAGGCAAGTCTAAAATGTGTAGGGCAGGCTGTCAGGAAGGGTAGCTAGAACTCTTGGGTATGGGCTGAGATGGCTGTCCACTGGTGGAATATTTCTTTTTCTTCAAGGAAACCTCAGCTCTGCTTTTAAGGCCTTTCAATTGATTGAATGAGACTCATCCAAATGATCCAGGACAATTGCCCTTACTTAAAGTCAACTTTAATTGATGATGGACTTAGTCAGTTATGGATTGATAATGGGGAGTATAGCCTGGCAAGCTGACAGGTCAAAAAGGCCATTAAGGTTCACACTTTGTCAACTTGGCACCCATATATGCCTCCGTAAACTGTATTTAACCTACAAATAAAGACAAGAACAAAGTCATACTTCCACCTGACATCACACATCCAGCAGACACCTTTCTCCAGAAGAGGACGCAAAGTCCTTGGATGATATTCAGTCTTCTTTTTGATACACTGTAACTTAGGTCATGTGATAAAAAGTTAACTGTCATTAATATATCTCATGTCAGATGATGAGGGGATAAAATAGGGAAGAAAACAAAAATAATTGCTTACAACACAAACATAATCATGACAAACAAGGAAGAAATAAATACTCATAACTGTGATAGCCCTAATTTCTGCAGTGGTGACATGGTCGTACTTGATATTTATAGCTATCTTCTTCCACTGCCCATATTATATTCTCTTTGCCTCAAAAAGCACCTCAATTCTTGAGGTCTTTACCTGGTGGGCTAACCCAAACCTTCATTCTTTTTTTTTTTTTTTTTTTTTATTGAAGGGTAGTTGACAACAGTATTACATTACATTAGTTTCAGGTGTACAACACAGTGATTCAACATTTATATACATGATAATTCTAGGTACCAGCTATCACCATACCAAGTTGTTACAATATTTTGACTATATTCCTTATGCTATACATTACATCCCGGTTACTTATTTATTTTACAATTGGAAGTGTGTTTATATATATATATATATATTTTGTGAGGGCATCTCTCATATTTATTGATCAAATAGTTGTTAACAACAATAAATTTCTGTATAGGGGGGTCAATGCTCAATGCACAATCATTAATCCACCCCAAGCCTAATTTTCGTCAGTCTCCAATCTTCTGATGCATAACGAACAAATTCTTACATGGAGTACAAATTCTTACATAGTGAATAAGTTACATGGTGAACAGTGCAAGGGCAGTCATCACAGAAGCTTTCGGTTTTATTCATGCATTATGAACTATACACAGTTCAAATATGAATATTCATTTGATTTTTAAACTTGATTTATATGTGGATACCACATTTCTCTATTATTATTATTTTTAATAAAATGCTGAAGTGGTAGGTAGATACGAGATAAAGGTAGAAAACATAGTTTAGTGTTGTAAGAGAGCAAATGTAGATGATCAGGTGTGTGCCTGTAGACTATGTGTTAATCCAAGCTAGACAAGGGCAATAAACATCCATGTATGCAGAAGATTTCTCTCAGAACATGAGGGGGGAGGTTCTAAGCCTCACCTCTGCTGCTCCCCATTTTCTCACCAGATGGCCCCCTGCGACTGTGCCTGTCTTAGGTTGTTCCTCCCTTGAGGAATCTTACCCGTCTCTGGCTAACCAGTCATCTTCCGGGGCCATACAGGGAAATGTTAAGTTGGTAAGTGAGAGAGAAGCCTTATTGTTTGAAAAGGTTAGCTTTTTACTTCTTTGCATATTTATGCCCTGTGGCTTCTATGCCCAGCATTTGTCTTGAGGTGTCTTTACCGCTTGGAAGAATTATGATACTCGGTAAATTCGACATGTGGCATGAGTTTTATTTAAAGGTTGTGATTAGGTAGGAAGAAGAAAAGCTATAGAAGTAGCAGGCAGAAGAAAACCAGGGAAGATTGATTATTTCTTTGACATATCTTCTTGTAGAGTAACTTCAGCATGGATAGGTTTTAAACTACTAATTAAATTGTGCACACACATTAACATAATAGGAATATAGTTACCTAACCAAAGCATACCTATAATTACCAGCCATCTCCAGTGAAACCAAGAAAACCAGTTAGGCACCTTAGGCATTTGTGAAAACTTATCTATGATATGGTGGATATTGTCTGACTGAACTTTAACAGTCTGAGAGAAATCAGATAAACTAGAACAACCCATTCCTGGGGACTGTTCATATCCCATATGTTCTTTTAACAATAAATAGTCTGTGGTTGTAAGATTTTGGAGTGCTACAATTTGCACTTCTCCTAATTCTTGGTTGAGTTCCAACAGTATAGATCCAGTCCAATTTTTTGTTTTACTGTATGCACAGGCCAGCTTAGATATCTCCTTCTTCATTCCCATGGCAAGTCCAGGAACTGGTGGGATGAGTGCATCTACACCTGTGGCAGTGCGTGGATCTTTGTTGGAGTTTTTTTTTTTGCTGATCATCTTCTGTCATGAGTCTTCCCGAGAGTGCTGATGTTGGAAGTTCTTTTTCATATCGTATCTTAGTTCATTTTCGGGGTAGCCAAATTAGGATTTGATCCTCTGTATAAACACAAACAGACCCTTTGCCTACACTTTTATATGCCCTTTATATCATTGTGTAGAACTCATTAGAGGTCACCACATAGGAACTGCTTTTTTTTTTTTTTAATCATTAATCTACACTTACATGACGAATACTTTGTTTACTAGGCTCTCCCCTATACCAGGTCCCCCCTATATACTCCTTTACAGTCAGTGTCCATCAGCGTAGCAAACTGTTGTAGAATCACTACTTGTCTTCTCTGTGTTGTACAGCCCTCCCCTTTCTCCCACCCCGCTATGGATGCTAATCTTAATACCCCTCTTTTTCTGCCCCCCCTTATCCCTCCCTACCCACCCATCCTCCCCAGTCCCTTTCCTTTTGGTACCTGTTAGTCCATTCTTGAGTTCTGTGATTCTGTTGCTGCCAAACCTTCATTCTTGAAGGGTCTGGGCCATTAGTATATCCTGGCTACATTGGAATGTTTTAATTTTCCACTTACTTAATTACAGGATGTGATGTGTTATTTTTATGTAGCAATTTGGCTGGGTCAGAGAGTGCCTAGATAGTGAACATTAGTTCTGGGTGTGTCTGTGAGGGGGTTTCCAAATGAGACTAGCATTTGGATAGGTTAGAATGAGTGAAGCAGATTCCTCTCCCCAACGTGAGCAGGCACCATAATGCATTGAGGGCCTGAGTAGAACAAAACGACAGGGGAATGGAGAATTCCCTCTCTCTGCTTGACTCCTGAGCTGAGCACCATCTTCTCTTACCCACAGAATGGGATGTACACGATTAGCTCCTCTGGTTCTCAGGCCTTTAAACTAGACTGGAACTACACCACTGGCTGTCCTGTGTCTCCAGTTTGCAGATGACAGGCTGTGGAACTTCTTAGCCTCCATGAGTGTGCGAATCAATTCCTTATAATAAACCTCACATATCTAATAGTGTATTGGTTCTATTTTTCTGGAGAGCTATGACTAATATAGAGGGCGTGATAGTACAGTCAATCTTCATTTTTCTAGGATTCCACAATCCCAAATTCACCTATACTAAAAGTTACTTAAAATACTTAAAAGAGCAATAATTGCAGGACTTTATGGTAATTCTAGAAAATGCACAGAGCAAAGAAAAATTTGAACTGCCCACTAAGCTTTTTTCCAGGTGAGGTTACGAACAAGATGACGTTGGGTCTTTGTATTTCAGCTCTCATACAGAATGACCAGAGAATGGAGCCAGTAGGGGGCAGTGCAGTGTAGTGTGAGAGGCTCCAACTCCAGGGCCAGTTGGACAGGATTTCAAGTCCCAAATCTGGCACCTGCTGGTGGAGTAGACTCAGGCAAGTCACTTAACACTTTAGAATCTCATTTTCGCTGTTTCTAAAAATTAAACTTTCATTTTGAGATGGTTGTAGCATTTTTTCACTCTTGTAAAATAAAAAAGACAGAAGCTACTAGGATGAGTTGTTTAAAATAAAGATTGTAATATATATGAGAAATGCATACGCATGAAATATATACATATTTCCCCCAGGAGCAATGGTTCAAAATTTGCTAAGTCAGAGTTTATAGTAGTTTTATAGAACATAAGTACCACAAATAAGAAGAGATGATTGTACTCATAGATGCCCATGGATATCTCCTATTTAGTCTTACTCTCCTTGTGTAGTACCAACCCAAGTTCCTTGCTAGTAAGGACAGATCACTCCAGCCAATACAGCAACCACTTTTTTGTTGGTTGATTTGGAGAGATTAGGACCCCAAAGTGGCTAGATGACAGTCTCAGTTTCCAGTTCAATGGTATCATTGCTGTGTCTACTGGTGGAACTATTCCTTCCTTTGGTATTAAGACCTCTAGACCAGTAGAGCCTAAGGTCATGTGAATAGGTAGCAAAATTTTAACATTGAATCACTAGGGGTAATAGTGAGTGGAGTCATTCCCATTTCCATCCTTTGATTCCCGGACCTTCAATTCTTGGCTATGGCAGGCACAACACATACTGGATGTTGATTTCGAGCATATACAGCCTCTTGGAGGATATTGCCCCAGCTCAGCAATGTACGTCCACTTAGCCAGTGCTGTAATTGCGTCTTCAAATGGCTGTCCCACCATTCTGTCAAGCTAGCTGCTTCAGTATGGTGGGAAATATGGTAAAACCAGTGATTTTCATGAATATGGGCCGTTGCTTCACTTCATTTGCTATGAAGTGAGTTTATCAAAAGCAATTCTCTGGGGGATCACAACAGGAGATAAGGTGCTCATTTTGTAAGTCTACCCTTGGGCATACCCTCAATTTGTGTCCACAGGTGGAATTTTTTCTTCATCAGAAAACCTTCAGCTCTGCTTTTAAGGCCTTTCAAATGATTGAATCAGGCTCACCCAGATTATCCAGACCATCTCTCTTACTTAAAGTTAACTGATTTTTGGACTTTAATTCTATCTACAAAATACCTTCACAGCAACACCTAGATTAGTGACTAATTGAATGACTGGAGACTTTAAGATAATCAAGTTGACTTTTCAAAAAGCCATCACATCAGGTAACATAATGTATTTACAGGTTCCGGAGATCATTATTTTGCCTACCACAGATGAATAGTGCAAGGCAAGATAAAAATTTAAAAAGACTGAAAGAAGAGAATATAAGAAGATAATGGGTGTGAAAAAGCTAAGGTGAAGCTGATGGTGGAGTCAGTGCATCAAGTAGGCTACAGGCCATGATCTTTCTGCTTTGGTTTGCCTATGATCTTATAAGCATCTGTGCAAAGGGAGGCACATTACATCATTCACAATATTAAGAAAAGAAATAAACCAGTTGGCAGGAGAAGCACAACCATGCCTAGTATTCTGGAATATTAGTGAAATTGGTGAGCATAGCTTGTTAGGTTCTCCACAACACTCTTAGAATAAAAACAGTAGCAAATGATAGAACTGTTTTACATAATATTTTGTTTATAACCAGCATAGTTGAGTTTGCCCACAACTAGCTGTCTGCTGCTCCACTGTACACCTAGGAGCAGGTTTGAGAGTACTTGACAGTTGGGATGGATTGTGTATGCTTTTGGCTATTCCCTATATCTGTTACCTCAACTGAAATTTACATGGAGTACCCTATCTTGTGTTGTCATGTAAGTGAAAAAATTTGGTTTAACTGTCAGCAAAGAACATGTTATAAATAAGGTTGGATTTGGATACATCACTGAATAGAAATTACCCCCATTTTGTCATACAAGTAATAGATTAGACAGTTCAGAAATGGTCCAAGTATATATATAGTTCCTGGGGCCTGTGGTTTCTAGCTGGTTTCAGAGTCTTATGTTTGCTTTAAATAAAATATCCACTGTTTCTAGTTGCACTTAGAAATCAGAATAAAGAAAAATACATTTGCTTCATCTTCTTGGAGGCAGAGGTTTTCAGTAGAAGTTTTAAAAATTTGACAACATTTAATATTGTCAAGGATATGAGGAAATGGGTACAGGGAGTGTGAAAGCAATTTGATAGTAGCCATCCAACAGTTTTAACAGGCTCAGCAAGCCTACTTGTAAGAATCTTTCTACACAAATACTAACATGAGTACATAAAGAATAAAGATGATTATCTTAGCACTTTTTGTATAGGGAAAATAATTAGAAACCATTTATCAATAAATAGGCTAAAATATTACAGTATCAATACAATAAAATAGTATGTAGACATGACTTTTTAAAAAGTAAGCTGTCAAATAAAATGTATAGCATCTTTTCATCTTTCATTCAAAAATTGAGGAGTCTTTTCCTGTTGCTTAGAATTGACAACTCAGACTATAAGCTGTGGATAAAGGGGCATCAGGTATCCTATTCCGCAGTGATATCCTCCAAGGAAGCTCAAACATTTGTGGGCTAACATTTCTATTATGTCTTATGAACACATGGACAGATTAGCTGTTTTCCCCAATCAATATTCCAATACATGCTCATCCATCCTCCAACCTCAGCCATCACCACACTTTGCTATAAACAGAAGGCCCGGGGAGAATGGTAGAGTAGGGAAAAGTCTGTGGACTCAGATGCTGTTGGTTGTCATGGGAGCTCTGCTTTCTTTCCTTTGGCTTCCCATGGAAAAAGGGGATACTTATCCCCTTCAGCAGGTCAGGCAAGGAAGGAGAAGCAGGATAATTGCTTACGGACACTGAGGGCACCTAAAAAACTATGAGACTGGCATCTTGTTCCTCAAAGGAACTGCTGGTATTTCAGCTTTATAGAGGAAAGTAGAACTGAGAGAGATGGTAGAAAGATGAAAATTGATCATAGGGTGTGGAGACACTGGTGACAAGAGGGCAGGGTCTGGAGGCATTGAGACAGCAAGACAGGAAGATGTAGAGACCAGCTCACTTAAGAGAGTTGTGCGGAAGGCTGGATTCAGAGTATCCTCCCCACTCCCAATGTACTTCCCTCCAGAAAAGAGCCTGAAGAAGAATTTACTCTTGGTCCCAAGCAAGAGGACATATCTGGACCCTTGATACATAGAGAGTAGCCAGGGCAAATGAGAAGCAACAGCTAATAGAAGACCACAGCAGTGGGCAGTCAATAAAGAAGCATCCTTTCTCCTTTTCCCTTTCAAGTCCCACCACCAGAGGACTAAATGCTTGAATAAGGTAGAGGAAGAGAGAAGCCACACCCTCTTTCCTTCACTCCAACTCAAGTCAATGACTTGGTGGAGGAGCCAAAGAGCAAACCCGCCACAGGTCCCTGGAGCCATGGGCATGGCTAACAAAGGAGATGAGATTTACATCAGATACAAGATTTGGGTTTTAAACTGGGCAATATTGAATTTGTGTGTTCATCACAAAGTGGTGGAAATGCTGTGGCATCTGCTCAAGATATCATGAGGGATCTGCTCCCCACTAGCAAAAGAAGATTTGACATAACACCAGTAATGGTAGAAAAATGAACCTCATTTATGTTTCTATCCATGTGAAGTTAAAACTGTTAATTGACATGTAACTTGTACATATTTATGTATGTATATATGTATATATATGTATATCTGTTAGTCTGCATACGTATATTTTTTCTAAGCAAAGAAAACTGTTTGGAAGGATCTGTACTCCATTATTAGCAGAGGTCCCACTCTGACATATATAAAGATGAAATTTAAAATAACCAATACCTTTTTAATTTGAGAAATAAAAAGGTTTCCTTTATAAACAATGGTTAAATGCACTCTAAGTTGCAGCCAGATAAGATGTCCATAAGTAGCATAAAATGAAAAAGTTTTCATCAATTAATAAGTCTTTCATATTTATACCTTCCACATCCCAAAGCTTGAGCCCCCATCATCTTGATTAGCAAGCTCTGGTCTTTTGCTTAAAGACTTGCTAGGAGTATGACCCTGTAGAGGTCATTTCTAATGTTGGAATCTCCGGAGGACTGACTGTGGGGGAGGAGCTGAGCTGAAGTGTTGGGGTTGTCTTCTCAAAGTGATCAGAGCAGTGGTCTCTGGTTCTTTGGAGTCACTGTTAGCTCCTCTCACCTTCCTGCTCAGTTGACAGCTATTACTCTTATGCTTGAACCAACATCACCCTCTTTGGAACAGCTGACTCCCTCTCCTCCCATGGGTTTCTGCCCTCTCCTCTGCTGATCTTGGGACAATTTTCTGGTGTTCTTTGCATTACTAACAATAGAAAATCTCCTATTTCTGGGAACTCACTCCTGGGATAGTGGTCTGCCAGCCCTCAGGGGCTAGTTCAGAGGATGGCTGGGCCCAGTTTCTCATTCCTCCTGGAGCAAATGCTTTCTTTCCTATTCACATCCTCCTGCACAGTTAGGCCTGCTCCACTCTACTTATTTTCACTCAAAGTGATGTTTTCTTTCAGCCCTCACAGTCTTCCCTCCCCTCAAGATTTCTTTGGAGACCTGCAGGTTGTCAGGTCTATGCATCTCTTAATTCCAAATGTAAACAGAGTTCAAGTTATTCCCCATAAGATTTCTGAGCTCCATGCAAATGAAGGAATATGACTGACCATTCATTCTACATGTCCCTCAATATTTCATAAGAGTAAAGTTAATCATCAAACAAAGGTGACCAGACCACACAGGGGACCTCTAGGAGGTAGTGATGCCAAACTTCAGTTGACCACATACTTTATCAGCTGCCCAAATTCTACAAGTGGAAACAACTTGCCATTTAGAGCAATCCTTGACCATTCTGGGGGCAGAAACTCTCTCTCTATAGAAGCTGTATATATAAATTATTTAAGGTACCAAGACCTTGTTTGAAAGCAGCCTGGAAAAATAACAATGACATGTCTTTGACCAAGATTTAGAAAATATGGGCAAGGAAAAAAACAGGTAAATTCAAAATGCAGTCTAAGTACTGAACCAGGAAGTTGCTGTTAAAGTGTAAAGTGAGATGCCACTTTATGACATGTATGAACAGCCTAAAATCAGTCAGAGCTCTTTGGCTCAGAATTCTACTTCTGGGAAATGCAGACAAAAATCCAAGATGGGCACCACGGCCTGAAGTGAAATGGTAAAGTCAAACATAATCTGTACGGCTGAAACTCGTGGAATAGTTAGTGAAACCATGTATGGGACAAATAAAATATGATAAAATATTAAATCTTTTAAGGATTTAGTAAGTCTTCAGAAAGCGCCATGCCTTTGGGCCATCATTCTCTTTTCAGCCCTGTTTTGCTTATCCAGCCATTGTTAGGAAAGAGCCCAAGGCCAGGGTCAGAGTAACTAAACAGATGTGAACATATAACTTGTTTTTGAATTTTCTCTAAATATTATATAACTTGTGGAAAAGAAAAGCATTCTAGTGAGAGATGAGAGATAGTCTTAGAAGAAATCCCATGCCCTTCTTGATTCTGATAGTCAGGACCAAAAGAGGTACCAAAATTAGTCATGGAACCAACAATTTCTGGAATTTTCTGCAACATGCAATTCAGACTAGCTGGGCATTTACCCAGCCAAATACCCAAAACCACAGGAAGCTTTCTCTAGAGTCAAGCCATGACTTCTTATTAAATGCTGGAAAGGAATTTAGAAATCTCACTAGTGAAGAAACCAGGGCACAGAGAAATTAAATGATTATCTTGGGGTCAGAGCAACTTAGTGGCAGAGCCCCTAAAGCTCAGGCCTATCTATGAACTTTGAAAATACCAATTTTTGAAACATTCTAATAAATTAGAATGTACTTGATTTGAAATTTTGAGAAAGATAGTGGAATTCAGTATCATATAATTTGTGAATTGATTTAAAAGATTCAAAAGAGAAGAAACAGTAAACAACTCCTGGAGACAGAAAGATTTGCAAAGTTTATAAATTGTTTGAGAGGAAGGCCCCTCAGATGATGCAGAGGCCTGGTAGGTGGGGAATGAAAAGTTAAGCTCAGCTATCACATGCATGGTTGACTCTGATGATCTATCATTCATAGTTTGGTGTTGATTTTCTAGTAGTGAAGATAAGTTTCTGCAAATGCATTCTGATTTTTTTTTTTTTTTTTGCTTAGAACCAAGCAAATGCTTTTTTTTTGCTTAGGACCAAACAATATGCTCATATTTGCAAAATGGCTTTCTATATCAGTATAGCAGAATGACGGCCTACCATACATCACCCATCTCTGAAAGACTTGAGATCCAATTTTGGCTTTAGGAAAATAAAAGCCTCCAGGACAATCCCCTTGGAAGCAGAAAGGAACCTTTTGAAACCACTTCCCCAGATATTTGCTCACCACTGGGAGACTGGTTAGTGTTGGTAGAGGCTCCTAGGAGCACTCCATATTGGGGTAGCGTCATGAGACATGCTGAGCTGTCCATAGATTAGTGGTTACAATGGGCAGGGGAGCCAGTATGTTCTGGAAGCCCACCCTTCTGGACACTGGCACAGTGAATGACTTTTAGAACACAAGACTTCCCTGCTCTTCCAGATCCTTGCAGGTAAGAAATTCTGCACCTACTGGAAAGGAAGACCCAACCTGGTGGTCAGGAAGGTGTCATCTATTTCCAGTGGGTAACACAGGGTCCTGCATACAGTGGACACTCAGTGGTGATATATGGAATGAAATGAACTGTATATCACCACTCAAAGGTGCATTATTTTTCATATTTTCACATTTCTAAAATTGGGATGATCTTTTTTTTCTTTTTTTGAGTTTTCTATGTTGTTGGTATTATCCGTGCTGGGTTTAATTGTCATTAAAAATGTCTTCAAGAAGATTATACTCTGAGCATCAGAAAAAAATTTATTTTTTATATAAATAATCAACATTATTTTATATATAAATATTACTCTGTACATACAGAGAAAGGCATGAAAATAGAGAAGTGACGTGTAAGAACAAAGGCATTTGTTATTGGAGGAATATTCATATTCTGTATTTTCTTACAAAGCAGTATCTGCTTTACAGAATTTGAGAAAGGAATAAACTATGAGTAGATGACCCTGTTCTGTTACATTTTGTTACTGAGATACATGCACCCGATTGCCTGCCACATGTGTATTAGTTTCCTGTGGCTGCCATAACAAATGTCAACAAACTTGGTGTCTTAGCACAACAGAAATGTGTTTCTTATTAGTAGGTGGCCAGAAGTTCAGTATCATTTTCACTGGGTTGAATCAAGGTATAGGTGTGGCCCTGCTCCCTCTGGAGATTTGAGGGAGAATTTATTCCTCCCCTCTTCCCGCCTCTGGTGGCTGCATTACTCTAATCTCTACCTCTGTCTTTATGTCCCCTTTCCCTCTTCTGTGTGTCCAATCTCCTTCTCCCTTTCTCTTATAAGGATACTTGTAAATGGCACTCAGGGCCCATGCAAATAATCAGGGTTAATCTCTCCATTTCAACATCCTTAACTTAATCATATCTGCAAAGGCCCTTTTTCCAAGTAAGGCAACATTACAGTTTTCAGGGATTAAGATCTGATATCTTTGGGGCCACCATTTCAACCCACTATACATGTCAAACAACACAGTGATTGTCAGAAAATCCCCAAATTTCTAAGAATAGGTAAAAGAAAGGTTGATGTGGCTAATTCGTGTTGGTATTTTCTCCACCCTTCTCTGTATCCATGCTCTATACCATGTGATTTTTCAGTTTCTCACATCAAGAGGTAGAACTGATTTGCCCATCCCTTCTAGGATGCTCTGTGACTAGCATTAGGTAACAGAATAGCCCAAGTGATACTATGCCAGTTCTGAACCTAAGTTCAAGAAGCCTTGTGAGTTTCTGTTCCCTCCCCTGTCACCACGAGAGCAAGTGTAAGCTGGTCTATTGAATGGTGAAAGACGTAGCTCTGTCACCCTCATCACCATTATCCAATAGCTAGCCAGACACCAAACATATGAGTGAGGAAGTCCTTGACCACCTAGTTCTCAGACAAACTGCCATCCAACCACAGGTATATGAGCAAATTCAGTGAGAACAGCAGAGCCCTGCCCACATCAGCAGAACTTCCCACCTAACCTACAGACCCATGAGGAATTACAAATTTTTACTCTTTTAAGCCGCTGGGTTCTTTGATGGTTTACTATATGACAAAAAACTAACAGATTCATAATGAATGGCAAACCACAAGATTCTAATCATGGAGCGAATAAATAATTCAGAATGAATTGGACTCTGAATATAAAACAGATTTTGGAGTATTTTAGCTAATTTATTTGGCTTATAATTTCTTTCTTGTATCCTTAATGGTGATACAGGATAAAAACATAAAGAGATCTTTAAATATGTATAAAATAAAACTAATTGAAAAAAGCATAATGTCATGCTTTTATTGCAGATATTTCTATTTTAAGTGATAAACATCTTTAATTTCTCTTATCCTGGGAATTCTCCTATGTTCAAGGCAGGAGTCCATTTCGGTTTCAATTAAATACAATAAGTCCATACTCAGCTTTCTGCCACTTCCCTTCTGTATAATTTTTGGCAATCTACTTCCCCTCGGTGACTTTCCCTAAATGAGAATGATAATACCTCCTGGTTAGGGCTGCTTTGAAGATGAAATATGAATGCACATGAATGTGTTCTGTGTACTGCAAATGGATGAAGAAAATTAAGAAATCTGAACCTGTGCTAGTTAGAATATTTCCAAATTGCCTAATAATAGCACATTATTAGCTAAAAAGTGTTGGTGATTTTCTCAATAAAATATTCTATTCACTAATGTAGGTCATTTAGCCTATATGAATGTTTTCTTGCTGTTGTTATCCCAACCCCATCTCTCTATCATAGACACAGTAAGACCTGTGAACATGACCTTTTCCCAAACACACATTGCTAACCATTGGTGTAGCAGAACAAAACCAGGTGGCCCATATGCAGATACAACACCCCAGCATTAGATTACCTTTGTAGCCAACAGATTTGGGATTCTTGTCTCACCCAGAGCCTCTATCTCAAAAAATCTGCCACAGCCACAGCCAACTATAGCTGATGGAACAAGAGGCATTCAACTGACCTGGAGAATTTAATCAGAGCTTCACAGAATAAGTCCATAGTGGTCCCTGTCTTGAGAATTCAAATTAAGAGATGATGAGCCTGAGATTTTGGATAGTGGAGACTGCAACTGAATGTTCTTGTAGAATTAGGGCCATAGTCAGCAAACTAATAAACCTATCATATGAAATAGAAAGCTCAGGAGGAGTACAAAGTGAGTCAGTACAGAAAATCAGAGGATAAAATGCAGAAGACTGGCAGAGAAAGCAGAGATAAGGGTTCAGAGAGCACCAGAGAGAGAGGGAAAAAGAAGGAGTTTCTCTCCTGATGTTCTGTTTCCCAATAGATTTTCCCTACTGCTTATTTTCTGCCTGGAGATGTCAGCCAGATCCCTTGGACTATCTTTACAATGCTTCATTCCCTTTTTATTTGAGCCATTTTGAAGGGATTTTTTTTTCTTATAACCATGTGACCCCTGCTGGCTTGAAAAATTCCCCTGGGTTCAGAGATGTCTTGGATTTCTTTTTAGTCCTTGGTGGGGAGAGAAAGAATGCTTTTTTTAAAAAAATGGCCAAGGAAGGAGCTCTTGAGTGAGTGACGGATTCCCTGAAGTAAGAGATTAGAGGGCAGCAGAAGATGGTGATATTTATAGAAAGTGTAAAAGAAGGAAAAGAAATCTAATGAGATTCATTAGTCAAGGACCCTAGGAACTGGGCAGAAATGTTCAGAGGTGACTAGCCCCCATGATGGTAAGAATGCTGAAGGGAGACACACGTTGTTTTGAAAGACACAGTTCTTAATATGGACCCTTTCCTGGGATTTAGTGCTCAAAAAGAATCCACGTGTGGCGAGGACTAATGTTTCAGCTTAATTCCCCTTCAGCAGAATTGTTGATGGTTTTTTCATGATAGATTAATTTTACTGTAGAATGTGTCCATTACCAAATTCTAAAATTAAAATTAGACAAATGTATTTGAACCAGCCTGGGGTTATAGCCATGCAACATGAACTTACCTAGCAGACAGAGGTATCTCTAAGGAGCTTATTATTAAGCTTTATGCATTCATTTTTCTTCTAGCACTTACCATGTGCCATCACTGTGCTAGATGCTGGGGAAACCAAGGTGAACGAGGCAGACATGATCTCTGCCCTCATGGAGATAGTGGAGATAATACAAACTAAGTAAATAAACAGATAAATGAAAGAATAATAATTGCCTATTACAATAAGGTGCCAAATGCTGAAATATAGAATTAGGAGCAGGATCCATGGCAGATGAAGTGGTGAGGTATCAATGAAGAAAGACAAGACCTGAACAATAACCTGTTTTGATCACACTTGAGATGACTTGAAGCTGTTGGATTATAACAAGGGATTAATAATTGTTTGCTATTGGCTAGGTAACTATTTAGGAAAAATAGATATCATTCTTTCGGACACTTTGAAATCTTAAGCACCAGAAGAAGAGGAGAAGTGAGGAAGAAAACTAATATTAATTAATGCCTATCATGTACCAGACATTGTTCCCACACATTATATTACTAAAGCAGATATTACTACATTATACAGATGGAAAAATCAAGGTCCTGAACAATCAAGAATCTTGTCCAAGGACTCAGTCAAAAGCTCCTTCCACTATATTGTCCACTAGATAGATGTAGATATAACCTACATCTGTACAGGGCAACAGATACTTCCTAATCACCAACAGGATTGATTTTAAAATGAGGTCCTGTGTGCATTTTATTCTTATAAAATGCCTCAAATTATTTTCACTATTCAAAGCACTTTTTAAACTGATGATTCTGACCTAAAGGTAATATAAATTCAAAACAAATAATGTTGTCCTATCCTGGAAAAAGCAAGAGAGATTTCTTCAGAGTGTCGGGGGACAGCAGTTCAAACATCCTAACCCCGTTGAGGTCATCTAGTCCCATCACGACTGCTTGTTTTATTCTTTTTTTAAAAATATGCACCTAACTTCAACCTACGAGGTTCAGTTTCAATTTAAGCACAGCAAAAGCCCCACTGTGAATTTCTTTACTCTAATTGGCCCTTATCTTATCTATTTCCTTCTCTATAGCCTCAGAGTGTTAATGATTCACTCACGATTCAACATTTAGGGGGTGTCAGGTACTAGGATTGGTGCTGGATACCAAGGATGATATGATGTTGCTTTTAGGAGTCTGGCTTCTATGTATCGGTTGTTCTCTCCGCCTTTTCCACCCGTTTCTCCTCCCTCTGTCCTGGGAGGGGATCCTAAACCTAACCCCCGGGTGGTTAATCCCTCTGTGAACTGGCAGCAGGGTGGAGCAGCGGAGGCTGCCCAGATCTACAGATCAAAGGCGCGTCAAGCCAAGAAGCCTGGAGGAAGCCAGACCCGCTCTCAAGAATGCCGCTGGCAGCACGCGTTTCCAAGCGCAGAGCCAGCATTTGGAGGCAAGGATGCAAAACTAAGAAAAGTTACGCTAGCCAACTGCGTGGGGCCGGCGCCTCCCCTCCCCGGCCGTGCGGGGACATAACCCTGGAACCTTCCCGGGGCTGGGTCTCTGCGAGGGGCGGGTCGGCAGCTGCACACGCAGCCCGCAGGCAGTATCGGAGACCGCGCCCGGAAAGGGTCTCGGACCCGGAGCATGGGAGCTTTCTTCTCCGCCCGCTTTCTTCCACAAATTCTTTTCAAGGATGGAAAAGCTGTAAAGGAGCCATTCCCCACTCCGGCTCTCCGCTTGGGTCCCTGCCCTGCCCGCGAGCTCCGTCCGGCGCTTACCCGGTGCTCACACCTCCCGCGCGCCCCTGCCTGTATCCCCAGGCGACGTCCCTCCCACGAGCCCGACGCACAGGGCCACAGCCCAGAGCAATCCCACCGGGTCCCTGGAGTGAAGGGGAAATCTTTGCTGACCTGGCCTGGGCCGAGGGACCCTCTGCTCAACTGATGAGTCTCAAGTAGCATGAGTCCTCAAGCGCCCCAACTTTTCTCCCCCTTAGGCATCACAATGAAGCCAATGGCATTTGGACCCTATCCGCCCAGGTCTTTAATTCACCTGATGACTGAAATCTGTCTTTGAGGGAACAAGATGAGAGCACAGGTCCACACACCGGATCACACAAATCTTTTATTTTACGAGGAGGAGTGGTTAGATTTTCCTACTGGCATTTAAGTATTAAGACTACACAGCATGCCTTCATGGATTCAACAGAAAAGTAAAAGAAGCTGGAGCCCAGAACATGCATGCAGACTCTTAACAAAAAGTTCCCAAATATTACCCCCCCCTTTTTTTTTCTACATCAACTTCTTTTGTGTCTAGAATGAGACATACCCCCAAACAGTGACTCTCAAAGTGTGGTTCCCAGACCAGCAGCATCAACATCAGTTGGGAATTTCTTAAAAATAGAAATCCTGGGACTCACAGATAGACCTCTTGAATCTGGAACTCGGGTGGGTGGAGCCAAACAATCTACATCCATCAGCGGTGCAGGTGATTCTTGCTCACACTGCAGAGCCGGTGGCTTAAGTCTCCTCCCTATTTCCCACTGGCCCCTACATCTAACCAGCAGGCACCGATAACAGACCTTCTTTATATCTTCTCGGTTTTTAGAAAGAAGTATCCGATTTGACAGTGGGAAAACCTGCTGGATGCACAAGTTGCCTGTAAAGTCATACAATCAGAATGAGAGAGAGAGAAAAGAAGAGAAGAGAAGAGAAGAGAAGAGAAGAGAAGAGAAGAGAAGAGAAGAGAGAGGAGAGAGAGAGGAGAGAGAGAGAGAGAGAGAGAGAGAGAGAGAGAGAGAGAGAGAGGACTTCCTCCCTCTACAGTCCAGTTTCAGTATCTGCCTGCTCCTCCTGAGAACTCACAGACATGCTTACGTGGAACACCAGTCTCTCTCTAGGCTTCTACAACCTGTTAGGGTTGTTCTCCTGGTTGTTTCTGAAAGCATTTTCTGAAATAGTTTTCATAAGCAAGAGGTCACAGACAAGACACTCCCCAACCCTCACCTCTATCTGGCTTGTGGCAAGGGGGGTGCCTCCTATTCAAATCAAGACACACCAAGTACCTGGGTTGGCCCTGGGTAGGATGGCTGTCACACCCTGCTGGGACAGAATGGAGAAGAGCAGTATACCCTGGGAAGTAGGGTGTGGTGGGGTATGACAGTGTTTATCACCTGGTGTGAGGGAAGGGCCCATGGGGATAGAGAGATTTTCATAACTGGATGTGTGTGTGTGTGTGTGTGTGTGTAGGGGGTGTGGAGTGGTCACATTGCCATGTTCCTGGGGCTAATGGTACACACAACCCTGTCATTTCCACCTTGCTTGCTCCTGCAGTGGGTAACAGTGGGTCCTGAGTGCCCAGGCCCGTTGGCTGGGCTGAGACCACCCTCCATGGGCGGAGCCAGAGAGCAGTATGGCCATTCTGTTTGGTGGTACCAGGACCTATCCTGTCCCTGAAATTTTCAGGATTCTAGATTCTAGATTCTAGTAAATAGTCATGGTGGTAGAACTAGTCTGGACAAATTTGGAGAACACTGGGGAGGAGTAAAGGTGTGTGTGAGAGAAAGAAATTGTAACTTTCAGTATTGCATCAGAGGTGTTTTGGTTCTTGCAATAAAAAGACGGTGGTTCGAAGGTTATAAACATACACTCTTTGAACTTCCTGCCTGAAACACTTGCAGGTTGGGTCTAGCATGGAGAGCTCACCACTGGCCAGTTAGTATAAGTAACTGATATTTGTATGGATCATTTCCTTTACAAAGCAACTATGCAAATACAATCTCATTTAAGCCCCACTAAGGCTTTGCAAGAAGAAAGAGGAAATGTATAAGTATGATTATTGTCATTATTATCAAGTTTATCCCCATTTTTGGAGATGGGAAAACTGAGGACACAGGACTTTTCAGGAAAAATTTGGACCTGATCAAAATGGAGATTGAACCCACGGGTCCTATATCCACTGCCTCATGCCTCCCGTTGAAAGCAAAGGCTTCAATTTATAGGCAGGATACACAGGAGGAGGTTTATTTTTTTTCCTTTAAGAAAAAAAATTTTTTAAAATCTGTTTGCAGTTAAGACCCTTCACAGAAGGAGCAAGTAGAAGTTTCTTTCCCATGGGCCGCCTGAGTCCAGTGTTAAGAATTTTGACTGTTTTGTAAAAACGTGAGAGCTTGGAAGATTTTTGCTGAACGTGAAACGCAAACACTGGGACTCATCTTCAACTTGTACCCTGGGTCATGAGGCTAGGGGAGTGTCTCTCTGCTGAAAGTAACGGAACATGCAAATTTGAGGAAGGTGTAGGCGGCTGGAGCTTGAAAATGCGTTCTAGAAGGTCAGGTGGTGGGTGAGGGATTGATAAGAAAGCGAACAGCCTGAGAAGTCCTTCACGTGCAAATGACAGGTACCTGGACAAGGAGCGAAGGAAGTTTCCCAGCCCTTGAGAATTGCACTTGGTAGTGTGGGAACTACTGCCCGCAGGGAACAGCTCCCTGGAGCAACGATCGCCGCGGCTGGGCCTGCGTTGCTGCACCTACGCCGAGGGCCAGGCGAGGGCTCCACCCACTAAGTGGCTTTTGGGGTGGATTGGAGGTAAGTGAAGGGCGAGCTAGGGAGCTCTAACTCCAGGTACCAAACTGAGCCGAGAAAAAAAAATAAGAAAATCGAAAAGAAAAAGCAAATGAAGCGGAAGTTTCAAGGCCCTCTGCGAGGAATAACAGTATAAATAACCGAAGACGTCTTGTAAACACTGCGGTCATAACCCCGAACATTAAACAGCCCCGGTGGCATCTGGCGCATCGGCCGCCGAGGGCTGCGCTGGGGCAGCGAGGGAACTGGGTCCCAGGCTCCTCGGCCTCCCTTCTCTGTTTATCTCAACTTAATCTTCCCCAACGAGCTGTTCCGTAGCCTGGAAGATGTTTAAATAAAACCCAGTTCGCCGGAAGTCGTGGCGGGGAACTGAACGCACTGGCTAAGCATAACTGATAGCAGGCATGTTGGGCTGTGAGAAGAAATCTACAAATTATTAATAGGAAATACAAAATGTGTGTTGCAGCACTTTGAAAATGTAAAACACATCTTAAGTGTTACGGAATTTACATTTTTCATAATTCTCATTATTTCTTCTGGTTTGCAACTTTGGGTTGTTTGGGTTCATGTCCACGCCTGGACAGTTAGAAAATATGGAATTTACCTTCCTGCTCGTGTCATCAATTATACTGCGGAATACATGAAAATCGGATTTTCCTTTTTTGTGCGTCTTTCTCTTGAATTGTGTAACTGTTAATAACTTTAATCCTTTTCTTATTTACATTTCAATTACTTCTAATGTTGTCAAAAGTACCCTGCAAACCTGAGACAGCAGTTTCTTTTTGAGGTTTCAGTGCAAAATATGATTGGCACCTTCAGAGCGCAAATCGTATTTATTTAAGCCTTTTCTATCTCTAGAAATTCGGATTGAGGGTCAAAAGAACCACTTTTGCTATCAAGCTTCTCCATTCCAAATAAAAAATTTAAAATATCACACCAATGTCAGGTCTTTTAGCAATATAAAGAAAGATTTATTTTTTGAAAGTAGCAAAACTTGTTTGAAAAAAATAGATATCTTTAAGTGAATTACTTTATAAATGTGACTGTCAAAGTCAGCTATTCTATGATCTACATTTTACAACATATTGTACAAAAGATACACATTGATAGGCTCTAATATTATCTATTTATATATTTATAATTACATATTGCACTTGGACCAGCAAGGCTCGCAGAGTCATTCATGGTAGAAGTTAATCAAGTTAAATAGATGGGAATCTTTGTTAAGTACAGTTGATTTCCTCTGGTTTGGAAACGAATCTCCTCGTCGCTGTAAAGTGTTCTCGAAGGGTGGGACAGGGAGAGGAGCGTTGCGAGGGGAAGCAGAGACAGAGAGCAGGGAGGACAGGGGTCGCCTTCCCGGGGCCGTTCCCCCCGGGAACGCGCTTTTCCTTTCCCAGACTCACACCTCCAAGGTCAGGACGCCGTGGTTCCACATAAGCGGCTTGCGGTCACCACTTCTTTCAGGTCACTCTCGGGTTTCCCGGCCACCATAAAGGGCCACGTCTGCAGGAGAGAAGAGGGTGGAGGAGGTAAGTGGCAGTGGAGGCGGGGTGGGGTAGGCTCGCAGCAGCACGCTGGGGGCTGGCAGCCTGCTGGAGAGACGTTATCTCTGCAGTTTACTAGGTGTCCTGGTGCGCCCCATGGCTGGATAAAGCAAAAAGCAGCATGGACGCCAAATCACGGCTCCGGGTGGTAAAGGGGTTCACACTAGGCTTGAACAGAAATCTTAGAGAGGAGACCCTTGGTAAACTCTTGCCTTGGAACAGCCCAGAGGCAGATGCCAGGGTGAGTTTAAGCCGAGAGGCCAAGAAGGACCTCGCGCCCACTGAGCACCGTGTCCGAGAACAGCCACTGTGGCCCGGCTACTGAGATTCTGGTCGGCCTTCCTGGCTGTCTTCCGTTCACCCCCATGTATTTCCCTAGTGTCAACTTTCGTTTCCTTCATCACAAACGCGGGGTTTGGCCACAGTTTCTAAATTAATTGCTAGCTCTTAAGGAAAAAAAAAATAATGTGAAGAAAAAATTATACACGCATATTTCATTTAAGATCGTCCTCTTATTGGGCTGAGCAAGCATAGCTCTCTCTTCCTTTTTCCATGATGTTTTATAACAAAGCACACTTAACTTTTTTATTCCAAAATGAAAGCAGCAGCGATTGTAAATGAAGGCAGTACTTTCATTTTAGTTCCACATTTTAAAAAGCTATTTATTCATCTAATTCGAAATATAAACTTCTAACTGGAAGGGAAAATATTTTTCACTTCAAAATGTGGTTTTGCCTTTCTCGCAATTCCTGAGGCCAATTCAGTGAGAAGACAATTTAAACCTTCAAACCTCTCACTAGTGCTAGTGATAAGACGACTTTTAAAGGGAAACCTCTCCTTATCATATATAAACAGAGGTGCTAGTAAGTTGTTTTTCTTTAGAGCCTAGAAGCTTTAAAATTAAGCCAAATAAAAAGAAATTAAAATATATTTCTTAAAGAATAAAATGCATTTGTGAAAAAATATTAACCTCAATGAGCATTACTTTATTTAAAAAATAAACAGGCTGAAAGGGCATTGCTTTAAAGATAAAAAACATTCTTAAACCTTGGATGAGAGTGACCTATTTTATATTTATTACACTAATCCTAGTGAAAATGCACTGATTATGTTGAGATTTGCTGTAAATTCTGGATTTAAAAATGTTAATCCACCTACTGGAGAAGTGTAGCATGTTTAAGTAATTGGGAATTTTTATGACAATTATGGGGGGCATGAATGTGTCCAACGCTAACGGTCCTAAATATATTTGGAACAGAAACAGAGTTGAGTGCTTTTATTTCCAAGAAATTGAGGGAAAAATCAAGTTCTACTTTTCAGCTAAAAGAAGAATAAAGGGATTCATAAAATGCCTTTTCGGGGCGCAACAGCTTGTCAATTTCCCTATCCCTCACCAGCCCGGATGGTGCTGGCGCAGATGCCAGCTCCAGACACTTGCAAAGTCCTAACTGGGCTGCCACGTCAAACACTCGCATAAATCACCCCGCTTCGGCGGCTTGAAGAGAGGGCAGAGAGCGAGGGCCGTGTGGGGATCTCCTGCAAAGGTCCCAGGAGGCGCTGGGCTGGTGGTGGCCGAGGCGCGCGCACACGCACACCGCAGGCAGGGCTGTGGTCGCGCTGGGCGAGGGCGCACGGAGCACCGCTGCAGCGCGCGAGCACTTACCAGGTTGACCGGGTGAATGTAACCGTTCTCGTACTTGTCGTTCGCCAGGATCTGCCTCAAGTGGGCGATGTAGCTGGACGCCAACCTGAGCGTGTCCAGCTTGGAGAGCTTGGTGTCCGGGGGCACCCAGGGCAGGGTGGTCTTGAGCCTGGAGAAGGCCTTGCTCAGCACCCGCATCCGGGCCCGCTCGCGCGCGTTGGCCGCGTTGCGCTGGACCTGCTTCCCCTCCTGGCTGACCCCGCTCAAGGGGCTCTTCTTAGTAGGCGCCTTCCTCCTCTTGCCCAGGCCGCCACGGCCCTTCTGGGGAGACCCGGTCTCACAGTTGGAGCCTTCTTCGGTGCTCTCGTTGGAAGTCACAAACTCCTTGTTCGAGTCCATTTTCAGGCCGTCGCAGTCCAGCATCTCCACCTCTTGAAGATCCTCCACATCGCTGAGAGAGCCGGTGGACATGTTTGGGGGAGAGGATGAGAGAGACAGAGGGAAGGGAGGGAGGAGAAAGAGGAGAGAGTAGAGAGGGAGGGAGAGAGCGAACCCCCGAAACCAATGGGCCCCCAAGCGTGGAGTGTGGAGCAGCCACCCGGTGCTGGGGATTGGAGCTAGGGGTCTGGTGGAGTCTCACACTCCTTTCCCCTTCGCAGAGTTGCGAGATGGAACCGCGAGGGCTTCTGCGGGAAGGAAGACGGCGCTCTGTTTCCCCACCCCGGAGTCGTGGCCTTAGAGGAGTGTGAGAGAGCGCTGAGGAATTTGGTGGACACTAGGAATTTATCTGGGGAATAGAGAGGCGGATCCTTGCAGCCCAGGGGAGGGGCCTGCTAGGCCCCAGCAACCTCTTAGACCCCTTTCATAATCGGAGGGAAACTCTCACGCACAGACCCTGATTTCCAACTTGTAATGTGAATCAATTCAACTGCAACACGCAAATACCAGACACCTTCCACTTGGGCCTGGCCAAAGAGGAGCAGGCTCCACCCACAGGGCCCAACTCCTAAGGCCAGCTTTCCCCCTTAAGAGGTCATAGCTGGCTATTCCTGAGAACTTTAGGAAAATGACCAGATCCTTTTGCTCTTTCTGGGCCTTCCACCCACAAATTTCACAAGCATCCCTCATTCCGCTGCCCCGCAAGAGTACACCAGTTAAGAAGACCCAGGCAGGGATCAGTTGTCCTCTGCCAACAGCCCCATAACACTGTGGATATCTCCCCACCTTAAGTGGGGGAAATTAAGAAAACAGGTGCTCTGTAGAATCTTTAGGGTGACAGCAGAGAAAAGTACCAAAAAAATCCATCTACACCTGGTCACTTTAAAGACATCAAAGAACTGCCTGTGTATGCACAAACATACTTGGCCATTGCACACCTACACACTGACAATTTAGTGGAAGTGGGGAGGAGGGATGAGATAGAGTAATAGGAGCATGCGGAGAGTACTTTGCCAGTTGATAATCTTCTCTTAATGCAATTAAAACTTACCCCTAAATTTCTTTCTAGAAATGCATTCAGCCTTGTCTTAAGAATCTTAGTTGCTCTCAGACACGGGACTTTGCCAGGGGATTCTTGTCACCTCCCTCCCCGGGCTGCCTTTGCTTTCTCCTTACTTTTGCTACCGGGGTTCCACATATGAAGCTGACATCACAAAACACTAGGCAGTAGTATTCCTTTGGGACAGCTTCTTTTCTATCCCTAACCCCAGCCTGGACCATCTCTCCTGGAGAATAAGGAAACCGGGAGAGTAAGGAGTAAAGCAGATGAAACCAAGAGACTGAATGAAATTGGTGAAATGAAATCAGAGAGAATAAAAGCGTGAATCTCTCTTCCTCCTTCTCCAGGTTTCTTGCAATTAGGCATTGCAGATGAGGGGCTCGAGCAAAGTGTAGGAGTGGCTTCTAAGCTTTTGGCCCAGAGTCTGCACCTCTCTCCTACGTTAAGATATCATATCTCTAATCCGGGGCTCAGCTGGGAATTCACTAACCTCCAACGTTTTGTTTTGTTAGCAGGGTCTTGTTTGTTTTCCCCCTATGCTGTAAACTAAACAGATTGTCAGCAAATCAGTCTTTATTAATGAATCAGTGAGACACCCCCCCCACTACCATAATATCTTTGCCCAGGATCCAAAATTTGTTAATCACCAGTGTAGAGATTTATGAGCTCTCTTATTTTCTGTTGTTTGTGCAGGTGGAGATTTAAATGACCATATCCACCACCAAGATTTATTGTGAGAGAGTGACTGATGTTATAAACCAGGAAAAGGACTCTTCCCACAGCAGGGATGACAGAAATATCAAGTTGAAGTTGCCTTTGTCTGCAGGCACAAATGACCCGGTATTACAACACAGAAAGTATAATAATTTAATCTGGGATCTGAGACAGCATTAAGAGAACACCCAGCAGGCCTGTTAAACATTTCCCCACTGATTTCCACACTAATTTTCTTTGGTTTGCCCTCCCTTGTCTCAGTCTTGGTAAGACATGAAAGTTAAAGTTATTTTTAGATTCAAAGAGTTATGTGAAAATGGGGATTGGCCAATACTTTGTGAAAAGTGTGTGTGCGTGTGTACATGTGTGTTTGTATAGCTACTGAGATATCCACAGATTATTTATTTGGGCTCTGGCACAGGATAATAATTTGAATCAGAACTATGGCCTTATCACATACCAGGGTATTAAGCTGTAAAGATTTTGCTTCTTGGGACACTCTTTTATTGGGGGAGGGAGAAGATCTGTTTTTCTGCCACACCTTAGCTGGTAGGCTGCTCAGGCTTTTGGGGGGATAGTATCAATCATAGTAATATGTACCACTGAATAGGCTTCTGCTATTTTTGTCAAAGTTAAGGATAGCAATTTCTGGAAGGGAACAAAACTAACTTACTGCCACAAACTGGCTTTTGTGCCTGGCAATTATTATTATTATTCTGTAGATGGTAAAGAATCAAGTCTACTTATCCTGCAGTGATGTATTTAGGCTGGGAAGGGCTAGTGAAGTTCAATAATGAACTTTGGGGTGATTGTAAAAACTCTCTAATGATGGCTGCCAGTTTGGGAGCAAGATGAGAAGGCTGTTATTTAAGTATCTTGATGTGAAGTCTTGATGAAAGTAGATTAGTACGAACAATATTTTTTTTCTCTTGACATTTTGTGCCTATCCCTGCTAATAAACACTTAGGAACAAATGGGTGGGGAAGTGACTTACTGTTGGATTCTACTGAGAAAATCAGCTAGGCTGTAACTTAAGCTGTTCTAAATTCTCCCAAATTTATATACTATATTTTGTGAGGAGAGAAGCAATTTTGAGAAGCTGTATTAACTCTTTCAGTAACAGGAGAAATACTTTGAACATCACTAAATAGAAAACTAGTGGCAGAAAAGCATGAAATAGTTATTAAAATTTTTACCTTATTTTTAAGAGAGAGTTTGTACCCCAGAGACATCTGGTCAATTTGCTGCACACTTCTAACAATTTGTTTTGCAAGAAAGGCTATCTTTGAAAGATTTTAGTGCTAAGGAAAATTTATCTCCAGAAGTTGTAAAATAAAGATTAGGCATGGAATGTATCCTTGAACTTAAATCCTGGTTTATCAACTGATAAATTTTCAGGAAGTTCAAATTTGATTCAATTGCATTTGGATGGAATAATTTGATTCCTTTTTTATGGGAAGGAAAACCTCATAGGCTTCTTTTGAAATGATTTCATATGCCATCATATTTTCTTCCCTGATGTAGGGGGAATGTATCTCTAAATTCAAATTGTAATCCTTTTCTAATACACCCTATTTTTTGTCCAGAACCCACACAGGCTGGCAAATTGGTGAAACTGCTAATTCTCTCTTTTCCCTTCATTTCTAATTAACACCATCAGGAGTGTTATTCTCTTTATTTGATAGTAACCACCCCCCACTTCAACAATGTGCTGACCTAGGCAAATTGGTGCCGCCTTCGCCATTCAACATCATTGTCACTGTATCCTTTTGCTACTGATTGCTTTGCACCTTCTGCTAACAAGTCCACTGAAACCTGATTCTATTTTATTAAATGGTGACCTTAGCATTATCATCCCTTGTTGAAATTGTAATGGTGCTGGCCTGTCATATTATGAGAGCTGAAGTGAATATAGCCTAAGTGAGTGGGATTGGTGGCTGTCTAAGGAGGTCAATAACAGTGATGCAGGGTGTTGATGTTATCTTTACCTGGCATCATTTATGATCAGTAGTCACCTACCCTCCCTGCCCTTTCACATTTCATTCAGTGAATTGTAGATCTAATGCCACAGCACTATGATTTAAAGCTGGCAAACAAAAACAATAAAACCCAAAGGAAGACTCATTGTGGTTTTTAGACCCATGAGATAATCTGGCATCCCGTGTGTTGCATACTGTGACTTTGAAAGCAGCCAGGCCTGTGCACATGGAGGAGAGAGTTTACCTTAAGAAGCAAATTGGCCGAAGGAAACTCAGGCAGATAGTGAGAGGTAAAAACTTTATAGACCCAGTTTAATGGCCTCCTAAGTCTTTTAATATTAGAATAATTTTATTAGACTCACTCAATATTAGGAAAGAAGGAAGGAAAAACTGAACACCTCTCTAGTCAGGCACACATGAGGTTCTTTGCCTCCATTCTGTCATTTTATATAGAATCTTTCTGTTGATACTACAGAAAGAACTGCCAGGAAATCTTAATAGCAATGTATGCCAGAGACTTTCTACCCACAACAATGAAGTTTTTGAAAAACTTGCTTGAGTAATGACTTTCTGTATCTTAATGGAAAGCCTGAGACCAAGTTTTCCTTAAAAGAATAAATATTGTGGATTATATGAAAGATACCTATAAAGCATGTATGATAAATATGGTTTATTGATGGCTATAAAACAGATAGAGGCCAACTGTCAGACTCCTTCCTGTCATGTGAGGAGAAGATGAGCATTAGAATCAAAGCCTCTTCTTGGAGATTAACTCCTTGTGATTACGTCCTCATGGTTTTATGTGTTAAGGAGCCCAGAATCATGGAGTTTAGATCCCAGGACCAACAGGAAAATCCTGAGAGTGTAACCTCTGACCTTAGTGAGAGTGTGACCTTTGACCTTAGAAATATGGATTATTTCCAGGTGATGTAGTATTTTTAAAATAGAGCTGCCCTAACTGGATGGGGCTGAGAACCAAGGAGGCTCAAGGTGGTCAGGAATTTTGTTCAGGTTCACATATGTCATCAGTAATAATATTGCCTCGTGAACTTGTGTCCTGATTTGCACTGTAATACTCCTTCCACTAAGCCAGATTTCTTTGAATTGTTTTTCCTATTTGAATAATAATATGCATGAAAAAACTTATATTTTTGGTAGTCCATTCAGTAGCAATTGCATCCTAAATTACACAAAATGAGATAGGTTTGTGGTAGGGGGTTTAAGTAATTTAAATTCCAGAATGACCCTGTTAAAATAAAATCTCATCTCTACCATGGGGGCTTAATAGCACCCAAAGGACACCCCTTCCATAAGCACATCCTCAAATCTGTCCTCTTCTCTGTATCTCCTCTGCTAATCTCTGGTCCAAGTGATCAAAATTCTCTACTTAAATAACTATAAAAGTCTCCTAAAGGATCTTTTTGTTTCCATTCTTGTCCTTCTAAAATCCATTTCCAACAGAGTAGTCCAAGTTATCCACCTGTTTAAAGTCCCTCAGAGCTTCCCAGCTCCCCATTGTGTTTAATATAAAATCCAAATTTCTTACTAGGGCTTGCATGACTCTTAACTTTGCTTACTACCCTTCAACATGTTTGTGTCCCTCAAGGACACTCTATCAGTGTCCACCCCATGACCCTTGTCCTTGTCAGTGTCCACCCCATGACCCTTGTCCCTGCTCTTTTTCCTGTTTGGATGATCCCCTCTGGCTCTCTGCATAGCTGGTTCTTTGTTTCTTAGGTCTAAGCTCAAGTGTCACCTTCCATGTAAGAACTTCCCTGAGTATCCCCTTAAGAATATTTCCAGCCCATCATCGTATTTTATTTATTAACAGTAAGTAATAGTAGCCAACATTTGCTAAGCATTTACCACAAACCAGACACTGTTGCATGCACTTTCCAGATTAACTCATTTTATTCTAATAACAGTCTTATATGATATAGGAAACTTGCAGATGAGAAAACAGACATAGAAATTAAGAAACATGCTTCATTCACAAAGTGTGTGTTCTCTTGTCTACTGCTGTGTAATAGCCCAAATTGCTGATGTAAGCTATTACTACCTGTCTTGGTTCTGTAGGTTGACTGGACTCTCCTGGATGGTTCTTACGACAGGTGTCTCGTGTTGTTGCAGCCAGACGGCAGCTGGAGCCGGAGTCCTCTGAGAGCTTGATTAGGCTGTACATCAAAGGTGACTTCTTCATTACCAGACCCATGGTCTTAGTGAGATGGCTAGGACAGCTAGGTTCTGGTCAGGCATCTCTTTCCATACAGCCTCTGCACATGGCTTCCTCAGCCTGGCAGAATCAAGTGGCTGAGCTTCTTACATGGTAGCTGGCCTCCTCCCAAGTGAGCGTTGTATAAGACCCAGGTGGAGGCTGAAACTCTTCTTATGACCTAGCCTCGGAAGACACATACCACTTGTGCCTCATTCTGCTGGTCAAAAGCAAGTAATGGGGCCCACCCAGATTCAAAGAGAGGGACCTGTATAACAGCATGAATACCAGGAGGTATGGTTTAGTGGGGCTGTGGTGGTGGGGTCGTCCTTGGAGGCTGGTTACCACAATGAATAAATGGCAGAGTCAAGATTTAAACATAGACAACGAGACTCTAGAGCCCTCACTTTAAACTACTAATATGTTTGGAAATTATTTTGTTTAATCATGTTTACTTTGTTACAGTCTCTTGCTCCTGCATCCCATCTCCCCTTGCTCCCCCTTCACTATAGTGAAAGCTTCCGGAGTGCTGGGACTTTGTGTGCTGTGCTCTGTGGCATGCTCAGAACCTAGAGCTGGGCAGATACATCATATACACTTAACAAACAGTTGGTGAACCAGTGAGTGGATGTTCTACACCATAGGGTATGGAAGTTACACTATAAACTGTAAGATATGTGTGTTCTTTAGAGTATGAACACAACTCCAAAATACAGTGGGTCAGACAAGAGCCACTTATCAATGCAGAGCTAGGCAGTTGGTCCAGGGTGGATGGGTGACTTGGCTCCACAAAGACACGCAGAGACTTGGGTTCCTTCTCTTGTTACTCTGCCATCCTGTGGGAGGGCAGCGGAATCCTTCCACATACAAAGGTGAAGTCAGTTTACCCCTACCTGCCCTCAGGAAGGATGAAAAAGAGGGTGGAGAGCAAGCAGATTCCTTGCCCCAGTACAGTGACATTGGAGATTAGGGCTTTGACAAAGGAATTTTCTTGGGGTGATGAGGGGGACACAAATCAGTCCATAGCATTTATCTTTGGAAATTATAACTGAAAAGGTGGTTTTTCTTAAGTATTATTTCTAATTTCCAAACTATTCAGGAGTAAGAGAAAATATGCTTAAGACTCTTCTGTCCTTTGAGGGTTTGCCATGTACCAATGTTATTATACCAATAGCAATGACAACAATAAGAACAACAAACTTTAGGTTTGTTTGTCTTGGTTTTCTATTTTGAGGAATCATTAAGACGGAGCGCTTTAAATCCAGATTCATGGTCTATGACGAGGAGGGTCATCTGATACTCATTCCTAAACTTTGCAAAGGGCAGTTCTCCTAGAGAAAGGAGGACCATTCTTCAGTTAGAAGCTCTAAATCAATTCTAAAGAAGCCATTAGTAGAAGAATTTAGGAATTCTTCATCCAGTGCCTTTGAGTATGCCACACAGCTCCCACACAGAAATAGACATGGGTTAGATCAATTCAGTAATAAAATTTACCACATGGTTTAGGGGATTACTCTATAGACAAAACAAAGAGTTGATTGACTGTGCTGGGGTATTTTTAACTGGTCACTTTGACATATTTTAGATAAAGCCAGTATTATTTGTGCTAGAATGTTAGATACTAAACTTCCTCTCCTATGAATAAATAAATTCTTTTTTCTTTTAACCCTAATGGAAAACTGGCCACAGTGAGACAATCTGCCTAGGAGGGATAGAGTATATAACATTTTCAAATGAATTTGGGCAGAAGAGTGAATAAATGTTAGATGGAAAATGTAATGCTCATATCTTATTAAATTATATAACATGAATAGAATTATAATAATTCTTGAATATAATGAGTAGAATTATAATTCTTAATAGAATTATGATTTTGTTCTCATAAGTTGTTGCAAGATAGCAGAACACTTTTGGTCTATGAACCAAGTGACTGAGTCCAACTTCTGCTTACACAATTAACTAGTTGTGTGAACTTGGGCAAGTCCCTTAACTTTGCTGGGTCTCAGCATCCTATTCAATGTGATGAGAGGAGGGATGGGTCATCTAGTGCTTGTGATGTATGTAATGTGATGATAATATATGTAATGTGACTTACCTTAATGTTTAACATATAGCAAAATTTTATTTATATATAAAAATTGTTTGTAATGGTGGTGGTTGCTGTGATTCTTATCTCTAAGGCCCTTTTTGACAGTAGCATTTTATTGTTTTGTTTTCATTTTCACTTTGGACTAGGGGTAGGATTGTAAAGAATAAAAGACTTCCAACAACAAAAACAAACACCTTCTCTAAAAACCAAGCCCTAAAAAAGTGTGTGTGTCAGGCAGAGAGGAGCAATTTCAGTAAAATCTAGAATTCTATTTTGGATAGAAAGCAGCTCATTGTTTCAGTCACAACATTAAAAATCTTGTCAGTATTAAACTGTAACTACTTAAGTTTTTCCCTTCACTTTCTGGTGGTTAAAATAGTTCTTCATTAAAAATCATTCCCCCACACCCCCAAATTAAATTAATGAAGTCTGTGGAATAAAGATGTAGCGTATTTTGTAAGGGTCCCACAGTAGGTCATTTATATCATCAAGCATTTGACCCTAGAGTTAAAAAAAATTACAAGTTTCTTTACTGTGCAAGTCGCTACATTTAAAATATATTACCAAAGATTGCAACTATTTTTATTTTGGATGTTTATCTTAAAATTGATGTTGGGTTAGCATTTCTTTTGAATGTCTGTGTTTTTAAAGTGTTGGAATTCTATTAATGATTTGCTGAGATATGGATCCATTCTAAATAATTGCTTGTGTTTCTTAGAAAAGAAAATTGACTATTTACAACGAACATGATCTGCTGCCTATTCTTTGATTTTGTGTTAACAACTTTTAAAATTAGAGCTCAGTTATGAAAACAAAACAAAGAACACCTTTTTCTAGCCAACTAACCAGGAACCAAAAGTCACATCCTAGAATCCTGGCCTCCAATATCATTCTTGTAGAGAAAGGCCAGTACCTTAAATAACTTAGGTCTTTTGTATTTGTGATTGACAAATGGATTCAGAACCTGAGACTTATATTAGTTTCCTAGGGCTTCTGTAACAAATTACCACAAAACGGGGTGGCTTAAAACAACAGAAATAAATTTTCTCACGGTTCTGGAGTCCAGAAGTTCAAAATCAAGGTGTGCACAGGGCCATCCCCCCTCTGAAGACCCTGGGGAAGTATCCTCCCTTGCCTCTTCAGCTTCTGGTGTCCCCAGGTATCCCTGGCTGTGATCACATTACTTCAGTCTCTATCTTCATTTTCTTAGGACATTCTCTGTCCTTCCCTGTCTTTTGTAACCAGACTCTCATTAGATTTAGGCCACACCTGAATCCAGTATGATCTTGTTTTTATTCTTCTCTTAATTATATCTGCAAAGATCCTATGTCCAGACAAGGTCACATTCTGGGGTTCTGGGTGGACATGAATTTTGCAGGGATATTATTTGACCCACTACACAACTCCATTTTTTGCTTTGTGACTTATACTATCTATGACTATAACCAAAAATCTCAAGTTGGGTCTTCATGGAGTGAGAGAATCAAAGTGGGTAATTAGAATATATTTAGTAATTTGCATCATGAAGAAATTTAGACTTACTTTGGATCTTTATATGTATGGAAAATGGAGCCAGTCTTTACTTCTGGTGGTGGGGCAAGTAGGTGGGGGGCTTCAATCAATCAAGAGATCACCTTTCACACAAAAATGTTTCTAAAAGAGATGCTGTTAAATTAAGGTTTTACAGTTTTAGAACAGACTGGAAAATAATCATACGTCTTGAATAATATATTTACATGTGATTTCACATTAAATGGAGGCAGGTAGTAGAATCATGAAGTCTCTGTTTTAGTGTTGCTCAAGTTTTAATAGCTTCTAGTTTAGTGTTTATAATTTTCATGTATGTATTTATATTCATATACATTTCAAGTCTTGCAAAATATCTTAAAAAATCATCTATGAACTGAAACAATTATTTCACATATTATTCATTATTTTGCCATTAAGGAGAGTACTTGCATCCATCATTTTCCCATGAGTACCTAAGCAAAATCTGGGGGAAGGGCCAAAACCACAATGTAAATGATATTTATAATGATATCAGGGTTACTAGAGGACAAAGTTTTCATTAAATGCACATGCTCCAAAATTGGGAAAGGCCTTGAGACCTATATCTTTTGCTCATCATTCTGTGCTAAAACACAAGAAGGGGTTGGTGTAAGGGGGACAGAGCAGTCTGAGAGGAGACTGGGTGTTCTGCCATCCTTTATTCTTCCCTCCTGCTCATGTCTATCTAACTGTCTATCCTAACACAACCAGTGAAAATTTATTCTGGACCACGCAAGCATCTGTATTGTTCGGTCGTTTGGGGGAAGCTGGAGCTAGTAAGGACCTGGGTCTACTCCAGTCAGCTGCCCTGCCCTGCTCAAGTGCCCTTCTGTCCCCATCTCTGCTTACTCAATCAGTTTGCAACTCAGAGGGGACAGCTAATTCTGAATTTCTTTTATTTTTCATGATGTAGCAAAACTTTGGAGTACACAATATTTTCTTCTTAACATTGACAAATACAAATTAAGAGAAGTAAATAACTATTCTTTATTAAGAGCCATTATTGTAAAACTGAAAAATAAGTAGATCAAGTAGTCACAAGCACAGTTACAAACGAAAGAAGGGTGTATTTGAGACAAGGATTCCATTGTTAAAATACAAATTCGTAAAACATTAAGGGTCTTCTGAAAGTAAGAGACCAGATATTTACTTATAAACATGGCATTTATGATAATCTGCTAAAATTATTATCTAATACAATGATTTTGACTAGATTCTAGTTTCAGTGTCCTGTGGGACTGATTTCTACAATGTTAACATGGAAAAGAGGTATATTTCTATTTTTTCCTTGCAGGGTATTGTTAGGACAAAGGCCTTTTTGTTTGCAATGCAGGCTTGTAGCACAATGAAATACTTTAAGTGGCGCAGGTAGAAATGGGACCATCTCATAGTAAGCTGTCTGGCTTCTCTGAATTTACTTTGAATGCATTGCACTCTTTTGGAAAATAAAATTTCAGCATATGACCTTCATGGGTTGAAGATAGGATAAGGATAACATGTAAGCCCTTTTCTCCTACAGTTCTCTCTTTATTATGGGGTCTTTGGTGAGATATGAAAACTGGCTTAGATTTTGAGCAGTAACTTATACTAACAGAAATACACAGGACTGGTGGGAAAAAATGCTAAAAAATGACCTTCCTGAGAAATTCTTTAGGTGCACTACCATCACTGAATTATTTAGTGGTGTTTGATTCAGATGTGTTCTTATTTTAAAGAAAACATAGACATATAAAACAACTCATGTTTTACTAGGCTTTCATTTTTTATGTTGGAAGTGTTATTGACACATACCATATGAAACTAGTTAAAAGAGTAATATTCTCTCAAAGCCTCTGTAGATAGTTCACCTATAAAAATGACATATAGGAATAAGACATTCTTTCTCACACCTTAGAATACTAATGAATTTTCAAATCAAGTGATTGCTGTCTATTAAAAAAATATTCAGAGTGCCATCGAAACTCAGACCCATTGAGAAACCAAATATCTGGAACGATATTCTTTTTTTTCCCCATAACATAAAATAAAAATGTAGTGCAAGCTAGGCTGATGGCTATTTGTAAGATGGCAGTATAGTCTATCATCTTACAATTTTATCTACAGGGAAAATACTGGGAATGATAATATCTTTTTTTGACTGTTCGTTTCTGGAATGTTAACATCTACACTAACACATTCACTTTCATTGTTTGTATATATGCCAAACCATTAGGGGAACTTTCATTAGTAGGACTATACCCCATCCCCAATTTTTCCTCCTGAAATACAAAGAAAACAGACAAAACTGGTATTTTGAGAAAGAACTTAAATCATCTAAACAATTGCCTTCCTTTTCTCCTCCACAAGCACAACTATAAATTAAAAATATATTTTATTACATTTTAGCTTCATTTCCTTATATTTTAGCTTCAGGTCTGATCTGTATTGAGGTAAAAATGCTGTTCTTTTCAAAATTATATCTGAAAGAGTGGGACCAACTTGGGCAAATCATCCTTTCATTCCTGGCTCTCTGTGGTTAGTTTCCTCTGAAGGCATGTTTGGTGTACAATGTTCTATTCTACTTCAGTTCACAACTACTCATCACAAACCAAACTCAGCTGAGTGTTGCAAACCTGTGGAAGCAAAAACTTAAATACCTCTGGCAGAGGGAAAGAGGGTTTTAAAAAGACTAGGCAATGCATAAGTCATAATGAGGGCTGTGAGTAACTCAATAGTGTAAGTAGCTATTGACCTGTCCACTGAGTTACTGAAACCTCTCCCGGAGCTCCAGGAAGGAAAATAAAGTGTTAGTAGAAGTTTCCTGTAATCCTTCCTCATCATGATATAGGATCCCTTGGGGAGTTTGCTGCTGTTTTAGGATATTTCTACTTCTATGTGCAGTGGTGGTTCTTTCCAGTGTCATATTCTAGGCTCCTTAGTGAGTAATCTCCTTCTTCCTCACCCAGATGCCGCCTTCATGAGCAGGGTTTCCTGAGTTGATGTATCTCTCCCATTTAAGTTTTACTTTAAAATGGGCACATAACACACTGTCCATGAAAATGTTAAAATTTAGCAAGCTGACCTGTTTCTTCAAAAGCCCAAACAACTTCAGTAAGTGAAATCAAAAAACATTAAGCAAGTGAGATCAAAAAGCAATACCAAAAATAATCAGATTTAGGATTTTAGAGACATTATGACAGGATAATTTTTTTTAGCAGCTCTATTGAAGTATAAACTCATAAACCAGACAATTCCCCCTTATAACCCAATGATTTTAGTAAATGTGCAGAGTTACAGCCATCACTACAATACAATTATAACCATAAAGTTCTTTTTTTGCCCATTTGCAGCTAATCCTCATTCTGCCCCCAGCCCCAGGCAATCATTGATCTGCATTCTGCATCTATAAATTTGCCTTTCCTAAACACATTATATAAATTATATAAATCATAAAATATGTCATGTCTTGCAACTTTCTTCTTTCATTTGGCATAATGTTTTTGAGGCTCACCCATATTATAGCACATATTACCCTTTTCTTCTTTTTAATTGGTGAATAATCATTTTAATTTTTTAACCAAGTATTTGGCATAGTATGTAAACACAGACCCAATAAGGCCAGAACTTTGACTGTAATATTAGCAATTATGTGTTAAGTGTTTTAAAGAGAAACAGCAAACTAAGTACTCTCCCTTCACTTTTGAAAGCCATAATGAAGTTTGATGACTAGTTCCTCGTAATTTCTACTTAGGGTTCTTATGTAATTTGTTCTGGGAAGGCTGTAATAGAGTTAGCAGCTTTTTCTTTACATCAATAACTTCTAAGAGAGAAACTATATTCCTACCATGACCTTTTTATACAGACACTAGCTGGGATATATTCTTCCCCGCCCTAGTCCTCCAGATTACCTTAGGCATGAAGAAAAAGGAAAAAAGTGAATAGCAATACAAGATAGGAATCAAAGGCTTAATATTATATTGAAAAATTATATGAATAGACTCAACAGTACTCTTACGGTTGAATCACAGGAACATAATGAATGAAAGATCAAGTCTACATACACTATGATTGCTTAGGGATACATAAACACATGATGAAACTATATAGAAATACAAGGGAATGTTGAATGCAAAATTCAGAATAGAGATTTTCTCTAGGAGTAGTAAAGGGATGTAACCAAAGGAGCACAAAAACAGGTTCACTGGTGTTGGCAATGTTCTAGTTTTTATGTTGAATGGTGATTCTAGGTTGTTTGTCTTAGTCCTGTTGGGCGTATAACATAATACCACAGACTGGGTGGTTTATAAACAACAGAAATGTATTTCTTAAAGTTCTGGAGGTTGCTAAATCCAGGTCCAAGATGCTGGCAGATTCCACATCTGAAGGCCCGCTTCCTTGTTCTGTTTTTTCATCGTGTCCTCACATACTTAATGGAGCCAAGACCCTTTGTAAGGCCCTTATTATAAGGCCACTATGAGGATTTTGCCCTCATGAGCTAATCACCTCCCAAAGACCTCACCTCTAAATACCATCACATGAGATTAGCTTTCAACATATGAATCTGGAGGGTAAACAAGCATTCAGTCTATAGCACTACTTTTTATTATTAGGTTTCATAGCTTACATATGCATTGCATACATGTCTTTTGTGTGGATCAGATATCATATACCATCATAAGATATAAACCATGAAACAAGTCTGATGCAACCCATAAATTTTACAAAGTCATTAACTTATTTGTCTTCTCAAATGATTTATAAATAGATTTATATTTTTCATAAAACCATTCTTTGATAGTATTGAATATTTCAAATGATAACATACAAAGGAAAATCTAAACACTTGCCATATGACTTCACTTATATATGGAATCTAAAAAAACAAAACTGAAATAGACTCATAAACAGAGAACATACTGGTGGGTACCATAGGGGAGGGGGATAGGAGAGTTGGTGAAATAGTCAAAAACCAACCAACCAAACAAGAGAAAATCTCCTGTCCACCCTCCAGCAGTATGCCAGGAAGAACTACCTGTTGAAAGTGATAACTTTAGTGAGGCCAAGTTTTTACTGACTGAGAATCTTTGGGGTTCACTGCCTTTGGGATTGACTATCCAGTTCTCTTTCTCATTCACCTTTTAGGACTTTTCACTACTCATTAAGCATTTCCAGAGGAGGGAAAGGAAAGGAGAGAAGGTGAAATTCAAAACACCCAATGTTATTTCAGTATTGGTTAGCAAGCTGTGTTGGTAAGAGCTCAAGGACAGACTCTGAAATTAATGACCATACTAAATTTTTTTTATTGTTGTTATCTGTGAAATTCACTGTAAGATGTTCTCTTACATTATTTATATAGAATCCTAAATAAAAATAGTTCTTTGGTATGCTGATCTCATCAAGTAACATAAAACCCAAAGGGGAATTTATTGGCTCTTCAGGGTGAAAAGTCCAAGGGTATATCTTAGTTGGTTCAGCACATCAAGGTTTAGTGCTTAAACATCATTAGAATTCAGCCCACATTTTTTCCCTCTGCCTTCTGCTGGGTTATCTTCTGTATCAGGCTCCAGATGGAATCAGAATTGCTGTCTGGAGGTCTAGACATAACTCCTGCCATGTATAACCTCCTGTGTATACAGGCTCTTCTCCTACATGCCAGCAAAAGGGCTCATGGCAACTCAGTGTCTGAATACCACACAAACTTACCCCTGACAAAGTCTGTGGTTACCTTTTCTTTTTGATCTTCTAGATAAAACTCTTGAGTAGATCGTATCTGTGAGCCCACTTTTACTTCTTCTTATCCTTGTAATCAAGATTCTTTCCTTGACAGTATTTTGATCTTTTAAGGCCACCATCAAATTTCTAATGATAAAAGCAGTGGCCTTTCCTTTGGTTTTCATCCTTTTTGGTTTCTTTGTATAGTACAACATGGGTTAGTGAATATTTTAAGCCAACTGTTGAAACCTACCACTAAGAAAAAAAAATTCCTTTAAAAATACTATTGCTTACTAAAAATGTTCCTAGTCACTCAAGAGCTCTGATGGAGATGTGCAGTGAGATTCATGTGGTTTCATGCCTGCTCACACAACATCCATTCTACGTCTAGGATCAAGGAGTCATTTCAGTTCCAGTATTTTTAAGCCAATTCAAGTATTTTCTTTGTTTTTGAAAGTTTAAAATCTGTTTATTGCTTACAAACTGCAGTCTGGGTCCTTCTCTCTTTCCTGCTCCAGCAGAAGCAATTTTCAAGTATTTTTAAGAAATACATTTTGTAAGGCTACAGTTGCCATAGAGAGTGATTCCTCTCATGGATCTGGGCAACATAAATTGAAACCTTCTGCAAAGGATTCACCATTCTAGATGCCATTAAGAACATTTGTGATGCATGGGAAAAGGTCAAATATCAATATTACCAGGAGTTTGGAAGAAGTTGATTCCAACCCTCATGGATGACTTTGAGGGATTTAAGACTTGAGTGGGAGAAATAACTGCAGGTGTAGAACTAGCATGAGAATTGGAAGTAGAGCCTGAAGATGTGACTGAATTGCTGCAATCTCATGAAAAAACTTGAATGCATGAGGAGTTGCTTCTTCAGGGTGAGCAAAGGAAGTGGTTTCTTGAGATAGAATCTACTCCAGGTGAATATGCTATGAAAATTGTTGAAATGACAACAAAAACTCCAGGTGAATATGCCATGAAAATTGTTGAAATGACAACAAAGGATAGAATATTCCATAAACTTAGCTGATAAAGCAGTGGCAGGGTTTGAGAAGATTGAGTTCAATTTTGAAAGAAGTTCTACTGTGGGTAAAATGCTATCAAACAGCATTGCATGCAGCAGAGAAATCATTCATTAAAGGAAGATACAATTAATGTGGCAAACTTCTGTTGTCTTATTTTAAGAAATTACCACAGCCATCCCCATCTTTAGCAACCACCACCCTGTTCAGTCAGTAGCCATCAACATCCAGTCAAGACCCTCTACCAGCAAAAAAGATTATGATTCACTGAAAGCTCAGATGAAAGCATTTTTTAGCAACAGAGAATTTTTAAATGAAGGTTTGTACATTTTTTAGACATCATGCTATTGTATATTTACTAGACTACAGTATAGTGTAAACATAACTTTTATATGCACTTGAAAGCCAAAAGTAAATTTGACTTGCTTTATTATGGAATGGAACTTGCAGTATTTCTGAAGTATGCCGTATATAGATATATGCATGAATATACATATTATGCAATGTTTATTTTCCTCTTACATATTTGGGATCATACCTTGTTTTTACACACACACACACACACATACACATGCATGCACACATGATTTATTTGTAAATTTCACAATATAACTAGGAAATATTTCCATGGTAGCAAGCATAGATCTGCCTTATTCCAATAGTTGTGTAATATTGGTATCAGCATAATTATGAACCACAATTTAGTCACTTGCTGATTGATGGACATTTAAGTTATTAACGTTTTTGTGGTCATTCAAACAATACTACATCACATTTTCTGCCCAAGGTTGTGTTACTGGTTTTCTCATTTATTTCTTTTATATTTAATGATCATACCCATTTTCAAGTCTTTAATTAACATTTCTATACATGTGGTTCTCCAATTAGGTCTTTATATTTAATTCCTACAGACTAGGGATGAATTTTCATATGCCTCCTGGTCATTCCCAAAATGAGTATGTCTCAAAGGCAGCATGTCCAAAACTAAGCTCTTTACTTTCTCCTTCAAACCAATTTCTCTGTGTCAACACTGGTTATTGATGAGAAGGAAGCCTTTGTTGTTGATGACAAGGAAGAATTGGGATTATGATGGACCAGACTTTTCACAGAGACTGCCAGCCTAATCAAGCCAGTCTGGGCCCAAGTTAAACAAGAGGATGAAAACAAGGTTTTATAATGATGAAAAAGCAAAATCTTTAAAAATAAAATCCTTGGAGGGGCGGAAGATGGCGGCGTGAGTAGAGCAGCGGAAATCTCCTCCCAAAACCACATGTATCTATGAAAATATAACAAAGACAACCCTTCCTAGAATAAAGACCAGAGGACACAGGACAATATCCAGACCACATCCGCACCTGAGAGAACCCAGCGCCTCGCGAAGGGGGTGAGATACAAGCCCCGGCCCCGCGGGAGCCGAGCGCCCCTCCCCCCAGCTCCCGGCGGGAGAAGAGCAGGCAGAGCGGGAGGGAGACGGAGCCCAGGGCTGCCGAACACCCAGCCCCAGCCATCCGGGCCAGAGTGCAGGGCCCTCGATACTGGGAAAACAGGGCAGCAAGAACAGTGAGCAGGCACTGGAGGCTGGGCGACAGAGGACATAAGAAAAGCGCGCGACCATTTTTTTTTTTTTGCTTTTTTGCTGCTTTGTTTTGGCGAGCGCTTTTTGGAAGTCTTAAAGGGACAGGGACCCCAAGACTAGGGAAACAGGGCAGAAAGACCGGTGAGCAGAGGCCTGAGGCTGGCACCGGAGAATAAAGAAAAACGAACGACCACCTTTTTTTTTTTAATTAAAAATTTTTTTTTTTTTAATTAAAAAAATTTTTTTTCTTGTTTTTTTTTGTGGTCGTTGTTTTGTTTTGGCGGGTGCTTTTTGGCAGTCTTAAAGGGGCAGGGTGGGTCACTTAATCCAGAGGTAGGGAATCCGGGATCTCTGGGCACCCTAACCCCTGGGCTGCAGGGAGCAGGGAGGCCCCTTACGGAGATAAATAGCCTCCCAGCAGCTCCTGCTCCAACGCGACTCCACCATTTTGGAGTAGCTGCCCGAGCCAGGCCACGCCCACAGCAACAGCGGAGATTAACTCCATAGCAGCCGGGCAGGAAGCAGAAACCCTGTCTGCGCGCAGCTGCGCAGCACAAGCCACTAGAGGCCGCTGTTCTCCCAGGAGAGGAGGGCCACAAACCAACAAGAAAGGAAGTCCTTCCAGCCGTCACTCATCCCAGTTCTGCAGACTATTCCTGTCACCATGAAAAGGCAAAGCTACAGGCAGACAAAGATCACAGAGACAACACCAGAGAAGGAGACAGACCTAACCAGTCTTCCTGACAAAGAATTCAAAATAAGAATCATAAACATGCTGACAGAGATGCAGAGAAATACGCAAGAAAAATGGGATGAAGTCCGGAAAGAGATCACAGATGCCAGAAAGGAGATCGCAGAAATGAAACAAACTCTGGAAGGGATTATAAGCAGAATGGATAGAATGCAAGAGGCCATTGATGGAATTGAAATCAGAGAACAGGAACGCATAGAAGCTGACATAGAGAGAGACAAAAGGATCTCCAGGAATGAAACAATATTAAGAGAACTGTGTGACCAATCTAAAAGGAACAATATCCGTATTATAGGGGTCCCAGAAGAAGAAGAGAGAGGAAAAGAGATGGAAAGTATCTTAGAAGAAATAATTGCTGAAAACTTCCCCACACTGGGGGAGGAAGTAATCAAACAGACCACGGAAATACACAGAACCCCCAACAGAAAGGATCCAAGAAGGGCAACACCAAGACACATAATAATTAAAATGGCAAAGATCAAGGACAAGGAAAGAGTGTTAAAGGCAGCTAGAGAGAAAAAGGTCACCTATAAAGGGAAACCCATCAGGCTAACGTCAGATTTCTCAACAGAAACCCTACAGGTCAGAAGAGAATGGCATGATATATTTAATACAATGAAACAGAAGGGCCTTGAACCAAGGATACTGTATCCAGCACGACTATCATTCAAATATGACGGTGGGATTAAACAATTCCCAGACAAACAAAAGCTGAGGGAATTTGCTTTCCACAAACCACCTCTACAGAACATCTTACAGGGACTGCTCTAGATGGGAGCACTCCTAGAAGGAGCACAGCACAAAACACCCAACATATGAAGAATCGAGGAGGAGGAACAAGAAGGGAGAGAAGAAAAGAATCTCCAGACAGTGTATATAACAGCTCAATAAGCGAGCTAAGTTAGGCAGTAAGATACTAAAGAGGCTAACCTTGAACCTTTGGTAACCACGAATTTAAAGCCTGCAATGGCAATAAGTACATATCTTTCAATAGTCACCCTAAATGTTAATGGGTTGAATGCACCAATCAAAAGACACAGAGTAACAGAATGGATAAAAAAGCAAGACCCATCTATATGCTGCTTACAAGAAACTCACCTCAAACCCAAAGACATGTACAGACTAAAAGTCAAGGGATGGAAAAACATATTTCAAGCAAACAACAGTGAGAAGAAAGCAGGGGTTGCAGTACTAATATCAGACAAAATAGACTTCAAAACAAAGAAAGTAACAAGAGATAAAGAAGGACACTACATAATGATAAAGGGCTCAGTCAAACAAGAGGATATAACCATTCTAAATATATATGCACCCAACACAGGAGCACCAGCATATGTGAAACAAATACTAACAGAACTAAAGGGGGATATAGACTGCAATGCATTCATTCTAGGAGACTTCAACACACCACTCACCCCAAAGGATAGATCCACTGGGCAGAAAATAAGTAAGGACACGGAAGCACTGAACAACACAGTAGAGCAGATGGACCTAATAGACATCTATAGAACTCTACATCCAAAAGCAGCGGGATATACATTCTTCTCAAGTGCACATGGAACATTCTCCAGAATAGACCACATACTAGGCCACAAAAAGAGCCTCAGAAAATTCCAAAAGATTGAAATCCTACCAACCAACTTTTCAGACCACAAAGGCATAAAACTAGAAATAAACTGTACAAAGAAAGCAAAGAGGCTCACAAACACATGGAGGCTTAACAACACGCTCCTAAATAATCAATGGATCAATGACCAAATCAAAATGGAGATCCAGCAATATATGGAAACAAATGACAACAACAACACTAAGCCCCAACTTCTGTGGGACACAGCAAAAGCAGTCTTAAGAGGAAAGTATATAGCAATCCAAGCATATTTAAAAAAGGAAGAGCAATCCCAAATGAATGGTCTAATGTCACAATTATCGAAATTGGAAAAAGAAGAACAGATGAGGCCTAAGGTCAGCAGAAGGAGGGACATAATAAAGATCAGAGAAGAAATAAATAAAATTGAGAAGAATAAAACAATAGCAAAAATCAATGAAACCAAGAGCTGGTTCTTCGAGAAAATAAACAAAATAGATAAGCCTCTAGCCAGACTTATTAAGAAGAAAAGAGAGTCAACACAAATCAACAGTATCAGAAACGAGAAAGGAAAAATCACGACGGACCCCACGGAAATGCAAAGAATTATTGGAGAATACTATGAAAACCTATATGCTAACAAGCTGGGAAACCTAGGAGAAATGGACAACTTCCTAGAAAAATATAACCTTCCAAGATTGACCCAGAAAGAAACAGAAAATCTAAACAGACCAATTACCAGCAACGAAATTGAAGAGGTAATCAAAAAACTACCAAAGAACAAAACCCCCGGGCCAGATGGATTTACCTCGGAATTTTATCAGGCATACAGGGAAGACATAATACCCATTCTCTTTAAAGTTTTCCAAAAAATAGAGGAGGAGGGGATACTCCCAAACTCATTCTATGAAGCTAACATCACCCTAATACCAAAACCAGGCAAAGACACCACCAAAAAAGAAAACTACAGACCAATATCCCTGATGAACGTAGATGCAAAAATACTCAACAAAATATTAGCAAACCGAATTCAAAAATACATCCAAAGGATCATACACCATGACCAAGTGGGATTCATCCCAGGGATGCAAGGATGGTACAACATTCGAAAGTCCATCAACATCATCCACCACATCAACAAAAAGAAAGACAAAAACCACATGATCATCTCCATAGATGCTGAAAAAGCATTTGACAAAGTTCAACATCCATTCATGTTTAAAACTCTCAGCAAAATGGGAATAGAGGGCAAGTACCTCAACATAATAAAGGCCATCTATGATAAACCCACAGCCAACATTATATTGAACAGCGAGAAGCTGAAAGCATTTCCTCTGAGATCGGGAACTAGACAGGGATGCCCACTCTCTCCACTGTTATTTAACATAGTACTGGAGGTCCTAGCCACGGCAATCAGACAAAATAAAGAAATACAAGGAATCCAGATTGGTAAAGAAGAAGTTAAACTGTCACTATTTGCAGATGACATGATACTGTACATAAAAAACCCTAAAGACTCCACCCCAAAACTACTAGAACTGATATCGGAATACAGCAAAGTTGCAGGATACAAAATCAACACACAGAAATCTGTGGCTTTCCTATATACTAACAATGAACCAACAGAAAGAGAAATCAGGAAAACAACTCCATTCACAATTGCATCAAAAAAAATAAAATACCTAGGAATAAACCTAACCAAAGAAGTGAAAGACTTATACTCTGAAAACTACAAGTCACTCTTAAGAGAAATTAAAGGGGACACTAACAGATGGAAACTCATCCCATGCTCGTGGCTAGGAAGAATTAATATCGTCAAAATGGCCATCCTGCCCAAAGCAATATACAGATTTGATGCAATCCCTATGAAACTACCAGCAACATTCTTCAATGAACTGGAACAAATAATTCAAAAATTCATATGGAAACACCAAAGACCCCGAATAGCCAAAGCAATCCTGAGAAAGAAGAATAAAGTAGGGGGGATCTCACTCCCCAACTTCAAGCTCTACTATAAAGCCATAGTAATCAAGACAATTTGGTACTGGCACAAGAGCAGAGCCACAGACCAATGGAACAGACTAGAGAATCCAGACATTAACCCAGACATATATGGTCAATTAATATTTGATAAAGGAGCCATGGACATACAATGGCGAAATGACAGTCTCTTCAACAGGTGGTGCTGGCAAAACTGGACAGCTACATGTAGGAGAATGAAACTGGACCATTGTCTAACCCCATATACAAAAGTAAACTCAAAATGGATCAAAGACCTGAATGTAAGCCATGAAACCATTAAACTCTTGGAAGAAAACATAGGCAAAAACCTCTTAGACATAAACATGAGTGACCTCTTCTTGAACATATCTCCCCGGGCAAGGAAAACAACAGCAAAAATGAGTAAGTGGGACTATATTAAGCTGAAAAGCTTCTGTACAGCAAAAGACACCATCAATAGAACAAGAAGGATCCCTACAGTATGGGAGAATATATTTGAAAATGACACATCCGATAAAGGCTTGACGTCCAGAATATATAAGGAGATCTCATGCCTCAACAAACAAAAAACAAATAACCCAATTAAAAAATGGGCAGAGGAACTGAACAGACAGTTCTCCAAAAAAGAAATACAGATGGCCAACAGACACATGAAAAGATGCTCCACATCGCTAATTATCAGAGAAATGCAAATTAAAACTACAATGAGGTATCACCTCACACCAGTAAGGATGGCTGCCATCCAAAAGACAAACAACAACAAATGTTGGCGAGGCTGTGGAGAAAGGGGAACCCTCCTACACTGCTGGTGGGAATGTAAGTTAGTTCAACCAACCAACCACTGTGGAAAGCAGTATGGAGGTAAATCAAAATGCTCAAAACAGACTTACCATTTGACCCAGGAATTGCACTCCTAGGAATTTACCCTAAGAATGCAGCAATCAAGTATGAGAAAGATCAGTGCACCCCTATGTTTATCGCAGCACTATTTACAATAGCCAAGAATTGGAAGCAACCTAAATGTCCATCAATAGATGAATGGATAAAGAAGATGTGGTACATATACACAATGGAATACTACTCAGCCATAAGAAAAGGGAAAATCCAATCATTTGCAGCAACATGGATGGAGCTGGAGGGTATTATGCTCAGTGAAACAAGCCAAGTGGAGAAAGAGAAATACCAAATGATTTCACTTATCTGTGGAATATAGGAACAAAGGAAAAACTGAAGGAACAAAACAGCAGCAGAATCACAGAACTCAAGAATGGACTAACAGGTACCAAAGGGAAAGGGACTGGGGAGGATGGGTGGGTAGGGAGGGATAAGGGGGGGAGAAGTAGGGGGGTATTAAGATTAACATGCATGGGGGGGGTAGGAGAAAAGGGAGGGCTGTACAACACAGAGAAGGCAAGTAGTGATTCTACAACATTTTGCTATGCTGATGGACAGTGACTGTAAAGGGGTTTATAGGGGAGACCTGGTATAGGGGATAGCCTAGTAAACATAATATTCGTCATGTAAGTGTAGATTAGTGATACCAAAAAAAAAAAAAGGGCAGTTCCTGTGTGGTAACCTCCAATGAGTTCTACACAAGGGTATAAAGGGCATATAAAAGTGTAGGCAAAGGGTCTGTTTGTGTTTATACAGAGGATCAAAGCCTAATAGGGCTACCCCGAAAATGAACTAAGATACGATATGAAAAAGAACTTCCAACATCTGCACTCTCTGGAAGACTCATGCCAGAAGATGATCATCAAAAAACCCCAACAAAGATCCACGCACTGCTACAGCTGTAGATGCACTCATCCCACCAGTTCCTGGACTTGCCATGGGAATGAGGAAGGAGATATCTAAGCTGGCCTGTGCATACAGTAAAACAACAAAATTGGACTGGATCTATACTGTTGGAACTCAACCAAGAATTTGGAGAAGTGCAAATTGTAGCGCTCCAAAGTCTTACAACTACAAACTATTTACTGTTAAAAGAACATATGGCATGTGAACATTCCCCAGGAATGGGTTGTTTTAATTTGTCTGATTTCTCTCAGACTGTTCAAGTTCAGTTGGACAATATCCACCATATCATAGATAAGTTTTCACAAATGCCTAAGGTGCCTAACTGGTTTTCTTGGTTTCACTGGAGATGGCTGGTAATTACAGATATGCTTTGGTTATGTAACTATACTCCTATTATGTTAATGTGTGTGTGCAATTTAAGTAGTAGCTTAAAACCTATACATGCTGAAGTTACTATACTCGAAGATATATCAAAGAAATAATCAATCTTCCCATGTTTTCTTCCGCCTGCTACTTCTATAGCTTTTCTTCTTCCTTCCTAATTACAACCCTTAAATAGAATTTGTGCCTCATATCAAATTTACCGAGTATCATAATTCTTCCAAGTGGTAAAGATACCTCAAGACAAATGCTGGGCATAGAAGCCACAGGGCATAAGTCTGCAAAGAAGTAAAAAGCTAACTTTTTCAAACAATAAGGCTTCTCTCTCACTTACCAACTTCACATTTCCCTGTATGGCCCCGGAAGATGACTGGTTAGCCAGAGACGGGTAAGATTCCTCAAGGGAGGAACAACCTAAGACAGGCACAGTCGCAGGGGGGCCATCAGGTGAGAAATTGGGGATCAACAGAGGTGAGGCTTAGAACCTCACCCCCCCGTTCTGAGAGAAATCTTCTGCATACGTGGATGTTTTATTGCCCTGGTCTAGCTTGGATTAACACATAGTCTACAGGCACACACCTGATCATCTACATGTGCTCTCTTACAACACTAAACTATGTTTTCTACCTTTATCTTGTATCTACCTCCCACTTCAGCATTTTATTAAAAATAATAATAATAAAGAGAGAAATGTGGTATCCACATATAAATCAAGTATAAAAACCAAATGAGTATTCATATTTGAACTGACTGTTTAGAGTTCATAATGCATGAGCAAAACGGAAAGTTTCTGTGATGACTGCCCTTGTACTGTTCACTATGTAACTTATTCATTATGTAAGAATTTGTTCTACATGTAAAAACTTGTTTGTTATGCCTCAGAAGATTGGAGACTGACAAAAATTAGGCTTGGGGTGGAATAATGATTGTGCATTGAGCATTGACTCCCCTATACAGAATTTTATTGTCATTAACAACCATTTGATCAATAAATATGAGAGATGCCCTCACAAAAAAAAAAAGAAGGACAGACTTCCAATGGTAAAATAAATTAGTAACCGGGATGTAATGTATAGCATAAAGAATATAGTCAAGATATTGTAACAGCCTGGTAGAGTGATAGCTGGAACCTAGAATTATGTATATAAATGTTCTACCACTGTGTTGTACACTTGAAACTCATGTAATGTAATACTGTGTGTCAACTACCCTTCAATAAAAAATAATTATTTAAAAAAAAAAAAAATAAAGCTTGTATGTCGTAAATAGGATTCACTAAATTTTACATGGAGTATATTGATAAACAAAAGATATTTTTAAAATTCCTTTTACAACTGCTTAGAATTCCATCGTGTAGATGTACTATAATTTATTTAACCAGTCTCTTTTTGATGGGTGTTTAGGTTGTCTCTATTGGAATCTTCTGCAATTAAATAAAACTTCATACAGCTAAAAAAATAAATAAATAAATAAAATAAAATAAAATAAAATAAAATAAAATAAAATCTTTGAAAAACAGGCTTCAAATAGAGAGAATATCTAAGTTTGCGAGATGTCAAAAATTATCTGTCATAGCCTTGTATTCTTTGAAAAATTATGGTGATCAAAATCCAAGCAACAAAAGTGACCCAGTCAGATTGTTTTTAGTTAGGGTTTAAGTCACCTTGGATGGTATGAACAGGCAGAGTGCCCCATACAACTGGTCAGTTGGTCAATAACCCAGATTAATCTTGGCTTGTTTGAGAAAGTCTTTCTCAGTCTTGTGGTATTATTTTAAGAATCTTGTAATATTATTGCAGGAAGGGCTGATATTCCTTGGGTAAGAGCAGCTATGGCTATACTAGTGGTTAAAATTGAAATGCTTCCATTCAGGCTGGTAAGTACTCCAACCTTGCCATATACCTGTCAGTCCTCCCTTGTACCTCCACAGATCTCCTCTGATTTAGCTACTAAAGGGTTTATGCCTGGAACAGCTGAAGGGGCAGGTGGGTTGGGGAGCTTAGGAGCTCGCTTCAGTACTATATATATCCAGTTTTGCTTGGTCAATGGTACTGTTGTTAAATATTTTGAATAATGTTTGGAGCATACAAAATTATTTTAAAAATAAGAACAAGTATGAGGATGATGAAGCAAATTGAAATGCAATTCAAGGTATGAATACATTTAAATCCATGTAAGTATAATAGAAAGTTTTATAATTATTGTGATCATTTGTGTGAATTGTTTGAATCACTTAACTTTATCATGAATTAGATTTGTGATGAATTAATTGTGAGAAGTTTGATTAAGTTAAGTTTGAAATAATTAGTGAAATGGTTGATGCCTTTTTGTTAAATGTAGGTTTTCATTTATTAGTTGTATAATAGCTTTTACTTTTAGTAAAACTGTAAAATTAATAAACTCAATAAACTGATAAATATACAAAGTAAAAACAATAAGGATTATTCCTGTCCAAGCAGGACTTTCCTTAAGTATGTAAAATAATGATATCAATACCTCCAAGAGCCTACGCCTCCTGTGTGTCTCAGGCTCCTTTTTTCACTTGGAAAAGGTTTATTAGAACTTCCCATGTGTCAAGTAACAGACAAGACCCTGCAGACTTTATCATTCACCTGCCTCTTGTTCTTCCTCATCTCCACCTTCTTCACCAGGTTGGGATGTAAATAAAGTTAGCTGCTGCACATTAGTTAAAGTAGCAGGCTGTATTTGCAAACTGCGAATCAGCAGATGCGATGTTGGGTGGGCTTTTTTTTCCTCCTTTATTTCACATATGTTTTGAACTCAGGCATTTCTCTGACTTAAGCTATTTCATAGATTTCAATGTGTGCTTCAGATAAAAGAGTTGAATTTGTTTGACTGCAAAAGAGGTCTTAAGCAGAAAGGGATCCTTCATTTATTTTGACCCTTGTCTTCTTTGAGTGAACTGGCTGCTGGAGAGAAATGGGTATCTAGGAGAGACAGCACAGCTAAATGTGGGGCCAGTTAGGTTTGGATAGGTCATTCCATTTCTGCTGCTTTCTATCTGTATGAGTTTGGGCATAATTAACCTCTTCTGGTTTCATAGGGTTGTTATGAGGATGAATTAAAATTACACACATGCACACACATGCACAATTAGCATATCCCAAATGCCCAATCAGTAGTCACTCCTACTATTAGGTACTCTATCTTTTGTTTCTTGTGTGTTCCAGGTTAAGGTTCTTTTTCTTCCATTTTCTCTAAGTAAAATTTATTATTTATCTAATCACTTAGATGTATACTGTAACCTAAGTTTCCAGAGAAATTAATCTTTATAGTTTGCGCAGTGGGAACATTGACTTGTAAACTATTAATCCCAATCCTGTGTGTTAGAGCAAACCCACTTACCATGAAAATGAAACTCTATATAAGTAAATGATTATAAAGCTATGGTAATCATTTATGCATGTTAATAAACAACAACAGAAACACCAGTTTCAAAGCAATTAAAATATTGAGCGTTTCTTAAGATTTTCATTGTAACAGAATTACATCTGTATCATTGTTATAATTTTGATGGAACTACTAAGCTGGTTTTACAGATACAAGAATACTTTTATACCATATGACATTTAAGAAAGTTAAAGCAAAGGTATGTATTTGAAAATTAGTGCCCTGTGCCTTTTAACAGACCGTATTTCACTGTGACAAAATTATATTTTACATTTCTTCAATGCATCTAGTAATTTCATAGAAATTCATGTTGATATGCTCTTAAGTAATATTCTTTCTGTATTAGATATTAAGAATTTGCAAGATTAAAAATTTATTTCATCAATATTAGCTTCCAAAAGCACTAGTTCTATTTAAAAGGCAGGAAATAATTTCTGCCAAGGTAAAAAGTCAATGTGGTAATTTGAAAAATCTGATTCCCAGGGAAAGAACTAATGTGTACCAAGTGGACTGAGTGCTTGACATATATCATCACATTTAGTAGTCAAAATAATGTCTTTAGGTAGATGTTATGGTCTCCTTTTACAAACATAAAACTAAGAGCAAGTTCACTTGTTCAAGAAGCAGGGGGTACTTGATGGGATCAAGGTTTTTCTGAGGGCTATTTCTCTATTGCCTCACACTGTTTCTCAATTACCCAGTTCTAATAGAAATTTTTCTCAGTGGAGAAACTTCCAAATGTCTTTCTTTGTTAGATGAAATGAGGTTCTCTCAGAGACAGATTCTTGGGGATCCACCTTTTTATAATTGCTCAAACTATTTTAGGGACGTAGTTTGGTATCTTTGTAATACTTGTAGATACCTATATTAATTTCACACACACACACACACATATATATATATAAAACTTTTTAATTATGTTTATATTTTCATGAATTGAAGATTTGAGAAATCCTGCTCCCAAGGGTATCTCTGTTTTGAAGCCACAGACACAGAGTGAGCAAGTCTCACTCCTCTCAAAACATCAACTGCAGAAGCCAGAAACAGGCCTGATTGACACTTCTTTCTCACGTTCCACATAGAATAATCTAGCATAGCACCATGTTCTGTGGATTCTACCTTCAAAAAAATCTACAGACTCTATTTTTTCCATTTTCTCAGTCAACAGTGGTATTCATGCTACCACTACTCCTCACCTTGATAACTGCAACTGGATCCATTTCAAGTGGTCTCCACACATCCTTTCTTGCCCACCTCTATCCAGTTTTCCTAATGCAGTCAGAGTGCTCTGTGGAAACATAAATGCAATCAGTTCAGTTCTTTGTTTAAAACTCTTGACTTTTCATTCTTTTTAAAATAAAGACCAATACTAGTTTTTGGTGGGAGAGAGATTTGAGCATGGCACATATACTGATGAGAGGTTTCAAATATGTGCAAAGGGAGTAATGCCTTTTCTCATGGCTTGGTATTATGAATACTTAGTGTTGCCTTCTATGAAGACAAAAATAATTTCTCTAGAGAATTTTCTGAACCATGATATTTGTACTTGTGTGTTGTAAGCTCACTTACAGGGCTAATGTGGTAGATAGGAGGGTGGTAGAGTATAAGGTTTAATCGTATGGGCTTTGGAGTCAGACTACCAATGTTTGAAACATGCTTGCTCTGCTTCTTGTCACTGGAAAACTTACTTGACCCCTCTGGGCTTCAGTATCTCCATCTGGAAAGTAGAGATACTAACAGCTCCTTTTTGGAGGATTAAAAGGGATAATACATGTAAAATCTGCTGTGGAGAGCTTGGCACATAGAATTCAGTCACTAATAGCTGTTCTCACTAGGTTCTTTAGCAGATAAGCAACATGAAATTGAGAAGACATACAATTTTTTTTCTAAACTGCCATCAGATCAGTAAGGGAGAGCTAAGCAATATAAGTGTAGGTATTATTCTTATACATTAAAGAAAATTTTAAATTAGATATGAGAAAGAGAAATGACCAGAGATAACTAGAGAATCAAAATAATTTAAAGGTATTTCTTTGCTCAATTATAGGAAAACATTGATGATTTTGTAGAAAAATATGACAGTAAAACTCAAATCAGAAGAGACAGAAAAATCTAATCTAAACCTTAGAAGAAATTGAGAAATTGTTAAGACTTCACTATACTCCTCACCTAAAGAGCAACAGGACTAGATAATTTTATCAGGGAATCCAATGATCTCTAAGGAACAGATAACTCCATTATTGCTTAAACAGCTTCAGAGAATAGAGAGAATAGAAATCTTCTAAATTACTTTTATGAAGCAAGTATAAAATTGATGCCAAATTTTAAAAATGCCAGTGTATTTGCACTTGCCACAGCCATTCACATACCCAAGACCTCAAGTCCATTTTCATACACATCTTTGTAAAAATCCCAACCAAAATATGAGTAAATAGAATTAGGCAGCATATGAAAAGACCAATATGATAATATGTTCAAGTGCACTCATACATTTTTATTTATATGGCTACAATGATGTTTAATATTAGGAAACCATTAAAATACTCATTTTGTTAAATAGGTCACCAGAAAAAAACACAGTCATGTTCTGTATGTGCTGAAGTCATTTGAAAAATGTTAACATTCACTATAAAAAAAACTTACGATATAATTAAATAGAAACTTCTGTAGATGTGACAAAAATATGTGATGACACATTCTTGTTGAAGTCAAGGACAAAAAAATGTATATTATCTCTACTATTAGTCTTAGCTAAGATAATTTAAAAAAAGGAAAAAAAATGAGTTAGTAAAACTAACCCCAAAGGAAAATTTATAATTGTTTTTATATAATAAAATTATATGCCTGCATAATTGAAGAGAACCCATTGAAAAGCCATAGGAAAAAAAGAACTAATAAATTCGCAACTGTAAATTGATGTACAACATTAACAATTCTCTTAATACAAATAACCTGATAGAAAATAAAGGGAAGAAAAGTTTCCCATTACAATAACAACAACGAAGGATTAAAGAAATACTAGGAAAAAATTTAAAAAATATGTCTTATATCTAGTAATAGGAATTATTTATTGAGCATTTACTATTGCCAGATGCTGTTTTAAGTGCTCTCGATGAGGCTTTTCACTTAATTCTTATAACAACTCTCTGAGGGGTATGCTATTACTATAACCTATGAGGAAATGGAGGTACAAAGTATTTATGTAACTTACAGACTTGAGAGACTACTCTCTTAATCAGTGAAATATAATTCCTTTGGGGCAGTATAAAACTCCCTGAAGAACATTTTTTTTAATAAGAAAAAAAATCTACCATAAAAATATATGTTGTTCTTGGTTTAAAGAGTCAATGTTTTGAAGACATCAATTCTCCTGTTTCATTAATACATTTAATGTAATATCAATAAAACACACACAAAAGATTTTTTTAAAGCTAGGTAGGCTGGATCTTATATTGCCAGAAACATTCCAAGGGAGAAATGGTGCCCTATATTAAAATGTCATACAATTATATTAAATAATTGTCTGTTGATATTGAGCAAATGCACATGTCATTAGAACAATACAAAGAGACCAGAAATTCAACTATAAATGAAAATTTAATTTCTTGAAAAATTGTCATTTCAGATCAATGGAAAAAATATGTTCCCTAATAAATTTTGTTAGTACAAATAGGCTGTGCCCCTACTTCACTGATTTAACCCAAGTAGATTCTAAATGGAATAAAGATTTTAAAAAGTGAAATATTAAAACTAGAAACTACAAGAAGAGTGGTCAGGAAGTTAAAAAAATGTAACGTGTGTGTGTATGTGTGTGTGTGTGTGTGTGTGTGTGTGTGTGTGTGTAAGGGAAGGAGCTTTCCAAGCAAAGATAAAACCTGAAAGCCATAAACGAAAAGACTGATAAATGTGCTCATATACAAATTCTAAACACAAATTGAAAGATTTCAAATAGGAAAAAAAGTTGGAAATACATGACAGAGAGGGCTCATTTCCTTAATCTATTAAGAACGTGGCAAACCAATATGAAAAAAAGCCGACAACTCAAACAGCAGCATGGATAAAAGATATGAAAGAGAAGACGTACTTTCCATAACAGAAGACTTGACCAAAATGTATACCACCACCCTAGGACAAACCACCTTTGTATATATATCCCCTAATATGTTCTTGTGAATATATTTTTCACAAAAAAGGAATTGTATTTTATAAGAATTCATTTTATCTTCCACATTATAGATAAAAGTGTTCTATGACATCATTGAATGGCGAAGTAACATTCATGTTGTATGTACTTGTTTCTAGTTTTTTGTTATTGTGAATATCCCTAAGTAAAATCTGTGCATATCCTTGTTTCCATTTAATAAATTCTCAGAAATAGAGTCACTAGGTTAAAGAGTACACACATCTAAAGTCTTTTAGATAATTTTTGGACATTATTAGATTGTTCTAATTTATACATTTTTCAAGCAATATTTAGGAGTAGCTGTTTTATTGGATTCTTATCAAAACTAGAAAATCTTAACTAATTAGACCATCTGAAAAGGTATCCTATTAGTGTTTCAATATTATATTGAATATAAATTATATATATAAATTCATTATAAATCATTACTATTGAGATTTTTAAATTTTGTATATTGAGATTTACTCATTATGTATGCCTACTAACTTTTTTTCCTTTTGTGATTTCAGGCATCTATTTTGAAGAAATAAATGCTGTGTCTAGTTGGCTAAAATATCTCTCTAGATTAGAAACCAGTGATCTGATCATTTTAATTTCCATGATCACTAGCGTAGGGGTTGTGGCAATCCGTTAGGAAGTGTAATGAATGGAAACTGAACTCTTAAGCAGCCTCTATTAGTCAGGGAACCTACATATGCAGACTCACCAAACACTCAGACAAGAAGAAAAACCTGATGAGTCATCACAGAATTTGGATGGTCTCCAGTGTTCTTCCTGATGGTGGAGTTTTTTACAAACGCTTCCTATACTTATTTTCTTATGATCTTTTGTATAATAAACCCAGTACTTTAGAACTCTCCCTTCAACGGGGTTGGCTTCATTTCCAACGGTCTGGGGAAGATACAAACAGCTCCGTGTTATATTGTCAATTAAACCAAGGTGGAAGAGGGGGAGGGTGGGTGCCGTGATAAATGAGCAGTCAATTCAGTGTTTTCTTTCCAGCAGAAATCAGAGCCAGATTACACTTTATCTCGCCCTGACTTTTAGCAAGATAGATTGCCACGCAAAATTTTCAGGTTCAAATAGTCTCCATCAAAAGGGCTAAAAACTCTCATCTTCTGGCCCCATTGAACTTTCATCTTTTAAACTGAAGGGATCCGATTTCTTTTACTGAATAAGAAAGAATTTATTCATATTACCCTCCCAGTTTTAGGTCTTTAGCCTAAAACTAAACAATAAAAGAAATTAACATCGCCACTTGATGCAGAGTTTTTTGAGATTGTCCAAAGACTGCTGTTTCAGATCTTCGAAGCAGAATGATTAGATTTATTTGCATCAGTAGTCTGAGTTCCTGTTCAGAATTATGTATTTTAGGTGTCTAGCTTTCATTTTGAATTACCTGATAATATAGCCGTTGGCCCGAAAGCTGAAGTGACAATAAATTACATTAAGAGAATATCCTGCTAAAAAGTGATTCCTTAGGATTGCATTTCAGGTTAGAAATTTGCCTCTTTATCTTTGTTCATTGATATGTAGTAGAGACGTCTTTGTTTTTAAAGGACTTTAATGTGGCCCTTCATATGTTAATGAAAGAGATTCTAAGAAAAAAATTAGTTCAGGAATATAGAAAGAATGATGGTAGCCTTTTTCCCGTTAAATGTATGAGCTGTAAAAGCAAGGGCTGTAGGCTTTTGGAGCGGATCTACCTCAAAATCAGTGATACCAGCGTCTAAGTGATCTTCAGTTAAGAACCAGTACATGGTCGCATTCCAAATTAAGTGGAATTAAATTTCAGGTTCAAATCATGTCAGTGCTCTAAAAAAAACAAAAAGACTTCTAAACGACCTTTCTGATATATGTCCGGAAGCTGCCAGACCAAGTTTTTTTTTTTTTAACAAGGTGGACCCTCCAGTGTGGGCTCAGGACTGGGTCACCTGCAGGGCAACCGGGTCTGGTGACCTTCTCGGAACCTGGAAAAGTGGGGAGAAGGTGTTGCGGAATAGTGAGCGGATATTTCTCCTGAAAGACTTGGAGGCGGCAGCTGGAACCCCTGCAGCCAGGAGGGGGCACGTTGGTGGTCAGGTCCGGCAGGGCGGCCGCCCGGAGTCAGCAGGTGGAGGGAGACGCGCTTTTCCCGCGGTGCGCGTCCCCCTGCATCCGGAGCAGGTGGGAGGGTCCTGCTTACCGCCCCAGCACGGCCCAGGGTCAGAGGGACTGCACTCTCTTGCACTGCCCGGTCCATTTGTCAAGGTCCCACATCGGATAAATAGCTGTCTCCCGGCCTTTATAGTGACTAATCCAAATAAATCGTAGTCACTTTTACTGAACTCGTCAGCGGGCCGCGGGGCTTTAATGGCTCTGCCTCCGAGACCTCCAGGGAAGATGCTGTGCCCTCTGCGCGCACCGGCCTGCGGGGGGAGCCTCCGCCTTCCCTCCCGGCGACTTGGGGCCACCGGGAGCGGTCGCAGCCCAGCCCCTGCCCGCTGGCACGGGCTGTTGGCTGGAATTGCCTTCTGTGGTCTCTAGGAAAAAGAGCGAGGGTACAGACTCTCTTCCTCGATGGCTTGTCTGTAATTTTACCTCCAAGGCCTGTTGTGACGATCTCTTTTCTTGGATCTTGTTTACTCCCTGCCTTTCTACCCCTTCCCCTGCTACTCTAAGCCTCAGAACTTTGAAATGTCTTCCGTATCTGTCTTAAAGCCTTTGGGCCAGTCAATCCGGATCTTTCCTATTTCCTCCGGAATCTTTAAAGCTTTGATTCTCAAACTCAAGCTCCATCTCCCCCACTCCCATCCTTCTCCTCTGGGATCCCTCTGGATGCCTGCTCAAAATACCTGCTGGCGCCAGAGGAAATTCACTTGTAACAGATACCCAGCGGGTGTAAAACCAACACTCAGCTTCCAGGGTCATTTTCCTCCCCACCTTCTGCCCCATCAATTTGTCGTTTAGCAAGCGCTAACACCGGGAATTATTGTGAATCCTGAGTGCTGGGCTGGACGTTTTGGAACCACTTTAATAGACCCGATGATTGCTATCTTACACGTTGCTTCCGCGCCTCAGCCCTCCTTCTGCTCAATGCAGCCCTGGATTCTTGGCGTCAGTGAAATTAACTTGAAGCTAGGATTGGTCCACAGGTAGCTTTTGTAAAAGGATACAGCAGGTCTTCAAACAAATCTCAAAATATCCAAAGTAAAACTAAATTACTCCATTTGCTCTGAAACCATTACTGAAGTAAAGAAAATAATCCGAGGAAAGCAGCAAATCTCACTCATTTTGATTTTGGTGATAAATAAACTACTAGAAAGGTTTAGCAGGTAACATAATTTGGCAATGTACTTATTTGCAGATATCACTTACGTTTTACTTTTTACAAATCATTTGGCATGCATAGGATATTATGCAAAGCTCTTGAGCTTAAAAAAACTCTGAAAAGGAGGTATATTCCATGTTTATATTTCTAAACATTCTAGTTTGTTAGTTTCTAAACATTTAGTTCGTTGAAGAGAGAGTGTAGTGGAATGACAGTGGATGCAGTCAGATGATTTTATTTGAAAATTCACCTGAAAATTGTTGTCTTTCAAGACAGAAGGTTTGGCTCTTGAGCTGTTTCTGCTTGGCCCTGCCTTCGTGTTGCTGAGTCAAGCTCTAGCTTCTCAATAAATGCTCACAAAAGTCACTTTGGTTGATAGCTGGAGACAAAAGCTTCTGCAAAAGGTTCTTACTTCAACTTCCCTGTCAACTAGCACACCTTGAGATTAGTTCATCTGGCTCAAGGTGCAGTTTTCAGTTGAGATCTGTGATATGCTTCATGTTTTCCACAAAGGCATCACTCTTATGATCATGAACTCCAGAACTCTGTTGAGCAGTTTCCTCATTTACAAATCAGTTTTGGAGATCTTGCCTGATTTGTTAGTCAGAGATGGAGTTTACACATTGGCTACAGATAAGGTACAAATATAAACTGGGCTTTAGAACTGGGCTTTAGGAGGATCTTCCTGTGGGAAAAGATGTGCCACATTTCAGGGATCTGGAGCTATTAGTGGTGTCAAGGGTGACATATAATTTTTGTCACTTGAGGCATTTCTTGTTTATAAGTTTTTCCAGTTTGTTTCTCTGCCAAAAAGAAACAGCAGAAAATATCAGCATATAAAAATTGTAAGCTAAGGATGACATCTTCTGCATCCTAGGAAAGCTAGAATGATTTGAAGGAGAGTACCAAACAGGATGTATGAAATGATTTACAAATTAGAGCTAAATGTCAATGTTATAATAGCTGTTTCTTGAACCTTTTAGAGAGCATCAGGGAGGGATCTGGAGTAGGAGGGAGTTTCTCAGGATTACTAAACTGGATTTCTGAGTTGCCATTACGAAATTCATTTGACAGTTAAAGGGTACAAGGTCAGTTAACCACCTGAATTTTCTTTTCTCACTCCAGAGTATTTTGGTGGGTGACAGAGCATAACAGTGTTGTTTTTGATATTATTAACTTATCCTGAAAATAAATCATTTTTTGCCAACACCCAAAGTCAATGATTAGCTTCAGGTTAATGCTGACACATAGAAAACAAAGCTTCATTTTGGTAAAGCTGAGGCAAATTATTGTAGTATTAGAATATAAAATTGCAAAAATAAAGGCATGGAAAATAAAAGATTATGGTAAAAGCAACAATGTAATGCCAATTGTGATGATTATATCACTTTTGTTTATCTTATTTTGACATAATTTTAAAAAAGTCTGTTGCACTTTGTAACTTTCTCAGATTACTATCAAAGGGAGATTTAAAAACACTTAGGATTAGTTTTGACAAACAAGCAAAAAAGATTGATCCATAAATGCTGACAAACAGACTGTTGACAACACTGTGGGGGGATGGGTGAAATAGGTGAAGGTAAAGAGGTACAAAGTTCAAAGTATAAAATAAATTAGTCACAGAAACAGAAGTACAGCATAAAATACATAACCAATAATACTGGAATATCATGATATAGTAACAGGATAACTTCACTTACCATAATGAGTATTTAGTAATGTAAGTAATTATCAAATCACTATGTTGTACATCTGAAACAAATATAATATTGTATATCAACCATATTCTAATAAAATATAGTTTTGGAATATATACAGGAATTACATTATCAAAAAAAAGTTAGGGTTGGAAGTTATTTTTCTAGTGAATTTGATTTGTGTTGAAAAGTCAGTAAATTATTGTGCTTCCAAGTAAGAAATCTAAACCAAGATAATTGTTCAGGTCTCCCTTCTGCTTTTTGAAAAACACTTTAGTGATATATAATTCACACACCACACAACTCAACTCACTTAACGTATACAATTCCAGGGTTTTTTTTAGTATATTCACAGGATTGTGTAAAAATTACTACAATCTAACTTACAATATTTTCACCTCCCCCCACCCCACCCCAAACTGTAGAGAAAGTTCCTGCCCCATAGCACTCACTCTAATTCACTCCTTTCTACTTCAGCTTAAGGCAAATATTAATGTACTTTGTCTTTATAGATTTGCTTGTTCTGGACATTGCATATACATGGAATAATGTGACTGTGGTCTTTTGTGATGAGCTTCTTTTACTTAGCATAATGTCTTTGAAGTTCATCCATGTTGTAGCATGTACCAGTATATCATTCCTCTTTGTGGCTGAATAATATGCCATTGTATAGACATGCCACACTTTACTTATCCGTTCATCAGTTGGTCGGTGTTTCGTCTGTTTCCACTTTTTGGGCCATTATGAATAATGCTGCTATGAACACTTGTGTACAAGTTTTTATGCTCCCCTCTGCTTTGTTGTATAGACAGTGTCAAGCACTGCTTGACATTAATATGAAAATCTGCTCACCTTGAAATAAAACTCTAACCCAAGTTTTTTCTGCCCATTTACCAGGTTGTGAATTGTTTTCCCTGATATATGCATACAATCTATCTCTAAGCACTACTGTAGGAGTAATTTGTTACTTAATTTGAACCAATCAGAAGAAAGGGACCTGGAAAATAGAAAAAATATTGTTTTGTTTGCAGACAGGCAAATGAATAAAGTTAACCAAATTGATCTGTATTCAAGTATTAGGAACTAGCTATATTTGTTCTTGGACTTGCTATGTGGTACAATTTGGAAATTTGTTGCTGTTGTGGACTCTGCTAATCCTAAATTTGTGGATGTTAGTTTGCTATTGTAATTCCTATATTCTGCAGAAGATTCATTTTGCACTTTAGATAGCATTCTTTTCCATTTGGTAATCAGAACTTCACTAGCCTTTCTTGGTTTAATTCTACTGTAGGCATTTGATTTCTATGATTACAGGCTTGTTTGCATTTTTTAAGGGGGGGTAGGTAGAATACTCACAGTGTTCTGCCTTGCAAGTGTGATGAATCTGACTCCAACATATATTTTAAAACATTTTTTTGTTTCCAAAGTGGAACTCCAAGGAGAACAGATGGTATGATATCAAATAGAATGGACACCGTTAGCACTTGTCCATGTCCTCTGTAAAAAAGGGTCATGCATTTATTTGATATTTACTGATTACTGGGTAATCAGTAAAGGGATTGCTCCTCCCTCTACACACTGCTGTACTGCTGATGATGTTGAGTTTCTTTCATTTGTTTATATGTAACTAAAGAGTTACCTTCTCCCCCTTAAGAGAGATAAAATAATGCTCAAGGCTGGACCACTTGTGAATTGCCACATCATTTGAGAGAGATTAAATTTGTATAATATAGTTAAATATAAATTCCAAACATAAATATCACAATATTTTTTACTTCAGGATATTATTTATTACATAGATTTATTATCTAGCACTTCCTAGAATATCTGAGACCTTTTTGGAACTCAAAAATTACTTGGAACATAATCTGCTGCCCAAAACAGTTTATTGTCTTTGAAATGCAGTCTATTCTGTTGAGAAACCATATTAACAAACCTAATTCCAACTGAATTAAAGTTTACATTGTACAGAGTGAATTACAGAGCTGGTGGTGGTTGTTTCATAGTTAATAATTGTAGCATTAGCCATATCTTTGCAAAAGTCTCAATGTAGATGATGTTTCAAAGGAAATAAAGTCTGTCTCGTTCAATTGGCAAGAGGGAATTTTAAAGAGATAGAGTTCTAGTTATTCAGGCTCAGCTATGGCAGTACAGTTAAAATCATAATCCCCCCCCAAATGTCATTGACTCTTATAACCTCAGCAATCCAGATCCAGCATTGTATTTCATTTGAAAGAGAACATGGGCTTTCCTGACCTATGTGAGGTTTACAGTTAATGCAATGAGATTCAACAGACTTCAGAGCTTTCCATTTCCCTTCTCTCTTCTGTGTCATTTTGATTAAATGTATCCATGTTTTAAACCCAGGCACTCTCTTTATCCTTCACCTGCAGTCCCTTTTTAAAAATTTGTATTGGCAAGAAATGGCTTTGGAACTGAGTGAGGTTAGTGGTCTGAGAATGGGGCTTTAGACATGCAGCAAGAACTCCTGTGGTTCAGATGAAGACTCAATTGGCAAGTAAATGGCCAAAGCTTTTGACACCCTTCCCTGCTCCAGCACTTGAAAAGAGATCCTGTACAACAAGCATCCCCCTGAGCTTTGGAAAACTTGGTTGGGTACAAGTGTGCTCCTGCAGAGGACAAAAACATATCTGCATGCTAACTACTGTACGAAGGTGCTTTGGCACAATGAAGAATGTTGAGACTATTTGATGTGCTTGGGTATCCTAGGCATAGGGTCCTTCATTGCAGAGTGAATCTCTGGTAATTTTCTTTACAAGAAATGAGACCTGACCTTCTTTCATGGATATACATAAACTTAGTCCTTCTTATAGTTGTACATATTTATCTTCTTAATTTTATATCAAGAGTTATATTTACAACTGTTATTTACATATTGCAGGTCAAGTGGCCTCCTAAATAGGATACAGTAAGTAGCCTTATATAGATAAATTGATATTAGTAGCACACAAACCACTCTCTAAAACCATTGTATAGACTGTCCATTGGCTTCCAATTAAACTTAAAGGGCACAAAGATAAGTGAATTGTCCCGTCCAGCGGGACCTAGTTATTTGTGGGGACGAGGGGGATCCGACCTGAAAGAAAATGGGGGCGAGAGAAGAGCGAAGGCAAGACAGTATTCTGATCAAGCCCTCAAATTTTATTGTAAGACGGGGGTACATATATACTAATGTTCAGGGGCAGAGCGGGCTGTGGGATACTTGTTATCAGGGGATTGGCTGCGCAGCAGAGATGGCTATATAAGGTAATGGGGTGACAATAAGGAAGGAGAGTGTCTCTTGGCGCGCGCGGGTCTTCCTTGTTGGCGCGCGCGGGCTTGCGGCTAAGCTCCAGGAAGTGAAGCAGGAACTTCATGAACTGTGGCCGTCTTGTTGTTTCAGTGGCCATCTTGTTGCCTTTGTGTGGCTCCCAACATCTCCTCCCTTTCTATTTATTTCAGAAAGGTGGGCCTTAATCGAGTGAGGGAATAGAGGCCTGGCTCCTCCAGTAAGGTAACATCTTGCGAATGTCTACCTATATGCTCTCGGTATCTTTTAGGGAGGAGAGGCAGAGCTGAAAGCCAAATTGCTAGCTGATATTAAGGCTTTATGTACATATGGATACCAACCTCTATGCAAACCAGGCATATTCTCAGGGAGGACCAGAGAGGTTCTAGGAAGAACCCTCCCTTGCGGTACTTTGTCTCGCACTCATCTCGATGCCCATACCCTCACAGTTAGGGGTATGCTTGGTTCTGGCCGACCAGCATATGGGCCACATTAATTACGGTGCCAGAATCGATGGTACCAGGGTTGAGGCGCCTGTAAAGTTGAAAACTGGAGGCCGGGAGCATTGGTTGGTTCGGTGTCGGATCTTTCATCACAGGCTGTAAGTCTGTGATAATGAACAGCAACTGCTGGCTTGACGAGCTGGTCAACCTGCTCTCGAATAAAGGCTGTTAGTTTTCTTAAAGCCCAAGGGCCAAAAGACACTAAAAGGAGGAGTCCTGCTAAGGGTCCAAGGATGGTGGGGATCAGAGTTGTGAGCCATGGGGACTTAGTGAACTAGGACTCAAAGGGACTTTGGCTAGCTTCTCGCTCTCTCTTTCTCTGGTCTAGCCTTTCTCTAAGCTTTGACATTGAATCTCTTATTATTCCGGAGTGGTCTGCATAAAAACAGCATTCTTCTCTTAAAGCTGCACACAGTCCTCCATCTTTTAGGAGCAGTAGATCTAGCCCCCGTCTATTCTGCAAGACGACTTCAGAAAGGGAAGTCAGAGATTCTTCAAGTTTGGTAATAGATTGTTCTATGGTTTTTAGATCGTCGTCAATGGCGGTTCTTAGCCCTTCATAGTTTTGGTTCCCCTGGATGATGGCAGCTGTCCCTGTTCCTACTCCTGCTGCAATTCCTACTCCCACTAATGTGGCTAGGGTCAACGAGACTAATTCTCTCTTGTACCTATTTTTAGGGTCGAACTCAGTGACAAATGAGGGATCATCATGATATATAAGTCTCGGCACTAGTTGAACCATAACACAGAAATCATGGGAGGAATTGAAAACAGCGGTGGAAACACACGGTGTTAGTCCAGTGTTACAAGCCCACCATCCTTGACGGGGAGGGACTAGATATCTGTTTTCACCCGAGGTAACTATGGGTATGGTGTTATTACACAGACTCTTATGGGTTGAGGGAATTGTTCCTAAACATGTAGCTTTTCCAGTTACCTCAGTCAGGGTTAACTTTTGTGTGCCCCAGCTACAGGCTTCGTGGCTGGTCGTATTGTTAAAATTGCCTAACAATCCTAGTCCTTCATAGTAAGGAGGTGAAGAGGAAAAGCAAAGCCAACAGGATTTGGTAGTATTTGGGTTGGTGGTATTTAGAACTCGGAAAGCTCCTTCAAGGAGGTTGAGAAGGCGCTGTCCGGTGCTAGGAAGGAAGGTGGGTCGGTTAAAAGTGGAGGCGAAGGAAGGGGTGGCAGCGTCTGCAGGTGGGGCTAGGGTCGGCGCAGGTGGGGCTGGGAGACGCGGCTGGTCTCGCAAGACAGTGTTGGGTCCTACTGGGACAGCTGGAAGAAGCCTTACTATAAGCTTGATCGTAAACAAGACTCCATCGTCATAACGTTCTTTGTACAGTCTTAGTCCCCATGTGGCTCCCGTTGTCCAAACAGTACTCCGTTTCCCAGGATTGGTGAACTCGATACGCAACGGGTGACACCATGTCTTGCACGAGTCATCGTTGCCCCAATTTGGGTTCCCTTGGTTCCTTGTTTTTGGGTGGGTGTAATTAGCGGTGACCTTAATAAGGTCCCATGAGGAGGAGGGCTGCCAGTAGGTGTCACCTGAGGTCTCACAACCCCAGCTGGCACAGAAAAAGGCCGCTTTTCCTCCACACTTATAGTTAAGGGCCTGGCTGCGATGGTAGCCAGGGCAAACGTAGAAGGTGAGGGTCTTTAACCTGCTCCTCCTGCCAAGCTCTCCACATCCTCCCCAAGGGTCTAATCCTAGTCTCCCAGGGGGTGAGGGGGAGGAGGGGGGTTTTTGGAGGTCTGTGTGTCCTTCTAAATCCCAATCGGCTGGAGCACCTATTGCTAATTTGCACAGGTCGGGGTACAGGTCTGGCCACCAGGAATAGGGGTGTGCTATTTTTGACACACTCCAAACTACGTTCCCCACCTCACTACTCACTACCCAGGTCAAGTTGTGATGCTGATGTGGGCTGGAACCTCTGCCTGGGGGAATGGAACACAGTACTAGTACAATGGCGCACAGTTCGAAGGCGATCATCTTAGGGGCGTTCTGCTGATCTTGAGCTGGAGAGGATTCTTGGTAGATTGGGCTCTCCACAACAGGTTTCACATGAGATGCGTGGATCCACTTCTTGCCTCCTGAAATAAACAGAAAGGGAAGGCTTCTCAGGGGTCAACATGCCCTGGACTGGAATTAGTATTGGTTTTGCTTTTATTTGTGTCTAGAGGTTTAATGAGCCTGTCTGGGAGCCATCGGGCATTTTGTGCCTTAGCATCATATATGCAAGCATGTCCTTTCCCCCATATGAGCACAGGGTCAGGCCAGTGCCATGTGTTGGTCATCGGATCTCTCCACATAGCCTGTGCATAATTATCTGCCGTGGAGGGATGCCAAAGGCGATCAGCAGCGGTTTTACCCGCGGAGTCATAAGTAAGGAAATTAAGAACAAACAGTGCATGATTTAGGAGTGTCTTTGCATTACCTGTTTTCGGATAAAGTACTTCTCCCCCCGACTGAAGTTTGAATAACATGTTTTTAAGGGTTAAGTGGGCTCTTTCAACAATGCCTTGGCCTTGGGGATTATAGGGGATTCCTGTTATGTGCTTAATACCTAACTGCGCACAGAACTGTTTAAAGCTAGAGCTGGCGTATCCAGGCCCATTGTCAGTTTTTAAGATTTTAGGTTGTGGTAGATATGCCAGGCATGAGAGAACATGGGTAATGACATTTTTAGTTGCTTCTCCCGTTTGCAAGGATGCACATAGGAAACCACTACATGTGTCAATAGACACATGGATATATTTTAATTTACCAAAGGGAGGGTAATGAGTGACATCTATTTGCCATATCTCTCTTGGAACTAACCTCCGGGGGTTGATTCTGTTATGAGGCTCTGGGAGGAGAGTTAGACATCCTTGACATTGCCGAACTATTTGGCGGGCCTGTTCTCGGGTGATTGAAAATTTGAGTCTAAGAGTATGAGCATTGAGATGATGTAGTTCATGAGCTCGTTGGGCTGCAGCCAAGGGTGAGTCTGACGTGACAGAGGCTACTAATTGAGTCGCCAGATCAACTCTGTCATTGCCTTTGGCAAGCGGCCCTGGAAGGCCAGTGTGAGCGCGTATGTGCCCGATGAAAAAAGGGGCATCGCGGTTTAGAATTAATTTTTGCAATTTTGCGAATAGGGGGGAAGCATTTGTAGAGGGACGTATGTAAGGCACTGTCTCTAATAGGGGAACAGAGGTTGCTACATAGGCACTGTCAGTGTAAAGGTTAAAGGGGGCATCTATTAAAAGCTCAAAAACTTTGATTATTGCAGTTAGTTCAACAAGTTGTGCAGAAGAGAGGTCTGTCTGTATTCGAGTAACTTGCCCATTAATACTGAAAGCGGCTATACCGGAGGAGGACCCATCAGAGAACACTATTACGGCCCCAGCAATTGGCGTGGTTTTAGTCCTCTTGGGAAAGACAACTGGGGTCTTTTGAAGGAACTGGACTAATCTGTCTGCAGGGTAATGATTGTCTATTGTCTCCTGGAAGGAGGTGCAGCTAATTGCCCAATCATCATCATGTTGAATAAGCCATTGTAATTGAGATGTATTGTATGGGAGGGTTATAACTTCAGGGTCTCTCTCAAACAACTTGAGAGCTGCCTCTCGGCCTAAACGTAAGAGGGCAGCAACTAATTGAGGATAGGTAGCTAAGACTCTAGGGGGGGAGGCTGGCAAATGAACTTAAAATAGTGGATGGTTTTGCCAAAGGACTCTTGTAGGGGAGAAGGGGGTAGGGAAAATGAGCAGCTACAAACTTAGATGTGGGGAGAAGTAGCTAATGGTCTGTTCAGAAATAGCCCGCTCTACAATGGTTAATGCCCTTTGTGCTTCTGATGAAAGCGAGCGGGGGGAGGAAGGATCAGGGTCTCCACGTAGGACATCAAACAAGGGCTTTAACTCTCCGGTGGTCAGCTTTAAATAAGGCCTGAGCCAGTTGATGTCTCTTAGCAGACGCTGAAAATCATTAAGAGTGTTTAAGGAGCTTCTCTTTAACTGAATTTTCTGAGTGAGGATTTTAGTAGAAAATAATTCAAAGCCTAAAAAAAGTTGGGGGGGGTGGACCTGGACTTTTTCTGGGGAAATTTGTAGTCCTCGATCTCGGAGGGCAGTGACTAGCTGTTGACTGGCCGCATAGAGCTGTTGCTGGTCAGGACTGGCAAGAAGAATATCATCCATATAATGGATAATATACAAAGTGGGGAAGAGCAACCTAAAGGGGTCTATAGTCTGGGCTACAAATTTTTGGCAAAGAGTAGGACTGTTGGCCATTCCTTGTGGGAGAACTCTCCACTGAAACCGGGGAGAAGGCCCTACACAATTGGTAATGGGTATACTAAAGGCAAAACGTTTGCAATCATCAGGATGCAAAGGTATGGAGAAAAAGCAATCTTTTAGATCAATTACTAATTTGACATACCCTTTAGGGATGGCTATTGGAGAGGGAATTCCCGGTTGTAATGCGCCCATAGAGACCATAGTCTTATTAACCGCCCTGAGGTCTTGTAGGAGCCTCCACTTGCCTGATTTCTTTTGGATTACAAAGATTGGGGTGTTCCAAGGGGATGTAGAAGGTTCAATATGTCCAGCAGCCAGCTGTTCCTGCACTAACTCTATGGCTGCATTTAATTTTGTAGTGGTAAGGGGCCATTGATCGATCCAGACAGGAACATCACTTTTCCAAGTAATCTTGTCTGCCTGGAGTGCAGGAGGAGCAACGGCCCTTACGAAAAATGTTTTTCAAACCCTAAACCTGAGCGGTCTATCTTAGGCGTGGCCAGTATCGGGTTGGGATCTCCCTGTTTTAGTTTGCCCAACCCCTGACCAGGGAGGTAACCCTGTGAAAGCATCTGCTGTGTTACAACTTCATTAGGGCTACACATGATGACTTTCATTTGAGAAAGGATATCTCTTCCCTAAAGATTTACCGGTAACCTAGGAACTACGAAGGGTTGAATGGATCCGGTATTTCCTTCTTCATCTTCCCAGTTTAATAACTGTGAGCTCTGTAAGGTGTTTCTTGACTGCCCAATTCCTTGTAGATGGGTCAAGGAAGCGTGTAAGGGCCAGCTGGAGGGCCATGAAGCCTGAGATATGACTGTAGAGTCGGCCCCCGAATTTAAAATTCCTTCAAATACTTTTCCTTGGATCTTAAGTTTAAGAGTGGGGCGTTCTTTAGTAATAGCTTGGATCTAATATAAGTCTGAAGAACCTGGGGTAGAGGAGCCTCGCTGCTTATGAATAGCAGGGTGAGATGTACTTAAAGGGAGGGGGAGCGCCTGCGCAAGGGATTTAGCTGATTTTGGGGCAGGGGGATCACTCGAAAGAGACGATTTTGAGGCCGCCCGAGATAGGGGGCGGAGGCAATATTCTGCCACTGACAAGAGTTGACGTTTATCAGGGTCAGTATTTTCAACAATATCTCTGATAAGACCCCAATAGGAAAATACTGAAACAGGAACAGAGTCAGGGCCGTTTTTGATAAGATAATCATTTAAATCTCTACCTACTTTCTGCCATTTTTTAGGATGAATTTCGGGGCCATTAATGATAAACCACGGACAGACTTCATCAACAAAAATAAAAAACTTTACCAAGTCTTTCTTTTTAACTCGAACTCCTCTCTCCCTAAGTGAACTTTTTAGGTCTCTTATGAAGACCGCTTCTTTACTTAATTTAGTTCCCATTTTCTTGTAAGGCGGCCGGTACTCACCAGGGACGACGACCTCCGTGAGCGGCGAAAGGCGTCTCCTATTGTTTCATCAAGAAGGGGTCTGGCCAGACGATATCTTACTCGGGGGTCCGCCTGCGAAGGATCCGCGCCTCGAGCCCCACGTTGGGCGCCACTTGTCCCGTCCAGCGGGACCTAGTTATTTGTGGGGACGAGGGGGATCCGACCTGAAAGAAAATGGGGGCGAGAGAAGAGCGAAGGCAAGACAGTATTCTGATCAAGCCCTCAAATTTTATTGTAAGACGGGGGTACATATATACTAATGTTCAGGGGCAGAGCGGGCTGTGGGATACTTGTTATCAGGGGATTGGCTGCGCAGCAGAGATGGCTATATAAGGTAATGGGGTGACAATAAGGAAGGAGAGTGTCTCTTGGCGCGCGCGGGTCTTCCTTGTTGGCGCGCGCGGGCTTGCGGCTAAGCTCCAGGAAGTGAAGCAGGAACTTCATGAACTGTGGCCGTCTTGTTGTTTCAGTGGCCATCTTGTTGCCTTTGTGTGGCTCCCAACAGTGAATAAATGAGAGAACGAAAAATGCAATGAGTTCACTATAAAATCTAGACATCTGTTGTCGATGTAAGAGGGAAGGAAAAATTTAGCATGGTCTTTGGCAACCTAGTTACATAATTTGCATTTTATTCTTAAGGATAGTTACCACTTTTTTCTTGTCTTCTTGTACTATATGAATATTAATTATTGTACTGGACAGCTAAACATCTTGGGCTACTTAAGTACACAGGTCTCCAAGGCTCATGTTCTGGGAGATATGGAAATGAGTAATTGGAAAGTAAGCATGAGTCTCTTTGGTGATTTAAAGCTATTTTTATAAGACTTTTGGAGATCTGTATTGATGGATGGGGTCTGGATCTTGAAAAAAATACAGAGGAAAGGACAGGGGAACTGGGGTAAACACTGACTTCCCACTGTAAGCACCTGGGCTCTGAGTGTTTATGAATTATAAAAAGTATTCTTTTTGTAACTTTGTGAGTTGAAGTATTACTCACTGGTAGAGTGTCACTGCCAAATAACACCATGACTATCTAGTGTCAAAGACTGCTTTAATAATTAGCCTGTGCCCAAATACACAACTCTATGGTTGGTGTGTGTGTGTGTGTGTGTGTGTTTGTGAGAGAAAGAGAGAGAGAGAGAAAGAAAGCAAAATAGAGAGAAAGAGAGAGAGAATGGGCAAAAGGGAGAGAGAGAGAGAAAAGAGGGTATAAAAGAATTTGAACTTGCTACTTGCTGAAAGTAACAATACAGGCACACAAGTGCTCAAAAGAAAGTTTCTTGTTTAGGATTATTGATATGAAATAAGAAAGAGACAATTATTAAAGTGTTAATTTCATAATGGGAGACAGAATGAACTCAGTTTTCACTATAAATACAGTGTTCTTTCTAGCAGCAATCATTACAAAATAGCAATTGAATGTCAATTAGAATTCTTTTTCCTTTGAGGAGAGGGAGATCTCCTACCTTTTGTTTTTATTAATATCTCTGTACCTTTGAGAGCTGGACCAGGAAATTGATGGTGTTTAATCTGTCATGAATGTTGGGACTTTAGAAACTATGATTTGAATTTTCTTCTTCTTTTTTTTAATATGTGCATTTCATTCGCTTTGGGAAAAAACCCCTGAAGATACAGAAAGCACTAAGAAGAGATTAATTACAGCCATAACTCAATTCTGAATAAACCTCATAATAAAGCTGCCTTTGTCATAGATGTCTTCAATGTTTGGTTGAGCACTTACCATTTCCTGTATATTACACGTGTGGTGGGATTACACATATCACTGGATAAAATGAGAATGTAAATGAATGCTTCTTAAAGGTTCTGTTACTTTGTACAGATAAATAGAGTTGGCATAATAACAAATAGAACAAATAGACAAACATTTGCTTCTTTTATTTCCTCATTTTGAAACTGTGGGGAATGTGTCCAGTCAGTGAAGAGCTACACCTTGTTTTCTTTGAAAGGAAACGGACCTTTAAAGAGCTATCTGTGTTCCTCTTGGTTGTAAAATTTCACAATACTTACTAAAACAAGAAGCAATAAATTATTATTGCTTACAGTTCTTTCTTACTAGTGCAAAGAACAGTGGAAGGCTGAGGAATTGTTTATTTGTTCCAACTGAATCTTTCTTGCGAAATTAAAAATACTGCCCTTAAAAAATTATGCTTTCTTTCACTTCAAACAACCGAAACATATCAAGGTAAATGGGGTCTATGATCACCTAAAGCTTAGGGGGAGAAATATACACTATGACTTTCAGTGTAAAATAAATATTCACCATAGTGCATACTTTTATGAATTATTCAAATCACTGTTTAAAACATGTGACTATGTATCACTGAATATGAACTGAGCAATTCAGATTAGCATGACTCTTACAGTTAATATTTGCACAAACTTCTAGTATTTTTCAAGTTGGTTTTTATTTGTTTTTTTCTTGCCACTCACCAATAGGATATACTAAAAAAATATCAGCTTCTGTCCTAAGAAGATCATCAGCAAGAACTAGGTTGTAAGGAATTTCTTCTTTAATGTTCATAAAAATGTGTTAATATACATTGTCTTGGGGAGATGAGATATGTTATCTCAAAGTAAGTTCTAGGATGTTTATATAAAAACAGTGAACATAGGCACTAGTTTCTTTATCTTTTGAAAAGAACTAGTAAAAATGGAATTTCCAGATATTTCAGTTTCTTAGAATGAGATCAGTTAAAATTTTTCCAGTGCATAATGAAGCACTTTAAGAAAACTTTAAGCATTAAACTTAAATATTTTAGAAAATACATTAAATGGTTTCGAAAATACATGAGAGCAACCTGGATTAGAGGATTTAAATCAAGTCTTTGAAGTATCTTAAATCTCCTTGAGACCTAAAAGATTGTTTATAACTAACAGTTGCTTTGTAAAAACAATGTTGAAGAGATGTTTTAAAATTTTCTTGTTAAATTTTTATAAGAATATGTGGGTTGGGAAAAGGGAGCATCTGTATTGCAAGATGATTTCATAAAATTAATTTACTGAATCTCAGAAATGGGGAACAGGATGCTTAGCAAGGAAGATATTTCTCAGTGGCTTGTATACTTGAAGCAAACGAGAATACAGAAAGCCAAATCAACTTTATGTGGACCTAATAATTTCTGAATATTAGTACAAGACAACTGACAGCATCTTTAATAGCTTTTTTGGTGGGTCTTTTATGTTATACGAATAGAACCCAATACTGGTGCACAGGACTTTGAGAAGGAACTATGACACCCTATTGAATACATCAAATCCTCTAATATATGTTTTTCTGCCAAGTTTTGCCTTTAAAGTATTCAGATTTTATTTAAAAACAGATCTAAGAAGGAAACTTCTTTGGAAAAACAATTGGTGTTAGTATTTGGAGCTGTTGACAGGGAGAAATATTTTTCTAAGAAACCATTTCACTGTCTTGCTCTGTAACTCATCTGCTCTTGGCTATGAACTTTTGTAACATAATCACTAGTCAGTTTGTGGTCAAGAGAAGCTAAGGGATAGAGGGAAACTCAACAAAGATATAACTTTCTAAAATGTTGATTTCGTATTTCTCAGCTATGAGTTGGCCTGTGGATCATTTATTTCACTAATTAATGTCTTCTAGAAAAATGTGAACAGAAATTCGTACCACTGCTGAATCATAAATTTAAAAAAAAAGGTTATATTAGTTTTAATTAGTAAGAGATTTAGCAAAGAAGAGAGTTCAAAATCCTTGGCATTTTACTTCCTATATTATTAACATATACTGTGATATATTAATATTTAATATGTCTTATCTATTACATATTAATCTATGTGAATTATATTTATTTTTTTTCTTGTTGCAAACACATTGCACTATAGAATTTCCAGAGTTGGTTGCAGTGACCCTGTTGCATTATCTTCCCCTACATTTTTCTAGATTCAGACTAACAACTGAATTATAATCTCCAACATTCTGTTCTTATATCTAAAAAATATCATGATACAATGAGTGCATTTTGATCTATTTTCACTTTAGGATTCCAAGGCTTTATTATTACAGAGTAATAGTCCTAGATTTCCTAACATTTTGAAAATTCTATCATTAAATTAGTTGATGATTTGAGGAAAGCTGTTTTTTGAGGAGGGGGAATGTTGTTTTGCATTTTGTTTTATTTTGTTTTTTTTTTATCAAACTCTGCTCTTGACAAATTGGATGTATTTGTGCTTATGTTGAAGTGAACTGAAATTAATATTATCATAAGAATTGCATTTATATTCCTTTAAAGAATCAGCATTTCTTGAATAAATAAAGTAAAAAAGGTAAGCTACAAAAAAGTACATTTGGGTGCATCAACTACCCTTCAATAAAAAATAATTATCTACAAAAAAAAAAAAGTACATTTGGTATGATTTCATTTCTCTAAAAAAGATATAAGCATAGAAAAAGATTCAGAAGGCTCAATATCAAGGTACTTGACGGGAATATGAAATTTTAAAAAAGATTTCCCTTTGTTTATCTGTGTTCACTAATTTTTCTACAGTGAATCTTAATTGATTTTATAATTAGAAGTGCAAAGTTTTTTTTACATTAAGTTTTAAAATACCAGGGTCATGGAATTTAGTATAGAAAGCTAATCACCCTGGGTTTTGATAGATTGAGGTACACTTGATCCTTTGTTCAGTGGTTAGATCCGATCCATGCCCTTGTCTGAGAGCTGAGACTTGGGGAAGATGATCATAACTCGGAATCAATGATGCTCACCTTGAACAGGACCCCAGAGGCTGCTGTGAGGTCAGTTTTCTCATCCATTCCACAGATCAGGTCACTTGTCCAAATTCACATGGTCTCAGGGCCAGCACAGGTTTTAAGAGGTCTTTTCTTCAGAGGCCATAAACTCATGAAACACGTGCTGCTGTGTCCACACTATGGTTAAGACATTTGGAATTAGTGTCTGCATTTAGCCATCAGGAGTATTCACATAAAAATTCACACATCGAATTTGTCTTGAAAATAACCTTGAAAAGCTGTTCTTTTCATGAGGTGACAGGTGAATTGGAAGAGTGATTGCCCATTTTATGAAAGCTGCACACTTTTGTTCTCCATTGACCTCATATGAACCACCTGGCCTTGCAGGACTTCGAGTTTGCAACTTCCATATACTAGTCAAAAATAGTGAAACTGAGGAAGTGATTCCTCACTGATAATAATTAAGATCATCAAACACCATTTCTCAGAATTCTCAGTTTTCCTCCTTGTACTTGTATGCTATTTTGGAATCACCACTGGGGAATGGAAAAAAGAGCAAAGGGGCATAAATCACAGCCTGAAGTGCTCAGAGTCAGACTAACTACGTTAGGAAATACAGCTCTAGCATGTGGGTTAATTTTATGACACATGGATGGTCAGGGAAGAGAAAGTGTCAGAGGCAATGATACTATTCATTGGACTTTTCTGGAACCAGTTTTAGACAGAACATGACTCTGCTTGTAAGTGATTTTTCCTTGGACTCATAAATCTTCCACTTACATTCATTTATACAATTATTAATAAATTAATTATACCTCTGATGGAACCTGAAGCAAGGTACATAAGATGAAAAAATGCATTGCTAAATCTTGACTTTTGGATTCAAAGAGGGTGCTTTAGTTGAGACGTTATTTATCTGGAAGTACCAAGATGTGTTAGAGGTACCTACTCATGTACGTCTTATTAAACCTTTACAAGATGGAAGTGGATGCCACAATGAATGTTAGCATCACAATTAAGGGTGAGTGACAGAACATTATACTCAGAGATAGAGGAGAGCCATATATTTAAATGGGATGTCAAATAAGATACCTGTTTTTTCATGATATTTAATGCACTTATACCTTGAAGACATTGAAAATTTGGATGTGTTTTGAGGACTCATTATCCATTTCATAAAAGTTAAATTTTTTATGTGTGCTGCAGTTAGAGAGTCCAAAGTATTTTCACTCATTTTATATTCTTCTAGAATAACTCTCATATCTTGGCTCTGAATGACCAAATACCTTGCTTACTATAGATTCATCTTTGACCTGTAGCTGCATTATTTGATCTGAACTAGATGATAACCAGTTTTATTTGCAGGAAAACATTAAGCAGAAGCATTCAGAATGTGTGTGTAAAATAATTTCTCCTAGTAAACATCTATTACATCAATTTTACTTCTCAACATCTTACCAAGTCACCTCTGGCACAATTTTCTTGTTAATTTAAATAGGAGAGTCCTCTTCCGTCTTTCATGACCATTTGCATAGGCTGTTGATCAATTTTGTTTAGATTTTTTAAAGTTGCCATGGCTATGAAACTGAAGAGCAGTATTGAAAACATATCCCTTCAGATATATTTTGTTCCTGGTTTTATTCCTAATTTAATGATTAGGAAGTGAAGAACTGATTCCTAAATAGTTTTTGGCTTAAAAACATACAGTGTTTTTTAACACAATGCTTAACTGTGGCTTTTAGCCAACGTTTATGTCTTGCATGTCTTCTGTGAATGCTTTCAAATAAAAAATGTGCAGAGTTGCATTTACTTCTTGGCCTCATAGACAGCCTAAAATCTGTTTCCATGCTTATTCTAAGCTAGATCTGTAAAAAGATGTAATGCTACTTAAATTTTAAACAAGTCAAGAGTCTCAAACAGGGCTGTGTTATGTTACCACATCTGGTCATTCTTTGCATTAAAAGGATTATTCTCAATGTTTTGCAATGTTCACTACTTAGCCATCCAAAATGTCAATAGACCGAGACCCAAACAGGTCACTAGAGGGAAAAGAATAAGGAAAATAAAGAATAGCACTGCAATACACTTTAATTGCTAAAATTGTTTTTAAAGTTTTCATTTCACAGATTCTTCTATGAATCTAATGAAGATAGAAAAATGCACAAATATTTACAAAATTTGAATATTCGGTGAGGGTCAACATGCCTCTAAGCTCAAATGTTACTGGTTAGAAACCCCTGCAACAATTGATATATTTTAATATGGTATAGAATATGTATGTATGTATGTATATGCTAGAAGACATATACATATTTAGCTTTTTAAAAACTTTCTTAAAATTTTCCCAAGCAGCTAACAGCATGGAAATCTTGGATGTTTCTATTAAAGGAGATGTTTAATTCTAAAGGATGCAGATAAATGTGCAAACTTGCAGGATTAAATATTTTAATGGAATAAAAACATATATTTAAAATAAGTAACTGAAATAAAAGTAGTTTAAGCAAACTGTAGCTGGTGAGACCATCTTACCTAATCCTTTTAGCAGTTTTGATTTCAAGTGTTCATGAGATGCCAATTTTCTAGGTAAGTCTGTAAAAAAAAAAAAAAAAGAATGTTAGATTCCTTATGTCTTCAGTAGTAGTTCAAAATGTTTCTAATTTTCCTTGTGATCCCTTCTTTGGACACAGAAAAAATTCAAAAGTTGTATAATTCCAAAATTACCTACAAATGTTTGTTTCAGAGTGTGTTCATATTTCCAAGTATTTGGGGTTTTCATATGTATTTTGTTATTGATTTTATTTTAAATCTATTTTCATCAGAAAACATACCGTCTATGATTTCAATCCTTTGGATGTGATTCTAAGTCGATCTTTATATGGCCCATTTTGCTGAATGTTTTAAGTATGCTTGAAAAGACTATGCACTCTGCTGTTGGTTGCAGTGTATTACATATGGCAGTTAGATCATGTTGGCTGATGCACTTTTTTATTTTTGTCTACTCATTCTGTCAATTACTGAGAGTGGAGTGTTAAAATCCTGAAGTATAATTGTACTGAGTTGAATGGTGGTCCCCTCAATCAATGTCTACCCAGAACCTGTGACTGTGACCTTATTTAAAAATAGGGTCTTTGCAGGTGAAATCAGGTTAAGATAAAGTCATACTGGATAAGGGTGGGCCTTCATTTAATGACTGATGTCCTTAAAAAAACAGGGACATTTGGATACACAGGGAAAATGACCGTGTGAAACAGAAATTGGAGTTAAGAAGCCACAAACCAAGGGGACTGCCAGCAATCACCAGGAGCTTGAAGCAGCACGACAGAGCCACTAAGGCCATCTGCGAGCGTGGCCCTGCCAACACCTAGTTGCAGAACTCTAACCTTCAGAACTGTAAACAATGAATAATTTCTGCTATTTTAAGCCACAAAAGAAAAAGGATGTTAAGATGTCATAATAATTATTTTGACAGATTTCCCTGGAATATTTTGAATTTTTTAAAGAGCAAAATGTGCTACCATGATGCTGATAACAGTCAAGAAGTAGTAAGATGCATTGTCTTACTAATATTTGTATGTATGAATGGGGTTATGATATAAAGCTTTTAAACAAGATAGTACATATGTGTCTGCTGCACTTTCAATTACAGGGTCAAATTAAAATGAAAGTAAGAACAAAGATGAAAACTCTCATCCAGACCTCCCTCTAAATCATTATTTATCACTCATCAAATGACTGTGTGCTAGATACTGGGCTGTGCGCCATAACCTTTTGAAGATTCAAAGATGGAATAGAAGCAGCCCTGTTCTCAAGGATCCCCCAGCATAGCGCAGGAGAAAGACCTACTACCAGCGACATGACAATACAGGCGATCAGCACTGTACTCATGCACAAGGTGTGATGTTTGGAAATACTTCCCAATTAATGCGTCCTTGTTGGCTAGACATTTTTTCTCTCCCTGCTCCTTACCCATCTTAATGGATCCGATTAAGAAGCAAAGGAGGCTGCTCCAAAGGGGTGAGCGGTCCGATTGCAGCAAGAAGGGCAAAGTCGGCCCCATGCATCCTCGAAGGGTAATAGGAGTAGAGGTTAAAGAGTGCAAGGGAATGGGGCCTTGTGACTCAACTTCTCTCCTGGGGTAGAAATTCCAGATTGGGGGGGTGGGGGTCGGGGGCTCTGAGACGGTAGAAAAAGCAGATAACAAGAGGGCGAGGCGGGACGCGGGGTGAGGCCCAGCGTAGCCACCCTTGGGAGTGCAGGGAGCTCAGGGCCCGGGAGCCGGCTCGTGTGGACGCGCGCCCCCAACACGCCCCAACTCCGAAAGGTGGGAGAGCGGCACCCGGAAACGCGGGCTCCGCGACGGCGCGAAGGCGGCGGTACGGACGGAGGCAAGAGGCTCCTTCTCCCAAACCAGGCCCGGAACTGGGAGCTGGCGCCACTGGTGGGAATGGCGCCCTCTGGGGGAGAAGCGGGGAGGGGTAAACTACCAGGGGCCGACCTCGTCTGGAGATGAAATAAAAACAACGTCCTGGATGTTTATGCGGAAGAGGCTACTTAAACTAGAAGGCCAGGAGAAGCTGCAAAGTGTGAAGTGCAAGCCCCTGCCACATCCCTCCGCCCCACACTTCACTCACAGGGTGGGCACGAGCGGGTAGATCCTTACACGCCATCTGAAGGGGCCACATTTTCTCCCCAGATGTCTCCAGTCAGCTGGGAGCCTAAAGACGACTGAGGCGCTGTCTTGTATGTTCTCATTTGTTCCCACTTGTCCCTACAGGCAAAGGCTTAAACAAAATGCATGTATCTAGGAGCAAAATGACCCTGAAACTAAGATTTCTAATTGTGCCCTTCCTAGGGTTGTATTAAAAAAAAAAAGAGGGCTAGGCTGATTTCTTGATGATTTGCATTTTGTTATTCTAATCATGCATCTCTGTCTCATAAAGGTCTAAGTGTCATTTCTCCCTGCATTTGTGCACCTCTTTTGATGGTTTGATGGCTCTCATTAAAATAAAAAGAATATAACAGATTTTTAGTACAATTAATCACAACTAGAGAAAAAGTCAGGAGGGGGGAGCACTCTAGAGCACCAGCTTTGGTTAGACAGAATTAAGGCTGGATTTCTCAACACATAAAGAGGTTTCTCAGGGCACCAGCCAAGCAGGACACCAAAATTAGTAGTTTAAGAAGGAAGAAAATATATAATAGAGGATCAGAAGTCTAACAAGAAACTGTTTCAATTTGATCATACTGTAGCTTTTGTATTGCTTGAAAGATAAACCGTATTTAATGTGTAATCTTATTTTTTAAAATAATATATTTAAAGGCATCCTAATCGTTTAGTGCTACATCCTCTGCAAGTATTACCTGGCCTGGTGGAGAAATAACTTTTTTTTTTTTAAGTAACAATAAGGCAAAGATAATTTCCCACCTTGTTTTAAGAGGACATCCTTGATTTTTTTTTAATTTGGTAAAATGAGCATAAAAACGTGAAATTTTGTCTGTTCTTTGGGAAAGTGATGTGGTAAGGGCAGGAAAGAACCAGGACTCACCCTACTACAGTCTTCTTTTTACTCTTTCTTTTCTTCCAGGGAGGGGTTACTAAATCACGTTAAGATGTGTAGTTGAGCCCTCAATGAGACATATGCTTTGGGGATGAGTGTTTGTTTTGGGATTGGGTGTGAGTGTGTGTGTCTGTGTGTGTATGAGATGGTGTGCAAGGGAGAGGGAGACAAGATCCAGCCCCCTAGGAAGGAGATGAGGTATGAGCCACATAACTTTTGGGTAATAAAGCAGGGCTACAAAGAATCTCTAGGCCTCCAAAAACCCCAGTTGCAACCAAAGGCGTGGAAACCACTGCGATGGATAAGAGTAAGTTCCAGATCTGGTATGTGACCAGGGAGGTAACAATTCACCTATCTTTGTTGCAGGAGACCAGTTCTGAATTTTCCACACAACAGGGTTCAGTAAGCATAGAAACTTGTCTCAACTAACTATTACTTGTCCTTTAAAAATTATTTACATATATTTTAAGATATGCATATATATGTGTGTGTGTGTGTATATATATATATATATATTTAAATAAAAGTCAAGAATCTATATATCTATCATCTCTTTATCTATCTCTGTACATATTCCTTTTCACCTGAGTACACATGACTGGTAGAGTGTTTCACATAGAATAGTGCTCAATTAATGTTATATCCATCTGAGATATCTGAAAATTATCCATGAACCTTTTTTACTCTCTTGTTAAGGGTGATATGATAAACTTTTACAATGTACAAAGTATTTCAAAACAGCCAATGGTATTTCAAAAAAGCCAGTTAGTGATTACTAATGCTAGGATGACTACCAAGGTGTTTACTATGCTGAACGATATACCAAAATCTCCACATGCATTGTGTCACCTGATTCCCACAAACCTGAGAATATTAGCAAATAATGGGCCTTTGCTCTGTGATAGGCTCTATGCTAAGTACCTTACCAGCATGCCGTATTTATTTTTCAAACCTTAGAAAATAGGAACTACTATGAATTATACCTTAAACTGAGAAAACTGAGGCTTAGAAAGGTTAAATAATTAGATTAAAGTCACACTGCTAGTAAGTGGTGGCACTGGGATTTGAGCAGGCATTCTGGTCTCAACCGCTCATGATTTCCCATTTTATAGAGGAATTACTTGAGGTTTTTTAGAGGTGAGTCAAATCATGTTACTTTCCTAAACAATACCTTCTTGTAACTTCCATTTCAAAGAAAAATCAAAAGTCCCTTTCTCCACCTATGAGCCTCTCCGTGTTCTGGTTCCCTAGTACTCTGACATCACCTCCCACCACTTGCTGGCTCTTCACTAGCCAGAGAGGTCTCCCTGCTGGTCCTTCAGTGCAGACAAGGCACTCCCGTCTCTGGGCCTTTGTCCTTGCTGTTTCCCTTGCTGGGAATACTTTTTCCCCAGATATCCACATGGTTCACTCTCTCTCTTCCTTAGGGCTAGTCAAAATTACATCAGGTGATTCCTGATTATTCCACTCCAAGTGGCCACCTTTCCTCCCACCTTCAATCTCAGCACGCCCTATCCTTCTTCTCTTATTCCTTATAGTTTTTTCTTGGATATCTGTGTATACCTTTAAACTCATCTGTTATTTGATGGTCATCTCCACTCTCTAAAATTGAAGCTTCACCAATGGCAGGTATTTTTATTTTTGTTATTTTTTCATTGCAGCACCAGTATTTAGAACAGAACCTAGCATAGGGTGCTCAATAGATATTTGAATGAATGGCAAGAGCTTAAGAAACTCACCCATGGTCATACATTTAGTAATAGGCAACGTGAGGCTTCATGACAGACCCAGTATATATTGAGTTTATCCACATATCAAATGCATAAAGTATCTTCCTGAGCTCTTCTTCTAAGTCCCTTGGTCTTTAATTATAATAGGTCTGGTGAACGTGAATAAATAAACCAAACAGGAAAAAGGCAGCATTTGTTACTGTCTTTTAAAGTGGGATACTTTAAAGTGAGATCAAATCAGAGGCCAGGTCAGAGAAAGGGGACACTGGTCTTTAACAGAAAGGGAGTTGACAAGTGATGAAGTAAGGAATGTGCTGATGTTTCTGGGCTGCATGAAGGGGCAAAGTGTGGGAAGGTCCTGAATGAAGTTGGTGTTGGGTTAATTAATTAGGGTGGGATGCTTGCACATTAAGGGGAGGAAGGAACTGAGGGGATTGATTTGGAGTGGACTGGAGTCTCGAGTAGCAGTTACAAAGGATCCTGGAGGCACAGGAAGGATGGAAGAGGTGCCGGGTACAGCTCAATTTGGCGAGTGGCCAAAGAAACATGTCAGATATTAGTGAAAACAGGCCACAGCTGCTGCACTTTATAAGCTGCATGTCAGGCCTCTCCTTAGCCACCCCCTACTCTGCCCCATCTTACGTCTTGTAATAGTCATTTTCTTCCTAGGACAACCAGCCATAACTCAGTTCTCACTTGAGGGCATGAGAGAAGGCAAGAGGATGCTCAGACTTTATTGCTAAGAGAAAAGGGCCCATAGCATTAATGAATTTTCCTGAAACTGAGAATTTCAAAGGTAGCATATTGAAGTTACATTTCTTTTGTTTCCAGGATAATTTTTAAAAATTGTGTTTATTTTTTTTTAATCTCATGATATCTAAACTTATAATTTCTAAGTATATTCCCTCTTTTCCTCTTCAAAATGTGTTTGCGTATTTTGTATTTCTCTATCCTAGAAAAAAGATTCTAGAGAGTTCAGAGTAAGACAGATATATGTGCATACATATTTGTATATACACTGGACAGTTTAGACATGGAAAGAACAAAAACACTTAAACGTAGTACATATCGTTAACTGAATAATAAAATTTGGATTAACTGCTTGGTAGCATTTCTTTGTTCTCCCTTCTCCTTCTCCACCTTCCACCCCCTGCCCTGGCACAAAGGTTAGATGGTGATTAAGTACATGGCTCTGGAGCCACATGGACTGGAATGATTCCAGGCTCTGCTGCTTTCCAGCTATGTACTTGTGCCAAATTATTGAGCTTTTATGTTTCTTAATTTTCCTCATCTCTAAAATGAAGCTAAAAATAATTTTTAACTAAAAGGGCTTTAGTAATGTTTAATTAAGCAAATACATATCACATTATAACAGTATTAAATGTTAAATATTGCTATGATTTATAGACACTATAAATACTTAAATGGCTTTTGTGGTTTCTTAAGCTGTTATGGATAGCACTTAGAAAAAAACCCATAGGGAGGTACTCAAGTATTGTTTATCATGTTGAGGAATAGGTCTAGCCAATTGATATTGTTTGTTTTCAATGAAATATGTAAATATATATAGCATACAGGAAGCTCTTCTATTTAGGGAAATAGTAGTCAATATAAAGTAAAGCTGGTTCAACATCCAGGAAGTGAATTCTGCTTTTTCCTGTTATTAGCTTTTCTCTATGACAGTGCCCAAATGCCAAGGGAAGTTCTTTCTTTGAACAGCGCTCACTTGCATGCTGAGAAAACATAAGGCATAAAGTGCATGACTCCCAGGAACTGTGCACCTGTTTAGGATTGGGAGCTGATGGTTTATCAAGTGCACCTGCTAAGAATGAAGACTTAAGTCACTTCCTTCTAACATGAGTTGATTGCTAGCTTAAGAGGGTATTGTACAGCATGGAGAAAGACAGTGTAGAACATTGAAACTGAACAAAACTCTATATAAGTAATTGATGACTACATTTATCTCAGATTGATAATTTTGAGTACTTTATTGTTTTCCCAGTTGTTCTGTGGGCATTTGATTATTTTGAGTGCTCATCAGATCCTGGGCACTGTTACAGTGGCTGGATACAGAAAGCTGAAAGAGACGAGTCCTGCTCTGCAATAGAAAGCATTGCCTGATAGGAGGGATACAAATGATATTCTTCTGAATTATAATGTTTGTGGTACTACTATAGTATCAATACCAGAGTATTACTAGGAGGCTGCCAAAAGAGAGATATTAATTCTAGTGGATACATGGAGTGTGGGTGGCCTTAAAGGGTGATTAGAGGCAACATCTCAACTCATCAAACAGTACTTGGTGTTTCCAGTCCACTCAATTAGTCTTTTGAAGAAAGAGTATATAAGTTGCAGGATGGAGACTTGTAATATGTGGCTGGAAAAGGAATAAATCCTTGAGCAAGGCAATAGCGATTAAAATGGAGAGGAGCGGGTCCATGTGACAAACATGTTTAGGCATGACTGATAAGACATGCCGACTAATGACTGCATAGGTTTGGGGGGTTAGGGATTGGCAAGGATATGGAATGGGTTTGTGACATTAACTGAGATAGGAGACACAGATAAGTTTGTTTTTGTTCTGTTTTGTTTGTTTTGCTTTTGTTTGGAAGAATGTATGTATTGATAATTTAGTTTGAGTTATTTTGAGTTTGAATATTTTGTTACCATACAATCAAAACTACCCTGCTCTAACATCTCTGGTGTTCAGTTGGTCACAGCATCCTAACTGACAGTTGCCCTGTGCCATGCATCTCATGGTTTCCTCAGCTCATTTTTCCCTGTCCTACAGATTGTCTTCAGAGCTCGTGGTTTTTAGCTCTAGTGACAAGCAGTGGAGTTGACTACTGCTAACCTAAATAAAATAAAAACAGCTCTTTCTATGATTTAAAGAGGACATGAATCTAGAAAATGTAATCCATGCCCCTGGGTACAGTATTCTAGGTGACTATTTTGGGTCTTTCAGACTTCCAGATTCCTAATTAGGCATAAGAATTAGCAAAGGAAAGTAAACAGGCCATCTTAGCACACCAGGAAACTTCTCTCCAGTCACAGATACACTCCTATTCCTGAGAATTAAACACAAGTCAATAAAGATTAATTAAACAGTTGCAAATACAATTAAATAAAAGCTGAGACTTTAAAAATCACTCAAGAATTTGCACATTGCAAGAAGTTTGGCAAGAAACTCCTGCACATTTCTTTTTTGCTGTGTTTCTTAACACAGTTTCCTTTAAAAATCTCTGCCAGATGAATGGAGATCCTCTATTAATGGATACTTGAAAATTTGGGCTGTGTTCACATTTGCTTCTTAAACTCACAGTCCCAATTCATACTACTGAGGGAGGAGCTATTTTTTTTTCTGGTTAAAATCATTTTTAAAAGTCTCAGTATAAAAATGTAAACATGTAAAAGTGACAAATATTAAACAAAATATTTCAAGAGGTTTTGAAACTTGTGAAGGCAAATCTTCTTTTGGTTTGTTGGTTTATATTTAGATGTCAGACTAAGTATTTTAAAGTCACATATAATTTTAGAGAATAGTTACCTAGTTATAGACCCATGAGATCAATATATTTGTAAAAATTTCCATTAGCTTCTTACTTTTGGTCCTTTTGTAATTTGTGTATTTTTTTAGGATGAGGATAGAAAATGAAACTCTAATCAGTTTTGCTCCTTGAATGTAGCTTCACTCCAAAGGTAGATGAAGTTGAGATGATTGAAATTACTCCACAAACTGGAATAAAGTTTCTAATGATATGTGTGCATTTAGATTTAGTTTTCGTGATCACTATTTATAATTGAAAAACAGATTTAAATCATAGGAGCCATACGTATTTCAATGCTGAAATGTCTTTATTGGAGAGAAAGAAATGCAGGATACAGTAATTTAATAATATATGCTTTTTATACATAGCTAAAAGACTATTTAAAACCACCAAATACTTTAAAAGATTTGTCTAAGAACTCTTATTTTTGGTTTCCAAAAGAATTGAGCAGCATTGCTGGTTGTTCTGCTCACATAGTAAGGGTTCCTCTCTGGCATAATCAGTCATCTCACTACTTTTTTAAACATTAAATCTGAGAACTTAACAATTGCCAGAAAAAAAACATTTTTTAAATCATGAAATACTTTAGATATTTAAAGAAGTTTTAATAATTGAGGAGTCCCTTAAAAGTAGATTAAAAAATATTTTAGACTTGACTAATGAGTTCATGTCCAAGTTCCTATTACTTTTTTAACTGTTTCATTTTCAGTTATTTTAAATATGAATTGTTTTAGCACAGGCCACAATAGTAAAATTATTTTATATTGTTTAAAAACTGTCATGATAATTTTAATCGACTTTTCCAGTTTTATGTTTTTCTCAGTTGATGGTACTATGCAGAACCAATTCTAAATAAATTGTCAACACATGGGATTTTCCCTCAGAACCTCATCCTTTATGCCCCATCGTGGCCAAAGACCTCATGGAAATCCTTAGAGTTCCCGACTGCAGAATCTTCTTCCCATGTCCTGCACTTCCTTTCTTTCTCCTTGTTAGAGCTTTTTTGTTTGTTTTGTTTTTCTCTTAAGCCTGAATTCTGCTCCTAGATTACCATTAAAGCGTTAGTGACCAAAACGGCTTACTACTAAATTCTACTTCCCAGGTAATATCTGTCTACAATGCCAAACCAGAGTAATGCTAGGAGGGGGAAAAATCAGGGGTCCTTTTTTCAACGGAGGTCTTTTCAGTATTTCCCTAAATCATACACGTAGGATCTGCCTGCCTGTTTTGGTGTTGTATTTCTACAATAACCTCACAGTGCTCTTTCTGGGTCACAGCTGAAAGCCAAACAGGAGTGCTAACTTAATAGGCACTGTCATACAGGCATGAAGGGCCGTGCTTCTCAGCCTGGAGTGGTGTCGCTTCGCTCCCCGCCCCCACTGCAGGGATACGTGGCCATGTCTGGAGTGTTGTCACAGCGGGGGACGTGCTAGTGGCATCTAGTGGGTAGAATCCAACATCCTGCAATGTGCAGGACAGCCTCTTACAGCAGAGTTACTCAGCCCTAAATGTGAGTAGTGCCAAGGCTGAGAAACTAGGGAAATAGCCTAGAAGGCAGGTAATTAATCTGGCCCAAAGGCTTTCCTTTGAATCAAGAGTCCGAGGTGAAATGAATTTTTATTTTCTACCAAGAGTGCTACAGCTATTTATGAAATGGTCTACTGTCTTTTTTTTCCTTGGATAGAGATAAAGGATTAAAGTATATACAGGTTCAAATATGGATTTAAATTAGATAGTAATAAATAGGCAACTTTACATTTTTGCCATGATCATTCATATTACAGTTTTAGAAACACTTCCAGTATTTTTTTTTTTTTGTGTGTGTGTTATTTCCCCCCTCGGATTCTTTTAATAAATAACTCATCCAGCCTCTTGGGTTTGTGTGAATGCACAATATTTATTAATGTTTGCCATGTTTTTCTCCATGCTTTTAACTTACATCTTTCTGTGTTTGAACTCCTGAAAGCTTCCCACTGTTTGTGTCATTAATTACATAATTAATTAAGTGTGTCTATTGAGTGTCAACCGATCCAGACTTTGCTCTATATGTTATCATACTACAGTAATGAATAACATAGACAAAAAAGCCATGCAGTCAAGGGTTGTATATTCTAGTGGGGTGAGAGAGATAATAAACAAGAATACATCAGAAGACTTCATAAGTATGAGTGCTATTGATACAAGTGAAACAAGAAAGGAGAGATGGAAAGCCATGGTGAGGGGTTGGGATGAAGTTGTAAACAGATTGGCCAGGTAAAGACTCATTGAGAAGGTGCCACTTGAGCGAACACCTGAAGATGATGAGGGAACGAGCCACATGGATATTTGGGAGACATGCATGCCAGGAAGAGGAAACTACAAGTGCAAAGGTCCTGAGGCTGCCATGTACTTGGTGGATTTGAAGACAGCAGAGTCCATGTAGTTAATGAGAAGGAGCCAGATATGAGGAAGAGGGCAATGGAGTCAGAGAGGTGAAGGATGAGAGATCAAGTTAGATTTTTATAAGGCTGTTCAAAAGACTTTGGCTTTTACTCTGAGTGAGATGGGGAGCTGTTTGAAATTGTTGAGCAGAAGCATGACAGAATCTGATTCGTGTTTTAAAATAATCACTTTTGGATACTACATGGGGAATAGACTACTCTGGCAAGGATAGAAGCAGGGAGGCCAGAAAGGACCTGTGGATGGTGGTCTGCACTTGAGTGCTAGCACTGAGAAGTGGCTTGTTGATGGATTGGATTTGAGACAAAGAGAAGAGCCAAGAGCTTCATCTGAAGTACCTGGAGGACTCATTGGTAAATTGCTTTAGTTTACTAAGTACTACAGTTTCCTTCAATGTAAAATTCTTTCTGTAGGAGAATAATATATCTCTGTCCTATTGAAATTGGGATGCCATGTGACTTGCTTGACCAATAATGACTAGGCAGAGCTAATATTTGGCTTGCTTTGTCATTTGTTCTTTAGCCACAAAACCAGCAATGCTCTAGCTAAAGGTTGCTCTGTCAGGTTGGCTCCTGGAGCAAAGCCAGTGTGGATTACAACTGAGAGATATACAAATGATATGTAGCAAGAAATGAATCTGTGTTGCTGGAAGCTGGTAAAATGCTCAGGTTCTTTATTACTGCAGTGTTAAGTGAGCTTAGCCTGACTAATAGCAATGTAGTTGGTATTAACTGAGATGGAGATGTCTGCTAGAAGCACAGGTTTTGGGGGTGTATAGAACAACCAGGAGTTTGGTTTTGTCATGTAAGATTTGAGATGCTTTTTAGACATCTGAAAAGAGCTGTTGAGCAGCTAGTTAAAAGAGGCTGGTCAAGAAAGAGGTACAGGCCAAGTATATACATTTGGAGTCACTGGCCTGACACAACAAAATTACCAAGGGAATGAGTGATAGATAAGAAGTCCAGGAATTGAGCTCTGGAGTATTTCAAGAACAAATAGATTAAACTGAGAAGAAGCAGCCATTATGATAGGAGGAAGATCAGGAGTATGGTATTCTGGAAGAAAAGTGAACAAAGTATTTCAAAGATGATCATCTGTGTCCTTTGGCTCTGATAAATCAAGTGTGGTTAGGAGGGAGAATTTACTCTGGGATTCAGCAATGCAGAGGTCATTATTGACCTTGACAAGAGCAGCTTAGGTAGCGTGGTCTGCAGGAAAGCTTGAATGAGATGGGATCAAGAGAGGATGATAGAAGAGTGAGACAGCAATATCAGTAACTCTTTCAAGGAGCTTTCTTGCAGAGGGGGACGGAGAAATGGTGAAGAGCAAAATGGGGTAAAATAAGTTTTTGTGTTTTGTTTTGTTTTGCAAGATGGGTGAAATAACAGCTTATTGATACCCTGAGGGGAATGATTCAAAATGGTGGGAAACAATTGATGAGGTAGAAGAAAGATGGAAGAATTGCTCGGAAAGATGCTACTTAATAGGTGAGAAGGGTAGAATGTTGTACACATATGAAGATGTTGATCTTTGATAGGACCACGTACGATTCATTTATAGGAACAAGATGGAAAAACCTATATGGATGCAGTTGGAGGTCCATGGGCAGATGTGGGTGGGGTGAGAGCTTGTGGAACTTCTATTTGCTTCTGTTTTTCTCAGTAAAATTGGAAACAAGGGCATCCACTGAGAGTGAGGATGGGTAAAGCGCTGTTGGAGATTTGACATAGTTGTGTGTTCTTCTCCATCCACGTTCAGCTGGATGTGGAGAGTGCTGGAGTATGAAGTGTGGGAAAGATACAATTAGCCCAGTTTGGAGGTTGTCCTAGCAAATCCAACAAAGCAAAGAAGGATGAAAGATTTAAGGGTATATATAGGGGCATAATTACAATGACAGGGAATGCAATTTTAGAAGGGAAGTGAGGATTGAGAGACAATGAAAAGGTAGTACTGTGAATGGATAGTTGAAATTGGAGTATTAAAAGAATAAACCAGAAAAATAGAAGCTGTTGGCTGGAAAGTGGGCTGCTTAAAATTTAGATTATAAAAAGGCTGCTCTGGGAGTAAGCCACTTAGTAGGGTGTGGGATATGATCTTGACAGTTATTATTCTGATGTTCTAGTTAATCCAAATTTCTTTCTCAAACATTTCCTCTCACTTATACTCCTCAATTAAACTCACTTGCATTTCTTGTGAGTTCAATCCACATAGATTTCAAATTTTAACAATGGATTTCACAATTTAGTTAAATTAACAATTGAAGCATAATGAGGAATCATTTTGGCTTAGTTTAAATTTATACAGAATAAAAATTTAACAATGTCAAATAGAATAAGGAAGTAGTTTGTTGAGTATTGTTGCAACAATTGAGATGGGTTCCTATCAAAGATGACCTAATCATTCATTAAAATTTCTGAATACAGTTAAATACAGTTAAAAATTTGTTCAATACTTGGCTTAATGCCATCATTGATAAATTACTATCTTGAGATATCAACCCTCTCAGCATCATCCATTGAATTATTGATATTCTTAACACATTGGCTAATGTTGCAGTCACTAATTTATTATGTTGTAGATGTTAGACATAGTGACAAGAGGTACCCACGTACAAAAAATGTGAGTCTGTTGTTTATCTTAAACTCTGAAGAAAGTTCTGTTTATTTGACAAATCACAGAAATTTAAGCTCACTTTGAAGCATCATTACATCAAGTAAATTTTGAATGCTTAGGAAAAGTTGGTAATAATGAATTTTGTGAAAAGTTATTGCTAATAATTTAAAGTTATTTCTGAGACTAAAGATTGGCCTTATTACTAAATAGAAAATAGGGTTACTAATTCTAACCTAACTGACTTTTCAGCTGACATTTAGTTCATATATATCTCTACAATAAAGAAAATTTGGATTAGTTTTTTCCCAATTATTAATGCAAATTCATAAATATATATTTACAATTTATAGTATATATGTCATATAAACTTAGTTTTATGTACTGATTTTGAGGTTGTTAAAGATCTCTGTATCAGAAACTGTTACATATTTCCCAACTGCCCTTCTCTCCTTCTTTAATATAGAAATCTGCTTTTATCTTAGCACTTTGTAGCTCAGAGTAAAACTGCATTTTCCAAGCTCAGTTGCTAGCTACCTGGAACTCAAATGTGATATCTGGAGCTCTAGCAGCTATCTCAGATGGTGAGGTGAAGGCAGTTACCATGTCAGGACTGGCAAAGAAGAGCTGGAAGTTGCCTAGGTCACTGAAGAGTTCATGAAGCCATGGTATCAACTAGGACTAACCACTTTCAGTTTTCTTAACAGAATAAAATCTTGCTTGTATAAATTTCTATTTTCCAGGTCTCTTAATTTCAGTGAAATCAGATTCCAAATAAATTAAGTAATAATCACTCATTCTCATCCCCCTGATATGCCTTTTTAAGAAATTTTCCTTTTATTGATTACTCTTGAGAACTTGTTTCTTTATAACTCCACAAGAAAAGAAAAAAATTGCATGGGCCATTGTTTTTATTTTCTTTTTTCCAGTTTTATTGAGATATAAGTGACATATAACACTGTATTAGTTTAAGGTATACAACATGATAATTTAATATATGTATCTATTGTGAAATGATTACCATAATAAGTTTAGTTAATATCCATCACCTCACATAGTTACAATTTTTTTGTGTGATGAGAACTTTTAAGATCTACCCTGTTAGCAACTATCAAATATACACTACAATATTGTTAACTACAGTCACCATGCTGTACATTACATTCCAAGAACTTAATTTATCTTATAACTGGAAATTTGTACCTTTCAACCACCTTCACCCTAACCCTCCCCATCCCCAGCTGCCTCAGGTAGCCACCAATATGTTTTTTTCTATTTTAGATTCCACATATAAGTGAGATCATAAAGTATTTGTCATTCTCTAACTTATTTCATGCAGCATAATGCCCTCCAAGTCCATCCATGCTGTTCTAGGTGACAGGATTTCTTTCTCTTTTATGACTGAATAATACTCAATTGTATATATATGTATATATACATTCCATTGTGTATGTGTGTGTGTATAATATACACATTCCATCATATATATACATGTATATACATATCACATTTTCTTTATCCATTCATCCATTGACAGACACTTACGTTGTTTCCATATCTTGGCTATTGTAAATAATGCTGCAGTGAACATGGAGTATGGCTGTCTCTTCAAGAAAGTGATTTAATTTCCTTTGGATATATATCCAGAAGTGGATTTTTTGGATCATATGGTAGTTTTATCTTTAATATTTTAAGTAATCTCTATTTTTAATATTTAATACTTTTTCATAGTGGCTGCACCAATTTATGTTCCATGGGCCATTGTTTTCGTTTAACAAGGTTTCTGGCCATTTGTTTTGGTCTTCCACATCTGTGACAGCAGTTGAATCTTATGTTATTAAGCAACAGCTCAAACAGTAGTGCTAAATGAGGATGAGGGTGGGAGAGTTATAGAATCAGTTTGGGGAGGGTTTCCAAACTACACATTCTTAGCTCTGTTATCTCTGCAGATATTCTCCTACCAACTCCCATTTGAGAATCACTTATCTATAGCACATCCGCAAGTTTTCATTTGCTTCCAATTGGCAAAATTTAAACTAACACATAAAAACTAAGAATTTTACTATGGGAAAAACTATCTAGAATCTAGAATATAGTAGAAAAGAAGTATTATGTTTTTAATATTTTGAAACTTAGAGCTCTAAAACCTTTTATCTAAAAGTATTTTGAAACTTGGTTCAATAAGCCCAGTCATATATCTATGATCAGCTGTATTTTTTTCTCCACTAGGTTCTTCCTAGAATTTTTCCTTCAGGAATATGGGGAGAGGATGAGGGGGAAGATACTTTGCCATACATCTGTCAAACACTGATTTTTCTTTTTACTATTATGCCTTCAGTAATATTTACTCAATATTGTGGCATATATGTTCCTATGCTAGACACTATTTGCAATTTGCCAATGGCAAAACACAATTAGCTCCTGTTTCCTTTGAAAGCTCTTCCAGTTCTCTGCGAGATGAACCAGTGTCTTCTTTTCCACTCTCTTGGTGGGTGGCCTGTTGATTTGGGCTGACACCGTGCAGTCTGTACTTATTTGGCTAAACTGCAATTAAACAAAAACTGGCATTTCTTGCTTCGCCTACAATGAGAGTTGGTGGTAGAGGAGAAAAGGATTGATCACAGCATTTCAAATATTTGATGCAGATTTAGTATATATATATTAAGGAAATGACTTTAGTTCAGATATGTAGCAGCAGCATTGCAGATTTTAAAAAAAATTAGGTAAGGCCTCACATTTTTTATTCTTCAACTAGAGAGGAAACTCTTTGAGGTCAGGATGCAAATATAGTTGTATCTGGAGCATGACTAAAGATGGTGCCCTGTGCAAATATATGTTCAGGGAAGTGTATTAACTTATGTACTGATTAATTTGAAAAAATAAGTGGAAGTTTGTGCTTGGATGATGTTGGAAGTTAATTTCAGTTTAACTTTAAGTATGCTTTTGATTTTCGAAATCTCATTTGTGCAACATATTTAATTGCACAAAGCCTTGTGTTCTTTGGTAGTTACTATAGGCTCTCAAAAGCCAGGGATTTATAATGATGGCGTTTAGGGCAGACTAGTTCTTTAATATATAATGGATGAATTGAAGAAATCCAAGGAAAAAAATGCAGATATGTATTTGACTTTTTTTTTTCTCCATTGCTAAAGACTTAAGCCTTAAATAATGGATCCGAGAAAGTGGCTGGAGCAGGGATTGTTATCTACCAAGGTCCAGTCCCTTCTCTGCTTTGCCAGCCAAATGCCCAGACTTCACTTCCCTTTCTCTCTTGGCTTTTGAGAGGAAGTGACTTGTTTCTCATCTGAACTGGGACTTTAGAAATGGGTAGGTGGGGGTCCTCCACACTATCCTTCAGATTCTGTTAGTTGGATACAGATGATGGTGTCCCTAGAAGATAGGAAAGCCACACAATAGAGTGAAGAGAGAGACACACTGGGATGGGTAACAGGCCATGCTGTTGCATGAGTGAGAAATAGGTTTCTATTGTTTTTAATTCACTGAAATTTTCAGGCTTGTTACGGCAGTTTAGCTTAACCTGACCAATACAGTTTTTTTTAAATTTTTTATTGAGGTATGATTGATATACACTCTTATGAAGGTTTCACATGAAAAAACAATGTGGTTACTACATTTACCTATATTATCAAGTCCCCACCCATACCCCAATGCAGTCACTGTCCATCAGTGCAGCAAGTTGCCAGAGATCCACTATGTCCCTTCTCTGTGATACACTGCTCTCCCTGTGATCCCCCACACCATGTACACTAAGCATAATACCCCTCAATCCCCTTCTCCCTCCCTCCCGACCCACCCTCCCATGCCCCTCCCCTTTGGTAACCACTAGTTCATTCTTGGAGTGTCTTAGTCTGCTGCCATTTTGTTCCTTCAGTTTTGCTTCATTGTTATACTCCACAAATGAGGGAAATTAATTGGCATTTGTCTTTCTCCACCTGACTTACTTCACTGAGCATAATGTCCTCCAGCTCCATCCATGTTGTTGCAAATGGTAGAGTTTGTTTATTTCTTATGGCTGAATAGTATTCCATTGTATATATATATATATACCACATCTTCATCTTCTTTATCTGTTTATCTACAGATGGACACTTAGGTTGCTTCCATATCTTGGCTATTGTAAAAAGTGCTGTGATGAACATAGGGGTGCATATGTCTTTTTGAATCTGAGAAGTTGTATTCTTTGGGTAAATTCCAAAGAGTGGGATTCTGGGGTCAAATGGTATTTCTATTTTTAGTTTTTTGAGGAACCTCCATATTGCTTTCCACAATGGTTGAATTAGCTTACATTCCTACCAGCAGGGTAGGAGGGTTCCCCTTTCTCCACATCCTCACCAACATTTGCTGTTCTTAGTCTTTTCGATACTGGCCATCCTTACTGGTGTTAGGTGATATCTCATTGTGGTTTTAATTTGCATTTCTCTGATGATTAGTGATGTGGAGCATCTTTTCATGTGTCTGTTGGCCATCTGAATTTCTTCTTTGAAAAACCGTCTCTTCATATCCTCTGCCCATTTGTTAATTGGGTTATTTGCTTTTTGGGTGTTGAGGTGTGTAAGTTCTTTATATATTTTTGATGTTAACCCCTTGTCAGATACGTCATTTACAAACATATTCTCCCATACTGTAGGATGCCTTTTTGTTTTGTTGATGATATCCTTTGCTGTATAAAAACTTTTTAGTTTGATGTAGTCCCATCAGTTCATTTTTGCTTTTGTTTCCCTTTCTCGAGGAGATGGGTTCAGGAAGAAGTTGCTTATGCTTATATTCAGGAGATTTTTGCCTATGTTGTCTTCTAAGAGTTTTATGGTTTCATGACTTACATTCAAATCTTTAATCAACTTCGAGTTTACTTTTGTGTATGGGGTTAAACAATAATCCAGTTTCATTCTCTTGCATGTAGCTGTCCAGTTTTGCCAACACCAGCTGTTGAAGAGGCTGTCATTTCCCCATTGTATGTCCATGGCTCCTTTATCATATATTAATTGACTATATATGGTTGAGTTTATATCAGGGTTCTCTAGTCTGTTCCATTGGTCTATGGTTCTGTTCTTGTGCCTGTACCAAATTGTCTTGATTACTGTGGCTTTGTAGTAGAGCTTGAAGTTGGGGAGCATAATTCCCCCTGCTTTATTCTTCCTTTTCAGGATTGCTTTGGCTATTTGAGGTCTTTTGTGGTTCCATATGAATTTGAGGATGATTTTCTCTAGTTCGTTGGAGAATGCTATTGGTATTTTGATAATAATTGCATTGAATCTATAGATTGCTTTAGGCAGGATGGCCATTTTGACAATATTAATTCTTCCTATCCATGAGCATGGGATGTGTTTCCATTTATTGGTATCTTCTTTAATTTCTTTAATGAGTGTCTTGTAGTTTTCAGAGTATAGGTCTTTCACTTCCTTGGTTAGGTTTATACCTAGGTATTTTATTCTTTTTGGTGCAGTTGTGAATGGAATTGTTTTCCTGATTTCTCTTTCTATTAGTTCATTGTTAGTGTATAGGAATGCCACAGATTTCTGTGTATTAATTTTGTATCCTGCCAATACAGTTTTTAAATTTAATTATAGTTAATGCTAAGAAGTTAATAATTCAGCCAAAAAAATAATAATAAATGCTTAAAGTAGAAACAGATGCTAGGTACTATGTAAGGATAAAAACAAGAGGGTATTATGTCACTTTCAGAGGAAAAATTTTAGAAAATGGAATTTGAGGAGCACACATACAAGACAGAGACTGTATCTTAAACAAAGATCTGGATTTCTGGTGCCTTTAAAATGGCCTGAGCACTAGTCTCCATTTTGCTACTCAAGTAGCTGTGTAATCTCAGGAGCCTGGGCTTTTATTTTCTTATCATCGGGTGAAGTAGGTTAGACTATTGCTGCTTCCAAAGGAGCTACATTTAGGGAAGAGACCCTGTTTTTCAAGTAAGAGCTGCTGTAGTTTCTTGGCCAATTTAAGCATGCAATTGATTAGCTTTTTCCAACCCTTTCTTGCCTCTGTTGCTATATATAATATTATAAATATTCATTCCTTGTGAATTATAAGTAGAACTTAGCTGAATTTACCCAAAAATAGTACTTAGCTTTCTTTCAGCCTCTTGCTTTAGTATATTATTTTTTAATTTACAAAATTAGTAGTGTATGGGATAAATATTTAATAATGTAATGAATAAATATGTTTATTTGTATTCCATAGTACACTGAATATGTTTAATGATATTTAGCAGCATATTAAATAAACATTTTCGCTATGTTTGGGTTAGTTCACAATATCTTTCCTATAAAATGAATGAGCAGGATTATTTACTCTCTAAGGTTCTTTCTAAAAAACTGAGATGTACTCTAACAGGAGGAAGTTTGGCCAAGTTCACTAACAGGGAAGCATTGGGCAAAGAAGAGATGGATGAGCTGGTCAGCATCAAACTGCCCCAGGCAGGGAGTCTTTGCTGTCAAAGGAGAGAATTCCTTTTTGGATTTCATCTTCGCTGTCAGTTTTTCTCTCTGCAGCTGCACTGTTCCACTGCACCATGCTGACTTTGTCTTTCTCAGAAATACCCTGACTCAGTGACCAGTTCCTGGCAAATCTTTGCTTTTTCTATGTAGGTAAGCATTGACAAAGCCTTACAGGCTGTGTGCAGTGCCTCATTTCTTCACTAGGGGCGCCAGCCATACTATGTTGGGTTTAACTGAAATTGCCTTTGGATCTAGGGTTCATTCAGACTGTGAAATGTTTCTTTTGCATTCAATCACTCTTGAAATACGTTTTTATGTTATTTTATGTAATACATTTATTTTATATACAACGTGCTTACAATAGTTAGCAGTTTTCATATAAACATAGTATTTGGGGCTCTAAAGTTCTTATATAGAGAGCAAAATGTTTGATTCAAGATACAGACCCTTCTGAATGAAGCTTCTAATTCTTAAGAGCTGTAGTCATCCTTGCCTAGGAATTTGTAGTTGCCCTAACTGTTTGGCCTGACTCTGCCAGCACCCATCTGTCTTTGCCCATTTTCTAAAAGGGCATTTATATTTAATGTGTTATGAACAAACCATTTTCCTTTCTCCTTTAGCTTGTAGCTGGGAGTAAAGTTCTAACATTACAATGATGTTATCCATTATAAACGCAGCATCTGGCCCTTTCTTCCTTTCCCACTGCCAGCTCAATGTGTATACAGTGGGATGTCTAGCTATTCAAGGCTCATTAAATACACAGTAAGACGTTGGGAAAGAGAATAAAATAGGTCAAAATCTATGTGGGTCCTTCCCAAAGTAGCTAAAAGGCAAAAAGGTCAAAGTTTTCCTGTGTGTGTTTTAAAGTTTTTAAATGAAAGAAGATACTGCTTTTATGTTCTGTGTGTCCAAGTGTTAACACGACGAGAAACACTTTTTGTTCACATTCCCTTGTAACCTTGAACTGAAAATGTTGAAGTTCTTTCTTTTCTTTTTCATTGCATCCCACAGAAAGGTTATTCCAAACTCACTTGGCAGTATTCAGACAAGCTATTTCCTAATCCTCAAAATAGCATTTGTTTTGAGTGTTTCCCAAAAGTTTTAAAATATGTTCATGAACTGTATATGTACTTCATTTACTAAACTTTTGGACTGAAAATCCTTGAAAAATAAAACTTGAGGAACAAAGTCTTTTAAACATTGTAAATCTAGATGAGCAGAAAGGCACATTAAAGATCATCTTTTTGCTAATAAATGTGTAATAGTATAAATTTATACTCAGCAGAAAATGTCACCAATACTAGGAAGTTTAATTTTTGTTCCTGCTGGGATTCATACTAATTTATTGACTATTCAACCATAGAATTTTTTATTTATAATAAAATTACTTAAGAGGCACTGTTATGAAGTGAAATTCAAAATTGAAAGTTCCAGGTGCTGATTTCTCTCAAAGAAACACTTTCTATTTTCTGAAAAGGTAAACTCATTCATTTCCCCATTCAGTAAATACCTGTTGAGTGCCAGCAGGCATTGTGCTGGTATTGCGATGTAATAGTGGAGGAAATGGATATTAACCCCATAATAACATGCACAGCTATGTAATCACAGACTGTGATTTGTATTATGAGGGAAAAACACTGGAAGACTTGAGAGACCTGATTTAGGCTAAATAATAGGGAAGAACCTTATGAAGAAGTAACTGTTAAATTGTAATAAATAGGAGACAGCTGGCTAAAGAGAAAGCCAGGGCAGCATATGTCCTGAGATGGGAAGAAATACAGCATGTATGAAAACCTGTTTCCAGGACACAGAAGTTGAGGGAGAAGTATCGCACTTGGTAGGCTGGATCTTAGAGAGTCTAAAACCTTGCTAAGAATTTTGATCTTGACGGTAAAGCCAAAGTAAGTTCTTAAAGTATTTTCAGCAAAGAAGTGATGAGAGCATATGGACATCTGACAAAAAAATCACTTCTGTTGTATTGTGGAGGATAAATTAGAGGGGAGGATAAGAATGGATGAGGGAAGACCAGTTAAGGGCCAATTACAGTGGCTCAGGGGAGAATTGACAGAAGTAGTGGTGGAGAGAGAGGGAAGTAGAGAGGTTCAAGGGAATTCTAGAAGATGAAATCAATAGGAAAGTTCCTAGAGTTCTCATCTAATGAACCTGAGAAGCATGAAGAAAAGCCTAAATTGATGGGGCGCCCATCTTCCTTACTGTTGAGGGTATTGTTGAGTAGGTAGACAGTAATAGGCCATCACATGGTAAAAGTTTCAGTCAGAAACAGGCAAACTAAAGTTATGGCAAGACAGCAGCCAAGCTAAGGTCGGCAGCGACAGCTCGGAGTTCTCGTGGGAAGACTTACTGAATGAAGCAACAAAGCCTGACATTCAATACTGGTTATATATGGAGTGGCTCATGATTTCTCCAGCTACTCTGTTCATGCCCCAAAGTAACCCAAGAAAGCTAAATCTGCCAAGCCACCTGACTTACCTCTGTGGCAGTTCTCAAAACATCTCTCCTTCTAGGGTGTAACACAGTAGTTAAGGTTACACCCTAGAAGCTCATCCTTCCCCTGCTAAATGGAAGTTGGTGTTCTAGAAATATCTTGAAGTGGGGAGTCAGAAGACCTGGGGCTAAGTGCTGGCTCTGAACTTTTCTAGTGGTGTATGTTTTTCCTCATATTTAAAGTGTGATTAATAAAATCTGCAACTTTACAGGGTTCAGTATATAACAGGTATTCCACAAATGGTAGGAAAACAATAATAATAATAAATAATAATTTTTATTGTTCAAATATCCTTTTGTCTTCCTTCATTTATAAAGTTTCTCTTTTTGAGTTTTTTTTTTTCACATCTGTAGCTCCAGCTATACCTTTATTTGACAAATGTTGCACACTTAAAAGGTATCAGACACCATGCAAGGTGATGAAGATTAAGTGGAGAAGACCCACATTGTCTCTGTCCTCAGGTACCTTAAATGTCCTCATATCCCCTCTGTCCTTACATGTCCTTAAGTACCTCAATCTTAAAAGAGAAGAAAACCAGTTCTACACTGTGGCAGTTCAACAAAAATCAGAGTCCTATTTTCCTGGACACAGGTTACATTTTCTAGCCTCTCTTGCAGTTGGATGTGGCCATGTGATTCATTAATGAAATGTGAGCAGAGATTATATATGTGTTACTTCATGGCCAAGGTTTTCAGAAACAGATGTGCTTCCTTTACTCTCTTTTTTCTTTTGCTGGATGGATGCAGATGATAGTGAGGGATCCCAGGAGAAAGGCAAAGCCGAAAAATGGAAGGCACCTAAATCCCTGTTTACCATGTGGAACAGAGCCTTTTCCTGCCCAGGAAGACTGGCCTTAGACTGTTTCATGAGCAATAGCAAAAATAAGTTCTACTGTGTTCGAATCACTAGAAATTTTTGTGCTTATTTGTTATAGCAGTTAGCTACTCTACTACATTCCTCTTAAGTCCCAATTTTCTTTCTCTGTTGTAATCACTGGCCTTAATCTTTTCTTTTTTGTTGTCCAAAACCAAAAAGAACTCTATCTCAAAATATCTAAAACTAAACTTATAATCTCACTTTCAAAACATTTTCTGATCTTCCTCTTTCTACTAATGGCATCACCACTGGACAAGCAATCCAGGCTTCGTGAAGGGGAGTCAACTCTCTCTTTCCTTTTCCCAGATGCAATCAGTTACCCATTTCTCTACTTATTCCTTTGTGATCCTTCTGGAATTTGACCCTTCCTCTCCATCCCCTCATGTGCTATTGTACATCTTATTGTAACTCTGCAAAATGGTGATATAAATCCAACCAATCACCCATCCATGTATCTGTATATTCACCTATCCATCCATCCATACACCCACACACCCACGCATCCATCTGCCATTTGATGTTTTTAAGTGTTATATCTTTGTACCTGTATTATGGTAGGAGTTGGAGATGTAATGAAGGAGAAGATACAGTTCCTCACCTCAAGAATGTCACAGTGAAAGGGGCTAAAGAGAGATGTAAAAAATAAAATAAACACATTTATCAAGCCAATTAAGAAACATGTATAGAATTCAAATTCTTCTTGGATCTTGATTCTCTCTGACTGAGCTGAAGATTATTTATAGTCTTTAAAATAACTGATAGACCAGAGATTGCTTTCTTTAATAAAATAAAAGCAAAACAGGACCATCCACTGTCAATGCTAAACCAGCTGTGAGGTTAGGGGGGAATAGCCCAACAAGGCCACCCTCATTTCTGACACCAATTTAAAATTTAGAGGGTCCCCAAAAGTGAATTTTGTAATTCACTTGGACTCACAGAACTCATGATAAGCTGTCATGCTCATGGTTATGGCTCATTTCAGGGAAAAGACAACAGATTAAAATCAGCCAAAGGAAGAGATGCAAAGGGCAGAGTCCCGGAGTGCACCAAACACGGATCTTCCAGTTGTCCTTTGCCCATGACGACAGGACAGCATTACTCCACCCATATTGATGGGCCATAATTAGCAGAGTATTGCTAACCAGTGACACTCCCCTGAGTTTTGCTGTGGTCCATCATGTAAGCACGATTGATTGACCACGTGGCTGATCTCAGGCTCCAGTCTCTCCAAAGGGAAACTGATACCACGTGACCCAAAGCCCTCACTCTAAGTACACTGCTACTATCTTCACTCTAAATTGCATAGCTACACTATCCAGTGGAACTCAAGGCTCCTAGGTAAACAAAGACACTTGCATCAGGTACTGCATTCCAGTGGCCTCTAAGTAACCAAGGAGAAAGGCCAGACCTCTCTTTGGGCAAGGTTAAATTCTTCACTGCTTCTTTCTTCCTCTAGTCCAGAAGAAAATTGGATACATATGATTTAAGTTGAGTAAAGCAGAGATTGATTACATCTTTCATGATCCAGATTCTACATTTCTGCCAGAAAGAATGAGATTCTTTGGAGGAGGAGGAGGTAGTTTGAAGGAGGTATTCACATCTGGCCAATCTGCTATAACTAGTTGGGCACAGCCACAAAGTATAATCATGTCTTTCAGGAGCCCAGAGGACTATGGTAGGGGAGATATCCTACTAGTTTTTGATTGTAGAGATCTGTATCTACTGCAAGGAAAGATCACTCAATAAATGGAACATAAAGAAAGATTTTATGCTGGCTTAAAAGCAAGCTATGTAGACTAATGGATTAACCCTAGGATTTCAAAAAGGCTGCTTACATTCTATTTTGTGGCACATTTACAGTACTATGTCAGACTACGCATTATAGTGAGAAAGACATGGCATTTGGATACAGAGGAACCACTTCTTAGCCTCTTAATGATGTTGAAGTTAATTATCTTCTTGGAACCTTTGTTAACTTGTTTATCAAATAGGGAAATTTCCAACTCATGAGGCTGTAATGAATAACAAATGAGATCATGTATGTGAAAACACTTCTTAAAATGCTGAGCACACATTTAATCATTATCTTTTGGAAATAAACCAAAGATTTTTCAATTTTTATAATTGAGAAAATGTAGATATTTAATGAGCCTATTGAGTATTTTGAACTTAGAATTGTGTGTTAATCTAAGCATACAGATTAAATTTAATTAATTTCAATACCAAAAAAGTTAGAGATTTACAAGACTTATTCAACAATACCTTCATTAAACCAAATGACTGTTTTAATACTGAGGCAATATTTAATTAAGGATAATGCAGCGTATTTCTAAATTTCTATGAAGTCTGAGTTCTTTAATTCAATTCAAAAGTTTGAGTAGTCTTAATGTATAAAGAATTATGTATCTCCTTAAGAGGAAAGTGGCAAACCTATTTAATTTCATGATTTGGGAGACTGGTATTTAATACTTTAATACTCTTTTCTCATATATTAAAATATTAAGGTAGAATTTATTTGCTAAACAGTTACTGATTCCTTTAATGAAAGAATTAAAATTTGTGTTTCTAAGGTAACAAATATAACTGATGTGTCTTCTCTCACCTTGGAGTATATAGAAATTAAATTAAATGACTATCAGATAGAGAATGACCATATGATTTCACTAAAATGTGGAATCAAAAAAAATAAAACAACCAACAAAAAGAAATAGACCCATAAATACTGACAACAGACTGTTGGTTACCATATAGAGGGGAATAGGGGGATGGGTGAAATAGTGAAGGGATAAAGAGGTACAAACTTCAAATTATAAAATAAATTAGTCACAGGACTAGAGGTACAAGATAGAGAATATAACCAATAATACTGAAGTATCTTGGTATAGTAACTGGGGATAACTACACTTACCATGGCAAACATTTAGTAATGTATGCAATTATTGAATCATTATGATAACAACTGAAACCAGTATAATACTATAGATCAACTGTATCCCAATAAAAAAATTACATGACTGTGAGCACTGGGTCTACCCAGAAGAAAATTTCCTACCTCTTTCCCAGGGTTCTTCTTCTAATGATAACTCCAAGACCCTCCCTGGGAGTTTTATACAGTCTAATGGGCCTGTCCTACTTCCTGTTGTCTCATTGAGAGAACAGGAGAGCTTAGGAGTCCTGTCTTATGACTGCCACTGAAACACAGATGGTTTGGTCTTCCTAGTGATATCCTCATTGCTTACTAAAGAAAAACCCTTCAATACACTGATGGTCACTACTAACACTACTAGACCATTGTTGGTTCCTCCGGGTGTAAGGGAAACAGAGGAAGTCTGACTTCCCTGAGCTAGTCTCACCAGCTCCAGCTGCAGGCTCACAGTCATGGTCTCTCGGGAAGACCTAGGAGGCCAAGAGAGCTGGGTCTGCAAGGCTCTCCTGCCCTAGTGACATGCTGTGCCAGTCCACTCTCAAACCTTTGCATTCCAGCTCTGGAATGTGATATTTAGTGCAGGAACTCTAGTTTGTCACACATAGATGAAGAAGACATTTTTCTTTTATTAAAGTATCATTGATGTATAATCTTATGATGGTTTCATATAAATAACACTGTTTCAATATTCACCCATATTATCAAGTCCTCACCCCTTCTCTTGAGGTCATTGTCTATCAGCATAGTAAGATGCTGTAGAGTCATTACTTGGAAGAAGACATTTATTTCTTAAAGGCAGTTTGGAAGATATATATTTAATATTGTGCAGTATGGTTTAAAGCTAAAACAAAGGCCGTGTTTACAATGAAAAAAAATGGTGCTACACCAAGTATTATTCTTTATTATTACTTATTTTCTCTTTGTAACTGTGACCACACAATGCTTGGGACAGCTTGGTTATATAAAGAAGATAACAAATTCGATGAAGAAACTCAGAAACGGAAAACTGACAAATAGGATAAACAAGTTTATCATATTTCCAAAGGGAGAACATGAGCAGTTTGCCAAGGGACGGTAGGATTGACTAACTTGAGGCTATGTGAGTGTGTAAGATAGCTTCTAGGAATTTTGGCCATTTCCTCGTATAACACTGCTAAGCTACAGAGGGATCAGACAAATAAACAAAACATTTACAAATAACTCAGAACACATTTATGGGCTTTTGGTTTTATCCACCATCTTCATGATTGTTCTTCACCACAGTGTGTCCTTTATTTCCTAACAGAAAAATATCATGTCTGTTTATTATTTAAATCAAACAGATTTCCTTTACAAACTACATTCTCACATATCTTCATTGATATAATGGATACTGGTATATTTCAAAGCTGCCAAAACTAAGCACAAGTAAAAGAATGTAAAAAATATTCATCATATTACTTCCTGTCTTAGGCTTATTTGGCTGAATGGTTCTATGTGTAAAAACTTAGTTTTATTATAACTAAATGTGATAGAGGTACTGCTTCATTACAACTTTTGGGGACCCCAAAGGCTGACAAAACCCAGTACTGGGGTTTAATTGATCTTTTGAAGTTCTTCAAATTGTTTCAAGTGCATCTTCTTTCTAACATTAATGTCAACAGTTGGGAATCAAGTCATGGTATGCCTCATTACTGAAACTTCTCTGATAAAGTGTGAAGTTTAAATTATGACAAATAAAAATTTAATGCATTGATATTAATCATATCAAAGAGATTATTTCATTTGTCTACTTCACATCTCTAGTCAACATTATCACCACTGAGAAGGAGAAGGATATTTCCCCTGCAGATAGGGTATTTGGTTTGTCTCTCCTCTGTCATGGATGTATAAAATATGATTCTCCCATGAAAGGATTTTGTATTTGTTATTCATATTATCAATAGACCTTTTGGTAAGACAGGAAGAAGCAAGTATTCTGTACATATAGTACAAGGGAGTAAATTGAGGGCTATGGTTACACAAAGCATATCTCACTTCTGAAAAATAATTCAATAGATTTTCTTTAACACTGATGGTCTTGGAGAATTCAGCAGTCTATGTCCAGAATTGGCCATGAGCAATGAAAAGAAGTAGGAAAAGTGATCTTAAGGCCTCTTGCACTTCCCTGGTGTATTTGTGCTCTTCATTTCTGAGAAAGCAAATTTATATCATCTCTACTGTCATCAAACTTCCAACTCCACCTTCTCATTCTCCACTATCAGCTGGTGACCTCACTTATTATTTCACTAAGAAAACAGAAGCATTCAGAGGAGAATGACCTCATCTCCTCTTACCAAACCGACCAACCTTTGCATATGCTTGTACATCAACTTCTCTCCTGTTACAATGACGAGCTCTGTGCTCTTATAAGACCTCCATCTCATCTCCAGCAACTGTCATCTCTCTCCTGCATCATTCTTTTTTATCTCTCTTGACTAGACTATACCCATAGGCTTCAAGTATAATAGCCCCTGCTTTAAATGAAAACAAACCCTCCCTTGACCCCACACACCCACCTCTAGACCTTCTCTGTTCTTCTTTAGTAAAATTCCTGGGATAACTTACATACATTCATTATATCCTCAATATTTTGAACATATTTTGATCCGAGTTTTTAGTCTCACTACTCCACAGAAACTGCTCTTGACGATGGAACTAGTGGCTTCCAACTTGCCAAGTCAATGACCCATTCTCTGCACACACGCCTTTCCCCACCTGACCTCTAAATTTGGCTTTCTTTGGTTTCAGGCCTCAGCCCTCTTTTTTTCTTCTATTTATACACTTTTCCTAGTGAACCTTATTTTGTGTAATCATTTATTCACCTTCAGTATGCTCAAGTTCATATTCTTCAGCTACAACTCCCCTCCTGAGGTTCAGGCTTGTGTGTATAACTGGTTGTTTTAAGTTTCCACTTGGATGTCTAGTAAGCATCTCAAATTTAACATGCCAAAAATAGAATTCTTGTATTTCTACCCAAACCAAATCCTAACCCAAGCTTCTTCAACTGAATAAGTGGTATTATATTTTGTTCAGGTCCTCAAACTAGGATTCATTCTCCTTTCCCTTACTCTCTACACCAGATTAATTGGCAAGGGCTCTTGCATCTGCCTTCCTTATCTATCTTGAATTTGATCACTTTTCACCATTATCACCACTCAATTGTGGAACAATTGACAGGTATGTCATGTCTGAATTCCCATCATGTTCTCTTAACCGGTCTGCCTGCTTCCTCTGTGCCATCCCTATGATCAGTTTCTCATTGGTTCCCATTTGACATAAAATCCGTTGTTCTGTATTATCTGGCCCTTGCAAAATTCTCCTACTTTCTCCCTGACACCTTCCATTTGGGCCATGCTTGCCTTTTTGATGTTCTTCAAGCCATCAGTGCTCCTTCCTGCTTCTGCGACTTTACATAACTTACTCCCTCAATGTGGAAGGCTCTTCTCTCATTCTTTCACATAACCCAGGTCTCTGCTTAGATATCACCTTTTCAAAGAGATCTTCCCTGATCACTTGATTCAGAAACCAATACTCATCTCTCCTGTTGTTTTCTTTCCTCCTGTTTCCCCTCAACCCTTATCACCATTGTACTTTGTCATTTATTCACTTTTGGGTGTTATTTTTTTGCTTCTCTCAAAAAAATGTTCATTCATTGTTACATTTGCAGCACTCTCTTAAAACACATTCTTCTTTTGGTATCTGGGATATTTTTCTCTTGGTATTTCTTACCTATTCCCCATTCTGATTTCAGACCTCCTATTGCATAATTCCAACAGAATGGTACTGGGCCAATGAATAGGGAGATGTAAGGCCAGAGGGATTGGAAGAATATTCAGATGATTGCTCGGGGGAAGCCAGAGGGTCTCTCAGGAAAGCTCAGGGTATGATTGGTTAGCCTGGGGTCAACCTAAGGTCACGAATGAAGCTGGGGTTCTCCTAGGAGAAACAACTGGATGATCAGTGCTGATTTTAAAATGGAGCGACTCAGGCTTTGCCTGGGATCTTGAGAAATCCTTCTGATCTTAAAGGCTACATGCTATAGGAGTAGATGAGGTTCTCAGATGAAGCCAATTACTTTTATTTCCCTTTATCTTTTGTCATTTTCTCCCTATCTGTTGTCTGTCCTTTTACTTCGTAAGAATTAATTTTAGCAAGTAGTAGCAGGAAGGCATCACAGGGTAGAAAAGTTATTATGATGGGCTTTTTATGGAAGAATCTAAAAATAGACTTTCTTGTTGCTCACAGACTAGTGGGAGAGACAGAATTTAATCACATGTGCATGTGTAAACCTCCACACACATAATGAGATAAGATTTATGGAAAGAGGATGACTTGAAGTGAAACCATGCAATAGCCTAGGAGATCAGGAGTAGTTTGCCCAGTGCCCACATTGTAAGACTGAGTAAGGGTTAATAATTAACTTGGTAATTGGTAATTTGGGTCATATTGCTCCCCATTTATAAGTTGGTACTCCTCTCTGTACAGAACTGGAAGTCAGGGAGTTTCCCCTTCAAATTATTTCTTAACATTTACCAATAGAGTTGGCAACCATTGGTCCAAGGTCAAGTCTGGCAAAGCTGCAGAAGAAGGGCTGGGAGAGATGGAGTCTCTAGAGTTTGTAGGTTATCAAGTCAATAAAATGTTTAAGAAGTTAAGTTCTGGTTTCCATGGAGACAAAATAACCATGTTGGGAGTCACATTTTGTATGGTGCAGACTTAAGCCAGATATTCCCCTCAGATGACTCAGGATAGGTATCTCAAATACAGAAGACCTTCCTGTGACTATGGCAGATCTCACTGATTAATAGTCCTGTTTCCTGCTGAGCCACTCTGGCTCAGAATCTTTCTCAAGAATGTCTCCCAAGCATTGTCCTTCAATTGGCTACAGTTGACATGAGAGATGAATTCTGTTTATTAATGTGACTATAGGTGATATATATGCTGGCAGTAGTATTTATTAATAAATTCAGTGTCTGGGTGCATCATGTTCTGGTGAAATTACATTGTCTTAACCACGAGATTCTGAGAATTAGTGATAAAAAAGCAGCTGTGACATCCTAGAACAATAACTTTCAAACTGCAGAACAAAGTCTCATACTTTATTTTACTAATAAAATTTTTAATAAGTGGTATTGATTCCTAGCTGCAACATATACTATATAACAAAGGAATTAATGGGCTTACAGCTGGATATAGAGCTCCTGGTTATTCTGTTCAGGCAACCCATGGAATCCTAGCTACTATGATGCACATTCTGAAAACTAGTCTCAGATAATTTTTTTTATCACAATTCATTGTCTTAGGTCTAATGAATTATAAGATCCAAGCTTAGCTGGCAGCCTTAGAACAGGGTCTTCTAAGATACAAAATGGTTTTGGTCTGAAATGTCCTCATGTCTCAAATATTGGTCAGTAAAGCCACTTTACCACAAACCAACCAAGCTTAATACTTAACATTTTGGGTCCTGAACACCCTTTCCTAATCTAATGAAATCCACTGAACTTTAAAAAAAAATGCATATACAAACACAGATACAGACACATTATTTGACATCAAGTTCAAGGAATTTATGGGCCTTCAGAAGCCCCAGGTTAAAGACAGAGTCAGTCTGGAAGATAGCGCTCACTGGGAATCTACAGTTAAAAAATAGAGAGGAGCTTAGCCTGAAATGGGCCAGGAGTATTGGGCAGGACAACCAGAGTTCTCCTTCAAATTATTTCTTAACATTTACCAATAGAGTTGGCAACCATTGGTCCAAGGTCAAGTCTGGCAAAGCTGCAGAAGAAGGACTGGGAGAGATGGAGAAAGCAATGGTGAGAATTTCTGCTCTTCTGAAGGACCTCTGCTTACCAAGGAAGGTCCTGGTGAATGTTTTTTATGTCCAAAATATAAATAGAAATTTGCCTTCATTGATTTTGTCTCTCTTCTTTGCAGCCTTCCTCATCTGCAACTGTTAATGGTTGTCCTGAGAGGAACTTGGAATATGTACAAAGAGATGGTTATGAGAAATTGGGATTCTGCTTAAAAATTCAGCTAGTGTTTGATTCAAAGGCAATGGTGGATCAATAAAGAAATGGCCCCACCCACCTTGTTCATGAAGGCCATACTGGGCTGGTCCACCAGGTGGGCTTTATCTTAGTGCAGTGAGATGGCATCCTCTAAATCCTTCAATTTCAGGAGTTTGAACAATTTTCAGTGTTTTTATCAGCCAAGAGGAACACTAGTTCTGCAATGTAATAGAAAGGTCATAAATTTTGAAATCAACCAAAATTGAAAACATGTGTTTCTAAGCTCTGATTTTCTTTGATGGGTGGGGCAGTCATGTCCCTTTTATGAGGTCCAGGGAATAGACATGAATTACTCCATTCAGTAATGCTGGTGTTTGGCAAGTGGCCTGCAGTGGACAGTAATTGGCTGTTGGGTGCTGCTGGTAAGGACACACAGGCATATATGCAGATGGCAAGAGGTTGGATCAGGTATTCCAGCTGGTCCTTGGCAAATAGACTTAGGGGCAAAGTCAAGAAATTCCTAATAATATAAGAGTGGTAGAGAGAGAGAGAGAGGGAGATCATTGCTAATGAAGAACCAATAATAAGAATATAACTGCTCCTTCCTTGGATAAACAGGTCCTTATGGAGAAGGTTGAGATGAATGGCATGTCAAGTAGATAGGGAACAGACTCCTCAAATCTGGAATCATGGTAAAATATTTGTGAAGCCAGGTGAGCATTGGAGCAAGAGCTGAGGCACAGTCAAGAAAAATAGCTCATGTTTCTTGTTAGTGGACAAGGGGTCTCAGCATAGCGTGTTCCAGAATCCGATTTCTTTGTTTAACCAGGTGGCTCAGCATTTCCCAGACAGCTTCTTCTTTATCTCTGCATCTGGCTTTAAATGGGCCATCTCCTGGAACACTCAAGGTTCTTTGCTGACACCTCAACACTTGAGATTTCTTCAAATTGACATGAAAGGAAGGTTGGAGTCCCCTAGGGAAAGAGAACCCTTGGACATAACAAGGCATAGAACAATGAATAGGCAAGACAGCAAACTGGAAGCTACTAGAACTTCATCTAAAGCAAGTTAAAAACTGTAGGTATTGAAGGAAGGGAGAAGAGAGGGAGAATGTAAGTTTGAATAAAAAAGACTGAAGAATAAAAGTCTGGTAGCATTAAGGGGAAGTAAGTGGAATTCTTCCACAAAGTGGAAATTTGAAGTGGAATTCTTCCAGTTGTAATGTATGAAATGCATTTTTCAAAAAGACATAGTTAACTTGTTCTTTAAGCTTAACTTTTTAGTAAAATCATGTTTCCATCAAAAATACAATTTATTGGAAAAGAGGTCATTGTCTCTGTAAGTTATGGTATATTCAATTTATTTGGAGCAAAAAGCACCATGTCACCATCATCCAACAGCAACAGTGCCTTAATTTCATGGCAACCTGCCTTTAAGGAAATAACCCGGGAGCGTTGTTTGTCAGCTTTCAAATACATGAAACCCCTTTGTTATATGAATATCTCCTACCCTCAGGGCTGGCTAAATAATTTGCTTGGGCCTAGAACAAAATGAATATGTCCAGCCCCTGGTTCAAAAAGAGGAAAAAGGTGTTTTCCACCTGTCTCTTTCATGGTCTCTCTCAACCTGTTTTAGTTTCTTTGCTATTTAATGTTAACTTTCTTTGGCAAATGTGACCCTCAGGGCATCTAAGGCCCTGCCTTTCCTAACTCATGTCCAGCGTCCCTTGGGGTGATGGTGGCCACAGTAATTGGGGGTGGGTGGGTGAAAAAGGTATGAGGGGGTCCAGGCAGCTGGCAACTCTTCTGGAAAGGCAGAGGTGGGAGAAGGCAGGATCATCCATGAGCAGAGGCTCCAAGCTTCATCTCCTCCTCCATCATCCCAGAAGTCTTCATTTACAAAACGCAAATTCAAAGACAAATCTATGGAGAACTTTAAGATATCCACTGCAGAGCCTTGAGCCCTAAGTAGGGGAGGGGAGGCAGAGGGGGAAGGACCTGGCCTTGCCCCCACACCTGCAAAAATTCTGATATGCTCTTCTTAGTTTAAAATCACTTTGTCATAAACCAGTGCAGTGTGTTAAATCAACGGATTGGTCATCAAAACCATCTTTGGAACTCTTTACAAATAAAGATTCCTGGGTCACATTTCTGCAATTCCTGCTGGTTTATTTGTTTATTTCTCATTCCTTCACATGTTTATTGAACACCTACTAGGTTCCAGGCCTTGGGATGAGTGTTACAGAATAGATACAGAGAAGATAACAGTCAACATCTCTGTCCTCATGCACCTCATAACCCACTGGGAGAGACTGAACTTAAAGCAGTAATGAATAAACAAAAATCTAACTACAGATTGTGGAAAGGGAGGTGAAGGAAATAAACTAAACTAGAAAAATAACTGGGGAGAGTTCCTGGAGGGGAGGACAGATGATAAAACCCATAGTGAGATGTATTTCAGAATATTTATTTCTAAAAACCTGCTCAGGTAATTATGGTTGTTTATCAGTTTTGGATTCAGATTTAACTGCTAAAAGTCCAACTGCTGCCTAGCCTCACCATGCTAGAAGAACTTGGCAAATTCACCTTCTGTAGTTTATAGTATGAAAGCAATATGAAATCATAAAAATAATATTATAATTATGAATATGCTTTACCATATTATAAAGTCCCCCTAGGGGTTTTTACATCTTCTCTCTTAGTCATGAATCAGCAAATCTAATCAATTTTCCAAATACTGTGATGGCATATTTCACAGGCACCACGAAAGTATATTATGGGCCCAGGCAAGATTGCAGTGTATGACAGAAACATGACCTGAAAACCACATCTCTGAATTCCCAGTCTGTAACAGACCACAGACGTCATCACATGTCCCTAACACTTAATATCGAACAAGAAGCATCCTTGTTTCCTTCATAGAATCACTTAAATCTGTCACAGTATAATTAATGGTGACTGTGGCAAATCAGTCCGGTTGAGAGCAGTGATTTTTTTTTTAATACAAAAAAAGCAGTGGGAGATAGTGTAGTTCTTCAAAATGCCTAACAAAACCTCAAATGCATGTCTCAGCTGATCCCTTCTTTTGTTTTATGACTTCTCATTATAGCTCCATAGCTATACTAGAACATGAGTAATCAGGCCCCAAAGGCTTCGCTCATGAACGCTAGGGGATAATGGACTTGACCTTCCACATAAGGAAACTGGAACGTTTCAGGACTGCAACAATGTTTTCCTTCTTCAGAGAGGATTTACATTTATTTCTCTAGGTGGGCTAGGGTAGGTATTGAAGTTTAAACTATCCCGGTCAAAGTATGTGGACTTAGAGAATTTGAAGCTGTAATAGCATGTCAACTGGTAGTTCATCCTTTCTCTAAAAGATAGCCCTCAAAGGTTCCAATGCCAAACCTCAAGGGTTTATCAGTGTTCTCCCTCTTTGGTAGCCCTGAACTTCAGTTTTTGTCCCAGACTCTGTGCATTGGTTAAGACCTCTGTGCTGCTTCTCAGACTTCTGGTGGTCTCATTTCAGACTTGCCTGATGTCCTTAAAGGAATAGTGACTTAAATGTTGGGCTCCACGAGTTTCTGTCTTCTTCTGACATTGGAAGAAAGAATTAGTAAAATGGAAGAAGGATCTGAAGAAATTACCCAAAGTGCAATCAAGATGAAAATACTCATAGGAAATAAAAAGTTTGGTTAAGATTCCTGGCATTTAGAAGAGAAAATTTCAATGGATGTCTCATTAGAGTTCTAGAAGTAGAACTATGGAAAGTCAGTATTCATGCAGAACATACCAAGAGCTTCCATCTTTCTTTTTTTTTTCAAACTTTGACATGTTTATTCAAGTACTTTTTAATTAACATGTACATTCATGTAACTAATTAAATGAGGCTACCTTTAAATTAGTTTAAATGCATGGGGTTGAATAAAATAGGCTCTATGTACTAATCTTTTTTTTTTTTTTTGTAGATAATTATTTTTTATTGAAGGGTAGTTGACACACAGTATTACATTACATTAGTTTCAGGTGTACAACATAGTGATTCAACATTTATATACATGACAATTCTAGGTACCAGCTATCACCATACCAAGCTGTTACAATATCTTGACTATATTTCTTATGCTATACATTACATCCTGGTTACTTATTTATTTCACAATTGGAAGTGTGTACTTTTTTTTTTTTTTTTGTGAGGGCATCTCTCATATTTATTGATCAAATGGTTGTTAACAACAATAAAATTCTGTATAGGGGAGTCAATGTTCAATGCACAATCATTACTCCACCCCAAGCCTAATTTTTGTCAGTCTCCAATCTTCTGAAGCATAACAAACAAGTTTTTACATGGAGAACAAATTCTTACATAGTGAATAAGTTACATGGTGAACAGTACAAGGGCAGTCATCACAGAAACTTTCGGTTTTGCTCATGCATTATGAACTATAAACAGTTCAAATATGAATACTCATTTGATTTTTATACTTGATTTATATGTGGATACCACATTTCTCCCTTTATTATTATTATTTTTAATAAAATGCTGAAGTTGTAGGTAGATACAAGATAAAGGTAGAAAACATAGTTTAGTGTTGTAAGAGAGCAAATGTAGATGATCAGGTGTGTGCCTGTAGACTATGTGTTAATCCAAGCTAGACAAGGGCAATAAAACATCCACGTATGCAGAAGATTTCTCTCAGAACAGGGGGGGTGAGGTTCTAAGCCTCACCCAAGAGCTTCCATCTTTAATGACAAATGTGGATCATCAGGGCATCCCCAGTAGAATACACTAAAAAAAGTAAACATCCACATACACTGTGTTGGAGCAATGAAGTGAAGAGGTAAAACTTATTCAGACCAAACAACAATAACAACAAAAAAAGCCAGAAGAAGGAAAAAGAGAGAACAATTATAAAATCAGGTGATATGGCACAAAATGAAATTATAAAAATAAATCCAGATCTATTATTAATAGTAATTACTATAAATCCAATAGACTTGACAGTTCAAAGTCACATATTATCAAATGGGTAAAAAGAAATACCTAAAATACCAGTACAGAGAACGGTCAAAAGTAAGAAAAAGATTTGAAAGGATATACTAAGCCAGTATCCACTTATATAATGAAAGGGGAGACAGACAGACAGGTAGACAAACGATGATATGCCAGTCAAGTAGTCTGAGGCAAAATTCCAGGGATAAAGAGAATTGCTACATGATGATAAAATTTAATTCATCAGATATAATGTGTAAATTTTGTAGTATAGCTTCAAAATGTATAATGCCCTAATGGAAAAAAATCTATAATAAGTGTATAAGAATTTACAAACTTCCTCCATAACTGAATGAATTAAGCAGCAAGTATTTTTGTAAGAATATGAAAAAAATTGGATAACATTATTAACAAGTTCGACATGAAAGATAAATAACCCCAAATGAGTGATTATATCTTATTTTCAATCACACAAGAAACAGTTGTCAAAATACCCCATCTTAAAACATAATTTCATAGAATTTTTTTCACTTAGATCACCTCCCAATAAATTAGAAGTCAATATGTAGAGCTATAGAGAAAAATTCATGCTTTTGGAAACCAGTTTTAAGGCTTTCTCAGTAACCCATAGTCATTAAAGATGAATAACAACAAATATATGTCCAAATTGTGAGATGCAACTGAAGCATACTTTACAGTAAATTTATAGCTCTAAATGCTTGTACTAGAAAAGAAGAAAGTTGAAAATAAATGACCTAAGCAACTTAAGAAGTTAGAAGAACAACAAAATAAACACAAAGGAACTAAAAGGAAGGAAACTATAAAGATAAGAGTGGAAATTAATCAAATGGAAAACAAATATACATAGAGAGAATCAACTAAGGCAAAAGTTCATTGTTTGAAAAACTAATAAAATGGAGATTTTTAGGCTCCAGGAAAAGATGAAATGGTACAAATAAACAATATCAGAAATTAGAAAGAAAACAACCATAGATACTGCTGAGATTAGAAGGGTAAGAGAAAACTATGAAATAATCCTTTTTAAAACATTAAAACTTAGCTATAATAGAAAATTCCTAGAAAAACTGCAACTAAGGTTGATTCAAGAAGAAATAAAATACCTGAATATTCTTCTATCCACTAAATGAATTTAATCTAGTTTAGTTTACTCACAAAAAAAGCCAGTTACAGATTGTTTTAGAGGTAATTTAATTCAGACTCAAGAAACAATTTCATTTTTATTCTAAGTTTTTTAGAGAATCAAGATGAGGAACCCCCCTCACACACTTCCATACAGGTTTTTTTCTTTTTAATGAAATTAGTATAACTTTTTTACTTGAATCAGATAAGGAAAAAAATTAGAAATGAAAATCCTGGGCTAATCTCACTTATCATCATAGATTTAAAATACCAAGCAAAACATTATCAAACTAAATTAAAAAATTAGGTCAAGTTTAAACTGGGTTTTTGCAGGAATAAAAGGATCAATGAACGTAGAGTATCTCTTCATTTAATTCTTCATATTAAGAAATGGAAGGAGCAACCTTCCCAAAAGATGCAGAAACATTAAAATGGTAAACACTTCTTCACCATAACAATGTAAAAAACTTTTTCGTAAATAAAACGTGTCCTACTCTGGGTTCCCTTAGCAGCAGACACTGAGACAGATTCCAGGGAAGTGTGTTTGGAAGATGATCCCAGGAAATATGAATGAATCCCACAGACAAAGACTGAACAAAACAAGAATCTACCTACTTATCACCTACTTCCTTCTTTCCTTCCTTCCTTCCACCTATCTACTTGTTTTGCACACATATATGAATAAAAATAGCCATTTATGCAAACTTTGCAAGTAGGTGGAACAGCACTATATATTGCTTAGGGATCTCTGCATATACAGTAACAGTATAAAAGAATGAAGCACATGACATTCAGAATAGTGTTTAGCTCTGATGTTGTGGGTATAGGAGATATCCTTGAAGAGGAGTAAATAGGGGTCTGAACTCGATTTATCAAGACCTCTTTCTTAAGCTGAGCAGTGATATAAACATGTTCATTTTATTATTCTTTGTGTACTCCTAAACAATGACTTAAGAAAGTAAACAGGAAAGAAAAATACACTAAAGGTGTATGTCAATATTAAGGAAATAGAGAACAAGGCTATCAATAAACAATAGAATAATATAACCAAAAGATTACTAAGAGATGCAAAGCCTTGACAAGAGTTATAGGGAAAAAAAAATTAGAGAATATGCTATTTAATAAAGAATAAATAACTATAGATAAACATGAAAAATATAAGGGGCATTTTTAAGACTCTATGCTAACAAATTTGAAAAATTATAGGAAGATAAAATGCCAAAATTAACATTGGAAGAATTTTTAAAAATCTGAGTACATTAATAACCATTCAAAAAATCAAAGTAGTAGAAAAATACCCAGCATGTCCCCAGTTATAAGCCCCAGGATGGGATGGTTTCTAGGTGAGATTTACTGAACTTCTTAAGTTGCTCCAGAAAACAGAAAAATAACTGTATGACTTTTGAAATGCAGTTAGTATAAGTTGACTTCAAAACTGGATTAGCAGGATAGTGCAGAAAAGATTAATTATGGGCCTATAAACTTGTGAGCATAGATGTAAAGCTGCTGATTAAAATGTAAGGTAACCCAATCCAAGAAAGTTTTAACAACAATGCATTATAATCAAGTGGGGAGTGTTATTGGGATACATTAAAATCAGCAAATCTAGAATTTGCTCATCAATCATTTGATTGTATCAAAATTAAAAATTGCTTTGTGCCAAAAGATAAAGAGTCACAGTGGGAGAAGATATGTGTAATGCATATACTTGACACAGGAGTATTATCCAGACTACTATAAAGACTCTAAGCAAAAGGTTGAAATAGAAAAACAGTAAATAACATGTACCAACAAATCACAGAATATCATTTGTGAGTGCCTAATTAACATATAAAAACTGTCAACCTCAGTTGTAATTGGGGAAATGCATGTTACAAAGAATAGTAAGCTGTGATTTTCTAGTCATGACAAGAATTTTAGAACTCTGGCAATATCAAGAGTGGGTGAAGATAGAAAACAATTTTGTCACATATGGTGGTGGTAGTATATATTTATGGAGCCATTTTGGAAAACAATTTGGCAGTTTATGGTAAAATTGAAAATAGTCATACCGTATGACCCAGCCATTTTACCTGTAGGTTTATTCCCTAGGAAAACATTCAAATCTGTTTTCAAGGCAATGTGCAGAAAGATGTAAATTGCAGCCTTGATTGTAATAGGGAAAAACTAGAAACATCAAATAGGGATGTTGATAATTAAAATGTGTTAAATTGAGCAATTTATTTATTTCATTTGGCAATTAAAACAAATGGCTTTGATCTTTATCAGTACGACTGGAACTCAAAATAATGTAGAATAACAAAGTAATTAGTCAAATAAAACAGGCATGTCGTCAGTATGATGGAATAAATCACAAGCATAAAATTCGAGAATGTACTAGACGGATGCACAATAAAGTCATGACCATGGACACTTTCTGGCAGAGAAGACTGGGAGGTGGGGTGGCAGTTGTGGCTAAAGGGTTTCTAATTTTTATCTACAATACTTCAAAATTATCTCTTTCATTTTCTTTGGCTTTTTTCTGCCATTCTCCTTCCTCTTTCTCCCTCCTCTACTTTTCTTCCTTCCTTCTTACTCCTTTTCTTTCTTCACTCTCCTCCATCTGTCTCCTCTGTCCTCTTTTCTTTTCCTTCCTTGTTTCTGACAAAGGCTTATATTACTTTTAAAATTTTTTAAGAAGCACATACATAAATTTTTTTGCAATAAATGTAACCAAATAACAGTTTTTAATCCTGGATGGTGGAAATATGGGTGTTAGTTATATTATTCTTTGTACTTTTCAGTCTTTTAAATGTTATTTTCAAAATAAGAAAAATGAACTCTAGATTTCACCATTAGCAGGTATTTCTGGTGAACTACTTTAACTTCTAGAATTAGTCTACATTGAAGTATCACTGTGAATAAGAAAAACATTTTACTTTGATTGTCTACAGTTTTTCAGTCTTATCACAAGAGCACTGAATTGCTTAGCATGATATTCAGTTATTATTTAAGGAAAGAAAAACTAGACAAGAAAATATGTAGTTTGGTTTCACTTCTTCTGAATACCAGAAATGTATTTTAGGGCTAGAAAGAATGAATCCAGAATCCTTAAAATGAATCTTTAACTTGCCTTAAAATAAATATGTATATGTCAGTTCTCTCATAAAAATTAATTGTCCCCAAACTGACAATCTTTCCCACCATCATGGATTACCTTGGTTATAGTCAATGCCTGGAAGATTTCCTGGTGGCCTGTATCAGAGTGGAAAACAATCCCACCAGCATATCTTGAGGTAAAAGTAACAACATCATTTCCCTTTAAAGAAAGGCAGCAGCTCTCCTGTATAGTATTGCCTATTGGTGAAAATACTATTCATGATGTGATGTGACTGACTAGTGACGAGTTTTAAAAATGGTTTTATACTTCCTAAGAAACACAAAATACCCACCTGACTCTGATTTTCAAAGTGGTTTGGCATTGTTCATGCCAGTGGTTGTTGGAAAAAAAAAAAATTGAAAAGTCATGGTGAGATTCTGAATATCTTAGGTCCAGGGGAAAGAATCAGGAATGAGCATAAAACAGACTGTGCAATAGCTTCATTAATGCGCAGAAGATGGGCTTTGGATCTGGAAGACACCTGTGTTGGAATTCTGGCTGTGTCCATATTTAATGTTCTTCGAACCTCCTTGGACGCATTCATGGAGCATGCATAGTTGTAAACTTTCTTGTTGTTATGGTTCATGTGAAACAATGAAATAATGAATATAAAGTGCTAACTGTTATTATAGGGTGTTACTTTGCTCAACAGCTTAATGATGTCTTTTTTCTGTCTTGCTCTCCTCTCACTCATTCTTGCACTAATATCTTTTTCTTCACTTAAAATTTCTAGCATTTACCCCTGTATGATTTCTTACCTTTATTATAAGCACTTGGTCTATTATTAACTTTCCCTTTCTCATGTCCTTTGGGGAATATGAAATATAAATAAAATTTTCATTTTCATTTATTAATAGCTAAATCTCCCTTGTGGACAAGAGTGAGTATGGGCAAATTAAGTTATTCAATTTATCATAAATACATGTGCTCCGTTCCCAGACAGATGTAGAGTTTTTTGGAGGTACGAACCATATCTTTCATGTCTTACAATTTCCCACAGTGCACATAGCTGTGCTTTGATACATTACAAATTCTGACATTCAGCAAACCACAAACAAATTCTACTTAATCGCTTTAGTAATAAAACATATGGGTCTTCAATTTATTATCTGCCTGTATGATGCCTCATAAAAAAAAATGTGTGATCTTTTTTGTATATGTTTCTACCAAGCATTTCTTCTAAGGTTTAAACTTGTATTTTTATCTCCAACAAAGTCCTCCATTATTCTGAGCACAGGCTTCAGGACACTGTGCTACAGGTAAAAAGTATAATAAAAATAAATGATATAGTTATGTTGTACTCTCTTCCTACATTTGAGGTAGAGAGGCAGTGTCAAAAATCCAAACAATGATTTTTATTACTCAGTTTGAGTAGTATTGTTTAAACACTTAACTGTATAACTATATGGTTGATATTACTGCAAACACCAGTCAGAGCTAATATATTGTTTTCAGACACTGTTCACTTGAATAATGTTCTTTAGCTGGCTACATTTATTAGTAGAAGGTGAATTATAAAGAAAGTCTGGGTCAAATACACAAATCTATTTTAGTTTAAAAAAAGTGAAAATGCAACTTTTACATGAATAACTGAAAAAAGTAGTTTTATATCAGGTATGGACCTTGAAATCTTCAATGTGCTTGTATTTTTAAATCAAGTGTAAACCATTAGGATTTGCCAGGATCAAAAAACTATTTTGTAAGGTGCTGGGCTATCTGAACAGTTTTCTCAGCCTATCTGAGACATGCTAGTTTACATATCCAAGTTTGAAATTACTTTGAATTTCTGATTTTTTTCCGACTCTCTTTCAGACTGTAGTCCAAACTGGCTTGAAATCTGACTTGGTACAGTTGAAAAATAGGCTTAAAAAATAACCTCTATGGAAATAAAATATTATTCACCTTCAACAATTTTTTAAGCATCTATAATTTCAAGTTTGAGATTAGACTATTTTTTACTTGATTTTTGAGTTTGGACTCCCAAATTTTGACATAAACCTCTATATATAGTATCCCTTTTCTTTCACTGAAAATTCGTAATAAAAAAGAAAAAAATCCATGATAAATGTTAAAAATCAAATTTCAATAGAAAAAAATGACTTGAATTTTCCATTAAAAATGTATCCTTAGAGAGTTTGAGAGTGAAGATAACATTATCCTTAAATAATAAGAAAAAGGAATCGTGACCAGTGAGCTCAACCCACGTTTCCAGTGTATGTGAAGAGCTGTCATTTTGATGAATGGTATGGCTTGATAGCTTATTGGCCAGATTGCTTATTCTGAAGTTGAGAATCAAGTTGTGGCAATGGAAGTATCATTGAATACTGCTTGAGTGATCAAGGCTATTAATACCTTATTAAATAATTTCCCTGCAAACAATTTTCAAGTTTTCATTGTCTAAGAGAAAGCAGGGGACTGAAATAAACCATTGGCAATGTTATACCTGCCAAGATTATTTTTATTTATTTTTTACATTAAAAATGTTTCTATTACAGTTGACCCTTGAACAATGCCAGGATTGGGGGCACTCACCCCTTACGTAGCTGAAAATCTGTATGAAATTTGATGCCCCTAAAACTTAACTACTAATAGCCTATAGTTGACTGGATGCCTTTGATAACATGAACAGTTGATTAACACATATTTAACATTGTTATATGTATTGTATGTTATATTCTTAGAATTAAACTAGAGAAATAAAATGTTTTTCAAATTGTTGAAAGTATCCTCCAAGTTTTGTAATGTATATATTGAAAAGAACTCATTTATCCATGGACTGGCAGAGCTCAAACATATCTTGTTCAAGGTTCTCCTGTATATTAAAATAACAGAAACTTACTGTAAAAACCCAAATAATTCAGAATGAAATAAAGAAGAATAATTTGAGCTCCCTCACCTCTCATCCATTTTCTAGGAGAGGTTTGGTTTATTTACATATGCTTTCATGGTTGTTGACTGTAGTTAGCACATAGTATAAAAATATGTGAAAATATGATCTGTCTCTCATGGACTAAGAAAGGAAGAACTGTCAGAATAACTAGTTCTCTGTGTAGATTGAGTTGGGCCTGTTTGAAAGAAATTTGCTAGAATTATTTGGAGACTGTTTCCTGAACAGTTTCCCTGAACAGTTTTACCTGTCACTTTATTCCACCAAATTTTACTATTTTCTCTAGCGTAGGGAGGCAATTCTGGAATTAGTTTTTAGATGCTGCATTCACAAAACATAGCATAGACATGTGAGAAGAAAAATTTTTATTGATGTCGACTGTACTACAAGTACAACTTCCAAATGAAGAAGTTAGTAAATGCATATATAGACCAGTAAGCTCTTATTGATTGTTTGTAATTACCAAATGAATGAAATGTTAAGTGCAAATGTACAGAGGCATTTTTCTCTAGAGAAAGAAACTCGAGCTGCCTAGAGAGTGAATAAAAGTAGCTTAACCAAATTGGCCATTGGACAAAAGTCAGTATAAATTTTCTAAGGAAAAGTAATGATCTATCCCTCTGTCAAATTTGTGAGCAGATAGGAACAACCTAACATTTGCCTCTGGAAAACACATTCAAAGCTCTTTGGAAGGGTATGTAAATGTTGGAAAATGAGGCTCCTAGCCATAGTAAGTCACTTCGCTCTTAAAACCTTTGGGTTTCTAGTTCCTGGACTGGCCGTTAATAAACATATTTATACCATATAACTCTGCTGGCCCCAAGTAATCTACGAGAACATTATCTGAAAGCTCCGTGGCCAAGATAAGACATGGTCTCAGTTGTCAAGGTCTTTCTGTGGCTGGCAGCCCATGGCATTTCCTTTCCTGACTTCTTGCTTGCACTATGAATCTTGTTCCTGCCCTAGTGCCTTGTCCTACCTTTCCTATTAATATGAATGATCTTATTCCTTGCTCTCTGCCTTGTTTTTGCCCAGTATTCCTATTGTTCTCCAGTATTTGTGGCCTTCTGATTCCTGCTGCTTTTGTTTTTCCACTTTGACCTACCGTATCTATGCATTTCTCGATTCCCCACCATTTTGTCAGCGTTCATAATCTGGACTGTGGTTTCCTGGGTTTAACCAGTTTCACACCTGTGCATATATTTATATATTTTACCAAATTCATAAATGTTTGACCATATGTGCCTAGTGCAGTCATCATTCTTTTCTTTTCCTTTTTTGCTTGGCTCCTTTTCCTCCTCTATTCCCTCTTCCCCTACAGTAGCCTTACCTTCTAAACACTTACCTTCTAGGAGCTGGGTAGCTGTGTTAGAAAGCTGATTTGCATCCTTCCATAGTTTTATCTGTGCCTAAAAATCACATGCAAACATGCATGTAAAATACATACATACAGAGCACATATACAGAAAAAATAGTCTCTATATCCACACACACATACATACAAAGAAATGCATATGCAAGTGTACATAGATACACATATATGAGGAGGTATGTTTAACACGCTCTTCATTTTATTTTTCTCACTTAACATTACCTTATGATAATCCCTCCAAGTCAAATGCCATAGTCCTTAATCTTCAATTCATGACTTCAAGATATTCTATATGTACATATACTATTATTTACATATTCTCAGTTTGTCCAGGTTCATCTCTGGATTCCATGTATTTCATACCAAATACTTGATGCTCCTCCTTTCTGACTTAACCCAGAAGAAGAGACTTTTCATCCTGGAAAGAAATATTATCACTGAAAAATATTTCTAGGTGTTTTGTTTGGTATTGCTGCATAAAAAATTACCTGAAAACTTAATGGTTTAGATCAATCATTTTATTTTGCTCAAAATATTTGAGGGTTAGGAATTCATGAAGGGATTGGCTAGGCAGGTCTCATTTGGAGTTACACATGAATTTATAGTTGGATATTGGCTGGGGCTGGTCATGGTAAAGACTTGACTGGATGTCCCAGATAGTTTACTTGCCTGGCTGGCATTTGTTATCAGTAGACTGGAGTGTCTATGGGTGAACTCTCCAGCATGGCAGTCTCAGGGGAATTGAACATCTTTTGTGGCTAGCTTCTCAAAGAGTGAGAATTCTAAGAATACTAGGCAACAGTCACATAGGATTTTCTGATCTAAACCTAGAAGTTACACAGAATCACTTCTTTTGTACTCTATTTGTTGAAACAGTCATTAAGTCCACCTGCATAGATCCCATCTCATGATGCCAGGAATGTCAACAATCTTTGAAGCCATGTTTTAAACAACTACAGTTGGCACTCTGCTCACAAATTATTTTCATTTCTTTTCCAGACAAAATACACTCATACCCTCTTAGAATTCCTCCCTCTTCTCCCTGCTCATGATTCATCCAATTACAACACAAGTTCAGGTCTGATGAGATACAGAATCTCATTGTTCAAAGCAGCTCTAGAAAGAAAAGTTTCTTCAGATATAGTTCCTTGCATTCAGCTCTATGAATACATTCTTCCCACTCTGAAGATCTGTAACCTAATGAAACAAGTTATCAGCTCCTACATACCCAATATAAAATGGTGGAATAGGAGGCATTGGGTAACTGCCAGATGTTCCCATTCAAAAAGGGGGAAAACACAAGGTATCGCATCTCTGATATGTAGGTATATCTGAATTATGGCTGGACACATACTGTCAGATTTTAAATTAGGGATCAGTACTGTTCCCTGGGACTAACTCTGCATGGATTTTGTTTTGACCTCAAATTCTTGGTTCTATCCTGTGACTAATACTTCCTTTTGCATAAGAAATGGCCCATGGTGCTGCTGAGTAGTTTTTTCAGTCTGTTTCCTGTTCAAAGGTTTCTCTTCATTTTGTTCTGTCTACACCCATTTCAGTCCAAGCGGATACAATTCCTTTAAAAACTTTGTGAGCTTCCTGTTTACCAATTTAAAATCTACTCCATTAGATAATGAGACACTAATCCTTGCAGGTAAACCCTTCTCTGCCTTGGACGCCCATTGAGGCTGTGACACAATACTCTTAATCACAGGTTTGACATGTATTGTAAGACCCTTTTTGCCTGGAGAATATTCTGCTGGAAGAAACTGGAAATAGTTTAAATTTGAGCTCACCAGACCTTGGTTCTTTTATATTTTCTGTACATGATCTTAGAAATTGAAACTTTTTCTTCTCTGGCCTATCTTGCTCTATGCATGCAGTATAATATGTTGCTAAAAGAAACCAATTGGCATTTTTTACTCTCTGCCTGGAGGTCACCTTGGCCAGGTCCCTAAGTTTATGAGGTACATTTTCTATTTTTCATGGTACTCCAGGTAACAGTTTTGCTAAACTTTCCCATTACAGAACAAGGGTCTCCTTTCCTCTAACTTCCAGTGCTTTCTCAATTACTTTTTTTTGTGGGGGAGCACCGTGCAGCTGACACGGGAGCGCACACAGCCTGGGATGCTGAGGGCTGGGGAAGGGCTCCTCGCCCAAAGAGGGAGTAGTTCACTCAACCACAGGCACGGTGGGGATGTTCTCAATTACTTTTAAGCTCTCACTGACAATTTCTTCAAGGGCCATTCAGTTTCTGACAACAGATTCCTCAAGGCCCTGCCAGCTTTTGTTTGCTATCCAGTCCCCAGGCCTGAAGTTAACGCACATGTTTTGAGGTGGTGATGTTGTTTTGAGTAGTATCCGCTTCCAGCTAACAAATTCTGTTTTAGTTACTATTGTTGTGTAACAAATTTCTCCCCTAAATGTAGGGGCTTAAACTAGTCTTTTTGTTTTGCTCAGAATTCTGTGGACTAGTAATTTAGAAAGGGGTTGGTGGAACAGTGCCTGCTTGGGGTCTTGCTCTTATGCAGTTGCTGCTAGACATCATCTGGGATATGGTTGTCTGAAAGCTTGGTCAAAAGCTCCAGCTCACGTCTCTCTCACGTGGCTGGCCATCAGTGACACCTGTTCAATGGGAGCCCAGCTGCAGCCTTCAATTGTTTTATGTGGCCTTCCCAGCAGTGGTTGCAAGACAACCAGACTGCATTCTGGCTTCTTCCAGAGTGTCTCAAGAGGACCAGACAGAACCTGTATGGCCTTTTCTGACTTAACCTGAGAAATCATATCACTTCCATCTTGCCTATTGGCTGCAGCAATGATAAGTCTTTGGTTTCAAGAGGATGAGATGGGGACACCCACCTTTTGATAGGAGGGGTGTCAAGGAATTTTGGGACCATGTGTTAAGGGTACTACCCTAGGGTAAGACACTACAACAAATTACTGCGACAATCTGTTCGTTTTCTAATTTGGCAACAGGGTAGAGCAATGTCCTTCATGCCAGGTTGATTAAATAATTTCTGCAGCTGGTCCAAATGTGGTCCGTATAGCAGTCAATTTTTTCTTTTAACCACAGGACTGTTGAAAAAGCTGGCTGTAAAATATTATACTCAACATCTTGGCAAAAGAAAACAGGGTTCTCAACAAGGCATATCTGGTGACAAAAACAATATTCAGTACTTTATCTTTGATTTAGACATGTGGTTTACCCACCCTTTTTTCTTAGCTTATTTAATAACTGCAAGGGGCACACCCAGACTCTGCCAGCTTTGCCTAGGTAGTGATGATAGGTTTTTACATGGCTCTGGCAGGATAATGTCTTGGCTTGACTAGTAAATAACTGTCCTATATGTGTTCTACAACAAAGGAGCACCATAAGAAGGATGCGGATTTGCGTGTTCCTTGCTGGGAAAATGACTGGGGTCCACCTTAAACAGCTATCTGTATAGTATATCAAGACTGTCATTAAATTCAGAGGTGACACTGAGCAGCTTACAGAGGAACAAAGGCTGTAAATCTGAATGGAAAAGTGTTTGAAATTTTGCAACAACTTTGCTGTGCTTTCTCAGTATGGTGGTCGGCATCACTGTTGCGTAGATCGGCAGAGCGCCTTTGCATAGAGAGTAGAATTGCAGAACATGCAGAGTATTAAATTATTGAGTTAATGTGATAGTGGAAAGGAATTTGAAGTGCTGAAAATTATTTCACTTAAGATAAAGATAAAAAGAAATTAATTAATCCTCTTATACTGTTATCTCTATCCAGGTCAGTCTTGCCCTTTGCTGGTGGTCTGCTGACTTCCCCCTCCTCTGCCTGCTAGTTCTCCTCCCAATCTTCATTAGAATACTGGACCTCTGAATTTTTCCACATTGTTAAACTTTCTATGGACTGTTCCCATCACTTTCTCAACTTAACTGAAACATTAGTTTGTTCTGATGCCACTCCCTTCCTCAAACCCATCAGAAGGGGAAACTGTACATTCCTCTTTTTCCCCAATTCTGGGGTTAGAATATTGAGCCTGATTTCTGTTAGTTGTCTTACTTAATGTCTCTCTGATATTGGCACAAGTTTTTAATTCCTTCTTGAAACTCTCCTTGGTTCCCAAGGCATTATTCTCTCTGATCATAACTTTTCCTCACAGACTCTCTGTATCGGTTTCTTACTTTTGTCCTGCCCTCTTGGAGGGCTGGAATTCTCTTGGATTTTTCTCTAACTAAAGCCATATCCACGGTCTCCAACTTCCTTTATCTCTTCACCACTCCTTTTCCAAAACACTAATTCTTTTTCTGTAGTCCTTATTTAAGTTACTGGTATATCCATCCATTTGGCCACTGACCTGAAAACTTCAGGGTCGACTTTCACCCTAAATTAATGACCACTATGGTAGATACCACCTCTAAAATGTTTCTTGATTCAACTTCTATCACTCAGTAATTGCCATTGTGTTAGTTCAGACATCATCCTCTCTAATCTGGTCTCAGGATTCCCTTGATTTCATTTCCTTAAGATTCTTGCACCATTAACCCATTCTCCATATTGTAGTTGTGTGATTTTTCTGTTATACAATTAGAGTGATCTTTTTTTTTTTCAAAGTTCCTGTCAGTTCTGTTTTCTGCAGGATTCAATCTATTCAACCAGTTTACCTTTACAGTTTCATATCCTGCTTTTTCTTCCTAGCTTAAGGACAGCTTTTCACTTCTTTAAAATAGAACATGATGTGCTCTTTCACAATACCTATGTGAAGACTGTGTATTAACAATATCTAGAATATTTTCCACCCTTCTTCCTCTGAAGAACAACTGTTTTTGAGACATGGTTCAAACATTATCTCTGTTGTTGAGAGTTTTCTACTATAGTACCTAGGGAATAGATGGAAGAATTTGTTGAGTATTAGGTATTTACCAAAGAATTTTGCCAAGTATTTAAAAAATGTCATTTCATCTAACCCTCACAATAGCTCATGCAGTAATTACTCTTACCCCTTTAGAGATGAGGAAACTAGGTTTTAGAGGGGATGGATAATTTCTTGAGAATGTGAGTTTACTGAGGCAGGGTTTGTGTTTATTTAGTTCTGTGATCTTCAGCACCTAATTCACTGGCCAAAAATAGTAAGCCTTTAGTAAATATTTATTAAAGGAAGAAGAAGGGAAGGCTATTCCATAGCCTATAAATTACATGGAGACAAAAAAACCTATAACAGAAGACTGTCATTAAATTCAGAGTAGTAGTGTTATTGTAACATGGAATAGGGAATAGGAATAGAGGCAAAGGAGGGGAGATGTTTTTTCCAGAAGGAAATGCAATCTTTTGATGGCGCTAAAGATGGTAATACTTCAGTGTTGATATCCATGGATATATGGACATAAGGATTAGAGAAAGATTGCTCTCTACATATAATAATTATATAACACATAATAATTTGTGGAATATGCCATCTGATAATGCACCAAATGAGAACTAGATAAAAATGAATATGATATAAGACACTCAATAATTTATATTTTTCCAAGCTGACATTATTTCTCAGAATGTTAAAAACAAGTCTTATGATTTTGTTATTTGCTTCTTGATCTTGTCTTACCACATTATTCACAACTCAGTCAAACTCTTCAAAGTCTTATAAGTAAGAATATATGTTCTGATGTATTTACGAAAATAAAAACTTAAGAGAAGTTGCCAAGCCTTTTAACTCTTTAAAGGTTTATTTTGATAGGTATGAATTACTGTTCACTTAACCAATGTTTGAGATTTATGTAATTTTGCCTTGTACAAATTACAATTTTGTAAAATTACAACTTATGTAATTTTCCAAGTGGATCAACATTAAAAAAAAATTAGACTATGAAAGTATTAAAATTTAAGTGAATTTTAAAGAAATACAAAGTAAACATGAAACTTGAAGGCAAACCAGTGATATTTTTCATGTAGGACAATTCTATTTTCTTATAATATACCTCCAAAATAGATCAAGAACTGGAATTTTAAAGTAGGGCTTTAAGAACATTCCAGTCCCAATTCCTAGCTGTAAAATGAGCAAGTGAGACACAGAAGGGTAAGAGATTAGCCATAGTCAAGGACAAAGCAGAATTAGAGCCAATGAGTGTCAACCCAGCACATTTCCCAGTTCTTGATTCCACTTTAAAACAAAATGAGTGCTCCATTATCAATGAAAAACCATCTAGGAGATGAGATCAGAGCATTGGCATCTTAGTGTGGTTTGTTAAGGAAGGAGGGATTCACTTAAATTGTGTCTCTATCGTCTTTCCCAGAATGGGCCCCATTAGGTCTAACACTGCAGTTAGAAGCATAAAACATGATAAATACCCTGAAAATACAGTGTGAGCCTTTAACATGAGGAGTTACAAGAAACATAACTTAGAAAGAGGCAATTAGGAAGGATGTGCTTATCTTGGTTTTTCCCAGATTATATATAACCTTGCATTTTAGTATAAAACTGCCAAAGCCAGGAATAATTTGGTTTCTTTTGGGGGGAGGGGAGGATGAACATCCAGACAAGTCAATTAAGGAAGATATTCTTGCTTAAGAATTATCTTTATGGCTCCTAATTATAAACTGTTCTATATTTTCTATTTCTTAAATAAAAATTGTTATTCATGGACTGTTTGCTCCTCTTCATGCTCCAGTCTTAAGTTTTACTCCGAAGGGTAGAAGGATCTGTTTTAACTCAGGTTTTTGAAGATTTCCAGAACCAGGGTCCTTGCATTTCTCCCACTAGTACTTATCCAAAGCCGAGGTATCCGGCTCAGGGCTTTTTGAGGGAAAGCCCTTTGATTGTCCTGCATTTGGCCAGCTTCCAGCTTTGCTGCACGATGATTAAGTGTGCTTTTACCCAAAAAAGTTCAGAAAAGCTTAAATTATTCCTGAAAAACAGAAAGTGTTATCAGACTTTACACAAAATTTAAAGCCCAGATAATGACCAGCTTGTCCTACTTCTAGACAGATGCTGCTACAAAGAGACCAATCACGCACGGCACAGAAGAGATACAGATCTAAAATGCAGAAGCGCAACACACATTACTGCTGCCTTCACCAGGTACATCACACTTTGCCCCGTGTCGTTTCCTGCCCTCTCCTCCGACCTTTCCAAATATCCAGGTGTTCGTTTGAACAGAAGGTGGCTGTGGTGCATTTGAGTTTGCTTTCCACTTTGTTCAGAGCAGTACGAGGACTCTGATAAACACTGGAAAAGATGATTACAGTAAAAGAATGAAAGAAAAGTTCAGGTGTAGTGGATAGGGAAAAAGAGAATATTTCAATTTAGATGATAAAGCTTGCAATTGCATTTTTTTTGAAGTACCTAGTACCTATTGTATTATGGAATAAATTAGAAGTTGCTGTCTGTTGTGCAGATTATAATAGGACATCCTGTATTTTAGGTGTTTTTTCTTTTTTACAATGGAGAACTAAAACCTAGTTTCTGATATTTCTCCAATCTGCCAAATCAGATCATTTCCCTGGAGCTTTCTTGCCTCTCTAACCCTCAACTTGGCCCAACCCTTAAGTCCAAAATTTTTTCTTTGTAGGATTTGCACTTCTGGACCCCAGCTGTAAAGAGAACCTTCTTCAGTTCTGGAAGGACATGCAGTTTCCTGGCTTGCTTTAAACTGCACAGTCAGAGGCAGGTGGACAAAACATCTTGGCCTCCCCAAGCCTGATTTTGCTTGGAAGCTGCTTTATAAATACTGATTAAACCTGAGTTGCCCTCATGATTTGTCCTGGACTTGGTAGCTGAACTTCATTTCACTCATCCACTGTCATGTACCAATCTTTTGGCCCAGAGTCAGTAAGATTCATTTATTCGTTCATTGTCTAATATGTGCCAGCTGCTAAGGATAGACAATGAATGAGATAGATGTGGTCTTGCTCTTTGAAGCTTAAGGTCTATTTGGAAATGCAGATAAATAAACTGGTGATTACACATTTCTAAATACTGAGAAAGAGGAAGAATAATGCGTTAGGTAGTCACTGAGGGAGGATGCTTAATCCAGCTGTGAAAATCAGGGAAGGCCTCCCAGAAACGGTGGCTTGTGAATTCAGAGCTATAGAATGAGTTAGAATTAGCCAAGTGAAACCTGAAAAAAGTGTTCCAAATAGAGAAAACAGCATGAGCAAAGGTCCGGAGAAGAGAGGGTGTGATATGTCTCAGGAAAGGAAAGTGGTTCAACATGAGGGGATCATAGGGTGTCTGTGTTTTGTAGGAGGTGTAGAGCTGGGAACGGGGTGGTAAACAATAGTAAGAGGCTGGAGAGGGCTTTGTGAAGCATAAGTTTGAACTTTACCTTAACGGTACTGGAAAGCCCCTGGAAGAGACATGGTTGGATTTGTGTTTTTAAAGGGATCATGCTGCCTAAAGGCGGGTAAGTGGCCTGCTGGGGCACATTAGGAGGCTGCTGCTCTAGTCGAGGCAGGAGGTCACAGAGCCTGGTGCTAGGTTTGCAGAGTTAAGAAGTGAGAAGTAAGCAGACAGAAGAGAGGTTTAGGAGGCAGAACTGATGGACTTGGTAACTGGTAGATGTAGGGAATGATGGAGCAGACGTGATGCCCTGGTTGCTGGGTTAAACAACTCAGTGAATTATGATGCCTTTTCCTGAGCTAGGGAAGGAGAAGCACTTGGTTCTTCCGGCTCCTGGTGACCATCTATAGTATCCTCACCATTCCTCCTTTGCCCTACCTCCTCACCCTAACTGGTCTTGCCTCTTCCCCATCTCCTGATTTTACAGCAAGCTGCGGTCAAGCATACCCTCAATAGTTCCTGGCATTTTAGAGGTGCTTAATTTTTCTTACATGGAAAACCTCCTGGCCTCATAACATTCATGCATTTGTGTCTTTCTTCTCTGTCAGAAATGTCCCACCTCTTTGGTTTGCACGCAAACTTTGCCAATCTATCTAGGCCCAGATCAACTACGACTGCCCCAGGGAAGCCATTCCCAGCTCTAACAGATGCACTGTGCAATTCCACCTTGTTCTTCCACATTTATTTCCGCCTCCAAATGAGTCTTACTGTCTCCTTCCTCTTCCCTTTCCCACCAACCCATTACCTCACACAGGATGATTATTAGCTCCTTGAAGGAAGATAAGTATAACTGTCTTATTCATATTTTGATTATCATCATTAAAGGGAAGGACTTTCAAGTATTAGGTGTTTAATAAGAGTTTAATGGTGAAATATGAATGCGTGGTTCATATGCTTTTCTTTATAAATCCAAGGTCCATTTCCTTAAAAACTTTTCTCTCCACTAATCCTATACATTAGCCAGTTTGCCAATACATATTTGAGTCTTTCATGTAATTATTGTCTTTTTATGTGAATAATTAAGTCGATTCCATGGTATTCTTCAGTTTATCTGAAACATGAAGTTCCCTAAGTCAGACTAGTTTTGTATATGCACAGGGTCGCCCACAGTTCTCTACTATGTCACTAAATGCTTCAGAAACATGGGGTTACTTGTGATATCTAAGACAAATTACTTTCTAAGTCTTAGTTTCCTCAGATATAAAATGGCAATGATCCCTGTCCCATTAATTTGTTGCAAGAATTAATTGAGCTAATGCATTTGGAGCACTTAGTATAGTACCTGGAGCAGTAAAAATGCTCTAGAAATACCATCTATTTTTAACCTCTGCTCTCCCTATAATTTTTTAAATTTCTTATATTTTTAAAACCTGATTATTTTTAATTTTTTTCTAATGGACTGGTGATTGCATGTATATATGTGTGTGCATGTTTGTGTGTGCATGATACCTTTAATAGATCTTGATTAATCCATTTTTAAAGAAAGCAGTGCATTACATGGTCAAGAGAGTTCTTATCATCTGTACATTTGCCTTTAGCAATAACCTTGTGAAGCCATCTGTTTTGCTGCTCATTTGTCATCTATTTTTGCTTATACATTTCTTTTTGCTCCAGTAGGAGCCGTATCTTTTCTTTCTTTGGAACTGTATAGTGCCAAGCACTATGTTTTGTGCTTATTAGGCATTCAGTAAGTATCTGAACAACTATAGCCTTGACCTCTTGACCTGGAAATATGGGAGAAATTGTTCAATCTCTCTTGTTGTGTCTACAAAGAGCCCTGAGCCTCTGGAGGGAGAGAGAAAGAGGTCAAGAATAATTATTTCCCATCAGTGCAGAAAGCTTTGAGAATCCTCTGGGCTGTCTCTCTGCAGCTGGAGGGAGTTCTTTTCCCCTCCAGTGCTTAAATATGTTGCAGCACCCAAAGTGAATTCTTGAGGAACCAAAGCTGATCCAAGATTCCTACACTAACCTCGATGGCTACAGGATTCAGAGATCAAACATCTAGATCCAGAAATCTAGAGTGCTTTAGATAGCCTTCTGGTTAAAGGCACTGGGTTGTGTTCCCCAGCCTTGCAGTCCACAGCCTCCGATGCGTACCAATTCTAAAAGGACAAAGCATGTACCCTCCTCCCACCTCTTACTTCCTCCCTTCCTCCCTTCTTTCCTTCTTCCCTCCCTGTTTTTCTTAACAAATGTTTTGACTGTTTTTGTAAAAATGATGTATGCTGATTACAAAAAAGCAGTGTAATAAAATATATATTTAATCTCTCTTTAATTGCTTTCCTGATTTTCATTAGGCCAACCCTTTCAGAAGGAGAATGCGAGCACCTATTTTTGTGGCTCCTGCATGCCAGGACCCGGCCCACTTCTGGGAGACAGGGTGGTTCACAATAGTTTTGGAGGCTTCTTCACACCACAGGGTTGCCTGTGCTGGATCTCTGATGTGCCCTGCTCTCTTCACAGTGAGGTTTGATTATCCCAAGATCTCTCCGCCCTCCCCACTGGAGGAAATGAACCTAGATGTGAGATGACAAAGTGATTACATTTATTGATACCATAAATTGGCTCCATTGATCTCACTCTTTCCCTGTCTCCACTCTGTGTGTATACCCTGAGGCTATGTGCTTGTAAGACCTTTCTGCACAGAGACCAAGCCATCATTCCAGATGATATGCATGGATGTGGCCCTGTTGATTGAGTTCTTAAACCATATTGAAAAAGCTACTTCTAGGAAAGTGCAAAGAATTGTATGTACCTGCATAAATTCTGTTTCTCCTTTTCTTTTAAAATCTACAAATATATCCTAATTTGAAGAAACAGCTCCCTTAAGTTTAATTACACAAGAGACCCATGGGATCCTTAGAGTTTGGATCTCAAGGTATTGTTCATCCTTTCTTAGTATGGATTATGCCTCACTAAATGGTATCAAGTAGAAATTCTGGGGTAGCTTTTAAGTTTTTCATTACATGAGGTTTATAAATATGGCATCTACCTGGAAGATGAAGAAATGTACGATATCACTGGACAGAGAAGGCAAGCAGTAAATACTGAGGCTGGACATTGGAGCCAGGCAGTAGTCACTGAGGTCTTTAGAAACCGGGTGACCTGGTTAACTTACTCCCCTACAGATTCCTTTAATATCAGACAATTTCAAGATCAGGAATGTCTTTCAAGTTCTTCATAACCCCTTGATAGTTTACTTTGCAGAGACGGTAATATCACTGGGCATGCAGAGTATTGACTGACAGTTACTTGAGTCTTCAGGAGAAGGTCGTGTTTGCTCTAAATGTGCAAATGTTATCTGAGAGGCAGCAAGGCTCAGTGACTGTAAATATTAATAAAATTATTAGAAGATTAATTTAGGAACATTAAGCTATTAACCACTGGGGTGTGCATTTTATATGTTTTGCGAGTATAGTCCCACTGTTATTAGGAAATTGAGGAAATGAAACTCAGAAAAAGTTTGTCCCAGAGTTTTTTGTTTTTAAAAAACATATAAGCATATTGTATTTGCTTATAATGTATGCACACTAAACATTTGATGAATGAATAAACAAATGGTTGAGTGAATTGACACCACTGTATATGTCTCTCTTAAGATGTCTGTCAGTTTATTCCAAGGTTCCTTATATGTTTTTCTTAATTATTCCTCTAGATTTTTAACTTTGTAAGTTGTATTAGAAGGTGTGTACTTCTGGGGAAAGTTATGGTAACCATTACATTTTACTGCTGTTATTATTTCATAACATCTAATGAGCAATGGCATCACATGCTATGGTACCCAAAGTTAGGCAAGAGTATTTTGAAAACCACGAACTAAAAACACTGATATTTTAAGAGCATATGTGAAAGATTTTTTTTTAAATGACTCACCCATTTCACAAATGAAAAAAAATGAGTTTTGGAAATTTTCCTATGTATTGCGTAGAAAATCAGTGGTAGATGAAAGCTAGAAAGTCAGGAATTTATTTATTCATCCTGTGCTTAACCAATTGGAGACAGGCTGTCTCCTGACTATATTTTCTTTTTAATAGCTATAAAGTGAATGAACTCAAAGAACAGCCTAGCATCCTGCTGAGATTGATATGAAAAAGGACAGGGGAAGAAAAGATTCCTCATTAATGGATTTATATTCTAGTGATAGGGCTCCGGGGTGGAGAGGTCATTTTGGAAAGTAAAGTGAAATATAGAGCATGCAGAAAAATTATCTTGTTATCTGACTTAGAGACATGAGGCTGCACGTTATCCTCTGTTCGTTTATTTTTCTCCTAGTTTTCCTTTTATTTTTAGATAAATGTGAGTCAGACAGATGAGACAAGAGTAATTTTTAGAAGCTCTCTTCCTTTGCAAGCTTATGAAGCAGAATTTTGCTCATTTTATGTGGTCTGATTGGAAGTGCCATTTGGTTGTAAAGGGAAGAGCATCTAGAAGCAAAGGCATTAAATCAGAATTTGGGGATAAATTGTCAAAAGAAATAGAATGTCTTATTAGAAATGGAGTACACTAGGCCATAGTTGGATAAAACTTAAAACTTAATTTGAAAACTGAAACTGAAGTTCTCAGAGTACCATAGAAGAGAAGACAGTATGCCTCTGAAAGGGTTTCTTAGCTCAACAAAGAGAATGCAATTAGAAGGTGACTATTTTAGTGACTGTGCTTGATTAACAGATCCCTTATATAATAAAGTTGTATGAACAACTTCATTTAATATTCAACAATTCCTTGTTTTATTTTTAGAAATTAGCAGATGAGAAATTTTAGGGCTTGAGAGTCTGACTCTGTTGTCCACAGTCTCAGCTGTAGAATGGCAGAGGCCAGGATTCAAACTGTTCTGTCTGGCTTCAACTATTTGCTCTTCTTCTACCTGAAGTCCTGTGGTGTCTACTGTCTTCTAACATTGGGAATGCAGATGAATAGAGAGCCATGTCCTAGAGACCTCACAACCAGACACACACAAATGGTGAGGTAGAGCTTGTGACTCATGCTAGAGTATGTAGGAAGCATAGTCACAGCACAAAGGAGGGAGCGCCCAGCCTTGCTGGTGCTGGGAGGGAGCGGGTCCACCAAGATTTTATGGAGACAAAGCAAAAGCCGGTTGAGCTGAGTCTTCCATATTGCCGAGGCATGGTAGGTCATCTGAGATAGAGGAAAAAATCTGCACAAAATGGCTTGAAGCAATGGCATAGAAGATGTATTTGTAGGAGTGCGAGATAAAATATAAGACATCCAGTTAAATACGAACTTCAGATAAACAACGAATTATAGGTCAGTATAAAATAGCCCATGCAATGTTTGGAACTTATACTAACACATTCTTTGTTGTGTATCTGAAATTCAAATTTAGCTGGGCATTCTGCGAGCTTGTTCGCTGAGTTTGGCCGTGCCAGGATTTGGACCTCCTCTGCATGTAGGGTGTATGTCTTGGAGCACCAGGAGGGGGCTGAGAGAGTTGGGCTTAAAGATGGACGATCTGATCTTTGCTCTGAGTGGAGTAAACAGGATTAAAAACAGGATTACTCTAAAAAATGAATATCTGTTTATCCTATGGCTGGGTAATTAATAGCACTTATTGAAAACAATGAAAAATTCAACAAAATATTGTCTCTAATGAAAAAGACTTTTTTGTTCAAAGATTCATATAATGACTTCTAACAAATGTTCAAAGAAATTATTAGTGTCATATTTTATTCTTTGCTTCAAAGATGAAAAAAGGAGGAAAAGCCCTTGGTTAGAAAAAGGAAAAATAAATAAAACCATCAGGATATATTTATATTACATATTTAGTATATGTGTTTAATTCTTCAGTGTGGAAAAAAAGACAGATGGAATTGTATTATCCTCATGAAAATCCTATCTAAACTAAACCAAAGATAATACGCTCTTACTCAGTAGCACAGAATTGCTCCCAGAGTCACAGCAGAAGGCCTATTTTGTAAGGATAATTAGGAATCACCTTGCAGATGGCAGGTGGCATTTTACATGTATTTAAATTTTTACGGGTAATGGATCATTTAAAAAGGTATTTTGTTACTGTATTCTTGCTTAATGATGTCCCGTGTATCTGTGACATTCGATGACATAGCAGGTCTCCTAGATTGTGGTGTTGGCTGAAATAAGGCATCTAAACATTTCAATAAGAACATTTAGAAAATAAAATGGGTTGTGAGAGCAGTTGCTGCATACCAATTGAGATTTTTCTCTTCCTCCTCATTAAATATGTGACTGTGTCTTTTATTTACTTTTCTTCTTGCTCCAGAAAGGATTTAAGGCAGCTCATAAATATGTGCAAGACCTATCACTCCTACACATGTGGCTGCTCAGACATTTTGGTGATTTTTCATTTTGAAGTTCAATGCAAAAACTTCTTTCTCTATGATTAGTGTGTGTGCTTCTGGGGAAAATTAGGGTAATCATTACATTTTACCAACAAGATTTTATGATTTGATAGTATCTAATGAACAATCTCATGAATCCTATGGGAACCATAGTTAAGCATATTTTGAAAACTTAGGTATAAATATTCTATTTGACTTGGAGAATTTGTGTTGGTTTTATTTTTACTTAAGGGGATTTCACTGTCCTATGCTTAAGCCTGTCTTCACTTTACTTGAGGTTAAGGAAAGACAAAAATCTGTGTTAAACACAATCTGAGTTTCATCATTAACATTTTCATATAAAGATCAGATACAAAAAAACCTGCAAAAAGTAGATGTTGGTCATAAATAATTACTTTGACCTCCCTTTTCCTTCCTTCCTTCCTTCCTTCCTTCCTTCCTTCCTTCCTTCCTTCCTTCCTTCCTTCCTTCCTTCCTTCCTTCCTTCCTTCCTTCCTTCCTTCCTTCCTTCCTTCCTTCCTTCCTTCCTTCCTTCCTTCCTTCCTTCCTTCCTTCCTCCCCACCTTTCTTTCTTTCATCTATCTGTCTACCTACCTTTCTATCCCTCTATCTCCCACTAGAGTGAAAGCTCCATGAGAAAGGGACTTTACCTGCATTTTCAGTTGTATCTTTACAACCCTGGGCACACAGTAACTGCCCAGTAAATGATACGTTGAATGAAAATGTTTGCAAAACCCCTTCAAAAACTATCCATTCAAGTTTCAAGTTTCTTGGACTTCTACTTGCTACTTTCTCTAAAAGCCATAAAATCATAGAATTTTTCTAGCTTGAAAAAAAAAAGAATGATTCATTTTGTTTCCCTGAATTGTTTTTACTTTGGTAGGCATGCTATATTCTCACTTAAAAATAAAGTGCTGTTAGTAATCAAGTAATCAATGTGAATTGATAAAGAGTAATGTGAAATCTGGGAAAAGATTTAAATATCACAAGAATGGTTTAGGGGCTAGAGTTTAACCCATTGGAATGATCACCTGTTTGGATGTGACAGCCATCTTTTCAAATCAGGTGAGGTCTTAACTGAATCTGATGATAACAAAGCTAGGCTTCAAATGAGCTTGACAAGCTGGACCCATGGCTGAATCTCACAGGGTGAAGTTTAATAGGAATAAACAATAAATAATAGCTCTGTGCCTGGGTTCAGAAAAAAATCTGGAAAAATAGTTCATATTGAACATTCTGGAAAATAATGGCCTTAGGGCTTTTAGGTAATGGTGAGTTCAATATAAGTCAACAGAGTGGTGGGGCTGCCATACATCTAATAGGATTTATGTCAATTTTAGAATAAACTTCTGAGGCTAAAGAAGATATGAAAATGACACTCAACATTCCACAGTAGTCAAAACTATTTTTTAAAATCCTGAGTTCATATGTAGGTACCACATTTTAATAGCGCATGCTCTCAAAAATGGAAGATGTCCTTGGTGAGAGGATTCCTATAAAAACCATGTCAAAGGAAAAAAAACTATGGGCCAGATGTTTTGTCTGGAAGAATGAAGATTTTTTTTTTTTTGTGAAAGAGGAAAAGATTTATTTTCTCTAATGTCAAATGTATACAAGGACCAATAGATAGAAGTTTCCATGAAAGTTTGGACTTACTTAGTCACTTGTGTAGGTAGAATGGACTTCCTTAAGAGGTCAACACCTCTCACCTGTTGAAGAGGCTGGGAAGAGAGGACTTAATACATTGGATTTAAATCTAGATCTTTGTAGTCCTGTCTGAATCTGGTGTCCTGCAATTATAAGGATGTTAAAATATTGACATATATTTTTCTGGAATGCATAGCTTCTAAAACAATCAGTCATTTCAGGAAATTTTGTGACATTACAAAACAAAAAACGAAAACATCAAACTAGTGTTTGTTGTCATAAAGACAAAGCAACTTGCTGACTGGTCAGAAATTTCAATTTTAATATGCAGGTTTGTTTTTCAAGTTATTGGGTCATTTTGCCTACATGCATGCCCTTTCAATATAGTTTTAATATAAACAGATAAAGTGAATCATAAAAAATACGCATAACATTCTGAACAAAGCAGGCTGTGAAATTCCATTACAATCAGAAATTTTGTGTTGACTGTATTTATATGTGCCATTGTCTCCTTCCAGTCTTTTAACCATGGAAAATCTCTAGATAACTAATGTTTGTCAAACCCTAGCCAATGATTCACTTGTTTCCAAGAATAGTTAATATTATAAAATACCCATATGACAAAATCAGTCAGTCTCTTGGAGTTTGTTTTAATAAGATTCATAAAATCAATTATATTATTCTTTTTTTTCCCCTTCCTATCAACACCCCTTCTATTTCATTTTGCTAGCCACCAGCTGTTTTTTTTTTCCCACCACAAAATGACTCTACTCTGCAAGATAATTACACAAAAGGAGATTTGCTCCAAAAGTTACATTGAGCCAACTATGTCAGCAATGGAAAGAACTAGTACATTTTGTTTTGGAAAGAAAAAAAATCCTAGATCTGGCAATTTGCCTACTAACCCTGTAAATACTGTTGACTCCAGAATTCTAAGTAAGGAAGCTCACCTTTCACTTTTTCATTTCTTTCTTAAACTGAGGTAAAAATTGGAGGTATCTTTAAATAGCATCCCTTGTAATGTTAAATTACACTAAAATGTACAATGTCAAATGTTAAGTTACAGTACAATGGTGAATATATTAGTCAGCTAAGTTAGCTAAGTTAGATGGTGTTAAACTTTTCATAAGTAGGAGTCAAAATAATGATAGAATTTTGATATACTCCTTAGTTAAAAACTCTTTGTGTCAAATTCCATTAGTATCTTGCTTCCTTTCCTTTCTTGATATCTTAATATGATTATAAGATATACTTAGTTCCAGAACTTAAAAACCAGTTACAAAATTCAAACCAGGATCCTCTAGCCAGGGTTGTCTTGAGTTGGCTTTTAGGAAATAAACATTTGGATAGAAAAGCAGGTGGTGTGCTTTCTTTATTGTCTTATTTTCTCAGCAAATAGAAGCCAGTTCAATACACTGCTTTCCAGGTAAAATACCTTAAAGGGCTGAATGTCTGAGGGTACCCTGAACTAACCTGATACCCTAAGAATAGAACTTTCAGGGGCTTGGCAAAATGCATGAAGGTTAGAAAATCATGTTGAAAGAACTTTAGATTTTTAGCTTTCCAGGAGAGTGAAACAGGCATTTTGTTATCCTGTGTTCTGACAAACTCCTATGATACATATTAAGAGTTTACTCAAAAGCATTTCAGTGCATACTGTGTTAGCTGATCAAAGAGCAAATTTGTGCATTTAAAACATGCAGTTTTGAAGAATAAAGCACTTCTCCAGTATGAGGTCTCATGGTTACACATTTCACTAGAGTCACATGCTGACCACCATAACTTTTAATTCATGAAAGAACTTAGAGCCTGCATATGGCATAGGATTGAGTTCTATCCTAATTACTTTCTCAGAAAAGCCAGTGGAAAATTAGATGCATCCCACAAGGCAATAAATATATCACACTAAACAAAATTTAAACGAGAGAACAATCAACCTCTTTTCTTTGTTCTTTCAAAGGAGAAGCGGATTAGACCTTTTAGAAAAGATCAAGAGCATTTTATGGGAAATTCAAGGAAAAAACCTCTTTGGACTGAAATCAAAATGTTATGAATAGTGCTTTCTAAGTAATGACACATATCAGCCGTATTTGTAACCACAAGAACAATGTGATAAATTTTAATCACTTGGGACTCCAACTTTGTGGGAAGTGCTTACTACACAGACATCATTTATAGGTTTCCAGTTATGACCTACATCTAAAAGACATTTTAATGATAACTGGAGAAAGTAGATAGATTGTCTTCCAAGAGTGTTGAAGTTCCTGCTTGTTGTCATCCTCAGCTCTATTAAAGAGCAGAGGCTTTCAAAGGTTCTCTTCAGTCTAGCAATCAGGATGCAAGACCAAAGGGATGGAACTATCTAAGATAAAATATGCCAGAAACGTACACTCCTCTGGATTTCCTGTGGGAGTCTGACCCAAATAATGCAATATTAATAAATATAAATTCTGGAACACTATTATCAACAGAAACAGAGGCTTGAAATGTACCCTCGAAATTCTTCTAGTTTTTTCCTTAGGCAGGTCGATGATTTCAATATAACTATGCAAAATGTTAGATCTCCCTCCGGGGATTATTGCTTTAAACTATGTTAAAGCCTCAATGATTTGTAGTAATAAACTACCAAAGTAATAAACACGGTAAAGGAAGGAGCTGAATTTGCTGCATGTTCATCATTTTTGAGCTCACCTGGAGTCTTTTGGCTCCTTGACCTTGAAAACATGTTGGGGACAAAAATGTAGTTTCAAAGCATCTCAACATAAAAAAAAATATGCAGTTGGTCAGTTTGTTTTTTTTTTTTCCCCAGTCTTTACCCATATTTGGAGTTAAAGGAAGCTCAGGTGGTGTAGATGGAATAAAAGACAAAAAGAACTAAGGAGGAGAAGACTTGTTTCTTAAACCACAAAGAACTATCATTCTTAGTCAGATTTCATCCCAATAATCTGAAAAACAACCCTTTGATTGTAGCTCATGCCAAGCAAATTTACCTGGTCCAAGTTTCCTCAGGAGATAAAACCTTGCAGGACTTGAGTTTTTAGCCTCTCGGGGCTTCCATACCATCCTGGGCAAGTGAACCCCCCTCCCCTTAGTCTGGAAGACCCTCCTTTTAACTACCCTCCCTTCACAGCTTTTGACCACCAACAATGTAGGGTGATAAAATGTCTGCTAGCTCTTTTCTTTCTCATTGAATTCTGATTTCAAACTATTTTTTCACCCCACAGAATAATTTTCCTAAGTGGAGTTAAGGAAGCCATTGTACAAAAAAATTACTTAAATCCAGCCATTTTACAACCATACAGAGTAAAATCTTTTGTTTTAGAAAGGTTATTTGCCCAGTAGAACTAATCACAAATATGACTGACTTCTCCAACGATTGGTAAAAATTAGTAGCCACTAAAATCAGAGAGTGCAAAGAATAGAAGATGCAGTAATCTCTCCGTTTGCCTTAAAGAGTAAATAAGTACACGTAAATTGGAAAAGACTTGTTGTCTAGTTGATAAAATTCTAATGTTTGTTCTTTCAATAAGAAACTTCTTTAAAGGTATGGATGATCAAAGTGGCATGCCAAGGATAATCACCAAATGAAATCACCAGACATGTCACTACAGCCATATTTTAGACCTCCAAGGACTCTCAGTATTACTGTCCCTTTTGTTGTTTCCACAGTAAAATGTAAGACCTGTGTTCAGCCGACAAAATATTCAAAATCACGGTTTGTTAGTGAACACAGTGAAACACCGAGATCCACGTTATTTATTTGTTGCTCCTACTGTGAAGCTAGAGCACAGTTGTTTTGACTACGCACTGCACAGCTCTGGCACCGCGCACTGAACAACTGCTCTCAAGACAGCCTGACTCTTCCCTAACCAGCTGCAAGTACCAGGGAATGATGACCTGGTTCCATATGAAGGGGCTCCACTTAATTTAAGATGTTTAAGTCATAGAATTTTCCAGTTTCAACTGATCTTAACAATCTAGACACTTTCCTACCCCTCCCATTCCATAACCTGCCTAGACTTCTAGCCCAGGTCCCCAGAATTCAGTGGTTTATTTTTTTTTCTTTTGCCCCTGGAAACCCATAACTGTGGTTGAATTGTGTTGTTCTATTGTTCTTTATTTTTATTCTTTTTCTTTGCTTTTAATTTTTAAGGGAAGATCTCTTTATCTTAATGGAAAGTCATGTCCGTGGAAATGTTTTTCTAAATGCTTTTTATTTTCTCTCAATCACTCTTTCAAAAATGCTTATCTTATGAGAAAAGACCCTGTCATGAACTGAGTGTCTGTAGAGCTGCTGAAAATTCTGAATGATTACAATGCAGCAGCAGAATGATATCCAACACTAACTTCTCAGTTAGGTTAACTGATTACATTTTCTGTGATTGATAAACTACCCTCCAGATTAGCAGTGAGAACTAGTTATTTAACTGTAACTATGGCTTAGTATAGATGTGATAGGCTATCTACTCAAGAAGACTTTTGAACTGTAGAATATTTTAGTGTTTTGGTTTCATTTGCAACACCATAGTTCCAGCCTTGTCCCTGTTCCCTGTTTTATGGCTGTAGATAAAGTTTAGACAAAGGAGCACTTCAATTATGTGTTTAATTCAAAGTCTCTGTGAGGCAGGCAAATTCCAGTGCATGACAAATTGTGCTATTTCAGTTCATGAGACCTTTACTGCAGCTCCTAAGTTCAGCTTTACAAAGATTACAATGATAATAATCAGCTATCATACAGGATAAGAGGAAATGAGTAGAAGGAAGAAGGTACATTATAGTTGATAGATAAATGATCTCTCATAAATGACAGAGGTTTGTATCCGATCCTGAAAACTAGCATATTTATCAACTGCTTTTGACTTTTTCATTCATGGGGATGTTTATTGTTGAACAGTCAATCCAAACCACACTGTACTTTTGAACTTCCCATTCTAATGGGAAGGCTTGTCAGAGAGAAATCTGAATTTGCACAGATTTGAGAAGTGATGTAAAATACCACATACTGTGTTTTACAGCCTTTGAAGCTCAGACCCTCCTCGAATATAACACACACATCATGCCAACACTCACAAAGCTTAGCTGTGATGAACAGCCCCACTGAGACTGACATTGTTCAACCAACATCCCAGCCCCTGGCTCATCAAAAACCCTCCCCCATGAACGGGACTCTTTGAAAGTCTGTGTTCAGGGGAGAGATATGCCACATCAAGGGTCAGGAATCAGTCTAGTTCTGATTATCCACATTAGTACTGCCTGGGAACCAGACCTGCTGTTGGGTCACAATGATTAGGTTTCATAACATTCCTCCTGAATTGAGGGTCATCTCTTCTGTTTTCTTCATATTTCTTCATATTGTATCCATATGAAAACATCATCTGACTTGTTTAGGGCTCTGTGCACCACAGGTCCTCATGTGAAATGAAATTTATATTATTAAAAAACAAAAAGCATCCATAAAATTTCTATCCCCAAATTCCTCTTCCTTCTCTTTGTTCACTTTGTCAAAAACAAGGCATGCCTTAACCAAGGGTCAACAAGCTTCTTCACGGATAAGTGATATCTCCGAAATCACAGAGGTTTGTATCCCATCCTGAGGACTAGTATATTTATTTACTTCATTTATTTGTTTTCTTCATTTATTTTACTTCACTTCATTTATCCATGTTCATATTATCAACATATCAAAATGTCTTTGCTTCTTTATCACAAGGATATCTTATACGTTTGGTGGCTATCTTCAATTTGCGTGCAAGTCACAATTTGGCCCCCCATTTCAGTTTTAAAAGAACATAGAACGTGAAAGATCTTTCTCCTTGTTAGAGTAGAGAGTTCGCTATATTCCAAGCACACATTTTCAAGTAAGACAGTTTCAGTTCTCTATTATTAATGACTGGAATTTAAAAAAACAACAACAAACCACTCAGATATTTTTCCAAGACTCACAATCTGAATCCTTCCCATTGCGCCAAACCTCCCACTAGACAAGTAGGAAAGATAAACAAAGCAACAGGCCCCTGGGTTGTACACACTGACAAGATTGCAGGCCCCGGGATTAGAATGTTTCATCCCCATATCCAATGTCTCCCAGAAGGACATCTAGTAGGAGGAAAGAGGAAGCATGAGGTTAGGAACTTAGAAAGATTAGGCAGATAGTCAAAGCGCTGGATAGATGAGGCAGCCTGTAACTCATTAGCAGAGCATCTCTCAGGGGCCCTTGCAAACATCCTACAGCCGGCAAAGAAATCAGAAGTCTTCTGACAACCGAGGCTTGCATGCTAGGCCTGCATCCACTGCCAGCCACGGGGTGGCTCAGGTGTGCTGGGGAGAGTCCAGGACAGGCTGAAAGGGTAAAAGCCTTAAATCAATGTTTGCTGCACTGAAGATGTGGTGGAAAAGAATCAATGCTGTGACTACTTTTCATGCAAGATGCAGAGTGAGAATGGGAAAGAAAGAAAATCCTCACTGCAACCATTTCAAATGTCATTTAAAATTGATCAGATGAGTAAATGACGGCTTAGCAGACATGGGGTAACAGAAATGTGCTTTAGAAACAGTAAGGGAAAAGCCCTTTGTTTTTGGTGAGGATTTTATTGAAAATTCCTAAGGATTTTGTGCTTGTATTTACCCCAAGCATATCCTAGGGATAAATATAATACTGTTAGTAAAAGACAGATTTGTTTTGACATTGCTCTTTCAGTCCAGTAGGGAATCATTTACTAATCTACGGCTTTATTTTTTAAAAAATAGTGCACTAAGCTTCTGAGAGTTCACTGGACACATCTGAGCTCCAGACTCTCTTCCACACCAGCAGGATAACAGGAGGTTTGGTCTGGAAGGGTCTTTGAGATCTCACCCAGTGGCTCTAAATCCCAGCAGATACAGTGTCCCTTTGAATTATAAATATTTTGTACCATCTTCTTTACTAGCTGAAATAAAATTTATAGATAGTTTCTCCATTTACCCTGGAAGAGACAATGAAGTAGTCTGAGACTTACCCCTACTTAGAATGAATGAATTAGAATTTAAATGAACACACTATTCAAATGCCTGTTGTCAATACCTTATTTTACATTGGTCTTTTGAAATATGTGCTAAATAATTATAATCTTATATATACTTAGTCTTATCATTAATGGGACAATGTAAAATGTAGTGATATAGGTATATGTTACTGGAAACTTAAATTGCTAACAAAAGCAATTTGGTTAAAATACTTTATATTTTCATACAAACAGTGTTGGCTTCTAGGCTCAGATAATAATAAACAGGTTTTCACCTCCTGATGCCTAGGGGACAATTGAAAGCTGTGTGGACATTTTCAGGTGGGACTCTTCCAGGTGTAACAAAACATAGGGTGTGCCTAGTGCCTAGCCAGGCCCCTCAGATACCAGTATCATCTCCTGTGGGGGTCATAGTTGTTCATCATTTTCCAAATTTTTCTGTGCTGAGGTGTTGAGATCTACTTTTCCATTCTAGTCTTCTCACTCTACAGATTTAAAACTTGAGGCCCTGAAAGGTTAAATCCTTTGTTCAGTTCACACAACTAGTTTGTGTCAGAATCAGGACTACCCATCATGCTCATGGATTGATTGCTACTTACCCTAATTATTAGCAAAGCTTCTATGAAATCTCTTTAATGGTTCTAAACCCTTATACCAGGCTCCACCCTACTTTGTTTTCTTTTATCCTATAGTCTTTCCTTTGGGCCCAAACTATATATTCACTATCCCCAAAACACCTTGTCTCTTTGCCACTTCGATCTCCTTTTTCACCTTTTCCATGCTCAAAGTGTTCTCCCTGATCATCTTTCAGATGTTCTCTGTTCCATGAAGAAGTCCTTCACACCCAAACCTGAAATGGTCTTTCCCTCTAGTTACCTTTCAACAAGTCCTTGCCCTGTCACTCACTGACACTCCATTTTTGAGAGAATCCACCTAGTAAATGCTCAGTGGCAGAACTCAGGCTTCACACCTGTTTGTGCCCTGCCCACCGTTCATCACAGCTATCCAACACAGAGTAGGAACTTAGAATTGGTTCTCGATTTTCATTGTTAATCCCTGCAGAGCACACAATAACCAACCAAAGGGATACTTATCATCCAAGTTAACTTATCCCGTTCATCCCTGAGGCAAAGCATCACTTCCAGCAACATGGCCATGCTGGGGAACATCTGGGAGAGAACAGCAGAGAGTGTCTGGCTTGCAGAAGTCAGGAAATGAAGTGGTTCATTCCTAGCAACGGCCCATTTTGTATTTTGGAGGCAGAGATATAAACAATGGCAGGCTCTGTTAAAAGCAGCTGCAATCACAAATCTCCCAACAAGCTTCATATGTGCAAACTACAGGAAGGACTCCTGGTACCATATTGGGCTTTTCAGTCACACACGGGGAGTGGAGCCATCACTGTCAGTTGTGTCATCTTTGAATATGGTGCAGAACAATGCGTTCATATCCCACTTGCCATGTGAGTGAAGGTGGAAGAGAAATATAGTAGGGTCGTTGACACCAGCCGGTCACTCCTTAGGTTGTTTATTAACCCTCTACACTATCTGAACAGAAATTTCGCCCTTGAATGAAAAAAAAAATAAGTAAGTAAAAATAATCCTCAAATTAAATCTGCACCAATTTTATAGATTATATCTAACTTCAGGTTTTATTTTTTCTAAGTGTCTGCTGATTCGTTGTCAGGTTGTTTGGGTTATCGCCTTCCCATCTGAACGTTTTATTGTGAAAGTGCAAGATGTGAGATCTAACATGATGTATTAGGCATATAAGTAATCAGAGAAAAATGTAGCTAGGCCCATGTATTCTTTGGAAATATGCATAAATATTTACAAATTATAGAGTTAAATCCAACTTTTTTTTGGTGAATGAAATATATCCCAATTTTTTTGTAAATGAGAACCGTCTAACTCTGGAAAGCCATAAGGCAGCAAAGCAAAGAGACTGGGGAAATTGATTCACAAGCCCCCACAAAGCAATCACACATAATTTTCCTAATTCATCTTGCTCTAACACCTTTTTAGACTTGTGCTTCTGAAATGTATGTTTTTACACTGGTGTGTACCTTTGGGAGGAGGGTTGGTGATCTGTATCTGACCACAAGTGATCTAAAGGCAGTGCTTTCTTGAGTGTTGGACTATTCACCATATTTCTGGCTTCTTGGGTTTGTGGTGCATGGTTCATGATACCACATTTCCAAATAGTTTAATTTTTGACCTCTTTCCTTATACTTCCTAGAGTTTGCCTCAAAGTATAGACATAAAGACAGAACTTGTCTCTGTCAGCAGGATGAACAAGGACTGAGCTGGCCCGAATGGCCCTCTCTGGACTAGCCTGGTGACCAGAAGGCTTTCATTATTCACTGCTTTGTGTGGTTTAGTTAAATAGCAAATTCTATTTGGAGGAGATAATTTTAGTTTAGAAGAGATATATCTAAACTAATTATCTGTAGCCACATTACATAACTTTGATAATGTTTTACATTAGCTGATCAATCATCTAAAACACTAGAAAAAAGGTTACAGAGGATGGGAAAGCTTAGATTGGAAAGGATAGGAAGTAGAAACATCATTTCCAGACTGATGATCCTATAAATCATAAAAAATGATGGTTTTATGTTATTTCCTAATTAGAAGCCAGAGGTTAAGCATGACTGGTAATGGTGTTGTGTTCCATTTAATCAGTGGACATAAGGTAATTATTTTGTGGCACTTATTCCCACTCATCAGTACCACTTAGCTGGAGAGGTACATAGTTAGCATTTAATGGCGGTCTGTGCAGTAATAACAAACCGCTGTGCTTGTCTGCCTGTCAAAGGGGAGCTCACATAGTGGTTTCTCTTGATGAATGATTAAGAATCTTTTTCAAAGGTAGGTTTAACCTTGGTGGACTAGTTTGTTTAATCAATTGGTTCCATAAAAATGGGGAGACACAGAAAAGGATGTGAATTCTTTTCTGACTGGAAACAAGCAACTGGTCATTTTAATCCAGACAAGTAAAACTTAGGTATATTTAGACAAAGACTCATAGAACCAAGAGGGTGGATTCTGAAGGGAATGCTTGCTGAGATAGATGGAGATGGATTCCTATGGATCTGGAGCTCCATGATCTCTCTCGAGATAATTAGGTCCTGGACCCGTAGGCCTGGGATTACCTTCAAGAGCCACATGTAACACATTCCAGAGAAAAGCATCTTACAGGAATATTATGTACAGTGTTAAAAGAAAAAAGGAGCATCAATTTTCACCTACTTACAATGTTAGTCAGACCAAAGGAATTTAGTCCTCATACTCCTTTGACCTACATGATTCAATATCCATGTTCCACAATGATTTCGGTGGGCACAAAATATATTGAGAAGGCTTAGTGATAATACTTTATAGTCATAAACAAATCACCTGGGTCAATCTCTGTGACTATATAATGCATGGAACCATGCCAACAATCTCAGGCTCAGTGCCCTTTACATGAGTCCAGGCATATGACCCATAACTGAAGGTCAAAGACACATTTCCCAGGCCTTGCTTGAGGGTGAAACAACCATGTATAAGGTCTCCTTACTGATGAATTCAGACTCCTCATTGGGATGGAGAAGGCTATGTATCATTTTTTTTCCCAGTCTACCTTTCAGCATCACATCAAACACACAATTCTACACCTGCCCCTCCTCAAACTGAGCTCATCTCTTCTCCGACACACGTTCTGGGCATTTCCCGCCTGCCTCAACATCTACACTCAAAATTGTACCCATTCTTTAAGACTTATCTCAATTGTCATCTCTTTCAGGAAGGGTTCCCTCATCCTTTCAACTAAATTCATCTTCCTCTTCTCAAAATCTTCATGCTTCGCAAACTCATTAAGTGTACAGACATTTCATGGAAGGACAAAGAACAAAATAAAGTTGTATTATGTGTTCAAGAGTTTTAACAGTACTTAAAAATAACTTGTGTTGCTCTTTGTACTACATTAATAATACACAGTCACTGAAAATGAAAAGAACAATAGTTCAGTGTATATCCTCCCATTATTTTTATCAATGTGTGTGAGGGCATATGTGGACATATATAACGTTATTTGCACAAATAAGATCACATGATAAAACCATCTTTAATTGCTTATTTTTCATTTATTGATAGGTGACATAGATAGCTCCACATTTTTAATCAAAAATATTTTAATGGATGCACAGTGTTTTATTCTATGAAGATAAAGTTTAATGCCTTATTCTGGGATATTTCCATTTTTTCCATCTTTTGCTATTATAAACACCCTTATGAAAAGGATTTTTTCACATCCCTTCAAAAATATTTATTAGGTAACCCTTTTGTCCTGTGAATGCTCTGATAGCCATACTGTGATTGATAAAATTAATTATTAATAAATTAATTAAAAATTTTAAACTAGTAGTTAAAAATTTAAATTAAAAAATGTATATGACTATATTGAAAAATTAATTTCCCAATGTACTTTTAAAATTAGTACATATGCCTATTTTTATACCTTTGCCAATAGGTTCAGATAAACTATTTTGCATTTATTTGATTTGCAGTGGGATATTATGTTTAAAAATGTGTTTTGGCCATTTTGTTTCTTTTCTTCTTCTTCTGTGAAGAAGTTAACAGTTATCCTTTTTATATGTAAAATGTCAGGTGCTCATCTCTTTTTTATTGCGTGGGAAAGTTCTTTACATATTAAACAGATTAACCATTTGTCTATCACTATATTGCAAGTATTTCCCTAAGTTTTTCCATCCTTTTTTTGTGTGTTTGCTTTTGCTTTTGTTGTTATTGTTTGTTTCAAGCAGAATTTTATGAAGTTAATCTTTGAGTCTATTATGATTTTTGCCTTTGGCATCATGCTTTAAAAATTCTTTTATATCTTTCCAGCTCTATAGAGTTCCTTTTGAAAAACTCCTACCTTTATGATCAACTTAGCTAACTTGCCAGTACATTTCACAGAATTCCATTCCCTGCATAACTACAGGTTCACTTGGGTCAGAGAGACTTCTCAGTAAAGATGTACAAGGTATGATACCTCATAAATAATTTTATAATGTTTGCGAATATCTTCATTTTCCATACCTTAGTGGTAATTTAAAATATACAAACAGAGCTAATCTGTCTGAGTTTTTAGCAAGGAATTTTTACTTAATTGGATTAACTGGCATGGATAAAGTAGTAAATATTAGGCCTGCTTTCTGGTAAACTTATTTAATTGATGCCAACCAGTGTTTTTCTAGGAGGCTAGACCAATTAGTGTCATAACTAGAGCCAGATATAACTAGCTAAATAACACTTGTATTTTCTAAACATTTGCATCTAAATGGTGTGATGAAGTCTGTGTCATGAAAAGATGTGAAAACAGTGATGGAAGAGAGATCAGCGTAAAGGCAATTGTTAGCTGACTTCCTCCCAGATAAGCAAAGAACCTGCTACCCTGGTCCTCAAGGGTCCTAGGAGTCAGGTTTTCATGCAGGAAGAAACAAGATTGGCCTAGCCCCCCCGCAAGGGTAAGAGGCAGAGAAGAAGCTGATTTGGGATTTCTGGAGATTCAGCCTCCTGTGTTTGGGGGTAAGTGTGCATGCACGTGCTTGTGTGTGTGGTGTGGGTGTTGACAGTAGACAGGGGCTAGACTCAAGCTAATTGCAAAATAATAGATCATATTACATGTGTCTCCTTCCCCCTCCTTTTGCTCTTTCCAGGTTCCACTGCAGTCAGTGTAGGAGCAGCTTGGGTGGTAATTAGGCTGTCTCTGCCCACATTAGGAGCTGCTGCGGGGGGACCTAGCTATCACATAGCCCTTGTTTACATCTCTCCAATGTGGTATGTGCCTCTAAGCCTTCTAATGGACAAGTCATAAACTCTTGGGAAGAGATCTTTTTCCTGACACTACTACAGCTTGAGGAGTAGTTTTCATTCCATCCTTCAAAAATGCCTCTACATCCATAGTTCACTGGGCTAGGTGGGCCTTGTTCATAAAACGGATGGGAATTTTTCAAGAAGCATTCCCCCACCCCTACCAAAAGCCATGGACCTGTGCCAAGCCATAGTCTCAGTTTTTTCCTTTCAATTGCTCAGCCTCAGATGATCTGGAGAGGAGCAGGATCTGATTTCTTTGCATCTAGTGGTCCAAATGACTTAACAATAAATGTGTTCAAGAAAATTTTTTTGCCAGGTGATTAAGTTCCCCTAAATACCTTGCCTGTACTCATTGGTTTTAGGGAAAAGAAAATAGGTGGAGTTGATTCAAAACATACATTTAAAAATAGATCGGAAAATTATATAAGAAAATTCTCCCATAGACTTATTTTACATAAACTGTGAATGACTATTTCTAGACCTAAGTATCATTGTGTACTGGGCAGAGGTATGTTGGACCTATCCAAGTGTTGGGTGGCAAGAATTAGTTAAAACACTCACGTGGCATATAGTTCAGTTCTTACAACAAGGTCAGACTTATATTTCCTCACCTGCTTTCTTCTCCCCTCCAGGAATTTTATAGCAGCCCTTGGCTGCTTCTTATCATAAAAGAAAAGTATGGGGAAGTGACAAGGATGGTTCTGCTAGCCCATAGGAATGGTTGACTGACAAATGTTGATGCTCAAACATTGAGGAGAATTCAGTGTGAGAAGTGTTGGGGACAAGGGTTTTCTCAGTACCCCTAAATCTGCCAGTGTAGATTGTTGCCCATGTGTGGGGCCTGCCTTGAGTGTACAAATAACTGGAGAGACTGGCATTTTTCTTCATAATCATAGCATAACATTCTCATTCTGTATGTTCTCCCTCGTAGATTTCATCTATTTACATAGCTTCAGCTATCTATCTATCTATCTATCTATCTATCTATCTATCTATCTATCTATCATCTATCAATCATCTATCTGTCTATCATCTATCTATCTATCTATCTGTATCTATCTATCATTTATCATCTATCAATCATCTATCTATCTATCTATCTATCTATCTATCTATCTATCTATCTATCTATCATCTATCATTCATATCCATCCCTCCACTCTCTAATCCTTGTACTGAATTATCTATTTGGCTTCTTCACTTGGATGTCCCAGAGATGCCTCAGATGAACATGCCTAAAAGTGATCTCAGTATCTCTCTTTCCCTATTCTAAACTTGGCCCTCCTCTTTTATTTCCTCACTCAATAATGGGTGCATCGTTTATCCCGTAACCCAAAACATTTTCAGGAGTATTCTTCACACTTCCTTTCGAAACTCCCAACATTTATTTAATCAAACATCAAATCCTGGTGTTTCTATGTCATTGGGAGCTCTCTAATATATCCATTTCCTTGCATCCCAACGGCTTTTACCCTAAATAAAGCCACCAGCTCTCTCCCATGCTGTACTGCAATAACCTTATAAGTCCCTCTCTCTGCCCTCATCTATTCTCCACACTGTGACCTTTCTAAAACACAAATCTGATCATGCCTCTTCTGCTCCACACTGTTCTCAAGACAAAGACCAGGCTCCATAACCTGCAGAGCAAGAGCCATCACTAACTGGGCCCTGCTCACCTCTCCATCCTCCTCTCTTGTCTTGTTACCCTCATAGCTGCTCTTTATGCTCCGGCCTTCTATACTCTTCCCTGCGTTCCTGAAGCGCAGTTCCTTAATGTACCATTTCGGTGAAGAATGGCTTGCATGCCCTGCCCTGCAGGCAGGCTGAGTGCTCCTCCTGTGTTTCCACGGGGCACAGAAGGTCCCTCTCCCTGACATCATGTCGCACTGAGCTTGTGTGTTTACTTGGCTGGATCTCCCACTGAAATCAAAGCTTCAAGAGGGCAGGGACCCTGTTTTATGGACCATGTTCCGTAAATGCCTATCATACAGTAGGTGCTCAGTATAAATGTATTCATCCAATGAATTAATTGCAATGTAGCCTAGAAATGTTTGAGATAATGCTCTGTACAAAAAGGCAGTGGCTTTCATGCCTACACATGTTTCTTGTTTAATTCTTTTTTAAATTTCCTGCAAGTTTTTCTTACTGTTCCCGTTCTCCGTTTTCAGAATTGATCCCCAGCTAGACCAGAGAAGGTGTTGGTTTGTTAAGGGATGGGAAGCTCGTTCTCCTGATACTTTCAAATACTGATGGAACAACCCAAACCTCTGAGGTTCCGTCTCTTTGTCCACTGCTTTCCAATGCTTTTACTCCTTACTTATTATTCTTTCTTCAACTTATTTATGAAGAAAAAATGGAGTGGGGATGCCTGCTTCTTATACACAGTTTTCAGAATAATTTCACTTACTTTCCCTCTTTCCAATGCATTTTCATAAATGTGACAGATCATCCATATCACCATGTATTAGTAATTTTATAATTCAGAATTATAATTAGACTACCAAGCTGGCAGGCTGATATTTTTTGCTTTTTTTTTTTTAATTGTGAGGTTAGAGCTTTTAGCCACTTGCCCTGTCTATTACATCTTCGTGCCACTTTATAATAATAAACCACCTCAGCCTGTGTGAAGATCCTAGACTGATGTTTAGATTTGTAAGGTAATAAGTTCAAGGAAAACTTAGCTGAGGTCTTTATACTCAAACCACTCTGGCTCAGTGTTTATACTATATACTAAACATGTCTATAATATTATACATTTTATACTTTTACATTTTTACAAGGTTTTGATGACAAGGAATGCCACATCTGTACTTCTGAAAGTGGCTCTTACTTCCTCACATGTAGGATAAGTGGACTTTTTATGACATCTTCATGTATTTAATTACCTTTGGCACATCAAAATTCATCTTCCTTAATTGAACATGTAAATATTTGGAGACTGGAGGTTGAATAGTGAGTCTAATTCTAATATATTTGTGATAAAAGCCTTTCCAACAGGAATAAAGGGATGTCAAATTCAGTTTATAAGCCAGGTAAATATTAACCGGTAGAGGTCTGTAATGTTTCAAAGCCTTACAGTTATATCAGAGAGGGCTATATTGCATACTGCATATTTATTTTGAATTTATAGTTCTCCACATCAGCCCTGGCTTTTTTTTCCCTGGTACCTCATTCTTATGTAAATTAAGTAGAGATTACTTCAATTTTTTTCTCCTTTCATGAACAAAATAGCTCATCTACAAGAATATGATTCCTTTCCCTTGCATGTACAATCTAGAATAAAATGGAGCAAATCCCATCTGCACTGACTGTCATAAATGAATCCTTATTAAGGTAGCCTCCACCTAATATTAAGAGTTGTCCGGGACACTGCTCCCCAGCTTCTCAGGACTAGACACTTGAAGTTCTTCTGTACTGCCCGTCTTGCCATCTGGCGTGCCTTCAGCCCCTAGAAGATTCCTTCTTTGCTCTATAGCACTATCCTGCACAGTGACCATTGCTGCTACCAGCACTCATGGGGGGCTGGGAGGGGAGAGATAGAGATGGCTCTTCCACACAGCATTTTACAGTTTATTATCTCAGCTTTCTAATTCTAGTGTGGCTGAGTGAGCTCATATTGGACCCAGTCTTCTCATAGGTAGCAATTGTAAACTCTGAATAAACTACATTCAACAATAAGGACAACAACCAGAAGTGCCTGTGAGTGGAAAAACAGCAAGCAGATTCTGGAGAGGAGCCAGTGCTAGGAAGGAGGGAACAGCATGGGGAGTTGCTCATGTTATGTGGCTTTTAGTCTGAAGGCAGATCAAAGGTAGTGTGGCTCAAATTTCAATAGATATATCAAAGCTGGGTGGCTCAAATTTCAATAGATACATCAAAGCAAAAAATTTCTGCATAGCAAAGAAAACAAATCACAGAGTGAAAATGCAACCTATGGAATGGGAGAAAATATTTGAAAACCGCATATATATAAGGTATTGATATTCAATATATATAGGGAACTCCTAAAACTCAAGAGTGAAAACACTAATAACTTGATCAAAAAATGGAGAAAGAACTTGAATGGACATTTTTCTAAAGAAGACAAATGGACAGCAGGTATATGAAAAGATGCTCAGCATCACTAAACATCAGGGAAATGCAAATCAAAGGTACAATGAGATACTACCTCACACCTATTAGGATGGTTGTTGTCAAAAAAACAAAAAAACAAGTGTTGGTAGGATATAGAGTAATTGGAACCCCTGTGCACTGTTAGAGGGAATTCAAAATGGTGCAACTGCTATAGAAAAAAATACAGTAGCTCTTAAAAAAATTATAAGTTCATTTGATACAACAGTCCTACCTCTGGGTATTTCTCCAAAAGAATTGAAATTGGGATCTTAAAAAGATATTAGTACTTCCATGTTTATCGCAGCATTGTTCACAATAGCCAAGATGAGGAAACAATCTAAAGTTTGCCAGCTGATGCATGGGTAAAGAAAATTGGTAGATACACACAATGGAATATTATTTAGCCTTTAAAAAGAGGGAAACAGGGAGTTGCTGTTCAATGAGTATAAAGTTTCAGTTATGTGAGATGAGTAAGTACCAGAGATCTGCTATGCAACATTGCACTTACAATAATACTGTAATGTACACTTAAGAGGTAGATCTCACATTTAAGTGTTCTTAACATATACACACATGTAGAAAAACCCACAGTTTTTTGCCTTATGAATCAGAGGCCAAAGTTCAGAGCAACCACAGCTACTGGAAAAATGAATGAGTGAAGTGTGAGTCCTGGAAAGGGGAGAGCTAGAGGCAACACCCAATTTCAAATATAAATTCTTCCCAAATCTCTGACTGATCCCTGAACCATGCATGTGTCATACAGACTCAAAGTTGCTTAACTAAACGTAAAAGAACTGAAGCAGGTTTTGAGCTGTTATTTGCAGTTTGGGTTCAACCAAATTAAATGTCAGCTAAAACAAACAAACAAAAATCCTTTTCTTAGAAGATTGTAACAGTCTTGAGTCTCTACAATATAACATTAACAGTGCCAAGAAAAAGTCTAAAAATCTTCAACATACAAAAACAAAAAATAAGAAAAAAAAAAAAGAAAACGAGGAAAATGTGACCTATTCACAAAAGAAAAGATAATCAATAAAGATCAACCCTGAGATCACCCAGATATTGAAATTTGTTAGCAAGAATTTTAAAGCAGCTATTTTAACACTGCTCAGGGACGTAAAGAAAAACACATTTACAATTAGTGAAAAGACAGGAATTTACAGTGGATAAGTAGAGAATGTTAAGAAGAATCACATGGGATTTATAGAACTGAAGACACAATATCTGAAAGAAGTAAAGTCAGCAAATGAACTTAACAGCAGAACAGACACAACAGAGGAAGAATTCAGCAAATTTGAAGATAGGTCAGTAGAAGCTATTCAATGTGAAGAACAGAGCAAAACATAGAACGAAGATGTTCTCAGGAACTTTCACAATATCAAAAGGTCAAGCATATGTGTAACAGGAGTTACAAAAGAATAGAGAGAAAGAATGGGGGCAAAAAAAAGTAATGGCTGAAAAATTCCCAAACTTACACATTTAAGAAGCTGAGCAAAATCCCCAAAGGATAAATAAGAAGTAACCCATCTCTGGGCACATCACACACTGCTGAAAACTAACAGTAAGTAGAAAACGTCGAAATATTCAAGGAAAAATAACATATTTTCTACCAGAAAACAATGACTCAAATCACTGCTCATATCTTATCAGAAACTATGGAGGACAATTCAGAAAACAGTGGAGAAACCTCTTAAAATTGCTGAGAGAAAGAAGAGATGACCTCAAAATGCCATATCCACTAAAAATATGCTCCATGAATGAAAGGAAAACAAAGATGTTTTCAGATAGGAAGATAACTAAGATTAACACTATTTCTCAGGGAACTTGAACTACATGAAATATTTGTACTTACACAGTGCAGGTAAGATGATGCTGTAACTTCTATTGGTATTTCTATTTGGTGAAAAATGTTAATTATAGTGGAAAGAAATTAAAACAGAAAATAATTTACACCATATCAAAGTCCCAGACATGTTCTAGGGCAAGGGCTTACTAAACATGGCCAGTGGCAGGGTGGCGGTGGGGGGACAAATTTGAACTGCAGCCTGTTTTTGTAAATAAAGTTTTATTGTAACATCACCATGTCTATCTGTTTATAGGTTGTTATAGCTGCTTTCTCACTGCAAATAGTAGAGTTGATTGCTTATGATGGAGACCATATTGCCAGCATTAAAGTATTCAGTATTTAGCTCTGCAGAAAAAAAATTTCTGATTCCTGTTCTAGACTCCTTGACTTAGCTGGCTTTGCAATCTCTCTTCACACCAGTGTGAGCTGCTTGGTATCATCAAAATTCTGAGCCTAGGCTGAATGATACTGAGTGTAAGCGTACATTTTTTTTTGGTATGTGTAACAGGGGCCCATAGAGGAGAGCACATTGTATTCTCACTCTAAACTCAGGTCATCTGCCACATACTTTTATCAAACTCTTGTATTGGCCTATGTTAGGGAGGATGTAAACAAGAATTTCCTTCTTGAGGGGAAGCTCATCCCTCATCCTGGGAACGTGCATGGTGCTAAGGTCCTGATGGAATAGTCACAAAATGATTTCACAATACAGTGCTCTCTAAAGTCTGGTTTATTTGAGTTACACTGGTTTATTAACTTTTAGCCAAGATCAGGCAGCTCAAACTTCAATCTAGTTTCTTTTCAATCTCTTATCAAAGACTCAAAAATTCTTAAAGTAGAGGCTTACTGAAGGTTAACCTGTTATACATACAAAAAATGTACACTTACATTCACAAAGGCATATCTGTTGATCATCCTTTATAGACACATACTCATTTAAATAAACTGGTTTGCCTATGAAATTGTGCAAGTTATTTAAATATACTTATAAGAAGAGACATGCAGTGGCTCTCAAGGAGACTCTGATGTGTAGCTGGCTCCTTGGCAAGGCAGTTGAGCCTCTGAGGGCAAACAAGTTATTTTAATTTTAATAGTTATTTGCTATAGACTATTGATGACTAGGATTTCACTAATTTGGTCTCCTGTAATTCTAACATATACTTGTATTAAATACAAATTATGATAAACTGTTAGGTTTTCATATCAGATGGGATTCAAAGTTAAATTGTTTGCCAACATAAATCCATTGTCTTTATTTCTTTATATTTTCACCTTTGTAAAAGAGCTCAAAATCTGTATTGTTTGTTTTATGTATCTTTAGGTATTTTGTGTCTAGCCATTGTAAAAATACATAGCATTGATGTTCCCCCCAAAAACAAAAATCCTGTTGCTGCAATCTGTGTTCCTTTGAATATATTTGTCATTATACAATATTGAACATTTCTCTGAATGGATCCTGGTGGCCATTTTCACTACCCAGCCCCCGTGTTGTAGCAGACATGGATTGTGGGTCTTTATTCTGTGTGATTCCCTTTTTTGTCACACAGCCACTATGGATCCATGGGTCTTACTACAGCCTCATGGTGTATCTCGGCCCCAAATAACTGTGTATATCTTTAAGGAAAAGGAAATATTTCACACATTCCTCAAATTCCTTTATCACCAGAGAGGCTCCTCATCTTAAGTCTATTCCAATTTAGCAGAACTGCCTTCACCATTCATCTCTGAATCCTTAGAAATCAGCAAAAGTACATTCATTAGGAACACTTAAATTTTGTTGTACTCATGGAAAAGAGTATTGCATCAATCCTCTTTCTCAGTTCATACCACAGTCTCATCCTCAGTCCTTTCGGTTTCTATTTTGTTATATTTTTCCTTTTTTTCCACAGCTCAGCATTTTGCATATGATACATATCTTGGGATATACATGTATATTCTTATCAAGTATATATTGTTTTTGTATGTGTGAAGTTTATTTTACAATGACATTGTGCTATCGAACTTACTACTTTTTACCAAGTAGTCAACATTATGTCTTTTTTAAGGATGTATTCATATGTCATGTATACATTTAATGGCATTATTTCTGATTACTTTGTAACATCATACGGTATGTTTGCATCTATTATATTTTACTTCTAGTTTTCCTAGTCATGAAAACTCAGGATGTCCCGGAACACCATGGTAAATATTCTTGTTCAGTCTTTTAGGTGCGTGTATTCCAGAGAAGGATTCTTGGTCATTAGATCCGTGAAAACTGCTCTCCAGGTAGACTTTCATCAGCAGTGCAGGAAGAATCTCTACATATTGAATACTAATGTTTTCCTTTCAGTAAATTGCCAATTTACATCATTTGTTTGTTTTCCTTTCGCATTTCTTGCTGCTTTCTCTTCTTTTGTAGGAGTTCCTTGAATATTTTGATAAGTAATCTCTTGTCAGTTTTAGATACTTGCAATTATTTTCTACCAATCTGTCATTCGCATATTAAAGCTTTGTATGTGGTATGTTTTATTGAATTGATGGTGGAACCAGGTTTTGCAGACTGATTTGTCACTGATTTCTTCTGTCTTCTGACTTTCCTTCTTGGACCTTTGCTTTCCTGTCTCTTTCCACAGTGGTATAATGTCCAATTCCTGTAGTAAATCTTGTATTACCATTATACAGATCCAATAAACATAATTTGAAAAAGATATATAATAATAAAACCATTAGAAATTGATGAGTTTTGTGTACTATTACCATTTTTATTAATAAGAATAATTTAATTGTATCCTTAAATAATTTAATTTTTAATAATGGTGTGTTTAACAATCGTCCTTAAAAATTTTTGGAAATTTAGTAATTAGCTCTTATGAACTTGTACGCACACACCACTGGATAGATCTGTTTGGTATTGTAGGATTCAATTTTCTATATTGTTAAGAATTGTGTCTAAATTCATGAGAGGTATTGATTTATAGTTTTATATAAATTGATTTATAGTTTTATTGTATTTATCTGATTTCAGAATCAGAGTAATACTGGCTTCATAAAATGAGTTTGGAAGTATGCTCTTCTCCTCTACTTTTTGAAAGCGTTATTGGGGAGTTTCATCCAATTTTAATAAAATTAGTGAGGGAAGCCATTTGTGCCTAGCATTTTCTTTGGGGGAAGTTATTTTTTTTAATTATCAAATCAATTTATTGAATAGTAGAGAAATAATTGGACAATTTGTGTCTTTCAAGGAATTTGTCTATCTAACTTGCCAAGTTAATGGGCATAAATTTCTTTACAATAATCCGTTATTATTGTTTTATAATACCTTTAAGGTAATAATTAATGTCTTCCTTTTAGTCCTTGTATTTGTAATTTGTGTTTTCATTATTTTTTCTGGGCTTAACTAGAGATTTATCAATTGTATTGATTTCTTCAAAGAGCCAGATTTTCATTTCACTGAATTACTCTATTTTTATTTGTTTATTGATTTCTGATCTTATCTTTAGTATTTTCTTTCTACTCTTACTTTGAGTTTAATTTTTTCCCCTTTTATTGTTTCTTAAAATGGAAGTGTAGAGTATTGACTTTTAGGCCTTCTTTTTGTGTGTGTAATATAAGCATACTAAAATTTGTAATTGCCTAATATAAGCACTACTTTGGCTATATCCTACAATTTTTTGTATGTTTTTTAAAATTCAGTTAAATACATTTTCTAATGTACCTTGGGATTTATTTTTTGACCTCTGGATAGTTTGGTGTTTAATTTCCTATTGCTTGGGGATTTTTCTAGACATCCTTTTAATGGTCTCTAGTTTAATTTCCTCTAGTCAGAGAAGATATTTTGAATACTCTCAATTCTTCTAAATTTATTGATATTAGTTTTATGGCCCAGAATGTGGTCTATGTGCACTTAAATGATCCATGTGCACTTAAAAATGTTTATTCTACTTGTAGTAGGCTAAATAATGGCCCCAAAGATATCAGGTCTTAATCCCTGGGACCTGTAAGTGTTACCTTATTTGGCAGAAGGACCTTTGCAAGTGTGATTAAGCTAAGGATCTTGAGATGGGGAGATTATCCTGGATTATCCTAGTGGAGCTAATGTAATCACGGTGTCCTATAGGGAAGAGAGAAGCAGGAGAATCAGAGAAGAGGAAAATCATAGAAGCAAAGGTTAGAGGGATGTGATCACTGGTTTTAAAGAAGGCGGTGAAAAAAGGAATGTAGGCAATAAGCTGGAAAAGACAAGGAGCTGATTCTTCCCTAGAGCCTCCAGAAGGAATGAAGTACTGCTAACATGCTAATTTTGGTCCAGTGAGAATTTTCATCTCTAGAACTGTAAGATGAAACAATTAATATTTATACTTGTGATTTATGGAATTTATTATTGAAATTTGTGTTGGTTTGTTACAGCAGCAATAGGAAACTAATACAGATGGTATTATGAACACAGCATTTTTAAAAATGTAATAGCACAGGATGGAAGAATAGAGAAAATATGTATACTTTAAATATAGTAATAGAAGAAATCATTTTTTTTTTAGTATTTCTTTGTGTGTGTATGTATTGGATTTCAAAGCAAAATGTTTCTCCTGTAGATCACTGTCAAAAAATGTTTGAAAAACCTGGGGTAAGAGTCAGCAACACATCCATGACCTTTTTACACCATGGAGGTCAGCCTCCGGGGCACGTGGAGATCACAAGTTCCTTCCATTCTTCACTGCCAGAGATTGATTTCAGGCTACAAGAGGAGTAATAACCATTTCACTTCTCTATTAATTGACTTTTATGAGGCAAAACCACTAAGACTATGTGTTTACAAGGTATGCCCTTAGATAACCTATCATCCACTTCTTAAGTAACTGTTTATTTAATACCCATTTGAGAGATGCATACTATTGTGTGTGATTTGGTTAGTTCATCTTTAATAGCATTCTAAGGCTTTCATGTACATCTTTAAATCACTATAATTCCCAAATTAACCAGTTCTCCTAGCATCCAAACTTCAGAAATGATTTTATGATGGGTAGTCTAGACTTAATTTATAATGAACCTTGGTAAAGACACAGTAGCCAAAACACATGAATTTTGGTAAGGTAATTCATGAAAGAATAGATGATTTCTTTAGATCATTAGGAATTAAGCTTCCAAATAGGCATTTGGAGGTATAATATGTTTGTAAGATAGACTAACCTGCTGATTGCCTAAGATCTTTTCATAAATCTCCGGTTCTTACTTTATGGAAAGATGTAAAGTTATTTGAAATCAACAACTTAATTGCAATGACTTGAGAGATCAATGATAGCATAAAGATTTCATTTAAAATTGGAGACTCACAAACAAAATGATTGATGAAGTGTTAAATTCAGTTTTTAAAGCAGCAAGATAAATCAATGAGTTGAAATAAGAGCTCAGTTTTAAAATTAGTCATTACTGATCCAAACTAACTACAACAATCTTGACACTAACACAATGCTAGGTGATTCCCTGAGCAACTTATTAACACTCATATCCCTAAATAGGATTCAGGAGATAATTTGTTACTTAATAAATTATGTGTTCCTTATGTTTACCTAGGAAGAATTTTTCTGTGGAAGACATTGTGTGTATTCTTGGTCATACATGTTGTGGAATTTTCTCATTTCATGGGCTTTAGTGTTACTAACCTCTAACTTTTTAGCTTTGAACAGATTTCAAAACAAATCAACAGACACATTGGGACACTGGTTATTTTGGGCTAGTGTCCGGTAAATGAATATTCTAGGAGATTCTGACATTGTGCCAAATCTCTTTAAGTCTAAAGTTATAGAGTCATGTTTTGTATAAAACTTTGAGATCTGCCAAGAGATCCCTTTTTTATATTGTTACCCATATTACATTCAAAGGACTTGTCTACAGAGAGGTTGATAGAGGGCAGTCAAGTCTTTTGCACTGCATAAATTATATCATTAGGTGTCTGAACATGGACTGACTTGTTCTCAAGACCTAAAAACTAAACACAGCTGAGAGCTAAATCCCATGACAAATGAAAGTTCTGTGCAAAGATCACAGACAGCATATAGTAAATGGAATTTCTAAAAACCATACTCTCCTCTAATATACACCTGATAAATGGTCCTCTAACACTGTAATTTGGAAAAAAGAGAATTTAATGTTACTGTGTCGGGATAACAAGAATTAAAGAAAAAAATGTAGCACATACATGAGAAGCAGAAAAGATTAATGCATTCAATTTAGTGCTCAATGTAAAGAAATTAGGGGAGAGGGAAACAAACGATGAGACTAGATTTAAGTTAATGCATTAGGCTGTTCTTTCTGAGATTCTTGTTGAAAACAATACTTTTGTATTATATGACGTGGCATATTTAATGCTGCCTTAAAAGTGAAACCAAGTGGTTAGGGATTAAATACAGAAAAGTCCAACTATAGCATCCCTTAAGGTTTTTTCTCCCCCCAAAAAAGTTCTTGCATTTGTATTTTAAAATAACTTATGATCATTATAAGTAATAGACTATTTATTGAATAATAATAATTTGTATTGTACAAATAGTATATTCAGCAAGATTTATATTTTGTTCATTTTTGTTTTTTGGTGTTGTTTTTGATTTCTTAGTTTTATTAGAGTCAAGGAATTTATTGTCATTTTCCATGGAATTTAGAACTTGCTAAATCAGATAATGGCTTGACAAGATCTATATTTAATCTGGTTTATGTCTTTTCTGAAAAGTAAATTTGACATGTAACATATTTAAGTTGTGTACCATGTTCCTTTGATACATTTATATATTGTAATATAGTTGCCATGGTAATGACAATTATGATTATAATCCAATATTATATAATTATAGCCCAATATTATTGTTTATATTAATTATACTGTTCATTAGTTCTCTGCGGTATATTTATTATTCCTTACAAGTTTGTAATCTTAATCATTATCACTCTTATCTACCCCTGCATCTCGGGTAACCACAGTTTTACTCTCTATTTTTTTACAGATTTGGCATTGTTAGATTCCACATGTAAGTGATATCATATGTTACTTGTCTTTCTCTGTTTGGATTATTTCACTTAGCATAATATGCTCCAGGTCCATCCACGTTGTTGCAAATAAGAGGATACTTGCATTCTCATGGCTAAATAATATCCCATTGTATAAATGTACCACATTTTTATTATCCATTCATACTTCGATGGGTATTTGGGTTATTTCCATATCTTGGCTATTGAATAAAACTGTGATAAATATGGGAGTGCATATATTTCCTTGAAATCCTGTTTTCATTTCCTTTGGGTATACACCCAGAAGTGGAATTGCTGGATCATATGGTAGATCTTTTGAGGAATATTTTGAGGAACCTCCACATTGTTTTTCAGAGTAGTTGGACCAATTTACATTTTCACCAACAATGTATAAGGGATCCCTTTTTACCACATTCTCACCAGCTCCTGTTGTCTCTTGTCTTTTTGTTGATAGCCATTCTAACAGATGTGAGGTAATATATTCTGGCAGTTTTGATTTATGTTTTCCTGGTGATTAGTTATGTAGGGCATCTTTCATGTGTTGGTTGGCCGTTTTGATGTCCTCTTTAGGGAAATGTCTATTCAGTTCTTCCAAACACATATGTCTAAACCTAAATGTTTATTTAATTCTTCTAAATTGTAAAGGAATATCACTGATTTTTGTATGTTAACTTTGTATCCTGCCATTATACTGAATTCATTGATAAATTCCAATAGCTTTTTGACTGGTTCACTGGAGTTTTCTATATATAGGATCATATCATCAAGAAATAATGACAGTTTTACTATTTGTTTCTGATTTGGATGCATTTGTTTGTCCTGTCTAATTGCTCTAGCTAGGACTTCCAGTACTATATTGAGTAGGAGTGGTAAAAGTAGGCATTCTTGCTTTGTTCCTGATCTTGGGGAAATGGCTTTCATTTTCTTTCCACTAAATCACGTTAGCTGTGGGTTTGTTGCATATGGCCTTTATTATGTTGAGATATGTTCCTCCTATACCCAATATGTTAAGAGTTTTCATCATGAAAGGATATTATTTATTGACAATACATTTTCTGTCTCTATTTAGATCATCATGCAATTTTTATCTTTCATTTGGTGAAGTTTTTATTGGTGTTACATTTAGTGATTTGAGTATGCAGGGATAAATCCCACTTGATTATGATTTATAATCCTTTTAATATGTTCTTGAATTCGATTAGTTAATATTTTGTTGAGAATTTTTTCATCTATATTCATCAGGGATATTGGTCTAACATATTCTTTCCTTGTGGCATCCTTATCTGATTTTGGTATCATAACAATGCTAGCCTTGTGGAATGAGTTTGGAAGTGTTCCCTCCTCCTTGATATTTTGGAAGAGTTTGAATAGGATTGGTAATAATTCTTCTTTAAAATTTTTGTATAATTCTCCAGTGAAGTTATTTGGTTCCAGAGTCTGCTGTCCTGGGAGTTTTTTGATTATGGACTCAATCTCTCTACTCATTATTGGTCTGTTCAAATTTTCTATTTCTTCCTGAGACAGTTTTGGTAGGTTGTGTATTTCTAGAAATGAATCTATTTTTTTCCAGGTTATGTAATTTGCTGGCATATAATTGTTCATAGTGGTCTCTTATGATTCTACATATTTCTTTTTTTTTTTTTTTTAATTGAAGGGTAATTGACAACAGTATTACATTACATTAGTTTCAGGTGTACAACACAGTGATTCAACATTTATATACATGATAATTCTAGGTACCAGCTATCACCATACCAAGTTGTTACAATATTTTGACTATATTCCTTATGCTATACATTACATCCCGGTTACTTATTTATTTTACAATTGGAAGTGTGTTTATATATATATATATATTTTGTGAGGGCATCTCTCATATTTATTGATCAAATAGTTGTTAACCACAGTAAATTTCTGTATAGGGGGGTCAATACTCAATGCACAATCATTAATCCACCCCAAGCCTAATTTTCGTCAGTCTCCAATCTTCTGATGCATAACGAACAAATTCTTACATGGAGTACAAATTCTTACATAGTGAATAAGTTACATGGTGAGCAGTGCAAGGGCAGTCATCACAGAAGCTTTCGGTTTTGTTCATGCATTATGAACTATACACAGTCAGTTCATATATGAATATTCATTTGATTTTTAAACTTGATTTATATGTGGATACCACATTTCTCTATTATTATTATTTTTAATAAAATGCTGAAGTGGTAGGTAGATACGAGATAAAGGTAGAAAACAGAGTTTAGTGTTGTAAGAGAGCAAATGTAGATGATCAGGTGTGTGCCTGTAGACTATGTGTTAATCCAAGCTAGACCAGGGCAATAAACATCCACGGATGCAGAAGATTTCTCTCAGAACATGAGGGGGGAGGTTCTAAGCCTCACCTCTGCTGCTCCCCATTTTCTCACCAGATGGCCCCCCTGCGACTGTGCCTGTCTTAGGTTGTTCCTCCCTTGAGGAATCTTACCCGTCTCTGGCTAACCAGTCATCTTCCGGGACCATACAGGGAAATGTAAAGTTGGTAAGTGAGAGAGAAGCCTTATTGTTTGAAAAGGTTTGATTCTACATATTTCTACAATATGGTTTTAATGTCTCCTCTTTCATATCTAATTTTGAGTCGTCTCTCTTTTTTTCTTAGTCTAGCTAAGGGTTTGTCAATTTTGTTTATGTTTTTGACAAAACAGCTCTTCATTTCATTGATCCGTTTTATTGTTTTTCTGATCTGAATCTCATTTATTGTCACTCTGATCCTTAATATTTCCTTTCTTCTGCTAGCTTGGGGTTAATCTTTTCTTTTTTTCCTAGTTCCCTGCTTAGCAAAGTTAGGTTGTTTATCTGAAGTCTTTTAATTTCTAAATATAAGCATTTATTGCTATAAACTTTCCTCTCAGAAAGCTTTTGCTGCATCCACAATAATTAATATGTTGTGTTCCCATTTTCATTTGCTTTGACATAATTTTGTATTTCCCTTTTGATTTCTTCTTTGACCCAGTGGTTGTTTAGAAGTGTGTTGTTGAGTTTCCACATATTTGTAGATTTTCTTACTTCCCTTTTGTCAATTTCTAGTATCATACCATTGGGTCAGAAGATAGTTGGTATGATTTCAATCTTTTTAAATTCGCTAAGATTTGTTTTGTGGCTTATCATATATCATAGCATCTATCCTGGAGAATGTTTCATGTGCGCTTGATAAGCATGTGCATTCTGCTGCTGTTGGTTGAAATGTTCTGTATATATCTACTAAGTCCATTTTTTCTAAAGTGTACTTCCATTCCTCAACATTCCTTCTTGATTTGCTGTTGGAAAATCTATCCATTGCTGATGACAGGGTTTTAAATCCCCTACAATTATTGCATTGTTGTCTATTTTTCCCTCAAGATCTGTTATTAATTGTTTAAAATATTTCAGGCTAAGGTGTTGGGAGTGTATATATTTATGATTATTATATCTGCTTGGTGTATTGATGACCTTATTATTATATAATGACCTTCTTTGTCTCTTCTTACCATTTTTGTCTTGAAGTCTATTTTGTCTGATATAAATATGGTTATGCCCACCTTCTTTTCATTTCCATTTGTTTGGAATATCATTCTCTATCCTTTCACTTTGAGCCTGTGTCATTAGAGCTGAAATTGATCTCCTGCAGACAGCATATAGTTGAGTCATTTTTTTAAAATCCATCCAGCCACTCTGTGCCTTTTGATTGGTGAGTTCAATGAATTAACATTTAGGGTAAATTGATATGTAAGTAGTTTTAGGGTAAATTGGTATGTAAATTGCTATGTAAGGATTATTGATATATAAGGAGTTACTACTGCCATTTACCTTTTAATTTCTAGTTATTTTGTCTATCATTATTTCTTTTTCTTTCTTCTTCTGTCTAGCTTTGTAGGTTAGTGGTTTTTCCTTGGTGATTTGCTCAGTCTCCGTCCTCCTTTTTTATGTTTTGTGTCTCTGCTCAGATTTTTGTTTTGTGGTTACCATGAGGTTAACATAGACCATCTCTTAGATAAAATGGTCCTTTTTCTGATGATAGCAATTTATCTTCATTTGCCTATAAAGAATCCATTCTTTTACTTTGCTCCTGAAAATTATCTCTTTTTATGCTGTGGTTTCATTACCAAGTTGTAATAGATATATCTTCAATGCCCTTTTCCTTTAACCTTTATGCTATAGTTAAGAGTTTAATATACTATTCTAAAAAAGAGATAAAATATTCTAATTCTGTCTATTTACCACCTTGATCAAAGTTTTATGTACTTTTACCTTTTCATTTCAGCTTGAAGAACTTTTTTCAACATTTCATGTAAGAAAGATCTAGTGGTAGTGAAGTCCCTCAGCTTTTTGTATGAGAAAGCTCTTATTTTCCCCTCACATCTGAATGATAACTCCGCCAGATGGAGTATTCTTGACTGGCATTTTTAACTTTCAATATCTTGAATATGTTGTTTCACTCTCTTTGGGCCTGTAGAGTTTCTGCTGAGAAATCTGCTGATAGCCTAGTGGAGGTATCTTTGTAGGTTACTGGCTTTGGGCCCTGGCTACCTTAAAATAAAGAAATACCTTAAAAAAAATATTAAGGATCAGAGTGACAATAAATGAGATTCAGATCAGAAAAACAATAAAACCTCTCTTTATTGTTGACTTGACTATTTTAATATAGTGTGTCTTAGAGCAGATCTTTTTGCATTGAGATAATAAGGTGTTTTATTAGCTACATGGACTTGTATATCCAGTTCCTTCCCCAGGTTTTCTATGTTTTCAGCTATTATTTTTTTAAATATGTTTTCTGTTCTTTTCTCCCTCTCTTCTCCTTCTGGCATACCCATTATCTCAAGCTGGCTTTTCTAATGGAGTCAGGTAGTTACTGTAGGGTTTCTTCACTTTTTGAAAGTCTTCTCTCTCTTTTTCCACCTGAATCATTTCTACATTTCTATCCTCAAGCTCATTAATTCTCTCTTCCATGTAATTTGCTCTATTACCAGTACATTCTATATACTCATCTCATTTTTTGAGTTCTTCAGCTGAATCATTTCTGCTTGTTTTTTTAGAATTCCAGTCTTTTTGGTAAAGTACTCCTGTTCATTAATTTTATTCCCAAGGTCATTATACAGGCATACCTTGTTTTTATTGTGCTTCACTTTATTGAACTTTGCAAATGTTTCATATTTTACAAATTGAAGGTTTGTGGCAACCTTGCATCAAAGAAGTCTACTGGCACCATTTTTTTCCAACAGTATTCACTCACTTTATGCCTCTGTGTCATATTTTGATAATTCTTGGAATATTTCAAAGTTTTTCTTTATAGTTCTGTTGTGGTTATGTGACTAATGAATAAAACCCACTGAAAACTCTGATGGTGATTAGCATTTTTGAGTAGTAAAGTTATTTTTAATTAAGGTATGCACGTTGGTTTTTAGACATAATGCTACTGCACACTTATTAGACTACAGTGTAGTATAAACATAACTTATATACACTGGGAAATAAAAAACTTCATTTGACTCATTTTATTGCAATATTCGCTTTACTGCAGTGAGGTGGAACCTAACCCACATATCTCTAAGGTACACCTGTATTGCCTTTCTGAATCTTCTTGTAGCTCATTGAATTTCTTCATAACAGCTGACATTCTTTATCAGTTAGATCTCAGTATTCCAAGTCTTTGGTTTTGGTTGCTGGTAAACTGTCATTTTCTTTTTGTGATGATGTATTACTCTGATGTTTTCATGGGGTTTTTTGAGATGTGCCTCTGCCACCTTATTTGAAATCACCCTTCTTAGGCACAGTTTTGTTTACTTTGACTCTTAACAGATCCATAGGTTGGTAGTTAGGAGCTTTCCTTCTGCCAGAAGATGGCGTTATAGCACAAGTTTGTGATTTCTCTTGGAGGTGGGTACTAAACACTTTGGGCTTTGGTATGCCCATGGTGGGTCCCAGAGGTCCATGGGGGTTCCTCTTGCCTCCCTGGAGCAGGCAGCAAGAAATGCTTTTTTTCAGTTCTCTTGTCTGTTTACATGCCTTTCCTTTCCCTCTCCCAAGCCATGGTGGTTTCTCTTTAGAGAGCAACTTGTTCCACCAGCTGCCATGGAAATGACTAGGCTGGCACCCTCCTCTCTGCCTTCACCTTCCATCCCTTCTCCACCAGAAAGTCACGTTGGCTTTCTGCCAGACCAGCCACTGCCCGCTCTGCCATCACCACCCCCTGCTGTCCCCAGTCCCAGCACCATTTCACCCATGCTTTCCTGCTTCTTCTGTGGTCCAGTCTACTCACTTTTGGGTGTATAGATGGATGGATCTCTCTGGTGTTCTGGTATGCTGTGCAGAGGTGCTATTTTTTCCTCAGTTATGGATATCTAATTAGTTGTAAATCAAAGAGGAGAGAAAAGAGGAATAACTCCTGCCACCATAATGCTGAGGTCACCCCTCCCTATCCCCCCAAATATGTCTTTTCAGATGCTCACTGAAGATGGCACAGCTCAGCACCAAGAATGGAGAAAATATCAAGATTTATATTTTTGAGTAGTAATTTAAAATCAGCCATGCTGGACAAACTTTGAAGAATTATCATTAATGACTAGTTTCTAAAAAAGTTTATGTCAAATCAGTTATCCAGCTGACCTGGTATTTTTAAGCAGTCCATTAGTCCACAGTCCATTTGACTCTATCTTTCTCAGATTTGTCAATGTTTAGAAATAGCTACTATTCTTGGTAAAGAAAAGATATAATTTGGAATCATAACATAAAGTGACTGAGTTGAGATTAAAGCAAATGTGTATGCAGAACTTGAATTATTTTTCATATCATCAAATAAGGTTCTGGCTATCTATGGTCAACTTAGTGCTTTTTTATGCCTTCTTGTATGCTTCACATTGATTGGTTTATTTAACATTTATTAATTATTACTGTGTCAGACTTTGTGCAATCCACTACAGACACAATAATGAACAAGAGTAAAAATTTCTTCTATTTTTGACAGTGCCTATCTCCACTTCCAGGGTGTAAGCTCCATATAAGGCTCTATGCATCTTTAAAAAAAAATTCTTGCCACAGTGCTTAGTACAGAATCTGCAATCGTAGATGCTTAATAACCATGTAAGTAGAAAATAAATTCACAGAAATAGCTTGGAAATCATCTCACCTAATAGCTTACTTGTATAGATGACAAAGCAGTAGGCAACTTAACATCCATAGTTAGTGACGCAGGCAGGGCTAAAATCCAAATCTCAACTTTAGGCTCAGGGCTTTTTACAATGTCATGCTCTCCCATTTCTAGGGAGATTATTGACATAGAAAGTGTCCAGAAGAAAATCAAATCAGTGTCCTTTCAAAAACAATGCCATAAATGGATTAAAATACCTCCTCTTCATATAATTAATTAGAAAAGAATATACAGACTATAACAGTGGTGAGTTAGGGAATGTAGAACAATGTTAAAGATAATGAGTAAGTCTGATTAAGGTGTACAATATCTCCAAAGGTGAATGCAGTTTTATTTCAAAGCCTATAGAGAAGCAGTGAAAAAAGTAGTACAGAAATTTGAGAAAATCATAAAGAAATAAGAGATGGATAGTGTATGGATTGTATGCCTCAGGTAAAAATGGAATAGTTGAGAAGGTAGAAGGGTTTGAAATAGGCTTTCTGAATATAATGTTTTCATTATAGAACTTGAAGTAGAAGCTTGAGGATATGTTACATTTTTGTTATAAACAAATCTGTGATGTATTTAAGTCTACAGAATTTTGGTTAACATATAATAAATATAATTTTTATTACATTAGCATTTATTCAGAAGGTACATATTAATTTTATTAAGGAATAGATCAAATTAAGCTAAAATATAACTAAATGTTTAAAATGAAAAAAAAACAAGAGACAGTTATTCTAAACTTATAAATGGGGAGGTCAATATAACAATAACTTGGACTTCTAGTCTCCATAACATTTTTTTCTCAGTTTTATGGATGAATCCACTTATCAGCTCAATGAATGCTATGGACTGAACTGTGAACTCAAAATTCACATTTTGAAGCCTTAATTCCTGATATGACTATATTTAGAAATAGGGCTTTTAGGAGATAGTTAAGGTTAAATGAGGTTTTAATGCTGGGGTCCTAAACCAACAGGATTAGTGGCCTTATAAGAAGAGGAAGAGATCTCTTTTATTCTCTCTTTCTCTCCCCTATCCCATGTGTGCACAGAGGCCCTGTGAGTCTGCAGCAGGATGACCACAGACTACAAAAGCCAAAAGAAGAGACCTCAGAACGAAGCCTACCTTGCTCTCATCATGAGCTTGGATTTCCCAGCCTCCAGAATTATGAGACATAAATTTCTGTTGTATAAGCCACCGGTCTATGTATTTTGTGTGGGCAGCCCAAGCAAGCTAGGAATGAGTTAAGTGAGAATTTTGCTAATATCTACATTTAACAGATAAGAATAGGATACTTGATGTGAAAAGTGATATTTTTGACTTATATGGTTGCCAGTTTGGGGCATAAAAGCCGGTTGCACTATTTTATGTCCAGTGTTCATTTTCTTAGTTCATCCCAAATAAAGAGTCATTTTGTAGTGACCTCATTCAGATACTTTACTCAGTATTTTAGGACATAGATTGATTTATAATATAGATCCCACTTTAAATAGTGCCAGCATTAATCAACATACTATAGAGATTTAGTAGCTAGAGAAAGCCACAGTAGCTGTCAGAAACCATAAAAAAAAAAAAACCAACAAAAAGCACCACACAGATTTCAGCAGCTCACACCATCAGGGGGCAGTTTGAAAATTGCCTAAAACCACTGAGATTCTCACATTTGCTATCTGCTGATGCTACTTGCCTGAGAGTCAGTAATGGTTTTGCCTCCTTTCAGCTTTTCAGACTCCATGCAAATGACATTTGTTGGCACGGTCTGTACTACAGTCCTGCTGGCAAGGGACTCTGGAAGGTGTCCTTCTTGGTTCCTGCTCCACGCATACACAAGACAGAGGACAATGGGGAAAGCAGGCTTGTTGCTCCTGAAGAAAATGTATCCAGCTCAGTTAAGAAACATGCTGATTGTCCTCTGTGCCTATTGTGGTCATGAACTGAGGAGAATTCAAAGACAACTAAATCAGAGGCAATGCCAGTGCTCCCAGACCCTCATAATCTAGATGATGCACAAGAATACCATAAGCTGACAAGTGCTATAATGTCATATTTTAATTCTTTAACATTTGAATTTATATTTATACATATATCATATATATACATATGCATATATTATAGCATTACATTTATATTATGTATTATCACCTTCTCATGAGAAAACTCATTCTCAAACACAGGTCTTCTTAAAAGGAAAAGTGACTATAGTATATTATTTTCTTTCAGATTTCACTCTGACCAGATTTTCGTGCTCAGTTGTTGCATAAACTATTTTCTGGAACATCTTTTCTGAAAGTGTCTTAACTATTAGCCTGAGTATTATGAATAGATTTAACATAATCATATAATTTTATTATCTATACTAGCTGTTAGTATAACTCAGTGACAATTAGGCTAGATCAAAGACTGCATAGTTCACTTTAATCCTCAAACATTATTACTAAATTTATATATAACTTGGTTCCAATTTACATTTGGTAGAATAACAACTCTTATTCCGAAAATTATCTTTTGACAATATAACAAGATTTACAAACATCTCTAACTAGTTTGTTATCCTTCAGAAGCCTTTAGAATATCTCATGTCCCCAAGAATCCTATTTTAATGTAATTATCCTATTATTTTAATAATAAATCACATTAAAAAATACCTTTTATATTTATAGTTTCCCACTACATTTTCATAGGACTCTGATTTTCTCATCTTTCCTTCAGTAGAAAAAAGAATGAAAAAAATGGTACTTTTAAATTGTATTATTCATGCAACTGAATATTATCACTAGTTTGATAGCAGGCATTAATTAATTAGTTGTGTTAATATTGGTCAATATTCTATTCTTGTTTTACTTCAGTATGGAAGCTGATAAATAACTCATTCAACAAACATGTACAGAACATATTCTGTATGCCAGGAATTATAGTCAAGACTAGGAACATTTCAATTGCATCTACATTTAAACATTTATTATACTGCCTATCCATATGCTTATGAAAAGACAATTTAAATAATTAATTTAATAATGCAAAAAATCATATATAGTTATTTATAAAAGAGAGAATGATGCAAGGTTTAATAATATGTTACTAAAATTTTTAAGTTGTAACTTGCTAAAGTTAATTTTAAGACCACACATAACTTCACTTATAATAAAATTCTATCCAATATTATTAGTATTCTTTCCAGTATATACATACATTTTGGAGATTCTGAGATTATATCTCAAGAATAGTAAACTGAGGATAACATTTCACAGGACACAGCTCAGTAGATTCCATTTTTCTCAATGTAGATCAGGATTTTTGATGATAATCTTAAATTGAGGGACTTGCAAATGTTATGCCTTTCTGTCCTCCACTAATACATTGTCCTTCAACATAAGCTTATAAAAACCATAAAAAGAAGTTCTCCATGTTATAAACTATTATACAGTAGACCCTTGAACAACATGGATTTGAACTGCATGGGTTCACTTATATGTAGATTTTTTTCAATAAGTATATTGGAAAATTTTATGGAGATTTGTGACAAATTGAAAAAACATTTTGTTTTCTCTAGCTTATTTTATTATGAGAATACATTACATAATTTCATATAACATAGAAAATATATGATTTTTGACTGTTTAAGTTATTGGTAAGGCTCCTGGTCAACAGTAGGCTATTACTAGTTAAGTTTTGAGGCATCAGAGTTATATTTTGATTTTTGAGTTTATGGGGTCAATGTCCCTAACTCCTGTGTTGTTCATTTGTCAGTTGTGTATTTAAGACCTAGAAGTTTCCTAAAGATAGGATGTATTTAATGTATTTATTGCTGCTGCTGATAAAAACATCACAGTGGTTTTCTGTAATTTGTTTCAGTGTCATGTTGTTTCCATACACTAAGAGAAAAATGATCAAAACTGTTGTATCTATGCTTTGAAAAATGTGTCTTTGATTAAATCATCAACAATGATGATAAATTAGTAATAGTGGTAATAAAAGTAATATATAAACATTTGTTGAGTACACACCATATTTCTAGTACTGTGCTTAGGTCCTTTACATCCAATATTTCAAATATACTACAATCCTGAGAGGGAGGTATTATTAGCCCCACTTTACAAAGATGAAGAAACCAAAGTGAAGAAATATGAAGTACTTTCCCAAGATCACATTTCTTCAAATGTTAGTCTGACTTCACATGCCACATTTTTCCTATAACATGTGTATGAGTTAGGATTATATGAGCAGAAGTAAATACAATATAACAGTTATTCAATTTCCAATTTCTTCACATAGCAGAAAATCAGAAATTACTCACTTTTCTCTTTTAGTAGTTTAACGCTTTGCAAAATTGATATAAGAAAATGTTATAGAATATATCATTACATTTCATATAAATACAGTTCTCACATTTTAAGAAGACCCATAGTCTCAATTGCAAAACTAATGTCCCTTGAAATGTTATTTTCCAGAAAAACAAAACAAAACAAAATTCCAGAGAGGATGCTTGTTTTCTTCTAGTTCTTTGTTTCAAAAAATGGTGGTAGTGAGAAACAGCCAGATATTGGGTCACCTCCTGGGATTGAGCTCCCTTTTCTTTTAGGTTATTTCTGCTGCCTTTCTGCTTTTTGTCATTTTTCTTCTTCCAAAAATATGTGGGTTCTTTGTAGCCAGGTGGGGTGGTTAGGCAGGCCACTACCACTTCTGTCACTAAAGGCTTTATGAATGTTCATTCCAGTCAGACTCTCTGGCCAGATTGCATCAATGATCTTCACTTTCTTCTGGAAAAATATCAACAGGTGCAGTTGAACTCTGATACTTTAAATTATAAATTATGAAACAAATTCAGGACAGACCTGGGGAAATGAATGGTGGTTTGTCCAAGATGACATAATGATGACAGAAAGGCTTATCTTGAGAACTTTGGAAGCACCATTTTCCTAGAGATTTGAAAAATGAAATTTTCCTCCCAGCTAATTCAGAGCCACTCATTATCTAATCAACCAGAAGTGAATTCCATTGTCCTTACAAAAACAATTTTGGAAAGATTTTAATGGATGTTCTGATATCTCAAAAAACATTATGATCTTTCCCTAAACCTCTTCCTCATGGCTTTAGTGAATGGCCTCACTGCCCTGCCAAGTTGTGCAAACAAAACTAGTCCTCATTGTCAACTCCATGATGTGTTCCTCTCCTTCATCATCTCCATCCCATATCCATTTATCAACAAATCCTATGGATCTCATCTCTGGAACTTTTACTAAATCTCCATTGCTTTTTCTATCTCCCCTTTAACCTTAGCCTAAAGCTACCATCATTTCTCAGCTGTACTACTTCCAAAATATTGTGAGGGACTTACGCATATTTACTGTTATCTCATACACAAATCACCACTGCTCTAAAATTGATCTTTACAAAGTAAATATATGGGCATATGTACTCCTTTCTCATCCCATGGTTTACCATTTATTTAAAACACTGGTTCTCAACAGGGTGAAAAATGGTCCTTTAGAGAGTATTTTGAAAATATGGGTGGAAATATTTATAGCCCATAGCTGATTGTATTTTCCAAAACTGCCCACAACACTATCCCTCATTCCATATATTCTTCTTCCAATGTGACTTTGACACTCATCTCACCAAAAAGTGGAATGTAGGTTCCACTGTCTTGAATCTAAGTGAGCTGATGACTTCAGAATAAGTGATGTTAGGTAACTTCACAGGTTAGGTCATAAAAGGTGATGTGGCACCCACTTCGCTCCCTTGCAGTGCTCCTGGAACCCAGCCGCCATGCAGTGAGGAAGCCCAAGCAGCCACACAGACAGGTCCCTTCAGTGTGTCCTGCCCAGTAGTCCCAGTTGAAGCATCACCTTAGAGCCAAATCAATGACTAGGGTGTGTGTAAATGAGCTTTCCAATGATGCCAGCCCCTGGCCATTTAGTCATTCTTAGCTGTCAAATCTTTCTGAGGCCTCAGATATTGTGGCACTGCTACGCTGTCACTACTTTATTCTTTCTGAATCCTTAACACGGAATTTGTAAGAGTAGTAAAATGGCTGTTATTTTAGCTACTAAATTTCAGGTTGTAGTCACCGGGGCACTGACTGAACAATAATGTATTCAATTCAATGTAATTTTTTAATAAATTGCTTTTATTTAGTTTTCTATATCAATAAGAGCATTATTGATTAAAATAATTATGTATTAAGTAGCTGTATTACTCAGGCTTGTCCAGAGAAACAGAACCTATAGGATATATACCTATATAAACCCATTTATCTATAGCTATATGTGTACCTGTCTAGGAGGTTTTATTTTAAGGAATTGACTCACATGATTATAGGGCCAGGTAAGTCTGAAATTGGCAGTGCAGACGCAGGGGAGAACTGGTAGTGTGAAGTTAGTGTAGAGTTAGCTGCACACCTCACCTTTTTGTTTTAGGTTTTCAACTAATCGGATATGGCTCACCCACACTATGGAGGCTAATCTGCTTTTCTCCAAATCTTCTGTAATCTCATCTAAAAAAGGGTAAAGACCCTGCAAGCTGGAGAGTGTCAGGAGGACCTCTGCTTTTCTCTTTCTTGGCCATGCCCCAAGGCCAGCCACAGGTGTGCAATTATTCAGTCCTGGCAGCAGTGGCCAGGCATGTAAATCCCCAAGAGAACATCCTTCTCTGAATAAAAGAAACCACGAGAAGAATTCCTAGTTCTGATTGTAAAAGTTATATGAAAAGGGAAAGGAGCTAGAATAGTCAAAACCGTTTTGAAAAAGAAGAAACAAATGCAAGAACTCAGAATTCCTGATTTTTTTTTCTCTCTGTTGAGCAACAGTAATCAAGGTAGTGTGGTATTTGTGAAAGGATAGACACACCTCTCACTCAGTGGGGCAGAATAAAGAGTTCAGAAATAACCCACCTAATTTTTACTGTATATAGATTTTAAATGTTTTAAAGCCAAAATTAATAAAATGGTTATATATCAGCAATTTTATGTGGTGAAATCTAATACAGTAAACATTAATTTAGCCAAATATTATATCACTATATTGGGAGATTGTACACAGGAGAAATGTCTGTGACAGTAAGAGTTAAATCCTGATCATCTATTATAGGTAGTCGATAGATCATTCCCAATATTTAAACTTAATGCTTTTAGATATTAAAACATTTAAAGATCATTTTAAAGCATGTTATTGAGTGATATGGAGATGTAAACAGAAGAAATGGTGAAGAATTGAAAGTGGTTGTTTCCGTGCAGTGGGATTCTGAGGCAGGGAGACAGGCAAGAATTATTGACTGATAATGTATTACATAATGACTTGGAATTGTTATATGTAACTGATATAAGATCAGTGAGATTATAAAGGGTGGGAACTATTTTGGGTTAGAGAAAGAGTGAGAGCAAAGACTAGTTCCATCAAAGCAGGAGCTCCTAACTTGGAGATAATGGTGGTCTGGCAGGGCCAGGGGGCTGTAACTGAAACGAGCTAGAGCAGGGGGCTGTGGTCAGGAGCGGTGGGATGGTGGTTGGGCCAACAATGAATTTCAGGCTGGGAGGTTTAGACTTCGAAGTCTGGAGGTTTGGAGCCTAGAGAGATGAGTAGTTGCTGACTCTACCTATGTGACCTGGGGCATCCCTTATTCTTAATGTCATCACTGTACAAACAAATACATCATCTTTAAGGGTCACATCTGATTCTATGATAAAACTAAAGTTCAGGGTGATAAATCTGTGGCAATGGGAAGGGAGAGACACAAGTAGGTAGTCTAATTTGGAAGCATTACAATGACTCCTTTTACAGGCCCAAGAGAATATACTAGGTATTTATTTTGTGGAAGAAATCAAAGATAGCAGTAAGGCATATGAAAAAGGTTCTCAAATTCTGTGGTCTGAGGACTCCTTTTAAAAATTTCAAAAAATTTGAGGGTTCCAAAGAGCTTTTGTTTATTTAGGTGATATTGATCAATATTTACTGTATTAGAATAAAACACAGATGTACACAATCCCACACAACTTTGCATTCCATTTCTGAGAGTCCTAAGGCTCCCGTTGTGGCCCATTCATAGATTATGGGTTGAGAACCTTTAATATATAGAAGTTGGGGGTTAGCATAGATGTATAAGGCAAGTATAATTTTGCCTGAATAATTTGGATTGGGTCTAGAAAACAAGCTACAAAACTTTGGTTTTATGTTGCTGAGCCAAAACATTCTTTGGTGTAAATCATGTTACTGGACCAGATGACCTTTAAAATCCCTTCAAATTTAAGATTATATTATTCTATGATTCATCCTTATTGGCTAGACTGTTCTCATTTCATTGCTCTGTTGCACCATCACCCTTACTTCACTAGAATTATGTCCAATTGGCTTCATGTTTATTCCCCAGAAACTAGTCAAAAATTTATCTTCCAATTTCCTTTGCTTAATTTGGAAAATGTCTAGTGGATTAAAAAGTGTATTTCCAGGGAATAAAAAGCAATGGCAAATAGTTTACTTATTATACACATACATATTTCTAATGACAAAGAACAAGAGAGGAAGTGTTTTTGGCCAAAACATTATATTTTTACAATTCAGATTTTTTTTTTTTTAGTCATCACATTCCATCGTTCTTTCTTGCACTACTTTTCCAAAAGAAGATTTTCATTAAAAAAAAAGACGTCTAAGCCTACATATCAAATGAGCAAGTTCTTCTCTGCTTGTGAAAGGCTATCATGCCTTAAATCAGCATGCATGCACAGATATTTTCAGAAATGCAAAGATAAATTTGTGACCTTGAACATGTCATATATCTTCCAGGAGTTTAGAAAAATTTGGAGGCAGACAGCTCACCAAACTTCAAATTTGTGTTTATGCAACATGAAATCGTCAGTTGATTCTTAGGAAATGCAGTCCTAAATATGGATTTTCCAAATATAGAAATGTTTGATATTAGAAAAGGAAAAGTTCAGACTTTATTTTAAAATTTCAAGGTTTATTATAGAGACAGAATCCAAACCTCTGAAGACTATGAGAAGTAGAATTTGTAGGTTTACTGGAAAGAAAATTAAATTCATATAAATGAATAACAAACTTGATTCTTTGCCTGAATTTTCTCAAAATGAGATTTAGTTTAGCCTCAAGCTTAAGTCAACTTAACTGGCATAGTGTTGTCTTACCAATTGCTTTTCTTCCTTGTCCTGCTACCTACCTAGCTTGACATTCTTGCTCTGTGAAATTCCTGATGAAGTGCCCCAGTGTAACCTGAGCTGGCGTACTAGCTTACTCCTGTTAATGCAGTGTGTGCATCAGGGCTTTAGCAAGTCAATGCCTTGTTTCTGAGGGCAACATACATACTCTGAAATCACTAAGGAGAGAGTCAAAGCCTATCTTCTGGCCTCTCCCTTTCTATACACATCCCATCCCCTTCCCACAAAAAGCAAGCCTGAGTGCTGCATTCAGGTGGTGGGACCAGGCTGAGGAGGAACCAGCATGGAGCTGTCATCCAGACCTGAGCAGACACCTGCCTTATGCCTTTTCCATTACTGGTGTCAGAGTAAGGAAGGAGGGGAGTCACTGTCTTTCTTCTACAACGTAGGAAGCTCTGGGATGTCCGTGGGAAAAGTAGGTGTTCTCTCTCCAATACGATCATCCATCCTCTCTCCTCTGAAGGTGTTGCGGTGCCCCACTCCCAAACAATGGCTGGATTGACAGGTGTGAGTTAAGCACACTGAAAGAGAAAGGAGCAATGACTCACAGTGCAAGGCTGGGAGCTGGGAGCATCTTTCCCAACCTGTATGGTATTGATTTAGTTCATCCTTTCGCATTAGGAAGGTTCCTTCTTCCTCCCAGAATAAATATACCAAGTGTTGAAAGAATACGGATCCAGGGAACACATAGATTGCTGGTGAAGTAGGACAATCATTTTGGAAAAACAATTTGGCACATGAGCTGAAACATGAAAACAATGTTCAAACCCATTCTGAGGAGAAGACACTAGACGAGGTATAGCAGGAATGTTCCAGGAGCTACAGGCAAAAATGTTCAGAGTAGCTCTGTTCAGACTTCCAAAAAGCAGGAAACAACCCAAATATCAACAGGAGTACAAAAAATATTGGTCTAGTCATACAAAGGTTTAATATACATCGGGAAAATCAATGACCCCTATTACACAAGTGAAAAAAAGGTAAAAAAAAAGGGCATGTTCCAGAAAACTGTGTATGGTGTGAAATCATTTTTACAAAACTCAGTAACTAAACATTATGCTGTTTAAGCAGTCAGACATATGTGATCAGATCATTTTAAAAAGCAAGGGAATGGCAGACCTAACATTCTAGAAACTGGTTAGCTTGGGGCAGGATGGGGGAGGCTGTGGTGTGAGAATGGAAAGAATACCTAAGCAGAAGCCCATTATTGGTAATGCTGCAATTCTTGGATTGCAGGTATCAATTAAAAAGAGAGAAAGGAGAAGGGAAGAACTTAGGGTTATCTTCTTCATTTTTCTCTGCCCCTAATCAAGGAAAAATAGATAAATAGCTGAGAGGCCCAGGAAAAGTCTGAGTGTAGGAGAAGTTGCATTTGGGTCTCTCTTGAAACTCTCATCTTCAACACAATGGCTTCTTCACAGACGTGTCCACGGTAAAGCTCACTATCAACTCCAAGCATGAAGCCTACATCCAACAGCACATGGGAGGCTTTTTGGCTGCTATAAGCTGCCCCCAGAGAATCCACTCATTCTGTGTGCTTGTTGACTGTGTCATAGCTCAGCTTGAGTCTCAACAAGATAAGCTCTTCAAGGCAGAACACTTCCAGCTGTTGTGGTCAGACAGCAGCAGCAGGTTCTTATCTGAGGACAGCAGGGCCATGTGGCACACCGCAGCAGGGCCGGTGTCGAGGGAAGCATGTGGTCTCTGTACACAGTAGCAAGGTCCAAGAGACAGCAATTAGCACCAGGAGAATGAAGATGAACGGGACATATACATAACCTTCATAAAAATGTCACAGGGAAAACGACTCACAAACCATATGGATCCACGCCGAGAATCTCCCAGGGATGGCCTTTTATATTAACCAATCCAAGTGATGGCTTCGTAAAAGAGATGTCTTTTCACTGCTGTGTCTTTCTGGCCAGCCCTGCCGAGGGAAGCAAAAGAATAGGCTGCCCGTGTGATGTTGGACGAAACATGAAGAGCACTTCAGTCTTGACGTTTTGTGGCTTTCTCCACTCCGAGTTTCTGGGTGATTTGTTTCATCTGCATATACTAATTAGTTAATTCATGTAATTAATTAAGTGGGCTGCCTCCTTTTGTAGCATTTTCTCTTTTACTTTCAGTGATGTTGTTCTGAGTCTATTGGTATTTCAGATATGTTCTCATTCATTTTCAAAAGACCAATGCTGAGTGTTCTTCATCCTTAGCAGAGAAATCCATCCTCATTAGCTGATGTAAGCAGAAAAATTGTTTTCAAAAGGATTGTTTTTGTCACAAGGTTACTGAGATGGCTACAGAATCAGTCCCAAGAAACAGGAAGGCACTCAGAAAAAAAACTGAGCAAAACTGTAGCCCAAATGCAGCCACAGGGAAGGCTTGTGAGTCAGTTCTGACGCTGCTGGCAGCCACGGGACTGTGGGGTGCTGGGCTGCACTCCTGCTGCCCTACATCCCCATCCGGGGGAGGTGGGGGTGGGGAGGCCAATATCACAGCCAGGATAAAGTTGTTCTTTGAGACATCGACTCCTGATTCAGAGCCCAGAGATCATTATTCAACTGATATACTGAGCTCCTAAAATGTGCCTGACACCACTCTTGGCGCTTGAGATATATCACCCAAGGAACAAATAAATGCCCCATCCTCTCAGAGCTTCTGTTCTTATGGAGCTGGGGCTGAGAGGGTCACCAGGAGACAGGAGACAGACCATAAGCAATAGATGAAGTGAAGGAGTAAATTATGTAAAATGATAGTAGGTGAAAGTGCTTCAGGAGAAAAAGAATAAGGGGGATAAGGACGAGGTTGGGAGTGGGGCTTGCAGGTGGCAATGTTTAAATGGTGTCTTCTGGGAATTTTCATGGAAACAGTGAAAATCTTCATTCCAGCAAAGAATTTAGGAGCTTAGGGAAGTCTTGTGGCCACTGTGGAGACACAATCCAGCATGTGAAGCAAGAATTTCAGAAGCACAGTCAAGTGGTTTGTGGGGTTGGAGATGGTAGGAGAGGTGGATGGTAGGGGTGTGTTGAGCTTCACTGGGAATAAGAGCAGGAGATGAAGGGTTAACTGGGATCCAATAACTTTTTGTGGTGATTGATATAAACAGGAATAAAGGGCTAATTGGGAATATTCCATGGATGAATTCAAGGCAGAAACTGTCCATTAGGAGATTGGGAGGGGTGGGTACTGGCAGCTGTCTATCAGTAGAGGTAAGTGAATCTAGCGTAGCTGGGTCTTACTCTCAAGTTGTAGGTATTTTTTGGTCCCTGAAAATGGTGGTGGAAGGCCTGGAGTGAGAAGTGGTCAGAGGCCCACTGCACTTATTGGAGGAGATACTAGGTGTTTGGGCTCTGCTTTAAGACCTGTTAAGGAAGTTGCTGTAGATGGAATGTTTGTATTCCCCAATATTTATATGTTAAATTTCAATGCCCAGTGTGATGGTATTCGGAGGTGGGGGCCTTTGGGAGGTGATGAGGTTATGAGGATGGAGCCCTCATAAATGGCATTGGTGCCTTTGACAAACAGGGTCAGAGAGATGGCTGTTCATGAATAGGAGATGAGCTCTCATCAGATACTGAATCTGCCAGTACCATGATCTTGGACTTTCCAGCCTCCATAACTGAATGTTTGTTGTTGATAAGGCACCCAGTTTATGGTATTTTGTTATAGAAGCAGTTGAGATTTTTGGAGAAGCTAGTGGTTACTTCCAGGGTGTGGGCCCCTCTTGACTCATGGTGGGTAGAAAGTCTAGGTGATCTTTGTGGATCTTCTGACTGGCCACATCTGGATCAGGTGCCTAGCCCTATTCACAGAATTATCTGACCCACAGCACAGAAAATCCTCAAACATTACATGGGGATTTAGAGGTTGGACCATAGAAAATGAGGGAAGATGCATTATTATATATTCATTCATCAACAGACACTTAGGTTATTTCCATGTCTTTGGTATTGCAAATAATGCTTCAGTGAATAGGGGGTACAGATATCTTTTCAAAATAGTTATTTCATTTTCTTCAGAAAAATACGCAGAAGTGGAATAGTGGAATCATATGATAGTTCTATTTTAAATATTCTTTTTGGAATTCTATATTGCTTTCCTTAGTGGTTGCACCAATTTATATTCCTGCCATCAGTGCACAAGTGTCCCTTTTTGTCCACATCCTCCCTAAAACTTGTTATTTCTTAACTTTTTTGACAATGAAGTGTGAGGTGGTGTCTCATTGTGGTTTTCATTTGCATTTCCCTGATGATCAGTGATATTGAGCACCTTTCCATCTACCTGCTGGCCATCTGAATGTCTTCTTTGGAAAAATGTCTATTCAGATCATCTGCTCATTTTTAAATTAGATTTTGTTTTTGCTATTGAGTATGAATTCTTCATTTATTTTTGGACATTAACTTTTATCAGTATATGGTTTGCAACAATTTTCTCTCATTCGATGGATAATCTTTTCATCTTGTTGATGGTTTCCTGTCCTGTGCAGAAGCTTTGTAGTTTGACATATTCTTGCTTTTGTTTATTTTTGCTTTTGGTATCAGTTACAAAAAAAAGGAGGAAGGCTTACCACCTGTTTTCTTCTAGGAGTTTTATGATCTCAGGTCTTACTCCTAATCCATTTGAAGTTCATCTTTGTGTAAGGTGAAGGCAGTGATCCAGCTTCATTCTTTCGCATGTGGCTGTCCAGTTTTCCCAACACTACTTATTGAAGAAACTGTCCTTTCCCCTTTGTATCGTCTTAACTCCTTTTTTGTAAATTAATTGGCCATACTATTTTATCTTTAAATTCAAGAGCAGAGATAGCACTAGGTCATGCAGCAGCTCAAATCAACAGAATTGGTTTACTGCTTTTCTGTGTTTTTTCCTTCTGAGGACGAACTCATTTCTGGAAGAATTTATCGCCTTCTTACAACTTAGTGCCAAATCAATATGTTCATAAATATTTATTGATCTTCTATTTTGCTACAGAAACACACACTTGCAGTTGCCTGATGTATATCATCACATGGAATTCTAGTTATTACAAGTTTCTATCTAAAACCCAATTAATATTTTCTGCCTGTGATGCTCTTCTACAGTATTGATTATGTGATTCTAATTGTAAAGGATGAACAAATAGTGGCAAGTATATTGAATGCTTAGTAAAAGTGATGAATGGCAAGGGAGAAGGAATAATCTTCTAAAAATTTTAGAGGCATATCATATTAATGAAGATTTTATGGGCCTAATGGTCTGGGGCATACTAGAACAACCCTTCTAAAGGGTTACAGCCCTTCTCACCAAGTAAGAAGCTCAGTGCTTTCTGGGAATCTGGAGTTTGAGGTAGTATATACTACACTTTGGAATAATGCTCTGATTCACTCATCAGGTGTCTCAAAGGGCTTCCAGTTTTGAATTGCACCCAGAATAAGGAAAGTTCTGTACCAGATCCAGATTCAGTGAGAGCTGCTTGGCACTGGGACCATTTGTCTCAAGATCCGAGAGAGCTAAAAGTAACCATGGTGGGGAGGTATGCAGGGTGGAATGTCTACCACGTTCTACCAGAGGAGTCACAGCTTAGGTCCCCGGCATTGTAGAGCAAGGTCATTCCTGCTCTAACAGAGAACTAACATTTTGCTGTTTAAAAGTAGTTCCTGGTGTGCTCTTGTACCCCTGAAGAGCTAGACTGTCTGACTGTGGGACGCCAGTGGCTGTGATACAGAGAAGAGCTGGTGGAAACATTGGGTGTAGCACAATCCCTTGAGAGACCAGTTATCCAGTGGCTGGTATATTACATCAGACCCCTTCCTTCCTGGAGGGGACAGTGATGCCATCCAAAATCTACAGTGGGCATGGATTTTCCTTACCTATCTATGGTGTGTCTGCTGGCACCACCATCTGAGGAATTACAAAATGCCAATCCACTGTTATGGTATCGTATATCATAGCTACTCATGTTGTGACAAGAGACAATACATTTGATTGCCCCAGCTTATAAATGTTATTGCTCAGAAGCAGCTCAGCTAAGACATTAGCAAGTGGGTTGTCATAGTCTAGGATGTGGTATGCTTGCTTATCCGTGTCTGATATTTGGTATCAAGTCATTAGAATAACTGGGTCCAGGAACCAAAGAGCAGAAGTAGTAGAGAACCCTGTCACCATCACAGTGACCCTCTTCTGGAATTTATATTTCTAATCTACCAGATCAAAAGTCTCAGTTCTCAGGAAGGAAACACTTTCCCTAGAGGACACAGTAAAGATTACTCTGAACTTAAATCTCCACTTGCCACCTGGTCACTTTGGATTCTTCATGTCAATAAAGAAAGGAGTAATTTAAAGTAATTGACTCTAATTTCCCTGAATATCTAGGGTTGCTAGCACATACTAGGAACAGAGAGGGATCTGTCTAGACCATGAGGTATCTCTGGGATGTCTCCATGTGACTGTGTTCAAGGATAGTGGTAGATGGAGGGAGCTGTAGCAACCACAGCTTTAAAAGGGAAAGGCATTAAGAGCTCAGACTATTTGGAGAAAAAATCTGGTCACTTTCCAGACAAGCAACATAGAAAAGCTGGAACACTGGCAAAGAGTGAAAGAACTCCAGAATGGGTAGGACAGGAGTGAGATGGTAAATATCCCTTTCAGTCTCAGAAAAAAAATGTGCCATCAGAGAATGTAGCTTGTTGCACTAAGCCACTTGTATTGAGTCCTTAAAGATACAGCAATTGGTCATGATCTAGAAAGGAACTTGGTGCTGAATCTGACTTAATGGGATAAATTAATGGAGGACACAAGAGGATTTAAAAGTCACAAAGGATGGACAACATCATACACTTCTTGTGGGCCACTTCATATCCTCTCTGCAGATCTCCACTAGCTTTGCTCAGGTGCTTCTTGACAAAACCTCCATTACCTGTGCCACATGACCCTCACGTCCTGCCACAGAATAGCTGTGATGCTGCAACATGCGATGTTTGCATGAATGCACTTGGCCTTCATGAATGCAGAAACCAGGACTGCAGGGGAGTTAGTATCTGTGGGACCACCCATGGCTGAGAGGAGGAATGGAGGCAATTAGTATTTCTCTTTTTTCCACCTGGCTGGACAATCTTAGACATATTCCATGAGGCTCCTGAGAAGGTCCTTGCAGGATAAAGCACCAGCCCTCCTAGTGATTGACAATTTAATATGCACCCTTAGATTAGCTTTCCCTTCCTCCATCTCCTACTACCCTCCAACCCCCACCACATTCTCCTTCCTTTCTCCTTGGGATCACTCCCCAAATAAACTATCTGCGTGCAAGGCTTTGTCTCAGAGTCTCCAGTTTGAGAAGTCTAGGTTAAGATAGATTAGAGACTGGAGTTGGAGAATAAAATTGATAAAAATTTTATTTCATATTCCCCAAAAGGATTGTAAGAAATGTCATAGGCTTGGCTATCATGTATTTCTTATGTGAACTCCTAGACATGAAGCTAAAGAAGTTTAGCTGTCTGAAAGATATGGTCATTATCACCATCCAGATTACTAAGAATAAGGCGTTTCTAGTGGTCTACATCAACTCAGTTCCCTCTTCAGAAAGCCCTCAAGAAATTGTTTTGTAGTTGCATTACATAAGAAACTGTATCTATGGCCAAAGTAAATTCTACATTTACCTTACCAATGTTATAAAACAGTTTCTCCTGTAATTGAGAAACATAATATCAATAAATCAATTTGAGTGTTTTGACATTAAAACCTTGTCTTTAAGTCGTTGGATCTGAAAGTGATAGCACTTCATTTATAATGCAGTCTGAACCAAGAATGCCCTCTTATAAAAGTCTTCAGTTTGTTTCTCTTCTGTAGAACAATATCCTATAAACTGCAGAGAATTCATTGTTAAAATATGGACACTGTCTTTGATGATTTTAACAATACTATGTAATAAAGTAATTTTGGTCCAAATGCAAGAGAAAACTCTATACTCTCCTTTTACTTCCATCTTTCTCATGAAAAAAGGATCTGTATTAACTTAGGAAATCATCAACTTTAAATGATGAAGGAGATGATTGTTTAGGTACCAATAATTCCCAAATCTATCTCAAATATGTCAGCATTTGATAAGGATGAAGAATGATGAAGCTATTAATAATTCTGCTTTACTGTTATCAAAAACCTTTAAACCATGACAGTATGTCTGGGCTTAATTTAAATCCATCTACAAGAAAGATAGTACTTTAAAAATAATTAGAAAATGCAATTGAAAAAAATCTAGACTTTGTAATCTCTCTGCACCACATCTGGGCTTGTGCTTTAATGCAAAACCATAAAGAGGTCGCTCTGGTTCCCTTTCCTTCACCCACCTACAAAAGATGTGAAGACCCAAGCTATGTATTATCTCATCTTTACCATATAAACTCAGTTCCAAATGCAATTCAGTTTAATGTGATGAGGTGTTGAAGTCTTTTTTTTTTTCAGTTACAAAAATGTTAATCAAATTTTCTATCTGGAGATGTAACTGATAAAAATGATAGATCAATTAGAATTGGTCTGAAACATTTTTAAATGAAAGGGAAAGAAGTTTTCAAAGTATGGGAGGATGAGAAACATGAATAATTATATAACTTATATAAGAGAAAATTGATTCCTCTCATATATGATAATTGCAAAAATTAAATGTGAACTTTGAATATTCAGTTAACCGAGTAAGCAGCCACACATAAACCAACAATATTTAATAGATGAAAATCAAGGTAATGATTTTTATATTAGCTCTATGTGTAAGAGGCAATCCAAAAGATATTGGTATTCTTGGAAAATATTGATAGCTTACAGAAAACAGAATGAGTAATATATATTGAAACTATGCATGAAATCAACACCATATATGGTCATTGCACTTGAAAAGAAAATAAGAAAATTTAAAACCATTAATAACTTTTTAAAACATAAAAACAGCATGAACATTAAAATAAGGAATATTTAAGTCGAGATATTTGTGAACACTTTGCCATATTTGATATATTTTTGAGCATTTTCCTATGCAAATACTTTTATTACATATGAATTCAGTCACAAACCATGCATATTATTATTTTTAAAATGTCATTTAAATGACAGCGCACTGTATGTATTCTTTCGGCAGCTTCTTTTCTTTTATTCAGCATTATGTTCTTGACATTTTCCACATTGAATCTAGTTTTAATGGCTGTGAAGTTTCCATTGCAAGTTGTTTTAGTTTAGTGTGGCTTGTTTGTTTATTTTTTAACAATCAATGCTAGAGTGAACATCCCAGGACCTGTCTTTTTATGCACAGGTACTAGAACAGCTGGGTTATAGGATATATTTCTTTAATTTTGTCAGGAATACAGAGGCAGTGCATCATACAATAGGTATGTTGTTTGTGGGAGTTCCCTTGACTCTGTCATTTGCTGTGTGTAACCTTATCCTCTTTGACTGTTTTTCTGATCCCTAAAATGATGATGGTAGTAGTAAACTGCCTATGACAGACTGCTTGTTGTATTCCAATATCTGTTCTCCCCTTTGTCTATAAAACAGTTTCAGGTGCACACAATTGTAGCATAACAAATGTAGCATAAAGGCTACATTTTTCATCAATCTTCCAGCTAGATGTGGTTGGGTGACTGTATTCTCGAAAATGGAATGTGAATGGAAGTCAGGTACACCCCTGCCTGTGTTTTTGCCTTTTGCCCTTTCCTGCCATCTAGAAGCTTGCATGACACGGAGCAACTGTATTCCTAGAGATGGAGTCTCTATGTCGAACCTGGTGGAGTTGCCCTGCTAGCCATCCACTGCTGGACTGTTACAGAGATGACAAATCAACTTATTTCTTATTTAACCACTGGGTTTTTATTAGTCTCCTTTTTACAGTGATACAGTTTATACCCTAAGAATGCACAATTTGTAACACTGTCATATTAAATGATAACTCTTAGAACAGTGCTCAATAAGTATCTTTTTTTTTTATCTTTACAATTGCAAAATTGCTCTCTGAGGATTTACACCAATTTATAAACTTACCAGCAATGCTTAAATCTTCACACTTATTGCATTTTTAATATTTTGGCCATCTAATGGATGTAAACTTCTATTTATTGTGTATTTTCTTATTAAACTCTTTAAAAATGAGAACAATATTTAGAAAAATGCACAAATCATCAATATACAACTTACGGAATATTTATAAAGTGAGCGAACCTGTAACAGCTCCCAGAACACCAGAGCTGCTCACGTTTCCTCTCAGTTAATATCACCATTCTGCCCCAAAGCAACCACTATCCTGAATTTTAATCACATAAATGGTTATGGGCTAGACTGTGCTCTGCAGCTCTGTACACCCTGCCTCCAAATTCATATGTTGAAGTCCTAACCCCCAGTACATCAGAATATGAGTGTATTTGGAGATAGGGTATTTTAAAAAGGCAATTAAGTTAAATGAAGTCATATGGGTGAGCCCTGATGCAACATGACTGGTGTTCTTTTAAAAGATGACTAGGACACAGACATGTACAGAGGGGAAACCATGTGAAGACTTAGGGAGAAGATGACCATCTTTAAGCCAAGGAAAGAGGTGTTAGAAGGAACCAACCCTGCTGACACTTTGATCTTGGGCTTGTACCCTCCAGAATTGTGAGAAAATAAATAAGTCACCCAGTCTGTGGGGCTTAGTTGTGGCAGCCCTAAAAAATGAATACAGTAGATTAAAGTGTTGCCCAGGATGATTTAGTATTAGAGTCAATATTAGATTCAGAATCCTTCGTCTTAGATTCTTTCACTCAGCTTTATGTTTTATTGAGATTTACTGTGTTGTTGAATGCAATAATGGTTTGCTCATCTTGTTACCTGGTGGCATTGCATTATGTGTGTATATAACAATTTATTTATCCATTTAATGTTGATAATCTTTTGAGTCATGTCCAGTGTCAGGCTATTATGAATAGGACTGCTCTGGAGATTTTTGTACATCTTTTGGCAAACATATCTTTTCATTTCTCTTGGGTATTGACCTAGGAATGGAATCACTGCATCATGTGTATAGATATGTTCAATGTTAGCAGATTCAGCCAAAACTTTTCTAAGATACTCACACAAATCTCCACTCTCAATAGCAGTATATTCCAGTTGATTCACATTCTTATTAGTAAGAAATATTATCTGCATTTTTCATTTTTGCCATTTCGATCTGTAATAATGGTATTTCACTGTTATTTTAATTTTTTGTCCTAATTACTAATGAGATAGAGCACTTGGTTTATAGACTAGCATATGGACAACTTTCATAACTACTCCAAGTAAACTTAAAAAGAATATATATTCCTTAAAAGCTAGTGCAGTGCCCTATATTATTTCAATTCAGTATCTGGTTATTCATGTTGCTGAAATCTTCCATATCCATATCAATTTTTGTAATAAAATGTCCTAATGATTTTGGATTTGTCAATTTTTTCTTAAGATTCTGTCAATTATTGATTCACATATTTTGAGGATTTATAAATTTTTATGTGCCTGATAGATTGGAACTTTTACCATTATTATGAAATGGTTCTTTTTATCTCTAATAGTAATTCTTGTAGTAAAGCCTACTTTTTCTAATGTTAGTACAGTTATATAAACTTTCTCCTGGTTAATATTTGCATATGTGCCATTTCCCATTTTTTTCTCTTTAAAATTTGCTTTCAACATTTCTACAAACTTCCATTTAAGATGTACCTCTTATATGTCATGAGTGGATGACTTTTTAAAAGATTCAATTTGACAACCTTTTTCTTAATCACAGTGTTCAGACAGCTTACATTTAATTAAATAACAAATATAACTGGGTTTAAATCTACTGCTTTACTATTTATTTTCTATTTGTTCTTTTGTCCTGTCTTTTCTTCTTTTAGATTATCAAGTATTTTTTTTATTATTCCATACTTAACCCTCTATTACCTTGCCACTCATTATTTACTATTCTTTTACTGATTACTCTAAAAATTAAGATATAAATCCTTGATTTATTATATTTTAATATAAACGAATTCTTCTACTACTTCCCCAGTATAATATTTTATGTGCATATATATTTTCCCATCTTACGTTGTTACGAGTTCTACTTCTTCAAATATTTTAAAACACACTTTGTATTAGACAATATATTGGGCATTCATTCAGATGTATTCACATATTTGTCCTTTTTCAGTGTTCTTTATTCCTTCCTGGATTGCTATGCAGGCTAACTTTATCTGCCTAAATAACTTAATTATATATGTGTATTTAGTGTGGGTCTGCAGACCAACTCTCAGTTTACCTTAAGTCTTGGTGGATATTTTTGCTGTGTGTAGAATTTTAGATTGGCAGTTATTTTCTTTTAGCATTTAAAAAAAAGTTATGCTCTTCTCGTTTCTAATGTGAATGTTGAGGTATTAGTCATTAGACTTTTTCTTCCTTTCTGAAGGTAACATATTTTTTCTTTGGGTGTATTTAATATTTTCTTGTATCTGTATGAATATCTTTGAATCTCTGGTGTGTCAAGAGTGTTACCACTCTGTGTGGTCTTCCTTTGTATGTATCTTTTTTGTGGTTCATAAAAAAACTTCTTGAGTCTGTGGCTTGATATTTCCTACAAATGTAAAGAAATTCTCATATTTCTTCAAATATTGCTTCTGTCCTATTTAATCTCCTCTCTTTTTACACATATTATAATTATTATACACAGTCATGTCCTTTAAACATGCTATATATTTTCATCATGTCTGATATATTTCGTACAATATATTCTATACTTTCATTCTTTTCTCACTGTACTTTACTCAAGCTATTTCCTGTCAACTTATCTTTAAGTTCACTAATTTTCTTTTAACAGTGTCCCATCTTCTGTTAAACCAATACCTTGTTCTTAGTTTTGGTTGCTATATATTCTCAACTAGAATTTTTATTTGATTCTTTTCTCTGAATTCTAGTTTTTTGTCAAAAGTCCCTATCTTGTTATGCATTTTTCTTGAGCATATTAGTCACAATTATTTTTAAATCTGTGTCTGATAACTGTAATATTTAGATCCCCTATCAATCTGTTTCTTTTATCACCAAACTTTTCTCTTTGTTTTAAGTAATTTGATTCTATTTCTAGTATGACAGGTCGTTTTTACTGGATGTCAGTCATTTCATTGCATATGCAAAGGTTTAAAGATAATTTGAGGCTCATGATAATGTCAATTTTCTTCAGAGAAAATTAACTTGTGCTTCTGGCACCCAGACAATTAGAGTAGATGTAGGTCATCTAAACCTAACTTGTGTTGAACTAACTTCAGGTATTTTTCAGTAATAGTGAGAGGCGGTCTATTTGTAGTTTCTTTAGCCCAAGGGTAGCCTTTCTGGAGTCTAAACTGAATGTCTGGAGCATTTTACGAGGACCTTCTATGATAAGGCATGAACTGGAGTTTTTGTTTCTGCAACTCTTGTGACTGTTGGAAATTCTGAAGAACTTCTTAGTGTCTTAGTTACTAGTTTTTGTTTGGCTTTTAGCTTCTTGGCTAAAAGTACAAATTGGCAAATGTTTCACAGGCAGGCAACATTGAATATTATGCTTACCTCTCTGTTCTATCTTTCTGTTTGGAATCTTGGCTCTTCAAGTCCCAACTAATTTGATTGCTCTCTGAAGTCTTACGACAGATTTTTTAAATTTTCTAGATTTTTTTTAATGTTAAAGATTTAGTCTCATGTAAGTTAGTCAGCTATAACCAGTGAGTCCTTTGCCCACTTTTTATTAGGTTGTCTCTTGGTTTATAACACATGAAGAACTCCAGATACTATTTGGGAAAAAGGAGATTTTAATATGTCTGCAATAATTTTCTCTAGTCTGTGACTTGTCTTAATTTTTTTACATTATCTCTTGTCACACAGAAATTCAAAATTTTAATAGATAAATTTTAAACATTTTTTCCTCTATAGTTTGTAGTTTTTGCATCTGGTTTAATAAATTCTTCCATATCCTGATGTCATAAAGATATCCTCCTAGGTTTTCCTCCCAAAATTTTGCAGTTTTAATTTTCATATTGAGGTCTTTAATTTACCAGGAATTTACTTTTTCTGTGTTGTGTTATGTAGGGAAAGCCAAATATTCTAGCACCATGTTTCAAAATGCAATCATGTCCCAAATATTTGGTGAGGCCACTGTCAGTGTTTTCCTTTTAAAATTAATTTCCTTTAAAATTTTTTGTATTATGGTATTAATTTTTTATGGTCACATAACTTCTTAAAGACTGTGATCATACCTTTGGTTCTTTGACTCTCCCAAATGCCTTAACTTTCATAAAAATTAAATACAGGAAAATATTTTTAATAGATGTATTGATCTAGATTGATTGATGTTATATATGATAAAAAATTTAGCACTTTCTACCCATCACAAAATATACACTCATGATTTCTATCAGGTCTCACAAAAACTTCCAACATGCAACAGAACACTAACTTTTGGTGACTTTACAATGAAGCTCTAGAAAAACAATATTAGTATTAGCAAACATTTATTTATTGCTGATTACGTGCTTGGCAATGTTCTGAGAACTTTTTATATGTTAACTCATTTATAAAAATCTATGAGTCAGGTTTCTATTATTATCAACATTTTTCAAATGAGAAAACTTAGACACATTGTAGTGAATTTTCAGTTAATAAAAGAAGGTAATGAAGAACCACTTTATTTAAATCCACTTTATTTTCATTTATAAAATAAATGAAATATTGCTACTTATATAATTTTTATGTGGACATTGAATTATAAATACATTACTAAATAAATCTGTATTTTCTGTGATGTTTATGCACATTTATATTTTAATTTATGAATGCTGTTAAAATCATCATCACTAATAATTTATTGAAAGCTTACCAGGTTTGTGACGTTGTATAAGGTGTTAAAATGAACTGTAATTTGCTTGAATCTATGTAAAACATTTTGTATGTCTGACTTTCACTAGTCTTTCCTTGATAATGGCTGCATTTCAAGGGATAATGCACTTTATGTGCTGGTCTGGTGGTTAAAAACACATTTCACATAAATGCAGTAAAGAGCATTTAATGAACTGAGCTCTATGCATGTGAAAGCCAACAGCAATATTAGAAATGGTGTTTATTTTATAGCCCAGAAACTGCATTTTAAATGCTAGTATATGTTTATATGACAGTTCTATTAAATATAAAAGGTTCCCATTACAAGGGAAGTCCTTTACATAGGCTTTTAATATGGTCTAAATAGCATACCCAGCCCTGCAACTCCTCATGTGAGACATTTTTAGAACCTTATTTATGTTAAAGCCATAACAAACTAGCAACTAGAAAACTATAATGGGCACAAACGGCTAATAAAAATGAGATTGTTGAAAATACTTCTTAATAGCAACTTAGGAAGAATCCTGATAAAACAATGTCAAGTCTTGGTGTCTCTGGAACCCTGCCACCCCAGTAATCACAGACCACAGGTACTCCCCTTTCCCATCTTCTTTGCTTTCTTGGCTGGAAACTAAATAGCCAAAGTACTTTAAGATTGGTGTTTGTCCTACTTTTCATTCTAGTGCCTACTAAAACAGAGGTGCTTTGGAAAAACTCCTAGGATGATTCTTTCTTCCTGCACCGGTTATTTACTGGGTGACTCCTCTTGAAAACTAGGGCAGTTCTCTGAAACTGGATGAAGTGGGAAGACTGCCAGCATGTGTGTATATGTGAATCTGTATGTGTGTAAACGTGTGCATGTGTGTTATATATGTAAGGCCTGGACACTTGAAATCTGGATCATTTCTCAGCTGCACTGCTATGTTTAGACAAGCTGGCTAAAATGAACAGGTCAAATCCTTTATTTATAGAGTAAAAACTATTTGATCTGGGGCAGATATCAGCTCTACAGTCAAACATGTGGGCCAAAGTCATTTTTATTGCTACATCTTGCAGAATTCTGAAATGCTTCATGAGGCCATCCATGTGAGCAAAGGAAAATTTCCCACACAAGGGTAGGCCAATCAAGTGTGAAATGTTGCTTGAATCACCAAAAAGCCAGTATGTGTTTATATAAGTCAGAGCTTAAAGCAATGGAGGAAGAAAGACATTAATTTCCAATGTGGTGGGAAACTACCATTGGGTTTTGCTCACCCAGGCCCTGGTAGTCCACTGCTAGGGCAGTAGCTGACGCAGACACCAAAACGATGCTGTCTCTTTCTATGATTGGAGATGCTGGAACCTGTGGTATAAAGTTTGCAAATGACTCACATATTATACCTATTTTTGCCATGACAAATGGTCCAAAACACATCAGCATTTGGAGTTGGATACCACATTGGAGGTCAGTGACATTTGCCTCTCATCAGTGTGGAAAATTGCTTCTCAATACCTGTGATAAAGGCCCTTCAGTCTTTGAACTCTTAGTATTGGGAAGCTCATGACCTTAAAATTAATTCAGCCTTGCTTGTAAGCAAATTCTTTACAAGATAGTTTCCACTCCATGCATGCTTAATTTATGTAAGCATGTCACCCCAAAATGAAAATGGCCACCCCAAAACAGCTGGCTCATCTTATAAGCTTCCCACTGCCATCCTTGGAATTCCCCTTTGTGACAGGAAAAAATTATTAATGTATAAATATATATGTGTATGTGTGTGTGTATTTTAATGTATTTTCAGCCTGTGTCATCTTGCTCAGTTCCTGAGTCTTTGTTGTGAAGGAGAGAACTGGAGGAAGCCAGACGGCTATAGATTGGTTTACATTGGAAAGGCAAGGAACCTTCTGTGGTGAACTGGGAAGGATCTGGAAACAGGATACAGTGGCATAAACAGTTTTAGGAAAGAGTTTGTGAGAAGAGAAATTTCCAGTTGATAATTAATGTTTCATTCTTTGTTTTCACACAAACATATATAAAGAAGAGTAAAATGAGATCATAACTACTCATTAATCTGTAGTTTGCCTTTTTCCACTTACTATGGACAGCTCTCCAGAGGTTTTCCCTCTAATTTATTTTTTATAATAGTGCAAAGATTCCATCTCACAGATTTTATATAATTTATTTAATTAGCAATTGATGAAAACTCAAATTATTTCCAATAATTTTCCCCTATAAACAATGTTTCAACAAATACTCTTGTAAAATAATGATTCCCAAATGTTGGAATATTGGGTCAAAATTTATATAGAGTTAGTATTTTAATAATATTTGCAGGTTCTTTCCTTGAAATTCTTTCTAAACCAATGTAAAAGAGTAATAACTTCTGGTTTCAATTGCCCTGGATATGATCAACCTTTTTAATTTTTGTCATCATTTTGACACTTCAAGTTGAAGTTGCCTTTTTGTTCTTTTGCACTTCTTTGAAGATGTCTTACCTATTTATATCATTTGCTTATTTTTCTAATTGGGTTATTTTATTAATTTGTAGATTTTAAAAATATCTTTTATATTTGTTGTAGTATCCTCTGTCTTTCCTTCCTCCCTCCTACCCTCTTTCTTTCTCTCCATCTGTTTTTTCTTTATTCCCTTTTCTTCATTTCTTCCTCCACTTCCTTCCCGTTTTCTCCTTCCTTCTCTCTTTCTTACTTTCCTTTCCTCTTCTCAGCCTTTTTCTTTCATCTGAGCTTGTTTTCGCTGTTTTTTATAATGTATCTCAGAGTTTTTCTGTGACAAAGCATATATGCCTGCCTGTTCTCACATACCTTCTGAATCTCTACTTTGTTTAAGTCTTCACTTTATTACTATTGTGTCATTTCATTAGTCTGCTGTTCAGAGTTCCAGTGTTCTACCACACACTGGTGTGATTAGTCACATTAGGCTTGCTTGGTCCGCTTTGGTTTATTATTACTCCAACTCAACATAAACAGGAAGTTCTTTCTAAAAGGTATGCAAAATATAAAAAAATATTTTTTTAATATAAAGAATTATTTAATTTTATAGCCTAGCATATATCCAGCAGTTGATCAATTGTTCTAACCTATGATGTTTTCTATCTGTATAGGAACACAGTTTAGGCTAATCTCTGGTGTTTCTTTATAACCTCTCATGACTTGAAAAAATTTTCTGTCTGTACTGTAAAGATAATATCTCTAAATTATTCCAGGGTTCTAAACTTTGTATGTTTGGATGTGGAATATGATAAAGTTGAAGAAATTAAAATGTTCTCATATTTTCTTATTCTCTACATCAGACTTTCAATCCCTCTTAACCAAGTTGGTTCTTCCTATTTAGAGACTTACCTTGATAGGGTTCTTCTAGCAATGCCATTCCGGAATGTGGGATAGCAAGACACTGATATATGGATAATATAAATTTGTATGTATGCTTCCACTTCTATCTAAATTTGATTTCTGATTAAAAGTGCTGGCATCATGCTTTGGGGGAAATGTTAGGTTTTGACTTTTGTAGGTTTTAAAATCTCTGAGTCTACCAGTATAGTTAAAACAACTTTGAAAACAAAGAATAAATTTAGAGTATTAACACTATGTGATTTTAAAACATGTTATAAAGCTATAGAAATTATGACAGTGAGATATTAGTAGAGAGAGAGAAATAGAACAATGGAACAAAAAAGTTTAGAAAATGAGCTACCAAAATGGACAACTGGTTTAAAATGAAGGCACAAAATGTAATTCAATGGTGAAACGGTAGTCTTTTCAACAAAAGGGGCTTAGACAATTGAATATCTATATGCAAAAAAGATGAACAGATAAACCAAACTTGATCCAACCTTCACAGTATATGCAAAAATTAACTCAAAATATAGATTATAAACCTAAATGTAAGACCTACAACTATACAATTTCTAGAAGAAAATATAGGAGAAAATCTTTATGAACTTGCATTAGGCAAAGATTTTTTTAAATGCCATACTGAAAGCACAGTCCATAAAATAAAGAAAAGACAATAAATTGAACTTCGTAAATATTAAAACTGTTCTTTGAAAAATCACTGTTAAGGAATGAAAAGAAAAACCAAGACTGGGAGAAAATCTGCCAAAATGCATCTGATAAAAGTCTAGTATTTGCAACACATAAAGAACTCTCAAACTCAATAATATGAAAACAAAGAATCTATTTTTTTTAATAGGCAAATGTTTTGAACAGACCCTTTAAGGAAATATGTAAATGACAAATAAGCACAAGAAAATATGTTCAATGTTGTTAGGAAGATGCAAGTTAAAACCACAGTGCAGTGGGGCAGAGGCTCTTTGCAGGGAGCTGCTGTGGTTTCCTGTCTGAACAGTCCTTCCACGGAACCCAACTCTTCTCCCATCCCAAACCCCATCCCAGCTAACCAGCCACTCAAAGCAAGCCCTCCAACACCTCCTCAGAGATCATTTGGACAATCACCAGCCCCCTGCTGCCTGCCACGATGACTGGCCCCTTTGCAGGTGCCCCAGAGATGCCACCAGAACTCAGAGCTCACCACCAACTGCAATCAACAGGGAGCTCTGTGGTTCCTACATCCATCTGTCCATGTCTTACTACTTTGACCATGATGAAATGACTTTAAAGATCTTTGTCAAATGTTTTTCTTCACCTATCTCATAAGGAGAGGGAACATACTGGAAACTGATGGAGCTGCAGAACCAAGAAGATAGCCAAATCTTTTATCAGGATATCAAGAAATCACACTATGACCACTTGGGGAGTGAGTTGAATGCAATGGAATGGATGTTATACTTCAAAAAGAAGGGAATGAGCCACTGCTGGAACTGCACCACCTGGCCATTTACCAAAACAGACCCCTACTGTGTGGTTTCATTGAGACGTACTACCTGAATGAGCAGGTGAAATCCATTAAAAATCGGGTGACCACTGTAACCAACTTGAGTAAGACGGGGGCCCTGGAACCTGGCATTGCAGAGCTTATCTTTGACAAACACATCCTGGGAGAGAGCGACAATAATCGCTAAGCATTATGTTGGCTTCCCTGTAGCCGTGGGCGTGACTTCTTTGGTTACCAAGGCAACACATGCATTTGAGCTTACCTTTTACCTTTTCTGTAAATTGTACCACAACATCAACTTAAATTCTTTCATTTGTACCATTCTTCTGAATAAAGTAATTTGGTACCTGCCTCCCCCCAGAAAAACCTATAAAGGGATAACACTGCCTTGCACACCTATTAGAATGGCTAAAAATTTTAAAGCTGACCATACCAGTGTCAGTGAGGAAGTGGAACTCTCGTGGACTGTTTGTGGGGATGTAATTGGTTCAACAACTAAGGAAAACAGGCAATTTCTGAAAAAGTGGAACACACACCTGTCATATGACCTAGCACTTCCACTAAATATTTACCTAAGAGAAATGAAAGCACATGTCTATATAAAGACATGTACACAAATGCTCATAGGAGTTTTATTTACAAGAGTCAAAAAGTGAAAACAATTCAAATTTCCATCAATAGGTGAATGCTTAAATTAAGTGTGGTACACCCATCCAGTGGAATGTTACTTGGTAATGAAAGTAGATGAAATATTAATACATGCTACAATATGAAGGAATCTCAAAATAATTTTACTGAGTGAAAGAAGTCAGAAACAAAAAAGACGATTCCTGTACGGTTCTGTTTTTATAAACTAAAAAAAAGCACACTAATGTATTGTGACAAGAAGCAGATCAGAGGTTGCCTGGAGAAAGGAAGCTGGGCATCATTTAAGGAGGGATAATGAAGTGGTACAAAGAAACTTTCGAGGGTGATGAACATGTTCATTATCTTGCAGGGGCGGTTCAAATTCTGCACATTAAAACTTTCCAGTTTATATATGTCAACTATACCTCAATAAAGCTGTTCAAAAACTACTCTGAGTGGCATAAATTTATTGCAGGCTTAGCTTTAAATGCACCTTTGAAATAAGGCTTTAAAGTGTTAGGTTGAGTCACTGTAGGCAGCAGTGACTGACACCCTCCTTTGCTTGGGCTCCAGCCATCAGCCCTTTGGGCATCTTGCTTCTTTCTCTCTAGATTTTAGGCCCAAGGTTCAAGGTCATGAGGGTCACTCTTGCTATTAGCTTGCTCTTTGCTCATCTTTTTCACCCTGAGGTATTTTTCTCAGGACTTAGATTCTCAATGAGGTCTTTAAAGAAAAGATATATGTAAAACTGGTAAACAGCCCTCTCTCATTATTTCCTTAAAAAAAAATCATTCTGGTTCTTAAAGTATGTAACATTGTTTTTTTTATGTTGTTTATTTCATTATCATCAAATAAAAATATTAAATGCTTTCCACTTGACATTTTAGAAGTGAGAGAATAGTAGAATAAGTTAGCATTCTTTCTAAAGAAAATTGTACAATGAGAGAGAGAGACTTTACTAACTTGGCCAAGCAAATTGGAAAGTGGGAGAGCTGACCCAGGGATCCCATCTGGTTTTTGACTAAATTTCAGAGCACAGTCAAGCTGCCTTGAGTTACAAGGCTGTTTGCTCCTTCTGTGGAAAGCATGCACTAATTTCATGGGTTTTAAGGACCAAAAATCCATGGATTACAAGATGAAGACATTTCTCTGTGAAAATCTGGCCTGCTTCAGTTTCTGTGTTAATCACTGCGTGTCTATTCCTTTATAGGGCTCCTTCCTTTATCTCTTTCTGCAGGACTGTGTGTGGTCTCTTTGCCTGTTTCTCCTCGCTATCCTTTGACTCTCTTAACTGTGTCATGAAGTTAAATTTTTAAATATTATTTTACCTATTGAATGGGATGTTTGGGTTACCTTCCTTAAAAGCAGAGGGGTGGTGTACTATATTCCTTTCAACAATCACCCGAATTAAAATGAAATAAACAAATTCTAGTTGCTTAATGCTTTTTACTTATATGGACTTTAATTTTCTTTTTTCTGGGCTAATGGCACTAGCCCCTCCTGCTCCCTGCTAGATGTAATGCTATTGTAAAGGAACAGTTTAGTGAATTACTGTAACTCAGAGACTTACTTGCAGGTGGTGTCAAAAAGTACATTACCATGGAGTTGACAGCATATTTACTGTTTTTCTCTTTAAGATTTTTTTTTTTGCCATTTTTGATTGCTCATAAAAAATGATCATTAGAAATGAAACTAATAAAGTATATATATATTTTAAAACTTGCTTATTTAACGAAATTGTTGTAATCTATAAATAACTTGGCAAAATTCGTTTTGGTGATGAAATCATTAGCGATCAATGAGAAACATCGATTTTCTTATATTCACTTTGGCCACTTTTCTCAGGTTTAGATGAGAGGAAAATTGTAACCATATCATTTTCATTGAAAGAACATCAAAGAAACTGGTTTTAGATAATTCAGTTTCAGACAATATAATCCCCTGAACTTCTAAGAAAGTTGACTTCATAAACTATTGCTAAGAAAGTTGACTTCATAAACTATCTGTGAGTCTGGTATTCTACCAAATAAAACAAGAGCCATGAATAATGGTTTTTATCAACAATTAAAGTACAATATGAAATAATACAGCAAGGCAAACGAGAGAAAGATTACAAAAGAGTTTTGGAAACCTTAAAAAAAATATTCTAAATTGATTTAGTCAATTCTGCAAGGGAATTATTAAAAAACCTGCTTAAAATCCTATGCTTCTGATTCTATTTTACATTTGATTATTTTAATCACAGAGAATAAACAATACAGGACAGGGAAAGCTCTCTTGAAATACAAGTTGGAGAGAGCTTCTTTTCAGTTCCTTTCTTGTATCATCATCTCTTTCCAACTCTGCTTTTACTCTGACTTCCTGATAAAGAGCAGTTATAAAATTTCCAGAATTACACCCACCTGCAGCAGCAAGATTTCAAAATGGGAGTATTTCCAGAAGGAGAGTTCAGCCACATTCCCACTGACCTCTGGAGACATAAAACAGCCTTTTAGTGACACAGAAAGGGAATTCTCTTTAACAGGGGACAAACATTTAGAAGGAGCTCTTAACTGCATCCCCTCTCTAACCCATGGGCTTTGTTGTCCATGCGAAAAAGCAATGTTCTTTTGAGCAACTAATACTCTTCTGTGTACAGACCAAGTGCTGATAGATCAAATTTGGAGCAAGAAGCAGCCATTGGAAGGAGCAGAAATCACAAGGGCAGTTCAAGTTAGAACAGATGTTGGCTGTAGGGAAAATGAACTGCCAGGATCCTCACCTGACCCTAATCTATTTCCCACTGCACACGCACAATGATGTAATTGGCTTACTGCATAGTCACATGCTTACACATGTGTTGGCAATGAGCCATTATTGTCTGTGTTGCTATATAAAGAGCTCTACCCAGAGTTCTCCCCAGCTGGCGGAGCAGAGGCTGAGGGGAGTTGCAGACTTGCCCTATGTAGACATGACTGTAACACTCAATCTGCCATGTGAGAACAAAGCTTGGTATAAATGCCTTTATGCCCAATGTTCTGTTGTTATTATTTGGTCTCACCAAATCCAGAGTGAACTTGCCTAGAGCTGAGACCCTCCAGGGAGACATTGATCTTGCTTGTTTCCAAAATGTCAGTGAACACAGACTTTCTTAGAAAGGCACAGCCAGCAGGCATGGCATAGCTTCACCTGAGGTAGCTGTGGGATCTGCAGGTGAGACTCATTCCCCGTACCTGTCTGGGAAGGGGATCTGGGAGCTACAGCTTTCCCTGGGCTTCTTCAAGACAATGTGGCAACAGAGGCTGGTGTACAGCTCTTCTTTTGTTGCCTAAAGTCAGCGCTGGGCTTTAGACTCTTGGTTTGGGATTCAGCTCCAGAATTCTTTACTGTGTTGTTTCATTTGCCTTTAAAGTTAAGGGAGCAGCCCCACCGTCTGTGCTGCCCAAATCCCAATACAGGCCCTGGTTAATCCCATCCCTGAGAATGGTCTGAGCTCAAAGATATTTGCCATGTCAAATGGGCACCAGTGTTGGAAAAGGCAGGGTTCAGATGAGGAGGGTTCAGGAGTAAGAACTGATTTCCACCAGTGGATAATGTGGAGGATAAAGATGGCTGGGGCTGAGATAATCATGGAATTCACTGGGTGATAAGAACTTATCAGAACCTGTTCAGGCTTAAAAGACCATCCAGGATTAAAGAAGGAAAGAGGACTCAAAGTTATGGTCCCTAAAATTACAGTAGTCTCCCCATATCTGCAGGAGATACTTTTCAAGATCCCCCAGAGGATTCTTGAGACACAGATCATACTGAACCTATATATACTATGTTTTTTCCCTGTACATATATACCTATAATAAAGTTTAATTTATATATTAGGCACAGTAAGAGATTAACAACAGTAACTAATAATAAAATAGAACATTTATAATAATATATAGTAACAAAAATTATGTGAATATGGTCTCTCTCTCTTAAAATATCTAATTGTGCTGTACTCACCCTTCTTCATGTGATGAGGCGAGATGATAAAATGCCAGCATGGTGAGAAGTAAAGTAAATGATGTACACACTGTGATGTAGTGTTAGGGTTACTATTAGCCTTCTGAGGAGTTGCCAGAAGGAGAATCATCTGCTCAGACCATATGTGACTGTGGGTAACTGAAATTGGTGAAAGCAAAGCTGGGGATAAGAAATGAATTACTGTGTATCAGTAATAGTCATCAGTTAAAAGCCTTCTGCATTCCATACCAGGTAAAGAGTAGGTGCATAAGCATTCATTCTCAATAAGTACTGACAACCAAACTAGGTAAAAAGGCATTCAGCCTCAGTAAATATTTATAGGGAAGCTACTTTGTGCTGAGTTAAATGCTTCATTATGGGAATATAGCTGAGAATGAATCATATGATCCTTACTCTATAGGAGCCTACATACCATCTAAGCACTCTCTTCATGTTATACATGGTGAAACCAAGCCTCAGAAATTTTACATAACTTACCCAAGGACACATAGCTTGTAAATAGTAGAAATGGGGGGATTCAAACTCTAACTCAAACATCTTTCATTTTAAGTTCTGTACTAGCAATTTAAAAATTTTCCCATTATGCATATTATATTTTGGATCCTCTATAACATGCTGTCAAAGTCTGGGCTGTGTCACTGATTAAATAGACTTTAGTTTTTCCTCTTAGTCAACTCTAGGAAAATGCACCTGGGAGAAAGTGAGTGTTACAGGAATGATCAAGAATCTGCTCTAATTTAATAAATCTGTCAAAAACATCATTAATTTAATTAGCACCATAACAAATCCCACATCTGAATGATGGACACCAGTTACTCCACAGTCAGTGAGCTGTTTGGCTAAGCCACAGGTCTGCGAGACTATCCTACGCTCTGCCTCATGAGTCACGCAGGGGGCAGAAAGGAGAAGGCATGACTACTGGCTCCAGACAAGGTCTCTTTATCTTACAGTTATAGAGCTGTTTGGCAGTCTGACAACCTCCTTCCTTCTACCTCTGGAGACTTAGAGACAAGGTTTGCTGGAACCCATTTGGTGTGTCTCTCTTTGCAGAGCCCTGGAGAAGCCTCATATTCGCTGACTGAGGGGACATTTCAGAATGGAAGGTCCAGGCATAACCCATCTAAGTCATAAAGGCCTCCTCCACTGGACACAGTAGTCTTTGGGCAGAGTCACATGTGTAGGATCATAGGATTCTTATCTCAGGAAATAGGACTGGACATTTTGAGTTTGGTTGTATTTTCCTAGGAAGATACCTATCAGCTAATCTTTATTCTAGAGCCATAGTTTTCACTCACCACACCAATACTTTATTTAGAAAAAATATTGAACTCTCTCCCAAATGATATAGAGGAAATGTCTTCTTACATAACAATGTATGGGGAGTCAATTGTTACATATGCATGTATTTATTCATTTATGCTAACAGAAGTAGTCACAGTATAAATAAAACCAAGATGAATCTTTTTAGGTAGGAAAATGTTCTATCAGTCAGGTGTTGGTAAAGGAGCAAGAAATCAATGTAGGTTTGATGCAGATAATTAGGTGTTTATAAGATCAATGGAAAAACTAGAGGAGCAGAAGTCTGGGCTACAAGACATTTACATTCAAAGTCATGCCATTGAGACTTCTGCCACCCCACCTCACACCCAGAAATCTGGAGGTAGATAGGGCAACAGAGAGTCTGGCCCCTGCAAACACAAAAGTCATGGTCAGCCAGCAAGGCCCCAGAAAGATGGCCTGCCCTGCCCTTCCACCTTCTAAATCTCATGGGAATGCTTCTCATTGGCAGAAGCTAAATCACATCCAGGATGCAGAATCAGCTCCCCGGTTGCAAGAGAGTTTCAGAAATGTAGTGTATACCCTTCCAAATCTGATGGAGGTAGTGGTTGATATGGAGGGCCAGTAGACACTATTTAGTACACATATTATATTATATTAAAAATAAACAAAACCTTACTGTGTTACTCACCATCTGAATGATATTCTTGGCAAAGCTAATGCATCCCCAGTAGATGAAAGACTTCCACACCCAGAAGGTATAGTTACTACCTACAGATAATTATGTTATATAAAAATAAATTTGTTTCCTTTTGGTAAATTCAAGCCTGTTCTTCATAAGAAATGACATCATTTTACATTCTCACCTTTATGATCCTTATGGAGGAAGTATTTTGAAATATCTTTGCATATAAATAGCTTGGAAGTTTTGATTGAAATGAGCTAATAATTGAACCAAATAATTTAAATTTCCATTGATAAAATCTTAGGCTTAGTTTTATAATCAGTCTAATATATGTTGTGTTGATTAATTATACTTGTGTTAATTTTTATTTTATGATTAAAGTAAACAATGCCAACAAAGCTAATAAATTCATGAATTAAATTTTCCTGTGGTTCAATTTTCTTTTCCTTTCCCTGTGACTAGATTTGATATCTAAAATTTATTAGAAGATGATTTTCTAGTATGATGCACAAAAAAGACTAAAGTGTTGAATACTGTTACTTGAATACTATTTAAGAAATGTTTGTGATCTCCAGCTTCTCCAGGACAGAGATTCTGAGGCAGCACTTGTGTGCAGGTGGCTAACTGGTCAGTGTTCTTGAAAGGAACACCTGTGAGGGTGAGGGATGCAACTTGGGCAGAAGTTGGGGTGAACTATGATTCAGTTGTTACAGAGCCCTCAGCAGGTCCTCTGGAGTTGAGATGGCCCTTTGGAATTGTCCTGAGTCAGGGTGGGGAGGTGACCCTTTGTATACCCGCCTTGACCATGCTGGATGTGGGCTATGCCCAGCCAAGAGGTGTCTCCTCGGTTGAGGCAGCTCCCTCCTGTAAAGGGCAATGTGCAGAGAGGAACTCATCTATGAACTGGAAGAATGAGTGCCTGAGCCCTTAAGGGGCATCTGGCTGGGAAACCAGACATTCATCACGCCTCCCACAGAGCTGCATTGAAGACACCCTAAGGGAGACCTACTTCCCACCCCACCTTATTTAGGGAAAACGTTATTTGCTTGCACACCCTGATACATGTTAAAACAACCTATAGTATACTAACTATCTTGTTAAATTTTAAGTTCTGGAAAACACTCTGGTTAGTTTGTACCAATAAGGAAAAAATAGGTGTTTGTGGGGTATGTATAGGATATAGTGTTTTTCTATGTCAGAAGGTAGTTTGAGTTTATTTTAGTGTCTTTTAGAAATTTAACTTTAATTCTGTTATATGAATTACTACTATTGTGAATGTTCTCTTATTACTCTAGCATGATAGATGGGTGGCCTATGTTCTAGGCAAATTTAGATATCCTGTGTGAAAATAGGTTTTAGTAATCTGATGTGTCACAATGTTAAAAAAAATACTTCTTAGATTTTTGAGAAGCAGCCAGTTTTATTTGTATTATTAATCCAACACTTCAGAACTTGAAATAAACAAGCTTCAACTTTAATGAAATTCAAGGATAAAACTGGCTGACTAGTTAAAATTAAGGAAAGGATGCATAATTTCTAGTTATGTTTAAGATAACTTATATTAGGAGTCAAGTAGTAGTATATAAAGCAGTGCAAACAAGAAAGTCAACATGAAACAGAGGTGTAAAGTTGATATCGTTGAATATCAAATGGAAATCATGAAGCACAATCCTTAAAAGAAATTACCTCAGAATGATAATATATGTGGCAATACAATTATGGAAACATATGCAAGTAAATGTTACTTTATTGGCATAGTAGCCAGGTGATTAATATGAATCAATCTGTTACAGGAAAGGAAAATTTTACTACTAATCAGTAGCAATCAGCAAAGATATAAAATCAAAGGGAGTTTTAAATAGATATAGGCACATAAAGAGAACCTTTCAGATGAAGAAATAAGCAGCAGAGACTGAGAAATAAAACCCGTGTGGAAGAGTCAATCACAACTGAAGATAAATCTGATCATGATTAATATATTAACCACCATAGCAATGACAATTATTTTCTAGAGGATATTAATGTACTCATATTTGCTGGTGTTCATTTAGATTTTACTTCTTTTGCCAACTTAATTTCCTTGAAATATGTCTTTTCTGCAGAGGGATTGGTATTATTGATTTTTGCAAAGTTCATGGGAAATGGTTTTCTCCGTTCTTTGGGATGCGTTGAAATCATCTGAAATTTTTCTAATCGGATGTGAGTTTGGCTGCTGAGCAAGGTACAGGCTCACCAGTGATGTAATTACCAGAGGCTGTAACAATGATTCTAACAATGTCCCTAAGGTGTTATGGAATGCTTATGTTTCAGCTGAAAGTCAGGAACCCAGAACATCGGTGATTTTTCTTGACTCTGGGAGATATTTTACCCAAGATTCCTATCAAAAAGAAATGAAAAAAAACCGAGAACGCTGGAATCACCATGAGATCAATTTTATGTCTCATGGGCTTTTTATTAGCTGTCTTTGTTCTTCCAGTCACTCAAATGAGACTCACTGCATAGAATCAAGCTCTACCATAAAGGGTGACCATGAAGCATTATCACTAAAGAGACCTGCCTTCCCAATGAACACCTACGCGTGGTTCCTTCAGGTTGAACATTCAGTCCAGTTGAGCTGACAGCTCCCTTGCCCAGCACACCATGGTTCCTACATCAGCAGCCCCATTGGCCAACCTCTGATTCTAGCTGCATCTGTTCCACACAATTCCACGTGCTCTCAGGCTCAGCTCAGGTGACACGGACCTACCTCCACACACATGCTCTCTGCTTCTGCCTTCCTGCACTCAAGTGTAGCCCACAAGTGTGAGGGTGTTTTAATGTCTGGAGGCAATCCTAAGCAGAGAGGGATAGGAACCAGTGGGTAAAGACCCCATCTTCCTCCCATCCTTTAGGGGGACTACTCTGGGAGGCATTCTGCACATTTCCCAGGCAGCTCTTGAGGAATGGAGCCTGTTACCCAAAGCAGTGCCTCAGTGATGCCCCTTTAGGTTCAGTTTTCCTCCTTTCCCACCTCACTTCCCTATGCCTCACTTCTTCCAGGACCTACTCCCAAGTAAGAGTTCTTACCTGCAGCCAAGTTCTTGTCTCAGCTTTCCTCTTGGGTGGACTCTTTCAATAAACATTCTTCTGGTTATTATTATGATAATCATTAAGCTATTCATCTCACCTCAAAAGTGAGTCATCTCAAAATCCTCCCTGCTTAAATTTGGCAAATGTTCAGTTTGTATGTGTATTTGGGTCTGTTTTTGGACTCTGTTTCATTCCACTGATGTATTTATATATTGTTGAGAATTGCATTTGCATTACATTAGTAGATATTGAAATGTGTTTTACTTTAATTTCTCCTCCTTTTCAAGATATCTGGGACTCTTCTCAGTGACTTATTTTTCATAAAATGTTTAAGTTAATTTTATTCAATTCTAAGATAAACCATATTGTAATGGCAGTAAATGATTTTTGGAATTGCATCAGATATACATATTAATTTGGGAAGACAGCATTTCAAATATTATGTGAATGAAAATTCAGAGAGAAGATAGGTTTTTCTGAGTGTCTTTAGTCCATTTGGGCTGCTGCAACAAAGTATAGACTGCTTGGCTTATAAACAACAGAGATTTATTTCTCACTGTTCTGGAGGCTGGAAGTCCAAGATCAAAGTGCCATCAGGTTTTCTGTCTGATGAGGACCCACTTTCTGGTTCATAGCTGGCCCTCTTCCTCTTATAGCCTCCCCTGGTAGAAGAGGCCAGGGAGGTCCCTGGTGCCTCTTTCATAAGGGTACTAATCATCTCCTAAAGACTCCACCTCCCCAAACCGTCACATTTTAATATGTGACTTTCAGGGAGACACAAACATTCAAGTTTTCAGGTATTACTATTATATAATTTTCTTTGTTTATTTTCTGTGCTTTTCTTGTATAATATATTCCTAAATATTTTTTCATTTGGGTTATTAGTTGATATGTGTTTTGCAATTTGGATCTTTAACTGGATGCTAATATAAAGAAAGACTTTTTGTGATTTTTTTCCCCTTTATCTGGCTATTTTACTAAAATTTTATGCAGCCTTCTGTGTATCCTGGGCATATAATACTGTCATAGGTATGCATAGCTAACTTTGCCTCCTCTTCAGTATTGGCTGTCTCTGCTTGTTTTCTCATTGCATTTGTTAGAGCTTCCCAAATGTTGTTAATACTAGTGGTGTTAGCGGGTATCTTGTATTCTGATTGTTAATGGAAATTATCTCAGTATTTAACTACTTCATACACTGGAGTTTTGGTAAGTAGTGTTTACCCTAATAAGCAGTTATCTTCTACTTCCGTTTACATAGAGACTTTATGATGAGGTTTAACAAAATCTCAGGACTTGCAGGAGTGGAATGGATTGGAGGGGAATTTTCATGGGTGTAAGTAGAGTGAAGGGAGCCATAAGGTAGAAGAGCTTGATGGAAATAAAAGAGAGAAATTATTTAGCAAGGCTGTGGATGGGGAGAATTGCATATGACGTTTTCAGGTGGAGAGAGATTGGCCTGAGGAGGAGGTAGAATCCCTTCTCCCGCAGAGCAGAAGAAGGGGAAGACAAGGTGCTCGAAGACCCAGAGAGAGAAACTCTGACGGGACACAGAAAGTTCATCTTTCTTTGTGAGCTACCTTCTCCTCGTTCCCGTAAGACACGGGGTGTGAAGTGAAATGGAAAGGCAAACAGGGTTTCTCCTCCGTCTGAGGTGAATGACAGGGCTGCCCCGGAAGTTGTATGACTCAGAACGGTGAACATGGACTGTGAAAAAGCTTAAAGGGATAAAGAAAAAGTGAGAATGAGTTCAAGGAGGCTGATGGAAAGAAAGGGGCTCTTATCAGAGAGAATGATATCAAGATTTGATGTGAATTGGGGCATCCTATGGGTTAAAGGTGATTGTAACAATTTAGTAGGGTCATTCTGAGTGGAATTAAAATCTGAGGAGCCATTAACATGGAAGCTGAAGTAAATCTAAATTGATGGGAGAGATATTGAAAGGAAAGAACATAAGTAAGCCAGGAGCTGTTGCTCAGGAAGCTGAGATCTGAGGATGAAGTGATGAGTGTGGGCACAGGTAGTAATACTGGGCAGTGAACTTAAGTGTCAAAAGCAGCCTGCGCTAAGGGAGTGGGGAGGGAAGGATACTGGGGGGACACTGTGGGATTGGAATGAGGATCCTGTGAGCTGAAAAATGCACAGGTAGATAGTAGGGTATCACTGATCAGGGGGGACAAATGTTCAGGAGGATCTGGAGATGGGCGAGGTACGCGAAGATGAGAAGAAACAGGAGTCAGAGAATCGCGAGTTAGTTTGGAATCACATGATATTTGTATGGCAGAGAGTTTGGTGGTTATTCCATATCTTATCAAGGGAGGGCTGTGCCGAACATCCAGACGAAAGACCCAATTAGAATTTCGTGGTGGGTGGCTTTTCAAAACCTTGTTTTACTGTAGTTATAGTTACTTAAAAGATTCTTTTACTTATCCTGTGTATGTGTGTGTGTGTGTGTGTGTGTGTGTGTGTGTAGGGTTGCCAAATTTAGCAAATAAGATACAGGCCACTCAGCTAAATTTAAATTTCAGGAAACAAAGTATACCTGATTTATATTCAGCATCTGCTATGTGAGTGGCTGGTTCTTTATTGTTTCACATCCATTCTAAAATGACAGAAAGCCTCTACAGGTAAATGATATTGTTCACAGATTGTAGGTAAGGGGCCTAAGAAATCAGAAAGGAGAAGACAAAGGAATGAACTGCTACTGAGCATCTGCTTTTGTACCTGGCACGGTGTCAAGGATTTTAGAAACATCATCTCATCTCATTGAATTCTCACCACATACCTAAAATTAGTTATCATGAGAGGTAAGAGTTATAACACACATTTTACAGATGAAGACAGATGCTTAGAAAAGTTAAGAAACTTGTTCAAGAACACATAGAGCTAATGAGTGGGAGAAGAGGAATTCAAAGGCCATGTAGCTCCAAAGCCCAGTCTGTCCCATTTCACAATAGTCCTGCAAGGTCAGTTAGCATTTCCAAGTTCACTCAGCTAGTAGGTGGGGGATAGAGGATTCAGTGTAGGTAGGTCAGACTCCTAATCTGATGAAAATTAGTGTTTAATGGTGTCGATTAGACCACTCAAAGAACTCTGATGTCTGTGGAGGTCTAAAACAGAACCACAGCTCTTGTCATTAATAAGTTCTGATAATTTGCATGTATGTGTGCGTGATTTGGGGAATATGCTTAGCAAGCTGCCTTAAAGAGCTGTTAAGAAGTCTTGAAGTATAGTCTATCATTAGTTTGCTCCTTCCTCAAGCCTTAGTTCTTATAGTCAGTTGGGTAAACCTAGGGTTTAGAATATAATTATTTTATTCTCAGAATATGATAGAAGTCATGTAACTAATGCAGACTTAGGGTTCTGATGGATTTCTTAAGCAGCAGAGCTTGGTGTTCAGATATAAAGAGATAGTGTCAGGTACTTTTCTCAGAGGATAGAGTAGGGGATAAGTGGGAGCCATTTTGGGGAGTAAAAGATTGCAAGAGACTTGGCTCCTAGTTTTAGCGTTGGGACAGATACATGGTGTGACGTTGGGCGGACTGCTTAACCATTCTGAGCTGTCAGTTTCTTCATCTAGATGGGACCTGGGAGGGCCATGCCTTTCTTTTCATCTACCTCTAGCATTCTGTGATATTGTGACTTAGTGATGCTTTCTGCATTTTGCTTGTACCTGTGAAGAAGCAGAGTCTTGTGTAATGGACCCACAGCTGTTATGGAATTCCTATAGAAAGCAGAGTCAGGGCAGCCATGGAAAAAATGGTATAGCAGGCAAGACTGCCCTTTGGGTGCCTTTCTTCTCCTAACAATGTCCTCCTGGCCTCAAGCACAAAACACCAACATGTGTCTTGCCTGGTTTTAACATTCCCCCCAATCTGCTTCTTTCTAGGCAGCTTTGCATCCACAGATTGCTTCTTATACTGCCTGCAAACCTGCCTGTTCTTAGCCTTATCGTAGGCCTCACACAGAGATAGTATGCATGGTGGTTCTACCCCTGGGGTAAAACTATCTGGGTTTTAATCTTGGCCTGGGTGTTAATCAGTCTCTCCGCTGTAAGACACTGGGAGAATTACTTCACATTTCTGAGCTCCAGCTTTCTCATCTGTAAAATTGGGGAGATGATAGTGCTTAACCTCATTAGCTTGTCATGTATAATAAATGCAGTAATGTAGAACATTTTAGAACAGTGCCTGGCATATAATAAATGAGCAATATATATTTTATAAAATGATTATATGCCTCTGGATGACTAATTAGTCCTACTATATTCATGGATCTCTAAGTCTATATATGTTTCCTATTTCCAAATGCAATGTGTGTGCTTTCCCTTTTTTGTATATTAGTGAAGTGCACGGAATTCCCAGCACTATGGCGCACCACTGAGACAGATGTTTTGGTAAGTACCCTTTCAGCAGTCCTCAAATCACACCCCATAAGCTCCCTCTGGTTCCATGCATGTACAGTTAACAGTACTGAGCAGAAGACTGTCCACATTTGCTAGCATTCCTGATGGGAGTAATCAAGAGTTACTGCAAGAACCACCAGAGCTACATTTCTTATTACTCCTTTTAAATGGTGCTGGGGGGACAACTTGATGTGTTTTCACACACACACACACACACACACACACACACACACTAATAGAGTCTTTACTAGGCTCTGTTGGAAAGAACTATAAATGCATCATAAAGCATCTATAAAGCAAACTTTTCCCTCTACATCAATCCTCAATATTTCTCTATCACTTTATGCTTCCATTGACTTAAAGAGGGTAAAAGACTGTAGGTTGGTGCAATTTTTTGTTTTGAAATAATATTCTATGTTTCAGAAGTTTATTATATAACTATACAAGGAAATTTCTATACAAGTGTGAGCAGAAAGCCTGAATTTCTTTTTCAACTGTCATACATTTCCTTTTTTCTGAAATTCTTAGGACAACGCTTTTTTTCTAGGTAGGATCAGAAAATCATGGGGAATGCAAATAAACAAAGAAACGATACAGAAAAACAAAGAAGAATCAGTCTTTACCAATGCCCTGCTTTGCTCCCTTTACTGAATGAGTTTGACATTCAGAAATCTGTAAAACATTTGGCATAACACATATGAGAATCTTTCTGCATGAACAGGCTTTTTCATTTGGAACCTTTAAACATCATTACCCACTGAGTGCCAAGTCCCAGTGTGAATAGTTAAACTGGGGCATCTAATGGTTTGGTTGTATAACCAGTGGGACTTTTTATTATAAAACTCAGTCTGGCCAGGGATTAGTTTCAAGAGAAATCATGTCCTTTGTTGATTAGGAATTTTTTTAAAATAAAAATGTTACAATAAATATTTTGAAAAGCAAAATAGGAAAATGACATGTGAAACTTTTCTGTCTGGACCAGAATAAGATTCAGATCCTAGAGTAGAGCTTAAAAACCAAACATACAATTGAAGTTACCAAGAACAGCTGCAATGTGCAGTGCATTTGGACTAACAATGAGAGTGTTCTGGTATTGTTTTTCCTTATAAGATTAGTGTTTTTATATTCTCCTCTTTACCAAAGGCAAAGTGTCCTGGCTACTAAAGATTGTTTTGTGAGCTGAATGAATGACTAGAATAACCTCTGTGAACCTCCAGCGGGCTACTAACCATGCACGTAGCCACATCCCTTCTACTATAGGAAAAATCTTCTCAGGTTACTTATACATATTCATGAGGTATTTCTTTGGCTTTTTTTTTTTTTTTGACATGTTTGCATCCTTTCCTTACTTTACTTAGTATAAGTAGGTAAAGGAACTGTATCCATCAAGGAACATTTAAACAACTTCACAAAAGAAAAAGCACAAGGTAAGATATCTGTATTTGAAAAGAGACATTAAAATATCAACTTCAAGAAGCTTGGGGGAGAAAACAGTATGTTTCCCATTTCTTTTCCAAAACAAAGGAAGTAAGAAATTCTTTCATGGTTTTTATTTGTTTTTCAAATCACATTGTCCTCAACTTTTAAAATAATAATCTTCCTTGACAGTCATTTAATAATTGTGAGTGATCTATGACTTTATTATAAAGTACTCATCTAATGATCTATTTCCTTCACCCCAGAGGCCAAGTACAAAGCTGGGGAATTATCTTGGTGATACTTTTAATAACTTCCTGTGGGATCACAAACCCCGACTGAAGCCGACTCTGCAAAGGAGTTAATCATGTAATTTCACAGATTAGACACCACAGGGTTACTAATGAGAAACTTCAGTTTAGTGATAAACTTTTTTTTTCCATGAATATTTTGAGAGGCCTGTAACCTTTGGCTGACACCCAGCAAGGCTATTAGTTTAACCATGGGATGCACTACCAAATGCACGAGAGTCAGCAGAACTTCTTTTCTGGAAAGTTGATGGCAAGAATAGTTTTGTTAAAGAGACTTCAGAAACAGATGGAATGGGCAAGTGTGGGGGTGGAAGACAAGCATAAAAAAAACGTATCAACTTCCGTTGGCTGGCATAACTTCAGCTTCTAGTGCCTTTTCAACCATATGCTCAAGATGGAAACCGCAGTTCACATTGAAATGTCATGCTGCCCTCTGTTCCATAAACATGTATCATCCATCACTAAATATTTAGATCTAAATTGTTGGAGCTGAGTTCTGTGCCAGGGGTAGGGGGATTAATTCCTTTCAAGGTCCTCACATGATGGATTTTCCACTGAAGTAAACATCCGAGAAGAGCTCACACTAAAGCCATAAAATATATAAATAAAGTTTAAAGTTTAATTAAGTCAACATTATTTAAAGTGGTTGTCATATTTTATGGTGAACTTTTCATGTTTATTTTGTATGACTCCTTATAAATAGCCCCTCCTGATCAGACAAAAAGCACAGCTAGATTAAAGTCGAGGACTCTAAATTTAGGGCTGGAAGAAGAATATTCCTGAGTTAGGGATAATGCAAACTTTTCCCACTACGTTTTTGATTAAAAAACAGGCCTGTTATCTAGACACTGTGTCAATATCCTATACAGACACAACATTTGAAAATCCTTTCAGGGTTTATCAATTACACCATGGGGAGATAGTATACTTACATAGATAGGAGCACAGGATAGGAAATAATGGAGAAAAAAAGAAGTGATAAAACAACTTCATTTTATTTTTTAGCTCCTGTATTAATAGAAAGCATAAAAAGGAAAACAACTGATTCCAATTAAGTTGATATTGGCTTAGTAGCTTCTTAAAGTAATTATTCTTGAGATAAATCATTTGAATATACATAACTTCCCCCATAATGATTTTCCCCCTTAATATATATATGTATATACATTTTTATTGCCAATGCCAAGTATATTTCAAGTCGTCATGGCGGGGTATCAGAAAAAGTTTTCAATTAGCAATAATGTCACCTCGGATAAACCTCATTGGCTATGATACTGCCACTCCTCAAAGCTCCCCCCTTAATATTACATAGGGAAATTGATTGTACACTCTTTAATGTTTGATGGATATAGTATTAAAGGAGAAGGAGCAGGTGAAGGACAGAGACCAGCTAAAGTGCATTCCTTACTGCAAAGTTGCGGTTCGGTATGAACATCCTCTTTTAAAAAAGCTCCTTCAATATTACAGTGAGAGCTCTAGTTCTTCCTACACAAAGAAATTCCTGTCCAAAGATGTATTTAAGCCTATAAGGAAACTTTTAGAGTTGGAATAAACCTCTAGCACTGTTGTTGAACTTTGATATTTTGTGAGAAGAAAACCAAAGTTGAGAGCAATTCATCGTCCCAGTTCCCATAGCTAACTGGTGGCAGAGTAGGTCTAGAACACATGCCTTACGAAGCCCATCTGCCTGCTTTTCCGCCCAGAATACTGATACAGTGATGTTGCTCTCTGCAGACGTGCACAGCAGGTATAACTGATGGCCTGTGAGGGGATGAAGAGTGTGAAAGTACCTTCAGTGGTTTGTTGGCTGCATATTGTCAGAAACCAGGTGATTTGACACGAAGTGCTAATTGCTTAGCTTTTGTTTCCTCATGTGTAAAATGCAGCTACGGAGAGGATTAGAGATTCTATTTGTCAAGTGCATCCTGCGAGTGCACGGTGAGTGAACTCCTCATCGTTGGTGTCAGTTACCATTGGTTTCCAGTCCACATTTTAAAAGTTATGTGTTAAAGCAAAGCATATTTCCAAATGACCAAGCTACACATATGGTTGAGGGTGTTTACCTTTTGTCCTAAGTTGAGGCTTACATTTATTTTTTGACAAGCCTTAGTCTTTCACATATATGTAAAATTACCTAGATAGATTTCTTTCCTGGAATAAAAAATAGATATCAAATGAAAAAATATATGATATCAAAATGGCTTATTATCACTTGGATGATCTTGGTTGAGATCTTAATGAACTGAAAAAAAATTAAAACATTACTGAAATTTGACAAACAAAACACAAAATTCATTTCATTCTTTTCTGCTGAGACAATGTCTCTTGACATGATCACATTTAGCATCTTTAAATGAGATGATTAATTATTAAGCAAACATTCACTTACATGTGTATATTTTAGCCAATCCCTCAAAGAAGATTAAAGAAAAAAAAACTACCAGTAACGATATAAAAACTAAGACCATGTCAAGGACCTAAATCACTACTTAAACTCTCTGCTCTCTTTTGATTTTACTAGGTTTTTCTCAAGCCCAGCACCATTTTTATGTGAATTTTTGGATCCAGAACATTTTCTCTCCATATATCTACATAGTTTTCTTTGTCACAAATAAGGAAACAATTGCATTTTCTACCCGAATATGCAATAGTCCGCTAAACTGCACCTCTGGAAATTACTGGTTTCATGGAATAAACCTATGTTAAAGGAAAAAGAGACAGAAATGAAATTATGCTTTTACACAAAAAGAGAACTTCTGATTAAGATTGTTACTACAAAACACAAAATAATTATGCGAAATGCAGTCAATTTTGTGGGAACTCATATGCACAATAATCACCATAATTGAATCGTTCACTGTTTTAATATCTAAAAGATCTATGTAAAGATCTACTTAAAATTCACTAAAGCAAAATGCTGAAACATAACTACTACTCACCTGATGGACGTTATGGTGTTTACCTCATCTAAAAACTATTTTATTGGATAATTCTAATGGTTAAAAATTCTTTATTGATTTGCACATTCTAAAATCATGTTCTAACTTTTCTGTAATTAACCTTTGTACAAATTTCATGTTTTAACCTTCGTACAAACATATATGTTGAGACTAAGAAAATTATTACTATTTCTTTCTTTCTTAGAAGTGTTGAAGATATCAACTCAGATAAGGTAAATTTGTGTATATTTAGTATTTTCAATGTATCTGATGACCAAACTACAGATATTTTAATGACTATGGGGAAAAACCACTATCCACAGACTTCTGCTGCTTTTTCCAGCATATTGCTCACTAAGAAAACCTTTCCTTGAGTCACACCTAACCTCATCCAACTAGCCTTTCAGGAGTGCAATTTCTGAGGCTCCTGAACTGGCAACCCTGAAGGAACACTGGGGTGTAAGTTAATTTCATTAATGTGCTCTCTGGGTTAAGCGCATGTGCAGCTGGTATTCCAAACTACTTATTTGTCTAAACATTGTCCGCCCCTCTCTGAGTTTTTATTCACGGTGTAGTAGAGCTAGAGTGAGTGCTTAAAGTGGAGCAGATGAGAACCTTACCAGACGAAGCTCAATGGTAGTAAATCTTGGATTTTTAACAAGGAAACTTCAGTAAGCAGAATGAATGTCCATGCAGAAGCAAAGACTTTTAGAACAAAACAAGTAGATGATGAAGGAGACATATACTCTTTAGCTTAGCTATTAATTTTCCAATACATTTATTATTAACACAAGAATTTGTTCCACAAATGTTTGTTGAGTACCTTTTCTACAGTATCGACTACCTCCTGTGCAGCTAGTGAGATTTAATGAAGAGGAGGTTTTCTCCACTTTCAACTTTCATTCTGAAATGAAAAAATTCCTTTAGAATTCTTTATAGTTCTTGTGATTAAAACCAAGTATGTGCATGTACACATACACACACACACATTTAAGAGAACATGTATGTGTGTATAAATACATATATGCATATAATATGTATAAATATATGTATATAAATTAAAAATATGCACATTTAGTCTTAATAAAACATTTATATTAATTATGTTTTTATAAATTACATATTTGCAAATCTACCCAAACACATATTCCTTGGCTTTTGGCATTATTATATCAAGTAACAGAAAAGAGGGGAGAATGAAATTAAAATCACAAAGCCTAATCAATCCAGAAATGTCATTGACATCTCAAGTTGACAAATTCTAACTAAAGATAGGGTTTTCATTTTAGATCTGGCTAAATGAACAAAGGTAGTAAGAGACTGTCTTTCTTGCCTTTAACTGGAACAAATCATGAAGAAAGCCCAAGGAAGTCTGAAAATTAATATAAATAAGAATGTCATTTGATCTACATCACAAGGCTAGTGACTTAATAGCCTACTCTCAAGTAATATGGAAGTTATTCATTCCATATATGTTCCTTTCAAATTATAAATCATGAAATTTCTTTCTCATTAAAATGTAAATATCAGTGGAAAGCCGCTATACTTTCCTGATAAAATACTTTTTAGCTTAGTTATGTTTTGACATTACTTTCACATTTATTATATAACCTTTATTTAACTTTACTATTAATAAACTCATACCCCAAGTGATAAAGTCCAAAGCCTTCCTCTATGTGGCATGTTGAAAGCTTGGTGATGTCTAAGATTACATGTTGTTTAAATGTAAAACAAGCAAATGCATTTGGATAAGATACAAGTTGACGATATCAAGGTGGACACTTTGTCTTTAAAGGATCTTGAAACAGGAAGGCCTTCATTTAGAATGTGAAACTATAGGATGAAAAATAAAGAAAGTAACTTGAGGTAATAAGTCATTAATATTGAAAGTGGAGAAGATGACATCAAAAACAAGGAGTTTAACTGAAAAAAAGTATATACATTCAACTTGAGACAGGCATGATCGATTTATACTTTCAACACTAACTCTAAAAATGAAAGGAAAATGAAAGACTGCAGTGAGGGATCTGAATGAGAGAAACACAATTTCAAATTTTAGTAGTTAGTATGACACTACAGTATGGTTGGTGTGACTTGATTATGAAACATCCCAATAAAGCTATATTGGTTCTTGGAAAACATCCCTTTTCAGAGCCAGCTGCCCATTAGCAATAGAAACGATGTCACCAGAACATATAATCATTAAACACATAAAATTCATAAAAGCACATGAAAAAGAGACATAAAGTTAAACTGTGGAGAGTTTATTTGTGCAAAGAACTTGTGCCATAGTTATTTATTGAATTGATTTTATTGTAATTAGCAGTTTCCTGGATATAATCATTGTCGTCCCAAGGCTGAACACCACTGGGTACTCCGCTTGGCAGGCTATGGAATTCTCTCTCCTTCTCCAATGACCCTGAGTGGGAGGTTTATTGTCTCTATTTCACAGAGAAGGAAAGTGATGCTCAGAGTGAGTAAGTGACTTTCCCACAGTCACACAGTAAGTGGCAAAACTGATATAAACTCAGACTGGTCTGATATATAATCAGGCTTGGCCATTCACATTATGATGTGAACACTATAAAAATATAATATAAAACATGGTTTGAAAAGCAATAGTGGGTTTATTTCAATTGTATCTCCATCTCTCCCCACCCCAAAACCAAACTAAACTTTAGCTTAAACTGTAATACCAATCATCTGCACATAAGAATTCAACAAAAAGGCACCGTGGCAGAAGTACTGATATGAGGCTTTTGAAGGAAGAGGTGTGGTAGGTTGCAAAAGATGGCCACAGATACTTTTCATTCCTGTTTGCATGCCCCTTGCAAAGCAGCTTTGCAGATAGTTCCATCAAGAAGTAAAGTCCACTTCTCCATTCCTTGAAGCTGATCTTGAATAACTTGCATTGGTCAGTGGACTTAGTAAATGTGATAAATGCAGAGTTGCTTCCACCAGGGCAATGAGGATTCCAGTTTATCTGGCAGGAGAAGCCGCTTGGGGGAGGACCCAGGTGACCTGCCCAGCAGCCCACTCACTGCAAGGCTCTCAGTGAAGCCTCCTATCCACCAAGATGCCCCTGACGGCAGGGATCCCAGGTGGGAACAGAAGAAGAATTGCCCAGTTGTGAGCCAAATTCCTGACCCACAGAACCATGAGCTAATAAATGTTGAGTTTTTTTCAAGCCACAGACTTCCATGGTGATTGTTAACATAGCAGATGCTACCATAAGTTAATTTATTTTAAAGTTCATGGAACTCTGAGTCATTTTCCCCGGGAATGAGTTTGCATTGAACAATTTTTTGTCATGTCCAATCTCATGTTGTGATCAAGAAATACATTTGGTAGATGGCTTGGTTGCTATGGAATATTTTATTTCTCTGAAGAAAGTGAACTAATTCTTTCGGAATGAAACCCAAGAGGCTGGCTTCATTCGCATCCTGCTTCTGGAACTGAGAGGCTTGGCTCAGATACTGTTTTCAAAAGGGTTTCCCCAGCCCACGAAATGGAGCGCAGGCATGAGGGCCACATTGTGACTTGAGGCCCTGGCTCTGGCTCTGTTGCCTTTGTGAGTTGCTTGCCCCATAAAAGAGCATTAATTGCTACAGTTAATGTCTCCATTGGCATAAAGATGAGTATGTTAGTATTACATATTTAAATGTTTCCTTCAATTCAAAGGTTCATTTCTTTGCTTCTGATTTCAAAAGACACTAAAGCATCTTTGTGTGTCCCTATAAATATTATGGCCCTGGGCATGGTCCCTGTCTTGCCTAAAGAACAAGTGGATATAGCTGAATACTGTAAAGAATAAACTTACTTTCTTCTTCCTTCTAGTTCTTCAGAACTGCCAAGATTAAGAAGACATGGGTGAGTGTATTATGTGTGTATGTGTGAATATTGGCCTCCTTTTATGACTAAAGAAGGTAAGCTACCCCCCACCACCCTCTCCCACGTCCATGTCTCAAGCTAGGGGTGCCCTGCCTATAGGCAACTCCGAGGGATTCAAGGACATAACCATTCATATCCTATAAAGACCAAAAAAAAAAAAAAGAAGGAAAGAAAGAAAGAAAACCAACACTAGGGAATCTTCAATATAAACATTAATAGTTTCCCACATCTTTGTTTAGAGAATAGCCTGAGGATTTCTAAACTTTTAGATCTTATTCATTCCAGAAGAACTGTTTCACTTATGGCCACATAAATCTTGGCCCTTTAGAAGTTCCAAGATTAAGACTCTTTGGAAACTAAAGTCACAGAGAACTCACAGGTGATCGCATAGGGCGCCGTTGCTCAGATCGCTTGGGTCTAGCTCTGACATTAGTTATTGAGAATAGAGACTTGGTAATGGAATAGGGAAAGGAAAGTTTGGTGGCATTTACAGTATTTTTGCTTTTTTTTTTAAACAGGTTGTAGTGTTTTTTCTGAGTACAAAAGAAAGACATAATCAATACAGAAAATTTTAAGAATGTTTCTTCTTAAATAAAATATGAATACCATGAAAAGTTGTGTTCAGGGCTGCCAAGCCAGACATGACTGAGAATTTAGGGTTTTACATATAGTTTTCTCTACCTACAAGTTTAATCACTGGTATTTCATTTTTTAAAATGTATGTCATTTTGAGTCTAGTAATGTAAATTCTCTTCCCACCACCGAGTTCCAAAGTGAACACGTAACCGTTTTAAAGAGAGTTAAAGTGAGCGTTCCAGGAGCCCATGCCTTACGTTTCCTCCTAAACTTTACATCTCCAAATCCTTCCACATTCACACTTTTCCCATCACTGCATCTTCGCTCAGACAGTGGTTCCTCGGGGCTGCACGAATGTGGCTCCCACAGGCCAGGTGGAGAGGTTGGAATGAGGAAGGGCAGGGACCACTTTTACTGGAGGACTTGGGAAGGGGAATTGGGGAAAGTCCCTTGTAAATACTGGGGCAGCTCAGGCCTAATTTTATCTATCGTGTCCTTTGTCCCTAGAAGTTACCAAAATGTCCTGGAAATTAAAATTCATTTATATCCAAGCTGTATCTTCAAGGCTTCCATTTCCACTTGGGCGTAGCTCCGAACTGCAGCCTTGCGTGTGGGCAGTACTGCTGTTCTCTGCCACACAGGTGGCCATGCATGTGGTCTCTGGGAGCAGGGTGACTCTCTTTGTCAATGCTTTCCAGCTGCCACAGCACAAACCGAACTGATAATAGGAAGGAGAGCGTGCTCTCTGTGCATGCTCGGGAATTTCACTTACTCATCACCCTGTCTTCGCACCTTCCAAGTTCTCTTTCTAGGGCATTCCAAGGGCTGTGAAAGGTCTGGGCCATTTCCCCAGGTGGTGCTGGGGTTTGGCCTTAGAGAAGGTGCAGCTGGTGGAAGGCCTGGCGTGTGCCTGGGGCTCAGTGCAGGTAAGGCTGTGAGCTAGGCTCTGAGGGCCACAGTGAATCTTGGGGGCTGCTTTTTCCTGACACACCTCTACACTGGCCCCTAACTGTCCCCACAGCCCTTTATATTCTATTAGAACTGACTTACTGGACTTAATTGTTAGCAATTTTATTAATCATTTCCAGATCATTTCTCCAACTGCTGTATAAACTCTAAGCCACTGTGTCTGGGTGACCTTCTCCCCTCACACCACTTTAACGTCTGCAGATATACTGATCATCCCCTTATGTATGTTTAAACACATGTTAGTCATCAGTACATGGATATCCCATAGGAGCCTCAAATTCAATGTCCAGAAGTCACCATTTCTTCTGAGGCCCTGACTCCTCTATTTACCACCTTAGAGAACAGCATTCAGTCCAGAGTTCTGGTAGATATGTTAACTCCTCATTCATTCCTTACAGCAAATTCCCTGAATCTGGTTTTCTTCATAATCCTTGACTGTGCATGCTTCTTGCCTTCCATCTGACAGTCCTGAGGAACTCGCCATTTCTCGTTAGGATTACTGTAATGGCTACTCAATTGCTTTTCCTGTCCCAAGTCTTTTCCCAAACCAAATAACTCACTGTGGCCAGGGTATTTTCCTCAACAGAAATCTGATAATGCAATAGTCTTGCTTAAAATAATTCAGCCCTTTCTTACTTAACCTACAGCAAAAAAATTATGGACAGGAAGCTCCAAGAGGAGCCTGATGAATCTCCTTGAAAATTAATTTATTTGAGGGTTAAAAAAGTTCATGATATGTTAAAATCAATCCATTATAGAGTAGGTTGCAATATTCACATTGGTTTTTAAGCACAGGACTTCAATTTTAAAAGAGCAACAGACATTTCAAGCTATGCTACTACCTCCCTGATAGATAAATACTTGCTTGTTTTGCTGCAATTTGCCAAAAAGAAAAAAAAAGGAGAATTAATGGGTAAAATGTAAATTCCTTAGTGTGGTCCTTAAAGCTGATTACGATCTGGTCCTCTTTATCTCTTCAGCCTCCTCCTGTGCCTCTTTTGGCTTCATCTAAGCACTCTGCCTGACTGTCTCCTGCTTGTCTCTGCATCTCAGGCATGGCTCCAACAGGAAATCTTCCCTCTTCTCCCACCCAGTCTGGGTTTGGACTTCCTTGCCCTATGATCCCCCAGCATCCCATGTGTGCTTCTCCCAGAGCCTTTACCACACTGCTGTGCCTTTGCACTTTCCTGATGTGATTCCTCTACCAGACTACAGGCACCTTAAGGGAAGGAAACATGTAGCTTTGAAGGTTTGGTGCCTAGCAGAGTGTTCGAGCACTTAGTAGGTGCTTGGTGAATACCTGTGATTAGTTGAATAGTTGTTCTCCACAGAGCACAGCATAGGTAATCAATGCATGTTTAGTTTAACAAATGATAATCAGGTAACAGACATTTCTCACTGACTCTTTCCCTTCCCATTGGAAGCATGCAGATTGGTCTACCTTTGAATTCTTGGAACCCAGTATCTCACCCTCTAAGCACAACCCCCTACATCCTGCTGGGGATGGGGGGCTGCTGAGGGAAGTCAGAATGCAGGTTTGTGACTAGAAATTGATGATCCTTCTCAGGCCCAGCTGGGACAGCTTTGCCATTCAGCAGTCTTGTAAATTGTCCCTTTCCATCAGTGGATGTTTCAAATATTGCCCACTGTGATCAACAGCATTGTCATTTCAGCAGCCAGTCTCACTTCTTAACTCACAGATTAACCTTAAATTTCTGCCCTCCATTTAAAACACTGGCAAATGTCTCATTATTCTCCTCTCCTCCCCTCCTCTCTTAGGGGATAAATTGCCACTCCTCTTTAAGTGCCCTCTACCTGGATTCTAGGTCCCAATAATCTCCCAATAGTCAGATTTCATAAACGGTTTCCATTATGTATGCTATGGAGCCACTCTACACCATCTGACATCATTACTGATCTCTTTTTACTGGAAACCCTTCCCTTGGTTTGGGTGGTTGATCCTCTTCTACTTCTGACTGCCCTGCAGGCTCCTGCCATGGTCGGGATTATCTAGAGGTCCTTCCTGCTTTGTTCTTCTCCCACTTAGCACATGCCCTCAGCAATCCCACTCCGAAAGACCGAAGTGCCCCCGCTGTACTCATGTTGGTCCGATCTGCACACTCTGGCTTAGGGCTCCCTAGACCTCTTAACCTAGAAGTCTCATGGCAAGCTCAGACTCAATCAGACAGAACTCAAACTTACCACCTGCATAGCATCTCTCCCCCTCTGACTCCCCTAAGTCGCTCTTCTTCCTCTGTTCCCTCTCTAGGTTCATGGTGGCACCATCAAGTTGCCCATATCAGAAACCTGGGAGTCAATGCATAACATCTCCTTAATGGCAACTGGTTGAGGAACAGCTCTTGACAATTCTTTCTCCAAACCTAATCCCAGTTTACCGCATTCTCTTTAATCTAGTTGCCAGTGGTCTTACTCTGGCCTTCACCAGCTCACACATGCTGTGTCATGACAGGCTACAACAGTGATAATAATTCTTCCTATCTTGGGGCCTCATCTTCTCCCAACCCACACTTCTCACAGCTGCCAGAGCTGGTCCTCTGAGTCAGCCTGACCATCATACCCCGGACAACCACTGGCACCCCCACCTCCCCCTGGGCTGAGATAGCTGCCATCTCTTGTGTGCACCAAAGGCCTCCTTCGCAGCCTAGAGCCCTGCTACCATTCATGTACTCTATTGCATTCACTCATGTTCTGTTTCCCACCCTTTTTTCCTTTCCACTGAATTGTGAGTTCTTTGATTACAGGAGCTGTGTCTTCTTGAACAGTTCAATAAATATTTATTGAACAAAATGTTTATTGAATAAATTCTTCGAATTCCTTACCCTTTCCTACTTCATGTTGTGGTTATTGGTTTTTAGTGAGAGGTAGGAGGATGCAGCATTTAGAAGTGCAGGTTCTGAACTGACACTGCTTGAGTTCAAGTCTCAGCTTTATCACTGAGAAGCTGTACTAACTTTGCAAGTTACTTCACTTTTCTGTGCCCACATTCCTGATCTAAAAATAGAGATAATGAGTTCTTATTTCCAGGAGAGTATGGGCTGAGTTAATATGCAAGCATCTATATTCTACACTGTTGTCTGACACATATTAAGAGCTTAGTAATATGTCTTATGATTGTCATCTTTTTCTCTTCTTTTCTTTCCTTTTTCTTCTTTCTTTATTTTTTTAATTCTTTTTGTTTGTTTATTGAGGATCCAATTTTCTCCTTTCCTCTGCTACTCACTTCATATTTACTAACAATTCATAATGTCCCAGCCACAGAGAAGGATCTGCTCTATGGAGTCACACAAACAAATACCTCCTCTCTAAGGTCATGTTGATGTGACATTTTGAGATGGAGTAAACAGACACATTGTGGCAATGATAATGCTCTGGAATTTGGCTGAAACACAGCCCTCTATGGCATGGAATGCAGAATGATCTCTAGAATCCCATCCAAAGGATTCGTTTCTAGGATATCATTTTTGTGATAGTCTGAGAATGGCACTACTGTAGGCTAGAGGGTACTTTCTTCATGGTCAATATCATCTGCCAGAGAGACCCACTTCAGAATCTTGTTTGGAGATAGTATTTTCTGCAGGAGAAAAGAGGACTCCAGACTGGATTTGGTAGCACATGATTTTAACTCTCCAAGTTAAATTTCTCTGGACATCTGCCTACTACCGCACCCTTTTTAGTATTTTGTCTAGGATAAAAATGGCAAGACTACACCAATGGCTCTTCTGCAAATATTTGATTGCTTACAGCCCATGGGTACAGTATACACCATTCAAAATGGTCTGTCAGTGTGCATCTGAGTTCACTTTCAATCATAAGAATTTCTCAGAAAAAGTGGAGATAGGAGTGTATGCATGTGGTTATCTTTTTGCTGTAGGGAGAGACCACAAGGACATTTTGAAAATATGCCTTCCACCCAAATTCAGAGGAGGAGAAAAATAAAGTGTTTATCTGCATGCAAACAATTAGTAAATTTGGTCAAAAGCTTTTATTTTGATGTTTTTAATATTGATTTTTGGCACATCCTAAGAATTGGACTTGGTCATTAAGAGGCCCATACATGCTAGATTATGTAGTATAATCCCTTGTATGTAATGTGTACTTTGTAGCTATTTGGGGGATGAATAAATGAGAAAATGAACTTGGGAATATGAATGATATGTTGTATAATATAGAATTACCTGGATACATTTTCTGGAGAAGGATACTGATGAGTTGGAATTGGAATGAGAAAGTAAACAGTGGAAGGCTAGAATAAAAGAATATTTAAAGGAAAAAGCAAGTTGTGGTTATAAGTTTAGAATTTGAGTTCAGTTACTATTGGCCTAATGTCACTTAAAAACGTTTGAAAGACTACTTTTTGGGTACAATTAGCAGAGACAAAGAATGACTTAACAAAGGGAACCACTTTGGGAACTTGACGTAATTCTAAACCTGAAATATGTACTTGTCCTCCATCCTCCATAGCAACACTTTCCCCAAGATCAAGTCCCTCAGATCCATCAGAACCAGAAAACAAGGGAAAATGAAAAGATTTCTTTCTTACCCATTTCAAAATACAAAAATGTTTAAGCAACAGTAAAGCAAATTTCAAAAAATACCGATCATTCCCTGAACATGCATTTAGTCAGGGCCTTGTTCTCAGTTCTTCAGGGAATCCAGACCATGAGTTGAAGGAATTTCACTCTCTTTAGGAGCAAGACTTTGAGTATTGACACAAGACCGACTATAAGGTAAATAAGGAAGTTTTCTGTTTAAGGGCTGTATCAGTTAGGGCTCAATCAGAGAAACAGACCAGTAGGAGATACTGAGAGATTTATTTCCAAGAACTGGCTTTCACAGTTCTGGGTTCTGGGAAAGTGAGACCCAAATCCACAGTGCAGGCCGGTAGGAAGGGCAGGCTGGACGTTCTGGGCACAATTTGAAGTGGTTACCATGGCAGAACTGATTTTTCCTCACAGCTTTGGGATGTCTCAGCTCTGATCTATCAATCCACCTACTTCAGGATGATGGGGAACACACCAATGAATTCCACAAGCAGGGGCCCGTTGCTGCACTTCATTTATTGCACAGGGAGTTTCTTGATCAGAAGCACTGCTGTGTAGAATACCATGACAGTGGTAAAGCATTCTGCAAGTGCGTGGATGGTAGTTTTGGGAGAAGCATTACATGCAGGGAACAAATCCACAAACAGAGTAAGTGTCTATTTCTGACAGAATCAAGTGCTGCCCCTGCCGTGATGGAAGTATTTCTGTATAGTCAGTCTGCTAATATTAGCTGGGCTGATTTCCCTAAGGAATGATGCCATTATCAGAGATGCAGTGTTGATCTCTATTGCTGGCAGGTGAGGAAATCAGCAGTGGGTACAGCCAAGTCAGCCTTGGTGAACAGAAGTCCATGTTGCTGAGACCGTGCATAATCTTCATCCCTGCCACCGTGGCCACTTTGTGCATTAGCCCACTGGGCAATGACACGAGTGGCTAGGGAAAGATGCTAACTGGTATGTACAAAATCAATAACAACTTGATTATTAAAATCCTTGTCCACTGAGGTTACTCTTTGGGGGGCAATCACCTGGGGAACAAATATCTTCACATTCTTTGTCCTTTCAGGGAAGTTATTCACATATGTTTCCCCCTAGACCTTCATGTCACCAGTTTCCAATCATGTTCATTCCAAGACCCTGACTATCCAGAAAAACCTCTGGCAATTTTTCCTTCCAAACAAAATCAACAACAAAGTGTACTACTCAAAGTTTTACCATTGGGAGGATTTTCCTTTCCCACTGTCCCTCAGGGATGTTCCGTAAAGGGTCTGCGGTGCTGTCCATTGTCCACTTCCAAGTAGCGCTTGCAGACTATGCAGAGCCATCTGCATACCAGGTCCTAGTTTTCTACTCCCCATCAAATGATCATAGGGGACTCCCCTGAGGCATGGGTATGTGCAGGGAGGGAGAAGGTAATGGAGCAGCAGCAGGAGCCATGGATATTTTGGACACTTCTTTATGTAACTTACCTGTGCCCTCAAGGTCTGTGCAGGCCCAGTTGCATACATATCACTTATTATTGCCATATGAGTGGTTCATCTAAGATACATATTATTAGTTTTGAATACATATCATTTGATGATAGAGTCTTTCTGTGCATGCCCGACTTTATGGCCAGATGGGTCAGACAGTATCCAGTTCATGTAAGGCAGCTCAGCTCTCATGGTAAGTAGTGACTCACTGTAAATTGTTTTCATTCTTCACCAAGGTTCAGAAGCAAGCCAAAAACTCTCTCAAAAGGAGAGTAATTATTTTTAGAGGATGGCAGGGCTTCACTCCAAAATCCTAAGGTATGATTCACCCATGGAAGCCTGCCAAAGGCTCTGAACAGCATCCCCATGTGCCACCGACACGTTAAGCACCAGTGGATGTGCCAGGTCAGATGGCCTAAGTCAGGGCAGCTTGCATGGCAATCTGACCTTACTGCAGAATTCTCTTGTCCTGGCCCCACTCAGAGCTACCAGCTTTTCAGGTCATGCAGCAAATAGGCCAGAGTGGCACACTCAGGTGAAGGATATGTTGCCTCTGAAACCCGAAGGCAATCACGAGGCATTGTGCCTCTTCTTTGGTTATAGGAGGGACCAGATTCAATAATTTATGATTTACCTTAGAAGGAATATATTGACTTGCTCCACACCACTGGTGCCGTACACTTCTCACTGAGATAGAAGGCCCCTGAAGTTTTGTCAGGATTTATTATGAATCACAAATGCCTTACCAATATGTCTAAAGCAGTTTCAACTTCCTACTGACCAGTTCCAATCAGCACCATGTCACCAGCATCATGGACAAGCCTGATGTCTTTTGGGCTGGAATAGCAATCAAGCTCCCTGAGGACTAAATTATGACCTAGGGCTGGAGTGGATATATCCCTGAGGCAGGACAGTGAAAGTGTAGGGCCGACTTCGCCAGCTGAAAGCAAGCTGGTGGTCATTCCTAATAGAGAGCAATTTTTTTTTTTTTTGCCAGATCAGTAGTTACATACAAAATACCAGAGGGTATGTTAATTTGTTCAAACAATAAAATCATACCTCAGATAGCAGCTGCAATTGGATTCACCATCTAATTACATTTATGATAATTCATTGTCATTCTTCAAACCCATCTGTTTTCTACATGAGCCAAGTATGTGAGTTAAATGGGGATGTGGTGGGAGTCACCATCCCTGCAACTTTCAAGTTCATTATGGTAGCACTGATTTCTGCATTCCCTCCAGGAATGCAGTATTATTTTTGGTCTACTGTTTTTGTAGGTAGAAACAGGTTTAGTGGCTCTACTGGGCCTTTCCCACTACTTTTCCTGACCTCTTCACAAATGTGACAGAACAAATGTGAGAACTCAGCAGTTGTTATGTCCATTCTGATTATGCATTTTGGAACCAAGAGAAAAAAAATGACATGATAGGTTGAGGGACCCTGTCTGAGACAGCTCTAAGCTAAGACCCCACTTATCACCTGACCTCCCTAAGTCCCTACTCTGGTAGGCCACATAAATGTTTTGGGCTTCTAAAAATTAGCATCAGTCTAGAGCCAGAGTTCAGCAATACCCCAAAAGTCTTATTACTTCACTTTCCCCCAATGCATAGTCACTCTAGTAAAGGCCATAGATCCCTTTGGGGAAGACTGGGAGAAGAATTAACAGTGTAAATTTTTGGCATTGTAGCAGGTTCCTTCTTCAAAGGAACTTGACCTCTGATACATTTAAGGGTTTGGAGTCTATAGATTGATGCAAGTCTATTGAGGGGTCATGATTTCCCTGATTTAAGTTAGACTTCCGTTCATTAGACATAGAACTTGCCTACTTATACAGATCAAATAAGAATATACTAGGTTGCTCACCTATTTCTTCTCTAGGGTCACCGTGCTAAACCAGTCAATGCCACAGAGCTCTCTGCCAGTCAGACTATTCTGATCACTGTTTTAATTCACCTGCCCATTATGGTAGCCATGCCTACAGCATATTTGGCAATTAAGGGTTGTCAGTTGACCACTGCAACCACAGGATCCCATTTTCCCCATTTCATTGAGTGATCTCAGTTTGATTCTAGTAACTCCTACTTAATTCATGACCAACAGAGAAGAGTGACCACAGAGCCTTTCAAGGCTGCCGTGGCTCTTCTCACAAATTTGTTCGTCAGTCATGCTGACAGCTGTGTCTTCCCACGGTGAGTGAGCAGGTCTTACACGACAAACGTGCTCCACCAACCTGTGCCACTGGGTTCCTTCCTCTACAGGATACCAAGGAAGTTCTGGCATTTCAATGTCATTTCTTTTATTCACCTTTGGGTCCATGCTTTAATCAGTCACACTGCAAGAGCCCTTTCGAACCCCTAAAGCTGCAGCATTAAATCCAAGATCTCTGCTTATTGGGTGCATGTCAATAAACTCAGCCTGATCCAATGTGATGCTCCCTTCACTGTTACTTTACATGCTAAGACCCATTCCCACACATAGTCCCTGGATATCTGTCTGTGTACATTGGAAAAGCCATTCAGTTCCTCTGGAATGTGGGGTCACACTGTGAACCCTGACCACCAGTACCTGATGGGATGAGTTTATTTCAGGTGCTGAAGTTTGGTGGGATTGGTCATAGGAGAGTCAGCCGTGTCCTGCAAGGCCACTCACCAGTATTGAGTCTTCAGGCAAAGCAGGGCTAACTGCCTCAGTCAAGGGTAGGAAAGCTACTTTTACTGGAAAAGAAGTCTTGGCAGAATGTAAGGGTTCAATGCCCCCAGTTTCATTGGGATCTGTCTGTATGTCCTCATTCAAAATTACAGGATTCCATTTCTTCCCAATCAGTGCCCTCACTTTAACTTCCTGAAAGACACTTAAAGATATTCTGGAAATTGGGAAACTCAGTTTATCTTGTAATTCAGCCACTCATAAGACAGCATTCTGGGTTGGCTTTCAGAAACTTTGGTCCTGCAATGATGGGTGATAGGGCTGATTTCAGGGCAGATGCAGAAGCTTTCAGGTCATCTATGCAGACCTAAAGCTGGGCATGTGAAGCCCTGAGCTCACCCATTTGTCCCCCTGCTTTTCCAGTAAGTGAAGACACAGTCACCCAAACCTAATTATACTCCTTAGTGTGGTTAGAATGTTCTAAGGCATCACATATGTGGTCACCCAGAACTTTGCCTCCTATAGGTATTTGATTAGAAATAACCAATGGCAATATTTGTACATCCCAATTGCCACACCAGGGCATGGACTGCCAGTGCCCTCTTCACCACTGGAAATAGCATCATTAATACCTTTAATCACATTAGAGAACCATTCAGAATGTCCAGAACCAAATCAGAAAACTCATCCTTAAGATTCTTGTCCTCTAGAATTATTCCTTGGGCCAAAATGTGTATGAGTGAGGATTCCATCAGAGAAATAGAACTATACTGTCACCATACTGTACCATCACACCATTCCATTGTCACACCACACCCTCACCTCCTGACACATGCGACTTTATTAGCACACCACATCGCCTTCACACCAGTCATCATCAAACTACACCCCAATCACACTGGACCATCTTCAAAGCAGTGTTCACATCAGTGTCATTTACCCACATCACAGTAACCATCTCACCAGCTCAGCTATCATCATCATCACTTTTGCTACCAAATTAGATTAATGGGAAAGCAGATTAGATCATAGCTATGCTTACGTAAAACATTAAAATTCTAGATGAAAACTAAAAATCAGTTCATATTTACCTATGGGATCATCATTCTCACAGTACTCTTGTCCTTCCCATTAGTTCTACCATCATCCCTTGAACTGCTACAGGCTTTCAATTTTTCAAACCTATAATATCATCTAATTTAATCCTTGCAACAATCTTCCAAGGTATTTATCATTTCCTCCATGTACTAGATGTTTATATAGCCGGTAATTTGCAGATCCAGTATTTGAATTAATATCTGCCTATTTCTAAATCCTGTGCTTCTTACCTTACCTCATGCTGTTAAATTTAGAAATATGCATTACTTTTAACAGCTTTTGACTAATAAATGGCTTTTATATCTCTGTAACTTATTGACACAAATAATAAAATAATACATTAAATAAACTCACTTCTCCAGCTAAATTATGTGAGATAAAACCAAAAGTACTGGTTCTAGTGCATGAAAATTTTAACAGGTTTTTAAAAATGTTAGAATATTTGATGACACAATCTTTTGATACGCTTTGGCATAGGACACAGTGCCACATAATAAGTGAATCTTCATAAAGTAAGTTTGTTTCTCTTAACATTCATATGTCAACACAACACATGCAAATAAATGGCATAAGGCCCACTGGCAATTCTGGGAATAGTATTGCCCAGAATATGATAATGATTTACAAGGCAAATGGCAAATCATAGCACATTTCTTCTTTAACTTTCAGTAGGAAAGTAATGGAAAGAAAAATTAAAATGGAAAGTTCACCATAGGAAAAGAATTTTAAATGAGGGTAAGTAAAGTGCAATGAAATAATCTGGAAAATAACTATAAACTTTTAAAACAACTAATAAATAAATGTTATCTGAATTGAACTGACAGTTTTTAATGGGCCATATGTAATTTATTTGTATCCTGATGAGGCCATGATTTTCTCCAAAGCCCATATCCAAAATTCTTTTTCTTCATAATGAAGGTAAAGTAACACACATACTGAAAATTATTTAAAGATGCAATAATTTAATCCAAAAATATAATAAAGGCCCATGTTCATTTTGGGGGAGCTTGTGTTTTATTACATAACATAGTTTACAACAAAAAGTTGGCCACGGAATAGCAATTTATCCCAGAAGTAGGCAATGTATTTGCTAAAACATTACTCTTTTGGCCCTAATCATATTGCAATCTTTTGGGACTATTTCAATAACAATAATTTCGACAATTAATAATTTATACCTTAAAAAAACCTCATGATGGAGTTGCACAGTTATGTTCTATAGAAACTTTATGGGTATGTGTTCTATGTTTTGATGTTTTTCATGCCAAAAGTTTTACTCCCCTGATATGCTGTGTAAATAATTCGTGGGTGGTATTGAAGAGTCTGGTCAAAAGGGGATAATATCTAAGTTTCAAATAGAAATTTTAGGTTGCCTAATGCAAAGAAAAGGAAAATCATAAAAGATAACATGACACTTTAATATCTGCAACATACACTTGAATAGAATGGGCCCATTTGTGACTTCCTGACGTTAGGTGAGCTATACACCCATTACAATTCATTACACCTCCCTCCAAAATGATTTGTAATATCTTATTTTTATAAGTTATACTTTCATCTTTTGTTTTAAAAATTCTATACACTCAATAGTCTAGTTCAAGAGATCTGGAATCTTTTGGTAAATGATATTTCTCTGGCTTTTTTCTGGGAATAATATTAGCATGTTAATAAAAGGACTGTCATTATTTCATTAAACAAATATTAACATGAGATACTTTTTCAGACATTCAAACTTCACAGATCAATCAGATCTAGTCTTGATATCAAGGAGTTTACCATACTATAGAAAAGATAGATGTGCAAATAGATAAATGTGTGATCAGTGCTAAATTTGAGGCTCATGCAAGGCAGAGTTATTAAACAAGAGATTGATAAACTCCAGAGGGAGAATGGATGGAGTTCTCTGTAGTGAACTTCCTTACCTGGGACTCAAAGAATGTGGGTATTCCCCAGACAGATCAGAGGGAACAGGTATTCCCAGGCAGAGGAAAGAGATTTTACCTATTAGCTAAGGGGAGAAACAGTAGGCATCCTTTCATCCCTCTTGCAAAAAGTTTAGTCTATATAGAACATTATATTCCCTAGTTGGTCACAAGAAAATGATACAAGTATTTCTGAATAAGATGTGTCCCTAACAATAGGCTATCCTAGGATGTGAATGATGTTCTGACCAAGTGGCACCTATGGACACAATCCTAGAAACCAAATCTAATAGCTTCTCCAGAAGGCTTTATCTGAAAGAAGGAAAACTTTTGAAACAGATGTTGATGGAAAGATTCATGGAAGTCTCAGTTAAATTCCTGGTTTTCAATACTGGGGTGATAGAAGTTCATTTTGATCCTAGTTACCTAGGAAAACATTGGTTTGAAATGGGAATAAATAACGTGGAAGTTTGAATATGAAGTGCTAGAACACCCTTTCTCCTCATCCTCATTGTGATTACATCACCATCATCATCTTATCACAGCATAATCACACCACACCATTATCACATTTCACTCCCACATCTAGAGTAGATGCACGCAGACTTGAAGTCTAGCTTCACTCAAGAGTTTATAGGTAATCATGTTGCAGAATTGCCTCCTTGAAAAGCCATGGAACAGGTCACAAAAGTAGAATGCTGGACAACCACTAAATGGGAATCTATGAGAAGTTCAACAGTGAAAATATCTTAAAAATAAAGAGAACACCCAGAGGAAGGAGAGTGATTATCTTGGGTTGAGGTGTCTCAAGGAAGACTTCTTGAAAGAGGTAATATCAAAGCAGGACTTCGTCAGATACTAGACAGAGCTAAGGCAGAGAGAAAAAGGAGATAAGATGGAAACAGCACAGGATTCACAAAAGCATGAACGCTTTGGAAAATCATAATATGTTTGGCAAAATAAAAGCACTTGAGTATTTTTGGAACATAAATTTTTTTTAATTTTAATATTATTTTTTTATTAAGGTATCACTGATATACACTCAAAGGTTTCACATGAAAAACACTGTGGTTACTACATTCACCCATATTATCAAGTCCCCCCATACCCCATCGAAGTCACTGTCCATTAGCATAGTAAGATGCCACAGAGTCACTACTTGTCTTCTCTGTGCCACACTGTCTTCCCCGTGACCCCCACACACACTATGTGTACCAATCATAACACCCCTCAATCCCCTTCTCCCTCCCTCCCTACTCACCCTCCCCCATTCCTCCCCTTTGGTAACCTCTAGTCCCTTCTTGGAGTCTATGAGTCTGCTGCTGTTTTGTTCCTTCAGTTTTGCTTTGTTGTTATACTCCACAGGTAAGTGAAATCATTTGGTACTTGACTTTCTTCAACTGGCTTATTTCACTGAGCATAATACCCTCTAGCTTCATTCATGTTGTTGCAAATGGTAGGATTTGTTTTCTTCTCATGGCTGAATAATATTCCATTGTATATATCTTCTTTATCCATTCATCTACTGATGGACGCTTAGGTTGCTTCCATATTTTGGCTATTGTGAACAGTGCTGTGATAAACATAGGGGTACATATGTCTTTTTGAATCTGAGATCTTGTTTCCTTTGGATAAATTCCTAGGAGTGGAATTCCTGGGTTGGAACATAAATTTTTGTGGAAAGGAGAATGGAGAAGATAAGTATGTCAGTTAGGTTACCATTCTGCACCAATAATAGAGAACCAAAATTAACCAAACAAACGGGTCCATTTTTCTTATGTAAGTCTGGAAGTTTTATTTTAGTAGACCAACTGTATCAGGGCCAGTAGCTCTGCAATTCTAATGCCCTTTTCTCATGGTCACAGGATGACTGCTGTAGCTCCAGGCATCTTGTCTTTATTAAGGTCAGGAAAATGAAGGAATAGGGTAAGTAGAAGGCACTAGTATATCTGTTCCCTTTTCCTAAGAAGAATAAAAGCCTTTTTCAGAAGTTCTTCCCCTGATTCTGCTTGCAACTCTCTCTTTGGTAAGCATTGTGTCACATGGCAGCCTGTGACACATGACAAACCAAAGGGAAGTTGAGAAAGTGACAGTTTAATTTTTCAGATTCTCCTGCAGAATGCTAAGGGAGAAGAGCAGTTGGGAATGAATATTAGATTAGCTAACAAATGTGTCCACTACAATGAGCTTAAGAGAGAAACTAACTCCATAGAATGAAGGGTTTTCTTTTTTAAATGTCAGGTTAAGGAGTTTTCATTTTACCTTGTATGGAATAGAGTTCCAGTGAACAGTTTTGAGAGGTGTGATGAAACTTATATATTAGAATAAATAGTTGTTGAATGGCTTGACAACAGAGGAAGGTCAGCTCTTCCTTGGAAGTAGTTTGAAAGGAAGTTAATAGTAACAAGCCATCATCCAAATTTTGTTCTTCCTGACTCCTGATGCACATAGTAAAACCATGTTTGAATATGAAGGATGTAATCACATACACACATGCTCAGAGACACACCTGACATACATGCACTTCCCATGCAAGTTAGATACATAGATCCCCAAATTAATTTTGTTTAGCATGACAGCTGGATCACCATGCTCCTCCACGATTTCTGAAGAGTTAATTTGATCAATTTCCAAGTGGGTAAATACCACATCTTCCAGTGGATGACTCCATTTTTACTCAGTTCCTTTGGGAGGCGCCTTTGATTGTTATACTTAAAAATTAAGACTTACAACCTCCTCATTTCCCTGGTTCAAGAGAGTAGAAGCCAATCATTATTTTGTTCCATTATTACGTTTACAATTGAACAGGAATATCCATAACCATTACATACAACCACCCTGAAATGAATAGTTTTTCTTCATCCCATGACCAGTGAGGAATTGGGTAAGAACTAAAAGGATTCTGGCATAAAATCTGAAAAGGGGACTTTTCCCAGAACAGTGTCATTAAAAAAAAAATCCATTTCTCAAAATTAATCTCTGGAATGAAAATACTAGTTTCACTTTCTAAAATATGTAAGAACACAGGTGAGTTTAAATAGTGCAGCTGATAAAAAGCACTACACATTAATTAGATGCATGGGAACAGAAAAGAAAAGAAAAAAGATAGTTCAACGTAATTGCTTCAATCTCAAAATAAGAGAAATAGAGGTGAAGAGTCTCTTGGAGAGTCAGGAGAATGTCAAAAAGTGAAAACTGGAAAAGAGGGGCTGGGCAAAGTAGCAGGTGATGTCCTGGCAGGCATTTCCAGCAGGGGCCCGGGGGTGGGGCTTCACAGACAGGCTTTCTCTGCACAAAGGTTACAGGCAGAATGTGAAGCAAACTGCCAAGCTGCACAATGGGTCAAGAGGGAGCTGGACTGAGTTTTGGAAAGAAAGAGAAAATGTACAGCTGCTCTCAAGACTTTTAACTTGAGGATGAGAAGCTACTGTGTAAATGAACTGGTATTTCCTGGGCAAATCTCACTGAGTTTCTGTGTTGCCCAAATCCCAAGTATTTACTAGTTTTGCTTGAACTTTCAAGTCTACATAGTAAGCCCTGTGTCTTTACCTTCTCTCTCTAGCACTGGTGAGACCAAATCTCAATACGATTTCAACTGTATTTCTTGCTTTGTTTTCTGTCCTCCTGGCCTGGGTCAGTCCTTGCAGGATTCTGAATTACAGTCTGTTTAGAAATGGAGAGAGGAAAGGAAATTTACTTTGACTGACACCATATAATTATACCCATGTCTATATCTACATTTTATTCTCAAGCAATGGTAAGCCTATGAGTTGGATATCATTATTATCATCATTGTCTCGAAGCATAGATGAAATGGAAGTACAGAGAAGTTAAGTAACAACCAAGGCTGATGGCATGTCTACACAAGAATGGGTATCATGTTTAGGACATCAGGCTGTGTGCTGTGGAGCATGGCTGAGAATGGTCACTGCTTTATAGATCTGTGATCACGAAGGTCCTGGTGTGGATTTCCAAAAACTTGGAAAGAGTCCATGGGATTTCAATAAAGCAGTGATATTTTCATAGCTGTCACCTTGTATGCGGGACAGAATTATCAGTAGCTAGGGGGAGAATCAAAAAGTAAAAGAGAATAGAGCCCTTTCAACCTAACAGCTGCAAATATAAATGATGTAAAAATGTTTCAATAATGAAAGAACAAAGATGAAGTATGAATTACTTGCAATCATACTAAAGGGAAGCCTGTACCCCTAGGTGCTGAGGCGAGAGCACCTTAATGAGTTTTTTTGGAGATTGACCCCTTTATCACTATGTAACGTCTCTCTTTCTTCCTGATATCTTTCCTTAATCTGAAGTCTGCTCTGTCTGAAAGAAATGCAATTCCCCCTGCTTTCTTTCTTTCTTTCTTTTTTGGTGGTGTTATATGTTCATTTTGTTTTTTTAGTTTGATATATTTTTTATTGATGTATAGCTGATATACAATATTATATTGGTTTCAAGTATACAACATAGTGATTTGACAGTTATATACATTATTAAATGCTCACCCCAAGTAGTGTAGTTATTACCTGTCAACACAGAAGGATGTTACAGAACTATTGACTATATTCTCCATGCTGTACTTTCATCCCTGTAACTAATTTATATTATGATTGAGATTTTATGCCTCCTTATCCCCTTCACCTATTTAACCCACCCACCCCAAACCCTCCCCAATGGTAACCACCAGTCACTTCTCAGTTGTCTATGAGTCTATTACTTTTTTATTTATTTTGTTTTGTTTTTAGACTCCACATATAAGTGAAATCATATGGTATTTTTCTTTCTTTCCCTGGCTTATTTCACTTAGCATAATGCCCTCTAGGTCCATCCATGTTGTTGCAAATGGCAACATTCTTTCCTTTTTATGGCTGAATAGTATTCTGTTGTATATATGTCCACATCTTTCTCCTGCTTTCTTTTGATTAATGTTAGGAAGGCATATATTCCTCCATATTTCATCCCATTGGAATAAATAAATATCTTTGACCATAAATAGTCCTAGGACCATAATTAAATCACAGAGTGTCTATTTCTTCTCTACAGATGTTTTTCTAGATCATTTAAAAATGATCTTGGCAGCTTTGCTTCCAGATTTGGACATTCATTCATTCATTTTTTTTTCTGTAAATATTTATGAACCATCTCTTAGGTCCCATACATGCTCATCTCTAGGCTGTGATAATATAATAGTAAACAAGATAGATGTTCATCCTGGGGACATTTTTTTTAAAGATTATGACAGATAATCTTCTTTCCAATTTTATCATTACCAGATATTTACCTTTCAACAAATTAGCTAATTTGGGCCTCAGTGTCTGTATATGAAAAGAAAAATTGCTGTGGATTAGGTTCTTTCTTTTAGCTTTAAAATTCTGTGATTGGATACTTCTTTCTCTTTTCCAGACTTCAGGGGAAAAGCAAAAACAAAAGAAATCTGAATGTTTGCTGCCTAATGTGCGAATGCCTACAGAGAGCAAAGTCTCTCTTTACCAAAATATATCTGAGAAGCCTGGAAAGCAGCTTGGCCCAGTTCAAAGTAGAAATCAGAGAGAAAAAGAATTCAATCCATATTAAAGAAAGAAAAAGCAATAACCTTGCTACAACTAACAAAGGAGGAATGGAGCCACTAGTCAGTCTGCCAACCATCTTTGTGTTGAAAAAAGGCATAGGTACAGAACTTCTGAGACTTTTCCAAAGCTGTGCCACCTTTGGGATTCCAGAAGGAAATGGTGTATTACAGGTTTTGTGAAGAGTACAGAGACATGAACATAAAAATATGTGAAAATACATTTTCAGATTTAGAAATTAGGGTGAAAAGATAAAGCATGTGCTTTTCTGCTTCCCTCCAGTCTTGGGCCTCTGCAGCAACGAAAGTCTGAGATCCTGCTCACTTTCCAGATAAGCATTTCTTATTCTACACCGTTTTCTCTTACATCAGTGCCTGCCCGCAGACTATATGGTTTCTGAGGCACAATTATCACTTGTTCCAAGACAAATTTCCTGTGTATTTTAAGGGTAAAATTTAATCTACAGGTGTTTCAAAATGTCCACTCTATTTTTCTTTATTCTTCAAGCCAGGAAAGTAAAAGGATTATGACAAATTCATTTTTATATGTATCCCTCAGCTCATGCTGGGAGGTGCTTCTTATCTTTTCACTGTGTAGGGACTCAGGCCAAGTACAAATGGGTAAATTTCCCATAACATCATAGAGGATTTATGGGAGCCAAACTGTATCTATCCTGAGTGGAATATAATAAACCCTGTGTCTTGTATCCACTACAAATAACTTAAGGGAGAATTTGGTACTATCAGATACACAGGTGTATTGTCCAGCAAAAACAGCCCCATATTCTTGGAAGCTAGATAGTATTTTGATTTGTTTTTACCTTTTTCCTTTCCTTTCCAGTCACTTAAACAGATAACCAGTTCAGGGGTTGGCCCTGAGGCAGAGCACCAGACAGAATCACTTTCTGGCTTGTGTTTCTAAAAGTCTAAGAGCACAGAAAAACCACAGGGCTTGCAAAGAAGGGAGCATAGGGGAGGGAGAGGGCTGTGGGAGAGGGGATGTTGGTTAGGGGCATGCGGCAACTGGGATCCAGCCTCAGCAAAGATTCCTCACCGCAAGGAAAGTGCAACAGCAGAACCCACCTCCACGAGAGCAGAGCAGAGAGGAATAGCCGTACAGCCCAGGTGTTCTGCTCATCTGTGGTCAGAGGTAAGTGAAAACAAGCTACACCTCCCTAAATAATTCTTTTTTTCCTAGCTCAAAGGAGGTGGGAAACTGTCATGTGCAAATAGGCAAGAGCGAGGAAACCTTGTGGGAGATCCACACTCCTCGGACAGGAGGCGGAATCAGGGGACGGAGCCAAGAGATCAGCAGGGAAGAGAGGAGCTTGTTGTGACTTAAGTTGAAAAGACTAGAAACTGCCCTAGTGGTTGTGCAAGGACAGAGATAATGAAAACTCTTCCTACCCAAGGACCGCATCTGTTTGCGTTTGGATGGATTCAAGGAGGAGACAGTCGCAGGGATTCAGGCGTGAGGAGAGGAGGGCCTGGGTCGTGGCGAGTGGAATGGGGTTTTACACACAGGATTAGCCGCCTGCACTGATGGTGGTTGGGATGTTGACAAAAGAGAAAATATGTGTTTTAAATATTTCAGCGATCAGAAGTCTGTTGCCTCGGGTAATCTTGGTCCCATGGAAGATAACAGGACATTTGTAGGAGATGGGGAGGGAGAGAGGGTGATAGGATGTGGATGCAAAGGGGCGTTTGTGATGGGGAAAAGAAGTCATAGTTCTACTAATTATCCTATAAACAAAATAGTTAGGCAAGTTATTTTTATAATCAGAATAATCAGTGTCTTAATAATCACTTTAACCTTACCTTACTGATGAAGAAACTGAGACCCAGGGAGAGAGTGGCTCTTCTGCCCAAGACCTTCCAGCTGACCACTGGAGAATGGGCACAAGAATCTGAGGTCCTGATTCTTTCCTTTTGGGCCCTTGCACATGGCAGCACTACAGCTCTTGGCCCCACACCTTGGCCCATGCTGCCTTTCCTCACCCTCTTTATCCATAAAGCTCTTTCCTCCACAGTACCGAGCTTTGCATTATACTTCTTTACTGCATCAAAGAAAGGCCAGCCCTAAGAACCTGCAATATTTAGGCCTTTTTCTAAAGTATGTCTGCTTTCACTGCTTCACTATTTCAGAAATATTCTTTGAGCATGGATTCTGGGCCAGGCAATGCTTTGGTACAGCAGCAAACAATAGAGTCCCAACTTGGAAGGAGCATACATCCTAGGAGGAAGAGGCAGACAGGAAACAATAAAGAAAATATGTCAGGTGGTGGTAAGTGCTGTGACGAATAGCAGAAGGTAAACAGATAAGGAGTAACTAGATAGGTGATCTGGGAAAGCCATTCTAGTAAGGTGACATATCAAAGAAACATAAATGGAGGGAGAGAGAGCCTTGTACAGATATCTGGAAAAAGAATGTAGGAACAAAAAGAGAGCAAGTGCAAAATTCCTGGGGTGGGGCATGTGTGTGGTGTGTTTGCAGAGGAGGAGGCCAGCAGGACTGCAGCAGGTTGAGTAAGGGGAGAGCAGAAATGAGGACAGAGGGTTGGCGTGGACACAGACCACGACACAGTCTTGTAGGCCACAGCCTTTGTCTTCTGTTATGAGTGCAAAGAGCCATTGGATGGTTTAGAGGAATGACATAACCTGTTTTGCATTTTTAAATAATCACTTTCATTGCTGTATGGGGAAGAGATTGTAAGGGTGCATGGTGAAACAGGAAGACCTATAAGGAAGCTTTTGCAAGAGTCTGTGAGAAATGATTAGGGCTTGGTCTAGGGTAATGGGTGGGACAAGTAGTCAGGACTGGGGCGTAGTTTGAAGGGAGAGTCAACAGAATTTGCTGATGAATTAGATGGAAACAGAGGAATCATGATGGACTTTAGCCTAATAACCTGGTGCTCATTAATGAGGAAGACTTGAAAGGCACAGGTTTAGTGTGAAGCAGGGAGAGGGGATAAATCATGAGTCGTGTTTTGGATATTTTAAATGTGAGATGCGCTTGAGAAAGGGAAAAGCAGCCCCTGACACCTGGGAGCTGGCCTGGTACCACCCAGACAGGTCCAGGTGTGCTCTTTGGCTGGAGGGCTTTGACCTCCAAGTGGAAATGTTTAGAACAGAACGTTCTAGATCAGGGGGAAGGGCAATGCTAGAGATGTAAATTTGGTATTTATCCCTGGAGAGCACTGAAGCAGTGGACTGTACGAAATCCCCTGGCAGGGATGGAAAAAAGAAGAGGTGGAAGGACTAATTCTGGGGTGCACTGTGTCTCGAGGTTACGGGCAAGATGGGAAAGATCCCCCAGAGGAGGTGAAGAAAGAGTGGTGACTGAAGCAGGAGGGAAACAGGAACGGTAGAACCCAAGAGAAGCCAAGCAAAGAAATGGACTTCAAGGTGGAGTAAGGAACTATGTCCAGGGTGAGAGTTGAAGCGCTGTAAGGGTGGGGCAGGGACAGTTTGTATGGAATGTGGGGGTCATTACTGACACTGGGAGCTCGGAGCTGGTGGAGTGACTGGGATGAACCCCAGTTTAGAGCAGCTTCAAATAAGAGGAAGGGGAAACAGTGGGTACAAATAACGTCTCTGAAGAATTTTGTTGCAAAGGGAGGTGGAGAAATGGAACAGTATCTAGAGAAAATATGGGGATGGTAGGTTTGAGGTAAAAGGAGGACTTTTTTTTTTCATTGTGAATATAACACGTTTGTGTGCTAACGGGAGTGACTCAACGAGAGTCTCGTGTTGGTGTGCTAATGAGTGATTAACGAGGCAGGAGGAAAGGCAACCTTGCATGAGTCAGAGAAATGAGATTCAGGCACAAGTTCATCCACCACAGAGCGGAGAACAGAGGCTGAGTTACAGCCGCGGTGGCTGAGAGATGGCTGAGCACGTGAGTGTTTATTTCCAACCCTTTCACAGCTTCTGGGAGTGCTTCTGTGGGAAATAAAAAAGGTCATCAGCTAAATGAGAACAGGAAAGTGAGTACTGAAAGTTTGAGAAGGTAGAAAAGGTCGTTAAATACACTCTGGGAGATGAAAAAGTCTTCTAGTGACCTTCCTCCTCTCCATACCCCCCATCTGAACAAAAAGGAACCTCAGAATGGACGTAGATGACAATATTATAAGCAGTCTTTAAAATAAAATTCCATGTGCATATATATATGTGTAATTTTAATAGTTTCAATTATATGATGCGTATATTCATCCATAATATAAAATTAGTTTTATTAAATATGATGCTCATTCATTTGGAAAAAATGACCTCAGGAGTAAAACAGCCCTCAACATTTTTTAAAAACTAATTACATTTTTGGAGATGCATGATTTCTTTATGCATTGCTCTTTTAGATTTTTATAATCACTTTATACTTTACACTTTTTACTTTTACCCAGAGACCTTTGAACGTTGCATCATCCAGAACAATGGTAGTTAAACATGAGTGTGCATCAGGATTATGGGAGGGCTTGTCAAAACACAGATTGCTGGGCTGCACTCCCAGAAATCCCAATTTAGTATGTCTGGGGGTGAGCCTGAGAATGTATGAACTGCTGTAGAATGTATGTAGAGTCACAGGGTCTTGTTGGTCTTCTTGTATGCAAAGAGCAAAAGGGATCTGGGGAAAGAGATTAAGAAGGCGGATGGGTCTAAACGGAAGAAGAAAGAAAACATATTTGTTAATCCCTGGATGGAGACCTACTGAAATGCTGAAAAGCCTTCCGTCTTCATTTCTTGCTTTATTTTCCAGCTACTGTGCATTTTCTATCATTTCTGGAAGGAGAAATCTCTAATTCGAGTAGACCCTAGCACCAACATAGGATTTTATTCCAGAAAAATAGTAAACTCTCCTTGATAAGAAGAGTCTTTTCCCTCACTATTTCCAAAATAGTTTCTAGCATTTGTGACTGCACAGACTAAAGTAGAAAATGCTGTACTGACAGAGAAGTGAGCCATTGTAATAGCAGCTCACACCAGCTGCCGCCTTGTATATGACCCCAATTCTAGTTTTCTTACAGGGATACACGCTGTGGCCTTAAATTCCCTCACCACCTCCTCTTCTCTCCTTGCTCTTGCTTGCCAGCTGAGACCTAAGAGGCCTCTCAGGACTATCCAAGCCCATTTGTCAGGAATCCATGCCGTAAACATGCCACTGATCCCAGCCCATTAGAAGAGCTTCTATCAAAAGGCCATCAGCACTATGGCTTCCCCAGGCTTCTTATTTAATTTCAGTTCCCTCTGCATCTTTATGTTTTGTTTAGAGTCAGGTATACAGTTCTCACATAATAAATGTTCACTAATAACCTGACCAGTTTCTGCAGTAACACAAATGGAGATGTTCCATAATTTCAACACAGAAAGCAGGAACTGTACAAGGTAAGCTATTTCATAAGCAATACCCAGTACCTGTAATGACTTCAAATCACAAGGTAGCTTATTTTATAAATGTCTCACATGACAAAAATTCTAAAAGATAATATACTGTTCATTGAATTTATAAAAACAAAAAGAAAAATTAAAATACCTGTAATGCCATCATAAATAGACTCAGTTGTGATTTTTCCAACTAACCTTTCTAATACAGGCACACACATGTATGCATGCATGCACTGGTGTACATGTGCACAGGTACCCCCATTCATGATAAAACTAGACATCCTTTTCTGTGACCTTTTTATTTTGTTTTTTACATAATTTATTGTGAACAGTTTTTCACCTTTTAAATAAAACAGCTTCATTTTAAATGCTTCCATCTGGGCACAACATATTTATTTATTACTTAACTTATCTCTCAATTGCTGGACATTTCCCCTGGATATCTTTTATAATAATGCCACACTTAACCATGTTATGCTTAAATTGTTAAGTCCATCTTTAGTAATTGCTTTAAGATCAGTTCCTAAAACTGTCATCTTAAAGGTATTGATGCACATTACCAAATGGCCTTCCAGAAATCTTATACAAATTTTATTTTCTACAGCAATAAGATTGCCCATTTCTCTAAAACTTTTGTTAACTATAGTTACAATTTTACAAACACTTTTGTTTTAACTTCCATTTCCTTCTTAGCTAAGTGACACTAATTTTTTTCACTGAATATTTATTTTTTATCTTTGTCTTATTTTGAAAACATACTTTTTATATATTGATAACATTTGTTCATTTTCATTTTATATGTTGCAATGTTTTCCTAGTTTTCTCTTGGATTTCAATTCTCCTGATGGATTTTTTTTACCTTGAAATGCTTTAGATGCCTAGATCTTTCATTCATCAGATCTATTGATGTTTTCCTTTATGGTTTCTGTTTGTGACATCATGCCAAAGCAATATTTATAACAGGGCTTTCCCAAAGTAAAATTAAAAAGATATTTTTGGTCATTTTAAGTACATTTCTGTCACACTTTGCCTTTCACTGATTAAATGTTGCTAGCTCCAGAGTTTCCAAGAGAGTTCCCTCTCAATTCTGGATTGTTTATTGAGATGACCCAGTCCTTTCATTGAGGAGAATTGGAAAGTGGCACATCTCTGGATGAAGATACACATATTAGCTCCAACCATGAGGAGAACTTAGAAAATAGGTCTTTAAATAGAAGGCATAAAATAGAGGTTAACAGTTCCAGTTTTGAAGCCAGACACACCCAGGTTCAAAGATGATTCTGCTGCTTACTAGCTGACATTGGGTAAATTTACTGTGAGAAAATATAATACCTATCTCACAGGATTGTTGATAGGATTAATTAAGATAATTCATGTAAAACACCTGGCATGTTTGATACGTAGTAATAGGAAAGTAAGTTTTTTCAGAAGTTATTTCCAAATGTCAAGTGTCTTAAGTGTACAGATTAGTTAACTTTTGTGGTGCCATAACACAGAATGTTGAACACTGAACAAAGGGATAGTCATTCTTAGTACTTGAATATGAACTCTGAAAGCAGAAATTTTGCATGGCATTATTATCCCATCCCATCTTAGAGGAACTGACACATATAAATAGTTGTCAAAGGAATGAATAAATTTAAGTTATAAATTTAACTACATAAAATATTCATTTATATTTTTCTTCATGAATCATGAAGGGAATATTTTGGCTAAATATGTATCATCTTATTATAAGGAAAGCCATAAACATTTGAATGGAATAATTGAATTTATTATTTTGGTGAAGGGTTGCAAGATGCTAGAGCCTTGAATAAAGAGAGAGCTTACAATTTACTCAGCTACAGTTGGGGATTGCAAAACAGTAAATTAGAGCACAATTTGGGGACCATTGTATGGTAGATAGTATATATTAGGAATAAATTGATTGCAATATGAAGTAATAGTTTCTTTGGTGGCAAAATGTGCAACATTAAGGATACCATGATTTTATCCTCATGAACAACAGAATCTTAAGGGTTTCATCCATCTTCAGGTTGGATTAATTCCCTACCTATCATCTGCCTATATGGCTTTCTAAAATCTCTCAACTTGAAATTGCTTTGTATCATGACCTTTATATTACATAGAAACATAAGTCAATAGATTTTTCTTCCTTCAAATAAGTGTCCAAGGTGATAAATATGGTCAAAATATTACTTAAAAGAATAGATCACAGTAAATGAACTTGGATGTGGGAAATTAGTAAGTAAAGAGCAAATATGAAGTGATAGAAGAGGAGTCCAAAAAGGCCTATCTTGCTGAACAACAAAATAGAAAGTTATGATAGGGCAAATATTAATTAATTGATTATTAACCTTCATCAAGACCAGACTGTGGTTAAGGGACTAAGTCTGTCCTGACAAAATGTAAAGATGACCAAGAAGATGTTTCTATACCCAAAGAACTTACAAGCCAGTAGAATATAAAACATTTTATAAATTGTGAAGTATTTTATTATAAAATTTATTGACTGATCCTTACAACTTCTGGCCATTTGAATAGGGCAGATATTTTAGGCACATAATGCAGAAAAGTAAGAAAGTAAGATTTGGAGGCTCAGAGAGGATTTTCTTAAATCATGTAACTTAGTTTCAAGTTCCAAACCTAGAACTCTAATTTTTTTTTTTTAATAATTATTTTTTATTGAAGGGTAGTTGACGCACAGTATTACATTACATTAGTTTCAAGTGTACAACACAGTGGTAGAACATTTATATACATAATTCTAGGTTCCAGCTATCACCCTACCAAGCTGTTACAATATCTTGACTATATTCCTTATGCTATACATTACATCCCGGTTACTTATTTATTTTACCATTGGAAGTCTGTCCTTTTTTCTTTTTTTTTTTTTTTTTGTGAGGGCATCTCTCATATTTATTGATCAAATGGTTGTTAACAACAATAAAATTCTGTATAGGGAGTCAATGCTCAATGCACAATCATTAATCCACCCCAAGCCTAATTTTCGTCAGTCTCCAATCTTCTGAGGCATAACAAACAAGTTCTTACATGTAGAACAAATTCTTACATAATGAATAAATTACATAGTGAACAGTACAAGGGCAGTCATCACAGAAACTTTCGGTTTTGCTCATGCATTATGAACTCTAAACAGTCAGTTCAAATATGAATACTCATTTGGTTTTTATACTTGATTTATATGTGGATACCACATTTCTCTCTTTATTATTATGATTTTTAATAAAATGCTGAAGTGGTAGGTAGATACAAGATAAAGGTAGAAAACATAGTTTAGTGTTGTAAGAGAGCAAATGTAGATGATCAGGTGTGTGCCTGTAGACTATGTGTTAATCCAAGCTAGACGAGGGCAATAAAACATCCACGTATGCAGAAGATTTCTCTCAGAACAGGGGGGGTGAGGTTCTAAGCCTCACCTCTGTTGATCCCCAATTTCTCACCTGATGGCCCCCCTGCGACTGTGCCTGTCTTAGGTTGTTCCTCCCTTGAGGAATCTTACCTGTCTGTGGCTAACCAGTCATCTTCCGGGGCCATACAGGGATATGTGAAGTTGGTAAGTGAGAGGGAAGCCTTATTGTTTGAAAAGGTGAGCTTTTTACTTCTTTGCATATTTATGCCCTGTGGCTTCTATGCCCAGCATTTGTCTTGAGGTGTCTTTACCACTTGGAAGAATTATGATACTCAGTAAATTTGATATGAGGCACGAATTCTATTTAAGGGTTGTAATTAGGAAGGAAGAAGAAAAGCTATAGAAGTAGTAGGCGGAAGAAAACATGGGAAGATTGATTATTTCTTTGACATATCTTCTTGTAGAGTACTTCAGCATGTATAGGTTTTAAGCTACTACTTAAATTGCGCACACACATTAACATTATTGGAGTATAGTTACATAACCAAAGCATATCTGTAATTACCAGCCATCTCCAGTGAAACCAAGAAAACCAGTTAGGCCCCTTAGGCATTTGTGAAAACTTATCTATGATATGGTGGATATTGTCCAACTGAACTTGAACAGTCTGAGAGAAATCAGATAAGTTAAAACAACCCATTCCTGGGGACTGTTCACATGCCATATGTTCTTTTAACAGTAAATAGTCTGTAGTTGTAAGACTTTGGAGCGCTACAATTTGCACTTCTCCAAATTCTTGGTTGAGTTCCAACAGTATAGATCCAGTCAAATTTGTTGTTTTACTGTATGCACAGGCCAGCTTAGATAGCTCCTTCCTCATTCCCATGGCAAGTCCAGGAACTGGTGGGATGAGGGCATCTACAGCTGTAGCAGTGCGTGGATCTTTGTTGGGGTTTTTTGATGATCATCTTCTGGCATGAGTCTTCCAGACAGTGCAGATGTTGGAAATTCTTTTTCATATCGTATCTTAGTTGATTTTCGGGGTAACCCAATTAGGCTTTGATCCTCTGTATAAACACAAACAGACCCTTTGCCTACACTTTTATATGCCCTTTATACCCTTGCGTAGAACTCATTGGAGGTTACCACACAGGAACTGCCCTTTTTTTTTTTTTTTTTTGCTTTGTTTTTGGTATCACTAATCTACACTTACATGATGAATATTATGTTTACTAGGCTCTCCCCTATACCAGGTCTCCCCTATAAACCCCTTTACAGTCACTGTCCATCAGCATAGCAAAATGTTGTAGAATCACTACTTGCCTTCTCTGTGTTGTACAGCCCTCCCTTTTCTCCTACCCCCCCATGCATGTTAATCTTAATACCCCCCTACTTCTCCCCCTCTTATCCCTCCCTACCCACCCATCCTCCCCAGTCCCTTTCCCTTTGGTACCTGTTAGTCCATTCTTGAGTTCTGTGATTCTGCTGCTGTTTTGTTCCTTCAGTTTTTCCTTTGTTCTTATATTCCACAGATAAGTGAAATCATTTGGTATTTCTCTTTCTCCACTTGGCTTGTTTCACTGAGCATAATACCCTCCAGCTCCATCCATGTTGCTGCAAATGATTGGATTTGCCCTTTTCTTATGGCTGAGTAGTATTCCATTGTGTATATGTACCACATCTTCTTTATCCATTCATCTATTGATGGACATTTAGGTTGCTTCCAATTCTTGGCTATTGTAAATAGTGCTGCAATAAACATAGGGGTGCATCTGTCTTTCTCAAACTTGATTGCTGCGTTCTTAGGGTAAATTCCTAGGAGTGGAATTCCTGGGTCAAATGGTAAGTCTGTTTTGAGCAGAACTCTAATTTTTAACCCAATGCTTATTCAACTACACTTTGCTTATCTCTTAGGGTTGTAGGTATTTTGGTTGAAAACAAATTAGTGTGGGTGACAATTGAATTAAAAATTCCACTATCACAGGCTTTTATTTTAGTGAGATAATAGTAATATGGGGGCAAGGTGGGGCAACTTTTTCTGTATCTTTTAACACTTCTGTTCATGTTTCAGAATGAGAACTGCATTAGCTTTTCTAAATCACTGTGATTGGATGGTTTACTTCTACTGTCTTTTTCAATAGCTCCTGTAATTGCAGAGGTATCCTTGAGAAATAATAATGTTTCTGTTAGACAATCAGCTTCAGCAGAAGAGAGTGCTTGGTTGTCTTACATGTGTTGTTCTCTAGACACAGTAAGGATCAAATCAACAGGACCTGAGTACCAGTACTTAAGCCATGAGACATACAACATGCCCGCTGGCTGGAGAGGCTTTTGGGAGGATGGAGCTGGAGGAAAACATATAATCCAATAGGGAGAGCAATTTGGGTATCCAAAGGAAAATGTTTCATATGGATCAGAAAGGACCCCTGGAGAAAAATAAAGCTTGCAAAACCCTCTTGTCTCCAAGTATATCTGTAATGGGCTATAAGTAAGACTGTTTTCTGTGGGATGGATTAAGGGAATCTGCTTGCCTTTTCATTTGTAGCAAGTGTAATGTCAAGGTTAGTTTACCAAAATTTAGTTAAAATACATTTATTTATGGACTTTCAGGTAATTTTTAAGATTTTTCTACTAAAACATTAAGAAAATTAGTTAGAAATTGTAGAAGGTATCATTTGAAATCTCTAACTCATGTTTATCTCTTTTTCAAAGAAAGCTTCTCTGTCATTGTGGGGTGGGTGAAAATCCCTACTAAATCAAGAAAAAGATAACGATGCCCTCTATTATCATCATCATGCAACCATGTTTTTGGATGAGTCCCTGTTCCTCTGGCTACAGTTAATTAGGCACAAGTATACACATGGCCCAGTGTGGACCAGGAAATCTTAGTTATTTGCCTTTCCAAGGAATTTGGAATTGTGATTCACTGATTATTGCTTTTGCTCAGGATATGAATAAAATGAGTGCTTTGAAACTGGGGGCCTTTGAGCAATCACCTTCTACACACCAAAGTGCAGAAAAAGAGAAAAGTTCAAAATGGCACAGAAAATGACAAATGGGCCAGCCTCCTGCCATTCTGGGTTTCAGAGTTATATTACTACCTCAACACTAGTAGAGGCATGGGTAGAAACATTACAGCATGTTAAATATGATTAGACAGAACATGAGCCGTAAAAGGAGTCTGAAAAGAGACAAAGAGATGGTTGGCCATAGGAGAACCACAATTAACAGTAAAACATCTTTTGAACATAAAACCTGGTCTCCAGCTATTCTGAGTCTACCAAGTCCCTTGCCATCCCTAGTCTCACTCCTCATTAGTGACCCCTACTTCTGATATAATCTTCTAGAAATTTCCTATATAAATACAAACATTTTTATTCACTTACTAACTACTTTAAAAATGCCTACTATGTGCTAAAATATATGAGTTAGAAAAAACCCATTTCTCAAATAATTGACATCTGCATGAGAGGAGAGAGAAACCATAGAAAATAATCAAGAAAAGCATGAGATAGTGGTAAACACTATGCAAAGAATCAAAATAGGATAATGTGAGATTGATGGGGTAGCTGCTTTTCACCGGGTGGCCTGGGGCATTTGCTTTGAGAAGTTCACTTTTTAGTTGAGCTCTGGTTCAGCTGGTGGAGCTGGCAGGCATGTGGTAGAAGAGAATATTCCTGGTGGGAGAGGCCTTGGCTTTACTGCAGTGGTTCCATGTGTGTACCCGAGAGTTCCAAGACATTTCAGGAAGTCCATAAGGTCAAAATGTTATCATAATAATCCCAAGATATTATTTAACTTTTTCACTATGTTGACAATGGCATTCATGTTGCAAAAGCAAAGGCAGGCAAACTGTGAAGACACCAAGGGTCAAGTCAGTGGTGACCAACTGTACTAGTAGTCTGTTTTATTTTTAACATTAAGTACACACAGTTTTAAAAATGCTAATTCTACTTCATCTCTTTGTTGAAGCAGGACAATAACTAATTTTATTGTATCTCACTCCTAGAGTAAATATTTTTTTATATTCTGTGTGATGTAGCGGGAAATACACACAAATCATTTCTGCTGCATACTGAAGTGGGATAATTGTCTTGAAGCAAAGCCTGTAATTTACCTTGTAATTCAAAAAGATATATTCTTATAGATCAACTGCAGCTACTAAGTAAAGCAGTAATGATAAAATTAGAAAAAATTGGTATTTTACCTCTATAGATAAACTAATGGATCTAGGCTTTGATCATTATTAGCTTCTAACCCACAAAAAAAGAAATACAACCAGACATTATATGCATCTTGAAGGAAGAACACACTACAACTGAGAAGAAGGTTTTGTCAAAATGAAATAAAATAAACCTTAATTTCATCAAGCCTCTAAATCAACCAACCAACAGGGACCATAGAGGATAGAGGAACATGTTAAATGGTACAATGGAGATGCAAACAGCAAAACAGAGGTCACAGGAAATTCTATAGGACAAATAAAATAATTTCTTCAAAAAAATTGCAGAATTAAGAAAATAAAAAAATAAAGAAAGGTGGGGGATGGACCTAAATTAAAAAAGACAAGAAATATTAACTGATCACAATGTATGGGTCTTCCTGGTATTGATTTTAAAAATCTCTATGACATTTTTAAGACAATTGAAATATGATTATTTACTGGATAATTGATAATATTAAGAAATTATTTAATTGATAAATATTGTTAGTATTATGTTTAGATCATTTAGAAATACCCTATCTTTTATAGATATATACAAAAATTTTTATGGATTGAATAGATTGAATAGGAGAAATAAATAAATTGAACCAAAACTAGCATCAGGCTTAATGGTGAAAATCCCTACTAAATCAAGAAAAAGATAAAGATGCCCTCTATTATCATCATCATTAACTATTGCTTGGAAGTGCTAGATAATTCACTTGGGCAAGAGAAGTAAATAAGGAGTACAATAATTACAACAGTGAAAGCACCATTATCATAAACTACAAAAAATATTTATAGAGCATGAACTGCAAACCCTTTAGAAACAATTAAAAATCAGTAAGGATACTGGTCATAATACTATATAAAAAATATTAACTTTCCCTCATAGAAATATTAAAAGCTATGATATTTAACAATAGGCAAGATACTCAAAATGGCAACAAAATGCAAAATGTTCAAGCATATATGCAACGAAAATATGAAAGACTATATTAAATTTTTGAAACCTTTATGAAACATATGAAAAGAACATAGAAGCAATTGATATGATAAGGATATCCACTCTCTAATCTATATATTCTGTGCATTCCCAAGCAAAAGCCAATATGATTTGGGGTGGAGAATACATTAAAAAAAGAGGCTTAATTTCTTTTTACAAATCCACAGGCACATATAACTAGGAAAAATGTTGATTTTTTGAGTCCTCCTTTGTCACTCTTCTACTTTTTGAGAAGGAAGGAAAGTAGAAGAGTCCCTAGACGTCCATCTGCAGTGGGCCTGCTAATGGGGGCTCGGGCTCTGGCGGCCCCACTGGACCCCGCTGAGCAGGAGAGACCAATGTCAGCAGCTGTGAGCTCTCACACAACATCTCACTTAAAATGTCATGTGTGCTACTTGGTTTAAATTGTCACCCCTCCAGCAACCACAAACAATGCAGACACAGCAGATGTGTTTTCTATTTAGAATTAAACAGTTTATCTCAACCACTGTCATTGTTATAGGGAAAAAATAAATAAATATCCATCTTAATGTAAACTTCAAAAGGTACTTTCTGGCAACAGGAGATATTTTCAAATCCAAAGTCCTCTGAGAAAACTAGGATTTGACCACAAATTTTTTTCAAATTGGGATGCTGGCAGCTCCAAGAGTAGTAAAACACAGCCTGGTCAAAAGATTTTTGGCCAGATATTACATACAATAACTCATGTCATTGATGCTTAATGGTCCAACGCATAAAGTAAACATCATAAATGTCTTTTGTTATTAAATGTTCCATTCAAACATTTTGTTTAACTCTTGTGTAATGGATAGAAAATAAGAAAGCTGTAGTAGAATTGGCCCTCATGACAAGCTTTGAATCACCTTTCAGACATATTTGTTAAAATGTATGCCATCCTCAAAGTTACAGAAAGAAAGTAGCTTTTATATTCTTTGGTGTATACATTCTATCTTTGGAAGAGGGCTACTTGGAAGCTTGACTTTGTTCAAACTACCACCCATGTATGTGAAAGACTGTAACTTGGTTCTTTCTAAAGCTGGGAAGTCAGACTTCCTCTGTTATAATTAAAGTAGAAATATGGGTGTTTTCTTAATGTGAGGTTACAAAGACAGGGAAAATGCTACTTTTCAAAGATCTTTTTGCAAGAATAACAATCGCTGTAGGAAATGGAATACTAAAGTTTGTTTGTTAAAAAAATGGCCTATCAAGAACTTGGTCATCTAGTGCAGCCTACCTCAGTTTATAGTTTATCTATAGATAAACTAGTATATCTATAGACACATAGATAAATCTAGGCTTTGATCTTGACATAACTTAACATAAAGGCATTTGTGTTTCTATAATATGAAGATTCTGCTTAGTCATTAAAACATGATTCATTTTATCCTGGATCCAATCTTTGCTTCTCTCTTATATTGCTTTTTAATCCGTAGCTAAAACATCAGTGAAAAGCACTACAGTAACATTACGGTTGTATTTTCTGTGGAGCTTCTTTTCTTCCAGTTTAAGTAAAGACAGTTGCTCAACTACCCTACTTGGATTATATAGTCTCATAAACCTAAAATGCCAAAAGAGTTATCAGGATGCTTTCTGGTTCTATTATGGAGAAGAACATCCAAACAACACAAACCAAATGTCCATCCATTTATATTTTGTAATTTTTATGTGACAAAATTCTAAAATCACATTGGGTATGATGCATCCCATCTCAGTTTGTTCTCCTAACTGTAGTCTTGCATCCCATGCAGGAAGTACACCCCATGTACTTTTTGGGAAGAAGGATACCTGCATTGCTCTAAGTAATAACATTTCTAAATGAAACTCCTGCAAGTTTTTGTTTTCACAGTATATCTGATTCACTAGTGTATTAATTTATTCACTCAATGTTTTATCTGACGATTATTTATTAAACATCTACTATGCTATACCTGAGGAAATCCTGTCCCTTCCTTGATTAAATTGTTAGTTAGACTCCAACTGGTCTGCCATATTTCTATTCCATATAGAATCTATAGCCATAGATTTTGCAAATGAATGATGTAAAAAGTAGCACGGCTGCCCAGTTTTATAATAAGAGCAGTAACAGGAAAGGAGCAACATAAAAAACCAAGATGCTATTTCTCTTCTGAGTTTAGGAAAAATTAACATTCCTAAGGACTATTCCAAAGTACTTGTATTTTCCACTGGCTCCAAGATCCAATACCTGAACAAGTAATTATAGATATTTTTGAAAATTACTCCACAAACAGCACAGGTAATGATGCAAATCAGTAATAAGCAGGAATCACAAAAAAGCAAGTCAAGTGAATTTTTTGGTTTTTGAGTGCATATAAATTATACTGGATCTATTAAGAGTACAATAGTATTATGTCTAAAAAAATGAACACACCTTAATAAAAAAATACATTAGTGCTAAAAAATGCTACACAGAATCTAAGCCTTCAATGAGTCACAATCTTTTTGCTGGTGGAGGGTGCTACCTCCAAACTGGTGGCTGCTGACTGATCAGGGTGTGGCTGTAGAAGGTCTGGGTAGTTGTGGCAGATCTTAAAATAAGACAACAATATTTGCCAAAGTTACAACAGTAACATCAAAAATCACTGATTCCACAGAAATGAGAATGAAAAAATCACGACAGACTCCACAGAAATACAAAGAATTATTAAAGACTACTATGAAAACCTATATGCCAACAAGCTGGAAAACCTAGAAGAAATGGACAACTTTCTAGAAAAATACAACCTTCCAAGACTGACCAAGGAAGAAACACAAAAGTTAAACAAACCAATTACGGGCAAAGAAATTGAAACGGTAATCAAAAAACTACCCAAGAACAAAACCCCAGGCCAGATGGATTTACCTCGGAATTTTATCAGACACACAGAGAAAACATAATACCCATTCTTTTTAAAGTTTTCCAAAAAATAGAAGAGGAAGGAATAAGCCCAAACTCATTCTATGAAGCCAACATCACCCTAATACCAAAACCAGGCAAAGACCCCACCAAAAAAGAAAACTACAGACCAATATCCCTGATGAATGTAGATGCAAAAATACTCAATAAAATATTAGCAAACCGAATTCAAAAATATATCAAAAGGATAATACACCACGACCAAGTGGGATTCATCCCAGGTATGCAAGGATGGTACAACATTCGAAAATCCATCAACATCATCCACCACATCAACAAAAAGAAAGACAAAAACCACATGATCATCTCCATAGATGCTGAAAAAGCATTTGAGAAAATTCAACATCCATTCATGATAAAAACTCTCAGGAAAATGGGTCTAGAGGGCAAGTAACTCAACATAATAAAGGCCATATATGATAAACCCACAGCCAACATTGCACTGAACAGTGAGAAGCTGAAAGCTTTTACTCTGAGACTGGGAACAAGACAGGGATGCCCACTCGCCCCACTGTTATTCAACGTGGTACTGGAGGTCCTAGCCATGGCAATCAGACAAAACAAAGAAATACAAGGAATCCAGATTGGTAAAGAAGAAGTTAAGCTGTCACTATTTGCAGATGACATGATATTGTACATAAAAAACCCCAAAGATTCCACTCTAAAACTACTAGAACTGTTATCGGAATACAGCAAAGTTGTAGGATACAAAATTAACACAAAGAAATCTGTGGCTTTCCTATATACTAACAATGAACCAATAGAAAGAGAAATCAGGAAAACAACTCCATTCACAATTGCATCAAAAAGAATAAAATACCTAGGAATAAACCTAACCAAAGAAGTGAAAGACATATACCCTGAAAACTACAAATCACTCTTAAGAGAAATTAAAGGGGACACTAACAAATGGAAATTCATCCCATGCTGGTGGCTAGGAAGAATTAATATCGTCAAAATGGCCATCCTAACCAAAGCAATATACAGATTTGATGCAATCCCTATCAAATTACCAGCAACTTTCTTCAATGAACTGGAACAAATAATTCAAACATTCATTTGGAAACACCAAAGACCCCGAATAGCCAAAGCAATCCTGAGAAAGAAGAATAAAGTAGGGGAGATCTCACTCCCCAACTTCAAGCTCTACTACAAAGCCATAGTAATCAAGACAATTTGGTACTGGCACAAGAACAGAGCCACAGACCAGTGGAACAGATTAGAGACTCCAGACATTAACCCAAATATATATGGTCAATTAATATTTGATAAAGGAGCCATGGACATACAGTGGGGAAATGACAGTCTCTTCAACAGACGGTGCTGGCAAAACTGGACAGCTACATGTAGGAGAATGAAACTGGACCACTGTCTAACCCCATACACAAAAGTAAATTCAAAATGGATCAAAGACTTGAATGTAAGTCCTGAAACCATAAAACTCTTAGAAAAAAACATAGGCAAAAACCTCTTAGACATAAACATGAGTGACCTCTTCTTGAACATATCTCCCCGGGCAAGGAAAACAAAAACAAAAATGAACAAGTGGGACTATATTAAGCTGAAAAGCTTCTGTACAGCAAAAGACACCATCAATAGAACAAAAAGATACCTTACAGTATGGGAGAATATATTTGTAAATGACAGATCCGATAAAGGTTTGACATCCAAAACATATAAAGAGCTCACCCACCTCAACAAACAAAAAACAAATAATCCAATTAAAAAATGGGCAGAGGAACTGAACAGATAGTTCTCCAAAAAAGAAATACAGATGGCCAACAGACACATGAAAAGATGCTCCACATCGCTAATTATCAGAGAAATGCAAATTAAAACCACAATGAGGTATCACCTCACACCAGTAAGGATGGCTACCATCCAAAAGACAAACAACAACAAATGTTGGCAAGGTTGTAGAAAAAGGGGAACCCTCCTACACTGCTGATGGGAATGTAAATTAGTTCAACTACTGTGGAAAACAGTATGGAGGTTCCTCAAAAAGCTCAAAATAGACTTACCATTTGACCCAGGAATTCTACTCCTAGGAATTGACCCTAAGAATGCAGCACTCCAGTTTGAAAAAGACAGATGCACCCCTATGTTTATCACAGCACTATTTACAATAGCCAAGAATTGGCAGCAACCTAAGTGTCCATCAGTAGATGAATGGATAAAGAAGATGTGGTACATATACACAATGGAATATTATTCAGCCATAAGAATAAAACAAATCCTACCATTTGCAACAACATGGATGGAGCTAGAGGGTATTATGCTCAGTGAAATAAGCCAAGTGGAGAAAGAGAAATACCAAATGATTTCACTCATTTGTGGTGTACAAGAACAAAGAAAAAACTGAAGGAACAAAACAGCAGCAGAAGCACAGAACCCAAGAATGGACTAACAGTTACCAAAGGGAAAGGGACTGGGGAGGGTGGGTGGGTAGGGAGGGATAAGGGGGGGAGAAGAAAGGGGGTATTATGATTAGCATGCATAATGGGGGGGTGGGAGAAAGGGGAGGGCTGTACAACACAGAGAAGACAAGTAGTGATATTACAACATTTTGCTATGCTGATGGACAGTGACTGTAAAGGGGTTTGTGGGGGGGACCTGGTATAGGGGAGAGCCTAGTAAACATAATATTCTTCATGTAATTGTAGATTAATGATAACAAAAAAAAAAGAAAGAAAGAAAAGGGGGATTACTCCCTGATAGGGTAAAACTAACTGCAAATCAACGATTAATGCATGCTTTAAATATCCTTAATTTTGATCATTTAAAGGGTGTCAGATGATCAGCTATGGAAGTACATTTTTCTGATAATATTCCTTTCTCTTAAAAAAAAAATGCAGTTCCTGTGTGGTGATCTCCAATAAGTTCTTCACAATTGTATAAAGGGCATATCAAAGTGTGGGCAAAGAGGTTTTTTTGTGTTTATACAGAGGATCAAAGCCTAGTTTGGCTACCCAGAAAACAAATTAAGATACGATATGAAGAAGAACTTCCAACATCAACGTCCTCTGGAAGAGTCATTCCAGAAGATGACCATCGAAAAACTTCAACAAAGATCCTGGCACTGTTGTAGTTGTAGCTGTATTCATCCCATCGGTTCCTGGACTTGCCATTGGAATGAAGAAGGAGATATCTAAGCTGGCCTGTGCATACAGTAAAACGACAAATTTGACTGGATCTATACTGTTGCAACTCAACCAAGAATTAGGAGAAGTGCAAGTTGCAGTGCTCCAAAGTCTTGCGACTATAGACTATCTACTGTTAAAAGAACATATGGGATGTGAACAGTTCCCAGGAATGTGTTGTTTTAATTTGTCTGATTTTTCTCAAACTATTCAAATTCAGTTAGACAATATCCATCATATCATTGATAAGTTTTCACAAATGCCTAGGGTGCCTAACTGGTTTTCTTGGTTTCACTGGATATGGCTGGTAATTGTAGGTCTGCTTTGGTTATGTAGCTGTATTCCTATTATGTTAATGTGTGTATGCAATTTAATTAGTAGTTTAAAACCTGTACATGCTATGTTACTCTACAAGAAGATATGTCAAAGAAATAATCAATCTTCCCATGTTTTCTTCCATCTGCTACTTCTATAGCTTTTCTTCTTCCTTCCTAATTACAACCCTTAAGTTGAATTCATGCCTCATATCGAAATTACCAAGTATCATAATTCTTCCAAGTGGTAAAGATACCTCAAGACAAATGCTGGGCATAGAAGCCATAGGGCATAAATCTACAAAGAAGTAAAAAGCTAACCTTTTCAAACAATATTGCTTCTCTCTCACTTACCAACTTTACATTTCCCTGTATGGCCCCGGAAGATGACTGGTTAGCCAGAGACGGGTAAGATTCCTCAAGGGAGGAACAACCTAAGACAGGCACAGTCGCAGGGGGGCCATCAGGAGAGAAATTGGGGACCAACAGAGGGGAGACTTAGAACCTCACCCCCCTGTTTTGAGAGAAATCTTCTGCATCCATGGATGTTTTTTTGCCCTTGTCTAGCTTGGATTAATACTTAGTCTATAGGCACACACCTGATCATCTACATTTGCCCTCTTACAGCACTAAACTATGTTTTCTACCTTTATCTTGCATCTACCTACCACTTTAGCATTTTATTAACAATAATAATAATAATAATAATAATAAGGGAGAAATGTGGGATTCACATATAAATCAAGTATAAAAATCAAACAAATAATCATATTTGACCTTATTGTTTATAGTTCATGATGCGTGATCAAAACCGAAAGTTTCTGTGATGACTGCCCTTGCACTGTTCACCATGTAAGAACTTATTCACTATGTAAGAACTTGTTCGTTATGCTTCAGAAGATTGGAGACTGTTGAGAATTAGGCTTGGGGTTGATTAATGATTGTGTGTTGAGTCCTCCATACAGAATTTTATTGTTGATAACAACCATTTGATCAATAAATATGAGAGATGCCCTCTCAAAAAAAAAATCACTGATTCCAGATCACTGTAACAAATGTAATAATGAAGAGGTTTGAAATATGGCAAGAATTACCAAAATGTGATACAAAGACATGAAGTGAGCAAATGCTGTTAAAAAAATGGCACCTATGGACTTTCTTGAAGCAGGGTTGCTACAAACTTTCAGTTTGTGAAATGAGCATTATCTGGAAAGCATGATAAAAGGAGTATGCCTATATGTGTTTTTTCTCTCTCTCATCAAAATGCCTTAAAATTTCCTGCTATCAAACTGTTTGAGAAAAGTGGTATTTCATGGCTCAACTATCTATGTCTTGATGTCACTGTGCCATAAACAAAAATATGGCTGGATTCACATTTGAAATTTAAGGACTGAAAATTGTCTTAGATACTACTCATTGTGATAGGTGTTTCTCTCTGAGGGGAATGAGAAGAATGATGATGATATATAAATAATAAAAATGGGCTTCCTTATCCTTTTTGTCTACTCTAGTCTCAGAAACTTTACTGAAATTTTGGAAAAGTATTTTAGTAATCAAACTTGTCAATAAATACCTAAAAGAATTCTGTTTCCATTAAAGAATTTCAAGGGTAGAAACAATGAGCCCCTTCTAAAGAGATCAGTAAGTACTGAAGTTTCAATTTTGGAATATTAAAATCTTCTCTATCATCATTCTATCCTTTTTTCATTGCATTAAAGGATTTCACAGATTGAGAGAAATTTATGCATCAGCTTTATTAAAACATCAAAGAACATTTCCATATTTTCTTTGGCTGAGGAAATTTTTAAGTATTATTTTCCTGAAAAATCCCTTGAACACTAAGTGCTATAGAGCCACTGAAGCACAAAGGATTCTCCTAGCGACTTCCTCTCAGCAGTTACAGGGCATGGGACCTATTAGCCTTGTGTTAGAAATCCTCCCGTCTACTTCGGTTTAAAAAGCACAAAGTTAACCTCCATTTTTAGGCTTGTTAACTACCAACCGTTGCTTCATTCACTTAGCTGAGGAGATATACTTTGAAACAAACTTTGGGAAACTTTCTGTCTTTACACAGTGTTCTTTATGTCAGAGTGTTAAGAAGAGGAAGGATGTATGAAGGGAATACAACTGTGAGCTGGGAACTAGGCTGCCTGTGGGGGAGCCCTCAGCTGGAGCCAGCGTGGTCACTAAGGTGTAGAGGTGACTTGTTTTCTCTACTTCTTTTCCCTCTTTGAAGACTTCAGTGCTTCCCTCACTTAATAAGGATGGGGACATAGAATATGTCAAAATGTGAAAACTCTTTCACTACACTGTAAAAAGGGAAGACATAATTGCAGAAGCACTAACTGATGAGACTAATTATTATTTTCTTTTTAATAGTGCAGAGGAGTCAGACTAATGGAATCAATGGAATAATGAGACTTGTGTAGAGTAATAGTAAACACTACTACTATTAAACTAATTATTGAACTGAAAAAGAAAAATACCATTTTAGACATGATAGATCATGTTGAGCCAAGGCAGTGCCTTCATGTCAAATAGAAAGTACAGTTGGCAATCTTAATAGTAGTTAGTTCACAAATTGACTGCAAGGTGTCCCTTTTAGCTTTTAGTGAACATTTTTTAAAGGTGTCCAGAGATAAGATATTCTGCATGTCTCAAAGTGGTCTTGTAATTACAGGAGAATTGTAGTGTTTATATACCCCAAAGGATGAGAAGAGCCCGAGGCAGTGGAAAATGCAGGGCCTTATCCTTGTGACCAATTTGCTTGCAAGAAATGTCTTTCTATCATTTCATGGCGAAACCTGTATAGATAGTGGATTGGTCAGAACATTTTTAGTTGCAACTGAAATAAATCTGAAAGAATTTGAGTTCACGTAACCAAACCAGGAAGGGTAGCGGTGGGGCTGAATACTGACAACTCATGCTGGGTCCTGAATTCTGTTAGTTAAAATCTCTCTCTCTCCCTCTCTCCCTTTCTCTTGATCTCTCATGCTCCAGTCACTATCCTAGACTTTGAAGATTGATCAGTGAATAAACACATAAAGCATATAGAATTTTCCACCATTATGAGCTTTCCTTTTTTCATAAAGCTTCAAACATGAGTTTGATATAAACCCTGGGAAGGAAGCATGAGTAAACATACAGAGGGAGGGATGTGCATGCAATGGAACATGCCAGTAATAGCCAAGAATGGTTGAAGCACAGATTATGCACAGGCATGAAGAGGGAGATGAAAGCTAAGGTGGAGTCAAATGGCAAAGGGTACTGAGTGCTGCAGTGAAGAGGAAACAACTAAGGCATCATTTTGAAGATGAGTCAACAGAACCTGGAAACTGTTAATAGATAAAGAAGAGAGCATTGTCGAAGGGGAATGTGAAGTTTCTAACTCTAGCAACTGTGAAAGAGCATTTCCATCCCCTCCACTCACCATCACTCACAGCCAGACCAAACTACATGTTGGTGTACTAGTCAGGGTTCTTCAGAGAAGCAGAATCAACATGATGTATATTTACAAGAGACTTATAAGGCATTGGCATACGGGCTTATGGAGGCTGTGAGGTCCCAAGACCTGCAGTCAACAAGCTAGACAGCCATGGCATTGTTCCATTCTGAGTTTGAAGTTCTGAGAACTGAGAGAGCCTGCAGTATAAATTCTAGTCCATAGACCTACAGGCTGAAGATTCAGGAAAAGTGTTCCATCTAAGCAGTCAGGCAGGAGGAGATTCCTCCTACCTTCAGGAAAGTCAGTCTTTTTGTTCTATATAATCCTTCAACTGATTGGATGATGCCTACCCCAGTAAGGAGAAGAATCTGCTTAGTTTATGGATTCTAATGTTAATCTCACCCCAAAGTCTCCTGGCAGACACACCTAGAATAAAATTTGATCAAATATCTAGGCCCTCTAGCCCAGTCAAGTTGACACATAAATTAACCATCACAGGCATATTTTTGAGACCTTGTTCATGAGAAGCCCTCCATGTGAAATGCTTTCTTTACCCCCTTGACCCTCACTCCCATCAGCCACCACCACCATCCTTACGAATATCTCCTGTCCTTTAAGAATTTTCACAAATGTCATTTATGAAGTCTTCCCTGAAGCCCTGTGCCTCACACAAACCAATAATGGGCATACTGTACTTCACATAGCACCCTGCACATGCTAACAGTACAGCGCTTATCATATTACTTGTTATTATTTCAAACTCCTGTCATATTAATGTGTGATTCCCCTGGAGAAACAGACGATTTTTAAACTATTATTGTATTGTATTAAAATATATATGTAAGCATATACATTTGCCATTTAACTCTATGGTGTACCAATTCTACTCCTTGGTATACACACAAAAGACTAAAAACAGGATTCACACTGATACTTACACACCAGTGTTCACAGCAGCATTATTCACAATAGCCTAAAGGTGAAAACCACACCCAAATGCCCCTCAAAAGATGAGTGGACAAAATATGGTCTATTGACACAATGGAATAGGATTGAAGTTCTGATATGTGCTACAACATGGATAACCCTTGAAAATACGGTAACTGAAATAAGCTGACCATGTTTTATTCATCCTTGTACATCTGCCATTTAACACGGAGCCTGGCACATGCCTAGCACATGGTTTCCAGGGAATGTTTGGAGCTAGGGTTCCTGAGTTCAAATCTTGGAACCTTCATTTCCTAGTAACTTGTTATGGGCAATTTATTTAACTTTTTCTGCTTCATTTTCCTCACTTGAAAAGTCAGAGTGGTAGTTGTACCTATCTTGTAGGGTTATTATGAGGATTAAATGAGCTCATTCATAAGGAACTTAGAACACACTCTGGAACAGTCAGCACAATGTGGGTTATTATCATTATTATTATTCATGGTATCATTAATGAATTTTGGGGTGAGGTGCAGGTTGGAGAAGGAGTTCTCAAGATTTGAGAGATACAGCATTTAAGAAAGAACTGTTAAGGCTAAGAAGACTGATACTACTTTAAAAGGTATTTTGTGTGCCTTATCACAGATAGCATAAGAGAACCGGCATTGAATCAAATCGCCCAAATATGAATCATGGCTTCATATTGGCCTTGGATAAAATACTAAGTGTCTCAGTCTCAGTTTTCTTTTCCAAAATGCGACCAGTAAGGGTTGTTAATGATAACTAAATGAAATAATGCAGGTAAAGTGCTTAACATAATGCCTGGCACAAATTAAGCACTCGGTAAGAGCTACCTACTTGTAGTGTTAAATTAAATGTTCTTTACTGAGTTCTTAACACTCTTTAATCAAAAACATTAGTCTGTGACTTTTAGTATTTTACCCATTTGGCTTCACCCACAACTTCAAATCAAAGACAGCCTACTTTATATTGGAATTGGGTTTTAACCCACCTTTCAGAATGCCCCTACATATGCAATAATAAACAGGACATTCCTCCTAAATTGACTTACAATCATTTATTACTGCCTAGACATTGAAGAGCAAAATTCTTCAGCTTTATGTAATGCCAAGCTCAGTGCATGTCCTAGTTTTAAAAATAAGACAATTATGCAGATGGAAAGAACAGATGGATTAGATCGGTGAGTGTTTATAATTTTTTAATATTTTGAAACCAGATGTGCTCATACACATTGCTGGTTGCCTTCTAAAGAAGCTTCATCAGTGGGTTACTAATCTTTAATAAGTAATTACAACATCTTCATCCAGTTTAAATCAACTATTTTTAATATACAATCAGACAACCACTGCTGCAATCCTTTCAAAAATAGAAAACAGATGCTTAATAGAAGGAATGCTATCGGCCAAGAAATTCCTGATGATCTTTTTATAGAATGTAAACTTACATATTTTATGAGTCTTTTAATGAACTGCTATAGAACAACTTCAGCAGTCAAAACATTTCATGAAAATGGACGTGAACAATTTGTCACTTGTTACCATATTCCCAGAAAATTCTTCAGTTGCACTCCAGGGAGAATGGGCATATTAGTGGCTCTTACTATGTTATTAATGACATCTGTTATTTACTATAAATCTGACTGGAGACACTGGAGAAAGAAGGAGTTAGGATAAACAAACCAAGGTGCCCCCATTTCTCTAGGCATTTCTGCTCAACCTGGCAAAGGTCCCTTGCCAGGTATGAATAGTTATGTGCTAATGTGCTCCCAGGGGAATCGCACGGTGGAGTAATGCCAGAAATTGTACTCGGTTTCAGTGATGCCTTTAGTAGAGAAAAGTCCAGTAGGAACTTGGCCCCTTGCAAGCAGGATTATAGGTTAGGTGGGCAGCCTACTGTTTGCCCCTTGGGGCAACAATTTAACCAACCTTCCATTGGCTCAGTCCGACTGAGAAATTGATGAAAGAAGGTAGCAAGCAATAGTCACCAGATTCTATTTCTGAATTTGCCTCTGTTGGACATCTGCTGTGCCTCCACAGATTGGGACATAGAAGTGAGGATTGAGAAAGTGAGAATTGACCCCTCCCATCTCTACCCCATCATCTGTGCTTATCTTATCTATCCTTTACCATCTATTGTGATTTTTTAAGGTTTTAGAGTATGAGGGAGTAAGGTGAAGAAAAGGAAAAGGAAAAAGGAAGAGAAGAGATGGTAGAAAATTTAAGGAGCTGTGTGCAACATCCCAAAAGAAGACAGTGGGTTTTTATGCAAAACAGAATAATGTAGCAACTCACACACTCTATCTCACCACTGTCCACATATGAAAGTTGACTGATGGCGATAAAATCAGCAAATATAGAGTAGAAAGGTATGGAGACACAAGTTCCTCTCCTGGAAGGGTACAAAAGCTATTTCCTTTGTTTAAAAAGAAAATTTTTGCTCTTAGGATCTTTTGAGAGGTTAAAAAAACAAATAAGTACTGTCATGCCCAAAATCTGCTGCCTTTTGAAAAGTTGAAACAGATTATCTGATCCTTAGATTATCTGCTCATTATAAAAAATGAGCAGAAACCTTAATCTCAAGGAAGTTTAGCATAAAATACAGTATTTATAGCATAATGACAGCATTACTATGAAAAGACATCTAGGAGTCCCCCTAACCCTGAGCAGGAAATGGGTAAGCTCTATCTAAATGACCTTCACATACAGTTCAAGGGAATTAATATTGATTAGTTAGCTCATTCAATCAATATTTCTGAGTGTCCTCAAAATTGGAGCAAATCTTAATGCTGTATACTGTTCAAGATGCACAAATATAATTAACATGCTCTTAAGGAACTTATAATTCTCTAGAAGTGATAAAAATAATATAAAGATGACAGAAACTACTGTTTACCAGTCAACAACTCTTTTTAGCATTCAACTAAATGGCTACACACCCCTTGCAATTAAGTGCTATGTATGATTAGATTCTGGTTAATGAAATGCAAGCAGAATGTTGTTTGGGGTTTTGGGAAAGTCTTCTAAGAGGGGAGTTGATTCAGCTGAGAGATGGGCTTTTTATCCTCTCCTTCCTGCTTCCTAGGAGACACATGGCTTGAGCGTTAGCAGCTATCTCGAACAATTAGGTGACCTTCAGGAGGGAAATGTTAGCCTGGACAAACCAAAAGATGTAACAAGACTGGGCCCTTTTGAGCAAGGAGTCTATGTATCAGACGTAAACTGCATATATCCCATTGCTTTTACATTAGAGTAGGATTAAGCTCTGTCTTATTTAGGCCAAGCCTGGTATTAACTGATACACTACATTACTGTAATTAATGCTGGGAAGCGGTAAGTCCTATTATATATATAGAAATAAAATGCCATGAGAATAGAGGAGGGGGCATGGTGATGATCAGAGGGGATCTGTGGAGGAAGTGTGTATTAGCTCAGGCCGCCGTAACAAAACAGCACAGACTAGGGACTTACACAACAGAAATGAATTTTCTCACAGTTCTGGAGGGTAGAAGCCCAAGATCAAAGTACCGTTAGAGCTGGTTTCCCGTGAGCGTTCTCCTCCTAGTTTGTAGAGGGTTGTCCTGCTCTGTGTGCTGAGAGAGATCTTTGGTGTCTCTTACTCTTCCCCTTCCTTTAAGGCTACAGGTCCCATAAGATTACGGCCCTCCTTGTATGACCTCATTTATCCTAATTACCTCCCTAAAAGCCCTATTGCTACATAGCCACTCTGGGGGTTAGGATCTCAAATATGAGTTTTAAGGGGACACAATTCAGTCCATAACAAGTGGTATGTGAACTAGGTTTGTAAAGTTTGGTACAACTTAAATAAAGAGTGTCAGTGTTGGCAAAAAGGGGACCGAATAGTTAGAGGTAGGAATATCCAGTGTACATAAAGCAGGAATAGTTCCAGCTGATGAGACTCTAAGGACTATAAAGGGAACTGGAGCTATAAAGGACCATAAAATGGAAGACAGAATTGGAAAGCTAATTTGGAGACTGAATGCCCGGCTCAAGTTTGGACTTCATTATTCAGAGAATGAGGAGTCATTGAAGGTTTATGAGCTGAGGAATGACACGATCAGAGTTGAACTTCAGAAAGATCATTTGTGGGTAGAACGTATGAGAGATTGGAACGAGCGAGAAATTGGAAGCCGAGGGAACAGAAAAAAAAAACTATTGCAACAGTTCAGGGAAAAGATAATGACTTGAAAGTTCATCCAGTTAAATACAATCACTGCTTTGCTTGTAAAGTGGAATTCTTAGTATTTTTCTCCTTTCTTTTTTTCTGTCTTATTTTTGGCATTTTCATCCTGCAGTTTTTTTTCTTGGTATTTTGTGTTCTTAAGACTTAATCCCACTACGGAGAAAGTCTTACAGGCAAGGATGTGGAATTGACATCCCAGCAATGAAGGAAGTTTTGGAAATTTCAAAGGCAAAATAAATCACCTGTCAAAGATCCACAAGACCCACTATGCCATTGGCCTTGCCTACCCAGAGGAAACCTTACAGTTGTGGCTTTTATAAAACATATATTTCACAACTAAAAATGTAACTTCATGGAAAATGCTAAACCGGCTAATTGAATTTTATTTTAGCATTGTGTGTTTAGCTACACAAACTGACTACCAAAAGAACACTCGTGTTATGCATACAATACAAAATAAAAATCAATGTGTATTATGCCAACAGGAATTTTAAAGGAAACAGAAACTCTTAGCAAAACCCCTTATATAGCAAAAACAGCACAATTTCCTTGCATTTTAGCTACCAAGTTGTTTAGTTTTTCATGTTGTTTTTTCAAAACAACCTCATTTCTTCTCATGCTGGAATTCAGTTCCTAATTCCATTCATGTGAACCAGAACTTCAGTCCATTCGGCATTGACCCAGATGATTCCTTTGCCAAAATAATTTACTGTTTTCAAATAGCTCCTCTAGTTTAGTTACTATTGTCGTTCCCAGATAAGAGCTCTGGGTTTATAGCACATCCTTGTAGCTTCTCCCTCTTGCCAGAATCATAACCCACTCCCCTGGCTTGTAGAGCAAGAAAAAGTATCATTAATCAATAAATAGCTTCTCACATACCGTCATGAGCAAGATACTGGGCTAGGCACTGCTTTGAATACAAATGGAACCCCTGATCACCGATTCACGAGTCTTAGTTCCAGTTTTAATAGAAAGATTTTTTTTTTCCAGACCCTCCAACCAGAGAATTCCAGGAGCTCTGGTTCATTTGAAATCCCTCTGGAACAGCCTGGGCCATCCCAGCATGAGGCTCATGCATGCTCCTTACTTGTGCTTCTCCATTATCATGTTCCTCTTTTCCCCTTCCTGTTCTGCAGGCATCCCCGTGCTCCTGTTCTACAGCTGTGGCAGCCACCCATGTAGCAATGTGATGCCTTCTCTTCTGCCCCTGGGTGTTGGTTGATTTCATCCAGTCGCAGGGCAATGTGTCCATCTATGCTTCACTAGGCTCCACAAGGACATCTTCACCAGGCCAATAGCACACACACTATAAAACAAAGCTGTGTGGGATCTCCAGGTCTTACACATGTTCAAATGCCAGTGAAACTAAACTTAGATTTCATTTTTTAAAAATTCTGATACTGGATCATAGGAATTGGACAGAAGAACCATTCTAGGAATTAATATGAAAAATACTCCAGCCTCCATGGTCCTACCCAGCTCTTTCTTCTATCTTTAGAATGAGTTTTATTCCCATAAGCTTTCTTCCATCTCTCAGACCCCCAATTCCCCAGATCTATCTGAATCCTAAGGTGAAACAGCAGATGCAGAAAAGTTATAACTGCAATAATAAAGCCTTAGCAGTTCTTATAAAGGGCTCCACTTCTCCGCTTTGCAGCACCAAATGACCTTTTAACAGGCGGCACTGAAATTTCCCATCCGGGTTGGGTTTCAGAGAGAATGGCCCCATCTTACCAAGTGCCAAGTAGCTTTGCAGCCCATGAGAAAATAGAGCACAGGTAAAGGTAATGGGAGAAATCCGCATGAAAAGAACTAGAAACAAGTTGATAAATGGAATGGTCATATCGCCCCAAGTAATGAACTAAACTAGTCTACAGGAAGAGCAGAAGTCGACAACATTCAAAGAACTATGTATTTGGAAATTTTATCTTACCATTCTCAAAAAATCAAGGTATGATTGCAGAAACTCATCTTAATAGGACTCTAGGTTCTCCCTTACCTTCAGGTAAGGTTTCTGGATGCGGGTACTCATCTAGTAGTTTTCTAATCCCAGTTCCCAACAGCGCACTGAAGCATACACAGAATCAGGCTTCAACTACAGAGGTGTCTGTGTAAGTATTAAAAGGGATATTATAACAATCTTACATTTCTAGGATAAACTCCATTTGGTCATTATGCATTATCCTTTCAGACATTACTGAATTCAATTTGCCAATATTTGTTTCTTATAATGTTCTGTTAGGTCTTCATATCAGAGTTATGCTGACATCATAAACTGAATTAGGAAGGGTTTCTTCCTACTCTATGTTCTAAAAGAGTTTTGTGTAACATTGGTGTTATTCCTCAGATGCTTATTAAACTAGCCAAAGAAGCCACCTGAGTGGAGAGTCTTCCTATAGAAATAATTTTTATTATGAATTCAGTTTTTAAAAATTAGTCATAGGGCTTACTTGGACTTTCTATATCTTCTTGTGTCAGGTATGGCAAATTTCATCTTTGAAGGAATTTGTTCATTACATCTAAGTGGTCAAATTTATTGGCATAAAGTTGTTCATTATATTCCCTTATTGCACTAAGAATATATTTTATTAGCTTGAATACTTATTTTAAAATTAGTTTATTTTCAGATAACTACAGCTTATCTAATTATCCCAAGTATATACCCCATAAGAGTAAGTCCTTGCAAAACTAATACAACATCACAACCAAGATAGTGATAATGACAGTCAGGATACAGAATGTTTTCATCACCACAGGGGTCTCTCATGTTGCCCTTTTATAGACACACTTATTACTTACCTTTCCCCATTTAAACTGTCAGCCATGAAACTTATCCATTTCCATAATTTTGTCATTTCAAGAATGTTACATAAAGGAACCATACCTATGTAATCTTTTGGGATTGATTATTTTCAGTCCATATTTTTTATTTCTAAAATTTCCATTGGATTCTTCTTTATATCTTCTTTTTCTCTGCTGAGATTTTATATTTCTTTGCTGATACCTCCTATCTTTTTTTCACTTATTTCAAGCATGTTTGTAATGGCTAATCAGATCATTTTTCAATGGCTGCTTTAAAGTCTTTGCCGGATAATTTAAACATCACACATGAGTGTATATTGATTGTCTTTTACCTTCAAATTGAGATCTTACTTGTTCTTGGCATGACAAGTAATTTTTCATTGAAATTCAGACATTTTAGGTGTTATGTTATGAGACTCTGAGTCTTAATTAAAAGTTGTTTCTTTTACTTGGCTTCCTCTGGCATCTCCCCAGCAGGAAGAAAGGTGGTGGACTCTACTGCTGAGTAGGAATGGGAGTTCCTGCTCCACGCTAAGTCTCTGATGGTCCCTTTCGGGATTGAAACAGGTAGGAGTGCCTTGTTACTGCTCCCCACATGGCTGATGCACTGAGAGATGGTGGTACCGGCCTCAATGCAATTGCCTCCCCACTAGGTCTCCTTTGTCACTACCCCAGACACCCTATTATTTCCCTTTAGGGATGGAAGTCCCTGCTCCTCATGTGGTCTCCAGCGACATGGCTGTAAGGGGAGACTTTGGTACTCACTCAGCAGGGATGAACATCCCAGGTCCCTACTCAGTCTCTGACACCACCCAGCAGTGGACGATTCAGGCCCCTTGTTACCACCTGCTAAGGGTGGGAAGTATAGGTTCACCACTCAGCCTTGGCTGTCATGGGATGGGGTAGGAACAGTTTGTGTGTGTGTGTGTGTGGTGTTTAGATACAGTACAGCAGTTATTTCCTAAAAGTTTTCTATCTTGCTATGGCACCATTTTCCTGGACCTTTGTCTAGGGAGAGCAGGCTATGCTGGAGCTTTGAATCCATGTCCACTGGTATTCCTGGCTTCTGACGCCCAATCCGGGGACTGTACAGCAAAAAGAAAACCAGCGAACTCACCAACATATCATTCTTCAGGTCCTGATGTCTGTAAGCAATATACTTTCTTCTTTCAAAATCTTCTTGTGTTTGTTTTATATATGGTTTCCAGGGTTTTTAGTTCTATTCAGTGGGAGAAAATAGCCATCTACTCCATCTTCCTGGAAGTGGAAGTCTTATTACCCTTTTAATTATTATAGGATAGAGAGACACAGGTGCTCTTTCTTTCCTGACATTGGTAATTTTCTTGCTAGAAATTTTAGTCATTTTCAAACAACATACTTTCACTTTTGCTGATTTTTCTCTGTTACTTGTTTTCTAATTCATTGATTTCTGCTCTTTTTTATTTCCTTTCTTCTTCTAACTTTGGGTTTAATTTGCTCTTTTTTCCTCTAGGTTCTTAAGGTAGAACTTAGATAATTGATTTTAAACTATTTTCTCTATTAACATAAGCATCTAATATAAAAATTACTTTATCTTGCAAATTTGGGTATGTTATGCTTTCATTATTCAGTTTAAATTATTTCCTAATTTTCCTTGTGCTTTTTTTTTCTTCAGGTTATTTTAGAAGAGTTGCTTTATTGGCAAATACTTGGGAAGGAGATTTTTTCTCCTGTGCACTCTCAGAGAACACTCACTCCTAACCCTTGCTCTTGAAAGTGTGATCCAAGGGATAATTTTCAGAGTCCTCAAAACTCCCTTTTAGGAATGAAGTGGTAATGAATTTTGGCTTTGGCAAATCTCACATTCCCCAATCTCCACCATTTCCACCACTTTGCTACTCATACTGCAGTGTTTGGTTCCTGATCTGGTTTTTTGACCAACTTGCTGTGTGGCTCTATTATTCACCAGAGGAAAGGCATGCTAGAATACCCTGGGCTTATTATGTTAAAGGGACCATGTGACCTACACTCATGATTTAGACTTGTGCGTTTCATCTGAGTTATTCAATTTATTGGCATAAAGTTGTTCTTTACATTTCCTTATTATCCTTTAGCCCGATAGCTTTGCTTCCTCAATAAACCTCATCTTTCTAAACATTTAGGAATGAATTTCTTCACCGCTATATGCCTCCTTCATGTCTACTGAAAAGCAAGGTCTAAGAACAAAGGTCATAGTAATGAATCTGGCATACAATAATAAAAATCCTTTTATGAGAGTATACAAATCAAGGCATACATAACCATAAGAAAATATAGAAGAAAGTGTATTTGACTTTATTTTAAAAAAGCTCAGAACAATTTGCTCTAAAAATAAGGCTACTTATTACTCTTAATTTAGTAATATAGATTTGTCAGCTTATTTTCTCTGAATTCTAGTATTTCTCAAGCACTCCCCATCACATGAAAAATACTCCACTAATATCTGGCTGATGGATCTTATCTGAATAAAGATTAGGGAATATTATCATGGCATAATAACAGTTTGCATATACTTTTTTTCTTTGGATATTTGCAACATTTTTCTGGGTAATGATTTAAGAAATATTAGTCTTCCAATTTATAGATAAATAGGTTCAAAAAGAAGTGACTTTCAAGGAAGGTCTTTCAGCTATAGTGAAGTCAAAACTAAAGCCAGAATTTTAGTTTCTTATTTTACATTTAGATACATGATTCATTTTGCATTGTATTCTAGAAGGGACTGTGCAAAATTGATGTATTCATAAATGATAGAATCTACTAGTGAAACAATCTGAGGCAGAAAGTTTCTTTCTCAGAAGGTTATTAACTATTAATTCAACTTCTTTAATTTTAATAGGAATATAAGTCATTTTTCTGGGTTGAGTTTGGTAGTTTCCAAGAAATTATTTCTGTCTTATAAGTAGTTGAATTTATGTATTGCTAAAATAAAATACAGAGAGATTTACTTTTGGTATGAATAATTTATTAAGCAAGAAACAAACAGCTTGGGAACAGGAATACTTCAAATCCAAAACTCATATGAAGCTCAGAGTATGACTTTACAGGGTGGCTTACAAAGTAAAAATGAGGAAATCGTTTAAGCTTTACAATGACTAGTTATTAGAGTGGGAGTTTCCACTTAGCAGGGGATTGTTTAAAAGTGATTATTTTATACTATTTTAGGAAGATGACTTAAGTTTTTTAATGATACTTAGAGACATTTTACAAGAAATAATCTAAGGTAAATTTCCTTTATGTTCATGAAATAAGCTAAATTTTATATTGCTTACATGGCTTACATGGTTTGTCTGCTTGGGGGATTTTCAAGCCTGTTCTACATTTTATTTTAACAGTATGTAGGGCTGTTTTGTTTGTAATATTCCCTTGTTATTCTTTTATTATCTGTATGGGCTGTAAAGATATGTCCTCTTTTATTCCTGATGCTGGAAATTTGTGTCTTTTTGTTGTTTGTCAGTTTAACAAGGTGTTATCAATTTTACTGATCTTTTGAAGGAACCACTTTTAGTTTCATCGAACTTCTTTATTGATTTATTATTACAACTATTGACTCCTCCTTTTTATTATATTTTATTTTTATTATCATAATTATATGTATTATATAGTTGTGCTCAGATTTTTTTCCCACATTTTTCTTCTGCTCAACTTTTTTTTTCAAGTGAAAGTTTTGATTTTTGATTTGATATTCTTATTTTCTAATCTAGCACTTAATGTTATGAATGTCCCTCTAATGACAGCTTTGGCTGCAACCTGTAAGTTTTGATATGTTGCATTTTCACATCTGTTCATTTCAAAATATTTTTTAATTTCTCTTAAGAGTTCTTCATTGATGGATGTATTATTTAGATGCATGTTGTTTAATTTCTATTTGGAGATTTTTCTCTTATTTTTATTTTAGTTTCAAGTTTAATTCTCCTATGATCTGATATCTGATAACATAATTATCTAATTTAAATTCTTTTAAACTTGTTAAAGTTTGTTTCATGACTCAGGATATGCTCAAATATTCCATGTGCACTTGAACAGAAAAATGTGAATGTGCTTTTGGTTGGAGTGTTCTGTAAATGTCAATTAATCCAGGTAATTGAGATCATTATTCAGTTCTTTCATAACCTTGTTTATTTTTGAATACTAGTCCTTCCTACTTGTGAGAGAGAAGTGTAGTCTTCAACTATAATTATTGACTTATCTGTTTCTCTCAGTTCTGTAAGTTTTTGTTTCATGCCTTTTGAAGCACTAGTTTAATGTGTACACTTTGAATTATTATGTCTTCTTGACAAATTGACCCTTTTATCATATGTAATGTTCCTCTTTGTCCTGATAATTTCCTTTGCTTGAAATCTACCTTGAATGATATTAATATAGTCATTTTGGCTTTCTTTTGATTAGAGTTTACATGGTATCCTTCTTTCCATCCTTTTACTTTAAACTACCTATATGTCATTATATATTTGAAGTGAGCTTTTTATAAAGATATGTCTCATATAGAGACATATCCATTCACATTTAATGCACTCTTAATGGATTTTGATTTACATGTATCATTTGATTATTTGGATTTACATTTACTATTCTATTATTCACAAATCACATATCTACAAATGATTTTAGCCTAATGACTTTATATAAAAGACTCTTAAAATTCAATAAAGAAGAAATCAAATGATCTAATTAAATAGTAAACAAAGACATGAACAGATACCTCATCAAAGAAGATACTAAGTGCGATGGGCACTATGGGTTTAACATCATTAACCATTAGGGAAACACAGATTAAAAACCACAGTGAAATACCATTACACAGCTTTTAGAAAAACCAAAATAGTAAGTATAGACGATATCAAGCTCTGGTGAGCTTTCTTTGAAATTGAACTGACATAATCATTGCAGAAGGAAAAAAATTAAAACTGTATTTGCTGTCTCTCTTACATACACAAAACATAAAATTGAAAGTGTATTCAAGATCTAATGTAAAAAAACAAAACTTTTTAAAAAAATGCATGAGAGATTCATGAGCATTGTTTATGATTTTAGGATGTAAATGTTTTTCTAAACAAAACACAATTAAGCACAGATTATAACAAAAAGATAAAATTAATTGTATCAAATTTAAAACTTTTGTTATATAAAATCATATAAGTAGAGAAAAAATACAAACCACAAAAAGAGGAAAGATAGTTTTAATGCATATATACAGCAGAGGTTTGTATATAGAACACATAGTTATTAAAAATCAACCAATAAAGGACAAACATTCTGATAGACAAATATAAATATGACAAGTAGATTTATTAGGAATGTTAGGTAGAAAGATAGACATGAGCAGCATGTAAACAGGAAGATAAGGTTCAAAGAAAAAAATGCCCAGGTTGGGGGGTCCCATGTGACACAATAAAGGCTTTGCTGGGAGATAACTTCCTTACCTATCTGGACCAGGCCAAACCAATCCCAACCAGATCCCAATGTGGGACAATACAACAAAACTAAGAACTTCCCAAATTATACCTCATCATTGGAAAGTACATGCGCACCAAGAGGGATGACTATATAGAAAGACCTGTCTATCAAATAACCTCACCTTATCAATCAAAGAGGCACCTCCTAGCCAGAATGTAATATAAAGACCTCCCACCAACTGTATCAGGCACTTGGTCTACCTTGACTCTGGCCCAATCCTATCTTGGAGTGTATTCAAACAAAATTTTTGCTCTGCTTCACTGCTGTGACTCTGCCTTTCAATTCTTTTTTGCAGCTGGAACAAAAACTGAGGAGTACAAGCTCAACCTGTAACATTAGGGCTCAGAAATTCCATGTGTATTCTGTTCTGGTTCAAACCAAAGTGTATTTTGGGTGGGGAGGGGATTTTCCCATGCATGACACCAAGCAATTCTTGAACATCAGCAGGGTGTCCAAGAACTCAATGCAATCTAACACTATCTTCCTGGAGACAGCACCAGATTCCCCAGGTTGAGGGCTCCATCCTACAATATGGCCTTCTAGTCTCCAACTCCAGACACCAGTTGCAAGCCCCAGGCTTCTGACACACTGACAACAGACTGGAGGTCCCGAGAACCTCCTCCTTCGTTTCTATTGATTTGCTTGAGAAGCTCGAAGAATGAGAGAAAACACTTACGTTTACCAATTTAATAAAGGATACTGTAAAGGATACAAGCTAACAGCCAGATGAAGAGATATGTAGGGCAGGGTCCCAAATAAAGGAGCTTCTATCCTCACAGAGTTTGGGGCCTGGCTGGGTGGCACATGGAAGCACTCTGGTTCCCCAAGTGTGGAAGTTCTCTAGGACAGGGAAGCAGGATGCACTAAAGAGAAAGAGGGGGCAGACCCTCTCCTCAGGGGGTTTGGTGAGGTTGTCAATGCACAGTCATGATTGCCCAGGGCATCACCATTGGCTGATTCAGCCTCCAAGCCCTCTGCCCTCTCCCCACCCAGGGTTTGGGGCCTTGGAGCTAAGAGTTCCCACCCTCTCTTCACAGGTTTTGTCTGTCTGACAACCAGTCCCTACCCTTGGGTGGGGTCCAAAAGCCTTCCATGAACATAACAAGACACCCATTTGAATTTTATGGCTCCGAAGCATTTTTAGGAACTGTGTCTGGAGACCAAATATAACTAAGGAATGTATTTTGGTCATATAAAAGACCAAACATATATTTCTTACAACTCATTATCTTACAGTAGCTGTCTCCCTAGAGAAACTGACTCATATATATAAAGAAAATATACAAAATTATTCAAAAAAGCAATGGTTATATTAAAAGAAAGCAGGAAACACATTAATGTTGAACAATATATGAATACATATTGTGATAAATGCATTTAATGGCTTACTATATAGCACCAAAAATGAATGCATGCTTGCATGCATGAATGAACTCCACAAAGATGATGTTGAGTGAAAATAGTAAGTTGCACAGGAAAACATACAGTATGACAATACTTCTACAAAGCATAAACATGTGCAAAAAAACCCCTATATATTCCTTAGGGATGTCTATATGTATCATATAGGTACATATATTCTAATCAGTAAAAATGTAAAGAAATGGGTGGAAATGACCAACCTCAAAATGAGGGTAGCAATTATCTTTGAGAAAAAATTTAATCGATTTTTTGATTAGAGGTATATAAGGGCTTTAATTCTGATGCTAAATTTTAATTCTTGTGCTGGGTGGTGGCTACACATACTCTTATACTTGTTTGTATGCCTGAAGTATTACACAATATAATTGAAGAAGAAAGAGGAAAATAGCTTACATATTAACAGATTAAAAGACAAAATATCATGTGATTATCTCATAGTCAGGAAAAGCTCTTGATATAATCCCAATTTTATTCATTGTCAAAACTTTTAGCAAAGGAGTGGAAGGCAACTTCCATAATATGATAAAAAAATACAAAAAAACTAAGTATACATCCCACAACTTGGTAAAGTATTTAAAGTGTTCACTTAAAGTTGACATCAAGATCACGGGAAGATGGCGGCGTGAGTAGTTCAGAGGAAATCTCCTCCCCAAAACATATATATTTATGAAAATACAATAAATACAACTATTCCTAAAATAGGATGCAGTACAACAGCCAGAATACATCTACATCTGCGAGAACTCAGCATCACACGAAGGGGGTAAGATACAAGCAGCAGCCAGGCGGGACCCGAATGCTCCCCCACCCCAAAACCCGGCAGGAAGAAAGGAGTTGGAATGGGAGGGAGTGAAAGCCCAGGACTGCTAAACAACCAGCTCTAGAAATCTGCACCTGGAACGCAGACACAAGGTGCACGGGGTGCTGGATATTAGAGAAACGGAAATGCAAAAACTGTGAGCAGTTCCCCGCAACCAGAGCTCCTGAGAAAAGAAAAGCGAGTGCTTTCTGTAAGTCTTCAAGAGACAGGGACCCCATAGCTGGACGAAGTTGTCCTGGCACAATTAGCCAGCAGCTGGGAATCCCAGGGAAACTTAGGCGCCCTAAACCCTGGGGAGGCAGTGCAGCTCTGAAGCCCCTCACGGCACTAAGCAGCCTCATTCCTCCAACTGGTGTGGACCCCGACACACTGGCCCAGTAGTGGGAGAGTGGCAGCGCGTGCTGGGGATGGCGGCGCCAGAAGGGACCAAGAGCAGATCCACAGCAGCTTAGGGGACTAACCCGGTGGCTGCTCCAGGAGTACCGTCACAGGCAGCGGAGAAGAGCAAGGCATCCAGCAAGCAGCAAAGGACTTTCTTCTCCCAGCTGACACACCCTCAACCTGCATACAGCCACCACTATCCCCATGAAAAGGCAAAAAAATTTGGTCCAGTCCAAGATACTTCAAACAACACCTGAGAAAGGATCTGCAGAGGCAGACCTAACCAGTCTCCCTGAAAAAGAATTCAAAATAAAAATCATAAACATGCTGACAGAGCTGAAGAGATATAGGCAAGAGCTAAGGGATGAAGTCCGGAGGGAGATTACAGATGTGAAACAATCTCTGGAAGGATTTATAAGCAAATGGATAAGATGCAAGAGGCCATTGATGGAATAGAAACCAGACAACAGGAACACATAGAAGCTGATGCAGAGAGAGATAAAAGGATCTCCAGGAATGAAACAATATTAAGAGAACTGTGTGACCAATCCACACATTCACATTATAGGGGTACCAGAAGAAGAAGAGAGAGAAAAAGGGATAGAAAGTATCTTTGAAGAAATAATTGCTGAGAACTTCCCCAAACTGGGGGAGGAAATAGTTGCTCAGACTACAGAGGCACACAGAACTCCCGAGAGATGGGACCCAAAGAGAACAATGCCAAGACACATAATAATTAAAATGGCAAAGATTAAGGACAGGGACAGAGTATTAAAGGCAGCCAGAGAGAGAAAAAAGGTCACCTACAAAGGAAAACCCATCAGGCTATCATCAGACTTCTCAATAGAAGAAACTTTACAGGCCAGAAGAGAATTGCATGATATACTTAATGCAATGAAACAGAAGGGCCTTGAACCAAGAAAACTATATCCAGCACAATTATCATTTAAATATGAAGGAGGGATTAAACAATTCCCAAACAAGCAAAAGTTGAGGGAATTTGCCTCCCACTAACCACCTATACAGGGCATGTTACAGGGACTGCTCTAGATGGGAGCACTCCTAAATAGAGCACAGAACAAACACCCAACATATGAAGAATGGAGGAGGAGGAAAAAGAATGGAAAAAAATAATCATCAGATTGAGTTTATAACAGCTCAATAAGCGAGTGAGGTCAGACAGTAAGGTGGTAAACAAGCTAACCTTGAACCTTTGGTGACCACAAATCTAAAGCCTGCAATGGCAATAAGTACATATCTTTCAATAATCACCCTAAATGTAAATGGACTGAATGCACCAATCAAAAGTCACAGAGTAATAGAATGGATAAAAAAACAAGACCAATCTATATGCTGCTTACAAGAGACTCACCACAAACCCAAAGACATGCACAGATTAAAAGTCAAGGGATGGAGAAAGATATTTCATGCAAACAACAGAGAGAAAAAAGCAGGTATTGCAATACTAGTATCAGACAAAATAGACTTCAAAATAAAGAAAGTAACAAGAGATAAAGAAGGACATTACATAATGATAAAGGGCTCAGTCCAACAAGAGAATATAACCATTATAAACATATATGCACCCAATACAGGAGCACCAATATATGTGAAAGAAATACTAACAGAATTAAAGGAGGAAATAGAATGCAATGCATTCATTTTGGGAGACTTTAACACACCACTCACTCCAAAGGCCAGATCCACCAGACAGAGAATAAGTAAGGACACAGAGGCACTGAACAACACACTAGAACAGATGGACCTAATAGACATCTATAGAACTCTACATCCAAAAGAAACAGGATACACATTCTTCTCAAGTGCACATGGAACATTCTCCAGAATAGAGCACATACTAGGCCACAAAAAGAACCTCAGTAAATTCCAAAAGATTGAAATCCTACCAACCAACTTTTCAGACCACAAAGGTATAAAACTAGAAATAAATTGTACAAAGAAAGCAAAAAGGCTTACAAACACATAGAGGCTTAACAACATGCTCCTAAATAATCAATGGATCAATGACCAAAATTAAAATGGAGATCCAGCAATATATGGAAACAAATGACAACAACAACACAAAGCCCCAACTTCTGTGGGGTGCAGCAAAAGCAGTCTTAAGAGGAAAGTATATAGCAATCCAGGCATATTTAAAGAAGGAAGAACAATCCCAAATGAATGGTCTAATGTCACAATTATCGAAATTGGAAAAAGAAGAACAAATGAGGCCTAAGGTCAGCAGAAGGAGGGACATAATAAAGATCAGAGAAGAAATAAATAAAATTGAGAAGAATAAAACAATAGAAAAAAATCAATGAAACCAAGAGCTGGTTCTTGGAGAAAATAAACAAAATAGATAAGCCTCTAGCCACACTTATTAAGAGAAAAAGAGTCAACACACATCAACAGCATCAGAAATGAGAAAGGAAAAATCATGATGGACCCCACAGAAATACAAAGAATTATTAGAGAAGACTATGAAAATCTATATGCTAACAAGCTGGGAAACCTAGGAGAAATGGACAACTTCCTAGAAAAATAAAACCTTCCAAGACTGACCCAGAAAGAAACAGAAAATCTAAACAGACCAATTACCAGCAACGAAATTGAAGCAGTAATCAAAAAACTACCAAAGAACAAAACCCCTGGGCCAGATGGATTTACCTCAGAATTTTATCAGACATACAGGGAAGACATAATACCCATTCTCCTTAAAGTTTTCCAAAAAGTAGAAGAGGAGGGAATACTCCCAAACTCATTCTATGAAGCTAACATCACCCTAATACCAAAACCAGGCAAAGACCCCACCAAAAAAGAAAACTACAGACCAATATCCCTGATGAACGTAGATGCAAAAATACTCAATAAAATATTAGCAAACCGAATTCAAAAATATATCAAGAGGATCATACACCATGACCAAGTGGGATTCATCACAGGGATGCAAGGATGGTACAACATTCGAAAATCCGTCAACATCATCTACCACATCAACAAAAAGGACAAAAACCACATGATCATCTCCATAGATGCTGAAAAAGCATTCGACAAGATTCAACATCCATTCATGATAAAAACTCAAAAACTCTCAACAAAATGGGCATAGAGGGCAAGTACCTCAACATAATAAAGGCCATCTATGATAAACCCACAGCTAACATCATACTGAACAGCGAGAGGCTGAAACCTTTTCCTCTGAGATTGGCAACAAGAGAGTGATGCCCACTCTCCCCACTGTTATTCAATGTGGTACTGGAGGTCCTAGCCACAGCAATCAGACAAAACAAAGAAATACAAGAAATCCAGATTGGTAAAGACGAAGTCAAACTGTCACTATTTGCAGATGACATGATATTGTACATAAAAATCCCTAAAGACTCCACTCCAAGACTAATATCGGAATTCAGCAAAGTTGCAGGATACAAAATTAACACACAGAAATCTGTAGCTTTCCTATACACTAACAATGAACTAATAGAAATCCAAAGCAATATACAGATTCGATGCAATCCCTATCAAACTACAAATAGCATTCTTCAATGAACTGGAACAAGTAGTTCAAAAGTTCATATGGAAACACCAAAGACCCCGAATAGCCAAAGCAATCCTGAGAAGGAAGAATAAAGTGGGGGTGATCTCACTCCCCAACTTCAAGCTGTACTACAAAGGCACAGTAATCAAGACAATTTAGTACTGACACAAGAACAGAGCCACAGACCAATGGAAGAGAATAGAGACTCCAAACATTAACCCAAACATATATGGTCAACTAATATTCGATAAAGGGTCCATGGACATACAATGGGAAAATGACAGTCTCTTCAACAGATGGTGCTGGCAAAACTGGACAGCTACATGTAAGAGAATGAAACTGGATCACTGTCTAACCCCATACACAAAAGTAAATTTGAAATGGATCAAAGACTTGAATGTAAGTCCTGAAACCATAAAACTCTTAGAAAAAAACATAGGCAAAAATCTCTTAGACATAAACATGAGCGACCTCTTCTTGAACATATCTCCCCGGGCAAGGGAGACAAAAGCAAAAATGAACAAATGGGACTATATCAAGCTGAAAAGCTTCTGTACCGCAAAAGACACCATCAATAGAACAAAAAGGTATCCTACAGTATGGGAGAATATATTCATAAATGACAGATCCGACAAAGGGTTGACATCCAAAATATATAAAGAGCTCACACACCTCAACAAACAAAAAGCAAATAATCCAATTAAAAAATGGTCAGAGGAGCTGAACAGACAGTTCTCCAAAAAAGAAATTCAGATGGCCAACAGACACATGAAAAGATGCTCCACATCGCTTGTCATCAGAGAAATGCAAATTAAAACCACAGTGAGATATCACCTCACACCAGTAAGGATGGCTACCATCCAAAAGACAAACAACAACAAATGTTGGCGAGGCTGTGGAGAAAGGGGAACCCTCCTACACTGCTGGTGGGAGTGTAAATTAGTTTAACCATTGTGGAAAGCAGTATGGAGGTTCCTCAAAATGCTCAAAATAGAAATACCATTTGACCCAGGAATTCCACTTCCAGGAATTGACCCTAAGAATGCAGCACTCCAGTTTGAAAAAGACAGATGCACCCCTATGTTTATCGCTGCACTATTTACAATAGCCAAGATATGGAAGCAACCTAAACGTCCATCAGTAGATGAACAGATAAAGATGTTGTACATATACACAATGGAATATTACTCAGCTGTAAGAAAAAAACAGATCCTACCATTTGCAACAACATGGATGGAGCTAGAGGGTATTATGCTCAGTGAAATAAGCCAGGCGGAGAAAGACAAGTACCAAATGATTTCACTCATATGTGGAGTATAAGAACCAATAAAACTGAAGGAACAAAACAGCAGCAGAAGCACAGAACCCAAGAATGGACTAACAGTTACCAAAGGGAAAGGGACTGGGGAGGACGGGTGGGAAGGGAGGGATAAGGGTGGGAAAAAAGAAAGGGGGCATTACAATTAGCATGTATAGTGTGGGGGGGGCACGAGGAGGGCTGTGCAACACAGAGAAGACAAGTAGTGATTTTACAGCATCTTACTACGTTGATAGACAGTGACTGTGAACGGGTATGTGGGGGGGACTTGGTGAAGGGGGGAACCTAGTAAACATAATGTCCTTCATGTAATTGTAGATTAATGATACCAAAATAAAATTAAAATAAAAAAAAGAAGAGGAAGAGAAGAAAGATATTTCTTTTTATTACATGAATCCCCTTAATATAAACAAACAAAAAAAATGATTCAAGGAACCATTCATTATAGTAATAAAATCTTAAATTTACAAAGCATTTTACAGGTTCAAAGTTTTTTACGTCTATTAGCTTGCCATCTCCAAACTCCTTTGATTCCAGAATTTTAATAAAATTAAGTGGAAGTATAATAGAAAAGTATGAGATATAAAGTATGCTTAGATTAAGTAGAAAAAATGATCTCAAAGATTAAATAATTTCCAAAACTAATCAAAATATAATTTTTAAAAGACCATGGAGAATTCTCATGACAGTGTGGGAAACATGAAATTTTCAGAAAATCATGTGAGACAGGCACAGCAAGTACTATGGTGTCAATTAAGGAAAAGGTTATTTTTCCATTATGAATGCTTTCAAATTGCTATATGAAACCATTGTAACAAAACTAATTGGGAATATAATATAAAATATTGAAGTCATCTAATTCTTTCTGTTCCCCTCGAGACTTCATCCATACATATTCATTTTTCTGTACATGATATATTATCAATTCCTGTTTCCTTTATTCAGCAAATATTATGTCAGAAGCATTTTCCTAATTGCTTTATTCATAATTTTCATTTAATGGTTATATAGTTTTACAGGATATAAATTAAGCTAGAATTTTATTATTGCCTTTCCAATTGTTGGACGTTTAGATTATGTTCAGAGAATATGCATGTGTGTACAGCTATTCTCTTTCAGTTTAAAATAATACCAGACAGCAAACAATATGACAACAGTACCAGTGTGTCACTTAAGGCTACTGTATTTCCAGCCCCTAAATCAGTATATCAGGGACACTCAGCCATTATTTTTTTATTCTCTGCATAGAATCTTACCTTTTGAACTATATTGCAAAATTGCTTGGTAAAATGACTGCTTTAACATTTATTAAAACTAGCAATATATGCATAGTTTCATCACATCCTCATTAAAACTGGATATTTTACTGATTAATACTCCATTATTTTTAATGTTTTCATATAATATGCAGTAATGTGCATTTCTTTGGCAATGAAGTCGAATACATTCTCATGTTAGTTATTTAATAATATTTGCTTTTTTTTAACTGTTGGTTCAGATTTGGAAAATGAGGTTCAGGGAAATTAGACGATAAGCAAGAAATACACATTTGAATAGAAATTAGGCAAGAAGCAAGTCCTTAACCTTCTGACACATTAAAATAATGGTCTCTGCCATGACACCTCAAATGTGGTTGATTTCTAAAGTAACAACTCTGATTAATTTAGGTTACAGGGTCTTACATAGTGATGTGAGGCTCTCCATGCATGATACTTGGCATCTATAGAAATTATAAATATACTATTCCCAAATCTCAGAGTTTTGTAGGTTTAATTTTGTTGAACCTCCAGTGGTTTTGCTAATATTAGTAATGACCATTTGAATTCAATAAACTATTTTCTGAAATTTTTAAGTTTTTAAAATGACTTAAAGTGTGTTGGGGTTTGAGAGGCCCTTATGTACTGCTTATATGTTTTCAGTCACCTGCATTTTTCATACCCTCTTAACAGATACTGTATGACAAGTCACAGAATAATTTCTGAATATTAAATGTAGCTTCATAGAAAATAAAACTCTGGGGTCTGGGGAAGAAGATAATAATCTTAGCTTATCTTTCAGAGAGTCAAAAGGCCTAGAATTGAGGGGGGGGAGTAAGTAATACTTGGCAAAACCAGTTTTCTTTATCATTGTTGAGATAGCAGGGAAAAAACATACTTCCACTAACTAATTGGGTGTTTGCTTTCAAATACTCAATTTCTGGTACTTTTGGACAAAGTTTCATTTCTATGAAGCACATGTAAGTCAGGTGTACTAGAGTAGGGTGACATGGCCAGGTTTTAGCTGGATGGAGAACTAAGATTGCCACTCAGTGGGAGCTGGTTTGAAACACCTTCCCCACAGTCCATGTGTGGCACGCCCTGCAGGCACAGCTAAGGAGAGCTAAGTTTTTAGCTACCAGAACTCCCATTTCCACTGCCCAGTGAAACTACTGTGAATCAGTAGTCAGAGGTAGACAGATGAAATAAGGTATCTGTAATGCTAATATTTGAGAGAATGATCACAGGGTTTTGAAGGGTTCATACTTTGCACAAATATACACATGCATACACATGCATACACATATACATACATATATATATATGCATGTGCATACATGTACACATACACATATATATATATACTTGTTTTTATACGGTAACATACCTGCTTCCTGTAATTTTTTTGCCAAGAATTATTGCTTTTCCTAGATCTTTGTAACAGTATCATACTTTTCAAGGAGGCAGTAGCAGAAAAGAAGCCCATTCTCAACAGGGAAGCTACTCTATGGAGCAAACTGCCATTCTTTTAAGGCTTTTAAACAATTAACTTCTCAAGATCCTGTATTGGTACTGGTCCCCTTTTAAACTTAGAATAATCCTTGTATTTATGCAGTATGAAATGAAATATTCCTATTGAAGGATAGTAAATCACACCGCAGCATGCTACTACCAACTGTATTTCGCTGAAGAGTTCATAGAGAATTGGGTGAGATTTGGTACTCTTACAGCTGGATTTTAGAAGCATTCTGAACAGTTAAAATGGAATGCCCTCTGGTGGTCGTTCAAAGTAATGCCAGTCAGAAGACTAACATCATTCTCAAGAGGAAAAGTAAAGGTTTAGTTTTCTCTTTAACTGACTGTTAACAATACTTGGAGTACTTCTAAGGGTGAGATATTCTGGGTGAATCCCCAGAAGGAAACTCTTTATTCGTATCTCATTCTTTAGTCTTTGCTGAGTTTATGTTACCGCCGTTTTTCCTCAGCCTTTAGCCAGTTCTTTCTCCTTCAAAGTTTTTGACTCTACCTTTGGGCCTCTAAGAGCAGTAACTGTAATCAGTCAGTGAAAACGCATTTATTGAGCCCCTACTATGTTCCAGGGGTTAAAAGAAAGAGCAGATACTTTAAATTTTCTCATTTGCTCTCAAATATTTTCTTACTTACCAGATTTTGCTGATTATTTAATGAAATCCAATTTTCAAAGACAACACTAACTTGTAGGAAGACATAGGATTGATCTGCTTTCTGTTGCTTTCTGGAAATTCCAGGCACCCTCAAATTCTCCCCCCAGTATCTGGGAATCCTCAAATTTGTCTCAAATGTGCTTGAGAATTATTCTCTTACAGATTAGCCAAGCTTTCTTGGTAAAAGTTGAATCCTGAGAGAAATGAGGCATTCATTTACATGGGGATCAGAAACTGGAAAAGGAGGTCGGAAACGTCTGGAACACTGGGCACTGTTCAGAAAATGTTGGTAGCGGAGAATGATTAGGTGGGTAAAACAGGAAACGAGGAGGCATCCTGAGGACACTGGACATTTGCAGTAGAAATGAGAACATGCAAAATGTAGGGAGAAGGCGTTATAAGGCCAAAAGGTAAACTCTGTGTACATTATAATTCAGTCTAAGAGACAGCAACACTACCATACCATAGGTGATGAAAGGCCAAGGGAATTTGGTCCACAGTAACTAGAGGCCCTATCCTAGGAGATTTTAGGTGACATTGAAGGAAATAGCCCAGGACTGGGCTATACAGTCCAACAGAGAAAAACAAAAACTGAAGTAAAGTGTTTCAGAGACTGAAAGAGAAGCTGCCTGAGAAATACCAACATGGAAGGGGTCCGTGGGGCCAAGTTCCACAGCCCTCCTGTTTTATGTTTGTTTTTAATTTTGTCTTTGGAATCCTCATGGCCTATGCCACCGTCTAGAAACCTGGCATGCTGCCAACAAAAATCATCTCTGCATTTCAAGTTGGTTCAAAATCTGAAGATCCCAGAACTTTGGTTTGAATTATGTTGGAGTAAAGTGTTTTGAAAATTAGTTTCCTTTTTTCTCTCTACATATCCTCTCCCTTTTTGTACCTTGGAGGATGAAAAGTACTACCTGTACCATTCCAGAATCCTGAAGTTATGATTTTAATTAATTTAAGATGAAATGGGATAATGAGTTCTTATGTTCTCTGATACCACATTTTTTTCATATTTCTACTGTAGCACGTAGCTGTTGGAGTTTTGTTTGTTGTTTTCATATCTGCATGTACAAATTGTGTTATAATCCCTTAAAAGCAAAGATTATGTTTTATTCATTTTTTTATTCTTAGTGCCTATCACATGATGTGTTTGCTAAAGGAAAAAAAGGTGATTAATAAATATTTTGCTGAAGAAATGAATTAATGAATGATGGAGTACATTCTAATAGAGCAGAGATAAACTGAGAGCAGGTCAGCCATTTTTATTTGGGTGCCTATGTATCAGGCTTTTAAGTTTCTGTTTGATATTGGGCTGTCAGGAGTTTGAACAAATGAAAAATAAGAAATAAATTCCAAATAAGTATAATAAAATATTCCATATTATTTAGTTCAGTATATAAAATGGGATTCAAAAGAGGCCCCCTGACATCTAATAAAATTTAAAGCATACTGTAAATCTGTTTTCTCCGTAAACCTCAAGTGTGACACATTTTGCAAGGAGGATGAAAGTTCGGTGGCCAGCCGTAGGAATGATGACTGATTTCTGATGATTACCTAGGTTAATAATGAGGTGAATGAAATAGAAAATCCCACTCATGTCTTTCTGGGAGACCCATCTTTCTCATCTTTATTAACAAAATAATAATTTACCTGAAATTTGTAGACCTCAGGACATCTTTCTGATTGAGTACAGTAATAACTGTAATCCAGCCAGATTAAAAAAATAAAACAAAAAATCCCTTGAGTTCTCTTTTTTCTTTTTCTGAAAACTCCAGCTGAATTGTTTAAGCATTTTTAATTGCTTGTCTGAATGAGTGACATCTGCTGTTGGTAGACCTCTTGAGAATGTTGACTCTAAGGGTATAGCTACTTCAGAAGAACTAATGCCAGGTTTTTAAAAGAGCAATGTTTGAATTCCAAAAACTATAAAACATTTGCCTAATGGTGATTTATTATAAATTAAGTGGATTTCCTTCTTGAAAAAATTATAATCCTGGGTTTCTGAGACTAGTAATTTACCTGCGGAATAGAATTAATTCTCATTCAGCAATTTCACAGTGATGGTATTTTATCATCCATAATCTTTGGGGAATGAGGAACGACTCAAGTTCACTCCTTTTATTGCTATTTAAAAATGCTTGACTCCGTGTCTAGAAGTCGACTACGCACAGCTGCAGGAGTATCACGTGCATGCTTGGTAAGCCAGCTACTTGGCCGTGAGACCTGCCCTTCTGATATTACTAGAGGAGTCATCAACAGGTAGAAAAGGCCTTCTAAAACTGAGATAACCCTTTTAAGAATACATATTTAAATGTTTTTCTTAAAAATTATTTGCTCTATTTTAAAAGGTTATCTAAATAAATAGCTACCAAGATTTGAGTATAATGGCTCACTTAAAAAGAATTTTTTAATATCAATGTAGATTTACAAACATTCAGGAAAGTAAAGTGAATAGTACAATGGAACCATTCTATAACCACCACTCCAATCGGAAAATTATCAATGGTTTACTACCTTTGCATGACTATTCGTCTTTCTTTTAATGGCTGAAATATTTTAAAGCAAATCACACATGGTGTTATTTCCCCTCTTGACCTGTGTATATCTCAAAAAGATCGTTTTTTTAAAAAAAATAACCATATTCATATTGCCATTATCATACTAACAAAATGTAAATAGTTCTTGTTATCATGACATTCAATTCATAATCAACTTTGAGATTGTATCAGAATGTGTTTTTACTGTTGGTTTGTTGAGGGTGTGGCATTCAATGTCCAAAAGGCAGTTGAATCCCCTTGTGATACCTATCAATTGATAATGTAATGACAAGTCACCCACATGAACTTGGTAAAACACTTTTAAATGAGATCATATTTTACTGTTCTCCATTTCACCTCCATGTATGGAAAGCCATAGTGCATATGTATGAGACATTTTTCAGGCTACAGAGAGTGCTTGATGACATGTGCATTTGTAATAATTTTGTAACCCCCTCAGGCAGGCAGGCAGTCCTTGATCTAGACTATGTAAGTGGTTAGAGACCATTCCACCAAGATTTTTATTTTGTTTTTATATTTATTGTGTTTTTTTATTTGTTGTTAATTTTATTATCAAAGAACTACAAGCTGACTTCTGCTTTTGGAATTTTAATTGTAATCCTGGATTATTATTCTAATAGTTTTCTAGACTTTTATGCTGAGAATTACTTAATAAATGAGATAATTATAGATGCTTTTGGCATGCTAAAATCTGAGCTTCCTTATACTTGATTCTGTTCTATTCCACTTTTACAGTACTTATTAATTACTAATATATCCCTAAAATATGAATTTTACATTATTGAAAAATTATTTAATAAAAATGATACCTTATGAATTAAATTATCAAAACTGTAATATCAAAGAAATGAAATATATCCATTGTAAGAAAATTAAAAACTATAGAAAATGAAAGGAAAAAAAATCTTCTATAACCTAGAGAGAACCTCTGATAATATTTTGATGTACAGTTTTCCCTAGCTACTAAAATTTGACTCATTCTGCATATATAATTTATTATTCTACTCTTCTGCTCAACATTGTGTTGTAAGCATGTTGCTCTTTCCTTATGCTTATATATGTGATTTTTTTTTTTAGGTTACATGATTTTTCTAGACTCAATAATATATCACCATATGGATGTACCATAATTCATTTAAACATTATGTCTTTGCTGTGTATGTGTATATATATATATGAATGTATATATCTATATTTCTTCTGATTATTTTTTAAGTAATTTAAAATTGTTTAGTAATTATTATTAGTGATAGGTCCTTTAAATGATTCCATGAAATACTGGATATAATATCCTTGTTCGCTTTGACCCCCCCTAGATTACTAGGATCTACTCAATACTTCTCAAGGTCCTGGATACTTGGCATCTGCTGTATCCTTCTCACCACCACCATCCTGCTCAATCTAGCTGCTTAAACTCCTGCCATATTACCCAAGGGGCCCCAAATTTCAATCAAGCAGTCACTAAAAGATATCCAAATCTTACCCTCTAATGGAGATGCAAGCCCATCATTGTGTATATTAAACACAGCAAAGCTGTGAACAAACCTGAATGGACCTTCAAGGAACAGAATCTCTCCTTAAAGAGCAGTTGGGTGTAAGAAGCTAGTAAGAAGAAGCTAGTATCTGCTAAGAGATAAGCAAGGAAGTCTGTGTCAGATATTTAGCACAATGCTTGGCACCTAGGTTGTGCTAATAATGAAAGTTAGCTGCTGTCGATGACAATGATAATGGCGATGATGCTGATGATGGAGACACCTCCTTCATGAAGGCATGCCTTTGAACCTTGTGAAACTGACATTTCACAGGCCAGTGGTACCTAAAATGATATTATAAGGTGCTAATCTATGTTTAACATATTCTAAAAAAACTTCTGGGTTGAAGAAGAAGCAAAACTTACTTGAAAAACTACGTTCCACTGAGAAAGCTCTGTGTGTTGTAACAATCATTCTCCTATTACTAACTATTATTAGTATTATATTTGTATATCTCTTCTTCAACGGCAAAACTTAAGCCCAATTTATACGTATCCTTCCTATTGTGTATAATTTGGAAAAAAATTAGGAACATTGTTTAAAGGTGGGAAGTAAAATAAAAGATAAAGCAGGAATAGAGACTTAAAAATAAAAAAGGAAGGCATGAAAAAATAAACTAGCTCTTTAAACCAGAATTTAAACCAGAATGACAATTGGGCAGCTGAATAAGCAACTAAGTGCTTTGGCATAAAGTTTATCTTGGGCTGATGTAAGACTATATAATTTTATGTATCAGGGAGAGGATTTGAGAAATGTCTATCAGCTATGCAGAGTAATTTCAAGAAAATTTAACAATACATACTAATTTCTGAGCATTCACATTTTTTGCATTACTTTGAATACAGCAGAATCTAAAGACATGAATCGATTCTACTTTTCATATTTTTTTATAAAAACCTTAAACATTGTTCATTAGATGACTCTCATTGGTATTCAGTGATGTACATTAAAGCAAAATTAACCAAAACATGTGCCATTGAAACCTCAGAGGAATAATAGCCTAAAATTTCTTAGCAAATAGAAGATGGTCAATGTGTACTCTTAGACATTTGCCATTACAGTGCTTCAATGTATGTAAAATATAGTTTAAAGGGAAAGACTTAGATTTGCTTTAGAGACTATAAAATATTTAAAAGGGTTTTCACAAGTTCACTTGAGGTACCAGATAGTCCTCTTTTTTCCTCTTAAAGTCTGAAGTTTTAACTACAAATTGTTTACCACAGGCAATTTTAACAGCTTCAGCTTCCTGGTTGAATATTACATAAGTTAGTTTCTGATGAGCTAACAAGCCACCTCAAAATTTAGTGGCTTTAAACAAAAAATTCTTATTTATCTCCCTATTCCACAGGTTGGAAGATTTGGCTGGTCTTGGCTGGGCACTGGGCAGTCTTCCTGATCTGGGCCAGTATTGGCTGGTGACCTTCTCCACACGAACTCTCATTCTCCACAAGGCTAGCCTGGCTTGTTCCCATGGCAGCTTTATTCCAGGAGTATCAGGTTAGCAGGCCTCATAAGTACTTTTCAAATTTCTGCTTGTGTTACATTTGCAACTGTCCCATTGGTCAGAGTAAGTCATGGGATTAGTCCAAATGGGTTGGAGAAAACTTTTGATTGTAGGAGCTTCAAAGTTACTATGGATATAGGTCAGGGAAGAATTTGTGGCTATTTAAAAAATCTACCACAGAGATGAATCTACTGTAGATTCTTGGACTGCTTAATTTACATGTTACATATGTCATGTTAATATCCAATTTTTATAAATGAGGAACTGAGTCTCAAAACAGAACAAGTTTCCAAAGATCTCAAAGATGATAAATAATGGCACTAAAATTTGAACCCATTTGTATCTAACCTCAGTGATCTTACCATTAAACCATACTGCTTCCCAGGTACCCTGGACGACTAACAGGTTTGCTTTAGATTACAAAAATCCTTAAGAAATAACAGCATAAAATAAGAGGTGGAAGTTTGCCTATATTATTGATGTGTGTGTGACATTTTGCTTACTTTGAAATTTCCCTGTTTAAGGCCTTGAACAGTTTTCTCTAGTCTCAGAGCAAATCCATGTATAATTAATAAAGATTTTAAATTGTAAAATATGTGTCACAAAATGAAATCTAACTAAATTTAAAAGTGTAATAGTGACTTGAATTTGTCCCAAAGTCAAATGAACTTTATATTAGTTAACTTACGACAGTAGACATAGATATTGCCTTCAATAATCAGAGCAAAATTAGAACCAAAAAGAAATGAATTTCCTATTCCTCAAAAAATAGTGTGAGAGTATGTGTGTGGACAAATGTATGAGAGAGAAAGAAATGGAAAAATGAGGAGGATGAGAGAAAAGGTGAAAGGGAATATGAGAAAGAATAAGAGCTAGGGGACGTAAGAGATGCACACAAATGCAACAGAAGGCACTTCTGCCTTTGTTACAATTAATTATCAGAAAATAATTGTACTTTTGCTGCCCTAGAAAGATGGCAATTATATTTTTCCCAGAAACAATAGGAACTCAATGAAGGTATTCTGATTTGATATTACATATTTTAGATCATTTAAAAAGATCTTTTTATTTTGATATAATTGTAGATTCACGTGCAGTTGTTAGGAATAATACAGAAATAATCCATTATCTCTTATCCAGTATTCCTAATGGTAACATCTTGTCAGGTTACTTTGAAGGCAAAAAATAACAGAATCATTTCAAATAAAAAATGATTAAAGCCCTAGAAAACAAGAATTTTCAACAAAACAAAAATCAATATAATGCAACACATTAATTCAGCAAAACTGTAGGATACTAACCTAACCAAGGAGATGAAAGATTATACATTGAAAACCATAAAACATTGCTAAAATATATTTTAAAAGATACAAATAGATGGAAAGACATCTCATGTTCATATATTGGAAGACAATATTGTTAAGATGTCAATATTACTCAAAATGATCTTCAAAATCGATGTAGTCCCTGTCAAAATCCCAATGACACTTTTTTCAGAAAAGAAAAATCCATCCTAAAATTTGTATGGCATCTTAAGGGACCCAGAATAACCAAAACAATTTTAAAAAAGAACAAAATTGGAGGACTTGCATTTCCTGATGTCAAAACATATTACAAAGGTATAAAAATCAAAGCAGTGTTGTACTGATAAAGACAGATAAACAGAATAGGAAAGAAAGTCGAATAAAATAGAATGCCCATAATAAGCCCTTGCATACATGGTCAATGCCTCTTCAACCAGTAGCATTGGGAAAGCTGAGTATCCACATACAAAAGAATGAAGTCGAACACTTATCTCACTTTCTACAAAAAGTAAATTCAAATGGATTAAAGACCTAACATAAAACAACAAATGATAACATTTCTAGAAGAAAACACAGGAGAAAAGCTTCATGACATTGGATCTGACAATGATTTAGTGGACAAGACCACAAAAGAAAATAAAACAGACAACAAAAGCAAAAACAGAAATACAGAGCTACATCAAACTTAAAAACTTTTTGCATCAAAGGACACAACTAATTAAGTGAAAAGGCAACCTAAGAATATAATTTAGAATATTTGAGTATTGGAGAAAATATCTGCAAATTATATATGTGATAAGGGTTAATATCCAGAATATATAAAAAACTACAACTCAATAACAAGAAAATCAAATAATCCTGAAACTCTGGTGGTGGGGGTTGTGGGGGGAATGAGCCCAGGGTAAATTACCTTTGAAGCCAAAATCAGTCAAAGGGAGAAATAAAGTGGGAGAAACCAGTTTATTGCTTACAAGCAGTCGTCTACTTCTGCTCGCCCATGTATCATGCATCCTGGCTGCAAAAAGGGGCCCCACCCAACCTGCTGATCCAGATACGCCCTTGCTCTCCCTTGTAATCACCTATTGATATGGGTATGGGCTACTCCTCTCCACTATTTGAAAACACCTATTGATATGGAGATGCACTAAGGCCAGGTGAGAGATTCTGGAAATATTGCAATTTTAACCACATATCTAATTTAAAAATGGGCAAAGGACTTGAATAAACATTTCTCCAAAGATGATGTACAAATGGCCAACAAACATATGAGAAGATCTTCATCATCACTTACCCTTTAAGGAGCACAAATCAAAACCACAATGAGATATCACTTCATACCCATTAGCAAGGCTATTATAAAATAAAATAACAAAAGTTCAAAAGTTATTGTCAATAAAAACTGTGAGGATGTGGAGAAGTTGGAGTCCTTACGCATTATTAATGGGAATGTAAAAATAGAGTATGTTATAGAAAACAGTATGGAAGTCCCTCAAAAAGTTAAAAAATAGAATTACCCAATGATTCAGCAACCCTCCATCTAGATATACATCCAGAAGAATTCAAAGCAGAGTCTTGAATAGATATTTGTGTATCCATGTTTGTAACATTATTCAAAGTAGGCAAGAGATGGGAGCAACTAATCTGTCCATTGTGAGATGGATACATGAAGAAATGTGATCTCTTCCTATATATACATTGGAATATTACAAAGCCTTAAAAAAGGACAAAGTCTTGTCTTATGTTACAATATGTTGAGGTAGGGCAGGGACATCAGATAGCATTATTATTAATTTTTCCTGTCTATGATGGAAAATGCTAAGATATAAACAGTATAGTAAGAACAGGAGGGACCCCATTTTGAGGCTAGATTCCATTTTAAAAAGCAGAGTTGAAAAGTAAAATTCCTAACATGTTCTCTTGTAATCAGACAATAACCCAAAAACCCATCTTAAGGCAGGGCAAGCAGTCTTAACTAATATGTCCCCATTCTTTGAGGGTAACCACTTTCTTGGAGAAGAACAGGATAAATAAATCCCTTGTGTTAAGATTATTTTGCAGAATTAGCTGGAGGACTGATAATAAAGGAAAGGAGACATGGTATCTCTCACCAAAGATAAGCATCTTGAGACCAAAAGTCAAACCTACATCCAACAACTCCCTCTCTGCCCTTTGCCCCATTCTTGAAAACCTTAAAAGACAGAGACCCCAAACTTTCAGTGTGCTTCCTCTCTGAGGATGCCCGCACTTTCCTTTCTTTAAGTGGGTACTTTCAAATAAAGCTTTCTCACTGCTCAAGTTATTGTGGTTTGTCTCTGTGCTATTTCATTTTATTTGCAAGTCTTCACACTGTCTCTGCTTTACTCCTAATAAGTAGGAAGGAGCTGCTAAGAGCTCGGATTTGGGCCTGCCTGTTTCTGTTGCCTGGGTGACCTGAACAGAACTGCCACTGTGTGACCTGCCTGAAAATCTCCTTTCTTTGGGAAGTTCTCAGAACATAATCTGACTCCATCCTGTGCTCTGCAGCTCCCTCACATCCTGCAGTGGGAGGGGCTGGACCCCATGCCGTGCAGATCCAAGTGGACACAGGATGCCAGGTGACCCTGGCTTCGGGGGCTAGCAAGGGAATCTGCCCTAGGCTGAGAACTTTCCCTCTTTCCCTCTGCACTTTCTTGTTTTCTGCAAGGCAGCTGCCATTCCCTGATGCTCTTGCTTTAATGAATTCCTTCCTTCCTTACACTCATCTGACCTGGTCGAGAATTCTTTCTCACCCAAAGTCAAGAACCCTCCCCTGTTCAGGTTGAGGTTTCTCCTAGTGCTTCACCTAGTGAGCAGGGAGAGACCTTCCCAGACGCAGCTGCCCCGCAACAATGTGATGGACGGATGTACATGGATGAACCTCAGGACATTGTGATAAGTGCAATAAGCCACTCACAAAAGGACACATACTATATGATTCCACTTCTATGCAGTATTTAATGTGGTCAAAATCATAGAAATAGAAAATAGAAAAGTGGTTGCCAAGGGCTGGAGAGATGAAGGGCTGGGGGGAATTAGTTTTCATGAGCTACAGAATTTCAGTTTTACACAATGAAAATGTTTGAGAGATCTGTTGCACAACAATGTGAATATACTGAACACTACTGAACCATATACTTAAGATAGTAAATTAAATGCTATGTGTTCTTTTTACCACAATAAGGAAAAGGTACACATTGAAGCACATTCCTTCTCTTCTCATCAGTTTCCAAAGTTCAAAAGCACAGCTTTGTTCAATGAGTTATTTAATCAATGTAGTCTCTGGTTTTACTGAAAACATTCGTGATGACAAAACTGATAGCAGTTAATACCACTGAAATTCACACTTCTGGCCATCTGCTTTTCAGAGCAAGTGAGTCTTGAAGACAAATTAACATGTGGCATATGAAAGAAAGGCAGAAGAATTGGGACTCTGCCCAGACCTTCCAAGCCCAGCACTATCCATTTGGTTTGAAAGCAGTTTTCTTACATATGGGCAGGTCCTTCACATTCCAGGCCAAGCTATTTCTTTATATAAACAAACTCCTCTAGTCCAGCTCATCCCAATATCCTCTGTTACAATCCAGCACAGCAATCTGCATGCCTGATTGATTGCCCCTCTGCTCACACCCTGTTCAGATTTGGCTTGCACACCCAACTTATTCTTCCTCTGTGAGGTATAGGATAGGTCAGAATAAGCAATAAAATGTGAATCCTCGTAGAGACATATGAGTTGAGTTCTTTTGTTAGGAAACCTTTAGGCAAGAAACTAAGGGTTGCCTTGGCGTTTGTAAGTAGGTCAGAGGCTGAACTAGCAGCAGCCCCTGGCAACCTGTTAGAAATGCAAATTCCCCAGCCTCACCCAGATCTGCTGAATCAAAACCCCTGGGGTGGGGTCCAGTGATCTGCTTTTCCAAAACCTTCCAGGTGATTCTGAAGCCAGCTGAAATTTGGGAGCTGCTGTTCTAGATCACCTACCTCTGTGTGATGAGGTCCAACAAAACCTGTTTGAACAGTAAATGTGGAACGAGTGACAGTAGGTGGCAGTGTTCGACTATTTCTGCCTTTTCTATAAGCCGGTTCTCTGGCCATAGGACAAACCAAGTTGCCAAACCTGAAAAGTTATTACAGGTTATTGGTGAATTAGTAAAAAATACATTTCATGGCTACTTTTCTTCCCAGAAAAAAAGAGAAAACTTTATTTCTCTGGAAATACGGAACACGAATCTAAAAAATAAAATACACGTTTTTTTTTTTCTTTTGGGAACATTTGGGAAATGTAACTTGGAGGTGTTTTTTAAAATTGTGTTACATCAAGATAAATAAAGCGCCTGTATTGAGATCTCCTAAGTACATTCACATAGAGTCAACAGGATTTTCATGCCTCCTCTCCACACCTGGCCACCCTGTACTTTGTGTTTTCTATTCTGTGCAGCCATTGAGACAGGGACCATGGGCTTAGACAAAGGAGGGTGAGGGCCTCTGGAAAAAGCAAGGCAAGATATTTACAGTCAGAGCAGTGTAACAATGTAAAGTTCCTATCAAAACTCTGTGTTCAGCATTATGCAAAGTCAAGGTCACACTAACTCTCTAGGGTAAAGATACTAGACTAGGAATATAGACATCTTTAGTGAGATCAGTTAAAGCTCAAAAGGCCAGGAGCAACTTGGCCTGGAATGTCTGAGTGTTCCGCAAGGGTATCTCAGCATAACCCGTGACTTCACTGTAAACAGCCCTAGCAAACAGACAACAACCCAGCCCACCTTGAGGGCTGGGCAGGTGCTACAAGTCCACACCCTAAGCCCTCAGTTCCCCCAAATCCTCAACTGCCTATAAATCCCCTAGACAATGCACCACCCCGTGCTCTCTTGTCTGCTCCTGGCATGAGCCAGGAGCTCTTTCCTCTCACTTTATTTCTAAATAAAAGCCTGTACCTTGCTCTCCTACCTTGAGTGTTTGTGAAGCTCATTCTTCAGCTTCGTGAACAAGAACCCTGGCATCATCATGATGTTGACCTGTTCAGTTTACATGTGTGTCCCTCGTGTGAACACTGAGCTTAAGGATGTTTAACACTTTGGAAAATACATTGCAGGGCAAGCCAGAGTTTTAATCATAGCAAAGGGGATGGAGTTGGAAAAGAACTATCACTGCCGTAAGAGATGAGATGACATATATGATTTCACAGCACGAGCATCAGGCTTTCCAAAGCAAACGATTCCTTTTCCCATTACTGGATCCAACGCCAGCCACTTTCCAATCATCAGTGGCCACAGGGATTCAGCCCTGATCTGCTTGGAGCCTTCTAGAAGCCTGCCCGCCCCGTGACCCTTCCTAGATCACAGTGACTCTGGCCCACTGCACCGGGCTTGCTCAAAAGAGGAGCACAGAGACGGCACCGAGTTCTAGCTACAGCCAAGTCCCATTCACCACACTTTTTTAAAAAAAAGTTTTTCTTTGAACATTATTGTACCCTGAAGGGCTCTTCTTGATAAATGGCCTTTTGGATAACATGCATAAGAGCCTGCAGTGCCTTCTCCAAGACAAATGATGACTGCCAGTGACAGCAAATGCAGTTAGGGCCTCTGAGGCCTGTTCCTGAAGCCTTGTTTTCTGATGTTCTTTCACCTTTACTATCAATTTGTTCCTGTCAGCAATCATAAGCCAGGGAGGCAGGATTCCACATACCAAAGGCCATGTTTGAGCTTCTCTACCAGTGGCACATTAAATATATTTTCCTGATGCCATGTTACAGTTCACGTTGTGCTGCTGGGGGAGAGAAACACATCAGTGCCTCTTCAGATCGTGATCCTATCTTGTCTTGAGATCACGTTTCATTATTCCCAAGCCAAGAACACAAGGGGTTTGATCCCTAGCCAGATGATGTGATTCTGGGACATAGATTGGGATTACTGAAGATAAAGTGGCCTGGCCACAGGGCATACTGTAAGAACACATGTACTTATTAGATTGCATCTCCTGTCTGCTGTGGCTGCCCTCCTGCCAAGGCTGAGAGCTACTATGCACGTACCTCCTCTCAGTTCCCCTGTGACTCACAAGTTTGGTTTAATTCCAAAAGCAAAATATTACAGTGAGAGAGGCCCAGTTCTTTCCAAGACCCACAAGCTGTCAGTTTGGAGAAAGGGAGAAAGGGGCTGAGCCCCCAATAATAGGGCTCAGCACCCCAGTAATGCCAAGTGGCACCTTCAGTGTTCTCACAGGTGCAAGCAATTTCTTCCTGAATGAATCACTGATTCTCTGCATTCTTTGTGCTACTCACTGTTGCTTATGCTGTAAACACACGGAGGCTGCAAAGCCTCATACATTGTTCCAAACATCTAAAAGGAGGTTTAGCCTAAGCATCTCCCTCCTTATATGGCAGTAACCACTGAGAGATTAGGGCCCTCTTCTTGAAAGCAACAAGGGAATCAATGGCAATACAAATTGTCAAAGACCTGGGGTAGTGTTTTTATGTACCTCATAAAAGAAATATTTAAGGCAGGTGTACAAACAACCACTCTTTAAATGGAGTTATAAGGAGCAAGTCATGAGCTTTAGAAACACTTCAACATTCATGACTGAAATCCATGTGGTCCTAAGTGAAAAATCAAGAAGGCAGAAATGGTTCTTTCATAGTGTTTCCTTCCTTCCATTTGCACCCCCCTTTATACAAAGGGGGGGATTTCATAACTTCTTAAAATGGGGTGCAGAACATTTCCATCAAAATCATCTGCAGGGCTTGTGCAATGTTTATTCCCCAGCACAGAACTAAGGAATCAGAATTGCCTAGTTTAGGGTCTCAGGAATCTGCATTTTAGCAAGATTCTTGAGTAATCATTATGGGCACTAAATTTTGAGAACTATTTATCCAGGATATTAAGAGACTTTCAGATTACTAATAACAATGGAATTCCCTGAAGTTATCATAATATACAATGGGCTCCCAAAATGCCTTTGTGCAGAATTGCCTAAATATAGGTGGCTGTTCTTTCTATGTTCCATCAATATATGAAACTCTCAAGGGCAATACTCAGAGCTTTAACTTCCTTTACATCAGCAATAACAATGTCAATAACAGTGGCAATAACAGTGCTGTGGTAAGTAAACAAGACAGATAGTCTTATAAAACTAGACATAACACAAGGAACCAGGAGGTAGAACAAAGCAGATGAATTATTTGAATGTACTGTATTACATTTGAAGGAGCATCTCACTGGTATTCAGCTGGGCTCCAGAATAAGTTTTCCTTGATTGCCTAATTTCACTGAAGCCCACTAGGACACAGCCAGGGTGATGAGAGGGCTTACCTGGCTATCGGCAAGGTTCTGTTAAGAAGACAGTGCTTGTGAACTGACATGACACCTGGGGTGATCCAGAAGAGGATCTGAAAAGATTCTGGCACATACAAGGTGTTCAGTAAACGCTTCTTGCTTGAAAATGAGAACTGTCATTCCATTGCTTTTGTCTTTTCACAGATTCACAGCCTCCTCCATATGTCTATCCAGTTATGTTATTACTACCCTACATATTTGCCCCAATGATCAGAGCTTAAGAAATGATACTTAATTTGAAGACATCCAGGGGTATTAATTAAAAGAAATGGTCACAGTGAATTCTATCAGACTCAACTTGCTAGTATTGGGACAACTCCAAGCATTAGATCTAAGCACAAACTCTAAGGCAATTTTTAGAGAAAATCAAAATTCCCAAACCTCTAGGGAGACTATCCTGAGAACCCTTACTGTTTCTTCTTTCTACTCATGTACACAGTCTCAAATATGTTAGTTGAAAAAGAATTTTCCTCATGTACTATTACATGCAGTTCTAATGCCTCCCTCTATTTGAAATGCAAGCTCAGTGAAAATCAGAAGCTAAAAGTATTCTTAATACTCTTTATAGTCACAAATAGGTTACAGAGTTTAAGCAGCTTGCTGTCAGTTAGTAAATACCAGAAGGAATGAAAGCCAGGATCCTAGTAAAAAAAGAAGCCAGGAAAAGTACTCATGTCAAGGAGATGCCGGATGATAAGGAGGATGCCTTAGGGAGGGACCAGTGGTAAGTTCTTGCTAAAAAAAAAAAAAAAAAAAGATTCCGAGCCAAATCCTTACTCCCAAGCACTAGCCTGACTCTGAACATGCTGTTCTTGGGAAAAGAAAGAAACTAAACGGAATTAACAGATTCGAGGCAAAAGTATTTGCACACACTCACCCAGCTACTCAGCCTCTCTCCTGTGTCTGCTGCAAGTAAATGACCCTTCCATCCTTCCTGTTGGGAAACAGGTGTTTCCTGTGAATTAGGATTAAAAAATCAGCAGGGGCATCTTGAGAGAATGATGAAAAGTCTTATTGCAAGAAGCAGCTGTAGAGCCTTTGGACACACTGGGGTGGGGCTTATTATAAGCCCTGTTTTGCTGGGTGCCTGGCACCCAGCAAGATGGGGTTAAAGCTGTAAAATCGAGAGGGTAATTTAATGGCCTGAACTCAGCAGGAGGGCTTAGAGCACCCCGTGCTGATACTGAACATGTGAAAGTCAAATGGACTAGAAGACAATGTCAACAAGCTACACCAGTTCTGAGGGATGTCACCACTTTAGAATGTGACCAGCATGTTTACGCAATGCTCTGAGAACTATTCAGTCTTAACATTTTTACTGGTGTGTTGTCAGGACCCCACCCCTTGTCCAGATTGAGAACCTGGAGGTTCTTAGACATGTGGCCTCCAAATGTTTAGTGATGTTTGCTTTTGCAAACATACTTACTCTTGTATTACATAAGCCCTCATTTGAAGTGACCAAAAAAGTGTGGCAGCATCGTACACTATAGGTATGGACTTGACTAAGCAAAGCAAACCACGAACAAATGACAATAACTAAAAAGTTATGCATTTGAAGGGACAATAAAGGCAGAAGGATTTTCAATAAATTACAAGTATGAACTCGGAAGTTATTTCTAAGATTTCCTCATGGCAGAGCCTTATTAGATTCACCAGGGCCCTTCTATGCATGTGTTTTCCAGGCAGCAGGTATGGGGATAGATGCTCATGTGCACCGATGCTCACATTCCCTCCCCAGGAAGTCCTTCTCAGTCCTTCTCTATGCTTCAGGAGCACATTCTTCATGCCTGCACACAAGCTCTTCTTTTAGTGCTTTTGTAATTTGCTTATATGCCTAGCTCGTTCATCATCAGAGAGCAAAGTTTTTAAGGGCAAATGTGTGTTTTAATTGTCTTTGTATCCTTATCACCCAACCTCATACCTGTCATATAGTACCTGCTCAGTAAATGTTTCTTTTAACTCCCACCTCCAACCTAGGGGGTGTGGAATCTATCAAAGCATTGCTAACAACTGCCAAGGCAAACAATGAGTCATGTAGTTCTGTTGCCATCTAAGAAGTCATCCCTTTAAAATGCCAGTGAAGATGGAAAAGTCCAAGAAACATTCCTCTGGAAACACATGCACACATTCATTCTGGAATGCGTTGGCATTCTCTCCTAAGAATAGCTCAGTGAGAGCCTCGTTGAGAGGAAAGCAAAACCAGAGAGTAACATTTGCTCACAGGAACTTACAGACCTTAATATAGGCAGTGCTGAGAGGTCAGGGTCAAGTGGATTAACAGGACAAAGAGTTCTGAGTTGGGAAATCTGCAAATCGGATGAGCACATTAAGGTTTATTGCAGAAACTAGTTCATATACCAGTGAAATCCTTCTTAATTAACACTGACTGGAATCTTACCGATACTATCTTTCCTTCTGACCAATAGAACCCACAAAAGAAGATCTTGCCTTTGCCTTAAGCTGCTTCTAGTAGGGGGGTAAAGCTACTGTACAATGGACATGAATGCACTGAATTCTATGCTCTGCTAGCAGAGTGGATAGTAAAGTGTAGGGAGATGATTTCATATGAATGGGACTTTGCCAGTCTGAGATAGGGATATCATCATGTTCAGAAGACAAAAAGGAGTTTTAGGAAGAGGAATTAAATAAGATAAGCAAAAAGAATACAAGGAGTTTAAGGAAGAGTAAATGAGCAAAGAGGGTGAATTCAGTAGTTTTGGTCCCATAGTGTCATGCTAAGGAGTGCCCAGTTGGTCTTCTAAGAGATCCTGGGGTCTTGCAAACAGATTTTCAAAGAGCAGAGCGCCAAGCTCAGTTTTGTTCTTTATCACTCCCGTGTGCTGGCTCTCAGGGGGATGTGTTAGAAGGGTGGGGAACTACTTCAGATCACAATTTAACATTGTTAGTCATCTTGGCAAAAAGAAGTAGAAATCCTCAATTAGGGATAGGGCCAAAGGAATGAGGTGAGGACTGAGATTTAAAGAACATTTCAGAAGTGGTATTAATAAGCCTGGAGATGGAAGAGAGAAAGAAGGGTCCACACTAAGTCCAAGGTTTGCAGTTTGGAAAGTGAGGTGAACTGTATGGCATAAACAAAGATAGGAAATCCAAGTGTTTTGCCAATGGATTTCAGCCCCGGACAAGTTAACTATGGATTCAATGAGGCCAAAGAATGACAATGGAACATTCCTGGGGTGACAGGGTTTATACCCAACTGTATTCCCACAGTGGCAAGTCAATCACTAGAATCCCATCCACTTCTGAGTCTGCATGCAGCAAGCCGTTCTCTGCCTCTGGGCCTCTCTGCCCCTGCAGCCATCTCAGTCTCTGTCCTGAGCGCTGCCACCACTCCAGTCTCATCTCTGATCTCCGGCAGCCATGCAGTCGTGCCACCATGTCGCCCAGAGCACTGGGCAGAGCTCTTTATATAGAGTCAATAGCAACATATTGCCCACACATGTGTAGTGAGCTAGTCAACCAGGGCCAGGTGAGAATCCTGGCCACAGGAACCTTCACTTAATCCACACCAAGCTGAATATTGGACAAACTAGGTGGAGAATTCATAAGTAAAGATAAATTTATAAATAAAAGGCAGACAGATTTTACATAGGGGCCTGAATCTATACTTAATAAAGAATGTTTCCTAAATAAAATCTTTTAACATGATGCGTCATTATCTAGAAAAACAAATCTGCACAAAGTGATAAATAAAATCAGAGCTTCATCTTATCATTTCAAATTACATGCATATAGTATAGAAAAAGAAGAGACCAATACATTCCACCCCAAAAATATAAAGTTTAATTTGTTGCTTGCTCAAGTAAGGGAGAGCTTGGCTAATCTTACAGAGCAAAGATCTGTAAGCGTTTAGGGAAGAGCCGGCTTGCGGTAGTGTTGGTTACAGGGCAAGAGAAAGTTACCGCAGTCTTAGAAGTGGGGTTTTGTGTTGATGACAGGCAGGAGTGGGTTGATTGCAGCCTCAGAAGCCTGTTCCCTGGGTGTGGGTGCCTCCTAATGGCCGGCTTTGAAAATGTAAGGCTGTCACAGGTTGGGTTTCAGAGTTGCATTCCCTGACCCAAGTCCTCATTAATTAATTAGACAAGTTTAAAAACAGCTGTGGTGTTTGCTTGCTACCATGGCCCTTTAACTGAAATGTATTGACTAAACGGGTTTAAGACTTGTTGCTAGTCCTTACCGGTTAGCAAGGTGCTACAACTCTCAGGCTTTTCCGGGAGCATGGGGACTTCAGTTTTTCTCTAGTCATTCTCAGTAGCTAGGAAGCCAGTCCAGTAACAACCTAATAGTCTGAAAATCTAAGAATAAGAGTGTCTGTTTTTGAATCTTTCATAATAATAGCAAAAATCAAGCAGATTTCCAATAGTGCCAAGTGTGAATTTGTGTGATCTTACCAATCAGTGTGCTATTATTTGGTGAGCACCCAACATATGTTCTCATTTTGCTTATTTACATGGTGTTACACATTTTCTTGCTCTTTGGAGAAGATTCCAAGTTTGGTACTGAAGTGAGCAGTTGAAATTCAGAATGGTTCCTTACGGAAACTAAGAGCTATGTATGTCTGTGTGCTGTGGGGTTTTCTTTGTAGTTATTGGTTGTGCCTGCCACACTGTTTAGATACTTTGAATTCTGAGTTAATTTTTGGTAAGGCACCATTTGGTTCCCTTACAGCTGATGTCTGGCTCTCTATGTGTCTCAGCTGTGGTGCTGGTCCTGACAGGCTGACAGAATGCTTGCTAAGTGGATGTCTAAACAGATGTCTAAGTGCATATGCCTTCTCTGCACGGGATCAACAGAAGGCCTGCGTTTTTTTGGACTCCACTACACTGTTTATATTGTGATGTAAGAACTGGAAGCAGTTTTAATTTTTTTTTTTTTACATGGCTGAAAAGGAAAATTCCATTTTGAAAATTATTAAACTGGAAATAGCATTCAGTTCCAAACACCATGCCACAGAGTTCTTATTATAGCATTTATCCCAGACATTGAAGTTGTGGATGCTCCTAACTGTGTCCCTCCCCCGGCTCAAAACTCTTTCGTGTGACCAGGCCTCCACCCTTTGCTGTTTTGGTCTAGTACCTATAGAAGGCTTGTTGCTCAATAAGTTTTTGTTGAATAAATGATTCAGTAAGTTTTTAATACCAGATGTTAAATATTTCTTAAATGCAAACAAAAGTCACATATTCTTTTTATTGTGCTCTTTTACAAGTTCTAATCAACATTAAATGCCTAGAATCCCCAAACAGGAAGAAATATTAGAAAGAATCATTTCCAATCACCTTATTTTACTTTAGAAGGGTTCCTGAAAAACAGAGTGGAGAAGAAAAGAATTTTTTCATGGACCTGGAGGAGATTAGGCTAAGTGAGTAAGTCATGCAGAGAAAGACAAATGCTATTTGAGCTCACTTACACGTGGAATCTAAAAACAAAAACAAAAACAAAAAACCAAGCTTACAGATACGGGGCTGGGGGGGCTGTGGAATGGGTGAAAGCAGCCAAAAGGTACAAACTTACAGGTATAAAATCAGTCAGTCCTGGGGGATGTAATGTACAGCATGGTGACTAGTTAACAATGACATACTGTAAATTTGAAAGTTGCTAAGTGTCTTGCCAATAGGTTTAAGCCCAGGGCAAGTTCACTATGGATTCAGTGAGACCGAGGCATGACAATGGAATGTTCTTGGGGTGAAAGGGTTTATTACCTGGCTTTGTTCTCCTGGCCATAGGTCGAGCACTACAATCACGTCTGCATCCAACAGCCTCAGCGCACAGAGCACTGGGCAGAGTTCTTTACATGGTGACTCAGTCAATAATAGCTTATTGCCTACAGGTATGGAAGCAGTAGCCTAGCAGTAGGCCAGTTACACCATCAAGTAGTTAAGGTTCAGGTGAGGACTCTGTCCATTGGAACCTTCACTTTATCCACACTCCATCCCCCCCAGGATTCCTGCCTCACAGTCTATATGCTTTCAATCTTCCACAATGGTTCCTGTGTGAGAAAGCTGGAGCATTATAACCAGATTCTACAACAGCAACAGAGGATAGGAACAACATACAGATAATAACAAAAATTATGTTATAACAAATTTTTTATACAGGTAACAAAAATTAGAGTAATCCTTAAGCCTGAGGTTATTCCAGCTGTGTTCAAAACCAGTTTCACTCAGATGAGTTCATGATTCACACTTAGTCGTGGTGCAGATAGGAAGCTCCATGCACCCCAGTGAGTAGCAGGTTTTTGCTAGGGTGTGTGACCAATCCACAAACACCTTAAGGGCAATAAGACACATGTTTTAATGACACCAACATAGGCAAATCTTGTCCATCAGGTAGGATGCATGCAAGAGAGTGGTCCTGTGATAGGACTATGGCAGGAAGGGGGTCCTGTCCAGGTCTAGTATGCCATACCTTTATCCCTGTTCTCATGGGGGTTACTGAGGGGTCTACATATAGTGCTATGGGAGGTACATGCACTGGCCATAATGATAAAACTCCCCTGTAAGGTACTCCTACCTTCTGGCTGTTCAGGATATATTACTGTGATCTTTGGGGGGCCACTCTGCTGCTACTCCAGGAATACCAGGAGGCCAGCTTCTAGGCCTTGTCCCTAAGATGCTAGGAGGGCCAGCCATTGTTGGTCCATGTTTCAAAATGTCCAAGGCCATGTCCACTCAATGGAGTCTCCAGGGTTTAGTGAAGTTGGTGCTGGCAGCAAGATATTATTCTGGTGACCAGACCTTGGCTTCAATGATTTCTCCTTGGTTTGTACTTGCTGTTGTATAGGGGAGGCAGCAATATGTGTTAGCATGTCTATGGGTCTCAGGGCTCCCTTTCAGGGTTTCTTGTTCAAACACTGTAGCACTGTCCATAAGTGGACTAACCATCCCCATAGACTACTGGTGTCTGACTTCAGTCCAGATTTTAAGAAACCATTGTATCTCTCTACACACCTGCCATGGTAGGATTATATGGCACATGAAACTTCCATTTGATTCCCAACTGTTGTATGATCATTCTCAATTACCTGTGGTCGGCCATAGGCTGCAAAGAGACACTTCAGGCCGCTTTCAGTTGTCCGTAGGTCTGCACAACCTGTAGGAAAAGCAACCAGAAGTCCAGTAACTGTGCCCACACAAGTTATGGCATATTGGTACCCTTCTAACATGGGCAGAGGTCCAATATAGTGTATCGGCCACCTAACAAGGAGTGTTAGCCCTTTAGTTATTGTCCCTGTTGCTGTGGAACTCATTGTAAGTCCCTTTTAGAGCATACGATGCACTCCTACTGGTTTCTGCTGACTTCTTCAAAGGTCAAAGGCAAGCCCCACTGATGGGCTACAGCCCACATTGTCTTTTGCCCCGACTGCAATAAATGATGATGTGACCATTGGGCCACACCAGAGGCAGGTTTTTCTTCTAACCAATGTATCTGGGCCAATTCATCTGCTTCACCATTCATGGGGATGCCAGTGGCAAATGACCTGTCACATGATATACAGTAAGTGTCATAGTTTGACCAAAGGCCCATAGGTTTTGACACCTATGCTATAGGTATGCCCCCGACTTGGCCAGTGTAGGTGTCTGTGCCACACCACTCAATGGCCTTTGGGTCCAGTCTTGTCCACTCCATGATGAGACAGTTCCAGTTCCGGGCCCAGTTATCGGGACTATTCCAGTAATGGATTCTGTAGCCAGAAAGGCATGATACACAGCAGCCAATTCTTTTTCTATTAAGGTGTATCATACCTCTGTTCCTTTCCAGAGCTGCGATTAGAATCCAATAGTTGGTGAGTTCATTCAAGCTGTTGCCAGAGGCCCAGCCATAACCATCTTCAGTCACATGAACATCCAGCTCACAGGGCCTTGATGGGTCTATCACACTCAAGGAGTGCATGGTCTTGACTGCCCATCTTGCTGTAGTAAAGGCAGATGCACATGTCTCATCCCAGCCCCACCTGACACCCTTTCATACCAAATGGTATAAGGGCTTCAGAATTTGCGCCAAGTGTGGAAGGAACACTCTCCAGTAGCCTAGAAGACCCAAAAACTCCTGTAACAATGCCACAGTTGTAGGGATAGGGAAGGTCTGGACTGTATCTATGACTGCTTCTGGTATAACTTTAGTCTTATCCAACCAGATGACCCCCATGAATTTGACTTACAAACCAGGTCCCTGAACCTTGGTACTGTTCACAGCCCATCCTTTCTACTGTAGATGCTGTAGCAGACTAGGTGTTGTACCTTCTAGATCTGAAAGAGAATCAGATATGATCATAATATCACCAGTATAATGGTACAGCTGCACTGTTGGTGGTTTCTCCCATGCTCCCAAGTCCTGGGCTACAAGTCCATGACAGATGGTGGGGCTGTGGAGGTATCCCTGTGGAAGGACAGAGAGAGTCTATTGCCATCCTTCCCATGTGAAGGCAAATTATTCCTGACTTTCTTGCTCTATGTCAATGAAAAGGAGGCATCAGCAAGATCTACCACATAATGATATGTCCAGAGTTCATGATTCAGGGTGTCTATAAGGGCTGCAATAGAAGGGATGGGAGCATGCAGAGAGGGTATGATTTTATTCAATTCTCTATGGTCATACTCCAGGAGCCATCTGGCTTTTTTATTGGCCACACTGGGGAATTGAAAGGACTATGGGTAGGCTTTATAATTCCCACCTTTTCCAGTTCCTGGAGGGTTTCTGCAATTTCTTTATGCCCTCTAGGCAATTTGTATTGTTTGGTATTAGTCACCCATTGAGGCACAGGCTAAGCTATAGGCGGGTGCTTAGCATGTCCCCTCACAACTGCCTTCACCACACATATCCTCAGTCTGAACTCAGCTGCAGTGGTCTGCAACCATAGGTCCTGCTGGATATCTATCCCCAAAATATATTCAGAAATGGGAGATATATACACAGTATACTCCTTTGGGGGTAGACACCCTATTCCCAAATGGATTTGGGCTTGTTTCAGTCTGACATCTCTACCCCATACCCATCTATAATAGTGGGGGTCCCAGGAAACTGCTCAGGGTTGCCATGAATCAGTGAACATTCAGTCCCTGTGTCCACCAGAGCCAGGACACACTGTACATTCATGGAGGACCAATGGATGGATATTTCAAATGTGGCTTCCGGTCCCCCCCTGGTCCCTCAGGGCAGGTACCTCAACCTTCCCCTCAATCAAACCGTGTTCCCCAATCACCTTCGTGGGGGGTTCAGGCAAGGTTGGCTTGCTGTCCAGCAGGAAGTCTTGCAAACACACAGGCTTGACTTGTGGCTCCGTCTCTGGCCTCTGCCTCTTCGTCCTCAGTGGCTGGAACTGCTGCTCCAGTTTCAGTTTTTGCCACAATTCCAGTAAGATTATATTTAACTTCCCATCTCTGATCCAGACAGAACAATTCCATGCCCCCCTATGTCCCAAAGACGCAGGAGCCAAGCTGATACTGACTCTGAGGGCTTCTGCCTAAACGGGAGCCCAAATCCACGAACTCAGCCTGAGTATAGGGACGGAGCATAGAGTGCCCTACAATCAGAGGAACGCTCGGTTGCTGTGTCTTTCTTTTCTTTTCTTTTCAACCACTAGTCATGCTTTCAATAGAGGAGAGGTAGGTGCCTCTGGCACCTCCCCTTCGTCCTCCCCCAGCTCTTCCATTTATGGGGCTGATGGCACCTTTCTTTCCACTCCCCCGAGTGCCTCCTCTGCTCTACCCTTTACCTCTTCTACAGTGCCTCGCAGCAACGCTAGCTCAGTCTTCAAGAGTTCTCTAACCTTCACCTCAATACCTCACAGTTGGTGTTCTTGCGCTGCCTCTTCCTGTGCTTTCCTCAGGAATATGTCCTTCTCCAGGGACTTTGCCACCTTCAGAGCACCTGGCAGCACCACTGTCTCATTCTGTAAGGGATCTTTTACTTCCTTCACTGGACCTTACAGCTCACATTCTCACGCTGCCTCTTCTTGTGCTTTTTGCAGGGGTAGGTTCGTTCTCCTTCATGGCCTTTACCTCTTCCATAGTACCTCACAGAAATGCCATTTCATTTTTTAACAAATCTTTTACTTCCTCCACAGTACCTGCAGCTGGCATTCTTGTGCTGCCTCCTCTTGTATCAATGTCATTTCATTCTTCAGTGAATCCACAGCAGTTTGCAGCTTGTGTTCTCATATTGCCATTTCTTGTGTCTCTTTCAGAAGCACATTCTTCTCATCTGCAGACTTTTAAGAATATTGTGAGAAATAGCCAACCCACAGTTCCCACAGCCTCACAGGCACTCTGTTTCTCAAAGGACCTCCTTATTATACCACAGGCCACATCTACTGCCTCAGGTGTCACCTCCACCTGCCCCCAGTCCTGGAGTAGGGCCCAGCCCTCTAGGAGGCAAGCCACCTCACACCACACGTCCATTGGGGGACACTCAGCTGTCTCTCCACTCATAGGGGCAGCCCACTGAAGCACCCCTCCCATACGGGGAGCTTGTTTTGTTCTTAGGTCAACAATGAATCCTGCCTATGTCACCAATTGTCTTGCCAATGGGTTTCAGCTCTGGGCAAGTTCACTATGGCTTCAGTGAGATCAAGTAAAGACAATGGAACGTTCTTGGGATAAAAGGGTTTATTACTGGTTTGTCCTCCTGGTGATAGGTCAAGCACTAGAAGTATGCCTTTTTCCAACAGTCTGCAGGTCTATAATCCATGTCTCTGCCTCTGTGCAGAGGTGTGGAAGCAGTAGCCTAGCAGCAGACCAATTACATCATCAAGTAGTTTAGGTTCAGGTGAGGATCCTGGCCATAGGAACTTCAATTTTCCCCACACTAAGAGATCTTTAAAGTTCTCATTACAGGAAAAAGAATTTGTAACTATGTATGGTAATAGATGTTAAGTAGAACTATTGCGGTGTTCATTTCACAATATGTAAAAATAATGAATCATTATGTTGTACACCTGACACTAATATTATATTATGTGACAATTTTATCTCGATAAAAAAGGCCCTAAAACTAAAATCAGTATATAGGTCTTTTGATTCTTAATTCAGTGTTTTTCCTATTATCTCATGTTGGTCTTTTTACACATATTATTTAGTTTTCTTACCAGTCCAAAATAGTTTCTAAACATCATTTTTGTGTCAACTTCATTGGACTTTTTAAATTTAATTTTCCTATTTTCACCAAAGTCAGATTCAGAGAGCAATGGTCTTGTGATTGGTTCTTGGCTAATATTAAACAAAGAAAATATTTTCCCAGTGTTTATCACTGGATACTTCAAGCTTCTACTCTCAGATTCTTCCTTTCTAAAAAATGTCCCCCAAGAAAAGCATTGCGAGGAGGGGCGGAAGATGGCGGCGTGAGTAGAGCAGCGGAAATCTCCTCCCAAAACAACATATATCTATGAAAATATAACAAAGACAACCCTTCCTAGAATAAAGACCAGAGGACACAGGACAATATCCAGACCACATCCGCACCTGAGAGAACCCAGAGCCTTGCGAAGGGGGTAAGATACAAGCCCCGGCCCCGCGGGAGCCGAGCGCCCCTCCCCCCAGCTCCCGGCGGGAGAACAATAGGCAGAGCGGGAGGGAGACGGAGCCCAGGACTGCTGAACACCCAGCCCCAGCCATCCGGGCCAGAGCGCAGGGCGCTCGATACTAGGAAAACAGGGCAGCAAGAACAGTGAGCGGGCACTGGAGGCTGGGTGTCGGAGGACATAAGAAAAGCATGCGACCTTTTTTTTTTTTTTTGCTTTTTTGCTGTTTTGTTTTGGCGAGCGCTTTTTGGAAGTCTTAAAGGGATAGGGACCCCAATACTAGGGAAACAGGGCAGCAAGACCGGTGAGCAGAGGCCTGAGGCTGGCACCGGAGAATAAAGAAAAACGAGCGACCACCCTTTTTTTTTTAATTAAAAATATGTTTGTTTTTTTTTTCTTTTAATTTAAAAAATTTTTCTTTTTTTTTTTTTGGTGGTCATTGTTTTGTTTTGGCGGGTGCTTTTTGGAAGTCTTAAAGGGGCAGGGCGGGACACTTAATCAAGAGGTAGGGAATCCGGAATCTCTGGGCACCCTAACCCCTGGGCTGCAGGGAGCAGGGAGGCCCCTTACAGAGATAAATAGCCTCCCAGCAGCTCCTGCTCCAACGCGACTCCACCATTTTGGAGTAGCTGCCCGAGCCAGGCCACGCCCACAGCAACAGCGGAGATTAACTCCATAGCAGCCGGGCAGGAAGCAGAAACCCTGTCTGCGCGCAGCTGCGCAGCACAAGCCACTAGAGGCCGCTGTTCTCCCAGGAGAGGAGGGCCACAAACCAACAAGAAAGGAAGTCCTTCCAGCCGGTCCCAGTTCTGCAGACTATTCCTATCACCATGAAAAGGCAAAGCTACAGGCAGACAAAGATCACAGGGACAACACCAGAGAAGGAGACAGACCTAACCAGTCTTCCTGACAAAGAATTCAAAATAAGAATCATAAACATGCTGACAGAGATGCAGAGAAATACGCAAGAGAAATGGGATGAAGTCCGGAGGGGGATCACAGATGCCAGAAAGGAGATCGCAGAAATGAAACAAACTCTGGAAGGGTTTATAAGCAGAATGGATAGAATGCAAGAGGCCATTGATGGAATTGAAATCAGAGAACAGGAACGCATAGAAGCTGACATAGAGAGAGACAAAAGGATCTCCAGGAATGAAACAATACTAAGAGAACTGTGTGACCAATCCAAAAGGAACAATATCGGTATTATAGGGGTCCCAGAAGAAGAAGAGAGAGGAAAAGAGATGGAAAGTATCTTAGAAGAAATAATTGCTGAAAACTTCCCCAAACTGGGGGAGGAAATAATTGAACAGACCACGGAAATACACAGAACCCCCAACAGAAAGGATCCAAGAAGGACAACACCAAGACACATAATAATTAAAATGGCAAAGATCAAGGACAAGGAAAGAGTGTTAAAGGCAGCTAGAGAGAAAAAGGTCACCTATAAAGGGAAACCCATCAGGCTAACATCAGATTTCTCATCAGAAACCCTACAGGCCAGAAGAGAATGGCATGATATATTTAATACAATGAAACAGAAGGGCCTTGAACCAAGGATACTGTATCCAGCACGACTATCATTCAAATATGACGGTGGGATTAAACAATTCCAAGACAAACAAAAGCTGAGGGAATTTGCTTTCCACAAACCACCTCTACAGAACATCTTACAGGGACTGCTCTACATGGGAGCACTCCTAGAAAGAGCACAGCACAAAACACCCAACATATGAAGAATCGAGGAGGAGGAACAAGAAGGGAGAGAAGAAAAGAATCTCCAGACAGTGTATATAACAGCTCAATAAGCGAGCTAAGTTAGGCAGTAAGATACTAAAGAGGCTAACCTTGAACCTTTGGTAACCACGAATTTAAAGCCTGCAATGGCAATAAGTACATATCTTTCAATAGTCACCCTAAATGTTAATGGGTTGAATGCACCAATCAAAAGACACAGAGTAACAGAATGGATAAAAAAGCAAGACCCATCTATATGCTGCTTACAAGAAACTCACCTCAAACCCAAAGACATGTACAGACTAAAAGTCAAGGGATGGAAAAATATATTTCAAGCAAACAACAGTGAGAAGAAAGCAGGGGTTGCAGTACTAATATCAGACAAAATAGACTTCAAAACAAAGAAAGTAACAAGAGATAAAGAAGGACACTACATAATGATAAAGGGCTCAGTCAAACAAGAGGATATAACCATTCTAAATATATATGCACCCAACACAGGAGCACCAGCATATGTGAAATAAATACTAACAGAACTAAAGGGGGACATAGACTGCAATGCATTCATTCTAGGAGACTTCAACACACCACTCACCCCAAAGGATAGATCCACTGGGCAGAAAATAAGTAAGGACACGGAAGCACTGAACAACACAGTAGAGTAGAAGGACCTAATAGACATCTATAGAACTCTACATCCAAAAGCAACAGGATACACATTCTTCTCAAGTGCACATGGAACATTCTCCAGAATAGACCACATACTAGGCCACAAAAAGAGCCTCAGAAAATGCCAAAAGATTGATATCCTACCAACCAACTTTTCAGACCACAAAGGCATAAAACTAGAAATAAACTGTACAAAGAAAGCAAAGAGGCTCACAAACACATGGAGGCTTAACAACACGCTCCTAAATAATCAATGGATCAATGACCAAATCAAAATGGAGATCCAGCAATATATGGAAACAAATGACAACAACAACACTAAGCCCCAACTTCTGTGGGACACAGCAAAAGCAGTCTTAAGAGGAAAGTATATAGCAATCCAAGCATATTTAAAAAAGGAAGAGCAATCCCAAATGAATGGTCTAATGTCACAATTATCGAAATTGGAAAAAGAAGAACAAATGAGGCCTAAGGTCAGCAGAAGGAGGGACATAATAAAGATCAGAGAAGAAATAAATAAAATTGAGAAGAATAAAACAATAGCAAAAATCAATGAAACCAAGAGATGGTTCTTCGAGAAAATAAACAAAATAGATAGGCCTCTAGCCAGACTTATTAAGAAGAAAAGAGAGTCAACACAAATCAACAGTATCAGAAACGAGAAAGGAAAAATCACGACGGACCCCACGGAAATACAAAGAATTATTAGAGACTACTATGAAAACCTATATGCTAACAAGCTGGGAAACCTAGGAGAAATGGACAACTTCCTAGAAAAATACAACCTTCCAAGACTGACCCAGAAAGAAACAGAAAATCTAAACAGACCAATTACCAGCAACGAAATTGAAGCGGTAATCAAAAAACTACCAAAGAACAAAACCCCTGGGCCAGATGGATTTACCTCAGAATTTTATCAGACATACAGGGAAGACATAATACCCATTCTCCTTAAAGTTTTCCAAAAAATAGAGGAGGAGGGGATACTCCCAAACTCATTCTATGAAGCTAACATCACCCTAATACCAAAACCAGGCAAAGACACCACCAAAAAAGAAAACTACAGACCAATATCCCTGATGAACGTAGATGCAAAAATACTCAACAAAATATTAGCAAACCGAATTCAAAAATACATCAAAAGGATCATACACCATGACCAAGTGGGATTCATCCCAGGGATGCAAGGATAGTACAACATTCAAAAGTCCATCAACATCATCCACCACATCAACAAAAAGAAAGACAAAAACCACATGATCATCTCCATAGATGCTGAAAAAGCATTTGACAAAGTTCAACATCCATTCATGATAAAAACTCTCAGCAAAATGGGAATAGAGGGCAAGTACCTCAACATAATAAAGGCCATCTATGATAAACCCACAGCCAACATTATATTGAACAGCGAGAAGCTGAAAGCATTTCCTCTGAGATCGGGAACTAGACAGGGATGCCCACTCTCTCCACTGTTATTTAACATAGTACTGGAGGTCCTAGCCACGGCAATCAGACAAAACAAAGAAATACAAGGAATCCAGATTGGTAAAGAAGAAGTTAAACTGTCACTATTTGCAGATGACATGATACTGTACATAAAAAACCCTAAAGACTCCACCCCAAAACTACTAGAACTGATATTGGAATACAGCAAAGTTGCAGGATACAAAATCAACACACAGAAATCTGTGGCTTTCCTATATACTAACAATGAACCAACAGAAAGAGAAATCAGGAAAACAACTCCATTCACAATTGCATCAAAAAAAATAAAATACCTAGGAATAAACCTAACCAAAGAAGTGAAAGACTTATACTCTGAAAACTACAAGTCACTCTTAAGAGAAATTAAAGGGGACACTAACAGATGGAAACGCATCCCATGCTCGTGGCTAGGAAGAATTAATATCGTCAAAATGGCCATCCTGCCCAAAGCAATATATAGATTTGATGCAATCCCTGTGAAACTACCAGCAACATTCTTCAATGAACTGGAACAAATAGTTCAAAAATTCATATGGAAACACCAAAGACCCCGAATAGCCAAAGCAATCCTGAGAAAGAAGAATAAAGTAGGGGGGATCTCACTCCCCAACTTTAAGCTCTACTATAAAGCCATAGTAATCAAGACAATTTGGTACTGGCACAAGAGCAGAGCCACAGACCAATGGAACAGACTAGAGAATCCAGACATTAACCCAGACATATATGGTCAATTAATATTTGATAAAGGAGCCATGGACATACAATGGGGAAATGACAGTCTCTTCAACAGGTGGTGCTGGCAAAACTGGACAGCTACATGTAGGAGAATGAAACTGGACCATTGTCTAACCCCATATACAAAAGTAAACTCAAAATGGATCAAAGACCTGAATGTAAGTCATGAAACCATTAAACTCTTGGAAGAAAACATAGGCACAAACCTCTTAGACATAAACATGAGTGACCGCTTCTTGAACATATCTCCTCGGGCAAGGAAAACAACAGCAAAAATGAGTAAGTGGGACTATATTAAGCTGAAAAGCTTCTGTACAGCAAAAGACACCATCAATAGAACAAAAAGGATCCCTACAGTATGGGAGAATATATTTGAAAATGACACATCCGATAAAGGCTTGACGTCCAGAATATATAAAGAGCTCACACACCTCAACAAATAAAAATCAAATAACCCAATTAAAAAATGGGCAGAAGAACTGAACAGACAGTTCTCCAAAAAAGAAATACAGATGGCCAACAGACACATGAAAAGATGCTCCAAATCGCTAATTATCAGAGAAATGCAAATTAAAACTACAATGAGGTATCACCTCACACCAGTAAGGATGGCTGCCATCCAAAAGACAAACAACAACAAATGTTGGCAAGGCTGTGGAGAAAGGGGAATCCTCTTACACTGCTGGTGGGAATGTAAGTTAGTTCAACCATTGTGGAAAGCAATATGGAGGTACATCAAAATGCTCAAAACAGACTTACCATTTGACCCAGGAATTGCACTCCTAGGAATTTACCCTAAGAATGCAGCAATCAAGTATGAGAAAGATCAGTGCACCCCTATGTTTATCGCAGCACTATTTACAATAGCCAACAATTGGAAGCAACCTAAATGTCCATCGATAGATGAATGGATAAAGAAGATGTGGTACATATACACAATGGAATACTACTCAGCCATAAGAAAAGGGCAAATCCAACCATTTGCAGCAACATGGATGGAGCTGGAGGGTATTATGCTCAGTGAAACAAGCCAAGCGGAGAAAGAGAAATACCAAATGATTTCACTTATCTGTGGAATATAAGAACAAAGGAAAAACTGAAGGAACAAAACAGCAGCAGAATCACAGAACTCAAGAATGGACTAACAGGTACCAAAGGGAAAGGGACTGGGGAGGATGGGTGGGTAGGGAGGGATAAGGGGGGGAGAAGTAGGGGGGTATTAAGATTAACATGCATGGGGGGGTAGGAGAAAAGGGAGGGCTGTACAACACAGAGAAGGCAAGTAGTGATTCTACAACATTTTGCTATGCTGATGGACAATGACTGTAAAGGGGTTTATAGGGGAGACCTGGTATAGGGGAGAGCCTAGTAAACATAATATTCGTCATGTAAGTGTAGATTAGTGATACCAAAAACAAAGCAAAACAAAACAAAAAAGGGCAGTTCCTGTGTGGTAATCTCCAATGAGTTCTACACAAGGGTATAAAGGGCATATAAAAGTGTAGGCAAAGGGTCTGTTTGTGTTTATACAGAGGATCAAAGCCTAATTTGGCTACCCCGAAAATGAACTAAGATACGATATGAAAGAGAACTTCCAACATCAGCACTCTCTGGAAGACTCATGCCAGAAGATGATCATCAAAAAACCCCAACAAAGATCCATGCACTGCTACAGCTGTAGATGCACTCATCCCACCAGCTCCTGGACTTGCCATGGGAATGAAGGAGATATCTAAGCTGGCCTGTGCATACAGTAAAACAACAAATTTGACTGGATCTATACTGTTGGAACTCAACCAAGAATTAGGAGAAGTGCAAATTGTAGTGCTCCAAAATCTTACAACTACAGACTATTTACTGTTAAAAGAACATATGGCATGTGAACAGTCCCCAGGAATGGGTTGTTTTAATTTGTCTGATTTCTCTCAGACTGTTCAAGTTCAGTTGGACAATATCCACCATATCATAGATAAGTTTTCACAAATGCCTAAGGTGCCTAACTGGTTTTCTTGGTTTCACTGGAGATGGCTGGTAATTACAGGTATGCTTTGGTTATGTAACTATACTCCTATTATGTTAATGTGTGTGCGCAACTTAAGTAGTAGCTTAAAACCTATACATGCTGAAGTTACTCTACAAGAAGATATGTCAAAGAAATAATCAATCTTCCCATGTTTTCTGCCGCCTGCTACTTCTATAGCTTTTCTTCTTCCTTCCTAATTACAACCCTTAAATAGAATTCGTGCCTCATATCAAATTTACCGAGTATCATAATTCTTCCAAGTGGTAAAGATACCTCAAGACAAATGCTGGGCATAGAAGCTACAGGGCATAAATATGCAAAGAAATAAAAAGCTAACCATTTCAAACAATAAGGCTTCTCTCTCACTTACCAACTTTACATTTCCCTGTATGGCCCCGGAAGATGACTGGTTAGCCAGAGACAGGTAAGATTCCTCAAGGGAGGAACAACCTAAGACAGGCACAGTCGCAGGGGGGCCATCAGGTGAGAAATTGGGGATCAACAGAGGTGAGGCTTAGAACCTCACCCCCCCTGTTCTGAGAGAAATCTTCTGCATACGTGGATGTTTTATTGCCCTTGTCTAGCTTGGATTAACACATAGTCTACAGGCACACACCTGATCATCTACATTTGCTCTCTTACAACACTAAACTATGTTTTCTACCTTTATCTTGTATCTACCTACCACTTCAGCATTTTATTAAAAATAATAATAATAAAGAGAGAAATGTGGTATCCACATATAAATCAAGTTTAATAACCAAATGAGTATTCATATTTGAACTGTTTATAGTTCATAATACATGAGCAAAACTGAAAGTTTCTGTGATGACTGCCCTTGTACTGTTCACTATGTAACTTATTCATTATGTAAGAATTTGTTCTCCATGTAAGAACTTGTTTGTTATGCCTCAGAAGATTGGAGACTGATGAAAATTAGGCTTGGGGTAGATTAATGATTGTGCATTGAGCATTGACTCCCCTATACAGAATTTTATTGTCGTTAACAACCATTTGATCAATAAATATGAGAGATGCCCTCACAAAAAAAAAAAGGACAGACTTCCAATGGTAAAATAAATAAGTAACCGGGATGTAATGTATAGCATAAGGAATATAGTCAAGATATTGTAACAGTTTGGTAGGGTGATAGCTGGAGCCTAGAATTATGTATATAAATGTTTTATCACTGTGTTGTTCACTTGAAACTAATGTAATGTAATACTGTGCGTCAACTATCCTTCAATAAAAAATAATTATCTAAAAAAAAAAGAAAAGCATTGCAATGACAAATAAAAGGAGGATATAAAATCTAAATCATATAAAGTAGATTTCAGGCATTATTAAACATCAAAATAGCTTGTAATCCCATGGTCGGACATACTAATGAGGCAACTTCTTGGTTTTCCTTGGCTACAGGCAAGGAATTGTTTGATTATGCTTTGCTTTATTGCAATTCACAGATACTGCATTTTTTACAAATTGACGTTTCATGACAACCCTGAAAATCTATCAGTGCCATTTTTCCAACAGCATTTGCTCACTTAGTGTTTCTATGTCACATTTTGGCAGTTCTCATAATATTTCAGATTTTTCATTATTATTATATTTGTTATGGTGACCTGTGATCAGTGATCTTTGATGTTTACTGTTGTAACTCTTTTGGGGTACCATAAACTGCACCCATATAAGGTAGTGAACTTAATAAATGTTGTGAGTGTTCTGACTGCTCCACTGACCAGCTGTCCCCCATCTCTCCCCCAACCCCCACCCTGGTTTGGGCCTCCTTAATCCCTGAGGCAGAACAATATTGAAATTAGGCCAATTAATAACTCTACAATGGCTTCTAAATGTTTAAGTAAAAGGAAGAGTCTCATATCTCTCACTTTAAATAAAAGAAAAGAAATGATCAAGCTTTGCAGGGAAGATATAGTGAAAGCTGAAATAAGCAAAACCTAGGCTTCTTGTGCCAGTTCCCCTAGTTGTGAATACAAAGGAAAAGTTCTAGAAGGAAATGAAAATGCTACTAGAGTCAACAAATGAATGATGGGACAGTGAAACAACCTTACTGGGCATATGAATAAAGTTTTAGTGGTCTGGACAGAAGATCAAACCAGCCACAACATTCCCTTAAGCCTAAACCAGGGCAAGGAACCAACTCTTGTCAATTCTATGAAGGCTAAGAGAGGTAAGGAAGCTGCACAAGAAAAGTTTGAAGCTAGCCTGGGTTCATGAGGTTTAAGGAAAGAAGTTTCTTCAACAGTAAAGTGAAAGGTGAAGCAGCAGGTGCTGATGTAGAAGCTACAGGAGGTTATCCAGAAGATTTACCTAAGATCATTAATGAAAGGGCTGCACTAAAACAACAGACTTACAATAGACAACACAGCTTTCTACTTGAAGAAGTGTCATCTAGGATTTCATAGCTGTAGAGTAGAAGTAAATGCCTCGCTACAAAGCTTCAAAAGACAGGCTAACTCTCTTGTTGGGGGATAATGCAGCCAGCAACTTTAAGTTGAAGCCAATGCTCATTTACCCTTCTGAAAATCCTGTGGCTCCTAAGAATTATGCTAAATCTACTCAGTCTGCACTCTACAAAAGGAAAATAAAAACCTGGATGGCAGTATATCTGTTTAGAACATGGTTTACTGAATATTTTAAGCCTACGGTTTAGAGCTACTGCTCAGAAAAAAAAGATTCCATTCAACATATTTCTGGTCATTGACAATGTCCTTGGCTACCCAAGAGCTCTGATGGAGAGGGATGATGAGATTCATGTGGTTTTCATGCCTGCTCACACAACACCCATTCATTAGCCTATGGATCAAGGACTGATTTCAGTTTTCAAGTCTTAATATTTAAGTTTTAAGTTGCCATAGATAGTGATGCCTCTGATGGAGCTGGGCAAAGTAAACTGAAAACCTTCTAGAAAGGGTTTCCCATTCTAGATGCCAGTAAGAATAGTCACAGTTCATGGGAAGGAGGTCAAAATATCAACAATAACAGGAATTTCAAAGAAGTTGATTACAACCCTCATGGATGACTTTGAGGGGCTCAAGACTTCAGTGGAGGAAGTAAGTGCAGATGTGGTAGAACGAGCAAGAGAGCTAGAATTAGAAGTGGAGCATAAAATGTGGTTGAATTGCTGCAATCCCATGATAAAACTTGAATGGGTGAGAAGTTGCTCCTTATAGGGGAGCAAAGAATGTGGTTTCTTGAGATGAAAACTACTCCTAGTGAAATGCTGTGGAGATTGCCAAATGACAACAAATTATTTAGAAGATTACATAAACTTAGATAATAAAGCATTTGGCAGCATTTGAGAGGATTGAGTCCAATTTTTAAAGAAGTTCTACAGAGGGTAAAATTCTATTAAACAGTATTGCATGCTACAGAGAAATTGTTCATAAGGAGTTGATCAATATGCAAACTTCACTGCTGTCTTATTTTAAGAAATTGCCATAGTCACACCAGTCTTTAACAACCACTGTCCTGAGCAGTCAGCAACCATCAACATCGAGGCAAGGGCCTCCACCAGAAAAAAGATGGTGACTCACTGAGAGCTCAGATGATGGTTAGCATTTTTAGTAATAAAAAATTCTTAATTAAGTGCATGAATTGTTTTTAAAAACATAATGCTGTTGAACACTTAATAGAGTACAGTATAGTGTAAACATAACTTTTATATGCATTAGTAGCCAGGAAATTAATTAGACTCATTTTATTGTAATATTCACTTTATTGTGGTGGTCTGGCAGGGAACCCACAATATTGCCTGTAGTTGTAGTCTCACACATTCAATCATTCATTCATTCCTTTCTCAGGCACAAGAAAATATTACAGCTCTTGACCTTACAGACATTCTTGTTGAGAGGGAAAGAGGGTAGCATGCCTTTAGTAAGAAGGAAATTAGCTGGAATATCTTGGTATATATGGCATTTACAATATGTGAGCCAAGTCACACTTCATAAAAACTGAAGAATTTCTGCTGTGAAAGAATCTTGAGATAAATCTTTTGTAAGTGAGAAACAAATAACCAGCCAAAGTAACAGGTAAAATGTCCGTAATACTTCTCTTTAAAAAGGCAGAGACTTGGATGCTGATAGAGAGCCAAGTAATAGGCTCATGGCCTTTTTGCCTTGACACGGAACACCCACTTGACTTAGAAAGATCTAAATGACATCCATATTCCATTGCCCTAAACAATACAAGCAACTGAAAAGAGTCAGTGGCACTTACTTGTAGACTCTAAGAGAAACCAAAGTAACCTTAGTGAAAATCAGGGAGTTCTCGTGAAGGGTGTTTGATGAACTGTGCAGACACAAACACTTCAACAAGTTTTCTCCAGGGATCCATGTCTGGGCAGAAACTCAGGCTGTATTAACTGTAGTTAGATGCTTGAGATTTCTGAATCAACTGGCAATTACCAGAGGAGGTTGAATGTGTTCGCCCAGTTGGCTGTTTAGGTAGGGCTCGAGCAGACCCTTTGATGTTGATCTCCTCCTACATTTCAACTACAGAAAGAAGTAATTTAGAAAAATGATTGATAAGAATAAATCATCTCTTAATGTTCCTGGGAAGTAATAGCCCTTTTTTTTTTTTTCATCCTTGACACACATAGAAGTGACTGACATCGCTTTATGGAGGGCGTGGTAAGCTCCTTTGCGATGGTGATGTGTTCTGGCTCCAGGAGACTGGTTAAAGAACACTGGACAGTCCTTGGGGTAATAAAAGGTAAGATCATTTACAGATAGCTGTTGATCCTGGCTGTACATTAAAATATCTGGGGAATTTTAAATGATACTATGTCAGGTCCGACTGCAAGTCTTTTAAATCAGAATTAATGGGGGTGGGGATTTAGTATTTTTTCAAAACCTTCTGTATAGTTCAAAGATATAGCCAGGGTTTTGAATAATTCATTTAACTCTCTAAAAGGAGTGTCCTATTGATTAGACACTCCACCAATTCCCGCCCTCAGAAATGTTTATTCCTGCTTCTCGTGCTCTACTGAATTGCGTGGGATCCTCCTCTGGTTCCTATCACACCCCTCCGTTCTCCACATGGCCACCAGAGTGGGCTTACCCAAAAGTGAATTCAACCATGTCATTCCCTACCTGGAACCCACTAGCTCTCCAGCACATGCCCAATATTAAATGAAGTTCCATCTCTTCAACGTGGCATTCAAAATCCTTCCTAATCATTCTGCTCTTTCTTCTCCATCGTCAGCCTCTATTGCTCCTGGCAACTCATTGCTCTCTCTGGGATATGGTTGCTAGATAAAACACAAGACCCCCAATTCAATTTGAGTTTCAGATAAACAATGAATAATGCAATATCTGGAACAAAAAGGATTATTCATTGTTTATCTGAAATTCAAATTCAGCTGGTATTCTCCTGCATTTTTATTTGCTAAATATGACAACTCACCCGAGGAGCAATTCTGGGGAATCCTGTCACCCCAGGCTGCACAGGCTGCTCTGATTCCCTGCAGCTGCACCCCTCTGCTTGACTGCCAAAAGCTGGCTGAGGATAGTCAGGCAGTCAGGCCCTCCTTCCTCTGAACACACGTACTTCTTTCTTCAAACTTACACCCAAGGTTAGGATCGTTTTGTGTATTTGCTCACTTTGCTCTCCACCCCCAGGTGACTCTAGAAGCAACTTGATGTTAGGACCAATTCTCACCTGTTTTGTAACCCTACCTCCTGCTGGTGTCTGGTGCATGGATACTTAATAAATGTTTGGGAAGTGACTCAACAGTACTCCTGAGAAACCCTGCCTGATACAGCAATGTACAAGCACTACCTTGGTTTTCAGTAGTAGAAGCATTACCCTTTCTTAGAACATGATCAATGTCCTCAAGTCACCTGGGGGCAGCCCATGTCTGTGGATACTGTGCCCTCCAAAAACTGTGGCCACTATCTCTGGATTCTTTCCTCTCCCTTACCAAAAAACACTTTTGTTGTTAATTTTCTTTAGAGGAAACTTCACAGATGGAAAGCTCTTTAAATATTCTTATTTAACTCACAACAGCTATATGAGGTGGATCATTTAAAGGTTAGAGAGATGGGAAATTGAAGGCTCAGAGAGGCAAGTAATTACCATAAAGAGGCAAGCACTCTAGGATTTGGACCCAGGTACCTCTCACTCTGAACTGTGCTCTTTCAAATTGATTATGCGATTAACTTCACTTTTTAATCTGTTCTTAAGCATCAATGCCAGCTTCATCCAGTAAAGTAGCCAGCCTCCTAGATGGCACCCCACAGATCCCCACTACCTGGTATTGACACTCTAAGTTTCCTCCCACAATGTGTCATGGTTGATCTGATCTGCATGACTAATGGCACATGGCAAAAAGTGTGCCATTTCTGAGATTAGGTAAACATGTTGCAGCTTGCATTTGAAGGACTCTCCTTTGCTAACTCACTGTGAGGCAAGCGGGCTGCCGTATTATGACTAGTCTTACAATAAGGTCCACGTGCCAAGGAACTGAAGCCTGCAGCCAAAAGCCAGGGAAGAGCTGATTCTTGCTAATGATGTGACCTTAAAAGAAGATGTTGCAGCCAGTTGAGCTTTGGGACGACTGTCATCCTGGCTGGCAGCTTGACTATAACCCTGTGAGAGACCCTGAGCCAGAACCACCAGCTAAGCTGCTCCTAGATTACTGACCCTCCGACACTGTGGAAGAAAATGCTTGATGTTTTAAGCTGCTGAAGTTTGGGGTAATTTGTTAGACAGCAGTAGGTAACTAATACACATGGTAGGCAAGTAAGCCTTTCTCATCAGATTTTTTCTCATATAGTGGGATAGAGGATAGAGGAAACTTAGTCCCTAAAATCACACCACTTAGTCTCTTACCTGCCTCAGCTACCACAATAATGGGTAAAGATCTGTCTTCAACTAGAGTGCTAGTGTCGAAGGCTTGCTTCCAGTGCAACAAATATGAAGATAAAAATAGACCAAAACTCTCCTTTTCGCAACTTACCAATTGGGGAGCAAACATTACCTCTTAAGCCCTTGAGTCTTCCTAAGGCTCAGGTGGGTAGTTATTTATAGCCATTTCTGAGTTATTACTGCATACCATACCCACATGCAGTTTGCACAGCATTTATTGAGCAGCCTTTAATGATGGATAGAGTGAGAAACACCAGGCAAAGAATATAGTAATAACAGCACATAAATTTTATTTTCATTTAGCATGAAAACACCTGATTTCCCTCAACACTGTAAACATGTCACATTATTAGGCAGTGAAAGGCTGATGAATTTAGACGTTTATTTAGACATTGTTTTGAATGAAAAGTGTGCTTTAATTCCACTTGCCTCCACTAGTGCAGATCATTTTATTTGTCTTCTTTCACTTGTTTTAATTAACAACAAAAAAACCCCAGGAGAGAAGCAACTGGAAAGTTTTCTCAGGATGGGATTGGTTATTTAAAAAACATTTCTTGTATTTTCCTGAGAATAGAGAGGCAGTGTCAGGATGGAATACTTCATGGTCAGAGTTGGCAAATACCTTATGTTTTGTAGTTAATAAACGTGTTATAGTAAGTATTTGGAAGGAAACTCCACTAGACTTACTTTTTTAAAGCAAAACAGGAAAAGGGCATTCATTGATTATGTAATTTTGTCATTAAAGAAGGGAATTTCAGGGAAGGAAGACAACTTATTCCTAGACATAATGTTAAAGTAACAAGTGCCTACAAGCTTAAATTACTGTAATGCAAAGCAGCCTCATTACTGCCAGGCTCATGATTTGTTGTTTCATTGGCATGGTGTGTTTTCTAGCACTAAGAGTCTGTCAGCTGTAGTAGAATAAACTCCTACTTTTAGGGTTTATCATTCAAATGTTAAAAATAAGCGTTCTGGTCCATTTAATAACAAAGTAAACACACTGCCAGTGTGGGTGTTTTGGATTTCTATGATAAATCGAAAAAAGAGAAAACATACACGCCTACCAACCTACCAACGCTAGTTCCGATCACACAGAACACTGGAGGCTTCATGTGATTCAGCAGCGCCCTTCAATTGAACACTGTGCATGCCTAGAGGAGGGAGGATTGTACTCAGGGTGATAAGCCATTTTTCCAAAGGAAGAAAAATTAAGGAGTGGTCACAGGATCTGGCATTCCATTGGCTAAGTTAGTTCTAAGTGACAATTCACAGATGGTCAGCTGATGTGGTAACCGGATGGGTGGGAGGTTCATGGAGCACTGAGATTCCAGGCCTAGATATCTGTGTCCTCACAATGTACAGCCAATTTGTAGGGTGACATAAAGTAAGGTGCCAGGATTTATCCAAAGCACTATAATTTATAGGAGGGAAATATTTGAAAGTAACAATTTTCAAGTATTGTGAGATATTTTAGGCCCCTTTCATTTAAATAAACAGTTCCTCCCTTCCATTCCCCTGCTGACCCCAGATCTCTTGGCCACTGTGTAACTGGAAGGAGCTGAAGACCTAGAGAATCAGGAGTCTCAAAACTATTTATATGCTTTGGGTGACCAACTCTAACCTCCTTGATTCTCCCAAACATTGATTGGAAGGCATGCTTTGAGCTGGCTGCTCCAGGAATCACCATTTCCAGTTCTTATCATTGCACACACTGCTGACTGCAAATGACAGAAACTGAAGTCAAACAAGTTGTAGGGAGAAAAGAAAAGAAACAGAACAGAACAGAAAACACAAGAAGAGAAAAGAAAAGAAAGGAAAGGAAAAGGAAAGAAAAAGTAAAAGGAAAGAAAAGGAGTGTTTTGGCTTATAAAACTGACAAATCCAGGCATGTTTGCTGAGTAGAATTTCTGGCTCCTAACCTGCTGATGCTAAATGCTCCAATAATCTCAGCAGAGCTCCATCTCTCAGCTGTTTCCCCTGTGTTGGTTTCATACTCAGGTGTTGTCTCAGTGTGGTGGAAAGAATGGTCTTGGTGTTCTAGGCTGATGTTGCCACCAGAGCTTATGATCCCAGAAAGACTGTGCCTCACAGTGGCTTCGGAGAAAAATTTTGGGGTGAGTTTTCATAGGCCAGCTTGGGTCCTATGACCCAAGGTCCCATCCATCCTTGGGCAAACAAATTATTGTGGCAAATAAGATGGAATGTGATTCCATATGCCCAGAATTATAGTGGTTCCCTAAAAAGTGGGGATACTGAGTACACAAAAAAAGCTCATGTTTCCTATAGAAAAGGAAATCCTGAGAACAGCAGAAAATATTTACAAATCATGTATCTGATAAGAGGTGAATATCCAGAATATGTAAAAATTCCTACAACTAAGCAACAACAAAAAGCAAATAGCTCAGCTAAAAAATGCGGGAAGGTTTGAATAGATACTTCTCCCATAGGCACACGAAAGGGTGCTCAACATCACTCATCATTACGGAAATGCAAATCAAACCACGATGGGGCATCACCTCATATACATGGCTACAATCAAATAAACACAAATAACAGTGTGGAGATGTGGAGAAATTGGAACCCTTGTGCATTTTGTGGGAATGTAAAATGCTGTAGCTGCTATGGAAGAATGTGTAGCTCCTAAAAAATTTAAAAATAGAATGACCATGTGATCCAGCAATTTCAGTTCTGGGTATACACCCAAAAGAATGGAAAGCAGGGACTCCAAGAGGTATTTGTACACCCCAGTTCATAGCACCATTATTTGCAATAGCTAAAAAGGGGGAAGCAACCCAAGTGTCTATCAATGTATAAATGGAAAAACAAAGCATGGTCTACCGTACAAGAGAGTATTATTCAGTATTAAAAAGGAAGGAAATTCTGACACACACTATGACATGGATGAACCTTGGCAACATTTTGCTGAATAAGCCAGTCATAAAAGGATGAACACTGTACAATTACATATATGCGGTACCTACACTAGTCAAATTTAGAGACAGAAAGGGGAACAGTGGTTGCCAGAGGCTGGGGGAGGGGTGATCAGGAGCGAAGGTCCAGTGGGTACAGAGTTTCAGTTTTGCAAGATAATAGATTTCTGTGGATGGTGGTGGTCATCATAGAGCAACAATGTGATGTGCTTAATACCACAGACTGTACGCTTAAAAATGGGTAAGATGGTAACTTTTATATGTATTTTGCCATAATTTTTAAAAAGGTCAGGTCCACTATAGAATTTTAGAAAAGATGAAGTTGGCCAAGTAGTTTCTAAAACCTTTTCCTCCTCTCACCCTTTGGGAACTTCCTTCCAAACATCTCCCAGCCAGATACTCCTGAAGGCATGCTGACTCCTCAATGCTCTGCTCTGGTTTGCTTTCCCTGATCTAGGAGGCTCTAGGAGCTTCCTGATTCTCTGCTCTGGTTGGAAGCCTGGCCAGAACCCTCCTCAGTGCCATGCTTTAGGTTAGGGGAGTCTATTAAGTCAGTCGTCCCAGAAGCTGTTGATGTACATGTTGTACCCAGGAAAGGTGTTTTGAGAAGGGGGCCTCTGGCAAATGTTTTTACCCCAAATATGAATCACTTCAGCAGCTTTCATTGGATAGTTCTCTCTTGGATTTCCATACAGAGCTGGGTGTGACTGTGATCCCTAGGTGAAATAATCAGCTATGGGCCCTTTTACCACTTTTCTGCAAAACTAGCACTGTCACTGCACTGAGGCCATTTGTCCCAGAGGCACACAGGACGTTACTCAGATGGCATTTATGCCCATAGGGAGAGAACAGAGTTACAGTTAACTCCATGGCTTGCAATCTCACATGCTCTTAATTACACTTTTCCACAGATCATAGCTTTGAAAGTTTTGAGCAATGTTATGAACTGCAATAGATGGACAGCCAGATACAGTGCAATGAGAATAACCTGTAGTCTCGACAGTCCACCTGACAGACCTAAATTCCAATTCTGCCCCTACCACCCATAAGCCATATGACCTTGGGAGGCCTCTTAAGGTCACCTGAACTACACAGTAGGATGAGTAAAACCAACTTCCAGGAATGTAACCATTAAACAAGGTAACATGCAGTACATTCCTGGCTCATTATGTCTCTGCATATGTTAGCTTCCTTCCTCTTTGTCCTCCTGGTATGCTCACTTTACAGCTGACTCCAAAGCACGGATGAAATCGAGGCCTGACTGCCTCCTGTAGGTCCCCATTCCTCACCTTGCTCAGGGTACAGCAGACACTGCCGAGGTTAGACTAGTAAAACCACAGAAACAGTAATAAAGGCTTCATGAAGATAGAAGGACGTGCATGAAGGAACATCCCCACTCTGCACAGACAAAAGGAAAATGTTCCCTTTTCTCTTCTTAAAAACCTACTCTTGAGCCAAACATGGCAATAACATATACTGCCAAAAGTGGTCACAGTACCACCAAAAGTGAAAATGCACTGATCATTTATAAAACTCTAAACAGCAAGTTTAAAACATGATGCATTATACTACTTCTTTTAGAGCCCTCTCTAGTGTTTCCCCACCCCCACCCCCTGCTGTTCCCATAACTGATGTAAAAGTGATTTCATGAACCAAATAGGATGATTTTATGGGTGTGTTTTTACCACTAATTTTAATTTCTTCTCACATACATGTTACTGCTCACTCTCATGAAATAGTTTGTTCCACGATAACATATTTTTTAATAAAAGCCATATTTTTTTCAGAATACATGAATCTAAGAGTAGGTGATTGGTTCACCTGTCATTCTGTTGTAGCACTCCTTCTCTAAACGGTTTTCTCTGTTTGGCAAATAAATTAGAAATGTCATGTTTGTTTCCAAGCAGTGTAAGTTGGAGATGACTTGTACAAAAGTCCCTGATGAAAAGTTAGTAGAGGCATTTGAACTTCAGGGTTGTAAATCCAGATATATAGTATCATTTTATCTTTACTGGAAATTGGAGGAAAGCAGAATGTTAATTCACCTGTGGGCCACAAACAATTTTCCCTGGTATACCCTGTACATATGCATCCTGCATGACTGCCATGTTTCCTAGCTTCCAGTCATGCAGTCTCAAGATTGCAGAAATGGTAAATGTTTTTTGGAACAATTTTGGAACCAATTGACATGATGAAATTATTTAGGATTTTATTGACTTTCGGGTTAATTATAATATAATATTATAACAGTTATGATGCGGCAAGGTGTTTGACAAAGGAGCAGGATGAAGTCCCTGCACATTCACCCTCCCACCGGACAACTCTACTTCAGGCCCACCACTTCCAAATGAACACTTCCAAACCCTGGGCTCCACAGTTTCCTCCAATAAGCACCACTAACAGCAATTAAAACAGCAGCCAGAATCTTTTCTCCTTGTTCTGTGCATCTGATCTCTCTGAACTGCATTACATCTACCAAGCTTCCCGAAGGAGACACCTAGAGGTGAAGCTGGATGGAAGCAGAAGCAACTGCGAATCCGAATTATTGTTGGCATCTTAGTCTTTTTGAATCTGTGTACCCCTCGCCACTTTCATGGACATCACCTCGTTCAGGAGTCTGTCAATGACTCTGTGGGATCCCCTGCCAGCCTTAGATCCCTCACTCTCCACCAGGTGGCCAGAGGAACAGCTATCAAGTGCAAATCTGGACACATAAGTCCTCTGCTTACTAACCTTTCATTTGACACCTATTGATCCCACAGTAAAATCCACTCTCGCTAACTGTATATTGAAATCCTCACCATCTTTATTTATTTTCCAGTCTCATTTCTTCCTATTCCCTCTCTTCAATCTGCTCCAGAAACAAGAACTATTTGTAGGCGCCTGACCATATGCCATTCTACTTTTTTCTCTTTCTTAAACTATTTTCCACTTTGTCGGGCTGCTTCCTATCCCCCTTTCCCTGGCCTTCTCCATCTTGTCCTTGGAGTTTCAGCTTGGGAATCATGTTCTCCAGGCATCTTCCCTTTGAGGACTAGTCAGATGCCTCCTTATGCTGTAACCTTTGCCAGCCCTGTCTTCACACTCAGCCCTATGGAACGGCTCAAGGGCCTGAGGGTGAGGGGCACCATGGGTTCAGGGCAGCCCCACTCCCCGAGGACGCTGAGGTACCTGGGGGCTCTTCCACCTCCTCTGACACACACTCATTCGGTTCCGTGTATTTTCACTGAAGGTCCCTCCCAGAGAACCGGACTGACGTCCTCACTGAAGCTCCTGGGCACAAAAATCTAAGATTTTATGACTATGAAGGATGAAACTGAGCCTGTTAGCCCCAGAGACAGCATCCCCAAAGGCCCTGATCAAAAGTATTTCCTGGGAGGGAAGATAATATTCTGGCTTGTGTAGAGATATCCACTGTGACGGAGATCCCTTAGCATATTATGTTTGGATATTTTTCAAATTGTGTGCTAACACAGTCCCAGAAGTTTCTTGGATGAGGCACAGGCATTCAAAGTCATGACTTGGAAGAGTTTTCCCCTCGATGCTCTGAGGAGCATTTTGTTGACCATAGTACATCCCCAGAATTGATTTTGGTCCAGTCAGATTTTAGGGGTCTGTGAGTAGTGACCTATAAATGACAGTATATGTACTCTTATACCACTACATCCAAAAACTGATCTTTAAAAAATTCCAACCACACACAGACATTAAATAATGGTTACCTTTTGCTAGTTAAGGGAAATCATTCATTTCTTTCTTTTTCTTTTCATTTCTGGGACTCAGAAGCATGAACTACAGGCTTTTAAAATAGATTTTATTTTCACATGGTATTTTGTGGCTTTGAATAGTTTATATCGACTAACCTACTGATGTTGCATACTATTTTTTAAATTAAAGAATAAAAGGGTGTAGAGGAAGCAATCGTTTGTTCATTGCAAACTTTTTTTCCCCAGATCATTCTTAGCTCATTTATCTTCTTTTCCAGTACATCTTTGCTTATGGTCATCTGTGCTCTGTGTTTGTATGAATTATTAGGCCAGCAAACACTCCAGTTAAACTGTAAAAAGTTATATTGGTTCTGATCCAAACTTTCCTGAATGCTTTCTTCCTTTTTTTAAAAAATATCTAACTGTATACCATTTTAAATTTCTTTAATTCCCGACCATGGTCATACAAGTGTTTTCCTATAGTTTATGCATTCATTCAACAAATATTTTTTGAGTGCCCAGTATAGGTCAGACACTTTCCTAGGTACTCGTTATACAGCAGTGAACAAAATGAAACAAAAATCCTTGCTTTCACAGAGCAGACATTCAGTGGGTGGTTCATCCAATACAAAAGATTAATAAAATATTTAACATGTTGAATAATGATATCTTTGGGGATTAAGTATTATGTAACAGTAAAGTAGAGAATGAGAGAAATGTTGTGGGAGTGTATGCATTTTAGAACCAGGGACCTATTCATTAATTTGGAGGCTTATGTTCTAGAAAGTTCTGAATGAGGCTGGTCTAAAATTTCCCTTTGACTTGCACTTGAACAAGAGATTTGCAAATAAATGAATACTATACATAAGAGAATAAGGAGTTGTTAAATCTATTTCACAAAAACACAATTTTATCACTCTTGGAAGCTACTTACAAACCATGTTCTCATTTGCCTAAATATTCTAAAAGGTGTTACTTCATCATTACTGAACTGTGACCTCATTATGCTTTATACATGTGTATGCATATACATGCTTTATATGCATATATGTATACCTATATGTAGAAAACTGCAACTCCTACCTTTTCAGCCCACCAGCCCACTTTCAGTCTTAGCGCCATCTTACTGTGTATTATCTCAGCTTGTGTCGACTGCCAATTATGAAGTTCAAACACAAACAAAGGAAGGGAAGAATTCATCAGGAAATCTAAATACAAACTTCACATAATTTAGAATTGAGCTAGATACACAACAAAATTCTACAATAGGGGAGGGTGAAGAAAATGAAAAACATTTCCAAAGGTATTTATTGAGAAATAGTAAAGATGTACATATTTTTACAAGCTTTTAATATTAATTTACATTTCTTTAAATTATGTAGGCCCCAATAATCTATACTTTACTAATACATAATAGAAACCCTTTCCTTTGTGAGACTTCCATAATGATACCATAGTTGGGAGTCAAAATGCAACTTTGGCTCATGATGCTTAAGTTTGTTTTTAAAACAAATACTAAATGCCATACTCACTGAGAATATAGGCTTGTCTCAAACAAATGTGCTTTGAGAGAGAAAAAATTTCATACTGGAGCATGCTGTTGATACTATTCTGAATTTAGCTCAGCAGAGACTAGGGAAAAACATTTTGAGAGCGTTGTTTTCTACTTTTTATGGCCGAACTGCATGATTTGAAAATAAGCTTTTGCCTCTCAATTTGATTTGCAAATTTTTGCATGGTTAATAGTGATGTAAGCATATATGCTATGATGTTGTAGCCCAGCCACCCATTTTGATGATTTTCAGGTGCAATGCAAGGTGCCTACCTTTCCTAGTGATATGCCAACTTTGTACAGATGGTAGGCAAAACCCATTTCAGTGATGGAACATCTTCCAAATTCGTTTATAATAAGGCACAACATTCTATATGTCAAAAGAATGTAGGAGCTGCCCAAAGGGCTGTTTTTTTGTTGGTTGGTTTTTGTTTTTTTAGATCAGAAAGGAAGAGGGTCTTCTGTTCCTATGGTGGGAAGAGAAGAGTTCTAGTTTGAACTCAAATCCAGATGACAAGCCTGTACCATTGTTGGGCCAAACAACTTCTGCTGTCCTCTGTCAGCCTGGCATTTAGGGTTTATGCTGGCAGCCTCTTCCAAACACACAGAGGAGAAGACGTGTATGGGAAACAGTACTAGATGACACGGCCTGTGACCCTCCTTTTTGCCCTTTGAAGGGCTGTTCCTTTCTGTACTTTCAGGCTTAGCAGCATAAGAAGCCTTGCTTGTTTGATAGGAAAAAGAATGAAAAATTTAGATGTAATGCCACAATTCTATCATTTAAGAAAACTGACTATACAGTAAAAGTAATTTTGTTTTATTCACAGTAATACATATTTAAGGTTTTAGTGTGCAAAATAGAATTAAGTATTCAAAATCAATGCAGCCCTTTTTTAAGATGCTATTTTCAAGCTAAAGGCCAATAGAAATTAAGATTTATTATTATTATTATTATTGTGATTATTATTATTATTAAAAATATTCCAACTCTAATCTGTCTGCAACAGTACTTGGGGCAGAGGTAGCCAAAAGCTACAAAATTTAAAGAAGAAGGTGTGTGTCATGAAATCAGTCTTAAAATTTGCAAAATTGAATCTCAATCTCTTTTTTGCCCAATGTAAACCTGCCTTGGCATTCAGTAAAGTAGTACAGGTTTATAGCCTAGAAAATAAAATATCTCCATGGTGAATGTTGTGATCAGTATGCAAAGCACCCACTGTATGGGAGCCACTGTAGTCTCAGATAATGAACTGTCATTGACCAGCCTCTTTTAAGGGTCTGGACTAGCAGCCGGATCCAGGTCCACCTTAGGACATTTTAAACACAGAACTGCAGGTGTAGACACCAGGAAAATGCTGCTAGATCTTGAAGTCTTAAATCCCCATAAGGGTAATCATGTCATACAAAATAACAGGAGAACCTGCATCATGTTCTAACATGGGCTACACACCAAGAAAAAAAACATGCAAACACCATGATGGCAGGTTCTCCTTGCAATGAATGCAGCCCATTGTGCGGTGAAAGTAGGGGCAGAAACCAAGGTACCCTGGTCTCCAACGGAGAGAAACTGGATTGATGGGTTAAGACAGGAACCAGGTACAATTTCATTGTTGTAATTTCAGTAGTGCTGCCAAGATCTGGCTCGCTTGCTAACTTATTTTATGATATTCTAGGCAGGATTTTCATTTATTTGTTTCTTTCCTAAGAAGCCACCTGGGGCATTCACCTTCCACTACTGATGACATTTCATTTTTGCAATGGCCTTGGGATTAAATGCACTTGGTTTTATTTAAAGCCATGTTCACTCAATGTGAATTTTAAACCACATTCATGACATATTGTAAGAAGGTTTGGGTGGCATTTGCTTATGCTTTTTGTGAAAATATTTTCCTGTTTGCAACTTACACATATCGAAATGCCAAACTCAAAATAGCATAAGTTGTCATGAATATGGCCCATAGTTTTCTCCAGTAAAACTGTAGAAAGGGTATTCGAGACTTCAACACATTTCACTTTCTATATAAAGGTCCCACAATCTTTCCCAAACCTTCTGCTTATAGTTGGATGCACAAATAGTTGCCTCATACAATTCCTGGAATTATTAAGAACCCAAATAAAACACAAGCTTTCCTTTATTCTTATTGTTTTCTTATTGCAACAAATAGTTTCTTGCTGATGCAGTAGTAAGCTTTGATAGCTTAAATTTTAAATTTGGTCATCTTAAGAATGATCACAAAGGTTTTTTTGTTTTTCATTATCTACAGAGATTTTAACCAAAGTTACATTGTAACACACAAACGCCCTCTTGTCTTTAAGGCACAACACATCAGTATGAACATTCTGTTTGCCAAACTTAAAAAAGAAGACATTATTAGATTCCCATTTCCCCTCCCACTCCCCTTCCCGACAAATGAAAGAAAAATTGCATCCACTTTCAAAGTCAGCTGCTAATAAAGTCACAGTAAATTATTTCCATCAATAATTTACACAAATTACAGGTCTAGATAGGATTGTCCTTATACAGTCTGAGTGCATTCCAATTCAGATTTTCTGGGCTAGGGAGGCTAAAGCCAGATTCAAACCTCAGGGCTGAGAGGGTCTCCCACTGTGAGGAATGTCGTTGACCACCACCTTGTCAGACGGAGCGAGGGCTGGTGCTTTGCCAGGTAAGAGTTCTTTGCCAAGACTAGTAATTCCAGTTGGGACTTATTTGGTGTGTACCAGCAACCTCCACAGAATTTTTTTTTAAACCATTAAAGTGTTGTAAATATAAGACCATAGAGCTTCCTTTCTGTAGCACTAAAGTGTAATTCCATTCAGCAATCTGAATTCTTCATTCTGGAATTTTCATTCCAAATATGATTTCATTCTTTAAGACAATTTATATGTGTAAAGCCAGAGGCATTGAATCACACATAAAAATTCAGTGTACTTGAAATATAAAAAAACGGATCTCCAGCTAGTGAATACAGTTACAAATACTCTAATTCCAGTGCTTGATGTAGAGCCAAGAGGTCTGAGTGGCTTGATATTCTCCAAAAGGGCATGTTGTGCTGCGTGGTTAAGAAAGGGGGGAGGGGAGAGAGAAGAGGGAGGAATGGAGAAAGATCATAACTATTGTTTCAAGGAAGCAGCAGTATACACAAGGATGCATACTTCACCCAAGTTCAAAGGGGGGAGTTTAAAGAAGGGACGATCATATTTGAAAGCTTGGTAGCATTAATATGGCACTGTCAAAAAACAGAGAAATAGATCTGAACTGGATTTATTGATAATAAAAGCAAATAGTGAGCTTTCTTAAGTAGTTTAGTATTTATTCTGGAAAATATCATTATGAACATCAGCATCAGGATGCTAACATTCCTAATATTACTAACATCAGCATCTGGGGTAAGCATCAAAATGCCATGGGGCTAATGGAAAGAAAGTTTTAATTGCTATATAACTCTTTAAGGCCCATCTCTCAGTTAAAAGTAAAATCGAAAAGTGACAGGCCCAAGGCTTTCCTAAGTCTAAGGCTTTTTGTCTTTTTCAGAGGAAGAGGGAAAATTCCTTCCTGTGTAAAAAATAATCTGAAGCTGGACTATATAAGGTAGGAAAAAATGTGGGGATGATCACATTTCTTACTTGTCAGGGGTAAGTAATAGCTTTAGTCAGGAGAGTTGACCTGATTTATTTCACTAGTGTGGGACTGAGAAAAAGCACCCCAGCATCCATTCTCAAAGGGGGTGATGTACACCTCAGGGTTCTTGTAGGGAAACAATTCTTAGACATTACAATGGTCTGTGGATCTCCAAGGATATATCAGTATCGGCATATGCATGGTGTTAACATATCATGGAGGGGTATGATTAAGAAAAAAACATGTAAAAATGCACCATTGTGGATCATAATGAAAAAGAAATAAGGTGCTATAGCAATTAACAAAGCCAAAGTGTTATTTGTAAGTTTGGGCTGATGACATCTTAAATAATATATATGTATGGAGTATGTATTTATATATAATGGAAATACATATACACATGTAACATGGAGATACATTTTATTATAAAAATTAATCATTAAAATAATAATCAGTTTGTTATATAATTCTTTGATGTTCACTATGGTGGCCACTAACCCCATGTGACCACTGAGTGATGAAAATGTAGCAAGTCCAATTCAAAATACATACTGAATTTCAAAGACTTAGAATGTAAAAAAAATAAAATAATAATGTAAACATCATATGAATAATTTTTATATTTATTAGGTGTTGAGTCAATAATATTTGGGGTATATTGGGTTAAAGTATATATTACTAAAATTAATTCCTCCTGTCTCTCTTTACTTTTGTAAAAATGTGGCTTCCAAACGTTTAAAATTACAAATACATGTAACATAAAATTATATTACACATAGGGAAGTGTGGTTATACATTAGTATTTCTAAGCTTTGACATTTCTTCTTAAATTTACAAAAAAAATGATGTTCTCAGGTCAAATTACAGTGTAGAAATTTGCCTAGAAGATTTTGTTCAACCAGCTCAGATCTATTTGTAAGAATAAAACAGTACTTTATACCTCTGCACATGCGATTACAGCTACATCCAAAGAAAAGCATGCATCTGGCTACTAGAGAAACCAATCACCTATGTTTCAAAATAGAATTATAAGCCTTCACCATCACCAAACTGTACCTACATAAACAACCATTTGGAAATAGCATTCTAACCGACGTTCTTATCCACTTGGAGTCCTGCCTTTTCCTCCTGAAGTTTGATGTGTGAAACAGGTGTACCTACTGGTACCTCTGGTCTGGTTTTCAAGCCATGGAGAACTGGGGTATAGACTTGGTAGGTTAAAAGACATGTAGCATGTTTGCTACTATTGCTGTGTCCACTGCTCTTTGTTGTGTATAATTATGTTGCCAATATGAAAAATGGAAACAACATGGACGCAGGACATTGACAAACTCCAGGAGATGTTTTAACTTTGTACAACTTGGAGGACTTCAAGTAGCAGTCAGCAAACAAAGTTGCACTTCTTGAGGCTACATCCCTCACCTCATCTGGAAAGTCACTGGGGTCAGTATGCTGTCTTGGGTCACTGACACTGCTGAGACCAGGGTGCTCTGTGAGAGGCAGAGCTTGCACCAACTTTCTTCATGTTATGGCAAAGCATGGGGAATTTCAAGTATGGTTTCTAATACTTCACCAAAACTTCTAATGTGGAGGCTCTTCTTTCTCCATGTGGTCTGATTTTAACTGATGACAAACATAAATTATTTTGTCTATCTTTCTATGAACTTTTCTGGGAAATTGTTGATTGGAAAACAAATCAGGTAAACACCCCAGCACATGCAAGTATTTAGTGAAGGCTTTATTAGATGATGCTTTGCAAACTCCTCAGGATAATAAGCACAACATTCTTTCTCTGTAAAACACTAGAGGCTGATATGACATTGTTTAAAAATACTACTTCATTGCTTTGTTTTATAAATTATATCACTTTTATCCTAGCTAGATGGTATTTTGCTATCACTGAGTTGAAGGAAGATTTAGATCTCAGTGTTGTGTTGACTGATGGTCTGGTGTCTGAGGCCAATCCTGATATTATTCTTCTTTTGATTTTGGACAGTTTTTAACTGTCTTGATTTCTTCTTCAGAAACATGGGCCAGCTGGAGGGGCTTATTTGAATACCTAAGGGCTATGGGATCTTCTGCTTATGTTCAAAGCTAGCTGCTTGGCTTCAGTTAAGTATGGGCGGCTCAATAAAACAGATCACACTCTTCTAGAAGATCCGAGGCACAGTACCTCTACATCTCTATGACAAGTTGGCACAAAAGGCCCTGAATAATACGTGCCATCCCAATAGTGTTTATTAAATTCTCTAGCACTTTTATTCTTCAGCTATGGAATCTACCCTCAACATTTATTACCATGGGGCACACTCACTACTAGGCACTCAATGGGCACAGAGGATGGGTGAGGAAAAGGCTAAGAACTGAGCCATTCACATGATGGCCTATGGAGCTCATTATGCTTCATTGGGCTAAATTTCATATGCTTAAAAATGTTTTTCCTCCCATCTTTCTCATAGACCATTATATCTGTGTGGATTACACACACCCTCACATACACACATATACATTTAAAATATAACTAAATTTTTCTACATTCCCCATCAAATGCAGGCAAAAAATGCTAGACTCCAAATGGTTCATTTGAATGTAAGTATCAACCTTCTCATGCTATTACTGCTTTGTATCTATAAATTTAAATCATGTGTCAAGCTGCCATTGGGCAAAACTACAGGAATGCAAACAAGAAAGCCTGCATTAGAAGTATCACACCGACATTGTTTGAGACAGGGTTACCTTTTTTGCTGCCTGCTCTTCTTCTACACCATCCCCAATTACAACATATACTACTTTTCTGCCAAACCTTTGCATTATTCGTTCAAAGCAACTTTCTTTTCCTGGAAGATAAACGAGATAAAGTTCAGAGTGAAGTTACCTGGTTAGCGGCATGCTCCTCATCTCGGCCATCTCCAATCACAACATAAGTTATGTTAGTGCCAAATCTGGACACTATACGCTCAAAACAGCTTTCCTTGCCTGAAAAACAATGCACTGCTTATTCCTCCAGCCATTGCATTCATTAACCTGAAGATTCATAAAGTGTTGAGTTAATTTCTCTTGAACATCAATCACTTAAACTAGCTTGCAATCTTGGGGTTTATTAAACCCTGAAATATCTCTGAATAATATCTTTGCTTGAGACAGATTACTTAAACAAATGTGTTTCACACTCTAAAAAAGTCAGTAGGGTTAAGCATTTGACCCACAGAAAATGTTAGTGTCTTTTAGTCCATCAAAAGAATATCAGAACAACTTGACACCAGCAGCTATAAGTTTTATTTAATTTACATATATGACTTTTCTCTAGTTTATTTTAAGTAGTATAGATAAGTCAGCTAAAAATATTACTGTGAAAAAGCAAAGGTTCACCTATAAGGATAGAGAAAATACTAAGATGTGGATTTACCTTGATAAACAACTCCTTTCCTCAAGAGGCTGGGAGCTAGTCTGCTCGGATTAATTGTACTAAGGGTGCAGTGTGATTGGGCCACAGCCCTGGGGACACTAGTCTCCTTTAAATGAGCTGTGAGTATAATGTCATGGAATTTCTACATGTTCTTTGGTTTTTACATCATTGGCATTTTTCTTTGAATTTCTTTTCAGAATGTTTATGCAGTAGGGCTACTTCTGCATTTTTTTCTTAATCTGATAGCTCAGAACTCCAAAAATTACTAGCTTAAAGGGAAACATGAAAACGATTGTTTTTTGAAATTAAATATGAGGAATTTGGCCAATAAAAAGAAATACTGTTATTACTAGAAAAAATATTTATGCTGGGTAATATTATTTTATTTGTCAAAAAGCAAAATCAAGTTTCCTACCTTACTCCTGCTGGCATAAAGACATACATTTATGCAAAAAACGAATGGGATTGGTATCGGACTCTGAATAGTAGTGCTTATGACAATGTGGAATTTACTCTGTGAAAGCTTGGCTCTCTTCAGCTGTACTCCTGAAACAGCTGCAACTGGGGGCTCTTTTTACCTGTGCCAATACCAGAACTCCACAAGGCCCAGGGAAGGTTATTTCTGGGAGGGGGTTTCAGGATTTTGAGCTCTTGTCAAGGTGCAAGGGCCGGAGTCTGTTGACCCTCAGGGCACACTGCACAACCCATCTGTTTCCCTTAGGCATTTCCTTAACAGACCAGCAGAATACACAGGCTGTTTTCATTTAACTCTTTCAAGAGGGCAGAAATTGATGAAGTTTTCTTTTTGAAAGTTTATTGGAAGCCTTTTTCTGTGAAAAGCACTTCAAGTCAAAGATGGCTCCACAGATAGATATAATCCAAACATACAGGGCTGTAATTCTTTGATTGCTATTGGACATTCTTGGAAATGTGGATTTTCAGCCATTCATGTGTTATGAATTATGTTTTCTGATTCAGGAAATTCTTTGTTTTTTTCTGGAATTAAGGACACTAGTTTACTCCATTTGACACTCCCCTGTAATGCCAAAACAGCATGTTTACCTTAGATCTATATTACTGCATGTGCAAGGATGCAATACTATATCCATACTTATTAGAATATTAAATACAATGGATAGAGATGCTGTATATTATTTAAATAACACGTGCCATAACAAAACATAAATACATGTAATGGGTCAGAACTATACAGGTACTCTGTCCAGAATTTCACTAAGCAAAGTTTTCATAAAATTTGTACATTTACAATGAGGTGCAGAGACATGGTTATTTGAGCTCTATTCAAATTTGCTTGAATCCTAATGGCAAAATTGATAAAAGAGGGAATCGTGCAGAGACACACATTAAGAAAATCCCCCAAACACAGATGTAAACACATCGCACAGAGTTAGAAATGATGTTCTTACCTATTTTAGTTGCGCTGTAAATATTCTCAATGGGGAAAGCACCTCCTAAACTATAGAGCAGAACCTTCGCCAGTGCTGGGATCAGTTGGGTGGTGGTTACCAAGACATTTACGCAGTTACTCCTAAGATAGGGAGGAAATAAGCACATTTGTTTTCTAATACTACATAACTATTTAAAGTTATCACTATGGTTTCTCAGTTCCTTAATAAATGGCCCTGGTAATCTAACCTTTCAATATCTGATGGTTTTTTATGAAGAGTTCCTACTACCTAGAAGCCACCATGTAGGTGCTAGGAATACATCCCTGAAAGGGGAAAGGGGAAAAAATGGGCAGAGAGAAGTTATGGATGAGTTATGTTTTTGCCCACCTACCTGGTCACCAGACAGGGAGAGACTAGTAAGTAAACACCTACATTATGAAATGTGTTCTATCATAAAGGTGTCCTCAGGTTCCTGTGGAACCTCAGAGAAGGAAACCTGCCTCAACGAGTAGCAATCATAGGAAGGTGATCAGGGATGGGATGGCTTAGGTCTAAGTTTTACAAATATTCAGATCAGTTTTTTTTTAGGGTGACAGAACTCCATGTCCTAGGATGTCAGCACCTGCGAAGGTAGTGGACATAGGAAAAGGAATTTTGTATTTTGTGCAAGAAGAAGCCTAGAAAGTCCTAATCAGAGGGCTGACAGATGATGCATCCTGAAGAAGTAAAAATGGTGAGGATTCTTATTTATTACAGAAAGGAGTGAATCCCTGAATCTCCTTCTCAACAACAACAAAGAGCAAACTGCATTTAACGGCCTCAGTTTTAATCCATCCACAAAGACCCTACCTACCCTTTGAGAGTGAGAATCTCCTGTTCTGCAATTTACAACAGTTTCTTTCATGGTAGTTTGGGGGATGATAAAGGAAGCACCAGGAGGGGCATTGTGAGGCAGAGATCCAGAAAGACTGGTTTGTGGCCCTTCCTTTTGGATTATGGGAAAATTGAGCATATATAGCTGTGGATTTTTCTCTATTGGCTATTTTGTATCATGAGCCTTTAATATATATTTGTTAGGGCCCATAAAATGTTCTCTAGAGTTCTCTATATTGATTTCCAGAAACCTGGTCTCAACGGCAACTTAGAAGAGCAGCTGAGTGTTAACTTTTCATGGGTATGTACGTACGTAGCTCCTCATACACTTACTATTACGTTTTATATTCTTTAGATATATCATGAGTAAGGAAAAACTATGATTTATTCAAAGACAATTATAAAACCTGATTAGGTAATAAGAGCTCTGACTCCTAGAAGCTAATGATGAGGTTATCAACCTACATGGAATAAAGAAACAAAGACTTCCACAGGTAGAAGTTTAACAAGTATCATCAACGTAATCTTTAATTTTACTGAGAAGAATAAAAACCTAGAAAGTGACTTACCTATTATCACACATAAACTCCTCAAAAATGGCAGATTTTTAAAGCATAATACACAAACACATTACTATTCTGTGGTACTTAAAGTTCTACATAATATTTTCAAAGCAAGATGCCATTCAATGTCACATATAGATGAATGTTATAGAATGAAAACATAGTAGAACAAAAGAAAGCACAGGCTTTTAAAGTTTACAGATACATTTTTAAATTTAGTTTTGCCACTTAACTGTGTGATATTTTGTTACATCATTTTTAAAAAATTATACATATTTATAAATTATATATATAAGAATTACAAAAACAGAATATATTTTATAAATTGCATACATATACATTTTTAAGATATAGACAAATACAAAGAGGAAAATGAAAACCGTCAATGTTTAGCCATCTAGAGATTGTAACTGCTCCCCCCATCTTATGCATTTACTTTGAGAGTTTCTGTTTGTGTGCAGGTTTTTTCCTGTGAGTATCATACTATAAATATAATTTTGGATTCTACTTTTCATTTTTTATATCATAAACCTATTCATTTATGTCATATTATCTGTTATTCCTCCCTCCCAACAAAACTTAACGTGTGCAAGCTACTCTTATTATGTGGCTGCACCATCATTTTTCAAGTTAAGCTTAGTCACTTAGATGGTTTCTGATTTCTCCATATTATAAACAATGCTACCTTACATATAAAATTTTCCTACACATCTGATTATGCCCTCTGACTATATACACAGAAGAGGAACTAGAGTCAGAGGGTATAAACTTTGCTAAAGGCTGACATATCATTCAGAAATGTTTCGTATAAGCATCTGTTTTTCTGATATTCCAGACATTTTGTGAAAATCACCAATATAGTAATGTAGGTGAACAACTTAACACATTTCGTAGTACTTAACTCTTCAGTGTGTAATGAGTTATTTTTCTCCTTCCTTTCATTTTTATACTTTTATTTTCTAAAATCACATATGCATGTAGTTGCTTTAAGGTCATGTGTTTAATAATAACTTATATGTACATTATGGATAAAATACATAACCTATATAATAATGCAATAATCTCTGGTTTTTAACTATCTAGGAGACCTCTTTTAGAAATAATGACAGCTACTGACCTCCTCCCCAGAGACATGCACATTCCTACATTTTACACACAGTTCCAGGGGCTCAGCAGTCCTCACATCCAGCTTCCCTGACCTTCCATCTCCGTGTCACCAGTTAGAGACCACAAGGCAGCAAGTCCCATTTTAGAGCAGCTTTAATTGTTAGACAATTCTTCCTAACATGGAGCCACAACTTCTCTTCCTAGAATTCCTACTCATTAGTTCTAATTCTCTCCTTTAAAGACAGAGAGACAAATAAAATTTACTTTCAGCCTAACATCTCAAACAGTTGAAATCAGTAATTTTGTTCCATTCATGTCTCTTCTTTAGACTACACTTCTTGGGTCCTGTCTCCAGCTGTTCCTGAACTGTGGTTTCTGCAGCCTAAACCCCACCGACCACTTTGCTGGACAGAAGAAGCTAAGCTTCAAATTCATCGCATGCTCTGTTAGATATGGTGCCTGGAATTGAGCAAAGTGTTCTGTTCTGGCTTCCCCAGCCTGGCCCAGGAAATCACTGGCCTCTCCTCTCCCCATTTAGACTTTCTCCTGTCAACACAGTTGCTGGTCATGTCACACAGTCAGAAGCTGTGTAATGCAGGACTTGACACCCCCGCACTTACTCCCATGTTCTGAGTACTGGACTCGCCCTTTGCCCTGCCATGGTTCTTCTGTATCCTGAGTCAGTCCAAATACTATGTTTCTCTGAATTGTGTGTTGCCCACATGTTTGCTAAGCATGCTTTTATTTATTCATCTAACTCAGAAATAAAACTAAGGAATAAGATAGTGCAAAGAGTCAATCCCACCTTACTATTGCTTCCCAGATTTATATTATTTTATTAAGTAGCATTTATGGCACATGATGTTCAGCTAGTGATACATGCGTTTATTTCTACTGTCTACACTAACAAGTCAGTATTTCACTGTTTAGCTCAAACAACACAAAACTTAAAAGTTTTGCAGAAGCTTTCTCTTGCTTTTTTGTTTTTCTTTTTATATATGTTTTTTTATGTTTGTTATATATATTAAATATATAATTTATAGTTAATATTTATATATTTAAAATATATAAAAAAATATTTATATGTTTGTTATATATATTATATATGTCTTTTTATATATGTTTGTTATATATATTAAAATATATAAATATAATTTAAATTATATATATTATCTATAATGGCCTAAAAGACTTAAAAACATGCACTTTGTGCATAAACAGTGTAGTTTTACTCTTGCCTTCACATCATGTACTTTGCCACCAAGGGAGTACTGTCTGTTCTTTTTGGCAGGGTGGCATTAAAAGTCACGGGACCTTCCTGTGAGGATTATCAGTGGTTATGAGGAGAAGGGTAGAGAGATGGAATCTCCTGGTTATTGTGAGAAGGAGCAACCCCCATCCTCCACCCCAAATACACACATACACCCTAAAAATTGAAAGTCACCGGACTCAGTGAAATGTTAGGTTCCCTTCAAATTCTAAAATGGTCTAGGAATTGTAAAGATTTATATATGTTGTGCTATGAGAAGTATATCTTCAATTCTGTAAGTATAGAAACTGCAACTTACCTGGTACTAATAATTGATAAAGATTTCAGTGCATTTGTTAGCCAGGAGTCCGTCAGACCTTCTATCTCTGCCCGTAACTGCAGCCACGCATCCCGCTTGGCAGGGCCAAGGAGTCCTGCAACACCGAAAAGCAAGGCAGTGTCAAGAGAGGAACATGTTTCAGGACCATCTAGTTTGGTCTCCCTTCTGTGTAGTACAGATAATTTTTATTCCAGCCTATATCATAAATGGAGAGAGACATGGAAATACATGAATTTTGATCCTTCATTTCACAATTAATTATCCATTTATTCATTCAACACATGTTTCTTGAACAACTTCTAGATATTGGGTCCTGGGCTAAAAACTGGGGATGTAACAGTGAAGTAAAAAAGGGAACCAGAGTCGCTGCCCTTACTGAACCCAGCATCTGGCACAGTGGAAGCCAAGTGCCCATGAAGCTTCAACAACTCCTGTGCCTCGGTCCCACTCCATAGGACAGGTATGGAGAAGGAAGCTGGGGGTCCCCAGCCTATGGACAAAAATTTCAAATATTTCGGCTGCCTAGGAAAATGTTTATTTCTTAATAATGAGAATCATTACCACTTTGAAACAGTAATAATGATATTATCTTACGTAGCTATTAGTGCTAACACTATCACAAATTCTTTGTAAAAAGAAGCTGAGAATTGTGTTTTGTAAAAAGAAGTTAAGGACTGTGTTTAAAATCCTAAAACACATGACCATAGTTATAGATAAAGGTTGAAGACTACACTGATGTTAAGAGAAGAAAAGAAGTAGGCATACTAATTTTTTACTTGAAAACCCTTGGCTTTCATTGGAAAAAAAGATCATGTAAATCCATTGAAAAACATTTCTTAGATCGTATTTCAGAATATTGGGAGCACATGTACAGAAGGATAATTTTTTAAAATCAAAATTTATAGTTTCTAGTAACTTTCATTTGTCCTTATTTGAATGGAGATGCTAATATATCACAGAAAGGGGCTCACATGTCATTTTTTAAACTTCTTAACTATAAGATTAGGGCTAGCAATCTTGTTAATTTTTAAATAATTTTAGCAATACCCAAGTGGGAAGTGATGATTTGCCTGAATGATAAAAAATCAGATTTCCCAAAGGGATATTTATCTTCAAGTAAAACATATTACCCACAATTAATTTTAAATAGAATACCTATTAATTTGATTTTACAAAAGTGTCTTTATGGAGAGTGTTAGAGTGAATTAAGAAACCTGATCTTACTGCCTAGAACCCTGCACAAGTCAGTAGCCTGCAGGGACCCTTTTCTCATTTGGAAATGAAGGTCTTCCATTTCTAGGCTCCCTTTTGGTTTTAACATTATTATTGTCTGCAGTTCTGTATGTTTTTGTTCCCTTGTAGTTACTGAGTATCTACTGAGTATCTAGTGCCTCCGGGCTAGCTAGGTACTGGGGATACAAGGTGAACTGACACAGATCCCACCCTCATGATATGTATGGGTGCGTATAAAAGGTACACTAGAGATGAGAGTTTTGTTTACTGTATTTTATGACATATATGGGATATACGTGTACATAGGATGCACAACTATATTTAGCTGTCTCATTCAATTTTAGATGCTGGTTTATGATCCTCAATCATCTTTTTTTTTAAAAGAGAAACACAATGCCCTGAAAGAATAATCTTATGTGACCTCATATCTAGTCTTAGGTTCTCGTTGACCAAAAATTAATATAATGATAGAAATCATCAAGGTTTATTATATCATGAAGCACATATAGGATCTTAGTTTTGATGTCACAGGTTGTGATATCACCTGTAACACATAAATGAGTGTAAAACTGTTTAGGTAACAGAGTATTTGAAATCTTAAAAATCATGATACACACTATACATAGGGAAGATATCCTCGTCAGATAACATGCAGTTTTTAGAAAGGATGAAACAGATTTGTTGAATACTTGAATTGTTAAAAGAGACCTGTTGATCAAATAGACATGTCTTTGAAATAACATAAGCACTGTTATATTGATTTCTGATAAGATTCTGGAAAAAAAAAAGATTGCTAACAACTAAGCTTCGATGACTGGGGCTATTATCTTTAGATAGGTTGTCTTCCCGCTGCCTTCCCTGGTTCCTCTGTCTGGTTTTCACTGACAGCATCCCAGATGAAGGACAGTAAGCTACATGTTCTATTGTAAACTATGACCCAATATTTGGGCACAAAGAACTCCCATCCCTTTGACAAAGCTGCACATTTCATTTTGTAGTTACATCTTTCCTCACCACTCTAAGAAACGTGAAATTCTTACTCGGTGTAGTTCAGCATGACCTCTGGGTAATTTATTTTATAGTAGGATAGTCTCTAATATGGAACATGGAACTACAGTTCAAATTCTACCTCTACGGACAGTACTTTTATTAGATTTGAAAGGCCACACATACCTCCAACATTGTTCTTGTAGGTGTTGTATAACTCTTTTACTCTTCTGTAACGAAAAGCCAACTTCCTCATCCAGTCAACCCCTCCTCTTACACCTGTTGGCAAACAAAGGTTTGCACTACTTGCAGCTGCATGGAAGCCATCAGTTGCAAAACTGTAGGTACTGCAACACCCAAAATACATTAAAAAGAAATAGAAGAAATAATTACATGTGCAAAACTCCATAGCTGAATTTCTGTAGGAAATCACATACTGAAAGGCATGGCTCACCTTAAGTCCTGCCCATTATCGTCAGAGGAAACATCGTCTATGTGAACCTGATCGCACTCCTGTGAAAACATTGAAGAAGTTGATTTGTTTTCCAAGGACGCTTTGTCAGCACGTTTGAAGGTTTCTCCCCACCTTTCCATTTGATCAGACTATGGCCAGAAGATGGCAGCATTTACCCACGCATCCCATCATCTCAGCTGGGAAACAGCCTCATTTCTACTCTAAGATCTAAACCCAGAAGAGTGCCAGAAAAAGGGGCCAAAAACGTATGGCATGTGGGTTTCTATAGAGCAATTTAAAAATGATTCTCATCTTGAAATTATTTATAAGAAATTCTCCTTTGAATCTTTAATAATAATCATTGATGTTCACTTTCAGCCATTTCTGCTGTGCATAGCTAAGTATGAAGGCAAAGCTCACCTGAAGATACACAAAATTTGTTCAGTCTGACCACCTTAAGTCATTACTGCTGCTCATTATTTGTTAAGTAGAGACAGGGGGGCTTGGTGATTTTGGTGACCTGTGCGATTTCTATGACTTCCTGCTTTGTGCTGGGACAGAGACACCATGAAAGAACCGTGTTGATATTATTTTCAAAGTCCTGGTCTTTTAACACAGAAAAAAGCTAATAACCATAGAAGCTGCCGTTTTCTTTTTACCTCTTTGGTTCAAGTTTTTAAGTCTTTAAACAGAAAAGAATACTTCTAAGTAAAAGGGAAATAATGGAAATGTCCCATCTCCCAAGTGGTACAAACTCAGAGGAAAATAAACTTAAGGTTACTTAGACAGACACACTTGACCTGACTTACGTTAGAGTGTGCTCAGAACAAACGGTGACTCTTCTGGATAAAAATTCAATTCTTCTTTGCTGTTCTAAGAGTCCTAATCTATCTTTAAATGGTCTGCACAGTTCCCGTGAAAGAGTATATAAGAGAAGGTGGAATTTGGCTAGGGCATTCAAAACACCTAGTATTTATTAACCTCAGGGTAAATATGGTTGAGCCTTTAATGCCCTTCTTTCCCCAACAAATTATTTCAGTCATGCAGATTCTGACTGTATACACTGTGCTTTTTACTCGGTGTTAAAAATTATTAACTTTGAAAACAGTACTAAACAAGGGCTTTTTAGCTATTATTCATATACATTGGAGGACTTAGAAGTTACCTGGTAGTAAAATATTTAGCATCTCTGTTCCAGCGTTTCACGCTGAGTATATTAGATCCTATTACAGTTTGAGGATCAGCTAGTCGACTCAGGCTTCTTTTAAAATATAAATCTTGGTGACCAGCCCAAGCAATCCTATTTCAGTACACTACTTGAGAACCTAAGGAAACTAAAGGTTCAGGTTCATATGATTTACATAAATTATGGGTTTAGTAATTTCTGAATAAATCTTTACCTACATTCATAGGTAAGGAATGGCTCCAAAAAGTTCATCTGACTCGAAGCTCCCTGAGGGGTGTGTGTGGGTCACCCAGATATACCCCCAACTTAAGGCACAATCTGGCACAGGGTAATTAATCATTCAACAATTAATTATCTGTTGAACAAATGACAGAAACCTAGGCAAATGATAGTTCTTTACAGAATTACCACGATTATTTAAATTTTCTAACACAAAGTTATGGTGATATAATACTCTGGATGGGAAGGACTGTAGAAAGATAATTTATATTGAGAATGGAGGGGAGGGTGAGAGAATTGGGCAGGAACTGAGGCTGCAGGAGTCAGAACACGGCAAGCATTTAGAAAGGGTCTTTCCCACTTTGAGTTTTCACTGAAAGAAGTACAGCCCAAAGGAGGTATTATGCTTCCAGAAAAGTCTCAGGGAAAAGAATTACAAGCCACAGCAGTAGCCTAAAGGAAGTACTGATAGCAGTCTAAAGTAAAGGGAGGACCAGGGAGCAACAAAGTTGGAAATCAAGTTCTTTTCCCGAAATATGGAGGTAGGAAGATTGCTCTAGACAACAAAGGATTATTTCTTGTGTAGAGATGGTTACATTCTTGTCAAGTATGAAAACTAAATTGAATCACTAGTGAAATCACATGAAGCTGCTCCTTCTGCTGAAGTTCCGAAATTTTTTACCATGTAAATAATTTCCATAATAAATTAATGATAACCCCCCCAAAAAAGGGTGGGGGAAAATCCTCTGAATTACCCTGGTAATTAGAAGTTATTGCTACATTTAATACACTGTCATCCTAATTTTCAGAGAAATTCCTCTGACATTGCAAGTATTAACTCACATGATTAATTTTTACATTTTGCCCCCCAATTTTTTTTTTCTCCTGAGGACATCAGTATCTCGAACTTATAGGACCATGAGCTCCGTATCTGAAGTTATGTCTGAGGTTTTTCCAAAGGGAACTTTTCTCTAAATTTATGCTTAATTATTCTTGTTGAATCTGGACACTTGCCCAAGGACTACAGTCCAGTCAAAGAGGTTTGAATTTCAATCACTTACATTTTTAGAAAAATCTAAACAATTGTTTCTTCAGTTAGTTTTTACTGAAAGGAATATTACAAGAATCATTTTGACCAAAACTTGAAATATTAAACACAGTGCAGTGCTTTGGCTTGAACAAATCTCAGCATGAGAACTCAAAGATTTGGAGTAATTCTGGTACAAATATTAAATTCTTTAATTACATCCTGTAAGGTGATTGCAAAGTTGTCACTGATCTTTATCAGTCAACATCCACAGCAGCGTTCTCCCACTTTTGTGAGCCTGAACTCCTGGTGTTATTCTTCTCTGGAAGTTATTCTAACTAAAATAACAGAGAGCATGCTCTTCTGTGAGGGAGTAGCCAGAGAGCATTTGCCTTCTCTGCAGTTGGGCAGGATGTAGTGAAGTAGCTATTAGGAGGACTTAAATTTGAATCTTTTAAGGAATTATAGGAGAGCAGCTGCTCCTACATATGTTGCAGTACCTACTGAAGGATTTGCATCTCAGATTAGACTTTGAGGTTGAGAAGAGGAACACTGAGAGCTTAAATACACAAGGGAAAATAAAAGACATAATAGTCTAATGGTGAAGTGACCCTCTTGAGGAATTCCCTTTGACAGTAGGAACAGAAATAGCTTAATACCAGCTCTGAAGCCCATGGCAATCTCTGCTTGCACGAGGTTTATTGAAATAAGAAATGGCGTAAAAATAAAGTTGACTTTCAAAATCAGATGAAGAAGGATAGTGGATATGTATATAACTGTACTGAATGATCCTGAAGGCAATTATTTAGATTTTACTAGTTTTAGTGCTTGTTTATCTCACTAAAGTCAGTAGTAAGCCCATGAGTTTCCTTGGGCATTTCAACGGGATGTATGTGAGTGCGTGTGATGAGCATGTGAGTGAATGAATGAGAATTCCATCACTTTATATGAAGAGATTCAGTTATTTCATTGATGAAGTACAGTATTGCTGGATACTAAGTTTTAGTGTTTGAGTCAAATGGAATTTGATCACATTTTAAAACACAACTGTAAAACTATAATCAGAAGAGAAAGTCAATACCAGTATTTTCTGTTACTGTTTCTACCAGAGATCCTACTAGGTCTTTTAAAAATATATTTTACATAGAATATAATCCAAAATAAAAATCCTTAGAGCACCATAGCTGACCGCCTGGATCTGACAGGCCAATATTCATGTCAAACTTGGTAAAGGAATTTGCAAATTCATCATATCCTACTTTCACTTTCTCACTTCAGTGTTCTGTAAAAGTTGGGTGATTAAGTTTATTCCATTGGGCTTCTAATATGCCACTAACAAAGCTAAAAAGTCATTTATTCCATTTATTTCTAGTCAAAAGTAATTAGCAAAATTAAATAAAAACTATAAAACTTGGCTAAAACATAAAATTTTCTTTTTTTTTTTTTTTGGTCTTTTACCAGTTTGAAAGGACTGATAATCTTAGAATTGGAAAAATGATACTCATCCATTTTAACTCACAGTAAAAAGTTATCACTGTACATAAAAAAATTCAAGCTCCAAAAAGGCTAAAATGTGTTTCCTATTATCATGCATATATAATTCATTCTGTACACCAGACAGCAATAAGGAGAAGAATTAATTTAAATAGGTTTTAGAGAGGTGATTTTTTTTTATTATCTAAAACTGGCAAATTTGCCTAGGAATACTGATATTTCATATTGTCCATTAAAAGAAAAATAATAAAACCTCTTTAAACAGACAGTAATTTTAATACCCAGTAAAAGTTGACTCACTGAAAAGAAAACAACAATCAAAAAATGCCATCACACAGAAATTTATGGGAGCTATTGAACCACACAATTTTTACTCTTATGTCTGAAATAAAACTAAAACTGGATTTAAGACCTTGTTAATTTAAAAAACTTACTTAAGACTGACTAACTTGGCTTTTCTTTCTCACACACTTTGGTGAATTTCAGCATGGCATGGGGGAGAAGTATGCCCCGGGAGCCAGACAGACTCCTGCTGAGTTTCAAACCCCAGTTCCACCTCTTAGCAGGTAAACCTAGGTATGATTCTTCATGCTTGTGAACACTACAGATTCTGCTCTACAAAAATAATGTGAAAAGCATATTTAAAGGTTGTTAGTTAAGGAATTTAAAGTCCAATATAAAGTGTTGAGTACCAGGTAGGGGATTCAGTAATGGTTCTCTCCCTCTCCATTCATAATATGATGATAAACACTTTTGCTTCACTTTGAAACCATGAGATAAGAAAAAAATTAAAACATGTCCTTTAAAAAAAGAATGAAAAAACTATTTCAGCATAGGTGCACTGGAACGAGCAGTACTTCTTCCCAGAGCCCAAGCTACTCAAATTTTAGCCCTCGACTGCCTAAGAACTCAGATCCTCAGCACCCAGATTACATACCTTCTTACAGTACTGATTTAGCTACTCTGAGGCTGGTTTTTCCATTTTGTTATTGTTGTTTTTACTTTCTCTTTCATTGGAAAGATAAATTAAAAAAAGAAAGAGAGAGACAGTAAATACAATCAAGCCAGTCAGATGTGCTGTGTACTGTGTAAATAACTCTAGCACTGTTTGATCCAGAAAGGGAAGAAATAAGGAATGATAATATTGTCTAAAATTGGACTGCAGATTGTCTACAAAATTTAGTGACCCATGCTAGGACCATGAAGAGTATCTGTGACTACTGTCCAGTGATTAGCCTAAATAGAATCCTGGTTAGTGACCTGAATAGGCCAGTGCTGACTCCAGAGGTGCCCAATGAGTTGTGGTCGAGATGCTAAAAGGACCAAGAGCAGGATACAGGGGGGTATGGTATGGGACGGCAGAGCAGACCTTCCCTTCTCAGACATTTCTGTTCTAAAGATATGCCAGTACCTGTGTATAATTCATGAAAAGAATTTAGCTTTTGTTTATATTTCTATATACAAATTTTCCTTGAGAAGAACTTTACTCTTGAGCTAAATTTCTGTCTTTCAGTTTTCTTGAGGTTATCTACATATACAGAAGCCATCTAAGAGTTTTAATAGTTGAATACAATTCTTCTTACCTTTTTAAATTCTTACCTCTAAATCATTAAAAAATAGATGGGTATCAGCAAGATTAAAAATCATTTCCTCCATTCGGAGTCCAAGAGTTACAGCCATGGGGGGATCCTGAAAAGAAAATACACACACAATGAGGTAAAATTTTAGTAACCACAATTATTATTAAGATATTTTAAATGTATATTGTTGTAGGCAGTGGGGATGGGGAGACTGTATAGATTTTTACCTAAGATTCAAAAGACTTCTCAATGATCTGAAAAGGTGCCTTTCCAGAAGGTTATCTAAGACACACTAAATATACAGTTACATCTGCAAATTTACAGGGCTTTACACACACATAATGATGAGTTAGGGCACATTTTCACATTTCTCACATGTTCATGAAAGAAGGAAGCAGAAAGCAAGCTATTCAAGGACCCAGTTTACTATATACTCCACAGAAAGTCCTTTGGAGAAAGGTATTCGGATGGCATACAGAAGAATGGACTTGTTAAAAAGAGGAAAGGACATCCTTTTAAGAATGATGGCAAATAATAAGTAGGAAAGGGAGCAAGGCAGGTCTATCGGTTGTTTGTAGGACTTGAGCAGACAATGGTGTCTGGAGGTTGGGGTGGGAAAAGCTGGTGGAACAGGGTGGAACCACCATCTAATCGTTAATTGCATTTTGATCAACAAGCAGTATTATCTGAGTGTGTGTATAGTTGGGTCTACCCAGCATTTGATTAGGGATTAAGAGGGAAGGATCAAGGATAGCTAAAGGAATATTTATTCAATATATGTAATCTAAGTAGAAAATACATTTAAAAGTTTCATAAAAATAAGGGGATCAGTAAGGAATCAAAGTGACTTAATTTTTGTTTACAGAAATCAAGATATTACACAGCAGCAAGGTGTTGAGAACCGAGACCAGAGTTGGTACTTTACTATGATTAACTACAGTTGAAAGCCTAGGATCAAGAAATGTAAGACTAAAGACTTTAAAAAAGGAGAGTTTAGGGATAGGGCTAATTCATGCACAAGCATTGCATTTAAAAGGTCAGAGTTGGAATAGGCTCTATAGAAATGCTCCAAGTGGGATTTTGAGATACAAAAAACAGAAAACCTGGAAGGGACAAATCCTCAGAATTTGAGACCAGAATGGGTATTCTCAGGAAGAAGAATATGGTTTTGAATAAAGCTGACAAGTCTAGAAGGATACTGTTGGTTTTGGCTGAGATGTTATTATGGAAGACTTGAGAGGGTGATTTGGTTTGAGTGGCTGGGCCAGGAGCCAGATTGTAGGGTTTGAGGATAGAGAATCAAACTTGTATTTTCAGTGTCCTACTAAATGGCAATTTATGATAAGAATATGCAACCCCATAGGCCAAGCCATACTCACATACACTCCCGAACTCACTCCACTTGGCAAGCAGAAGCCCTTTCTCATTCTACACCTGCACTGCAACCAATTTTCTTGCTATACTTCCTTCCATAATGCCATGAGGGGGAATCCCTAGAGTGTGAACATATCTGAAGTGTCAGCCTCATATTCTGTAGTGATTAAACCCAGAGAATAAGGGATTGAGGTTAGGAAAGAAAGAGGTCACCACGGTGTTGTTGAGCAAAGCTAACACTTAAAGAAGAAATGAAGATAGGACAATAAAAATATGTTGGATGTCAACATAATTTTCTAATTGTTTCCATCTCCTCCTTAGAATTTCTCTGGCTTTCACAGCTAGAGATTTCTCTCATCTCAAAACCAGATGTTCATTGTTCAGATACTATGTCATCTTGGTATTGTGTCTTCTACTTAGTCTAACTATACTACTAAATTCAACTGTCTTCAGTGACAGGATCGTTTAGTGCAACACACCCAAAGATCAAATAAATTCCATTTTATCCCACAAATATTCATTCAAGAACAAGAACAAAAATATTGTGTCCTTTTTGTGTCTCAGAGTTTTGTTTACAGAGTTTTGGAACTCAGAGGGAGCTGCTCCATTTCCTTCTAATGTAAAATTCTTTTTTCTTATTTCTTTTTGTTGTTCATGTTTTTATTTGTGTTGTTGAAAGAAAATCTCAGAAGATCAATGAAAACTTTTTAAAGTATACATTTGTCTTTTTTTTTTCTGTTAAAAATTCCTATTTGTAGTCTGTCTTTCTTTTGGGTAGTGGGGGTTGAATGCACTGAGGATTTAGAAAACTTGTAAATGTTCTGTCTAGTCATGGGACCATGAACAAAACCTCTACAGAAATATCAGGAAAAATCAAATGTAATTATAGCATGAAAACACGTAATTCCATTAGTGACGCTCTATGCTTTTGAGGAATGTTCACTGATGCAAGACAATAAAACTGAGCACCACACTACTCCATTATGTTTCTGATGATTACTGCCCTCAAGACATATATTTCAGATGGGGGTTCAGAAAAGCTTTATTTTAAAGATTTTTCTTCTTGAGACTAAGTAGGTTAAATTCTTATTCTATAATTTTCCAATTTTCCTTTTTTAAGTTTTAAATATAACTATTGACTTTTTTAATATTCATACTTCACATTCTTTGCATTTACAGATCAGATTTATGGGGATGGGAGAAAACATACTGTTCCTCTTTGATAGTAACTTTCATCGATTCCACGGTTCTGAGGTACACGACTCTATGCTACCCAAACAGTGATGGGAAAATCCATGAAGAACGCATTTTGTGCATCTGATAAGCATGCAAACAAATATCATTTTTAAAAAACTGACAAGAATTCTCTGACGAGGAAGCACAGAATGTGGCATGATGAAAACTGCATTTGAGTACTCCTTTGGAATGCAACCCCATGGCACTGGAATGGACTGCTCATTCGTTTTTCAAGCTGTGGTGATTCCACAGCACACCCACTAGAGCCAGGACTTAGTAAGCATTCTGGCAAGATATCATTTGTTAACTGGGAAAGTTGAGGTTTAAGATTTGCTGGAGTGTGAGCCAGCTGTATTTTACTAAGGTTTCCAGAGCACAAGTCCTGTTGAAAGGAGGGTGTTTTGTCAGCCATGCCAAAGGCTTGGCACAGATGGGCTAGGGACAGTCATGCCACAAGCCAAGGAAAACCATGCCTGTAAGAGGTGGTGATCTTATTTCTAAGAGAATGTCTAATGAGGGTTTACTTTCAAATATGTAATTTACTTTTTTTTTTTCCAAGCTTACTAAGTCACTGGGACAGCTCATTCTAAGTAAACAGACTATGGTACCATGTTTTTTCCAGCTACAGGGCCCACGGATGTCAGAATCCAAGCAGGATGACCAGGAATTTGGTGGAGGGAGCCTTAGCAAGGTCTCTGTTATGTTGGGCACCCTTTGCCTTTCCAGACTACCATGTAGGAGGTGCCAGAGTCCGTGATTCCATGGTTTTATCAGGCATTTGAGAGTTAAACATACTTCTGGACTGAACCCAAGTTTTATACAAAGATGTTTGCTCATTTTCATTTGATGTTTGTAGAATTATGGGCACTTTATGAATCAAGAGTTCTGCCTTTTTTCAGTTTAACTATAGTGAGTGTTGAGTTTGAGGGTCTGAAATGGAGTGATAGTGAAAACTTGGAGAGAGGGGGTAAGTGGGATAATAAAGGCACAAACAGGGCTTGCTGGAAGCTGATACACATTATACATATATAACAGTTCCAATAGGTTCAAAGCATCTACAGCAGAGTTTAATATGGAGCAAACTGAACTTCTGCCAATTTACTCTGTGTACAGCTCTATTAAAATACTGAAACTCCCAAGACATTTTGTTTAAGAGAGACAGAGACACAAAGACACACAGACACAGAGAGGAGGAGGAGGAAGATGAAGAAAATGGATCACTCTCGGCTCTTACATGTGTGATTCTAAGCGGGATGTTGCCAGTATGTAAGCACGTCAGGATCAAGTACAGCACTTCTGTATATCAAAAAGCTAATGCCTATTAGCTGTGTTAGCAAAGAGCATAAATTGGAGCCAGACTGTCTGTCTACGGGCCTCTGCCCTGCACTGGGCCTTCAGCTGAAATTCCTCCTCTAGGGACACAGTGTAAAAATATCCCAGGAGAGGCAGCAATTATGTATCTTTAAAGAAATGGAGCATTTTTTTTTTTTTTAAGAACTCAAGCTCTCGGAAGAGTTACTCCTTTGGGACCTGAAGCACTTTTATTGACTTGTGCACACAGAGGCAGAAGATATGCAAGTTCATTACAGAAGAAGGAAGACAAACAAGCTCTATGAACTGAGGTAGAAATCGCTAGTGGGTTGGTTAGGATATGTGACCTCATTTAATCACTGACAAGAGATGAAATGAAATTTGGTCATGAATCAGAAGGGAAATTTTGAAATTGAGATATTTGTCTATAATGGATAGGCAGTGGGTTTCTCAGGGGAACTGGAGAATGGTTTCAGGAACATTCATTTATTTGGCAATATTTATTGAGTGTCTACTATGTGCACAGAAATTCAAGTTCTAGGCAGAGAGCAGAGAATCAAGCAAAGACCCTGTCCATATAAGATTTATATTATTACTAGATGAGTTATCTGATAAACAAATGGGCAAAAAACCAAGTAAATATATTGTATTTCAGGTTAGTGAAAAAGTCAGCCAGCCCATATAGAAGGCTATGAGGACAGCTGGTGACGGCTCATGTGAAGGAAGTGCAGGGAAGGCTTTTCTCAGGTGATGACTGAGGATAAGGCATCTGCAAAGTGAGGGAACCTGTCATGCACAGAATAGTGGGAGGGAACATACACAGAGGTGAGAATGAGTCCATTGTGTGAAGAACAGTGTAAGGCAGTGACCCAGGTCAGGGAGGTGAAGTGGAGCGAGTATTTTAGCAAAGAGAGTCAAATGGAACAGGGTCTATTAGGGAGAGAGGCCCCAGCAAGATAAACCATGACTTTGGCAAGAAGGTTATTCCTCAGCCTTGTTGAGAGTTGCTCACTGGCAAGCTAGGGAACAGTCAAGAAAAGGGGCAGCAACTGGAAAGTGGTCCCAAGGAGCCTTTCTGGCGATAGGTCTACTACAGTGGAATATGGCAAAGGGAATGATCCAGAAGAGCGAGAACGTGAGACTCAGTTCATTTCTGGAGTAGATCCACTGGATAAAGTGGGAGGGTCTGGCCCCAGGCCATGAGTGGAGATGCAAAGGAAAGGCAGATAATAGGGTTATGCTGTGAAGATGAAGTAACTGTCAGTTTGCTTTTCTTTTTTTAAGTGACAGAAGAGATTTGTGCAGAATTAAGAAAGGGTTTTCAGGGTTTGAGGGAAGAGAGGGTTTGAAATAGTGGCTGAAAGAGTTAAGTAATTCAGATATGCTGGATGCACTTGAGATACTTGAGATGTGTAGCCACATCCAGCTGCTGAGGTACAGGTAGAAGGTTGGACAGAGTTTTCTGCAAGGTGAATCTGATGGAGAAACAGAGAGACGAGGGTAGTAAGGCTGTATACAAAATCAGGATTACAGGAGACACCCAGGGCCGGAATGATGACGTCTAAGGTAGAGGCTCTCGATCTTAACCACATGTGACGCCTGGGCAGTTTATAAAGTCCTGCTGCTCCGGCCACAGCCCACACCAGTTAAATCAGATTCTCTGAGGTGGCACCCATGTGCAAACAAGACTGAGCATCACCGAATTAAAACCTTGCTACTCAAACCTTCCTAGAAAGGCAAAATTACAGACCCTATCCTAGATGTACTGAAGCAGAATCTATAGTCTAACAATATTGCCAGGTGATTTGTAGGTATGTTAATATTTGAAAAGCACTGGCCTAAGAGCTACTGTGAAAGTTTGGGACAGTTAGGGAAGATCACAGCTGGCAGGACTTTCTGGTTTCCCAGGGGTTGAAACCCTCGGGTGCTTCCAAAGGACTCTAATACCTGAGTCAGTCTCATCACTGGGTAGAATGGTGTCTCAGTATAATCTCTTGGAAACTATGCTCCCCTGGAAATAGGTTAGTTATGAGTAAGAGTGCATTGTCCCACCTTCATCTCCAGCAAGGTCACCTGTGGACTTAACTTCAGGGACCAAGTGACCTATGGCCCCTTTTCTTAGTTATGTAGCTAACTACTAGCTGAGAAGCTGATAAAGGTGAAAAACTACCTAATTTTTTGCTCTGGCATAAAAAGATTTGTTCAAAATCCAAATGTTCAATATAAGCAATGTATTTGCTGTTGAACAGTAGTCCATACATTAAATAATCAGTAGTCAGGAAGTGGGCATCACACAACTTAACTACCAATACCAACTTCCACTGTTTCAATCATCAGAGAACCTAATGAATAAGGTTCACCAAACTTATTAAACCAGTAATAGGATAAATACACTTCAAGGGAAATTGTAGCAGTAGTAGTATGCTACCATTATAGTTACTACGCTAGTATTGGTATTGTGGAGACTTCGGACTGATGGGACTTGCTTTATTTTTTACTATTTTTAGCTCTTCTAGCCCATGCCATCATATGTCATAAACACTTTTAAATATAAAAAAAAGTACAGTATTATTCTTATACAATATACAATTGTATAGCATAGCAACCAGGGGGAACGGAGAAAGTCACATTGGTGAGAATGACCATGGGTGGATGAGCCAGAGAGCACAGGACTGAGAGAGGAGTGGTATGGCGGAGATGGCCGGAGAACACACCCAGCTCAGCCTAGGCACTCAGAGAGAACGTGAGTGGTACGTGAGAGGAAGGCTGTGGAAAAGATAGGTCAGATATTAATTTAGAAAAAAGAGAGTTGATGATGATTTAAGGAAATTTAAGGGAAGTTGATTATCTATGCTACGCTTGTCCACCTCCCCAAAATGTGAGATTGAATGATCATAGGCAGTGATTGTACACTGGGACTGAAACTTGAGGGGACATTATAGAAAGTTCCTCTAGAAATCTGTGTTTTTAAAAACCTAATTACCACTTATCTTTCTCAGACATTAATTTCAAGTTAGTAAATGTGATGCCCCTTCACATCCTTCCCTTTTCTAATGCACTCCCAGCAATAACTTGGTAAGGCTGGGCTTAAATAAAAGTTAGTAAGATATTTGGCTATTTATGATACCATCTAGAGTCATTCAATCCAACAGAAAAAAACTATTTCTCTGAAACTAACATACTCAATAAAAGAGTAACACAGAGCTCTGAAAGATGAGGCAGCAGGTAGTGCTGTCTCTCAAACTCCCTAAATAACTTGAGAAATGTCATTGTCTTTGACTGAGCTTTACATTTACATATGTATATATTATATATTTACACATACTATTCATGTACACACCTGTGCCTGCAGGCACCCATACTATGAACAACTGTGAAACATTATAAATTTCTTGAGGTTTGCAAATTTGCATTTACACACTTTATATGCACACATCCACTTCTCTAGTAACCTGCTTCTCTACAATATTGAGCTGAGGAAGCATCTCACATTTTAATATGAAGCAACAGATATAAAGTATGAAAATTTCTTTACAAAACATCCAGTTTCTGCTAAATTCAGTTTCCCAACATTCAGATTTCATTGAAATTAAATAAAATAGGTTACATTTATTGAATATTATTCTACGGTAGGCAATGTGCTGAGTTTCAATGTGTTAACTAATTTAACCCCCTAAATCAAATTAACATTTTTATTCTCCCTGTTTTATATGGATATAGAAGGTAACTGAGGCTCACAAAGACTAAGTAAACTACTCAAGGTCACATGCATAGTTGTAAGTGGAGCTAGCTCTTGAACTCAGGTCCTTTCTCCCTCCCATGTCACAGTGTTCTAACCATTATGCCCAGAGGGGAGGTGACCTGCATGGTGTTAATGTTGCCATTAGGATGGCCTCGGATCTTTGATTCCAATATTTAGTTAATTCCAATCACCTGCTATTAAATCATGTTGTTTTCCCTTGGTTGACGTGCAGATAAGTCAGCATTTCATGACTATCCTATAATTTAAAATCTAGCTAGTACTATTTCAAAAGTCTTTCTATCTAAGTGTATAGATTGTTTAATATAAAAGTAACCAACTGATTATCTTGATGAACATCCTATTTCCCCAGGGCTGCTCTTCAATGTTGTCTAAAATGAGCAAGAAGTTTGGGGAGCTGAAACCTCAGTTTCATAATGCAAGATAACTTCATTTTTTTCCTTCAGTCTTCCCTGACTTGGGATACTTCCTTTGCATTCTCACTCTAGAATAATTTTAGAGAATCATGGCTTCATAGCACAGGACACATTAATGCTGCAAAACAAGTCAAATCCCTAAAGCACAATTTATTTAGCTTCCTTCACCCCTTCCTCCAAAAAGAGAAATCACTGCAAGAGATCAGGCAAAATAATATATACAATCAATCAAGGAATGGGAGTAATCTTCATAAACCCTTAACAGATGATGGATGATTCCTGGGCTATGTCCTGGCACCTTTACAAACTCCAATTTTAGAGTTTTGCAGTGCTGAGAACTATACGTGCCAACTGGTGCTCAGCTGCAGAGCCCATCATCCATTCCGTAAGCAGCAGAACTCAAATACCGACATCCTTCATTTGCCATCATAGTAAATATCCAGGAATAGTTCTGCTTGAGGAAAGAGCATGCTATGTTGACAACTGAACAGAGTCGAAAAGTGATAACATATCAGGAGGACCCTTGGAAAAGTCACAATATTATTTATTTAAAAATGGAAGTAGGACTTTCCAAAAGTTTTTTTAAATTAAAATGCAAAAGTTAGTTACATAGGATAATTTATGATTAAAATGATATTCCTAAATTATTATGTGCCATGAACTTCATTTTTAAAGGTGGTGGGAGAAAAAACATGAGACCAAATGAGTAATAAGAGATTAAAGAGCATGTTAAGGAGATGTGGGTTCTGGTTGGCCATGCCACTTTTGGGCTGTGTGACATGGTATCAATCACACAGGATGAAGAGATAATGTACTTAACAGAACAACTCAGTAAAGTGCCAGGCACACAGCAAGAGCTCAAAAATGGTATTTATTATTTTTTTATGGGGGTGGGGGTGGAGAAGAGAGAGACAGTTAGATAGGTAGGTGTGGTCTGTCAGGACAGGATTTTACATCTTCTGGGGCTTTTATTTCCAGCTTCGAGCTCACAGTATTTCCAGCCATGGCAGTACCACTTTGTGCAAACATTGTCCTGTGGGGCTGGAAATATTTACCTTTAGTCACTTCTCATTCGGGGTAAATAATGTGTAGTTTTACCTCAGTTTCCCTGACCTGGGATATGGATGATGGTTTTCAGAGCTGAGTCCTAGATTTATGTATTTATATTATCTCATTTAATCCATTCAGTAATGCCAGGAAGGAAGTAGATTATAACCATTCTCAGATGAGGAAACAGGCTCAGAGGTTAAATGATCTGTCTAAGTAACATCCAGGCACAGGACTTTCTCCAAACTCCTAGCTTGGCGTTGCTTCCGCTGGATTACTACCTTCCTGACTGTGTTCTGAGCAACCCCTGGGACTCAGGAAACCCTCTGGAGTGACTGAGAACAATGAAAGAGGGGAGTGGGAAATGGGTTATCTCTAGTCCCCTACCCTCTCCATTTCATCCAGAGCAGACCTGCTCTTGTATGTTTTATATAAAGATGCTCAGTGTGGCATAGTATGTGCATAAAGGATTCTTGGCTAAAAGAACTGAAAAATTAAGTTACAAAAAAAGGTTATGCTCTAAAAATGCACATTGTGAGAAAAGATTGAGCTAAGAAATAAGAACAAAAACTGAAGGCATGAACAATTCCAAGCTTAGACAACCTTTAAGTAGTATAAAAGCATTTTTTTTCTTGCAAAAATAATGGCCCTGGTGACTTTTGCTACTAGCAATTCAAAGACCTTCTAAATTGTAAACTGATTATCAAAATGACCTTGTTTCAGTCCGTCTTCCAGGTCATTACTGAAGACACTAAAGAACTGAGGAAATAAACATGGCTACAATGGATTCTTAACTGTGAACCATCTCAGGACCTTTAATATGATAATATACAATGAATGAACATTAAATGCAAGTATTTCCCAAATTTAATTGGCTACAGGCCTTTCCACAAAGACTATCAATTAACATGTCCCAGAACTCATTTTCTGGAGAAAAAAAGTTGAGGAAATGCTCTGTTCCAGTGCTTCTTAAAAGCAAGGTTCACCAGCTTTATTGGGAGATTTTGCAAATGCAAAATCTCAAGCCCAACCCCAGACCTACAGAATCATATACTCTGGGGGTGGGACTTAGCCATCTTGTTTAACCATCCCTGCAGGTTTTTGTGACCCCCACTGAAGTCTGAGAAGCACTGTTAGAGTCTAACCCACTGCCACTTCTTATTGTAAGGCAGCCTCCTAAAAGATCTACTTATGTCCACCCTTGTTTCTCTAAACTCCATTCTGCCCATACAATCAATTTTAAACCATCATGTCCCAATACAGCCTAAACCCTCCAAGAGCTTCCACTGCAGATAGGATAATTTTCAATTGCCTTATCGTAGATATCCTACCTGGTGTGGCCCCCTGCCTACCTCTCTGTTCTTACCTTGTGTTATTCTCTCTTTTGTTTACAACCTTCCAGGCACAGTTCTTCATACTCCTGAACCACTGGGTGGTTGTTCCTGCCTCCAGACCTGTGCCCTCTGCGTGCACGGTTCCTCCCCACTCTCGGACCCTTGTCCGTAACCTGCACAGCTACCTTCCTGTGACTCAGGCCTCAGTATGAATGTCTGCTCCACAGCCACATCCCTAGTCACTCCAGAGATCACCTAGTTTCTTTGTCTTCACAGCAATTACCACTACCTGAAGTGATCTTGTTGGCCTGTAAGCTCTGTGAGAACAGGAGGCATGTCTGTCTTGTGTTAAGCAAATAATTTGGTAGATGAGTAGAGTGTCTGTGGAGCTCTCATTCACCATTTTCACCTATGGTTTGTGATGAACTTGAAACTACCCAGTGCCCTCTCTGTGGCCTTCAAATGACCCTTGAGTGCATGTGATCCCCAGCTTCACAAGATGAGGCTGATATGGCATCTCTTATTTAGCTGCTTCTTAATATGTCAAAATAGTAACATCTTACCAGCTAAAAGGCAATGCCATTTCCTTACTGACAATAAGAAAAATGTCAATGATCAAATGACTTTAGGAAAGTTGTCAATAGTAATTCAATAAATAATGTCATCTAAGTAATTTTTCACAGAATTCAATAATGGTCTTTTCATTTTGATTAGAAGAAAATATACCCGAAAAACATTACTACTTTAATTTTCTTAAACTGCCTTGATAAAACATTATCCAACCTGTTCAGTTCCAACAGGCTGCCTTCCAGTAGCAGAACAGTATAAAGAATAAGGACTTGTTATGTGACTGATCTAGTTTCTAATGTATGTGCCAACATTTACCCTTGGTCAAGTTTCTTGAGCCTTCATAACCCAGGTTGCCTCATCCATAGAACATAAATCACAGTGAGTTACAATAGAGTAATTATGAGAATTCAGTGGGATAACATTTATGAAAGTGGCTAATAACAGTCACAATTTTTGTGTGTGTTAATTTATACCAAGTGTTCTGCTAAGCCCCTTGAACATATTATTTCTTTAATTTTTATTCACTATAGATAGAATATTCCCATTTTACAGATATTGAGAATGAGGGATTAAGTAATTTCCCCAAGGTCAGGAAGATGTGAGCCTCAGCACTGGGTTTTCAAAGTTAGGTTTGTTCTGACTCAAAGGCTCTTGTCCTTAACCATCATCCCTACTGCCTGTGAAATGCCAAACACAGGTCCTACCACATGGCAGGTGTTCTGTAAATGCAAGTCCATCTTCCCCTCACCCTTCCAATAGTGCATCTGATTCTTGGCCTGCATGGAACCACAAGAGGTTCTGAGAACTGTCTGCGAGATTCTATCACTGAACACTTTTTATATTTTAACTCCTGATACACAAATATCCCAATAGTAAAAGAGAAGATAGGATCATTCCAACTTCTCCAAAGGAGAACTCACGTAACTGCCTATACAGGACTTCACTAACTGTCCTCAGTCCTTTTAGGAATGTCACTTACGTACTGTGTTCACACAGTAATGGCCTGTGTTTGCAGCTAAAGAGCCTGTTGCAGTTGCATCACTCTTGAACGAGCCCTCACACAGGTGTGTAAGAAGCTAGCTAACTATGAAGACAATGGCAAGAGGAAAGGAGGAGGATTAATGAGACCATCTGTCTCTGAATTTGTGCATGTGAGGGAGTGTTATCCCCAGTTGCTGTTCAGATATTTACTAATACTTTTACTCATAAATCCCAAGGATCTGTCAGGCAAAAGATTACTTCTTCATTTCAAATGGCATTCTACAGCAACATCTGGTGCAACAAATTAATTCAAACAATTTCTTAAAGTTCCTTTATTAGAGGGTAATATATGATTTCATGGTATTTTAAAGTCCATTTCAATTTGCAAAAAAAGTTGTCAAAAATAATTATGTCAGAGCAATAAGCTTGGTTTTGATGTAGAAAACTCAGGATCATTATGAAGAAAGAAAAATGAATCCAATTTCTAATTAGTTTTGTAAAATTTGCCAGCTCACATTAAAAAACAATGAACCACTGGAAATAATTAAGAGCAAATCTGACATACTGCAATAAAAACACTTAAATGTATTTAAATGGTTCTTGATTTTTGAACAAAATAAAATTTTAACCAGGTGTCTTGGGGCAAAACTTCTTGATTCCTTCCTTACCTTGCCATACTTCTGGGCATAAGACCCTGTGAGCAGTGAGTGAAAAACAATGATGGTTTCATCCAAATCCCAGACAAATACACGCTGAAGAAAAAGATAAATATCAATGAATTATCAAGTCCTCAGGAGACAGATGTCTCTTTATAAGTAGAAAATATCTCACTTTGCTGTTGGATATAATTCTGATACCATTTTTAAAAAAAAACTACGCTACTCCATTAATTTTTTCCAAACTTGCCAGCTCTAACTCCTATCAAACCTGAGGAACAAGAGTAATATAAGTAATAAAAAGCTTAAAAATCAGATGTTCTAGTGAAAATGAATTCATCCAAATAATTTATTTGCAGTTAATACCCCAAATGGCACAGCTGGACTTTACGACAGAGTGTGCCTGGAATGCTATTTCAAAGTTTCATGCCTCATGGATTCTTGAAATTTTGCAACTCATGCAGAGAATTAAATTTTTGAAACTATTTTAAAAGAATTGACGAGTAATCCCTTAATAGAAATTGTGAGGTATAGACACTTGGGTCAGATGAGGTCATCAGATGGGTTGTTTGGCCTGCACAGTATCTTGAAAGAATTCAAATTATTGATCAACATTTCAAGATTAGGAGATTTCACACAATCTTCTTCATGGTTCTGACTGCAGGGGAGAAACAAAGTTGCAGCAATGGTGGCTGACATTTAACATGGCGGTGATGGCCGGCTCCTTCAGACTGGGCTCATGCTCCCTGCTTCCCAGGGTCTGCTGGCTCCCTAGCCCACTTAAGTCATTTATATTACCTGCTGGGTTCTTGAAGGCATTTGAATCTGCTACTGCTGTTCAGATAAACGAAATGATCTCTTATGAAGAGGAGCAGTGACTATCACTTGACTTTACTATATCCGAAAATTTAATTTCTTTTCTTAACTGAAGTATACTTCTAATAATTAAAGAACCATATTATAGTTAAAAGTAGTTTCTCCTAATGTTTTATAATAAAAATCAACCTGCTTAGTATGGATATATCTCAAAAGAGCTCTCACTTGGAAAAAATGACACATGATAATTTTTACAGATATAAACATTTTAACATATGTATCAAATGTTTGGAATTTTTTGTACTTTCAGAAGATGACTTTTCCTTTCCATGCAGATTAATTTTACCTTTTAAAATTTATTGACCCACATTAACATCTTTCATTACCTTAGTACTACCAAATAGACTGTGTCTCAGAAAAATTAATCTGGCAAACAGTGTCTTTTTAAAAATGTGTGCTAATTTGGATCAAAAGATGTAATTATCTCAGGCCTAGATTTTGTAAAGCACTATTGTTTTTAAGTTGTTACTGCTTTTAATTTTGCCATTATAATGAATGAAATCCCAGTCTTCAGAGCTGTGAAATGCCTGCTGCAAAGTAGGTCCACTCATTTCATGATGTTCCTTTTTTTTTTTAAGTTCGAAACTTTATGGAACTGTAAAGTAGAGAATATCATTCAATGAAATAAAACATCATACTACACTCTTTAAGGGTAAGTCAGCATACCTCCAGGTCACTGTCCGGAGGTGGGGAGGGATTGTTTTTCCGGCCTCTTCCTCGGGACTTTGACCCCGAGCTCCTACATGTTCTCTCATCAAGATCTTTGATGGGTGTGGAGGGGCTCTGTACAGTATCAAACTCTCCTATAAGTAACATAACTTGTGTCAGTAATAGCACTTCATTTTTATATCAAGTATGAGTCTTCATCATTAATTATCTTAACAAATTCTTATACAACAGAAGGCTCCTTGTGACAAAAAAAGATTTATAATCCAAAGTACACAAAATCATAATTCAGTCAAAACTTCGTAGGTCACACAAATCTAGTTTCATCTATGTAATCTGTTAAACCTGAATATCTTTTACACTCCATAAGCCTTCAACTTCCTGTCTCTATTCCCATCTACATATTTATCTAAATTTACATCTTTCCTCACCTCCTTATGTCATAGTTCAGGGGATAAGATGTCTTCTTCTGGATCAATCCCATCCCTCCACCTGCAAATATGAGTCCCCAAGTGATTCTTAGGGAATCACACTCCATTAGTCAAATGCTCTCTCATCCTCCTTTGGACCTCTCCCTTTTCCGGGGGCTACAGGCAAGTTTAAAAGTCTTTTTCTTTGATGTTGTATTTCCATCTAGAAGCTATCTGCCTGCTGTCTTCTTTTTTTAAGTGACCCTTCTTAAAAGAATAGTGCACATCGAGTGCTGCCCAGTAGAAATATAATGTAAGCCACAAATGTAACCATAGATATTACTAAAAAATTTATGGAAGCCACAATAAAAATTATAAAAAGAAACATGTAAAAATTCATTTTAGTCATATATGTTAAATGACCCAATATATTTCAGATATCATTTCAATACACAATCAATATAAACAATTATCAATGACATGTTTTACATAATCTCTTTTTCATTCTTTGAAATTCTGTGTGTATTACTCTTAATTAGCATACTTCAGTCTGTCCTAGCTGCTGTTAAGTACTCAACAGCCACATGCAGCCAGAGGCTGCTGTACTGGATGGCACATTTGCCTCTGCTTTCTGAGATCCAAATTTGTCATGATCTAGCTTCAGTTCACCAAAACACTAACAAAACTCCACTTATTCGAGTCTCCAATAAGCCCTTCCTTGACACCAATAGACAGACTCAGGGCCAGTCTTCCTGGATTTCTGCACTGTGCAGGATCCTCTTAAACCCCTGGGACCCTGCACTCTCTTAGCTCTAGAATCTCTCTCATTAGTCCTTCTCTGACTGGAGATAAGGACTCTTTTCCCCCCTCCCATTCCTTCCATGCTGGTATTTAAAAATTTCAGCCTTGATCACCACCCTACCCACTCCCCACCATCTGGGTGATCGGACCCTCTCACAAGCTAATCACCCTCTAACAATGACCTAGACATCAATCTATACCTTCAACCAGGGCACAGCCTAAGTTTCAGACTTTGTATCCACTTAGCTTCTGCATGTCCCACAGATACCTGAGTCTGCCATATCTAAAGCTCATGATGGAGCATCTCATGAGGTAGGAGTGCTAAGTAGTGGCAAATCCATGGGAGGAGGTGTTAAGACAAACTGAGGCAACAGTCAGATACAGTAAAACTCAAATGTCAAGATTTAGATTTATTGTACAACTTCAAGCTTTTTTACTGAGCCTCTGAATCTGCGTTTCTTTGTATAGTTAGTTAAGCATGGATAATAGCAGCTACCTTTTTGAATTATTGTGAGAGATGTTTGATTTATATTTGACATAAATCATATAGATAAACTAAAAATTTCTAGGAGAGTCCAGTGGCAAACTATATGAAAGTTATGTAATTTTTAAACCTAAAGATGTTGTGATTAACATGCTTCGTCATAAAATTAAAGAAAGATAATTATGAGGACAGTTATTAACCTAAGTAAGCAAATCTGAATAAATTAGGCAATATAAAGGTAATATTTTTTTCTGTAATGTTCCATATAGCAGTCTTACATAGCTAATCTTTAATCATTTTTTAAAATTTTTTATTAAGGTATTATTGATATACACTCTTATGAAGGTTTCACATGAAAAAACAATGTGGCTACTACATTTACCCATAATATCAAGTCCCCACACATACCCCAATGCAGTCACTGTCCATCAGTATAGTAAGATGCCACAGATTCACTATTAACCTTCTCTGTGCTACACTGTTTTCCCTGTAACCTCCCACACCATGTGTACTAAACATAATACCCCTCAATCCCCTTTTCCCTCCCTCCCGACCCTGACTCTCACACTCTCCCCTTTGGTAACCACTAGTTCATTCTTGGAATCTGTGAGTCTGCTGCTATTTTGTTCCTTCAGTTTGTTATACTCCACAAATGAGGGAAATCATTTGGCACTTGTCTTTCTCTGCCTGGCTTATTTCACTGAGCATAATATCTTCCAGCTCCATCCATGTTGTTGCAAATAGTAGGATTTGTTTCTTTCTTATGGCTGAATAGCATTCCATTGTGTATATGTACCACCTCTTCTTAATCCATTCACCTACTGATGGACACTTAGGTTGCTTTCATACCTTGGCTATTGTAAATACTGTTGCAATAAACATAGGGCTGCATATGTCTTTTTGAGTCTGAGAAGTTGTATTCTTTGGGTAAATTCCAAGGAGTGGGATTCCCGGGTCAAATGGTATTTCTATTTTTAGTTTTTTGAGGAACCTCCATATTGCTTTCCACAATGGTTGAACTAGCTTACATTCCCACCAGCAGGGTAGGAGGGTTCCCCTTTCTCCGCATCCATGCCAGCATTTGTTGTTCTTAGTTTTTTCGATGCTGGCCATCCTTACTGGTGTGAGGTGATATCTCAATGGGGTTTTAATTTGCATTTCCCTGATGATTAGTGATGTGGAACATCTTTTCATGTGTCTGTTGGCCATCTGAATTTCTTCTTTGGAGAACTGTCTCTTCATACCCTCTACCCATTTTTTAATCAAGTTATTTGCTTTATCAGAGTTGAGGCATGTGAGCTTTTCATATATTTTGGATGTTAACCCCATGTCAGATATGCCACTTACAAATATATTCTCCCATACTGTAGGATGCCTTTTTGTTCTGTTGATGGTGTTCTTTGCTGTACAGAAACTTTTTAGTTTGATGCAATCCCATGTGTTCATTTATGCTTTTGTTTCCCTTGCTCAAGGAGATGTGTTCAGGAAGAAGTTTCTCATACTTTTATTCAGGAGATGTTTGCCTATGTTGTCGTCTAAGAGTTTTATGGTTTCATGACTTGCATTAAGGTCTTTGATCCATTTTGAGTTTACTTTTGTGTATAGGGTTAAACAATAATCCAGTTTCATTCTCTTGAATGTAGCTGCCCAGTTTTGCCAACACCAGTTGTTGAAGAGGCTGTCATTTCTCCATTGTATGTCCATGGCTCCTTTATTGTATATTAATTGATCATATATGGTTGGGTTTATATCAGGGCTCTCTAGTCTGTTCCATTTGTCTATGGTTCTGTTCTTGTGCCAGTACCAAATTGTCTTGATTACTGTGGCTTTGTAGTAGAGCTTGAAGTTGGGGAGCATAATTCCCCCAGCTTTATTCTTCCTTCTCAGGATTGCTTTGACAATTTGGGGTCTTTTGTGGTTCCATATGAATTTTAGAATGATTTGTTCTAGTTCATTGAAGAATGCTGTTGGTATTTTGATAGGAATGGCATTGAATCTGTAGATTGCTCTGGGCAGGATGGCCATTTTCACAATATTAATTCTTCCTATCCATGAGCATGGGATGTGTTTCCATTTACTGGTATCTTCTTTAATTTCTCTCATGAGTGTCTTGTAGTTTTCAGAGTAAAGGTCTTTCACTTCCTTGGTTAGGTTTATTCCTAGGTATTTTATTCTTTTTGATGGAATTGTGAATGGAATTATTTTCCTGATTTATCTCTCTTCTAGTTCATTGTTAGTGTATAGGAATGCCACAGATTTCTGTGTATTAATTTTGTATCCCACAACTTTGCTGAATTCAGACATTAGATCTAGTAGTTTTGGAGTAGATTCTTTAGGGTTTTTTATGTACAATATCATTTCATCTGCAAACAGGGACAGTTTAACTTCTTCCTTGCCATTCTGGATGCCTTTTATTTCTTTGTGTTGTCTGATTGCTATGGCTAGGACCCCCAGTAGTATGTTGAATAAAAGTGGGGAGAGTGGGCATACTTGTGTTGTTCCCAGTCTTAAAGGAAAAGCTTTCAGCTTCTCACTGTTAAGTATAATGTTGGCTGTGGGTTTGTCATATATGGCCTTTATTATGTTGAGGTACTTGCTCTCTATACTCATTTTGTTGAGAGTTTTTATTATGAATGGATGTTGAATTTTGTCAAATGCTTTTTCAGCATCTATGGAGATGATCATGTGGTTTTTGTCCTTCTTTTTGTTGATGTGGTGGATGATCTTGATAGATTTTCAAATGTTGTACCATCCTTGCATCCCTGGAATAAATCCTACTTGATCATGATGGATTATCTTTTTGATGTATTTTTGAATTCGGTTTGCTAATATTTTCTTGAGTATTTTTGCATCTGTGTTCATCAGGGATATTGGTCTGTAATTTTCTTTTTTTGTGGTGTCTTTGCCTGGTTTTGGAATTAGAGTGATGCTGGCCTCATAGAATGAGTTTGGAAGTATTCCCTCTTTTACTCTTTGGAAAACTTTAAGGAGGCTAAATGTTTGATAAATTCAGCAGTGGAGCATCTGGTCCAGGTGTTTTGTTCTTAGGTAATTTTTTTATTACCAATTCAATTTCTTTGCTGGTAATTGGTCTGTTTATATTTTCTGTTTCTTTCTGGGTCAGCCTTGGAAGGTTGTATTTTTCTAGAAAGTTATCCATTTCTTCTAGGTTATCCAGTTTGTTGGTATATAATTTTTCATAGTATTCTCTAATAATTCTTTGTATTTCTGTGGTGTCTGTAGTGATTTTTCCTTTCTCATTTCTGATTCTGTTTATGTGTGTAGACTTTCTTTTTTTCTTGCTAAGTCTGGTTAGGAGTTTATCCATTTTGTTTATTTTCTTGAAGAACCAGTTCTTGCTGTAATTGATACTTTCTATTTTATTCTTCTTGATTTTATTTATTTCTGTTCTAATCTTTATTATGTCCCTCCTTCTACTGACTTTGGGCCTCATTTGTTCTTCTTTTGTTAGTTTCATTAATTGTGAGTTTAGAGTGTTCATATGGGATTGTTCTTATTTCCTGAGGAATGCCTGTATTGCAATATACTTTCCTCTTAGCGCGGCTTTCACTGTGTCCCACAGATTTTGTGGTGTTGAATTATTGTTGTCATTTGTCTCCATATATTGCTTGATCTATGTCTTTATTTGGTTATTGATCCATTGGTTATTTAGGAGCATGTTGTGAAGCCTCCATGTGTTTGTGGGGTTTTTCATTTTCTTTGTGTAATTTATTTCTAGTTTCACACTTTGTGGTCTGAGAAAATGGTTGGTACAATTTCAATCTTTTTGAATTTACCAAGGCTCTTTCTGTGGCCCAGTATATAATCTATTTTTGAAAATATTCCATGTGCACTTGAGAAGAATGTGTATTCTGCTGCTTTCGGGTGTAGAGTTCTGTAGATGACTATTAGGTCCATCTGTTCTAATGTGTTGTTCAGTGCCTCTGTGTCCTTACTTATTTTCTGTCTGGTTTATCTGTCCTTCCGAGTGAGTGGAGTGTTGAAGTCTCCTAGAATGAATGCATTTCATTCTATTTCCCCTTTTAATTCTGTTATTATTTGTTTCACATATGTAGGTGCTCCTGTGTTGGGCACATAGATATTTATAATGGTTATACCTTCTTGTTGGATTGACCCCTTAATCATTATGTAATGTCCTTTGTCTCTTGTGACTTTCTTTGTTTTGAAGTCTATTTTGTCTGATATAAGTACTGCAACTCCTGCTTTTTTCTCCCTATTAGTTACATGAAATATCTTTTTCCATCCCTTCACTTTTAGTCTTTGTATGTCTTTGGGTTTAATGTGGGTCTCTTGTAGGCAGCACACAGATGGGTCTTATTTTTTTATCCATTCAGTGACTCTATGTCTTTTGATTGGTGCATTCAGTCCATTTACACTTAGGGTGATTACCGATAGGTATGTACTTATTGCCATTGCAGACTTTAGAGTCGTGGTTACTAAAGGTTCAAGGTTAACCTCCTTACTATCTAAGAGTTTAACTTAACTCATTTAATATGCTATTACAAACACAATCTAAATGTTCTATTTTTTTCCTCCTTTTTCTTCCTCCTCCATTCTTTACATATTAGGTATCATATTCTGCAATCTTTGCCTATCCCTTGATTGACTTTGGGGGTAGCTGATTTAATTTTGCATTTGCTTTGTAATTAACTGTTCTACTTTCTTTACTGTGGTTTTATTACCTCTGGTGACAGCTATTCAACCTTAGGAACACCTCCATCTATAGCAGTTCCTCGAAAATACATTGTAGAGATGGTTCGTGGGAGATAAATTCTCTCAGCTTTTGCTTATCTGGAAATTGTTTAATCCTCCCTTCAAATTTAAATGATAATCTTGCCAGATAAAGTAATCTTGATTCGAGGCTCTTCTGCTTCATTGCATTAAATACATCATGCCTTCTGTCCTGTAAGGTTTCTGCTGAGAAGTCTGATTGATAGCCTGATGGGCTTTCCTTTGTATCTGATCTTATTTCTCTCTCTGGCTGCTTTTAATAGTCTGCCCTTATCCTTGATCTTTGCCATTTTAATTACTATATGTTTTGGTGTTGTCTTCCTTGGGTGCCTTGTGTTGGGATATCTGTGTACCTCAATGGCCTGAGAAACTATGTCCTTCCCCAGATTGGGGAGGTTTTCAGCAATTACCTCCTCAAAGACACTTTCTATCCCTTTTCTTCTCTCTCTTCTTCTGGTACTCCTATAATGTGAATATTGTTCCATTTGGATTGGTCACACAGTTCTCTTAATATTCTTTCATTCTTAGAGATCCTTTTTCCTCTCTGTGTCTCAGCTTCTTTGTATTCCTCCTCTCTAATTTCTATTTCACTTATTGTCTCATCCACTGTATCCAATCTGCGTTTAATACCCTCCATTGTGCTCTTCAATGATTGGATCTCTGACTGGAATTCATTCCTGAGTTCTTGAATATTTTTCTGTACCTCCATGAGCATGTTAATGATTTTTATTTTGAAATCCCTTTCAGGAAGATTCATGAGGTTGATTTCATTTGAATCTTTTTCAGGTGTTGTATTCATAATTTTACTTTGTATCAGGTTTCTTTGGCATTCCATATTTGTATATGGTGCACTCTAGTGCCCAGAAGCTCTACTGTCTGGAGCTGCTTAGCCCCTGAAGCAATGTTGGGGGTTGCAGGGGAGCAGTATTGGTGCCTGGGGGGAGGAAAGAGCTGTTTCCTGCTTCCTAGCTGCTATGCCTTCCTCCACTGCCAGAACTAGTGAACCGAGCACACAGGTATAAGCCTCTATGCTTTGCGTTTGTAGTTGCTGTAGACGGGGCTTCCCTTTGGCTGGCCTAATGCCAGAGTAGGGTTTTCCGGTTTGGGAGCCAGGTGGGGCTGGCTGGGAGAAAAACGCAGTAGGCTGTGTATCACCAAGGGGGTCCTTCGAACTTTGTAGCCAGCCAGAGAGCTGGAGCACCTAAAGATTGAGAAAGTTCCCAACCTGCTGGCAGAGTGCACCTAGACAATTTTGTCTACCTGTCCTTTCTCCTGAGCAGTAAGCTCTTTGCAATCCTTGCCACTTTGGCGGCCCTCTTGCTGTTAGGAAGTCTCTCAGACTGCCCACCTTTCTTTTGTCTGAGAGCAACCAGATATGGATCCCTGCTTTTCACAAGCAGCTGGAATCTCAGTCTCTTCAGGTATTCTGCCTGTTTTAGCTTTCCAATCTCCTAATCACGAGAAAATCATGAAAGCATCATGAAATGTAGGTTTGTGCTCCCAGAGCAGATCTCTGGAGTTAGGTATTCAGCAGTCCCACGCCTCCATTCTCTTCCTGTTCTGTTTCTCTTCTTCCTGCTGGTGAGCTGGGGTGGGGGAAAGGCTTGTGTCCAGCTGGGCCAGGGCTTTGGTATGTTACCTTGTTCCATGAGGTTTATTCTTTTCTCCAGGTGTATGCAGTTTGGCACAGCCCTCTTTCCTGTTGTGCTTTCAAGATTAGTCATATTAATATTTTGATATTATATGTGGTTTTAGGAGGAAGCCTCTGTCTCACCTCTCATGCCACCATCTTTAATCCTCTCCCCTACTCATTTCTAACAGTTACAACATTCCCTTTGGGAAAATTGTGCATTCAGGACAGCACCAAAATAAAATATGTCTATACTCCAAATACTATTTGCTCTTAAAACATTGCTAGCACAGTTCATTGTATGGGTCTCTGCTATAGGCTATGTGAAACCAGACAACATAATAAAAAGTTCCTTAGCTATGAGGTGGCAATATAACACTATCTTATAGTAAATCATGCTTCAGCTCATTTGTGTAGACATTAAATGAGACATTAGGTTTTTAAATACCTACCATCTTTTCAAAAATATCACACAAAATTTTTTCTTCTTTTAGTTATTTTTTTAAATAGAGTTTTCCTAAAGCTACAGTGTCCTGCAAATCACATATTCTCCTTCAAATAAAATGGTTTAAATTAGCCTTCACTTGCTAAGCAAGATTATAAACATTTTTTGGATGATATTCAATAGAATGTGTCTTCTGTTTCTTAACAGACCAATTTTCAGGTGTTAATGATCATAGGCAGCATTGTTCTTACAACAGTGCATGAGTTAAAACTACAAAAACATCTAAAATCCCAAAGTCATTGTGATCCGTTATGGGTGGTTGATTATTGACTAGATACATAAAAGAGTTTGGCAGGAACAACTCAGCTGTTTATAAATAGACTGGGAGCCAACAGGTATCACAACAAGGGAGTGAGAAGAGCAGGCAGAGACAGAAAAAAAACTGGTCACAGAAGTGTATGGGTTTCAATGAAAGTAGGACTTGATACCAATAATTTTTCCAAGTTACTGAAAGATCTTAAAAGGGCTTTAAGAATTGGACAAAATGTTATGGAGGGAAGTGTTTTGATGAAGGAATAGGCATAGCCTTTTAGGAAAACTCTAGTTCCATGTTTATTAAACCCTTAGCACTGTCACTTTTTAAAAAAAAAGTTTATTGAAGTATTTGTTTGGTTTCATTCACTGTTCATTATGTCTGTGAGATTTATCCATATTGTATAGCTTGGAGCAGTTGTTTGTTCTTTCCTTAGTATGGCTAGAATTTCACTATATATTTAGAGTGTGCTTTATTCATCCATTTTGTTGAACACTGGGGTTGTCCATAGTTTTAGGCAATTATGAATAAAACTTCTATAAACAATCTTGCTGGTGTGTTGTGGACATAAGCTCCCATTCCTCTAGGGTATATATATATCTAGTAGTGGGACTTCTAGGTCAGAGGGAAGGCATTTGTTCATGTGTAGTAGACACAGACCACCTTCTCCAAAAATGGCTGTATTAATTTACTCTTCTCCTGGAAACAAAAGTTCCAATTGCTCCACATCCTAACCCATACTTGGTGTTGCCAGTTTCCTTTATATTAGCTATTGTGGGGGTAGAGTGGCATAAAATTGTAGTTTTAATTAGCATTTGCTTGATGAGTAATGATGTAGATCACTTTTTTATGTTTCTTGCCCATTTTGTATCTTCTATTTATGTAGTAATTGTTTAAATCTTTTGCCCATTTAAAAAATTGGGTTATATTTTTCTTACTGACTTCACAATGCTCTCTATTGTGAAACATTATTTACATTAGATTTCATATGTATATATACATACATATATATATAATATGTATATGTGTGTATATGTATATGTGTGTGTGTATATATATCTCTGACTTAGATCTCACTTCGACCCAATGAATTTGGTCCTTCATTACCCTCTGCGAATAACATGACTGCTGGAGACATGTCATGTGGGACTTAAGTAACTCACCAAGATGAAATAGTTTATATGTAGAATGCTGGTATGATTCCAGAACTTCTGCTTTAACCATTAGGCTATACGTCCTCCCCCAAATAGCAACGAATCCCCCAGGTTACAAAGAGGTCAAACCTGTATTGTTTCTACCAATGAAAATCATTGTATCAACTTAATAGAATTTCTGTGAGAATGAGGGCCAAGGAACCAATGGATGGAACTTCCCCATAAAGACAAAGGTCCTGACAAGGGCCTGTGCTGTCCCTGGTCTCCTATAGCCACGCGGGTGGAACTGTACTGACCTCTGTATGTTTTGACGGTACTATCCTTTCTTCTGATAAAGGGTAAAAGCCAGAACTTGAGCTCAGCTAGTCATAAAACATTTGATGAGACTTTTTTTTTTTTTTAAGGAGAAAGCTATTAATTCTAGTGTCCCTGCCAAATTTCACTCAGATGATTGCACTAGGGTATATAAGTGTGGCAGTTAGGGAAAGTATAAATTGGCAGAGAAGCTAATGTGGTAGTTCTTTCTATCTAAATCCTCTTATTAGCTTCAATTAAATGAATTAGCACTTTGCTTTCCTTCCCTATGTGAAATGCCATGAAGCTATAGAAAGTCTACAGAGTTCTGCCTAAGAAACTGGCTTCTTTTCAAAGAGTAAAGTGATCTAACTATATCCTTTGCTTTTCTCAAGTACTTATAAAGTTTAATTAATATATTGTAACATTTGCCAAGGTCTCACAAGGATAATATTGCTATAAATTACTCATTATATTTAACTGTATAAATGTTAAAAATATTTAAAAAGGAGGAGCTATAAAAATATTTCCAATCCTAATGTGTTAACCAGTCATCAAAATTTCTGAATGCAAATAAAAATATAATCTACCTAAGAAAATTTTCAAGGCAAAGAGAGATCTTTATGAAGATAATGAACTAAAATATCTGTTCCTAATCAGCTTGGTAATATTTCCGTAAGTATAGTCTACTTAATAAGGTAAATTAAATAACTGAATGTTTTTTGCAATTTCCAAATAACATAAGTCATTACCAATTGCCTTAGGCTTTTTCTTGGGCCAACACAATACATGATTGAATAATTATCCTTTAATCAGTGCAGTAATGAATCACTGTACCTTCTAAGTTTTGGATATTTAGATCCAACTTTATTTCATTAGGTTTATCTCTAAATCAGAACAACCAGCTGTCTCTTATAGAACATAAAGTATGTTTCTATTTTAAAAATGGGAGAAGTCAACAAAATGACTTATGAAAAATTATGGATTTAATTGTTAGGTCTCTGCTTTAAGTCTAAAATAGTCAATAGGAAATACTTTTTATGCCCTGGAACTAAACTCTGATTTCATCAATAACAAATAAAATCTCATAGTTACAAACTTGTTTACTTTTTAGAAGCATGCCAGTTCTGAAAAGGCAAAACCAAATTAAAAGCTATGTTGACTGAAGGTCTGGGTCTCAGAATTCCTTAAAAATGCAGACATGTGTATTGTTACGATCTTGGTTGAGAGAACAATACAGTTACAAGTAGAAATAACTTCTTTTTAAAATTCAACAGAAAGTCTGATAAGATCTGAAAATTATGTCAAACTGTATTTGTTGGCATTAGTAACCAGTGGAAGGCTGAAGAAATTCCAGCACTATGACAGTGATGTGAGAATGTTACATTTGTTTATGTCACATTCAAAGTCATACACTCGGGATATCTACATGCTTCATTTAGTATTTATAATATAAATAAAATAGCTATTCTGAATATTGATTAATCTTTGGCTAGTGGAAAGTGTCCATTTGCATCTTTCCTGCAGAGAAACTCTTGCAATCATATTGAAATTAGAGCAACTCAGCTTTTCACTCAAAGTTTTACCCAGTATGAAATATTTGAAAACCAAATGGTTTTCATTCATGTTAGATCTATTCTCTAAATTTAAAAACACTCAGCTGGTCCTATCAGTCAGTTTCTGAGATCATAATGATTATACATGCCTGTAGTCTTGTTTTTGAACACAGTCACCCTACCATTCTTTCCCCATGCATTCACTGTTGAAGAAAACTATTCATGGTATAATAGTATGTCAAATATCTCCTTACCTAAAGTATCTCCACTACTTGTCAAGCGAGGATTCTGAAATCACTCATTCTTTAAATTAAGGTAATGTTCTTGATAAAATTCAAGTTTTAACTCAAAGAATATCAGGACAGATTTGGAACATGGGATTTAGGTTGGGAGGGGGTTAAGATGAGTGAGGTACTGGGGCACAAATCTAAGGTCCCTGAGAATAAATGCCTCCTCAAATTTGTACCGAGTATCTCCCTGGCCTTATCTTAGTCCTGGCCCTGGATAGGCAGGATACAGCTGCTCAGACAGGCTGAGGCTAGATGGAAAGCCTAAACAGGAGTCTTAAGGGAACAAGAACCAGAAATTCAAAGCGTTGGGTGTTCACAGGAGGGAGGATCTAAAAGGAAGATAAGGGGAAAGAAACTGAAATGCAGGGCACCAAATACAAAGTCTAGTATCTACTAGACTATTTTTCCTTGGGTCCATAGTTAGAGACAATACTCTGGAAAGGTAGCCAAAATTGATGAGTTGACATTATCATTTCATCAATTTATGATATATACCCATATCTTAGCTGTTGCTTAAAGTATGAGTTTCATTATCATTTCCTTATGTTCAAATTAGTTTTCTTGTTAACATTCCCATATTATCTAGCATTTTTCTTTTCCCAACACCATTGTAATTATTTGCTTGCTCTCTGTTTTGCTTGTTCAATGTAAGCTAATGAAATGCAGACAGCTCTTTTGCTACTGAAACATCAGCAGTACTTGGTACTTAATAGGTGCTCAATAAATACTTGTTAAATGGTCTTAAATCTCCTTGGAACCATGGGTCTAGTTAGAAAGAACTTATAGTGCTGTGACCATGTTTCTCTATTTCCTTGTCCTTCTAAGGTTTGACCAAAAAAAAGAAGCAGAGATGAGACTGGATCTTACAAATAACCGAAGCCAGAAACCTATGCTTGGACATCTACTGGCATTTACAGAAATTCTAAACTTCATTTTTCTTATTGAGTTTTCACAGTTCTTTATATATTCTGGATACAAATCCTTTATCAGATATGTGTTATGAAAGCATTTTCTCCTAATTTGTGGCTTTTCTTTTTTTACTCTTTTAACAGTGTCTTTTGAAGAAGAGAATCTCTTGATTTTATGAAGTCTAATTTGTTTTATTCTTTTTTTTAGGGGTTGTGTTTTTAGTGGTATATCTATAAAATCTTTTCATAATCCAAGTACACAAAGATTCCCTTCATGTTTTTTTCTAGACATTTTATTTTTAGTTTTTACATATTATTGCATATGGTACAAGTTATGAGCCAAGATTCTGGGGGAAGGTTTTTTCTTTGCATATGAATGTCCAATTGTTCCAGCACCATTTTTTGAAAAACTATTCATTCCCAAATTGCCTTTGTATCTTTGTCAAAAGTTTGTTTTTTGGTGTTTCTGGACTCTCTTCTGTTCCATTGCTCTCTGTGTCTATTCTTTTGTCAATACTACACATTCTTGATTATTGTGCTTTATGACAAGTCCTGAAATCAAGCAATGTGAGTTCTCAAACTCTGTTTTTATTTTGCAAAATGACTTTGGCTACCTAAGTTCCTTTGTATTTCCTTGTAATTTTAGTCATCCTGATAATTTCTCCGAAGAGTTCTGCTGCAATTTTGATTGGGATTGTTACGATGGCTCTCTGTTTAACTTGCTTTTAACTTTAAATACTTAAGCTGTGTGAAATATGTGTGAGCAAATGCAATTTCAATAAGACTACAGATAAGTTTCAGAAAATTAATAAAGTGGATTTTAAATATATGCTGATCAAAGAAAGATGTTAAAATTACCCACCGATGAGCCTACAAATCCTAGGAAGGTAGATGTTCACTGGCTGGAGCAAACAGATGACTCACAAGGTGAAAAAGCTAAACTATTTCTCAAGCATAAAGGAAATATTATCAGTTACATCCAAAGAAGATAACATAACGACTTTTCTATGTTGTCAAGATCTTCACAAAATGAATTAGTGTGGCAAAAGGTCCACTGATCTTTTTCTATCTGTATTTGAAATTAATAGCTCCTAACTATCCCACCTCTGAAAGAAGGGTTTTCTGAAGTGCCAGAAGGAGTCTCATCTTCTACAGTGGTGCTAACACAGATTAAACATCAGCATAATTATCTGGGGGCTTTCAACCTGGTTTTTGAATTGCCCTTTTTCTCCATATGATTAGACACAGCAAAACATATAGAAGTATGTCACCTGGATGAAGATCTGTACCTGGTTGGCTAGTCAGTCCTGGGAGAGACTCCTGCAACTGATAGGTGGAGGTTGAGGACGATGTGCTGTCGGCTGTGTTATTTGATGTCATATATGCCCCATACGTTGATGCTGAGTAATACTGTGCATACTGGTTTTGGCCAAAGGCTGTGTAGGATGGATAATCCTGAAACAGTAATTGAGATGTGTGTCTGAAAGAGAAATTACCCTCTGGAATGCTCCCAAGAAAAGCAATCACTATGGTAACTGAAAGATTAGTGTTTGACTCCATTTGTTTTGGAGTCCACAGCTTTGAAGTGATCCTACTGACGCTGAGACCGTTTCATGGCATTGTCTATGTGTGCACAGTAATGAACTACTCTGCTGGCTTTGCAAACCAGGTCCAATACACAGTTTTTAATCTACCTAAACATTTCATATGCTTCATTTTGACCCTATAATTACTTATGCAAGGATCTACATCATCAGGTCTTATGTACTTGAAGAGGAGAGGAGATGGAACCAGTAATATTCACAGTGTCAGTTCTCATACACCTTTTTTAACATTACCAGCAAGGATGTGCTGTGGCTGCCCCCCCAGCTTCCATACAGACCATGATCTGCATTATTGTGATTTTTCATTACCCTTCTAGGTTACCCTTGATAATTATGTCAGAAGTAAAGAGAAAATAAAAGCATATGAATAAAAGATTTTCTTACCCAACCTCTCACAGGCTATGTTTCTGCCCAAGGCCTTGACCTAAAGTCTTTAGTGATGTTTTCAAATATTTAGTTTACTTCATTTGTTACAAGGGAAAAAAGAAAAAGAGAACAGTGGATCAACTGCTCTGACCTGCTTTTTATTAAACATTTTTAAGAATCTTAAAGTGATCTAAATAATCCTTCAAAATCCTTTTACATATTAAGATAACAAAGATTTGTTGCAATAATTGGTGCTTTAAGTATCTAGCCTGTTTTAGGCCAAACTGTTAACAGTGATAACAAATCCTTGGTCAGGGCAACAATTGCCTGATACATGTTCCTAAGGGAACCAAGACCTGCATTTCATGTGGATTCCAAGAAAGGAAATTCTCTGTAAAAGTAAATATGTATATTATCAGAGTGGATTAAGTAGTATGGCAGGAAACTGAAATACTTGTGTGTTAATTTCTGGATCTGACGTTCCCCCATTACCACCTGTGAGGGAAGGACAAGAAAACCTCTTAGCAATGTCTGGACAAGGTTCCCACCAACACATCCTTCTTTTGTAAAATAGTGATAAGCAAACATTTACATAGTGCCTATACTTTGTGTCAGGCTTTTAATAGACTTACTCATTTAATCCTCACAATTCCCTTTACAGTATTCTTATTATCCCCATTTTACACTGAAGGGGATGAAGGCATAGAGTGGTTAAGTGACTTGCGCACAATCAGACAGCTAGCAAGTTTCAGAGCCAGAAGTAGAACTCAGAGAGCCAAACTCTAGCACCTGCTAATGCCCTTACAGGAAGATGAAGTTACATATTGGAAGGGTCCAGACTACCAGCTTCTGGTGAATATAACGGGTTTTTTTTTTGTACTCACATATCTCAAAGATCTCCCCTTCTTTTCAGTCCCACTATTGTCACCCTGGTCCAAGCGACCTTCACTTCCTGTTGTAGCTCATGGACCAATTTTCTAATTTGTCTCCTCATCTCCAGTTTGGGCTTTCTCCAAAGTCCCTGAAGCCAGAGTAATCTTTTCAAAACATTAGTTATATGATGCTATTCTCTTGCTCAAAATCTTTTAATTAGCTTCCCATTGGGCTTGGAGTAGAATCAATATTCCTTACTGTAAGCCACAGAGAGCACACGTGCAGTCCCCTGCTTATATTCACAGATATATGAGGATAGACATCTGCCTGCTCCTTGTGTACTGACTAAATGCCAGTCTTCTTCAAGTTCATGTTTTCAGCCCTCAGGGATTTGGGACATGCTGCTTCCTATGCCTGACACATCGTTGCCCTCATTCTTCACCTAACTCTTAGAAGACTTGGCCTAGAAGCCATTTCCAGAGAGATGCCTTCCATGAAATCTTCCCTACTCAAAATTATATTTCTATTAATATTTTTAATAGGATCCTGTTTTTCCCCTCATGCTTTTCAATTCTATATTTACTTATGTGTCTACTGTTTTATTGTCTGATTCTCTCAGCAGGATGTATGCCACGTGAGGCAGGAATCAGGTCCGACCGACTCCTGTCCCCACCTTCAGGTCCCCACAATACAGACCAGTTCTTAATACATAATAAGGACTGTAAGTATTCGCTAAAATAATAAATTGGTATTTGGATCGTGGCCAAAAATACAGGTTACATCTTATATTGGATCTACTGTATTTAAATATTTAGACAATACTGGATCTGTTTTATGATATAAATTTTTCTTCTCCTTTATGAATCTTTTCTTAATCTTCCCAAGTAGGGCAGTCTTTCCCTTATGCTACCAGTCTACCTAGTGTATATTCCCATTATTATATCATTACATTCCACCCTCTGTCCATAATTTTGTCACATTTGTTTAGCATAGTATAATGACATTAGTTTTTAGTCTTCAATGCCTAGTCAAAAATCTAATGGATAGCAAGTGCTCAATAAATATTTGCTATATCAATAAATGAGTAAAATTAAGCTACTTGGATTATCAAAATTTTTCAAGTTTTAAATATAAAATATGTACACTAGCTCTGATGTTAAACCATTTTCTAACTAATGCCAAATTACAAAGTTTAATCCCATCAAAAATATTATTCTACACTATTTAATTATCAAAATTTATTTTTTTTGCCTTTTCTTACATTAATAAGGAATATATAACTAAAAAAAAAGAAAAAACTCACAGTAGTCCAGGAGGCATTTTGTTTAATTACAAATATGTTGGATTAACATGTGATATCATCTATAGCAAAATCCAATTATTGATTATAGTTGAATCTATTAATGTTCATAATGATAGCTTTTATTAGGAAAAATAAAATTATGTCTAGCATAGTTCAATAGTAAAATACGCAATACATTTCATAATTACATTCCTTATGATTAAAAGAATTATGGTTTAAGTGTTTAAAGGGTAAACCTTTAGCAACCAGAAATCCTAAAATACCCAGAACAACACATATCCCAAGAATTCTAGATAGCCAATTTTTACTACCTTCAAATGACATCTTAGCTATAAATAAAAGAAACCTGATTCTAGGAGAATATACACTTACATGGCAACCTGAAACTATTCTTTAAATATCTGAAATAGATAGGAAAACCATAAATACAAAAAGCTACTATACCTGTTGTGAACCGCTGAAATTTGTTGAATTGGAAACTGAATTATTTGCATAAATAGTAGATGATGGTGCAAAACTAGAACCTAGAGGTAAAGAACAAGTTGCATTTAAAGTATTTCTTACAAATTAATGAAACATTCCACTTTGCAGAATTCAATGAGACAAATATATTTTTAATTTTGTTAAGGCAACAAAATGTGAAATTTGAAGTTCAGAGATTTATGAAGAAAATGTTTTAGCTTTCTTCCTCTTAAGATAACAGTTACAGTCTTTTGTACAGAAGTCTGTCGAGCTAAACAAGAATTACAGCTATCCTTCAAGGGTGCAATGTCCAGAAGTACAGAGGTACTGGAAGAATAAAATATACAAACTGAGACTGCTTCCAGGAAACTACCAGAACTTTCAAATGTTCACACCAACTACATATGCATACGGAAACCACTTGAGTTAAACCTTTGGATGGCGTTAGCTTAGAAAACTGAGAACCTGTTTAGAACTGATGCTTACAGCTCACTGTCATCCTTCCTTCTGTGTTCTTTCTTAGAACAAAAATTGCTGTGATCTAGGGCTGGGAACCAAGGAAGAACTATTCACACTTGCAGTCATCTAAGGTTTGAGAGCCTTTTAGGAACTTTACCACTAAGGTCAGAATTTGATTTAATTATTTTTTAAATTGGGGCAAAAACAAGTGAAATATTAATTTACAGATTTAAAAAAATATGTTCTTATGGAAGAGTAAAATGAAAGATGTCTGAGACACCTGATTATTTGTTTTTATCAGTATGTTTGGAAAAAGGTAACATTATGTAAACAATGCAAATTGACTTGGCCCAGAATATCCAATATGAAAGTACTTGGGAAATAAATGACAATGTCTCTGTGGTCTCTTTCACATGGCTAACTGAAGCTCTGTGCCTCACTCTGGCTGCAGCACATTTGCAAATATGTTTCTTCCTACATTCTTGGTAAAAGGAGACCTGTTGCTTCAGCATAAAGGTCTAAGTATTTCATTTTAGTCAAATGACTAAAACTTCAATACAAGTTGATTCAAATATGTTAATAGAGCCCCAAATTTATGACCAACAATGTAGACAAAATGATAAATTAAGTTTTTAATGTTTTGACTATGTTACTAAAGTTCTAAAGTTCTTTTCTACAGCTACTACCTAATGATCAAATATGGAAGAGAAATTAATCATAGACAGAGGATTTCTTTGAGGGGGGGTCATATGAATTATATAAATATTCCTATTAAGAAATATACTATTAATATGGGAGAGGCATTTTAGGAATGAACAAAAAGTCCTCAAGCAGTCAATAATAAATGGGACTTAGGAAAGTGCTCATTGAATTTTATCAAGACAGCATTATGGACTTTAGGAATATCGACAAGAAAATACAGGTTTTTGCCATGAGTCTTTTAAGTTATTTAAGTAGATGCCAAACATGTGACTGGTGTGGTGACTGGCTTGGAGGCTGCTTTGCTTGGACCTGCCAATCTTATTCAATGTAAATTTAAGCATTTAAATTTAGCATGGGTCATGTTTCTTGATGTATATTCAACTTTTTTCATCGCTTCTTCCTAGTTATGTGCTTTTTCTGATAAAATTGTGTGAGCAGTGGTAATGTTTAAAACTGTGTTCATGACTGTATTCCTAGTCTGAAGCCAAGGGGTTTCATGCAAAGAATCCCTTCTCATAAAACATGTTTCCTGTGCGGCTTCTTACCTGGCATCTGGTAAGAATAAGGTGTCTGGCCCGGTTGTGGGGTAGAAAACCCTGGACTGTAACTGAGGCACCCACTCTGTAATGGGGACTGAGTCTGTGAAAGTCCACTCTCTGTTTTGATGCCTGGCAACATCACGCCCAAATCTGTTTGGAAAATGCATGTGCAAACCATTTAATCAGTAAAATTATTATCTGAGTTGTAACTTACAGTAGAATACACAACTACAGGGCAGCAGATTACCTGCTAATAACCAAAGGAGGAGAAGAGAGAAGAGGAGAAGTACCGTAAGTGGGCAGGCTGTAGGGCTGTCCTGTCTGTGAGTAGGCTGTGTAGACGGCTGGCTGCTGCATCCCCGAATACTGAGTCTGGCCTGCATAGGCAGACATTGTTTGAGCTGCTGGTGTAGAAAGAATGTGTGGATAGGGCCTAAATATCAGAAAAATAGCATTACTGTGGCAACAAAGACTGCATATTAATTCAGACAGCTTAGATTCAGTGAAACCTTATACCAGCCAGGAAGTAATCCTCTTTTCTATCCACAATACAATTTTCTACAATATAGACAAGAATAAGAGGCTCTGCCCCAAACCTATCTAGTAACCTTGAACAAATAAACTCCCTAAGTCTACACCTCACTTGTAAATGAGAAATTTGGTTTAGCTATTAGACGTACAGTCTCTTCCAGGTCTTGTCTACATCTGAAATAGTTTTACAATTAATATGTAGATGAGGGAAATGGAGCTCAGGCCAGCTCATTAACATGCCCATGAGTGTATTCTCAGTCACCATGAGTGTCCTAATGCTATGCAATGCCTACAAAAGTGATCAAAACCCCTACCAAGAACAGGAAATCACACACACATACACACACAAAAAAAGATAGGCAGCTTCCTGAAAAGAAATGGAATGCCATTTGGGCAAAGTCTGCTCTCTGTTTTGATACACTACATCACATTTTACAGAGTGTTTCTAAATGGATATCTACTTTCAGCCTATACTTAAGGATGGGACACTGTAGCTGCTGCAGAAAATTGTAATGTGTGTGAATAAAGAAATCCAAAATCTTGATACATCTGGCTGATTGCAACCAAATTCAGAAATACACACAAGATAGTTAAACCTAAAGTTTCTACTGCTGTTCGCAGTAAATTGACTACATTTGTTGTAAGAAACTGTATGCATGCTATAAGAGTGCAGCATATTCTTCAAAATTATGTTTATTAGAACTTGAAATCCAATAAAAATATTGTTAATGATGGAAGAAATTATGAAGTGTTGATGTATGAATAAAATTCAATCTTTTTAGATTTTCTTTAAACGAATCAGCATTTAAAGTTTTTCGTTTAAAAAGTCAGTGTATTCTGGTTTGAGCTTGATGCTTTCCTCAAGGTATATAAATATTCAGAATGAAGGGACTTATCTGGATAAAGTAAGGATATATTTCTAGATTTGTACAGGATATTTATCTATATTGACTAATCTATCTAAGTGTCTATTCAACTTTCTATCTGTAAGACATTTATATACAAATGTATCCCAATTTAAAGTCGTTACACTGTGTGAATACAGATTAATAAAAATAATCCCAGAAAATTATTCTCACAAGTCTTAAAGAATCTACTGACCACTTACTTGGAAGGATATAGCTGTGGGGAATATTGATGTGCTGATCTGGGGCTGTAGCCACTACTCGTTATTACTGCAAGACACAAAAACCAGTGCAAAAAGGGTTGCTTCATAAATACATTTCACTAAAATGTACAGACCAGTTTGAAGAAATTACCATGTTAAAGACATGTTTCAAAAAATTCATTCATTTACTAAGCAGAAACAGATGCCAAAACATTTTATTCTAATTAAACTGCTTCAAACTTGTTCTAAGAGCATGAAATGAATTCTCACAAATCATTCTTCCATTTTCTCAAATCAGTAGCATGCTCTTATGTATTAATTAGTACTTTATGAATAAATATCTTTCATTATAGGTAGTTCAGCATTCATGATATAAAATTTTTTAAATACATAAATGTTATGTTTTAAATTCCAAGTATGATGGCAATATAATACTCTTCATATTTATTCTAATATAAATACAAAAAAATTTAAGAGAAATGTGAAGTCTCAAACTTCATTTGCATTTTCAAATTGTTAAATGCTAATGTTTTCTATTTTCTTTCATTTTAACAGTCAGATGAGTAGTTAAAATGCAGAGTTCACAATAGTCTAGTAATAATTGGGATACACATAGAAAGCATGGGGGGAATGCAATATTTCACAAAGAAACAACTGCAAAAATATAGAGTGATCAAATTTAGAAATATATTGTGAACTCTCAGAGATAGCACTTTTTGAGAACTTAAAGGTGAAAGTCAGGTCCTATTAACATTTCATCTGAACATGTAGCCCCAAACTGGAACACATCCAAAAGTTTGGAAGTTTCTCTTTCTTTTAGCCATCTGCCTTGATGAAGACAGATGTATTGCAAATACATGGACTCTGAAGTGTTGAGGCAGTCCCTTCAGAGCCAATCCATATCGGGCCAGCACACAGAGTGTCTTTATTAGGCCATCTGCTGTTCATTCACTTTTCAAAAAGATTAAAGTAGTATACAACGCAGCACTGGAATTAGTTTAGTCTAATCAATCATAGTTATACTTCAAAGTACTATGTCCTTCCTAAGTTGTTCATAATAATTCTGCAGCTAAACTTTTAGAATTGTAAAAGTGATAAATAGGTTAAGGTTGCTAAACTATTATATGAAATGTGATATATGTCTATATCCAAATGGTATTAAGTAACCTTGTGATCTACTGCTTCATAAACACGTAGAAATTAATGTATTTAAAATGCCATTTGGCCTGTAAGCTCTGAGTATGGAAAATATAATTTTCATAGCAGTAGTGTAAAAGTATGTTTTCAAGAATATTATGAGTCAATTTTGAAAAAAAAATCAATGAATATGACTAGAAGTGTTATGTTTAAAATATTTTCAGGGTTAAAAATTTAAGTAAATTTGCTATATATATTGGAAAATAAAAAACCAAAGTACATTAACTTTCAACTTATTTACTGAAAACTTAATCTTTAAAACTTTCAAATCAACTCAATGAGAACAGGCTTTTTCTACCACACCACAGGCCCTAAATGTATATTACTGATACCAATAATGTTATTTCACAGGAGATTCAGTCTGATAAATGAATTCACAATAGTGAATACAGCAGAAATATAGTTAAATGAGGTTTTCTTCCATGTTTTTTTGGTCTCTTTATTTATAAAACTTCATTTTGGCATACTCAAGACTTGACAATACTAATCAGTTCTTCTGAAGATTGTAAAATACAAGGCTTTTCCAAAGACACATCAAATAATGAAAAGAAACATTTTCTACAGCAAGTTTTAATAAATAAGCCAAATAAAAAAATCATTTGTTTTAAAAAGCTCATACATATGAACAGAACTTTGAACATATAGAATGCTTCTTCTCTCTAATGAATACATCTAGACATCATTAAAATAATGTACCCATGATAGCAGAAAGGCTCAACCTTTAAAATAAAGGTCTATATGCTCATTTTCTAAACAAAATAGGAAAACTTTGGCTCAGAAAACTAAGATATTCACATAAAACTTGGAGAGTTTTTGCTTCTTTTTTTTTATTTTGGTATCATTAATATATAATCATATGAACAATATTGTGGTTACTTGATTCCCCCCATTATCAAGTCCCCACCACATACCCCATGACAGTCACTGTCTATCAGCATAGTAAGATGCCATAGAGTCACTACTTGTCTTCTCTGTGCTATACTGCCTTTCCCGTGACCCCCACTACATTATGTGTGCTAATCGTAATGACCCTGTTTCCCCTTATCCCTCCCTTCTCCCCCATCTCCCCAGTCCCTTTCCCTTTGGTAATTGTTAGTCCATTCTTGGGTTCTGTGAGTCTGCTGCTGTTTTGTTCCTTCAGTTTTTTCCTTGTTCTTAAATTCCACAGATGAGTGAAATCATTTATTCACCCCTATGTTTATCGCAGCACTATTTACAATAGCCAAGAACTGGAAGCAACCTAAGTGTCCATCAGTAGATGAATGGATAAAGAAGAGGTGGTACATATACACAATGGAATATTATTCAGCCCTTAGAAGAAAACAAATCCTACCATTTGCAAAAACATGGAGTTTTGGTTTCTTAACTAAAATTTATACATCTTATTCTAACTCATAAATCTGCAGAGAGCTGAAAACAACAGAATTTGACTAAAGGGAGTTGAGATTTTGCTGATCAAAATAAAAACTATTCCTATGCAGGGCTGCCTAATCTCCAGTATGATTTCTGTGATACCATGTACAAATTTGGGAGACCTTCTTTATTTCCCCATCATCATTTAATCAAGAGACACTGTGCAAAGCACTCAACTCAGTAAAAGTCCATCATTTCTGCATACAGAAGTAAGTAAAGCTGCTTGTTTTCAAAATGTCCTGACCGATAATTAAAACCAATTTTTAAAAGCTATTACCAGATTCTCAGAGGGTTGGTGTCAAGCAATTTTAAGGATTTATTTTTACTACTGTGACACTTTTGATCAGTGACTCTCAATGGGGAGTGAGATTGGGAAGTAGGGAGGAATTTTGCCAGTCCAGGGACATTTAAAATGTCTGGAGACACTTTTGTGTATCATAGCTTGGGAGTGTTACTGTCTTGGGATAGATGATAGGGGTGCTAAAAATCTTAACAGGGCAGACAACAGCCCTCACAGTAAAAATAAGTAAAATTTTTAAGAGTGCTGTTGTTAAGAATCCCTGACCTAGAACACTGTCATCCAAAGAACTTGGTCTGTGGTGTTGGAGATGTTCTCTACCTGAGCTGTGCAATATGGTAGCCACTAAAAAAATCACATGCAGCCTGAAATGTGAGTAGCATGACCAGACACAAAATTTTAATTTTTACTACATTTTAATTGATTTAGACTTAAACAGCCACAAATGGCTTGTAACTACAGGGATAGCACAGCACTAGATCATTCTTAAAAGAAAGCTGGGTAACTATTTGTAAAGACAATATGGGAAAATTTCATACAGGATGACCACTTACACATCTTCTCTGCCTTTATATTTTCCAGTGGGTTATTCACAGAAACCCTCCTGGATTGATCAGGACACTGTTCTAGCCTCATATATATCAGTGACCACCAGTGAGGTCTTGACTGTATGAACTTAGCCACCTTTACCTTCCCCATGACTCTGTATTCTTGCCCATAAAATGGATTTGAGGTCTTGGAAATTCCTTCGGGAGCTAACATTCTATAATTTTGCCATTAGCTTTCAATTAACTTCTGGTATGCAGCTTTCAATTAACTTTAAGTATGTCAGCAACTGCTTAATAATTCCACTCCTTTCCAAAAATCTGTGGACATGCATTTACTATGCAGAAAGTTTATAAGAGTGAATATCATCATGGAAGTGAATAATAAAGAATGCTAGAGTAAGTCAGTAGCTATTTATCTCCTCAGAGGCAAGTGAATTGTTAGAAAGGATATGAATTAGCACATATGAGACTCTGTGCAAGTGTATGAATTATTATTTCTTTCTGTTTGGAGTTAATATTTATGTGCATACATGGCAACTGCTTGCAATCAGTGAGAACTAAAGAAAAGGGATCATCTGTAGTTATAAAGATCAAATATATGCTATAATGACATTATACTCAAGGATATAACTCAATTCTTTTTACGTGACGCATACCCACATAAAATCCTTGTACCTGAGGACATGGACAAATATAAAATTTATTAAAGTAGTATAACAGAACCAAGATTTAATTACAACAAATACTTTTCTAGGTTTAAGTTCATCTTTCTGCTGTACAAATTCCTTGTCAGGTCAAAAAAAATTATTTCACCAGATAACAAAATAAAATACTGTAACCAAACAAAATACTGTAACTTAAAAGTCAACTTAATGCATGTCCTTTGTGCCCACCTGGGAGTTATCAGGTATTTATATCTAAAAAGGATTGATGTTTAAAGACACGCTATTGTTCTCTTTGAAGCGTTTGAGTGAAAGTAGTGCTCTCAGAGACTAGAATCTAATGCAACCAGCATGTGTTCCCCGGCAGCCCATTAACCTTTAATACTTGTCACTCAGCTGCTTACACAGGAGGATTTTTTTAAACCCAGAGAGGAAACAAGGTTATTTAGAAGGAATCAAATGGACAGTTTTACATCTCGAATGTTAGAGAGAAGGCAGTTTTATGTCATTTAAATGGGCAAGTTGAGGGAACAAAGTCAACTATTACAACCTAATTATTAAATTAAACACTATATAAAATAATTACGAAAGAAGCTAGCTCTGCTTATTTCTAATAGTGAAGTCAGGGGATTGATTTGCCTTTGAGTGTAAATCCAGCAAAACGACTCCAAATAGTTTCTGAAAAGACACAGTTTTATGACAACTCTGAAAAAAAAGTGAAATTATTGCTAAATTTACAAAGCTCCAGATCTTACAGCATCGGTGTTTATGCTCTTTATCTGCCAGGAGGATTATGTGACCCCAGTGTGTACATAACAACACTCAAGCTTAAGGCTTTACCTGACCCAGTAAAAGTGTCAAGCGCTCCATCTCCAGTCGTGGCTGTGGTTTCACTGCTGTTCAAAGGCTCTGTTTTGACTGCAAGAAGAGACACTATGTAGAAGAATAAGTACATGTGAGTTTTATTTCTAAATTTATATCAAAGACACTGACTATTGGTTTTTCTAGCTACCATGGGCATGCAAGAAAAAACTGAGAAGTTGATGAGGAGAGTTTTGTTAATTTAGCTACATGGACATGCATTTTATAGAGGATTTAATTTAAAAATCCTCTGGCTAAGCTAGTTCTCTTGGATCTGGCTTTTGCAAGCAGCCAACCTTATAAAATGAAACAGCAGTACACGTATTTGCATTTTTAACTCACCTAAGCACACTCTGATATTACAGTCAAAAGACAGAAAAAAAGGAATCATCAGTCTTCAGCACACTGAATTCAAATCATGACAAAAAGATACACTAGCTTATATTTTATTCTTTCCAAGAAGATGTTAAAAGAAAAAAAGTTTACATATGAGTACAATGGAGGTATAAACAAATAGAGGAACCATGTATGTGTGAAAAAGGCACTCAATAAATTTCTGCTCTAAAAATGACTAAAGAGCCATATGGTGTTGGGTTTCTATTTTAATGCTATATAACAATTTTAAATGCATTATAGAGAAAGAGATGATTTCTACAGCAGTAAGTACATCTTTTGAAAACTCTGTAATATGTCATTTCTACTTTGGGGTGGTATGGTTTGACAAAGTCCTCACTTGGCAATGAGATAGTAGGGCACACATTATTGTCATTGTTAGATGCAACGAGTGGTGGGGTTCAGGGAGAAGAGAAAAAGCCTCTACCCATTTTGTCACACCATATTTTCCCTTTCTGGGCAAATCTCTGCTACACACATAACGCAGCAAGGGAATAAACTAAATTATTTTCTACTTAACACCTCTTAGGTTTCCTGCTCATAAATGGAATGCTACAGTTAAATAACTTTGAAGCAAGCAGAAAAGTATAAAGAAGACAGCTGAAGACTAGCCAAACACGGGGTAAGAGTATATACCTATGAACCAAGAAAGTCAGTATGTTACTGTGTTAGAAAAGCAATGAATAAATGGAGAAGCATGCAGTAATGATTATGCTTTCTTTCCACATGAGCCAAATTGACCAGACCCTCTTTTAGTGAACCCTGGGTTAATTCAGTATCCATGACTTAATAACGTCATGAAGATCTGCCGGGAGATTCAGGGAACTGTAAGATTGGAAAGAGGAAGTAAAGAAGCTTGGATTACTTATCCTAGCAAAAAGGGAAATTTAAGATTGGCCTATTTCATTAGCAACAATAATCTGAGCAGTGTCTAATTATTTGTACAATGATAAATGATGAATTGGTAGTTACTACTGTACAGTAGTAATTTGCATAGGAGTTCACATTAGTTATTCCTGACCGATAATTATAGTTAGCACAAAGTATTATTTACTACTACAAAATTATTTAGTGAGAGCTTACTAAGTGCTAGCCTATTTACATTTAGCTAATCCTTAAAACAACAATGATTAATAGGAACCACTCTGTCCATTTTTCACATGAGGAAACTGAAGTTGGGGTGTGCTGAGCACTTGTGTAAGTTCTGTGGCAGAGGACAGAGCTAAGAGCTGAGCTCAGGTCTTCAGCGCTAACATTCATGATCTTTCCACCATTAAAGGGCTGCCTTCAGGTATTTAATGCCCTGTGTTCATGACAGTGACTGCTCACTAAGCCTCAGAGTGATGACGATGGAGTTATCTTCTAGACAGAGCAATCAGGAACACTTTGCTAAACATGAAAACTTCAAAACATGGCAATAGGCTACTAAAGTATCTTTTCTATTTTCCTCTCCAAAATATTTTAGAAGACAACAAGAGTAACAAGTTTGAAAGCAGATAATAACAGAACATACTTAAAGGACACTTGATATAGGCCAGGAGCTGCTGCTGTGCTTTACAGATACCCACTCATTTACTCCTCACAGCTGTCATGCGAGGGAGGTAAAATTATTATCTTCATTTTTCAAAAGAGGAAACTGAGGCAACAGAGGTTAAATAATTTACCTATAGTCAGACAGCTAGTAAGAGCTAGAATTTGAGACGGGGAGATGTAGGTTCAGAATCCAAACTGTGAGCCATAATGCCTTGCAGGCTGCACAGACTAATCAGGAGCTCTCTATTAAGATGATGAAGGGTGCGATGTAGAAGGGTGTAAGGGCTGCTCTGTGATGTAGTGTTCACATCTGACTTCTGACAAAAAGGCACAGTCCAAAGTCTTCAGCAAAACTAACACAAGAGACAGTTTCTCAGTGATCCCAAATTCTAACAGTGGCTAAATTCCTGTTTACATGTGTCTAAACCAAAAATAATACCTATAGATTTATTAATACTAATGGTAATTTATATTTCACTTGTGAATTGGGGGAAGGGGAACAGAATGTGAGCTGTGTCTAAAAAATATTAATCTAGAAGCCAGACATGAAGACTAGTCTTGTTACTTTGGATCTCAACTTTGAGACTTGATTTCAAAAACTAAGTATTGGTGTGGATTATAATACCAATTTGAAAATTTCAGGTGGTCAAAAGGAGAAGGAAGAAAAGGCAGAGAGAGAGAGAGAGTCTGTGCTTGTATTCATTTTACTGGAAACACCTCTCATTAAAATTTTAAAACTCTGCATTTAGTCAAAGACACACAAAGAAGGCTAATTTTACTGAGGAAAGGCATCCTAGAAAATATATGAAGAGCAGCATAAATATCAACATGTGTTCAGTGTACTAAAAGGCATGGATTTTAAAGTAATAATTCAATAAATGGATGCCAAAATTTGGGGAAAAACCACATTACTGCAAATTTATTTTTCATATGCAGGTAAGGGTTGAACAAAAGGGAAAAGAAATTAATGCTGTTACAGAAAATGAGATGGGGAGATGTAGGTTCATATTCATATTAGGTGAGCATCAATGAAGAGATCTTGATCTCCGAGTGAGACAGAGTAATTTGGTTTGATCTTATAAAATAATAATAATAATAATAATAATAGGTAATCAATTTTTTTAGGGGCAGAAATGTTAGAAGGGGAAATGGAATGGATATTCCTTAGTATGATTAGTTGGTTTATCAGAAAGATGTTAAGTACAAGAGTACCTTAGTATTTATAAAACAGCTAGGTAGTAAAAAGTAAACATAATAATTATAAAGTTTGAAAAATGGAAGTCATTTCCACTAAAGGTCTAAATATATTAGAAATCGATTCCATTGTTTCTTCTTCTGCTTTACGTTTCTGAACTTTAAAGTAGACATAACATTTGCTTTTCTAGTGGCAGGAAACTATTTTAATTAAATATGTGCAAGGCATTATTGGAAATATGTTCAACAAAACAAATCTAGTTTTGTGTTTCTTACTACTTTCTAAAACTTGTTGAAGTCCTCATTCCAAATGATTATCAATTACCAAGTGCTGTGTTCAAGTGTATTTATTCTTACTGTATTTTATTTTTCTTAAATTAACACAGAGTTTAAACAGGGCTTTTAACTTATTTTCTGGATGTCCAAAATCATTACATGCTATAAAATGGAAAGGATAACCTTCTATAGGATAAAAATGTAGTTTTCAAAAAAATTCAAACTTACAACTGTTTTGATTTCTAAAGCAACAATTGTAGTTTAATGTTTTAGGTTAACAACTGTTGTGGTTTTATTCTTCAATATGCTCAAAATAATTTAGTGTTTGTTTCTGTAAGAGTGGGATGAAAAAACTATACAGTTGACCTTTGAAAAATGCAGGGATTAGGACTGCTGACCTCCCAGCACAGTAAAAAATCTGTGTGTGACTTTTGAGTCCTTAAAATCTTTACTAATAACCAACTATTGGCCTGAAGCCTTACTGATAATAAAAACAGTTGATTGATACATAGTTTTATGTTATGTGTATTATATATTGTATTTTTACAATAAAGTAAGCTAGAAGAAATGTTAAGAAAATCAAAAGAAAAAATACATTTATAATACTTGCTGTACTTACTGAAAAAAAGCTGTGTATAAATGGATCTCCATAGTTCAAACTCATGTTGTTCAAGGGTCAACTGTACAGCACTTCGTACAGAACCATTACTTCAAAAAATACTTGTATTCTCAGGCCCCTGCCCCCTACTAGTTAACTATTTGCAATTTGGATGTTTTCCATAGAGCCAAATAGTTTTTTAAAAAGTCAAAGTAATTGCAATACATTGATTTTAATAGATTGATATAATTGGATTTTATCTTTTAACCTTTAAAAATAATTGCTATCTATGGACTAAATCAAGATTATAAGTGATTATTGGCAGGTGTCAGCTATGGCTACAAAGTCCCTGATTTCCTCCCTTTACATCCCAAATCTTCAGCCACACCCCCATATACATACGTTTAAAGCAAATTTAATTTTTTGTCCCCTCAGATTACCTTTGCAACTCAAGTGCAACATTAATGCATATTGATTATTTTTGGAGAAGATAATTTATTTTTTTAAAATTTTCAACCCAAGTTTTATTATCAAGTCTTGCTGCAGTATCAGGCTTAATCCTTGAAAGAGAAGGTAATCCAGGTAATTTACATTTTACATTTCATCTTCTGAAATCTGTGTTTAAATCAGTGTTCACTTAAAAGACTATATATATATATGTAATTTCAAATACACTTCTTTCTGAATCACAAAATCACATGTAGGGACTTTTGACAGCTTAATTACTACAAAGAATTTCAGGAGAAGTTAGACCAGGAAGGATACAATTTATAACATTGCAGGGGAGCAAGAAACATCACCTACCAGTTTTAATCATTGGTACAGCCTATGATTTATGTTTGTCTAAATGAATGTATTCACACAAACACCTATGAACACCAAGTGTCTTTCATTTCTAAACATCCAGAAAGTATTTAATTGTGTAAGATAATTTGATGAAGCACTTTATGACTTTCATTCCTAAAAGAGAATCTAAAAATAGTAGAGCCACAATAAATAAATAGGTGGCTGTACTAAACAAACACATAACATTCAGAAACAAATCCATCACATGTGAGTCAATCATCTGTTCAAAATTCTGTAAGATTTTTTTCTATGATATATAGGTCATAAATAAAGAAAACACCACAAACCTTATCAGAATGTCTGATTTTGACCCGCCCAAACCTTTTCTTTGAAGTATTTTATTAATCTGTACATAGAATCAGATATTCCCTCTCTCTGCTATGTACCACCTTGAACACATTATGCACTCAGTATATTCTTGTCTGTTTTCCTCTGCTAGACATTTGGCCCCTTGGTGGCCAGTATTGCGTTCTGTATGGCCACACTGGGTTCCTAGCACAGAGCCTGGCATGTAATAGGAACTTGATACATTTTAATTGAGAAAGTGAAAATTCACTTCTATCCTAAGCATTCTGAATAGAATTTCTGCATATAAAGTATAGCTAATCATGAATCTTGATTCCATTAAGCAAATTAGAATCTTACCTATAACTGCAAGTAACTTTTCATATGACTGGCTTGCACTGACATGCATGAATTTACATGATTTATATGCATGACTATGCAGATACATGAATCATACATATACTTCATATGTAGCATATATACCTATTACCAGGGGTTAGCAAACTACATGCCATATGCCAAATCTGCCAAATGGAATGTTTTTGTATAGTCCATGAGCTAATGGCTTTTATATTTTCAAAAAGTTGAAAATATCAAAAAGAGAATAATATTTTGTGACATGTGAAAATGTTATGAAATTCAAATTTCAGTATTTATAGATCAAGTTTTATTTGAATAAAGCCATGCTCATTCATTTACATATTGTCTATGGCTGCTTTTGTGCAACAATGGCATAGCTGAAGAGTTACAACTAAGATTGTATGGCCTGCAATGCCTAAAATACACATTTACTATCTGTTTACAGAAAAATTTGTTGACTATTGATCTACATGTTAAATTATGACTGCATTTATTCTATTTTTATTGATAATTCTACATTTTAACAAAAATTTGCAAGGAAAATCTAGGTTCCAATATAAATCTGCAGATGTAATTACATAATTAGGCTTAAGGTGTTGAAATATTTTTAATTACTTTAAGGAAAAACAAAAACAACATCAACATAGTATAGCACAATACTAAGGTGATACTAACAACTTACTCAGGTTAGTAAAACTACATAATAAAAACTAGCTCTTTGAAAATCTCAAAGTTAACAGAAAGATCTTAAAAAGCCACTAAATTAACCTTTCCTTTTGTCTTTTGTTTTATTATAATAATTTTATGGAGTCATCCAATCACAACAATAAAACCCTGGACTAAAAGTAGTTTACTCTAAATGGGAAAGATTATGCACCAAATGCCTAGTTTATTATTAACACCCACATAAAAAAGTCATTAAAATTTATTAAAAATTTCATATCAGTATGCTACCAAGACTCTATCATAATAAAGTATATCTAGCATTTTGTTAATAAAAACTTTCCTCTTTTTTTACACATTCTAAATGCAAAAAAATTTATCTGACCAAACACTGGAAAGTCTTTTAATGCATGTTTTCATTTTCCTTAAAAATTGATGTCTAATTTTCATTGAATTATTAAGTAAAGAAAAGAAAATATACTGGCTTTTATTGTCAAGTAATTTGTATACATTATCTAATTTAAGACAAAGTCTTGCCAGGGAAGTATTATTTTCCTTTATAAAAAGGAATGGAAGCTCAGAGAGGTTAAGCAACTTGTCCAAGGTGACACAGCTTTTAAGTGTCATGTTAAGATTCAGATCCATCATCCTTTTGACACACAAGTACTTGTTTTTCCCATATGGCCACACAAATCTTAATATTAAGACTAAAAACCAGGAAAATTTGATGCTTAACAGTTAGAAAATGTTTTTGGTTGAGATTAGATGTAAATTATTAAATATTGGGTTTATACATTCACTATTACAAAGTTACCTCTGTTACATGAATATTTTAGCATAGAACAACAGCCAGTGAGCTAAGAATTTTTTTACATCTTAAATGCTTTTTTAAAAAATCAAAATTAGAATATTTTGTGACAGGATAATTATATGAAATTTAAATTTCAGGGTCCATAAATAAAGTTTTATTGGAATCCAAAGACTCTCATTTTTGTATTGCCTATGGCTGCTTTTGAGCTATGACAGCTGAGTAGATGAGACAGACTGTACAGCCTACAATGCCTAAAATATTTATAATCTGGCTCCTTATAGAAAGAGGCCCCTGAGTTGGATTTAAGAGGAACTAAATTTTGGCAACATATTTTTAAGTACAAAAAGTGTATTTTAAGTGTAGCATTGAAAAAACATTGAAACTACAACTATAAAAATATAAGTAATGGGTGTAATGGAGTGTCTTTAATTCAATACTGACATATTCTAATTTAATCTCAGATACAGCAAGGTCCAGCCAAACTGTGTCTATTCTATCTGCTTATTTGCAGTGCATATTTCCAATAAGTAGGGAGGTCTCTATAATCTTAAAATTGGGTGGTTACACTGTAGTGTTATGGTTTTTTAAAATATTTTATTATTTTGATAACATTAACCTTTGATTTAGGAAAAATATGTTCATATACATATACATAAAATATGAATTTAGCAAATATCTTATAGTTCAAAAATTTTAAGAGACAATTTATAATTTTAAATGTATAGCTTTCATCACTGACAATTTTTTAAGTGATTGAATTTTAAATGTGAATATCACATTAGGCACTTTGACTGGAATATTCATCAAATCCAAAAGAGCAAATACCTTTTTGCCATGTTAAGAATTCAGTTTAAATTATGACAGTCTACAGGTTATGGACATGATTAAGGTTGTATGTATGTGCTATCTGCTTCCAGTGCCCTAATATGACTGTTGTGCTGAAATAACAGTTAATAAATTGGTATGTAGTTAGGAAAACAATAGATGTAGCCATTTGTGCAAAATTAGAAAATTCTAAAAAAAAATGCTACTGATCTAAGGCATCTAAGATTAGAATGCTAGTTGATAATAAAAACCTGGCCAAGTGTTACCAATAAAAAGCTAAAAGGCGCGTTTAATTCTCTTTTTTCTTGTAAGTACTGAACACAGAAAAGGGAGTGCAAACATAGCAATAGCAACAGAAAGCCAACCAGAAGGGCCAGTCCACACACCCAAACACATGCAGTGTACCATCATCTCTCATACTTGTGGCTGAAGAGGGAGTGTTGCAACTCAGCAACCAGTCTGCAGTGTTTAAAACAGTCATGTTTTCCCCTGAGAATAGGAACAGTACAGGGGGGTCATTGTCTGGAATGCCTGCTCAGTGTACGTGAATAGTCTTCAATGCTTGCCCTGGTTCCTGACCTTTTCGCCAAAATTACAACTATACTGTATCACTTTTACATTTTAGTTTATCAGGTCTATTTTAGGTCAGTTAAACATATATGCATGATGATTAGTGAACTTAAAGATCTGATTCCAGAGTGCATGGTTTTTTAAAAAAATCCTATTACCTGTATCCAAGGTAAGGTTTAAATATAAACATTTTTACTCTAGAAGTCATCACTAAACAATCTTATGAATTTGCAGTCCTATAATTAATTAGCTGATGTTATAGATGCATATTTAGAGACAAACATAAACAAGGAAAATGTTAATCTACAAAGGGTTTGGTGTAAAACATTATTAAATACAGGTAAGTTGCAATGCACACAACTTTACAAAGAAAAATTTTAGATTGTAGTTATTCTGAAAAGGTGGGAAAAGGTATATCAATTTCATAAAAACACTGAAATTGAAAAGAAAATATGATGTGGCAAATGCTGATATCTAGAATTATGAATAGTTTAAATTAAAACAAATTTTGTGTAACATTTTACTTACTGACTAAAACAACTTGATCTACAAAATTGAAAATGACTGAAGAGTTTAAAGTTCACCTGATACATAATATATGGGTTATATGTAGTCTCTATATACACATATTTTGATACAAACATCAGATCATATTTTATGACAGGTTGAATTCATTTTATAAAAGTGGTAGGAACAGAATATTTAAATAACTTATTGTTGCCATATGCAATTATGGGTTGATCTAATGAAAAAGTATCTAGAAAAAAATTCAATTCCTATTTTAAATACATGTTAGGCATTATTCTCTTTGAAAAGAAAATGCAGCAGATATATTTTTCTATTCCCCAAATCATTTTTTAAGAAAAAACTGTGTTTAAGAAAAATCTGGGGGGAACCCTCCTTTTATAATTCAAAATAAAACCCAAAAGTGTTTTTTCTTCTTTCTTTCTTTCTTCCTCCCTTTCTGCCTTCCTTCCTCCCTTCTTTCCTTTCTCACTCTCTTCCTTGTAAGATCAGTGTGCAAATCTTTTGGCCGTATTTTATACATTTATTTTGTAATATTTGCAAGGGCAAATACAAAAAGTAAGCTTTACTAAAAAGCCTTCAAAATGTCACTCAAGGCTGTTCTTTCTGAAGGCTTCCAGTTCTAGAGGAGGAACAAAAGTTTCAAGAAAATCAAGAGGACAATAAATAACCCATTGGCCCGATATTCCTTGGATATAATGCTGATTATGCTATTGCTAATGAGACATTTATTTATTAGCATATCCCTAACATGTGAAATCACAGCAAACACTGAGATGTGATTCTGGATATCTTTGGAGTGGTACACTTACCTCCTGTCCCATTTGTGGTGACTGACGTGCTGCTAAGGTTAGCTTTCTCCAGTTTAGAGCTGCCAGGAGTATCACCCCCTCCAACAAGAGGATGAGGACTCGCTAGGTCCTGCATTTCCATAGACCTGGTAGAGCAGGAAGTAGCAGAGCAAAAGTTGAAATCTCAGCAATGATTTCTTAATAAATTACATACAGTTTTCTACTGAGCACCCATGTGATCTCACAATAATAAGAACTGAAAAGACTTCATTAGGCAGGTGAACATGCCGGTCTATGAAAAATAAATACATAAATAAAATTTCCATGGTAGTTAAGCCTCATAATTTGTTCCCTGTAATCACACAACTATTTTATACAATGAGGTACAGAAAAAAAAGCTGATTCTCTCATCTTGGCTCTTCATGCTGCTGCCCTTCCTCTTATATTGATCACCTCTGTGATAACAAGTAGACATTTTGAAAAATTTTAACTCATAACTGGACATCCCTCATCATTAGTGAGGAAGAAACCAGTAGCCAGAAATAAAGTATAAAATTAACGTTAAGGCAGATAAATTCAGCTGACCTTGTTGACCCAGGGGACTAAAAATTGAGCCTAATCCCAAGGTATGGAGTTGTCACACCTTTAATAACCATTCAGGAAAAAAGACTGACTTAATGTCTATTTCAGGAAATGTGTTGGAATTGAAAGGCTGATTCTCTTTTGAAAAGGAACTTAGAGTAAAAGAATTGCATAATGGTAACAAAAAAGACACATGCTTCCATGAAAGGAGAGAAATACGTAAGTTAAATAAAAATTGAGAAAATGTATCACCAATGACCTAACCTATAAAACATACTAAAAGAAAATCTTCAGATAAAACCTCAGATCTATAGGAAGGAACAAGGAGTGACAGAAATGTAAATATGTAGGTAAATACAAAAGGTTGTCTTTTAGTTTTCTCTTAATTCATAAAGGACAGTCCACTGACGCAATAAAACAGCACCATGGTATTGTGCAATTCATAATATGGCATAGAAGTTAAATATATGATGACAACACCAGAAGGAATGAAATCACATTCTTTTAAAGTTCTTTCATTTGGCATTAGTTGTTTTAATAAACTTGGATACAAAGTTTAGGATACACCAAATAAGACCTACCATTAAATATTAATAAGAAAAATAAAAACAGGTATAACAAAAAGTCAACAGAATAATAAAAATGAAACATTAAAAAATTTAATTAAACCCAAAGAAACCAGGAAAAGAAAGAACATATGGGAGATATAAAAAACACACAGAAAGATAGCACAGTCAAACCTAACTATATCAGTGATTACTCTAAATATCAATAGATTAAACATTCCAATGAAAAGTCAAAGATTGTAAGAGTGGATTAAACAACCAAGATCCTACTAGTGCAGGGGCTACAAGAGAAACACTTTACTTAGAAGCACACTGTAATATTATAGTGTACCCCAAAAGCCCCGGCTCCAGGACTGAACAATTCATTCCTATAGGGGCTGGATGTGTTATCAACTGCCAGCTCTTGAATGCCTTTCTAGGACTTGCCCACAAAACTAAAAACAGTCACTTTGCCCAAGAACACCCTTTTTGGGGGTAGCCCTCACCTACTGACTGGTCAGTGAAAGTACATAAAGACTATTCCACCTCACCCTGAGAGTCCCCCCAGCCTACAGCCCCCAGAAGAACTGCAATCTGTAGTAACTGTACTGAAGATTAATGTTTCTCTGTCCAATCATGCTTCCTTCATCCTCCCAAAATGGTGTTATTATTAACAGGTCTAATAAACTCCTAATAAACTAATAAACTCCTGGCACACAAGTCTCCATCTCGAACCTGTTTCCTGGGAACCTAAACAGTGGTCAGATTCAAACAGGCTCAGGGTAAAAGGTGGAAAATGATAACATGCAAATAATAAACAGAAGACAAATGTTTGGGCTATAATAATATCACACAAAATAGGCCTAAAGATGAAAAGTGTCAGCAGGTATAAAGGGGGAAATAAGAAAATGTAAAAAAAATGATAAATTCTTCAGGAAGACATAATAACTTTAAATGTGCATGTACTTACTAGTGAAGCTTCAAAATACATGAAGCAAAAATAGAATTAAAGACAGAAACTGATAAACCCATGATTGCAGGTGGAGCTTTTATAACTTGCTTTTGATAGTAACCAATAGAAAAAGTAGACACAAAAAAATAAATTTAAAAAATATACAGCAGATTTGAGCATTATCACAAATGCTCCACAGTTGATATTTATAGTATAGTAATACCCAATAATTATAGAAAACATGTAAGTATCATTAGATTTTAAATTGAATCTAACAGAGTATGGTATCTAACCACAATGAATTAAATGAGAAAGCAATGATAAGAAGATACATAAAATAATCACATCAATATTTGAAAATTAAATACCACACTTAAAAATAATCTGAGTCAAAGAAGAAATCACAAGTGAAAGTAGAAAATATTTAGGATAAAATAATAATGAAAATACAACAAATTACTCCCAGGTACAGTTAACTGATCTTTGACAAAGAAGTAAAACAATATAATGGAGCAAAGACAGTCTCTCCAAGAAATGCTGCTTGAACAACTGGACATCAACAACAACAACAACAACAACAAAATCTATATGAAGAACTTAGACTCCTCACAAAAATTAATTCAAAATGGATCACAGACCTAAAGGTAAAAAACACAAAACCTTAACACTACTAGATGTTAGCATAGGAGGAATCCTAGGTGGCCTTAGGTTTTTAGACAAAAATACTGAAGATATAATCCATGAAAGAAATAACTGATAAGATGGACTTCATTAAAATTAAAAACTTCTTTTCAAAAGACAATGTCAAGAGAATGAGAAGACAAATTACATACTGGAAGAAAGTATTTGCAAAAGACACATCTGATAAAAGATTGCTATCCAAAATATAAAAGAACTCTTAAAATTTAACAAGATAAAAATGGGTTAAAGACTTAAACAGGCACCTCACGAAAGAAGATATATAGATGGCAAACAAACTTACAAAAAGATGCCCCGTCACTTGTCATCAAGGAAATAAAAATTAAAACCACACTGAGATACCAATTCACTATCTATTAAGATGGCCAAAATCTGGAACACTGATGACATCAAATACTGGCAAGGACATGAGCAACAGGAACCTTAGTACATTGCTGGTGAGAATGCAAAGTAGTAGAGCCATTTTGAAAGACGGTTTGGCAGTTTCTTACAAAATTAAACATACTCTTACCATATGATGCAGCAATTGCATTGCTTCATTTTTATCCAAAGTAGTTGAAAACATATGTTCACAAAAAAACCTGCACACAAATGTTTATAGTAGCTTTATTCATAATTGCTAAAGCTTGGAAGCAACCAAGTTGTCCTTCAGCAGATGATTGGATAATTAATTTCTGGTACATATAGATAATGGACTATTATTCAGTACTGAAAACAAATGAGCTATTCAGCCATGAAAAGACATGGAGTAATCTCAATGCATATCACTAAGTGAAAGAAGCCAATCTGAATAAGCTACATGCTGTATGATTCCAAGTATGACATTTTGTAAAAGGCAAAACTAAGGAGACAACAAAATGATCAGTGATTGCCAAAGCTGGTGATGAAGGAGGGATGAACAGGCAGAGCATGGAAAAATTTTAGGACAGGAAAATACATTATATATTATAATGAAGGATATATGTCACTGTACACTTGTCTAAAACCATAGAATGTACAATATTACAAATTAACCCTAAAGTAAAATTACGGACTTTGGGATGTTATGATGAGTCAATGTAGGTTCATTCTTGGTAACAAATGCACCACTGTGGTGAGTAATGCTGATAATGGGGGAGGCTATACATGTGTTGGAGCAGGGAGTTTACGGGAAATCTCTGTACTTTCCTTTCAACTTTGTTGTGAATCTTAAACTGATCTAAAAAAATTAACTCTTTAAAACAAAAACAAAAAGGTATCAAATCAAGATTTGTGGTATGCAAATAAGCAGTGGTTAGTGAAAAATTTGTATCTTTAAATGGCTGCATTAGGAAAGGAGACGGGTTTAAAATCTGTGACTTTAAAAGCTAGTGAACCTAAAGCAAATTAAACTAAAAGTAAGTACAAGATGGACTGTGTGCTGAGGCTCCCTTCATGGAACATGTTGCCTAACAATGTTAATAAAATGCCTCTTTGTTAAAAAAAATAATAATAATACAGAGCAGAAATCACTGAAATAGAAACCTCTGAATAGAGACAATTTACAAATCCAGAAGACTATCATTAGATATACTAAAGATATTAAAAAGGATGATAAGGGCATATTATGAGCAACATTTGGTCAAAGAATTTACTAACTTAGATAAAATTAGCAAATTTCTTGAAAGACAACTTTATAAAAATTGGCCCAATAAAAAATAAAAGATCCAAATAGTCTTATATCAATTAAAGAAATTGAATTCATAATTAAATATTTCCAAAAAACTAAACAGCTTCTGGGCTATGTGGTTTCCTTAATTAATTCTAACAAACATTTAAGGAAAAATAATAACAATCTTTTATAAATTCCTACACAAAAAAATAGGAGGGAACAAAAAAATAGGAGGGAACATTATATGAGAAATGAATTACCCTCATCCACAACCTGACCAACAATTTCAAGAAAAGAAAATTACAGCTCTATATTTATCATAAACATAGATAAAAAAATTAATAAAATATTATCAAGTGAAATCCAATAATTAAATGGATAATATATCATGACCAAGTGTGCTTTATCTCAAGAATGCAAGGTTTATTTAATATTTGAATATCAATCAATGTAATTCAATTTATTGATAGGATATTATTTCAATGAGTATAAAAAAGCATTTGACAATATTCAACATCCAGTCATGATACAAACTGTTAGCAAACTAGAAAAGAAATATTTTCACCCATCTGATAAAGACCATTCTTGAAAAACCTATAGTTCACATCACATTTAATGATAAAATACTGGATTATTTCTTCCTAAGATTAGACCAAGGCAAGGATCTCTGTTTTTCCCACTTTAGAACAATGTTGTACTGGAAATCTTAGCCAATATAAGAAAACAAAAATAAATAAAGTAAAAGGGATAAAATTCACAAAGAAAGAAAAAATCATGTTAATTCATGGATGATTTTTTGTGTAAAAAAATCTGAGAAATCCATCACACACACAAAAATACTCACTAGAACTAATGGGTATATTTACCAAAGTTACAGGTAAAAGGGCCTTACCAGTACTAAATAAAAACATGAACCAAAAATATCTGAAACTTCAGTTCAAGGTCTCTCCAGTTCAAATATTGAAATACCAAAACAATGGTTGTTCAGGAGGTTGGAAGGGGCTATTCATAGTCCCACTCCAGTTCAACTTAACTCTAAAAGTGATCTCAATGCTCAGATCCTCACTTTAACTACCAGCCAGAGCAAGGACTTAGATTCATTGGAAAACAAAACAAAACAAAACAAATGTATCATGCCTCAGTCTCTACTGAGTTTTTGTACATAATATTCACAACAAGAAGCAGGAAAATATGACCCCTAGTGGAAAGAAAACTCAGTAAACAGAAAGAGACCTGGACATGACCTGGGTTTTGGAATTAGCAGAAAAGGATTTAAAACCTGTTTATGAATATAGGAAATAATTTTTAGGAAAAGGTACAAACATACACAAGGTATATAATACAAATATGCCACATACCTAGCTTAAACTTAGCTATGTTTTTTATATATATATGTATGTATATATTGCATATGGAAAAGGAATGGAGACTTAAAAAGGACCAGATGAAAATTCCAGAACAAAAATTACAATATATTAAATAAATATCTTCTTTGGATGAACATAACAGCAGATTAGACACTGAAAAAGAAAGAATCGGTAAATCTGAAGCTGGACTAATAGAAATTACCCAAACTGAGGCAGAGAGACCAAAAAAAGGGAAGGAGGATTGGATCAAGTATAAGTAACCTGAGGAAAATTAACAGAAAGCAATAAAGAAATGAGACAGAATAATATTGGAATAAGTCATGGCTAGTATTTTTCCAAATTTGATAAAACACTAACCCAAAGATTCTTGAAACATAATAAATAATAAATGAAAAAAAGAGAAACATACCTAGGCCCATTATAGTCAAATTCTGAAACTAAGATAAAGAAAAGATTTAAAGCAACCAGATAAGAAAAAGAAAGATAAAGGGGAATAGCAGCACAAAAAGTAGTATTTGTAGCACAATCCTAGTAATAGGCTTAGTTACAGTAAACAATGAATATTCATGATTTAATTATTTCCCTATTAGACCCATCCAACATAAAGCCTTATAATTTAATTGATCAAATTAATGATTTCTTATTACATGCAAAGCATTGTCACAGGTGTTACGATTGCTGAGTAAAGAAAACATGGCCCTACCCTCTAGTAGGAGTTTATGATTCAAATGAGAAGGCAGATCTGTGCAAAGAAAATTAAAGTACATTCAGTGTCCTTTGAGTGGAACAGACAGAAGTCAGTGTGAACTTAGAGCGGGGAAATTTTTCTTAGAAATTGTTAGCTGGGTTTTGATGATTTCAAAGAAGGGGTTTTAGGGAAAGCATCTAGTCAGTGGTATTGCTGAAGTTGCAAGGCTGCATAGGGGCTGATAGCCAAGTTAGACCACATGCAAGATGAGGAAGCAAGGAAAATTAGTCAGGAATGAAAGGAAGGAGCACAAACCACAGAGAGGACAAGAATACGTTGCTCCTGCAAAACAAAACAAAAATAGCCACGGTATTTTACATTCCAGTTTCCAGGAAACTGAAAAGCAATTATCTGGATCCTTACAATATGTCTCTTGTGCTTGAATTCATTTTAGTGGGTTGTTACTTCTTACAATTAAAAGAGCCTTTAGAGAACAGACTGCATTATTGCTATATACTAGACAGCAAGAATATTCCTGTACTTACTTTTATATGTTTTGTAATTTATTTAATTCTAAAACTTCAGATTCTTTTAAAGTCTAGTTTATAGAAAATACATAAGATATATAATTTACCTTAGTTTATAGGAGAAACTGATTAGCAGTTATTGAGTACATATGGTATGACACGTTTCACTGATTTAATCTTTATATCAATACATTGATATGCATTTTATTTTCCATATTTTGCAGAAGAAGAAATTGAGGCTGAAAGAGAATATATAACATGCCCAAGACCACATAGGTAGAAAGTAGCAGTGCCAGAATTTAAACTCATGTCTATCTGATTCCAGAGCCAAGGTTTTTTTCTGTCACACATGTATGTTTCCCATTTTTTAAAGTGACTTTAATTTTTTCATACTCTTAAACCAAAATCAGGAATGTATAACTCTGCAATAAAACATTGTGAATGCCTTTCAAAAATTGCTAAACTCAATACAAGCACGTACTTTGCCAAATCTATACTAGTTGTTACCACATTTAAAAGTTACCTAAGATGTCTACCCTTTTTAGTGGTCCTTATGTCATAAGGCCATGTGAATACTAGGATCAATCTGAACAATACAAAATGAATTTAAACAAAAACTCATTAAAAAAAGAGAATTGCAGGCTACATGCAACTGTTTCTTGGTTCTTTTCAGCAATTCATCTGTAATGCAGATGGAACTTATTTCTAATAGATTGACATATTCTAGTCAAACCCATGGAAGAGGAAGCATTATTTGTGCATTTTAGAGTCTACTCTAACTCAGAAACCATGATGCTTTCCACACACATCCTGGTAATGAGTCACAGCCTCTTTATTTAGAGGCTGAGATTCCATTAGTTCCTCATGACGCAAGAAGTGCAAAAGCATATTAGATTTTCAAAGTCATCCACTCTCATCCCACCTTTTCCCCTTTGCGTGAGGTGGACAATACGTATGCATCGCTCTATGTCCTGAGCTCTCCGAATCTATCTAACTGGCCAATTTTCATTTTGACCATTGAAATGCACTTAAGGGCAAGAGTTCAGTTATTTGTTTTGCTCATAACTTCCTTTGTATGTAATAAAAGCCTTAAATATCCTTAGTTGAAAAGTAGGGGTAACAACCTCAGCTTCTACTCAAATAACTGGAGTGTAAACTCCCTTAGGCCAGGGATTATTTCTTATTTTGTTCATTGTTTTGATTCTCTACACTTAGAATTGTGCAGGGTACTTAGTGAGTGCTAATGAATGAGAAATAAAACAGGAATAGGGAAAATGTACTTGAAGTGATTTGAGTTACTTGGAGTCAAATGCAGTCTAGTTCAGCAAACACAGCTTGAGCATCTACTCTGTTCTAGGGACAGTTCTAGGAGTACATAAACTATCTTCAGTGAGCTTGCAGGATAGTGGGAGAGTAAGATGGTAGGTGGGGGGGATACAGGGATTAGTTTTCTGATGTGAATGTGTGTGAAGTTTTCATAACTGTAAGTACAGTGTTAGATCTTCCACATGGGTGAGGAGTGTGTGTGTGTGTGTGTGTGTGCATGAGCATGTGCACGCACGCACTCCCACATGTCTGGGGGATGGTGGGAGGAAGATGCTTTGCATGGGCACAGAAAGCCTTTGTGGAAGAAACAAATATAAGAAAGGGATTGGTCAACTCAGACTAGATGAAAGTCATGGGCATGTCCCTACTGAGTACCAGTTCCCACTCGCTGGAAAATGCAGGTCAGGTAACAATGCCGGGTCCTCTTACACCAGCACATTTCAGATTAGGGTCCAAGAAACTCTTGTCAGCTGCAAACCTGAGACCGTTTCTCTGGCAGTAAGGTTGGGAGGTGTGGGTCCTCCTGCAGCACAGTGTCTATGTCACTGATCTGGTGGACAGACAGTCCCAGAAGGAGGCCCTCATTAGCCCATTTCACCAGACATGGCCAGAAGTGGGTTCCACTGAAGAGGAAAGGAAATGTGGGAGGAAAATCCTTAGCAACAAGGATCAGGGAAGTGGGTCATGCACAACGGGAGCTGTTCTTGCAATTTGCCAGTGACCTCATGCCTGTCCCTCAGGCCAGCATGAATGCTTGCAGTGCAAGTGACCTGTCTGCCAGAGTGACCTCAAGCCCTGGAGTAATTGCAAATAAAGCCATGGACACAGTGTTCTCTGGACACTTTTACAGTCCTTTCTTTCCAGGGCTTACAGCTAAAGACTTTACAATTTGGGGCCTTTCTTCAGGCTCTAACAAATTTTTCAGATAAAACTCGGGTCTCCTTACCCAAGAAATGTGAGTACATCTTTCTAAAAAAACAAAAGCATATCTCTAAATTCAGGTTTTGAAAGTCTTTCTTAGTTTGAAAACAAAGAAAAAAAATCCAATAAATTCCCCAAGCGTTATTTGAATGGTATAGGACTCAAGTTTATGTTCAATCAGTTACAAACCATGGTAAGGAAACAGGAAATTATTTTCCTCTAGCAAGTAGTACAGTAAATCCATAAGGCCACACTCAAAAGTTGATATAATGCCACCAATTATACCAGAAAATATATTGACACTTTTTCTAAGAAAAAAACTCTACCAATAAAGATCAAACATTGTACTGGATGAATGAATGAGGATTTTTTAATGCTAGAATGTTGAATTTATTAAAAAAAAAGAGTGAAGCACTAGCATAATGTAAAAAATAAAGATGGTTTTTTCCTACAACTGCCCTTCAAGCATCACAGAGGACTTTCCTGAGTCAAAGCCATTCCAGGTACAAAATATGACAGAGACATTACAACTCTGATTCTGAACCTATTACTGTAGCTTCAAGAGTACATTAGCTTTGCTATCAGACACTTTATAGTAGTAATACATGCTAAAACTCAACCAACCAAATCCCTAAGTCTTTGTCTCATGTGATGTTTTAGAGTCCTTTTCTCTCAGCCACTACACATGCAGCTGGTATTTGGAACCCAAGTGAACAGCATTTCCGGTGTTCCTCCCAAATGCCATCTTGTTGGATAGAGTGCATTGTTTTAGCTAGTCTGGTAGAGTCTGATTCTGCTGTTCAGCATGCTCTTTCCTCATGCCACGCTACCCATAAGCTTTCTTAGCATGCCCTCAATGCCAAATCGTAATAAACATGTTGAGTAGGCCAGTGTCAAGGACAGGTCTCAAAGAGGGCGCTAGAGGTATATCTCTTGATTTGTATCAACTCCTCAGGAGTACTGAACTAACAGTAGTATTACCCTTCAGTCTCTATTTTTTGTTTTCTTCATAAATACATCAAGAGCCTTTGACATACACCTTGTGAATTTCATATACTAAGTATAATGCACACCTTGGTTCTGCTTTTCTGATATTGTTCTCACAAAAAACTGTGTGGCCAGTCTGGTATGCCTTTTGCTCACAGAACTTTTACACTGGGTTCTTGTGACCACAGTCCTCTTTCTAATTATTTAAGAATGCAATTTTAGAATCAATTCAAAAGAAGTTTACTGATTTATAATTTATCATGTCATGTAAAGAAACAATGAAAAAATGATTTAAGCAAACCTGATGGTAAAATACACATAACCATGTAAGGCGTGTGTTTTATTAGAAAGCAATATGGACTGGAAATCAGGAATATGAATATAAGTCTATGATCTACTACTGAGAAAAAGTTAATGAGTGTGTGTGTAGATAGTTTTCCAAATATCTCTTGGGTTTACAGGGCTCTCTAAATAACACTGCGAGTCTTCCACAGACAGGCATTCTGTACTCTCTTCCTTTCTATGCCAAGACATTCTGTATCTTTATGAGGTTACTCAACCCATTCACTTTGAGCCCAAGGAAGTTAGCACCTGCCATGAGGGATCAGAATGTGAAATACGATGAGGGCGCCCTGTGATAAGTGCCTGACCTTAGCAAACAAAAATAAAACCTCTGAGAAAAAGATGTAGAAAATGCAGCAATATACAACCCAGAGTATTGTGGGGCTCTTCATGGAAGCAATTCAAGTCCCACTGCACAGGAAGCAGTGGTTGAGGCTGGGTGTGATTCATAGAACAGCAATGCCAGGAGACGTCAGGGAACTCCCCATTTCCCCATCCTTGTGACACTATAACATGATAACATGATAGTCTCCATTAAAAAAAAAAGTCAACCAGCCGTCTTAGTGATAGGAACCTGGGGTCCATTTCTCATCTGACATAATACTTTACGGAGCAGGTCCAAACACAATGCAGGGCCCTTGAAATCAGTAGGAGCTCAGCACTCTGATCTGTGCCAAAGAGCAAGATGAGAAATGGGGCTGGTATAAATATTCATTGGGAAGTTACGGCCAACCTCCTTGGGCTGTGTGTTTAGTGCAACTCAAAACTGCTCCACCTGGTCCCTTCTGGCTCCCTCGTGTCTACCAGGGGCTGGCAGCTGGAAGGCAGGCTAAGCCTTAGCGATCTTTTAATTTGCTGTAGCACTGGAGAGGCAGGCAGGAGAGATGACAATGCATATGCCGGGATTCAGTTACAGGGCTGTCTTTTTCCCAGGTGGGAGACAACACTGACTACAGAGCATTCTATGCTTCATCTGTTCTGGTCCCTTAAGATATGATTAGTGGTTTGCAAATGCTCAGGGTATGGAATAATGTTCTATGTCAGCCCTCACAATGAAAATACTGGCAAATATTTATCAAGCAAATTGAGTATTTTGTTAGGCTCATGTGCAATCTTTACTTTTCTCTCACCTTCCAGAGTAAAATCATTCTATAACTTTTGCCTGAAGAAAATATGAATGACTGACCCTAAGTTCTGAAATAAGTTTCTGTTGAGCTTAGAAAATGTAGGATGAGGAAAGATTTGTGATCACTGTCCCCTGAATCTCACTGCCAAAAAGGTTTTTAAATATTGCATAAACTTAGATGTGTTCCAACCATTAACATTTAAGGGGAACATACAATGTTTTGAATTTAAAGCACTTGCACCATTACTAAAAACTTGACAAACATACTTAGAATGTAATTTTTTCTTTACAATAAAATGCCATAATGTCATTAATTTTTAGGATACTAATCTCAATAATCTGTTGTAATTTGTTGGTGCTGAAGGCAGAAGACTGTGCTTCACATTCCACCTGTTACTCAGCAAGGTTCACCAAATACAAAAGTAAGGTTGGGTGCAAAATGGTTAACTAGTGTCTACTGGATTGTTTCCCCATGAACAGTTACTGTGCTAATAATTACACACTGATGTTGTCTATCTATTTGAGTAGCTCCATCAGCACTATTACTGGGATATACTTTCTAAGTGGGTAGATTACTTTTACTATTTAAAAGACAAAAATTATATAAAAGGAAAAAAGTTGCACTAGTTTTTAACTTTATCTCAGTTCTACACTTGCCCTAGAACAGCCTATTCTCTCTATTGCAGTTAGAGTGAGCTTTGCAATAACTAACTCAAACCAAGACAGTCTCCTGCTCAAAACCCTGCACTTTTTTCCCATACCTCTCAGAATAATCCCCAAATTCCTCTTCTGGCCTCTAAGGCCTACTTCCTTACATGATACACTAAAGCCCCATTTTTCTAAATCTTGGATCCCACATAATTCACTTCATTTATGGAGCTCCTCCAAACCCTTACATTCTCTCTCTCCAACTCAGACCTGCTGATCTTCAAACATGCCCAACTGGTTCCCAGAACAGGGCCTCTGTACCTGATGTTCCCTTTCCCTAGAACACTGCCCCCCAAGCCATCCTTGTTCAGTTTCTCTGCTCAAACATCCCCTATTCAGAAAGTCTTTCCCTGCCCTCCTTATAAAATAAAAACACTACCCCCAATAATTGCTTACTATCTATCCCATTACCCTGGTTTATTCTCCTTCAGGGCAATTACTTCCCCTGACATAGTATATATTATTTGTTAGTTGTCTCTCCCTCTAGAATATACACTCTATGAGAGCAGGGAATTTTTGTTCATTGCTATATCTGTAGTGCCTAGAACTGTGTCTGGCTGTTGAATTTGGCAATAAATTTTCCAGTAATTTCAATTGACCAACCTAGTTAGTTCTAGTTACCTAGGGTTTATGGCACTGCTCAATATTACTAGTTCTCTGTGGTATAGTTTACTTTTTTAGAATCAATTCTCTGATAATTAAAAAATACAGTTCAAGTATAAAGAATTTCACAGTTTGATTGACAGAGAACCTAAATTTTTTCATCTTTAAGTTAGAAGAACAGAATAATTTAATAATTATTTAACAAGTCCTTAGTATGCATCAGACACTGTGCTTTCTAAAGTTTTAGTAAAAACACAGTTTTACCTGAAGTTAAACAACCTTTGCAAAATTCAAATCTCAGCTTAAGAGAAGTGTCTTAGTATATTCAGGCTGCTATAACAAAATTCTACAGCCTGGGTAGTTTATAAACAAATGAAATTTATTGCTCACAGTTCTGGAGGCTGGAAGTCCGAAATCAGGGACCCAACAGGGTTGAGCTCCCTCCTCCTGGTTCAGAGCTAGCACTTTCCCTCTGGGTCCTCACATCATGGAAGGGGCAAGGGGGCTCTCTGGAGCCTCTTTTATAAGGGCAGTAATTCCATTCACGAGGGCTCCACGTTCATGACCCAGGCACCTCCCAAAGAAAGGCCCACCTCTTAACACTATCCTCTTTGGGGGTTATGATTTCAGCATATGAATCTTTGAGGGACACATTCAGACTGTAACATTGAAAAATGAGCTAGAAAGTAAAAAATTCTATTTTCAGTCCTCAAATAAGTAATTTTTTGAAGCCTCAATGGAATAAAACATTTAAAATATCTCCTAAACACACACATACACACACATCTAAAACATAAATAATATTATTCTCTTCTTTAAAACATATCTGAAATTTAACGACATTGTGGGATGAAGGTAAAAACAGCCTTTTTTCCCTCTTTACAGTGATAAAAATTCAAGAGGGCTTGACAATTTGAGTAAGTTCATACAACTGCTCACTAGCAGAGACTTCATCAAAACCTGATGAGACACTCACTGTACATTCCTCTTACTATTGTTCCCCTCTATCTGCTATGTATTCATTAGCCTTCCTTTCAAAACCCAGAATCTTCAACTACAGTCAGTGCTTCATATCCTCTTTCCCACCTCCTAGTCGCTTCTCTCCACTTCAGTCAGTATCTGGAGTCTAGTCTATCTAGAGTCACCTCCTTATAATTCCTACTATGTTTTTTTTTTTTCATTATCTCTTACTTTGACTCTTCTAGCATTTCACAATATTAATGACTTCTCCTTAAACTCTCTTCCTCTGAGGCTGACCTAATACCTCTGTAGTGGTCTTACTGCCTGATTTTGGGTTCTCCATTTTCCATTTTCTTTTTCCTAAAATAATCTTAATTCTTGTTTAAGTATTTATTTCTCACCATCAAAGCTCAGTGTCTCAGGGAAAGCTAAATCCATCATCAGCTCCAGGAAATGGCCTTTTTTTCCTCCCATGTTCTTGATTGTTTCAGCAGTCACAAGTAAGGTAGCCATGCTTGTGCTATCAAAGATTCAGATAAAGCCAAAGTAAAAACAATGAATCACTGAAGTAGCAAATGGTAAAAGTGTATTGTGCACACACACTAAAAAAGTGTGCAAACCAGGAGCACTCAAACCAAGACTTGGAATGAGGCTCAGGGGTAGTTACAAAGCACTTGTATTATATAGTGAGAAAGCAGTGACTGTTTATGCTTTACAGTGATTGGTTATAATATTAGAATTCTCTTAAATGATAAGTATCGGTCAGTGGTTACCTCATCTCAACCTTGGGTAATAGTTCAAGTTTTGCATATGATTTCCAGAGGCATAAACAAGAAATGACCCAGGTCAAGTCCACCTTTCAAAATAAGCTAAATTAAGCTTTGCTTGCTTGACTAAACTGGTTTTGTCTGCTCAGGGAATTTTCAAGGCTGGTCTCCATTTGTTTTTAATCTTAACAGTGCCAATGGGACACAAGGAGTAGTTGTTGAAGACTTGTGAGTAAGTTCTTCTTCACTCTTGTGGGAGGGCTTCCAGATCCAAACCACATCTTCATCTGGATATGAATGAGGGAGCATGCAATCCTGATTTTTATGGCCAGCCATTCTATCACCAGAGGGGAAACAGGATTAAGGCAAATCCAAAACTGTGGATGGCAGTGCAAAACAGACCAAAGGAAACTGGTTTCTTAATGAAATTATTGAGCTCCTAGATCAACCACTCCCAAGGCCATTCTACCTCTGGAATTCCAGTTATGTGCACAATAAATTACCTTATTGTTTAAAGCTAGGTGAGCCAGCTTCTCTATTACTTGCACTTGAAACCATTTTAACTGATAGAACTACTCTTTGCTGGGTTCTTGACGTCACAACTGGCTGTTACTTTTCAATCTTCTTTGTGGGTCATTCATGTCCTTTTAACCTTTTGATGTCCATAATCTTGCAGACTTAGCCCTTATCTCATCTCATGCAGGTAAACACCCTTCTGGGGAATTTCCACATGTATTTATATCTTCAAAAAGTGTTTTTTGTTGATTATTCAAGCACCAGCCCTCCTCTGCCCTCATCACTTCTAAGCACCAGATCTTGCCTACAATTCTACACTGGTCATCTTCCCAGGGATTTTTCACAGACTTTCCTAGCCTTCCATGTCCATAGTTAATCTCACTATCACACCTACTCAGACTCTTATCTCTAACTGCACCATTAAACTAGTTGTGCAAATCAGAATGCCAGGTGGTATTCTCAAGCCTTCAATCTTTACAAAGTTCACCAAATGCTCTTAATGTTTCTGCCTAAAGAAATTTCAAAATATTCATTCCTTTACATCCTAATCACTACTTATATTAGGTCTTTGTAATTCTTCACCCAAATTCCTACAGGTTATAGTCCTCACACAGAATCACTCATTCTTAAGTGATACCAAGTAGCAGGTACTGTATGGCCCAACCTGATGAATGAACGTCGATGAACAAACCTCGATGAATGAACTTTGATGAACCAACAAAGAGCCTCCTGGTTTTCCCATCTTTTCTTCAAATCATCTTCTAGACAATCATCATAATTATTTTTCTCAAATACAACTCTGACTATGTCACTTCCTTTTTAAATCCCCTCCCCATCAGGAAAGAAAAAAAGGTTCTCTTTGAGGCTTAAATTCAAATATTTAACAAACATCTACTACACATCAGATTCAGGGCTAAAGAGTTTGAAAGAGTAAATTATGATTTTCTTCTTTTAAAAATCCTATAATTTAGGAAAAAGTTGGTATATGACCTTAGCCATGGCAAAATACAGGTATCATCATACTATTCTGAATTTAAGAATCTGCATCACTTTTTACTCTGAGCTAAAATATTCTCATGTCTTTTTTATGCTCCATCTATCTAGACTTGTACTAGAACTATCTTGAGTTAATTCCAACTTTAATGCATAAAAATTCCAGGAACCATATGTTTGATTGACATTGTCAGGTATAGAAATCACTGCTTTTCAGAAACTGCTCTAAGATTCAGAATTTAAATACTATATTTTTGATAAATGAATATGATGATTTACTGGTCTTGTGATTCCATTTAAAATATTACTTCTACAGTATCACCTTCTTTAAAATTTAGAAATCACTCAAATTTGTTGCTGTTTCCTCAGTTATTTTGCTGAAGAAAGAAGTATTATTTGAATCCCTACCATATAGTAGACAATTTCATAAATTAATTTATTTGACAGATATTTGGGTGCCTAAGCCCTTGGTTTTCCTTTATGAACAAAATGAACAAAAATCTCTATTTCTATGTAGCTTACATTCTAGCTCTACATCCTAGAACATACATTCCCTTATATTGTTCTACAAAATGAACAAAAATCTCTGTTTCTATGTAGCTTACACTCTAGGTTCTACAATGAAGTTAGAACCTAGGTGCTATAGAGCATAAACACCAAAGGAGTCCACAGGAGATGTGGCTCAACCACAGAGGTGTAACCCAGAAAGGCAGACATTATTAGTAGATTTCAGGCAGATGGAGGTGAGAGAACAGGCATTCTGGTGAGAGGATAAACTTGAGCCCTGGAGCACAAACTGGTGTGAACAGAGGTGGCATGGAGAAGTGGGAAGAACAGGCTAACTAAAATGGCGACTGTGTGTTGGAGAAGAGAAAAACGTTTGATTACTAGGATAGAGCTTTTGAGAGCCAGGCAGTGGATTCTGAGAGAAGAGTACTGTAATTGAAGTAGTCACTGTAGAATAGTCTAGCTAATCTGCATTACTATGGTTTAGGAAAGAGGGAGAATGTATTGACACAGGCTGGTTTGGGAGTTGATGTACAACTGAGGCAGGAAGCTAAATGGTTTTTGACTAACTTGGTGAGGACAGGATCAAAAACAAGTGAAAGACATTAAGAGTATTTTGTTAGGAAAACTATAACTTAATGATCAGATATTTAAGGCATACATTCATTTATTCATGTGTATTAAGCATCACAATTTGAGTTACATTCATACTTATTGTGCACCCAACGTATTTACTGAGCACCAACTGGGAACAACTATCAGACCTGTGCCTAGATGCAAAGGCCCCCCCCCCCCACTGCCTATGGTTACAGTCCAGTAAGGAAGAGGTAATGACAGCACAGGACAAGGGCATGTTGTCTACACTGCTGACATAGATGAGATGTGAGAGATTTGCTGGGGTTTGTGGGAAGGCATGTGCACGTGTGTGCAAAAGATAAAAGAAGTCTCCAAAACTGAGTTCTGAGTTATTTCCGCTGATCAGAGTTGGTGAAGGAGTCCAGAAGATGAAGGACAAGTATATTCAAAGGCATGGAGGTGGGAAATGGCATAGTGTGTTCAGGTACCTGCTAGTAGTAAAATATTTCTGCCTCACAGAGGTCAAGGAGCAGATGGAGAACAAGCACCGAGCTCCTGCAGTTTCATGCTAAGGACTCTGAATTGCAGTCTGCAGGCAGGGAGGAGCAAATGGAGAACTGGAAACAACAAAACAGCATGACCAAAATGACATATTTGAAAAATGTGTGATGACCGTGTGGAGGCTGAATTAGAGAGGGGGCAAGTGGAGTCAGGGAGACAAGATGGAGCAGTGTGGACATGCAGAGGTGGCAAATGGGTAGAGACTAAACTTATGCATGACAGGGGCCACGTATGATCAGCTATGTAGGGGCTGAACTGCCAGAACCTGGAAGCTAGATGTGCAGAGAGGGAAATTTTAGAGAAAATTAAGCTTTTTAATTCAGTGATTGTGAGAAGAACAGAGCAAAAGGAAAACAAAGGGGAAGAGACTGTTTTCAGTGAAGGGTGAGTGACGTGCTGCTTTGAAGGAAAGGAAAGACTTCAGGTAAGCAGTGTGGACGTCCTGACACTTGGATAAAAGGAGAACCTTACTCATGTCAGTTCAGTGCAATTGACTGTGCTCCTTAACTTCCTGGGTTTGCTGGCTTTGTTTCCCTAATTAACTTTGAGATTTGCCAATAGATATCTAGTCTTCCCCACATAATTACTGGACACCTATGCATGCCAGACACTGTTTCAGGCTTTGATTTATAACAAGGAGTATTTCATGTTCAATGTTTTGTTTATTAGAAAATTGATGGGCATACACATGTTTTCCTTTATAAAAGGTTACATGGCCCATCAATTAAATAACTGGAAACAACACAAAAACCAAACTGGTACCACCACCCAACAAACTGCTGCTGCTCAGTACACCACCTGGGAGGAATCTGAAATAATTATCAAAGGACATCTATAGTTCCCAGTAGATGGGGTGGGGAGGAATTGAATGGAGTAAAATAAATAATTAAGGGCAGGGGTAACTTTTGGTGTGATGGATAAGTTGATTATCTTGACTGTTCTGATGGCTTCACTTTCATTTACATATGTCAAAACATCTGACTGAACACTTTAATATGCAAGTTAAATATGCCTCAATAAAGATGTTTTTAAAAAATAGCACAATAGGTATAGTTCTATGGTGGGTTAAGGGTTAATTTTAGTTTTCTTCTTTTGCTCTTTTACAATGTACATCTATGAAATCGTATTAATTTTTCAATAAAATTCATTTTAAAAATTGTAAAACTTATAAAAACTGCATCAACCAGGTACTCAACTGCTCTTCTAATAATCACGGACTGCAATTTTAAACAATGAAGTACTGTATTAAACCCATAAAACTGGCAAACATTAGAAAATCAGATAAGGTCAAATGAAAGCCAGCATGTGGCAAAAGGGCAAAACTCACACTTCTGATGGAATGTAAACTGGTATAGCTAATTTGAAAGAAATATTGCAGTATACAGTAGAGTTGTAAATGTATTTATGCTATTAATGATTGCAGAACCAGTTTTCAATTTTCCATTATCCTAGTAATTGGTGCTATTTTAAAGTAGTGGCAGACATTTTGTACATATATTTTGTGTAAATATTGATACTTCAGACTTCACAGCTTAGCTCAACCCTCCCTTAACTCCTTCTCTCCTTCCCGTTTCCCTCCTCATTCTGCTCCCTGAGAGCCTCCTCATAAACGTGCCAGTCACTTGACCATTCCTGGACACTCTTTACCTCTTAACAGCTCCCTTTCTCTTTCCCATCCAAACTCCCCACCCCATGCCTACCTAGTCCCTCCAAAAAACAGGGCTGAGCAGGGATCAGAAGTGCCCTGAAGAAGACTCTTCTCTTCTCTGGGATGGGAACAGTCCGACAGTGGGCACAGTGTGGAGGGAGAGGCCGCAGTATCAAGTAAACACACAAGGAAGGTATCAAAGCCCTTACAGGGCCGCCCCCAAGAGAAGCAGCAATTCCAAGGGCCTTCTGGCTGGAGGTAAGTAAACACCCAAAAGACAGCAAGGTGAATAGGAGCAAGAGAGACAGTTTATAATTGTGTAATGTGTAGGTATTAATGTTTTCTTGAGATGTTTCAGGTATTTAGTGTCACAAAATATTTTTCTTGAATGTGCACATACTTTAAGACACTGTTATTAATACTTGCAGTATGGGATAAATGCTGATGTGCTAATGTCATTTGTGCTGGTACAGCAAGCGCCATGCACTATGCCCCCTAATTCCTCTCTTGCATTTCAACGCCAAAAAATTGGAGTTATTTTATTCCATAACATTGTGTGTTTGTAAAATTAAACAATTAGAAACAATTTAAATGTCCATCTAGAAAAGAATGTATAGATTATATGGTTGACCCTTGAACAACACAGTGGTTAGGTTTGAACCCCTGTGCAGTCAAAAACACATGTATAACTTTTGACTCCCCCAAACTTAACTATTAATACTCTACTGTTGACCAGAAGCCTTACTGATCACATAAACAGTCCATTAACACATATTTTGTACATTATGTATAGTACATACTGTACTCTTACAATAAAATAGAGAAAATATTTTTTCAAACGGTTCTAGCTCTCCAAAAAATTTCCAATATATTTATTGAGAAAAATCCAAGTATAATGCATTCATGGTAACTTTTAAATTCAGGACAGTACTTTCTCAAGGAGAGAGGGGATAGGTATCTCAGAGTACGTAAGGATCTTCAGCAGTAGCTGCACCATTTATTTTTATGATCCAAAGTGAATCCTGATGTTAAGAGCTCATATAGATAAGGGGTGGGTACAAATGTTTTCAATTGGAAAAAAATGTTTTTAGAGTTTTACTCCCTTTCAAACCCTAAGGACTGGTACCAAAATTATTATATATTTTATATAAAAAATAAGTAGACAAAAACAGACATATGGTACCTTTAAACCCCATTATAATGGAAAATAGTGAATTGTTCAGTTGTTACAGAGGTAATTAAGGCTGGCAGAGGCTTCCCTCTATGAATTTGTGGGCACTAGGAAAATGTCCTGGCTAAACTGATCATGTAAATGGCTCAGCTTTTGATAATGTGAATGTTCTCACAGGAAAGCATCTAAAGCTGAGCTGTTTTTGCTCTAATTTAGCTGTTAAGTAAAACAATAGATTCATATGGTTGCAATCTCTTCCCATAACATGACGCCGAATTTCAGAAAAAGCTAGATTTTGCAATTCTGTTACTCCCAGTGTCACCTCAAAGTGAGATAGAGCTTTGGGGACACCCAGAGAAATATGGCCTAAATACAAAGACACTAACATGAAGAATGTCTAGGCTACTCCTGAGAATCCATGCTAAATAAAACCTATTGTAACCAAATTTTAGGCATGTGGAATAAATTCAAAACATTGTGGCTTACCACAAGGTCAGTATATTAAACCTTCTCCCAATGAGATGTTACTTGATTTATTTAGACTCCTTGGCATGTTTGGATTAACGTGCTGGCAGTCTGAGCAGCTCTTCTTCCTGGGTTCTTATAAGAATTCTTGGATAGAAGAGCTGAGTAATTGGGATGACATTCATGTTGGAATACACCTCCAGGTGCAATTATAATCAGCATGTGGTAGGGGCAGCAGTTGCTCTTTCTGCCCTGAGCATCTGCCTGAAGGAATGGCAGATGACTCACCCAGACCTCCTCTTGCATAGCTGGGCTGTCTTTAGCCTTGTCTTCATTGAAGAGGCGGTACAGTGTATGAATGAGCCAAATGGAGGGAAGAAGTAGGTAAGGGGGATTTTTAAACAGTGTCTCCATCTCCTTTCTGCCCAGAAATTTGACTTTGAGGTTAGGAGCAGGAACAGCAGTGAGAGAGAAGAAAAGTGAGGCAGATAAAAGCCTGGGAAATGGTGGCTTATTCTGTATGAAGTATGCAGCTATTTCTTGAACCACTACACAGTCCACTCGTTTTGCATTAAATTGAGTGGTCAGAGTTTGGAAAGCTGTTTGTCAGATTCCATAGGCTCAGGCCATCACTACCATTAACTAGCCTTTGTGCATGGCTCAAAATGTTGCAAGTCTGGCTTTTCAGCTTATCGTCACCTATGGGCACACCACAAGTTTGGCAGAGCTGAGTTTTCTCTTGCTTACACAAGTGTTAAAGTTCCCAAAGTCATCAAGTCCGTCCCTCCTTCAAACATTGTTTTAACAAAAGGTAAACTCAAGCACACACTTTCAGAGTCCTGTTTTAAAAGTTCAAGTGGCCTGGAAGGAAGAATGGCATGTCTGGCAAGCCGAGACTGCAGACCTCCCTCCACTCTTTCCCAGGGGAAAGACATTCCTTAGACTCTACTGCACCTCATTTGCTCATGTATAGAACCAGGAAAATTGTTCTTGTCCTGCCTAATAAGGAGGATGGAGTAAAGATGATAGAACACATGTTTGGGAAGATGCTTTTCAAATTGTATGTTGTATGCGTGGAAAAAAGAATAATCAGGAGGGAGATCTAATATTTACAAAGTTCCCTTTCTTTCTATAGTCTTTACCTAGCTCTGGGGTGTTTATCAATATGTTATCACTTCTACCCAGAAGGGATGATGAATAAATGTTCAAGAACTTAATAATATGAATGCATGCATGAAGCTGATTACCCCCCAAAAGAATATCTCTTCAATTATGGGAAATTCCTACATATAAGTCATGGGTGGTTTTTTGGTAACATTCAAGAGACAAGAAAACCAGATCTTGTTAGAGCTTTCTTTTGGAGTCACTTGCCCAACTACATCCCTACAGCTTCTCCACTCTGGCAGGTCACCTGGGAAAGTGTTCCTGATCTTTACATTGACATTATTTCCTCAGCATACACATTACACAGGGGCAATGATATGAACTGTCTCTTCTGATGTTTCAGATGTGAGGCAATTCATTCATTCATTCATTCATTCATAATTGTCTTTCTTTGATGCCCTTTGCATTCTTGGCACTGTGCTAGGCACTCTATATACAAGATGAAGAAGATGTGGTATTTGTTCTGCACAATGAGATTAACTATCATGGCCACTATACTGTTGGAGTGTCATACTCCTTCTTAAGTGCACAGAAATATTTTTCTTTTGGGTAGTATGATGTTTTGGTTTGTCTGATTTTTCTTTTCCCATGGACAGGAGTGCACATAGAGGAAACAGTATTTGTGTTGTATTTGCCTGTTGTCTTCCATTTCTGAGTTATTTTCATACAGAATAAAGTTATCTTATTGATTCACAAATATTTACCTGAAATCTACTTCATCTCAGGCACACCTTTGGGATACCAAGTTTTATAAGCTAGAATTCATTTTCTGCAGGAGCTTACAATTTAGTTAGGAAGACACACCATTAAAAGACACCATAACAATCACACATAAAAAAGACGATACCAAGCAATGTATTATAAATTTAGGTTCAGTGATGACATACAAATAAGATGTGTCCTGAGGGGTCCCAAGATATAGACCACTGACAACTTGCAAAGGATAGAAACAGAACAAAAAGGAAGTACTTTGATAAATCATGCAAAGCAACAATGCATGCAAACTAAATATTTCCATTTTGATACAGGACCAACAACATGTGAGCAATCACATGATTTAACTGTTGCAAGGTGTGAAGCTGACTGATGCACTGGTTCATGAGTTTATGTAAGTGGAAATCATGCTACTGGAAACTTCTCTCAGACTCTATCCCTTCTTCATTTGTAAGGCTGTGCTAAGTCTGTATTTACTGAAATCACATTAGTAATTAAAGAACTTGAGGAACTGCTGGAAGGAATATTAAAATAGTATTGCATATTTCCACCCTCCATAACAAGAGGAAAAGACCATCCCATGTCCTATAAGTGGATTTGATTAGGCAGCCTACCAGTGGCCCAGAGCCAAGAGACAGCAGGGAATTGTATCACTCTATTTACACTTATAAACAAAAAGAAAAGAATGCCATGGCAATAAGTTATCATCAATTTGGAAATTATTGCTTATAAGTTAATTATTTCTTTTATTTTCAATATATCAAAGAAAGCAGTATATAAGATTCTAACCTGGAAATGCCAAAATTGTAAACTTTATAAAATCTTAATTTATCTTTAGACCCTGATTGTATTTATTTGGTCAATCTTTTTACAGAGTTATCTTAGTGTTAATACCATCTCCTCAACTAATCTGTAGAAAACACAAAGTTGAACAAAACCTTAAGTTCATGTTTCAGGCTTCATACATCTTATCTGTGTACTATCTTATTGATTATGTGTATAATTTATGGATAGCTTAATTTGTGTGTGTATATAATGCATGTGTATATATGTCATAGAAAGAAAGTCCACAGTATGACAATAATAACTTTCATTAATCATGGGCTCAACAAATATTCTTGAGCAATTAGAAAATGAAAGGTGTTGTGCTTGCTGTGGGGGAAAAGAGATTTACAAGACGTCTAACAGTCTAGCATATACATAACAAAGCCCAGAGATCAGCCACAGCTGTCATATCTGCTTTGTGAAAAATGTGAGCTGTTATTCAGGCACCACCCTAGCGAGTCAGTCTCCTGTGAATAAAGTCCTAGAAATGAGTCAACAACCACATGAACTTTACAGATTTTTGCTGGGTAGGACACAGGATCAAAATGTATGTTGCTTTCCCCAACCACTGAAGGATTAAAGGGTAAAATACAAAAACTAAAGACCTCAAGCAAAACTCATGCTACAAAGTAGTAGCACATTTTTAAACATCATGGGGTTAACTCTTGAACACAAGAAAAGCAAAAAGGGCAAACAAATCTGGAAAATCTGGGAAGAGGGGGTAGGGTGTCTGTTGTCCGAGCAGGAACACTTTGTGCTGCACACAATAAAGGGATAGAATGACATATCAGCTTTATAGATCAGTCATGGCAGAAGAAAATAGAAATATTCTCTGTATGTTCTGGGTAATTAAAAAGCCCCCTGTGGAAAGATCCAGACTTTAATTAAGAAAATTTTCAAGTCCCAGCTCAGCTCCTCAACGAATTCATGATTTTAGGCAAACATTTAACCTCTCTGAGCCTTATTTCTATGAAGTGGGAACAATATTTCATTTTATTATTATAAAGATTCAAGGAATAAAACATTTTTTTGGTTATTGCTTGTTTTTCATTTGTAATATGCCTGGTTATGGATATTCAATACAGAGTGTACCTGTGTCATGTATGAGGTCTGTGTGTGCGTGTATATGTATACACACACATGCATATATTCTCTCTTTCCTTCAACATTCCACAACATATATATTCTGTCTACTATATACAAATACCATGCATTAACCAATTCATCACAAGCTTATGAGTTTATCTTGAAAACAAGCCCCATATTCACCTCTTATCTCTTATTCACACTTATTGCACCCTATTCCAAGCCCTCATTCTGCCTCAGGTCTGAATACTACTCAGAACTTCTTGCTCCAACCTTCATTCCTATTCGATCAATAGATGAATCTACCTAGAAGATAGTCTTCCTTCCCGTTTAGGTATCAGAGAGCTCAGAGAGTGCAGTGGAAAGAGAACTGAAGTGTGAGCCAAGAAGTTAATGTCTAGCCATGGTTCTGTTTCAAACTTGACCCAAATGTGAGACAGATCACTCAGCCTTTCTGGCCTCCGTTCCCCTCTGTGAACTGAGTAGATTTGCTCTCAGTGATTTCTGGCTTCCTTCCAACTCTAATACTCTTAATTTAATTTACTGTTCAAATAATACATCAAAAACATTATTGCAAAAATCTATCATCAAAGCAACCATCCCAAATTAAATAATGACCAGAATAGAAACAATGACGACAAACTGCCATTTTATCAACACAAGCTTTGCTCTGCTCCACATGAGCAGCACATGTGAATAAAGCCTCTAAGTCCACCCAGGCCCCCACAGTGGCATCACTATACAAGGCGCTGGCCTCGCCATTCGCATTCATTTTGTGACTAGGTTGATGTTATAAGGAGATGGGGCTTTGCCCTACTCACCCATTCATGTGTATGTAAGGTGTAGAGGGACATAAATGGAATGCGCAATTTCACTTAAAGGACTGTGGGTCTACTAATTTTTTTGCCAAGCAGGCTACAGTAGTCAGATATGAATGAGGACTTTATCTCAATGCAAAAGTCTGACTTGATGCAAAAATACAGGTGAGTAACTTCTCATGCACCTGTTGTTTTCCTTATCTATATGAATGCAATATAAGATAAGCACAATAAGGGAGAATATATTCATAAATGACTTATCCAATAAGGAGTTAACATCCAAAATATAACTGAACAACTCACTCACCTCAACCCCAAAAAACAAATAACACAATTAAAAATGGGCAGAGGATCTGAACAGACACTTCTCCAAAGAAGAAATTCAGATGGCCAACAGGCACATGAAAAGATGTCACACATCATTAATCATCAGGGATATGCAAATTAAAACCACAATAAGACATCATCTCATACAGTTAGGATGGCCAACAAGGAACAACAAATGCTGGCGAGGATGCAGAGAAAGTGGGACCCTCCTACACTGTTGGTGGGAATGTAAATTAGTTCAATCATTGTGGAAAGCAATATGGAGGTTCCTCAAAAAACTAAAAATAGAAATACCATTTGACCCAGGAATTCCACTCCTAAGAATTTACCCAATGAACACAAGATCCAGATTCAAAAAGACATACGCACCCCTATGTTTATTGCAGCACTGTTTACAATAGCCAAGATATGGAAGCAACCTAAGTGTCCATCAGTAGATGAATGGATAAAGAAGATATGGTACATATACACAATGGAATATTATTCAGTCATAAGAAGAAAACAAATCCTACCATTTGCTATAGCATGGATGGAGCTAGAGAATATTATGCTCAGTGAAATAAGCCAGGCAGAGAAAGACAAATATCAAATGATTTCACTCATTTGTGGAGTATAACAACAAAACATAACTGAAGAAACAGTAGCACACTCACAGACTCCAAGAAGGGACTAGTGGTTACCAAAGGGGAGGGAGGAAGAGAGAAGGGGATTAAGGGGCACTATAATTTGCAATCACAATATAGGTAGGTCACAGGGAAGGCAGTACAGCATGGAGAAGACAAGAACGGACTCTACAGCATCTTATTACGCTGATAGACAGTGACTGCAGTTGGGGGCTGAGGACTGGATAATATGGGTGAATATTGAAATCACATTGTTGTTCATGTGAAACCTTCATAAAATTGTGTATCAATGCAGAGAAGACAAATAGTGATTTTACACATCTTACTATGCAGATGGACAGTGACTATGAAGGGGTATGTGGGGGGGATTTGGTGAAAGAGGGAGCCTAGGAAACATAATGTTCTTCATGTAATTGTAGATGAATGATGCCAAAAAAAAAATTGTGTATCAATGATACTTTAATTTTTAAAAAAGATATGCATAATGTTTTATCTTTTCTATATTATGTTGAAATTCTATCTGAAGCCTAATTTACTGAGGTGTAGGCCCTCCATTAACATCCACTTCCTAAACCCACATCAAATACATAAAAACACATGAAGTAACTTTTGCTTTTAGAGTAAAGATAGAGTAAAGGGGAGCTCATTTGCCCTCTCATCTGAAACAACTAAAAAACAAAGAAAATATATAAAACAATGGTTCTCAACACACTGAACATGAGGCAACACGAAACAGTGATGACTGAGAGATGGAAGACAAATTGGGTGAGGCCTCCAGCTTAGTCTCTGGAGAAACTTTCAGGCCACGGTGCAGGAGAGGAACCCAGGCGGAGCCCAGTGAACTGAGGAGCTAGTAGCTGGCTCAGCAAGGGGACTGACTGGCCTCCTGTTTATTGAACCTATGCTAGTGCTGTATCTGGTGTTAAAATTTTTGAATATCATCTACAGATAGAGAGAGGAATAAGATGGAGTTTCTGCCCTCAAGAAGCTCAAATTCTAGCAGGCATACAGACAAATAAATTACAACACAGTAAATTACAGTTTAAATGACAATAACAGCAAGCATACAATCACTTGGGAATATATGAGAGGGATTTTCCACCAATCCTAGGAGGGGGCTGATGAGAGAAAGGTTCTTAGGAGAGAAAACCATAAGCTACACTCTAAAATCTAAACAGGAGCTAAACAAAGGGAAGTAGGGCAATACATTCAGAATGAAAGCACATGTAGAAGCGCAGACGAGCCTGAAGAATATATGGGTGGGGTGGGGGGTGGGGAGGAGGAACAAGAAACAGGCACCAGATCACAAAGGGCCCCAATGTCTGGTGGATTAGTACTGCAGGAGGTAGCGAACCACCTAAGTTTTAAGCAGGGAAATTACTTAATTCTATTTGTATTTTGTAGAACTCATTCTAGCTAACACGTAAAAAAATGAACTAGAAGAGAAAATCAGATGCAGGGAAATTATCATGGGACTCTGCTTATTAGGTGACAGATTATGTGTATGAAGTAGGGTAGTAATAGTAGAGAGCAATGAAAGTCATTTGACTCCAGAAATTCTAGAAAGATTTTCTAGTAAAATAATTGATTAAATATGAGGAGAGAGCATGAGAAAAGAATCAAGGGTGGCCATTCAGATCTCTGTGATAAAGAAGGCACTATTCATTAAGATCAGAAGCAAAGAGAAGACATTTTGGAGGTGCATATGAGTTACATTTTGGACATGTTGAGATTAAAGTGCCCAAGGGACATGCAAATATGAGATATCCAGCAGTCAACCGGAAGCTTGAGGGAGACATCTGTACTGGCAACAGATTTGAGATTCATCAGCATATACGGAATGATCAAGCTCCGTGTACGGAAGAGGTCCAAGTCACCTAATAAAACAGTAGGATGTGAGAAGATAAATGTGATGGTATTCTGGGAAGCACCTTTATTTAAGAGATGGGCAGAAAAGAGGAATACGAAAGAGACATCAGAAATGAAAGGATCAAGAGATGACAAGAAAGGCAGGAGGGTATGGATTCAGGATAGTTAGCAAAGAATCACTGGATTAACACCAGAAGTTATTAAAACCTCTAAAATGGTAGGGGGTAGGGGATCCAGAACATATATGGGCAGAATTGGCCTTGGACTGGATGAAATACATTGTGTCAGAGTATCACAGGTAAGAGGCAAAGAAAGACGTTTGAAGGTACAAATAAGGGAGGAAAAGGAAATTCCTGGCCTGCAGTTTTAAATGATCTGTGAAGTAGGAGGCAAGATCTTCTTCACATGTGGGAATTTAGGAGGAAGATCATGTGGAGTGAGCTTAAGGAGAGTGAAGGTTTAAAATAAACACCAGAAAGTAGAAGGAGAGTTAGCTGTTTGTGAAAGTTAGAAAAATGACCAAGCATGATTAAGGGTCTCATTGAGAATGAAGGACACATTGAATTGGTGGAGTCTTCTGGCATACTTGGAGTTGCCCTGATATTTTGTGATTCCCTTTTTCCTTTGTAATAAATAAGGTCTTAATTGTCAGAACCCTACAGCTAATTCTGCCACCCAAACCTAATTCTGTATTCCACAATCTATCTTACATGTAGGTCAGCAAACAGTTCATTCTAGCTAATGGGAGTGAGTGCAAAAGCCCACTTGGGTTTTGCCTCCTTATTCTTACCCCTTCTGGTTACTGGGAGCTGTAGGGAGCCAGAGCAACCACAGTGGACCCACCAGGGGAAGCCAAGTGAAGGGGAAAGTGGAACCAACCGACCTTTTGTTTTGATTCATATGAAAGAAGAACATCAATCTTTTTTAGTTTGAGTGCTCATAGATTTCTTTGTTAGTCTATGTTCTAATATATAAATTAAATTTTAAATGACTCAGAAGCCTGGAGTGTGTGAGCAGACAGGGCAAGCAGTTTTGAATTTGCCGAAGGGTACGATAAAGAGCAGAAGAGTGAGGAAGCTGAGACTACTGGCAGGATGGTGGTTGAAAAGCTGAGCCACGAAACCTCAGCCAGACAGAAGGTGAAGAGCAGCTGGCGGTGACAGACTAGGTCAGGAGACTGGATGCCCAAATGAGGTCTCATACAATACTAGGGTCACTTAGCAGAAATCAATGGGGACTAAAATAAATATGCAACTGCACATAGCAATATAGATGAATTTTACAAAGCTAAGCAAAAGAAGCCAGACACACAAAAATGTACTCATAACACATATAATTCCACCATACAACAAAAAAATACGAGGTAATACTAAGCTATGATGCTAAGCATCAGAAAAAAGGAGGAGACTTGGAAAGGAGCATGAGGAGGACTGCTAGGAGCTGGTCTTTTTCTTGTCCATTCTGGGTGCTGATTACATGGGGGTGTCCAATTCTGCACACTCATATTATGTGCATTTTTGTATGTATATTTCACTTCAAAACTAAATTTTGAAACTGCCCCAGAGGAAAAATACATACCAGTTTTACTTATCAAAATAGCAAAAGCTATAGTTAAAAGAAAAAAACAAAACCATAATTCGTAATGCTGGCATGCCTACGATAAGAATTTCTATGCCCTGTGGTTTGACTTTAAAACGGCACAAGCTTGGTGGAAAGCTGTCTGGCAAAATGTTTCAAGAGCTTTAAAATATGCATGGCCTTTGACTTGGAATTCCACTTTTAGAAGTTCATTCTAAGAAAATCAGAAATATGAGGAGACTTATGCATAAATATATTCAATGAATTATTTATAAGAGGGGAAACTTTGAAAGGAACAGAAATGTCCCCAAATGGGAAAATGGTTACATAAACTGTTGTATCCTATGATGTTATAATTATGCAAATGATTTTCAATTACATGGTAAAATGTTAATAATATAGAGTTATTTTTTAAAAAGCAAGATAGAAAATGTGATTATATACAGTAATATTTCAAATTGACATAAAATATATGTACCAAAGTGTGCTTATCTCTAGGTTGAGTGATTTTGGTTCTCTTTTAATACATTTTATATTTCCTAGATTTTCTAAAGACAGGATGCAATATTTTGTTGATTACAGATTAAAAATTTATGCTGGTGTTACACTGTTTCCTTTTTTCACAGAGTTTTGTATTTTTCTCGCAATGCAAGTTAACAATTGTGTTCTACACCACAATAATTTTTTTAACTACATGACTCTGAGCTGCCTGAGGGCAGGGTATAGTTTTACTCATCTTAACTTTCCCCTGGAGTACCTTGCAGAGAACATAGTATATAACCAAAAAATACTGAGTGAAACAAACATCAAGATCTCACCTGCTATCTTCTATTTCTGTAAGTGTACTATACAATTAAATAAACATCATTCATCATTAAACCTTTTGCTGCTTGCATTCTAAGTTAAAATAAATAACAACTTCTAACTGCATAGTTTAAGGTTTAGCCCCACACCCCATTCTGTCTCCTGATTTAGGTGCAGGAGAGCAGAAGGTCCAGCAGTGGTGGAAGAAGGGTAGGCAGAAGCAGAAGACAGGACTGAGGGTTTAACCCCACCTCTTATGCTCCAACCAGAACACTGCTACTTTGATCTCCTTCAACTCCCTTTCCCTTCCCCCAGGACTCAAGGCTGAAGGAGGCAAAACCCAGCAATGCCAAGGGTGAATCAACACCTGGGGGTAATCAGTTAACTGGCCCACTGGGGAACCAGAACCCTGTTTGAAGTAGACTGCAGGGAGCCCACAGGAGGGGAGGAAAGCCAGGTCAACAGGAGGGACTATGCGGCTGCTTGAGAGAGTAGGGAGCCTTCAAGAAGGAAGGTAAGGTTCCTGATTGATAGAAGAAATTAAAATCTTAGTTTAAAGGAAAAATATGAAGATTTTTTTTTCTAGAAGGAGCTCCTTCATAGAGAAATTGTAATTTTACTTTTGGAAGAAGGTGCTGATTTTTATGTTGTGGTACATTTTTGAAAATTTGTGACCTGAATAGTAATTACCCAAAGCCCTTAATTAAGCTGGATTTATACCAACTGAAATAATACTTTCTCAAATATGTTTTCTTTCTCCCCTGGTCCTTGTACATTGCTGTTCACTCAAAAGTTTAAATCTCAGTTGGAGAAAAAGCAGCATGTAATTTGTATTTAAGAAACACAATAACACATTCCTATCTTTAAAAATATTTTTTACATGAGCATTTTGTTCATATCACATTCAGTAGGAAGCTTTCCAGGATGCCAAGTATTATGTTCCTTAGGTAAATTCTACTATACACCACTATCATCTCTTTAAAATTAATGAAGTAGATTTAATCAACATTGATGCTAGGACATAGGATGCTAAGGTCATGGTCTGGTTTTGTAAATATTAGTCAATTTCCTATGTTGAATTTTTCATAGACATGCACAGGTGTAACTGTACTTGAAGTGTTTCAAAAGCTTAATAGACTTCTTTATTTTCTTAAAGTCCATTTGAATAGCCCTGAAAGAAGTGAATATAAATTTCAATGCCTTAATTTTGGTTGAGCAGAAATACTTCCAAATTATTTTGCCAATCTAGCCTCAAATGTCTTCTTTGCCTGTCAAAACCCAACTCTTTTCCATGTAATATGGAAGCTACTGACCCAGGACCACTGACTCACCAACTTCATTTTCACTTATAATAAAATCCAGATTGGAAGAGGGGTTTTGCAAGATCAAAGTCTAGTTAGTGGAAGGTGAACTTTTTTTTACTACTTAAAAAGGAATTGAAGTTATTCTCCATTAAAAATGAATGACCACACATCTTCCTAAGTCCCACCAAAAATAAGAAATAGCCTTACACCACTGGATAGTTAAACCTGGATTTAATCCTAAATCACATACATGCTCTAGTCTGATGAACACTATAGAGAAACATTCCACCATGACAAACACTCACTGAGTGCTCAGTGTATGCCGGGGTGGGGGGAAAACCTCAGAAACTTATGCCATAAGCATTGTTATGATCACCTTCTCTTTGGATAGGGAAACTGAGGCACTAAGAGGTTAAGTAACTTATCCAAGGCCTCACAGTCAGCAAATGGTAAATTCAGGTTTCACATTTAGTCTGGCTCTAAAATCTACATTCTCTTCCATTATACTAGATTGCCTTTGTAAGAACGCTTTTTTTTTCCCTGCTGATATCCATTCAATCTTATGTCTAGATTCTAGAAACCAGACAAAGATATGTTTTTTTTTTTAAAAAAAAGCTCCACACAAATCATCCAGGAGGACATGACTATGCAGACAGTCCATCTGCAATGTAACCACATAAAAGACTTCCAGATAAATTCGAGCCCATTAACAGAAGTGCACATAGGATCTGCCAGGGAGCCAGATGCCGCCCTCTGAGGAGAATAACTTCCCTAGCTCCTCACCCAAACATTCAGCTGGGCACTCCCCAAGAATGGTCTGTTCACCGTGCCAAAGGTCCAAATGTAAACTGCACGATGTGCTTAGTAAGAACTGTTTGAATCTTTAGCAATAAATGCTCTTTAGTAAAATCCAAACTGCAGGGTCAATAAAAGAAAAGGTATATATACTATATCATTTATAAATGTATGCGATACAGTTTTGAGACTGTTTGCATAATTACATTAAAGATTGTCCTAATCCCCTTTTCACGTTTAGCTCTTAGGTCAGTATTTTTTTTTTTGCCCTTCCACATTACTTCAAATCCTCCAAAGAATGCTAGAGAAAATCAGCAACCAAAACAAGCAGCTTCGGATTTTCTGGCACTCAACCATTTGGATAACAGACTTGAATCGCATGATAGATAGTGGTCTAGGAATTTCAGAAATAAGAGTTTGGTTTCAATAAGAAATACCTTTACAAGGAAGCTGAGAAATGGAAAACAGCAGCAGTTGTTTTTGTTCCTGAAAAAGAAAATCAGTAACAAACGTAGGCACCCTAAGTTGAATTTGAATCTACATAGAGCTCACTATTTGACTGACAAAACCCTATCAGGCTCAACTTAATTGAGTTTAGGAGACTAAAATCACGGGAGCTAGGCAGATTTATTTTTGTGTTTTATCTGTGGCACAGGGGGTCTCGGGATTATTCAGAAGTCAGGGGAGCTGGCGTCCTGTGAACTGCTTCTGTTTAACTGTAATGTGATGCCTCTGGGGGTTGGGGCATAAGCGGGTTTGTCGAGCAGGGAAGGAAGTGAGCAAGAACAGAAGTCTTGGTGATTTGGGAGAGTCTGGCCTTGTGCGGTCTGTTTCCTTCTCCCTATTGCTCCCATTCAACATCTAGGCCTATCTTCTCTTAAGAGACACAAATTCCCAACAACACTAAACATGTAGAATGATCTAAATAAACGTCTTGTGATGAATACATTTCCTTCACTTGAAAAATGTCTAGATTCATTTATTTAACAGTGTAGGTTGATAAAATCAAATGATAACATGTGATTGATAAAACTAAATTAGCATTTAGGCAATTAATTTAAAAGCCCACTTTAAGGGTTTTAATTAATCCTCTCCCTAACAAAAAAAGGGACAGCAAAGTTCTTTCTTTCTAAATTTAAAGGTATGGTGTAGTGTGTATTATATTGAGATATATCAACAGCTGTATGCACTATCTTCTTAAGAGAAACAGATAATACATCTGAAAGTTAAAAGTCAAATAAGTGATTTATCTTCCAACTTCTAGAGAAATGAGTGCTAATAGGTACATTTTAGTCAGCTTTTCTCTGTAATGATAAGTAAGCTTAATTTAAAAATTTCCCGCATTTTTTCCTCATTTTTCCTCATTCTACTCACAATTATGAGGCGTGAGACAACAAATAAATTTTACGTATTTCATTTTAATTTTGATGGTAAAATATCTAGAATTTAAAAATCATAGTAGTCTACCTGGAAAAGAAATTACATATTTAATTAATGTATAAAAACAGGTTTTATATATTAACAGCTTTCAACTTGAAATGCATATAGGCTATGCGGCCTAATTGATGTATATGATCTATGCAACTAATTGATATATATTGGCATTTAGCTGAGGACAACAGAGGATTTTGAAGAAAAAGGCATTGAATGTCATGGGAAATTTTAGGACATTTTTAATGAAGAATATTCACAAAATATATACTCTTTCCAAAGATTTCCTTTCCAGCCTATCTTCCACTCCTGCTTACAGATCTTGGACTATGAGTTACCCAAGGGCATGCCCATATTTATTCCAATGCGTATGATGTGCTGCTTGCATTGACTGCCTCTCAGATGCAGCCAGATGCTATGTCTCCCAGGAAGCCTGGACATCATTCTCTCTCTCCCCTGTGGCCAACTACCAACCATTTCCTTACGGTAGTCTATCTTGTGTTACAACTTGTGTATGTGTCTCATCACTCCTATTATTTTGTAAATCTCTTTAAGGCAAGACCTACATCTAATAGATTTTGAATTCCACACAATACCTAGGACAGAACCTGGCCTATGCTACGTGCTAAAATACACGCACCAGTTAAATTAATGAATGGAAACATTATTCACTGAACTTTGAATGTCTACATTATATACACAAGGTAATTAATATAAATAACATCAGGTTTCCCTTCAGTCTTTCCTCTGTGCCTGTGCTGTCCAATACAATAAAAACTTGCTACATGTGGCTGTTTAAATATAAATTAAAATTAAAAATTCAACTGCTCAGTTGCACTAGCCACATTTCAAGCACTCAATAGCCATATGTGACTAGAAGCTACTATACTGGACAGCACAGATTATAGAACATTTGCATCACAGAGTTCCAGCGTATGGCACTGTTCTACAGAGAAATCAAAGTGATCCTATTAAAGACAAAGTCAAATCATTCAATCCTCAGCTCACAGCCCTCCAAACACTTTCCAGCTCACTCCCAGTAAAAGGTAAAACTCTTATAATGACCTAAGATGAACTGCCTTTCTCCTCTATCTGATCCTACCACCACCACCACATCACCTATCACTCTCTCATTCTCACTGTTTTCTCCATAGTACTTACCAACACCTAATATACTCTATCTTAATATAGTAATCCTGTTTATTGTTTGCCTGCCACCACTAGAATGTAAACTCCAAAGAGTAAACTTCTGTCTGTTTTATACCCTGATGTTTTATACTCCACATAAAATAGTGCCTGATACATTGTTGGCATTCAATAAGTATTTGTTAGATTAATGAAGCAAGAGTATTTGCATTCTATAGATCAGTAGCTGAATTCAAAATATTGAGAATTTTTTTTTATGAATTTGTACAATTAATCACCTTACAGTGATAAATGAAAGAATAAAATAAGTTACCTCACAGCCTTGCATTTTTCAGAACAACAGTGCTTTCTGCTACCAAAATAACCATTATATTTAGTCAGAACCATTTAGACTGCAAGAAGTATATTCCATTCTGTTTTCTCTTGCAGGAGAGTGACTGCCAGAATATTGCTGATGCGTTCACTTGTTCACATATCCACCGACTTCCATGTGCCAGGAGATGGCGAGGATCCTTGGAACACAGATGAAAAGCATGGTTCCTACCAGCTCAAAGTTCAGTTAGGGTAGCTGGGGGCTGGATAATATTCTAGCACAGTGTGTTAAGGCCATGCCAGTGGTGAGCACAGGGGACTACGAGAGTGGATAGGAAAGTCACCTCAAGCTCAGAGCACTAGGAAATTATTTTCAGGAAGAAGATTCCTAAGTGAGAATGGAAAACTAAAGAGTTATCCACAAGAAGACCCCAGGGAGTGTGTCCCGCTGGAAGAAGAGCACATTTAAAGGCAGCTAAGAATGAGTGAGAAGGTCCTGTCAGGGGAGAGCTTTAAAATAGAATGTAATAGTAGATGTTGAATCAAGTGAACAAGGAATTGGGGTTTCCCATTTCCCTCTCTTCACAGGAAGAGCCATGGGGACTAGCAAGTATAAGCAAACCACGTTGAGGCGGCTGAAGAAGCAGGACCATGTGGAAACCAGAAATACATTCCAAACTAAATGGAAATGCTTTCTATTACTTATAGACTGAGCTGATAACTAAATGCATGGAATATTAGTCTCAAATATTTTATATTAGTAAAGATCTTTCATATTCAAGCCAACAACTGGAATTGTTTCTTATTACTCAGAAGACAGGAGCTAGAAATAGAGATGATTTTTATCTTATTTAGTATGACTGTATGAATTTTCTACATAAAGGATCTGTAATATATTACATTTGTAATATAAAAAAAAATCAGCTCTGAATGTTTTAAGAAAAATACTTAGCTAGGAAGCACTACTTGTCAAATCCATTACGAGTGTGTATAAACATACCTCAGAGACACTACAGCTTTGGTTCCAGACCACAACAATAAAATGACTTTCACAATCAAGAGAGTTAATTGAAAATGTTTGGTTTTCCAGTGCATATGAAAATTTTATTTCTACTATAGTCTCTATAGTGTGCAATGAGATTATGTCTACAAAAAACAAGGCACGTACTTTAAAAACACTTTGTTAAAAAATGCTAGCCATCATTTGAGCTTTCACTGAATCATAATTACTGATCAGCGATCACCCATAACAAATATAATAATAATGAAAAATTTGCAATACTGTGAGAATTACCAAAATATGACAGAGATACAAAGAGAGCAGATGTTGGAAAAATTATCCCAATAGGGTTGCTCAACTCAGGGTACCACAAACCCTCACTATGTAAAAAACACACTATCTGCGAAGCACAAGGCAGTGAAGCACAAAAAAATGAGGTCTGCTTGTACTGTCTTTTCAGAAGGAGCACAATGACTGGGACAAGCACAGATTTTTCATAAACTAAATTCATGTGAACGATTTAATGGAACGAAGTTATTTGTGGTTTTAGAAACTAGGGCTCTTAACTGCTTTCCCCTCATCACCTAAATAATTTCAGACTTAGAAAAGAGAATGTGCTTTATAGTTTAAATCTAATCTATCTCTTGTTGCAGCACTCACTTAAATTGTGAATAAAGGAAGCAGTCCAAAGGCATCATGCGTTTAAATTCCCAAGACATTTTCATTAAGAATATATGCTGGGAATAGATAATCTCCCGGTTCTGAAGTACTAATTGTGGAGTAGCTTCCTTTCTTTTATAAAAGAGTCTAGAGTATGAATGTGCAAATGGAAGACTATCATCACTCAGATTTTAATAGATTATTTTAAGGAGCTGAATGCAATCATACGTAAATAAATAAATAAATCATTGTGTGTGGGGGGGAACCTTCAGGAAAATCCTTGAAATTCAATGTCATCTTTCTTAACAACCTTTTCATCATTGTCATTTTAATATGGAACTAACATTGTATGCTATACGTAACTACCCTTGACTTAAACATACCAAAACAAAGTCTTATTTTTTTCCTTTAGTTAAAGAAGGAAAATTGAAGGATTGCTTGTTTTATATGACTATACTCTCTACAGCACTATTGTTCAGGCTAGGTGTTTAGGAGTTAAAGGAAGACTGAGGAAAATATCAGTAAAGCAAGGTAGCTAGCTATTCCATAGTTTTCATTCTTTATCAGGTCAATCTCTATTTTTCTGTATAAACAAATTAAGATGGTCTGAAAGGACCCTTACTTTAAAAAAAAATGTTTATGTCTCAAGAACCCCAGAATCCTGTTTACTTCCTGGTGTACTAAAACTACATCAGTTCTAATTTAGCATAACACACTGACTACTTGGCCTGTACAACAGTAATGCTTCTTTTTACACAGATGCATAAAGCACAGTAGAACCAGTAAAACAGCACTTGCTGTTCTGAACCCTTAGGTTTAGCTAGTTTAATCCCCCCTACAACTCTAGAAGGCAGGCGTTGTTATTATCTGCAGCACAGATGCAAAAGAGAGGCTCTGAAAGGTTAAGAAAAGGGCCCCAGCTGATGGAGCAAATGGCAAGAGCTGGATTCCACCGTGGCCCGTCTGTCTCCAGGGCCCAGACCCTTCGTCACTGCACAGTGCCACTTCTCGAGCACTCAGCAAAAGGTATTTATTATTAGTAGTAGTATTTTCACAATTAATAGAGGTAGTATATTAAATAATTAAGAGTTCTACAACCCATAGCAGTTCTATAACCAAACTGGTCCCCTCTCTTATTACTCTAAAAACATGAGATTTTTGTTATATTTTCAAATGGGTTCACTCTATTATTCTTTTGGGTTTAAATTCTAATCCTTCTGGCTTACTACAGATCTAACATAATCCTAATTATTATTGACTGAGCTAATATATAAAGACCGTACTTAGTGATGGCTCAGGATTTTTACACAAGGGATAAACATGTAGCAACATTTCCTCCTCGTCATGTCTCAACGGCATCTTTATATCGCACTGTTCCCTCAATCATGAGATTAGACAAAGAGGCAGGCATACGATTGCCAATTACAGTAAAAAAGTCCCCATAGTGTTTCATCAAAATGAATTTTTTCAGGGAAAAACTGAATGAACTGTTTCAGTACATATTTCAACATTTGTGTTGACAATGAATTAGTTTGAATGTAAGCTTCCAGATACTTAACTAGATTCTCACTTTGAGATGCTTTTTATAATACTGTGTTATTTTACGAGTGTTACCCTTTCAGAAATCTCACAGGGAATAAAAAGGGCAAGTGTTGTTTTTAGAGAGATAATTAATAAATAATGAGCAACTAATTAAATAAGAAAAATAACATAATAAGAACCTGCCACTCAATGACTTAACAGATGTACCAAAGTACTTCTCCCTAATAAGGTATCTTGGAGAAGTTTTAAGAATTGCCATTTGACATCCTTCAGTGTCAGTCTGCAATCTGTTGGGGTGTTGGAGTGTGCATGCTGGGTCCACAGATCTACAAAGATACAAACAAGATGTGTGTGTGTGTGTACATACACATATGTAAATCTTATTCCCAAGAATCATATAAATAATTTTAGTGAAAAAAATGCTTTTGGCTGAAATTTTGGAACAAAAAAGGTAAAGGAAATCCCTCCCGCAGCCAGTGAAGAAGGCTGGTCACAATGAGGCGGTGGGCAACTCCCCAGCTCTCCCCTCTTTCCCCCGTAGTTCACTGTGGTTACTGCTCAAAGGACAGAAAAAGCAGTATAGCCCCACTCCCACCCCACCATCACCACCATGGCACAGATGCTGCCTGGCATGTTTTCTCTACATCTGCTAAAATACTGAGTTCCTGTTATAGAGAGAGAGAGATGCAGGAAAAGACCCTCAATCCAAGGCTGCTTATTCCTAGGAAAGATAACTCAAGGATTTTTGCCACATTTCAGTTAGGTCAGGTCATAAGTTCCCAGGGCCAGCTGTGTACACAGAGAAGATAACTACCTTTCATTGAGTGTTTACTATGCGTCAAACATTAAACATAGTATCTAAGTTAGTCTTCATGAGAATAGAAGAGAAAGTGTCCAGTTCTTTAGGTTAAAAAGGATAGGAAACCTCGATATTAGTAAATAGGGGAATGATATTTGCACTCAGAATTTGTGTGTGTCTAAACTCTATGGTAATTGATATAATTTTCTATGAAGAGAGCACTAGAACAAAATAGGAGAATTCAAGCTCGCTCTCTCCATTTAATTTCAGAACCAAAGCTGCCTGTAGGAACCATTTCAAACTCTTTGTCTCCATTCTACACAAAAAGGTTAGAGCTGATTAGAATTAATGCCAATCAAGTAAGAAAAAGTCTACTATTTACATACAAGGAGAAGATGCTGACTGAAGTTGGTCTGAACACAAATTACAATTTAGAACATCTCCAAGGTATTTACAAAATAACACTGTTAAAAGAGAAGATAACTAGTAATACCTTAAATACAGTATTGTTAGAGGGTGATAGCTTTCACTGTGATGTCCAGAGCACAAAGTCAATTTTCATAGATTTTGCTAAATAAAAATCCTTACATTAGCACAAACTGTTTACACGAGGGGGCTGGCATGGAATCTTCTAACTAGTCTCTGCCTCAGTTTATATTGTAGTGATGTTGTTTGGCACATAATACATATTAGGTGTGTTTCATTTTTATATGACACTCTTTTAAGTAGAGATTATAAGCACACAAAAAACTAGAAATAGATAAATACACTGCTTTTCTGTTGTATAAATACAGAAACATAAAAAATCAAGCAATGAGGTAAAGGATCCTTATGAATATTATAAAACTTGGAAACCCTTATTCCCATTTGTTCGGACCTTACTGCCTAAATGTTCCATGTATGTTTTACCAGTAATTATACAAAAACTCCTCTTTGTGTTTTTTTTTTTCAGTTTGTTTAAACTATGGCAGAACTTTAAACACTAACATTAAACAATTATCTTCCCATCAAAATTATGTTAAGAAACCTACTCTGGAAATCAGACGGGCATGTTGCCAACTTGTCCATGTAATGTGGAGGAGAAAAAAATGCTGCTACATTTTTAAGTCAGGAAACTACTTTTAAAGCCAGAAAAATACAAAGTATCGTCATTTAATGGGAACTTTGTTTCATGTCACAGCACAGACTCCTGCCAGAATTCAATGCTACATAACTACTTATATTTTGATTTTCAGCAGATGTAGGCAAAGTTGACAACATTCTTCTGTGAATCATTAGAAAATATTTTCACCAAAAACATATTCTTGATTTAAAACATAAGTGGCCTTATTTGATTTTTCATTCTCAATAGCTTGTATCAGCCGGCTTTTAACTCCCAACTTTTCTACTTTTCTATACCACACACCCACATCTTGATCTAGTGAACTAACCAGATAATGAGTAATACTGAATATCAGTTTCTCACAGGAGTCCTCTGTTTGAAAGAGGGAGAGAAATATACTGAAGTACTAGTTTAACAAAAATAATTTCCTTCTGTCCCTAGTGCTTCATTAGGAATAATTTATATTGGCTCCAAAATAAATGGTTTACAATCATAAAGAATAAATTCTAACATAAATATGTTTGGTCTGACACTGAAAAAAATTGAGCATGTATAAATGATGCCCAGAAAATATACTAGCAAAGCAAATTGATTCCCCTTGGATGCAGACCTGGATTTAACATGACCTGGCATGGGTACAGGCTTCCCTGAGCTGGCACTGCTCTAAACAGGGTGGCACAAGACTGCAGACCTTGGAAGGCACACATTCAGCCAAGAGATAAACAACCGTGTAGTGATGCTATACAATATACTAAATTAACTTTCACTCATGATTAATCTTTAAACAAATTCAATCCTTCTGCATCATACACCAATCGCATCAGCTGTTAATAACCCTACATGGGTTTCTCATCTACGTGAGCATCTCACTAGTTGCAATTGAAGAGATTTTACTTAATACAATTTTAACCAGAAAACTGGCTTTTTTTCTTTTCCCCCAGAAAGTCACATCAGGACATTCTTTAGGAAACTGGCCTTTCCCATTCTACAATTTACCAAAGAAAATGTCCACATTTTTAGAGAAATTCTGTACTCCACTAATTTAGAAGCTTCCCCAAGTTTTCTAAACAAACCTTCTATATGGCACACAAAAGGAGTAATTTTAGGGGAAAACTTTGAAATAAGAAACACATGTCAGAGTGAGAACTTCTTATTCTTACTCCTGACAATATCAACAGAAAGCCAACTGGGCAAAAGTAACATGAAAATACGAAGGAAAAAATCAACTGAATAAATCAGATTCTCTAAGTAAGAAGAAATGGACGTGTCCTGACAGTCACTCAGTGAGAGTTCGACCAACTGATGCAGCTTCTTTGGAAATCAAAATTCAATTTAATGAAAGTCTATTAAATAAAATTCCCTTCCCTATTAGGAAAAGAAATAATCCCCAAGATCATTTAGAAAGTAAAAAACACTCAAAATACTTCAAATAAACTCGTCTCAACACTCCCTTCACCCTTCCCATACACACAGAATCAATTCACATGGTTTGTAAAACCAGTTTGGTCACTCCCGGGAACTGCACAGTTGGAGAAGCAGCATTCTTCTGCTATTCATCTAATTCTTAATCTGAAGACAAGGCCTACATTTTGCACCATCCTTTTTTTTCCAGTTTTATTTAGCAGCCACTCAGCTGCTTTAATTAAATGGATCCTCAATGCATGACCACAGAGAGGGGACACACACAAGAATGCACTGTGAGAAGCTGGGTCATGTATTCGAGTAAAGAAAAGATTTCCGAAAACTTTCCAACTACTGTTTAAAGTTCTGATAGTTGATAAAACAACAAGAGACTATTAATATGTAAAAGCGAACTATTTCTAATGTTCCTCAAAAGCAGTAATCATTGCATGAAAAAGAAAGCACTTCCAGTGCATGAAAAAGAAAACTTCCATGAAACAAAATTCAATTTTATTAAAATTTCTATGCCTAATAACCAAGAATTTGTTAGGCGGAATGCCGTCAATAAGTTGGAAAAGGAATTGAAAGTGTAAAAAGGCACTGAACATACAGGAATTGTGGAGAATTCTGAAGCCTCACATTGCTCTTCTTCTACTGTCAGGAAAAAGCTTTGAAATCTGCCTGTGAAGTTTATTGACTCTGTCTAAGCAGCCCCAACAGTCAAACGATGTTCCTGAGAAACTGACCTTGAGTTATTTTTCTAAGGTATTGATGGGTTGTACTATGCTGCCTATACTCTCACATGGATGCCCTTGTCCCAATGTCAAGAGTCTGCAGGAGCCACAAGTCGGGTTAAGTGTCAGTGTCTACAAAAGAGAGCACTTTTCCACCAAAGTTGGGTGACTCATTCTGGACCCTCAGAGGGCTGGCTTCACTAGCATCATTTTCTAAGCCTTGTATTTCTCAAACTATTTTAGTCCCCAAGACACAGGAACTTTTAGAGTACACAGTAGCCTGAGAGCACATAGGTGCAACATTATGTTTAACAATACATAAAAGTCAGTGTCTGAGCTACAGCAGCCTGTTTTGTCTCCCCTTCAATGTCAGACACGATGTTCCCCTCTAAAGACAGCCATCCTCACTACAACAGCTGCTGCACAGAGGGTGTGGTGCATCTGCCTTGGTGTTCTGCCAAACCACATTAATCATCTTTTTTCCCAGGCGCTAGAATGATATCTAACATTGCCATTAGTTGGAACTCTGGATCTTCCATCTGAAGAATAACAGAAAATGGGAGAATGGGTAACATAGCAGAGATAAAGAATCACATCATTTCATGTACAGGACTGTGTGGTTCATGAAAAGATGGTGTTTTTGAGAAGGAATGCAATAAAGGAGCTTCCTATTTAAGTCAAGCCTATAAAAACAGAAGTTATTTCCTAAGTGATCTTTTGTTTCAAGGAGCATTTTCACATATTGTGTTGCCTTAAAGATAAAGTGCAATGCCCCCTCATAAAAGTCATCCTAAAAAAGGAAAACAAAGGAAGGGACTGGACAGAAAAAGGGAGGAATGGAGAAACAAGAGCTTGATTGATTGTTTACGCTTCTATCTTGAAAAATTTAGTAATGGAACAGTGATTTTAATTAGAGTAAACATAAAATTTATCATGCAAACTGAGATTTTCTTGAAAACGAGACTAACCAGAGGGGACACTGGGCCAGTAAGTTGGGACTGTATTGGGAACCTGGTGGGTTGTGCAATTTCACAACTTGCTATAGTAAGGTAAGAGGTCTCTTAGATTTGACCTTGCTTACGAATGACATTGAAGCCTAATTAGTTATTGGGTGGCACATGGTAGTGAGAAGAGTCCAGGTAAAGACATAAAGAACTCACAAATGAAAAATGTAAAACCTAGCTGCCTATGCATTCACTCATTTGAATAATAAATATTTATTGCTTTCCTACTACATACCAGGTACTGTGCTAGGTACCTAAAGTGGATTGAAAAAATCCCTAAATGATCCTGACATTGAATTGTTCCTATTAATGGGAAAAGAAAATATTCTACAAAACCTCAGCTATCCAGAACCTTTGAGAAACGATCATTAGGGTTTAGTCAAAATTTCTGGGTGGCTCACATGTGCATTATTTTAAGCAATGGCACATTTAAAATGCAATCATTTGCATAGAAATAATTCCAAACTGTTAATGATGGTAAATATGATTTAACTTTTACTCAGAGAATCCAGGTGATTAACACTAATGAGAATCATTGTACTGTACTAAGGCATGCCAGGGCACCCAGGGATTACTGAAACATACAGCACTTCTGTGTGAAGGCCACAACATCCCATGTGACTGCACAGTTTGCATTCGTACATTTATGTTTCATTATTGTTCTGTCTTCTTTTTACTCTTAGATTGTCACTTGTCAATTCTATTATGATGCCTGTGTGTAATAAGAGCAGTCATTTAGTGAGTTACCTAGTCTGTGGCAGACAGGTAGTTCTCTGAGTGTTTTCCATATATTTGTCTACTTGGTCCTTCAAATAACCCCATGGGATAATATGGTATCATCCCCATTTTACAGATGAGGACATCTGAGGCAAACAGACATGAAATAGTTCATTTAAGGTCAAGCTGCCAGGATCTGAGCTCGGGCAGTCTACTGCATTCACCACTGTGACATGTGTGCATGCCCATATAAGCCTTAATAAGGTTTGAGCTCTAAAACTTTAGAATTATATGCAAGGTAAGAGAAAATATGTTCTGCGACATCATCTGAGAGAAGCAAGAAAGTCAGTTTGGGGAAATAAACTCTGTAACACCTAGATTTGTCATTATACTTTTTTCTTTCTCTGTAGTTGACAAATAACCGTGTGGGAGAAGTTCATTAGATGATTCGGTTTGCTGAGCTTGAAATTAATTATAATTAAAATATTTTAAAAATATAATATATATCTTTTTCTTCCAACAATTCTTATGTTGGATATTTTCTCACCAGAAATTTAGAGTTTTAGGAAAAGTAGAGCTTAATTTTAGTTACAAGAATTTTAAGAATATAAATACAGTTATTTGGCATAGGAAGTCTGCCAGGAAGACATCAAGTATCAGGTGATAGAAACCCATAAACACGTGAACAAGGAATCCATTCATCCACTGGCTTATTGAAAAGCAAGTGAGAGCATTGTATAGGTTGCTAAGACAACTGAGATGTGCTGATTAACTGTGAGATAATGAGCAGAACCTCTGTACCTTTATGAATCAAACTTTTGGAATCCTTACTAAATCTTCATCTATATTTACGACTAAAACTTTAGGAACATTCTTAAAAAAAAGAAAGAAAGAAAACTAGCCTTCAGGTCTGTGAGCTCTGTTAGTGAAGAAGCTTGAAGACTTCTAATGAGAAGAGAGTCCTGGTCTTGGAGGAGGTGTGTGGGAGCGAAGAGAGGTGTTCCTCGCTGGGGATGAACCCCACCTTGTCTCACTGATGGATGAGGTGCCTGTCAGAGACTATAACCAATAAGTCAAGAAAAAGTTATTTGCAATTGATTTATTAAAAGTCCAAGTAAATAATTATCACAATACAGGAAAGACCAGATATAGCAATTTTTTCTAGAACATTGGTATTTCAAATTTGAAACTCTGGGCGCACTCTATTAGTCACACTGTCCTCCCTGCTGTTGCTTGAACACGCCACCCAGGCTTCCTGTGCAGGGCCTGTGCACCCGCTCCTCCCCACAGGAATGCACTTCCCCAGCCCTCCTCTCAGCTTACTCCCTAATTTCCTTCAAGTCTTTGCTTAATCACCATCTAGTTTAAAATCACAACTTCTCCCCCACAATACTCTTCTTCCTCTGTTTGATGCCCCAGCATACATCATCTTTTAACATACTCTCTCATCACACATGCTCCTGTTTGGTTCACTGCAATTGCTCTCAGCACGCAGACCAGTGCCTGACACACAGGAGATGCCAATAAACAGTAACTTTAAGGGCAAGAATAAGTGTTCCTATAACTGACTGCTGAAAAGAAAACTGTAAGATCCTCTTCTTGATTCCCACCTTATGTTGGCCCAACATACAGTGGAGCTCCCCAAAAGCTTCCATGTTTCTACTCACGTTGAGTCTAGAATTCTGCACTAAAGAAACTCTCAGTCCAGCATGATCATAAGGGTTTATGCAGTTTGGTAACTCCTAAGCAGAACATCAGTCAACAAGGTATAAACTCAAGAGACCCTTGCTGCCCCATCCATAATAATTTTGATTCTTAACTGATGATAACTAGAGTCTTGTCTTAGTCCCTCAGGTCCTCAGGATAAAAGCCACTAAACAAATGCTACTTTATGTGATGTGTTACTCTGAGCAGATTAATTCAAAGCAGCTAACAGTCTCCAGAAAGACTGTTTCATATTATTAACCATAAAGACTTCAGAGGAACTCAGTTTACGGTACAAGAGGCCAACCAGGAATGTAGCCATTCTCTGGAATTCATCATTAATACATGTGGAGAAATCAATCATTTTCTCATCTTTTGAGAATAATGTAAGTTGTCAGAAGGAAGCAGCCAGATTCCTCCCACTGCCACCATGCCTATTTCAAGCTGAATCTATTATTTCATGCTTTATATATATATTTGCTCTTAAGACAAAAAAAAACATGGCGTAGAAAATTTGAAAAATGTGTTTGAACAATATGTGTGTTAAACAAAATGTGTTAAAAAATAATGTATAATGCCTTCCCCAAATAACCACAATTTGCTCAATGTCTTTCAAATAAGTCTCATAGCTGGATTCCTGCTTCCAGACAACTGTGCTATGGCTTATCTGTCATCACAAGTACATTTTAATCATGTTATTACCTGATCAGAAATCCTTTGGTGATTTCCCAATGCCTGTAGAGACAGGTTGCCAAAATTTTAAGTGTGGACTTCAGATTATTGATTGCTGGTTTTATTTATTTGGGTGTGTTTGGATTAAAAAAAAAAAAAAAGAAAGTCCAAACCTAGACACTTATTTTGGCAAAAAATGTTTTCAGAAAAGTAAATAATTTAAAGTGCAGTAAGAAATGCATTCACCAGACAGTCATTTAACAACTGGATGAATCTCAGGAAATGGAGAGAGCAATTTACATTTGGACTGGTATTTGGTATTCAATTGGTTTCCACTGAATAGCAACTTGTCAGCTTGGGGATGTGCACAGGAAGGTCAAAAATTGGTCAAAGGTTCATAGAAAGAGGTGAATGGAGCTCCTCTTTGTAGTCTGGCTGCCACTCCACTTAAAGCTCTCTCAAGCAATCTCTACATTGCAGAAATAGTTTGTAGATGTCTGACCTGTGAAATCAAGCTCCAAGTTTCCATCCTCATGAAATGCATAACCACTGAGTTATGCCTAATTAGGGAAGGGGACAGTGATATAAACTGGATTATATAAAACAAAGGACTCAGGGAATGGGTGCTGGAGAGAACAGGTGAGTTATATATTCTGGGCAGAGGTGGAGAGTTGAGGGCACTTGTTTGGTTATCTGCCCATCATCCTTTTCTCGGAAGATCTCTCTGCTTCATATGCTTCAAAAGGTGGCTCCTGAAAGCCATGTGTCTGTGTTGCAAACCTGTCTCTCTAACACCATTCCCTTCCCCAGGAATCTGGAACCGAGATAGAGAAAAAGAGAGAGATCCTATTATCGAGGTACCTAAACAGGTAAAAATTATAAAATCAAGAGCAGCGTCACATGGGCATTTTCCTCCTACTGTGGGACCTGCAGAAAAAACAAGACTGATCAGCCCATCTTCATAAGCAGAGATAAAGACACTGATATAGCTAAGCAAAAAGGACACCTGTGGACAGGAGATGAACAGGAAGGCAGTTCCTGGCTCCCAGACCATATGAGGTCCAGCAAGCTCCCTCTTCTCAAGTTTGCTAAGGTCTTACACCCTTGTTTAAAATCAGAACAACAAAATAATGAATAAAACCCCCCTTCCCTGCTTAAACTGGCTCATATGGTAGCTAAAACCAATTAAGAGTCTTAGTTAAAATGATTAGGAAATCAAGCCAGCCTCAGTCTGTGCTAATTTAGCTATTTTCCAATCTCAGCCTCTATTTCTTCACAACAATCAAGTGGGGCAACTCATCATTCCTAAAAGATGTCTTTCAGTTGCAATTTCTGGTCCTTTTTTGTACTTCACCAGGGGTTCTCTTTTCCCCATTTCTTCAAATCTTATCTCTTTTTTGACATTCAGCCATAGCCTGAAATCTTTTAGGCAACTCTTCCCAACCACTCTGGCCACTGTGCCTGAGCTCCAGCTGCACTCGGGTGGTACGAATCTCCTCTACCCCGCTAGTGAAGTGAGCCCATCTTGTAGAACTACCAGATGAGTACTGCCCAAAAAGAGATGCTCTTGGGTAGACACACCACATACAAATATCTTACTTCACTTTGAGGTCTATGAAGGAAACGACAGGAGAGGAGAAGAATAAAAATCAAAGTACCCATATACCCGGTATATATGTATGTACTTTTTGGAATGTACTTTCTGAAGCCCATGTTAGATTCACATACTCTTAACATCAGTTTGGAGCAAGTGAACATCTAGCAGATTAGAACAAGAACAATGGGAGAGGGGATAACAGGCAGCCCAATAATCCCTGACTTCTTGCAGACAGCAATTAGGCTTGGACAGTATATATCCTCATGTTTACCTCTTGCACACAACTCTATTAGTTAATGGTTTTGTTCATGTTTTTGTGTACACTCTAAATGTCTACTAAATACTGTCTGATTAATGAACAGGGCAGAGTCATATGGAAAGTCTCTTTAGCAGAGGCTCATCCAACAACTTGGTGGATTAGAAAGGCAAGGCCTATATTCAAGGGAGCCCCATGGGGATTTGTTTTATTAATTCAAAGGTGAGATGAGGAGAGCTTGAACTTTCACAGTGGCAGGAGGAGGGGACAGAATCATGAGATTCAAAGTATAGCAGAGGAAAATGAAATACAACTTGATAACCAGCAGGATTTGGGAATGGAAAGAGAGGAAGAGTCAAAGATTATTCTAAAGTTCTGAGGCTGGACAACTGAAGAATTATCACTGGAAAGAAAAGATCATGGAGAGAGGGACCATAATCATTAAAATTTTTCATAAGAGGAATTTGAGATGGCAGAGAGAAATCCCTAATAAACTTATATTAGGGATTTGTGGTTACAAGAGATCTTCCAGGACAGATTACAAACTGGACTTGTATATTTGGAAGTTATTTATTCACTTGATAGGTATGTGTTGAGGACATGCCAAATGCTAGTCCTTGTGATAATAAGAATGGGGAGCAAAAAAAACAGGTATGGTCCCTAACCCTGTGGTGCTTGTAGTGGAGTAAGCAGGCATCAATCCAGTGAGGTGCCTCTGTAGGAGAAGCACATGGTGCCCTGCAGCCACAGGATGGTGGGGTAGACCAGTGGGCTAGCCAGGGAAGGGCAGCAATCTGAAAGATGAGCTGAAATTAAGTAGGAGAGAAAAACTAGTAGGAGGAGGAGCAAAGTTGGTACAAATGGGGAAGGAGAGGTACAGCCTCTGGGAAAGGAGGGAAGGGATCTGAATGCAGACCACCTCATCAGGGGAAGCTTCACTGCACCAAAGCTAGAGTAATAGGAAGTGGGCAGAGCATGCTAGGCATTGAGGGCCATGTCAAGAATTGTGAACAGATATGACATGTGAAAAATATGAAATGAAAGGAAAGCAAAAGATGAAGAATAAAACCTAGGGATCTGAAGACAGTGAAGCAAAGGCTGAAAAACCCATGTGTGAAGGAAGAAGTGTCAATTATGAGGTCATTTTTCCCTTTAGTTGCTGCCCATCCTTCTCCCTTAATGGGTTTAAGGATGTCTTGTTCAAATATAAACACACACAATAAGCCACTATCCTGTGGGCAACAACGTGTAAGGGCCATTCCCACATATTATTTTACACTCATTTAATCATGGAAGACGATTAACTTCGGCGAACAAATGCACAAAGACACCAACAAGTGTACAGATAACTAAGCTATGCTGGCCAATAAAGATGAATTACCAGGGGTTGCCAATGTAATTACAGGACAAGGCTGATCAGAGACATGTATGACGAGGCATTAGGGAAACAATAATCTATGATTTGAGACTGTTCTTCAAATTTTCAGCTATGATTGCTATCACTGGATTTAGCAAATATCTTAGACAGTCTTTTGAGGAAATAGCTCAATAAGCTGCCCTGATCAAAAGGGTCATGATCTCCCACACATTGAGGATATGATTAACAGCAACACAACACATCATTCACTCTTGTTCGAAACCGCAGCCGCTTCCGCACCTGTAAGAATCTGTCAGCACACCCGAGAGAAGGCAAAATGGTTTTAGAAAACCTCCAGTGAAGGCTAGCCAAAATGAGGAAGAGACTAGAGAAGTGTCTGCATGAGGCCAGGCCCTGGAAAGAGAGAAAATACTCTCAAAATTGGAAAGAAAAAGATTAAGCTGTAATATAATTCAGGGTAACTAAATTATTTAATATATAGATTGAGTATTCAGGACCTTTCTCTTAAAATCCTAAACACAAGAATTAAAGTGCATTCTTAGAATATCTATCTATCACTCATCTATCATTTTCAGGGGAAAAATATCTTATAATCTGAAAGAGGTGGTTTTCAACAATTAGAAGGCATTATTACTTTGTATTGTGGTTAGTAATTTTCTGGATTCTTTAGTCCAAAAGGTAACATACACTAGTAATGTAGCTAAATCCAAGAAATGATTACATAATCCCATGGATTTACAGCTAGATAATGTTACTGAGAGAACCAAAGTTCATTGGTACTACGTCCTGAGATTTTCAAGTTTGAGGACACACAACCTGGTAATAAGGATTTCTGATGCTTCTTAGACCAGAATACTGGTCTAGATGGATGTTTGATTGGACACGGTCAAGTACTATGGGTGTTTTCATGAAGGAGCTCTCAGCTTTCACTGTTATGAAAAAAACACAGCACTTAATTTAATTTTGTGACAGGAAATTATAATGGATAAACATTCCAGACTTCTGGAAGCATTGCAATAATTATTTTATTAGCAAATAAACATGTATAACTTAATGCCTTAAATATAACATTGTTAAATCATAACTATTTACATAAGATGAAATAGTTGCATTTTTAACCTTTTACTAGACACTGCATGGATAAATTTCTTGGTGATCACTGAAATACTACATATAACACTGAGATTCACTACAATGCTTCTTTAAAAGCTGGAGAGTCACATGGCCTTTCTCTTGGTAGTTGTGAAGTTAGCACAGACTAAGGCAAGGAGACACAGCACATGACCATGGCTTGTTGATTTCAAGCAACATTAAGTTCTCAGCAAATCCAAGAGTCTACCCTCACCATTTCCCACAGAATCATTTTTAACTCTTCACATGGAAAAACTATCATCTTAGCTCAAATGTACTTTAAGTACTTCCTATATTTTAATATTCTCCCTTACATTTCCTCATGGTAAGCTGCTGGCAGGCCTGTGGCCAGGAGGAGATGAAGCAGTAACAGGAAAAGAACTAATATTTCCTAGAAGTCACTGCACAGGCCAATTTCAATAAACATTTTATTTTCATTCAGTCCTTAATTAACAGAACAAGTATAAAACAAAATTGCCTGATTTGAGTTTGATTTCCTTTGAATGTTCTTGGTCTCTTCTTGGTGAAAATTCTCTACCACTTAATGACTCAAAAAGGAAAAAGAAAACAGAAACCACACTTCACCAAAGAAAATCACCAAAGAAGTCATTTGGGTATTATGGGGACTATTTTAACATAGAGGCCCTCGAACATATTTGCCAAGAATGCAATTATAGAAAGAAATAAATTATTCCCCACTTCCCATCAGAAATAAAAAAAACGGAAAAGAGAACAGTGAAAAACAAACGTAATCCTCATAGAAGCCTGCTATTAACTTTGTTCATCCAGGAACTCTTAGAGTGAATTCACATGAGGCACAAATCTTCACAAATAAACACACAATAAATACAGAAAAAACTCAGCATAAAAATATTTCAACTTATATTCTAAGATTATCTATCTACTAACAGACAGTGTTAGGGTAGGGGAAAGTATGAGAAAAAAAAATTTTAGTCTTCTCATATACAGTTAACATTTGTTTTAGGAACAAAGACCAAGAATGCTATATTCTGGACATGGTTAATAACACAGGGGTAAATAAATGAAGTTGATTTTCTATGAAGCACTTTTCTATGAAAAGTATATCCTTTTCAATATGACAACATATTCAATCAGATTTTATGAGCCTACTCTCCCAAATGTCTGACCTTTAATGTATACACACACTGTTATTCCTAAAACGACTATTTTTACTTTACTTACACTGCATGTGTTTGTTAATTCTTTTTTCCAATCTATCAGTCACATCTGTAGCCCAAGTATTTCTTTCCAAAAGAAGAATTAAGGCCAAGCAAGACAAAGAATTTGCTGATACACATGTGTCACTCCAAGAATTTTCCTGACAAATTCTCCACATCCAATTTAATTACTTCCCTACTGTAAAAACAATTTCCATCTACATTTATTCTAATCTTTCTAAATCCAAAACCAACACACTATAAAGCTAGCTAAATAAATGAATTATATTAGCTCTACATTCCAAGTGAGGCAGCATTTTATAAGTCAGTGGGTCTCCACCTCGCATACATTTTATGCTGATACAGTATTTCATTTGGAGCTCAGTTCTTTACTTTAGATTTTGTTTAGAATAGAATTATCTAGCCCCAGGCTTTAAAAAAATATCATGAATCAGTCAATCTCTTCCTTGACTCCCAACCCCCACTCTTTGTGACACATACGCATGCATGGGAGGGGACAGGGAGCAAGAGAGAAAGCAAATATGTGAATGCTTGTGGTTCTTAATGAGTAAAAAGAATGTATATAGATGTGTAAGTAATGCTACTTAGAGTTTATAATAAAGACATTTTGATGGTTTTATTTTTATGTTATAAAAACTCAACCTCAGTACACACATACAATAAATACTATTTTTGGCATTCTTTTATTCAATGACTACTCAGTTATTATATTCTTTTTGTATAAAATGTTCTTTAGCATATGTTGCTCTCTTCTTGGTGTTCCATCATTGCCTCAACTATGTGCCAGTTTTGGCACTCCAATACTTAAATACCTGTGAATAGACAGAGAATCCAAGAATAGCCACATCTTCAAATTACTGACACTTGTAGGGTAAGGAGACTGTCTCTTGCACTAGAAGTTAGAATAGACCAGCCACTAGCAAAATGTCTGAGCAAATGTGAACACGATTCTAGGTCAACCAGCTCAGATTTCAGTAAGTAAGGATTGTTTTGTTAGTTGTTTTTGATATCACAAAGCTTTAGAATCCTTAGAAATTGATTTACCTAATTTCACACATTTATATTACAGATTAGAAAACTTTTAGAAGTAGCTAATCCATGGCAACCAATTACTGGTTTCCAGGAAGTCAAGGTAGTTTTCTTGTATATTATATTATATACAATATACTAGAATAACATATAATATATATTATAAAATGATAAAATATATTTTAAATAGTCTTTGAAAAATAACCATTATTTACTTTAAAAATAAAATTGTATTTTTAAGGCTATATAGGTTGGGATTGGCCACATAAATGAAAATCATCTAGTTCTAGGTTTAAATACACTGAGCTCTAAACTCTGTTTCTTCTCTAACTTACGATATTAATTGTGAACACAATCAGATGGCTTCCTGCTTGTTTAAAATGTATATATTTGCATAGCACTGTCTGTCCAAAAGTACTGAATAGTCTTAAGGGTAAACATTTTTGATATGAAATATTAATAATAAGGATGATGATATTGCTCTGTTTTTCCTACTACTCCTCAAGACCAGCTTTTGCAAAAATTATCTAATTACTAATAAGAGGTCACTCATAAAGATCAGCAAAATGATTAGGAAGGAAATGTCCAAAAGAAATACAGGTTGGACATTCCTTCTCTCCATGCATCCTGGAATTACTCTGCTTTACAGGAAAAAATTTAATTGTTTGTCCATTTCCTAGTGCTCCAATAAGCTAAAACTACTTGGTCTATTTTGATACCTAGTTATAAAGAACAAAGATCAAATGCCAAAAATCCTATATCATATTATATACTTCTGATGACCCAAAAGAAAAACCACATACAATCTTTTAATATAATATGTATAGCAACTAACTGTAGGAACATCATACTGCATAAAACAAAGGAACAGTACTCAAACTATAACTGGACTGCACATAATGTTATTTGCTCTCCAAAGAGAATATGTTGGTCATTAACATTTTACCTAGATCTATATTGTTTTATTATACCAAGAAAATAACTACATCTATCATATGCTGGAGCAAGTAGGTCAAAATAAGCTAAGACCCTTCTCATCATTAAATATCAATTTCCTGATGCAATAGGTCAACTTTTATCATCTATATCATATTCAAGATATATGTTTATTATTGTAATGGTATTTATAATACTTTTAATTATACACTTACAATTAAGGCCTAGATTTTGAAATGAAAATATGCAGGCCTGAAGAGAAAATATCTATCTGTTGGGCATCTGGTCCAACCAAAAACAACTAAATTGTGCTAAATTCTTGACTGAAGTGGCCTGAATACTTTAATTCATCATTTCTACAGGTTTCAAATAACCAAAAAGAGAATGTCCTGCTAATATTGATTTTTCCAATTGAATAGCATTCTCAAAATCTAGCAGTGTTTGACTGAAAAGAAAAAGAAATATTGTAGGGTTTTTTTGGGAAAACACAGATGTGAAAGATATTCAGTTTTTGGTAAAATTTCAGATGTGAATACATTATAAGGAGAGATTAGGCGAAAAAATGAAGATGAACTTAATGAATGCAAAGGGAAGATGTTTTCAAGTATTTCTAGAGATGTTTCTACTACTTGTTCTTTAAAGCTGACTTCAATCAGTGTCCTTTTTATTAACACTATGATTAGTGGTACTTTAACCAGTATAATTTCCATTCAGAAAAGGTCTTAAAGAAACTCAATGTTTCAAATCTCATTTGTATCTGGAGTATATTATAACATCTTACTAGTTCAAAACTTCATTTTTTCTTAGTGGAGTCTTGGCCTCTATTTTACTGTACCTGGAATTCTGAGGTTCTGAAACATCTGATTCTGTACACGTTTTCTTTACCTGTAAGAAAAGAGTACTTTGTTATTTTCATATGAAAATAAAACTTCTTCACTCAGGTTCACACAGGTGTTAAACTTAAAGTGGATACAGCTCTGCTCGCCAAGTACTCCATACAATACTCCCCACGCTGTACAGTGGCAGTGTGCAGTTCTAAATAGTATATTTCATTATTATCCCCCGAACAGCTGCCAAAGGCACTTCCCTAGACTCCATTCGTGTGTAAAATGTTCAGCTAAAATATCTTGGGACTAGCTTAACTAGAACAAAGAAACCAAAGAACCAGGTTTCCCACTTAGGAATTAGAAAGCCATACTGTTCTCAGTCCACTAAGAAACATTTTTCCAATTGATACTGCTTCCGTCTCCCACTAAAGGGCACAATGGTAAACACCCGGTCCTGCAGGCAAAGCACAGTGTTAGCTAAAACATTCACATATTAATTTTCATTTTCTCAATCCAGTGGCTATATGTTTTATATATTTTTCAACATATCTGTTAAGTTTCAGCATTGATCACCGACTTCTCACATGTATTTGCAGTATATTTTTCAGACTATATTTCGACTGGTGGTTTTTAACCCACAGAAGTAAAGAATCAGAATAACTTTTACTTCTAGGATAGGCTATCCATTTCTGCACAATAGTATGTGACAATATCCTCTAAAATAATAAAGCATAAATCCAAAGCCTTTCACAATTTAATTTCAAGTAACAGATACTTATGTCTGATTACTATGTTTTTAACAGTTTATGCAAAGTAGATTCAACTTAAAAAAATACCTTAGTTAATATGAAGCATGAACAAATGTATATTTACAAGGCCACTGTCAATATAATCTGGGTGTTTGTTTATATTGCCATAGTTTCTCTATGTAATCTGTACAATTCTAGCATTTAAAATTCCAGTATGTAGCTTGAGAGTGAGAAAAATGTCAGCCTAATATATAGGGTGGGCACACATCATGGGTGTGAACTGTGACATCACTTAAGAGTAAGTACTTAAGTTTAAAGACAAAGCACTGTCTTTCCAACTTACAAAGTAATTTTTCCTCCTCTGACTCAGAAGAATGCTTGAAAAGGCCACATACAAAAATTCATCTACTTTCAAAAATCTGTATCTTTTGTGTCTTTTGCTTTCAACTGTAAGCTGACACATTTTTATAATCTGGGAAATCAATTACTTGCTTGACTAACTATGCTCTTTGCATCCTGTATATACATTTATACCATAACTAATTAGCAGAGAGATCATCATTCCTGTCCTATTATGTGACATATTCTATGTTCTTAACATGGAACTCTGCATCAACTGATGGAGGGATGAAGAAATGTTTTCAATAGTAATTGGTTAAAAAAAAAAAAAGGAAAGAAGAGGAAAAAATGAATGCTTTTCTTTGCAAATGTAAACACAAAATTCACTAAAAAACTGATGGAAGTCTTATGTCCATTAAAAACATGTCCAAGAAAAACAAGAACTAAGAGGGAAGGATACCAGAATTAAGACCCTTCTTTCCCACTGCTTCTTTCCTATGATTCATCCCAGAAACTATATGAATTGCCCAATGAATACATAGAAATCACCTCACAGTGATTTCCTTAAAACTATGATACTTGACTTTCAGACTGACAGAAAAAGCTTTATACCACACAGGCAAAAATACAGTCCTAAGTGAGAGGCAGACCTGGACAAGTTTCCTATGGCTTAAAATACAAAATAGCTTTTTATCTTTAATACCTGTGGCTTTACAAAGCATAATTCTCCAAATAACTAACCAGAAAGTTCTGATTATTTAATTTATTCTCAAAGTAGTAATTGTAATGGCAGAGAACACAGCTATTGACTATTTGCTATATAGAACCCACAGAGTTCCAGCTTCATGGCTAATGTTTAGTAAGTATGGGATGAAAGACTGAAGTAGATAGAGATAGAGATACTCTTTGGATATTGTCAGAGCTGTGTACTTTTTGGATCCTTTTTAGAGGTTTCATTCATTTCTTCATGGTCAAATGAGGAAAGTAGGATATTTAGGATTGCATGACTACCATAGGAGAGGTCCATATAGTGCTGTGGGTGTTCATAGGACATGGATCCCATCAAAGGAAGGTGGGGAAAGAAACAAAGAAAGTGACTTCTGAACTGAGTCCCAAAGGATATAGGTCTCAAAGACTAAATATGAAGAAAGTTAGTTATTTCAACAGCAAGGGGTTTGCCAAAGAGACCATATTATAAGGCCTTATAAATGGTAAGGAATTTGGGATTTAATCTTTGGGCAATGAAGCCCATTGAAGGGTTTTAAGAAACAGACTTGGGCAGAGATGATGTAGAAGAGAGTATGCAAGGGGGACAAGGTAAAGACTGAAAGACAGATAAGAGCCTAATGCAAGAGGAAAGAGTAAGTTCCATGAAAGCAGAGATGGCGCTGATCTTGTACATCACTACATCACTAGCCTTGAGTGGATGTTCCCTGGTATGCTCTGAATGTTTGTGTCTCCCCAGAATTCATATGTTGAAATACTCACCCCGAAAGATTAGGAAGTGAGGCCTTTGGGAAGTCTTAGATGATGAGGCTGGAGTCTTTATGAATGGGATTAACACTGTTATGAAAGAGACCACATTGAGCTCCCCTAACACTACCACTGAGGACACAGTGAGTTAATTGTTAGCTATGAATCAAGGCTCTCACCAGACGACTATGCTGGCACCTTGATCTTGAACTTCCAAGCCTCCTGAACAGTGAAAAATAAATTTCTGTTGTTTATAAGCTACCCAATAGTGGCATTTTGTTATAGTAGCCCAAATGGATTAAGGCCCTCCCCAAACGCCAATTCACTAAGTGACTCATTCAGTCCACTGGTAAGAGATGATGAAAACCGAATTAAGACAGGAGACATGCAGATAGATTTAAGAGGATGCTTTTGACAGACATTTTCAAGACAGAACTGACAGAATGTTGTTATTGACTGAAGCAAAGTATAAAGCAGAATATGATCTGAACCATTTAAACTGTCCTTGAAAAGCAATTTTTTTGTAATACCGAAGATCAAAAACATGCTAACTTATGATTCCTTAAAATACTTCAAAACCCTATCTTATTTCTGAATTGACATAGAAAAGTTTAATGATTCATTAGGAAACTTACATGTATAGTGTCTTAATCACAGAATTAGGAGCCAAATGAACAGTTTTACCTCAGTTTGAACACACACCCCCATTTAAGAGATCAATAACACTTCATTAAAAGGTGACTGCTGGGACATATATGCTAGTGAAGAAAGAATATTCCTATAAAACATACAGAACTTCCTGTTTTCAATGACCACCAATTTAGTTTTGACTTTTTTTGAATAAAGTTGGAACAAGCAGGCCAAAAATGAGTGAGGCACAATTTCATGTCCATAATTTAAATCCAAATCCTATTTTCCATAAGACATACCAAGAGGTGGTCAAAAAATATGCCAAGAGGGAAAAGATGAATAGTGATAAATGCATGTAATTGGCTGCACTAATGTAAATTTTAATACCACTTAATGTTATAAAATTATGTGCAAAATCAAAGCAAGATGAAAAAGAATGAGAAGTTTAACTATTTTAAGAAAATAACCATGAGCATGTGATGAACATATACAAATATCAAAACACTGAATTTTTTGAATGATTGAATGAATAATAGCTAAAATATTTGAGCTTTTATTATTTGCTAAGCCCAATGATTAGGAAGACTATTTTTTCCCAATTCACAGATGATAATACTGAGAACCAGAAAATTAATCTGCAAGCAAGTTGCATAATAAACTTCAAATCCAGATCTATGACAGCAGTTTAACCAGTAGGTTGAGTCTAAAATTTATAAGTGTATGACCTAAAATGTTTAAAATGAAGCTCAAGACATCTTAATATTTAAAAGTTCAATTGTTATTACATCATAGTAATGATAATTGCTGCCATTTTCAAGCAATTATTCTTGCTTGAACACTCACTGTGCTGAGTATGTAAATTTGTAATTTCATTTCATCTATGAAGACAGGTATGATGGATGAAATCCTCTTTTACAAATGAGTAAACAAAGGCTCAAAGACATTAAACAACTTTTGCAATGTCCCTCAGCCAGGTCAGCCATCACTAGCAGCGATGGAATTAGAACTGAATGCTATCCATCAAGCTTTTCTTTTTCTCCTAGTTGCTTTTATTAGATGGTTTTAAAACTAAGAATTGAAACTAACATTCCATGAAAAAAATTTTCAAGAACCTACTGGTTACTTCTTGTAACATCACCACGAAACCAATACATCAGCCAACAAACAAACCTTATAAATTAGACCACTAAAGTAACCAATGTTACCAACACCTCAACAGCTGCAAAAAGATCTAAGGTGATATACAACTTTTCGTCTTGGTTGTTTTTTTATGTCTAAGATATCAGGATCTGCTCGTTCAACAAGGCTTTACAGAGTGCTTTGGGGTATGCGTGGCACCATTCCTAGGCACGGAATTGAACTAGACCTGAGCGGTCCAACAGAGTAGCCACGAGTGACACATGGCTATTTTGGCTATTTGAGAACTTGAAATGTGGCAAGTCTAAACTGAGAGGAGTTGTAAGTGTGAAGAGCACATGGGGCTTCAAAGACTTCATGTGAAAAAAATGTAAAGTATCTCAATATTTTTATATTGAGAAATGAAATATTTTAGATTAGTGAGTTTAAAAGAACTTCCTAGGTTTCACTTTATTGCAGCTACTAGAAATTAAATAGAATTTAAATTTAAAATACATATGTGGCTTGCACCATATTTCTGTTGAACAGCACTGACCTAGACCATCATGGATCATGCATTCTAGTGAAGATGTACAATAAATAAGTAAGCAGGCAAACAGAATATAATATCAGCAGTGGTAAGCATCAACAGAAAATAAAGCAGAATAAAGGGGTAGAGAAAAACTGCTCAACAATACTGCCTTAGACAATTGCAAAAATTCTTTGTTTGTATTTCACATACCACCCATTCTTCAAGTTCTTAGGTTGTATGTACATAAGTTACACCAATTGTACTTCTTAAAGGAATTAAAAAGAGTGTGGGATCTGGTATTGAGAATAACGAGTACTTTCAATGTACGGGAAATATGTGTAGAAAATAAAATCTCTAGAATGTGTTAAATTATAACTATTATATTCAAGTTTAAAAATCACTGTAAAATCTTCATATTTTCTAACCACTAGGCGCTTTAAGAAATTTACCATTTTTTTTGAGGAAAAACAGAATTAAGTCATTAAAAAATTACAAAGAACAAGTTTCTTTTATCCTGTTTGCCATCTTTTAAAAAAGCTGGAACCAATTATCCCAATTATTTTCTACTTAATCTTGCTGTTTATAAATGCTGAAACATTAAAGATATTTTAAAAATGTAAAGGATGGAATAATGGAAGAAGACATTCAAAAAATAACCTCCTTTGTAACTTCAGTTTGGTTTGAAATGAACTTTTATAATTAAATCTTAGAACATATTATATAGTAATGATAAAAAATCAATTCCACAACTATAAACCTAAGATGAAAACTTCAGAAATAAAAGTTTACTGAAATAATGAATTTTTTATATATATTTTTATGGATGCTATGTAAGAAAAACTTTATTTCTTCATTGAACTGTACAGGAAATACAATATAAATTAGAGTTAAATGTTTACTGTTTAAGGGAAATATGCTGAAAAAGATATAAATATTAAACTTTCTCCCCAAATTTATATGTTATTTAATGAAAACTCTTTGTAAAACCAGACAGTAATACAGAAGTACTGTCAACAACAATAATTTAGATCATCAACTTTGATTGTATTTCAAATGTAAATACTCTAAAATGTGAATCTGATGTATTAAAGAACACACAAATTCTGCAATGTATTGATGCCTAGAGTCTATTAATGTGCACTTTATAAAATGCATTTTATGACTGGGTGGGATAAAATTATTGTATATAATTGCCTGATAAAGCAGAATAGGTACATAACTTTAGTTACCTTTAGGTTCTGATTTAGTGACAACCAGAAACTTATTGAAATATTAATTGTTATGTGACATTTTTCATATTTTCTAATACTTAGAAATTGGTCATATTTGAATTTTAAATTACATAATGGAATTTTACATTGTTTCTTGTAACAAACAAATTTTAATAGTTTCTTGTAACTATTACAGCTTTATTCTAGGAATGTAAGTTATGCTCTCATTTAAAACATCTCAATTAGATGACCCTTTTTAACATATTACATTTTTTTCAATTAGTTGAACCCAGTGATACTCAGACTCTGATAGGCTTCCTCATCATCCTGTTCTTTAGTTAGTAGCATTAAATAAATATGAATTAAAATATGTCCCTTTCTGTTTTACTTCAGAATGTATATAGTACCATGACTAAGAAAATACAAAAGTAGGTATATGAATTAATTTAAAAATTGAGTCAAAACAGTAATAGTTGAAATATTCAACAAAATACATAATTTTTACTGTAGAGGCTTTTACCAAAAAGTATTGTTTACTTACTTAAATTAGTGAAAGAAAATATATGTTCATTTTCTAAATATAATATTTACAAATTAATCTATTCTAGGGGTTAGCATAGGATGCATACTTCAGTGTGATAATCTATGATTACCTGTGTAGCTAAGTAAATATAATTTATGTTGGGAAGATCAGTATATAACTGCTATGCTACTAGTACCATACAGAAACAACTCAGAGATGATATACATCTAAACTGGCTTCAACTGAAATGTTTCTACATTTCTCAACAAGACCTATTTTACATTTCTTATATATGGTACAATTCATTTACTGAGTTCTGAAAACTCAAAGCATAAAAAAAAATCTTTGGAATACTAAAGTCACACAGTTTTTAGATGTATATCTCCTTTTTGATATGCCCATAGAAATTTGAGAAGCTTTCTTTTAAAAAAAATAAAATGCCATCTTGCCAAGTGGTGGTCAAAAATTTAAAGTTTTGGAGGTAGACCGTAAAAATTTAATTACTAAATAATCTAAAACTACTTTTATAAAGCGTCATCCTTCCTTTGAAACAAAAACTTGCATCTCTAAAATCCATACATTGCTGAAATCCTTTTCATGGCATTTGGAAAGCTTCTGTACCCACTTTGACCTCTTGATTATTGCTTACCCAGTCTTCAATCCTGCAACACCAAGTATCAGTTTCCAAAAGCTCAAGCAACTACTAATTTATCAGAAAAATGAGAAGCCTGCACCTATTTTGGTTCAAAGAAAAACTGCCATACCCTTCTTTAAGTGCTGTACATAAAGGACAGAGATACAATTGGGTACTTCTTTATAAACTGCAACCAGTAAACAAAATAAACATACACACTAAAAACAGTAAGGTGAGAGGAGTAATAAATAAAAACCCACCACCAAAAAAACTGAAGTAGAAAGTATTTGACCCCTCTGGTACTGGACTGTCATGGGCAAGATCTTACTTGATTTCTGGCCTTTAATGAAGGGGCCTTCCAGGACTCAGGTTTGGGAAGGGAGGTTATAGGAAATCACACACTGGGGAGGAATTATGTTTTAAATGTAAAAAAAAAAATTCTATAGGCTATAACTCTTCATCAACTACAACTGTCACAATAGTGTTCAAATTATTTGAGAGTTCATTGCAAGGCTGGATATACTTAAAAACCAACTTGGTAACAATGACTCAGGGAAACAAAGCATAATTATTTATGTATAGTATATCTGTATTAAATCAAATGTCAAACCACATAAGCTTTTAAAATTCTGAGGCACATTTTCTCCTTAATTATGCCATAGTTCTTTGTCACCTGCCATAAACTCCACATATACTGTATGAAATACTTAGGAAAATTTCAAATTCCTTCTAATGGTATGCTCTTTCATTACCCAAAGGGGACTATATCAAAGTTAACACAATACTTAAAATGTCAAAAAGGAATCATAAGATGCCTTAACATATCATGTTACAACTCATATTAAAGTTTTTTCCATCACAAGTTCAGAAATGAGACTGGATTGTTTAGCCATAATACTTTGCATAAATATGATAGATAGGTGTTAAAATGATTTTTTTCTCACAAATGTACACTATAAATACCTTTGAGATATTTACCCATATATCCTGGTCTCCTTTATACTTTTTGTTTATATAATTCTTTGCAGTCCTGGGTGTCACAAGACAGTATTAAAAAATAATAAGGCAAAACAGAACATTCAATTCTAAATCAAGAATTAGTACTTAATGAGCATAATGTTAATCTGGCAGAACCCACTGCAATTCGGTTCAAATTGCCGATTGCTGTACATATTTCATGGTACCAGGAAATAATAATTCTACTAGTATTAAATATAAAAATTTTTTGCTTTATATTTCCCTTCATTCAAGTGAAGATTTATGAATTCACACAAATACTTTAAAAATAACCTTAAGAATGGACCCTATTCTCCTCTAAGTAGAGAAATCTTGCTATGCTTTTTGCAATGTCTTCTACATCTTTCTTACTTTTTTTTTCTTTCCTTTTTTAGATACTGGAATGTTTTGGCCACAAGGTTGAGAAAAACTTCCCCATTTATCACGACCTGCCAAACACCACAGGCCCCCAGACAGCGCAGCCCTTTGCCACTTAACAAACTCAGCTCATCTTAGGCAGAAAACTTCAAAAGAAGTTGGCCACAGGCATAGATTAACTATCATTTGTTTTCAAACATAAATATCAATCATTTTTTCACATACTCTAGTGCACCTAACATCATTTGTCTATTAGGTATAATTGATAACTAACCTTTTCAGTTTGAACAGTACTTAATATAGAGTCTAGTTTATTAATATACAATTGTTCAATTTATATGTAATAATTTTAGTAAAAGTTTCTGTTAAAAGCTCTCCTGGTTTTGAAGACACATATATATAAACTTTAAAAGACAGTTTCAATGAGTATATAAGCTCTCCTAGTGTGCTCAAAGATATCATAAGAACCCTTAGGAAAATTGAGAAATCTTTGACTTAAAAAAAAATTGTTGATAGAATGTAAAAAATAAAGTTTAAAGACAGTTTCAGATTGAACAGCACATATCTGTAGATTAATTTATGCATGATATAAACACATCACAACATGTTGATAAGAGAAGGGTATAAAAACAGTTATATTTTCAAATTTTGCAAATTGTAAATTCTTGATCTCTCTTAAAATAGCAACTTCTATAAAGTGAAAATCTTGGGGTGTTGGCATCAAATTCTTTACTTTTAAAATTAATCTATATACAGTAAGGAAAAATGTATATGTAGCATCTGCACTTTAATAATAATGCTAATATTTTCTACAATATTTTAGCAACATTTTAGTTTTAAAAGCAGTTCAAACATATTTTATATTATGTCCACTTTGCATAACCATTGTTATAAAAAGCTTATAAATCCCCTTTCCTCAGGTTTTAATCCTAAAATGATATTCTTCACTAGTTAAAACAGAGACTGTGGTGAAATATACAAATTAAAAAACACAAATTATGTAATTTCTGTTTGGGTAGATTTTCCATCAAACTAATTTAACATGTTGAATTACCTGAAAGCTAAGGGCATAAGACAAAACAGTGCCATGTAAAATATACTTCATACACACAAGTGTATGGTAAGAAGAATAGTCCCATTAACTGTGTACTTCAAATAAAAATTAAGCAATTTATTACAAGTCCTTTCAAATGCAGAAGTAGATTCCTTAGATGGAAGTGAAATTTAGTTAGGTAATTTCACAGTTTTTGTGGCCCTAAATGTTTGTCTATCATAAAGAATGAAGTGCCCTGTGTAGTCTCCATGTGAAATGGATCCACATAGTGGTTAAACTCAAGGGTTAAAAAGGAAAGGAATCATAGATCAGGTCTATCCGTAGTGAAGGTCTCATTCTAGGTAAACCTAATAAATAATTGAGATATACTTACGATTTTTTCCTCTTTGACCTCAATTAAAATGGCTTTCTGAGAGCAGGTTCTAAGGACAATTTATCCTGGTTTCCTCAATACACACTTATGAAGTCATCTGGCTTTTGTATTTCTTCAACAGCTGCATTACCTTCAAAACTGGCTCACACCAATTCCCCAAAGCAGAATGTGAGTCTGCCCCCAGACACAACCACCTTCCTTCTGTGAGTGGCTAGAAACTCAGAAAGTCAGAACATACAATTTGGAAAATTCTAACAGGAATTCATAAAGAACTTGGAGGATGAAAGAGTAAAATCAAAATAGAGATTTTTAAAACATTGGCCTTTCTCCCTCCTTCCCTCCCTTCCTCTCTCTCTCTCTCTTCTTCCCTCCTTGCTCCCCTCCCTCTCTCCTTTCCTCTCTCTCCTTAAGAAGTTATAACACACAACATTATAGGGTTATTGGTATTTGCTTTTGTTGAAGTTTTTGATAAGTAACATTTTAGTAGCTCAGCAAACTTTTGGGAACTTTTTTTGTGATAAAACAAACAGGCAAAAAAGCAAAAGAGGGCCTGCCCAACATCATTATTCAATTACACAGGATTTCAGAAAATAGTAACTGCAACTAAGAAAGGGAGCAGGAAACTGGATAGTGCTGACTGATGCTCAGTAGACCCTGGAAACCAAACTGGAAAACTTATTGGCTGTGATAATTCATCCTCCCTTTCTTCAAACAGGTTCCCTAAGCAATCTACTTCTGGCAGTAAATCAGTTTTCACAGACACTTAGAATTACAGGATATTTTCTCCTCCTGAGATGTGTTTGTCTCACAAGAATAATAAAGTAGTAACACCAGAGCAAAGCTTTCCTCAGTTGTCCTGAATGAAAAGAAATCTTTAAGATACTATAATTTTGGTGACAATTCACCCACATCTTAATCCCTTCATGCACCAAAAAGCAATGCATACTCTCTTTTCATGAGATTTAATGACATGAAAATAGATTCAAACAGTTTAAACTAAAGCATACCAAAGACTTCCACATCAAGGTTTCAAATCAGAGCACATGTTCAATTTACACATCCAAATTAAGGTAACACTAGTTAGAAACTTAAGACTTTTTTAAGAAGTTAAAATTAAACTTTATGTTACTATTACAGTTTTTTAAAAAATACAATAAAGTTTCATAAATAGACATAACTGTTTGTTCTTTAAAAAAATATAAGACATATATCATTGAAATCTTAATGAAATATCCAAATTCAGCATAAAATTTTAAAACAAAAATTATCCAGGAAATAAAAGCGCTTCACTTAAATAGCTGGCATTAATTTTTTAAATCCTGAAGCATGTGCCTATAAGGGAAAACTCCTCAAAGTCAACTATTGAACTGTTCTAATCAAATGCAATCTATTATTATCAACTATTGCATCACCCGCATTTCTCTCAGTATTAGCATAATGTAATTATAGTAGTTTAATTTTATGAAGTACAGAGATTTATTTTAAAATTTCAGCAAGGACAGATTAGGGATTTTCTCTGTATTGACCTACATGCTCAATTTTGGTACATATTTCTTCTTTCACCTTTGTGCTAAAACTGAGGAAAATCCAAACTACCTATTTTAACTAATAGTTTTCTCTGTGATAGAGCTGCCTATGACTTAACACAATCTATAATAATTATTATAATGCTTCAATCAAAAGCTAAATACTACTTACCTTATTTAAATTCCAAAAACCTGAAACTAATTTCAGTTTTATTTGGAAGCAAATTTTCTGTGTGCCTGTGTGTGCAAGAAGTTCAATAAGCCAATAAATTCCACTCTCCAGTGTGAGTAGAATACAAGCCGGTTTGAGGATTACAGGACACTCTGAGAGATTTATAGTCTCTAACCAGCATCCAGGTAGCCTTAGAAACACCTTTGTCTGGCATGAACCTTCACTCCAGAAGCAGTGCAGTTATTTAGGTTAACTAGGAGGGACCTGGGGAGCAAACACTCTTGGCTCTGACCAATGGCTTTCCACGCTCTTCTGTTTATAGTAAGATGACTTGTCCTCAGAGGTCACCCCCATCAACAGCTCCTGTCTTTCAGTGGGATCTAATGCATAGCATTTACCCTGACTCCTAGCCTGTCAACCTGCTGACATGGTGACACATTCATGACCCACTGATGTAGTTTTTCAAAGAGTTAAATCCCTGCATTAAATTTTCTAAAAGCAAATTGTACTTTAATTTTTTTTAAAGCAAAACATTTCTGTAGAAGAAACACCTCATGACAAGTTAAGGATTGATACTCATTTAAATAAGGATTAAATTAGGAAACATTTTATGTTTCTTTGTTCATTTGTTTTTGGTTTTTTTGGGATGAGAGAGAGGGCCTGTGAGATTTCACTTTCATTTTACACCTCTGCCATTTAAGTCCAAATTTTTCTGTTTCCCCTAAAGCACACATCTATATGCCAACAAAAGAAAATAATTACAAGCATTTTTATTTAATCCATTTTTTTCTGTATTTTCATTTGACGCAGATGAAGAGATGGACACAATTAGAAATGCTCACACAAAGGTTATCATTTTATGTAAAATGTTTTCTAACATAAAGTCTTTTATATTTATAAAATAAGAGATACATTAAGTTTTAATGAAATGGAAAAGAAACAAAAAATGTTCAGTTTGAGAGACAAGGATATTGCCAATAAGTCTATCCTGTGGCACTGAAGTTCTCTTTTTTCTAAGGGTTTATAAAAAAGAATGGTTTTCTTTAAAGAAAGCATTATGCAACTTTCCCCATTCATTCCTTAAAAAATGTGTCTCCCAGATCTAAAAAGAAAGACTAAATAAGATCATTTCATAAATTCCTCAGGCAATATTTCAATTTAGCATTTACAGGCATTATGGGAATCACTGCCTCCAATTTGTCTACATAATTCTAGGATGATTTCATTAGTTTTTTTCTTGATTTTTAGAGTGTGGCTGTAAATGAGACAGTGAGGCAAAGGGCTCAAAAAAAAGGTGACAGCCAAGGAGTAAACAACTCATTCTGAGCACTTTGTAGCAAAAGTGTTTCTTGAAGTCATTTTCATTTTCAAGGGAGGAATTGAGTGAACAGCCAGCCCCCATTTCAGGTTTGGGCAGCACTGCAGAAACCCCAGTGCCCTTAGGAACTGAAGACGGCGCTGTCTCCCCACGGTACTGGCTGCCTTTGCTGCTGCAGAGAAACTGGATAGTCAGGAACATTCCACCTGCACATTTTCAAGGCCAGGTTCTGACGCCAGTGCAATACTCAGCTGACAACAAGCTGACTGGCTCCACTAGAGTTAATACAACGTGTCAATGAATTACTTTAGAGACCCCACTTTGACAGATTCAGTTCTTTTTCCCTAGTACAGTTAGGTTCAACTAAAAGTAATGTCTTCTTTGAAGCCAAACCTTCCCAAATAGTTAGAGCTTCTTGAGTATTGTGGTATAAATCAGAGTTTTTAAGTTCAACAAAATTGCTTCTGAAATGGCTACTTTCTTAAGGGGTTGTAAGTCATCCAATAGTTCTGAATGTTTGAGAGTTTGAGAAACATTCAGTAAGCAAAATCCATGTCTGTTCCTGTTGCAATAGAGACCCAACAAACCATACTCTAAAACCCTGAGTAGGACAAAGGAAGTTCTTCATGAATTAAAAACGACTGGCTGACTGGTGTTTTTCTTTCCCAGTGTACTGCCACCAATGAATTACATGACCTGGAACAAACAGATCAACCATTCTTTCTATGCATCTGTTTCCCGACCTGTGAAATAAAGGTTTCCATTTCAGAGTGTTGGTAGTATGATATTTTTTTTCAGTGTGAACCACATATCTGTAAAAACCCCAAAATACCTACCAAATATATCTCATTTAACAATAATTGTTGCCATTATCCATGCTTAAAATCAAACACTTACATGTCAATCCATGCTGCTAATTATTATACCATAAGTAGGTACAAATGAATTAATAAAATAGCCCAACAAGTACAAATGAGTTAATAAAATCGCCCAGTCAAAGGAGCTTTTAAAAATTAGTAGAGTTTTATTATGGGTAAATGCTTGATATCCCTTATACTTTAAAATGCTGAAAATGGCACTTTGACCTCCAAAAACTATATCTAGTTCTAGTCTATCTTTCAGTGACTTAAGCACAATTAATGAGGGCCTGTCCTACAGTCTGATAAAAGTGAAGCTATTATGAACTGCTGACAGCCAATACATTACAGTTGTGACTTGCATGGTGTGGGTGCTATACTGGTATTTGTTAAATGCGTGAATATCCTTCAAAGTAATATGCAAAATGAGGTTAAGTTCAGCCAATCACTACAACTCTTATATTTGGTAGCCATCACATAAAAACTTTTTTAAAGCCAAGAAAATAAGGTACTGCAGCTCCATAGGATGTGTCTCTCATATCCACCTGACTATAAACTCTCAGCCCAAGGTAGGTACTTCTGTGCTTCCTAGTCTGCATTTCTCCCCCCCTCAGTGGCACTGTTTTCTGCACATTGTCTAGTAATCTCTCAAGTACCCTCCTTCTTCAAACTTATAAAATACCTCTAGGCTCTGTTATAGCATTTCCTACCACTCTTCATTATTGGATAATTGGCTATAAGAAAACTCTGTGGAAAATCCCAAGGAAAGATATTAGAAATTAAGAGAGGAACAGAGCCAGGGAAGATAAAAAGGAAACCGAAAGTACAATTATATAATTCTAACAACTGAAATACCATAGAGAAGGAAGAGAAAAATAACTTAAAATTTCTATGTGTACAATTAACTCTCAAATTGCTGGTTTAATGAGACCATATGGAATCAAAACTAAACAGCCTCCCCAAACTGTAACAGCCTCCCTAGCTAGGGTTCTGATGTGATATCTATGTTAGAATATAAAATTCAAAACCTAAGAGCCCATTTTTAAATGTAGCAAATTATGTCCTTGTCATTGTACAACAAATACCACCACATGGTAACCAATGCAGTAATTATATTTGCCATTTGTTTAATCTTCTTCCTTCTTTTTCTGTTAAGGCTGACAAACTCAAGTACATTCTGGAGCCAGGAGGGTAATTTGAAGAGGTGAAATGGGTCAAGTGGAGGTGGGGCTATTGGCAAAGTGTATGATCTGCCCCGAACCATTCAAATTCTGTACTTCCTCCCTGGATAGCTCAACTATTCTCATGTCTTAAATATCATCTTTGTGCTGTGTATTTCCAATTTTTATCACTTTCTGAAATCCATCATCTAAGTTCCAAACTCTCACATTCTCCTAATTTATATTTCTTTATAAATATCTCACGGCTATATCAAACTTTAACACGTCCAGTCCTAGACTCTGTTACTTCCTTATCAATCCTATCTTTATGGTCCAGTATTCTCTATATAAATAAAGCCAGAGAGCAGAGTCACTGGGTCCTTCCTTTGCTCAAACTCTACATCTAAATTCATCTAAGTAGCAGGAGTAGGCTAACCTGAAGAGCCGACCTCAGCCATGCTGCTCAGAGTACTAGACCAGATCTGCTGGATAAAGCTCATAAACCATCAGCCAACCTTTACTGAGCCTAGTGGCTTTACCCTTAAGTTTCTGGATTGACCTTTCCACCTGGTCTATGACACCAGTGTGCCCCACAGGAACTCTAGGGCAATTCTGTCACCTGCAACAACCTGAATCAATGAGCTGAATGCACTGAACGCACTCCAGGGCCAAGGGGACATCATTGATCACTACAGCAAAAACCAAGAACAAATTTCATACCACCTTTTCTAATTGCAGATTGAGATAACATAACATGGGGTACACATAAACAAGAGGCCAGCTACCCCTTCATGAAACTCTCCTGAGTGACCAAGAGTAGCTCCATTTTGGATAGAGTTCCACATTTAACAAGTATATAATCTATAATCCTTAAACATTTGAATGTCTCTTTTCACATCCTTAGCATAGCAGTCTTTTAAACAAGTGCAGTTCTGAGATTCACCCAGAACTTCCAGGGAGAAAATGTTTTTTACAATTGCTGAGGGCCCACAAGTGGGATCAATATCAGTTGGGAGGCACAGGTACATAGGCATTGCCTCCAGCACAGCCTCTAAGTCAGTTGTTCAGCTTTAAGATTCTGAGTTCAGCTCCAATAACTGAGGCTAGTCTTGCACCAGTGGCATTTATTTGCCCCATGGAATGAATAAAGAAAGCTACAGGAATGATGGGGAAGACATCTAAAGGTGTTCACAGCATTTTTGTATGAGAGGTGAAGGAACTGGGCCCCCTTCTGCTGTTGCTGGTAGACTCCTTGGTATGATTAAGGGAAATGGTGTTTATATCATGTCAAAGCTGTCTGGCAGAGAGGTAGCAGAGCCACAGTCAGTTAAACTGACAGTGCTCCTAACAGTATGGGTGAGCCACACTAGCAAATTTCCTTTCAAGAGGAAGTTTCTAAGAGTGAAAAGATAAAATATCATTAATGTCCTTCCAAACACTGCACCTCCCAGGCCTACAGTTTTCTATTCATAGATTCAGAGTCATTGCTCTCCTTCCCATTAACAAAAATCTCATGTCATGTTCCAGCTGCTATAGCTCCACTTTTCTCCAATCATCTCCTCCTCTCACACACCTTTCATCAAGAAAGGTTAAGAGCAAGAGAGCCAAGACTATTTTTATAAAACCTGCTTTGGCCCACAAAGTCTACTCTACCGGGACCCAGTAGTTCAGTCAATCAAGGGATTAATATCACTATGCTCTAGGACAACTAAATCCAATGAGAAAATTCAAGTGGCTGAACCAGAATAAGTTTGAATCCTTTGTTCCCCCTTTTGACAGGCTGCCATCCAGAGGGTATACTAAACAGGCTGATCTAGGGTATCTATAAAGAGAAAGAAAGGCTTACCATGTCTAGGAATGATCAGGATGATATTCCAAAGTTTTACAATAGAAAATTTTATATAACCTGTCATCCCTTCATCCTAATCACAACCCAGAAAGTGGCTAAGAGATGATGCCTAACTGGGGCCAGTTGGATTCAGTAACCCAAGTGTCTATGGACCAGAAGGCATTCAGGGAGGCAGAGTTATAAATCTTATGAGTTGATTTAGGGAGGCTGCTCCAATGTTCAACCATACAAAATGCTTGTGCATGACAGCGAGCATGAAAGGGCCACTGAACACCTTGGTAATCAGCCCTGGTTTCTGTGACAGAAAGTGCACCACTGTCAGACTTAAACAGGTAAGTTGAAGGGCCACAGTGTGTGGCTCGAGTTGGCTGACTGGAATGGACCCACAAAACCATAACCTAAAAAACTGTCAAAAGCGGTGAGGCACCACTGACAGTCCCAAGAGGGGGTTCAGCGCAATCAGTCTGTCAGGAATGGCAGGAGTAAACCCCTGTAAAATGTGTGTCTTCTCTCACTGAAACAAACAGTGCAACTGTCATTAGCAGGATTCATCCATGCCAGTTACCTCTACCCCAGAAACACAGAGTGCTTGACTTCATGCCCAGTCTGTGACCATGGGTCTGCTGCACGTCCAGTACAATCATGAATCTAGGCAGCAGTGGAGGCCATCTGGGTGGTTCAAGCTGAAGCAGCAGCCTGATCCCAGTTGGTTCTCATCAGAGAATAGGCCCTTACCATAAGCATCTTCATGAATGACCCTGACAGCTTAACCATTTCCACAGTTTGTGGCCCCCAGGAGGGATGTTTTTAATTTGCCAGTTGGTAGTTATTCAAGTGGCAGACCAAACAACTAGGTCACTGGCAACACTCCCAGAGACAGTAAATATATAACAAGATTCATTAAGGGGAACATTGGCCAGCGCTATGAGAACTGCCTTAAATTCTGCACACAGAGCAGGGACAATATCCATTTTCTGCATAGCTGATGTGGGGCTGAAGAGTCACAGCAGCCCAAACCTAACTGAATTAGGTTTCAATTTAGTCCGTCCATCAGTGAACCAGGCCCAGGCATTTAAGAGAAACCCCCTATGAGTCAAGATAAAGTTTTCCCCAAAGAGAGACTGCCACTTTATCATGTGAAATTAAGCTGCTGCTGGTGTCAGGCCAGCTGCATTCCTGATCATATCATTTCCTTTTGACAAGTGATGCTTGCTGGGCCCTTCCTACCCTGTGACTCACTGAGTATGAACTGACCCACTCCAAAGTGGGAATACCAGGCTGAAGAGTTACAAGGCCTCACTCTGTGGGCCGGGCATTCACTTTGACTCAAAAAGAGTACATCTGGTATCCATGTCAGGATGTGATGAGTCCAGTCCCAAGTTGTACCTTTGCATGGAGGCTGCCTCCTTTTGCCAGAGGCTCCAAACAGCAAATTCATAGAGACCTGAAGCCAAGAGGAAGTCATGAGGATTGTGGGGCCCAAGCATACTAGCACTTCTCTACATGCAGCTCCTCTGGATCAGGAGAAACTCCTCTGGATTTTATAAGCATTCGTAGTATAATCACATAGAATTCAATTGGAAGCTACAGCTCGACATTGAATTGGCCCAATGGGCCTCATTCACAAGGTCTGCTGGTTTCTTTCTCCCACTGCAAACCCTGCTCAATACACATTAGCTGAATTCAGGTAACCCCTTCCTCCACGACATGGGTAGGACGGGGAATTGGTCACTTGTATCTAACACGAGAAAGTTTAAATCCCTACCCTTCCTAGAGTTTCCAAGTGTATTATGTATTTCTTGGGCAGAATTTGGATGGGGATGTAAGAATTTTAGTCCTCCTCCAGGACAGGAAGACTTCGGCCACCTAACCATCTTTTTCCTTAAAGAAGCTGAGGTTGGGGGTAGAGGGGGAGGAGGAGATCTGCAGGCACAGTGGGAAAGAACAGCTCCCTGTTAGTAAACAAGGTGCATTTGCCTTCAGTTTTAATCAAGTGAACTTCTAATGTTTTCAGTCCATACAGTGCTCTGTATCATGTAGCAAGATCATCATCACCTACATCACCTATTTCAGTTTTGCGGAACCCCTAGACTTAGCAGCCATAACCACTCCAGCTATGGCTACGGTATTGGCTCCCTTTCGTTGACTCCCTGGGCTTGATTTGCATAGCTATGATTGTTTTAAGGAGTACTTTTTAATTAAGGGCATTTATTACTGCCCTGTTACTATAAGATATCTGAAGTTCTATCCCTATTTTGACATAAGAATTGAGTTTTCTAGGGCAAAGGGGACGGCTGCAAGAATTTGTCTATATTTCTTTGCATCAGTTTCTCATTTTCCAATAAACCATCCTCATCAGCATTCCGGGGCAATAAGAGCTCAAATACTAGCCAATACTTTATTGATGGTTTCCCATGGGAGTTTTTTGTTTCAGGGAAATCATCCCCAAAAGGCCAAAGATCTCTTGTAACAGTCCAGATGTGCTGGAAGATTTTGAAGGCCTTTTGCTGGCTCCTAATAGATTTAAGGCTGGTATGACAGACTACAGGAGGGATAAACGATGAAATGGGCCAGCTAATGACATTCTTCTTTAATAAACATTATACACACCTTCATCTTTCCAGTGAACCAGCTAAAGCTCTAGTTATTTACTTGGTTTCTAACCATTATGATTTCAAACTTCCATCCATTCATGCCTACCCATTAAATTATAACTGTTGCCTAGAGAGGATCATAACCTTCTCCCAGACCAGGATGGGTCACTGTACTACTTGTTCCAGTGGAGCAGATCTGAAGCTCACTCTGAAACTGGCAAGGAAGTCCCCACGCCTAGAATAGGGTTGTCAAGGGTACCTTTCAGCAAGCTGATTTTGAATCTACTTCCACCTATCAGATTATAACCCCCTTCCCAATTTGTCCTCATTAATTGGCAATAAAATGGAGGACTATTTATTCCCTGATAGACCAAACAAATTGGTCAACATATACACTAATGATGTGCATAGGTTTCCCTCAGATTACATTAATTGTCCAAGAGATCCTCATCTTTTCTCTTCCAGAAAGCCATGTCTCTATCAGCATTCAATCCTCATCACTAAAACTGCCAGGAACTGTGAGGGGTCTAAGGTTTTAACCTATTTACAAACTAATAAGTTAGCCCGCCACAATTTCACTGACACTGGCAGAATACATGAGATTTCTGGGTCAGTGAGGAAGTACTTTATCACTCACAGCAATAGTAGAAGCCAAAATATCAGCATTTTCTTATGATGGTTCCCGAGTTCCAGTTTTCAAGTGTGACATGACATCAATGGATTACATTACAGCAAAGCAACCCTGAGCTAGGGAACCCACATCTTTTATAATGGGAAGTAAGCTTGCTGGTCTTTGCTACAGAGGAATGTGCTTTATTTTTAGGCAAATATTTCCAAAATAAAATCAAGGCTGTAATTAGAAATAATTATATATTACTGCTGTCTATTGAGGTAATAAAATACTGGCAGATATAGAGTTTCACTCCCAAATACCAGTAATGTCTCAGCTATCTAAGAGTAAACCCTCACAACTTCATCTATCAGGAAGACCTAAATGAAGGCCAAACCAACTTTGCTTCTGAATAGTCAGAAAAAATTTAGAAAGTCTACACACTTGAGTTCATGGATTGTATTAATAGGAAAGTCCAATGGACTCTTACCTAAAAGTCATTTACTATTACTTTACACATGCCTAAGAAACTAAGTATGCTAACTTACATGTTTCAGCTCCTCAAAAAAGAAAAGGTAATTGCTGACATCAAGTGAGAGAGTAATCCAACAGCCAAGAATACAGAAAACTATGATTCAAAAACAAGAATCCAAAAGACCTTTGTGAAAGGGCAACCAGCCTTCCACACTCCAACTGCCTTTTAGGGTTTCAGTTCATTAGCTGATTGTGCAACAATGACACTGGGCATCAGGAAAGTATGAAAATGTTCAGCCAGAAGATTTTCACAGGAGAAAGGGCCCAGGACTAGATGTCAGAGAGTGGAGCTCTCATCTAACCTACTGGCAAGGTAACTTTGGGCAAGTCATCCTTCTTAACCTACAGTGTCTATACTTATCAAACAAGAAAAACCATGTCTTATGTATCTCAACTAATTGCTTCAAGTTATTTTCTACAATGTGCTTTATAAAATGTACAGGACTCTACATCTTGTGTCAGAGAATTCTTCCCCATGTCGCTGTTCCAGACACCATGAATTTCTGTCAGTTTCTTGAAAACAAAAAAAGCCCTTTTTCTCTCAAGGCCTCTCATCCATGTTCCCAGTGGCTGGAACACTCTCCACCACATTCTGTAAGACTGGTTGGCTGTCATCCTTCAGATCTCCACTTAAATTTCACTTTCTCAGAGAGATCTTTCTTGATCACTCAATCTAAAGTAGTTTTTCCTATGTTCTCTTGTTGAGCTCTCGTTTCCCTTCTTAACACTGATCAGAACTTGTACGCATTTATTTGTTGATTTGTTTTGACTGTCTCCCTACTAGTTCAAAGACTGTGAAAGCTGGACCTATGTCTGTTTTTCCATCAGTTTATACACCTAGAAGAATGCATGGCACAGAATTAAGCACTTGACAAGGTTTTGTTAAAATGATTGAATGAATATATAAACATAAGACAATATTATATCCGTGCATTTTAAGAAGCAAATCTATGTAAAATAATTTTTTGAAAAATGCTTAATCAAACAGTTCAACTAGAAAAGGGCTTGGTACTTTAAATGAGTAAAACCTAGGATATCTGAAAAACCCAACAAAATGGATGACTCCTTTTCACTTTGAGTTTCCTAGAGAAGTATGACTCTACATGCATTTCCCAGTAAAAAAAAAATGATTTTTTTAGAATCACCTACTCTTTTTCTCATTTGATCCTGTGAAATAATGTTATCTCAGTTTCACAGAGGAAAAAATTTGAAAATTCAGATATTTAGCAACTTCTTTGTGGTCGCAAGAACAATACTCAATAGTCAAGATTCAAATTCAGGTCCTTTGATACACATCCAGTAGCCACCAGACACTCTGCTACCTTTGCTTTAAAAACAAGGTCTGATCAGAGGGCTGAGTAAGAACATTTTGGTTTCTTATCATAAAATTAGTTTCCAACAGGTGAGTTTCACTATGTTGAAGCAAGAAGTTCAATGTATGTAAGTCAATAGAAGCTTTGATGTTGTCAGTGGGATTCACTTTAGGATTTGTTTTACCTTTAACATTTACTTTAATTTAAACCATATTGCATGGAAAATTTTATGTAGCAGCAAAAATTAATAATACTTAGTAATTAGGTACACTAGGCCTAGTTACAGATATGTAAAAAATATATAACATATATGTAATTAGTGTTCCTAAATATATCTAAATATTTAAATAAATAGATGATATAAATACATTTATATAAATAAATATTACATACACAATCATTGTTCCAAAAATGACAATAAGCATTATTACCACAATATGAAATCTGTTCCCCAAGCAAAATTTTCAAAAAGATCCCTTTACCCTCCCCACTAATTACAGAAGAGCCTCAGTGAGCAAGGGCCCATTTTCAGTGAATGCATCCTAAGAGAGTAAGTGTTAAGAAAACAGCTATTTCTGAACAGTGGGCTCCCCTGTCTTTGAAAACTACCACAAAAAACAGTTTAGATTTTTTTCACATGACCTGTAAATTGGAGTGTTTGGATTTATGGCAAATTCTGAAATGTATGGCGTGAGAGCAGGAAGATATTTTAGGATTTTTCTGAATGATTTCTTCAGTTCAAAAATTATCTTAAAATTGGCACAGGTACTGATTTAGTTAAATTGAGAAAACTTACCTTTATAAATTTGCTACCTTAACAAAATTCAGGTATTTCTGCAAAATAGATTTTGTGAGAACAATACAAAAGTCCCTCCTTTTCTTTGCTAGGAAATGAAATTGGTAGAGTATATATGTAAATAAGGAGACCAGTTAATTTTTTCTGCTTTTCTGTAATAGGAAATAAACTCTTAAAATAGGATTAGCTCAGTTTGGAAAGGGTCACTTTAACCAAAAGAGGGGGAAAAAAAAGGAGGCATCAAAGACTGCTTAAAAACTAGTAAATAAAGGCTATTCAATACACTGTAAATGTAAATATACAGGAAGAATAGCCAATATAACTTTAAATACATAAAACTATTCTTAACCAGTGTATCGTGAATCAAATATGAAAACATCAATTTGAGACCAATTTATTGTTTAAATAAACAATTGATTTTGATTGACAGAGAACTGAGTCTAATTAAAAGTTTGGAATTAATTTTTCCTAAACTACTCCACTATTCATTAGTTATAATTATAGATATTTAAGGTCATTACTATGTATAGATTTACTATATTATTTTTATATATTTTATTTGTTATTATTAGTTATTATGATGACCTAATATGATAGAAGCTCTTGCATTTAAAAACTCAGTGGATTAACCAATGTCCTTCACTCAGTCTTTAAAACATACTGAATAATGCATTGACACTGAATGCTATTGGAAAGTAGACTGATTATTAGTAAGCTCTTTCTCAAAACTCTTTCACATTCATTATACCAATTGGACCTCATAATATCAAAAAAGCTGGCTTCATAATAATAGCTATTTTTAAATTCAAAACTGAGTAGACATGACTATCACCCCAGCAGCTGTCAACTTTTGCTTTCTTCTATGTAACTGTCATTGCAACAGCCATAACAACAAATAATAACCTCAGAAATAAAAAAGCTTTAGGAAAAGTTACTGTAGAGAGTTCTGGTCAAGCACTGATTTCCCTAACATCATCATCACAACCATCAAAATATGTATTAACATATTACTTGAGTAAAATATACTGATTTTAATAATGCACATGGCTATTCCATTTGAGCGGAAAACTGCAAGTAAGTGGTATGACTCTTGACTTTAAAGGTGGTGAACATGTGTTACATATTGAATGTTTGTATCCCTCCTAAATTCATGTGCTGAAGCCCTAACCCCCAAGGTGATGGTAGCTGGAGATGGAGACTTTGGGAGGTCATTAGGGTAAGACGGGGTCATTAGGGCAGGGCCCTCACGATGGGGTAGATACCCTTACAAAAGAGACATCAGAGAGCTTGCAGTCTCTCTCTCTCTTCACCATGTGAGGACACAGGGAGAAGCCAGGAAGAGAGCTCTTGCCAGCGAGCAGCCATGCGGGCACCCTGATCTTGGACTTTCTGGCCTCTATAACTGTGAGAAATAAATTTATGTTAAGACACCCAAGTGTATGATATTTTGTTATGGCAGCTCAAGCTGAGACAATATGCAACTGCATAATATAACCCTATCGATAATGATTTTTCTAATAAAAGTATGCCCTTATCTTTTGGTTTTTACATTCAAGATCCTGAATTGTTGAGAATATAAGAAAGATTCTTTAACAGAAAAAGCTTAATCTCTGAACATAAATAATGGCACAAAGTTATTTCGAGACCTTATCAAAGATATCTGGGGGGCAATCACTGAGGAAAAGTAATCGTAAGCAAGCTTAGGACAGGGGATCATCCCCAGGAAACTTCAATCATGAAAGAACTACTTCTCAAAACTACTCATCTGAACCTTTATTAGGATGTGTCCATGGAAACAAGAGGTAGATTGTTATTCTATTGTCTAAAAGCTGTGACAGTAGTCTTCATGAGAGGCTGACTGTACTCTGGGAAAAAATCTCCGTTCTATAGAGAGACACTGCTTTGGGATTTCCCGTAAACCTTCATCTAAAACAAAGCAAAACAAAAACTATGTTTCAACCATTTTCAATGGGGCTGAGTCATATCTTCATAAAGAAGCCAAATGCCTTTATAAATAGAAATGAAGTTTTCCACATTTTTTCCCTTTGGCATCACTTAGAAGCACATTCACACACACAAAATGTTAGAAATGAAATACTGATTAACAGATGACTGAGAAACTTTACATGAACTTAAACTAGAGGAATGACTCAGTAGCAATTAATCATGATACATTACTCAGGAAAATTCTATTGTTAGAGAAATAAAGATTTTCAGCAATCCTACAGTCATAATTTTTAAAATCCACACAAAATTTATTCCAAAGTAGAAAAAATATTCCTCACAGTGGGATTCTAATAAGATATTGAACTTACTATAATTTGAGCTTGTATATACATGTCCAAAATACCCTTAGTGTTGGGACTACAAGGTAATCAAATTTTCACAATTATCAACATGCTATTTTGAGCTAAGATAAGTGGAGCTTCATTAGTGATATTATTTGTTGGCTTAGCTATGGGTGATTGATTACTTGAAATTCATTCTGTCTTGTAAGACTCTTCCTTTTACTAAACTTTATGTTTCTTTCTGTCTTTCTCCTTTCAGTACAGCTGAAATTCTGGCCTCATTATCATCATTTTTTGTAAATTAAGTCAACTGGTTATGCTCATCAATTATAGTCTCCAATTATTGTCTTTTCCATTCATTTTAATTTATTGATGAAGCAGTATTAAAGGAAATTTTAAAAGAAAATATATTCCCACTAATCAATCAGAAAAACCACTCACATATAAATTTTTTTCTAAATTCCTCTTAAGATATCTACCATATTATCTACTTTATAATATATATATTTTGTATGTATGCATACATCTTTAGCTATTTATGGAAAAGATGTGGAATAAATACTATAAATTATGATGTCCATGAACATACTGCAAAGTTTCTTTCACTTAATATTAAACATCATATTACTTTAAAACATTTCCATGTTGTTTCATTGCTTATCTTTTTAACCTCCAGATGACGTATCATAATAAAAAAAATCTCAATAAAACTTCCTTTTGGACAAAAAATTATGGATCATTCCCATAACAGCCATTGAATTGTGAAACTGTTCTGCTTTATTGATTTTAGCCAAATTAGATCACATTTTGTACACAAGACAATGCTTAAGGTACATTAACTACTGAAATGATTGGTCTCATTGTCAGTTTATTAGCAAAAAAATATATAGGCACAAATCAAATATATTTAAAAAGTATTTAGCTTTGGATGGTAATGATGTGTCAATATTGGTTCATCAGTTTTTATCAAATACACCACTGTGGTGTGGATAATGTGAGAGGTTGTGCATGTGTGTGGGGTCAGGGAAAATAGGGGAACTCTGTATATTCCACTCAATTTTGCTGTGAACCTGATCTAAAACGTAAACTACTAAAAAAAATGAAATTTATTCATTAAAAATATTTAACAGCCTTCACGAAGATTAAGTTGTAAGGTTTCTGAGAGAAAGACTAATTAGATCTATAGCTCAAAATGAGTACTAAATGAATAAAGAAGGGATTCAATAAATACTCTTGTTATTTTTGCCTTTAAAATAACACTAAGTCTTGCCATTTCTTACTATGAATTCTTCCTCATGATTTGGTTAAAATAGTATAACACGGGTGAGGAAACTGAGAGGAAGGCCTAGGTAAACAAGCTCAGTATTCTTTGTTAACTTTTAAAGATGAACAGTTGAGTATAGGAGTTCATTAGGGCCTTTTCATTTACTTTTGTATATGCTTGAATTCTTCCATAAAAAAATACTATGGAATAAGAAAATTTAAAGAACACCCATTCCTGACCATGTTAAAGGCCTTGTATCAGACTCTCCCCACCCCCTGTAATAAAACAACTAGAAATACAGATCAAATATATATGAAATGGTTGATTTTAGATATTTGACAAAGTCAGAAGAATAATCCAGGAAAGAAGGAAAAAAAGCAGGTGAGCACTAGAATCCCAAGAGCTTTCTATCTAGAGTTTATGCACTGCAGAGATGGGATACCCTGAGATTAGTAGTCAGGTATCAGAGGTCTGGAATGTTAAGAAACCTGAAATACACTGGGCAGGGTACTGGGGATAACAAAGCTATGTGGACAAAGAGCTCCAGAAATCCACACACAGGGTCTCTTTACGTAGTTGCTAAAACTTTTAACTCTGCACACAGAGGTTGAAACTTTACATGACAGCTCAAAAAACGACCAATTAATGAGCTCTAATCTTAACAATGCACAGAGTTTGCAGAGAATTAGAAGACATTTGTGTTCTATCCAACTGGGGTGGGAAAGACCTTGAATATCTGAAACCTTCTGTTGAGACTGTGGAAGCTCATACCTTTTTGGTAAAGCAAAACTCACACCGGAGTAAGGGCTGCACAGGATCCACCCTAACAACACTTAAGAAACAAGCCTCTAAAATTCAGGCTGGTTCAGAAGTCACTTAATGGCTTTCTGAAACAGGGTTTAGCACCTCATAAGGGAAGACAATAAAATCTGGACACTCAACAACATAACATTCATTATGTTCAGTGTCCCAAAAAATGTTACTGCGCATGTAAAGAAAATATGACTAGAAGAAAAATCAGTCATTAAAAATATACATGAAAATAACAGAAATAAGGTAATTTGGAGAAATGAATATTAAACTATTATCAATTTGCTTGAAAATTTAAAAGAAAATATGAATATAATAAGAAATGCAACATGAAAAAGGATGAAATGGGACTTCTTAAATTAAAAAAATAGAGTGTTTGAAATAAAAATAAACTCACTGGATTGGATTAACAGCAGATATGACTCTGAATTCGAAAAGATCAGTGAACTCAGTCACCTAGCAAACTGAAGCATAGAAAGAAAAAACAGAGATAAAGAAAAAGAATAGAACCACAGGGACCCGTGGGACAATACTGAGGAATCAAACATATGCATAATTGAAGTGGGCAGGGGATGTTTGCATAAATGTCCCCCAATATTCCAAATTTGGTGAAAAAGTTTTAGAATCATCCACTCTTTAAATGACATCTTTGGTCACTAAGAGAAAATATTACCAATACATTCATCTGATGAAGAACTTACACCCAGAATGTGTAAATAACTTTTACTACTTCAAAATAAGATAAGAAATCCAATAATATGCAAAAGAGCTAACCAGACACTTCACACACACACAAAAGATATGTAATGGCTAATACCACATGAAATGATGCTCAACATCAACATTAGTAGGGAATTGCAAGTGAAAAATACAGGGAGATACCACTACACACCCATTAGAAAAGTTAAAATCTGAAAGATAATACCAAATGTTGGTGAGAATGTGGAACATCTGAAACTCTTAGACATTGCTGGGGGGAATGTAAAATGGTAAAACCATTTTAGAAAATAGTTTGGCAGCTTCTTATAAATTTAAACACATTTATCATATGACACAGCAATTCTATGAATATTTACCCAAAAAAAAAATAAAACTATAAATTCTTACAAAGATTTGTATATGAATGTTCATGCTTATCCAAAATAGCCCCCAAAACCTGAAAACAATCCAAACGTTTACCAACTGCTGAATGGATAAACCAGTCATGGTATAGCTATACAATGAGATATTATGCAGCAATAAAAAGGACAAATTACTGATGCCCACAAGAAATTGATGAAGCATTAAAATATTATGCTAAGAAAAAGGAGCCAAACAAAAAGATGCAACATTGCATTCCTTTGAAATTCTGGAAAAGGTGCAAACTAACCTATAGTTACAAAAAGGTTCATGGTTGCCTGGGCCTAACTGATTGCAAAGAGAAATAAAGAGCTTTTAGAGTGATAGAAATGTTCTATATCTTGGTTATGGTGGTAGTTATATGGATACATATAACTGTCAAAACACATCAACTGTTATATTTAAAATGCATGCACTTCATTGAAGGTAATTTGTACCTCAATAAATTTGATTTTAAAAAATCTTTGATTCAGTTCTCCTCTATTACACTTCCAACTGTACGATGACAATCTTAGTCTAAGGCAACATACTATACTTCCTTTGCTGTTCTTCATGTTCTCCCCACTTACATTTTTGACATACCACTATTCAGCTATATATCAATGAGAGAGCTTTATTTTAAAACACATGAGTCTTCAAACTGTAAAGTATGTCTCTTTACTGGGCCATAAAATTGAAACAAGAATATTTTTTATGCAATGGAATAGACAAAGAAATCCCATGGTGTCTTGTTTATAGCAGAGTGGAGTATATTTTCATAAAACTTAAAATGTGTGTATGTATGTAAAATACTCTGTAAACCTATTCTCCATATAGCTATGGTAAACTATTTCTGATTATGAGTCTAAACCCAAAAGAGTATGAAGGTTTCTACTTCAAATATGAACTAGATTATGCTTAATGCTATCTAATGCTTCCCATTTATTGCACTTCATATAAAATCCAAACTCTATGCTCTGGGCTCTAATGCCACCTTTATAATTACATTATCACATGGTCCCTGCCAACTTTCCCAACCTCACCTAGCTCAGCTCTCTCCTTTGCTCACTGTACTCCAGCCCCTCAACCCTGTTAACTGTTCCACAAACAGCAAGCTGTTTTCTGTTTTCTGGCTTCTTCATTTAATATTCCCATTGTCTACAAGTTCAGCCCCAAATCTTTGAATGGCTGCTTTTCTTGTCAGTTTATCTATGCTCAAATGTCCCCATCTCAAAGACACCTTGACTAACTACTCTGTAAATTAGCCACCACCCCCACCCCAGCACTCTACCAGGACATTTTATTTTATGTCTTTATAGCACTTAGGTTTATGTAAAGTTAGCTTTTTCATTAGTTAATCTGATGACTGTCACTTTCTCCCCCTGCCAGATGGGTTGGAAGTTTAATATAAAGATGTACCTTTATATTTCACCTCTGCAACCTTAGCACCTGAAACAGTGTGTGCCACATAACAGGATCTCAATGAATTTTGTTTGCTTGCTTCTCTGTTCAGTTACACTGCTAACATCACACACCAGGCCCCCGTCACCCCGAAAAGCAATCAACAGAAATGGTAAAGGGAATCAGAAATGCTTCCAAAGATCCTAGGATTTATTTTTCATCAAACATTCTTGACTTGATTGGTATTTAATGTCTTATAGCATTTTCCATTCAAGTTATTTTATGAACTTTTCTGATGATATTTTATAGCGATAAGGTTAAAACAGGTAGGTCTCTGATGTTTATGTTTCTTTTACCAGAGCTCCTAAACTGGCAGGTCTTAAGTTGAATCTAGCTAGAAGATAGGTTTTGTTTGATATGCATGAAATTTTGAATTTGAAGCCAATATTTATGAATTGCTAGAGCTCACATAAAAATTTGGGCTTCCAGCTACTTCTTCTAAGTCAAATGGTGCTGTATGTTTGCCCATGAGAGCAATGAGGTATAGCCAGCAGACAGCACCTTGACCCTCTGGTTAAGACACAGCCCCCACACCTCTGTGTTGCTTTATACTAAAAACATCTCACATTTACATTACCTGCCTGCACCTCAAGGCATTCCTTTTCAGCGTAAGCTCATAGGCCCTAGCTACCAGAATAAGAGACTAGCACTAACTTGCGATTATGGTCAAATGAGATACAAGCTTCTAGTAAAACTGAGACACATTCACTCATTCATTCAACACCCACTCATACATTAATCCAACAAATGTTTATTGAGTACCTAAAATGTGTCAAGTACTTTTCTAGGTAATGAGTATATAATAATGAAATAAAAACATATAGTCAGTATTTTCATAAAGATTACATACTAATGATGGAGATAGAAAAAAGTAACCAAAAAAAAAGTAAAATTTACTATGCTACAGGATGTTCATTACCATCAGCAAAATAAAGCAAATAAAGAATATGGGTGACAGACGCAATTGCAAAATAGACATCCAGGCAAAGACTCTTTCAAAAGTTATTTTGGCGAAGACATAAAGAAGAGGAAGTCATGGAGACATTCGACCGATGAGTATTTTAGGCAGGAGGTGAAGTGCAAAGGCTTTGAGGTAGGTGATGCCTGGTATTTTTTAAGGCCACAGCCTGCTAATTTGGCTAGAGTAGATTACTGAGGAGGAAAGAAACAAGAGATAACAGCAGAGGTACAATTAAGGGTATGATCATGTAGAACCTTATAGGTCAATATGTGTGCTGTGACTTTTACTTTGAGTGAGATTGGTAGCCAGGTTTGAGTAGAGAAGTGACATGATCTGACTTAAGTTTTAAAAGGCTTACTTGAGACTGTGCAGAGAATATACCATTGGATATGATGAAATGTTGAACAAAGTTGCCAGGATTAAGTCATACAAAAGAACCAGGTGTTTTATTCCCTCTGACTCTCTAGCATCTGGGTTTCTCCAAAGCTCTCCTCATGGCAGAGTTGCCACTTTCTCCTTGGGCCCTTGTAATAACAAACTGCAACCATTTGTTAAATTGTCTATCTCTCCAATAACCAAGAAGGTCTTAGAGAGGGGACTAGATCTTCATCTTTACAATCCCCATGTCCAAAGACTTTTTAAATGTAATTTGCTCACACCTCATCACTAAAGCAGTGCTTCTATTTCCATAAGATCTACAACTGTAGCATCAGTAAAAGCCCTGTGTATTGTATGTAAAGTTCATGTACTAGGGTTACAACTTTGAGCATGGAGTCAGGTTGGTAGGATGAAAATCCCCACTTGGCCACTCTCAAACTATGGGACCTAGGACAAATTATCACCCTATCACTGTAAAATGGGCATGCCTGCCAGAGAAAGCTGATAGAAGAGTAGAATGAAATACTGAATTATGAATTAGTTTCTAGTTACACAGGAAGCACCCAATAAATATGAGCCATTATTTTGTAAAAAGGATATTACTTTAGGAACTGCACAAGCAAACTGAAAAGAGACTAATTCTAGAAAATTCTAAGAATATAATTTTGAGTCCCCAAGGTTTCTAACAGAACTATTTTTTAAATATAATAAGCTTAATATTCTGGGGAAAAAACATTTTGATTGACATTAATGCTATCTAAAAATTATAGAACATGTATTTAATGTATATAGAACATGTATATAATGGTTTACTGAGCTAAGTAAGCCTTCCTCTGACTGTATTAATGTTAATTCAAGTTATTTTTTTGTACTCTTTTCCAAGTCCATGAAACTGTAGGTTCTACGTACATGTCAAGAAAGATCTTGTATTTATCTCTTGGGGGGAAAAAACTTCTAAATCAAATTTTAGCCCAAAGTATAGCCAAAATTAAAATTATTTAAATATACAATTAAAGAAATGAAATTTTGTGCCTCTGGAACACATTGGAGACACATCCTAGGAAACTCAAAAGATGAATGGATAAGCCAGTCACTTCAATCATATCAAGCTAATGTTTCCCTAAAGTAAAGTGGTTTCCTCCCAAAATACTAAGCCTGACACAGTCCCCACAGATGAACTGTGGTTTGCACTTAACTGAAGGAGTCAATAGAAGTGTCTGTCACCCAGGCAATCTATACCTTCACGCTCTTTGATTTCAGGTCTGGGTGCTATCAAGTCTTCCATTTCAGTTAACCAGTATGGGAGTAACTCTGAATTAGAAGCACTCTCGTTCAGTAAAGATATCCTTATTTCTCTGAAGCATTACATATTGTGCACAAATAGTAAAATTTTGCAGAAAACCTTGAAAATTGAAAAAGAATACAATGAACACACTATTATTACTTGCATTCTTTCTACAGAATAACTTTTCTTACAGTTAACTGAATTAAAAGACAAATTCACAATTGAGGTACTATTGTTTTTAATTTCAATTTTTTTAAGAATACTTAAAATGTGATTTTTAAATGTGCACACTGTCACCTAATACTAAAACATGTGATGAAATAGAAATGCTTGGCCAATAGTCTTTTTAAATATGCTATTCTTGATCTACTTTCAGTTATAACAATGTGACTGATATAAAAATTTTATGGCTTTTTACACACACACACACACTCACACACTACTCCATATATCAATATTATCAGAACTGAGAAACTTAAATTGGCTTATCTCCTGAAAGTACCTTTAATGGAGAATAAGATTGATAATTGACAAAATTGATAACATATCTTTGGAAGTTAAAAGTTGAGTATGCACGTTTTGGATTTATATTTTTAATGAAATCCACTTCAGTAAATCTTCAATTACATGTGTATGTGTCTATGTAAAAATATATCATATTTAGTATCCATACTCTTCATGAGATTATGGGAAAGTTTAGTTTGTTAAGAGAAATTGGCCAAGTAAGACAGAAGTGGCAGAGTCCACATCTCACCATCTCAACCAGTTCACTTCTATATAATAGTGGCAGTACCTTAATTAGCAAGCTATATGGAAAGACTGTGTTTCATGATTTTCCTTCTTCTATAGAATAACTTTACACATTTTTTCTTTTAAACTGTTTAATTCCATTATTCATTTTTAAAAGCTAGATAAGATCATGGTTTCATATATACTCACAGTTTGAAAAAAACAGGTCAAGAGTTAACACAATTTTACCTAACTCAAGAAACTTACAGGAATATCTAGTTTCTTTAGAAATGAAACTGTTTCTTTCCAAAATGGAGGCCATGTATTTAACCAGATTAAGTAGAGGAGAAGAAAACGCTCCAGACCTTAATGGCATTTTTAGGAGATAAGCCAGTTGTTGCTCAGTTCTGATGATATTGATATATGAGGTAATATTATATAAACACTTTAAAAATTCATTCTTGTTGTTGTAAAACAGATGAAAATGAGTAAAGGAAGAGATGCAACTTCTTTGATTAAAGAAATATCAGAATCCACAATATTGTTTATATATACATGTACATTGGTATGTGATATTATATTGAAGTGTCTCATTTATATAATCTATAATGTAGAAAATATTTATAATATTTATATCAAAATGATCACTTGAAATTTAAAAACACCAAATTTGTCTAAGAGCAGTTTTCTTCCCCTACTGGTTAATAACCTAAAATTTAACAGGTCAAAGTATTAAATGGAACCAAATCAAACAGACTGCAAAACTAACCTGAAATCTTGGCCAATTATACAAGATTGAAATAATTTAATAAGCTCTGATACTCATAAACAAAAGCAAAACAATAAAAAAACTGAAATGCAGTTTTGGAGTCAAATCTGTAAAACTGCACTTTTTGAACATCAAAATCCACTAGAAATATTTTCAAAAGGAAAAGGGACATGGATTTCTCTTGTTACATATACTTGAAATCACAGTGTCCTGGATCTACTCCAGTATATTTCATATGTGGAAACTGAAGACCTGAGATAAGTCAGCTATGTCACATAATCAAGGAACTGGGTATCCATGACTTCCAATTAATGATCCTGGCATACAGTTGTGCCTAATATTTAGCAAGTGTTCAACACATGCTTATCTCTTTTCTTATGATGCTTTGCTTTGCTACCTTTGTCTGCACCCATACTGAATGAAGAATCTCCTGCTCTCTCTTCTCATTTCAAGAACAAGAGGTCACTTTTATATCAGAGTATGACAAACAAGGCCAAAGTAATTATTTTTTTAATAATGAATAAAACATTGATAAATGATGGCTATCAAATTAAAAGACTTTTGTGGCAATATTTTTCTGATGAGCAAATAAAACTGCACATGTAAGAAAGAGTCCATAATATTTGATTTCCCACCCTATAACAAGAAAATATTTATAAATAACATATGTGGACCTTTTCTTACTTATATGTTAACATGTATAAATATTTATGAAAAACATAGCTCTCCTTTAACTCATACCACATTCTCTATTTTCTATTTTGACACAGCAACCACTATCTCAAATAAGAAAATGAATGTACAAACACTTTGTAAATGGTAAAGCAGTATGTATTTGTCATCATTAGTCTTTGCTAAGCCTATTAAACTAAGGGCATCAGAATACAGTTTACCAGTGTGTATATGTGGTGGGGCAGGTGGTCAGGGTGGAGGTGGAGAGATTTTTTGTTGAGCTAGGGTGGAACCAGTTGCTAGGGAGTGAGACCATATTGACCTAGGACACCAACTGAAACTGAGTCCAAGTGTAGGTTCAAGGTCTATGCCAAGAAAGCCAAAATGGAGAAAGAAGGCTGACTCAATGATGGCAGAATAAGTTGTACAAGTAAAAGAGTACACAAGTAGGAAATGAACACCAGTAATAGATCTAAAGTAAAAGACAGGTCACAGATCCATCCCAGTAAATTCAGTTGAGGAGTCACATGTAGGGACTGTATCTGTAAATGCACACAATTTGTTAGGCTGGCCTAGGGTCAAGCTCTTCTTAAAGAAGCTCAGTCCTTAATTTCCCAGGATATCTGTACATAGTCTAAAACAGTCCAAAAAAAATTTCAAAGATCAATTTACTCTGTACCTCCTAGGCAGAAACTTATAAAACTCTTAAACTCAAAAGAGCCATTGATCTGTAAGTTTATATATTTATGGCAACTGTTCAATTCTTTACAACTTAAAAAATAAACACAAATTCATTCTATCAAAAATCATAAAGCTCAATACAGATTCCAATACAGATCCTGGTGGTTCAGAATTCATAGACTTTAGTAGAGTAAACAGCAAGGAGTCTGTTGTGCCATATTAAATATTAGCACCAAAATAAAAAGGAATTTTCCCTATTAAAATAAATCAGTACTGTTTAGTTTATATCAAGCCTATCTGATGGTTCAGATATACTGAATAAAGATTTAAGAAACCCTAAATTCTTTTGTTGACACCTTGTTTAGGTATAAAAACATTAAAGAATCACAGTATGCAGGATAAATTTAACAAATGCCTTAAGCCAAGTTCAGACAAATATCAGAAACCACAGGTATTTCCCCAGGGAACTTAAATTGGACAATAATATATCTCATTAAGTAATTCCAGGTAAAGAAAAATGTACATTTAGATGCTGTATATGAAACTACCTTCCCCTATGCCTTGATTTGGCTGCTGACTTGTGTCTGTCTCCCTGTTCCCCAGATGGGCCCATACAAGTGTCTTGAAATTCATCCCACTTGGCTGGACCCTGAAAATGTGCCCGGGCTTTGTGAAACCCTTCTGGGGATTAGATCTCCCCATGTACCCTACTTACCTACTGGCTAGAATTCATCTTTAGATTTCTATCATCCCAGATCCAAATGGGTTCACGGTGCTGCCCACCTGACTTCACCCTGCCGCAGAAGAAACCCACGGGTGTTGGTTCCAATTTAGACTGCTCTCAATTTCAACTTTCTGAGATTTTATGATTTGGATTTGGGGCTCAGTCTTACAGTCAGTAAACTGTTCCTAAGCGCTAACCATTGTGGGTTAATGCTCCTATGTTATCCAGTCCATTTAGGGTCCTAACATGTTTCATATGACACCTCAAGATATTTTTAAGAAAATTCAGTAGCATTAGACCCCATATTCTCATTTAATTAATCCTGAATTTGATCATGAGAAGACATGTAACCAAAGAAAGCAGGTTGAAAATTTTTTTTCAGTCACTTGGGGAGACTGCTGAAAATCAAATTTCAATAGATGATATCCATTGCACACTATTTCACTTGTTGAATGGTAAGCTTTTTTTTTCCACTTAAGTGGTAGTTGGCTTAAAGCCACTATCCCCATTAGCTACATAGTTGGTGAGAAAGAGTGGAAATTTTTTGTCTTGCTTATCTAAAAATCCTGCTCTCCCTTAGCTAGTCATTTGTGAGTCAATGTTTTTTTTAATTCAACTATTGCAAAAGTCCTTTGTTTCAATGATAGAAAAGAATTTTTTTTAATTCTGTTCAATGTTACACCTCTAAACAAGAACTTATTAGACTATTTTTATTTGGGAGTCCATGAAGCTAAATCCAGCTGGGATTTAAATTTTAATGTTATAGTGGACACTACAAAGGGCTCGACTTTTAATGTTTCATGCATGTCTCTCAGGAATGGATCCAGATTAGTTCACACGGTAGTAGAAAGAATAGTGGCCTGGACAAAAATGTGGCCTGAGTGTCAGTCCTGATTTTACCACTTACGTTTCTAATTTGAATTATTGTATAGTTTAAATTCATCCATGTGTCCATCCAATCACTTATTCATTCAAATAACATTAGGATAACTACCATGTCCAAATACTTTGTAGGCACTGTATGATAAAGAATGAAAAAAACAGATAAAAAGCTTTGCTTTTTGGTGCTTGCGTTCTATTGAAGTCAGACAGACAACAAAAAATTGAACAAGTAAAATATATGGCATGTCAGATGGTGAGGAGGGCTATGAGAAAATGTAGCTCAAAAGTAGCTTATAGAGGATTGGAGTGGGGGAAAGGAAGCCCCACTGATAAAGTGATATTGGAGACACAGACATGAGAGAATCAAGTCTAAGTGTAAAAGGGAGATAAGGCTTCCAGGGGATGGATATGTTCAAGTCCCAAGGCAGAACTGTGTTTCAAGTGTCTAAAAACAGCAAGGAGGCCATGTGGCTGCAGAGGAGGGACAGAGAGGCAAGGGACTTGAAGCTGAGGTCAGAGAGAGTGGTGAAACTGGTAACATCAAGACTTGGCCAATAAAGACTCAGGCTTTTACTGTACATCACATGGGAAGCTACTGGAGGGTTAGAGAAGAGTGGATGAATGACAGAACTTTTTGAAAGAGCTGCCCTGGGTGCTCAGTGAAGAAGGAAATGTGGAAGAGCAATGTAGATCTCTTCAAGACTGTGCCACTAACCAGAGTAAAATTAGAGGCGGTGGTGAGGAATTGTTAAAGTATGGGTGTATTTTGAAGATCTGGCCAACACGGCTTGCTGATGTCCTGGATTTCAAATGGACATTAGTTACCATGGAGCCAGAAATTAAGGAAATAATAAAGTGTAACAGACTCCTACATTCACACTTGCTGTGGTATATAGACTTGGGACATGAACCCTGAATTTGAGCGCCCTGAACACACATTTTAAGAGAAGGTCTTCTGATCTTCCCAGGGAGACTATGAAATAAAGCACTGGATCAACACCATGAACAGATGCCCAGGCTACATAAAGGACCACATTATGGAAATATAAAGAGAGGAATCGAGTGGCCATGAAAACCCTCCAAGTCAAATCCCTCCATGCCCTTCCGAATGGCACAGTCCTTAGTTAAAGATGTATTGTTCAAAGGGATAAAGGCAGAGGAAGAACCCTTACATCCACAGTAGTTCAAAGCCAATTTGGCAAAGAATGGGACATGATATTATACAAACTGCTGCTTTGTTTTTAAATTCTGTTTCTCAGTGTTTATAGCCATAATCCGTCCAGCAAACAGAAAGGGTGTGGAATGAACTTTTGCTCATACTTTAACACATAAAGCTTATGAATACTCGTACACTTGTGACAATTTTTTATCCCACTTCAATGGATATGACAAATTTTGGTATTACAACTTAACATTTCATTCTCTTTTAAGTCTTCCCCACCACCTTATACTAACCTCTACTCATACTGGTTGCTAAATTTTTCCAATCCCGTGGTCAATCTTCCAAGCTTGCCTGTTGGCTTCAGCAACTATTTTGCACACCTGTAATCCACCCTTTACCATCATCTCTGATGATTCAACATCGTGTTCCTAACCATTTCTGTCCTCTGGAAGTACAGTCCTTTACAGATCCAAAGTCAGTGACCTCCCAGTTCTTCTCAACCTTAGCTACCTGTAAACACCTGCCTGGACCTTGTCATACCTTGTTATTAATCAACCCATCAAAGCCTGAACCCATAGCAGTCCCTCTCTAAATATAAGCTCTTCTTTTTTTATCACTTCAGACCATGTTTCCACTGAACATTCTGCCTCAATCACAGGCTATAGGCCCCTTCTGGCTGCCATGCTTCATTAGGTAGCCACAAATCCATGATCATCCTTTCAGAGAATAATCTTACCAATGAGCAAGAAGCATTTTCTCCCTTCATTTCTCCTGCATATTTTCATTTCCTCTCCTGGGACGATGTCTGCTTTGCAGACACACAAAATCATATCTGATGTTCTTCCCCTGATGGCTCTGTACCAGTTCTGGCCATTTCAATCAGTGTGACCCAACTGCAGCCATCATACACCTGCTGGTCTCTAAAGGCAGGTAGCAAACAGACTGGCATTCACAGCATCTGCTTAAATACTCTGAAGCTAGAGCTCCATTCATTCCACCAGCTCTTTGTACTTGGTATCTGAACTTGTATCCTTTAGAGACTTAACAAAATCAAACTGGATCTATCCTGGTGGACCCTGCTACCTCGTGCTGCTTCAGCAGAAGACCAAAAAACAGTCCCTTTTTCCTGGCCTCTTAGCCAGTCCCAAAGCAGTCTATCCAAACTCACCAAATGAGGACTGCATCAACCGTGACTTGTGCAGAGACACAGGACAAGTCTGTGGTCCAGTCTGCACAAAACTTGGGTCTCCGGATCCGCAGCACAAGGCTTTCCTTGCCATATCCTGTATTCTCAGCATAATTTCAACACCTAGTAATAAGGTACTTTGATAGTGATAAAAATGACTGTAATAATCAATTTATAAAATAGACAAATCATGCCCAGGATATATCATCCATCTTCACAGGATAAACATGATTCCTAAGGATTTGTATTTTTAGTACATAATACATTTGTTTATTTCTGAGATGGCAAAAAAAGAGAGAAGTAATTGGTGATCGTTCCATAAATGTTATTGTGTGTGTGTTGTGTGTATGTGTGTGTACGTGTGCAAGCATGCACACGTACACACAATACTGTGTGGTTTTAGAAAGAACTAAAATTGTTATCCCCTCAATAGCCATCACACCCTAGTTAAGTTAAACAATGATTCTATCATGTTTCCTAAGAAATTATTTTAAGTCACCAATGTAGCACAACCAAAGAGTTGTATCAGGGGCCACTGTCTTATGTTAAACTATCTATCATTTGTTTAAAGATATAGCTTTAATATAGAGGCTAAATGGTTACGACATCTAACTGCCTTTTAGAAGTAAAACTACTTTTTATGAACTGCTGTCAATGGAAAAATAAGCAGAGATCTTCTCAAAAGCTAACCTGGAACACAAATACATACTCAGGTGAAGTAAAACCAACCAGCTAGTTACCTTTTATTGAACTATTTATTCAAAATAGATGGCAAAATATGTGTGGCTTCCAATAAATTTACTGCCTTCATATAAGGAACAAATGTAATTTGAGTTTAAAATGAGCATAAGTTATCAATATCAAATGCAAGTGAAATTACATATGACATTTTTTTTCTTTTGTTAGAATTTTTCAAATGTTTCTAAAATGAGTATTACTTAAGGGTAATATTTTCTGTAATTTTTTTGGGGGGGTGCACTAATGATTAGCTAGACCACAAAGAAAGCTCTAAAGTAACTATTTGGCTCTTTATGAGTTAGAGTTACTGTTAACGTGTATAGCTGGAGAAATTCTGAACAAACATAATAACTTATATAGTATTTTCACATAGCATAGCTTCACAGAGAATAAACAGTGCAGAAAAGTGCTTTTAAAAAGTATACCATTTGAAGAACTTACCATTTAATTGTCTGGAAACTGTTTTAAGCAAGAGAAATTAGAACGTAGACCAAATTAGCGCTATTTTGTGAAATGCACTATCATACTTTCTAAAGGTTTATTTTCTAGTAGACAATATTTAACTATCCAATATATCAAATGATACATTTCTAAATTAACTTCTCAAAATATCTCAAGGCCATTGTAGCTAAAACCAAGTATCAGATTTTTCTTCCTAAATCTGTCCACTTTCAGACTTCTGACCCTCCGCGTCTGATATCAACACCCTTCCAGTTATACAAGTCGATCATCTAGGAGTCACCCATTATACCCCTCTCTTAGTCCCCCTATTAACAATTAAATGTAGTCCTTTTTTACCTACTTGCATTTATTTATTTCTCACATCTTATGCTTCTCTCCCTCATCACCACCATCCTGGCACAAAGCTATCACATTCTCTCCTACCTGGTATACTGCAAGAGCCTCCCAACTGTTTCAACCTTAAACGTGTCATCTTCTAAGAACAGATGCATCATCACATGTACAAAAATTAATACCATAAAATCCTCAAATATTCCCGACTTTCCCAAGAAAGTCTTTTTTTCTAGCTTTTAAAACCAAAATATAGTCAAGATTTTTAATATCTCTTTTGCTGTTAACATCTCTTTTAATATTAAACAGCCTCACCATCTTTTTATTCCATGATGCCAAGTTCCTAAAACATCTAAGGCCAGCAGTCTTGCAGAATACCCCACCTTTTGGTGGTACTTAATTTATCCTCCATTCTCATATTCTCCACAAACTCAGAGTTAGATCTAGAGGAACAATTATAGTCAGGTTAATCATTTTTTTTCCTTTTGTATAAATACTTCTTATGTGAAGTTAGGTACTTCATAGGACATTGCATCACAAAGCCTATTAACCTCAGGTTGTCCCACCGTTAGCAAAGCTAAGGTTAATCTCTTGGTTAAAGGGAAAGTTACAGTTTTTCTTCAGTAATTAGTACTCAGTCTCTAGGGTGATATTTTGGTGCCAAATGAATATGCTTTTTCCCAACAGGCATTCATCTCATGCTTTTAGCTTCTGTTAATGATACTCCAATTAGTTATTATATGGGAACTGAAAATATGGTGACTTTCTCTTATTCCTTCTATTTACCATAGCTGCCATTTTTCTGTAAAGAAAAGCTTTTCCCCACCCTACCCTTACCCCTGAGCATCATTATGGATTCATGGATTTTAATTTCTTCCATTACAATAAACCACAATCATTACTTTGTATGCTTTATTAATGCCTCTAACTCATGCTGTACAGTGCAGCCAAGGTCATCTTTTCTAAAAAGAAATATTTTCTCAGTCTCTCTCTTTCTTACACACAAACACACACACACACACACACGATGTTGTGACACTTGCAACATTTTTACATTTTAAGGGCTTCCCATTGCTCTTAGGACAAAGATAAAAAATAAAAACCATCATTTAGCCTACAAGTGCCTGCGATTTTGCCTCTACTCAGCTGAACAGCTTTACTGCACTTGTAGGTGACTTTGCTTTCAGGGTTCCATCTACAATGCACCGTGCTCCTCCTCCTGTGGACTATGCATGCTATTCCCCCATCTAGAGTGTCCTCCCCAAGCAGCTCTTCCTACTTAACTCCTACTCTTCATTTTAATCTTCAATCCCTTTCTCAGAGAAACCTTTTAACTACTTAGCTAACCACAGTACTTAAGACAGTTGGATTTTATATTTATTTGAATGTTTATTTTATTTACCTCAAGTTTACCAACTTGACTTAAGTAACACCAGGGCAAGAACAGTATATGTTAATTGTTTTGCCAAGCACAGTGCCTGAAACATACACTCAATAAATACTTGTGGAGTGAATGAACAGGTGAACCTGATGCATGACGTTACTAGTCATTTTTATTTACCTTTAGAGCTATTTAGAGACAGAATAGAAGTGCTTGGAAAAGTGTATAAAGTCTCCAGAACTTATTATTGAATCCACCTATCATCCACTAAAAAGGAAAACAAAGCAAAACAAAGCTCTAAGCATACAAAGGCATGTTGCTGGCCTGCTGCTGTACTTCTTTCTCATTTAAAAATTAAAAAAAAACAATTTCAGTAACCTGGAGCAATGGACTGCCTTGGTAAAACATAAATACAGAAAGGCCTCTACCAGGTTACCAGTCATGTCTAAAATTAATTTTCCTTTCTTTTGTGGAATAAAGAATTCACTCTCATAACAGACACATTGTGTCATAGCAAAAGCAATGTAAAAAGGTCAATTAGAGCTTTGATGACATTCTTACTCCCAAAATTAGCTAAACAGTATTATTTATTGGCTAGCTCTGTATGTAGCTTAGGTACAGGCTGGATTTTGAAATTTCAACAATAAGGGCAAATTCTCAACAAACTATAAATGATGATAAAATATCATTTATATAGGTACCCTTTCTAATATTTATACTACTACTTATCAACCTTCAGAGTAGATAACACAGTGATAATAAAATGAACATTAATAAAATAGACTATTTTATAAAGAATTTGGTGGAGGTCACTTAGGTTTTTTTTTTTCCTTGCTAAGAGTGATCAAATAGACTGGCAAATGCATGCTCATGTAGGAAAACTACTGAAACACAATACAGTCAGTTCACGTGAAAATGTTCAGCCCTGGTAACACATGACAACTAGACACATGGTAGCAGGAAAGTATATTCAGGCAAAGACTGCTAATCACAATTACTAATACAATTTCCAGATACGACTCAACAACAAACAAATCCTGCTTCGAAAGTCTCACTATTACTATGAACCTGCAAGCAAACAGATCATGTTGAAAGAGATAATCCATTCTGCACTGGACTATTTTAAATCTCCTGTTGCAAAACACTGAAGGTTCAAATCTCTTGTCTTAGACACAAGAAACGTGAAGAAACAGTTGCATGAATTCTGTCCCTATGAGTGTCTAAGGCACATCAATTGTGCACAGTTTAGGTTTGTAAAACCAGAATTTTAAGAAGATACTTTGCTTTTGGCATATGCATCTGCTATTTCAAATGTTTCCATATTATAAGTTGGAAGCTACTAAGCAGGATAAGAAATATCCTTTCCGAGGACTGATTCGTTGTCACTGAGTGAAACAGCAAACTGGGCTAGAGGTTTCTACAAAGCCTTGGTGCTTATTCTGCTCAGCCTTTTTAATTACACTAAGTGGTCAAGATTGAGAGATAGCTGAGAGTAGTGGAATTTTACCAATTAAAAAGAAAGAGTTCCTTAGTGTGTGTATGTGTGTGTGTGTGTGTGTGTGTGTGTGTGTGTGTGTGTCTACAGTCCATTACAAAAGCACTTTTTCAGGAGATGAAACAATTTTATTATCAGCAAAAGATCTGTCATTATCCAATAATAACACTCAAAATGTATAGTACACTTTAATCAGGTTATGGATGTGGTATTAATCATACAATTATCACATCATTTATTTTCCTTTTTCTATACATTCCCTATTCTAATGTATTAAGACAGGTGTTCTTTCTAACACAACTGGTAGAAAATAAAGGGAAAAAATAATCACAGGGGATTATTTGGTGCTAGACACTGTTATGGGTAAAATATTGAGTCAGTAGTCTCAGTTTTCACACAGTATTCTAAATAAATGCTTAAAGAATAAATTAGAAAAATGTTTTACACAGTATTCTAAATAAATGCTTAAAGAATAAGTTAGAAAAATGTTTTATTTCTTCTATGAAGCAAATATTGAAAGACTATCATCAAGAAGTAATAATGTCTTAGCCAATTAGTAAAAAACTACTACTTGTTGATTATTTCTTGGACGTTAGAATCACCACAACACAGGATTAAATTTTATGATCATCTATTTCAATCTCCTTTCTGATGCTAAAATCCCCTTCTGAAGGTAGACTCTGCTACAGAGAGATCTAGCCTCTTTTTAAACATTCTGTGGGTGGAAAGTACACTGCCTCTTAAGGAAGTTCATTCTAACATCTGATAGATTGAATTGTTAAGAAGTTCTCGCCTTTTCCACTTTCATCTATCAAATATTCATGAAGGGAATACTATGTACCACGTACTGGGCCAGGGTTTCAGTGTGTTCCCTGTCTTCTTGGGGCTTACAGTCTAGTAGGAGAGATAAATAAATCATCATGGAAAATGAGGGCATAATTACACATTTTGCTAGTTATCTGATGGAAAGCAAAATCTTCTTGGCACATTTAAGTCCAAAATAATTTAACATGATATTGAATGAATCCATGGAGATGCGATGAGAGACTATAGAAAATGGGGAAAAGGACTTAGACTGGGAAACCTGGAAAGGCTTCATGGAAGAAGTGACATTTAAGGTAAGAACTGGAGGATGATGAGGAGCACATCTGAGAAAGATCCAGGAGAAGGCATCGGAACTACACTATGAAAATCTTGAAGTAGGAAAAACTGTGGCACCTTCCAGTTCCTAAAATAACATTACTGGTACTATAGCAGAATGAGTGTGTGGGGTGGTCTGGGGGAAGTGAAAGAATATCGGAGAAGTTGCAGAAGACTTGTAGACCCTATTAAAGATATTAGATTTTAGTCTAAATGAAATTAGGAATCTACTGAAGAGTTTGTTTGGTTTAAAGATGACCTTCTAGTCTGCTTTTAAAGTTAATTTGGCTTTTACCCTAATTTTTATGGCTACAAAGATTAGGGCTCATTCTTCCTTTTTATGACTGTTCTCCACTCAGGCAACCAAGGGAAAGGGAGGCCATGAAACCTGAGCAAATATGGTCAGGGTCTCAGGGAAGGCTTCTGCTTGGTGACCATGTGGATGCCCAGTACTCTTAGGGCATTGCTGAGTCCTCGCCGAGTTGTGCTTCAGTCTACTGGTCTACCCACTGTCCTGTCAGGATGGGTATAAGCCTGCCTGGATGCCAATGCCCTTCTTGGACATATTTGTCAGGAATTGACAAATTATTCATAAGAGAGTACAATTACAAACTTATGGGTGATACCAAAGTGTGACTGGAATAATTATTTTAGTTGTTAAAGGTGACATTTTCCAAAGGGCACAAACTTCCAGGTGTAAGATGAGTAAGTCTGAAGATATAATCTACAGCATGGTGAAAGTTAAGAGAGTAGACCTTAAGTGGTCTCGCCACCACCACACCACAACAAAAATTATAACTACATGAGGTGTTGGATGTGTTAAGGAACCTCACTGTGGTAATCACCTAGCAATATATACATGTATCAAATTGTCACATTGCACACCTTAAACTTACATAATGTTATACATCAACTGTATCTCAATAAAGTCGGAGTGGGGGGAAGGTGACATTTTCCTATCTCAATGAGGAATTCAACAAAGATTACTTTGTAATAGTATTTTCTATCTTTGACATCTTCAAAATACTTTAAATAATGAAAACTGCTTCAACTAAAAAAATCCATGAATACACTGAAAATGCATAGATTTGGAATCCAAATCTGAAAGTACTGATCAATTATCCTCTCTAGGTTCTGAAATAAAAATCAAGCCAGCTTGGATGATCATATTGCGAAGACTCAGCAAAGCTATATAAAAAGCACTGTTGCAGTAAAGTAGGTCCTTTCTTAGAAATGGAACAGACAAAGCCTTTCATTTATTATTCATGGTGCCTTGTGCCCATGTCAACTCCTGATTAATAATTAAAATTAATCTCATTACAGAAGATTTCATTACAGGATAATTTAATTAAATGATGAATTGGCTCCCAGATGTTACCTTCTGTGCCATCTCTTAAATAATGCTGCCGATGACACAAGTATTCACTAGGTATCAGTCAAGACTTAAAAAAGTGAATTATTTATAAGGTTTTGCCATTCTACCAATAATAAATGGTATTGATCACACCTATGCATTATCCTTCCACAAAGTTACATTTTCTGAAGATTTCTGATATTTTCACAAAGTTTTTCAAGTCCATTGGAAACTTAGGGTTATCATTTTGTCATTCATAAAAAAAAATACACATTTGGCAAAAATATTAATTCACAGAACCTATTCATTTTATAGGATAAGTATACAAAGGAGTCTCAGAAGTAAATATCTGAAATTTTAACTTCAAAATAACAATATGGAGGAACATATTAACCATTACAAATACAAAAAGAATTCTATTACCCAAAACAATCAAAGAGCATTAGAAACGAGGCTTCACAATTTTGTTTGGTTTCTTTGACACAAAGAAACCAATAAAAAGAGTCTTATAAAATCAATGTATTTTTAAAAATTTGCCACGAACCAACATAAATCACAATTTTAAGCACTTCCACTTACCACATACTTCACTGCTATAAATATACTGCTGTCACCACACTTTACATGAGAGACGACATATCCTGATAAATCAACTTAAAAAATAAAACCCACTAAAGCAGACTTTCAGAGGGTGAAAACACTTAAGAGATAATTCTTTATTTACTTGGAGAAAATTTTGGCTTTTTTGAATACCCCAGTAAATGACAAAGTTTAGGCCATTCCAAAAATTGTCAGTCAAACATACAGGTTTTAATATTCTACTTGCTTTATTTTAAGGATTTTAATCCAAAAAAGTTACACTTATATTAAAACCTCAATCTAATACTGTAGTTTTGATTTTTGTTATTTCTAGTACCAGAGCACAGATTATTCTTAAATGGGCTTTAGAAAATCAAGTTAGAAAATATGATATTATCTTTCCATAAAGAAATGAATTGCTTCAGTAGTGCTTAAAAAAAAAACTCACCTCATTGTAGTTAACTGAGGGGGTAATTTATAATTACAGAGCAATCAACTAATTGTAATGCTTTATCTTTCACATACTATATTTATTGGCTATATTATAGTGATAATTCAGCAATATAAATTGTAGAATCACAGTATTTCAGAGGTAACGTACTGGGGAGGTACCTAATCTCTCCTCTATCCAATATATGAATTCCTTAAACATATAACAAGAAGAATTCTTGACTAGAGTATCTCTACCAATGCAACACTCACAGGTTTTCTAGGCAGCGTATTTCACTTTCAGTCAGCTGATAGGATTAGAAAGTTCTTGCACAGGCCCTTCCTGAATCACTTGAAATTTCCCACTCTTTCCTTTTTCTCTCCTGAGCACTGTGCATTTTTCATGATATGGGCAAGTTCCCAACTCTGGCCGAGCTGATCTGCCTTCCCTAGATATCTCTTGTTTATTCCTTTGCATTTCTGGGCTCCTTTTCTGCCAAATCATGTCTGTTCCCCTTTAGAGGTGATGCCAAACACACCACTTTAGAATTCTTCGACAGCCTGTCACCATTCACGTCCGCAAAGTGTCCTTGTTAGCACTTACGTGGTTTGTACCATGCAAATTCATACGCAGGTATATACCGCACTACAATGGCAGGTTTCTCAAGCAAATTAGACAGACAATGAGTAGGAAAACACTAGGTCTTTTTCACAAGACATGAATTCTACATTGGCAATGCAAAATCACCATGAGCATAGGGTGCTCACAAAAATGATTACCAACTCAATCAAGACTGGATATTTCTGAGAATTTTCCATTAGTTGATGGTTGTAACTTGTTCTTTTATAGTAGACAGGCTAAGGTTTTCCAAAACTATTTTTAAAAAATTCTTTTTTCTGTGCATTGGGAAAACAATTACCATTTGATTTCAAATTCCCCAGTTGGAATTTCAGCTCTTTCATGAGGGGATACATTGCCATTAAAAAAAAATTCCTTTTAGTATCTATAAATATTGTGTAGTAGTTATTCAGTTATTGCAGGCCCTAGACTGGGAATAGACTTGCTAGCACATAAGAAGACTCTTAGGGTGAATGTTATTTTGGGAAAACAGACATGGGAAAAAAATAAGCTCAAAAAAGTTTTAAAACTTTGGAAAGCTTGGATAGTATAAAAAACAGACCTAGTCATCAAATCACAATATACTAGAACTAATTGTCACTACTCCAAGAACTAGGGGAGGTTACTGCTTAAAAGCATTTTTGAAAGACTTGGACAAATTAATGAAAAATACTTCCAAAAAAAAAAACAGACTGGGTAAAGAACTTTCCTTGCCCTCAAGCAGCTCTCTATTTGTTGAACTGACTTAAGTGTCCCAAGTTTTTAAAGCTGGTATCAGATGAGACTTTTATGTAAACACCCAGTACCATATTTCTATGTTAAATGTTTGCCTGTAATGGTCTAGTGTCTTCTGTAAGCCTGTGGATTTATCAAAATATTCCATCTTCAAGACCTTAAAATTTATCAATATTTGATCTTGAGGGACAACTCTGGGTATATACACCTGTCTTGTATTTCTTACCTACTTATCCACACAAAATACTAAACTGGATTTAATGAGTGGCTACATTTTAAAAATATTTATCAGTGGAAGAAAACTATAAACTAAAATAAGTAGCACAGGAGACATAGTTTCTTTCTAAATATATTTTATTTTCTTCCTAAAAACAATCAGATTATTTAAACCAGATTTTTTTTTCTTTTTGGAATGTTAATGCTATCACTTACTGAGCACTTACTATGTGTTAAAAGACTACCTATACTTATCTGAATAAATCCCTATGACTGTTGTATGAAACAGGTAATATTACCCCCACAATAAAGATAAGAATACTTAAACAAAGGCAATTTTATTATTAATTTGCCCACAACCATAGATTAGTAAATGGTGAAGCAGGGGTTAAAATCCATGTTTATCTGAATCCAAATAAGAATAACACATTTTTTAAATGTTCTTAGTGTCTTACATGCATTACCTCATTTAATCCTTATATAACCAACCTTATGACATCAGTTACTCTTAAAGGAACTATTTTAAGGATGAGAAAATTAGGCATAAAAGAGATAAAATAAATCTTCCCCTACTAAGGTATAGAACTAGTCAGTAAAGTCAGACAGCAAGATTCCTTAATATTGCTCTAAACCTCAAATCTAAGATTGCCTTCTCAAAGCCTGTAACTTACTGGCCCTTTATCCCAAACAGTTACAGTGGTTCTGTAAACAGTCCAGAGCTTTACTACAAGTCTACCAGCTTGACCCATATGAAAGTGACACTAACGAGTTTGCTCTCTACCACTTTTTCCTATGCTCCATTCTCCACTTTTCCCAGCCTGTCATCTGCACAATTGCAGTGACCCTCTACCTGATTGTTAGACATACAGTTTTTCTTGTCTCCAGTTCACATACATATGAAACGGTCTCTGTAGACTGATTTTGTTATAAAAGAATTATTATAACAATATCATTCCTAGACATTTTCTGATATAAAAGGTAAAGAATAACTAGTCTTTTGTATACATCCACCTACTTATCCAACTCATCTTTATTTAGCATCTTGTGTGACAAAAAATTATGCTTGGTGTAGCCCACTGGGGTGCAGGGAGCGGCCAAATGACGGGGACCGAATGCTGTCTCAACAAAACCTGCTCTTGGTCTGGGCCCAGTTAGCTCTTTCCATTAGATCGTATCTCCTCAAGGCCTTTCTGCAAGGCAGCTGTTGTATCCCCATTGGGCCTGACAGGATCATCCCCTCAGATTTATCAGAGGCATGTTTGCATTTTCTTTCTGTGTATTGTAGCTGGGCACTATGTGAAAACCTGTCAGAGAACGACCAGCCCCAGATCACAGCTGAAAACACCATCTGCTGCGGTGATCCACCTACTTAATTTTATCATGCATTTTGACACTAGAATTATAAAAAAATAATTTGGAAGCAAAAGCTTTCTAGTACATTCTTATCACTGAGGTGAAAAAAGAAGCCTGTTTTTGTCTCTTGGAATCTCAAATTGTTCTCTATATTGCTCTCTATGTACCATGACCAATATGGGATTCCACTGATCTTTCCTCTGGTTTTAACTTAGTGTTAATATCTTTGAACACCAATCTTAAGGTTCCTTGAGAAATATCTCTCAAAATCAGTATTAGTATAAGTTTTATTTGTATTTAACTAAAAATAACTATAAAATATAAGGTTATGAACAAAAAAATAAAATAAAATTATGAATCACTACACTGCAAAGAAGCAATATAATCTCTACTTTGATAAAACTCATGCTGGGCCAAGGGTGAGGCATGAGTCTCCATCAACAGGTGCCATTGAGAGGCCAAGGAACAGAGAGGATAGGAGCTAACAAGAAAGCCCGAAGAGGCTTGGTTCAGGCATTGATAGCCCGGAAAGGCTAAGTGACAGAACTGAGCGGAGCCATCAGAGAGCAGGAGGCTGCTAGTACTTAAAGCACAGGAGTCAGCTGAGAGCTGGGCCAATGAAGAGCAGCAAGCAAAGGTGTGAGGAAGAAAAGCAGAGTTCTGGAGAAGAGTGAATTGCTCTGTGCAGCCAAGCAGGTGAAGTTCCAGTCCCAGCCAGGGTCTTGTGAACATTAGGGGGTCCAGTTACATAGCTGACACACCTACCCAGTGCTTACCCACCCCTACAAGGCACCGGGCACCAGGCACAGAGTGGGACTCATCCCACACTGCCACCTTAAGGGGCTGGGATCCCCGCACAGGTCGAGCCCCAGACAAGACTGGCTCTGGAACTGGAACTGCACTGCTCTGGGCAGCACATGTGAGGGAATGGGAATGAAGGGCAGAGGCTATACACCTCTTCCCAAATCTGAACCTACAAAGAGTATGGACGTCCCCTTAGGGTCTTCCATGAAGCTTAAGAGGCAAAGGGACAGACCACCAAACAGAAACTTGTAGATAGAGCAGGAAGCCAGAACTAACCATAAGACAGATGAGTAATCAAAGCGAACATTCATCACTTATGAAAAGCTACTGGCTGCACAGGTGGCTGCAGGGAGTGTGGGGGTTTGAGGTCTGCAAACAACCACACCCACTCATTGCATAAGGCAGAAGTGAGTAATTGCAAGCAGGACCATATAGGCCAAAAACTAAAACATTTACTATCTGCTGGCCCCTGTCTTAGGGAAATACCAGTCTTTTTAAGTGCAAATTTATGCCTGGAAATAAGTGTAAACATTGAAAATTTAGAATTGTAAGATTTGAAAGGACAGAACATAAAAATATCATGAAGTCAATCTCCACAGCAAATCCACACTAAACTAAAATGGATCACCCAGATGTGGGTACAAACAATAGTAATTCTGACACTAACAAAATGGTCCACACCAATAGGATATGACAGTTCTCTCTCTGGATGGATGGATGTTTCCTGCTCCCCCATGTTAACCTTCTACAAGAGTATATGGACACTTTTTTCTTACTATCAGACCATCTTCCTGTACAACTCCCACTCTCATCTGTCTAAAGACGCATGCTGCATTAATCACCTTCTGCCTTTTTATGAATGGATCCTGGTTGTCATAAACTGGCGAGTTAAGCTGGCATTCTAGAATTGTGCCAGCTGGCTTTCAGAAATTAGACTGCTTCTGTTAACTAATTATAGAAATATGCTCTTCAAGTTTCTAGGAAAAACTAAAAACATGTGAAAGAAGAGACTGGATTTATTGGGTTTTTTTGAAATACTGGCTTTTTTCCTAATGAAAATTTTCCTTTAATTTATTATTATTAAGATAAAAAGCCCATATTCAAGAAAGTTTGTGTAACCTTTCACTTAACAAGTTATTTACCCTGGGGACCAGTTTGGACTAGAGAGATAACCTAGGATTGGTTTTCTATCTTTTCACTTCCACAGGGATCCTCTATTTTCCCAACACTTGGACACACAATGGAAACACAATGGAAAGATTTCATACATTTATTTTACATAAAAAGAAAAAATAATCCATAAAACTGATATGGTAACTACCATTATATATTCCATAAGAAACCTTCTGATTGAATACTTGAAAACAGAAAGTTGGTGAACCAAGTATTATATGGCATTTCTCTCACAAATGCACAAAAACAAAAAACCCACAGAATTTTAAGATCTTCAAAGATTTCAAATTTCTTCTGTTTCCTTTAAAATTATTGAAATGTTATTGTAAATAAGACTTCTAGTTACAGAAACTCCTCAAAATTATTTTGAGGGTGGTAGAATACAGTATAAATTTTCCATCTATAAGGAAATGCACTTTATTATAATTAATGTATTTCTCCAAATTTAAGAATTTTAACTGTAATTGTAATATGAAGCTACAGAAAGGTTTTTTGACAGAAATGGAGAGGCTACATTATATATGAACTGGTACCCAATTTTCAAGTTGTATTTTAAAACTTGAGGGGTTGATTTTCAAAAGAAGAAAATGAAATAAAAATATTTGAACTTATTCAAATAGAGGTGGAAATGTTAAAAAGTAACAATGGAGGATGAGTTTTAATTCAAAAAAGTTATTTTATTATCTGAGAAATAAGAGTGGCCACTCAGATATCCAGATACTACGTCGTGCAGCTTTTTACAAATCTATCTAAAGTATCTTGTGTCTGTACTACCTCTTCCTGAGGTGCCTTATAACCTGACGGGAAACTCTGAAGCATTTGTAATTGATTAAATAAATAACTGTGATAATTCCTTTATTTATTTTTTGTCAACATTAGCACACTGAACCTAATTACTGGAAAAAACAAGATCCTGAAAGTGCTGATCCTTAATACATTCACTCCTATTCTTCCTCTTCTCTCGCTTTCTCCTCATCTGTTTCTCCCCATCCATCTCTCTTTCCCTCTCTCTATTTCCTCCCTTTCTCTCCCTCTTTCTCTTACACATATACACTCAAATGCACACACACATACATATACATAATAAATCCTTGTTTCTATTAGAACCACATTAGCGACTATTACTACATACATGCAAAAAATATATACATTTATACTGAGTTATTTGGTGATACTAGTAATTTAAATTTAAAATTTTACAATCTCTCATTTAGATTGAAATGTCAGTGTATTCCATCTTAAAAATATTAGAAAGAACCAGTAGCAGGACTGGCTCACTTTTGTTGAAATTAAAGCTCAGTAACCTAGGCAACACTGTAGTTCAGAGTCTCAGAGCTCTTCTTGGAGTCACTTTAATTCTTAATGTCCTAATTACTTGCACTTATTAAATAATTGAAACCTCTAACAAACAAAAGATGAGATGGCTCTCCTATCTAACCAACATGATGTCATGAGCTTATTCTAAAAAGAGAAATCAAGAATTATGTTTGCTTGGTGATATATGCTAACAAGTAGACAAATTTAAAGCCTGTTTTCATTATGGGTTTTCCACCCTTACACACACACACACACACGTGGATTTTCTAAGTATACACACACACACATGCAGAGATAAAATGAAAGTGAATTTTGACCTAAGAAACTGAAATTTATATTTAGAAACATCACTAGCATCATAAGCCCTCAAAGATAGGTCAGTTAAAGGTCATTTTATCATATTTCACCAATAGGAATAACCTGTAGTATCCAAGTAAGTTCTGTAATGTGTTAAGTCTAAAATGTGTTTGTAAGTTACGATCCTTCTGTGCTGCTGGCTTTATTTAAAGTTTTGAATATTGACTCATGCAGTATTTGCCAGACATACTATGACTGAGTGTCTCTTATTTAGATCTATTTACAACATTAATTGGCAACTACAGTATAATAGTTAAAATATGGCTTTTTCATATATTGTGTCCAAAAGTTAGTGCACCAACTTTGCCTCAGAATCAGTTCCTACTACTCACATTTCTGTATCTGTTCCTTGGGAAGTTAGGGTCAACTATCATGAGATACAATACTATAAATATTTAAAGAAGGAATTACAAATATTTACTAAATAAATTAATGAATAAAATTCACTTCAGATTTATTCATGCACCACACTTTCTTCTTAGCCTTGTATTCCAAGTTTCCAAAGTCTATTTGCCTTTGTATTTATATACTGATCATGTATTACCTCTAGGCAAATTCATCTTCTAATTCTTGAAAGAGTACAGAAATCAATAGAAAGATTATCTATGACATTGAGTCATAAATATTCATTTATAAAAATTAAGAGAGAAGAGTCTTTTATAGCATAATGATTATACAATTTTATTTTCCTGTAGTGGATTTGGCTTACTTCTTGTCCTGCATAACTACTAACAGTGACTTTTATTACTCTCAAAACTGAGTTTGAGTAATAAATGATATAGTCACTCACTCTAAATAACCAATGATCACCCTTTTTCTTTTTCTCAGTAATTATTCACCAGTCAAGATGCTTCCATGCATTCAGTCATTGGCATACTTCCTCTAGCTCAAAACTCATGTTAATGATAAATATGATAAGAAAATATAAAGTCATAAAGCTATAACTGGGATGGTTTTCTTTAACATGGTTACTATCTTTAGGCAAGAAGTGGAACAGTGGTAAGGGAGCAGAAGCCATGGACCTACTAGCTTCTATGTCCAGATGCAGGTACAAATTTGGTTCCTGCGTATCACAGGCATAAACCTGCTCAACACAAGATGGGGACCACATGTAGGATCACTCACTGAAACTATGAGCTAATACAGGGCTAGTTTACCTCCCTCACAGCCAATTTCATCTAACTAAAAGTATGCTGGGGGCAAAAAAAAAACTTTTGCAGAAATCATCCCCACTCAAAGTAAGCCTGCATATCAAAATTCTAAACCTCACTAAAATAAACTCTAAACCCAAGAAACACAACCAATTTGAACATTATATTTTCTCCAAATGGAATTAATTTTATGTAGTTAGTATTTAGAATTTTCAAATAGCTAAATAGGGGGAACATTCCTTGGCCTCCCCCCTCAAAAAATAATTTGCAAATTATAAGTGACAGGAACTTTAAAAGAATAGGAGATATAAATATTATAAATTTAAAATATTGAGAAGGAAATTTAGAGTTGTTAAAATAAACATTGTTGAACTGAGAGGCTCCACCATATATCTTATATGAGTTGAAGAAAAAGAGATTGTAATTTTTATAGATAAAGATGTGGAGTCATATAAGTTAAGAGTTTTCACAAAGTTATATAATTCCTCAGGTCACTAATTCCTCTGAAAACCATATAGGATAAACAAAGTTAAATCCACACCCAGATACAACAAAATAAAACTGAAAACAAGTTTAGTTAGCATCAAAAGGCACTTGAGAGAAAAGAGATTATTAACAAAGGAACAACCATTAGACTGAAGGGAGTTTCTTATCAGCATCAACAGATGTCATTCATTTATTTAAAAAATATGTTTTGTTTACTACATTCCAGGCCAAGGACAATAGGGTAACATCTTCAAAGCACTGAAGAGAAAAAAAATATTAAGTTAGAATTTTATACCCATTGAAAGTATTATTCAAAAATTGAAATTAAAATGAAACCACTCAGACCATCAATGAATCAATTATTTAAGGATATACTTCAGTATACAGAAAAAGAATCTACATAGGCTGTAAAAAGATAAAAGAAAAAAGATAAAATACTGTAAATTTAATTTAAAATTTACTGTTAAATAACAACTGGTGAATTAAAAATGATAAAACTGAAACTTCAGTCAGTATTAACAGTGACAATTATTCACTGAGTATTTATAACATGCTAATAAGGTATGTTCAGGAAGAGGATATAAGTACAGACTGACTTTAGACTTTAAAAAGTATAATAATTTACATATATATAAGAAAGTAAAAGTGAGCCCTAAAGAAACAGAACTACAGTGTATAGCTTTCAAATAAGCAGAGAAAAATAAATGAAATACAGAAAACTTCAACCATATAATAGAAAGCAGGAAATTGGGGTGGGACAGAAAGAGCAAAACAAAAGGATAATAATAGAAAACCGAAAAGAAGATAATAAATATGACTATAACTGCAAACATAATAAATGTAAACTGAACAATAAACTCCCCATTCAGAGACAGGAATTATTAGAGCTATCTAAAAATAAAGAAATCAAGTTTATTTTGCTTGGAAGAGACAACTCTAAAGCAAAACCGTGCAAAATAACTGCTTTTAAAACAAGAACCCAGGGATAAAAAGAGAAATACTCAACAAAAACTAACCAAAAGAAAGCTGATAGAGCAACATTGATACAAAAACAATCGTTTGTATCAAAAAAACATTAATGGGATATAAAGGGACATTGTCCAGAAACAAAAGGAAAAATTCACCAAGAAGATGTAAAAATTGTGAACTTGTATACAACGCAGGATTACCCCAAAATATACCAAGTAAAACCTGACAGAAGGTAAAAAGAATAATAAATAAACTTACAGGGTGTTTTTTTTCATCTAGTTTCACGGAAATTGATTTTATCTAAATTCTGACTGCTGTACCTAAACACAGAAGCACAATCCCCTACTTGTACCTAGTCCCTAAATTCTCCACCACTTAAAAGATATAACCATGTGAATATTCCCAAACTTTAAGTAAATCCATGAGGATGAACTTTTGTTCCATTCCCCCAAGAATTGTGAAGAGAGGCTTCCTGGGGTCTACACTTTTGGAGAGCTGGATACAAGGAGATAGAGTTTATTATACCCTAGACTCCCTCAGAGGGAAAGCTGCCTATATTGCACAGCCTTTGAGCTACTTACTGGTCTAGGGTGGTAAGTGAACATGCTGGAAATGTGGCTTCCTCTAAATAGATTAATTGCTTGGACACAATTCCGCAGATTCATATGGACTTTAGAAAAATAGTATCTTATGCTGAGATGATCACATTAATAGTGTCAACTGCATTTAAAAAATGTGAATGGTGCCCAAGGAAGCAAAAGAAGAAAGGAGGAAGTGCAATCCAGGACTTACAGAGACACCTAACATTAGAACCACTTAGATACAATGAGAGTATGAGGTAAAAATAATCACGAGTGACATCTCTAAGTGGTATCTCCGGAAGTACAGAACACGTGCAGGTATGCTGGTGTTTAAAAGGGTAGTTAAAGCTGCTGAAGTAACTAAATTAGTTCAGCAGACTCTGGATGATAAAAAGAATTGTTTACTTTTCGAACCAGAAGGATATGGACAACAGAATAAAAAGAGCGTCTGGCAATATAATAAACGACGTGCAAGTTTTATCAGGTGGGAAGGGCAGAGACTGCATGATGACGAATGTATAGGTGTCAGAGAAACTAGCATGTGAAAATAACTAGGTCCAGAGAAGAGACGCTGTGAGTTTCTGCTTACCTCCACGGACAACCCACAGTTTTCTTTAACAGTTTATTCACTGCTGGAAAACTCTTCACATTAAAGTTTGCACAATTACCACAGCCCATTCAGCTCTAAAATTCTGTTTCTAAATATTTGATAATTTCTCTCACATCTTCCCTCTTAGTTCTATGCTCAGTGGAGCCAGCAAACAATAACCAGTCATACCCACAGAAGGGTCCAACGCCTATCACAAATCAGAGACTTAAACTATTCACAGATTGTCATGCTTCAGGAAAAAAATTTTCAGTTGAATAGCCACATGCTACAAAATAAAGCACTAGTTGAACAAATACAAGAAAGCACCACAGAAATATATATTTATCTTCAAAACTGCATGAAAAAAGCAACGTTCATGACAAGGTAAACAGTATGGTCACATCTGTGTAAGAGATAAATGATATGTGGATAGATGAATGGATGGATCGATGATGGATGGGTGATGGAGGGTGAGATTGAGAATGGTTATATAAAATTCAGGTGGATGAATACCAAACTATTTTGTGGTTATTGCCTAGGGAGTGGTATGATAAGAAGATACCTTTCTCTTTTATTTCACATATTTAAGAACAGTTTGACTCCAGAACATTGGATATGTACTATTTTATAATTTTTATGTGTATTAATCTAAGTACATTTATTCTAAATAAATATAATAATAAATATAAAATTCTGCCAAATTTGAACAATTCTGCCATAAAACCAAAGAAGGAGATCAGAAATACATTGTTACTGTTAGTATACATACAAATTGTTAATAATAAAATCCTAATTACTTTGGTCCTAGTGCTTGCTCAGAGCTGATGACTGGATTTGTTACAGCAAACTCAATTTGGACACCGCTTGCCTGACAGCTACATTAATCTTCAGCCATCTCCCTATTTGAGTGATTGTAACACCATTCCTTAAATGAAGCTGATATTCATTAGAGCATCATGAAGATCTGTAGATGCTTGTTATTTGGAAGTTACAGGTGTGTACTATAAGCTATTGAAATGAGCTGCTCACAAGAATCTGTTTCTTGAGTTCTTAGAGCCTTTTGCCTTTTGATATGCTGAGAGAATGGAGCTGTACAGTTTTGAGCAGCTAACTGATGGTGATAATATAGACTCTGTCCCTCTAACTCCCACTTCTGTCTCTCTTTGTCATTTTCTTTCTTGTTTCAAAATGAACAAGGAATTTACATAAGGCATCAGCAGTTCAAATTGAATAAACGAGCCTAGACTTCCACGCAAGCCAAAAGAAGAAAATGCTGTAAGCCATGCAGAAACAGGGAAGGTGCCAGAAGGTCTGAGTTTTGCATGGATAACAAGGTCATCAACAGGCAGTTAGAAAGTGGTCAGACCCCTAGCTTCCACAGAAAAGTACACCTTGAACTAGTAAGTACAAGGCAAAGTAAGGCTGTGCCAGCCAGATCAAAGTGTGAATTAGAGATGAAAATATTGAGACAGATAGTCTATGTATCAGCTATACAGGATGAGTGAGAGGCACACCACAGTGTTAATGAATAGGCATATATAAGTAAGAAAGGGCCAAAGAGGATAGTGTAGAAAATCAACAGAAAGTGACTAAAGAACAGGACAGTGGTGGAATTGGTAGGCTAAAATAATATTTCAATGAAGCACTCAAGTAGTAATTTTCTAAATCAACAAATTACCTAAAAGGCAGCATCTACCAACATCTACCAAAAAACAACTTCACTACCCAAAAAAATCTGCTCTCGTATACATTTACCTTAACCAATTTCAGTACTGAAACCTATTTTAGTAGTGAATAATAGAATTTTACTGGTGACGGTTGTGTACTTAAGCCCATAGGAAGATTTTTACCTTGGGGCCCATAATCATGTGTGATGGAGGAATTGCACCTGAGAATTTAAGAAAACAAACACAGCTTATTTTTTATATGATCATTTTATAATGTTCAAGAAATCTGTATACAAGCCTTCAGTAATATTAACTATTTTCTGAGAAAGAAGTAAAGCTGGTATGGTAGGTTTTAAGAGAAATAGGGAGTTATCAGTTTACTGAAAAGAGCCTCTTCAACAGGAATCCAAACCCCGGGCCCACCTCCACAGTGACGTCAGCAGAAAGGCGTTCCTTGAGGCCCGCCAGGGTGCGCAAGATGCCCTATGGGAAACCAGAAATGCTCTCTGGAGTGTGTGGTGCATAGTCTGACAGCTTGCTCCACTTAGCCAGCTCTTTCCACTGACACTTCGAAAAACACTCTGTTCCTGTTGATTTTACATCTCCCCCTTTCTAGAAACTACTACAGTGTGGCTGCCACTTTATCCCAATATGAATTTCTATTAGGAAATTCAAAACATCTTTTAAATAATACAAATCTCAGCAGTAGAAAAAAATGTTTTTAAAATGAATTAAAATAAGAATTAATATACTTTCTGATCATTACTGTAGAATACACTTCGCACAATAATTCAGTTCCACAAGCTTCCTGTTTTTATCAAGACAGAGTTTAAATTTTTACTTCTATTTAAAGGCCCTATGATCTTGCTTCAGTCACCCTAATCATTTCTGTTTATAAGATTTATTATTATTTTTCCACTTTTCTATCAGTGGCATTTGTTTTTCGTTAATCTTCTTTTACCATTTTAGGGGAGAATTTTCAGTACATTTTTCTCATTTAAGAATCCTGGTTAACCGAATCTCAAGTAAAGATAGATTTTGTTCCCTTCTTGTTCAATAATTTCACACAAAATTATTTTAGTGTAATTCTCTAAACTAAAAAATGTAATTTACACATATGATTAAAGAAATATTTCACCTTAAGGTTAAAATTACCATAAAAGGAGAGAAAAAAATAACTTTTCCAGAAAACACTTACTTTTATCATTTGATGGGTTCCCAAAAAACACTGGGAAAACAGTCTATAATAAACAGACTTTGTGGTTGCTGTCCCGAATAATGTCTGAAGCCTCCCCTGATGATACAGCTGTGCAAGCCAAGTGGGATTTAGTGGCCTGAAACCTGAATTCTGTGCCATGTCAGTAATCACAGATCTTTATTATCCAGAGGCTCCATTAAACATGTTCCACCCTTTCCATGCTGATGGATTTACCCTAATTTTGTCCTTTTCACTGAGGAGAGCTTGAACAGAGCAAACATTTATATGGGATGTTCTTTTAAAGTTGTGTTTTAGAAAGCCAGACACCATCCAAAATGACATGTCCATACTAGGTAAATAGGGAAAACGGGGTGACCGCTGACATTGGTTCATAGTGGATTCCAATTTCACCTAGAAATTTCAATTGATTTGGAGTCCCCATCACCAACAACTAAAAAGAGTGAGATATATATCATTTTATTTTACCATGTAAAATGTTTCATGGGATAAAAATGTTTTAATAGTCAAAGATGATGAAGACAGTAAAGTACAGTTTGAGAAACTGAGATACTTTCAGGGAGAAGCCAAATTATATCAGTGTGCCTGGAGGAAAAACAGGTTTCACTTAAGTACATATTTTAAATAATCTTTTAAATCGATAAAATGTAATTTAATGGTGGAAACTGAAAACTGTCAAATGATGTAAGTTTAGCAAAAGTTAACAAGTTTTGTGTATAATAAACAATTTTGCATAGACAAACATGCAGCCATATATGGGCTCATATGTGCTACTTATAGTGTCCTCACACATATTTTTCTCCTATCATAATATTTAACCAAAGTTCAACTTTTTTTCCAGTTTTTGACATACATCTCAGAAGTCATACATAATTGTATCAGATGAATATTACCATATTTACATTTTCATATCTCTCATAACCACATATGCCTCCATCAATAGCATTACTCAGTAATGTAGAACCTATTACACATTTTCTACAACTTATAATAAGTTTCTTTAAATATAAAAATAGTTTTCAAAAATGCAGCTTTATATTAGGGTTTATTCCTTTCAGTTTCATAAGAGGTATTTTGAAATGATGAAAGCTGATATCCCAACCAAAGTCAACACACAGCCTCCCCCAGAAGTATACTACTTCAGGAAGACCCTCAGGTAAAAGGAGAAATAATTCCCATACATTCTCTAACATGCTACCTCTGTAGTTGGCTTAAATACAAAAATAAAATGAATGAAGGTGACAGAAAACCAAATTAGTCCCCCTAAGTCCCAATCTATTAAGTGTACAAGGAAAAGCCAGAGAATTATTGCAGATATAAAAAAAAATCAAAAAAGGAATTTACAAAAGTAAAATAAAAAATAAATTATGCAAATTATATAGACTCAAATTTCTCTGAATTGCTGCAACATGGCTACTATATTCAGCAATAAATTAGTAAATCTAGTTTGAGCTTTATAAATTGAGTAGCAATAATTACCTTCATACAGGCTTTATATTTCATTAAATCATCTTAATCAGCATCTAAATCTGTTATCTCCTAGAAAATGTATTGTAGATCAACTGGAGCAGAGAGACAAAATTAAAAAGGGAGGATTCTTCAGTCTAATTTTTTTTCAAAACAGAGACAATAAATGTCAAATATGATTCAGAATAAGAAGCATATAATGTGCATAAATCCTCAATCTCCACCTGTCCGTTAACTTTTTGGCGGCAATCACAAGAGCAGACAGGCAAACAGCCATTGCTCATTCCCCAGGAAGAGGTAAGTCTTGGCCTGGGGCAAATTCACTTCTCCAGAGGGAAAGAGACAATGTCCTCCCATTGTAAAAGAAAGCAATCTCCTTCTCCTTAAACCAAAGCATGCACACACACACACACACACACACACACACACACACACGCACACGCACACGCACACACACTATATATATATACATACAATACAGAAATACATACTTAAACATACTATAAAATCCAATATGCAACTTCTCTCTTTTAAAAAGTATTAAAATAAATGTTATAGACATAAGCATTGAGAGAGGTTTTAAAATAAGAAACCTAGTTGATAGAAGAAAATGAAAATAAATTATAAAAGAATATGAATATGAATGATCTTAAATGCATTATCATCTCTCTTCTTAATCCTATACCCCTCCTCCCCATATGGAAATAAACCTAAGAGGGCTTAGTCTTGGGCTCAGTGATATAGGCAAATGGAAGAAATCACATTTTGAAAGTGAAATACAGCCCAAGATGGAAGGAACAGTCAAGGGAAAAAAGTGAGGAGGAGGACATGAAAGAAACAAGAAAGGAAGAGAATTTTAACAGAGGCAGGAAAAGAGGATGAAACAAAGAAGTTACTAAAGAGGATGAGTTGTAGTGAAACAATTTGCTTTGGGTGAAGATGAAGGTTTGAGCAAATGCTGCAAGTACAGTGAGGAAGAGTATCCCAATGACAGTCCAGCCGGAGAACGTCTGGAACTAATACTGAGGGATACAGGGAAATATTTGAGAAACAGTAACCATAACCTATGTATATACCAATTTATAGCTTTTAAAGTATTGCACTTATTTCATTTGCCTTTCATCACAACGAGCTAAGCATTTCTAGTATGCTTGTTTTACAAATAAGACCAGGAATCTGTGATTCTGAAGATGGAGAGATCTGCCTAAGGTAGGTTAGGGTCTGGCTGGCTCTCTGAATCTCTCACTCACTCACTCTAACACACACACAGAGCTAGTAAGTGTGAATGAGACTTAAACTTTGGTCTCCAAATGTTTAATTGTTTGCCAATACCCACCCAAGCACTTAACCAAAAACCTATTAATTCTTCCCTTTTCCTCACCCTCTGGACATTCAATCCATTAGAAAATTCTTAAATGAGACCCACAACATTCTGCAGAAATGGTCACCAATTATGCCCTCCAGTCATGATCTGCCTCTGCCACCATAGGCTTTTGACATAATTGTTTCTTTCTTGTGGGAAATTCTCCCCTGTGCTTCCTCATCCCTCTTCCCTCACAGGAATACCCCTTCCTTCTACTCAACATATTTAACTCCTACTCATGACCTCAATCATGACTATCTCAGTAAGACTTCACTGTTGTATGGTCCTAATAAAGCATTCCATAAAACCACAAACCTATTCTCCACAGCATTCATCAGTGCTGTGCTTTTGATTGGTCTTTTTGTATATGGTCAATGGATTAATATTTACTCTACCACTAGCTGTAAATTTCATGCATCCAGGGTCCACATATGTTCCTTTTTTTCTTTTTCTTTTCCTTCTCTCATTCTGATTTATCTATTCACTAGCTGACTGCTGTATCCCCTGTACCCAGCAGAGCGCCTTTATCAAACACAAGTTTTATAACATTCCTAGGTGAGAATGAACATCTCCATGGAGTTTACATTCTAGGGGCAGCAGATCAGATGTGGCTTGTAGGCAATGGTAAGGACTTCAGATTTTTAGCTGAATGTGATGGAAAGTTATTAAAGGAAACTGGGAATGAGGAAAATGATATCTAATTTAAATTTTTAAAAATTTACTCTTTGCATTGTATAAAAAATAGGCAGGACACAGGAAAGAGGCCAAGGAAGGGATACCTGCTAGAAGAAACTGCATTGGTCCAGAAGAATTACCACAGTCTGGCAAGAGCAAATGTAAAAGCAGCAGAGCTACAAAGAAGTGACCAGACTGGGCACTTATTGGGTGATAAAATGGACAGGCCTTCAAAATGCTAATGGACCATACACGGGAAATGAGCAAGAAGAAAACAGTAAAACCTAGTTATAGGTTTGAGGTACTAAAAAACCTAAATTGAAGTGTCTTCAAATACAGGTATAACAAAAAAGAAGTCTGAGCTCTATGAGAGAGTCATCAAAAGAAAAATTCTAAGAAATGGAAATTTAAAAAGAATTAACATATGACCCTCTAGAAATCCACTATAAAGGAAAATTCAAAAAGATAAAAAAATGCAGTTGTTTCCTACCAAATTCATCCTAACGATGAAGTTTTAAAATTATCCTGTCACTTTATACTCAAGAATCTATTTTTAGATTTTGAATTTGGCTAAACGCTAGATATCTGAGTTACACAATTTTGTTATAATGTGATACTTCACATCTATTTTCAGGGTTTTTCACATTTATTTTTCCTCTGGGCACATTATATTTTCCAACTGTGTTTTATAGTCACTGAAGTCTTGAAATTCATGGAAATACTGTTAACCCAATCTCGGCGCCATATCCAAGCTCTTAAGTCCTCAGAAAACTACCACCAAGTACTTGATAATTATTGCCCACATCAATTATATGCTACATTTTTGCTTTATAATGGCAGTTAATGGCTAAATCAAGGTTGGAAGAAAAGTTATTAAAATTCAAACTAACTAAATTCATATCTTAGCATACTATGTTAAATTATATGTTAAACAATGAATGGAATTGGGGGTTTGGAGCAGAGGATACATGTTACAATAACATTTATAGAGGATAAATGAAGAATTATTCAGAATCAGAAACATTCATATATATCTGTAAATATTTACTTAGTGAAGTTAAATTGTACATATAGATACATAAGTTAGATCATTTTCAACTCAGAATGAGACAACAGATATACAGCTGAGAAATAACATGGAGCTAAGATCTCTGTTCACCAATAAATATTCTGCTAAGAGAAAAGTTTTTTCCTTTCTGAAAGTATAAATTTTTTAAGGTCCTATAGAGCAAGAATTATCCAAACACAGCACAGTGTTTTCACACAGGCATTCCACTTTGTCACCAAAAGTAAACGTACCTCCTCAGTTTTCAGACTGTGTGAACACTGAGGCTACTAGGTGGGATGCTCCCTCACCTCACCGTAGACCTCACACTGAAGGAGGAGTCTGATAACTAACTTGCTAATTATCAGCAACTCACAGAGGCTTTCCCAGATACCTTTCTTTCTACTCCCCTACAAATCCCCAGAACCTTCTCATTGCTACTGTCTTCACCAATACAGAATAGTGTTTCACAACCAAAGGATTAACAGGAAGCTCTCACCCCTAAAGTCCATCTGTTAGCATGGAGTTTGATCATTCAGACTTGTTCCCATGGGCTAATCTCACCTGGCTTCCTTATGCCAGAGAACTTAAAGACTGACAAGCTTCAAACCAGAAAAAGAGATCTAGTTACAAAACAAATAATCATGTTATTACATTATCTTATTGTGGTAAATGCTTTTATTAGTGTTCTACAGAGGAAAGAATGCCAGAATGGTAAGATTAATAGAAAATTAATGAAAGCCACACCTAAGTATTTTGGAGTAGTACCACCTATCAGAATAGGGAACAAAGATTTGTTTGAAAATGTCTACTAGGATATATATATATATATATATATATATATATATATATATATATATACAGAGAGAGAGAGAGAGAGAAAGACCTTATTTGAACATTTTGAGAATATTTCTTATTGTCATCATTGCCTAGTTTATTTTAAAACCTTTTATTAAATTTTAAGGCTTTGGTCTGTCTAAAATTACTGCTTTCCTGGATCATCATACAACCATTATCAGACTCCTTAAACTCTCATATATTGAAATTTGTTCCCTGAAAACAAATGTAGTATCTCCATTAAATTTTGATTTAAATATCTTTGATTTCCACAGTTTGTGATTTTTTCATATAAGAGAATATTATATTGTTTTATTAAGGCAAAAATATATAGTTTAGCATAAGTACTAAAGGAACCTGTATTATATTGGATATTACACCAAAATTATACTTAATCTTTTTCAAACAATACTTAAAATGCTTTTGTGTGCATGTTATTTTTTGCTAAATGTTTTGTTTCAAAGAGTGAGCATAACATTCCAGAAACTGGAAATAAAACTGGAAGCTTCAGTAGCCACAGAAAATCATATTCACAACTAGAATCCTGTATCTTCTCTGGTTCAATAGATAAAAAACCCTAAAAACCTCTCTGAATAAAATGTTACTTTTAAATTACATAGTAAACTTAATTTAAATATTTTGCATAAGAATATTAAATTTTATATGTACAAAATAAAATCTTTGAAAGTGGGACATGTTTTAATGTAAAATTATTGAATTTGGAATCAGAAGGCTTGGATTCAACTCCTGCCTTTTCCATTTATTAGATATATGATTTGGGAGAGTTGCTGAGCTTCTCTGATCCTAGGTATAGCACCTGTAAAAACAGCCATAATGCCTACACTGACATGAGGACTGAATAAGAAAAACTAGTACTTACTAGCCTTGTCCTCTGGGGCAAGTGACGGTTTTGAGGTTCGTGGTTTCCTCATACATAAAATAATAGTGATGATAAATGTGTCTGCCTCATTAGATTGTTGTTATGGATAAATGAGTTAATTTGTATAAATTGCTTAGAAGCATGCTTGGTACATAGTAAGAGCTCAGTAAGTGTATATGGTACTGTTGTTATTACATAGGGAAAATGCAATAAATGCAGTGACCTAAAAGGAAAACTCTCAGATGTGCCAGAAGGGAATTAGAATACAAGATTAGCATTAGGGTCTGAAAAGCCTCCAGCCCATAGTATTTAATGGGTACTTGATGAAACTCCTACCTGTTGTTAGGGCAGCAAGTTCTCAATTCAGGTGAGTCAGCTCTAAAAAGGAAGATTGCTCCTTTCAAACTGTCAAATCCTAGTTAGAACTTTTCTTATCAGATGGGATGACCTGCTGAAGCTTTTAAAAGACAGCAAGCCTGAATTTTATCTCTCTAGACTAAAAAAAGAAATCTAAGTGCAGTAACATTTAACTTCATTAATTTAGTTCTTTATGAGACTAGAAAAAAATGTCATGATCTATTAAAAACACCCAAAACCACTGGGAGCTGGGATGAAATGCTGGAATTTTTCCAAACCATGGAAGAAATGATTCAGAATCCAAAGACATGCTAGGAGGCTCCTAATGAAACTCAGCTTGCATTCATCATGTGCTGGGTCCTGGAATGGCTTTGCTTTGTCTCAGATGATACTTTAAATACAGCTCAAACTATTGTTGATTTGTCTACATGACAGAAGATAATTTAAACACAATGTCCCAGCTGTATATTTGTTTTGCTTGTAACACTTACTGTGTATGCAATAAATGCCCCACCACAAAAGTAATAAAAAATATTTTTCTTGTGCATAAATCATTCCTTGTTTTATTGTAGTGATTGAAGAGTGTGAATTAAATATATGTGATACTTTTTTTTTAAGTTCCTACTGAGGATCTCTGATCATTTCAGTTCTTTTGTGGTTTCAATTTATGTGGGTTGTAAATAAGGCATATTTTATACCTTGTATTTGACTTATATAAATACTTAAACATGAGGAACAAGCTAAGACAGGCACAGTCGCAGGGGGCCATCTGGTGAGAAAATGGGGAGCAGCAGAGGTGAGGCTTAGAACCTCCCCCCTCATGTTCTGAGAGAAATCTTCTGCATACATGGATGTTTACTGCCCTCGTCTAGCTCGGATTAACACATAGTCTACAGGCACACACCTGATCATCTACATTTGCTCTCTTACAACACTAAACTCTGTTTTCTACCTTTATCTCGTATCTACCTACCACTTCAGCATTTTATTAAAAATAATAATAGAGAAATGTGGTATCCACATATAAATCAAGTTTAAAAATCAAATGAATATTCATATTTGAACTGACTGTGTATAGTTCATAATGCATGAACAAAACCGAAAGCTTCTGTGATGACTGCCCTTGCACTGTTCACCATGTAACTTATTCACTATGTAAGAATTTGTACTCCATGTAAGAATTTGTTCGTTATGCATCAGAAGATTGGAGACTGACGAAAATTAGGCTTGGGGTGGATTAATGATTGTGCATTGAGTATTGACCCCCCTGTACAGAAATTTATTGTGGTTAACAACTATTTGATCAATAAATATGAGAGATGCCCTCACAAAATATATATATATATATATATATATATATATATATAAACACACTTCCAATTGTAAAATAAATAAGTAACCAGGATGTAATGTATAGCATAAGGAATATAGTCAAAATATTGTAACAACTTGGTATGGTGATAGCTGGTACCTAGAATTATCATGTATATAAATGTTGAATTACTGTGTTGTACACCTGAAACTAATGTAATGTAATACTGTTGTCAATTACCCTTCAATTAAAAAAAAAAATTTATGAAATCAAAAGAGAAAAAAAAATACTTAAACATGGCTATAAAATTAATTTTGTAAAATATTAAATATTGTAAACTAATATGCAATAAACAAGAGAGATTCTTAATATGCTGATATTTCAATACAATTAAACATACAACATAACTGAAAGATATGTCTGGCTTTCAAATTAAAGATTCTATTTTTAATAAATCCACACAGTAACTCAGTTGCTCATAAACATTTAGAGAATGAATGTATTTATTTTTCTCCTTGGAGAATATACTTTTCACCTGGAGAAAGAGATGATCTGTACAGAAAAATAGAAGTGGGAGAAATGGATTATAGCACTGGCTTTATTAGTTACTGGCTACAGCAAGTCACTCCATTATCAGAACCCTACTTTCCTTATAAGCAAAATGAGCAACTCTGTCTGTAAGGTCGCTTCTAGCACCATGTACCTCTAACTATGCTTTCTCGTGTTCTTTTCTGTAAGATGGGCTCTGGAGCCCATGTGTTCAGTTCTAATCTAAACTCTGCCACATACCTAGGCAAGTATCTTCACTAAAGCACTTAGCCTCTCTTTGCCCTAGTTTCCTTGCTTTCATAATTCATGATAATAATTATGCAATTTGAATGCACTGTCTGCCTAGCAGAGAAAAGGACCTAGAAGCATCAGAGAGTTTTACAGTATCATTAAAACTGCTGGTTTTGTGGTTATGTTTTGCCCAATGTTTAATGTGTTTATATCAGACATACCATCTAAAAGAATAAATACACACATTTATTATGCACATATATAAATCACTATTACTCAAGAGTTATAAATAATGGCAGGAATATGGATATGTCCTCCATATGTTTATTTACTTACATATTTTATCCTTTTGTATAACATATTTGAGATTTTGAGTAGATAGATACGAGGCAAACTAACCTAGCTGAAAAAGACAGACCTGTTTCCCTGACACAAGTCTGCCATTTGCCAATCCTGTGGTCTTGAACAGGACACTCAACTTCCCCGGTGGCCTCATAGATTTATGGGTATAACAACAGCTACCACGTAGAGAAGATTAAGGAGAAAATGTTAAGAAGCCTGCACAGTGCTGCCCCACTGTGAGTGCTCCCTAAATGGTAGCAATTACCTTCTTGGTTGGCCAAGTCCCTATTGCACCTGTTAGCAGGTAAGGTTTTCATCCCTCAGATGGTAACAGAATATACATTTTCTCACTCAACTTAGAAAAAGACATGTTCATTATGCTCCTCAATTCATGGAAAGCATTGTGCTTGGAATGCGTTGAACCCTCTTTGCTGAATGTCATCAGAAGTCTTAACAGCCATCTCATCGCTAATACTGTTTGCTTACCATGTGTTAGGCACTAATTGAAGGGATTTACAAGTTGTTTAATCTTTACAAAGACCATTTCTCACCACTCCTTTCCTATCACACTGGCCTTTAACTAGTCATCTTTTTTTTTTACCTTGCCCAACTTTGTTCATTTTCAAAATAGCAGCCCAAGTGCACTTGTTAGAACAGTCAGCTCGTGTTACTGCTTGTCCCAAACCCTCCAACGCGTCCGCTTTAAGTCATAACAATGGCCAACTAATACCTACAAACTCTGGGCTGCATTACCACCGCGACATCCTCTCCTACTGCTTACTCACCCTGCTCCAGCCACATGACTCCTCAGTTCCTCACACATCAAGCATGTTCCATCTTGGTGTCTTGCATTTGCTGTTCTCTCTGCCAGGAATGGTCTTCCTCCAGATACCCTCACTAATTGAACCCCTACATCCTTCAGGTCTTTACTCAACTGTCATCTTCTCAGAGAGGTTTTCCTGACAACTTTGTTTAAAATTGCTACCTCCCCTTTTCTTCCCTCCTAATGTAACCCCAGGATTCTCTATCCCCCTTTCACCATTTAATGTACCCCACACTTTACTTTGTTGATTGTCCATCTCCCTACTCTGCTCCACCCAGATAAAGTAAGCTCCTTGGGATAGGGATTTTTAAAATTTATTTAGTGCTGATTCCTAGTGCCAAGAAGGTCTTGGAGTAAAACAGTATTCATTAACTCTTGAATTAATGAACCAACACTAGAAGATAGATAATTTGTATCTCTACAGGGGAGAAAGATGGAAAGTCTGAACTTACAGTAAGAAGCAGAGGCAGGATTAAAATTCATACTCTAAAATGTGCACGGATTAATATGTGATTCTGCCTCTTGAGATAAAGTTCATGGTCCCTTACCATGATGTACATAACGCTCTGTACCCTGGCCCAGCCTGTTTCTCCGGAGCCATGCCTCCAGCCCTCTAACAGCACAGAGCCGCTCATGGTTCCCATCGCAGGCCACAGTGTCTCACCCACCTCTGCCTTTGCAATGGCTAGTTCTTCAGCCAAAATGTTAGTGAAATATCCTGTTTTCCATCCAATTATAGGAACTCAAAATTTTAGTGTCCCTAAGTGAAAATGTTACTGCATGCTGGTGAAGTATTCAAAATCCCCTCAGCTGACTCCAGGAACGGGGAAAGGCCGAGAGGAGGCCACTTGAAGTCACCATCTGGAGACAGCACAGTGGAAGCCTGTAAACACTGGCTTCTCCAGTTTTATAACACTGGCTGGAGAACACTGGTTGAGGTTTGGCATCTGCCTCCAATTGGCCTTTTCATGGGACTGTCTCTCTGTTTAAAGTGAATATCTGAAATAATTAAAATGAACAAACCATAGCCAAATCAACATGAAGAACTGCTTTACTGGTTTCAAACAGAAGAAAATATAAAAACCAAAATAAAAATTATTATATCTGTTTCTACCAAATATAAAACTAATCTATGTTGCTAAGAAAAAAAAATCATCAAGAAAATATTGGATACCAATATGCTTACACTGAGGATGTACTAGGATCAAATGCAATACTGTTCAGTGCAAGCCTGCATCTTATAATAAAGTTAAGAATTTTAAAAAAAGCAAACAAAATTATACATCAGGAGACAGCAAACTATGGCATATGGGCCAAATCTGTCCCCCACTTTTTTTGTAAAATAAAGTTTTACTGGAACACAGCCACATTCATTTATTTATACACTGGCTATGGGTGCTTCCATCCAACAATAGCAGAGGGGAAGTCGCAACACAGACTATAGGGCCCACAAAGCCCGAAATGTTACTTACCTGGCCCTTTAGAGAAAAAGTCTGCAAACCCCTGGATTAAGCTAATAATAAAAATATTTTATCTGTGAGTGGTGTAGCTGATATAATATTTCTTTACTATAGAAAAGTTTTAATTCTACAAACTTCAAAAAGCTTTTCATTTAATAAATAGAAATTTATTATTATAATATGGTGATAATGCTGTCATCTGTTCATTAGGATTTAAGATCTTAGTTTTTAAAAACTGTAGCTACTTGGGACTTAACTATAAACAAGTAAATAGTAAGTTGCTGCATGAACATGTGCATTTGTGTGTAGTGTGTATACATTTTCTAAAGTTTCTACTTCATTGCAAAAGCTAACAGCTAAGCTACAAAATTAAATCAAGCATAACTGACCATTTGTTATGAACAATTTACTTCTAGAATGTCAAGGTTTCTGGCAGAATAAATTCTAAATTCATTCAGATATGAAACAATTAATGAATAAGTGTAAAAACGTTATTATTTGGTGCATGAGAGTATACAGTCTAGACTCCAAAAATCAACTCAACACACTACAACTCTAGTATTGAATTGAAATCTCAGACCCTCAGTTATTTCCATCTCTTCCCTGTTCCCAAAGAACTTGGGCCATGGAGTCCTCACAGCCTTTAGTCTGGTCTCCCTAACTACAAATTCCCCACTGGAACAAAACTCCCACACAGCTTCTAGAGAAACCTTTGTAAAAAAGCAAGTCTAATTATATTACTGCTTAAACTCTGTTAATGGTTCCCCATAATTCACACAACAAAAGTTAAACTCATTCACTGGGCATCCAAGTCCTTGCAAAACCTGGCCTGAGTCATTTGCAAACCACCATTTTGTACATGTTGCATTTACTTCCTGGAATGCCCTCCTCCCTTGCCTTGCCAGCTAAGTCTAAACATTTCTCCTCCCAGAAGTTAACCTGATGCCCCTCTGTCTTCATCATGGGCAGAGTTAGTCATACTCTTCTGTAGTTCTGCAGTTCCTTGTACTCAGCATTTCAATGACTATTACCCTAGCCGACTGTGGGTTCCTGCAGATACAGACATGCCATGATCATCTTTCTGCTCTGAAGTCCAGCACATTTCCTCATCCAAAGTGCAAAATGACCCAAACACTGTTGCATAAATGAATGTATCAGTGACAACCAACAAAACCAATCAAATATAATATTCTTACAGTGGATAAGAATGTGGATTCTGAAGGCAGATCCAAATCCTAGGTTCACCACTCACTCACTTTTATGTGATGCTAGTTATTAAATAACTCTACAGTACAGTTTTCTTCATATATAAAACAGGGATAAAAATGCTACCTACTTTATATGGTTGTAGATGCTATTGTTTATATATGTCTATAGCACAGTATTGATGGACACACAGAATACAAAAGGCAAGCAGAAGAGTGTGGTAGTAATCTAGGTTTTGTGCTCATTAGAAGTTTTAAAAGGCAACTTTGTGAGAAGGTGCTCAGAATACGCCTCCATTCTGACACATTATTCTACTTAAGCATGGGCAAAAATGAGAGCAGCCAGGATAAGAATGCACGTCACTCCAAAAGAAACCAAGTTATAATACATTTTGTACATTAGTATGTTTATACTAATAATACATATGTTTATATATGTATATAGCACAGTGCCTGATATACAGTAAGATAGCTATTTTATACATGTGCAGCTATTTTCATTCACTTTGTATTAGGATATTGCTTTTTTTCACAAAATAAAAACAGAAGGAGCCCAAAAGGCATCCACAAATCCACAAAATCTTAATAATCATAAAAGTCATTCTGGGGCACTAGAGAAAACCTGGAAATTCACAATATACACAAAGGAAAAAACTTGCCTGCCAAAGACAACGGTGGTTAGCATTTTCATCATGTGTTATTAATACAATAGTAAAATGTTTAAAAGATAAACATTCATTCATTATGTTTTCCTTAAGGAATTTCTCTCTAAAGGGTTTTTTTTTTAGTGAATAGCTTACATACTTAAAGTTTCTTATCAAGATGGTTTAATAGACTTTTATGATTGTAATAATTACACATGTTCCAGAACCCTCATGCAGAGAATAAACACAAACACATATATCCTATTCATCAGCATGACTCACATAAATATGCCCGTCTCATTATAGTTTAAAGTGTATAAAATATAAAACATATGGTATGAAAAGTCAAAAGCCAGATAGAGTTGGCCTTCATCAAGATGAAGTTTCTTAGAATGTTGCAAAAACTTCGCTTTTAATTTTATAAGCACTGGAAAAATAACTGGACATACAAAATATGGAAGGTGAGCAAAACAGAATAGTAGTACTCTAACTTTTGTACTCATTAGAAGTTTTAAAAGGCTACTTTGTGAGAAGTATTCATAATACTCCTCCATTCTGACAATTCCATCAATTTAAGTGAGTGTAAAAATGAGAGCAGCCAGGATAGGAATGCATGTCACTCCAAAAGAAATCAAGTTACAGTATATTTTCCACAAATACTTGTGATTAATACTGAGATCAACTAAATATTGGCCAATAAAAGACACTAGAAGATTAGCTATTGTCAGCTACATAATGTCTGTGTTATTCTCAGTATACTAACATTTAATAACAGATGACAGAATTAAGAATTAACTATTAACAGACATCACATAAATTTCTATTTGTAGCACAGGTAATTCTCTATTTCTATTTATATCCTATTGTGAGGGATAATAAAAAGGACATCCTTTTGTGAAGAATAACCATACATTAGTTTGATGTTAAATGTATGATGGCACCATTCCAATGTTAAAAATATCACTGAGGGATTGGGTTTGTATTACATTTGAAAGATGGAAAGAAAAAATCTTAAAAACAACTTGCAAAGGAATAAGTAGTATCCTAATGTATATGTGAATTTTTGTCATATTATGGACACAGGGTCATAAGTATTAGACTTTTTCAGTTTGCATAATTGCACACATTACCACACACGTGTGGTTTGTTTTTCTAATTCACTCCCTGGAGACATCCCACAGGAGTTCCCATCTGAAGTCTGGGCTCTACAATCTAAAATCCCACCTCTCTCATTCTAGATTTCCAGACACAGTCTCCTGCCTCCGAATGACTCACAATAACCTGAAGAAGAGTCCTGCCTCACTCTCCAGCTACATAACAAGAACTACGAGAGGCCTTACGTACAGCTCCATCACGTACCTCTAAGTAGGGTCAGGGCGGGGACTCTTGGACTTACTTTTAAGCATCTACTGCAGGTCAAGGTGTCTGGCCCCTAATAGTCACTCAGGGAGTGAAGGTATTCACGTGTTTATTAGGTTCACCGACAGAATATTATGATTTTTGTAGGTTAAAAAAAATGGTCAAATAGTGGTAGTTCTCTGAGGTTCTGATATTTTTAGCAAATGATTATCAAGTACATACTCTGAGCCAGGAACAGTTCTAGGCAACTTACATATATCAATGCATTTATTTCTCTTTACAACCACCTCCTAAGGTAGGTACTTTTATTATTCTGATTTTGTAGATGTGGAAACTAAGAAAGACAGGGCAGTTAAGTAAACTGCCCAAGGCCAAATGACCAGTACATTCAGAATGGGGATTATTAACCTTTGTGTTATTGTTTCTGACATTGTTTTTTTCAGAGTAAGTTTTTTAGAGCCTCAACGTAATGACACTCCAGTAGCAAAGAGCACATCTACAGCTCAGATCTTGGTTTGTAAGTGTCATTTCCCTCCAAAAGCAGCAGGGCTCTTTGGGAAAACTGGCTGATTCCAGATCGAGTAACAGGTACAAAACACACCTGGGACATCTTACTCCAAAAAGCCAAAAGAACTCAAAGCTTTCTGTGGGGCCTGTCAAAAAGATGCAGGAGTTGGCTTCAGGAGTCCCCACTTAACAAATTCAGGACAGTTTGAGTATCAAAAATAATGATAAAGGAATGGAATGTATTTAGTTAAAAATTATGCATGAGACCACAATAAAAGAAAAAGCTAGACAGGTCAGAGAAGAAAACTCTTCTTTACAAAAAATGACAAATAATACATGTAAAAAAAATAATAGATCTTGAAAATCACCAATTTTCTAGCCCTCAGTGTTATAGTTAATTCAAGCAATAATCATTAGTGGATGCTAAGACCACTGAGTGAAAGGTTGGTGGAGAAGAGGATCTTCACGCAGCCTGGAGGTATCTATCCCACAAAGCTGGTGAACAGACACAATGCTGGACTTAGCCTCAAACCCTTGTGCATCTACTATCTTGCATGTCAACAGGAACTACTCCAGACTAGATGTTCAGAGAACCCTTCCTGGTAAGGCAGGTGTAAAAATGTTGTATAAAAGTTAGATGTCTTTTAAAGCATGGCTTGAGACTGAAGGAAAGTAAGGGAATTCCTTGGAGCACAAAAATGAAAACACTGGAAAATTCTGCAGAGTTTAGAGGACACAGGCTGGGGTTTGCCCTGAAGTCAGTCCTCAGTGGACTCAAATGTGGGTTTGAAGGAGGAAAAGTCAGGAGTCCAAACAGGATCTGGGACACTGGCATTGAGGTGGGATCCTAGAATGGCTGCACCTTCAGTGATGAGGTGGAAAAAGCCCCATCTTGCAAATGTTGTTGATGGGACAACACACCTGCCCTGACTTTGGCTTAAATGGGAAAATAAGAGAACACTTTACTGAGAATTCCTAACCACAAGCCCACAATCACTCAATTTGGGAATCAAAATTCATGCTACATGAGTTGCCAAAAAGCCTAAATCAAAATTTAGTTTAAATTAACCCCAGATGGTAGGGCTTCTAGGCATCTGGCAGGAGCAACTTCAAATTCTCTGCAGAGGAGTATACTTTAAATCCAGGCCCTAGAGGATTCCACAGATAAAGTTCAAAATAACATGAACTCCAAATCAAGAACACAAACATGATCCAAAAAAACAATGGTTGTGGCTAGATGACTAAAAAAAAAAAAAAAAAAAGAAATAAAAGGGCATTTGATAAAGATACAAATACATACTGATAACATTTAATTCACCAGAAAGAATTAATAATTCCAAAAGTGCATGGATATAGTAACATAATATTAATATGTTAATTAATAAAGCTAAAACAGAACTGTGAGATAAACCAATAAATGCACCATCATGGTAAGAGATTTTTATCTCAGTAATTAATAGATTAAGTGACCCACCCCTGCAAAAAAAATTGATAAGTTAAGTGATATGGAAACTTTGAACAATACAATTATGTCTACTTTAGTGGACATAAATGCATATCTCACAGATGTTAAATGAAAAATAAATGATAAAGGAAAAAGAATGAAGGCTAATAAATGTGCTGGGAATGGTTAGCCATTTAGAAAAAAACCCACATTATACAAACACTCTTGACTTCCTTCCCAACCCTCCCTCCTGAAGATTTTCTTATTGTGGTACTTAACGTCAAAAACATAGTCATCATTAACCCTCTCTTTTCTCCCACCCCACAACTAATCCATTAGCTTATCTTATTGGCTCTACATTTGAAATAGATCTAGAATCCTTCCCCTTCTCATCATTTCTGCCATTGATACTAGAGCCACCATCATCTTATTCCTGAACTACTGCAACAGCCTCCTAACCGTTCCTCCAGATCCTTCCCTGCTGTCCTACAGTCTATTCTCCATCTAAAATAGAAGTCATACCACGTCAGAAATAAGCTCAAATCCTTCCAATGACTCCCATCTCTTTGCGAGTAAAAGTCAAAGTCTTGGCCAAGGCCCTAGGGTTGGGCCCCATACGGCTCTGATCTCATGTCCTACCTTCTCCCCTACACTCATTCTTCTTTAGGCACACTGGCCTCATTTTTACTCTATGATCATGCCAAATAAATTCCCATCTTCAGAGGACTGAACACACTGTTCTCTGCCTGAAGGGTGCTCCTGTATATATTCCTAATGGTCATTGTTTCAATTTATTAGGCCTCTGCTCAAGTGTTAGTTTTACAAAAGCAGCTTTCTCTGACCATTAAGCTATAGAAAAAGAATATACACACCTCTTCTTCCATCATTTTCTATCCTATTCCACACCTTGGCTCTTTTTCCATAGCACTTATCACACAGGACAAATATATATATCTTGTTTTTCCATTAAAATAACATATTTGAAAGCAAAAACTTGATCTTTGCTCCACTGCTGTATTTTCAGTACCTGTCACAGTGCCTAGCACATAGTAAGTACTTAATTAATCTTTGTTTAATAAATTCATCAATAAATATGAGACAGCAGAATTAAATTATACCTGGATTTGGAAAATGTCTTCATCACTTGCTATGTGAATTTGGGCAAAACTTTAACCTCACTAGAGTCCATTGTCTCATCCTTAAAATGGGAATGTAAATAACTAAACTGTTGTTGTAATTTTGCAAGGATAAAAATTACACACATATATATATTCAATATGTATAAAAATTATGTATCATATATAAATCAATGATCTATAATTAATAAGTGCTCAGAAATAATAGGTGTCATTATTTTTATTTGTGGAGACATCTTCCTGCAGTATCTCTCTAATGATCAAGTCCAATTTCAACCCAAAGCCTTACAATATTGCATGAGAAGGACAGTTGACCTGGTGAAGTTAAACAAAGGTCTCTGAATACAGCTTCAAATCTATTTGTCTAGGTGAATGCACAGTCCTAGCATTTATCAATGATTCCATTTATCACCACTGTTGGGAAACACTTGTATAAATAATCAGATGAAGAATATATTTATAGAGCCAACCATTTAAAGAATCCTTTTGAAACTCAGATGTCATTAATTCTGTATAACTTGGGAAAAGAAACATCAATTTTATGTAACTTGGGAAAAGAAATGTATTGATCACAAACAAGCTTTCCATGCAAAGCATATTACAACTAAAAATATTAACTTTGACTTACAATAACAAAAACCAGGTTAAACAATGGGCCAAAAACCTAAACAGACACCTCACAAAAGAAGATGTACACATAGCAAATAAACATACATAATCAGGGAAATGGAAATTAAAACAACAGTGTCATACCACTATGCATCTATTAGAAAGACCAAAATGTGGAACACTAACAGCATCAAATGCTGGTAAGGCTGTGGAACAGCCTCTTTCACTCACTATTGATGAGAATGCAAAATGGAATAGCCACTTTGGAAGATAGTTTAAAAGTTTCTTAGAAAGGTAAACCTATTCTTACCATACACACTAGCAATCATGTCCCTTGGCATTTACCCAAAGGAGCTAAAAACAATGTCCACACAAAAACTGGCACATAGGTGTTTTCAGCAGCTTTATTCATAATTGCCAAAACTATGAATTTTCTCAATATGTCCCTTGATGAATGAATAAATTCATCATGGTACCTTATGAATAAGTATATTTTAGTAAATGAATGAATGACTATACAATGAAATCTTATTCAACACTAAAAAGAAATGAGCTATTAAGCTATGAAGAGACATGGCAGAAACTTGAATGCATATTACTAAGTGAAAGAAGCCAATCGTAAAAGGTTACATACTATATGATTCCAATTATATGACATTTTGGAAAAGGTAAAACTATGGCAACAGTAAGAAAGATCAGTCAGTGGTTGCCATTGGTTAGGGCTAGTGGAGGAAATGGATGAATAGGTGGAAGACAGGATTTCTACAGCAGTGAAAATACTCTGTATGACATTATAAAGATAGATACATGTCATTAAACATTTGTCCAAAGCCACAGAATGTACAATACCAAAAATGAACTGTAATGACTGCATACTATGGACTTCTGGGTGGTCATGATGTGCTGATGTGGGTTCATCAATTGTAACAAATGTACCACTCCAGTGGGGGATGTTGATATATGCAAGGCTATGCATGTGCCAGGGTTGGCATATGACAGAAATTTCTGTACTTCCCCTCAATTTTGCTGTGAGCATAAAACTGCTATAAAAAATAAAGTTTTGACAGAGTAAGTAAATAAGATATTACTCAAATAAGGGAGAAGGTTAGGAAATGTCTGACTAATGTAATGCTGAATAGTTCTTTTAAAATGGAAGAATTAATCTCTATTTCTTAGTAACAGGCAGTTTATTTTTACGTTGAATGACAATACTAAAAGCAAAGAACCAAGAATATCCATTGTCTTTTTCTTTATTGAGTGAACTAAAGCACAGTGTGGATCCTACATAGTTAATTCTAGTACATATACATCACTTGCAAAGATGAGCTTGTGAATAGCCTACTATGAGCATTTTACCAGGACAAAAAGACCTGTCTGGTTTAGATGATGAAGGTGATGATCATCACCACGGTGATATGACAGACTTACAGAGAAGCTTATGGTTTACAAAGCACAGTCTCACTCTGACCCTCCCCCGACCCTGGGGCCGTCAGGGATGAAGGTTATATAGGTGAGCAGAGAGACTCGGGGGAGTTAATTTGTTACAGGCAGAGTGACAGGGTAACTGAATGACTGAGATGGAGCTGAAGACCACTTTTCTGACCCTAAGTATAGTGTCCTTCCAAAAATACTGGTTGCCTCTTCTTATTCTTTCATAAATTAGAACGATAACATTCTGTCATCAAACATTTCTGAGAGATTCCTGATAATAGAAAATTCACCTATTTCTCAAGTATTTTTACAAATAAAAAATGGAAAATAAATTTCATGAAATGTATGTATATCTTTAATATATTCTATGAATACAAATACACTATGTACACATAGTGTGCATATAGATGTGTCAATAGGAAGAAAAATATTAGTGCTACAGGTGATATGACCTTATAAAATATAAAAACTTTGATATATTTTAATGGATTTATGGATAAAAAGCATAGTTCTCTGGGCATAGGTTGGATGGTGAGGCCATGACAAAGACAGAAATGAATTTCTGCAAAATAAAGGGAGAGAGACTGAGGATACTGAGGACAAAGAAGAGAAACAAAGAATGCCTGGAGAAGATGGGAGGCATAAAAGAGGTAAGAGAAAGACCATGAGAAACCAGTGCAAGACAGACCTCTGGGGCTGGATGAGTAGGGAGCAACGAAGGACCAATGAATTTCAACAAACTATGATGTGTGACAATGAATTTCAAGCTCTTTCTTAAATTTCATTGGACTCACTGACTCATTACCCACATACCCCAGAAGTTTGCCACAGTAACTTCCTTGAGTTCATGGACTAGGGCAGCAGTAACTCACAAAGGTTGTGGGCAGCGTGCAGCAAAGCAATGTGGAGAGAGGACAGCGTCCTCCTGGTCCAAGAGCCACGGCATAGACCCAGGAGAGAGCAAAGAATAGCTGCAGAGTGTACCGACTCAAGAGGACAGTAGCTCCTGCCTGCTCATCTTGACAAGCTGGAAGATTTAGGGGCATAGAGGTTATAACTATAGCCATCTGGGGTACCGCAGGGTGGTCTCATCTATCCTATTCTGGCTCACTGTCCTGGATCTGTGTTTTTCAGACTTTTAAGAATACAATCTTTGGAGTCCAATTTGAGAAATATTAAGTAAGTAGGTTAACTAAATAAATGTTGAGCCTTGAGTGATCAGTTGAAGCCAAAAAAATGTAATTAAAAATGTGAAGTGCAGTACCAAAATTTCATAAAAATACTTTGTTATAAGGTCACACATGGGTCATTCACATAACCCAAAAATGTGTGTAATTTTGTTTGCTCAAATATACAATATTTTAAAGTTTTTATAAAGAACTTAAACTCTACAGTCTCAAGAAATATATCTACAAACCCCTGGGTATACAGTTTCCAAGATGAGAAACACTGTTCTGTATAATTTCTCAATCAAAATGGATATATTATCTATTTCCATTTCATGTCCTCCAGGCCGACCATGGCCACCAACTCACACATGCTTCTATTTCTTCTAATTTGGCTCCTAACCTAACCACTTAAGTATAATCACACTTTCCCATATTTCCAATAATCTCTGCATGTGCAACTTGAGTGTGCCTGTGAAATAGTTAACCCACAATTCTACATAAGACACTGGCCTACAGGCCACAGTAGATAAAATGAAGAATAAGACATTGTCCTGCCACAATCTGGTTGTGGAGGCCTGAGATCAACAAATTCATACATAGCTGACAATATAACTCAACATGGTGTTCTGCAACTTGTATTTGTTTCTATATTGCTTTGCATTTTTAAAATATATTTTATGTGACTCATATTTCATAAGATAGATGAGTGAAAAAGTAAAACTCTGTCTCTATAAAAAATATACTATAAGTAGCACTAAGAACTACTTTTCAAGGTTGCATAATAAAATATTAATAAAAAAATCAGTTTATCTCCCTATACAAGGAATGAGCAGTGAGAAATATAAATTAAAAACTTTTGCAATAGCATCAAAAATATGAAAGACTAAGGTGTGAATGTGACAAGCTGTGCAAGACCTGTATGCTGAAAACCACAAAACACTGCTGAGAACAATTACAGACATAAATAAATGGGTCAGAAGAATCAACTTTCCTTGTTAAGATATTAATTCTCCCAAACTTGTCAACAGATTCAATGCAATGTCAATCAAAATGGCAGCAGGTTTTATTTTCCTTCCTTTTCTTTCTTTGTAATTAATAAACTACTAAGACCATGAAAGGACAAGACTTAGACTGGGAGAAAGTATCCACAAAATACATATCTGAAAAAAGGATTTGCACCCAAAATACACACACACACAGGCAGTTTGTTGCATATACATTATACTCAATAAAAATTTAAAAATTAATCTAAGTTAAATAAGGCAATCTCTAGTTTCAAAAGGAGTCTTCTCTCATTTATAAAAATCAGTTTTGAGAAGCACAGGATTATGCTATCCTTAAAATCGGGGATTATACCTTCTATTTTTTCTTTCTTTTTCACCTGGAACTGAAACCACGCACACAAGTCCTAACAAATATAAAAGAAAATCTCAGTTCAAAAATATAATTATCGCACAAGCAAGAAGTTAGAAAGGAAGATGCACCAGGCTTGGCAGCCCAATCATTTCAGCAAGGATGCAAGTTCTTTCTGTCCTTCTACTTGGCCATGCATAGCATTTTGCCTTTTCATTCTTAGGCTTATCACACTTCACTGTCAGAGGGTTAAACACATCACATTCTCCTATAACAGCCCCAGAGCAGACGTAAAGGGATGCAAAAAATGAAGGTATGAGGGACAGTGGTCTTCCTTCCTGGGGCACTCTATTTAAATGAACTTAGGTCTTTCCCAGAAGCCACTTGAGTCACCTGCCCAAGACTAGACCAATCACTGCCAAAGAAAACTAAGACTACCATAAATAAAGCCTCAGATTTTTTCCACCGAGGATGAGAAATCCTGGTTAAGGATTTTCAGTGTGTTACAGAATACTGGGAATTGAATATGCTGGGGATTCAGGAGGATTGAAATCAGTCTGAAAATTTCAGTAAATGTTTGCCCTTTGTGACTTCAACCAATTTGACATTAAGGACAGTGTGTAGCCCCAACAAAGTCAAGATTCTTTTAAAAGAAGAAAAGAGGTAAATGACTTGTAGGTAACTGAATTACCTTCCACAACTGACTAGTAATTTAAATAGGAACACTGAGCAAGTTTTTATATTACTGATGTACTTAACTCCCCATTCCCCATAGTCTAGAAAAGAAACATAAATACGAATCTTCAGTTATTTATTCAGTCTCCCTAGTTTAAAAAACTGCATTTCTGGTGGTTTAAAATATAATATGTTTTAGAGTAAGGGCTAAATAATCTAAGCCAAATAGAAAGAAAAAGAGAGACAGGGTGTAGCATAGGTGTTCATAATTGGGACATGTACCAGAATACAGGCTTTGAAAATGCACTGCTGCCACTGAGCACATAATGTTTACTCGATCTTGAATAAATAAAAACAGAAAGGAAAACATGCCTTATTAAACAATTCTTTATAAGGACAATAAAGGCTATGAAATAGTAATGTTCTTTGCAATGCTTATATCATTTCTTAAGATCATTTCATTTTTACTAGTGACATTTTCTTCAGAGACAACTAAAATTAGTTCACATGCTCTGTGAAATAGGACTCTTATGGTTGGGCTCAGTGTAAGAAGCCTCAGATTTATTCTACTGAGGATGAGAAATCTCAGCTAAGGGTTTTCAAAGTGTTACAGGATACTGGGGATTAAATATGGTGGAGATTGATGTGGATCCATATCAGCCTGAAATTTTCAGTAAAGGTTTACCCTGTATAACTCCAGAAAATTCATCAATGAAAGTTCCTTAGACTCAAAACTTCAACACATGTCATAGTTGAAGGTGCCGGGCCATGAAAATTAATTCCCTTAAATCTCAAGCTTGACAGCAAGGGCTCAAGAATGAAATAATGTATATACAATTCCAGTGACTGTGTGAGAAACAATAAAATAAACTAAGGGGAAAATGAGTCTGTATTAAAATAGTAAACCTATTACACCAGTAATGTTCAGTATAAGATTTATTCCCTTGAAGATGAGTAAATTCATTCAACATTCCAAAATAATTATGTACAACTTGAAATAGTCATTAGTGATTCGTGATTTACTCCTACAGAGTAACTTATGCACAGTGGAATGTGAACCATCCAAATGGTAAGCAAATGCCATCACAGTAAGTACGACATAAATGTTCTCCAGACTAGCACTCCAGAAACAACTCTTATCCAACTTTTAATACCAAGTCATTCAACAAACGTTTAAATACTTAAGATTTTTCACAAAGGGTTTCATCACAGATTATTTTCCTAGGATAATATGCAAGTCCTTTAATTTCAAATGACTTTCAAAATCTAAGACATTAAACAAACAAAATAAGAAAAAAGCATCAGTCTAGCTGGGATCCCAGCCAATGAAAACTTTACTTCATGGAAAAAAAAAATTGTTAAGTCCACAATCTCACTGTGAGGATGGAAACAATCACCCCAAATGTGAATCAGTATGGATATTATTATGCAAACAAAAGGGTGCTGAAGAAATGGAGCAGTCAGTCCTTGGCTAAGTGATTCCCTTTAAAAGAGTCTCACGGATACGTATATGCACTGCTAGACAGCAGGAGTTAGTAGGATCCTGGCATAATTTGTCTCTTTCATTTTATGAAAATACTCTCATAATTGAAGTCATACAGGCATTTTACTTTGAATTATGGACCTTCAGGCTTACTTCCTTTAACATAAAGATTTGAAACAGTGTTACAACCTGTGATGTCTACTCTATATTTTTCATTACTGAATACTGTAATTATGGCTGCATGTAGTTAAACAATATACAAAAACATATAATGTATTTCAATATGTCAAAGTTATGCATTTAAAAACCACTAATCACACATAGCCATTATCAAATATCGACATTCTATGATTCGTGAAATAAACAGAAAACTTTGAGAGAGGGTCTATTCGATCTATTTAGGCAAGAGTTAGCTAAGAGTATAAAGCTATACAGTATAAAGCATAAACATCCTGAGCAATATGAAAAACAACCATAATATATTTGTATATCTTTGTTGAATAAATATTTTAACTTCCTGTGCACAACTTTAATCTACTGTTTAGTTCCGGGTCAAAATGAAGTAACCCAAATATGCACTCTGTTATATAAAAGGCCCAGAGGATGAAATTACATCTCTGTCTAATAAGGTCCTTTGAAATCCTATATTAGAGTAACTTAGCAGCCAAATTATTTTTCTTCTGTTAATGCTGACTGAGCAGTAAATAATAACTAAGAGAAAAACAAACACGTAAAATAAAGTGTTTTACACCTTTGCTGGAGGTTTCTTAAATGACCCTGGTCTACCAACAACCTTAGTACAAGTCAAAATGCAATTATTTGGTGGACCCCTGCATTATTCAATGCAGTTTTCATGGGGCTGATCTTAATTTCCAGATGTTAAGAAGCTGTATACAAAAGTGTTCACATTTTAGTGTTGAGGTCGAAATGAATCAAACATCTTGTTTCAAGACGCAGGCTGTTGTTAAGGTTTTTCCTTGATAAGGTGCTTAAGCACCTCTCACTAATTGCAAAACACATTTTTGTATTTGTAAAATAAGGGTTTGGATAGTGTCACTTGTAAAGGTCCCTACCACCTTAAAGCAAATCCTCAAGCCCTCCATATCAAGCAAGGCAACATGACAAGAAGATAAAGTGGATAAGAGAGTCAAAGTAAAAGAAATGCAAGTATGCTTCTGAATCTTCCTAAAGATCCAAATCTAAAAAACCAGCACAGACTCCAAACTCCACCCAAACCTCCTCACTTTTTTCTTTTCTTTTACTTGAGGAATAATTGATATAAAATACTGTATTCTTTTCAGGTGAACAACATAGTGATTTGACATTTATAAACATTGAGTAATGATCACCATGATAAGTCGAGTTACCACCTGTCACATACTAAGTTGTCACAAGCCCTGATTTTAATCAGTAGATTAAAAAATAAATACCATCTATTTTATAATCTTTACTCCTCTCGCAGCAGTTCTGCTGTGAAAGATCTGTGAATTAAACAAAACATTAATAGAAAAAATGGGCACAAATCAACTTTTTTCTCTTCTTATCTATGAAACTCTAAATATTCCATTTTATTTTTTGATGGAAGCATGAGTCAGGGTGAAGAACTGAAAAATAAATAGGGCATTTTCCAAGCAGAGCAAATTGACCTAGCAGGTAATATCATCAGCTCAGGAGCCGGACTGCCTGAGTTAAAATTCTCCTCCCCTCAAACCATTTACAGGTCGGGTCTCACCCATAAACTGATGGATAATAATAGTGGCCACCTCATCAGGCAGTTGTGATAATTAAATTAATTAATACACATAAAGCACTTAGAAAGCCCAAGTAAGACTGCATAAATGTTAGCTGTGAGCATCTGGGGCTCACAATCTAGTTATAATTCAGTGTCCACATGTGTCATCCACAGCAGTTTGGCAAATAATGAAAGCTAAGCAAAGTAGACAATGTCTGTCCTTTTTTTTTTTTTAACTCTACTCTGCTTTTTGGATAGACCTTCTTCCACCCTGCTATCCTGGCTCCTGCCAAGAGAGTTAACATGAACTTCTATAAATAATGGTTTCAATGCAAAAAAATAAACTTGGAGTGCTAATACACAGTCTTGCCCTGGCCAACATGACCTACTTTGCAATAGGAACAGAGAAAATGTCTTTCAATAATCGATGTATCGAATTCTAGATCACCTACCACTTTTTTTAATAACGGCTGTTGCTAATCTGTTTTATACTACTTAAGCATCTAATCCGACCACACTTCCACCCACGTTCTGATATTGTGTGAGCAACTGAACTTCCCTCCTATGTTAGCAAAAAAACAAATACCACCAAAGGAGAACATTTTGTAATATTCAGGGGTATATGCGTTCTCTAACATTTGCAGGTTGTAATCCCCTCCTTCATCCCGATGCTCTCTTCTTCATCCTGACCTCCACTGAGCCCCATGATCCTTCTGCAGCCATACACAAGCCTCCTCTTGTTTGAAAAAGGTGCTCCCTTCAATGACTGTTCTGTTTCTCTTATTTAAACACACAAACCTTCTCTTACTTCCTTATCATCTTCTCTGGATTGAACCTCTGAGATGTCTCTTCTCACCACAGCTCTAATGGGACTGTATTCTGAGGGGCCACCATGACCTTGTGATCATCCAGTGAAATAGACTTCTTCCCACTCCCTATTCTGCTCGACCTCCTGAAATGTGGGATAGTGATGACAATTCCTTTTCAAAGTTATCTTTAGTCACCGGCTCTGAAGACAGTCTTATACCAATCTTCCTTTTGTTTCCCTATCTCTTCTCAGTCTCTCCTGCTCTTTCTTTCTCCTTTTACTTCACAAACATGGTATTCTCTTAGGTTTATCCTCACCTTTCTGCCCTCTTGCCAGACATCATCTCCCTTTATATACAGAATCTCAAGGAAAATACTACTGTGCTCCACATGGCCAGCCTAGACATTTCCCCCATGGCACAACAAAGCTTCACTAGTTGCTAGTTTGACATGTTCTCAAAAGTTCTAAATTCAAACACATCTTTCTTTCCTTAAGCTACTGACACCTGCTCCTCAGCTCTCCTACTGTTTTTTTCTTAAGCTTGGAACTTCAGGATGAGCCTTGCCTTTTCCTGCTCTACATCTGCTCTTCACCCTTTCTCCTGTTAACCCTGTTTGGTTAGTTGCTAAGTTAAACAAAGCTTCCTTTTCAAGTTCTTTTCATTGTTTCTTTCCTTACTCTCTTTTCATTGTCACATTAGTTTAGGCCAGGAATTGGCCAAGTATGGTCTGCAGCCTGCCACCTGTTTATCTAAATAAATCTTTATTGGAACACAGCCATGCCCATTCATTTATGCATTGTCTATGACTGCCCTCAACATTCCACCAGCAGAGGTGAGAAGTTGTACAGAGACTACTGGATGGTCAGAAAACCCCAAATTACTTACTGTCTTGCCTTTTATGGAAAAAGTTTGCTGGCCCTAGTTTCAGCCCTTGTCAGCTCACACACAAACTGTTTCATGGTACCTCACACCACCTTCCATGCCCAGTTTTACACCTTCACTAATCTTCCTACCATCTGGTTAATTTTCCTAAAACATAATTAAAAAAAATATCACACTCTCACTCAAAAATTATGTGGCTTTCTATTATGTCCAAGACAAAAGTCCAAAAAGACAGGGCAATATCTTATACATTTCAATAGTCCATGTAGTGGCAAGCATTATGCTGGACACCAAACATGTTAACATCTAAGCTTAGCTTGAAAGATCTCCTTTCACTCTGGGCTCAAACTCGGTCAGATTTCCCATGTCTCTACATCTTCACCCGGACAAACCTTCTGAATCAGTAATTCTAATCCACTCTCAGTTCCTGGGGAGACCTTATTACCCTATATGTTGCACTTCTGCCTTCATTCCTGCTATTCGTCAAACCAGGAGAGGTTCTCTTATAACCATACAATTTCATCGAATCTCAAGACCCAGTGAAGGTATGACCTAGTCTATCTATAATTCCTTTCTTGACCTTTCTTGAATAGACTTTTCCTGCTGAGAGCATAGTACTTATTCTATACTTGGCAGTGTCATTTTGCTTTCTAGATTAAACTGTATTATAGTGTGTTTGCCTTTTCATCTCTGTTCCCTCAATAATTTAATAGAGCGTATTATATTAAATTTTCAGGTAAACATCAATATCTTGCAGGGAATAAATATATAAACAACTCACTGAAAGCAGACACAATATAGATCAGTGATTCCTGCCTGCCCTCCTCCCCCCCACCAGAAGTCCACATCTACGGACTTTTTTAATTGTCACTAGAGAGTCGGGGAGGTGCTACTGACATCTAGTGGGTAGATACCAAAAATGCTTCTCAGTATCAGCGCCTAAGACCCCCAATACACACAAAGAATTATCCAGCCTAAATGTCAATAATGATGAAGTTGAGAAACCCTAATGTAGATCAGTTCTTTGCTAAGTTGCAATGCCTAGAAACATCATATCTACAACACAGCAATGAGAAAATAATAAATACTTATTGACTTTTTAAATATTTATGGCTTTTGTTATTTTGAGAGAAAATGCAAAGTGAATGTCTCAATACCCATCCAGCTGCATGCTGGCCCTTTCTCTCCTGAGGGCGGTGAGTCTGGTAGGCAGTGACCCAAGTGTAATACGTGATTTGGCAAATTTGTAAGAAAGCACACAGAAGGAGAGTTCAGCGGCTGTGCTTGGCTCTGTGTGTACAGGTGTTAGGGTGAGAGGGTCAAACCGATGTCTTATGCTCACTGCCATCTTCTCAGCCTCTGAATTTGGATGCTCCAGGGATGCTCGCTCTTAGACTTACTTTCTTGGCAATCTCAACCAACAACACTTCTTCAAATATCACTGATCCCCTGAAGGCTCCCAAATGAATATTTCAAGTCCAGCCTTCTCTCCTGAGTTCCAGATGGTTGCATCTAACTGACTGTGCAACATTTCCACTCCTATATCTAATGTCAGGCAAAACATAATATGTCCCAATTAATTCCATTGCTTAATACTCTTCTGGGCTTAATACTCAGCAGCTCAGCCCCCTTTGACCTCGGGACTCTACCATCTTTACCTGAGGTCTCCTCATTCTTCATGCTACGGGACACAGAGACCAACCTGGAAATGATACCCACATCACTTCCCCTTGCACATTAGTTATATGGTCTTGTCTAAATGAAAGAAGGATAGAAAGATAGTCTTGAAGCACCACAAAAGAGGGCTATGAAACAGCACTGGTGAAAACACAACATGTCGCTGATGCCATGTCTAAACCTGAATTCCTGATTTCTGCCCTCAGTATGTTCCTTCCAAGTCACCTCGTTTCAGTAAATGCCAAACCCATCTTCCCATTGCTCAGGACAAAGATCTTGAAGTCATCTCTGACTCTTTCTTTCTCTCATAATTCACATCCAACCCATTAAAATCATCTTGGCTCTACCTTCAAAATATATCCTGAATCCAACTCTCTCTCACGCCTCCCACTGCTATCTTGCCCATTTCTATCTGGATACTTAACAATAGCTCAGTTTCTAGTCTCGTCATCATACAGTCTATTTTCAACATAGCAGATGGGGCAATTTTTAAAAACTTAACTAACATCATGTTATCCCTAAGCTCAAAACCCTCTAATTGTTTCACATTATCACTCAGAGAAAACCTCAAACTCTTACAATGGCTTGCAAACAAACCCTTATACAATCTGTACTCCTCCACTTACACAGTCCTGTCCTGATTACTTCCTTATCTCCACCTTGTTTTCTCCACCACTGCCACCAACACTGGTCTCTTTTCTGTTCCTTGAACATACCAGGAATGCTGCTATCTCATAGTTTATGCAGTTGCTATTTCCTCTAACCAAGACCCACTTTTCTCTGATACCAACATGTCTCACTCCTTTACCTCCTTCAAAACTTTGCACAAATGCCATCTTCTTAGGGAGATCCCAGGACTACTCTCCAAAAACCTCAGCTTTCTCACTCACCCTCCTTGACCCCAGAACTGCCTATTCTCCTCTCTGCTTTATTTTACCCCCTTGCACTTATTACCATCTTACATACTATGTATGTTTGCTGTTACCTCCCCCCACTAGAATATAAGCTCCATGAAAATAATGTTTGTCCATTTTGTCCACCAACATATAAAATCATGTTTCAAATATAGCAGTTTTCCACAAATACTCACTGAATAAATTAGTAGCCACCATCCAAGTCTCACTTTAAGATGTTAGAACTTGATTATCATCTTATAATCTTATACTAAACTACAATTTTGGGGAGGACGGGTAATGTATTTATCTTTTAATCCTTAGTTTAGCAAAGTTCCCAGCAAAGAGAGGGAGATATTTAAATTTTTTTGTTGAATTTGCTGAATTATCATTTAATTTTCATACATTTTGCTATTTCATGGCTGACTTCCTGTTCAAAATACTTAGTAATGAAGGTTGTGTGTGGTTGATTTGTAATCATGGTGGAATGGGTTACATTTCTTACAAAGACCTGTGATATTTAAAACCTTTGCTTTATATTTAAAGAAGTTGAGATCAAGTTGAGTTTTAATGCATACTCTAAGATACCATATGTGATGAAGGGTCTGAAAGCCATTTAAGTTCATCAAAGCACGTAAGATAATACGTTTAGCAGCATGGATTCTAAATAAGACTACGTGAACTGACATGCCATGAGCACAGTCTTCTAGCCATCACAACCTTGAATAGGATCTCTAAGCACAGCTTCTGTGTACTCTTCAGACTGGGGTTATGACCGAGCCTGTCACACAGGGCTGTTGTGTGGTTCAATGAGAGGAGTAATAGAAAACACTTACTTAGCTTGACCCCTGTCAATAAACGCAAGTCCTTCTCATCAGTGAACATTTTCCATTTGCCGCACACCTTATAACAAAAGTGATATTACAGTAATTTCCTCATTTCTCAAAATTATTAGGGCATTAAAGAAAAGGTTATATTTCTACCATAAATAGTTATCTTCATTTTAATTCATAAGGTAGAACTATTGGACAATCAATTTACCATATGTAAGTTATAAGTTCAGATAAGAGACTTTTCTTACCCAAAGATATCTTAGCTCTTATTTGCATCTATATTGTCCAAACAAAGGGTTTAAAGCTGTTGACATCTATCTTGCCCAGGATCAGCAAGTATAAGACTCTGGTGTCACCCTTTCTCCTTACCAAGACCATGCTAGATTGCACTAAACTGATGTTAGTCTTCCAATGAGTCAGAAGGTAGCTTTAGGTTCCTTCTCAACATAGGCAGCTGCTACCAACTGAGGACAGGTGACAGAAGAAAAACCTAATATTGACTCTCTAGATCTTGGCAAATGGTATAGATCACAATCCACATTCTATACAATATGGGGCTCCCTCTACATATATCTACATGTGTATGCTAAAATTTCTGAAAAAAATTTAATAAAAAATAATTTTAGAAAGTCATAGATGATAATTCATAGAATCTTGTTATAAATCCTTATAAGCATGCAAAAATATAGATATTCAGAATTAGAATATTGTTTAAGATAAAAGAATAAGTCTTAATGATTAATAAAAATTTTAATATAGCTAAGGTATCTACTTTATCTACTTTAAAACTGTAACTTCATAGTTTAGGTACTCTATTATATAATTGCAAAACAAAGCTGCATTTGGCAACTGGGAGTTATAAGAGTTCTGAAATTGATTCGGCTTTTAGCAGAATTCCATTGAACTCTGAAGTATATTATCCAGTTGGATGGTGTAAAAACTATATGTTTTTTTAACGAGTTTAAAGGCCTTTTAAACTAGTTCAGACCCTTCATCACATATGGTATCTTAGAGTATGCATTAAAACTCAACATGATTCTTTTAACTAGTTTAAAGGCCAAGTTTTTCTCAACAGATTTGTAACCTCAAAAAAGATAATATGATTTTGGTTAAATCTAAATATAATACATTGCATGCATGCAGCTTAAACTGATTCGGAGTACCCCCCAAAAAACAATTAGAATAAGAGGATTTCAGGATTTTGATAATGACACATTATTTAAAATGAAAAAATGATTTAAACTGAAACTAATCAAAATATTTTCTTGCATAATGTTGAAACACTAACAGAAATTGGTGATTGTGAAGCCCTACGTCTAGAAGATAAGTTCTATATACAGCAGCTAAAACCTGTCCAAAAGGCTCAGATAATAGCACAGGTTTTAAAGATGGCTAGTGGCTATAATCAAAGATGACGCTATAGGGTCTCTACAAAGAGCTAAGGGATAATATGAAGTCATTATTCTAAGGGAGAAAAACAGAGACAGAAAAGAGATTAATTTGTTAAACTGAATCTAGAATTTTAATACACATTTTAAGTTAGGTTTGATGCAAGAGAATAAATACTATTTATATCTATAAATACACATGAATTTCTAAAAATACTGCTGAAATACATAATATATAACATGGATCCAATGGATGTTAACTAATTTAGACCTCACTAATGGAAATACGTCATCAATAATATAAGTAAGTTAATTGACTCAGTACAGTGTTGACATATGTAGGAATATTCAGAGCCTTAATGTTTAATACCATGAAATGCAATCCTACCATAAACAGTAACTTACTTATCTCATTTATTTATAGCCACTAGTGTTTTATTATATAGCATATAGTACTTAAAATTAACAAATGATGTTTTTTTAAAAACTACCTACTTTTATGAATAATTTAGACCAGACTCCTCTCACTTTAATAAAAATGAATTAGACCAGAAAAAAAAAATCTGTGGGAATATTCAGCCCAAAATAGTACTTCAAAATATCTTGATGTGTAAGGGTACTATAGAAGCTATAAAAATAAATATTGCTTAGTGCATATTTGAATACAGTGAATATAACATTTCACAGTATCAAAGGAATTTCTGATTTTTAGTGTAGTAGTATCTATGCTAATTAGCAAGAACTGTACTATATTAACACAAACATTTAGTTAAAGATTGTAGTAAGCTATAATTGGATATAAAAAACTGCTTCTAAACAATTATGATATCATAATATAGTATTTCAGACAAATATGGAAGTTCCATCTTACTTTAATTGCTTACCTCTTAAAATTCCCTAGATCCTCTAAACCAGACTACAAAATAAGACCTGGATATAATACCAAAAAGAAAAAAAAAATGTTTAAGGACTAAAGTTTGTCCTGATCACATGCTGTTAAACTAGTATTCCACATCATAAGCAATTTTTTAAAAATGTAAGTGAAACATGAATTTATGAGTCAGTGATACATTTTGAGAATAACATTTTGACTTTCTAAAATTTATCAGGCTATTTATCAACAAATCTTACTAAGAGTAGATAAAGTTTTTTTTTTAATTTATTGAATGTAAGCAAGAATTATGCTGAGAAGTAAGGATACAAGATGCAGTAAGACCCGCTATCACACTGAAGTAGGCTGTAATCTAGTAGAGAGGCAAATAAACAGGTAAGATTTCAGTTCTGTGGGGTCAGTCCTGAGAGGTAAACGCTAACGGCGGCACACTGCAGAGGTCCCTGTCCAGCAGGACTAACGGTGTAGAAAAAAAGAGGCAATCTGGGACCACAGCTCAGAGTGAGTGAAACTCATATGGAGTCTTCAAAGTTCACGAGTTATCCAAGTGCAGAGGGAGCCCAGCTGGAAGAGCCTAGATTGCTAAAACAAAGGCATAGAAACCTCATAGACCCTGCAAGATGCAGGGAACCGAAGAAGCCAGAAATGAGATTAGGGAGATACAGATAAGCAGTTAAGTCTGTGCTTTACTACACACACTAGGGACTTCTTCTTGAGGGCAAGGAAGGTGACAGGAATAGCCTGTAAAGGATATTAAGTAGAATAGTGATGTGACCAGGTATGTATTTTAGAAAGACCACTCTAAAAGCAACTTAAAGCAGAAAAAAACAGTCAAGAGATATAATAGAGATTCAAAACAGAAGTTGGAGCAAAGAGAGATACTGAAAATTAAGAATGGACAGGTTTTTGAGATGGGGATGAAAGATTATTATCTGTTTTCTGACTTAACCTAGATAACCTATTCATGATGATGCCACCCACTGAGATGGTGAGTGCCTGAATGGAGGAGACAGGGAGAAAAATTGGGAGAGAGGAGAGTTTGGTGAGTTCACTTTTCATCTGTAGATTTTTGTAGACCTAGGTACTTCTAGGCAGGGAATGAACACATACTCATTAAAGACCATCTGACTGCATCAGGAATTGTATAGCAGCTAATATTTATCAAGTTTTTACCCTAAGCAAAGCATATGCCAAGCTCTTTGTGTAAGTCCTTTTTATTATCCTCCCCACTCTACAGATCAGAAAGAGTTTAAGTAATTCCCAATTGTTGTGAAGTATTTAAATGTCAAGGAGGTCTGATTTCACAGCTCAAGCCTTTAGTCACTATACTATGTTGTATCATGCAAAATCCATTACAGGTTTAGGACCAGATAAAAGTCATTCAGTTCTAATCTCTGCTGTTTAACAGTTGTTCAACCTTGATACTCTCTAAGCCATCCTTTCCTCATCTATAAAGTGTTGACCATAACAATTAAATAGCAAGGGATACAAGGACTGAAGAGTGCATGGAAAATGCTAGATGGAGTGTGCATGTGCAATAATGGCATTTAGTGTTATGTCTGTGCTAGAGAAATAACTCTTCTTGGAGTAAAATAGTTTTGATCTAAGTAAATTCCCTTTCATCTTCTTATGAACTTTCTTTTATTTCCACCTTACTTGTTTTATATCTTAATAAACACTGTCATTTTTCAAAAAGTTTTGATACATTAATATAATCTGCAACATTTGAAGTAATTTCAAGATTTCATTCAAATAGAAATCATTTCAACATAAAGGGGGTCTATTTTGCTTTTTTGACATTACTAGGGTGATGAATGTCAAAATAAGAAAACCCAAAAAACCAATAAGGCCAGGTGATGTTATGAAAGGAGCTTTGGACTTGGAGTCAGAAGACCTGTGTGAAGTCCCAAGTCTGATGCTTATAAGCATCAGCAACATGGGCAACATGGGCAAGTCACTGAGAAGTCCCTGTGCTCCTTTGCACATGTACAAGATGAACACATTGGCTTATATGTTCTTCTAAATCTTCTGAGGAAGGATTTACAATTTTTTAAAAATCAAAGCCATTAAGCCATGAACACTTGACAAAACTTCAAGCTTCCTGTGGCTTAAACCAGAAGCACCCACTCTTGATGGCCTATCAAACCACAACACAGATAAGGAGCTTCCAATTTGACTCTCCACCTGAGTTCAATGGGGAGGGGAAAGAAAGAAGGCACCAGAGAATTATTTTCTTCCCTTAAAAAATCTCTTCTATTCTCACCACAAACTCAGCAGCTGTGTTCAAGAGGAGTCCAGAAGGTTTCCTTAGATTTCTGGTTCTCAAACCTGACTGTATATTAGTAACACCAGGAACTTTAAAAAGAGTTTTTTTCATACTGAACTCCATAACACTAATATATCACTAGGAAGAAACTACATATAATTTGCAAGTGCTAGGTTTCACTTTGTAAAAGGTGGTATGAACCACCTTGGGTAAGAACTTCACTCTAGTGTTAAACACAGAAACATCCCTTTATGTTATATCCTTTAACCTCCACTGCACTGAAAATGAAAATTCGCTCAACTATACACACACAGCTGGATCAGCCATTCCAGTTTTTGGGGACTCCACCTGCTTTGGCTCTAAAAGTTCCATGTCCTGGGAAAACCTGAGTCTCTGGAAAACAGGGACAATCAATCTAACACACACAAACACAAACGGACACACACACTCACACATATACACTTTTAAGTAACGCTCAGTAATAATAGAACAAGTACAGATCAACAGTAGCCTTCTGTGAAGCATCACCACTGAGATGACATCTTTATTCACTCAAGTACATGGTCACACTTACAAACCTCTGAGGCCACTGGGACTTACAAAGGGACCTACAAACATGCAATAGCATAGGTGACATATCATCCATCATACTATCATTCATTCTGCTAGAGGTCACACTATGAATATTTAAGTTCAATGCCTAGCATTAAAAAAAGAAAAACTACTTTGAAGTCCCTGCCTCCCAACCCCATTTGTCTACTTTTCTATAAAAATTTAGGCAACTCTTCAACAATAATATTTCCACCATTTGACAGATTTTTTAATAGTTTTATGGCTTAGAAATTTTTTGTTACATATCTCCTGTAATGATGCTATGTGAAATTGAGAGTATAATATAAAATGAAATTAGACAATAGTTATGTCTGTATGAAAAGACTCATTTATCAATTCAAGTGAACACTTATTAGAAAATTAACTTAGAATGGCATGTATACAGCAGAATACATATTTTAAAATTGAACATATCACAGAAATCTTTTCTAAAACCACATTATTATACACAAACACATTGTCCTCTGTCTCCTGATAGAAACATTAGACTCTAAGATCAAGTTATGATCCCACAAGCTAATGAAGAAGAGCATCAGTCTGCATGACACACACTTGGTAGGTACCCCTCTCCTCACTTACGGCCTTGCTGGCTGTCTGCGGGCAGAAAGTGTGGGCCACAGGGGGCGGCAGTGTGGGAGCGTGGGGAACCTTCTACTGGCTCCAGTTTCACACACTGAACTAATGTTGTGGAGACACTACTGATGAGCTAAGAGGAAGTCCATATAAATCCTTTCCCTTTCAGAAACCAGAATCTTTAGACCGACTGCCACCAACTGGTCCATTCTTCACTCTGTAAAGAGCTTAAATAAGGAAAACCCATGAGGCCTGTGGTTGCCATCCCTGAAATGAACAATAGGCTGACTAGCTGTATACTCTCTCTTGTTATGTTTCTGACATTCAGCAATATATGCACTATCTAAGCACATGTAGAATAATACCTAATAAAGGAGGTGTGTAAAACTGTTTAGACTCTAAGGTACTGAATGTGATATCAACAGCTTAGTCCTTCTACCACTGGCTTTACAAGTAGGTAATTAAGGGAGACCTCAAAATATGATATTGTTAAACAGGAAAAGCATAAACTTCCAAAGGTCTGTTTCATGATCTTGAATGAGAATTCAAAATTCAATTAAAAATATGGATAGCAAAACGTGCTTTTTACAATACACAGTAGACCCTTGAACAACATGGGTTTGAACTGTGCTGGTCCACTTATACATGGATTTTTTTCAATAAATATATTGGAAAAAATGGAGTTTTCAACAGTTTGAAAATCATTTTATTTACCTAGCTTACTTTATTATAAAAAAATTACTTTATTATAAAAATAATATACAAAATTAGTATTAAAAATCAGCCATTTATATTATTGGTTAAGCTTTCAATTAAGTAATAGGCTAGTAGTTAATTTTGGGGGGAGTCAAAAGTTATGTGTGGAATTTTTACTGTGCAGGAGGTTGTCCCCCCAAACCCCTGTGTTGTTTAAAGGTTAAGTGTATTCCTTCTATGATGACTTTGCATAGTCTTACCACAACTTTTTCAAGCAAACTAGAGATTGAATTAAGACTTACTGATTGTTCATTTAAATCCTGGGAGTCTTCCATGTGGTTTTCTCACTTTTCCTGCCACTCCCAAGTCGAAGCAGCTTCCTTCAATTAAAATTGGACTATCTGAAATGAAAAGATAGATGCAAAGGGGAAAATGAAAAAAAGTTGTGTTTTTTATTCATTTGTAAAATTACCAAAATGTCCTGTGAGTCACATGACAATAATCCATATTAGAATTAGTTTTAGAAAACAAAATTCATTAACATTGTCCCCATATCTGATAGAAACAATGACCATGTAAATCATATCATGGTAAAATTGGGATATGTCAGCAGCTACACAGGAATTCCGCAGATAAACCAAAGCATCTAAGGACAACTCTGAAGCTACAGACCGTCATAAATACTTAGCATACTATTTTGCTGAGAGAGGTCTGTCATTAAGAAACTGACAGATTAAAAATTAAGAGTTTGCACTAACCATTCCCTTTCTCAAGGACATAAAATTGAGAAAATACAGTATGTATTTTAATATGACAGCTTTCTATTATAGGAAAATTTGTACCAGATGACCAAGATTCAGTCCTAAAGAATATAGTGTTATAAAATTCATGCCAAATTTTTAAAAAGAATGAATACAGGACTGTTATTATAAAGAAGGGATTACAAATATATATGGGAAGAATAATTAGTCAATAAACTATGATGAGACAATAGGTTAACTATTCAAAAAAAGTTTGCTTTTACTCCATACCATACATTAAAATTTTTCTCAGCAAGTTGAAGTTTAAAGAAAAACATATTTTTTTTTAACTGCCAGGTAGAGATGGATTTTATAATAGAGGCAATGGAATATAACACAAAAAAGCCAAACACCCCTTTAACACACACACAAATACTCAAAATTAAAAGATATATGAAAATATAAATAAATTACCTGCACAAACACCAAGAACAACGGGCTAATGTCCTTACCATATAAAGAGCTCTCACAGTATAAACAGAAAGGCACACACATCCCTACAGAAACATGGTCAGTCACCACAAAACAATGTTCAAACTCACTAATAAACGAAGTACAATTTAAAATAATAATGCATTTCAAGCCCTTGAAATTCTAATTCTAAAAATAAAAGAATATAGGAAGTTTAAAAAGTGTTCATCACAGGCATTAATATAAATTACGGAACTCACATTTCAATGAATACTGATATGATATAAAAAAATTTTGAACACATAATTTAAGTGGAAAGTACTCCAATCTGCAGAAACAGTATGTTCCCAATTCATCTTATTAGGCATTCAACATGTGTAGGTGTTTTACTCAGTTTTACCTATATCCATTCACATATTCCCTACTACAACCAGGTAGAGATGGTTTTAGTTTCATTTCTGCTTTAAGGTATTTTCTACAATAAACCTAGTACTCCCCTTATTAGCATACAAAATATTTTTTAAATTACAAAGGAAAATTAAAAAGTAAATTGTTTTATGCATATACAAACAGTGACACAGATCAAAGATTCTTCTTTTCAAGCTTAAGAGTCATAAAATGGCAATGGTAACTTATATGTATGCAATGTGACAGTCCCAGTAAGATACTGATTACAAATACTCTAAAACCAGAAAAGTGTCATTTAAAAAAAAAGCAGTTTTAAAGTGCATATGAAATGGGGAGGGGGAGAGTACATACAAAGCACATTGAGAGGTGTTTCAGTATATGTTTGAATTCAGGAAGGTAAGTAGGCAAGGAGTTCTACACTTAAAGATGTCATTTCCTGGGCCTGAGAAATGGTGACCAGATACAGCACAGCTCTTTGCCGCTCACCTCACACTTCCATCTTCTTCTCTCACTCTCCCCCATCTCCTACAGACTGATTCCTAGTATGGAATCTGGGTCTCTCACCCTCATCCTGATTCTAGCTGATCCCTTGCTTGCTCCTCCTATCACAGCAGGCCTCTGGACCCTGGACCTGTGCACTGCACCCTCCGCTGGTGGCCAGGAGCACTCCAGCCCAGGCTCACACAGGATATGGTGCGCACCAGGGTTAGGTGCGGGCCTCTGGTCCAACTGATGCTGACCTGCTGAGACTCACGCTTGCCACCTCCTGGATGGAACTGTGGCTGATCATCTCTCTAGAGACATATCCTCCTCACTATCTGGATAACAAACTAGCCAAGTGTTCTCTTGAAGGGAAGATTCTGGTGTTCCTTTTCATTTTAATAGACACATGGATAAGGATAAGATGAATGGTAACTGTACCAAACACTGACCCAGATTACAAAGAGAAGGTACAATGGATTCAACTACTAAGTGCAGAATGAAAACTCTGTATTTATTGAATAGAGAAAAACAGCCCCAGAAGTAAAAGGACACACCAGATTATGGAAAATGTCTTCAGTAAATTCTGTGATTGTGATATTGAGAACAAAGAAATTGGTAAGGAACAGTTTAAGAGACTATTTAATGATTAAGTAAGGATATGAAAATACAAATCATTTTTAAGAAAATTTAAATAAACAAACATAGAAAAGTGTTTACTCTCACATTGCCAATATGTAAACTTAAGCAACAAGTTATCCATTTGGGATTATACATATTCAAACATACAAATACATATATTTGGATGTATATATATCAATAATCAAACCACTTTAAATATTGATAATATTCATTATCAGAAAGGATACAGTGGAAAAAGTATCCTCATTCAATTGCTAGTGATGTCAAGTTTTCCAATGCTTTAGAAAGCAGTATCCCTGAATTTTAAAAGCTACAAATTCATTTGAACTTTTACCCAGTATTAACTTTCCTAAGGAATAAACTTCCCCAAAAAAAGTCACAAGATATTTACTAGTGTTATTCATGATAATAAAAACTAGAAACAGCCACATCTTTGCAGTTGACTGATCAAACAAATTACAATCAATTTAATAAGGTATAATTTAATGATCAAAAGAGTAATCATAAAAACAACATGGATGGACAGTGACTGTGAACGGGTATGTGGGGGGGACTTGGTGAAGGGGGAGCCTAGTAAACATAATGTCCTTCATGTAATTGTAGATTAATGATACCAAAATAAAATTTTTAAAAAAAACATGGGAAAGTGAAAGTTACTGATTGTGTAAGTGAAAAAAATCAGAACACAAAATTTTAGTTACACTAACACAAATGTACAATTAAGCATGTACCTAGGATATTGATTAAAAGGAAACGTAAAAAAAATAAAAAATACTTGATAAAGAATTATATTTTTTGGTTTCACATACTTAGATTGTTGCTGGTATAAAATTTTATTTTTTTCCACTATCATACAAGAACACAGAGTAAGGATATAATCCTAAAATGGTTTTATAAGATCAGTACAGCAGTAAAGATGAATTCTCTAGATAGACTATTTCTCCAAGTGGCCTCTCTGGCTTCTACATGGATTAAATTTCAAAGCCACAGTAGTATCTTTAAAGGTAGACACTCATTCTCTTATTTACTAGTGTTATCTAGAGCACCTAGCTCAGTGCCTGGCAAACATCAGATGTTTACTAAATATCAATTGAATAAAGGACACAATTAATGGTGGGTGAAATCATATACAATGTATCTGATGATGGGAATGAAAAAAATAAACAGCCAGGTGATTTAATGTCTCAAAATTCTGTCTCAAATATGTGTCCATTTCAAGAAAAATTCTGTTTAGTCCTACATATCTCAGGTACATAATTGATTTCACTTTACTTTTCACATTGTACAAATACAGTGAGAACAGAAACTTTGGGGGAATATTACTTCCTAAACTAGAATATTATAAACTTTCAGAAAATTTGATATTGAGAATTAGTCCACCAGCTATTTTCCTACTTGCTGACCTAACAATAAAATATGCCTGTAATCAAATTACTATTGATAGCAACTTAATCTAATGTTTACTTATGCCATAAGTAAACCAGGTGACTTAGAACAACAGAATTTTACTCTCTCGTAGTTCTGACAGCAAAAAGTCCTAAATTAAGGTGTTGGCAGGTCCATGTCCCCTCAGAGGCTCTAGCAAAACATCTTTCTTTGTCTCTTCCTATTTTCTGGTGTTGGCCAACTATCTTCGGCATCCCTTGGCTTTTTAGATGTATCACTCCAATCTCTACCTCCATCATTTTGCAGTGTTTTCTCTGCCTCTCTCTTCATATGGCCTTCTTTGTGTGTGTGTGTCTGTGTCCAAATTTCCCTGTTTTTATAAGGACACCAGTTAGATTAGGACCCACCCTACTAGTTAGACCTCATCTCAACTTGATCACATTTGCAAAAGTCCTTTCCAAATAAGGTCATATTCACAGGTAAGGGAGTCAGACTTGAACATATTTTTTAGGGGACACAAGTCAACTCATGACACAAGCAGAGTTATCACATTGAAATGATTTTTAAGATGTGTTTTAAGTTTAAATGTGTTATTTCCAGAAAGGATACATGAGAATCAAATTAAGGATCTTGATCATTAGGAAAGAAGTGATCATCTTCTAGAAGGACCAACATCTCAGGGCACTGGTGATAACGTAATTGAAATTAAAAATTAAGACTTCAGGAAATATGTTGAGCATGAAACAATTAAGCAAAAACTAGCCCTTTTTTTGTTAACCAGAAGTTCAGAATCTATTTAATGTTCCATTTGGAGAGCTACTTGCATCAATGTTCCATGTTACAACATATTACTTTGCTTTATGTTTCCTTAAAATTGAGATTAATTGTTACTTAGTTTAACTTTTTTTTACAACGTGAATTTCTTTCTTTGCCAAACACTCCAAGGTACTAAAATATTATGAGCCCAGTGATTTTATATTACTGAATCAAGTAAAACTACCCAGGCTAATTTCAGACAGAGTATTATTTTACATCATAATTTTGCAGTGGTTGTTCTGCTAAATCCTTTAACATTTAATTTTCACAAATTTATGAGAAAAAGACAAGAACACTCTTCAAATCAAGTAAGAGAAGTACTACCTCATAATAAAGATATAAAATTAAGGAATAACAGGAACCTCCTGCTGCTTTATGAGGCAATAATCTGGTTCTCAGCTCTATTTCAAGGCCATTCTCCCAAAAAGGTGATTTTAAAACAGGAATAATAGCAGCCCCACCCACTCCAATTTAGATAATTCTTCTGCAGTTAGGTTTCCAATACACTGAAAATTGATCATACCCTTTTCTTTTAACTCTGCTCCAGAAGTGAGCTCAAAACTTGTGTCTTAGAAAGTTAGAATTTTAAAAGTCAGCAATTCTTCTTATTTAAATGTATAATAAAAGCCATGGAACAGGTTTCAAAACAATTCTTGGAAATGAAAAGAGGTACTGAGGCCCAGTCCAGGTGGTGGAGACAGCAAGGGAGCTAAGCCTTAGGGAAGATGCTGACAGACGTTTGGGAAGTTGGTGGAGGTTGTGTGATACAGCCCTGATCCTCTGTCTTTCTAATCAAAACTTCAACAAAACTAGAGTGTCCAGGCATGTTTACTCTAGCTAACTAACCATGAACATGAAGGGGGTGGCTCTTTGTGCCACGGCTGGCATGGGACGAGGACAGAGCGGCATGTGGGAATACTACACCTCTAGACTACGCATACAAATGGCACCGCCTCCCACTGGTTGCTACGCCGGACACCTGGGCTTTGCCATGGACTCCTTACCCAGTCCTCCCCACGACTGATAAATTACCATGTCCTCCAGTAGCTCAGAGAGTTCATGCCAATCTCTCCATGTTTCTCTCCTCACAGCCATCATGGCATTGCTGACCTTTGCCAGGACTGGAGTAGCAGCCTCCTGAGGATCACCCTTCCTCGAGTTCTGCTTCCAGGACCCCATTTTTCAGAGTGCATTCAGAGTGATAGTTTAAAATAAAGATTTGATTTTATACTCTTAGAACAATTCAGAGTTGTACTCTACCCTTAGGATAAACCCTGATCCTCTGGAAGCTGCCACGGTGCCTAGCAGAGCACCTCTCTGCCCAAACGACTCGTGAAGGTAAGAGTTGGGTGTCTTTGCTCCTCAGGGCTACTGTCTGTCCCAAGGGGAAGATGTGATGGAGACTCCAGATTCTTTCTCCCCCAGTCAGTGTTCCACTGGCCTTGCCCTCTACTGCCATCACAGTGCCTGCAGCCAAAGGCTGGGACTGCCCAAGGAATCTCCTGTAAGGTGCATGTACCCTAGAGAGCTGTGCTTGCCTCTTGCTGCAGCACAAAGACAAAAGGAGGGGGAGAAAGACTATACCCCCTGACCCACAACCCAAATGTCTAGTATATCCTTAGGGAAAAATGTAAAGACTGCAGGTTGCAAAAGCAGTATATACAGACAAGACAGGTAGTGATTCTATAGCATCTTACTACGCTGATGGACTGTGACTGTAATGGGGTATGTGGGGGGGACTTGATAATGGGGGGAGTCTAGTAACCATAATGTTGTTCAAGTAATTGTACATTAATGACATCAAAATAAAAAAATTTAAAAAAAAAAGACTGCAGGTTGCTCAAACTTTTATTCCATCCCCTGCACAGACCTTGGAATGGGTAGAGAGATGAGTGGCTAATCCATCCTATAACCTCTGACACAGCCCCATTTTAACCTAAGTGGGAGCTCTGAAGAATCTATGTACATATGCAGAATTCCCTGGGCCACGGGAGGGTGTGCCTCCACTATACTCTATCATTCAGAACAGCTAATCTATTACATATCATGCACATCTATTACACTAATCCATATTCTACAGATAACCCATTAGATTCCCCAGGTCTTTTCCAATTACACCAAATTACTTCTATCTAATGACTCATCACCATCCCTTGCTATTGCTTAGGGAACCAGGAAGGCATCAGGCTAGTCCTCCTTCAGTGAAAATATCTCTAGGATATAAAAATTTGGGAGCTCTTTACAGCCCTGTGGAAAAAGCTGGTCTGCTAGGGAGAGACAGAAAGAAGCTGACCCAGAAAGAAGAGTGAAAGTGAGGATGGCAAGAAAGTCCTGGCAGAACTGAAGGACCTGGATTGTGTTACTCCTCAAGTCTCACTGTTTCTGTGCCCATCCTGCTGCTTGGTTGTTCAGTTTCCTTGGATTCCATGAGCTCATAATCTTCAACTAAATTCTCTCTTCATCTTAAATTAAATTCCCTCCTTCACGAAGCATATCACTCAACATAAAACTGCCATTATACAGAAAGTCTAACACCTTATATTATTATCACATTACTGAGATATTACAGCTGGGATCAAACTGACAAGGGCATTTCTTTCACGTCTTGTGCACCATGTTACCTACATTGCCCTCCAAATTTCACTGATGGGTCTGTAAGGTTGGGTCAGGCACTGGCTGCTTCCAGTGGCACAGGCAGCATGCCAGAGAGGTAAGCCAACAGCACAAAGAACGCCTAGCTTCAGTCCTGTGGCCGACGGTTCAGAGGTGGAGATGGGCACTCTTTGACCATGCACATGACTCTTCCCTGCTTGCACAAAAGGAAAACAGCAAAGGTGTCCAAGTAAGAGATCCCAGTGAACAGTAATGAGTACTTAGTCTGACTTCAGTCTCCTTAAATGGAGCCAAGAATGGCTAGAGGAACCATTATAGTGTACACGGAAAGCTCAGCAGAATAATTGTGAAGTAGCAATCTGGTTTCTTCTCAGCCATAAACTTCTCTTCCATACCTAGGAATCCTTTTTGGTGAAGAATATATTGACCACATGTATTACTTATCACACATCTGATGCTTTATGCCCCTCTTAAGGACAATTTGTTTCACTTTGGAAAAATTTTTAAGTACATCTCCTAAGTTTAGTGTTTAATTCTTGAAATCCTAGAGGTCTAAAAGATAAGGTTTTGCTAGAGGGAATAGAAATTAAGTGATTCCAAGTAGAGACTTGGAATAAAACAGCTCCATATGTGAGTCTTTACTTTACTATTGGGTAACTGTATGGCCTTGGGATAACTAATACCTCTAAATATTATTCTCATCATCTGTAAAATAGGGACAATAATAACACCTATATTTTCTTTGTTAGGATTAAATTAAATCATATATTCCAAAAATATAAGTCATTTGATTATTAATGAAAAAATAGAAGAAAACCTGTTTCTTTACTTTGTTCTTCACATAATGAATTAAAACATTTTAACATTTTTCACTGTACAGTGGAGGGGTATCTATGCAATTTCTTGTGAAAATGTAATGATTTTTAACTCTGTTCAACTAAGAGTATTATACTAATCAGTGATTTCCAGGAGCTGGCTTAACTATCTATGTTTAAATAGTAGCTCCAAAATCATCAGTCTTTGACAAATTCTTAGAACTAACGTTAAGTTTGTAAAAATGAACAATATCTTGATTAAGTCATTAGCATTCACCCCTTTCTAGTTTGCCATTCTACATAAATCAAAGTTGTAATTGGTTTCTTAGTGTTGAAAGGTTGATGCTTCCAATAACAGACTTGGGTATGTAAAAGAGAAGGAAATGCACTTTCAGAAAAAGCATGAAAGAGGAGTGACAGTGTTAATGGGATGCTATAAGGTTTTGAATGGGCAAAAGCAGAAGTAAATATTAGTGAATAAAGACAAACTGTTATTATTATGTTTTCACATCTTTAAAATACAAATACAGGACGACACGTGATATAATTGCAACAGCACATCTATTTCAGATTTCGGAAAGACAAAATGAACAGTAACTAGCATCTACGGGAACCTGAAGGCTGCTGCAGTGATCTTGGTAAGAAGTCAAGTGAACCTGGATGAATATGGTAGCTGAAAGAAGCCTATAAAAACGTGGGGTTACATGAAAGACCAACCAAAAGGACATAGAAAATATATGCCTATAACTCATAATGCAAATATGACTTTCAGATGTCACACCTTGATTCCTGAGAAAACTGGTAATATGGAAAAGGTTGAGAGGAAAAGATATGTTTGGGAGTTTTATTTTTGTTGTCATTGTCTTCGTTCATGGTGATGGACAGGAAACAAAAGCAAGAGATGATGCATAAAGGAGGGAGTCTGAGAAGTTTGTTGCTTTTTTGAAGGAGGGCTATAGAACTCAACCCACCATCTGACTCAGCAAGGAAGTTGTCATATGATGGAGCCTTTGGGAAGAGAATAAAAGAAAATAATTACTTGAGATAAATCAAAACCTCAGCCTTGCACAAATGTAAATTCTAAATGGTTACGGCATCTGTGGCGTAGCAGCTTCAAGCCAAAATATTAAAAATCAACACTGATCCAGAGGCCTGAAATGCCTAGGCCCCAGGGGCAGTAAATGCAAAATTGTTCGATGGGGCACAAAGGATTCTGACAGAGAAATCCATCAGAAATGATAAGCTACATAAGGAAACAAAACAGCATAGACACAGAAGATGCAAAAACAGGGGAAGTGGAAACCCAAAATTCAAGGTTTTAAGACATTATGAAAAATATCATATAATAAGTATGCTCAAAACAACTAAAGAGACAGAAGGAATAGAAACAAAATTAAAGGATCCACACATTGTGAAAAATGATTACACAAATTTGGAAAAGGGCCAAAAGAAGTGTTTTTAAAAATAAAAGCACTAAAATTTCAAAAAAAAGAAATGAATGGATTAAATGGCACATTAGATTCTGCTAAAGAAATATTTTGTGAAGTAGAAGATAAAATTCAGTTATTATCTATCCCTGTAAATGAAATCAATAACAAAAACAGTAACAACACAAATGTATCTTTTCCCCTCAAATTTCTGGTATCACCAATTTCTCAGGAATGAAGGTGTGACACATGAAAGTCATACTTTTTATTACTGGGGCTGGGGGCCCAATGTATTACAAAGCAAACATGAAAGAAATAAAATATGGGCATAAATATGCCTTACCTAAAGTCAAGTTACCTAAAGCAAGTTGCTTAACTATAGTGAATATTAAAGACTAAATTTAAAATGGTGCTATTTGTCTTCAAATTTGGGACACTTGAGGAGAGTTTTATTCATCTAGATTTTCAATAGAGGCATTTAGGGAAGTTTGAATACCTTCTGTCATCTCAATAAGTTTTCCTGTAGTATCAAAGTATAAAGGCATTCCATTAACTTTGTAACTGCATTCAAAGTGTGGTCACATTTACAAAAAAAAAAAAGCCATTATAGCTTCTAGAAATCCAAAGAAATATTCAAATAAATTTGGTATTGTGGCTCAATTCCATGTTGTGCTTCCTGCTGTATCTTTTGAACTTAAGGGCAAACTTAGAAACAGGTAATGGAAAGAATGTGAATAGAATCCATAGAGTTTATTTGATTTCTTTGTCTTGGGATCATGAAGAGTATAGAAATAAGTGGGTTTTATTTCCAGACTGATGATATGAATCTGCAGATAAAATACTTGAAGCTCCTTAGCTCCAGTAAATAGAATTATCTCCTTCTCCTCTTCCCTTCTTTCAATTCTTCTATACATTAGCTTTAAAATCTACCTTTCAGAACTTCCACTCTGGTCTGTCCACCAGAGCCATAAAGCATAAACTGAACCCTGATTTCATGTATATGGCAGGCTATTAGATATTAAGAGAGTGCTATCATTCATGTCACCTGTAAATCTTTATCCCTCAAGTTAAGTGCCCTTAGTGAAGAAGACCACATCATTAATTTTAAAAAGTCTTTGCTTCCCAACAGGGACATGGGAGAATTCAGTCAGCCACAAAAGCAAAACTGCATAGAAAATACATTAAGTGGAAGGTAGATATGAACTAGGTCATACTGCATTATTATTATCAAGCTATTCAATCACAAATTGACATTAAATTAATATTGGTCAGCATTAATGTATACCAAATACTATATTTACACCCAAGACAAAAATGGAAAGTGAAACTAATTAGCTGAAATGGAAATTAATAACAATAAATGTTCAAAGTAGTAAGAATGCTCCTTTAAGAATGAGCCTAGGATTTTGTTCATTTGCTGGTTTAAGACTGAGTTATTCTTTAGGAGAATTAAAGACTTAAAAAACATTAATGTTCAAGCTACTGGAAGGTTTGGTTTGCCTAGGGCTTGGACATGCCTGGGTTTGTTTGTAGAATTCATGGGTTCAGCTCCCAGGGCTCCAAGTTTTCGTGGGCCTGGGGAGTCTCCTGGGAAAGAACTCTTCCAAAGAAGAGCTGGTGAGCCATAAAGCCAGAGCCAAGTCTCATCCTAGGTCTCAGGGCTGCAAGAGAAGAACAAGAAATCAAACAAACGAACTAAAAATTGTTCACTACCCTCTCTGTTAGAAGAGGTCCAGGGCAGATGACATCCTGGGTCCTCTGGAATCTCTGTGACAGAGTGCTGTGCTGGGGGAAGGTGCTGGATGCTGGCCTCATTTGAAGTTACTGTGGCACCAGCTGTTCAATCAAGGAGAAATGAGGTCTGACCCAGAAAAATACTTTTTCCTTTAAATATGACTCTTCAAGCTTGGAGGGAAAAAAAAATGAAAAAAGGTTGGGAAAATACTGGTCCAACTGGGAAGAAAGGATCACAATAAATAAGAATTAAGCCCATGAGACTTGAAACTCATGAAGATGACAGAGGAGCAGTTGTCCCCTCTTGATTAAAACCAAATATAAGAGACTACAGAGATGTGGATATGGTCCTTTCTATACTCTTGATGAGTGCTGTGGTTTTTCCTGGGCCCCACTCTATCCCCTGATCTAGTGAGGACCTTAGCCAAGTTCTTGTTCAAGACTTGAACAAACTATATTAGCTCCCAAAGAAACTTCAGGTAGTTTTCTAGACACTGCTTTGGCCCACACCTGAACAATCCCACTTATTTTTTAATGCCTTAATTTCTTTTTCATGATCATGAAAAATAATACAAGTTTCTCTAAAGAAAATATCTTAGACACATAAATTTATTATTCAGTTCTAGCATCAAGACTATATCTTACAAACATTGATTCTTAGGTAACATATAAATTAATGAGTGATTGAATGAATGAACAAACAAATAAATGAGTAAATTAATAAGGGAACACTCCCAAGGCACATGTCAGGAAATAGATCATTTTCATTTCATGAAGTTTCAGATTGAATCAGGAAAAACAGAATTGTAGATTTCCATGTCTGCCATGACTCAATGTACAGCTTTGGGAAAAACCTTGTAATTTCTCCATACTTCAGTTTCTCACCCTATAAAAGGAATATATTGCTTGAAATTTAATTCCCTGACAGCAGTGAAAGTTTTGATTCAACATTTATAAAATGTTTTTTAGCTTCCCTGATTAATAGGCAATATACTGTGGTAGTTGTATAATACAGTTTCCAAAAATTATAAAGGTAACTGGTCAAGTCTGATGTAAAGTAATACTTTACTTGAGAAATAAATACCAGTCATATTTATTACTTCTCCATTCCATGGGCTAAGTAATAAAAATTACTTCGAACAGAAAAGTATCAAATTAATATTCAAGCCAGTTGAAGTGTTATCATCCAGGCTTACCTATGTTTGGGGGAAGGGGAGTTGTTTTGTTTTTCCAGGCTGCTCCACATGTTTATATGGTAAAGTCAGGAATGTTGGGCATGGTTTTGAAGGCCTCTAGCGTATTCATTGGTTTCTGGCATTGTAATGCACTCTACTCTTATAACCATAAAAGTACTCATGAGTGCTTCTGGAAATATATAACAAATCCTTAATCAATTTAAGAGTGTTTTAACTGCATACATGAAATTTCTTGGGAGGAAAATGTTAGCTATTCTATACACACATAGTACTTAAGTTAGCAAGCGAGTTCCTTCTCAAAGGCACAAAGCAGTCTCCCCATAGTAATATAATTTTCAGTTTTATGTGCATAAGTCCTATTGAATCCCTTAGAATAACAGGAAATTCAGCAGGAAAAAAAACCCCACAAAAGTTGATAGCCATATTTATCTAGTGCTGGAGGAATAAGTCAGCTATTTTGAGTTGGATTACTCTTTTAAAGCAAAAGATAACTATGAGAGGTTAAATAAAATCTTTATTAACCAGAAACTGTAAGAACCAAATATTCTACCTATAATCTTCCAAATATAAGACTCTAACAATAAAGCCAACTGATAGTATACTTCATTTTAAACTTTATGTAACACCTTATTTTCAGGACTTGAGTGGCAATTTTCTGGATTTTGATACATTAATTTTCACAACAGATTATACTTTTCAGATTTACAAATTAGTACACTGATAAGACACAGCTGATATTTTGATATACAATAATACTTATCAACACATTCAGATAGAGGAACTTCATCTATAATGATACAATGTCTAAACCTTTCACTTCAGTGTTTAAAAGCTATAGAAATAAATAAGAGGTGCTTAGAACTCTGCCTGGCACATGGTTGGCTCAGTAGAATAATAATATCTACTTATTCATAAATTCTCCTCAACAATATCAAAGCCACTTCTAATAACTCTTATAAATATTTTATGGCGCTAAGTGAAAACACATCATGAATATGAAATACACTGATTTTTTTCTTCTTAACAATTAGCTTAAGAACTATGAATATATGTAATAATTATTCATGAAACTGAATCATAACAATTTTAGGTGAAGTGTTAACTATATGTAATATATTTGTAATTAGTAGAATATGTAATTAATAGAACTATTAGTGAATTCTTCCACTTACTATATGAATCTCACTGAATTTACTACTACAAACCTTCATATTAACTAAAGCACAAATAATTACAATGTTCAACTAAGCATAAAATTTTGTACTTGGCTTTTATGAAAAAGATGCAGGCATCATCATAGAGATGCAAGGTGTTATGACCTTTTTGGAAAGTATTTTGGCAACATCTATGCACATACTCTTGCACCTATTCATCCTACATAAAGAATTTTATCTTCAGGAATTTTTGGCAAATATACAGAGAGATATGTAAAAATCATCACTGTAGTGCTCTTTGTAATAGTAAGAACCTGCAAACAACTTAAATATACACTAAAAAGCAGAGAGGTATATTATAGGATATCTAATGCAAATATTAAATAGAAGTACCCAAGATCATAGGTACTGATGTGCCAAAGTATTCAAGATACAGCCAAATCAAAAGCAAGTTTTAAGACAACTGATGATCTGTTTTGGCATAAAATGTAAAATAAAAATAAATTACATTCTCATACAGTTCCTATACTTACACATTTATAGGAAAAACACATCTGAAAGGAAGCAACACTGAATGAAGTACAACTTATTCAAATTTGTGGAATGTGGATGAAATGAATAAAATGAGGAAGACCCACTTTTTACTCTAAGTATACCTGTATTTTTCAACTTTAAGTAAAGTATAACATACCTACAGCAAACTATGCAAATCAGAAGTAGACAGCTCATAAGTTTTTATAAAATAAATATCTCCATGTCCCCGGCAATCAGATGTGGATAAAGGGCATTATCAGCATTCCAGAAGCCACACTTTTCCCCTTCCAGACACTCTCCTCAAAGGTAACTCCTATCATATCTGTTGTAATAAGTTACACAATGTACAGATTTACTTTTGTTTAAAAAAAAGATTGATTTTTTTTAAAAAACCTTGCTTCAACAGCATGATGGTCCCCTTTTTTTCTGAACACTAAATATATTCAGCAGTTTAGTCAAAGATATCAATTCAAAATATATGAGAATTTCCAATGTCCTTCCTGTGTGAACTCAGCTATTCCCTACAACTCCATGAGGTGAGCACTATTATTATACCTGGTTAACACACACTGGAACTATGATTTACAGCAATTCAGTAACTTCCCCAAGGTTATACTGCTGAGGAGTGGCAGTGGGGACTGGATTTACACAAAGACCGTCTCATTTCAACATTTGCAACTCCTTGTCAGACACCAACAAAGAAAAATAAAGGCAGAAAAATGGGAGAACTGAGAGTACTAGGGTGTATCCAGCACGAGTTTCTTTTCAGCTTCCTTTAGAATAAATCCCTCAGTGTCCCCAATCCAGCATCCATCTGCAAAATGGAGAATTAGGCTAAATTTCTCTTCTGATCTGATGATCTGATAAATGTTGTGAGCTACTAAAACGTAGCACAAATATGCTTCAATTACAGTGTAGTTCATCACTGCATTCAGAAATGACTCACACAAGGAAATAAAACCACAATTTCTGAAACTATTGGAAACAATAATTTTAATTTAATGTTATTCTTGGACACAGGAGGCGTTTTTTTCCCCCTAAATAAGCAAGTTGGTGGTTCTGAAGGGTCTTGCTCATCTTTTTGTGGAAAATGCCTAAAAACAAACCACTACAAACTAAACAAAAAATGTTCCTTCCTCAATTGTGCCTGAAAACAGACTTAATTTCTTTCACCAAAATACCACATATACTTTTGACATATACATCTGAGATTTTTGGTGCCCATATTTTGAAACATTGACATAAACAAATACAGAACATGCTCCTTCTCAAATGAAATCCATAATTCTGAGGATTAAATAATCTTCAAAGTAACATGAAATGTATCTCCACAGAAAGCAACCAGGGGCCAGAATTGGTTTCTGGAGAAAACTGGAAGTAGAAAGACCATAAACCTTGACTAGAATCTGTCTTTTTAATTCCAGTTTATTCAAAATACCAATTCATGGTGTACACGTCTTTTCTTCTGCAAGAAAAAATAAAATAAAACCTTAGTAACAAATGAAACTTCAAATAATAAAAAATAATCAATAAATTTGTTTCCATGACTATAAGCAAAAGACAAGCTGTTTCCAAATGTAAACAGGATTCATTCTTTGTAGTTGCCTGGCTTTGGATGTATGTCCTTTGAATAGCCTGGAATAGTGCAGTTAGTGAATTTCCACCAATATGCCCAGGCACTGGGGCTACAGAGCAGGGAACAATCTGATCTCTCCCCTCAGTGAGTTCAGAATCTCTCTAGAAGAGAGGCTCACATATAATTAGCCCTAGCACAATGTGCTGTTATACTAATAGCCCAAATAAGGTGCTATGGTATTACTGAGAGAAAAGAATAAATTCTGCCTGAGCCTTAGGGAAGGCTTCCCAGAAGAGGTGACATTTGAGCTAAGCCTTGAAAGATGAGTAGATTTTTTTGTCCACATAGGCAGCAAAAGAGTAAGAAGCAAGTAGGTTAAGGGAGTTGGGCTGGCAGAGGACAAGGATGGTGAGAATATTCCGGGGTGAGAAGAGGAAGTGCCTAATTATATTTATGCCAGAAAGCATTCATAAAAATAAGCAACACTTACATTAGGATCCACTGTACAAAGAATCAACCTGAGAAAGTAGATACATAACCACTTCTCTGGGGAGGTGCTGGTCCTGATTTATGAGCCCAAGAAGTGTTCGTTTGGAAAAACAAAACCTCTGGCTTGCTGGCTATTCTCCAATGACTAAAGGGCTACCAGGCTTCCTGCTCAATGTCAGGCATAAAGAGCCTGGATAGACTTGAGGTTTGCTATGCCTTCTTTGGACTTCCTGTCAACACATGGAGCAGAACTCTCCTCCACTGTCTGAAAACTCCTGATTTAAGCCCATGACTCACCCCCCTCTCCACTCCTCTTGAATGGCCCCCACCTGTCATTGGGTTGCCCAGTACCCACTTCATCTCTCTGCTAACAAGAAGCTGTGTGGGGGTTTTTCTCTTCTTAGAAAACAGACTTTTTGGTCGCATTTAGTATACTGTCTTTATAGCCACTTTTCCCTCTTAAGAGCACATTTCAAAAATAAAGCATAAATCAAAGGAGAGGCAAGAGAGAGACAGACAGAAAGTGAACTTGTTTTCAAGTATCTCCTGCCTGCTTGAGCATCAGTTAGTAAATGATGTGAAATCCCTAGGTCAGTCGACTACTCTTAAGTAACATGATTACCTGCCAATCAAAATAAAACCACTAAATTAGACAATACATATATGTGGAATTTCAAGTATCTTTGCTATTACTAGTGATATCAAAAGAAATTCTCTATGGTTTAGACCTCATGAGTATTAGTAGTATAAATCATATATTTATAATGTTACTCATTTAATTTCTTCCTTCAAAATAATTTTCACATTCAACCCCCACAGAGCTCATGTAGGCAAAGTTATCCTCTCACTTTAATATAGTATGTCTCCATTCTGTTCCTTTCAGGTATTTTTGAAACATCTATCACAACTGGGCAGAAGCCAGACTACAGTTGCATTTACTTACAGTTAACTGTATATCAGTTCATAAAGAAAATGTATGTCAAGAATAAACCTACAGAATTAGAACAGTCTGGATTTGGTAATTCATCAAATAAGTTTTTAGATGCAATATTTTCATTTTACTTTATTCATACTGTGCAAATGTTAATAAGCTCAAGCTCCTGAAATTGTGGTGCAAACTGAAAGCTAAAGCATAACTTCATTTGAAAAATTATCATTACAAAGGAACAAATGATTTCACTGATAAGTATTTTACTCTTAGTCAATTCTGATTATAAGTAAGTTGACTAAATAAAGTAAAATTTTCTTATTACTGAATATTTCTATGGAAAAATACAAGTCATTATCATTATTAAAAATGAATCAGAAATGTCTACTAACAAGTAACAGTAAAAATAATAGAAAGAAAACATATATAGATGATTTAAATAAATACTACTTCCTGCATTCTTTCCTAGGTATTATGTTTCCCCAGTCATATATTATTCCCAGAAAAGGAAAATCTGCTGAAGATAATCATTTGGTGTAAAGCTTACCTGTAAATCCCCTCTATGTAAAGTTTATCTATCAACACAGAGACCAATAAGAGTTGTTTGATTTTGTGTTTAAACTTAGGAGGAAGGTATGAACATTCTCTACACTTGACTGAAAATAGAACAATCTTCTCATGCAGATGCCTGGGAATCTTTTGACTATATCAAGTGATGGTAAGATCTACATTGGTTATGGGTTCTGAACTGGGGGTTTTCAGAGGACATCTGGCAATGTCTGGAGACACTGTCATTACTCAGGGGATGGTGCGTTAGCTTTCACTCTAACAGGTAGAGACTACGAATGTTATTAAACACTACGAAGCACAACACAGCCATACACCAACCCCCAACAAAGAATTATCCAGCCCAAATGTCGGTAATAAAAGCTTGAGAAGTCCTGGTCTGAGTGTATTGAAAAATTTAGGCACAGCATCAATGTTAGTGTCCTGTCTTTTATAGAGATACATCTGGCAGAAGTTTCAAATTAGCGTTAAGAATAGGACGTTAATAATTAACATTTTAACTTCCTTCCCTCCCGCAGCCCCATTCTGCCATATGGTCATTATATTTAAATTGAAGGACCAAGTGATAAATTCTAGAAATAAAGGTGTTTATAAGTTCCTACTGTCTCTGCAAAGATCAGAATCATAGAAATATTTAAAGTTATCTTTTAAAAAGTTTACAGATTTCATCAAGCCCACTGTGAACTGAAAATTATACAAATTCTTATCATTGGTACCTTTAGGCTGGGAAAAAAAACTGAGAAAACTTAAACACTGGCTGTAAAGTAAGGGTACCATTATAGCATGTGCTTATAATTGTTTAGGGTAATTGAGGAAGCGAGGAACCACACAGATCAAAGCCTTATAAAATCTAGGTTACTGAGTGTGGAAGTATCTGTTAAAAGAAATGCTGTGCAACATAAATGGACAAAGCTGAGTTTCAAGCACCTCTGATGTTCTCTTCAGGCTCCAAATACAGCCTCAGATTTACCAAGATCACCCCAGAGTATCAAATTTGTTCTTGGACCACAGGGGATTCAACTTATGGTCCCCAGTCTATGACCCCAAGAAGGACTTACAACTCTAAGAAGCTCTGTAACATTCTGGGTAATGTAATGAAGGGTATACACAATCGTAATCACAATAGCTAATACTTGTATCAGACACTATTTTAAATACTTCATATAGTTAATAATTGAATTCTCGTAAGTACCCCATGAAGTATGTTCTGCTAAATGTGAAAAAAAACTGAAGCAAAACCAGTTGAAGTAAGATGCTCATCACTGTAGTCTTAATGTCAGAGCGGGGGTTTAAACCCAAGCAGCTTGGCTCCATCTTCTTTGTACTTAACCATTATGCTAGAAGAATTGGGTCCCTGAGATCTCAAGTGATATAAAACACCCATATCCCCAGAGGTCTTTAGGATCCTTGTATTATCCACTAGATCACTGACTTCTCCGTGGTCATATGGGAAATAATACATTTCTACATCCATACACACGCATATAGAAATACACACACACACACACACACACACACAAGCTGGCCCTGGATTCATAGCTGCAATTCTACTGGATTAACCCCAAAAATCCCTGAGGTTGTTCTTAAGGCTGTCCAGCCTGTATTGATCACAGCTGTTCCCCCTGTTCCCAGCCTCAGTAGCATACCCAGTGCTACCACCACTCCTCCCCATTTCCTATATGTATTCTCTCAACAGTTGACTGACCACTACTTACCAGGTCATAGTGATGACAAATATTGGTAACCACTTTAGTAAATTCTCAGTCTAGTGCAGGATTTAAACTCCTATAATCTATTACATTTCAACACGGCAAGTGCTAGGCTAAAGGTAGAAACTGGGTGCTTTGGCAGTAAGGAGGGAAAAACACATCCCACTCAACCTCTGGAGATCAGAGGAACTTACAGGAGGAAGTAACATTTCATTTCTTCAGTCTTGAAAAAGAAGTAGGAAAGAAATTTCAGAGGAGAGATGCCTTCTAGATAGAAAGAACCACATGCACAAAGAAACGAAGTGCAATTGGCCAGGGTGTGTTTGAGAAGTGCTATTGTCCACTGGGCTGGAGAAGAGATTTCCTGGGTGGGTGGTGAGAGATGACATATGGCAGCCTGAGCACACATCCCACTGTGAGGGGTCCTGTACTCCCTGTGAGGGACTGTGGAATTTGTCCTCTAGGCAACAGGAATTTTTTTTTTTTTAAGAATTTTAACTCAAGGAGGGACCTGAAAAGAATTGTGAACAAATGCACTTGAACATCATAGGGATGGGGAGGGAACATTCTTGGAGCCAGCATGGTCCAGAATGGTCCCCCGGGAGAGGCACTAAAGAGATCATAACTATACTTTCTATGACAAAGACAGTATGACTAAGTGAGTATAGGACAAGTGTCCACCTAAAGCTAATGTGATAATCTGAGGATTAAACCTGTGACCTTGGTTACCATGGTTGACTCACTTATGCTAACCATTCCTTGTGAATGGCATATGCCAAGAAAAAGTCAAACTTATTTTAATAGAAGACTAAAAGTCCTCAAGTCTTCAAAATTATACAGATTATAAAACACCTATTCGTCTCTAGTTTTTGCATGTCTTTAGCAACACTGATAAGGAAAAAACATTTCAAAAGCATGTACATGTACTCAGAACTTTGCTAAATATTTTCAAGAATAAGTCTTTAAAAACTAAAGTCAGCAATTAAGGAGGCAAAACAGATGTAAATTAAAAATCTTCGGCCAACTAAGCAACATAAAACAGTAGCATCATTTTAACACCTCAAAGTTCATGTAAAATTGCTGTTCTTGACAAAGAATAGAACTTACTGAGGTTTGTGTTCTTAAGTCACCTACTAGAAGCAAAGTTTGAGATTACAGAAAACCTGCAAAAGGAAATTTGAACATAACACCCACTTAGTGATTAAATTTGGCTAGAATTACTTGAGTCATAATCATACATGACTATACATTTGCACTAAAATATAAAATTTTGAGTGAGAAGGATTAGGTAATTCAAGAATATGTTGACTCTCCCAAGTCATCATCACTTTCAACAAACTGGACCATTAAGTTAGAAACATTCAATCTCTTACCCAGAACAGCCCGAGCTTTTCAAAATCTTTAACTTTAGGGAGTGTAGAGTCAGAGGTGCAATGTAATGACTATATCACTCTGCAGGGTGTATGCAAAAGTCTGTAACTTGTGCATATGACCTTATGGGGAATAAGGACTGCCAGTAGGTGATACACCTACTTGATTTATGACACAATTTCAAATTTAATGCTATTAATTTATGACATAACTTCAAATTTAATGCTATTGCTTTTGTGAGTAGAATTTAAACTTAATGGCATAGGAATATCAATTTGTTATGACTTAATTGCATCCTTCCACAAAAAATGTCCCTTTCATTTTAAAAAGAAAGGAGAGAATAACAGAAACAATCATAATTTACATGCAAATCTATGGTCCCCTCAACTTATGCCACTGCTGATGTTTCTTCATAAAGTCTTTAAAGGAAAAAAGATGCTCTAATAAAACAAACCGTTGCATGTACAAATTCTGTCTGCCTCATTCAAAACTGTAGCTCTATGTGGGAAACATTTTGACTATTTTTATTGTCTCAATACTAAACTGAAATAAAGTTCCCTATTGGTGAATAAAAACATTCAAGTATACTAAGGTGAAAAGACTTACCTCCTGCCAATGTATTACATGGCAGATACCTTGTGGTATTTGAGAGAAGCTTGCTTGTTTGTCTGTTTTGTGTTTCAGTGGATGACAACTAACATACTACCACAGGTATAGCGAATTGACCCCTTTCGTCAGAAGGCTCAATCAGTTCTGCAGTGATTCTCACACACACTCGAGACCCTTACAGAGACTTCAGGAGGTGGCGGTGTTTGGAGGGCAGTACTGGTAAGTGATTGACAAGCCACTCATGTCCTTCTTCCCGCAGAATGGTGAGGAGTTCTCTAGTGGGCACAGTGTCAATTTTCACTTGAATAAAGGGGTTTGTGGCTAAACATATAAATTACTAAATAATGAAAACCACTATTTCAGTGAAAAAAATACATGAGCATTATGAAACAGATTAACAGCAAAACAAAAGTATATACTTAGAGAAAGCATTAAAAATGCAAAGTCTGATGTCCGTGTATACTGAAAGTATTTCCAAACATGGGTGATCCCATTATAATTTAAACTTGGCTCCCGAAATTCATTTGCAGTCCTAATTAGTTGGTTAAACATAAAAGTGCAGATCTGAGATTCACAACCAGCATTCAGGTTTAAAACAACAGCAAAATAAAACGACTTTAAAATTGATAACCAAGGGATAAAGGCTTGAAAAACAAAGGAAAATTTTACATTTAAGTTAAATATTAAAAAGAGCTGATCATAAGTTTTTGATGTTTGGGAGTATTCTAGAGTAAGTTTCTCCAGATTTAGTCATTTGCCACAAACCTTCATGATTTTTGGCTATTTTAGCCAAGCACTTGTTCACTGTTACTTAATATGTTTTTTAAATAGGCGAATTAAATTTTTTTTACTTCAATACTTTGTTGGTCTCTTCTCAAACAATATTATCCATGAAATTATGGGTTTATAAAATTTAACATATTTTTATAACATCCTTAGAAATGAATACGTAACTAAAATAAATGTTTGGGTGTGCCTAAAATGACCTCCGATATGACTGGTGGGAGTGAAGTGCTTAAGGATAAGGGATTGGGGTCAGACTACAGAGTGGGGATCCTGGCTCCATTCCACTGCATGACTGGGTCTCAGTTTCCTCAGCTGTAAGGTGAGAATAATAAAAGTACCTAATTTATGGCACAGTTGATAAGATTAAACTACTTAATCCATATTATTTGCATAAAGTAAATTCTCAATAAATGTCAGCTATGATGTTGTGATTATGATTAATGATCATGATGATGACTTAGGAATGTTACAACTGTACAAAAACTAAGCCACCACTTTATTTTAAAATACACTTTAAGATATGAAACTATTTAAGAAAATATACATTAGATATGAAATGTCAGGATGGCTAGTCAATATTGGTTTAATGCAACTTCACTTTGAAAGTATTCAACTATGATCACGGCTATCAGACTTTGCCTAAAATCTTCCATCTTAAAAGGAAATCTACCTGTAAAAAAATATTAAAAAAATGCTAGCATGATAGTATAGGTCTTTCTTCCATGGTCCTAAAGAACTTGAAAATAAATTTACTTAGTGTAGATAAATAAAAGCTCTAAAAGTACGAATGTGTTGTATTAAAATGTTTCAATATGGAGGGAAAAAGTAAGAATTCCAGACATTTTAATATGGTGTTATTCTTCATCAGCCACGCACTGAAATCTCAGGGTGAGAAAAGGGCCAGACCAATGCTGAAAGGTTTCAAGTATCAAACTACACTGTTATGTCAGTGCCCTATGATCAATTAGCACCTTTCAATGACAGAAAAGGTTACAATGAGACTCAGAGGTGTGCTTTCTAAAACTGTTTTAAACCGCTATATAAATGTGGTTTTGATAACTCAAAATGGTTTCTATTTTTAAATTAATCCATTTCATCTTTTTCTGGAAGAGGGGGGAAGTTAAAGGAGTAAGGGTACTGGTATTCATTTTCAGTACCACTCTACTGATAAAAACATGGATAGGGACATGGTAAGAATCACAAACTTCAAGAATAAAATGGTGCATCATTGAGGCGTAAACGAATGTGCAGTGCCACAAGCAATACTAGGGGACAGTAATGTTTACAAAGTCTTCAAAGCTCTTAAAAGCAATCAAAGTTGCTTGTGCTGCTTTTGAATATGTGATTCTTGTTTATTTTCTTCCACTCAAGTTCAAACTAAATTGACTTCAAGTTTGGCTCTTTGTACAACTTAATGAATATTCAGCTTCCCCACATTAAAACGCACCTAATTGCAAAATGCAGTAGTACACACACTGCAGTTAAATACACTATTGCATCTTAACTATCTCTAAAACAAATGACTGAAGATCATGTCACTCCTTAGTTTACGGAGAAAAATTCATGAGAGAAGCAGGTACACTGTAACACCATTCCATTGCTCCCAGTGTTGATTTTATTCACTTAGTAACCAATGTAATAAAATCTCCCAATTGTATTTCTGAATACAATTAGTTTAAGATATGCTACAGGTAGACACATTTTAAGAGTTTAGAATATGTAAAAATAATATCCATTTGAAAAAGAAACTGTCGTGATTATATTCTCACTGAAAAAATAACAAGGTGTCTGCTTTGTTCAGCTCTTCAATGAGAGGATTCAAAACCTCTTCCACTTTTGATAACATGCTGTTCTGTTTGTTTCTTAAATGAGTGATCTGAAATATTTACAACCAGACAGTACCTAATTTTAGGTTTTAAGTGCTTTAACAGCTCCATGAAATATGATCAGCAGCTGCAATACAGAACTATAGTGAATAAACTCCTTATAAAGGGGGGCCTGTTTTTACTGAATGTTCAGTGTTCCTACATTTACCTAGTAGGAAAAAAAAAAAGAAGAATGACAAAACCTAATAAATACTTGGACTCTTAAATTACTTAACACTTCACTAAATCTCACAAAGGATTATCTCCCCTCTTCTTGAATTCTATATAAAAAAGTATGAGGCTCCACTGGGTGAAGTAAGTTTAATATTATTATTTGAAAATTAGAGTATGAACTTTCCAACATCCTAACTATTTGTAACAATAGTTAGGGTTTTTCTACCATTCTATTTTTCTAAAAATCATGGAAAACTTAATTCCAGTGCATACATCTTTTAAAAAATGAAATACCAAGCCACATAAATATATTTTTAGACACAGCATCAGTCATTTAGAGCTTGCAACAGAGACTGAAAGCAGGAAGCTAGACACTCTATTTCCCATGGCTATGTAAAATTTATTTACACCCCAAATGACAACATAAATAAAAAGAAAGCTCTTAGAAATGGCGAACTTTTTTCTTTTTTTCCAACTCAAAGAGATTTTTTAAAAGAAAAAATAAATTACAGCAAAATGACAAACTACTCAACTGCCAGTCTCCCCTCAAAAAAGAAACTTTCATGCAAAGACAATTTTTTCCAACTAGCTTCTAAAAACCCTCTACAATGCAGCATCTGTATTTCTTAATAAGAATAATGATGGTCTTTGAACCAATTTCTTTTTATACAAATCTTAGTGTTTTTTTTAATTTTTAAACTTAACCATATTATTGAAAGTAAACATAAGTTATGAATATGTACATATACATAAAGCTTTTGACTTTGTAAAGGAGAATTAAGTTTCTTATATCCAATAAAACAGTAATAAAAAGAGCATAATAAAGTAAATCGTTTTATTTAAATTATAATTGTCAAAGAACCTCTAATTATGATGGTCTTAAATGTTGAAGCATACTATTTTCAGGTAATTGACAAAGGAAAACATGCTTGTGAAAACCACATTCATTTTAGACCTCCACTTATTCTGAAAGACAAGGATATTTCCCTAATAATAAGAAAAAAGGGACAGTTTTCAGATAATCTAATTATATTGCTTTCAGATTTGTAACTGTCAAAGTAACTTTCTTGAACAGTCATTTCTAAAAATTGGTTTAACTCTGAAAGGCTTACAAGGTTTAATCAAGTGGAACAAACTATTTTTATGGTTTATAATAACAATAAAAATGGATGTGTTGTATCTGCATTTGGTATTGATGCCATAAAAATCAGATTCTGGCAGTCCTGCTCCACACAAAACATTTGTCTCTTGTTACTAACTGCATCTTATTTTTTGTGATAACGTTATTTAAAAAAAAATACAAAATACCCTTGAATGCAGTCTCCTAAAACGCTCCATACCATGTATCAAATATTTTATTTTAGGATTCTCTCCCCGCCCCCTTGCCTAATTTGTGGTTCTTCAGCTCTAAGCTGGCCAGAAATATTGGGGGGGAAAAAAGAGGCAATGTTTCTGTTTAAAACTAAGTTCTATCCGGGAAAGATTATCAAGTACAATCCTTCTCCTGATAAGATTTTAAAAATAAAAATAAAAACAACCAACAACAACAAAAAACCAACTTCAACCTTTAATACTGTCAATCACCTACGTGTAAATGAAATTTCAGAAGCTGTAGGAGAGTCTGCGGTTGTTAAAGGCTCTCGCTTAAGTCCCGCAGGAGCCCGCACTGAAGCTGACAAACGCCGGAGCGTGCAAAGAGTGGCCACCGGTGAGAAGAGAAACAAAATGCCATATTCAGAAGATATGCTGCGTTCCATCAATTACATTGATCCCAGGGTGCCAAGCCAAAAGCGGTAAGGGAGAAAGAAAACTGTTAAGTATGAGCTCTTAATGTGAAACCTAACCTGTTGGTTCTCTTAGGTATCAGATTTTGGAAGTGTCTGTAATGACAGCCAGGAAAGCAAATTAATGGCCAACGGCCCACTGGGTTTGAACACGAGACTCCTGTTACCTCCTCACAGATCAAGTACACAGCACACACGCACACGGAGGTGCTCCACGTGGAACTGCTCTGAAACCAAAACACACGCCCCGTCGCTCTTCTGCACCCTGGCAGAAGGAGCCGAGGGCCCTCACCCTTCTCACTGCCCGCGGGTTAAGATTCATGAATGACTCTGCCCGCTCTGCACCTCCGGGCAGAGGAGCGGGGGGCAAAGGGGAGAAGCCCGTCTCCCAAGAACACCCTCCTAGACGCACTCACCCCAAGTATAAACCCCACCAGCCTTCAAGGGGACAGGAAACAGAGGTGGTGGTGAGGGGCGACACTGCACCCCAACTACGGAAGAGATGACAGAAACTGAGCTCTCTCCGGTTTCGCCATAGCTCAGCCATGCGACTCGGTCCGCAAATTCTCTCACAGCTCCAAACTCTTCGGAATAATATTTACAAAGTAAGAAACATCTTTAAAGTGCTACTCAACGGAAGTTCTGGCTTCTGTGCGGCGCAAAATAAAACGTGCAAACACCCGGTCTACTTCTAAATTACGCTTAAAGAGGCTAAAACAGCGAGCCGTTTCAAAAACCGCAGCTACCCCAGACCCAGACCCGGCAGGCTTTGCAACAAGAGAAAACCTGCTCTCCCCAGCCAGGTCCCTTCGCTGGGAGAAGTTATAATCCCTCCATGGCATCCGCGTCCCGGGCCAATGAACGCGACTGCTCTGACAAGGCGCCTCTAGTTTCACGGACCCTGGCAAACTGCAGGAGACATTCGGTCCACGCCATAGAAAAACTATTAAAGGAGGACGGCCGTTGTTTAAAAGGCCGGTTTGTGCCTCGAGATTCCAACACATGCACTGAACGTACACACGCACCCAACACCGCGAAATCCCCGGGCGTCTGGGGCCCGCCCTGGGGCCTGGGTCAGCATCCTTGCGGCTGGCTTATCTAGGGGGTCATCACAAAGTAACAAATGTCACAGGAAGGATGTAGGGTGGATGCCGGAGCGCGAGCCTCTGCGAGGCTGGAGAGAAGGACAGGTAGCGAGCGGCGCACCTCGCCGGGTGCCGGCTGCGCGCCTGCCCCGCGGGAGACCAGCAGGCCCAGAGGGGACCCTCAGGATGCGGGGGCCGGGGGGGACGCCCTCCCGGGCAGAGGGCACCCCTGCGGCCGGAGCAGCCGGGCCTCCGCCTCCGAGCGCCGCCTGGGACTCCGGCGCCGACACAACGTCCCGCCGCGCGTCCGCGGTCCCCAGCGCTCCGGCCCCCGGCGGCGCGGCGCGCACTTGGCCCACAGAATCTGCAGGCTCCCTCAAGCCCAGACCCCGCGGCCCCGCGGCCGGGGGTCGGAAGACGGGACACTCACCTCCCGCCGCGCGGACCGCCTCGGGATCCCGAGGTTCGAGTGCCCGTCCCAGCCGCGGATCCGTGCCTCTGTATTTAGGTATTTACTCTCGCTCCTTCCAGTGCCGAAGTCTCCCCTCCGCGCTGTGCCTCTGGCGAAAACAGGACATCCCCTTCGGCCACCCCCCAACAAATAGCGTCCACGAGTGGGGGAGAAGCGGGGCGGGGGGAGCGGCTCCGAGGGGGAGGAGGAAAAGAGGGCAGCCAAACTGGGGCTGAGGACTGGCAGGGAGGAGAAGAAAAGAGAGCTCGCGCGCGGCCACCGCAGTCCTCACTCCCCAGCTTTTGCCGAAGCTCTGTCCCCGTCTGAAAGGAGAGCGACAACTTCACGTGGGCTCCAAGTTCTGCGCGGAAGCCGGGCGCGGCGGAGCGTGCGCCGCGCGGCGGGCAGCCTCGCACTTGCGCGCGGGGTTGGGGGCGGGGGACGCCGCCGCCGGCTCCCGCGGCCACTGGGGGCCGCCGGGGACCTCGGGGCCGGCAGCGGGGGGCAGCGGCGAGCGGGGTCCACTCCTTTTTATTCGCGCTCGGGTGACTGCCTGTTGTCATCGTTTGCGATCCCGCTTGGGGGCCGCGCGGGGCCCTGGGCGTCCCCCGTGGCTCCGCGGTAATCTTAGCGCCCTCCGCGCCGCCCCAACCCCGCCCCCACCGGCCTGGCGCCGACCGCGGCCACCCTCCCTCCCGAGGCTGAGGGAACCGCTGTTGGTTCCCCACCTGCTTCTGCGGGGCAGCCCACGAGTTGCCTTCTAACTCTGTCGCTACCCGCGCCCAGTGTAGGCCGCTGCGGGCCTCCTGCTGGACTCTTTCCACTTACCCCAAGGGAGGAGACAGAAGGGACTTCGCTGCTTGGAGCAACATAAAATAAAAACCAACCCACGCCAGACGGGGAGTTTCTCCGAAGGGAAGAAATACCCTTTTCCTTGAAGATATATGCTAGGAACAAGTAAGCAGCCTGGGGATAGGCCGCGCTGGGAAGGCCTGGGCCCTTTCCAACGCTGGGCGCAGGTTAGAGGCGTCCCTCCTGGACACCCAAAGGTCAGGCAGCAAAGATTGACTCCCAAGGCGGCGTCAGAGGTTCCCCAGGCACACTGCTGAAGTGACATTTCATGATGTGCACATGGATTATAAACCCACATAGAATTTAATATTCTATATGTGTACATGTGTGTTTCACAAGAGGCTGCCGCAAAGCAGTCAATAAACAATACATAAATTTTGTGTCCATTTAACCACTTCTTCCTAAAACCTACTGCCTATTTTAGGAGCATCTTCTTTAACTGCCACATAGATTATAAGTGTTGTAATTTGCTGAATGTCAGACATTATACTAGTCACTTATGGTATATATGAGTTCATTTAATTTTCACAACTCCATGGTCTTTATTCTAGGTTTGTTATTTAAACCGGTATAAGTGGCCAGGAAACTGAGGCCCAAAGAAACCCAAGTAACTTTCTGGAAGACAAACGATATGGTGTCTAACAACAAAGTCTATGATTCAGGAAGCAGCCCCCCACACTACCTTAGATGTAGCATGAAGACAGCAAGTTAACCAGTAGAAATTATTCCCATTCAAAGAAAATGGAGTTTTAATATATTGCCATCTAAGTTATATTCTGTAAAAGTTCAGAAAAAGACTTCCTTCTCTTCTTCAGCTTGGTTTTATGCAACTGACATGAACACTGTCAAGTTCAAAGGCAAAACCAACATTGAAACTTGTAATTATAGTTCATTTTTTAATTAGTCGGATTTTATCTGCTGTTATTAACAGGCAATAGAAAAGGTGAAGTAACTTTAGACTGATAAAGGCACTCATTTCTGCTCTCACCACTCACTGGGTGGTATTCTTCCCAGCAGATTTATTTTGGAGGGCTTAGATGCCCCCCAGGCATAATGTTCCCTTTTCTGGTTTTTGAGGTAGGAAGGGTTCCAGTGGTGGATTTGGTGCAAAGAGGATTTGAAACATGCTCTAGAGCACATTCTGGCCTGAAGATACCAGTTAATATGCACTTAAGATGGAAATATCAGTGGGCAGATTTGATTGACTCTGAAGACCTTATTTCCCCTCATTTTACAAGTGAGAAAAGTAAGGGCTCAGAATTTTTAGCAACTTCGTAGTAAATGGCAAACCTAAGATTTAAAATCCCGAAGACCCTTCTTAGCCACTGTGATCCTGTTATTATTATTAGTGGTCACAGAAAAATAGGAATAATGTTTAATACAGTGTATATGTTTCAGGCCAAATATGCAATTTTAATGTTTTATAAAAATCATTCAGTGTCAAAGAATGCTCAGTGATTAGAGCAAATATCATGCAAAAATTAAGTCCAATACTGAATTTAATGCTCTCTTCCTAAGGCCACAAAATTTTGAATTTCATTTTGGTGTAAAAGATTATGTGTTAGTTTCACCTATAACAAAGGTGGGAAGATGCATAATTTGGATATAATAAAAATTCATACTTTAGCACAGCATATTCTCATATACATTATTTTTTTAGAATATTTATTTACTTCCTTCTAAAATCAGATTTTCAGCAATATTTACCTTGTGTTCAAATTACTTTGTTCCCACATTTTTCATACATCTGCCTAAGAATGCATTTGAGAAGTTATCCAAAAACCCCAAATTATATCACAATTGTATCACAATTATTCAATCTCTTACTATTACCTTCGAATCCATCTGGTCTTATATATATATATATATATATATATATATATATATATATATATATATATATATACATATGTTACAGGAATACCAATAGGAGTCATCTAAGATGTTGTATTTTCAGTCCACATTTGAAATAAGTTGAACACAGTAAACAAAGAATTTTAAGGTTGTATAGCAAAAATGTATTGCTTGTTTAAACAAGGCATTATTTCCAGCATTTCTATTGAAAACCACTTTTGTAATGATTGCTGTGTCACCAGTAATATTATTAGCTTGCCATTTTTCTTTAAATAAACTATTTTTATTAAATAAATTTACCTGACAAAGGAAATGTTTTATTATCTTCCTAAGTGGAAAACCAATACAATTTGCCATAAAGAGAAGATGATCTTGCAAATGAATCTGTATTATAGAATCAAAAATTATTTATACCACCTAAAATTACCTCACATAGGAATTTAAGAAACACTGATTTAAAGAATTACATTACTTATATTCCTTAGCTTTTCCAAAACATACATTCAAAACTTTTATTTCCATTGCTGTAGAGAAATGTTGAGTCCAAGATACTTGATATGCTATTTTTAAGTCTCAGGTCCTACTTGCTAGATCGGATCTTGCCTGATTTATGAATTGCTTAATAAAGCAAATTAGATCTTCAAGAAAAGACTTATTGGTTTGAAAATTCTGGTTTTATTGTATTATTGATTTCTTTGCCTAAAATATACTTGAAGTATCTGAACTTGAGGTGTCTTTTTATTAATTTATTTTTTATTATTTTTCTTACCATCTTCTGGTAAAATTAAAATAATTTATAAGCACACAATTAAAAACCAAATTACTTTCCTGAAAGACTATACCAGTTACCCATTACTCTCCCCTTCATCCGGCTCCCTCAACACACACTTCACCCTAGGCCTTGACAACTGGAAAACTTTCCAACAGTTAACATCATAAAGTGGCAGCATCTATTGGCCCAGTCTGCTACTGCAACAAAGTTCTACAAAGCAATCAAGAGAGGAAAAAGTAAAACAATGCAAGAAGCTCAAAGAACGTGAAAAGGACATCTGGAGAAATTTTGGAGGCAAATCTGCTGGAATATTCTGGAAGTGATTCAGAACACTAGCAGGTTCTACATGACATTAACCAGGCCATCAGGATATCCATAAAGGTTCAACTTAATTTGAGAAAGGACATTTGTAGCAGAAGGAGGAAAAATGTGACTTTATAATGAAAATCAGTAGAAATATAGTATTATTCACTTATTAGCAATTCCTTTAACCAGCCCCCCCAGTGTGGGATGCTTCTGCAGTTATTATGTACAGTTTGTTTATTTTTCAAGGGTGCATGGTGCTGTTTTGGTATTGGGTTTTATATAAATCAAACAAACAAAGCCCTCTAGGAGTTCATAATCCAAAACATAATCTTTATTTTAATTTTACTTAAAAGTAACCTTAAGGGAAAACCATTCCATCACTTTAGTAAGAACAAGCTTCAGGCTAAAAAAAATGGAATAGGATACTACATTCATGGAAAAAGAAAACAGAAGACTGGATGCTTGTAGAAATAATCCCAAAATAGATCTCCTGAGTTACTCTGCTGGTATACCTTTCAACTCCAACTGGAATTATACACAATTCTTTAAAAAAAAAAAAGTCTTTCAATTGCTTCTTAGTAAATTCTGAGCCAAATTCTTTGAGCTTTGAGAGAATTGCCTTTTAGAAGCCAGCATCAATACATACTTAGTCTAACACTGTTTTTCACTCTACCAAGACAGTGTACAGGAATAAATGAGGATAAAACACGATTACCTAGGAATCTAAAGTGCTTTGCTGCTGGTTTTCTAAAAATCTATAAATAAACACACTTTCTGAGTAATGTTGTTCAAACAGACCAAGCTTAAAAAGGTTTCTACTGGTTTGTGAATGTGAAGAAATCAGATCTGCAGGGGACCTGTTGGGTCATTCTCTTCTGCTGGGCACTCTACTAAACTTCCTCATTCTTGGCAAAATCTCTAAAGAAAAGGAAATGCACACTCTCTGGAAGACAGCTTCATTCTATTTACTTTAAATTCTCTCTTGAAATTTTTTCTCAAGTTAAATCCTTTTAGTACCATATTATGCAATTCTACTCTATCTTTCATGTTTACACCCAACCTTCATATGTTTATAAACAGATATCATGCCCACTTTTAGTCTTCTTTTAGCCACGTTAAACAACTGTAAGGCCTTTTAATCTTGTTTCACTTCAGTCCCTCCAAGCCCTTAATCATCCCTATTGCTTGTCTCTAAACTATTTCCAGTTTCCTTGGCGTTCATTTGTGTTAGATGGATCCCACATTCAATGTATTGTTCCAGGTGTGGTCTCATTAGCATACTAGTATGAGTCCTTTCTTTTTCTTCTGTGGCATTTTGTTTTGGCTTCACTGCAAATTCCCACCAACTCAGGCTACTTTCATATTCTAACAAACTTGTGTGTAATTTTTTTCTCTATTTTCACTTCACATAATGTTTGTTTTGGCATACTGTAACAACCCTGATTTCTCAAGTACTTTCAATACACAATCTTAAATGATAATAGTAGTCAAAATATGAACAATATGTTGTTCTTTTGATTTATTTGGCTTATAACTACTTATATTTCAAAATAGGAAAGATCCAATTAATCTTTTTTATACAACTCTTTATTATATATCCTTATGATGTTTATTTGCTTATGAAAAATGTCCACTGATTATAATTTGAAAGTGCCCAAATGCACAATTCTTTGATCGGTGGAAAGAGGAATTTTACTTCATAGAGGGCAAATAAATACATTCAGCTGTTTTAATGTAATGCATTTGGCATGGTTAACTACAATATTGATTTATTTTATAACATCTCAAAGTGAGAAAGATTGCTAAATTGTAACAAACCATTTAGAATGAATTTTTTTAGTGAAAATACTATATCGCTGAAAATTGTGAAGAAAACTTTCTAATATCCATTCTTCCTTCTATATTTTAGAGCACAAACATGTCAAAACTATTTATACAATTTTTTTTTCAATTTTAGGTTTATATTCTCAGCAACCCCAGTCTAACACATATTAAAATGAGTTCTGTTTACCTGACTCCTTTATTCCGCCAGCAACCCTCCCAAAATAAGTGGTCAGTATTCAGTGCATCTACTTCTCAACACCACTTCAAACTAGAAATCTGACTTCTGGTCCCCTCCCTTTACTGAGACTACTCTCTTTAAGGTTGTCAATGCGCTTGTAATGGTCATTTCTTGGACTTCATCACCCTCAACTTCCAGGAAGAATTTGCTATTACTGACAGCAGCCTTCTGCTGACTTTCATCAGCCTTCTCTACTGTAGACTTCCATGATTCTGTCTTTATTCTCTGATTGCTGCTTTTCTAGTTCCTACAGAGCTTCCTCTTTTCTCTTACTTACAATAAAAAATAGACCTAGACATAAGTTCTCTTCTCTCTGTTTGCTGTATTCTCTCTTTTTACAATTTCATTTACTTCTATAATCTCTTCTTTCACCTCTAAATGGGCATGTTCAGGTCATAAAGCTTCCCAGAAGGCTGGCATCCTCAATTGCAGGTCCTCTTGACATCCCAAGCTGAATATGCTCCATGCTCAAGGTACCACTCATCTTCTCCTCTCCTCCTACCAACTCCTCTTCTTGACTAAATTTTTTTAATGGCACTATCTTCAACAAGGCTCAACATTTTGAATTCATCTGTCACACCTCTCTTACCTTTCACATACAATAAGTCAATAAGACAAGTTTATTTTGTATTGGCAGTGTCTCCTCTTATATCCTTCCATTGCTTTAACAGGGCTGCCTCCCCAAACCCAGTCCTGCGTCTGCCTCTTCTGTCATAATTGGCATCCTCCTTGTCTAGGCTTTCCTCTGCCAACCCATTAGATAGAGATATGAGTTTCTCTTTCCCTAAAATATAGCTCTTTCCTCAGTTAAAAATCTCCAGTAAACTCCAAATGTCTGTTAATAAAGTGCAAACACCTTAACCCAGCAGTGAACTACCCAGAATAGGTGTTGCAAACCAGTATCTTGCATCTTCTTTTCCTTCTCATGAACAGTAGCTTCTATCTAGCACATGATACATATTTGTTGAAAAACAAAAATAAAAATTATGTGATTAAATGAAGGATGGCCAAAGACTCCAGTGGATAATCTGATGGCAATAGAGAAGCAGAGAACATCAGTGTGATGAGGACCCTTCTCCTGTCTGCTTAATTTGGTTTTGGGGAATGCCAACTCACGTAGGATCCCCTTCCGGTGATTCCATATACTCTTTAAGCTCAAAACAACTTCCATATTTTGTATTCTACTTTTTACTGTCCCACGTTTGCAGAGATAAAGTATTGTCCATGTGTCCTTCATGTCAAGATCTGTGTTGGACCATTCTAGCTTCATGATAGAATTTCCAAAGCAGATGATCAGTTCAACAAAGCAGAGAGATTTGGGCATGTGGCCTAGGAGGGAAACACAACCCACCAAGACAGAAGAGGGAGGGCTGAGTTAGAAAAAGACAGGAAGGGAGGTTCAGCATGACTGCCCTTTATTTCTCTCCCTACTGGTGCTGCCTCAGGCAGACCTGGGACATTATAAGCACTTTTTCTTACTGCATTGAACTCAGTGAACCAATCCAGCCTTAGTTCTCCTTGCTATCTTGATTTTGACTTAAAGTGAGCCATAGTTACCCATCTGGAACAAAAAAAATGAATCTACATTCCTTTATTTCAAGATGAAATAAGCTAGTGCACGTGAAAAAAACTTCGTGGTCTCCAAAGTGCTATATACCCACATGAGACAAAGCCCCTGGAAGGTCTTTGTGCTGTTGCTCTTCAATTCTGCCTCATTTGAATAGGTGAGTGGTTAAAATAATATCATATTCCTCTCACTAATTTCAAGTAAGAGGCAGCTAAGTTACAAGAAAGCACCTTTTGCCCCACTGTAGCCAATGAAGCTGTTTTAATATTGAATGAATTTTTAAAAAAGAAAGAAAACCATAAACATTTAATATTTTTCCCCAAATTGGCCCTGATGCCAAAAAATTGTTCATGACTGCCAGGACTAAAGCCACCCAGGATATCAGTCCCAAGGAATTCAAGGGGCTGGTGTCATTGCCTCAATTTTGTCCTGTTGTCAGGATACCACATTCCCAAACCTTCTTCTTCCACTGTCCTCCTTTCCTCCATCCTATTCACAGACCGATTCTCTGGTGAATGGCCCCACTGACAAGCTCTGCACTGGAATTTTCTAGTCCTTGGCTCTGGTGAGTCTGGCTCTGACCTCCGTCACTCCCACCCTTCTGAACACTCTTCTTTATCTTTTCCTTGAATCCCCTCTGGCTACTTAAATGTGGATGGTCCTTAGTATCTGCTCTTAGCATTCATATTAACTCAGTGTAAGGAGGTAGAGAGATGAAACAGGCAAAGTCCCCATCCTCCAGAAATTTTCAGGCTAGAGTAGAAAATAGGGCATTTAAAAATAGTTACTACATGAGGGAGAAAGTGTCAAGCTTCTTAAGAGAAACATTGACAAGCAGGCTATTTTAGTTCAGAGCAGAGCCTTCAGCTGAGGGAAGGAAGGAGGTAGCATTGGGCCCGGCCTTTGAACATGGAGAGTTTTTATGCCTAGGAATATATACAGTTCAATACAATACAGAAGCCATTGCCTTTCCCTTCCACACTTTGTCAAAATGAGACACTCCTCTCCCTATGTACCTGTACCTACTAATGGCACCAATTACCTTCCAGCCACCGACAGGTGGAAATGAGCCCTTTCATTCCTTAGCCTTGTTCGTCCAATCAATAGCTGAGTCCTGTAGTTTCCACTACAATAAATTTTGCTTTATCCCTCCCTCTAATTTAATCTCTGCTTAATTTACACTCACACAGATTATTTAACTAGCCATTCAATTGGTTTTCCCATTTCTCATGCCTTTCCCCATGTCTTCTATTAGATTACTCACTTTACAACACAGTTCTGTTCTTGTCACTACTTCATAGTTGAAATAAGCCCTTATGCCTACATTCCAGTTTCCAACACTATCGGCTGGCTTTCCTCTCAGCTATGCAGCCACGGGTGAGCTTTGGTCTTTCTTATGAACACTCTCCATGGGTGTGTGTGTCTTCGGTGTGGATAATAGTCAATCTGGTATGATGACTACTGGAAACATGTTGAAGACAGGCTCCATCTTTTTAATCTTTGAATCCTGTACTGTGCTTAAAGCAGAATCTTATAGTAGGCACTACATAAAAAGAGTCGAATAAATCAATGATAACTCTTTAATATATGTACTATATAAATACTGCCTGAGCCTCTTTTTATTGCCTGGGTCTCATTGAAATATACCTTTGTATTAATTGACATAGCTATAATTTTTCTAAAAAAGAGACTCAAGAAATCCTAAAAGAAAAGACCAGTGAAAGGAGTGATTCCATCTACTTCATAGGCTTTGTTGGGAGTTCATGGTATCACACACTGTCACACTTGGGACTGATTCATCCCCAGCCAGGACATAGGCTGCTATGAAATGTCTTTCTGTATTAGCCTCGCTCCTAACCATTTGAGGCCCCCTCTTGCCTGTCCTTTTTCTCACCTGCTTTCAATTTGTTTTCTAATCATATTTTATCCATATAAGCTGCCTCTAAATAAATAGCTTTTAAAAGTGTTCACACTATTTTGAATGACTATGTAATAAAAAATAGGGCAAAGATCACCAAAGTATATCCAGGGCTAGAATTGTAGGACTTTTTGATTCTTTAAAATCTATCATTCATTTTTATGAAGTAATTCCTTCCAGTTTTTCTCTAACTTGATTATTCCACCCTTGTCAGCAACCCACCAAAATGTTCCAGATAGTTGATTTCTTTTTTTTCTCAATAACAGTAAGGTAATAATTGTCACAGAATAACTGAGTTTATAAACCTATAAATAGGCTTGATCTAAATCTGGCCCAGACTTCTCATTCTCGAGCTACAAAACTCCAGCTACAGAGAGGTTAAGTGATTTACTCATTAACTTGGGAAAAAGAAAGTAGAATACAGGTCCCTCAACTCTTCCCACACTGACTGAAGCCACTGAGCATATAATATCTGGCTGTGTTATTGTGCCTATGGATGCCAAACGTTTAACAGGAACTCTCTAAGGTTAATATTATTTTTATAAAATACACAACATAATGGGCAAGACTCACTTTTCTTACCCCCCTCTTTTTTTCTGTTTCTCAGATTGATTCTTCGTAGCACCTGTATTTTCTGGTTAAAATCAGAAACCCATAAAACAATTCTTTAGTATAGATTTCCCACTGTATATAATTCAGCATATTATTACAAAGATGGAATGAATGAGATCCATTTATTAGGTTATCACATTTCAGGAATCAAGAGAATGTGACCTGACCTCTTTACTAACACTGCCTATGAGAAGTTGGGTATCAGTTCAGCAGCAAGCTGCAACTGGCAGATAAGAATAAACCAGATGTGCTATGTATATGTAATTTTCTTTTAATTTAAAATTTATATTCACTATTTTTAGAGTGAGGCAGGACTTGAATTTATGGTTTCATGTTTAGTATCAAAACAAAATTCAAAGATTTTTATAATGGGACTGCTTTATCAATATTAGATAAATATTACCAATACTTCATTTATGTTAGATATATATTTACTTAATATATTATTCAACAATGTCATGTTTAAATATATTCATATTATTTGTATTTATATGATAGCAAAACAATGCTAATAACACATTTTGAACCTATCCCTGGGATGCTGAACTCAAAAGTCTCCCAAGCTGAAAACAAAACATGATGCATACAACACACAAGGACGAGCCATGTAGGTTGAGGATAAAATTGTGCACGGCTTTAGGTACTCCTGAGCCACACAGCTGAAAGTGTTTCTTTGTGTTTCTAATATAGGAGCATTTAAAAATATTTTGATGGGTATTTTGTCATACAGTTTCATGACCTATGACATATAACTTCTGGGGAAAACACTTTTTGTGCTATCATTTAAATTCTTGCCAAGGGGAGTTTCAAACTTGAAGCTACTTGGGGGAGCCTACCTATTTCACGTTTGTGTCGATCCTCAGAGGAATACGTAAAATTAAAAGTAGTTTTCTATTTCCAAATAGCAAACGTCACAGCTCATCAAGGCTTACACTCATTTCACAAATCAAACCCACAACAGCATTGTTTATGCAATTGCTTCAATAGGCAAACAATACTTCACTGAGGGTTGTATTTCAAAACAAATAAACACTTGCTTGAGTTCCTTTTTCTTTTCATCGTGACTTTGAAGTATGTGCTTATGTGAAATAGTTAGCTTCTCATGGCCATCAGTGGTCTGTATACCATGAGTAACTAGCTAGATTACCTCCTAGTTTAACCTTACTGCTTGTTATGGAGTCTACAAATTGTACCTTGGTGCCATTCTTGATCAAATATAAAAGAAAATGTTTTGTCTCTTCATTTTGGCAATCTGTACTTCATTTGGATCCCTCAGATCATTATAGCAAATTTGTAATTTTAATATCATTAACATTTTTGTTAAATGGTGATGAATAATTTTTATATTAAAACTTATAAAGGATTATTCAACTCAGAACTTACAGAATTTTGGACGTTCGAGGACTGTACACCAGTTTGAATATGAGTGTCTGTGGCTCTCTTCTTGTTTTTAAAATTTATATGTAACCTGAGATTTGAGATGACCTAATAGACAAAACAGTCATCTCTGCCTATTAAGTTGACCCCCAAATTCCAGTTTTTTATACGAGTTAATCTATATCTCGAAGAAACCCCTTTCTTACAAATACTGTTCCCTTGTCTTGATATTCTTAAATGCTTCTTTATAACTTACTCGATGGCCTTCTATTGAAAGGTCTCTAGAATTTTCTTGTGAAGAAACTGAAGAGCCCCAATCATTTTATAAAATGAAATGGGACACTCACATCATCTTAGAGTACCATTTGTAGTTCTTTTTGCTAAATCAATTGCCTTGCAATCCACATCCTGAACTTCACCTCTGTAAAGCTATTCATGTACACAGCATTAAAAACATTCTTCTGAATGCTTTCACAGACTGGAATGGCCTAATATCATCTAAAAGATAAGAAATTTAACTGAACATTTCTCTCTCCAGATCATCTTCAAAAATGCTATGTGATTATTCTCTATTTAGTACCTTGTTTGATACTAAACCTCAAAAGTGCCATTTCTTCTATTCTGTTTTCTAGGTGAAAGTCAGTTATCATCTATGTCAAAACAAAATCTATTACGTAAAATGTAATTTTTGGTACAGAAAATATTTATTTCTTAAAACAAATAAAAAGCAATAGTAAAAACAGAGTATGCTTCCTTCTCCCAAATAGTTTATATTTCAACAATCATTAATCTTATCAGTAACATGATATGCTATTTATGCCATTTTTGCTTCTGTAATATGAAACTGAGATTCACAAGTCTATTACAGATTATAGTGCTCTTCTGGAAACCTTTGAAAAATTGAGAATCCTACTGGAAATCTACCAGATATCTAGTGCATAACTGTTTGTATTGATAGATCATGTGTTGTACCTAACAGTTGTAGAATTTCATTATGAAGGTTTTAAAAATCTCTCTAATCAGTTCTAAGTCGTCATGGTAATTTATTCTTATGAGTGAACATCAAAGGAAGAAGAAGTTGGAAAAGTGGCTGCCAAAGTGGTTGGAAGTAGAAGGAAAGAGGGTAGTTAGATAAAAGAGTTGCATGCTGATTTTAGTTACAATCATAGCTGAAGAGGTCCACCTCACAATCTAAGCAAAAATTCTTTGACGTCATCCGTAACCCATAACCATTTAGCACCATCTGAGGATCTGACACATAGCAGGTACCTCGTAAATGTTTTTGCACAAATAAATTAATCCAGTATCAAATTTAGAGCTTGCTAGTAATGCTATTTCCTTAGGTTTTCCTAAAACCACCTTTCCTGAGATTTTGGGCAGTCATGGCTCCATGAGTTTTGAGACTCCTACATCACAGAATGAGACAGTTGCTCCATGTCCTCCATCTGAATGGTAGTGTATCTTGAGTGTCCTCCATCTCTCGTGTGCATGTGTTTATGTCACTTTAAAGCAAGTTTTAAATATAAGTAATATCCCTTAATGGATGTCACATAGATAATGAGAGAAAAGGCCAGGATGATTATAGAATACACAAAAAATAGTCAAAAGTTTTAACGGTACTTTCAGTTTTTCATTAAAACATACTCTTTTGAATCTGCAGATTTGGCAAAGAATGGCCTTCTGGCTCTGAAAATTGTTTTTCCTATAATGTTAAATGAGCGTCAAGAAATTAATCCTCCCAGCACACTTACAGAAACAATCATAGTATGAGTTGGTTATGAGCCACTTTGATAGGGCACTGTAAAGCCTTTTAATTTTAAAGAGTCCTGGCATTAGGTAACTTTAATTGTTGGTTTCAGATGTCAGCCTCCATCAGGAACACAGCTGGAGACTGATAGGTGTCACTTGGGAATAAGCATTTGGGATTACTTTGAAGTCAATTGGACTGAACATGAAAATTTTATAGTTAGTGGCAGATTTCTTTTTAAGATATATTTAAGTATCACTTATATCACTTAAACCAATTACATTAAAAACTATGCAGAATAAGAAACCTCAAAGGAAAATTCTCTTCAGTGGCAAAGTGTTCATCAAACCAAGAAAACATTTTTTCCCCAAACTGTAATTTCCATGCTTTGGGTTATTCTCGTTTGCATGCAGCCCCTTTTAACTCTTTTCATTACATCTCTGAGCATCTCCCACTTTGAAACAGTTATTTTAAAAAATTTATAGAAATGGTAGCACACACAGAACAAGATCAAATGGTGTGATGACTAGGTACAATAGGGAGTATATTGGGAACGCCGTCTGTGCCTGGCTGTGACTCATCCCTCCTGTTCACTGGAAAATGTGAGCCTCTCTGGAAGATGTAGGGCCAATGCTTCCTGGACCTTGGTGTCTCGTTTATACAAAGTGGGGTTTAAAAGAGACTCATTTACTCTCTACTGGGTGCAGAAGGACCACAAGGGTAATTGCTTTCAATCATTAATGTTTTGGTTTTGTTTCCTACTAGAAAGCTTACATACATCAATAATTGTGATTGATAGCAGAATTTTAAAAGGCTTGAATCAAAATGAGCAGTAACATAATATTAAAGTTCATGGATTCCAAATTAATGAGCAGACAGGAGTTAAGTGCTAAACTAAGTTCTGTGTCTGGGCAGGGAAACTTCTGTTCTAGACACTTCATGTATTGCACTGTTGCTCCTATACATAAAGAGCAGTGTGGCTCTGGGGATAATGACTGTGATAGGGATATCTGCCACCATGGAACAGTTAGGTTTATCTCCTTGTCCAGCTATTGAGTCAGCTGCAAACAAGTGAAACTGCAATTCTTTGTAGAATTAGAGATACAATGATTAAATATATATCTGGAAACTAAGAGTAGAAGCTGTCATAAACATTATACAGTCATAGGATTAGATGGGTGAAATACATTTTAATGCGTGTATCTATCCATCAAATATGCAGCTCTTCCTAACAACTGGTGATAAATCTTTATAGCTTCTACAACATATTGTGTTTTATGCCTCTGCTTTTCTTCTCTGATACACAGACCAGAGGTCATAGTGGAAGAAGCACTGCATTAGGGATCCATAGCCCTCAGTACCAGGTCCATTTCTGCCACGATTTGCTGGCGTTTAACTTCTCTGTGCTGTTTCCCAATCTCTGGTTCAGTGATGATCTCTGAGGCCTGCTCCAGCAGTAACATTGATTTTGCTATGCACCCCCCTTTTTTAAGTTGCTTGTTTGCCTGCCAATGAATAAGCATTTAATTGTTGCCTAATATGTACCTAGGTTGGTTGAATTTCTTAGTGACTAAATAAATCTGCTTTTTCTAACTGAGGCCAGGCCTATAAATGGTAAGTGAATTACACCAGCAGCATACAGACTGCTCTACTCAGATTTCTGCAGGTTTTCTGTGAAGAGTAACTGAGGGTCAGAGAGCAACTGTGTACACAGGTCTGGCTGCTAATTTAGCATCAGAGGACCTGTGCTAATCCAGGCTAATTACTTTCCAGGTCCAGCTTATCATGGGTGTACTAATATGGCCATTACTCAGATGGTGTGCTGTAACAACTTCCAAGTGATGGGAGGAAGGGAAGAGATAAGTCATATTAGTGGGACTAATTCCATGCAGTGACGAAAGTATTGGGCAAGTTCAATTAAGCCCACACAAATATATACACACAAGTGGATGTGTTTCATAAGGACTGGGATTGCCCACAGGCCTGCACAGACACTGATAGTTTAACTAATTTGATCTGTTAGAAAAATTTGTTTTCTCCCCCAATTTTTCATCCACTGCTCTATAAGGATTCCCAACATTTCACCATTAAGAACTGATTTTAAGCTAAGCCGAGAGTAACCTGTGCACATTTATGTCTCTGGATAGGTGGTCTCATAATGCTAACTTAGTGGGATTTTCATGTTTCTAATGTAAACGCAAACTGGGCTACACTTTGAGTGTTTTGATATGGGCCAAAGAGATAGTGTTTGAGTAACCAGGGAAGTATAGGTCTGGGAGAAATGTGACAGTGCAGATAAAATGGAACCAGAATGGTTCAAGAGGGAAATCTTAGACCCAGGAGAAGTGAACCAAAAGGGGGTGACAGGAGTAGAACAAAAGATACACGTACAACTTCCTGCTCTGTTTAATATTTACATCTAATATTCCATCTTGGGTATTTTTGATAGTATGATGCTTCTGATTCTTTTGAACATTTTGTTGACATTTATACCACATGGGAACTTGTGTGAGGCAAGGCTTTCTTGTTTTTTCTGTTCACTTATAAATTAAGATAACCACAGGTAAGTTCATTGATTATTTAAACCTAATATAGAGATAAAAAGTCACTTTTCTTAGTTTCTGATTCTAGAAAGCTCAATGGCTACATGGCAGGTATGTGAAGAGGAATCACTACTCAAATACTAGCAGAGTTAAAAATACTGCAGAAAAATGCTCTATGTTGAATTTATATATAGTAATCTTTATGTAGTAAAGTATATAGTAATATTAACCAACTTTATCTGTGCTTACCTAATGTATTACAGGCATATTTTTTTGCATTTTGCTTTATTGCACTTCTAATATACTGAGTTTTTTACAAATTGAAAGTTTGTGATAACTTTGCATTAAGGAAGTCTATCAGCACTGTTTTTCTAACAGCATTAACTCACTTCATGTCTCTATGTCATATTTTGTAATTCTCACACTATTGCAAACTTTCTCATCATTATTATATTTGTTATGCTGATCTGTGATTGGTATTCTTTTGTGATTATTTTGGGGCTCCATGAAACCACACCCACATGAGATGGCAAACTTAATCCATAAATGTCTTATATGTTCTGTCTGCTCCACCAACCAGCCATTCACCATCTCTCTCCCTCTCCTTGGGCCTCTCTATTCCCTGAGACATAATTATTAGGCCAACTCCCTGAGACCTATTAGGCCAATTAGGCCAACTAATAACCCTGAAATCATCTTCAAATATTTGTTCAAGTGGAACAAAGAATTGCATGTCTCTCACTTTCAATCAAAGCTAGACATGATTACACTTAGTGAGGAAGGAATGTTAGAAGCCGAGACAGGAAGAAAGCTAGGTCTCTTGCACCAACTAGTTAATCAAGTTGTGACTGCAAAGGGAAAGTTCTTAAAGGAAATTAAAAGTGCTTGTCCAGTGAACACATGAATGATAAGAAAGCACAACAGCCTTATTGCTGGTAGGTACGGAGAAAGGGTAGAAGGTCCAACCAACCACAACATTGTCTTAAGCCAAAGCCTGTCTAGAGCAAGACCCTAACTCTTTTCAAGTTGACTAAGAGAGGTGAGGAAGCAGAAGAAAAGTTTGAAGCTAGCAGAGGTTTAAAGAAATAAACAGTCTCAGCAACAGGTAAGTGCTAGGTGAGGCAGCAAGTGCTAAATGTAGAAGCTGCAGCAAGTGATCCAGATCTAGCTAATTCATGAAGGTGGCTGCACTAAACTATAGACTTTCCATGAGGATGAACAGCCTTCTATTGGAAGAAGATGCCATCTAGGACTTTCATAGCTAGAGGGGAGAAGTCAATGCCTGCTTCAAAGCTTCAAAGAACAAGCTGGCTTTCTTGTTAGGGGCTAATGTTGCTGGTGACTTTGAGTTGAAGCCAATGCTTATTGACCATTCTGAAAATCCTAGGGCCCTTAAGAATTATGCCAAATCTACTCTGCCCATGTCCTATAAATTGAACAGCAAAGTCTGGATGGCAGCACATCTGCTAATAACATGGTTTACCGAATATTTTAAGCCCACTGTTGAAATATGCTGCTCAGAGAAAAGATTCCTTTCAAAAAATTATTGCCCACTCACAACACACCTGTTCACTCAAGAGATCTGATAGAGATGTACAGTAAGATTCACGTTGTTTTTCATATCTACTAATACAGCCTCCATTCTGCAGCCCATGGATCAAGGAGTAATTTTGACTTCAAGCTTTATTCTTTTAGAAATATATTTCGTAAGGCTAAAGTTGACGTAGGTAGTGATTTCTCTGAGAATGTGGGCAAAAGTAAATTGAAAAACTTCTAGAAAAGGTTTACCATTCTAGATGCCATTAAGAACATTTGTAATGCATGGGAAGAGATCCAAATATCAACAGGAATTTAGTAAGAGTTAACAGGAGTTTGGAAGAAGTTGATCACAACTCTCATGGATGACTTTGAGGGGTTCAAGACTTCAGTGGAAGAAGTAACTGAAAATGTGGTAGAAATAACAAGAGAACTAGAGTTAGAAGTGGAGCCTGAAGATGCAACTGAATTGTTACAATCTCATGATAAAATTTAAGGGGATAAGGAGTTGCCTTTTACGGATAAGCAAAGGAAGTGGTTTCTTGAGATGGAATCTGCTCCTGGTGAAGATGCTGTGGATTGTTGAAATGACAAAAAAAGGACTTAGAATATTACATAAACTTAGTTGAAAAAGTAGTGGCAGGATTTGAAAGGATTAGTTCCAATTTTGAAAGAAGTTCTACTGTGGTTAAAATGCTATCAAACAGCATTGCATGCTGCAGAGAAATCATTCATGAAAGGAAAAAATCAATGTGGCAAACTTCATTGTTGTCTTATGTTAAGAAACTGCCACAGCCTCTCCAACTTTCAGCAACCACCTGTCTGCTCAATCAACAGCCATCAACACTTAGGCAAAACCCTCTACCAGACAAAAGATTATGACTTACTGAAAGCTCAGGTGAGACTTAGTATTTTTTAGCAATAAAGTATTTTTAAAAATAAGGTGTATATGTAATACATATAATAAACACACACATAATACTATTGCACACTTACTATAGTAAAGTATAAACCTTTTATATGCACTGGGAAGCCAAAAATTTCATTTAATATTTCTGTGTTCTATAACCAAACCCTCAGTATCTCTAAGGTCTGCCTGTATGTGGATAATCTCCTTTAATCTTAACAACTCTAACAGGTAGATATTATTTTTAACCCATTTTACAGATGAGAAAACAGAGGTTTAGAGAGGTCAGGTCACTTAATCAAACTTACTCTGCTAGGTAGGAAGCACAGCAAAGATTAAAATCCAGATTAATGAGACTCTGGAGATGGATTATCAAACAACTCCAGGAGCTGTCTCACTACATTTGCCAGGTGTTGGCTGGCTCATACTATTGGGAGAAGAAAACAGACAAAAGCTAAAACAAAAATAATTCTTTGCTGTGGTATTTTGGAATCCTGTAAAGGTTTATTGTCTTAGAATCTGAGGCTAAATTGAATCAGACTGATCTCAAATTGTCATAACCAACATTCTTGCAGACTTTCCGCACAGACTAATGGACTAACCGTTACACAAATTGAATTAGGAGGCTGTTGTCAAACCTGGAACTTATAGTAGACCTGTAACTAAGTAAGAAATTTCAGAGAAAATGGAAAAAACAGCTGACAACATCATTGTTATTCTCTGCATTTCTGTTTGCATTCTTTTAGGAGGAGCAGTGAAGGGAAAATTCTTCAGGCTGGTTCAAATGCTGTGGGCTAATTAACTCTGGGCGCTTTTCAGTGACACTGTACTTTTGGTTATGTGACCACATGGACAGGATAGCATTACCATAGTGGCATCCATGGCCAAGAGACATAGCAGCTAAGGCCAGGATATGTTTATTCCATTATGCCCTCACTTGTTCTAGGTCTCTGTATTTTTTTTTCCCATTAAGGTTTTGATATTTGAAGTCAACTCAGCAATATCTTGTCTTTGAACCACATTTTTCTCAGCCCCAATTTAAGATTAAAAATAACATGAATGTGTAACTTAGGTTGTCAACGTCATCCATTTTTTAAGTAGGGTATTGGTTCAAATGGTCTACATGGCTGAAAACAGGAATGCATTCCTGTGTTTCCTAGGCATACACTGAGGCCTGAGACAGAAAAATAACACAATGGCTGGACATCTTTCCCAGGCTTTCTATACCTTGCTTTCCTCCATTTTCCTGTGATTAGAGTTCCCTTCTCAAATATAATTATGGCTATAAATCAGAAGAAAAGACAATCATAGAAAAACAGACAAAAAGTCTTTAATAAGTGCTTTGCCAAAAAAGTTATAAAGAAAACCAATAAACACATAAAAAGATGCTCAATTTCATTGTCATGATGCAAGTTAGAATTGGTGAGATGTTATTATATACACACAAAAATAACTAAAATGAAAAGGCAAACAATACCAAGTGTTGGGGAGACTATGGAAAAAAATCAAACTCTTACATTCTGCTACAGGGGTTATGTATTGGCTAACCATTTTGGAGAACTTTTTGTGAGTCTCTAGTACAGCTGAACATAGCATATTCTGTGACCTCCAATTCTACTCTTAGGTACATATCCACTGGAAATGCAAAGTTATGTTCACCGAAAAATACAAAACAAATCAATAAAGAACATGTGAAAAATATTCATGGTAATATTCATAATACTCCATACTGCAACTACCCAAATGCCAATCAACAATAGAATGAATAAATAAGTTATGGCATAATTATCAGTGGAATATTCTATATACAATGAAAATGACCAACAAACATATGCAACATTACAGAGGAATTTCATAGGCATAATGTTGAGTGAAAGAGGCCAGACACAAAAGAGTATGATCCAATTCAAGAAAAGTACAAAATGGATAATATTGATGTTGTTGGAAGTTAGAAAAGTGTGGTATCTTAGGGATGTAGTGTATGGTAAAGGGCTTTTGGCTGTTAGTAATGTTCTATTTCTTCTTTTTTTTTGTTTTTTTTTGTATTTTTTTTGTTTTTGTTTTTGTTTTTTTAGTTTTTTTTGGTAATGTTCTATTTCTTGATCTGGGTGCTAGTTACATGTGTGTGTTCACCTTCACTGAGCCGCATACTTATGACTAATGTACTTTTTCTGCATATGTTATTCCTTTAATAAAAATATTTTTAAAAAGAAGTTAAAGAAGTCTTCCATAATACATTAATCTGAGTATCATATCAGTGAGGTTGCATTGATCAGATTAGTTAGCAAACTCCTTGAAAAGCAGATAGGAGAATCTGGACAGGCTGAACCTCAGATCAAAGAAGTTTTGATGTGGATGGGAAGGCAGAGAATCTGAAAGAAACTGAGCCCAGGGCAGCTCACATTAGGCCGAGATAGAAAATTACTGTGGGTACAGCTGCATCTAAGAGGCATCTTGAAGCAGGTGTTGATCTCACTTACCCTGATCCGGGTCCTTGAGGAAACTGTCCAAGTGCCAATCTACAATAGAATGAATAAATAAACTGTGGCACATTCACACAGGGGAATGTTATACATACAAAGAGAATGATTCACAAATACATGCACCAATACAGAGGAATTTCATAGACATAATGCTGAGTGAGGGAAGCCAGACAAAAAAGCACATGAATGGTCCTCTCAAAGGGCTTGAGTTAGGGTAAGAGCAAGCAGGCAATGCAAGGAGGGAGATGCTGGCTTGTAAAATGGAAAGCTTGAGGGTAGGTCCTAAAAGCAAACTTCTCTTATTTCACAATTTGGCCAGGGCTAGACCTACTAGAAAATAATGTTGATGTTATTCCAAGTGACATAGAGTTTAATTAAACTTTCCCTAATAATTCAGAAAAGTGTACCTTTCTCCCTGTGAGCCGTGGCGGTCTTATACAGTGTTTCTTTCTAGTTCTTCATCAACAACTCACTAGGAGAGGTGCTGAGAATGGGGGGAAGGATGGGGGATTTAATATATGTTCTATATGTTCTATACAGAACATTAATTCTGTAGAGATTTCAGACTCTGAAGGGTTACCAATAACAGGACTATGTGATTTTATACTTCAATTCAGTGCAATTCAAAACAACACCAATATTAAATTCAAGGACTTTAATCAATAATGTTATTCAGGAGATCATTTTATTTAAGGAAAACAATTTTCTATAATCATCTGTTCATTTATTTCATAAATACTTCATCTATTCCCAGCACATGCCATTAGTAGGTATTGCTTTTCAAACCCATAAGAATATGAACTATAGAAACAGTCCCAAGCTTGAATGCCTCAAAGAATTTTAAATTTTATCTAAAATAAAAGTTACAAAAATTTTAAATGAAGGAGATGGCATGCACCCAAAACAGAATGTGTTCTTTAGAAATCCTCCTGATGAATTAAAAATATGGCAGAGAATTGAGATATAAATAAAACACTATAAAATATACCACACCTTAAATTCTATCAAATATATTTCTGATACCAGTTTAAGATGTTTGCTTTTCCCTGCACACTTAACAGTATTACCATATGAGTACCGAGCCTTTGTAATGGAACTCTTACAGTGTTTGTTATTGTCTGTGTGTTGATATGGCACTATTTCTAAGGGGAGAACATGAAGTAGAGTAGTCACTATTTTCATCTCATTTTTTGGTTACTCTCTTGGGTTTCCACAAAGACACCATTCCTTCAGTAGTGTTCAGTCTCAGTGGATTCTTTTCATTCAAGCAAGGATAGCAAAGATGGCCATAGCCAAGATCTGTAAAGTCAAGTTCACTAGCAGCATTCAACCTCTTCCCTCTCTGAGTGATCCATTCCTCTAAGCACCAAAGACTGTTTTTGTCTTTCAACAAAAAGTGCTGCTTTGTCTCCATTAAGGTTTCAATCCTATGATTCCCTTTTCCTTCCTGTAGCCCATTTCTCCATTTTTAAAAGGATATACTTGGCTCCTCAGGTTTGAAATAGAAACAAATGTATATCCTTAAATTAGCAGGATTTATTGTTTTAATTTAGGAAGTGAAATCTATCAATTGATATCTGTTTAAGACTCTGTGTTTCTGAGGAAAGGGCTCACCCACCTTTTCTAGACTAACCTGGCCCTGAGTCTGAGAAGTATTCTACTGGGACCCCCACCCCACCTTGGAAACACTGTAGTGTCTGCAATTAACAGAACTGTGGGGCAGAATTCTAAGTGAAATATAAAATTATTTGTTTGAAAGCTGTGTTCTGGTTCTTTTAGTTTGATACTTTGGTATTTTTCCAAGGCATTTTTTCTTTCCCTTTCAGCTTGCCATAATCTTCCTTAAGTAGCCTCATCTTTACTATCACAATCACTTAGGGCTTATAGATAATGAATAATGCCAGTGTTAATCAAATACTGTAATTCTTTCTAACAACACCTTGTGTAATATTATATGAATACTATACAGGGATGATGATGTTTAAATCAACATATAAAGAGAACTTAGTTTCATTTACTTAATCTTTATGTTTTCTTAATCAATAAATTAAATTAAAATAATTCTTCATTATGTCATTTAGGCAGGATTTCAAATTATTGGAATATTATTATAAAACTTGTTGAAAATTAACATTCTCCATGAATTTTCTGTTTCCCTGAAATTAAGAACATTAAAACCCTAATTTACAAATTGACAAACATCTTTTGAGGAAATCTGTCACTTTTAATGTCACCAGGAACTCAATCAGATACTTAATAATCCTTCTTCACCCAAAGAAGTTATTCCTCACATGTTCTAAAATGAGGAACAATTCAAGATTTCTAACATGGCACAAACTAAACACAGAAATCATTGAACATACCAATGGTTAGACTGGATCAGAGATACTCATAGTAAATTATAACTTATTATTATTAAAGAACAAATTGAAAATGACCAAGAAATATCTTAAACACTATACTTACAAATTCAAATAGAATGGAATGCAACGTAAAAGTAATTCATCATTCAAGAAATATTTTTAATAATCCAGGCACTGAATTCAGTCTACCAACGGAAGAAAAAAATCCAAGCCTCACACGGAGACCTGTGAATATCCCTAAAGCCTCAGATATCTTATCTAAAAAATGAAATCAATATGATATGTATTCATGAATTGAATAAATAATGGGAATTAAACAAATTAATGCCTTTAAATTATTCAGCATAGCGCCAGGAACATAATTGACACTCGGTAAATTTTACCTATTTTTATATTGTCATTGTTGTCATTTTACCATTCTTATTATTCACAGTAGTTATGTTCTAGAAGTTTTCTTCAAATGTTTAGCAAATAATTGAATCATTACCCCTAGGGGAAATACAGGGTTAAACTCCTGCCAGACTTTGGTCACAATATTTTCATCTTCTGAGTAATATATAATCTTGTTTTATGTGTGTTTCTGTTTAAAGACACCTTATTTAATATATATATTGTTGATTCATTAACATTGAATTCAGGTGACAACCCCATAACTCATGCCTAAATAAAACTTGTCTAACATATGTATCTTCTCCATAAGGCACATCCTACCCTTCTTGCACTTAGGAACACTAGACAATACCTCAGTGGTATACCAGGTACCAGTATACCAGCATACCAGTAAATCACCAAACAAAAAGCACAAAAATGCAAAAAAAAATCACACTAAATAAACTGAAAAGGACAGTTGTTCAAGTTCAGCTGGGAGCATGCATTTTAGGTGACTGAAGATTTTTGCTGCTGTGTGCATGCATATGTCTGTGAATGACTACAAAATCTCTGTGAATATTGATTTGAGGTTGCAAATAAATGTTTAGCCAGGAAGTGAATTCATAAATATGAGATCCACAAATAATGCGGATCAACTATACTGAGCTTTTCAAAAACTAAAATAAATTCAGTTTGTTCAAGAAGGAAGCAGCAAGAAAAGAAGCTGGAGATTTATATTTGTGTTAGGAAAGGTAGGGTCTGAGAAGCCCTGTTAAAAAGTTAGAACTTTTTCTAAGACTAATGACAAGATGGCATTATCCTAAAGAGTTTTAAATAGAAGAATGTCATAATGAGATTTGTGTTTTATAAAGATCATGGTCACCTAGAATAGAAGGGACTCCTAACATGGTGACTTGTACATTATACACTTAATATTTATTGAATAAATTCTCTATTTACTGAATGACTGTATGCAGTATAATGATCAGTTTTGGTGGGGCTGGAGGCAAAGCTGGAGGTAATGAAACTTTAAGATGCTACTGCTATTCAACATTGTGCTGGAGGTTCTGGCCAGAGCATTTAAACAAGAAAGTGAAATAAAAGGAATTTAGATTGTAAGGAATAAGTAAAACCACCTCTACCTGAAAATGACATGCTCTCATATGTGGAAATTCCTAGAAATTCTAGCAAAAACAATTAGAACTAATAATTTCAGGAAATTTCAGGATAAAAGATCAATATAGAAAAATCAGTTGTGTTTTTATACTGTAGCAATAAACAAATGAAAGATAAAATTAAGAAAACTAGTCTATTTACAGTAGAATAAAAAATAAAATACTTAGGTACAAATTGAACAAAAAAGCACAAAACTTAAATACTCAAAACTATGAAATATTGTATAAATAAATTAAAGACCTAAATCAATGGAAAGACATTCATATTCATAGACTTAAACAGTTAATGTTGTTAACGTTGTAATGGCTCTCAAATTGATCTACAGATTTAACATAATCCCTACGAAAATTGCAGCTGTTTTGCTGTTATTGCACAAATTGACAAGCTGTTGTTATAACTCATAAGAAAAGCATCAGAACCAAAATAGCCAGAACAATCTAGGAAAAAGAACAAAGTTGGAGTATTCACACTTCCAGGTTTGAAAACTTTGTATGAAACTACAATAAAATACATGTAGTATCAGCATAAATATAGACACAAAGACCACTGGAATAGACATGAGAGTCCATAAACAGGCCATTCCATTTATGGTTAGTTTATTTCACCAAAGATTCTAAGACATTTCAATGGAGGAAGAATAATCTTTTCAACAAATGATGCTGGAAAATTAGAAGCCTCATGTAGAAGAACCAAGTTGTATCCTTAACTCATACCGTGTATAAAAGCTAACACAAAATTGATGAACCATCCAAATGTAAGAGGCAAAACTATAAAACTCCTAGAAGAAAACAAATGTAAAATGTGGTGACCATGAATTTGTCAATGGCTTCTTACTTATGATAACAAAAGCCCATGTAACAGTAGCAGCAATGACAGAAGATATACTGGATATCATGAAAATTTAAAGCTTCTGTGCTTCAAAGGACACCACCAAGAAAGCAAAAGGCTGCACAAACAATGGGAGAAAATTTGCAAATCTGATATCTGATAAAGACTGTGTCTAGAATATGTAAATAACTATTATAAGTCAATAATTAAAAGACAACCCAATTGAAAATAGATGGAGGAGCTGGATAGTTCTCCAAAGAAGACATACAAATAGTCAATAAGCCATGAAAAAGATGCCCACCATCATTAGTCATCAGAGAAATGAAAATCAAAACCACAATGAGATACCATTTCATACCCACTAGGATGCCTGTAATAAAAAGCACATAACAAGTTTTGGCAAGGATGCAAAGAAATTGGAACCCTCACACTGCAATGGGAATATAAAACGGTATAGCTTCTTTGGAAAACAGTATGGTAGTTCTCAAAAAGTTAAACATAGCATTACTATTTGACCAAGCAATGTTACTTCTAGGCAGTTATCCAAGATAAATGAAAATATATGTCCACTCAAAACTTCTGCACGAATGTAGACAGCAGCATTACTCACAATTGTCAAAAAAGTGGAAACAACCCAAATAATCATCAACTGGTGGATAGATAAATAATGTGATATATCCACACAATGGAATATTATTTCTAATATTCTAATACACTAATGTGTATGGGGTTTCTTTATGGGGTGCTGAAAATGCTTTGGAATAAGATGGCAGTGATAGTTGTATAACTTTGTGAATATACTAAAAAGGTGTGAATTGTACACTTTGAAAGGGTGGACTGTATAATGTGTGAATTATATCTAAAAAATGTTTTAAAGAATTCTATAGGATTTCCACTTCTGACCACAATACACTAATTGCTGAGATAATTTCCTTCCACTGTGAATCCCTATAAACATGGATAAGATTTCTGATAGAAATTTTTGAAGCTTTGGGCAACAGATGGGAAACAGTTGTCATTTTGAAAGAATGGAAAAGAATGAGATAAGACTCTGAACTTAGACGTGAAGATGGGGGCCAAATAGAACATAGTAATTTTGTGTAGTTAAGGAAGTAATTATTTGATTTCAGAGAAGTGGAAGAAGCTGAGATTTGAGAGACAGGTTCCCAGTATTGAGGGAGCTAATGAGATGGGTGGGGATAAGTATGTATGGGTTTACATTACTTCCTGGGCCATGGTCTGGACTCTGCATGCACAAGGTAAGACTCCATGAGGTCCAGCAGAGGCTAGCTTCTGTAAGTCAGAGAAGTGAGTGAAGATGCCAGTTTGCTCTGTGTTAGCAGAATGGGAGAGAGGGAGGAAAAATGAGGTGAAGAACAAAAGATACAATTGGATATATTGCATAGCAAGAGTGGCCATAACCATGATGAGCTTAAATTTTTCAAGTGATCAGACAAAATTAAAAGTGTCTTAAATAATTTTTAAGGGTCAATAATTATTTGATAATGATATTATTGGCAATGTTAATCCATAAAATTTAAGAAGAACAAAAATTGAAGCTTTTAAACCTACTAAGTTCTACATCCGAAGCCTCATTAATTGTGAACATCACCACTGTAGAGTGAGAATAATTAGGAAGGTATTTGGTGGAACTTATTTAGCTAGACAGATTTCTTTTTTGGGGGAGATAATGGGTTGAGAGAGGGAGATTAATATGGAGGAGGGAGGGAAACTCTAAGATTCTATATACCCAATTAATTATTCTCAAGAATAGAATTCTTCCTGAAATATATTTTTTTCAACGATATCAGTTCCTATTAGTCCATTTGTGTAGGTAAAATCTTTGGTTTTGAATCAAACTAGATACAGTTATACAAAAAGCACTACTCAATTTTAAAACAAGAGATTAATATCCACAAAGATGTGAATCAGTTTTTTCCAGTTAATATCTCCCTTCTGTCCTTTCCATTTGAGTAAAGAATACATCTGTTAATTGCAAACATTTATTCACCTATTGGCTGAACAAAAAGGCCAATTGAAAAGGAGATTAGGAAAAACACGAGGCTGGTCTTATCACATTAACAAGTGATATTTTAAATTGTTTTAACCTTGTAGTACATGATTAGTCATCACCATGTGCACCACTACCTCAACCTAGATACTTGTTCTTTTGCCAAATAGTGTCACTTTAAATGTGTGCAAACATCAATATCACAGTGAAATTTAGGACCTAAACTCTGACAAGGTGTGACCACATGTATGGTAATGAAATTTCATCTGTTCCTTTAGAATTTCTCTGCTAAAGATGCTTTATTTTAGGAGAAATGGAACCCATTTAAGTTTAAAATATCCATTCAGACAGCTATGAAAAAATAAACTATACTGAAAAAATTCTAGCTCTAAGTATATATGGATTTGTTATTCACTGTAACTCATTGGCAGTGTTTTCTAAGGGACTAAATTTTTTAATACATTATGTATGAGAAAGCGGAGTTTTACTGTGTTGTATATTAAGTTAAACCCTTTAAAATAAATACTAGACAGTGAAATTCATCACAATATGCCTCCATTTAACATTTTCCTGCAGCTAATGTTCATTTTTTAAAGGACTGGCTAAGGGCCCAAAAAGGATCATGTAACACTGAAAAAAATCTCAGATCCCTGGAAAACATTATAGAGACATTCCAGTGCATTTAATTTTTAAAAAATGATATTTGTCAAATTGTTAGCCATATATTGGACTGTGTACACTGTGAATATACCACCAGTTTTAAGTGTTGATAATACATCTTATTGACCTTCCCACTAGCCAAGAGTTCCTGGTAAAATATTTCTCTACCACATAAGCCTCTAGTCATCAACCATGTCAAACAACATTTTCAATTTGGATAATGAAATTCTGAGTTGACTATACTCAATAAATAACTGAGAGATACATAATGTTAACCATATACTATTTTATGTGTATGTAAGTCAAGCTATATAACATACAGGAATTTAAGGCAAAACATTTATACTGATTTCACATTTGTAAATCTCATAACTGCTATGTTTCAAAAATGTGTAATTGCTAACCCTGCCTTATCCAAATGGAGTTTAATTGCACATATATATTTAAATGATTAGGAACAGAAATATGCTTTAAAGAATCAAGTAATATAGGGTCTAGTCTCTGCAATAGGTAAATAGCTAAATTGATAAAATATACAAAATTTAAAATTTACCATTTTAATCATTTTATATATACAGTTCTGTGACATTGAATACATTCACACTGTTGTGTAACCATCATCATCATCTACCTCTAATACTTTTTTTTTATCTTTCTAAACTGAAATTCTGTACCCATTGAACACCAGCTCCTCATTACCCTACTCCTACCAGTACCAGAATATACATTCTACTTTCTGACTCTATTAATTTGACTAATTTAGATACTACATCTAAGTGACATCATACAATATTTGTCCTTTTGTGGCTGGCTTATTTTATTTAGTATATTGTCTTCAGCATTCATCCGTATTGTAACATGTGTCATATTTTCTTCCTTTTTAAAGCTGAATAATGTCCCATTGTGTATATGTACCACATTTTATTTATTCAGTCATCCATCAATAGACATTTGTTTGCTTCCACCTTTTGGCTATTGTGAATAATGCTGCTATAAAAATGGATGTACAAATATCTAAGCAAATCCCTGCTTTTGATTCTTTTGGGTTTATATCTGGAAGTGAAATTTCTCAGTTCTTTGCAATACATTTTTAATAAGCTTGAGTTCTACTCATGGGCTTATTATGTATTTTAAATGTGGCTGTCACCGTTTTGAGGAATGCAATGTCACCGTATCCTCCCTTGAGTCTTCACGATCAACACATTTCCTTTCCATGTTTTCTTGCCCTGGAAGGGTTGATGAGATTCCTTACAAAACAGTGGAAAGAGGTTTCTTTAGATGGTCTACCACTCTTGACCTATTTATCAATTCTGAATGTGTATTTTGCTTTAAGCGGCTTGAGTTTTAGTTTTTGAGGAATCATGGCAGAAGGAAACTTAGAAAAGCACCCAAAACGTGTTTCAGCCATTTCCCCAACCTTCAAGTAGAGCCTCATTCCAATTCAATATAACTCTTTTTCATAAGTTTCTACTAACAGAATTTCAAAACCTTCCTCATCATTCTTTTTCTATGTGCAAATCTCTTTTTAGAGAAGATTCTTTACTTCTAAATGAAATCTAATTTTGTTGTTATTCTTCCTACTCTGTTCCTTTGCCAGTCTTCCTATCCACTCCTTTCCATCCCGAACTAAACATCACTCCCAAAATGTACACACTGATCTTTAAAAATTCAGTGTTAAGTGCCATCTCTTACTGGAAGTCTTTCCTGATCTGCTAGGATTACAGTTTCATTATCTGAAAAATGGAGGGGAAAATTTCCTTCCTCCATTGTTTTGATGTGAGAATTCCCTGTAAAAAAGATACATTTAAGTACTATCCAAGGCACATAATAAGCTCTCAATAAATACTGGTTACTGTTACCAATGAAAACAAATTTTAATAGGGATGAAAAACAGGTTCTTTGTATGTTTACATTAACTTTTTCTACATGTAAAAATCATTGTTATTTTATCATCCAGCTGGACCTTATTTTTGTTTTCTTTCCTGATAAATCGTATTTTCTTACCTTTCACTCATCTTAAGTACTCTTCCCTAAATCTTCACTAAATTATCCTCATCTACTCCAGCTTTAAAGCCCTAAAGAATATCAAATACAATTGCAGATGGGAAGAAGAGAGATGTTAATTTAATATTGTTTTCTATCAGTATGATTCTTGTTCTCTGATAACCTGCTGACAAATTTTTATGTTTTTCTTAGCCTGTTTTGGGCCATAGACCTCCTTTGCAAGTGATGAAAACTATGGATTGTCTTTCACTTACCAAAAAAAAATGCACACTCATAATTTTACATAAAAATTCTGGGCATGTATGGACCCCCCTGAGTGTTCCAAGAGACTCCGTAGATCCCAGATTAACACTGAGTATTGTGCAATATAAATACAGTAAATCTCAATTTTTCTATTTTCCTCCGAATTACACCTCCAGTTTCTTGCCCCAATATTTTATCCCACTCAACTATTGCTTATCTGCACCTCTTTATTGTCTTCCAATGGTTAGATAAAGACTGATCTAGCCAAATGCTCATGACACTGCCAAGAGCGGCTGAACAAGGCAGGGAAATATGTCTGTGCATAGGATGAATCATGATCTCTCTTTCCTCACAATCCTGTAACTAGCGTTAGGAAATTCCTCTTCGGGCACAAAGACGGCGCATTTAAAAAATGTTACATTCCTTAGCCTATCTGAAAATGCTATAGCACACAAACATGAAAGTTTCTGAATTTACATAATAGCTTAGAAAATGTATTTCAATCTAGTTCCCTTAAAAAAAAAAGTTTTTTCACTAGACTATGGAAAACCTTGAACTAATCTGGTAGATTCTGTGATTTTTTGTGTGAGGTATAAAAGTAAATTGGATAACAATCTAATTAAGGTAGACTAAATTTGATTCATCCAAGGGCATTTACATCAGTAAATGGGTTTCTTTCTAGTCTGTAATATTCTTATACATATGTTTATGCATCATCTATTTCATTTGAAAGGAAAAGCACCATTGAGAACAGAGGAAACATGCAGGAAAAACTTTCCCCCTTGATAAGCAAGGTAACTTAATTCTATATCAAATGCATCGATTACTAAAACTCGTAACAATGTCATCCTAGGTGTTTTAATTTTAACTTGGGTCTATTCTAAATGCAGCTTTGACTTTGGTTTAATCCTAACTGATCTTGTTACATTATACTTGATTGGCTATACCTTATTCTTCAATAGTCAGAAAGATTTCCAAAGAAATGCATGCAAACGGCCAACCATCCCTATTTATCTACTTGTGTAGATTCAGTAGTTCTAAGTTCTCTCGTGCTGTGTGTCATCAGCAACCAGTCACATGACATCAATACTAGAGTAACAGACATTTGGAGCATTAGGGACTCAAGATATTGAGTAGGGGCTTGACAATATGAATGAGACTTTAAGGAGATTGCTTCCAGCCAAGTTGGGAAAAACTGATGAACAGAGGAGAAGGAAGAGAAAGAGTGATTGAACTGCAAATGCAGAGAGATCATCTAATTTCACCTGCTTATGCTGTAAGTGAAAACATGAAGTAACTGATTACTCTTAGATTAGGACTGCAGACATGGTTTGGGGGAAAAATTAGTCATCTGAGATTCAAGAAACCTGAATTCCAGACTTTAATTTGCCATTAATATTACGCAAGGTAGTTTTTCTGTGTCTCACTTGCCACAAATGTTAAATGAGAGGATTGGGTTAGAATTCCATGATACTAATCTTTAACTAGGCTGTTTTAATTCTCAGGCTAATACTATTTCTTCTGAACATTTACATTCTAAATATGAGCATAGTAAATGGTGGTCTTTATCATCAAGTTGACATCAGGAAGTCCTGATTATAAAAATAATTATTGCTCAATATTCTAATGGGACACATAACATGATATGTCCTTTAAAATAGATTTTAAGTGATCCTTTTTAGAGGTATTAAGCAATTATTTTTCATTTTTTAACAATAGACACAATTATTTATTTTTACAATTATATTAAGCACTTAGTATCATCCACATTGCTGGAAACAATATAGAAAAGGATTCTGTCCTCAAGATAAAGAATTGAGATGTTTAAAATAAAAAATAAAAAAAGATCTTTCAGACTGTGATAATTTCTTCTAAAGAAGTAAAACAGATTTTTACAGAAAATATTTAAAATTTTTACTATAACATTGTAAAATGTCTACAGAGAATATTGGGTGATATGACTGTGGGCAGGGAAGGTATTACTGTAAACTGGATGATCACTTCTAAAAGGGAGAAACTTGGGCTAAGGCCTATATGAGAATACATCAGTTATGCTAAGGGGCACAGAGATAGGAAGGTGCTAAAAGTCAAACAGAAAGAATGAGCTTGCCTTTTGAGGAACAGACAGAAGGGTCAGTCTAATTAAGTTGGATAACAATCTAATTAAGGTAGACTAAATTTGATTCATCCAAAGGCATTTACATCAGTAAATGGGATTTCTTTCTAGTCTGTAATCATGATACGAGATGAGGTCTGAGGGTCAGGCAAGGGCCAGCTTGGAGAACAAGTTAGGAGTTTCCACTGAAATATTTACAATAACTAAGAGCTTTTAAACATTAACATAAATGTATTCAAGGGGAATTTTGCTTAAAATTATTATAGATAATTTTACCTTCTATGGGATATGAGTGTGGGGAGAATGGTGGGTACTTGCATGTGTGTGAGGGTGTGAGTGTGTGTATGCATGTGTATGGTTTGGGCATGAATATGTCTAAAGAGTGGAGTAAAACTTTTCTATACACTTCATTTCCCCTGGAAGAGACTGGCAAAGGACAGGAATGGAAATAGCCATCATAGATACTTAGGAGTACACTTTAGTGAGTCCTTATATGTGCCTTGAAAACTCAGAGCTGAGTTTGGAGCTGCTTAGATAAAGTGCAATTATTCTATTAAGCAGAGAGATTGTTTAGTCCATGTGATATATGGCTGGGGGCCAACATACTAAGTAGAGAAATTACCAATATTCAAAATTTTGTGTAATTGCTGTGTAAACTGCTGTAGTCTTTCCAAACTTTCAAGAAGTAAGTTACACTGAATATGTCTCATGAGACTTGCTTTTTTGAGGGAATCCAGGAAAAGGGCTGAGTTTCATGTTTAAACTGACACAGAGCAGAAAGGATAGAACTTTCATAGAGTGAGACTCAGAATTCTGTAAAATCTGGAACTTGAGGCCAGAAGAGACCATGAAAACATAAATTCCCCAGGAATGCACAGAAACCTTAGGAAGAATATGGAATGAGTACTTGAGCTGACATGTAAGTTACATGGTTTATTTGTGCATTCATTTTCAGTGTCTCATCACTCAGTCTCTTAAAGAAAAAATAAAATATTTGGAGAAGGGAGGGCGAGACAAAGAGATTGACTTCTTTCTTAGAAACTGTAAGCATCTATGATGCCAAAACATCTGACCGGTGAGGGAAGAAAGAAGCCAAGTTAGTTGTTTAAAAGAGAGTAGTCAAAATAAGTGGCTAATTGGGTAAGTTTTTCACTTCCTAACCATTTGCTTTGGCATAATACAGACACAGCTCAAAAATATTTAAGGGTAAAACTACACTTTATTTTAAATTCTGAGAAATTCATAAACATGTTTTTAGTTTTATCAGCAAGACTCCATGTGAATGACTTGTCCCATTTGCTCTGGGATTCCAGAGTTTTAAGAGGGCCAGAGTTTTGAAGTGTTGAAAGATATTATAAAGCACTTACAAGTATTCAGCTAGTCAGACTGCTCAATTAGCTGAACATTTATAACCTCAAAATTTTGACAGAGCATGATTCATGTAGGAACGACTCCTTGGACAACAGATGGCTTTATTGTAGGTATGTTTGAAAGAAAGCATACAAAGCAATGTGATTTGAAGGAAATAAAAATGAAACACATAGAGAAAATAAAATTGAACTAGGAGCAGGGACTAGACTCTTTAAAAAGGAAATTACTGAAAAATTTAGATGATATATGTTTAATGGTAGGGGTTTTAAAAATATTTTACTTAAAAATATTCAAGACATTCATTTATGGGACATATCTCAAAAACAAAATAGATCACAACTAATATCTAGTTGATAATTAGGCAACCCATTCTAACTCTAAAGTTAAGTGTTGCCTGCAACCTATACAAATCTAAGTTAATTGTTAAAAAAAAAGTAAAAGTAGCAGGGTTTGGAGAGTAAAAGCCAAAATGCTGACTAAAATCCTAAATCCACAACATTTAAGTTGCTTTTGTTCTTTACTTTTTTTCTGTAGGTGTGGGCTGTTTATATACCCTGTAGGGTATTCTGGAGAAGTATTCATTCAAAGGCATATTTTCAAACAATATTTTTCCCACTAAAATACATCACATTTTAATTAAGAGGGTTTTAATCAGTTTCTAAAGGAGAAACAAAAGGTGACTTTATCTAAATAAAAAATACATGCTTTCAGATACGTGATTTTTTTAAAACTAAGTTAATACTACATAAGCATTTACTTTGGAGAAAGAAACATCAGATTCCAAAAAAAGGCTTTACAGGAATCATTAGAACAAAAGCAAACTTCCCTTCTCATTTGGAGACTATTATGTACATATTATATTGGTGCAACTCTTTTCTTTTTAACTGTTTAGGAGCACAAAACTACTCATATTACTAGGAAAAAAAAATCATGAAATAAGAGCAAACAATTTCTCCTGGAGGACCAAAGAAGAGATACCTCCAAAGGGAAAGCAAAAACAAAGAAACCACCTATATTGTATTATGGCGACATCTCTCCCAGGGAGTGCTGCAGACACTTCACCAGGATCGTGTCAGACTTCACAATATCCTGCGGGTATAAAGAACAGGTAGTGGTGTCCTTGCGCTTTGAAACGTTTATCCCATTCAGAGAGGAATGCTGCCAGTGAGCAACGTTCCCCTGCTCCCAGTCCAGCAGCCCTGCAGAAGTGAAACAGACCTCGGGGCCAGGGGCTCAGCGCCCAGGGTGGCCAGCGCCCAGCCCGACTGACCCCCAAGCGCCCCCTCCTCAGGGAGGTGAGCAGCAAGCCCATGCCCAAGCCTCTGCTCACTGCGGACGAGTCCTGGCCACTTAAAAGAGCTGCTCATCTGTGGCTCTGGAGAGCAGGGCCTGTGGGTGATGAGATTTTCCATGCTTTCTGCCCCGTTTTATAGGTGGACAACCGGAGTTATGGAGCAGTACAAGGACTTATATCTGATGATACCGAGTTTGCAGTAAGTGAAAACAGACCAGCGGAACCTGCTAAATTCAGCACTCATTACCTCCTCACAACTGCTGCTTAATTATTAAAGGCATAACGAAGTAGTATTCTGGCTCATCAACTCTGCTAAAATATGAAAAATTAACAATGAAAACCCACTAAGAAACAAAAACAAATTAGTTTATACTTTTCCCCCCTTTACTTATTTAGTCATCCCCCTTACTATTAAGCAAGAAGCAATTTTTATAGACAATACTAATTCTTGACTGACTGCTTATACAGCCAATGTACTCTTTAATATGCTTGTCCTTATTTAGTCCTCATTACAACTGTGTGGATTATTATCTGTATGGTCCTCGTTTTATACATGAACCTGAAGTTCCAAGAAAATAATATACCAAAAATCAAACTCCTACAGATGAGAGTCAGTATTTAAATATAGAACTTCTGACTCTAAATTATATTTCCTTTATTCATACACCTATAACTCTAGTGACTCTAAATAAATTTCTTTTCTGAGAAATAACTTATTACAAAACATGTTATCAACCTCATAGGGACACATACTAAAAGTACAATTCTTGAGTAATTTTCAGAGGACTCTTATAAAAATGTATCATTGCTCTGAAGATCATTGTTTACACAGGCAAAGTACTTTTCTTCAATGTTCATAATTTGAACAACCCAATACATCAAAGATTATACTTCAACATGTTAGAATTCACTCTTAATTTCTTAAATCTTTCTTTTATACATTATTTTTCTTTTTGTAGCTTGAAGAATAAAAAAGCCTGTCAGAAAATTAAGCTGCTGCAAGTAAAATTGAATTAAAAGAAAAGAAATCAAGAGCAAGAGAGAGAAAAAAAATCTAACAATGATACTAGGGTTTTTTTTTTATGGTAATTGAGTCAAGAAAGAAATGAAGTACTGTGTTCTGTGAGGGCACCCAGCATTTAAATCTGCAAGAATGAGTTAAAATTTGCATTGGCTGTAATCGTTGTCCACAAATGAACTTTCATATTAAAAACAAAAACAAATGCAACACACATTATTGTTGATAGCAAACACAATTAAAATGCACAACAGTTACTCAGCAAGCATGGAATATTCCACAAATTACTTACAAGGACAAGTTAAGCCCTATCAAGGCTCCTGCAGTCAGCTTCTATGTGAGATATTTGTTGTCACTGTATAGAATTTTTTGCCTTCCTGATAAATACTCCATGACTTTCTTGGCAAGACTGAATCAAGTTATTCTTAACAAATATCAGAACTGTGTCATAATTAAGATTTTTAGGATCATCCAAATTAATTACAACTTCAAGCAGTGACACAGACTAAAATAGCAAGAGCTGCTGGTGATCTAAAACTACTCACAGCATGTCCCAGCGAGTACTTGGCCAGGAGCACATGTCACTTAAAAAAAGCACATAACCCTTTAGAACCAACAGTCAATTTAAGGCCTTGGTAGAAATGTCAGCCATAAGTATAAAAAGAACTTTCAGTTATTTACAGACAATTTTCCTCTAATTAGTGAGAACTGATTTTAATTTTTGTTCCCTTCTTTTCTCAAACAGGACCAGATGGGATCAAATTTAGAGGGCAGCTGCTTCATTAAAGAAAGAGAGAGAGAAAATGAGAGCAAGAATGAGAGTGAGAGCAATAGTAAGAGAGTGAGGGGCAGTTTTCCTTGTCAACCAGACCCCATGACTGTCACAGAGACGGGGTGAGGAAGTGCCTATCAGCTTAGCAGTCTTTACAGATTTGTAAGGAACTTTGCTAGGGTCTGTGGGGACAATAAAAAACAATGAGACATTTTCAGATGTGTCTGGCAAAAAAAGGATAAAAATAATCAGCCTGGTGTCCCAAGCTACTGATGCCTCAGTGGTAGACAATATATTGATTTAAATATACTATAGTCAAAAGATTATTTTTAAATTACTTCTGTAAAGCAATTTTGAAAAGATATTTGAAATATTCAAATAAAATGGACTCTGGAATAATAATTAAAAGTACTACAGTCTCTTGTATCAATCCGAAGCTGGAGTATCTTTGGGGTCTAGTTTTGGAAAAGTTTGGGGTCTAGTTTGGAAAGAAGTACATGTGTTTCTTTCTTTTTGATGGAATGGACAATAATAATATAACAAAATTTCATTGTACTGAACTTTTAATTTTATACCTAGATTTGAGAATATCAACCTCTGGAGAAAAGAACATTCTGGGTTTTTGTAACTATGTTACTTCTTTAATATAACTGTTAAAACTGATTTTAGTTCCTCAATTATGAGGAGAGACTTGATCTCATTTAAACATTTAAAAGGAGAATTAAAAACATATTACCTTTCAGATCTTGATTTATTTATATTCATTTAAAAATGTTACCTTGGAATTTGCACATGGGAATTTCCAGAAGAGGTAGTGGGCATATGATATTTCTCTAGCAGTTTTTACACTGTGTTAATAAGAAAGATTGACATAAAAGAAAACATGAAGCATTCACAGTTTTGTTTGCATTTGTCCTGACATTGTTAAAGACAAACAACATAAACTTTGTTAAAATCCAAATGCATGGTACCAGAGAGCCCAACAGTGCCCTCAGTCATGTATATCTATATGGCTTTAATTCAAATAAGAAGCAGTTTCACAAGTTGAAGACCGGTAACTATCCCAAGAAATCCCCCTGAATTCCCTGTATTTTCATATGTGAAGATAGGCCAAACCCAAAAAACGGAAAACCCAAAACCAAAATCAAAACACTGAGGTAAAGTCAGAGCTTATAAGGAAAAGAGCTTTTGCTAACTAATAGGATTCTTTCTATCCTAAACAGGACAGAACAAAGAATCCAATTAATTCAATTGTCTGAGCAGGAAAGTAGACTCTCAGGAACCAATGAGTATGTGCAGATTTTGTAGAGAAGAGGAATGGCTTTCTCTTCCTGCTTTCTCACCTCTTTACATGGAGCCGTTATGGAGAAGCGTGGAGGCACTGTAGAGCAGTTCAGCCTGGAAGTGGAGGCAGAGTTTCAAAACTTATATTCCAAGGGATTCCCCGTGTTCTTCCGTCAGCAGGCTCCAATGCCACCCCACAGTCATGTAACCCATGAGGGGCCAAGGCTGCCAGCTGACTTTGTAAAGACCAGGCCTACTGGCTTACTGGTGTTCTTCTCTTAAGCTCCTGAAAGAGTTACCTGACTTTTGTCACATGCTTTCTGTTCCCTTTCTGCCATCAGCCACTTCTTGTCAGGAGATATTTTTTCCCTAGTCTTGAAGCTGTTGACTAAATAATTTTTCACTCCTCTATTCCTATCACATAAGTGAAATCAAGGCACCACTGTCATTCAGTTCTAGAGTCTTGGGCAACTATTGTTTAGCAAAAGGTTGTGAGAATGGCTTCCTTTTAACTAGTCTCCATAATTTATTACAGATTCTTACAGTTTAAGTCCATGGTCTATGCCAGAAGGACTTTCCTAAAATGAAACATTTCTTATTGCTTCAATTTCTTTTCCTATCTTAAATCTTCTGTGGTTCCTCATTACCTATATTTATAAGAGTTATTCCAAAGACAGCATACATTCCAGAAACATCATGAAATACCCTTCACTTTCAACATACTAGACTTACTAAAACACCTCCTGAAGTAGATCTGCTAGAACGGGGATCTTTCTCTCAAACTGCTTCAACCAACTTTTGCAGGTAGAGATGGAAATAAAGATTGCCAACTAGTATGAGAAAAGCCTGAATCTAGGGTGAAGAGCAAAAAAAGATAAAAGGAGGGAAGAACAATGGAAACAGGGAAGAAAAGAGAAGGCAAGTTATCTGCCAGTTCTGAGGGGATGGCCTGGTGAGTAACAATACCAACAGGGCAGACCGGGGTAGGAGGGATAAGCAAAATAGCCACTTCGTAGGGCCAGCTTCTGGGCAAGTTATCTGTGCAGTGCATGAGCCCCACACTCAAAAGGGCCTCACACTTGGCTTGAAGATCTGCTGTCACCATCTTGAAATTCTTAATAATTCTATTTTTGAACTTGTGTTTTACAACTGCAGCTTAATAAAACAAGTGAGCATTTGAGTGTGGAATTATGCTCAATACAAACGTCCACCATTCTTCCACTCTTTGAGCAGAGAATTCCGGTTGACTCACAATGTGTGGGAGTTCCCTGAGAGTCTGAGTACAAGCTGAGGATGTTACCTCTACAGCTCAGTGAGCTGGGGTGCTGCAGCTCCAAGAGGCCACACTTTCCTGAGAACCAGAGAATGCTTTTAATGGAGAAACAACACAGTGATGTTCTAAGAGACACAGGGACCAAAGAATGTTCTCATACCATATCCTTTCTTTCTTAGCCAATTAGCCAACCAGTTAGGCTAAAAATGATGACATGGAAGGAAAAGGAAAAACAGGGCCACCATAGGTCCTTTTCCTTTTTGTCTTTAATCATCCATCAGTAAGCCAAAACATAGAGACTGTTGGTAAGAATGTGTACCAACAAATGAAGTAAAAACAGTTTTGTTTTTGTACAGTGTCTTCTGCTGTTTAGGCAAGAATGAAATATATATGCAGGTAAAAGCTATGAAATATGAACTGTGTGATTTTGATGGTTTCACATTTGAGTTAAATGTTCTTGTATTTGCACTTAAAACTAGCAGTGTACCATGTAAAGATGAATGACAAAATAAATTCATGTCAATTTAGAATGTTTTCTTAGAACGTTAAAAGCAAACTTAAAAACACCATGGCAAGTTGAGAGAGAGACCATTAAAAAAGGAAAAATCTTTATATTTTAGGACCTTTAATAACATTAAAAGTTATTGCCTTTTGAACAAGGGGTCTCAAATTTTTATTTTGCCCCTCAAATTAGGTACCTGGTCCTGCCACTTCATTACGTCCAATTCTCATTTTTAATTCCATGGTTGGATTGAATTTATACTCAAACCCCAAGTAAAAGACTACTTGACTGATAAATTCTTCTCTACCTTGTGGCTTGATAAATTAGTTCCAGGGCCAGTTAAGGTAAGGACCAAATGCCCCTTTTCTGTCATGACTGGGATATCAAAATTGTGGACAGCAGAAGCAGAAAGAAAGATTCAATCCCTGAGAAAAGTTTTCCTAATTTATTATCTTCTTGACAATTTTTAAAGGTAATATATTCACATGATGGCTGTTGGCCATGGGGAAAAGTTGCCTGAGGACCCCTGTGAAACACTCAACTGAATTATCAATGTTGAGAATCTGAGATCAACTGAAGCTGGACTAGACTTCATTTCTTTACAGGAATGTAAGTTTCTTGAGTGCAAAGATGCCAGCACCCAACCAGTGGCTGGCATGGAGAAAACACACTGTGGAACACATGATAAATGACTCCTGAGGCTATGCTTTGTCTCACAATTCACAGTAGACATAATAGAAAATACTGCCCTTGTCACTTAATTATCTTGATAAAATTCTCTCCTCCCTTCACCTTAAAAAGAAATCTACCCCTTGTTTCAAACGTTTCCACAGAAGTGGATTTGCATATGTGAGGAAGGCTGGGGCTGGGATAAGGAGGGGAAGTGGGGGAGGCAGGTTGCTCCAAGAAGGAAGGAAATACCTTGGAAAAAAGGTCCAAGAAAAGGATGAGGGAATAGTTGACACCAGTTTGAGTTACACATATTTTAAAAGATTGTCTTTAGCATTTAAGAGGATAGGAAAATTAACTAATTTCCATTTAATATTCTCTGTCTTGTTGATAACTTTCGGCTCTTCAAATTGAGTTCTTTCTGGGCACAGAATCAATTTCCCTCATTTCTTTGGTTTCTCTCCAGAGGAAAGAACTAACTACCATCTAGCATTTTGTCCAGCAAGTGGACTCCTTGGAAAGATGATAAAACAGAAATGTCAGTAGAGATATGTGAAGGGCAGGGAAGATTTTCATTATAGGGGAAAGCCTGTAACAGTGGCCGCCTGCAATGGCCTATTGCCTCCTCTCTAAATATAGACCGCCAGGGCTTCCCTCACACCTGACTCGGAGGCTGCCAGCTCTCGGAGACCGGGTCTCTATTCTAATTTAAACTTGACATGTAAATAATATGTCTCTGTCATCCTTTCATTAGAGTGGTTTTTTTTTTCTTAAACAATTATGCTAACAATGTATTGTAAAATATTTGCTGCTCCTCATATATTGCTAAATTTAAGCTGCAACTCCCATCATTACTAACAAGTGAAAAAAAAATGTTTTCTTGGGCTACCTCTGTGTTTTGGACACTGGCAAAGGAAGTTCAGGTTTGAGAACCTTATTTCTGGATCGAGCAGCTAGAGAGATTACTTGCCTCATGGACATGAATCCCTTTGATGCCACCTGGAAATCACACGCAGTCTTCACAATACCTGCCCTGTCCCTGGGACCTGAAGAAACCATTCGTGGTTTTAGTCACATGTGACTCTTCTTTGCATCCAGCTTCCCCTTTCCGATTAATCCAGCACACATAGACAAAGTCAGCTTTCTACAACATAGTTTATATGTGTTTTCTCCCTGCTCAGAAACATCTAAGAACCCCTACAGATTTCAGGAGAATCCAAACCCCTTAGCATAGCAGTCAAGGCCCTTCACAACCATAACTCGATCTTCCTATATGGTTCCCTGTCTCTCTGCACCTTCCCTCCCCTGTCCATCCTTGACTCTTCTTTAAATGTATTTTCAAATACTAAGTGACTCTAGCAGTTTCTCACAGGATCAAGGATATTTATTCATTCACTCAAACATTAAGCATTGGGTATTAAGTTTTATTTCTTTATTCTCATATTGACATAAGGAGAAGAAGTTGGTTGAATGATACTCATTCAGCCAAATGTTGTTTATTCAATGTTCATTTGGGAGATTTTATTAAAATGCAGATTTTTCAGCACTACTTCAGACCTAAATTCAAATCTTTGGATATGGGATATAAGAATCTGAAAGTTAAGCAAGTATTATTCATGTCTATCCCATCATGTCTACCCTATATATGAATACTCCATGTATTTGGCATTGAAAGCAACAGCATTTTCTTTTAATAGTAGTATTTCTTTTACCTCAATCACCTCTATAACAGCCTTCCAATGCCTACTATATCCTGTATCCTGCATATCATATACACTGCTCAGAATAGACATAATTCTCCAGTATTTATTATTGATTAGACAAGAAAGAGAGGCTGCAACTTACCTATAAGTATTCCAAAAGATAAAGAAACATGCCAGAATGCTGAAGTATTGCTGGGATTCAGTGACTACAGCTGGAAATGTCTAATTTCGGAAGCCTTCAGGTTGATAGACTGTTGTCTGAAAGAAAATCATTCCAGCTTTGTAAAGACACAAAAGCAAAGTGTGTGGAATATACATGAACCCTGATCAAGTAAAGAATTCATCTTGTATAATTAGATAGAAAAATAAGTTAGACATGGAGACAAAAGTGAGCCTTCATAGGTAGAATGATTAGAATGCTGAAGATTTTGATAGAAAATTCATTCAACAATTACTTACTAGATCTAATATGAGCGGCAATACAGGTCCAAGAAATATGAAGTCGTTCAGTGACAATAACTAGTGTTTACACACAACTACTTAGAGAATGGCTTTCTACAGGCCAGTCACTGTTTCAGGCACCTGCAATTCAGCAGTGAAGTAAACAGACAAAACAAGTCTTTATCTTTATGAAGACAGACAGCAAACGTTAAGACTGACTCCCAACATCCCTTCCACCCTTTCTTCACTGAGCAACAGTGATACAGTGCAAGGGATTTTCCTCCACTCAAAGGGTAGGCCACTCAGTCTAAAGGTAACCCTATTTTTTTTACCAATAGTTGCTTGAGGAAAGGGGCTTATGATTCAATTCAGAATAATGAGATGAGAGGCAGTGTTTGCTGGAGGCTATGAAAGTACAGGGAACCAATTTCTCTTCCTGTGGACAAGAAGGAAAAAAAACCTATGACCTCAGTTTCTGTCGTAAGGGGACCTGTCTTTGGATGAAGCCAATACTGCAGGGAAAGAAACATGAAAAGAACCTGCTGAATCAGCCATCCCAGAAGCCTGCACTATCTCTGGTCTTTTTCTCATATAAAATAGCTCACTTTTTTTTTTAACTGTATAAGCTTGAGTAGTTTTACTTACAGAAAAATACATCTTAACTGATATACATGCATAAGAGTTTTTATGCATTTTACTTGATCCTCAGCAACCTGATGAAAGATGAATACTCCTTGCTAACAAGAACAGAAAAAACTAAAAGGGAAGAGAATACCGGAAAGTTTTTACCAAAGGCCAAGCAGGAGGTTTAGACATATACAGTATGGAAGCGAGATACCAGTCACTGAGCACCTTCTGCATGCTGATTACTCTGATCAGCACTTCATAGGTTATCTGATGTTAATTTTTATAACAACTCTGAGGTTATCATCATCCTTATTTTATAGATGAATAAAGTTAAGGTCAGAGAGCTTAACGAGTATGCCATAGAACACACTGTGTTGAAATATGGACTCAAACTCGGATCTTTGGATAGCACATTCTATGCTCTTTCCACTTCACCACAAACTGCTTGTGAGAAAGTATTTGCTATGTGTGAGGTCTCATAAAGGAGTAACCATCAGGGCTTGGTAATGTGAAAATTTAGATGAGAAAACATTAGAAGAAGATATATGAATCTTTTTGACTGGAGTGATGGTGTGGTAATGGTGAAAGCAACGAGACATTGAGAATAAAGCTCTGATTAAGGGTAACTATTGGTTTAGTGGGAATTTCAGAGGTAGGATTAAAGTGAATATATGCAAGTTATTAACATACTGCCCAAGAATCACAAATGAATCTTTGGGGAAGCCCAGTGAAAGATAAAAGATTAGGAGGAAACAGCAAAACAGAGAGTAAAAGGTATGAGAAACATGGGCTCAACTATAGAATAAATCACATGCTAGGTGCCTGGAGGAAGAGTTTCAGAAGAAAGCCTGTCAAAATGAAAAAAATAACTAATTCATCATTACACTTTGGACTCTCATACTCAAGATGTAGAGAGGCAAAATAGTTGAACCAGGTTTATCTGCCTATTCATTCGAGCAAAGAAGTACCTGGGAAAATACCCCAAATTTGAGAAGTTAGCAAAGATTAGACTTTCAATTCTCTTGCTTTTCCAATACAACAAGTTTCCTATTGTGTGGAGGAGAAGAGAATGTGGAAGGGAACTTATTGGGTTCTTGTTCTGGGGTAGAATCCTGTAAGAACTTCACATATAGTTATTGATCCACCTTATGGCATGGATGTCAAAATAAGGTTTCACCATAAAAGCTGCAGAGAAGTGATGGATATTGAATCCTCACAATAAACGTGTGGGTTTATTGCATTAGGTTCTGTTTTACATTTGAAGAAGGAAGGCCCAGAAGGATTAGGTCAATAGCAATAGGTTACTATACTTGAGAAATGAAATCAGGATTGGAACATAGGTTTGCATGATTCCAAAGCTCTGTACTTAATCACTTTTTGTAGATCTTTCCCAGCAACTTTATTTTAAATAGTCTTTCCATGAGAAAAAAAATATACATATATAAAGTAAAAGATTCAGAGGCAACAAAAAATGCCAGATACTTATTCACCAGAGCAAATTCATTTGGCTTGATCACTATAACCTTTATAGTATTTAATAATCAGCATTCACAAGTACAACAGCATTGATATGTCACTGGCTATTGTAGACCAACCAAGATTAAATTTACTATTCTACCTTAAACAACTAGAAACATAGACTAAATCTATAAAAATATAGCTTTCAGGAATTTGGCTGGAGACAGGTAACTGATTCCTGAGGGAAGAGAAAGATGTGTATGTACTCTGCTAAGAGAGAGATGCTACAGTGCAGGAAGAGTGAGTCCAAACACAGCATAGTGGTCTTACTGAGTTGAGGAGACAGAGCTGGGGGTGTGAGGAGGCTAGGATGGCTAGACTTTGAGTAGCTGTATCAGAGAAAATGGATCTGGACAGAAAGAGAATTCTAGAGATTTGGAGAGGTGCTCCCTTAAATCTCTGGCTGAATATAATGGATAATATGAAAAGAAGATACTTGAATACACAGCAAGAACCACTAGAAAGGACTACCTGGAAAACTCTCCCTAAGATTCATAAAGGACTCAGAATCAGTTGTATTCTCAGCAAGAGTTTAAAAACCTAGTGCATGGGGTTTAGAATCCTTAGAGGGTATTGCATCAGTGGTGAAGAAAATTAGCCCTAGACTAAAGGCTGTTCCGAACCCATCCTAACAAAGCTTAAAAGCAAACATTAAAACTGATTCCAAAAAATGTATCTGTATGCTAGAAAAAAGATTAGGTTATTTAAGGAAATACAAAAAAAAAAAAATTCCAGCACCAAAAAACACAAAATTCACCCTGACTGGCATCCAAGCAAAACCAGGCAGGCAAAAAAAAGCAGGATAATACAACCCATAGTAAGGAGAAAAACTCATCAATAGAAACAGACTCAGCACTGACAAAGATGATCGAATTAGTACATAACATTAAAACAGCTGTTAGAAAATTAAATGAACTGAGTATCAGTGAATGAGGAACAACATCTAGTAGAATAACGTGTAGGTGGAATCCAACTACAATAAGGCAGAACTAAATCCATTTTATGAATCATTAATTATATTTAGTGTAGTTTCAATTTAAAGTACAGTGAATATGCAAACACTGATAACTTATCATTATGTCAAATACCACAATCATTCATGAAATACATGAGGAGTAAGATACCTCCTGTTCCTGCTCTAAAGGATTTAACGGTCTCTTCAGGTGCATAAGGCAAGTAGTTTTGCTATTTGTCTTGTTCAAGGCAGGATATGTGAGGTGCTATAAAGAAAAAGAAAAATTAAGAGCCAGGCTCAGAGGAATGCTTTATGAAGGAGGGAACACCTCAGCTGGGTACTGAGAATGAGTAGAAACCTGAATCTTAGTAACGGGGCACAGAAAGTATTTCCTAGATAAAATAAATTATTAAGAATAAATGCAAAGGTGTAAGAGAATGAAGAGTATGTTTTCAGAATAGTGAGCACTATATGCTTTGCATCAATTGAGGAAGGAGGCATATCAATTCAGAATTTCAGAAAGGGAGCTAGTAATAGATGCAATCCTGTAACCAATTAATTAATTTATACTTCTCTTACCAATTATTTCAGGAAATTCAGAGAAAAAATAGATACATAGTCTTTATCTTGCACTGGGGAGTATATTAATTTGCTAGGGCTGCCATTACAAAGTACCACAAACTGGGTGGCTTGAAAAGCAGAAATTTATTGCCTCTGTTCTGAAAACCATGTATCCAAGACCTAGATGTTGACAGGGTTGGTTCCATGCTCCTCTCATAGGTTCTGATGTTTTCCTAGCAATATTTGGCTTTCTTTGGCTTGTAGATGCATCATCCGATCTCTGTCATCATCTTTACATGGTATTCTCCCTATGTGTCTGTTTGCGTCCAAATACCCCCTTGTTATAAGATTAGGGGCCCACCCTGCTCCAGTCTGACCTCATCTAAATTAACTGTAACTACAATGACCCTATTTCTAAATAAGGTTACATTCTGAGGTAACTGGGGGTTAGCACTTCAATAGAGGAATTTTGGAGGATACAATTAAACCCATAACAATGGGGAAATTTTGGAAGCTTTGTAATAGTGGAGGGTCTTGCTCAGAATTGTCCTTTAGCAACAGTGATTGACAGCTGTGTTTGAATCAGCCTCTGCAGATCTCTGGTCACATTCTCCCCTCTTTGCCCCATATCCAAATACATGCATACATCGTAACCAAGTAGTTCCCTGAGTCCACTATGGCTTTCCCCACTCTGCCCTTGCCTATGCTGTTCCCCCTCCTGGAATTTCTCTATCCCATTTATGACTAATTCCTTCTCTTCTGTCAATGCTTATCTCCATAAGTGTTTTAATCACATTCATAACACATAGATAATATCTAGCACATTTTAGGAAGTCTTCCCTTAAACATAGTACTTCCTTTCTGAGTGGTGGGGTTCACAATCCCACTGTTATGACACTGCCTTAAAAAAAATGATAACATCCTTTTGTTATCAGGTGTACTACGTGTTTGTAATTTGTTTACATATGTTTTTCCCCATGAACCTGTAATGCACTTCAGGTTGGACACAGTGTCTATTTCATCTCAGATCTTTTGCAGCTAGCTCAGTGTGGGGTTTTAAATAAAGAAACTAGAGGTAAGGATGTAGCTTATTTTCCCCTATTGTTTACAAGTTATTCTTAGCAAAATTAGTGTGGATTATAAAAAGTAACATCTACCTTGTGTTTGTTGTATGCTTGGCACTGTTCTAAGTGCTTAATGTATATTAACTCATTTACTCTTCATAAAAGCCCAGTGAATTGGCTACTGCTATTATCCCATTTTACAGATGATGAATCTCAGGTGCAAAGACATCAAGAACTTGCCTGGGGTTATACAGCAGCTGAGTGGCAGATGCTCCAATCTAGCTCTAACCACTTTGCCAAACTGCCTTCAAACCCCTTTGCTCCCCAGACCAGAGCCCTTATTCTGGAACCATTTCTAGCCCTGCAGCTGACTAGTGACATGGTTATGAGCAAGTTATTTAACTTCTCTGGACTTTATAATCTTTTTCAGTTCTGAAGTGGGAAGAATGATAGTACCATCCTTACTGAATTTATACACGGAAAGCATTTAAAACAGTGCCTAGCACTAAACCCACCACACACGCACACACAGAATAACTGAGACTTTATTGTATACTATGTAGCTAATTGAAGCCATACTGCCTCCTGCTGATGATTAATAGTGTCTGACTTCTGAAAAAAGACGGTACTGGCATATATATATATATTTTTTGCCTTTTTATGAAGGATGGGACTGGGCTGTCACTTTCTATGAAAATGAGAAAGAGGAGGTCAGAGGTGTTTTTGATAGCAGCACAATGGACCTTTATATGGCTTTAGAAAGGATTGCAGTGTTAAGAGACTGAGAACCCAGGCTTGCATTGGCTTATAGCAGTCATCTTGACCTCTCCTTTCTCCTTGTAAAGGCTAATGGAAAGGCACCAGGGAAGAAGGAAGAACATTTTAGAAATTATTTCAGAAAATACAACCTTGAAAGGAAATTAAAAAATCAGAATTCTGTACAATAAGAAAATCCTGTTCACTAAGCCTGTTGAACAGTTATCAACAATTCTTTAGAAAACTCTAGCAGTTTACATGTGCAGTCAGTTGCTTTCTAATTGCTACAGCAGGCTACCACTGGGAAGAACAAAGGAAATATTTAGCACATCGTAAATTCTTCTGCAGCCCTGTGGAGTGGCTGGAGTTCAGATTACACGTTTATAACTAGCATTTGTGAGCAATTTCTACTTCACTTTGAGAAAGTTGTTGGGGAAGCTGTTCGGCACTGTTTCGTCCGAGATTCTGGAGAAATACAGACCAAACGTTATTTAGCAATCTAGTTCATTAATGTTGGCATTCAAAGATGCTCAGAAAGATGGAACAATGAAATACTTCTCTTCTAGGGTTTGCTTTTTAATGGAACATAGATTTTTCAGTCCACTGGAAAAGTGTACCTCCGATACACTGATAGGTTGCCCTGACAACAATCTAACCTGGACAGTGGTCCTCTCATAAGCCAAGGTTAGACAGTCTTAAGAATAGGAGGGACCTAAAAATAGATTAGTTCACACCAGAGCGAGCATGCAAGAGGCAGTAACCATGTTTCATGTCACCAAGGAGGGAATGAAGAAGGTGCACCTCAGCTAAAACCATCACAATCCAGAAAGGGCAGTAAGAAGCCACTTGGACACAAAAAGTCAGAGGTAGCTTGACTCTTAAGATTGGTGCTATTATATTTACTTTACAGCTGATAAATGTGTAGGTCTGCAGTGTCTGATTTACCTTTGCCTTTGGAGAAGATGGTTCAATTCTCTTTGAATTTAATGGACACATTTTCTTAGCACATAGAAATATGTTGTGGAGTGATTGGCCGAGAGTTTCTTAGCTATGAGTCATCTCTGGCTTTAGATCCTTGATCTCACAGGCACAGCCATGAGTACTACTTTGTAATTCTTTACCCAAATGATTGATTAAATATGGGAGGCCATTTCTTCCCATGATATTAAATGAATGTCTCACCCCAAGCACATGGTTGAACAGGCTGAGGTTCAGGTCTTTCCAAAAAATGAAAAATGAATACATTTTTCGATCTGTGATGGCTAGAATTTTCCATCCTTGGCACCAGAAGAATTGATAATCTTTTCACTATCTTGCCCTGACTTTCAATTGTGTATTGGCTAATATTTGGGCCAATTTTCAAAGAAAATTTTTCAAAAGTAGAAACAAATCTAGATGGGTTACTGAAACTTGTTCCAAGATAATGTATGAATAGATTTGAATTATAGAACAAATCTTGTCTCTTTCTTAATGAACATAAACTGTAACCTCACTATCTTCTCTCTGACCACATTTAGGATTGTTGTCTTTTGTTTTACAAGTAAAACATTAGTGAGAGATGGATATGGTGTCAGACTTCAGTTTAGGTTTTGACTTTGCTCTATAACCTGATTAAATTGAATAAAGCAGCCATTAGTTGTTACAGTTGTTGATTTAATATTTGCAGTTTCTCTTTCAAACTCTTTCATAATTTTACACAAATATTGGCTGGATGACTGAATTTCTCTATTATGTCATATATGTATGTATCAAACCTCTACTTCGGTGGGGAAGAATGAATCTGTTAGTTATTCAGCATATATTCCGAACATAATCTGGTTAGGTAGTAACGTTGTTTTTTTAACAATCTGGCATGACTTTAAAAAGTCCTAACAGCAAACAAAAAATGATTTTTAGTTATTAAATACCTGATTTGTCTTCAGCATCAATCTGATCCCCACATGAACTGCAAGAATTGAGACCATGTGTTTTGAAAACAAATGCAAGAAAAGACTAGCCATACATATGTAAAGAAGTATAAATACGTATTTCACATATATTTTCAATACTTGGGAAAAATGGATAGAAAAAGGGTAAAGTGTATGAAGTAAGAAATTATTAAGAATATTAGCTAAAAATTTGTCAAGTAATATATTTATGAATATACACTGTCAATTGGTTTCCAAGAAATTATAATCTCCTCACGATCAAAATATGTCTCAACTCCAGCCAATGACTCACTTATTTAAAGCAACAATTGATACAAACAAAATCCAATATAACCACTCCTTTGGATATCATTTTGATGGGATTTATTCTCTATTCACAGATATAAATAGTGGTTCTAGAGTATCCAATGTCTTTGGAGATTTTACTGAATAGTCAGTTAATTTATTGATTGCTATTTTTAACCACTTTAGGCATTTTAGTAACTTACATTCAAGTCCTTAAAAAACAAGCACAAAATAAGAACAACCCTACTAAACACAGTTCTAAGAAGGAATCTTATTGTTGATTAGTCTATAAACTTGAAGGTCTCATGTTTTAAGTAGATGCAAAAGGAATTCTTTCTTTGCTGTGGAATAAATGGACTATCTCATCCATGAATAATGATTAACGTCCTTTCACGCAGAGAAAAGTTCACACCTGCAGTATTCATGAATTATAGGCCCCATTCCCTTGAAAGAAACTTAATAATCACTATTCACAGGTGAAGCGTGCTTCAGTTGGATATAAAAAGTTGAGATAAAACCAGTCAGCTTTGTTTCCAGCGCTGTTATTTTCCCAGCATTCCATCCCCTCCAGTCACTGCAAAAATACTTGAGCAGCTTTAAAGTTATCCAAAGGTGGTGTTGTAAATACCTTTTCTCCTCAGCTTAGTTCTGTTTATCAGAGAGTCAGAGGTGGTTTTAAAGGTCAGAAAAACAAGCTGCCTGAAAACTTGGATTCAAACCCAAGTAATAAGGTCGGCATTTTTACAATTGTACTCATCTTGTTGCCATCCAGGTCTGAACTGACCTTAAGTCTCCTCATTCTGAGCCCTGACATGCCAAATCTTGCCATATAAATATAAACACAAATATGAACGTAAGTATTCATTTAACAAAAGTATAATATAAAGTATAAATTTATATATGAGATTAACTATCCTTTTAAATATGAATATAAACATAATGACATACAAATAAAAATACACATACACATATATTTTTCTAATTTGACAGGCAGGTTTTTGATTACTTCCATTGCTACTTTAATTCAAGGAAATGTTTATAGCATTTTCTTCCTACTTACAGGCTACTGTGATGGTCCACAAGTCATCTATGGCTTGTTCATGTATTTTCTTGTTCACTGGGTATTTGGTTTACTGAATATTTAAAAAATATTCAGTCATGATTTAAAAACTGGGATATTTTGCATTTTAAAAAACCTGAATGTCTCAGTTACTTGGAAAGTCTTAGACTCTGGCAACAGGGCACCTACATTCCCTTACACTAAAAGCTGAGAGGCACTGAGCAGAGGGACAGCTTGCAGACCTGACTTGTCCTTGACTCAGTTACCTCGTCCTGTCTGAACCTAGAGGGTACAATCCTAGAACTGAGTTGTTGTTCCTTCTTCAGCCCTCATATCTCTTTCTACAGTAAGCTTTTTGCTAAACTGACCATAACCACTTCTGAGAATGCCCTTGTGAATACTTTGGCTTTGAGGTGAACATGCAGTTTGAGCATTCTTTCAGTTCTTGCCTTTAGGCATGCATTTTATGAAACACTGGGGATATAAAGATGATAAGGCAACTCCACCTTCAAGATTACAATATAGTTGGAAACAAAGAGATACACATTAAGCACACACATAAATAAAACTTGCAAGTGCAATGATACAGATTTGGTGGGGGAATTAGAACATGCAGAAGAGGGTTGCCTGCAAGACAGGAAGTGAAGGTGTGGCAGGGTTGAGTGAGAGATATGGTAAGATCTGAGCTGAGAAGGCTTCTCTCCTGGGCCTTAGAGATTACAAAGGAGATAGGGTAGCCACAAATGGGGGTGGGGGAGAGTTTGGGTGAGCTATTTATTTAATCTTTTCTTGTTTTGTCTGCCCTTTATTATAACCTGTTGTGACTTCCATAAGGGTCATGCTTTTATTAAAGAAGAGTACTTAATGTATAGGTATATATTTGTATCAAAACTATATCTCAATTATTTCACCAAATTTTCTTTCTCTAGCTCTGAATTCTGCATTATGTCTAGCATTGCAATGCTTTCATGCACATTTCTCAAAGATAAACTTCACTGCTGTAATGCAATTATTTTCTAAATACATATTCATCTCCACTTCAGAAATAATCCTTAAAATTTTCACATGTAACTAAATCTGGAGATATTTGGTAAAATGTGAGAAAAAAACATACTGAGACTGTTTAGTAAAATAGGAACTCACCAAACACACACACACACACACACACACACACACACACACACACACACACACACCACATACACACACAGAAACCTTACACAGAAATAAAATATGTTAGGTCCTAATATTATTAGCTACTATTGAGATTCAGCAAAATTGACCTCAGCCACTGAAAAGGACATTTTTTTCAAGAGTTTAGAAATTGAATTTTAATATTTTGTCAAATCCAACACATTTTGGTTTGAGAGAACCAAATTATTCATTAGTATCTGAGGTCTTAAAGTTCCAACTAGTTAGTTACATGTATAAAGACAAAAAATAGGAGTGCATAACAAATAAAAGTAGTAAAACATTCTAATTTAACTACAGAGTATAGAATGGTTTCATAAATAATTCATTTGTTCCTGATTTAAAACAAACTAATTTTCAAAAATAAGGGAACTTCTTGTGGGGTTGGCATTGGCCTATATTAAAGAATGGTAATAATTTTCTCACATGATGGAATGTAGCTTATAAAGAATGAAATATATTAGTGTTTGGGTATCAGGATTTGTTCTTAGGTAAAGCTATTTTTTATTTGAAAAGAATCATAATCAAGCTATGAAGCACACTAAAAAGTGTTTAAGTCTCTTCACAGTCCTATGCAGTGAAATAATGTCATCATAAAGCATTTCAAGTGCAGTGCATATACAATAATAGTAAATCAGGTAAGTGCAGGTTGGCAGTTCTCACAGTACATTCAGCTTCCAACTATATTACCAGTTCTCATTTCTTTGTTGGTTGAAGTAGTAGGTCTGCCAGATTTTTTCTTTCTAAAGCTTATAAACTTCATAGTAAAGAGAGGTCTATGAAAACTTAAAAACAAAGAAGAAGATGAATTCAAAAGCAGCTGCTTAGGCAGCCTGATCGCAGTATTTCACTGCAAGTCATGATGTCTTCACAGCAGCTTCATACTTAAGAGATTCTGAAAGTTGATTGATTGTTCCCAAACTGCTACATAGTTTTATTTGATTAACCACGTATATTTTTTGCCAATATGTCTGGCTACCTATTTAAAGTTAGTGCATTGCTGGCAGTATTACAAAAACAGATTTTAAGGATTGGAATCAGATTTGGCAGCAAAGGATTCAGTTCCAAACTCATAGGTGATCTTAAGATTTCATTTGACATAAAAAATAAAACCTTTCAGGCAAAAACAAAAGGCTGTACTTTCATTGAAAAAAGCTTCTTAGCTGCCAAACATGTTTATTTTTCCTGTTTTGCTCTGTCACTGATTCCTTTGAAGAAAGGTCTTCAAGTGGTATTTTTCAAAAATATAAGCGCGCGCACACACACACACACACACACACACACATTTTAAATCAAGATCTTTATTTAGATGTGAGGTACAATCTTATTCCTTTAAAGTAAAAGAAAGATGTATTTTCAAAAGTTCATGGCAATAAAAGAATCTTTTGTCCTTACTCTTGGCATTTTGAGGTTTTAACGGGTTGTTTATATATCTCAATGGCTTGAAAAGACAGATGTATTTTATGTAATCTTCCATGTAAGCTTTTTTCATTTCCCTTATAAATTACTTTTCCATATTTTAAAGTGTAGTTATGTTTTCAGGAAAAAATGGCCAAAAAATATGAGCCGTTATTTGCTGGCCACCACGAACCTTTAGATAAAGTAAGTATAAATCAGAGTAAGCAATAAAATTCTGTCTAAAAATAAACCTCAACTTTATTGAAGAAATATCTATTAAAATTGTGTTGTCTCATATTTGTTTTACCTGAACATTAATGTATGAGTTTTATGTGAAAGCTCATAGTCAGCAACCCATGTTTCACATTCTAATTAACATAAAAGATCTCTTTCAATTAAAGAAAGTGAACTTCCTAAAGATTCAGTGATGAACTGCTTTTATATTCCATGAGCTCTGGCCGTAAATTATATATAACACACAGAAAAAAAAAAAAAAGAACAAAGATGCTAACCCCTGAAATACATAATTGAATAATAATAATTTAAGTACATGTCAGGTTGTGTGTGTAGCAAATTCAACCCACAGAAGTGCAGACCTAACGAAACGGTTTCTTGCTTTTTAATCTCCATAAACCTTTCCTACTGCTTTTAACTCTCATAGGTTTGAATACAAATCAAATGTAGACCTTAACTTCATCTGGAACTGGAAGCCAGAAGACAAACAGAAAACAAAACAACTTCTGAAATGGCTTAAACAGACTAACAAACGTATGCTTTGATGGATGATTAGAAAGCTCTCAAAGTTAAAGGAGCACAGCTGAGTAAATGGCCTACTTTAATATTGCTGTAGTGAGTAATGAGATTCCTCTGGTTTATAAATACCTGATTGTAATTAAATAATCCACCCCAATCTTTGCAATTAAGGTAATGTAAATTCTGTTATTTGTGGATACAGTAAAGAAAAAAGCAATGTGAGAGCTCCCCCTATTGACTCACAATAATGCACAATGTACCCTGAAATACACTTCCAAATATTCATAATTTAAAAGTTTAAGGGATATTAAAGATAATCAGATGACATTTCCTATCATGGAAAAAATTAATGGAAGAATTGGGACTGGAACCCAGAGGCTTTGTGTCTGAGCCCTGTTTTCTCTGCACTGCAGCATAATGTCCAGCAGGTTATATAATTCATAAGTGGAAATGGGCTAGAGAAACCCTATTGATCAAATTCCAATTTCCTCTAGTCAAGGAGACCAGAGAGGATAGGGAACATGTATAGATCACACAGCTTCTTATTTCTAATCGGGAATGATTGGATTAAAGTGAAATTTCAGTTATATGCCCAAACTCTCTACTATTTCTCCTTGACTGTTCTGTTTTGCCTTGAGTAATACAAATCTATTGTTCTTTTGCAATTTACAAATATATTTTTTATTTAAATATAAGAATTTGGAATTCTGGAAGAATGAAGACATTCATGATCCTTAACTATTCCTCATATTTTGGTGATACACATTTGCTGTAAATTAACTGGAGCATGAATATTAATAAGTTGTTTATATTTTCCTATATGCATCCCACTCAAAATATTTATAAGATGATGTGTGCAATTGTGCAAAATGGCAAACTGGTCTTAATCCACAAAAAAAGTAAAAATATATTTCTTTAATTTGCTTTCTGGAAAACATATTAGTAATTAATTGGCCAGCATTGGTATTATTACTATTAGTCCTGTAATATATTCTGAGATACTACTCATTCCCTTTATTGAATAAACAGGGTTTCCCTCTCCTTTCCAAACATTAAGAAATGTGCAGATAGACTTATAAATTGAACGAGTTGGTTAAGTTGTGGAGGGCAAGGGTTGGGTATTATACACCTATTATTTCAATGAACAAGGTTGCAATGAACACAGGGCTTTGAATGAAACTTTGATTTGCCATTGTTTGTTATGCAGCCTTCAGTTGAAGCTAGCTCCAAGCTGCCACTACTGGCGGCTAACTCCATCCAGTTGGAGTGCTTCTCAGAATCCCACCACCCTAACGCCTTATTTTACACATGACACTCTTTCAAAATGCTGTGGTCCTGTACCTGTTACCAAATTACCTTCCTTTATCCTACTTGCTTAGCCTCTATTATAGTTAGCTGTAGAAGTGCATGTGAAGCAAAATTGAATGAAATGTTCATTGTACGGATCTTGCGCTTGATGATGAGAAGAATAATGATGTGTTCTCAAATAATTTAGAACTAGAAGAGGAAAATCCTGTCTCTTTAGAAAGTTGACCCTAATCCATATATTCTTTTTACATGGATGATTAAAAATGTAAAGACAACAGAAATGGGGCTATTTGTTTGTTATGAAAATGAAGTACATATATACGTGTTTTTTTCTTTGGAGTACCCATGTATTTTAAGTTGTTTAGTTGTCTATTATCTTTCTGGATCCTCCCACAACCACCCAACCCCAGCCTACTTCTCATCTACAAGAGAGAAAGTCTTTTTAGAAGTTCAGTGTAGGCAAATAAAATTTATATATTTTTTCAGTTTGAGAATCAGATTGTTGCATTCCAAGATGACACACTTAAAATAGAAATCAGATAATTATACTATATCAGTTATCATGTTTGATTTTCCTTTCCAAGAAAGTTAAATAATGATGGTCTAACAGTGTTTTCATTTACTCTCCATTTGATACACAACTACATTTAAAAAGCTACATGGAATGGCTTTCAAACTTGAACATAGGGGAGGTAATAAAATACACTACAAATCTGACATCTATGTTCCCTTATTTTACGTTTGATTTTTAATTAACTACTTATGCTCTTTTATTTACTTGAACAAACTTGTTCAGAATTGCTAAATTTTGTGGACTTTGGGTAAAATCAGTTACTGGCTTTAACTTCTGGGTTTCCAGAACTCTTCTTGGAGTTTAGAATTGGAAGGTAAAAATTTTTCATATTAAGGTAACTTTTATGGGGAAACTTTTAGAATTGGAAATAAAACCAAATCTCTCAGATGGTCAGGAACTGCTGAGTCGAGTGTCAGTTAGAGATGAAACAGAAGCAAGAAAAGAAGGTTAAGTGATGATTGAAGGATGAGTAAAGGATCCATGAAATAAAGTGTGAAAGGGGACTCCAATCAGGTGTTTCTGTAATTGTCTAGTCTCCATAATGAGTTATGTAGTCACGACTGGGAAAACCAATTGACTTCATCTTATTTCTTGCCTATAGCTGTTTGAGTATGAGTAGGGAAGGGAGGGTGGGCGTTGATGAGGGGCACTCAGCACAGCCAGGGTGATAAGTCTGGCCGTTGGCAAGTAAGAACAAGGAAGCTCACACTCACATGACTTGCCCAAGAAGTGTTTGAAATAAATATTAACATCCATTGACTTCAGCAGTCAGTGCTGTGGAGTGAGCCCCGATTTGACAGGAGACACAGTTCTGCTTACCAGCTGTTAGACATGAAGCAAATTCTTTACTTTCATTGAACCTCATTTCCTAGTTCCAAATCTTTAAGATAATTGTATTTAACTTGCAGTGTGGTTGTGAGAATTAAATGAGATAAGGCATGTAAAATAGCAGGGAGGTAGTAAATTTTAACTACCATTGTCAGGTAATAACAAATTAGAAATGAGGACAAGAAAAGCTCAAGGAAGTGACTAAGTAGGGTTCTAAAAGGTTACAATAGAACAATGATGGTTAAGTTTAGACTACAATAGTGGTTGAAATTTAAATATCCATTTCTAAAATAATTTGAAGTACTAAGTCAAAAGGGAGAGACTACAGGATAGTTTTGATAAGTTCTGAAAAAATCATTTGATGGCATTTTACATTCATTTTGGATTAAAAATAAATTTTGATAAATTAGGATTAAAAAGATGCTTAAGTGCAATTAAAATGCATATTTTTATTGGTGAAATAAAGTACTAATTGCCATTCATTCAGAAATATGGTAAGAAGGATTGTTATCTCTACTGTTTTTCCAGCTTTATCAAGATATAATTGACATATAACACTTTTACATTTAAGGTATAAAATATGATGATTTGATACACGTATGCATTGTGAAATGATTACCACAAAAGGCTAGTTAACACATCCACCATCACCTCACATAATTAGAATTTTTTCCTGATTTTATTTAATATTGGTCTTGAGCAGTTATCAATCCAGTTGGATAAGATGGTAAAATATTAAGAAGGATTTGCCTATATGTGTATGTGTATCTATAATTATGTGCAGAGGATATGGTATAAACCTGGAGAATTTAAGATAATCAACTGAAAAATTAGTAATGATTTAAAAACCATTGCCTTTTAAAAGAAGAAAATAATCTTATTTTTGGAATATCTCCTTAATTCAAGCATTATGTTAGGATTGATTATAAATCTACTTTCAGCTACTGGAAAAGAATGTGCCTAAGTGGAAAACAGACACCAAAAAGGATATAAATTATGGAGGTTGACACATCTGTAATAATTATTTAAAAAATAACCCATATAGAAGATAAAAAGAAAACACAAACCTTTCCTGTCCTAATATTATTCACAGAGGGCTACTCCTATGCAACCCTTTAGGGAACAAATTTCAAAAAACCATGTTTTATCTGAGTTTTCACAGATGATTAAAAAGTTACAAGGAAATATATTACTAACTATGAATTTTAAAAAACTTAATTCAAGGAAGTATCCAGATTGTGAGATGTATCTTCCTGGAATATCCAGCCAAAATCATAAAAATCAAATGTTACAATAGACATGTTTCCATCCTTGGGAGGTTGAAGTGTGTTTATAATTATAATTGTGTAAATAATTTCTTGATGAAATAACAATATTTGATAAAAATGACCCGAAGTTAGTAGGCAAAATAACTGCAAAAGGTACTTTACGTCAGGTCAGTTCAACTGGCAGAGGAGTTTTCATAAAAGTGGGAGAAATGCAATTTTGATGGAAAAGGGTATTTCTACTACCCTACCCTTTCAACTATTGCCCTATTCTTGTTCCTAACACTGGGAAGTATTTCATTTCCATTTCAGTAATCTTCATTACATTTTGGCTAAAGACAATTTTTTCTCCTTCCTGAAGGAACACATTAAATTCTGATCCATGGTATAAAGTAGGCATTTATAATTGTAATATATATATGTAGTTTGTGGTTGAAAATTCCCCTGAAAAGAGAATTATCAGGTAGAGTTACAACAGAAATTATGATTTATACCAAAAATAGTGAATGTTTTATTCCTACTCAAGTTTCAGAATCAAGTCCTTAGAAGGAATTGAAACCTGTATCTTTGAGAAGGTGTTGGTTATTAACTACTGCAGTTACTCCTAGAACCACCACACTACCGTCACCCTTCCCACTACCCATTCACAAAGGTTTAGATTGAAAGATGAAATTTCTCATGAGTGCATGGAAAATGAATTGGTTTTCATGATAAGATGATATGTTCTTACAGATTAAGTGGGAATCAAAACATGTAAGAGATTCATTCTGAGTTCTGGATACACTTCAGATAAAGCAAATTCATACTGGAACATAAACAGAAATACAGTAAAATAAACTTGTGACATGAAAAGAGTGAACCTTCATATTTATGATTTAAGCAACATAGCACAAGTGAAAGCCTGATTTAGCAACCTTTTTCTTATCTCTTGAAATTGTAACATATAAGTGCCTTTAGATATTTTAAAGAAGAAATAGAGCCTTATTAAATTATTTGCATGGATAATTTCTGGACTTTCATTTCTGTCCATATACAGATTAGATATCCTTCTGAAAAAAAAAAAACAATTCTCTTTACACAAAAATCCTAAAAATGCTGGATAAAATTTAAAAAGCAATCTTTTTAAATGTTTAACTATTCTGGCAAGGAATAAAGGAGGCAGATTCATAGAGGCCAAAAAGAACAAGCAAGCATAAATCCAGAGATCTACTACAGCATGAAATTGGACAGCTACCCAGGGGGACATTTGCCAGGCCCTGGTGGCCCCAAAGCTTTCTTTAAATGGGCCAAGTGAGTGGGCTGTCGCTGATAAAGCCTATGGACTAATCAAGGTGGGAGCTTTAATTATAAATAGCCTCATGATGACGCCAGAACCTTCAAAAGCCAACATCTCTAGTTAAGAATGAACTGGAAAAAATACCATACCAAAAGGAAAAACTAAAAAATAGGGCTGCAGATGGAAGGGGGCAGAAAAGCCCTTCTGAGAATTTACAACCACAAGCAAGACACTACTCAAGTTCTGGGCCAGAATTCATTCTACTACTTGTGTGGTCAAAAAAACCTCAAGATGAAAATTTAATTTAAATTGATCCTGGGTTGTTAGTGCCTCTAGCCACCTGGCAGAAGCAAACATTTATCTTCTATGGGAGAATACATGTTTATCAGGGCCACAGAAAAATACCCCTATGAAGTGTTATAAATACGAAGTCTCAATTTAAAAAAATCATACAATGCACAAAGACTACAGATTTACTTGTTATCAGATATGTATGCTCAATGAATTTGAAAACAAAGATAGAAAGACTTGACAATGGGATAGTAGACTATCCCAAATGTCCAGGAATATTGGGGGAACAGCAACTAATAAAATCTCTATAAATGAAAAATAAAATAATTATTATTAGAATACCATGGAGAGGCTAACAAAAAATTTTAACACAACTGAAGAGAGATGTAGTAGATTGGAAGATGTATAAGAAATTATCCTTATGAGAAGAGATTATAGAACAGAGAGACATAGAGATAGGAAATATTAATAATAAGTTAAAAGAAAAGAATGATTTTAATCATGAGTTCTATCAAATATGAAGGAAGAGATAATTCCTATTTCATTTCCATCAACTTCCAGTTCTCCAAACAAATGAGAGAACACTCCTAACTTGTTTTGTTAGGAATTTCTTTGATTCAAAAAAATCAGAGCAGGAAGTAAGAGAAAACTATAGTACATTCTCACTCATGAATAAAGAAGGAAAAATAAAAACAAAATATTAACATATGAAGTTAGCAATGTTTAAAAAGAGTCTATATTAGAACCTATATCTATATCAGAACCTATAGTCTATAGTCTAGATTTATCCCAGAAAAACATTGTTAATTTACTGTTAGAAAATGATTTGATGTAATTCACCACTTCAACAGATTAAGAGAAAAACATATGCTCTCTCACATTTATAAACAATATTAAACAAAATTAAATATTTATTTATGTTTTAAAATAAAAGATATAACTAAAATCTCTTGATAAGCTTTCTCAAAGTGACCTATTGTTATCTAAAAATGTCCTACAGTAAACCTTGTTAATGGTGACATGCTCAACATTCTCTTTAAAATCAAGTTAACAAGAATGGCTGCTATGAGCACTTTTATTCAACACCAAATTGTAAGATCTCACAAATATAATACGGTGAGAAAAATAATAAAATACCAAAGATTAAAAAATAAGTAATAAGTTGTCTTTTTTCTCATATAATATTCATCTACCTAGTAAACACTAAATAATTTACAGAGATAATAGTGGAATTATTACGATTTTAGCTTTTTTGCTGACATGAGATCAGTAATCAAATTCAATATCAGCAGCAACAAAGTAAAGAATAAAAATTTAAACAAAATATTATTTATAATAATATAGAATGTACCCAGGAACAAATCTAACAAAAGAGATATAAAACCGTTATGGAGAAAATGAAAGGCTTTAAATGAGACATTGAACTGCGGGTAGGAAAATATTTGCAACTTTGGAAAAGGTCTGCATTTTCTAGCAGAGTTTAAAATGTGCCTACTCTAGGAGCATTTCCACTCCCAGATAAGTTGACATGTGCGCAGGAATCATGTACACAAAATTCTACAAGAGTAAGATCATGTAGGCTTATTTCTCATAGATATGGGCTATTCATGCTACAAGGAAATGAAGTCTCTAGGTTAGCCAGCTGACATACCATATTTATGGATAGGAAGTCTCAATATTTGGAAGATATCAACTCTCACTAAATAATCAAGATCTTTAAGCTAATTCCAATTAAAACCCCAAGCTGATTTACAAATACGTGTGAAAGAGAAAAAGCCATGTCCAGCCAAGCATATCCTCAAGATCTAACAGATATCATGATTTATAATAAAGCAATTATAATTTAATAGGTGTCGTATGGTGCAAGGAAAAACAGAACAGAGACCTCACTGGACTCATGCAGACATGAGAACTTTATATGTGACCAAGATTGGATGATAGGTCACTGGGGAAAGGGTTTAATGAATGAAACAAGTCCAGTTGGTTATCTATTTGTGAACAAAAACGAAATAAAATCTCCAACTTATGCCACAAATAAAAGCAAATTCCAGGTGGATAATGAACATATGTGACAAAGTTTTTAAGGCTTTTATGAAGTAATGTTAATGAATATGTTTGTAACCTTGACACAGGAAGAATTCCTTTAATAAAAGGCATAAAGTAAAAAGGAAAACATTTGTAAGTTCAACAATATTAAAAGAGAAATCTATTATTGAAAGATACCATAAAGAAAGTGGAAACACAAGCCACAAACTGGTAAAAAAAATATTCACAACATGTTTATTTGACATAGGATTAGTACCCAAAATATATAAAGCATTCCTACATACTGATTTTTAAAAAGGCAAATAACCAAGTACAGAAATGGGAAAAGGTTTGAATAGACACTTCATAGGAAAAGAAACTCAGAAGATCAATAAACACAGAAAGAGGTGCTCCCCTTATTAGTACTCAGGAAATCATTTTACACCTACCAGAATGGCAAAAACTTTTCAATGTCTGATAATATCAAGGGTTAGTGAAACAACGACAATTCTTATAAATTGCTGGTGGGAAAATAAATGCAACTTTGCAAGCAGTCTGGCATTTTCTAGGAGCGTTTAGAATGTGTATATTCTCAGAGCATTTCTACCTTCAGATAAATATTTTAATATGTACATAGAAATGTACACACAATTTTTATCAAATTTGAGTATAGTTATAACAAGCTGAAAACCACCTAAACTCTATTAAGAGGAAGATGAGATAAATATACAAAATACTAAACAATATTTTGGGGGAAGATGCATACATGTGTTGTAAAACTATAAAGGAACCCAAGAGTGATAATTTTAAAATTCAAGAGAATAACAATGAAATCTTTCAGGGGTACCATTAGACTTCAAAGTATTGGTAATATTGTATTTCATGAGAAGGGTGGTAGATTTTTAGTATGTGCATATGCTTCATATATAATTTTCCTATGTAAACATTTTGTAATATATTTTTGAAAAAATTCTTGAGTATTTGTTGGGTTTCACAGAGTAGCAACATATTCTTTCCAAAAGCAATTGTGATTTTGATGTTAACTTAGCAGGTTATGAGAGGATGACTGAGTAAATACTCTCAGAAATAGCATACCTGATATTATAAAGTGGAGTCAATCCTATTTTATGCAGGTTTAGAATTCTAAAAGATTTACACTCTTCATTTTTGGTAGAAGTATTAATGAGTAGAATATATCCTTCTACTACTTAAACAAAATAAACCACAAATTTCATTGTGTACATACTCTGAAGATTTGGAAAAGTCGCTGCAGCATTCTAATGATGATGAAACACAGCATGGATACTGTCTGAATATTTAGAGTACTCCAATCAGACACTGCATCCTGCCTCTGGAAACAGATGTTTGGATTGTCCTATTCATATGCTATTTTAAGAGCTGATTTTGTATTTCTACAGGTATTTGTCTTGAAATTCAATACATAAGATGTGAAAACTGCATTGTCATAATGAAATGTTTCTACCACTTTTACTGTGCTATTTTGGTGGAGAGGGATTTTTTTGAACAAGCATAGTGTCACGAAGTAATTGGTTTTCACTTACACACAATGGAATATAAGTACAACTTTATTGTTTAACCAGATAGGTGGAAAGTTGATAGTTCTTATTCAAGCTTAAGCAAGGACTCTGGGTCAGTACACTAAGTTAGTTCTGCTTTTAACAGAGAGGGAGAATGAGCCTGGTTTATAGAATCCCTAATAAACTAAAACACATCTAACAAAAATAAAATAAAATAAAATAAAAAACTCTTCATTTAAGGATTTATAAAACTCTTAGTACATGCTGAAGTAGGACCAGGCTCTTTGCACTGGGATTCTGTTAGTGTCTTGAAAAACAAAATGTCTTGTGACAAGTAATCAGATACATCATTATACACCTGTTAGAACAAAAAGTACTGTAGGCTGACTGTCATAAAGAGTAGGAAGTAGGGACTGGATGCTTCAAGAGATTGGGTAATAATAAAGAAAAAGGCATCCTTTCAACTCAGAGACAGTAGCTGATTTTATTCCAAACAATGCTGGGAGATGCTGGAACTGGAACTCATTCATACCTGATGACTAACAACAGCCTTATACAGGCCATCAGATACTATTGGTATCAGTTTAGAATCTGATGGAAAGCTGTCCACACGGTCAGAGTTGGTATGAGGTATCATACTACACTGTAAGCAGCCTCAGCTCAGAAATCTTTGCTCATCTACAAAACCAGAAATGAAGTCAAATCTTCATTTTGTTTCATCTGAAAGAAAAACAGATAATGGCTTTCATTTCTCTGTATGTAGGGTTGCCAGATGTACCAAATATAATTTGAATTTGAATTTCAGATAAACAATGAATACACTTTTAGTAAGTATGTCCCATGAATTACTGGGGAAATACACTAAAAATCATTTAGTTTATTTTTATTTTAGCATCCTGTATCTTACCTGGCAATCCTTCCCCAATCAAGTTCTCCCCAAAGTTCTAAATTTTTTTGTAACAGTCTATGGTGAATTTTTAGACCTTATTTATAGGGAGTGATGACTCTGTTATTTAGCTTGGACCTTTGGTAATGCTAGACATCCAAATTAGATCACGTAAGCTTATTATAGATCTGGGCTATTCCTGCTGAAAGAAAACGAAGCCGACATGGATGGTGAATCTTTGGATCTTTGCCTGGTGGTACTTCATTGATTCTTCTTGGCTTGATTTGCACAATAATAAGGGATTGGTGAAAGGTAATAGCCTTTGCAAGATTCTTAGTTTCTGTTTTACACAGTGTGACTAAACAGCTGGTCTTCCTGAAAAAGACACTCGATTTTTTTTTTCAGAGAAAACCAACAGCACGAGGCAAATGCCAAGTGTCAAAGTTATAAATTGAAAAACTATGTCCCCTTAGAATTTCTGTGCCATTTCAAATCATCCACAGCAAGTAGGATAATTTAAGTAAATGTTATTGAAATTGTGCTCATATCTAAAAAGGTAAAAATGATATACTTGCCACAACCATGCTACCTCTAAGTATTGACATGTGTTTAAAATCTTGAAGGAAGAGAAGTAAATGTGTAACACATTGTGCTGGCCCCTTCCATATACATTATATCAATATTTTTAAAGATTTATAATAATTTGATAGAAGAGGCACTGGTGGGGATAGTCAGTGACAGTATAATGCAGTGGAAGGATCATAAACTTTGTAGTTAGGCCATTACACCACACTGACTTTAAATTCCTCTAGGGAAAAGGCCTGACCTTTCATAGAGCTGTATTTCCCTCTTGACTTCCTAAGCATGCAACAGAAATCCTTGGACTATTTCTCTTCACTTATATCGCCTTGTGTTGGGGGTGGAATCCAAGCACCACAGCATTCCTTCTGTGGTGGCTCTTCACCCACTTCAGGCACTCTCAGGAAGTTTCGCAGACTTAACTCCAGGACACATCAACTCCCAGTGTTTTCTTCAGTGACTTCTCCTCCTAAAAGACCCGTTGGCCAACAGAACTCATGGCAGCCACCCTAGGAAGCTTTACAGGTGGACATGAAGGTGTGCCTCTGCAAGCATCTTTACTACAGAAAAGACAATGCTCACTGGGAATAAGGAAGCCCAACAAGCATATGACTTTTATTTCTTCTGTCAAGAACAATGCATGAAATTAGAGACTGGAGATTAGAGCCATAAAATAGAGTCATACCAGAAGCAGGGCAAAGAGGTGGGAATCCATTTACCTATAAATTCTTTAATATTAACAAAATGATTTTCTGGATTTATTGAATTTAATAAAAATGGCTTGCTAGTAGCCATTTTTCAGTGACTTAACTTTGCCTAAGGTGGGTCCTCTTTAAGATGGTCTGCAATCTGATGATGCTTGAGATTAAGAGTATTTATAATATAATTCTACCTTATGAGTGAAGGAAAACACATTACTTCTTTTGGGCAGTTCTTTCAGTTCACAGCAAATTTTTCATGTTTTATAAACAATGCTGTGCACTTACTCCTCCTCCTTTCTCTTGTTAATTCTTCTTTAGCTGGCAGTGTTAAGCAGACTTATTCCTTACACCCTGAAGATAACTGCTGAATTTTGTTATAAGAAACTCAACCCAGTCATTGTTCCTTAGCATTTACTTACTAAAAACACAAAACAATGGCATGCATCTTTATACATTTGATTGTCACTTTGGCACTTCTGGAAGAGAAGTCGACTTATAAAGAAGCAAAAGCCAGATTATTTTTAGGTGAAGGAGCACTATAAAGCATGAGCAATTATATGACCAGAAATGCTATTGACTAATCTTTTATCACCACTTGTAACACTGACATAAAACTTACCTAAGACCAAATCTATCTTAGGAAATCTTTGACTTAATTGAACAGTGATTCTTCTGTGACATTGTAGCGATTGGCATTTTTCTAAACAGGTGCCACATTTTTCTATTCCACTCTAATCAGTGAAGGGTGATGCTCAAAGCATGGCCAATGCCATCTCTTTTCATCTCCTCATAGCTTTGCCAGCGATTCACATCACTGTTTAAGCCTGACAACCCTCTTCAATCCATTATGCCGACTATAGGCTTTACCAGTGGTTCTAAGACTATGTCATCAAAATCTCTGATGCTAGTGCTCAAAAATCTGTATTATTGGAAAGCACCTTCTCTCACTCCAAGGGATTCTAACATAGCTAGTCCTTTGATCACTATTTGTGGACTTGATGAGATTACTCTTGGCTAACCCCCTCTTAAAATTCTTCCCCAATCTCACTGTCAGATATCTCAATAATACCAAGAACTTTATTGTGACTTTTCACAGTTCCAATACCTAACTTCCTACTATGCTCATTCCCAAATCCAGGTACAAGCCTCAAGATATTGGAGAAATAGAAACAAGGAGGAGGTATGGTTTTCTACAAATGCTTAAAATTCAGCTTCAAACTGGGCCTTGCTCCTGTTGGACTACTGGTAGTAATTCTAGAACTCATCTCTCCCCATGCTCCAATAACCTCTTACTTTTACCATCCTGCTCAGCAGATGCCCTTGGACCTTCTTCACTGAGAATTTAAGAGATGCCAGATTTTAGCTTCTTAATGGCCTTACTCATTGCTCCTACTTTGTAAAGCCAAGTGTGCCCTTGAAACCCTTCTTCCTAATTCCCAAGCCTCTCTAATGGTTCCTTTCCCTCTGAAATCATCTGTCTTCCTCTTCTGTGACTTGTTACCCGCTGAACTTGGCATTCCTATGACAGAGTATCAAGGTTTTATCAAGGCAAGCCCCACACTATTTGCAGGGTAGTATTTTCCTCCACTTGTCCTTGTGCATTCTACACCGTAAGAGCTTTCAGACTTCTTGAAAACTGGCACAGGGTTTCATGCACCTCAGACTCCAGCATCTCACACAGTCTTGACATATTAAATGTACCCAGGGGATGACTGAATGCATGGCTTCACTGCGTTTCCCTCATTTGGAGCTCCCCCTCATCCCATACTCACTGGTTTGCTGGATCCATCCTCAAAGCCACACAAACATCTCATTCCTGATCACACCTACAGTAACTGACTGTTCTCATCTTTAAACTCTTTCCAGCTTAAACTATATTAATTTAATATTTAATTATTTACTACAAAGGGTTACCTCTTATATTAATTTTATTTCTATGTATTTAAGGAAAATAAATGCATCTAATATTTTCTGGAATTGTATCACATATGGTGTGTTGAAGACTGTCTTGAAGATTAATTATTGAAGATAATTAAAAGAAAATCTATATGGTGGAATTTTAGGAGAATTGGGCTAGGAGCCATAAAACCTGAGTTCTAGGCCTATTTCTGCCTTAAACTAGATGGGAAATCCTAGAGAAATCATTGATCTATTGTAGCCTAAGTTTCCTTATCTGTGAAAAAAGAGATTGAAAATATGATTTCTAATAGCTAAGTCAACCCTAACATCCATCAGCTGGGGACATTTCAGCTGCCCTAGGGAACTTCTGGAGTACACTGTTTGTCCCACCTGCTCTTCCTGCCTGGACCACTGCTTTTCCAGAAATCTACTTGGCTCACGTACTCACTTCCTTGAAGCTTTTCCCCACTTTCACTTTATGAGACTCATCCTGCCTACCCTACTAAAGACTGCAATCCCTCTTTCTTCCTCATGCTCTCTCCTGCCATAGCACACCCACCACCCTTTATAATATTGAACATTTAATTTTTTTATAGCCTTATTACCTTCTAACATACTTTTAATTTTCTTATTTAGTATGTTTTCTTGACTGTCTTTCCCCATTAGAATGTGAGCCTCAGAGGCCATGGGCCTACATTTGCCTGCTGTGTTCATGGATATATTATACACATAGAAGAGTACCTGGCAGTTGTTGCTTAACAGGTATTTGCAGAATGAATGGATCCACTTATAATGGGACAACCTTTTATAAATTAGATTTTTGGAATCACAATTTTATGTTACTTAAAACTGAACCATCATCATTTGACTTTGTTAAAATTGACTGAAAATAAAAGCTCTAAGGCAGGAATAGGGGTCTAATTCTAGTAATAATAACATGTTTCATATTTATAAATTATTTCTTAAAAATGGGTAAGAACAGATTTTTCTTGAACATGTTCCGAACAAGATCTACATATAATAAAACTCTTTGGGATCTTTGGAAATGAAACATTCCAGTTATATATTTCAAAGCTTGAAACATTTATAAATGTTGTACCACATATGCACAAGTATTACAATCCTGAATGTTAAATAGTTTTCTTTGATAAATATGTATTTAATAGTAACTCAGTCTTCTGAATAGTAAGTAGCTCTCATGCTATGAGTGTAAAAGAAGACAGAGGGAATATAGAAATGAAGATAAACTTACTTTGTCCAATTATATACACCATAAAGTCGTGTTTGGGAACACTCTAAAACCCTTCTTATGATTTGCTTGTTTCTCCTAAAAAGTAGTTCAAAGAAAATGAATTGGGTGAACTGAAGATTACAGTCTGAATGAAGGTTTAGTCAAGACCTTATTGTGGAATGAATTTTATTTTTTTCTGATCATTATTCTATTTATTTTAAAGTTTTGTCTTTCCCTTGATCTGTGTCCAAATTTTTGTTTGTTTTTAGCTTATTGTCATCTTAACACCTCATCATCCACCCAAGACTAAGAAAAAAGAAAAACTAAACAATATAGAAATTGGGTGCTCTAGCATTCCAGGAGAGAATGAAGAAGGGCCAAAGGGTAGGCAATGAGCAGGACCAATGTGCATGGCACCAGAGTGGTGGACAGATAGAGGGAGCAACAGTGGTCTGCACCTAGACAAATCCAAATATGACAAGTCCTGTCCTGTAGAGGTTATAGGGGAGTGAGACTACTTGCCAGTTCTGGAAACATAACTTATACTATGATCCTCGGGAGGAATCCACTCTCCCCCATTGTTGACCAAGAAGGACAGGTCCCATTACAATACAGTTATTAGAGATTCTACACCCACAGCATTCCAAAGCCATGAGCAGCTCCACAGTGGCTCCCAGGTGTTTTAAGACTAAGAAAACCCTGCTTGTGCACTCATTCCTCCACTCACATTTTCTCTTGATTCAATCATTCTGTACTTAATTTTACTAAGCATGACTTGGAGATGTGGTTCTTTTCCAGAGGCATGAGGACTGCCAGTTGAGGCCCCCTGTTATAGCTAGCAGGTATTCTTCATGCTGATAGAAAGACCCCCTTCCAGCCACTCACTCTGGCCCAACAGCAATTCAGTTTTTTTTATTTTTTGAGGTATAATTGACACATGGCATTATATTAGTTTCAGGTGTACAGCATTACAATTGGATATTTGTATGCATTGTGAAATGATCACCACAATAATAGACTTATTGCAGTTAACATTCATCACAACATATAATTATAAAAACTTTTTTTTTGTTTGTGATGCTAACTTTTAAGGTCTACTCTCTTAGCAACTTACAAATTTCCAATGTCATTACCTATAGTCACTGTGCTGTACATTGCATCCTCATGACTTATTTTATAACTGTAAGTTTGTACATTTAGACCCCCTTCATCTATTTTGCACCGCCAGCCCCCAGCCCTCCACCTCAGGCAACTACCAATTACTTATCTGTACCTATGAGTTTGGTTTTTGTTTTGTTTTTAGATTTCACATGTAAGTGAGATCATACGAGATTTGTCTTTCTCTGCCTGACTCATTTTACTTAGCAAAATACCCTTAAGACATATCCATGTTATCACAAATGGCAAGATTTCATCCTTTTTATTGCTAAATAATATTTAATTATATATATATCACATTTTGTTTATCCATACATCTATTGATAGGCACTTTGGTTGTTTACATATCTTAGCTATTGCAAATAATACTGCAATGAACATGGGGGTGCAGATATCATTTCAAGCTAAGTGCTTTTGGTTTTTTGGATAAATATCCAGAGTGAATTGCTGGATCATATGGTACTTCTATTTTTCATTTTTTGAGGACCTGCTATATACTATTTTCCCCAGTGACTTCAGCAGTTTACATTGCCACCAATTCACATTCCTTTGTAAGCAAGGATTCCCTTTTCTCCACATCCTCACAAGTACTTGCTATTTCTTGTCTTTTTAATAATAGCTATTCTAACAGATGTGAGATGATATATCATTGTGGGTTTGATTTGCATTTCTCTGGTGATTAGTGATGTTGAGCATCTTTTCATGTACATGTTGACCATCTGTATGTCTTCTCTAGAAAAATCTATATTCAGATCCTTTGCTCATTTTTTAATCGGATTTTTTCTATTAAACTGTATGATTTCTTTATTCAGTTTGGATATTCATCTCTTATCAGATGAATGATTTGCAAATATTTTCTCTCATTCAGTAGGTTGCCTTTCATTGTGTTGATGATGCAATTCACTTATTTTCTTTAGAAGTATTTCTGATCATGTTTATGGATGTGAATGCTTTCTAATATTCCCCAGTCTTGCTGGAACTCTGAACATTTGTGGAGAATTTAGCAGTATGAAAATAGCCCATCTTGGGCATGTTGGGCATATACACGTGAGTCAGATCTTATCTTACTTTATGCTGTAATCTACTGAGGTTTTTATCACTACTACTAGGCTTGAGCTCCATAAGGACATGAGATTTAATTGTATTTCCATCCTCAGTGTGCATCAATTAGGGTAAAAATTTAACACATAGTTACTGGTGAGTGAGTGAAAATGAATTAATTTTAAACAATTTTAATTTTAATCAGTGAATTAATTTTAAACACACTTCACTTAGGCATAAAATCCCTTGTAATTCAATTTTTAGCTTACTAGTATTTAAAATTATACTGAAAACCAAAAATGTTTCCACCATTGTCAAACATAATTTAGTATTATGATGCTTAAAACTGAGAAAAAAGTGGAAATAGAAAACAGCTTTTGTAGAATTCTTAGTTGTATTCTTGATATAAATTTCTTCTAACTCAAACTCAAACTAAATGCAAATATATGCACTTGGAGGTTTAGTGTATATAAAATGTAAAGTGGCAATCGAACCTCATAATATAACTTATAGTATACAATATATAACTGTTCTAAATCTATGAAAAATTATATTAACCTGGTTAGCTTTTTAATATGGCTGTTTTTTAAACTGTATTTGATATACTTACTCAAATAATTGCAGACTTTATATGGATGCTACGTGTATTTGCAGAGCAGTTTCCAAAGTGAGGTAGTTTTATATGATTGAAGACAATGACCACTGCAAGGGAAGATTAATCAACAAAATTACATATTGTGTCTGTATTTCTCACATTTGTTGGAGTTTTTTTTGTAAGTTTGCATTTTACTAATTCTCATAAATCATATTCCCAATTTCTTAAACTTTATCCTATATTTTTTCCTGTTAATAGAAACCCAAATGAATATATACAACTCCTAAAGCATGGACCCTGCAATGCTGAAGTTCTTCTTCTTGGAAGCTAAAGATTTTAGGTCACTGATGAAACAAAGGGCTTATACCCAGCTACTGGATGTCAGAGACATTTCCAAAATGCCTCAGTGAGATTCTTCATTTAAATAATTTCCCTTAGTGGATTCTTCTGTCATTATCAATAGAAAAACCTTACCTTTGTGCTTCATAATTTTAGCATGTCTGTTCTAAATCTGTGAAAAAATTTGACCTTTCTGTATTTATTTTGGTGTCTTATACATGGCTTATGAGGTAAAATTTAATTGTTCCCACTAACAAAGCTAGAAGCACCCCAAATCCTTTTGTGTGTGTGTGTGTGTGTGTGTATTGTGTTCTTTAAACTATTGTGAAGAATGTTGCCAATCAACCTATCTGAAATACAAATTAACTCCAAATTATTTGAATTGATGTAAATGCACAGAGGTTTAGGTGGCTTTTTGGCAGAAAACTGTCAGTTGACGAATGAGGTGAGAAATCCATGACTGATACCGTCAGATGCCTACACGGAGTGTGGTCTGCTCAAGGCTCCGATTGCATAGACACACAGAGCTCTGCACAGGAGTATTTCCCATAGTTTTCTTTCAGAAGGCTCCCTAAAGGCCTCCTAAAATGCTGATGAGATCTTTCTCGCATAAACTGGTGTATTTTCTAGGTTAGTGGGTCCCTAGCTGTGGCCACAAAATCTAGTGGGCCAGAAAGCTAGCAAGGAGAGCCAACAAATGCATTTTCCAATAGATTCAAGTACTGGCTGTTGAATGAAGGAACAACATATTTTGCACATTTATGCAATGTCGGTTTAATTTATTATGAATTTCTGTTGTGATAAACAAAATGCTAACAATTGAAAACACCACTGAATTTATTCAGGTCTTTCCCCTTATATAAGTTCCCAATCAAAGAGTAGTAAGAGTTTCATGGATTACATTATGTGGAAGTTTATGAAATTGTTGACATTTAAAATAAGATCTTCATACAATAAAAGTTGGGAACTATAGGACTTAAATCATTTTTTTTTTAACTTAAATACTCAACACATTAAGATGAACAAAGGTGAAATATTGTGAGAATGTGAAAACGGTACTTTTAACTATCAATCAATTTTCATTGAGAAGCCCTTTAAGATGTCTTTCAAAAATATTTGTTGTTATTTATGCATATTCCCCTGGTAAAAGATCAATGCGAGCATCACATAATGGATTTCACTTTATAAAATCATATCTTCATAAAACTCTGCTGCTAATTTGACTCAAAATGGGACAAAAAATCATTTGCATAGTATTTTCTGAGAAAACTATTTAGATTTTTTAGACATGACACATGATAAGTGCCTTGCAGATGACAGTATGACTTCAAGGGGAAACTGACTTGCCTATGTTCCATCAGGGTCCTCACAGGCCTCCCCCTGGCAGGTACAGCACTGAACATAAACTACAATTTAAGAGAACTCTTTAACTTTTTGTAGTTACTTGCTGCCCACCGAGCACCAGTGACTTCCTTCTGAGAACCAATCTCTCAAGTAGTGAAGGTTTAGAACTAAAATCCATAGTATGTACAGACAAACTGTTTATTAGAATCCCTTGCCAATTCGCTGTAATCAACAACCAATGCTTATTGAGCACATCTTACAGGAGTATGATTTCTGATAATGGCGATAACCCAAGGGGCTAACGCACGGAATGTATCCTAGTAACTTTATCCTCTCCCAGCTGATCTGGGTGTTTGAGCCACTGCACCAGGGGCATAAAGCAGTAAAAAGACCCTTCCTAGGTCAAGTGTTTCAGAGAGAAAACGTTCGGATCTATTTGTCCTGAGGGAGCTTGGACCAAATGGTTAGTACTAGCAGATCTTTGCTGAGTTACTCTGCATGTTTTATGGTGTTTTAGGGACTCACCAATTCAACATATATTTGTTAAACAGCATAATATCCAAGGTTCTGTGGCACATATAGATTAAGCTGGAGTAGAAAGGAGTCAAAAAGGGGGATGAGTAGGTGGAGCACAGAGGATATTTAGGGCAATGAAAATACTCTGCGTGATACTATATGATGGATACGTGCCATTGTCTATTTGTCCAAACCCATGAGCTGCAAGGCACCAAGAGTGAACCTGGAGTAAACTGTGGACTTTGGGTGATTATGAAGTTTCAATGTAGGTTCATTAATTGTAACAAACATTGATAATGGGAGAGATACTGACCGTGGTTTTGCCTATGTTCCACTATGTATGGGGGCAGGAAGTACATGGGAAATCTCTGTACCTTTCTCTCAATTTTGCTATGAACCTAAAACCACTTTAAAAAATAATCTTTTAAAAATAAAAGATTCAAGAGACAGAGGAAGAATACTGTTGAAGTCCGATCACTCTCATGGCATTAAAATGTGCTTCACTATTTATTAGTGTGTAGAAATATGGAGACTCAGAATTTTAGATCTGGATGAGCTCTTCCCTCACAGCTGTGGTGAAGTGTAAAGTACAAATAGACTATTTATTCTCCTTTTGTTTGGTATTTGCAAGTAAGTCCCTATGTGGGAAACTCTGGGGTAGCCTCTTGCTAGTCTGTGGGGCTGTTTTGCATAGATTCATCAGCTATGAGAACAGCTAAGTTCCTCCAGAGAGAAAGGGGAAGTCAGGCTCATTTCGCCTTGTCGAGTAAAAGAAGAAAATTCACGTTTGAATCAGCCTGAAGGTTAATAGAGAAAAGAAACACATAAATGCATTCCTTTTCCCCAAGGCTAGGCTACTGTCAGCAGAAGATGATTGAGTTAGCAAAGGCATTTCCCCCTTTTTTTCTAAAATTTTCAGCATCATGAATTCCATCCATGCATACTGGCCCCTTTCCTCACCCCCCACCTCCGACACACATTTTATAGAGAGCATCGAAGTCTGCCAACTATGTAAACCTCCCCAGTGAACTCTGCCAGATTTCTCATTACAAACACATACCACGATAGGGAAAATAGCTGAAATTGGTTGAAGTGGTTTGACACAGCCATTCTGTTGTACTGGTGAAGAAGGAAAATGGGAAATGCAAACGGACCAAGTAATTATGCTCTGTTTTCATCTATAAAAAACAGTGCTGACAACTTATGCAGACTTTAGTTTTTATTGTTTCACTTTAACATTCTCAAAAACATTGCCCTATATCCAGTTCGTGATCAATGCAAGCGGACCGCAGAAGTAAGGGTCCTTTTGAAGGAAGTAATGACCACACTATATATGTCAAATGCTTGACTTTTGCTCATCGGCCCAAGAATTATATAAAATATAAATTATATAAATTTATTTTACCACTTTTCAATACTTAGTGATAATGCCGACACATATTTAAAAGTTTTAGATTTATTTCTGTAAAAGGATTTAGAAAAATAAATGAGTACTTTGTATGAATGACTTTGTAATAAAGGTCCTGTTGTCCTATAATTCCTTCTTTTTCTACTCTTCCATTTAAAAACATCCTACTAATTTTCCACTTTCTATCATTGGCCCAAAAGTGTTACAAGGTCTATTACATCTTTAATGTTCTACCTCATTATTACTTTTTTGCTCCATTACTAATACTCACAAATAAGATTTTAACACATGCAAAAACCATCTGGTATACTCCTGACCATGAGATTCAGGAGATCTGTGCTACCTGAAAAGGACTTGATTCATTTAGCATTGCTCATTTAAGATATTTTCTTTGGTTGGTCTAGTGCTTGTTTTAAATACTTGAGTTCTCTAGTTTAAGATTTATTATACCCATTAGTATTGCTTTGTTGAAACTGTAGTATGCATTCTAACAAGTATCTATAATTTATGATGAAAAGTTCAAAGTTGTATAATTATTGTAGTAATTACCAAGTCATTCACTTGTCATTTTTTATTTCCAAAACTTCCCACAAAAAATTTCAAAATTAAGAAGGCTCTTGTCCAACTTGATCTTTGTTCAAAAATTAATAATTTTAGCTTTTGGTGAAGCAAAAGTCTGCCTTGAAATATATCAGCCATTTTTTTTTTCCTATTTAGTGTGTTAAGTATGGGTCACTAAACCTCGCAAAAACTAGAAAAATGACTGAAACACTCAAATGACTGATTCCTGGAAGTCATTTTCCCAAAATATAATCTTTTGGACTCATGTTTTGGATTCACAGGATGAAAGTATAAGAAGCTTCCTTCCAAGATGTTTTTTGATCCCAGTTAAGAAGACCTAAACAAACAGAGAAATGAAGCTTAGTTAATCTGCCACTTCGGATTCATTCTTTCATGGAGAGAAAGCAATTGCAGTTCAGATGTATTATTTGAGTGGCACTGTTAGACAGAACATCTGCATGGTTGTCCTGGTCCTATACCATTGCTTATGGCACCACTCCATTCCTTGAACATTTTTACAGCCAGTACTGTGACTCACTTAGATGCCCATCTACTGGTTCTTGGGTCCAGTAGAGCACTTTGTCTTTGTTTTTCAAAAATGTCTCTCTTTCTGTTTCTTTTCTGTTTTGTTAAACAGCTGTAATCAACTGACAACTAGAATATGGCATAGGTATTCTTAAGAAGTTATTTAATTCTTGCCAGAGCAAATTCTTAGTTCCAAAAAAAAGAGACTTAATTTTCCTAAAGTAGTTGTATTGTCCATTGGAAACATTTGTAAAAGTGGTTTGCTTTTAGGTGATTCTAACATTTATTTTTTGAATTTTCCTTAGCAGTGAAGTCTTTCTTGCAGATAAAATATTATTATATATCTGAACATATAAAAAGATATATTGGAGTTTCTGATTAAAGTGTAGGTGGGGATTCAGGACCCTATCAGCTCAGCCCTTCTTTTGCTGTTCAAGACAATATCTGAGGCAGCTTCAAGGGGTCCTAAGGCTCTGAGAAGCAATGCTTGAAAACTATTCTGCAGAGCCTTTATTTCCAGTCTTTTAGTTATACATGTTATAAGCTAATAGGCATGAGTCAAATTTATTTTTATGGTAGCTAGCATCAGGTAAGGGTGGTAACAGCTTCAATTTTCCCTCTAGACCTAACTCAATGGGCATATCTAAATCAAATCTCAAGCTGCATCACCTTTTAAAGCATCAGCTTCCTTTTCTGAAAATCAGGATTAATCACCTATCTAGCACTAATGTGGCTGAGATGAATTCTAAGAACATATGAAGACCCTTTATAAAATAGCCACCATTTCCATCCATCCTCTGGTGATTAGATTTACCAAACAACTGCTTTGTAGATCATCTATAAAATTCTTGTCATTGTGTATGAGCAGCACACTGCTTCTCACCATACCTTGATTTCCCATCTGAATCAGAGAACTATTGCTTTACAACTTTTATGGGTGGGACATTGGCTTCTTTTCACTTAAATATCTAGGATGTTTAGGGTCAACTTTGGTATCTTCTTGACCCATTTTTATTTCCTACAGGTCTTATATATCTGACCTACCTTTCGTCTTTTACAGCTACTATCAATTTGTTCCCCATTTGGTCTTCTTACCCAACAAAGCAGGGTAGTTTCTAATCTACTGTTTCTACAACAACCATTCAGATATCTTTAATTAATAATAACCAAAAATAATCAGAGATTATCTCAATGCAACAAATAGGAAAGTTACTTAGACTTTATAAATCTATTGGGGAGGGCATCTCTTAAGGATATGTGAAATCAAAGTTTGTTGCCATTGCAGTCTTTACAATATTTTATAAATTTTGCTGCACCTTTATGGAATCTTAGCTATACACCATGGTCATCAAAAGGTCATATTCAAGGTGCTGAGAAATCAGTAGAAATGCCCTTCTAGTTGAGTTAATGTCATTATTTCCTTTAAGACATTGAAGAGACTAGTATGATGACAGACCAACAGAGAGGTATCTTGATACCAGAAGTCTTATATACCAATTCACAAAATCACTTGTACATTCTCCTGAACTACTTTGCATGTGGTTTTAAGTGACTAAGTCCCTGTTTGGGCAAAAATTAGATCTGAAAGAGTGACTATGCAGGCTTAGTTATCACATGTGAGAGTAAAATAGCACAGGGTATTAAGATACATAGTCATTGTTGAACACTGGTCTTCATGTCCTCTCTTGCCAGCCTGGAAGAATTTTTCAAAAGTATTAGTAATCCTTGTTTCAGCTCATTAACATGTGAAGGACTCCTTTTTTCACCTTGTTTCCAATTTGGGAGTAAGATATATCCAGCCTTAATTTTGTTGAATGCTAGATGAAAGTATATAGCCTTTAGCAATAAGTAGATTGAAGAAAAAATTGACTGTCCAATCTAGGGGATTTCCTGAAACACTTCTAAAACTTTTCTTCAGGTTCTGTTCCTCAGATGGATCCCTTTGGCTACTCAACCAAGCTTCCTCAATTATGTTCCAGTTTTCTTGGATCTGATGACTAGTCCTTGCTTTCTTAGATGGTGAGAACTTTCTTCTGTGATTCCCAAAGATTCCTTCCTAGACTCTGGGTCATCTTGATAATAATTTTCAAGATTACTTGTTCCTTTTGGATGACTACAATGATCTGACTTCTTCCATTCTTTTTCTCTGATTCAGTTTTCTTTTCCTGAAGTCATAACTTCTGACCTTAGATGGTGCAGCTCTGTTTAAATTCTAAGCCAGTGTCTTGCTTTTTGTAGTGGTCATGGGGATGTTAAGGGTAGCATGGAGAATATAGCCAGTGATTCTGTAACATCTTCCTATGTTGACAGACAGTAGCTGCACTAGTTGGGGTGAGGATTTCATAATGTGTGTAAATGTTGAACCACTGTGTTGTATACTTGAAACCAATATAATACTGTATATCAACTACAATTTAAAAAAAGAAAGGAAAAATTCAAAATGAAAAAATTTTAAGCCAGTATCTGGATCCAACCTGGGCACTGTCATCGCAAAGGCTGCTGCTCTCTGTCGCTCTGTTTCTCTCTCTTACATCTAACTGCTACCTACTTTTGTTACTCTTGTGGGCATTTCAACATGTTCCTTTTTATTAATTCCAATATATACATATATGTGTGTATACAAATCATTCCAATATGCCTATCTATATCCAATATAACCATTCCAATATATCTATATCACATCATGGGACAAACCCTAAATCCAATAAATACTTACCCTTTAAATTCTCAGTTTCACCAACTTCTTGGTAACCAGTTCAAGTGCCAGACCTATAATAGTAGTTTTATAATACCAAAGTTTTATAAGCAAACAACAAAGAAAAATCACTATAATTTCCTTTACAGGAAACGGTAAACTTTTCCATTGACACCTTATTATAGGCTTGTATTACTGAAAATGTTTGATTCTGGATAAAAATTTTTGTGTTTTAACATCCTGGAAAGCAAAAGTCATGGCAAGGTTTATAAGACTTTTTGTTCAGTTTGATGGCACTGGACATGAATGTCACATATTCATGAGCCTTGTGCTGTACATTACAGTATAATACTGTTTATAGATCCAGAGTTTGTTTTCATATGTGCTACCAAAAAATGTGTAAAACACCATGTAGATGTCAAGTATTGTTATTACTAAAGTAAACATGATCCAACACTTTTTTCATGACACATAGCAGCATAAGAAAAATATTCTAAAGTTAAATACAACTTGTCACTGATGGACTCTGTATTAATTAATGATCTTTTATCTCTGAGCTTGAGTAATTTGGAGAATCAGAGAGAGGTACATAGACTTAAATACTAGATTTACTCAGACATGAACTCTAATTACAAAAATTTTCTTAAGTAGTTCGTGTGTTATTTTCATATGTGATCACTGGACAGAAGAACAAAACAAAACAATAATTAAACCAGCTTGTCCATTCTGCCAGGATTGAGTCTTTTGTGTTTGGGGCAGGAGAGGTGAGAAGGGAAGATGGAAGAGGAAAAGCAGAGTGAGTTTCTTCAAAGGAGAATTAAATTCAAACACAGACAAAGTAATTGCTTCATTACTTGTCACACTGTTGAGTTCTTCTATAATATGTGCCCATCATCATTCTAACTGAAATCTAATGTGCACCATTGCAAGTCAGTACACACTCCTTACTATTAGTTTGTTATTCATCTTTTGAATAAAGTTTCCTCTTTGTGACACTGTCTTTTTACCTCAGAGACTGTGCAGATATTTGGAGGGAAGTTTTGTGAAAAAGGGAGTTGTGTGTTAAACATAAATATGGGGTCTAATGTATTTTTAATGTACTAGAAATATACTAGAGTTATTTTGTTTTGTTTTCTAGGGGATCTGAAAATTTCATCTTCGTATCAAGTAAGATACAATAAATATCAAAGAAAAATAAGAGTTGGAATTCTGAATAGAATTATGGCTAGCTTAGGAAAACCTTTGTGGTTAATGATATGCAGTAAGATGATTTATTATCTGTCTCTCTAGTAGGAAAAACTTTTGGTAACTTTTGTAAGATTATTTAAAGTATACTTTTTATATCACAACATAATAAATAGGAGACATATTATACATGCAGAAATCCAGATCCAGTGGGCTACCAGAACACTGAAATATATGTCCCAGAAAGTGTTTTGACACTTCTAACCTCCAGTTCTGGTGGCAAAAAAAAAAAACAACAATCAGTGCACTGATCGCTGAGTTAACTCTCAACACTATAGATTTTACAAGAGGCAGAACAAGATGCATAGAGCAGTGTTCATAATCTTTCAGAATGAAGCTCAGGGGTTCTTCAGCAACTCCTAATATTTGGCAACAGGTAGTTATGATTATTCACCTGGCAATAATGTCAAGAACTTGTATCATAGTCAGACATTTCAAGGGTATATTGGACTATTACAGTATTTATATAACAGAAATGCCATTAGATCCAGTAATTCCACTCCTAGGAATTTACCTGAAGAAAAAGATCTGTGATTCAAAAAGACATATGTACTCTTATGTTTATCACAACACTATTAATAATAACCTAAGTGTCCATCAATAGATGAATGAATAAAGAAAATGTGGTGCATGTGCACAATGGAATATTGTTCAGCCATTAAAATAAAATAAATCTTACTGTTTGCAACAACATGGATAGAGCTAGTGGGTATTATGTTCAGTGAAATAAGCCAGGTGGAGAAAGACAAGTACTAAATGACTTCACTCATTTGTGGAGTATAACTACAAAGCAACACTGAAGGAACAAAATAGCAGCAGACTCACAGACACTGAGAAGTGACTAGTTGTTACCGAAGGGGAGGGGTTGGGAAGGGTGGATGGGGAGGGAGAAGGTGATTAATGGGCACTATAATTCACAATCACAATATAGGTAGGTCACAGGGAAGGCAGTACTGCACAGAGAAGATAATTAATAACTCTATAACATCTTACTATGCTGATAGACACTGACCGCAATAGAGGGAGTGGGGACTTGATAATATGGGTAAATGTTGAAACCACTGTGTTGTTTATGTGAAACTATCATAAGATTGTATGTCAATGATACTTTAATAAACGAAACAAAACAAAAACAAATTAAGAAGTCACCAAATAATAGTTAGGCCCTTCTTTAACACATTGGGTAGATGACTGGGAATGCAAAATTAAATATATAAAAGTCTATTTCCAAAAGATATTGTATTTTGATGAAGGGGTCAATGGAAAAGATTTCAACAAATCTTATAGAGTTTCCATAAAATAATAATTAGAATTTTAAAAAAGGAATTGGGAAAACTGGCATTTCCAGGGTCTTCATTGCATTTTTGCACGAGACAGTTCTCTTTAAAGGAAGGCTCCCTCTCAGTGCTGATGCCTGAAGTCCTGTCTTGGTTCTCTCTCTCTTGCTTGTGGTCCTTCCCACCCAATCCTGCTACAACCCAATCTCTGTTAAATCTTGTTTTGTTCCCTGCCTTGCCCATCACCCCTTAGAAAGTACTGCTTTGGACAGCCGTGTGGTTTTGGATGCCGGTCACCATTCCAGTCCAATCCTACACCTTGCCCTAGATTCTTAACACAGATGAGACCAGTGTTCTCAGGCTCCTGGCTCACATGGGAAGTTAATTTGGACAACTGGTTTTATCTCACACTAGAAGTGTTCCATAATTGGTGACTGAATAAAGGGATGAACATCTAAATCTTGTGATATTCCTACTCCAGGTTTAATTAACTTCACTTATGCCTGAGTTTCCTGAATTTCTCCAATGGGTTATTTCATGATTTGCTTTTTGTTTTAGTTCAAGGATTCAGACACTGTAAAATGACTTCTCACCTCATGGGAAAAGGTGGTTATCCACATAAGAGTGGATACCAAGAAGTTTTTGACGGTATGGAAACTATACCTAAGTCTAGAGTGCCTGATGGTGGCCCTGAAGTCCAGTTGTTTCTTACTGAAACCACTTACCTTCAGACTTCAGTTGAAATGCTGCTGCTCTGACCCTCTGGTTGTATCAGATTGTAGGTTTCCTTGCACTATTCAAATTAGATGTTCTGTGGGTACCCAATCTCAAACTAGCACTATTATGTGATTTACTATATTGGATTTCAGCTTGGTCCATGTGTGGGGGGCAGAGGCACTAATGTGCTATGCTTATAACTAGGCATTGACTACTGCATGAATGAGACTATACTGAAAAATTAAAAGAAGTGATTTTTGCTCACTTGTTACGAAACTCTATCCCTTTTTTCATGTCTTCGTATGCTTTAGACTTATCTAAAGCTCACAGCACATGACCGTTCACAGTGGTTTTCCTGGTAGTCTCACTTAGGACACTATCATTTAGCTTCTTCAGTGTATCATCCAAAACAGAAAGTTGCCTCCTTCTTCCCAGAAACTGAGGAGTAACAAATAACCCCTTATATATATAAAACTGGATTTTGCTCAGTTTTCCCCATATTCCACAGATGGGGAGGACTTTTCTTTTTTATGTTAATACAAAGTACTTTGAGTTAGATCACACTTTCTAAAATTCATGAGGTTGAAAGTCAACCAATTTCTGGGCTTATCTTTTTTATTGAAGGGTAGTTGACAACAGCATTGCATTACATTAGTTTCAGGTGTACAACACAGCGACTCAACATTTATATACATGATATTTCTAGGTACCAGGTATCACCATACCAAGTTGTTACAATATTTTGACTTTATTCCTTATGCTATACATTACATCCCGGTTACTTATTTATTTTACAATTGGAAGTGTGTTTTTATATATATATATATATATATATATATATATATTGTGAGGGCATCTCTCATATTTATTGATCAAATAGTTGTTAACCACAACAAATCTCTGTATAGGGGGGTCAATACTCAATGCACAATCATTAATCCACCCCAAGCCCAATTTTCGTCAGTCTCCAATCTTCTGATGCATAACGAACAAATTCTTACATGGAGTACAAATTCTTACATAGTGAATAAGTTACATGGTGAACAGTGCAAGGGCAGTCATCACAGAAGTTTTCGGTTTTGTTAATGCATTATGAACTATACACAGTCAGTTCAAATATGAATATTCATTTGATTTTTAAACCTGATTTATATGTGGATACCACATTTCTCTATTATTATTATTTTTAATAAAATGCTGAAGTGGTAGGTAGGTAGATACGAGATAAAGGTAGAAAACAGAGTTTAGTGTTGTAAGAGAGCAAATGTAGATGATCAGGTGTGTGCCTGCAGACTATGTGTTAATCCGCGCTAGACGAGGGCAATAAACATCCATGTATGCAGAAGATTTCTCTCAGAACATGAGGGGGGAGGTTCTAAGCCTCACCTCTGCTGCTCCCCATTTTCTCACCACATGGCCCCCTGCGACTGTGCCTGTCTTAGGTTGTTCCTCCCTTGAGGAATCTTACCCGTCTCTGGCTAACCAGTCATCTTCCGGGGCCATACAGGGAAATGTTAAGTTGGTAAGTGAGAGAGAAGCCTTATCGTTTGAAAAGGTTAGCTTTTTACTTCTTTGCATATTTATGCCCTGTGGCTTCTATGCCCAGCATTTGTCTTGAGGTGTCTTTACCACTTGGAAGAATTATGATACTCGGTAAATTCGACATGTGGCACGAGTTCTATTTAAAGGTTGTGATTAGGTAGGAAGAAGAAAAGCTACAGAAGTAGCAGGTAGAAGAAAACCTGGGAAGACTGATTATTTCTTTGACATATCTTCTTGTAGAGTAACTTCAGCATGGATAGGTTTTAAACGACTAATTAAATTGTGCACACACATTAACATAATAGGAATATAGTTACCTAACCAAAGCATACCTGTAATTACCAGCCATCTCCAGTGAAACCAAGAAAACCAGTTAGGCACCTTAGGCATTTGTAAAAACTTATCTATGATATGGTGGATATTGTCCGACTGAACTTAAACAGTCTGAGAGAATTCAGATAAACTAGAACACCCCATTCCTGGGGACTGTTCATATCCCATATGTTCTTTTAACGATAAATAGTCTGTGGTTGTAAGATTTTGGAGTGCTACAATTTGCACTTCTCCTAATTCTTGGTTGAGTTCCAACAGTATAGATCCAGTCCAATTTTTGTTTTACTGCATGCACAGGCCAGCTTAGATATCTCCTTCATCTTTCCCATGGCAAGTCCAGGAACTGGTGGGATGAGTGCATCTACACCTGTGACAGTGTGTGGATCTTTGTTGAAGTTTTTTTTTTTTTTTTTTTTTCTGATCATCTTCTGTCATGAGTCTTCCCGAGAGTGCTGATGTTGGAAGTTCTTTTTCATATCGTATCTTAGTTCATTTTCGGGGTAGTCTGGGCTTATCTTTTAAAAAATTTATTTGAATCCATTATAATTTTCCCTTAAAACTTCCAGCTTATCCTTTAATGCACAAATAAGGTATATTTCAGATATTTGTTGCTCCAACAGAATTTTATGGTGAATAAAATTGGCCACGTACTGTTGAAATGAATATTTTCCCCATTGGTGCATTATGTAATAAGCTGCAACCTCAGAGTGAACATCTGTACTATGGAAACACCATGTGTAGAATTTTGAGGTCAAGTTATGTTAAATCTATGTTCTCCAAAGTCACAGTCTCTTTCATAATAAATGACATACAAATGTCAACTTTATTATGTACCTAACAGCTACACATCTATTATTATTTTGACCCTACATAAAATTTCCTTAGACGATGCCATTATTCTAAGTGTATAATATATCCAGTATGCTGAGGGTCAAAGAGCAGGCTGCCTCTTTTGTTCTTTTTTTCATCATTTTGTTGAGAGTTATTTCCTTCCTTCTGCTAGCTTTGGATTTAGTTTGCTCTTCTTTTTCTAGTTCTTTAAGGGTGAAGTTAGATTATTGATTTGAGTTCAGTCTTATTTTTTAATATAGGCATTTATAGCTATTAATTTCCCTCTTATCATTGTTTTTGCTATATCAAAAAACTTTTGGTATATTATTTTATGCTTTTGTTTTCATTCATTTCAAAGCACTTTCTAATTTCCCTTGTGATTTCTTCTTTGAGCCCATGGTTGTTCAAGAATGTATTGTTTAGTTTCCACATATTTGTTATTTTCCACATTTCTTTCTATTATTGATTCCTAGTTTCATGCCATTGTGGTTAGAGAAGATACTTTGTGTGGTTTAAATCTTTATAAATTTATTGAGACTTGTTCTGTGGCCTAACAGACAGTCTATCATCAAGAATGTTTCATGCTCATGAGAAGAATGTGTATTATAGTGTTGCATGGAATATTCTATAGATGTCTGTTAGGTTGGAGTATTGATTTTTGACAAAAGTACAAAAGGATTTCAGTGAAGAAGGGAAAATCTTTTTAACAAGTAATGCTGGATCAATTGGATATTCAAATGGGAGAAAAAATGAACTTCAACCTATACCTGGCACAACCTGCAAAAATTAACTCAGAATGGATCACATGCACAAATGTAAAACCTAAAACTATAAAGTTCTAGAGAAAGAGGTAGGAGAAAAGTTTTTTTGACCTTGGGTTAGGCAAAGATTTCTTTAAAATGACACGAAAGGCATAATTCATAAAAAGACAAATTGATGAATTAGACCTCCTAAAAATTAAAAACATCTACTCTTCACAAAACAAGCCACATACTGGGAGAAAATATTTGAGATTCATATAGCTGATAAAGGACTTAAATCCAGAATACCTAAGGAACTCTAAAACTGTAATAATAAGGAACCTAAAAGACTCAATTAAATGAGCAAGAGATCTCAATAGATACATTAGCAAAGAACATATATATATATATATATATATATATATATATATATATAGTAAATTAGTGCATAAGAAAATTCCTTATTCAGTGTCAATAACCATTACAGAAATGCATGTTTAAACCACAGTGTATAACACTATACACCCACGAAAATTGCTAAAATTTAGAAGCCTGACCACTCCAACTGTTGACAAAGATAGGCAGGAATGGAGCTTTCATACACTATTGAAGTGAATTTAAAATGTTACAATCACTTTGGGAAACTATCTGACAATACTTAAAAAGTTAAATATGACCTATCATATGATCTAGTCATTCCACTTCTAGGTAGTTACCCAAGACAATGAAAGCATAGCTCCTTACAAAGACCTATGCATGAATATTCATAGCTTTATTTGTAATAGCCAAAACCTGGAAACAACCCAAATGTTCATCAATAGGTAAATGGATAAACAAATTGTGGTATGCCCATATAATTAAATTCCACTCTGCAAAAAAAGGGAATGAATCATCGTTACATACAATATCCATGAATCTCAAAAAATGATTCTGAATGAAAGAAGCCAGACAAAATGAGTACATGCTGATTACATTCATGTAAAGTTCTAGAAAATGTTAATCTTTAGTGAACAAAAAAGATCAGTGGTTCTTTGATCTGTAGAGAGAAGAAGGGAGGGATAACAAATGGCCCAAAGAAACTTTTGGGAGTGATGGAAATTTATATAACCATGGATATATATAATTCCATGCAAAAATAGTTTATTGTATGTCAATAAAACTGCAACAAAAATTTTTTTAAATAATAAAACAAATGGAATCATGTCATTTCCTTGGTTAAAATTCTTGAGAGCCTCCATAGCCTAAGGTAGAGTGAGCCCTCCGACATGGCACACAATGTTTCTTATGATATGGACTACTGTAATTCCTCCACACACATCTTGTGCTCCCTTCATTAAACAACTTGGAGTTCCCCAAGAAACCATAATTTTTGAACCTGATCGTTGGGCAAACACTGTTTTTTCCTTGGGTTTAAAGCCTCTACCTCTCTTACATGTCAGGTGGACATCTGCTTATCCCTTTGCACTCAGTTCAAATGATTTCTGCCACATTTTCACCCCAGTTCACCAAGAGCTGCCTCGCTTCTTCTCTAATCCCATAGCACCCTGACCCGGCTACAGTGATTACACTCCTGATGAGTTGAAATGATCTATCATTTAATCTCTTTTCCACTAGATGGTGAACTTTCCAGGGACTCTGTTTTATTTGACTTTCTTCTCAGTAGGGAGCAGAATTCAATATATTTTTGTTAAATATACTATCTCATGATGAATAAGATAAAAACATGAATTGCTTATATAAAATGAGGATATGCAAAAGCCAACTATTGTTACTGTTCGAAATATGTCCCAAGGGTAAAAATCATCCCAGGAACCATTCAAGTATCTCTCATAGAAAGGAGAAACAGGTTTACATCATACTTTCCATCAATAAATTATTCCACAGGCTCCATCATCTAGATTTGTATCTCTTTAATGACAGGGAGATCTCAACGTTCATACATCTCAAGTTATCCTAGTTCTCACATTATTGAGGTTCAAACAAAGTTATTTGATTATAATATTGCCAGTGTTTTTAAGTGGAAAGAATCTATAAGGCTGTTAATAAGGAATAAAACTGACTTAAAAGCACCTTTTTACTCTAGCAGTATTAGACATAATTAAATTTTAATTCATTTTGTCATATTTTCTTTAGGTAATCTTAAAACATCACAACACTTAAAAAACATTTCCTGCTTCCTGCTTTTTCCACTTTGATTTTGTATAATGGTTCGTCTTTCTTAATTAAAAAGGCTGCTGGAGGATAAAGCAGTGGTAATACAATCAGGCCAAACGTTTTCCAAGTTCCTTCTTTATTGCTTTCTTCCTTAATGAAAACATTCTCACACTAAGCCATGGTGATATAAAGAACAACACTTTAGCATTGTAGTGTAAATCAAAGAAAACAATTTATTTGCTCTCGAAGGAATCTGAATGCTAGGTAAATCTGTAATTTATAATGTTTGGATTTGGCACAGAAGTATCATTCTTACAATTAAATTTGCTGTTAATCGCATTGTAATTATTTTCACCTACTGAATCATGTGAGCAAGCCACCTTCCCTTCAATTGAGCTTGAAAGGCCAAATAACCGGTGACTGGGAAAATTCAGAAGGGACGAAGTTACAAGACCAGCTTCAGGAGAGAGACTCCTAATCCAATTGATTATGCTTCAGAGAGTTTGTGAGTTCCTTTTCCATAGCTGAGCAATTCTTGTCTGCTCAGCTTTAATATAACTATGAAATCCAGACTAATGGAACTATTCCAGTCTGTGGACAGTGTGATTAATTCAGAGCACCTTGGCACAGTAACAAAGTCAAGTGTTTCTCACTGTGAGAAATTCTCAACTTATTTTGTGGATAAGATGGAACTGATTTGGAAGTACACTGTTTTTATGGAGTAGCATTAGGGAGTGACACATGGTAAGGGAGGGGTTGAAAAAGCACACTTTTGCTGGGGGTTTCTGAGCTTTGGGGTCTTGAGGAATTATAGCCAATCAGTGGGGGATAAAGCCTCAAAGTTCATTATACTGAGAATAGGTAACTTAAGCACCAATGTTGACCTACTTATTCACTACACAGTGAGCATCTCTCGTATGCAGGAGGTTGCTAGCCATAAAGAGTGGAGTGAGGACACAGGTGTTGGTCTGAGAAAATGTTTCTCGAGGTGTGATTCTAAGATCATCTACAACAGAGCTGTCTTATGTGTATGTCAATAACCTGGGTACCCCATCCAGATCATTGTATAAGAATTATGGATGGTTTGGCCTGGAAATATGTAGTTTAAACTTCTTCCCAGCAATTTTCATGTATCGTACAGTCTTTATGTATCGAATGTTCTTGAGCTCCCATTCAATGAAACAATGAAATAGACTAACTACTATGATGTACATAATTGACAGGTATAATTTTATTTCTGTAACAGGAAAGTTAGTAACTGCAATTTAAATTTTAAAAAGTAGGAAATTATGCCTGGCAATAAGAATCTCAAAATATCTAAGAAAGAAGTGCTTGAGATGGACTTCTAGGGACAATATGCAGTATTTCTACAGTTGGCATTTACAGGAGTCATGCTCTACAGGAAGGGAAAACATGAGGAAAAGCTAAGTGTGCATGAAATACTGAATTGTGATTAATGATATTCTTGGCCTTCACGTTAGAGTTCTTAGAGAGCTTTTAAAAAAAGCTCAAACCCCAGAATTCTTATTTCATTTATCTCTTATAAGGCTTTGACATTAGGTTTTAAAAAAATATTAAATTGTATTATTATTATTTAAAGTATTTTTTAAAGAAAGGAAAAATCAAGAAGGTGAGCTATTTGGTGAGTGAAGAAATGATGAGTTTTAATTTGAGAGATGATTAGAATATTCAGGTGGCTAGTACAACACCTCACTTTTTTTTTTTTGAGGAACCTCCATACTATTTTCTATAGCAATTGCACCATATTACATTTCCAACAACAGTGTACAAGAATTCCTATTTCTCCACATTCTCTCCAACACTTATTATTATTTGTATAATAGCCACATCTTATGGTGTGAAAGTAGTATCTTGCTGTGGTTTTAGTTTGTATTTTCTGATGGTTAGTGATGGTGAGCATCTTTTCAAACAGCTGTTGGTCATTTGTCTTTGGAGAAATATCTACTCAGGTGTTATTCCCATTTTAAAATCAGGTTATTTGTCAAGAATTAAAAATAGAACTGCCATATGATCCAGCAGTCTCACTTTTGGGTATTGATCCAAAAGCATTAAAATCAAAGCTCAAAGAGATAAGCTCTGGTATTCATCGCAGCACTATTCACAAAAGCCAAGATATGAAAATAACTTACCTGTCCACTGATGGATAAATGGATAAAGAAAATGTGGTATATATTTACAATGGAATATTATTCAGCCTTACAAAAGAAGCAAATCCTGCCATATGTGACAACAGGAATGAGCCTGGAGAACATTACGCTAGGTGAAGTAAGCCAGTGACAGAGAAGAACAAATTCGAAATGATTCTGTTGAATGAGTTATCTAAAATAGTCAAACTCGTAGAAATAAGTAGTAAAAGGGTTCACAGTGGCTTGAGAGAGGAGAAGATGGGGAGTTGTGTCTCAACAGGCATAAGGTTTCAGTTACACAAAATGAGTAAGTTCTAGAAATGAACTATAACGCATTTATTTTTCCTATAAATAATACTGTATTGTGAATTTAAAAATGTGTAAAGAGGGTAGATTTCATGTAAAGTGTTCTTATCACAACAAAAATATCAATGGCAAAGTAGAGAAAAAGATCAACATAAATTCAAACCTATATTTTTAACTTAGTTTTATTCTAAATTCATTAAAAATTTATTATAGATGTAGTAAAAAATGTCTTTCCAGAAAAGTCTTTTTAGCCTTTATGGCCACCCAGTAGAACCAGGGATGGAATATAATCCAGTTTGATTCTCTCCTTTGTCACTCTCTTTGCTCTCTCCAGTGTAGATGAGAAAGCATCTATCCTTGGATTTATGGGGAGCCAGCCAAAGTATGAAGTGGCCATATGGGAGATAAAAAGATAAAATAACCACACTTCCTCTAGAATGGGTTCATCATATGAGCAAACAAATATCCTTTCTTTTTTAGGTCAGTCTGAATTGAAATTATGTTATCTGCAGCCAAAATGTTCTTCTAGAATAGAAGAAAAATTAATAGATTAGAAACACAGAAAACACAACGGTGTGTACCACTATGTAGACACTCAGAAAATATTAATTGAATGACTAGATTTTCAAATTTTCCACTATCTTTTTATGTAAACTTGAGCAAATCACATCATTTTAATAACTCTGATTACAAAATAAAATGTTAATGAATGTTTCCTAAGGTCACTTTCCCACTAAATATAATTTTGTATTTTTTATTAAAGTAACAGTAAATATTAGCTAATATTATTAACATCAGTTTCATATTTGAAAGATCATTTCTTTACATGTATCCATTTTTCAATTTCATTGTTTCATTGAGCATCAACATTTTTTAGCAAATTATCCATGATAAAAATAATAAGCATTATTGGGAAATATATTCATTATAATGTTTTTAACCCATCATTTTTATATCCACTTACATGTATTATAAAATGGCTAAACAACTAGACATTGAATATTAAATCATAATAGAGATCTCATTGCTTCTTTATGTACTAAAAACAACAGGTCACTATTTTCTGGAAGTGTTTCAGATATATTGCAACATGTGACTTATGTGAGTTGTGCAAACATCTACTGCTTATCAGAAGTATTTGACTTTAAGGGTTGTTGGGACCTTTTGGATATTTCTTATTACTTTGTACTTTATTTCTCCTCTCTTGTTCATATAACAGTGACTTAATTACACTGAAATAGTGAAATTAGATGTAATTATTGTGTTACCTAACCCAGATTAAAACTGAAGATTCTGCTTCAAAGCTTTCATATAGAAGAATAATGATTGTGTCTTACCCACTTGCTTAGGGAAACCAGTTAACAGTTTATGTAGAAGAAAGAGAATCATGACTTGAATGAGGAGAGATGAGGAACAGTTCAGAAAACTGCAGTCATGTTGGGATTTCTATGAATGTCAGAAACAAATTTGCATTGGATAATGTTGAGAATGTGCAATGCTTTGACAGAGTAGTTACTATCAGGTTTAAGTTGGAAACTGGTTAAATTCCCTAATGTGGTTGAAGAGATCATTGCTTAAATTAGATAGTACACCCTACTTCCTAATCTCTTATTGCTTTGAAGATTTCAAGACCCTTCTTATAAGAATGGGACATCAAATGCTAATATATGCTCCAATTTTTTCTGAACCCTGTCATTGTTTGTTCCTCCAGTATGATGACTCTGGTCCAGTTCTTAAATACTGTAATTTGTGGCATTCAAACAAGGACTGTGAGTCAATCTGAACCAACTGAGTTTTTCCCTTTGTGTTACAAGCGGGCTTCCAAAATGACATTATATTCAGAATCAAAACACTAATAATATTTGTCAGGGAATAAAAAAAATACAGTAAAGAGGCAACTACAATCCATCTGTGGTAAAACTCGGTCAGATGGAAGTTAATTACACATGTAGTATAAATATAAAATGGATATTTAAAAATCATCAGTGATCTCCTGATACTTAAAATCTTGGTATAAAATAGCCCTTTGTAGCTTCACAAATAGTATGAGCAAAGAGATTTAACAACTATGATTGTAGCATATAGCTTTTAAAAAAACACAAACAGTTATTTACCTTTTAGCAAAAAGAAATCATCAGAGAGAATCCCTGGCTCTGGCTGAAGGTGGTGGCCACATTATGTGTACTTTTCATTGCTTATTCATGAAGAAACTGTTTTCCATTGCTCTAAGTAACAATTTTTGGGGGTTATAGCATAACTATTCCATTCAGTGATCTTTTTGTTTTATGATATAATTCCCTGGTGGAAAGGGGAGAGCATTTAGAAGGCATCATAGGGTTTAGGTTTCTTAATGCTTTATTTTTATTTACAGACCAAACAAAACAAAATGAAACATGGCTAAACTTGTCAAGGAAGCCAATGCAACTAAGATAAAAAGTTTCTTCATAAGCTATTAGGCAGCTGAGAAACAACATTTTCACTTTAACAATGTTACAGGGGCCTGAACAGTTTGTAAAGAAAGAACATCACGCATGACCCAACTGCAGCTTGAATGGAGGAAAAATCACTTAAAATTGTTTTTTTTTCCTACTTCACTGGCTAATGCAGATTAAGAGGTTTTTGCTAACTACTTTTAAGGAGGCTGATACCAGGGCTCTGACATAGCTGAGAGCTGTTTTGGGGTCGCCTCTTCTTTTTTTTTTTTTTTTTTTTTTGTAGATATATATTTTTTATTGAAGGGTGGTTGACACACAATATTACATTAGTTTCAGGTGTACAACACAGTGATTCAACATTTATATACATGATAATTCTATGGGGTAGCCTCTTCTTAAAAGAGATATCCTCAGGATTCCAGCTGTAGAGGACCCCTTTGCCTACCTGCAGCACTAACTGAGCATAGCTCCGAGGACGAAGGGGAGGCAAATTCATCTGTGAGGACAGGAGTCAGAGTAGGGGTAACTTCATGGAGGGCAATGACTGGATGGAGTTTGAATGGGGCTTATGTGTCTGGGTAATGTGGCATAACTTGACCTGGGGACGAGGCATATGGATGTGTTCATTTTGCAAAAATTGATGAAATAGGTCACTTAAGATTTCTGAGCTTCACTGTATATTTTAGTAGTAGTATGCACCCAAAATATGCAGAGATGCTCTAAAAGACAACAGACCTGGATTGTTAAAAAAATCAGCATTAAAAAAAAAAGCCAACAGATGCAATGTGTGAATCACGATGAGATCTTGGATTGGGGAAAATAACAATAAAAGTCTAGTGGGGACAATCAGGGATGTGTGAGTATGGAAAGGATGGTAGATTAGATCATGAAATCATTGTTAACTTTTTTCAGTGTGGTAAGTATTATGAAACGCTCATTTATGAGCTTTTAGAAATAAGGTGTCAGGATGTCTGCAACTTCCAGATGGTACCGAAAAACTGCACAAGTGTATATGTGTGTGTGAGTGTATGTGAGTGTGTAACTTTGCACGTGTGTGTTTGTGTCTAGGGGTATGTGTGATGGTGTGTGAATTTGTGCGTTAGCATAGCAGTTGTGAGAGTGAGCAAATCAGAGCAAATCAGAGGAAACTTCAACAATTGCCAAATCCCAAAGTAGAGTATAATTTTTTTTCAACATTGTTTTTTGAAAAACTTTCCAAATAAAAATGGGACTTTTTAAAAAGGTAAGGGAGAAAAGGGAAAAAATGATCTCTTGACTCAAATCTTAAGTCTTGAGATGCCTGCTGAACTGAACCGACACGAGGACCAAGATGAAACCAGCTTGTGATGGAAGCATGTGGAAATAATGGACCCAAGACAGGGGGTGTGTTATATTCTTACATACAAAGCTCCTGAACACTCACCGTCCTAAATTTTATTTTTATATGGCACACATTTAGAAAATTTAGGAGTGTCCTGGAAAGTTGTAACAGCTGGTCTGCGAGTGCTCGGCCCGAGGCTGGGGGTGGTTGAGTGTCTGAGGCCTTGGGAGGCCTCCGAGAATCCGTGGCAGAGAGAGGCCCCAACTGCCTGGGAGCCCGCGGTGTGCGGGACGGGCCCTGACAGACGTTACCAAGGGGCGGCGTTAAGTGCCTTTTGCAGGATATTAAACCAGCGTCCTAACTGGCAAAAAAATGAATTGTCACTGACATTGTGTCGGCCCTTTGGAGACCCTCTCTGCTACTTTCCATGATCTGGGAACCATTATACACGGGTGATCGATATGATCCTGGGCACGAATTTAAATAATGATTTCTAATAAAACCTATTTTCGATGGTTCAGGCCAGAGGACAGACACAAGTCACAAAACCTAATGTGCTTAAAGCTGCCTGTCCTCTCTTTCTCTCTTTTTTTAAAGACCTGAATAATAGAAGAGAGATGTGACGATAAAGGCAGAAAAAAGACCTTTCGGTCCTGGCCAATCTGCTCAGCTAATGGCTGTAAACTGACACCGCTAATGAAATTAAAATGTCTCCATTCAAGTGCATAGCTGTACAGTCGTTAACAACCCTGAACTCTGGCTGCGATCCTGGTGATGGGCACTAAGTAAGGCACTGACGGTTTCCCAGGAGGTCCTTCCTAAGCCCCTGCTCAATGAAAAGCAAGTAAGAGTTCTGCACGAAATGAAGAGGAGGCAGCATCAAGGACTTAGGCCAGGGAAAAAAAACAGTAGGGTTTATAATTTCTATTTTTTACTCACATGGAGTCCTAAGGCCTGTGATGGGTAAATGTCCATGGGATTTTTTTTCTAAAGGCACAGGTGAGATAGAGACAGAGAGGGGTGTGTAGACTGGAGGCTGTGCCAGCCCCTCATTCTGCCCCTGGACTCGGTCGCCAAGCCCCTCTGAGCTCGGTGGTGCAGACGGCAGGCCCCGTCCGAAAGTGCTCAGATGGGATGGCTGCGGTTGAAATGGTTTCCCCTGGCTCTCCCTCACAGTTTGCAGTTGTCTGATTTCAATCAGCGGCAGTTCCCTCCACATGTCCAGCCATCAATCTTCTCCGCCCCTGGATGAGTGTGTCACAGCACGGGGCATGTTCCAGTTAAAAAATAGCCTTTGCCGCAGCACTCCCTCCTCGGCCACTGATAAGTATGCCTTTGATATTTTTATTAAAAAAGAAAGAAAACACATTGGAAAATATGTTTCATTTCTTACAGCAGAGACCAAAGCCCCTGAGGCTGAGGAGGACTGAAGTCTTGTTGAGAGGGAAAACAGGGAGGGGGCTGAGTTGTACCTTTGAAATTCCAGAGTTTTGCCAGGTGGAAAAGGCCCACTCCCAAATAGCTGAATCTCTGCGATCTCTACAAGGGTGCTCCTGTGATGAGCCTTGGCAGGTGCTTTTCACAAGCAGCAGACCTGTATCACAACCCTCTAACGAACACACATTTTAGGAAGAAATGTGGTTTTGAAAGACAATTTGAAAATAAACTGTGGTCTCCCCTTGACCTTTCTGTTATTCCCCCTGATGGTTTTGATAACACCTCTGAGGGACGGGCAGTATCTCTACCTCACTGCACACTCCCAGGCAGGAAGGCAGGCCCTGGGTGGGAGGCGGGGAAGTGTCACCCCCAGGCAGGCCTCCCCTGGCTGGCCTCCGAGAGATGCCTGCCCACTTAGTCATCTCGAGGACATGACACAGTAAACATTCTGTAGCCAGGCTCCCGGTGCCTATCTTTAAATAGGCTGTTGCAATCTGTGTGGGATCCACCTACCTCCCTGGCAGAGTCACTAGAGAACCTTCTGGAGGTGCAGTGAGTGCACCCAACCCCCTCCCACCACTCCTCCAGACTTGGGTTCATCAGTAAGGTTAAGAAGAGGCCAGCATGGGTGAGGCTTATGTCAGTGCATTTTTTAATGAGGTCAGTCGTCCATTGCTGGGAGGGACTTTCAAGTTACCAAGCCTTGTACCTGGCAACATAAGAATGGAATTTAAGGAAAAGAAGACCTCTCTTTTTCACACCCTCTCTTACTTAATACTCTCTGGTGGTTAGTTGCAAAGTCATTTGCCATCCTTATAGTGTATAGGGCTTCAAGTAGCAGCTCAAAAGCCAAAGAACCTATGGAGGAACATTGAGAAGGGAGAAGAGAGGGTTTCTGAATGGACTGGCATGGTAATATGAGCTGAACCAATCTGTAGATTGGGGGGCAATTCTATTTTGCTGTTAGAAATAGCAACACAAAACCTGGGAATTGAGGAAGCAGCCAGAACTTGTTCTTTGCCTCTCATACTTAGTATTCTTGGAATAATGGTTCAAAGACATGGTAAGCCTTCTGCCCCATGCAGGACTACAGACAATATTTATGGGAAGTAGTATGCCAATTTTAAAGAACTAATTCATGTAATAAAGAGGAAGATGAGTCATTTCCAAAGAGACATGAAAAACACAATGTCTCTGGAAAGAGCTGGCTGCCCTGTGTGTTCCTAGACATGCCCAGTGAGAAGCTGTGATTGAGGATGAGTTTGGAGAGTTAGATAGGCACGAGATCATGTGGGCCCCTGGAGGCCATGGTCTGGAATTGTTTTATTCTGAGTTTAATGAGAGGCTTTTGTGAGATATCTGTGGCTCCCAGGCTCTTATTCTAGGAAAGATTCCCATCACATAATGGCACTGACACTTGAATGACTTAATATTTAGTATTGAATGTACATGGGGTTTGATTAGCCATGCTTCTGTGGGGACTTTGAATCCTGAAAAATTTGGAAAAATGAAAAATAAAACAGGCTTAGAGTTGGAACGGTCAGGTTTTGTCATGTGTTGAAGTTGCTACGCAGGCTCCAGTGACAGAATGGGAAGAACAAGCAGGGCAATGAGCTTGGTGTGAAGAGTTTAATATCGCAGACCTTCATTTCTCAGTGGGATCAAGGGAGGCAAGATTCATTGTGGAGGGGATTAAATGTATTTGTGGGAAAAGCAAGAGGTGATCCATTGTATAGGGACTTTATCTGTGAGAGTTTCATAATGAGAGGAATTGTATTATTACATGTCATAAGGTGGCAGGAAATATCACACATTTGATGTTGGCATTGAGTTACTTGCGCTACATCGTCTTCTGGTGCACAGTGTATAACCGTAAGCCTGGAGCACTCTCCTCCACATCCCTGCTGGAGTGACTCCTTTGTATACTTAGGTATCTACTTAAATGTCACTTCCTTAGAGAGTCCCTTTCTGTCTCCAATATCTAAAATAGCCTCTATCACCCTGTCACTTTCTATCACCTTAGCCTGCCTTATTTTCTTCATAGCACGGAGCAGCCATCTGTTCCACTTATTCAGCTAGAATGGTAAGAAGTCCAGGACTGCTCTAAGCAGCTCCGGCCACATTCAGTCCCTTCTCTGGGGAATGTTTATTCCTCTACAAGGCACTCGAGCCCAGGGCTGCTGTCTTTACCCCAGAAGTTCTCCCTTGGTTACCCTCTCTCCCCTTTCCTCTGGTGTTGATGAATATGCTTTGGATTTATCTCTTCTTCTGTGCAGTGGTAAGATTACTTACCATGTCTTTTGGGTTGACACAGACCAAGCTCACATATGAACTGCTTCAGTTTTAAGCAATGTGGGCCAATCTGTAATAAAAGAAGACTTGTATATTATCTTTCTTAACTTACTGAAGTTCGCATTTGACTATTAGGCTAGTTAATAATAAAAAGCATTAACTTTCACTTTTACTAGTCATTATTTTGTACATTAGTTTTCCCCGTGAGCTCCCAGGGAGGGGCTACTCATCTGGCAGATGATTCAGACATTCCTAGGTTCTTTTGCCCAGCACAATATTAACATCATCTCTTCAGAATAATCTATTGTATCATTCCCAATATATAAGCTTGCCAGAAGTCCCTGGAATGCTATTAATAACATCAAAAGGCTTTTTTTTAACCAGAGCAAAGGAAAAATTCTAATTATCTGAAAGTACCTTTAAGATGGTACATATCATTTTCATCTTGCATGCACCTAATCCTTTCAGTGTTGAAATGACCAATGACATACTGATGATTAAAACACAAATAAACATCTCCACCACAGAGCAGTGCAAAAACAGTTAAAAATTTTTGTATTTATGTTGGAAGTTTATATTAAGTAAACCAGGATAGGTTTAACACATGCTTAATTTCTGTGTTTAAATTCTCTTTCCCTAAATTATATTAATCTGGTTTAGATATGTGGTAGTTAAATTTAATAAACACTTTGCATATTATTTTAAGGTGTTTTCCAGTTTTTGTGTTTGTTTACCATGGAAGCCATATTTGTACCAGATTCAAACAAAATCATTGAGTGGATATGAATTTGACCTGTCTGGTAACCTAATGCATGGCTTGGTTTCTGAAAATCTATTTCTCAGTTTGATTTGATGAGCTTTGAATAATTTATATTTGAAATTCATGTTTAATTAAGAGTGTAAAAGATAACATTTTAAACTTTTGCATTTTCACTGTTCACTTCTACTCCCTCTGAGCTTGCTTTTGTGTTAAGACCCTCAGGATCCTTTCAGAGAGAGAAAATGTTTCCCTTCTCAGTAACCCCTTGTTCCCTGATTGCTTATTTTTAGGGATCCACTTCCCTTATCCTCCCTCAAATGTTGATTCATTTTGTCTCCTCAAACCCTTTAATAAATAAAAGAAGCAAACACCACATTGTAGAAAGTAGAATGTAGTGTTTAAAAGTCTGCACTCTGAAGCCAAACTTCTGGGTTTGAATTCCCAGTCAACTACTTGCTAGCTGTGTGAACCTGGGCAATTTGTTTTAGCTCTGTTCCTTCCCCCTGTAAAATGCTAAGAATATCAGTGTTCATCTTATGTTATTTAATGATAATACTTTAATTTAATGCATTGGTAGATGTAAAGGGCTAATAACAGTGCCCAACAGTTAGTAAGCACCCAATAAATACTTGCTTTTATTATAATGTCCTTTCCAAATACTGAATCATGCATATCATTATTCACGTGTCACACAAGACAGACCCGGGTCACACTACAGCTCCAGCATGGCTTATGCTCCTTTGTCCCAGCATGTTTATCAGTTCAAGTCAGATTAAATTCAACACTGTGATCAACTTGGAAGAATAAAACTAATCATAACAGGAGTAGCTACAGTGTGTCTAGGGCAGGGGAAGGGTACGTACTCCCCTTAGTTTTGAGGATGGAAAAGGAAGTGTGGATTCAGATATAACTTTGGCTGGAAGCCTTGGGTTCCCCTTAGTGCTGTCTTGTGGGGCCACCATTTCCCCCCCACAGGTTCTTCCTAGGACACAGCTCAGGCCCAGCAGCCCAACTGATTAGGCTATAAAGTTTAAGAGAATCATTTTAATCTGATGAATATTTGGGAAGTTTACAAGTAGTGAATTTAGCATCATCACCCCTCTGTCTTTTGTTTTAGGTAAAATGTAATATCAATTTGTAATGATTAATTTTTACTTATTTTGGGAAAATAAGATTTATTCCTTAATAACAGATCATTTATTTGTTGCCATGATCAGTTTTTCAACATGTAAATTCCTAAGGAATAAGAAATTTATATTTAGTATATATGCATACTGTATTATTAAAGGTTTTTAAATGAAAATTTCTTTATCTAAGGATTGTAGTCTAATATATAGTAAGAGAGTGTAGGCATAAAGTCATTACTAAACAATTTTTATGTTATAGATATTGTTCATGTTCTATTTTATTTCAGATAAAATTCTTTTATTAAATTAAGTATACAGAAATCATGCAAAAGCCAATGTGCTTATCAGGGAGTCACTTTTCAAGAAAAGAGCAATTTTTTACTAGTGGGGCAGCTTATAATGATAATAGAAGTAAGATTAATCTAAGACCCATCCGATTTTGTAAGTACAAGTGTCCTTGCATGGGCCATAGAAAAGTCTTTATTTGATGACCAAAAGCCAGATGTATAAATTGCAAATCATGCTTTTCAATAAGAAACACTGCTTCTACACAGGTCTCTTTTCATTCTTAGACTGAAAATCTACACTTCCCACCAAATAGTCATTTGAGGTGGAGTGACTTCCAGCATCCATAATTGCTCAGGCCTTTTGTACCGCAGAGAGGTGCAAATATTTCCATCTGGCTCTAGCATCACAAGAAAATAACCACTGGCTTGGCATCACACACCTGTCAAAGGCAAGCTTACCTCCTAGGAATTTAAGGCTGTACAATGTCCTTCTTTCTGAAAAGAATGATGTCACCTAGCTATATTTTAATTAATAGCTAGCTATTGGACATACACCTAAAATTAAGAGCTATGTCTGAGAGAACACACTGAAAGAATTCAAAGTAGTAGAAAGATTATCTAACATTTTTAAGAAAATCTCACAAAATGTTCTCAGTATTAACATAGTAGTGTCCTTTATGTAAGTAGTCATGTTTAATGTGTAGAAATCTAAGAATGGCTTTTAATGATGCAAAAACAGAAAATAAATTTTAAAATGAAGTGCACTTATGAAAGTATAATTTGGTTAAACATATTGAAATCTCCTTGATATCACATTCATGGTTTGAAATAATGGGAAAATGCTTTGAATTTTAGAAAAAAATTCTTTAAGCAAATTAGAAATCTACGAAACTTAATGGAATCAGTCATGACTATTTGGATTGCATGAGACAAAACCCCAATTTAAATTGTCTCAGACGAAAGAGAGACTACAGTGGACTGCATAAGAATACCAGAGACTGATTTCAGTTCTAATAGTTGGATCCAGGCACTCAGGTGATGTTACCAGGAATTGTCCTTTCTCCTGCATTTCTCCATTCTCAGGTAAGCCTTTTCCCATGTGAAAGGAAAGGTAACCACAGGAAGCACCAGGCTTACAGGATTTGTGTATCTTGAAATCTGGAAAGAAGAAAGATCATTTCCCCTCACTGTCTGTAATAATCCCCCTGAAGAGCTCTGATTGATGCTGCTTGGGTCATGTGCCTACACTTGGCTAAGTACTTCACCTAAAGTGGTAAAATCGTGTGCCTATCCTTGTATTCAGGAAGTATCGTAATAAAATTGATGGCTCCATCGTAATCACAGTATGAGGGAGAGGAAGCAGCACAGAAAAATAAAAATAAAAAATAAAACCAGATGTTTTCCACAATGCAATAAATATATAGTTTCTCTGTAGAGGTGATATAACTTCACTAGAGCTTGCTGGTAGGAGTCACTCAAGGAGCATTTATGGACTTTTCATATGGACATAGTGATTTATACTGAGAATTCTCCTCTTTTATTTGTGGGCACTATCAAAAAGAAAACAAGCAAAATTAAAAACAAAAGCACAAATTCCATTTTTAACAACACTTGGAGTCACAAAATTTCTAAAGTTTTTCAAAAGTGGTAGAGTTCATGCAGAAGCTACATGGAAAGAAGCTGAGAACAGTGGAAAATAAGAACAAGAAAATGGCGGATTTCTGAATGAATGCCAAAAATATACTTTATGAAGGGGAGAGCTACACCTGAGAGTCAAAATATTTGTCTGTATCTTCAAAAGGGGATACAGGAACAGGGGCAAGCTAGTTGGAAGCAGAAACCATTACCCCACTAGAATGATTAAATCAAAAATAGAGAAGAGGATTTACAAAAGAGGAACCATACAGAAACCATATTTATATGAAGTAGCCTGGTTTTGTGGTAGCTGCGGATAAAGCAGGGTATGTGTTACCAAGGAAACAAAAACAAAACCCAGCTACTCTAGAGCCTTATCTTGTCCCACCTCACTTACAGGAAGCTCTTACTACAGTAGGTCCACAAATACTGAATTCATAATAATAAACCATAAGAAGGAACTAGCATACATATATGCAGAGAAGCTTAAGAATAAAGAAGAAAACAAGCAGCAAGGTGTATCACAAAAAAGTCATCCAGCCAATATGAAAAGCAGTACGTAGGCGCCTCATAAAACTAAAACTAAAAATGACATATGACCCAGCAATTCCACTTCTGGGAATATACCCAAAGAAACAAAATCACTTATTTGAAAGGTATAGGCACCCCTATGTTTGTTTCTGTATTATTTACAATAGCCAAATTGTGGAAGCAACCAAGATATCCATCAATAGATGAATGGATAAAGATGATGTGGTATATATACACAATGGAATATTATTCAGCCATACAAAAGAAAGAAGTCTTGCCTTTTATGATAACATATATGTACCTGAAGGGTGTAATGGTAAGTGACATAAGCCAGGAAGAGAAGAGCAACAAATACCATATGACTTCACTAATATGTGAAATCCAACAAACATAAAAACAAATGAACAAACAGAAATAGTCTCAAAGATGCTGGGAAGAGACTGGTGATTACTATGGTGGACTGGTGATTACTATGGATGAAACAGGTGAAAGAGATAAACACAAAATCCATTGTAATACTGGCACAAGAGCAGAGCCACAGACCAATGGAACAGACTAGAGAATGCAGACATTAACCCAGACATATATGGTCAATTAATATTTGATAAAGGAGCCATGGACATACAATGGGGAAATGACAGTCTCTTCAACAGATGGTGCTGGCAAAACTGGACAGCTACATGTAGGAGAATGAAACTGGACCATTGTCTAACCCCATATACAAAACTAAATTCAAAATGGATCAAAGACCTGAATGTAAGTCATGAAACCATTAAACTCTTGGAAGAAAACATAGGCAAAAACCTCTTAGACATAAACATGAGTGACCTCTTCTTGAATATATCTCCCCAGGCAAGGAAAACAACAGCAAAAATGAATAAGTGGGACTATATTAAGCTGAAAAGCTTCTGTACAGCAAAAGACACCATCAATAGAAGAAAAAGGAACCCTACAGTATGGGAGAATATATTTGAAAATGACACATCCAATAAAGGCTTGACGTGCAGAATATATAAAGAGCTCACACACCTCAACAAACAAAAAACAAATAACCCAATTAAAAAATGGGCAGAGGAACTGAACAGACAGTTCTCCAAAAAATAAATACAGATGGCCGACAGACACATGAAAAGATGCTCCACGTCACTAATTATCAGAGAAATGCAAATTAAAACTACAATGAGGTATCACCTCACACCAGTAAGGATGGCTGCCATCCAAAAGACAGAGAACAACAAATGTTGGCGAGGCTATGGAGAAAGGGGAACCCTCCTACACTGCTGGTGGGAATGTAAGTTAGTTCAACCATTGTGGAAAGCAGTATGGAGGTACATCAAAATGCTCAAAACAGACCTACCATTTGACCCAGGAATTCCACTCCTAGGAATTTACCCTAAGAATGCAGCAATCAAGTATGAGAAAGATCAGTGCACCCCTATGTTTATTGCAGCACTATTTACAATAGCCAAGAATTGGAAGCAACCTAAATGTCCATTGATAGATGAATGGATAAAGAAGATGTGGTACATATACACAATGGAATACTACTCAGCCATAAGAAAAGGGCAAATCCAACCATTTGCAGCAACATGGATGGAGCTGGAGGGTATTATGCTCAGTGAAACAAGCCAAGCGGAGAAAGAGAAATACCAAATGATTTCACTTATCTGTGGAATATAAGAACAAAGGAAAAACTGAAGGAACAAAACAGCAGCAGAATCACAGAACTCAAGAATGGACTAACAGGTACCAAAGGGAAAGGGACTGGGAAGGATGGGTGGGTAGGGAGGGATAAGTGTGGGGATAATTAGGGGGGTATTAAGATTAGCATGCATGGGGGGGGTAGGAGAAAAGGGAGGGCTGTACAACACAGAGAAGGTAAGGAGGGATTCTACAACATTTTGCTATGCTGATGGACAGTGACTGTAAAGGGGTTTATAGGGGGGACCGGGTATAGGGGAGAGCCTAGTAAACATAATATTTGTCATGTAAGTGTAGATTAGTGATACCAAAACAAAAAAAAAAAGGGCAGTTCCTGTGTGGTAACCTCCAATGAGTTCTACACAAGAGTATAAAGAGCATATAAAAGTGTAGGCAAAGTGTCTGTTTATACAGAGGATCAAAGCCTAATTGGGCTACCCAAAAAATGAACTAAGATACGATATGAAAAAGAACTTCCAACATCAGCACTCTCTGGAAGACTCATGCCAGAAGATGATCATCAAAAAACCCCAACAAAGATCCACGCACTGCTACAGCTGTAGATGCACTCATCCCACCACTTCCTGGACTTGCCATGGGAATGAAGAAGGAGATATCTAAGCTGGCCTGTGCATAACAACAACAAATTTGACTGGATCTATACTGTTGGAACTCAATCAAGAATTAGGAGAAGTGCAAATTGTAGCGCTCCAAAATCTTACAACTACAGACTATTTACTGTTAAAAGAACATATGGCATGTGAACAGTCCCCAGGAATGGGTTGTTTTAATTTGTCTGATTTCTCTCAGACTGTTCAAGTTCAGTTGGACAATATCCACCATATCATAGACAAGTTTTCACAAATGCCTAAGGTGCCTAACTGGTTTTCTTGGTTTCACTGGAGATGGCTGGTAATTACAGGTATGCTTTGGTTATGTAACTATACTCCTATTATGTTAATGTGTGTGTGCAATTTAACTAGTAGCTTAAAACCTATACATGCTGAAGTTACTCTACAAGAAGATATGTCAAAGAAATAATCAATCTTCCCATGTTTTCTGCCGCCTCCTACTTCTATAGCTTTTCTTCTTCCTTCCTAATTACAACCCTTAAATAGAATTCGTGCCTCATATCAAATTTACCGAGTATCATAATTCTTCCAAGTGGTAAAGATACCTCAAGACAAATGCTGGGCATAGAAGCTACAGGGCATAAATATGCAAAGAAATAAAAAGCTAACCATTTCAAACAATAAGGCTTCTCTCTCACTTACCAACTTTACATTTCCCTGTATGGCCCCGGAAGATGACTGGTTAGCCAGAGACAGGTAAGATTCCTCAAGGGAGGAACAACCTAAGACAGGCACAGTCGCAGGGGGGCCATCAGGTGAGAAATTGGGGATCAACAGAGGTGAGGCTTAGAACCTCACCCCCCCTGTTCTGAGAGAAATCTTCTGCATACGTGGATGTTTTATTGCCCTTGTCTAGCTTGGATTAACACACAGTCTACAGGCACACACCTGATCATCTACATTTGCTCTCTTACAACACTAAACTATGTTTTCTACCTTTATTTTGTATCTACCTACCACTTCAGCATTTTATTAAAAATAATAATAATAAAGAGAGAAATATGGTATCCACATATAAATCAAGTATAAAAACCAAATGAGTATTCATATTTGAACTGACTGTTTATAGTTCATAATGCATGAGCAAAACCGAAAGTTTCTGTGATGGCTGCCCTTGTACTGTTCACCATGTAACTTATTCACTATGTAAGAATTTGTTCACCATGTAAGAATTTGTTCGTTATGCCTCAGAAGATTGGAGACTGACGAAAATTAGGCTTGGGGTGGATTAATGATTGTGCATTGAGCATTGACTCCCCCATACAGAATTTTATTGTCGTTAACAACCATTTGATCAATAAATATGAGAGATGCCCTCACACACACAAAAAAGTATACACTTCCAATGGTAAAATAATAAGTAACCGGGATGTAATGAATATAGTCAAGATATTGTAACAGCTTGGTATGGTGATAGCTGGTACCTAGAATTGTCATGTATATAAATGTTGAATCACTATGTTGTACACCTGAAACTAATGTAATGTAATACCGTGTGTCAACTACCCTTCAATAAAAAAATGATTATCTACAAAAAAAAAAAAATCCATTGTAATATAAATTAGTTATGGGGACAGAAGCAGAAAATAAGAACAAGAGATGGAAGTACAGTATAGAGAATGTAGTCAATAATACCATGATATCTTTCTATGTTGACAGATAGAAATACTAGTTGCAGTGAGCATTTGATAATATAGATAACATTAAAAAGTTATCAACAAAAAATTTATCAACAAGTTAACTACTTACTAAGTTAAAAAAAAGCATTACCATGGAACACACTTAATGTTAAATACTTTGCTATACAAATTTTTTAAAAGTAAATCTAGCAATGGCCTCTGTGATTGAAGGTGACAAAATAGAAAAGCAAGAAGTTGGGAAAGAAATTAAAATACAATAGTTGATAAAGTAGCATAATTCAGTAGGGGAATAGGAAAAATAAAGGCATCAAGATATGTAGAAAGAATTAGAGGGAACTCAAAAGTAGAGAAACATTGGAGAAAAAACAGTAACGGGCACAGATAAGAGAAATGACAAAATAAGCAAAATACTATTGAAATAAATAGTTAAGAAGAAGTAGAGATAAGATGTTGGTAACAGACAATAGGAGAAGTGGAAATACAATATGTAGTCTACGAAAGGGGAAATGAAATTGATAAAATATATAAAGATACAATCAAGAAAACATTCCTAAAATAAAAAGCACTTGAGTCTGAATATAAAGGGCAGATCATGTATATTCAATGCCTAAACATTTTTAGTAATTGATTTGACTTAAAAAAATAAAAAACCCTTTCAGCAGCTCAGAAAAGTTATCACTTATATTAGAAAAAAAATCAATCTTCTGTCATATATCCTTACAGCAGTATTGAATGTTAGAAGTCAAGTGATATATATCAAGTACCAAAACCATAAAAATAGATAATACTTCTTATTTTCAAATATCCATACCTTTTCAAAGTAATCAATCATACTGGGCAAGAAAGAAAATTTCAGTATACTCCAAAGAATAAAATTAATACGGAAACCATCTTCTGATTACATTACAGTGAAATTATAAATTAACAAAAACAACAACAAAATGTCCCCAGTTCCTAGAAATTAAAAAGTTCTAAACAACTTATTCAAAGAGAAAATTTATTAAAATGTTTAAAAAGTGATGATAAAACCCTTTCTTTAGCACTTATGAGATATAGCTAACACAGTGTTCAGACAAAATATTGTAGTCTTAAATATTTTATCCATAAACAACAAAGATAAAAAATGGAATATGCACAGATCTTAAAGTATAAGAAAAGAAATTAAAAACCAAACATTATCATATAATAAACATGGCCTTAATTAGAAAATAAATAAACCAATGAATAAATAGATAAAAACATTAATAAATCCAAAAGTTGTTTTTGTTGGAAAAAATAATTAAAGCAGTCACTGACCTAATTTTTTTAAGTGCAGAAATGAAGAAAATTAAGAGAATTATAAGAGAGTATTTTGCCTGATTATATACCAATTAATGAAAAAATTTGGATGAAAAGAGCACTTTCATTGGAAAATGTAATTTACCAAAACTGACTCCAGAAGAAATAGAAAAACTGAATTAAATACAAGAAATAGAGAAAAATTGTTAAAGATTCCTTTCCAGAAAACACTAGATGTAAACTGGTTAACAGAGGGTTTCCACCAAACTTTTGGAAGATAATGTTATTTAATCAGTTTTAGAGCATAGATAAAAAAGGAAAGTTTCCAAACCTTTTCCAGAAAACATAAAGTATCTTGATACTAAAGCCTGAAAAGGATTATCCCTTTATTAGTTTCTGTGCTACATAATAAATTATCTCAAAGTCAGCAGCCTAAAACAACACACATTTATGATCTCATATGTTCCATGGGTCGGGAATCCAGGCATTCTGTCATAAACACACCAGCTGGGTTGCATTCTCATCTGGATGACTGATTACAGAAAAATCTGTTTCCAAACTTACTTAGGTTGTTAGCATAATTCATTTCTCTGTGGCTACAGAATTCAGGGCAGTTTGCTTTTCAAAGCCACTAATGGAGTGAGAGACATTAGAGAAAGTTTGCTGGCAAGATAGAGAATTCTAAGGTAATGTAAATAAGGGAGTTATATCCCATCATTTTTGCCATATTTTATTGTTTAAAAGCGAGTCATGGATCCAACTCACAGTCAAGGGAAGTCACTTATGTAAGGGCGTAAGCACTATGAGGCCACCCTAAAGTCTGTCTGCTACAGCACCTGACAGAAAACTATATGGACCTCTCATTTATGAATATCAATAGAAAACTTTTCAATAAATGTTGGCAAAAGAGTATAGCAACCCCTTAAAATAATAGAATGTTATAATATAATGTAGATAATAAGAAAAGCAAGGATGGTTCAATGTTTTAAGACTATTATTACAATCCTTTGTATTCATGGGTCTTAAAGAAAAAAAAGTATGATCATTTCCATAAATGCTGAAAATGCATTTAACACAATTCAACATCCATTCTTATTTTTAGAAACACTTAAATACTTAATTAGCACTTAATTAAATTGCTCCATGACATAGTAAACAAAACCTTATCTCAATAGCCAGCTAGTTGATTCCCTTTAAATTAGGAGCAAGACAGATACCCAGTATCACAACTGCTAATTCTATTGAGCATGCCAGCCGATGCAATTAAAATAGAGACAGATACTGTAGAGAAATAAAAATTGCAAGGGAAGGAGTAAAATTATTACATTTTGTAAGTGGTATATATATATATATATCTGGAACACCAAAGAGAATTTATTAAAAGCTATTACAAAGAATAATAGAATCCAGCTACTTAATTGGGTAAAAAATAAATCTAAACCAACCAAGACCGAGCTCAACTCGTACAGAAGTCAGATGAAAGAGCCCCTTTTTCTTGTTCTTATGTTGAGAGACTCAGGTTACCAATGCCCTACCCTCTCAAGGCACCTGTCCCTCAATTTTACTCAATGACTTTCAAGACTTCAGTTCTATTCCCCACTCCTGGTGGTAGTAGCCATACTACTGCATGTGCAAGGCTGCACTGTTTATTACATCATATCTCTGTTCTCTCAACCAAAAGCCTGAAATTCAGTTCTCTAAGCTAGACATCTCTGATTATGCTCAGCACATTCTCTGCACACCATTATTCTCCATGTTCCTGGCACTTACGGCAATAGTTCATCTTGTACTAATTGTATTTCTAAATATATTGTTTACTTAAGTAAAGTTTAAGTGATGTATATTTTGTTTGCCCAGATAAAGATTTTAAGAACCTTGTCTTTCTATTCCCCCATCACTAATGCCTAGCTGGAATAGTCTATACCTAAGAAATCAATAAAGGCTTCTTTAATTTTTTTTAATCAATTCAATATAGGGTACATGTTTCCATGGTTCAGACATTTAAAAAGATATAACATCATGGAATGAAGAGTCTTTCTCCATTCTATTCCCTATCTTCTCAGTTTCTATAATCTCAGAGGTAGCCCCTATTGTTATTTTCTTATTAGGCTTTCCAGAAAAATTTTATTCCCATGTACCCACCACAGTTATAGCTTCTTTTCTTTCACATCTTTTTTACATGAAAGCTAATGTATCCATTTCTCTAGATCTTAGCAGTATATTTCAAATATCTTTCCATTAATATATAGAGGGTTCCTCCAATTTTAAGTGTCACATCCTATAATAAGAATTTACTATCATTATTTAACCAGTCCACTATTGATAGACATTTATGTTGATTCCAGTTTTTGCTATTACAACTAGTGTTTTCCAGCTGGCATACTAGATAGGAATAGAAAGGTTTGCATTAAAAGCATAGAGATAGATTCACTTGCAGTGAAATTATACACAAATGGGCCAGAACTACCCTGGCTCTCTAGGGTGACATTTCATATTTATGTTTTAACTCATAATGTGTTACTGGAAAAAATCTCATTAAAGGTCATCTCCTATATTCCCCACTGCTGCTGTCATTGTAATTGTGATGGGAAGCCAATCATTTCCATCAAAGACAGGAAACACTCAAGGAAAGGACTACCCTTACTCCCCCAATTCAGGACTGAAAACAGATAAGGGGGCTGATTTCATCTCTTCCTATAAAAAACTTCTTCAGTAAGGATGAAATTCCTGGACACATAGGCAGATGATTCCTAGGTACTGAGGTAGCCAAAATAGCTACAGTTGTGGACCATATATCACCACATTGGCTGGACTTTGAAACCAGAAGACTTCCACCTGTGACTTTGGGCACTTCCTAATTTATTTACATCACAAATGAGTACATCTATAAAATGTGGATTGTAACAATTCTTACCCAATATATGATAAGTAGCACTGTACAGATATTGGCTGTAATTGTTATTACTTCTCTTAGTAAACATTAACAAACATGTACTCATTATTCATAATAAAAGCAAAATGCTCACATTCTGCTTTCAGCCCCATGGAAGACGTAGTTGAGGCAGACGTGCTCAGAGCTTGCTCATGTTGATGCCTAGAACCATCCAACTTGATTAGGCCCTACAGAACCATTAGGCCAAAATGACATCGGCACCAGTGGCTCTGCACAACCTCCAGACATAGACAGGGACTTGCATGTATGAACTGCCTTAGATTCCTGATTGTTATATTTACACACAGTGATCTATGACTGTACCTGCTTCACGGTAACCCCTAGGCTGTCACATTACTTCAGTACAGTGAGTAGTAAGGCAACAAAGTCACCAAAAACTATTACAATTGAATTGAAGCTGTGGTTTAAAAATAACAACAACCAGAGAATTCAGGCAAAGCGAAAAAATAAAATTTCTCATAGTACTGAGCAAGGCGCATTGCAGCCACTCCTAATGCTATAACATTGAGTCTATTACAGGACTAATCTGTCCCTGGGAGGCTCGAGCTAAAATTAGAGCCAGGACTGAGGGCACTGTTGCTGGTAATGGTAAGGATTACATGTTGATATTGATTTATTTCATTGACTGGTTACTGCCCATCAATTTAATGGTGGATAGATGGCATCTGTGCTGAATCTAATGACTTTTATATTTATTTGTTCTCAGAACTTCTTAGGAAACAAATCGATCTTAACTCCAAATTAAGCATAATTTCTCAAATACAAATGTGATATCAGTTCCCTAATATTATACTTTTAAAACTGGCCCTGAAACATAAAAGGGGGTTTAACAACTGTGAATGAAAGCCTGCATGAAATAGCCTCCCCTGTGTCAGATGGTCTATTGACATTCTGGAACCATTCCACACCCTTCTTGGTTCCTTCCTCTGTTGCAGGAGCTGAAGGCCTGAAAACCTCATTTCTCGGTTGTCCTTGCCAAGTTCCAGTTTCAGGTCTGTGAATCACAGGCCTCTGTGCGATGTGCTGGCGGGAGAGAGGAAGGGCCGGGGCTGCTCTGGGGTGGTAGGAAGACGTGGGCTTCGGCAGAGGGCCAGGGGAGTCATGACGACTTTGCCAGCATGTCCTTGAAACCATCTACTTTAAGGCTCTGGACAGTGAGGCCATTGGCAGTGGCTCCCTGAGATTCCTGCCCTTTCTGATTTCCAGAACATTAGCAGCAGTTTCTTGGACCTTTGCACAATCTACTCTTCTAAGGGTTTTGGCAATCTCTGATCTCCCGAATTAAACCCCTTCACTTGAACTTCTATTTTCTATTTTCCTGTCTAATTCCTCACTGATACAGCTGTCGGTCCCAAAAGTAAAAGTAGAGTGTTCTCCTGACTTTGGACCTGGTAGACATTTCTTGGCTCTTCTTGGGCACCACTTTTCCATCAGGTGTGATTTTGGGCCCAAGAGCTGGCCAGTGGAATGAGAGAATCAACTGGGGAGCCCCTCCCGCCTGGCCCTTACAGGCCTCCCAAAGGTGATTCTCTCTTTTGTCCCTACCAACCAGCCGGATGGAGCCGGTTCCTGGAGGGAGGCAGAGCCCAGTGTAAGGGTGAGTTCCTGATGGACTCCGGCGTAGGGTCTCTCTAATGCTGCCTGCCTCCCCCACGCAAGCCTCACCAGAAAGGGGAAGATAACGCTGCACTGTGAGAAGCCACTGCAATGTAGGGATTGTTACAGCAGTTAGCCTCCTCCAGTTAGTGCACGGTTTTGAAAGCAAGAACTATATTCTGCTACTTCTGTTTTTCCCATGAAGCCAAACATCCATCTATGGAGAGAATAGTCAATAGATGCTTGCTTTCTGAGTGAAGGAAAAAAAGAGGTGAGGATAAACATATTTTTAAAAAGGTAAATAATTGGGTGATCACTGGAAGAGGTTAGCTCTAATATATAGTAGTGATCATTATATCACATATGTTTGAATAAGAAAAATGTACTAGCCCTCCAGACAACACTGGATGTTAAGACTAAGAGCAAAAGTTCGTTAATAGGTTAAAAGCATGGACATGGGCTCAAATCTGCTCTGCAGCTTACCAGCTGGTTATCTTGAAAAAGATTCTTGAACTCTTGGGGTTTCAGTTTCTTTACTCATACATTTCACCTGGGGATAATTACAATAGTGTGTAAGATAGTTGTCCTTGGGGCTGACAGGACTGTGAAGAGTACTTGGCACACCGTACTGTATGTGTTAGTGTGAATATAAAAATATCACAAAGTGTTCTAGCCTTTTTTGTCTTTGTCATTGAAGTTATGTTTGATCCTGTTTTGTTTCTCCAACCCTCTTTCTTCCTACATTGATTTTGCTTCGGCTGCCATAGATTCCTTTTGAATAGAGCTCTACAAAGGAAATCCTTAGTTTCCCACCTGTATAGGGGAAATCCCAGTTGTCCATATTGGGTTTCTCTCCTGTGAGTCTCCTTTACTACTCACGCAGAACACTTTACCTCCGACACCCTGGTCACAAAATGCGTGGAGGTGCTCTCCCTCAACAAGTGATTCTCTGTGACACCAGCTGGTGTCCTCTGATTTAACTCAGTTCTGACACTACCTGAAGAGAGTGTCCGAGCCCACAAGTTAAGGGCTCAGTTCCACAAGGCTGTCCCCACTACCCGTCCACTTCAGATGCCAGTCACAAGCCTGGGTTATATCACTTGTGCTTCGGACCCACTGGCTAGAGATCAGAGGTTCAAGTGACTCCTTCCTGCGACTCAATTAATTTGCTAGAGTAGCTCACAGAATTCAGGGAAACACCTATAGCTACCAGCCTATGAAAGAGTATGATAAAGAATACAGGTGAACAGCCAGATGAAGAGATACATAGGGAGAGGTCCAAGAAGACCCTAGCATAAGAGCTTCTGTCCAGGTGGGTAACCCTCTGGTGTGCATGCCCCTCGTGGTGTGGATGCGTTTGCCATCCTGGAAGCCCTCTGAGCCCCTACTACTGGGATTTTGTGGAGGCTTCCTCACATAAGCATGGTCAGTTATTAACTCTGCTTCTAGCTCATCTCCCCTCTCTGGAGGATGCAAGATAGGGCTGAAAATTCCAAACCTCTACTCTTTTTGGTGTCCAGCCCATCCAGAAGCCATCCAGAAGCCCCCCACCCCCAGGGTTGCCTCAATAGAACAAAAGAAGCTCCTAATGGTCTTATCACTTAGGAATTTACAAGCATTTTAGAGGCTCTGTGCCAGGAACTGGGGGCAGAGACCAATATATATATTTTCTATTATGTCACAGGCTCATAGAAAAATATGGGCTTTTCCTCATGTTTACAGTTTTCAGATTTATTCTGGTTTGCAAATCCTTGATTTGTTCCAAATTACTTTATTATCTGGACATATTATTCTTGGATTCTTACTTTCCTAGTATGATTTTTAAGGACCTTATGGAAATATTTAAGAAATGTTGCCTCAATACACCAAGTCCTGTTCCACAATCTCTCTTTCCATTTGTACTCTGTTACATGATATGCTGCCTATACCCCTGCTTGTTATTCTTTCTCTCAGTTACGTGTTGTGCTGTTCAATGTCTATAACCTATTTTTCCACTACCACATTATTCACCACAACCCCAGTTTTCTGTTCCCCTTAAGTAATTCTGGATGTCCATTTACCTGACGTTTAACGTCCTTCAGTTTCTCTGTGTTCTTCCTCTATACATTCAAGCTGCCATATGCACAGCTGTGATGCCCTTTCCCCTGTCACTCCACCTTTCCTGCTGAACTCAGCCATGTGTCCTCAGTAAAACTTTCATATTTCCTCTAAAAGAACTTTTCTATGTGGTGTGTAGCCTTTCGTCACAACAGACAACACTCATTAAATGCTGTTTTTAATCTGTGCTGAAGAGCTCAAATGCACATGTTCCTCTGAATTAAAGATAATGAAAAGGTTTACCACTCAATATCATGACAACCTTCAACGAAGTATCACTTCCCCCTCCAGCCCACACACCCAGTATGATCATACAAACACCCATAAGTCCATGGAGTATAGGGAGAACTTTCAAGATGTTATGGCTTTGACACAAAGTTTGTTTCCATCCTTTATCTTTCAAATACAGTAATAGACACATACATTCTTATCCAAATGTTGTGGCTTTCATCTTTGACTGGGAAAAATCTTGGGTTGAACATTGTCATTTCTTATTCCTGAATTCAAAAGAGGATTAAAGAATAGCTCACAATGAGGAGATGGATATTCAGTGTTCTATATGCAAGATACTTGGTAGAGCTACAAGGTTGACGCTTTACTAATGTTTTCTTTAAAAATATTTATTAAAGGAGCATTTGTTCAATGTGTCTATCTGTTGCACTGTCTTGATGCTGATTTCAATGGCCATAGTATCTGGTCATAGCAGAAGGGGGTTCAGCTACAAAGCAGAGCAGTGGGGGGGATGGGGTAAACCTACAGGTACACAGTGAAAGGCTTTTGTATGGTATGTATGTTCATTAAGGCTACCACATATGGAAAAAATAGTCCCCAAACAAGGCACCACTGTGCAGATGACTGACTCTGTACCATTTTAACATCACTGAACTGTGTTTCCTAATTTCCTCCCACCATCTTTTTGGCAGAACCCCTTTACCTCTATCCCATCATCCCCAGATGCTCCCCTGTTTCTACTGTCCCCCTAGCCACTCCCTGTCTTGACTGCTCTTCAACGCCACAAGTTCTAAGTCTTTTTTCTCCATTTTCTTCCATTCCATGCACTACATTTTCTTATTCTCTTACCTTCTTACTTGATCATTTATTCTTTAGAGACAGAACATTTTCCTCCCAACATATAGAATAGAGTTATCATACTGGGATATAGCACAGCACAAGGTTCGATAAAGTATATAGGAAAGGTGAATATTGACCCTGTCCCTCCAGATCCTATGGGCTTATAGCTAACTTGATAATGAATTAATGAGTAAAGACAAAACAGTGCTTTAGCCTTCTTAGGAAATATTTTTATTATGAAAGTAAACATGCTCATTTTGAAAACTTTAGCAGAGCAGAATTATATAGATTACACATCCTCTTTTCTTTTCACCTTGTAAGCACACTGCCCAGAGACATCCATTATTGGTGAGTATCTTTCTGAATATGTCTATGCATATACAAACACACAAACACATTTATAACATGTGAGTTGCTTTATAATAAATATATGTATTTATCTTTATTTTGACATCTGTGAAAAAATGCATGACAATCTTGCCCTCATTCTTCAACAGTGAATACTGAACATATGTTTCCTTATGACCGAGGCTTATCTATATGAACATCTATCACCATACACCCATAATTTAGATCCAACTACTGCTTGAAATCCTATGATGCCCTCAAAACTAAGTTGGTAAAAGTTTTTCTTCTAGTAATGTCAGAGAGCTGTGCTTTTTTTTCCTATGCCTGGTTTTAGGGCATCTCAGACTCCTTGGCTATCAGTCACTGCTCTCTGCTGCTATCAGTCTGATTGTTTCTCTTCTCCTGATTTGCCACTCCTAATTTATTATATGTTTGCAAGTTAGATTACAGGCTTGCTAGCAATGTGCATAAAATGAGGGTGACAAATTCCTAAGAGAGGGCTTCAGATGATCTTTTCTAAATGAGATGCATGTCCCTTTGGCCATGAGCTCCGTGGTGTGAGGATTACCTGTAGGAGAATTCCATGACAAGCTGCTGACAAGTGAGACTAGCCAACACAACCAAGAACTTGTCTTAAGAAGCATCCCTAGCATAGAGCTCAGTTCCAAATTGGGGAATATCTCCAGTTGGCAGAGACTTGAAGATTTCAACTCTGACATAAAAAAAAGTGACAATAACAACAACAAAAATAAACTGACAGCTTCAGGGTTGCTTACACGTTGAAGTCATGTGAATTGTGAAAATAATGAAGACCCATCAGCTTTAACATCCAGACATATTAAAGGCAAGAGAAAATAAAGAGGTGGGGGTAGGGGGAGAAAGCCTTGTCTGTAGCTTTGAGCTGCCTCATTTTTTTCATGGAAAAATTGTTACAAATGGGTTCTTCAGCATATGTTATTAATTTCATTATCCTGGCTTCTTGCCAACTAAGCATCAAGGCCTGGTTTCTGTGATTTCAGTTGCAACTAGTAAAACTCATGCGGGCATTAACAGAAACAGACAAGAGAACTTTTTTTTCCAACTGAACTCCAAGTGACTATTTGAAAGGCTTTTATTTCATAAAACTAGTTGTAAAATTTTTTTGTTGCTGATGAGAAGATTATGCTTTCCTAAAGTATAGTATTCCCAGACAATACCAACTTTTTTTGAAATTATTCATACGCATCAGTAAAAAATATTTAAGTAATGTTTTAAAATGCATGGAGTATTATAAATGTTCACATAGTTTTCCTTTTTATTTTTTACTGCACCACATAGTTTTTTGATAATAATGAAGACTATGAATAAAATGCTTTTCTTTTAGATGAAGAAATGGTGATAAAGCTCTGTAGAGAGGTAAATTCAGTATTAAATGTTTGTCATGAAGGTTTTTTAATGATACCTTTGAGATAGTGTGATTCTATTATGAAAAGCCATCAGCCAAGTCACAAGAAATCAGCATCTTTCCTCATCTTTAAGCTGAAATTTACTGAATGCTAATTATAATCCAGGTACTTTAATAATACCATTTGCTGTTTATCCAGCACTCATTATGTACCAGACAATGTGTTAAGCATTTTATACATAGTCCTTTTAAGGAAACCCCTACAAATGTTTGATCTAGATGTTTCCATCCCCAATTACAAATGAGATATTAAAATCAGAGAGTATGTTTCGCCCAAGTTCATATTGCTAATAAATGTGGATTTTTCAAACCCCATGAGGATATTTGACCCTAAAAAGCTAGAGTAACCAACTGTTCCACTTTGCTTGGGATTGAGGGTAGCATGGGATGAGAGATTTGGGTCCTAAAACTGGAAAATTCCTAGGTGACCCAAGATAAGTTAGTTATCCCAGTAGGACGTGCCATTTTACCTTCTCTGCTAGCCCCTTATTTTGCTCTGTCCTGTCCCTGTGTTCTCCTAATTCAGAACCTAACTATGGCCTGAATTTTTGCATTCTTTCTTTCTTTTAATTCTGAGCAATAGACCTCATATTACAGTATATTTTTGATTTTTAAAATCCTCCTAAGAACACAGGACATTTGAAATTGTTATATCCATTTCACAGATGCATTCATTCATTTATTCAATTATTTACTGAATGCCCTCTGTGTACTAGGCTCAGGGGTTACAATGGTAAACATGACAAAACCTTATTGTCGGGAAGCTTATGCTGATGTGGAGGAGGACAGATAAACAAATAAGAATAGTTTATGTCTGCTGATTGAGTATTGTGAAGTAGTGCAAGAAAAATAGAAATTGGGCATGTTTTGTTATTTCATGTGTTGTAGTCAGAGAAGGTGGGAACACTGTTGAGACTGAAGGGAGCTTGGCCCAGAAGATGAAGGGATCGTCCTATCAGATAGGGCCCCCCAGGCTGTGCTAAAAAAATGGTTGAAAGGCAGTGGGGTATGAATGTAAAGTCCCTCTTTTTTCCCCTCTTTCCTGTTTGTCTGAAATGTATAAAAGTATAAACTGCACGATTTAGAAAATTATTCCCTGAAATCTCCTGCTTTGTGACTTGCCTCTGGTGGCTAGGATCAAGTCAGGAGTTCAGACTGGGTGAATAGAAGAACGACAGGATAATGAAAAGAATTATGCTTAAAGACTCATGTTTCTGATTTTTATCCTGATTGGCAATGTATGGCTTGGGATTGGTGGAACTCAACCATACCTGACATCAATTGGTAGGAAGCAAGAGCTGTCAGGTTTGGGGAGTCCCATGGTCTCAGCTGAGTGAGCACAGCAATAATAATGACAATAACCACATGAATGCCTTGCATTTGAATAGTGATTTACAATTCTCAGTGCATTTTTTTAGCATCATCATTTATTCCTCACAAAACCCAATGGGGTGGGAAGGGAGATATTAATAATATCCTTCTATACATGATGAGATTAAGGTTCACAAAAGTAAAAGTTAGGTGATTTGTTGAAGTCATATTTGTAGAAGGTAGTGGAGCTAGGACTGGAACACAGACTTTATTCTCAATTCACTGGTTCCACATATGGTTTGCATGTCATTCTGAGGTGATGACACCATTGGAAAGTGTACACTGAGGGAACGGTGTCCCATCTGTAAGCACCCGTCTACCTTGGCAATATCAAGCACCTCTTCACTGCCAAGCCAAAGTACCTCCACTCATTCTTCTGTCTTAGACTGAGCTCTACTGTGTTCTATTGAGCTCATTCTAGAAATTCTCTTTGTGGTCTGACAGGTGAGAGGGCAAGTCAGGGTTCTAAATCTCATTGTGAAGCACCTTCCTTTTGATTATCTTCAAATTCCCATTACCCTTTCTTCTGGAGCATCTAACTAGTCTCCTTAAAAGTAGATCTCTAAGCCCTTTTTTCTCTGACACCTACATGGGAAAATGAAAACATTAAATATTTCAAACACACTGAACTCAATGTAGAGAAGTGTATTGCTCTCTGTTTTCTGTCCAGTATCTCCCCCTTTATCTACATGCTCAAACCTCACTTACCTTTCTTAAAAAATCTGTTTGATCCCAACCCTTTTTCAAATTACTTCACAATCTCTCTGGTTTCCACAATCAAGTTTCTTTAAAAAATTTTATTCTCTATCTTCTTTCTACCTCACCCTGTTCTCTCATCAATCATTAAATATTGTTATTTTTGCTGATCAAATATCCTTACTCTTCTCCATCCTTTGAGACAACCAAAATTTCAGCCCCCCTTTCCTCTTGCAGTGAACTCAGCTTCTCCTGGTGCTCCTGTCACCTAATCAAATCTGTCCTCACATTGATGCAAAGGATCTTCCCAGACCAAACTGATCATGACAGTCTCCAGCACAAAGAGACCATTGTTAACCTCCTACGACCTGCAGTATGTAATCCAAATTTCTTAGCTTGGCACACAAAACTCATCACCAGCCCATCCAAACCTCCTTTTCAAGCTTTATTTCCTGCCTCAATCGTTCTTCCTCCTTTCATAGCTCCATGCAGGTGCCAATGCTGTTCTCCTTGTCTGGTAACGCTCGTTCATCCTCTCACACCCGGCTCAAGGGTCACCTTCCCCTGTTCCCCTGTGTGATTGCAAAGTTTTCTGATTACAACTCCTTTCAGCAGTTCTCGCCATATGGCAGTATACTGTGTTCCCCTTTATGTGTTTCTTCCCCCTGATTATTCTGTTTGCCTCACTGCCTGGCACATAGTAGGTTCTTCATAAACCTTTCAGTAAGTACTGATATGAATAAAGAAATGTGTGGAGTCAATGAGTTGGGTAACTTATTACATAAATATCAACCAATATATGCCCTTTTTTCAGCACAAGGGGCAAAAAAAGTTCAACTTTACAATTAATAAGTAACTTATGTGAAAATGTGTGTGTGTGTGTGTGTGTATACACATTTGCCCTGGTAACTATTCCCTAAGTGTATTTCAACTACTGTAATTTTAACAACTGTCATATATGTAAATATTGCAATAAATTTAAGGTTGCAGTTTTATGGCATTGAAGTGAAAATGAAAAATTCCAGTGAAACATTAGACTGCAGCAGTATCACAGAGGTTCAACATTATAGATAATATCACAAAACATAAAACTGAATAAGGTAGTGAACCATTTTTGACCTCTGATAAAAATGTACCATTTAGGGACTTAATCACATGTAGTTTTTATAATTAAAAGATAGAAGTATATCACAAACTTTGGATTTTAGTTAATTCTCCACTAAAATAAAGTCAATAAAACTAAATATCCAATAATAAGGGAATTGCTGTTTCCCTCTTTTGTATTTGCTAATTTGCCCATAACAAGCATGTATCATTTTAATGACAGGAAAACTACATAAAAAAATGGCATACTTACATAACTGCAGGCTCTTCAGGAAAGAAAAGTTACATTAATCAATGGGCTAGATATAATTTTAGCTGCTTATGTTAGATATTTTCATTTTATCCTTAATATATCTAATCTTTATACATTCTTTTTAAAATAAAACTATTACTCCAAATTTTTAAAAAGTAGACTTCATTTTTCAGAGCAGTATTTTACAAAGAATTTTCCACAACACACTACAAGCCCTTTTGACTCATAATATGGCTCAGAAGTGTCAGTCTTCACACTTACACCGAGATCTAAATTTTTAACGTGACATCTAAGGCCTGTGCCTACTTCTTCCTCTCTTCCCATTGTTCAGTACTGTGCTGGCAAATGTTTAAAAGGTGGGAGTAATAAAAGCCCTGGTTGGTAGTGTTTGCTGATTTCTCTGGGTGATTCCAAGCTGCCAGCATGGTGTCACTGAAGGTGGGGCTGGAGAGTCCTACATTCAGCTCTTGGGAGGCAGTATGAGCAGACTCCAGCTCACAGCTAGGAGTCCAGCACACGGGTCCTTTTTTTGTGCCTCAACACCTCACACTCTTTCTTACCTTAGAGTTTTTGTTTCTATTTCACCAAGACCACATGTGGCTGGTTGGGTCTTATAATTAACTTGTCAACTAAAATATCATCTATGATGACTAATGTGATGTATCAATTTGGCTAGGCTACAGTGCCTAGTCCTTTGGTTGAATATGAGTCTTGATGTTTCTGGGAAGATACATTTTTTAGATGTGATTAACATTTAAATCAATAGATCTTGAGTAAAGCAGATTAAATACCATAATATGGGTGAGCCTCATCCAATTAATTGAAGTTCTTAAGAAAAAAGACCAAGATCTCAGAAGAGGAAGGAATCCTGCCTCCACACTGTCTCTGGACTCAAAACCACAATGTCAACTCTTCCCTGGGTTTCCAGCCTGCTGACCTGCCTTTCCAGACTTGACAGTAACACCGTCATTTCAGCCAATTCCTTAAAAAATTTACATCTATGTCTATGTGCTATGTCTATAGAGAGATGATAGATGGATAGATTGGTCTTCATCCTATTGAATTTCTCTTTCTGGAGAACTATTTTCAATGACAACTATTTCAATCACTTTTTCAGTGAGAATTTTCCTAACAACCCCTTGGTCACTCTCTAACATATTACTCCAATTTTATTTTCTTCACTCTATATATCACTTTCTATAATATTTATTTATGCATATGTTTATTGTCTGTTCCTCCCCTGGTCCCAATAAAATAGAAATCCTAAAAGAGCAAGTACCCGGCCTGCCTCTTTGAGTGCACTATCACCACGTCTTAAAACATGGGGCACAAAGTAGGCACTTAAAAAAGTTTCCTTCATGAGTAATTCTTAGAAGTGTACTCTGGGCATAAGGAAGACATATTAAAAAATGTTTAAACTCTTAATACCTCAAAGGCCTTATAGAAAGCTTGTAGTAATTAAAACTGCCAATATTAGTATCAGTAACAGAATGAGTATCTTGACATTCCTTCACTGACGTCATAAATTATTATTTTGGAAAAGCTCTGCTAATGTAACCAACCCCTTAACTATCCCCTATAATTTACAAGTCCATTACTGGAAAGAAAATCTTCAGAATACTCAACCTGACATGCATACGTGGCCCACAGAATGACATGACAACAGCCCTTTACTGTTCCTCTAAATGACCAGTGTGCATACTGAGGCAATTACAGGTGGATTTTAGGGAGAGTTCTCCTTCCTTTTTCCCATCTCAGTTTTGTTTTTTTACTCTCCATTCTACTTCTGGGGTTATCAGAAAAGGGTCTCCTGCTGAGTCACGATTCTCCTAAGAAGAATAGGATCAAGATAAACTGCCCTGTCAGGCCCAGCACCACAGTGAAACACCAATGTGGCATCAGCCTGCTTCTATGTCACACATTTGTGCTCTCTTTCTCCTACATGGCCGACCCTATCCTCAGACTGGGGTTTCAGAAGGAAGGTTGGGTGAGGAAGTCCCTCTAGGAAGGGATAGCTGGGGTAAGGTATGTGTGAATCCCATTGTACCTCTCATTGTCCCCACCCCACTAATCTGAGGGTCAAGATGCTAGCTTGATATATCTGACAGGTGAGTTGATATGTCCTTATTTGGTAGTGAGGGCAAACATGTCTTATTATATATGCTAGTCACACACATATTTCTTGTCAGTAAACTCCAGTTACAAGCATACAGTACATTTTCCCATCCGCAAACTTACTGATAGGCGTGAGTTCTATTGAATGACATAATCCCTTTGTCATTTTCCTGAAAATACTTTTACAAGTTTATTGCTGACTCTCTAATTTTGCTTATGATAGGTTTAGATGCTTCATGGTTTGGGATTTTTATGCACTCAGATGTACCAATTTTTCCCCTTTGGTGATTACTTCTTTTTCTAAAGTCTGAGCTCAGATTATCATTTATAGAAGTGTTTTCCTTTTCTGTATTTCTATTTTTGGCATTAATTTTTACTGTATCTGAAGCTGATTTGGTTGTAATATTAGAATCCAGTTTATTTAACTCACTATCACAGCACCATTCATTAAACTTCTTTTCATGCAGTTTATTAGATTTTTAAATTTTAGTTTTCTTAAGTGATTCCCTTTGGCTTGTTAGATATTTTAAATTACTTTTTGTTTATTTTTATTTGTGATGGCAACTGCTAGGTAGAATAGACTATTAAAATTTATTTCTAAATTTCTTTTTCTATTTCTTTGATCTGTTTTTGATTCTCAAGCCTATGCCACTATAACTTATTATTACATTCTGTATTACATTTTTAATAATCAGTAGAACAGGTCCCCAGAGTTTTTCTCAAAAATTCCTTTGATTTCTTGCCTTTTCTTTTTTCTGGATGTTAATGAATTCAAAAAAACTCACTGGGGAATGCCATTGTTATAATATTATCTTTAAAACTTAATTTGAGTGAAATTGTCATCTTTACAACATTAAGATTCTTACCTATCAATGTAGAAAGATTGCTATTCTTTATTAAAATTTTTAAAATTACAGGAAAAGGTTCAAAGAGAAGGATGATTAGGTCAAGACTATAGAGGAAAGGTTGGGGAAAAGCCTGATTTCTAGACACAAGGCGAAAATACCCATCTCTTCGCACAGCCACCCCCATACAACTGAACGCTCACGTATTTACTGTGCACATATTCTTCGGGAAGAAAAACGTTTTTTCTTCTTTCAACTCTTAGTTGCACACACTGTAGATTCAGATAACATATGTAAATTTTTGACTTTGGATCTATAACATAGCATACCTGGAAAGTTCATGTTAACTTTTATTTGTAGAGCAAAGGAAATGTCATCTATCTTCATATATCTATCTTAGAATGCAGAAAGGTGATTACCAAAGAGAAAAGGAAAACGATCAAATTAAGCTAATCTCATTACTTTCTTCTTTAAACAGAGGAGTGAACTAAAGCTAAAAGCAATCAGATGCATGAGCCAAGTCTTCTCCTGATCCTGGATAGTTAAAGGTTGCATATTCCTCATATAAGGCTTACTTCATGAACGAAACCACAGTGATTCTATTATGTGAGAGCTCTTATTTCAGGATGTTGTTGCAAGAATTCCTTAGAGTTTTTTTTGTAACCTTGAGCAATCCCTCTAGACGTCATTCACCAGTCACACACAACTATATATAATCATTCATTCCAAAGCAAAAAGGTTCTTTTATCTTCAATTAGATTACAAAAAGTATTTAAAAAAATATTTTTAGTGATTCTTCCCCTAAAGTTTATAGTTATTGCTTTTATTTATGATTGTATGAAACAACTATAATTCTGAAGAGAACTTTTCAGTGAACTTCAGCTCTGGCCATTCTGTCGAAGTGCTAGCATCAGTACTGATTGTTATTTATTTATAAAGGGATGGACTCTGACTTTCCCACAGAGTTCTTTCTTTTTTGTTGGATGTTTTGGAAATATTATAGTAACAAAAGATAGAGCAGGGAAATCAGGAAAAAGGTGGTATCTGGTGAAAATATGGCAGTTTTCAATTTTTCTGCTCCCTAAATGTGAATTTCTTATAACCAGTTTCCTACTCACTTGGGAAAAATTGCTTCCTGGGCCCTAACAAAAGAGTCAATATCAGGAACCACTTCAGAGGTGCATAAATACTGGAATTTTTCAGAAAAATAAAATTCATTTTCCAATGGGATTGAAACTATGTAAAGTCATGGGATAATGACAACTCTTTTTTTTTCCTCTGCTCTCACAATAACGTAATAATTGCAATTCTTTAAATCTCAGAAAGGATTGCATCCCTTGTTTATGTTTTGTGAATTAATCTTTCTGTCTGCCCATTGAGTACAGTGTATTGAGTTGATAATTACTTTGAGAAAAGTAGCAAAGTAGTATGTAATACTGCTAAATTCCCTTTCAAATATTAGACTAAAATCTTTAAAGCATCTCAGAGGCAATTGTTATCAACAGGAATTCTGACATTAGTATATATGTACATTTACAATTTTAAAAGATCAAGAACATCATAAAGCTCACACTGTAAACTGAATATATGAATTGTACTGTAAAGCCTGTGTTAGCAACATAGGATCAAATCAAGATTGTCAACAGTGAAAATGAATCTGGTCCAATAAAATTACTTCTTGGAGACAGTGTGTTATGGAATTCTGTCATCATGTTCTGTGCTTTGACTGGAAGATTGTCTATAGTTTGGGTCCCAGGGATAAACCTGGAGGAAATTTGCATAATAACTGACTAAAGCATTTGGAAAAAAATGGCATTTAGAATAGCTCACACTTTATCTTTTTCACTGTCAGGGCTTTTAGGGCAACCTTAGAAATAGTAAATCTTACCTAAAATATTTAGACAATAGAAAGTGTTCAGGAAAAAAAGAACATTCTGAAAAACAGTTCAAATCATGTTTATAGCACTTGTGTTTAAACACAAAGAAAGAAAAATAGTATTTAAAACATGAGATAATCAATTGACTTTGTGCCAAATGGTTACATGTTACCTGTAACAAAGGGGAACAAGGCCACTGTGGCATTTTTTAAATGAATAAGCATATTTTTATAAAACATGAAAAAATCTTTATAACCAGTAACAAGGGGATCTGGTGCACATAGCACCAACATTCATTCATTTGCACATTGTTATTATTAATTTAATATATACCAGGTTATGGCTAAAAAAAAAATTCAGTGGTTTCTATTTCCTAATAGATCTGTGGTTCTCAACTATAGCTGATTCACCTAGAATGCTTTTCAAGACTTTTTGTGCTTGACTATCTCCCCTAAGAAAACCAGTATCACTGAAAGTAGAGCCAAGGTATTGTTGCTTTTATAAAAGCTCCCCAGGTGAATCTAATGTGTGGTAAGAATTCATAATAAATATCAAATGTCTGAATCTGGCATTCAAGGCCTTAGTAGATGTTTAAGTCTTGGCTCCCTTTTCCTATATGAACTTAAGTTTTACTCAGAATAACTTAATAACTATAAGTGACTCATACTTTCTAATCTCTCTATTCATCTTTCCTCCCTTCCCTCTGTCAACTTCCCATATTTCCTACTAAAGTCTAACCACTTTTAAAGGCATTATATGATGCAAATAATTATTGAGCACCTACATGTTCAGTGTTACCATCCTGTTACAGTATTTATACTCCATCTAATAACATGTTTCATGGCTAAGTGGAGAACATGAGTAACTTAAAAGGCAAGAATAAAATGGGGCTATGATAACATATTATACTAGAAAACCTATTGTGATGGCACCTACTCCAGATTGGGGGGTTCTAGAGAGCTTTCAAGGGGCTGAGACCTGATAGATGAGTGGAGGTCAATGAGGAGAGGAAAAAGGATATCTTAGAAAGCACGAGCCCTCTCAGGACTAGAGCAGGGAGTGCAAGGTGGAGTGCCAGTCTAGAGTAAAATAACAAGGTCAGATTATTCAGGAGGTGACAGTCCTATGTTAAGATTTTTTGCTCTTTAATGCAGTAACAGTGCTGAGCCAGGGAAGGATTTTAAGACAATGCATGCAGTTTAGAAGGATCATGTTTATGGAGGCAAAATGGGTTGAATGGGTGCAGCCTGGAGACAGGGAACCCAGTTAGGAGGTTAGTAAAGTAATCTGGATGGGAGATGAGGGTGGCTTGAACTGAGGCAGTGTCACGGGATTAGGCTGTGACATTCTCCTGCCCACAGTTGGACAGGCAGGATTGCTCTTTGCTGGAACTTTCTAGAGAGTGAAAGATAAAGTTTTCAGAGTTATCTGCATGGGGGTGGTGGTTGATAGAAATAGAGTTTTCCAAGGGAAAAAAGTTAGAAAGAGGCTAAGAAGAACCTTAGGGAAGGCTGACTCTTAAGGAAAGGGTGAGGAAGAGGCCTGACATCAAGCGCAGGCAAAGTACTGAAGAGAACCAAGCATTAACTAAGGGACCAACTCTTAATGTATTGACTAAGAGAAATTATTCAGAATTCTCCTTGACAAACTAGCCTGCTGATAGCATAGGCATCTTTGCTTGCCTTATATTACATATTTGTGAAGTCTTCATGAAACTGGAGTATAGATTAATTAAATTTTGCATATCTTGTCTTAAACAGGCAGAAGTTGAGTTCACTGTATTATAGTATACAGTGAAATTAGAAGAAGAAGAAAACGAAGACTGGAAATTTTAAAAATAATAATTAAGAAGAGGGGGTGCAGAAGGAGATGATAGAAAAAAAGAATAGTCATAACAATTGACTGAGATGAGGAATAGCAAACATATTCTCTAGAGATTGTTTAAAGATGGAACTGAAAAGGAGCACCTTTTCCTGACCCCTCTCCCGCAAGCTGAGGCAGATACATGCTCTCAGACACTGTATGATTCCCCTTTGTAGCACACTTCAAAATTGTAATTAGATGTAATTATATAATTTGTTAATTGAAGTCTTCCCCTTCCCAGGCTGGAATATAAGCATCTAGAGGTCAAGGACTGAATCTTTACCTCCCATTGTTAGCTTAAAATCTGATACATAAAACAAGCTCATGAAACAGTTATCCATCTCAGGACAGAGGGAACGGAGATCCATATGAAAAGTGTGGAAAGATAATCTGAGATGACGAGGGGTGGGATTCAGAGCTACAGGGAGTGTGGCCCAGAACGCAGGAGTCAGCAACTGTCAAAACTCAAAAAAGCACTAGTCAGAAGGTGGCCATTTGTCCTGGTTTGCCTAGGACATTCCTAGTTGACATCTGTTATCTTAGTGTAATTGTTAAAAGTCCCCCATTTCATTCTCAAAAGTGTTTCAACACTATGAACACCTTAATTAGATATTTGGGTGGAACATGGGATAAAGGAAATATATATATTAAATATATATAAATATACATATTAAATATATATATTAAACTATTACAACTCTATATGTATGTCATTCAGGGCCAAAGTTTATGCTAAGTAAAATAAGACACTGAGAAATTAGCATTACATATCAATTATGTGTAAAATTTAAGGTGTGTTAGATTTCATTGATAACCTCATTTTGCTAATGAGGTTTTGCTAATTTGCTTTTTTTTCAAAATATAAAATTGCTCAAAAAATCGTGATTCTATTTTCACCAAATCCTATTTTCCCCATGACACTGTGGAATTTTTAGGAGCCTAACTCTACTTTTAATGGAAGGCACTACCATATTACTCGGCTACTTCAAACAGCTGTGTGTAAACTCCTTTCTTGAACATTAACCACCTAAATTTGCAAAGCCTTTGGAATCCTTTGGATCAAAGGAACTTTTAACTGAGCATTTCTATTATTAATTTGGATGTGAACTTAAACGTTTGCCTGGTGAGTGGATTTGAATTGCACTGCTGATTTTATTAAGCTGATCAAACTTTGCTATCTTGTAGCGATTCTTTTCTATCTACTGTTCAGGATAAACAGATGCTCAAACTAATCCCAGAAAATACCAAGTAATAATTTTTCATTTCAGTGTGGGCTATGACAGGCACAGGTGAGGAGAGTTAAGCAGTTGCAGGCTGTCCTGCTGCTCAAAGCAGCCTGCGATCTCTCTAGAATCTTGTCCTTATTACTGCAGCAGATGGCCCAGTTCGGGAACTAGTTGGAATTTTTCCTTGTCTGGAGATGCTATAAATTTGCTCACCGGAGATGCTATAAATTTGTTCATTTTGTACTCACAATACTTACTATATAGTAGTTGCTCATTATAAATATTGAATAATGATGAATGGCCCTGCCATGTGGCATTGTTTTTGATTTTGGTTAGAAAGACTATTTTGCACAACGTTGCAAAATTTCAATAGTGTGGCACACAGCATTTACAAAAATATTTATTGCACTGATAGAATTGTTATTCACTTAATTGCCTGAAAAGCATTTGAGAGGGCTTGTGATGAAAGTCACCAATTAGTTGTTTTAAGAATTGAAGGAGGTTATACTTTTGAAAATCGTTCTTGGTTTGACAGATTTTAATAATTATCACTGGCATCATCTTCTTCTTCGTCACAGTCATCAGTCTGGCATTGAAAGATGAAAAGTCATGTAGTGGAGTTTGGGCAGAGGTCATTTTACCAACATAATGAAGCATAACACAGTTCCACCTTCAGACTGCTTGGCCAGACTTCCGCCCTTGTATTACCTGGGCCATCGTTTAACTGAGTACAGTATCTTCAACAACTGTGCATCAGGATTAACTCATTTCTGCTTTTGATTCTATCAACTCATTAACTGTGCGAAGTCACTTACCTTGCTGAGTCTCATTTTTTCAGTCTGTCAAGTGTTACCGCTGTCTGCTCCCCTGTGCTCCCGCAAGACCTTATAGTTATACCTTTTTTATCAGAGCTGAGATGTGTCAGGTGCTGTTCTAAACGTTTTACATCTATCAACTCATTTACTCTTCACAAAAACTATGTAAGTTTCCCCCAATTCCTCCTTCCCTCCCTCCTCCTCTCTCTCCCTTTCTTTTGTCCATAACAAATTTGTGTCCTTTCCCAAAGTTACAGTTACTAAGAAATAAGGCCAGGACTTGAACTCAGGTAGGTTGGTGCCAGAGTATAAACTCTAACCACTATTTTTCTACCTTATTTAATTTAATTTCATTTTTAATTAAATGGTTACATATCTCTCTTCAACTCTAGAAAGAGAGCTCCTTATGGCCAAATACTGTATTTTATTAAACTTTTATCTTCCTCATCCTCAAATATTTGGTGGGTACCTGACACATAGTAGATATGCCATTAGTATCATCAAATGTATGGATGACTATTAGCCCTGCTCTCTCAAAGGGGCATGACTCCTGTGAATTAGGTTGTGTTATGTTGCAAAGGTGAAGGAATTTTAAGATGAGTTAAGGCCCTTACTCAGTTGACTTTGAGTTAATTGAAAGAGAAGGGACCTTGGGTGGGCCTGAATTAATCAGGTGTGCATTTAAAAGAGTTGAGGCAGCCCCAGCCAGGTTTCCCTGGCCTTGAAGGAGTAAACTGCCACCATGTGGAATCTTATGACAGGAAATGGCAGATGATGTCCTCTGAGAGGTGAGGCCTTCAGTCCTATGTCATTGGGAACTGAATTTTGCCAGCAACCAGTGAATTTGGAAGAGAGCCCTAAGCCTTACACCAAATCACAGCCATGACTGATACCTTGATTTTAGCCTGGTGAGAACCTGAGTAGACTAGGATCCGACTGAACCCATGGCCAGACTCCTGACCCATGAAACCAGTGAGATAATACATGTGCATTGCTTTTAGCTGCTGAATGTCATAATTTGTTGTGCAGAAAAGGACACTAATGCAGTGCACTCTGGTTTAACATTTGAGTTTTGGTTCTGTTGCATTCCTAGTTTGTGTGATACAGTGATTGGAGACATGAAGGCAGAAGCCAGAAGCTAGGAGCTGAGAGTAATATAACTGGAATGAAACCTGCTTGTTGAAAAACCGTTCATGTTTCTCCTGCCCGCACCTCTGCTTGGGAAATCAAGTGCTGGGAATCCAGTTACTCCTACTCCAGGGTGCACGGCACCCCTCACCATTGGTCTGTGAGTTTCCCTCTTGTTTTATTTTTCCACTCTGAATTCCAGATCCCCACTGCTATTCCCCTCCCCTCCACTGGTACCCTCTTTAATGCTGTGATATATATTTTTGGCCATGTAATGATCTTCAGAGAATTTAGTGCTGAGCAATCACATATGTGCACCTTGACTTTACATAAATGGTATTGGGTAATAGTTCTCATTCTGTTTCTAATGTCATTGCCTCAAGTTTATGAATTTAAGATCTAGCCACATGAGTGTTACTAATTTGTCATCTCTTCCTGCTGCTGAGTCCTGCTGAAAACACACCTCCCGCTCTGCTCCCACCCACACTCATGCGGCAAACACCCTCGGACAAGCTTGCATCTGGATGAGGGCTAGAGCAGCGCCTGCGCGGTGGCGCTGGATCGCGGGGAATGTGCAGGGGGTCACTGAGGGCCCTCGGTTTGCTCTGCAGACTGGCTAGTTTACATTCCAGCCAGTGGTGCATGAGAGCTCCTAGTACCTTATCAAATCTACCAGAATTTAGTATTATATGATTTTCTAGTTTATTTAATCTGACGGGTGTAAAGTCTTACCTCATTAGTCATTTGAGTTTCCGTTCCTGTGATGTGCCAATTCATTTATTTACTTTGCCTGCTTTTCCTCCTTCCTTCCTTTCTCCCTCCCTCCCTCTCTCCTTCTTTCTCTTTCTTTTTCTCTCCTTCCCTCTTTTTCATTTTCCTTCCCTCTTCCTCCCCCATTTCTCTTTCTCTTTTTTTCTGATTTGCCAACATTCTTATGCATCCGGATAGTAACATATTCTTCTAGGTATTATAATCATCTTCTCAACTTGGCATTGAATTATTTCATCCTCCATTTTGGTGTATCAATTTTTTTCTTATGATTTTTTTTGAAAGTCTTTCCCACCTTAGTATCACAATAATTTTTTCCTTTCCTATTTAGTATTTTACTTAATTTGGAATTTTGTGTGTGTGTACCATGTGAGGAATACACCCAATTTTATTATTATCTCTATAATGAACTAATTTCTCCCAAGTCATTCAATTAGTAAGCTATTCTGTCCCCACTAATTTGTGGTACCACTTTTTAAATCATTTATCAACTACAATTAAGCACAGATTAATTTCTGAGCTATCCAGTCTGCTTCATTGTTCTGCTTGTGTGTTAGCAATGTACTGATTTTTCAAAAAAACGTAATGATTACTATGGAATATATGTTAGGTCTGGGTCCCTAAGAAGCAGATCCCAAAATGGGGACTGGAAGTTGGGAAAGCCCTCAGTCATACAGCCAGTCTAACTTCAAGTGTTGATGAGAGGGAAGGAAAGAAAAAAGGGAGGAAGGTTCATAAACTACCAGGCAGTTCTAAGGACAGCTTGGCAAGGCTGTTGGAGAGTCCTGGAGATCAGGTTGACCTTTTCCATAGACGTGGTCCATGTCTCCCAGGAATGAGCTTGCCTAGCATCCCTTAATCTTAGTCAGTTTAGGCTGTTATAATAAATAGAGCATACACTGGGTGACTAAAACAACAAACATTTATTTCTCACAGTTCTGGAAGCTGGAAAATCCAGGATCAAGACACTAACAGATCTTGTGCCTGGTGGGGGCCTGCTTCCTGGTGTTCAGATGGCCATTCTTCTCCTCATATAGCAGAGAGCAGAGAAAGGAAGCAAGCTCTCTTATGGCTCTCATAAGGGCACTAATCCCATTCATTATGGCCCCAGCCTCATGACCTAATCAACTCCCAAAGGTCTGCCCTCCAGTACTATTACACTGGGTACTAGGCTTCAACCTATAGGGTTGTGACTGTAGGGGACACAAAGATTCTGTCCATAGCATCTGCCATGCTTAATACTTGACTGGGATCAAGCACGGCCTTGGGCACAAACGCAGCAGCTGGGCCCCGGGTCAATCATACTCACGGGTCAGAGATCTGAGAGGAGCACTCTTTCACTTCCAGCTGCTGTCCACGTACGTATTCAAAGGAATCTCCTTTTCAGACTGACTTAGCAATTCTCTGATCTTTCTTTTTTCAAATAAATTTTAGAATAAGTTCGTCAAGTTCTTCATAATAACTCAGTGGAATTTATATTGGAATGTATTGAAAGTAAGTAGTACCCTCTTCTAACTCCTTTGCCTTGGTAATTTACATTTCATGGGAGCTTCCGTATGCATGAATGACATCTGCCTCCTGGGACATATCTCAGCTTTGCAAACCTAATCCTGAAGATAAACTTTCTGTGCAGGCTCAAATAAACATCATCGATAGTGCCTTCAAATATAATCCCAAACCTTATGAGGGATACCATCACCTACCTGTCACAGACTTAAAGACTATGAAGCTGAAAGTAAGCAAGGATGCCAGACAGATCTCTGGTCAGTACAAATCATGGCTTTGAAGTACCAAAAAACATTCCTTCCAGGTGTAACACAGAAAATATGTTTGTGGAAAAATTATAGCATTCTACCATTTCTTTTAATTTATTAACTTATTAAATGTGGTTTCCAAAATAATTTATACATATCAATAAAGTTATTGTAAAATATATATACTCACTAATGGACAAAACCATCTCACTCTAAATCCTAAGGCAAAACTTGACATTTTCAGTCCCCTTTACTATTAATTTGACCCAATAAGTCTATCTGTTTTTATCATTGACTTTGGTTGGTCTGGTAAATTGTGGAAACATTGAATTTTCATTTCCCCCTTAAAGAATTCCCCATGATTTTTAGGCCATCTATTGGCCACTTTCCGTTAGCTCAATAAAGACTGGAGAACAGTGTCTGCCTAATCCCCTATCACCATATAAATAGGCAATAAAGAATTTACGGCAAGGTCAAATCTTGCAGGGAAAATATTTAAAAGATCATTAAAGTAATTATTCCCTGGAAGCCAAGTAAGTGTTTCAAAATCAGATTTCTAGAATTGTATGGCTATCAAATGAGTGTAACATTGAGAGAGTTAAGCACAAAGTATGTCCTGCCTTTAGCAGTCCTTCAAAAAGATGGCTTAGATTTCACTGTGAAATCATACAGATGAAGTGGCAGGCTTGGGTTTACTGTTAGGCTAAACATTGAGGTAGGAGGTTCTCCTCAGGTCTGCCTGACTTGCTCCCAGTGTTTGCTCAAGTTAACTTTCTTGATAGCTAAGCTTTCTAACTTATACTATACTTGTTACCCATTTAAGGAAGCCCTAAGTGAGGAAGACTGAACCCAGCCTACTGCACTAGGGCTGCTCTGCAACTGTAACTGCTCAGTAACTTCCCACCCAGATTTATGTGTGCAAAACATTCAGATAGCTCATTTGGGTCTTCGTTGGCCAAAACATTATGACACCATGGATGGCCCCAAGCAGCAATCACCATTATATGTGAGCCTCTGTGCTACAAATGGAAGGTGTCTGGCACAGAAGAAATATTAAGAAGCAACATTGAGCACTCACTACTTCTTCACTGGGATAAAGACAATGAATAAAGAAGGATGAATCTGTTAGGAAATGTGAGAGAATATGTAAGGGTCTAATTATCAGAAAGACGACTTATTGGCAAAATGTAAATGTCAATATGCAAAACATAAAACTCCAGAACATGATCAGTTATGTATTTATTTCTGACAAAAATATGATTGAAGACCTAGTGTTGCCTGATTACAGTACATTAGAAGGTGTATTCCTTCTCTATTGTTCCTATAGAAACTTACCACAAATTTAGTGGCTTAAAATAACCCAGACTCATTGTCTTACAGTTCAGTAGATCAAAAGTCTGAGCGAGCTTGGCCGGTGACTCTGTTCTGGGTCTCATAAGGCTATAATCAAGGTGTCTGCAAGTGTTGCTTTTATCTGGAGGCTTGGAGGAGACTTTTGCAGATTCACTTAGGTTGCCGGCAGAATGCAGTTATGTGCTGCTGTAGAACTGAAGCCCCCCATTTCCTTGCTGGCTGCTGGGAGTCATTCCCAGCTTTTAGAGGCCACCCACACTCCCTGGTTCATGGCCAGCTCCACCTTCAAAGCCAGCAACCGTGGGAGTTCTTTTCACCCTTCAAGTTCTTTGACCTCCCTTCTGCCTCACCTGCCCTATCTCCAGCTGGAGAAAGTTCTCTGCTTTTAAGGCAGAAGTAATTAGATTGAGCACATCTAGATAATTCAGGATACCCTCTCCTTAATTACATCTGAAAACTCCTTTTGCTGCTCAACACAACATAGTCATTCTCCAGGCATCAGGGAGTGGGCATTGTTGGAGGTCAATTGGCCAACTGCAAAAGGTTGGTTCTTCTGGGTCTGGTTCATGTGCACTTACTTTTTGGCATGCCTAGGAAGATGCAATACACTTGTGGAGAGAACACATTCTATAGTGTTTCCAATCACCTTCCAATTGGACGTAGAGTTCTGTAGCCCTTACAGTCCCCTTATTCCCATGGATTTGCCAGAGATCAGGGTCCTTCAAACATGTGTGAGACCAAAGAAGGTGCTACTTTTGTGGATTTCCCAGTTTTTGTCTCTGAAATACCTCAGATGTGTTATTCAAAACTCAATCTCTCAATCCCCATCCCACATTGATGTAATATGATCCCCCTAAATAGATTTTTAACTGATAACTTTTAAAGTAAAATAAAACTTGGCAACTGTCCAGTCAGAATTTTTAGCTTACTATAGATGATATTGGTTTAAACAGTGTTTTTTGGATTATATCTTTTTTGTCACGTGCCTTTTGGACCCAGAGTTACCAAAAAGCTAATAAAAATTGCTATTATTTGAAGTAGCTTTCCTTTTGCTTTCTTCCCTGATGAGTGATCTGAGTGGTCACATAATAAATAAATAAAGTCACTTGGAGAATAGAAATGAGGAATTCACTGGAAGCTAAATACCCCAAGGACAAAGATGGAGGAATTTATTCATTGATGTATTCTAAGCTCCTAGCATAGGGCACAGGGTAAGCATTCAGGCAATATTTGTTGAATGTATGAATGATGACTGAATGAAAAAGAAAGGCTATTATCACATACAAATTAATCTATTCTGTACAATCTGCTGTGATTTTGCTTTTTTGTGTTTGTAGAAAAGTTGATCTGATATCAAAATAAATGCATATAAAGAGGTATCTTTAATGGAAGTCTCTTCATAGTTTTTGTAATCAAAGCTTATTAGAGATCTGTTATTACAGTATGACATACTCTATGACTATATGGCAAATTGACTTCTCTCAAAGCATGAATGAAAAAATGTTTGATTGTCCCCAAACTCTGAATTATATGTGTTAATAGGATGAAAAAGCAGAACTCAAAATCTACTTATACATAATATCAACACTTCTTTGAGTTCATTATTTCAAATCTCCATGTTAGTAAGACTGTTTCCCGTGATTCTGAAATGTAGCAAAATTTCTGTTTTAAGAATTCATGGAAAAAAAGAAAGTCATATGCTAAAATATCAATGTAGTAACATGGATGATTATTTTTTGTTTATAATTATGAATAAATACTATGAGCATAGGAGCACATTTTACTTTTATAGCCAAAACACAATATCCTCCCTAGTGGAGCAAAGGACTAGTCTTTGCATCTCCTCAGACCCAACTAGCAGTGCTTTCTAATGGCCATTAAGGTGGGACAGAAGGAAAAGGATGATTTCACAGATCACAGAACTGAGAAGCAAACTATAAAAAGAAATAAATCAAAATTTGATATGCTAATTAATTATTTTAGTAGCTTACCTATTCTTTTGTATTAATTGTATGCTTTTTATATGTTAATAGTTGTGAATTGGATGAAAATAAGCTAGAAGGAATTAGTTAATGATTTTAAGGACTTGCATGTCATAAGTTCTATGAGTCTGACATCTATGAAACAGCACAGGAAAACATCCATGAGGCAAGTCACAAATTTCCATTCACTGTGTGCTTTCTTCCCTTGTGTCTGGGTAAGCAGAAAAAATTGCCTTATATCCTTCTGGGGAATATTGATTTCACTTTGGTGTATTACACTATGGAAGCCTGTATGACTAGAAATGATTATCAGAAAAATCAAAGACTTTAAAGTTTACAAAATCTTACAGTTCTCACAAACACAGGTGACAGTGTGCATGTTTGAAGAATAAAGTGTTTGAATATTTGGATTGCAAATCATTACATCCTATGTTAAGAGTATGTGACTGGCTTCTATGCACAATAAATTAGCTGAAGGGGAAGGGGAAGGTGAGAGAGCATTATTTACTTCAGGCATTCATCAACAGCAAACACCTATTATATCAACAGGGAAAAGTGTCAGTCTCTGAAAGTCACAGCCAGTAAAGAAAGGGTGTGATACTTCCTTACTACACTTCTTATGCACAATTGCATGGAACTTTTAAAATAATGAAATGGGCAGGTTACAGGTTATAGTTCATTCTGTTTTTTGAAGAGCTCTTCTGAAAAGTAAGGAAACCACACAGAAAAAAACCCCCACAGAGCTATTAAAAAATATGACCTATATATACTTAGTTTGTATATATGCTATTCTCATCATCTTTAAAGAATGTCAAAGAATGTTTACATCTTAGCTTCTAGGCATATATATTTTTTCAGAAGTCTTCAAACAGAATGAAATATACTGAAAAACTGCAAATATAATTTGATATGGGATGCATTTAACAGCTGGAAGGATTTCACACTTAGAGCCCAATTTACAAAACTTTGGAGTTGGCATTGTTTCAACTTTAGTCCTGCAAGTAATAATTTCCCAAACATTTTTTTCTGGATATGGAAATTATTTGTGTATGGAACATGCATCATTTCAAAAACAAAGTTATCATAGTGGAATCTAGCCAGGCATAATTGAACGACTTCAGAAAAAAAGTCTGAGAGCATTATCAACTCCCATCGTATCAAACAGCCAGTCCATTTCTTTACTATCAAAATTCTTTCTTTGCAAGCAGTTTATGCTTTCACATTCCATAGCCTTAATTAGCAGGAGAAACTTGCCGCTTTGCTACCAAAATGAATTTGAAAATTCAAATATGATAGGTAGCAATAATAAAGAACAGAAACAATCTCAAGTTTGTTTGAGTTGTGTGCGTATATGTGTGGGTGTTTTGGTGGTGGTGATGTGGGGGGAGGTTAGAACAATAATGAGGCTAAGATGAAGAGACTCTAAGGGCCTTGAGTGGGTTTGTTTAACTTGTAGAATAAAGAAGGAAAAGAATGATTCCCCAAGAGAATAATAGCAGGGAAGTGAACAAATGCCCTGCTGCTATTGCTACTATTAGCTGATTTGATCTGCCCCACATCCTGTGCTCCCAGAGCCGGAACATGATGGGCAGTGGGAAAGGAGCTCTCTATTCCTCTCCTCACGAGCATTCCCCGGCCTGGTCTCCAGGCCAGAGCTTCCTTTTGTGCAACTAGATTTTTCTAGATTCAAAAAAGTGGACCAAAGCTTGGACTCCGTTTTCAAATTGTAACTTGATGCAGCTCCAAAGAAAATTTCACAGAATTGCCAGTAATGCAACCATCCCCTTAGGCCTCAGGTTGTCTCCGTCTTGCCTGTACTCGCTGAAACTTCTCACTTTGGCTCTTTGAACCATTTCCTTAAACACTTCCCAGGATTCCACTGTGAGCCTTACATTAGTACATGGATGTGGCTTGCTGTCATTTGTTTTAGCAACTATGTTCAAATGCTTTCTTTAAGGGAATTTTGAAGTTTTGTAAAAAGTACCCTGTTATGGGAGAATGACAGGTATACGGGAGTCAGACCAAATGTTTGTATCCTGGTGCTTTGGTTTATTAGCTCTGTGACTAAGGAAGTTAGTATACCTCTCTGATATTCAATGAACTAATTTTCAATGTATTATGCTATACTACAGTAAAATGCAGTAATATATCTGAATGAGATAGCAACTGGAATAATACCCAAAAGATCATGACTATTCTATAAATTAGTATTTTTGATCCTGTGTCATGTCAAATGATGCATTTAACTTTCAAGTTTTGTAAGAGGTGCCTACAGAATTCGAAACATAATTTTGGAATCTATTTTTAACATTTAAAAACTTGATGTTATATGAGGGTATCTCTCAGTCTAAATGAAACTAAGGCAAATACAGAAACAAATTTCATGCCAATTGTTGAAAGTATTGACTTATAAAATGAGTATAACAGATAAATTTTTCAAGGAATAATGCAAACAAAGTGAAGTCTTGTTTACAGGGCTTCTTTCATGCTTGAAGTTTGGTTGACTAGCAAATTACGTTGAATATAGCAAAGAGCAAAATTATTTTAAATCCTGAACCAGTCCTGATTTAACTGGTGCAAAGCTGAAATATTATTTTCTATCACTCCACAATTCACTTTAATCAGTTATTTGGCCTCAGGTCTGTTGTACTTCTTGGCTTCTCCTCGGTTTTTGTCCCCACAGAGATAAAGAATTGAAAGGCAGAGACGGTAGTAAAGCAAAGTGAAAGTTTATTTAAGTACAGTCCAAGAGAGGAGCGAGCCAGAGTCAGCACTGACTAAGGGCCCATCCCTTAGGGAAGGTCTCTTTTATTAAGACCTAGTCTGGCAGCACTTCTTTGACTGACAGGGTGAGGTCATTTGATTGACAATTTTAGCCATATAATTAATTCTCTTAATGTGCATGTCTTTTCCCAAAATGCACACAGAAAAGCTCATGGGGGTGGGGAGGATACACCACAATGTAGATTTCATGCTAATGAGATTATAATGAGGCAAGAGATTAAACAGTGGTCAAGTTACCACCTAACTGTGCCTGCATGGTGATCTGGTTTGGCCCAGCTAGCCCTGGACTTCTCCAGTAAGGAAATTGTCCCCCGACAAAGTTATATTTTTCATTGTGGGGGTCTCCCTAGCTGGGTGTGGACTGGACAGTTCTTTCCCTCCAAACCCTATATGCTTTTCCAACTGCTCCTATCTATCTTCCTGCCTAACAGGTCTAATTAAATAAGTGGAACTATGTTGTGTCCCTAGTGATGGTTCATTTAATTCCTGGCCAGCCACTATGAGCTGTGCGATGAAAACAAGTTGCACAGCTTCTGCTTGGCTCAGAAAACACAAGATTACAAAATAAGCTTATCCCTGTTTTGTTTTAACACCTGTGAAAAAAAATACAAGACTGTCATGTGGCACACAAAAGGCTCAGGTGTCTCCCTGTTTAGAAGTTGGCAGAACTGAACAGCAAGAGGAAATAAGGTTGTAATATTAATAAACACCTGCCAGTACTGTTATGCTCACTGGCTCCATCCCAGTGAAATAATGAATCAACTAAACTTAACAAAACAATTGTCTAAACCCGAAGGCAGTATATGTTACCACATGGCTCCAAGTCCACGCAGTGCTAAAATATGAGATGCCTCAGTACTGTACTGCTCTGTAAAGTAGGAGAGCAGAGGGTATCCCTAAGCAGGAAGTTAAAAATAACAACAGTAATAATCGCATAGTTTCTGTGTGCCAGGCGCCATCGTAGATGGATAATGGGGATCCTGCAGTGAATGAGAAAATAGAGGTCTCTGCCTCCATGGAGGTCACATTCCAGTGCGAGGGACAGATAACAAATAAGCCTAGTGATTCCTTTTCCTGTTACTCTTAGGTCACTCTGCTCATTTTCCTCATTCATCAGCGAGATGTAGACTCATGGGGTGAGTAGAGGACAGAAGGGGCAGAGAAAGGACCACTTTAGAGTAGACAGAGGACACCTACCTGAAGAAGAGACCTTTGACAGACATCTGAAAGAGAAGAAAGCGCCAGGACTGGAGAGCACTGGAGAAGATGGGCTTCTCCAAGACAAATGCAGATGCTCAAAGAGGTGACCCCCAAAAGCCAAGCAAGTGGTAGTCAAGCCTATTTCTGACCAACTACCAATATGCTCTTTTCATGATACCTGGCAGAATCATTTCTTTGGAGTAAGGGAAATTTAGATGATGCTATGGACTTGCATAATGTATTCCTCTCACTTCTTAGCAGTGTTAGCATTTTTATTAGGCCTTGAATATGTGTGATCATCTCAAAACCCACTCTGCGGGAAGGCTCTGAAGCACCGTAGAGATACTGCTTTAAAACACCCTTTACCAAAACGTTTTTTCCACTTTACACTTGCAGGACTTATTGCAAGTTAGGTCTCATTTCCTGAACTATTGTAGTGCTTGGTATTTAAAGTGCTCGGTATTAAAAGTCCCCTTTCCGCACACAGCTCAGAAAGTTGAGAGAAAACAAAACACATCCAGTCGTGGGAGAGGTAAAGGGTAGGAAAACGCAACTCTAGCAAAACATGTTACTAACAAATGTATTTTACCAATTCTGTTTCAAATTAAATAAAATAAGAAGATCAAATAGAAAGAGGTTTTGCATACTATCTGGAAAAAGCTGCCTGATGACAGGCTCTGGCCACTTCATCTGTTTCCTGGACTGTAACTTGCATAGGAAGACTTCAACAGATATTATTTAAAAAAGAATGAAAAGTGAGTGATAACCAAGCAACGGGCCAGAAAATACATTTTAAGGAAAGAGAATAATAATAAAATACTTCTATTATGTAGACAAAGTACTCAAAGAAATGAATTAGTATCAAGTAAAGAAACCATGGAACAATTAAGTAATGACATTACCTTCCCTTATAAAGAAAGATAGCAAATACTAAGTGAAAAAGCCAGATAATAATATTTTGTGCATCATGTTGTTGAGCGATTCATTCATTTTTCTTAAGCCCCTCCCACAAAAGAACCCAATTGCTTTTGCCCTAAGAAGTTAGTTGAGATAAAAATAGGTATTAAAAATATCACTATTTGCCTCCCCAATGCTTTTAGCTATGAGCAGCTGAAGAGTTAGAACCTATAGAAATAGAGAGGCGAGGGGCCCACACTAAAAACCTGGTTTCTGTTATATTTCCCAGTTGGACTATTAGAACTGAATCAAAGAACTTTGCTGAATTATTCTGTTGGACTTAGTGAGTCTGGCCAGAGGTTAGAAACAGAAACGCATGGCAGAGGGCACAGGGGAATCTCAGAGGCCTATGGCTTCACTCATACACACCCACACACTCCCGCACAAACACAAAAATCTTTCTCACTGGTGAATCAAGAGAGCAACTTCTTCAAACTTTTAAAACTAGAAAAGACATGCATGAGCATTCTGAATCAGAAATATTTCAAGACTATTATAAGAATTAATAATTTACTTGTTTATTTCAACGATTATTGAATGACACCATTATTTACTATTGTGAGAATATAATTGGAAATAAAAAATGACCCTGGTCTAGTAAACCAACATCACATGCCACCTCTTTATACTGAACCAAACAGGTTTAGACCTCAGCTGGTTATCATAATGATTATTTTAATTTATTAGTGATAAAAGTGCACAATCTATTATTTTAATATGCAGCAAGATACTTTTAAAGGAGAGTCATCATTTACTCAAATAACTACTAGAAACACAGAGCTTAGAGAACTAAATCAGTGTCCAAGAGACCATGAAGTTCGTGGTTAATAAAATGTTCAGGTGTCCATATGTTAGAAAGTAATAAAAATTTAAAAAGAGAAAATAAAAAGGCATGATTAATGGTGATAATAAAATGTGGTAATCCGTGATTAAACAAATAGAATAAAATGTTAACAGAATCTAAGGTGTGGGTATATCAGTGCTCATTATAATGTTATGTCACCTTTGCTGTATATTTGTAATTTTTAATAACAAAAGAAAATAAAATTTAGGAAATGCAGTGTCACCGAAGAAAAAGGAGTTAAGAATACAGAGGCCTGTGAGGCTGCTATGCAGGACCATGACCCACAAGGGGGTTTAGCACAGTAACTGAAAGTATAGTCCTTGACTTAAATATTTACACCAAGAATGCAATCTCAGCTCTATTATTTACCAGCCAGGCAACCTTGATGTAATTACTCTGTAAGCCTCTCTTTAGGCATCAGTAAAATGGAGATAATACTGCCTACTTTATAAAAATATTAACACAAGAACATCTTAAGAGAATATCAAACATTATTGACAGTCGCCATTATTAACAATTATGAAAATGAACAGAAGGCCACCAGTAGGGGTATAAGTTCATAAATCAACTGCATAAATATTAGCCCTTCAAATGACACAGTATTAATGATATGATACATCAGCTAGTTGTTTTTGGTTGCAAATAATAAAATATCCAAAGATCAAATAAAAATTTTTGAGTATCTCACATAACAAAAAGTCAAAAAGTGGATGGTTTCACAGCTGGTGAATTCAGCAGCTTAATAAGATGAGAGTACTGGGAGAGAATTTGGTTTCTTCTCATGGTCATAATGTGGTTGCAGAAGCTTAAATTGTAATTACTTTCAGCATAATATTCAAAGGCAAGCATAAAAAGAAGTTATTCCTTACACATTTCTCTTGTTACCAGGAAGAAAGCATTTTCCCTGAAACCCTATGTCATATTTACCCTCACAACCCATTAGCCAGAAATGAATTACATGTTCACATGTAAACATTCACAAGCAAAGGAGAATGAATTACAAGGATTGGCTTTGAACAGTCATGGTTTAGCCCCTGGATTTGGACAAGAGACCATCTTCTCTGAGTGCAGTATCACTTAATATCTAAGGAAAAGAAGAAGTCAGGTAAAAGAAAAAATTGGTAAGAAAGATGAAAAAATAACCATTGAGAAATGGTTGCATGGTACAAATGTAAAACTAATAATCATATTAATAAAAGCACACAGATAACATGCTGATCACAATTACTATGTGACATAAATAAGAACCTCTGTGATAAAAAAAAAAAGAAAGATTTAAATCTGCTAGGACTATTTCTAGAGCAACTATCAAATATTCCATACTGAAGTTGATTACTTGGTGAATCTGTGCTACATGCACCTTTAACTAAAAAAGATGAGTTATCAGGAAACAAAAAGGATCCACTTCTAAACAACAATTTATTCCTTTGTCAAAATGCCTCTGATAAATCAGAATATATATTAAAGTGCTTTTGCTTTGCATTTGTTTCTTCAGGGTAAATATATATATATTTTTAATGTATATATTTTTTTTATTGACGGGTAGTTGACACACAGTATTACATTACATTAGTTTCAGGTGTACAACACAGTGATTCAACATTTATATACATGATAATTCTAGGTACCAGCTATCACCATACCAAGTTGTTACAATATTTTGACTATATTCCTTATGCTATACATTACATCCCGGTTACTTATTTATTTTACAATTGGAAGTGTGTACTTTTTTTTGGTTGTTGTTGTTGTTAGGGCATCTCTCATATTTATTGATCAAATGGTTGTTAACAACAATAAAATTCTGTATAGGGGAGTCAATGCTCAATGCACAATCATTAATCCACCCCAAGCCTAATTCTCAACAGTCTCCAATCTTCTGAAGCATAACAAACAAGTTCCTACATGGTGAACAAGTTCTTACATAGTGAATAAGTTACATGGTGAACAGTACAAGGGCAGTCATCACAGAAACTTTTGGTTTTGCTCATGCATTATGAACTTTCAGGGTAAATTTTTAAATAAATTAATAGATTGGTTCTTATTATAGAATAAAACCTTACAAATGCCTGTTGTCATGAAAACTATTTTGATTGTAGTGTGTGTATTTATCAGTCATGAATAGTTACACCAAGAAATGGGACATAAATGGCATAGTTTAGTTCAAGCTTTTACCGTAAAGATGTTCCATATATAGAATGTGATATACTGTATACTAAATTTGGTTAATGAAAAAATACAGTTTACTATTATAAAGGGGGCTATTTAGGGGGTTGGAAAGCTGTGTTAACTGAGGGAAAAGGTGATCAAAAAGGTACAAATTTCCAGTTACAACATAAGTAAGTGCTAGGAATAAAAAGTTCATTATGACTATAGTTAACAGTGCTGTATGATACACAGGGAAGTTGGTAAGAGTAAATCCTAAGTCTTCTCATCACACAGAGAATTTCTTTTCTCCTTTTCTTTTTATATCTATATGACATTATGGACATTAGCTAAACTCATTGTGGTAATCATTTCACAGTATATATAAATCAAACCACCATGTTGTGCACCTTAAACTTACAGAGTGATGTGTGTCAATTATTCCTCAATAAAACTGGAAAAAGCTGTGCTAACTAAGACTAAAGTTAAGGTAGATCGCTCTGTCATTAGGTGCTAAAAAAGTGGACAGAGTAAGGCAATGTTCATGTGAAGCTGATGGATAAACAAAGTTTTACATGAATAGGGAACCAGGCGGCCCTTTGGAAAACATGTCCTAGGTCCCCAGCTGGTACTATTTTGTGAGCCTTGTATTCAGGCCAAAAATCTTTGAAAGTCCTTAGGGAGTAACTGTACCGAAGTTTCAGTTAATTTAGCATCATTTAAATGGGGACTTGCTATATATTGTAGGGTCTGGGTTTCTTTATTTTCAATTATTTAATGGATTTATTGAAAAAGTTTTACTTTTAAAATCTTATTTTTAAAAGCCCACATGATTTTCCTCTTTCATATATTGAAAATACATGTTTCTGCTTTGAATTAAATTAATTTCAGATCAACAAATATTTACTGAGTTCTCACTACTTGTAAACACTCTTAAGTGATCTGGGAGATGAACAGAGTTTAAAACATAACTTTGGATGTCTTGGACTTCAAGTGACCTAGAATTGAGTTATGAATATCCTAAAAAAATCTTTCTCTGAGATGTTCTGTCAGTTGAAAACCCTTGGATTAATATGCCTCTGAATTAAAGAAAAGAAAATAGATGAAGGCAGGAAGGATAAAGGAGGGCCATTCCACAGAGACCCCCACTTTTTAAAACATCTATATTAGCAAAAACTTAACTAAATGAGGAACATGTGTTTCTTTGTATTAAAGTAATTAAAATTGCTTAGCATTTTGGTAACACTAATGATAATTAATCTACCTTCATAAATGTCTCAGATGTTATAATACGTATTTTGTAGGTGGTCTCCAAGATGGCCCCCCCAAAGATTCCCACCTTCTCACTAGATCCTTGACCTTGCGTAGTCTCCTTCCACACTGTACCAGGTTTGGTCCATATGGCCAATAGAATATGGCAGAAGAGAGGTATGTCACTTCTGAGAGTAGGATATGAAGGGCTGAGTCTTCTCTCTCATGATTATCTCTTTTTCTATCTAGCTGTCCATCTATCACCTACCATTTCTCTATCTATCTATTTCTCTTTCTCCTTCTCTTTTATTACTTGCTAAGAGGGCAGCCAACTGCCATACCATGAGGACACTCAGGCAGCCCTCTGGAGGGGTAGAAGTTCTTGTGATGAGGAACAAAGGCCTGACAGTCACCATGGACCTTGAAAGCTGATCCTCCAGCCCCAGCTGAGCTTGCAGATGGCTGTGGACTGACCAACATCTTGTTTGCAGCCTTATGGAAAAGCCACCTGAGCCAGAACTACCAGAAGTTGTGGGAGACAATAAATATTTGTGATTTTAAGCTGTTTCGATTTGGGTAGTTTGTTAGATTTGGGTGCAGCAAGATAACTAAAACAGTGTACAATGTCATCTTCTGGCTAATAACCTATAAGTGGGTCTAGTTCAGTTACTGGGGAGCTTATTCAACAAATAGTTCTTTGGCACCTGCTATTTCCTAGGTGAAAACCTGTGGTTTTCTAACCTTGAAATCTCATTCCAAGAAGCCCATTATTTCTCAAAGCCAAGGATTTTTAGTGCATAGTTTTCATCTCAGCTATTAACAGGTGCTAAGAAATTATTAAATTAAATTATTTTATATGTGCAATTTATAATTTGCACATAACTTTTTCTGATTGCTAATTATATATATAGGTTTGGGATACTTATTTTAACCTATTTTTTATTTGTTATATAATTCTGGTTAATATAACAAACTCCCAAATAGCACTGGTTTAAGTCCATCAAACTCTTTCTTACTCACCTAAGTCCAAAGTGTATATCCTGGTAAGTGGGAAGCTTTCTGTATGGCTTTTCAAGTATTCTGGATTCTTCCATGTCATGGATCCTTGGCTGGCCATTTGCATCTGGCAGGTAGACCAGAGAAGAAAGAGTATGGAGCACAAATAGGATGTTTTTATGCACCAACCTGGAAGCAGGAGACATTACTCCAACCACATTTTATTAGTTGGATCTTTCTATTTTCCCCAATCCTAGGAGTCGTTACCAAGCCTGACTCAGAAGATGCATGCTCTCCTAACCTTTAAGGCCAAAGTGTTGGTACTTTAAAAATTGCATTCTCTTATTCAATTGCCTCTTTTAAAAATCAAAAGCTGGCTATCAATTTTTACCCCTTGTTTTTCTACTATAGCAAATTGAATCTCTTTTGTTTTTATTGTTGTTTCTGTTCATTTGTTTTCAAATTCATATAGCTTCCCAAAAGCTTAGCAGAACTGGTGGACTACTAAGTTTTTGAAGTAATTTTTAAAAACTAGGCAAGACCAATACAGTTATAATAAATCGTTTGAAATTTAATTTTCACCATGTTTCTTTTAATTTGTATTTAGAGTATGAATGAACTAAAAAGACTTAAGTTGGCTAGTCTACAAAAAATGAGTAAGTTTTCCTGTAAATACCATTTGCATATAAAATCAACCACATCCTATATAAATTAAATTCTATGACAATTTATTTTATGAACATTTATGTGATTTACACTGATAGTTTAACTCATACTTGCATTATTAGTACTCATATATGTTCATTCATATATATACCTACTACATGTATTTTCATACTGCCCACACTTTCACACTGATTCCAACATTATTCTGCTATTCAGAAGGGCCACCAGAGCAAAGGCCACAGTTATAAAATTTTCATAATTTCTTGGCATGAATATTACTGCTACCCAGGGGTATATTAAATTAGTCATTCTACTATTGAAAACCTTTTAACTTTTTTTCCTTTTGAAATAAAATACTTTTTTGATGTAAAGAAGGCAGGAAATAATCAAGTCTCCCATTTCTGGGCCAACTTTGTACTTTCATAGTCTTATTTCAAATATATCACAAAAGAAAAGAAAATTGATAAATCAAAATAGAAAATTACACAAAACTATGAATCTTAATACTTTTTTTCTAAAGAAATAATGCAAGTGATTTAGAATGATTATGGTTTACATGAGAAAGGAAGAAAAACAGCCCAGAAATCTGGGTAAGCATTTGGCAACAATATGAAAGGTAACATAAGTCAAAATTGTAAAATGACACCCAATGGAATATATATATTAATACGATGAACAAACATATGGCATTGAAAATTTCTCATTGAAATAGAATTTCTCAAATCACCCTAAAAAAATAACTAGATTATTTCTTTCACTGCGAGGACTAGGCTTCATTAAATTCTGAACAAATTCTTCTCTTGGGGATAATTCATCCTTTTTTTTTGTCTTAGTTAATAATGACTACAATAATCTTCATAATCCAGTAGTCTGAGGACCAGATAGAAAAAAGTAGAAGACCCTGAGATTCAATTCTTCTTAGTTTTATGCATTTTGCTTAAGGTCCTAGTGGAAGCAAGTTTATGCTGCCTTAATCCATGTGAAGTAAATAGCCTGTAAACCCTCACAGCTCCAACACTTAGAAATTCAAGATAAAATAAAACCTTTTTATGTTAAAGATAAAAAAAAAAAACCTTTGGAATACTTGAAAAAAATAAATTAATAAACACCAATAAAATAAAATTTGATAAATGTGAAGACAGATATATTTATTTTTAAAAACAGAGAAATAAGAAATTGACTTAAAGATAGTAGAGAAAGAGATTAAGAGTTGGAAAAGGTGAATGAGATGGAGAGACATGGACATAGAATAAGAAGATACAGTATATTGTAAGTTCCAGATGAAGAGCAAAAAAAGGATACAAGAAAGGCAATACATAAAATTTTAATTCCTGACAGTGTTCCAAATTGATGAAGACTTGAACCCTAAAATTAAAGAAATATTATGTGTTCTAAGAATCAATAAATATTTCCCCATATCTAAACAAATGGTATCAAAATTACAGAATACCACAATAAAGAAAATACCTTTAAGGAAACAAAAATCAATCACCTACAAAAGAACTAGAATTAGATTAACAGTGGATTCTAAGAGCAACAATGAAATCAGAAGAAAATGGAACAACAAGTTCATTATAGTGAGTGACAATAACTAAAAATAAACTTTTTTTCAAGACAGAGGGTTTAAAGTCATAGTGAGACAAGGTCTATGAGGAAGCTTATCATTTAAAAGATTGCCACTGAATAAAACTCTTTAAACATACATTTTAAGAAGGAAATTGAACCTGGAAGGGGTATGTAGAATAGAAGCAACAATGGTATAAAATGAAACTGGTTGGTCAACAGGTGACTAATTCTAAAGTGTATTTGTCTGTATATTTTTGAAATGACTAATTTTGGAGTATAAAAATGGGGTGGAAGTAAAATATTGCACAGCTATTCCATGTAAAAGGTGCATTAGCGTTAAGGTGCTCCAATGATGTTTTATTGGATTGAAGAGTTTCTAAGAGCCTCAGATTATTAAGAACACTGCATGCATGTTTAATTTCAACATTTATCTTTAATCAAGTAGAAATAGACTGTAAGACTTCTAAACTAAAATGGGGAGAAAAAAGGAATAAAGAAAACTTAATCAATAGCAGGCAGGCAAGGAAAAAATAGAGAAAGATGGGTTGAAAAAAGTAAGATTTTCTATGGTTCCCTACTTACGTGAATTAAGTTCAAAAATCTGTATCATGGAATAGAAAAAAATATATATGAGACTATTTAACATTATTTTCTCATGATTTTATCCAATGGAAAACCGACCTCTATCATTATCTTACATTTAAAACAATTTAGCTACAGTTATCACTAAGTAATCTAAAAATTGCAATCAGGTTGGATTAGGCGCTCAGATAATTAGATAATATTTTGTGAGTTGGTTTGTGAGTTGGTTTGCTGAGCTCTTCTCTATCTAACAGAGAATATCTGTCATGATTAAACAGGCACAAAAGGTTTTGGAATGCCCAGTTGTACTTGAACAGATGTGGTGGCTGAATAAAATAATTCCTTCTTGATGTGGTTTCTACTTCCTTCTTTTACCCAAGATTGCTAAAATGAAAAGTCATCATTTTATATATTTAATAATACAAAAAAATTAAAAATAAAAGAAGAATCTGTTAGTGCTATACCCTATAGTTGCTCCATCTAATTTAGAAACCCATATAGGATCAGTGGCAGTCAAATTAGGGTGTTTGTGTTGGTTCATGTCATCTAGATACCCTGCACCCAATCATCCATGTGTTCATTCAGCCCTTCCCTTCAGCTGTCCAGAGTGTGACCTAACAGCCTTCCCAAGTCAATGCTATAAATGGCAAATTTTCCAATGCCCTCTTATAATAAATGTACCTGTCCTGTGTTCTGTTCCACACAGGGCTCTCTCTTTTTAGCTTTTCAATATAATGTCAATAATATCACCCAAAAGTGTGAGCAATCATAATATAAATTGGTCATGGTTAGTCAGTTTGGAGAATATAGTCACTAGTTCTGTAACATCTTCCTATGCTGACAGATAGTAACTGTACTAGGGGTGAGGATTTAATAATGTGTGTAACTGTTGAACCACTGTGTTATATACTTGAAACCAATTTATGATATTGTGTATCAACTATACTTTAATTTTTTAAAAGTGTGAGTAAAATGGGATTTTTTAAACTGTCCTCTACTTAAGTAATATGTGAATTTTAATTGTAGCTTTATCATGGAATCTTAGACTTGTGTTCAGGATCAAGATAGATTGCTAACCAGCTGTGAGCGTTATAGAAAACAGCTAATGTTGAGCCTTAATTTCTTCATTTGTAAAATGGGGAAATAGCATGAACTGCCCACCTCAAAGAATTATTGTCAACAGAAATAAAAAATTTTTAAAAGTAATAAAACAAATTTTTAAGTGATCTAGACGAATGGGGTGTTCAAACATACCCGTTTATTCTGTTCAAAAACTAGTAATGTCATCTTTTACAAGGTTCAGGATAAAAAAAATCAGCCTTCAGAAATATTCTATGAATTGACTAAATGAATGGTAGTTGAAAACTTAAAAGACTTTCTATTAATTATTCTACAAGTCTAGCAAGGGAACCAACTGGAAAGGTGAATATAAAAATTTGGATCTAATATAAGAAATAATCCTCCTTTTAAAAGGGAATGATTTCCTCTTGTTAACTATAGAGCACTGTAAAATCAATGGCAGGTTCCTTTAATGGAAATGATATTGCTAACCACAAAATGTTCTCAGTGCAACTCAAAATCTACCAAGGTAGATTCAATATGCTTAGTAACTTGTAAGAAAAAAATAAATAGAGATCAGGTCAGCCTTAGAATAAGGCTACTCACATGCACACACATACACACACACAGTTACTCCCTATTAATATTTTTTAATTTACGTTTCTCCAAAACAGTAGATAAAATTTAATATTAAAAAAAATCATACACATTTTTAAAAATACCAGACATTTAAAAAATGTTTCTTCAATAGGCAATAGGAGAGAAACGTCAATGTCAGCAACTAGGGCTGGTCAACATGAACCAGAGGAAGGGGAACAGCATGACCGTTTGTTATCACACAAGTAAAAATTCCTCTTTGTGTGTGACCTCTCTGTATGAAATCATTGTGCATTCCACAGGCCAGTCACCAAAACCTGCTCTGCAATCCTAACTTTCGGCACCATGAATGTGCAAAAATGGCTAGAGCTTCATGGAGCTTCAGATGGCAGCTCTATTTACTGTAAATGTAATGCAATCATTGCTTTCTTAGTACCTCGTGTGATCCAAAGATGGGTTTCACGAAAGAGAGTGTCTTGCATCCATGTCCCAATATTTAGTATTAAAAAGCACATCCAGTCATAGAATTTCTGTAAGTTTTTATAATGCACTCAGCTAGTCCACTTGGTGGTCCTGTCCATAAAATGGTTTAGAAAATAAGTACTTCAAAATGTCAGAGGAACAGCAAACTGTCCTCTTCACAGACAAACAACATCTTAACTTGAAAATGTATCTTCATTGCAGGGAGACAAATCTTTCAAGATAGGCCTGTGGAATGAAAACTATCAACATTGTAGGTAAGTGCCAACATTCTGGTGACTTATTAGAGGAGCACCGGGTGTTTGGTAGAATACCCCTGGTCTCAGGCACTTAGAATTTTAAAAGCAGAAAAGTAATTACCATTGATCCTTCTATTGAGATTTATGAAAACAATGCAGAATGAGAGGAGGTCGGTTGTGTTGGTTTAACCTGAGCTTGTGATAGTCTCACCCAAGCCATTGCTTTGGCACTTACTTGGTGCGTTCTCTCTCCCCATTTTGAAACAGCGCACATTTCTAAGTCAGATTTTTCTAGTTGTTTTCTGGAAAGGTTTATGATCACAGCTGCAGTAGTTATGGGTCGGTTTATAGTACATTGCCCATAGATGGGCCCATATGTCCAACAGAGTTTGTTTGATACTGTACCTTCCACAGACATGGGGCAGTTCTTGAGGTGTGCCTATAAACCTGCCGTTAAGTGGACCAGCTGTACTCATAAACCTACATTAGCAGCCTCAGTCCACCCGCCTTACAAAAGTCATTGGCAATAAATCTATGTTCAGTCTATATATGCACTTTTAAGTATTTTTTTACACTTCTGAAAAGAAAATATAAAATATATCCAAGTCTTCTGTGATCCTGTCTGAAATAGGAGCTTATTTCTTTGGGGTGAATAAACAATGCCTTTAAGGGCCTCACTTTTCATTTCTTTGCAAGATGTCTACCTTGACAGCCCTTTTTCCTCAGCTTAAAAAAAATGATGAACTTTAGTTTTTGATTTTGTTTTGGTTTTCCCTGAAATCCTTTGATAAAAACGTCTTGGGCTTGGGGATGATTTAATCTGTAGTCACTATTTCATTCATTCTGTGTGGTAGCTCACTGAGGAACTGTGAGTGAGCAAGTGTGAACACAGTGACCTAGGCTGCTCCAGCTGTGACTGTGTGCATCTGCCAAGTGGTCACTCAGGACCACAGCACTAGAAGTGGGTGAACCATCCCCACGCTCTTCATTTGCCATCAAACACCGGTGGTGATTACCTAATTCCCTCCAGGAAGGGCACCATTAGAGGAAGTTCTCCAATTGAAAGAGAGTCCTGGTTCATTTTGTTCCTTAATCAAATACGTTTTATGGCATTGTATTTTTCATGAAATATTTTATTACTTGTAACTCCGTTGTTGGGCATTAGTTATGCCTTATATTAGAAAAAGCCTTGCATTTTATATCAGAAATCTTAAGTAGAAATTCCAGTTATAAATTGTTTTAAATGTTTCTGGGCAGATTTCTGATCTCGACAACTTTCCTCTTTCACAAAATGGAGAAAACACTACATGTAGCAGTGCAAAACAAGCACTTGCTGAATTTCAAGTCCCTGGTTCCATTCTCACTCAGTCATGGCATCGTTTCCATTTTCCTCCCTATTTCCAGAAACAATCCTTTTTTCCTGTTCCTATCACCCACTCTGGATGACTGTAACAGTAAATATTTCCTATCTGGACTATTGCAACAGCATCCCATCTAGTATCCAGTTTTCTACTTCTTCCCCTTTCTAGACTTTCTATGAGATTCTTATTATATAGTCATTCTCCTGGTCAAAGGTCAAGTGACTTTAATTACAAATGTATGCATGTATTTAAGGTTTTTAATCTTAAATTACAAGATGTTTCTGCAATTTTAATGCGTCATAGATATATATTTTGTTAAAACCAAGTTTGGAAAGAGCTTTAAATTACTTTGAGGATGTAAGCCGACTTTCTAGCTGAAGCAAATTTAAAAAGATTTCTAAATTTTCTTTGCCTGAAAGTTCTCATCTTGAAATAGCTGTGCAGTTGAGAAGTTGACAACAGTAGGTTTTCAGTTTTTCAAATATAATCAACAATCATTTATTTTATATAGCATGAGTGATTTTTGGATAAATATATTAAATATTGCCTTACTAATGTAAGTACCATTTCTGCGGGACAATCTAGCAGTGAAAAAATTAGGAAGAGAAATGGAGGAAATAGGTACAATGGCTCTTATTAAATGTCTCCATGGGTAACAATTATTAGGAAATAGGTTTTCTCCATAATTGTTTTAAGTAATGAGAAACAATGAGTTTATACATCCACTTCAGTGGTTTGGAGAGTAAGATAGGCAGCTCAGAAATTCTTTTCCCTTCCTTCTCTGGCTCAGCGTGAAGTATTTCAAATGACCTTGCAAAAGCATTCAACTTTATCAGGCCATTCCTCTCTCGTAATATTATTTTCCTTGGTTTCCAGGTATATTAATCTCTTAATTTCTGTCTCTTCTCTGTCTCCTTAAGAAGTACATTTTCTTCTACTTGGCCACTGAAAGTTGTTTCTGCTCAGGACTCAGTCACTGGCCCTTTGCTCTTCTTACACTGTGTTTCTCTCTAAGTAATCTCATTTATACCCACACCTTCAATACCACTTTAACTCAGATGACCCACCAAATTATCTCTCTAGCTGAGGCCTTTCTTTTCTTTTGGTTACACATGAATATATCCAACAGCTGATTTCACATGTCTACCAACCAGTCTCAAATTTAATGTAAAACACCAAAATCATGATCTTCCCCTCCAAACCTTGACTGTTTCCTGTTACAGTGAGTGGAACTAACATCTCTGAAGTTATAGCATAATTTGGTAATGGGTCGGATGTGGCGAGGAGGGTGTTGAAGTCATTCGTGGAAGCTACCTTTCCTTCAACATCCTCCTTGCCACATCCGACCCATTACCAAATTATGCTAATTTGGCTCATAAATAAACTCTGAAATGGATTCCTTTTTCCATATCTTCATTACCAACCCTGGAGTCCCAGCAATCACCAACTTTTGGCTGGTGTGCAAAGTGCCTTCCATCTGATCTACTCAAATTCACTTTGGCCTCCTCTAATCCAATTGTACATTGAGATACTTTCTACCATTGCCTCCTCACCTTTACTACTCTCCAGGGAAAACTTTTCATTGGTTTGCCATTGCTTTCGGGATAAAGACAAAATAATCAATATGGCTGATAAGACCCTGAATAGTCTGGTGCCTACTGCTTTCTCGGCTCTGTCTTACTATTATCACCTTGGCTCTCTCAGCTTAGATGAGTTTTCCTTAATCATCACTTTTCCCCCCTTGCTCCAAGCCCTTTGGATCTTGAGTATTCTTCATTTTCCAATTTGTAAAATTTAAATCTACTTGCCTTTCTGGTTTCAGCATCCTGACATCCTTACTAGATCAACCCTATCTACTGTGAGTGCTCCAGAACAATATATATTTTCTTTCTGGTACTATTAGAATGTCAATTTTACATTCATTTTGTGGTATTTCTATTGCTATCTTTTGAATAGATTTTAAACTTCGTAAGGGTATTGCCCAGTCTTACTCAGTGTATAAAACAGAGTGGTAGGTAGAATTTGTTGTAAGATTGATTCACTTGAACAAACAGGTCTACAACGGCAGATCCACCCTTTCAAAGTGGCTGTAATAGAAGTATTCTCGCTGCAAGAAGCAGGGTAATGGGAAAGGGGAAATACGGACTATGGAGCCAAACAAATGTGGGTGTGAAATCCCTATTCTGCCACTTAGAAGCGTATCAGCTGGAGCCTCCCTGTCAGTTTTCTCCTCATCAAAAGTGGTGCAAATAAATATTTTCTTTTAGGCTATTGTGAGGTAAGGGACACAGAATAGGCCCTTACTGGATAAATAATTTAACAAATATATTCATTCAAACAGTTTTTAAACACCTAATACATGGCAGGCATCATCATTTTTGCTCTTTAGTATTGATATTATTCATTTAAATCATTATCAGCTGTGTCACTTGTTTGACATCAAGTGTTATATTATAGTTAATCTTTTATGTGTGCACATTTATTCTTTCCCTAAGATTAGAGGGCAGGTATAATGCACTAAACTTGTTTTTCTCTTTAAATGACTTTCACTTATTATTATTGGTATTACATATAATAAGTGGCAGTAAATATATGTTGACTTATTTAATAAATTCTAATACCAAGAGCACAACTATTCACCAGGAAGGAATGTTTACAAAACAAACAAAAAAAAAAGGTCCATAATCTTTGCACTTAGAGAATTTTAAAATCAAATTATATGGAGTAAATAATACCAGCTCACATAAAAAGTATTTTAAAGCATAAGTATTACAGTGTATGTCAAGAACTTTGTCATCATAATAGGGTTTAATATATGAAATGTAATCTTAGAACAAATTAGTAGTTGCCCATAAACACCTTCAAAAAAATTTATGGCTCTAGCTCTTTTCCCTGCCCTGTCCAAACCAACTTTTAGGAGACACTCTGAAAATTAGAAACATTTCCTCAAATATCCTTTATATGTTTTATGGGAAGCATAATGGTAGTGAATATGGAAAATATTCTATTTTATTTTAAAAGAAATCCTCAAAGCAATTGATTCAGTGCCAGGGTCAAGCTGTGTGTTTATACTCAACAGTCTTTACTATAACTTAAATAAAGAAAGGATGACATAATAAAACTAGAAGCATTTCAAAAAATTAAGGCCTTAATTTTCATTAGTTCAATTTAAAATACCTGTGAATGTTTCTTATCCTTCCTGGAAGGATTTAAAATGCAGACCTTGATCTTTGGCTCAAGCTCTTGCTAAGGATTCAACATCCTAGGTTATGAATTCATAAAACAAACCATGTATTGTTCCATACATATGACAGGTACTCTTAAAAAATACATTGGAAAATTATGGAAGTTAAAACCAGTTCATGAGAAAAATTTAGATGAGTTTTAAAAGCATAGAGAAGAAAAAAATTAGCTCTACTTTATGGGTTTATGATACAAAAAAGGAGTTCTCTAAATTCAACTCCAAGGGCAAATCAGTCAGGCTGGAATTTTTGGGATTCACCTCAGTTTATTTGCAAGAAGCCTGAGAGAAAATCCCAGCAAAGTGAGTCTAACTTCTAAGAAAAGCTTAGTCATTGAAAGGGAGTTACTATTTCAGATTTTAAGTGCCACAAGGTGTCTGATGCCAAGATTTGTCTCTCAGGCCAGTTCTTTATTAAAATTATTCCTTAGTCCAACAGAGAGCTGGAGATTCATGAAAAGCTGTTCCAGTAAAATTTAGTAAGCCCATGGGGAATCAAAAAAGGATGGTGCAGGTATTCATCCAACACAAGGTATCACAAAAGGAAAAGAAACTGTATTTCCCTTTCATCCAAGAAGCTTGGAAGAGGTATCTGGTATCTGGAGATTCTCAGTGTCTCAGCTGGAATGGGATAAAATGATGTACAGCAAATGCTGTGTAAGAGGTAGTCTCTGCCCTGCTTGCCCTAGGGCAACAGCGGAAGGGGAGGTAAGTTCTAGAACAAACTTGCAAATGAAAGAAAGCTGTCCCCTGGCATGTGATTTTGATTGGCAAGAAATGATGTCTTGTTTTAATTAGCGTATCTTTGATTTCTAATAAAAGATATTTGTGTTTGTTGGTCATATAGTTCTTATAACTTGCATATTCATGTTGCTTTGTCTACTGCAATGTTTATTCTTTTTATTTAAAATAAAATCTTTCTAAATCTGAAGATTTAACAATCTTTCTGCAATATGTTACACCTATTTTTTATAGTTTCTAATTTGTTCAATTTTATTTATGATGCTTTTTGACCCAAATATATTCTTTTGTTTTTAGCCTTTACACTCCACTCCACAATCAACTGGACATTCATTTTTAAATTATTATATTTAGCTCCACAAACCACATGACTAAAATAGCTATCTAACTCACTTTTTCATTTTTAAACCACTTACTTTACGACCATTACTTGTATAATCCATTACTTCCTCACTGATTTGAAATTCCATGTTTATCCTGTTCATTTTATACACTATTTGTTTATGTATTTATCATCTGCTGTAAATTCTAATGGCAGTACCACCTTATTCTAAATAATATGATTTACAATGTATTTTGATATCTGAAAGTGTAAGTAGACCTCATTATTCTTTTTCCAAAAAAATATTTTGCCTACTTTCTTCCATTTATTTTTCCAAATGAATTTTAGAATTAATGGTCAAATTCCTAAGTAAGAACTTGAGGACATTGGATTTGAATTTCATTAAATGTACACATTTAATACGTGGAAGAAGTGGCAATTTTACAATGTTGAAAATTCCCATCCTAGAGCAAAGTATCTTTCCATTTATTGTTTTATAGTTTTCTTTTCAGTAAAGCTTTGTGACTTTCTTTTTATCAGTTTCTGCATTTTTCTTACCAAATTTATTCTAAATTAGTATATATTTTCGTATGTTTTGTATCTCTTGAGAGCAATTGTGTTAATCCATTATATTTTGCCAAGTGATCTTTTGTTTTATTTTCTCATAGAAAAATAATCTCTCTATATTTATTTTAACATAAAATTCTTGAAGAATACCTCCTTAAATACAGTGTCTACTTCAAATGCTTTGCAGATGAGGACATTTTAAGCTTTCGGTAAAGAGAGAATCCCACAGACTTTAGCATCAAAGATTACCTGTAGTTGCATCTTGTCCCAGCTATTTCCTCATTAAGTAAAACCATAAAGTTATATATTCTCTGAACCTCAGTACCCTCATCTACAAAAGGGGATTAATTTTTCCCTTGATATCATCAATGTGAGACAAAGTGGAAACATTTTTGTAAAGCACAGAGCTCAAATATAACAAACAGTGGGAATGCAAGAAAGAGATGAGTGCCTTTCTCCCCTTTCTGCTCCTTGTGGAAAATATGACTTGGGAATTTCATCCTTTAGATGTAAGAACTGGATAAAAGAATTGTATATCATCACATACACATATAAAAAATGCATTGTATTATTTATTTAGATAACTTTTCTTCTGGTCCATTTAGTCAGTGGTAAAATGCACATTTAGTCAGTATGTGAGTATGTATTTTATAATCAGTAGTATTACTTAAGTAGTGAACTACCTGCTGATGACCATAATCTCAAAATTAGTGAGTTAAATCACAGAATTGATCTGTAGACCCACAGCCTATTGCGTCTGCAAGATTGAGAGCTCTCTGCCAGTAATGAGAGTTTGCAGGCATGAACTGCATTTTTAGTCACCCAAACATTCACTGAGTGAACACCAACTATCACACACAGTGCTGGCACTGAGGATGGGAAGGTGACAATCTCTGCCCATTGAAATGTGTGACACCCTAACTGTATCTTAAGCACTCAGAAGGTTGACTGTTCTAAAGCAGTGGCTTCCTCATTCAAATCTGCAGATAATGCATCTAAGCACCCCTTTCTTAATCCTGAGCAGCGGCTCTCGTGTCTGATGTTCCCATCTTTATTAGTTCAGCAAATGGTTCTCAGCCTGAGCAGACTGCAGCAAACTACTTACTGGGCATTCCATTTTTATTTCTGAAGTTACTGCCCCCCAAATCTTTATTTCATTTTATGTCTGTACTTCTGGAACTGACCTAGGATAAATGGAAGCTGCCAACTGCCGGCTGTACTGTCAGCTGCATGGTTGGGTCAAAGGTGCTGGCTGAGCTTGCGAATCCTGACGGGCTGCCAGCCCTGAAGGTATTTGCCTTAGAGGGAAATGGTGCCCCGTACAGACCTCATCCCACAGTGCCGCTTGAATGTGCCGATTTCAGGCAATGCCCAGTTTGGAGAAAAGAAGTACGAAGAAAGATGTTTCCTTGATGGCCCCCCAAAATACATAAATCACCTGTACCTCTAGAACCACCCTAATCTTTGCAACAGGCACATGCTCGTGAAGTGTCTGTTTCCTCCGAGTTCTGGAAAGCGGAATGACAGCTGGTTTCCATGAGCAAAGCACATACTCCAACTCTGCAAAGAAAAAACTCCCCACAATGCTCTTTTATCTTTTGAAGAGGGTTTTATTACACGCTGTGCTTTCAATACATGTATCTAAATTTTCCTCCCATTGAATTCTTATCAACGAAAGGTTGTTCTTAATCATTTGAAAATTTTATCTTTGATCGAACATAATTTAAATACTGAATTTCTGACCTTAAAAAAGGGAGAGGGAGATTAACATCTAGGGAAAAAAATATCTTGATAAAATCATTTAACAAATGAGCTCAAGCTTGAATTCAGCTGTAGGAATCGTCATTATCAATGTGCAAGTAGAAATAGCACTGAAAGAATTTTCCTTTTCTCTTGAAAGATACACTCTCTGACCTGTTGTGGCCTATAGCAAAGAGCTCAGTAACTATAAATGTTACTGATGACTCTCACCCCTGGTCTAACTCTGGGTTTTTCTAAATGCTTATGTAGCGTACAAATTATCTGCTGAAGTATAGTCAAGGCTGCCAAGTGAACAGTGCAGGAGATGTCAGAAGGGAGTGAAATTTGGAAATGAAATGGCAGCCTTTAAATAGCCCAACTGCGTACATCATGATATGACTTCCGTAGTCTCCAGTCGTTACTGATAGGCTACAAGAGAAAATCCCTTGGAAGGGTTTAATCCAGAAGCAAACATTTTTTAAAATTTAATTGCCACTAGCATATTATTCAAGGCTGTATTCTTTTTCCACTTGTTTTGTTCATTTTCTGACTTTTCTTTCTCTAGAAAAGTGTCAAAAATTCAAGCCCTCAGTGATGTTTCCATTTGAATCAATTTTGAAGACTGTAATAATTAATTTAGGCATACTTTAGAAACTTCTAATGGAAAAAGGATATAATTAAATGTTTTTAGGGGTTTTAAAGGTTGAAGGTATCATAAACCAACTTTAATAGTGCTTTTACTAGTAAAGATTTGAGCCATTGTGTGAATTAAGATCCATTCATATGAAAGAATATACATGTTACTATGGCAAAGGAGTTAACATTTATTAGCTTCCTAATGTGTGTCAAGCATTTTACGTATGTTTTCTCATTTAACTCTTTTTAACAACCCAGAGAAATACGCATTATTTTCCTTAGTCTACAGGGCCGGAAACTGGAAACTCACTAAGATTCAAGTTGAGAGAGAAACTGCTTTTAAGTGGCAGAACCTGGATTAAAAATCAGCATACCTGGATTAGAATTGAGGACTGCTGACCCCAGAGCTTTCTCTTTCCATGACATCTCACCAGATTTCCCATTTAATGAGAAATTGAAAATGTAGATATTGCAATTTAAATATACTTCCCTTCATTAACAAAAACAATACCCTAAAAAGAATAATTGTAATTAGGTAATACTGACATCAGTTTATAAAAATATCTGTTTCGTGCAATAATGAAAACTTCTCTCTTTTAATAGTAAATGTTCTGAGTGGGAAGGAGGTTTGCCTCCATTATTATTAAAACACAGTTTAAATTGCATTCATAGTCCTAAAAAGTAACATTTATATTAGGCTTACAGCTTAAACACAAAATGCATGCATATCTGCCACACTTAATGTACAATATACCTCCTCTTGATTTCTTTTTTAGTTTTTAGTGATCAAGAGGAAGCAAAATAAAAGATCTCTCCTTTATCCTCTCTCAACCTCATCACTCATACTGGATTTAACTTTCCCAACTTCCAAGTACATTTTGTGCTATGGCTCATGTCTATATTTAAAAGGGAAAAACAAAACCATAGTAAGATCTTTTTAAGCATTTGTCAATGCATGAATGGCAGAAACACTGATGGAATCTCATGAGGGTGGGACACCCGAGTATCGACCCCCTTCTTCCCTCCCGTCACTGTGGTTGGTGGCATTAGCGTGCATTCTCACGGATGAAACGTCTCCAGATAAGCTCACGGATCCCATCTGAATAAACCATAATCTGGGCTCTGTTGGACATGGCCCCATGAAGAACACAAACCCATCAGAAAGCCCAGTAGAGGGTATTCCTAAACCAGCCAACGCCGTTCAGCCCCTCTGGTAAGTCAGAAGTTGGGAACCAATGTTTACTCTTCCCTGGGAAATGGCAATGTGCCTGGAGTAACAGGAAGAAGAAAATTTCATGTACTTAATTCTCCCTAATTTTATTCTCTGGATTTATTGTCAAGGAATACACATCCCTGGAAAGTTTACTCTTCATATCTGTGCTAGCCAGTGTTCTAGCCACAGGCTTCATATGGCTATTGTCCACTTGGAGTTTGGTTAGTGCTACTGAGGACTGAATTTTTTTATTCCACTTAATTTAAATGAATTTAGATTTTAAAAAAGAAGAAGTACAAAACACATTTCTCTTAAACAACTATGTTGTTGTGGTTAACTGCTACATTTCACTTTAACTGTTGCATTGGGTAAGTTAAATTTAAGTTAAATTTTATTTTTTGACTTTTTAGAGCAGGTACTTGGACATTATCAATTACCTATATGCCACAATATATTTCTATTGGACAGTGCTGTTATAGAGACAAGGGCAAGGATTCTCATGCCAGACTCCATGGAATCGAAGTCCACTCCTCCACCTACACCTACTATCTGTTTGGCCATATGCACAATTTACTCAGCTTCTCCATGCCTTGGGTCTGTCATCTATAAAATGGACATGATAATGCGAGTACCTACTTCATAGGGTCATGAGAACTAAATGTACTAAGATTTGTAAAAGTGCTTAAAATAGTGCCTGACATAGAATGAGCATTATATATGCACATGTAAAGTAAAAATAAAAGCAAATTATTCCTCTCTGGAAGAGGTAGATCAACATCCTACCAAAGGATGCTCAATGAGAGTAGATTGACTGCAATTAATCTAATTCTGAATATCTGTAATAGATGAAGAATTAGATTATCTAGACCATTTATTAAATCTCACACACACACACAAATGCTCACAAGAGAGATGAACCAAAATATACATTCTTACAAAAGTTTACTACCACCTTGAAATATATTTTAAAACTCCTTGTCAAAGGCAAAGCCCCAGAGATACTATTCTTGTCCCTGTGATGTGCTTCTCTCTCTTCCAGGATGGTTAGGACTGTCAGAGCACAGAACAGTTCTTCTTAGATATCACTTGCTGTTGATGAAGACAGCCATACCATTTAAGGAGATTTAAATATTATGTGTCTGTTTTATTGCAATAGCCAGTAGTGTCACTTAAATATAATTAAACTATCTGAAAAATAGTCACTAAAATATATGTAAAAGCTTAGTTAAAGAAATAAAGTATAAATAAATGATTATTTAAAATTTTTATTGAGACAGAGGAAGGGAGGGACAAATGTCATCTATGAAATTTCCATACTCATTTAATATCCTTAAGTCATTAGTCAGACATTCATTGAATGCTCCTGTGTGCATGGCCCTGCAAAACAAGACACAGTTCCTATGTTATATCTTCTTTAGAGTGAAAATTAAGGTCAAAGTGAGCCTTTTGTAATTGTAGATTTCTTAGAAAAGGTCCATTTTGAATAGTCTACCTTTTAAAATATATTCATGTTTTTGAGTTTCTTTTCTTGGGTAATAGTTTAAAAATGTAATTTCTAATTTGTGAGGGCAGTTATCTTCATGTTTCATTAAGCTTTCTTTAGTGTGACTGCAGGTAAATAACTATGCTCAATATTTTATAAAATACTATTTTATTTCCCAAGAAGATCAAAGCATACACACACACACACACACACACACACACACACACACACACACACTCTTGAAAGTGCAAATAATCTCCCTACAATCAAGTTTAGGAAGCCCAAAAAGGAATATGCTGAGCAAAATTAGCAATAGATTGTGCTTGTTGGGCTATTTTCAGAACGTAGTCCTCCCTTCACCTCCCCCTCGCCTGTGAACCACATCTGTGATTTCTTTACTAACCATTTTCCAGCCTCTTTCATAAAATAACGGTTGTGTTCTGGTGTTTTTCATTTTGAATACTTAGAGCATGTCTCCCATCTCATCCACTGTCACATTGTTAAATCCAAAGTAGAAAGAGAGAGTGATCGCTCTGGTGTCTCCAGTTGGCAGCAGAAAATGTGTTGTTTTCAATTACTGTGTATAAAAGCTCAGCCAAAGGGAAAGCAACGTTCAGGATGATGTGCCTGAAGAAAGAGCTACTGCAAATGTAGACTGAAAGGGACAACTCCAAAATTAAGCCCAATAAGGGATTCTTAAAAGTGACACTAGCTAAGGCTGAAGACTCTCCTCTTGGTGTTGCCAAGTCACATAAAAGAGAAATATTTGTCTTCTAGGCTGAATGGCACAGGCAGACACTGCCTGGATCCCTACAGAGTGGTGTTTGACAAAGGAAGTTCATTGCCCAGACTTTTGCTCCAAAGGATGTCTGCTCTCCGCAATAGTAAAAGCTAACACAATACAGAAGTCTTGCTAATATAAAGGATTTGTGATTAGCACTCCACATCGATTCTGATTTTCCATATTTTTTTTTAGTAGAACCAGGTTTGCTAATAAATTGCCAGCTGTTAAAGTCACTAAGCCTATTTTCATCACAACCAGCACATAACAGGACCCCTGCAAATACCTAAGGCCTGCTTTTCTCTCATTGTACACTTTATATTGTTTCAGATGAAACGTCCCTCCGCCAACATTCCTGGGGCTTCATTGTTAATTACTTAAAATATGGTTACAAGGTTCGGGCGGTAAGTTGGCAGACCTGCCGGCAGTGTGGCATCCAAGCCAATCCCTCTCCCTTCTAAGGCCTGGAGAGGATTTCAAAAGAGAAGAAAGGATAAAGGGAAGGAAAAAGAGAAGTAATCAGAAGTCAGGAAAGCCACCCAAACCTTTGCCCAATTAGTGCATGCCAGAAAATACAGATTTTCAAAATTATGTTTCATTAGAAGGTTGCTCGGAAAAAGAGGGAAATAGTGATTGATTATAAACAAAAAGTTGAGGGGGAGGAAAATAGTGCTCTCTCAGTCAGATTATGTGCAACCCTGTCATAATTCAGGATAATGTAAAATTTAGATCTTGAATTATGATCAATTCTATCTGTTCTTCATAAGTAAAAATCACAGATTCTCTGCCTTCCCTCCTCTTTCACAAACCCTTCCAAGAGAAAGTAAACAACTCAGCTCGTGAGAGAAGGAGGTTTGTAAAACCTAATATTACATAAAGATTTTGAGTATTCGGAGATTTCATGAAAATCCCATGCGAACAGCTCTAACTCCTCAAGAGCAGGGAGCTTTGCCCCTGAGAAAACAGTGTTTGCATCACGCCACGGCTCCCGCTAAAATGCTGGTTTTGACAAGCTGCATTCCTGGTGAAATGTTATTGTTGGCAAATGGAGACGGTGAGGAGACAGCTTTGGGAGGCTCCCTCCTGAGTGGAGATGTGCAAATTGACTACAGCACCTGTGGGAGAAGCAGGTACCTCTGACCCAGATCCACTCTGTTTTCTAGCACCCTGTCTCTTTGTTCTGTAATGAGAGCCAAATGTTCCCTTTCTCCAGTCCCTCTGGCCCTGTAATGTGATGCTTGATCAGCCTTGGACGGGCCCCCTTCCCTGCCCCAGTCCTGGGCCCTGCCGCTACCACTGGCCTGAAGTTGAAAGGGGTTTAAAAGCCCACTGTTCTCCTGGGTGTCACACTATCTTCTCTGCTCCCTGCGTTCTGAGATAGCTGTTCCCAGCTGACTTTCTTCACAATAAAGCAGAGTGCTAGCAGGTCCATTACGGATGCTAAACTTTTATCTATCTATCTATCTCTATCTATCTATCTATCTATCTATCTATCTATCTATCTATCTATCTATCTATCTATCTATCATCTATCTATCTATCTATCTATCTATCTATATCTATATATTTATTTATATTGGCTGGAAAGTCATGATATTTTTTCAGGCAGGAGAGATCTTCTTCCAAATGAAAAGCCCAGTGACTCTTATATACACAGGACTCAGAGCAGGAAATTCCTATGCCTCACCTAAATCATTGACACTGCAGTTGAAGCCCTTGTTTTTCTGGCTATTTTTTCCCCATCTCACTAAAGCAGGGAAAGGAAGCCTGAGCTCTGTGCTCCAAATCATATCTGAAAAAGTCAGGATATGGCCTGGTTTGGTTTAGGAAGTTCACCATTTACCTAAGCCTGGCTTCCCATCTGACCCAAAGCCGGTGTCCACACAGGGATCAGTCAACCACATTTCTGCTCAGTGGACAAATAGGATTCCACCCTGACACTGAAGCAGGTCTTAGGAAGGTTTCAGAGAAAAATGTAGTGACTCATAAATGCTCTGTAACAAAGACCCTTAAGGGTTTCTATCACCACCCCCTCCACCAACTGGCCTTCAATCCAATGAGTTCAATTGGCCTGAAAAGTTCAAGACCTTTACTTTTGTTGCTTTTAAACAAGACCTCAAGGAATCTCATCTCAAATTTGTCAAGTCAGGTCTTCCTTTTTCAAGGAATCCCCACCTTCTATTTCTGTGGACCCCCACTGAAGTTTTATTATCTGTGTTGTAATACCACAGGTTTTTGCAAGATCACCTCTCTGCCAGGGAAAAAGTTAGACTAGAGTTTAAGATATGAATTTGGTTTCAGTGTTCCATGTGAAGAGAAAGATTCAAATTCAAGAGCTATTTGGAAGGGATTTGTTTTTAATGTAGCTATGATTTTTTTAAACACTAGGCATTGTGCTAAGCACTTGACATGCATCAACTCTTTCAATCCATACCATGATCCTAGGATATAAATATTACTATTTCTCACTTTGTAGCTGAGGAAATTCTAGTGTAGAGAAAGATGAGGAACTTCCCTATGGTAATGCATGGCTAAGCTGGAATTTGCATTAAAGTCACTCTGATTTTGAAGCTCAGATTCTTAACAGAAATGCCAAATGGGATTTGGTGATTGCTCAGATGCTAGGAAGAGAGACAAGCCTTGAGTCAGAGTGACAGTGCTATATGGAGCCTAGATATATAAATAAATTGAGACTCACAATAATACACAGTTAGACCTAACAGGGATTTCAGCAATCTAGATCAACTCTACCAGTTTATAGATAAGAAAACTGAGGGTCAGAGGTGACCTACTCTATGCAAGGTCATGTAGTGTAATATACTGGTGAGTTCAAGCTGGAAGTCTGTTCCTCCAAGTTTAAGGCTGTGTTTTTCCACTTTATCCATTGATTTGGCCAGCACTCTTGAGCATCTTTATTTTCACCACCTAAATCTATTAATTCCTTTTTAAAAGTTTTGACTAAAAACAGAACATTGTATCCACAAACAAGTCTTTATAGCACAAGATTTTCTACCAGTGCTACTGGTAGTTCCTACCAATCACCACACCTCTGCTTCCACGTCATGTTCAAGTGCCAGCTAGAAGGCCAGAGAGACGTGAATATTAAAATATTAGACATTAAGTCCCTTGAAACAGAAGATCCAGCTTGCCAGCCTGCTTAGAACATTTTGTTCAGAATCTCCAGAAAATTAGGTGAAACAAAGAGAACTTAAAAGTCTTCTGTTTTACTTTCCAATGTAAAGTTTAGAGTATTTTCCTTTGTGTGAATGTTGAATGTTCTTGGTGCCTTTCAGATTTGTTGAAGGAGGTAAGTGCATTGTCTCTTGGCCTGCATTTTCCTGATTCATCTGGGAAAAGATTAGCCAACTATGCCTTTCGTCTGACCAAACCACTCACATTTCTAAGTCAAGGAGACTAAGCCGCATTGTGTGCATTAGTTTTGGGCCAACAACTCACCTAACTCGTGTTTGGGTGCCATGTTCTGGGAAAGGTGCTTTATTTACGTGTGTTCATTTCTATAATCCTCACTATTATAATATCTATTTTTCAGACAAGGAAACTGAAGATGATAATGGTTTTGTTCAAGTTCACAAGGCTAAGGAGAATATCTGGATGTCAGTTCGCCTGAGCCCTCCAAAGTTGCCAGTCTTTGCAGTACAACACGACTCCTTCCATTTACAATTGTTTGAAAGCTCCTCATCACCTTCCATGCAAAGTCCAAACAACTGAAGCAGACACGTGACCCTCTCATGGCCCAGCCTGGCCTCTGTACCTGCTGTCTCCTCTCTCCTTGTATCCTCTAGAAACAAACACCCACAGGCACTCACAGGGGACTCTGCAATTTCCCTCATCTGCCAAGCAGTTTCAGGCCCTCTAACCTTTGATCACAATTCTTCTTTTCCTCGAAGTCTCTCTCCTCACCAATTGCAGGTAATTCAGGAAATGGAAAATATAATGTATGATTAATCTAGATCAGTCTCTTTTACTTCTAGAAGACTATAGTTTTTTCTCCAGTATCTTAATTTTCTTGACTTCAGAGTCACTAGAAAACTGTGTGATTGTGAGGGAAGAATTTTTCAATGCACACTTAAAAAAAGAACAGTAACCTCTGGAACAGAATGAGCACTTGTGTCTGCTGCTGCTTTAGTGTATCTATGAGAGCACATTTCAGCCAGCCTGCTCAGCATGATGCACACAGAAAACTACTGCTGGTTGGCACACTCCACCCACAAGTATGGTGGTTGCTGATTCTACAGTCCATCTGTCCTGCCAAGGCTGACAGGAGGGACCCAGGGTACATACACTTGACCTGGGAGGAAATTTAGGACCACCACAGACAAGACAAAAATATCAGATCATACACTTTATCTTGGTGTCCCCAGGAGTGTGCAGGATACACAGAACATATCAACAGGTAAAACCTATGTGAGGAAATAAAAAGAAATGCATAAAAACTGAGATCTCAAGAGACAATAGCCCTGGAACCTTGTAAAAAAATTCAAAGACACAAATAATACAAAGCCTCAAACACAACAATGGAACCGTGCTTAGGGAGTCACAAATCTGTGATGCTTTGTAATCTCTTCCTTCCCCCACATGGAGATGCTTTCAGTTTTTCTCATCCTGACTTTATTCCCATTAAGAATAACATAGATTTCCTCAAGCAAGCATAGAAGCTTGCAGCAGGTGGAGGTGAGCAAGGTGTGATTTGGCCCTGAATACATGTGTATCCAGCTACTTGTGTCTGGAAAGACAACTTGTAAAAAATACAAAACATGGCAAAGCTTTTTATAATTGCAAAGACCCCTGGGGGCCTAAGTCTTAGTACACTGTATTACTGAAAAGTCTCATGTGAAGATACTTTTGGAAAATTCAATTATATATCAATTGACCTCCCTGAACTAGCTATAAAAGGAACCCTGCTGAGAATATTTTTGGAAAAAGAGGTACCTTTTTGATACATCAACGATGATCTCTACTTCATTTGTTTCTAAGTCCTGTTTTTACTCACACGTTTGTCTGTTCATAGCAGAGACCTTCCGTTCTAAATGTCCCAGAGCACTAAGATGCTCATACGACTTTCAGAGTTCCAAATTGTCTTCTCTTCTTGAGAGGGCTCTCCTGTTTCTTCTAGGTGGCACAGAAAGTAAAGTGGAATTTGAAATAAATGGTCTCTCAAACATATCAAGTATAGAAATGTACAAACAGAATGTTTAAACCAAAGGGCAAGTGAAGAAAGTAGAAGCTGGAAGGCAGAGAGGCAGGGGAAATTTGAGGAACTCAGGTTTCATGGGGATATTAGAAAAAAAGTATATGTAGACAGATACTAGTGCCAAGGCAGGACATAAAATAAATACTGAAAACTCAACACAGACCTTCAACTATCAAACAACATATGGAATTTCCTTTAAAGTCCACTGGAATTTTCACCAAAAGCAGATCAATAAGCATAAACAGCAGGTTAGTAGAGATGGTACAGCCTTAATAATTCACATTTATTCAACAGTTCAACATATTATTTAGCTTATGAAATGCCAAGTCAAATGGAAGACTAAAAATAGAGATACGCTTCAGGAAAGGGTCACATTCCAATAGGGAAACAAATACTTAAACAAACAGTAGGGATTTACAAAGGAGGTGTATACGCAATAATCAAAGCCCCACAAAGTGTGGCTCAGGGGAGGAAGTGGCTAATCATCTGGAGAGTAGTCAGGGAAAGCTTCCCAGAGGAGGTGACTTGTAAATTGATCTTGATGCATGAGTAGGAGGGCCAACGTTTCAAAATGACAGCAAAGACTCATGTTCCACAGTGAAACCTGGTCATGGGGAGCAGTTTGCTGTAGGAAAACTGGATGAGCCATAGAGTTCCACTGAACAAGCCTGTGGCCAGAGCTCACTTCTACCCTTAATACTATGTTGAGCTTCTGTAGATATTCAGAAAAGAAAAAGAAACAAAAGTTGGGACTCTTAACTGCAATGATTTGTAATCATAACTAGGAAAGCAAGGCTTATACACATGAACTAAGAAAATAATATGAAACAGTATAATCAAGTGCCAAAGTTTGTGTATAGATACTAAATACTCTAGAGGCCAACCTTTGAAATCATGTTGTTTATAATATTACCAGGCAAGACAGTGGAGGGTCTATTTTTAAGAAATATAATGGGTGGGAAGTGGGTAATTATAGCTCATCTAATTAACATGTATTCCAGACGGGTCATCTGAATCAATCATTGGAAATGAAGTGCTTAATTGTTTAGAAAAAATCTGGCATGAAGTAAATCTTACCAAGAGATTATTTGCCAAACAAAACAGTATTCTTTCTTTTACCCTCTAATGGAATAGATTGTGAAGTTCTGTTGCTTTTTCCCATGATCTAGCTGAACTTTCAGAAAGATTTTGAGATCACATGATCAGCTTCTTGTTATACCTGAGTATACTTAAGCAATGGTTGGGGTTGAGAATTGGATATCAGATGGCAAATTAATAGGATTTCATTGAGCCACAGCAAGCAGGTAAGGGGCTGTTGCCCCGATCCCTGAACAGGGGCCAGTCTTGGGCAAGCCGTGGGTCTCTCTGGGAATAAGTGACAAAAAAAGAACCAATATAGAGATGAGGACCATATAACTGGCCACCTGTAGTCCACTGATGGCCGGGAGTGGAATGGGTCTAATGGAGAGAAGAAAGAGACTACAGGATAGCTAACAGATTGCTGCATAATTGCATAAATGAACAAGAACTCCACCTGGGATTCTATAAATATAAGAATCATCTTAATATCTAGCAGATCTTCCTTTTAATGTACCTCTAACAAATAATTATAAATGTCTTTAATTAATCTATTAAAATATATGGATTAATTATTACTTTCTAAGAAAAGTTTATCTGTTATGTAAATATGTCAAAATGTTGGCTCCTTGGGCAAGAGGGTGTGGAAGGTAATAGCAGACAGAATCTTTGGTGGTATTTGGATGCATAACCACTACCTAGTGCCATCAATGACACAGTGAAGTTGCAATGCCAAACATGGCTGGTTATGAACACTTCCTTCTCCTTTTGAAGAAAAATTTAGGTAGGCTTTTCCCCCCAGGGAACCCAAACACATAAGCCCCGTGCATGCATTCAGAATTCTCTGTATATTTTCACCATCTAATTCTGCTGCTCTCAAATTAATCCAGGTTGTGGTTCTCTCTCTTTCGCCCCCTGCCCCCTCCCGTGCAACACCACCACAACAACCCCTCGGGCAGGAAGGAGCTTAGATCTGTGTTCTTAAAATGTAATGCCATTCCAAGAATAATTTATTCCCTTTATCTCCATAGGGATCAGAGCTCATGACTGTAGTTCAGCCATTACTCTGCCTATAGAGAGATCCTGATACCCTTTCTTAGGATCAACCTTGCTTAACTTCATGAAGTTGGTCTCAGTCTGTCCTCCATGACTCCATCTTTCTCGTGCTTTTCCAGGCTGTGACTTGTCTCTCTTCCACTTTGTATTACGAATACCTTCCCTCAGCATTCAATCTTAAGGTATAAATAACTAATAAGGAGTTTTCTACCCATTCCTGTTCAACTCCCCATGATGGTAGTGAGGACAGTTTATCAACAAATTAGAAAAGAATTGGGCCAAACTGAAGAGCCCTTTCTAGTACCCGAAACTGCTCCACACTCTGATGTCTTTACTCACTGAGAGCTATTGACCTTTTGCCCTCATCTCCAAAAAGATGATTTTCCCGCCAAGTGACAAAAACACAAAACAAAACTAACCACTTAATGTCAGACAGATGAGAAAAAAATAGTCTCTGGAAGTTTCTGTGATTTATTCATCTACCCTAATGCAAATATATGTTTAGCTTTCTACTTGACAATTACTAGACCATCACTGTTATACCATCTTTATGCTTTATTCCTAAATCGAACATAGACTCAGAAGTCAGCTTAGTCATCAGATATATATAACAAAATATTATAATTACTTAATATAATTGCATTAAGGTATAGTAAATGTAATTTTATATATTAAATGTACATTTATTATATAAAATATAAAAACCCATACTGACTGGGAACTCTTACCAGTCAGAGGTCCTTCCTGACACTGCTCAGGCACTTTCAATGCAGGTTGTGTTTGAGACCACAAAAGAAATTAGACTAATACATGCACAGACCATGAGGCCTGGAGGAGCCATTACACTCAATCTTACAGACCCTCTTGTACTTGAAAAGCATGGGGATTTTCACTCTCCCTCTCCCCCACCCCCTTTTTAAATAGTAATTTACCAAAAAAAAGAGGAAATGAAGTGATATTAACCATTTTCATGAAATATTATTGGTCTGGCTTGCATTCCCAGGAATCTATATATTTATATAATGGTTTAAAAAGTTATGATTATACCTCACATTTTAAAAATAAAATGGATTTAAAAAATAGGAGAAATCAGAGGTAAAGGGGAAATATTGGGATTATATATCAACCTTCAATTCAAAAGGTTTTTCAGCATATCTGTTCTCAGGGATTGCAAACCACACACCCAATCTCACCCAGAGGCTGTGGGATGTCATTAGGTTGCAGAAAGGATGAAAATCCTCCTGATCTCTGGCTTTCCAAGGTTTTGTGGGTTTGAACAAGACCCTTACTGCTATTTGGACTCTGGTTTTGTGGTTAATGTATGATAAAGGGGTTATTACACAGTGATCCTTGAGTGTTTAGGTCAGCTGTGGCAATCAATCAAGAGACACTTCTCTTTTGGCAGCACACATTTCCATAAAAAATTCTCTGGCAGGCTCAAGTTAGTTAGTAACGACAGAGTAACCTCTATGTCAAGTAATATACTTGATAAGTTTTGCATGTGCTGTTGACTGACAGAAGCTCTGTGTTCTGGTAAGGAGCAACACAAGCTACAAAGAGCACAGAAACCTCATCTACTTCCCAAACTAAAGGTAATTAAACACGTTATATCTGTGAAACTTAAAGAGATGGTTCATATTTTGGTGCTTATTCTCCCTTAGTTCCTTTTCTTTATCCTATTACAAGTAATCTCCCTAAAACATCTTTTTCACTAAGATAATTCATATTTCTGAATGATTTATTTCCGTCCAACAAAAGTTTCCTGAACTCCTAATATATACTTGGCATGGTGCTAAGGGTAGTAGGAAGATAAAGGTGAGCATGATACTGTCCATGCCCCATAGCATCTTACATCTCATTCCTATTCAAGTACATGGTTGTTTTAATCTTTCAGGATCAACAAGTTCAAAGGAATGGCCAAAGAGGTGGGGAATCTTTCTGTTTGGTTTTAGGTTAATCTTGTTTTGCCTCATTAATAAGATACTGGCATACTGTGATTCTGCTTCTCCTCACTATGGAAAAAAGAAGGCTATCTATGGAGCAGCTGGACTGCAGCTAAATAACTCTTACATTTGCCTTTCCTAGCCATTTCAAGTAAGGCAATAATTATTGTAATTTTGGCAAGGATAGAAGAATCTATTATGACCTATAGTGGTCTGTTATGCCAGTTCTGTTCTTAGAAAAAATGGAGAGAATCTGATTTTGCCAAAAAGAAATTCTCATGGATTGATTAAGAACAATTTTTGAAGAAGGTAAGACACACTAATCAACTACTGATGTGTCCTGCAAATTAACTCAAGGACTGATTCTTCTGGAAATAACAGACCTATGAAGAAGAGAAAACAACTGCCGAGTATGGAGAGACTGCCCATGATTTCTATGTGATGCCCATGTATACTTCAGGATGTAGTTCAGATGATTAATTTCCAAGTTGATTTTTCTAAGAATACACTGAGGGAGAAGTGACCAAGATTCTATGTATAGACATGACCATACACACCAGCACTATCTAATAGAAATGTAATGCAAGTCACATAGGTAATTTTAGATTTTCTGGGTGCCACTAATAGCAAGACAATGTGAGCTACACATGTAATTTTTAATTTTCTAGAAACCACATTACAAAACAGAAAAAAGAAACAAGATGACTTTAACATTCTATTTTATTTAGTACAATATCTCAAAATTTTATCATATCAAAATGTTATCAACATTAAATTAACGAGGTTGTTTGTGCTTTGTTTTCTTCTAAGTCTTGGCATCTGGTATGTGTTTTTCACTTACAGCATGTTTCAATTTGGACTGGCCATACTTCACATGTTTCCTACTCACATACGACTAGTGGCTATCTTATTGGGAAGCACAGATCTAGAATTCCTAACACCACAAAGGTTGCTACTATCTAACTACACAAAACTTTTATTGTTGACCTTCTGGGTCAAAGAACCAATTGATAATGAGAAATTTTATACCATTTAAATAAGCTTCAAATAGTACAAAAAGGGGCAAAAACTCACTTTTTGAAATAACAGAAAAGATAATCCAGTTTAAGTTTTGTACTATACTGTGAGCTGAGCAAAAACTCAATTAAACCTGATGAGTAATTAGTGTTCAGAAGTGTTTCCCCACCAATTACCTCATAATCTGATATGATTTAGCCATTAAAGTAATTTCAACTCCAGATAATTTCTGCCCCTGTGCAAAACCCAAAAGTGCCACCAATCAGTTCTCTGGGTGAAATTCAGTCACTCTTATCAATCCAAATGAACATGTCCATAAAGAAAATAAGGAACTTTTTAAACTAATGTTGATGTTATGGTGGTAAAGTCAAATCGCTCATCAGCAAGAGTGGCAGTTCCTGGCGTAGTTTGGCAGGAGGGGACTGTGCTATGCAAATTACCACGGACTCCCAAAGATCAAAACCAACCAGATCTATAATCGTGTACTCAAACATTCTCATTTTGAAAAGATAGAGCTTATTTGTTTCTGAAACAGTTCATTTTGTATTTACATAAATATGTCCTTAAATTCCCTTCTAACATAAGGATGAATTCCTCAAAGACCACAAGAGCCAAGTTTATACTTAACTATAGTGGAAAGGTTTGTCCAAGTGATATTTTTCTATTATGCACTTTTATTTTTGTTTGTTTGAAAAGGTTTATATTTTTAAGAAAAATATAAAGTGAGTATACAGGCAACCCGTAGTAACTGGGCATCTACCTTTTACGTAAACTCTTGATAAAGGCTATTTTTATGAAAACTAAAACCTCTTCTAAAAGGATTTTGAAACTTCCATCATGATTTTCATGTTTTAGGAGGCAATCTTATCATATATTACCTGGTTTTAATGGCAAATGCTAAGCAGTCATTGAAAGGGAGGCAGTGAACGGTGATGGACATCAATGCAGAAGGCCAAGAACTGATTTCAGGGACTGTCCTTGGCCTGCCACCTACTTGCTGCAGGACTAAAATGCATTTCAAGTTTCTGTGTCTGTTTCCTCATGTACAAAATTTGGAAATAAGAGTAAATCAACACCAAGTCTTCTTATATTCTATGAATTACTAGTGGCAACATGATAAAATTTAAAAAGACTCGTCACTCATTAAACTGAGCAAAGAAGCTTTGAATTTTCAAAGGGCTTAACTGTGGAAAATTAACCCATGTCAAGTTTTCATTCAATGAGTTTTTCTACATAAAAACTAACAACTACTTGATGCTGCCACTTCCATAAAGCATCTAGTGAATACAATTTTGACTTTGCCTTACTTCTTCTGAAGCTAACACAGAAAAAGGAAGAACACCGAGTTTGGTTACTTAAATGTAAAAATTATTATTCATTATCAGGTATGTCATTCCTGTAATCTAACATAGATATAATAAAAAAGCCTTGGTTGTTATTAGTGAACATACGTATTTCAGTTACATCCTCTTAGCAGACAGAAGTCAACCATTGTGTTAATTTGGCCTAGAAGAGTTAATATACCTCCAAACACTGAGTATTATACTCTTTGCCAAAATATAAAATTAAGTGTGTCATATTGTGAGGATCGAAGAGACATTGTTTTTTGATTATGCTTACTTGTGTGATAAGTTTGAGAAAAGAGTCACAGACTAAGTTTAATAACTTTGCTGTGAATATTTATGAAGAAATTTCTGTCCTTCTATGTCATAAAATCCTAGCATGGATAGTCATTCTGCTTTTAATATTCTAAAAACAGCTATTCTTTAAAGACTATAGAGAGATAATAGGTAGATAAATGTTATGTAGATAGGTAAACGATATAGTGTGTATATGCATACACAGACAACATTTTTAACTTATTTATAGTTTTGCCTGTGATTTGATAGACATAAGACATAGTAAGAAACTGGCCCAATGACCAGCTTAAAATGGAGCAGAGACATGAGTGGAAATTCCTTGTTTCATCTTCTGATGGGAAGCACTAACTCTACTTAAAATTTGTTTACAAACAATGGTTTATGTAAAATTCAATCCCTTGTGTATACATGAAACGTCTAGCTTGTTTGGATGACATGGATCTATTGATTCCCCTTCCTGCTTTTTCTCATCTGATGGTTTTTACATAGTAATTAAAATTTTAATTATATGGTGATGGCACTTCTTTATATTTATCTTGGCATGCCTGGATGTGTACCCATATATTTATATGTTGATTATTCATCAATTTTCTATTGCTTCTTTTTAATACAAATTCTAAATTCAAGTTAATGTGTTCCACTTGACAACAAAATCATTTTGCAATGTATGTTGTATATTTTTGTATATATGTGTTTAAGTCATTCTTTCTCATCTTTATAATAAAAATGCAGTAGGAATATAATTTTAAACAGAATGAAAGATTAAGCAAACCAAAAATAATGAAAAGTCAAAATATGCACACTGTGCAAAAACACGGTCACATAGATTTTGCCTTGTATAAACTTCATCCTGCCTATGTGGGTTTTAACATATTTCCATGGCTTTAAATAGGAAAACATCTTAAAGCTCAGCCCATGGGAAACCCAAGCTTGATTAGTTTTCCCTTTTACTACAGCCTGCAGAGTGTAAAACACAGCACATCAGAATTGAATTTGTCATCTCCAGACCTCACAGGAATTTTAGGAACTAAATAGTTAGGAAGCCATCCTGGTACTTCTCTTTGCTTTAATCAAAGTCGAAGTTTCAATTTAAACATTCAGGAAATCTCCCTTATTTAAAGCAATCAACTCACTGCTGACAGGGTCTGGCCTTACTGTGTTTAATTTTTTGGCATCAAGCAAAACTTGATTGGTCACAGCCAGTGCCTGAGGAGTCCTCCCCTTCCCTAAGAAGAGAAGAATTACAGATCTTTGCTGCATCCAACATGAGTCTAGAGATATTGAAGCATTTTCGAATCAGGAATGCATTTGGCATAAACACCAACTGGAAAATGGAGCTAATGGTTAAGACCTAGAAGGGTTTCAGAGTCAAACAACTGTCCCAACTGTGATCTGCTCATCTATAAAAAAATATTCTGAGACCATACAAGTCAAGCTTCTATAGTCCTCAGATTTCTCCCTTTTTTATCACACTTACTATAATATGTGGCAAGTCACCAACCACATTATATTTTCAAGATTTTAATTTCCTGTAGATAAAGTAGAAAACAGATTTAGTAAGACATGGGGTGGAAGAGGGGTTGTGGGCACTTAAAAACTAGGCACCAGAATCTCTTAGGAAAATGTATGGCAGGCATAGAGTCAGAAGTGGATATATTTGTAAGGGTAGAGGTAAAAGTTGAGATTAGAGAGAGATCAACACATCCTACTGAAATTTGGTGGGAAAAAAATAGCCAACAAATAAAACCGAACCAATTGTCCTACAATTGAAGAGCATTATTAGAGCTCTGTGAAAGAAATCATGTAGTCAAGAGTTTGGAATGATTGCATCTACTCCCACAACTCTCAACGGTTCATCTCCTTACAATAAATGCTCAAAAATGGGGAAAAACGATGGGCAGGCTTCTTAATTTGGTTAACCCATGGAGATACAGCTGAAGCATCACTAAAAATATTCTATGCTAAATTTACATCTGACTTTTGCAACTCTCTATTATAGTTCTCCAATAGTCTGTGTTTTCTAATAAAAAGCTGAGGGAAGTGACAAATTACAGAGTGAATTTCCTAGTTATTGAGTGAAGATTACCTAGAAGGCACTATATTTAAACACTTTGAACTTTTAAGAAGGCAAATTTAAACATAAAAATTAAGTGCTAAAAATACTTCATGTTTAAAATGCACACAATTTTAGGCTGCCCCTAGTTAGATTCCATAGAGGGTTCTGTTATTCCCCATAATATGTATTTGGCCTATGTATTAGTCTGCTCAGGCTCCCATAACAAAATGTTACTTTAAGGCTCAGTGGCTTAAACAAAAGAGAAATGTATTTTCTCACAGTTCTGGAAGCTGGAAGTCCAGGATTAAAGTCCAAAAGGGTCAATTTCTAGTGAGAGCTACTTTCCTGACCTGTAGACAGCTATATGCTTAAATAGTCCTTCCTCTGTATTACATTGGAAAAAGGGAGAAAGAAAAAAACATGTGAGCTCTCTGGCATCTCTTCTTATAAGGACACTAATCCTATCATAATAGGATGGCATGCCTATGATGTCATTTAACCCTAATGACCCCCTTATAGGTCCCATCTTCAAATACAGTCACATTGGGGGCTAGGGCTTCAATTTATGAATTTTAGAGAGACACAATTTGTACATAGTAGCCTATTAACTATTCAGATCTCAGACATTTATGTTGTTCACCTACAAAAAGAAACTACATTCTTGGTTAATTAACTGGTTAATTATATTAATTGGTAATTAATCTGTGCACTCGTGTGTTGCAGTGTGGAAATCTGCTAAGTTTCACTAGAATATTTAATGTTTCATTGCTGCTAATGATGGAGAAAAAAGGTCAATTTAACAATTCCACTCTTGTCTAGTCAAAAATCAGATGCTATAGAAGTAAAATGTTGGTAGATGCAGACTCCTTAAATACTAGATTATTATTTACAACATGGTGTATGAAAACTGCACTAAAAGATTTCATATTTTTACAGAGATGCCTTTTCTCTTGACCAACAGGAAAGAAAATTGTATAGAAATTGCCTCCACAAAATATGAGAAAAGGTGCCACACATTTTTTTGTACAGTGAAATGCCTATTACACTTTCATTTTTCAAGCATGGCGTACCACTGCTCAAAACCCAAGGACAAAGAACTCTTAAGTAAGATACATCCCATACATCACAAAAATGTGACTGCCTTTACTGAAAGATGATGTAATATTTAGGGCAAGTATATTGCATTACTGGGTTTTCTGTATTTTTTCCTTACAACTGTCACCATTTGGACATGATAAGTGAGGACAAGTATTTGATATACTGTATTTTATTTCCTAGTCATGCATCATTTGAGCCAGAGTTTCTCCCAAGTGTGGCCCTGAGATCCCTAGTGAGTCTATAACCCTTCACAGGCAGGAAGAACTTGAGTGGAGCAGGGGTTTTGAGTAGAGAGCAATGCCGTGATACTAAGTCATGGCAATTCTTGCCCGCAAAAGGAGGCCAAAGAGCAGAAGTCTGACAAGTCTAAAACAGAAAGATTTATCACCTCGGCCTCCTGGATAGAGGGCAGACATGAGACGATTAAACCTGAGGACCACTTCCCATCCCCAGAGCTGTACTTTCCTCCTTTAGCAAGCCACAGGATCCCAACTTGCTCTCCTTTTCTCCAACTCGACCCACTGTCTCCTGGCGTGTTCTCCACCATCACCACCCTCGCCCAAACCTGCTGCAGAGCAGGAAGGGAACTCCGAGCATTCTTTCTCCATATTGTCACCAAGGACAAGATCTTTTCTTTCACCTGGTTTATTGCTCTTTTGAGAAGGAGGGGAGAGCAGAGAATAAAGAAGTAGCAAAGATAGAAATGTGCAGTTTGTTAACTCAGATAGTTACAAATATCCTAGAATTCTTATGCTCCCCTGAGAGGATAACTGGACTTCTGTCCTCTCCTTGTGTCTCTGGGAAAAGAATTCTGCTTGTCTCTTTCTTCCTGCCAGACGGCAGATCTCTTCCTCCAAGGCAGACCCTTTTTGTTGAGGTTTGGTGGCACTCCTTGGGGTTCCCATCTCACAAGTGGGTATTGAATATTTTCAACATGCAGGTGGTGGATGGAACTATATTCAATGTCATCTGTACTGAAGGAGAAAGTGCCTCTTGCACAACATTTTATTGTTTTCATATTATTTTAAAAAAACACCAAGCAGTCCTATGGTATTTTAAATGCAAAGTGAAAAAGAAACATTCAAATATTGAATTGACAATACACAAGGTATGTTATGCATACACATAAACCAAATGCACATTGTAAGCTTATGTATGCATATGTATGTTTACATGCATGTGTGCCCATCTATCATCTATCTTTATCTTTCTACCTACCCATTTATGTCTATCATCTATCTTTGTTTCCTAATATACTAAAGCATACAATGTATTGTCCTAAAAGTCTTGGTGTAATTTTAAGCTTTAGTAATTTTAAAAGTATAAATGCTACAAACTTTCACAAAAAATTTAAAATTTTAGTCACTTAAATTTCATTTTTGCTTATTTAGACTTTTAAATTTTGAATAGTCCCGTTTTAATTTTAATCTTTTGTTTTTGTCAACATTTGTCACCTTCAGTGTGAGGAACTGAAATGCACACATTACTCTGCCCCCTAACTTTTTCCCTCTTCCATCTTGTTGAATATTCCAACCCAATATCTATAGATGGCTATCATTTTTTTTCAGAGCCACATTCTAGTCCATTGTGCAAATGCCTGATAAATGATTTAACCAGTCTTCTATTGATGTACATGTAGGTTGCTTATAACAGCACTCTAAATTAGTCTAGTCTCTTTTTTTGCTCATTTATAGTAGCATATCAGTTAAGAATGCTTTTGGTTACAAGTAAGAGACATTGACTGACAGTGGCAACACTATTTGTTCTAAGTAGGGTTTTGGGGAGGTTGGTTTGGTGTTTTCACAAAAGAGGAAGTCCATGGGTGGGACATTGCAGGTAGTCTCGGCTGCCCAATGATGCCATGCTTTGTTGAAAGACTCATGTGCTCTCTGCTTTACCGTATCACCACTCTTAGTGTGCTGGGCTTCTGTGCCCATCATGGTCTCACATGGCTAGCACAGCTCCAGGAATTACATCCATAGTCCAGACAACAGACAGGGGAGAGGAAGAATGGCCACTACTTCCACCCCTTGTCAAGACAGGAAAAGCCTTCCTAGAGCCTGCCGTGGACTTCCATTTCTACGCTGATGATGATACTGCGCCAACCTTCAAGGGACCCCATGAGACAACAGGAGTACCGGGAGTGGTTTCTCTGTTAGCTGACCAAGCATGTCTGCCTCAGCGAATTCATCAATCAGAAATATTTCTAGATCTTTGCAAGTGACTTTTTGCTGAAAACACATCTGCAATTCTTCACTGAGTGCTCTGTGTGCCCCAGACTTCCTGACAGCCCTTCTCTGAACTCTTCTCTCCCTTTTGTTCCACCATCCAGTGTACTACTTAATAGACTGACTGTGTGGTATAGTTTAGTCTTCTACCTCAAGCTTGTAAAATGCTTTAAGGTCAGAGGACCTTACAGTCCTTTGTTTCTTACAGCAATTAGCAGAGTCATGAGTCTGTAAGTATGTGCGTTAATTGAAGAAAAATGTAGAAAGCTACTGAAACATTTTAAATGTTAAAAATAATTAATGTTATTTGAACTCTGAAATTTCTGAAATGTTGGCAATTTTTCACCCAGACTACTAGATCAAAACTATTTTGCCTTATATTGTCAGAGAAAAAAAGGTAAGTTCAATGTAATGATTTGTGGTTCCGTTTCAGAAAAAACAAGTATTATATTACGTATAGGTACGCATGAGCAAGAGGAATTGGGAGAGACATACACCTGTCTTTTACACTTGAATAATTGAGCTGGGGAGTGGAGGGATGAAAACAGGTACAGAGGAAAAAGAAGAGGCTACCTTTTGTTTTGTTATCTCTCTTGATCATACAAACATAGAGTACTTGAATAAATTGAAAATAATCAAATAAAAGTTCAAAGAAAAAAAAGAAGTCACTCTCTAAAATAAAGTAATGCATTTTATGATAAAAGTCCAAAGATCCATAAATGGAATTTCAGATGAATAACTAATTACAGATGTCTGAAATAAGTAGAGCCGACTAGCCCCCTGTATTTGTACTAGCTCTTTGAAAGCTAATTAGCTCCTTTTACAAAGAAAGAGCACACTATAAACAAACTACATATAAAAGTCAATATTTCAGACACAAACTTCCTGTACCTCTTAGTCTTCTAAAAAAGTAAAAAATTATCTGAAAGTTATTACTGATGTTTCGAATACCAAGTCCAAGGCAGGGGAAATAATGAATTATATTTAAGATCAGTGGACTGAGTTATTCAAATGGCCAACGCGCACATACCCTGTAGACTTGCAAGATGTCAGGCCTTATGTCAAAAGCAAGTCAGGCAGCAGATTGGAAAAATATTGAGAGTTTCCCCCTCTTTTAGATTGCTGCACTTCTTTGGTTTTCATGGGAATTTGCAGAAACTGAATGCATCTGGAAAGGCAGAAACTGAATAAATTTGCTGCAGGTCTATAGGGATATTCCTTGGTGCTTTGAGAGCAGCTCAAAAGTTCCTGAATCTTTCCTCCACATGCTAATCAAAATTGCATTTTACAAGCAGTAATCACCCTCTACAAAGAAAATCCTGCATTTAGGGCTAATCTTTAACTTCCTTTTTGCTCTATGCTTTCTTCTGCTGGTTCCTCTTCCTTCAGATTGAAACATAAACCTCCAGGATAATCACCAAAACTGCAAGTCACACAAATGTGAAGCAAGACTTGAGATCCCCTGATAACTGAATTGGGGTAATAATGAGAGCTAAAAATTTATTGAACATTTACTATATACTAGGCCATATTTTAAATGCTTTACAAATATTAATGAATTTAACCCTTTTGATTCTGTCTCTAAGGGGAGATGATCAGAACCATCAACAGTAAACTAAGCAACAAAAGTAACAGAGGCTTGGCAAAGGTGGGCAAGCTTCTCAGGTTCTAAACTCAAGTCATGCCAGAAGGAAGACAGAGGGAAATTTGCAATTACCTCATCTGCCTGCTATACCTCCTCTCTCCTTAAAGTTCATGCTCTGGTTGGCATGCAGGTCCCAGTCCTAGCATGAAAGCAATCAGCCCATCCCTCCACCAGGGGAAGTTACTGACATTGCTCTCTTGAGCTCTGATCTTGACAATACTATGGAATTTTCCAATCTGATTTATTTTAATACCTTATCATTTTCAGAACTATGAAAAGTCTTGCATTAGTTTTTCAAAGTTTGAACACATGCTTCTTAATACACTACATAAATGATGAATGAAATAAACTTTAGCTTGGCTTTTTCTGGTGAACCAAAGAACAAAATTGAGATTATGGGTCAATTACTGTTTAGCTTCATTCGATCCTGAGTCAAGTAGCTTAAAAAGTCACAGCCAAATCTTAGTTGACCAGTTGGGGAAATTTGGTAAAACAGTGTTATTAAGAAGAGTTTCCAGGTTCTAGTGCCCACAGCTCTCTCAAGTCCTGATGCAATGTGTTGCTGGAAGTTTTTCTTGGGATTTATGAACATGGAATGGCAGTAGATTCTTCCAGATATGAGTGGTCAGTTAAACACATAGAATTAGTTTTTATGTCCCTGTATCCCCAGAAGCATCTCTTTCAAAAAGAAAGCAGTAGCCTGCAAGTGTCTTGTGTTGCCCAACCTTGGGGGAAAGGTTTGCAGAGCCAAACTGCAGCAGGGTGAGATGCTTCCTCGCAGTGTTCCCCTATCTGGGTAGTGATCTCTCCACCTGGAAAGGAGCACAATCAAGTGGGAGATCTGCTTTCTCCCAGAAGATGTCCACTCAGCTGAACTCCACATCCTGACTACACCTCATGGAAGCCTGCCCAGGCTTGGGCCTCACTAGTACCTTGACTCCCTGCCCAGTCACAGAAAAGGGAGTATTGAACAGAGTCTACCACCCTCTAGGTTTTACCCCCCTTGCCCTGCCCTAGGACAGAGAGTTTTGGACATTTCCAACATCAGAAAGGAAAGCAAAAATCACATGTTAATTTTGGTGTTATGAATCTGCTAGAGAATAGGGGGCTTAGAATAGCTGTATGCTAAGAAATACCAGTCAAAACCACCATGAGACTTTTTTAAAAAAAATAAGAGGTTATGCAAAGTTCTGGCTCCTTTTGTGCCCCAACTGCTGTCTCACAGACCCCTGCACTATTCTAAGGGCCGGAAAGGCCTCTGTAAACAGGCTCATTTGTGGTCAACATAAAGTAGACTGTAGCCTTGAAAGTACTCCCTTTGCTTCATTTAAAAAAAAAATTAATAACATTCACTGTAGAAAATTTGGAAAATACAGAAAAGTATAAAAAAAAAGTTCTCTGCCATCATTCCACTCACTTTCTTAACTGCTGACCTAAAAGCAAATACAGAGATCAAAAGAGGAAATAAATTCCCCCAACGTTTTCTGGTTCCTTTTTGGGTTGTTCATACCCAAATATTTATTTAGCCAAGGAACAGGCAGCAAAGTAGGGAAGGTCTTTGAATCACAGCATCGTAGGGGCAGAAGACACAACTGAAATCCTACCCAGGAATCTCCTCCAAGCTACGTCTGAGAGTGTAAGCCAGATTCGGCATAATACTTCCAGGAATGCTTTTCTGGATAGTTGGTTCAATTCTATGAAGTTCCGGGTGCCAAGCAGTTCCACTTCCATGATGTACTTCCTACCTATGGGTTCTAATCGGTACTCTGCAGCAACACAGAACAAATTTAATTTTCTCCTGTGTTATTTTAACAGTCAATCACAGAATCCTCCTAAATCCTCTTATTTCAAGAGTAAACTCTTCTGGACATTCTGCCCTGGATGAACTCTACTATGTTTAAATCATGGTGTCCAGGACTAAATAATAACTCTAATTTTCCTGAAGAACTTGGGGATATTATGTCAGTTTCTGTGCTATTACACTGAATATCTATTAATATCAGCCTAATAGTCAAAATGCAGTTTAAAATAGTTTCTAATTATAATAATAATCTGTTCCACCTCATTGTCCACACCCTGCAACTGGAAAAGTTGGCAATGACATTGGCTATAATCATCCTATTCCACCAGCCCTAAATGGACACCTTAGACAATTTTCATGCCTTTACACATTCAAATTAAATGGCTAATTTATTTGTGAATTTGGCTAAGTTATGGTTCTTAGCTATTTGGTCAAACACCACTATAGATGTGGCCATGAACATATTTTTTTACATGTGATCAGCATTTAAATAAGCAGATTTTGAGTAAAGCACTTACCTTCCATAATGTACTTAAGCTTCATCCAATCAATTGAAGGCTTTAAGAAAAAAGTCTGAGGTATTTAGAAAAGGAAGGAATTTCACCTCCAGACTGCCTTCATACTCAAGACTACAAGATCAAGTCTTGCTGAAATTTCTTGTCTTCCAGGCCACCTGCAAATTTTGGACTTGTCAGCCCCATAAATGCTTAAGCCAATTCTTTATAATAAATATCTCTGCATTTCTATCTGTCTCTCCCTTACTAGTTCCATCTCTCTGGAGAACCTGGACTAATACATGTGCACACGGTATTCTTCCCCACTTCTTTTCCTTCTCATTATTTACTTTCTTTCTCAATGCTTGACATATCCAGTCAAATAGACTCTTAGCTCAACTTATTTTTTGTTTGCTAGACAAATATCATCACTTCTGTAAATGAATCATGATTTTCTTAGCCACATCTCCAGCAAATATTTTTTGCGATTACCACTTAATGACATATGTTGGTACTTGATACCTTATGAATCACAGTTCTTCCCTCAAAACACTGACTAGACTCCCCTTTGAAGAGAGGCTTATGGTCTGAACTCATTCGGCTTTGGTCACTGATGCCTCCAGTGACTCCCGTAAAACATGTACCTCTGTCATATGCCTGCTTCAGTCCTAGATCCTTGTTTATGTGCTTTTTGTTGTTTTATCCATGTTCTTTTCCTTTGGTTTCCTTTGGGTTTTTTTTTTCATTTAAATTAAAAGCCTCGAAGGATACAGAACATGACTTATTTTTTAGTCTTGCCTAGAACAATGTTCAGCATACACAGACTCCTTAATAAATGTCCTTCACTGTAACTTATTCAAATAACTTGAGGTTTTCTGACATAGATGAAGGAAAGGGCTGGACACAAAGTTAACCAGGATTTCCATAAAACTAAGCCCCCATTTGGATCATGTTTTAAGACCACTGATTTAAGCTATTGCTGTTTATCAAGCTTCTTTTAAGACCAATTTCCTGAGGGTCCTTTGTTTCACTGTTCTAAGTCCTCCTACACACACACACGCTGAGAAGTTTTATGCAGTGATGCAGTGCTTCTTGAACTTTAATGTACACAGACTCACCTGGAGAGCTTATTAAAATGCAGATTTTGATTCAGAAGGTCTGGTTTGGGAACACTGCATCTCTAACAACCTGTCAAGTGATTCTAATGATGCTGGTCCATAAGCCACATATAGATTAACATGGGTTTTGTACAAAGGATATAGACACTAAAACTAGAGCTAAGCCCAAATCATAACCCTTTCACTTACTACCTCTGGGAAATGCCTAAAACAATAGACTGTTGGCAAGATTAAATAAGCAGATATACATGAAAGTACCTAGAGTAACATCTGGAACTTAGTTGTTCTTCAGTAGTTTCTTTCCTCCCCTGTGAATGATTGTCCCTGCCAAACTGTATTATAGGTCTCATGTCTGGCTCTTTTAACCTTGCCAGCTTATAATGGTATTTTTTCTCAAAACACTTCTAATTTAAATTTTTTCTCATTTAAATTATTTTTGGTTTTTAATAATCTTTGTAACATAAGAAGCTATCTGTACTCCACTCATTTTCATGTCTATGGTCATACCACATATCAATGTATAGGCTTTAAAGTCAAACAGACCTGATTATTCAAACTGTGGCTCTGCCACCTATTGGCTGAGATCTTGTACAAGTTACTTAACTCTGTAAACTTTATTTTCCTCATTTTAAAAGAGTGGATAATAGTAATCCAGCTACAGATATATTGAAAGGATTAAGTGAAAGCATATAAGAAAGCTAATCAGGGCCTAATTCATAGGCCCTTCACTTATGTCAGACACTTCTAATGCTTCAGTTCATATCTTAATGATAAGGGTAGTAAAACTGCCAAAGAGACTTAATATACAACCTTGACAGTTCTCTGTGAAAGTCAGGAATAAGAGAAGAATGGGACTCAGAGACTCATGGTGGGGACATTTTCACGGATACTGAGAATATTAAACAACCAGAGTCCACTGAAACCTCTTGACTGGTAGAAGGTCCTTCCCCCTTGCTGGAGGAGCGTAGCCTTCCCTTTTCTGCAAAGGCCTGACCTGAGGCAGGTGCCTTGTAATATGATGCTTATCTTCCACAAGATACACCCCTTCATCATTTGTTTTCTATAGGTCAAGTCTCAGCATAGCCTGTATGGGGAAATACAGTCCCTGATTTAGAGGAAAATAGCTTCTGCACCAAAAGAAGGGCAAAAACACAAAGGTAGAAACCAGAAGACTATGTGTGAGAATGATTTTTAAGGGCACAGGACTAGAAGGGGCAGAATATAAAGAGCAGTAGATAGAAGATTGGTTGTAAACATTTACTGACATGGGAGCACTCTCCCAAGACTAAGGGTTTAATGTTGTATCAGTTTGCTGTTGCCACAACAAGCACATATTCTCAGTGACGTGCCACAATAAACATTTATTTCTCACTTTGCTGAGGGTTGCTGATACAGTCTGGGTGTGACTGGAAATGCTCCAAGCTGTGGGTTGAATCCAGACCTGCAACTCATGTGTTTCATCTTCCTTGGACTAATGATTATTCAAGCCAGGTTCTTCTCATAACTAAAGATAGGAGTTCAGAAGACCAGCCCAGTTGTGCATCCATATTTTAAGCCTCTGCTCCCATCATGTTCAATAATATCCCAATGACTAAAACAAGTCATGTGACCAAGCTCAATGTTCTAGTATCTGAGAAAAATTATTTTTATTATATTCATATGACATGATTGTCAAGTGAGAAAATGAAGAATGAGTAGATAAAATGTTAGAATAGTAAGACATTATAGCTAAATATAAGGTCAATATACAAAGAGAATTGCATTATTATTTGTTAGAAAACTAATTAACACACTGTAGTATTAGTATTAGATTTTGAGATAGATAAATTTATCCACTGAACAGAATGAAGAGTCCAGATTAAGACTCATGCTCAGAGCTAAGACAATTAGTCACCTATATTTAAAAAAAACTAAAATTAGAGCTCTACTATATGCCATAGCTATCTCCTCACCAAATAATAATTCCAGTAGATTAAGGATTTAGACACTGAAGACAAAACTTTCAAATTTTAGAAGACAATATAAGAGGAGATCATTACAAACTTTAGATATGGAAAGCTTTTATGAAATAAGAAACAGAAAAAAAAGGTATAAGTAAAAAAAAAAGGTTGACAAATTTTACTGCGCTTAAATTATTTCTGCTGGTCAAGAGGGTTCCTGCGAACATGAGTTCCCCCAGGGAGTGTGTAAATGAATGCACGAGTGCCCAGTGTGCTCCCAGGCTGTTGTGTCAGGGAAGCTCCAGGCAGGAAGCAAGAAGTAGGAAACACAGGATCTGAGGCAACAGACTGACAGAGAGCACCTGCCCAAAGCCGACTGCAGCTCCTACGGAACCCGTCACTCCATCAATGGCAAGAGAAGACATAGGGCTGGAAGAATAGCATGTGGTACACAATCTACCACATGAGAGCTAATTTTGCTAACAGCAGTAAGAATTCATTTTTTATTTAAAGGCTTTTTTACCTTGTAACTTTATATTTATTATCTGATAATTCAATATCACAAGTTTGTGGTTTCTATGGAATTCATTCATAGTTGTTGATTTTCTTAGGTGCTTAGTGATCTTTGGAGAAGAATTACGTTTGTTTAGTAAGTATGTTTGTTTGTTTCTATTAGAAACAAGAAAGTACTACAGGCCTTGGGCAGCTTTTGCTTTGGAAAGCTTTTGGATTGATCTTAAAAGTCCTGGATTTATTTCTCCCACCTTGTCCTTGACAGAAGACAGAGCTTCCCAGTTGTAGAACTAATATAGCCCTGTATCTTTAAGGTGAGAGTACTTCTGGATTTGTTTAATGATTCCATTTCAGCTCATATTTTTGTATTTTTGTTTCCAGGTGGCTGCTTCTTTAGAATTTTCCTATATTTTCCACAAGTCCAGAAATCCAAGTAAAATATGTTTATGCGGATCTCATATTTTTCCCCTAAAAGCCCCTTCACAGTAATTTCTGGTCTCCCATGCTGGCAGAAGCCAAAGCCCTGGGTACATAATTTTGGACAGAGCTTGGTAGCCTAAGGTTGGCTGCTCTCAAACTACACCAATACCTACTTTCCTTTGTATAAAACATGCCATGCTTGTTACCAGCTGTACATTGCTCTCTTCTATCATTTCAATCACTTTTGCCCCTTCAGTATAGATTTTTTTAAATTGATATACAGTCTGATTTTAGTTTCAAGTATACAACACAGTGATTCGACAGTTACCCATATTATTAAATCTTCACCCCCACTAGTGCAATTACTATCTGTCAACATAGGAAGATGTTACGGAATCATTGGCTGTATCCTCATGCTGTGCTACACTATTCCTGTGACCAACCTTTCAGCATAGAATTTTTGAAGACTCTTACAAATGGTCCAAGGTAAGGAAGTGTGAAAGATTGCCAGCCACTGGTTTTGTTAACTCTTCACCTGAAACTACAGCTCTTTACTTTCTCTGCTGTTTATTCTAAGAGCAGAGAAGCAAATGAGCTTAGTCATCATAACTAATACCTTACTCTAATTAAACTATACCACAAAAATAAAAACAGAGACAAAACTGACTACAGAGCTAAGTGAAAAGACTCAGTTAGCAACTTATAAAATTGTTTGTCATTGTGTTTTCACTTTGCAATTCTGGTCTATAGCCAGGCAGAAAAATGGAAGCTATTTTGCTATTCAAATATAGGAATAGCTCATCTCGATTTTAAATCACATATTGAATGACTCCATTAGACTACTATAATTCTCCTACTTTGCTCTACTTTTAGAATGTAAGGTATTCTGTCTGCTTCTCTTCTTTTACATCCAACCCACAACTAATAAAGCCTTAAAATGTCAGAAAAACACAATCTACTATGATATCTTTAATGTTTCCCTTCACATGTAAACCAAATTGTGCATTTAAAATTCTGCCTCCATTTAGGATCCTACAGGCACTTTAGCTGTAATCCAACATTTTCTTTCCCTCTGCTGCCAGTTGAAAGCACATTTTCCAAGCTCTTACTCACTTACTTAGCAGTAACTTCCCATGGAGAGTTTCCAGTTATATATCATTAGTAGCTTTAATAAAACAGAGAATACAGTGAATAATATGATAAGATCAGAATAAAAAACTTCATATTTCATAGTGTACCTCCAAAATATTATCTACACCACTTCCTCAGCTTTGAGTTATGAAGTACTCATAATTTTACTTCTCAATATATTTGTTTTTCTTGAGTAGATGAGGCCATGAGCTGATGCTTAAAAAAATCACTCTGCTCCAAACAGAGGTAATTCCAACCAACCACCCAACATTAGGAAAATGAGAAGACGGAATAAAATGTATGCTTAAAGAAAGGGAAATCTACTAAGATAGAGAAGAATTGTTGGAACAGAATATGGGAGAGTATAGGAGCCTGGGAACGTGAGTCTGAGGTAGGAGGCCGTTTCCTACCTGAGAACATTTCCTGATTCTGGATAGGGCATCTGGGAGACTGAGCTATATTTCAGCAAACTAGTAAATCCAAGGATCAGGAATGCGGAGTCACGGCCTGTCAGAAGGGTGGAGTCCTGCCGATTCTTCTTGCTTTTGTTTGACTGTATCTTAAGGGTGAAGAAGTAAAGAGACTTCCACATCTGTGGAAATGTAGTTTTAAATTACGAGCTACTTAAAATTGGACTGAGTAAATCCCAGATTGCCAGTACTGCCCAGGAACCTGGCAAAATTGAATGTAAATCCCCTCTAGAGGAAAATAACATCTCCTAAAGCCTCAAATTATTTATGTATTTCTGTATTTTGCTAAATCAGTTTCTGGCACACAATGAAAATAACCAGTCACACTAAGAGAAAATAACACATTCAAGGAAATAAGCAGAAATAAAAGCAAGAAACAGGTCCAGAGATCTCCAGATATTGGTGCTATATAGAAATATAAGACACAAATTGCGAAATAACTATGCTTTCTATGTCCAAGGAAATAACAAACAAGATTGTGAATTAGGACTAGAAGTTGTAAACAAAGAATTAAATGGCTATTTGGGAATCTGAATAATATTTACCAAGATTAGGAAATCAATGCACAGGTATAACAGCAGATTTGACCCAACTAAAGAAAGAATAAGTGGCCAAAAATTGATAAAAAAAAAAAAAATACCTAGAATAAAGCAAAAAGAGAGAGAAGGAAAATACAGAACAGTGGATACAAGATTTAGAGTACACAGTGAGAATTCTAAAATAGAGGTATTTGAAACATCAGACATAGAAGAAAGAGAAAATGCAGGCAGAAGAAATATTTGAAGAGGTAATCATTGAGAATTTTCCAAAAATGATGAAAGATATTAAACTATAGATTTAAGAATCCCTTCAAGCCATAAGCAGGATTTAAAAACTTCATACAGTGATGCATCATAGAAAACCCTTGAATACCTCCCAAAAAAGGCAAAACAAGTGAAATCTTTAAAGAAGCAAAAAATTAGAGTCATCTTCTCAATAGACAAAAAAATAAAAACTGAAGAATGGGAAAATATATTTATGGAGCTGAGAATAATAATTGCTAGCTTAGCAATTATTATGTAGAATGAATAAGCAAATTCTACTACAACTATTCACGTCTAATGAATTACATGAATATACAACTGCAAAAAAATACTGTGGATATGTCTTGCAAACATACTGTGGAATGAAATAATTAAAATAAATAAAAGAATGCATACTACATGATTCCATTTATATAAATTTCAAAGATCTAGCACTGCACTAAAATATTAAAGGATGCATATGTATGTGGTCTAACCATAAAGATATGGATGAATGTGATTAATCAAAAAAATTATAGTAGTGGAAATTTGGGGGAGAAGGAATTAAGGGTAATTGAGACTGGGGTACATAAGGAGTGCTTCTGGGTCCTGGCAATTTTCCATTTCTTCCTAAATCATGGTTATACAATGTACACTCTTAAACACAAATCATTGATCATAACCTATGTTCTGTTTCTTTCTGTGTGTTTATATTTTATATTTAAAAAGCTAAAAACTAAACTAATCCAAAATTGATAAGTTTGAGCTTAAGGGTCAAATATTTGTAGGGGTTACCTTTTGCTATTTTTCTTTTCAGACTGCAAGTAGTAGAGAATGATATGTCAGGGGTAGAATATTTCAACATGAAAGGAAAAGGACACATAACTTGCAGATAAAACAGCAGGTCACATGCTTGTTTTGGTTTGGTTTTGTTCTGACGGTTCCTTAAAAGAGTAAGCAGAAATATGTGTGACCAGAAATGTTTTCTTGAAGGAGACTATTTTTTTCCTTCCTTTTCTTTTCATACTTAGAGAATACATACTGAAGAAAGAAACTGAAGAATATCAAACCATACAAAGGATACACTGCTATACAAAAGCAACTGAAATTCAGTATAAGACTGTGTTGACCTCTCCCTTTTTCTTTGTTGATTCTTAGTTCATTTTAACAAACTGCTTTTGAGTTTGTACCTTTTGTCTTTCATTTTCCCTTTTCTCTCAACAGTTTCTTCAAATTACAAGTACTCCCAAGCAATCTTAGTTCAAATGTCTTTAATTGTAAGTTGAAATGCATGTATTCCTATTTTCTACCACTTTAAAATGTCCTAACAATGATGACCTCACTGCTATTCTGAAGTTCAAAACCACATGCATAGCTACTAATCCATCGTGAATTTGTGCCAAGTGTCACTCCTGTCCTCAGCGCTCAGGAGCACTGGTGAGATTGTAAGCATGAGAATCCTCTGGGGATGAGAATCTTACACTTTCAAGTGTGTCTTCTGCCAACTACTTTGCTTTTCCTCAAACATGAGGCTGTTTTCTCAATGACTCTAAAGATGGAGTCAGCTTATTGTACTGGTATTGCAGTTCTATGCATGCTCCCTTTCTGGAGTACAGACATCTTGCTAACTTTATGAATAAAACTTCTGTTCAAGCCAAAAGCAATTCTATGGAAGTAAGTCTTATGGGATCTCATACCTATTTAATAATGTATTAAATTAACACCCTCACCTTTCACAACACCCAAATAATCACTAAATCCTGTTCTTTGTTCTTCCTGAAAGGACTTATACCACCATCATTTCTTGCTCAAATTATTACAGGTGTTTTCTTACTAATCTCCCTGCCTCTAATCATTATCTCTTTGAGTGACCATGGTAAAAGCTAAAGATAACCTCTCGCTCATGCTGTTTAAAAGATTCCTTCTTCCCAAGTTTCCCAATGTTCTAGGAATAAAGCTGAAATTCATTCACTATACTTCCAAGGCCCTTCATACTAGGGCCTCTGATTCTGTGAGTTTGCCTTATGCTCTAGCATCTTGGATTCTACTTTCCCAGGCTAGGGCATGTTCTCTCCTTTTGCTGTGACTATGTATTCTTCCTCCACCCGGCATCCCATTTCTAGGACTTCCTTCTTTTGAGAACTTCGTATGCTTATGGTTATTTCCTACTTGGCCTCTTAGGTTACATATCATTTCTTTTGAGTCTTCTTCTCTAAAAACCCAAGTCCGAATTACATGCCACCACCAAGTGTTTTCATAAGACTCTATACTGAGCCCCAGAGCATTCCTATCACTTTGAATTAATTGCTCATTTCCTTTTCATCTAAACCACAAGTCAGTAAGCCCTTAGTGGGCAGGGGCTGTATCAGCAACATGGCTATTACCAAGGGCTAGCAGGGTGTTGGCACAGACTGGGTATTCTACTAAAATATAATAATAAATAAATTTTGAATGAAAGAAAAGGTTCACCTAAATGTGCATTCCAAAAAGGTATACTATTGTTCACTATTAAAAAGTAGCTACTGTTATAAAGCTCTGAGTGCAAGAATGGTGAGAACAGGATGCATAAGCAGCTATTTCATCATGAACTGAAGCAATAATACCATAAACCATCAACAGATGGGAAAATGTTTTAATGATTTCTGAATATGTGTTTCAAATATCTTGCCAAAATTTTAGAATGTCTTACCAATAAGATTAGCTCCAGAACTGAATGGTAAACTTTTCAAACCCCAAATCTGAGTAGATAGTCTGACAAACGGTTCTTATGAAATCTGTTTACATAAACATTTAAAAATGTTTAGAAATAAATCATATTTAATTTGACACTAATGAATTCCATTAAATGAATTTTTCAAGAAATAATTAAATTTCTTGGGGAAAGAACTATGCTGAATATCAGAATTCTGTGGTTTCTGCATCTGTATGTGTATCAATTTAGGATATTTTTAATGAGAAAATGCAAACTGACTTAACCCATGAGGAAATTTGCATTATGAATTTCAGAAGAAGAGTAAGTCAAAGAAGTGGCTTACTCCAGAGACTGGGTCACCATTTCTCTGCTGTGCCTTCAGCTGGGCCCCACTAAGTGGGCTGCATCCTCAAATTGGTGGGTAATTGGCTATACAGCAGTTCTAGGCCTCACGTTTCCATGCCATAACATAGAGTAGAAGAAATACTGTTTTCAGGAGGTCTCCGCCATCTGTCCCCATGTCTCATGGACCCAAAATGTGAAATGATTGTTGTGGCCTCATTAGTTGAACCCTGGGTTCCTGAGCCTGTTCCTCTGACAAGGTTAATGGGATTATCTTAGATCGGACCTGAGCCTTCTTTGAAGTTTCTGGGCTACCCAGAAGAGAGCTGGATACATAAATGAATATCAGGATATTCTAAGAAAGGTAAAATGGGGCAATGGATGCTGAGAAAACAACCAATAATTTCCACTGTAATAAATAATTATAATTTTTTCAATTGTTTTTGATTATGCTATATACAGAAGATATATTAAGAGTATACCTTTATATTGTTAGATTTTTAGTGGGATTCAAACTGAGTTTAAGCCTGTCTCCTAAATATAAAGAATTACATTTTACTACAGAGTTTATGTTAATTCAAACAACATATTCAGAGGCTAACCATTAAAGGCAGGTGTTCAAATGCACAACATTGTTCAAATCCAAAGAAGTGTGGCCATTTAAAAATATTTTGACTGCTTAAAAATGGTTCGCTTGAGAGTATTACTCATAAAATATTTGTACTTAGGAAATATGTGTACAATTCCTAAGTTGTGGGATTTATAGTCAAAGAGTTGAAATAGATATATCTATACTGAAAAGGGGCTTCTACCCTTGGTTTCTCAAGTACAATAGAAACTACATTTAGCACACAAAACTCTGTTTATATGTCTTGTTTAAAACATGCATTTAAATGGTGTGTTTCACTTTTTCTAGTTTCCTCAAAGAAATCATAACCCACATTTGACACTGTGGGCAATATAGAGACAAAGTAAACAATCTGTACAACTCATTTTAAACTGAAACTGCCTTAAAGCACAAAACAAATTTGTTTCACTGTGTGCCTGAGTTGTCTACGCCGGCAGATAGAGCTGGTGACCTCAGGACCATAGCTTTATGCCTTTCCCACACAGGAGTTCTCATAATATTATGGATAACATAAAAGTTAGAAACACTGAGGAAATGTTAAAGCCATCTTTATTTTCTCCATCAACTCATTATTTACATTTGGAATATCCTCATGTTGTTCAGTTAAAGCATGCTTTAAATGTTTATCAATAAAAATTAAAGTTAAAATCAAACACAGTTTACACTATGAAATGTCGTTAAATAAATCCATACTCTCTCTTTAAAAAATACTGGAGTCAGATTTGCCTGCCGAAATTGAACCAGAGTAAACACTAACTATATTTTTATGTTTACTTCTATCTATGTAGATAGTCATATCTACATATATTCTATGTAGATCCTATGTAGATGTATATACTATGACAACAGGCACTTAAGAATTTTTCAAATATTGCATCATATTAAACAAGAAATGAAATGTTACGTCATTATGTACACTTCTTTTAGATTCTAAATATCAGAAAATGTGTGTGTGTATGTGTGTGTGCGTGCACACATGCAGGTAAAATAGAAAGAAACCATTATTAGAGGAACTTCAGTAAAAGCAAAACTTATTGTCCTTTTCCTGTTTTTACATGTATACAGTTGAACAAAGTCATCCATTATAAGGAGACATGACTTAAAAATCATTCAAAAACTGTGGAACCTTGTACCTTCTTTTAGTGGCTCTAAATGGTATTTATGCCAAGGTCACTGTGGTTGCCAGAACCTTGCTTTTTTAGGACTGAAAATATTTTGTTACTTAAAAACACATCATATTATTTACATACATATAAATAAATTATATTTATCGTGTAATTTAGATAAAGAGAGCTTAGGTCAAAATCAAAATAAAGACAGGACATTTGCCTTTAAAGCAATGTCTCTTTGAAAAGTCCAGAAGTATTTATAGAACAGCTCTCAAGATGCTGTTTTGGCCCTGACTCCATCACTCCTTTCCTATGAGCCTCCAATATTGTTTTTCTAATTTCCAACCTTCCTATTTATGCCTCCTGAATAAGAAAGTAGATTCTAAAATATTCCTCATGTGCTAAGAAATGAAGAATAAATGCAATAGACAAAATACTAAGAAAGGCAGTATGGACTGTATTTAAAAAATTATTTCAACATTTCTAAACTATCTCAGACCAAAGGAAAAGATGGATATCTCCCCAATTCATTTTAGAAATGTATTGTGAAACCTGATAAAGTATGTTCCAAAAAAATGAAAACTGAATGTGTCATTGAATTGCACATCTCTAAATGGCATCCCACACTCACTATATATTGATAAGTAAAACCAACAACAAATGACCTCAAACTCAGACTTTGCCCTGCCTGAATCTAATATTCCTTTCATCAGCTGAATCTCTATCCTGCATGCCTATAATACATAAAATCTCCAAGACTGGTTCCAGACTTGAGTATTTAATCAGAAACCATTTTTTAGGGACTCTATGATGCCACTAGTGTAGTCCAGGATTTTTGTGCTCTTTCTGAGATTTGAGTTTTAGCTGTCTCTTGCATGATCATCTACCCAGTTCTGACTAACTCACATCCATCCTATGAAAAAGAGTTCTGGCCCTGAGCCTCTTTTCAAAGCTAAGGTCCCATAACTGCTGACACTAATCCTGAGGCTGACTGCCTCTGACTCACCTTCCAGGTGGGACATGATGATGCTGACTTGTCTGAGATGGTTTATTTCAGAACTTCTATGATTTCTTCTTTGCTTGACTGCACAGCCTCACAGGATTGACTGTCTCTTCACCATCAGCAGATGCCCACAGCATTTTTGGCTCTAGATCTGAGTCCTCCCAAAACTAACTCCTTTGGACTACCTTTAACCGAACAACCGAACAGTGCCTGACAGTGACAGACCTTGCTTGTATATTACCCCACAACAGACATACTGGACATATATGTACCCAGAACAACATACTGGAAAAAACAAAGAACACTAATGGACACTACTATCTGTAAGTCAGTTTTCCCATGGAGACACACACATGCATATATGCATACATACACACAAATAAACACACATAGAGACATTCACACAAGATAATAGATGGCAATCAATCTATAATTTCCTAAATGGATAGAAGTACATGGTTTTGGTAATATCTAAGGCAGTTTCTTACCTTACTGCTTGCCTCACCTACTAGTACTTGGTGAATGCTTGTTCAATGATTGAGAAGTTAGATGCCCAATTTTCACCCATCTCTACTTGTTTATTGAGGCCAATCCACCATGTCCTACTGAGACTTTCAGCCCTGAGTCCCCATGTCTTATAGCCTTCTTATTTTGTCCCTTTCTACTGTGTCCTTTTAGCCCTGCCTTTAGTTCTCTTTCTCTTAGGTCTCTATGCTACTTTCCCTGCCACTGAGAAGCTCATTTCTCATGCCTGGGAGAGAAAGGTCCATGGCAATCTGGCTTTGAAACATATTAAGTAGATTCCTTGCTTGAACGTCTTAACCAAATGAAGATCTATTGCTTTTACTCAAACAAAAAAAACATACCAGATTTATAAGAATTAAAGAGTTACATGTGTACCAAGAGATGTTTGATTTTTATTTCTATCTTAACTTGATTGTTAGACAATTACGAAGAATAGAGCATAATATTATCAAACTGAAAAGGTCATTATGAGGATTAAAATGGGGTCTTATTTGTCAAGTGCTTACACTCTAACCAAGGTAATGTACATTTGATTTAACTAGGCTTTCCCATAACAATCTCAGAACAGAGTTATACAAGTTTAAATTCATTTCCATAATTCTGACCCAACATTTGTAAATACTTATATTTAATCAGAATGTAGTTTCCATATAAAACAGCCACCCATTGGCCTAGTAACTGGCTTTATATTACATTTAGAAAAAAATTAATCATAACTGTAAACATAAACAAACACTACTGTTTTAACATATGTTTCAGTAAAATCAATCTATTAATGGATCAAATTAACAACCTTCAAATAAATATGTAAATTAAGTAGATGTTAAGGTAGTACCTTTCTTATTCGTGGACTTCTTGCCATAGATGAACTCTGTGGGCAGAGTTAATTACCTTCCTTATTTGAGTTCGCTGCCTTTTCCAGAAAGAAAATCCAAGAGTCATGACAGCAAAACTAGAACTAATAAAACAGCTTTCAGTAATGTAATTGAATTGTAAGAATTAAATAAATAACTTAAAAAAAATTTTTCATAACAATAGTGAATTTGGAAAAAAGTGTTTACAAAAATACCCTGTTCAAAACATGAGCCCTAAATTAAAAAACAAGGCAAACATCCCAACAAAATTTCCAAGCAAAATTTAACAACAAAAATGGAGAAGAAGGAAGTGGAGACAGGGGAACAGGAGGAAGAGAAGAAAAAGGGAAAATAATTTTTTAAATAATTAAACCTTAACTATCTTGTGTGGTAATGAGGAAGAAATTTTTATAAAAAGAGGAATATTAAGGAGGAAATCACTTAACCAGCTATCAAAACATGCTAAAGGCTACAGTAATTAAAACTCCAATAATACAGAAATAGACAAATCATAAAATAAAGTGAAGACAGTAGTCAATTTCATGCTTTCGTAAGAGTTTAGTATATTATAATAAGTGTGATTTATGACTGTTGGTTGTGACCTTAATCACCTAGCTGAAGAAGTATCTGTCAGGTTTCTCCACTGTAAACTTACTCTCCCAACCCTTCCCCTCTTCTCACTGTAATCTTTGGAAGGAAGTCACTATGAACAAACCCCATGAAAGGAGTGGAGAGTTATGCTGCCCTCCGTGAGGGTGGGGTATCTGTATAAATTATTTGGAATTCTTCTACACAGTAGACTTGTCTCTTCTTTCACATTTATTAATGTATTCCATTATTTATTTATGTAACTGTTGACTCATAGTTATTTATTGTGTATTTTAGATTATAACTAATACTACTTTATTCATTTAATGACTCAAATTATTCTGGCTTTGGCCATTTGGAGCTCCTTCAGTTGGCTCCTGTACCTCCTTGACATCCCCCCATCAATGTAGTTTATTTGGTTGTTGAGTAGTCTCTTACTTTTTGGCACTACAAGATGCTCCAGACTCACCTTGTATATTTCCTTTCCTAGGGCTAGAATCAGCCACTTCTCTAAGGAGCCATGGTTCCTTCTATTGGAATGTTTTAGGAACCAATTTCTATATGTAGCCATCTTTATCTATATGAAGCTAAATAGAAGTTAATATTCATTGTCTCCAATTCTAAGCCATTTGCCATATGGACCATTCAAGCTTCTTTCCCTTGTATATCTGTAGATTCTACTGCAACGGTGAGAAGTCTGACTGCCGCCATCTGCCATCCATTTACTTAATTTTTCCATTCTGGTATCAGAATTGTTCAGTGCCAGAATTGTTCATCTGGACATGAAAAGCAACTTTATTTGTTTCATATAGCATATGCCTTTTACCTTTCATCTTACAGACTATGCATTTCCGAAGTTATTTAGATCAGCATCTTTTTCCTCCATCCTCTTCAGTGAGGTTGTTCATATATTTGTAATACAGATACAGTCCCTTGTTACAGTCTGTATTCCTTCCTTGGATCTCCCAACCTCTTAAATATTTTTTTTCTATTTGCATACATTAAGGTTCAGTTCACTCTTTGTGCTGTAAAATTCTATGGGTTTTGCCAAATCCATCATGTCATGCATCTACCATTACAGTATAGTTTTACTGCCCCGAATCCCCTTTGCTTCACCAATTCATCCCTTGCCTGTCCCCATGAACTCTGGCAACTGCTGATCATTTTACTGTCTCTATACTTGGCGTTTTCCAGAATGTCATATAATTGGAATAATGCAATATGTGGCCTTTTCAGACTAGTTTATTTCACTTAGAAAAAAAAATCTAAATCAAGTAATTAGAACATAATTGATTTAAAGTATAGACAAAACAAATAGAAATATTTAGTATGGATTAATATTTATAAACATCAAATTTAAAATACATAGTCTTTGCAAGAACTTGGAGGCATTAGGAAACACTAAGCAATCATTCTCCATGAAAACACCCTTAACTCCAAACCTTGTAAATCAATGCAGACACTGTCAGCAGGCATGTACCAGCCAGTCTAATTACTGGGGATGGCTGGTTTATGGGAGCAGAAGTAACCTCTAAAGGAACTAAGATTTATCCACAGCTAGAATTCAAACCATTTCAGGGATATGGTTAAGAGAGTAATTTTATTCTAAATTTGTTTTTGCAGTACCAGACTTTTAAAGAGGCCATATTATGTTTAAAAACCAAATACCCATAGGTATGATATAGTCAAAAATATCCCTCACATGTCTTAATAGTGTACTATTTAAGGTGCAAAAATTATACCACACCGAAGCATGAAAAGAAATATAATGATCAAGTGGTTAAAGGATATGCAGTCTCCTTAAGAACAAATGATTGTTTCTTGAAAAATGGTATTGTAACTAAGTGTGAGTAAAAGGACATTGAAGCCATTACGTGTTTTCTGTTACTATTGAATTAAAATCATTAGGTGACAAATGCTATTTAACTCTGATACTGAAATAGTCATAGATAAAAAGCAACCCTCATGAGTTATACAGACAGGAGATGTAAACAGGATTTCAGATGTGGTATCCTAGGTACTGCTTACATGCAAGTCTGAGTAAACTGCTTGTAGTGCTGTGTTGTCCTCGTTTCATGCCAAAGCCAGGAAGTCCTGAAACAGAATTCTTCCAAGAAAGCCTATTCTTATGCGATATTTAATCTGATCTTTCAGCAAGTAAAAAAGAATAATTGTGGATTGGGCATCTTAACTTTTTGGCTGCTTATCTAAACTGACTAGAACCAAACTACTGAAGCCTTTTGTACTTTTTAAAATGCTTTCTTTGGGAAAGAAGAGCATTATATTGTTTCCTCAAAAAATCAAATAAAATTGTATAGGTTTGAGTTACGCCTTCTAGATTTTGGCTAGAACATTCAACTTTTCTTCATTACCTGAGGATAATGAGAAATAAGGAGCTATTGGCTCCTCTCCAAACAGAAATATCTTTCCAAAATCTTCAAGATATCTTGGTTAAATAACATCACTTTAAAAATGGTACCCTTGGGAATTATTTAAATTTGAAAGATTTAGGAATGCTGGGAATGCAAGAACCCAGAAAGAGCTGTCCAAGTATTTGAGATTTTGCTTGCTTGAGACCTTTAGAAATCAGTCAGCCAATGGAACAGAGGGTGACTTTTCTTCAGGGATTCACATTTTCCACCCACAAATTGGAAAATACATTTTAAAATTATAACTCGGTAAAAGTGAAAATACAAGGAAGTAGACACCTATACATTGTCGGTGAAAAAGTAAATTCTTATCAGAATTTTAGTAATGCAGATAAAACCTTTTAAACCACACTTATGGTAATGTGAGCCCAAGGATTTAGTTACAAAGATATTCATCACATCATTTATAATGGTGAATATCAGAAACACTGATATGTCCCACAGTGTGAATTATTTGATTTTAATAAATAAAAATACCAAACATATAAATTACCCTTCTAATTGACCATATATGCTTGGGTTTACATCTGGGCTCTCTAATCTGTTCCATTGGTCTATGGGTCTGTTCTTGTACCAGTACCAAATTGTCTTGATTACTGTGGCTTTGTAGTAGAGCCTGAAGTCAGGGAGCATAATCTCCCCCAACTTTATTCTTCCTTCTCAGATTGCTTTGGCTGTTCGGGCTCTTTTGTGGTTCCATATGAATTTTAGAACTATTTGCTCCAGTTCATTGAAGAATGCTATTGGTATTTTGATAGGGCTTGCATTGAATCTGTAGATTGCTTTAGGTAGGATGTCCATTTTGATTTCGGTCCTTATTAAAAGTGTTAAGCTTCTGTAACTTACAGCCAAGAGATGTACCAGAAAAAAGTTTTGTGACTCAAAACATTTTGAGAAACAAAAGGCAAGTCCTGAATGACCTAGGTAATAAGGTGTGCACTTAAATAATCAACATGGAAAATCCATGGAAGGAAAAGAGGGAGCAAAGTTGAAGAAGAAGCCAGGGAGCATGCCCTGATGACTGTCCCCAAAAGGAATCTTGTGCTCCAGGGCCATGGAAGGCAGGAGAGGCCCACTGATTTGCTGGTGGGAGAGATAGAACCACAAACCTCAGACAAATTTTATATGTTTGAGAGTGTAGGGTGATGTATCATATTTTAGCATACATCAAAGTCACCTGGGGGTTTATAAAGCCACAGATTGCTGGGACCACATTCAGTGATTGGTTCTGATTCAATAGGTCTAGGGTGGATTACATTTCCAACAAGTCCTGGGGGATGTGGTTCAGGTTAGAGAACTTGGACACCACAGGTGTGGAGGGCTTGTCTTTTATCTCTTGGGTGTAACCTGGTGTGCTGAATACTATCTCTTTTCCTTTCCAGATCTCCATTCTGCCCCTCTCTACCCAGTTCTGTGTTCCAGAACATTATCTCTGAGCAGAACAGACTGCAACAATGAAACTTCATGTCCTTTGGCTCCCCATGAATTTAAGCTAATGGAGGATACTAACAAGAGGGAAAGCAAAGAGTGACATTGGGTGACATTCCCCAGAACCCCCTCAGCCCTGTGATTGACTATGACTGTCTGCCTCCTATACAAAGAGCACAGATGTTGTGATGTTATCATGAGACCCTCTCCAGGCACCTACAATTGTACTCTCATCTACTGGGTCTGAGAATCACTTGGAATATGTCATTACTGAGGAATCACAATGATTAAGGATAAGTAAAACAAATACATATGTATCAGTAGATGATAACAAATGGACACCAGATTCCCCTTTCCTGACAAGAGAGACTTTATAGATGTGACTTTATGGTTGTGACATCCCTAGAACTTAGATGAGTAATTGGTCTAAAATATTCAAATACTAGCAACCTCAACATAGAAAATATTGGCAATTCACAAAGAGAAAGAGAAGGAAAAACCTTGACAAGGACCTGTAAAATGGGAGTGTACAATAGAGTTTAAACTATTGTAATAGCTTCCAAGTTATACCCCAGCGATTCCCACCCAATAAATTTGTGCCTTTGTATATTGTTTTCCCATACTGACTAGGGCTGACCTTTTCCCTGTTGTGCATTTTATGGAAATGGAGAAGTATGACTTCCAGGGCTAGATCTTAAAAGACATCGCAGCTTCTCCTTTGTTGCTCTGGAGCACTCATTCTGGGACAGCCAGATGCTACTTTGTGATCCACTCAAGAAGTCCACAGAGAAGTCCATATCACATCAGCTATGCAAGTTCCATCTTACACAACTTGCCAGCCATGCAAGTGAACCATCTTGAAATCAAATCTTTCAATCCCTATCTTTCATTCAGTGACTACAGATGTGGCTGAAATCTTGACTTGTAAGAGCTCCAACATCTGAACCATTCAGCTAAGCTGCGGTCAGTTTCTTGACCAGAAGAAACTCTTGAATAATAATGTTCATTGTTTTAAGTTGCTAAGTTTGGGGTAGTTTATTTCACGGCAGAAGATGACTTACTACAGCTTTCAGTAACTGAACATCAGGTGCTGACATAAGAAAAACCTAGAAGGAAGGAGATGCTTTATAACTGGGCAGTGGGCTGGAAGGACTCTGATTGATGAGAGTATTAGGGAATATCTAAAGGGCTTTGAAGATATTGTTAGCAGAATCCTAATGGCCTTTGGGGATGCTGCCAGTGAAGGCTTAAAGAAAAGTAGGGAGAGTGTTATTGGAAACCAGAGGAAAGGAGATACTTACTATGCAGTGACAGAAAGTTTAGCAACACATAACCACCTGTGGTAATGTGGAAAGTAGAAAATATACCAATTAACTAGGTATATCACTTGGAACCTCAGATGCAAGCATGTCATTTCAAGCGCAAATTCTGAGCCATCAACAATTGCAAATCCCTCTGGTCCATTAAGCTCTCAAGTAGCTAAGGAGATTTCCAGGCTTTGTGTTAAAGAGAAGAGAGAGATAAATCAAAGGACAATCTATTTACAAAAAGGAGCAGAAATTGTTAAACTTGATTATTCCCAACCTTTACAAAAGCCTAACCCTAAGAAGTAGCTTCTAGGCAAAGAGCATATCTAGGATACTATCAGAAAAACACAGTTTAAGGTGAAGCTGAAGGTGTGACTATAAAATCTTTTGAGATTTCATAAAGATCCAAGGCATTGCCTTAGAAAACCACTTGATCAACACAGCAGGGCTTTTGTGTAATGGATTAAACGTCCATAAGCCACTAAATTTGGGATAATTCGTTATTCAGCAGTAGATAATTAACAGAATACATTGTAGAAAATTGAGTTACTTTGTGTTGTTGTTTCATACAACTAAATTTTAGGCCCAGAACTCACACTGCAACATTTTATATCCCAAAGGAAAACACAAATTCAACCGACAATAACTGAATTCTCATTCTCCACCTCCTTCAGTGGAATCACCATCCACACTTCTCAGTCACTATTTAGTCCCTTCCTCCAGCTCTCAAGAACACATACACACACTCCGTTATTGGATATCATATATTCTGCCTCATGAAATGCTTCTTGCCTAGACTAGTGCAACCTTGGATGGTCTCTTGGCTTCCAGTTCAATCCCTGATAGCTCAACCCACCATATTACTACAAAACCAGTCTTCCTAAAATTGAAGTCAGGTTTTATCCCTTTTCTTTATAGAGAATTTTACTGGTTTTTAGGAGAACATTCAGCTCAGCCAGCAAATCTTCTAATGCTTTGATTCCTATGTTTCTGCTTTACCTTCCACAGCCTTCTCATACAGATCCTTTCCCCTGGCCATGTCAGTTTACAAAACACAGTATTTTTTGACTCTGTGCTTTCATACCTATAGTATACATGATGTAGATTACCCTTCCTTTACTTCTCTGACTGGCTAATTCCTTTTTGTATTTTGAAACAGCACAAGTATAAAGTCCCTAACATATGGGTATATGATACTGGACAAATTACTTAAAATTGCTGAGCCTCTATTGTCTCATAAATAAAGGGAGATGACAGTAGTTAGTCTCACCTATTTTCTGGGCCTCAAGTGAGAATTAAATAAGATATTTCATGAAAAGTGTTTATAAGAGTGCTCAGCGTTATATCATTGTTTTTTATGTGTTTTCATAGCTCCACATAAAAAAAGTTCTTTTGAAATACTATACATGACCTTGCTGAAAGAGAAAAATCTTATCATGCTAACATCCTAAGATACCACTTGAGACCTCAGATGGAACCATGTCACTTCAAGTGCAAACAGCCAAGTCATTCATCTCAACTGGCCATTCTGAGCCATCAGCATGCAAAGCCCTCTAGCCAAGGACTATTACAAATCCCTCAAATACTCTTATTCTGAGCTTACATTCCCGACTATTTTTTCATCTTATTAACCTTCATCTTAATTCTTTTCAGAGTGCCTTTTCCCATAAAAACATTTTCCCATTAAAATAAATTCTACATTGCATACTTCAACACACACTAGACAATCTTCTCTTACACTAAAATCTTGCTCTGCCCTGAAGCCTTTTAAAGTGTTGGGTGTCCAATTTTCCCTCACTGTGATTATCTAAACATCTCAAAGGCAATGTTTGCATTCTTCTCTTCCCCCTTTTCTGTGGCTACTTCTAGACCATTGCTTAACAACAAAAACTTCTTTGAAGTTCCTGACATTTCTGTACAATATGCCTAGTCTTTTTGGAAACAGTCTGATTCTTGTCTCTTTTTTTTCAATATCTTCCCTTTATGTTTTGTTGTCTTTTTTAAAACACACACAGTCTTTGTTTTAAAAGTTTATTATCTGAATTTCTTATGGGTCTAATCTTGATGTTTATTGTGATCTGCCAATGTTTCCTCATGGTGAATTGTTTCCTTGAGTATGTTTGTAATCTGGATTATTATCTCATCTTCAGAAAACATTGAGATTATGTCTACCTCCAGAGTTGTGTTATGTTTACATTATTATAAAATTATCATTAAATGACTATATAAAGTGGATATTACTACTACTTTAAAAAAATTAGTTGCAAAGGTTTTGGCTTCCAGACCCTATGCGGAGGATAAATTTAAGTCTCAGAATCACAGAGCATAAGTCTCATAATACAAATAATTAAGGAGGCTCTTCTCACTTCCCGACTCCAGGGCAAGACAGGCAGACGTCCTTGTGGTTTCTCCATGCACGCAGTTTCTGGTCCACCATTTCACTGAAGTTACAGCGCTGGTTTTAGGTAAAGGACTCCGAACTTCTAACTCAAGGTAGTTCAAGGCTTAATATCCTATTTGCAGAGGTATAGAAAAGCCAAATGCTTTACCAGTAAGACGGTAAATACCTGTATGATTTCAACATATACTCCCTCTTATTGTCTGGTTTTCATTTCCTTCTTGGGGTGAACCCTCCAGAAATTGTCATTATGTATGCATATGTGTGCATCTGTGTGTGTGTGTATAAGCATGCATGTGCGCATATATGTTTGAAAACTTAGTTAGGCACTTACACTGATATTTTTGTATTGCATGTAGCCTTTAAATTGATATTGTTGTGTTGTATGCAGCATTTCCAGGTGGTACAGGAGGTTTTCCAAGCTGTCTATACACCATTTTGCCAGAAATGGAAGTCCTCTGATCTTCTGCACCTCATCTTTATCTTTACGTTATGGTTTCTACTTATTCTAACTTCAGCGTTGTCAGAGCTTTGACTTTCCATGTCCCTGGTAACAAATATATTCCCTTTACCATTCTTCATAAATTTCCTATTTATATCCCCCAGAGAAAGAGGGTTTGTCTTTGCTAATGACTGCTATTCCTTGTTTAGGCAGACATACCAGGCGATCACTGTAGGCCACTGGATTGGCTGTTCCAAGTGCCCCTTCACTTGGTCCAGTCAGCCATGAGCTTGAGAGTGCAGCCATTCACATGCGGTATGGATGCTCCCTCAGCAGGCTCTGTCACTGAGATAGTTCTCTTATACAGTGGCTATGATTCTGAAAGTAATTGTGAATGACCTATAGAGTACATTCCCACTATTGGAAAACACAGAAACGTGACTTACATAGCAAGGGAAAAGCCCCAAAGTCAGTGTGATAAAGCTGTTTATTCTTTTTTTACTCCACCTACTCCAAGCTGGTCCCCAGAGGTTCTTCCTCCTGCCTTTCCCACATATACTCTACCCTCCCACCTCTATTCCCACCTCAGCTTAGCCAAAGAAATTCTCCCATTTCCAGTAGGTTCCTACAAATGATATGAGTATGTTGCCATTGAATTCCTAGGACCCTAGACCTATAAAGCATTCTGGAGACCACCTCTAGTCAAAGTTAATGAGAAACAGGTTGTCATTAGGCAGATGCTTCTAAGGCTAAATATCAGCATTTTTCAACCACAGTGTTCCAATACATTTATTTCAATAATTGTGAGATAATTACACTTTTCTATTAATGATAAATGCAAAAGATTTCCTTTTATTTCATAATGTCTCTTGCATTATGGTTATTTGCATCATATAACATTGTAAAAATGAAATTACAATTAATATATCAGAGAAACCTAGTTGCTTAAGAGCTACAGATATAGAATTTATTGGAAGGATATTGAAGGGGAAGAGGATTTGTCTATCAGGGGATAGAGAATAAGGTTTCAGCATAGACAGGAAGCAAGTCAGGTCCCAAAGCTAGGAAGCAGGAATCACCACAGTAGTCTCGTAGCTGGGCAAGGATGGTGAGAATCTTACAAGCAGGAGGCTAGAAACCCAACCATTTCTGTCTGTTTGTTCTTTTACACAAGATTACAGTTTTAAAACAGAGCATCTGATTGGTCTACAGATTAGTCTTTGGCCAGAAGACATCAGGCCTCTGATTACAGCAGTAAGGATGCCACCTAAAAAAAGAAAAAGAAAGGAAAGGAAATGGGGGAACATGTTCAAAGGATACAAAATTCCATTCATAAGATAAATAAGTCTTGGGGATGTAATGTACAGCATGGTGACTGTAGTTAACAATACTATACTGTGTATTTGAAAGTTAAGAGTGTAGATCTTAAAATTTCTCATCAAAAGAAAAAAAATTGTAACTATGCTTGGTGATGGATATTAACTAAATTTATTGTGGTGATTATTTTGCAATATATACATATATCAAATCATTATATTGTGCAACTAAAACTAGTACAATGTGATATGTCAATTATACCTCAATTAAGAACATAAAATAAAATAAAAAGAAATAATGACTTTAAAAAAAGGAAAATGAATGTTGGGCAGTGAAATAATATACAGCAAAGCAAAACCAGTGTCACCTGTAGCTTGCACCCTGGAAGTGACATGTAATCTGTGGTCTCTACATTTTGTTAAGTGTGTAGCAAGTATATGGAGCTCAGCTAAGAAACACTACTGCATATTAGCAGTAAGTAATGCTTGCTTGTCCGTCCTGTTTTCTTTCTTAGGGAAGAACAGAGGAAAGTTATAAACCAGTAGCAATTAGGTTTAAATTTCTTTAAAACCCAAGACATTGAATTTCTTATAAAATGTTAACACTTTAAAAAATAAATATGTGTGGGATTCAGAATATCCTTGATTACAATTCAGAAGCATAGCTAATGAGATTAATGTGTGTATATACTTTATAAATAATCTTAAATCAGCTAATGCATACCTACAATTTATAAAACTGAGGGGAAAATAAACCCCTACCTTGACAACTTCCTTTTCTAACTTTTATTCCATTGGAGGTTTTAAATGTCTCCCCTCAGTGTCTTGCTGCTCTGCACTAACTGCGTGTGAGCCATGGTAAGACTGAAGAGGCAAGATTGCCAGCATGTGGCTGGCATATGCGTCATTCTTGAAGTGCCACTGGGCATGATGTACGGACAATTCCAGACTATTACTTGCTTTCACAACTTTTGTAACAGGTGCAGCAAATGAACTTCTGCCCCTGTCTTCCTTAAATGCACACAAATAAAGCGTTACCATGTCCTAGTGTGAAGTCATGCCTACTTCCATGAATCATATTTTGTGTTCATGACTCTGCAACTGGGAGTTAGTCATTTAGACCTAATTAGTTTTTTCAAAATAGGAAATGTTTGCACCAACAATTCAATACACAGATATAACTTATTTAGTTAGACATCTACAAAAATGTCAATTAGGATGTTCAACCAACAACAAATACATATGTATTTTTTGCACCCTGCCACCAAAACCCCAAATGAACCCCAAGAATCATGTGTTGTAACTGGCTGCTATCCTTCATTTGAAGAGGGCAGACACAATCAAGGGCAAACTTTCAGCAATGTTGAACCCAACCAAGTGCTTGACAAGTCCCCATTCAAGGAAAATGCAAACAAACAAGTCTTGGTTTATGCACCTTTTGAAACTTCTATTTAAGTTTGATTACTTTGTCATTTGACCAAAATGACAAAATTACATGGCAGACCTGCATTTATTTAGGTACTAAAATCACAGCTATTGATGAAGCAAGCATGTTACCAGAAATAGAAACTCGTTGAATTTGATGCTTGTTTTTTCCACAATAAATGCATGTAGTAAAATCTGTAGAAATCCCCCCAGCCCTTAGCTTTATAGCTTTATGCATTTAATATTCATGGAGACAAAATAAAAGAAAATTTAATGTGTGGATTGTCACTAAGATATTTTAAAAATTATTTGCAATCTTTGCAAGAGTATAAGAATCTATTTTGCTATGGGTGAGTAAAGCACATTTGTATTTTCTAGTAAATTGACAGTACTTTTTGCAGTTCTACTTTGATTTAAGCATATATAACATCTCTAAAAGTAACTGGAGAACATGTTCTAGATACAAGTATTTGATGTTAATTTAATAAACATTTCTTTAACATTCATTCACATGTTTTATAATTTTCAGTGTAGAGATCTTACACATCTTTTATAAAATATATTCTTAAATATTTAATTTTTTGAAGCTAATATGAATGGAATTGTTTTATTTTGCAATTTTTCTATTCTTTGTTACTAGTAGATAAAAATGATTGATTTTTTGTATATTTACCTTGTATCTAACAACTTTGTTAAATTTACTTATTCATTCTACTACATTATTTGCAGATCATTTTGGATTCTACTTGCACAATCATGTAATCTAACTATTCCTTCTTTTTTCAAGTATTTTAACATTTGATTTCTTTTCCTTAATTTATTGAACTACCTGGGAACATGGGAGGATTTTGAAGAGAAAAAAATGACCTGGTTGTGTTAGTTTTTTAAAAAGATATTTTAATAGGGGTATGTAATATTTATTGAAGTGAGATCTTAGGTCTAGGGAAATATAGAAAAACTAAGTAAGCATATATGGGAATTCAGAGAAAGATCACATTTAAGAGCTCTTTCAGAAATAGAATTGACAAGGGATGGTAACCATTCATAAGGACTGAGATCTCTAGCCAAGGTGGATAGCCATTACATGAGATAAGGGATATTTAAAAAGGGAATATCTAGAAATAGGTTGAGAAAGGGTGACGCAGATCAACACATTTTGAAAACCTTTGATATCCAACTCAGATCACCTTTCAAGATCTTACTAAAGTAAACCAATAATTTTAACACTGGATAGATTAGATATCTGCCTCACCCAAGGGACAGAGGGCAAATAGCCACACATAACCATGGCCACATTTGAGGAATCTAAGTATAGGATCCAAGAAAGTTGATTTACAGGCTGACTGTGCCTGATGCAAAAAAAAAAGTGTCCTAATATGAATTAATTTTGAACAACCTGTTTTAATAAATAAAGCTATAAAATATGAAGGGATTCAGATTTTAGGAAGCAAGAGCAAATCTGAAAGGAAGCTCAGAGAGAGTTTATAAAAATAAGATCCATGAACAAACTACAGTTATGGACTGACCTCAATTTTAAGGTAACAGAAGGCTAAGAGGGCAGAGAAAGAATTTAGAAACAAAGAAAGACAGGGAACAAGAAGTGTTTAAATGAAAATCCAACAAATATTTGAGTACTATGTCCCAGGTACTTTTCTGGGTTCTGGAACTATAGCAGTGAATGAAACAGAGGGAAATACCTGCCCCCCATGGAATGATTACATTTTACTATGAAAAGACCAGTACAATAAGTGAGCAAAATATTTAGCATATCAGAAAATGTGGAGAGAAGTATAGCAAGAAGAGAAATTGTGTGATCTGAATGGAGGAGAGTGCAAGTTTAAAATAGGGTGGTCAAGAAATGCGTTAAAATGAAAATGTGTGCAAAGGCCTGGGTTGGGAGCACATACTTGCTATGTTCAGGGAACACCAAAGACAATGATTCTGGAATGGATTGAGCCAAGGGGCGTATAGGTGGAAGAGAAATCAGATATGGAAGCTGTGAAAATGTATCTTTATAGATATGTGTGAGGGTGTACTATAATCACATCCAGATTTACAGGGTCACTGCTTGACTGACTTGAACATCACCCATTCTCTTTATCTGCCTCAGTCATTAAATTAACTAATTTATGACATTAGCTGCTGTTTCCAGGATCAAGTCCAAGTCTAGTCCTCTTTTTTGTACATGGTAGATGTAAATACTTGCTACTCACTTTGAAAATCTAGTCCCTTTAGCGAAGTCAGTTTCTCAGCTCCCTTCTTTCCTTAGCCCTTTTTAGCCTCAATTTATTTTCCATCCCAGGCTCTTCTTCTGGGATTCTGGCATGCAACAGAAGTTCACCCCAGTTACAGGAGCATAACTATAGACTTCCTTGCTCTACTGGTTATAAGTTTAGTAGAAAACCCAATCAGGGCAGTCAGGTTTTCTTTTTTAAATAATATTCCCACAGGAGACAGTCAATTCCACTGTGAAAACTAGGCCTGCCACCATCCAAAAGACAAACAACAACAAATGTTGGTGAGGATGTGGAGAAAGGGGAACCCTCCTACACTGCTGGTGGGAATTTAAATTAGTTCAACCATTGTGGAAAGCAGTATGGAGATTCCTCAAAAAACTAAAAATAGAAATACCATTTGACCCAGGAATTCCACTCCTAGGAATTTACCCTAAGAATGCAGGAGCCCAGTTTGGAAAAGACAGATGCACCCCTATGTTTATCGCAGCATTATTTACAATAACCAAGAAAAGGAAGCAACCTAAGTGTCCATGAGTAGAAGAATGGATAAAGAAGATGTGGTACATATACACAATGGAATATTATTCAGCCATAAGAAGAAAACAAATCCTACCATTTGCAACAACATGGATGGAGCTAGAGGGTATTATGCTCAGTGAAATAAGCCAGGTGGAGAAAGACAAGTACCAAATGATTTCACTCATATGTGGAGGATAAGAACAAAGAAAAACTGAAGGAACAAAATAGCAGCAGAATCACAGAACCCAAGAATGGACTAACAGTTACCAAAGAGAAAGGGACTGGGGAGGATGGGTGGGAAGGGAGGGATAAGGGGAAAAAAGGGGCCTTATGATTAGCACATAATGTAGGGGGGGCACGGGGAAGGCAGTATAAGACAGAGAAGACAAGTGGTGATTCTATAGCATCTTACTACGCTGATGGACAGTGACGGTAATGGGGTATGTGGGGGGGATTTGATAATAATGGGAGGAGTGTAGTGACCATAACGTTGCTCATGTAATTGTATATTAATGATACAAAAAAAAAAAGAAAATTTCACAGGAGGTGGATCATTATTTGAAGTCCCTCAAGGATCATGTGCGTGCTTTGGGAAACTGGTCTGATCACTTTTCACCAGGATTGGCACAAGATGGGCAAAATTACAATGCTGTGGGTCTGGGTGAATTAGACATAGATAGATTTATTTAATTCCATTTCTTGCAATGTATGTCTTTCTTTCCATGTGCTCTAGTCACAGGACTTCAACTCTGCTTTTCCCATCAAGCTGCTCCTCTCAGATAGACAATGAAATAGACAGAAGGTGGTTTTCTTAGGAATCCAGTGTCCTGGCTTTGTTCCTTTGCATTATTCTTCTCTAGTTCCTTTGCACAAATGGAAAAAAAATGAGACTCTGTGTTCATGAGATCCCAGAAGTCTCAATCTAAGGAAGTGATCTGGACTAAAATACACTAATGTACTTTTAAAATTTTAAACCAACTCTCTTCGTTTTCCCAATATAATTGACATTTCCCAAAGAAATGATAGCAGAGTTATTGCTTGAAAACAAAAGCTCTGACACAAACCAAGTTTAGAAGACAATAAGAGGCTGGAATACTCAACTTTGCTCACTTTCAGTGAAAAGCAAAACTGTTATTTTTAAAAAAAGGGTAAAAACATCTCATGGAAAAATCACTTTGAAATTTGGAATGGCCCTTTCTCCCCCAGGAACTCTAATAGATTCACAAATATCTAAGTGTAATAAAACTCAAAGCATATGTTTAAGTGTATCCTAATTTTTTTTAAATTTAAGCTGAAAAGAAAATTATTAGTCCATATGAAAATGGCAAGAATCAGAATGTATAAAAAGGTCTAGAGAGAAACAGGAAAGTGAAACAGTGACAGTGCTAATTTATATTATTAAAGCCCAGTTCTGCCATCCTCTTTAGTTGGGGACATTTTAGGTAGGCAGCAGGGTAGATGACCAAGGACTGTGGTGAAGAAGAGCAATTAGACTTGTTCCGGTTGTCCTCCATTTGCAGAAGTGACATTAAGTGACGGACAATTCAATGAAATGTATTTTGCAGAGGTAACAGCAAGATTTTGAGATGTTTGGGGTTTGCAAAGATGATAAACTTCTTGGTCTGGCAGTGAATTGCCCATTTCTTGGTTTGTCTAACACAGACCAAGTGACTACTCTTCCTCATAAATGGTTGTAGGAAAGTATTTCCCAAGCTTTAGTCATTTCAAGCCTTATATCACTACTGTACCATATTCATGTACCATGTTTTGTTTATTTACATTAAAATTTTAACTTTTTACTTAAATACTTCTTTTGAAAGCAATAATATCTGTCATTAAATGTTTTGTGTCTTAGTGCTTCATTTTCTTCTAAAATATTTTAAAATAAGCACATAACTTAAAACGTTCACTTACGTATCACCTAAAGTCACCTCATGCACCACCAGTGGTATAACATTTCAACTTTGGGGAACACATTGTAAAATACACTTAAGCACAGAGAGGGACATTCACTGTCCTTTTCCCTCTGAGATCTGTGGTTTTAAATAGTTGATAATTATAGAAGTGTGGCTTTTTCTTTTCTGCTGATAAGCATAGAAAAGTCCACATAGTCATAGTCATCTAGAACCTCCTCTATTAATAGATTCTTATCATTTTAAACATGCTTTTACTTTTGTTATTTTCCCACTGAGCTCTGTCTAGAACTAGTACAGATGAGAAAATGAAAACATAGAATGTTGCATCATTAAACCCACTACCACATGACTAGTTCATGACAGACTACTTTTATAATTCAACTGTGAACACGATGTTCTTTCCATTATATTAAGTACATGTTTGGTGAAGAGCATTATTTAGATATGATGTAGTTTTACATACCTTTTAATAAAAATATTTTTCCAAATTAGTTTTCCTTTATTTCCATTATTTTCCTTCATGTCTTCAAATGTGAAAACCACAGCTCAAGCAGCAAACAAAACTCTGGGTTAATGTTTTCTTGAATACCTTGTCTTTATACACTCATGTGAAGACAATTCTGAACATACGATGTTATTTCACTTAAAATAATTTTCATCATAATAATATTTAAATGTTGAAAGGAAAGACTTAGGTAAATCACGTTTTTCTGTAATATAATTTATCTTGATCTTGTTTTGAGAGGCATCCTGCTATCCCAATAACTCAATTGGGCAACTTGTAGTTTTTGAAGACCACGTATGGGCCTAGCACTAGTATAGATACTATGGAAGCTTAAGTAGAAGTATAAATCGGTACAGCACAAACAAGCTTATAATCTGATAATGGAACAAATTTTACATAAACGGAAAAAACAGCAAATACCTCATTTAATTGAAAAACCACATTCTAATGGATTTTCTGTCTTTGAATAAGAGCTTCACCCTCTCTAAGTTCTTTCATTTGTAAAATAAGAGGGCTAACTTTGTTCTTTTCAATTTCTGAAATTCTATGTCTTATGGTAGATATGATTAAACAAAAAAACTCATTTAAAAAACTTGGTTATTCTTTCCTTTTAAAGAATGCAAACAAGATCAGTTTGATAGTCATTAAATAAATTTTGCAAAGCATTGCTAAGTGATACCAATATTTAAGATTTAATTCCAATATAAGGATAGGTTAAGGTAATAGTTCGCTAACAAATATTTCTTGAATAATTATTCATGCTAGGGACTGTTGTAGTATTGACTGTGATATAGCTGAAAGTTCCTGTCTGTATGGAGCTTATATTCTAGAATTGGGGTGGGAGCGGTGAAACAAAGACTAAACATTAAGTTCAGGTGTTGTCCTGATGTTTGATTGAAAGCATTTAAGCAATAATCAAATGAGTCTATTTCTTGTAACTTTTGTCTTCCTTGCCATGTGCGCCAGTCACAAGGCATCAACTCTGGCCTCTCCAATCAAGCTGCTCCTCTCTTCTGGACAGTGAAATAGACAGAAAGCAGGATCTGATTCCAACTCCTAGGAGCTTCCATCAGTTCTTGGGGGACTAACTCTTAATAACCACAGTGCATCAACGACTTCAGATCTCTTCTCCAGGTTCTTTCGTCAAGGGCAAATCCATCTGTATTGCGGTCAATCTCTTGCTCCTTCCCACAGGCATCCAGTGCCTCATTTCTGGCAGCCTTCTTGTTAGACTCTAAACTAATCCCATGCCACTATTTCACACTTATGGTCCACAAAATGATCTCACACATCCTCTAGTCTGACAAACTTCAGGAGTGCAGATCTCAACACAGTCAGCTAGTCTCTCCATTACTGACCTCTTAGACTTTTTAGGATCCACACACTGACTAAATGCAGGGGACTTACAGTAAACTCTCAGAGTGGTCTCCTTAAGGCCCTTTGTCCCTTGATTTGAGGTAAGACTACTCATAACATACTAACTCCTCTCTTCAAACATTCTCTCCAATTTCAAACCTTACTCTTTCTACCCTCTCTGTGAGTAAAGGATGAAGATTAGTTTTTGACCACCTTCCTTGAAAATGTGGTGTTATTCAAGCCTTTAAACCTTATCATTAGTTTATGAGGGGAACAGAGAAATTTATTAAATGGGATACAATCAGAAAATTCAGAATGTAGAAAACTACAAGGCAAATATCCAAGTTTTTCCAACAAATAATTATAAAGGGGAAAAATAAAGAGGGGAAAACCTATAAGTCAAAAGAGACTGAAGAGACACATTAATCAAACATAATTCACGGACTCTTTGGAGTGGCTGCATGTTTGATGATATTAAGGAAATATAATTCAATTTTTCAGAGGGACAGTGGTATTGTGACTATGTTAAATTTGGAAGGGTCCTTATCTATCAGGGATACATACTAAGTTATTTATAGATGAAGTGATATGATACCTGGAATTTGTTTCAAAATGATGCATTAGTGGAGGGAATGAGGATACACATGGAACAAGACTGGCCATGTGTGGAAGCCCGGAATATATCCTAGGAATTCATGATACTATTCTATCTACTTCTGTAAGTATTTGGAATTTTCCATGAAACTAAAAAAGGGAACATGCTGCTTCATGCTCTCACAGCTCTCTTGAATTGTGACATTGATTGTCTTGTCAACTCAACTAAAATACTCATTTAATACTTTTCATATAATACATTAAAGATGTCCAGATGGCCAATCTATGGGTTGTCTGATAGCCAGCTTACTCTCAACTGTATTTTATTTCCTTATTTGGATGCTCAACCTGGATAACTAGTCCACTCTTTCCCTGATGTTGGTTGGTCATATCATGAAGAACCAATATGGCATGGAAAGCAACTCCCTGGATTTTTAAGTCTACAAGTCACTGGTTGAACATTATGAAATTTGTTCTACTAAGGCAATTCTGATATTAAACAAGTTCTATCATGACTTTTCTGTAATGAAATTATGCCTTTCTACATCCTTTATCTGTAAAATCACTTCTCCTTTTAGTATCTGTTGTAAACTTCATGATTGATTACAGATATTTGTCCACAGGGCCCAAAGCCCATACTTATTTCTTGTGTTGCATTCTTCATTAGGTCACCCAAAAATAACAGTGCCAAAAGCTGTTATGACGACAGATATTTAGAGGAATTTAAGGGTAAATCCCATGGAAAGCAAATAAAAAGGAGCCACATAATATCCCCTGCTTAGTGTTTCATTTTTTCTCAATGCAAATTATTCCTTTTTTTTAATAACCTGGGTAAAAGAGAGGGCAAATTAAACTTTCTCTCTACTATTAAACATTACCAGCTACAGATGTATTTCAACTAGGCATATTCAATATGTCATAAATTATCTAAATATTCTTTCCCTTCTCAGGAACAGCAAGAAAATCTCAAAGATACACACATAGTCCCAATGTGACACTGATTTCATAGCACTAAGTAGAAATTCCAAATTTCCTCATTTCATTTCCTTGCCCATGAAAATAATGGATTTGTGGATGTGCAAGAATAAAGAAAAGGAGTTGTAATATCATCAGAATATTTAGATAATTAAAACTTGGTCTCTTATTAGCAAGTCAGCCCTGATATATTCTCCAGGTAAAGGAGAATGGACATGAAACAGTTTGTGGCCATCAAAATTATAGACAGATGTTGGAAATATACTAAAACTCATCACCCAAAATCTATTTATGAGGCTCAAAATCATTGAGTTAGGTAAAATTTGAATGTGATGAGTGTGATCCATAAACCAAGTTAGCCTGCAAATGTTTTCCATACATTTGCATATCTAACAAGTCAGAAGAAGGAAATGGGTATGATAAGCTGACTCTGAAAACAATGATCTCAGCATGTCCTATAAATTCATTGAAATACTGGGAAAAGGCAATTTGGCAAATTATGAAGAAGCACACTCCTGAGAGGGTACCTGCAAGGACAACTGCTTAGGCTAGAATATCAGCCAGAAGTGGAGAAAAAGAGGAGTCCATCTGATTAAGGAAATTAAGCAAAAAACCTAAACCAGAAATCGTTTCCAAAGAATGTTGGATTTTTATCAGTTCCGCAGCCCTTCAAATGATACTGTTACAAAAAATTAAGTGGATGATTAGCTCTTGACAACAGCGATATTTACAGTGCCTATTATGTAAAGGAATTGTCCTGAGTACTGCATCAATCCTTGCAATCTTCACAATAATTCTATGAGAAAGCATTGTTATTTTGTTTGTTTCTGCAAGGTAAACTGAGGCACAAAGGGGTTGCAGAACTTTCCCAGGGAATGGTCGAACCAGAGCCACCACTTTCTACTACCTCTTGCCTTTGAAAAGACAAAACTAATTTACCTTAAATAATTAGGAAAAAAGTATTACAAAAGCTATATGTGCATACAAAGAAAATGTGGAGAATATGCCTGCATTATTTGAGAGGGAGCTTGGTCAAAAAAAGTAAAAAGCTCATAATATTTAATGGGATAAATCCAAAATAAGATACTTTCAAGTTTGTCATCTGATTCAGGGGAGAAATAAAATAATCTGCACAATGATGGCACAGGAAAGAGATATGATAGTTCACCCAATCTAAGTTAAAATAAATTAAAATAAATCCAAAAGTTTAATTTGTGAACTTTTTCCTATCGAGGCTCTCTTCAAAGTAGTCCCCATAGTGGAAAGTTCTGAAGGGGTATTTTGTACAGACATGCTTTTTTTTTTTAATGAAGGGCAGAATGAAATGCTACTTTAAAAATGGTAGGATTTAATTTAGATTTAGGAGAAATTTCTTGACCATAAATACCAATAGTCTCGGTAGCAGCATAGCAAGTAAATTATGGATTCACCTTTTCCTCATGTTTTTACAACTGAAGAAGCAAAGAATCTTTCTGGCCTGCCTGGAAACAGGGGGATGGACTAAATGACTTTAAGGATTCTTTCCTGCTGAGTGATTGTGGAATAACTACAGGAAAGAACAGTCTACTGTTAGGGCTTTGGTATATCCTCAAGTGATTGAAAGGTTTAAAACTATCTGAATAAAACAATAGGGCACATGAACTCATTATGATATCTTAAATACACTTACATCAAAATCCTTACAGATGTAAAAATATGTTTATCCTGCCTTCTTGTATCTAATATCCGAAGTCCTTGGCAAATTTAGCACTGGTGTTTCCCTAGCACTGAGGCAGGGGTTTTGAATTACTGATGAGGTCTTCTGCCTCTTTAAAGGTGGTATTAAGAGTACCTAGGAGTTCTGAGCAATATCATCTCTTTTTAGATCTGTCCATTCATCATGATCCCGGGCCAGAATTTGTTAGGTAAACATGATTGACAGACAGCCATCTTTATCCTTTATATGGCTGGAGGTCAACCCTGGTGGAAAGTAATGCTTTTTTAATTAGCTGTTAGAGGATTGAGTTTCCTTTGTGTGGATTGCATGCAGCTCTCTCTCTGAGCCAGTATCCAAAGTGGATATCTCTTATGCCTTTCGTGCTTAGTATAACTCAGATGACTGAAGAACAGTCATAAAAGATTCATATTGAAGCTGTTTTATAAAAATTTGCACAGCTGGCAAAAAAAAAAAATAGAGAGAGAAAACATACTTGAAATAACAGAGTCCTCAGAAAGGAAAACGAGCAACATTTTCAAGGCTATCTTGGCAAATAGTGACTGCAAAGAGAAAACTGTTCTCTTACAATACCTCTGCTGCAAAAAATAAAATAAAATAAACATAATTTTTAACTGTAATGTGCAAAATATAATTTCCCTCCAAGGAATTGGTCCTTCCATTTAAAGGTAAAATAAACCCTCGAAACATTTTTGGTTTGGCAGAGTTTGCAAGAAAAACAGAGCAAGCATTCGTGACTAATTTAATGGCACTATACTTCTGCATCTTTTGTGAGGCAAGATGCTTATTTCAGGAAAAGATGGTGATTTTTTATGCCTAAAACAATTAATTTAGCAATATGTGAAATCACTGGGAAATGAAGAATGGGTGTGCACAAAATGTTAATACTTGCTCAAAACACATGCTTTTTATTTATATGTAAAATTGTTGGGCCACAAAAAAACACTCTCAAGCTTATAAACTTCCAAGTAGTTTATAAACACAGTGACTAGATATGATGATTTAGTACAAGGACTAATATTACAAAGATCTTAAAAATAATTTTCTACCTTAAGAATCAAAAAATAAGATCAGTTATTTGAATGTAAAGCATTTATAAACAGATCCAATCTCTCTTTTGTCTAGCTTCCTGTCTAAGCTGGTCTAATGATTTTCTGTTTCCAATTTCATTGATTTCTGATATTTTCATTATTTTCTTCTTCTTGGGTTTACTATACTCCTTGTTTTCTCACTTAAAGCAAAAGCTTAGCTAGCAGATATGAGGCTTTTTTTTGAGACCTCGCTTCCATCATGAACTCTCTCTCTCTCTCTCTTTTCCATTACAAAGTAACATGGTGTTAAAGAGCATGAGATCTGGAGCCAAAATGCCTCAGTTTGAAGCTGATTTCTGCCACTTGGTTTGAAGTTGATCTATGCCAAGATGTGTGATCTGAGGAAAATTAGCCCTCTGAGCCTCAGTTTTCTAATCTGTAAAATAGGACTGAAAATCCTGCTTGCCCATCAGATTGTTGTTAGGAACAAATGGGTAAAGATATCTAAAAATGTTAGAAGTTCTTTGAAATATGACAAATGTGAGTTATATCATTATTGCAAGTGGCATGCATTCATAAAATGTGTAGAGTACACTTAACGTATAAATAAACTAACTTCATTGAAATAACACACCAACATTAGTAAATAATTCTTTGGATTTTTTGCTTGTGCCTTATGTCTCATTGTATATGCAAAATATTGGGTTATAGTTAGGAAAGAGGAAGAAAGTCCATTTATGATGTTGATAACATCTGGCACCCAGTGAAGGTCTCTTAAGTCAATCGAATGCAATTTCAACTCAAAGAGACATGGAGAACTCTCTGTTGCATGGCTTGCTTATGACAGGAAGTGATTCATTATAAATTGTCCTGTTGGCTAATTAAGCTCCAGAAATTATTTCAATATAATCCATATTCTTTCTCTTTTACTGGTAGATATATAGCTTAAAGAAACAACAACCTGCAAAAGCAAATAATTCATTTAAAGCAAAGACTGCCAGGCCAGATGAAACACCAGATTTTAAAAAAAAACAATGAAATGGTTTTAGGAGATGCCCCCACATACAGTTTTGCTAGTACCATGTTTGACATCGGACAAGCAAATGCTTTCTCCCTATATCTTTTAACTTCAAGCAACTTCAGGAAAATCCGTCTATACAATCTGAAACATGGACCAGATTTAAGGTCACTTGAATTTTTAGCTTGCTAAGGTTGAGTTTTCCCCACAAAAGAGTCATAATGGGTGTCAATGAAATCCATGTAGAAAATTTGTTGACAGAGTTTAAACAAGCCATTTAATCTGCAGCTGGTCTGGCCGCATGTGATGGTGTGGAGAGTGCTGAACCAAGTCCCAGCAGAGAGTCCACCTTGTGCACAGCCACAACGCGTGGTTTTGCACTGTTTCTCACTAACTCGCAGCATCCTTGCATCTGGCGTGTGACTATGAGAGTGGAAGCCCAGGTGAAGATGGGAAGGGAGGAGAAGATAATCCACTTTATTGAGCACTGGTCAGGTGGCTGCTGCGGTGCCAGGTAAACCCATTACTTATGCTCTCATTCCATCAACTGAATGAAAGCAAAATTGGAAAAGCCTTTCAGAATGAGCAATTAAGTGAGGATTGGAGGTTGAAAAGTCACTGAGTATGATTGTAAAATGCTCATTTGGGGAGGATTTTTATGCCTTTTTCCTCTGTGTTACAGGATTGGAGGGGCCTGCCCGACCCAGCCAGGATTCTTCGCTGCTGTAAGTTTACCTAAATCCAAAATTAATGAACATATGAAGTTTAAAATACATTGCCTTAATTAGAAGAACCCTGTTACAGGAACAGGTTTTGGCTGTACATTTTTATTGCCCTGATTCCTCTTGCTAACATCTAGTTTTGAAGGAACAATTCTACTGCTTTGGTGTTTCATCTCATGAAAGTACTTCATGGAAAAGGGTTTGCTTGAAAATTATAAATAAATGCTGCCTTATGGGTCTAATTAGCTGGAAGAATACCTGTATACATGGAATCTGTCGGACACAATACACTGCCCTTCCCCCACTTACTTATATAATAATCCTGGCTTTCAGAAGACTAATCACTGTGCACCATCTACACAGCGTCTAATTTCCTCATCAAATTTCTCCACTGGGTTTAGCCATGCTTGTCAACTTACCAGCTCACTCTTCAATAACTGGGTTTATTCTTAGTGTCTCGCCAATAAACATTCCTATGAGCAAACCCATGAAAGAATGGAGTCCACATTTCTTTATCGCTCCCTTTTTTCGAGAAGGGATTTCTGCTCGTGCTCCTGGGAAAGGTCACAGGCAATTTTGGCTGGTCACTTTAGGGTGGCAGGACCGCCGCGAGCACACTGGGCTCTTTTGTTGAAGCATCCCACTGACCACCAAAGGGGGACCGCAAGCTGCAGGGAAGCCATTTAGCAAAGTGAACAGCCAATAAATGTAAGCAAGTCAGCTTAACTCGGTCTCCCGTTAAGCACAAATTAATTTGCTCATATTCAGTTTCAGGACAAATGCAGCTTTTCTGCAGCCCAAACTTATCTTCGTTATTGCTTATGTGCTATCCATCGCTGAATGCTTACAAGGAATTTTAAGTGCACTTATTGTGGCAGAGAAAGGTGCCATGAATGAATTGAAAAGCTCAATCCTTTTTGTATCAATTTTATCATTTCACAACAGACAGTTCATTTCAATCTTTCCCACTGAGTGTCTTCCCAGTGTTGGCCTTGCTGGACACTCTGGAGAGTGGACACCCAGCAAATGGTGAAACTGTGTAGCTGAACTGGGCATTTCTGAAATAGTCGTGGTCTATGGTACTGCACAGGTGGATTGTGTCCCCCAAAAGTGATATGTCAGACTCCTAACCCCCTTTTCCTCAGAATGTGACCTCATTTGGAGATGGAGACTTTACAGAGGTAATCAAGTTAAAACGAGAATCTTTCATAAGGTCATGACTGGTGTCCTTATCAAAGGGAAACTGGATGTAGAGACCCGCACAGGGCGAACGCCCCATGAAGGTGAAGGGAGGGATCGGGATGAAGCAGCAGCAGCCAAGGGCTCTGCCAGTGAGCTGACGAACCTGGGGGGCGGGGGCGGGGGGCAGGGTCCTCCCCACAGCCCACAGAGAACCCTCCCTGCTGGCATCGGGGTCTCGGACTTGCAGCCTCCAGACTGGGACAATACATTCCTGTTGTTTAAGCCACCCAGTGTGTGGCACTTGGTGGCAGCAGAGCTAGCAAACTAGTATAAACTAATATAAATGCTAATGATAAGTTCCAGAATATTAAAAAAAATATAGTCGGACCTGAAAATTCATTCTAGGCCCACAAATAACTCAGTAGTGGTTATAAAAATATGGGCTAGATCTGCCTTTCCGAAAGCTACTTTTTGAGGAAGTTAGGCTCATTCTCTCCTTCACCCAACGTGGTATCTGGCTAAGGTCGGCATTGCCCTCAAAAGCCAGTAAAACTGCAAAGCCAGAGTTTCTCAACCTCTGCAATATTACCATTTTGGGTCAGGTAACTGTGTTGGGGCTGACCTGGGTATTGTACGATGTCTAGCAGCAAACTGGGCCTCCACTCACTAAACGTGCCAGTAGCACTCTCCCCCAGACTTGTGACAATGTCTGCAGACATTTTCAAATCCCCTGGGAGTTTGGGAATCTCATCCCTCTCATAAGATCTACTGCTATAAACCTGTTTTCAGGGAGTGACTGTAAATTTTTAATGCAAAAAAAAAAAAGAATTATAATTGAAATGCCCTAATCCTCAGTTTTCATGGCCTTCAGAGACCTTGTCCAAACTTCAGTAATGGAAACCTTGTTTTATTTACAAGCAAACCAGTCTTATTCAATCCAATTCTACTAGCATTTACCAAGGGCTTCTCATTGACATTCTGATTTAGGCTGGAGACTCCTTGACACAGGAATCTTACTAAAGTAGCACTGGGAAGGTATATGCCTCTTCATACCTTGAAGTTCTTGCCTAAGAAATGTGTCAGTGTGGAAGAATCATCTTCCCCTTGTCCTGTGAGTGAAAAGGAATGTCACTCCATCTGGAGGAAAGGGTGTCCTCCATGGTTCTGAGGTACATTGCCAAAGGAAGTCCTCAATGAGTGTTGATGGGATCAACAGTGGCTCTTACTCCTCAAAGACAAGAAATAAAAATGGGAAGTTTTGGGCAAAACATACTGAAACTTTTTTATATTGTTAAGTTCACATTTAGTGAATGAAATAAACCTATTCTTTTTATTCTTTGCCATCTTTTTACCTACACATTTTTCAATACCAAAATTTGCATTTGACTCCAAAATGGATGGTTTTTCTTCTCTTTTGACTTGTGTAGGAGATACCAGTATTCAACATTCTTCGTGTATTATGTGATACTTAAATCCCAGACTCTGCATTCAGACAGACATGGTTACATAGGTTTGAACCCCAGATGCAGAGAAAGCAGTCTTTTCCAGTTTCTTGTCCCAAATCAGCTTTAAGTTTTTTGTCTTTAAAATGGGAGTAATAGTACCTTATTGAGTTATGAGATCAAATAGGATAGTGCTTGCAAGACACTTCACTTGATAATAACACAGTTCCTATTTATAAGTGTTTTCAGAGCTGGACATTTTCCAAATTGATCTGTATAAATGTGTTTTTTTCCCTAGATATTACTAAATGACAAAACTATCCTGCTGCAGAGCATTTTTCCACAGCTTTCTGTGATAAAAAATAAGGGAAGTCTCTCTAAAATGGACGCCAGTAACCCTTCTCTATAACTTTTTAGGCTTTGTCAGATAATCTCTGTCTCAACTACTCCACCATTGTAGCATGAAATCAGGAAACCAGCCATAAGTAAACTGCATTACCAAACGAACATGGCAGTGTTCCAATAAAACTTTATTTACAAAAACAGAGAACAGCTGGGTTTGGCCCAGAGGCTACAATTCGCTATAACTTGTATTCAAAAGAACAGTTAGCTTTCTCTTTTCATATGTCATTACCCAAGCTTTGTACATTGGTGCTTTACTAAGAAATCACTTCAGATGTAAACGGTGCCTTATCCTTTCTCTTTAAAGCTTTGCATTCCTGTATATGATTCAGAATAGTAATAATTAAATTGAACTTGTAAATCATGAAATGAAATCAAGGCTGACATCAATGCTTTGCTGTAGTAAAATGAAAGTTAGGTACTTCTTATATTTACTCCTGCTCAGGAGTACAAGTTGGGCATGTATGGCTGCAGGCCTGTGGCACCAGCCTGCCCCTGGTGTGGCTGCAGGAGTCTCTCTGAAGCTTGTGTGTGTCTGCGTTGGCCCTTCTCCTACTGACCTTATCAACAACAGCTGAACATGGGTCTCCTGGTATGACCTCCCATGATATGGACCCAGTGCCAGCACTGTCATAAGCACTGAAAACTTTGGGCCCAATTTATGTTTACAAATCTTTGATCCCCATGGTCCACACTTTGAGTGCTGTCATAGTTCAAAGAACAGAGCCCAGTGTACAATAGCAATTTCAAAAAAGCCTCAGCCATTTATTTCAATTTTTAATACCACTGAAGGGTTCAGGGAATAAAGAGACAGTTTAAAATTCCACTTCTGCCTGCCACCCATGTCTTTGCTTAATGCAGTTTATTTTTTTTAACACTTATTTATATGACTACATGCTAACAATACTTCTAGACCCAGGCATATGGGGTCCCTGCTTTCATGGTCAGTAAGGTCCCAGACAACAATGTCCCAATGACGAATTCCCTAAAACACTGCACCCAACCCCAGCGTTCACATCTCTTGACATTTCTTCCCCTGCCCTTCTGGTTCTCCAGTATAAAGCCAAAAGAGTGATAGGGTGACAAGCCAGAGTCCTCTTTAGAAGGCATCACACACAAAAAAAGCTAAGGAAGGCCTGCATGAATAATCATTTAATCCAATAACAAACATATGATACATCATTATTATGATGTTGTATTCGGAACCTTAAATCAGAATTCAAGCAAATTCTTGTCTGTTTTGAGATATAAAGGAGTTGTTACTAACCCTAAGGCAGAGAAGAAAATGAGATGTTTGACAAGAAGAATGTAACAACCACTGCCACCATTTATAATTTGAAGTTCTTTATAACAGGTAATTTGTGGTATGCACAATGTGGGCTCACTTTTCTCTTTCTTGAGTATGTCAATGCTGCTGATATTCAAAGCTTAGATACAATTTGTACTGAACAGGGGTGTTTTGCTGCATAACAAATTACCATAAACTTAGTGGCTTAAAGTGGTACCCACTTAATCATTTCAAAGCTTAACTGGGTTCTCTGCTCAAGGCCTTACCAGGTTGACATTAAGGTGTCAGCCAGGGCTGTGAACCAATTAGGGCTCAGAGTCATCTTCTAAGCTCACGTAGTTCACTGAATTCAGTTCCTTGCTGCTGTAGGACTGAAGTCCCTGCTTTCTTTCTGGTTGTCTGCTAGGAGCCTGTTTCAGTATCTAAAGGTCCCTGTGGTTCCTGTCACTTGGCCTTGACATGTGCCCTCTCACAACATGGCAGCTGACATTCTCAAAGCTGGCCAAAGAATCTGACCCAGGGAAGGTCCCAGTCCATCCTTTAAAGGACTCACTTAATTAGGTCAGACCACTCAGAATCATAGCCCTCTTAATTTACTCAAAGTCAACTGATTAGGGACCTTAATTATATCTTCCTCTCTGCCACATGACACAAGATAATTTGGAAATTATATCCCATCACATTCACAGGTCTTACCCACACTTAGAGAGAGCTAATTTTGTAGGACGTGGACCCCAGGGGACAGGAACCCTGAAAGCCATCTTAAAATTCCACCTTCTACTGTGGAAAAGACTACCATGAAGGAACTGAGAGCAATCAATCCCAAACTACTGTATGTGAATGTGTTGTATATATGAGTGTGTATATGTGATGTGTGACACACCTATTCCCTTAGGAACTCACTTCTGAGGACTGGCTCCCCAAAGTATAAAATCCTGCACTTAAGAACCACAACTATAATCTGGAGTATTTCTAATTTACTAAAACTATATTATAAATGGTACATGTGTTTAATGCCTTCACTCCGTGAAATCATGAGATAACTGATGATAGGGTCAGGAACCCAGATGTGCCTTCCATGAAATGACTTTCTCTTGCTTGGAAAACTATGAAGTGAATTTGAAACCACAGGCAACACAGTGGCAGTCACATGTATAAGATTTAAAAAAAAAGAAAAAGGGAAGAGCAGAAACATCAGGAGCCTTTAAACTGTTTTCTAAATTCAGAATCAGCAGAATATTTATGTTGGCAACATCCTGTAACTCACAGCAGGAGATTCAACAAAATGCACTCTATACATAACCCATGCAAGCCCCAGATCAAGAGGAGAGTATTTGCATAAACACAATCCTAGAGACCATGTCATCACGATCTTTCTCTTCCTCCTTCCTCCCTCCCCACCCTACAAGCTAGCCGGATTGAGTTTCCTGGGCTACCTTCCATGAACATCAAGGAATGCAACAGAGATGAATGTTACATTGACACCAGCAGTGCCACCACAGAAAACTGTTTGTCCACCCTTTTCAATTCTCAGTACAAGCAAGCATCTAAAGACTTTGCACCTGTTCTAGTTAGCTCTGGCAAATGCAGTCTGTATTTATATTAATAGAATGCTGTTTTCATAACAAAATGGATGTGCAGCAATAGTGGCACTCACTTGGGATGCTCTCATAACTGCACAGATCAGGGGAAAAGCAGCTCTTACATAAAGTCCTGCAGCCAGGGTAAAGACGCACGAATCCCAAGCTGAATCATCAGCGCAGCTTGAGAACTTTTACAGAAGTGACCACACTCAAGTATTAGAATCAGATACTAGGCTAAGAAGAAAATACGCTGGATATAAATCGGCTTTCCATGGGTAGTTCAGAACTAGGAACTCTTTGGATTCCATCCCCTGTTTCTGTGATTTGTGTCTTATCTCCCTAGAGTCGAGCTAAAAACTCCTGAGATCATACTTGGCTCAGTTCCTGAAAGTTTGTTGTGAGCCACCAGTGTAAATATTGCCCACCCAATCTGTACATTTGCACAAATTAACTGAAACCAGCTACCCAATTCCTTGTTCATATTTGGATCTGTTGATTAACCCTGACAGCTGTAACCTCATTAGTCCAAGCTCTGGCCATAGCAAAACAGCTGTCAAATTAAGAGGAAGTGGAATCACTAAAGTCGCCTCTATGGACCAACCATGTTAAAATCGATAGGCGCTCTAACATGTTTCATTTATCATACTAATTCTAATTTATGCTGTTGCAGTGGCTTTTCACCTAGATCTGTAATATGTGCCTGAAATCTGCTGTTTATAGAGAAAGCAGAGGCTTTCTCACAAAGCAGGAATGTAGGTTTTACCTGAAGACTGGATGTGTAGCAGTTGAAAATGGGTTTTTAGCCTGCATTACAACACAGACATTTTAATATATTTTAAAATATTAGTTTCCTAATGTATTTTTTGGCATGAGAGATTTTGTTAGTTTTGACAAGAGGCCACCAAGATTCTGACTATAGAAATAAGAAAGATCCTGCAGCTGGTGCTCACTGGAAAAGTAGAGATAAAAAGTGTGGAAAGAGTTAGAACATACTCCAAGAGGAATGTGGTTTCCCTAAATAGAACACGAAGTCCTCCGAGTGGATTCTGTTCTCTTCCATAAGAATCTCTGAGGAGGGAGGTGGGAGGGAAAATTCTCAATGCCTATTCATTCAAACCTCCTATTCGGGTTGAAGATGATTTTTCATCCACCAAAGTGTTGAGAAGGAAAATGGGGCCACGTCAAAAGCAATGTGTTGAACTTTCCTTGCAGTATTTTGACTGTGAGGCTAGAGCATGGTGGAATGGGAGAGGCTCTGAAGGAAAAATTCTGAAGGCCTCCATTCTGGTCCCCACTTTGTCACAGCCTACCCACGGGGGGGCTTTAGACAAGTTCTTGAATCTCTCAAGATCTCGGTAGATTCATTTATAAAATAAGGAGGTTTGCCTGATGATTGCAAGGGTCCCATCCATCTCTAGTGATTGCAGACTGTTTGCACAAACCTATTTTCAAAAGAAAATACTCTACCATGACCCAAGGTGGATCCAAGTACTAATTTTCTTGCTTTGGGGTAGTGCCCTTAGCCTATTATGCAAACAGGTGCTGTCCTTTGGCACCCCCTGGTGGTGCCTGCCGCTGTTACATTCGCCTTGACCACGTGGTCCCTGAAGATAAGAGTGCTAACTGTGGCAACCTGCAGGGTAGACCCCAGGCTACTGTTCATCAAGAGGAAAAACAATCCAAACAGTCATTGCTGTTGCACTGTGGCCTTTAACACACTGCTGCTTAAAGGCTTAAGTGAGCATGATGATTTTCAGAAGAAGCTGCATCAATCAGATGCTTTATTGGCATAAACACTATAAACTCTTCGCCTGCTTCAAGTTGAAGGATTTACGAAATGGCAAGAACTTCTACTTTCATTATTGTGAGAAAATAAACTGATAGAATGGGAACTGTTTAGATATTTAGTAGAAGCCAAGTGTTTCCTTTGCACATGACTGATCTAAATTACCAGAAATATTAGATAATGCATACCCTGATGTTTCCTAAATATATTTTGGGAAAGCACTCAAAGTGCTTTCAGTTTAATGATCATTTACAGAGAAAACTCTGAAAGTCAAAAGTCTTAAGATGAAAAAATAAAGAACTTCTTTCTTGTTGTTGTTACAGAATGACAGGTAAATACATTTTAAGTATTGTGAGTCATAGAAATCAAATTCTGTCTCAGTCACGGTAATTTGCATTTAAGATAGCAATTAGATTATGTTTGCCCTAATCACATCAGTTCTATTCCTTTTGTTTACAATTATATTCTGTTCCTTTTACTTGGAAACTGTTTAAAAACAGTAATGAAGTTGTCTTTGATTTAGTGTAAAAGCAGATACAACATTTTTAATGCAAATGCCAAAAGTTATGACTACCCAAAGAATTAAGCAAACACAGTGTAGAGGAAAAAGGAAAACCTCACAAAACTCTAATTATTGTTTATGTTGACTACATCAAGTACACCATGTGCTAATGCTAAGTACTTTCAAGGCTAATTCCTTTCCATGCACTTAGTTTGATACAATTATAACAACTATAACAGTTTTCAGGTAGGGTTAAAAAAAAAATCAGTCACAGGAAAGAGAAAAGTTAATATTCCCTAAAGGAGAAAAACATTTCTTTGCCATGTTTACTTGACTCTTTCTGGCAAAAAAGGCTGTTAGCAGTTTACCACATTGTTCAATCAGAGCTTGTCTCCAGAAAAAAAAAAAAATAATAATTGCATCTCAGAGATTTGGTTTGGAAAATCTGCTTTTGTTTCCAATGCCTCGTCTTTTTCTCAACCACGTTTATAAGCATTTCCAAGCTCTTTACGAGCATTTTGCCTGCCTCTCCGCACTCCTAAATATCACCCTCTGCTCCCTATGGCCAGCCACGTTGTCAGCCTTGGCCAAGGAATAAAACATTGGTTCACCTCAAAGGCTGCCATTAAATTTACCTCATTTATTGACCAGCAGGAGGTGCACCACCCCACTGGGGTCAACCTTAACTATAATACTATGGGGCTCTTTGGCCCCCAGACTGCTACCCTGTTTAATGACTGTTGGGCCCCGTGGGCCAGGTAAATCCTCCTGTCGACATACTGGTGGCAATGGCCCTGGAACACCTTTGATCCATTAGTATGCTCTCTCTGTTCAGGGATGTATTTTACTGTGTGTTGAATAAAAATAACCAGATATGGAGAAGTGAAGGAAACAAAGTGAGCTCCTGGCTGGAAGAATAAGCCATTTATACTTTCTGCAGGGCCTAATAGGACATTAGGTTTAAGGAAAGTAAGGGCTGGAGAATTCCACTCTGAGCAAGACCACCATAGGTCCTCTGCCTCATGACCTGGGTAGCAGCACACTGCCATGAACCTGCCAGCTCACTGAAAGGCATGCTTTCACTGCCTTTTAGCACAGATTTCTTTGCTCTTTGCCATCATCCTGCTGTTCTGTAAAAACGTGAGTTCTATCAATGCAAGGACTGTGTTTAAAGCAAACTTGAGTGCTTAGATACACTGTTAACATAGCAATCGTGCATGGACATCTACTTATATCTTTTCATTAGCTGATAAAAGACCATATTCAATTTCAGCAGAGGGAGGATTTCCTTTTCTTGATGAAATTAAGTACATAAAAATGTGCCAGATGGGAAAGCCTAGAAATCAGAATGATCATTTTGTCCACAGACTGTCAAATGCTATCAGGCAAATTATCCTTTCCTCGTTCCCATTTCACCCTGCAAACCGGCCTCTCTCAGCCCTGACCTGGAGTGACCAGGTTAGATGGTCAGGGCTCTCAAGTCTGAATGCTGATTCAGGCCTTCTCTCTTTGCTGCCAATAATAGTTCGCCTCAGTGCCAGATTTAGTGGTGGTTTCTTATGATGTGGATACCTGTCCAGCAGGGGATTGGACTGTGACCACAAACCATTTTCCTCAAGCCACAGAATAACTGTCAGATGGTAACTGCTGATAGTTACTACTCGCCAGCCTCAGCAGCCTCCAAATAAGAGACTTTTGCATCCCATAGCGATTCAACAGAGCAGTCCTATTCTACAATGAAGCAGTTTGTCAGTGCATAGAAATTCTCTAGGGTAATAATCCAGTGTTTGATCATCAGTTCTTTAAAAATGAAACAAAACAAAACAAGCAGATCATCAAAAACAAACAAAAAACTCCTGCACATCTCTCCCCATAGACCGCTTCTTTTTACTCATTCAGCAGTGGTTTTGCTGTTTTATTGCACTTATGCATTGTACAGGAAACGACATCAAATCCTTTTGGTCATCATTGAGGACTAAATTTTTAAAAACTACAAGTTACGTTCATGCAATGCCTTCACCTGAGAGCTGAGAATGCTTTTGAACTATTTTTCTTAAAGTCTATTTTATAGGCAAGTCCCATTTTCCTCCCACTTTATAGAAGAGGCACCTGGACACCTGCTCTGGAGTAGTACAATGTCAAGCAGCAGGTCATACCAGTAGTACAGAGCAGAAATAAGCAAACAAAGAAAATCTGAAAGATAACTCATTGTTGCTAAACATTTCATGATATGTTGAAGCCTCTGATTCTTGAGTTGAGTCTAGGAGACTTGGAGAATATGTTTTAGGTGAAGTGCTAATATGGACAGATGGAAATTTATTCTACAAAATGCTGATTTCCTGGAGTAAATTCCCTAGAAACCCCGGATCATACCAATTTCTCTGTTTCATTTCCCATGAACTAATAACATTGTCATGCATGCTAGTGCCTGAAAAAAGTTATTCCCTAAACGATAAAGTAGCTTTAAGCTCTTAGTAGTAAAAATGTTTCAAATAATGAATGAAATATAAATATGTAAATATAATTATATTTATTTTTGTGTGTGTGTGTGTGTGTGAAAGAAACAATGAAATATGTCTGTAATTAAGTGATTCTTCACATTTGTACTCTGAGATTTAAAACACTCTTACTGGGAAAAGTAAATGAAGCTTCTCCCAGAGTGAGAAGTAAGGCTATCTAGAAACAATTATACTTCTCTTGACTGAAATCAACAGTCTTTCCTTGAAAGTTTAAACTCTTCTTAATTAAATTAAGTTTGAATCTCTATGATTTTTTAGTTCAGAAGCAAAATATGCAATGGTGAAATTTTTGTATGTAAAGCAACTTGTCTTCCGAAGATTGTAGAAAATGAACTTCAGAATTTTAGAAGACACTCAAAGCTTCATGTGGTCTGATGCATTCATCATGCAGAAGAGGACAATAAATCCGAGAGAGACTGAGTGAACTCCCCAGTCATGCAATTTGAGTCAAGACCTTGCAGGTGACATTGGACTTCAATCTCTCCTTCTTGCCTTAGAAACTCACTGTTTAAATTGTATTGCAAACGCTGAGATACTGAGATTTGTCTGCCCCTACGTGACACGTATCTGGCCTCTTCTTTTGCATCTCCCTTGGAGGAAACCCAATTCAAAAAACTATGATCAAATCTGCTATTTCCACAAACTCCCAATCTTGTTCTTCAAAGTGCCAACTACAATATCTACTGAATACTACAATGTCTTAGGCATAGACACCCACAAAAGTGCTTCAAACTTCTAGGACTAATCATGTAAATTCTACCTGCAGACTCTGGAGTAGCAAAACAGGGAAATAAACCAAATTGCCACAGACCAAACTAGAAAATAATCTGAAGTTTCCTGTATGTTTGAGGACTGAGTGGGTTCCGCATACGTGTCTTCACCCTCCTTCTAGCTTACCAAAAGTGGCTCTGAAAGAAGTGTGATTTAGAATGAAATACAACCAGTGTCTGATAATCATTTCAATGGCTAAGTGTCCTTGGACACATTTTTAAAGTACTTGAATGGAGTCCCACAGGCAAATGATCTTCCCTGTAAAGAAAGCCTTTGCTGGCAAGTTGGCTGCTCAGTTTTTGTGGCAATGGCACAGACACAATGTATTTTTAACATTCTTGCTTTGTTCTCATCTTAGCTGACACTAGTAATTTGAGAAATGTTGAGGGCGTTAACTGAATATAAATTTGAAGAAAAACAGCTCTTCAAACTTTATTGTTAGAAGTAGGATGAATATTCAATCAAAGATGAATCAAAAGGTTTGGATTATGCATGTGGGCATACAGCTTCCTGAAAACAGCCTCTTCCATGATTCTTTCCTCAGGATGTGGCATTCATGCGCATTGCCCTGCAATTTGCAACTAATTGTGCTCCGAATGATAATCTGCCTCATATTCATTTGAAAGCTCTTTTTGTAGAATTATTGAATTTCAGAGCTAGAGATGATAAATGCCCTATCTCATTTTGCAGAAGAGGAGACAGGTCCTGAGAGCAAAGCTATTTGCCTGAAGTTATAGAACATGTTAAGACTTTATTTAAAAACCATGATTCTGAACCCTTGGCTGAGAAACCATTTCCCTGCTCCTAAAAATGATTAACACTGTGTCTCTTACTCAAGTTTTCCTCATTGGTTATATTTAGTAATCCATGCTTAAATTCATTCCTGTCTCTCCCTCCTTTCCTCCCATCCTTCCGTCTTCCCATCCTTCTTTCCTTCCATCAATAAATATTCATTTACCACATGCTAGTCCTTGTCATGACCACTGAAATTTAAAGAATAGAATATGGTCCATGACTCAAAGAACAGCTCCTTTATAGAGAAGACCAACATGGTAATTAATGGATCCAAATTCTTTAATGTGGCTTTACATGGACCTTTCTAGCTCTTTCTACCTTGCTCTCTGTGCTCCAGCCTTACTAAATCTGTTAGGCTCACTGCATTGATTCCTTCTCTCTACACCATCACACACGTCCACTTCCTGGAACATTGCTCACTGTCCTCATTTGACTGGTGCCATGTCATCCTTCAGGTTTCAGTCTAACTGACTCTTCTCAGAGAATTTTCCCCTGAACCACAAGACGAAGTAGTCTCCCAGCTAATTTGCAACTCTGCATAATACCTCTTTTCTTTCTTCACTGCCGAGTTTAATAAGGGCAGTGATATATTCAGGATAAATGACATATCCATTCTTATACCCCCATTTACCCAATTCTGGGCTTGGCACCTAGTACAAGTTCAGTAACTATCTATTGAGTGAAAGAATTTGTTTATCATACAACAGGAGCACAAAGGAATAGTCAACTCTACTTAGAAAGGCAGTCAGAGGCTGTCCCATGACTAATTAATTAATTAATCTCATACCCAGTTTTCTATCTTCTTTTCCGGTAAAAATAAAAACCGTACATAAAACTAGTTTTGATCTCCACTATCTATGCCCCAATTAATTTCCTAAATAGGCCCATAACTCCTTTTCTACAGTTCTGAAATTTGAAGGAAAATCTGAAAAAAGGAAATTTTTCCATAACTCTGGGTAGCAAAACCAATCTTAACATGATATTGTAGTCTTTATCCCACCTCACATGGATATTCATGTTTTACGACAGAAATATTAATGTTACTTGTGTTTATCTCATTCTGTATGAATGTTGTTCTGGTGTAGAAGTGTTTGGTTTCATAGTTCCCTCAGGATGTTGTATAATTCTAAATTTGAAACATGCCTAGCTAGTTCCAAAATTTTCTGATAAGGAATTACGTGCATGCATTAATTTACTATCTTGTGTTTCATGCAAATTATTCCATCAAAGTTCTCTCTCTTCCCAGTTTTCTCCTTGATTGGAATACTTTCTTACTGAGAATAATAGAAGTAAAATGTATAGAATTTTAGAAACGTAAAGCCCCAGTAATAATGCAGCAGAGCGTGGGCTGTCCCTGGAATGGCTGTGGCCCAGGACCCTAAATGTGGTCCAGAACCAAGAGGTGCTCTTCAAGCTTCATTTTCAAAGTTTGTGCTATTAATGACATGGAGTAATTTTGCCTAAGTGCCTTATTTTATGAGGAAGAAAATAGAGGCACATTGAGACCTATTTGTCTGGGCTCCACAGCCAGGTGAAGAGAATCACTTGGCTCCTTGTTTAGTGTGAGGTAGTTTGGTTGGCCCTTCAATTATACCATTCAAAGAACAAGGTGGGAATATATAAAGTAGAGCCTCAAGGACCCTAAACAAAGGAAATGCTTCGTTAGCTTCCCTCCGTGCATTTCCTCAGGAGGACTCTTGAACCCTGAGCCTGACCCCCAGGCCTCAAACGCCAGGAAACAGCCAGGATCACCACTGCTGTGGGCCACTGCAGACCAAAAGATTAGCCAGCAAAGTTGCAGTGACAGCAACCGGAGAGAAAGGGGCTGCATATATGATCCTAGGTCCTGGGAAGCAGAGAGCAGCTGAATTGAGAAGGGATTTACAAAGACAGATTTCAAACATTTTAGAGATAACATTGTCATTATCCTAACATGAGCTTTCAAAAGCTAAAATTAGAACAAAAAGGACCAGGCATCTAAGAAGAATCCAGTACAGGGGGCTTTCCAGTGAAGTCAGCTTTGTGGCCGCATGAAAGATGGAAGAAAGACTTTAGTGGAAACAAATAATAACCTTGCAAAATCTTGCTTTGAAAAATATGCAAAGAATAGTATTAAATGCCTCTCCGTTTATAGGAGAATTTTAGTTATTGTCAGAAAAACGAAGATGATAAAGAAATCCATTTATCTGTTTGAGATAATGGTGAAATGTTGATGAAGACTGAGAGGTGGAAACTCTTCAACTTTCTGAAAAGAAGAACAATCTTGAAGCTGAAAGAGAGAGAATGAAAATAACCAAAAAAGAATTGAAGTCTAACATAATAGAAACACCATCTAGTGTCCTTAAATGAATTTGAGACCCTGGGGACACATGATAAGAGGACAAGCAAAACCTTTTGCTGCCCAGCCAACAGGAATAGCTGAGAAGAGATGAACTCTTGAGCACTATGCAAGACTAAAAGAACAGAATGTGTTTATAGGGACCAAATCATACCTATTAGGTTCATTTTTCACTTAAGGTGGTAACTCATGGACAAGGGAAATGATTTTAGGAATAAGATGAATGGGTTGGTCTGAATGCTTTACAGTGAGGTGGATTATTAATCAGGTGAAAAATCAGTGCTAACCAATAGCACCATGGAGGGTGTCCTGGGCAGCTGATGGGTGGGCTCTCCTCGGTTTTGTCATTTTCTATTTTTTTATTGGAGGAGGAAGGGATGAAGGCAGCAAATTTTCAATTGCTACAGGGAAGGCAAGGGATATAGAATAAAATATTCTTGGCAAAGGAGAAATTGGCTTACAGCAAAATGTAAAAATATATAGATTTAATTGGCTTAAGTGGCTGATAAGGTTAGCTCTTCCCAAGAGGAGTTTGTATCTCATTCACAGGATTAGAGTCCCTGAATAAGGGACACATAATCCTTCACTGTTCTACTCTGACCACACGCTCCAGGGTTGTGCTCACCTCTGGGAACCACAGCGTAAGAGAGACTAAATTCAAAGGACAGAGGACTCCAATTAGGAATAGAGACAGTGCTCAAAACTGTGTGTTCTGAAGAATTTTAGAGGAGATTTGTTTAGCTTCCAGAGTGGACTTCAGTAGGATGTGATCATTGCCTTCAAATAAGGTTTCTCACATGAGAAAGGGGATAGACCTGTTCTTTAAAGGGCCTAGAGTTCAAAACCTCAAGGAGGCAGATTTTAGCCCAATCTAAGCCAGTTCCCCAAGGAACAGAACCATACTGCTTACTTGTGCTGGCAGCTGAACAGATTATTGACTGAGTGGAAAGGATTCTCAAACTAGAAATGTTATGTTTTGAGCAAAGATTCAAGAAGGATGGATAGAATTAAATCTCAGTAATGCTATCAACTAAAAAAAGGATAGTAAAAGAAAAGATTTGTCTTTTTCTTTCTTCTGTTTTAATATACTTCATTGAGTTAGTATAAAGAAATGAAATAAAAGCATTACTGAGAAGTGGACAGAGTTTAAAAATTAGTTTAAAAAGAGTGTTTACATTCTTAGGCTCTCAACTATCTACTGTCAACATGGAAACTGAAAATGTGAATTGAGGCCGTGGTTACTAACCACGTTATTTGCTAACCCATTTCTACAACACGCAAAATCAAAGGTTTTAGACTATAAGGGTGTAAGACCAATAAAGCATTCACCCGAACTCCCTCTATGCATAACTCTCTTACCTACACTAAATCATATTCAGATTTTGGCAGGCAAACATCTTGGAAACAAAATAGTTTTTAAAAGCACTGACTTTCCTATTAATCTCCAGGCATGAATGGAATTTTTTAAATGTCAGTCGAATGTCCACAGTGGGAACTTAAGAGCAACCCACACATTTCTTTTCAATGTATATGTTAAAAGCACTGTATGAATAAATGTAGAATCTGAGAAATTCAAAAGGGTTGAGTAAACAAAACTAAAGTAAAAACACAGAAGAATGAAAACAACAAATAATCTGCTGTTTTTCACAATTTCTAAATGAAAATAAAAATGTCGCTTACTTAACATGCAACATCTATCAAATCAGTTCCAGTGCTAAGAATGCTTGCCCAAGAGATAATTGCTCCATCCCAGGCAATTCCTAAAAGAAAAACAAAAGATCTACAATCCCTGTCCTTTCTTGACATGTTTGCAGAATTTGAAAGACCAAAGAGGGAAAAGAGGGCAGCCTTGCCACTATTTGATGAAGATCAAGAATGTTTAGTGATTCTTGGTGGAAAACGTTATGGAAGATCCATTAGGAAAAGAAACAGATTGCTACATTTCTGCCTCAGGATAAGACAGCATTAAATTGGCCATACTTCCCTGCAAGAAAGGAAAATAGCCAGGCAGAGGCTCCTCTCACAGCAGTGTTTTCAGATGTCCAGAGAAGTCTCTGGAGCTTTCTGGTTGGCTAACACCTCGTGTAGTAGAGTGCAACGCATGCAGCCATGGATCATTACAAATTGGCACAGCCCAGTATGTTTGCTCAAAGACATGCTCTGTGGTACCCAGAAATTAAGGGATATATAATTTATAATTTACAGTATGATATGTGCTTTCTGGAATGACTAGCTTTAGAATTTCCCATATGTACTAGCAAAGTCATGTAATAGGTACTACTATTCCCCAAATAAGAGTGAGTTTTTGTGTTTCTCTGTTCAAATGATTTTGCCTCCCCTTTGGTCTTTTTTTAGCAGACAGGGCCAGTAATGATAAAAATGCAATGATATTCTCTCTACATACTATATAGTATAAATTAAAACAATAATGATACTCCAGAGATCTATTAGTGAGGTAGTGGTCCAGTCCAGACTAGTGCAAAGCCATGCTAAAATTTTTGTCAGAACATTACAAAATAAGAAAAATAAATAGAATGTTGTGGTTTGTTTAAAAAAAACTAAATCTCTCTTATTTCAGAGTTTGCTTTTTATTCTGACATGTCATTCCTATGCTCTTGGTATTAAAAAAAAAATCTAAGAATGGGATGATGGTAACAAGGCAGGTGAGGTGTGTTGAGATTTTGTTGCCTGAGGTCACACACACCCGGCAAGTGGCAGATCTGAAATCCAAAGGCAGACGGTGCCCCTCCAGAGCCCACACTCCTGGCTGACATGCCCCACCTGATTTTTGTTCCTGTGTCCCCTCCTGAAACATGGAGGATGATAAAGCTACTCTCCTCAGGTTGTGAAAATAAAATGAATTAATATTTGTAAGTCCTTAAAGAGTGCCTGACATACAGCAAATTCTATATAAAAGTGTATATAGAACAAACTAGGCTAAACAACAAACTAGGGTTTTATCCAAAAGCCATACAGCTAGCTAGGAAGTGGCAGAACTGGGATTCTAGCCTGCGCAGTTTCATGATAATCTGCGCTCTTACCCTGCATGCATTGCTGCTCGAATCACGCTGATTCACACCATGAAACATATAAACGAGTGTGAGAGGCAACTACCAGTTTAAGTCATAACCAGCTTCAAAACTAGCTGGGATAGAAACAGTGGACCATGGAAATGGACTGTTGCCTTATCAACAACTAAAACACTAAACCTTTCATCTGGATGGGAGGGAAAGAATGGAACGAGGTGGGTTGTATTCCCCAAGGGTCCCAGCACTTGGGCAGCTGTTCTGTGAGGCTAGGAGGCTTAAAACAAAACTGAGCACAATTGCCAGCATGACCCAACCCTGCCTCAGCCTCCCCTAGGAAAGAAAATGTTTATAGAAGGAACATTTATTGATTGAATTTTTAAAACTCTAGATTTAGCATGAGTCATTGGTTTGCTTCTAAATGCTCAGTCTTAAGAAAGTTGTGCTTCTCACACACACACACACACACACACACACACACAAAGCGTTTTCAGTCATCATTGAGGCTCTATTCATAATAGTAGAGTAGGATGTAGGAAGATATGAAAGGAAGGAATAAGAGACATCTTGAGGGTTTTCTTCCCCCATCATCTCTTAGACAGCAAACTGAATGAAAAAGTGATGGAATTTTTACAGGTTCCTGGTCCCACCTCTCTCCGTGTTTTGGCTATTATGTGCATTTCATCAGCTCAATGTAAACATCACTACTCTTGCTGCTGCCAGGTTAGGCAAAACTACTTAACCTTCCAGGAAATCACCAGCACTTTGTACTTACATCTCGATGTACTTACATCGATGTGATGGAAGAATCAAACAACAGCACTCGGCAAATGTTTGGGGGCCCATCACATATTGTTATTTGTATCCCAAGATCATGCCGGAGTATGAGCTTGTCAATTAGTATGGCCTTTGCAAAGCATCCCACATCAGGAGGGCTGACCAGTTAGCATCCTCTCCTGAAGCCTCAGACTCAAAATACAGCTCAGGCCTTTCATCACTTGTCATAGCTTTGTAAAATACTCCAACCATATAAAAGAGTTTTCTTTCTTTTACCAGTAACCATGTTTACTGTATATGTACAACGTAAGTTATGGCATTTTGTTTTGGATTTCTTTTTTAATTAGTTTTTCTGACCAAGGACCCACTGTTGTTGAAATAGATGTTGTGGGCCCCAATAATAGCTCTCAGCTGCCAAAGGCAAAATCTGAAACTGTGCCCAAACCACACAGAACAAACGACTGTAACGAGAGGATCCTCGAGAACGAACAATAGAACATATTGACGTTTCACACAGGTAGCAAATTATGTGTGAGCACGGACTGGACGGGTCCACCATCACTCTTCTTGGGCTTGCCTCTCTTTTATGAATAACTAGCCTGAGGGGCAGATACGGAGTGGGCTCTAAGCCTACCCCTCCCAAAGTAAAAACACAGACAGATGCACAGGAACCATAATCCAGCTAACTCACAAATTGAAACTAAAGGACTCTCCCTCAAACTCTCACCCTGTCTGTAAAATTAGGCAAAGATATGTTTGGAAGGACAACCAGATTTTTTTTTAAATCAATAAACATAAAATGTAAATAGTACACCATTATACAGTACTTCCACAAGAGACATAAAAAAACACTAAGCATCAGAAATTGACAAATGTAATAAAATAATAGTGAGTTGTGAGTTATGAGTATTTATTGCCTTGTTTAAAATTTGTTTAGTTGTATATTTTATATAATTTAATTGTTAATAGGGACTGTGCTTAACAAGTGGTTCCGAATATTCCTGACAATTCAACAATTGGCTCTCACAAGCCTGTAGAAGTGAGATCGACACATTGCAGGTTCACCACCGTCATGTGAACAGTCACCTAATACTTTTCCACTCTGACTGTGGTCCTCAGTCCTGCACCATCGGCGCCACCTGGGAGCTTGTTGGCCCCATTTCATACCTCCTGAGTCAGAATCTATATTTAATCTACATGTAATCCCTATTTAATAGGATCTCAGGTGATTCTTAGGTACATAAAGTTTGAGAAGAACTGACCTAATGAAAAACTTGAATTAATGCTAAATTAGGGAATACACACGCACACACACACACACACACACACACACACACACACACACATACATGTCTATAAATGTATATACATAATACATAACTTGTATACACATATGTATGTATATATATGTGTGGATGTATATAATTTCCCTAATTATATTTGTATATATGGTATGATTATATTTGTATATATGCATACATATACATACTGTCTTTTTTAAATGCTAGAATCAAAAGGACTTTTAAAGAAAACCTCTAATAAGATGTCCCAAGACAGATGCAAAGAATTGCACAAAATTGATAATGCTTCAGATTTTTGCTTGGATAATTCTGGATAAAGAATGTGTTGGGATCCTTCTATCTTTGGAAGGCAGGGGTTCTGATTTTAAACATTTTTAGTTCAAATCCTAGCTTTCTGACAAATTTGCCAGCAGAGAAACAGTAGAAAAATTATTTAACCTCTCTGTACATCAAATTCTCATCTGTAAAACTGGGTGAATAGTACCAACCTCACTGAACAGTTGTAAGGAGCAGTGAGATTATAGTCCTTACCCCAGTGCCTAGCATACAGCAAATGTTCAATAAACTTCAGTAATTATTATTATTCCCTAGAGGAGAAATAATTCCAAACCATTCTCTGTGTATCAACTCTAAAACATGTATAAAGTAAGATAAATATTTTCCTTGGTATGTCTTCTAAAAGTTCTGATTTTGATCAGGAACTTTTATACTATTTTTATTCCCCCAAGATTTAAAAGCAAAAAATACCCATTAAAATTACTTCTAAAATATGTCCAAATTTCAGAGTGATTCATTCCAACTTCAAGGTCACCTGGGGTGCTTCTGGGTAAGGGTCTTGCATTCATAAAACAAGACCCAAAGAAGAGAAGGCTTGTTGGACTTTGTCTCATGTGCAGGCATTGCCTTGAACTCTGTGATGGCGGGGAGTCCAGGATGGCAGAGAGGACAGTGAAAGGCACCAGGGCCCTGGGGATGCCGTGAACTCCTGCATCATCAAACCTGGAAAATATGGAGCAGCTCAGCTTAGGGACCTTTGCCACCTATGATAACAATTGTCTTCATTGTTCAAGCTGCATGAATTTACTGTTCTTGTATTCACAGGGCTGCATCTGAACTCAGGCAAATCCCTTCAGGTTAAACTGAGACTCAGAGTGGTTACTTGCTCCAGGTGGCAGTGTGTGACACAGCCAGGCTTCACCATACCCACGTGTTTCAATGTGGGTTTTTTCTTTTCTCTTCCATTCTTTCTCTCACCTCTTCTGTCCTTCTTTTTCTTAACTAAACTCACAGTAAATCGTACCATTTCAAACTTTTCAGACAGCCAACACCACACATTTATTATGCAACATGTCCAAGGGCATGATTGAAGTCAAAATGCCCCCAGGAAGCTGTGAACAGGCAGTTGGGCATTCCTTTCCAAACCCTGTGCTTTGGGTGGACTTCCTCTAATTAACCATAAGAGAAACAGCAATTATGGGATAAAATGACACCAATACAAATACAAAAAATTACTCAATTATAAAAGAAGAATAAGTCTATTAAACTGGCTATTTGGTATCATGTAGAAAAAAATAACCATTTGTTCTTTAACTTTTGCAATACTCAGCCAATATTGCTGGTATAATCTAGCCTTTTATTCCCCATGAAATATGTAATCATAGGAAAATTTATTCAACAATGACTTATAAAATAAGTTAGCTCAGGGAAGATCTAATCAGGAAGAAATAAATTACTTCTGGTAATTTTAATGCAGGAAATGAGTTCCACAGGTGAGGAACTGAACTGGTGGTAGGAGGAAGCCCATAGGTTAGTGACAAAAGGGAAGCCGTTGCCACTGCTAGACTGGATAGATAAAGGGAGAAGATGCTATAGTAAAAAACCATGCCGAAGAACCTGGAACAACAGCAAGTAAATCCGATGGGAGCTGGAGCCATGGAGGAGTTGCAATCACTGCTAAAGATGCCATCAGAAGCAGAGAGATGGACTAGGAAACATTCCAGCTTCTCTCTTCTCCTGCCTCTAGTGTCCCACCAGAGCCTCCCATTGTTCAGTCCAGGCAGAACCTGGCTGACACCAGAGCCTGGGAATGGCAGCCTACACAAATCAAGATCAGGAGCAGAGCATTGGAAGAGTGAACCATAGGTATGAGAACAATTGGCCAAGGATCCCCCAAGGGCATTAGTAAGCATGATTATACTCCTTTGAAGAACTTTACCAGTTCAATTTATTGTTGCATGTTTTTTCTCAATTCAACTGGAATTGTTGCAGAATATGTAGGTCAAAGATACTTCTTTTATTCTACTGTAATAGTCTCCAAACAGCATACATGAGGAATTAATTAAACTTAAAGATGATAGGAACTACTCTAATTCTTTAGAAGGAAGTTTCAGCAAGGAGGCTATTTTAATTCAGACACCAAACTCCAGGTGGGAAGGTGAGCATGTCCCAGGCTTAAAAATGAAATAGGCGTAGACATCGGGCACAGTTGAAAATGCACCCACTCTTCCCCTCTCTCCCACTAGAGAGGAGGTGCAGGGAGGGAGGGAGGGAAATGGCATTCAGATCAGGAGCATTTTAACTACTACACAAGTTAAAACATGGATATTTATAGTGACCATTTAGTCTTTAATTCTCTAATAATTCACATGTCTTTTAACATTTTGTCTCTGAAAAACCTATTTATTTTCCATAGTCTAACTATATTTCTGTTAAGTTGGGCTGAAGCAAGTTGCTGTAAGTTGTGTTTTATATGTTTGAAAGACATCTCTTTCCTCTCCTCCATGAGATTTGTCTTTAAGTGTAGTAACACATTTTCTGAAGATTCGAGGTTTCTATTCCACCCATTTTTCTATCCTTCAGGGTGAGTTTACTGGCTCCGTTAGACCCAGCTGAGAAAGAAAGATTTCAGTCTCATTCTCAATTTCAGACTGTGTGGAGAAAAAGTCCTATTTGGATTGAAACTGAAATCCCACAATTAGGTTAGAAGAGCACTTTCTCAGTGGAATTTCTTGGAAGGTTATCTTTTTCTAAGTTGTATAACTAGGAAATGAAACGGATCATCAAGAAAATTCCTTAGGTCCTTTGCATTGCCCATCAAGGAAATGTTTAGTTCATATATCAATTCACTTTCCCCCTATTTTTTTTTAACTTTTTGTATTAAGTGATTGTTATCTACAAGACAAGATGACCCAGGGCACTACAAAATGACTTGTAAGTTGATATTAGAAAATAGGGAAAAGAAGGAATTTTAAACAAGATGAGTGTAGAAGATTGAACACCAATTACTTAAAAAAGGCACATACTTTTTGCCCTACATGGAAGATCAACAATGTGTGTGTTAAAAAAAAAAAACAATCGTGTATTTAGCAAGTGTTTGGAAATGAAATGAGAATATTAAACTTATAAAGTGTTTGGCTGGTTGCATTAGATGGGCACTACTACTTCGTGGGATGGATTGATGAAACACCTTTATTGCTGTCAGAACTCACTACAACAGTTCTCATCAAGCAAGAAACACTACAGAAGTATTGTTTGGCAAGAATTTAAAGTCATGTTTCATATCAGTAGAAATTATGCCTAAGGGCTTGTGTGAGTATGTGTAGACTATGTATTCACTCCAAAAAATGTGTTATGGCTCTACCCTGAGAAGACACTCAAAACCAGGATATTGAAACACTTGAACGTTCATGAGAATATTAATATATGGATGACTCCTAACAAGAATGAGAAAATGAATAATGTCCAGGCCTCCCATAACATCCTGAGCACTTCTCTAGAAAAGTACATGCTGTAATCTAGTTATTTTTCTGCCTCTTGTACTAAATTTAATTCCTTTAAATTAGGGGTTGCATCTTTTAATCTCTATCCCTCATGTTATCATACTCCAAAACACATTGGGTATTTTAATCACGGCTTTGAAAAGATGGAAAGACAAAAGTCTTATGTTTACTGGCATCAAAACCTTTCATAAACATGATTGGGAAGGAGTAATATCCTGGAATCTGTTCCTCAGATTTGGGCTGAAACACTGGCCTTATAGGGTACTATTAACATTTATTATATTTGCTTAGGGGATTTTCACAGAATTATTGACATTGGCCATGCAAATTAACCACCTGAATAATTATACAAGATTTGATTTTGCTTTGGTTGAGCAAATAAGTAAATATATGAATTCGGGCAAATTTATTACTTAAACATTTTATCTCAGTTTATGAGTCAGTAAGATTTGTGACTTATAATAAGTATTTAGAGACACTTAGTAAATCATAGTAATTGACCATTTATAAGAAATTCAAACTTTAATTGATATGACACGGACAAATTAATATTGTTATAAGTCCTTATTAAATACTTAACTTTTTAATTGTCATTTTAAGGCTATTTTTCTATCCTCTTTGATTTTCAATTTTGTCAAGATTTACATATTACATTTCTTGAAGCAAAAATTTGTATTACACATGCTGTAAAGAATTTCTAAATGGCTCTTAAACATGTACCCCAGAGTGTTCAATGGTCTGGGTATTTTGCACCTGGAAGTCAAATTTCCAAATGACACTTGATTATTTCAATGCTGAACTTTTCCTAAACTGAGCAAAACAGTTTCCTTACTGAATATGATTCTGTTGCTTCTCCTTTCCAGATTTTCAAGGTTACCTATTTACACAGAGGAAATTCTGATATGCTTTTCCCCCACTAGTTCTAATTGTTACATGAATAATCATAGGAAGTAAAGGACAGTCCATGTATGAAAGTTTTAATTACCAACTGGATAATCCCTGCCTGCCCACCAGGATGCCCTTGCAAAGGAAATGACTTTGCTCCCAACTGCTATTTGAGTGTCTGGCCTGCATAGCCTGAATATTATGAGATACTCCAATCAGCCCCAGTAATTGCGTTGAGTGAGTACCTGACCCAAGGATAACTAGGCCACAAACCCACCAATGATACTTGACATGGTCTAGAAAACAGCTTCCGTCAATCAAATTCTTTTTCTTGGTTATTTTAAGTAAGAAATACCCAGAAAGCAGTAGGGCCAGTTAACGTAAATGTTGAAACGTCATGGATTCACTGTTTATATTTACATATTTGATCAATCCAGAATTTATTTTGGTATGATTAAACGAAATGTTTAATTTAATTTTTTCCTTCAATATATAGGGTTATCCAATAAGTTGGGCCACGCATTGCTCATTATATATTGTTTTTCCACTAGCTGATTCAAAATGCTACTTTTATCATGTACTAAACACAATATATTCGAGAGATTGTAAAGCAGTTTGCCACTAGAATTAGAAAGACTTATGTTCACCCAAATAACTGTGTACCTTTGGACTAGTTCCTAAATTTGTCTAAGCCTCGGTTTCTTTGTCTAAAGTATGAAGATAATAATGCCTCCTAGGACCATGTGAAGAGTAAGTGATTAGAAAGTATGCAGACCACTTAGGCATCTGGCATTATGGAAATTTCAGTAAGATTAGTTACTAGTAGTATTTGGGCTTATTAGTAGATTTTCTTTTCATTCCTATCATTGTTCTGAAAATATATTTTCATTGTTATGAAAATAAACTACTTTTAATAATTAGGCTTTATAATAGTTTCATGTCTACTGAAGCAAATGTCTCAAATTAATTTTTTCCTAAGCTTTATTACATGAGTATTTTTTTTTAAAGAGTTGCCTGGTTTGAAATAACTTGAGTAGTAGCATCACAATAATAACTCTCTGAGCTACAGTCTAAACATATGCAAAGTGGGTGTAATACCTACTTCTTTTTTTTTTAAATGTGTTCTATTGAACTATAGTTGACATACAAAATTATACAACTTATTGTATTGGTCTGCAACACAGTGATTCAACAATTATATGCATTATAAAATGCTCACCACTGTAAACATAGTTACCAGCTGTCACTATACTAAGTTATTACAATATTATTGGCTAAATTCTCTATTCTATACTTTTCATCCCCATAACTTATTTATTTCATAATTGGAAGTTTGTACCTTTTTATCCCCTTCACCTATTTCATCCATGCACCCCCACCCTCTCCTTTGGCAACCATTTGTTTGTTCTCCAAGTTTATGAATCTATTTCTGTTTTGTCTGTTTGTTTTGTTTTTTAGATTCCATGTATAATAATACCTACCTCTTATAGTTTTTGCAAGGATTGAATGTTAATATAAATAAGTTACCTATATACCACTTAAAGCACAGAAGATCTTTAATTATTGGTAGTACTGTGATTGTCATATCTTGATTTATTATTTATCATGGTATTCAGGCAAATTATTACAATAATAACTTTATGTTAATGTTAAAAACATAAGCAGAATTCTGGGTTGATACTGCTTACTATGCAAAGGTAAATTCCAACAGTAAGCTTAAGCTGAAATAGACAAAAAGCTTCCTGAAGTGGAAACAATGCAGGTTTAGTACTGCAGAGGCTATCTTTTATATAATAATTAGAAAAACATTGCTGGAGGAGGAGGAAAAGTATAGGCATTTCAACTTCCTTTACTGCACCAGGCCCAGGACAAAACAAAAACTTGGTGCTCAAATTGCAAATATCTAGGTTGTGTTTTATAGACTTTCACGTAAGGATATGCGTGTAAAGGTATAGCTGAGGGGTGATGTGAGGAGCATTTGTTACTTTTCAGGATATTATAACTAAAAGGTAAATAAATATATATGCACACTCTTAAGGCCGCTGATGGACTCGAAATGGAAATGGCTTTGAAAAAAACTGATAATGGGCCATTTCCTGAGAGTAAGAAGATCTCTGGAGAAGAATGAAAATTACTGGGCTTTCCTTCCTTCCCTCCTCCCTCCCTTCCTTTCTTCCTTCTCTTGCTCAGTTACCCATTCAACAGCTGGGGCCCCCTCTTACAACTCAGTATCTGTCATTAAGGAAAAAGAAAATATTTACTATCCTCCTTTACCTCTGAGAGAAGAGAAAGGAAAGAATTTCAGAACTCTAGTCAAGAGAAATATCAAATATATTATTATTTTTAATGAGTCTTCCAGGGGAGGGCAGTTCCTCATCCAAACCACCCACGCAAAATATCTAAGGTACAGTATCTTCTCCCTGTGAGCATAAATCTACTAGTTTAGAAGTAAAAAAGCAGAAATAAGAAATAAATGCCAAACTCCTTTTCCTCTTCCTTGCTAATTTTCTTTTTTTTGCAAATGCATGATTGTCCAGTGGATGCCTGATTCTAAGAGTATAAAATGCCTGCAATACAATGCATAATATGCCATCTGGGTGCATCTGAATGTTGCGGGCAGTCACCTTACTTTTCGGTTCTGAGGTTATTCTCAGGAAGAGAACTGCAGTTGGTATCGCATTGCACAAGCTCCCGGAGCTTGGGGGAGAATAATGACACGAATCAATAATGCTGTCTGGGAAATGGCTTAGAATAAAATATTACAGAAGGGCACGAACATCACCCAAGGGGAGACTTCAGTGTTGATTAAATATGGCTGCCTCAGCTCTCTTCCACGCAGTGACAGATGGGGAAAGAGTGCTTACTTTGGCTCTCGCTGCCCTTTTCTGAACTAGGGTTACTCAGGTAGCATGGAACACAGGGCAGCGCACGCCAGCCCATTCAGCTTCGCTGCATTTGGCTGCCCCCTGCAGGCCGAAACTGCGCATACAGGCAAAAGAAGGCTCCCCTCGCACTTCAACAGAATCCGTATCTTACAGTTGAGGTTTGAACTTGCTGATTCATCTCAAAGTATCCTTGTGAAAAGACATTACTAATCAAAATAAAACACTTACATAAGGTCCTCTTTTTCACCTTCTCTCACACCCCAAAGGAAACTGAAAAGGTGGTTCATTTGTTTAAGCTAACAAAATATATTAAATACTATAGAAGTAACAAAATATTGAGTAGAAATAATAATTAAAGACTATTTAAATAAACGTTAACTTTAAATCAGATTTGAATGCAAGAAAAAACGAATGCACACAAATTCACAGTGCCAGTGTCAACAAATCGTTATTTCTTCCACGTGTAAACTTCTGTATTAAAAGTGGATCATGCCATGCCACAAAAACAGATTATAACATTCTCTATTCTATCCAAATCTAGTATAAACTTATCACGGTGCTAAGCTAAAAAAATTCAATGCCATTTATCTTACCAACGCATTTTTGGCCTCTCATGGAGGCTAAATTTTTTTTTTTTTTTTTTATCCCTGGGAGTAAAAATTGTGGGTGTCACAAAGGAATTAGCCTTCAGTAGTCTGGGCACTGAATTTCCTCTGTGTGTGAATGCCTGGGTACCCTCTGATTAGAGACACAGATCCAAAAATGCTTGCTGCCTATTCAGCTCTGTTATAAATTTGATTGAAACCATTAGCTAGAATGTAATGAATTCCATGTGTCAGTCTTATTTGGAATTTAAAAAAAGAAAGAAGAATTTTTAGAACACATAGTTGTGATAAATCCACTCTGGACAATTTCTGTTTTTCTTTTTTTTAAACTGGGATTCCTTTCACCTACAGATTTTAAACAGTCAAATGATCATTTACATATTAACTGTTGATTAACAGTTATTTATATTTTTATTTATATTTATAAATATTTATATTTATAATTTTTTTTTCAGCCACTTTTCCCAATATTTTCCCTTTGGGAATTATTGAAGCAGGGAAAATACATGAACTTTTTCAAGCTGCTGACACCCAAAAAGTTGTTGATAATTAGGCATACTTGAACCTTTTCCTCAGATGCTATATTCCTTGCAATTTTTGTAATAAATAAAAAGATATTTGTGTTATCAATTTAATTCCCAAAACTCAAGCTTAACAAATGTGTTCTTTTAACATGTTTTCTGCCCTAAAAATAATCTATTTTAGATAAATTATATTTATTCAAAGTTGCTTTTAGCCAGTACCATAAATGAAAACTGAAGAATAATCTATCAGAACTTGAGAACACCTAAGTATCTTAAATCTAAATATCGGCTGCTCCCTATAGTTTTAATTCAGATAATTAGGTAAAGCTGGTAAGTCACATCTTTTAACAAAAGATTTTCTCCAAGAATAGTCTTGCTCCTTTAAAACAGGCACATATACCAATAAAAGGAAGCACTGAGGCTCTCCTGCCTGGCATGCACTGTCCATTCATGTAAACAGGCACTTTGCAAGTAAACAATAGCAAAAAGCCAATTTCCCATTATTTTAAATAAAAAAAATTAAAATGTGCTACCAACCAAATTATTAAAACACAGACTCCTATCTGTAAGTAACTAGTAAGTTAGAATACAAATGCTGAAAACATCAATTCCTAATTACTGGATAGTTCATTTTGCTGTGAACATACAGTTGTTTTGTGACAGTTCCTTAACACCAGCAGCCTTTACACGATTAGGATACCAATTGTATTTGAAGTATAACATGAGTCTTTCCACATACATTAATCAGTTTGGCGGGAATGTTGTTTTTTTCTTTTCCTTTACAAATATCTGAGTAATTGCTATCCTTAGGAGCTACGCATATCTCATTATTTACAACCAGGAAGCATTGTCGTGGGAAATGATAGCAGGGAGAACTCAAGGACAGTGTGCCTACATGACCAGTGCAACCCAGTAAGTAACTCAGAGGGCTGCCTCAGGAGGAACAGACGGCCCTCTTGTGGCACCGCAGCACGCCCAAACTGGGTGACCTGAGGGCTGTGAATGCACACAGCCATTGCCATCTGCATTCATCTCCTGGAGTTGCTCTAACAAGTCACCACAGACTTGGTGGCTTAGCAACAGAACTTTATTCTCTCACAGTTCTGCAGGCCAGAAGTCTGAGATCAAGGTGTCAGCAGGGTGGCTCCTTCCGAGGATCTGAGGAAAATCGGTTCTGTGCTTCTGGGGGCTGCCAGCAACTCTTGGCATTCCTTGGCTTCTAGACACACTGCTACAATCTCTGTCTCTGCCTTCGCTTTTCACTTCTCCCTTGTCTTCTGGTCTCAGGACACTGGTCATTGGATTTAGAACACAGCCTAATCTGTGCTGACCTCATCTCAAATTCCTTCACTGGATTACATCCACAATGACTCTTTTTCCAAATAAGCTAAGATGCACAGATTCTGGTGGACATATCTTTTGGGGGGCACCATTCAATCTACTTCACCCTCCAGGCTTAAACTGGTATGATATCATACCTACCGGGAAATCACACCTATGGGGGCAAGGCAGCCACTGGCCACAGGTCTTCAGACACTTCAGCTACTGTTTCCATCGTAGCTGCCATTTGCTGAATAAAAGGAGAGAACAGAACAGCATTTACTTCTTCACTGGAGATAACCTGATGTAACTAATTCTGTAGGATTTGTTTATGCAATCATAGTACAAACATCTAAAAATGATCTGAAAAGAGTCAGGAGCCAGAAAGCCTTCCTGGGAGTGACCTTATGACAGGTACCATGCTGGGTTTCTGTGGAGACGTGTCAAGAATTCCACCGGTTTTTCTGGCTTCCCTGCATAGAAACTGCTTCTAATGCACCTTCATTAACATGGTCAAATAGAAATCATTCTGAGAAATCGCATGGGAAAAAAAACAAGGAGTGATCCAAAGAAATGGCATGTTTGACGGCTCTAGATTTTATCAGTGGAAACTAAGATGAAAATTAGCCCACCAAGAAAATGAGCTAACAGCCTTGACCCAGTTTTTATTCATGTGTAAAATAAAATGAATTCATCATGGTTACAGATGTGTGTAGATGAGGAGTTTGCACATTTTCACAAGCACATATATTTGTTTATATACCGCCTGTGTCTGATTTACAAATGAATATTCATGGATGTCGCTGTCAAAGTGTTTTGTTCTCATCAGTTGACTTTGCAGGTCTGAGGTTCCCCCACCCCTGCTTCTTTCTTTTTCCTCTTTTTTATTTTTTTAAATAAAGTTTTCTTTCAAGTCCTCTACTATTACCGTGTTTCGGCCATCAAAGTCCCCTCCTAGCCATTTCCATTTACCTTGTGACTCTGACCCTTTGTGAAGCTGAACATTTTCAGAGTAAACCGATCCCGCGGGTCCCCAAGGATGTTATTCTCATTTATTCACTCAGCCCTTTGAATGGAGCAGCCCTCACTTGGCAGCCGTTCAGCAGACCAACATTCAAAGAGCACACCATCCTTTTTCTTCCACGGGCCTTTCAAAGCCCGGTCCAAGGTTTGTCGAGGAGCTTTAATGGATGTCAGTCATTTAGCATGTTACATTTCATTCATGGCTGCCAGAGAACGTGATGAGTAGAGAAGGAATAAAAGAAAACAAGCGGACAATAGGGGTGAGGGATAATTTTCTGAGTCCTTTGTGACATGACATTATAGAGGGCATTTCTGAGCTGCCATTACTCATGATGGGGGAGTTAAAATAGAGGAGTTAATGGGCTTGTATTTAAAGCCCCCACCGAAGCCTCCCAAACAGCTTCAGAGCCAGGATCTCAGGAAACTTTGAATCAGTTTGAAATGTGGGTGCACTGGATCTAAGACAGCTGTTTGATGGGGGCCCTACTTTCCCCCCAGGTGGATGATGAGTCCCTTTTGTGCTATCTACACGGTCACCTATGACAGCTGCCTCTCCTTTCCAAACTTCATAATGTTTGGGGACAGTCACTGGGGACCAACATTAAGACAGGGAGACTCAGTGCTGGTCCCAGGAGGCAGGGACAGGGGAATGGAGGTGAAGGCGCAGGGCTGTGGACCCTGTACCTGCCAACTGGTGTGTCACAGACAGGCTAAAATTACCGACTGGTCAATTATCTGATTAAAGAGAGCCTTTCATTGGAGGCTTTTTAAAAAAATCCAGACTGAAATCTAAACCTTCCAGAAAGTTACCCCCACCCAAATTTTTTTTAACGTGGGCATAATCAACAGTTGTGAGGGGAACTGATAAAAAGGTACAGGGAGAAACACTTTGTCATTGGCTATGGGCCATAAATTGTTCTGGGATTTCTTTTCTTTTCTTTTCTTTTCTTTCTTTTCTCTTCTTTGCTTTGCTTTTCTCTTTTTTCTTTCTCTTGGGTCCAGCAGCAATATTATGAATTTACTGAAAACTACTGGCATCAGATTTAATTTTACTTATCTTTACACACATACACACAGCGATCAGACTGATTGTGTTTTTTAAATTAGTAGAATCAATTGATTAATAAAGGTACCAGTGTTCCCCACATGCAATTTATTTTTTATTAGTTTTACAACTGCATTGAAATCCTTCTAAATTACAGAGTGCATGAATTATGCCTCTGTCAAGTAGCATCAAAACTTGTCTTTATGGCTCCTGGATTCCACAGAGGCTGTTGTCGTTTGAAAATAACAGAACAATGAGCTGCCACTTCACCAGCCAGTTGATGACTTGTCCCTTAGTTAGAGTTCCCAAACTACACAGGACAAGCTGGAGCCATGCAACAACAGGAAAATATTTCACATATATTATTCATATATGCTGAATTGACTTCTTAAAATTTTATGAATAATTTCTCCATAGTTTATGCTTCCCTATTTGTTCTCCAAAAAGAAACAAAAAGCAGGCATTATGAAACTGTGGAGCCAGCAAACAGCCAGGCACAGGAAAAAGTTCAAATGCCAGGCCTAAACCAAGGAACCATTCTTACTCTCTAGACTGAAGCAGGGGGCAGTTACAAAAAAACTTACAAAAGGCAGAAGAAGAGAAAGAGGTAACATAGGAGGAAGAGGAGGAGAAAGGGAAGGAGGGAGGCAGAAATCGATGGAGAGCAAGTTTCATCTTCACAGTGCTCATTTCTCAGGTCCTGAGAAGGTATCTCCTGGTCTTCACGTTAAGCATGAATGGAGGATTTACACTGAAGAATACAATAGTCACTACTACACATGCACAAACACCTTTAGGAAACTGTATAAAGCACCTTTCTGTTTGCTCTTTTTGAACAATGTTTCTACTCTTCAATCCGCAAGAAAACAGGTGCATCTGCAGTTTCTTAGTTTGTAATTTATTGCAACACCTGGACGATTTCTGTTATAGAGCAAACATGCTTACTGTTTACCTTTTACTCTGTCTCTAGTATTATCTTTTACACACAGGGTTCAAAGCAACAGCCTGGCAGATGTGCACCAAGCTCCTCATGATCTACATTACTGTAGTTAGAGTTATAGATAAACAGGGGAAAAATACCTCTGCTCCAGTTGCTGAACGTGACTTTGATTTAAATGTATCTTACTGTTGCTCATCTACTACTTTGTCCCCTTTTCTAAGAAGTAAGAGATGGTAAAGGAGAAAGATGTAAAATATAGGTGCAGAGTGGCAGTATGTGTGTGTATGTGTGTGTGTCCGTGTGTGTCTGTTTGTCTGTAGTCGGGGGAAGCCTCAACTTTAGAGAACCATTCTTCCTGAGACATAAAAGCATCCTGAGTGTATTATCATGGAAGATGGGCCTTTGTTACTAAGGGAGAAAATTTTGCCTGAGACCCTGAGTATGCCACTTACAGGAAATAGACAAAAATATTGCCATGGACCAACAGCAGATTCACAAGGACTTTGTAGCCCTGCCGTTCTGCCCCTGTGATCCTGTCAGGTGGGCACACGGACTCTGCCTAATACTCCCACAGGCCAGCAACACACAATTATTGAGTCGGCCTGTTTGTGAACAACTGTAACTGTTAGAAAAGCATTTTTCTTCTGTTAGCTCAAGTTTACCACTCTGTGACTTACCCCCATTCTATTTTCAGTTCTGTAACTATGCAGAAAAATCTACCTCCTCCTCTGCAGAACAGTCTTTGAAATTTTTACCGCAACTTGTTCTTTTTTCAGATTAAGTGAACACATTCCCCCAGTTATTCCTTATATGATATGGTTTCCAGACCCCTCACCATCCCTCCTTTGAACATGTTCCAGTTTGCAGTCAACTTCCCTGTTAAAATGTGGTGCCCAGGACTCAGTGCAGCACTTCCTGCATGGCCAGCAGTGACTGAGGTTGGACTAATAATTCCCTTGGTGTAGATGCTTTATTTCAATTAATAGACTATACTACCATCTGAGGTGTTTAGCAACAGATTTGCACACTTGAGTTACATGAACTGCGTTAAAAACCAAAGCATTTTTTTACATTTATTACCAAATCAGATTTTCACCATTCTCCACACCAGAAATTATTTGAATCCAAATGCAAGATTTCTTCATGTATCATGTTGCATTTCAACTTTTATTCCAACCACTTTCTAGCGTATAAAATATTTTTGGTGAATTCTGTTTTCCAATTCATTAGCTAATTCTCCTAATTTTGTGTCACTTGCAATTTTGATAAAACTTCCTTCTTTGTCCAAGGTATTGGACAATAGAGAAAAGAACAAATGCCTTTACAGATAAAATATTCAGTGAAGTGCTTGACACCTAGCATTCAAGAAATATTACCACGTATAATCACTAAAACCCTTCAGAGTCCTTCCCCCAGCAGGCATCAATTTCTTCTCTCATGCCCGTTACTTTTGAACACTGAGAAAAAAACAGAAAAACAGAAATGTTATAAAGAGAGAGACCAGAACATGAAAAATGAAGATGCACCCAATCAGTTTACCCTTCAGAAGGCCATGTCACTCTTCCCCATGGTCCAGCTGCTGGGTGGCAGTCAGTTCTCTCTGAGAGGTGCTCACCATTTGCCCCTGGTTTTCCAACCCCACTATTATAATAAATAAAGGTGAGAACAAGTAAATAATTTAGAGTACAAGTCCAAGGTTTTGCATTTTACTATAGTAAACAATGTTCTCAATGGGTCTCCATCAGTAAATATAGGTCAGAAATAACTGGGATAAGAATCATTCATTTATGCTTTAAGCAAATAACTCAGTATTTTCATGGTGGCAAATTACAGGACATTTTCTGCTGATTCCAATTGTATTGTAAGCATTTATTTGAGGCAAATTCCCTTCAGGGCAATAACACAAAGTTTAATACAATACATTTTGAAAAATATATATGTTTTTTAATTTTGGTATTGTTAATGTGCAATTACTTGAACAACACTATGGTTACTAGACTCCCCCCATTATCAAGTCTCCCCCACATACCCCATTACAGTCACTGTCCATCAGTGTAGCAAGATGCTATAAAATCACTGCTTGTCTTCTCTGTGTTGTACTGCCTTCCCCGTGCCCCACCAACCCCTGCTACATTATGTGTGCTAATCGTAATGCCTCTTTTTCCCCCTTATCCTTGCCTTCCCACCCATCCTCCCCAGTCCCTTTCCCTTTGGTAACTGTTAGTCCATTTTTGGGTTCTGTGAGTCTGCTGCTGTTTTGTTCCTTCAGGATTTTTTTTGTTCTTATATTTTAAAATTATTATCAAATCAACTGAAAAGAACAGTCCTGAAATCTGGTAACTGCTGTAATTTTTTTATTATTCTGTTCCTTTAATACATGTATCGGTTCTTTCTCCTTACATACAAATTGTATAACCCTCATAATGTGTGTTTCTGGTATGTATTAAGTTCAAATAAATGAGGCTTTGATAAAGCAATATATTATCTCTTCTTGTTTATGTTCCCTAATTACTTATTTATGTTGTGTAAAAAGGCCAAATTAATACTCATTTTCAGGAAAATAGGATTTTTAATATAGAAGGAATATAGATTTTATATTTAGAAACTTTAGACCACTAAGAAGTCATAAATTATGTAGAAAAATTAATTTTAACCAGGAGTATAGGAGCAAATTGAGAGAGTAGATGATATTTACATATCCAAAAATAAATGTAAAATTTATATTTCTACCTGTTTCTTATATTTTACATTAAGTCATTCAAGAAACTGATTCCTAAGGGACTGATTTTTCTACCCATATATATATGCATTTTTCACATGAAAAATAATTTTATATGAAAAACAAAGTTCTAATTATGCAACATTTGAATTCATCAAAGTGGCTTAGTTTATGAGAAACATAAGCAGACATGCAAGCACATAGGTTTGATAGGATAACGCTAAAGAGTAATGCTAAGAGTACAGGGATGTGATATTTTGTAAGAGCTCCACAGCTGACAGATACAGTAGAAAGGGCTCTTTATTATATCATGACCCCATATCATTTATGTCACATGGAAGATCTCCCACTTCTCAAATCAACTTTAGTAAACCATGTATCTGTTCTCTGGGCATCTCTTCATTCTGAGACTGACAATGTTCCCCACTGGAAGCTCATTAACCCTGAAGGACTATCTTGTTTACCACCCTGGGGTCCTGCAGTTCAGAGGGTCTGAGTCAATGGGAGTGAGCAGAGGTCATGAGTTTTTGTTGACCTCCGTCCTTTCCTCTCCGTGATGACCACCTTCTGGGCCACCATGGAGATGAAGTACATGGAGTCCTTTTACTGCACAGACTTCTGCCTTCACTTACTAAAAATGGCTTTTTGCAACTCTCATTATTGATTCCTTTAATGTTAGCTAACATTGGATGCTTTTAATGTCTACCCACACAATGAGGGCTGAGAAAACCACTGAGAAATTCTTCCAAGTTAAGACACCTGAGAGAAAAAGAACAGTTTTAAATAGATATCATTGCATTAGGGGACCATTTTGATTTTGAAAACCTCTCTAAGGAAACAGAGGGAGCAGCCTTTGTTAGCCCCATTTCTGCTTTAAATCTGCTTCAGCGATAAGTATTTTCTTCTGACTCCTATGTAAATACTTCTAAATATCAAAAGAAAAATTCTGAAAAATTATTTACATTGTTCTCTATAAAGATGAAAGGATATGATTTGCTCATGACTTGATCTTCACTTAGTCATTCCTATATTCTAAACATGTTATTCTAGAAATCAAAAATATCTCCAAAAATATTTATAAATGTTTCCTTTTATTTACTTTTTTTCATTTGAGTATTACCTTATTTTAATTAATGAAAAAACAATCCACCTACCCACCTCCAAAAAGTAGAATAAATAGGTTACTTTTTTTGAGAGCTTACAGAGCACAGGGGTAAATAATTCCATTTTTTTTTACTGGCAGTTTTAAAACACAGATACTGTTTTTTTTTTTTAATTTTGGTATCATTAATCTACAATTACAGAAAGAACATTATGTTTACTAGGTTCCCCCCTTCACCAAGTCCCCCCGACATACCCCTTCACAGTCACAGATACTGTTTTTATATTCAAATTACAGAATAGGATATAACCTTCAGAGGGTTTAAATAACCTTCCCAAGATCTCATAGCTAAAAGTTATGGGACCAGGAGAGAACACATGGTTTGCTCAGAGTCATGGACTCTCGTCTATGCTTCCTTCCATTCAAACAAGCTTCTCAAGCTCCAGCATGAACCCGTATTTAATACCTGTCTTCCTTAGTGCCCATGGTCATTATCCCCTAAATGAGAAATGCCTGCACCTTCCACTGATGATGTGCTGAGGGAAAAAACTATATAAACATTTCGATGTCAAACTCACCTTTCCTTTTTCCCAACACACATTCCATTAGACTACCTTATAATGTGTTCTAATTACAGCAGTATACTTTTATACATTATTGTGCATTTGAAATGAAAGGCTTACTGTTTTGGCAATTGCAGGAAGAATTTAAGCAAAAAATTAAAGTATATTCTACAGGAAATCCAAATAACGGCAGTGACTAGTTGTATACTGATTTAATCTAGACATCAGGAGCAACAATAACCCTTCAAATATCATCCTTTTATTTGCATAGTCAGCTGCTAATCAGTAGGGATGATCAAATATGCACCATATACAATAAAGTCCAAAATGATGTTGCCATACTGTTAGCAAAATATTGTTGTTATGGTGACAGGATAAAGGTACTATTTAAAAGAATAGTTTCTCTGAATGCTATTGGGTTCTATGCAGCTTGTCATCAGTATAACATCAGTAATGGTAAGAAAAATGTTATCTTGCCATATAATAAGGTGTCATTCTAAATTCTACTCATTGCTAGATTAAGTCCTTTAGCACTAAAAAGCATTTAAAATCATTTATTTGATCCATATGTAAGAAAACAGGGCCTTGAGTACCTTGTCGAAGAAAACATAGGTTAAAAAATGGCCAAGCCAGACCCCAAACCAGGACCCCTGATTCTGATCCAGTGTGATTCCCCACTGAACTAGCCTCATATAAATCTCCAAGATACACATTTCAAACAGGATGTGCAACTTGGAAATTTCTCTTGGAATTGTAACCTTGTGCCCTGATTATTTTCCATCAGTATTTACCTCCATATGTTTCTCTGTCCTGAGGGCTCTCTCTTTTGAATCACTGTTAATCTGATTTTTCTAAATATTCTTGTTTATCTTTCACCTTATCTCCATAATTGCTTTCCATTTTTAGGTCTTATCTCTACTTTTATCTTCATTCTGAGCTTTGTCTTTTTCTATTTTCTGAAAACACAAAGTAATATGACTTCATTGTCAAGAGCTTGGATGCTCCTGACATATATATTCCAGATACTCGCAGTTTATCTTTGAAATTGATTTCCCTTTTGCAATTTTTATCAAGTTACCTAAGCCCTTTCATCCCTTTGAATATTTGTTTTGAAATTTGCTTTGTAGGCTGTGAGAATTCTGTAGATGAAAAAAGTGGGATGAGTGTAGTTAGGATAAAAAAAAAGATCCTGGCATGTAATCAATATGATTCAGTGGAGAAGCAGAATTTCCAATTGTTATATCAGTTTTATACCAAATTACACATTGCCCAATTCAGGAAGCTGGAGTCTTCCAACATGTTTGAATTGTTCTCTGGCAGAGAATTAGGTGCTTTGAGAACAGAACAGAAACCAACAGTTTATGGTGTGGTGGAGTCCCAGAGCCTGAGATTCTGAGGAACAAATAGAGCATTTTAAAGGCAAAGGATTGGCTTCACTGGATATAGTAATGCTTATAAATGTACTATTACTATGCTCAGACAGCCAATATTTCAGAGCTGGAAAGTTTTCCATTATTTCAGAATTAGAGACAGTGAAGAATTTTGAAAGAGACAAACAAGTCAAAACTCTACTAGAGCCATCACTTAGCCTTGGGTCCTTGGAACTTTGTTTAATGTTTCTGAACCTCACTGTAAACACTGTAGGGTTGTAGTAACAATTATAATAATGCAGGAAAAGTGCCTGGCACATAATGGGTTCTCAGTGAGTGATACGGTAATGCTTATAATGACAGTAATGCCAAAATCTCATTGACTCGAGGAGAAAACCAAGCTTTGGAATAAATCTCAGTAGCAGATATTGCTGATACAAAATAACTCATACCTGTGAATATTTTAAAGGGTGATAACAGTTAAGAAATCAGATTTGGGATTCAATACGTAAGTGTTCTGGGGGAAAAAACTGTAGTCTTCAAAGAAGACCCACTGAAACTAATCTGACAAATCTATAAATATTTACAGTTAGCCTTGATGTAATAATTTTAAAAAGAAATTTTATAGAACTTTACAGAGAGTTATTTGTATATTCAAATTGGTTTTCCCGAAGTCTCTCATTTTTCAGTATGTGATCAAGACATCATGCAATCTCTTTTTAAAAAATTCACAGTCCCTTGTAGATTCAATGAAGCAGACGGTCCAGAGAGAACAAATATGCTTCCAAATGTAGTTTCAAAAGTTGTTTGTGAAGTTTCATTCTACAGTGTCGTATTTTTTTGTGATTTTTAAACAGCAGATGCTCCAGGGAGAATCTGAACACTGGTAAGCAAAGGCACTCATATGCTCTAAATGGCATGGTCCACACGTAAAAATGCTTACACCCCCAGACAATTTCAGAATCAACAAAAATCAGGTGAAGACAAGCAGGACAGCGAGCTTTTGTGGAACAAACTGGTGAATCCATCTGGCAAAACTTTTTCCAGTTTTTCATTATCAGAACAAAGTTCTCAAATGTTGTAGTGGGTCTCTTGTTTTGTTTATTTTGTTTAGCGCCAAACCAGAAGTAACCTGCCAGCAGCTAGTCCTCTCTGGATGCATTTAGTGCTTCACTCACTTTCCACAGGAAGAAGGCCCTTCGAAAAGGGGGTCCCTGCTGGTAGGTGAAGATGATCCTGTGCCCTTCATTGATTCCATTCAGAGCGACCCTTTCCTAGTGGCTGATGCTAAAAAGAACAGCAGATGACCTGTTCTTTTTGCCAAACCTATGTTGTTATTCCTATTATCCTTATTTTGTTCCTATTTTTAACTTTTTAAATAATTATTCAAACCAGACAACACATTTCTAAAAACTGAAGAAGGGTACATTTTTATACAGACCACAATAAAAGAGGCTTTTAACCACACAGCCCCCTCACATGGGTCTTAAGTGTTGAATAACAGCCTCAAAAAAATTGTTTTCTCTATCTCACACTCTTCTTTTTGGTGCACTGCCCAGGTAGGCAGGCAGTACTAAGTATCTGATAACATGCCTTGTCGGGCCATGTACAATAATATTTTGTTCCAAGCCCTGTAATCTTGCCCCTGCCCCCCACCCTCTCCCCTCCCCGGCAATCTCAGGCTCCACGCCCAGCACATCTGGTCTCCTGGTAAAGCTACAGAGGTCTCAGTGGCCAATAGTTAGGGTTTTTCTGCTTTTTCCAAGCCAAGACAAAGATTTAAAATTTCTGTTTGCTTATTACCCATTGAATATATGCACACATTCCAAAAATTCTGAAGGAAACACGAAGATGAAGTATTCCTTGAATTAGAAGTCAAATGTCTCCTCAAAGTTAACTTTACTGGTTGATGGTATGTGTTTGTAAAGACTATTTTATGGGAAATAATTTCTGTTCACCTCTGCTATCAAATTCAGTGTGATTATATTTCACATATGGAAGGATGCAGAACCTTTAATTTATTTGCATATTCTCTGCTAGTTTCTTGATGTCACACATATTTTGAATTCTCTTTATATTTAGCCACGCACTCTTAGTCCTATTTCAGAGATAAAATACTGAGGTCCAGAAAAATATGTTACTCACATCAAAAATAACAGTTTGCTCTGATGCTTTAAATGTTATCTCTGAAGAGGTCTCACCCTGAAACTTGTTTTTTTCTTAAATTGCCAGTGACTTCTCATCAGTGATACACAGGTAAAGGCCATGTTATATTTGGACTACTGAGTTCTCAAGGGAAAAGTGGGGGATGGAAACATACCATGTATTGCTTTCTTCTTCATAGCCCAGCTGCCAAGTGAATAAAGGTGAAAAATCACCATTATCTAGACATGCAAATCAGTGCTTGACAATTTTATGGTTAGATTGTATAGAACTGGGGGGAAACTGTAGCTTCAAATATAATATCCCAACTAACTCAACACCTCTCCCACTTTTGCCCAAGGCTCTCTTTGCCTCTTCTAGTACTGTATCCAAGGTGTACCTCAGTTTACAAGGACAGATTCCTCACTGCTGTGATTAATCATTCCCTAATATAGAAACTAACAAATCAAGATGGTGGTATAGCTGATTGTCGTCCGGTGCAGAACAAGGGGTGTTTGCTTCCTGTGCTGGCTGGCACGGCGTGCCAGTGCTTGAGAGAAGACCAGGAGTCACCGACGAGGCTCCCTGGGGAGCTGCACACTTGCAGAGAAGACGCTGAGGCAGGGAGGCTGGATGAGCCTGAGCAGCTGGCCCCCTGGGGTTCAGGAGAAGAAGGGGAAGGAGGCCAGCGTTAGGACTTGTAAGGAGTCCTGCAAGTATTCAGAAATGGTCTCCAACACAGTTTTACCTCAGTACAGATTTCTGACTCTCTGAGTTTCCTGTCACTGATGGATGAAAGATGAAAAGAGATAGAGATAAAAATAGCTGTAAAAACATGATGAAAATATAACTTAAACACACTTCTGTTTTTCTCAGTCATGGCGAATTTTAGCTGTCCATACTTTTTTCTGTCCCAATTCAACTCAGCAGCCATAAATGCCGTAACTTCCAGATGATATATGTAAGTCACATTCATCACACGCCCCCAAACACTTACAGAACTGGCCTCCAGTGTGACAGTCAGTAGTGAAGGTAACAGTAAGAGGTCTGTTTTATTTCTGTTTTTTCCTGATGGAAGCCTGTATGAAGAGATAGGACTCTTTATCCTATCTGCCTTTAGCTTGTAAGAAAGCAAAAATAAAGCAGATATGACCTGAGCATGTGGAGTGTTGGACCTTAGGTATGGGGGAGTAGAGGTCTGATGGAGACGTGAAAGTTAGCAAATGGCCACCCTCTCATGCTCTATAGGCTTTTTTAGAGAAAGGCCTCTGTAGTCAGTCTCCTGGCATTGCTTAATTCTTCCTCCCAGTTTAAATGATTCGTGGGTCAGCAATGGACCTTCCCTTCACAAGACAGGATTGAGAAATCACCTCCTTAGAAGCAGGCTGGCAACGTTTTATATTCCGTGGACCTCCCATGAGGCAGTGGGGCACAGGAAGGGGGACAGAAAACGTAAGTCACTATTCCCAGGCTACTAAGGCAAGACCATTGTGACTTAACGATTATCTTGAGAATCAGAAAGCCTGTGCAGTCTTCTACTTATGGGAAGAGCTATCCAGGTTGCCAAGAAAATAAATACTGTTTTCCTAATCTCCAGGTGTCTATGGCAAAGTAAGAACGTCCAATTTCTCTGGTCAAAATATACAAATTTGCATTTTATGTGCAACTTATTTATTACCCTTAAATTTTTAATTCAGAAGTTCAACTTGTTTAAAACGAACCTAAGGCCAAAACAGGATAGCATTTACAGCCCTCTGACATATTGTTGGTAACCAGAAAAATCGCAAAACCAGAAGCTTTCTGCTGTGAGCACTTTGTTTCTCCTCTTTTGTTTTATTAACCTCTCCGCAGCTGGTGCAGTTGAAAACGCTCTTTCATCACATGCTTAGCAGAAGTTCAAGTGCAGCTGAGAACGTAGCCAAGAATCTGTCTGCTGGATTCACTGTCAGAATGTCATGTTTCACTTCTAAACCCAACTTCTATCTGATACAGCTGACGGAAACAGACAAAGAAAATCTGCAACAGGAAAGGCTCTCCCCGGACTCTCTTAAACTGATTATTCCCAGGGAATCGAGGACAAGTCAAGTCTAGAACAGCAGTAATATTTCACATCCATATATGAATTCAGATTCAAAAGGCTTTTTTCCTTGTCCACCCTTTTTGATGTCGTCTAAAAATAGTCTACAAATCACAGAGCTGCTGGGTTATGAAGCCATAATGTACTCTTGTCTGATAGGACTTAGAATCTACAGGATGGAATGAAAATTGAAATATAATAAAAAATTTACCAGGTATCTTCTTTCTTGCTGTATTTTAATAGAGCACTTCATATTCCTAATCTTTGTATCTCACTATCTTTTTTGTAATCTAGGGAGTATGCACGATGATTTGTTAATATTTAGGTAAATACACTTACTTATTCATTGCTACAACATGATCATATTGGCTGCCAGAATGTTTTCTCTAAAAAGAGATGAATATTCAAGTGACTTTTGTTGGAGAGAGGATACATTTTCAGCAGCATTTCCCAAATTGCGTGGTTCAAGTAAAAATTTTCCTCTATTGTAAGAGAAGTATTTTACCTTCTCTAATATATTCATAATTTTTAAATACTTTAATTTTAGTGAATTATTAATGAGACCATCTCCCAAATGCACTTCCTCCATTGTAATATTCAGATGATAAACACATTGATAGAAATTAAATATCTCTTAATTAGTATCCTTTATGAAATGGTGATAGCAGGTGAAGAATCATTAACCCATGATGCATATCTGGTTCATCCATTTAATCAAAAGATAAGTACTTATTAAGAAGCTACTATGTGCCTGGTACTGTTCTGGGTGGTCCTGGTTACACCGCAATGAACAAAATAAAGCTCCAGTCCTCCGGTTAAGTAGGGAAGATGAGACAGAAAGAAAAATACAAACACAGCAGGTAGCAAGACCTTCCTTGCAAAAATTTAAACTGGGTGTTGAAATAGAGAATGACTGGCAAAACTCCTTACTGGGTGGTCAGAAAGTTCCCTCTGATGGAACCTGTGTATAGCTCAATTCTCACACATGGTAAGAAGAGGGAGCCATGTGAGAATTCAGGGAGAAATAGCTAGAGCAAAGGCCATGAGTTGAACATCCAGAAAAGAACTGTAAGGCTGAAAAGGTTGAGTTTTATTGTAAGGATAATGAGAAGCCCTTTGGAGGATTTCAAACGGGGGAATAACTTGACTTGATTACTCTATTAAAACCAGCACTGCAGAAATTAGGTGGGTAGTGGGCACTGAGAGACCCTAGGAGCAATGACAGACACTCAGATGAGGTGGTAACTCATACTTGGCTGTAACACACAGATAATGTCATAATATACCATTCAGTTGTTAAAACACTGAAATTCCTCCTGGTTGGCAAATGGCCGTTGTCTTGCAACCTCAAATGCTGCCCCCCTTCCTGTCCCAGCTATCTTATCCTCTCCCTTGGGATCTTCAAAGTGCTTCATGATCCAGTAACTAAAGAGTTAAGACCTGGCATAATAGAGAACTTACATGACTTCATATCCCTGCTAATGGTCTGAGATCCTGCTATATATATTGTTAAATATTTTTAATATCATGGCTTGTGTCAGAAAGGAAACATTTATTTTACAAATATTTATAGAGCAACTACAATACAACACGTACAACTTTAAGTCCTGGGAATGCTATCCTTAAACAAAAGAGACAAAAATATCTATACTATAAAGACATTGACAGATTCTGGCTATGTTTTAGAAATAAACTCATCAGGACTTGCCAATGGGTTTGATGTGAGGAGAAGGAAATCTAAGTGTGTTGCTTAAGCAACTGGTAGATGATGGTGCTATCAATTTAGATGGGGAAAAGTGAGGAGTAGGCTTACAAAGACAGATCTTTTCTCATGCTTCACAGCAGACCTAAATTCATAGAAACAAACATGAAAAAGCCAATGAGAAACCTTTGAAAAAACCATAGAATAACTTATCTTAGCTATGTGCCAAATTCTTCATCTATAAATCTAGAACATTAATATCTACTACACATACTTCAGAGGGTTGTAACAATCAACGTGTAAATGATATGCAACCTTTTCTTTCTCCAGAGAACCACTGGTCACTAGTACCAAGTATCATTCAGATCTTCATGCAGATTTCTGGGAACCATCATTCTTAGTTTTTCCAGTTCTCCCCAGACAGAAATGCAGGAATGCAGGGGACCCTCCAAGGATGGGCTGGAATGCTGGTGGGTAAGACCAGCAGTTAAAAGTTCCTAAAAGTTAAGAGACTGTGTAGACATGGCATATATATCAGTTTTCATCACCTCAAGGAAGTTTTCTCAATGAATTATTTTCTTAGAATTAATGAAGAACTGTACCAATTTTTTATCATTTGGTATTAGATAAATAGCATCAACTGCAATTAAGCTCTTACCTGATAAAATTATAAAAAGCAAGATAAAGAGTAATTCATATGCTACATTCATGGTTTTTACATTTCAAGTCTTTTTATCTGTAAGACATGGATTGTATACGCATTACTTACCTTCCTTAGTTGTGGAAAAAATCAAATGAAATAGTTCATATGAGCACAATCTTCAAATGTTTGTTGTTATTATATCAACAGGACATAGAGGATATAGTGAAAAAAGTATTTGCAGGCTACAAAAGCTGGTTATTTGTTTTATATCTTCTTACCTCACCCCACGGAAACCACAGCATCTTGTATTTATTCCAAGGCATTTACCATCCTTCACTGGATTAAATGAATTATTATTGAAGACAGCAGATGACAAGAGTATCATGTGTCTAATTTACAGTACCTAGAAGCTTAAGTTCAAAGCTTTGGCATGATTCCTAAGGTACTTTGCACCCTCCACACCATACCAAACAACCCTTAAAATTTTTCAGTAGTTCAAATTCTGTGCCAATAGTTCTCAGCTGCTTCTTTTTCTCTCTCTTAAGGAATGAATAATTTAACTTTCTGAAACTTAATAAAAATTAAACAATATGGTATAGTGGTTAAAAACACAAGAATCTGAGTCATGCTATCTGGTGTGACTGACCTTGGGCAAGTTATTTAAGAATTTTTGTGCCCATACAAGATAGGGTAATTGGTAATACCTATTTCTAGGGATGTCATGAGTAATAAATAACATGTAACATGTAAAAGGCTTAGAGCAGTGCTTGGCATATAGGATGAATTTAGAGAATGTTAGATATTGTTATAACTTCAGAATACAACATGGCATCTACAATAGCAAAAGAAAAAAGAAAGAAAGAGGGAGAAAAAGAAAGAGAGAAATTGGGTGGATGTATTTGTGTTACTGTATCTTAGTAATAGTATGAATAAAAATACTATACAGGATCTTTGTTACTAAATAAATCAAGATTTGGGTCTAATTAGAATGTTGACATATAAAATCCATTGATTAAACAGACATTTTTGAGATGCCTACTGCATGTCAGGACTGTGACCATACTGGGAGTATAAATGTCAATGTGCAAACCCTGTCCTCAAGTAATTCACACTGCAGTGAGATGAACCAGTTAGAAGAACAAAGATATTATTTGTTTATGCCCATCTAATCCCAAACTTCTGTTTATAACACAGTATAAAAGGTGCTAGACCAGAGAAAAGCACAGAGTATAGTGTTGTGGAATGGTAAGCAGGTTGTATAACTTGGGGAAGCCATTGACAAGCCCTCAAAAAGATGAAGGGTTTGAAACTGACCTGTGATAGCAGATGAAATGGATCAGAAAGCACTTCAAGATATGATGCTAGACCTGAGTCTTAAAGGGTAAGAAGAAGTTTACTAGGTAGACAGAGTTGGGGAGGAAGGAATAGGTAATTTTATGTGCATAAGCAAGTAGATGGATGAAAGCTTGAGATAGTTTGGTCTAATCTGGGAATTTGTGTAACTAAATATGACCAAAATGAAGAATGTGTCTGGAGGCACTGAAGGAGTTGAGAATGGTGAGCTTGTCAAGAGTCAAAATATGCAAGGTGGAGTGTATCAGTCTTGGAAGTGTCATCTGGGTGCTGAAGGTAATGAGGCGGCTTTGAAGGGTTTGAGCATGGGAACATTGCAATCAGATCAGTGTTTTCAAAATAACTGATTGACACTTCCCTATTCTACTCCCGACATTCCATATTCCTTTTCCCCTGCTCCATTTTCTTCCATGTCATTTATCACCACCTGACATATTATTTGCTGTGTTGGTTGTCAGTCTTCCCCTATCAGAATGTGAGCTCCATAAAGACAGACAGATATGCACCTGTCTTGCATTAAACATTCATTAAGGAAATTGCATATGAGGCAAATTTCATACAGCTTCTTACAGTCAAACTCACCCATTTGTTTGGTTGTTCTTTTTTTCCGAAGGCAACCTATTTTAGGGACAGCCAACATCCTATAAATATGAGGATTAAAATTGTAATCAAGATTCTCCTGCTGACTCCTTTCAACTAGTATTAAGGAAAGCCTATTAAACACCAATGTTTTATTCTGCATTTTTTCTCATGAAAAGAGGCTGAGTCTAGCATTATCCAAAATAGATCTCAAAGGCAATATGCTTTTATAAGCAGGTAGAAATAGTACAATAGAATAGCTTCATTTAATGACATTTTATCTCTCCCTGCAATATATACCTATGAATGCTTATCATTTCTATGAATAGTTTTTTTAATTTAATATATTCAGGAAGAAATGTAATACAGTGAGTACTGAATGGGTACAACCTCACAATAAGAATATTTTAATGATCTATAACTTTAATCCCTTAAATGTACATTAAATTCCTTAAAATAGATGAATATTTTCCTATTTAAATGATTAGTTCGTTAATTACATTTAGTGAAATTTTAACCTGGACAATTCAGGAGATCAACTAAGACCCACCAAATTTTCCAGAATTAGGCACACTCTCGTTTGTTTTGTGATGTTTCCTTACAGTTGGGAAATAATACAGTTGGCTTTCACTGTGCAGCATGCATCATGGGTCCAAGCTGCATTGGGGCCTTTATTTACTTTCTGCCTGTTTTTGATCACCAGTCTTATCTCCTGACTCATTTTGAGTAGGAAAGTTCCATGTTTGATTCTGTCAACCCACATCCTGCTGTCCTAAAAGCATAGGATGTAATTTTCCTTGCCATCTCCAAAGCATTTTATGTTGCTTGTGTCTCTCACTCTTTGATGACTTGCAAGATCCTCTCTTTGGTTGTATCCTTTGAAAGAAGGGAGCTGGTCTTGCCCCATCGACTGACCTTGGTGTCTACTCTGCCTGTTCCTAGTAGGTTTCATTTTACCAAGTCTGAATTTGGTAGACCACAGTGAGCTGCTCTCTATAGTCAGTTCAAAGTACCCCCTACCAATTACGGCTGTCATTTGCTTAATATTTAGGGAGGTACTTGGGCTTCTGTTCCTTGAGAAATAATTTGGCTGGAATGTGATCTTCAGAGTTTAAAATTCAATCCATTGCTTGCTGAGACTAAGAAGCAATTGCTATTCCCACCCAGAAGAAAACTTTTCTGAAATAATTACCCTTTAAAACAAAAATTAGGAGTTGTCATTTTTTAAAGCCAAACATTTAAACATCATTATTTAAAGACTTTAAAACATATTATATGCCTGAAATGTTGAATGAGATAATTAGGTGTGTAAATTCAATCATGAAATAAAAATAATAAAAGAAAGACACAGAAAGAAAAGAGAGAAAGGGTAAGATTAAGGGCAAAAGTAGAACTCCGAAAAATACATGTAGATGGTTTTGCATTTTGAAATGACATGAAATGGCTGTTTTGATGTAGCCTTTTGAAATATCTGAAACTGTGAAAAGTCTGAGATATTTACTTGTAAGTTAACCAGTTAGCTGGCCACAATTTCATAAATGCTGTCAAAAGGCATGAGACTCCTTAGTTAGAGACAAAAGATTTTATTACTCACAGCACAGCGGGCAACATGAGCTTCATGTTTGTGTAAGTTGTTGAGCCCCAAGTCCTATGGGGGTAAGGCAAGTGGTTCTAGAAGGGTGCTGCATACATAGTAGGTCTGCACCACAGCTGAGGAATTCCAAGCTTAGGAAAACCCTAATCTTCTAAGAAGTTCCTAAAAAGTCTGCTTAACCTTTTTCAAAGGGACCTGTTTTCTTTATCATTCTAGTCAGAAAGTACATTTGCTCTCTATTCCAGAAGGATCTCTGTCAAATAAGTACCATGACATGTGCACAGCGTACAGCTTTGAAAAGACAGTAGGGAATAAAAACTGTCACAAGACCTGTAGAAACATCATGGAGATTGACCTGAACTATATCCACCCCTCGGTGTGGTCTTTAGAAATATAAATATTTTGTTGATATTTTATAGTTACTATCATTCAGCTTTATAAAACATTATCATAGGGTTCAGCAACAGACATAACCACCATTAATTCAGCAACTACATTAAACCCTAAAAGTAGCAAAGAGTCATGATCAGCAATAAAAGGTTTGACATATTAAGCACTGCTTTGAATGTCACACATTATAAATTTTTGTTCCATGAGATAGGATGTTCAAGTTGTCTGTATGATCTTACATTAAGGCAAAAAATGCCTATGGATGTATATAAAGTAAATAAATCATATTGACAATAGTGAAGACTTTTACTTATAAATTATGTAAATTTCTAGGGGTTAGTGTTTTTTATCTTTATAGAAGAAATTGAAGAAAAAAACTATTACATTAAAAATGTAAAATATAATATACAATGGCCATCATATGCCTTTCCTTTTTCCTTATAACTCAAGCATCATCTGCTGCTCCTTAGTCTTAGCTAGCTGTTCTCTTATTTCACAGAAAAACTAGAATCAATGAAGAGAAAATCATCTCATTTCTCACTTACAACTCTACTGACCTGCCTATCCACATCCATACTCTGTATTTCCTTTTGTTAAACTGAATTCTCTTTCTCCTCTCTTCTAAGACTATTTTTTACCATGAATCTCATCTTCTTCCACCTTCTTCAGAGACTTTTTGTCTTGCAATTATCCCCTCTCTCTATCCTGCATCATCAATACTCCCCTTGTTACTGACTCATTCTTATCTGCATGTGAACATGCATCAAAAAACTCTTGAGAAAAACCTCCTTGGATCCCATAACCTTTCTTCAGTTGTGGTCTTCCTCCCCAACTTCCTCAAGAGGTCTTCAAATAATCATTGTCCTCACTTCCTACTTCCTGTCTCTTCAACCTGTCATCCTTCCCTCCTCACCACTCTACCGAGAATGCTATCATCTACATCAACATTTGTAGGTAAAATGTTGATATATATATAGATAAAACGTCAACTCATGATACTATATTTTGTCTATATATATATATATAGAGAGAGAGAGAGAGAGAGAAAGATAAAATTCTACTAAAATACAACCATCAACCATTACTTACTCTAAGTAAGTATTTCTGTAAGCCACAATGTATGACACAAATGTAAGGCTTATGATTTCCTAAGCTGTTAGTTAAAGGCATGGATTTTTGTACTTGTTAGCAATACCTAGTGTAACACAAGAAAACGGAACATAGTAGAACGTCCACAGACATTTGTTAAACAAACTAATATAGGACAGGACAGATGAACAAACAGGAATGCTTGGTTTGGTGGAGACTGTGTCTAGAAATAAGCAGACACACCCAAACAGAGTGGTGCTACAAAATGGAACAATGTTTAGAAAATACAATTGGAAAAATCGTTCCTTCCATAGCAACATGCAACCTCTCTCCTCCAATTGTCTAATACTAGTAAGTTTTCAGTGTGTTCGAGAAGTTATCTGAGCTTTCAAAGGACCCTTCATTTCAAATTCCCGTTTAACTGAGGAATTTCCTCACATAGCCACACAGCAAAGAAAAATAACAAAGATGTGTGCATAGGATAAGCCTTTTCTGCTTAGCCAAGACGCAGACAGCAAGAGTAATCAACACCATCAATTACAATGTAAAATGGACAAACTCAGAAAAAATTTTTTTTATCATCTGGTGAACCACTGCTTTAGGGCACGGTTTAAAAAAACTAATGAAGATGCTGAGACCCTGAGCTAGATGAACAACAGCTTACTGTGCAAAGTCACACTTAAATTATGATGGCCTCCACTCTACAGAATAATTTCAATTTCGATGACCCATGTTACAGTATTCTTAAAGACTATGAAAGCTTCTCCATGAAGTCTAATAAGGAACTTGGAGGCATGACTGGTCAGTATTAGATTGAAAAATAAATGTACTGTTTTCAGGTATTTCCTTCAGGGTTAGCTGACTTCAGCCTACCATGGAAGAGTTTATGGGGGAAGAGAAAGAAAGCTTGATTTAAGCACAGTGCTTCTGCCAGAGTAAACAGTGCCACAAACCGAGGGAATTTAAAGCACAGGCTTTATTGTCAAGTTTAACTTGTTTTACAAACCCAAATAGCCATCCAACTTCTAAAAAACCCATTTCTGTTTCAATAACTAACATTTAATCATAAAGATAAAATAGATATATTTGTGCATGTGAGTAGATGGTAATTAAAATCTTTGCCAAAGAATTCAACTTTTCAGTGTACTAGATGAGAATTATTACAGGAAGTAATAATATGACAGAGAAATGTTAACAAAATGTTATCAGTAAAGAGCTAATACACATTTGACTTCTATCTAGCCTAGAGTCATTCATACACGGACCTGAAACATACAGTTTTATTGTCAATTTTGTCAACATACCTGGCAGAATATTCTCTTAGTCATTAGATTTCTCACCATATTCTTTCTACATGTTTTATATAATGCCTCCTAAGTTATCCTATATAAATCTTTGGCTGAGGACAGACTGGAACATCAAGGAGACTTGGACGCAAATCTTAAATCTACCATTTGTTAAATGGCATGTTCCCTCATGGGAATTTTTTGAAGAGGGCATCTGACGTTGTTCAGAACTCCTGCCCTGTGATCACCTGGCTCTGGTTTTATCTTATCAGAGCTCCATCAAATTAAATGGCTGCTGCTGGTGTAATTGTTTCTTCGGCCATGAGACTGTAAGCTTTGTGCAGGTTGGAAGCCTGTCTGTCTGCTTCATGTGTCCTTTTTGTTCTACTATTTAGTCTGAAGGAACAGCCTTTCTTTGGCACTTTGTGCAACACTGTATCCTCAACATCTGCATCATACCTGGCTCTTTTTAGCCACTTATTTGTTGAATGAATTAAAGGATGAACAAGGGCCATTGGGCATTGCTTCTCTGCCTTTTCATTCCTCTCAAAATTCCCTTGAAATAATCTTAGGTGAATTTTTTCCTTATCAAGAGTTCTATTGTATTTTATTATTACGGATTACTTAGGACTCATTATTAGAGTGCTCATTTGGATCCTTGATCTTGCTTATGTTAGCCATTCAGCTTGAATAGGAAAATCAGGCTTCGTAAACCTATTTCCATTGACTTTGAAAATAAAGGGCAGAGCACTTAAAATAATATGCAAAAAAATAATTGCACTTGCAAGTCAGGAAAAGAAACTGAAAAAAAGATAATAGTTTGCTCCATGACATTTTCAAAGTTCTTTTTGAGCTTAATGTCAAGCTCTGATGCTGATGAACAGGTGAAGAAATTAAGCCTTGATCTACCCTAGAGAAAGTCTATGAGTGTGATAATTATGGTAAACAGCTTTGTAAATTCCAGGAAAATACATATAAATGTTCACCGTCTTTAATTAGCAATTTCACTTCTTTGATTTTCCTAAGATAGTAATCAGATGCCCACAAAGATTTCTGTGTTAAATGTTACATGCAAAGGTGTTACCTGAAAATAAAGTAAAGGCTTAATTAACATGGGAGGTAGGCCTAGTTCAGTGGAATACCAGGCAGTTATTAAAATTCATGTTAGAAAGGGATAATCATACTTGGAAATTATCAAAGAGAAAAAAGTAAATCACGAAGAAACATGATAAGTGAGAATCACCCCAATTATTTTAAATATATATTTGTATAGAAATATATATATTTTAAATAATGTATGTGTATTTTATTCATAATATATGTACAAATGTATATTTAAAAACTTGAATAAAATATACTGTGTTAGATTTTATGATGTTAGGTGGCACCAAATAATCCTAAAACTTAAGGATGGGATGTAACAATAAAGGTTAAATGCTTGCTCTTGTTCCACATCAACTGGGTGTCATCTGCTTCCTATGTCCTCTTTGTTCTACTCTTCAGTCTGAAAGCACAGCCTTCCTCCGGTACCTTGTCCTTTCATGGCAGAGAAAAGAGCCAAGGACAAACCACATAAGGACTTTTAAAGGTTGTACTCAGAAACAGTACATCATTTGCACTCACATTTCATTGGCCAAAGCAAGTCCTGTGGACAAGAATGGCTCCACTGAGGCAAGAGAATAATCCTCTTACAGGGAGGACCAGGTACATCACAGGGAGAAGCAGTGAATATTAGAAAAAAATAATAGAATTCCCACAATACCCATCACCTCTAGGTGGTGATATTAGGGCTAATATTTCTTTTCTTCTTCATATTCCTATACATGTTACTGTTGTTTTCTACAATGAATACATGCTACTTTTAAAAGCAGAAAAGAAGTCACATACAAAAAGAAATTCATTGTATCTACAGGTTTGATCTGGTTGGTCTATCATTCTTTGTCACCGAGTCATGTGTAGGCTTCCTTTCAATCCTTACAGCCCTATACAATGGATCCATAAGTAATAGCTATTACACTAACTGAAGACCTGTGATTCTTAGCTGGAGAGGTTTCTGCCCTCCCTCAGAGTTATCAGGCAATGCCTGGAGAGATTTTTGGTTATCACAACTTGGGGGCCATGGTGGATAGAGGCCAAGAATACTGCTAAGGAAAAAATCCTCTCCAAAAGAAATTTATCAGCTTAAAATGTTAATAAATACCCAGACTGAGAAACCCCATAGTCCCGTGATAGTGTAATTCATACTTAAAGGAAGACCGGGGACTGTGCGGTGCTCTGACACCTAAGTCTTCCCTTAGGTAGATGGCTCCACCTTCTGCCAGTACCATCCCCACAGACATGGATGGTGGTTACTTTTGAGCTGACAATCACATAAATGTAACCTATGATTGAAGACAGTGCTGCTATTTATGGACCAAAGTATACATCCATGTACCATCAGGACTTATGGTCTAAGTTAATACTTTAACTGATTTTGAAATAGTGTGTAAGTGAAGACTGTGAAACTGAGTTTTGAGAGAAATTGCTCTGGTGTTTTGCACAGGAAATTGTTGCCGACATGAGGAGGAGCATTTGGGAAAAAAGCAAGTAAAGTTGTGACAGTTTGTCAGTCACGAATAACTTCAAATCCTACAATTATTACCATCATTTGTGTACACGGCTGTCATTTTACCTTCCTCTGTTATAAATTTGGGAGATGAAGGAGAACACGAGTGACATCACCACACTATTCAGAAGTATCTTGTAACATTTGTCTTACACATTCTGTTGTCAAGGTTTATTAATTGGATACAATCTTGATTCTAAATTTAAAACAAATGTTACATGAGCGTCTCAATTTAAGAGATTTTTTATAAAAGATTCCACATATAAAAATTATTTTTAAAGAATGAAAATATGACCTATGTCATCTTTACTTTATCTTGCCATATCTTCCTCTATACTCATCCTAGAAATTCCATCCCACCAAAACTCAGCTCTCTTTTTGCTGTGTGCCCTATGCTGGAGTTCCGTATCCTCACAGAATATTCACTCCTTACCATGTAGGACTTGAACTGGCATGGCCATCCCATCCCATCCCATCACATCACAGGGTTTAAGCTTGTCTTTCAACTAAATAATGGACTTCTAAAAAAGAGATGGCTTACAATCTATCTTTGTAACCCAGAGATTTACATAATGCCCAATTCATGGCAGGTGACAATAAATGATTAAGGGTTAATGAATTCCCTCAGTGACCAGGTTTAATTTCGGAGAAGGAAGAATTAATTAGAGCTACTTCTTATATTAAGGAGTGAAGGACTAGGTTCTGCAAAAGAGTACATACATTGACTCAAAGGGATGAATATCTGGTAGTTAGATTTCACCAGGGAGACAGTAGAATAGGAAAGATACTTTGAGGTAAGAGAGGCTTCCTCAATTCCTTAGTTCATTACTCAAAGGCATGATCACATGTAATATGACCAGGTCTTGCTCTGTTCTAAAGAAAAAACTACATTTAGGGCGTTCTCCTTAACTATGCGTGTTCCTCAAACTGAAAAATATGTTTCTTAAAAGGAAAGCTGATGAAATTCTAGCACATTTACAATGTCACTAAAAAAATCTGGTCGCATGTTAACAATACCAGCTTGATTTAAGAAATTATTACTGACATTTTTTAACACAGACCTATAGCTATAGAACCTAAATACCTAACACTACAGTGTGAATTCTTCTAAATTTCATGGTTTATGAAGTTTTATTTTTAAAAAATACTATAATCTATTGATTGTTCCTTTTATTTTTTAAGGTTCAATCTTCCTTTAACTCTAAAAACACATACTTTGGCAAAAATTGATACCTTTTTTCTCTCATTGCCCTTAGATCTTAATGGCTACACTTTATATTTGGAGTTCTTGGTGATATTTGATTTAGTGTTTTATTACATACTTTCTACTATTTTTCACTAGTACTTTCATATATATGTCATATCTCCAACTGAAAGTTCCTTGAGAGAGGAGTTGAGCTGCAGACAGGCATGCTTAACTTACAAATGGGTTGTATTTCCAAAGCCATACATGTTTTCACCATATGTTGATTGACCACCTATCCTATACCAGACTATGTGCTAAATGTTGGGAATAAACACAGCTTACTTAATAGAAAGTTTTTTTTTTTAGTTTAGAATGCATTTTTCCATAGAATCAGTGCTTTAAAAGGAGGCTGTATTCCCAGATGATCCGCACAAATCAATTTTATACATCACACAGTTTTATTGCATTCATCCCTGGTTCCCAGTTCCTGATCCTATATTGCAAAACTATACTAAATTCCTAGTACCAACTTCATTCTCTCCAATAAAGATAAACTTTAAATTGTGGCACATAAAAATATTTTCCACAAATGGCCACAAACAGTATCTCAACAGTGCAATGAACAAAATAGGGACTGAGTCTATGCCCAGCTCCTAGGATGGATCTTGACTACTTAAAAATCAATACCTAGGATGGATCTTGAATACTCAAAGTGAATACCTGGATTCAAAACTATAACCAGATTAAAGGGAAAGATCTCTTATCTTGATTGAAAGAAAGAATTTGTTTCTCTGTCTCCCTTTGGAAGTGCCCCAGGACGGGAGAGTCCTGCCTACCCCTACCTATCCTTTCACACCCAGGAGAGGAAGCAGAATGTGAGAGAGGGAAAAGATTCTGGTCCCTGATACTGTCCCCAAGTTATCAAACTAACTACACCTTAAGCCTTACTTGCTTCTGGAATTTCTAGGATGTAATATAATAATTTTCCCTTATGTTAAACCAGTCAGGTTTTTATTACTTGCCGCTAAAACTACTCTCAACAGCCCAAATCAAACATTTTGGAATAGAGAGCCCTATACCCTTCTAGTCCTCTTGTTTTAATCTTAGCAATAAGAGTCCATCTATAATTTCCTAGACCTAGTTTTTCTGAAATATGTTGGACAGATAGCCCATGCTTATAGAGGAACCATTTGGGGTTAGGATTAGAGTTCTCGGTGCCTCACTTTTTCCCCAAACCCTTAAATAAAAAAACCTTCTTCAGATACCAAAGGAAGAAAATGGCCTGAAGCCCAAAGACAGGCTATTTTTCTTTTTCCACTTCAAATGATGCTCAAATCTCAGTTTCTTTTCAACGGTTCACCACATCTAAAAATCTCAGTGTGTGCTGCATTGGTAACCACCCTGTATTCCAAATTACCCTGCACACCCGGTCCTAATCATCGAGATCTTGATTGGAACTAAATTTGTTCACTGTGTAGAAATCACTCATGTTCCAAGAGCAGTTTTTCTTCTGGCCAAATTAGCTGTGTAAATATTACAAATAAAAATATATGTAGGAGCAAGTGGATTACAAAAAGGCATTTCCTTATAAATGATCCATGTGACCCCAAATTAGAATGTGTCTTGCAACTAGGGAGAGCCTGGGAAAGATTAGTAGACCAAAATTACTGGTGCCCATAAACCGCCCCAGACTCGTAGACTAACTTTTCACCAGTTAGAGCTTAAAAGTAAAATCAAACAAACGTGGGAAGAAACATGGGAAAGAGAGAGAGAGCAAATTTTTAGTATGATGTTTGCAAGTCCAAAATACAAACTGGATTTTGAAAAACAAGGGGAGGTAGATGGGGAAGAATGCATGGATTAAGTCTTTCTTTGGCTTTTTCCAGATTTCTGCCTTTAATGTGTTTCCATCCTATTGGAAACAGTTTAATTCGTCTGTTCAGAATTTTTTAACAAATTGTGTATTCAATTTTGTATAGTACTTAGAAGAGAAATAAACAAAACACACCCAACATCTTTTATTATTATACAGAGCCTAGACATTCTTTATCTTCTGAAGATAATCAACCAAATTATAAAAGGCTTAAAGGTGTAAAAATACACAGTTGTAACACCATGACATTCTGTTGCTTTCCTTGGGAAATCCTCTTTATCCTATGCCTGAGTCAGAACCATAAGACAAACTGTGACATCTTAGATATCATATCTCAATACAAAGGGAAAGGTCAGCAATGGAATAGTGTTATTCATTTTCCCTGTCTAGTTCTATTATAACATTCACTGGGAATTTGTTCACGTGATCTTAGTCAAAGGAGAGAAGTAAACAAATCTTGGTAAGTGTTCAGCCTGTTTCAAAACCAACTAACACTCTGCTTACCCAGCGCTGAACTGTCAGGCCATGATGACTGCACTTCGATGCTATTACTATTCAGTGAATCTTGTGGGTGAAAGAGAGAGTCACAGATCCTTTTGGTAAAGTACCAAATATATGCCTTATGCCATTTAAGTATTTTAAAAATAAAACTATTACCATGAGTGGTTCTTTTATAGGTGACAAGTATGTGGTTATGTGATTCAGAATGAACTCTCTTATTAGAAAGAAAAATGTAGATACAAATTATACTTCAACACTTACCCAAAATAGCTTGAAAGCCATACATCTATTCCCAAATCAATACTTTATAATCACATAATCATGCAAGTTCAAATGCAGATATTAATTATTGAAATAACCATCCGACAAAACCAGACACTATTTTAAAATTACTCTTTGTATAAAACTACTTGAAAAAGAAGGGCTGCATGTGTGTATGTGTGTGTGTGTGTGTGTGTGTGCTTGCTTGCTTTTCAAAAAGATGAGGCATCTGTTAAATGAAAGTGAACAGAGAAAGATGTTCTATCTTAATCATATCACATAGTCTTCACTTTTATTTTTCTCCAAGCATTTTATGATACCACGTTCAAATTTCTCTGCCTTCATGTCAAATGTACTCCCACTCCTTGACTAATCCAAAGGATTTCTCACTAATCCTGTACATTCCCCTTCATTCCAGACCAGTCTTTTAATTTATCCTTCCAGATGCCGTGCTCAATTCTGCTATTATTATTATTATTGTTATTATTATTATTATGACTTTGTTCCTGCTGGAGAAAAGCTGAGAAGCTCAGTGTCACCCCACCACCATCTCTTATTTTCACTTTGCTTTGCATTTTAGCTTCCTCCTCTTTAACAAACAACTTTTTGGCGATTGAGCCTTACTGATATCTCTCACATCTTCATTACAAACCCAGGCATAAAGTAGCTTCTCGCAATCCAGCTCTTAATTGTTCTGATTCACTAGTGTTCTTTCCCTAATAACCTAGCCACATGAGCTTCCAAAGCTTGTACATTGATTGATTCTTCATCATTATGTTTTCTGTAAATTCTAGCTGCAGAAACATGTCCCACAATATACTTAAGTGGAAAAAACCAAGTCGTAGAATAGTATGTGGAGTATTATTTCATTTGTGTTTTTAAAAAGATGACACTTTTGTATGTTTCTATAGGCTGGAAAAGTTCTAGAAAGATGCACCCCAAACTGTTCTCAGTAATTATCTCTGAAGAATAAATGAGTAAACAGGGCTTTGGTGAGATGGGGAGAAGTGGTGTGGGTTATAAGGAGCCTTAATTTTTCTTTAAAAAAATATTGTAATTTATATATATATATATATAGAATGAGCATCATTATTTTTTATTTTAAAAAACTTGAAAAAAAGGACAGGATTAATAAGTATTGTGTAATTCAGTTCAGTTGCTATGAATACTCCATGTTTGTAAAAGTGTTATACAGTTATTCTAAATCACATGACCAGATCTTGGAATGTAGTTCGGCCACATCAGCCATTACAAACAAATTCGTGTTGAAAACCTCACCAGATCATAGCAAACTGTTACCTCCTTGAAGAAAAACTACCATATGGAGATAAATGCATTTGATGATTCATAAAATTTTAAGAACTTCTCTGATTATTTGAGTCAATACCTGGTAATGCACGGGACAATATAAAATTGGTCAGTGAGCAATGCTCCCTTCATCAGGTAATTTTTTATAACATACCCTAGAGCAATTCCTTCTGAGATACTAGGCCTGTGGACAATCAGTCTGGGAGGAAAAGGGTTTGACTCAATACCATAACCACAGAGTAATTTGAGGTTTGTTCTATGGCAGTGGGATGTCCAACATTTTTTAGTGAGCATCAGAATCATTTGCAGGACTTATTAATACAGATTGTTGGCCCCACCCCCGGTGTTTCTGTTTCAATAGGTGGGATCCAAGAATTTGCATTTTTACAAGCCCACAGATGATGATATATTGAGACTGCTGGTCCAGGAACACTGTCGTGTGGGTACTGAGGCTAATTTTTGTCCTTTACTTTTCAAGTAGCTACAGTCTTTCCCAGCTTAAAGCCTATATTTTTTTATTCAAGTGAATTGGCTGTAAAATAAATCAGCCACTTAACATTTCAATAAATTAAAATCTCTGAGATGTGCCTGAAATTTATTTTCTTTCTTCACCTGATAAATTTCTCTGCTTTACCAGAATCAGAATTTCAAAATTACCATTTACCTACTCATCACCTTCAATTTCTTATCAATTAACCAAAACCAAAAACCCTTGGAATCAGATGACTAGGTTAAAAAAAGGAAAAAACAAAAACTCCTCAAAACAAATCATCATCATCACCATCCTCATCTACTCGAAAGGTTCTTGTGAATGGAAATGCTTAAACCTGAACAATTTTCTCTGGAGCATTTAAGGGCTCTGGCATATTTCATGATCAGTGATAGAACAATTTTATTCCAAATGAATTGTAAGCCCATTTGTTTGATGAAATAATTGGCAGTAACATGAAAATCATGTTTTCTGGCTATGTTTTGAAAATTTAATTTACTTGAATATTTGTGGAGTTAGCAGTTACAAGATGCCTGGTGTCTGAAGTTAGAAACATACCAATCGCTCAGGAGGACATTTTCCTGGCCTAGGCTTAACAGAAATGTCTCTTTCTGGATTCATAAAGAAGACTCTGATAAACAGCATACTTAAAAACACCATTTCAATAAAAATTATAATCATTTCCTACAACTACTTCTCCTCCCCTGCCTTGATGCTCACTGAAGGCCTGATGCCAAGTGCAGTTCAGTAAAAGCGATTCCACAAGGGCCAAAGCAATTTGGTCAAAATACATTACTGGTTGACTGGCAACTAGCAGAAAAATTGGAGAAGTAAATGGAATTCATATCCTTTTGGCACTGCTCTGCAAATATGATTTCTTGAGACAAAGTCCATGACAAAAGCTAGGCAGCTGAAAAGGTAGAAAGGAGGCAGTGGTAAGTACAGAGTGGGATGTGTAGGTGTACCTCCCACTGGGGCTGCTCGCCTGGCTATAGGTGCTGCTTCCTCTGCTGCTGCAGATGCGCTAGGTGGCAGCTTGGAGTGGGAGAAGAAATGATTTATTCCTTGACTAGGCACCATTCTGCACATCTGCAGGAGCCCCTGGCTTTGTTTGGAGTTGCTCTTGGTCTTTTAGCACCAGCTGTGCATATTCTCCACTGGATAACTGTTAACTTTCAAGCTGGCTTGATGGGTATCCTGTTGACTGAAAGGCTGATGTTCTGCTGATCTGCATGCTAAGTCCAAGTCCCACTCCTTTGGAAGCGTTTTTGCTTTGTAAACCCCAGGAACTGCAAGATATCCAAAAGGCATCTTGGGATGTCTGTCTATAGTACTCCCAAATTCTTTGTATTGCCCTTTACCGAGAGGCCTAAAGACCTGATCCACCACACACATTTCAGTGTAATCATATGCACTCTGAGAAGCATAAAGAGGAACCAAAGAAATGCTATAATCCACCACTGTTTACATGCACAGAAAACACATTCTTGAGCATGGCGTATGTTGTGGAGTAGAGAAGTAGACGAGTGTCCGAGAAGGACTATGTGTTTTTATATATAGTATATAAGTAGATCCAGAAATGTCTATGAAGCTATTACCAAACAGTGTATCCTAAAACAGGACTACATTTTGCCACCCTCTCAACCCCTCCCTCTCAGCCATAGGGCTCCAAACACCGAAATGGAGCTTTCAATAAATGGGGACCTGAAGTTATCAAGAATGCCAATCTAGTCCTTTTATTGGAGTTTAAACAGAGGGCACAAATGCCTAAACTGATTGCCAATGTTTTAAATATTCCTTTCCTTTGGGAAAGGTAAGTGGAGAACTTCTGTAAGGTCCAACTCTCTTTCCAATTTGTACTTCCTTAATAATGCCCCTTTCTTTCCAAGATAATAAAGAAATAGGTATTTCTTCTTTTCTTATTTGGGGAATTTAAGAATCTAATTCAAGTTTGACAGCTTTAGATTAGATTAACACTACAGTCCAGAAAAAATGAAATAGAGAAAAGCAACATGCTGCTCTGGAAAGACTAAAGTAAAAATAGATTTTTGTCTCTTTAAATTGTAGTCCTATGAATACCATTTTCACTTGAGATAAAATATGCACATTTATTGTATATGCCCATTTAGAGATGGAAAGTAGACACTAAAATTGAGTTTTTCAATGATATTAGAAAACTCTACTCAGACAAGGTCAAACAAAAGTTAACTTCTGAGTTGATTCATCATGTCAGTCTCACTATATAGTGTGTGGTAAAAATGTCAGGCCAAATAATCAAACATTTAGTATTAGGTTATACTTTTTATCTAGCTTATTTCTCTTAAAAATTTCAAATAAAATTGTGTCAAATAGGAATTCTGTTTTAGCAGCATACATTTCTGGAAGTTAGGAAACCTAACCTATTCTTATTTCCATTTATAAAAACCTGGTACAAAAACATAAGCTTTAAAGCCAAACCTCTTAAGATTTATTCCTGGTGATCCCTTGATGCTGGGGCATATGAGCTCAATCCTTTGTGCTTTGGTTTCCTTCTCAATAAAGGAAGATAAATAATACTGAGTACCTTACAGATCAGTCAGTAAGAGAATTAAATGTGTTAACTCATAGGAAGATATTAGAACAATGCCTAACACATGCTCAAAAATTTCATAAAGTAATACTTTATGTATATTCCTTAGACACTGCACTTATTTGTAATGCACCTTGTAGGAATACTTTTTTAATCCCACAACTTTCTTATTTGGCCACAAGGTTTTATTATGCCTAATAAACTGTAACAAGTAACATAAAAAATAATACATGGAAAATCAAGAGTCTTGGTTTAATGTCAACAAATCTGTACCCCGCAGAGTCCCTGATCTTAGTTCTTGGATCCTAAATGTGTCCAAAATAAAGCTTTGATCCTTAACACAGAAGAAGCCATATACATGTGAATAGACAGAAGGCAGAAAAATGAACAAACTTTTCATAATCTTATGCACAATCACAAAATGCCCTTATATTGGCTTCTAATGCCCTAAAACCACTATCTAGCTGAACTGGAACGAAACACAAAAGTGAGAAGAACCCCAATTGAAAGCCAAAGGAAAAGGGGGGGGACTCTTCTCATCACTTTCACTGCCTAGCTGTTAGACATTCATCTGAATATTATTTCTGTCCTCCTGCCCTCCTCTCTCAAAGGGGAAAGAAAAAGTTGCCACAGGTGGAAAATTGCTTCTGGCATTAATCCTTCTAGCTCAGATCAAGAATATGCTTATCAGTAATCTCTTGTGGAACAGCCATCGTTATTCATTTCAGTTCCATGATGAAAATGCAAGGGGAAGGGCTTTGGGGCTACTTTCAAAGAAACTCATGGAAGAAATAAAATGAATGAACTTCTATGCACACTAAAACCCCAATTTCATCCAACTAGATTACAAAGCAGAAGCAAGGCCTCTTTTTCGTGCAGTATTTATTCCCGTGGGGGTTTTGCCAGAAGGCCGACTCCTAAGTTATCAAACTCAGAATTTTCCTCAATTCCTTCTTTTTCCAGTTTGCTTCTTGCGGTTAACTCCATTACTAACTTACAGCGATAAACACCTGGAGTCTATCAAAAACAAAGAGAGGCTTATTCAGTGGGTGCAGCCCTGCCTGGTGAACACCCTGAGCAGAAACAAACTACATAATATAAGACTTGAGCAGGAATATGTTTTTTATGATGTGCCAGCATAAGGGGGATCAAAGGCTAAATCCAAATAAATAGCAACTGGGCACCAGCAGAGGAAACATATTTAGGCTTTAAAATAATCAAAAACAAACCCAAAGAGCACTATCACCCTCCACAGTCAGCAGTCATATTTCCCTCTTTTTATACATAGCTTAAACCTGTCAAGAGTTTTTGAAGCTAATCACCGAAACTCAAGAAGAATCCTGCCTTCCACTGAGGTTGTGACAATAACCAAAGAGACGAGGCATGAATAAGTACACCCGTCCCCCATCCCTACCCTGCCTCTTCAGGCCAATCCCCTCTGCTTTCTCTATCGATGTATTATTGAATTTACCTTGGCCACATTATGGAATTTGCCCGCTGACATTAACCCGTTTATTGAGCTTGACTCCTCCTTATCTAAAACATCTCTGGGCAAACTGAAACAATCTGTCTGCCATCTACTGATTGGCAGGGCAAATTTTTCCAGGTGGTACAATGAGCTCCCCCTTCAAATGACGTGTCAACCTTATTTTAGTCTGGCAGAATGATCGATAGAAGACTGGAGCAACATTTTTGACTGCCACGTTTAGTACCTGCAATGTATTTACATAAACCATTTTGAAAGATTAGCAGTGCTGAAAAAAAAGTTGAGGATGGGGGGCCCAGTGCCAAGAGGAGGAGGTAGATATGAGAGCAGAGAATTGACAGGCTCAACTCTGAGGGCAAAAAGCTACATCTGTATTTGATTTGTCAGGGATTTACATTAGTGAAACTTTAACTCTGCAGATGATACATAAGATTACACTTATAGAACAAGCTTATGCAAATACTGTTTAAACGCCATGGTATGTGGCCCAGACAGTGATTTTGGCAGATTTCATTGAGTCTGCTGGCTGGATCTAATAAATTCATTTACATGAAGGATTAGAACATCTGGAAAAGTAGCATGGTGGTTTATTGAAACATAAATAACATTAATTGACAGGTTACAGGTATGCAAAACACTTCATGCAGGCAACACAAAACGTTATGAAGTTGCTTCCCTATTTGACTAAAGCAAAAGAGAAAAAATATCATGCTAACATAAACAGAAGAGGTAATTTCCAGGATCTAATTTAAATGTCACTTCAGATAGTAAGAGAGAGGCAGCCCAGTTCTTCATCCTGCCTTTGTAGTGAACCCTCTTCCAAATCTGCCCTGCGCTGCCCTTCTGATACACATCTCAGGCACTAATTAGCAGCAGCAAGGTAGTGACATAATTAAATTTATTTTCAGTTACAAATCCCCAAACTGTCATGCCATTTTGCAGACAGAAAAGTCTGGTTGAGGTCTCCACTTATTTCTTCAATGAGTTTATTTTTATTTTAGTGCTGTAACATATACTCGCTGGTAATGTGGATTGCCAGTTAATGTCTCGTGGAGTTGGTTACTATAAGCATAATAACAAATTACCCAGAGGAAAATGAGCAAAGATTGATATCATATGATTTAAAAGCTGAGAGGAAAGCTCAGGTGGTTTACAATCATTTGAGTACCTCAAGATTAATTTATCACTTGGTAACCCATTCAAACTCCCCTTCATCATTTTTCCTCAAATAAAGAGATGACTTAAAGCTGCTCAGTCACCCAAAATGCCTCCTGCCCATAGCAATAGTGAGCCATTCTTTTTTAAAGGATCGTTTTCATTATAAGTCATTATCAAGATGCTGACTTTGAGAAGTCATGTAAATGAGGAAACAGGAAATCTGGTATTCTCTCATGTATGGAGACTGCGTGGAGCCCACTTCAGAAACTCTATGTGGATTTGACATGAAGTAATCAAGTAAAGAGTTGGTTGACCAAAATTGAAAGATGATTCCTGGCAATTTTTTTTATGAAAAATAAGATTTAATGGAATGCTTGATGTACTTTGGAGAATAACATTTAAAAAAAGAGAGAGAGAGACAAATATTCCCGATGATCTTACTTTCTGTAATAACAGGGAAGTGGACTACATGATTTTTGCTTTTAAAGCAGTTAACAGAATCAGAAAAATATATGAATTCTTTATTGACTATTCATATTTCAACCATCGCCATCAAAAACACAATTCATAGGATGTGTAAAATTGTAATTCTTGATAGGGTTTCTGTCAGAAAGTAAATGTACCTGGCCACTGAAATTGGTCAAGTGCAAATATATTCCACAGTAAGTTGTTTTTCTAGGTGGACTTTAAAAAAGACATGAAAAAGCAAAGATTTTTTTCTAAATACCTAAACACACTGCAAAAAAAAATCAAGTCATGTTTATGAATGACCATGCCTCTCTGAAAGACAATAAAGTTTAAAATACTCATGAAGGAATATATTTCAAACAGATTGTCCTTATCAAGTAGTTTGTCCAATAGGATGTCTCACTGCTGAGCAGTGAGAACATCAGGGAACAGCTGGCCATCAGTACTGCTGGGATACCAGGAAACACACCCCTTTGTGTACTGATATTGGCTAGTCTGAAAATTCTGGGTGGATAAGGTATTGCCTGTAAATGGATCCAATGTTTAAAAGAGAGATTATGGCCACTTGACAAAGACAGGTAATCTTAATCATCATAATACTGACCAGGCTACCATCTGTGGTCATAGTAACTTATGTTGTAATCAGAATGACCAGTAAATAGCCTATCCATCCAATTAAGTCCTCAGGATAATTCAGAAGGTAGTTTCCTTAGACTCTTCCAGAAAAACTAAAATTAAGTCACATTTTAGAAAAATAAAATAAAATAAAGTGGTCATCAGTGTTTTTGCATATTTTTGATGCCAGGAAAGAAGAGTTCAATAGAAAGTTCTCATTGACCTCCATTAAAGCACTGGATGAGGTTCTAATAAGAATTCCTCAGCCACATGGGATTTTAGGAGAAAAAGCCACAGGTGAGAAGAGGTCACACATGGATCTCTCAGGTCAAATTCACAATTCGTTTCCTATGACAAGCCATCCGTAGTATTTGTGAGTTAAACCTTAGTAAATAAGGTTACCTACTTCATCTGTTTGATGATCAATCACCCTTAATACTTAAAAATAGTACAGCACAATTGTAAGACACTACGATTGAACAAGTTCTTATTCTTGGAATTAGAGTGTAATGACAGACAGATCTGGTGCAGAGACAAGAATCTGGTTGATGACCTGACCATTTACTACTTTGGAGACCTTGGACAAGTTTTTTGATGTATCTTACTCTCCTCAGCTAGAAAGTGGTGGCAATAATAATTCCTATTTGATAATACTGTTGTAACTATTGATTGATTTTACATATGTATGTAAGGGTGAGATATATTTATATATACATCCTGGCAGATATACAAGTCTTTGCTACAGCTACTGTGGCTGCTGTGACCTAGGTGCCCAGCAAAGTACAGCATGAAATAGCTATCACTTACCAATATCTATCACTTCAAGAAGGAGCTGAAAAATGGCAACAGGTTGCAGAGAATGATTCATCAGTGTAAACATACTGAATTACAAAACAAGCAATAACCAGAGGCCTATGTGCAGCTCACTAATATGGAAAAGGAAAGAAACATTTCTTAAGGAGAAATCTTGAGATGATTAAGACTGATTTATGAGACATACAACAGAATTAGAAAAGCATTAGAATAAAATCATCAGTCACAAGATATAAGAGAGAACAAAAAGAAGGAGACGATTGGAAGAAAGACATTGTTTGTCAAAGGAAAGAGGTAAGAATGGGTAAAGAAACGCTGAATCCAGGGACTGCAATGAGAGTATATAGCCATTAAAAGTATGTGACTTCCCTAAAGCACTCTTAAATAGAGTTGTTGGGGCAAGGAGGTCCTGAGAAATACTGATATACTATCAAATTAACCAACCTAATCAGAATCCATTTACAGCTCAGATGTAAGTCCTGAAAGACACATAAAGTACGTAAGTATTATCTTAAATAAAATGAAAGGATATGAAGGAAAGAATGTTAAAAGATATCTGTTTCTGAAAAGATGCTCCACATCGCTAGTGATCAGAGAAATGCAAATTAAAACCACAATGAGATATCACCTCACACCAGTAAGGATGGCTACCATCCAAAAGACAAACAACAACAAATGTTGGCGAGGTTGTGGAGAAAGGGGAACCCTCCTACACTGCTGGTGGGAATTTAAATTAGTTCAACCATTGTGGAAAGCAATATGGAGATTCCTCAAAATGCTCAAAATAGACTTACCATTTGACCCAGGAATTCCACTTCTAGGAATTTACCCTAAGGATACAGCACTCCAGTTTGAAAAAGACAGATGCACCCCTATGTTTATCACAGCACTATTTACAATAGTCAAGAAATGGAAGCAACCTAAGTGTCCATCAGTAGATGAATGGATAAAGAAGATGTGGTACATATACACAATGGAATATTATTCAGCCATAAGAAGAAAACAAATCCTACCATGTGCAACAACATGGATGGAGCTAGAGGGTATTATGCTCAGTGAAATAAGCCAAGCGGAGAAAGACAAATACCAAATGATTTCACTCATCTGTGGAGTATAAGAACAAAGAAAAAACTGAAGGAACAAAACAGCAGCAGAATCACAGAACCCAAGAATGGACTAACAGTTACCAAAGGGAAAGAGACTGGGGAGAATGGGAGGGTAGTGAGGGATAAGGGTGGGGAAGAAGAAAGGGGGTATTATGATTAGCATGTATAATGTGGAGGGTGGGGGAAAGGGGAGGGCTGTGCAACACAGAGAAGACAAGTAGTGATTCTACAACATCTTACTATGCTGATGGACAGTGACTGTAATGGGATTTGTTGGGGGGACTTGGGGTAGGGGAGAGCCTAGTAAACATAATGTTCTTCATGTAATTGTAGATTAATGATAACAAAATTTTTAAAAAAAGGAACTTAAAAAAAAAAGATATCTATTTCTATTACTTCAATAGCTACTTCCCTTATGTTGGAAAAACTCATCTTGACCTCTTCTGAGCACCAGACCTATATCAACACCCAGATGTATTTTGGACTCCTCTGATAACACTAGTCCAGAGTTGAACTCATCTCTTCCACTGCCCCCTCCTCCAAAGAGCTCCCCCTTGTTTGTCAGCAGATGACATCACCATATTACCAGATGCTCAAACTCAATGCCTCTCTTCACCTCTTTCATTCGTCTCCTTCACTAACAAAACAGTAAACCCTGTTAACTCCGCCTCATCCATCCCTCTCAAATCCACCCAGACCATTCCCTCCCAGACACTGCCTTGTCTAAGGCATATGATCTTTTCATCCCCCCCCCCCACTTCAAATCTACCACTGGCTCTCCTTCAGCCATAAGTGAAATTTCAAGGCAGACATGGGGGATACTTACAGGACCAGTGTTTTGCTAGTCTGCCATGTAGAGTGCTTTAGCTCTCTGAAATGTTTTTCATAAACAATGAAAAGAGAAAGAGCACCTCACCAATCATATTGCTCCCTACTGAGTCAGTTCATTAAACTTCTATCGCACAGCATGCCATGAGTTTTTCACAACTCTGGACATTTGAACGTGTTATTTCCTCTCTCTCCAACTAGCAGGCTCCTACCTATCCATCAAGATTCAGTTCAAATGTCACCTGCTCTATACAGCTTTCCCCAACTTCCTTAGGCAAAGTTCATTCCCCACCACTGCATTCCCACGGCATTTTTGTACCTCTTTCATGAAATATATTTTTCATTTTTAAATCTCAATAGCCAGGATCTCTAGGGCCAGACTCAATTCACAGAAGGTACTTAATAAACATCCATTGAACAACTGAATCTAGAGGTGTCTAAAATGATAGTTTCATCAGAAGCAGGTAACAAAACAAATGTATCAATTAAAATAATTCCTTAAAGACAGATGGATGGAAATCATTTAAACAGGAGAGAATTCCCAGAAGATATGGTTGGCAACAAAACATAGTTTCAAAGGAGCTGGAAAAGACTCAGAAGAAAAATAATTTATACCCCAAATCATTATTTACTTGTGGCTCTAACCTTGAAGACATGTCAACTGCATGAATGTATTCAGACTTGTGGGGAAATCTCAAGGTTTTCATTTTCTGGTACAAACCAAGCAGTACACTAACTACTCTTTTCCCTCATCACCAGCCCTCATCTTGTCTGCAAAACATGTACATTGTCAACCTTTCCATGCTCTCCACCCTATTTCAGAATTTCCTATGTCTATCATGTTCATGGGCAAAATTAGGTGGCACAGACTACTTGACCTTACCATACAACTGTGGTGGAAAAAAGGAATGAGGGGCCAGCCTCATTCCTCATGGGCATCTCTATAAGCCAGCAGGTATATTGGGAGGGCACTTCTATTCAAGACTTCAGCAATAGGATAATTTTCCTGTGACCACAGTATAGCTCCCAGCCATGTCAAAGAGTTCCAATGATTTGTGGCATCCTTTCTGACTACAGCCTGTCTGAGTGTTGTCTATTTGAAGGTGGACACCATCTACACTCACAGGCTGGGCCTACATGAGGCCCAAACATCAGTAACATTTATTCTAGTCATTCTCATAAAACCATTCTGTAGTTTGACACCTGTCCTGACACTGTGAGTGACTATAAAGGCTAGTGGGTCCATTTGCAAACTTGACCTCAAAGTTTTTGACACCCTCTTATTGAGAGGTGGAGTCTGTATTCCTTTCTCTTGAATGTAGGCTGTGATTGTTTGACCCATAGCCAGTTTTTGCACTCAGACCTGACAAAATTGGTAATTTCTACTTTCTGTCTTTTGGAACACTTGCTCTCAGAACATAACCACCATGCCCCTAGGAAGCCCAAGTAGCTCAGGTACAAAGGAACTGAGAGGCCTAGTCTCACAGCCCTAGCTAACCTCTTAAGCAGACCAACTTGCCAACTGTCAAAGATTCTTTTCTTGAACAAACTTTAGTATGACTCCTGGACCAACTCCTAAACCCATCTGTCAACTTCTTTATAAAATCTATTTTAGCAAGAATCCCACTTTGCCAGTTTAACCAGAACCTCCTGCCCCTCTCAATATCTTATCACTCTTGGTAATCAGGTTATTTATCCTCTTTCATCTCCCAGGTGATGTCTGATCATACTGGACTCTTTTCTGCAGGAATCCTGTTAGCTCAGTTTAGTCAGAATCCCTCTTACCCTTGATGTTTCCTCTTACTTTTCCACCCACCGACCCCCAGCCACCCTGCTCCTGGGCTATAAATTCCCAGCATGCCCATGTGTTATTCGGCCCTGTCTCTCCCCAACTCTCAAATCCCTTGCAGTGAGTGGTCCTTATCCTTATCATGAAGGTCCTGAATAAAGTCTGCCTTGACATCTTTATGGTGTGTCATTGAATTTTTTTTTTCATTAACCCAGCCAATAGCAGTGAGTCACCTTGAAAGTAAATTTTCTAGACCACAGGTGAGCCTCCACAGCAGATGCTGCATGGAACGAAGATGAGCCTTGTCTAAAGTGCAGACCGAGGAACAAAATAAACTGGTGCTGTTTGGGCGTGTTTGGCACACAGCAATACACAACTGACAGGGCAAGTAACTAACTAACGAATAACAAGAAAGCAATCAATTCCAGACCAGGTTCTCATATAAGAAAACTACATTGGACTCATAAGCTATTACATTGGACTCATAAAATTTAACTTTTTATTCTGAAAAGTTTAAATCATACAAAAACTATGAGATGGTCATACACATACCCACAACCCAGCTTAAATAATTATCAACTCAAAGTAAATCTACCATGGATTCTAGAGCAAATCCATGGCATGCCGTTTCATTCCTAAATACTTTAGAGTGTGTCTCTAAAAGGAAGCGATTCTTTTAAAAACATAGTATCATTTTCACATCTAAAAAGAAATTGACAATAAGTCTTTACTATTTCCTTTATAGTACCAAATATTTTACCACTATTCGTATTTCCCCAGTTGTCTCTAAAGTGTTTTATTTCAGTTTGTGTGTGAGGATCTCAAAGGGCATTCAGTTTGATTCATTGCTTGTCTCATTCAAAAATTAATAGATTCTTCCTCTTATTTTTTATTTTCCTTTTATGTTATTTCTTGAAGGACCCTAGTTATTTGTCCTGCGGAGTTTCTCATTTTCTGGCCATTGCTGGCTGTCTCTTCATGGGTAGGTGTGACAAGTTCTTCTGTCCCCTGTATTTGGGTGGTTGCTTCCAGAAGCTTGGTGTACTCTGAACGGATTGTTTAAATTTCTTGTTTTGTTGAAAATTGATGCTTTGATGATTTTTCTCAAGACTTTTATTTGGATCATGAAATGTACATTACAGGCTTGTTCTAAGTCTTATCAGTAGAGAGCAGTGGCCCAGCCTGAACAGTAGAGAGCAGTGGCCCAGCCTGAACTTGTTTATAGTGCCAGTTACTTACAGAACAACCCTTGTGTCTTGGTACAGCAATGCAGGCTCCTTAGACAAAGAGCAGATCTTCTCCTGAGTAATTCAGACTGTTCCCACCTTCCACAAAAACTAAAAGGAACTGATTCATTTTTACCAACAGTTAACAAAGATGAGTGAAATAAAATAATAGTGTTCAAGAAGACCATACTCTAGTGGGACACAAAAATGTAAAATTGATAGAATAATGTGGCAGCTGCAGTTTCAAGATAAACAGTATTATGGAGGTACCTGCCCCGGGGTTACTCCTCCACTGACAGTGAATGAAGCTTTCCCTAGGTCACAGGCAGAGGGGCATGTAGTGTGGTAGCTTAGAATATAGACTCTTGCACACTGTCTGGTTTCAAATCCCAGCAACACCAGGTCGAATCACCCAACCCCTGTCTGCCTCAGTTTCTTTACCTATAATACAGGGGCAATAAAATAATAACAATAGATTATTGTAAGGCTTAGCAACATTAATGCATGTGAAACACTTAAATCAGTGCCTAGGTCTCACTAGATATTAGCTGTATGCAAGTTACCATGACAGCATATGGATCGAATAAAATGATTTAGGTCTTTATTGAGATGGTAGACAACTAGATCTGTACCAAAGAGTCCAGTTTGTTGGAAAAGACTCAGTCTTGGCTGCAAAAAGCATGAGTACAGGGTAGGTTTTTCCAGACTACCCAGAATATCTAAACACAGGACCAGCCAGCCCTATCCTTAAGCAGAGTAAGAACTGATTTAGGACTTGCCCTAACTCCAACCAAACTCTCTTCCCACTAGGCCACTGAAAATGCCTCTGGGTCAAGAATTTCAGAAGAGATGGACTCGTGTGTCTGAGGAGAGGTGATGCACTTAGATCATTACCCTGGAGGAGATTCGTTTTTCAGATTAGTTGTTTCCCATTCCTCAAGGCCTTCCCTGAGTAATCAGATGCCAAAGTCAGTTTGATTTTAAGAGGTCTTGAATGTTCTAGGACTTGAAATGTGTCAGCAGGATAGATTCACGTGCGGTAATGGAATAAAGGCTGTAGCCACCCAAGGAGTAGCTTGGTAGCAGGTATTAAAGGAAGGTATGAACAGGTGTACTGAAGGTGACCTTCACCACAGAGCTTATGAAAAACGGTCTGCCTTCAACTTTTGCCTCCTTTCATGCCATCCCCTTCACGTGTATCCAAAATATAGCCAATAACTCTTTATACAGCCAGTAACTTTTTCTTGGCTGAAGCTATACTGGAGAAAGCATCTGAAAGGATCTGCTGCAAACCTCTCACCCCTTAGTTTTAAGCCTTCCTCTTGATTCTAGAGTGAAAAGTTTTACTTCTCATTAAAACAGATCCAAGCATTTTAGAAGGAATTGGGCTTGTTTTTAACCAGGAAATCTTCCTCATGCCCTTGTTGGCATGGGCTCTGTGACCTGGGGTTTTCAAATATTTAAGAAAAATCTGTGTGCCCTGGTAACACAGCACATGTTACTTGGGTATTTAATCACTTAAGAAAAATCTCCAGACTTAAAAACATCAGCACAAACTGCAGACAGGTCTGTCTGCACCAGGGGCTTCAGGCATCTGCGTCCTGTTCTCATGCTGGGAGCACAGGCTTGTAATGAGCTCTCCTCACTCTCTCCATTGCTTTGGGTTTCTCATGTATCAAATGGCTTCACTAAAGTACAGTCATGTGAATGAGCATTCTGGTTTAGAGAGATCGAGAAAAAAAGAGGTTTAATCTGTATCAGTCTAGTCCCCCTGCTTGGGGGATGGCAGCTAGGGAAGGGGAAACTCACTGAAAATAAGGAAGTAAACCGTGCTTGGACAGAAAGGCTTTCTGGTCTGTTTTGTTTTTAAGATCATAAAATCTACCAAAACGAAAGACAGAAGTGTTGATAATGTCTGCTTTTGGGTTTTTTAATCTGGGTTAAACACAAATTTTTAACACAATTTAAAAATATTCTTCAAAAACTTCCATAGCAAATCCTTTGAATTGTATCTTCTAAATATGGGGGGGGAAATTCATTTTACCAATTATGCTACCCAATAATTCCTGGAATTTTTTGAATGGCAAGCAGCTACTCAAATGTGGGAGCTAACTCCACATGGAACTCTTTGCATAACATATGTCTTTCAACAAGAAAATAATTTTTAAAATCACAATGTCTACTTTTGATTGCGTGTTTTGTTTAACCTCTTTGTTTAAAAGAATAGGGATTCTTCCTCAGTTCCCTGGCACCTCTCTAATTATGTTAAAATCAATTTTTTATTTTTCCCATTTGTTTTTAGGTATCAAATACTGATGAAGAGACGGTGACATATTTGAAGCAGATAATTTTTTTTATTAAGGTACCATTGATATACACTCTTATGAAGGTTTCACATGAAAAACATTGTGGTTACTACATTCACCCACATTATCAAGTCGCCCCCATACCCCATTAAAGTCACTGTCCATCAGCATAGTAAGATGCCACAGAGTCACTACTTATTGAAGCAGATCATTTTTAACACTCCCCCCATTCAACAAAATTATCTCCAGTAGTAATCATGCAGTGAAACAATAATAATATGACCAGAGAAGAAATGAATGTGGTGAATGATTTCTTTTATTGAACTTTGTATATCTATTTGTGTTAGTTAAAAAAATTAAAAATAAAGTAAATGTCTCATTACAAATTAGAGAAAAGGGTAATTAATATTTTTATACATTAAAATGTGTACTTACACACTAATGTATTTTTTGAAAAAGAAGTCAGACTTGCATATTGGTCTGTCGCAGTAGTGAAAAATAAACATTTTATTTTCTGTTTCGGAGGTTAACTTCTGAAAATTTGAAAATGATTTTGTCACAACTGACTTTTGTGTATTCATAAGCAGTATAGTCAGATTTTTAATCTATCTTTATTTATAGTTCATTGAAGAACATTTTTATTAATTTTAACTTTCAAGTTTCTTTCTTTCTTTTTGCAGTCACTATCCTATTATCATTTATTTTGAATCCAGTATTTAGAAAACAAGACTATGTAGTGTCATAATACTTATGAGAACAAACTGCCCCCAAAGTGAGCTAGAAGGATTTAGAGCCCTTAAGAACTTGCTCTAAAAATGAAAATGTATAGCTGAGTTTCGTGTGTTGGGGTCACACTAAAACTAAGATTTTCTGAATGAGCTTTCATGTAGAAAATGATGTTTACTAAAGGATAAGTAATGAAAATGTGCTAATTTGAAGCTTACACACATACACACACACACTCATACATTTATGTAATTAAAACAGAACAGTAACAATATCAAGTGTTTAAACTTAAACAAAAGATATTTTTCCAGAAATAGTTTATAACTAACTTTGTGTAGGATTGCCGGCACATGGTCATAACAAAAAGCAGATTGACTAAAAGTTGGTCTTATTATTGTTGTCAAAGTCTTTAAGGGCAGCGCACCTGCTTACTGCTTTCCCTCAAGGAAGACTGCTCCCCAGCTCTGACTTTGATATATCACTGAGGGAAGAACAATAAGTAGAGGTTAATTTGGAATTTTTTCTCATAGTTGCTATGTAAAAGAGTAATTACAATACTCTTGTAATTAAAAGTGTCAAATGTTCAGTGAGACTGCTTATGTCCTTTTTTTTCACATTTGTATTCATGGGACTTAATGCTAATAGACTGGGATTAGATCAAACATTCACTAGTCAAAAGTTTGACACTTTTGGAAACAACTGAATGTTATCACATTACCATTAGATAAAGTCTTAGAGGTGTAGGAAGAGTTGACAAATAGGAAGCACTCAATAAATATGTTCCAAAGAATGAACAATTGTGCAAACGTTCTGCCACTGACGATGATGGGAAAAGAGCATCTCACGCAGGGTGGAGTTTGTCTTTAGACCCACCTTAACGTCCTGCCCCTTGTTTTTCCTTTTTGCCAGCAGGCAAAGTTGACCTTTCTCTTGGTCTGCACTACCTGCAGGTCAGATCAAACATATATCTATTAAATTATGAATCAGTGTGTATTATAACTTAATTTTCAATAACTTTTACATCACAGTGTATCTGGACTGTCAAGAAATACATTTTCTCAAAGCTGGCAGGGACACTGCACCCAGCACTTCAGAGTGAGTTCAGTGCTCCCCAGAGCTTTCTGCAAGTGGACTTTATTATCCGTCACAAGTTTTACAGATAATCACCCTGCGCCTTTCAGCTATTACCTGGTTTATGGTCAGTCTCTTGGAGGTGGCAGAGTTAAGCTTGAACCTATGATCTTCAGATTCTAGAGAAAAGAAGAAAGGTTAACATATCGACAAAGACAATCTGGATCATCTTGGGCTAGCAAATTCTACACTTTCAGAAAATCAGTTTGATTCTTAAAGATGCAAAACAGAGGAATTTGTAAGGTAAAAAAAAAGTACAAGGAAAACTGCTATGATTTGGAAGACAGAGCAGAGGTAAGAACAAGGCATTTCTGACTTCAGACTCTCTGGAATAGCCCCTTCAAAGGATATTTAACATGGAGTTGACTGGTTTATATGAGATAAGTATATTTTCATTGTTGTATGAGATTAAGTTTTTTGTGGGGAAAAACTGAAATTAGTGTTTGATCTTAATAATCTTAATAAATCAAACTAGAGATAAGCAAAGAGTTAAGTGAAATCTAGTTCATTTTCTCTGCTCTTTTAGTAATGCAGGAAATTGATGAAGAAACTGAAACTCTTTTCTTAAGTCTAGTCTTTATGACTTCCACCTTTGCAAGCAGATTAATAGCTACAGTGCTTGTCAGATAGTGACAAATTTTTTCAATTAGTTCTTTGTAAAAACCTCAGCTACGTCAAGGGCAAGGTTTGCTAAAATCAGCACAGAGTCCTTTCTTTAGCTGAATTCTAATAATTCTTTCTGATTAAATGAATTATCTTCCTTTGGGAAAATGATACTCATTGAATAACTTCTTTCCAACTTAAACTTAAATTCTAACTCTTTTTGATATGTATGTAATTTCAAAATAATGTATGAATCCCTGTGATTTAAATTTCCATTTTTAAGTCCTTCCTTTTGTTTAGTCATTTTAAGATTTGCAAAACCTGACAATAGCATATATATTAGGCATTACTGATAAAAAACACTTTGAGCCATTCTGATTCTCTAGAACTCAGTAATTCCATCTATTATTCACTGACAATGGTTTCTACTGCTCAGCACAAGTCAATGCATTAACTTACCTTTTTGGATTTTAAAATCTGGGAGAATGACTTCATTGTAAAAAGCAGTTCAAGAAAACCCCATGGCTAAAGCTATGAGTAGAGACAATTATATGTAAGAGTTGCAACATAGGCTGGTGTTGTCCAGAAAATTAGGAGGTAGAAATTGAAATGTGTATTCAAAGGAGGGTTGATGTGGAATAATTAAAGAGGTAATAAGACAGAGGACATTCTACTTGGACAGAGGCAGAAAATATGTGAACAAAGTGAGGATGTGGTACCTAAATGGAAATTCTGAGAATAGTGATCTGATTAAAGAAAATTGCTTAAGTGGAGAAGACAATGTTGGAGAGAAAAATGAGCCAGGTTTGGGACATTCTGAATGCCAGTACCAGAAGTCTGAGTCTGATATGAAGGGACTCATTACAGATTCTTAAAGGAAATCCAGGCTGTAAAGAATCAATATAAATGATAGAATGTAGTGAGAAAACGCTAAAGGCGGGCCAATCAGAGTGATCCAGGCATGAAGAATTCTGTGCACAGGCTAAGATCACGGCTTTTGGAAAAGGGAGGAAAACACACATGAATGTTACCCAAACAGATTGATGAAAGAAGAGATATAAAAATAATAGAGAGAAAAGAAAGATGACTAAATTTTCAAAACTGAATACCCACAAAAAAATCATTTTTGCCCACCTGAAATAAATCTTAATCCTAAATATTCTAAAAATATTTTACCTTGGGGGGATTTATGGGTAAGAATTTAATTACGAAACAGGGAACTTACCTTGGGATACTGAAATTACATTTTGTAGCTCTGTTTTCTTTTCTTATTAAATGCTCAAATAAACTCAAGAATTATCTTTGAATTTATGATGCACTTTAGCAATATAGACTATTTATTAGACATAAATTATTCTTATTTTTAAAAGTAAACAGTGGCAGAACACCATGAATATGAAAAGAGAAACACTCCACCAAATCTAAGCTGGATGGCAGTGTCCACCTCAGAAAGCATTAAATACTTTGTCAAATCTTTCAGTAAACTTACAAGAGTATAACTTTTATGAGAGAATTAAAACTAAGGTAAATGGTTGGTCTTATCCTCATAAGTAATTATTAAACTGGCAATAAGTGAAAAGTTAGTGTCAATAACTGAATAATAATTCATGAAATTGAATACAGAATATTATAGCCATTTTTAGATCTACTATATTGTATGTGAGCACAATTTGAGTCCATGTGTACAAAAATGAACATGTTAATCAGGATTTTACTTTTAATGATCAAGTTTTATAAACAATAATTTTCTTGTAAAATTTATTTTCAGTTTAATCCTGTGATGATTTTTTACAATACAAATCATCAGTGAAAATTTAGCTGATTTATGGGATTTTTATGTGTATCAATTTTTATCCGTATCAATTTTTACCTATGCCATTGTGGGTTTTTTATTTTTTAATTGTATGTGTGGCTGTCATTTGTTATCTGTCCAAGACCAATGTCCTTTGATTCCATTTTGCATACCCAGATTTGGCCTAGAAAAGGAATTGTGAGCAGATCTGATCTTCAACCATTTTATTTTTTGTGAATTACTTACTGGGACTATTTTTCCTGAGTCAAAATGGCAGAATACAACAATCCTATGTCCTATGTTGAGATCAAAACCTTCTGCTACATATAATGAAACAACCAGAGCAGAGCACCATTAGCGTGAGTCATCTTGAATGTGTCTGGTGTAACAGCCTGCTTCCACTGAAGTAAAAATGAGTTTTTTAGCAGCAAAAATCACCTCATTTGTCTGATTTTTAATTTTAAATTTCTCACTGTTAACCACATTCATGTGCTCTTAATCTGCCAACAATATGAGAGCAATAAGCTCTCTTATAAAACTTGCTTCATGCTAAAATTTCTGTCAGAAACTTAATCTTAATTGTCTATGATTGTGTTACCTGTTCTCATTTAGAGGCTTGTTTTCCCTAACTAAATGCATGGTGATTTCTAAGACTAGTCCCACTGCTAATTGTTGTATAGGCTCTCTGAATTTTGTGGGGCCAGGAAAAACGCAAAAGTTCATAGATTTCAATACTTATGCATCAACTGGGCATGGCTCAGACTACAGTAAAATGCTTTGGAAATCTCCTTGCCCTGCCTTCTGAACACCTTCTAGTAAGCATAATGTCTTCTAAGAATTCCGCTCTCCCAATTATTCATATGTCACTGGCAAAACTTCTTGAATATATTTCTAGTCTTTGAGACATAACAAGAGAATATAATGTTTCCCTAGGATGAAGAAATTGGTAGCATGATGGATGGAATTCAGGAACATTAGACTAGCTGGTTGTCTAAGCTTTAATGAAAAACACACTTGGATCTTCCGTGCTAGATCTGAAACGTTATGTGAATTAGCCTGCAAGTGTCACAGTCCCTCTGTAACTCTATTTGGAATAATTTCTTGAGCTGGTCAAAAGTCTGCAGTAGAGACAATCTAAATGAAATGTACTAAATGAAAAGTAGTAGTAAATCCAAATATAAGCAACTAAAATTCACACTCTTTAAAAAATAAGAAAACCTGCTGGAAAAAAAGTCCTTTTGCTTCCATTTTCTAAAGCAGGCCTTTTGACCTGTGATGCAACTCAACCTAGTTCAATGACTAGAACTGTGAGTTAGCCAATAATTATGGTATTATTATAGGGATACTGAAGTGTTATATAACATGATTCTAGAGGCAGGTGGGAAAATCACTTAAGTGCAAAATCAGGGTTAAGAACCCAATCTGAGCATTAAGAATTCATTGCTTTCCATTTTCATTCCAAGAAACATTGGAACAGCGATGTTTCTTTGTTTTGCAGCCTTATACATTAATGAACCTTATTTGAGTTTCACATTGTTCTGACTCTTGTATTTCATGCCATTTTGTACAGAGATCATAAGCAATTTAAATAAATAAAAGATCAAACAAAATGTATTCATTTCAAATCATTCATATTAGGTTCAGCATTATAAAAGATAATTCAATGATCACTTGCTTTATCCAGATAAATATATCTGTTCTTTAAAAAGTCCTTTTTGCAGTATGTAAAGATAAAAGAGTTTACATCCACCTCATTTGACAATAACAAAAGTATTGTTCATAACTGAGACATTGGTGGTTTCTCTCCTGATCAGCATGCCATCCCAAAGGAGGATTATCAGGGCAGCAATTTATTTCAGATTTATTCTGTCAGATTAGCTATTGATGACTTGAGACCACCCTATCTGAAGTAGAAAATGGAGCTTTTTGTTGAGAGAAAAAAGTGTTTATGATTTTTTAAGCCATCTCATTTTTTGTTTCACAGAAATATGTGAAGTGAATATGATTCTAATGAACTTGAGTGATTTTAAAGTTCTGCTCTTGTCCACTTCTTTCACATATTTTTTGGTTATAAGGAGATTTGGTTCCACCCACTATATTGAAATGAAAAGGCAAAATAAAATTTCCAATACTTTAGTTCTCCCCAGTAACCATTAAAGAGAGAAATTTGGACTGAGAACTAGGAAGAAATGATAAAGGAATGAAGTTCATCATGACATTTTTTTCAAATTATATGATCGCCTATACTACTCCAGCATTTTGGAAATTTCCCTACCCTGAATTTAAATGTTATTTTATTTCCAAACGTTTTGTATAAGAGAAGTATTTAGGTGCTTGCCATGTAATATGTTCTAAAATTATATTTTCACTTTCTTTCATTGGATCAGTAATGACTCTCAAAATTTTTATCTGATATAGTCTAGAGCATTGCATTTTAGCAATTTATTAACTAGAAGACATGATTCAACTCTGACTTCCCTCTATGGGTAATTGTTGAAAGGTCTGATTGGGGTTTTCAGATTAGCCAATTTTGTCCTTGGTATCTATTTTTAGCCCAAAAGTCAATGCATGCTGACTAAGTGCTCAGTCTCTGATATCACATATTAACGTGTGATCTTGGACACAAAAGTTGCTATTCCTCAGTTGCTATGGGTTACATATAATAGTGCCCTGCTCATAAGGCTGTGTGAGGATTACATATGATAATGTGTTCAAAGAGTTTAGCCCAGTGCCAGGGATGTGATCAACTCTTAATAAATGCAAGGTGCTGTTGTTACTGTTTTATGTTGGCCTTTTGATCCATGATTCTGAAATTTCTCTAAATCTTTGGCACATATTAGGAGTTCCCAGATGGTAATTCATTTTATTATTTCCAAAAAGGATGCTTGTTTTAATTAGAATTATTTTATTTGCAAACAGCAGAGACCAATTTAAGTTTGTTAGGCAAAAAGAAAGAGAGAGAAAAGAAAAGAAAAAACGGAGGGAGAAGTTTATTACAAGAAAACTCAGGAATGTCTCAGAATCCAATAGCAGATATATAGCTAAGCTTCCAGAAAGAATCAAAATGGAAACTGGAAGCCAGAGAACTGTTCTCTTTCCACCTCTTCTCACTGCTTTTCTCACTGAATCTACTTCTTGTTTTGAGGTAATCTGAAAAACCTATCCACCTGAAAAAAAAATGAGCACACCACATCACTTATACACCTCCTGCATCCAAGAGACTAATCCAGAAGACCTAACTTTCTGGTCCCAGTTTCTATTTCCTTAAAGAGACAATATGGTTATCCAGACTTGGGTCCACATATCCACCTCTGGCCAAATGCACCGTATTCAGAGATACAGCTATGAAGAAAAATTAGGCCAAAGCTGAGACCATCTATGAGCCAGAGATGAGGGGCTGGCAAGATGACCCAAGAGTGTCTTTTACAACATTAACTCTAAAAACAGAAACTATGTCTCATATATTCTTGTCTCCCCAAGAACACATAGCTCTGTTCAAGGTTTGTTAAAATGTTTGAAATGAATGGATGTTTTGAATAATCATCAGTTTTTACACCTGGTCTTTACTTTCTGTTCTCAATGGAGTTGGGAATTTTATACCTTGAGGACTGTGACTTAATCTTTACTTCTCCAGTTTGAGTCATTCCAGTTTCTTTCAGTGCTCCTCCTAATCTATAAAATTAATCTATAAGATTATTTCCCTAATCTATAAGAATATTTTTCTTTGATTTTTGGTAGCAATGGCTTTATTTTTCTCTTCAGAAAAGAGCTAGGGAGCATACCTGGTATTTTAGTTATGATATGACCACAACTGACCAGTGAAAAATATGAAGAAATTACTTTTCATTCCCTACTCAATTCTTCAAAGTGTGCTAAACTTTGTAACTATACACACCTCTAATATTCTCTAGAGGATATTCTCCTATGCTTAAACATTGTCTGATTTTGTTTGTGTGGTCAGTTTACCATCATCTTCAGTAACTGAAGAGGAGATTAAATAGAGTTTATACCCCAAGGATAAAAAGAATCATACACCTACACATCCAGATGCACACAAATTAATTCTCAGAAATAATATTGTCAGTGATATTGTTGGTATTGTTATTCTGAGGCTGTTATGTAGATAATGTGTAAAAGCAAATTAATAGTGAACAAATTAGATGATATTCTAATTCTAACAAATTCTTGAGAACCAGGGTTCTCAGCATGAGAGAAAAGATACACATATGTAAACTAAAGAGACTAGGATCCTGTAGTCTTGTGGGAGCATCAGTATAAACTTTAATTTTGTCTTTGTGTGTGTGTGTGTGTGTGTGTGTGTGTGTGGTATTTGGACAGTCTCCCGGTTTACTTCAAAATAATGTGGGAGAAGAAAAGTAAGTTGAGATGAAAAATTATTGGCCATGAGATAATCTGGATGTTGAGTATATGAACGTTTCTGTACTATTCTGTATTGTCAGATCTATTTAGAATTAATAAATTCTATAATAAAACTTTTTAAAGTAAAAAATAATCAACTAATTAAAATGCAGTGCAATGTAATGAAGGAAACTCTAAACAAGATGATGGGAAACCTACCTGTTCCAGTTCCTCATGAATAATACATAAATAAGATGCAAGGCCTAGAGAAAGTCATTTATCTTCTCAAAGTTTTTATTACTCCCTTGCAGAGGTAGGATATAATTTATTAGTTTCAGAATAGGGACTGAACCAAATTTTCCATGGTCTTCATTTGAAGCTCTCTTATAATTATTATTTTATAAACACCTCTAAATTCATCATGTTTATGATTGAAATTAGATCATAAAGCCCAATTTGAAGTTTGAGAGGCCATTATCCATTGAATTTAAATTTCAGTCCAAATCATTCAGACTAAAAATTGGTAAAGCTGTAGCTGTTACTAAAAGCATGGTTAATAAACAGGAAACTATTATAATTTTATCATGAAATTAGATTTCTGTTGATAATGACAACCAGTTGTGCCTCCAAATCCATAATTACACCAGTAATGTAAATATAAAAGAAAAAAATTCAACAAGCTCTAAGCAATCTTCATTCTCACCTTGAGTAGTTTAATAGTCATAACGAAATCCAAATATAATGGAAAATATAAGAAAAATTGCAAAGTATTCTTTCAGAGAGGCATATCCAAGATCAACTTTACCAACAGCTTTTCTAAAATGTCTACTACGTAAAACAATAATTAAAGATATTCTCTCAAATCAGGCCTAAAACTCACTCATAGAATGTAGTAAAGATTTCACCTTTCAATTCTGTCAATTGTGCATTTCTACAGGGTTTCAGATGGATCTATACAGAGCACTTTAAGTAGTAGGATTTTCTCTCACTTAGTACCTTTTACCAACAAAATAACCAGGACAATTTTTACTTTTGCAGCCAACTAAATTTAAAAAAAGAAACTCATTTTAGGATTTGCCCTCACTCACATACACATTCATTCAGCAAGCTCACACACGTGTGAACACACATTTCACTTGTACTAAACTTAATGTGAAATTTTAGATTAGAGTCTCATTTATTGGCAATTCTGGGAAAGGGTATTAGCTTAATCCCCAGTTAATGAAACCCTTGCTAGTGAATTTCCTTTGTCAACACTGCATTTAATGTATAGTGCTTCATACCTGCTAGGTCATCAAAACCCACAAAGCGATTAGACTCAATTGGAATGCAAAAGTTGGAAGGAATGATTTTTGTAAAACTGTATAAAAAGACTATGCTCAGAAATGACATGCACTGGCTCTATTTAAGAAACTATTTTCCAACTCCTGTGTTTTGCTATTAAAAGTAATGAATAGCTTTGCTTCAAACATAACAAACCATTTCTTAGAAACCAAGACTGATGGATATACAGTTCCTTGAGGAAAAGCAATCAGGCCAGATATGGCTCAGAAAAATTTGGCACAGCTACTGTTTCTTCTTTTGCTTTTTCAAGGCTGGACATATACACAGAAATGACTCCGAAGATATTACAGCAAATGCTTATCCAGATTTGAGAAATGTGCCTATAATAATCAAACGCTAAAGTTCAAAAAAAATGACCAGTGATTAATAGATTATGTTTACGTTATCCATTTTCAAAATGATGGGCTATAATTACATTCAGTAAAGACAAAATGTATGACACAATTTCTCTTTAGAAGTATAGGAGTCATCTCCAGATTTGGTTGTTTTACAATATGATTCCCAAGGAGAATTTCCAGTAACGATGATAGCAATCACAAGGCAGAAACAGGCGTACAGAGACCATCAAATACAATACTTGGCTGTTAGTGTGAAAAATCTATGAAGATGAAGTTTATTTTTATTAAATAGTATAAAATAGAATTCTTTTAGCATAAAGTATAATGACAATTCCACCTCGACCCCTTCCTTCCCCTTTGTTGTTTCTTCAAGGAAATGAATCCATAATTCCTACACAGTACAACTTTGAAATGATAAATACTGATTCTTATTCAGAATAAAGCAAGGTCTTAGGTACAGGACCCAGTTTATAGCAAAACATCAATATGCTATCTATATTTAAAGTTCGTTTGCTTAAACACCATTCCTTATGTGTAGAATCTAAACATCAAAACAAATGAAAAAACAAAACAGAAATAGACTCAAACACAGAAAACAGACTGGTGGCTGCCATAGGGGAGGAGATTGGGGGGATGGGTGAAATAGGGGAAGGAGATAAAGAAGCACAAACACTCATTTATAAAATAAATTACTCATGGGTATGGTATGAAAGTCCAGCACAGGAAATATAGTCAATAATATTGTGATTCTGTATATTCACAGTAGCTACACTTATTTGGTGGAGCATTTAGTAATGTATATTAGTGAATCAATATGTTGGTACACCTGAAACCAATATAATATTGTATATCAACTGTATTTCAATTAATAATTAATTAACTAAAGTTATGCTGCTTGAAATAACTCTTTTCTTATGTTTCTCTCAATAGTTTCTTTAAACTTGTACCACATTGAAGTACAAATAGTATGTTGTTCAGCCAAGAGCTTTTCAGAAATCCTTGAGTCTTTCCAGTTTGATTGTTAGCATTTTTATCAGAAGAAAAGCTAAGAAACTGAATAATTATGACTTCAATCCAAAATGCTGTATAATTTCAGAGATATAATTATTTTGAATGAACTTCCTGAAAGCCTGGATACATACACACAAACTCTAAAGCATACAAAGAACAGAAAACCCAGATGGAGTCTTACCTCCAGGCATAAAAAAATAAGTGTCTCCAGCTCTTGACAGGAATTGGCTTAACTTCTTATGCAACCGTGTGAGATTTGATAACCCTATTCTGCCCTTTTAGAAATAAAACCAAACATTTGTCTGCATGGCCACTAGTCCTGAACTTATCAACCTGTTACTTGTGAAAAGGTCATCTCTCTTATTTTCTCTAGCTATACTATTTATTAATAGAAAACATTTTCTAGATCTTTTGTTCTACATAAAAAGCTGTCATGATATGCATGACTTTTGCCCTGTTATTTAATCCAAGAGAAAGAAATTACATGTACATATGTTCATGTATATATATTTATAGTACCTGGTATTATAATGAGGATATTAGCTGTTAAGGAAAACTATGCATCAAAAGAGAAAGTTGAAGGAGTGGGGGAAAGAGTGTACAGCCCTTCTTCCTGACATATGTACATAAATAGTCTGTCATCACCTTAATCTGTGTAAAGGCAGAATGGTCTGTGATACGTCAGGAGCCTTTTCCCAATTAGAATATCTTTTTCTTTCATGCAGCTGTTTAAGGAGGGAGTCAGAACTCTTTCCCCTCCTTGAACTGGGGAAGAGGGAATGTGTGCATGCCTTCTTTACAAGAATATTTTGGAATATATAACAATATAACAATGTACTGATTTAAATCTTTGCAATAGGTACTGTAATATTAAGAGCCCCTAAAGAGCTTTGAGCTTTTGTGGAAGCAAAATCTCTATAAATAGTAATGAGGTCAATTCTCTCATATTTTGAAGGGCAGGAGTGAAGGTTTATAAAATAACATGAGCAAAGGGAGACTAGGCCTGGATGTAGTGATTTTCAAGTGTTTACAACACTCCTGCTCCAGTGACAGAGCAAAGTTAAACTTATAGTCTCTTTAAAATATGAGACTCAAGCTCATTATTTCCTTAGTGGGTATTCTCTCCATTCTTTTATTGCTCCCTTAAACCATTCCTTCAGTTTACAGGTAAGTTTGCAATATTTTAAAAAGAAAAGAGAAAAATCATAAATAGACCAATTAAAGTAGCAATTTAAACAGATAGCACAAACACCATTTTGATGCAAGTATGTACTCAGAAGAAAAGTAGAGAAATTGGGGATTTTTTAAGTTTATTGATTAATGCTGGTTGGAGACCTGAAGGAATAAAAGAATGAATGAGGTTCACAAGTTTGGCTCTTTGATTTCAAACAACAGAAGTATACATTCAATTGTATAAAATTCAGTATACATAACATTAAAACATAACTTCCTTATAGTGAAGCTACAGAGAAAAGTTTTCCATAGGTTCTCACAAGCAAGACCCTATATAACTTAACAAACATCTACTTAATGTAGATATAACAACAAATTTAATAGGGGCATCTTTTTTTAAATTGAAGAATAGTTGATACACATATCATACTGGCTTATTGGCTTCAAGTATACAACACGGTGGTTCAACAGTTACACACACTATTAAATCCTCACCCCAACTAGTGCAGTTACTATCTGTCCACACAGGAAAATGTTACAGAACCACTGGCTACATTCTCCATGCTATACTACTATCCCCATGAGGAACTTATATTATGATTGAGAATTGTTGTGCTCCTTATCCCCCACACCTTCCCCACCTTCCCACCCCAACCCCTCCCCCATGGTAACAACCAGTCATTTCTCAGTGTCTCTGAATCTACTGCTATTTTGTTCATTTTGTTTTGCTTTGTTTTGATATTCCACAAATAAGTGAAATCATGTGGTATTTGTCTTTCTCCACCTGGCTTATTTCACTTGGCATAATACCCTCTAGATTCATCCATGTTGTTGCAAATGGCAGGATTTTTTATGGCTGAATAACGTTCCATTGTGTATATGTGCCACAACTTCTTTATCCATTCATGTATTGATGTATATATACTTTGGTTACTTCCATATCTTGGCTATTGTAAATAATGTGGCAATAAGCATAAGGGTGCATATATCTTTACAAATCAGAGATTATTTTTTCTTTGGAAAAATGTCTAAAAATGGAATTATTGGATTGTATAGCATTCTATTTTAAGTTTTTTGAACAACCTACCTATTGCTTTCCACAGTGGCTGCACCAATTCACATTCCCACCAGTAATGTAGGAGGGTTCCCTTTTCTCCATATCCTCACCAACACTTATTTCTTGTCTTTTGGATAGTGGCCATCCTAACTGGTGTGAGGTGATACCTTGTGGTTTTGATTTGCATTTCTCTGATGATTAGTGATGTGGAGCATCTTTTCATGTGCTTATTGGCTATTTGTATTTCTTCTTTGGAAAAACATCTGTTCAAATCTTCCGCCCATTTTTTAATTGGATTCTTTGGGATTTTTTTAGTGTTAAGGCATTTGAGTTCTTTATATATTTTGGATGTTAGCCCTTTATCAGATAAATCATTTATGAATATATCCTCCCATACTGTATGTTGCCTTTTTGTTCTGTTGATGGTGTCCTTTGCAGTACAGAAGCTTTTTAGTTTGATGTAGTCCCACTTGTTCATTTTTTAGTTTCCCTTGCTGAAGGAGATGTGTCCAGAAAAAAATTGTTTATGCTTTGTTTAAGATACTTTGGTCTGTTTTCTTCTAAGAGCTTTATGGGTTCAAGTCTTACATTTAGGTCTTTAATCCATTTTGAATTTCCTTTTGTGTATGAGGTTAGACAGTAATCTAGTTTCATTCTCTTGCATGCAGCTGTCCAGCTTCCCCAACACCATTTATTGAAGAGAATGCCTTTTCTCCATTACATATTTATGGCTCTTTTATCATATATTAATTGGCCATATGTGCATGGATTTATTTCTGGGCTTTCTATTCTGTTCCATTGATTTATGGGTTTGTTTTTGTGACAGTTCCATACTGTTTTGATTACTGTACCTTTGTGGTATAGCTTGAAGTCAGGGAACATAATACCCCCAGCTTTCTTCTTCTTTCTCAAGATTGCTTTGGATATTTGGGGTCTTTTGTGTTTCCACATGAATTTTAGGATTATTTGCTCTAGTTCATTGAAAAATGCTGTTGGTATTTTTTAGGGATTGCACTGAATCTGCAAATTGCTTTTGGCAGGATTGTCATTCTAACAATATTAATTCTTTCTATCCATGAGCAGAGGATAGATTTCCATTTATGTTTTCTTTAATTTCTTTCATGAGTGTGTTAGAGTTTTCAGAGTACAGGTCTTTTACCTCCTCGGTTAGGTTTATTATTAGGTGTTTTATTCTTTTTGATGTAATTGTTTACCTTATTTCTTGTTCTGTTAGTTCATTGTTAGTATATAGGAATGAAACATATTTCTGTATATTAATTTTGTATCCTGAAACTTTCCTGAATCCAGTTATTAGTTCTAATAGTTTTTTGGTAGAGTCTTTAAGGTTTTATATATATTGTATCATGTCATCTGCAAATAGTGACAGTTTTACTTCTTATCAATTTGAATGCTTTTTATCTCTTTGTCTTGACTGATTTACATGGCTAGGACTTCCAGTACTATGTTGAATAAAAGTGGTGAGAGTGAACATCCTTTTCTTGTTCCTGATCTTAAAGAAGTGTTTTCAGCTTTTCACAATAGAATATGATGTTAGCTGTGGGTTTGTCACATGTTGTTAATTATGTTACGGCACATTCACTCTACACCCAACAAACAAAAGTCCAGGACAAGATGGCTTCACAGCTGAATTCACAGCAAAGATTTAAAAAAGAGCTAATTCCCATCCTTATTAAAGTATTCCAAAGGTAGAAGAGGAGGGAATACTTCCAAACTTATTTCATGAGGCCAGCATCACTCTAATACCAAAAACAGACAAAGTCACTACAGAAAAAGAAAATTGTAAGCAAGATCCCTGATGAACAAAGACGTGAAAATCCTCAACATAATATTAGCAAACTGAACTCAAAAATACGTCGAAAGGATCATCCATCATAATCATGTGGAATTTATTCCAGAGATGCAAGAATGGTACAATTGTAAGTCAATTAATGTGATATACATTAACAAAAGGAAGGCTAAAAACTATATGATCATTTCAATAGATGCTGAAAGTCATTTGACAAAATTCACTTCCATTTATGATAACAACTCTTAATAAAATAGGGCATCTTCAAATAAAGTTGGTGGTCTCTTGCCAAAGTACAATTCCATAAAAGCAGTGGGGGTGGATTTGGGCAGAAGAGTGAGGTGGAAATAACAGTTGTGCAGAATTGTGGGGTTTTGTGGCTTAATGTTGGGATACAATTTAGAATATATATGACTGGGTTGATAACACATATTTCAAGCAATGTTCCATACATATGCACCTAAACTCTTGAAATCTATTGAGCAACATTAATATGTAGATTAAAATTCCTACCAAGTACCAGGAGTTATAAAGCAAGAGAAATATGTAACTTTAATAAAAGATAATTCTAGAAGATTACCAGAATCTCAATGAAAATATCAAGATAGTCTTTATACTAGAGGGAGAAATGAAAAAAGGCCCTAACATTTAAAGGACAAAATTTGTGTAAGGTTTCAAAAAATAGACAATGGAAAATGAAGATAATGATGATTAGATTTACCATCATCTATTAAAATTCATTACAAATTTATAATCATTAAATTCATATGGAACTGATATAAGATCAATAGGACAGAGATATGATTCCAAAACAGATCCTTGTTAATATGCATAAGAATTTAATAAATGCTGAATAAAGTCTTAGAATAAGACTTTAGAAATGAGAAATTCGAGAAATATTTATAAATTTTACTAGAAGAAAATAAGCCATTTAGAGAGAAAAATAATTTGATATATTCAGCAGTCACCATAACCCAAATAAATTCCAATTAAATATAACAATTACCTGTTTTTAAAAAAAGGGAATTAAAAACTAGTTGAAAATACAGGTGAAACTTATTTAATCTCTTCTTAGGAAAAGATTTTTCTTAAATTAAAAAAAATCTTCATAAAGTAGAGACATACAATAGATGCAATGTACGAAACTTGGATGTTGGATACAAAATTTAATGGATATACAAACATTTATTTGGGGGAAACAAGAGTAATAAGAATATGAACTAGGTATTAGATATGAAATATTGTTGTCTCAGGTATATTAATAGTACTGTAGTTATGTAAGAGAGCATCTTTATTCTTAAGAGCTAGACAATGAAGAATTTAGCAGCCAAGTGTCTGAAGCTTACTTTCAAATAGTTCAACAATAATGAACATCTCTTTCTCAAACACACACACAGACACACACACATACATACAAACATAAACACATGAGAGAGAATGATAGGGGAAGAAAATAAGACAAAATATTATCAGCTGATGAATCTAAGAAACATATACAGAGCTCATTAGATTATTCTTTCAATTTTTCTCTAAGCTTGAAAATTCAAAAAGAAAAGGTTGGAAGGAAAAATTTCTAATAAGAATAATAGATTTAATGAACTAAAAACACAAAGCATCTATATGTAAAACAGTATGATGCTTCTAAATTATGACAAATGGTTATACACTTAACAAAGTTCATCAATGTTCTTAAGGAAGACATTGGAACCTCAAAAGAAAAAATGAGCAAAGGATGCACACAGCCACTCCTCAGAGGAGGTCCAGTGACTAATAATATATGAGAGAAAATGTCAAGCTCACTATTTATCAGAGAAAATGAAATACTATTTTCCCTTAGAGGAGTAACAGAGGATTTTTGGCTTATTTATTTTGTTTTTAATAGTTATACTTAAATTACAAGTGTGCAGTCTTTTCACTGTTGAGGGACTTGTAAGATGGTACAGGTATTCTGGAAAGAAATTTAGAAATGGTTTTGTTAAGCAGAAAAATAGATATGCGCTGGTGGAGGTAGAATAAGGACAGTAAAGCCCACTAAAAGGAGCACACAGAGTTAACCAGATAAAACTAGAGAACCAGAAAAGACTCACAGAGTTAATCAGTTAATCCGTTGAAGCTCCAAAGGCCAGAAGCAACTTGGAATATCCAGATATTCCCCAGATAAACAAAACCATCCAAGCACAGCCCATGTCTTCATTGCATCAATTACATCATGTCATTGTAAGGTTTACTTTAGCCTGCTAAAAGGCCCAGCTTATTCTTTAACTTATCCTATATGCTGTTTTTTCCTCTTCCTCCAGCCCCTAATCAAGTAACTTTGTAACCAGGGCAGGAGACAGACCTCAAAAGTGCAAATAAACCCATGTGGACAAAGAATGCTGAAGTCCCAAACCAACACAGTCCCCTAAACAACTCTGTTCTTAAGGCAAAACTCCAAAGGAATTATGAATTACCTGTATTCATCATGCCTTATGCTGACCCTTACCCAGAAAGTCCCTATAATATCCCAGACCCCAAACCCTTAAGCCTGCCTCCTCTCTGAAGCTTGCCCATACTTGCCTTTCTTTGAGTGTGTCACTCTCTCTGTCCTACTTCAGATAAGTAGGGAGGGGCTGCTGAGAGCATTGATTTGGGCTTGCAAGTTCCTATTGCCTGGGTAACGCAGACAGGACTATAGCTGTACGATCTTGCTCTTAGTAGACTGCTTTAAAATCTCTTTTATTTGCCTTGGTGAAGTTCTCAGAACATAATCTCACTCCACACAGTGCTCTGTGGCTCCCCCAAATTCTGAAGTAGTAGGGACTTACCTCTCACATAGTGCAGATTCAAGTGGACACTGGAAGCCAGGTGACAGTGGCTTCAGGAGTTGACAAGGGATTATGCCTTTAGGCTGAGTGACAGTTCAATGAGCTTCTCTTTTCTCCGTTTTTCCTTCCTCTCTGCTTTATTCAAGCAAACCTGCCTTTATCTACCTTGACTCTGGGCCACTCCTCCCTTGGAGTATATTCAAGTAAAACTTTTACCTGCTTCACTACCACGTCTCTGCACTTTAGCTCTTTGTTGTGGCAGGGACGAGAACCGAGGAAAATAAACTCAACCTCTCCCCCAACAGTTTCAAGAACATGAAGAGTGTACAACCTTGGACTACATAATATATCCCATGGGAAGAACAAAAATTTGGACAAACGTTATATGCGAAATTGCATTATCACATGCTGCATTTATAATAAAGTAAAATAGGAAACAACCTCAATGTCCACTAAAGTAAAGGTAAACCAAACTTTTACTACATAGCGCATCCATTTAGTAGAGCATTATGACATTATCAAAGATGCTTATGAAGACTAGTGACACAAGAAACTTCATACAATAAAATATTAAGTGGAAAGCACAGGGTAGTGAGCCACATATACAGTATGACCTCTATTAGGGAAAAACGTAACTGAAGAAAATATTGAAGTATGACAAAATTTGAACAATTGGTGCCTGTGGGTAGTGTGATTATCTATGTTTTTTTTCTATTTTTTGTACTATTCCATATCCCCCAAACTTTTCTCTCTGAGTCATATATGCTGCTGGTGCTCTACAAATGAAGTTCATTTGTAAATGTTTGAAAAAGGCGTTAATAAAGAGAAAGAATGGATTCTCCAGAGTACTGAGGTAACCAAAGCACAATGGAGTCCGTTCAGCGCTAATTTGGTAATATAAATATATATTTACATTAAAAGAAACAAAAACAAACCATTTGGGATGAGCCATATACCTCAGGGACCAAACAACACTTTTTGAAAACTCTCCAGGCAAGTTTTCCCTTTCTGTGTTTTTATAAGGGTCTAAATATTTCCTGGAGTTTTTTGCTTGCAAATGTTTGTTCTGTTTCATTTTCTTTTTAATTTCAGATAAAAAGAGTTGGAAGTTAAATGCATAAGGTGGGAATAAAGGAAGTCGTGAGACTCTCATCTCAAACGAAGCACACAGAATATGTGGTTCTCCACTGCATAACTCCATACTTGTAAATAAGAAATTTTCTGAGCTCAGTTAAGCTCTTCAAATTATAAACAAGGCAAATAGCTGAGCAATGTCAGGCAGCTTTACATCAGAAATCAATATACTGGGAAAAACAGAGATGACTGGTTTTTAATTTGTAGATATATATTTTTAATCTCCAGTTAAATTTAAAGACAGGAAGTGAAAAAGCCAATCATTTTGTTTGCACATTATTTCCCCGTGCTTCCTAATATTCTTCTAAAGAATCAGCCCATCCCCCATCTCAAAGAGCCTTTCCTCACAGGACTCACTGAATGGGCAGCAAAACCTGTAACCCAAATCCAGACCATAGCTGATTGGAGCAGAAAGACATCTCAGCCGAGCGAGGTCTCTGAGCTTCACTCTTCTGGGAATCTGCAGTTAAAACACAGGCTGAGTTGGTTTTCTGAGGGTACTCTACCTGTCCAGTTACCAAACTGGTGACTGAGACTATCAAACGAAGACTGTGTGTCTACCATAATGAGCTAACAGACAGAGCTGCTCTGTCGGTGGGGAAACCAAGAAAATGAGATAGAAACAAAGAGCAACATAAAGAATACAAGTAGTGCAAGGAAGAAGTGGTTGGTGAAGAGCTGTGCTTTCTGAGATCTTTCTGTTTCAGCATCTCACTCAGGCCCAGATACACATTCTACCTCTCATTTCAAAAAATACACCTGATGTCTTATTAACACTCTCCCCTCATTTAGGTGTTATTTTGTTATTTGCAACCAAAGTATCCCTGAGTAAATGATATACCCTTCCTTTCTAAATCACACTGAAATGTGGATCTGGCATGTAGCTTTCATCTACCTTTAAGAGATCAGGAGCTGAGTCAAATAATGTAACGTTATATGACAAGTTGCTGAAGCCCTGTGACTAAAACTTAGATTTTCCAATTCCAGCTCTTCTGCTATTAATCATTTTCCAATCAGAGGTAAATACAGCCACTGCTATTCTAGTAGCTACTGAACACATTAGAAGAAGTCTGCCTACAAAGTGGTGTAACCAGTAATTGCTACACCTGAGTTCTGCAGTTTGAGTACCATGTGAAGAGACCCTGGGTGAATGGTTTAGTCCAAAGCATCAGAACTGCTTATTTGTAGCTCTACCATCAAACTTGTACAAATACCCAAGGAAATTATATTTTGACATTAACTGTTAACCAAAATTTATTGCACCTTTTATTTTAACTACAGCTGTTGTTTCAGTGTTGAATGGTTCTTTTCATCAAGAGAAAAGCCAAAGAAAACACTCTAGTTCTAGTGTTAAAAATATGCTGTAAACTCAAACATCTTCAATTCTATCTAATAAGGAGCAAACGGTTGAAGTCAGCTAGAATGTACTCTATGCTCTTAAATCTCTGTTTTGTGTAACTAAACAAATAAAATGAAATTAGTAAAAACTATTATAAAAGCTACCATTTACTGAGTGCCTACGTTGTTTGAGGCACTAGTCTAGATGTTTTGCACACATTATTCATTCATTCAACAAATATGTTTTACTGAGTATACTACTAACTCTCACCATTCACAGGTGATGCTCACCAAGAATATGATGAGCAAATATAATGAAGTCCCTGCTCTCAAAGAATTTCTTAGATTTCATATAATCATCACAGTCACCTTATTGTTGTTACCATTTTTTTAAAGAAGAAAACACCCCAGAGAAGTCAAATAATTTACCCAAGTTCACACAACTGATGAAGGGTAGTCTAGGCTTAAAATCTCAGGGTCTTTCCTTTTGACCATACTGCCTCTCATTAAATTACTGACTATGGAAAAATGAGACATATTTACCATATTTATAGCTATGCGAACACTGTTGAGAAGCTGATAATCACTGATAATCCATGCCCAGACCTTCTCACATATATTAGTTCCTTGATGCATTTACTACAAATGTGGATTGCTTCCATAAATTAATGTTCCCACTGAAACCAGTAATTTCTTAAAATATTTAAATGACTTTTGAAATTTATCATTGGATTATCACTGGATTAGAATCTAAAATATTCCACAATCAATACAAACAACTTCCCAGGTGCTCAATGTAACATGAATACAAGTGACTTTCTTAAATCAGATCAGGCTGATTTTGTTTCTAATTGATTCATTCACATATATTGAGTGCCTATTATGTACAAGGCCAGGTGCTGAGATACAGCATGAAAAAAAATCCATCTTCTGATGGTATTCACTTAAAACATATATTTTGTCATATAGTAGCAAGTACAGTAAAGAAAAACAAATCATAGGAAAAGGCTGGGGTATAAAGGGGCAGGACTTGCCATTTTAAATAGGCAGGTCAAGAGGGGCTTCATTGCAAATGTGAAATTTAAACAGATTCCTAAAGGACTTGAAAGAGTGAGCTACAAAGAGATCCAAAAAAAGACACATTAAGTTCAATGCTCCTGAGGTGGGTATATCAATCAAGGCTACCAAGAAGGTCAGGGTCAGAGAAGTAGTAGGCACCAGATTATATAAGGCCCTTATGGACCATTGTGAGGAGTTTTACTCTGAGTGACATGGGGCATCATTAGGGAATTTTGAATTAAAAAATGGTATTATGTGTCCTAACTTCTTGAAAGTTCCCTGGCTGTTATATGGAGAATGGACCATAGGAAAGTACAAGCTGAACACAGGGAGACAAGTTGGAAGATTTATGATAACCGTGGCGGGAGATGATGGGGGTCTTCCATCGTGGGTGGAAGTGGCCAGATTTCTACTTGTGTTTTGATTTTAGAACCAATAGGATTTGCCAACAAACTGGATGTAGAATTTTTGAAAAAGGAAAGAAGTTAAGGATGACACCAAGTTTCTTGGCCCAAACAATGAGAAAGATGGAGTTGCCATGTACTGTAGGAGGAACGTATTTGAAAGATGGTGACTTCAGTTTAGGGCGCATTAAATTCAGTTTGGGGACTGGAGAAAGTATTTCACAGAAGTAAGCATGTGTATCAAGTCTACTGAGAAGGTGAGTGATACAAAAATTGAGAATTCACTATTGGATTCAACAGTAGGAAGGTCTTGGTGACCTGGACTGAGCTGTTTTGGTGGAAGAAAAGAATGGGGTGGAACTGTGTATTCAAGAGACAATGGAGAAAAGAACTGTAGGTAACAAGTCAACTCTTCAGAAATTTTTTTATTTATACAGAGTATTTGTATTTGCATATATACAGAAAATGGTCAAAACCTGAGAGAGAAGGTAGAGTTGAGAAGATTTTCTTTATAACAGGTTGAGACAGAAGAAACGTGTTTGTGTGTTAATGGAAATGACCCCTTAGAAAACAGAGTATAGATGGAGTTTGTTCTTGCATAATGAGATGAGATATCATGGAGAGGTTGGTTTTAGAAGGGTGGGCAGTTTATCCACATCAGTATACATTCCTTTATGATTACAATTAATCAACATATTACATGACTTTCATAACTATTCCTATACTACTGTTATTGCAATTAAAACTGTTTCAGTTTGCTAAAGGACTGTGCCTATTTTCTCATACAATATATATTAAAGTAGCAAGAATGAATAATCTAGCTCAATTTTTCTACATTTATTCAATAATAAGTATTTTCATGTGTACACTAATGTTCACCTGAAGTAGTAATGTATGCATGAATGTTGAAAGGAACCTTGTGAATTAAAGAGAACATGGTTTCCCCCTAAAATCTGCCCTTCTCCCACTTCTCTGTTACATGGCTCACAATTAACTTTGCTTTCTGCCTGATTCATCTTCTACCTGATTGGCCAGTCCTGCTCTGTCTCCAAGTAATTTTTAAAATTATATTCTATGGAGGCATGATTCCATCCTCAGCTCCGTATCTTCTCTTTCTCTACCCCATTAGACAATTTATATGGCGATACAGTGCAACTACAAATTCTGGAATGTGTCCTCACAATTTTACTTCTTGCCTCTCTTGATATGCAGTTGACAACAAAGTACCTACATTTAAAGGTTATGAATTTACCTCAGAGAAACATATTTAAATGCAAACAAATTACCTCTTGGTTTTGCCATTTGTGACACTATTCTGCCAATTCCTAGGTTTGCAATCTCTAGGTCAGGATGAATGTCTCCATTTCTTTTACCTCTCCAAATGCAAAGAGACAATAGAGTGCTCTGATTCTTTCAATGCAATTGCATTTCCTCCCTTATTCTACAGCCAGTCTTGGGGGACACCATTTCTTACCTTATACCTGTATTGAGGCAATCAACTTCTAAATGGGTTCCTGCTTTCAAGTCCTTCTGCACAACAAATGTCTGGATAATATCTTTAACATGTAGGTTTCACCATGTGACTACTCTAATTAAAAAGATTTAAACTGTAAATCTTCAGCAGTCCATTCAAACCTTTCCATCAATGAGGTTTTACAAATTCAGCTTCACGTGTTTCATCATATTTTTCTTTCTCCAGTCTATATTATGGACAGTCCACTCAAAATAGGCCTAGCTTCTTACTTTCTTAAATGCACATCATGTGTCCTTTCCTCTCAGTCTTTGTTTTCCTTGATATCCCTCTCCCTTGGAGCTATGCATATCCACATCTTCTTCACAGCCCAGATTCACACACAGTCTCCAGGAACTTCTGTGACAATTACCTTTCTTGCACTCTGACTCTCCTGTGTTTGCAGCTTAAACTTGGTGAACCAGGCCTTGAATAAGCAAAAATATCTTGGGCACCACGGTTTTGTCAATGACAGAAGTTACAATATAGGCAGAGCTGTGGGAAAGACCCACGTTCTCAGTTCTGCATTCAAATTCTCTCTAGATTTCTACTAAAAAGACAAAAGAAGTTTCAAATTCACTTTAAATGATTTTGTGATTGGCTATGTTAATTATAGTCAAGAAGTGTCACCAAGTTTGATATTTCACACTTTATTGAAAACAGACTCTGACAATTACAAAAGTCTGATTATTTTTGTTTTGAATTTTTTCTCAAGAACTTTCCAAATCAAAAATATATTTGTATTTACTTTGAAAGCACAAGAATTCTATTTGAGGCTTTGTAAATACACAGAACAATCTTAATTTTCTTAAATTAGAAAACAGAGTTAGAAAGCAAAGACTGCAGTATCATACACTGCACCTCTCAAAGGTATTATTTATCAATTAATCATTAATCTATTCACTCAGCACCTTATCCTCTTGTATATTATGAAATTGATGCTAAAGTGAGATTCACTGTGTTTCATATTGACAATAACAGACATTATATCAGTTATTCTCTGTGAAACAGAAAACACTGCTCTTACATTTGTTGAGCAGACAATCTTGAGAGATAAGTACTATTATTTATTTCCACTGTATTTAGGTAAACTGCCCAGGTCACAAAGTAGAAGTTCTGGGATTCAAATCAAGTCTGTGTGATTCCAGAAGCCAGCTGGAGACCATTATCCATTACCTCACATTGTTATCTGTAACATGGTACTCCTTCATTCTACCAAATCCAGATTTAATTTTGACATACTTCTCTACCTAAGAAAACACTTATCCACAAGAGAACTATTGTTAAAAATCCAGTTTTTCCTTAAGTAAAACACCTTAGAGACTACAAAAAAAGTTAATAGATAAAATATTTACATATGTTCACTAACCTGTAGCCCTAAGATATGGATTGGCATGTTTAAATTCAATTGGGGGAAATTCTTGGCAAAATATATTTTGAATTTTGAAGAATTAGATGGGTCCAAATTAGCAGGAGGGATGAGATGAACTATTTCCACATGGGGACAGATGGACAGATGTGAACAAAGAATGTGAAGTGGAAAAGAGAAGACTCAGTGCAAGCATAGGAGAGGGATTTCCCTGGTCAAAGCAGGGATGGATTTGGCTGAAAGATCATGAGTAGTAGCTATGTGACCATAGAGACACGTTCAGTGCCATCATGTGTCATAGTTATGCAAGTGACACCTTTCTTTGTAGGATGGGTTTTGAGAAACAAATTGCACATATATCTTCAATTAATGTTTATTTTTGTAAGGCAGTACAGTCTAGAACCTCGCTACTCAAAGTACTGTCCAGCAGGAAATAGCAATATTAGAATCTCTTGGAAGATTTTGATAGGAATGCAGAATCTCTGGCCACACCATCAACAGAATCTCAAAGTAATTTTTGAGCAGCTCTGTGCCTGTGCTCTCATACTGCTTTGGTCATTTCCTTAGCATGGAACCCAAGGCAAATTCATCTCTAAACTTAAATTGCTCATCTCTAAAGTGGGGAGGATCCCTGCTATAACAATTCAGGGATTAATAGAAGAATCAAATGCAATGAACTATGAGAAAGCACGCTGAAAGCTGTAAATCACCATTGGAAGTCTGCCCTCGATGGGCATCTGTGGCCAGGGGAAATCCAGCAGACCTGGGCAGATGCCTGGAATGTCTTGGCCACCTCCCTCTCGGCTGCCTCTACTATCCCTGTGTAAAGCGTCTGCGAAACGTTTCACTTGGTAAAACAAATGCTCAGGTTTATGAAAGTGTCACAGGGCTGAGTTATCCCAGGAGATTCATGGGGTGATGCCTGACCCAGCTGCTCCAAACCAAGCCAAGGGATTTGCTGACATGTCAGCACACCTGCCGCCACTCTGTTGACATTGCTCCTTACTCCCTCCACACTTTTCCCGTCCCTCACCAGCACCGGCCGAGGAGTGTGCAAAGGCTGAAGGAACCAGGCAAGGCAGGCACTGGGGTTTTCTGAGTGTTGGCACGTCAGGTAAAAGGTTTACAGGCTCTGGACGCTCTCCAACAATGAAAGCAAACTGTCACAGGCCAGATCTTTCAGTCCCATGAGAACTGTCACCGGGGAACTTACTGGCCCAGCAAGCCTCTTTTACATAAAGGTTTGAAGTTATTAAAAGTTAATGTATTTGTATAAAATTGTGTTCCACAGGGCCCTGCCCCTGGGGATGTTTAAAAAAAAGGGTTCTGAGCTCAGGTAAGCGTGGGGTGCTGCACACCACCCCTCTTCTGGAAGATCACAGAAAGAATCCTGTTTAACTTTACCTAATCACACATTTTCCGACCTTATTTGACGGCAGAACACTTTGTTGCAGTATTGCCTATTAATACACTGCAGTTTAAACAGTAGTTACATTAAGAACATTACTTTGAAAATTACTGGTCTTTTTGGGTTATAATATTTATTTAATGTAACCTTGGTACACATAATAAACCATAGCATGGAGCGCTTTTATGGAAGCGAGCTATTCTAGACCAGAAGCTTTTTGACTACAGAAACTGTGATTTTTAAGTCTCTGGCACTTGGCACGGTACAAGGCATTTAGCCAGTTCTCAGGGAATGTTTGTTAAATTTTTTAAATCAAAACAGAACCCCTTTTTTGCATGAGAAAAGACACCTTCACTCTACCTCCAAAGGATGCAAAGAGTCCTTAAGTGGGTTTTGAGTGATGAAGATGTACATTCAAATAATTTATATGGGCTGATTATTTGCTACTGTACATAATGAGGAAAGGCGGCCATCCCAAAAAAAGGCATTTGTATATAAATATACTGTCAATTTAGTCTCCTCCAACATAGTTTCTTAACATTTGCAAAATCTTTCAATATTTCTAAAGAACCAGAAATTCCTTTTTCTCAGAAGACAGGAGCCAGTGTCATTCTCTACAAAATAGTGTAAAAGGTGAATCATCTACAGGGACTTGGAACCACCATTCAAAGTTTGTAGTCCTTAGTTATCAAACTGCTGGTAAAGCAGAAAAATACATCCTGGAGGCCTTGATTGTTTTAAGTCAGGACTAGTTTTTTTGGCATGATATCCCAGGTCTCTTACACTGTGTCCTGAGAGAGGCATTCTGAGTTGCAAAGCTACCAGAAAAACAGAAAGGGAAGGGTTAGTGGGGAGAAGAAATGCACATTCTAAACTAAAAACAGAAACATGGATGGTGATGCTAACAAAGTTTCCTCAAGGAGAGAGCCCTAGGTAAGCATGCGGAACTTTGAAGTGACCCACAAACATCTCCCGTTTAAGAACATTCTCCATCTCACCCAGATTGTATTTCCCGTAACAGGAAATAAAAACCCTTCGGGTTCTACTCTTAGTGAATGATTTGCCACAGTCAAGACCAAGTGACTAAATACTCCTAGCAAGCTTGTGTATTTATTGAATCCTGCTTTTAGAGCTTGTTTCAAACTTTGGCCTTGGACGGATCAAGAGTAATATAACCTGCAAGCAAAAGTCCCGTTTTCTTGGGCTCAGAAAGGGATTTGACATAAATTGCTCTATTAACAAAATGTCCTTTGTTATAGCCCCAAGGAAAAAAGAAGTCTCCACGTGCAAAAACATTTTCTAACAACTGTCCCAAGGATCCTATTGGTTTCCCACTGACTCTTGGGGACTGCCACGCCAATGTAACCCCTCTTCCATATTTTTGACCTTCTAATATTTATTTTCAAATATTTATTTTCAAATGTTTTTCTGATGCTACCAATAACTGAATAATATTAAGTTTCAAATTCAGATTGAGTATTTTTTAAATATCTTTATTACATTAGGCTTTATACACTGTTTAGGCAAGCATTTGTATGGAGATTTTATATACACACACAAACACATATTTACACAAACTCAAACAATAGTGATTAGAACTAGCTTTGGGTTTATAGATACCATTATCACTGTAATACTCACATAAGACAAATATCAAATGGCAGGAAAAAAAAACCCAATAGAGGCTCAATAAAATATGCACTAAGAATATGATAGACCTGGAAAAAATACTTAACTTCTTGAAACCTCAGTTTCTTCAGCTGTAAAATGGGGAAATAACAGAACCTATAATATAGTGTTGTGTGAATTAAAAGAGGGTACTTGGCCTTATAATGTTGGCTACTATTATTGATGTTGTTGTTTTCATTATCATTTTCATTATTAAAGCCCTGAAGATTATTATTCAATAGAAATTTATCGTTGCTAAAAACAGAGAAGCAAAGGTATACTGCTAATGTCATAACCTATTAGAGCCAGGGACAAGGGTTTCTGAGTTCTGAGCCTGTTCTGAGTTCCATTCTGATCTCTTCTTAGAACTTAACTAACACTGGGAAGTCAGTACTTCTGAAAGGAGAATATAAAGGAATCTACCAACAAGCAGGTTACCCAAGTTTCCTGATGACTAAAATAATGTGAGTCACTGTTCATATATGAATTGGACCCAACCAAACCATTCAATTTGAATTTGAGCATTTGCATTAAAAGTCATGTAAAATACAAAAGTATTAAAATTATTGCAAATTCATGTCCACCATAGATTATTGTGACTCACAAGCAGGAAAAAAGATAAAAATAAAAGGTTCAAAAAGAAAAAGAAAGAAAAAAATTGTATGCCTATCCCCCATATGTGATCTGTGCTTTATTTTGCATCGTGCTGGGAAAATCAAACAAAAAATATCAACAATATTCTTATATTAAATGTTTCTCCTTTTGTTTTGTTGCTTCTCTGAACCTATAGATTCTGGAATATGGAAAAATTTCACATAATTATTTTGGTAAAATAAACATAAGTTTCTTTCTGAGAACTTCTAACTTCATATTTTACATTCAGAGGAATTTTTCCCAAGATTTTTGATAAAATACCAAATCTTCCACCTAATACACAAACCTGGCACACAAGAAGTTCTCAAGATAAATACTTGTTAAAATAAAGAATACCAATTTATTATGAAAGGGCCTATTAGAGTGCATATACACAGTAGGCCCTTAATAATGATTATTGAATCTTAATGTTCCCTCTTCTTTACCAAATAACAACACAGAACTCTAATAAAGGATTAAAAAGTGGCTGACCATCACTCAGATGCAAAACCTTCTAGACTGCATTTACCACTATGTGGCGATAGGAAGGTTCATAAGTACCATAGGTGGCCTTCAAGGGCAGAGTGGATGAACTGCACTTAATGGTATTTCTTCACATGGCTAGAACTATCCTAAATCAACTGGCAGAAAGGATATTGATTATACACAAACTCTTGATAAAGCCTTTCAGGATAAATTTGTAGGTGAAATAAAGATCACAGATCATGTTATATCTATTTCTAAGACATACCATGTGGTTTGACATAGTAGCACTTAATGAAGTTGAAACACTGAGGAATATGTCCTAGGGAATACCACATTAAATGAATTCATAGCTGGCTAAAATATGTTTATTAATCAATGCACAACTAATGCACAGTGGTGAATAAAGGCCCCTCATAATAACCTTGCATTTATCAGGCCTTGAGTTTATAGAGTAAAAAAATAACGTTTTTTTACCTCATATTACACATGAGTTAGTTTCTCTTAGTCAGAGACAAAAATTATCTCAGGTATATTTAAAGCAAACATATGTAATAAGAATAACAATGTGTAATGATTTGATAAATATTTTGCCAACACATTTGGATATCCTTATGTATCTTTTATCTTTTGAAATACTAATGTTGGAACAGGCAAGAAATTAACTAAAGGCTGAACACTAATGAAAACTGAGCAGTACTAGATAGAACTGGAGGGCAGGGAGTTTTGAAAGACCAGATAGAAAGGGACGCATGAGAAACACAAAAGCACAATGGATTTTTCTAAAAACAAAGTACTCAGATAAATATAAACAAACCTAGAAAAGAGGATAATAAATCAGAGCAATGTCTAAGGCACCAGAGTATCCAAAACCTCCAAGTATCCTAAACTGTAGAATTAGTTTTGCTCCCTACAAGCTATGCATGTCTGAATTTGGCAAAATCACATGGCTAGAACTATCCTAAATCAACTGGTGTAGAGGATATTGATTATACACAAGCTCTTGAAAAAGTCTTTCAGGATAAATTTGTAGATGAAATAAAGATCACAAACCATGATGTATCTATTTCCAAGACCTATCATGTTGCTTGACATATAGTAGACACTTAATAAAATTGAAACAATGAGGAATATGTCCTAGGGAATATCCCATTAAATGGATTCATAGCTGGCTAAAATATGTTTATCAATCAGTGCTATAGAGAACATGTAACATTCTCTATCTTTGCATACCAAGCCTGAGGAAAGGGTACACAATAAACATTTTCAGATCAATTTAACTTGGAGGGACATATCCAGTGGCTATCATAGAACTCTCATGTTTATCTGTGTTTTGGATAAATACCATAGTAGGTTAAACTAGTCAAATGTGTAGATGATACAAAGTTTGAAGGATATTTATTTTCATATATAAGATGCTATAAATACTTGATTGATCAATAGGGCACCACCACACATCTTAAATACAGTAGTTAATGGGAACTACAGTAGCAACGTTAATTGAGTGAAGTCAGAACCAATAGAAACAACTAGACACAAAGGTAATTTTGGGGAAAATGGTATTGCCTGCTCTCAAACAAGATTATTTTTCTCCTCTGGATGCCATTTAATTAGGTAGTATAATTTTGAAATTGAGTCTAAGTAAATATGTAATATATTTAGTTATGTCTGATTCAAAATTATAGGTGCATTTGAAAAACATTGAAAAAAGGTTTGGAAACTTGGTCTAAAAGCACATAAAGAAGCAGTTTCATGACATTACCCAAAAAATAAATTTGCAGAAGATAACATTTGTTACATAGTCACCAAATAAAATGTGCTGACTGACCATCTAATTCAGAAAAAAAATTATTTTCCAGGGTTGTTAAAATTATAACATAAATAGGTTTTGAATAGATCCTTGGCTAGAAATGTATCAAATTAAAGCACAGGGTCCATCTGGCACACTCTGAGCTTGGGACAGGACCATGAAAACCAAGGGACTCCAGCTTACACTTAGCAGCAGTTCTATTTTCCAAACAGGAGACCTCTGAACCTGTAGGACAGCAGGGACCAAAACGTGGGGGACCAGGTTCCCGGGTAATGTTTCAGCAAGGAACGCCCATTTCATGTCACATGAAGATGAAAATGGTAAAGACGATGTCCTCAGCTTCCACTCCTTTTATTTGTTTGTTTAAATGGTTTATTTCCTACCATTTCCCACAAAATAAAAAGACCTATTCAGAGGTAAATTTCTATATTAGAAATAGAAATTTCTGACACATGCAGAAATGTGCAGTTAGATTTTTGACTATGTAATTTTATCCTCTATTTTCAGCTAGAGTTTAGAATTTTTTCCCATCATAATTTTTCTAATACATTGTCATCTCCACATGACAGCAACTTGAAGGAATAAAAAAATTAAGGGAAGTAAAATTAAAATATCATTTTAAAAGAATAAGAACTGCCATGCAGCAGCTCTGAGACTTCAACAAAATAGTCTGGCGAACAGCATTTTGCCAGATCATTTGCTGAAATATTGACATGAGAGTTCCCTGAAAACCATCTTAAGTTTCCAAAAATTTCACTGAGGAAATTGCTAAAAGAATAAACAATTAGTTCAGTTGCATACAGTGAAGAATAAGGTCTACATCCAATGTGCATATTCTCTGTTTATAGCTGGGAAGAATTTATATTACTTTCCTAGTATTCCTTTTTCTTTTGAGGAATAAACGAACTCAAAAAATTAAGTAAAAATTGATGATCTAGCAATGTTTCTCTGGCTGCTATATAGCACAGGCAACGAGTTCTAGACTCCAATTTATTGGTTTGTCAGAAAGTTTGGTTATTTTCATCAATTTAGCTTTACATTTAACATTCCTCCACCTAATTGAAACCATGCGGACACATTTGGTTAGCATCCACATTCCTACTAAAGTAAAAAGGGTACTTTGTTTCAAATTCTGCACAGTTTACCCAGTAAGCTATATTTTTCTTGTAGTAACAATTAAACACATAGTTGACACTTAATAGCAAGCCCTTCCTAATTCCTACCATCAATGGGCACAACTGAGCTTTAACAAACATTCCCTCGGCTGGTGGAGGAAAGAGCATTATCCATAACTTTGTTTTAATAATTGAATAAATGGTTTTCCAGGGACTAATCCTAGGGTTTTAAAACATGGCCCTTTGAAAATTACGATCATTTTAGAAGATTATTTAACCCACATTCTCTACTTCTTGCCCTCCTGGGACCCTGCACCAAAGTGCTGGTAGAAAGGCAAGATCTGAGGGGTTAACAGGTAAGCTCTACAGCTCATAACTCGCTGTTCTTTATTTTTCAGTCCCATTGTTCAAGATGACTCTGGATGGGTTTATGAAGTGAATTGCAGAAGTAACAGGTTGTTAGGATTTGTACTTTCTCTGCTTTGTCAAAGTAATTACAAATAAGCCAAAGATACAACATCAGGATACTTTGAGGTTGACTAACTAATGAAATAAATGATGTCCAACCCCCTTTCCTTATTAGGGAACATGCCAAGACAAACGAGTAAAAAAGAGAAGAAAGCATGATCAGAAAGATGTGTTAAAATGTCTCCTAGTGACAATGACAGAATAGTCATGATAGCTCAAACTATCTATAGAGTTAGAATTGTCCTCTGGCATTTATGGATAGGCCACTGTTGGAGACAGAACATACATTCTTATGGCGAATATTTATTGAGCATGTACTATATACTAAACCCTGAGACATGATTGCTACACTTGTTGTCATTTTCATAGCCATGGGGAGACCAGCAAGGTGGAGAGAGTCTTGCCTTCCCATGTCTTACATTCCAGACACCTGCACCCTCTTCTTCCTCTTCCTCAAGCACAGAGGCCACAGCGTGTTTGCCATTCCAGTCTTGCCAAAGACTGGAGCAGGGAGGCCATACTGACGTGAAGGAAGACAACAAGGCCTGAGTGGCTGAGTCAAGATAGGTCCTCAGGTCAAGTAGTGAGGGAAAGTTTCAGAGAGGGTGTCAAGTGCATGGGTGAGAATAGATGACAGGCGATCCACCACATATTAGTTCTGTCTGCAGAACCCACTGGTTGGTTGCCTGTCCCAGACTTGCTTGCCCTTCTTCCCTTTGTACAAAACCAGTGCTTTTCTAGTGTAATTATGATCCTGTCACCATCTTTAAAATACTATTAGTGACTTTCCATTCATTGTCCTGAAGATAAAATAAGACACCATGGCGTATAACATCTTTATGATCAGAGCCTCTTCTATTGCTTATTGCCTTTAACCCTTGACCTTAATACACCAGCATTCTGAACTTCTACTTCTGTGCATTTGTCCATACTGTTCCCTCTGAGAAGAAAACTCTCCTACTCCATCTTGCAACCCTATTTCCCTACCTAAAAGCACCAGAATTTCAAGTATTGGTTCAAATGTTACTTCTCCCAGGTAATCTTTCCTGGCACTCTATAAATCAGCTCCTCAGAGTGCTTGTATAAAATATTTCCAGGTGGCCCCACTCTGTGTTAACTGAATCAAATTCTCAGGGTTAGGCCCAAGAAACTGTATTTTTAGCAAGCATTCTGCTTAGTCTAATGTGCAGTAATGGTTGTTCAGGACCAATGACTTAGACTCTGGGATGATATAAAAAAAGTAATAAACAACCCATACTTCACAGTCACTAATCAATCAAAATGGACATAATGGCCAATCAGGACAGATGCCATGTCCGATCGAAGTGGACTGTGGCTATCAACCTCTCCCATGTAGTAGCATGTACTAACAGTAAGCTGCCTCTCTGCAGGGTTTCACTGTGTCCCTCCATTCGTCCAAGCTGGATATATACCAGCTGATATATATTGACCACTTCCTTTGTTCCAGGCTATTGTTCTAAATATCTTTCTTATATTACCTCAATTAACTTTCAAGATAATCCTGTAAGTTAGGTGTGAGTATCATTTTGACTATTGGATGGCAGAACTGAGACACAAAGATGTTGCCCAATGTCACATTGCCATGAGCAGCGGAGGTACAGTTCAAATACAGTCTGGCTCTAGAGCCCTATCTTACACTGCACCTGTCATGGTGTGTCTGGGGTTTTATTTAATTGCCAGCCTGGTTGTTTGACTTCCTCGCTGCATTGTGATCTCCTTCGGGGCAAACCTGATACATAACAGGCTGTCAATAAACCTTTGGAGAATAAATGGGGTACGACCAATCAGTTAGATTAGCTTGGAAGGTTTTGAGGCTTGCTTTTAAAGAATTTCAAGGACAAGGATCTTGGAAGCTTGTGGGACTTAGCACCTAACTCAGACAACCATCTGAGGCCATTGAAATCCACGCACCTAGGAAGTACCAGCCATAGCACTGGCTTTCCTGCCCCAAGTACTTTCATCGAAAGTGATGAAAACAAAACTGACATGCATACTCGTGGCAAGCAAAACCACGTCGGAAAGATTAGAACCAACAGAGGTGAGAGGCCTCCATAGTCCACAGAGCTAATTTCTTAGAAAAACCTTTCCAGAATGCCTGCTAGTGAAACCAGTTGGAGCCCACAGCTTCAGTACTGAAACTGGTTGTGACATGCAGATGCACTACACAAAACCAAGACACGGAGTCGGCTTTCCCCAACAATAGAAGCTGATTTCTTCTCTCAGGCTGCAGCCCTGTGACTGTTCCCACAGCCTTGATCATTCTTAACTGGGGCCCTGTCTTGAACTTTTCATAACTGCTGCAGCACAGAGAGCTCTCTTACTTCATCCTCTCAGCCTCCTTTTCTTCTCTAGGCTGTTGTCAGCCCCACCTAGGTTTCTCCCGAATGCCTTCCCTAATTCCCGTTGTGGTGCTCCCTGGACTGCATTTAGGCAAATAGTCTTCCGGAAACCCTCCTTTCATCAAGACACTATACTTTAAGACTCAGGGCATAAACCAATAGCTCGCCATTACCTTTGGTACAAAGTTCATACTACGCAGACTAAGTTTCAAAGCCCTATATAACTTCTACCTGTGTTTTAGCCAAAATTCCTCACCATCTGCCTTAACAACACTTCCCTGCCATCAGGGAACATACAAATACCCGTTCTTCTCTCTCAATGCCCTGAGGCCTAGCTGGTGGCACCTCCTCCCTAGACCTCCCTTGATCACTACAGCCCTGTAGTTCTTTCTCTTTCTGACCTTCCATAGCACTCATGCTTTAAACCAATCCCATCTTCACATAGATCATATTCTGCATTAATTTGTAATTGAACTGCCCACACTTAGCCCCCAGCACTCAGTCCAGGACCACTTAAGAGCCATAAAAGTTGGTGGATGTAATTCAACTTAAAATGAGTCTAAAATCATTCTCTTAGTGGCCTCCTGCTATCTTAAAAAGTATTCAGATATTTTGGGGGAATATGACAATACTTATTTACTGTAATTCTCTTAATAAAAGTCAGCATCTTGGCATCCATCTCAAGGAAGGAGTCCAGAAATTAGTGGGCAGAGTAAGACCCTGGTAGACTTCTGGCATTGCAGTGGGACATGGAGAAAGGGGTACTAACTGGCCAGAATCAGGAGATTTCATAACGTTTAAAACTTATTGTATGTGCTTCCAACTGCCTAGGGAAGCCACATTCTTTTCCTTTCCATCCAAGCACCCCCAGGGTCCCTCATTATTATTCAAGTTGCAGATCAGATATTGGGGATTGGGCTGTGTTCTCTTTTCTCCCTCAGTTCTAAAAGAAATGCTTGAAGGTCTAGGTCTGCCTCTGATACTCCGACTACTCCTCACCTTAGTCCTGGTCCTCTGAGACTTTCCATGGTTTCCCACAGCTGGACTGGACCTGGCCTATATTATCCTCTCTGTGTTTGGACTCAGTCTCATAACTGGCCCTTTCCCATGGTGGGGAAACAGGGAGGGGGCAGGTTTGGGGAAATACAAATTAGAGGATTCATCTTCCTTAACTCCACTTCCACCTGAGAGCCGACTAACTCCTGGCTAGCCCATTTCCCAGCCTCCCTCAGCCAGCACAGGGTGCCCACCCCAGCTTGCACCAAGCTTTAATGGCGGTGCCTCCCAGAACTGGGGTCTAAGGCACGGTTGGAAGGGAGCACAGCCACTCTAAAGAACTCGAGTGTTAGGGAAAAGTGAAATTAGTACATTAAATCACACAAGGAAATACCAAAACTACTGAAGTTTTGTTTCTGTTTTTAAGAACGGGGTGTTGCTTTCAAAATGAGGAAGAGAGAAAGTCTCAAGTTCTAAATGAATAATTGCAATTGGATGAAAAAACTAGGGAAGGCTTATAAGTAGCCCAGTAACTATCTGGAAAGATTCACTTAAATAGCTGCAAGATTTTTACTCTAATTCTACACTATACATTGCCATTATAATCCTGTTCACTGTTTTTAGTTAAGTTACTTGTTCATAGAGGGAGTAAAGATTAACTGAAATGTTGCCCATGTTTGAATTGCCAAATATTTGCTATCCCTATTCTAAATCAAAAACTTTAGCTCTGTTACCCAGGGAAGAGAACTCTTAACCAGAGATACTAAAAACTCCTTGGACGGGCAGTCAACAATAATCTCAATGCCACTTCGGCAATCCTCTGGTGATTGGTCTTCCCTGTAATGTTCTTTACCATCCAAACTTCTCATCTCAAGATTTTCCCTGACTTAAACTTCAATATTTGGTTATCTCTTTTCAGAAGACAATTCTATTTCACATATACATTTAATATAGATGTGCCTTTTCGAAAGCAAATTATAATAATGAGAAACATATATACATTGAAGGAGTACTTATGTGACTCACTTTTCATCCAGCTAGAGTGCTGTTGACATGGGGAAATCACTCAAATTTTGCTTTTTTAGTTTATAAGGTCATTAGGCAAGTTCAGTGGAACTATAATCTATGTGTGCAGTACAGACACTAGACTCCTCCAAGGAAATATTTTACATTTCCTAAGGACCTGATTCCCCAAAGTCTTTCCGATTATATTACCCACTATGAGAATAAAATTGGGGCAGTTTATCATTCCAATAGGTTTTTCTCAAGAGAGTAATCTTTGTGGAAAATAATATCACACATGTACGTTGGTAACTTGGCTCTACTGTTACAAGATGAATTAGAATTTCTAATTTCTAAGTTACCCATGTTAGATATAAGTGCAGTTAAGAAAGTTTTGTCAATTTCAAAACCCCAGGATATAGGAAGAAGTTGGAACATCAGATTAAAAAGTAAGACCAATTATACAGTCTGCATTATTGCCCCATTCAGTGTGGATACTTCAGTGAAGGTTTTCAAAACTATTACATTATATATTTTATTTTTGTTTTTGGCCACTTCATTTTCTACAATCAGAAAATCAATATAGCATTTAAAAGGATCATACATAACATATATATAGGTTTACTATCTTGAAAATGTAGCTCCCTTTAGGGAGTTTAGGATGGCTTTCTTGGTTTCTTGCCTTGACTGATATTTCATAAGGGTTACATCCATGAGTGAGGTCTGAGAAATCTGGTAACCAACCATTTTTTCATAACACAATGTAATTCCCTTAGCAGTATGATGCTAAAACCAGGGAAGTGAAATTTCCTCCAGTATCTTTGGCTGTAGCTATGAGTTTCCTTCTGAAGAGACCACAAAGCAGGACCCAACCAGGTTAATAATCCTAATAGAACCAGAGTGAGTGAAAGTAATGAGCATAGACAGAGAAGCTGGGGAAACGTAAAACAGTAGGGAAGGAAGTCGACACATGGACAATCAGTCACCAACATCAACTTCACACTGGTTTATAAACCAGGATCTTGGGGAGAGTGGGGGTTGAGAATAGGAGCTGGGAGAAAGGTTGTTTTTAATATAGTGTTTTTCCTTTTAATCCTGTGGTGTTGAAAGCACAGCTTTCTCAAAGAAAATCTGACCTGTAGTCAACATTATAAATCATTCCCCTAACCTCATAAGCCAAAGGTCTGCAATGAAGATCTGTAATCAACACTGTGACTCATTCTTCTCTTCTAACCACATAAGATTAAAAAGAGAGGAGAGAGAGAGAGAGAGAGAAAGAGAGAGGGAGAGAGGGAGAGAGAGAGAGAGCTCCTCTAACATCCCTATAGTCAGTTCTAGGAAACAAATACCAAGATAAGGTGAACTTTTTTTTTCTCAGAAAACTTTATATATAGCATCACTACTTGAAGATATTACTTGTTAGTTCAAGGCTCAAAGTCTTGAACACGAATCCCCACCAACATTTCTGAAATCAATAAATGCAGGACACAAAGTAATGGAAATAGTAACAGCAGAGGTAACAATTAGGTTATACCTCAGATCTTATAACAATGAAAATTCTGCTTTTAAAATTCCAATTAATGTTATCAGAGTTTTTCCAGTTATTTCAAACTGTTCTCATGGGTAGCCCTCACATCAGTCTACCGGCTTCCTAGTAAATAGGCTGGGTTCTGCATATCACTTACACAAACAACCATGAATCTATAGGACAAGATATAAAAATCTCAGATCCTGAGCTGCCCAGAGGAGGTGCCAGAAAAGTGCCAAAGACTAAAGCCTTGAGTAGGAAAATAAATAAGGGAATAAAATACATCACAGGATTATGAAATAACAATTTGGCTCCAGATTTAGGAAAATTTCAGTGTCATTATATTTTACATCTGTCAGAACATTTCTAGATTATTGTGACTGTACCTGCATGTTACCTTTTTGATGAACAATACAAAAGAAGGCAGTGTCCACTGGAGACCAATTGTTTTAGAAGCCATGAAATGAAGCAAAGCTGCAAAAACTAATTTTCGTGACAACTTGAGGAAAAAGAGATGAGGGTACACTGTGATAGTATACATCAGAGATGGGAAGACTAGACTAGTTAGTCTCTGTATCTTCAGAAGACACAACCAGACAGTTTTGCTTATACAAAATTTTACTCCACACAGAGCAAAGTGAAGTGGTAAAAAGAAATAGAGGTGGCTGAGTATTACTTTAAGCATCCAGAGATAGTATGATCATGTGCTAAGGGGGATGATGAAGAGATTCTTTACTTTCACCCAACACAGTGATTCTTCCTTCTCCATATCACAAATTAATATACTTAGTCATCATTAATCTGAACATATATTTATGTCCTCATTATAAAAGGGCATACTTTAAATCCATCTCTTTGGATTCTACATGCTTTAAAAGCATTAATGTCCACTACATCAGGCCATAGTTTCAATAATTATTTTCCATTGATATAAGGAATTATTTGATGGGAATTGATTAGAAGTTTTGAAATTATTATTTTTGAATGATTTGTTTGTGAAAGCCCCACTGTCTTCTACTGGTGGTTCCATTTCCTCATTCCCACGCTAGTGACTGCTCCTAGAGTTGGATGCATGCCAAGAAGAACCATAAGAATCATTAATGTTTGGGATCTATATAGCATTTCCCATGCTCTCTATTACCTTACCTTGATTAATATAATTTCATAGCACTTGGCAACTCTTTTCACAGGTCTGCAACCTTTTTCCAAAACCCTTGGGACTAGTAGTATTTCAGAATTCAACTTTCTAAAGAATTTTTATGAAGTCTTCATGGCATACTCTCATTAGGGTCTGTTTCTGTTCCCATAATCTAATATTATTATTTCTTCAATGCAATGAATGGGAATGCATATGAAGAGGGATCAGCAAAGACTACAAATAGCTTCACCTTTCTCCAGATTGGGTTTCGCTATCAGCTCAGTTCAAGTCAGGTCAGGTTTTGCTGCCAAGTGAGTGAGAAAATATTTTTCAGTTTGAAGAATTTGTTGAATTTCAGAATCACAGATAAGAGACTGCAGATCTGTAATTATTTACTTGTCTATTTTCAGTTCATCCTCCCATTAGCATTTCAGAATAATGGATAATTGAACATTTTGTTTATCTTTTTCACTTGTTTCTAAAGCCTAGAATAATGAAGACTCAATAAGTAGCTGATGAATGAATGAATGACTGGATGATGAGATGGTCTGGCATTACAGCTCTGCCTAATAGGAGAATCCATATTTTAAAGCAGATCCTCTCTCTTAGGGACTTTATATAGTAATAACAGAGTGGGAGACAAGCTGTGAACTGACACAAACACTGAAAAACATGACAAGACAAAACTGCCAATGGATAGGAAAGGCATTAAGTCAAAGCAAATGAGGCAATAAAAGGTGTAAGTAAGCAGAAGCCCCAGGGGAGAGAGAAGGTCATTAGCCAGAAGTATTAGAAATAACAGAAAAAGTGAAAGAGGGATGCCTGGTGCACATAGTGATAGGGTCTAAGACTTGATATCAGTGATAGCCTACAAATTCGCAGAACAAATTTCCACCAACTAACTGGCTATTGTTTGAGTTTGTTTCTTGCAGCCTGAAACAACTAATACCTGTGGCTCAAATCTTCATATCTTCAATGATAAGTTTGGAGAGATGATGCCAAAATTTCTTTCAACTAAAATAATTGTGGGCAGAGAGTGGTTCTCAAACACTGGTATGCAGAATCACTTGGAAGAATTATTTAAACTCAGATTGGTGGACCCATGCCCTATTTAAGAAGACTGGAGTGGGGCTGGAGAATTTGCCTAAGATGCTGCTGATGTTGCTGGTCTGGGGACCACAGTTTGAGAACCACCTGTTTACTCTAGCAGCAATATTTATTTTAAAAGGCACATGTGAGTCATTATCCAAATTCTAGCACCCTCTGCAAATTATTTGCATTTATCCATGGGTAAAAGCATGTCCAAGCTTCCCATTCGCTCTTGATATCAATTTGATTTCCAATCCTAAAATGCAGAACTTCTAGGGAAAAACAAGGAGACAATCTTTTCTCACCTTGAAGCTGATCTATCCATAAAGCTAATGTTTTTTTGAAATTAAATGAAAGTTATGTTTAATCTTGTCTCACAGACACCCTGAGATAGACTTCAAAGAAGAGAAATCTCAGTTTTCCTGTTCCCTTTGGATCTACTTCTGGCAGCAGCTTATTTTCTGGCAGCCAGACATCTTGAATTTCAAATGACATTGGCACAGCGAATCTACGTCCAATTGAGTTTAAGGCTCTAACAAAGTTGCTCACTTCCTGGCAGCAAGTTGTTATGAACTGAAAACTTCACAGAATAATTTTGATTGCTCTTACCAATGCAAAAAAGAAGCTAAATGGTTTGATTTTTTTTTTGACAGTAATATCAAAATGATCATCAGAAAAAATGTTTCAAATATAGCAGGCTCAGAAAGTAAAGTCTCAGAAAATCTAGAATCATCAAATAAATAGAAGGACTTCTTTGGGCATAATTATACTTCAAAGAAAGTAAATGCCATTGTGCACTTGCAAAGACAAGAAAATGGGTGTAAAATCTCTGTAAGTGCTTCATAGCTCATTAGAAAACTTCTTGGAAAAATATTTTATTATCAAATGACACATTGGCAAAACTATCCACCCACTTTCCTGTGGAAGGGAAATTGTGGTGGGGGCAGAGCTAGCCTGGAGCAGTATTTCACAGACTGATCCATGGGTGATTAATTATCACATACAAATGTGGGTGTGATAAGGCCTATAAAAGCCACTCAAAGTGCACATCTGGGTCACCTGATGTTCTTATAAAAACGAACAATGGATCCCTGAAGACTGAACTATGCATAGTACCATAGTCAGGAAAAAGATGGAAAAGAAGGATTAAAAGGTTGACAGTGAACTTTTTTTTCTTGCTGAAGCCTATTTAGTTTTCTTTGAGCTAAAAGGATTCTGCCTCAAGGCTGGAATAAAGCAGCCTTTCTAGGAAGCCACATTCATCACATCAAGGAAAAGCACCACAATGGAGACAGGATGATAAATACCTGGTTTCAGGATCCTATGACAGAGTGTCCAGAAATGAGGATAAGAATTTATTTACCTCCTTGAAGCCTGGGCTCCAGCTCAAATAATATTCTCAGCAAAGTTTGCTTCAAAATACCCAATCTATTCATTGGTTTAAAGCATTAAGTATATTAATTACATGACGTTTCATCATATTCTAAAAAGGTTTATAGAGTTGTCCTCTGATCTAGGACACACATGCAAGTTATTTGTTATGGTGACTGCTTGCTTTGCAGTCTCTGCCCTTGACCCAGTCCCATAGATCAATGTCAGGCCAAGTGAGGTCTCCAGCAAGGGACAGCATGAACCCTCTCATCAAGGGTAGGCTTTCAAAGCTAAAAGTTGGCCCTGGATTCTGCAATCAAACTGATTTGGGTTTAAATTTTACCTCCAAACTTAAAGGTGTATGACCTTAAGTAACTTAACCTCTAGAAGCCTCGATTTCCTCCTGTGTAAAATGAAGCTAATTATAAATCATGCCTGAAAGGATGCTTGTGCATTGAATGTGAGCTATTATATATAAAGTGTCTATGCCTGGTGCATAGTAAGTGTTCCATAAATATCAGTTACTGTTATTATTACTATATTATTTCTTATAGTAGAGTTTCTCTTAATGACTTTCAGTTACCTGATTTGCCAGATTAATTCACCATACTATCCATTCCTTCTGTTAAGCATACAGACTAATAACCATGGCATTCTAAATGCTCTCAACAGCAGAGAAGCCTGTAATGGTACAGCTCCTGCCAGTTGAGTTTTATATTTAACAAAAGTCAAATAAGCTTCTTCCCAAACCTGATTGTGACAGTTGTAATTGTTACTGGAATTTTGTAATTTAATAAATGTTATGTAAACTTATGAAACATAAGAGCAAAACAAAGAGTTGTTATCTCTATGGATCCCAAGTTAAATGTTTTGGGAAGATTAGTGGAAAAATCATTTCTGCCAAATTAAGTGACAAAGCTACAGAATGTTAGAGGAAGAAAATTACAATAATCTAGGAAGTACTGCACGTAAATTATCTTGTAAGGAAATGTAAGATCATTCTACATTGTAAAGAAATGGGAGCAGAAACTGTAAATGAGGCATCTTGGATGTTGCTTATGGAAGAAAGATCCTGGAGAGCTCTGATGAGCAGAGCGTGTGTCGAGAAAACACCATGGCCCCACGCATCAAATGAGTGATGACAGAATATCTGCACATATTTTTTTAGTGAAAATAAAATGTTTGATATATGAATATATCATTTCCCCTCCCCTTTAAATGATGTTTTAAAAAGCCAGTGAGATGACACCAAAAGTGAACCCTGATGTAAACTGTGGACTTGGGGTGCTGATGGGTCAGTGTAGGCTTACCGATTGTAACAAAGGTGCCACTGTTGGGGGGCAATGTTGATAGTGAGGGAGGCTATGCATGTGTGGAGCAGAGAGCATGGGAAATTCTCTGTACCTTCCTCTCAATTTTGTTGTAAAGCTGCCCTAAAAAATTTAAAATATGTGGGGGATCACGGGAAAAACAGTGTAGCACAGAGAAGGCAAATCGTGGATCTGTGGCATCTTACTACACTGATGGACAGTGACTGCATTGGAATATGGGTGGGGACTTGATAATATGGGTAAATGTAGTAATCATATTGTTTTTTCATGTGAGACCTTCATAAAAGTGTATATCAATAATACCTTAATAAAATAAATAAATAAATTTTTAAAAAATTAATATATTTTAGAAAAAGAAAAAGAAATGAGCATTACTGGTCCCAGCTGAATCAGCTAAAAGGGTTCCTATAGCATCAGGTGAATACCCTTACTCATTTAGCCCCATTCTTAAAGACCTCTAAATTTAAATAGGTTAAAGGAAGGGAACTACTTTAGCAAGCAGGTAGGGACTTTTTTTTTTTCTTGTGATTAACTCACAGCCATATTCAGTCACATAAAAATACATTTCCAGTAGTACGAGCTCCAGGACCAAAAAGCATCATCACGAGGTAGCAAAAGTTGGGCATATAGAGTTCTCAAACGTTGCTCTACTGACTGGCAGCCTCAACATTATCAGAAAGTACAGATTCCCAAGATCCATTTGCAGTACTCAGGTTTAGGAGGTGCAGGGTAGGACCCAGGAAACTGGTTTTTGTTTTTAGTTTCCCAGATGTAATTACCTGATCAGTAACCAGGTTTGAGGAAGACTGATGCAAAGCACTACTGTCTCAATGCAAGCCGCAAATGTGAGCCGCATTTTCTGGTAGCCACATTTTTTTTGTACATACAATAAAATGTACAAATCTTAGCAGACACTTAACTGTAAGTGCTCAACAGCCACATATGGCTCCTGGCTGACACATCGGGGAAGAGCAGATCGTGTAAAAGCGTAAACTGTTTTAGCAATGTCGGCAGTCTTGGTGACAGTACTGTATTTTGAAGGTTCACAACTGCTAAATGCTTGAGGAAAAGAGGTGATTAGGAAGGTCAGAAGGAGACTGAAACAGCAGGGAAATATAGGATGAATATGACATTTAACTCTTTGTTAACTGGAAGGTTTATCTACTATTAAGTTAAAGAAATGCATATTCCCCCACTGACGTCCACATACACAGGAAGTGAGGAGGCTGGAGAACTCAAACAACAGTAAAAATTGTCTACCATGGAACTCCAGGTTTTAAGTCCAAAAACAGAATTCCTAGAGTTGTTCATCTTTCAGAAACCTGTGGGACAGTAGAGTATGGGCTAGAAATACCTTCATTGAAAAAGTAAACTGCTCACTATAAAAGCAACTTGTAGAAGCATTTTCAAATGTTTTAAGCTGTGCACACACTTTTTGCATTTATCACGCTATTATGTTAGTGAAAGCACATTTTTGGGACTGAAATATTAAGTTGGAATAAAGGGCTTAAAACATAGAACTGATGCACGTTATCCTTTGGGAATTCAACTTATTATTGTTTTTTTTTTGGGGGGGGTAAGATTTCAACAGTAAAGTATTCTGACCAGGAATATCACAGCTCAAAGTGCTATAAATCAAACAAAACAATTGTGAAGGAAAGTTCCTTAATTCTTCACCAAACACTTGTATCAATGAAAAAATAATCAGAATAGAACAAATTCCATGTCAGGGGTTAATGGAGATGTGTGAGGTATCAGGTTGCAGACTTTTATTATACAGTATGTAAAAAGTTCTGTAGGAGCCAGTGTTACATGTCAAGCCTAAAGCTGCATCTAAATTTACATATGAATCCAACATATGAAATACATTTTCTCACTTTGCTCACTTAATGACCACAGATGGCACAAAATTAGCTTTTGAAGCAACTATGGAGGTATTGATAAAATTCCAATAATCCAACTTCAAACTGAATTCTTTTCTATGCAATTTCATAAATACATAAAGCTGACGGTAATGATCCTCTATCTAGGGATACATCTTTTATTTGTTCATCCATTAAAGGAACTGGATTTTCACCACACTGCCATCTATACTTTTGCTCAGGTTAGAAATGGCTAAAGTACCTAGGATTCATATTAGAAATAAGCAGTAATTTAACAATATGAGCATCTAGTTTCCATATTTATACACACAAGTCACAATGACTGTATATTAATGATTAATAAATTAATAGACTTTTCTGTAACTCCTTTAGGAATAGATCCAAAAAGTGTTCGAAATCAGCAATTAGCATTTACCAAAGTATCTCTTTGACATGTTTAATAATTGACTATTAATTGACAATAGATCCCAATTAAAACTACAATCAGTTAAATAAACAAAACATTACACTGGGAACAAAAGTGTTAATTTATCACTATGCTTGTAGTTTGTGCTTACTTTTCAGTAGATTTTTATTTATCCATTTAAGTAATGATTGCATTTTCAATATTCAAAGCCCCTTGTTAGGGGCTGAACTAAGTTAATATAATTGTAAAGAACAACAATTTGTTCTTAATGTTCAGTGTATACGTACTGTGCATACACGCAAATCCAACTGCAGATCAGTGCACACACATTTGAAAAACCAGGCTGACTGACCCTGAGTGCCCAGCCTGCTCCACACAGATAAATGCCAGCTTTTCTTCCAAAAGTCCCTCTACCATTGTAGAATTGGTATATAAATTGCTTCCGAAGTTCCGCGGCCATCTCAAGTTTACTTTTTTCCTTCTGCTTATTGTATTTTCAGTTTATCTGGCCATGTAAGTGCCCTCTCACTTGTCCTTCACAGATGTCTTCCCCTTCAGAGCTATGTGACACAAGAAAACTGGTGGTAGTCTGTTAATCCTATTTTACAAAGCAATATCATGCAAGAATCACAGGACGTGCTAAATAAATGTAACACCAAGGGGGGATAGTAAGGCTGAAGAGTTCAGATGCCCATGAAATAGAAAAAGTTGAGTTGTCATCATCATTTTTCCATCAATCTTTGATTGGCTGAGACTCAATATTGAGGAAGGGCATCCATCATCGGTCTGTAAACTTCTCCAAAATGTATCCTAATTCATTTCCTACCTAGGTGAGGATTAGCCCGGACCTGGGTCACCTGGCATCAGGCTGCTTTATTCTCTGTATGCAGTGAGTGCAAGGGTTGTATGATGGGTGTTTTGCATTAGAACCATAGTCTCCCCAGATTTGTCTTTGGGCCTCTGTACAAACACCATCAGTCTGCAATCTCCCCAGTCCTATTGGGCACCCTAAAATTATTGTTAGAATACCCTGTGCTCTTCTATCAGTCCTGCTACCATGGAGAAATAAATGGCACTTTGGTTGGATAACTGAGTAAAATTCAGTAAAGGAGTAATTTAAAAAAAGAGTAAGCAGAGTTTGGCAAAAGAGTAAGGAATGTTGTAGTATCCCAGAACTAGCAATAGCAGATAGCAGCTACTGCCTGGAGAGAGTAGGGGCTGCCCTGTTGACCTATAGGGCCAGGGTAAACCAACATGGAGTCCCAGACTAAACCCGCCCCCCCCCCCCCCGTCGACCCCTCTCCTGGCCTCAGTCCCTCCCACCCTGCTGGCACCTGTCATTGGCAGGACACAGCACACTGAGGTCAGTCTCTCCACAAACTCCGAGAATGGTGGGAAATGTAGGTAGACAGGCAAGGAGAAAATCCTGAACACAAGCTTGAGATGATGCCAAGATTTGAAGGGTGACAATGGAACTGACATTCTGATGGTTGCCTAACACCTGGGTTCTCTTTCTCTTTCTGATAAACTACAACTCCCAATTTCACTGGCAATCACTATCCTCCTCTAACAACCGCTTGTGCAGTTCTATCTTCCACGAAACCACTCCTCTTCACCTTGTTAATTGCACTGGCCCCATTAATACACAACTTTTGTTTGAAACAGACTTGCCCTGGGAATTGCATAGGGTATTTACTACACTGAGCAGAGATGCAACTTCGAAGTGACTAAAATGTCACTGTCCTCCAAGTTGACTTAGTGTTTCCTAATACTAAACTCCTCCTAAGGTTTTTACTCCTTACAAAGCTCCAGCATGCTATCTTCTCCCTTCCCTGAATATTCTGCCCCCAGCGTCCTGATGGTGGGACTCCAAGACCATCCCCTGTACTCAGTGACTGTAGTGGGCACTGGATGCCTTGCCTAGTCAGTGCAGCAAGTGGTCTAGTGGGTGATGAAGTGATGCAAGCTGGCCCAGGCATGCTGCTCCACTCCTCCAACTAGTCCCCTGCCCCAAGAGGGCTCATCAAAGTTCTCCCCTGGAATTTCTGAACTTGAGGCCAGAGAGACTGACGCACAGTTACTCTCTGGTCGTCAGTGTGTTGAACTGAGCCTGGGAGCTCCTGGTGTCCCTGATTTCAGCCATCAGGAAGGAGTCCAATACGAAGGAACTTTCTTAGTCCCTTGTTCTCACCATGCTCCTGCCCACAGGAAGAAGGCTTTTTCATGTGTGTTTCTCTTTGCCTGGAGGGAACTCTGTTCCTCTCAGCCTATTTAGCTTCTTCATCTCCTATATCTCAATTCAAGAATTACCCTTACCTCCCTGTTTATAAAAATGAAGATTAAATTCTAGCAGAGGGAGACATACCATACACAAATAAATAATTTAAATATAGGGTGGTAAATGGCAAAGAGTGGTACAGAGACAAGCAAGAAAGTGGAGAAGAGACGGGGAGGCCTAATATGAGAAGGGTTTTTATTTTAAATAGCGTGATCAAGGGAGATCCTTAATGATAAGGTATCATCAGGGCAGAAACCTGAGGGCAATGAAGAAGTGAGGTTTACAGATACAGAGAGGAAGACCAACCATGCAGAGAAGACAGCAAGTGCAAATCAAAGGTCCTGAGGCAGGAATATGCTTGATCCTGGTAAAGGATAGCAAGGAGGCCAGAGTGACCAGAGGGAGAGTGGGTAGAGAAGAGATGCAAGAGATAAAACCTATACTCTCCAATATACAGGTCAGAGACAGCATGAAGGATTAGTAATACAGACCAAGAAGGAGAAGTTAACAAAGCAGTCAAAAAATGGAAGACAAATAAAGAAAGTATTGTCACAGAGGAGGGAGTGATCAACTGTCAAATGCTACTGAGAAATCAAGAAAGTTAAGGACTGAGAATTGATCATGAAATTTAACATGTAATTCACTGGTGACCTTGACAAAGAGGAGTTTCAGAGGCATTTTCAGTGACTACTGATTGGAGTGGATTCAAGATGAATTGGAAGTGGAACTGAAGACAGAGTACAGACAACTCCTTTGGATAGTTTTGTTGAAAGTGGAAATTGAGAAATGGGGACAGAAGCTAAAGGGGATGTGGAATCACATACTTGGTCCATTTATTCTGTCACTGGCCTGGATGTCTCCTCTTGCTTCAAATCTCTACCACTTCCTCCCTCATCCTGATTCTGGCTGGTGACCTTGCTTCTTTATTTCACTGAGAGAAAATAGAAACAATCAGAAAGGAACAGCAGCTTGCCACCAGGACATCTGCCCTCCTCCCTGCATCTTTACATATGCAACATGGAACCAGGTGGTTTGGGTGCATGCTTTTCTGCAGCTGTGAGAATGCAGAAATGGAGGATAAATATTCACTGGGGTTGTAGTTTTGCTAGGTGCTGATGACAAAGGGCGCTGGGGCAGAGATAAAATAATTATAAAAATAAAACTGTGATACATTCCATTCTTTATGACTCCTGAGAGCAAAAAGCTGCTCGCCTGTCGGAGCCAGGGCCCTGCCAATTCACTAGAATGGCTGAATCTTGGCAGAGATCCCAGGATGTTGGCAGCTCACATTAGCTTCAAAGTTCAGAAATCTACTCCAACCATGCTTCACTTAACTATCCATTCTACATCTCACCTCTGCCCTTAACCAGACTTCTCTTTTTAGCCTGTACCATCCCATGGAGTAATCTTATTTACCAATATGTAAAACAATTTTCTGTTTTATTTAATTCTTTCATAGATCAGCCTAAATTATATGGGAAAATACTATGTTCATCTTTACCTTTCATGATCCCTGTCAGAGTATTTAACTGCCATCTTTCCAGGATGAATAACTTCCATTTTAGCCTAATCATATTTGGCAGTGCATATATCCCCAGTACACAAAATAGAACCACGGTTCATTTTCATGTCCTGCTTTTTAAAGCAGCTGTTGAATAAAACATCATATTAGGCATTTGGGAAAGCATATTAGAAGAATGTTCCCTACCTTCAAGAAACTCTTTAGTATGCAATCTATAAGCTAATATAGGCTGTGCAAATGAGGGGCCAGAGGAAGGAAGGAAGGGTAGGGGGATAAGAATGCAGAGTAAGGGACAAGCTTTTCTGACTTCATTGCTTAAAGAAATAAATCAGAAAAAAAAAAAAAAGCAAAGGACCTACACTGAAGAGTTTTCAAGGCAGAAATTGTGGAAATATTTAAACTAATTTTGTTTCTTAGATGACAAAAAATTCTACAGAAATAAAAAGTAACACATTATGTTAAATACCCAGTATGTAAGCAGTGAGCTAACAGATGTCCTGTTTGGGAAGTGCTGTTCAGAGTAACAGATCTATATGGGCACAATCAGTGCTCTTAATATGCATGTTATCACAAAGCCACAGTTGAGAGCTGAGGCCAAGGGTAGGGGTCTGAAACAGACAAACTCCCATTGGGCAGAACAACTTTCTACAGTCTTTCTAAATAGTCTTTAGACCAGCTTCTATGAGCCCTTAGGACTGGGGCCCTAATAAAGTCCATGGCCTATGAAAGCTATTTGTAAAACTTTTCTGAGAAGGTTACACAAATATATCATCTCAAGTACTATGTAACTGAAAGTTATGACCTATTCCATAGAGGATATCCAAATGTTTAGTAGACCTTAAAACTATCTTTATATAGGTTAGAGCTTTGCAAAGAAAAAGTAATCTGTATTTTTCATATATATGTAAATCTGTGATAATTCTGTCTCATCATAATGATAACCACAGCCATTTATGGTCTGGACGCTGGACTGAGCACATACTATCTCAGTTAATGCTCACAAAACAATAATGACAACAACTATTAGTATTCCTATTTTAGAGAAAAAAGAATTGGGGCTTATATAAGTTAAATGACTTCTCTAGAGTCTCACAATCACTAACTGGCAAAGCCAGGATTCACTGCCACCAGGATTCACCCTCTGACTATAAGGCCAATTGGGCTAAACAATCACTGTGTGGTTGTATGTACATATGTATGTGTATGTACATGTGTGTGTATATATATATATACATATACACATACACACATATACAATTTTGTGTATATATATGTAATTTTTAAGCCTTTGCATTCCGCTCTCTGAGTTACTACTTTTCAAACACATCGGCATAGACACCCTAACAATCTTCCCTAACCAATCTGATGCTCAGTGACTGGCCCTACAAAGACAACACAAATCCCTGTCAAATCCCATTTTAAAGGCCTTACACATCAAAAGGGATGAAAATTTGATATCAAAAGAAAATGAAAACAAAAGTGTCTTTTTTCACAATTATTTAATGAGGAAGCCCAGGATATTGAAAAATAAAAATGAAACAGGTTTTAAGATCAAATATTCCATTCCAACTACCTATGGGAACCAGTATAAACCTCTGACTGTATTCTGCTTAAATGACTATGGTTTTCATTTGTTCAAACTCACACTCAAGTCATTATTTCTGATATAGTAACCCTGTGAGTGATATAAGCTACCAAGTGATAGACTAAATTTCAGGTTCACCTTTGGATCTCTGCTGAACCCATAAAAGCTATATTTAGATATTGGTTAACCCAGGATTTTAATGGAAAAAGAGTTAGCCTGTTAATAATATGTCTGTTTAGTACACACAAGTCAAATGTATGCCATTAAAGAAGGGTTGTTTTCTCAAAAAAAAAAAGAAGTAAGCATTGCTCAAAGCAGATTATATGCAAGCATGAGGAAATTAAAGCTCAAAGGTTAATGAAAAGGAGCTACAGAAATCCATATTTTAAAGGTAGGGTATGAGGCAATATCTCCTAAACAAGACTTCTAAGAATACAGAATTTTTAAATGAAGGTAAAGGTTGGAGGGCAACTCTCCAATTTAAAATAATCCTTTGAATCTTTCCTTTCTTTGCCAGGTAAAGACTTAACACAGGTTGCAAGAAAACTTCTTCATTTAGGTCTTTATTTTTACTCTTTTTTTCTTAAAGCCAATAAATTTTGATTCTCTGGGTACTCTTCCAACAAACAGTTGGTTAAAATTTCCTGAAGGAAGCTAAGAAAGAATATTACAGGTTCTCTACATATGTAATATATGTAAATTGATTTACAGATACTTTTTTAAAGTATTTCAGAAAACTGTATGTAGGTTGCACATGAAAGGTTTGTATTCCTTGGAAGTTGCTTCCTCAGAGAGAGAGGTACCAAACTGGATGCTAACAGGAAGCTGAGGCTTCAGAACTTGAGACCTTGAGGCCCATGGATTTCCATCTAATCTTTTCTCTCCTGCTCTAACATTGCAACGAAACAATAGTACTAGTTCAGGTGTATATATGTATTTCTATTGATCTGAAATCCAGATTCCTTATTCATTATTATTAAAATCTGTTTAGAAATTTGAGAGTAAGGAAAATGGGTGTCTAGTGATTTTAGAAAATGATTACTCCATAAAAAAAAAAAAAGAGAGAGAGATTTTTTTAAATCCCACAGCTGTAGAACCAAGTTCTTTGTTAGGTTTGTACAGCTTGCTAAATCCCATAAAAATCTCAACATCTGACCCTTTTCATTTTTACAAAGGAAAAGGCTATTACACTGAAAAATGTGTGTAAAAGTCTGCAGCATTCAGAGGCATTAAAGTTTTATTTCACATTTGCTTCCTATATATCCTGCTCGATAAGACACTGTAGCGCCTGCTGCTGAAACTCTACTGTCTACCCATCAGCTCTCAACCTCCTCTTTTTAGAAGGGATTTGTTTGCGCTTCTTTGCAGAGGGCTGAGGGCATGCTGCCATCTCCTGTTCACTGCCCAGAATGTAATGAAATTATCCTCAAAAAGAAGGCCAAGAAGTAGAATTAGGTAAAACTATGAACCAGAGACTGTTGGCTCTTTTATAATATTTTTAGTCAAAAGATGAAAACCAATGCTATTCAACATGGCAATGCCATAATAATTTTGTTTTAAATTCAATATGTGTTAGATAGAAGTTATTCTAGAGCAGTTTTGGGGTCTTCTGCTAAACATTAAATTTGGTAGTTCTGATTTCTCTAAATACTGTTTTTTCATATGACCTAAGTTTCAATTATTTGTTTCATACAAAGTAAGCATAAATAAAACTTTTAAAAACGTTACTATTATATATATTGCATTTTAATATTAGCTAAACTGTTCTCAGGAAGTTGATTTCTCTCCAATGATTCCAAATCTAGAAAATACAAAAATGAAATACATGATAGACAAAAGTTAACAATAGAAATTACAGTCTTAGTTTTTGGAATTTTACCAAAGCACAGATACAAGAAAATAAGTAAAGGAACTTTTCAAAAGTTTCTTTTCATCTCTAAATTTTAGAATCTGAAAACATATCCACCAGAGAGTCCCTTATCTTTGAAAAATTGTTTTTCTTTTGCTTTTTGCTATAAATCAATAGCACTCGTTCGTTAGCACAATTGCCTCCCCAGATTTGTATGGATAGGAAAAGCATCCTAGGCTCATTCCTCTCGGAGAAATCCTTAAAAGGCAGGCTCTTCTTTGCTAACATCAACACATTTTGTCAACACTATCTCAGAAAAATAGACACCTAGTCAAGGATTATTTTAAAACAGAAAAGTTCAATGCCTCTAACTATCAATTATAGAGAGTAACTTTAAAGTTATTTCTACCTGCTTCTGAAAATTAAGACTAACTTACTTACTTAATTTAATGGCAAGGCAAAGCAGCTAGCTAGCTGCCATCATTTGTAAAACACATCCTCATTATTTGTGTTGAGACAGTTTTTCCTCATACCGCTCTGTCCTGGACACACTGATCCCCTTATCTTCAAAGACTCATCCTTGAAGCTGGTAGCTCACCCGTTCATTGAAGTCTGCTTTCCACTCTGCATCACTGTGGTCATTTCTATTGTTGCCTGGATAATATGGAATAAGTGCAGATTAGGAAAACACTTCACAGCAAGACTCAAAGTGCACAGTGTTGCTCACTGATGGCCAATGGAAGATTATGCATGTACATTTTAACTTTGTATAAACATTCTTGCACATCCTTACACACCTCTTGTGGAAACCAGCTAAACTGCCATTGTTAGTTTATTTTTCAGGCACTAAAAAGTGCATATGTACTCATAGTATGTTCGTGGTTCTCATCACTGGTATTTTTCACCAACATACATCAATTTACAAAATGTAATCCTTTTACATATATTTAATACAGAATATTTTAATCTTCAACAGAATGACAAATCCTACAAACTGTCAGTTTACCTACATGTCCAAAGGTGTTTGGAGCATATCCTAGGATATAGGGCTCTGTCTTTTCAGGTGAAAAGCAAAGAAATCAAACGAGATCATTTCTCAAGTTCTTCCATCTTAAAAGTTAAGATTCTGATTGCAAGTAGAGTCTGCAATGGGAAAATCTTGTCACATCAGGGCTCAACTCCACACCCAATTCTCTCTAGGCAGAGAGAGCATCTTCTCCAGAAATGTAGGAAGAAATTAGCAAGGTAACTTTTTAGTCACTCCAAATAGTTACTTCTAGAAAATAACACAATCAGTAATGATGATAGAGGCAAGGTAGCTAATGACTGTCAGAAAATCATTTACAATTGACATTAATGATTACTTTAGGCAACAGTATTAAAGATGACCACTTGTGTCATTATGTAGAGCACTAAAATCTCCTAAATTTTGTATTTGGAAATAAGCTTAACTTTGGGAGGTGATCATGATAGATAGTATAGAAATACAGTTTTTTTCAAACACTAAATGGTTAGTCTTGAATAGAGCCCAGAATTACAGAAGCTCCCCTTCCTGACAGACCCTCTTCAAAGGACTAAGATCAAACATAGAGCCATTTGGCAATTTTTTAAGATAGCAAAATGTCAGAGTAAAAGAAGTGTCTATTATTTCTTCACACAATTGTTTAAATCTCATCATCGAGGTATGAAGGAAGAAACAAACAATTATAGAGTTACAGGGTTAAAAGGAACAGTTTACAGGTTCTCCCACTTAACTCTACGGAGGATTTTGGTTTTGTTACTTATTATTTACATGTTGGGAGGGCTGTGGCTTATTGTTTTCCAGTTTAGATAAAGCAATGTAATTGTTATTAAATATATTCTTTCTCCTTAAATAAAAATTGATATCTTTTAGCCAAACTGACTGTTAATTTCCAAATTTGAATGCCTTACTAGAAAGAGAGTTCCACTGTATAGGAAGGACAAATGTTTCATTTTGCTGCTCTGAGAAAAATTTTCAGCGCCCACCAGTCTGGGGGTTGGCAATGATTATGAGCACTTCAGCTTTAATAAAATACCATTTCAGTTGAGACTGGTGGTGATCACCAGGGAAAACAACTACTAAGGTTCTACCCAACGCAATAAAGGCAGAACTGGTCAGCTAATGTTCAACTAATACATACTTGTTTTCACCTAATGATTTATAAAGTTGATTGCTGACCTTCCAAAATCAAAGGTGAATTTTGACATTTTCTCATTTTTTTAACTGAAAAAATAATGTGTGGGATAAGTAAAATATTTTGTACTAATTTACAATAACCTAAACATACTTTCCGATTCTCCCTCCTTCCTTGTCTCTCCCTTTCTCTGTCTACATCTCCTCCCCCCCCCCATTTCTCTCCCCTTCCCCCACCCCTTCAGAAACACGGCTTGCTGTTGAGATATTACCTTCATTAACCACAAATAAACTAAAACTCACTTGCAAATTGTCATTATGCTATAGGGTACTGGATTCATCGCTCAAGCAGGTTTCTGCTTCATTAAAGGTCCTGCTGCCACTGTTCTTCTGCTATGACAGGAGAAACACGGTGGTTTTACCAAAACAGAATTTCTTTGATGACCAATTCATTTTTTACCTGTTTTATTTTTACTGCCCCCCTAACACAATAGTTTCAAACTGTAACAATGGTAGCTAACCCTAACCTCTGCCAGCATTCTGTTACTCAGCACTCCAGATGGCAGCAAGGCAACCTTGAATGCTTTAAATAAGACTCACTTCACATGACAAGGTGACAATAAATGTAATAACAAGTGTGACTCTTATGCCTTGATCATAGTTATTTAAAAATCCAAGACTTAATATTTATGTTGTTTCCTCTCCACACAGGGCTCTGAATTTTGCTTCCACACTATAGCATCGTTCATGTTATCATTTTTGTATTTATTTTAGAGTAAAATTTCTACTTTACATGAAAGAAATTTGGAATATAAAATTTTGAAAGGGATTTTATTTCAAAATGCAGTTTGTGGGTGGGGTTAGAAAAGATTTTACTTTCTTCTTAAAGATTATACTTGTGCTCCTTCCTGAATTAATGGCACACTGCAGCACTTTATGATCCACGTGTAAGTACCTCCCAGCAAGACGTGACATGAGCCCATTTAGCAAAACATCTGCCGACCCCTGGCATTCACCAAGTATATCCAAACATCAAATCTACAAGAAATCTATAATCTGTACCATTTTGTATGTTAATATTTTATTTTCCCCTTATGGATTTCGTATTTACTTTTTACTGTGCATTTTGCTCCTTTTAACCTGGTGGCAGCGCTGTGAAGTATCACAGGCCTTTCACTTGGTATTTCTCTAACAAGCCAACCAGGTACAAACAGGATTTTTATATCCATTTGTAAATTTTAGTTGGGGGCAGTTGAGAGAAGGAAAAATAAGAAGACAAATACTACATTTGTGTAAGGTTTAATTCACATCACTTGTACAATACTGTGCTGTTGGCATGTGTCTCAATAAATAGGCTTCAAAAAGAAATTATTGTGGTGTAAAAATAGTTTCCCTGAATTCACATGCTTTTTACTGTTCCCAGGTCTCAAAATGGCTTTTTAAATTATTTTTTCAGACTCTTAGAGCTATGTTTCCCACATTGTGATAGGATATGTTTCTCTGCCCAGCTCCCTAGAGTGGAGTTGAGTGAAGGGAAGTTGAGACAGCTTGGCACAATTCTATTCCAACAGAGGCCTAACTTGAGAGATGTACTCTTGTTGCCAGATAAAAAGGAACACAAGAAATGAAAGTGTCAAAAGAGGTTGGCAGTTTAAGCCAAAGATGAAAATCCACTAATTAACTAAACAGGCAGGTCAAATCTATTCATCCAATAGAAAATATTTGAGTGCCTCCTACATCAAACATTATTCTAGGCACCAGAGGTACGGCATGGAACAAACTCAAGTGCTTCCACGGGGCTACTATGCAGATTGTAATCTCCAAAGTAAATCCATAGCCTTGACATTCTCCAAATCATGCCCGTTTACCAGAACAGGCCTGCTCTGAACACTTTTGGTCTTCAGGTAGCTCCAAATCCTCAAAATAGTGGAAAAGAAAGGGGCCTAACAAAAATATACAATCCACCATTACAGATCAAAACTTTCTCCTCTAGGAGTAAGTCACAGAGTTTCAATTTCCTAACTGTGTATAAAATAACTACAGTAACCTCACTGACAACCTCCCAAAGCACAGGATGGAAGACCTCACCATCTAGGGGGTGTGGATTCTGCAATACCAGGTAAAAAGTGAACGCCGCCAGGTGTAGTAAGCTAAAGCCCAACAATCTTCAAAGTGGGAGAACAATCTTATCCTGAGGAGATCTTGCACAATGTATGTATATGCAGTCTGTGCTTCTCTTCTGGACTTGTATTCTGATGGGTCCGTCACCAGGCACCAGCTTCTTACTGCCCTCTGCTGGCTAGATCTGAATTCTCTTCAAGCTGTTTTATCCAAGTGTTATTTTATTAGACAAGCATATAAATTCACTTGTCCACAACACAAACATTTCTAAAACTTTTGCATTAATGGTACTTAAAATTAGCCCCAAGAAGGTCCTGTACCAGTATTTCATTTATTAAAATGAAATTTTAAGTATCTTCTTTCTACAAAAGCAATACATGTTGATTAAAGAAAAAAGAAAAACAAGCAAAAGGAGAAAGAAAACACCTTTTTCCAGAAACAATCATTAAAACCTTGTGGTATACCTTTCCAACCTTTCTTTTCTGCAGGCCTGCACCCGTACATTCCTTTATTATTTACTCTTTTTGGTAACAAAATGTGGTCCTACTATACACCATTTGCGCATTGCTTTAAAAATATTTGTATTAACAAATGTCCTTACATATTATTTTTATGGCAACATATCAATTATGTATATGTGCCACACTTTACTTAATCATTCTCTTCCTTCAAGTAACAAAAATTATTACCAATAGCTCTGTGATAAATATACTTACAGCCATAACTATTCTTTCATTTGTAACTGGTCAGTATGTTCTCTTAACTGAAGGCATTCTGAACTGAGGCTTTGCAACTCATCCCCAACCCATTATAAAAAAAGAAAAAAGGCAAGGTCAATAGAATAGAACCCCCTGGGTTGCCAGGGACACAGATGATCGCCAGGGTCTCTGTCTACATTTTTCACAACTCAGTTTAATTTACACAGAGGAAACTGGAGACTGCCTATGAAAGCACTTCTCTCTTCTCTAGTACATTTCCTTCCCAAAGCCAGTTTGCTGTGGAAATCAACTAGGAATGTGGTGACAAAGATGGTCAGTGAACACGGAGCAACAGAAAAAGTAGGCAACTCTGAAGGGATGTTTCATGCAAACTAGGAGACTCTGAGCTTCAGTAAATGGCCCTTCAGTGATTTACATAAGGAATCTTTAGGATCACCCTCCTCCCTCATTTCTCTTTTCCCAGTGAAAGCCAGATTGCAGTGCAACTTTAATTAGCAGTGAGACTAGGCTCTGTAGGTTTTAAATAAAAAGCTGGCTGAAACAACTCTCTTGGGATAGTTTGAATTTCGGTGTGCTTATGTTATTTCAAGTCTAAGCCATGTTTTTTAAAAAAAGAACTTATTTTTGCCAGGGGGTGGGGGGCACTGAACTCTCATGTTTTAGTGTTTATGTAGCTCAAGACCTGTAAATACCTGAGTACTCTAAGATTAACCAACTTTGGCCTCAACAATCCCTGTCCCCAGCACCTGGCCACCAGCAGTGAATCATAAGCCACCCAACAGGTCCTCTATGAAATGGAGAGCTGGGTGGCCTCTCGGGCACCTCCTTATACCAGCAATGGCGCCTCCATTACTCTGCTGGGAAGTTCTGGTCTGGCGGGCTCTCTGGGTTGAGCAGAGGACCCTGACTGGGAGGACAATGCCCTTCCTGCAGCCCTCAGCCTGCCCCATCCTCAGTGTGGAGTGCTAAGAACTGTCATATTTCCCCTCCTTGGCTAATGTCCTCCCCCTCCTTTTTTGGGGGTCTCTATAGTGCAGGAAGAGGCAGTAAAAAAAAAAAACTTAGCATCCCTTAAGCAGGACTCTGTATACTCATCTAAAAAGAAAAAAACTTCAAGCTCCATTTTAAGAACCAGATTAAATATATATTTCCACACTTTGAGTTTCTAACACCTCTGCCTATAGAACGCCTCAACAATCCAGTTGAAAATAGTTTTTAATAGGTATCAACATAACACAGCCTCTTTACAGTTTTTCTATTGGTATCCTGGTCCATTTTTTTCAAGAATTTAAAGTGGCTTACTAACATACACATAAATCTCAAAAAACTCAGGACCAGGTAAAATATAAAAAGCAAAACAAGAGTTAAGAGCAGCAAGAAAATGGAGTATTTAGCTTGGTGGTTTCAATCAAAACAGGAGTCTCATTGTCCACGGGAGCACGAAAACAGTACCAACTACTTGGCTCAGATGCTTTGGGTACATCAGGATGTCCTCAGAATTCTGAATGCACACAGCAACTGGTTTCATGTATTTTCCTAGTAAAAAAAAAAAATTACATCTGCTTCCGCCTTGGCACTTCGGCATGGATGGGTGGTTCCCCTCAAGGATCCCATGAATCTTTAGACAAGTCACACCTAAAGCTAGTTACATTTGAGCTGGGTCTTTAAGACTGCCAGGTAGATAAAGGGGCACTCCAGGCAAAGGCAACACTAACAGGGAGAAGTCACGGAGATGACCACGATCACTTTCCAACTCTGAGCACTATGGATGAGTTAGGCAAGCAAGCGACTCACAGTATGAACAGCAGTGGGGAGGCTGTCAGTCCCCTGGAGAACCTAAGGCTGTAACACAAAGTAGGCAATTGAGGCTGCCCTATCTATGCCTGACCTAGGAGACTGGTAGGATCAGAATCAATGTAAGTACTTGCAGAGCCTGATACACACTTCATATTAAATAGCTTTCCTTCCTTCTAACCAGAAACACAATTTAAAGGGTAAGTGTGCCTTTGAGGTCTACAAAATTTGAGGCACTCAACTGTGTTCACATTAAAGCTGATCACATGACAGATCTAGAATGAACATGTCTGAGGCAGGCTACCAAGGTAGCCAGTCTCACTCTGGACTATTATAGAAGCATAAACAAGGACTGGAGAACCTGACAGTGGCAAACTTCAAATTGTGGACCAAATAAAAATTTCTGAAAAACGGCAGTGAGAGCTCATCAGAAAAAGACCAGGAAGGAGCTATTGGATTCAACCCTGAGAGGTCTGGGTACCCTCACTGAAGTTTTAGCTGAAGATAAAACCCAGGAAAACTGAAGATGGAGACAATCTTGATCAGGATTTTGAAGAATGGACACAGCCAGTAGTATTTAGAACAGTGACACTTTCAGAGATTTGTGTGCTTAGCAGCTGAGGCATCAGTAGGTTTGTAAGTTACCAAAAACCCAAGCCTAGTCAGGTCAGGGGAAGGAGGTAATACTCAGTAATAACTGTTTAGCTTTAACAAGTTCCCCAGCACTAACCTCAGAAGGGCAAATGAGCAAAACGCATACTTCACACTGTCATCAGCCATTTTCTCCAGCCCAACCTAAGGAATTCCCCAGCCCTGAGTGTTCAATAAATGACTGTTTTTCACTGCCATTAACTCAGTGCCAGAGAATAGGGTCTCAGAATATTTAAATAGATACAGATACAAGGAAATGAGAATTTAAAACCAGAATAGATCATTTTATTTAGAATAGCCGAACAGCTCAGTTGACATTTAACGACATCAAATGCCAGGTCACACCAAGGGACCTAACCATGGTCTATAAGACCTTTCAATACGAGCTTACAGCTGAGGCTGTTCTTCCCACTAGTGGATACATGCTGAAGACAACCAGCCTGGTGTGTGAAGACACTCCATGTGTTCCAAGGACTGAAAATTCCTTATACATAGATATTTATACAAAACCAGCACTCCAAAGCAAATGTGGCTGAAGTTCAGCCTCACAACACATGCCCCATAACTGTATAGCAAAACTGGCCAACTACAGTAGAGAAATTCAAAGCATCCTAGTTGTCAATGTACCGGTAATTCAGGTTACAAAACTTTAGTCCCACATGTGAACATGCCCCACCTGATCCAGGTTTGAAATATTCTTCAGGCTGACATGAGTACACTGGAGCATAATCTTGCTTCTGTACCTAACATTTAGGTCAACAAAAACAATGGACACCTTGACCTTTCCCAGAGGGTATGTCCATAAACACTTCTAGACATCACACATTTCCTTATGTCTCACAGCCTACATCCGATCCTGACCACTTTTGCACTTTTCCATTGACTTGTCTGGCTTCTGCCTTAATCCACAATGTCTGGCTTCTGCCTTAATCCACTCACTGTCCAGCTCCAGGATTATAATTTACTCAACACCCACACCTGATTTACCTTTGGCCCATTTCTCTGCATTATAGGTCGGCCTCAGCAGTTGTAACCGTCCACTCCCAACTCTGGCAGGCTATTCTATTTGCTAACATTGAAGCTACTTACTGGTCACTCAGAAACCAAGAGGGACCAAATAGCCTGCTTCCAGCTATTTTACAAAGATTACCTTCTGTCCTTCACTGACCAACCTTATTTTACTGCCCCAAATAAAAAACCAGAGATGAGGAACAAAAACCAAGTTTTTTATTTGTTCACTTCTTGCATTTGAAGTACTCCTCAATGACATCCTTGGCCTGAGACTCTTTGCCATAGTCCTATAAAAAGAAAAAAAAAACTAATTTTTAAACTAACATTTACAAACTCCATCAGGTTGTTAGCACTAGTTATAATGAAGCACTAAAAAATTAGCTCATTTAATGAAAATGCTTCTCATCATCACAACTTTTTGTAGCCACTTTCAGGGACCTTAATGACTTCAATGTCTTAAGGCTCGTAACATGGCTTTACTATTGCCAGCTTTCTCGACATTTCTGCAAACATATTCAGGTAAGCAGACTCACTAAGCTGGCTTAATTATGCCTTCTTTTCCTATTCTGAAAAGAAGAAAACTATTTTGAAAAATCACATTTTTTCCTTTTTACAGAACAATTTAGACTCATTACAGGATTATTCCTGGTTACCCAGCACAACCTTCCTCCCAGAGAGAAATACTCACCTTCACCACCACACAACTGCAACCAACCACTTTACGGGGCTTTCCCTCTCTGTCAATTTTACAGAGACCTACCCATTCCCCTAGTTTCTTGTTGTCATCAACCTGTTGGGGGGAATATTAAAAAAAAGAAATCACCATTAGGAGACATTAATGCTACTGGTAAAAAAACCCAAACCCAAGAGGTAGCTGCAGTCAGATAGGGGTGACATGGCAGTTTCCTCAGGCAGTTCAGTAGAGGGAGCCAGATGTCATCATGCACAGCACCAAGAGCAGTTAGCAGCAGTTTTTTCTACACCATCAAAATTAATCATTCTACAGGAATAAAATGCTTCTATTAACTAGCTTTATCATAGCCCACAATGCCAAGTGTATATTGTATTTTATTTTTTTCACATCTGCAGAAAGCAATGAGCTGATACTTTACAAAATTTGTCCTGGTAGGTGTGACAAAACAGCATTAATCTGGACACATGACCCTAACTGGCCAATTTTCATCAAGTTATCTCTTAGCAGTTCAGATAAATTAAATGGGTAACTTACCTTAATCAGGTTGATTTGATGTTCAGCACAAAGGGCCTCCACCAACTTGACATACATAGGCTCATCACAGTTGGAAGCCAGCACACAAAGGTGGGCTTGGCGCCTGAAATGCAAAACCCACAGAAGCTTAAATTCAGGCCCAAATCCACGACTCTAGTACTTTACAAGGTAGTTATCTTTGCACTAGCAAAACACAAGCGGCACACCCAACAGGGAACACAACTGCTTCACTCTGAGGACCATTAATGAGCACAATTGTCATTCACCTATAAAAATACTAAAGTTTCAGTAACTCCTAAAAAAATGCCCAGTTTATGTAAGGGAATGCGAATTTGTGACCCAAAAAAACACACGTTTTCTCACAAGCCAGCCTTACATTTAAAAACTGTTAGGTTGAGCACAACCAACCAGATAGGAAGTGTTATCTGGCCCAAACACTGAATCTTGTGCAGTACTGCCACGGTGCAAACTGTGCAGGGGAAATTATATCAGAACTGAAGTACTTCCAACAAGGAGCACTGCTTCCACTGGATTCAGGGTGCCAGTATAGACCAAAGTCAAACGGACTTCAATTTACCTGACTTGGAATCTCTTCCAGTGCACTGAAGTTCAGCTCATTGAGTTAAGCATGCAGTTGTCTTGCCAATGCAACCAGCTCAAAAACTAAAGTGAATGCAAGTATTTACACACTCCACATTGGCATTGATTTCTACAGCTACGCTTACTATCCAGATGTAACTGAAACAAGCAGCTTCCAGTTCCGTTTATTTAACTTAATGGTACAGTTTTAAAATGACAAATTCCAAGTGTTCCTATCCGTCTTCAAGACAACAGTGAAATTAAAATTAGCTCCTCGACCTACAGGTTTGTCAGACTGCTTAGTTTCACTCATGAAAGAGTGAAGGGGTATCCGACAATTTAAGTCATCATTCAAACACTGTAGTTTTAAAGAATCAACTACTCATCCCCATTTCAAACAGAAACCTGCGAACTATACAGATCCAAGTTGATACCTTTTTCTAGGTTTCCTGTAGGACGGATGCCATTCAGACCTTTTGTGCTAACACCATGAACTTCATGCTCTCTTCCCTTGGCTGCAGTTTTGTTCCGGTTCCAACAACCCACAGTATTGAGACTGATACACGTACTTGTCTAAGGCTTTGGCAGCTTCGCGAATTCCACGTGCTAGGCCATCGTGGATGAGAGCGGTCTTCAGCACTTCTTGTAAAGCAGTATTAACGTCCATTACACCTCCAGCAGCAATGCTGAAATGCAACAAGTGAAAATGATCAGTGAATTCCCCACACGCCATCTACCATATTCGCCTTGGACTGGGCAGTCGGCGGTAACGGGAGCTGCGCTTAGGGTGCCAATGCTGACCCGAGCGGCCCCACGCCTTAGCCACACCACGACCCCGGCCCTGTGCGCTCACCCTTCCTCGGCCATGGCGGTGGGTTACGGGTGAAGTCGAATCTTGAAACGCACTGCAACACAAGAAAACCAAACTGATCGTTAAAAAGTTGTTTAGGCCGAGGTGCTATCGCCAAACCCAGCAACCACGCAGCTAGCCACGCGCCCCACAAATACTCTTTCCCACAGCAACTCACCCCGCGCCTCCGCCTCCGCGCGTGTCGGCGGCGGCAGGGAAAGAGGCCGGAGGAAGCCGCACGACGGTATTTAAAAGCTTCTCGGGACCACACCCCTCCCTCCCCAAGCGCATGTGCACTCCCTTTCATGGAAGAGGTGGCTCTGGCGCTGCCGGGCCTGGAGAATATCTGTTTCCGTATTGAGGCAGTTCTGACACAGGGTACTGCTAATCTGATTCAGGCGGTCGTTGATACGCGCAACAGGCACCAATGCGGGCAGCCTCTCACAGAGTCTCGTTTCCGGCAGGAGGCGGGGCCTGTGGAAGTCCAGAGAGTTCGTTCTACGGAGCGCGGGAAGGGACAAGAGCTTCTGTCTGTGCACTCTTGCTAAAGCCAGAGGAGCCCAGACTCCCTCAGAGCCCTTTTTAACCCTTACCCCACCGAATTGTCATTTCCTGTGGACCCCCAGTAACTGGGAGGACTTCCTGAGCAACACCGTCTCTGCCTTCTTTTCTAAGTCACTCTGAATGTCCGCGAATATGTCATTCTGTGGCTGATCCTCATCTGTCTGTGGGTGTTTTCGTGAAACGAAAACCAACACGTATTCACTACTTTCAAGCATATTGTAAATTCCACTTTGCCGGAGATATGTTAGTAAATTGGAATCTCAAGCCAAGTGCTTGGCTCCAGTTCCTAGATATAGTTGGTTCTAAATAAAGGGTCTTTTTCCCCCCCTTCCTTTTAAACTCTAGATTGTGGCTTGAATTCGTAATCCTGCGCGATCGGGATTCAGTGGGTGAATTTAAAACACAAACGTACCAGACACAGGATAGGGTCTGGGAATATAGAGATGAAAGCGCGGCCTCCGAGAAACCTGGCATTTCAGGACCGCAGAGTGTGGAGTGGAATCCGAGAACTCTAAAACCGGTTCTCCCGAAGAAATATTTTGAATTTTGTATTGATTGGCAGTCCCCCCCGCTTGCACGTCCTGAGCAAATACGCAGAAGATGAGCGAACGTAATCAGGAGTCTTCTTTCACTGCTCCTGCCAAGTCGCCTGGCCAGTCAGCAATCACTATGCGTTTGACAGGTGCAGGCGCTGTTGAACAGAGCGAACAGCGAACAAATACACTCAGGGTAAGAGTGCTAGATAGAGTTAATCAAAAGAGATATTCTGGACTTTGAAGAATTGATAAAGTTCATTTTTAGCTTTTCAAGTACTTTCAATTTTTCATTTTGTGTTGAACCTGCGTTTTCCTATCATAACTCACCCTAAAAAAGTATTCCCTTAATTGTCCATTAATTAATTATTGAGCTTTGATTTTTAAAAAAAAGAATCCAGAGAATTCATAAAGAGAAGATTTGTTTCTGCCTTGTGTGTGGTGAGATTAAGATTTGAGCGCAAGATTAGAATACCTAAAGCTGAGGGACGAAGTGGCGTGGAGGTCAGAGTGGGCATGGTGAGGCAAGGGAGAAGATAGACTTTATTTTAGGCTTTTGGCAGCATGTGAAATGGGCTCAAAACAACAAGCGAAAGGCTTCCAAACAGGAAGAACGAGAGGAAAGGAGAGGATATTCTAAGTGGAGGAAAGAGTAAGGCCAAAGGCACAGACACCTCCCTGGCTTTTTTGGAAGTCATTTTAACACATTCATATTTTTGAAAGAGAATGTGGTAAATAGTGTTTTAGTAAATTTCTCATTATCTAAAGTTAATATACTAAGCATGTTAGATTTTTTTCCCTCAATCCCCCCTAAAAAAAATCTTAAGAGAGAAGGCAGGGAATTTGATAAAAGGCTCAGGAGACATAAATTGTGGAAATAATCATTACCAAACAATGTATATAGGGGGAAAATGATTAAGTAACTCTAAGCTTAAATTATTAGTTTCTGTATTTTAGCTGCTCACAATCTGTCCTGTAGACTCTAGTATCATGAGCCTATACCTTAATATTTCACCTTATAAATACCTTTTCTATCAGTTGTAAATCTCCCTCCTAAGAACCAGAAGTAGTCCTAGTTGTATGACTGGTTCTAATCCCAAAAATGAAATTAAAGGTCACACTGGTGATTCAAGGAATCTTTAAATAGATTCTCTTCCTTCACTTGTTTAAAGTTACCTCCTCTCAGTTTTAGATATTACCAAAGGTGGAAGACAATACTAAATAGAGCTTAATGGCTAGAGTCACTCTTATACTAGCAGATTATAATAATTATATCATGTACACATGATATGAAAAGTGCTCCCAGGACATGGTACAGTGACTTGCATTTTGGAGTCACTAAACTAATGTGTACTGAATGAACTCATCAAATGAAGTTAAGTTTAAAGAAGCATATTGGTAGATGGCATACTTAAAGAAAGCCGTGCAGGGAACTACTGTCATAAATTAATGTCTCCTGTGAGTTAGTTGGAGGGGCATCCCAGAAAACCACTCTTAATTTGAAAACTTTCAAAAATGTCCCTACTTTTGAGGGTAGAAAATAAGGGAAATGGAAGCTAAGGAATAGGAGAGAACTCAAAATCTTAGCCCTCTGCATCTCAGGAACATGTAGGTCTGTCTGGCCTTGGCTTATGTAGCACACAGTTTTAAACATACTGAAGAAAAATTAGCTGTAGGTGAAGAAAAGTTTGACCTAAAGAAGGTAGAATACTATTATATGAAGGGAAGAATCCAAGGAGAAAGAGAAATTGGTAGGAAGGAGGACAAAAAAGAAAATAAGACACGAGATGAATGCAAGTGGAATAGATTAATAAAGGCTGTAGGTAGTAGCTTATAAAGTTCATATGAAAGTCCTTTAATTGGAAAATTCAGTTTATTAAGGAGAAAAAGGTTGTGGTAGAGAATGAGGCCTAGATTATTCTACAGCTAAGAATGCAGCCCATGTCAATAACATATTAAAGCTTTTGCATAATTTTCATCTAAATTTTCTTAAGTCTAGCAATATTTCCTCAGCTCTTGTTTTTATTGCTACCAGATGCTACTTGCATTTGTTTGGGTGCTGTAGCTGCTCACTACAGGGATGATTGAGAATGCGTAGCATACTGATGAAGCCAGAGATAATACTTAGTTTATGAATAAACTGACTGTAAACCAACAACACAGGTAATATATAAATGAATTAAAGAGTAGAGGCCCATAGAGCAAACCTGAAATTAATATTAAATTTTTTCACTTGGGGCACAAGGAGGACCTGGGTGTGAAGGACTCCAGCCCCCAGGGCTGCTTCCTATAGATAATCTCTGCTGTTATCTGTGCAGTTTCTTTTGAACACTGGGTCCTAATGCTCTTAAATGTGTTTGATAAGCAGTTCTTGTTAGAAAATCAATGGAATGAAGCCAGACCACTCCTGTCTTTAGAACTAAAGCTACATTAAAAAGAAAAAAAATCCCTACTCATTTAGCAAATTCTAACCCCCGACATCAAAGCTAAAGGACAGACTAGTGATGCAAGAATTGTTGATATAGATTCTCCTTTCTTTCACTTTCTGACTGTAGCCTTGTTCAGAATATTTCTAGTTGCTGGACCTCAAGCACATAATCGGCAAAATATAGCAGGAAGTTGAATGAGTTGCCCTAAAACACTCCTTTGGTTTGGACATTCTATGCCATCACTTCGAAACCATAATTTTAACTTTTAGTAAATGTTGAATGCCTCTACAGTCTGCCATATTTGTTTTCTGATAGTGTATGATTTCAGCCATAAGAGACTGGACTATATAGCTGACACCAGCTTCCCTCCTGTGTGTCCAGGTTATAAATCTCTTCATTTGTAAATGGCAGTTGCTGCTTTTTTTGTATTAGGACAAGCGAGCGTGTTAATGTAGAAAATGTGGATAATACTCTATTAATTATAGTTCTTGCATGCAACAGAATGATCTGTGGCTTACATAAAAAAAAAATTATTGGAAAGCAATTGGATGGTTCAGCCAATTAAAGGGTTTGCTGACCAACCATGTTTGAGGAATGCTTCAAGAGATCTTGGTTACAGGAACTCATGAGAAGTTTCATAAGGCAGTGCTTCTCAAATTATGTGACTGTCTAAGAATTTTCCACCCAGTCCATCACACATCATTAGTTTAATAAGATACAATAAATGTTAATTACCAGGAGGTTTAACAAGACTAACCCTTTTGCAGATAACAAATATGAGTCTAAAAAACTTTAGAACATCTGCCTGAAGACACTGAAGAGTGACAAAAAGCAGACAGAAATGGGGGGTGGGAGTGGTGATCAACACTTGCAAAAAGGAATGGCACTGGCTGGATTCCATTTATCTGGATTTTCACATAAGAGCAGCCCCCAGTCATTGCCACTCAGGGCAACTAATTGTCAGAGTTCCTCAGTTTTACTAACTGGAAAATGGAGGATAGAGTTTAGAGCAACCATAGCTTCTGGAAATGGAGGGGAAGGGGAAAATACCAGAAAAGAAAGTCAGAAAGCAGAAGACCAACCTTGTGTGTACCAACTCTCCCTAAGCTCTGGCTGGCCCCTGAACTATACACGCAGGGGACAGACTCCAGGCAACAGAGCAAAGACTAAACAAAATGCAGAGATTTTAGCTGCCTCTCTTCACTGGGGAAACATATTCCAAAGTTTGGGTCAAGGCAGGTTAACTCTGCTGAAATTAAAAAAAAAAAAGTTCTTTGAAAAAATATGACAGAATCTAGACTCTACAATGTATTACTCATGATGTTCTTGATATGACCCAAAATTATTACATATCTAAGAAACAGGAAAACATAATTCATACTCAAGATAGAAGGCAATCTATGGAAAGTGACCCCAAATGATCAAAATGTTAGAATTAGGAGGCCAGAATTTTAAAGCACTATTAAACATGTGCTCCAGAATGTTGAAAAAGTTTTTTAAACTCATAATGAATAAACAAATAGAAAAAATAGAAAACATAGGAGAAAATAAAATAGTAATTTAAAATCTAAAAAGTAAAACAGAAATAAAAAACTCACTGGAAGAGTTAGCAGCAGATTATATATGACAAAAGAAAGACTCGGTAAACTTTAAGCTAGATCAAATTGAAATTATCCAATTTGAAGTAAGGAAAAAAACACTGAAAAAAAATTAATGGAACTGTAGTGATCTGTGGGACAAAATCAAAAGGTCCAACATTGTGTTATTAAATACATAATTCTAATATATATGCAATTGGAGTGCAAAAAGGAGTCAAAAGAATGACATAGAAAATATATTTGAAGAAATAAAGTCCAAAAGCTTCCAAAATTTGGTGAAACACATAAATTTCCATGTTCAAGAAACTTGTGAACCTCAAGAAGTATATATTAAAACACAGAATGCCTATATGCATCATAAATGAACTACTAAAACTCAAAGATAAAAAGAAAATTCCAAAATCAGCCAGAAAAAAAATAAAATACAGGAAAACAATAATGCAAAATTATACCGATTTCTCTTGAGAAATTATAGGAGCCAAAAGACAGTAGAACCATGTCTTGAAAGGGCTTAAAGATAACAACTCTCTACCTATATTTCTATATCCAATAAAACGATCCTTCAAGAATGAAGACAAAGAAAGACAGTCAGAAATGAACAAAAACTAACAGAATTCATCACCAGAACATCCACACTTGAAGAGATATTACAGAAAGTTATTCATGTTGAGAAATAATATAAAATGGAAAATAGGTATTCTGGAAGGAATGAAGGACATCAGATATAGTAAATATATAAGTAAACTTAAAAGACTATTTCTAAATAAAAAACTATATTGGAAGAAAAATTTAGAGCATTCCACTATGGACTTTATATCATTTGTAGATACATATGAAAAGTAAAGCATAAATAATTGGGAAGAGGTACTGTGTAACTGGACCCATATGGGTGCAAGGTTTTTATATTTTACATGAAGTGCTACAATATTAACTCTAAATGGACCAGAAAAGTTCGATATGTATATTTATAATCCTGAAGGAATCACTAAAAGATAACTCAGAGATATATACAACAGATAAATTAAAATAGAATTCCAATTTTTTTTTCATTTAAGCCAAAAAGAAAAGAAAGGAGAAACAAATGATAAAAAACAGATGGGAAGATATAAAACAAATGACAAAATAAAATAATTTTAAAAACTGCTCAAATTGAAAAGCAGAGATTGTCAGAGTAGATTTTAAAAAGTCAACTATATTCTGTCTACAAGAGATGCATTTTAAATATAAAGATATGGATAGGTTAAGAGTAAAAGAATGGGAAAAAATATACCATACAACCAACAAACATAAAGGCTGTAATGACTATGTTAATGTCAGATAAAGTATACATCAAGAGTATTACTAGTGATAGAGACATTTCACAATGATAAATGAGTAAATTCATAAGGGAGACATAAGAACTGTAAATATAAATATAATTATAAATACCTATACACATATATCTAGTAGCATATAAATATGTATGTATGAATATCTATCTCTATATACAGTAGCAGAACATCAAAATTTGACAGAATTAAATAGTATAATAAACAAATCAAAAAGCATAGTTGGATATTTGAACTTCCCTCTCTGAGCAATTGATAGAATAATTAAACAAAATAAGTAAGGTCATAGAAAATATGAACAAAACTGTCACTTTGACCTAACTGACTTTTAGAGACCACTACATCCAACAATTGTAGAATATTACTATTTTCTAGTACATATGGTACTGCTCAGAAAGACAGAGTGTACGCAGGGCCGTAAAACAAGTTTCAGTAAATTTTAAAAGATTGAAATATTCCAGAATATTAATTTGCCACAATAGGCTTAAATTAAAAATCAGTAATATAAACTTATCTGGAAAATCCCCAAATAATTGGAAATTCGAAACATAGCTCTTATTAACCCTTGAGTAACAGAAGGAAACATAAGAGAAATTAGACAATATTCCAAACTGAATGAAAACTTGTGGAATTCAGTTAAAGCTGTGTTTAGAGGGAAATTTAAAGCCTAAATGCTAATATTAGAACATAGGAAAGAACTAAAATCAATGACACAAACTTCTAAAGCTTGAAAAATAGGAGCAAAGTAAACTCTCATTTGGGTTTACTCAAAAAGAAAGAAAGGAAGGAAGGAAGGAGAAAGAGAGGAGGAAAGAAGATAATTTCACTGGTGAATTCTGTCAGACATTTAAGGAAAAATTAATGCCAATTTACATACTCATCCAGAAAATACAGGAATAGGGAAAACTTATGACTTGTTTTATGAGTCCAGGATTACCCTGATACCAAAGCCTGACATAAGAAAAGAAAAGAAAATTACAGAGCAACATTACACATAATAATAGAAAAATCCTTAATAAAATGATAAATTGAACCCACCTCATATAAAAAAGATAATATGTCCTGATTTCATTTGGTTTATCCCAAGTATGCAAGGTTGTATTAGCATTAGAAAATTAATCAGTATACTTCATCATATTAACAAAGTAAAGAAGAAAAGCCATTTATAATAAATTTAGAAGAGACATTTGATAACATTCAACATCAAATCATATTAAAAATCCTTCAACACTTTAGGAATAGAAGGAATCTTCCTCAGTCTGATTAAATGCACTTATGGAAAAATCTATAGCTAACTTCATACTTAATGGTAGAAGACCAAGTAGGTTTCTCCCTGATTTGGAACAAACTGAGGATCTTCATTTTCATCACATCTATTTGACATTTTAATGGTCATCCTAGTCAGTGCAATAAAGTAAGTGAAAGAAATGTATACATTGCAGGAAGAAAGAAGTAAAACTTATTCATTGATGACATGATTGCTTATGTAGAAGATCTAAAAGAATCTATAAAGCAACTATTAGAACTAATGAGGGAATTTAGCAAGTTCGCAGGATAAAAGATTAATATAAGAATTAATTTGCTTTTATATATAATCAGCAAATAATTAGACTTTTAAATGTAAAGAAATGCATTTTAATAGCTCCTAAAATCAAAATACTTAGGAAGATATTTGACATAAGGTATGTAATAACTCTACAATGGAAATTGCAAAGTATTTCTGAAAGAAATTATAGAAGATCTACATAAATGGAATGATACACCATGATCATGAATTAAAAGCTTCAATATTAATTGGGTGTCAGTTCTCCCTAAACTTATTTATAGAGTCAACAAAATCCCAATAAGAATCCCAGCAGGTATTTTGAAGAAATTGAGAGTTGATTACAACATTTCTACAGAAATTCTAAGGATCCAAAATATTCAGACTGCTCTTGAGAAAGAACAGTTGCAGAATTTTCACTATCTGACTTCAAACATATCAGCTCTTGCTGTGTGATGGAAGCAAGTGAGTGAAAGAAGCTGGCACCACCACCACCTAAAGTTCTGGTGAGGGAGCAGCATTCCAGAGGAGTAAGGACAAGCATTCTGGACTGAGGAAGATTCCTTCTATTCCTAAAGTGTTGAGGAATTTTAACATGATTTGATGTTGACTGTTATCAAATGTCTCTTCTGAATTTATTATAAATGGCTTTTCTTCTTTATTTTGTTAATATGATGAAGTATACTAATTAATTTTCTAATGTCTTGTGACTAGCTCGTGATGTTGGCAGCACATGCTGCAGATGTATGTCCAGTAGTGTTACAGAGTACTGGACCAATTCTGTGGTGGGATTTTAGGCACATAACCTCCAAGTGGTATGTATAGTCCTCTTAATGATTTTAGGTACTACCTAATAATCCATGAAAAATTCATTTTCTGCTTCAATTATCAAAGGCTGTTTCTTTTATTAAAAAATAGAGAACCTTGACTGATACAAGTACTAGGAAGAAAAATAAAGAAGAATTAACAGACAAAGGATGATGCATCTGTATTTTGGATAAAGGGATAAGAATCAATTTCTCTAAAGAAGTAACATTTGAAGATGACATATTATACATAGAAAACCCTAAAAATTCCACCAAAAAACTGTTAGAACCAATAACTGAATTCAGAAAAGTTGCAGGATACAAAATTAACACACAGATATCTGTCTCATTCTTATATACTAACAATGAACTAGCAGAAAAAGAAATCAGGAGAACAACTCTATTACAATTGCATCAAAAAGGAATAAACCTAACTAATAAGGTGAAAGACCATTACTCTGAAAACTATAAGACTCATGAGAGAAATTAGACCCTAATACATGGAAATATATCCTATGCTCATAGATATGAAGAATTAATATTGTCAAAATGGCCATCCTGCCCAAAGCAATTTACAGATACAATGCAATCCCCATTAAAATACTAACAGCATTCTTCAGTGAACTAGAACAAATAGTTCTAAAACTCATATGGAACCACAAAAGATCCCAAATAGCCAAAGCAATCCTGAGAAAAAAAGAACAAAGCTGGGGAGATTATGCCGCTGACTTCAAGCTCTACTACAAAGTCACAGTAATCAAAACAATTTGTAACTGGCACAAGAACAGACCCATAAATCAATGGAACAGAATAAAGAGCCCAGACATAAACCCATGCATATATGGTCAATTAATATACAATAAAGAAACCATGAACATACAATGGGGAAAAGATAGCCTCTTCAACAACTGGTGTTGGGAAAACTGGACAGCTACATGCAAAAGAATGAAACTGGATTACTGTCTAACTCCATACACAAACACGTAAACTCAAAATGGATCAAAGACCTGAATGTAAGTCGTGAACCATAAAACTCTTAGAAGAAAACATAGGCAAAAATCTCTTGAATATAAACATGAGCAACTTTTTCCTGAATGCATCTCCCCGGGCAAGGCAAACAAAAACAAAAATGAACAAATGGCACTACATCAAGCTAAAAAGCTTCTGTATAGCCATGGACACTAGTAGCAGAACAAAAAGCATCCCACAGCATGGGAGAATATATTTGTAAATGATTCATCTGATAAAGAGTTAATATCCAAAATATATAAAGAACTCATATGCCTCAACACCCAAAAAACAAATAAATGAATTAAAAAATGGGTGAAGGACCTGAACAGACACTGCTCCAAAGAAGAAATACAGATGACCAGCCAGCACATGAAAAGATGCTCCACATGACTAATCATCAGGGAAATGCAAATTAAAACCACAATGAATTATTACCTCACACCACTTAGGATGGCCAATATCCAAAAGACAAGAAATAACAAATGTTGGTGAGGATGTGGAGAAATGGGAACCCTCTTACACTGTTGGTAGAAATGTAAATTGGTGCAACCACTACAACCACTATGAAAAGCAATACAGGGGTCTCCTAAAAATTAAAAATAGAAATACCATTTTACCCAGTAATTCTACTCCAAGGAATATACCCAAAAGAAAACAGTATCCCTGATTTGAAGAGACATAAGCACCTGTATGTTTATAGCTGCACTATCTGAAATCACCAAGATATGGAAGCAACCTATGTGTTCATCAATAAATGAATGGATAAAGAATATGTGGTACATATACACAATGGAATATTATTCAGCCATGAAAAGAGAAGAAATCCTGCCATTTGCAACAACATGGATGGATCTAGAGGGTATTATGCTCACTGAAATAAGTCAGGTGGAGAAAGACAAATGTCATACAATGTCCCTTATTTGTGGAGTATAAAAACAAAGAAAAACAGAAGGAAAAAATAGCATAGACACTGTGAAAGGCCTAGTGGTTACCAAAGGGGAGGGGTTGGGGAAGGATGAAGGAGATAAAGGAGCACAATAATTTGCAATTACAATATAAGTTGGTCATGGGGATGATAGTACAGCATGGAGAATATAGTCAATGACTCTGTAACATCTTACTATGTTGATAGATAGTAACCACACTAGGAAGGGTGAGGATTTAATAATATGGGTAACTGTTGAACCACTGTGTGGTATATTTAAAACCAATGTAAGATTGTATATCAATGATACTTTAATTTTTTTAAAAAGTGGCATTTGAACAGAGACTGTGTTATTCCATTTTAGTTTGTAAAGTAAAAAGTATTTCATATGTGTATATATGTCTAGATAAGTGTATAAAAATTTGAATAGAAAATTGTGGTAAGCTGAGAATGGCTCCTAAAGATATGTCCACATCCACAAATCTGTGGAACTTGTAACTTATTTGAAAAGAGGGTCTGTGCAGATGTGACTAAAGATCTTGAGATGAGATCATTTTGGAATCTGTCTCAGTGAAATTGAGGTTGAACTTCTGGCCTTTAGGACTGTTGTTTTAAATTACCAAATTTGTGGGAATTTGTTAGAGCAGCCACAGAAGACTCACATGATAATATAATCAACTGTAACACTGGTCAAATGGTGGGAGGGTGGGAGGTAGAGTTTAGAAGTGGAGAGGAAGATAGAAATATGAACATTACATCACAATACCCTTTATTTAGATTAAAGTAGATGGATATAAAACAGTAATATAAATTTTATGAAAATAAATGCAAAAATATGTCTATTAAACAAGTGAAGAGATTCAGAACAAGCCTCCCCAGAATGGGCCACTTTGGCATGTGTACTATTTTGAGCTGAAGGCTGTCAAGACCCTGTGGACTCAAAATTTTGCCCTTCCTTTAGAAGGATCTAAACTGGGGACTCTTTCGCAGAACGAGAATAATTACCAGAGCAAAACTTGATCTGAATGGTCCATTTGTGCGGCAGGGCAAACATGTAATCACCGAACATGTGATCTTTAGGGTTCTGTGCATTGCTCTCCTCCTCTTTGAAGCCCCAGGCCCCTATTGCAATTCCTTAGCTCAGGATGAAGTATGTACCTCATTTTACCTTTCTGCCTTGGGGCTTCTCATGTATGTGGGGTGCCCGTATAGAAGAAATTAAATTTGATTTTCTCTTGTTAAACTGTCTCTTGTCAGCTAAATTCTTAGACCAAGTAGAAGAACCTTTGAGGGTAGTGGAAAATTTTTCCTCCCCAACATATGCAAGAATGATGGTTGCTGGTGAGGGGAATGGGGAAGGGGATGGAGGGAAATAACTTACAACAGAAATGAAAAATTCAGTTAAAGGACCAGAAGATCCAATACCTGCATAAAGAGCAGTCTAGAAAGAGAGAACACAAAAAGAGAATATAACAATAAAAGACACAATTCAAGAAAATTCTCTTCTATGATTTAATGTTAGACTGGAGAGAGAACATACAGTAAAATGAGATTGAAGAAGTTGGCAGTGGTTAGAGCATAAAGATTCCCCCCTACCCCTCCCAGAAAGCCACTTTAAGCAACCCATGCTAGAACTAATCTGTCTTGTTTAGAATGTCTAAAGGTTCTCTTCACCTACCTAGGAATGTTTATATAACATTCAAGACCCATCTTGACTCATTGAACAAAAGTAAACAGTTCTTCAAATATGTTCTCATTTTTAATATATGTCTCTGTAAGACAGGAAAGATGAGCAGGAGAACTTTATTGCAAAAGAAAACTTGCAAACTGGTGAGGCATAGCCTTCAGCTATGACCCAAAAGCAAACTCCCAGGAAACAGGTTGTTTTTATAGTGACAGATTCTGCCCAGAGCCCCATCTGCTGCAACTGAGGGTTAATTTCTCAGCCTGTGTTCTGGCAGCAGTAGCAGGACCACATCAGGAACAGGTTCTTCTTTGGAGAATAGACTTTGTTTTGTGATTCTTCTAGTGACACAGAATACACGTGTAGCTTCTTGTCAACACATGGCCACCCACTCCGTTTTGTTTTATGCCTCAATTAGCCTAACTGAATCCATCTTGGTTTTGTGGCATAGCTGGATTTTAGGGGAGGTGATCTCAGTTTTGTCTTATTTTCACACTATTGTAGAACTCATCACACTATAATAAATCACTTTTAAACTATATTCTCTGTGCTGTACTTTTGATCCCCACATTATAATAAATTAATTGGTGTCTATTTTATTTGCTAGAAGGAGATATGCTACTTGAGGGCAGATGCTGGATGGAGCTCATTCATCTTTAAAATCACAATATCTTAATGAGTCCAGGATGGCTTCCTGGATGGAGGGAACTCAACAGTCTTTTGTTTTATCTTGGCCCCAGAGAATTTCCTAGGCCTCAAACTTTAACTCTTCTCATATAGTTAAAAAGGTGAAGATAAGTAAAGCCTCTATTTTTTGTGTATGCCAGGTTTGTGAAAGTGAGAGTAAGCAGCACCATCGTGTTTGCATGTCACGACTTCACATACTTTATCCCCAGAGCTCACCCTATGATGCCGGGGTTCTTGTTCCTGGAGCCAGAGAATGAGCTTCGCAAACACTCAAGGTAGGAGAGCAAGGTACAGGCTTTTATTTAGAGATTAAGCGAGAGGACAGAACCCCTGGCTCACGCCAGGGGGGAGGCAAGAGAATCCATGGTTGGTTCGTTGTCTAGGGGTTTTATGTGTGGTTGAGGATTTTTAGGAATAGGGGTAAGGGCTAGGGGTGCAGACTTGTTAAGTGGTCCCAGAATGCTCTTTATTGATGAGTAACAGAAGAAATTTGGTGCTCTGATTCTTTCTCAGGATAGCAGTTTCCCTCTGGAAGCATGTCAATTAAGACTGCCTGCCCTGCCCCCAAGGTGGGCTGGGTTGTTGCCTGTTTGCTAAAGTGTGTTAAGAATCTTACTTCTTAACTTCTTGGACTGTTTATAGTTGGGTTTGCTTATTAAATTAGTCCTTTTCCTAGGTTGCAGATTACTTGGTTAGGATCAGAGAAGGAAATACAGCACATAGGTACTGTTAAAATAAATTGGGCCTTTTAGCAGGCTAAGGTAAATTTTACAGTGTCATGGTCTAAATTGATGCAGTGAAGTTACGGGTTATGCTGAGACACTTTATCTGGAGAACACTCAAACATTCCAGGTTAAGTGCTGCTGGCCTTTTGAGCTTTAACTGATCTCACTGAAGATGTCTATATTCCTAGTCTTGTATCTTTACCCTAGAGAATTAGTGTGACTGACTTTGCGTAATGCTTAACACAGAGTTTTGATAGGGACTTCTTTGCACATTTGTTACATTGTTCTGACTGTAATTATCTTACTCTGCTTTTTCTCCGAAGGGCCTCACCCTACTCTGCCTAAAACCACGGTCTCTGTCTCACCTACAAGGTAGGAATTATAGTCCCAGTTGTACATATGTAGAAACTGACCTTGTCGCCCAAAGTTACAGCTAGTAAGTGCCCCGGATTGACTCTCAGGCATCTGCCTCCAGAGACTGCAACCCAGCCACTCCACCGTGCTGCCTCATCTTTCTTGAAAATATTTTTCTAAGCTAGGTGCTTCCCAATGATTGATGTAATTAATTCACTTCCCGTTTACTAATGTCTGGCTTCAGTGACTACAGACACTACATCATTTACCCACTGTGAAAAATAACGCAATGTTGAAAATAGTCGTTAGAAGCCTAATTTTCGAATCCACATTTGTGTCTTTCAGTTTAGGTACTCTCTGTCTTTTCTGTGTCTAGATAAGCTTCCTTTCTGGCTGTTAATAGAAATAAATTGTATTCATTTTAAGGTGGGGGGTTCAATTTTATGTAATGTAGACTCACCCTTTATTTTTTTTCTGTCCTGTTTTGTCTTCATACAGAATGAAAATGTACAGCGTTTAACACAGAGAAGACAAGTAGTGACTCTATAGCATCTTAACTACGCTGATGGACAGTGACTCTAATGGGGTACGTGGGAGGGACTTGATAATAGGGGGAATCTAGTAACCATAATGTTCTTCAAGTAATTGTACATTAACTATACCAAAATAAAAATAAAAATGTACAGCTTAGCTCTGAAGTGGTGGATTACGATTATAGCCTGGGACTTAAAAAATTAAAAAGGCCGCCCCGCCCCCGGGAACGCCCGGCCCGCCGGCGCCTCCGCTCGGGTGCTGGTTAGTCTGCGTGCTACAAAGGAGGAAAAAAATGGCTTCTCTGCTAAAGGAACAATATGACTCTGTGCCCACACAGTGTTTTTTAGCCTTTGGTGTGCTTCCCCACATGTTCATCCCATTTGATTTCCACAGCAACTCCGTAAGACAGGCAGAGTAGTGAGAATCATCAGCCAATGAAGAAACTGAGAAGTTGCATGACTGGCCCGATTTAGTTCTGTGTACCGAATGGGAGTGCAGGGGAGAGATCTAAGGACTTTCCACTTCAGAGTGTGCTGGGCACTGGGTGCGTTGAGGCAGAAAAAGGACCAGGAAAATGCCCCTCTCTTGTCTGTCCATTTGGAAAGAAAAAATAAGGAAACAAAGTTGCCAAGTACTGGGGCATCCTTTGAGAAAAGGAAATCTGAAATGTAATGGGACTGGAGGACAGAATGGTTAATTTTGCCAACAGTGAGGATGGAGAGATGAGAGAGGGAAGATGGATGGGTGCTGGAAGGAACTTCACAGGATAACTCTAAGGTGGGTCTTGAGGGATGGTGGTTCTCCAGGTGAATAACAGAGGCAAGCAGCTTGAGGTAGGCATGGGGTTAGCAAAGTAAACATGTTCTCGGAAAGCAGCAGACAACTGCATACAGCTTGAGCCTGGGGTGGAGTGACGTCTGAGAGCAGACAGAGGACCCCAGGGGTCAGGTTGGAGTTAGAATGCAAGGGTCCATCCATGCATGTCAAAGATTCAGTGATAGAGAGGACATCACAGGTGCATGAGCAAGACAGGAACCTGACCAGATTTGGGTTTTGGAAAAAAATAATGATGGGTCGGGGCCTGTGGAATTAGAGAAGAACTAGAATAAGTGGACCAACCAGTTAGAGGGGTGTTTCCCAGTTCAGTGGAACGCAGTGAGCACAGTTAATACTAGTTTCCTCTAGTATCAAGTGTTGGATTTAGTTTTTTGCTTACAGGAGGGAAGGCTGAAAGAAAGAAGAGAGGTGGGGGAAAGCATTCTAACTTTAAAAGTCTTAGATATGAAGAGTGCACGTTTCCTTTTTATTTCTTACTAAAGCCTTGTGGTTGACAAATGTTCTGACAAAACTCACCCTTCCTCCTGCATGTTCTGTGACCCTTCCTATTAGCTAGAGCTAATGAGGCACAGGAAAAACAGGGCCCTTCTTAAATTCTAGGGCAGGATTCCTATTTCTACTCATCCTTTATCTGGCACCCTCCTCCTTTGTCAGAGGATACCATGTGAACTAGAAATCTCTTTTAATAGCTGTTCTTGCTTTCCCAATGTGGAGCAGGATTCACATTCCAAAAGTGGTATTCACTGCTGCTGTGGTATGTGATTCCCGATATCCGAAGTCACTGCCCTGTTTCCTCAGTGAACGTGGACACAGGCACAGGATGGAAGCCGTCATGGCTGCTATGACCATGCCACCTTTGCCCATTTCTGTTCTCCTCTATAAATTGGGGCCAGCTAAAAGTACATCCCTTATTTAATTGTTGTTAGGAATTGTTGTAGATCCTTCTATTTTTGTATGTGAATGCAGTTTTACACCATAAGTAATAGTAGCACTGGGAGTTCCAAAGAAATATATTTAGAATAAACACTATATCATCTGTAACAAATTTGGGCACTCATTGATAGAATAAGCTGTAAACATTCATGGATGATAAATGGCTGTAGGCATTCAGGAGAAGTAGAATGTTAGGAAAAAGGGGAGCATCTTTTATCTGTGTTGGTGATGTCAGGAAAGAGAACTTTGTCTTCTCCGAACAGTCAGGTATTTGGTATTGACATCAGAAACAAGAAACTAGACTGAAGGGGTCTTGGTATGACTCATGTGCCATCTCAAGGAACTTCTCATTCTGGCACAGTGTTTTATAGGAGTTCAATCCTAAAACTAAGTGTGATATTGAGTAAGAAAAACATTTCCTATGGTGTGTTTCTCCTTGACTTTCACACTGCTACCACACTCACAACACTTCTGGCACCAAATATGTGAGGGCTTTTTTTTTCCCCACACCAAGCAATTCTCTCTGACACCAACTGGGACCCCTAGGATTAAATTCAATTCCGATATGTAATAGAATTAGTTCAGCTCCCTCAGGTTAGGAGCCCAGACCCATGAGGATTTCCCCACTTCAGATGCCAATTACAAGTAGTAGGCCCCTAGCTTACTCACAATTTTGTTGGGCTTCACTACCAATAGGGGTTCCCATGACTCCCCTCATCCCCTTGGATATGATTATTGGCTAGAGTGTCTCACAAATCTCAGGGAAATACTTATGTTTACTGGCTTATTATAAAAGAATATGGTAAAGTATGCAGGTGAACATCCAAATGGAAGGGATGGTAGGGCAAAGTATACCCATCTCCTGGCATGCCGCTCTTCTAGCACTTCCACGTGTTCACCAACCTGACACCCTCCAAACTCTGAACTTCAGGGACTTTTGTGGAGACTTCATCACATAGGCAAATGAGCAATCATTCACTTAATTTCCAGCCCCTCTCCGGAATATGGGGGTGGGGTTGAAAATTTCAAGTTCATCATCATGGCTTGGTCTTTCTGGTGAGCAGCATCCATCCAGGAGCCCACCCAGAGTCACTTCATTAGAGCAAAAACATTCCTATCACCCAGGAAATTTCAAGGGCTTTAGTTCTCAGTGTTAGGAATCAGGGTCACTAAATATATAAGTATTTTCTACCATCTCACAGATACCAAAAGGGAAGCATGTCAAGACTAGCAGTTTGCTCAATGTCCAGGGTGAAATAGAGACCAAATTTTGTGAGCCAAGAATTTTTGCTTTTGTTTGTAACCTCTAATCATGGTTTTTGCCAGCTAAATCTAACAATTCCTTTGTGTGTGGGAGGGCATGCTTTGTTGAAGTGTAATCAATATACAAAAAATTGCACATATTTAATAAATCCATCTTGATGAATTTGGACATATGCATATATTCATGATGTCATCACCACAATCAAGATACTAAACATCTCCATCACCTCCAAAATTTCCCGTGTGCTCCTTTGTGTGTGTGTCTGTATGTATGCATGTGTGATAAGACCACATGAACTCACCTTGCATAACAGAAACTTTATATCCAATGAGCAGTAATTCTCTACTTCTTCTGCTGAAGCCCCTGACCACCACTATTCTTCTATAAGTTTGACTACATTAGAAATCTCATAAGTGGAATCATCAGTATTTGTTTTTCTGTGGCTGGCTTATTTCACTTAGCATAATTTCCTCAAGATTCATCTGTATTGTTGAAATGCCAGGATTTCCTTCTTTTTAAAGGCTGAATAATATTCCACTATATGTATATGTCAAATTTTCTTTATCCAGTCACCTGTCAATGGACATTTGAGTTTTTCTATATCTTGGTTGTTGTGAATAATGCTGCAGTGAACATGGGGGTGCAAATATCTCTTTGAGACCTTGCTTTCAATTATTTTAGACATATTCTCAGAAGAGGGATTGCTGGATTATATTGTAGTTCTATTTTTAATTTTTAAGGACCCTCCATATCATTTTTCATAGTGGCTGCACCATTCTACATTTCTAGCAGTGTACAATGGTTCCAGTTTCTCCACATCCTCACCATCACTTGTTATCTTTTGTTTTGTTTTTTTAAGTAATAGCCATTCGAACAGGTGTGAAGTGATATTTCATTGTGATTTTGATCTGCATTTCCTTGATCAGTGTTGTTGAGCAGCTTTTCATATGCCTGTTGGCCAATCATATATCTTCTTTGGGAAATGTCTCTTCAATTCTCCTTGGTTCATTTTTTTTTTTTTTTGAGAGGGCATCTCTCATATTTATTGATCAAATGGTTGTTAACAACAATAAAATTCTGTATCCTTGGCTCATTTTTTAATCATGTCCTTTTTTTTTTTTGATGTTGAGTTGCAGGAGATTTTTATATGTTTTAGATATTAATCCCCTGTCTAATAAACGGTTTGCAAATATTTTTTCCCATTCTTTTCACTCTTGTTTGTTTCCTTTGGTGTGAAGAAGCTTTTTAGTTTGACATAGTCCCATATACCTACTTTTCATTTTGTTGCCTGCAATTTTGTGACCTGTACTTCTGATCTTGTTGCCTGCATCAAATTCAAGAAATCATTGCCAAGACCAGTATCAAAAAGTCCCTCCGCTCTCCATATTTTCTTTGATGATCTTAATAGTTTCAGGTTTTACATTTAAGTCTTCTTGAGGTCTGACATTTAATTAATTTTGCGTTGATTTTGTGAGTGTGTAAAATAGAGGTCCAGTTTCATTCTTTTGCATGTGGATATCTAGTTTTCCCAACATCATTTGTTGAAGAGACTTTCCTTTTCCCATCGTGTGTCCTTGACACTCTAGTGAGAGATCAACCATGTGTGTATGGGTTTATTTCTTGGCTTTCTAATATGTTTCATTGGTACATATGTCTGTCTTTATGCCAGCATCATACAGTTTTAACTACTGTAACTTTATAATTTATTTTTGAAATCATGAAATGTGATAACTCCAGCTTTGTTATTCTTTCTCAAGGTTATAAAACTAACAATTCTTTATGGACATGTTGAGTGAATAATTTTCATGTCAGAGACTAGCTTCCTTTCCTTTCCCCAGAATAAAAATATTTTTAAAAATTATGCTAAAATAAAAAATAATCTCTGAAATTGCTGCATAGACTGAAGTTACAAGAAGACTATGCTTTGATATAATAGTTCCATTTCCCACATTGATGCTAATTTGTCTTTTAAACTTTGTTTCCTTCTTCCTTAAAGGCTGCAAAGAAAGGAGCCAGCAGCACAGTCATTGGTATGATCTTTGGGTGTTACGCTTTGTTTGACTTGCTGGCAGCTTTGGTATTTGGAAAATATCTAAGTATTAACGTTCATGTGCACATTTTAATTTCTAAAACTTGTGTAATGAGTTATTTTAATTTACTAGTCTAGAAATTCCATTGATACAGAAATAACCACCATTGTATTTTATGAGTTATGCCACTGTTGACACTTCCATTCTTAGGACTGATTGATTTTTAACTTCTTCTATATTTGTAAGTAATGTATGTTGTCACTCCACTAAAGAATTGTTCTGTATTAATTGTACTTAGCTTCCCCATATCTTATATATTTTCTCATGCAGTAGATTTGTTTATGTCAATATAGACTTGCAGTAGTCATCAATTCTCTACTTTTCTTTGACATTTATTATAGCTTGTACAAATTGGAGCAAAATTTATGTTTGTAGCAGGGATCTTTGTCTCAGGAGGAGTTACAATTATCTTTGGGTAAGTGATGTTCTGATATGTTTGAGAGCTTGAACAGAATTTGTAATCCATCTTCAGTTTAAAATATTAATGTTCTCTTTAAATCAGTCAGTACCATTGATTGTCTTTTGAATGCCTGGCATGTGACTAGTGGTAAAAGGAGTTGGGTAACTTAGCAGAATGAATGTAAAGAAGAGAATCCTCAAGGGACTCATTGTTAAGCTGGCTACTGATTCTATTCATTAGAATCCTGTGACTGTGAGTCACAGAAATTTAACTCACTTTTCGGAGTCATAGGAAATTTTTGGCCTAAGCCAAAAAGTGTATTTCTTACCCAATCAGCTGAAGAAAATCAGGATACAGATGTTAAAATACTGTCATCAGAAATTTCTCTCCAGTGCCTGGTTTTGCGTTTCTTTTCTGGTGCTTTGTTCCTGGACAAACTTTCCCCTTGAGATGACCATAATGGCCCTGGCTGCTCCTGTAGGAAGAGAATGCCACTGTCCTGGTAGCTGCTAGTAGAGTCACATATCAGAGCCCCAGTGGCCTGATCTTTGTTGGTAACTCATTCCGGCTTGAAGGTCACTGTAACCAGGAAGAGATACTCTGATTGTCTAGGCCTGAGTCACATGCTCACATCTGAGCATGGGAGCCCAATGGTTTCCTCCATTGCTATTTTCAGAAAAAGGGGAAATAAATGCCAGAGACAAAATAGCTATGGAAGTTCTTAAGCTTAGAGTGCTTAAACCAGCCTCATAGTGGCAGCAAATATGGAAGAACTTACATAGGTTTGGGGGGAGCATAGAGGAATCACAAGAGTACATAGTAAGATTATAACAACGAGTTCAGGAAAACCTTCATATCAAACTAAGTGTTTTTCTGTTTTCTTTTGTTTTTGTGGGGGCAGGTCTTCTATCTTCTGCATTCATTCTCTTTTCGGAGGTTTGAGCCCCACCTTGCTCAGGGTCGGGGGACCTGAAACTCAGAAGTCTTTCTTCTATATGGGTTCTTGCCAGAGTGATTCTGTATGTTTCAAAAAGCCTATTTAGTATTATTGTTTAGGGGACCCATTTTGTCAGCAGAAAAAGACAACTAAACTGTCAGTATGATCAAATTGTTAAAAAAAACCAAAGAGGTAATTTCCTAATATTGAAAGTACAATAAAGCAACTTTAAACAAATGAAAAACTTTAAAAGTATAATAAACCACATATTTTAGAGATTTATTCTAATAATTAGTAAGGTACTACTATTTTCAGTGAGTAGAATTAAAAAGGAGGAAAAAAAAACTCTCAACCTGACATTTGAGAATTGTCTTACTCTCTTTTAGCATTTTGGACCACATTCCAGATGGATCAATATTTATTGCTATGTGTTTTCTAGTGAGAATAACAGATGTAATCAGCTTTGCTGCAGCAATGACTGTGTCTTTTCCTGTCCTTGCAAAGGCTTTTCCAAACAATGTGACTACCATATTCGTATGTATTTCATAATTTTTTCCTATTTTCTTTTTAGTGTAGGCTAAACTATTTCAAGGTAAAGCTGCAGTCATTCTTCTAGACCTGCTTATTCTGCCCTCTGTGTTTTTGTTACCTCTTACCCCAATTTCTACTTCTAGCAGCAGACTGCCAATGAACGTACTGTTAGTCTTGCTTAGGTCTTTGGCTGGTCTTAGAATCCCCTAAATGGGCAGTTCAATGAGTAAATGTGGTCCAAAGCAAATATTCTTTTTTTGCCATTTTTTTAAAAACCTCCCTAGTAATATTTTGCTGTCTCTCTCTGTAGCCTGCAGTTTGGCTGAGCTGCTGGAAGCATGCCTCTGTTTTGGAAAAGAGTTATCCTCCATGAGCAAACACTCTATTTTCCCAGGTTCATGGAAGAAACCTTAGAGACCATCTTAAAGTCCTTAAGTGCTTCTTTGCAGTGTGAGGAGTGCCCTCTGATTTAGCCATAAAAATCCAGATCTTTGTAGCTTCATATTGATGTATATTCTCATATATTGACTAGATGCCTAGACATGCTTGTAATAGTAACCAGATTCCCATCCTATCTCTTGGCTGCATCCTCCCTGACCCCAAGAAGGCTTTTCCATAGTGCTTTTCTCTGGATCCTTGCATCCCTGAAGGATCCATAGTCTGCATATGGGCCCAAATGCCACCCCCAAAGCATATAGTTGTCATCTAGACCTCAGGGCCTAATCAGCTTAGTACCAAAGATTCACTCATTTACCCATATCAATACTATAGTTTGAGAGTTTAACCACTGAATACACTATTGCCTGTGTAAATAATTATTTCTTCCCACTTTGCATCAAATATCTATATCTATTTCTATATCTATATCTGTTGATCTGGATGGTGATCAAATGTAGAATTCCTGTCTTATTTATGAAAGGTTGAAAGTTATTAATGAACTTTTATATCCACTGTGAGGTCTGAGAATGTATGGTGGCAAGCACAGGTCTCTGTTTAAAGCCCCTAAAAACCAGGTTGATTCAAAATGGTACAATTTCTGTAATAGTTCTGTGATGGTAAACTATTTTCCATAATACTATTTTATTTTAATTTTAACAGAAAAAGAATTTCATATGGTATAAAGTTTAAAAGTTATAAAAGGAAATATAGAATGCAATAAATATATTACCTATCCTTGGCCTTCCTAGACACATATGTTGTCCAGGCACCCAGTCCAATATCGTCCTTCCAGAAGGCAACAGATATTACAGGTTTCTTCTGGACTGATTCTACATGTACACATACAGGTGCATGCATGTAACACTCACACACACACACACACACACACACACTAAGAGAGCATGATTCTTTCCCCTTTATATTATTTATTCTAGTGGTTACATACTTTGTAAACTGTTAGAATCTTGCTGATATACTAACAATGAAATCATTTTGGAGATCTTTCTATATCTATACATCAAGAACTTCTTATTCTTGATTTCTCTTTAATGACGGCATAGTATTTTGCTGTATGGAAAAACATACGTCCAGTTTATTTATATTGTTTATGAATATTTAGGTTTTCTACATCTTTCAGTTTGGAAATAGTGCTACAGTGCATAAGCTTGTGCACATTACCACGTCACCTCCTTATGGCTATACCTGTAAGTTAGATGCCCAGAAGCAGCATTCGGAGGTCAGAGTACATGCCCTTGTAATATTGATAGATTTGTGAAATCACCCTCCTTTATTCAGTCTCCTGCAAGATCACTTCTTTCCTCACTATTTTGGCAGTGTGGAGTGTTTGATAAGTGACAGCAAAAATCGGCATCTTGTGGTTTAAATGTTCACTTCTTTTAAAGTAAGGGTCGGCTTTCTTTTACATGCCTACGAGCTATTTTTATTTTCTTCAGCTGTCAATAGTCTATAGCATTTGTCCATTTTCCTGTTGAGTTGTTCCTTTCCTCCCCACTGATTAGTATTAGCTCTCTTGATGTATTTGGTGAAATTAGTCCTTTGTCAGTACTTTTTCCCTATTCTTATTTGTCTTTTGATGTGTTTAGCCATCTGTAGTTTTTCATATTTTCATGTGATCATATTAATCAATCTTTTGTGTCTCCTGAGTTTTATATTGTAATTAGAAGACCTTCAGCACTATATAAGGGTTAAAAATAAAACAACTCCCATATTTTATTTTTCTAGTACTATTATGACTTCAATATAATATGCTTACACTTTTGGTCCATCTTGGGCTTCTGTGTGTAAATTGTGAAGTGGATAGAATTTTTTTTCAGACAGTGTCCATTAAATCTTCATTTGTTACTTCTTCAAAGAAAATGCATTGACTCAATTTTCTTCTGTTTTCCCATTTTTAGGGAACTCTTGGGATTTTTTCTGGACTGAGACTAGTGCTCGGGCCTCCTTTAGGTGGCTTCTTGTATCAATCCTGTGGCTATGAGGAGCCTTTTATTTCTCTGGGATGCATAGTTCTGCTGATGGTACCACTCAACATGCGTATTTTACCTGATCATGGTAAGATCACATTTGTTACTCACTTTAAGAATCTTAAATGTAAATATTTTTATGCTTAAGTATTGTTATACCAGTTTAACAAATGCTCAATTTTATTTTGTACAATCAATAATAGAATGTTAAAGCACCCTGAAAGAACTGATTCTCTTTTCAGAAACACTGCTGTAGGTAATCAGTTTTTATGAATTTCTGTATATCACAAATTCTTTCTGACTTTTTGAACTAGATATTTAATGTCTCATCATAAAGCATCACCATATGAAGGTTTCACTAGAAGTCTTTTTGGAGTTAATTAAATATTCAGAATGACAAGTTACCATGGATCCCAGATGGTGCCATCTTCTTGGAAGGCTATAAGACAGGAAAGGAGGTCAGACCTTCCTTCCCAGGGACCCTTGCAGCTGTCTGTGAGCATGGCCCCAGTGTGAGGACTCAAGGGCCACATCAGGGAGTAATGGGAGTCACCTTCGCCTCAAACTTCATGCCTAGAGGAGTCAAACTATCCTATAACAATCCCATAGGCATAGCTGCATGAAGGACACACCAGGTACAAGGGTCCACACACTCACAGAGGCACAAAGCCTGGTTCATTTATAATTACTTCCATATGGCTGAAATTTACCAGGCAGGGGTTATATTTACTATAAGCAAGATTGCCAGTAACATAACTAGCTTTTTGCCTTTACCAGATTACAAGGAGAACAAAGCTAGAGAGTTAGTTAACAGCAGGGCTGAAGAGGAGAGCTAGAGATCATTTCTAGAGAGGGACTTTCACCCTAAAACCACGGTGGCACTTGTCATTTTTCTACATGTGATGACCGTGGTTTCTGTAGTTGAGCATCCTGGTTGCTTGGTTCATGGATGAACACATGACTGATAATTAAGAAGCTAACACCAGGTGGGAGTCTCACGCAGTGGGGAAAAGAGTTTTGTTCACCCTTTACCATATGAGGAAAAAAGACTTTGCTCGCTAAATAATGGTAGGACATGGTATTTAGAAATTCTGTGGTTAGCTGCTCTCCTCATCCCCTCGCAACTCTCCCCCAACCTCCACTTGGCATCTGTTGCTGTCCCCTCTCTTCACCTCCTTTAGGTGGCTTCTTGTATCAATCCTTTGGCTATGAGGTGCCTTTTATTTCTCTGGGATGCATATAGTTCTGCTGATGGTACCAGATTAGTTACTTGGCAGTTATTTCTCTTCATTTCTGTTACTCCTCAACTAAAATTTCCCTGCATCTTCATTGAACTTAATAAAGTCCCAGTTAGCTATATTTTTATGAGCAAATGTTTGACAAACTTGCTGTTTATCTGAGGAAAGAACTTCTATTTAAATGAATGGGAAAAACTGGCATTAAAAAGATTCTATCCAAGATGGATAATGTTATGGTTGTAAATGTATGTTTGGGTGTTCCTATGAAGGAGTATTTTTTAGGACCATTGTTTTGAAAGAACTTATAGATAGAAGCTAGAAAGTTAAATTTTCTTTTATTTTGATGGTATTGGCAGATTTTGTGTTCTACAAGTCCTACCCCACCCCTTTACCTCCTTCAAGACCCATAGACAAGGTGGCTGAGAGCCAGCGGTGGTCTCTTCTTCTCCCATGTCCTTTATATCCGCTCACCAAGGCCCCTCTTCTGTACTGCTCTGAAGAAGTATTTCTAAAACATAGTCATGGACATGCCAACTCTCTTATCAAAAATCCCTAAATCCATGAAATGTGAGCTTTATCCAGAAAACCATTAGGAGCCAGCGTTAGATTTCACAGAGGAGTCACAGGATCTGAAATTTCTTCCCCTCCCTGCCTACCTAACCCTGTGCATCCTTCCAAACTGAATTTGTGTTACTCCTGTGGGAAACTTTCCTGAGCCTTCTTGACCATTGGCCTAAGTGCTGAGCAGGTAGAGCTGCAGTGCTCAGCACTTCTCCTGGCCCCTCCCACCTGAGGGGTATCCCCCATCCCTCCACATTGCTTCCCCTCACCTCTACCAGCATCCTCCTATGACAGGGATTGCCAACCAGGCAGTTGGTCCCTCTAAAAGAATCTATCAGCATTGGAGGGAGCAGAGAGAGGACATGCATAGGTTGGTAATTCTGCCATGTGTCTCTTGAAGCAAGTATCACCCTAAGTTCTCATTATCTGGGCTTCTTCAACAGCTTAATTAAACTAATGTGTTTGTTTTCATGGACATTCTTATATATTCTTCTTGTTTTAAACACTTTTCCCACTTTGGATTTAGAGAAGGAGTACATTTATGTCATAATAGTTTGTCTTATGCCATAAATCCATAATATCTTTTTATATGCACAATAACTGTAACTGATGAAAGTCGATGTTTTATAATTTATATCTTAAAGGTGACTGATGAACATCTTTAGTATCCAATTCAAATGAATTCTCCCTGCCGGCCCTACCACTCGGAGCCACACGGTGGTGCTTGTCCTCCATCCGAGTCTAACTACACCCTCTTGTTTCCGTAGCTAAACGTCCTGCCCTGGGCTCAGTTGGCTCAATGTTGAATGTTTGGCTGATAATTAAGAAATTAACCTGGTTTAACTCTGTCCCTCCTATCCCGACGAAGTCCAAATGTAGCAGTTCACATAGCTGAGCCATTCCTTGTGCTTTTTTGTATTTTGCTGCATACTGGATCATTATTCGCCAACAATGTGTTAAGTAATGAACCATGGGTGGATGCCACTGGAGAAGTGAGGAAATAGGGGTGCTGATCCCGGCCCTCAAAGAGCAGTCTCGTCCAAACCTGGCCGCTGTCATCTCCGGCTTCGCTCCCTGCAGAAGCTTCCTGGCTGGTCCCTGGTCACAGAGAACTCTCTTAAATCTGTCCATAACGAAATCTCTTTAAGCTGCAAACCTGATTCTCACGCCTTGTATGAAATCCCTAGTGATCGCTCAGGCTTCTTAGCATGTTTTACAAAGTCCTGCTGAGTCTTACCACCATATTCTTCTGCAATAATTCATTCCTCTCCCAACTACGCTTGTATCCCTTCCTCCAATGTCTATCCTCTAATTTTGTTTGTCCTCTTTCATGTCCTCACACACAGAAGTTTCCTCTTACCTTTGAGTCTTGGAATGTAACATGTCATTCCTGGAATAACATGCCTGGGTTATTTTTCTTCTTTCTTGTCTGCTCATCTTAAGCTCATCCTTTAGGCACAAACTTAGATAAAACTGCTTTTGGAAAGCCTGCTAGTTCCAACCCAACTCTCTCCACTCCTTACTGTAACTTTTCTGGGAGGACAGGGTCTGGGTTTGTCTGCCCAGCATTTTGCATGGTACCTCGCTCAGCAAGGCTTTTGTTCAGTAAATTAATTGGAAGGTAAGAGAGTGACCAAATAATAGTGAACAATATAAAATTAAGCATCCTTTAGGTGCTAAAATATATGGTATAAAATAGGGAAGAGGAAGGTAAATTTTGTGGACTGATTAGGGCCAGAGCCAGACCTTACAGAGTGAATAAAAGCTGACAAATTAATAGGGGAAGAAGAAAACAGTCATAGGATGTGACTAGGGGCTGAAACAACCCTGCCTAGTGCTGGGAACAGTGAGAATGAGAAATGGTGGGAAGTGAGGTTGGTGCTCAATTGACCTTGAATGCCAAATATAATTTACTCATGATTCAGTAGCACCCCTCTCAATCCAGTGATTTTTTTTTCTAGCAGAAAATAATTTTCTTGTGTTCTTTGATTACTTCAGATTCCTCCCCAGCATACACACATTGTTTCTTAACAAAATTTCTGGCTTTGCCCCTGCATGAATATTTAACTTTACACATTCTCTGTCTCATCAGGGTGAGGCCTCACTTGCTTCTCATTTTTAACCAATAATCTAAGATCCCTTCCCCTCACACTGATTCCAGTTGATTCTTTTTGAATTTGGGAAATTGTTTTTAAGAAAACTGAATATGGCCTCTAGGTTTGAATAACTTCTATGCAAATACAAAAAAACATTCAATTTTAGGCAAGCTCAGAGGTACAGTTATTGTTATTACCAGATGAAGTGGTTTTACCAATTTTAATTTACACAACAGGTTAAAAGATAAATTAAGTGATTTTAATTACTCTCATTTCTTTTTTCATTTTTACCCCAGAGTCTGATCCAGGTGAACATTCATTCTGGAAACTCATCACTTTACCCAAGGTCACCCTTATGGCCTTTGCTGTCAGCTCAGTCAGCTCATGTTTCGGCTTCCTTGATGTTACTCTGTCTCTCTTTGTTTTGGAGAAAGTAAGTACTTTGATTGCTGAAGAGCTCTGCTTGGAGAAGCTGGACATGATTGCTTGCTTGTGGGCCCTGCTTTGCAGAAAGTTCTCTGAGTGGCTTTGAGAAGGAGGCAGAATTAGGCACACCCAGGTAGCTGTACCTCCTCTCTGTGACATCCCTATAACTAGGGGTCTGATTCAGTGTAAAATGAAAGAAGACTCTCACTAAGGAGCTCAAACCTTGGAAACCTTGGTCCCCTTTCTAGAGGAGGAGACCTTGGATCCATTCATGTGGTTGCAAATAGCAGGATATTTTTAAATTGCCGAATAATATCCCCATGTGTATATGTACCACGTCTTCTTTATCCATTTATCTATTGATGGCCACTTGGGTTGCCTCCATACCTTGGCTATTATAAGTAATGCAACAACAAATATATGGGTGCATTATCTTTTCAAATCAGAGATTTTGTTTTCTTTGGGTAAATTTATGGAAGTAGAATTACTAGGTTGAATGGAATTTCTATTTTTAGTTTTGTGAGGAACCCCCATAATGCTTTCTACAGTGGTTGCACCAATTTGCAGTCCCACCAACAGTGTAAGAGGGTTCCCATTTCTCCACATCCTTGCTAACTTGTTATTTCTTGTCTTTGGGATAGCGGCCATTCTATTTGGTGTGAGGTGATATCTCATTGTGGTTTTGATTTGCATTTCCCTGATGATTAGCGATGTGGAGCATCTTTTCATGTGCCAGTTGGTCATTGTACTTCTTCTTTGGAGAAATGTCTGTTCAGGTCCTCTGCCCATTTTATAATTGGGTTATTTGATTTTTTGATGTTGAGGTGTATGAGTTCTTTATAGATTTTGGATGTTAACCCCTTATCAGATAAATCATTTACAAATATATTCTCCCATACTGAAGGTTGCCTTTTTGTTCTGCTGATGGTGTCCTTTGCTGTACAGAAGCCTTTTAGTTTGACGTAGTCCCACTTGCTCATTTTTTATTTTGTTTCCCTTACTCAAGGAGATGTGTCCAGGAAGAAAATTATTCATGCTTATATTCAAGAGACTTTTGTTTTCTTCCAAGAGTTTTATGGTTTCAAGTCTTAGATACAGGTCTTTGATCCATTCCAAGTTTACTTTTGTGTATAGAGTTAGTAATCCAGTTTCATTCTTTTGCATGTAGCTGTCCCATTTTCCCAACAGCAGTTGTTGAAGAGGCTGTCATTTCCCCATTGTGTATTCATGGCTCCTTTATCATATATTAATTGAGACTATGGGCTATATTAATCTGAGATGTTGGAAAGAAACTGAGTCTCCATTTTTTAGTGCTAAAAATAAACACTGAATTCTAAAAGTTTGATGTCATAGAAATGTGTTCTTAGGTATTTTTGAAAAAAGATGATTAATGATATAGCAAAGTGTATTACCAAATCAGAAATCCACTAGCTGCAGCCCATATGACTTTATCTGAGACACTTGAAGTACAAAAGCAGTTGTAAGAAACACAAACCCTTGAAGCCACTAAAGACAGTTTTAGGTATTTCACAGATAATCTCAGGGACTATAATTTTAGTGCCTGGCCCAAGGTCTAGAGAATAATATAATACCACACCTTAAGCATTGAACATCCATGTGGTAACACATAGGAAAAATCTTTTGTGTTTATGTGACATATTCTATTCACACTATTGACATGTCTCATTAAAGGTAATTTTTCTGTTCTTCAAATAAGTGCCTAAACAATGAAAGAAATTTGTACCCATCTCTGGTAAAGCCAAGGTGTTCATGCTCTATCTTATAAAAAATCTTTAGAAATGTATTTTCCTGTTTTTCTACCACATTTTTTTTTATCTTATTGACCTTTCTTTGACTTCTTTTCAGTTGCTTGAATTGGTAGTTCACTGTCCAGTTATTGGTTGCCCAGCCTTTTAGTGTAGGAGGGTTCCCCTGTCTCCCCCAGTTGTAGAATCAGAAGAAGATATTTCTGACTTCTGTATCTTGCTACTATCTGTAAAGGACTCATTTTTAGGCTGTGTTAGTATTTGTCAGAAAAATTGTTAAAACATATACTGACTCATAGACAAATCTCATGGGCTTACTTAAGAAAAATGAGAACTCAGTTAGGAAAAGGCATTTATATCATGTTGGTAATAATAAGAGTATCAGAGTTAATGTGGTAGCTTACTGTTTTAAAAGCCTTTTATATTTCATCATGCCATCTAATTATTTAATTAAATATTAATATGCCTTTGAGATGGAATAAGAGATAGTCTCATCAGTGTTTTTACACCAGTGTACAGGGTACAGTGAACATCACCTGGGAATTTGCTGGAAATGCAAATTCTTAGGCCCATCCCAGACTTTTGATTCAGAAATTCAACCCCTAGAGATGGGGTCTAAGATCTCCTTTTAACAAGTTCTCCAGGTAATTTTTGTGCACACTAAAGCTTATAAAGTGGTGGTTTACATTTAAAAATGCTATGATTCATAGAAGCAAAAAATTATATGTTTAATATCAAATGTTACAAAGCCAAAGTTCTAGGAATTCTGACCTCTGGTTAGGTTTTTCTCCCCTATAGAGAAAAAGTCACCAATTTACAAAAAGTAAAACAAAAGTAGGAAGAATGCTGACAAAAATTAGGAAGGATGCTGAGTATTATCAGTAGAAAACTTACAGTAGAAAACAAGAACTGAAGAAATAAATGATAAGAGGAAAAGATAGATGTTTATTTACAAAGTCTTAACCATCTAATATGAGATTTATTTTACAGTTTAATTTACCAGCTGGATATGTGGGACTGATATTCCTGGGTTTGGCACTATCCTATGCCATTTCTTCACCATGCTTTGGTCTACTAAGTGACAAAATGCCAGTATGTACATTTCATTTATACTTAAGAATTGCTTTTGTATGTTGTTGACTACGGAATTTCCAACTGCATCTCCAGAACTCTAGAGGCCCATTGATGAGAACTGACATAGTCAATATTTTTAAAATATCAGCTTTATTGAGGTATAATTGAGTAAACTTGTAAGATGTTTAAAATGTACATTGTAGTGATTTTGTGTATGTATACACTGTGGAAGGAGTCCCTATCTAATTAACACATCTATCACCTCAGTTATTTCCTTTTTTGGGAGAAATGAGAGTGGTTATGTTCTAATATATTAGGTTTTTTGAGCTGTTGGAGAGGCTCCAGTGTGAGGTTCCAGTGTCTTCTGAACAGTCCTCACCCTAAGCAGATTGACTCTTAATTTCTTTCCTTAAGAAAAGGGGAGTCTTATGCTAAAACTGTTAAAAACTATTGGATTAGACTTTCTAAAGAAAAAAAAACTCCCTGATGCAAAAAAATGAACTGACCTTAATAACTAGAGCAGAATCCCAGCTGTAATTAAGATTCGATCAAATTCAGAGGAGATAATTTAGTTTTCTGTGGGAATGAAGGATTAGCCATGTAAATATGCATGATTATCCCATGGTCATTTTGACAGAAAATTCCTTTTATTCCCCTTTGACTTGTTCCAAACCATTCAGATTAGACAACTGATACAGAGAACTAGTAATGTTAGCCAAATCTCAAGCTTCTGTGGCTTTAGCACTTGGTTTTTGTTTTTCTCTAGTCATTAGATTTACATATATATTTATCAATTACCTGTTACTTAGTAATCAGTGTGACAAAAATGTGTTGAACAGTTTTTGGAATTTGCTTTTGAGACATGCTCTTATATAACTGAGAAGATATTGTACCCCTGTAATTATTAGCCTGCTTTCAAGTAGTTTACATGGAAAACATTTATTTGGTACTTTTTTAATAATGTGAATTTTCTAGATATTGTATCTATTTGGGGGTTCCTTGCCATGACTGTCTTTAAAATTGCTTTATTTGGAATAGCTCATGATGTGCAAAATTTACAATGTACTCCCTTCGTAAGGAACCCTGTCTGCTAATTCCCTCTCTTGGGGTATATTGTCCTTGCTTTTGTGTTTACCAGCTGCCTAGTTTTGCTTAAATGTAAAATTTTCTTTTCGTGAGTGTATTTGGACTTTTGAATATCATGACTTGTGTTCTTCAAAGATTTTTTTGTTATTTTGATTATGGAAGGTCTTTACCTCTGAAAGTTTCTTTGGACTCTCCTTACCAGCATCTAAGGAAACTGTGGTGTTTGGACACTTCATCACAGCAGGATGCTGCATACTCTTAGGACCTGTTCCAGTCTTACACATTAAAGGGTAATTTATTCTATGTTTTTTGGCTGCAGCATTTTAGAAATTATTTCAAAAATTTTTGGTGTAATGCTAGGTATGGTTTAATATTCTGAGCCATATTATTGAAATAATTACTGCCATTTTGGACTATATTGAATTGTTAGAATGACAGCATTTTACCATACTAGAAACTAGTGTGGTACAAGCAAACAGGAATGCATAAAACCTTCATCAAATGAGAGAAATGCTCATTCTCCCTTCAGGTTTCAGTTGCATGGTCGTGCCTCACTTTAGCGTGCTAAGGTGAACCTTACACATGATTATAAATAATTAGCATAATGAAAACATATGCTACTCTTCTTTATCTGGGGAATATTAACTGATCTCACTGATGAATGACTCTAGAGCTTAATGTTTTGGTAGGGGGTTTCCTTTTATGTAGTTACATTGCTCTGACTGTAAATACCCTGCTTTGCTTTTTCCAGAGGCCCTCACCTTACTCTGACTACACCCCGAGGTTCCTGTCTCAAAAGCAACTTCTCTGGGATCCTGCCTGCCCTCTTTAATGTGAAGTTTTGTGTCTCTTAAAATGTTTATTTATTTTTTCTTCTGTATCTCCTTTGCAGCCATCTTTGGATATTGTTTCTGGTATTAGTCATAAATGACATCTCTGCTGGAATGAGTGTCATCCCAACTTTCCCCGAGATTCTCAGTTGTGAGTAGTAAGTTACTTCTGTTGCTTGAAGACCTGTGTTGTGAATAGCTGTGGGCATCAAAGGCTTTCTTGAATTTCTCAATTTTGAAGGATGCTCATGTGTTTTCACAATACTAAATCTTTATGATTTCATGTACCACAGTACTGTGATATAAATAGCATAAGCAATAATACAATAACATAAATGATAAATATAATGATGTTAACAGAGTAATAGGTAAAATGAGTTGTGTATAGAGGTGTGGCTTGGTTTATGCTTTGGTATATATTTTTAAAAGGCAAAGCAAAATGGAAAGGTTTCAGCATTGTTCCTTTCTCCTGGAGAAGGTCCATAAGAGAGCAGAGTACCAGATAAAATTCCAGTACCAATTCCGTTTGGTGGGGTATTTTCCCATGCCTCCAGGCAGTTCCTCACACCAGCTGAGTATCCTACAGTTAAACTCCCTTCTGTCACTATAAACCTGAGACAGCTTCTGATTCTGCAGGATAAAGGTTCAGTCCCACAAGATGCCCTCTGCTTTAGCTCAACCACACATCTACGTGTTCACCTGTCCTTCTGACAAATTGATCAGCTATAAATCAGGAGTTCCCATGACCCCCTCCTTGAGTTTGATTAACTTGCCAGTGTGGCTCACAGAGCTCAGGAAACCAGTTTGCTCACTAGATTACTGGTTTATTACAAAGGATGTTAAAGGATACAAATCAACAGCCAGATAAAAAGATACACAGGGCAAGTTCCTGAACACAGGAGCTTCTGTCCTTGTGGAGTTCGGGGTCGGGAAGCATTCTGGTTCACCAACCTGGCAGATCTCTGAATGCCATCCTTTTGGGTTATTTGGAGGCTTCATTACATAGGCATGATTGATTAAATCATTTGCCATTGGTGATTGATTCAACCTCAAGCCCCTTTCCTTCCCGGGAGGCGGGGGGAGGGTGGGACCAAAAGTTCCAGTCCTCTAGTCACATGATTGGCTCTCCTGGCAATTGGCACCCATTTTCAGGTCCTGTGCCAACTCATTAACAGAACAAAAGACACTTTTTATTGCTCCTCACGTAGGAAATTCCAAGAGTTTATGTGCTCTGTGCCAGCAACAGGATGAAAACCAAAACATATTTCTTACTATAAATCATAATATCACACCAAGCATTTGTCACTTGGCTATCAGTCTTCTGTTTAGGAGGTATGAAGACAGACACAAAGTGAACTTGATCAGGGAGAATATTGATGGCATTGCTGTGGAAATGCAACGCAACAATTCTCATAAGAATAAGGAACTGCTGCATATTTTCTAAATGTCCATTGCTGTCTTTGTAGGCTCATCTCATTTTAAGAAAATGACTTAGACACATTTTTCTGAGTATTTAATGCAAATGGGTCGTGATTCCTAATGTTGTATCTTATATATGCAATAAAATTACTTATAGAAAAGCATGGAGTAAATATCACTCTGAAATTCCTTCCAGTGAGATTAGTGATTTCTCTTAGAAATGGAGTGTTCTCACTGTTGGTTTTGTCCATAGTATCCCTGACTTAATTTAATTTCTCTATCCTAGCCATCCTTTTCTTTCTCACAGGGTTCCCTTTTAATAACAGTTCTGCTCTGGTCTCCCTTTGCAGTGAAAATGGATTTGAGGAGGATTAAGTACACTGGGGCTCATGTCAGTCTCTTTAGTGCAATGTGGTCAGTTGGGTGAATAGCCATAGAACTTTATTCACACCTGCACGATGGAAAATACTCTAGATTTTACAGATGAAGAAACTGAGACACCAAGAGGTCAGACCAGTTGTCCAAAGGCACATAACTCTTTTAGGGCAGTGTTGAACTTCTAACTTACACCCTCCGACTCCAAGATCAGACATTATACCAACAGTTTTAATACCTAACTAAAATGGTCCCATATACTGGATCTCAGTGGTATTTGTAAGTTCTTTTAACAAAAGCATGTCTGTTTAAAAAATTTATTCATGTATTCATTCAATTTTTATTCTTTACTATACTTGAGGGATTACTGTATGCAGGCACTGTATACAGTACCTCAATAAGTATGTACTGAATTAAGTTATTTTAAACACAAATACTGAGAAGAATAGAGAGAATAAAGATTCTTTTGATCTTTTGAGTGCACATCATATTTTTTTAATTTTCATAATAAACATTTCAAAAGTAGTTATAATTTTACAATGGTTTAAAAATTTTAAGCCTTATCATTACCAGGTAGAATTATTTGCTCAAACTAATGCTCTGTCCAGGAATTGGCTTTTTTCTTTAGTACTTACAGTTTCAATTTAATGAAGCCCTATGATTGAGGGATCATGCAGCCTTTAGGAAGCAACTCTTTTATTACACTATTTAATACCCTTTCTTCTTTTCATTGTTAGTGCTTTTATAGGACTGATACTGGGTGGATTTCTGTATAAAAAAATTGCTTTTGAATGGGCAGCTGCTGTCCAAGTTCTGTGGGCTCTGACAAGTGGGAGTAATCCATCTTTTGTTTTCCTTTTCCTTATATTTGTTGGGAAACATGATTTGGAGACATGGCATTAACCCATTCCTTTAATTGTGTGAAAGGGATTAGTGATGGGCTTGTTTTATCTGTTGGACCACTCAAGGAGAAGAAGAAGGAGAAGAAGCCTTTTGTTCTCCCCTTAAAGGTTGTGGGAATAGAAAAGAAATATCATTTTACCCTTGTTCTTCCAGACAGCAGATATCTGGGCACTTTGAGCCACATTACATGTTAGACACTTTTGAAGAGACAGAGATGTAAGTATTACGTTGTTTTATTTTTTTAAGATGAAAAATATTGAGGTTCCCCTCTCTTTTCCTTTAATGTAGATCTAACCTTCAAAATATCCTCGGTACAGAGAAAGAAAGAATTACTCTCTTGTCTCATGAAACCTAGCTTTAAGAATCCTGGATTGATACAAAGTTGTGCGATTGATGCTCCTGGCTTTGAACATCAAAGTTGGAAGGGTTTCCTTAATTTTACACCCAAAACTCCATGGAGCCCATACCAGCATCCTCTAAGTGTCACCAAGTTTTGGATGAGCCTTTGTTGGGCTGCACTTAACTCTTATTCTGAAAAGCTGACCTGCAGAACCAGCCATATTTGAAACATTAAGTATGAGACTAGTTGAAAATCAGCAGAAGTGTGTGTTATAAAGTGACTGAACTTGTTCTTGAAGATGTTATTGATGCTAAGACTACTGTTTCCTCTGTTTACTTTTTATTCCAAGTGCACTGATTCTGTGAATGTACCTTTTTTTTATTAACAGAGAAATAAATGACTTAGTATGCTTAAACATAATATAAATATGATTCAAAATACATAGAATAATTATTGTGAAATCAGTTTTTTTTTAAATATGCTTTCTCTGTGTCCTAGGATTTTGTTTTTGTTTTTGTTCATAAGGAAGAATTCTTGCATATCAGGCAAAACTCAGTAGCATTCTTAGACCCTCAGCTCTTCTAAAAATTGTGTTTGTGTGAAAGGTACAAGAATAATATTACTCAAGACTTCTATTTTTCTACCACATTTTGAATCATGATCTAGATTTATAAACAATGCTTGGTATAACATTATTCCTTACCCCTGATAGCTGCCTCAATTCTACTATCCGTTTGTTTTTAAAGCATACTCCTTCCTGGTAGAAGTATCTCTTTCCCAGTGTAAGCGAGCCAATAGAATGCTTGTTGTATTTTAGGGAAGAGGTTCCTTGGACTTTATGTAAAATCCATGCCGTTGAGTGAAGCGAACAAAACTCTTATTGTGCAACTCTGATATCTCTGAAGAATCTTCGTGGTGTAGTTGCCACATTTAGCTCCCCTTCCCACCTTTTTTTAAAATAAAAGAAATGGTTTTATCTACTTATTAATTCAAAAATATTTATTGAATGCTTTCACTGAGCTGACACTGTGTTAGGTTCTAGGGATTCAGCTGTGATCCAGATAAACACAGTCTCTGCCTTAATGGAACTTAAGAGTTCATAGAAGGGACAAACTTAGCTCCCTGAGGCTCTGCCGGGCAGCGTCTGCTCAGCCCTGTGGCCAAGGACGGGGCGGAGCGCCTGCAGTTTCCTCCGCTGACGCACGGGGGCCGCTGTTAAGCACGGAAGCCCGACCTCTGCGGTGGGGTTTGCACCTGCCCCACCCGCTCAGGACCGCCAGACTGCTACCGTTACCGGCGCTGTTGACTGTTAGCGGTTCAAGCTCAACGCAAGGATTCCAGACTTTCTGGTGAAAGAACTTTTTGCTCACATTCCTAACACGCTGCTCTCAATAACATGCCACCGGGTACCTGTGTATTTAAAGACCCTTTGGACGAAACCAACTGCCCCTTTCTCACTTTATGATTTTGCAAGTTTTAAAATAAATGACAAAAGTGTTTAAAATATGAGGAAGGATAGAGGAACTCTGAGCTTAAAAGGTAGGTCAAAACCATCAAAGGAAATCTCTGTGTGTTTATGTTATTATGTAATTACATTCTTCTAAATATAACAATGGTGCCCAGCTTAAAAAGAATCTGAGAATGAATGTAGAATATAATAATAAAATAAGAACTCTTTTATGTTAAGATCATGCAACCTATATATATGATATACAAATTGTCCACAAGAAAAATAAAAAAGGGCAAACAAAAAAATCACAAATTATTTTTCTTTTAAACTTGTTTAGTTTTGAGATCATTGCTGATTCAAATGCAGTTTTAAGAAATAACACACAGAGATCATATTTACTCTTTCCCTAGCTTCCCCCAGTGGTGACGTCTTGCAGCACTGCAGTACAATATCATAAGCAGGATGTATTGATAGAGTCAGGAGACAGAACCTTCCCATTCTTCAGGTTGCCCTGTTACAGCCACACCCACTTCACTCTCACCCTCACTCCCTCCTAATTTCTGACAAGCACTACTCTGTTTTCCATTTCTATAACTCTGTCATTTCAAGAATGTTATATAAATGGAATAATATAGTGCTCGCTTCGGCAGCACATATACTAAAATTGGAACTATACAGAGAAGATTAGCATGGCCCCTGTGCAAGGATGACATGCAAATTCGTGAAGTGTTCCATATTTTAAAAAATAATAATAATAAAATTAAAATAAAATAAATGGAATAATATAGTACATTACCTTCTGAGATTTTTTTATTCGATATAATGCTCTTTAGATCTATCTACATTGTCGCATATATCAGTAGTTCGTTTCTGAATATTGCTGAGTAGTATCTGATGGGATTATAGCTTGTTTATTCATCCATTTAAAGACATCTGGTTGTTTCCAGTTTATGGTTATAACAAAGCTGCTGGGAACATTCATGTATGGGTTCATACATGTATAACATACAACTGCTGGACTACCTGGTAGTCACATGATTTGTTTTCCCCCAAATAACCCATTTATTTTACATAGGAAATTTGATTTGGACAGAAAATATTAAATATCATACATTATGAAATATTCTGTTTACTTTTGTATTAAGTTATCAAGGTTTAACTATGGTAAATGTACCCTCTCAAACCTAGTTGGCAAAAGAGGTGGATAATAAATAACTGACATAGCCAACTAATTGTTATTAAAGACAATTAACAAATGAGAAACAAAGAGGCAGATACCTCTATATAAATCACATCAAAAGGAAATTATTCAAAGACTAGTCCTATGATAGTTATCTTCCTTTTGGTATCACTGCCATACATCCTCAATTTATGAAATAAACCCATAGGAGAGTAAGGCTCAGAAGCAACCTATTTAGACCGAAAAAATGAAATGTTGTTTAATAGTGAAGGAAACTGAGGCCTGCTTATTTAGCCTTCATTAGGAACAACTTGCAACTCTTAAATATTTGCAGTGGAGAAAATACACAGCTCCACTTCTAAATCCCAGCCTATTTATAGTTGAGGATTATAGGTAAAAATTTAGGAAAGCATGGTGTTCAGCAATAAATTGATTTGTAATTTAGTGCAATTCCATCATCAGTACTGAAAACAACTCAAAAGTGTATTTCTTGTTGACAATGGGTCAACAATAGCATGACAAATATAAAAAGTACATTATTATCATTCTAAAGTTTTTGTCATTCAAGACAAATTTGAATACCAAATTAGTTGTCACTTTATTACATATTTCAGAAATGACAGCTGTAAAATCAGTTGCTGAATTAAGTCAGATACAGATTTTTTTCTTTTAAGAGAATTAAAACCAGCATAGAAAAACATTTCATTTTAACATAATACCTTTCCTTGCACAGTTTGAATTTAGGGCTCCATTCATTTCCTCTGCTGTTTTCTGTTCTATCACTACTGCTGAGTGTGCCTTTGTCTCTTTTGTTTACTTATCTGCTAAAGATCAGACCACTTGGTGCTGGTGAGTCAGTTCCCAAGAACAGGGCCCAGCCCCTAGATCTAGAACATAAATAGTGTGAGGACAGGGATGTGCTTTAGGAAGTAGCTCTGTCTCCTCAAAGTAAGGAAGCTGCAATGCTGGATCATACATACGCCGCTGCAAATTTTCTGAAAGAAAAAATATTTTTGAGGCAAAGCCGCATTGTAAATTGGAAAAAGCTGCCCAGGGAACGAAGATTATCACAGCTTCATTTCTTTTGCTGGTGAATTTTTCTTAATACGGCTTTCAGGACTTCAGTTGGTTGATTCAGAAGAATGAGAACTCTCAAGTAGATACTGCACATTAATTGATATTCCATATAAGCAAATTCCCTGTGGTAGAGCTATGGCATAAGACTCAGATTCTAGGTGCTCAGAGCAGATCCAATCCAAGACTTCAACTTTTCTTCTCTGTCTTTGCATAACATAGTCACTTTGGTGAATGGTGGAGCATAAAAGAAAACTGAAAAACCATCTCATAAAAAATATCTTCCTGCACTGAAGTATCTAAATTCAACACAGACACTGTTCTGTGGTTCTCTTCCATAGCCAAGAACAAGAGGATGTAGGAGGCCCTATGACCCGGCCCTGCCTTCCTATTTAGTGCTGCCTTACAAGAGGGAGCAGGGTTATGATTAGCTTTTTTTAAGAAACTGTCAAGCTGTCGTCCAGAGTGTCTGTATACCGTTTTACATTCCCAACAGCAATGTCTGAGTGGGCCAGTGACTGGGTAAGTTTTTTGTATGTGTGTGAGGTTTAAAACAGTAGGATGATGCAAGAAATAAGGGGTGAGAGCTACTGATCAGAGGGAGAATTCTAGGTACTGCTGCAAGTGAAGCCATCAAGATTAATTAGTAGAAATGAACTTCAGTTACAGGAGAAGGCGTTCAGGTCAAGTCGACACAGAAGAGGAAACATGAAAGACTTCATGGAGCAACAGAACAATGAGAAAATTGAGAATGTGGATTTGTTGATATTCTTTTAACAAGTTCCTAGCCAAGAACAGGTGGGCAGCTGACCAGCGAGAGTTAAACACCTGGATCAAAGCTGCACTGGGCATTGCCCTCATGAAAGAGCCTCCATCTTATGGGCATGAGGCAGTAATTGTCACAGCAAAAACTATTCACATATCATCACCAATTTGCAGATGAGGGACTGTGGCACTAAGAGAAGACAACTTGCTCTGAGTCACACAGCTACAAAGTTCCTAGGGTTTTAGTTTTATTTTTGTACCACACCCTTTCAAATGCATATTTCTACAACTGCCCACATACATATGTAAGTGGCTTTATCCAGCTCTTTAGGATTTGTTTTCATTGTGGCAGTCATCATGACTTACCAAAACCTTGACTCCAGGCTGCCTTTGTTCAGGCTGCTGTAACAGAATGCCATAGTGGGTGGCTTATAAACTACAGAAAATTATTTCTTTAAAATAAGGTTTTAAAAGAAGGTTATTCTGTTTTTCTTACTTCTTATTTTGATGTGTCATCCTTACTGCCTGTGAGGAAATGCTGTCAGTGTTTTACATGCTATTTCCAACACTTAATTTCTCAATTACCCGGAGGCAGGTAAGTCCAAGAACAAGGAGCTGACATATTGGGGTCTGGGGAGGACACACTTCCTGGCTGCAGACTGCCACCTTCTCTCTGAGTCTTCACTTGGTGAAAGGGCAAGGTAGCTTCCTGAGTCTCTTTTATAAGGGCATAAATCCCATTTATGAAGGCTCTACCCTCACAAACTAATGACCTCCCAAAGCCTCCATGCCTAATACTATCATATTAGTCATGGAGATTAGGATTCAACATATGAATTCTAGGGGGACACAAACATTCAATCTAAAGCACCACCCGAGAGAAGTTTGAAAAGTTCCTGTTGGTGAATACAATGAACTTTTGGCAGAGTTCAATGGGAACTAGTTAATCTACAAGCAAAACCATCAACCAGAGAGCCTGTTACTATTTTCCTTTTGAGGAAGTGGAGGCCTTCAGTATGTGAGGTTGCTAGCAGTTCAAAGGCGTTTCTGCAGCTCAGCATCCCATAGCCTAAACTTCTGAAAGCAGAGAGCAGAAGGATAGATGGAACCATGTGAAATGCTGTTGCTGTGGGTCAAAAACTGTTGGGTATTGACAACATCCTGTAGAACAACTCTTTCCGTCCAGTAGGGCATTCAGGGAGCCACCAGCTATGAGGTGTCATTAGTCTCTCAGATTCTGTCTTGGTTTCAGGTGCATTAACTGTCTAAAGAGTTGAACACCCACCCAAGTTCAGAACTGGAGGAGTGATTTACTGGGTAGGATCTGGCTGCAAAAGATGGTTGAAGTTCAGGCTGGTTCTGCTCAGGTAGACATTTCCTTTCACAGAGGCTGATTGGGACTGACGTGCTGAAGACAAGCCAGACTCCAACAGGGGCAAGAGAGAAACACTGCTCTTTACCATTAAGTATTTTTTTGGGATACAGCATCATCCTTCCCTTGGTACCAAGAGAAAATGGTTTTAAAAGAAGGTTATTCTGTTTTTCTTACTTCTTATTTTGATGTGTCATCCTTACTGCCTGTGAGGAAATGCTGTCAATGTTTTACATGCTATTTCCAACACTTAATTTCTCAACCACTTGTTGTTTCATATCTGGGAAAGAGACCAAACCAGTAAGTCCTACAGCCTGTGTCAGAGCCCAGAGCTGCTCCTTGTCTTCCTGTGGTTGAGTTCTTCGGCGCCTTGACTGTGCCTCCACGACCCCATGGATGTGCGTGCATCTGCCCTGCCCAGCTTGGCCTGATCCAGGAGTTGGTGTCCAGGTATCCTGTCCCACATCCTGTCTCCAGCAATTCCCCAGGACAGCACCCCAAATAGACTAGATTAGTTTAACTGAACAATAATAGTTGTGTGGGCCTAACAATTAAATAGTACTAAGTAGTCAGGATCTTTGTTTTACTAAGTAATTATCATCCCTTTTTGTAATTATTATCATACATCATAATCTTACAGAGGACTTGGTATGTGTTTGACTCTCAAAATAACCTTGTGAAGGCAATAGAGAAGGTATGATTACCTGAACTTTTAGGTGGGAAAAATTCAAGAAAGTACAGTACAAAGCAAAAACAACACTTCTACTCTTCGTATTAAAGATGTAGAACAGAGCTCAATTAAATGTTATTCTAAGAGATGATCAGATTTACAACTAGAAACAAATGTTTGAGCTAATGACTGTTTTTCCTAATGACTCTAACCAAATAATTTTGAATTGATTGTAGCTTTTTACCCTTGTAATTAAGTCTATTAATCACAAATTAGGAATGAGGCTCTATTAGTGAATTATAATTAATCAATCTCTCTGTGACAATGTAACATTATTTTATAGCTGGGTCAAACTAAAGAAGTAAATGTTACTTAATCACCTTTATGAACACAAAAATGTAAGCTCTGAGAGTTCTATGTCCTGAATTTGGTCATTTATTTCTGAAGATTTAAAACAATATCTACTGCTTCTATGGTTGATATCTGTAAAGATCATTCACTTTTTCTTTATATCTCAAGGATTCTTCTATATTTAAATTGTTACTCATTTACTGATTTCTGACTCTTCCATGCTATTACCTTTGTTACTCAGATTCTCAAGTTTTATAGTCCAATTTTGAAATGCAGCAAAGGAGAAAAAGGGACCTTGACATGGTCAGCTTGACTTCATGTCAGAAGCCATTTCCTCTTCACCCCTCCAACCAAAAAAGCTCTATTTCACACCATTTCTCTCTTTTGTAGACACAAAGAGAGAAAAACCATTCAGAAATTTGGAGACATTAAGATATGACAGACAGATACTCTTCTCAAACAGAAAAGACTGTTAGCTCATCTTCACGAACCTACCCAACTACTTTCAAGCAAAAGAAATAATGAAATATTATTAATTGGTGAGATTAAGTAACATGAAAGTAGATCATGATCGAAATAATTCTTAGAGAGATGGAAGGGCTTACGAGTCTTCACTAGTCATCAACTGCATCGGACTGCATTGAGAAATTGGCAGCTTCACCTGTAGTATTCTTAAGATGGTCACTTTGAATTGGGTTCCTTAAAAGACTAGAATGTTCAGACACTTGGACACAGACATTAAACCAGAGCATAGACACATGCATAGTGTCTTGGGCATAAAGGGAAGATTCTAGAATCAGGAGTGAGAAGTTACACCCTGCTCTAAGTCGTTCTACTTCTCTGTGCCTCAGATTCATGTCCTATAAATTGTAAGCATTTGGGTTACATGCTCACTAAACTCTAAATGCACTCCTAATCTACTATATAGAAATAGGTTACATACCAATGACCTATGCTGATATAATAATTATATACAAACTATGTAGTGTAATCACATACTAACAATCTATATATAATCTGCTAAAATTTTATGAAAATATCTATCCTTTCACATTTTCCACTAAAGAGCTTGACCATTTTTCTAGAAATTATTTTCAGTTTCTATCCTATAGGAGTAAGAAGATATTTCTTTAATAGCAAATTATATTCAAAGCAGAAAATATGAGCAGACCTTGTTTATAGATCTTAGACTTCTGCCTTATTAAGAATTTTATCTCAGTATGAGTGTAAAGCATAGAAGAATTTTATTTATTGTTCCTCTACTATTCTGTCTAAAAGTATTTGAATGACTTTTACCAAGAGGCCCTGATTAAAAAAACAAAAACTAAATTCTAGCATGGTAGGATTGGGACCAAGGAAGGGAGAACATGCATATCCTGGGAAAGCATCAAAGGTCACATAATGTATGTGTATTCTTAAAGCTCATTTATATAATACAACTTTTGCCTGTAACAAAAATGAAAGTCATATGCTATCTGGGTTATAGCAGAGATGATCTTTATGATTATCAGCCTGAGACACTTCCCCTTCTAGTTCCAAAGGAAGGAAGGAGAGAATAGGGAGGGAGAGAGGAAGCTCAGTACCCTGAGGGCCCTGTAAGCAGCGGCCTTGATTTCTTATCTGGCCCAACGCCAGGGAGCTGCACCTAGAGGATCAGTGCTTTGGCACTAAGGACAAACAAGACACTTTATGGCGTGCATGGATGGTCTCAGTCGTTCATGGGTAAGTCAGAGGGTCATTTGGGTGGATTTGATTCCTGATATTGTTCGATAGTGCATTTTCCCAGTAGTAAACACTTGCAAATCTTTCTCCTCTCCTAAAAATAAACATGAGGAAAGTCATTCGGCAGAAGAGAAAAAGATTGTTACCTAGCTTTTGTAATTTAATAAACGTCATGTTTGTTGTATTATGATTTTCACATGAGAGTTAATTCAGTTACTTTTCTTCCTAGTAATAAAAGGATACAACTGTACCGTATTTGAATTTTTTTTAAATGAGCATCAGATTTTATCAATAATACCTGCTGTGTAATCTTTGTAATATGTCTTTATTGTAGTCATTGAACTGCATAGTTTTTCCCTCAGAACTAGTCAGCAATAAAGTTCATAAGATTATAAGAACCTATTAACTGGCAGTTATGGATTACACAGATGTTTACACCTCTATATATACTGCAGAATGTTACTTTCACTTTCAGAAATCACCAGACTGCTACCATGATCACGTCTTTTCGAACCTCTGTGGCAGTTTTTGCCCTAATTAACCTGCATGTCGGTGCTCTGGATACTTTCATAGCTGCAGTATATGAACATGCTGTTATTTTGCCAAATGCAACAGGAAAACCCGTTTCTCAGGAAAATGCCTTGCTCCTTATGAATAAGAATATAGATATTTTGGAGAAAGCGATTAAGCAGGCAGCTGCACAGGTATTTTTAATTCTGCTATTCATAATTTATGGGAGAGACGTGAGAACTGGTGGGAGATTGGAGTGTTGGATTGCCTATGTTACACACGGAGAAATGATTTTGATTTGACTTGTTCTGAACAGGGTGCCCAAATCATTGTGACTCCAGAAGATGCACTTTATGGATGGACATTTACCAGGGAAAAAATTTTCCCTTACCTGGAGGATATCCCAGATCCTCAGGTGAACTGGATTCCATGTCAACAACCCCGCAGGTATTTGCACTATCCTAGTTGTTTCTGCAAAAGTGCTGCAATTCTTTAAAATGTGCATGTTCACCATAGCGAAATGATAGGTCCTGAATTATCATGTATGTGGTGTGCATTATTGTTATAAATCATCTTTGTGTCTGTTAGATTTAAACATTGCACTTAGATACCATTTCACAGTCATTTATAACTGAATGTCTTAATTAAATTTGGAGAAAGCAGGATATGTATAACTAGGATCAGAAACTAAGAGGAAGAGGACCTCCTGAATATAAGTAATAAATTAATTTCTGAAGAGGATAGTGCTTGTGTTTGGAAGATATTCCCTAGTTTCTGTTGAAGGTACCATATTTCAATTTCCTGGAGTCTCTCTGGCCTAGAATCTGCTTCCCAGGCAGAAAGACCTCACTAGGTACTTTTCAGTGAATCATAAGACCTTATGCTTTGAAACTTTGTACTTTCCTATGCTCATAAAGCTAATTTTCCCAGGAAAAAAGCAATCTAGAAACTTTCTAACATAAATTATATTAAACATTTTTATGTATATTTAATATATGAATCCTATTGTCTAAGAGGAAGTGACTGACACAAAGTTAGTGAGGTCCAGATTGCCCACTTCTCTGCGTGGGCTGCTTCACCTCTCGAATCCTCTCTCTCTCTCTTACCCTCACACCTTCTCTCTCTTTCACCACAAATTAAGTTTCTGAAACGTTCTCCGCCATGTTTTTGCTGAAGGATTATGGATACTACATTTTTTTAGCCATTCCTGGCTTATTCTGACACTTAGATAAGGTTTATCAGGAAATGGGTATTCTTAGCTCTAAAGAGATTAACTACACCAAGAGGAGAGTGTTAGGCTACATGACAGTGTAATCTTCCCGTCCTTCCTGTTCTGTGCTGGTGCTCTTTACGGTGAGAAATTTTCTTTTGTGCAAGTAGAGAGGCTAATAGCTGGACAGTCTTTATGCAGAGAATTTTTGAGAACTGGGACAGCTTCTGTTTTTCTCACAGCAGCCACTGAATTCTGGATTTCTTGTTATAAACAACGTATGTTGCAAATTTATGGGCGAATCAAAGATCACACAAGCTTTGGAAGCTAGAGAATGTTGGGGGACAGGTTTGCCCATATCGTTAGTAAATACCTCTTTCATAACCTTACAGTAAAAGGAACTGCAACATTTTGACATAAGTCAGGTTTGCATCATCACCCAATAATCACATTTAATTAATTCATTCGACCATTATGTGTTGAGCACTTACTATGTGAGATGCTATTCTAGGAATAGGGGATACAGCACATAAGGAAATCTCTGCCCTTCCTGTAGCTTATGAATATTTAGTGGGGGAAAATAGTTGTAAACAAACTAACCTACTGTACAGAATGTTGTATGGAAATCAGAATAATGGGGTGCTTGGGTGAGATGAAGTATAGGACCTATTGTAGTTATTCTTTTATTTGGATTGATAAGGGGGCTTTGAGTGAGTATGACATCAGTGTACTGGCAAGGGAGAGAGATTATGAGGTGAGATCAGAAAGTGCCATGTTGTGGGGTGAAATAGATCATGTAGGGTCTTGAAATCTATATAAGAATTTTGTTTTTTCCTCTGGGTGAGATGGGGAGGCATGGAGGGTTTTGAGCCACAGAGTGACCTATCTGATTCATGTTTCAAAACGGCCATCTGGCTCTGTATTAGGAAAAGACTAGGAGGGCAGTGGCCAAGCGGGCAGACCACTTAGGAAGCTAGTGTAGTCATCCTACTTAGGGCTGCTGGGACTGGAACTAGGATGGAAGTGGTGGAGATGAAAAGAAATGGTTATTTATGGACATGTTTTAGATATGAAGGTGACAGGATTTATTGCCAGAGTGTGGGGATATGAGAGAAAGACAAGCATCAAGAGTGCCTCCCAAGTTTTTAGTCTGAGCAACTGGCAACAGGGAATTGCCATTTATAGATATAGGGAGCACTGGAGGAATAGCAAGTCTGGGATGGAAATTAGGGTGTCAATTTTGAGTATCATAGTTTAAGCATCCAGGTGGAGGTGTCAATGAGGCAGTTGCATATGCAAGGCTGGTATGAAAGAACAAGGTCAGGGTTAGAGGTGGAAAGTCAGGAGTCAGAATACAGAAGGCTTTTAACAACATGATGGGTCCACCTATGGACAGAGTTAGAAAAGAGAAGAGATCTAGAAAATTCCAATGTTTAGATTCAGGAGAGGTGAGGGTCCAGCGAAGGAGAATGAAAAGAGCTGCCAGTGAGTAGGAGAAAGAGAGAGTGGCCCAATAAGCAAGGGGAAATGTTTCCAGGAAGAAAGTGTAATTAATTGTGTCAGCTGCTGCATGTAAGTAGTGTGAGATCCAGTAAGATGGGCAGATCGCCACTGGTGTTAGTAAGAGTTTGTCGGCTGGGATGATAGAAATGAAAACTTATTTGAGCGCTTCAAAAGAGAATGGGAGAGGACAGGCTGGAGACAGCAAGATGGACAGCTCTTTGTAGGAGGTTTGCTATTAAGAGGGAGCTGAGAAATGGATTATTTATATTTAGAAGGACATGTGGGTTTAAGAGAGTATCTTATTTTTTTAAAGATAGGAGGTACTAGAGCATTTTTGCATGCTGATGGAATGATTCAATAGAGAGGGGGCAACCAGTGCTGCAGGGGAAAATGAATAATGAGTTGCCAGAAAAGTAGATATGATGTGGAAAAATTAATCAAGTTTAAGTAAAATTGGTGGCTTTTAAAATATGATTTTTCATGGATAGTTTTTATATTGACTTCCATTACACTTTGACTCTTACTGTTATTATTTCTGTATGAAGTAACTAGAAGTTTTTTAAGTTGAACTCTCTTTTTAAAAAAGATATAATTGACATTGACCAACACTTAGTAAGTTTAGATGTACACCGTGTTGATTTGATACATTCATATATTGCAATATAATACCACTATAGCATTAGCTAACACCTCTATCATGTCACATAATTATCATTTCTTTTTTGTAGTGAGAACAGTTAAGGTGTAGTGTTTTAGCAATATTGGAGTGTATAATACAGTACAGTAATACAGTACTGTTGACTATAATCACTATGCTGTACATTAGCTCTCCAGGACTGATTTATCTACTAGTTGCAAGTTTGAACCCTGAAATAACATGTCCCCAACTTCCCTACTCCCCAGCTTCTTGTAGGCACTATTGTACTCTGTTTCTATGAGTAGGACTTTTTTTAGATTCCACATATAAGTGATATCATACAATATTTATCTTTCTCTGTCTGATTTATTGAAATGTCCTCATTAAAATTTGATTCAGATTTGGTCACACACCAGTACAAACAAGACTCAGCTGCCTGGCCAAGAACAGCTCTATCTATGTTTTGGCAAATATTGGGGACAAAAAGCCATGTAATTCCTCTGACTCCAAATGTCCTCCTGATGGCTATTATCAATACAATACCAATGTGGTATATGATAAAGAGGGGAAGCTGGTGGCACGTTACCATAAGGTAAGAGGGGCTGGATATGTGAAATGGAGCCTGCTTTGGGGGCAGTGGATCCTGCGTTTAGGGGTGTGAGCTTCATTCCCTATTCCCTATATGTTACCAGAAAAATTTTTTTTCAAATGAGCAGTATAGAAAATGACATTTCAGTAAAAAACTAATCTGGAAAAAAAATGTAGGCAAAGACCTTTTAGAAAAGTGTTGTCATAGTCCAGGATTGCGATAAATGTTTCTATATATAAAACAAGTAATTTTAATATTGACACAAAACAGACTAGAGTGAATGTAATCTGGATACCATTTAATATTGAAATGATACAAAGATGTTTCCAAATTGTATAAATCAGTTTCAAGGAAGTTAATTTCTGTTTCCTATCAGACCACAAAAATGATCATTCTATTTTCCACATCACCTAATTTAGCCTTTTTTTTGGTTTAAGGTCAAATCATAGCATTTCTACTTTTTTTTTTTTTTTTTGAGAGGGCATCTCTCATATTTATTGATCAAATGGTTGTTAACAACAATAAAATACTGTGTAGGGGACTCAATGCTCAATGCACAATCATTAATCCACCCCAAGCCTAATTCTCGTCAGTCTCCAATCTTCTGAAGCGTAACGAACAAGTTCTTACATGGAGAACAAATTCTTACATAATGAATAAGTTACATAGTGAACAGTACAAGGGCAGTCATCACAGAAACTTTCGATTTTGATCACGCATTATGAACTATAAACAATCAGGTCAAATATGAATATTTGTTTGATTTTTATACTTGATTTATATGTGAATCCCATATTTCTCCCTTATTATTATTATTATTATTTTTATTTTTTTAAATAAAATGCTGAAGTGGTAGGTAGATGCAAGATAAAGGTAGAAAACATAGTTTAGTGCTGTAATAGAGCAAATGTAGATGATCAGGTGTGTGCCTCTAGACAAAGTGTTAATCCAAGCTAGAAAAGGGCAATAAAACATCCACGGATGCAGAAGATTTCTCTCAAAACAGGGGGGTGAGATTCTAAGCCTCACCTCTGTTCCCCAATTTCTCACCTGATGGCCCCCCTGCGACTGTGCCTGTCTTAGGTTGTTCCTCCCTTGAGGAATCTCACCCGTCTCTGGCTAACCAGTCATCTTCCAGGGCCATACAGGGAAATGTAAAGTTGGTAAGTGAGAGAGAGGCAATATTGTTTGAAAAGGTTAGCTTTTTACTTCTTTGAAGATTTATGCCCTGTGGCTTTTATGCCTAGTATTTGTCTTGAGGTATCTTTATCATTTGGAAGAATTATGATACTCGGTAAATTCGATTTGAGGCATGAATTCTAACTAAGGGTTGTAATTAGGAAGGAAGAAGAAAAGCTATAGGAGTAGCAGACGGAAGAAAACATGGGAAGATTGATTATTTCTTTGACATATCTTCTTGTAGAGTACTTCAGCATGTATAGGTTTTAAACTACTAATTAAATTGCGTACACACATTAACATAATAGGAATACAGTTACATAACCAAGCAGACCTATAATTACCAGCCATCTCCAGTGAAACCAAGAAAACCAGTTAGGCACCCTAGGCATTTGTGAAAACTTATCTATGATATGGTGGATATTGTCCAACTGAACTTGAACAGTCTGAGAGAAATCAGACAAATTAAAACAACCCATTCCTGGGGACTGTTCACATTCCATATGTTCTTTTAATGGTAGATAGTCTGTAGTTGTAAGATTTTGGAGCGCTACAACTTGCACTTCTCCTAATTCTTGGTTGAGTTCCAACAGTATAGATCCAGTCAAATTTGTTGTTTTACTGTATGCACAGGCCAGCTTAGATATCTCCTTCTTCATTCCAATGGCAAGTCCAGGAACTGGTGGGATGAATGCAGCTACAACTGCAGCATCGCCTGGATCTTTGTTGAGGTTTTTGATGATCATCTTCTGGTATGAGTCTTCCAGAGAGTGCTGATGTTGGAAGTTCTTCTCCATATCGTATCTTAGTTCATTTTCTGGGTAGCCAAATTAGGCTTTCATCCTCTGTATAAACACAAACAGACCCTTTGCTCACACGTTGATATGCCCTTTATACCATTGTGTAGAACTCATTGGAGGTCACCACACAGGAACTGCTTTTTTTTTTTAAGAGAAAAGAATATTATCAGAAAAATGTACCTCCATAGCCGATTATCTGACACCCTTTAAGTGATCAAAATTAAGGATATTTAAAGCATGTATTAATCGTTGATTTACAGTTAGTTTTATCCTATCAGGGAGTAATCCCCCTTTTCTTTCTTTCTTTTTTTTTTTTTTGTTATCATTAATCTACACTTACATGAAGAATATTATGTTTACTAGGCTCTCCCCTATACCAGGTTCCCGCTACAAACCCCTTTACAGTCACTGTCCATCGGCATAGCAAAATGTTGTAGAATCACTACTTGTCTTCTCTGTGTTGTACAGCCCTCCCCTTTCTCCTACCACCCCCATGCTTGCTAATCTTAATACCCCCCTCCTTCTTCCCCGCCCTTATCCCTCCCTACCCACCCATCCTCCCCAGTCCCTTTCCCTTTGGTACCTGTTAGTCTATTCTTGGGTTCTGTGATTCTGATGCTGTTTTGTTCCTTCAGTTTTTCCTTTGTTCTTATACTCCACAGATGAGTGAAATCATTTGGTATTTCTCTTTCTCCACTTGGCTTATTTCACTGAGCATAATACCCTCCAGCTCCATCCATGTTGCTGCAAATGGTAGGATTTGCCCTCTTCTTATGGCTGAGTAGTATTCCATTGTGTATATGTACCACATCTTCTTTATCCATTCATCTATTGATGGACATTTAGGTTGCTTCCAATTCTTGGCTATTGTAAATAGTGCTGCGATAAACATAGGGGTGCACTGATCTTTCTCATACTTGATTGCTGCATTCTTAGGGTAAATTCCTAGGAGTGGAATTCCTGGGTCAAATGGTAAGTCTGTTTTGAGCATTTTGATGTACCTCCATACTGCTTTCCACAATGGTTGAACAAGTTTACATTCCCACCAGCAGTGTAGGAGGGTTCCCCTTTCTCCACAGCCTCGCCAACATTTGTTGTTGTTTGTCTTTTGGATGGCAGCCATCCTTACTGGTGTGAGGTGATACCTCATTGCAGTTTTAATTTGCATTTCTCTGATAATTAGTGATGTGGAGCATCTTTTCATGTGTCTGTTGGCCATCTGGATTTCTTTTTTGGAGAACTGTCTGTTCAGTTCCTCTGCCCATTTTTTAATTGGATTATTTGTTTTTTGTTTGTTGAGGCCTGTGAGCTCTTTGTATATTTTGGACGTCAAGCCTTTATCGGATGTGTCATTTTCAAAGATATTCTCCCATACTGTAGGGTTCCTTTTTGTTCTATTGATGGTGTCTTTTGCTGTACAGAAGCTTTTCAGCTTAATGTAGTCCCGCTTCTTCATTTTTGCTGTTGTTTTCCTTGCCCGGGGAGATATGTTCAAGAAGAGGTCACTCATGTTTATGTCTAAGAGGTTTTTGCCTATGTTTTTTCCAAGAGTTTAATGGTTTCATGACTTACATTCAGGTCTTTGATCCATTTTGAGTTTACTTTTGTATATGGGGTTAGACAATGGTCCAGGTTCATTCTCCTACATGTAGCTGTCCAGTTTTGCCAGCACCATCTGTTGAAGAGACTGTCATTTCGCCATTGTATGTCCATGGCTCCTTTATCAAATATTAATTGACCATATATGTCTGGGTTAATGTCTGGATTCTCTAGTCTGTTCCATTGGTCTGTGGCTCTGTTCTTGTGCCAGTACCAAATTGTCTTGATTACTATGGCTTGATAGTAGAGCTTGAAGTTGGGGAGTGAGATCCCCCCTACTTTATTCTTCTTTCTCAGGATTGCTTTGGCTATTTGGGGTCTTTGGTGTTTCCATATGAATTTTTGAATTATTTGTTCCAGTTCATTGAAGAATGTTGCTGGGAATTTGATAGGGATTGCATCAAATCTGTATATTGCTTTGGGCAGGATGGCCATTTTGACGATATTAATTCTTCCTAGCCAGGAGCATGGGATGAGTTTCCATCTGTTAGTGTCCCCTTTAATTTCTCTTAAGAGTGACTTGTAGTTTTCAGAGTATAGGTCTTTCACTTCTTTGGTTAGATTTATTCCTAGGTATTTTTTTCTTTTTGATGCAATTGTGAATGGAATTGTTTTCCTGATTTCTCTTTCTATTGGTTCATTGTTAGTGTATAGGAAAGCTACAGATTTCTGTTTGTTAATTTTGTATCCTGCAACTTTGCTGTATTCCGATATCAGTTCTAGTAGTTTTGGGGTGGAGTTTTTAGGCTTTTTTATGTACAATATCATGTCATCTGCAAATAGTGACAGTTTAACTTCTTCTTTACCAATCTGGATTCCTTGTATTTCTCTGTTTTGTCTGATTGCTGTGGCTAGGACCTCCAGTACTATGTTAAATAGCAGTGGGGAGAGTGGGCATCCCTGTCTTGTTCCCGATCTCAGAGGAAAAGCTTTCAGCTTCTCTCTGTTCAGTATAATGTTGGCTGTGGGTTTATGGTATATGGCCTTTATTATGTTGAGGTACTTGCCCTCTATTCCCATTTTGCTGAGAGTTTTTATCATGAATGGATGTTGAATTTTGTCAAATGCTTTTTCAGCATCTATGGAGATGATCATGTGGTTTTTATCTTTCTTTTTTTGATGTGGTGGATGATGTTGATGGACTTTCGAATGTTGTACCATCCTTGCATCCCTGGGATGAATCCCACTTGGTCATGGTGTATGATCCTTTTGATGTATTTTTGAACTCGGTTTGCTAATATTTCGTTGAGTATTTTTGCATCTACGTTCATCAGGGATATTGGTCTTTAATTTTCTTTTTTGTTGGGGTCTTTGCCTGGTTTTGGTATTAGGGTGATGTTGGCTTCATAGAATGAGTTTGGGAGTATTCCCTCCTCTTCTATTTTTTGGAAAACTTTAAGGAGAATGGGTATTATGTCTTCTCTATGTGTCTGATAAAATTCCGAGGTAAATCCATCCAGCCCGGGGGTTTTGTTCTTCGGCAGTTTTTAAATTACCGTTTCAATTTCTTTGCTCATAATTGGTTTGGTTAACTTTTGTGTTTCTTTCTTGGTCAGTCTTGGAAGGTTGTATTTTTCCAGGAAGTTGTCCATTTCTTCTAGGTTTTCCAGCTTGTTGGCATGTAGGTTTTCATAGTAGTCTTTAATAATTCTTTGTATTTTTGTGGAGTCTGTCGTGATTTTTCCATTCTCATTTCTGATTCTGTTGATTTGTGTTGATTCTCTTTTTCTCTTAATAAGTTTGGCTAGAGGCTTATCTATTTTGTTTATTTTCTCGAAGAACCAGCTCTTGGTTTCATTGATTTTTGCTATTGTTTCATTCTTCTCAATTTTGTTTATTTCTTCTCTGATCTTTATTATGTCCCTCCTTCTGCTGACCTTAGGCCTCATTTGTTCTTCTTTTTCCAATTTCAATAATTGTGATGTTAGACTATTCATTTGGGATTGATCTTCCTTCTTCAAGTGTGCGTGGATCACTATATACTTTCCTCTTAAGACTGCTTTCGCTGCGTCCCACAGAAGTTGGGGCTTTGTGTTGTTGTTGTCATTTGTTTCTATATATTCCTTGATCTCTATTTTAATTTGTTCGTTGATCCATTGATTATTTAGGAGTGTGTCGTTAAGCCTCCATGTGTTTGTGAGCCTTTTTGTTTTCTTTGTAGAATTTATTTCTAGTTTTATACCTTTGTGGTCTGAAAAATTGGTTGGTAGAATTTCAATATTTTGGATTTTGCTGAGGCTCTTTTTGTGGGCTAGTATGTGATCTATTCTGGAGAATGTTCCATGTGCACTTGAGAAGAATCTATATCCTGTTGCTTTTGGATGTAGAGTTCTATAGATGTCTATTAGGTCCATCTGTTCTACTGTGTTGTTCAGTGCTTCTGTGTCCTTACTTATTTTCTGCCCGGTGGATCTATCCTTTGGGGTGAGTGGTGTGTTGAAGTCTCCTAAAATGAATGCATTGCAGTCTATTTCCCCCTTTAGTTCTGTTAGTATTTGTTTCACATATGCTGGTGCTCCTGTGTTGGGTGCATATATATTTAGAATGGTTATATCCTCTTGTTGAACTGAGCCCTTTATCATTATATAGTGTCCTTCTTTATCTCTTGTTACTTTCTATGTTTTGAAGTCTATTTTGTCTGATATTAGTACTGCAACCCCTGCTTTCTTCTCACTGTTGTTTGCCTGAAATATGTTTTTCCATCCCTTGACTTTTAGTCTGTACATGTCTTTGGGTTTGAGGTGAGTTTCTTGTAAGCAGCATATAGATGGGTCTTGCTTTTTTATCCATTCTATTACTCTGTGTCCTTTGCATTAAGTCCATTTACATTTAGGGTGACTATTGAAAGATATGTACTTATTGCCATTGCAGGCTTTAAATTCGTGGTTACCAAAGGTTCAAGTTTAGCCTCTTTAGTATCTTACTTCCTAACTTAGCTCACTTATTGAGCTGTTATATACACTGTCTGGAGATTATTTTCTTCTCTCCCTTCTTATTCCTCCTCCTCCATTCTTCATATGTTGGGTGTTTTGTGCTGTGCTCTTTCTAGGAGTGCTCCCATCTAGAGCAGTCCCTGTAAGATGCCCTGTAGAGGTGGTTTTTGGGAAGCAAATTTCCTCAGCTTTTGCTTGTCTGGGAATTATTTAATCCCGCCATCATATTTAAATGATAGTCGTGCTGGATACAGTATCCTTGGTTCAAGGCCCTTCTGTTTCATTGCATTAAATATATCATGCCATTCTCTTCTGGCCTGTAGGGTTTCTGTTGAGAAGTCTGATGTTAACCTGATTCGTTTTCCTTTATAGGTGACCTTTTCCTCTCTAGCTGCCTTTAAAACTCTTTCCTTGTCCTTGATCTTTGCCACTTTAATTACTATGTGTCTTGGTGTTGTCCTCCTTGGATCTTTTCTGTTGGGGGTTCTGTGCATTTCTGTGGTCGGTTTGATTATTTCCTCCCCCAGTTTGGGGAAGTTTTCAGCAATTATTTCTTCCAAGATACTTTCCATCCCTTTTCCTCTCTCTTCTTCTTCTGGTACCCCTATAATATGGATATTGTTCCTTTTGGATTGGTCACACAGTTCTCTTAATATTGTTTCATTCCTGGAGATCCTTTTATCTCTCTCTATGTCAGCTTCTATGCGTTCCTGTTCTCTGGTTTCTATTCCATCAATCGCCTCTTGCATCCTATCCATTCTGCTTATAAACCCTTCCAGAGTTTGTTTCATTTCTGTAGTCTCCTTCCTGGCATCTGTGATCTCCCTCCAGACTTCTTCCCATTTCTCTTGCATATTTCTCTGCATCTCTGTCAGCATGTTTATGATTTTTATTTTGAATTCTTTGTCAGGAAGACTGGTTAGGTCTGTCTCCTTCTCTGGTGTTGTCTCTGTGATCTTTGTCTGCCTGTAGCTTTGCCTTTTCATGGTGATAGGAATAGTTTGCAGAGCTGGGACGAGTGATGGCTGGAAGATCTTCCCTTCTTGTTGGTTTTTTGGCCCTCCTCTCCTGGGTGAACAGCGACCTCTAGTGGCTTGTGCTGCACAGCTGCACGCAGACAGGGTTTCTGCTTCCTGCCCGGCTGCTATGGAGTTAATCTCCGCTGTTGCTGTGGGCGTGGCCTGGTTCGGGCTGGTTCTCCATAATGGTGGAGTCGCATTGGAGGAGAAGTGGCCGGGGGGCAATTTATCTCTGTAAGGGGCCTCCCTGCTCCCTGCAGCTCAGGGGTTAGGGTGCCCAGAGATCCCCGGATTCCCTACCTCTGGACTAAGTGTCCCGCCCTACCCCTTTAAGACTTCCAAAAAGCACTCGCCAAAACAAAACAACAACAACAACAACAACAACAACAAAAATGGCCACTCTCTTTTCTTTTGTTCTCCGGCGCCGGCCTCCGATACCCACTCACCGGTCCTGCTGCCCTGTTTCCCTAGTATCCAGGACCCCATGCATGCACTGTGTCTGCACTCTGGTGCGGATGGCTGGGGCTGGGTGTTCAGCAGTCCTGGGCTCCCTCTCCCTCCCCACTCGGACTTCTCTCCTCCCGTCGGGAGCTGGGGGGAGGGGCACTCGGGTCCCGCCAGGCCAGGGCTTGTATCTTACCTCCTTTGCAAGCTGCTGGGTTCTCGCAGGTGTGGATGTGATCTGGATGTTGTCCTGTGTCCTCTGGTCTTTATTCTAGGAAGAGTTGTCTTTGTTATATTTTCATAGACATATGTGGTTTTGGTAGGAGATTTCCACTGTTCTACTCACGCCGCCATCTTGGCTCCGCTCCAGCATTTTTACTTTAAACTCTGAACTGAAAGAGTAAAATAACCATAAGCCATAATTTTATATTAAACTGGTCAGGGAGAGAGCCTGGCCTTTTAAATGGAGATATGATGTCAGTGTGAATTTTCCTCTTTTCCTCCCATATTTTTTTCTAAGCATCTTAAATTGCCACTTCAAAATCTTTTGTGTAGAAAAATTATTTCCTGCAACTCCCAGTTAAAATAGAAATGTTAATCAAGAGGAGTGATATTAAGCCAATAATTGTCAAATGTTTTAGATCATAGTCCCCTGTCAGAAAAAAATTTTAACATGAATCCTCAATATATCTATATTTATTTTTGTGTTCATAAATAAGATACATAACTTTCAAAAATTTTCTTCATAAGCTTGTGGCTTTTGACACAAAGCCTCTTTGGGGAAACTTCTCTTCAGATATAATTAAACTTACATGTTCTCAAAATGTGTTTCAAATTGGAAATAGAAATATAAGGTCTTCCATTTTCTTATCTTCAAGACTGTTTGAATTATTAGTATCATTATTAAATGCACTTTGTTTGCAAGCATCATTGCTAGCTATTCTCCCATTTTGTAAGTGCTAATTTAGTTAAATTGGTAGCATAGTAGTTCCATCCTCTGAACCAGGCTCATGTAAACTGCAGGATGGCGCAGTGCACTGAATGTGGGCCCACTAGTCAGGAACCTGTGGTCGTCCTGTGTGAGCTGAGGAGCTCTCAGTCTCCCCTCAGGGTACCTCAGAGACCATTGTGTCCTCTGACCTCTGACATAGGGACTGAATAAGAGTACCTTTGTTGATCCATTGTTAAAACACTACTAAAAGTTCAATTTCTTTTTTATTTTTTAGGCAGAAACGTAGAGGGGAATTTTAATTCCCATCCCTTGGCATTCCCTACTTTGCAGACTATTTGTTAAGATGGCCCTAATTATTGTATTAGACTAGGTTAGTTTTTCAAGTTTACCTGAAGGAATCAGGGAGAATTAAATAAAACATTCATTTTCAATAGCAATTTTGAAAGCTCGAAAAAGTCTCTGAAATTACTTTGGATGAGACACTGGAGCACCTCTTTTCTATTAACAGACACTTAGTGCACATCTTTTGTTCCTAGGTATCAGGGATTCAAAGGACAATAGTGCACATTATTCTTCCTTGAATCCCTGATACTAGAAACAAAAAAGAAAGCTTCCTCAGCTTTGAAGAAACTTTTGAAATTTTTTTTCTTCAACATTATAGAGATTGAATAGCTTTCTCCAGAGATAATCCCTTGAAAACATCCATCCATATGAAATATTTTATACTTTACACTTACATGATGCAAGTGCCCAATATTGCATCACTCCTATCTTTACAAAATAAGCCCTTGTTGGTGGGAAATGCTTTGTTAAACTGGTTTCAAAGAGATAGACTGTTCCTTAACCACTCCTGGCCTTCAAACCTACATCTTGATCCTCAAGTGGAGGTTGAGCACAGGGTCCTTTGGTTGAAGGTAATAAATATGGGTCCACAGTTCTCTTCTGGGAGAAGTTATCCTGTTGAAAATCCTGAGCACAGAGATTTCCTTTTTCTCTTTCCTCCCTAATGGGTCCAACAAGAGCCAATCCATTGGCAGTGGATTGGTTTTGGTGTTACCGCTCTGAAAACTCATGCTTTGTTTTCTGGAGGGCTATGCCAGTTTGGATAATGGGAGAAATGGAGAGTGAAGGCAGGCTCCTGGTGGCACTCTCCCTAATGTCCACTTTACTGTTTGCTGGCAATTAGGGTGATGTTTAACTAATTCATTGACTGACTTGTTTTTTTCACTTTGTAACTTTTCCCAAAATTCATCAGGTAGGGGGCACTTTATTTGACCTTGCAGGGAGTTTACAGTATAAAGCAAAGGATGTTTTCATCTGAATTTGAAAATGCTATCTTGGCTTACTAATTAAATTTTATAAAATAAATTCAGTAATATATAAGAAGAAGAAATTACTGATTTCCATAAAGAATATTTAGTTAATCTAATGTGTTTTCAAAATTTTAGAAAGCAACAGAAATTTATACATGATTATTTAAAATTAAGAATGAGAGACTCTTCAACATCTGGTACAGTCAGATACAAAGTGTTAAGTCCATAATTATGAATTCAATTAATTATTAAAGGATTAGGCTCATAAGGAAGGTATATAAAAAGCAATAAATAGCCTTTTCAGGTGATTAAACATCTAAATGATGTTCCACACTAAAGAAAAAAGAAAATTTCTTATGACTATATTCCTTAGCCTGGATAATATTCCTCCAACACAGGATATAATTCAATGAAACAAAAATAGTGAAGAGAATTGGAAGTTCCTTTTCTTCTCTTCTTTTTGTGAAGGTGAAGGGGATGAAGAGGCATAAAATCTCAATTATAATACAATTTAGTCACAGGGATGAAAGTACAGCATAGAGAATATAGTCAATAATCCTGTAACATCTCTCTGTGTTGACAGGTAGTAGCTATACTAGTTGGAGTGAGCATATAATAATGTAGATAACTGTTGGATCAGTATGTTGAATACTTGAAATGAATATAATATGATATATCAACTATACTTCAATAATAAAAAGAAGAAGCTCCACTCTGTGCTATTTTAGTTTCATTGAATTATCTTTTTATCGTGTTGAAGGAGTATTATTTTCTCCAAATTATAGAGATTGAATAGCTTTCTCCAGAGACAATCCCTTGAAAACATCCATTCATATGAAATATTTTATACTTTACACTTACATGATGCAAGTGCCCAACATTGCATCACTCCTATCTTTCCAAAATAAGCCTTTGTTGGAAGGAAATGCTTTGTTAAACTGGTTTCAAAGAGATAGACTGTTCCTCAACCACTCCTGGCCACCAAACCTACATCTTGATCCTCTAAGGAACATAGTCTTTGGAATTTATGTGAAGGTGATTGGCTCCCAAGTGAGGGTGGAGGCAAGTAGGGAGAGGGAAAGAGAGAGAGAGAGAGAGAGAGAGAGCAGGTGGGGGACGGGAGGGGGGGGGAGGGAGAGAGAGAGACTGTATTTGTCCACATTTGCCTTGGAAATTTACTTCTAACAATCAGATTCACTTCCTATAGATTTCCTCTTGTTGACCATAACCAAGTCTATTACTAACTTCCAAGGGCTTTAATGAGTCATCTTTGCAATAAACAAACCTTTTCTGATTTTATCCTCTCCATTTGTCATAGTACCACCTCTACTCAGAGCCTCAGTTTGACGTCCCTAAAAAGCCAGAGTTGGTGACTTTCAACACCACATTTGGAAGGTTTGGCATTTTCACGTGCTTCGATATACTCTTCCATGATCCTGCCATTACCCTGGTAGAAGATTTCCAGGTGGACACCATCCTGTTCCCCACAGCTTGGATGAATGTTTTGCCCTTTTTGACAGCTATTGAATTCCACTCAGCTTGGGCTGTGGGAATGAGAGTTAATCTTCTTGCAGCCGATACACATAATGTTGAGCTAAAAATGACAGGTAATTCACAACCAAACGAGGTTTGCACATTATACTTCTAAATGCAGAGAGACTAATGCCTCAGATAGGACTTGTAATAATTTTTTGCTTCTATGTTGTGACTCCTCACTATGTTTGTCATCCTTTCACAACAAAAGAAAGGCTAGGGCTTGATTCCGATAGCTGTGTTTGTGTTAGGTTCTTTTTGTGTATTATTTCATTTATCTCACAACTCATGAGATGAGGATTGTCATCTCACTTTTATAGATTAGAAAATTGTGACACAGGGAATGCAAATAACATGCCAAAGGCTACCAGCTAGTAAGTGACAAAGCATGGAACAAGATTTGCTCTAACACTGGTGAAGGACAGAGGAATGTGCTATTGACATGTTGCTGTGTGACAAATTATCCTAAAAGGGAAAATAGTAAAAGTGGCTTAAAATAACACACATGTATTGTTTCACATTTTCTGCTGATCAGGAATTTAGGGCCAGCTCAGCTGGGTGGTTCTGCTTTGGCACGTCTCTTCAGGATACATCAAGCTTGTAAGTGGGCTAGTAGTCACCTGTAGTCTTGACTGTCACTGGCAGAGCTACTTCCAAGATAGCTGCCTCGTGTGGCTGTCGACAGGATCCTTAGTTTTCCAGGGGCTACTGGCAGGACACCTCCATTTCTTGCCAGTTGGGTCTCTCCAGAGAGCTATATAATGTCTCCTCATGATACAGCATCTGACTTCATCCAGAGCAAGTGAGAAGAGGGAGGGCAAAAGCAAGGCAGGAGGGAGGAGAAACTACATCATTGTCTATGACTAGTCACACAGCATCACTTCTGCCATGTGTCCTGTTCAGTAGAAGTGAATCACTGAGTCCATCCAGCACTAAAAGGGAAGGGAATTAGATCTACCTCTTGGAGAGAAAGTTGAATGTTGAAGGAAGTTTGGACACATTTGAAAACCACCACAGTGGGCAACAGGAGAAAATTCTGCATCGCCTTTCCCTACCTTTCAGGAACTCCCAAATACAGAGATTCTTATATTTGGTTTAATTTTCCATCCTGCTAATAAATTATCCTATTATAGTCAAAGCTTATTGACATTTTGAGACCCTTGAACATCTATTTTAATTACCTCCAACAGAGAATAAGAGAAGTACTTAGTGTCCATTGTAGCTACAAGCCTGTGTTCCTGTCTCACTGTGGTTACTATGGTGACATGATCACATGCCCAATTCTAATGGTAGTGTTGATTTTGTTTTTGTTTTAAGAAGACTCATCTTCTGTTCACAGGCAGCGGTATCTATGCACCACATTCTCCCAAAGAGTTCTACTATAACATGGCATCCGGCACGGGAAGTCTCGTCCTCGCAGAACTGGACTCGCATCCCCGAGCCTCTCCTGACTACCCACCGGCTGTGAACTGGAGCGTCTATGCCAGGACTATCAAGCCATTCCCAGTACAGAAAAGCATTTTTGGGGGATTGGTTTCCCAGGATAGGTTCAACTTCACAGAACTTTTTGAAAATGAAGGAAACCTTACAGTCTGTCAAGAAGATCTCTGCTGCCATTTAAGCTACAGAATGGCAGGAAAGGAAAAGGATGAAGTGTATGTTCTAGGCGCTTTTACAGGACTTCACGGCCGAAGGCAGCAAGAGTACTGGCAGGTAATCTCAGCTCAAGTGAAAGGGAGTGTTTAGATGTCAGTAAATTTAGGGTTAAATTTTCGTATTTGCCCCAGGGAACCAAGTGCTTTTTCTTGTCATAACTCCATGCATTGCCAATATTGCATGCATGCATGCATGCGTACGTGCACACACACACACACACACACACTTTGGGATTAATTGTATTATATTAACAATGGGAGTTAAGCATAATCTGATTTCTTCCTTTGAGCATATTAAAAAAATATTATTAATCTGACCATTGTGATTTTCAATTTGACAAATGAACTAGTTTATATATTTTAGTGAACTCCAGTGAGACTCCTTAAGTAACTTTACTGACATATCTGCACAGTCTTGTTTTAACTTTTAAAACCAACAGTGAGTAGGGATACCACTTTTATCTTAACTTCTCTTAAAATCATGTCCTGTTCATTTTATTCCCTTCCATGATAAATATTTAAAATACTAACTTTCTATATAATGTTGGCTATTCATTTATATTTTCTTATACCCTATGCCCACTGCCTTCTAAAGAAAAGAATATGAAAAAAGAGATGGTCAACATCTTAATCATTATTTTAGCTTTAGTACTACTGTTTGCTGAAGACCTCCCCTCTCTTGGGCCAAATGCCATTCTCTGACATGCCACTAAATGACTTAAATCTAATTTTCTAAACTGACTTCTTTCTTTTGATCTACTTGTTACCCAGGAAGTGGGGTCAGTTCTCAGGTCATTTGCCATTTCCAATAAAGCAGGCGATTTCAAGAAACATCATCTAAATCTACCAAATGGAGAAAATGTGTACTTTGTGTTGGTTAATAACTGGGTCAACAGTTCAAATATAAGTAACTCAGATACAAAATCTTGCATTTTATTCGCACCTGTCCCACATAGGTATGCACAATGATGAAATGCCAAACTACTGATAGGACAACTTGTGGAAAGCCAGTGGAAACTGCTTTGACAAGATTTGACATGTTCTCTCTCAGTGGCACATTTGGAACAAATTATGTTTTTCCTGAAGTGCTACTTACTGACATTCATCTGTCACCTGGAAAATTTGAGGTAGGAGGATTTTAAGATTGTTTTCACTTTATCTGTTTTCTGAAGCTAAGTAAAGCAGGATACAGCAATTGTATTAGTTAATTTTTGCTTTGTAGCAAATTTCCTCAAACTAAGTGCCTTTAAACAACAACCATTTCTTGAGTCTGATTTTGAGGTTGGCAACGTTAACTGGACACAGCCAGGCTGTTCTTCCGGTCTGGAACAGGTGTAGTTGACCTTGGCTGGGCTCACCCATGCATCTGCCGCTAGTCCGTGGGTTGGCTGGGACTGGCTGGTTTTTGACTACCTTGTCTTGGACGGCTGGGGTGACTTAGGTCATTCTGTCCCTGTGGCCTCACATCTTCAGCAGCCTTGGGGTTATTCACGTGTTTGTTGAAGGAGTCCAAGAGCACCAAGAGGAAAAGCAATGGGCAAATTCTTTTCAAGTATCTGCTTGTACCCTGTTTGTGAATGTCTCTTCAACCAAAAGCAAGACACATGGCCAGTGTAGATTCAGGGCAGCGGTAGCTTTCTCAAGGGAAAGAGTCATAAAAATCACACTGCAAAAAGGCACAGATGAAGGAGGGGGAAATTGTGGCCACTTTTGTGATTTTTCTGAAACTAATTCTAAAATGATGATGCTTCATTTGAATAGCACAGTAAGATACCTAGAGCCTGTGGGGTTGAGGCATCATTCACTGAAGAATGTTTTTTATAGATTTTTAAATTTCATTGTATCACTTGTGGAGACAAGGAGATAATAAGATGTTTATTTCACAAATTATAGTGTCTATAACAATTCACAAATTCAGTTGGTCACAAATTAGGATTAATACACTGCTGATTTATATCTGCTAGTGCACAGCACATGCACACACACATAGGTATACTCCAGCAATCTGAATTTTAATGTATTCTCTGAATTATGGCAAACAGTGGCAGGGTTCCAGTAACTTGAACGAAATCAGTGTGTTTTCTATAAAAGAAAAATAGGATTTATGTACTTCATCTAAGACATTAAGCAAGGAGGTCTTTCAAATTGTAGATTGCTTATTTTCATATATCTGTGTCTACCTATATCCTTAGGCAAGGATATGTCATATTTATAAAAAATTATTTAATTCTGTGAAACAAACAGTTAACATACAATATAGCCTTAAGGCTGGGAAACCCAGAGAACAGGAATCTTGGCTTAAATGCCAACCACAGAAAATCATGATCAGATCTGAAATGAGGGGTCTGGAACTGAAATCTAGTAGTTAAAAGGTTGTTAGACTGGTGCAGAGAAGCATAGATGAATTGAAAATATCTTGGATTATTTCAAGGAAGTGAGAGAAGGGAGAGCAGGATTCATATATGTGAGCTTTGGAAAGCATATGGTCTGGTATTATCGGTGCACAGTATCTTATGAGCCCTGTCATTGACACTGAGTACACAGTCTAATTTTCCACATACTATATTGACATTCCCCACCTGCCATGTCATTACTCATAGAAATGTATCTCCTTGAGGAATTATCCCAGAGAGTTGCTGAGCATTTCTCTCACAAATGCATCTCATTCACAGGAGAAAGACAAAAAAACTGCTAGTGTTTTACAGACCAGGTGAGAGTTCCAGAGCCAGAAATGCCATTTCACTGTCACTCTGAATTACATTAGATTTGTATATTTGGATAAAGTTGGAGGGTGATAGTTGATGAGGACTTGAGAGCATAAAGAAATTAGTTCTTAGCTACCTCCTTTCTCTGTTTTAAATTTTTTAATCTTAAGTGCCTTCAGGCAATTGGGAACAGTTAGAGAAGGTTACAAAAGAGTAAATGGTTGAGTCCTTACCTCTGTAGTATTTGTAGGTCTCAACTCTTAACAATTCTCAGGTCCTGTGCTGTTTCCTATCTCTGGGCCCTGGCCCCTTATTCTTGGATGGAAGGAAAGAGGGAAAGGAGCAATTGCACCTGTTCTTTAAAGTAGGCACTTACAGTATGATTATCAATTGGATCATGTTTCATCTACTCCAGCTCACTTGCAGAAAGAGAGAAAGAGATATAGATTGTGTTACTCCCCAAAATTATGAAAGAGGCATTGGGCTGGTGGCAAGCAGGGTTTCATGGAGGCCAGGGAGCTAGTCGCAGTTTCACAAATATAGATTCTCTATGGCATGACTTTCCTTGAAGTTTACCAATTCTAAGGAACAGACACAACTGACTTCACAAGATGGTTAAAAGAGGCAATCAAATTATCATTTTTTAAATATAGTTTCACTGAGCTAGAGAATAATGAAATGTCATCTCAAGAAAGCTCTCCATCGCTGTGTTCCCTCAAGTTCCAGCGATGGACCAGAAGTTTGGTTTGTGAGCACAAAATTACAACAGAAGGGGCCGACTATTCACAGACAAGATGTTCATGAAGCTATGGAAGCTTGAGGCCATGTGCTTCTCCATAGGGCTGGTTATCTAAAGATCATGCTGAGTCAGGGAGCCTGCTTTCCTCAAAAAAAGCCAAATGAACAATAATCAATTCTTGATTTTTTTTTTTTAGTTCTTTCTCTAAAGACCTTGCAGGTCCTTTCATAAACATATTGCCTCTAGAAAGATGAGATACAGTATTGCAAATGACGAGTTTTTTACATAACTTATCTTGGCAATATCTTCTTGAGGATTTCCCCAGTTTCCTTGACTTATGGACTCTCCGGGAGCAAATATTTCCACATTATCTTAGAGGATCACTTCTGTAGAGATTTCAACACATTTACTGAAGTTTTAAAATCATTCTTCTGCTGATAATACATATTGTAATCAAGCTGACTATGCTTGTCTCGATTTTTTCTTTAGGTACTAAAAGATGGGCGTTTGGTAAACAAGAATGGAACATCCCGGCCTATCCTAACAGTGTCACTCTTTGGGAGATGGTACAAGAAAGACAGGCTGTCCATCTCAGGCAAAATCAACAAGTCAGCAACAACTTACCTGTCAATATCCACTTTATTAATGATCTTAGCTTTACAGTATATTGTGACTATCTAGAGCATCTCTTTATCACATTCATTGGTGCATCACCTATTTTGCTAAATGTGTTTATCAGGTTCCCAGGTTTACTAAGAAAATTTGAAAGGCTATCTTAGTAGTGTAGACTAATGATTTCTAAATTTGTTCTTTTCTCTTAATACTTAAAAGGGTAACTTTTAAGTATTAAGGATATTTTGGGCCTTTTTTGGGCTACTCTGAAATGTTGCAGTGTAGTGTAGTAAAAAGAGCACAGGTATTTGGGTCAGATAAATGAGAATCAAATCCCAGCTCTAGCTTTATTTGCTGTGTGACTTTGTCTGCTTGTGCTCAGAGTAAGCAGAGTAAAGAGATTTGAGGCTCCTGCAAACATAGCTACAGCCTTTGAAGAGAGCAGTATTGATGGGAATTGAGAGGTTTATGACTGAATTCTATTGACATTTAAGATAATTGGAAGCCATCTAGTTTCCTATGCTAGTGATTTGGAGGGAAATCTGCTTTCCAATCAGGTGGTAATAGTGAGTTTTATCTTCACACTGAAAGTTGTTTTGAGATGCTCTAGAAGAAATGGTGGTCAATCCAGGTTTGTATCAAATGTTACCTGGCCCAGAGCATTAATAACCCTAAGCTCTACCACCTCAAGGTAAATTTAACAGGCAAAAATCCCATAACACAAAGACCATGACTGTTAATAGTGACACTGTTTTCAACATAGAGTAGTTTACTTTTTTCAAAATATATAGATCTCATGCTACCTGAAATAGTGGTATATTTGTTACTGATCACTTAATGCAGATATTCTTAAAATTAAAGAAATGACTTTAAATTTTCAGATCTTTTTCAGACTTTGTACATCCAAATTATTTTGTCTAATACTCTTACATTAAAAAAATCACAAAGCATTCATGTTTTCTTTTTTTTGTATTGTAGTATATCTACTCTTAATGGACTAAATCTGAATATTCTATTAACATGCAGTAGGAAATTAAAACTACTTTTATAATCAAGTGGTTACTGTTAAGAGAAGGGATACGGAGGTTGTCACATTTTGTTTAATTTTAATCTTTGATATTACAAATGACAAATAAAAAAAAAACATTTTAAATGATTGCTAATTATAAGTCTCTCAAAAATATTGTTTGAAGTTAAATTCCCCAAGGTTGATAAACTAATCAGTAATGAACTACTTATTTGTTAATTATTTGGTCAAAGTCCAACTGACTCAATAATGTGGCACTTACATAAGACACAATAGTATCTACAAACAGATGGAAAACAGTTACCTTTGTTCTGTGAAACACCTTTTATTTCATGTTATAAAGACAATCATATTTGATATATTTACCATTAAAGGGAGTTTATAGGACAGAAGTGATGCAAATTTACCTTTGATATGTTTCTAATGTATAACAGATTGCCTGGAACAAAGGTGCTGATTGAACTGATAAAACTGTTAAGAATAGACAGAATGGGTGCCCAAATTAGGTACCTCCTCTGTATTTGGGACAGAATAGTTATATAGATCTTACTGGATGAAATACAAATCTTTCTTTGGCCAGACCACACCTCCAATATGACCATATATGAATTAAAATTGAAGTATCTTACTGATGTATAGAATATATCGTGAATTAGAGCACTGTTGTTTGGAGATCACATAAAAGCAATTGCTTATAATTTACTCCTGCTGGAAGACATCTAGTATAAATATGCTATGCTTCTGACTACATGAAAACAGAAGTAGGAAGTATGTAGTTGGAGGGCAGATAGGGTGCCTTACTAGCAAGTCCTAACTCATGTCTCATGGTTTATAGAGACCTATTCATCAATTAGACCTCTCACTGACTTGCAAGGAATACAGATGTATTTGAAAAGAGGAAAAAGTGATAGTATAAGAAGTTAAGTGAAAAACTAAAGGTCTAAGAAGAAATGAAAAAGTCATAAGTAGAATGGATATCAGGAGCTTGGAGGTCTTCAGAAATGCAATCTGTTATTGAAATGTTAAGCCTTGGTTCTCCCAGAGAGAGAAGGCCAAAATGATCAAGGGAATCAGGAATGATACCCAGGCACTTTGTAACTTCTGTGGTGAATTTTTCTCTCCGCCACCCTCCCATATCCTGTCTTTCTTAAAGGTAATATGTTGCATGTAGTTAGGATTTGGGATCACCCCTTTTAGCTCCAGGGTGTGTGGTATATTGCCCAAGCCTAGCCAATCACAGACTAGTCCCCTGATTTATGCAGGGCTGAGCACATGTTTGAAGCTCGGCCGATAAGACTCCTTCCCAGGACTTTTGATAAAACAATTGGAAAAGAAGTGCTCTCGACTATGATCAGAGGCACAAGGAACATGTAAATCTGGAGCCTCCGGGAAAAATCTTCATTGCACATTGAAAAGAACGTTTCCAAGGATGAAGACAAAGGAGACCTGAGCCAAAGAACTCTGAAGACATCATTTAAGCACCGGCTCCAGCCAGATGAAACCAGTATTCCAACCAGACCTTCTAGTTATGTGACCTGAGGAGTGTCATGTTTCTGCTCACAGTGTTTGAGTTGGATTGCCATCACTTAGGCAAATGTGCCTCCTCGTTTTTGTTATCTTTATCTAATTCTGCATAGAGAGTTGCACAAAACCTCTAAATGCAAAAGTCCTGTGTGCTCCTCTTCAGGGAGAACTTTGAAGGCTTGGTACGACTCTGATGCCAGTCTTGGATATCCTAAGCTCAAAAAACAGAGTGGGTGGCAGTAACTCCATAGAAAACAGTACATGGCTTTTGTCATATGTAGGAAAAGACAAGTGGGAAGCCACACTGGGCCCACGAAAGAACCTGTCTGGGGCTTAGAAATATCAAAGCCCTGTCTTGTTTCCTTATGAAACATTCATTTATTAAAAAACAAATGTATATTCCAAGTTCTTTAAAATTTTATTATAAAAGTGTTTCTAACACACAGGAATGTATAAACGATTATATAACAATCACCTATCAGCCCAGTTTACACAATAAGATGTTATGAATAAAGCTGTTGCCTCTCAATACTCCTTTCCAATTGCATCCTCCTTCTTTCCTTGTTCTCTTCCTCCAGAGGAAATCACTCTCCTAACATTTTTCTAGATCATTCCCATGACTTCTTGGCAGTTCATTGCATATGTACATATTCCTACTTAGTACTACTTGGCATCGTTTTGAACATTGTATATATGGCATCAAATTATACATATCACTCTGCATTCTTATTTTTATATAAGAAATTGTGAGCTTAATCCTTGTAAATAGGCATCACTCTCTCTCATGCATTTGCACTGCTGTATGGTGTACTAGCATATGAATGTGCCAATTATTAAGCTATTGTCTCCCAGCTTCAAACCCATCCTTCCATATTCTTCTTTGAGATGCTGGGGCTGGGACTAGGCAAAGTATGTCTCCTTTGACACCTGGTTCCCTGTTGGGTTCTGCGAATACGGAGTTAGAGGGGTATGGAAGGTTAGAAGAAGAGAAAAGGAACTTTCCATTTGCTCACTTGTCAGGGTTATGTCACCAACAGTTATTGTTCCTGGTGTCAGTAATTGTCCCAAGGGCAGCTGGTTCCAGTTTTCAGTTGCTTTTCCTACTCTCAGAACAAGTGCCATAGCCCTCCTTCAAAAATACCAGCACTGGTCAGTGTCTCCAGAGGTTTGAGTCTCCTTCCAAGGGGCCCTCCTCTGACATCTGCTCATCAGCACTAGTTGGAGAGTGGCCTGCCTTTGGGTCTGAGCCTCTGCAGAGTGACTATCTCCTAACTCCCTCCTCTTCCCTGTGTTCATGAACTAGAGTGGTGTCTGCTTTCTGTAGTGCTGTTTCTGTGCTACCTCAGAGTTCTGTATTTGACCTTCATTCATCACTCATTTAACCAAATCCCTATGTTTAAATTATCTTAAAATAACTGGCGTGGACTGTTTCCCTGCTTGCATCTTGTATGATGAATGGTTAAAACAACATTTATTTGTCCTTTCTTTACTGATGAATAAGGTGAGCATGGCCAGGCCTGCTGCAATGAAATCTTGGGTAAGCTTGATGATATAGTAAGAAACAAAATGAGGAAGCACCCAAGGGTGGCCCAAGAGTGGTTCTAGGCAGGTTGTCATGGCCTCTCTCCCAGCCATCAATAAAAAAGCAGCATTGTCTGGCCTCTGCTTTGCTACCATGTTCTTCACCCCACAAGGGCTGTGATATCATGAACTTTGGGTGCACCTTGTGAGAACACAGGCTTTGTGGCCACTTATGTCCTTGATCTTGTGATGTTTATAAGATTTCTAAGTAACCAACTGAACCGAGAAGCAACATTAGATGACTCTGACTCACCATTTTCAACAGTCTTTGTCCTTGAACCTGTTTCTGTAGTTGAGCTCAGCTCAATGGATGCTTAGGTTTTTCTACTTTTTGGTTATTTATTAATCAATAGTTATTACTATCAACTTCTATTATAAATAAAGTTTCTCTGAACATCCCTGTATATGTATCTTGTACATCTTAAGAAATCAAATGATGTTTTGGATGCCTGCTATATGAGAGGGAGGCCTTGTGCTGGATAGTGATGTTAAATAAAACAGAAGCTTTGTTTCTTAAGGATCTCCGTCTGAAAGAGGAGACAGAGCATCACCATCACCACCACCACTCATTATCGCAGTGATTAAATACTGAGCCCTTAGAACATGGCTCACACTGTGCTAAGCATCACATGTAATGCTATGATAAAAGTATAAATATGATAATGCAGTGATCAGTATAAGAACCAGTAATGGGTGAATTTTACCTTGAAAGACAAAAAGACGTCAGAGACCAGCTGGGCAAGTCAATTTGTCACTCTAGGGAGTTAGTCATATATGCAAAAATACGGAAGAACAGCCTGCTGTAAGCACAGTCCAAAATAATGGGGTGGGAGAGGATAAAGGGGGGAGGAGAAGAGAGACAGTGGAAAATAGGCAAAGGCCAGATCACTGAAGCACATGTGAGATCTGGGCTTCCTCCTGAAGCTCACAGAAAGGCCCACTGAAGGATTTTAGAGTCTAGTATCATGAAGAGCTAATGGGTAAAATAATAATGATAATAATAATTGTGACAGTGGTTGGGAGGACAGAGTAGAAGGGGATATTCTAAATGCAGTGTGGCCATATAATAGACAATTCTCATAGTCCTCTCAGGGTGGTGGTGGCAGAATTTCACATGGGGACATGCTTGAGGAACAGCAAGAAGGCTAACACAACTGGAGCCAAATGAACATGGGAGAAATCAGAGGTGTGGATGTTAGAAGTAAGAGGAGCCTGGATCATAGTGGGTCTTATAGGCATGGCAAGAACTTGGCTTTTTACTCTGAGTGAAGTAGGATGCCATTCAAAGATTTTGAGCAGAAGAGTGACAGATACAATTAATTCTACATTTTAGTAGGATCACTGTGCTGTTGTGCCAAAGGAGAAGCAGTGGTACAAAAACCAGGTAGGAGGTTATTGGAATAATCCAGGCCAGAAATGACGGTGGTGTAGACTAGAGTTGTGGAAGTGAAAGACTATCAGACTGAAAATGTGTAAAGTGAGAGACAAAGCTAGAAGGAAGGAAAACTCCAATGCCTGAAAAATGCAAGATTGAAGAAGCCATTAATTGAGATCTGAAAGACTGCTGGAGTGTTAGGAGGGGAAGGTCTAAAGTTTCATTTATGTTGACTTGATATGCTTTCATATATCCAAGTGGAAATTTCAAGTAGACTGTTCTTGAATACAGGAGGTCTGAGCTAGATACAAGTCTGTGAGTTGTCATTATATAGATGGCATTTAAAGCCCTGAAATGGATGAAATCACCTGGGTGAGGGAGTGTAGATAGGAACAAAGTATTTCCAAGAAATGGACTCCATGATGCACTGATGTTAAGAAGTCAGGGATGTTAAGAAGGAAACTGGAAAAAAGAAAAAGCCCACAAAAAACCCCAAGATACTACAAAGGAGGAAGGAGGAAAACCAGAAGATTATGGGGGAATAAAGAATAATAATCAAGAATGAGATAGTGGGAACTGTGCACATTCTGCCAATACAGCAAGTAAGATTGGACTCAGAACTGACTAATGGATTTAGTAACATGGAGATCGATGGTGACCTTGATGAGGTGAAATCACAGTGGCTAAGTTCTCATGAGAGGCAAGAGTAAGACAACCTTGTAAAGGAGTTTTGTTGTAGAATGGAGCAGAGAAAGGGGACTGAAATTGCAAAGGGATGTAAGATCAAGAGAGGTTTTGTTTTAAGATAGAAGATATAAGATGAAATTTGTATGCTGATGGTAATAATCCAGTAGACAGAGAAAAAAATGGTAAAGACTAAGAAGAATTTCTAAAGCAATGTCTTTAGGATCCCCTGTACAATGACAGGGGATGGATGCAGAGAGGGGAATGAGGGGTCCCTCACAGTGAGAGGAGTGGAGGCAGAGTTGATGGTACAGATGCTGGCAGGTGGGTTGATGCTTGATGGGAGCTTGTGGAAGTCTCTACCGACCTGGATAACAGTCTTGGAGTTCAGGAGAGCTAAAGAGAGAGACATAATAGTGATCAATTCATAGAAGATAGGTGAAGGTAGGTAGCAGAAAAGGATCTGCTACAGGGGAGAGACAGAAAAATAAGGGACAAAAACCAATGAACACCAGTGTGGCTACTGACCACAAGCGCATTAAAAGTTCAGAGAAGAAAACAGCAACAGGGACTGGAGAAGTGAGGGACTTGAGTTGGAGGGGCAGAAATTAGTGAGGACTCATTATAGGATCAGAGAAGTAATGAGTTTATTAAATTACAAGAGGAAAAGAGGTCTTAGCTAAGATCAGGTAAGATAAGACAGGACCAAGGAGAAGGAAGTTCTGATTGTCTGCCATACACTTGGGAAGCATTTTAGTTAATAAGAGCAATGGCTTAAGGGGACTAAAATGGTTTACGGTATCAATTGAGGGTTGGGGTGGGAGGAATGGGATCAGAGAAGATGGTGGAGAAGCTGTAGGAGGAATTCTTAATCAGAGAGTCAGGACTCTGATAATGGGAATGGAGAGAAAGTTTTATAATGAATATAGGAAACAAAGACTTGGGGATGTAGCTAGTAGAAAAAGCTTGGCATCTCTGCCTCCATGCTGAATTTGTTTCCTTTGATGCTTTAACTTTCAGGCCCAAAAGCTTTTTTTTTTTTTAATTAATTAATTAACTTTTTAACTGAGGTTTCATTGATATACACTCTTATGAAGGTTTCACAAAAAAAAAAACAATGTAGTTACTACATTCACCCTTATTATCAAGTCCCCCCATTGCAGTCACTGTCCATCAGTGTAGTAAGATGCCACAGAGTCCCTATTTGTCTTCTCTGAGCTACACTGTCTTCTCTCTGACCACTCACACACTGTGTGCACCAATCATGATACCCCACAATCCCCTTCTCCCTCCCTCCCCACCCACCCTCCCTTACCCCTCCTCTTTGGTAACCACTAGTCCCTTCTTGGAGTCTGTGAGTCTGCTGCTATTTTGTTCCTTCAGTTTTGCTTCATTGTTATACTCCACAAATGAGGGAAATCATTTAGTATTTGTCTTTCTATGCCTGACTTATTTCTCTAAGCACAATACCCTCTAGCTCCATCCACGTTGTCGCAAATGGTAGGATTTCTTTCTTTCTTATGCCTAAATAGTATTGCATCATGTACATATATCACATCTTCTTTATCCACTCATCTACTGATGGACACTTAGGTTGCTTCCATATCTTGGCTATATAAACATAGGGTTGTATATGTCTTTTTGAATCTGAGCAGTTGTTTACTTTGGGTAAATTCCTAGGAGTGGAGTTCCTGCGTCAAATGGTATTTCTATTTTTAGTTTTTTGAGGAACCTTCATATTGCTTTCCACAATGGTTGAACTAGTTTATATTCCCACCAGCAGTGTAGGAGGGTTCCCCTTTCTCTGCATCCTCATCAGCATTTATTGTCCCTAGTCTTTTCTATGTTGGTCGTCCTAACGGGCATGAGATGATATCTCATTGTGGTTTTAATTTGCATTTCCCTGATAATTAGTGATGTGGAGCATCTTTTCATGTGCCTGTTGGCCATCTGAATTTCTTCTTTAGAGAAGTGTCTGTTCATATCCTCTGCCCATTTTTTTAATAGGGTTATTTGCTTTTTGGGTGTTAGGCATGTGAGTTCTTTATATATTTTGGATGTTAAACCCTTGTCTGATATGTCATTTACAAATATATTCTCCCATATTGTAGGATGGCTTTTTGTTCTGCTGATGGTGTCCTTTGCTGTACAGAAGCTTTTTAGCATGATGTAGTCCCATTTGTTCATTTTTTATTTTGTTTCCCTTGCCTGAGGAGATGCATTCGGGAAAAATTTGCTCATGTTTATATTCAAGAGATTTTTGCCTATGTTTTCTTCTAAGAGTTTTATGGTTTCATGACCTACATTTAGGTCTTTGATCCATTTGAGTTTATTTCTGTGTATGGGGTTAGACAAAATCCAGTTTCATTCACTTGTGTGTAGCTGTCCAGTTTTGTCAACACCAGTTGTTGAAGAGGCTGTCATTTCCCCATTGTATATCCATGGCTCCTTTATCATATATTAATTGACCACATATGCTTGGGTTTATATCTGGGCTCTCTAGTCTGTTCCATTGGTCTATGAGTCTGTTCTTGTGCCAGTACCAAATTGTCTTGATTACTGTGGCTTTGTAGTAGAGCTTGAAGTCTGGGAGCATAAGCCCTCCAGTTTTATTCTTCCTTCTCAGGATTGCTTTGGCTATTTGGGGTCTTTTGTGGTTCCATATTAATTTTAGAACTATTTGCTCTAGTTTGTTGAAGAATGCTGTTGGTATTTTGATAGGGATTGCATTGAATGTGTAGATTGCTTTAGGCAGGATGGCCATTTTAACAATATTAATTCTTCCTGTCCATGAGCATGGGATCCAAAAAGCTTTTTTAAAAAGAAAAGGAAAGGGACTTCTGTTCAGCCCTCCAGCCCTGCATGTACACTTACTAGTCATCAAAAAGAATTTTGCTTAGAGTGAGATTTCTGCGAATGACCCCTTGCCTGAGGTTGCATCCCCCTTGGAGATAAGAGCATTATGACCAGCCCAGACCTGTGTCAGAGGGAGTCAACCAACCAAGGAGGGGGAGTTTCACAACTGTTCTCAGACTCTCTTAGGCACAGGATGTCTGCAGTTATCTGTCACCTCCTCACCTTAGCACCCTCTTGCCCCCTAACCTGCTCCCCCTTTCCAAACTAGCATAAAAGGTGTTTGAAATCAAACCCGAATTAAGATGGGTCTTTAGGATAATAGTTCTCCCACCTTCCAACATGCTGGCTGGTTGACTAAAGCTTTTTCTCCACTTGACACTTTATCTCTTGGTACGTTGGCTGAATCAGCAGCAGAAGCGAATATAGGCAGTTACAGGGACGCCCAGCAAACTCTTAGAGACTTTATTCTAAGGGCCCATCTCCACTTTAGAGTTTCTGCCATATATATTTAAATATATATATTTATTTTAGTACAAAACTTAAACTCTAAACTTCCTAATCCCACAAAAATTTCAAACTGTCATTCAAGTTATGTACAAATACATTGTTTAAATAATTTACACCTATTATCCTGATTCCCTATCCATAGGAAGCAAAGGCATTACTAGCCACATTTAAATGAAAAATTTTAATCCAAGTTTCTATTGACTTCGATATATAAAAAATTTGGAACATTTCCTGGACTTAGGGAGTGGGAGAGTTTAGGGGAATTCCCATGTATTTCCTTTTGGTTCTACCCAGGAAGACTGTTGAACCAAGATAACAATTAGACTTTCAACTTGAAATAGGGAAACATTTTCCGTCTTCTCATTATGAAGCAATCCATCTGTTCTAAATAGTTTCCACTTTGTCCTCAGATATTTTTTTCTGAAATGAATTTGCATCTGATAGATAGTATTTCAGGGCATAAGGACATGTGGAAACTCACTAGGGAGACTGGAAGAAGGCAGGAATATTCAGGTAATTGAGAAAGCTTATTGGAATAGAAGGGGTTTGAATTATAGGCCCAGACCAACTAAACAAACAGAACATACAAATCTTCAAAACCTACTGTTTCCCTACAGCAGATGAAGCTTAGAAAGAATCCTGGAAAGAGATCACCAGCATTAATGGCTGTTAATCAGAGGTGTAAACCTTAAAACCAACTCAACATTTTAAATGAACTCACATTCCAACAAGAGGGTTCATTCCAAAACTAGGCCAGGAAGTTGAGTGTAACAAATCAGAAAACATTTAGACAGCTTAGCATGGCACAACATTCCACATGACCAGAAGAGAACCATAATGTAGCCCCATCCTTAAGGAATTTCAAAGGGTGGTGTGTCAGAAAAATTAAAAATTAAGAGAATTTAGAACTCTCTTTGAATTTACATCGTAGTCTGGAAGCAGGAAGCAGGGATGGAGTTATTGTTTAAAACTGTAGAAGATACACAATGTAAATTGCATCGCAAAGCAAGAATGTTCTGAAAATTTTCAAAGTTCAAACATGGAACAGGCGGGAGTTTCAGGTAACAGACTCTTTCATTCAACATTCCTTCATGTGCTAGACGCACATGACTATCATACATGTGCTCTGGTGATGAGGTTCAGCAATAACCAAGACACTTCCTTATCCTCCAGGCATCACACCCCTGGGATGCACCATCCCTAGACAATTACTTGACACATGGATGTTTTGGAAGGATACATCAAGATTCCTTTTAATCTCTTTAAGAAAACAAGACGTACATATACAAAACTAAGTATCAGTATAAGATTTAAATTAAAGGTCAAGACAACAGCAAGCAGTGAGAAACATCCACTAGGATAAGAAAAATGTGCCCGGAGAGTTCAGAAATATCTCTTAGGACTGGGATAGACTTGAGAGAGAATTCTAATTGCTGGCACTTAGATGGTGATCAAGGGCATTTCAGGGAGAAAAGGATATATGGGCATCCAGGTAGAGTGGTGAATGGATGGTTCAGAGGAGAGGCAATGATTCAATATCACTAAATAAAGAGCTCATGTAGGCAAGTTGTAGAAGTAAATCCAGATAGTATGTTTTAGGGTGCAGAAAAACTTGAACAATGTCAGCATTTCCCAATCTCAGTTAGTCAAGTCACTATCTTCATGATTTTGTATTAACTATATATCATTTATTACTTACTTGATAATCTTTTAAGATTGATGGATGTCTTTTATATTGCTTCCTCCTAAACTCTACCATTCTTGGGTTTATGAAAGAGCTATACATTTCCTAATAAACATGATAGTTAGTCTGTAACTATTAAGAGTATTTATCTGTATATTTTGAAAAATCAACTTGTTTAGCTCTGATGAAGCATGGGCTACATCCAGAGAATTAGTGTTTTAACTAATAGAGAACCACTGACCCTTTTGAAGTCTAAGCGACATAACAGGAGCTGTACTTCAGAGAAAATTCACCTGGTGGCTCTGTGTGGATTGAGCAACTTTGCCCATTATGGGAGGAAGGGAGACACATTAGGAAGCAAACATCTGGTTTAGCACAGTAAATTAGAATAGAAAGAGATGTTTAAGAGAAACTTGATGATGAATTGGATGTGGGTGCAGAGGGAAAGAAAAATGCCACAGACTTGGGTTCAACATTATCCAATATCTTAAAAATGTTTAGCTTTTTAGAGGCACAAGCAAGCAACCTCCGGAAAACTAGATTTTGGGTGATGTACTAGTACAAATATTTAGGGAAGAGGATCTCACTTAAAAAATAAGCAGATCCCATAAAAATGAAGAAATTGTATGACACAAAGCCTAGATCCTTGGTTTTGTGCACTTGAACTTCATAGGCAGGTTTTGGAGAGGCCCAGAGACTCAATCCAGTGGGCACTGGCCATCATTGACCGTATTATAGTCTGTTTATGGTTTGCAATATATTCACGTAAAGTTCCAGTGTTTCAGACTATTAGGCTGTCTTTTCAACAGAAACTGACAGCTGTGTTTTCTGCTGATATCCTCTTCCAAAGCAAAAATTGAGGGCCACTGGTCATGAACAACTGAGCCCTGTTCTCCCTTGCCACTTTGTGAGCTGTTAAAACTGGGGCTAGCCTTACACTCTGTTGTGTGTCTGTCACACATGCATTCATAGGTTCTCAACATGCTGCCTTTTAGAACAGTCCAATATTGGCCCTATTAATGGAAATATTGAACTACCAGGAAAATATATTTTGTTAAAAGAAAAGTGTGTTTTGGACTAGGGTGGACTCATGTGGTTGGCTCATTAATTCTATGTTTAGAGGGTGAACCTCTGAACAGTGTCAACAAAAGCATTGCATACTTGAGTCAATCCAGTTATGTACTTCTGGCTGTCGGTTGTCTTGCATAACATCCTTTCTCAATGCTGTGTTGTGCAATATATTCATGAGAAAATTTCAATAGCTGGTAGTGGGCAGGGCTTTAACATAAAAGTTTTTCCAGTGATACAAAATATAGGAATTTGGGTTTGTCTATCAAAAGTCATTCAATTTTGGCTATGATTGCCTCCTATTTTCCAAAATATGTGGCAATTTTTGCCCTCTTTGTCCTGAGTGTTGGTGCGCTGGACACTTTCATTGCTGCAGTGTATGAGCACGCTGTTATTTTACCCAATAGAACAGAAACACCAATTCCAAGAGAAGATGCTTTGCTCCTGATGAACAAGAACATGGATGTTTTGGAAAACGCTGTTCAACTGGCAGCCAAGCAGGTACTGCCCTTTTTTTATACCGGCTAGAATATTGTCAAAAGCTACTTGAAACTTGGGAAGAGTGTGGGTATTCGAAATTCAAGAATAACTCTCCTACTCCTAATTGTTTTGAACAGGGCGCACATATCATTGTGACTCCAGAAGATGGAATTTATGGCTGGGACTTTACAAGGGAGACCATTTACCCCTATCTTGAGGATATCCCAGACCCTAAGGTGAACTGGATTCCATGTAAAGACCCCCAGAGGTAATGCCATTACCCTTTGATCTTTGAGCAAAACACTGTGATATTATAAAATGCCAATAGCACATTCAGTAAGCTGGACTGGTGTTCTGGCTGAAAAATAATCAGTCTATGCACTGGGCTTGGATGCTGCTGATGCTTCATAATGTGTCCCATCTGGCCCATGTCCTGCTTGCTACATAACTTGAGATGACACTTGCTTGGTTGTTTATTGTAGTTTTCTTTAACAAATAGTACATGTATACATAGTTTATATAATAAATGTGCTTAACTGGGATTCAGCAAAGTGAGAAAGTTGTTAACATCTAGGATGTCTGTTCCCACATAAGTTCACCCAGGAACACCTACGTCCTTTATAGGAATGGTAAAATGATGAATGAACTTACGTTTCCATAAGCTTTGACATCACTAGCATTTGCAATGCACTCAGTATGGTGAGTGGAGTGGAAATTGGGGAAGCCCTGAAAAAGGAAGCATCGTTGAAGATCCCATATTCTAGCACCTCCTAGTTGAGTGATGTGGGGCAGATAAACCAAATGCTTGACATTTCTGTTTTTTTTTTTAATCTGTAAAGCAGAAATAATAAAATTTCCTCTCCTACATCCCTTACAGAGCAGACAAGTGTGAAGTGAAGTATATGCAGAGAAACTACACTATAGTACTGAATCTAATGAACTACTTTGTTTTCTCATCTTTGAGAAATTTTAGTAATTATTAATAGTTTATGCACAGCTTTTCTTAAAGAAAATATGTGTAAGACATTAGGATATATGAAATAGATTGTTTTAGATGTATTTACTTCTAAAGTAGTTCAGGTGTAATTCCTTTAAAAGACAAGAATCAACGCATTAGAAAGTAATTTAATTTGCTGAACTTAAACTTAGACGTATCTATTCAGAATTAAATCCCTTGCCCTTAAAGGAACTTTTAAAATACTTTTGACTATTTGAAGTTGATGAGAAAGTCCAGTCTGGTGCTGGAACATGGGCCCTCTGCTATGTGAGTCAGGGGCACGCTGGGATTTTCACCTTTAGAAACAGTCTCTGAAAGATGTACAGTCTGTGTTTACTGGAGCCACACAACTATGATGCAATGTCCGTTTGATTATGGGGTTTTTCCAAGAGCAGAAGGACTCATTACTTGAATTCAACAGGCTTACACTAAAATACACACGATTTGCCTGGGCTGGTAAAACTGACTTTCACAAGGGGAAAAAGTCCCTAAACTTGATGATTAGTGTCGGATTAATTATTTTAAGCAGGGAAGGTAGGTGGCTGATAAAACCTTAACATTATTGAGGAGTGCAGACACTTACTCAAATGGCAAGCATTCAGCTCTGTGTTATAAAAAGGAGAAATATAGTATTTAACATAATCGTAATATTAATAAAGCCACTGTTTCTTCCCTAGTTATATTTGTCCCTAAGAGGGGAAAGAGAGGGTTACATGAGCACCCTGTGTGTTTTGATGCTCTCATTTAGAATACTGACAAGTCCCATGCTTCCTTAGGCTTTCTTCATGAGGAATTAATAAGAAATATTAAAGTACCCTAATTATGGAGCCAAAAAAAAGAGAGAGAGAAACAACAAAATATATGGTAGTTTTATTAAAGGTCTTAATGAATATGAATGCTAACAATATTGTTCTGTCTTTCCTAGGGCAAAATAAAAGAAGTGGTCTGAAACTGTAGTCAAAAATCTGTCCTTTCTACTTAAAGATTAGGCCAACATCAACTGTAGAGGGGTTGAATGTATTCGGGGAGAACCCAAATGGTCTCCAAAAGCAGTTAAGCCATCAATTTCCTGGGTTGTCTTCTTGGAGTCACAAAATCCATAATGATTATTATGTATTTATCAAGCAATTACTTGGTCCTGGGAATAGAACCTGGTACACTATGCACATGATCTTATTTAATTTATGTACCAGGTATAATTATTCCCATTTTAAATGGGAGAGGGGAGAAAAAGAGGATTAATATCTCAGAATTGGTAATTAGCATGACTGGAATTCAAATGCATCCATTATTATTGAGCCATGCTAACTGAATGGACCCTGCATGCCTGGGATGCACTGTGTATTTACTTGAAATTTCTAGTGACAGCACTTATTTGATAGCGTGTTCTAGTTGCTAATAATTTTTATTTTTTCTGTTACAATCTGTTCCTCTGTAACTTCAGCATTCGTACTGCCTCTATTACATGGCCGTATATGTGACTCATCTTCAGATTAGAGCCTCCCAAATATCTGAAGCCAGCTATGAACCCACCTATTTCACCACCTTCATCCCTTCTTATTTCTAGCATAGTGACTCCCATATGGATGGGCTTGGCATTACTTTGAAAAGCACTTTCATAATCTATTTATCTCAGAGTTTCTCATGGGTGCCTTCTAAGGGAGAAAGGAAGCTATTATGTAGTATTATCAGGTGAGAAAATGGAATATTTTCTCTTTCTTTTCCTTCCTCCCTTCCTCTCTTTCTCTCTCCCTCCCTCCCTTCCTTCCTCTTTTTTCTTCCTTTCTTCTCTCCCTCCCTCTTTCCTCCTTCTTTCCTTTTTAAAAACATATTTCCAGTACATAATTCTGCATTTCTTCTCTATAGAAGATGATCTACACTGGACCAACTATTTGTTGCTTCTTAGTAAGACTATAGTTTTGTAAGAATATAGAAAAGGTCCTCCCCATCAGAAGAGTGTATTAAATTTCAAGCCCTTCATTTGCCTTCCTAGGAGTACTTTATAAGAGAAATTATTACTTCTCTTCTTTCTCCTCATCCTCCAACATCTTCTGTGCTTCAGTCTCACACTGTAATCTGGAGTCTGGCACATTAAAATAGGTTAGCTTTCATAAGGATGAAGACTATATTGTGTTTGAGTTCTTAAACCTTTGCTGTTGATTCTTAACCTAGAGCTGTCCTGTTATAAATAATGGGTGAATAAAATATCACTTTGGAAGTCCAGAAATTGCTAAGATAAAGTAAATTTAAGGCGGTGTCTATTCAATTAGGTTTGGCTACACTCCAGTGCAAGAAAGACTCAGCTGCCTGGCCAAGAACAACTCTATCTATGTTGTGGCAAATATTGGTGACAAGAAGCCATGCAACATCAGTGACCTTCAGTGCCCCCCTGATGGTCGTTACCAATACAACACTAATGTGGTGTTTGATTCTGAGGGGAGGCTGGTGGCACGTTACCATAAGGTGAGAATTACTTGTTGCTTAGCTAAATTTGATTTGCTTCTTCCTTGTTTGTTCTTGGTACATGTGTAGACTTGTCTGTTGAATGTTGGTAGGAGAACCACTATGAATGCATTTCTTAATTACTGCAGTTTAGTTGAACAGGGGATTTAATTTGTCCCAGTTTCCTATAAGGGTTCTGTGTTATTCATGAAATAGAATACAGCAGAATATTGAAACAGATGTGATAACAGCCTCACAAAGATTTTAATATTTTCTCAGAAAGAAGGAGAAAATCTGTTTCATCCATGATTTCATACCAGAGTTAGTTTTTTGGCCCAATTTCTTAACATTTTGTACTTACCTTTAGTCACGCATTCCATTAGGACTATACTGATTGCAATGATAGAAAATCTCAACTGAAACTGGCTTTAAAAAAAATGGAATTTCCTTGCCTATGTACCTGAAAAAATATAAATCATTAAAAAGTAAGTCTAGTTATAGTTGCAGCTTATCCCTTAGAAGCTCAAAAGATACCCGTTTCTCGAGCTCTCTTAGCCTCTATTACAGCTTTTACTTAGGCTGCTCATTTTAGAAGCCACATAGTTACTCAAAATGAAAGTCACATCCTTATAGCAACAAAATCCAGAGGAAGAGTGTATTTCCTAGAAACTCTGCAAAAGCTTCATCATTCTTTGATTCCAATTAGGCTGCATGCCTTCCTTGAGCTCATTATTGGGGGTTAAAGCTTGGGCCACCCCATGAGTGAAGGAGAGAGGTTTTTAAATTCATGTCATAGTAAAAAACCTCATAGACAGTTGGTACATACTAGGCATGATTTATACACATTTTTGTGTAGCAGTTTTAAATATGTATGGATGGGAAAAAAGATCTTACTGGTACTGGCAACTTTCTTACTAATTTTCCCCTTCTTTTCCTTTTGTTAACAGTACAACCTTTTTGCCCCTGAAATTCAATTTGACTTCCCCAAGGATTCAGAACTTGTGACTTTTGACACTCCCTTTGGGAAGTTTGGCATTTTCACTTGCTTTGACATTTTTTCTCATGACCCAGCTGTGATGGTGGTAAATACATTTCAGATTGACAGCGTTCTCTTCCCCTCAGCATGGTACAACTTGCTGCCCCTCCTCTCAGCCGCTCCCTTCCACTCGGCATGGGCCAGAACCATGAGGGTCAACCTGCTTGCTGCAAATACGCATGACACCAGGATGCACATGACAGGTAACTCACACCTGCCACACACCAAGTGGCAGTGACTGCCTCAGGATCCTAGTCTTCCTTGATTTCCAAGCCATGCTTTTCTTTAGTGATATTTTTTTAATTCTAATATCACAAAATTAATGAGAGCATGATTTTCTATACCAAAATCATTTAAGGAATATAATCGCTGTGAGTAAAGAAGAAGGCATACATTATTATCTCAATTTCACATGGGGGAAAGTTAGAGAAATGTCAGGTCACCTTAAAAAAAACACCAAAGCCATATTTAAAGAACTGTGTAGCCAACAGTCATTACTTATATTGAAATAAATCTTGTTGTTGAGGTGATAAAATTACTTTAGATTTAATCATATTTTTAGAATTTGTCCTTTATAGTATCAGTTTCATAGTACCCTTTATAGTATCAATTCTCCTGGATGAAAAATCTCAAACACAAATAAATTAGGTCAGTGGAGAACTAAGATTTTCTTCATGCTTGGGAAATTTTCTAGTTTGTTGTTAAGTTGGCTAAAAAGAGAGAGAGCGTAAGTGAAAAAAAGAAAAAAAGAAGCCATCCAAGTTAAATGATCATTTCAATACAAGCAGTGTCTTACAGAAGACCCAGAGTCAAACTGGAGCTTTGCCAGTGTAACAAGCTATCTCAACTATCTTGAAAAGGCTTCTGCTTTTGTAACTTTATATTTAAATTCCCTTGGGAACGATTCTATTAGCTTGTAACAGTGCACAATTTGAAACCAGTGTTTGTGTTACTTTATGTCACCCAAAGGGAGTGGAATCTATGCCCCGGAAGCAGTCAAGGTCTATCACTATGACATGGAGACAGACAGTGGCCAGCTGATGCTCTCAGAATTGAAGTCCCGGCCTCGAAGTGAACCCAGCTACCCAGCAACTGTTGACTGGCGTGCATACGCCACAGGTGTCAAGCCGTTCTCCTCTGAGCAGTCACATTTTCCAGGGATGATTTATTTTGATGAATTCACCTTCACTGAGCTTAAGAAAAATGCAGGAAATTACTCGGTTTGCCAGAAAGACCTGTGCTGTCACTTAACGTACAAGATGTCTGAGAAGCGCACAGATGAGGTGTATGTGCTAGGAGCTTTTGATGGACTACACACAGTGGAAGGCCAGTATTACTTACAGGTAAGAAAAGCTTAAGTGGCTTAGAATGACTTTTTTTTATCAGTCTTGTCTTCTAGGCCATAGTTGTACTTTTTTTTTTTTTAAGTGCTAGATTCAGTTAATTGGTACAGTGTTACATTTATCACTGAAGTTTTTCCCCACAATGCTTTATTTGCTAAACAAGAACAGAATTAGTTCTCTTTGGTGGCAAGGTAAATCCATAAAGCAGATTGATAAGTTCTTAACAGGCCACGTTCACGTTTAAAAAGCTGTAACTTCCATGACTGATCTTTTTCTGTCAGGTTATTGCAGAGCAGTGTTTTTCAAATTGTCTTCAACTGGAGTCCAGAGTAAGAAATCCTTTTCACAGCATGACCCGGTGCAGTCCAGATGTGTGATGACGTTAAAGGAGACATTTAATTGAAAGAAACATTTTATGAAATGATTCAGATTAGAATTAGAAATAGCTATAATCATGCTCAATGAGACTCAGATTTTTAAAACTCTAGTAGTAGTCTATTCAGTTTCTCTTCATTAAAATAAAAAAAAGCTATTCCTGACCCACTGAACTGATTTTAAGATTCACCAATAAGTTCTGACCTGCAGTTTGAAAAACTCTGTGGAAGTGTCAACCCAACAACTATTCCCCGGTTTCTTAAAACTGTGTTTGTAAACTGAGAAAATATTCCCAAGATTTCGGACCACTTCTCTTTTCTTTTCTTTTCTGACACAGATATGCACATTATTGAAGTGTCAAACCACTGACCTGGGAACCTGTGGGGAGCCTGTGGGGTCAGCTTTTACCAAGTTTGAAGAATTCTCTCTCAGTGGCACATTTGGAACAAATTATGTTTTCCCACAGATCGTTCTAAGTGGAAGTCAGCTCACTCCTGAAAGACATTATGAGGTAGGAGGTTTTCAGGAGGATATATTTCTCAGAACAGAAAGGGCAGGCTGTGTAATGAAAATCCTTGTAATTATGAAATACCATTGCAATAGCATGGTTCACAGTTATGCAAGCAACAATTTAAAGACATGTGGAAGGCAATATATTGTTCTAGATGCCTTCAGGCTGTGATGGAGAATTTGGAGTTCATTTTCCTACATAGGTGTCATGTTGAGATCCAAGGCAACCATGAGGTTATGGTAACTAATGTTCTTTTTATTTGCATGGAATAGAAGGCCCAAGTTGACTACGTTAAATAATGCATCTGTAACTTAGTTCATGGATGCACTCTTTGAGAAGTTGTTATAATTATAGTAATAATAATTTATATAGTGCTTCATGAGTTAAATGAATTCATTTTTATACATCTTATTTAATCACCTGTGCAGTAGTTTGATTGCCTCACTTTCACCCAAATCTCTCTGCTCTTAGACCAGTAGTCTGAAACATGGGTTTAATCCTTGCCTGACATCAGATCCTGTGTGTTTTTTACTATTTTATGCTGCTTTTAGAGTGATGTTGTCAGAGTAGTCCTGTGGGCTGGAAATCAAGCTCTGTGTTGGAGTTCATCCTTTGCCTTCTTTGAGCAGGTTTCAAGAGATGGACGTCTGAAGAACCGAAGCAGGACCCCTTTGCCTGTCTTAGTTATGGCCCTGTATGGAAGAGTGTTTGAGAAAGACCCTCCACGCTTGGGACAAGGACCTGGGAAATTACAAGGAGCCCCTTCACGGGCACCCTTTCAGGATTAGCCTGGCAAAGAGGGGACAAAAAAAAATGAGAGCCCTTCGTGTCTGTTTAAAAGGGATGTCATAATTTACTGAAACAACAAACAAACTAAAGATTTTAAAAAGCAATGGATGTGTGTACAAATTTTTCCTTTTACTTATTTGATATAGCCTAAACCCATTTATGGGTGCTGCATTCACCATTCATGTGCATTAAGTATGTGCAAGCTTGCATATGTGTAGTGGAACGTATATTTAAGTGGAAGGAGGGCCTAGGAAAATCCTTTTATGGTAATAACTGTAATGTATGCAAATGTTGCTACATTTGTAAGTACACAGGGCAAACTGAATATGCAGAGAGTTTAATTCTTGTCAGTGAAGACACAGCAAGTTAAAAAACAAGGGCATCTTTTAAAATAATTATGACCAACTTTTTAAGGAATTAAAATTGTTCCATTATTCTACTCTTTATTCTACTCTATGGTCTATTTGTATGGAAATTAGACAGAAAATAAATAAAAAACAAAAATTACCTGCTTCAGACCACACTCTATTTCCTTCTGAAATTATTGTATTCCTAAAATCTACCTGATCCTGTTTAAGCCTCCTCCATATTCAGATTTATTGCAGCCTGTGCCAGATGGGAGTTTCCTTAGAAAGGGCCAACTTTCTCCCAGTTACCATTGGTCCCTTGACCCTGGTACCCTGGGTGCTTTTTCTGGTTGGTTACTGATGAACTCTGGGAAGAGACACACATGAGAATAGGGGGCTTTCTGGGACCTGTGAGAGTGCTTGAGGGTTTGGTGACACCTCTTTTCTACAAAAGGTATGACAATTGCTTTTCTAGACTTTTCCCAGGTGTTTATTTCTACTCAAGTTAATTCAATCCAGTTCTAGGAAGCTGGAGACACTCTGAGCGACAGAAAATGTCTTTGATCTCTGCTTCTGTCATTCCTGGCTTCTCTCTCCAGAGGCTCTGAGACTCATATGCTAGGATTATACTGGTGCCTTGGACCACTCTGTGTGGGACATGGGCATTTTCCCTCCTGATGTCCCCATGTTGGTTCTTTCTAGACTCCTTTCTTCTCTCTCTTAGACAGTTGTTTGAAGGCTGCAATAGTGCCTGGTGGCACCAGCTTCCTCACCGCCCCTCACCCAAGGCATCTTATGTAAGCCAACTTCTGCCCCCTGTCTCTAGCACAGGGAACTGCAGAACTGTCCAATCCTAGAGCATTCTCAAGTCTTACTCACCATGGCTAAACAACTGAGCTGCCCTCTGAAAGCTGTTTTGCCCATATCTTTTAATATCTGATTTTTCACTTCTTTGACCTCTTTTGTCTCTCCCCTTTTCCCCCATCTCTCATTTTATTCATCATGACTTATAAGTGGGAAGCTCTGCTAGACTCAGTCCTCCCTAAATTCTTTGATTGGAGTGTGTAACCTATTCTTCCAGCTTCAGCTCGTATTTCTGAAGCAGCAGAGTATAATTCACCTGTAAGCAAAAATTTATTTCCTGAGAGCCAGTTCAGGCCACATAATAATGATTAAGGGTGTTGGGGAGGAAAAAATTTCCTCTACCCTTCAAGATTCTTCTAGCTTGTCTTAAGAATCAAGTTGACATGAGACAGATTAACAGGAGAAGAATCCCAAAATGTAATTATGGACATACAGGGAATCCACATGAGATTCCAGAGAATGAGGGACAATAACGTATATAGATCAATCTGAACTAATAAGAATGGAGATAAGGGTCTGGACTTCACAGGGAATCGGAAACAATTCAGAGGAATATGAAAGAACAAATGCCTATTAAATGTTAGCTGGGCCACACAGGAACAATGGGACACATGGAAGGATTTAACAGACCTAGGTAAGTTCCTGCTTGTCTACATACTTAGGTCCAGCAATGTAGTTATCTTTGGTAACAGCTCTCATTCTGCAGCAGGTCCTCTATCTAAATTCTTTGTATGCTGTTAGGGGAAAGGTCAAAAGTTCTGAGTCTTTTGGGCCTTGATTGTGTTCTGCTCTAAGTAATCTGCATGCTAATGTGGCATATCTTGGTGATCTGCTGGGAGGTATACTCTGGTTCCACACATTAAAGGCTCGGTCCGCCAAGACTGCTTTAGCATGACAGAAGCCGGCTGAAAACCCTGGTTGTCCCCTCTGCCTCTGGCTGACTGGTTCCTACATCACCCTCCTTAGGTTTGGTTAAGTTTCTAGAGTGGCTTATGGAACTCGGACAGGCATTTTACTTACTAGATTGCTGGTTGATTATAGAAGGATATAACCCAGGAACAGCCAGGTAGAAGAGATGCCCTGGGCAAAGTATGGGGAGGGGCTCAGAGCTTTCCTTCCCTCTCTAGGGTGCCACTCTCCCTGCATCTCCACATGTTACCAGCCTGGGAGCGTTCCAGCCCCTGTCATCACCTGGGCATGGTTGATTAAATCACTGGGCATTGGTGTCTGGTTGAACTTCCAAGCCTCCTGCCTGCCCCTGAGGCCGTGGGGGTGGTCTGGGGTGGGGAACTGAAAGTACCAACCCTCTAATCTCAAGGTTGGTTACCTGGTGAGCAGCCCCCATCCCAAAGTGCTTTCCAAACTCAACTCATCAGCATTACAAAAGACATCTTCCTCTTCCTCATCATAGAAAATTCCAAGAATTTTAGGAGCCCCATGGGATACAAAGACCAAATCATATTTATTATAAATCATAATATCAGTATCATACATATATACACACGCATGTACATGTATCTGAAGAGTAGATGTCCTCAGATGCTCATCACATCTCATCCTCAAAATCACCCTGGGGGATTGGCATTTGTGTTGACCTCCTTTGGATCAGTGGGATCCACTGAGGAGATCATTGATAAGGGCAGTGAACTACCTGAGATCCCAGAGCAAGCTAGTGGCAGTACTGGGGCAAGAATCCATCTAAAACCTTAAATGGCACATTCATAGGTCTTCTGTGCACCAGGCACTGTGCTGGGTGCTGGGGACGTAGAGAAGCGCAAGAGGCAGTGCCCACCCTTCTGGTCTTTGTTCTTCCCTCCCTTTTCCCTCCCTTTCCCCTCTGCCATTTAGGCTGGGCAAGACTTGCTGCTGAGTTCCTTTGGGGCTGTTACCAGGGCTGCTGTCAATGTTTGTCATCAAAGTCCAGATGCTGTGGGTCTTGTTCCCACACTAGACAGCAGATGTCGTGTCTTCCCTCTCAAGAGGCAATCCTCTCTATCCATGCAGGTTTGCTTGGGGGAGTCTGGAGGCATTCTGTGGGGAGCTTGGCACTCTGTAGGTTCCTTAGCAAAGGTGATGCAGCGGCATTAGGCATCAGGAGCACTGGTTCAGGTGTTTAGTAGAGACTGTCGGTGCCCCACCAGCTCCAGTTTCCGCACATGGCATTCTACTGCAAGAGCTGCGCTTTCCGTCTGGAGACGCCCTCTCCTCTCCTGCACGTTAGGCTGTGCACACATGTTCCAGTCTGACGTGGTGGTAACGTGTCGGGAAGGGGAAGGGTTACACAGGCCAGTGATGAGGTTTCCCTCTTGCAATAAGCCTGTGCCCTTGTAATGAAATGTGACCTTCATGAATGCAACTCTGCCTTTTTCTTTTCCCCGTAGTTGAAACAGGAAGGCCAGGAGGGCTAGAGTCATAAGTTTCCCTTTACCGGGCTTGGTTAAGCTCTGGTATAGTTTCCTTTGAGAGCAGGCTTTTGTTAAGGAGAACAAATGCCCTGGGCTTATTTTGAAGTGGGATGTCTCCTCTCCCTGTAGGAAGCATGAGGCAGAAGGTGAGGGTTTTTGTTTTTACTTCTGTCATTTGCCCAGAGAATTGGTGTGCTTCCTGGATGTAAAACTCACAGGAGTGTGAAGGCCTCCCTCACAGTGGGACCCCCTAGTTTTTAACTCCCCAGCTCATCCACACAGATCCTCCAGTGCAGCAAGAATACAGTACTGGCTTCAACAGCACGCACTTCTGAGACAGGAGAGCCTGTTCTCCAGTTGTGGGGCAGTAGTTTGTCCAGTGACCTCCATTCTCCGATGCATCTAAGAAAAGGTATTGATTTTCATTTGTCCAACTTTTGTCTTGTAACGACAACAGGAGAGATGATGTCCGAGCTCTTTAGATGTCTGTTGGTAAGCCCAGTGGAGATTCTTATTCAGTATTTTTAACCTAATAGAGTCAAAGAAGTAGTTTTTTAAAGCTTTTCATTAACATATTCCAGTTCTAACTGATTTCAGAGCTTCCTTTTATAAATTGTTAGTAATAACTATGTCTCCTTTTGAAGTGTGAATATCCCCACCCACCCAGAAATGGAAAACCCAAAGGAGGTCAGCAAGCACAGGGAGCTGGTGTTTGCTCTGGATTCAGGAGAACTGGGCAGCCACAGACTTTTTATCACTTTGGTAGCCCCAGAATAAATTTATTATAATACTGAAGTAGAAACGTCAGACACACTCATTTGCATATTGACTATAAAACACCACTCAAGATGAAATCTCCTAAAAGTAAAATGCATAATGTATAAACACTACGTAAAGCATATCATACTTGTAAAAAATAATTCACAACTGGAACAAAATGTCCCTACTTATCTCTTACCCAAATCTAGAAGACCTTTTTCTATTTTCTAGTATTTTTCTCTCTTCTCTCGCCCTCTGTCTCCCTCTTATCCTCACCCCCATTATTTACATTCCCTTCTCTGTTCCCATCATGGTATGATGGTCCCCAGTGCTCCCTGCCTCCTTCAGGCCCTGTGTAACCAACCCCTTCCTGTCAAGTGTAGGCTGGGCCTACTGACTTGCTTTTAGCAAACAGATGCCAAAAAAACAAGGAGTTGTGACTTCGTAGATCTGACTGCTGAGAGACTTTGGCTTCTGTCTTGGGAGACTTCTGTTGCTCTCTAGTCTGAGGGAAGACATAATGTGAGTTGCCTTTTACCAAGGCCTGAGGCCTACATGGTGAGGGACTCCTATCTCTGAGCCGATGAAGACCTGAAGCCTGCCATCAGCCTTGTGAGTGAGCCTGGAGCTTAGAAGTGAATCCTGCCACAGTCAGCTTTTAGAGACCAAAAGGCCTGAAACCATAATGTTTTCTTAAAGTTGGATTTCATAATTTACTTTTAAAGTATTAAGTTCTGGCTGTAGTTTGAGTGTAACTTCATGAAAGACACTGTGGATCAGATGCACCGAGCTAAGCTGTTTCTGCATTCCTAACCTGCAGAAAATGCAAGATAATATGTGACTGCTGTTCAAAGGCACTACGTTTTAGGGTAATTTGTGATAGAGCTATAATGAATGACCCATCTGTATTCCTCTTCCCTGTTTTGAGGAAACTAAAGGGGATAAAGTGTGGAGCTCAAATGCTCACCTCATGATTGTAATAATGATTTCAAAATTGTAAAGCTATTTATCCTTGAAATCGTTTGCATAGACTGCTCTGTGTTGAAGTTCTAAAATACAAGAAATTTAAAAATTTGTATGTTTAAGTCCTAACCTCCCATACCTTAGAATGTGACCTCCTTTGGAAACAGGATCATTCCAGAAATCAGTTAAGATGAGGTCATTCTGAAATAGGTTAGGTACTAAATCCAATGATGGGTGTCCTTATAAACAAGGGAAATTTGGACTCAGATGCTCACATAGGAAAAAAAAAGACTTGTGAAGACACACAGGGAGGCAGCCAGGCACACGGGACAAGGCCCAAAGTTCCCCGCTCCCAGCCGTTGGAGGAGCCAACTCCACTGACTCTGCTGACTGACACCCCTGCCTGAAACATCTGGCCTCCAGAACTGTGAGACAATAAATCTCTGTTGCTTAAAACATGCAGCATTTGGTGGTTAGCGAGTGAGCATGCCTGCATTTCCTTATTTGACCCACACAGATCTCTGCAGACAGGTTCATTTGTTGCACAAGCTTGTGTAGATCTGTGTCTGTAAGTGAAACCATAATGTTATCTGAAAGTTGAATTTCGTAATTTACTTTTAAAGTACTAAGTTCTGTGAACCACATGATTTTATTGTGCTCTCTCTATAAATATCAAGACTTGCTCCGTTACTCAGCAGTCTTTGGACTTCAGCATGACTGCTTCTCAGCTGCTGGCTTTTGTGGTAATTTCAGCTTCCTGTGTCTTAAAATCCAGCTCCCTGGATACTTTCATTGCTGCTGTTTATGAGCATGCAGTGATACTGCCTAGTGCCCCTCTACATCCAGTGGCCCGTGAAGAGGCATTGGCATTAATGAGCCAAAATCTGGACCTTTTGGAGGGAGCAATCGCATCAGCAGCCAAACAGGTACGATCTCTCGAGTGTGCAGCGAAGGGGTAGGGACGTAGGAGAAAGGGTCACTGTCCCATCCATTATACTTTTGGACAATATATGTGTTAAGCTAGCCAAGAATTTTTGTTTTACAATTGGAGTCCTACCTCTTTCTCAAAATTATTAGAGCAAGAGCACTATTACATTTCCCTAATAGTGAAACAAAGTTAAGAAAATAATGGCTTGCTTATCATTAAGAGGCTGCAGACCTTTGGGGAACTTGCTGTAAATTCAACAACTTTGTTGCTCTTTTCTGGTACAAATGGATGGAAGGAGGGGGATAAATGAGTCAGGGTCCAGGTGCCATTAGAACACTTATACACTTTATTAGAGTGTTGAGATACTTTAGTTCTCTTAAAAGTGTACAAGTTTACAGGTTAATTCATAACAACAAAACAAATTGATGTTGCAAATTACTTAACAGTATGTATTATATACTTAATACTTCATTTTAATTACAAGATGGAAGTATATATGTTAATGCATTTTAAGTTCTTGAGTTGAATGACAGGTCAAGTTTAAGTGTGCAATTTGAATGGATGTGGTTTGAATAAGATATTCATAGATCACCATAGATGAGGGATATGCAAAGTATAATGAAAGTCATGAATACATATGCAGAGCGTATATCTATCCATATACATTCTTATGCATATGAAAATGTAAAAAGTTATTAGGAATGCTGAGGTTCTTCTTCCACATTAGTCTAACTGTTTTCATAAAGGGCACCACAGCTTTCACGGCATCTCTCCCACCCTGGTGCACCCAGGTTACCCCAGGTTGTACCTCTTTGCTCGGCAGCTTCCAGGAACTATTGTCTGATTCCATTCTTGAGAAGCAGGAATCATGTTTGCAGGACATGGAGCAGGGAGAGCTGGAGAAGACAAGGAAGTGACCGGAAATTTGAATTATAAATCAATCCAGACACACTCAGGCACAACAATTGGCCAAAGTTCAAGGAGGGGGGTATTTTCCAGAAGAGCTGGGTTTATAGTTAACAACTGCAACAGATGGCAAAACTGTGAGTAGCCTGGAAAGTTTCATGTTTATGAAAGAATGAAAAGTTGTGTAAAAATTATGACACTGGGATTAGAAATGAAAGTGGTTGGGCAGAGAAAATAAAGTATAAAAAGATATTAAACGAAGGAATAAGATAGAAAGAAAAGACAAAAAGCGCGAATGGCTGCTCCTCAGCCTCCCAGTTCCTCCTCTGCTCTCACAGTCCCCCTCTTGGATTGCTTGCGTATTTGAGAAATATTTTAATTAGGCTACATTTTTAACAGGGTGCACATATTATTGTGACTCCAGAAGATGGTATTTATGGCTGGAACTTCAGCAGAGAATCTATTTACCCATACTTGGAGGATATCCCAGACCCTCGGGTGAACTGGATCCCTTGTAATAATCCCAACAGGTAAGGAAACAGACTTTGGACAATTCTGTCATGAACATGAACTCACCTGAGTTAGGAAAACTTTGTAGAAGGGCATTGCATATAATCAACCATCGACCTAAAGTTTCAAGATTGCTTTACTATTTTTCGTCTCCCATGGATACATTTACTTGGGAAGCTAATATGAATTAGGAAATCATAGAAATCAGTGCTTAAAGATAACATAGAAATCATCAAATCCCATGTGAGCAGGCCTCCACTGAGGAAGCAAATTCTGGAGAGATGACAGCATTAACTTGCTTAGGGTAACAGACTGGTTGGGTGGGGGAGCACCAAATCTAAATTCTAGTCTTCTGATTCCACCCAGCAATGAGGAAATTGCTTCCCTATGTGGGTCTGTAATTTGAAAACTGTGTGGGAAAATAGCAAAATAGAATCATATGTCACTTTAGGGTTAGAACTTTTCTTTTCCCATCAATAAGGTAGCTGGATGAGGCTAATGTATACGAAATTCTTAAAGTCTGAGGTGAGTGTCAATCCAGGAGGTGAGATACTAGAACCATGTAAGTAGTTTAAAATCAAGTCTAAAGAAATATGAAGTGTGATGAAAACTGCACTATTAGCTTTAATATAAGCAAAACATTATCTTACCATCTAAAAGAATCATGGATATGTTTTATAGATGATTGCTGTAGCTTTGCGTATATTAATGGTATCAATTTGTGGATCTAATTGTCTAGATTTGATAGTCAAAGAAAGCTTTCATGACAGTTGCCAGCTGATGGCACCAAATTTTCATTCATTCAGTAGTTTTCTTAGCGTCAGCTGTTCAATAACCTAGTATTAACCATTAATTATTTTAGAGTTGTGCCTATAGAGAATATGTAGCATATTCTGAGGTCCCACTTTTCAAAATTTTATTTTAATTGCTTTATGTAATTAAAATTGATATTGGTAATGTGATAAAAAAATCACACTTCATTTTTCTTTAGACTTGATTTTAAACTACTTACATGGTTCTAGTATCTCACCTCCTGGATTGACACTCACCTCAAACTTTAAGAATTTCATATACATTAGCCTCATCCAGCTACCTTATTGAAGGGAAATGCTATTGGTAATGTGATAAAGAATTTTTAAAAATCAAGCATTAACAAATGTTTCAGCATTTCCATCTTTCCATATTGGTTGCCCTAGGCCAACCCTTGTTGGCTCTAATCTGAATTACTACAACGGCTTCTTAATAATTCCCCTATGTTACTCTGTCACCATTCGAGTACACTCTGCACTCTGATGCCCTATTAATCTTAAGGAAATTCAGATCTTGTTACTTCTGTCCTCAAAACCTTTGCTAGTACCTTATTGTCTATTAAACTTGGAATAGGTTTCTTAGCCTTTTGTGCAGAACTTTATCTCCTATGACCCCAAATTCTTCTTTTAAATACTCATTTCCCTTTTCTTCCCTAAAGATTTTTCTGTTCCAGCCAGACTGATTAGTTCTCTGAACTGGTTTTCCTTTCCTACTTCCCCCTACCACCACCTTTTTACTGGGGTAAAATATACAACACATAAAATTTACTGTGTTAACCATTCTTAAATGTACAGTCAGTGGTATTAAATACATTTATATTGTGGTGCCACCATCACTATCATACACTCCAGATCTCTTTTCATCCAGCAAAACTCAAAATCTATTAAACAATAACTCCTCTTGTGCTGGCTTTGGCAGCACATCCACTAAAATTGGAACAATACAGAGAAGATCAGCATGGCTCCTGCATAAGGACACCATGCAAATTCCTGACGTGCTCTATGTTTTGAGACTTGGAAGAGGAGACATTGCAAGTGACACCACAGAAAAAAAGGCTCATTAGACTACTATGAACAATTACATGCCAACAAATCAGACAACTTAGAAGAAATAGATGAATTCATAGAATCAGACAAAGGATACCAGGGAAACCTGTATATACATATATTTAAAGGGATATTATTCAGAGAAAGAAATTCTGCCATTTGCAAAAATATGTATGACCTTGAAGACATTATGCTAAGTGAAATATGTCAGGCAGAGAAAGACAAATACTGTATGATCTAACTTATGTGTAGAACCTAAAAATACAGAACTCATAGAAGCAGAGAGAACAGTGGTTGCCAGGGGCTGGGGGTTGGGGAAGAGTAAATGTTGATCAAAGGAACAAACTTCCCATTGTAACAGGAATAGTTTCAGAGATCTAATGTACAGCCTGATGTCTACAGTTAGCAATACTGTATTGAAACTTGAAAGTTGCCAAGAGGATAGATTTTAAATAGCAAATACAGATTTATTTTTAAATAGACAAATAGATTTAAATAGAAATGTTCCCACCATAACAACAAAATGGTAATTATGTGAGGTAGAAGATGTGCTAACTAATCTTACTGTGATAAACATTTTTCAATATATACAAGTATCAAGTCATCGTTTTACATCTTACACTTACATCATGGTATATATCAATTATATCTCAATAAACCTAGGGAAAAACAATAATTCCCCATTTTCCCCTCCCTCAAAGCCCCTGATAACCATCATTCTACTTTCTGTCTCTATGAATTTGAATACTCTAGGTACCTCATGTAAGTTGAGTTGTACAGTATATATCTTTTTGTGGTTCTCTTATTTTGTATATATCTTATGTATCAGAATTTCCTTCCTTTTAAGCCTGAATAATACTCTATTGTATGTATACACCACATTTAGCTTTTCCATTTATTGATCAATGGACACTTCAGCTGTTTTTACCTTTTAGCTATTGTGAATAATGTTGCTGTGAGCATGAGTGTGCAAACATGTCTTTGAGACCCTGCTTTCATGTTTTTTTGGAAATATTTATTTTTGGATATACAAATTTTTGGAAATCTTCCTTTATCCATGGGGGATACATTCTCAGATCCCCGGTCTTGGATGACTGAATCCACAGATAGTACCAGACTCAACATGCACTGTGTTTTTCCTACACATACCAATGATTTGTAAGTTAGGTACAGGAAGATATTAACAATAACTCATAATAAGATAGAACAATTATAGCAATAAACTGTAATTAATGTTTTGTGAATATGATTTCTCTCTCAAAATTTATTGTACTATATTCACCTCTCTTCATGTGATGATGTGTGATGATAAAATGCCTATAACATGAAGTAAGGTGAATGACATAGACATCTTGACTCCACATTAGGCTACTATTGACCTTCCAATGATACATCAGGAGGATCATCTGCTGCTGGACCATGCTTGATTGCAGGGAAATGAAATCATGGATGTGAAACCATGGAAAAGGTTTCACTACAGAATACCCAGAAGTATATTTGCTGGGTCATACGGTAGCTCTATTATTAATTTTTTGAGGAACCATCAAACTGGTTTCCACAGTAGCTGTACCACTTTATATTTTTACTAACAGTGCCCAAGGGTTCCAATTTCTCCACATTCCCACCAGTACTTATTTATTTATTTTTTAGCCATCCTAATGGGTGTGAAGTAGTATCTCATTGTGCCTTCGATTTGCATTTCTCTAGTGATTAGTGAGGATGAACATCTTTTCATGTGCCTATTGGCCACTTGTATATATTCTTTGGAGGAAAGACTATTCAAGTTTTTGTTCCCATTTTTGAATCAGGTTGTTCTTGCTGTTGAATTTTAAGAATTCTCTATATATTCTGGGTATTAATATTAATATATCATTTTCTTATTGTATTTTATAATCTTTTTTTGATTTAAAGTCTATTTTGTCTGCTTTTAGCATAGAATATCTTAAGTTCTTCCTCACATTTGAAAGACACTTTTGCAGATATAGGATTCTTAGTTGACAGTTTTTTATTTCAGTACTTTAAATATATCAGCCCACTTCTTTCTGTCCTCCAAAGTGTCAGATTAAAAACTGCTAATAATCTAATTGGGGATCTTTTGTATGTTAGGAATCACTTCCCTCTTGCTGCTTTCAAACTTCTTGTTTTGTCTTTGTCTTTTGACAGTTTTATTGTAATGTATCTTAGTATGGGTCTTTTTGATTCATCCTTCCTGCAGATCACTGAGCTTCTTGGACCTTTATATTCATGACTTTGGGGAGTTTGGGGACATTATTACTTCAAATAATCTCCCTGTTCCTTTCTCTCTTCCGGGACTCTTACATGTATATGTTGGTCTGCTTGATGGTGTCCACAGGTCCCTTAGTCCATTCACTTTTCTTCAATATTTTTTCTTTCTGCTCTTGTGACATGACCATTTCAGTTGTACTATTTTTAAGTTTGTTGATTCTTTCTTCTAACTGCTTAAATTTGTCTCTGAATCCCTTTAGTGAATTTTCATTTCAGTTATTGTAACTTTCAGCTCTATGATTTCTTTTTTATTTCTTTTAGGTTTTCTATCTCCTTTTCAATATTTCCATATTGTTCATCCATCATTTTCTTGACTTTCTCCATGTCTTCCTTTAGTTCTTTGATCATCTATAAGACAGTTGTTTTTAAAGTTATTGCTCAGTAAGTATGCCATCTGGTCTTTCTCCAAGATGGTTTCTTTTGGTTTATTATTTTATTTCTTTTGGATGGGTCATAATTTCCTGTTTATTTGTGTTCTTAATAATTATTTGTTGATAAGTGGACATTTGAACCTTATAATGTGAAAACTCTGGAAATCAAATTATCCTCCCTTCCCAGGATTTGCTGTCTTTTGTTTGTTTGGGTTGTTGTAGGCTGTTTCTGAGCTGGGGGTAGGCTTGAGTTATCAAACTTATAGTCTTTTCTTGTCTTTTCTTAGTCTGTGCCTTTCCCCGCACTTGTGCATGACTTTCTAAATTCTCCCGTATATGTAATTGCTTTTGTATGTCCTAGTCCTTAATGTCTACCTCCCAAAGGGAGAAAAGTGAAGGGTGCTGTAACAGAAGGCTCTGGTCCTTTTATGTCCCCTAGAAGTCACTTCAGCCAGAGGAGTAAGGACTTGTAATGATGTGGGGGTGGTGCAACAATGGCTGCCTCCCCATATCTGCACCTCTATGCTCAGAAGCAGTTATCAGTGATCAGAACACAGAAACCTGATATTTGGAGGGCAGGGTTCTTATTCCCCACCCTGCTCCCACAAAATCCCTGTAAGGTGCTCCAGGAATCCCCGCATGGCTGCCTGCATGGAGTTGGGAGTCAGGGCATCAGTAGCCACTGCTAAGCTATGAGCTGAAATTGGCTGAAACTAAATAAAATTTTCCCTCCAAGCCTTCCCCTGGAAGTTACATGCCATCAAATAGATTCCAGTGTTCCAAATAGTTATGGCAGATACATTCTGCCAGTACAATTGTTATCTAGGAGGAGGGATGAATTCCTGGTGCTTCCTTCTCTGCTATTTTCCTGGAGTCCTCCATTTACAAGTTGTTCATTCACTGAAATATTTTTTAATGACTTATTTCTATCAGGTATGGGTTCAGTGAATAGGAGATGGGTGCCTCTGCCTCATAATATCTATAAGATAGAACACTTACTATTAGATGAACATATATGATTATGGATGATGATAAGTATTATAAAGAAAAAATACATGGCATGGAATCTTATCCTAGAAGAGTTTCCTACAACCAAATTCCCACAAGTGTGTACTTCCTTTGAAGTCTTTTCTTGTTTTAATACCTCCCTTCTATCTACATTATTTAAAATTTGTCTTTGTATATATCACATACTAGGTTCAGGTAACTCATTCTGAATTTCACTAAAAGCTAAGCTTGGTTTTTTTTCCCCCTCTTCCAATGCACACATACTAGATTTGGCCAAACCCCAGTGCAAGAAAGACTCAGCTGCTTGGCTAAGAACAACTCTATCTACATCGTGGCAAATATTGGTGACAAGAAGCCATGCAATGACAGTGACCCTTGTTGTCCCCCTGATGGACGTTACCAGTACAACACTGATGTGGTGTTTGATTCTCAGGGAAAACTGGTGGCACGTTACCATAAGGTAGAATTAATTTGAAAATATTCTAATAATTGAATACTTAAAACAAAGTGGACAAGAAGGAAACAGAAATCACTGTTATTGATAATAATAAGCATACTTTAAAGGTAGAATGGACACAAAGCATAGAAAGTAATGATTAGTTGTGGTAAGCACCTAAAAGAGGCTCAAGAGATTTCCTGTGCATGTAAGAACACAGGAGTGTGTTCCTGGGAAAGTGTGAGAATCAATAGAAGCTACCTGCATAGAAATATAATGTTGTCTTTTGGACCTTGTCCTTTTAAAAAGTGTCCTGGCATTGGATCAAGGCTAGAATGAAAAACTCTTTACTAGGTAGACTTGGTTTTGAAGAAAATGAAGCAAAAAAAGTTCTTTGCCCACAGAAAATATTTAAGTGGAAATGGTTCTGGCAAATGGAAGTTACCCCTTTTACTACTATGTGTTATAAGATTGAAGAAGATCTTAATAGATAAGGATTCCCTTGTACAAATCTATAATGTGGAGATTTAACCAAAGGATCCTACCAGTTGTGGTGATCTCTGATTCTCTCATACTGTTTCTCTGTGAAGACAGTCATAGATGAAACTGGCCCTGTCTACTTTATGTGAGCTTGCACCTTTCCAGACATGGTGATGACCAACTTGCTAAGAGAGATTTTTCCCCCCTTCATCTTCTGTTTATTGCAGCAAAACCTTTTCATGAGTGAAGAGCAATTCAATGTACCCAAGGAGCCTGAGGTTGTGACTTTCGACACCACCTTTGGAAGGTTCGGCATTTTCACGTGCTTCGACATACTCTTCCAGGATCCTGCCATTACTCTGGTGAAAGACTTCCACGTGGACACCATCCTCTTCCCAACAGCTTGGATGAATGTTTTGCCACATTTGTCAGCTATTGAATTCCACTCGGCTTGGGCTATGGGCATGGGGGTCAATTTTCTGGCATCCAATTTACATAACCCCTCAATGAATATGACAGGTAAAATGTAATCTCCAAGATTTATTGTTTGAATCAGAAAAGCAAAAAAAAATTTTTTCCTAGCTTATTTTTTCAACTCTTAATTTTTGCATATTTAGCTGGCAAAATGCTGTAGAACAATCTTAACCTGAATTGCTTTGTAGATATAGTTTCCTTCCACTTGAATGTATGCTCTTTTTATTTTTTTCAAAATGGACCACTTATGTGGAACTCTTCTTAGATTCTTGATGTCATGTGTTAATGGAATTTTTCCCACCTGTTCTTATAAACATATTTTATACTGAGATTAAAGAGATATACAGTTTAGAGGGAATGACATGTTAATATGATTTTAAAATGACAACTCTACAATCGCCTTTCACTTTCCTATTTCAAATACTGTTGCTAATTTATCAACTCCAGGAAGTGGCATCTATGCACCTGATTCTCCAAGAGAATTCACTTATGATATGATGACAAAGGAGGGAAAGCTCCTTCTCTCACAACTGGATGCCCACCCGTGCCACGCTGCAGGGGTAAATTGGAATTCTTATGCCAGTGGCATAGAAGCACCCTCAACAGGAAACCAGGAATTTAAGGGCACTGTCTTTTTTGATGAATTCACCTTCTTGGAGCTTACAGGAGTCACTGGAAACTACACAGTTTGTCAGAAAGATCTCTGCTGTCATCTAAGCTACAAGATGGTTGAGAAGAGATCAGATGAAGTTTATGCCCTAGGGGCATTTGACGGACTACATACTGTAGAAGGGAGGTATTATTTACAGGTAATGATTACTTTCATGGAGGGGGAGTTTCCAGATAAAATACAGATGCTGTATTAAATTTGGACTTCAGATAAACAATGAATCATTTTTATTATAAATATATACCACTTTAGGGGATATACATGTATTAAAAATTTTGATGCTTATTTGAAATTTAAATTTATTTATTTTTATTTATTAAAACTTGGAAGCCTAGATGTCAGTCCAATTTTAAACTGGTTGGAAAATAGCAAAACATTTATTTGCAGTACCAGTCTTTAAAATGATGTAATAATAAAATTACAGATAATCTTAATGGCTAACTAACCTCTGATATTTCCTGCCTGAACAAACTTGGGCATTTTCTCTGTGTTCACTAATGCCTATCTAGCTTTATAAAGAGCTTGACATTAAGTATGTCCTGGAGACATAGAGTTGGCCTCTGAGATGTACAGTAGAAAAATTTATTGCTGCAAAGATGTAGACAACCCACAGCCCTAACATTAAAGGAGGAGCTACTGTAGTCTGGTGAGATGGAACCCCTGAGAAGCAGCAGCTGCTATGCTCCTCTCTTCTCTTCCTTTTTCTGGCCAGCATTTTATTTCACCCAGATTATTGCATCATCCTACTAACAGGACTTCCTGTTGACAGTTTCAGCATCATCCAATCTATTCCCTACACCATAATTACAGAAATCACTAAAAGCGTTGCTGATTATTTCACTCTTTGGCATAAAATTTCTCACTGTTTTCTAATTGGTAAATTAAATTCCTTAACCAAATGATTCCGAATACCTTGAAATGTGCTTTGTCCTACTCTCTAGCCTCTTCTCTCACTTCCATTCCCGTGTGCCCTGGCCTCCTGTCATATGGAAACATTTCCCCACCTCCAGTGTGCCAGCATCTGCAGCCCCTCGGGATGTTTGCAAGGCTGTTCCCTCTATGAGGGCCCTGCCTACCCAATGCTCACAAAGCTTTTCAGATGCTATCTTCACCAAGAAGGCTGCTCTGACACTTCTGTAGCATGACTTCTACCTTCCCAGGGAGTTTGGGTCCTCTTTTATGTACCCCCAGCCGTCCTATGCTAAACTTTATCAAACACATATCATGTCAAATTATGTACATACTTTTTAGAGACTGAAAGCCCTTGCAGTGCTGGAACTACACCCACCGTGCAATGTTTTTTGCTATATGATAAGCGCTCTACCAATGCCTGTCTATTTTGATAAAGTTTTATGGAGTGCCCACTACATACCAGGTATATATTCAGTGCTAATAACTGTATGAGATGAGTAAGTACAGACCCTCTTCTTGACGAATCCAGAAGGGGAGAAAGATGGATGAACAGATAATATCAGTACAGGTTGGCATGTGATAGAACATAGAATGCACATTTTGCTGTAGGAATACTAGGGGGCTGTACCCAGCCTAATTTGAGGATCCAGAGAAATTTCTGGAGACATGATGTATGGGCTTATATTGTTATCCAAGCGTAAAAGAGTAGGAGGGAATTATAGGGGAGCTGGATGTGTCAAAGAGCAAGGTGTGTGTGGGGGAAACAAGCAGTCCAGTGTTACTGAGCATCACATAAGAAGCAAGGGTTAGTGGAAGGAGCCTGGAGGCAGGACCATATCCTGCAAGACCTTATCAGTCATTCCTAAGATTTGGATGTTTTTCTGTCAGTGATAGTCTTCTGTTGGAAGGTGTTCAGTAAAGGAATGGTGTGATCCAATCTGCTTCTGGGTAGATCACTTTGGCTGTACTGTGGATGGTGGGGCTAAGGGCAAAAGGACGTTAGATGATTGCAACAGTCCTGTGAGGACCTGCACTGTGATTATTGCTAGCAGGAATAAAAGCAGGGTACCGAGTCAAGAAATAGTTAGAAAGCTGAACTCGGTGGCTAATGTAGAACAAGAAAGTAGAATCAAAGGTCTAGAATGTGCCAGGTTTCTGGTAAGAGTGGCTGGGTGAACGTGACGCACCGAATCTTTCATTTTTGCTTAGATGGTTTTCATTTTCAAGACATATTTTTTTGCTTTGTTTCATGGATACAGTCCTTTATGTCTCTGAGGCTATTAAGGAATTATTTTTTCTCAAAGTTTCTTTCCCTTGAATAGCCTCTTTTTCCTTCAAGTTTCCTTTGCCTGCTTTATATATATGGGGGACTCAGTATCATATATATATATATATATGTACACACACACACACACACACCACACACAATCAAGAGGGTTTAAATTATTTTCAAAGATTTAAGTTAGATGATAGTTTAATCTCTAACTAATTATAGCATTACCTAAAACTGATTGAAAGGCTATGTGGGTGATACTTGACAAAATTAAGCTCCACATCAGGGTGACCTGGCTGGACCTTTTCTTTGAAGTAATCACTGAGGTGAGCGTATTTAGAGATTTCCTCTTGTGATGATTAGGTTTCCCAGGTTTTGAAATTCTTCTAATCCTTCCTCTGAATAGTGTTGCCTAATTTAGCAAATAAAAAATTCAGAATACTCTGGTAAATTCAAAGTTCAGATAAACAACAAATACTGTAAAAAATATAAGTATGTCCCATGCATATTTGGAACATACTTATACTAAAAGTAGATTTTAGTACTTTAAATTTATCTAGACAGCAAATTTAACTGGGACTCCTGCCCTCTTATTTATCTGGCAACCTTATTCCTGAAGGATAAAAGCCTTTCAACATTAAGTATGGTTGGTTCCTGTAATCCCCTTCAACTATGTCTTTCAAAACCTGCATATAAACATTATCTTCTTTACCCTCTCTGGAAATAAATGCCCCTTATTTTACTGGAATAAGGGAAGGGCAGTTGCCCACCCACGGTGGGGGACTCAGTATCAGAGGCATTCTTTACAACATCCCACCAGTTTTCCTCACTTTAGCCACCACAAGTTTATCAGCTCCTGAGGTACCTACTGCTCCCAGAGATGAGGATTCTGCAGAATAGATCGCGTTATTTTTGGTTTTCCTCTCTGTCACTTTAGGACTCGGCTTTCTTCGATCTGCTAAACCAGTTACTTTTGTATCAACATGCGGGCTTTCAAATTGCGCAGTGGTCTTTCTTCTTGTTCTCCTCTCCTTTGGGTGTATATCTTCAAAAAAAACTAATGTTTTAGCAAGATTTAAAGGGAACAAATTGAAGCATGTATTCATTCTACCTTGACCTGAAAGTTGAGTTTGCATCTTAACGCACCCGCCCACGTGTGCTTGCTCCCCAACCTCCAAAGAGGAAGTAGGGAGACTAGTTAGAGGCCTCTGCTCTAGTCAGGCAAGGAAAGGAGGTGGCTCAGAATGAGACTTGGAAGATAGAGTACAGAGTTAAACAAATACCGTTCTTCCTTTTGTGGACTTCGGATCTGCATGATGAGAGGATTCATATACTCAGATTTTACATTCAAATAATTATGCAGTATAGTGTCGTATAGTATAACCACGTAATAGAGTGAGAACGGTTTCAGTTCATGTTCGGATATGACGTGACTTTTTCAGATCACAGGGGTTGCCTCTAGATCAGCTCTTGGGTTCATTACAACCTTAAGGCTCTTTCTTTAAGTGAAATATGTAATAAGATAGAGATAAAACTAACATCTAACTTAAATCTTTTTTAAAAATTGAAACACTCTTGTTTATTAAAAGCGTCACTAACTTGGGAACAGTGAGGGTAGAGTTTTTCATGGCTACAAACCAAGGGTCTGATGGTTTCTTTACTTAGTTTATAAGTTATTCAGCACTGAATTGCCGAAAACACTGTGGTCTGAAGTCCTTTACTTTTATTACTAGTTGCTTTAGCTATTCAGCAATGAACTTGATTAATCTAAAGAGGAAATAACATTGTCTTATCAAACAAAGAGGCATAGCCATTTTTGCTAGGTCAGGAGAGTGTGTTCTTTGGCTTTTTATAGACTTGTTGGCTTGTATTTACTTTCCTAGATTTGTACTCTGCTGAAGTGCAAAACGACGGACTTACACACCTGTGGGGACTCCGTTGCAACTGCCTCCACCAAGTTTGAAATGTTTTCCCTCAGTGGTACCTTTGGAACCCAGTATGTCTTCCCCGAGGTATTGCTAAGTGAAATTCAGCTTGCAGCTGGAGAAGTTCAGGTAATGTTTGCTTAATACTGATGACTCACTTCATGTAAGAGAAAGGATACCTTTAGTACAAAACCTACCCAAGTGCTTACAAATACCGTACAAATCTCCATGTGGAAAAGGTAATATTGTCCTGAGGGGTTGTGAAGAACAGCGAGCAGGTTGAATTCCTTGTCTGGAAAATTTTAGTATAATAATTAGTGTGTCCTTGAGGATAAAGAAATACATTACAGTGGGAGTCTCAGAAGGAGGCTGGGCCGGTTAAGGTCCAGTGGGTAGAAGGAAGACTCAGGAAGAGTTTCAGGACCAGGCCCACCAGAGGAAACCCCTTCCCATCACCAGGCAGTGATAGCCTGGGGAGGTGAAAAGGAATTCCTCTTGTGTGGGTGGAGTCCCTGTGTGGCCACAGGAGAAAAGAAGAGAAGGACAAGTTGGGGAAAGAGAATCTGACAGCGGCTGATCTTGGCAAGAAAGCAAAAACTTTTTTTTAAAGGCCAGAAATATTTCCTTATTGTAGTAGCTCTGCTCAGCCATGTTCTACTGCCTTTCCCTTCAGGTCTGCTCTCCTTCCCTTATAGAAACAGCTACTGTGGGGAGCTGGGGACAAGGAGCAGAGTGGGAGCCTTGCTGAGTGAGTGACAGGTGACAGAGGTTGTGACAGATGGCAGAGGCTCAGCTCAAACTCCCCTTAGTCAATCCCTTCTGACATTTGGAGGGCTGTTATCGAAAAGGATTCAGTTTCTCTCCTATATACTCCCACATCTATTGCTTTATATTATTAACTCATGGGATGCCTCCTCAGATAAGTAAACTATAAGAAATTGATTACAGGCAGTTCAGTACTAAATGAATCAGTGCCAGTTCCATACCTCTGTTTCTTTCTGGTACTCTGTACCATTTCACATATTCCTAATAGAACAGAACTTGGCCATTGTTTTGACTGTTCCTTCATCAATTTGTACAGAATTTTAAAAAGTGTCATGGGCTTATATAACTTACAGGAGAAACTGGTCAACTTCTCTGTGTTTGAATTAGGTGTCAAGGGATGGGCGCCTGTTTAGCCTGAAGCCCCTGTCTGGACCCATCTTGACAGTGACTCTGTTTGGGAGGTTGTATGAGAAGGACTCCATGTTGAATGCTTCCTCAGGCTCCACAGAACAAGCACCAAGAGTTAGCTCTTAGTTTTAACTCCTATTGTGCACTCATTAAGTTGGTAGAATATTTGCATGTCCTTTCTTTTACCTTGGAAAATTAAAGAAATAATGAATGAGAAAAGGATAGGCCTGGGCTTTTGATAACAGTGGTTGTGGTCTCTCTTATAAATGAATTACTAATAATACATTAATATACACACACATTAGGTAACATAAGCCAAATAAATAGTGATAAAATGTTGAAAGGTAAAATTTGTAAAGTGAGAATAACAACTGTGCCCACCTTTTAGGGTGTTGTTTTTTGTGTTTTTTTGGTGAGAATTAAATAAGTGAATACATTTAATGTGCTTGGACATGTTCCTAGTGTATGGGAAGCACTGTATGTGTGTTAGCATTACAGTCACAAATATATCATGTATACATATGACTGTCACAGTAAAACTACTCATGATGTATTTATTGCTACAATTATATCACCTCTGATTATTTAAAGTATGTTTATTTCCAAAAGTTCAGCCACCCTCCATATTTCAATTACAGTGAATTCAACATAAGCTCATTGGCTTTGCCTTGATGTCTCGTGCCTTCTATCCTAAAAGAAAGCTGGGCTTACATAGGAAGCTGTTCCAGGCCTTCACATCTTTGGTGTGTTTTCAGTCATGATTAACTGCCTATTTCATGCTTTGATGATCTTGTCAGTCTATAAGCATATTAGCAGGGTGGCTCTAAAGCAGACATTTACCTGTCATCTGGTCTGTTACATATTTTTGTGTGGCCTGTGAGCTAAGAAAGGCTTTTATGCTTCTAAATGATTAGAAAAGAAACTACAAAAAAAAATAAGATTTTGTGACACATGGAAATCATTTGAAATTCAGAAGTTAGTCTCCACACCTAAAGCTTTATTGAACACAACCATGCTTATTTATTTAGATACTGTTGATGGTTGTTTACATGACACAATGGTGAAGTTGAGTAGTTGTGACATAGACCATATGGTCAGAAAAGCTAACAATATTTATACCTGGCCCTTTACAGAAAATGTTTGCTGACTTCTACTCTGATGTATTAAATAACAATGTTTTAGTATTGATTTAGTACTGAAATGTTTAATGTGAGTCAGTGAGCAAATTACCCTTGAGTGTCTTAGAATTCTTCCATCCAAGGTACCACATCTTTTGCTAAATTTGGTTATGCTCTAAAATTCCTCAGAAAAATCATGTTAGTATTATTTTTCAAAAATTTCCTAGAGATCAACCAAGAACTGCTCAAATTAATGTACTGTTTGATATTTTCCCCTGAGAAAAACTTACCAGCTTGTCTTCTAATGATTTTTCTTGAAATTCAACATTGCAGCAGTGAATTTACTTTTTAAAAAATGGTTTTTACTGCATCCATACCCAACTCTGAAATTATTCATTACAGATTTCTTTAATGCATATATGTGATTTTACAATAGTTTTGTTGCACTCTTTAATTGTAATTTTCTTTATTTTGAATAGAACATCTGTGATGCTTGTTTGATATAAATATCCCAATTCCAAGAAAGACCAATGAACAAATAAACTTTTAAATCTACCTTTTTATACCTTGATGAGTTTGAATGGCCCAGAGAGCAGTTTTTGATACTTCCTCATTTACAGATATTCTATATTATCCATTGCATGACAATGTGAAACACACACACACACACACACGCATTCACTGTGGTAGCCAGCTTCTGGGATGGCCTGCAGTGATCCCTACCTTCAGGCTCCCTATAGAGTATCCATGATTATTCTTCTACTAGTATTTCTTATATTGTTTCTTATATAGTTTCCGAGCCTTGTTACCTATTAAGTCTGAATGTTTTACCACTTTTATTATAACACATATCTCTTATTTAGTTCTGTTTAAGAGTTCCAATTATTTTATTTATTTGCTCTTTTATTTTCTCAAACAATACATTTTAGTTTTCCTATGGGCTGAATTTTATCCCCCCAAAATCATATGCTGAAGCCCTAACTCCATGGCTCAGAATGTGACTGTATTTGGCGATAGGGTCTTTGGCGGTACAATGAGCTCATTAAGGTGGCCCAACCCTATATGACTGGGGTGTTTATAAGAAGAGGAGATTAGGTTGTGGACATGCACAAAGAGGAGACCATGTGAAGACAGAGAACATGGCCATTTACAAGCCAAGGAGTGAGGCCCTCAGAAGAAATCAACCCTGCTGACACATTGATTTGGACGTCTGGCCTCTAGAATCATGAGAAAATAAAATTTTGGTATTCCAGTGTGTGATACTTTCTTATGGCAGCCCTAGCAAACTAATATAAATTCCAGTCCTCTTCCCCCTCCATTTTCCACCATAAATTGACAATTGAGCAAAATGGTTAATAGGGAGTTAGTCTGGCTTCTCAAAATTCAACTCTTAGAGAAGCATTGCTGATGAACTGATGGTGAAACCATCAGATCATTGAAAATCCTCTGGAGTTAACATCAATGAAATTATGTAATTAATCTGGTATTAAATGTTTTTTTCAGTAATAGCAAAATCTCTTGACATTATACAACTTAGTGAAATAAAGAAAATCTTTTAAGTCAAAATATTTATCAATGATGGACTATCCATGTAGCCCCAATATCAACCTCACACTGACCAAAACATACCCTTTTGCAAATGAGAGCAGTGAGCCATACTAGCAATACAACATTTGGAAATAAACATCTTGTGGCAGATGCTTTTTATAAAAAAATACTGTATCATCTGATAAATATTGGAGTAAAATTTATCTTATGCTTTTGGGTAACATTAACTGATTTAAAAAAAAAAGACTTATTAGAAAAAAAAGCTCCTTATGTATTTAGGAACAGGAATTATCATGGCAAGCCTCAATACTGCCACACAATTTTAATCCAAAGCAGAAAACATGAGGATATATCAGTAATAGGCTAAGCTTAAAATATTAAAGGCTTCAAAAAACCCTAAATGCTTTTCAGTTCAATTTTGACAAATATATTAGTTATCCATTGTGACATAACAAATTACCCCCAAGTTTAACAGCTTAAAACAAGTGTCTATTATCTCATAAAGTTTCTGAGTGTCAGGACCTGGGAGTGGTTTAGCTGGATTTTCTGGCTCAAGGTCTGTCTTCAAATTGTAATTAATCTGTGACAAGGGCTGCCGTCATCCAAGGTTCTTGGGTCAGGACGCTCTGCTTCTAAGCTCACTCATATGGTTTTTGTCAGGCCTCAGTTCTTTGTTGGGAGTTGGCTAAAGGCATGGAACTCTCCATAGATGGCTTGAAAGTTTTCACCAAAAGACAGCTGGCTTCTCCTGAGTGCGTGATGGAAGAGATAGAGATAGAGATAGAGATAGAGAGAGAGATGATAGAGATAAAGATAAAGAAAAAGAGAGAGAGAGAGAGCCTAGTATGGAAGCCTCAGTTTTTTATAACCTAATCTTGAAAGTGTTATCACTTCTGCCCCATGTTATCTGTCACACAGACCAACAGTGGCACAATGTGGGAGAGAATCACACAAAAGTAGGACTTCCAGGAGGTGAGGACCATTGTAGATCTTCTTGGATGTTGGCTATCACAGTATATATATTTATATTTACATATGTATATATTTGCTACATAATTTTTAAACATTTCCCTTTTCTTTTTCACGTATGTAATATGTCTTTCCAAATATATTTCTAGTATTTAAACCTGAAAAGTATTTTGCCAAAAAACTTTCTGCAACTTCTTTGTATAATAATGACTAAATAATTTAATAATCTCTACTGCTGGTCTGTAGTAAAATTTAAATTGGCTGGATTAACTAGTTTTGTGGCAATGCCATCTCCTTTTGATATACACCTGTGACTTTGACACTCACTTTTCAGAAGTCTATGTTATAAAGAAATATACATTAAAAATAATTCAGAATATACAGCATAAGTTCCAGGATCATTCATGCATAAATCATTACTTAAATGCTTTTTTAAAAATCACAACAACTTTTCTAATAATTTATAAAAATATATATTAAACAAGTGGAAAATTAAATTATTTAAGTGTTTTGGATATCAAGAAGAATGGAAAAAGTCAAGTAGGAAGTCATGTCAATGTCAAAGCTGTTCTGAAACATATATTTGGCCCTGATACTGAAAATTAACCCTTCATTCCTCACATGTCCTCTGATTCTTTACCCTGTGAATGTTCTTGAGCATGTTTAGATGCAAGACCTTCATTTTTGTTTTTGAAAACACAGTAATATTCTTAGATGGGGAAAATATCTGACATCCACTACAATACTTAGGCTGCATGCTCTTATGTACAATAGGACAGGTGCTTTAAGTACAGATGGTGCAAAATCAAACCTGTGTTCTAATAAATTCTATGTTCACCTATCTGGAGTTGGCATAGTTAAAGTGAAACCTAGTAGTTAAAATAGTAAGTAAATATAGGACTTAATATATCTAAATAATACTTTAAATATGAAGATAATTGTCACCAAAACAAAACATGAAGAAAGCAACCTATGAGTTAATAGTTTGGCAGTGTTGTATTTTGCATACCATTCTTATGATGGTAACTTAAAGAATAAACATAAACAAAAGCTTGCACTCTCAAAAAATGAGATCTACTATTTTTCCAAAGCTGCATGGAAAGCAGTCTGGAGAAGATCTAACATGAAACAATGCTGAAAGCGGAGGATACAGAAAGGAGAGAAGCACCAACAGTTTTCCATAATTCTATACGGTCATGGCACTTTTATTTTTTTTTAACTAAAAGAGGAAGGTTTTTAACATGTGCTTGCTCATTCATAAGCACACAAACACCCTGGTGACACGGATAGTGTTATCATACAAGAAACAAACTATGCCCTCTCATCAAAACCCAACCCTCAAAAATGCCACACTGTGGGGAAATGTGCCTGGCTTGTTCTCCAGGGATCTGGCTCAGACCCCACAGGGACCTAAATGGTGTCAGGATCACTAAGACTGTCTGCTGGCTTGCTGAGGGCAGCTGACATGGACTGATGGGATTCTGCACATAATTCTGAGACGGGATGCTGGGTGACTAGAGCCCAGATGCCAGGGCCAGGGCAAAAGGGTCAGCAGAGCAGCTGCACCAGCTTGGAAATGTGGGGCTATAGTCATGATGACACAGTTCATATATCCTAATTGTCACCAGGAAGGGTTTTGTTCCATATGGTGGGGCCCAAGAATCCCGACCAGGGAAACAGTGGACTGTGACTCTCTTCATCCAGCTTTTGCTCTTTTCTTGATTCCTTACTCAATGCATCTTGGTGTGACGTCAGAGCTTCACTGGGCTCTTCAATAGAGACTTAGGAAGACAAAGGAGAGGTGGGAGAGAGGAAGGATTATAGGTTTCAGGTGGGAACATTTTCTCCCTCTCAATTCATTCACTTTTGTTTTTTCTTAAAGAATCCCAAATCTCTTTTCTTCCTTCCTTTGCTAAGAGTATTCGCTTTCAAATAGGTGGAAAAGACAGAGAGGAAAGAGTTCCTTAGATCTCTATCTTTATCTATATGCAAATAAAAATTTTTAAAAAATAAAGAAAACAGAACTTCCACATTCCAAGTATAGTCAGACCTTGGGGAGGGTTCAAAGTATCTGTGGTCTTCTCACTGTAGTAAAAGTGCTCCCACTTGCTTTGAATCCTTAGTCTCACAAAATATGAAAAATTGCAAAAAAGTAAGAAAAAAAATTAAACTAGCAAAACGCAAAAATACCCGTGCAGGATACCAAGGCTCCCTCACCCTTGTTTCCTGGAGCCAGGGAATGCCCCACCCTCACACCCTGAAAGGATGATCACTATTTTCCAGCCCTTGATAACCCTCAGAATCCTGCTCAATGCATTTGGTCATCCATGTGAGTGGCCGCAACAAGAGTTGTATTTATTTTAAGGTATTTCAACTGGATTTTATTATTGCTGAGGTGTAACAATAATATTAAAAACATTTTTTTCAAGTATGAACTGTTAAAAGATAAACTAAAGTATATTATACTTTTTAGGAGTTTATCTAAGCAGAAATCAGTCTGAATAGGGCAACCCCAAACCAGAAGTGGTTAGGAGAGTTCCACCCACAGGATCTAGGGGCAAGACTTGTAAAGATACAGCACAAAGCAAGGTGATTATTGATTGGCAATAGTTTAAGCAGTGACTTATTTGGGAAAGACTAGATGGCTGTTTGTGATTGGTAATCCCTAAGTTTTGACTCCTTAACCTTGATGTATTTAAAGGCTTAGGTTTTGTTTTGCTCACAGAGGCTGCTAAGGCATTAGAACCACCTCAGTTTAATGGCCTTCTTGTTTAATTGACATAACACTGCTAAAAGCTAGGCATTTACTCACACAAAACAACTATATTAAGCAACATTATTACCTTCATTTTGAAAGAACAACATTGAGGTAAATTAGTTCAACCATTGTGGAAAGCAGTATGGAGTTTCCTCAAAATAGAAATACCATTTGACCCAGGAATTCCACTTCTAGGAATTTACCCCAAGAACGCAGCACTCCAGTTTGAAAAAGACAGATGCTCCCCTATGTTTATCACTGCACTATTTACAATAGCCAAGATATGGAAGCAACCTAAATATCCATCAGTAGATGAATGGATAAAGAAGATGTGGTACATATACACAATGGACTATTACTCAGCCATGAGAAAAAAACAGATCCTACCATTCACAACAACATAGATGGAGCTAGAGGGTATTATGCTCAGTGAAATAAGCCAGGCAGAGAAAGAGAAGTACCAAATGATTTCACTCATATGTGGAGTATAAGAACAAAAGAAAACTGAAGGAACAAAACAGCAGCAGAAGCACAGAACCCAAGAATGGACTAACAGTTACCAAAGGGAAAGGGACTGAGGAGGATGGGTGGGAAGGGAGGGATAAGGGTGGGAAAAAAAGAAAGGGGGCATTATGATTAACATGTAGTGTGGGGGGGCACGGGGAGGGCTGTGCAACACAGAGAAGACAAGTAGTGATTTTACAGCATCTTACTATGTTGATGGACAGTGACTGTGAACGGGGATGTGGGGGGACTTGGTGAAGGGGGGAGCCTAGTAAACATAATATCCTTCATGTAATTGTAGATTAATGATACCAAAATAAAATTTAAAAAAAAATAAAAAAGAACAACATTGAGGTTTGGGGAGGCTAAATAATATATTCAAAATCAACCAAAAGTAAGTGGTTAAACTAGGATAAAACATCCAGTTCCTTTTGCTTCAAATGTATATACTCTTGCACTCTGCTAAACTTTCTCTTTAGAATGTATATTAGTCAGGATAGGCTAGATTATAGTGCAGTAAAAAATAAAACCAAAAATCTCATGGCATAATGAAACAAGGTTTATTTCTTGCTTTTTTCAGAGTCTACCCACAGGGCAGCTAACCTGTATATCATAGCTCAGAAGCACAGGCTGTTTTCATTTTGTGTCACCTCCTTATCAACCTGTGCTCCCATAATTTCTGGGGCATAAGAAAAGAATATGGAGAAATTGCACACTGCTTCTTAAATGCTTTCATCCAGAGTGATATATGTCATTTTCACTCATATTTTGTTGGCCAGAGCAAGTCACATTGCCATGCCAAATTTAAGTGTATGTCCAGGAAAGGGAAGAGATTCATAAATATTAGCACTACTGATAAACATCTGTCACTGAATGTAAGCTCCTCTGAGGCATATGTTTTAATGTTCTTCTTCAACTTTATAAAGAAATCACTTAATAAATAATTAATATGGTCCATGAGTCACCAGGGTTGCTATTTATCATTCCTTTATTCTCCAACCTATAGTTACATTATACTTCTGCCTGCTACCCCATTATTTTGTCATCAGCCTCATGTACCTGCCAATTGAAAGCCAATACCACCAATTCCTTCAAACTTGCTCTGCCCTTTCCATTGATCTGAAGGCAACTTTACCTGTAACTTCTTGCCTAGAGTATGTAAAGGTATCATTGATGTTTTGTGTATAGTGTTTTAGAGTTTACAAAAACACTTTAACATACATTTTCTTTTATTTCACAAGGTAGGCACATTTTCTCCATATTATCTTAGAAAGCAGTGTCATATTCAAATCTTCTAACTTATGTGTATCAGATCTTCAAAGAAACTTCTTTTAACTTCATGTCCAGTGCTTTCTCTCGCATTCTGGGTTACTAGTGTTTTCTTACATAGCCATGCTAGACTGTGGCTTCCTGAGGGACTCAGTGTTAATCCTGATTGACTGAAGTGCTGGACACTGATTTTTTTGCTCAGTGATTATTAAAGCAAGATTTCAATTGCATCTTTATTTTGTAAGAGAGCTACACTATATTCCTTATAGTCAATAGCCACAGACTTTGATAGAAAGTAGGGTGTGGTCTAAGGTAAAAGGACATGATTAATATTAAAACATACATATATCCTGGAACAAAGATTGAACTCAGTTGGTCATATCTGTTGACGTGGCATGGAAAACAACAAGAGTCCTTTAGACACTGGAAGAAGACTGTCAACATAAAGAGTGGGAATTTTTCAGCCTTGGGAGGTAAGTTTAGAAGGATCAGTAAAAATGTGTCAACAAAAGTGTGAGCTCTGTTAATCTTTCTATTTTTAAATCAGTTATGTATGCTGTTCCAGCTACAGAAATACGGCAAGAGCTTTTATCAGTGTTAATAGCCCTTTAGCTATCAATACCTTCTAGAAACTTTGAACTTCTGCCTAAGCAAATAAGGCCCACCTGTTAGTATGGTGGTAGATTATTTGATAAACAGTTAATGTTTGGGTAATGTGCTCTGTAGTCATGTTGATTGGAAAAATTTCTAATTGAGTTACAAAAATACTGGTATCACAAAATACTGTTTTAACATATTATAATTTTGATTTAACTGAAATTGTGAACCAGCTGATTTTTTTCTTCTTATGATAAATTTCACTTTCCTCTATCAAAGACAGTTACTGAGAATTTCATTTGCTTTTGCAATATGAGCAAAAATTAATTGAAAAGCCTGCCATTGTATGTACCTAGTTCTAGGAAACAAGTTGTTGTAGAGGTGGATTATAAAAACACTGTAACAAAAAAATAAAATCTGATAGCCTGAAAATATTCCCTAAGTGCATATATATCATTTAATTCTAACTGAAATAAATATATGAAAGTTCTCTTCAGAGACTATTGATAAAAAATATACTATAATGATTTTAGTGGTTAAGACAATTACAAATATTATTTTGAAAACATTTTGAAATTCCTGTGTGTGTTTTTATATCATCAGTTTAGCTTATAATTAATGTTTCCCCTGCCCACCTATCCATAGATGGATTGTGAAGTAAAGTTATCATTAATGTAGTTATCTCAGTGTTTTCCTCTCCAGCGATTTGGAGGATCTGTGGGGAAAATCAACTATAAAGAAGAAAAACCCTTAATTTGAACTTTTTCCCCAAATTCCTGACAGTCTTTAGGAGCTACAAATCTGGAATTAAATTCCTGCTGCCCCTTGGTAATAACTTATCTAACTCTCAGTTCCTTCCTTGGTAAAGCAATAATAAAAATGGTATATTATTTTGAGTTGCTATGGGAATAAACTAGAGATCTCATGTAATGCTCTACATACAGGTTCAGTGACCAGTACAGGTTCAGTCAAAGTTGTTCCTTCTCCCCTCTCCCTCTTGTCTTCCTCCTTCTCCTCTTTTTCCTCCTCCCACGTTTCATCCTCTTCCTTCTTTCTCTGTCACCTCTCTTCTTCGCTTTCCTCTTCCTCCTTATTATTTCTCTTCTTTATTATTGACCATAACCAAAATTAGGCAGCACTCACAAGAGCAGTATGTTCAGATTCTGTCTCTAAGAGTTCTTAGATTCGAGAGAAGTTTCTGACAACCTTCTGAGAACACTGTGGGAAATTCACTATTATAAATCATTGTCCTGGCTTATCCCTTCCCACAGGAGGAAGTTACTTCAAGCTAGCTTACTCCATTTCGGGGGCCCTTGGCGGGAGAGATGAAGGACTCAGTGTAAAAACCCACATCCTACAAAAATTAGCAGAAGGCTGCCCTCTAGAGGTCAGGTGAATATAGTATCAGAAATTCAATTCACTAAGAGAAACTAACATTCTAGGTGTCATGTCATACTTAGGGTAGGTTCAGAAAGAGGAAATATCCTTCCTGAAATGTATAAGCTGAATTCCTTGTGACATTCCATTGTTCTGTTTGTGGTGGCCAAATAATAGATATACAGACAGTCCTCTGAAGCTCCTTCCTGTAATAGTCATGAAAACATTCAGGTGGCATCAGGATAATTTTATTTATCAGTCGATCTATTTTCTGAAAGAAGTTTTAGGAGGGTTATGAGACCAGCTAGCATTTGATCCTCAGGGCTCTGAACTGAACACAACTGCTAAAGTACAGCTTTGCTATTTCTCTTTAATCTCCTACTATCATTACCTTCTGAAACTATTATTTACCAAGTTTATAAGTTCCAAGAGCTGTGCTAGGCCCTTTAGATATAAATGCTCCAGATATGCTAAGATATTTAGAGATACATGCCCCAGATATAATATTCAGCTATAGCTTAGGGATTTATATGAAGCTTTCTATATAGGCAACCAACTCAGTAGCTGTTGGATTCTGGGCCTGTGGAAGGCTTCAAGTCTTTTGCAGAGCTGATAAAAGGCATCACTGTCATGTTCTTACTTACATAGTCTCTGCTACTGTAGTCAAGAAATGGATAAAATATACAAAAGTTGCTTCATTTAAGGGTCTGTTCCCTAATTCTCTATATCCTCTATTTTGGTTCTCCAAACTGTAAGCTCAGAAACTTAGTTCTATTGATTCTACCAAAAGTGATCAGGTTCTGTGAAATTGAGCTATTTTAACTAAAATAACCAAGGACAATTTATGAATTAGAATAATCTAGTTTACATAATGGGAGAAGTAAAATAACAGCAGACAGAGATGGAACTTAAGAATTAGGCCTATCTTTGAATCTTGGTTTTGCATCTTGCTGTTGTGAGACCAAGTTCCTTAGCTGCCTTGAGTATCAGTCTCTTTAATTAAATGTGACAGCACAGTACAGGGGTGGCATACAAGAGGCACTCCAGAAGTGATTGGTTACTTATTAAGTATTATTCATTTCAGAACAGCGGCAGAGTTCATGATATAAAGCTTGCTTGGGAAACCCCGAAAATACATATAGGTCTGCTTGCTAGGCTACAGGACTATAGATACCTACCCTGGGGGGAAAAACTAAAGAGTACTGACCAAGAATAAGCTAGGAGGAAGACAGTTTTAAAAGAGTCACTGAAGCATGTACTTTGCAAAACGAGCCTTAAGGCAGAGAATTCCCGAATCAAGAGGAGCAAGAGAAATCAACCATTTGATGGCAGGTCAAGATTACAATGTGACTGTTTTACTTTGAGGGTAGGAATTCAGTCTTGTTCATTATTATATAACAAACACAGAGCACTTGTGTGAATATTTCCTTCATAATTACTGAATGGATGAATGAATCAATGAATTACTAGACGGGGTGCAAAACTAGAGATGGAAGAGTACCAGAGATGACCTGTATAAGTCTACTCACTTTACAAGAGTTCTCAAGCCTAGTTCCGTCCTTTGATGAGAAGCAACATTTTCAGCAAAGACAGGGAGCACTGAAAAAGAAAAATTCCAAGGTCCAAGGGAAGTTACCATGATCAAATATCAGTCCCACTCACACGATCATTAATTCAGTTAATATTATGTGTGTGTGTTTGCAAGAGAATGTTTCTAATACAGCACTATTTAATTTATTTAAAATAAATTCCTAACAAAAGAAAATGAATAACTGCATTACAAAACAGCATATTAAAAAAAGCTAAGGTGCTAAGGAAGAGATGGGATGAGAGAGAATGATTTAGATTACAAGGTGAAAAGAACATGTCAATTGGGTTTTGACAGATGAGTGAAATTTCATGGGTTGAGGATATGGGCTGAACAGTGTACCCCCAAAATCCATATGTTTAAGTTCTAGTCCTTGGTACCTTAGAATGTGACAGTATTTGGAGAAGGAAGCCTTCAAAGAGGAGAGTGACAATGAGGCTGTTAGGGTGGGCTTTAAATTGATCTCACTAAGTGTCCTTGTAAAAAGAGGAAATTCAGATACTTTTAAAGACACCAGGAATGTGCAAGATAATGTGAGGACACAGTAAGAAGACAATCATCTGTAAGCTAAGGACAGAGGCCTCAGAAGCAACCACACCTGCCACCACCATGACCTTGGACTTCAAGCTCCAAAACTTTGAGAAAATAAGTGTCTGTTTAAGCCCAGCCTGTGGCGTTTGTTATGGCAGCCCTAGAAAACCAACAGAATTAGGAAGAGGAAAGAAAGGGAGGAGTTCCTCTTCTTTGTAAGGCTCTTCACTTCCCATATTTCTGATCCCATTGCCTTCCATTAAATACCTGTCCTTTGATGTTTGCTCTTTCTTTCCCTCTTTTCTGTCCTGGTGGCTGGCAAATCTTTTCACATGTATGCTAATCAAACCAGAAAATGCTTCTGCTAGGGAAATATAATTAAAAACACAATCTTCTCCCAACCCAGAAAACCACTCCACACAGGCAGAGGAGAAAGAAAACAGTTTTTTTATTGAATAATCATTGACTGAGAATATGATGCCCATCACAGGCAATCTGATAAGAGATTGCAAGAACAGACAGATAGACAGAAACCTCACCCTTTTATGCAGCCAAGGGATACAATCCACTCTGGTCAACTTGACTGGGACATGGGGTGCCCAGATATTTGGTCAAACATTATTCTGTGTGTTTCTGAAGATATCTGGAGATGAGAGTAACACTGAAATCAATAGACTGAGTAAAGCAGAGTGCTTCTTTAGTGTAGATGGACCTCACCAAATCAGTTGAGGGGCTGAATAGAAAAAGGCTGACCCTCCCTGAGGAAGAGAGAATTCCTTCCACCTGATTGTCTTCAAACTAGGACTTTGGCTTTTTTCTGCCTTCCACTCGAACCGAAACCTTGGCTTTTCTTGAGTGTTGAGCCTGCTTTGCTTGGTCTGGAACTATGCCATTAGGTCTCCAACTTGCTCGCCCACCCTGCAGGCCTGAGCTTTGTCAGCCTCCATAACGGTGTGAGCCAGTTCCCTATAATGAATCCCTTTCTGTGTATGCATACACAATCTATTGGTACTGCTTCCTGGAGAACCCTAATACATGCATGTTCTCAAGATAAACCGTAACTAGTCCTAAAGTAAAAGTACTGATGCATTGTCACATGTAGTTCATCCTAAACTCACTTGTAGTTGGGGTGATGTCTGGGTTAGCTCATGGGCTTTAACCAAAGGAAAAATAAACTTTTTATGACAAGATTTAGTTTTGCACCTTGGGAGTGAGGAGTCTGCTTAGTTTGGGCTCATTCCACAGAGGCTGGGAGGTAGGGGCTCTGTCTTCCTTAATGACTCCTTTTCAAAGAGATGGCTTCCAGGTCCATGAGCAAAACAATCCTGGCTTCTAATATTGACAAGAGGTTTATTTAGCTTTACAAAACATTTACAGACACTTCAAAGAGACAGGGAAAGAACTTACAAGTTTTCTAAAGCAAAAGCTCTAAGAAAAAGGAGGGAAGAGAGTCTCTTGTCTTATTTTCAACAGGTAGAATTAAGCCTCTTACGTTTCATTTATATTTGTCTTACAGTTCCCTGAGCTTCCTATCCCTTCAAACTAATATTCTATTTCTCACATTCCTTTCATAGTCCCACCTCAAAAATTTAATTTAACCTGGCTACATCTATTTCCTCACTATACACTACCTTCCTAATTTCGTGAATCTTGCTTTCTTCTGACCCCTGCCCGTGGCCCACGATACTGCACTGACATTGCTCTGATTCACTAATGACACCTTATCTAACTTACAGCTTTATTCTCAGACCATACCCTTTGCCACTCTGTAGCATTTCACACCACTTGGTATACTTTATCAAGACTCCATCTTAAAATTCCTTTTTCTTCCTCAGCTGTATTGGTCTATTTTTTATTTCTTCCCAATGCTAGAAGTATCCTTCACTTACATATTGGCATTCGTCACAGTACCATCTTCCTCTTTCTTTCTGTCTTTAGGATTCCTTTAAACCTCTGTTCCAGACAGATTCAACTATTACCAGCAGATTAATGCCTTCTGAATCAATTATCACAAGTTCTGACTTCTTTTGTGTTAAAGATATGACCACTCAGCTAAACTGCTAGAAATCTCAGTCCATCGGTTGCCTAGCAGTTATTGAACACCTTTATGTGCCAGGATATAGCAAAGAACATAGCACATGATCTCTGGACTCATGAAGATACAGGAGCGTCCCACTCAAACCTCAAGTCAACAGGCAGCCTGCATGCATGTCCAGGACATGGTGCATGCCATCATTAAGATTTATTCAAAAATGGCCAACTCTTCATTTTGCAGTTAGGAAGCTGATGTTCACAGAAATTTGAAAACATGCCCCTGTATAGAGTTTTCAGTAGAACAGGAAAGTGAAAAATTGTTTTTTATTTCTAGTCCTATCCTATCCCCATTCTGTCAAGCACCTTCTCTTTGCCTTGAAATCCTGTTTTTCCTGGGATAATGCAGTTTAAAATTGTTTTTTCTCCAAACATTGGTTAAGAGAGTCTTCATACTCATAATGACTGGGAGTATCAGATTAATCCAGGGTTTCTCAACCTTGGCGCCATTGCCATGTTTGAGTATTTGTGGAGCTGTCCTGTTCGTTGCAGGATGTTAGCAGAACCCCTGGCTGCTACCCACTAGACACTCATAGTACCCTCCCTGTTCTCCCCGGGACCCCCGCCCCCTGGCTGTGACAGTCAAACTTGTCTCCAGATATTGCCTAATGTCCCCTGGGGCAGATCTCTCCTACTTACTCCTTCCTCCCTTTACTCAGTCCACTTCGTTACATTTTTTTCTTCTTTTATTTAAATAGTCATGTAGGATTGTGATATTTTTCAGTCATGAACTGCTATGAATATTACAGAGCTTGCCTCTGGAGGTAGTGTGAAATATTTCTTCAAAGCATGGATGTGGCTTGATTTCTGTTTTTCCCATTTGCTGATAATAAGACATTTGAAAAATTCACCTAAACTCTTCCAAACTTATCATAACCTGAAAGTGAAAATAATGATAGCTACTTCACTTAGTTATTGTGAGGATTAAGTAATTTTTAACCATTCATAATAAGTGATCAATTAATTTTATTCACACATAATAGAAATAATTTTTAAAGATATGTTTTGAAAACCTCATCAACCTGCCCACAGACACATGCCATTTATAAAAATGATATTGTTATTCCAAATACAAGTCAAGATACTTAATTTTGTTATTTGCAAATGAGAGCACAGCGTAAAGCAAATCCTGAGCTTTGGGCTTGGATAGTGGGAATTAAGACAATTATTAATACAATGAAAATCGTAGTATATAAATGTATCAAATCAACATCCTATACACCTTACATTTACACAATGTTATATGTTAAATATACTTTTTTAAAAAAGCATTACAAAATATCAAAAAAGAAGAGACATTTGTTAGCTTCTTTTATTTTTTTAAGTGTGTTTGTGTGTATTTAACAAAAAGAACAAAACTTTACTTGGAATGAGTAATGTACACACTGAATACACTTCTGTTGATAAAAAAGATGCTGGAATAAGATTATAAAATTTAAAACATGATTGCTACTGATTAAAGGACTTTAATTGTCCACTATGAAATTAGTTTCTTGAGATAAAAAAAAGTTTTTATGTGTATTTCCCTATTCTAAATTTAGCCTTTTTGTGAAGTCTTCTGAGATCTTTCCAGATTCAGTTTGTATTGACATGCATAAAACCCTTCCTGGCTATCACATATGGCCTCAACAGCTCTCTCATGTGCTCCCATAACACAGCCTCTCTATTTCCATTTAGCACTTTCCTATCATACTGTGAATATTGTACTGTGTACAGATGTTTGCATGTCTATCTCACCATTAGTTAGCTATTCCTGGAAGGAAGAATCATTATTATATTTTTATCCCAGAAGCCTAGCACCCACTATTTGTGAGTTATAATAAAATGTCAGGTTAAAAGAAAGAACTCAACATAAAGTGAAAAGATTCACTTGCAGTATAGTTTTGTAATTCACACAAATGGAGCTATGAGAATTTCACATCACTGTAATTCATCAACATAAAAGCTTTAAAAATACAAACAACTAATTTAATCACTAATTCAACATCAATCAACAAATATGTACTGAGTTTATGGTTTTCAGGTACTATTTTAAGCAATGGGGAGACAGCAATGAACAAAGCAGGTAAGATCTCTGATTTCCTAGAGCCCAATAAACTAGTACATGCGGTATTGTGCTTGGTTGCAAAGAAAACTCACTCGTAAAATGACAGGAATATGGATGATTGAGGCAACCACTGAGCTCATTTTGGAAAAGATGAAAATTTTCTAAGTACTGTTAATAAGAAGTGAACTTGGATGTTATTCCTTGAGCCAACCTTTAATATCTAGAAATTTCTGAAGCAGGTGTTATATTCATCTAGTAGAAGTTCAACTTCAGTTAGTAAAAGATGATTTTCATTTTATGCTCTTTTTGTTTTTGTTATTGCAGCTTTTGTTAATAGCTATTAAGAGCACAGGTAATCCATTGTGTTGTGTCAGTGTTTCTCCAAGGCAGAAGAATGGGGAATAGATCTCAGTGCCTTCTTTCAGAAATATGATTAACCCAGTTAGTTATTGCCATGAAAATACTGTGTAATAAACCACCCCAATACTCAGTAGCTTAAAACAGCAGCAACCTGTGCTTATGAATCTGTGAGGTCAGCTAGGGTGGCTCTGCCATATGCCACCTAGCTTCCTGCTCCAGCCTGTTCCACCTACCTCTCCTCCTTGGACAAGAGAGCTTCACTGGGCATGCTCTCCTCATGGGGACGGCACAGAGGATGTTCATAAATATGTGAGTCTTCCTAATGACAGGCTTGGAATGGGCACACTTTTATTTCTGTATACATTCTTTCGGCCAAAACAAGTCAAATGGCAAAGCTCAAGTTCAAAGGACAGGCAAGTATCTTCCACTCCACTTCCACACCAAGCAAAGACAAAGGTGTAGATGGTAGGAGAGTGAAAAACTGGAATAATCAACCTATTATGATGATTGTATAATCTCCTATGACAGAATAATGAACAGAAGCAGATGAGAAACTGCACTTACTTAGCTATTCATTTTGCTGTACTGATGACCCTGGCTCTGTGTGTAGGAGGCTGGTTATTTAGGAAGTTTTGTATATAGGAATTACAAAATTGATGGGCTAAATATGTATGACCGTATAACCTTTAAAGCTGTGTTTTTCTAATTGTGACTAGTAACATTATTGGGGTGTAAAGCCCATTATTAAAAAAAATGAAACAGAATAACATAGAAAATACCAGAATGAATTGAATGAGATAAATGTATTTTTAAATGAGGCCATTTACTTCTGTTATGGATAAATACTTACATGTGTATTGAGTCATGAATATATTTCTTCCTATTTGAGATTTTTAAAAGGTTTGAAAGCCACTGCTCTAAATATTTTTCCAACAATAAGATGTTATTGGGTTGATATGCATTCAACTTTTTAAAAAATATTCCTTTGTCAGGCACAAATCGTCTGCTTTGACAGTGAACTGTTTTATTAGTGCTAGCAATTTTCCTCTGCACAGATGTCTAATACAAGAATACTTTTCTTTCAAATCAATCAACAATTAAAGACTTTTTAATGGACATGTGTTTTCATTTATATGCTGTTAACACCCATGACTGTGGTTTCTGGTGGCCCATGCTTGAGATTATTTTTAAAGTAATGGTAATATTTACCATCTCTATGTGGCTTACTGACTGCTAGTTTCCTTATGCTGGTTTAAAAGAAAAGCACCTCTTGGTTATATTTCTCGGTAATACACTGTTAACTTGTTTCAAAAAGATTTATTATCAGCTTATCTTTTTCAGTTTTAATATTTGCGTCATTGTGTCTATGTTAACTGTGGCCTATCATTGTACAGCTGTGGTGCTAGCCAGCAGCAGCTGTGCAGGGGACAAATGCAGATGGCCTTCTCCCAACGGCAGTGTTTGCTGTCAGCTTATCCACTCCTTTGGTTCACTCTTAACCTGAGAAGGTAGGTCTCCATGCACTGAAGGGCCATGCCACATTGTGGAGGCTAACCCAGGGACCTAGGGAATTTTTTACAGGGAGAAGATTGAAGAGTAAGATTTATCTGTGGTTTGGTACTTAGTCACACATAAAAATTTAGGATTATTTAATGGAAGATTTAAAAAGGTTAGTATAGTTTGGTTACTTAATGCTCACGTTAGTAAGAGAAGTTTAAAAAAATAATTATATGCTTTTAAATAGTTTGCTTTACATGTGCTTCTAAAAATGTTTCATTTTCATTACAAATTCACCTATGGAAAGCTAGGAAATTTGAAAAGTTGAAACACAATTTTTTAAATCTCTTTTTCTTGTAAACAAAGGAGGAAATTTCATGTTGCGTGTGATAGCTGGCATTAATGTAGTAAAAGGATCTTCATAGAGGTTTCTACAAGTCTTGAAATTAAATTGTATCTCATGTTTCTAAGTACTAAACTACAGAACTAAAATCTTATTTGCACAAATATTTGGTGAGAAAAGTACTGGCACATTTCCTAATGACTTCACACTTTAGTGTGTACGTGTGATGCATACATATGCATAATATATTTGCCATATATTTGATTGATTAACCTAAGAATCTTTTAGTTATAATGATCTAAATCTGATATGTACTATCTTATGCATGTTTATATAGCAGAAACACTTTCAGGCATAGTCTATTTACTTTAACATAATATTGCTGGAGATTGTTTTTCTCTCTTATCTATTCGTCTTTGTTGATGTATATAAGCAAACAAATGAATTTTACCATGTTTCCTGTTTCTTCAAGATAAAAACAGTTTGCGCCCAGTGATGTCCCACCTCAAGATTCATGACTTGAATATTTGGAAATTTTGTTTCCCTGCCTCTTGTCTCTTTCCCTCTCTTAAAATATTTTTCAAAAATACTTTTAGTATTTTAATAAAGAATGCTGAATAAATTGCAGAGCTGCAAATATATTTTTGTAATAAAATGATAATCAAGTCCATTTCTAATTTTGTTTCCAAATTTGTATAGAAGAACAAAAACAGGATATGGGTTCAGTTCAGTAGCAAAAGTATGATTTCAGCAAAAGCTAAGATGGATAAATAACTCATGTAAAAATTATACACTGCTAGAAGTGTAACAAATAATATAATTTATTACTAATTATTTACCAATAGTTGTTTTTTGAAGTTTCATGTAAAGCTTTATTTGAAACACTTCATAGACAATAGACCTAATTTGGTTTAATAATATTTTTTGTGGTTATGAAAGTGAAACATTCTCATAGCAGAAAACTTGGAGTATATGGAAATTATAGAAAAGAAAGTAAAACTCATCCAATATTTCACCACCCAGGAAAAGTTATTACTAAAATTTAGTATTAATTCCCTTTTTTTGACAGTGAACTGGTTTTTTTTTTACTGCTAGTTATTTTCCTCTGCACAGATGTATAACACAAGAGTATTTTTCTTTCAAATCAAAGTTTAATTATTTAAATAATTTAAGTTATTTACTAAAATATTCCAAGTTTAATTATTTAAAATTCAGTCTCACTATTTTTGAGTAAGTAATACTGAGAACTTGGGAGTATACCATTACATACCTACCTTCCACAATATAAATATGTGTGTGTGTGTCCCTGTACATGGTATTTTAAGACACTTCACTTTTTTCTTTACTTGACAAGTAATCTTTGACATCTATGTCTCTCTATAAAAAGAACCAACTCATCCAAATTAATATCTTATTAAACATATTGTGTCTTCTGAGGAATATATGTCTGATAGAAAGTTCAGATTATTTAACTTCTTTTATTGCTCTTACAAAAGCTGGTGCACTGACTATTTGGCTGGGTAGAACAATATGGCCATTTTAAACTTTAAAAAATACTTCCAGAGAAGCTTTGCAAATTATATTATTAGCCATGCATCCTGTGGTCCAGCCAAGAAACTTAACTTGCCAGCCCTTCACCAACCCTGATAACAATTGGGGGTTATTGAGATGGTTGAGAATTTAAGTTCCAAGATAATATTAAGTGTTTTCCTGAACTTTGTTTTTTTAATTTCAAAAATCCTTATTTACCAAACACTACATTGTGTCCTTTTTTTATCATCTTAATTTAGATAATATTACTTGTTATCGTTGCTTTTATTCTTCATCTCTTGCTCTTTAGAAATTTTTGTTTTGATCTAATCTTGATATTGTTAGAGAATTTCCCAGAGTTTCTCAGAAAGTGGTCATAAATGTATACTTACTGTCTTTCTTTTGCCTTCATATGATTACTGTTTTGGCTGAATATAAGATTGCCGAGTTCCATCCTAGTTCTTTAACAGTTTCTAAGCTAATCCCACCACCCTCTGGCTTCCAAAATTATAGATAAGTCCTATGCTACCTGGTCCTCTTCCCTTTTTAAAAATTATTTTTAAATAGAGATATTGAAGCACAACTGATATGCAAAAAACTGTACAAATTCAACATGTACAACTTGATGAGTTTGGACATATGCAAACACCTGTGATATCATCACCACAATCAAGGAATTTCCATCTGGATGCCTATAAGATTTTCTCCTTTTATCTCTGGAATCAGAGCCAGGCTAAGTGTATGTGCCTTAATTTTTATTGGCCACAGGAGGCACAAAAATAAGCTAATGAACTCCTCACTTCATTCGTTCAGTCATTCAAACCTTTATTTATTTTTGTGTTCAGCATACGTTCTAGACATGTTTCTGGCCTGGGGCTATAGCCGTGAATGAACAGTCCCTTCCCTTAGGACACACCACCTCTCTTGGTTTCATTGCATCTTACTGCTTTTTTTCCTGTTTATCCCCTTTGCCTGCTCTCCTTCCCCTCTGCCTATGGTGACTGCAGTGCATCGTTTTTATACTGATTTCAATACAGTGTGTTCTTGAAAAACCTTCATGATGCTTCTTATACATCCCCTTAACATTTCCCTTGGATGTTTACTTATTTGATAAACACTATGCAGAAATATTAACTCATTCTAACCTCATAAAAGCCCAGAATATAGATTTTTCTCCACATAAGAAAACTGCAGCCCCAAGAGGTTGGGCAGCCTGACCGAGGCCGCAGAACTAGTGAATGGCCAAGCCCGGACTCAAGCAGAGGCAACAGGGCACTAAAGGTCATGCTCTTCAGCACACAGCTCCAACCTCACAAGTTCAAAGCTGAACTCCCAATTTCCTCTTGCTTCTTGCCCTTCTTCATCCACCATCTTTTCCATCTCTGTAAATGGGATACCACCCTTCCAGCTGCTCAAACGAGAAGCCCTGCTATTTCTCTTGTTGACTTTCTCCCAGATCACATTCAGTCTCAGTGCACATCTTGCCTGTTGCATCTTCAGAACATCCCCAAACTTGACCCCTACTCTCCACACTCACAGTCACTGCCCTGGGCCCAAACCATCTTCTCTTACTAGGTTATTGCAGCCGCTTCCTAATCATCTTACTTTTGTCCTTGCCCCCTTCCTCTTTTCTCAACACAACAGCGTGAATGAATCTGTTAGGCCCTATCAGATCATGTTGCTGGGTTCAGACCCCCCAGTGCCTTTCTTTTCACTCAAAGTCAAAGCTGAAAGTTTACTGTGGCCCAAAAGACCCTGTTCATTGTAGCCCTGTGTAGCTTCTTTGGCCTCCTCATCTGTTTTGTTCTTCTTGCTTGCTCTGCTCCAACCACACTGACAGCTGCTGCTCTGCAAGCACATTAGCCATGTTCCCACCCCAGGGCCTTTGCACCTGCTGTACTCTTACCTGTATCGCTCTTCTCCCAGATAGCCATGTGGTTAGCTCCTCACTTCCTGCAGATACTTAATTGAAAGTCACCTTCTTATAAGTCTTCTGTGGTTACCTTACCCTGAATTTCAATCCTCTCCCCCAAAATTTTATATCTCTCTTCCTGCCTTATTTTTTCTCTCTAGCAACCGCTGCAATTTAACATTTTATTTACTTACAATGTTTATTGTTTTTCTCCTTCCTCTGACACCAGAATGTAAGCTCCACAAGGGTAGGAAGTTTTGTTGTGTCTGTATACCACTGTCTCCACAGCACCTAGAGCCTAACAGAGGGAAGGCATTCAATCAATATTTATTGAAAAAGAATGAGTGAATTACAATTTCTTTGTATTTTAACTTCATATACATGCTATTTCTCTACTCTACTTGTCTCACAAGGCCAGCAATTCCATTTTCAGTTGTGATTATACTCTTCTGTAATTCACTGTGGACTTAAAAAAATACTTGATATCATTTTGGTTTCAGAACCTTTCTCTGTGCTCTAATTTCATCTTTGCAGCTGTTTTTTTTTTTTACTAAACCTTGTTTAAAGTTCTCATTTGTCTGCTTCCAGAGTAGCCACCTTTCCTAACTGACTCGGCTTCTCTCAGTGCTGTTACTGTGCTTTCTTAAACAGCTTTTGAACTTTTCAATGGCTCTTATCAGAAGCGTAGAATTTTTGGGTGCCTGTGAAGATCAAGTTATCAGAGTGTCTTGGACAGAAGCTTTTCTTTCACAGAATTGTTTATAGTGCTTGCTTCCAATTCTTAAATGGTGTGAATTTCTTCAAGTTTTTGAAAAGGTATCTCTTCATCAACTGCATTTCAATTTTAAAGCAAAGTTTGCAAAAATTATTTTAAACTCAACCCTATGTTTGATTTACATTAATTAGTAGTTATAGTTCTCCTTATTAGTAGTAATTATTATCTTATTATTAGCAATTATTAGTTCTTTTATGGTTTAGCTTCCTAGTTCTTGAGATCCTAATTCTCATCCTTTGCACAAGTAACTAATGCTTCTTTGTAAGTAATTTTTCAAAAAGGAAACATGGGTAGTATATTTTATGAGCATTTGAGTACGATAGACCATGTTTCACAGTCCCATGAAGACATATTTCCTGAATATGAAACTCTCTGGTTTCAAATATTTTTCTCCTCATAACTTTATGTATACTGCTCCATTAAAGTAAAGCTTTCAGGACTCCTGAGAAGTTTGAGGTCAGCTTAATTTTTGTTCCTGTGAAAGTACATTATTTTGGTATTTTGGATATGTAGGAAGAAACCAACTTACATCTGCCGTAAAGTTAAATTGTGGATGGTATTAGCTATGAATTCATGTACATACCAGGTGTCTTTAATTAGATAATAAAATGAGATAGCCATGCAGAGAGGGAGGACTCAGCACATTTCAGCAGTTTCTATTTGCCCAGAAACACTGATGGGGACACATAACAGATGGCAGTACTCTCATGCAAGGTAGGATCTGGCTAGATTAGAGAGTTTAATCTTGCTACACCCACTGCCCTTTCAGTTGGGTTTTGAACACCCTTTCAGAAAATCTTATCTTAACCATTATTTTTCCATTTTAGGACATGGTTAAAATGTGAGACCACTCTTGATTCTGGAACCAAATGCCGAGGCAACAGTTTCTTTCCTATCTATAGGGAGAGGGCATCTAGGGTTTCTGAACAAACTAGAGTTTAATTACTAGATTCACATAGGGTGTATGACTTTTTCCCAGCATAATTCAAATCCTTTATTTCCTTTATGCATACCAGACTTGTGACCTTTCATAAACTCAGTTGGTCTCATTGGCTAATAATATTTTCTTTATGACACTCAAATGGTCATAGATTGGTCAAGAATCACTTGAAAGCTTAAAAGTTTACCAAAAGTTTGAACGCAATAGTTTCTGTATGGCCACACCATTTTTCTAATATTATCTAGGAGCAATTAAAAAAATCATAAAACAATAAGTTATTTGGGTTAAAACACAGTTTAGTTGCAATTTTAGGTCTGGACAGCTACTCTTAAATTCCCTCCCTCAAATCAATCAAGGTATCATACACTTTAGAGATTTTCTTAAAACAGCAAGTACAGAATAATCACAGAAAGTTCTAGAGCAAAAGGAAAAATCAAATCCTGAATTATAATGGCTCTGATTTCTATCCTTAATTTTGCGTAATGTGGTAACTACAAAATCACCACACAGAAGAAACACAGACAGAATCCAAACAAACCACCCAGGCATTGAAATTCTGGCTTCCATCTGGGTCAAGGACACTTGTTTATTCATAGTTTCCTTTAAGGTATCAAGTGGCCCCTGCCTTGATTTCCCCAGGAATTTAACTGCTCCACATTTTCCCCTTGGCCTGCTTTGCATGTCCACTTGGCCTGTGCATTCAGGTAAGCACATACCAGTATCTAGTCCCGGTAGAAGGTTCAGCACTGCTGCAGCTCCAGCCAGGCTACTGTCATTTCCTTGAAAGGCCACCAGTTCCTTCCGGGTAAGGAGAAGGAGTTCTTGACGGCTTCCTAAATCTGCTTTGGAGCTCACGTGACTTTCTCCTATAGGACTTGCTCATGCTAAGAAATTCCTCATCTAAGCCTTTACAACTTCTGCCTCTCCCAAGCTCTATTCACCTGGACACCAGTGATTGCAGCTTAGTTTTCAAAATGCTATGACTTCCCCATCTCCAGTCCATGGTTGCTGTTTTCAAGGGGCCACTGTAGGCTACCTTTCCTTTACCTTTATAACTAATTCTCATTCCTGATTATGAACATAACAAATTTCTCCCCTGCTTAGCATCTCCTATTGCACATAACACTCCACACCTTCCACAGAATTTGTTCATTTTCTTTACCTTTTATGAAAGGGTGATGAGAAGGGAACCAACTCATTTTTTCTTGGCTTAGAAGCTATGAGCTCAGGTCAAGAATCTAAACATAAACCAAAAAAGAAGCGGCTAAAATGAGAAGAAGCTGGGAAACCAGATGGGAGATCCTTCATTTGAAAATGGTGGCTGGGGCCATCAAGGTTATGGTTAAGGTGGAAGCAATGAGAAATGACCTGATTCTGGATAATTTTCAAAGATGAGTCAAGATTTTTGCAGATGGATTGGTTGTGTTGTTGAGTATGAGAAAAGGAAGTCAAGAATGTCTTCATGGTTTGGGACTGAGGATTTTTAAGAATGGAGTTGCCATTTCCTTGATGTTTAGGTAGGAAGAGAAGCTGAACAGATCATACAGGGCAGATCAGAGGTTTGGCTTTAGACATGGTAGTGTGATATCCTCTAGGCAGCAGAGATGTTAGTCCAGAGTTCACAGACATGGCCAAGGCTGCAGGTATTCACTTGAGACTCATCAACATAGAGATTAATTTAAAGCCATGAGACTGTAGGAAATCATCTAAGAAGCAGTTGTAAATAGAGAAGAGAACCAAGGATTAGCCTTTGGGTAAGTGACTTGAGGAAGAACTAATAATGGAGACTGCAGGGAGTAGCCATGGGGTACCGGAAGGACAACAGGGTGGTGACCCTGAAGCCAAGGGAAGACATTACTTCAAGAAGTATCTGAGGGGTCAAGGAAGATGAAGCCTGAAAGTTTACCACTGGGTTTAGTAATGTAGGACAACATGGTTAAAAACTGTTTGGGTGAAGTACTGATGATAAAGTCTCATTAGAGTGGATTCAAAAGTTTAAAAAGAGAATGGAAAACAGGGACTATAAATGGCTCAAAGAAAGTAACCCAAGTGTCCATCAGTAGATGAATGAATAAAGAAGATGTGGTACATATACACAATGGAATATTATTTAGCCATAAGAAGAAAACAAATCCTATCATTTGCAACAACATGGATGGAGCTAGAGGGTATTATGCTCAGTGAAATAAGCCAGGCAAAGAAAGACAAGTACCAAATGATTTCACTCATATGTGGAGTATAAGAACAAAGAAAAAACTGAAGGAACAAAACAGCAGCAGACTCACAGAACCCAAGAATGGACTAACAGTTACCAAAGGGAAAGGGACTGGGGAGGATGAGTGGGAAGGGAGGGATAAGGGGGAAGGGGTGAAGAAAGGGGGCATTACGATTAGCATGTATAATTTGTGTGTTGGGGGGGGCACAGGGAGGGCTGTGCAACACAGAGAAGACAAGTAATGATTCTACAGCATCTTACTATGCTGATGGACAGTGACTGCAGTGGGGTATATGGCGGGAACTTGGTGATGAGGGGAGTCCAGTAAATTTAATGTTCCTCATGTAATTGTACATTAATGATACCAAAATAAAAAAAATAAAAAAATAAATGACTCAAAGAAGTTTTCTTTTCTCTGTCAAAAAGGAGAGAAATAAGATGGTAATCTGCAGATGTAAGTTTAAAGTATTATTTTGTGTAATTTATTCTCCTTATGGAATATTAATACACATTTGAATATCAAAGGTAATTACTTAAAAGATGCAGGAGAGAAAGAGGAATTGTCAGGTATATCCTTGAAAAGGCATGAAGAGGTGGTTATGGGTCACATGTGATAAGAGACGGTTAGTTCATTTGCAGTAATAAGAAGAAGGGTTAAGTATATGAACAGATGGAGGCTAGTGAGTAGGGGTGGAGGTGGAAATGTGGACATTCTCTTCTGATCGCATCTATTTTCTTAGTGAAACAGGTTACAAGCTCATTAGCTGAGAATGAAGATAACAGAAAGTATTTGCTACTGAAGGAGGGAGGAGTTGCAAAATAATCATCTCAGAGTGGGTAAATGAAAGTAGCAGTGAAATGGGGATGGATTCTTGATCTAACAATCCATACTTGTCATGAATTTAAAATGAGGCCGTTTGTGTGTTTTTCTCTGCCACATTCAGCTACACATGTGTAGGAGCAGAATGAGAAGAAAACTGGATTTAACAAGGGTCGAGGTTTCACTGAGAAAGTATGGTAATAGGAGAGTATTTAAGATAATGCCAAGAAATATTGGAATCTAAATTCAGTAAAGAGGTGAGCCTGAGGGACACAATGAGGTACAGTAAGAAAGTGATAAAGTAAATGAATTGAGGGCTTCAAGGGGGTTGAAAAAGAGCACGTGGTGTGGGCTGGGAAGACCGAGGGTGGGGCTTGACGAGTGGCTTCCTTATTAATGAGCAATTCTAGAGGATGGCTGTGGAAGTGTGAGATGAAGCTGAGCTTAAGTCGGGCTTGCTGGAAGATAGAGGGTCAAGGAACTTGAAGTCCATTATTGGATCATTTATGTGGACAACAAAATTATCAAGAATTTTGGCAGGTAGCTTTGGAGAGACTGACAGTAGGTTGGAACCTAACATTTTCAAGAAACGCAGAGAAATGACTTGGGAGTCTGTAGATATCTGCAGCTGGAGGAGGTATAGTCTGAACACTGAGCTTCAAAGCTTTCAAGGGATAGAAGTTGGGAAGAATGGAGGGACAATGATCAGCAGTGGCAATCAGTGCAAGAGACACTTTTCCTCCAGCTCTTATGGTATAAGGGGGTATTAGGGATGTAGAAGACAAACAGACACCTTTGACAAGGCTGCAGGGGATGAAGTAGCCTCAGGGAAGAGATGGTTTTAGTTAGAGCAAAATGAAGGAAGCCTTTAGAAAAGGGTTTGAGGAAGTATGGTGATGGCCATGGGCGGCAGAGGGCGCACTTGGAAGGATTTTTGTGAGTTCAGGTTAGGGTTGTACAGAACAGTACGGGAATAAGAAGAGACTGAACAGCTGCATGGTTGATGGAACCAGGGACAAAGGGCATGGAGGGATTGGTGCTGGTAGCCTTTTATTAGGAAGTTGGAAGCACTCTACCAGTGAGTTCCTGTCCTGTCAGATAGATCTAGTTTAAGCTATAACTCCTACCACTATATTTTTAATTCATTTGTCATTTTCAAACATTAGGTAACCAGATTATTATTTGCACAGAACTGTTTGCTTAGCTAGATAATCAAAGAGAGATTTATTAGCTTTCCATATTGCTACTGTATGTTCAACTTGGATAATTTGTATTTGCAGATAATAATCATTTCTAGCTAGCTAAATTCTTAGAGCTGGAAGAAAAGAAACAAAAACACTATTGTGTCATGTTCTTAGATAGGTACTCAACTCATAATATCATCATAAGGCATTCATTTAAATAAATAAATATATTTGAAAACAAATTGTAACACTTTAAAAATACACAAAAATTATGTGTAATATTTTTAAGTTGGGCAGGCAAATTATTCTACTGAAGTGCCATCGATATTTATCAACAATTTCCAAGATACGATAATAGAGCCCATGGGAAACCAGGATGTACAAATATGAGGAAGAAGTTTCTGGTCATTTGATTTGTATCTGGGAACTGAACATTTTGATGCAAAAATAACAAGGCATACAAAATTGTAAGATGACTTTTTCATCTTCTGTGAATTTAATCTAAAATTTAACAGATATTTTTTTCTTCCTCCCCTTTCTTCTTTTGGACCTAATTACTGCTGAGCAAACCTACTCAGTATGGAATCAGGTAAGGATATTTGTTGGACTAGCAGTAATTAGTTAGCAAACACTTCTAAACAGTGATTAGGATGTGTTGCTCAATTCCTTTAATGTGTCAGCAACGTAAGTAAAAGAAGGGAAGGAGGGAAATAGAGAGGAAAAAAGTCTAAGTAGAAGATTCACAACTTAATTCCTAGAGTTTAGTTGAATGCACACTTAAATTTCATAGTAAGACATCCATCATTCTTTTAGTGAAATTTTCATCACAATTTCAAACATAGCTTAGCTCAAAGAACCTAAATAATTTTAGTCTGCTCTTTGTTGTGTTGTGGAATGGGCCTGGGTGTCTATTGAAATAAATCTTACAGATTCATTTGTTATTAACATGTATCGTCCTGGAAATAGGAGGTAGAAAGAGATTGGGGAGAGGTGTTTCAAGTTTATTAAAATATGCATTTTAATACCTAAATATTTTATTCCGCCAATTCTAGTCTTGGGTAAATTTAGGTTTCTGTGTGGTCCTGAACTAACCTTCCAGCCCATAGGGAATGGAGAGAGATGACAAGGAAGCTGGACTCCTGGGATTCTAAGACTTGTTGCTCTTTTCTGTCATTTTCACAACTCGGTGACAGGTTGTCCATTAACTGCCAAAAATTTACATTCTTCCTCCAAATTCTCTCTTTCTCCCCCTCTCTTTACCTATACATACATATAAGCAATATACATAGATAAATATATACATGTTGCAAGATATAGTACAAACTCCAGAATTTAGCTGAGAATTACAGAATCATATGGGAACAAAAAGGACATTTAAATATTGGGTCCCCTGGAGCCTTGAGGTTCTTCAATGAGGCAGAAAGAGGCCTTGTAGAAGGTCTCATCTTTATTTTAACAAGATTTTACTTTTACCTGTTTTATAATTTAGGCTTGCATGAAAAAAAATTTATGAAGAGGTTTCAGAGCTTAAAAAAAAGATCTTCAGCACCATGCCCACAGCCCACACAGGACTCAGGTTCCCTGAGCGCTTCTCTCTATGCCATATCACTTATCACTTCTTACCGTATAATTTGGTCTGAATAAAAAAATCCTATATAATTTGAACCACAATATCACACTTCACTAGTAGTTGCCATTATTCAAAACATCCTATATTTCCTATATTCTTAACATGAAAGTTCAAAGTATAATGTTCTTGAAAATAATTTATCTAAGTCGATGCTTTCTGCAATGAAAAGAAAAATTGGACCAGTAAAAAAAAAAAAAAACAAAAAAAAACTGTACTGGTAAGTGAGACCTCAGGTCATTTTCTACCTTTAATGGTTTTATGAACTAAGCCTCAATTTCTTGCCAGGAAAATTAGGCTAATAAAACATGTCATGTCTTCCTTATAGGGTACATCATTACTATGATACATGTCAAAATGTTAAACAAAATACTGCATGAAATATATATATAAGTGCTTTGCATATAAATTTATAAAGGCATATAAATTTTTTCCTATTAGAATTAATTGTAAAATAAGAAATATCTTGCATATGATCAAGTGAAAAAGCAGGCACTGGTGGGTATTACATCTGGTCAAGAGGCACATTTAAAATATTTCACTTTTTTTCCACTAACATTTTAATTCTCGACTTTCTGGTAATTTATATCAACTCTTTTGAGTGTGAGCCCCCCTCAGAAGACTTTCCTTGGAGCAAAGACTGTTTCTATTAAAGCATATGAAAAATGCATCATTTGACCTTCTCTGACCTACAAAAGTAGGAGTTTCATATGTTTCAGCCTAATAATTCAGCTTTTCACTTCTAGCGCAGTGTCAGGCATCAAGTAGATGTTAAAAAATTTTGTTGATGAACAACTGACATAAACTTAGAAATAAAAGGTCTTTGCAAAATAATTATTCTTCAGCAAAAACTGATAGGTGAATGTCTTAGAAGTGAGAGGAATCAAAATACTAATGATTCACTCTTTTTTTTTTCCCTCCCAGGTTTCTGGGATGGGTATGTGGAAATAAAAGAAGGAACTCTACCCTGATCATGGATTTTGGAAAAAGATTCCTCAACACACAACGGAAAAAATAAAGTGGTGGCTCGTCCTCAGGAATGATGTCTTTTTGCCACAATAGAATTAATATTTCCTGTGTGAAAAGCAGCTGGTCAAATGATGTCCGTGCTTCCCTGTACAGTTTAATGGTGCTCATAATTCTGACCACACTGGTCGGCAATCTGATAGTTATTATTTCCATAGCGCACTTCAAGCAACTTCATACCCCAACTAATTGGCTCATTTATTCCATGGCCACTGTGGACTTTCTGCTGGGGTGCCTGGTCATGCCTTATAGCATGGTGAGATCTGTGGAGCACTGCTGGTATTTTGGAGAAGCCTTCTGTAAAATTCACACCAGCACTGACATTATGCTGAGCTCAGCATCTATTTTCCACTTGTCTTTCATTTCCATTGACCGCTACTATGCTGTGTGTGACCCACTGAGATACAAAGCCAAGATCAGTATCTTGGTTATATTTGTGATGATCTTCATTAGTTGGAGTGTCCCTGCTCTTTTTGCATTTGGAATGATCTTTCTGGAGCTAAACTTCAAAGGAGCTGAAGAGATATATTGCAAACACATTCACTGCATAGGGGGTTGCTCTGTCTTCTTTAGTAAATCATCTGGGGTACTGGCCTTTATGACTTCTTTCTATGTACCTGGATCTATTATGTTGTGCATCTATTACAGAATATATTTTATAGCTAAAGGGCAGGCAAGATCAATTAATGGTGTGAATCAGAAGCTTCAGATTGGATTGGAAGAGAAAAATGGAAGCAAAGAAAGGAAAGCTGCAAAGACACTAGGGGTTGTGATCGGAGTTTTCCTGATATGCTGGTGTCCTTTCTTTGTCTGCATGGTCATGGATCCTTTTCTGGGCTATAATATTCCACCCACCCTGAATGATGCTTTGATTTGGTTTGGCTACTTGAACTCTACTTTTAATCCTATGGTTTATGCATTCTTCTATCCCTGGTTCAGAAGAGCACTGAAGATGATTCTATTTGGTAAGATTTTCAAAAGAGGTTCATCTCAGTGTAAGTTATTTTTAGAATCAAATCCATAGAATTATTATACTTTCCTGTTTTTCACAACAGCTGGTGATCATATTTATGAACACAATGTAATCAACCACATGTACTAATTGCAGGCTCTCTTATCAATTATTTGAGCCAAAGAATGTTTAGTGAGATATGGTGCTTACATTTTGCTTCCTGTTAGGGACATAGTAAATGTGATATTGTCATTCTTACAATACATATTGAAGTTTTGCAAGACCACAATTCTAGGCCCTACATTTTAAAGACTTTTCATGCCTTTACATGAGCTGTCAAGACATTGACAGTGGCATCTTACTCAGACGTTCAGTGGTGGAAACTACGGGACTATATTTGGGGATGCAAATTAGAATTACTTTGTTATTTATTTCTGTGATATGTCTTTTTGTAAAATCAACTAAAAGTACACGTCAAATCTTATTATTGAAGAATTATTGTTATATAATTTATTTATTACTAATCCTTGTTAATATATATTCTAATTCTTAAATACTCTTGATTTTCATCATTTTAAAATAGGTCTTCCTGATTTTCATATTTATAGGAAATTCAGAAAATAAAGGAAAAATAAAAAGAAAATATATAAAAACAAATGAAAATTAAAATATCACTCAAAGCTCACTTCCTGAAAGAACTATATTGTTTAAAATTCTTAAAAGCAGCACTTTTGAGCGACTGTATAATGTTACATTGTATGGACATACAAAGATTTTTTTTAAAACCATTTCCCTACTGTTGACCACTTAGATTGTTTCAATTCCTTTTTATAAAATAATAAAAATTATATCAAGTTTCTGCCTGTTACGTGCTACTGAAGCTCATGAAAGTGTCCAGGAGGATTTCACTGTATTTCAAGGTTATTTCTGGTATGGTAGGATGTAAAATATAAGCTAGATGAAGTTAAATAAAGTCATTTGTTGGGCTCCAGGCTACACTGAAAGAGAAGCAGTTGTGCATCAAAGCAGCTCAACATGAGGAATAATAGGTGGTATAATCAGAATAGACATACCATGCCTATGCAGATGGCATTAGGAAAAGAAAAAAGAGTACAAAATGATGGTTTCAAATAAGATATCTTAATAGGGGATGAGCAAACATTCTAAATTCTAACCATTGATTAGCAACTGAGCTATTTCTCATAGATTTCACGTAGTCTGTTTCATGTTGAGTGCACTAGGGATTTGCATTTATTTCTTTAATAATAGCGACTTATGCTCATGAGTAAGTTAGGGTAAGGCAGCTAAATAAATGAAACTGACATGCACATTCCTGCATATAAATTTCTGTCCACAAGCCTGGTGATCCCCTGAGGATATGTTAGATCCATCCATCTATTACAGTCTGTTTCAGGACTAAATATTTTGTTTCATCGTCTGACTAGATTTTTGTTCTGGCACATCTTTAAAACATTATGAGTTACCTTTTCATGTAGTATATGGTAATACAAGTTTCCTCTAATCACATCTAGCTTCAAAAATTACCTTGACTTTTGTTCACCTGGGAGACTATTTTATTAAATTCTAAAAATGGAACAAAAGCATTTTGAGTTTTCTGTACCTTACCATAAGCTTCCATGGCGTTCCTCATTTGCTCCCACACATTCTTTTAAGATTATTCCTAGATATTTTACACTTAGTGTATGTGGATGTTTGCCTATTGTGAATAAATCTTTTAAAGCCATTATATTTTCTATGTAACTATTATTGCTGACATATATAAAATTTTAGCTTTTCAGTTGACTTGTGTTTTCACTGTACATGGTCATGTTATCCTCAAACAACGCTGTTTTATCTCCTTTCCAATAGCTGTAATTCTTACTTATATTCCTTGCTGTGCTCCATTAGTGGAAATTCCTAGATCAATATTGGTAATGGTGATGAGTCATTCTTGTCTTACAAAATACTATTCAGGTTTTAATACTGATTCCACATTTTTCTTGGGATAAGTTCATGACTCAGATAATTATACACTTTTTACTCAGTACTAAAGCCCTATAGCCTTTCTTTGTAGCCTCTCTTTTTAATACTCATAATAAAAGTATTATTATGTGTACACTGTATTATTCATATAATATATTTATGTATTGTAACACACCCTGAGCAAAGCAAGAAGAAAGGCTCACTTTGTCTTTCCATATTCCCAACTTTACACTAGCTTCAATTTCTTTATGCAGAGGTGTTTTTTTTTTTTTTTTTATCTTTGATTGTTCAGAGGCCATTTCCCAACAGAAATCCAATGAACTTTTGAGAACTTTCTCATTCCAACTAGATAAAATATGTTGGAACTGTACTGAAAAGACTGGCCCTTTACTTCCCCTTAATCGAACATGGGTAGATAGATAACCCAAACTAAACTTCTCAGAAAGCTTCCTTTTAGAATTCAAATCTTTAGCAGAAGGAAAGACACAGCGATCTTTAGCTAAATCAGCAGAAAACAAGGACAGCACGTGGGTTTGATTCTGTCCACATCACCAGACTGCTCTCGGTACATCACAGTTCTCACTTCCCAGACTCTGAAGCTGCCGAGCGGTCCTCCCATTTTCAAACTAAGTTCTGCAGTCTCTCATGGACTCTGTGAGTCCCAGACTGTCTTTTCATAGGTTCCCTTTGAGAATAATTTTTGGCTGCATCCACAGAAATATCCTAACTTGATATACTGTATGATGGTAAATACCATGAAAGCAAGTGCTACAATATGACACTCCTTCACCCAGTCCAGGTAACTTGCAGTCAAAACAGTCTCATTTTCCACTTTCCTCTGAAAGAAGAGTATTCATATAAATTTCCCCTCAGGAAGATTTTAAAAATAAATGTGTTAGCAAGGAAGTTTGTTGGAACTGTTGTTGGAAATATAAATATATATATTTATATATATATAAATAATAATAATATTAATAATGCCACCTTAAGAGATTTGTGAACTGGAAGTTCCATACTGATTTTAAACTTGGTTCTTGAAGTCAGTAACCCAGTCTTTAGATAGTCATAAATATTTGCCAAAAGAGTAGGACAAACCATATAACTCCAATCAATTGTGGATTCTGGTGAGTCACAGTTTCTGTTTAGTCGTACACTGTCAATAAAAGCTTGAACTTTAGCTTAAACGTGTAAAGATACACGAAGAATGATTTGTGTTTTCAAACTTATCAGACTATAAATTGTACCATCAAAACTATTTGAGTGATATTTTGATGCTGTACTCAAATAATGTAAATGGTGTAAGAATCAGATTGAAGTTTCTTTTCTTCAATAAGATACATATGCATTTCCCAGAACGTTTCAATACATGTTGAGTATATGGCCAGCTGTGAAAAGTATTTGGAGAAAGTAACTTTGTCTTTGATAGGTCCTAACCTTCTTTCCCGTATCAGTCCTCCTCCTAAAACTCCGTTCCCAAATCTCTCATCTCTTGGTGAATTTATGCTGCTCCAAATTCTAACTTGGTTAGAATATGCCATTGAAGTTGATTCTACTGTGAGGACATCAACCTCAGCATCGATCTGATTTGTTTGTCTTGGATGTTTCCCAGGAGAAAGAAATCACTGAGTCACACAAGTTAAAAATTCTCAGCATGCTTGTCAATTAAAGTTAGAATCTTAACGTTAAGCCACTCACAATGGCTAATAGTAGCAAACATTCCTCTTCTTAAATAGACATGTCACAATCGGTGGCAACAGCTGACCAAGGCAACAGCCAGATACGTGCAAAATAACTCTCGCTACCAAGAAACACATTGGCCTTGTCCTGTATTATTTCCCCTTTTAATGGAGGATCTTAAGTTATTTGATGTATGTAATTTACTTATAAATTTAAATTTTGAAATTACTCATTAAGGGACAAATATAATGAGTATCCAATCAAGAGTTTTCTTGTATCAGCCAGCTGGGGCTGCGGTGTGATGTTAGTTGAACGGTTTTCCTGAGACTTCTGAAATCTCCCAGAGAGATGACTCCTCTTTCGGCTCATGGTGTCAGAGCTGCAAACCTATTTACACGAAACGAGAAGACAGACTAAGGTAGAAGTCAATGTTTTGCCTCTTTTGCATCAGCTAAAGTTTTCTTTCTCAGATTTACACTTTGCCTGTGCTTAATAGTCCGAGAATTCCCCAAACATTTAGTTCCTCAGGTAAGTTCTGTGATAAATGTTTTCCTATCTCCACTACGTACAGCTACTCCCCAATGACCTACAGTGTGAAATTATTTCCCCATCATGACCCAGGCAGAACAGGAGATGTGTTAATGATGCCCTCTGGCCTCTGTTTACTCAGAAGTTTGGCCAATGAGAGCCAGATGAAAGAAAGGCTGCTCCTACTTGTCTCTTTGGACTGTGGGCTCGAATTGTCAAGAGCTTCAAAGTGTCAAGCTGTAAATGAAGGGCAATGGGCACTGGTAAATAGCTAATCAACACATTTAATTATTGCTGTTAGCAATTCTCACAAGATGTACTTTTAACAAACAGAAGAGTTTGCAAACTGTGATATATCATAGGCTCCCATGCGTTATAACTTTATTTTTAAGTGGCTTAGGGTTTTCATCTTGTCTGTATATTTTCCTAAGCATGGACAATTACAAAAGTGTGGAAAATAAAGAAAAACACATAGATCATACATTGGTTTTCCTTCCACAGTTTGCATTATAAATAGTAAAATGAGATGCAGCACAACACAATACTACAGTAACATCTATTTACTACCATGTAGTACATGAAAGGTAGGATTAACACATGCTAAATTTGCATATGTACAGTTAGATGACAGGTTAGTTCTAAATAAAGAAGCTGAATGAAAAATGGTAGTCACTACCTGGTAGACTGAGTCATCTGAATTCTCTTCCTCAGTCCTGTTACCACCATCAAGACCACAAACAAAAAGGAACCAGAATCATTGCTGTGATGTACCCTAGAAACATGTGGGCCCTTCTATTCAAGCACTGGTGATTATTAACTGTTTAGTAATGTTCACCAGCAGAAAACAATTTACTAAGCCTCTTTAAATTTCAGTTTTCTCAGTTACAAAATGGGTAACGTGTAACGTTCAGGTTTCTTGTGAAGACTAACTCATTCATTAAATCATTTATTCATTCAACTCACAAGTATTTATTGAGTGCCTATTATATGCCATCATTAGGTTAGCTCCATGCTAAGAATGCAGACATAAGACTAACATGTTCTCCATCTCTCTGGAATTTTTGTGAAATGAAATGATGTTATATTTGTCAGATGTTTGCATATTATACAGTACATAATCCATAACACATGGTCAATAAATTAGTGTTTTTATTTATAATTCACTTTGGCATTGTCAACCTGGTTCATAATTGCAGAGATAGAATTTAAAAAATAAATCCCTAACTACCAATTTTGAGCTCTGATTAGAGCATAATATGTCACTTTTTCTGTGTAACTGATAAGGCGAACCCTGAAGGTCATTGTTGTGATCGTAATCTTACTGCCTCCTCCCAGTTTCTGTTCTTATCTAGCCAACTTAAATAAAACATATGGGTGGTTTTTTGTCTATTGGATATCTCCTCTTCTGTAGGCACCCAAAATTCTATCTATGCCAAACTGAAGTACATTTTCTCATGACCTAACCTCCTCCTCCTGTTTTCTATTGAAAGTCACCATTACAGTCGTAACTGCTACTCTGGAAATCGGAGTATCCCTGACTCCTCCTTCTCCTTACTCCCCACATCCAGTCAAGTGCGGGCAATGTATCTTAATTCAGCTTTGAACTTCCCTCCATGAAGTCTGGATAAATCCCACAACTGGTTTCATTCCTCAAATCTTGACCCCTGTAGTCCATGCTCTACAAAGTACCACTGATTCATTTGAAACCCATATTTGATCCCTGGCCCAAGTGTCTTTCTGCTGTTGAATATCTTCAGGTGTTTTTTACATTACTTATACCATAATATCCAAAGTCCTTGGCTAGCACTAAAGACCTCTGTGATCTCTCCTGCCTACTTTTCCATCGGTATCTTCCTCCCCTCTCTGACAAACACATTGTATTTTAGTCATACAAAGTTACCTAAATATCCTGAAAACTCTGCATCTTTTCAGATCCAAGCTTTTTAAAACCCAGGTTTTGAACACTCTCTTCCTGCTGTTCACATGCCTTTCACCAAATAGTTTACTTCCTCATTCTTGAAGCCTTATCTCAGCATAACTCTTTCCTGAAGCTTGCTTGATAGAGACCTTCTCAGCCCTTAGTGGTGCTTCCTTCTCTGATCTCCAAGAGCCATTCAAGCAGAGTTCTATTATTGCACATAGCATATTGCATTGTGATGATCTGTCTTTACAAACAAATTAGTCTTTAATAAATATTGATTAGAATATTTAACAAATGTACAAGCACCCTTGCAGCCTGAACACAGCTTAGGAGAAATAACATTATTTTTAAAAATTATCTTACCAATTGGTAGTTCTTTGCATATCCCTGATGCTGACTCTGCCAATTATATGTGTGACAAATATCTTCCCCCAGTTAGTAACTTATTTTTTTCAGTTTCTTACAATGACTTTTGCTAAACATAAATTCTTCATCCTCGTGTAGTCAAAATTTGTCAATGATTTCCTTTAAGTTTTGTGCTTTTTGTGGCTTTAGTAATCCTTTTCTCTAATGAGATCATAAAGAAATTTTCCCAGCTTATCTCCCAAGAGTTTTCTAGCTTGGCCCTTCATATTTAGGTTTCATCTCCCCTAAATTCTGGAATTGATTGTTGTGAATGGTATGAGAGAGGGTCCAATTTCATTTACTTTTTCAAGCCATTTTTTTCTTTCTCTTTCTCTTTCTCTTTTTCTTCATCTGAAGAGTTTAGGTTTAGGTAGCCTTCTGTAATGGCTGCTACATTTTTGAGACAACTTGCCAAAAAACACACATATATACATATACACATACAAACTTTGAGATTTTAATAGAGTTATATCTATAGGTCAATTGGAGGAAAACTACCACCTTTATCCCAGTGAATCTTCCAGTCCCTCAGTATGGTATATTTCTTCATTTGTTTAGGTCTTCATTTATGCTTTTTAACAAAATTTACAGTAGAAAATGTGGATGAACCTTTTCTGACTTCAAAGTAGGGAAATAATTTTTAAGTAAAGACACACAAAAATAAATGATAAATTTACTATGTGAAAGAACTTTGTTTATAAAAAAAAGTATCAAAAAGAAAAGGAAGCTATATACTGGAAGAATATATTAGCTATCTATATAACTGATAAGAAGGTTATTATTAAGGATATAAAAGTAATAAAGCTATTACAATAATATAAAAAACAACATGCAAAATTTGATGAAGTAGCTACCTAGGGCAATGGGCAGAAAGCAGCATTAGGGTATATGCAAGCTATTGTCAGCGTAGCTCACAGTCAGGGGTAGTCATATTATAAAAGCAAGCAGGACCATGTGTGGCGTGATTGTGATTAATTCAAGTTCTACACACCTGAGTTCCACTGAAAAGTGTGAACGCTAATATTAGTGATACATCCCTTTTTTCCAGATCAAGGTACAAAATGAGATTATACCTCTTTGTATTATTTAAATTAATTAGCCATTTGTCCCATTTCCCTTTGGGTCTTTTGGTTATATTCCCGGGATTGAATCCAAAGGTTCTGTTCTTCCAAGATACCGCAAGGTATCACTATTGAAAAGTAGGTGGCCAGTTGGATGATGCCATTCCATTCGCTTTGAGGTAGTGATACGTGGATATGAGGGACTCTATATATAGTTCCTAAAGGCTTAGAAAGAAGAGTGAGTGGGTGCTCTTCACACTTGTATTCACCAAAGAGCTCTTACTTTCAAATCTTGCCCTTGGGATCAGAGAGGCTGGTTCTGAAGAGTTTTCTAGGCTCAGCCATCTATTGTTTGGTTTTGGTTTTGCACCATCAGTCCTCCAAATGCCTCCCTCTTGGTCAGCCCTGCTTGGGAAGGCCCTGGTGTCCTTTCTTGCCAGCTGGCCTAACATAACTCTTCTTCCATTTATTAAATATATTCTACTCTCAGTGAACCTCAAAAGGGAAGACTAAAGACTCATTCTTTTTGCTCTATGGAAACTCTTTAGCTCTTTAAAAACGCAAGTTCTAACCTTCCCCTGCTACTTATCTCCCATATAAATAATTAAAAGAGAATGATTAAGTAATCCTTTAAAGAGATGCAAAGGTTTACGCAAAACACCTTACTGTCTTCCCCAGAAGAGATGGAAGTTGCTGGCAACTTTGAGTAGTAACATCTTCCACTATTAAAAAAAATTAAGTTATACCTCCTTGGTATATAATTGTTAAAATTTATAAAGTTTTCATTAAAAATACTTTCAGATACTTTTTCTCATCATATGACAATATAAATATGAATATGCTCTGAAATGAAAAGAGGTATTTTTGTTCTTTTTCTTCAAAAAGATCTCTTAAGAGAGATTGAACCAGCTACAAAATTTGTGGAGCCTGTCACAAAATGAAAATGCAGAGTCCTTCGTTAAAAACTAGTGAGAAATTCAAGAGGATGCTAGCACATCAGTAAGCCACGTGGGGGCCTTAAAGCTCAGGTCTCTGTGTGACCACACAAGTCACGTGCCATGGAGCAGCCCTGAGTCACACTCACTGAGATCACACGGAGAAGCTGTCATTTAAATTCAAGTAGAGCCTGGACATTTTGAAATGACCAGTATTATATTTCATTGACATCTGGGGTATGGTGCCTCCAAGGCCACCCCATCACTGCAAAATGAACTTCCACATTTTAAAAGAACACAGAAAGTAGGTCCTTCAATCTGTTAGTTGATGTAAGCCAGTAGCATCTGAGATGTTGGCATCATCACGTGTGTTCCTTAATTATGCCTCATTCTTCCAGGTCTAAGAGGGTTGTTGAGATCTGTACTTTGAGTCACGTTTACACAAAGGAAAAGAGAGAAAGACAATGGGTGGTGAGCTCTTTCTCAGTGTCTGGAATGTAAGGCAAAATGTAGACTATGACAGTCTCAGATTTTGCTAAAGAGGTAGAGGACGCATTACCATTTTTCTACCTGAACCACTGACCCCATCCATGTGCAGCTGGGATCAGATTCCTATGGCCACCTGCAACTCAACTGCTCTGATCTGCTGTTAGTCATTATACAATAGCAAATTTGGAGACTTCAGAGCTGTAGGTGATGAAAACTTAGGTAAGCAGAGACTCCTGAGAGGATGAAGGAGTTCTTTAGCCTTATTAAGCTGTTAAACTTTAGAAAAGCAAGGGTTTGTTTTTCCTTTTTTTTTTTTTTTCAATTTTCAGACCCAACTCCTTTGAGACTAACTGTTAAGTTATAAAAGAACACAGTTCACATAGTTCAGGTTCCATATGAGCATTCACAGTAGTTAGAAAAGAAACAAAGAAATAAAGTTCCTTCAGTAAGGAATTTAATCAGCAATGACATCTTCCTTGCAACAGGTATGTGGAGACGGGATTGAGAAGGACAGATCTGCATTCTCTTCCTTGAAATTTTTTTAGGAAGTAAATCGTCATCTTAATAATGCAGTAGCATTGCTGATACCTCGATTCCTCTTCTGTGCTTTTGGTCATGTGCAGAGAGAAAGTTTAGGGATGGTAGGCATCGGACTTAATATGAATTTGTAATAAAAAGCAGAGTTTTTGAATATATGAACAGGATAATGTGCAGCCTTTTGGCAGGGCAACGTGTTGCCAGGGAAACAAATTTAGAATCCTGGAAAAGGTTACCTCTTTATAAGCAGCTAAGTAAATGACTTATCATCAGTGTTCACCTAAGTGAAGCAGAGGTTAATGTAGTTACCACGACTTTTTACATACAATCTATTACTTTACTTCCTTAAGAGAAATCTATTCTGATCAAAAATGTTCTTGCATGGGGTGTTCATCCCAAAAAGGAATGAAGAAAAGACAGATGAGAGAAAAGTTACCTTTGATGGTGCTCTTTATATATCAGTCATTGTGCTAACGCTGTTCATATTATTATTTAATATGTTATGATGGCAACATTGAATATTTGATAGTAATTGAGAAATTGAAAAAAAATGAACAGCTTGAGTAAGGGCAAAATAATTCAAGGATTAGCAAGAAAGACTTTATAAAGACCCTTAAAAGTTTAAAAAGTGGTTGCTACAGCAGAGGAATATTTAATATGGAAGCACTTACCAATTTAATATAAGGTAAAAAGAAATGAGATCACATAAGAAAAATCAGAACATTCTTTATTATCATGGTCATGGTCCTGCAATTTAATCACTTTCTTGGGGAATGTAGAAAACACTTTGATTTTAACAATTTAGGAGAATAAATTTTAGACAGAGTATTTATTCATAAGCTGAATGGGCAATTTATTGTGTTCCAAATCTTTAATGTTTGTGCTTCTTGTAGAAACCTTACAGTAATGAAGAAAAGCCCAGAATTTCCATTTTATTCTGTTACAATCCATGTATCTATATGTGACTTATACTAATAGATTAAAAAACTAGAAAAAAATGACACTTGAAAAATATAGCCTTGATAATATTGTTTTATACATTTAGCTTCCACAGTAATCAACCTCAAAGATGTCTAAGATATAGCCATTGAAAGGTTTCATGAATGGATGTCACATGCAAGAAACATGCCAGCTATACCAGGGAGAATGATGATGTTTAAAGGGAATTTACATAAAAGTACTGTTTGATGAACTTGCCAGATAGTCATCTGATGTGCCCCTTTCTGCTGTGTGGCAGGTGTACGAGGAATACAAATACTATTAAGTAAATTGACTTGGACTCATAATACACGGTTATGTACATGCATCATACATATTTCAAAAAACTCTGTTATAGTTCTTAGAGCTGACTGGCCAATTAAAGTTCCTGAACACTAAAAGGGAAGGGAGTCTGGCTCCATGCCCTGTGATTTGAAACTTGGAATGATTGCATATGGCCTTTTCAAAAGTGGGACGGTAAGCTGATTAATAATATCAAAGTCACTAAGTCAGGAACAAAGAGAAGTTTTCAATTAAACCCTAAAATGTATTATTGTGCAGTCGCCTTTAGCACAAGAATAGTGTGTGTGTGTGTGTGTGCCATTTTCACTAAAATGAAATTTTTTTTCTCTTAGCTTTATTTTCTAAGAAGTAAAGTGATTTAAAAATCAGCCAAGATTTTCTTTCACTTTCCTATACTTTTTAATGAAGATATTAAAAGTGATTAGAACCTTCTTTTCTATTTCATAGCACTGCCTTATCTCCCAGTATTTTCTTCTGGGCTGATGTTTAGTTGATCAGCAGGTAATTAGAAAGACTTGGTACCAAGAAGGGTGAAAATTCCTTGCTTCTCATTGTTTTCCTCCTACATTCTTCCCTGTTGAGAGAAACAGGAGATAAATGCTATGTACATATTAGAAACCCCTATAGTAGCTGCTAAAATAAGTACAGTTCAGAAATAGTTGTATGCATTTTAGAAAGTTTTAGATAAAAATGTTCTGACAAACTCTTTCAGGAATGTCTGTCATTTCTATAAACAGCAGTTAGGACATTGGTTGGCAGAGGCTTCAAATGCAGCTTGGTAGTGTTCCTATTTTGTGATTATAATCACCTGTGCCCCCTCATCCCCATCTTTAGTTCCATGGCTAAAATGTGTCCTATCATACACAGATTAGTCCTGCAAGGGTGGGACAGGGCCCCAGAGCAGGAAGTATAAAGAGGATAAAATTGCCTTGGACTTCAACAGTTAGAATCAGTTGGAGGGTTAACATCCATGGTTTAATAGAAAATGTACAATTCAATATCAAAAAAACAAACAATCTAATTAAAAAATGGGCAGAGGACCTGAATATATTTTTCTGAAGAAGACATCCAGATGGCCAACAGACACGTGGAAAGATGTTCCACATCACTAATCATCAGCGAAAGGCAAATCAAACCACAGTAAGGTAATGCCTCACTGACAGAATGGCTAGTATCAGAAAGACAAGAAATGACAAGTATTGGCGAGGATGTTGAGAAAATGGAGACAACACACACGGTTGGTGGGATGTAAACTGGTGCAGCCACTATGGAAAACAGTACAGTGTTTCCTCAAAATATTAAAAATAGAAATAGCCAGCAATTCCACTTCTGGGTATTTATTCAAAGGAAAAAAACCCCACTAACTTGAGGACATATGCACTCCTATGTTCATTGTGGCATTATTTACAATAACCAAGATATGGAAGCAACATTAAGTGTCCATCAGTAGATGAATGGATAAAGAAGATGTGATACACATATACTATGGACTATTACTTAGCCATAAAAAAGAATGAAATTTTGCTATTTGTGACAATGCAAGTGGACCTAGAGGGTATTATGCTAAGTGAAATAAGTTAGACAAAAAAGACAAATACCATATGATTTCACTTGTCTGTGGAATTTAAAAAACAAAACAATTGAATGAAGCAAAACAGAAACAGACTCATAGATACAGAGAACAAACTGGTGGTTGTCAAAAGGGAGAGGGATGATGGGACAGATGAAATAGGTGAAGGAGATTAAAAGGTACAAACTTCTAGTTATAAAACAGTAACACATGGGAATGAAAAGTACAGCATAGGGAATATAGACAATAATATTATAACAACTTTGTATAGTGACAGACTTATACTGACCATTTTGCAATGTTTTATAAATATCAAATTACTATGATGTAGACCTTAAACTAATACAATATTATTAACCAATTATTCTTCAATTAAAAAATCAATTGGAGAAAGCTTTTCATTTCAAATCTGTACTCATTCTCCTGTAGCTAACTTAATTTGCTTTTAATTTATTTTCTTTTCAAAATCACTCCTTAAGTTTGAGAACAAAGTGGGAAAGTTCCTTGACTGTATTCTGGCTAAGAACAGCTTGGGGGCAACAGTGAAACTAGAAACCCCTTCTTCTCCCCCTCTATCCTCTACTAAACCCCCTATTTTCTCTGTTTTGTTTCAGAGACCCTGCGAATGACTTTCAAACTTTTGTGAACAACTTCATATTTCTACTTCACCCCGCATTCTGTTTGGAATAGCTTTTTTGCATTTCTGTTCAAATCCCACTAACTCATTGAGAGCCACAATAGAAGTCCCACCCTGCTGGAGCATTCTTGCTTATAACCCAGCCTGAAACCCCCTTGTCCATTTATTAACTTTGCACATTTTGCCTCGACCTCTCCTTGGTGGGTTCATTGCAACAGTTGCTTTTTACCTGTAGTGCAGAATCATTTGGGTTTTAAGTGTTAATGTGTTTTATCCCTTCAGCTGTTTCGTAGACTCTCTGCAGCCAGGGACAAGTTCCTGCTTTCTTGTCCCTTCCATTCTGCATGTGTACTGTGGGCACTGAGTAAGCTATTGCCCAGGGTGTGATGCTGCTCACAGAGGCTGAGAATTTATAGTTTTATCTGTTAGTGAGTGGTCTGGTCTGATATTTGTGAAATCGATGGCCAAAGGTTTTCTGCAATATTAAGTTACGCTTTGTATCAGGATAGTGCTTTTTCCCTGAATGTACATTAAAAATAAACACCCTAATTCATGAACATGTTACATTTATTCTAAATATGCTCATACACAGAAGCATCAGATTTTTATAAGCAAAAGAACATACTGAGCCAATAAAAGAAGGGCATGTGCTGTTTGTTTTCCTGTAATGGCAATGGCTTCTTTCCTAAAGTGCAGCAACTATTTGCTGCCCACCCTCTGTGTGACCCCCACACCACAACTTGTCCTGCTGCCATTATTGCCTGTTGCGCCTCACACAAAGTCTGAGAAGGGCCCCTGGAGAGGTTCACCTAGTCTCCACAAAGAAGTGATAGTTGGCTTTTGCCTACCCCCTATGTAGCTGCTCTGGCTCTGAGCTGCTTAAAGTCTCCATGTTTGGCTGAGGAAGATGATTCTACCAGGTCATTAGACATCCTTAAATGATCCTTCCCTTCCCAAATGACTGAGCATGAAAAAAACCCAGAGCATGGTGAAAATAAGAGAATTCAGGGATAAAACTATTTTCAAATAATAACCTCTGCGTCCCACTAAATCAAATCTGATCTGTTCCGGCCTCATCTGAGGAAGAAGCGAATGTAGTAATACATACCTGCTCTTCCTACTTACACAAATGAGGATCAACTCTAATTAGTTCGGTAATAAACATGTTTCTTCTCCTTCGTCTCTCCTTACCCCTCCCCCTCCTCTTCCTCCTCCTTTCTTTTAATTTCAGGCCTTGGCATAAATTAAGAACTTAGTAAATGTTGGTGGTATCATTTGAATTAATGAAAGTATAGAGTAAATAATATTCATATAAACTCATTATTAGGTTATAATTCTATGAAATTGCAGAGCAAGGTTAAGATAAATAAATGGGAAAGATCATAAGTAATATTCCCACATTAATTATCTTCCTTGAGTCTTTTAGGTCTTGAGTTTTTATAAAAATACATATAAAATTGAATATGTTATCTATTATCTGACAAGATTCCATGAGATTTTGCTTTTCTCTTCTGCAGGAAACATTGGATTGCTCTGAATACGGAAATGGATCTTGCCCCCCAAATGAAAGGCCACTGGGTGTCCAAGCTGCTATGTATTCATTTATGGCAGGAGCCATCTTCATCACGGTGTTTGGCAATCTTGCCGTGATAATTTCCATATCCTACTTCAAGCAGCTTCACACACCAACCAACCTCCTCATCCTCTCCATGGCAGTCACCGATTTCCTCCTGGGGCTCACCATCATGCCATACAGTATGATCAGATCAGTGGAGAATTGCTGGTATTTTGGGCTCACATTCTGCAAGATTCATTATAGTTTTGACCTGATGCTTAGCATAACATCCATTTTCCATCTTTGCTCAGTGGCCATTGATAGATTTTATGCTATCTGTTATCCTTTACATTATTCCACAAAAATGACAATTTCAGTCATTAAACGCTTGCTACTCCTCTGCTGGTCTGTTCCCGGGGCATTTGCATTTGGGGTGGTTTTCTCAGAGGCCTACGCTGATGGAATAGAAGGTTATGATATCTTGGTGGCTTGTTCCAGTTCCTGCCCAGTCATGTTCAACAAACTATGGGGGACCACCTTGTTTATGGCAGGTTTCTTCACTCCTGGGTCTGTGATGGTGGGGATTTATGGCAAAATTTTTGCAGTATCCAGGAAACATGCTCGTGCAATCAATAACCTACCAGAAAATCAAAACAATCAAATGAGGCAAGACAAAAAAGCAGCTAAGACCTTAGGAATCGTGATGGGTGTTTTCTTATTATGTTGGTTTCCCTGTTTCTTCACAATTCTATTGGATCCCTTTTTGAACTTCTCTACTCCTGTAGTTTTGTTTGATGCTTTGACATGGTTTGGTTATTTTAACTCCACATGTAATCCCTTAATATATGGTTTCTTCTATCCCTGGTTTCGCAGAGCGCTTAAGTACATTTTGCTAGGTAAAGTTTTCAGGTCACATTTCCAGAATACTAATTTATTTACTCAAAAAGAAATGGAATAGACTTATTGTGTGAGGGAACTGAATTAAAAGGACTGGAACTTAGAAGAATGAAGTCGCTTAAAGTGATTTCAGCTACCGTGGAAAGCTCTCAGCTTCTAAAACTTGAAGAAAGGAATCTTTGAAAAAAAAATCCTTCCTTTTCAGCATACTTCATTTGCCTACTACCACTAGGTAGAAAAAAAGGAGAATGTTAGAAAGGTAAAAAGAAGACTGAGAAAAAGCCAGGAATGAGGTGAGGACAACACACAAAAACTTGTGTCCTACTTAGATCCAAACACAGGCTGAGCTCCAGGATTGCCGCCCACTCCCACCACCAAACATGCCTGGTATGCTGTGTCGGCGTGCTTTTCTTTCCTCAGTGTCCGGCCAGATGTATTTTGAAGCATCAACAATTAAAATTATAGGCAAATAAATATGGAAATAATTTCAAAAATGCATATTCTGTCAGGGAACCAGTCTTTGTTAGCTGAGAGTTAATTAAGCCTTTACTGGATTTAACTGTTCTGAGACTGACCAGTTTTTAAGTGAAAGAAGTGGAAACAGTGTAACTGAGGTCACAGATTCCATCCATGTTAATATTCCTGATTCATCTTAATGAGAGCAGGTGGCAATTTTCCATTTTATTAGCAGGAGAATTCTACTCAGTGCTTCCTCTCTTTGTCAGGCTCATCCACCTTTTGCATTCAAATTGGTATTTGGATTTTTAATAAACATAAAGTATGTACCAAAAAGAGCTGCGCTTTGAATCCATCATTTCTTTGTGCTTCCTATCTATCTATCTATCTATCTATCTATCTATCTATCTATCTATAAGCTTCATTTAGCTGATTTCAAACTGCAAATATAATGTCAACTGGGGGGTGCAGGGGGGAGGTGGTTCTAGTACACCACTGGCTGCAAACAACATTTTTAATGAAAGCACACTAGAATAGAAGAAACTAGATCATCTCAGAATGCATCACTTGCTATGAGGGTAAGTATTGCCTTATGAAGTTTTAATTTGAGTTACGTGTGTTGTGTGTGTGTGTGTGTGTGTAAGTGAACTGTGTTTCACTGAAATAATTTTTGGTTGATATTTTCATTTACATTATTGTAATGAACAAATTAACACATTTTTTTCTCTTTGTGGAAAGCTTACAGAATTGCCCTTAAATTTGCTTTGATCTTAGTTCACTGCACAGATCCCAATTAAACAGTGACCATTCAGCAGTCAGCTTAAGTATTAGTCTTGCTTGCCTGTCCAAAGGTGGGTTGGTTCCTCCCTATAACATATAGGATAGACATGGAATAGTGGTGCTTTCAAATGGTGGGAGTCTGCAAGTACAAAATAAATGGGAAAAGTGATTTTCCAAGAAGAGAGTAACTGAAGTCAGGTGCAGTTATAAGAGCTAATACAGTGTGTTGGATACTATTGAGTCTGTTTTGTAATTGTTCTTAATGAAATGATGACGTTTATGTTGGTTTGGTATTCAAACATACACACACACACACAAAGACTTTCTATTTTAAAAGACCAGTTGCTTAAAAAAAGAATAAAATAGATGTTAGCCTTACTGTAGGATAGAACTATTTTGAACTAATATTTAATAAATTTACCTCCCAATTCCTCAACATATGACTTTAAAAGATAAGACTAAATATCTTGATGTATGTTTGCCTGTTAACATTTGTTGGAAAGGCTTTTGTGACAACCCCTTCTTTTTTTACAGAATAATAACGGTTGTGATGGTGATTATTGCTTATGCTGGTGCTTCCAGATGAAATAAAAATTTGGCAGCCATATGTGGGCCATAAAGTTGCTTATGATGCTCCTTTTCTCTTTCTGTTAGAATCCAATTCATATTTGAAAACATCATTCAAATAGGTATTTGAATCTGGAAGATTCTGCTCAGTTATTCCCCTTTTATTAGAGCAAATAATTTTCTCTATATCTTTTCATGATACTTTTTAATTTCAGAATGTAGTCATCCTAACTTGTTTGCTAGTGAGAGGAGAGAGTGAGCCAGCCTCTTAGATATTTTCTGCCACCCATCATTCAACCTGCTTTCATTTCCCAGAGTTAGCACTGCCCCTCCACACCCAGGATTTTATAGGACATTACAAATGAGAAAACTGAACCCAGAGAAATTAAGTGATTTGCTCTGGATTATACAGCTAATTATAGAGGCAGGAGTAGAACCCAGCTCTCTTGACTTCTTATTCAGTGTTCTTTGTTTACTGAACTAGTGTTTTTCAAGATTTGTGATACTTTATTTGGCTTTCTTCTTTTTTTTAATAGGATTCTAGTCAAACTGGTACTAATCCCTGAAGCAAAAATAAATACTTCCCTCCCACTACAATATCTTCTCATTACATTGTGCATCAAATTGTAAACAGAAACCTTTTGATTCAGATAATTACTCTTCCTTTGGATATCAGCCAACATTTAATTTAACCTACACATGTTTACCCATTTTTAATATACAGAAAGTTTGGTACCTTATCTTCCCAGAAGGAAGCCCAAATGATCATGAAATTGATATGAAATTGCTGTCTTTCACTTGGGAAAAAAAAAACTGGAAACTATCTGGGACATTAAAAATACACAGAATATTTCAATATTACCAGGAAAAAGAACAGTTCCCCAGGGACTCTGCAGTTAGTTCCTCTCTTGGAGCCCCTGGAGATCAAGTTCTCTGTGCCAGTTCTCTTGAGAGCAGAGGCAAACTTACATGAATCAGAGATATCAGTCTTCAGCCCTGCACTTTCTAGAGTTTCCTGACCTTATGCCTGCAAGCGTCCAGAAGACACTCAATGATTCACAGTTAACTTTTCAGGAGGGGGAAGGTACTGAATCAATCAAAAGAATTGGGAATGTACTACCTTATAAAAATATTGCTGATTTATTCTCTTCTTAAAAATAATTGATTAATGATATTTAAAATTTATAAAAATCCAGAAATTATTACAAGCACAATGCAGTAGAGATAGTAGCATTTTTCCCTAATCAGAAAATAATTATTATGATAGTTCAATGAAAGAAAGGTCTTAAAGTTTCCATTGAAATGTATTTGGCATGGTTTGTAAATTTCTATACAGTGGCATGAAAAGATGTGTTTTGCAAAGTTGAAGAGCTCTGCAAGACATAATTTAGTAAATATAAGGTACTTGTGGATTTCCATAATGTTAAGGTGCACTCTTCTTTTTGATATTACATCTTAATAAAAATTCTTGTTATATACTACATGATTCACTGTGAGATGCTACATATTCCACTTTTGATATTTTTCTTTTACAAGCAGCATTTACTTAAGATATTCAGGTGCTCTTGGCTCCTCAGAATTATTCATTCATTTCAAATACAAAGAGTGCCCTAACTAAAAATGCAGTTTCTCTGTCTTCTAGAATTATTCTTCTGAAATTCAGTGGGCATACAAAGAACACAGGCATCTTGCTAAGAGGTACATTTTGCAATGGCTTAAGATCTTTTTATGTTCAACAATATTCTCAGGAGAGGATGATGTGGCTTGTGTAAGGACCATGATTTGATTAGCAAGGGCCAGATGGGAGAAACTATAATCTATTAGCAAATGAAACCACAGACTTCTTTGCTGTTCAAATAGATAAGAAATGAAATGCTGCCATTATTAGAGAAAGTAAGGGAGTGGGAAGTTCACAGGAACAGGAGCCAAAGGACCTAAACTACAATGTTGGTTCCAGCATTTAGTAGGAAGACCTTAATTGTTTCATATACATGGAGCAATAAGAGGATGTAGTGGAAATGCCCCTCTCAAGTAATTTAGAAACTTTAAGAAACCCCAAAGTTTTATTGTTGACTGGGTTTCATTTGCTGTTTGTTTGGGAAGGGATTTTACTAGCTACTTTCTAAACAGCATTTACTGTTTTCCTAATATTTTAATCTTTCCCAAACCAGACATCTCTAATATCCATGAGACAAAGTGCTTATTAACTAGGTTTCGTGAATTTCTTTACAGTTAACCCAACAAGACATTAACTGTGCACATGCCATGTACACAGCTCTGTGTTAAGTGTTGCAAGTATTGGAAGGTTAACAGGACTTCATCTCAGGAACCATACATTTCTCAGGAATACAAACAAACTGCTCAAGATACGGCAGTTTTAAAAAATACTGCACTAGAAGGAAACAAAGGTTTTTGTAAGATGAGGAAGTGGAACCCCCTACCGGTAAGATATTCAGCCCTCCCGATATTCTATAACTCTGTAAGATTAACTTCAACTGGGAGAGTTAAAAAAGGTTTCTGGAAGGAATTGGTACTTGTGCTGAGCCTTGAAGTGGTCAGAGATGAAGGGATAGGCAATCAGGTGGAGGAAGGGAATTACCAAGTCATGGAGTGGGCATGTAGGGCGACACAGAGACTGCTGTGGACAAAAGTGGCTGGACTAATGTAGACAGAAGGGAGGAAAGGCTACAACCAGGGTTTCCATGCAAACAGATGCTGAGAAGACACATTCATTAGTGCCAGGCAGAGCATGCTCTGTTGTTCTAGCCAATGCATGTCTTCCTGGATTCTTTCCTTTGTATCCACCAAAAAAAGTATATGTGGTTTTCACAAAAGATTTATTTCGATCAATTCATCTTGGGTCCTTACTTCTAACACATTCTCTGCTACTTAATTTTAATAAAGATTCTTCTTATCTATTAGTTTTCAAAGAATGTCATAGTTTATGTCTAATTATGACAAAGATGCTTTGCTTTGCTTTGCATTTTCATTCTCCTTGCTGCTCCTGCCTTCTGAAATGGATGTTGCTCTGCCTGTTCTGTGCATGTTTTTACTGTCACTTAAAAGTTTTTCCTGTTCCCAGTTGCTTTGAAGAAGACAGCGTTTACAAGATGTCATCTTTGCCCATTGCCAACGGCCATATGGTTTATAAGGCTTATTTATAAACTGTGAGCTCTTGGAATAAATGAGTCATTTACATGCCAGACACTAAAATTTTTGGTATCATGATGTGTAAACTGCTATAGATAGTTATAAGTAGATTTACAGATAAAATATTTTTCTTCTGTTTATCTTAGTTTTCAGTGCTACACTTGGATACAGTCTACTTATTATCATCCCTGAAAGGGTCTCCAAACAGTTATTATTGTAGTCTTTAAATATTCACTTGGATTTATCTCAGATATGAGAGAATTAACCAGAAAAAATCCACTTTCATGAATTTTCATAAATTTGAAAATTTCACTTATCTGTTCTGTTATATTCCATACATCACTTATTCCTTTGTAATAAGTAATTAGTTCACATTTGGAAATCACTTATAAAACCGCACTGTTGCCCTCTAGTCTTTATTTAGCAAGTTCAATAAAAAACTAACACAAACTTGCTCTTTGGATGAAACCTGCTTTTAGCCTAAGAATTATTTTGGAGCTTTAAAAGAATGAATTTATATTTGAGCTGTGTAAAGATAATTTTTTTAGTAAATTACATAAAAATAGACATTATTTTCTAAACTGTGGCAAGACAAAGAATGGACCGGTCTGTTACATTAGTTTCAGGTCTTTAAATTGGTGCTAGTTTCAATAAGAGACCCTTTTTCCTAACTGGCACACCATGAACAAGCATTCAGAAGAGCCTGATATTTGAGATGCTAGTTTGAAATTTTATGTGGTTCTCCTTAAGTTATCTAATCACCTGAAATACTTTAGACTTGTGCGTTAAATTCCAGGGAGCATGGATCAATCAGAATTTAAAGGAGAAAAAGAAACTACTATTTTATGGACATTATCCACATTTGTGTTCAAACAAAGAAACTTTGAAATTTGCTTCTTATTATACTTAATTTGAGTCAGTGTATTAAAGAAAAGTAACAATAATTGCTCATATCTTTCCTTGCTGATCTTTCTTGTCTGATGCTTTTTCAACAGATAAAAATGAGATAAAAAATCATAATTTAAAATTAATTTATATATCTGTATGTACATACATACATACATGTCGGCAATTTTAAGTTCTTTACTGAATAGTTAGGTTTTAGAATAGAGAAATGTGTTTTATAGTAATGGTGGTGCACATCTTAGTTAGTGCCTTAGAGCCAGCATGTATAAATATTTGCCTCCTTCTGTTAGAACCATGGACTAAAAGTTCCCATTTTCTACTACATCCTATATGATATCCATACTTTAAGGCTATAGTAATTAGATCCTGAACTTATAGTTTGCTGTTGAGCCACCTTTCCTCCTGCTGAAACCAATGTGTCCAGCCCGCTGAAGATTCTCTTCAATCAACTATAGCTCTGTAATCTAATCTTGCATTAAAAAATCTGACTTCTTGTAAATGTATGTGACTGGAGGTATGCCAACCTTATTATCATTCAGCACTTGGAAACTTGAGGGGGAGAAAAGAAAGGATCCCAATGGAAAATGATTTGAAATTATTAATATTTGAACACTTTTTAACTTACAAAAAGGGCAAATTCATAGAGGCATGTGTTTCAACATAATAGATTAGATGGAAGATTCAAAATAAAACAAAATTGAAGGATATACCATGATTCTTAGGAGGAAAAGCAGGGCGGAAGGTAGGAATACTGTAAATGATCTTAAATCTCTTCATAGACAACTTCTGCATTTTATAAAGGAGTAAACAGGCTCAGAGACACTGAGAAACTTATCCAAAGAAATATGGTCAATAAGTAGTGGAGCCAATAACCCAACACAGGTCTGTCTGATTTCAAAGCCATACTGTGGAATGTAAGGTAGCCAGGAGAAGGGAAACTGCATCACATTATAAGTCTTTGTAAGCATTCCATTTGAGGTCTTCTCCAGTTACGAAAGCATCTGACATTTCCATTATATAAACAGTAATGTGCATAGATGAATATTAGACCTCATGTCGAAATACCTCATAGAATCTCCCTAATCCTCAGAAAAAAGAGGCAGTTACGTGTATGCAACACCCATATGATGTTTCAATGTTATGGCTGTCATCAGTAAGATCATAGGGGCAGTTGAGGTATGACAGAGAGTTTCCTGGTCAATAATGTACTCTAAATGCATATGTCTTCATGAATTTAAATACTGTACTAGCTTAATTGTAAATTTGTGTTCTCCAACACAGTATTTTCATTAATTTTGCATGTATGTGAGTTTCAGCAGGGAGAAAATGCCCAACTCCCCTAAATGGGAGGCAAGCTGCTAGTCGTTGCATAAGGGACTGAAAAGAGCCAGGACAACCCCATTTTATCATGTCCATAGAACACCAAGAGTCCCCGTGTTACCACTGCCACCCCCTCCCAAGTGCACTTAGCTGAAATACTCAGCAGCTTGTCTTTCCTTTAAGAATACCTTTGTACCTCTACCTTTAGTTCTCTTCTCACTAGTCTACGGGATCAGTAAAATATGTCTACAGCAAATCTCTTAGCTCTGCTTGTCTCAACGTTGTCTAAATAATCAGGGATTATTTTATAGCAGCATCAGAAGCAACTTAAACCCAGAAGATATTTTCGTGAATTGTGCTCCTGGAACTTGTCTATTTATAGCAAAGTGTCATCCCATTGAATCAATTGCTTTTATTGGAACAATATATATATATATTTTAAATGACCATAGTTTATCATTTATTATGCAGATATTCATTCAAAAATATGTAGCTAGTGCTTCCTTAAACACTAACCAAAGTACTGAGAATCCAGGGGTGAACAAGATAGACAGGTTCCTTGCCTCAGGGCAGTAAATTAAGGCCTGACAAGATGTACTTGTTATTTAGGGTTGATTTCACAAGGTAAAGGCAAGAAAAGGCAAGATGGGAGCTAGTGTATATTTTAACACAGATATTACAATCAACAATTACTTATCAAGTGCTATCATTTACATGCTGTAACGGGGCCCAGGTTAGAAGCTTACAACATTTCACTGGTGCAAACCAAAGAAGAGAGACAATGAGGAGTGGAGGAGTATCCAAGGTGGAGAGAAGCACACTGTTAGTCTTGCTCCAAGGTGCTCCAGGATCAAAAGTACTATTCGAAGAATTTCTGCACTGAGCCTTGTTCTTTTTCCATTTCTTTCTTTCATCTTGTTTCTCTGCTCTTTTGTTTTCTATTTGTTTATAGGAAGATGACTTAAACAAATAATTTTTCAGGTACCAATGATTCAGACTTTTAGAGCTGGAAGGGCCTATAAGGCATCTAGTCTACTGAACCTATTAGTGGGAGCTCACAACTAGCTAGAGGCAGTGCTTAGATTAGTTGTTGTGAAGCAGATCTCTAGAATTTATTAATCTAGCATCACAACTGTATACCCATTGAACAATAATTCCCCTCTCCCCTTAACCCCTGGCAACCACTATTATATTCTCTGCTTCAGGAGTTTGACTATTTTAGATGCCTCATATAAGTCAAATAAACTCTTGAAAAGCCTCCAATACATTAACTAGAAAGGAGTAGTCAGTCAATAGATAAACTCATGTTAAATGAATAAATGGATGAATGAAATAGAATAAAATAGGATGGAGAAAGAAAGAATGAGCAATTAAAATATTTCATTTTCCAATGCAGCAAATAACTCAGAAAGCAAACACGTTGATATAATTTTAACTTTTTAAATAAATTATAATTGAAATGAACTAATAACAGGTGACTTTCAACTTTATCATAGGAGCTGAAATTAGGAGCTGAAATTTACTGGGATCATTTTAAGAAGAGAAGAAACACCAGACTCACCTTCCTAGAAAGGAATTTGAAGCAGCAAAGCACCATGGATCTAACTTACATTCCTGAAGACCTATCGAGTTGTCCAAAATTTGGAAATAAATCCTGTCCTCCCGTCAGCCGCCCTTTTCAGGTCCGAGTGATCATGTATGCAATTATGAGTGCAGCCATGGTAATCACCATCTTTGGAAACTTGGTGATAATAATTTCCATATCTCATTTTAAACAGCTTCACTCTCCCACAAATTTTCTGATCCTCTCCATGGCAACCACTGACTTTCTGCTGGGTTTTGTTATTATGCCATACAGCATGGTGCGATCAGTAGAGAGCTGCTGGTACTTTGGTGATGGCTTCTGTAAATTCCATGCGAGCTTTGACATGATGCTAAGCCTGACCTCCATTTTCCACCTCTGTTCCATTGCTATTGATCGATTTTATGCTGTGTGTCACCCTTTGCACTACGCGACCGCAATGACCACTTCAGTGATAAAGCGACTGCTGACGTTTTGCTGGTCGGCCCCTGCTCTTTTTTCTTTCAGTTTAGTTCTTTCTGAGGCCAATGTTTCTGGGATGCAGAGCTATGAGATTCTTGTTGCTTGCTTCAATTTCTGTGCCCTTACTTTCAACAAGTTTTGGGGGACAATATTGTTCACTACATGCTTTTTTACTCCTGGCTCCATCATGGTTGGTATTTATGGCAAAATCTTTATTGTTTCCAAACAACATACTAGAGTTATCAGCAACATGCCTGAAAACACAAAGGGGGAAGTGAAAAAAAACTTATCTAAGAAAAAGGACAGGAAAGCAGCTAAGACGCTGGGTATAGTAATGGGGGTATTTCTAGCTTGCTGGTTGCCCTGTTTTCTTGCTGTTCTGATCGACCCGTATTTAGGCTACTCCACTCCCATAATAGTACTTGATCTTTTAGTGTGGCTTGGGTACTTCAACTCCACTTGCAACCCCCTCATACATGGTTTTTTTTATCCATGGTTTCGGAAAGCTCTTGTGTACATAGTGTCAGGAAAAATATTCAGCTCTCATTCAGAAACTGCAAATCTGTTTCCTGAAGCACATTAATAAAAAAGCCCTTACAAATGTGAATAGAGTATTGAAAATGAGACTATTATTTTGATCTGAGGCCCCATCCATCACATCTCCAGATAACTGCAAATATTATTCTGTTACATTTCAGAATCCAGATAAGCATTCTGTAACCTGTGCAAGAGCTACATTCAGTATCTTTGACCAATCAACCAATCAATCAATCATTTATTACTTGTGAACTTTGTATTCAATCAACATTCACTTCCGACTGGTGTTGAAAATGTACAAAAGAGATATAAGATATTTCAGAATAGGTTGGGCTTAGTTCACACACAAGAGACAACTAAAGCCCAATATTAGAACAAAGACAATAAATTGCCAGTGGTTTGGGTTCCTCTCTGATTCTACTCTCGGAATTCAGAAAAGGGAAGATCACTGTGACCTGTGCATACATGAAGGAAGCGTGACCTATAGTTGGTTTTCACTATTTCTCTCCATTAGCAAGCCACCTTATCATTTGGCTTGGGAGAATTATTAACCATCATTATATAAATTATTCAGTCATTTCCTGGCACCATGAATCTCACTACAAAGAGCTGCCCATATGAGAAGCATGGGCAAATGATGATTACAAATCATCATATGCAATTTGAGCTTTTATCTTTGTGATTTTCATTGTGCAGTTTATACTTGAAATGACTTCCTCTTCCCTTTGTCTCTAGCTTCTTATTCTGCACGGTGCATCTACACCAACAGCCAGCAACCGCAAGGCTTTTCTGTGTACTTGTTTTAACCACTATCTTTGAAAGTTGCCCCAGGGTCCCACCAAATAAATTTTATCCACACCATAATGCCTCTGATTTAAAACAGATCATTAACAAAATCCTTCCAGGGATTTTTCTGTGAAACATTACAAGACAAACAGAAACTTTCTTTATTTGGTAGATTGGAAAATACATGAGTACAGATAACAATTGTGTTCACAACCCCTCACACCTGGGATTAAGTTGTGGGAGGGAGAAGAGGAGAAGCAGAAGGAGGGCAGACTGTTCTTGAATCCAAATTCAGCCTTAGGTCAAACTCTGAATAGGCAAATTTACATTTGGCTTTTTCCTGTCTCTCTGTTAAACCCTTCTTTCTAAATAGCCTGCCACCCTGTGTCCTAGACCAAACTGTGGAAATTATCCAGGCTCAATTCATGTCTTGAAGGACAGTATTATTCAGTAAGAATTCTTCCTCTTTACCATCAGTACAGTTTTCATTCCCTGTACTTGTTAGTTGAAAAGCAAATATGCATAATAAATGCATAATGAAGAATTTTCGTGTCTACCGAATGGTATTTATTAATCAAGTCTACCTGTTGGTGTTGAGGGGAACTTATTTCAGGCTGTGTTCCAAGAAGAGAGATTAGGGCTTGAGGACCACTGCCAGGCATCTTCTTCCTGAGAGTCTAACAAGACTGTGACACCCCCCCAATCATGCCTCTTTCTTCCCAGATGAGGACATTTAAGGGACTTGTCCCACTTCAGTAGTGACAGACACTTCATGTCCAGTGATCCTGCTATACTTCCGGCTTCCTCTCAGTTCCTGACTTTAAAAACCTAGTTTGTTTCTCTACTTCTGAACTATTTCTTTACTATACAAATTTCATGATGTGCATGTGTGTGTGTGTGTGTGTGTGTATAAGAAAAAATTATTTCATAACACTTGCTAAAGACAATAAGGCAGACTTTATTCCAGGGAAGCAACCAGAATGGTTTTTTTGTAATAAGAGAGAAATTAGACTCAACTCCAACTCTGACAATGACAAGTTGGGATTTATATTTATACCAAGCAACATGGCATACAGTGGATGGAAAATTACTAAGAGGAAACATCGGGGTTAAAGAGGACTCTTCCTAGACTGACTCAACAGAAATTCTTGCTAAAGGCAGGCCAGAGGGGTGAGCTATTGAGCCTGGTCAGATACCAAGAGTGGGGGATTTGTGCTTAGCTGACTTGCAGGATTCTTGCTCCAAATGGATTCTAAAAAAGCAGAGAGGAGCCCACGTTCGTCTGTGCAAGCAGAGGTGTTAGAGAAGCCTGATTAAAGTTTGGTCAGTGGAGAGAGTCCTTGTCATGAGGGTGATGTGTATGTGTGTGTGTCTATATGCTTCTCATGTAACATTACTGGTTCTCAAAGGGAGCAGTATAGGGGCGGCCGGCTTTAGTATCGAGGACACTGGCAATTGGTTGTTAAACTGAGGACTGTCTGTAGGTATTTACCTAAATATAAATGAAATAATCTATTTGAATAATTTAGCTATCTAACTGCATGAAATATATAGTTTTAAGGCTAGGAAAACCATCTATATTCATTGAGGTTGATACTGAGTCTCAGTAAGGGGTATAAATATTTATTTAGAATTGACTAGTAACATATGCCTCCCTTTTCACCCATGTTAACTAGTATTCTTCCTTCCAGGTTCACAACTGTCCCTCTACTCTTCACAATTATCTGAAGTTGACTTGGCTCATAAACATGTTATGTGGTTTCTAGGGTAGCTCCCTTCTGTTTTCCCAAACCTTCTCCTCCACTGTGTGTAGGAAACACATACTAAGTTTAGGATTAAGAAGCTCTCTTGCCCTGGGATGCCTAATGGCATTTTATCAAAGAGAAGCCCCTCCTGATCAGAGGAGGGAAAGAGGGTGAAATCAGGATACTTAACCCAGGCAACCTCCCTGTGTTCCTCCAAGAAAGGTTCTATAGCCATTCTTTGCATACAGACACCCTTTTGAACTCCTATAACCATTACCTTCCTCTGTCACTTTGGGCCCAGCCAGGATGGTGCCTCCCTGTTATTGCTGCCCCTGGGTATGAGAATGTTCCCTGCTAATTTCCTTATATGCTGCCCGTATCTTTGTAAACAGTCCATTTATTATACTCCCTCCATTACCCAGGCTGATCATGCCATCTGCTGCCTGCTGGACACCTAATGAATGTAGCTTTTTATTGCTCTGAGATGAAGTTTTGAAATTCTCCCTAAAAGCATCAAGTCTGTACAAGCCTGACGTGGCCTGTTTTTGTATACTCACATTCAGTCACTCCTTGGGGTCTACCTCCTCTGAAGGCATCGTTGGCCCCTAAGTCATTCTTCCCATTTGTTCCACTTGAGGGCTCTCCTCCACTTGGCAAACTCCCTTTTAAGATCAGTTGTCAGTCTGAGATTTCTGGTGTCCTTATTATGTATAGAAAAGATTATTTGAGGTAAATGTGGCTTTTAAAATTAATATTTCATTCATAAAATAATATTGAAATACCTAGCTCTTCCTTTAAACATTTTATTTACTTACAACTTATTTAACTTATAATTTACAAACTTTAACATAGAATAGAAATTATTCTACTTACACACTTAGGAAATTTTAACAACATCTTTTAAGGGGAAATTACAGCCTAGTTAACTGAATTCCCTTAATATTTTATTTGTATTTATCATACCAAAAGAGTCAATTTCCCATTTTGATATTTAATTGTCAGAATAAAACATAAAACCTTCCCTAGTAACTTTTAAAAATGTAATGAGTTGAAGGAACAAAACAGCAGCAGAATCACAGAACTCAAGAATGGACTAACAGGTACCAAAGGGAAAGGGACTGGGGAGGATGGGTGGGTAGGGAGGGATAAGGGGGGGAGAAGTAGGGGGGTATTAAGATTAGCATCCATAGCGGGGTGGGAGAAAGGGGAGGGCTGTACAACACAGAGAAGACAAGTAGTGATTCTACAACAGGTTGCTACGCTGATGGACAGTGACTGTAAAGGAGTATATAGGGGGGACCTGGTATAGGGGAGAGCCTAGTAAACAAAGTATTCGTAAGTATTCGTCATGTAAGTGTAGATTAATGATTAAAAAAAAAAAAAAATGCAGTTCCTATGTGGTGACCTCTAATGAGTTCTACACAATAATATAAAGGACATATAAAAGTGTAGGCAAAGGGTCTGTTTGTGTTTATACAGAGGATCAAAGCCTAATTTGGCTACCCCGAAAATGAACTAAGAAACGATATGAAAGAGAACTTCCAACATCAGCACTCTCGGGAAGACTCATGCCAGAAGATGATCATCAAAAAACCCCAACAAAGATCCACGCACTGCTACAGCTGTAGATGCACTCATCCCACCAGCTCCTGGACTTGCCATGGGAATGAAGGAGATATCTAAGCTGGCCTGTGCATACAGTAAAACAACAAATTTGACTGGATCTATACTGTTGGAACTCAACCAAGAATTAGGAGAAGTGCAAATTGTAGCGCTCCAAAATCTTACAACTACAGACTATTTACTGTTAAAAGAACATATGGGATGTGAACAGTGCCCAGGAATGGGTTGTTTTAATTTGTTTGATTTTTCTCAAACTATTCAAATTCAGTTAGATAATAACCATCATATCATTGATAAGTTTTCACAAATGCCTAGGGTGCCTAACTGGTTTTCTTGGTTTCACTGGAGATGGCTGGTAATTACAGGTATGCTTTGGTTATGTAACTATACTCCTATTATGTTAATGTGTGTGCGCAATTTAAGTAGTAGCTTAAAATATATACATGCTGAAGTTACTCTACAAGAAGATATGTCAAAGAAATAATCAATCTTCCCATGTTTTCTCCCGCCTGCTACTTCTATAGCTTTTCTTCTTCCTTCCTAATTACAACGAATTCTTAAATAGAATTCGTGCCTCATATCAAATTTACCGAGTATCATAACTCCTCCAAGTGGTAAAGATACCTCAAGACAAATGCTGGGCATAGAAGCCACAGGGCATAAATATGCAAAGAAATAAAAAGCTAACCATTTCAAACAATAAGGCTTCTCTCTCACTTACCAACTTAACATTTCCCTGTGTGGCCCCGGAAGATGACTGGTTAGCCAGAGACGGGTAAGATTCCTCAAGGGAGGAACAACCTAAGACAGGCACAGTCGCTGGGGGGTCATCAGGTGAGAAATTGGGGATCAACAGAGGTGAGGCTTAGAACCTCACCCCCCCTGTACTGAGAGAAATCTTCTGCATATGTGGATGTTTTATTGCCCTTGTCTAGCTTGGATTAACACATAGTCTACAGGCACACACCTGATCATCTACATTTGCTCTCTTACAACACTAAACTATGTTTTCTACCTTTATGTTGTATCTACCTACCACTTCAGCATCTTATTAAAAATAATAAAGAGAGAAATGTGGTATCCACATATAAATCAAGTATAAAAATCAAATGTGTATTCATATTTGAACTGACTGTTTATAGTTCATAATGCATGAGCAAAACCAAAAGTTTCTGTGATGACTGCCCTTGTACTGTTCACCATGTAACTTATTCACTATGTAAGAATTTGTTCTCCATGTAAGAACTTGTTCGTTATGCTTCAGAAGATTGGAGACTGACGAAAATTAGGCTTGGGGTGGATTAATGATTGTGCATTGAGCATTGACTCCCCTATACAGAATTTTATTGTTGTTAACAACCATTTGATCAATAAAAATGAGAGATGCCCTAACAACAACAACCAAGAAAAAGTACACACTTCCAATTGTAAAATAAATAAGCAACCGGGATGTAATGTATAGCATAAGGAATATAGTCAAAATATTGTAACAACTTGGTATGGTGATAGCTGGTACTTAGAATTATCATGTATATAAATGTTGAATCACTGTGTTGTACACCTGAAACTAATGTAATGTAATACTGTGTGTCAACTACCCTTCAATAAAAAATAATTATCTAAAAAAAAAAAAAAAAAAAAAAAAAAACATAGGCAAAAACCTTTTAGACATAAGCATGAGTGACCTCTTCTTGAACATATCTCCCCGGGCAAGGAAAACAACAGCAAAAATGAGTAACTGGGACTATATTAAGCTGAAAAGCTTCTGTACAGCAAAAGACACCATCAATAGAACAAAAATGTACCCTACAGTTTGGGAGAATATATTTGAAAATGACAGATCTGATAAAGGCTTGACGTCCAAAATATATAAAGAGCTCACCCACCTCAACAAACAAAAAACAAACAATCCACTTAAAAAATGGGCAGAGGAACTGAACAGACAGTTCTCCAAAAAAGAAATACAGATGGCCAACAGACACATGAAAAGATGTTCCACATCGCTAATTATCAGAGAAATGCAAATTAAAACTACAATGAGATATCACCTCACACCAGTAAGGATGGCTACCATCCAAAAGACAAACAACAACACATGTTGGCGAGGCTGTGGAGAAAGGGGAACCCTCCTACACTGCTGGTGGGAATGTAAGTTAGTTAAACCTTTGTGGAAAGCAGTATGGAGGTTCCTCAAAATGCTCAAAATAAACTTACCATTTGACCCAGGAATTCCACTCCTAGGAATTTACCCTAAGAGTGCACCACTCAAGTTAGAAAAAGACAGATGCACCCCTGTGTTTATCGCAGCACTATTTACAATAGCCAAGAACTGGAAGCAACCTAAGTGTCCATCAGTAGATGATTGGATAAAGATGTGGTACATATACACAATGGAATATTACTCAGCCATAAGAAGAAAACAAATCCTACCATTTGCAACAACATGGATGGAGCTAGAGGGTTTTATGCTCAGTGAAATAAGCCAAGCGGAGAAAGAGAAATACCAAATGATTTCACTCATCTGTGGAGTGTAAGAACAAAGGAAAAACTGAAGGAACAAAACAGCAGCAGAATCACAGAACCCAAGAATGGACTAACAGGTACCAAAGGGAAAGGGACTGGGGAGGATGGGTGGGTAGGGAGGGATAAGGGGGGGAGACAAAGGGGGGTATTAAGATTAGCATGCATAAAGGGAGGGGGTGGGAGAAAGGGTAGGGCTGTACAACACAGAGAAGACAAGTAGTGATTCCACAGCATTTTGCTATGCTGATGGACAGTGACTGTAAAGGGGTTTTTAGGGGGTCCTGGCATAGGGGAGAGCCTAGTAAACATAATATTGTTCATGTAATTGTAGATTAATGATAACAAAAAAAAAAAAAGAAAGGGGGATTACTCCCTGATAGGATAAAGCTAACTGTAAATCAACAATTAATGCATGCTTTAAATATCCTTAATTTGCTCATTTAAAGTGTGTCAGATGATCAGCTATGGAAGTGCATTTTTCTGATAACATTCCTTTCTCTTAAAAAAAAAAAAAAAGCAGTTCCTGTGTGGTGACCTCCAATAATTTCTTCACAATGGTATAAAGGGCATATCAAAGTGTGGGCAAAGGGTCTGTTTGTGTTTATACAGAGGATCAAAGCCTAATTTGGCTACCCAGAAAACGAACTAAGATACGATATGAAGAAGAAGTTCCAACATCAACATATTCTGGAAGAGTCATTCTAGAAGATGATCATCAAAAAACGTCAACAAAGATCCTGGCGCTGTTGCAGTTGTAGCTGCATTCATCCTACTGGTTCCTGGAATTGCCATTGGAATGAAGAAGGAGATATCTAAGCTGGCCTGTGCATACAGTATAATAACAAATTTGACTGAATCTATACTGTTGGAACGCAACCAAGAATTAGGAGAAGTGCAAGTTGCAGTGCTCCAAAAGCTTGAGACTACAGACTATCTACTGTTAAAAGAACATATGGGATGTGAACAGTTCCCAGGAATGTGTTGTTTTAATTTGTCTGATTTTTTTCAAACTATTCAAATTCAGTTAGACAATATCCATCATATCATAGATAAGTTTTCACAAATGCTTAGGGTGCCTAACTGGTTTTCTTGGTTTCACTGGAGATGGCTGGTAATTGTAGGTCTGCTTTTGTTATGTAACTGTATTCCTATTATGTTAATGTGTGTGCGCAATTTAATTAGTAGTTTAAAACTTATACATGCTTACGTTACACTACAAGAAGATATGTCAAAGAAATAACCAATCTTCCCATGTTTTCTTCTGTCTGCTACTTCTATAGCTTTTCTTCTTCCTTCCTAATTACAACCCTTAAATAGAATTCGTGCCTCATATCGAATTTACCGAGTATCATAATTCTTCCAAGTGGTAAAGATACCTCAAGACAAATGCTGGGCATAAAACCCACAGGGCATAAATCTGCAAAGAAGTAAAAAGCTAACCTTTTCAAAAATGAGGCTTCTCTCTCACTTACCAACTTTACATTTCCCTGTATGGCCCCGGAAGATGACTGGTTAGCCAGAGACGGGTAAGATTCCTCAAAGGAGGAACAACCTAAGACAGGCACAGTCGCAGGGGGGCCATCAGGTGAGAAATTGGGGATCAACAGAGGTGAGGCTTAGAACCTCACCTCCCATTTTGAGAGAAATCTTCTGCATCCTTGGATGTTTTGTTGCCCTTGTCTAGCTTGGATTAATACTTAGCCTATAGGCACACACCTGATCATCTACATTTGCTTTCTTACAACACTGAACTATGTTTTCTACCTTTATCTTGCATCTACCTACCACTTCAGCATTTTATTAAAAATAATAATAATAAGGGAGAAATGTGGGATTCACATATAAATCAAGCATAAAAATCAAATGAATATTCATATCTGACCTAATTGTTTATAGTTCATAATGTGTGATCAAAACTGAGAGTTTCTGTGATGACTGCCCTTGTACTGTTCACCACGTAAGAACTTACTATGTAAGAATTTGTTCACCATGTAAAAAAAAAAAAAAAAAGAATGAAACTAAAACCATATATTAAACTACTCAGAAAAATTTAAAAAAAAAAAAAAAAAATGTAATGAGTTTCAAATATGTTAAATTTTAAGATTCTTAACAATTATAATACCATTTATAAACTTAGCAAACTTTTCTTGGGCCTTTCAACTTAAAAATCATGCCTAAATCAATTATTTAATAATACGTTTTAAGTGTGAATCACAAAGCTATTGTGGTAAGTACTGTAAGATGCTAAATTCTCTTAAACATTAAAAAGTTAAAAATGACAAATATGAAGATTACTTTTAAACCAAATACTGACTATATTAATACTAGGGATTTCATTTCCTTCATCATTTCTATACTTAATTCAGAGCCTTCACAAACATAAAGGGTTCTTTAAACTCTCCTTATAGCTAAAATAAAGTTTAAATTAAATTTGAATAATATAAATAAAAATAAAATGAACTTGTTTTAAAAATTTTTTTTTTTTTAAAAAGGAACACATGCATATTAAAAAATTCCAAAGGAACAAAAGTATAGATACTAAAAAATAAGTGGCCTTCTGGTCCATCTGTTAGTCTTCCACACATCTTCCCCAGAGGCAATCACTTTTTTTATATATCTTTCCTGAGATATACAGGCATACCCATAAACAATCATATAGGTACATATTGTTATCTCACACTTTTTTAAAAAATGGCAAAATACTATAGATGCTGTTCTGCAACTCGGTTGTTTCACTCTGTATGTGTCCTAGAGATTCATTCCATATCAAATAACATAGTTCTGCCTAATTTTTCGAAAGTCTGCAGAATGTTCCATTATTTAGAAGTATCATAACTGATTAAGCTAGATGCCTGTTTCTGATTTTTGCTACAACAAATCATGTGGCAATGAATAATCTTCACAAGTACACATTTATTCGTGGGAGCATATTAGTAAATACTGTATTTGATTTTTGAAATTTATTTTACTGCATTTCAATATTACATTATATCACTCCCTCTGTGATTGAAATCAATACATAGTTATTGATGCCTACAAGGAGGAGATAGCACAGAACGCAGTGATTAATTAGAGTTAAACACTGTCCTCTAGAAATTTGAATCCTAGTAGGGGCAAATAATACATATGGAGAGATGAACACTATTTTGCAAGGCTTTGATAAATGAAATAGAACATAACTGACCTGAACCATTTGAATTTTGTGTTTAATTTAGAGTTATATGCTATTTAGCACGTGAGAAAAAGCCTATTAAAAATTCAAACGTTCAGTTTACAAATACCTGTTGGTCTGAAGTGTTTTCTTTTACTTAACTTTATCCTTTAGTTGCTTTGTTCTTTTATTTTTATTCCATATTACTTTACTCTTATTTCTTTTACTTCATTTTTATTTTTTATAGTTTATTCTATATTACTTTATTCATTATGGGGGATAAGCAGCTGAGAATGGTATACTGGTAAGTTAATATCAAGGAAAGAAAAATATCTTTCCAATGTCAGAAGCATGCTGTTGTGTTTCCTTTTGCAAATTAAGATTTTACTTTTAGAAACAGTTAAGTCCTGGGACTCCAAACGGCATTTTGCCCTCCGTGGAGCTGCAGAAGCGCTGTGAGGATGGTTTGGAGAGCTCAGGGTCCTACTAGGACAGTCCAGAGTCTTCTGTGCTTTCGGCTCTGTCAGCTCAGATGCTCACCGAGGAGTTATGCTAAATGATTTTGTTTAGCCAGATACCAGGGGAGCATTTTAGTTCTTTTCTGGGCCTGAGTCTTGACAAATTCCTAAAGACATTAATAGGTCATAAGTCCTTCAATATCTTGTAACACAATTTCCTAACTTAATTTCTTTCTGTTAAAATAACAATTTCCTTTCTCTTTCCCTGACTAGCCCCTGGCTGATGCAATGAAATTATAAAAATATACTAGGAAATTATTAGTCTCCATTTGGGAAAAGTTTGGAAAGAGAAGTTTTGTATGCCTCGATGAGCATAAAATGAAGACCCAACATCTTCCAACCATCCCCATTTGCCAAGGCTTTTCATTTTATGAAGAAAATCCCCAGAGAATGTAATAAAGTTCATTCTTACCAGTTACTTGAAATATGAAAAATTTGATTGTACTTTTTTTACTTTGAATAACAATTTATTTTCAACCAGCAGTCAGAGTGAATTTTAAAAAACATATAAGATCATGTTGTACCTATTCAAAAATGTCCTTTCAAGTTATATAAGACACTATTTGACCTCTATGTTCCCTCCATGCCCCCTGGGTACTACTTTGACCTCATCTCCTTCCGTTGTCTTCCTGACTCAGTCTGCTCCAGCAGCCACACTGGCCACCTTGCTGTTTCTTATCTTTTTTTTTTTATCAAAGTATCATTGATATACAATCTTATTTGGTTTCAAATACATGACACAGTGAGTGGGTCAACATTCACCCATCCTCACCAAGTCCTCACCCCCTCCAGTGTGGTCACTATCCAAATTTGATTATATTTTTAAAAACACTTAAGCTCTGATGCTCTCCAAAGCACTGGGTATTTGCATTAAATAGTTTTGTGTTCTTGATGGATGGTAAAATTCTCAACATAAACTCCTTGTACCTTTGTGTTGGGAACGTGGCCACCAACAGAAACACCTCCCCCAGGGGTCATGGAAACATGCACATGGTGGGGCAAGCTTTCACTTCCATTTGGTTGGTTTGAAGCATGGTTCTTGGGGCTGTTTGTTTGGGACAAGGCCTTCACTTGGGGAAACATAGACAAGAACTGCACTGTGAATGAATATCACTGACTTATGCCTGGCAGTAAAAGGAAAAGAAATACATGAATTGAATTTTCACTAGGAATTGAAGAATTCTGTGTTTGAAACATCTAGCATGTGGTAATAAGTGGAATGAGCATTTGTTAGATTTGAATCAAGTTTCCTCCTCTTGCTCTCTCCCTTCCTTTCATTTTTTAATTCTTTTCCACATTGGCCATGTGAGGCTAGTCTGTGTTGTCCCTCTAAAGTCATAGGCACAATAGCACAAAAGCGATTCACCTTCCCAGAGCCAATTCTCTGGTGACGCGCTGTAGCCTCTTTGCTGGAGGCACACTGCAAATATTAAATGACACACCTGTCAAAGTAGGACCCAGGTAGTGCGGCCTCAGGAGGCATGTTTTGTGTATAAATACTGGTGACAGCAATGCCTGCCAAGAGCTTACCTCTGAGAGCTTGGGCCCGAGTGCCTTTTCTCGGGGGGCTAACAGCACGGCTGAGAGGAGAGCAGCAGGGCCCAGTACTCATTTGCGTGGTAAGTAACCAGCACAACAGATAATTCACCTTTCAATGACGTTAGCCCCAAATTACCTAATTAGTCAAACAAACTCTTGTAAACCAGAGGAGAGTATTAAGAGGAAGAAAAGATCAGATAGATTTTATTTTTGCATGTTAAAATGAACCACACTTAAAATGCCGAAAACTCAAAGTTCTATAAATATAAATCTGGATCATTTTTTAAATCACTGAAATTCTAAAGAGGCAATAATAGGAAGAGTCACAGCAGATTTTTCTCAAATCTAATTCACAAGTAATCTTCCTTACCTAACAAACTATTCTAATTGAGATATATCAAAGTAAGGTAAAATCATTATTTTTGTATAAATAATCTCATACGTAGAATGTTTGACTATGTAACCAGTAAGAGAAGAAAAATCATAAATAATAAAGGAGATATAGTAGGTCCTTTTCTAATTTCTCTACTTTGCATTATTGAGCCTGTTGAATATTTTTCATATTTGAGGAAATACATATGCATCAATAGAATTTTAGTTATTTAACATTTGAGGAAAAATTATTATATAATTCCTCTTTCAATTTTTTTCCTTGAAAATCTGAGGAATTTTTACATTTTCAAAATCATTATTTCAGAATCCTGTATCTGTTTCCTTACTCAGTAATCTTTTTCCTTAAAGAACTAAATTCAGACTAAGGAAAAAAAATGCCATTCAGCAGAGTTGCTGGTGTTTCTTTTCACCTCAGGGCAAAAATGATTAACAATTTTGTATGCTTTTTCTAGGAGATTGTTTGCAATGTTGTCATTAATTTGGTCCTTTATTGAAATGTTATGGGAAAAAAGAAAAAAAAGGTGTATCAATAACGTCCTATAATAAAAATGAGATGTCATAGAGGGTTTAACATTATTGTATTTTATTTAAAAAATGACTATCTTTTTTGGAGGTGAATCTTCAAAGGAAAGGAATCTCTATTCTGTTAAGTCTTTAAATAAAAAACACCCCAGGTGCATTTAATTTCATGTCAATTTCCTTTTTTTTTTTAACAAAGCACCACACCAGCAGTCATATTTGCATTTGCTTACTTGTTTTTGTAATTTAGGGCCAAAAGTTTAAGATGGGGACTGAAATGTTGTCTTGGAGATTACCTTAACAATTCACTCATGTAATAACTTCTTAAATAAATGTATGTATCTTAGTCTTAATCTAACACTTAAATGTTTAACTATTTCCCTAACATGTATAACCATGCATTAGAAACCTGAGACAATACTACAAATTTTTAGCAACTGTCTCATACCATATTTTCTAAATAAAAGAAATGAAGTAAACTTCACTTTACAAACCTAGTAGGCTAAATTATGGCAATTCTTTTGGGAATTAGGCTTTCAAAAGTGAAATTTAAAACTTCAAAATTTATACCATGAAGTCTTGAAGAGTGTACCATTTTAAGGGAGTACTATGTGTAAGGAAATACAGTGACACATGCTTTAGTAATTTTGTGGTGCTTGTTAGCTATCTTTAAAGATAAATTTCAGAAGAATTAAAGAAAAAATGTTCATTAACAAAAGCAAAGAAGATAAAAGGCAAAATAAAGTTAACTTATTGAAGAAAGTAATTAGGTGTTTAAGATTTCATGATAGTCATATTTTAGAGTTTAGGAATCAAAGTGATAATTAATCAAATAATTTGTGCTGTTATGTTCCAAAATTGATAGTTTACAGTGAAGGACTTGAATATGTCTTTGTCCTTATAAGTTACTTCTCTGCTTTGGTTTCTCAAGTTCAACTCCATTTCACAATATTTGGTATAATTAAAACATGTCTAAAGGAAAATGTTAATCTGAAAAATTAAATTACTATATCCAGAGCAAATAAAATGTGCTATGTTAAGATTTCAAAGAATAAACATTGGAAAGAATTGCTGAGCTATAGAAGCCAATGCCATAAATATGATTTTCAAAGGTATATGTATTCTCATTTATGTCTTTCCAAGTGAATCTGATGCAGATGTGTTTGTGGCTTCATTTGGGCCATGGACCAGTGAGTTTTAAATCTATTCTATTTTTATTAAGGCCAAAGTCTACTTCTCCAACCTGGCCTTAAGCCTCACTAATGCTTGTCACTGGTCATCAGAGTTACACATCCAGCCTCGGGCCTTGGAAAAACAAATCAAACCCATGTCATACTCTGGGTGAGTCAGTCCCATTATGTTCACATTGTAAGGGCAACAGCATATAAAGTGACAGCTTAAACAATGAGCACCCCTATATGTCAAATTTGTTACCAATGTAAGACTTGAAATCTGTGGACAAGATGACCTGAACCTGAATGTGAATTCATGAGTACAGCTGATAAATGAAAGGAGATAACCCACAAAATTTACAGAAACTATCCTTTGAGATTTTTTTCCCCTTTTTTTGAGATTACTCATGTACAATCTTGTAGGCTTTAACATATTTTTTGTTTACCATGTACTTTTCTAAATTCTAAAAACTGTGTTGTTCACATTGGAGAGAGAAATGTTTCCTTAATTGAATAGTATGTATTAAGGGGAGGATTCAAAGCATTTGCAAATACCCACAAGAGAAATTTTAAAAGAAGAAAAGAAGCACAATCTTAGATTTTATTTATTAAGCTGAACACTAAATAATAGTTTCATAGGTCCTGGTAATTCTTGAGGGTCTTTCATCCACAAAATTTGTTAATATAAGTAGAACAGGGAAAATTCTTTATCTGCGTATGGATTTGGAATCCTGAGTAAAGGCTACATGTTAATGCAATCAGAAAATGCTTTTAACTGGGTTATTTATGTGATTTTAACTGGGTTACTTAGATGCTGGGTGATAGTATTCATACAGTTATCTTTACTCCCTTCCTCATCAAGGGAGGGTCTTTCGACTAACAACAGCATTTCCGTCTCCTAAGAGCCATGAGAAATGCAGACTCTCAATTCCCATCCCAGAATCAGAATCTGTGCTTCAAAAAGATCTTTAGGTGATGCATACGCACATTAAAATTTGGGAAGCACTGCTCCTGGTCAGTAGGGAGTTCAGTTTGGGATTGGAAGTGCTCAGCCTGCCAGGTAAGTTGACCTGTCAATGATTTTTATTGTTTTTCCTCTTTCTATCATAGAAAGGTACAGAGCACAGAACTTTTGCGAAAGACTCATAGTACCTACAGGACAAAGACAATGAATTCACCTGACGGAGAAGCGCAGTTTTGCTTTGCTTTTGTTAACAATTCATGCCCCAGAAGTGTGAGGTCTGTGCTGAGTGTCTGTGCCTTGTATGTTGTCATGATTGGCGCCATAGTGATGACCATGCTTGGCAACCTGGTTGTAATTGTTTCCATCACCCACTTCAAGCAGCTCCACTCCCCAACCAACTTCCTGGTCCTCTCCATGGCCACCACGGACTTCTTATTGAGATGTTTGGTCATGCCCTTCAGTATGATCAGGTCCATCGAGTCCTGTTGGTACTTTGGAAACTTCTTTTGCAAAGTCCACAGCTGCTGCGACATCATGCTCTGTACCACCTCCATTTTTCACCTCTGCTTCATTGCAGTGGACCACTATTATGCCGTGTGCGACCCTTTGCATTATGTCACCAAAATCACCATTCCTGTCATAGAGGTCTTTCTGCTCATCAGTTGGTCTGTTCCGATCTTTTTTGCCTTTGGCCTGATATTCTCAGAATTAAACGTAATTGGTGCAGAAGATTTTGTTGCAGCCATTGACTGCACAGGTTTGTGTGTGTTAATATTTAACAAACTCTGGGGGGTGTTGGCCTCCTTCATAGCCTTCTTTCTTCCTGGGACTGTAATGGTGGGGATTTACCTACACATTTTCAAAATAGCCAGGAAGCATGCTAAGCAAATTGGTATGGAGCCCACAATGAAACAGGTGGGGTCAGGAAGCAAAACAAAGGTATCTTCAAACAAAGAAAGCAAGGCCACCACGACTTTAAGCATAGTCATGGGAGTGTTTGTGTTGTGCTGGCTGCCCTTTTTTGTCTTGACGATCACAGACCCTTTCATTAACTTCACAGCTCCTGAAGATTTGTACAATGTCTTTCTCTGGCTGGGTTATTTCAATTCCACTTTCAATCCCATTATATACAGTATGTTTTATCCTTGGTTTCGCAAGGCATTGAGGATGATTATCACAGGAATGATCTTCTACCCTGACTCTTCCACCCTGAGCCTATTTCCTACACAGGCTTAGGCAATGCTCTCCATTCTCTAAGATTATTTTCTGGTAGGGAATCTTGGATACTGTTTCCCCACAAAGGCAGGGAGAGGTATGGCTGACTACATAAGGATATTCTTCCTGCTGGTAAAATAGACACCTAAATTGGAGTAATAGATCTGGTCTTCTGGGTATACTAAAGTGGTCAAATTTTAAGATTCTGGAAAAAGTGAGACAGGGACTGTGGGCTTAGACAGAGTAAGGTGAGGGCCTCCAGAAAAAAACAAAGCAAAATAACCCACTGTGGGATTTGCTTTGGCCGGCTGGGTGGCTCAGCTTATTTTTTTGACTTTACCCAGGTGCTATTTTTCTTCCTCCAGCCCTAATCAAGTGATTTGCAAGCTGGGCAATTGATTTAGCAAGCAAGCCCAAAACAAGTATTAAAAACAGGAAGGATTCCATCTTGAAGATCAGATTGCATTTTAAAACCCAATTAGTTAAAAAGTAAGTTTCTTAACATACTCTTTAACAAACAGGCAATAACTTAACCCACCTTGGGAGCAAAGCAGGCAGTCTTGATTGATATGCTCCCAGACCAGGAAGCTGCTATCCTGAGAGGGAATCAGAGTAGTAAATTTGTTGTAAATAACCCGGAGGACTGTGATAAGAAACTTAATGTCTCTTCAAAATTGAACATTTTGAGACCATTTGGCAGGTCTGCATCCCTAGCCCTTTGTCTCTCAACAGCCTATAAATCCCCTAGACAATGCACCACCCAGGGCTCTCTTGTATCCTCCTGGGTGAGCCAGGAGCTCTGTCCTCTCGCTTTATCTCTAAATAAAAGCCTCTGCCTAACTCTCCCACCTTGAGTGTTTGTGAAGTTCATTCTCTGACTCCATGAACAAGACCCCCGGCATCAAAACTGCTCCAATAAAAAGAAACTGTCTCCCAAGGTTTGCAGATTCCTGAATTTCCAAACTAAGAGATTTAGAATTTTACTCCCTTGGCTTAAATCAAATAGGGGTCTTCATTTTTTTTCTTGTAAACATCAGAAGAGAAGACACAATTGGCCTTCACACTCATTGACAGCCATATAGAGTTTATCTAAATCTTTTTTGAGATTTTTGTTGCATCTTAGGGAAATGGGGAGAGAGTTGAGAATACTAGAAACCTGAATTATGGAGCATGCAAGTAATATGGAAAGGGAGAAAGAAGTAGACAGTCGTAGTTCCTTACAATTTTAGTGGTTATGACTTAAATCTCTTTTCAAAAAGAATGGATGCAAGGTTTGCAATATTTTCATAAAACTGGCCTCTCTTATTAATTGAGAAAAATGAAAAAGAAATAGCTTAGGATTATGTTCTTTCTTTCTCCTAATATATTATTTTGTTCTTTGTATACATGCAGCCTGTGTGTATACATACAGGTCATGTGTCCATGTCTTTGGGTGTCTATATTCTGTAACCTCACTAAGCTTGAGTTTCATTCACAAACTGAAGTTCTTTCCCTTCCCCAGAGTTTTAGGATATTTATTGCACTAAAGAATGTCTCTTTGTGTCCTTTCTTTCTTTCCTTCCTTCACCTACCCCATCAATGTATTTCACCAAATTTTGTCTTTTACCATCTTCTTTTCATCGTTCACTCTGTCTCCTGTCTCTAATCCAGTGGTTCTCAACCAGGGATGGTTTTGCACCTTGGGAACCTGTGGCAATGTCTGGAGATATTTTTGTCACAACCAGAAAGGGAGTACTACTGCCATCCAGTAAAGGGCAGAGGTAGGTGCTGTTAAATACCCTACAATGGACAGAAGAGCTCCCACACACACACACAATAAAGGGGAATCTGGCCCAAAACTTCACTAGTGCCATAACTGAGAAAACCCATTTTAATCTTATCTAACCTGATAACTTCAATTACCACATCTATTTAGTTTCCTCTTAAATATATTTATTTTCAGCCTTATCATTTCCACCAAGTTTGAGTCCCTCATTTCTTACTAACAGTAAAGTATATTTTTTGGTGCTCTACCAAGATTTCAAACTCCACACATCCAGCATCTTCCTTCTATGCACACGCCACCACCGTTCACCTGTCTCTCCTGACTCCTGCTTTGTACTGAAGTTGGGTGTACACAGGTGTGCTGGTTCCCCATCTAGACTATAAGCTTCTTATATGTGAAACTATGTCCTTACATTACTCATCTTTGTTTCCCACAGTGCCTGGCATGGTGCTTTTCCCATAAAAATCTCTGAACACCTTCACTGGATAATAAAACTTAGAAACTTTGAAGAAAATGGAAGAGAGTTACTCAAATTCACAGAAATAAACAGTTATAAAGCAAAAGATGTTGGGCAAGTGGGGGCTCCTCTTGGGAAGGAAGATGGCACAAAGAGCCTATTTAAAGAAGACATTGAACTGAATTGAATTCCCGTTCTCATGGGCTTGGTTACACACACACAATGTTGTGCTGAGAGACTTGGGGATGGAGTCAGTAGACACAGAGCAGAAAGTGACTCACTAACTCAGAAATATTTGCAACATTCCAAACCAAGCTTTCATGCTCATATGCAGGATAGAAATTAAGTCTTCCCTTTCCTTTCTTAATACCTCAATAGTAGAAGTGCTTTATAGAAAATTTTGGACATGTTTTTTGTTTACTAACATATGGATTGAACAGGAAAATTTCTTAAATGGTAATATTCAACAAAAGGACTCTTCCAGCCCAATAGGATATATCCACAAACTTACAACCTCTGTATGTGATTGGAGCAACTGATTCCTCAAACTTTGCCTATTTTTGCAGGAAGTAAGGCTGCTTTTCTTAACAATAATAACCTTCAGACACTGGTAGGTCACAAAGAAACAACTTTTTACAGCTAAAGTAGATTGTAATGTTAGATGTATTTTATTGTAATATTAATTCTTACAGCAATATCAAAGTATTTGACTAAGCAAACAACCCTTTACTCTTTGACCTAAGTAAATGACATCATGCCTCAGTCTTAACCCTAAGGTTTCTAATGTTCATATACATAAATCCTAAGTGCTTTTATGAATGTTTTTACTTTTCTGACTCCAGATTATCTATTGGGAACTACTCATTACCCCAAAACACCTTTAATAGCATCTTTATTCAATGGATAATTCCCACTACTCTCTTGATCCACATGTTCTCTTGAACATTTATAGCTTCCTGAGGCAAGGGCTTGTAATTTGTTCATTTGAATATAACATATTTGGGTCTGAGTTGTTTCAGCAAATTTACAGTATTCCAAATCAAAAATGGTTTACTTAGTATTGGTTTACTTTCTTCTGACTGCAGTAATTAAATTCTTCCGCAAGCAATTTCCTCTGTCCATAATCTTAAAGGCAACATTCAGAGGCTAAGGTTCCTTTTGAAGAATCTAAGGAACAGAATGAGTTCCTCCTGGGCTTCAGGCCAAGTCAGACCTCCTTTCAGGGCTTGATGGGGCAACAGGCCACCTCATGATGGCAGGAGCATTTTTCAGTTTGCTCTCCGTGATGAACCTCCCTTCCTCAAGGCCATTTGGACTGTTAGCTCTGAGGGACTGAATAGGAAGGACAGTCATTGACTCAGCACATACTCATTTTCTCACTTGCTCCTCAGAATAACATAAAATGTGTGATTAAATATTAAAAACTAGGGTCTGAAGCCATAATGCGGTCCTTTTTGTAGACCAGCATTTTCTTCTGCTCACTAGGAGCTGAGTTAAATAGAGGAGAAATGGAAGAGCTGGTAGAAGTTTCTGCTGCAGTCACCACCATCCTGCACCTTAACAAAGGACTTTTGTAATTTTCAAAGGGTGTCCCTGAACATGAGCTCAACTATTTCTCAAAACAGCTGTTCTTGCCTGGCTAGTCCAAGAAAAAGTGAATCATCCCATCCTTATTCCTAATCCACTGCTCTTCTTTGCAGGACTCAAATGGGTTAAATGGGGCAGCCATCTCAGGAAGGTGGCGACTGTGCTAGACACCTTGCACTCAGTATTAAAGCCACTCAGTTCAATAAACATTTATGGGGCACCTACAGTGTGCCAACTGCTACTCCCAGTTCTCGTGGTTCAGAGATGAATAAAAATTAAATCCTGGCTTCAAGGGGCTTATGGTCTAATAGGAAAGACCATTCGTTACCACTCAATTACTCTGCAGGGCGATATGTCTCATGTTAGAGCCAGGTGCAGGAAGCTATGGGAGTACGGAGGAGGAATATTTAGGCTGCCTTGGGGTTCAGAGAAGACTGCCTGCATTTTAGGCTGAAGAAATGTGTCATCAGGTCCAGTAAGGGATCTCTTCCAATCACTGAAGTGGGACTGCAAAGTCAGAGCTTGTAGAGAAATCTCGGTGAGCAGCTGCCTAGGTGGGTCTTCCCCATGAATTTGGCAGTAGACCCCGGGGCCTTGTTTACTCAGCAAGCAAGAGTGAAGCCAAGCTGAAAAGTGTCAGGTCTCTCTGTCTGGCTGTCACTGATTCTGTCTGCAAACACTGCAGCATAATGCCTGCAGCTTCACTTCTGCCTTCCAAATATCGCTCAAGTTCCTCTAACCTGGCATCATTTACATGGAGAGGTCCTGGGAAATGCCATTTTCAGCTCTGGCTGGCACAGCACAGCTCATCACAGAAATAAAACAAGCAAGAGAAACAGCAGGATATTTGTGTGGGAATAAAATCAGTTCAGCCACACCATGTGGGGAGATGAAGCCGCGAAGGGTTTGGCAGCAAATGGAAGCACATGGTATGTCTGGCTAAGAGGCTTGATTTCACCCAGTGAGTGAGGGAGAGGTATTGAAATCAACTGAAATTTTCAATACTAGACTTTAACTGTTTTCTCCCTACCAAATTATAACGTTTTGGTTTAATAGACATGAATAAAGAGATGCAAATGGAGCAACTCATTACAAATATAATGTTCATGATAATACTCCCTCACTACTGTTGAGCTAGGAAGTGGCTACATATAAGCTATGCTAACTGCTTCAGTCTCTCATTACACATAAATAAAAATAACCCATGTGGGCTCTTGAATCCATGCGGCCTCTTAAACAGACATGACTTGTTTAGAGGAAGGAGTGTGGACGAAAACATGCAGGAACAGGAACTAGCATCCCTGATGAACATGTCTAGTGGTCTCATTTTAGGGGAAATCATGGGATTTACTTCACGGAAACAGCCAGCTAGACAGGAAAAGCATATTTTTTAATCCCCATTATTTTAGAGTTAACAATGTATAGAAATGATATTTGAGCTACCAGTTCTCAAGACAAATTGATTGTATCACTTCTGTGTTTGTCTTCTACCCCTTGTCCATCACTTCAAAACCATTCTTTCAAAACCTAACCTTGCTTCTTTTCAGTGATTCCTCTTCCCTTTCTTGCTTATTTAACAAGAACACGGAGAATTCAGCAGAGGCTATTGTGGACAAGAGGGAATGAAACTGTTCGAAAGTTGGAAAGTAATTTCAAGACTTGCATCTTTTTGAGGTATAATACGATGGAAAGGCCATGGATTTGGAAGTAAGACAGACCCAACTGCCAGCTTAGCTAATTTCTCCTGAGTGGTCTTGGGCAATTTATTTGCCTTCACTTCCTAACCCATAAAGTGAGAACAATAATGCCTTCTATGTTGTTGTGAGGATCAGTGAGTGGGCTTTGCAAAAAAAAGAAAGTCAACAAATTCTTATTATTCTTATCATTAATTTCCCTGAAAGATTCCTTAAAAATATTTTTAAAGGATTTTTAAAGGGATTCATTTAAGAGGAGAGGTTTCCACAGATCTTTTTAAAGATGGAGTAAAAACTAAAGACATGGTGTTTCTTCTAAAATACATAATAAGTGATTAACATGCTGTCAAATGTGGGTACATTAAAATTTATTCTCATTTCCATTTAGAAAGCATGCTAGTAGCTTTTGTTATGTTTAAATAGTATTTATATTTCCAACTAAAAATGCAGAATCTCTGTGAATGACTGAAAAGACCAATTTTGGGGAATTGCGAACTATTCTGGCCTAACTGCTCTCAAAGATAAAGGCTGTCCCTAAAGAACATGCTCTAACAGGGAATCCTCTGAACCTGCAGGGGATATATTAGTTGGAGTTTTTAGCTATAACACTTCCACCCAGCTTCATAATTTCAGGTTATTGTAATTAATGCAGTCTCATTATAATTGCTTTTGTTAATGTTGGAGCAAATATGAAAATAAATTTGATTTCTAAAACTTGATAGTTACACTTCTGATCATAAATGATAAAGTAGCAATCCTTAGTATCTTATGAAAAATAAAAATTTCCCAAATATACATAGGTGTGTTCAAAATTAGGGGAAGCTATGATATTTAGACTCATTTAGTCAATAGTCTGGGGTACTCCTCTAGTGGGTTTCATGCACAGGTGACAATTTAAGGAGTGAGTGTATTGGAACTCACTGAAGGACCAGAGGCCAGGCTTAATGTCTGAGCACACATAAGATTCATCTTTTGTGAAATAAAAATAAAGATTTTTTTTCCTTTGGTATAAATTATACATGCTTATTGTGAAGAATAAAACAAAATTTCAAGTACTACAGAAAAGTAGAGTAAAAGAATTAATTCCAAAACTGACCAGAGAGACCCACTGATAACTCTTTCTCCTTGTCTATATGGACCCATAGAGATATACACATTTAATTTTATGATACCTGTTTTCTTGACATCTACCTTTTTTTCCTCAATATGCCATGAACGTATTGGTCAATAACTGTAGAACTAAATCATTCATTTTAATGACTGCAAACTATCTTGTTGCATGAATCATGCTATAGTTTGTTTAATCCATCCTCTACTGGAGAATATTTAGGTTATTTCCATTTTTCACTATTATGAAGTGTTCCATAGAATATCCTTCAATAGACATAATTTGTCCTTGTGTGGTCATTTTGTTGGGATGTATTCCTTGGATTGACACTGATGGTTCCAAGGATTCATTATAACTATAAAATATGTATTATTTTCACCTCCATCCCTTGTTCCAGAAATAATTGAAGAATGGCTGACATGAATGCATATGAGAAGAGAACTAGCTAAATTAAAATTTTTTTTTAAAGTGGGTTGCAAACAAAGAAAACCAAAACAAAGGGGGAAATGGAACTAGGAAAGATGAAGACATTGAAGCCCTGAGTAGTTAAAGTGAAACAAACCCAGACCACAAATTCTGGCCTCCTGATCCCAGGCCAATGCTCCTTCTCCAGATCTCACTGCTGTCCTCTCTCTGTTTCCTCTGTGAACTAAAGAAAAGCCTACCACCACACCACAGGCCACTAAAAAATTTCCAAGGCCTAGTAAGTATTGAAGGTTTTATTGACTCTGAGCATCTCAAACTGGCCGCCTGTTCACATTTAAATAACTCTATAATACCATCTGCTAATTAAGTTAAAAGTGAAAAAATTGCTTAAAGATAGGCAAAAATGTTTGCTCTGCCCCTTAATTTTCCTCCCGCGCCAGGATGCATAGTGGCCCCCTACTCTTTTCTCTGCAGCACATATCTTGCATAAATGAAATGTACCCCTTTGAAGTTCTGGGTTTCTTGCCTGGCCCCTTTGAGGTTATCAAACCTTTGGCCCTCGGGAATAAATCTCCTAGCCCACCAAGTTATATCTTCCCAGTCTCAGGTCCTAAATTTGGCTCAAATAAAACTGTATTTTCAAGGTGATTTTAATGAGCTTTTCATTGACACCTCCCTGCTGCTCTGAAACCCCCTCCAAGGTTCCTGCTACTCCTATGCCACCCCTGGGGGCCACTGGCCCTTGGGGCAGACACAGACTCTCTCCTGGAGCACAACTGCCAATTAATTTGCTCCTACTCCCCGTACGTCGTAATAGATTTACTACCTGGGGTGTCGGAGAAAAGCTTCTGATTAAACTCATGCTGTTGGGTGATTAATGATGGCATTATTACACTGTTTGCTGACCTCAGGCCTAGTTGGTTACATTCAATATATACTCATTGTGTGACTAATAAGTGCCAGGCCCTGGAAATGACATTGTTATAATGGTAAATAAAGCACAGCACAATTTTCTCATCTCATGAAAATTATACTTAGTGGGGTCTTAGGGAGTTAACAACACAAAAACTACAATCTGCAGAGGAGGTTCTGCAAGATGCAGTGGGGAGACTTACAGGAGATAAAAATTCACAGTGTTTGATGGACAGTGACTGTAATGGAGTATGTGGTGGGGACTTGATAATGCGGGGAATCTAGTAACCATGATGTTGCTCATGTGATTTTATATTAATGATACCAAAATAAAAAACATTCCCCCCCAAAAATTTATGATGCTTATTAGCTCATTAAAATAAAAATGAATTCCTTAAAAACCATTTAAAAAGCAACATGGAAAAGTAAACTTTAAAAATAAGCACCTAGTCAATCTAGCATGTAAATTCGAAAGGATGCAAAATAAAGGAGGTAGGAGAAATTAATATTTATTGAGTGACTTTTATGTTCCAGTGAGTAGTATGATTAATGTTATTTAATCTAAACACTTCTATAACTTCTGTTCCTCCAAGAGGTTAGGCAACTTTTACAAGATCACAAGATTCAAAATGAGGTCTGTTCTCAGTAAAGCCCATCCTTTTTGCCTTATTTACAGCTAACCAAGATTTTCCCCTTGGTTTTCATGTACATTTAATTGATCTTGATTAGATTGCAGAGAGGCAACTAAAAGCAGGAAGTTTTGTAATCCTTAAACAAGTTCTGGAATCGCTACTTTATTTGTGTCTTTAAGAGAATCACTATTACTATTTTTACTGTCAAAAAATCCTCACTCCCTCAGCCCTTAGTCATCAATGGTGATTGCTGTTTGAGATTGCAAATATGGACAGAGGCAATTCTTAAGAATTTACTAACTGCCTAATCCAAATACTACTGAGGAGATACCGGTTCCTTGAGCATCTACAGTTAACTTCATTTAAACAGCATAACTCCTAGTAGCCTATCTCTCTCCTTGACCAATACTTAATTTTACAGCTTACTGCAAGGGAGTTTGATACTGCTTTTCATTGGGAAAACATTAATAATCCTGTCTTGCAGCCTAGTCTCATCATTTTAGTGTTATTAAATAACTATACTGTAAAAATAAACTCCTAAATCTAAACAACCTTATTAACATTACACATGCCCTTATTTCCCATTCCTGAAATACACAACCAAGTATTTGAGGAAAGCTATGGAAATGGAGCACGAATGAATCCAGAGGTAGTAAGAAAACTTAGAAGGTCCAAATTCCAATTGCTTTTGCTCCTAACTGTGATGTAACTGGAATGAATCTCTGAGTTAGTGGAGGAGGGGTTTGTGGAGAAAGTTGAGGGGCAGGTCATCCTCCTTCATTCTTTTGATCTCTCTACCTCCTCCTACAGGCCTTGATGGTAGATAAAATCTGTCGTCACCTTTAGAATTCTGTCACCTTTAGAAATCTGTTGCAACATTTGTGAGTTATATTATGGAATGATTTCACCAAGACCGTTAAGAGACATTTCATCTTCTGGAGGTTTGATACTCAAAAAGACCAGAATGGCATTAAATGTTGTGTTTTCCTCAGCTATTTCTTACGTTGAGAGAAATATACACAAATAATCCAAATGCGGAAGGGCAATATGGAACTCACTAAAAATAACATTAAGCAAAAGAATATATAAATCCAGTGTCTTTCATTTTCATCTCTAATTAATTGGCAGGATAAATGATCCTGCACTGAGAAGGAAACTTAAACTAAGGAGACTTGTGATTAGTGCAAACCAGGTCCCTTGGTACTCCTTCACACTCATTTGCATAACATACCACCCGGAGGTGTAGTTTCTATTTGGAGTATTAAATCATTAACTGATTGCACACCTGTCATAATTGCTGATAGAAGAGGATTCTGCATACCTATGTTCACCTGCTACAAGAAGGACTTCTTCTCATGAAGTGATTCTGGTTCCTTCCTCTGTCTGTAAGTAGCTTAGAAACATTGAATTCAACTTAATTAGAACTTGCTTAAAATTTCACAGACTGGTGTTAAGATAGATAAAATACTTTTTCTTATCTGATAGTTCTCCCAAGGTGTCTATCCTAAGATGTTGCTTTAGAAAGTGTGCAGCCTGCATAACTGAAATAGGGCAATTTCTCTATTCTTTTAATTATTTGCATGCTGACTTCTTTTCTTAGGAAGAGTTAACGTAATTAAATAGCTGAATATGCAGGTTTTATTATCAGTTTATTTAATTCTTGAAGAGAAGAGCTAGAAGTTACTCTTTTCCCAAGTAACGGTCTGTTCACAAGAATTAATTTTTTATTTGGTTCAGACTCATGACTTGAAATCTTAATTTACATTTGACAATAGGTGACCTATCAAAATGGAAGCAACAGCCTCTCAGTAATGGTATGCGACCTACTGCGACATAGCCAGCTTTTTCTTTGAAGGAACATTTAGCCTACACCCTTCTTCTCTTTCCTTAAGGATATTGTCTATACTAGTGCCAAAAGTGCCCAGAAAGACAAACCAGTGCTAGTGGAATTAACTGCTACGAGACTTTGTATCCCATATGCTGCATTTGATTTTCAGAGTGCATTTAATTTAGTACCTGGGGAAATTTTACTAGGTTCCAAATTGCCCTTTAGTTCCTCCTCTACATCTCAGTTTCAAATTGCTTAGCAGATTTTTTTTTTTTTTCCTTTGGCTGGTTAGGTGGCCAGTTCCCAGAGAGAGAGGAAAAGTAAAAACTGTAAATGAGCACTGTCCCCAACCGGAGTGCTGAAGGATACCCCGCGGCGTTCTGCTACCAGGTAAATGGGTCCTGCCCCAGGACGGTCCATCCTCTCGGCGTCCAGTTAGCCATCTACCTGGCCTGTGCGGTAGGCATGCTGATTATCGTCCTGGGAAATTTGTTTGTGGTGTTTTCTGTGTCCTTCTTCAAAGTGCTCCACACTCCCACCAACTTCTTGCTGCTTTCCCTGGCCCTGGCTGACATGTTACTGGGTCTGCTGGTATTGCCCTTCAGCACCATCCGCTCAGTGGAGAGCTGCTGGTTCTTCGGAGACCTCCTCTGCCGCCTGCATACCTATCTGGACACTCTTTTCTGCCTCACCTCCATCTTGCATCTCTGTTTCATTTCTATTGACCGTCACTGTGCCATCTGTGAGCCCTTGATCTATCCCTCCAAGTTCACAGTCAGAGTGGCCCTCAGGTACATCCTGGCAGGATGGGGAGTTCCAGCAGCTTACACTGCCTTCTTCCTCTACACAAATGTGGTAGAAAATGGGCTCAGTCAGTGGCTGCAAGCGATGCCTTGTGTTGGCAGCTGCCAGCTGCTGTTCAATAAATTTTGGGGCTGGTTAAATTTCCCTGTATTCTTTTTCCCCTGCCTCATCATGATCAGTTTGTACGTGAAGATTTTCATCGTTGCTACGAGGCAGGCTCAACAGATCAGCACCTTGAGCAAAAGCCTGGCTGGGGCTGTTAAACGTGAAAGAAAAGCTGCCAAGACCCTTGGCATTGCTGTGGGCATATACCTTTTGTGCTGGCTTCCTTTCACCATTGACACGCTGATTGACAGCCTCCTTAACTTCATCACGCCACCACTCGTCTTTGACATCTTTATCTGGTTTGCTTACTTTAACTCAGCCTGCAACCCCATCATTTATGTCTTTTCCTACCGGTGGTTCAGGAAGGCACTGAAACTCATCCTGAGCTGGGAGATTTTCTCACTGCGGACACCCACTATTGATTTGTACCAAGAATGACCTTCTTTCACTGAATGCAGGCAAGGGGCAGGTCCTTGCAGGAAGAATGAGTGGTGCTGTGGCAGTGGGCTGTGTCGGGTCATGAGTTTGTGGGCAAGCCTCCAGGGCGGCCTGATTTAATTTTGGAGGAGAAACAACTTCTTAATTTGGAAAGAAAATAGCACTGCCTTTCTTCAATGTTTCTATAGTAGAATGCAGGAAAAGGAGAGAATGAAGTTATAAAGATATTTACTGGATAAATTTAAAATGTTACAATATTTGATCCTCATTCATTATATACTTGAGACAACTAAGATACAGAGGTAGAGCGGAAAGGGCGCTGAGGTCAGAATTTCTGAGTTCTCAGCCTGGTCCTGCCACCTGGGTGAGACTTTGGGAATCTTTGAGTCCCTCCCCTGTCAGTTTCCTCATCTAGTAAATTAAGGGGTTGTACTGTTTACCCTCTAAGGTGTCCTTAAACTCAAATATTGTATAATTTAATTTGGGCAAATGTTTGAATCCTAATTTCACATCACTTTTCATAGTCAAGTGTTTGGTCTCTTTTCCAGAGTGTTCCCTTTAGAATCTCTGTCTCCTGGGAATTCAAAACAGGTTTGTGAGCCAAGCTCACCTATCTCAATATCACCGAGTAAATGTATTATATCCTTAAAGGAATATTTTCTTATTTTTCTTTAATAATTAGAACTTAAAATATACGGACTATTTTGTAAACTGATAATGACCCACATCTCACCATTTTAATATTTTCTCCTTTTTAAAAATCATACAAGTTAGACCTACTGTCTCCTCTCCAGGGACACCAGTGTATGCTTTTCTTTGGAAAAAAATGCTCATGCCATATGTCACTCTCTAGTCACTCTATTTCCACATTTCTTACTATTTTTCAGATTAATAGCTGATTTGGAAAACTTATTTGTAAGTTAATTTGAAGTCTCTGGAATACAGATATATAGATAGATGTAGGTACAGATACAGACATAGATATATCAACCTCAATAAATAAAGAAGTAGTTGTATTTGGTTAATGAAGTTACCTGAAATGGATTTGTTCTATTTATTCCTTTTTGTTAGAGAAATAATTTCTGTTGAGTACATTCTTTTCCCTAATTAAAAAATTCATTTGTTATAAAAATATTTTAACTCAGTTTTCAATGCTTGATTTTTCTTTGGAAGTAGTGATTCTTTACCATGAAACTCTTAGGCATTGTTAGATAGCTAAGTTATGAATGGATTATAAATAAAAATTTATGCAAATATATGCAAATCGAAACATTTAGGACTAGGAACACTGTGTCTTAGATACAGCAATAAATATAGTCTGCAAAGTATAAACCAGTGATTACTTCAAAAACACATTTCCCTGTTACCTTCCTAGAAATAAATCCACATTTATTCTCAATCCACTGGGCATGGCATAGTCTGTCCTGAACGTAAGAGCACTCAGCTATTTCATAAGTGGAACTCTCCATAAATTATTGAAATGCATATTTAAACAAAGTCAGACAGGTTTTTGTTGAAACAGGCCTTCTCAGAATCTTTAGTATACCAATGTATGTGTTACTCTCCAAAAGCAGAATATAGTGCACAGTGACTCCAAAACATTGCTGATGTGGAAACTTTTTTCCTTGGGGTACTTGAAAGGATGACTGTCTTATTAAACCTTATGTGGGAAATGTTTGCCTAGAAGACAATGAGAATTATCAAAGTTGAAACCTGAGCAAAGGGGAGGGTTATGATAAGAATGTCTCCAAATCACAATGGAGGATGCCTGGGGAGAGGTAAAGGTGAGGGGCTTGATTGCAAACCGCAGGGAGACTGGAAAGGGTGAGTAGTCCTTTGGGAGTTGTTTAGTTGTTTTATCTCCGTATTTCCTGAACACTGTGCACTTTCTCAGTTTCACTGGGCTTGCTGTGCCTTCATCCTGAAAATCCCTCCCTAACCTTTTCTTCCTACAAAACCTCTTCCTCTTAAGTCCCAGCTTAAACTCCACTTCTTTATTAGGTCTCCCTCATCTTCCGTCCTGCTGTAAATTCTCTTTTCCTCTGTATTCTTCAAACACAGCTTTTAAAGTTTAAACCTCCATAAATTCCAAGTTATAATTGTTGCTATATCAGTTTTCCCTACAAGGAATTCTAAGATCTTTGTTTTATATTCCTCGTAGCACTGAATCCAGAGCCTGGTACACACTGTCTTCAAGGATATTTGTCGATTAGAGCCTTAATGAGTGTAAGGATACATGCCTTGTTGTCCTCTGTGTTTTTAAATAAACTTTTTATTTTATAATAAAAAAGTTCCAGATTTGCAGAAAAGTTACAAAGATGGTACAGAATTCCTACATACCCTCCACCCAGTTTCTCTTATTATTAACATCTTAAAAACAGTATTTTCAATCTTTTTAGCCTGTTGTCTAACCACAAGAAAAATATTATTATAGAGAATTATCATAACAAGAGAAGGCAAAACGAAGCCCAGTTTTGCTTTATGATAACAACCTCCTATACAGCTGAGGATACTAGATAATTCATCCTCTGTCCCAGCCTCATGGCCACCGTGCAGAACACGGCACTGCTGTACACAGTGTACAGGACACAGGAGACGCCGTTGCACACCCCAGACACGGAGACAAAGCACAAAGTAGAAGAGAGAAGAGTAACAGAATGCCACATCACAGCACGTGTGCAAAGTACAGAAACTCCGCCCAAAGTACCAGCAGCTCTCCACGGACCTGACCAGGCTGAAGGGCATCACGGTCACTCCCACCAGAAAGTCAACGCAGGCCAGAGAGGCGATGAGAAAATTGGTTGGAGTGTGCAGCTGCTTGAAACGAACGACTGAGATGATCACCAGGAGGTTTCCAAGCACGGCCAGCGCAGCCCCAGCGCCGAACACTGTGTAGAGAACCAGCCGGACCCCTGGCGAGTAGGGAGTTTCCACACAGAATCTGTTTACGTTCTGGTAGCAGAGCTGCCCAGAAGAGGCAGGTGGGGACCAGACGCTGCTCATGATGCTGCCATTGGTGTTTGAAAAGAATACTGTCCTTGACTATCACAAAGAACATAGGATTTAATTTTCAGTACATCTAGAAAAAAAAATCTGCAAGGATACCTGAGGAAATTATCAGATATGATCTCTAACGTATTCTTTAATTTTCCACTCTTGTTATAAACCTCTAATGATTTCTGTAACAAAATAAACCACCAAAATTATATTGCACAACATTACTGGGGGGTTGATTTCAATGAACAAATGTATGGCTCTTTTAATTTGTTAAAATTTCCCTCTTAGTCATAAATATGTGAATTACATTTTTTACCTCTAGCGTTCTTCTTTGCTACAGCCACCTCTATGGGCTGTAGCTGGGGAGTTGAAGGCTCACCTCCTGTTGGCTTTGTCTCTGTGGTGTCTGACTTGCATTACTACCTAAGCATGCAGTCCTTCCAGATAAATAAATGCTATCAATGGGAAAAATCCCTAGATGGAATCTGTAGAGTGCAAGGTGTGAATTTGGAAGATTATTTTCAACAGTGATTATTAGGAAAGTTATTCCACAAGATAACTCTTTACATTAAATTATTTTAGCATTGTGTTTTGGGGGCCAAAAATCTCTTTTTTCTTCATGTATTGGCTTTGACCTTTACCCTATTCTCAGTCCTGATGTGCCCACCTTATTGGATTTCATTGCAAAGATATAAAGAAAAGAGCTTTTTCTCTCCAGTGAAGAATCATTTTTGCATCTGCACTGGCTATCAATAAATAGAAAATGTAATACATATAAAAGACAATCTGAGATTGATGAAATACACTGTAAGAAAGCATTAAAAAATATATATGGTATTTAAAGTCATGACTGTGACCCCGTTTTTAATCAAAATTGAAAGAGTTGAAACTCAACAGGTACAAGCTCAGTAAATTTAGGGATTCTGCTCCTTTCTCCCCTCTAGTAGCATCTAAGTTCCAGGCCTTGGCATCCACTTTGGTATCTATGGGTATCTTTTGGGGTTTTTCTACTGAGGAATGCATTTCCTTGTCCATAAGGAGCAGATTCAGAAGTCACTGCTGATTTCAGAAATACCACAGGATTGTGATGGAGTATGTTTTGAAGAGTTCTACATAAATGTTTTTCACTAGATGGGCAGATAGATACAGGGTGATTAGCAGAAAAAATTAAGAAGAAACAAAAAATAACAAAGGGGCTTTTACATAGCATTTACTCCCAGGAAGGGACTTAGAAGGAGGAGGAGCATGGGAGGTGATTTTAAACATTCCCAATCTTGGCCTTGAAATCGGAATTTACAGATTTAATGTTCTCCTAGCAAACGAAAGAAGGCCGAGTTCAGAACATCAGCACGACTAATCACAGGATACAGAGACTATGGCTGGTACACTTGGTTTGAGAGGAGTCTTATCTCCACATAAAAGTTGGAAGATGCACATTCCTTCCTGGAGGCAGAAAGCTGCTGAATCTGCTCCTTATGGACAAGGAAATGCATTCCTCAATAGAAAGACCCCAAAAGATACCCACAGATACCAATGTGGATTCCAAGGCCTGGAACTTGGATGCCACTAGTGGGGAGAAAGGAGCAGAATTCCTAAATTTACTGAGCTTGTACCTGTTGAGATATGAGTCTCTAAGCAAAATTTAAGAGCATTGCAGAAAAATAAATTGCATTTCCTGCATACCTGTGTAAGTGATAGCTAAGGATTGTACCTCTCCCAGTTTGTCTATACCATGTCCTTTCCCCTCCCGCACACTGACCTCTGCATAAAATCCATGTAACTAGGCAACATGAGTGAAGGTGTGATCAGTCTTAACCCTGTGTGCGTTTCTCTTTTACCTCCTGCTGCTCCCACACAATGGTTGTGTTATAGCAGCTCAACACTTCCGGTCCCGCCGCTGCCTGACACCTCCCCGTCTCCAGGCCTTGGCACAAGCTGTCCTCCCTGCAAGGAGATCCTGTTTTTACCTTAAATCTCTCCTCAACCTACTATACCCATTTAACTGTATCTTGGAAGATTTACCCCAAAGATACTCAGATAAAATTCAATTATCATTATTGTGAAGGTGTTTCTAGAAAATGAATTCTGGAGACAGAAGAAATAACTTTCAAAATTGAATGCATGATAAAAATATTTTTTAGATGAACAAAAGGTGAGAGTCTTCATTGCCAGCATACCCACAAAAAACAGAAAAACTAAAGCAAGTTCTCCAAGCAGAAGGAAGCTGATCCCAGCGGAAACAATGTAATGTTGGAAGTAATGAAGAGTTCAATGAGGATATTCCCAATATAAGGGAATCAACTAATAATTAATTATATTAATTAATTTAATAATTTAACATAGTAAACCACCTATACTAAGTTCAAAAGCTGTTGGCTACAGTTATAATGGTTGCATTAATAGTAAAGTAACATGTTTTTCACACCTGAGTCTGTGTCCTGTCATTCATAGATATTTGTGGGACTTTATGGAATATCTGTCATGTTTTAGGTGGTACATTTCTGTACCATAGACTGATTAAACCTGAAGATAAGAACTATGATCAAAATTCCAAGAAAATTGTTGTAGAGATGTAAGGTAGGTGCTCTGAAGTTATGTTGGGGGTCACAAATAGCAGGTGACTGTGATGAGACAGAGTTTGAAAGAGAACTTCAGAATGCTTCCAGTTTTCCGGACAGACACAGGGTGATCAGCAGGAGGCCAGGGGTGTGTGGAAGGAGGGAGATGAAACCAGAAAGAAAACTGATAGGGGACGCTGACATAACTAAAATCTCTTGAGTCTCAGCTGGAGATACCAAAAAGGAAAGGGCTAGAAAAGTAGAACAAAGAACCCCTATTTGGTGTCTTAATTTCTGTAAAAGTGAACATTTTCCTAGAGTCAAACGGACGGCTGATGCCAGCATATGGGCTCTGCCCTCTGACAAAAGCCAGAGCACCTGCCAACTGCCTGAGCCCCACAGGGACAGTCCGCAGCACCCGCAGAGGAGATCACCAGATTCCTAGTCCTTCCCAGGCCTGGAGGGGGATGTGGGGAAGCCTATTACTCAGCTTAGGGTTTGTAAGTATCCTTTTCTTCATTATGAGAAAGATGTCATTTCATTCTCTATGGCACCTGCAAAGACAACCCCAATCTTCTCATGCGGCATTCAGGCAGACCACATAGCATCATGGAATTTAGATGCAAATTCAGAGGAAAGACTGAGCCACAAACTGACTGATTTAAGTTTATTGCCCCTGTGAGTTAGGGGCTCTTAAGAGAGCTAAAGGTCAGTTAAAGAAAATCAAGACAATTGCATCTGACCCACATGACTTTGTGCTAGCTGAAATTTTTACTTGCAGATAAGTGTGTTCTCTACTCTCATGAACTAATCATAGGACAAAACCAGAAGTGATTAGTGGGATGTAAAAAGCTGTGTATAGTTTTGAAACTATTCCCTCTTCTTTAACGTAATACCTTCCATTTATCTTTCTAAACCTGGATATGCTCAGTGAATTCTTCTGATTTGCCCACTAATATTAGTTTGTCCTGTGTAAATGCTCATTTTATGCTTTTACATGTGTTAATTTACCTTGAAGTGAGTTGTGTTATTATTGTTTTATGTCTATCTTTCATTTTATGAGCAGACCCCACTAAAAGCAGGGGATGTTTCTTATTTATTCTTTTATCTTTAACACCTGACACAAAAGATGCTTAATTAAAAAATATAAATTGAATACATGAATGACTGAACAGCAAGTGGATTTATGGCTGTCTAGGAGGATGTAAGCCCTCTGAATCTGCTGATTACTGAAGCATCTCTGCCTTTTCCTCATCTTAAAGAGAATAGATATTAAATATATCACATGTGATAGGCCTTTTTAGTGGAAACATTTATATGCACAAAAGATCTTCTATTCTTCGCTAAAAATTCTTAGTAATGAATAAACTTTGAATTTTGTCAAATGCTTTTTTGTATCCCACACATGATTATAAAATTTTAACCTGTTAAATTGGTGAATTATATTGTTTGATTTTTCTAATCTCAAAGCAAATTTCCATTCTTAGCATATATTTGAATCAGCTATATCATCTTTTTATATATTGCTGGGTTGGGTTTGTAAAAGTTTTACCTAGGATTTTTGCTTCTTTGTTTATGGGTAGAAGTGTCCTCTCATTTTCCTTTTTTATATGGTCCCTGCGGAGGTTTAGATAGAGCCTACACACATCAAACAATAAGCTTTAAGTGGAGATTACTAAATATAAATGTCTTCTCTATTCACAACCTGCATAATAGGGACTGAATTTTATGTGAGTTTTGGATACGGGATTTGGCTGTGCATCCTGGGGACTTTGTCATTAACTCCTAAGACAGTCAGGGGGTGGGGAATGTAGTAAAAGATCGCTAATAAATAACAAGTCATACACATCTCTCACTAACTTTGACAAAAAGTAATATCTTAGATATCAAGACCACATAAGAAAAGATGTTTGATAAATTTCAAGGCAAGAAATCTGTGTCAAATGCATATCTGCAGATTTAATTGAAGTTAAATCTTTTTGGTTTAAAAATTGTTTTCCATTTATTATATATATACTAAAGAATAATAAAAATAAGATTTATTTAGTATTTAAACTTAATATATTTTTATTCCATATGTTCAGAGCTTAAAATTAAAAATTTGACAGGGCACAGAAATAATATCTGTTGACTATAACAAAGGTAATCAGTTTAAAAAGACATTTCTCCTTTAAGGAAATGCAAAACGGCTCTACCCTATGTGATTGACAAAAGGGCAGAAACTTCATCTTTACTCGCCAGGGGCCCTGCTGATTCTCTACACAGTGTTCGGCGCTGGGGTTGCGCTGGCCGTGCTTGGAAACCTCCTGGTGATCATCTCAATCCTTCATTTCGAGCAGCTGCACACTCCAACCAATTTTCTCATCGCTTCTCTGGCCTGTGCTGACTTTCCGGTGGGCGTGACCGTGATGCCCTTCAGCCTGGTCAGGTCCGTGGAGGGCTGCTGGTACTTTGGGCAAAGTTTCTGTACTTAGCACACGTGCTGTGATGTGGCATTCTGTTACTCTTCTCTCCTCCACTTGTGCCTCGTCTCCGTGGACAGGTACATTGCAGTCACCGACCCTCTGGCCTATCCTACCAAGTTCACGGTGTCAGTGTCCGGGGTGTGCATCTGCATCTCCTAGATCCTACCCCTTGCATATAGCGGGGCCATGTTCTACACAGGTGTCCATGAGGATGCTATAGAGGAATTAGTGCCCTCAGCTGCATAGGTGGTTGTCAGCTGGTTATAAATCAGTTTCGGATATTGATGAATTTTCTATTATTTCTCACACCTACCTTTGTTTTGGTAATTCTGTACAGTAATATTTTTATTGTGGCTAGACAACAGGCTAAAAAGATTGAAAACATTAGTAGCAAAGTAGAAGTATCCGGGACATACAAAACCAGGGTGAGTAAGGGAGAGAGAAAAGCCTAAAACCCTGGGTATCACAGTGGTAGCAGTTTTGATTTCATGGTTACCATATCTGATTGATTCATTAATTGATTCCTTTTTGGGATTTATAACACCTTTATACATTTATAAGATATTTTGCTGGTTTAGTTATTATAACTCTGCTCTTAATCCTTTGATTTATGCTTTATTTTACCCTTGGTTTAGGAGAGCAATAAAACTTACTATAACTGGCCAAGTATTAAAAGACAGTTCATCAACTATAAATTTATTTTCTCAAAAAACCTAAATTTTTGATTGAGGAATTTGTTGATATATTGGGAGTTTCCCACTAACGCCAACACGAAGTGCAGTGCATGAAAATGATCTGTCAAATTGAGAAGGAGAACAGGACCTCCATTTCAGTAGCATAATCTTTATGCTTTTACTTTCTTGGTAAGTTGAAAATCTTTTAACATTTGGTAGAAATGTATACTTACTAATGATTGACACAATGTTCATATTTTCTACTTTCCCCACATCTGCACAATTCCCTGCTTTGTCAGTTGTTAAATATTTTCCTTTTCCAGGCTTCTCTTTCAGGCTTACCTTTCTGTCGTTGTTAAAAGTTTCCTGGCTGTGTTCCCTGTGGAAGTCTTGTATTCACTGTCTGTCTCTGGACTCGGATTACTTTGCTTTTGTTTTGAGCAGCTTGTTTTTGGGGTCTGATCTTTCTGTATCTCCTAAAGGTCTCTGAGCCATATATCTGCCATTTCAGTCAGGACAGGACTCATATTTCATATTTTGTGGAATAACCATAAATAGATGGTGCAAGTTCCACAGTAGTGATTGTCCTTTTTATGTGTTAGTTTTCTCATCCCACGCAGTGTATTGTTTTACCTGCTAGTCATTTTGGAGAGCAATTTTGTCATTTTTTTCTGCTATGAATGCTATTTTAATATTGTACATTGTTGATGCCAAAAAGAACAATGTGTTGTATGTTATGGGCAGAGGATGAATTATTCTAAAAAGTTCATGTATTTTACAGCATTTTGGAAAAATAGGTAAAACATCCTGCTTCCTATTATTCACATAACTGAATGATTTTTTCCAGATATTTAAAAACTAGCAGAAAATATTGCTTTCAGAATTTTTTTGTTGGAGGACTCATGACTGAAAATTCATATCTGTTCATGCACTCAGTTTAAAATCTTTAAATTCAAAGGAAAACAAAACATTACACTTCAAAAAAAAAGTTGAACTATTGGCAGCATACATGATGAACAGAGAATTCATAGATTTGAAAATATAACAGCCTTTTACAAAACAATGAGACAAGATTACCACCACTCTAGAAGGGCTAGCAGCTCATTTCACAGTGAAAAATATACAAATGACCAATCAACACATTAAAATGCAAATTAAAAAATAAAAAAATGCTAGAAGTGTGATAGAGTACCCATATCAAATTGGCAAATATTAGAAGTATCAATAAGACCCCATGTTAATTAGAGTATGGGAAATTGACCTCTCTCCTGAAAATAGAACAAGCTCCCATCCATCTTGACAGAATTGAATTCAGTATCTCCTTTCTGGAGGGAATTAACAATTTTTTAAAAAGTTTTATACATACTTGTCAAGGGAATGCTAGTTCTATTTCTAGCAAGTGATCCTAAGAAAAGAGCCAGGCAAGGAAGTAACCACAAAAAGACAGTCATTGTAACTCTGAACTATTAACTGGACTAAATGAGGGCCAATATGCAATAAATAAGAAAAATCTTTTCAGTTATGCCTATGTAACGGAATGTTATGAAGCCACTAGGAGGGGCTAACAAGTTCTATACAAATTGATATGGAAAAACAACCACAATGAATTTTTTTACCTAAAACAAAACAAAACCAAAAAACTGTGATCTGGATTGTAAAAGAGAATATGTACTATGGTCTCCACATATGTATAGACTTTTATACACCTTTACAAAGTCTAACTTTATGTATAATGGACTATGTGTATATGGGGGAGGGACTTTGTAATTTATCTTTGGCATTTTACTGTTTGAGATGAAATTAACATATCAAAACTGATATTACCATTTCACATATCCCTGTTCAATTTGAGTACTTAGTTTTGTCTGTATGTTTGCTTGTTTTAATTTAACGAGTTTTTTTTTTTGGTATTTATCAGTAGTATATTTTTTTCTTATCTAATGAAACTAAATTGTCACTGCATTGGTATATTTTAGGAACTACATCTTAAGTAGAAGTTTAAGCACCTTAGGAATTACATCTTAATGTTATTAAAATACTTTTAATATTGTTTTGAGTCATGCATTCTCATGGGTCACACTTCATACTTCATTCTTTGGGCCTGATAGACATGAGTCTAAATTATAGGTCTAAAAGCAAGGAAAGGTATTAGGGGAGGGCTTGAGGAGGTCAGTGGTACATTGTAAGGCAACCACCTCAGGGCAGGTCTTTATGGCTGCTTTAGATAGGGGAGACTGACCTACTTTGTGGAAGGGCAGCCTCTTCTGGCAGAAAAGGCTTGAAAATATTTAGGGGTTGGAGGTAACCAATTTCATCAGGACCTGCCTATATTTTACCATTTAATTTTTTGAATCCCTTTGTTTCCTAATCAATGCCAGAATTTTAGTAAAGTTTCCCTAGGAGTCTGAAAATTCAATTTGCATTGTAATTCAGCCAGCTACAGAATTAGACTTGGAGTCTGGTTCTCAGAAACTCAGTCCTGTGGCTATAGGAGATAAGGGGTTCTTTCAAGGAATTCATGAAAGCTTTCAGGTCCTTTATATGGGCTTTATATGAGCAAGGAATTTAAAGCTTCTTGAGATCATCATTTTCTTTCCCCAAGCTTTTCAAAGCAGTTAAAAGAAACTACTCAATTCATTATACTTGTCATTTTATTTAAAATGTTGTATGGCAGCAAATCCTTGGTCTCCCAGAGCCTTTTCTTAGGGAGGCACTTGATTACAGGTGTCCACAGACAATACTAAGTAGAGTAAATATTTTGCTGCTGTAGGCTATAAGACCATCAGTTCCCTCTCTACCAGTGGAAATAGGATCATTAATGCACCAAACATAATTTTATACAATATCTCATCCCAGGAAACCCAGAACCTATTCAGATAACCCATCATAAGAGTCAGTTTCTCTCAAACACAATTATTTTTTCATTATGCGATGTCCTTCTTTATTTCTGAAAGTACTATTTGTCATAGTTTTTACATCATCTGATATTTGTACAGCCATAGCAGCCTTCTTATGCTTGTTATTTTCCTTGAATGTCTTTTCCATAATTTTTTCCGTCAGACTCTGTCTTTGTACTTAAAATGTGTTTCCTATAGGCAGCATATAGTTAAGAATTGCTTTTTCATGCAATCTGATAATTTTTGCCTTTTTATTGAAGAGTTTAATCCATTTATATTGGATGTAATTTTTTATATATTTGAGTTTAATTCTATTATGTTGGTATTTGATTCTCATTTGTTCCCTTTGTATTTTGATTCTCTTATTCCTTTCTTGCCTTATTTTTTGCTAAAATAACACTTTTAGTTTTCATTTTTTTCTCTTATTGGTTTCTTAATTATGGAGAGACAGAATATATATGTGGCCTGGTAGATTCAATATTAAGATAACCTGCCCTTCAATATTACCAGGAAATATAGCAATCTTAATTATGTGTGCAGGTATTTGCAAAACACCTAAATTCATGAGCCATAAATGATAAAACTAAAAGGAGAAATGAGCAAATTTATCTGGCCTCATCAGATATTTTAGTACCTCTCTCCATAATTGTTTTATAGATTCAATTTTATGCCAATCAAGAAAACACAGTTTTTTCCCCCTAGAAATTGAAAAGGGATTCTAAAAGTTTTATGAAAGATAAAGATATAGAATGGCCAAAACGATTTTGGAAATGAGAGCAGAGTGGAAGACTTACACAACTTGGCTTTAATACTTACTATAAAATTTAAATCAAGTTAATAAGGCATTGACCTAAATATAGAAACGGAGATCAACAGGATAGAATAGAGTCCAGAAATTGATGTACACGTATATGGTTACTTGGTTTTGATAAAAGAACAAACATCATTCAATGGAGAAAAAAGTAGTCATTTCAGGAAACTGCTGTTGGAATTGCTCAATATCCACATATTACTATGATTAAAAATAAACCTCAGACCATTCCTTACATCATATTTAAAATTAATATGACATAAATCATACTAAACATGAGAATATAATTATAAAAATTCCAGAAGGAACATAGAAGAAAATAGTTATGATATTGGATTAGGCAAAGATTTTGTAGACAAGAAACATAATATAAATAATAAGTTGGACTTGATCATAATTAAAATTTTTTACTCATCAAAAAATGCTTCAATAAATTGAAATGCCCAATATTTTTAACATATATTTAGAAAGGACTTGTATCCAGACAACATTTTAAACATGTATTTAGAAAGGACAGTGAACTAAATAAGAAAACTTAAAACTCAATTAAAACTAGGCAAAAATTTTAACAGACAGTTCAGCAAAGGGATACATTAATGACTAATAATCACAAGAACAGATCATCACCATCACCACTCATTAAAGATACAAGATACTACTACATAACACCTAGAGAGGTTGAAATAAAAAGAATAACAAAGATTGGAAAAGAGAGGTAATACCAAATGTTGAAAAGGACTTGGAGCAATTAGAATACTTATAGATTGCTGATGGGAAAGTAAAATGATGCAATCACTTTTCAAAGAAAAGTTGTAGTTTCTTGTACAGTTAAACATACACTTCCCAAATGGTCCAGTAATTCTTTTCCTAGGTATTTACCAAAAAGAAATACAACATATGTCTATGCAAAATTTGCATCTGAATGTTCATAGCAACGCTATTAATAATAGCCCCAAACTGAACACAAGTTCAAATGTCTGTCAACAGGTATATGAATAAACTAATTGCGGTATATTCATACAGTGGATTGTTATTTGGCAATAACAAGGAATGAATCGCTAACATGCCTAATAAATGGATGCATCTCAGACATTGAGCTGAAAGAAAGATCACAGAAGAGTATGTATATTGTGATATTTAGACCAGACAAACTACTTTGTGGCAATAGAATGGAGACCAGCAGTTGCCAAAGGCAGGATTGTGAAAATGTAGGGCTAGATTGTCTGCAAAAGGGCACAAAGAAAATTTAAAGGGCACTGGAAATATTCTATATCTTGATTACAAAGGTAGATACATGATGGATACATATATCATAAGTCATCAGCCCCTACACTTTGAAAGTGTGAAATTTTCAAATATAAATTGTACCTCAATACCAAAAAAGCTGATTTTTAAGGATAACTAGAAATCATTCATCAGAAATCTTTTTTCAAAGCCTAAGCTGAGATCTGTTCTATGTCTCTAAAAGAGAAGAAGGAAATTTGTCAATGGTAAAATCCAAAGAATGACACAGAAATATTCACATTACATGCTCCTGGTCAGCCTCTGAGTTACCTGACCTTAGCTTTTCTCTTCTAATCTCTATAGAAAAGATTCATTATGATCCCAGCTTTTCCAGCTCATAGCCAGAGTTATTGGCTGCTGAGAAAATGGCCAGAAGGGTTTCCACAAAATTTTTACAAATATATCTGTTTCTTTCATATTTGGACTATTCATTTTGCTTCTGGAACTTTCTGTGGTGGCTTTCTTATCTGATCATATACTTTTTCACCTGCAATGATAATGGTTGTTTCTAAAAATGTTTTTATTGTTATTGATGCAATATTCCTCTTCCATGAAGCATGTCAACCCTCAGGAAATTCATCTCTCAACCTAGAAGAATTATCAAACCTCAGAAACGCCCAGAGGCTTGGATTTCACTATTTTCAAGTGTTGTGAGGTAGAGGCATCAATAGCAAATTCCTGACTGTTATTTTATATGAGACCCAGAGATCTTTGGGCCTTTGGGCCTTTTTAAACCATTTTGAGCCTTGTTGTAAATAAAAATAAACTCTGGCTTTTAAAAAGCCTGTTAGCTGCAAAAAAAATAAAAAGAAAAATACAACCACATTACAAAGATGCTTTCTTCATATTATTCTTTAATATTTCCCCAATAGTTTCCACTTAGAAACAAAAAGCTAAAACCAAAAAAACCTTAGCAGAAGCTCTTGTTTACATATATGTATTTCCATGAGGAAAAAAAACATTTTGTATTTGTACACACCCATTTTTTCCAAATCAGAATAATTAAAGCTAAGTGTGGAATATTCTAGATTTTAATAAAATTTAAAATGTAAAATATAAATATAATTCCCACTTCTAGGAATTAACCAGAAGGAAACAAAATCACTGATTTGAAAACATATATGCACTCCTATGCTTACTGCAGCATTATTTATAATTCCCAAAATATAACCTAAATGTCAATTGACAGATGACTGGATAAAAGAGATGTGGCACATATATATAATGGACTGTTACTTGGCCATAAAACAGAATGAAATATTGTGATTTGTGACATGGACCTAGAGGATATTATGCTAAATGAAGTAAGTCAGACAGAGAAAGACAAATACCATATGATTTCACTTACATATGGAATCTAAAAAAGTAAACAAACAAAGCAGTAATAGACTTTTGGACACAGAGAATAGATTCATGAGCAGTGATTTGCCCCTTTCGGCAGCTGCGCAATTGTGCTTTGAGAACCTGAATGGTTCTTGTGTGAAAACTCTATTCACCAGACCCCTGCCTGATTCTGCATATGGTGTCGGGCTCTGGAGCTGCCCTGACTTATCTGGAAACCTCTTGGTGATGATTTCAGTTCTTCATTTCAAGCAATTGCACTCCCCGGCCAATTTTCTCATTGCCTCTCTGGCTTGCGCTGGCTTTCTGGTGGGTGTGACCGTGATGCTGTTCAGCACAGTGAAGTCTGTGGAGAGCTGCCAGTACTTTGGGCAGAGTTACTGTAAATTTCACTCTTGTTTCGAAGGGTCATTTTGCTATGCTTCTATCTACCACTTGTGTTTTATTTCTGTCAATAGATACATTGCTGTCAGTGACCCTCTGGTCTATCCAACCAGGTTCACTGCATCTGTTTCTGGCATCTGTATTGCCTTCACTTGGTTCTTGAAATTATTTATAGTTTTTCCCTTCTTGGCTCAGGTGCAAATGAGGCTGGGCTAGAGGATCTAGTAAGTGCTCTCACTGTGTGGGAAGCTGTCAAATTGCAGTGAATCAGAGTTGGGTATTGGTAAATTTCCTTTTGTTTTTCATACCCACGCTTTTCTGAAATAGTTTATATTATTTCTAATTAAACTGTTCTTGTGGGAAGCTCTCCTGCCTTTATTTGATTTTTACAGATGATTAAAGGCACCCTAGACTAATAAATATTGGGTTACCCCAGTTCTTCAGCTCTGACACTATTATAAATTTGTTTTGATTCTAGTGGTTTCAGTAACTTTTTCTAATCTTGTGTGGCAAACTATAGCTATACTGCCTCATTTTAAAGAAGCTAAAATCAAAGTATTAAGAAATCTACTGATAACCTTAAAGCTTCTGCACACAAATAGTACTTCTAACATCTAGTTTAATACATTTACACCTGTATTTCCTTTTTTAGTGGCCTTTCAAATACATTAGATAAATCGTCTAATTTTACCACCTACTTTTCTAGACCAACACACTATTCTGTCTTTTTCATAAGTGCTTGAAAACTTTCACTATAAACAAGCGACTGCCCTCATGATTCTCTTCCATGAACTGCTCTGGTTGTGTGGGGACTAGTCTGTTGGCCTTTGCTTCAGTGAACATCACTGTTTCTGGTACACAAGACATGGGCTCTGGAGCCAGGAAAATATAAAATTAAAAACATTTTAAACCTCATAATGATTTATCTGACATTCTGTGCATGTCACTGCCTTATGGGCACTAACCCAGTCTCTACAACAAACCTATGAGCAGGGGAATAGTATTATTTCTATTTTATAAAAAAGGAACTTGAGGCAAAAGAGGTGAGAGCTCATGCCCAAGGTGGCATACTTGTTAAACAACAGAACCAATATTCACACTCAGGGACTCAGAGAGTTAATGAATAACCACTAACTATTCCTCCCCTTACAGAGGAGAAAGGCCCAGCCACTGTACCCAAGTTGTAAGCAATTTGCGACACAATTTTCTATCAAATTATTTTCAAAGGAAAAAAAATCAATCACCATAAAGAAAAGTAAAAGCAAAATTATTTGGGAAGATGGGGACATTGCAGGAAGTAATTGATTTGCTATGATAAAACATTTGATTCTCTAGTTTTCCAATCATCCGTATTTCTTCATTATTGAAATAGTATTTTATTGTACAACATTTTTTTTCCCTCGGCTGAATTAAGAGTCACTGAAATAAACTGTGTCTTATCTATTAAGGCATGATTGGTCTGTACATTAACCAAAATCATAATCTTGTTGTTTTATACTATTAATTCATTTGGTACCTTTACATTTTATTTCACACAAATCACTTCATCTCACCTAAGCACTGTTGAGATTAGAAGCTTCATTAACTTTTTTCCACAAATTATTAGTTCATTATTATGAATAATGATATGAAAATGTTTGCAAATTTTATGCACCTTTAGTAGCTCATGTATTTAACAGTACCTTGTAAAGTTACCTTTTATTTTTCCATGCACAGAGATTAAGACAGTAGAGATTATAGATGCAGTTCTATCCATCCCCCTTTCTTAGACCCACTATGTTCATTGTGTCTATGACATTACTTTCCACTTTCTAGGCATCTGTTGTGCATATTTATTTCCCCCCCAAAACTGTGTTACTTAGGAGAATGTTCCTTCTTGTTCATCTTTATACCTCCAGCTGGACCTTGCACTGTTCTTGGAAATAATAGATAAGCAATAATGTTTGCTGAACAGATATGCATCCCTTTAAATATAGAAATATTTTAATAAATTTATATAGATGCACATGACCATATTAAGAAAATAATAGGCTTAGAATTTCTCTCAAGCTGTATTTATATGAATAGCTCTTACTTCTCTGACAACGTTCAATTATGAGTATTTTGGATTATGTTTTTCTCTAATCTGGTTTTTCAATCAATCTGACCCCATCTGGTTATTCTTCCAGTTTCTATATGGATCATTCTTTATGCATCAAAGTGATTATCATTATCAATGTTACAGACACTCTACATGTTAGTTAGTGGTATCTTGCATGACCACTCATGGAAATGAATTTTATTTGAATTGACCTCTGGAAAGAGCTTCCCTCTTTACCTGGAAGACATTTGTAGGTGAATTGAAAGGACAGAAAATTCCCAAGCCAAAAATGTTGTATTTTTCCACATACCCCTTACCACTCAGTATTTGGGTGGTGATGATAGACTTGTAAAATATTAGAACTGAAAGCTACCTTTAAGGTTGCAGTGTGTATCCTGAGCAAGGTCAGGCAGATGGAGTCTCATGTGTTCATGTAGGTGCTGGACCCGCTCGAGCAGTGCCAGCTGTCCACAGGGCCCGGTTTGGTCCACCCTCATCCCCGTCAACACCTGGTCACAGCACAAGCTCTCCTTTCTGAAGACAACCTCAACTTATCTCCACTGGATCTGACTAGCTGGCTCCATAGTTCCATGGCTGTCAATTTCCTTCTCATATATACATACAGATATGTATATGGTTCTTAATTAGCTTGGCTGGATTTTTATAGAACTTCAATTAATATAATAATTTTAGGTAGAATTAGAATTTCTGGTTCAAAATAGAAAATCCGTCATAATTTTATAAGCATTTCTACATTGCCTTCTAGGAAAAGTATATGATGTAGTGTGATGCCAGCATGATCTTCATTCTTTTGTTCTGAGCTAACTACCTTCTCTGACCCCTGTTTCTAGGAATTTTTAAGATTTTCCTTTTATCATTGTCTGAATTTGTTGCCTATATTTTTTTCATTTGACCTCTTTGCACTAGGTAGCCAGTTTCAATTTGAAACTTCACACCTTAGTTTAACCCAGAAGAAAATTTCCCTACAATCGCTTTTAATATTTCTTCCTTTGACTCTTTCTGATTGACCTTCTTGGGACTTAGAATTTCTCCCTAGCTCTATTGGAAAGAGCAGCTCTTACCTCTCTGACAGACTTTTACTGTTTATATTTTGGGTTGTGTTTTTCTTTACTCTAGCTTTTCAGTCAATTAGATCCCATCTGATTTATATCTTTCAGAAATAGTTTTTGGGCCATTTAGCTGGGATTTCAGGAGTAAGGAACATAACACTTTGTGCTCACTTATCTTGATAGGGCTGATCTTCAGATGGCAGCAACTAATTCAGCCACTCCCATTGTGAAAGCATTGATGATTAAATACTGGTTGGTAAATACCTACTATCCTGAGCCCCCATACAACCCCTTGCTTACTTTCCATTGGCAACTCCTCCCCAAATTCCAAAGGAGTCTCAAGATCCAGCAACTGCAAGATCAAGGCAAGGCAAAGGAGGGCATCTCCAGGGCTTGCTCTGCCTCTCAGAACAGCATCCAGGGTGACTGGTCATTGCCCACATCTTGCTATGTGTTTTATTTTTTTAATGTTCTGAAATATCAACCCTGAATATTGAACTGGAAATTCAGTGGTCAGATTTTGAAGAGCACCTCATCAGCAGCACATTTATTTGTTACCATGAATGCTTAAAAGGGAGAAATTTAAGAATGCATTCAGAATTACTGAATGATTATTATTTGCTTTCTAAGAAATTAATGAGATCTCTCAAAATGTAGAAAATATTTTGGAAATCATTCAAGAGAAGCATGAAGAAATGGGATTCTAGTCATCACATTTATCCTTCCCTGTAATCTGGTTAGGAAGCCTGGCTCATAGAATATGTCAGTAGATTTGGGACAGTCCGTACTTGGTGCATCACAGACCGAAACCAGCTTTATTTACCATTTTACCTTTTAGTTCAGGCACACTTGCTCCATTCAGTCTCTGTCCTCATCTTTTAGTGCATTCTGGGCAGACCTTATTGCTTTCCGCTTAATTACCAGTATTTGCAAGCCAAGGAAGAGCTCCTTCTAACTCAGAGTAACACTTCAGGATCACACCCTCTTCAGCACTCCACCTTCCCTACTTCAGTCAGTGCCCTCCAGGCCCTAGAGCAGGGAGCTGTGAGTCTTCCCTTTCCCTCTTCCTTCCTGTCTCCTGCACTGCTGTGGTCACACCCACCTCCAGGGTGGAGCAGGAATGGGATAAGGAGGATTAACAATGGGACAGAGTTGTTCTCATGCCTGGTAGTATTGAGACGGACCATGGGCTTAGACAGAATAGGGTGAGGGCCTCTGGAAAAAGCAAGGCAGGATATCTGCTGTCAGAGCAATGTAATTACATGCAAGGAAACCCCCTACCAAAACTCTGTGTTGAACATTAAGCTCTAGAGTCATTCTTCAGTGAGATCAGTTAACATTCCCCAGATAAAGAAGAGTAGCCCATGTTTTTATTATGCTAATCATTTATAATCATGTGTAAGGTTCACCTTAGCATGCTAAAGGCCCAGGCCTACCTGCTTTCTTTCCTCCTTCAGATCTGATGAAGTGATTTTGCAAACTGGGCAGTTAATTTAGCATGCAGACCCAGCTGTAAACAACATAGTAAAAGGCAGAAAGGATTCCACCTTAAAGATAAGATTGCATTTTAACACCCAGGAAGTTTAAGAAGTAAGATTCTTAACTTACTTTTTAGCAGAGACAGTACCTCAGCCCACCTTGGGAGCTGGGCAGGTGGCCTTTTGATATGCTCCCAGACTAAGACGCTGGTATCCCAGAGAGAAATCAAGGTAGGAAATTCCTTATGTTAAGTTAGTTCTAAATATTCAGGGGCCACTTACCAAGTCCACCTCCCTAAGCTTTTTTTCATGTTCCCAAATATCCTCAACTGCCTATAAATCCACTAGACAACGCACCACTGCAGGCTCTCTTATCCCCTCCTGGCATGAGCCAGGAGCTCTGTCTGTCCTCGCACTGTATCTCTAAATAAAAGACTTCCTGACTCTCCTACCTTGACTGTTTGCTTAAGTTCATTCTTTGACTCTGCAAACAAGAACTCCAGCATCAGTATGGCAGTGCCTGAATGTGGCAGGTGCCCATGTGTAGGCTCTGTGGTGAGGTACACACGTGACTCCTTCTGGGGAAGCCCGCCCACCACACTATCCAGTTTCCTGGTGGGGGTGATCCACTTCAGTCATCCTCTGCCAAGTCTGTCCATGATGGGAAACCTCACAGGCTTTGGCTTCTGGGGTCCCTTTGTGCAGGGGACCAGTCCATTGAAAAAGGTCTTGGCAAGATGATTCAAGTTTGATTCCTCTTTAGATCTGCTTATTCAATAGTTTTGCTGACCTGTCCTGTGTTCATTTGGAGCAGAGGAAGCTACAGTTGGAGAGATACAGCGGGGAGGAGAATGGGCTGGCAGGGGGAGAAGCCCATACGGTCACCCATTCAGGGCACACCAAGGGTCTGTGACACATCGCATGGGGCTTAAGGAGGATGTTGGAAAAGGTCAACCCAGCAGCGATCACGAGACCAGGAACTGGGAATGGGAATGCCTCCTGCCAGGGTGCCTGAAGTCCCCCACATGCCCTGCATGAGAGGGACACCATTTAGAGGCTCACTACAGATGTGTCATGACTTCCAAGTGAAGGTTATAGGGAGACCAAATTTGGTATAAAATTAATGTGCTCTTTTTCTTCTACTGTCTCCTTCTGCCTATGGGGTAGAACAGAAAAGGAGGGTGCTTTAAGGATGAAAAACCAGACTTGCCCTTTCTCTAAAAGCAGGCTTTTTAAGCTGAGGCCTGGCTAGCACTGGAAACAACGAGGACAAGGCTACTCAGGCAGGGAGAGGCTGTAGTTTATAACTGGAGTAGTCAAAATTGCATGACTAACACTCAGAGAGACTGGACAGCTCTGAGGTCTGCCTGAGATCTGAGGAGGGAGGAAGAAGGAAGATTTGCTGGAGCACATTTGGAGGCTGGGAGTGGGCAAAATACAATTTCGTGTGGTTTCTCACCCCAAAGTATTTCATAAGCAATTAATGCGCATTATTTTCTAAGTATTTTTTCTGTGAAATAGTTGTTAAACACAAATGAATTCTGTGATAGATCAAAATGAGAACTGATTCAGTTATGCAATAGCCAGAAATATTGCTTAGACTGCAGATTAGACATTTGAGTGTGTGCTATCAGTGCCAACCACTGTTCATTCACAGCTTGTCACTTTGACCCTGCCTCTTTGTTTGGTCACCTCCAGCCTTAATCCAAAAAGACAAGAGTACAAAACATTTTTCTGCCCTTCCTGTCATTAACAAACGTCTGAGTTGGGGCCCTGGAAGACCAGAGATCATTAAAGCATCTTTCTCCCACCTCAACGTAATGAGGAATGTCTCACACTCTCAATCATTAGGGAAATGGTTTATTTAATGGGCTTTTATTTTAGGAATGCTGAGAAGTTCCAAACCTGTAAACCAATTATCACGTGCAGATTTGAGACTGAAAACTTTAGATGATGCAAGACAATCAAAAGTTTGCCTCCAAATCCTGCCCTTAGTGTCGGAAACATAACCCCATGAGAAACATGATTGCTATCTAAGTCTGGTCTTTATCTCATACAAATGCGTAAGCTCAAGATGATCTTATGTGCAAAATAGGAAGTTCATACATGTGCAAGAATTTTTAGGAAAAGCCTTCAATTTACATGCCATCTCAGCTCGGGGCTAACTCTAAATATGAGTATATAAAATAACCTAGATTCTGCTAATAACATTCAATGATATAGTGAAAAAAAAAAAAGTTAAGTCTCTTCAAATTCACTTAGTGTTCCAATAAGGAAAAAGCTAACTTGTTGTTAGCTTAGTTTTCCAAACTAAGATCAGAGGGAATTTTGTCCCAGAAATCTTCATAAAGGGGACACTTCAACATCTATGAAAATAGATACAGTTTTCTGGTGATTTTTCTATTCAAGTAGTTGAGTATTTGCTGAGTGCTGTAGGCATATCTGTAGCTTACTCAATGGTGGTAAATCCAAAGACTACAAACAACTTGCCCAAGGTCACATAGCTCGGTTGTCATAGCCGGGAGTTACTGTTCTCAGTCCATGACATTCAGTGCTCCTTCTCATTCCTCCTTTGGGATTAGTCTCGGAAACAAGGTACTACTGTATTTTCAATTCCCTTCCTATTTCCTCCCTTCATTTTTCTATAAAATACTTTGCTACATTGCATCTATATTTTGGTCCAGTCTGAGCAGCCCAATCCCTAGCCAGGCAAACAAATTCTTATTAGTCGCTGCTGCTTTCGTTACTTCTAATGAATTACATCTTCCCCATGAACACTGTCTCTGACAGGTTACAATGCAATTGATTAGGTGGCTGGTCTTTCCTGAGGACGCATTCTAACGACTTGAATCAATTTGGGAGGCCTTCTAGTTTCTCGATTATGTTTTAGAGATTGCTGGCTCCATCTGATGCAGCTGGAGGCTGGGGCTCCCTAGTTTAGTATCTTCATCTCTTATGTCTTGGCTCAAGACTCATTACTCAATTTGTTTTGATCCTGTTGATTTTGGTAGCAAACTAGGCCCTCACTGGGCCCTCAGAGTTGTTGGGGACAGAAGAATAGGAGAAAGAATGTGAATCCTGACTGAATATCCTAAGATGTAGCTAAGAAAGAATAATTGAAAATTAGAGCTGGTAGGAAACTGGAAGACACCTAGCTCTTGGTTTTCTAAATTAATTCATAAAAACCTAGGGTCTGTCCAGATTCTTCCTGGAACAAGCTCCAGAATTCCAACCCCACTCCTGCTTCTAGACCACAGTAGCCTCTCATCTCTGTCTTTGTCTGTCTGTCTCTCTTTTTTCCAGCATTATATTTCTTTTTCATTAACTTTCCCTCTGTTAAAAAAGGTCAGAAGACCCAGCATTTGTGCCATTCCTCTCCTATTTCTTAGTATATAGGATATCAAAATTCTACAAATATTAAAGTAGTTCTGTCTTACTCTGCTTGAAGGAATCCTCTTGTTTACACCTGTCTAGGCTGCTGACTTCTCTATCACAAGCCAATACCTTTCACCTTCATAATACTTTGTACAATTTGTAAATATAAAATATCCATTTCTTTGTTTACTTGTTTAAAGATTGTTTCCTTCTGAAGACTGCAAGCTTCATGAGGGTAGGATCATGGTTTACTCATTACTTTGTACTCAGCTCCTGCCACTCAACAACTCTGTATTAAATGGATGACTTAATTAATGAATAAACCTCAGGATAATGGGGGAAGATATCAAGTTATTTCTTTACCCAAAATGGTAAGTATCATGTGGACCTTTTTATTGCCTAAAATGCTGGTTCCCAATGGGGCAGGCCATTGAGAAATTTGCTCCCCAGAGGACATTTGTTAATGTCTGGAAACATTTTTAGTTTTCACCTTGGGGGGATTTTACTGGCATCTACTAGTATCTGGTAGCAGGGATGCTGGTAAATGCCCTTCAAAGTATATGAGCAACCCCCACATCAAAGAGTTGTCTGAACTCAAATGTCAATAGTGCTAAAGGTGAGAAAGCCTGGCCTAGACCTTTACCTGTATAAACAATTAACATCATCTTACAAAACCAGACTCTCCAAAAATATTAGAATCCTGAAGATCATTAGGTTAAGAGTATTAATTTTCTTGATTAGGAATCAGATGGCCAAATGGATTAATAATAACACCAATATCACCTTATGACTTGAAAAGCAAATTCACAAATATCTCTATGGTTCTGTAGAGGAAAGGGTCTTGAACCCTTTGAGAAGGCTGAATAATACTCTTCCTTGATTTTCAGTGTTCCAAATTCTTAAGGGATGGCAGATATATCAAGGAATATATTCCCATTTTCCAGGTTTTTGCTTCTTATTTCTTACATGACTTCTTTTAGCATTGGGAACAGAAAGTTCTATCACTTGGAACCACAAAGAATGGGTAGTCAAAGGGTTCACTGCCCATTTCTCATGTGGCTGGAAAGACATTGCAAATACATTTCCAGGCATAATGTCCTGAGAGGAGAACTGATCTTTCTACCAGCATTGACAGTCATGGGACCTCAGAAATGCTGGTGTATCCAAATATCATGTTGTTTTTAATGCTTTCCTGTAATGTATTTCATCAATTTCAGGTTGTCCTCAAATATGTTACCTTTTGCTCATTGCCAGTGCAGATGCGAAAATTATTCTTAACAGGACAGAAAAAGCCAAGTATTGACTCTCACTGCTTGTCCCCTGTTGTATCTGTGTAATAAAAATCCAGCAAGGTGCCAATGTTGGGATTGTGATTAGGGAAAGGGTCTAGTTAAGAAAAAAGAAATTTTTGGCCCAAGAAATATAATGGCTAACAGTTTAAGGTAAAGAATTATTTTGTAAACTTTCTTAATAATCGCTATTGAAAATAATCCTCCATGTTCACACTTTGCACTCTAGGGATTCCATCTAGGGATTTTCCCATTGATGGCTTTTATTTATCTGGAAGGACTGCTTGTGGATCAAGGCAGGAAAGCAGGTCAGACACCACAGAGATAAAGCCAACAGGACGTGAGCCTTCAACTCTATACTTACTTCCTTTATCAGTGCCTGTTGCAAAAAAGGACTCTGGAGGTAAAAAATAAAAAAATATATTTACGACCACAGGGATAGTAACTACACTAGTTGGGGTGAGTATCTAATAATGTATGTAACTGTTGAATCACTATGTTGTGTACTCAGAACCAATATAATATTGTACATGAACAATAATTTTAAAAATTCAAAAAATAAATTAAAGAATTTTAACAATTAAGGGAACCAAGCATTAGTTAGTTTAAATTAACTCTCAGTAATCATGTATGATGTAACTTTCATTGGGTTTTTTTTTGTTATAGAAAACATTTAAGATTTATAATTTTTAAAACCCAGAAAATGGGGAAAGAAAACATTATAATAATATCTGATTGTTTCCTTAGGCATCTGGCATATTTATGTTTTTTTTAGTTTCCCCAGGAGTATTGAAAATTAGAATCTTATGTTCCTTGTGATACGCAAGGACAGAATTCTCCGAACATAAACTAGAGCACCATGAGCAGCGTCTGGTCCCCGCCTGCTGCCGGGCAGCTCTGCTACCAGAACGTCAATGGATCCTGCGTGAAAACTCCCTACTCGCCAGGGGCCCGGCTGATTCTCTACACAGTGTTCAGCGCTGGGGTTGCGCTGGCCGTGCTTGGAAACCTCCTGGTGATCATCTCAATCCTTCATTTCAAGCAGCTGCACACTCCAACCAATTTTCTCATCGCCTCTCTGGCCTACACTGACTTTCTGGTGGGCGTGACCGTGATGCCCTTCAGCATGGTCAGGTCCGTGGAGAGCTGCTGGTACTTTGGGCGAAGTTTCTGTACTTTGCACACGTGCTGTGATGTGGCATTCTGTTACTCTTCTCTCTTCCACTTGTGCTTCATCTCCATTGACAGGTACATTGCAGTCACCGACCCTCTGGTCTATCCTACCAAGTTCACAGTGTCAGTGTCCGGGGTGTGCATCTGCATCTCCTGGATCCTGCCCCTCGGGTACAGCGGTGCCGTGTTCTACACAGAAGCCTATGATGATGGGCTAGAAGAATTATCCAGTGCCCTTAACTGTATAGGGGGTTGTCAGACAGTCGTAAATCAAAATTGGGTGTTGGTAGATTTTTTTTCCTTCTTTATACCTACCCTTGTTATGGTGATTCTGTACAGTAATATTTTTCTTGTGGCTAGACAACAGGCTAAAAAGATTGAAAATACTGGAGGCAAAACAGAATCATCATCAGACAGTTATAAATCCAGAGTGGCCAAGAGAGAGAGAAAAGCAGCTAAAACCCTGGGAATCACAGTGGTAACATTTATGATTTCATGGCTACCATATAGTATTGACTCATTAATTGATGCCTTTATGGGCTTCATAACCCCTGCCTATATTTATGAAATTTGCTGTTGGTGTGCTTATTATAACTCAGCCATGAACCCTTTGATTTATGCTTTATTTTATCCATGGTTTAGGAATGCTATAAAAGTTATTGTGAGTGGTCGGGTTTTCAAGGACAATTCTGCAAACATAAATTTGTTCTCTGAACAAATGTAAGCAATTAAATTGAAGAAGTTGAAGAAATATTTACAACCTGTAAAAGAAAAGAGTTTTTAAAAGTCAAGTAAGAGTATTAATAAGAGAAAAGAAATTGCTCTTCAAATGTAATAGGATAAATCAATGTTTTCCAGTCATGTTAAGTGTGCATTTCCCTGTCACTTCTCCAAAAAACTTACTTGACAAAAAAATGGTAGATCCTTGTTTGTTAACTGCTGCAGCACTCAGCACACCCCACTTTCTACAGATACTTTCCTCCATCCCTTTTTTCTTTTATTCCTTAACTCTTCCCTTTATAACATGAAACATCTTTCTTTTCTTGGATATCCTTTTTTGTGTTCCTTACAAAGTTTTCTACTCACTCCCAACTTGTCAAACATTTCTCTGCGATTACTCATGAGGCTGTTGCTTTTTTTGTTTGTTTGTTTGTTTGTTTTGGTTTGCTTATCTTCCCAAGGGAAAATTTGGGGTGGCAGTTAAATCTATTATGTCTGCATAAAAACGTAAAATTGAAGTCTGTCTGGTGTCTGCATCAGGAATTTGCTTCAGCAACTCCTGGATCCTGCCCTTTGTATCAGCAGTGCCGAATTCTACACAGATACCCATGAGCAGGGGCCAGAGGAATTAGTAAGTGCCCTCTGCTCCATAGGTGACTGTCAGCTTGTTGTAAGACAATTTTGGATATCAACAGAAATTCTATTTTCATATCTAGATTTCTTAAAATGATTCTATACAGTGATATTTTTCTTCTCGTAAGAAAACAGACTAAAAAGATTAAAAATAAGTAGCAAATAGAATGATTGTCAGGGACTTGCAAGACCAGGGTGGCTGAGAGAGAGAGAAAGGCAGCTGAAACCTAGGTATCCTGATGGTAGCATGTTTGGCTTCATGATTACTGTATGTAACTGATTCACTCATTGATTCTTCTCTGGGGTTTCTAATACTTTCCTATGTCTATGAGATATTTGGCTGGTTCAGTTAGGCAGCTCTGTCTATGTCCCCTGATTTATGCTCTAATTTTACCTTTGGTTTAGGAGAACAATAAAACTTACAAGTGGCCAAGTATTAAAAGACAGTTCAGCCATAAATTTAATTTCTAAATAAACCTACATTTCAAATCAATGATTTTGATATGAAGCACATGAATATGGTATTTTATCATCTAGAGGAGAAATGGTGCCTCAATTTCAATAGCATAACCTTACTTTCTTGGTGAAGTTAACATCATTAAGCATTCGCTAGAACCGTATTTACTAAATAATGTGTGACACAAAGTTCATATTTTCGAGTTCCTCCAAATCTGTGTACTTCCCTGTTCTGCCAGTTGTTAATTATTTTCCTCTTCCAGGCCTCCCCTACCTTTCTGATGTTTCCTATCAAACTTACCTTTTCTTCACATTTTCAAAGTTTCCTGGTTCCATATTCCCTGTTAATGTCTTGTCTACCCTGTCTTTTCAGAGGGCTTAGTTAACTCTGCCTTCATTTTGAGCAATTTGTTTCTTGGGAGGCCATCTTTCCAGAGATCCTAAGAGGTCTCTGAGCCACACATCAGCCATTTCAGATTCAGTACAAGATTCATATTTTATATTTTAGGAGATAGTTTTGTAAATATGGGAATAACCACAGTACAATTTCTGCAATAGTGTTTTTCCTTCAATGTGATAGTTTTCTCCTCCCGTGAGGCTTATCATTTTCCTTCTGAGTCATGTTGGAGGAAATTTTCCATCATTTTTTTCTACAAACACTATCCAAAGGCTATACATGGTCCATGATAAAGATAACAATGTATTGTAAGTTATGGAAAGGGATGGATTACTTAATAAATGTTGAAGTGACATATAACTTTTTGGAAAAATATTGTTAAGCATCTTGCTCCATGTATTTCACAAAATCAAAACAGATTTCTTCTAGGTGTTAAAAAATTTATAGAAAACACAGCATTTAGCATTTATAATTTTTCATTGGTGAAATCATAACAGAAAACTCTCATACAGATTCATGTACTCAATTTAAATTTTTTTAATTTCAAAAGACAGCAAAGCCACATTAAGGAAAAAAGTCACACTTGGAAAAACTATTGGCAGCATACATGATGAAGAAAGGGTTAATAGCTTTAAAAATGTAAAAGCCTTTTACGAAACTGTAAGGCAGAGACAAGCATTACACTAGACAAAGGAAAAGGCAGTTTTACAGAGGAAAATACCAAAAAATACATTAAAACACCAAATGTATCAATAATAAAAAATACTAATAAAAATGTAGTTGGATTTTATATATCCAACTGGCACATGAGACAAATCAATAATAACTGGTGTTACTGAGAGTGTGGGAATTCGAGCAATTGTGTAAGAGTTAAACATGTTCATATACACCTAGGGAAAAAAGAACTTGGTTTCTCCTTTCTGAAAGAAACTAAAATATTTATATAAAAATGTAAAAAATACCTGTCACTTGACTCTGTGGTTCATTTCAGCAAGTAATCCAAAGAAAAGAGTCAGGCAAGGACACAAACACAGCAAGGACACTCATCGTATAACTTAATTATTGCCTGGAAAAAACCTAGATCAATAAAGAAAATTTTAAATAAATCATCCTCCACATATATAATGGAAAATTATAAAGCCATTAAAATGTGCTTGCAAGTTCTGTATAAACTGAAGTGGAAAAACAACACAACACATTTTTTGACTAAAAACAAAACCCAAAAAACTCTGATGAGATTTAAAATAGTACATGTGATATGACCCCCATATATGTATATACTTCTATATGCTTTTACAAAGTCTATCTATGTCTAATGGACAGTGTATGTGTGTGGGGGGGAGGGTTTGCTTTGTATTTTACCTCTATCATTTTACTGTTTGTAATGAAATAAATACATTAATCTTTATTCTTTATCTGAGCATTGAGATTAGGTCTGTGTGTTCATTTTGTTTTAGGAGGATATGTAATAATGGTTTAAGCATCTCTTCAAGTTAGTATATAATGGAATCAGTTATCAAATTGATTCTTTACATAGTTCATTTGTGTTTAATAAGTATTTCTTGGAAATATATGTTAACTCCTTAAAATACTTCAGTTAATATAATAGACAACAAAAAATCATATTTTGACTACTCCCAACCTCCAAATGTGCCCCAGCAAGCCTTCCTTCTTCATCCCTCCTCAGATCTCAGGCAGACCTCAGAGCTGTCCAGTCTCTCTGAGTGTTAGTCATGCAATTTGACTACTCCATCTAAAAACTAGTTTCCATCTAATTGCGTATCCTTATCCTTGTTGTTTCCAGTGAAGTCTAAATTTTAAATTCTAAAATGTCTACTAAGTGCAAAGAGGAAAAATGAAAAAATACAGACACTGAATATAGAGTAGTATAAAATTCTTAAAAGTTCCTGGGAACAGAGGCCAGAAACAACTAGCTTACGAAAAATGACTCCTTCTCCAGTGAAAGAGGTATGTTTGTTTCTTAAAAATCTATCAATACGTATGTGTGAGTCTATATGTGTGTGTGAAATAATTCTCAACTCTATTCTATCCCATTGATAGGTATTTCTATACTTAAGCCCACACCTTACTGTCTTCATTGAAAGTTTATAGTATTAAAAGTATGTTGTGTAAGCCTTCCATTTTGTTGTCCTTTCTAAACTTGTTTTGGCTATTCCATGTCTTTTATTTTTCATACAACTTTTAGAATCATCGTGTCATTTCCTGAAAAAGAAAAGAACAACAAAAGACAAGAATTTTTACTGATATGAAATTGAAACTATAAATCAGTTATGGAGAGAGGGAGAATGAAATATCTGATTAGCATGGTAAATTAGCTCATTTCTCCTTTTAGCTTTGTCATTAATACTCTATGAGTTTAGATATTCTGCCATTAACTGTATACATATTTAGAGTTGCTGTATTTCCTTATAATATTTAAGGATTGGACATCTTAATAATATTAAGTCTACTAAGCCCAAAACATGTTATATTTAACCATATTAAGAAACCAATAGAAGAAAAAAATAGAAACTAAAGGTGTCCAATTAGCCCAAAATAAAGCAGGAAAGAAACAATAGAAAACAAAATACAAAGAGAACAAAGGAACAACAAATAGCAAGATGATAGAAGTAAACCAAAATATACAAAATATTAGTTCAGATGCCAGTGGATTAAGTTCCTCAGTGAATAGGCAGATTGTCAGACTGCATAAAAAAACAAAACCTAACCATACACAATCTGAAGGAGTCACATCTTAAATAGAAAATCAGTTTGGAGGAAAAAAGAATGGAAAAAATATATAATGCAAGTAGTAAGCATAAGTAAGCTGTCATGGCTATATAAAAATCAGACAATGCAGAAATGATGACAAGCAGGACTTTAAGAAATAGAGAGGGTCATCATCATAATTAAAGAACTATGCCCTGAAAGAACTAAATGTTAAGATGGGTTCTCTGAATAGGTTCTGGGTTTCCTGGGATGGGATATGGGGTACAATTATATTTGGTGCATTTATGATGCTATTTCCACTGGTAGAGAGGGAACTGATGGCCCATAGCCTACAGCAGCAAAACGTTTACTCAAAGTATTGTCTGTAGACACCTGTAATCAAGTGCCTCCCAAAGACAAGGTTCTGGGTGACCCAGGATATGCTGCCATACATTTAAGTTAAAATGACAAGTATAATGAGATGGGTAGTTTCTTTTAACTGCTCTGGAGATCTTGGGGAAAGAAAATGATGAGGCGTTAAACTCCTTGCTCAAGGCACATATGAGGGATCTGAAAGCTTCCATGAACTCCTTGAAAGAACCCCTTGTCTCCTATGGCATTGTCTCAGAACTGAGTCTCTGAGCCAGCCATTCTGTAGCTGGCTGATTACAATGCAAACTGAAGTCTCCAACTTCAGGGTCTCTATTGTTAAAAGTGCAACATTGATTGAGAAGGAAAAGGACTCCAAAAATTAGGATGGTGATATATAGGCAGGTCCCTATGAAACTGGGTACCTCCAGCCCCTAAATTCCATCATCCCTATTCACAAGTAGAGGCAGCTGTTGTACCCCTGCCAGAAGAGGTGAGGCCCCCTTGCCTAAAGAAGCTAGAATGGCACCCCTGAGGTAGCTGCCTTACAATGCACCACTGATCCTTCTCATGATCTCCCCTAACTCCTTTCTCTGCCAGCAAACTGATAGTCAAGTACAGGTCCCAGCAGGCTCCCAACAGCAAGGTATAAAGTGTGACGCATGAGGAGGTGTAACATGAAACAGAATAATGGCAAGATTTTTACAATCTATATTAACAGATACCTGAGGAATATAATGTGGCAATAGATCTCAAGGATGTTTCCATTTAGAAAGAATGTAAAGTTGGATTGGGCCACATGTATTGATATGACCCGATAGGCAGTGATTGCGAATTTGGTGTTCAAATTTAAAGGACTAGAAATAGCTGTAAGAGGTTGCTTGTTTCAGTCACTTAAATACAGACCAAAATGCACCCCAAAATAAGTGAAGCTGAAATATCAGGACTACCTTGGTCTCCTGTCAAGAAAGGGATGCAAACACTTAGGGAAGCTAGAATATTTGAGTGGATTTACCACAGAAGGCCTGTTTATCCAAATCAGGAGAGTCCAGATGATATGCCCTTCACCACAGCTTTGAGAAGTAAATTCATGACTGGATCCAGAAGTACTTGAGGACATCTGGGTAACCTCTGTCTGTTGGTCAGAAATTATAGTGAGGATCACTACCATTAAACTGGATTCCCAAATTGGTAGTGGAATGAAAACAGCTGGCGGGGCCCAAGGGCAGCACTTGCTCTTTCATTTCCAAAGACCAGGTGCATATAGTCATCAAAATGGACAGCAAAAACAAAGCAATAGACAGAAATCTATTTCTCCCAGAAATCTGTGATGTTGACTACTTGATTCTGTTCCCTGAAAAAGACAGCCAACCTATACAAGTCTTACCGTCTGTATAAGCAGAAAAGCCCCACTTCTTGTGAACAGAACTGATTTGAATCACTAACACTGTCATCACTGCTTAATCAATTTCCAGAATCAAGCCAGTAGACAGGTCCCCGTGGCTGATGAGGAGGCTGGTGCTCCCTGAGGAAGGGTCTTGTTATACAGCCAATAATGTATAATGTTAATATTGTTCCTAACTTTTTCTAAAGTGGCATGCAGTCTCTTTCCTGGGGATCTGTGACAATATTCACAGGCTGGTGCTCCCTGAGGAAGGGTCTTGTTATACAGCCAATAATGTATAATGTTAATATTGTTCCTAACTTTTTCTAAAGTGGCATGCAGTCTCTTTCCTGGGGATCTGTGACAATATTCACAATCAGACTATGAAAAGATTGAGGGAAGAGAAATATTCAGATTTTGGAGGATTACTGGACACATGCTCAAAGCTGGCACTAATTCAGAAAGACCCAAAACATCACTGAGGTGTACCAGTTAAGGGGGTCCATGAGTTAGAATAGGAGCTGATGGAGCTGAGGTGACCTGTGGAGTAGTGTATCAGATCTTTCTGCAGTGGGCCTCCTGGGTCCCCCAAACTACCCCAGTTCTGGAATGCATGCTTGGGAAAGACATACTCAGCAGCTGGCAGATTCTCCCATCGGTTCCCTGACCTGTAGAATGGGGCTAGTAGGGTTGGAAGGGCCAAGTGGAAGCCACCAATTTTCTCTACCTGAAAAAATAGTAAACCAAAATCCACACTGCGTTTCTGGATGAATTTCAGCAATTATTGCCACCATCAAAACTGGCAAAATGCAGAGGTGTTGATTCTTCCCATGTTCCCATTCAGTAAGCCTGTTTGGGTTGTGCAGAAAACAGATGGAATGTAGAGAATGACATGGAATATCATCAGCTTGAATGTGGTAGTAACTCCAGTTGCAGCTGCTAATTCAGATTTGGCTTTTTCTGTGTGAGGAAATTGAGGAAATACCCTGATACCTGGTATGTAGCTACTAATCTGGCAAGTGTTTTCTTCTCCATACCTAACATTATTGTTGGACAATCAGTTGACTGTATTTGTTACTAATAATTCTTTGCTCTGTCACTAAGCTTGTTTGCCGCTTACTTTCCTCAAATCATGTTGCTAAATGTGTCTCTTGGCAATGACTTCAGCTATAGGTAACAGGATGGCAGACCAAGAATGGCTTAAGCAAATGAGGAATTGTTTTTCTCTGTTATCATCAAGTACAGAGGTAAGTGATTGTTGGTCTCTGTGAGACAGCATCTCTGGGATTCTGTTGGCCTCTCCATAACCCTTTGCAGAGGGCAACGTTTAAGGAAAGAAGAGGTGTTAGTCACTCCATTCCTTTTCACAAGCCTTAACACTATCTCAGAATCCCTCTACAGACATCTGCTTATACTTAATTAGCTAGGACTCTATTACATGACGCCCCTAGGCTGCAAGTGAAGATACAATATATAATAGTGAGCATTTGGCTTTTCCAGCAAGTGAGGGAGAAGGAGATTAGAAAATGTTGCATCAGCCAACTAGCTCTATCCTGCGCAAAGTATATGTGTATTTTAATCTATTAGAGAATTTAATACATTAGATGTCTCCAACTCTAATTCCACTATCTATGGCCAGGGAGGTTATCATGTGGTACCCAAAAGGATTATATGCTTGTATAATCAGAAAGCTATAACCAGCCTATCTGGGGTAGTCATACTTAGGAAAGACTCTTATCAAGTATGTGAATGAATCTAACCTCCGGTATTCTCTCTCCTTGGGACACTCCACATACCCACTACACATTCAAACAAAATTCCATATTTGGAGATACACTAGAGGCTTTCATATTATTCATAACAATATAATATTTTGCTTGTACACAGGCTAAACTTCAAAATTTTTTCATTTACCTTTGAATTTTGGTCATATTCATTATCTATAATTTGATTTAGCAACAGTGCAATTTTATGGGACTTTTTTCTTTTTTTTGAAAAGGACTAGTATCCAACTCTTTCACTTAATTTTTTCTGTTTCCCCCCTATACTCTAAAAATGGGGAACATGATGTCCTTTTAAAAATCTGCTACAGTTAATCTGATCTATTGAGTATAGTAAATAGTAACATGAAAAAATTATTTATTGATTGTTTCAGTGCTGTTAATCTTCCCATTGCCTTCCAATTTGCCAAGCCCGATCCTCCATATATGGAAACTAAGCCTCCTGTCAAAAAAAGTTGACTGTACTCCTGCATGCCTTCACAAGTCCAGACATACTTGAACACTCATCAAAAGTCATTTTTACTCAAAAATAAGTTTCCTTTAGCAACTTTTTAAATCCCTCATGCTATGGGACCACATGTGGGTTAGACAACAGTGTTACAGTGATGACACAAACCAGGCACCAGCTTTGGGTGACAGTGAGTCCTCTGCCCACAGGACTTAGCATTCTGACACTTTTCTGACCCTCTATGACATAACATAAACTGTGTGGACTGTATTACCTACAAAACTATTTTCAATGAGAAAAATACTCTATGAAGCACATTTTTTTATCCAAAGCCATTCCTGACAATGAAAAGCCTTAGTAAAACCAATGAGAAAAAATACATCGATCATTTTGAGTGACTCCAGAGATAAATCAAAAAGAAAACAAAAAGGCTTATATACCACTACTCTATACAATATCATTTCATTATATAAAATACCTTAGATATGCATTCCAAAACTCTTTTATTGGATCAATAGTGTAAAATATTCCGGAGAGCAAAATGTAAAATTGTAGCACCATGGTTTATTCTCTTTTTAATATGTTTCTTTTTACAGTATTAGAATTGCATTTTTGATCCCATGACATTCTGAGGAAGTGAAATGACATGATATTCAGATGAGAAAGTGGCTGAGAAAAGTTGGTGAAGTGAATTACACACTGCTAGTGAAAAATGAGAAGCCATTCACTTGCAGAATTTCTGTTTGCTAATCATCCTCGGCCTTTTTGTGGCAATTTTTTCCGCTTCTGGGCAATGTCTGTAGTTAATACCTGACTCTAAGGCTGAATTACTGCTCCCACAATATGGCAGGTAAACATTCCAAGATTCTGCCTAGCCACTAAACAGGAGAGGCTTAACAGCTGCCTCCAAAGCTCCTAGAAGTTACAGGCAGTAAAGAAGAGGGAGGGAAAGTCACAGAAAAGCAGCGAAGAAACAGACCTCTGGATAGTGTCATAAAACCTGGCTTGTGTCTATTATGGGCTGAATCATGGCCCCCCAAAATTCGTATGTTCAAGTTCTAACCCTCAGTATCCCAGAAGGTAACTGTATATGGAGATGCGGTCTTTTAAAAGGTAATTAAGTTAAAGTGAGGTTTTTGTTTGTTTTTTTAAGGGTGGGTCCTAAACCAATATAACTAGTGTTCTTATTAGAAGAGATTAGGACACAGACACACACATAGCGAAGACCATGTGAGGAGGACGGAGAGAGAAGACAGCTATCTTCAAATTAAGGAGGGGGCTCCTCAAAAGAAACCAACTTGACTGATACCTTGATTTGGTATTTTAGCCTCTGAAATCATGTGAAGAATAACAAAAAATTCACCAAAACCGAGTTTTGATTGACAATAATTTGACAACCACTAATTGTCCCATCCCATCCTCGTGGACACCTGTGTAGAACACGGCACCGCTATATGCGAGGGGCAGGATCCAGGAGATGCAGATGTACACCCCGGACACTGACACCGTGAACTTGGTAGGATAGACCAGAGGGTCAGTGACTGCAATGTACCTGTCCACGGAAACGAGGCACAAGTGGAGGAGAGAAGAGTAACAGAATGCCACATCACAGCACGTGTGCAAAATACAGAAACTTGGCACGAAGTACCAGCAGCCCTCCATGGACCTGACCAGGCTGAAGGGCATCATGATTACACCCACCAGAAAGTCAGCGCGGGCCAGAAAGGCGATGAGGAAATTGGCCGGGGAGTGCAGCTGCTTGAAATGAATGACTGAAGTCATCACCAAGAGGTTGCCAAATATCACCAGAGAAGACCCAAAGCCAAACACCGCGTATAGAATCACCCTGGAGCCAAGCAAGTAGGAAGTACAAGATCCGTTCACATTCTCATAGCAAAGCTGCATAATGGCAGGTTAGGGAAGTCCTGCAGTTTGATTCTCGTTGTGTTTCTGCCCTGCCTTGTAGTAGGGAAAAACAACTTTAAATTCTGAAAACAACAACAACAAAATCAAACTGCATATGCGAGCAACTACTTTGAAATACCTCCTCATATTCTAACCTTTCTGATTTAGTTAGGAAGAGAAATTAAAAGCATTTTAAATGCCCAGAAATCTATCCTTTCTGTTTTTAATTTATATGAGTATTTCTTGTAGCTGTGTCTAAACCTCATAGACAGTTAACTTCAAGCAAATCTGCTGTGAATTTTCATCAGGACAGAATTCACATTATCTGAATAATTAAAGAAATTTAAATACCTGGTTCTTTATACCTGTGAAGTTCTTCCTTGCAAAGGATAATCACATATGATATTATTACATATTTGAGAAGTCACCTTTTAATAGACTTCCACCTTCCCATTGTCTGAGAAGTTAACACCTAGGATGGTTTAGGAAGCCAGCCACTAAACTTTACCCATTAAAAATTTCTCACAAGGAATCCTTATAGTGTAAGGTGTGACTCTGGAAAGGAAACTTAATTTTTATAATTATAATTAATACGTTTATCTACAAAACATATTTTTCTGTGCTCTTTTACTTTGTAGAAAAACATGATTTTCATAACCAAGGGATTTCTTTACGTTCAACTGTCCTGAAATACCCTTGCCCAGTATTTGATAGTATTACCTACTCCCCATTTACAAGACTGACTACAGAATTTTCAGGGCAAGGCGCAAGATGAAAATGTGGAGACCTTTGTTCAAAAACATGGAAAAACGTGTCCTTGAGTATAAGACATATTTTGTCCTTTCTTCTTCAGTCTCTCTTCACCAGTCATGGTGTTTGATCTGTGCTGTGTAATATCCATCCACTTGGGAGTGGAGATATTTTCAGGGCAGGTGCAGACCCTCCCAGGTGCCTGGAGAACCTGCCTGTGGCCCAGCACTCCTGTCCCCCACTTCCACATTCTCCTCCCACCAACCGCTGAAACAAGATTTCATGTACAGATTGGGCAAGGAAGCTGAGCAAGGCATGTGCCTTTCTCCTGAGCCAACCACCTCAGCAAAGGCAGACAGGTGACCCCACAGGTACTACAACATCCACTCTGGGACCCACTCAGTACCTGGATTGAGAGCGGGTGAGTGGCCTGGCCCTGTTGAGTTACCCAGCGAGTAAACTGTGGCCCTAGCAGCCTGTGATGGCAATGACAGCCACCATGCCCTCAGGCTGAGAAACGTGCACCTGGCCACAGCCCTCATCATACTGTACCCAGTCCTCTGATGGGGGGTAGGAGGTGGAGACAATGGCCATCCTAGGAAGTTGGGGTGAGGGGAAGGAAGCTGGACAGGGCCCAAGTGCCGGGGGTGGGGAGCAGGCAGCTGAGATCCCGTTTCAGGGAGGAAGAGAGGTAGTGTAATGCATGACACTCACATGTACTATGATTGGCAGTTCCCAGCCCTGTGCATGCTCCTTGTTCCTGCAGACTCCACATACAAAATGCAAATTCAAAGATAAAATTATTAAGAATCTTAAGACTATACCTATAGTCATCAAACCCTGATAGCAGGGTTCTGTGCCTATGGACAAGTCACAAGCCATGGAAGGGCCCAGCATATTTCATTTTGGAGATTATATGATCTCTTTGCAGCAGCAACTGAATGATGAAGCCAAGAAAATCAAATGAAGCAAGTACAAAACTGTCAGATGGGATGCTGTGGGAGCTGAGGGCCAGACAGTCCTGATAGTCAAAGCGTTTTCTGACACTGGGTTTTGTCCTTGCAATATTAGCAGGAATTTGGGGTAGAGAGGGAAAGTGAAGACTGAAAGCTACATAAAAAGGATTCTAGATCTGATGAAAATAGCTACTTTCGATCCTATAAAGCAAATAGGAAGCAAATGAAGACATCTTTCCTCCACAACAATATATGTAGGACTTGAAATCAAAAATAATGTCTGTCATTGAGGCAAATAAAGTGAAAGATCAATTAAAAATACATTGGAATAAGAGTAGAACAGATATTAAAGGTGTTGGCATGAAAACAATTATTCAGTTGACTATCTACCAAATTCCTTTTGATACTGCTATCTTATTTCTCTCTTTAAATTCTCAACCTAACTTGATTTCACCCCACTCTTATTCAGTTAACCTTGCCTCTGTAGTTTCTGAAAAACTGAAAGACACAATTTAAAGAGTAAAAGGATGTAGGGAGTATGGCTGCATGATGGAGGCAGGAAACAAAGGTGATTCACAGGTTTTTAACTTGCCAAAAGGAAAGATACAGCATATAGTAGGCAGAGCACATTTGGAAAGTAGAGATGATAGGTTAGATTTGGTTGGCCAGCTCTTCAGTAGGCAGTTTAGTCTATAAATTTTCAACTTAGGAAAGAAATTGGGCCTGAGAGAATCATTTGAGATCCTTCAACATACCAGTTGTTTTTGAGGCTCTAAGAGAAAATGTGGTTTTGTGGTGCTCACCTGCCATAATGCTTAGGATATAGCAGATATTCAGTATTAGTTGATAGTTGATTGGATTAGCATGTACAGTAAAATTAGAAGGAACTGGAGGCACACCAACTTCAAAGTCATGCGAGAAAAATAAAGAGTAGCAAGAAACACACATGGAAAAACAGGAAAGAATTGTCCCACAGAACCTTCGGGATGAGAGAGGTTGATTCATAAAGAGAGCCTACATAGAGTGTCAAAGATTGATGACAGATGAAGTTAAACAAAAATTGAGAATTGTTTGTTGGCATTAACAGCTAGGTCACAGATGAACATGATTCTACCTCTTCTGGTGAAACACTGGAGACAGAATACAAATTGCTGTGGATTGAGAATGAATGCGAATGGGTAGGGAAGGCAAGTGAGACCATGAACAATGACTGACATTTTAATAAGTCAAGTGTAAAGAAGAAAAAAGACATGTAGTGGACAGCTGGGGACATGCACTCAGCAAACAGCCATGTTGCTATTTTTGTTTTGTCTTGATTTTATTTATTTGTCATTTTATACTGGGGTACTAAAGAAAGCTAATGAAAAATATGAGACCAAATATTGAGCTCTGATTGGAAAAGTTTTACTGCCAGGCAGGGAAGCAAGCAAGCACGGATCTAGACAATGAGATTCAGTTCAAAGAAATAGAAATAGGAAAGTTTTCTTAGGGCCAAATAGCCGTGAACTACCCTATATCCAGAAAGGAAAGTCTCTGCGTAATGCTGACTGGTAATGATATCTGAGTTCCTGTGTTAGGTAACCACTGGGCTGGCTGGAGGTATCCACAGCCAAACATGGGGTACCTGCCTCAAGAACATGACATTGTATCCGTTATTTATTGCTGCTCTTACAAATCACAGACCTCATAGTGTAAAGCAGCACAACTTTACTATCTTACACTTCCGGAGGTTAAAATTTGATATAGTTCTCATTGGACTAAATCAAAGTGTCTACAGTGTGGTGTTCCTTCTGCAGGCCCTAGGGGAGAATTCATTTCCTACCTTCCTTCCTTCCGAGGTCATCTGCATTCCTTAGCTTGTAGTTTCTTCCTCCATACACAGAACCAACAGTAGAGCATCTGAAAATCTCCTTCTGAATCTGACTACCCCCATCCCTCTTTGACTATAACAACCCTTGAGATTATGTGAGCATGTAATCACTGCTTATGCATGTCTGCAGTCCGCAATCTCATAATTTCTGGATATACTTTGGCCAAATAGGTAAGAAGTGATTTAGAAGGAAGGTAGTACACAATAACAAGAAGGCAAATAAAGTGAAAGATTAACTACTAACTTGTAATTCAATAAATGTTTATTTATAGCCTACTATGCATTTTGCATTGAATTGAATATTCTAATAGGAAATACAAAAGAAGTAAAGAAATGCTTCCCATAGTATAATCTACTGTTTTAGTATCTGAACCCTGCAGAGGCATGTTAGAAACATAGGTTCCAAGGTTCCACCCAAGATGTCCCAATTCCCGTCTGTCAAGAAATATTAGCAGAAGATTTGAATAGAAAATGAAACGAGATTTGAATGAACAAGTGAAAAATTTGAATAGAAACATCACTAAAAGTTGTACTTGTTTTTCTAAAACAACTCTATAAAATTCATTTATTCTGAAATATTTCACGTTTCAGTTTGTTGATTTTATTGGCTGTATTTTGACATATTTTGTCATGGGCTTTGGACCTTTGTTGTGCTTTCTTATTTGGGGCGAGTTCACTTTGTTTTGTATTTATTTCTTTTTTATCCTCCCCCAACCCAGAATGCACATTAAAAGCCTGGCAGTTTTAAAGTTGTGTCTACCAGCCCTGAAGATCCCCAAACACAGTCATGCTCTATACAAGACACTGGGGTTCCTGCCACTTTGGAAATGTCCTTGAACAGGCAATCCGCCACTGGGCAGCTTAGTCATTTCCTGGTTGTGAATCTATATCCGTGTTTTTATTTCTCCCTAGGTGAACAGTTGTACAAAAGGCTAGGTTCTGGGTATTTTCATTTTGTTTCAGCAAAGTCATTTTGTTTCAGCATCCTTTCACATATGCTGTGAGGTGGAGAGCCTTCCCAAAGCTCCTGGCTTCAAGCAGTGAGCTCCATGGCACAGAACACTCTTAAACCCCTTTATAGGAGTCAAAATCCTGGACTTCATTGCTGCTTCTGGACTTAGAAATCACTAGGTCTTCATTGTCAGCCCTGAGTGCATTTGGTGGTGTTTCTTTTCTTGCACACAGAGAAGAGTATCTCATTCACAAACTTTGCTGTATTTTTTTTTCCCTTTTTCTATGCCTACCCTTTCTGTGTATTTGAACTACAGGGATTGATAAATGAAATAAGAGAGCCATTTTGACTGAAAGTCCTAGTGAAATCTTTATCTTGTCTTGGATGGAAAGGTGCAACAGAAAAACCTATTTTATCTGACTGCATATATTTTTATATGTATGTATATAATTATATAATTTTTACTTTTTTGCTTGAGTGAAGTTTTTGGACAGCTGGGAGAAGACCTGGTTAATGTTGCAGCAATGCTTCATGTGTTCCTCTTCTTCTTCGGAGCAGTGGGCTAGCAGAGCATGTTCTCACGGTGATGGCAGAGGTTAAAGAGAGCAAGCTGAGGTGACAGGCTTCTTAAGGCCTAGACTAAGATTTAGACATGCTGTCCCTTCTGCTCTCACTTTGCCTCATGTGGGAAGAACTGCAAAGTCCCATAACAAGGGGCATGATGGAGAGGTGAATGATTCAAACATTAATCAACCCCACAAAATATTAAGGAGAAAGCCTCTCTCATTAAGATGTGGAAGTAGAGAAAGTGCTAGATGTTGCTCATTGTGCTTGCCACCCACAGGGAGGGCAGCCTCCAGTCAGCCCCTGCTCAGTTTGGGCAGCCAGCAGAAGAGACTCAGTGAAAATGCTTGTGACCTGAGTCTACTGGCCAAACAGCCCTGACTCCCTGGGCCCAGCCTGACTTCTGTGAGTACTGATTGGATCAGTGTCTACAGGCATGCTTGATAAGCTGTTTGCAGCACATTATTATGCCATTGGTTGGGAAACTCTGCCTTATATAGTTGCCTGATGGCCATCAAATTTGGACCAATATTTTCAAGAAATTTTATGCATTCTCATCCAAAATCTGTTGTCTAGCTTGATATGAGTTATTACCATCCTCAAAATGATACCCTTATTATTTACTGTGCTTTTGTGCAGACCCAGAGAGGCACTGCTCAAATCCCCCTGCAAGAAAAGTGTGTGGACCAAGTGGGAATCCTATGGAAGATCACATAATTCATTATGGTGTTGACGTTATACTCATCAGGCAGGGTGAACAATTGGTACCTAGCACACTGTATACCTAGTACCTAGATTTGGTAAAATACAGGTTTCCTAGAAACTTGGAGACAAGCCCTATGAAAATTCAGGAGACCTCTAACTCATTAAAGTAATAGAGATGTCTCATCCTAAGTAAAAGATAACTGACCACATCTTGTATCCCTTTGGCAAAGAAGGACACACAATACCTGGTAAGCCACTTCAGGATCTGAAAATGACATCCACACTTAGAAATACTGCTCTGGTTTATGAACTGGCAACAAAAATATAACAATTTTTAAAAAATAACAAAAATATTTTAAAAATAACAAAAAATAGCCAGTTTTGTGTGGGGTCTGGAGCAGGAGAGAGCTCTGTAATCAGTCCGGGCTGTAGTATAATTGCCATACGACTTAATGACCTCATAACGCCAGAGGTGTTAGTAATGGGAAAAGATGTGGTGTAAATTTTATAGAAGGCTTCAGTGGGGGAAATAAAACACAGTCCTCTGGGGTTCTGGAGAAGACCATGCCATTTACAGGGGAGGATATAACACATTTTGAGAAATGGCTTGTTTGTGTGCTACTGAGCCCAGATAGTGACAGAACACTTGGCTGTGTGACACCAGGTGGTCATATGTCTTTAAATGCCCATGATGTGGTGGGTCTTCTTGGATCATCAATGTCGTAAAGTTAGGTGGGTCCAGAGGATTCTTTGTGAAATGAAATAATACACCTGGAACCAAGCTTGAACAAGGCCAGAGGGCATGAGCTCAGAACCCATGCTAACTACCACAGTTGCACCAGAATCCCTCTGTCTTACACTTGAGCAAATTGGCAGAGGAAAAGCTCTAGTTTGGTTCACAGATAGTCTGGATCAGTATGCAGGTGTAAACCAAAAATGGACAGCAGTTGCTTTATAGACTTGCTCACCATTGGTCTTGGATGAGTGTGGAGAGGGAAAATCTCAATAGGAGGACCTGTGGTTTTGACTAATTAGTATTAATTGAGGGACATTGAGAAGTTATCGCACCTGATTAAATCTTCTGTTCTTGAAACTTCACTAGCATTTTGTTCTCTAAAAGTACTGCTCTCTGAATGTCCCCTAAAGTTTCTCTTGTTTCTTCATCCACTATCAACTCAAAAGGGAGATTGAGAATGGTATGTGTTATTATTAATGCTTCCATATGAACAATTTAGTTCATTCAGCCAATAGTTATTGCAGAGCAGTTCATATTACTGGTGGGCAAGGACACAGCACAAATGAGCTGATCACAGCCAGTGATACAAGGCAGCTCTTATGAGAGGCTAGAAAGGAGAGATGTGGCAGGTGGGGGCTCTCAAGTGGGTTTTGCTTGAGTCATAAATTTAAGCAGGAAGAGTCATCTGATAAAATATCGCCCTTGGCATTTAACACAATTGCATGCTTATCTTTACAACCGTCACTTTTGTGTGTGTGAGTGGTGTATGTTTAAATAGAACAAAATATAGATGTCAGCTCCTATGTAATTCCTGGGAAGATAGCCTATGCCTTTTCATTTCTGAGAAATGTTGCTGGTTTTTCTTTCTAGTTCACAGTAGTAGTAAAGCATTGGTCTTGAAGGCTGACAGACATAGGTCTAAGTATCCCAGCTTCAGCACTTAATGCGTGTAATCTCTGGAACTTATTTTCTCATTAATACTTCCTATGATTGAATGAACAGTAAGAAAAAGTATTAATTCTGGAAGTCCACATAACAAGAATGCAATGTAAACAGTTTATACAAGTGTTCTTTTATTTATGTAGATATATGCAGTTTTAATTTAAAAACTGCATTTGGATTTTTGATGTCTCTTACTCCTATGGAGACAGAGTTATTACTTCTCCATGAAGGATTTACTTTTGAACTCATGTCATTTTCTGAGTCAGCTAAGTGGCTCTTTCCACAGAACTCTGCAGCTTTTCCTCAACTCTGATTTCTGAATTGCAAAATAATATGTTTTTCCAATTGTTTGTTGTTGCTACGTACAACAAGCAAATGGCCATTTTGGTTAAAAGGATTGATTGTGCTACTTCAGAGAATTAATATTATGAAGGCATGTCCTAAAAGTGTCTCAAACAAAACATCCTTATAAAATTCTTTCTACTGATAATATTTATAAAAGATTAAACAAACAATATTTATGTGATAAAGTTTGTTTATTGGTTCTTTGGTCTCTAAAATCTACAGATTTGTTTTAAATCATAGTCATTTTTTCACAAAACCTCAATGAGAATGCTCTATTATCATTTCCATCTTATGGGTAAACAGTTAAGATATACAAAGGGTAAGTGACTTAATCGAGGTTGAAGCTATTAAATGACAGACATGAGATTCAAGCCCAGGCAGCCTGGATTTAGAACCTCACTCTGGACTCTGATATTGGTTATAGCCTTTGCAGATAAAATAAGTTGCGTGTTTTCAAAAACAGCTTGACATTTACAATCCTCCCAGTTCATCTCTGAGATACTTCCTGATGTATTCTTGCTTCAGGTAAGGAGACTCAATATTATGGAAGTTTGTGTGTTCTGGCACATTTTCACATTAAATACAAAATTATTTTCTAGTGATGGGTTAGACAAACCCTAGCTTAAAACTGGATTTTTTCCAAAATGTTGATTAAATTTTTCTATTTAGAAAACCAAATAAAGTTTTTTTAATTTAAAAGACTACTAGACAGTTATTTGATGACAATTATAAAGAAGAATCAACTATTCATTTTCTTAAAAAATACATTTTGGTACTTTGGAAGTGCAAGGCTTTGTACTAGATATTTAGATAATGTAAACAAAGAGTTAGCAGGAAATAAAAAGTGCATAGCAATTTAGTATTGTTAGTAAACATCAAATTCCTTGATATATAAAGTGTAGGACTATATCTGTCTGAAGGCTGGAAATATCTAAAAATTATTACTGGTGTTTTGTAATAGATTTAGTTTTAAAATACAGTAATCAGAATAAATTTCTTTTGTGTCAAAGGATATGTTGCCTTTAAGGTGTTCACCTCTAATTAATTTTATTTTTAAAATAATATTTCAGTGTTTTTCTGCTTTTCACAATACTGAAGAATAATTATTTAAGACCGATCTCCAAATAGGTTTAATGTGTCAAAAATGAGTAAAAACATAAGTCAAGGGCATTATAGCTGAAGAAAAATAAATATGGCATCTTAAAAGATTGCAAACACATGGGAAACTTGTGAAATCCAGGTAAACATCAATTATAACCTCAGTAATAAATAAAGAAACTGTTATTAGTTATACTGGTAGCTCTCCAAGATGACCTAGGTATTAATGATGGTCTATTCTGTATAATTTGTTATTGATGGCTTATTCACAGCCCTGCCCCTGGGAGTTAAAATTGTTCTAATCCCAACCAACACAGGTAAACTGCAGAAATTTTTCTGTAGTCTGAACACTGTTTTAATATATTTTTAAAAATACACATAGCTCCACACAATGTAGCAGTTGTACTTTTAGTATCAACTGATTGAGAAAAATTCATGTGGACAAAAGCTATTATGAATTCAGTAACGCTTTTAAATAAAGTTGTATTTTATTAATAAAAAATAAACATGCATTTTAAATAATAGTACGTATCTATGAGAGACATAGTATTTATATAATCTACAAACTGGGGCATAAGTGGATTCATTAATTTTTGCAACAGTTCTGCATTCTCTCAAAGTGTTTCAAAAAACATCCTTATAAAATTCTGCGGACAATTGGGGTACCAAATCTTAGCAGGATTAAGAAATGAAACTCAGCAACATATTTCAAGATCAGCTTTTACTTTGCAGACAGTCTTACAGAGTTAAATTTTTAATTTGTCATATTGAACTATATCTATAATTCTGCAGCAATGTGGTAGGCAGCTAGCCAAGACATTAATAGTTATTTATGTAAATAAATGAGATGTACAAGAGAGGAGAGGTGCTCTAGTAATTAATGGCCTAGTTCGTCTGGAGAAAATAACCAGGTATTTCTTTTAGTCAAAAAGACTTCCTTTATGAAGAGCTACAAGGAGTATAGAAAAATAAACAAAGAAGAGTAAATCTGAAGTGTAATGTCCATTTACTAATATGAATAAGAGCTCTAAAACTTCATTGGATGGTATTTCTGCAATCAGTTCATCTAAAGATCATCCTCAAGCTATGCAAGTAAGCAGAATAGTATGTATATTTTAAGTCTCCCAAATGATTTTCTTAATTATCTGTGAGTGTCAGTGTAAGTTTACACTTGGTTATATTTAGGTCATTCAGCTTTATATTTCCAATACAGTGTCTGGTACTTCTTTGTACTCAAAAGTGAAAAAAGTTCATTTGAATTAGCTTTATTATAAAATTATTTTTCTTCAAAGAACTAAAAAATGACAGTGATCTTTTGTCCACATGCTTATTTGAGCACAATGAATTCTCCAAAGGTAAGGTATAATGAGAATCACATAATCACCACACACGGTCTTTGCGAAGACAGTCTCTGTAAAGTGGAGAAGCAGCATTGCTGGGGTTCAGAACACTCAAGAGTTACAGTGTTTTTCAGACCATCTCCAATTACTAGTAAGTCCTACAGCCCAATTCTCTATAAAATCATTTTAGATTTAAAAAGTTTCAGGAATCTGTAATCTTGTAATTAGTTCACAAACAAAATATACTTGAGAGAAGATTTTTGTCCCCAAAGAATCTAACTGACAAGTTAGGCAGGAGCTTTTATGTCCTCTATGTATTTTGGAAAATGGGACATTGTTAACAAGTATAAGATAACCTGCAAAACTTCAAATTATTTCAAGAAACAAGTAAGACATTCAGAGAAGGTATTAGAAATTGCTGTACAAATCAGAAAACCATAGTGTAATATTCGATGGGAAGTAATCAGCAAATCTGACTCATCCTTCACTAAATTTTGTAAAATACCAACATACATGAAGATGACAAATGCCTTAGGACAGCTGTTAAATGTAATATCCTCCTACTTGGCAAATGGTGACACTTCACTCTCTAGATCCAAGTGTTCAGTTTTGCACTTGACCTTAACTCCATGTTTGTTTTGAAATCCCTGCAGTCATCTTGTCAATCTATGCCTGCTTCCTCAGAATATAAGTTAACTGTTGAGGAACCACTCCTTAAGACTTTCCCACTTACTATAAGTTTTATTGCCTTCCGAAACCATGGGTAAAAGAAAGCATATATCAGGGGGTTCATCGCTGAATTATAATAAACACACCACACTAAAATCTCATAAACATAAGGAGGAGTTATAAAATTCATGTAAGCATCAATCACGGCATCAACAATGTACGGCAGCCAAGATACGAGAAACGCCGCCATAGCAATACCCAGCGTTTTAGCAGCTTTTCTCTCTCTCTTTGCTACTCTTTCCTTGTAGCTGTCTGAAGAGGCCTGAGCTTGGCTGGCTGTGCTCTCTATCTTTCTAGCCTGATGTTTAGCCACCAAAAATATCTTACCATATAAAAACACCATGGCAACGGTGGGGATAAAGAACAGAAGAAAACAAAGTAAAACCCAGTTTTGATTCAACGGCGCCTGACAGCCTCCTACACAGGTGAGAGCAACTACTAATTCCTCGATCCCTTCTTCGTTGGCCCCGGTGTAAAAGATCGAAAAACTGTACGTGACAGAGAAGAACCAAGACAGAATAATGCATATTCCTGACACCGACACAGTAAACTTGGTTGGATAGGTCAGAGGATCAGTCACGGCGATATATCTATCAATAGAGATACAGCATAAATGAAACAGAGAAGCGAAACAGAAGGAAGTATCGAAACATGTATGAAATTTACAGTAACTCTCCCCAAAGTACCAGCAGCTCTCCACAGACCTCACCGTGCTGAAGGGCATCACGGTCACGCCCACCAAGAAGTCAGCGCAGGCCAGAGAGGCGATCAGGAAGTTTGTAGGTGTGTGCAGCTGTTTGAAGTGGAGGATTGCAATAATAACCAGTAAGTTTCCAAACACTGCCAGCACGGCCCCCAGACCAAGGACTGCATACAGAATTGCTCGAGGACCCGGGGAGTACGGAATTTTAATGCAGGATCCATTCACGTTCTCATAGCAGAGCTGCGCAGCTTCAGCCTGGGAGAAATTGTTCACCATTGCCTTCTTGTTTGAATTATCTTATAGTTCTCAAATTCCCTATTTCAACAACTTCAAATGGAGGAGTTGGCAATTTCAGAAGCTACTGGGAGAGGAAAAAAAAATCTCTAGTTAGAATTAGAGCTAGTAACTTTTTAAGCCAATTTTTTAATTTTTTTGGCATGTTAACCATAACCTCTTGATCTTTCCAAAAAGTAGTCCCAAGTTTTTAATATATTTAGAGTGGGAACTTGATGCAGAAAGCTGTTAAAATTTTGGTCAAATTTAGCACAAAAGACTGGCTACACACTTAGTCCAAAAATATATTAGAATGTATTTGGCTAATCATTAGAAAAATCGTTGTGTTTTTTTAGTGTTACTTTATCTTTTGAAATCTCACCTATAACCACCTGAGTTAAGAAATAATTAGGTTACCAAAGGCTGAGTTATATTTACAAAGTTATCTCCCCTGAGGGGCCATTTCAACAGTAATGATGAACTATACTTCATTTTTTTCAAGAAGGAAGAAATAAATTACATCTCCTTCAAATTATGACCTCAAAATCCCTATGGTATAGAAAGTGAAGACTGAGGAAACATTTACTTATAATTGCTTGCTAAACATTTTGGGGTAATGCATATTTTCTATCACTTTTATTTTCAGTTTGTGGGGTTTTTAACTTTTGTATTCACTCATGATTTGGATGGACAATTTAGATGTCTTGAAGAACTCTTCTTACAAACTGATACTAATATAATCATTGCATAAGTATTTTCCAGGCTAACAGCCAGTTTTAGCCTGGAATCTAATATCAATAAGATTGATTAAATAAGCAGTAACTCACCTAGCCTCTTACCTCCCAACCTTAAAAAACAGTATAGTTTTATACCTACCATAGAGGAGTAGGCAACTCCTGGGGTACACTGCAGAGGTGATTCTGGAAAGAATAGATTCATGTTAAATTATCCAAAGTTCAAATAGAAATGAAGTTGGTTTCTTCAGGTATTTGAGATTTTTTTATACAAAGGCATACAATCTTAAAACAATTTACAGAGTTCACGAAACAATAGTGAATAATTAATTTTTACTTCATTTAACCATGAAAAAATACAATCTTGCATCTAATTCTTAATCTGTGATCTAAAGATGGAACACACTTATTGCCATTTATCCTATGCTATAGGTCTGGCCTCTGTTAAAGTGCAGGATCCTAGGAAAAGCTGTATGCATACACACTATGTGTGCATATCTTTTATCTATGTTTCTATACTCTTCAGGTAATAGATTTCACTAGTCTGTAAATTTTAAATGTTTCTCTGTGGATGTGGTATGTGTGTATACACCCATGGTTATTTTGACTTCCCTAGTCTGTGACTTTTAAATCAATTCGTTTTTACTTTTATAGTAGTTGGCAAAGTATTGTGTCAACATTAAATTACTGAAATATTTAGGGCTTCAGGGCTGTCATGTATTCAGCTTACTCTCCAATGGTTCAGAAAAAAATTATCCATGCACATAAATAAAGATGGAGAGAGAGGACAAATGCCAAAGCAAAGAGAGCAACATTTTAATAGGCAAATCTGGTAAACAGTATATAAGTGTGCTTTGAACAACTTTCTGCAACTTTTCTGTAGGTTTAACATTATTTCCTAACAAAAACATTTTTTTCTTACAAAAAGCAGTATTTAAAAATGGGACTTTTAGAATCTCCATTTCCATCATAATCTTGGGCAAGCCACTCTTAAACCCCACCACCTCATGCCAAGAAACCTTCCTACAAGCAGTTCAGGTTCCCTGTCTCAGTTCACCTCTCTCCTCTCCAGTATTGTGAAGAATACCAAGTGAGGGGAAATCAGGACCCATGTTATGACCCTCTGCCTGTACCATTCCTCCCCAGTGTCCAAACCATGAATGCAGGTGCCTATTCAGAACCTGAGTTAGAGATTCTTCACAGCAGGTGCAGTGGAGTCTGAGGAGCAGCAGGGATGCTGTGCCACGCTCAGGGTGCCAGAGGTTAGCAAAGAATGAAAGCTCCTATGATGGGTTCTGCGCAAATCTCTCAGTAGTAGAATCTTCCTTTGGTTCCTCTCTGAACCTGGTTCTCTCCCTGGGTATTTAAAAAATCTACCCTAAACCTTTCCAATGACTTAAATTTCTGCATAAAGCAACCTGAAAGTGGATTTAATGTTGTAAATGAGAAAGAATGAGCATTCCAGGATGCTTCCTTACTTTCAAGCTTAGATAACTCAAAGGAGGGGGAGGTTTGAGTGGAAGATGGAGAAGGGAGAGGATTTCTAGTTGGGGCATGTTAAAGGTGAGATGCCTATGGACAGTCCAGTTAGGAACTGTCCAGTGGACAAATGGATAGATCTGTGCACAGCTCAAAAGTTATTTGGGGGCCATCATCATATGTCATAATCAATCACCCAGGAAACTAACAGTGTAAAAGAAGTGGTTATTTATTATGACTCTACTGTACATTAGGCATCTACTAAGTGACACTATAACTCATTAAAATTGCTTTTCTCAGGTCGCATGCAAGTCAATACATTACTTTACAATTATATATTATGACTTTATAATTCCATACTATGCTTTGAATAAAATTTTCCAAGATGCTTGATTTATTTTATAGAGCATGGAATAAGTTAGGTACAATAACTGTTCTGAAATTTCCATTATTAGATTCTTTCTTGATGAGAATTTTATTGATAACAATATTCTCCATCACATAGCACATATGGTATAATGGCATTTTTTTCAACGATTTAAAAAAAATTTCCTCTTCTTGATTTAACAGTGTCAGGGCATATCTTCAATTGAAATAGTTTCTTTGATTTTTAAGAAAAAAATCCATTTCTAAACACAACTTTCCTGGTTTTGAAGGAGTATAATAATTTGTAATCTAGAAATCATTTAGTTAACAATAATATAAAATATGATGCTTGAAAATAAGATCCCTAAAATAGTAGGTAATAGTCTGAAGGGGGTGGGGCATATTAAGTCATTTTGACTTGTCTCTACTGAACTGTTTCAAATAGTCTCCATTGTTTACCACCCTCATTTTTTCCTGTACTCTGCTGCCTCTTAGCGGTCAGTGAGCAATCCTGCGCTGACATTAAAGCGAATAGGTAAAAGCCCAAAGGGAAGCGTCTAAAAATGAACCCCTTAACCCCCACGCCTTGAAAAAAAAAAAAAAAGAACCCACACTTTGAAAGCACACCTGGTAAGTGGCTATCTATCCTCTCCCTTCCCAACCACCCCTCCATAGAAACAACTCAAAGAAAGGTTTTTGAACTTTAGTCTTCATTAACACATGAGTTGTTTCAGACTTTCAGGCCCTATACCCAGAAGTTCTCACGTCCAGGACTGAAGTGGAATCTGAAATATGCTTTTTTAATCAAGCACCCCAAATGCTTCTGGCATTCCACACACCCTTTTTGAGAAATACTGCTCAAGGGGAGTTAGTACTGTTATAAAGGACTCTAAACTTGGTGTCAGAAAATAGGGACCATTCATTCCACTCACACTTGCTAAGCATCTTGTAGTGCCCAGCATCCATGCTAGGTGCTGAGAATGCAGGTAAAAGCCACAATCCGTAGCCTGAATGAGTTCATAGTCCAGTCTGGGAGAGGCCAAGTAAACAACTACAGTGCTCAGAGGTAAGAAGTCTGGAAATAGAGACGAGGAGCTCTCGGGAACGCAAAGAGGTGGCTGGAGGGGCCGGCCTGAGGGAAAGCCAAGTTGGTGTGTTCAGTGTAGGAAGTTGTCCAGTTAAACAGACTCTGGATTAAGTTAGTAAGGGCAAGTAGCATTCAAGTTTCTAATTTCTGTGGCCCTGCACACATTTCCAAACTCTCTGAGCTTCAATTTGTTATTCATATCAAAAAAGGTAATATGTATGTGGATTTGTAACTCTGGCTGTTTCTAGTGCTTTTCACTTTTGCTTGACAGTGTGTTTACAGTTCATAGTGGTGACAGAGTTTGTCAGAGGTAAAATAACTGATCCCAAGATGCCATTCACTGATTCTAAATAGCTACCACTCAGTATTTTGTGGTCTTATTTATATATGTGATCCACATGTCTTAGGGAGAGCAGTTTGCTATTCTTCCAACCAAACCAGGTACGATCCTAACTTCTCATTGAGTTTCATTAATAATTTCACAGTCATCTACCAAACAGAAATCCAAAACTCATTTTTTAGTAGTCTTGTTGATCATGGAAACTTCAGTTCAGTCAAAGAAAGTTCCCAATGGAAAATAGGATGAGAGAACGTGAGAGGAGGGGAAAACGATCCACTGACAGAGACAGAGTGGAAGGAAGGAATAGAAAGACAGAGGGAGGGATGGAGGGAAACCGAGAAAGAGAAGTGATTCGCCACCTCCTCCCACAGCATACCAGTTTCTTCCTCTTTCACAGTCCAGCACCCAACACCTCCTCCTGTCAGGGTCCTTCCTGTAGCAAGGTCACCGGCCATGCATGGTGTTTTTATCTTGCCCATGACTCCTGTAATAGTGAGAACTCTTACCAAGCATTCACTCTGTGCTAGGTCCTCTCACAGGTCCTTTGCAGTAACTCATTTCATTGTCATAACTCTACGAGGTACTACCATGATTTCTGCTTCCCATGTGAAAACTGAGGACCAGGCTTTTGAGTAACTTACTAAATTCACAAGAGGAAGTAGCAGAACTAAGATTCCAAGAAGATCTGCATCTTTGTCTTCCACTCTTTCTGAAAGCTATCTGATGGCGAGGACAGTTTAGCCCTTCTTTTCTCTCCCCTCTTCAATTCAGCGGCTTGTGAAAAGGGAGGCACCAAAATTATACTGATGACTTCAAGAAGGAAAAGAGAAGTTGGAGGGAGAATGGCATAGCAAGTTTTGAGGAGAAGAGCCACTGCAGGTCATATCTAGGAATATTCAAAGCCAAGGCTCAGCGGATTAGCTCCTAAATTGTGGATGAGCTAACTGACTAGCATTAGGAGTTCTTCAATATTTTTAACCTTTATACCTTTTTTACATTCTTCATTAATCTTTAATTCCAATTTACGCTATATTTTAAAAGTTGCGATATAATTGGCATATAACATTGCATTACTTTAAGGTGTACAACATAATAATGTAATATATGTATATATTGTGACCTGATTACCAGAGTAAATTTAGTTAACGTCTATCACCACAGTTACATTTTATTTATTTTCTTGTGATGAGAACTTTTAAGATCTATTTTGTTAGCTACTTTCAAATATGCAATATGGTATCACTAACTATAGTCACCATGCTATACATTACATTCCCAGGACTTATTTATTTTGTAGGTTTATGCCTTTTGACCACCTGCATCCATTTTGCCCACTCCCCACCTGTGGCAACTACCAATCTGTTCTCTGTATCTGAGTTTGTTTTTGTTTTTGTTTTATATTCCACATGAAAGTGAGATTATACAGTATTTGCCTTCCTTAAGCTGATGTATTTCACTTAGCATAATACCCTCAAGGTCCATCCATGTTGTCCCAAATGGTAGGATTACCTCTTTTTTTTGTAGCTTAATATTTCATTGTAGATATGTATCATATCTTTATCCATCCATCTATTGATGGATACTTAGGTCATTTCCATGTCTTGGCTATTATAAATAGTGCTGTCATGAGCATAAGGGTGCACATATCTTTTGAAACAGTAATTTTGTTTCCTTTGATAAATACCAGAAGTGGAATGTCTGGGTCATACAGTAGTTCTGTTTTTAATTTTGTGAGGAACCTCTGTACTGCTTTCCATAGTGGCTATGTCAGTTTATATTCCCACCACAATGGGCTGGTGTTCTCTTTCAGGTCTTTTGTTCAATAGTTTGCATAAGACTGTCCAATTTGCTCAACACCATTTATTAAAGAGACTATCCTTTCCTCATTGTATGTTCTTTAAAATTTGGTCCTTCCCCCACTTGCCTGATCTTTGTTCCATCCTCAGCCTGAGCCAGGAGTCGGCCTCTCCTTAACAGTCTCTCCTTAGAATAAACTGGCCTCAGCATGAAACATTTTCTGGTCTTGTCACTACTATCACTCCTATTCCCCCCACACCCAATTCTTTCTAGTCTTGTTTACTCTTTTCTATAAAAGAAAAATCCTATTGCCTAATTCATGAGATATTTGCAGCTCTTAGGGTCAAAGGGTTTCCTCCATTGCAATAACTGTGCTTATCTTAAAGTTAAAACAGTCAGTTATCTTGCCAACAAAAACAGGTTTATTCGGGAATAGCAGAGAATTGCAATCCAGGATATGAAAGCTATAGCAGGACCACAGACATGGCCAGAGAACAAAGGAAAGGAGCCTTCTTTTATAGAGAAATGGGCCACATTAGGAGGAATGTTTCTAAGCAAAAAGTCCATTGGCGTTAACTGGCAGCCCTGTGTATCATGGCTTCCCATTGGCTGAGTTGTGGCGGTCTCTCATTGGCTGGGCTGTAGATGGGAGGTGGAAGGTGGGTGGTAACCAGTGAAACAGTGTGGCCTCCATTTCTTCTGATGGGATCTGATATTTACCAGGGGTGGTGGGCATGAGCTTCTCCTGAAGGGCTCCCAGCGTCACGTCAGTGAGGTTTCCCTTAAATAGTTTTCACAACTTTCAAGTCATCTCTCCTGAGTCCTGATTTGTCTTTTATTTAACAGGTCAAAATAACAATAGCTATTTTATTTCCTTTTCTTGGTGTATACTAGTATTTGTTTTTCAACAGTGATTATTGGCTATTTGGGTACCTTCTTACACAATTTATAAACCTCCCCAGATTAATCCCAGGGGACGTCAGTCATTTGTCTCTTAGAAATTCAGCCTGCAGGGACAACTCAGCACCCCTGGGTCTCTCTGCTTCTCTGTCATGACTTTAGGTTCCCGCAGAGTCTCCGCCAGGCAGTCTGGGTGACAGGACCAGTGCACTGTTCAGTGAAATAAAGAAAAACTGACCCCATGCTGGGGACCACCAAAAGGATTTGTAAGGCCTAAGTATTGAAAGTTTCATTAACTCTGGGAGCCTCAAATGGTCACCTTTGAAACTTAAACTTCCAACTCTGCAATAACGTCTGCTCATTAAAACCAAGTTAAAAGCTAAACAGAACATATAAAATTCTCTTTTGCCATCCAGATTCCTGCTCAAGGACATAAGATAAGCAAGAACGTTTGCCCTTCCCTTTCTTGTCCTTTGGTACCAAGATGTAAATCAACCTCGACCCTTCTTTTAGCACTACATATTTTAAGTGAATGTACCTTTTTTGAAATTCTGCTTTTCTTGCCTGTCTCTCTGAGGATATAAGAACCTTAGCAGGAGTACGGCCATTTCTCCTGTTCATGGGCTTAGAAATCCTCAGCCAGGCCCAAGTAAAACTCCACCTTTACTTCAAGGTGACTTCGATGAATTTTGCCTTGACAGTTCTAAATCAATCAATCCATAAAGACTATGCTTCTTCCCTCACTTTCCCCTCAGAAAATGTGCAGTTCTAAGTTTGGGATCTGGCTTTCTACTAAACCTGGTTAACACAACTAGAAAGTGTGGAGGGCTTAATGCCTATGGGGTACATTTTGATCCAAGAGAATCAAGAAAAGGTTGGGAGGCAAAAGTAAACACCTCTCCCTTCTCCCTTTTCCCTCACACTCCTCCAAATTTTGTTTGAGGGCGCAGTGGTTCTACAAGGCCCATCTGGAAAATGCCCCATGTTGTTGGTCCTAAGTGACTAAGCCATGTTTTTTGTTGATGTGCCACTTTGCGTTCACTCTCCCTCCTTTCCTGCAGTTGTCCGTCCTTCCTCCTTGCTCTTGCCGCCCTAGGATTACTGTACAGCTTTCGTATAAAGGGTTGGGGAATAGGAGAGCGATGGTTTAAGGGTACAAACTTGCAACTGGTAGATAAGTAAGTCCTGGAGATCTAAGGCGCAGTATAATGAATATAGACAATACTGCATTATAAACTTCAAACTTGTTGTTAAAAAATGATTAAAGAAGACAAGTTCGGTGATACAAACAAACTTTATTTAACACTTCTTAAATTACACACTCTCAGAGAACTGCAAAATGGAGCAGAAGGCAGGAAACTCTCACAGAATAAAGAATAAAGAAAAAAGAAGAGAAAAAAAGAAAATACCTGATTGGCTGGGGCCATAGTCAACCTTGTTTAGGGTGAGAACCAGAGTTAGCTTAGCATCTGGGGATTGGCTGACTGGCTATTGTGTTTCTGGTCAAGTGAAGCATTTACAGGATAGGAAAGTTATCTAAATTTGCATTTGCTAACATGACACCCCATCTTGGCTCTCCTTGGGACTGGGGATTTATTTCAATACTGCTCAGATATTAGATCTTAATTATTCCCACCATGAAAAAGAAATGGTAATTATGTGAAGTGATAGAGGTGTTAGCGAACTCTGCATTGACAATCATATTGAATATATAAATGTATCAAATGAACATGTTGTTTACCTTAAACTTCCATGATGTTATATGTCAAATATATTTCAACTTAAAAAGCTTTAGTATGTAAAATTGTGCCTTAGGCTCTATTTTTTTTGGAAAATTGGACTAAGACGTTTCTGTGAAGTGTCTATGCTGAGCTTTTGTTAATTTTCCTAGCCTAATGTGTTAGATTGGTTGTCTAGATACCCAAACTTCTGTGAGGAATGATAGAACACTGAGAAGACTGCTCACAGGAGAGGAGGAATAAGGAAAATAGGATGAGCAGTGGGAAAGCAAAGAATGTGCTCAGCTGGGTACTAGCTTCCATCCCATCCCATGTGAAAGCTCTGGAGCACAAGCTGACCACAGAATCAGTTTCACTACAAGTCCAGGAGTTGATTCCAGTCACTGACTAAGCCTGCAGGGTCAGAGGAGGATGACTTCTGTGTGAGGGCCTCCCCTTGAGTCAAAGGCAGTTCTCCAGAGTAGGCAGATGAGATTTGTCTCCTTAGCTGATATGGCAACTATAGTAGGTTACAGTGACAGTTAAAAGGAATCAGGTTGGCAAATCAACAACATCTACTTATGAAGTTTGTCTTTCTTGTAAGGGATGTTAAAAAACAAAATTCAACTCACTAAATTTGAAGATCTAATTGGCATTATTAAATGATTCATGAATCTGGCAGCATTCCCATCCAACAAGTGGAGAGATGCTTGTACAAAATGGAATGCTTTTTATAGGAAGGAGAGTAGAGCAAGAAGTTATTAGCAAATGCTAAGAAAGTATTGTTTCAGACAAGGTCACTCTTAGGGGAAATGGCAAAGGGTCTTATGCAGATTGCTCCATCTTCTTTTGGGTGATAGTGAGGGCTCATGTGACAGATTACGTCATTGGTGCTGACTAGAAAATTCCTGATTGATTGCTAAGACTGCATTACTGGGGGAGGTCAGTACTGCATTTAGGCTAGGTTTGAGCTCTGCTTTGGTGACCTGGTCCAGCGCAAGTGACTCTCTCTTGGTTCTGTGGTTTTCTTTTCAACAATTAAAGTATGTAAACCTTTGTATTAGAGCTTGCAAGTATTTTCTATTCATTTGTCATTCTCTTTCATTTTGTTTATGATTTTAATGAAGAAATTATGAATTTTTATGTAAAGGGGATTAGAATATGCTACCACAAAACATACCACTTTGGTATAAAGATTAGTTTAAGCTGAAGATATTTTAGATTCTAGAGATGAAAAAGAAACAATGAACTAATGTACCTTCTCAAAAATTCTCTTATCTGACTAAAAGCAGCAACTTGTGAGAAATAACTACTAGAAAATTTCTCTTCAGAGTAAATCTACTCTCAGAAGGGAAACCCCCAAATAAAATCTACCCCAAATCCCTTCTCCAGGGGAGTTTTAAGACTACACAGACCTGCAAAGACAAACATTCTTAATTGTAGTCTGTTCTCTTAAAAATTGATTCATCTTTCCTAAAGAAACCTATTAGTTTTTCCATGAGAAGCCTTTACTGCTCCCTACTTTTCCCCTACTAAGTTAGGTATATAAGCCTCCATCTCTACACATTTGATGAGCCAGCTACTACCTTTATTGGCTCCTACATATATGCAAAAAACCTTTATGTCCTTTTAATCTGTCTTTTGTTAGTTTAATTCACAAGCCCTAGCTACAGAATACAAAAGAGTAAAGGAAGTTTTTCCTCCCCCACAAGAGTCATAAATACAAATCATCCTCTCTAAGGTTTCTGCTTTCCTTGTCTTTTTCAATTCAAGGTGAAAAAAGTCACTTTTAGGTAAGGGAATATGATATAGGTCATAAATTTGGATCAACACAAATGTGAATATTCAGAAATGGAATATACAAAGTTAAAACAAATTTTTTCTCATTTTAAATTGCTCTAAAAGATGAATGACTATATCAAAAATAGAAAAACACATTGTGCTTTCATAACATATGTAAAAGTGAAATGCATGACAACAATAGCACAAGAATGAGAGAGAGAATTTGGGAATACACTGTTATAATGTACTTAGAAATATATTACTAGCCTAAGGCTAAATAGCTGTCACCAGGGGAAATAAAGCCACAGCAAAGTAGAACAATTAATTATTAAGAAGATGAAAAATCAAATCAACTACCCCCAAAGTCAATTGAGGGACAAACGAAGAGTACAGAATATGATACCTAACATATAAAGAATGGAGAAGGAAGAAAAAGGAGGAAAACAAAAAAAGAACCTTCGGTTGTGTTTGTAATAGCACTAAGTGAGTTAAATTAGACTGTTAGATAGTAAGGGAATTACCCTTGAATGTTTGGTAACCATGAATCTAAAGCCTGCAATGACAATAAGTACATACCTATCGATAATCACCCTAAATGAAAATGGTCTGAATGCACCAATGAAAAGACATAGAGTCACTGAATGGATAAAAAAACAAGACCCATCTATATGCTGCCTACAAAAGGTACACTTCAAACCCAAAGACATACACAGACTGAAAGTAAAAGGATGGAAAAAGATATTTCATGCAACTAATAGGGAGAAAAAAAGAGTTGCAGTACTTGTATCAGACAAAATACACTTCAAAACAAAGAAAGTAACAAGAGACAAAGAAGGGCATTACATAATGATGAAGGGGTCAGTCCAACAAGAGGATATAACTATTATAAATATCTATGCATCCAACACAGGATCACGTACATATGTAAAACAAATACTAACAGAATTAAAGGGATAAATAGAATGCAATGCATTCATTTTAGGAGACTTCAACACACCACTCACTCCAAGGGTCAGATCAGCTAGACAGAAAATAAGTAAAGAGGCAGAGGTACTGAACAACATAATAGAACAGATGGACCTAACAGACATTTACACAACACTCCATCCAAAAGCAACAGGATACACATTCTTCTCAAGTGCGCATGGAACATTTTCAAGAATAGATAATATATTAGGTCACAAAAAGAGCCTCAGTAAATTGAAAAGACTGAAATTGTACCAAACAGCTTCTCAGATTACAAAGGTATGAAACTATAAATAAATTACACAAAGAAAATGAAAAAGACCACAAACACATCGGGGCTTAATAACATGCTCCTAAATAATCAACCAACTAATGACCAAATAAAAACAGAGATCAAACAATATATGGAGACAAATCACAACAATAATTCAACACCTCAAAATCTGTGGGATACAGCAATGCCACTCTAAAAGGAAAGTATATTGCAATACAGGCATACCTCAGGAAAGAAGAACAATCCCAAATGAACAGTCTAAACTCACAATTAACGAAACTAGAAGAAGAAGAACAAATGAGGCCCAAAGTCAGTAGAAGGAGGGACATAATAAAGATTAGAGCACAAATAAATAAAATCAAGGAGAATAAAACAACAGAAAGAATCAATGAAAGCAGGAGTTTGTTCTTTGAGAAAATAAACAAAATAGATAAACCCCTAGCCAGACTTATCAAGAAAAAAAGAGAGTCTACACACATAAACAGAATCAGAAATGAGAAAGGAAAAATCATTACAGACACCACAGAATACAAAGAATTATTAGAGAATACTATGAAAACTTATATGCTAACAAACTGGATAACCTAGAAGAAATGGACAACTTTCTAGAAAAATAAAACTTTCCAAGGCTGACCCAAGAAGAAACAGAAAATCTGAACACACCAATTACCAGCAAGGAAATTGAACTGGTAATCAAAAAACTACCTAAAAACAAAATGCCTGAACTAGATGGTTTCACTGCTGAATTTTATTAAACATTTAGTTAAGACCTAATATGCATCCTCCTTAAAGTTTTCCAAAAAGTAGAAGAGGAGGGAATACTACCAAACTCATTCTATGGGGCCAACATCACTCTAATACCAAAACCAGGCAGACACCACAAAAAAAGAAAATTACAGACCAATATCCCTGATGAACATAGACACAAAAATACTCAACAAAATATTAGCAAACCCAAAATACATCAAAAAGATCATCCATCATGATCATGTGGGATTCATCCCAGGGATGCAAGGATGGTAAAATATTTGAAAATCCATCAACATCATCCACCACATAAACAAAAAGAAAGACAAACACCACATGATCAATTCCACAGATGCTGAAAAAGCATTCGACAAAATTCAACATCCATTCATGATAAAAACTCTCAACAAAATGGGTATACAGGACAAGTACCTCAACATAATAAAGGCCATATATGATAATCCCACAGCCAACGTCATACTGAACAGTGAGAAGCTGAAAGCTTTTCCTCTAAGATTGGGAAAAAGACAAGGATGCCCACTTTCCCCACTTTCATTCAACATAGTTCTGGAGGTCCTAGTCATGGCAATTCAGGCAACACAGAAATAAAAGGCATCCAGATTGGCAAGGAGGAAGTTAAACTGTCCCTGTTTGCAGATGACATGATTTGTACATAAAAAACTCTAAAGAATCCACTCCGAAACTACTAGATCTAATATCTGAATTCAGCAAAGTTGCAGGATACAAAATTAATATGCAGAAATCTGTGGTATTCCTATACACTAACAATGAACTAGTGGAGAGAAATCAGGAAAACAATTCCATTCACAGTTGCATCAAAAAGAATAAAATACCTAGGAATAAACCGAACCAAGAAAGTGAAAGACCTATACTCTGAAAACTACAAGGCACTCATGAGAGAAGTTAAAAGATACCAATAAATGGAAACACATCCCACGCTCATGGATAGGATTAATTAATATTGTCAAAATGGCCATCCTGCCTAAAGCAATCTACAGATTAAACGCAATTCCTATCAAAATACCAACAGCATTCTTCAACAAACTAGAGAAAATCATTCTAAAATTCATATGGAACCACAAAAGACCTGAATAGCCAAAGCAATCCTGAGAAGGAAGAATAAAGTGGGGGGATTATACTCCCCAACTTCAAGCTCTACTACAAAGTGACAGTAATCAACACAATTTGGTACTGGCACAAGAACAGACCCATAGACCAATGGAACAGTCTAGAGAGCCCTGACATAAACCCAATCATGTATGATCAATTAATATATGATAAAGGAGCCATGGACATACAATGGGGAAATGACAGCCTCTTCAACAGATAGTGTTGGCAAAATTGGACAGCTACATGCAAGAGAATGAAACTGGATTATTGTTTAACCCCATACACAAAAGTAAACTTGAAATGGATCAAGACCTGAATGTAAGTCATGAAACCATAAAACTCTTAGAAGACAACATAGGCAAAAATCTCCTGAATATAAACATGAGCAACTTCTTCCTGAACGCATCTCCTTGAGCAAGGGAAACAAAAGCAAAAATGAACTCATGGGACTACATCAAACTAAAAAGTTTCTGTACAGCAAAGGACACCATCAACAGAACAAAAAGGCATCCTACAGTATGGGAGAATATATTTGCAAGTGGCATATCTGATAAGGGGTTAACACCCAAAATATATAAAGAACTTACACATCTCAACATCCCAAAAGCAAATACCCGATTAACAAATGGGCAGAGGATATGAACAGACACTTCCCCAAAGAAGAAATTCAGATGGCCAACAGACAGATGAAAAGATGCTCCACATTACTAGTCATAAGGGAAATACAAATTAAAACCACAATGAGATATCACCTCACACCAGTTAGGATGGCCAGCATTGTAAAGACTAAGAACAACAAATACTGGCTAGGATGCAGAGAAAGGGGAACCCTCCTACACTGCTGGTGGGAATGTAAGCTAGTTCAACCATTGTGGAAAGCAATATGGAGGTTCCTCAAAAAACTAAAAATAGAAACCCATTTGACCTGGGAAACCCACTCCTTAGAATTTATCCAAAGAATACAACTTCTCAGATTCAAAAAGACATATGCACCCCGATGTTTATAGCAGCACCTTTTACAATAGCCAAAATCTGGAAGCAACCTAAGTGTCCATCAGTAGATGAATGGATAAAGAAGATGTGGTACATATACACAATGGAATACTATTCAGCCATAAGAAAGAAACAAATCCTACCATTTGCAACAACATGGATGGAGCTGGAGGACATTATGTTCAGTGACATAAGCCAGGCACAGAAAGACAAGTGCCAAATGATTTTCCTCATTTGTGGAGTATAACAATGATGCAAAACTGAAGGAACAAAATAGCAGCAGACTCAGAGACTCCAAGAAGGAACTAGTGGTTACCAAAGGGGAGGGGTGTGGGAAGGCAGGTGGGGAGGGAAGGAGAAGGGGATTGAGGAGTATTATGTTTAGTACACATGGTGTTGGGGATCACAGGGAAAACAGGGTAGCCCAGAGAAGGCAAATAGTGAATCTGTGGCACTGATGGACAGTGACTGCATTGGAGTATGGGTGGGGAGTGGTTAATATGGGTAAATGTAGTAACCACATTGTTTTTTCATGTGAAACCTTCATAAGAGTGTATATCAATAATACCTTAATAAAAACTTTAAAAAAAATAAAAAAAGAATAGGCCAAACAACGCCTGGTGTATGACCGTGGATTACAGAGAATGGAATAAAGTCACACCTCCATTGCATGCAGCTGTTCCCTCTGTAGCAACAGTTTTGTTTTATCTCTGTGGCCAGTGCACATGCCTCCCATAGCCCTATATATTGACCCATCTGTTACTCCCACAGGGAGGGGGGTGAAGGTCTGGTATACTAGACTGGAAGGAGATGCCATTCCTGCCACTGTCCTATTACAGGACCACCCTCTTGCCTGCATCCTACTTGATGGGCTGGATTTGCCTATGCTACTATCACTGAAACATGTATCTTATTACTCTTAGGGTTATTTTCTTCTACAGTCTTTGTTGCTTGTACCCACCTCTTGGCTACAGCTGCTGCTTGCTGAATATGCACAGAGCTCCCTATCTGTTCAGCTGCTGGCCTCCTGTAGAATGAATGGGCAAGCTATGAACTTAATCTGAGTAGGACTTTAAACCTAGCTGGATACTCAGGCTTGAGTATTATCATGATTTTATTGTTACCTGTATTCCTGCTGGTTACAGTGCCCCAGCTTTCTTACACAGGGGCCATTGTGAAAGATGGGAACTGAGTAGATTGTACGGCAAGAATTCTGGAGGGTTGGGCTGTGGGTAACACATAATGATAGGTGTTTACCGCTGCAACCTCTTGCAGCCTCTGGGGACAAGGAGTAAAGAGAAGCTGTTCTTTCCTCCCCTTGCTGCTCAATTGGTCTAGTGCCTGTCAGTTGCCAGGGTGCTGCCTGCAGAGTTTCTCCCAGAAGGGGTGGGGGAAACGTGAGCGGGTGCTGGGACAGGAAAGGAACTGAGAGCAAGAGCAGCTGCAGGAGAGAGACCAATGAAGCCAGGCATCTTGTAAGCAATAAAGAGTTTCTGCCATCTAGCTTTTCCCTTGACTAATTTCAGCTTCACTGGTTTCCCTGGCTTATTAACCCCAGGCTGGGCACATTCTTTCCCCCAAAGCTACAGGAGGTAAAATGGAATCACTTAAAATTTTTTAATTAAACTCAGAGAAGAAAGAAACAGAAAAACACGCAAAGAACAAATTGAACAAATAGACAAAAATTAGAAAGATGGTAGATTTTAATCCACATATAACAATAATGACTTTAAATATGAAGGATCTTAATATATCAGTTAAGATCAAGTGGAATTTGAAATTAAAAATACATTTTTGATAGCACCAACACAGATGAATAAATTAAATGTGACTTACAAAATATGTGCAGGATCTGCATACTGATAATTATGAAACATTGATTTAAAAGATAAAATAAAATAAAAATAAATGTAGAGGTGTACTGTGGCCATGAAGAAAAAGTGTCAATATCTTTAAGGCATCAATTCTTCTCAGGGTAGTCTATGGATTCTATGTAGTTGCCACCAAAATTTCAGCAAGATTTTGTAGCTATTGACTAGTCGCTTCTAAATTTATGTAAAAAGCCCAAGAATTGATATAGCCAAACATTTTTTTGGGAAAAAAGAGATGCACATAACCCAATTTCAAAACTTGTTCTAGAGCTTCAGTAAATAAGACAACATGCTGTTTGTTGAAAAAAAATAGGCTCATAGACAAATGAAACAATAGGGAGAACACAAATAAATTCACACAAATATGGTCAACTAATTTTTGGCAAAATGCAAAGGCAATTCAATAGAGAAAGGACAGTTTTCTACAAATGCTGGTATAATTACATATTCATACCAAACACACACACACACACACACACACACACACACACAAAAGAAACTTGATACATGCCTCAAATATTACAAAAATTAACTCAAAATGGATTGTAGACTTAAATGTAAAATGTAAAACTATGAGACTTTAAGAAGAAAACATAGAAAATCTGTGTAATTCTAGGTTTGGTGATGAAAAGATTCTACATTAAAATCACGATCCATAAAAGAAAAATTCAGCAAATTGGACTTTGTCAAAATTAAGAAATATTGCTCTGTGAAAGATATTGTAAGAAAAATTAAAAGACAAGCCACAAAAATGGGAGAAAATATATGCAAGTGACATATTTGATAAAACACCAGAATATATAAAGAACCCATTAAAATTCAACAATAGGAAGGCAACCTAGCAACAACAAAAATGAGCAAAAGATCTGAGCAGACACTTCAGTAAAGAACACATGAATTTCAAGAAATGTATACAAAGATGTTCATCATTATGAAAATGAAATTAAAACCACAATGAGAAGCCACTATATTGCTATTAGAATGGGTAAAATTAAAAAGTAAAATCCTACAATATTAAATGGTGACAAGGGTTCAGAACAACAAAAATCCTTCTTCATTGCTGATGGAAATGCAAAATAATACAGCCACTTTGGAAAACAACTTGCCTTATGCAAATAAATACATACAACCCAACAATCCTACTTCTAGATATTTACCCAAGTGAATTGAAAACTTATATTTTTATCAAAACCTTTATAGAAGATTTATTTGTAATTTCCCAAAATTGGAAACAACCAATAGGTGAATGGATAAACCACATTACATCTAAGCAATGGATGGAATATTACTCAGTCATAGAAAAGAACAAACTATGGATTCATACAACTATGCGGATGCATCCTAAATGCACACTGCTAAATGAAGAAGTCAGACTCAAAAGGCTACATACTGTATGATTCATTTTATGTGACATTCTGAAAAGACAAAACTATAGGCACAGAAAATACAAGTGGTTACCAAGGGTGGGGAAGAAGCTTACTAAAAGTTACTGAAAAAGGGAATTTTACCAAGGTGAAACTGTTCTGTATGGTATTGGGGCAATGGATACCTGACTCCATGCATTTGTCCAAAATCCATAGAATTGTATACCACAAAGATAAATGTTACTCAAAAAAAAAAAAAAATCAACTGGTATGTTTGGTGAGTTCCCAAATAGAATGCAGATGTGTGACAAATCAATCTAACTGCAATACAAACATACAACTTCACTGAAGGGGGTGGGAAAAAGAGTTGATCTTGATAATTTTGGAAAACGTTGTTTTGACTCAATATTGGAAGAGAAAAAAACAAAAAGAATGGTCTTTTTGTACTTTTTGAATACAGAAAAACTAGTTACTTTTTTCTCTCACAGGAGTACGAGTCAGCAATTCTGAAACTACATTACATAAATACGTAACTGAATCTTAGGTCCATGGGAGTTAGGTTCCTCACTGTTAGAGAAATAAGTTAACAATAAGGAAGTAGGGAAGGCTGTAGAATGAACCTGTGGGGCTGGATTGGAGTCGGAACTAGGTATATGAGTTTATATTTATATACATACACATAAGATCAGATAGAATTACAGATATGTGTACACATGAGTTAATAGGCATTATTTCTTAGCTCTGTCTAATTAGATGGCATAGAAGCAATGACACCCCAGTGTAACAACGAGAAAGCTAGCTCCCAGATCTTGTTTTCTAAATACTGTTTTCCAGTAAAAGAAAAAATAGCTACATAGTCAAATGACTGCTTTTAGAGCTGAAACAGGGAAAATATAAGAAACACATGGAGCATTTTGTTGTACCAACAAGTAAGGAAATGCTAGGGGGATAGACATGGAATCTGTGAAAGGACACAGGAGTCAACCTGAAAAAAATTCCCAGTGATGGAGAGGGAACTTAACTAAAGAATAAAATAAATATCCATAAATCCACACTTATATAAAAAAATGATTGAAAAAATAAATTAGGGACAAGTAACAAATATTACTTAAGGAAGAACTGAAGTAAATAGGAAATCATCTTTAGACCATAGCAATAATAGACAAAATACATAGATTAGTGCTAAAATCAGTGGGCAAAACTTTAAGGAAAAGCAGGATATATGCATAGCCTTAAAGTATCTCTCTCCATGTATGTATTACTCACTAGGGTAGTTTCAATATAAATCTGTACATTTTTACTATTCCTCCTTCCAAAGATGGGACTCAATTCTCTTCCTCTTTCTTGTGGACTGGGCTTGCTAATTCTCTTATAATGAGTATAGTATGGAAATGGAAAAATAGTAACTGCATGTTGGGGAAAACTCACAGACATCACCTTAGCCAAGTGATATAAGTCAGCATCACCAGTAGGAGATCATGTGATATCATGTACACCATGAAATGGTCCAGTGAGAACACCTCTGTGGTATTCTTTCCAACAATCTATAAACTAGTCTACTCATGAGAAAAACCATAAATGTCTATAAATCAGTCTCATCATGTGAAAACATTAGACAAACCTAAACTGAGGGACATTCTATAAAATGACTCACCAGTGTTCTTAAAAAGTGTCAAGTCCATGACAAAAGGAAGGACAGAAAACTGTCACAGATTGGAGGAGACAAAGGAAGCATACTGTATAAATAACGTGGTATCCTGGATTGGAACCTGGAACAGAAAATGCACTTCTGTGGAAAACTAGTGAAATCCAATCAAGTCAATAGTTTAGGTGATACTATACCAATGTGAAATTCTTAGTTTTGACAAAGGTACTACAGTTATATAAGATGTTAACATTAGGAGAATCTGAATGAGGTGTGTATGGGAACTCTGGACTATCTTTGCAACTCTTCTGTAAGTCTATAATTATTCTAAAATTAAGAGTTTATTTTAAAAATGAGGAGGAAGAGAGAACATATTCTAGTTCAAGGGAACTGAATGAGCAAAGCACAGAAATAGGAAAACCCCTGATATGTGGTTGGAGTGCTGGTGGCAAGCAGGAGGGAACAGAAAGAGAGGGAGCAGTTCTTGAAGCTAGCATATTCCAAAGTATGACTTTTGATAATTTTGATGCAGAGAAAGGCAGGATCCTGTAGGTCCTTATAACATAAAGTGACCACACAATGCTTCATTTGAACAGGGACACTTCTGAGAATGAAAGGGGATGCTCCGCAGACAGGAGACTGGGACAAAAATCATAAACTGGGACTGTCCTAGGCAAATGGGATGTATGGTCACCCTATTTATATGCCATGATAATGGGCTTGGACTTGATTTCAAGAGCATTGTTTTCTATAATGCATATTTTGAAGGTCCTTGCAGCCATTAAGCGTAAGGAAGTTTTACTGTCAAATACATTCAGAAAATACTAGGTTAAAAGAAGTTGTATTTGTTTCTTTACTGAACTAGTTTCCAGAGTTTTTAATTTATAATCTTGACGAATGTATCATAGAACAATTTCCAAGACGTTTCTCCATAGACATCCTTTTCTGGTTCGTTCCCCCAACCTACTCAGCCCTGCATCCCTGCTCAGCTAAGTACTTTTATCTTTAAAGAGTATATTTGGGGCGTGCTGCAATCACGGAGATGGCATGAAGCCTGGAGTGATGTTTTCAGATTTGTGTTTCAAATGTTCCATGGTGGCTCTGAGGATAATAACATTGAGTAGAACTGGAGGTAGAGATGCCAGGAAGGAGGCTGTTGCAGTGGATTGGGACATAGACAACGACGGACAGAGAGAAGAGGGCACGTTTGAACAATACTTAGGAGGTAAAATGAGAAACGAGCATACCAATCTCATGCTCTAATTGTCTATGTAAGATTTCTGTGGGTTGCCTATTTATTACTTCTAGGTTAAACAGACAGACCAAAATCTGTTCTGTGCTTGGCATATTGCTAGGCTTGTGTGGTCTTACAAAACAAGCAGACTGTAGAGGGAGATGGAGGGAGATGCTTAAAAATAAGAGAGGGTGAAATAAACTCCCATTTATTAGATACTAATTTAAGCTGCTTTTTAATCTATCACAGATTTCTGAAAACAGCTGTAATTTTTCCATTGTATTATAAATCAAAAACAAACTTTCACAAGTCAACTTGAACCTCTCGTTTCTCCGTAAGTTCCTTTTCTTGCTATACAATCCTTTTTGTGTCTTTTGCTTCTCTGGCTCTACTACAAGATCACATGGTGATCTTTTAAAACATTTTTTTTAGTTGAGGGACTATTAAGTGAACAGGTGATTATGTCCTTCTGCTCACCAGCACTGCTCTTCCCCAACCTGGAGACAGAGCAGAAGAGAGTGCCTCATCCCACACGCAGAAGTAATTTAGGTGATATTTCTATTAGTAAGGACACAACGAGTATGCCTGTAACAATCCAAATTACAAGCCATCAGACATAAGTCACTTGCACAAGTGTAAAGGGTTTGTTTGGAGAAAAGCAAAATGATCACTTGTCAAATGAGTGTTCTTCTTGAGCCCTACTGGGTCCAAGGCACCTGGCTGAATGTCACTAAGTACTAGCAGGCAGACGCTCAGGTGGGAGTCCATGTCAGGAACTCTTTTGGAATTCATTTATCCTCTGTGCCTCAAAATTCTGCAAGATTACCTAAACCATACATATTTGTCCACTTAAGGACAAAGGAGTGAAATCTTATTCCTAGTTTTCACAAGACCTGGAAGGAATCCACTCATAACATATTTTACAACGTGAGAAATTGGAAGTAGCCCAGGAGAAGGATTCAGACAACTGAATTTTGGTCCCAGTTCAGTCAGTAGCTATCAGGGAAACCTGAAGATGCCACCTAGACTCCGGTTCTTCTACCAGGCAGTGTGTGCTTTTCCTTCCGACAGCCCATGGTTCTATCAAAGTTAGCATGAAAGGATGTTTGGAAAGCACAGAAGACCCTATGCAGATGTTAAGTTCTTTGCACAATAGTTCCTTGAATGGTTGAAATGCCTCTTCCTATATTCACTGACCGTTTCCTAATTCTCAAGTGCAATGCACAGCTTTTGGTTCTTAATTTACTGGAACTTTCTGTGACATGTGATATTATAGACCATTCCCTCTTTTTGAAATGTTTTCCTTCATTCTCTACCACACCTTTTCCTGGCTTACCTCCTCTCTCTCTCTCTGATTACCCCCTTTCAGGGTTTTTCTTTCTCTACCCTTCTTTACACACTGAAGGGCCATAACATTCCCTCTTGGAAGAGTTAGGGAGTTAATCTCTGCGTAGCTCCAGCCAGAACTGCAGCCTGAGCTCCAGCTCACATTTTCAAGTGCCTGTAGGGCATCTCAAAGTAGATATCACTTCCCCAGAATATTAAATAAAACACCTCTAAAGCTAAATTTATTTTGACTTTCTCCTTCATTTCCCCAGCTCCATCCTCAAACTGCAATTGCCTTACTGTCGATTTTAGATCTCACATAGCTACATCATGTTCAGCTCAGCTTCACAGGTTCAAAAAATACTAATCATCTCTTTCATTCTCCATATTTAATTGATTTCCGAGTCTTCTCAAATATTTCTCAGAGCAATCCTCACCTCTTCTTTTCCAGTGTATTTGCCTTAATACAGGTCTCAATTCCTCTTTCTTCACCCCTCCAGACTCAGTGATCTTTCCCTTTAATTTCCCACACTTTTCCAGTTTTCTTCATAGCATGGAATCATGATCACATGAAACATTTGCTTAAAATTTATAGTTTAACTCCTATTAGATACCCATTAACAATGTACAGAGGCTTTTCATCATGTAAGTTCCACATGCCTTTCCAGTCTCATGTCCCTCCAACCCACCTACTATGCTTTACTCAATAAAATTATATAGAGATCCTTTACAGTTTGCACTTGCCTACGGTTTTATGAATAGTTAAGTCATCTTCCTTTTGCCTGGAATATCCTTTCCCGTCTTCTTTTCCTAGTGAACTCTTATGCATCTTTCAATATTCTGCTAACACTTCCCCTTTGGAATGGTCTCTGACCCCACAGTAAGTCAACCTTATCTCTGGGCTCCCACTGTGCTGTGTACAAATCTTTATCTATACATACACAGTGCATCGTTTACAGTGTCCTAGGAAGGATCTCACTCCTTGAGCTCCTTGATGGGAAATACTATACCATACTCATCTTTATGTCTGCAGTGCATAGCACATTACCTGGCACATGGCAGCTTCTCAATAAATATTTGCTGAGCAAATAATATGATAGGAAGAACTGAAGATTTTGAATTATATCATTTGTATCTGTGTTGCTTGTACTTATCTGTGTGATTTTGTTGAAGATTTTTGCAGTTTCTTTTTCTTTAATCTCTTTCCTAAATGATGATGTAGAGCTAGATATCCTATAAGGTCCTCTCCATCTTTAATACTCTATGATTAAAACTATTGCTTGTTATAGAGGATGAAATAGCTATTTGTTCACAGAGTGTTTTATAAACATTTAATATTGAAAAAAAAGATTTCACATAGAAATCTGAATTTCCACTACATTTTGAAAAGCAGATGATTTGATCATATTGGAGCCAGATTCCTAAAAGTCTACAATTGGCTCTAGCTGAGTCATGCTGCCTTTTTAGATGGGATTTGTGCCTTCTGCTTGGCCAGCATGTCCACCTCTCTCTATTGCTCTTTCTTTACAGAGGCAGAGTATAAGTTGCTGTTTATTATTATAATTGCACTGTAGTTTCTTCAGAAAAGATGAGCAATAGGAAATATATTTTGTGCATATTTTTCTGTTAAAAATATAAACATGAAAAATAAACAGAGAAACCCTTGTGTTTATTATCCCTGGCTAACCTCACTTACTTACATACATATGTATGTATAAATACCAAAACAACTTAGAATGTACTCAAGAGGTACCAAATCAGAATATTTGGGGTTTTTTTTCCACCTAAGTGCATCTGGACTTTCAATATCCTCAGGATTCTTTCAGAAAATAGCGTTTCCTTGATAGAAGCAAAGGTCAAATCTCTCATTAATTTGGTATTTCTTTCACCTGAAGCAATTGATGCTTAAAAAAATATTTTTTAAACTGAAATATAGTTGACATACAATATTATATTAGTTTCAGGTGTACAACATAGTGATTCAACAGTTACATGCATCATGAAATGCTCACCACCATAAGTGTAGTTACCAAGTCACCATACAGTTGCTACAATATAATCGGCTACATTTCCTATGCTGTACTTTCATCCCTGTGACTGATGTGTTTTATAATTGGAAGTCTGTACCTCTTCATCCTCTTCACCTATTTTGCCTCTGGTTTTTACCTAACAATTACATTATGTTTGTATAGTTATCATGAAAACATTTCCTGATCTTTTCAAACCCTGTGAAAACTACTCTCTGCTCCTCAAGGATGCTTAGAATGACTCGTATGTGCTATGAAAACTTGTCCTAAATGAACACATGGAGGTGGCTCTTCATTTATTCTTTCATTGTTCTTACTAGGAGTGCATGTTTGCGATCACATTTTTAAATGGAGCTATGAATGCAGTCTACTGCAGATAAAGGTTAGGAAACAAGATAGGCATGATTTAATGGGGCAGGCTGAAGACATGAGTCCAGGGGACGCAGCATCGCCAGATAAAGAAGACAGCTGCTCTCCAACCCCTCCTCTTGTTTTTTGCACGCAGGGTGAGGCATCACCGTCTGTACATCAAACCTCAAAGACCATCTCCCTTGCAATTTTTCTGTTACTCCTTTTGCTTAGAACCTGAGTGGGGCGGGAAGGGAAGCTATCACTCAGCCTCTCTGGCCAATGGGAGGGGAATGAACCCCGGCTCCTTCCCTGGGCTGTGTTGCGGGCATGCGCACTGGGTGTCCCAGCGCCACCGCCCATCAGCTGAGGACCGTAGCTGGGGTCTCTGGGGCCGGTGGGTGCCCGCGGCCGGAGGAGGAGGAAGCCGAGGAGGTCCGGGTAAGAGGAGCCTGGGGAAGGGTCCCGGGCCGAGCGCCCTGGAGGCGCGTTGTCGAGGTTGCCGCGCCTCCTTGTTTGTGCGCGTTGTCAGGTGGCCGCCGCCCTGCGCTTTGCAGCAGGGCGGCGCTGCCCCAGCTCGGCAGCGCCCGCAGCTCCCCGCGCCTCCTGGCCGGGTGCGGGTGCGCGGCACGGTGAGGCGGGCAAGGGCCGCCCCGTCAACCCCACGCCTGCCGCGCAGCCGCCCGGACGCCTCCCCGGGCCGTGCTCGCCCAGGCGCACCCGCCGGCTGGCTGCGTGCACCCGCGCGGGGCCGCGCCCAAGCGGCGGAGGCCGAGCTCAGGAATCCAGCTTCTGCCTCGAGCAGGACGCGAACCGACCTCTTCCTCTTTTTAACTCACGGATTAGAGAACACTTTAAAGTTCTCTTCCCGAGTACGGAGGAACTGGAAATGTGTGGCTACAAGAAAGGTACCACATACGTGTATTCGGAGGCTCACTGTAGTTGGTTTTCTGTTTGCCATGATGGCACGTTTTCTTTGATGCTCTCAGTGCTTGTCATTTAATTTGTTTACATTAAGACCTTTAACAATACATAAAATATTTCAAGATGCCTCTTCTCCCCTTCTTTGTTGGGTTGTTATTTCCTTTAAATAGAGACAAAAAGAAAAAACAGCATTGCCTTTCTGGTCAAATGCTGTATTTTTTATTTTTTGCGCAAGCTTCTTGAATTTGCTTGTTTTATACACACACACACACAGTAATTTTTGTTTAATTCAGATCAATGTATTCTGACTATAATTTAAAACTTTCACAGACTCTGGAGGAAGAGGAAATGATTATGAAGTGCCGTGCTGTTTAGTTATATTGATGGTGGACGTTTCTTATGGGGTTGCCTTGAGTCTCACCCGGGTACAGAGTCTTACACTGTGTCTTGTGATGTGGCCAGACCTCTGTTTTGCAGGCCACTTTGAGAAGTTTGTCTCAGACTTGTGACTAATTAGGACTTACGCTCTAGTTTCAAGGTTTCTGAAGTTAATATGATACCATATTAACTTATTAAGGTCTGCATCATTTTTCTTCAGTTACTTTATTTCTGCTACTCCCAATAACAAAGTAGGTCCTAATTTTGATTAGGATCCCAAACTTTAGCCAAGTGCTGGTAGTTGGAAAGTAAATTATAAAAAAAACACCTGCGGTAAAGTCTGACTAAAGTTTGCCGTGATTCCATTTAACTTGAAAGTTTAGTGTATGAAAGGATAAAAAATAATCCTTGGGATTGTGAACTAAAAGGAATAGTAGAATAGTTGATGGAGCAGCTAAGCTAAAAATCGCAGTGAATGTTGTTTATGTAAGAATGCTCATGTCCATAGAGTGATCACCCTCATATTCATGCAACAGCCACTGTGCAGCCGACACTGTGGGTTCCACAGATGACAAGGTTCTCTCATATTTATATTCCAGAGGTGGGATAAATACTACTAACTAGATAATTTTAAAGGAAGATTAGCACTATGAGGTCATAAACTAGACCAGGAAAGAGTGGCAGTGTTACTGACTTCTCCCTGCAGGTCAGGGTGGCCACAGAAGGCTTCGCTAGCATGTGATGAGACTGTGCTGGGGAAAAGGACCCAGTCCCAGGAGATCGTGGGAAGAGCTTTCGCAGGATAGGAAATGGCACCCAGCAAAGGCTCCAAGGCAGTAATACAACTGGGACATTCAGGATCTGAAAGAAGGCACTGAAATTCAGTGTCTTAGAAATGGTAAATAGTTACCATTTCTCAGGATGGGTGTGTGTTCTTAGGAAATAGGTACATTCATTCATTTTTCAAATATTTCTGAAACACCTATTATACAGTCAGGTCCTAAGAAAAGATCAGTAGTCCACAAAACTAGACAAAAACCCCTTCCCCTCTGGGAACTTACATTTTGAGACAGAGGGTTGAGGAAAGGCCAGTGCTTCATGCTGGTGCTCACAACTAAGAAAACTATTTCTGTTGCTTTGTCCATGCTGAGATTCACAGAGCATGAGATTCATGCATAATGCTAACCTTAAGGATTCTGCAGTTCCCAGAAGTAACCGGGAGTAGTGTTTGACACTCAGTATTCCATTTTAAAACTCCCTTCGTTTGTTCTTTCACTGGTGCTCTGAGAAACAGTCTTGAGAAGATTCTCATTATGAATATTGCACTTGATCCTCTCTTTCCTTCTTTCCCTTTATAGTTTTTATATATCTTCATAGAAAGGTAATTATTGAGATGTCTAGATGAGCACTGTTCAGTAGAACTTAGAGTATGGTGGAAATGCTCTGCATGTAAGCTGTGCAGGCTGCTGGCCACACATGTGATATCTGCACACTTGATAGTGTAGGTAGAGATAATAAGCAATAAAACTAGGAGTTCTGAGTGGGCTTTCAAAAGTACTCAGCAAGAGTACTTAAGCGCGTTTTAGCTATGCTAGGTGCTGGAGACTGACGTGAAAAGCAGACATCAGAATAACTTGGTGGATTTAGCCTATTTGCAAAGATTATGCACTTTAAAAGTCAGTTGAGTTAGCTGTCCCATCTATGTGTATATATATTTTTTACAGTAAAATTAGAAATTTGGCTCCTGTATTTCTCATTTTTCCTCATCAGAAGAGCCAACCATTGTCTTTTGGATATCATTATTAGCAGGATAAGACAGAAAAGGAGAAAGCTGTTCGCTGGGTTAGCTTGATCCACACATATAGTTATCTCAAGTCAGTTTCCTCATCCTAAAACATGATTTAGCAAAACTTCATACAGGGTCAGCAAAGGATGATAAATTTGGGTTTTCTAATTGGTTGGGTTCACGTATCCTTAATTCGTTATACAAGGAAGCAATATGGTTTAGTTTTTTAAATGTGAGCTCTAAGATTTAGTTTCAAATTATAACTCTCTTCTTACATGAAGCAACCTGCTTATTTTCATTATTTCTCGGTTTCTTCATATGAAAGGTCATAGGCTTGTTGTAAGAATCAACTGAGGAAATAAATGTAAAAGTCCTAAGCAGAGTGCTCAGGAAATAGTTAAGTTTGCTGGTGATCTTGTTGAGTTTTTATGTATCTTTCTCTTCCATCATTTTACAATTTCTTTTCAGGCTTCACTCAACATTGAGCCAAAGTGATCACTGCTGTGCCCTTTCTCTAAGGAAATTACACTCAGTCCAACAGTAACTGCTCTCTGGGTGGATGAAGCCCCATTATCCCACCAGCAGGAACTTTCCCACATTTAGGTGCTTGAGTAAAGGAATGAGGAAAACTGGTAAAACTGGTAGGGTTTGTAGCTATTGGGTGATTCAGTAAAGAGGGAAAAAAGGGGGCCTCAAAAGAAAACTGAGAAGGCTTAGACTGGGTTTGCCTGAGTTTTTAGTGAAGGAGAATGCTTCAATACTAAGCTCAAATTGACAAGATGCCGTGACCACACCCCCTCTACTGGGGAGAGAGTAGGCTTCAGGTAAGGATGTGCTGTGGTTCTGATGAAGGAAAGGTTGTCAGGATCTGTCCATGTTGGCTTTGCAGATCCAAGAGCAGATCATGCCTTTCCTCCCTGAGTTGAAAAGCTCTTGGCCCCTGGACATGCATTACCTCATTTTGATCCTGGCAGCAAGGCCCACAATGATAAGTATCTTGCCCAACATGGAGATTTCCGGTTGCCAATTGCACCAGCAGCTGAAAAGGCCATTGGAGGCAGTTGGTGGGTTCCTGTAGCCTCACAGACATGTCGACACTAGAGTTAAGAGTGTGACTTAAGAGGCATGGATGTGAGACTCATTTGTGAACATGGATGGAGGAGCGCCCTCTAAAGAGCACATAAATAAGAAAAAGGAACATTTCCTCATTCAGTGTGTTTGCATTGGCTGTGAGCCAGTTTTTTTTTTAGTGATCAAGCTGATGGAAAGGAAAAAGAAGGATGTCATTGAGCCAGGAGAAAACTGTCTTTATCCATGTACTGAACTGTTAGGCAATGAAAAGGAGAAAAAGTATTGATTCATGCTACACTGTGGATGGGCCTTGAAAACATGCTGAGAGAAAGAAGCCAGTCACAAAGGAACACAAATTATATGGTTCCATTTATATGAAATGTACAGAATAGGCAAACCTTCAAAGAACATAAAGTAGGTTAGTGTTGCCTATAGCTGGCATAGCCAGAGAGAATGGGAACATGAGTGTTAATGAGTATGGGCCTTATTTTGGGGTAATGAAATATTTTCAAAGTGATATGATGGTTGTACAACTTTGTGAATATTTTAAAACACCGTTGGATTTTGCACTTTAAGTGGGTGGAGCATATGATATATGAATTACATCTCAAGCTCTTACTGAAAAAAAAAATGCAGAAATTAAAGATCCAGTTGGTGGTTTGTGGGAGGCTTGGGGAATGGTCTCATTTCTATCTCAGCTCCAGCTCCTCAGGCAGCTGCAGGCCCAGGTCCAGGGCTACCTGCAGGGAAGTTCATTCCTGCTAGCCTGCTCCAGCAGTTCTGCTGTCTTTGAGTTGAGGTTTGCATTTACCCTTTTATGAAATTGGCTTGGGGTCTATCTTTAGGACTTGGGGAGGTGCAGAATAGATCAACTGGACCTGTGGATCCATGAAGGGGAATGGAGAGCATATCAAAGCTTCCAGGATCTCCAGGGCAGTCAGGCTCATCCCATGATGTACCAAAGTTTCAGGCATAGAACCAGTACTGTCCTACCCATTTCGACAATTCAGCTGTTGCACTTCTGCCAACGCTGACCCTTAGAACAAAGACATGTATTTCCCTGTGGCCTCTTCTGCCCTACCAGAAATCTCCAGTGGTTTCTTATTGTAGTGTATTCAGAGTAAACCTTAGCATCCAGGCCTTCCTTCTTCTGTGACATTAGTTTTGTGTGGTAGCAAACATAGATAGCTTTGGACCCAGCACCCTGGGATTGAATCCCACCTCCACCTGATGGTTGGGTTGGGTTACTTTGCCAGTTAATCTTTATAAGCTATAGTTGCTTGTCTTTAGACAAGGTTTATTTGCTACTACCTACGCTGAAGGGGAGATTTAGGAAATTAAATTAGACAGTCGATGTGAAATGCTTTTCATTTCACAGGAATGTTAGTTCATTCCAGCTCCTTCCTGTGTTGTCTCCCACTTGTCCCATCCATGAATCATCTGATCCCGGGTTGACCAGAAGCCTCCCCTTCTTTGGTAGATGACATACTGCATTTGCCCTGTTCACATGTTCTGAGTCCATCCCACCCGGGCTTCATGTCTTTCCCTTTGTTGTTTTTCTATACTGGTCATACCCAGGTATCCAAATCTTATGTTTTTCTTTTCATAAATTCTTTCTAGATAAGGGCAGTAGTGGTATTTCCTTATTGTAGTCCTGTCACTTTTGCCTGCATATGAGCTTTTGCTGACTTGTATGGCTTTTGCTGTTTCATATCATTAACTTTATCCTTTCTCCTGATGACAAACTTGATTTGAGCAGAATCTTTATCTTCATTGTTTTGTTTGTTTGCTTGCAACTCTGCAGTGCTTCATTTAATGCTGGGCATGTGGCAGACTCTTAGTAGAGGATTGGCTTACAAATTGACTGCCTACAACTTCTAAGTATTCAGTGTGCACACAGTGAAAAGATGGGAGTCAGAGTTGTTGAAAGCCTTTGCTGTGCATGGTTGTATATGCAGGAGCACCCCTTTTCATTCTTTTTCCCAGGTGGAGTGTGGATTAGAGAAGAAAAGAATGTCATCTACCTCCGTCCCATATCTGTCTCGGCTGCGCTTCCTCTCCTAAGGTGCTGGCTTCTGGAAAAGGACAGTTGTTCCTCTCTGGTGGGAAGGTGTTATGAGCATCTGCTCTCTCACATTTGACCTTTCCATTAAAATTAGAGACCTATTAGTCATATGTTCCTGAGCTGTTCCTGTGTCTGCTAAATTACACAGAATGAAATTTCTAGGGGATACCCTGAAGTCTGTGTTCCATTTAATAAATACTGAAATACCAGTTCTGTGCCCAGAATTGTTTTAAATGTTGAAGAAAGAAAGGTAACACATGGGCTCTGCCTTATAGTTGTTTGCAGTTGAGTTAAGGAGAAAATATATAAATAATGTGAATCTTATTTTACTTGTTTAACTTGACTCTGTCCTTTAAACTTACAACTTGGAGGTAAAGTCTAATTTTTTTGATAGGCAGGAGTTTTACTTCTTAACTTGTCCCTTTGCTACATTTTAACCCTTTTAGATTAATCATTCCTCCCTGATTGGTAATTTTGAAAGGGTAACTTTAAAATATATAACTTTAAATCAATAACTTTAAAAATATAATTATGTGACTTTTATGTTTTTTAGGTGACCATTTAGAAACTGCTCAGCCCACCAACATCTGATGAAATTGGTGAATAAGCAAATCAGCTATGTCTTACACTCCAGGAATTGGTGGTGACCCTGCCCAGCTGGCCCAGCGAATCTCTTCCAACATCCAGAAGATCACACAATGTTGTGCGTTAAGTTTTAAATTGACTTCACGGTTTGTTTTCAATTCTTAACTGAACTTGGTGGAGGTTCATAAAAGGAAAACTGAGTTGAGAGGAACAGCTGTTAGTGGATGAGAGGGAAGAACACTCCTCTAAGAACAGATTTCAAAAGGCTAGAACTCTAGAGTGAATAGGACCTATAATTATATTAGAAGATATATTACTTATTGTGTTTTTTCTGTTCAGCCCCAGACACATAATACATTATTTCATTAGTGAAATAAAGGTTTAAAATAATATATTTGTTTTAAGACCATCTGGTTCTAGATGATATTAATGAGACTTACTGACTAAACCCCTTAGGTTTGGAACTGGGAAGCACCATTCAGAACTTCAGGGACATGTTGATTGAAAGTAAGATTTTTGTAAAGGCAAATACATGGTATTTTGTAAAGGGAATACATTTTTATGCAGCAGGGAAGAATTAAGGAGGCATCATTTTAATCTATTGAGGCAGATACAGAAGGTAATTATCTGGATTCCCACAAACTGTCTTTGCTGTACCTGTCAGAGGCAGAATACTGATAGACCGATCCCATGTCATTTTATTTGAAATCATTACTCCTCAGAATATATTTCAGTACAAAAAAAATTGCTGCAGTGGATTTGAGTGGATTTTTTGTTCCTAAATCTCAGCTAATCACACACCTGCATCATTCTGGTCACCTTCTGGCCAGTATTTTGGCCCTCTGAGCATTACCTCAACTCTTTTGGTGTATGTTGATACAGTTTTATTCTTCGGCCTACTTCGTTAAGGTTATTCTCTTTACCACAATGTGTTAACAAACTAGAAAAATAAAGAATGTTTTCAGAAGACCAAACGTATTTTCTTAACTAATCATTAACTTTCCAACAGTTATTACCCAACCCAAAAGATTTAAATGAGATGGCAGTGTGCTGTGGAGGTAAAGGGAGGACAGCTAGATTACGGAAAGTTCTAAAACAGTGCTGCTGTGCACAGTGGTGTAAAATAACCCTTATTCTGATTTGGGGTAATTCTTGTTTTCTTTGGCTTTTCTTAGAGAAGCAAGGAAGTGAAAAAAGTAGAGGTCTCATGTTGTCCAGGATTGCCCCAGTTTGTCCCAGGACACCACCAGTGACTCCACCTTGCTTTTCCAACTTCAGATCTATTGTGATGGTAGACAGAAGGGCCCTTTTGTGACTTCTTTTTGTGACTCCCTTGCTGCTGGTTAGAAATAGTGCTGGTCTCAGGCCACCTTTGTGAAAATTAAGAGAGCTTTTAATTAAGTTACATGTGTGGAAAATCATGATCTTTATGCAAGAAAGGAGACCAGGAGGCGTTCCTCCAAAGGATAAGGGTGGTGGCTTATAGTGAGAATGACAAACAGTGTCAGGGATTCTGGGACACGAATGAGGAGTGACTGATATACTGAGATTGAAGTATGAAAGATACATGGATCGTGTGCGGGCTTCAACTGGAAGGAGACGAGTTAACTTAAATCAGGTTGTGCTCCCTCAGAAAGAGATTAGTTGATCCAGCCAGATGAGAAATGATAAATTGGGCCAGATTTGTGTGGCTGATAGCCAAGTATGTGACTGCATTGCAATTCAGGGCAGTTGTAGGGTGTGCCCAAGTGGTGGTAAGGCTCACAGCTCGGCCTTGTGAAGAGCTGTTGCGAAAACTGCAGCTGTTCAGCCATGAGAAGGCAACAATCACCACCTTCACCCATTTGAAGCACTGTCTTGTGTAAAACACAGGAAATGTATTCTGCATCGTTGTAAGGGACTCCACAAACAAACAGAAACAACAGCAGTGAGACTTCAGCTTGAGGAGGAATAAGGACTTTGGAATCATCCCTGATGTTGAGGGATAGAATAGCCAGCCCCAGGAGCAGAGCGATCCCAGGCACAAGTGACTGGCAGGTACTGGGCAGATTCTGGTGCTCAGGTTGCTTGCTAAGAGGTTTACATGCTGGATTAATGGTTCAGACTAAGTGACTTTAATTATTACAATCTGTATTCATTTAGCAAATAATGTACTAAGCACCTTCTATTTGCTAGTCAAGTGGGCCAGACCCTGGGAACCCAGCACCAGACAAGATCCACGAGGCCCTCTTCTTGTGTAGCTTATAGTGCAAGGTCAGGAAACAGATGGTTTAAAAAAAAAAAAAAACAATGAACAACATAATTTCCTATGGAGAAATAAAATGAGAGTGATGTGAGAGCAACTGGTGGGGTGGAGGCTGCCTTAACTTAGATGGTCCCTTGAGTGAGAAGGGGCTGGTAGTGAGAGGATATAGGGAAAGAGCATTTAGATGGAAGCAATCCAGAGTGTGAGGTGTTCATAAAATAGGAAAAAAGAGAAATCTAGTGTGCTGAACACAGTGCATGAGGCAAGAGTGGCAGGAGTTGAAATCAGAGAGGAGGCTGAGCAGGTCGCCTAAAGCCTCTGAGGCCATCCAGGAAATTTATATTTCATTCTAAAAGGCAGGCAAGAGACACAATCAGATCTGTCCTTCGAAAGGATTACTTTGGCTGCTGCTTAGCCATTAGACTTTGGAGAAATAGAAGGGAGGCACGTTGGCCATCTTGGGTCTGATCAAGAGGTATGGGCTTGCACCAAGGTGGTAGCAGGGGGGACAGAGAGAAATGATGAATGTTCTTTGGAGGCAGTGCCATCAGGACTTGCTGATGAATGTGGGTGGATTGGGAGAAAGAGAGGAGTCCGAGATGACTCCATGGTTTTTGCACTGACTAACCAAGTGGACAGTGGTGGGCATTTGCTGAGATGGAAGGACTACAGTTTGGGAGAAGTGAGGAGAGTTTTGTTTTGCCCATGTAAAAATTTTTTTTTCTTTTTAGGAGATTTCTTTTTCTTTTTCTTCTTTTTAATTAAAGTGTCATTGATACACAATCTTATGTTGGCTTCAAATATACAACACAGTGGCTCAACAGTTGCCCATATTATTAAATCCTCACCCCCTCTAGGGCAATCACTATCTATCAACATAGTAAGATGTTACAGAGTCATTAACTGTATTCTCTGTGCTGTACTGCCATCCCCGTGACCATTCTATTTTGTGATTGCAAATTATTGTGCCCCTTTATCCCCTTCACCCTCTCCCTCTCCATTCCTCAACCCCTCCCCCTTGGTAACCACTAGTCCCTTCTCCATGTCTCTGAGTCTTCTGCTGTTTTGTTCCTTCTGTTTTGCTTTGTTTTTATACTCCACAAATAAGTGAAATCATTTGGTACTTGTCTTTCTCCTCCTGACTAATTCCACTGAGCATAATATCCTCTAGATGCATCCATGTTATTGCAAATGGGAGGATTTCTTTTCTTTTTATGGCTGAATAACATTCCATCATGTATATGTGCTACATCTCCTTTATCCATTCATCTGTTGATGGGCACTTGGGTTGTTTCCATATCTTGGCTATTACAATAAGTGCAGTGATAAATATAGGGGTGCATATTATGGGGTGTCTTTTCAAATCAGAGATCTTGTTTTCTTCAGGTAAATTCCTAAGAATGGAATTACCAAATCAAATGGTATTTCTATTTTTAGTTTTTTGAAGAACCTCCATATTGCTTTCCACAATGGCTGTGCTAATTTTCATCCCCACCAACAGTGTAAGAGAGTTCCCTTTTCTCCACATCCTCACCAGAATTTGTTATTTTTTGTCTTTTGGATAACGGCCATCCTAACTAGTGTGAGGTGGTATGTCATTGTGGTTTTAATTTGCATTTCTCTGATGATTCGTGATGTGGAGCATCTTTTCATGTGCCTGTTGGCCATTTGCATTTCTTCTTTGGAGAAGTGTCTGTTCAGGTCCTCCACCCATTTTTTAATCAGGTTATTTTATTTATTTATTTTTTTGGTGTTGGGGTGTATGAGTTCTTTATATATTTTGGATGTTAACCCCTTATAAAATGATTCATTTATGAACATATTCTCCCATACTGTAGGGTACTTTTTGTTCTACTGATGGTGTCCTTTGCTGCACAGAAGCTTTTTAGTTTGATGTAGTCCCACTTGTCATTTTTTATTTTGTTTCCCTTGCCCAGGGAGATGTGTCCAGGAAAAAGTGCTTGTGTTTATCTTCAAGAGATTTTTGACCATGTAAATTTTGCTGTGCCTTACAAACATCTACTTTAGACAAATGAATTTGGAGATGAGAGTATAAATGGTATTTAAAACCATGGGTCTAAGATAATCATGAAATAGTGTACAGAGTTAAGAGAAGAGGGCAATGGATCACTAGCGTCTGGCTTGCCTTCCGTGCACTGTACAGATTCAAGGCATAGTGTGGCATGGACAGTAATTGTGGTTGGCAAAGAATGAAGAGTTCCTGTCTGGGCTGTTTTGTAAATTAAACAGGAGGCAAAGGCTTTGGCTAAAGAATGGGAGGAAAGACTTGGTAGTTTATGGGAAGAAGAGAAGGTGACTGCTTGTAGTTTTGACAGCTGAGACAATTGCCTTATCTCAGACTTGGAGAAGGGTTGTTTGACAGCTTGAGTATTCATTTGACATTTGAAATTACGAGTTCAGTGAAACCTGTCATCTCTGGGTATTTTTCCTAGTTCTGAGATGCAGCGTCTAAATGAAGGGAAATTTAGAGTCACATAGAGTTACAGTTGTTAAAAATCTAACCCACCATGCAGTGTGTATCACAGATACGAGCTATGAAGAAATCACATGAAAGTGAAAGACAGAGGTGTGAAATTTCAGTTCACTTTTTTTCCCATCTGGTAATGCTGATAATACTGGCTGTGACTGAATAAAATGGTGCTTTGCACCACACTTAGGTGCTCACCTTCACACTACATTTGCATCTTTTGAATTTGTGTCAGTACAAATTATCTAGTTTTACAAAAATCTAGAAAAGATCATGTAAGTAAGGTAATGCCCTTCATTTAGCATATGAGCATCTTTTCAACTACAACTGAAGTCTTCCTAGGTACTGCAGGTGGGAGAGGTTGATTTTCATATTAGTTTTGATTAAGGTAAATGAAAACTTGTAAAATATTGAATTGCGTGGTTTAATTTATACCAAAGAAAGAAATAGCAATCAAAACGATTTTTAATTCTTGGAGGAACCAAGCATAACATTTAGTAGGATTGGAATTGGGGTGGGGTTTTTTGTTTGTTTCTTTCTTTTTTTCTTGTAATCTGGCAGTTCTGTTCTGCAAAGAAGAAGATAGATGAAACCAATGTTTTTAAACTTTTTTTTTTCTTAAACTTCTTTTTCTTAAGAATAATGTTATAGTCCTTGTCAATTCGCTTTAGTGGTGAGGTATTTAAACCATATTATAATAATATAATTAATATTAGGAGAATATTTAATTATTACAAATACTTAAATATAAACTGTATTAGAAATAGATTATATTAAAATAACTTTTTAAGAATAACTAATAAACTGGTATAGCAAACTAGAATATTATTAGACATTTTTCTGTGGAGCATTTAAAATAATTAAGAAAATGTTTTTATCCTGTGAGAGAAAGTGTCCTGCTGGCTCTCACAGTGTCAGGAAGCATTTGTGCCCCCCGTGCTCCATCCTCTGCCAGTGGCATCAACAGTGTGCTCTGTCGCTGACCCTGGCATGGCATCCAGTATGTCTTAACTCAGTGCTCCAGGCAACCATTCCCAGTAGACTGGAGTTGGCATGTAAATATAACCATTTGTAATAGAAGATGATAATGCACCAGAGAAATGCTTAGATTTAGTTCTCAAGCTCTGGATTGAGATGTTCAAAAGTAACATTTTTATTAGCAGTATCTGAAAATGAGATACACATCCATTTACCCTTTATTGTTGTCTGTATTTTCTATGAGACAAGTTTCTACTAGTGAAGTGTATGGTATAAGGATAAGCAAGCCTCTGTGGAAACCAGAGTAGGATATTTTCACAGGGGTCATTCATTGTTGCACAAATACAAACAATGTAGAAATATGTATTTAGGACACACAGAACACGCAGAAAGAACTCATGTTTTTGAAAGAAACAATAAATATATTGAAATCCATCACATAAAGATTGGATTTCTTTTTACTGATAAAGAATAGAAGTATAATATATATCAAATAGCACATCAATTATTAGTGTATAGCTCAATGAATTATCTGTTACAACACCACATATATGAACAAATAGGATATTATCAGCCCCCTGAAACCTTTCTTATGCTTATATCTCCTCCATACTCCCCCCAATAACCAGTGCCCTGACTTCTAACATCACTGATTCATTTTCCAATTTTTTTAACTTTAATAGAATCGAATAATGTATTCTATCTTGGACTTCTTTCTTCCATTACATGTGTGTAATTCATTCATGTTGTTGCAGGTAGCTGTAGGTCATTTGTTTTCATAACTATATAGTATTCCAGATCCAAGCATATCAAACAGTTTATCTACTGTCAAACATTTGGAGTGTTTCTGGTTTTTTTTTTTTGGCTTTGTGTTTTGCTAGTATGAACAATGCTGAACGTTCCTGTCCATTCTTCTGCTTCATGTGTGCACCTAGGAATTGGGTTGCTGGGTCATAGGATATGTATATGTTCAACTGTAGTGAAGGTTGCTTAGTAGATACAGCTAAATAACTCCCACCAGCCAGTGTATCAGAGTTCATACTGCTCCAAATCCTTGCCAACATTGGCATTGATGGTCTTTTAAATTTTACCCAGTTTAGTCATAGTTATATCTCACTGTAATTTATATATTGCAAGTCCCTGATGAGAATCAGAGTTTTCAGAATATTGTGGAGTTAGAAAGATCAATGAGACAATAGGGAAAGTTTCTAATTAGGCAAGCTTTGTGTATGTGAATTCACATTTCCTGACGTCAGGTCCAAATAGCAGTGTGACCTTGAGTATTAAGCTATTGCACTCTCTAGGCATGCTTTTCTTACATATATTTTCTGTGCATTGGATTATGACCTATTCTAACCTGAATGAGCTATAATTCTAACCAAAGCTTTAAAGAATCCTGAAAGCTCTTCTAACATATGCAGGAATATTCTCTTTGTTATGAAGAGACCAACTGCCATATATGGACCTATAATGCATATTTTTAAAACCCCATACTAGAAACAGTCATTCACAAGAACAGCTAGTGTTCTGCTAAGACTTATGTATTATTTTTAAGTATTAGGAGATGGGAGAGTTGCAGTCACAAGAGATTCCGGTCTGAATCATGTCAGAATTAACTAAGTTGTGAATTGAAGGAAACTGATAAATAGAACTGACAACAGCTGACCATGAAACATATTCGTTGAGATAAAATTTTCCTGTATGTACATATAGTAAATCTTACCATCAGTGCTAATGAGAATTCTGGCGTTTGAATTTTTTTTTTTTAAGAATAGTCTAAAAGGAAAAAGAGAGTGTAGCTAAAAATTAGCCTTTGGAAAATGAACAAAATAGATCCATTGGTAACATAAAATATACCCAGCCAAATTTATAAGTGAAGTTTTTTGCTGACAGATGCCTAATGTGTCAAATGTCCTATGTGTATATGTTCCAGCAGATTTGGGAAGGCAGAACTTTCTAGGGAGCCATAAAATGTGTGAACTTAAGTCCATGTTATAAAGGTTAAGAGAAGGTGACTAAAAAAAATGTTTATGTTGAATCTTCATTTTTTCTTTCTGAATCATTTGTCTCCTATAGATTAAAGCTGTTAGTTCGGCACAGACTTGTTTACAGTTGAAAAAATAGTGGTTTCTCCATGTTGTAGTAGCTTTTCATTCTGTGTCTGTACTTTCCTTTTTTGTTACAAAGGATCAGTGCTTGGCTCTTGTCCCCAGAAGCTTCTTAGGACTTTGAGATAAAATATAAAGTCTGTATTGAAGTGTGAGCCCTTTTGTTAGCTTTAGAGAATGAACACAGTTCTTTAGAGTCTGGTGATGGGGACACTTATTTTTCATTCTTAACACATGACTGCACAAAAGGGAAGCTAATATCATCGACTTCTCTTTTTTGGTGCCAGGCCAACCTTTTCTTTAAAAAAAGAACCTCAGTCCTGAGAAGTTAATGAATTTACTGGAACTGTATATTTATTCATGAATTGGGGATGTTTCTTTTTTCTCTGGGGTGGGTGTTGGTGGATGGGAAGGCCGTTTGTGGGAGAAAATGAGTTGAAAGTTTGTTCTCTCACCTCCCCTCTCCCTTCCCTCCTCCGCCTCTTTCCAGGTCCCTCTCTTTCCTGTCTCCCTCCTTTCTTCCACCCCTAAAGTGCTGTTTGATACATCTACTCCTAACATCACACATCTGAAAATAGTCGGTTGGAATTTTTTCCTTTCACAGAGAAAAACTTCAAGTAGCTGTGATTTCATCGTGATTTTCTTCATGCCTAAGGTGTTGACATAGAACAGAGATAGGTGTGGAAATTAATGTTATCTAAGCGAGTTCTAACAGAAAGGAAGTTTTTTTCTTTTCTCTGATGGCTTTTTGTATATGACCTAACTTGAGTGCTGTTTATAACTGAATGTGGGTAAACTCTTTTGTTTTATGAACCAAAGCATTAAGATATGGCCGTAGCGAGCTTTATCATTCCCTGCTTCTACATGTGAACCATCTACATGCCTCTTCCCAGAACATGAAATTTATTACCCTTGGTTCCAACCCCAAACCCTAGTACTGTGTGTCTTTGCTTCCCATGTTCAGTCTAAGTACAGTCCTGTTGGTTCTGTCTTCCAAATTTATTAATTTCTCTCCATCCCTGTTGTTATCACACATGTCAAACCACTGCTATTTCTTTTTCACATACCTGCAGCCTCCAAATTGTTCTCCTTGCTTCTATTCCTGCCTATCTACAGTCTACTCTCCACACACTAGCCAAGGGGAACTTCTGAAACTAATCAGATCATGTCACCCATAGCTTAAAACTCTAAAATGACTTCCGGTGGCACTTACAATCAAATGTAAATCCCTGCCAGGCCCCACAGCATCCTCCAGGACCTGATCCCTGCCCCCATGTGCCATGCCCCTCCTCACTGCAACATTCCAGCCACATTGACCTTCCTTCTGCTTCTTGAACTCATTCTTACAGTGTTATTAAGCAGTTATTAAATATGAATGATGGAAAGAGAGGGAGGAATGGGAAGGGTTGAGAAATCCCGCTGTGGTGCATTGATAGTACTGAGGATGCCGTGAGAAGGAGGCCATCCACAAGCCGGGTGAGAAGCCTCGGGAGAACCCAGCCCTGCTGGCACCTTGACTTTAGACCCTCAGTTTCCATGCAGAACTGGGAGAAAATAAAATTCTGTTGTTTTTTGTACCTTGACACTTGCTCTTCCTCTGCTTCAGACGTCTTCCCAGATCTTCACATGATTGGCTCTTTCTCGGTGTTCAAGTGTCAGTCCAGAGGTCACTTAACCTGTCACCAGAGGTCACAGCCCTGAGATTCCCTGTCATTTTCCTCCAATCATTCTTTTTCTCATTAACCTGTTTTGTTTTTATAATGCCTTTTATCAGTAAATTGAACTACTATAATTTATCTATTTTCTGCCTTCCTTACTAAAATATCAGCTCTTGGGAAAAAAGGGCTTAATATGTCTTGTTTCTAGCAGTATCTGTACTATAAGGATAGTGCCTGGTAATGAATCAGCCTAAAATTGGAATGAATGATCTCAGATAGGTTACTCAGTGTACCTAAAGTGCATTTCTCTATTTTCAAGAAGTGGAGATGAGTGTGGCTAGCATGCAGTAACCATTGGATAAATGTTCCTTTCTCTCCTTTCCTGTGGCAGCAGTCTCCTCTCTCTTATTTGGTAAGGAGATGCTGGTTGTGAATATTTTTGTATTTCATCTTTTAGTCTATTTTTTTCTAAGTGCTAATTTTTTTTCCCTTAACTAGCCTATTAATGTCTTCTATGGACGGGAATCATGTCTTTATGCATAGATATATTCCTCAAGAGCTTTGTAAAGAGCGATAGAATTCAGCATTTCAGAAAAGAGAATGTTGTGATTCCAACGTGTTGTGACACTGTGACACTGGAGAGAAGAAAGACAGTTCAGTGGTGGGAAGCTCTCAGAAATCCTAGTGTGTTGTAAAATTACCTTAATGAAGAAGGAACAATTAGATACAGAAGTCGTAAAGGAAAGGCGCATTACCTGCCTGTGACCTCAGTTCTTAAAAAGAAGCAGTTATTAAATATGAATGATGGAAAGAGAGGGAGGAATATGAAGGGTAAAGAAATCCCACTATGGTACGTTGATAGTATACTGAGCACTTGAAAGTACTGGGAACACTTCACCTAGAGGGGAGCCAGGATTGCTGCTTTAAAGAGTTGAGGGTTGTCAGATGGGAGAGGGTCTCCCTTCGTTCCTCATGGTGTTAGGGAGAGCAAGAAGGCACCAGTAGGGGGAAATTACAGTGAGTATGACTGGCCCCTCTGGTTTGGCTTTCTAAGGATGCTGTGGACTGGTACAAGTTACTCATTCATCGAGTGTAGGCTGAACATACATGAGAGGTGTGTTTATTTATTCATTAGTAGTTTTCTTCCAATTACCTCTCACATAACTCTATGCAAGTCCTCATTATGGACTGAATTGTGTCCCCTCTAAAAATGCATAGGTTGAAGCGCTTACCCCCAACATAATTGTATTTGGAGATGGGGTCTTTAAAGGGGTAACTAAGGTTAAGTGAGAGTGAAAGGATGGGGCCCTAGTTCAATAGGACTGGTATCCTTACAAGAAGAGGAAGAGACATGAGGGGTGCATAGGCAGAGGGAAACGGCCCCTGGGAACGCGGTGAGGAGGCCATCCACAAGCCGGGTGAGAGGCCTCAGGAGAAACCAGCCCTGCTGGCACCTTGACTTTAGACTCTCCAGTTTCCATGCAGAACTGGGAGAAAAAAAAATTACGTTGTTTCAGCCATGCAGTCTTTGATATTTTGTCATGGCAGCCCTAGCAAACTAATGCAGTTCTGCATTCCCAGCCACATTGTACTGGGATTTGAAGTCATAGGAAACCCCTATAACACTGAAATTAGCCTTTGAACCCTGAGGTTCTGTATTTTGTTATAACTTAATTGCCTCTCATAAAGTAATGGGTATGACTGTGCTTTGGAAGATATTCTTGATCACATGAAACAGAATGAGAGAAGAGATATTTATATTAACTTCTTGGACTTGGATAAAAAATTCAAGATTCCAAAGGATGTTTTCATTTGCTAAATAGCACATTAAGAAGAATAGCTGAAATGGATAGTAATATAGAAATATCTGTACTAAACATGCATTCCTTATGATATGCTTCCTATTTGAAGCCATTACTTTTAAATATAAGCCATTAAAAGTAAGCCAAGACTAACAGCATGACATCAGTTGATTTCTCAGCACTTATCTACTAAAATCGCTTGCTCTTCAGTGGCAAACTAAGGCAAAAATCAGCTTTAAGGTCAATTTGCATGCTTTTATTTAATAATAAATCTAAGTGGTTATATTTATTCATAATTATATTACTTTACTTTTTATGAAAATGAGGTCATCTTATACCTATTTTTTGTTGCTTGCTTTTTCTCTCGTCTATGTTGGTTGTGTAATTTTCCATTATGTGAATGTTCCATACATCATTTCACCAGACTCTGTTAATGGGCATCTTGCCTTAATATTGTATGTTTAAAATTTGGGGAATTTAACATTTATGCTTCTTCCACAAATGAATCTTGAGTTCCATGTAGATAAAATGTGATGCTGAGTCTACAATGAAAATGTTCATATGTATGTTTCCACACTCCATTTATCTTGAAATTATTATTACCAGATTTTGTTTCACTGTAAGTATCTTTAGTCTCGTAGTAGTTGTATTAAAGAGTGGCTTCTCTTTTATTAAAAAGGTTTCACGGTTGTTTGGGTAAACATCACTCAGCCCCTCCTTGCTGCTGCCAGCCTGCACATTTTAGTCGGCTGGGTGCAGATCTGAGAGCAGAGAGCACATGTGAGGCTAAGCTGCTTAGTTTGGGTTTCTTGAAATGGTTTTGAAAATTCTTGTCTTCATCTCATTGAGTCTTTTCTTGTTTTTCACCAATTGCTGAGTAACATTTTTCATTAGAGAAATTGCCTTTTATACTTACTCTAAACTGTATTTTTTTCTTAAAGTAGCTATTAATTGGTTTGCCTGTTAATTTATTTGGAAGAGCCCACAGGTTATACAGAGTAGTGTTCTGTAAGTCTTTGGTGCATTAGATTTTCTCAGTCTTCCTTTTTGTTAGAGCGTCATTATCATGATCGTTATTTGAGGCAACCAATATTAGTATAGCCGTTTGCTTCTCTGGGATAGTTTTGTCTTCATCCCATTTAAAGTCCCAGAAATATCACCAAGATCCCTCCTAGCCTGTGCACTATTATTTTCTTTAACTAAAAACCCATCTGAGGGCCTGTTACTTGTGAGTATGCAGAGCACTGCCTTGCATGGGAGGGAAGAGAGCTGGGCAAATGGCGCAACTAAACCCAGCCATTTTAGTTATATAGTATTGCCCGTGCACCCTGCTTTATTCAAAAGTATCTTTCTGGAAGGTATGTTAAGTTTTAAATGTCTTTTATGAACTGTGTACTGTGTGCCTTGTATTTGGTATTTTGTATCTGTTTTTTTGCACATTGCCATTTGATCTTCCATCCAACTCTGGCAAATGAGAAAGTGTAGGTTTGGAGTGCTTAGGTCACTTGCTCATGCTCATCCTCTGTTAGGTGGGGAGGCTGGTATTTGAACCTAGAACAGTCTGATTCATGTAGCACTATGCATTTGGATTTTGTTTTATGTTGTACCAGGGCATTACTTGTGCATGTAGGTGCTTTCATTCATTCCAGGAGTATTTATTAAGCACCTACCTGTGATGTGCGAGACACTGTCTGGATACTGGAGAAATGTCAGTGAATGAAATAAAAAGTACCTGCCTTTATGACTTTACCCTTTAGTGAGGGAAAACACATATAAGTAAGTACATTATATAGTATGTTGGAAAGAAATGTTAAGTGTTAAGACAGAAACATAACAGTGGGGATCTGTTATCCTGGAGAAGGGATTACAGTTGTAAATGGGCACATGAGGTGCCAGGGTAGGCCTTATTGAGGAGATGATAGTCAAGCAGGTATTTAAAGGTAGTGAGGGGGTATATCCTTTGGTATCTGGAGAAAGGATGTTCTAGATGTAGAAAGAGCAGGTACAAGGATGCCACTGTGGGAACCTGCCGTGGGGGTGTGCTAATGATGCTAGTGTGCACAGGGCTCAGAGGGCAGAGTAGGAGCTGGGGGTGGGTTCGTGGGGCCTTGCAGGCCATTCTAGGGACTCAGGATTGCACTCTGGGTTTTGAGCATTTAAATAAGTGGAATGTGGAACCACAATAGGAGAATTTTATCATATAGTCAGCATCACATTTTACTTTGTCTATATAGAACTCAGTAGAGTTCATTTATGGAGGCAGTGTAAGTGGTAAGTTCCCCAACTTTTAAAGATAGAATCTTTACAATGTCCATTAACAGAGGTTTGGTTTCATGACGTATGGCATGTGCGTATGATACAGGAGGCACAGTGGGCTCAACCAGAGTTTTGAATTTGCCAGGTGGTTAAGATAAACAGAAGAAGGGCTCACAGAGGGTATAAGCAAGAGGTGAATGTGAAGCCTGACCGTGGTGGCAAAGTTGGGTCAGGAGGCGAGTAAAGACATAGGTTTGGCGGGGAGGTTGTGTGAGGGAAAGTGGCAAAATGGTAAGATCAGAGGGTGGTAGGACTAACAGGTGGTAGGACTGGTGGTGAGGCCTGTTGGAATCAGGGCACCAGTGATGATGAGCTAGACACAGGAGGCGGTGATTTGTAAGTAGTGTGCATGAAAGTAAGATTGTGGGCAGAGTTACTATTTCTGGTAACGAAAAAGCCTTTGATATGATCTTTGAGTGTGTGACTAAGGTAGGATAGAGGCCAAGATCATTTAGGTAGAAATGTGCGAAGAATGGAGGCCAGGTTGGTGGAAGGATCATTGATGTGTGTTGAAATCGCCAGGCAGTGAGACGGTCGGGGTGAGCAAGCCAAGAGCTAAAAGCTACAGGACAGTGAGGGGGCGTGGCCAAGGAGCCCGGGTGATTTCCGCGGCGGAGAATGCGCAGTGGCTATTGTATGTGTCTGTTCATTCTTGTGCCTCCGTCCTCTGGTCTTCATTTCTGATTTGTCTTTTTCTTTCCTAAGTTCTCTAATTCCTACTTTGCCAACGCCTGTTATCTGGCCATCTCATCTGTGAGTTCTTTTGTGGTCTCCCCTTAAAATTGCAATTGCTTCACTGAGTCAAAAAAAAATTGTGGTGCAATTTTGGGTTATAATTTTGACTTTATCCTCTTTGTGGCAACATTTTTTCCTTCTGCGTGTTCTTTATAGGGAATGTTGCTGTTCTCTTCTACAATGTTTTTTCTAGTCTCAAGTGTGTGGTTACTATATCTACTTCTTTTTTTCCTTCAATGGATTGAGTTTGATTTTCCTGGCAGGAGGGTCCTGTGAAGGGAGAGGAAAAATGCCTGTCTTTACTCAAGGGCTCCTTTCTCTCTGTCCTGGCCTGAGGCAGTCTTTCCTCCTCTGTCTCTCAGGAGTCTGGCATAGGTCTTTCTCCCTAAGTCCTGATCCTCTCCCCCCCAACCCCGTAATCCTGTTGGCCCAAGATGCACAGCCACCTCTTTCTAAAGTGTCTGCCTCCTCTTAGAGAAAGGGAGTCCTTGATAGATCTGCAGCCTGTGGGCCCCCTGAGCAGAGGCCAGGCCTCCCCTTTGGACTGCCCTGCAGAGTGCCCAGGCCATTCTCAGCTCTGCTCCTGGTCCCACCATGGGGGCAGTCATCTTCTGGAAGAGGATGTTTGCTGGTGATGTCAGCTCTGCCTCCCCAGTTCCCTTCTGCAGCCCCCCTGGTCCCTGCCCACCCATAGGGCTTCCCATTCACAATCTGCTCTTTTCTGTTGCTTTTAGCCGCATGTACATATTTTTGAGAAGTTTTTTTTTTGTCTTAGTTTCTCTGAAAATTTATCTTTTATGGGTCATCCTCCCAACCCCATCTTTTGTATGACTTGAAGAGGTAAGATTCAGAAGCAAACTTCTGCCATGTTCTTGTAAGAAGCAGAAATTCATTTTCGGTGTTTTTAGCAGCACAGTGTCTTCACATACAGAACTAATCAGAAATTAGGACTAAGGGAATGGTTTGGAAATCACCGCCGTATAAACTGGAGGTGAACTTACTGTGATAGCTGATACTTGGCTGCTTTGGGAGTAGGAGAATTAGTGGGACTTCAGGATGACAGGAAGGAAGCTCATCAAGGAGGTGGGCCAAGGGAGGGTCAGGCTGGGGAACTGGAAGGGCAGGGCTTGGCAAGTCCTCCACAGATGCCCTTCTCAAGGGGCCCCGTCCTCTTCTGGGCCTTTGGTACTTCTGATTCTGGACTCCCGCTGAGCAAGCCCATGTGATAAAGTGTTAGAATCAAGTATCTTTGCTAAGAGATTGTTTGCAGTGTTCCAGCAATCTTACAAATGCAAAGTATTGTTTACATACAGTTTTCAAATCGCTTGTTTTTTTACTTTGTTTATTTTTAAGAACCTTACCTTCAGATTTAACTCATCATTAATCTGTAATAACTTTAAAATGCACTGTATTTCTACTTTGCTAACCTGTATGCCTTTCTACCTTTGAAGTTTCTGGGAAGAAAACTGGTGAGAAAGTGAAAAATAAATGTGTTTAGTGTGTTTTAAATCTGAGATTGCTTTGTGGATATGCCTGCCCTTGTGCTAGTCTGGGATGCAGAGCCCAGCACACCGGTAGGCTTGGCCCCTGGAGGCACAGACTCCACGGGGAGCTCAGCTCTTGATCCTTCACCTTTCTCCCCACCCCTTCTCTTTTTCACAGATTGCATCAATTCTTTTACATACAGGGAAGATAAACTCCCTGTTTGGATCACAAGACACAACATGAGATAGAGGGCATACTGGAAAAAAGCCCATAATTATTTTAGTAGCTGTCTTTCAGATCCTTTAGGGAGTTTTCCTGCTTGTGATGTGCCTTATAGAATTACAATATTTGTTTCTTAGTTTTTCTTGGTTTATGAAATAGACCAAGTTCACTTGATTTTTTTTTCTTAAAACCATTTTGTGTTGATATTTTACTTTTTTCAACTAGCTGACAGTTTCTTTGCTCTGTGACCCTGTGCCCCTTGTACTCTGTAACAAACCTAACTAATGATTCTAATTACTGTAAACTTATTAGTAATAGCATCTTGTGTTCTTATAGAGATCTATGCCAGTTCCACAATGTTTTCATGTATATACAATTTCATGTAATTCTCCAAACCCCCTTTAAAGCAGGTGGAAGGATTGATAGATGAGAAGAGTTGAGTCTAAATAAAACAGAGTTGGTTTAATATTTAGGTTCCTTTTTCTAGTTTAGTTTAAAGTATATCCCTTGTATGTAACTGCTACATGCTTGTCACTGTTACTAGTAGTGACTCTTTTCTCTTAATTCTGGGATATAAATGTTTTATGTCCATTGATATTTATCATTATCTCTACAATCCTTATAACTATGTCAGAGATTCTTAAGTTCCAGTGCCCTCCTAAAGCTTGGTTCACATTATTTAGTTAAACATGTTAATAAGAATATTCTTTTCTGACTTTCAGAAGAACATAAACTACTTGATACTGTTAGCTTTCATTTATTGAACTTGCTCTTACTATGTATGTACAAGGTACTTAATGTTTTTTTCCATGCCAGTTCATGACAACTGAGAAAGATGTGATTTTTCTCTCCATTTGGAACAGTTTTAGCTTAGAAAGATTAGGTGAATTGCCCAAGGTCAGCAGCCAGGAAGAAGTGAGGTCGGGTTTCCAAATCAGACTGCCTCCCAGGCTGCTGGCTGGTCAGCATTAAACTCTACTTCTTCTTCCTCAATGTGATGTGGGTGAGACTGAGTGAGAATCTCAAAATCACCTGTCCAGGAGTTTCACTAACCATTATTTTTTTTCTGTGATTAACTATTACAACTCTGAGTTATTTTGTGTTGAGCAAAAGAAATGTTTTGGGCTATAAAAGAAGATAGCTGTATTCTGTTCTCAGAAATTTGGAGACAGTTCTTGGAAAGCTGTACATGGCTGATAGGGCTGGCGCAGGTGTCCCTGCAGCCCAGCCAGTCTTACTGCTCGGCAGGGTCCTCCCCACATCCCGGTGAACTCCATCCAGCAGACTGGAACCCCGAGTACCAGCTGCTATCTACAATTTTATGGCAAAATACATGCTCTTTGCTATGAGGCTTGTTTTCTTACATAATCCACTAGATGGCAGCAGACCCACATGGAATAGAATGTGGTTTCGGTACGGAAGGTAAAAAGAGCCAGAAAGGGGACTGTTCTGTTTTTGAGGAAATAATAGTGCACCTTTTTTGGATGTGTGGGAAATACTGTTCTCTTTGTGTTATGAAAAATGTGTTATATTCTTTAAACTTACCTCTCTGGAAGTGAGAAATGGTGCAAATAGTTCAAAATTGTGGACAAGACAAAAATAATCTGTTCATTGCATTCTTGCAGAGGTGCATCTTTCTTTTAATCCTACCTCCATGTGTCTGGTCTTCAAGAAACTGTTTATGGTTATGTGAAGACTTTGTTCCTTAATTTTCGTGTTTCATGACTTTTTTTTTTTCTTTAAAGTTGGACATATACCAATTAAAATTGAATGTGACTATCCTATAAATTCACAAAACCCCAGGCTAAGGAAGTGAAATCCTAAAGGAACTGACTTAGAAGAAACTAAGAATGATTCTCAGTGGTTGCAGATCACCATCTTGCTTGTTGTCTTCTTAGAAACCTAAATTTTTGTCTCTAAGCTAATTTTTCTTAAACATTTTTAACATGGTCCACTTGGGGGTGGCTAAAGATCCCATGAACTACTCTCCTACTAGTCTTACCTAACAGAAGGAAAAAAAACTAGGAGATAGTTAAAAACTGGAGAGTAATAAAATAAGAGTGATAACAATAACAGCAGTCACTCTTCAAAAGTGTTTCTCCTACATATGACAAAGTAACTACGGTTGTTTCTAAATTAACATAAGAGATTGGAAATAATAACCTACTCAAGCCAGAACCTGTGATGTTTTGATTACATGTTCTTTCTGAAAATTGTAGAAATTCAAATCAGTAAGTATACATGTTCAGTGGAAGATTTGAAACATTGTTAAACATTATAGCAGGTAGACCTAGTCACATAATAATACTTAATACAAGTAACCTGGGGAGTTTAGTTTGTGAATACAAAGTTTTAGAATTTTTACTAATTTACGACAGGGATTGGCCAGTTTTTTCCTGGACCAAATACTAAATAGTTTCGGCTTTGCAAGCCACATGGTTTCTTGCATATTGTCCTTCTTTGTTTTTGTTTTTGTTTTTGTTAATTCTTTAAAAATGTAACAACCTTTCTCAGCTGGAAGGCTTTACAAAACCGGCCCAATTTGCTGTGCCTGATGTAAGAGGATAATGCCAGTCATATGTTAAATGATGTCGCTGGAATCTTGCCAGTTCATACTACCTGAAGAAAAGACAAGCATTTATTTCTTGTTCAGTTTCCTCTGGGCTGTAGGGCCTTCTGCCGGACTGGTGGCTGTGAAACTCAACAACTCAACTCTTTAAATTATTCCACGTTAGTACACACTTAATTTTTCCTTTGTTTGCTGTGGCAACTGTCATACACCTAAATTACAAAATAATCTTTTTAAAAGACTTACTTTGAGTCCTTTTTAGCAGTCTGGAGAAAATTGTTTTGAAAACCAAAAATCTGCATTCTAATCCCTGCTCTTCTGCTAAATAACTGTAGTTTCTTGGACAAATCAGTTACTCTTTCTGTCTCAACTTCTTCATTTGTAAAATAGGATTAAACTAAGGCCATATAATATTTCTCCTAAGTTTGATGCGGTAATTTCGAATTTATGTTTCTATTGGCCCTTTATCACCTGACCAGATGATACCTTTAAGTGATCCTCAAGTTTAGAGCTTTACAAATCAAAGGAACAATTGAATCATTGTTGATGTCCAAAGCCTGCCCACTGTGCTTGGTACCTTGGTACATAGTGGATGCCCAGTAAATGTTTGTTGAATGAATGAAAAATAAATCAGTATTACTACCTTTCTTAACTCTCCTCTTAATATATGCTTTCTATTTTAGAAATACATGTAATTTCTTACATAAGGTTTGATCTTTCTAATGCTCTTTTGTGGTTCAGTTCTTAAAATACTCATTGAATGTCAACCATTTTGTGGGTTCTAGAGACACAAAAGTGAGTAAGACTTTAAGGTAAGACTTTAAGGAGTTTGCTTGCAAGATGAGCATTACCAGTAGGTAATCTGATCATTTCAATTTATATTTAAGCATGGTATTAGAGGTTTGAACCTCCAAACTAACCATTACAGATGCCACCTCCATTAAAACTTTTTGGATTGTCCTCTAAGAGAACTCGTACAGGTCCTTATTTGAAGCACTTCCAATAATAGCATTAGTAACTTCTTCTTTGGGTTTATATCATGCACTTTACTTCCCTTTTTTAGATTGTGTGTTACATGAGTATAGTGGGCCCTGTTTTTGTATTCATGGAAACATCTAGCCCTTCAGTTAAATGCATTCTATTAGGCATAACATAATAGTAGTGTTTGTAAGAAATTTCATTTTATAAAATTCTGTGTTAAAATAATTGTTTCAGAATGAAAAGGTTGTCAGCCAAAGAATTTGACTTGTAAGGAATTTCAGTATCTATAAAACCTAACTAGCACTAAATAAATATAGCTTTTCATTACAACCAGCTTGTTTAAGAATCTGATCTTTCTTTTTGTGATTGCTACTAAGTTTTTCATTATTAGTTACATCTATTTATAATGGAGGTAAGCAAAGCTCAAGGATTCTTAAAACCATTATATTGCTTTAACAACCAGCGTTTTCCTGTAAGACTGGTTCCCTAACGGTGCTTCCTAGTGGTCATGATATTTTAACCAAAAGATCTGAATATAATAAGCATTTTGGGTATTAGGTAGCCAAAAATAAATATGCATTATAGTTCATCCCTTTTATTTCCCACAGTGAACATTTCCTTTTTTTTAAATACATAAGCTCAAAAAAAAAAAATCCCCTGCCTAACATAGTTCTACTGTCACACCACCAGAGTGCCTCTCCCATTTCCACAGAAGGGGTAAAAGCAAGGCCTGTTCAGCTCCTGCATCCAGTGCCAGGTCTCATCAGCGATTCCAGTTCTTGCCTCCCCTGCTTCAGCAGGATTGAGTCACAGTATTCCTTAGCCTGTAGACCAGAGTGTAAGTGTGATGACCACTAACAACACGCCCCTCCCTATAAAACAGTGGGGGATATGGATAGGGCAGGAGGCAGATAGTTATACCATCTAAATACACACATTGCAGAGCAAGGAAGAAGATACTGACAGGCGCTGGAGTTGCTGCTCTGCAGGAAACGCAGCTGCAGTTTGCATGAATACTTCTTCTTGAGGGCCGTTTCATGCTCTTGCCTTCATTTCACACCCCGGCTGTTTGCAGTGACCCAGACTTTGAAGCCGCGTCCTTGCTCCTGCTCACATGCTGTGTGGTGCTGACTATATGACTGAAGGTGGCAGTATTAGCAAGTTTCCTCCAGCTAATCTACTGAGCTTTATTTACACTCCTCTTTCTAACTTTGGTGTAAGCATACGCTTGCACCCCTTTAACTACCTCAGTTGACATTACACAACCCTGGCTCCAGGTGGCTAGACGTAGTCCCAGCCTTGACCGGGTTGTACTCCTCACTTGGATAGTGTCTCTAAATTACCTCGGGGGATGGAAGAAAACTTGTAAGTAGGTAATTAGGTGTTAATATGAAATGTTTCTCTTCACTTTCACCTTAGTTCCCAAATCTTAAGTTTTCTTACTGGCTGTGGGTGAAACAGCATGGTTGTTATTTGAGAGCATTAAATTCCTATAGGGCAGCACATTAGCTTCCCATGATATTGTCTCCTAGGTGACACCATAATTAGTCTAAAATGGGCCATTAAACATTCCACAAGTTCACCAGGTTCTGGATAATGCCATACTGGCAGATCAGTGAATCCTGTTGTCTTTGGAAGATCTGTTAATTTTTTTTCTCTGTAAAATGAATGTCTGATCAGAAGCTCTAGTGTGTGGAATCCCATGCACCACCAAATCCATTCTAAAGGACTCGTGTTTTTTCCTATTAGGAGTTTTATACAGCATCCTGATACTACACAGGCACTTAAGTTACCATTGGATCAAACAGCCACTAAAGCCAAGTTGTAGAGGTGATTGTATTGCTGGATATGCACTTGAACCAGCTGGGTAGCCTTTTCTTTTGGGGACTTAAAACCAGAGCTGCCAACCTTGGCAGGCATTCAGTGAAATGGTTTGGAGCAGCATAGAAAGTTTCACTAAGCACTGCTTCGCACTTGTACTTGAGATTGCAAAGAACAGTAATTTGTCATTTATTTTGTAGGAGCATGTCAGTGGTCCATACAGATGAATGAATAGACCAAGGTTCTTGGCTGAGGAAACAAGGCCCTTGTCTTGCTGTGGAATTTATCGTCTACCAGCTGGCACATTCGCCTCCTTCCAAGGGTGCTCTTGCTGCTTTTCAGGTCCTAAAAGCAGATGTAAGCAGTGAGTTGGACTAGTGTAGGTGATCATCCTTGAAAACTAAATTGTAGTATAGAGATGAATTGTGTGTATAATAGATAACCCTGACACTGAAAGCTCACTTCTGTCTCATCCAACTGAATGCAAACTTCTTCTCATGTTCTCTCCTTTTTTAAGATAGAGCAAGTAAGTATTTACCGTATCATCAGGAGATTGTAATGATCTCTTCAAATGCAGGTTATTGAATTTGAAGTCAGCATCTGAAAACACTTCTAGCCATCATGACATCTGCATGCCCCTGCCAGGCTGGCCAGCATAGTGGGAAGAGGAGGGCATCAGCACCCTCGGCTTGTGGTGGCATTTCTGAGCAATTTGACAGGAGTAGGTAATTGCTCTTGGTTTACAGTTTTGTTAGCATGCAGCGCCTCCAGTGGCTTCAGATGATCTCTCTTCCTTCCCCTGAGAGCCCTTACTCAGGAGGTAAGGGTGAACACTGGGCTCGCTGAGTATATCTGTTAAAAATACCAGGGAAATAACCACTTGGTAGATAGAGGCTCCCATGGGGCCTGTCAGAAGCAGTTCTACTTAATTCTTTTTAATGGCTGAGCAATTCTACAGAATTATTTATGCTTTCCAAGATTGATCTACTTTTCAGACGTTTTTTGCTTTTCATTTATCCAGTGACTATTATTAAAGTAACTGTTCTTGGCCCATTTTTATGCTGGCTTGTGTGACTTTTTCTCAATAATTTCTGGTTCTTCATGCAATATTGATATTGTTCTTCCTACGTGTGTCTCTACTTCTTGTTTTTAGGGCTTTGATTATAATATCTTTACCTGCTTATTTTTCTTGTTACCAGTCTGATCTGTGAAAAGTTATTATTGATGAGAAGTTGAATTTCTCATGTTTGTTTGCTTGTAAATATCAAGATGATATCCTTTATCCATTTTTCTGTTACCAATTTGTAGGAGTTTTTTCTCTGTTAGGGATATTTACCTTTCCTTCTCAATGGCTGCAGATATTTTATCCCATATACACACATACACATGTGTAATTTATGTATATCTGTAGTACAGGTACACATTTTTCATATAACTTAAAAAGTTTTGTGTTGTCAAATTTGTCGTATTTTCCTCCAGGCTTTTTAGTTTTATATCATTAGGTAATATTTATCCTCCTCTAAAATCATAAATAAGATCATATGCTAAATATCTATTTGTAGTTTCATGTGTCAATTTAATGATTTAAATTTTTAATATTTAAATTAATAACTTATTACAGATTTATTTTGTTAAATAAAGTAAGATAGAGTTCTGCTTCAATCCCCAAATAGTCAGTTTTCCTTGTGTCATTTATTAAATAATCTGTTTTTTCTCACTTAAAATGACTTTTTTAAAAGATAAGAACCCTCGAGAGATGAGCGAAATGCCTGCTACTATCCTACAGATGTCCACGCTACAGTTTGTCTTAATCAACATACCTCTTTTGAAAATAAAAGCTTTACATTCCTGTAAGAAAGTCCAAAAAACCTGTTGAGATTGAGAAAAAAATATATAACTAATTGCAAGGAGTCATAAGTTAAAAACAGCAAACATGATTTCTCTACCCTGCAAAAGAAAAATCTACTACCAAACAGAAACAGGCAAAAAACTCCTTTGAAACTAGGTGAAAGGTTAACAGTCCCTATATGCTCTATGACTCTCTGCAGTATTTATATTTTCCAACTTTGACTTGAAAGCAATGTTCATTACATCATCCTCAATGAACACAATTATCCTGCATTTGGAGTACAATCATTTCCTTGATCCCATAAATAAATGATGACTATCTTAAAACATTTAAATTATATAAATACACCACTTGTTTAAAATAAAAAGAATGGGTGGGTTAGATCATTTTTTCCTAGTTCTGGGCAATGTGAAACTTCACCGCTTTGAGATGGATTTTCAACTTATTTCTGCATAACATGTTATTTGTGGACACACTGGCATAAAGTTATAGATCTCCCCTTTTGTGAAGAGATTTTTTTATTGCAGTACTTAGATTTTGGATTGTGAGCTTAGCATGAATTTTAAAACCCTGACTTATCATCTTAAATATGTTAAACCTATGAAAAGTAGAAGTATAGTAGGGCGAACTTTTTACATGCCCTTCACCTAGGCTCACCAATTGCTGACATTGTTCCACTTTTGTCTAGTATCTATTTCTCTCCAAATTCAGATTTCAAAATCTAAGTTGTCTCCACAGTATTTTTATAGTGTTTGACTGATTCAGAATCCAGTCAAAACTCATACATTGCCTTTTGGGTAGTTTAGTATTTTTGGGTGCTTTACTTCTTTAATTTGGAAAGCTCCCTGTCCGTGCCATGTGTGTGTGTGTGTGGAAAGCTCCCTGTCTGTGCCGTGTGTGTGTGTGGAAAGCTCCCTGTCTGTGCCATGTGTGTGTGTGTGTGTGTGTGTGTGTGTGGAAAGCTCCCTGTCTGTGCCATGTGTGTGTGTGTGTGTGTGTGTGTGTGTGGAAAGCTCCCTGTCTGTGCCGTGTGTGTGTGTGTGTGTGTGTGTGCGTGGAAAGCTCCCTGTCTGTGCTGTGTGTGTGTGTGTGTGTGTGTGTGTGTGTGTGTGTGACATTGCTATTTTTAAAAGTCCAGACCAGGTTGTTTTGTAGATTACACCACAGTTCTACATTGGGGTGATTTTTTATTGGATTCAGGTTGAATATTTTGGCAAGAAAAAAGTGTAGATCCCATTTGATTTTCTCATTGCGTCATGTCAGGATGCTCTTAATACCGATTTGTCCCATTGGTGCTGCTAAATTTGGTCATTTGATTTAAGCAACAAACTTATCTATGATAAAGTTAACACTTTTATAATTAATGTCACTTGTGAGGTGAAAATTTCAGGTTGTGTGACTATTTTCTATTTTTAGCATCCTTTGATGATCCTTACCTGATTCAGTTATTACACAGATAATCGAAAAATGCTTTTTTCTAGTTCTCCCTCATCTTCTGGTCCTCCCTCACTTATTAACTCTGATTCATTCACTTTATATAGCGGTGAATTATGTAATTCTTACAATTGTTTTCCTCACATTTTTTATGCCAGTAGAGTTCAAGTGAAAGTCCATGTGCCATTGTACTAAATGTTCTGATGTGATAGGAAAGAAGGTAGTATTTCTGGATCATAGGTACATTTTCACATGTTCACATCTCCACACAATTTCCACTTAAAAAGTAATCTATTATTGTCACTAATTAGGTTTAAACAAAACAAAACCCTTTCTTTTTTCTCAGTTAATGTTTTCATCTTTATTTTTCTATCATTTTCTAATTGTCCAATTGCCTATGTTAATTTCTAACTTAATTTCTGTTGTCCTGACGTTTGTAACAATCATATATTTATTTTCCGCCATAATAGCTGTGGAAATACAGAGGACTCTGAATCAACTTGGCACACCTCAAGACTCACCTGAATTGAGGCAACAGCTGTAAGTATTTAATTAAACAGAAAGAAAGACCTATTGTTGTGTTGCTTTAATAGGGTATAGTGTTATGTTAACTGGAGAAGCAAATGGAAAATTAATTGTACCAAGATTCTGTGTAGGTTTTTCCCTGTCCAATGTAGGCAAGTGTTTTCCTTTTACTTTAAAGATCTGACTTACTCTATCAGAGCAGAACTTCCTTTATTGCCTTTATCATACTATTTAAATAGGTTATTTTGGATGGCTTTTGAAAAATGGTACTCTAAACTTCTCTGTTTATGTGACTTACTTCCCATAGCTGACAATCCCCACAATAACCAGGTTTTTATTTCGTTTAGATCCAGTACATACCCAATATGAGCTATCCTCCCAAAAGCTTATGCTGAGATCCTTTAATTTAGGAAAGCATTAGCCTCAGTTTAAAAAAAGTTATCATGAGGTTATATAATACATGTTTTAGTAAGTAAATATGTTGTTAGAAGAACAATAATACTTCATGGTGTTACAGATTTTATAGTTTTTACACATTTTCTTCTCTGAACCCTACAAAATTGGAGTGGGATGTATAGATTAAACAAACTATTTCCATTTTGCTCATAAGGAAAATGTATCTCTTGTGGGTTTGATGATTTGTCTAACATCATTCTGAACCTGAATCTTAAATCTAATTCAATGCTGTTACAGCCAAATTTCAAGTAATATATATGTAGTAGGTGATATTCCAAACATTAGCCATAAAAGGAAAAATTGCAAAGAGGAAGAAATTAAAAGAGGTAATAAGAATTCATATTTTTTCTGATGTGAAACTGGAGGAATTTATAATTCTCTCTCATTTATATTGTATTTTTCTGCAGTGGATGGATAGGGTGGTAAAAATGCCCCAAATCTAAATACTAAACCATCATTTATTAAAGTAAAATGTAATAGAAACACATAATTCTTAATAGCTACAACATTTGCTAAGGTGTCAATAGTGGAGATTCTGAATGGTATAAAATAAAACCTTCCTTTAAGAAATTTAACTATATTATGTTTCCTAAAGATTTAAAAAGGCATATTAAAGATGGGGTACATGATAAATATATGTAAGTAGGCTGTAATTCTTCCTTATCACTCAAATACAGATATCAACACTTAACCATACTTTTATGTAGTATCTCATTATTTTAAAGTGTCCTAAGTGTGAGCGATACATGTTATAATAAGAGAGAATATATTTGAGAGGTACAAATACTGTAATTTGTAAAGCATCACATTAATACAAGCTTATCTCTTTAGTGTTAAGTTCTTTATTTAAAATCTTACTTTTTTACTTCATAAGCCTGCTAACGAGAGCTAAAGATACCAATTAAAGATACAGTACAGTTTACCTTTTGTAATCCTGTTTCCTTTACAGAGAAACAATATTATTTTTTTCACAGCAGACTGAAATAGTAGGAAATTTGTACTATTGCTTATTTCGTCTTTCCTTTTTTTTTTTTTTTTTGTAAGAATCTTAAAGATAGAAATGGACAGGAGAGAAAGAAGAGAGGCTAGATATACCCTAAGATTTAGGAACTAGGTAGAATCTAAGGCAACAGATCTGTTTTTTACCTATTCCAGTGACTTCTCAATTGTGGGATGCAGATAAAAGGCTCCCATACTTCCAGTATCTCCAACACCAGACATCCTACAGTATCGTGCCGGCTCAAGCCATCTTTCTGTCCAAATGGCTGCTGTTTTTTATTTCTCAAAGCTGAGTTACCCTAAGTGAATCAAGAACTTCCCATGTGCAATTTGCTCGATATGTATCAAAGAATGGAACCTACAAATTTTGTTCTTATAGGGAAAATTTGGAAGCAGTCTATAAAAAAGTGATTTTTATGAAACTATCAGGGGTGATTGAAGTGGCTGAGCCGTAGCTTAAATAAGAAATACATTAGCCTCTTGGCCTTAATGCGTGTTTCCTCCCTTCAGGCATCAGAAGCAGCAGTACACGAACCAACTCGCCAAAGAAACAGATAAGTACATTAAAGAGTTTGGATCTCTGCCCACCACCCCCAGCGAACAGGTATCAGGCTTAAAGACGCATTGTTGATGTGCTGAATGAATGTGAAAGAAATCAAATGCATTGTAGGATCTTTGAATTGCTGTACTAGAAAGGAAATTAGGGGAGGGGGGCATTCTATTTGAGATTAGTTCACATAACACAAAACTATTTAATTGCCCAGCTAGTATCCTGTGGTTCAGTAAAGCAAAAATTATTTCCATGCCGTTGCTGTGACCCATAATTATGTGCTCAGAAAATGCTTCCTGAGTAATTGTTTCCTGCTTTCCAGGACTGACTCTATGCAACATGCACACTCATTTACCATGTCTTTATTCCTTGCTTATTTAGTGAAAGTTATTGCTTAGGTAAGAGTTTAAGGTTTCATTTTCCTAAAAAAAAAAAAAGACTACTTTGAAATAACCTCAGAATCATGGCCCAGTAGTTTGAATAAAAGTTTTTGGTGAGAAATCCAGCATTATGGGCCTTTTACCTCAAGGTAAATGTACACAGTATTTGAATGTTAATTGTCAATGTTATTGAGACTTATTGAGTAAGACCCTGTAATTGAGAGTGAGTGAGAATTTCAGAATTAAATAAAGAGCCAGTTAGTGGTAAAACAGCTTTTGCAAATTCTATAGAACTTCACAGCTTGATTCTAGTAGGTTTTTTTCCCCATTTCCTCCAGCGTCAAAGGAAAATACAGAAGGATCGCCTAGTGGCTGAGTTCACAACATCACTGACAAATTTTCAAAAGGTCCAGAGGCAAGCTGCTGAGAAAGAGAAAGAGTTTGTGGCTCGAGTAAGAGCCAGTTCCAGAGTATCTGTAAGTATTTGAAAAGGCATTGTAAAAATGAACGTGATATTCTCTAAGGGTCCCTTAAAAGACTACACTGGCATGAGCCTTTAAGTCATAAATACCTAAATATCTTGGAAGTTGGTATTTGAATATTTATTTTCAGTTTTTTTCTGCTCAATTTTAAGAAGGATGATAGTTATGTATTGTGGTTATTTTGCTCATGTCATGGAACAGTACATTACAGATTATACAAAAATATAGGAACATTTTGTCTGAAAAGATGAGAGGTAAAATCCTGACTAGTATTCCCACACTGATTTGTACTTGAGGCTGTCTGTGTCTGTGCTCGATTAGACAGCATTTTACTCTACTGGGTTATATGAAGAGGATGCAGATGAGCACAGTGTGTCATATAAACACTGAAAATGAATAGAAGACTGGAGAAAATACATAAAAGGATAATGTAAAGGGGGATTTTGACTTAATCTAAATTCCCTTAGAAACTGTCAAGAGTTTTTTGTTTCTTAATATAGAGGTTTTAAGATTACATAATGTTTTGATCAAGTAATATTTATTATTTGGCCCTTGAGAATATTTAATGAATTCCTTCCTTGTCAGTTTAGGATATAATTTTATTATTACTTGAAGTACTTGACCTATAAAATTAGAACACGAACTTTGCTCTTTCTCTACACACATGTGCACACAGGCATACATAAATCAGGTTAGGTTATTATAAAGGAAAATGTGAGTTTTATGGTGGTTTTCTTTGCTCCTTCTCAATCCATTCTATTACTGAATTATTCAGGGTGGTTTTCCTGAGGACAGCACAAAAGAAAGGAATCTTGTATCCTGGGAAAGGTAAGAAATAGAAAACACTATATAGATCAAAAGATAGATTTTTCATATACATTTTATACACTATAGTCTCTGAAATAGAATTCAAGCTTTCAGTATATTATGTAATGACTATCCTGTTATTTATAAATAGAAAACAACAAATTTGAAAAAATTCAAAATGATTTATAAAGTATGAATTACTAATTTGATAACATTCTAATAGCAATAATACTTTATTTTATAAGTAGTTGTTTATCCAAAATATTGCTGAGTTAATTATCATTTGATATGGATTATTTCTTCATGTGAAGTTTAAGTCAACTGAAAAGAAATACACTGTTGCCAAATGTAGCCTCCAATAATTAAGTAACAATAAAAAATAGTATCAGTGAAGTGAAACATGAATAAAATTTGATTCACACTTCTGTTCTTAGAATTTAAGGGAGCAATTATCAGACTTTGAAGAAAAAATACTCCATTTATTAAGTATTTCTTAAGTAAAGAAAGTCGTCCTGTTATTTAATCCCAGTCTTTCTTTTTTCCATATTCTGTTCTTTCTCTTAGCCAAACTCAACCGCAAGTGCAGGTGCAGGATGAAGAAATTACGGAGGATGACCTCCGCCTTATTCATGAGAGAGAGTCTTCTATTCGGCAACTTGAAGTAAGCTTCACACCATATAGGTGGACTTCTGCTCTGTTCTTAATGTGTTTATCTTCAGGATGCCTAGGTAATGCTAGGAAAGGGGTGGAGAAAGAAAATGAGTAAATGTTATCTGTTTGGTGGCATTTCTTATATAAATTAGAATAATTCCCTTTTTTTTAGAATTTGTGCTAAGATGAGAGAACATACCTCCCTCAACTCCAGCTTTTGTTTTTTATTCTGTTAAGTCATCTCAGGTCACCTTAACATTGAGAAAATAATCAGTCTTGAGATAAATATCCATTCAAAGAGACTGGGTGGCTTCCATGGCACATGATAAACCTCATACCTGCGTGAATAAGACTTTCTATGAGAGCTTTGAAAGTATTTTATTTATCTTTAGTATATTTATGACATCAAAGAGATCTAAAAGTTAAGTAAGCCTGAGTTCTCTGGAATCTACCTATTCCTTAGATGAGCCAATAACAGCTAGCAATAGCTACCATATATTGAGGGCTTCCATGTGCCACGCAGTCTGTGATAAGTGCTTTGTGTTTGTTATCTCATTTAATTCTCACAAAAGCTCTATGAAATACTTACCTGTGTTATTATCATCACCATTTTACAGACAGGGAAACTAAGGCACAGGATGAATATGTAAATTGTTCCCTCCATAAAATATGAAAACTTACTCTACAATCAGGCAAAAATTAGTTATAACATATTGAAGAGAAGTAAATTTATAACTTCTTTATCCATCACTACTCTATTGCATATTCCTATTTAGTAACATGAGACTGAATTTAGCCCTAATGTTTTATTTTTTAAATTGCCAAATTGATGTGTAAATTTTTACTAGAAATACCTCATAACAAAATTCTTTACTCTTGTGAGGAAATACTGCTTGTGATAACAAAACCATCAGACTGTGTAACATAAACTTGGTAACCAGGGCCCTTCTTTGTTATAAACCCTTCATTTCCATCCTGCCTCGCTTGGTATTTTTAATGACACAAACTTATTTTTAAAGAACTGATTACTGTTTTTGAAGATCTCCTTACTTAGGATTGCTTGTAGTGAAACCCATTTCTTGATATGTCCAGAATTTATTTATTAAGTCGAGTAGTACGATCACTTATGTATGAATGGTAGTTTTTGTTTTTATTTTTTAATTTTTTCCTCTTTCTGGATTGGGGACTGAATTCTGGTTATAATAATATGTGTGGTTTTCTCTTAGGCTGATATCATGGATATTAATGAAATATTTAAAGATTTGGGAATGATGATTCATGAGCAAGGAGATGTGATAGGTAAGCCTGCTGATTAGATTTCATGAGGTGGGGGCAACCTTTGCAATTTATGTGTGGTGACTTCTCAGGCAAGCATAACTGCTTCCTCTCTCTGTTTTGGTCCCCCTGAAATCAAAAGCACAATCTCTGCAACAGACAAAATCACTGGAATTATCTAAAACAGGTCTCGTTTTCGGCTCCTAATGGCTGAAATGACCAGCTTCATGTATTTCAGAAGCCCCAAACTTAATCTACCGCTACTGAGACCATGGAAGGCACCATGGAACATCACTCCAGCCAGACCCCTGGTTTCAGCGTTATCCCAGTTTAACTGTCATCACACCAAGGACTGTTCGGGAAACTTGTGCTAGTGATAATTATGCATAGTCATCTTGTCTTTTAGGTTAGAGGGAATAGGTAGCTCTTTGCCTAACCAGTCATTCTAGTATCTTTACAGTAGATGAATCTAGTAGTATTACTTAGATGCTAAAAAGTCTTTAAGAATTCTTTTAAAATGTCAGGAGCCAAGACTTCCTCCAAGTTTTAAATGTAATAGTTCTCCAAGTAAGGTGTAATTGTCAGTATTGATTAGGATCCTGGTCACTTTTGTCATTTTGAAATACGAAGATATCACTGGGTATGTGTAAAGATACATTTAATGTTTTCTGAATTTAGTTCATTTCAAATACTTTGACCTGTAGTTTAATATAACTGTTTGTCCATTCTTAATCTCCTCTGAAGCACCAGGAGATCATGGGGTAAAATTTCAGAATACAATTCATTCATTCATTTAGTAACTATTTATTGAGGGCCTACCATACCCAGGTGCAAATATAGGTACTGGGGATTCAACTGAAATTAAACAACAGATAAAAGTCCCTGACTTCATAGATCTTATAATCTAATTGGAGAAGAGAGATAATTTTTTTATAAAAGAAAGAAAAGTAAGTAAATGGTGGGAAGGAAAACAGCCGCTAGAGCTGGCAACATGGGCCCTTAGGGAAGGCTAGGTTTTAGCACAGAAAGAGGTTGATGATAGCCACAGAGCAAATGATAGTTTTTAATTCCCTTTATTTACCCTAAATGAAAGTTGTCAGATGCTTAGTACTCAGGTGGCCATCAGAGTGCAAACTAAGGAGACAGTGATTTTCAGGAGTTACCAGGTAGGTTTGGAGTTGTGTTGTCATAGAGTGATCAAGTTTCTTTTCCTCAAAATTTTATGTATAGTTTGGATCATCTGAGAAATAGTATAGTGAAGAATCATAGCCAGTTTAAAGAGAAATTCAGCTTTGCACATATACTACTACTATTAACTATGAGTAGTGAACGTGCTTAATCTTACCTTGCATGAAATTTCATGGTTTATGCAGCTCTGTTACTGGAGCACCAACACATGTAACAGTTTCACGTGTGTGTGTATGTGTTTTATTTTAAAGATAGCATAGAAGCCAATGTTGAAAATGCAGAGGTGCATGTCCAGCAAGCGAACCAGCAGCTGTCAAGAGCGGCAGAATATCAGGTAATATTAACTAATAAATTTTCATCTAATTTAGACTTCTAATCCTGTGTGTGTGAGAGAGAGAGAGAGAGGGAGATCAGGCTTAAAGTGGCTGGAGATGTTTAAATTTAAAATCCTATGGAAGACAGGTCAGAAATTGCACCAGTCAGTTTCAAACTGGGTTTATCCTGTTTATTCTCAGAATTGAGCCAGATCTGTAGCCCACAGGACAGGAAGTTCAGTGCTTAGAGTCCTGAGAGAAGCAGACAGTCCCAGCTTTTCTGACAGCTGGTGGTCTCCAGTGCCTCTGTGACATTCTGACCCAGAAACCTCGGACACCTTCTTCCCCCATTTCTCACTGTTCCCTTTCACTTCATTTTCCTTTTTTCGTCAATGACACCCTGCACTGAGGAGCAAAGATCTTTGTCCTAGAGAGATCTCATCAGGTCCTGTGGAAATTACACTTGCCTGGAGTGTGCTCGATTATACTCTCTCAGCATTTAGCAGACCCTTCACTAGGAATGAATTGATTTCTTAAGCGAATCATATATAGGGAGTTTATATGTAATACATCAAATATAAAGTACTTGTAAAGTACTATACAAATATTAGGACCATGTAGACAGCAAGGGTAAGACCAGGCTTTTTGGAAACCCCTAGATACAACCATAGCATTTGCTTTCTCTTTTAAAACTCCATATTTTGTTGTTTTTCATAATTATTTTCTCAGACCTTGTTACCTTTTTATAAAATATCTAAGAAAGTGGCACCATCTTAGATATTTTCAGTTGCTTTTCACTTTTCTCACTAATCGTAGAAGTTCCCTCTGCTCAAGCATCAGGATTCATCAGTGACTAGGCTTACATATTATTTCATTTTGCTTTTGGATTTGGGCAGCATGTAGAGATATATCCAGGTTTTACTTTTCCTCTTTGTGGAAGGACAAGCCTGCAGCAACCTGAGGAAAAGGAACACATCTTCCTAAGCTGCACCTCCAGATCTGAAGCTGCCCCCATACTTACACTCACAGGCCCTGAAGGGATGAGGAGAGAGCCAGGCAACACCAGTGCCGGGAAAGAGCAGCTTCCTGATAGCTCTGCTTGGGAGCCTTGATAGAAAACTCATGTCTTGGCAAAATATGGCACTTCTAGACCATGTGGGTGAACCGCGAGCATAAAGGAAGGTGATAAATGCCCCTGTCGCCGTCACACCCACGACCTCCCTCCTCCACACTAGAGAGGCTGCCCTAGGCAGCAAGGAACTGGAGCGGAGTCCCTGTGATTGCTCGGTGGACACATCACGCATGCAGCTGTGGGGACTGAGTGGCATCTGTGGGAAACACGGAGGCATGATGACATTGAAGCTGTAGAAAAACTGTGTTTCATGTGTGAGGAGTATTCAGTTGAAAAAGCATATGAATATGTGGAATCCTGAAAGTATTCATAGTTGCCAGGATAATTTCAGAGTCAGAAACATATCTTCCTGGAAATTCTTTGTTTCGTATAATTGACACAAAGCAAATTTACAAATTTTTCTCTTTTGTAAGAAAAAGGACTCCTGCATGTTGCTGTGAGATACATAAGCCATTAAAGAAATAGAAATCTACAGCTGGGCCAAGAATGAAGAATGGAGCACAACTCTTAACCTTTACTTTTTAAATGATTGTATTATAATTTTTTTAGCTCTTTTTTTTATTTGTATGTTGAGATTGTGAATGCAGTTTCCATTAATATTAAAGAGTGAGAATGATTATGGAAAACAACAAAGTTGCTTTAGGAAAAATTGCCAAACATACTTGCTGATATTTTCAGAGAACTTATTTGAAGAGCAACTTCCTGATAAAAGTCAAAAAATGTATAAGCTTTTTTAAGTTGTTCTCTGTTTTCATACATAGATAACCTCAGTCTGTTGCTGAAGTCAGTAACTTTCATTATGCTGTGTCTTCTTTTTGAAGCCTAACCACACCCAGAAAAATGACTAACAAAAGTTCAATCACTAACCCCTGAATCATTAATTAATTCAAGAAAATTTACTTGAAAAATTAGTGCCATATGTATTTAAGAGATTTTTGAACAGCAAAAAAAAAATAGAGCCAAAATTTGAGGGCAATAAAAACTTGAAATGAGCCAAATAATGTTCAGTTGCTATAGAGATGCTCCATTACATCTGTAAACATGTTTTTTATTTTTGCATCTGCAGCGCAAATCCAGGAAAACCCTGTGCATCATCATTTTTATCCTTATCATCGGAATTGTCATTATTGGTCTCATCATATGGAGAGTGTCAAGCTAAAAATTATAAAGGAGCATACTGTTGCACTACATTAGCTAAATTATGTTGGAAGATTTCCCTGTAATCCTGTTTTTTTTTAATTATTTTTAAGCTATTGCATTAAGAATGGTTCCCATACTTTGTTATTTTTGTTTGGGTGGTAAGCTTCCTTTGGATTAAAACTGATAGTTTCTAATACTGAAAGTTTTTCTAAATATCACTGCTGGCATATACCTTCTGTGCTTTCCGTCTAATGACTGTTAGGTTGTTGCCTACATTGTATACACCTTTCATTTCTAATTTATTTATCCTGTTGACTTAGCTTTTGGAATTAGTAAATTTAAAGGTGTGTGTGAAGTTCTGTGTACATCTGTCTTTCTGTCAGTGTAACATGCACCCAGAATTGTGTTACATCAATTAAAAATCTCAAATTTAATTTTGATTTGGGCCAGCAGAGGAAATATTTTCAACAACTTAACAAAATTAACGTATCTGTTTGTCGTGTGTTTTGTTTTGTTTTGTTTCCTCTAAGGTACATAACAGCATAAACTATCTATTTAACTTTTATGATTGGTTTTCTGTTAAGTCCCTTGTTTATTCTAAATGAATTCAATGAATAATTCCCTAGTATATCTCATACTCCTGATGTGTATATATTAAGCATTTGCTGTAGATTGCCTAGTAAATATGAGGATAGATTGTTTTTGCATAGGATCTGTTTAAGTCTGACATTTACTGAGGTATGTGTACTCACTATAAATGTTTAATGTAATTTGGAGGAAGAGTATGACAAAGCACCATCTATTGTCTTAGAAGTCTAAGGTCCCAACTTGTTATTCCACTATTTCTACAACTGTTATGGTGGAAAATTAATTACCTTCCTTTGTGTTATAGAATAATGGTTACATTTTTATCCTTAGGGCAAAATTACTTTTGGGAAATAACTTTCCCACAATTATTGTTTTTGAGCACCTAACACTTAAAATGTAATGTTTACCGTGTATACCATTTTATACCGTCTTTTGTTAGAAAAGGAATGGGATGTTTGCCAATTAACTCACTTGCCTTTTTAAATCAACATTGTTTTGATGCACTAATGTGAACACTGTAAAGGGGATTATCTTAGTTTGTAGTTTGTATTTTATAATGTTCTTTATATAGCAGTTTGATAGTGAAGGCATTGTTTTACATGGCAAACTATGAGACTTCAAATGGGAACAAATAAAATATTAAGTAACTAATAAATTGTACCTTTGCAACCAAAATAAAGATGATTTTGAAAGTGTCTGGGTAGTTACAGTTCATGAGGTCTTTGCTTCCGTGGGACCAACAGTTGACATTCACTTCACACTCCTGCCACTTGGGGTACCTGAAATTTTGAGGAGATTATGACCATATGGTGGCCATTCTACATTTTTCTAGAATACCTGTTCACTCAAAGTTTTTATTTGGGCGATCTTAAGAGGTTTTTTCCACTAGTAGGTAGAAGGTGCTTTATATGTTGCAAAACTCAGTTTTTTCCACAAAAGAGACTCTAGGAAACTTCTCTGTGCATGAACAATTAGAAACTTTGAGACTTTGTGTTCAGCAGAATCAGCTTGCTTTAGTGAACAGGTTGGATAATGCAGAGAGGAGAATTCATACAGATAGGATATGACCTTTTTGGAGGTCAGTATGAACCAATCGGGCCTGCTTGAACACGTTCCTTCTCTGAGTACAGAGGAGCATGCTCTTTCATGTGATACAGCAGCAGCTTGCGGCTGTATAAAAGTCCCAGTGGCTGCCACAAATCAGTTCAATTTTGGGTCACAGTTGTACTTGATAAAATGTTTGTTCTCTTTCAGGCAAAGGTGTTTATTTCTGTTCATTCCATGGAGAGGTCCCAGCAACAGCAAAAGCACTTAATTGGCGGGGAGGGCATGATTTCAGTGTGTTTTATAAAAGTGTAATATTTCATAAACTATTTTAACTAGGATACAAATCAGTGATTAAAAACGGAAACTTTAGTGGCTTGCATTCTTTTAAGAACCAATAATTTTGAGAGAAATTTACACAGAATATTTGGAACACAGAATAGTCTTGACTAGAAAAAAATTAAAGCAGTACAATAGCCAGATTTTCAAACTTCTTTAAGTGTTCCTTCCAGTTAGTTTTAGAATCTCTTTGTAAGGTGAAGTTTACGCTCTGGAAAAAGCAAGAGTTGTTTTCATGACTGTCAGCATATCTCAATCTGTGTGGGTCAGCCAGTTTCAAACTGAAGAACATTTTCCTGCTGGAGTAATACATTGCTCATTTCAGTGTGCTCCAAAGGCCTACTTGAATGACACAGATTGACATTCACCAGCCTTTTTTGCTTAAATCGAATGACAGTGTAGCATGAAGTTTGACTATTGTCTTGGTCATTAGTATTATGAAAATGCTTTGGTTTTGCATAGTGATTGAGGATGGAAGATAACTGGTACCACTTCAACATAATACAGCTTGTTATTTGGTAGGCATGGGATCAACTTTAAGGAAACAGAACTGTGGGCATAGATGGAGTTTGAGGTGGGACAGCACATCATGGATGCAGCCTGTGGTGCTGGGTGCGCAGTGGTGGTGCTTCATTGACTAAGAACACTGCATCTTGAAGAGGTTGCCTGAGGTCCTCTTTGGTCAAAAATGGTAAAATTTTCTCTGTACAAAAGAATGTTTTGAATACCAATCTCTTTAGGTAAATAGATAAAAACAAAATGACTTTGGAAACCTTGTCCCACAAAATTAGTCTGGTTTAGCAAGCAAAGTGCAGAATAGGTTTCCTAGTTGGTGTAATTTTTCCATTTATTTATTCAGAAAAAACTCATAATAAAAGATAAAACCTGTAGAAAGAAAAAAGGTCATCTTCCACTCTTCCACCTTGATAGTAAAGAGCAATTCACAAGGGTAACTTGTTCAGCACTTACTATTTGAACTGAAAAAGTGACTATTTTTAACACACAACCAGGAGGTTGCTGCAATAAAAATTAAATTTCCGAATGGAATAAAGAGAGCTGTTTGGGTAAGTTACGAGTTATGTGACATTTGTAGTTCATTTAAGTATGATGAAAATAACTCATTAGTGGTAAAGAACGTCATCAGGCATCCTCCTTTCCTGGAAAGGAAAAAAAAGGAGTTGTTTGTACATTTTCATGATTCACTTAAGAAAACAAAAAAACTAACCTGTGCATCCCAGACCTCTTCGGTCCACTGTAAGATCTGAGCAGCTAGAATTCTCAGCAAGGAAACAGCACTTGGCACAATTTATACCAATAGCAGCCTGTTTTATATAATCCCACTTCTTCAACAGAATGCGTGACATCTCTACATAACAACTGTCCAGTTCATAAGTTGGTAAAAGTAGACCACTTTTTCCACATATTTAGTCCTCCAAATAGTGCAACACAGGAAATAAAAATTGGATATAAACCTGCAGGGTCATTGTCATTTCAGCATTTTCCAAAATCACTGGACTTAGTAAGGTAGCATCTCATTCTCCAAGTTAACAGGACATGTAAGAAACTCATTTTCCCTTAGTGCTAATTTAAACTATTTTAATGTTTCTATCAAGATAACTTGATACGAGTGCAAAGCGTTTCAATGTGGGGAATTGAAAGCCTCCAGCAGCTTCAGAAGGGCAGCAGAGGGAAGGTGCTGCAGCAGCCCCACCTGGGGCAGGTCTCGGGAGCTGGCCGGGAGCCACTGTGACTCTGGAAACACTGGGAAGCCTGTCGCCCGCGTCTGCAGCCCTGATGCCGTGAGTCTCAAGGAGCTGTGACTGTCTTGGCTGTTAGCACCGAGGCAGGTGACCTGCAAGAGATCGTGAAGCCGCTGCAACGCTCCTGTCTGCGTCCGGCCCGCACCTGCCTGCGACAGCCTCTGTGTGAAATGTAGTTTCCGGCTTCCCTGCAATGCAGAGGACATGGCAGAAGGAGGGGGCCGCGATGTTGAGGTGATGGCAGACGACCCAGCGCAAGAGTGAAACACTGATACACGGAGCAAAGCAGAGAGCCTCACAGAATTTTCTCTCCCATGAGGGGTTTGATGGAAAAAAATTTAGAAGCACTGCTTGTAAATGATAAGCAAGTCAATTTCCCCAGGCAGAACAGAGCCTATAGAAACACAGTTTCCGCACCCAGCAGTTCCCTGCCTTGCTCTGCAGTCTCTCAATAAACACTTGTTGACTTAATTTGGAACTTACTTTGTACCTGGTTGCTAACAAACCTGGGCACAGAGAGTATGAAAGTGAACCAAAAGAAAATTGATAGTTTTTAAAATAATTGCTATTCATTTAAAAGGTGATCTATATGTAATGTTTCCAAAAAGGAGCCTTCCTCCTTTTGGTGGTAGTGTCTGGATTCAGAGCTAGCGCGTCCTCATAGGGTTGATTTTTATAGTCCTTCTTTGGACCTTTGCAAATTATTGCTCCCAATAGAAGGCAGAGCTTGAGAAAGCCGAGAAAAAGCTAAAAGGAATTTGCCAGCTTTCTTCAGCACGCACTGAAAGCCCATGTATTTTGTGTATCCCCGGCAAAGTTCCTTAAAATGTTTTAAATTTAACCCTACCCTACTCTTGACAAATCTTTCTTTCTTTTTTCTTTTTTTTTTTGGTATCAAAAGGGAATAACACCCTCTCAATGGCTCCTGCTAACCCATTTTCGCATAATTCAGATACTATGTTGATATATGGAAATTTTAATTCTTTTTTTGGGCAAGCATTTGGTTAACATGAAAATTATGTAATATTTTTCTCCAAATAATTCTAATTTTAAATGAGAAGTAGAACTAAATAACTGACACACTAAATAGACTTTTATAGACACTGTTGTTTCTGGCAGGTTTTTAAGAGGTTGGTCACTTGATTACTCAGAGTGGGATTCCTGCAAGTTTTGTGTAGCGATGGTATTTCTGCTTAAAATGTAAGTGGTAGAAGGCAAAACCAGATTTCCTGTGCAGTCGTTACATGCACAACACCCCTACTTGTTTTAGAAGGAGTCTGCTAGAACTGAACTGAGTCTTTAAATAAACTTAAAAGGGCATTAATTCCCACTTTGGCAAACCCAAAGTACAACTTTTAAGTGTTTACTGTAAGTACAGCTAGACAGTAGTTGCTAACTCCAAAATCTATCAGCATTGGTGGAAAACTTAGAAATGTAGTTAGTTAGCCCCAACGAAAATTTACTGACACAAGATTGAGTTTTCTAATGCCTTCTGAAAGTTTTATCTCAGCTATTTAAAGATAGATCTGAAATACTGAATAAATCGATTATAAATGAATACTGTAGATCAAAATAAAGAGCACCAGCCTTACATCTTCAGAAGCTAGAGATTCAATCCAAAAGTAAGACAAGTTTTTAGTAACTTGTGTTGCTGAAGACCTGGTCGTAAAAAGCTTTCAGGTCAAATCTGATCCTTCTGTCTTTGATTTATTTAATCAATATTGTGTTCTACATACACTTTTATTAAATGTTATTAAAATTGCACCTAAGCATTTCATTTTTCAAGAGCTTATAAGTGATATTGTATTTTTAATTTCCATATGAACATGTGTGTGGCAAGTGTATGTACAATTGATTTTTGTATGTTTGTTTTGTATTCTAAGACCCAGCTGAACTCACTTATTAGTTTTAGGAGGTTTTTGTAGATTCCTTGGGGTATTTTACATAGACAATCATGTCATCTGCAAATGATAATAGTTTTGTTTCTTTTTTTATAATCAGTATGCCTTTTATTTCTTATCCTTGCTTAATGCAATACCTAGAACTCCCAGCAATATATTGAGTAAGAGCAATGAGTGGAGATATTGTCGCCTTGTTCCCAATCTTAGGAGGAAAGGATTCAGTGTTTCATCATCAAGTATAATGTTAACTGTAGATTTCTTATAGATGCCCTTCCTTGTCTTTTTCATTGAGAAAGTCCCCTTTATTCCTATTTTCTAGGAGTTTTTATCATGAATTGGTGTTAAATGTCAAATGCTTTATGCATAAATTGATAAGGATCATAGGATCTTTCTTCATTAACTTGTTAACATGGTAGATAACATTGGTTTTTGAATCTTGAACCAGCCTTACATTCTTGGAATAAACCCCGCTTGGTCATGTGGTATAATTCTCTTTATATATTGCTGAATTATATTGGCTAAAGTTTTGCTAAGGATTTTTGCATCTGTATTCGTGAGGGATATTGATTTATATAACTCTCTTTTCTTACAGTGTTTCATCTGGTTTTAGTAGCAGGGTAATAGTAGCCTCAAATGAATTGGGAAGTGTTCCTTCCTCTTTTTCTAAGACATTGTTTACAACTGATGTTAATTCTTCTTTAAATACTTGATAGAATTCTCCAATGAAATCATCTAGGTGTTGGAATTGTTGGGAGGGAATTTTTAATTATAAATTCAATTTCCATAATCGATACAGGGCTGTTTAAATTACCTATTTCATATTGAGTGACTTGTAGTAGTTCGTGTTCTGCAAACAATTGGTCCATTTTATCTCAGTTGCCACGTGTATGTATAGAGTTGTTTCATAATATTGTTAAACTTTTGATGACCCTAGTGCTATCCCATTTCATTCCATATGTTGTTATTTTGTGTCATTTCTCTTTTATTCTTTGTAAATCTTTCTAGAAGCTTGTCAATTCTATTGATTTTTTTCAAAGAACCAACTTTTTGTCTCATTGATACTCTGTATTGTTTTAATGTTTTCAGTTTCATTGATTTGTGCTCATATCTTCATTGTTTTTTCCTTACTTTCCTGGTGAATTAGTTGAACATATTTTAGAATTCCATTTTAATTTTTCAGTGCTTTTTAGTACTTCTTTTTATAAACCTGTAGTGTTTGCTTAATATGTAACTTTTTGACATACATGGTGTCATTACTTTACCAGTTCTAGGCAAATATAGAAATCTTATGTCCTTTTATGTCTTTACCCTCCTGTATTTATAATTGTCTTAAATACTACCTCTACTTACATTAGAACCACATCAGTGTTGTAATTTTGCTTGAACCATTTAACATAATTTAGAAAACTCGAGGAGAAGTCTTTTCTACTTACCCATATATATATTTTTTTAATTGTGTTCATCCCTCCTTCCTAATGTTCCAAAATTCCTTTGTGTATAATTTCCTTTCTGTTCAGGGAAGTTCCTTTGGCCTTTTAAAAGTTATTATTTTAGCTCTGTTGTCAATAAATTCCCTTAGTTTTCCTTCAACTGAAATCTCTTAATTTTTCCTTCATTCCTGAAGGATGTTTTCTCTTGACAAAGATCTTATGGGGACAGTTCTTTTCTTGCAGCACTAGAAAATTGTTGAAATTTTGAAATTTGTTTTCAAAAGCTTCTTTTGGACTCCATGGTTTTTGATGAGAAACTCACTTTTTCAGATTGTTTTTTCCTTATAAGCAAGGTATCATTCCTCTGTTTCCTTCTTAAAATTCATTTCATTTTCAAAAGTTTGACTGATGTTTCTTGCTGTAGATTTTTGAGTTTATCTTGTTTAAGGTTTACGCAGATTCTTGAATCTGTATATTTATGTTTTTTGCCAAATTTGCTAAGTTTCCAGCAATTATTTCTTCAAATACTTTTCAGCCTTGGACCTTTGTTCTTTTCTTCTGGGGCTTTAAAAACATAAATGTTAGGTAATTTTTTATAGTCCTTTGAATCTTTATCTTTTTTCTATTTTATTTCAGTTGGTCAGAATACATAATTTCTGTTGTTTTATCTTCAAGTTTATTGATTCATCTCTTCCATTCTGCTATTAAGCCTATCAGTTAAGTGTCCTGGTTACTGTATTTTTCATTTCTAAAATTTACGGCCTTTTATAGGAAAAAGTTTGCTGATCACTAGAGTACAAAGTTGTGATATAATAGAGGATCGACTTAAACTTAGTCAAAAGTTGCTTTATTTAAAAGTATGTATGTGTAACTTTGGTGAAACTGATTAAGAAAAAATAGAAGATACAGAAAAATATCAGGAATGAAAGTGGAGATCAAGAAAGAAACAGATTAGAAAAAGGCACTATAAACAACTTTATACCATTACATTATAAAACAGATAAAATGAATAATTTATTTGAAAAAAATACAAATTACCAAACGACTAGTAAAAAAGTAGATGATTTCTGCTTCTGACAGTGTGGTTGACTAGATACACTCAATAATCCTTCTACTGAAATAAAATGACTTCTTGGATAAAGCACAACACATGTTATTTGGGTAATTTCCTGGCTCATTAGAAAACACGATCACCAAGGTAACTAACAAGATGTTACCAAAAAGAAAGTGAATTAAACCTGAAATACATTGGGAAACAGGAAAAGGCTGTGACTCTGTTAGTAAGTTATGTGTCCTAGGCAAAATAAAGAAGCTAAACCTAACACTCCTGCATAAAAACAGGAATCCTTTAATATATGAAAGTAGTTCTAGGTCAGTGGACTCCAATGGTTACTCTAAGAAGTGAATGAAAATCCTCTCTGAAGGAAAGCCTCCCTAATTAATGCTTCTAGATTAATTAATCAAACACACCAGGAAATAAGCCATTTTGCTGAGACACAGAAGATTAATACACTCAGGGAATTAAGATACTGGAATTAACAGAAATGGAATAATATGAGATGCTTAAAGAAACAACTATGAATTAAAATAAATACGTAATAAGATATGTAAAAGGAAAAGGCAGGTATTGAAAAGAACCAAACAACCTTAAGTATGAAATGAGTTATTGAAATATGGAACTAAATGAATGGTTTAAGAGCAGATTAGTCACAGCTAAGGGAATAACTGAGCACCTAACATACTGCAGTAAGGAGATAGAAAATGTGAATGACAGATTATGAGACCTGAAGGATAGAATGAGATCTAGTATGTGTCTAATTGGAGTCTCCAAGATGGAGAATAGAAAAAAATGAAGAAGATTGCTGAAAAATTTTCAGAACCAATAAAAAATGTGAATTCACATATAGAAGAAACAAGACATACATCAAGCAGGTTAAGTAAAAGGAGACCCAAGTAATTTCCTTGTATGGAAACCAGACCAAAGACAGAAAGATCTTACAAGTAGTCAGAATAACTAAACACCCACCTGCAACAGAATGACAAGCTGATAGGAGACATTTCAGTACAAAAAACAAGCCAAAAGAGTATGAAAACATCTTCAGGGTGCTAAGTGAAAAGTAACCGTCAACCTAGAATGAACGCCCAGTGAAATCATCTTTCAAGAACATGAGCAAAATAAAGACATATTCCCTTTGTTATATTCAAAGGGAAATCTTAGGACCAATAGGCTTTCATTCAAAGAATAAGGATAAATTCTAGGGTACAGAAAAATGACCAGAAGGAAGGTCTGAGATGCAGGAAGGGAATAAGTAGCTAAGAAACTGTTAGTCATGTAGGAAGTGTAAGTAAACACTGCCTCTACTAAAAAATATTTTGTGGGATTCAAAGAAGAGCAAAATGGTGTAAGCCAGGAAATATGTATAGGGGGAAGGTGGGAGGGCGCATTTGGAAATCAGTGTGAGTGGCCCAAGAACCTTGTACTCGTATGGAAGTTAAGATCCTGGATAACTTCAGGCTTTATTGACCTAAGTATTGTAAATTTTCAAGGATAACCATTAAAGAACAACAGCAAAGTATAACTTTCAAACCAATAGGAAAAAAATTTTTGAAATAAGAAAAAAAACTTCTTAAAAAATCTCAACTTTGAGAGACCAAAAAATACAGTAAAAGGGAAATAGACAAAAAAAAGAGAGGAGTGATGAGACCAAGATGGTGGCATAGGTTGTTCCCAGCTTCACTCCCTTTCACAAGAGAACAACTAACAAATTGAAGAGCAAGACACCACTGAGTGAATCCTAGAACGTGGGGCGAGGCTGAAGCTCCCCTCTACACCACGTAGAACAGAACAGACAACATTAGAAGCGTCAGAGAAGTGGCTGCATGTTGACTGCATTGCTCCTCCAGTGCAGCACCATGTGCAGAGGTCTCTCCTGAGCCTCTGTTTCCTCCAGTAGGAGAAGAGATCCTGAGAGGGGAGGACAGCATTGCAGGTTGCTTGCTGGAGGCCCTACTCTGATCTGATACCCTGGGGACTGCAGGAGAATCCATGGGGCTCAACCCCTGGGAATCTATGAGAGAGAAGTGGGAAGAGGATTGCAACAACCAGCACATGGACCTTGGCAGACAGAGTTCGTATCTGTGGTGCCAGATGATAATCCCGGTTTGTGGCATTGATCGTGTGCAGCACCAAATTGGGTGCACTCTGACCAGGGAACATGACAGGGTGCAGATCTGCTTGATTTGGATCCTCCAAGGAGGAGTTTTGTCAGCCCTAGCAGCCAGTTTGCCCATGTCTGGGCAAGGAGCGGACTCACAGCCCCACCCACTGTGGGGTATCTTTGGGCCCCATCTGAATAGAAGGGCTGGCAGCAACTCCTGGAAGCCACGCAGGCCAGTGACACTTGAGCTGAGAGATGGATAGGCAAAGCTGATGGTTTGCAGAGCAAAGTCAGTGGCCCTGATTAGTCAGCTAAGTTACGATGCAAGTTGGCTTGAGTTAAGACAACAGAGAGCTTTAATGACTTTAGAGATACTTCTCCCATTGTATCTTGGGCAGTGAATCTAAATCATAGCTCTGCTCATCACTAAATACAGCCTTCAGCCTGTTCAACCAGGGAACCTAACTGGAGCACATGGGAAGCTACATATCCCACTCAATAGCCCTATCTATGGTGGCACTTAGCACAGCCCAGTGGCTTCCCCCACCTGCAAAGCAAAACCAGTGGCCTCACCCGACCAGGGAACTCAATGCATACTTTGGTTTGATCCAGAATCTGAAACAATGAGGTGTACAGGCCCTGGGTCCCATCTGTTGTCCTGCCAGGGCAGGGAACCCAATTCATGGCCCCATTTATTACTGAATGTAGTACCCAGCCCCAACCATTAAGTAAGCCTGAGCATGGAATCCAGGCAACTGTGGAGCCATCCTACAGATTCCCTTGTGTAGGGCGCTGAGCCAGCAGTCCCATCCAGCTGTTCTCAGACAGTGGCAGTTCCCCGACCCCAACCACCAGTCCTGTCCCTCAGAAGTCCAACACTTCTAAAATAGCCTCACCCTAAAATAGACCATAATAGGCCCCACCCTATCAGCAGACACACCCATAAACGCAAACTGAGCTAATGATGGGGAACTATCTCCGCAAAAGCCAACTTGTAAAATCTGGAAGAGGAGCACAATTACCCAGATGTGCAGATACCAATGTAAGGAGTCAAGAACCAGAAAAAATAAGGTAAATATGACACCACCAAAGGAAACAAATAAAGCTCCAATAACTGAGCCTAAAGAAAAAAGAGGTCTATGAACAGTCAAAGAATTCAGAATAAACTTCTTAAAGAAGTGTAGTGAAATACAAAAATCAAAAAACCACAGACCACTCAACAAAATTAAGAAAACAGTGCACAAACAAAATAAGAAGTTCAAAAGGAAATAGCAGACAAAAAAAAAAAACTAACAACAGAAAAAGAACAAAAATCCTAGAGTTGAAAATACAATAACTAAATAATCCAGTTGAGAGTTTCAAAAGTAGACTCAACAGTGAAGAAGAAAGAATCTGAGCTGGAGGACAGGACATTTGAAACGACCCATTCAGAAGAACAAAAATAAAAAAGAATGAGAAAGAGTAAACAAACCCTATGGGAATTACAGGACACATGAAAAGAAGCAATACTTACATTATTGGAATTCCCAGAGAAGAGAAAGTGACAGAAAGTATATTTAAAACAATAATGGCTGAAAACTTCCCAAACCTGGGGAGGGAAATCTGGACATCAAGATTGGTGAAGCCCAAAAGATTGCAAGTAGGTTGAATCTGAATAGGCCTACAGCCAGACACGCTATAATTAAATTGTTAAAAGTCAAAAATGAGGAATTTTAACATTAAGAGAAAAGAAAAAATTTACATAAAGGGGAACCCTCATAAGACTGTTGGCAGATTTTTCAAGAGAAACCTTTCAGGCCAGGAGAGAATGGAATGACATATTCAAAAAAGCAAAGAAATGGAAAGCATGGTGGATCAACAGTTACAATATAAATGGCCTACCACATGAGATAAAAGAAGGCTACGTATTTCAATATATGCAGTTTACAACAGACAGACAGACAAGAAGCACAAGGATAGAGAAAGGCAAAAAGTAGGATTAGGAAAAATAACATAAGCAAATATACCAAGTTGGGGTAGCTATATCAATATTAGCCCTTATAAATACTAAGGTGAAAAGCCTTAATAGGGATAAAAAGCCTAAAAATGATAAAGGTTTCAACTAATGAGGCAGCAATAAAAATTCTAAACAGTTCTAAACAAAGTAGGAGAACACAAAATTAATAGAACTAAAAGGAAAAATGAAGAAACCTATTCTACTATATTTCTATACCCTCAATTTCTAGCTCAAGCAGCAAAAAATAATTCAGAAGAACACAATAAACTAAACTGATTTAATTAACACATAAATGACTGTGCATCCAAAAATGAGAAAATGCATGCTTTCCTCAAGCACGCATTAAAGATTTAGAAAGAAAATGTTAGAAGAATGTTTTTACGACCTTTGATTAGCAAAATATTTCTTTAAAAACATGCAAAAATATAAACCATAATCTACATAAAGTCAACCACTTTTTATTTGAAACGTCTCTGGAAAAAGCATTGTTAACTGTTTAAGCAATAAACAAGGCCAACCAGTTAATCAATGTCTGTTTAAAGTCTACAAGTCTTTCCATTGAGTAATAGGTGGCATACTATCTTAGGGGCCCTTCCTTAAAAACAAGAGCATGGTGTCAAATGTAACCAAAAACCTTTTAGTTTTTTTAAAAAAGCAATTTAAAGGAGATTTTCTCTAAATCTTAAGAGATCAGGAATTATTTCTGACACTGTTATATTCATCAATTTTTCCACTGAGTCATATTGAAAAGAGGAATTTATTGCCAATGTTTCTTGGTGGCCTACCCAAGCACCCATGCTACCCTTGTCAGTTTTTAATGGTCCCAGATTTTACTTTGGAATATTCTCTCCTCTCTTGGGTAGCAGCCATATTCTTTGGGTGGAACTGACTCTATTCTAACTCCAGGGATGGTAAGTATTACTTTATGTAATCAGTCAGCCTAATCTCATTCCTTTTACCTTAGTGTTGGTTCAGGGATGGCCTGGCTAAACAACCAGCTCAGGATTTACTATCCTCCAACCTGTAATACAATTTGGAAAACGTAGAATGAGGTACTCTGGATGTGAAGCCAGAGACTAATGCAACATTTTAATAATATGAGAGATGATACAGCTTCAGGACAAAGACATGGGGCTGAGTAGAGCCATTCATTGATTCAATAAGAATTTGCTGAATGCTTAATAACTGGGCCCTTAGAAAAAGCAAAATCTTATTCAGCAAATTCTGACAGTGGGGTAAATGAAATAGGTGATAGCTTCCTCATTTAATTAGAAACACTGACTATCTCTTAAAACTTCATCCTTGTATCTAGGAAGACTTTTGTTTTTCCAATCAGGAATTTTAGTTCCAGAAAAAGAACAAGACAATGAAAACGTTGTATGAAAGGTTTCTTTCAAACTTTTCTCAATTGACAGTTTTTACCCCAATCATCATGATGCTGAGAGGCTTCAGAAACACAAGTGACTCTGTGTTCAGACCAAGTGCTTGGCCTCAGGAAGATGAATGATCAGACCTACTCACCATATGATTATAAGGGTCAGGTAATTTAAAAAGAAATTACAATCTGAATTGAACCAAGGATGAACAGTGTTGCTATTGAGCTAAAAATCCCAGCTAATAAGCATAACCTTGTAAAGAGAGGTTAGTGTTTGGGAAACTGCATGTTCTTGCAGAAGGGCAAAGCTTTTGCAATATAAATAGTTGTAAGTGTACTAGCTTTCATCTTTGATGCCTTTAAACCTCTGTGTTTAGAGTTTTTGTATCCAGGGCTGGATGGAGAATTTTAAAAGCTCCAAATACTGAGAAGATTATGATGACAATCCCATATGTAATTCAAAAGAAAACTTATTTTTTCAAAAGGTCGTAACGCTCACATAAATACTGAAATTAAAGCTTTCTTTCTAGATTTTCTTATTTTGAAATGCAGCATAAATTCATCACAGTTAAACTTTTCAGTCATTTCTGGTTTGTCTGCTTTTTGACTATCCTCAGCCCTTACTTAGCCTGCTGGGTAATAATTCAACAATGATTGAGCTACAAATCTATTAATATTCCTGTTATTTCCAAAATGTAGATGGGAGGGGAAGAACATAATTTCAGAGAGAAATTTGATCACTCCACAGCAAACAATAGGCTTTGATTTGTATTACTCTAGACTTACTTTCTTCCTGAATAGTTCTAATAAGGAGCAACCTTTAATCACAAATACATTAGCACAATGACAAAGTAATACAGGTTTTAGAAAAACAAAGCAGGTCTTATTTTGGTACTATACAGTGCTTGGCTTAGATGAAACATGATTGGAGGAGACATTTACACTCAGTAAGGGTCACTGAGATTCATGGGTCAGTCATGCTGACTTGTTTTTCCAAGACTTGGTGGTAATATGCCTCAGAGAACTAGGATGAGGGCTAGCCAGTTGTTTTTGACTAAATAAAGAAGAATGCTTAAAGGTCTATTTTTTTGTAATCCCCAAAGCTATTTATCATTTGTAAAGTAGTATGATTTAAACTTAAAAAAAAATAGTTGTACTCAAAGCAAATTAAAAGACCAACTGCTCCTGCTTAATGATTCCAGCATGACATTTGTATTTTTACTTTTTTAAATCTAAAGTCTTCCTCCAGTTCTATGGAACTAAGCAAAGAGAAAATGAGTCTCTTTGGCTGGATGAATCATTAACTGGAAAACCTTTACCAAGATGAGCAATAATAAATATTACCTTCACTGAAGGAAGGAAACAAAAAAACTCAGTGTCTTACTTTATCTCTCAATAGTTTAATTTTTTCTCTGCTCAAGACTATTTCCAAATTATCTAAATTTAATGGTGTAATCTAATGGTCTTTATTTAAGGAATATTATTTGGAAGATATTATTATTGAAACATAATTATTGAGGAGAAAAAAAACCAGAGAAACACATAGGCAAACACATACTACAGTGGCACAATTTTATCTAGCATTTAAGTCACTGTTTAGTATGTGGTGTTTCTTTTGGGTCATCAGTTATGCCGAGTTCTCTCAGACTTAGCTTTTTTGTCCTTATAATTCTTTTAAAACGATTGAGGGCTGTTGGGAAAGCAGTTAAAAGGAAGGGAACAATAGCAATAGCAATATCTTGAAGCAATATAGCAATATTTTAAGTGGATAAAGCTAACTAGTTGTCTCCTTTTAAGTTATAATATGCAACTAAAGGATCTTAAAAATACCAACACTTTCACTGAACCACAATGCTTGTTAGTTTACATCAACATTCTATCACCCATTCCCTAGGCCCCTCTCTTTTAAGCAGCAAAGATACAGTTTCCTTTTATTAAGACCCTCTTCAGTGGGTATTGACTTCAGTTTCACATCTGAAACCACAAAAGGGAGAACATGCTCCTCTCTCCTTGTAATCACCATCATAATGTAAGACAAACTGCACTGGGTAGGCTAAGTAGGTGAGGAAGACTTTATTTAAGACTATCGGAATAGGAGAGAGAGTGAGCTACACTCCATGAAACAGAGCAGAAGAGTTTTTAAACAGTGAGGTAAGCCAGTAGAAAAGTACTAGATGGCATTATTTGAGATGTTAGTCAATGTCATTAGACCATCTGTGTTTGGTAATTGTTGCTTTTTACTATTAGATTCTGACATTCCTACAGAGAGTAGGAGATAAGGATGCTATATTTCTTGATGATTACATTTCAAAGAGATGGCTTCTATATCCTCGAGAAAGACCTTCTTAGGCTGAAAAAGATTTACACCTCTTTTAAATTGAATTTATGCTTGCAATTTTCTAAAATAAATGCTTATGAAAAAGGAGGTCAGGGACCCAGTAGTCAAGAAGAAACCTGTCTAAAGCTCAGGTGAACTTAGTCAAGAATTGCTACTATTTATTGAGTTCTGCATGCCAGTTACTGGGGTACATGTTTTACATACATTTATTAGTAATCTTCCCAACAAACCTTTGGAGTAAGTTGTATTATTGCCCCATTTTACATGCATTAAAATTCAGAAATGAGGAATCTAAAGCTCAAAGAATTTAAGTAATTTGTCCAAAGTCACACAGCAAGGAAGTGCTAAAATTTGAATCTAGGGAACCTGCCTGCAGAGACTGTACCTTTAATAACTAGACCATACTACTTCATCAGCATTTCTGTAAAATCTTCATGGGCATTATAGGATCATTGCTAAGTACTAGAGGAGCTGTTTAAAAAATATTAGTTGTCAAGCCACCCTGGGAAAATGATGACCCTATTATCACTATGGCAACATAATATTTACTTATCTGGATGCTGGGGTATTCCTGTAAATGCCATATCATATGCCTCTTAATCTCAATTTTAGTGGAACCCCATTTGCTGTAGCTATATACTTGTTCATAAAAAGTAATCTTAATAGGAAAAAGTGAGGAATGATTTAGTGTAACAAGATAGACATTAAAAGAATAACCTGGGAATGCAAGGTTGGTTTAGCACTTAAAAAGCAGTTAATATATCTTGCCATATTAACAGAATAAAGCAAAAAACCCATATGGTTATCTTAATAGATTCAGAAAATGCATTTGACAAAATCCAATACCTATTCCTAATAAAACTCTCAACAAACTTGGAAGAGAAAAAAACTTCAACCTAGTAAAGGTATCACTACCATTATTTTATAGATAGGAAATGAAGGTTAAGAAAAGTTAACTCATCATTGTCACACAGCTAACTACAGTGTGGAGAAGCTTTAAACCCAGGCTGTCCAACTCTTCAATTCCATGCCTGTCATTACCATTGTCTTTGTAATAGAGAATACTGTGTTAAATCTTCTGCCCAAGAGAATACATTATAGATATAGATGTTTTACCAGTCTTGCCTTGGAATTTAAAACATTCGGAACAGAATGAGTTTATGCAATTACAGATTGAGTTTCATGTTTTTATTTTTACCCTTCACCCTTACTTCCACCCACCCAAATTTATTGAGTAACTAGGATGTAGTAAGTTGATGCATATTTATCATTTTCAGTTTGAAGAGAGCAACTGATTGAGTATAGTTAATGAAGAAGTGTCTCAGGCACTCCTGTTCCAGGACTTGTAGTTTAAAAGGGAGACAAAGCTAGGTGTAAGATCTGTTGAATGAAAATATGAATAGAGGTTTCAGACTACCACCCTTTGGGTCAGGAGATCAACTCCTTTCTTTTGTATATCAGAAGATATATAAGAAAAAATACCTTGAGCATCTCTCAAGCTTACTCTTGGTGGAGGTACAGGCCCAGACACCTAAGTGCTCAGGTATCTCAACCTAAGGGCTTCCAGTCCTACTGTGTCTCTGGTCTTGTTTTATCACCTTTTCAACTGCAATACTCCATCCCTTTGACTACTTTGATCTAATTATATATTATATAAGTATGCTAAATAAATAAATAAATAAATAAACAGAATCGACCCAAGTTCATCTTCCTCATTCAAAGTTGGTGATTCTCTAATGGTTGTTAACACAGTATTTCTCTCCTCAACTTCCACTGAGACTTGAGTCTCTTTGTCTTCTCTATGACTTAATCTTATTAGCTGAAAGGCATCACTTACTGCTCTAGCATCTGTATATAAATTTTTGCATTAGATCCTATAAAATTAATTGAGTTCAGATTTCCTAGAAGACAATGGCCTGGGTACTCACTGGAATGGCTTACACAGACAGGTGCACTGGGTAAATTTTCTCTAGGAATACTAATGTAGGCTGTGTGCAGATGAGTGAAAGGTGTTCCATGTGCTGAAAGGATAGAAGCCCGACAGCTGTATCTCAGACTGCACATAGAATGATGAATGAAAGGTGTGCTGAACTACTCTCCCTTCCTCCCTCCATGTAAGTTCACATACATGCTTCCATTTGCCCTTGTGTATACCCAGAAAAACTTCTCTCTAGCGAAGTGGAAACAGTCTAAACTCATTTCAGCAGGGGCAAATTGGTCTCAATAAAACAAAATATTACTATCTCAAAGAGGAGAATTTGGGTTTATACATAATTACGAATTGCAAAAATGTTTTAACTGTTCTATTTAAGTTGACAACAGTAATAGTATCTTCATTGTTAGAGTATAGTGTGGGAAACTGGTCCATATTTTCTTCTTAAATTTTCTATATTATCATGAAAAAAACCTTTGAGAACTAAAAATGTACTCTATTTTTGACAGGCAGACCTTTGCTTCCAAGTGATTTTTTTTTTCCTGTTGTATCACTCCACTATCTTGGCAGCTGAGTTCATCTAAAACCAAGAAGCATTTTCCAGTGTAATTGACTTGTTCTTTTGCCATGTGGAGATCTGACTTCAGTCAGCTGAATGACAGCCCCATGACATGTTTCAAACATCCATATGTTCTAGGGACCAGAAATAACCTTCTTCTCCATACTCTAGTCAAGTAAATATTTCTTAGTAACATTTCTCAGGACAATATTGCTTAAGTTAAAAAACAACTGCTCCTTTGTATTATTTTTAATATAATAAATTGACATTCTTTGATCAGTGTCTGGCATAACAAAAATTTGTGAGAGGAAATGAAGTAATAAGTCTAATTAGGTCACATTCCTGTTATTTGGAAACTAGCATTTTTCTCCATTTTATACTTACAATAACAAACACAACTTCTCTTTTCAGTGAAGAATAAACAAATAAACATAATCTTTTTATGGAATTTAACATAAAAAGACCATTTTGGCTAAGTATGCAAGTAAGAATAAAATCCTCAAAATCCTTTGTATTTGGATTTTTTTCTGGAGTTTTCTAATGCTGCTATGTATAGGAAATTGGTTTTTAAAATTTAATATTATAAAGAACAGGGCTCATGATGTCTAAGTTAAAAAATTAGGTGATTTGATGGAGGAAGTCCTAAACCCAGACAAATGGATGTAGTTGTGAAATTTACACCATTTTCCCATTTCAGAGATCTGAAATAAGATTTAAGTGGAGGATTTGTTCTATCTAAATAAGATTTAAGTAGGTAAGAGATATCAAAGAGGCCACAGCTACCAAACCCCGTCTATAAAAATGGGAAATTCATGGAATTTTACTAGCTAAAAATTTTCAATGATTAAGAGCCAGATGACTGTTAGAGACCTTAGGAGGAATAGAATGAGTGGTAGGGAGAGCATGGTACCCTCCAACTCCAAATCTATAGAACAGAGACTCCATCCTTGAGGCTATTATGAGTTATGAAGCTTTGGTGCTATTGCAGAGATAATAGAGGAAGGTTTTATCAAGATAATGCTACTGAAGATTAGGCTAAAATTTCATCTACTCCTTTACTATTTCTATAAATATTTGCGGGACACTTAACTGTTTTCCAGACACTGTTCTTAGTCACAGGACACAGCAGTGAATGAATAATCAGACCAAAATCCTTGCTGTTTAAATAGAGTATATATTCAAATTGGAATATAGACCTTTTTTAAAAATAAATGAAATTGTTACTATGTTTAATAGTGATAAGAGTTAAGGAGGAAAAAATAAGCAGGAAACATGAGAGAAGGGTTGATATTTTAGATAGGGTGATAAGGGGAGGGACTAGCAAGTGAAAAAAACTTGAGGCAGTAGGGTATCTGTCAGTTTATTTCATGGCCAATATTTCTGTTTCTGGGAATATGATGGACTAAAAATTGTGAACAGTCCCTTTAGAAAACATCTTTAAATGCTGAATGTGATACAATAAATGGCACCTGTATGAGATTTCTCTAGCTGTATAACAAACAAATTACTTAATGGCTTAAAACAACAGTGAGCATTCATTCTCTCTCACAGTTACTGTAGATCAAGAATTTAGGAGCAACACAGCTGGAATCTGCTTCTAAGGTAGCTTCTCCATATAACTGGAAAGTTGATGCTAGCTGTTGATGGGGAGCCTCTGTCCATCCCCATGTGGACCTCTTCACAGGCTCCTTGAGTGTCCCTACAATGTGATGGTTTTCCCTACAGCAAGCAATCCATGAGAGAGACCAAGATAGAAGCTGTAGTGTTTTTATTACCTATCTTTGGAAAACACACATTGCTATTTCCACATTGTCCTAATGGGCACACTGGTCAACCATGTTTCATGTGGGAGGGAACTACACAAGGATGTGAATTCCAGGAAGTAAAGATCACTGAAGGCCATCTTGGAAACTCTATGTACATAGATGTACACTCAAGAAATAAGGAAAAACAAGTAGAAAAGCTACAAACAGTGAGTGCTAAGCAGCACTGAACTAATAGTTACCTCCAAGGGATTTGCCAGTCTCCATCTTTCTGGGTCTGAGGCATAATCTTTAACCACAGTAGTTATTAATCACTAAGGCTTAGCCCCAGAAAGATGGGGATTTGGAATAAAAACCTAACAGTATAGTTGGAACTCTGCAAGTGTTACACCCTTAGCAAAAGGTGGACTAGAAGAAACTGCCCACTAAGACAGGAGAAAGTAAATACCATCTTACTGGCCTGAGTTCTAGTGGAAAAAAAATCGTTCCCTAAAAATTTGTAGCCACAGTTGGACACTTATAACTTTACATTTATACTTCTTGCATTAACCAAGAATACCAAATTTTAAAAATTCACAAAGAGTGATCCTGAGGTGGTAGCCTTGAGATGTCTCGCAGAATCAAATATAAATCCTTTCTGGATAAACAAATCTTCAAAGTATGGCTTCCATGATTTCCATGTAGTATGTGCTTGATAAATACAAGCATACATTACAAAATAATACAGCACACCAGGAAACAAGGCATTATGAGTAAGACTCAAAAGAAATAATAAGTTATATATTGAAAGACCCAGGATTTCAGATAAAAGGTATGAAAATAAAAATCTAATGTAACTATTTTTAAAATAATAAAAGAAATTTAAAATGGACTAAACTTATAAAAATAATCAGTCAGATTTGAAAACAAATAAGAACACTAACAACCACAAGCTAGGAATAAATAACATAATAATCAAAATTACATCTCACAGGGACTTTCTACTTGTACCATGTCAAGCAAGAAGGTAAACAAGCCCTCTTCCCTAAAAAGCAACCATGAAGCTGGATAAGACCCCATATGATCATTTCAATAGGCACAGAAAAATCATTTGACAAAACCGATGCCATTTATGATAAAAAAAAACACAAGAAATTATAAATAGAAGATAATTGCAGCAGCTTGGTAAGGGCATCTGTGAAAAACCCATACTTAATGATGAAAGACTGAATATTTCTTCCAAAAGATCAGGAGCAAGGCAAGGATATCCACTGTCATTACTTCTATTTAGCATTGTATTGAGATTCTTCTATTCAACATTGTATTGGAGGTTCTAGCAGGAAATAAAAGGCATCCAATTCTGAAAAGAAGAAGTAAAATTATATTTATTCAGGTAACATGGTCCTGTATTCAGAAAAACCCAAGGATTCCATTAGAGCTAATAAACAACTTAAGCAAGTTTGGATATAAAATACAAAAATTAATTTAATTTATATATTCTAGTAATAATCTGAAAAAAATTAAAAATTCCATTCACAATTTCATTAAAAGAAATTAAATATTTAGGAATAAATTTAACAAAAGAAGTGCAAGATAGGTACATGGAAAACTATAAAATTTGGCTGAGAAAATTTATAGAAGACCTAAATAAATGGAGAGATGTTTCATGTATATGGACTAGAAGACTCAATAATAAAATGGAAATTTTCTCCAAGTTTCCCCTAGTAAAAAAATTGCAGAAATTGACAAACTGATCCTAAATTATATATGGAAGTGGAAAAGACCAGAATAGCTAGAACAATTTTGAAAAGGAAGAAAAAAGTTGGAGAACTTAGAACTCCTGATTTCAAAGGGTAGTAAAAGATTAGAATAATCAAGACAATGTAGTAGTCGCATAAGAATAGGCCTATCGTTCAATGAAACAATTTAAAATACTCAAATAAACCTGGACATTGATGGTGAATTGATTTGCAACAATGGTGCAAGGCAATTCCTTGGGGAGAAAGGATAGTCCTTTCAAAAAATAATGCTGGGACAGTTGAGTATCTACATGCAAAAGAGAAGTTTAGACCTTATCTCACACCACTCACAAAAAGTAATTCAAATGGACCTTGATGTGAAAAAGCCATACTTAATGATGTGAAAGCTAAAATTCTTAATTTTTGCCCTATGTTGTCTGTTTACTTTGTTTGTATTTGATACATATCTATTCTTCAACTCTCCCAGAAGTATAATCCTCTCTCAATACCTCAAACATGTCAGGAACCCTGTCAGTGTCAGGGTTTTGGAAGTTCTCGTGAAGCCTTCTGTTCTGTGCCAATGTGGATGGATTTCTTTCTGTGAAATATTTGTCATCACTGGGCTCTCCCTTCATCTCATATTTGAGACCCTGTTTCATGGATCCATAATCATCCTCCTTCTTGCTTTATTCTCTCCAGAATATTTTTGAGAAAGGATGTATAGATGATAAATTTTTGAGACTTTAGAAGTCTGGAAGTTCTTTATTGTAAGCTCATCCTTAATTGTTCATTTGGCTGGGTCTAAATTTTTAGGTTGGAAACACTTTTCCTTAAGAAATCTTATGGCTTTGACCAAATGACCTTAGGCATTCAGTGAGCCAGTCTGATTCTCACTATTTAATGCAATGATTTTCTCTGACAATTTTCAAATTGTTTTCACCCTGTGTTTAGTGATTTCATGATGAAATCTTTGGTGTAGTTTTATTTTCATGCTGCGCCCAGTGGGCCCTTTTTTCCAGTTCTGGGAGATTTTCTTGAATTATTTGGTAACTCACACCTTTTCCCCAGTTGAATCGCTCTGCTTCTCTTTCTGGAACTTATGTAATTTGGATGGAAACTTCTTTACTGATTTGGTGTTATTAAAAATGGTTATTTTTGCACCTTATTTTCATCTCTGGATTTTGTTTTGTTCTGTTTCTTTACTGTCTTAAAGGGGGGCTTTTTGTTTTTGTTTTTTTGCAACATTATCTTCTAAGTCTTCTTTTGAGCTTTTCCTTTATGGTATTTTATTTTGTATCTCTCAGACTCCTTTTATTATCTTACTGTTCCTTTCTCGTGGCATCCGGCTATTATTTCACTGATGTCATGTTACTTCTTACTAATGAGGATAAAAATGATGGATTTCTGTTGTATTTTTTTTTTGCTTTCCATTTTTTTTTTTGTCTCTTAACTTTCATTTTAGAAGACTAGAGGATTTTCAAGTACTTTGTTATCTTTGCGGTTCATTCATACTGAAAGCCAGGGTGCTTCAGGGGAAGTCTAGGTCCCAGTGAGATCTGTATACTGTGGTCTTCATGGTAGGGTGGTCTGACTTGGCAGTTTTATTAAGTCCCCAACATCCATATTTTTAGGCTCAGTAAATTCTCCAGTGAATAATCTTGTCTGGAGAGTTTAAGTCAGCTGTCAGGGTTCTAAAAGTTAATGCAGAAAAAGACCTTATGACATTCTGTACTTCAGGTATCCATTCTGTTCCTTTCCAGGACTCCTGTCCTCAGTCCTGCCTGGTCCCCTCACCCACTTCTCCAATTAGAGTTGCTCTATTACTCTTTCTGGAGAATAAATCTTCAGTTTGGGATGTATCAAAAGAAGATCATTGACCCTGCTGAGTGGAGTAGAGAGAGCGTTTGGATGCCCAACTGCTTCCTAAGTTTTCAAACAATCTCCTTGTTTTAATTGCCCTCCCCACCCCATAACCTTACCTTGCAGTGGTTTCTGGGGTCTGTATTTCTGGGCCCTTTGGAGATTCAGGGATTTAGATCACTTTTCTCCTGGACTTTATTGTTAGGTTAGGATTTAGTTTTCTCAGATTTGCTAAGTTGGTTATTCGATCCATATGCTTTGTAGTTCCCCCAAATTTGTTGCTCTTTTCTCCCCTTGTATTCTCTTTTCCTTTGTGAGTTCAGGGCTTTGAAAAATCTTGTTAGTGATTTCAGGAAAGAGGGAGTCCAGGTAATGCAAGTGTTCAATTGACTGTCTTTACTTCGAAATGTGTTATATTTTTCTTAAATCTTTTTGTGGGCCAGAAAGTTTTCATAATTTAAACTGGTTAACTGGTTCATTCATATTTAGAAATAAGTACATTCAGGGCAAGGCTAAAGGGAACTATGACTTTTAAGAATGACAATGTATTGTCAGCATAACCATGTGGATCAACCTTTCTCTACCAAACAGAGAAGTCACATTTCTTCAGATCTCAAAGGAAATTGCTATTCTTTTCTGGATAAATGTAAATTTAAAAAACACTTCTTGAATTTTTTTCTTTCTATACATTTCACTCCTATAATTTTTAAGAGTGGCTGTTGAGAAGTGATTTAGTAAATTAGGAATTAATGAGCAATAAAAAATAACCTGAAACATTCACATTTTAAATTTCCAGAATTAATATCTAGTTCAAAATAATTTCCTAGCCCCACAGAACTTGTATTATAACTTTCTCACAAGTGAATAGCTGTCTCAGAACTCTCAGGAACTAGATATTTCCATCAGGTCAGAGGGCAACATGATGCAGCTCATAGAAAGCAAGTGCTTTGCTAGTGATGTCAAAAGCCTTAGGCAGAGTTTGCAAGTCTGAGGGGCTTTATTCATCCAAGTCAAACTCAAGGGTCCCAAGAAGTCACCACTCAAGAGACAAGGCAATGAAAGTTCTGTGTCTAATTTCAGTGTGCTCCTTGATCCCTGAGTAACTGCCTGTAACTCCACTTGCAGACTCCTCTGCCAGTTGGTAAAATTTCGCACTTAGGGTCAAAACTGCTGGTTTGGTTAGTCTGCTGAAAAATTATATTAAATTCAGCTCATCCAGGGAGGTTGGGTGGGACTCCTCTGCCCCATCACACTTTCCCTTTGCCTTTGATGTTATTTTCCCCAGAACTCTTCACCTCTGTATTTACCGTTCAGACATGCTGGAGTGGACCACTTCTCTTGTAACCCTGTTATTGGAGTCAGCCAAGGTCAGCAGGACCCTGCATGCTTTTAATTATAGGGTTTTTAAATGTTTCCTTCTGCTTTCCTGTATTTCATGTCTGCTGTGCTTTTCTGCAGTCACTTCTATACTTTTCTCTCTTTCCACTCTCCTTTCCCACTGTCATCCAATTTCAGAAGGAATCCTGCCATTCATTAATGACCAATGGAATGGAAAAAAAGAGATAACTTCTGGAATTTTCATTTACAAGTGTGACTGAAATGGACAAAAAGAAATTGATTTCAATTTCTTGAAATAGAATGTATTTGTCATGCAAGAACAGGTGCAGGGTGGGAAGTAAACAAAACACTGGATGGCTTGACTAACTTTTCATGGTTTTGTTCTAGAGAAATGATCTCTAGTGGTGAAGAAGAGTTTTTTTGTCTTTAGGTTTATTTATTTATTTTATCTAACATGTACTTATATAGCTTCCTAGTGCCAAGCTTTAAGGACTTTATAAACAGGAGTTCACTTAATCCTAACAGTCCTATAAAATAGCCATTAATTTTATCCATGTTTTATGAGGGATAGAAAATGAGGCTCAGAGAAGTTAACTAACTTCCCTAAGCTAACACAGCTGGCAAGTGGCATGGCTGAGATTTGATTCTAGGTGGTTCCCTGCTCCAAAGTCCATGCTCTTCGTTTTCTAAAAATCTGAACCCCTACCTTATCTATAGGTATTCTCAGCTTGTAGAAATTAAGGGGGAAGGAAGAAAGGAAAGGAGAGGGAGAGGAAGGGGGAAAAGGAGAGGAAAACAGAGGGAAGGCGGGAAGAGGAGGGTCATGTTAGAAGAAAAATCATCAATGACAATCATCACTATCATCAACCTGGGTTTATTTAATTTGATACCATACATTTAAAGTGTGCACCATTTGAAAATGTTTCCAGTGTAATCTTACATATGTTGCAAAGCAAGCATGCCTGTACTTGAAAGCAGTGTAAAAGTGCATTACAATCTGAGTCTGCTTCAAATATTTGATTTGCTGAGTAGCTTATGATGCTGGAAGAATAAAGAGACTAAAGAGATGATTTAGTCATATTTTTCAGGATATTCAGAAGCTTCTCAATAATTGGCTAAGGAAAAATATGCATATCAGAATAAAGGTTCCAGTTTCTACTGTGGCCCTAAGAAATTATATTCTGTAGACTCACCTGAATTTTGACTTTTGCAAAAAGAGGTTAAATAGGTATTAGAAAGATGCTTTCTGTGAACGTGTTTTCTAGGTACATACAGCTGCCTCCTAACATGTAGACATTCTTAACATGTGGTTATGAAATATAGGATGAAACTGTACATGTATGTTAATACTGCACTTGTGTGCACGCTGCAGAGGCAGTAGTCTAGAGCATGTCAGGATGCACAGGAAATAAGACTATAGGTGGAGCTGGAACAGTGGGACCCAAAGAATGATAGTGTGAGAAGTGATTTGAGTAAATGTAAGACAAGACGACACAAAAATATTTATGTAACAAAGCTAACGATTCAAAATGTCATGCCCAAACTTTCATTTGTTTGACTGAATTTGCTTCCTAATAAATTAATTTGATAATTGAAGCAGCCATGCTTTGGGGAGTCACATAACAAAATGCTTTGGCACTTCAGGCTTCTGTGAACATTATACTCTAATCCTGTCCAGAATGGCACATCCCACTTGTTTCTTTAGAGCTTGGATGCATTCTTTCTTTATGATGGCTTAAAACTTTGTGTCTTGGCTCCACTAAGAGTATCTTGATTCAGCTCTTTCTTATATAAATACTCTTCCCAAAATTTTTGCTTTGTTTTAACTACTTTCCATGTTCTGATAATTCTTACCACATGGAGCAAAACATTTCGACACTTTTATTTATTTAGGAGAGCAGAGGCCCTTATTTTTTGTTCTTTCTTTTGATGGAACTCAAAATAAGGAAGTGATAATATTTCAAAAATGATTTATATTAAAGAAAAATGTGCTCTATCTCCACCTCAGAAGGGGAAAAAAATCCCCATCAGGTTTTAGACTACCTATAATTTGATTCTTCTTGTGATGCTCCCTGAGTTGTTATTATTTAAATCACTAGAATGCAGCCAAGACCATGGGGGGACAGGTTTTTTTTTTTTTTTAAGTGAGTTTTGTTCAGTGAGATCTCCAGGGTCTGTAAGTATAGGCACACAATACATTCACAAAAGTATTTGTGAGTAAATGAATAAAACAACATTCTGGAATGCAATCTAAATGAAAAACTCATGAATTTCAAAAAAAAAATTTTAAGGGATTAATCCCAATGAATAATGAAAGTGTTGTTTTACAGGTCTGTGTAAGCATGGTTTCTTAGGAAGGTTTTGCTTCACAATACCTGCTGGAAAAAAAATTATATTTGCTTGTTTAGAAGTTCTCATAAAAATCACCTGCTCTAATTTTTAATCATCAGTAAAAATACAAAAGCTTGTAAATCCTGGTAGCTATTCACAAAAGGCTGGATAAAAAAACAAACTTCTCCATTATAGAATGTATACTGTGAACATTTCTTTCTATTAAATGTTTGGTAGTATTTCTGAATTTTAACCTGTTCTTTCTACAAAAATGATACTTTTCTCAGACTTCCTGATTTTCAAGTTCTGGGGCTTCCTCACCTAAAATTTGTCCTCTATATGGAGATCTGTCTTTTAAGCAAAACCACATAGCAGACTCCCCACAAATCTGACATCATATCTCATATATACATTTATATTTACATCTTTAACTTTCCTTTTTAGACTGGATCTTTAGATAAGTGCTACTCCTACTATCATCTCTTTTCACCAACTTGGCCTTCGCTCTTGTCAAGATCTATGTTAGTTGGGCAGGGCTGTCTTGCATAATCTGGTTAGGTTTCCCTTTTCTGTTGGAACATTCCAGTCCTCTGTTCTCCTGGTTTAAAGTCTCTACTGTGAAATATGACCAAGTAGTTAAGTCAGGGCAATGGCTGTAATCAATGGAGAGCTACGTGAAACTGACAGTTGGAAAGAGGTGGAGACCATGTGGGCTGCCGCCATGTGGTTGATGTTGGCGGGACCCTGGTATTCAATACCACCCTCTTCCCTTTCATTTTTACACATCTCCCACTCTTCTGACTCATTCAGTAGAATTTAATCTGTTGCTTTTTCTGGTTCTCTCTTTTTCCATTCTTGGCCAACCAAGAAATGTGCAGAATTCACATTTCCTTAGACAAACACTTTTCAGGTAATTTCTTCATATTAAAGGGGTCATTTGCTTCATTAGCTATTTCCTAATTGAGAGTAAATAAACTTGAAGAAATGATCACTGTGTGATTGATCAGCTTGCCTAACTTTGCCACCCTCAAATAACATGCATTTTATCACATGGTGTTTGCATTTTTTCACAGTGAATTGAAGAATTAAAATTAATATTCTGTACTCAGTATTACCTATTATTTCCTTTGGAAATACATTGATCTGGGAAGTCCTGCCAACACTGGATTAAGACATCACTTTTAAAGAGGAAGGGAGAACAGAGTGGGAGATGGTCTGTTATGGCTGATCATCTGACTTCCTCTTTGCAGAGTCAGGTCAAAGTGATCCTATAGGTCAGATCAGGCCCCTTTCTTGGAATATTTAGGCCTCCTAAATATTCTCTACATGGAAAAACCTACCTCACAAGGGTGGATAGTTTTAAAATATCTTCAAAACCAAACATTGGTTATGCTACTCATAAAAGCTTTTTAACAGTACTGGAAATACAAAGAATAATACTTTGATTTCTCTAGTTTATATCCCAAACCATGATAGGTTTTGACTCCCTTAGTTTTTTCTGTCTTAACAGCCCTGCAATATAAGTTGCAATAATAAAAAACTATTTGTTTGTTTTCTTAAAAAAAGAACATAAGTTTTCTTTTTAAAATTAGGTTTTCAGAATATTTTGTACTTGCTAACTAGGTAATGCTTATGCTCACAGTCTGAATTATCTAAATGCCTCACTCTCTGTCACTAGGAGTCTCAAAATAAACCTAAAATTTGAAAAAAAATGTGATCATGCCAGTTTTCTTCATAACTGTTCGCTGCTGTGAAGTCGAAGGACAGATTACATACTTGAGAAAGCTACATTACCTTTTTTTTCTAAGTTTTTCTTTGTAAGACATATACTCTTATTTTATGTTGTATGAAGTTTAAATTTTCTACATGTCTAGTTCTCCTTTTCTTAACATCTGAAAAAAAAGGAAGAAAATGGATTGATAATTTCCATTTCCCCTAACATGAAAATTGGATTATTATTAAGTTGTGTGTTTGTGTAGAGAGATGGGAGAGATTAAGAGAGCAATAAAATTTAAAAAGATGACTCATTTTCTTCAGTGTTACTCAGACTCACCTCTCCCTGTCATACGTGTTCCTTACCATGACATTTAAGCATTAAATTTTTATATGTTCCATTGCCACATAACCAATGTCAGTATGTAGCCACTCCTCTGAGAACTCAGTAACCACATAATGTTTTAGAGACTGTCAGGAAAAGTTCCAAATATCTGTAACAAATTGGTTTTCTGTTTACTTTATTTAAATTCAATAAAAATACTACCAATAGAGAGTATTGATAAGAGATGTCAACAATTTTCTAAGATATGTATCAGCTATGGGATTAATAAATATTTGATATTATAAGGAATTTCTTCCTTCATAGTTGAGAGAAGATCCTGTGGTCATTGCTCTTCTGTGCAATTTTCTTCTTCCGTTTTCTCTAAATGGGGAGGAGACAACTCCACTGACCTCATAAAGTTACTGTGAAGATTAGATGAGACAATTCATGTAACATACCCGCAGCACTCAACAAATGTATTATTATTATTATTATCATCATCGTCATTATTATGGTTTTTACTTCTAAGGCTAACAATGCCTGACTCTGCCCATATCCTCTTCTTACCAGTGATTCTTTACTGATTGTTTCAGGCTCTGATGGAATTGGTTTTACCAAATGTCAATTTCCACAAACGTCTTCAAGGGGGAAGAGGGAGAGAAAGAAGGCATTGTGAGCACACGTATTCTCCCCAAGTGTAAAGGTCCCTGGAAATTACCCTGTGGTCATGCTCCAGTGTTTTCATTATTATTGATAATTTTCTATTAAGACTAATTTTGCAGTGGCCTGGGGTTTTGGTCGATTCTGTTTAGGCAAACTCTGCTGTAAGTTAGGTGACAGCAATTATCTGGTCAAATACAGCAGTGACAGTTAATCTGATTCTTTGGTTTAAAATTTGTAATCTTTTTTTTAATTATCTAAGTAAGAGAAAAGATCCCCTTTGAAGACCAAGTTGCATTTATGTATGACTTAATTAATTAATATTTGATTTCTTTAACTTCTCATTTGGATCTTTGGATGTGAAAACTTCCAAAGAGTCAGAAGTAAAATCTTGCACCCTAGGAAATAAGCACATACATTTTTCTTCTTTATCCTAGTACTCATTACAGAGCCTCAAAGTCTTGCTTAACACTCATTCTCAGACTGTGTCTTATATTTGCCAGTTTCCATATGGAAAAACGATTGTTTATTATTCCAGTTTTCCATGTAAAGGAAAGTCCTTTCATTATTTATTATGCCTGGGAATAACTGTAATGACTTCAATTAAGTTTTGGTGTAATTAAATATTTATGTTTCTAGTCTTTATGCTTTTGCACTATAATATAGCTTTCTTTAAATTTTTCCAAAACCATATGTGGAATTTTGGAATCAAGAAGTACGAAATCATCTCACCTTTCCTATCTTGGAGCTAAATTTGTATTCAGTTTTGAGTTGATGCTGGTGGCTCGGTTTGCTAAGCACTTAGACTTTTCTTTAAACTGATGTCCATGGAAGTGTAAGCACAGAAAAGCCTGAGTATTTAAATGCCAAATCTACTGAATAACCCAGAAGGGTCATGTCTAGGGAATCCTAGGCTAGGAGAGAATATTGCCGTATTTACAACAGCTTCTTCCTCTTCCCTCTTTCTCCCAACATGTTTATGGAAGTAAAAACTTGGTAAAACCCACACCAGTGGTGAACATGAGACATCCAAATGTATTACTGCTAAGAGGGGAATGTGGGAAGAGCCAAGCATTGCAGGTAATTGTGTCAAGCAACCAACATTCCTGCTTGTAGCCATTAAAGATTGTTACCTTGAACAATTCGCTTCTCCCTATTGTTACCTTGAACAATTCACTTCTCCCTGGAACTTACTTTCCTCAGCTGCAAGATGAAAAGTATGTACTAGAAGGTCCCTCAGGTTCCAAGGCTGACATCCTGAGCACTAATTCAGCACATTTTATCACCCCTTATTTTTTCCTCCTATGATCACTGACAGCCTCATCCCCACAAAAGTGAAACTTGCCAAAAATATAAGGACATGGTTACTTTCCTTACGCTGAAGATCACTCTGATAAAGAGCACAATTTCAGGGCCTATTGATCTCCAAAAACTTTTTAAACATGGCTTTACAATAATATTGACTTAGTACAATTTCTTCCCTCCATAGTGTTGATATATGTCACGGTGTTGATATATGTCATGGGAATTTCTAACAGATGGGCATTAATGATGTAAAAAAAGTGTTATTTTTTTCTTTCACAGACAACTTTTTAGTTGGAACAGTTTTATTTCCGAGTGCAGTTTATAGATACTATCAAAGTGTAGGTTCTGCACAGAGAAAGCGGTTCCCTTGCTGTTATTTTGGTATGGAAGAGCCCGAGCATGGTTTTCAGTGCCAACTGGCAGTCAATTTCAAAGCAACCACAAGAACTCAGTTATCAGCCCATCTCAGTTTCTTGATAATAAAAGTAAATACACTATTGCCTCACCCTCTTCATCCACACCACTGTCATCATTAGTATCATCATACATTATTAAAATGAGGAATATAACATTAGGCTAACAGTGGATCACAGCATCTTGCTCATGTGAAAAATATCTGCACTGCTGAAAGCAAGTTTCATCATGATGACCAGATGGCTTTAAAAATTATTTTTTATTCATGATGAGTTGAGAGATACAGAAAGTAGGTACTTAAAAAAAAAGGAACAAAAGTTCTATTTTTGGCTTTTCTACCACTGACTCATTAAGTTGAACTGGGGACCAATCTTTGTCTGTTAGCTAAGCCTATTCATACAAGAGGCTTAGTTAATGGGTGAAAGTGAGAAAATGCTTTGACTTCCGTAGTTGAATGTTTCAGAACTGCTGAGATCACTTATATAAATATTTTTCTTTGAGGTCCTCAGAAGATAGGAATTTTATAAATATTTAATATTATTGTTGCACCTTAGGTACAAGTAGACAGGAAAATTATGATATTCCCGTATTTAAGTAAGAAATAACCTATTTCACACAATCTTAGTTCAGACCAAGCGTCTTTGCATGAGCTTGTTACTGTCCCTTGGGCTTTCTTTTTTCCTTCCTCCTTCCCCTTGCAGTTGATGAATGTGGAAGTATAAATAAACCTTCACAGCAGAGAGGGTTCCAAGGTGAGGAAGCTCAGCATGGGGACAGTGCCACTGGCTGGCGGCGAGCTGTGTATCAGAATGGGTGAGGAGGCAAAATAAACATTACATTTCAAGTTCCTGATTAAAGAGTGTGAGAAAATGATTCATTTTAAGAATGAGTAATTTGGTTTTGAATGTTCTGAACTTAAGTAAGACCTCACTGAATCTCTAGTTTTGTCTGTTCTGGTATTTTTTTGGACATATGAAAAGAAAAAACCTGAAAAATGTGATTGTCACTGGCATGTTTAACATTACTCTGTTTATTTCAAGTGGAGTCTTCCAAAATTAATTCACCTGTTTCTTTGCAAATTTTTGTCCGACAAGCTATTCATCCAAGGTTTTAAGGCAACTAGGTTTTGCAGTGATGTTCTTGGAATGCATACAAGGGTTATTTTTGGATGGTGGAATTTCAAATGAATTTTTTTTAGTTTACTTTCTTATTCATAGGTATCTGCATTTCCTGACTTTTTTCTTTAAATGAGGGGTATCACTTTAACAAAAAAAATAGTTTTAAAAATAGTTGGAGCCCCTTACCACTGATTTCATTCCCCTCTGTGCCATAAATCTCAAGTTTTTAATGAACCTATGCTTCCTTCCTGTTTTCCTTACAGATTTAAGACAAACAGTTAGGAAGTAATTAATTTCCAAATTGGGAAACTGAGTCTTATATGCAATTGAGTGGGGAATTGGTTTTAATATAGGGAACTGAGACACCTAATGAAGCACACTTAGCTAAAATTTTCTCTTTTGGCTTCATTTACTGGGGTAGTTCAAGCCAAAACAGAAAGGGTTTCTTGAGTATGAATTATGCTAACAGTGTTCTGTTTATTGACCTAATCTCAAGATGATTTTCTTAGTTTTAATATTTATTGAGTACTCAAGGTGTTTTAAATCACAGATTTAAAGCCAGTCACAGATGAACAAAAGACAGTAACTTCACACTCAATGATCTTATTTAATGGAATAATAAAAACCATTTAAGACTTTCTTTTTTGTATATTTATGTGTGGTCTTTTTAATTTTTGCCTTAATATCAATGCAGAGCAGAACATTCCTTTATATCTGGGGGCCAAGCTTTCCTCTCACAGTCCAACTTTGTTAAGAGGATGCTTCCTGGAATCTGGAACTGTATCTCTTTACTCTTCCTTCATTTATTAAGCACCTATTGCATACTAGTCCATGTTCTAGGCAACAGGATTACAACAAGGAAGTAGAAGCAGTTTCTGACCTTCTGGAGAGGCTACTGGAGAAAAATAAGCATACATTCAGGCTTTGAAGTTTTAAGAGTGCCATCATGAGGTCTGGACAAAACATTTCATGGGCTCCGCTATCGAGGGGTTCATATCATCTGGTCGAACTGTGGGAGGAGGACCAGAAAATACTTCAAAGAATGAAGAGGAGAAAAGCCAAACGTGGCAGAGTAAGCAATCTGAAAAGGCACGGCGATGTAAAACCTCAAGGCTGTCTTTCGAGGATTCTAGAGGTAATGTGTCTAGAGGTCAATGGGTGAGTGAGATGCAAGTGAGGGCAGGTGAGGCGGAAAAGGCCACCTGGGTGTGACTTTGGGATTTATAGAACAAGCCCCGGGAAACAGATGGGAGTCCTGCGTTCCAGGATCCTCTATGCTAGGAACACAAAACAGGCAGTTTGCCTTTGATCACTCTGGAGTCATTTGACTCTCTTGAAATCCTGCCCAATGAGGTGAGTCACATGCTGCCAGGACCCGCCCCTCCTGGCTTCCATGCTCCCATTTCGTTCCTCTCTCTCCGTACTCCCCTCCTTGTCACGGCAGCAGCCAAATCCCTGGTGCTTGTACAAACCCACTTACAGGTTTGCAACTCTTAGGCTGCTACCGCCTGTCCTAAGGTTTCAACATCTCTCTTACCTGAATCTGGCCTGCTGTCATCGGCTAAACCTGGAGCGCTCCATCGCCTCTCCCAGCTGCATGAGTCCCTCGGATCCACTCGCGGGCTGCCTTCCAGATAGGGGCAAATATGCCCAACCCTTGGGAGAACACTGTTTGGATGCATGCTGGTAACTTTGGACAAGTGATGGGGAAAAAAGGAAACAGGAGCAAGGAAAAAAACAGGCTGGAACATGACTTGAAGAGAAAGAATAAGAAATAAAGGTGGCCTGTGAGGAGCCTCCCACTCCAGAGTCAAGGGTCCATGTTTGCAGTATTTTTCTTACTCAGAGTTTTTCATCTTACATCCTCTCTTGCTTTTCTGTTTTGTATTGCTTTTTTGTATTTTTGTAAGCCACCTTAGAACTTTTTTTGAAACATGCAAGAGTATAAATACATGCCAAATAAATAAAGAATGCAATTTACAGTTGCCACATTGAGTAGTCAACATTCTGAAGACAGGAGTGATGTGGTCAGAGGTAGAGGCAAAAACACTTTTTAATAAGTATGACCATGGCCAGAACTTGGGGTAGCAGGAAAAAGAAGACTTCAAGTTAAAATCTAACTCCCAAATGGCGCTTCAACCCCGACTGACTCTGCTGATGGCAAAGTAGTTTGGCAGAATTTGTCCCCTCAAAACCAGACCTAATCCAGCCAAGACCAGGAGGACGGCCAGCATCCGGGCCCTGACTCCTGCGGTCAGGAGCAACACTGCCCCAGATTTGGGCCCCCGCTGGGTGAGGTGAGAGAGATGCGCTTAAGGAGGTGCACGGTGACCCTTCTCGGAGTGCGGGCATCGCCGGGCACTGTGGCTTCGGAAATTCAGGGGCAACAGAGAGACCAGGGAGGGGGCTTTCTTTCCTTCCCACCGAACCCCGGATTATCACTTTCATCACTCAACCCTCCTCCTCGGCTAAACGTGCCCTCTCACCAGTGTCATTCTTTCCCCAGGGCGTCCCCCACTCCACCCTCCTTCCCAGCGAGTGCCCAGGCTCTCCCGGCACCAGCACGCACCCCACTCCTCTTCCCTCTGCCCCGGCCCCCTTCCCTTGGCTTCCTCCTCCCTCGCCTTCCACGACGCCCCTCGATTCCCTGCCCCGGCAAGGACCTCGCGGACCAAGTCGGGGTGCGGGGCGCAGGTGGACGGGCGGGAAGCCGGGGGCGGGCGCGGGTGGCCAGGCCCCGGCCCGTCGGCTGGGCGGGGGGAGCGCGGGCGGACGGGCGGGCCCGGGGGGCGGTCCCAGGCCGCCGCCGCCCCTCCGGCCTCCCCCGCGCGCCGCCAGTCGGCGGGAGCCCAGGTGCCGGCGGGGCAGGAGGCGCCCGAGGATGTGCTGCTGGCCGCTGCTCCTGCTGTGGGGGCTGCTCCCCGGCGCGGCAGCGGGGGGCTCGGGCCGGGCCTACGCGCACCGCACGCTGCTCGACTCGGGGGGCAACTACTGGCTGAGCTGGGGCCCGCGGGGCGGCCGGCTCGCCTTCCGCCTGGAGGTGCGCACGACCGGCTACGTGGGCTTCGGCTTCTCGCCCACTGGGGCCATGGCCGCGGCAGACATCGTCGTGGGCGGGGTGGCCCACGGGCGGCCCTACCTCCAGGTAAGCGCGTCCCCTCCCGGATTCTGCAGGGCGCCCCGGGCCACCGCTTTTTCTCCGGACGGCCAGCGGGGACCGCCGCCTCGCAGCCCCATCCCGGTGCGCCTCCGCCGCCGGCTCCTGCACCCCTGGGCTCCCCGCCTCCGCCGCCGGGCGCCGAGGTGTCGCCCCGGGACGTTCAGCACGGGTGACCCCAGGCAGTTTCCCGTCTCTGAACACTTTCCTGTCCCCACGCCACACTTACTAGATCCTCCAGGTACACACCTGCCACGCAGCCTCCGTCATTCCAAATGGGAAAGGAGCGGGACTCCGCTTTGGGGACCAAACGGGACGGCTCTCAGGACTGGAGGGACTGGCTGTCAGCTTTAGCACTTTGCTGTCGTTGCTGTCTGGGGTCGGGGATCTCAGAACATCCCAAATCACGGGTCTTACGGAGTCCTTAGGCACGCGGTTGCGGTCACCTACAGATCGGAGAGATGAATGAAAAGGCCACAGGAATCATTTAGGAACTTTGCTATGCCGAGACCGCTTAGGAAGACGCTTTTAGACATCTGCAAAACCTAGGGTCCCCAGGCAAAAATCCCCTATTAAGTGGCGAACTTTTCACTGTAATAGCCAACAGTTCATTTGACAGTTGCTTATTTGCCTTGAAAGAACCGAGTATAGACGCTGTCTCTTCATAGGTTGTCTTTATGAATAAGAAAAAAAAACTGTGAGATTAGAATGATTTAGGTGGTCAGGTTTTCTGTACATTTTTGTTTATCTGTCTTGACTAACATTTGGACGCTATTCCACTATGATACAATATCGTGGTAAATATCCTCTGTTCCTTATCAAAGTTCTTCCCCAAATACTGTCCTTTGCTCCATGTCTGTTGATCCAGATGAAAACTCCTAGTTCTGGCATTGTGCAGAGGCTTTGATAATATTAAAATCATTGTGCCCAATGGATTTCAAATGCATAATCAATAATTTTATCCCTGATTTCTAAGTTTGATTTCCACACCGTTCTGACTGAGATGCCATCAAATTTGAACCCTAATTCCAGCAATGACCTATTAACTTTGGTTGGAAATAAAGAAAACAACAGCAACAAAAACGTCCAAAGCATCTTGTCTATTTTTCATAAATTAATCCTTTCCTCCCCAAAATAAGTACCCTACAATGCCAATAAAATGAAGTTGCACTGAGTTGAAGTCATTGATGTATGAATTTTCTCCTGATGCTTCGTATCAGACATTAAATTTGTAAACCAAGTATCTGACCACAGACACAGGCCTCATTAGCTGGAAAACATAACTCTCTGATACAAAATAGACAATACCTTATTTAAATAACTATGGGAGTCAAGTCCTTTTGTTTGTGTGTCTGATGGTTTAGGGTAGTGAGAGTAATATGCCCCTTGACTATCCCTGCATGTTTTGTTGAAGAGGGCATGGAAAATCTTACCATGGTACTATCATAAAATAGGGCATGCTTTAAAAGATAACTTGATATTGTTTTCCCCAAATGAGTAGCATTTCTAGAAAGCCCATCCAATTTGATATCAAGGGAAAGACCAAGAATAGAATCCTGTTTCAACATGCTATAATTGACCCACCACAAACTTAGACTTTGTCAAATTACATGGTGTTTTCACACTGCGGGTGGTGGTTCTTTAAGAAGGGTTAATTAAGTGCTCTTTAGATTGGTTTTGAAACATAACACTTTTCTTAAAGTAATTAGTGACTACATATCCCTATGAGATAAATCTTAGAAATGGATGCTTTCCAAATATAGTTAATGAGCAAGAAATAGAATTTCCCCCTCCATTTTTATTCTTAAGAAAATAAAGTCCTTATTTTCATATATAAAGGATAGTTATTTTCTAAGTTAACTGCATCCTTTATTATCCCATTTCCTACTCATTTTAGGATATATAAAGTACAATAAAAATTACGCTTATCAGTTGAGCAGAAGGGAAATATATTAAAAACGTCTCTAATAATATGGAAGACACCAAACACTAAAAATAAAAAGGTGTATCAGTTCTATGGATCTTTCAAGCTGTGTGATTCCATCTTCCAATACTTGAAATTGAACCTTCTCCCTAGAAACCATTAATCTGTGATTATTCATACAGTGATGTGATAAGGGAATCCTCAGCAACTATACAAAAAGGTAAATAGGATTTTTAAACATAGTGTATGTGATGCCATTAGTAAACTTTGGATTTCTTGTAATTTTACTCCCAGAACAACTTTGCATGAAACAGTGACACAGAAAGCATTCTCTTTTCTGAGGCATCAATGTATGTGCAGCAGCCTTCGATAGGAGGAGATGGCATCAGGCTATTGGATAAAAACCTAAGTTGACATCCCACTCACCTTTCCTTATATTTTATTTCATTTTTTCTTATTTAATTTTAAAAATCTTAACCTTTAGATATTTTTATTCTTTTGGTATTCTGACTTTTGGTTTCTGATGATCTTAAACTCTTCTTTTCAATAAGATGTTAAGTTCTAGATAACTACATAAAATAAATTCCAGCCAACCAGGTAGACAGTTGTTGGCTAAATAGACGTCACAAACCCAGCTGCCTAACAGGCACCAAATGCAAAAGAATGAAAGGGTTTCAGTGGAACAGACAGTATATAATGCAGCAGAGAGCAGAGGGGATTGAAGAAACAAGAGATTTTGTGAGTGAAGTACTGTTATGCAGGAAAGTAAATCAAGTACTGTCAGATCTTAGGTTTGTTTGTTTTTTTGAGAGAAGATGGAAATTTAGATTTGTGTGTAACTGAAATGTTCTGATTACAAAATACTGGCCACAACTTAAGTTTGTATAAAGCACCATGTTATGTACATATACAACCTATGTCAACTGAAATATATCCCATGGGCAACTTAATAAGGGGCCAAGAGGGAAAAAACTAAGGTTAATAAAGAATCAACCCAAATTATGAAAATCCATGAAAATCAGGGAGGTTGGTCCCATTTCTTTCCAAGCCAGGTTTACTCTGTGCTAAAAACGACCAGTGTCAGAGGAGACCACCAATTATTGTGGTTATCTATTGTTATGTAAAAGACCATTCCAAAACATAGTGGCTTAACACAATGGCAACAGTTTGTTCACAAATTTGCAATTCAAGTAGGGCTGAGTGAGGACAGATCTCTGCTCCACCTGGTGTCAACTCCAAGGTGAGTGGCTGCAGCAAGGCTCATGCACTTGCTTGTCTGACTGGCAATTGATGTTGGCTGTTTGCTGGAACCTCAGCAAGGACTGTGGTGGCACTGTGACCTCTCCATGTAGCTGCTCAGCTTCCTCACAGCAGAGTGTCTGGGCCCCAAGAGTGAGGGCCAGGTGGAAACTGTATAGCCTTTTCTATCTTGGCCTTTGAGTCATGCAGTGTGTCTCTGCTGTTGTAGTTTCAGTCCCATTAAATTCAAGAGGGAACAGACTTCACATCAACATCACTGACCTGCCGTGGTCTCCTTTATACCACCACACTCGGGTACCTGCCTGCATGTATGCACTTACTCTGGACACTGCTTGAGATCGTGAGTCAGTGTTTATTTACCCTCCTTCTTTTCTCTTTTCTCTCTCTCTCTCTCTCTCTCTCTCTCTCTGTTTCTCTCTCTCTCTCTCACACACACACACACACACACACGCACACCACTCACAGGGAGTTAGTGAACCGGTAGTCTTTCTATACCATACTCCCTCCTCTCTCCCCTCCAGAAAAAGAATTGTGAACTTCCACAACCCCTTCTTTTCCAATGGATCCCAGTCACTAATTCAGGGTTGGACCCAATGCAACTACCTCCAGAGGGCAGTGTGACATTTGCGTATAGGTTTGTGAAGTGAAAAATCAGATTGTGGCTTGGCCACCCTTAAAACTCTACCTGGAGATGAGGCATTATGAATGTTTGCCCTGCCCATTTTGTGACCCTCTGACCCTGTCTGGAGACATTTCCTCAAATGGTATATAACTAGGTGTCTTGCCAGTGGGTTTCAGCCTAGGGCAAGTTCACTATGGAGTCAGTGAGACTGAGGAATGACAAGGGAATGTTCTTGGGGTAAAAGAGTTATTACCTGGTTTGTTCTCCTGGTGATTGGTGGAGCACTAGAATTACGTCTGCATCCCACAGTCTGCAGGTTTGTAATCCTCCTTCATCTCTGCCTCCGCGCCGAGCACTGGGCAGAGACCTTTACAATAGCTTATTGCCATGGGTGTGAAAGCGGTAACCTAGCAGCGGGCCAGTTACATCATCAATAGTTTAGGCTCAGGTGAGAATCCTGGCCATAGGAACCCCAATTTTCCCAAAACCAGGTTTGATCAAAATGGGAAAGAAAAGAGAGAAACATTGGGCTGTGGAGCAGAGCCCCTGTCTCCGTATAATTTATAAACTGTTCTGGAGCAGCTCCCACTTGGGGAAACGTGACCCCAGGGGTGCTGCTGAGGTCAGTGTCTACGCTGTCTTTCACAGAGGTGGGGCAGGAAGCTGTGCATAAAGTGAAGGTTCCTATGGCCGGGATTCTCACCTGGCCCTGGTTGGCTCACTCACTACACACCTGTGGGCAATACGTTGTTATTGAATCTATACAAAGAGCTCCACCCAGTGGTCTGGGCAACACGGTGGCACGGCTGCAAGACTGCAGGGGAGCAGAGAGGAGACTGGAGTGGTGGCAGTGCCGAGGACAGAGATTGAGATGGCTGTGGGGGCAGAGAGGCCCAGAGGCAGAGACCGGCTTGCTGTGTGCAGACTTGCTCTGAGTGGATGGGATTCCTAGTGATTGACCTGCCACCATGGAAATAAAGTTGGTATAAACCATTTCACCCCAAGAATGTTCTACTGTCATTTCTTTGATCTCACTGAATCATAGTGAACTTGCCTGGGGCTGAAACCCATTGGCAAGACAGAAGCCATTTTTCCTCTTGCATTGGCTTTTGAAAACCTCACAATTTGTCTCAGTGAATTAGCTCAGCTCTCACTTCCTTGATGGATTCATGTCCTTTCTGTGTCCTTTGCCCCTTTTTGACACAGAGCAGCCCCACCCTCCACCCCAAGCCACTTAGCAACTGTGAGTCCCCATCTGAGGCAAGTAATGCGGGTGATGAATGCCTAGTTTGTGCGAGTTAGAGAAGAGGGCAGCCTTGTGGCATGTGCCTGTTGAATTTGCATAAAAACTGATCCACTCTTCCTTTGGGGGCATACATTGCTAGTGAAAGGAGGCTGAAACACGTCATCATTTGTTACAGCCTTGCTTGTTGGCTGTGTCTAAAACTGAAACCTTTCTGTGATGAGAAGTCAGTCTTCAACAACAGGAAAATTGCTGCCGGGCTGCTTGCCGAGGAAATGCTTGGAAATTGTGCTGTGATTTGAAATCACACAAAACACTGAGCATTCTTTGTGGTTAACGATGTGCTTCTTTTAAGTGCACCCCAGCCAATGGCAGTAAAGAAATGTGTGGAAAGCGAAGTGAAAAGCAGTCAGGGAAAGATGAAGCGAGTGTCCAGCCCTGACGCAGCTCAGCTGGGACCTTGTTAGGAGATATTTATAAATCTTCAGATTATGCCTTCCGCCCCCAATTTCCAGATGATAAAGGGACCTCACCAAGCATCATGTTTTGTGCATTAGTAATAAGCACACATGGGCCAGTGTAGCCCTTGAACACACAATGATACTCTTCAGCTGTGTGGTTCTCCCAGGCAAAGTGGATGATTTTATAATGCCAGCCTGAGGAAATAGAATGGGTAGACATAAGAGCCAAAGGAACAATACACCTGAATTGACTAATAAAGTTCAAGGCTAAAGGCAACCAACAGGCATATTTCTGGTTCTTGGGAGGAGAAGCAAGAGTCCTCTTCAAAGACAGTGAATAGTAGTTTATTGATTCATCATTTGTAATAGAGCCCTATTAACATAAAGTTGCTGGCAAAAGGAATGAATTCATTATACAGCATCATGTTTTCAGAAATGTTTGATTCATACATTAAAAAAAGAAACAAAAACTGCATACAGATTACTCACAATGCTGTTTATTATAACTTAAAAAAATAACTCCTTCAGAATTTTTAAACAAAAAATATTTCCCCAGGAAACTTCTTCCCAATCTATGTCTTTTTACTTGTTAAATTCTAGAGTAGTCCAAAGCAAAAACAAAAATGAAAACCAAACTGCTCATAGGAGAGAGCATAGAGCACATAGGGAATTCTGCAAAAATAATTTCAAGCGGCTAATTTTCGTTAATGTTAACTATAAAATTGGGATTACATATCTGAGTGCTATACAAATAATATATAGACCAAATTTAATTGATTAGTGAGGTCTAATTCATCTAATGTAGCTAAAAGTTATGAGAAAATCTTTAAACAATTTTTGCTTTTACAGGTTAAATGTTGATGTTTTATGTATTTACTTGCTCTTCTTAAGAAGAGCTTAAAGTTTGGTCAATTCCTCTCAAATTACTACCCCCTCTTCCAATTTTACAGGTGAGAAACTGAGCCTTAGGTACTTGTTAAATGGTTTGTCAGAGGTCATACAGATCAGCAGCCTGGATTAATTTTTCTCTGAGCCCTGGTTTGGTGTTCTTTCTTATCTGCAAGCAAGCAGTAGCTTATATAGAAACATATTCCAATATTATTCCTCAATATTGAAAGAATGTATGTGATAAGATAAAATACCTTTTTATACAGATTGATAAAATCATAGTATTTCTCCTACTACTTTGGTTCCACTATAAATGTCATATACATAGATACACATTTCTCTGATATTAATTTTCATTCCTCCAGTTCTTAATATATGCCATACATTATGATAAATCCCTAAAGTATCTTATCTCATGTAATTCTCACAATAGCCCTAAGAGTTCAGTATCTTATTTCTCCCTTTTTGTAAATGTATAAACTTGAGGCTCCAGGCTCACTCAGTGTGGGAAACATTTGGGACTCTCACATGACTTTCAGTGAAGTCCTTGAAAGGAAAGGAGCGACACACAGCAGCAATTCACCGGAGAATTCCGCTTTATTAGGGAAAGGTGCTGGGTTATATAGGAAGGGGCATGGAGTGATTGTGGTGTTACTTCTATGGGGCTGGTGGCTATTGGCTAGGTGCTGGGATTGGGGGGGGAAGAGAGGTGATTGGGCTTCAGGTGGTGCTGGCGGGAACCAAGGACCCAGAAGAGAAGCAGAAAGTTTGCCATCTTATGAGTGGGGGCCCTTCATTCCCCCCTTTCTCCTCTGTGGGGTTGTGGACGTTGCTTTCTCTCTGACTGCTTCCTGCTGAACAGGGGTGGAGAAGGGAGTGAGGGCTTGAGGACTAGGAGGAAAGGGTTGATAGGACTCCCCACAGTAAGGACGAGTAGATGTGGACTTCTTCAGGTTGGAAATCAATGAAGGTTCCCTGTAACCATAGGTCGAGGACTTGTTGATTCTAATGGTGCCAAGAGGATACGGGTGCCAGAAGCCAGGCGTCTGCGGCCATTGTTTCCAGGAACAGTTTCCAGCGGAGAGAGGGGTCCATCTCAGCGTGTGGTGAGGAGGTTACGTGAGGGTGAGGGATCTTCTGTGGCTAAAAGCTGGTAGTTCCTGAGTAAAAGCTGGTTGAAAGTTTGATTAGAGATTTTACCGACTTGGGATGTGATAAACTTTACTATACAAGGTAAGAAGAGACAGGCGAGAAGAATGATTATTATAGGGCCTGCAATGGGCCACAGCCAGGTAAGGAAGGGGTTTGTTAGTATTGAAGAGAATGGGTTGGAGGAGTAATACTGTGGGTACCGGGAGTTACCCATGTAGTGAATGGCGCAAGACCAGTAGGGACATCCCCGTAGGTGTCTGGCCATCGCCTGCAACAGGCTTGTTTTTGGTCATAGAGGAAGCAGAGGTAGGGAGAATAAAGGTAGCTGCTAGTGAACACTTCGGTGGAGGGAGGAAAGTGGAGGTAAAAAGGCTCGGAGCAGCCTTTCAGAGGGCAGTCTGATGTGGCAATGAGGGCAGTAATTTTTGTTTTATGCTGTGTGTAAGTCTGTCTGACTTTGAATCGCCATACAAAGGAGGCTGGGGTGGCAGGGAAGACAATAGGAATGAGGAAAAAAGCGAGAGAGAGCGAGGGAGCAGTAAAGGAGGAAAACGTCATGATTCGGGTATGGATGGCAAAGGGGGTGAATGGGATTTTGGAGGAAAGAGGACAGTAAGGTCAAGAGTCTGGAGGGAGGGTGAGTCTGTAAACTTTTGTAGGTTAAGAGATCCTTTAGGTGATGTGGGGACAGAATGGTAAGGGGCGCCCCGAATGTCAGTTTATGAGCTTCCTTCTGCAAGAGCTGTCCAGCGGCTAATGCCCGTAGGCAGGGGGCCCATCCCCGAACTGTGGGGTCTAATTGCTTGGAAAGATAAGCTACTGGGGCAAAGGATGGGCCATAATTTGGCCTATGACTCCTAGAACTTGACTGGACCTCTCGTGAATGTATAATGAGAAGGGCTTCGACAAATCAGGAAGATGGAGAGCTGGGGCTTCCACAAGGGCTCGATGGAGCTTAATGAAGGAGTGTTGGGGTGAGGAGGATAATGGTTCTTCAGGGGGGCCCTTGCTGAGGTCGTATAGGGGTCTTGCCAACAGGGAGAAGTTAGGGATCCACACTCTAAAATACCCAGCCAGGCCTAGAAAGGAAAGGATTTCTGTCTTGGTTTTGGGAAAGGGCAGGTCTGAGAGGAGCCGTTTTCTGTCTAAGGTAATGGACTTTCTTTGTTGAGATAGAAGGAATCCGAGGTAAGTGACAGAAGGGGAAGAGATTTGAGCTTTGATGGGGGATACCCGGTAACCTCTGGAAGCTAGAAGGTTAAGTAGGGAGGCAGTGTCAAGTTGAGACTGTTCCCACGGGGGCTGCAGAGTAGAAGATCGTCCACGTATTGTAATAAGGTGGACTCGGAAGCCTTGTGGCAAAACTGTCCAAGTGAGTTGTTCAGAATGTCTTGTGTATGGGTCCGTCCAGGTGAAGGCGAAAAAATCTTGGGAGGAGGGGTCCAGAGGGATAGAAAAAAATGCATCCTTAAAATCTAGGACTGAGAAGTGGGAGGCCGAGGCAGGGATCTGCGATAAAAGGGTGTATGGATTTGGGACTAAGGGATGGATAGGGACGATGGCCATGTTGATGAGGCGAAGGTTGTGGACGAGGTGGAAAGATCCGTTGGTTTTTTTAACAGCTAATATGGGGGTATTAAACGGGGAGTGAGTGGGTCTGAGGTAATTTTTGTTTAAAAGATCTTGAATGATGGGTTGAAGGCCTATGAGGGCTGAAGTGGTTAGCGGGTATTGGGCCTGACAGATATACTGAGAGGGGTCACGTAATTTGATAAAGGCAGGAGGACATAGAGCCACAGAGGGGCTTGTAATGTCCCAAACTTTGGGATTTACAGGGTGTATGAGGGCAGAACTGGAGCTTTCATTGGGTAGAGGGGGGTCGTCGGCTATGAGGGCCATCAGAAAGGGAGTACTGGGGGCTGTGGGAGTGGATATAGTTATGGAAACATGGAGGAGAGAAAGGATGTCCCGTCCTAGTAAGGGGATGGGACACTGGGGCATAACCAGGAAGGAGTGGGAGAAAGGTATGGGATTGTCTTGGATTGTGTATAAAAGGGGGGGGGGGTTTAATGGGAAAATCTGTTTACCTCCTACCCTGACTATAGGAGTAATGGCAGGCGTGGTAGGGCCCCGGTATTCTCGCAAGACTGAGAAGGTGGCTCCTGTATCTAGGAGGAAGGAGATGGGGCGACCGTCTACTATTAGAGTAACCCCTGGGCTCCTGTTTGGTGATGGAAGTGGTCAGGCGAGAAGCCCCCAGGCCCCATCAGTCTTCTTCTGCCAGCCCCACTACGGAGGGCTTAGGATGGGGGTTGTTCGTCCAGACTCCCCTTCGGGTGGCTGGGCAATCAGACCCCCAGTGGCCCTTTTTGTGGCATCTGGGGCATGGGGTGGTAGGAGATCTGGGAGAGGGGCACGCCCTTGACCAATGTCCTTCTTGTCTGCACTTGAAACAAGCTCCTGGGTGGGGCTTGTTTGTAGAGGGGCGCCCAGGTTGTGGTTTTATCAGCTGGGCCAACATTTGGAAATTGGCCTGATCATCCTTTTGTTTACGGCGTTCTTTCTCCTCCTCCTGGTTATGGAAGACTTTAAAGGCCACTGTTAGGATCTCAGTCTGTGGGGTAGCGGGGCCCTGTTCTAACTTTTTGAGTTTAGCTTTAATGTCGGGGTAGCTTTGAGCCAGGAAGTATGTCATAAGGACATGTCTCCCGTCAGGCGTTTCTGGGTCCAGGCTGGTATAATGTAATAGGGCTTGGGTGAGTCTGTCTAAGAATTCGGAGAGTTTCCTCCCTCCTTTGAATTACGTCTTGGAGCTTTTGAAAATTGACTCTTTACGAGCTGCCTTTTTCAGACCTGCTATTAAGCAGCAGGCGAAGATATCTCGAGAGCGGAGACCCACGGCGGTGGGGGACTGAAGGGTTCTGGCTCAGTCTGTGGGGGAGAAACAGGTGATGGGGGCAAAGACGGAGGAGGCTCCTGGGACTTAGAGGGGGGCTGAAAGGCTCAGGCTTGATCTGCAGGGGGGTGAGGTGGGGGAGGAGATGGTGGGGGAGGAAGGGGGAGGGGCTGTTGTAGGAGAGGAGGGGGAAGGGAGTGAACGGGAGGCTTCAGCTGGGGAGACGGCTTGCAGGCTAGGAGAACTTGGGGGGAGGCGGGGGGAGGAGGCGGAAAGCTTCGATATAGGGAATCTCCTTCCATTTTTTCAGGCGCTGGCAGTAGTTAAAGAGATCGCGAGTAATGTTAGGATCAAGAGCTCCCCCTGCAGGCCATTGACTGTTATTGTCTAGGGTGCATGTCGGCCAATCTTGGGAGCAGTGTTTACGGAGAAGTTTTGGTTTTATATCAGGCGTCAGGGAGAGGGTGGCTAGATGCTTGAGCAGGCATTCAAGAGGTGAGCTTCCAGGGAGGGATGAGGAGGCTCCCATGGCTAAAGGACAGAGAAGGAGACAAACAGGGGAAGACGAACGGAGACCCTCGGACTGGGAGCAGACGGCAAGGAGACAAAGGGCATCCCCGGTGATCCTTGGGGGTCTGCGGAAACTCGTATACGAGTCGGTTTCTTAGGAAGTGTGGGTCGTCACCCAGACTGCTCTAAGAAGGCAGAGTGCCGGGGTCCGAGGAACCTAGTACTGGGAGTTTTCAGCGGACGGAACGGAAGGAGGGGGGGGGGAATGGAGCGTTCTCATCCGCAAAGGAGTCACCTCGTTTATGGCTGTTGGAGGGGGGCCTGAGGGTCTGCTGCAGCTGTGAAGGACGGAGGCAGCAATTTATGGCTGTTGGAGGAGGGGGCTGAGGGTCCGCCGCAGCCGTGAAGGCCTAAGGCGGGGAGAGTTCCCTCCTCGTCAGGGAAGAGTGGCCCACTCTGGGGGAAAACTTACCCAAAGGCCAGAGAGCAGTGGTGAGTGTGAGGAGCCAGCGCCGGAAAAAGAGGACGAGGGCAAGCTGCTGCTGGTGTCGGGGGGAAGACGGGGCCCAGTTGGGGTGTCCCGTCTCCCGGGTTTCAGCACCAATGAGAGGAAAGGAGCGACACACAGCAGCAATTCACTGGAGAATTTCGCTTTATTAGGGAAAGGTGCTGGGTTATATAGGAAGGGGCATGGGGTGATTGTGGTGTCACTTCTACGGGGCTGGTGGCTATTGGCTAGGTGCTGGGATTGGTGGGGGAAGAGAGGTGTTTGGGCTTCAGGTGGCGCCAGTGGAAACTGAGGACCCAGAAGAGAAGCAGGAAGTTCGCCATCTTATGAGTGGGGGCCCTTCAGTCCTCACATATAGGCAGAGAATATTGGAATGCTCATTCATTCAACCAATATTTATTGAACAGTTCTAGATGTTGGGGACAAAGCATTGAGTGAGAAGAAATCAGTGGTATCATGGACTCACATTTTGGTTGTGGGGTGTCTTGTCAATGGGTTTCAGCCCTGGACAAGTTCACTATGGATTCACTGAAACCGAGGAATGACAAGGGAATGTTCTTGGTGTGAAAGGGTTTATGACCAACTTTATTTCCATGGTGGCAGGTCACTCACTAGAATCCCATCCACCCAGAGTGAGTCTGCATGTAACAAGCCGGTTTCTGGGCCTCTCTACTTCCAAAGCCGTCTCAGTCTTGGTCCTTGGCACTGCCACCACTCCAGTCTCTGCTCTCCTGCAGCCATGCAGCTGTGCGGCCACGGCACCGTGTTGCCTGGACCACTGGGACGAACTCTTTATACAGAGTCAATAGCAACCTATTGCCCACACATGTGTAGTGAGCTAGCCAACCAGGGCCAGGTGAGATCCGGTCCTAGGAACCTTCACTTTATCCACAGGGGGTAAACAAATAAATACATAAGAAGAATATCAGAAAATGGTAAGTGCTGAGCAGAGAGTTAAAGTAAGATGATATGATAAAGGCAAACATGTGGCTATTTCAGATTAGGGTGCTTATAACCAGAACATGAAGGAAACAGTGTCCCAAGTTTTAAAAGTCTTTTGAGATTAACCGTAGTGTTTACAAATCAAAATCTTGTGTACTGTGAAGAAAATCATCTGGCATGCACATCAAAGATCTCAATCGATCTTGAATATAGAAAACTGCCTACCTGGAGGAAATGTAATTAATGTTTTAACAATGTGTCTGAGCCACATGAGCTCCCTTTCCTATTTCTGTGGCCCTGTTACACAGATGTTTAGTGAGCTCAACTAGAGTCTTCCCAGCTTTGATCTAGATACTTGGTGATTTTAAAGAAGTTTCTTTCTTAATAGTAGGTGTGGATGTTTTTGTTTTATACTCTGTGCTCCTTCTCATCCTCGGTAATATCGGAGAGTTAAAGGACTTGAGAAGCTAGATCAACAAAACCACATGTGTCTGGAAAAGATAACTTATCTTTCAGGCGATTTTTAAACTGAGACTTTGAAATCTCAGTTTCTTAGATAAAACTGAATTGCTGCCTTTTTTTCCCCTCCCCTGCAAAGTTCATGCACTGAAACTAACTCATACACAGAAACTCATGGTAGATGAAACCATGCAAAAGTGAGGCCTCTTGTCACCTTTTACATCTGCATCCCTTTGGGCAGGGCAGAGGGGGACTCGTGCTATGGCAGATTGCACTGAGAGATAAGTAGGCATTGCTAATAATGATCTGAGAACTGGGAAGGATGCTTCCCATGTCAGAAGTTCCCAGAGTTGTCTGCCCATTTGAGGAGGTGATTTTAACACATCTTTTGAAAAGCTCCAGTGCCCAGGCAGTCTATCTCTTTCCCCCATACCAGTTAAATCACAATCTCTTGCAGGGACGGACACAGGCATTCGTATGGTTTAAAGTTTCCCAGGTGATTCTAATGTGTCGACAAGGTCAGGAGCTACTGACCTTATGTGATCAGGCTCTTTGATAGGAATAATAACTTCTTTATGGTCAACCTACAAAAGCTTGAAAGATTCCCGGTATCAGGCATGAGGATGCAAAGGAAGATTCCACACAAAGCAATTTAGAGTGACCGTGTGACGTTTGAGGCAAAGGCTAGCATATGCTTGAATATTTAGGATTATTTTGTAAAATAGGAAAATAAAGTGGATTTTCTTAGAGTGGAAACACTTCAGAGATGAGTTTTATCTAGTTGTTGATAATTCTAAATATTTTCTTAAATTTACATGCTGAAACAAGAGCAAAAATGTAAGAACTGTGGATAGTAGTGTGTTTCAACATATGCTGAACCAGGAATGTCTCTCCTCCTCATAGCCCTCTACCATCCCTACACACCTTTTGCCAGCTGCTAATAGCTGCTGTATTTCTAAGTAACTGGAATATATGCCCCCACAAAATCTAAAATTCATAAGCTATGTATGGTCACAGGCCATCAAAGGGACATTAATAAATGAAAGTCCCAGATCATTCTCAGCCTGTATTTAAGCCAAGAGAAGTGTTCTGCTCTAAAATCATTTATTAGAGTTAACAGTAGTAAAATGGACTCCCTTTGTATTTAGAAAAATTCTCAAGAATCTTTTCAGTTATGTAAATAGACATCTTTTCCCTTCCCTCCTACATTCTCCAAGGTTGCTAGTAAGCAATGAAATGTCCTCAAGCTATAGCTGCAGAAGGAAGAAGGAGGGAAAGGAGCAGGAGTGGTGGATAATTAGTGTTTTATTAGGGTGTGGATGGAATGTTTACAAGTTGCTGGCTGTGTCAGTGCTTCCACATCTTCCTGAGGTACCAGGAACAATTCCATGTGCTTGGCAGGCCCTCAAGAAATACCTGCTGAATAACTGCTGAGCAGTGGTAAGCCGGAAGTCTGGGGGTGAATCTCAGCACAGCTTGTTACATATTTGTTGTGTGGCCCTTGGCAAATGTCTTGACCTCTCTAAATGACAGCTTCCTTCACCAAGAAGGGCATCATGGTATCTAATGCGTGGGGGTTTTATGGGGATTAAATGAAATAGGCATATAAAGCTCTTAGCAGAGGATGTGGGACATTGAAAGTACTTAGTAAGTACAAGATATTATTATAATGCATCCATCACTTAATGAAATGTCAGAATTGTAAGAAGATCGTATGGAGACCAATGTCCAAGCTTTTCAACTTGGGGAAAAGGTTTCTGCTAAATGTTTAGATGGGGGGAGATTGATAGCAGTTTTTGAGGAAATTCGAGGACAAACTTTAAGCAACTGGTTTGTGAATACTTTGCAAACATTAACAACTCGAGGCCAGGATGATTTCAATAAACAGAGTATATTGACATTCTTTTGCATTTGATTTGCTGGACTTGTAGGAGGGGTATAAAGTAAATAGTATATTTGAATGGTAGAAAGGTTATTAGCAGGGTTTCTCCTGATGTCCTTGTAGAAGATGGACTAATAAAGTTGAATTAACTATAATCATAAATATTTAAACATCCATACTCAAAACATGTTGATAACAGACAGGTTATATTAGGCTACAGAATGAAGACTGAATAGAGTGATATATTAAAATAATGAAAGAAAGCATATATTCACAAAATACAAGTAAAGTTAAACATTCAGTTAAATAATTAGTTGTGTATATAAAAAATGTGTAAAATTTGACTTAACTGGAATTCACAATGAAAAGGTCCAAGTATTAGTTCATTTTTAAGCTCAAAAGGTATGCTTTCAGTATGCAGACATGCAATATTAGCCTAAAAACTTTACCATTTACTTGAAAGGAAGTAATATTGACATTGTACTCTGTACTAGGCTAATCATACCAAGATATACCTTCTAGAGTAACAATTTTAAAGGATGTGTGGGTGAACTGGAACATTCTAAAGGAGTTTTACAGGGATGGTTGAAATCTCTGGAAATCAGGGTACCTGAGTAATGGGAAAGGGCTGTCCATGTTTTACTTGGGGAAAGAACAATTAGAAAAGACATGATCATTGTCTTTGAAATAGTAGGCAGTCTTCCTCAAGAAACAAGGATTAGATGTTACCTATTAAGCTCCAGAAGGAAGAAAAAAGACCCAGTTGATACACTTAAAGGGTAGAAAATTTTAGCTTAGTATAAGAAATGCATTTCTGACAATCAGAGGTATTACATTAAGTGTGTTGCCTTGTTTGGTTGTAAATTCATGAGCTTTGTCACTGGAGGTATTAAATGCTGTGTGATCATCTCTTAAAAAGAAAATATTTTTGAGAGAAATCTTCCTCTGTGGGAACTAGGATTAGGTGTCCTTCAGGTTGTCTTCCAAATTGAGTATAATGTTGAAAATAACTTTACTTTCATGCCTTTAGGTTATTCAAGAAATTAAAGAAGGGAGACATTAGAAGCTATATTTATCTGTATTGCTTTTTAACGACCTCATGGTCTCCTGTCCTGTGGATAGGTGCTCACTGAACTGTTACAATGGCTATGAGAGTATTTCATCACTTTCTCTCCTGTATATTTTAGTATGTTTGAATTATGTATAGTGAATATTTCTTAACTTTGAAGAATGAAAAAAATAAAGTAAAAGGAAGAAAAGAATGTTTTGTGACTTGTATATACTCAAAAGAAGAATTTGGAGGGCTTCAAGAGCAAAGCTGAATGCATTATTTTGATCTAATAACAGTCTACATATTCTCTGCCCCCCGAACTTCCCACCTGGATGTCAGGCATCTTATTAGGTAGGCATCTCAAACTTAACCTCCTTTACCTTCAACCTGCTTCTTTCCAGTCTTCCCAATGTCAGTAAAAAATTAGAAATCATCCTTGTTTCTTTTCCTTCTTCATCCCACATGTAAAATCCATCTTCCTCCAAACTAAATAAATCTAAAACCTTCCCACTCCCCTTCAGTTTTACTACCACCACTCTAGCTTGAATGACTGAGGGTACTGAGTGACTCCTGGCTTCTGATCACCACTCTTATTTCTTCTACTCATCATTCTTTACATGGTAGCCACAGTAATACACACACACACACACTTTTCATGTCAGTTAGAATGTGTTACTTACTGCTTAAGGCTTAAATGGCTTTTATATAAGCTTATTATTAAATTTGAACTCTCTACACTGACCTAAAAGGTGTCACAATGTCTGGGGCCTCATCTGATCCTGTTGACCTCATTTACCCATCCTAGATACTATAGTTCAGTCATACTGGCTTTTATTTGCTTTTATCAAACTGACCCCTTACCCCCCCCCACACACACACCTGTCAGGTCGTTTCCAATAGTTGCTCTCTCTTCCTGGAAACTACTTCTTCACACCTTTGTGGCTGGCTCCTAATTGTAGTTTATTTATCAGAGTAAATATCATAGCCTCAGTTTTGATTTTCTGATCACTCAACCCAAACTTTCCAATTCCTCTCTATAGTCCTTTTTATTTTCCTATAAGCACTTATCCAAATAGTTTTGGTTATAATTATTATTTAAACAATTGTCTGTTCCTCCTCCCAGTTAAGCTGTAACTTTCATTATAGTAGGAACTTTGCTTACTCTCCTGTACAGTCATGTGCCCTTGGCCCTACAGCAAGGGCTGAGGAATAGTAGTCACTCAATAAAATATGTTTGAAGAAAGGAGAGGAGGAAGGGAGGAAGGAAGGAAGGAAGGAGCTTTCTTCTCAAAATTTATTCCTTGCATAAACTGGTCATGAACAGGAGTCATATTAAAATTTTTAAATATTAAGATGATGGGATAGGATGAAGATAAAATCTTATTTCATTGGTTAAGTTCTGAGACTGTTTTTTCCATTGAAGTTTATTGTTAAGGAGACAATATTTTAATTTTATACTCTATAGAGATTATAACTATAGCAAAATATTAATTACCCTACATGAATTCTAAGCAGATGATTGTCCATGGGCGAAAACTCAGGATGTCTGTTTTCAGAAGGTAGCACTTAAAGAACATATTGGTCAGGTGGGCCCCTCGCTGGAACGCAAGCTAACAGCATTCTTATTTTGGCCTTCCGGTAGCTATTGAATAGATCCCTTATTAGACCTAAGGAGTTTCAGTTTTATTGGAAAGGGTTTCTAGAATGCAAGCCCCTTCTGTTTAGGGATTCTGCTCAAATTTCTAAGATTAATGAAGAAATAACTTATTAAAATCAGTTTATACTGAAATCTGAAGATTATGTTCATATAGTTTGCACAGTTTTATGATTTTTTTTAGGATCAAAGAATCTCTTTAAAACAAAAAATATTTATTATTATACTATCAATACTATTAAAACACCATAGCACTTACTATAGAACTTGATATTACAAGCAGAAACGTTTGAAGTAAAATGGCCTTTGAGATTTAGAGAAAGAAGAAAAACTACAAGCACCTGTTGAAGAAAATGATGACAGATGGTCACATTTTTCCCCCTGCAGCTGTGCTTACATTCAGTTGTCCAGGCGAAACTGGGGTTTATTCACATCTTTTATTACATGCATCAGAGTTTTCACGTCATCCTATTTAACACAGCACCAGTCAAAGCTCCTTTCTGTTGCAGAGATTGTATTCAAGAGAGAAGAAAAAAAAAAAGACTGACAATGAGGGAGAACCAATTTAACATCTGTGTAATCATGTTTTTTTTAACAAGAGGTTGTAGCAGTCTTGTAAAGCACCAAAGCTAGTTTTCTGGAGTGTTGCCTTAGTATGAAAGTGGCAGGCGGTATTTGTGCTATCGGGCTAGCTGATAAATGCCATCTTTTGCTGATGCTCCCCCACTTCACTGCTGCCACACAGCATTTTGAAACCTCAGTGATAGATTCCATGACTTTTTTCAAAACATAAAGTGTTGAAAGGAAAAAAATATCCTGTGAGCTCATGTTTCAGGAGTAATATTTTTATGACACAACTGGGATTAATTTTATTGCTGGAGTCTATCAACTAATTTTCAAGGGTTACAGGTAATATTTTATCTTTAAAAAGTATAAACAAGCTAAATACATGATTAATATAATAATCCACAATAAAAACAAGACATACCTCAATGACAATTCATATTGAAGCTGATCTTAAAGCATGTAGCTAAATTAGAATATGATCAAAATCCACATAAAGCCATTTATCTAGGGTAACATTACTTCACACTTCTTTTTACAGACCATTAAAACTGTGTCAGTATAAAGAACAATGATTTCTGCATATCAGCTTCTATATTTACATAATTAAAACTTCTACATATTTTTATTCTTCAACTCTTACAAAATTTGTACAGAATCATGATTCTCTGAATGCCCCTCAACCCTCTTGCCCTCATAAAGTTCACTTCTAATGATACTTACTTGGAGTCTATTTTTATTTACCAGTATTTTATGTTATGTTTATAATGTATATAGTACATTTAATACATATATCATACAGTTAGATTTTCATAATGGCTATGGGATCAGACCATGACAATAAGAGTGCCTTGTGATCAATATGCCTATTTTTATTTTACAATTCCTGGAATATCAAGCACTGTAGGAAGATAGCTGAGGAATGACCTTCACCATGGATGTTTGGTTGAATTCCATGGGCTCCATTTGTTAAATGAGACTGGGATTGGGGGTGAGGAATGCCATTTGGTTCTGATTCTTAAGGTGAAAATCAGATAGTAAAAATGATCTGTGAAATTTCCTTAAATATTTCATAGGTGTTGTACATTGGTTTTGTGAATATTAATTTCTAGGTGATATGGGTATCCAAACTCTTTATTGATCAAGTTTTACTCTCAATTTCCTTCTCCAGTTTTTTTTCCCCTAGAGAATGGTAGTAACAAAATAACTATTCCATTTAATTATCCACTTGAATAGCAATGCAAACTGTCAGGAAACCCTTAAACTCACTGCATGTACTTTTTTAGGTTTAGCTAATCTGCATGAAGGATTTTCAAGATTGAGTTCTTTGAGTGACTCACTTTCTTTTCCTCCCAACTTCTTGCCCTTCATCCTTCCCTCTCTCCCTTTCCTTCCTCAGAGCAAGCATAGTGAAACAATAGGAAATTTGGAACTCAGTTTTTTGGGGTTTTCTTTGTCTTTTTTGGTCCTCTTTCCTCACTTAATTATGCTTTTAAGGTTGCTGATAGACATTTTTTACTATATAATATTAAGACCATTAAGACCGTGTTTGACTGTAGACCATGTATTTCCTAATAGAGGCTGAAGGAGGAAAGAAGGTGCTACTAGTAGGGGAGTGTTTTGCTCCCACTAAGTGTATTCCCACACCACAAAGATGGGAGTATCAGATGATGGTTGTTGAGTTCTTATCTTTCATTTTCAAAATTATCCCCTTACTTAAGATTTGGCAAAAGTGAAGGCAGGATGCTCCCTTACACATATTTAATAAGCATTTGCAATATGCACATCACTCTGTTAGGCACTGAGGATATAAGTTCACATTAGAAAACATTCTGAAACATGGTTTCTCTCTCTCAGAGCTGTTTTTTTTTTAAATCTAATTTATTTTAAATAGGTAGGGAATGCTCTCCTAGTGTAAAAGGATTACAAAGAGTTGTTACATGCATTAACTCTTTTTCCTAAGTGCTGATGTCAGTTCCATAAGATTCATGTCCATTTAGGGGCTAAGAGGTCATAACAACATTCCCAGATTTCAGTGCCAGATGTCTGCAGGGTAGATCATGTGGACCCAAACTCATTTTAGCTTCTGGTTAAACACATTCCACACCAGATCTTAACCATATTTAAATATAATTGAGAGCAATTGGGAGTATAATCTATTATCTCCCTCTTTCTGTTCCATTTACAATGTAAACAACTGTATTAAAGGTACAAATTCATAACTGAGTTAACAAGATTAGCTTTTCATTTCTAGGCAATTACTGCATGATTGAGAAGGTAATGTGTCTAGAATGAATTGCATGCTACCTAGGAGTGCAAATAGAGGAATAAGCATTCAAAAAGAGAATGATCACTTCCACTCGGAATGATCAAAGGAAACATCATAGGGGAGGTAGAATCCTGATCTTAAAGAGAAGGAAGTATTTCAATGGGTGGAGTTAGTGGAGAGGATATCTCAGTGGAGTGAAGAAAGTAGGGGAGATGGGAAGAATGTGAACAAAAGCAAAGAGCTCAGAAAAGGCAGAATATTTGTAGGTAATAGAGATCATGTGGTGAGGTTAATAATAGACACTCCGGAAAACCAGGTTAGGCTAAATTTTAGAGAAACTTCGATGTAAATTATATAACTTTGTACTATATACTGTTGAATAAAATATAATGGCACATTGAGAGCAATTTTCAAGGAAGACCTTGACAGAAATATGCAGGTGATACAAGTCTGAAATGAAATAGGAGAATTACTATGGGGTAAAAGTAGAAGATGTGGTATTTTTTTCAAAGGAAGAACTAATAGGATCTGTGGAGGTGTGAGTAATAAAGGAAGAAGTTAAAGAACACTATAGTTTCATGTTTGGATGGTTGGGAGAATGGCAGTATAATGAAAGAAAATCAGGAACACCTTTACAGACAGAGTGTGAATACAATTTTGGATGTATTGCATTTGAAGTGACAATAAGACTTCCATGTTATCCAGTAGACTTTTGGATATGTGATACTGAATAAAGGTGATGACTGGAAACTCTTGGGGTAGATGAGATTCCCAAAGAATGAAATACAAAGATAGAGGACTATAATATCAGGGACAGAACAGTGATGTTTATAGTTAGGAAATGGAAATAACAGAGATAAACTGTCAGATGTGGACAATCAACAGTGGAGCCTTATGGAAATGAGAGTATGGACATCTTTGCCTTGTTCCCAAGATGTATTTGTTTCCATACTTGGGGGGGAGGAACATCAAGTACAATGTAGCTAGTTTTCTGAGAGATTTTACCATGAATGAATGTTTCACATGTTTTTTCTTCATTTGTTGAGATGGTTGTATGGTTTTCCTTTTTTACACTTAGATATGAGGAATTATATTGATTCATTTTCTACTGTGACACCAGCTCTGTCTGGTCATGATATATTATCCTTTAAAAAATATCACTGGGTTCTATTCACTAATATATATACTTAAGAAAATTTGTATCTGGACCTATGAGAGATACTGATCTGTAATTTTTTTTTGTAATGTCTTTGATTTTGGTATGTAATACTGGCAATCAAAAAATTAGTTGGGAAGTGTTCCTTGCTCTTTGATCTTCTGGAAGAGTTTGTGAAAATCAATGTTACTTTTTCCTCAAGTATTTGGTAAAATTCCAAGTAAAAGCATTTTGGCTTAGAACTTTCTTTGTAGGAAGGTTTTTTGCCCATGAGTAGATTACAGGGCTATTCAGAGTATCTGTTTTCTTGAGTAAGTTCTGCTGGTTGTATCTTAGAAGGACTTTGCCTGTTTCTCAGCTTAATTTTCCAGGTTTTTTACATCCAGATTTGCATAATATTATTAACCTTTTAATTTCTGTAGAGTTTATTATAATATTTCTCTTTTATTTCATTACATCTGGTTGTTTTCTACTTGTCCCATCTGTTCTTTATGTTTCTCTTTTCCTGCTTTCTTTTAGATTTTTTATTATAATTCCATGAAGTGCATATTATATAGGATAGAAAGAAGGCAAGATGTGTGCTCTCATGTGTCAGAATTGAAATTCACTTAAAAAAGTGAGATACATGATCATAAGCTGAAGGTAGGGAAATGTTGGCGTCCTCTGTTGAGAAGGTTTAGAATTATTTGTCTTGGAGGTATTCTGAGAAAACAGCAAGAGATTAACATGTACATTCCAAGCATTCAAAGGATCTGGAGGAAATAAACATGTAACTAATTATACTATTTGAATAGCTAAGGTATATTATTATCAAATCTGAAGATATGTCTCAACATAGGTCCTAAAAATTGGAAAATGTAAAAAAACTGTAATGGAATTTCCAAGTAGTGGTTAGGATATTTCACATTTCAATTACAGTTTTAATAACATTGATTTATGTTTTCCCTCAATAAGGTAGAATGTATCAGCTTCTTTTAGACAATCACATTTTTCCAGGAGTCCAGAACTTTGATATAGTTGACAGCTGTCTTCTAAATATTGAACACTCATTGGTTTACAGGCAGATGAGCTCAGGGTATTTTCAGTAAGACCTGAGTGACGTTTTTCCCATTTTCTCATAGCTAAGTTGTCTGAAAAGCCCGGAAAAGACAGACTAGTTGGAAGGAATCAGTTGGTATTGGTGAGTGGAAATAGAATGAATGGAAAATTGGCAAGTCAGCTGGATAATTTGTGGGACTAATGGTTTTGGAAACATACTTGCAAGACTAAGATAACTATTTTACTCTTTAAACTGATTGCATTTTGTATTATATTCCTTTTGTTTGTAAAAATAATTGCTTGACTCATGTAATGAAATTTGAACTCAGTGTAAAGGCACAGTTAGTTTACCTAAATCTGTTGTTTTCTGTAGGCATTATTTCATTTACATATTGAAAAGCTTTGAGATCAAAAGTGGGAAAATCACAGTATCATAGCAGTATTTCATTTGGATTGTTGTCACAATTATACCCAGTTCTCAGAATACTTTTTTTTTGACAAATTCCAACTTTAGCAGTAAAGTAACATTTTATGTAAAATATCCTTGATGTAGATATTTTTTGTAAACAGAAAAATATAAGTAACTCATACTTTTCCAGGAGTGCAGTGGCCACTATGTAAAACAGTGAAGAAGGATACTGACTTGAGTCAGATAGTGTGGATTTAAATCTGGGATTTATTTCTTACCAGCTGTACGATCCTAGTCAGGATGCTTAATCTCTTTATGCTTCAGTGTCATTGTCTGTGAGACAGGAAAATAGTTTTATCTCATAGACATGATATGCAGATTAAATGAGTTATACGTGCATATGTGTCAATAGATGTATAATACATGCTTAAACTGGGCCTGTTGAAAAGTATCTACTCAATAAGTTGTAGTTGTTACCAGAGTTAAAAAAAAGTTAGTTAGGCTCTGTGCATTGTCTATAGGGTGGGGTTTGAACAATAACTAGATCTGGTACCCTGGGTGTCAAATATATACACATTTGATAAATCCTTTTAAAAGTACTAGGAATAAAAATGCCAAATTTGAGTATGACATGTACATATAATTTAAAGTTTTCTTCTTGTATACAGTATTTTCTTTGCCAAGCATAGCAATCATTTCTTCAAATGTAACTTTTATGTTAGTAAAAAGAATTATAATTGTTTCAACATGTATACTCTCAATCAACTCCTTGTGATTTTAAAAAAATAAAATATCATTACATACTGAAAACCCAGTATAATTAAGGCAATTATTATGTGTTCTGTAAGTGATGAAAATTAACACCATGAGTTTTATACCTTGGAGCATAGTTTAAGTTAATGATAAAGAACAAAGGGAAAATTTTTGGATAAAAACCAAACTATACTGCAAAAGAGGGGTGAAATTAGCATTGAATGGTCACTAACCATGTTAGGCAGGTTTTTCCCCCATATACCATTGCACTGACTTATCTTTAAAAGTCCATAAAATAGGTATGTATTATTGCCATTTTACTGAAGTTAGAATGAAAGCTCACAGAATTTTACTTCAGCAACTCTTCAAGGATATTTAGGGGTAGATCTGGGGGTCAGATCCTCATCATTTGATTTCAAATCCATGCCCCCTCCATTGCATGTTTGTCTCCCAAAAGTAATCTGTATACACCATTGAACTAGTTGAGTACAAAAATTGTAGCTGATCCATGCAAACAAAATTCCCCCAGTTTTTTAATATCTTATAATTCAACTAGTTTTCTTTTTTTGCACATTTTTCCATTGAATTTCATTTTAATAAGCATGTGCCACCTGAGCACATACTAAAACAACCGGCAACCTCAGTATGGGTCTCTTTGCTTTTAGGAGTGGTGAGGGAGGGCTCCACTTGCTTTAATAGTGGAAAAAGCGCTGACTGTGGGATTGGTTGGATAGGTTCTGTCTTTGTCACTAACTGGTTATTTTCACAGTGGAGCAAGCCATTCACAGGGCTGAAATTCCTCTTTTCATTTGTTTAATGAAGGAAAAGTGTTCAGTGATCTTGAATGTTTGTTCATTCCATCTCTTTGGATGTTCCATGATATTAGAAATCCACAGCACATCCCCTGAAGGTCCAGGAGTTCGAATATGGACCAATTTCCTAGAAAACTGATTCCCTATTTGGGATACTCCAGCCCCTTGAAAATTTCCAAGACTTTAAAGGTGACTATAGATTCAGGATTTTGGAATAGGCAACCCCAGAATCAGTTTTTTAAGGTCCTATAAAAACTCTTAATCTAAATTATTTTCATTCTGAATTTAGGATATCCTGATTTTTCTTCTCCATATTTTTTTCACAGGATTATTTTACAAATGCAAATAGAGAGTTGAAAAAAGATGCTCAGCAGGATTACCATCTAGAATATGCCATGGAAAATAGTACACACACAGTAATTGAATTTACCAGAGAACTGCATACATGTGACATAAATGACAAGAGTATAACGGTAAGGAGTCAATGAGTGAGTAGATGCATGAATAAATTGTACATGTACAGTCATGAAATGCTTTGCAGAATAAAAGGAACAAATATTTAAACATAACCTTTAACAACAAACTTACATATTCCATTGTAATATTTTAAAATTCTTTTAGAAGCCATACAAAAAAATTTAGAATATAAAGTTCAATAAAGCCAATTTTTTTGTGAATCTAAATTTTTGAAGTTGTTGAAAGTGGGTATGATTTTATCCTTAGAGGCTTTTAGCTTCTCTCTGTAAAGTTTGAAAATAGACAAAAGGTTGGAAAAGAAATGTATTACACAAGAGAGAATGGTGATACTGAATATTAGGGTATAATTCATCTGACTTGTAACTGATTCATTTTGGTAAATTTCTAAAATCAAGATAAGTAGACTGATTAAAATTGCCTATTGATAATATTATACAAGATTTCTTATTGTCAGACTATATGCAAATATTAATACCTGCATGCATATGCAGATTAGACATTTAGAGGGTCTGTAATTCATGTGGTACTCTAGAAGTTTCCATGAATTTCTTGGATCAATTTCATTTTGTATAAGCCAATAAAATTATCTTTTTTTTATTTGGTAAAGCAAATTTTTAACAATGGGAATGTAGAAGTCTGAAGCAATTTTGATTAACATTCAGCATAAAGAGTAAAAGAAAACACATGCAAAGACATGGATCATATTTTATGTAATATACAGTGCAATTATACTTTAACTGGCAGATAATTATGGTTCTTTGACTTAAGAAAGAATATAGCTCTCAAAATAAATAATTTTTCCTCTATTATTTATTTTCAAATTCTTATTAATGAAGATCTGGCAAAGGAACTTATATCTGTGGGAGGACTGAATAATTTATTTATACCCAGCAAACTCTGCCCACTCTTTGGGCAATCTCTTTTGGTTCCTAAATGGAAACCAATTTCACTGACAGTACTTTCCCTAGTTGGGATACCCCCATCCATCCCTTGGGAATTCCCAGGATTCGTAAAACAACCATAGATAGATTCTAGGATAATAAACAAACCCAGAATCAGAAATCCTGCTTGCACTTGCACTTTCTGTAATTCATACATGTGACTCAGCCTAGAGCCAGGGAAAAATCTATCATGAAAGTAAAAGTCCTGACCTGGAAAATAATTTTAATTTTAATTTTAATTTTATTTATTGTTTTTCCTTAAAATGCTCATGGCATTTGAACAAATCTGAATTTTCCCAAATTCCTGCTGCTTTACAAGAATATTTGGTTGGTAACTACTAGTTGCTAGTTTAGAGTTTTAACATGGCAATGATTTATTATTGCAATATGCATGAAAACATAACTATAGTACTAAGTAAACTGCCCTTTACTTGATTTGGAAAAAATTGTTGAGATAATTTGTGTTGAGGGAGATGATTTCTTCCAAACAGAAACTCATTTATTTGGATACTCAATGACTAAATCAAATTTACACAACTAGTGTTAGAGACCATATTGTGAACTCCAAATGTCATTATTCTCTTTTCTCTACTTCTGTATCCTGCTTTAAATAGAGTTCTTTAAACTCAGCTCAGTGGTAAGGGAAGTGTTCTCCTGAGACATAACCGTGCCCATGTCTGATCACCAGGAGAGCACTGTGAGAGTGATCTGGGCTTACCACCATGAAGACGTGGGCGAAACTGGTCCCAAGTACCATGCCTCCAATCGTGGCACCAAGAGTCTGCGGTTATTGAATCCGGAAAAAACCAGTATATCATCTATACCCATACCATATTTTGACCTGGTAAATCAGGACGTAAGTTTTTTCAGGTTTTATTCTCATAGGGGCGGGTTTATTTAAAGTGTTTCAGGGTTTTTACTTACGTTGTCTTTAATAGCATGTCAACAGAATGTGACTTTATGTCCTCCTCCCCTTTTTATTAAGACAGGTTCCCATCCCAAACAAAGGTACAACATACTGGTGCCAAATGTTTAAGATTCCTGTGTTCCAGGAAAAGCATCATGTAATACAGGTATGTGACTCACACACAGGCTAACTGTGCGAATGGAGGAAAAATCATTGTTCTTAAGATTAAAGCAAAAAGAAATGATTTTCATTATGTAAAAGTTTTTTTAAAGAGTGAAGAACCAATTTAACTGATTGATACTCTGTTAAGAGTCACTGACTAATTTTGCACGTTAAAACTTTGGGGATGCATTTGAACACCTCTAGCCATTTCTTAGGCAACAGTTCTACAGTTGCAGTTACTGGAGTTGCAATTTAAAGTCATATATTTACATATTGAAAAATTTTATCTGGTAATATATTTATATATTGATACATTTTTTCCCACCAATATTGTTTGGGAGTGTCTACTTCATTGTAAATACTGGATATGGTCATAGAAATAATTGTCACAATATATTTTTGAAAACAGGAAAACAAGAAAATTAATACATTTCTGTGGATTAAAAAAATACAGAATTGAGTGATAAATAAGTCCAGTTAGCCTATGGCATCTAATTCCCTCACCTTCCCCAAGATTGGTCTCTCAAAACTTTTGCATCATTCAAAAATTTGTTTTGAATGAACAAATACTTTGAAACATGTGCAGGTCCTCCGCTCTGTGCTAGGAATTGTTTGGCAGTTCCTTGGGAGCTGGAGATATGATCCAGGCTTTCAAAGAACCTTCAGTGGAAGACATGACCAAGACACAAGAAAGAATAAGATAGAATTAAACAGTACATACAAAATACTCTAAACATTCAGAAGGCCAGACATTCCTGACTTTTTGTCAGCCGCAGATTCTGTAACAAAGCAGTGTAGATGGGACAAAGAAGCAGATTCTAGAATCTGGAATCTAGAGGGCAATGTGTGGGTTTGACTTGCATGTGGACTTTGTCCTCTTGGGTAAATCACTCTGGGGTATTTCTGTGGACCCTGGTTTCCTCATCTGTAAAAGGTCATGACATTTTCCCAGGAGCCTCAAAGCATTTTGGCAGAGACGGAAGCACTGAGTACATTCCATAATTTGTTAATTGCTAATACATGTGTCTAGTGGCACAGATCTACCTTTTGTTTGTAGAATAATTCATAACTTAGAGAGCAAGAAGAGCAGGTTGAGGGAATATTTATTGAATTAGTAAGCAGTACTATTTGTGGAATATTTTTACAATCAGAAGACTTAACCAATAATGTGACTGCGGATGAGCCATTTACCTTGTGCAATGCTTTTTTCTGTTTCTTGCACCAGAGAAAGGGATGCAAATTCTAGTCTTACATAACGTATAGTCTAAGGCCTTCCCTTATACCAATGAAAACTCCTTCTCGGAAAAGAGAAGGTTATATTTACATACATTGTGTGTCATATATTATTGTGTATCATTTGCAACAAATTTTATTAGAACCTGGTTTAAGGGACAAATATAGAAGTATAGGTTCAGAAATAAAAGCAAATATTTCACAAAATAGGTCCTTGATTTATACTTTTGGGCTCACATTGCTGTCTTCACTGGGTATCAAGAGGGATCTCAGTGACTTGAAAGGCTTTCGAGCATTTTCTCCTGTGTTGGAGATCTGTAAAATGAGAAAAGCTTTTCCCCTGAGCAGTAGGGGATTTGAGGGAGTAGCTGTAGGTCTCAGAGAGGATACTTATGCAAACTTTTGTTGTTCCAGAGGCAGAGAGTTGGTGACTAAAATTAAAATTCTGCTATTACTTAAGAATACCGCTTACAGAATAGAGTCTTGAATGTGTGCTAAACCCTGAAAGATTTTAAGGGTCATTAAGTGTTACGAGACATTTAACTCAAAAATGAATTCAAGTAGGATAATACACACACACACACACACACACACACCCCAAAACCCCAAAACAGAGAAAGCTCTACTGGGAAAATAAATTCAAAACATGTAGGTTGTATAAATTTTGAGACCAACTTTCAAAAACAGTTTTAATTCACAGCTTATGCCAATTGTACAATAAAATTTTAATGTTTCTAATTTCTAGATTTAATACAGCTACAACTTACCTGAAGAAATTACCTAATTTTCATTCTCCTTTCCTTAGGAGAAATGATTTCTAATAATTCAGGAAAAATATATGTTTTTCATAGATTCAAAAACTGTATTTTGAAAAGCTATCAGCTAAGTGCTTCCACTTATTATTTATGTCCCACAAGTCACTGTATCACAAAGCCCCAGTTCTTCTCTGATGTAAACAAAAATTACTTTCTTAGAAAAAAGAGCATTGCTTTTATATTGCATTATGTTGTGTGTTATTAGCAGTGAGTTTTAAGAATATGTTCATCACATTGTGTGTGAAATCACTTTTGTTGTCTGGACTCTATTTGAAGCAAAGAAAAAGTTCATAATTTCAGCTTTAGTGTTAGTAATACGGCCCAATATACATTTCATAATTGTCATAACTACAAAACTAAACAGATAAAATATATCCATGGTTTGGTCATGAATATATTTATTGAGAATGACTAAAATTAAAAATATTAATTATATTTTAACTTAAATTTGAATCATGCAATGATAAAATTTACTACTAAAGGGAAAAAATATAAAGGTGAATAGTTACTAATTATAAACTAATAAATATAAATAGTTTCATATGCAGGAAAGAAGGGATTATGGTAAAAATTTTTAGTGATTCCAATTCACTTGAAATTCTAATTTATCAATTTGTATTTTGTGTAGAAATATTTAAAATTATGACTGTAAAATGTTTGTATTGTTAGATGACAGCCCATCATTTCAAGACATATGGAGATTGTAAGCTAGAAAATTCTTGGTAATTTATATTAAAACCGAACTTCTTATATGGGATCATCTCTGTGTTTTCCTTTTGAGACCCACTGTCTAGCCCATCTCTCCATATTTGAACATGACTCTATTTAAGCTTTACCAAATGTTTAACTTTACCCTACATTAGAAGTTTTTTGGAGAAAGTGATTCTTCCTGCTTTCTTCAGGCAGTAATAGTGTCATCATCACCAAACAGTAATGGCTGGATAGACTCTACTGGAAGCTGGGGATATCAGTGGGCTTAACCCACTGCTTTTTTTTTAGAAGCTTTTGTAGCCAGGGAATTCTCCTGATACAGAAACTCAACTCCTAACTCATTTGTTTAAACATGATTATGTCTCATTCAATTTTTTTTTATGGCTACTTTTTAAAAATTTTTTATTAAGGCATCATTGATATACAATCTTATGAAGGTTTCACATGAGCAACCTTGTGGTTACTACATTCACCCATATTATCAAGTCCCCACCCCACACCCCATTGCAGTCACTGTCCATTCAGTGTAGTAAGATGCTATAGAATCACTACTTGTCTTCTCTGTGCTATACTGCCTTTTCCGTGACCCCTGTACATTATGTGTGCTAATCATAATGCCCTTTAATCCCCTTCTCCCTTCCTGCCTCCCCACCCCCTTCCTTTGGTAACTGCTAGTCCCTTTAGGAGTCTGTGAGTGCTGCTGTTTTGTTCCTTTAGTTTTACTTTGTTGTTATACTCCACAAATGAGTGAAATCATTTGGTACTTGTCTTTCTCTGCCTGACTTATTTCACTGAGCAAAATACCCTCTAGCTCCACCCATGTTGTTGAAATGGTAGGATTTGTTTTCTTCTTACGGCTGAATAATATTCCACGGTGTTTATGTACCACATCTTTATCTGTTCATCTACTGACGGACACTTAGGTTGCTTCTATATCTTGGCTATTGTAAATGGTGCTGCAATAAACATAGGAGTGCATATGTCTTTTTGAAATTGGGCTCCTGCATTCTTTTTTTTGTTGTTTTTTGTTGTTTTTTTTTATGAATTTCCATTCTTTTTTTAAAAATTTTTTTATTTTGGTATCATTGATGTACAATTACATGAGCAACATTATGGTTACTAGACTGCCTCCCCCACCACATACCCCATTACAGTCACTGTCCATCAGCATAGTAAGATGCTACAGAATCATTACTTGTCTTCTGTGTGCTATACTGCCTTCCCTGTGCCTGCACCCCCCTACATTATGTGTGCTAATCATAATGCCCCTTAATCCCCTTATCCCTCCCTTCGCACCCACCCTCCCCATTCCCTTTCCCTTTGGTAACTGTTAGTCCATTCTTGGGTTCTGTGAGTCTGCTGCTGTTTTGTTCCTTCAGTTTTTTTCTTTGTTCTTATATTCCACAGATGAGTGAAATCATTTGATACTTGCCTTTCTCTGCCTGACTTATTTCACAGAGCATTATACCCTCTAGCTCCATCCATGTTGTTGCAAATGGTAGTATTTGTTTTCTTGTTATGGCTGAATAATATTCCATTGTGTATATGTACCACATCTTCTTTATCCATTCATCTACTGATGGACACTTAGGTTGCTCCAATTTCTGGCTATTGTAAATAGTGCTGCGATAAACATAGGGGTGCATATGTCTTTTTGAGACTGGGAAACTGCATTCTTATGGTAAATTCCTAGGAGTGGAATTCCTGGGTCAAATGGTATTTCTATTTTGAGTTTTTTTTATTTATTTTATTTTTTATTTTGTAGATAATTATTTTTTATTGAAGGGTAGTTGACACACAGTATTACATTACATTAGTTTCAGGTGTACAACATAGTGATTCAACATTTATATACATGACAATTCTAGGTACCAGCTATCACCATACCAAGCTGTTACAATATCTTGACAATATTCATTACATCCCGGTTACTTATTATTTTACCATTGGAAGTGTGTACTTTTTTTTTTTTTTGTGAGGGCATCTCTCATATTTATATTGATCAAATGGTTGTTAACAACAATAAAATTCTGTATAGGGGAGTCAATGCTCAATGCACAATCATTAATCCACCCCAAACCTAATTTTCGTCAGTCTCCAATCTTCTGAGGCATAACAAACAACTTCTTACATGGAGAACAAATTCTTACATAGTGAATAAGTTCTTACATGGTGAACAGTACAAAGGCAGCCATCACAGAAACCTTCGGTTTTGCTCATGCATTATGAACTATAAACAGTCAGTTCAAATATGAATACTCATTTGATTTTTTTTTTTTTTTTTTAGATAATTATTTTTTATTGAAGGGTAGTTGACACACAGTATTACATTACATTAGTTTCAGGTATACAACACAGTGATTCAACATTTATATACATGATAATTCTAGGTACCAGCTATCACCATACCAAGTTGTTACAATATTTTGACTATATTCCTTATGCTATACATTACATCCCGGTTACTTATTTATTTTACAATTGGAAGTGTGTACTTTTTTTTTGGTTGTTGTTGTTAGGGCATCTCTCATATTTATTGATCAAATGGTTGTTAACAACAATAAAATTCTGTATAGGGGAGTCAATGCTCAATGCACAATCATTAATCCACCCCAAGCCTAATTTTCGTCAGTCTCCAATCTTCTGAGGCATAACAAACAAGTTCTTACATGGAGAACAAATTCTTACATAGTGAATAAGTTACATGGTGAACAGTACAAGGGCAGTCATCACAGAAACTTTTGGTTTTGCTCATGCATTATGAACTATAAACAGTCAGTTCAAATATGAATACACATTTGATTTTTATACTTGATTTATATGTGGATACCACATTTCTCTCTTTATTATTTTTAATAAAATGCTGAAGTGGTAGGTAGATACAACATAAAGGTAGGAAACATAGTTTAGTGTTGTAAGAGAGCAAATGTAGATGATCAGGTGTGTGCCTGTAGACTATGTGTTAATCCAAGCTAGACAAGGGCAATAAAACATCCACATATGCAGAAGATTTCTCTCAGAACAGGGAGGGTGAGGTTCTAAGCCTCACCTCTGTTGATCCCCAATTTCTCACCTGATGACCCCCCTGCGACTGTGCCTGTCTTAGGTTGTTCCTCCCTTGAGGAATCTTACCCGTCTCTGGCTAACCAGTCATCTTCCGGGGCCATACAGGGAAATGTTAAGTTGGTAAGTGAGAGAGAAGCCTTATTGTTTGAAATGGTTAGCTTTTTATTTCTTTGCATATTTATGCCCTGTGGCTTCTATGCCCAGCATTTGTCTTGAGGTATCTTTACCACTTGGAGGAGTTATGATACTCGGTAAATTTGATATGAGGCACGAATTCTATTTAAGAATTCGTTGTAATTAGGAAGGAAGAAGAAAAGCTATAGAAGTAGCAGACGGGAGAAAACATGGGAAGATTGATTATTTCTTTGACATATCTTCTTGTAGAGTAACTTCAGCATGTATAGATTTTAAGCTACTACTTAAATTGCGCACACACATTAACATAATAGGAGTATAGTTACATAACCAAAGCATACCTGTAATTACCAGCCATCTCCAGTGAAACCAAGAAAACCAGTTAGGCACCCTAGGCATTTGTGAAAACTTATCAATGATATGATGGTTATTATCTAACTGAATTTGAATAGTTTGAGAAAAATCAGACAAATTAAAACAACCCATTCCTGGGCACTGTTCACATCCCATATGTTCTTTTAACAGTAAATAGTCTGTAGTTGTAAGATTTTGGAGCGCTACAATTTGCACTTCTCCTAATTCTTGGTTGAGTTCCAACAGTATAGATCCAGTCAAATTTGTTGTTTTACTGTATGCACAGGCCAGCTTAGATATCTCCTTCTTCATTCCCATGGCAAGTCCAGGAGCTGGTGGGATGAGTGCATCTACAGCTGTAGCAGTGTGTGGATCTTTGTTGGGATTTTTTGATGATCATCTTCTGGCATGAGTTTTCCCGAGAGTGCTGATGTTGGAAGTTCTCTTTCATATCGTATCTTAGTTCATTTTAGGGGTAGCCCAATTAGGCTTTGATCCTCTCTATAAACACAAACAGACCCTTTGCCTACACTTTTATATGCCCTTTATACTCTCGTGTAGAACTCATTGGAGGTTACCACACAGGAACTGCCCTTTTTTTTTTTTTTTATATCACTAATCTACACTTACATGATGAATATTACGTTTACTAGGCTCTCCCCTATACCAGGTACCCCCTATAAACCCCTTTTCAGTCACTGGCCATCAGCATAGCAAAATGTTGTAGAATCACTACTTGCCTTCTCTGTGTTGTACAGCCCTCCCTTTTCTCCTACCCCCCCATGCATGCTAATCTTAATACCCCCCTACTTCTCCCCCCCCTTATCCCTCCCTACCCACCCATCCTCCCCAGTCCCTTTCCCTTACCTGTTAGTCCACTCTTGAGTTCTGTGATTCTGCTGCTGTTTTGTTCCTTCAGTTTTTCCTTTGTTCTTATATTCCACAGATAAATGAAATCATTTGGTATTTCTCTTTCTCCACTTGGCTTGTTTCACTGAGCATAATACCCTCCAGCTCCATCCATGTTGCTGCAAATGGTAGGATTTGCCCTTTTCTTATGGCTGAGTAGTATTCCATTGTGTATATGTACCACATCTATCTTCTTTATCCATTCATCTATCGATGGACATTTAGGTTGCTTCCAATTCTTGGCTATTGTAAATAGTGCTGCGATAAACATAGGGATGCACTGATCTTTCTCATACTTGATTGCTGCATTCTTAGGGTAAATTCCTAGGAGTGCAATTCCTGGGTCAAATGGTAGGTCTGTTTTGAGCATTTTGATGTACCTCCATACTGCTTTCCACAATGGTTGAACTAACTTACATTCCCACCAGCAGTGTAGGAGGGTTCCCCTTTCTCCACAGCCTCGCCAACATTTGTTGTTCTCTGTCTTTTGGATGGCAGCCATCCTTACTGGTGTGAGGTGATACCTCATTGTAGTTTTAATTTGCATTTCTCTCATAATTAGCAATGTGGAGCATCTTTTCATGTGTCTGTTGGCCATCTGTATTTCTTTTTTGGAGAACTGTCTGTTCAGTTCCTCTGCCCATTTTTTAATTGGGTTATCTGTTTTTTGTTTGTTGAGGCGTGTGAGCTCTTTATATATTCTGGACGTCAAGCCTTTATTGGTGTGTCATTTTAAATATATTCTCCCATACTGTAGGGTTCCTTTTTGTTCTATTGATGGTGTCTTTTGCTGTACAGAAGCTTTTCAGCTTAATATAGTCCCACTTATTCATTTTTGCTGTTGTTTTCCTTGCCCGGGGAGATATGTTCAAGAAGAGGTCACTCATGTTTATGTCTAAGAGGTTTTTGCCTATGTTTTCTTCCAAGAGTTTAATGGTTTCATGACTTACATTCAGGTCTTTGATCCATTTTGAGTTTACTTTTGTATATGGGGTTAGACAATGGTCCAGTTTCATTCTCCTACATGTAGCTGTCCAGTTTTGCCAGCACCATCTGTTGAAGAGACTGTCATTTCGCCATTGTATGTCCATGGCTCCTTTATCAAATATTAATTGACCATATATGTCTGGGTTAATGTCTGGATTCTCTAGTCTGTTCCATTGGTCTGTGGCTCTGTTCTTGTGCCAGTACCAAATTGTCTTGATTACTATGGCTTTATAGTAGAGCTTGAAGTTGGGGAATGAGATCCCCCCTACGTTATTCTTCTTTCTCAGGGTTGCTTTGGCTATTCGGGGTCTTTGGTGTTTCCATATGAATTTTTAAATTATTTGTTCCAGTTCATTGAATAATGTTGCTGGTAGTTTCATAGGGATTGCATCAAATCTGTATATTGCTTTGGGCAGGATGGCCATTTTGAAGATATTAATTCTTCCTAGCCACGAGCATGGGATGAGTTTCCAACTGTTAGTGTCCCCTTTAATTTCTCTTAAGAGTGACTTGTAGTTTTCAGAGTGTAAGTCTTTCACTTCCTTTGTTAGGTTTATTCCTAGGTATTTTATTTTTTTTGATGCAATTGTGAATGGAGTTGTTTTCCTGATTTCTCTTTCTGTTGCTTCATTGTTAGTGTATAGGAAAGCCACAGATTTCTGTGTGTTGATTTTGTATCCTGCAACTTTGCTGTATTCCGATATCAGTTCTAGTAGTTTTGGGGTGGAGTCTTTAGGGTTTTTTATGTACAGTATCATGTCATCTGCAAATAGTGACAGTTTAACTTCTTCTTTACCAATCTGGATTCCTTGTATTTCTTTGTTTTGTCTGATTGCTGTGGCTAGGACCTCCAGTACTATGTTAAATAACAGTGGAGAGAGTGGGCATCCCTGTCTAGTTCCCGGTCTCAGAGGAAATGCTTTCAGCTTCTCGCTGTTCAATATAATGTTGGCTGTGGGTTTATCATAGATGGCCTTTATTATGTTGAGGTACTTGCCCTCTATTCCCATTTTGCTGAGAGTTTTTATCATGAATGGATGTTGAACTTTGTCAAATGCTTTTTCAGCATCTATGGAGATGATCATGTGGTTTTTGTCTTTCTTTTTGTTGATGTGGTGGATGATGTTGATGGACTTTCGAATGTTGTACCATCCTTGCATCCCTGGGATGAATCCCACTTGCTCATGGTGTATGATCCTTTTGATGTATTTTTGAATTCGGTCTGCTAACATTTTGTTGAGTATTTTTGCATCTACGTTCATCAGGGATATTGGTCTGTAGTTTTCTTTTTTGGTGGGGTCTTTGCCTGGTTTTGGTATTAGGGTGATGTTAGCTTCATAGAATGAGTTTGGGAGTATCCCCTCCTCCTCTATTTTTTGGAAAACTTTAAGGAGAATGGGTATTATGTCTTCCCTGTATGTCTGATAAAATTCCGAGGTAAATCCATCTGGCCCGGGGGTTTTGTTCTTTGGTAGTTTTTTGATTACCGCTTCAATTTCATTGCTGGTAATTGGTCTGTTTAGATTTTCTGTTTCTTTCTGGGTCAATCGTGGAAGGTTGTATTTTTCTAGGAAGTTGTCCATTTCTCCTAGGTTTCCCAGCTTGTTAGCATATAGGTTTTCATAGTATTCTCTAATAATTCTTTGTATTTCTGTGGGGTCCGTCGTAATTTTTCCTTTCTCATTTTTGATACTGTTGATTTGTGTTGACTCTCTTTTCTTCTTAATAAGTCTGGCTAGAGGCTTATCTATTTTGTTTATTTTCTCGAAGAACCAGCTCTTGGTTTCATTGATTTTTGGTATTGTTTTGTTCTTCTCAATTTTATTTATTTCTTCTTTGATCTTTATTATATCCCTCCTTCTGCTGACCTTAGGCCTCATCTGTTCTTCTTTTTCCAATTTCGATAATTGTGACATTAGACCATTCATTTGGGATTGCTCTTCCTTTTCAAAATATGCTTGGATTGCTAAATACTTTCCTCTTAAGACTGCTTTTGCTGTGTCCCACAGAAGTTGGGGCTTAGTGTTGTTGTTGTCATTTGTTTCCATATATTGCTGGATCTCCATTTTGATTTGGTCATTGATCCATTGATTATTTAGGAGCGTGTTGTTAAGCCTCCATGTGTTTGTGAGCCTCTTTGCTTTCTTTGTACAGTTTATTTCTAGTTTTATGCCTTTGTGGTCTGAAAAGTTGGTTGGTAGGATTTCAATCTTTTGGAATTTTCTGAGGCTCTTTTTGTGGCCTAGTATGTGGTCTATTCTGGAGAATGTTCCATGTGCACTTGAGAAGAATGTATATCCTGTTGCTTTTGGATGTAGAGTTCTATAGATGTCTATTAGGTCCATCTGCTCTACTGTGTTGTTCAGTGCTTCCGTGTCCTTACTTATTTTCTGCCCAGTGGATCTATCCTTTGGGGTGAGTGGTATGTTGAAGTCTCCTAGAATGAATGCATTTCAGTCTATTTCCCCCTTTAGTTCTGTTAGTATTTGTTTCACATATGCTGGTGCTCCTGTGTTGGGTGCATATATATTTAGAATGGTTATATCCTCTTACTTGACTGAGCCCTTTATCATTGTGTAGTGTCCTTCTTTATCTCTTGTTACTTTCTTTGTTTTGAAGTCTATTTTGTCTGATATTAGTACTGCAACCCCTGCTTTCTTCTCGCTGTTGTTTGCTTGAAATATGTTTTTCCATCCCTTGTCTTTTAGTCTGTACATGTCTTTGGGTTTGAGGTGAGTTTCTTGTAAGCAGCTTATAGATGGACCTTGCTTTTTTATCCATTCTATTACTCTATGTCTTTTGATTGGTGCATTCAGCCCATTAACATTTAGGGTGACTATTGAAAGATATGTACTTATTGCCATTGCAGGCTTTGAATTTGTGGTTACCAAAGGTTCAAGGTTAGCCTCTTTAGTATCTTACTGCCTAACTTAGCTCGCTTATTGAGCTGTTATATACACTATCTGGAGATTCTTTTCTTCTCTCCCTTCTTATTCCTCCTCCTCGATTCTTCATATGTTGGGTGTTTTGTGCTGTGCTCTTTCTAGGAGTGCTCCCATCTAGAGCAGTCCCTGTAAGATGTTCTGTAGAGGTGGTTTGTGGGAAGCAAATTCCCTCAGCTTTTGTTTGTCTGGGTATTGTTTAATCCCACTGTTATATTTGAATGATAGTCGTGCTGGATACAGTATCCTTGGTTCAAGGCCCTTCTGTTTCATTGTATTAAATATATCATGCCATTCTCTTCTGGCCTGTAGGGTTTCTGTCTAGAAGTCTGATGTTAGCCTGATGGGTTTTCCTTTATAGGTGACCTTTTTCTCTCTAGCTGCCTTTAACACTCTTTCCTTGTCCTTGATCTTTGCCATTTTAATTATTATGTGTCTTGGTGTTGTCCTCCTTGGATCCTTTCTGTTGGGGGTTCTGTGTATTTCCGTGGTCTGTTCGATTATTTCCTCCCCCAGTTTGGGGAAGTTTTCAGCAATTATTTCTTCTAAGATACTTTCCATCTCTTTTCCTCTCTCTTCTTCTTCTGGAAACCCTATAATACAGATATTGTTCCTTTTGGATTGGTCACACAGTTCTCTTAACATTGTTTCATTCCTGGAGATCCTTTTATCTCTCTCTATGTCAGCTTCTATGCGTTCCTGTTCTCTGGTTTCAATTCCATCAATGGCCTCTTGCATCCTATCCATTCTGCTTGTAAACCCTTCCAGAGTTTGTTTCATTTCTGCAATCTCCATTCTGGCATCTGTGATCTCTCTCCAGACTTCATCCCATTTGTCTTGCGTATTTCTCTGCATCTCTGTCAGCATGTTTATGATTCTTATTTTGAATTCTTTTTCAGGAAGACTGGTTAGGTCTGTCTCCTTCTCTGGTGTTGTCTCTGTGATCTTTGTCTGCCTGTAGCTTTGCCTTTTCATGGTGATAGGAATAGTTTGCAGAACTGGGACGAGTGACGGCTGGAAGGACTTCCTTTCTTGTTGGTTTGTGGCCCTCCTCTCCTGGGAGAACAGCGGCCTCTAGTGGCTTGTGCTGCGCAGCTGCGCGCAGACAGGGTTTCTGCTTCCTGCCCGGCTGCTATGGAGTTAATCTCCGCTGTTGCTGTGGGCGTGGCCTGGCTCGGGCAGCTACTCCAAAGTGGTGGAGTCACGTTGGAGCAGGAGCTGCTGGGAGGCTATTTATCTCCGTAAGGGGCCTCCCTGCTCCCTGCAGCCCAGGGGTTAGGGTGCCCAGAGATCCCGGATTCCCTACCTCTGGATTAAGTGGCCCGCCCTGCCCCTTTAAGACTTCCAAAAAGCACCCGCCAAAACAAAACAACGACCAAAAAAAAAAAAAAAAATGATGGCCGCTCGTTTTTCTTTATTCTTCAGCGCCAGCCTCAGGCAACTGCTCACCGGTCTTGCTGCCCTGTTTCCCCAGTATTGGGGTCCCTATCCCTTTAAGACTTCCAAAAAGCGCTCACCAAAACAAAACAGCAAAAAAAATTAAAAAAAAAGAATTGGTCGCTCGCTTTTCTTATGTCCTCCGGCGCCCGGCCTCCGGTGCCCACTCAGTGTTATTGCTGCCCTGTTTTCCTAGTTTCCAGGACCCTGCACTCTGGCCCAGATGGCTGGGGCTGGGTGTTCGGCAGTCCTGGGCTCTGTCTCCCTCCCGCTCTGCCTATTCTTCTCCCGCCGCGAGTTGGGGGGATGGGCGCTCGGCTCCCGCCAGGCCGGAGCTTGTATCTTACCCCCTTCGCGAGGCGCTGGGTTCTCTCACGTGCGGATGTGGTCTGGATATTGTCCTGTGTCCTCTGGTCTTTATTCTAGGAAGGGTTGTCTTTGTTATATTTTCATAGATATATGTGGTTTTGGGAGGAGATTTCCGCTGCTCTACTCACGCCGCCATGTTCCGCCCCTCCTATTTTGAGTTTTTTGAGGAACCTCCATACTGCTTTCCACAATGGTTGAACTAATTTACATTTCCACCAGCAGCGTAGGAGGGTTCCCCTTTCTCCACATCCTCGCTAACATTTGTTGTTGTTTGTCTTTTGAATGTTGGCCATCCTAACTGGTGTGAGGTGATATCTCATTGTGGTTTTAATTTGCATTTGTCTGATGATTAATGATGTGGAGCATCTTTTCATGTGTCTGTTTTCCATCTGAATTTCTTCTTTGGAAATTAATTGGCTTATTTGCTTTTGGTTTGCTGAGGTGTGTGAGCTCTTTATATATTTTAGATGTCAACCCCTTATCAAATATGTCATTTATGAATATATTCTCCCATACTGTAGGATGTCTTTTTGTTCTACTGATGGTGTCCTTTGCTGTACAGAAGCTTTTTAGTTTGATATAGTCCTACTTTTTCATTTTTGCTTTTGTTTCCCTTGCCTGGAAAGATATGTTCATGAAGAAGTTGCTCATGTTTATGTCCAAGAGATTTTTGCCTATGTTTTTTCCTAAGAGTATTATGGTTTCCTGGCTTACATTCAGATCTTTGATCCATTTTGAGTTTACTGTTGTATACGGGGTTGGACAATAATCCAGTTTCATTCTCTTACATGTAGCTATCTAGTTTGCCAACACCAGCAGCCTTTGAAGAGGCTGTCATTTCCCCATTGCATGTCCATGGCTCCTTTATTGTATATTAATTGACCATATATGCTTGGGTTAATATCTGGACTCTCTATTCTGTTCTACTGGTCTATGGATCTGTTCTTGTGCCAGTACCAAATTGTCTTGATTACTGTGGTGTCTTATTCAATTTAATAAATAGTTGCTGATGGCCAGTTATGTTAAAGAGAATTAAAAACAAAAACAACCTGACTGAATCATCATCCTTTAGTCATCTTGCCTAAAAGGATCAGCTTTTCCATAGGGGGTCAGTAAGACTCGTGGTAGAAAATATGGGTTCTGTACTCTGATGATCCAGATTTAAAGCCTTTCTTTCCATTATGTAAAAGTTATTAGTCACCCAGAGCCCAATTTTATCATTTAAATGGGAATGACACCTTCCTTATGAGATTGTTGAGACTGAAGATTAAATAGGGTTTTTTCTTTTCAATTTTATTAGCACTTAGCACAATACCTGACACATAGAAAACTCTTAATAAGCCCAACTATTATTATCAGACCATTTATTTTCAATGTTGCTCTCTGAATGACTTTTTACTGACAACTGCTATTTAGGCCCAGAAGAGGACAGAGAGTCATACTAAAAGATTGACCACTGCTGAGTTTTAAGAGAGGGTCACTTACTTGTGTGACCTCATGCAAATTATTTACTACCTAGTGCCTTAGTTTTCTCATCTAGAAAGTGGTTATAGTAGTTCTCAACCAAGAGGGCTGTTTTGATTATTAAGTAGATCAAAGGAGTTTAGTATTTTTAAAGTATTTATAACAGTTCCTGGCACATAGTGTTTGTCAAGCAAATATCACTAGCAGCACACAATTGCTAATCTGTTGATCATCTTGTTAGGTTTCTGGGTTGCTGAGGGAAACCAAACCAGCCCTCCTTCTAGACAGTCAGAGTTTTAAATAAAGACCTAGATTTTTCACTCATTTCATGTAGGGAGACCACCTTGAAAACTTCCTGCCAGAGAGATATGAAGCTGAGGTAAACAAAAAAACAAATGATGGTCATTCTCTTCATCAATAGACACAGGAAGGGAGAGGCTAAGTTTTATTCTTAACTACTGAACAGAGTATCTTGCTTGCCATGAAATTAGACATGGCTGTTCTTCTGTTGGTGGCCTTCATAAATCTGAATGATTTAATTCGGGAGAATGTTTCCTAAGACAAGAAAATCTAGGAATAATTGACATTAAACCACCATGAAATATCCTTGAGGCCAGAGTACTGTGTAACCATGCAACAGTCCTTCAAAAATGGATTTTCCCATCCTGGACACATAGCGTGAACATTTGGCTTCATGTACTGTGTTCAATAAAGATTGCTGCTCAGTTTCCCTATTATGTTCATGCCTTCCTTTCTGAATAAAAGGCCACCAACAAATGGGAACTTTAGCACTAACACATTCTGAAAAAGCAAGCATGATACAGGGTTTCTATTTCTGAAAATGTGTAAAACATCAGGACCAAATTTAGTAAATTGTGGGAATTCTCAGTGTGAAGCAATATGATTTGACAACTATCTCTGTTCTCTGCCAGTATATTTTCTTCCTTTTTTTTTCCTGAAATGATATTTCAAAACATATTTTCCTTGATGTGATTTTTCTTTCCGTGAAGGAAATAGTATTTTGGTTTGTCATCAGGTTACATTCCCACAGACTCTCCGCTTTAGTTCTCAGTCCCGGGTTCACCTTCTGTTTCACTTAAACTCGCAGGTGTTTGGTATTGACTTGACTGAAGGATTTGTATTTTCACCCATTCCAGTCCCGCTCTATAGGACGTTTTGGCTTACTAATGTTTCTCTTTTATCTTTTACTAATTTAAACACATTTCCTAAAAGCAAATGTTTGGATCTTTAGATAGTTCTGTTCACTGTGTGAAAGAAATTCACTTTGAAAGTCTGCCTCAGGTGAAAATTCTTCCCATTCCTTTTAAATATTTTGCAACAGTCTATTTGGTCACTAAATTCTTAATACCAAAGCATTGCCACTAGCACTCCTGGATTTTGTCTTTGGTTGACAAAACGGATGTTTCTTGGTCTAGAAAAAATATATAAAGTCGTAAGAATCCTCTTCATTGGGAATTTGTCATCCAAAGTTTATAAAGACCAAAATAATTTTACCTGTATACCCAAGTATATCTGAACTTTTACATCTCTTTTATCTACTAGAGAACAGATGAAAACACTTGGACATTTACTGTGGCTGAAGCTGTAATTTTGTACAGAAAAATGTTGGTAGGAACACCGTCCCTAACGATAATGAGCCGATTGAAATTAACACGTTTTAAGGATTGTTGACTAGATTGCTCAGGGTTGCAAAGTTCTTTCTAGATCCTCTTGGGTTCCACCTACTTCACAGAAACACTGGAGACTGTCTAGCTACATGGGTGTTCTTAATAGCCACTCGAAAGTACAAAGTAATTGAATTCACTTTGAAAGCGTGTCTTTTCATGGAAGTGATTTATTGCCAACTCTGTCCCTAATTAGCTTTCTGACCCAAGAGAAAGTATTTAACCTTGCCCTCAGATTCCTTGTCTGTAAGATAATGGGATTGGACTGGAGGATTTCAATTGGCTCTTTTTACTTCTAAATATCTATGATTTGCTAAAAACTAAAAGTGAATTCTGTGCTGGGGTTTGGATATCCTGTTTGAGTTCCTGATAGGCTTGCTTCTCTTTATTCCTGAGCATGCCCAGGTGAATATGCCTAGGCTCCCACTACCTCCCTTGAAGTCACCTTCTCTAGTCCCTTAGGCATGGACTGTCATAGCATATATTCTGTGGCTTAGGTTTCTATCCAGAAATGGGGATTATGACAGTACTTGTCTCAAATGGCAACTATCATTATCAAATGAGACAGTATCTGTCAAGTTCTTACATGTTTGGCATATATTAGATAGCTCAGTAAGTATGAGCCATATTCCCAACTTACACTGGTTTTCAGGTCCCAACTTACACTGGTTTCAGGTACAACCTTTTTTTCTACTTTCAAAATGTGGAAATAATCTAAATGAGATAAATCTAAATAAGTATATAAATCTAAATCTTGTAAATAAAGATAGAAATTAAGGGTGTCAGGGTGAACAAGGCTCATAGTTGCTACAGAGCAGAGTGTGGCCTCTGGAGATAGGTTGGGGTTTAAGTCTAACAGTGTTTTCCATTAGCTTAATGACCTTGGGCAAACTAAACTCTCAGTGTTTGCATCTTCATTTGTTAATTAGGAAAAATAATTTCCAGTGAAGATGAAATGAATACCTGAAAACACCTGTTTCATAACAGGCTCAAAATTGCCTGTTTTTTCCTCTTGAGGGGGATTACAGAGATGGACAACTAAAACATCATTTAGTATTTTCTCATACTTATAGTCAGGGCTGTACTGAAGCCATGGTAAGAAGTCAGTCTTTGTTTTATTTTGAAGAAAAGATTCCCTGGGCATTAGATTTCATAGCTTGCTTCCATTATTCTAAACCAAATGAAATTTAAGCTAATTTCCTCCTGTTCTCATCTAAGTAAGGATAAAAACCAGCTGGTGACTATCCTCTGGGAAATATTCTTTCACATTCTTAGGTCACCCATTAGCCCTCTATTCTATAGCCTTAAATAATGCCATTTTCAACAGATGTAAAAAGATATTTTTCTTTGTCGTTCTACCACTTAATTCTATCCCCAATCTAGTAAGACTTTTTAAAGTAATCCACAGAGTTTGATGATAAAATTAAAGAGTACTAACACATTTATTGGCTATAAAAATAAGTAAATAACTAAATTTACAGCACTTTTATTGAAAGAATACTAAGATATTTATGTTGAAGTCTAGATGTTGGTGAGACAGTAGATTTAAGAAGCATGCTAATATTAAAATAAAAGTGACTTTATTTATATGCAGGGAAATATGTAGGTAAAACATCAACCTTTTTTTCTACTTTTAAATACATCATATTGTTATATTTTCACAGCCTCCCATGAAGTAAGTTGAATTATCACCACTTTCCAGATGAACACACTGACGCATAGTGTGCATAAGTAACTTGCTTAACCATTATTACACAAATTCTATGAAGCAGAGCCAAGATTGAACACAGATCTTCCTAGCAAAACTAGTGGACCCTTCTCTGTACAATTCGACTAGCCCAAGCCTTATGATTTTCTAGGTGATATATATGCTATCATGAAAATTAATTTGTGTGAGAGATGTCTGATAGCTTGTATCCAGCCATGGGCCTTTTGAGTCAACTTCTCATAACCCAGGCTACAGGATCAATGCATAGACCAAAGGCTGCATGAGCAAATCCCACCAGAACCTTCCAGAGATATCAGTTGAAAGGTCCTGGGGGCTGACTTAGACCTAGTGGGATAGTATTTGAGTACACAAAGGTCTTCTGTTTTCACTGTTGGGGGTTGGAAATGCTCATTAACAAGGGATGACACATAGAAAATTTCGTGTGTGATTTAAGAGGTCATTTAAATAACATTAGAGTTAAGATAATTAGGCAAAAGGTTATGCCCATGGCTACAAAAAGGCCCAGAATGTGAAACCTCAGAGATGATGTTAAGGAGAAAGGAATTGAAAATAATGCCAGTGGAAAGAAGGGAGTCCACTAATCTTATTAGACATATCTTATGGCATAAGGATCATTGGGAACAAACCCTTTTGTTTGTTTGTTTAAGCTGAGGTACAGTCCTCTTTGGAGTTAAGTGAAAATAACGGTAATGGTCTATTTTATTCCCCTTCACTGTAACAGTCTACAAAAGAGACTTGTGAAAAGAAATACTAACCTTTTTTAATTTGGATGATGAATTTATGGCAAAATGCCTAGGAAAAAAGCACCCTTAAATCAAGAAGAGCAAGGTCACTGGAGAGAGAACTAGAAGAGTTGGCATCTTAGAGTAGCCTAAGAAACAGACTGAGTGTGGGTTCCAGTCCTGCACTAACAGTTGATCAGCTGGAAGCTGATGGGACTGCACCACACTGCTTCTCGAGATTGACTTCGTGTTAGTAACACAGTTCCAAGACTGTAAATCTGAGTACAACTGAGAGGTTGGTCTAAGTGATCTTTAACCTTTCAGTTTCTATGACTTTAGTTAAGTATTGAAACTGACAAACCTGGAAGCTTATAAAATAAATGTATAAACTTGATACATTTATAAAACTTATAAAATAAACTGTAATAAAGATTGTCCTAAAACGTTGGAAAATAAATGGAGATAGAAGGGAGGGAGTTGGGGACTTTGGCCAGTGTTTACATTATTCAGTTAGATGCTTATTTAAATGCTGAATATTCCATGTAAACTCTTCTCTCAGGATGGGGGGAGAGAGGGTATAGATACCAGACCTGCCAAAACTGACCAGTTCCAACGTGGAGGAGAAGTTGACCCTGACTTCAACTCAAAGTACATTATATGCTCATTAGCATTAAAAAAAATCACTCTCCTTGGCACCATGACAGTCCCTAGGAAGACAAAAAGGACGAAAAGAGGGTGTCACTCTATTTCCCAGAAATCCCCTCCTTATTCTGAGAAAACCCCACCTAACCTGACAAATATGCCACTCCTGCTTATGCTCCAGCTCTCAGACCACCCAGCCTGAACCCCACCGTGCTGCTTGCCTCTGGAGCAGGCCCACACTCCCTTCTTGAGGGTGTATTTTGCTTTATTAAACTACTCTTTGCTTGAAAAAAAAAAGAAAAAGAGAGGAAATGGAGATAATTTCTGCATGTGTTCCCATAGGATATAATATGCCAATTTTATTTTGATGTCTGTATTCAGTGTAAAAAATTGTGTACTTATCAAAACAGATGACATCCAGTATTTCCTTTTTGGTGCAACAATTAATTTTTAATAGCTTTTATGAATGGAGCTTTTAGTAATGAGCAGAAAAATTATATATGTAGTAGAAACTCACTTTAAATACATAAGATATTTACTTTCAAGTTTATAAAACTCATTAATCAAAGGCTAGTTTGATACAACACTAATCAAGTTATAAAAGCCTGCACAGTTGTATTCTTTAAAATACCAAGCTTCTCTTGGTACATTTAAAATAAATGTATTTCTGTATCAAAAATTCAGGTTATACCTAAGAGCTTAATAATATATCTGTTTTATCAAGAAAAATATTATACTCACATATCAAAAATGCTATGGTTGAGTCGCTCTACATTAAGTCATTTTCCTTGATTCAAAACCTAGTGTGCACATTAGAATCATCTGAATAAAATCTTTAAGGATGGATTCTAGGCTCTTATGTGGGTTGTAGTTGTTAACTGTTGTGTGGAAAAGTTCCCCAAGTGATCTTGATATAAACTCCCTTGTTGACAATTGCTGTTTTGCATTTATAGATCTAGATTTACATTTATAAATTTGTAACTTAAAAATATAAATCTGTACTTACGAGACTGTATTTAAGTTATATCTATAGCACTTAGCAAAGTACCCTTTTTATTAAGTAGCATCGGTGTCTATTTTTATAATAATATATGGTTGTAAAAATACTGTAAAAAGTAAACACACATCAGACATCTACATTGAAATGCACTGTTAGTTGTCTGCGCATGAAGACGATTTAAGCAGTTTATAGTTTTGAGGTAGTTCATTCCTTGATGCATTGCATATTTCTCTGTGGAAGTGGAAAGGCAAAAACACCAGCTGTTCCCTGGAACCGCAGCTGAATTTCATTATAAAATTTCAACATGAACTAATTCAGATATAAGGGATACTTTCTTCCATGAGGAGTGAAGATTTATGGTCTAGTGAAATATATACATGAAAGTTAACTCTATACATTAATGTGTATAATGTAATGGACCTGCTTTAGAAACTGTATATACCAAAGGCCACCTTGCTGATTTTAATGCATTCCATTGTCAGTAAAGAGAGATCTTTCCATCACCGAAATCTCACTGAATTGCTCTATGTGGAGTTTTAAATATTAAGTAAAATCAAGCCCATGTAAATAATTGTTAACGAGCATGTACATACTACCTATAGCCTCTCAGTCCTTAGCTGGGCATGAGGAAGTCCTGAGAGTATAGGAAAGGCACTTTGTGGTATGTTTCAGACATCATTCGTTTATTTAATACAAGATATACTTAATCAGCTGGCAACATCCCTTTGCACTACCCTCTAAATCGCAAAGAAGAATCAATGAGTGTCTAGTGAGTGCCTGTATTTTGTCAGATATAAGGCAGTATAAGACACAGACTTTCATGCCAAGGTCCTCCTGGTCTAGATGGGGAGAAGAGGTGCACACATGATAACAGAGAAACCCCAAAATGGCAAGTGAACATTGGTGTCAAACCACATAGTACAGACAATAGTGTCAAAACGAAAAGAGAAGGCAGTGAAGGTTTGGACACCATCCCATGCCATATGGAAAGAATAACTTGGGGAAAGTACAACTAGATAGATCTTAGGTAGGTAAGGACATAGTGAGGATGGCTAAGAGGCAACCTTTCTGTTTATGTCTTTAAGTGCCAAGATAACAATTAGATAAGACAACACTAACTGGGATCATTGTACATTTTGTCGATCATCAATCCTCATAAGAAACCTAGGAAGTAGGTAGTAGTATAATTCTCGTCACAAATGAAGAAACTGAAGCCCAGAGAGGTTAAGTAATTTGCCATTGCTGATAACCTTTCTGTTTGTATAATTTTTCCTGAGAAAGTGTATTTGAAAGATAAACATGTATGAGTGCTTTTGCTGATTTAGGCTCAAAACATAACTTGTAGTCCTGTGGAAAACAGCGTTCATTGACTACAAATAGGACTCTTGCTTCAGAGTTAAAAGTTCTGAAATATTGAACATTTCTGTAATGGCCTGTGTGGAAGCCCCAGCTGCTCCCACACATGGCAAAGAATACTTGCTGTTACAACCAACATCTGCCCTCCTAGGGCCAACTAGCAGCTGCTGCCTGAACTTTAAATCCAGAGCCTAGTTATGTCGGAGTAGAATGCAGAATCCTTGCAGTAACTTGTTGTCTGGGTAACTGCATTTTTTTAATCAGAAAATGCCTTAACCACACCAAAGCCTCTAGTATGAATTACTGAAAGAGACTGCAGTATGTGGCCTTCAGTGCCTAAATGGGGTCACTGATTTTATCTTGAATGATGCTACTGTGTAGCTTTATCCCCAGGCATGAACTTAGCAATTTGACTTTATGTTAAAACTCTGGCAAGTTGAGTCATACTCTCCAAAATGCACACATATGCATATAATCATTTAGTTCTTTAAAGAAAAGCTGCAGGCAGTTCCTCGGAAGAGAACTCTGTGCTTTCAGTTCCCATGGAAATGAGGGTCTTCCCTAGAGTCGGGTCACTGTAGAGTGGCTTGATAGCTGAGTTTGTTGGATGTCCATTCCCATTGTCAAGGGCAGTCACGTGTTCTTAATAATTGTAAGTGTATGTAATGTATGTGGATTTCTTTATAGAAGAGCTTTGTATTATTTAGTGTTTTTTTATTTTACTAAATCATGAGCCTAATAAGAGATCTCAAGAGATAATTTATTTATTGCCCAAGATTTGAAAGAATATTGTTTTAAAACCATCCTCCAAAGATGTATGTTTCTCGTAATTTCTGCAATTTTCCGTAGGCTTTCTAAAATCATCTTTCTTAAGGAAATTGGGTGTTATCTCCGTAATAGTTGATTTTAACTTCATGACTTCAAGGCAAAATTAGTCCTTTTGGATGGAAGCTGAATATATGTTTTTCATCACAAGGAGCAATACCATGGCCTTTTATTGAATATGCCTTTGCTTTTCTCTTACCTTTCATGGTCTTGGTGTCTATATATACCCATATGTAAAATGGAAATAACAATTCCTATTTTCTCCTAAACAATATTTGTTTTTTTATTATGTACCAGATATTATGCTTTACTTAACTACTTATGCCATTTTGCAGATGAGGAGACTGAGCTCAGCAAAATTAGACGAATTTCCTAATGTCACAGAGCACTTAGTGTTACAACGCAGCATTCACTTAGTGTAGCAGTGAGAACTTGCACCATTCACGGAACTTCTATGAGCCTGAGTTTGGAGGGCCCTGTCTTCCTGGTCACTTAGTGCTTTCCTGTTCACCGCTTATATGCCCAACAAAGTGACCTTGGTAACGTAGAACTTTACATTGGCAAAATGAAGATACCACCTATTCACAAGATTATTGTGTGAAAACTTATTTGAAAATGTTTTAAAGCTCCTGAGGCATGGTAGATGCGTTAATACTGTCATTATGTTAGTGACTTTGTTTTCCTCTGGCCTTCTAAGAGTTGGTTTGTGTTTGTCTAAAAAAAGACATTTATTTGCAGAAAATGAAGTCCAGTGAAAAAAAATTGCCTTTCTCCTCCAATTAATTAATTGAAACTGGGATTCAGATTTGGGTCATAGATCTCATAGTGCTGTTACTTGTGTGAATCTCTTTCAACAAAATGAAATATACAACAATTTCAAGGTAAAAAATATACCTAAGATTTAATCCCTTTCTACTACTATGCCATCTTTTAATAATCTCTATTGAAAAAACTTCTAGAGCTTTTGAAAAAGCTGTAAATTACTTAGATGTAATTATCTAGTAATTTAGAGCAACTGTGAAATTCATTTTGCATTCATTGACCTTTCTGAGACATTATAAAGAGAGAAAACAGTAGAATATGTTCATCCAACTGGATTTCATATAGTATATTAGTTCCTTTATAACTTGAAACTATTTCTACTATCTTTGCATTTTATTTCTGTATTCATTTTTAAGACACAGCTTACCTAGTTCTTTAAAAACTAGCCTGACAAATGCATCTTTGCAGAAATTACAGAAAATTGCAGAAATTACGACAAACATACATCTTTGGAGGATGGTTTTAAAACAATATGCAAAGATATTTGTTATGTAGGGCAAACTATCATTGCAATAAGCTGTAAGCTTCACAATTGAATTAAATTTGAATTAAAATTGAATTAAATTGAATTAAACAAGGTTAAAGAACTAACCTCTTTTTTTAATGATAAACAGGAAATGTCAGTACTCTCAGTAATATTTTCCAGTCATATAGCAAATAAAACTTTCCAACAGACTGTTGGTTCAGTCACATTATTTCAAAGTATATTTATTCCAACTGCTAAAAGGTATTTTATGGAATAATTAATTTCTTCTTCAGTTTGAATCAATAATTACATGAAATTCATATGTAATATGATGTGACTCTGCCTGACCTTTAACAATCTTGAAAAGAGATCCCAACTATAAATTTTTAATCCCTCATTGTTTGAAAGATTAAAGAGTTTGTTTTTACACTGTTACTCATGAGAACACTTAGGGCTTTTTTCTCTTCTTTTATTTGTTTTGTATGATGTCTGTGTCTACCTGTGCTGATTTGACACAAAGTTTGAAAATTGCATTAAATTAAGTGACTGGATGTTCTTATTTTATTTTAACTTAAATGTTGGGAATTAAAAAAAAAATTTTCTAACATGGGGACTTGTTCAATTTCAATGTAGCATATACTTGCTACAACAACAAAAAAAGTGAATAGCTTATAAAAGAAATAATAGTGTCCCCCTTCCTCCAAATTCCACTTCCCTGAGATAATGAATGTTAGCAGATTTATTTGTATCCTTCTATAACTTTTTGCTAAGAAAACACAAAGTTATATAGGATTTTATTTTATCTCCCTTCTTTTTGAAAGTGATAGTAGGATCACCATATATGTATATATATTACTTTGAAATTTGCTTTTTCAAATTAACTTATCACTACAAGTCAAAACATAAAACACATTCATTTGAACATTTATACAATCTGCTAATATGTATAAAAGAATTTTTGCAACTATCCACAATCAATGCACATTCAAGGTGATTTAATTTTTTTGCTGCTATAAACATCGGCTCCATAAATATTCTTGTAAGGATACCTTATGTCTTAGTGGTTCACTTCTGTAGGATAGATTCCTAAATGCATTGAGTAAAGGTTATATGCATTCTAAATTCTAATATACTCATCAGATTACTTTCTAAAATTCATATACTAGCAATGCTAGCAATGTGTGCATATTTCCTCATTCCCTCTCAAGTACTGGATATTTCAGTCTTTTAAGTTGCTTGTCTACTGGTGGGTAAACACTCATATTTATGTTTGCTTTGACTTGCTTTTGACAGACTACCAGTGAGACAGATGCTCTTTTTATTTATATTTCCTTTTCAGTGAATTTGCTGTCCAACATTTTACCAATTCCTTTTAAAAAAATCCTTTTATTGAATTACATCCATAAAAGTACACAAACACTAGTATAAAATTCATTGATTTTCAAGGTGAGCTGACTCATGGAATCAGAATCAAGACCAAGAAATAGAGCATTACCAGCTCCCCCAAAGTGACCCTCAAGACTATTTCCAGGTACTTTCTCCAGACATAACCACTATTCCGACTGATCACTATTAATTTTGCCTGTTTTGAACTTTCTGTGAGAGAAGCAGACAGTAGTACTCTTTTGTGTCTGGCTTCTTTTCCTCAAAAGGATGTGTGAGTCAGCTTTGCTGGTGCCTGAGAAGAGAACATGTTCATTTTCATCTTTGTACAGTGTTTACCTGTATGCATATACCAGAATTTTTTATTCATTTGTATCAGTTAGCTATTGCTGTGTACCAGACCACCCCAAAATTCAAAGGCTTTAAATAAATACACGTTTATTGTAGTCTACAGAGCAGCCAGGGGATTCTTCTGTTTATTGCTTTGCTCACTCAACAGGTGTGTAACCAGCATGGGCTGTGTAGGCAGTTCTTAAATGGTGGGTGGCTCTTTGGTTGGAAGTCAGCTCTTTGTAGGCTGGTCTGGGGGCCTCAGCTGGGAGATGGGCTCTTCTTTATAGTACGTATCATGTTCTCCAAGAAGCCTAGATTGAATTTGTTCAAATAGTGGTGGCAAGGTTACAAATGAGAGAGTAGAAACTGTAAGGCCATTTGAGACTTGGTCTTGGCATTGGCACACCATTACTTTTGCCCAAGAAATACTTACAGCCTAGATACAAGACAGTTTTTCAAAGTATACAACAGTTCTATTTGCTCCATACCCTTGTAAATACTTGATATTATCAGTACTTTTCATTTTAGCCATTATAGAGGGAGTACAGTGGTATTACATGGTGTTATTTTTAATAGCTTTGCTGAGGTAGAATTGACTATGAATTGCACATATTTAAAGTGTATGATTTGATAAGTTCTGATGAATGTGTACACCTGAGATCATCTTCACAGTAAAAATAAAAAGCATATCCCCCAAATTTCGTCATGACTCTGTCATCTCTTTCTCCTACTCCTTCCTGACCTCTATTGCTAATCACCCATATTCTACTTTCTGTCGCTATAGATTAGTTTTCTAGAATTTTATATAATGGAATCACCATAGAAGTACTTCTTCTTGGTCTGCTTTCTTTTACTCAGTGTAATTATTTTGAGATTTATCCACATTGTATGTTCATGTCTTTTAATAGTTCATCTTTTTATTATTGAGTAGTATTCCACTGTATGGATACAGCACAATTTATTTATCCACTCACCTGATGGACATTATTTCCATTTTATGATGACTGCAGCTATATGTACATTAGGATGCTTCTAGTTGTCCTGTAAATACACTGAAACTTCATTTTTATCACTTTTTAAAATTTTTAAATAGTTTTATTGCCCTATCTTCAAGTTCACCAATCTTTTCTCCTTTATTGTCTACTCTGCTCTTAATACTTACTATACCCTGTATTCCTTACTGCAGACATTGTAGTTTCAGTCTCTGAAAGTTAGATTTGAGTATTCTTAAAATATCTTCAGTGTCTCTAACATGTTCAGTCTTTGCTCTATCTTCTGGAACATACGGAATCCAGTTATAATACCTGTTTTAATGCTCTTGTCTACTACTTCTATCATTTACATGATTTCTGGGTGAGTTTGGCTTGAATTTTGTCATCATGGGTTTTACTTTCCTAATTCTTCAATGACTACTAACTTTTGGTTGGATTCCAGACATTTCATATTCACCTTTCTGGATGCTGTGTATCATTGTATTCCTGTAAATACTCTTGAGCTTTGTCCTAGAATGTTAAGTTACTTGGAATCAGACCTTTTGGGTCTTATTTTTAAGCTTTGTTAGGTGCTCATCATACCCACTGCAAGGCAAATCCTTCTGAGTTCTTTACCTAATACTCTGTGAAGTATGATGTTTTCTTCTCTATTGGAAAAACACTCAATTCTCTGCATTATGATATTTCTGCCATTGTTTCCTCTAATCATTCAAAATGGTTTTTGCCTAGTCTTGGGAAGGATTTTTTAGAGTGATTATTTACCTGGATGAGGGAATTGGTAGTAAAGTACTTGAGTACTTGAGGTGAACCATCTTCAGATGGCTTGAATTCTCTGTGCATCTCTCTCCTCTCCTACATTTCATTCTATGAACTGTAGCTTATTTAGCCTCTCTGGGCTCCCAACTCTATCGCCTCACTCAGGGAGAATGTCAGGTTCTGCCTTGGTTTACTTTTTCTATGCAATAGCCTGGAAACTCTCTCCAGGCAGTAAACTAAGGAAATCATAGGACTGATGTCTTTGTTCTAATTTCTCAGAGATCTTTTTCTTCTTTTGTCTGATGTCCACTGTCTTGAGACACTGCTAAACATAATTATTCATTAAGTGAAAATTTAAATCACATTGGATACCATGCATATGAATAGCCATATGAAAATTAAAGGGTTGGCAAGATGTGGAGTAATTGGAACTCTAATACACTGCATATGGGAATATAAAGTAGTACAACCACTTTGAAAAACCATTTGGCAGTTTCTTAAATAATTAAACATACAATACCGTTTAGTCCAGCTATTCTGCTATTAGCTGTGTATACAAGAGTAATGAAAGCATAGGTCCACACAAAGACTTGTAAAATAATGTTCAAAGCAGCTTTATTTGTAATAGCCAAGAAATGGGAACAACCCAAATGTCTACTAATCAGTGAATGGAGAAATACATTGTGGTATATACATATAATAGAACACTACTCAACAATTAAAAATTTTGGATTAATCTGAAAATAATTATGCTGAATGAAAGAATCCAAAGCAGAATATATATGATTCTGCCTTTTATAAAAATCCAGAAAACACAAGTGATCTATAGCAACATAAAGCCATTAAGCGGTTTTCTGGGTTTGATGATGGAGCAAGAAGGGAAGATGATGAGAGATCACCGAGGGGTATGAGGAAACTTTTGGGAAAAGTATGCTCATTGTCTTGATTGTGATGATGGTTTTATGAGAATGGGCATATATCAAAACAACAAATTTTATACTTTAAATGTATGCAGTTTAGAGTACATCAATTACATCTTAATAAAAGTGACAAAATTTTGTCTTGGAAAAGTTTGAGATCACATATTTTCACATTCAGTAATTCCTCCTTAAATTGTTCTTAATGTGTCATTCAAATCATCATAAAGCTTTAAGTCTCAATTATTCTTTGTTTCTAGGAATTCTATTTTGTTCTTTATCAATCTGCTGAGTCAATCTTGATATTTCTTGGTCATCTTTCCAAGTCCATCTTTCATCTCCTTAAACATTTCAATATAATAAATAACATTAAAAATAAATATACAATAGTTATTTTTTATTTTATGTTTGATAATGCCAATAGCTCAAGTCCATGGGAATCTATGTTATGGACAGTCTTTTATTTCTCCAAGTGTTTGCTAAATTTTTTCCCATGGTTAACCTAATCCAAGGGAAGCACACGGTACTAGACTGAGGTTGCTTCCTTCAGGAAGTATTTTATTTGTATTTGCTTTTGCTACATGCCAGTGGATGCAACCCATGAGGGACCCTTTCTTTTCTTGGTTTGGAATTTTCCTAGTCATGCAGAGCTATAAATTCAAATCCTACTGTTGCATGAGGGTGGACCTATGCTTACACATCTCCAACGGAGAATATTGTTATTTTTCTATCCATGTCTAAGTCAGCTCAGGATACCATAATAAAATAACATAGACTTGGTAAATAACAGGAATTTATTTCTCACAATTCCAGATGCCCAGAATCTAAGATCAAGGTGCTGCACGGTAGGCTTCATTCTGAGGCTCTCCTCTTGGTGTGTATGTGGTGGTCACTGCACTGCCCATATGAACTCTTCTTTGTGTGAGCGTGGCTGGTGGGGAGAGTGAAGCACAAGCTCTCTGGTGTCTCTTTTTGTAAAGGCCTTAATGCCATTATGAGGATCCCACCTTCATGAACTTTCTAACCTCAGTTGCCTCCTAAAGGCCCCCATCTTCAAATACAATCTCATTGAAGGTTAGTGCTTTAACATATGAATTTGGGGGGACATAAACATTCAGTCCATAATAACCCAGAATGTGGCTGAGACAAACCATTTTTTTCATTGGCTGCCTTTGCTAGGTGTTAGATTTTTCTAGTCTACTATTTTAGCAGAGTTTCATCAGTTTGGAGGGTCTGGGCTGTAGGTCTAAAAGGGTACAGAGGGAGGACGTTTATATGAAGTTCATGTCTCCCTGCCTCATCCTATTAGCCTATCCTGTGACAGTTATTCCTAGGATCATAGTGTAGACATATGTTTCCACAGGAACCTTAGTTTCTGTTTTTGTTTATCACTTTTATTTCAATCTTATATCTTTTACTTTTACCTTTGGGAAATTTCCTCAATTTCTTGTTGAGCTTATTAATACTTTTTAATGCACTCTTTGGTATTAATGGAAGATGTGTTGGCAAAATTGTTTTTCCCATGACTCTTCTCTATTTTAATCATTGATAATAATTACTTATATTGTAGTCATTTTCATTATCATTATTTTATTATTTTAACAATAAATTCATGTTAAACTATTAACATTTTGGTCAATTTAGAATGCACACTCCCCACACTGGAATAAAGATTTCCTTTAACTAAAGAATACTTACTGTATATTTCTTGGCCAAGTAGATAAGGCACTTGACTGCCACTGCACAAGTTCCTGGATGCTTAACTTTTCAACAGCCATGTCCTATGGAACAACTCAATTCTCCCATCACTTTTCTGTGTTCGAATTGTTGCAAGTCTTGCACAATGTTTGGTGACATCATTTGTCCTTGGAAGGCCTTTTTTTTTTCTTTTTTTAGTTTTGAGAATCCAGATATTTTCCAACTGAAGAGTGTTCAGGACATCTAGCTATCCTACTGGAAACTCAAGTTCTGATGGCTGCAATTCAGTTTTGCCAGATTCAGGATGAAGAAGGCTGGAGTGCCATGACCGCTACAGAGAACAGATATTCCTAGTAATATGATAGGATCACAGAGAGCATGGAACTTATATGGCCAAGAAGTAAGCTTCTCTTGAGGCAAAGTGGAAGTACTGGATTTTGGCTGGAGGAATGGCATGATTTGTTGAAGAGATTTTAGAATACAGGTTAGAGCCAGGTTAGCCTGGACATGTTAGGACAGCATGTGTGAGAGGAAAAGGCAGTCCCAGCTGGGAAAATGGCCTGGGATGTAAGGAGAGAATGCTCACAAAGGTTGTCATGGAGGTATGAGTTAAAACATTTGGCAACCTATTTGATGTTAGGGGTTAGAACTTTAATAAAAATCCAAAAGAAGTGATACTTCATGGGTAGAGAAGATAACAATTTCTTTTTTGGAACCATTATCATAATTTGACTTGTCAGCTCTTTTTTAGAGCTGCCAAGAAAGGAGATTGGCCACATTTCTGAAACTGCAAAATTCTCTTTGAATACTGATGCAGGTTGTAAATGAAATTTAGGTTGGGTATGGCTTTATCTGATTGAGAAAAATATCGAATAAATCACCCATGCTTTTTATGTTTGCTATATAAGTAGATCCACTTTTAATTTAATTTCTATGACTACAGACCTAAGAACATTTAAACTCTGATAAAAAGTGTTAATTGAAAAAGTTATTTTAGATTGAATTTAAGGGAGTTGGATGACATATTTAGGAAAAAAAGCTGGTCAGACCTTTTCAGACTAACAACCTCCAAGTTTGTCCTGGACACGCACCGTGCTGATGAGATTAGCAATCCAGGTCACCTTGAGTACCTAGTGGGAATGGAGGAATGTGCTGGATTAAGTGGGGCAAAGACAAATAGCAAAATAAAAATAAAAAGATTTTAGTTAATTCTGGGTGGTTGTTACATGTACAATGTTATAGTACTTTCTCTGTTTATATAAGCTTTAAAAATCAAAAGCAAGCAAATAACTTCAAAGACTAATAAGATACTTGCTTTGCTTGCCAGAAATCAAAATCTAGAGATTTACTTATTTGGATAGCTGGAAGGCAGCAGGGAACTTAAGAGCTTTGAAAAAGTGAAATCAATGTGAATCTATTTGCTAAGCTGAGAAAAGGCTTCGTGGAAAAGGGGTTATCCACTTAGAGAAGCGATGCAGCCACAGAAAACCAGTGTTTAACTCAGTCATTGACTGAGACACACTTCAGTCTGTTGTTTTCTCCTTTTCATGGAATTGCCCTATAAATGAGGGCTGCTTTTTATGCAGTCTCATGTTTAAAGAATAAAGGAGAAACTAAGAGAGGAGCCAGAATTACATAAACCATCTATTGGTATTCATTTGTTTAACTTCCCCAAAGTATGAAAGACTGTATTTCTTAATTGTAGTAATGGTTGATCACAAATTCTGTTAGGACAAGTTTGGTCTTTTTTCATTTTTTCAATTATTGCTTTTGCAATCAGAGGGCAGAAATCCGTTAAAAAAAAAGATCAAATGGCTCTTTGAAACAGTACTATAATATTCAAATACAGAATTGCATTGAACCTTATTCTGATTCCTTTTTGAACCATAGCTCCCCCTTCACACCTCCACTCCAGCCTGTATGAATAAGAAAGGGAAATCAGCACAGCAACCCAGAGAATGGGATTTAAGCAGTCAGCCCTGGGTGCAAATTCATGCCTCAGTAGTTGTGTGAGTTTGTTCAATTTATTTAACTGTGCTTCAGTTTCTTTGTCTGTAAAACCAAGACAGTAAAATCTGTCTCCAGACTGCATGAAGATTCGATGAGATTAAATGTGATAATATGTGTGATGTGCTTGGTGTATATAAGTACTCACAAATGATAGCGAGTATGGATGCCACAGACCTATATACTTCCTGTGGGACTCATCTTTACCTGACCAGAGAACATAAGCACCCTGATAATTCATCCTTATATCTTCAATGCAGTTCCTGACAGTGGTGCTGAATGAGTGTTTTTTTGGATAAATGACTCAAATCTAGACTCAAGTCAATGATGGTGAGTTGTAAACTATATTCAGGAAGTCTCTCTTATCCCGGGACAAATGAACTTTAAACGTGTGGCACTGTGGATTATGTATCTAATTTAAAGGCTGAACTGAACAGCTCTGCCTGCTATTTATAGGTACCTCAAAGAAGAGGCCAAAATTCAGTGAAGTAAATGACGACTTGAAGACCTGCCTTTATTACCTGTTCTAAAGCAACATTATTTTGTATCTTAGAGAAAAATACTTAACATTAACAGCAGTTTCTCCTTTCATTACAGGATAAAACCTAATATACTTTACATCTAAATTAACTTGAATTTAAAGAGCAACGAATTCGAGACCTCTGGAAAAAGCTAGCATAGAACCCTGCATGAGACAACATAATTCATATATATTGCCTCCAATTAGATCTCATCTTTAAACTATGCCTGAAGGAATACAAATGCCATGCAAAGATTATATCCCTATTTCCAGAAGAAAAAAAGATGGTCTGTTTATTAAATTTCTCCAGGAAATACAACCCTTAAATTCTGATGAATGAATGCTAAAATAAAATACTTTATTTAAAACTGTCAAACTTATTATGATGAATTACATATAAACACAAGTACTCAAAGTTTCAGTATGTGAAAACAAGTTTTAAAAAGTTAGTTTTAAAATATGCTCCCTTACATTGGTAATTTTTTATGTCAATTGTATGGGACTAAATGAAAAACTAAGTTTTTTCTTTTTTTCTTCACCTAATTTGGGGTGTGGCGTTTTATCACGAGTATCATCTGTTATTAATTAAGTTCTGTCCGTACATGGATGGAATTATAAGCCTTTAAACCAAAACAACAACAACAATAACAAAAAACAATCCCCTCTCCCCAGCAACAAACAACAAAGTCGGGCTAGCAACTGTAACTTCAAAGGATACCAAGAAGCAAAAAACAATCCGGAGAGACAAAAAATGGTGCAGAACCAAGGAAAGTTCTCAGTGTCTTTGCCGGGACTCCCCGCCAACTGCCGCCCCCCCAGCAGCAGTGCTGTGCCTGCTCAGCAGGGAATCCACACAAAAGCTCTTTTAATTATTCTAGGCATCTAAAAATTCAGAGGATATAATGGGGTGTTCAGAGGAACAACATGTTCTGAGAATCTAACTCCAAATACATCCTGGTTAATTAGTTCTCTAAAACACAAATTGCAATCTAAAATATGAGAGGAAATAGATTATGTTGCTCTGTATAGGGAACTAAACATTTCTGAAGGTTTTTGGAGACTTTGTGTCATAAATTAAATATAAAGCATAAATACAGGACATGTGTCATACGATTCATAGATTATAGGTGGGAAATGTGAGATGACTGGTGAATGTTTTGTACATACCATGCGCTATGCAGGGTTTTCCAGTATCTTGTGAAATTCTCACAGGACCTTGTGAAGTAGAAAATTGAGACTCACAGAGTTGAATATCTTGTCAGGGTCCATTCAGCTAGTAAATGATGAAACCAGAGTTTTTAAAATATATTACAAAATTAATACTTGTTCACTGTAAAAATTCAAGTATATAAGTCTATAAGATGAAAAGCAAAAAAGCTAACTTGTACTATACAAGTTCTACTTCCTATAAGCCACATTAATATTTTTTTGTATTTTTCTGGAATTTTCCATACATATGTAATCATACACCTTTATGTTTATTTATGCTTATATATTTACCCCTCTCTCTCTATGTATATATTCTTGTTTTTATTTTTAGACCTCAATAGAATTACACATATATTTGACACTTACTTTTTATATTCAACAGTATTTTATACTTAACAGAAAAATATGTTCCACTATAGTATGTCTAGTTCTATCTTGTTCTTTTATAACTGTGCAGTAGTCCATTGTGTGAATGTAATATAATTCAGTTTACAGCAACATTAGATTATTTCCAGTGTTGTGACATTACATACTTTATTAGTTGGCTTGGGCTGCCAAAACAAACATCATAGACTAGGTGACTTAAACAGCAGAAGTTTATTTCTCATAGTTCAGGAGGCGAGAAGTCTAAGATCAAGCTTCATTCTGAGGCCTCTTCTCTTGGCTTGTAGATGGCCACCCTCTCCTTGTATCCTCACATGGCAGAGAGAGAGGACAGAGGAATCTTCCTTATCTCTTCTTGTAAGGACACTAATCCTATTACATCAGGGATATCTACCCTTACGACCTCTTCTGGCCTTAATTACCTCCATAAAGGTCCTCTCTCCAAATACATTTACTTTTGGGGGTGGGGTCTCAACATGTGTATTTTGGGGGGATGCAACATTCAGTCTATAACACTCTCTCCAACAATGCCTATTAAACTTGAAATGTTGCCAGTCTAATAGGTGTAAAAGAGTATGCCATTTTCTTTTTCATTTATACAATTATCAGTGACTTCTAACATGTTTTTCTCTGTCTGTAACCACTTGTATCTCTTTGCAATGAATATCTCATTCACCCACTTGGCCCATTTTTACTATTGGGTTTTTTTTGTTTTCAGAGCTTTTTTATATTAAGGGAATAACACTTTTCTTGACATAAATATTTTCTTCATTGTTTTGGTAATTTAATGTTTATTTATATTCGCTCAACTGAGTGTTGCTTCCAATTCTTTCTTCTGTTTACCTTTAGTGCACTTCTCCAGGATAAGGGAATGGGTAGCCTAAAGTGAAGCTGGAGAGGTCATGCATTTTATTGCTCAGTTCTGTCTCCCTGTTATTCTGTGATGAGGAACTGTGTTCCTGCCAGATATTCCCCATCTCTGCATTTTTACCCTCCGTAAAATATATTGACCTATGTATGTCTCTCCAGTCTGCATAGGATTGGCAGAAGTGAAGATATATTCACAGACTTGACATTTGTATTTCTGCATTGAAAGGCATGTGTTAAAACTGTTGGGAAAGTTCTGAACCATTTTTGACAGTGTGAAACAGAGAAATCATATCTCTTTGGCTTTAAACAAACTGTGTAAACTTTAAATTCCATGTATTGCTAGAATTTGAAATTAAGGTTATCCTAAAAAACAATTCAATGTATCATTTAAAAACAACTCACAGTTATAAAGATGTAAGCAAAAGCATGTCAAAACCTAACCTGCAAGATTTAGTCTTGATGCTATATTTTCGTAATTAAAACAGACACAAATAATAAAGCCTTTGAAGAAGTCTGCTCCATGTAATGAATTGGCAGCAAATGGTAAAACAATGAGCTGCTATTCCAACTAAGGAGGAAAAAAAAAAACTCATGTATGAAATAATTTCAACCAATAAAAATGATATATGAGCTAAGTTGTACAAAATTGGGTAGTTTTCAACTGCTCACTACAAATTATTATGTACTAGATACATTTTCTCCTTTACTTTTATAATGGATTACAAGTTGATATGTACTTCCATTTTATAAATAAGAAAACTGAGTTTCAGTGGGGTTCAGTAATGTGCCTCAGGTCACACAGCTAGTTAAGTGCCAGATGTTGGATTCCAAACCAAGTCTTTGGCTTCAAGCTCCCCCATAGTACTGCCTCCCGAAAGGAGTTCAGATAAGTGAGGCAAGTTGAGCCAAATAATCAGACAAGGCATCCAAGGAAAACAAAACCTGGGCTTTCAAGAATGAGTAGGATTTTAGTAAGCAAATTTGAGTAAGGGGGACATATTGGATGGAGAAAACAGTGTGAATAAACATGGGAGTTTGAGCACAACACAGTGTATAAGGGAATGGATGCCTGTGATTGGGAGCTCATGCCTATGGGACTGGGTAGGTGACATCCAGCAAACGGAGGGTTCTGGGTGTTAGACAAAGAAGCATGGACTTGGAAAGCTACAGAAAGAGTAGAGTGGAGCCATGGAATGTTATCAGTCAGATGTAACAAGTTGAAAAGTGCTGATTGGAAAGATCATTTGGCGGGAATATGGAGTGCTGTCCCTAAAGCAAGCTCCTATACATCCAACAAGGATAAGTAGGTGGCTCTTGGTGTAATTCAGGTAGAATGTGTAGGAAGTGTGAACTCAGATGAATTCTGCGACTCAAAAATAACTTGAAGGACCTTATGAGGATGAGAAATGTGAAATAGCCTGAGTCATGTTGCTTTGCGTGTTCTAAATATTCAGTGTTCTCAAAATATTAGTTTTTCAAACACACTATAGAATCACATTGTAGAACTTAGCTATTAGTTATTTTGGGAACTCTTTCTTTTTATTTTTCCAGAAGTTTCAACTAACAAAGCTTCTAACTTAATCCAGATTTGGGGGGTCTTCTCATTTATCTTCGTCTAAAGAGGGGAAAGAAACAAAGAGTGACTGAAGATAACAATTGTCATTGACAATTGCTATCAGAACCAAACCCATTTACTTACACTGAATGTTTCATGGCCCAGCCAATAAAGATAAGACCATATCAGTGTGGTGATGAGGAGGGTCCTTGCCTGATCCAGGTCAGCAGAGGTCAAATTTGGGCTCTGACACTTGGGCAAGTTTCTTAACTTACATGTGCTTTATTTTCCACATCTATAAAATGTGCGGTAGTTCTATTACCTAAGCACTTAAGACTACTTTGAAGATTAAGTATATATTCACTTAATGTATACATTTACCTAGTCTATATATAGACTAGAACTTTGGAGCCTGATGGAAAGAGCGAGCTAGTGTGGTGTGACTTGCTTGCTGTCAGGTCACACAGTTGTTTAGCGGCTCGGCCAACAAGTGAACTTGGTGTCTTGATCTCCAGGTCTTTCGCTGCTCCTGGAAATTGAATTTAAAATCTCTTAGAAGAGGTAAGTGACTTCTAGCTTGTTGAAAATCTCACTTAATGGAAAATTAATATATATGTTAATGTAGGTCTAGAAGCTACCTTAGAGTTCTGAATAGTCTGTTAAAAATTCAAAGAATAATATACACACTAAGCATGCTGTATTATAAACTTTCTTAAGATAATTTTCTGAGTTTTTTTTTGTTTTTTTTTCTTGAGGTGTTTAGCAAAGGAATCTAATTAATTCACATTCAGAAATGAATGACTGTAAATCATAATGTTACCTCTCTCCTGGGTAATTGTGTATTCATCAAACAAAGCAGCCTTAATATCAAGGAATTACGTGGAATTTCAGGAATTGGTAAACAAAGGAGAGACATATTTGTGCATGTTACAGGGGGTGATTTTATTCCCCCATAAGGCTTTTCAAGGGCATTTATTAAAGTAACTTAGTTATTAACTTACTCAGATCCAATTAAAAATAATATATAAAATGAAAGTATAAGCCGAAAATAAAGTCGTTGTATGTGGTAAGTGTCCTAAGAGGAAAAAAAAAGGATTTCTAATAGCACATATATAAGTACACAGACATATTGCTGAATTGATAATATATAGTTACTTGTGTTTGATTATTAATCAGGGCTCTTAGTTGCAAGTAACAGAAACCCAACTTGAGCTATCTTAGGTAATAGGACAGTATTGACTTATGAAATAAGGGGAGAAGTTGAATAAATAAGCTACAGAATGGAGAGATATAGCTGGTTTCAGAACAACTTGAGTTAGGTATTCAGACCCTGCCAAACTCTCTGGTCTTGTCTTTGGAACTTTTCTGTGTGGTGACTTCATTATATCTCATTACACATAGTGACTTCCTCCCAAATCTCCAGCTTCTAGAAGGTTATGAGTTCATGAATTTTTCATGGTTTGAAAATCTCAAGAAAAGATTATGGGCTGGGCATCTGTCCCTGAACTGGTCTGTGGCTGGCAGGGTGTGGCCATGCATGAAGATAGTAGTTGCCACAGAATTCAAGATTGCCGTAGGGGGTAGTTATTTTCCAAAAGTCCCCTCTCCTCCAGTTCTTCCCTTTTCTTACTCTCTATCTCCCTGGGCTCTAGCTGCCTAGTCCATTGAACCTGGGGCCTATGACACCACATCGGCAAGTCAGGTTTTACTTTGAACCCTGACCTTTTTCAGATGGATCACCTGTGGGACAACACTATCATTGACTCGTCCAGTTTGGTTGCCCCTTGTAAGTAGGATATATTGTCATGCTGAAAGGGCTTTCCCCATTAGGGCTGAGGATATAGAGGGAGAGAGGCAGATAGCCCTATCCTCCCATAGTCACGTGAGCACATCAGCATGACTTATAATCCAGTCTACACTGCTAGTTCTGGCTGAAGTGTGCTCACAGGCAGCACTCCTGTATGAGCCAGCTGCCCTTTGGATAACCTTTGTCAGAGATGGTTTTCTAGCTTTCACATGGACAACAACCTTTGCCTCAGGTGGGTATGTAAAGCCCGGGTGCCAGGGACAAGCACCAGCAGGAATAAAAGCGTTGGGATTTACCAAATTTCCAGCTCATTACAGATTCCATCCATTACCTCTCTCCTTTTACTTTTTAATTTATTAAATTGCAAGTTGTTTTTGGAGAGCTATGTTCCACTCATGTTTCAACAAGCACCATCTTAAATGGGTAGACTTGGAAGAATAAGTATAAGAAAATTGGGCATCAGAGTGCTAATAATCTCCTGTTTATCTCACCCTGAGCTCAGTATACTTAGACAAGTTGAGAAGGGCACTTTATCCCTTTGTTTTACCCCCCAAAATAAAAACAAAAGGCATATACAAATAATGAAACTTACTTAATAGCATGTAAGGGAAAACAATGACTACTTTCATGTCACAAACAAGTGAAGGGATAATCATGACCTAGTATAAATGTACAAATTTGCAAATTCCTTGTTCATGATGAAAAAATTGAGAGTGGGGTATGTGTCAGTTTCCTAGGGCTGCCATAATAAATAACCTCATGCTGAGTAGCTTGAAACAGCAGAAATTTATTCTCTCACAACTCTGGAGGGCGGAAGTCCAAAATCAAGGTGTTGCTTGGGCCATGCTCCTTCTAAAGGCTCTAGAGAATCCATACTTGCTTATTCCAGCTTCTGGGAGTTTCTGGTGTTTCTTGCTTGTGGCAGCCTGACTCCAATCTCTGCCCCCATCTTCAAATAGCCATCTCCTCTCTGTTTCTGTCTGAGTCTGAATTCCCTCTTTTCTCTTCTATAAAAACACTAGTCATTGAATTTAGGACCTACACTAAGCCAGTGTGATCTCATCTTAATTAATTACAGCTGCAAGGACCTGTTTCCAACTAAGGTCACATTCTGAGATTCTAGGAGGATGGAAATTTTGAAGGGACACTGTTCAGCCCAGCACAGAGGAATTAAGCAAAAAATATGTTTCTTTCAGCAAGTGTTATTGTTCAGGTGATTGGTATTTGTAGGTTGCAAAAGCATATGGATTCTTAAGTTTGCCAAAGTTCAGTGGCTTTCTGGAAAAGTCCTTTTGAAACTGAATCTGTTTCACAGTAGCTACTGGTGAGAGAAGAACTGCAGGCAGACATCATCTTGTCAAAGTCCCCTTACCTTCAGTGATAGAAAGATAACATACATTTGCCCAAAGATTTTTTTTACCTCCTGTTCTGACATAGTGCCTTGGTTTTAAGTTCTAAGGTATTCTGAGACACTAGAAGTTTTTTGCCTTATCCCTATCTTACTCTATTTTCTAGAATAAGATGACACCAAGTGAGATTCTTGGACCACCTCATTACTTTATATAATTTCTGCATACTATTTTTTACTGAATATGTAGAATCAGTTGCTGATGTTGAAGATTTTTTAGTCATCTGTCCTTTGCATCAAATTTCACCCCAAGTGGAATCTGATTCATTCGCTAAGAGATGATTAGGAGATAAGCAGAGATGCTTAAAGGTTTGCAAGGGCAGCAAAGTACTCCTTACCTACACTGAACAGGTTATGCCCAGCCATAACCAAAGAACAGATTTCAGAGCAAAACAAAGATTGATGCATGAAAGCAAAAGTGTGAATCATGAATTTTGAGGTCTTACATGAATGGCTGTGAAAGTATCATCAGTATTCCAAGTGGAGTATTAAAAAGGCATATTACAGGGTGATCCACAGTTGTGAGCCTCTGTGTCAGTTGTGAGGGGCAGGTGAGTAAGTAGTTCAAGTGAGAAAAAGTTGTGGGTTGAGGGACTAGGAAGGTGTGAAAGAAGAAAAAAGCAGTTCCAAGGGAGCACAAAATAAACAATTCCTGGGTGGCTTATAAGCACAGAGTAGGACAATGGGATTGGGGTGCTAAAGTGAAATGCAGGGTAGGTCACTGGAGTTGAGAATCAAAAATTAGGAAGCAATGAGTTTGATGACTCAGTCTCATTGATGTTGGCTTCATGGAAAGGGTAGTATTCATTTCATTTCCATTCAATAAATAATTACGAAGTCACCTGTGTGTGGCAGGGACTATGCTTGACATATTTGATCTGGATAAAGAGGGTAATAAAAGATGGGGTCATGAGGAGCAATATAAATATTTGGGCTTGTCAATTTCCAAGTTCAGCTTTATGGTTGATGCGAATTTCCACCGTGGTCTTAGCTGTGCATGAGCAGCTCTTTTTTTTCTTCTTTTCTTTTTTACTGCTAAGTCCTCTCAAGAGTACCCCAAAATTCTAGTTACTTGAACTAACTGAAGGGACTAGTTAAGTCCTTAACATCCTTCAGATCGAAGTCTTTCTCTCTCTTTTTCATCAGCTTGAGTTCCTGGCTGTTCCTTTATTATGCTCCAAGGCTAACAGATTACACAGCTTCCAGGCCATCCTTGCCTGGCCTCTGTTGCATAGGAAGGTGTTATCTGTTCCTGGGTCTGTAATTCCCACCTATGCACAAGAGCACAGTGATGAATAACAACATTTAATGTGTTGTCATGTGTTTGTGTCATTGCCACCCACTTCCATTTTATGTATTTCTTCTGCAGTCATGTAGCCAGCCTAAAACAAAAATTAAATGTTCATTCCCTTCTCAGAAGTACCATTTTATCTATATTTATATGCTTTATGTGGCCATGACCTTTCTTGACAATTTCTTTAAGTTTAATTTTTTATTTTTTTGAATGGAGACAACTTTGGGCATTGCCATTTTGATTGTGATAATAATGTGACATCTGTAAAGTAACCAAAACAGGGCACCCTTTTTAAGGCTTGCCTCTGATAGCACTCATTAATTACAGCCTATGGGTCTCAGAAATACTTTTAATACAAAAATATATTACTCCACCATTGTTTCAAACCACCTATGCAATGAAAAGGAGAAGTCTTCCCAGCAGGCAGTTTCTGAATACACAAGAAAGAGGAGTGTTCAGTGCTCCCACCAGCCAACAAGCAGGACGTGATGTGGGACACTTTGAATGGTGCTCTCCAGTCTCGTCCTCAGCTGCCTTGGGCTAATGAAGAATATCACAAGGTGCTATGACTGCTTCAGAAGTTTGTGGGACTGGCTGAGGCAGCAGAAGGTAACGAGTGGCCATCATTTTGGGACTGGCATCACCAGGGTCTGTAAACATGGCAGGAAGTTTTGTGGGAAATTCTGTCTTCCGTAGGGCACCAAGAGCCAGTGGCCTGACCCACTCTGTAGAAGCGGGCCCGTTCCCTGGAACTTGTACCCTGCACCAGTGGTGACACCAGCCATAGGAATATTCCTGGTGTCTCACTTAATTATCCCATGTAGTCACCTTACAATTCCTTCTGCAGAAATTCTCTTATTCTTCAAGAGTTTGATAGCCATATTTTTTCTCCCATATTAGTGGCCCCTTAATTCAGCAGTTATCTTTGCACATAATTCCCAGTCGCTTCTCTCTTTCTTTGTCCCTTTCATCTCTATCATCTTTTCTCTTTTGCCAAGGGCTTTGCTTCTTCCAAGCCTTCTTTACGTCTCCTAGAATCGGTGCTCGGGTTTTCATGTAGAGTTTCCTTGTTCTGTGAGTGTGAGTGTAGTGTTTCTTTAGGAAATCCTCATTTTCTAGGCTGTCCCCTCAATTTGCAGTCTGGAGGTTGGATTACAATTTAATTTTCCTTGAAACCCTCACCAGATTTCGAGGAGAAACCTTGTGATTTGGCCTCCTTAGGAAAGAATAGACTGAAAGGCCATGGGTCCATCTTTTCACCCTGACAGCCACGGGGCACTTGGCCTGGGGGGCAGGGAGGCCAGGAGACCCCTCCTCCAGGCCTAAGGCTCCCAGACTGGCATTGTTCCTCTGATGGCACTGTTGTGTGGGGATTCTTGGGAGTGGCTCCCAAAAGCACCTCCTGGCACTGGCTCTGTGGTGATACCACCCCGCTGCTCATGTCTATTGGCGACTTGCCTTCTTGAAGCCTTTCACCCTCCCTCTCACTGGCAGCAACTTCCAGAGTCCCTGGTACATCTCCAACATGTCTTCCGCCATAATGTGTTCCAGTTAGAAGAGTGCTGACTTTAGTGTCAAACCAGGCTGGTTTCAAATCTCCATCTGCCACTTCACAGCTGTGGTACTTTGGGCTTGTTGCCTAATCCTCTGAGTCTCTGTTTTCTGTTCTATAAAATGGCAACAATAACATTTAGCTTATAGGTTTGTTGTAAGTATTAAATGAAATATGTCAAGTGACTAATACAGTGGCTGGAAGATAGTAGGTGCCAAGTAAGACAGATGGATAGCTTGGAAGCTTGGTGTTAATTTCAGCACTTTCTACATTTAAAAAAAAACAGCAAACAACACCCACTCTTAAAACGGTTTTTTTTTGAGAAGTTTACTTGAAGGTCCTTAAAGGTAGGCACCACCCTGCCTTATATACTCTGCATTCACCCTTAGCTCTCTTTTTGCTGTGCTTGGATGAAGGTGAATAGTTTCTGTAGTTGCCTTGGCAAAAGCCAACTATCATTTGCCCAGTGGCTCCTTTCCAGGACCTGCCCTGTAGAGATCAGTATAATCTATAGGTTCTGCCTGAACTTAAAAGGCACCTAGTGAAGACCTCACATGTGCCTGCATATTTACTGTGGCCTTATTAGCAGTGTCCTGTACCCTCTGGAGTACTGAAGTGTCCAAATAAATTAAGTCTCATACAAAAGCTCTAACTAGATGAGAAAAGTAAATAAGATATAATGGAAATTCTGGGTTACCCTTCTGTCTATTATGCAACCATGCTTGAACAATAACAGTCAATAGAAAACAGTGTCTGCCTTCAGGGTCTTTTAGAAACAAGACAAGTGCAAACAAAGCCATGTGCAATGTCATTTCTGTGAATGTGATGTTAAGAAGGTATGTGTGGATTAAGTATGACATGACTCACTATGCAAACAAAAGAGAGCTGCGTTTAAAAACTTGATCCCTGGCTGCCTGTTCAGATCTCTACCTACTACATGCTGTTCCCATCTTTGGCTGCTTAGATTTTCCTATCAAAAAAAAATTATATAAAAAATCAAAAGGAGAAGCCTTAGGAGAAAATAGCCAAAAACACTTCATCTTTATATGCATGTCTAAAGCAGAGAACAAGCAAGGGTTTCAAAATGCATTGGCTGCACTTCAGTAGCTGGGATTAAAAGCAGACATGTTAATGAGCTCTAAGACAGCAAAACTCTTGGAAATTTAGGGGCAGAAGAACAGAAGGTTCAAAGAACCCTGTAACTGGTGGCAGCATTGAAAGCCCAGCTAAGCTATGTATACAGCTCATGCATTTTCTCTGGATATACGGCTCTTTGGCATATTGGGATGAGTCTAGAACATTCTGAGTTCCTGGACTGAAGCAGGCAAGCATTACGAAGGGAACGTAGAGAAGGGACAGTGGAAGGTACGTGCTCACATGGATCATGCTTTCAAAATTAAGACCAACTCCACTGCTCACTCTTTGTTCACTGGTTTCTAGTTTTGCTTTCAGTTGAACAGTGTCACAGCAGCACATCAGTACAATATTTTTCTCTCCCAAATTGTAATAGTAAAATTCTTATTAGACTTTGATTTTAATTACTAAAATAAAAAATACCCGCTATTGAGCCCTACTTTGTGCCTAGCACTAAGCTCAGCACCATATAAATAGGCACATGATAGAAAGATGGTAGGTGGATGATGGATGGATGGTAGACAAATGAGACACCACCTATCACCTCCAGTAGGAATGGGTAAAGAGAACGTTTTGGGGTGGAAGAGAGGGAGTTTACACCTATAGCCTTGATTTTTTTTTCTATGTGGGGTAAAGGGGGGAAGGGAAGCAAGGGTAAAGCAAAGTCTGGAAGGAAGTTTTTAAACAGTTGGTGTGCGGAATGGTAAGGGAAAAAAAGTGAGATAAAAAACAAACAGTAGATTCGTAAACTCCTAGGATTCTTGCAGTAAATGCTTATCTCATCTTTATTGCCTTTGTCCCCTTCATCATCACCATCGACATCATTGTCATCATCTTTGGAACGAGTTGTACTGAACCACATAACCTTTGTGTAATTGAGAACATCATACCTTTGAACAACTGAGAATCATATATGCTAGTTTCACGTTTAGCGTAAGGTGTTGTCGGGTGACTGCGCTGACGGCATCCTGCCTCTCTTTGTGCTTGTGTAGGTTGAGCCAGTGATACAGAGAGGCCATGAGAGTCTGGTCCATCACATCCTGCTCTATCAGTGCAGCAGCAACTTTAACGACAGCGTCCTGGACTACGGCCACGAGTGCTACCACCCTAATATGCCCGATGCGTTCCTCACCTGCGAGACTGTTATTTTTGCCTGGGCCATTGGTGGAGAGGTGGGGTTTATGATTCCTGAGATGTAACACTATTAATTTTATTTATCATGGTTTTTTTCCCTAGGAGAAAATCTCTGTAAGTAAAGCTCTGTAAACTATTTTCGATATGAGGTGGCTTATTTTTTTTTTTTGTTAGGAAGTAATGCTTTCTTTAAACCATTTTATTTTAGAGGAGTTCCCGAATGTTAAGATATCATTAAGAATGGTTGGTTTTTGAACGGAATAGAACTTTGAAGGACACAGTCTCATGGAATTTTTCTCATTTAGGGTTTTTCTTACCCACCTCACGTTGGCTCATCCCTCGGCACTCCGTCAGATCCTCACTATGTGCTCCTGGAGGTCCATTATGACAATCCCACATATGAGGAAGGTGAGTTTATTCTTCATATATCCTACCTTAGATTTTTATAAAGTTTTGTAACTCCCGTCTTAACGGAGTTGAAATAAAATAACATCCAGTGTTACAAAGAATTAACCTATACATTAGTCACCCAAATTAGGATACTTTTTAGAGTGAAAGAGGGTACTATTAATAATTACACTGAGACAATAGTCATGAACCAGTGCTGGACAGGGCAAATGGGCACTAGTGGTTACTAATGTTAAAAACAATTTGCATATTACTTACCTGGACATAGAATAATAAATGTTTCCCCTTTGTGATGTAAATTAGTTCCAAATACATGGTGCTGATGAAACATTTTCTTTCCAATCACACATAGGAAAGGATACCATTCATCTCATTAAAAAATATTAAGCATTTTGTTGTGTTATAGGCAAACCATAAATATACTCAGGAAATACTCAGTGACACTGTGTAATATGATATTGAAATGAAGGGTAAATGTTTACATTTGATTTCTGAATTTACTTTTCTAACATTCCAAAACCAAAAAAATTGAAAGATTCAGTATGAAATTATCACCAGAAACAACTCAAAGGTATTATTGTACATTGATTGGCACATTCATTCAGCAAATACTGAGCACCAAGTATATGCTGGATCTGTGCTTAATGATATATTGTGAGTGAAAAATAGACACAGTCTCCACATTGTGGAAATTATAGTACAGTGGAAAAGAGAAACAATAAAATAATCAATCTGATTAGTAAAATTATATTTATGCTAATTGATCCGAAAGTTGAATTTGGTAGTCGTAGGTAGCCATAGGCTGTGATGACTTGCAGAAAGGAGTCCATTAATTTCAGTTAGTGGAATAGATTTATGGAGTTTTTGGAACTCATACTGTCCCTCCTTAAACTATGTCATAGCAAGGATTGTGTCTTATTCATGTTTCATCCCCGCAATGCCTATAGTAGTGTTCTTCACATAGTAGATTCTTAATAATTGTTTGTTGATTCAAAGACTGTTTGCTGAATAACGAAAAGACTGGTGACAAACTGTAAAGTTAATCATTAGTGTTTTCTCCATCAGATGATTTCTTGACCAAGGGGTTTTCACCTCTATGTAAATGTTACTAGGCTTTACCTCAAAACAATATAAAATAAAATTTCTATTAAGTTATTCTATATTCTAATGAATGACTTTAGGATTTCTATTCTGTCTTTATGTCAGATAATGATGGAATATGAGCTAGGCAACACAAACATCTCTCCCATGGTATGCTGGGTAGAAAAAGATTGCAGACAATATGGTGCCTCCTCTTTTCATTCCTGTTTGTGAAGCTGAAGGTTGTCTTCCATGAATCTTTACTTGTATTCTTTTCCCTTGTGAAATTTTAAAGACAATTAATGAACCCATTTCAATTGAAAACAGAGAAATTTTTTTTAAAGAACTCAAACTCACTTTTAATAATATACTTTTGTTCCAGGCTTAATAGATAATTCTGGGCTGAGGTTATTTCATACAACAGATTTAAGGAAATATGATGCCGGGGTGATTGAGGCTGGCCTGTGGGTGAGCCTGTTTCATACCATTCCTCCGGGGATGCCTGAATTCCGGTCTGAGGGTCACTGCACCCTGGAGTGCCTAGAAGAGGTATGCTGCATGTGAGTCTGTGAGTTGCTACTTACAGATTCATCAACGCTCTTAGAAAACTGTGTTTGGAAAATTCCATGCTTGCTTATGATTAATCTTCTTGCTGTCATTCTGCAAAAGCATAATTTATACTTTTAGCAAAACCTGTGATTGCCTTTTTAAATCTTGAAGGCTACAGGTGGAATAGAATTCTGAAGACAATTACTTGCAGATGTTTTCCTACCTGCCCTACCTCCTTTGTTTGCTTTGTATTGGACATTTTATTTTATCTTTTACAATTTCTGCTTTTGTTTGTGGAGTCTCTTTCTCCCTTCTCAACTTTACCTTTAATCCATACTTGGTTTTTCCATTATTCATTTTCAATTTTTTCTCCTTTTCTCTGCTTTATGGTTTCCTTCCCTTCTTTAACCAAAGATAAAGAAAAATGAGCATAAAAATACATATTGGTTAACAGAAAACCATATAAAAGTACTAAATAATGGCTGCTTCCATTGATGGTTCTTTTTTTCTGGAATGAAAGTATTTCAATATGGATTATATTCTTTATGAATTATATGATATAATGGTTGTAGACAGTATGGCAGGCAGATAGAAAGATTATGCTCTTCTGAGTTATTTAGAACATAATTCAAATTGCCATGACATCACTTATTAGCTATACGACCATGGACAATTTATTTAATTCTACTCTCCCACTGGTTTTCTTATATGGAGAAGTGGAAATGATTTCTCCTTTTAAGAATTTTGATTTATGGGTTACTAAGATACTGGAATCTTTTTGCCAGGAGCTTTGATGGCCTCTTTACCTCCTAAAAGAGGAAAAAAGAAAGATAACTGTTAGGGATGGTTCCTAGGTCCGCAGGAAGCATTAATTCCCTTTCTTTTCTCGCTGCACATGTTGCTTCATAAAGATAACACTGCTACGAACAAGTCGTGAAAAATCCAAATTCAAAATGTCGGGCAGCTCAAGCATTCATGTACATTGCTTCAGCTTTTCTTCTCAGTTGTCCCTCCAAGTTTCTTTTGACATGAACTGTCTGAATATGCACTCACTTGGGCTAGCTGAGTTTCCCTCTGTGTCCCCCGCAGGCTCTGGAAGCTGAAAAGCCAAGTGGAATCCACGTGTTTGGGGTTCTTCTCCATGCTCACCTGGCTGGAAGAGGCATCAGGCTGCGTCATTTTCGCAAAGGGGAAGAAATGACCTCACTGGCTTATGATGATGATTTTGACTTTAATTTCCAGGAGTTTCAGTATCTAAAGGAAGAACAAACAATCTTACCAGTATGAATATTTTATTCTTTTTCACTGAATATTCTAAAAGCCATGAGATGTATCAGCTGAGATGTAGCGAGGCTTCTATTAGTTAAATGACTTGCTCATTGCATCGTATTTTTTAAGCCACCCACCATGGGCATTGTACAACTGAGAAGGAATGTGTTTGATCTGTTTTCCAAATTCAAAACTCATTTTTCTTAACTATTCCAAGGGGCAATTCCAATTGTTGATTTAAAAAGAAAATAAAAACTTGAGTTCGGAGCACTAAACATTTCAGTTAACAATCCTTTGGGTTGTAATTTTGGTAATGGTGGAATCAGAGGTTTCCTTATAGGCTTTTTGGGAGTTTCATTTCAATAAAAATCAATGTAAGGATAATTCTTTCATTTGACAAAGGTATTTAGATATAACTCATTACACTAGACCATGTAATCCAGTTTGAAACAATACTTGGAGTTATAGTGTGTTGAGATACTGATCCTTGGGCCCTCCGAGGAATGAGGTAGGGAGGGCAAATCTAGGGGTTAACACCCAGAACTAGCTGCCTCTGGGCCAAGAATAGCCTGTCATTCATCTGAGTGGAGAGTCATGAAAAATTATATTCTATGTGTGCTAATTTTTCAAAAGGCTGGAAAACACTGAAACAAAAAATGACTGTTACTTTGCCTTACAATTCTGTTGTAAGGAAATAAAGACATGACTAAAGACCCTCAAAGAAAATAATGGAAATGAAGAGATAGTCACAATAACTAGTACCTATGGCTAATATTTATGAAGGGTTTAATCCCTGCTAAAAAGTGAATGTGTGTTATGTCATTTAATCTCCTCGGAACATTTGTGCAAAATTAGTACTATTTTTACCATTATTTTTTAAGTGAACAAGTTGTACCCAGATGATCTATTTCATCATACAGCAAGAACATGGTGGAGTCTGGCCTGAGAGAGCGTTATTTGTTTACTTGCTTATTATATTAGCAATTCTAGAATTAAAAAGATCAAAGGTCTTCTCCTGAATCAAATTAAGTAATACATCCATTCACATAGCAGATTAAACTGTTGGCCTACAAGTGTACTAGATAGATAAAACAGTATAAAGTTCCAATCTGAAAGCTTTTCTTTTATGTTTTAGGGAGATAATCTAATTACTGAATGTCGCTACAACACAAAAGATAGAGCTTGGATGACTTGGGTAAGACAATTTTTATTATTAAGATTCATTTGTGAAGAAGGGGGAATAAACCTTGATTTTAGAAAAAAAAAAGCATTCCCATTTGGAAGCAAAATTCCTGTACATCATAAGCATGAAACATCAAAAAAGTGAAATAAGATCTCTTTTGGCATTTTATCAGCTTAATTAATAATACTTTGGTAATATTTGCAGTGTAATTTTTTTATTCTTTCAATGGAAAGCTATCTTTAGCCTTTTCGTTTTCCTTACCTTTATTAATAAAAGGCCTGTGGTCACTAATGACCATCTATTTGAATCTGGATTTAGATGAATCAAGACTTCAAGAGGAAGAATGAATTACATCATGTAAGGGCTTCTGATCCAAACAGAAAGTTTGTTCCAGCAGATTTACTGGGGAGTCCTGCTAAACATTCAGGAAACAGATCAATCATGCCTAACTCAGTCTCTTCTATGGACCACAAAAAAAGAGGGAATACCTCCCACCAACTCATTGTATGAAGTTAGCATAATCTTAATACTAAAACTTGGTAATAGCAGTAGGAGAAAGATCAACAACATGTATCTAATGGAAATATCTTTGACAGAGTATTGACAGACTCAAACCTATATTATATAAAAATGTAATGTTAGGAGCAATTTGGGCTTAGCTAAGGAATGTACAATTGTTTTAAATTAAAAAATATATTAATGCCATTCTTCAAGAAGAGACTGAAGGAAAAAACATATCATCACATCAATAGGGGCATAAAAAACATTGGTAAAATTTGTCAGTCATGGGGAAAGAAGGACATTTAGCAAAGCAGCAATAGGAGAGAATTGCCTCAACCAGATAAAGATTGGCTGTGAAGAATCTATAGCAAATATCAAATGAAGTGAAATACTAAACTTACTGCATTAAAATCAAGAAGATTATTACTTTTTATTAAATTTAATATTATTATTAAATATTATTTACTATTTATTATTAAACAAATTATTACATCATTACAAATTAATTGTTATTAAATTATTATTATTATTTCTATTCAACCTTGTACTGAAAAAAGAAAAAAGATGAGCTAGGGATCAGAGGAAGAAGCAGAGAAGCAAAACACATCATTCACAGATGCTATAATTTCCTACATCAAAAACTTTCTCAAAATTGGTAACATCTAAAATTGTTTTCATATATAAGAAATTATCTCAAGGAAATACAATTTAAAGCAATATTCTGTAGAAATAAAATCTAATATTAGATGTTTGATCACTATAGAAAATGTCTTTATTTCAAGACATTAAAGAACAACTAAAGAGATACTGTGTTCATGAATAGAGAGATTCAGTAAAATAAAGATAATCCTTGTACTAAAACTCTTCTACAGATTTGATATCATTCCAGTAAGAAATTTCAGAGACGTTTTATGATTTGGGAATCTCGTATCCTAAGAAATCGTCATCTAGTCATAGTTGCAAAGATTTTCTCCTTCTTAAAAATTTTTTTCTACAAACTTTACAGTTTTAGGTTTTACATGAAGCAAGCTGGTGCTGAAATCTAGGTAGGAGAGCAAAGGGTTAATAGTAGGCAAGACACTAGGGTAGACAAGCTACTAGATATGAAGGCTTATTTCAAAGCTATGGTAATTAATAGTGTGTTTTGGGTCCAGAGTTAGAACAGTGGAACAGATTAGGGATCCTGCAAACAGACCTGCAAATCCCCTATATTGAAACTTTGCTTATGATAAATATGGCAATCAAATAAGTGAGAAAAGATAGGCTTTTCACTAAAGAATTCTGGCACAATTGGGAATCCAGATGACCAAAATAAAATTATGTCTTTACCTTGCACAATGCACAAAAAATCAATTCCAGCTAGATTAGATATTTAAATGTGAAGAGCAAAATTTTAAAACCATCTGGAGAAAAGTATATGAACATATCTTTATGACTTTGAGGTAGCTGTGAACTTAAACAAAAACTTAAATGTACAAACTATAAATGGAAAGTTTGATGAATTTGACTGCCTTAAAGCTTTTGGTTACTAAAAACACTATTTAGGTGAAAAGATGAGTCTTGAAATTGAAAAATAAATATTTGCAATCTATGAATTAACAAAGCATTAGTATCCAGCCTATAAATGAAATTCCATAAATCAGTATCATAGGACAATATACAATAGAAAATGAACAAGAGATAAAAACGTTTCACAGAAATAAAAGCCCAAACAGATAAACAGATGAAAGGATGTTCAATTTCATTTAAAATCAGCATCATGCAAATGTGAACCAGAAGAGAGATTTTATACCCACCAATTTGGTAATGCTTAAAAATGCAATTCCAATGTACTAAACCTGGAACCTACTGCTCCATATTCCATTAAATGTAGATTTATGAAACTACTGGAGAAAAACATGGCATTATCTAGTATAGTTGAAGTTTCACATATACTCTACCCAGTTCCATTCCTATGTAGATTTAACCTTGAGGTTATTTCTGTAGGAAGTATTCCAGGAGAGAAATACATGAAATTTTCATAGTGACATGTAATAACAATACAGAAACACGAAGTCGGGAACAGCTCAACTATCATCAAAAGGAAACCAAATAAATACATTATGATATGTCCGTATAATATATGAATAGTATATTGTTGTGACAATACATGAACTAAAGCCACTTACATTAATGTGAATGTATCTGAAGAACATAATGTTGAGATCAGCAAGTTAGAGCTAATGCTCAGAGTAGCGCTTTCCAGGACAGGTTTGAAGTTCAGCTTCACTAGCCTTTAAAAAACAACTTACTTGAAAGAGGCCTCCTGTGCTGCCTACTTTTGGTCTATTGAACCAAATGCCAAACTGTCCTGCTTCCATTGTTGTGCAGAATGCGACTTGTTCTGCCACTTCCCCTGAGGCTAGTCAGAAGGCCTCTTCACAGTATACTTGTCCCTGGGAGATAGAGTGAATATGTATAGAACACCTTTGTACAGCAATGCTGAGCTCTTATTCTGCGCATGTCTTAGAAGCAAATTACTGGACAGGAGAAAGCATCAGAGCCTTCTCTCAGGAAGTGCCACTCCGAGCCAGTTTGCAGAAGACTATGTAGTATGATATCATGCATCTAAAGTTCAAGAGCATCCAAAATGAAACAGTATATTGTTTAGGGATAGATACTTCAACAAACTGAATGTAAAATGTGATAAAATCAGTAGAAATGATAAACAGAATATTAAGTAATCATCATCTCTGGTTATGGGGAGAAAGAAGAGAGTTGGAGATGAGCACACAGATAGTAGTTCGTACACTGATGTTGGCATTATTTTTCTCATGTCTTTTTATATAATCTTGTTTGCATGAAATATTTCATCACAGATGTAATAAATTATTATTTCTGTGCATATTATAACACTCTGCCTGGATACCCAACCTCTTCAGAGACAACATAGCTAAACCCCAGTCACTGAAAATATCAGATCATGAGAACTCACAACTGTGTCCCTTGCTGGGCATTATTCTTGGCATCAGGAAACACACTCCCTTCACTGGGGCACCCAAAGCCAATGACTGGCCGATGTGAGGGTACAAATGCTCAGCTTCCTACACTTTGGTACAACTCTGAATAGCCATTCCAGCCCAAGAAGACATTAAATATATTTACTGAGGTGTCAGTTGCAACCCCATTTATACAGATCAGCTTCTCCTTTGACCAGTCCTGCCTTGCCCATCAAGTGCAAGACATTATATTTTGCAATTTGTAAAATCATTGCATGTTAGCCACTACTTTGCTAACTTTTCCACCTTCATTTTTGTATGCTAGGTATTTTGCTGGATATAGAATTCTTGGTTAATTTCTTTTTTCCTGTAGCACTTGAATATGTAATTCCAATATCTTTTTGTTACTCCTGTCATTTATGATGAAATGTCAAATGCCAACTGTCTTATTGTTTCCCTGATATGTGATGTCATTTTCCTCTTGCTGCTGTGAAGATTTTCTCCTTATCTTTTGCTCTCAGCAGAATGACTATGATGTAGCTCTCTTTATATTTGTTTGGAATTTGTTGAGCTTCTTGGTTCTGTAAGTTTGCTTTTCACTACATTTGGGAAGACTTCAGCCATTGTTCTTTCAAATATTTTTTCTACCCTTTCCTCTTTTCCATCTCATTCTGAAGCTTCAATTAAATGTATGTTGGAACATTTAATATTGTTCCACAGATCTCTGAGATATTTTCACTTTCTTTCATCTTTTTTTATTCTCTGTTTTTGTTTTGAACAATTTCTATTCATCTGTCTTCAATTTCACTGATTCTTTCCTCTGCCATCTCAACTGTACTATTGAGCTCATCTTGTGAACTTTTTATTCAATGATTCAAATATTTATTCAATTCAAAATATACCTTTTAACTTGAGAATTTCTATTTGGTTCTTTTTTCTTTTCCATTCTCTGATGTCATCCCTTATTTGTTCACTCATTATGAATGTATTAGCCTTTAATTACTTAGCATCTTTCTTTAACTTTTTAAACATATTTATATCTGCTATTAAATTTTTGGTAAATCCAGCATCTGTATCCTCTCACAATCAGTTTCTAATGTATTTATTTTTTCCTAATTACAGACCATAGTTTCCTGTTTCTTTTCATGTTTAATAACTTCTGGTTGGAAATTGAGCATTATAGGTAATATGTTGTAGCAATTCTAGAATCTTTCTTCTGAGGATATTTTATCTTCTAAAAATTTTAGTGGATAATTTACTGCCTAGATTCAGAATATAAAATCTGTCACCTCTGTGTATACAACTGATGTTTATACACAGGACAACAAGATTATAGAAATCTCAGTACAACCAGGCAGAGATTCCACCAAACTGACTGATTGGTATAATGTTAACCAAACTGAACATCCCCAATCCTCTGAGATGTTCACTGTGGGAGAAGTTTACATCATATAAACAGAAGTTTAAGGAGCTTATTATTAGGTTATGTAACAAAGACAACTTTTAAAGAGATGGAAATAATTATTTTAATTTTTAAATGTATCACTACCTTTTTAAAAATTTAAAACCAAATTCAAACCAAATTTAAACCAAAATTAAAACCGAATTTAAAACCAAATTGCCATTTAGATTATTATTTTTCAGTTTTAAGATTTCTTATTTTTCCGTATTTGAAGAATGGTATAACATTGGTGGTTTCTCTAAGTGTGAGAGCTGGTGGAATATATACTTTTCTAAATAAAATACCTTCATTTTCAGGGAGGATTAAGCACCAGGAATGAAATGTGTCTCTCATACCTTCTTTATTATCCAAGAATCAATCTTACTCGATGTGCAAGTATTCCAGACATTATGGAACAACTTCAGTTCATTGGTGTTAAGGAGATCTACAGACCAGTCACGTAAGTAGTGAATGGATTTCCTGGTAGGGATAATATTCTTCAGAATGTTAGGAATTCCATGCTAGGAATGCTTTATGTGCCATTCTATGTGATAATTTTCAAGTGGGGAGATCAGGCAAACTCCTTGGTTGCTATGTCCAAGGTTCCTAGAACCAATCTCTGTTGGTTCAGTGATTTTCTAGGAAAACCTAAAGGATTCAACAAATAATTGTACTCATGGCTAACATTTATTACAGTGAGAGAACACAAAGCAAAATGAACAAAAAGAAAAGGCACGTAGGACAAAACCAGACAAAACCAGTTACAAGCTTCTGAGAGGGGTCTCCCAGTAAAGTCACAAAAAATTTGCTTAATTCCACCAGCATCAGATTCTGACAGAATGTATGACATGTTGTCAACTGAAGGAGCTCATTAGAAACTCAGTACCCAGAGTTTTTATTAGGGGCTGATCACATAGATGCCATCTGCCTAGTAAGTACCAAAACTACGGATTCTCAGAAGGAAATCAGATGTCCAGTATAACCTGCATCGTTGTACAGTCTAGGCACAATGCGTCACTCTTATCATTCAAAAAAAGTTTTATAACAATATTGGAAATTGTTTACTAGTTAAGTTTCCTGCTGCCAGTCAAAAGTGAGCCTTCCAAACAGGCATTCCCAAGGATGACACCCTCAGGCCTTCTGCATGAACCTTCTGCACAATTGCATAGCATAGATACTATCTAAGATAAAGTAATAAACACATCAATATTATTCCTTCCCTCTTGAGATTAAATTATAGAATGAAGAAGAGATAATAAAGAAACAATATAAACTTAAAATTTCAGGTATTAGTAAATGTTATGAAAATAATCGACACAATGAGGGAGTGTGTGACTGTTGTTGATAGTGTGGTACCAGCCTCTCTGGGGAGGTGTCTTAGTCTGCCCAGGCTGCTGTAATGTAAATACCATAGACGGGCAGCTTATACACACACTGGGGAGTCCAAGCTTAAGGTGCTGGCAGATCCACTGGCTGGTGAGGACCTGCCTCCTCACACACAGGGCTATCTTGTCACAGTGACCTCACACGGCAGAGGGGACTAGGGACCTTTCTCAAGCCACCTTCATAAGGACACCATCCCATTCATGAGGCCTTGTTCATGAACTTTTCAACTCCCCAAAGTCCCATCTCCTAATAACATCACCATGGGTGTTAGGATATCAACATATAAATTTTGGGGAGACTCAAATATTCAATCCACGGCAGGTGGTGATGTTTGAGCAGAGACATAAGTGATGTGCTGACCATGGAAAAATATGCAGGTGTGCTTTCTGCGGAGAGAGGGGCCAGTGTAATGACCCTGCAATGGGTGAGCAGCTAGCGTGTTCAAAGAATAGCAAGAAGGTGAGTTTGGCTGGAACAGAGTGAAATATCGTAGAGGATAAGTGAGGAGGTCTGACAGCAAGTGGGACCAGGTCATTTAGGACTTTACAGGCAATATAAGGACTTTAGGTTTTAAGTGCAAAGAGAAGCCATATAGGGTATTAAAAAAAAACTCTGTTTGGCTACTGTACTGAGAAAGGACTCCAGGAGGACAAGATGGAAAGAATAATACCACCCAAAAAACTATTATGATCGTCCAGTCAAGAGGGAAGGGCATCTTGGACCAAGGTTGTGGCAGTAGAGTTGATGAGAAATGGTAACATCCAGGTTACCTTTCAAAGGTAGCACACTCATTGGACTTGTTGACTGATTGCATATAGGGAAATACTGAGGGAAAAAGAAGAGCAAGGAAAACTGGTGATGTGTGAAGAATGGTTTAGGGAAATGTGTTTGAAGACAAAATTGAAAACTCATTTTTGGATATATTAAGGTTGATGTGGAAAAAGGATTTTTATCCATTCTTAGTAATACCACAGAGAAGAATTATGGTAGCTGGTGGGAATTTTGGAACTTAGATTTTGTTTTAATAAAGGAAGTATTTTCTAATGATTATGACTTTCCGAAATGAAAGAAGCTGATATAATTAGGCAAAAGATACATTTTTGAGGGGGCACATTTAAGGAGAGAGTAAAAAAACAATAAGAATGTGATAAAAAGCAGATGCTGAAAGAGAATATAATAATGATCTATTTTTTTTGCTCTGAAATATTACAGGGATTATAAATTCTTCATTTTAAATTAAACATACTATTCATAGATATGTTCTACTGAGTTCCTATCCAGAAAACCCAATGACCACCAGAAGCCTATTTTATTTTGTTAAAATAAAAATAACAATATTTGTGTAAAGTAATGTGTAGCTCATGAAGTATTTTCACATGCATGATTTCATTGAATTTTTACATGATTCCAATAGGTAGAGCAGGAGTTGCAATCCCAGTTTTATAGAGGAGGAAACAGAAACAGAGATTAAGAAACTATTCAACATTATATGGTACATAATAAATGGGGTCTCTGATATAGATAGATATAGATAGATAGATAGTTAATCTGCCTCTTTATTCAAAATAAATAATTGCATATGCAAAAAATTTAATATCAAAATTATACATAAAATGTCATTCTAAAAACACTAGGATATAGACAAAATATAGTCTTGTCTTTAAATATTGATATATTGTCCTTTACTAAGACTTCATTAGCCTCTTTTTCCCTTAGAATATTTTTTACATATTGACTAGAAACTTTTCATAACTGGGTTAATTTGAGGGAATGTTGAAAACAGATAGTAAAAGCTATGTATTTATAAAATGATGATTCAAAATGCATTCTATGGCTCAATTATTTGCTTTTGTGTTCAATTTGTGTGAAGCATCTGAAAATACTCTGCTCACATGTCCCAGCAACCTCTGTCAGCATCCACACCTTTGGTCTTTCCCAGGAAATACTGAAGTTGAGTTTTTCATTACTTAGAAAGACAGGGAGAATTGCTTCACAAAACAAGGCCAGTTTTGTGATGTCATTACCCGTATAAAACCATTTAACGACATGGTTACACTTATTTATCCTTCAAAAATATGAGTGAAAAAAGAACCAGTGTTATAAAACACATGTTTAAACTTTAAATCAGACTTACAAGCCCAGTTCATCATCCCAGTGACATAACTGTTATTGAGGATCTAACCAACAAGGTCCTGGCTAAAAGATCAGAAAGACAGAAATGGTTTGTGGGCTTGTTCTCTGTTTTGCTTAAAAAAATACTGCTAATTTGGTTTCAGAACATAGTTCTAAAAAGGAATATCATATAACATACAACAAAATATGCTATTCTGTGCTTTTAATATCATGATTGGTTTGGTGCCCTGTTTTATTTTAAACATTCTGTAGCAATCCTAGGACTAGAGGATGAGTTGGTAGAAAAATAGACAACTGTATCCTGTCTCAGGATTTGTCTGTTCGGGGGAATATGATTTTTCTCTGCCTCCTACAGACCTGGCAAGGCTTAGGGAAAAACAAAAAATTCACAAAGATCAGATAACAGAATAGATCATGAGTATAGATACATTTTGTATTCACTGCTGCACCACATGTCAACACCTTCTATGCCGTTCTAGGGAGATTTATGTGATGGAAAGTTCCTGTGTTATTTGTTCTATTTCTAAAAAAGAATCAAGAGAGGTGTTTCTGTTTCCTTGTAGAAAATCATTCTATAATGTGTACAAATCACACATGCTTATTACAGAGTCTAGGAAATGCAGAAAAAGGTTTTAAAAAGATGACAATTACCTCAAATTCTGTTAGAAATAAACAATGCTAACATTAATTGAATGTTATTCCAGACACATTTCTGTATAGGTATTGATATAAAGAGGAATAGATTGTTGTTACAAAGATTATAATTTGTGCACTGCTTTAAACAAAAATGTTAAATTTTATTTTATGAGAAGAAAAAGAAATCAAACTAAAACTGAACAGTTGTTGAACCTCAAATAAATGTTGTTGCTGTTCATAGCCACAAAATATAATATTTTGATAGATTCTCAATTGTTGAGAATATAGATCATAAAAGATGTTGCACAATTTTTTTAACTACTTATTTCAATTTTAGAATATAAAAGATGAGGACATTTATATATTTGTATTTTCTCCCACTTCCCTTTTCCCTACCTCCCGATATTTATTATTTATAATTTTTATATTTTCACAATTTTTAACTTTCGCATTTACTTCTGAAACCAAGTTCCCACAATAGTTAATGCAACTTTTATATTTAAATAGGTTCAGTGATAATCCCTCACCTTTCTATGATTTTTACATTTGAGTTCTTTCATTTGATTCATTTGATGGAAAGCTCCTGTGTTATCTGTGCTCTTTCTAAAAAGGAATCGAGAGAGACATTTCTGTTTCTTTGCAGAAAATCACTTTATGTTTATAATGTGTAAAAATCACATATGCTTACTATAAAGAATCTAAGTAATGGGACTGTACAGGATTTTATCTTCAAGTTGGTTTATCAAGAAGGGCTTCCAAGTGCCTTATGCTCTGAGTTCTTTTACGTTTTAGAATTTGTGCATTTATATTTGGACAGCGTTGGCTAGATATAATATTTTAGAGCAATATCTTTTTTATCTCCTCTGGGGTGGTCTCTTTGAATGATGTGGGCTTTCTTCCTCTATCAAAAGTTCATAAATTAACTTGAACATATTTTAGTGTTGAGCATCTCAGTCAAAACAATTTACTGAAACACAAGGTGTTCTTTCAGTACATGATTCCCTTTTTTTCATTTCAGATTTTCTTGTATTGTATCTACAAATATTTTTCCTTATCTATTTGGTGTTTTTTTTTCAACTGTTTTATAATTTTTCAGAAGTGTTCTTCTGCTTGTTTCTTTTTCTAATTTCTTTGATGCTAAATTTGTTTTGCTTAAATTTATTTCCATTGGTCTGTTACCTCCCTTTTTTATCTCATTCTGTTGTTTTATTATTTTGTATTTGAGTTCTTATTTAATTGAATTAAAGTTCTTGTCAAATAAACTTATAGCAAGAAACACTTGTGGGATTTCTCTCCAGTATAACTGGTTTATATTCTCTGCTAAAGTCAGTTTTTTTCTCTCTTTGCATGAAATATGATACAATTTTCTTTTCACTCTATGTTTGCCAGGTATTATGCCTTTTTTAACTTAAGCTGAGCCACTTCTGTCTAAAAGTTATTTCACTCTGATAAAATGTAGGTGAATTCTTGACTTCCTTCTAAGCAAATCTTAGAGCAGCTTTCTTTCTCTCACACCACAGTTTGAAGTTTGAGTGGTATATTTATGTATATAATTTCCTCTATTTTGAGGGTAAAAGGCTATGGGCATAGAAGTGGTATATTCTATATTACAACACATCGATTACCCCTTCCTCTGATTTGATTAAGAATCTATTTGAGGAAATTTTCTAAGTGGTTGGGGCTGAAGCCCTTTCCCCAGAGGAAGGTTCCAGGCCTTATATATCATGCTGTCAAATCTCTTCCAGTCTTTGAGGTTTTTCTTCGATCAGGAAGATTCAATTTGATGTGTACTTCCCCAAATTCATTTACTTAGAGAATCTCAAGAGGATTAGGAGTTTAACCTTGTTAGTTTAGATTTCCTGGCTTTCTTCTTTAGTAATTAGATTGTGAAGTTTATGACATTATGTTATGTCTTTTTTCATTGGTTTGTTGATATGCTCCTGTTTTATTATTTATTTTTTAAAGTCAGATTCTTTGAGATAGAACTTACGTAGAATAAAATGCACCTATTTTAAGGATATCATTAGAAAGTTTTCTCAGATGTGTATACATATTTAATTCCCAAACAAATGAAAGTAGAACATTTCCATCACTCCCCAAAGTTCCGATATGCATAACAGGAGACAATCCCACCTCCCATGCAAAGCCCCAGGAAACCATGAATTTGCTGCATGACTATATTAGTTTAATCTACTCTAGATTTTATGAAAATGGGATCATCCAGTATGTACTCTTTTGTGCCTGGCTTCCTTGATCCAGAATGTTTCTGAGATTATCTATGCAGAAGCATGTGTCAGCACTCCCTTCCCTCATATTGCTGAGGAGTAGTCCCTTGTGTGGATACACCAAATTTCATTTACTAATTCACCTGTTGAAAGACATCTGCATTGTTTCCAGTTTCTGGCTATTATGATGAAGGCAGCTATGAACTACATTTTGCATTAGTCTTCGTACAGACATATGTTTTCAATATTCTGGGTTAATACCTACTGGTGGAATCACTGGATTTTGCATTGTTTATGTTTACTTCATAAGACTCTCAAAATGTTCTCCAAAATGGTTACCTTTTTATATTCTCACTGGTAATGTATAAAACCTCTTATGGTTTAGCATTTTTTCCTAATGTTTTGTATTTTCAAAATTTTAATTCTGATCTATTTGAATGTAAATGCAGTGGTTTCATTGTGGTTTATTTTCCATTTCGTTTATGTCTACCAATGTTGAGTCATTTCTCACATGCTTATTCATCATTTATGTATGTTTCTTTTTAGTTGGAATTTTGTCCATTGTTTAATTGGGTTACCTGTTTTCTTATTGACCCTTAAGAGTTCTTCATATTTTTAAAAAGTTCTTCATTCTTCACATGTAAGTCCTTTGTCAGATACATTTTTACAAATAATTTCTCCAGGAATGTGGCTTAATTTTCATTTCCTTTATTGTATTTCTTGAAGTCCATTTTATCATTTTTGGTTTGTTTTGGTGGAATCACTGGATATCCCATTTAAGAAATCTTGCCTACTCAAAGTTGTGAAGATTTTCTCCTGATTTTTTTTTATTGCCTAAAAGGTTTACAGTTTTAGTTTTTATATTTATGTTGATGAACCATTTTGAATAAATTTTGGTATGTGGTATGAAGTAAACAGTGACAGTTATTGTTTTCCATATGGGTATCAAGTTGTTGAAGAACCACTTGATGAAAAATACAACTTTTTTCCTATTGAATTACCTTAGATGGTTTGTTGAAAATCTTTTGATCATATATTGACTAGTTCTGGACTCTGAATTCTGTTTCATTTCTGTACATGTGTAGCCTTACTATAGTAATACCACACTTGATTGTTGTAGTAAGTCTTGAGATAAAAACATTTAAGTCCCCAAACTTTGGTATGTTTTTCTTTTCCCAAAATCATTTTGGATAGTCTAAATTTGTTCCATTTTTATATATATTTTTAAATCACTTATCAAATACATTAAATTTACAAAGGAAAACTACTCATCAATATTAATCATAATCTTAATGTGATTTATTTTTATCAACTACAGTGCTATATAAATAATGTCCTTTTATTTATATGTGTATTTGGGTAGACATTTACACACTGCCTGGATGTCTAGAAATGTAACCATTTTAATTTCTAGAAGATTCCTAATATTCCTAACTAATTCCCAGTCCTAGTGATAGCCAAAGAACTTGCTACTTCAAGGTTACCTGTTTCTTGTTTAAAATTTAGCCTTATAAGGAAAAATACTCAGGATAACAATTCACTTTTTCAGGATTTCTCCTCTTCTTTTTTCTCCAAGGGTTATCAGTTGTAGGATAGGCTAGAAAGGTTAGAGATAACGAGAAGCAAGTTTGCTGGTGAGATGTTATTATAGAGTAGGGGGCTAAATAAAGTAGAAATGGAATGGGACAAGTTGCCATCTCAGAGAGGTTGATAATCACATCCTCAGGTCGCTCTGCCTCAGGCATGTTGTCTTCAGTGGACCAATGGGTTTGCCCTTTTCTACTGTCTTTTCCACATATTTATAGTAAATTAACAAATGTGTTTATATCTCTTCTTTCACTTTATTTTGTGGAATCTCAAAGAAGTACTAGTTTACTGATTTAATCTAGCAGCAAAGCTTTTAAAGATTTCATCTATGTGCAGCAATATACTATTCATTCTTACCAGCAAGGCTACAGAAAATCCAGAGGATTTACACCACTCAGCGCTTTAGTAGGGAATCTAGTGCCACCTGGTGGTATTTTAGGTCATTACAGGCTGAGGATGTCACTGTCCCCTCAGCGTTCTCCTAGCTATGTCGCTGATTCTTTTTTCAAGACAGACACCTAATCTTTTTGAAAAGTGAATTTTATTTTTATTATTTGATTTGAAAAGTATTTTGTAAAAATAAAAAAGTATTTTAATAAAACCTACCTGTCCCTTTTAATGTATTTAAAAGGACACTGTACGTAAACATGTTAAGTTTACATGTCAAGTAAACTTGCTTCATGTCAAGTTTCTATTTCATACTAATTCTGGATTGTATTTCTACCAAGTCTTCACAACATGTTTAATATCATGAGATAGATTTTATGTCATTGCTAGATATGTTCAATGTGGTGTGATGCTCACTGATCTTTATGGTACTTAACTTTAAGGTCTCTGTACAAAATAACACATTTAAAACTCAACAAAGATGTATTGACTTTAATTAAAGGACAAAGAAACTTAGGAATGAAGAATATAAAGATCCTCATATTAACCTGAGTTTACTTAGAGTGGCTAGTGGAAGCAGAGCATATCCTCTACAGAGTATTTTTTCTCAGTAAAATGTTTAACACGCTTGTTCAGTTTCAAATCTTTGTATTTATTGTCACTTGGGCAGCCAGCAGGGGTCAGCCTTTTCAGCTGTACGGAGATGGAATTTCCATCGCCTTTGGGGAACCTGCATATTCCTTCGTCACACCATTAGCTTACACTCTTCAGAGCAGAATGCTTGCCAATTGTATTATTAACTAGAGCCAAAACAAGTAAGTGAGGTTCTGGGGAAGCTTTCTGAGCCAAAATTATTTGTCTAAAAGTAATACCCATCTGCTACCAAAACAAGGAATTTCTTTTTTTAAAAAGAGTCCCTATTTGGTATGTTTTTCTTCTAGTAACTGCTGATGAGATAGTTCATCAGCGCTTTGCTTTCGGTTATCTGTGTGCGTAAAAACGAAAAAGTGTGACGTCTCTTTAAAATGATGAACAGTACATGGAAACATGTAACACTTCTGTTCTGAATATGACTAATTGTGGTTATTTTAAATTCAGGACTTGGCCTTTCATTATCAAAAGCCCCAAGCAGTATAAAAACCTTTCTTTCATGGATGCAATGAATAAATTTAAATGGACTAAAAAGGAAGGTCTCTCCTTCAATAAGCTTGTCCTTAGCCTGCCGGTGAATGTGAGATGCTCCAAGACAGACAATGCAGAGTGGTCGGTAAGCCCTACTTTGTTTCAACCTCTGGGGAAACCAGATGCCACATTTTACTGATTCCATGACAGGTAAAATCTAAGGAACAGACAAATGAACTTATGGATGTAAGTCCAAAGGTTCAGTGTCTTTTAATATGTCTGATTATTTCTTCAGTGATTAGTTTGGTTGACCAAAAACTCATCATTCCATTCCCTTGGAAGAGGGAAATGTATTCTAAAACTAAAGTTGAGATGAAGCAGGAATTAGATAGAATGAAAGCTTCAAAACACAAGGGAGCCGGCTGTGTATCTCTTCTTTTCCAGAGGCGTGCCTGGCTCTCTTCTCCACTTCCCTCGGCATCCCTACAGTTCTCCCCCAAAACGGACAACTTCAGCCACCACCCTGCCTCTGACACCCCTTTTTCCCTGCAGAAGTGCGGGGGCTGAGCAGGTGTGGCTCGGTCCTGCTGTCCCGTCATGCTCTCATCGGCATTGTCTGCTCTTCTATTTTCAGATTCAAGGGATGACAGCTTTACCTCCGGATATAGAAAGACCATATAAGGCAGAACCTTTGGTGTGTGGAACCTCTTCTTCTGTGCCCAGGAATTTCTCTCTCAAGCTGCTCCTGTGCCTCGCGGTACTTGGGAGCTCGCCGGGCAGCACATGCCTGTGGTCCTACTTCTGTAGGGCTTGGTGACCATGTTTTCTGTGATCCAAACCTGTCATTTAACATTCAGGTTAAAGACACTTGGGGCGTGAAGAGTGAGCATGGCGAGAACAGAGACTTGATTTTCACACACGCCCTGCCTCCCTGAGCGCCACCCCAGGCTCTCTTCTCCTCAGAAGCGTCCAATGAAATGTGTTGATCACCAATAAAGCAAAACCAGCCCGACCTAATATAAGCTTTATAAAAATTTGGACAAAAATCAGTGGAAGTAAAAGAGTTCTTCATTTCCTTCTGTTTTCCTCTTTATTTAAACACTCATTGTAGCCATTTCACTTTAAAATTTTTTATTTGCCTTCTGTATTCCTCTTTTAAAATGTTTTCACCTTAAAGAGTGTAAAAAGATGTACTCTCCATTCCAGTTTTTTCTCTTTATTGTTCTTTGGATGTGTCTTCCCAGGTGTAACAATGGTCCTTGCAGTTTTTCAGTGTTATCTGGCTCTGCCCTTTACTGTGACTTAGCCTCGACCCCTTACCTAAGGGCTTTCTGATGATGCCTATTCCAGTCTCTTCATTTGTCAAGCCTGTTGCTACTCCCTAACCACCCCAAACCCATGTCGAAGTACTCTTTCGCCCCTTCCCTGCTCAGCACTGGCCAGGTGAGTTTTTTCTTGAGGTCTGTCACTATCTAAAAAGAAAGAGGTGTGCAAAATAGAAATGGTGCCTGACTGATGGTGGGCTGAGGAGAAAGTGTGGCTGGCCACAAGCCATGCCGTGAGGGGTCCTTTAGGAGGTTCCAGGGCAAAGGCCAGATGGTGTGAGCCAGCCGAGGGGCATGTGGGGAGCACCCAGCACCCCACTAACTGCTTTGGGTGTCACATGTACTGCATAATGGCTCAATTTGAGTCACAGTTGCTGTTGCAGGTTTATTTTTATATTCGTTAATAAACTAAGTTTCAATAATGAAATTGTTACCCATTGAAAATCTCGTCACTCTTTTGGTTCTCTTTGTATGGTTCAGCCAAATCTTGTTTTGCGTTGCCTCCTCATTCCTTAAACTGAATCTGTTGGGATCATATTAATAAACTAAATAAAACAAGTTTTTGTGTGGCATCTTGTACACTCTGTGAAAGAAACAGATGATTCAATTAAGAATGTTGCATTTTTCTTCTTCATTTGTAAGCCCTTTCTCACCAGCAAAGAATGTCTTCAGTACAAACTATGTCGCCTTGTAAATAAATATTGTGCTTTGGAGTGTTTACTTCTTGATTCTCAGAATTTGTCCGTTTAATGAAATGTTTGTAATACTTATGAGGCATATTTTATAGTTAATGTTCCCTCCTTTGATATGTGTTATAGCAGATTCTACAATTTTCCATCCAAGTGTTTGTGTAAGAAATATGATCATCCCCAGTGCTCCCTATTTGAAATTTCATGTTTGTTTTTACTTGAGAATTTTTGAATCTGGGATATCAAAGTAAAATGATTTCCTTTGGAAATTATGTAATATTATATTTGTTTTCACTGTTCTTGGTAAGGAAGGTGAACGTACTGGCTAGAAATGATACACAGCTTTTGGAAGCTTGCCTTTGGAGCCAGGAGAATCTGTTTTCCAGTTGATGTTACTAAGAATATTGCTGACATTCTTCTTCTCCTAAGAACTCTCATGAATATGAATAATTTTAAGAAACTAACTCTTTATTTGATATTAGAATAGGTTATCTGTTGAAAACCTGGTAGGATTCTGATTATATTCCTTAGTTCGCTCTTCCATTGAGCAGACAGTCCCAAACATCCCCGGCATTTTCATTAGTGTTTTAATTACCTGTTTCCTAAGCTGTTAGGAAGCAGTGCCTGTGACCCGAGGGTGGACGGAGTCTCCTTGTCCGTGGTCCCTGGTTTGATCCTTAACGCAGGGAGAGCTGGAGAGGCGTAATGATGAAACCCATGTTCCTCGAGGTCATGTGAGGTTGAGGGTTTCCTGGGTGATCACTTTCTCTGAAGGCATCTTAGTCAAGACCAAGGGTCTTACTAGTTCAAGGAAGGACAGGAGAGGTGCAGTCAACAGGGGTACACATATTAAAAGCTTTGAGTTTTATCCTAATGGCTACAGAGGCCAATGATGTGTGGCAAACAGGGGGACACTTGGAAGTAGCATATAGTGCTGTTAAATTTGCTCAACCAAACTCTTACTGTTGGGTACGTAAGCCATTTCCAGTTTTTCAATATGATAAACACTGCTGTGATGAACATTCTTCTAATTAAAAGTTCATATCTGTGTTTCCTTATAATAAGTGGCATTACAGAATTAATTGTATGATTTTGAGAATTTTGAATCAGCGATTATAAATTTTCAGTAAGTTTGATGAATATTGCCAGATGTTTTCAGCTTGTTCAAATGACTCTCAAATGGTTCAGAAAAAGAATTCTTTCTGTATCTATCTCTATTTATATCATGTCTACAGAAAGAATGATAATTCAAATATGGAAAAATGAAAACAAGGACCCTGCGTGAAGGCTGTAGGAGGTTTTTTATACTATTCTTGCAACTTTTTAAGTTTGAAATTATTTCAGAATAAAAAATTACACATGCAAATGAAACACTGAAGGATCCACCCACAATAAAGTACTCCAGGCCAGTGTCTTCCCTAGACAGTAGGCCACTGTTTTTGGGTGGCAAAGAGAGAATTTAGATTGTGATTACTCCTCAGATGCCCACGGGAAAAGGGAATGATGATGACTGATAGTTTGCCAGTTCTGACTAGAGATTCAGTATTTTCCCAGTTTGGCAGTCCAAGCATTGAAAAATCAGGGAGTGAGGAAGGATATTGAAAAAAGGTAGCAGTCTAGGAACTCTCTGGGAATCACTCAAAGATATATGTGATTTATTTTATGTTTTTCCCCCTGTTCACCTTATTTCCCCATGTTCACCTTATTACCTAGAAAATACCTGTGCTTGTGGTGCATGTACTTCTAACACATATCTATGAACGTATGTATTTGTGTGAATCCATACATCAATGTTAGCTAGCCTTAGCTTTTGCGACAGATTCCAAAATGTCAGTGTTTTAACACAATAAGATTCATTTCATGTTCATTTGATAGTTGAATGTGTATGGCTCATTTGGTAACTGGTTCTTTAGGTGACTGAGGGCCCCAAGATCCTGTGGCTCCATTGTCCCTAGATCTTCAGGGTCATCTGCGTTCAGCCTGCTAGTGGAGAAAGACCTGATTTAAAAGTGACACAAATCACTCCCCCTTTCACTCTGTTAATTAAAATTCTGCTTAACTAGAATGCAAAACGCACTGGGAATATAATGTCTCATTGGGTGGCTACCTCCCAATGACAGTGTTATAAAAGAGAAGCTATCTCTGTGGCAATGTATGTTTTTAGCAAAACTCACTTGCACCTACTTCAGTGATTCCAAGATTTTTGACTTTTCAAAACCATTATCAGACCAATATAGGGATATCAACTATACATTTTGTCAAGTGTTTAGAGCACTAAACAGAATCATTACTACTTATTTCAAAAATCTTATTGAAAGTCTACTTAGGGCCAAGCTATGTGCTCGAGTCATGGAGTTATGATTGTAAGCAAAAAAAAAAAAAAAAAAAAAAGATTGTCTCCACCATGATGGAGATTATAGTCTCATAATAATGTTCATAGCTGAGTCAACTAAAATCTCCTATTACCAACATTTTATTGAAAAAAATGGAAGGATTCAGAATAAATGTCTGCCTTAAAAACTGAGTAGATTTAGCTTTATAAAAAGCTTATTCATCATCAAGGGTTATCACTTCTCCACAGACTATTTGTATCATGAAACTAGTTATCCCTAATTGGATCATTTTAGTCCTGCAAAATCTTGATGGACAGTTGGACCCAAATCCAGCCTAGTCAACCTGGTACTTCATGAACAGAAAGTGGTCAATAGAATAGACCCATGGCAGCATCCCTTACTCCCTGGCCAGAGCTGTTTTCCATGGCAAATAGAAAGAGTCCTGGAAAATTGCTTAATAAGAACTTCACAGAGTTGTTAATATACAGATGTGCATTTGAAAATCCAGAAGTTACACAGTATGGAACAGTTTCCAAACTCATTGACCATTGTGCCATGTTGCAGTGGAGCAACGTTCCCCACGGAACAAGCTTCAGGCTGTACGACTTTGCCAGCAATGCACGTCCAGGTTTCTGTAACAAGTTTTCAGCCACTGCAAAGCACAGTCCAACAAACACTGGCATGCCTCTTGTGTGAATTGATCTATACTTTCTTTGCTATTTTATTTTGCCAATAAAACAGTACTTTTTAGTAATAAAAACAAACTGTAAATCAAAATATAATGATATGAGTTAAAATATTTTTATTAATCTAGAATTAGTATAGCAGAGAGAGCAAAGAAAAGGGAATTTGCCTTTTTTTGAAAAAGAATATACTAAAATTAATTATATAGCATGAATAAGTTATTTGAAAAATATTGACAAGTAAGGCTATATCTTTAGGAAGTTTCAGACCTACAGACACAGATAAATGATGCAGAATTGATGTAATGCTCCCCAAAATTGGAAATTGGGAATAATCTACAAATGTAACATGCAAGCTTGAATTGAGCCAAGTTCTCCCTTACATTTTTTAAATAACTGCATTAAATATTGACCAAACCAAATAATGCCATACAATTACATAATGCTTTGAAATGTGCAAAGAGCTCTCACAGTATTTGTTATTTAATACTTAAAACTCTTCACAAGTGAATACTTGCATTCAGAAAAACTAAGCAGATAGCATGTGTACAGGGGACCTAAGTTTTAATCACTTTACAAACTACATATGTATAAACTAGATTCAAATTACTTGACTTACTAAGCCTCTGTTTTCCCATCAGTAAAGTAGGGATCATAATTTCTATCCTTACAGAGCTGTTTGTGAATTAAATGTGATAATGAAGTTACAGCACCTGGCTCATTGACCTGCCGATACCAGTGTTCTTCCTCCCTTGACAAGATCTCGCAGGTAAGGCTCGTAACACCTGACAACAGATGCAGATTTTCTTTTCTACCTTTTAGACATAATCAGCTGAAATGTGACTTCAACGGAACCACTTTTGCTGAATGAATGACACTTAATCAAATGAATATTATTTAGTTCTGAGTGAATTTAGCACCCCCTCAAAACAAATTTTCAATATTGGCTACTCATTATGTCTGATGTTTTTGAAGAGGAAAAACATTGTACTTTACTCTTATTTTTCCTTGGAAATAATCTGTTCTTATTGAAACTAATGCTACTTCAGATTTAAAATGAACCAGTCCACCTTTCTTGTCTTTTACAGGATTCGTTTTTCATGTGAAGAGCTCTAAGATTCTGCTGTTTTTTTATTGCTTCCTGAGCCTTTTTCTTCCACATTTATTATGGTATCTTCACTTCATCTTGAGGAAAGTATTCCATAACTTGTCTTCTCTATATATGGGGAAAAACAGACTCTTCCAAATAATCCTACTAAACATAATGGCATTCTGTTAAGCAAAAATAAGCAAAGTCGTGGGAAATAAACGGGGTGGGACAGGTATCGCTTTTAAACGTGGGAAGTGTTCCTCTCTATTAACCACCAGAGGGCGTTCTGTGTACGTGGTTGCAACCTGCAAATGCATGAGCAGGGCTTGGACATACACATCTAACTGTCCTGCCCCTTCACATCTCAGGCTCTACCCACTTGTTTCCCTATTATGTTTATTGGTGTTAATTCTAAATGCAATGACCTGAATTTCAAACTTTCTTCTTGAAGGTTTAGCTCTAAAATCAATCTGAAGTCTCTTTAATGTATACTGTGATGATTCTAAGCTTCTTTTTAAAATTTCCAAATTTTCTTTTGCTGTAGCTCCTGTTTTATACTTCACCTTTTGTTCTGGGATTATTTACATCTTTAATTTTCTGTTTTCTAATTTCTCACTTTTTTGTTTTGTTTTTTAATTTAATCTCCACTTTTAATTCTGATCTAACCATCTTAATTGTTGCTTCCCAGTCTCTTTATTATTCAGTCCATTAATTCTTTGTTTTTAGAAAATATATTTCTTTACGCTAATAACAGTTTGAAGCATTTGAGCAGAATCATGAGCAGTGATGAGAACATACTTTGTAAACAAGGAAAAGTGGAGGAGTTTCCTGCCAGAACTCTGCCTGTACATCCACCGGCTCCCTGTAAAGGATTTCCAGGACAGATGAGGATAGTTTTCCAATGCCTGAAGTCATTTGTTAATCTTGCTAGAGTCAGAAACCCCATCACTCAGTTGACACACTGGATTTGTAAAACTGGTGTTGCTTTCCACAGGCCATTAGTCCTTGTATCAAGTACTCTGTTCTTTAAAACACCGTAGTCTCCAAATCACAAAACTACAGGATTTGAAGTAAATTTTGACAATTTCATCTCCTAGCCAGCAGCCAAATATGGGCAGCGCACTTGGGGAACTGGGCAGATATGACACACTAAGCCTACTTCTGAGGTTACCAGTTTTCTTCTGTTGTTTCTGTGACTCCTAATCAGCAAGAGAAATTTTCTCTTCCTTTTTTTTTTTTTTTTTAATCTATCTTTATGGTTAAAAGAGATTTCCTGAAGTCTGTTCTTCACTTAATTGAGATGTAGTGTGTTACTGAGTGGTGGATTGTGGGATTCCTCAGTTCTTGTCTTCTCAAAGGGAAGAATTCAGTCAAAAGGCTTGGCAGAGGGTTAAAGCTCACAGGGTTTTCTTATTTAGCAAAGTGAAAAGGAAGTACTCTCCAAAGACAGAGGAGCGAGCTCACCTTGAGGGTGGGAAGTGGCAGCCAGGTTTACAACTGTTGTTTATGGGGGTTTATTTGGTTTCCACCCTCCCATCTGTCATTCTTACATCATTCTTGGGATCCTCCCCTTCAGCCTCTTTAAGAAAGTTTGTCATTTTTCCCATGATCGCCTAAGCAAAACCCACAGTGGGACCAAAACTGCAATGTGATAAAATGATATTATAATGGCCGCAGGGTCATTAGCGGACACGGTTTCCCTTAAGTGCGCATGCTCCAAAGTTGGGCCCGTGCTAGTGGCCCCTATGGTTTGCTTATCATTTTTGCTGAACCACAAAAGGGATTGGCCTAACGGAGACAAGGTGGTCTCTGGGCGGAGACCGGGTGGTCTGCCCCACTCCTGTCCCCCCATTCTGCTCTTATCTATCTAACTACCTGCTCTATCAGTTGTACAAATGGACTCTGCAGCAAGTCTGAATGCAGCCTTTAAACAATTTTACCCTTACATCAAATGTTCACCTTTGAGCCAGACACTGCTACAGACTTGAAATACGCTGGTGAACAAGAAAGCTGAAGCTGAAATTTAGGGAGAAAAACAGAGAACTGTAGATACGATTTTTAAAAATCTATTTTTGAGTCCTCTTTACATAGCTAAGATAGCATCAATTCCAATGGCTGGTAAGAGGACGTAATTTCTTTTTACCTACACTAAACATCTTTACTCATCATAGTATTTGACATGTATATTGTATATAGCTGAAGTTGTATTTTACTCTCAACACTAGCATTTTTAAAACTATTAACTTGTTTTTGGCATTCATTATAGATGAATTTATATAAATCAACAGTTTAAAAGATCTTCCTTTAAGTAAGATACACTTGCATCTTGAATACCATTTTTTTATGCAATTTGGACCCATTCAACAATAATTTTTACAAATTACATGTTTGAACACTGCCTACAGGAGTGAAAGGGGTATGAGAGGTGGGATGAGTGATCAGAGAGCCTACAGAGAGGAGAGTTTTTGTTGTGTCCTGCGGCTAATATTACATATTTATAGAAAAACATTGTTACCTGGATCTTTTACATAATGTTCAGTCTCTGGGTGTTAGTAGCTTCCAGTACCTATTATGATGTGAAGAACTGCCCTTAAATCTTTCTCTTCCTTCATTATAATGAACAAAAGATAGACTTAAAGTTTACCCAAGTACAGAGAAGAAGCTAGGACAAAATATTACATTTTTTAAAATCTTAAAATAGTTTAAGTCCCAGATCTTGCCTTTAAGCTTTGTTGGTGGAAACAGAGCAACATTTATTGTAGGGTTAATTTTTTCCCAACTACTAAAACAAGATCTGTCTTACTATTTTAAGAAATTTCCCATTAATTACGAATTTTCCACTCTGGCGGTTGAGAACAGGCATTAGCATTATTCTGAGTCTTGTGTGACCTCCAGGCACTGTTCCCTTCAATCATTTCAGGTGGTTTTTTCTCCCTGGTTTCAGCATAAACTGATTAGTGGTCAACTGAATCTGTAATGGAGACCTGGTTTTTTTTTCTCTCTGTATCTCTTTCCTCTCTCAGACTCCTCCTGTGAACTTCAGCATCCATGGCTTTCCTAGAATCCAAGTTCTGTCTCCTCAACTCAGGGAGACCACTGAATTCCTTAGCTGCCCGTATAGACAGCAGCCTAGGTAAATACTTACGCACTTGATAAGCTTGTTTATCAACAAATCTCATTACGGGTTGCTCCCTGAAGTGACTTGGTTTCTGTCTGAATTACTACTTTTCGAATTGGAAAAGAGAAAAGCTTATCTACCTGATCAGTGGGTTCCTGGAAGTGGGGAAGAAATGGGAAGTTTCCATCCATTTCATAGGGCTCCGTTTAAAAGGGAACACTAAGGTTAGGAGACAGTACAGAGTTAAAGAACAGAAAGTCCAAGTCCAAGACAGACTGGTCCAAGCCACAGGAAGCCAGATACGCAAACAGAAGCGGCCAGCTGTGGGTGTTCTTTCCTCCAGGGAACTTTCCTGAATCTCCTCACCACATCTGGACTAGCCATTCCTCATCGGTTATCTGATGGCATCATGTGCTCCCTTTTCAGAGGATTTATTACTGTATTCCCAGTGCATTTTTCTGTCCTCTGACCTATAAACTCCATGAAGACAAGAATTATAATTATCCTGTTTATTATTGTCTCACTTGCTTCTAACAATGGGCACAGAGAAACTGTTTAATAAATATTTGTTGAATAAAAATGCATTTGTTAAATTATTAGATGAAAAGTCATGTTGCTTCAGAGACAAATCTCCCCTAACTTCTCAGTTGCATTTAATACAATGATCCCTGGAACATCGTATGTCAATTGTACTTCAATTAAAAAGATTTACTGCCTTCTTCCTTCCTCCTACTTTTCCTTCTTGGCTATGTATTACAATTCTCTTCCGTTCTTTTCTAGACCTTCATCTTTTCTTAAACCTACCCACTCCTTGGATTTGAAGTAGGAAATTCAATAAAAATGGTGGCTGAGCACATAATATAAATAAGCATTAAAGTTGTTAATTATAAAAACATTAGGAATGAAGAGGTCTCCAGCCAAATTGGAAAACACACGCCTCAGCTGAAGGTTTCAAAGTTGTTGGGGTTTTTTTGTTTTTTTTTTTAATTAAAAAAGTGCTGAGCAGGCCCTACACAATGTATTTATGTGGTTCAGCAGCCTCTGGGTCTAAATGTTGGTACTTATCAGGGTTCTGTCCTCTCTGGGTCTCACCATTGTTTTCATCATAATTTCTGTCTTCAAACATATTGGAGTAGAGATAGCAGCATAAAGATATACAAATATATGTAAAATTATATTATTTATCTATAATATATACTATTATTTATATAGGTTACATTATATTTATTTTACTATATATTATTGTTAGATAGTAACATTTATAGCATATACATGATTCTATCATATATATATTCATTTCAATATTATTACCTTCCAACTAGAATGCATCTTGCTCCAACTACTCTGTGTTCTTTTCTAATTTATTTTTTTGTGTGAACTGGCACCAGAATCTTTTCATTTACCTACACTAGAATTCAAACTCCTCATAGATTTCACCCATTTCTTCAGTCCTCAGTCTGTCCCTGTGTCTTACCGACATATGAATGCTTTCGGGTATCCTCACTGTTACGAGTTTACCTTCAGTTCTTACCTCTCCTCTGGTCTTTTGCCATAGTTTCCTTGTCAGTGATTCCAAAACCTGGATGTGTGTCAGACTCACCTGGGCATTTTACAAAAATAAAGCTTCCCTGTCCCAGTCCCCATATGATGCCTACTGACATGGGGATCATCTTCGGATGGGCCTAGGACACTCACAGTGGTTGGCTACAGCGGTGGGGTGGCTTCTGAAAAATACTCATCAGCATTCTGGTTGTCACTGTGTCAGTCTGGTTTTCTTATATAAGCCCATTCACACTCGTGCTGCTCTCTTCTTTCCCTTCCCTGAAGGAGGTGAGTGTAACACCTGAGACAGAGAAGAATCATAGCTCACGGTGCTGCAAGACAGAAATGCCATAAACTTGAGATCTTTAATAATGGATCTGGCAAACTGAAAGGTAAGGTGACGGCAAGCATTATAGAGTTAGAAAATTATCCAGCTAAACTCAGACGAACTGCAAATCTAATTAGGACACTAAGAAATAGAATCACAATCCTCAACACAACTTCTCTTTTTGGTGTTCATGGATGAATTGTTAGATTGTTTAAAAGAAAGATTTCTGTCAGTTTTGTTGACAGCTTTAACCTAGTACTAGAAATGAGACACCTGTAGGGCCTTTCATATATTAAATGAGCCTCTGCTCCAGAACTGGTGAAAATCCCTCAGATGTAGTGAAAATAGCTCTCATTGTATATTGTTCCAACATGTAATCATCTTTATCAGAAATATATTCTCTAAAAACACCATGAATAGATGAAAAATTAAGAGGCTAAAGTAACAGTTACAAAGTTTCTTAACTAAGCTTCTACTTATGAGAAGTACTCTTTTTTCAAAATGACAGTGCTGTCAATCCAGTTTTAAAAAAGCAATTGTCAGCTGGCTCAGCGCTGACAGCAGAGCTGTGAACAAGGAAGAGGTGCCATCTTGTGGCATGAATGAGAAATGACTTGAATGCCAACAAACCAATAGTTTTATTCGTTTGTTTTCTTGTCTTTGGAACTACTGAGTTCATAATAGCTTCTCTGACTCATCTTCATTCACATACAATAGACACATGCAAATGTGCCTTTTGCAACAGCTGGAGCTTGCCAGAGTAAGCCAGGACAAAGTGCTGTTTCGAATTTTCGCTTTCTTAAACTTGAATTAAGAGCACAGTGTCCTCTTGTGGTAGATCTGTCATTTTGCAAAGAAAGTTGTAAATTTCTCTGAAAGGACTCCAAAGATACAGCATGGAGAATATAGTCAATAATACTGTAATAACTGTATGGTGACAAATGGCAACTATACTTACCATGGTGAGCATTTTGACATGTATAAAAATGTCAAATTGCTATGTTGTACCTCTGAAACTAATATTACATCAACTATACTCCAATTTTTTTTAAAAAAGAACAGTGATTTAAAAATGGAAGCATTTGAATATTATCAAAATGTTGGGTGGGCACTTGAGGATCTGTATAGAAATCTCAAGTACAATCCTAATGATTTCATATTTTCTATTAGTATAACAAAAGAAGGACAAGAAAGTGAATCTTAATACAACCTTTTAAGACACTTGTTATTAAGTATCAGTTTCAACCCAATGTTTCCTTCAGTCTCTCACGTTGCATACATTAGAGGAATCTATTGAAAATAATGGCACGACTAAGTGTTTGTATCCAGTTCAAACTGAAACAATTAAACAAATAATAAAATGTCCCCAAATTTATTGTCAATGTCCACTTGTGAGAAATGTTGCTAAATTTAAATTTTGCCTCAAGAACTAAATGTGTAGCAGCTGGGCATAATAAAAATATAGTGGTTTTGCTGAATTTTGTTTAATGAATAAAAAGCTTCACATTGTAAGAATTCAAATATGATTCTTCTCATGAAATACATGGGCTAGGTAATAAAAGCTATATAAATTAATTTTTTTTTTCAAATGCACTTGAAGAAGCTGGATCATTATATTAAAAATGTATTTAGTACCTGCTGCCTGTCGAGTACTGCTGCATGTAGGTGTATAGAGTGCACTAATTAATGAATCAAATAACTACTTGCTATGTTTAAATAATTTTTTAAATTGAATCTAATTGTTTCCTGTCTTGTCTCAGGGGGATTGCTCCCACGGAAGTTCACTCTGGATTCTGATGAGAGGAATAACAACAATGGATCATTAGGGGTAAAAGGGTTTATACCAAGCTTTTTTCTCATGGTAGCAGGTCTCAAATGCTGAAATCACATCTGCCTCTGGGGCAGTCTGCATGCAGAAAGTCCTCCTCTGTCTCTTCCTCTGGGCAGAGTACTGAGTGGAACCCTTTATATAGTAACACTGACAATAATGGCTCATTGCCTATGGGTGTGGAAGCATTAGCCTAGCAGTAGGCCAATTACATCATCAAGTAGCTTAGGGTCAGGTGATGATCCTGGCCATAAGAACTTTCCTTTTCCCTAAGTAGGGAAAAGTAGTCCCAAAGTAGGCTTATGTAAAAACAAATTGTATATTGATTTAATTTTTCCTAAAAGGAGATATACTTTTCTGGCAAATTTTCCTATTTTCTCAAGTAAATTTTCCTATTTTCTCCAGCTTTCTAAAGTAAAGAGAGTGTAAATGAAGTTAAAACTTAATAAAAAACTTTGCACATACGGCCATCATGTGAGGTCAGGGTTCTCCAGATGAACAGAACCAATAGCGGATAGATAGGTAGGTAGGTAGATAAGAGGATAATTTATTATAGGAGTTGATTCATACAGTTACGGAGTCAGAGAATTCTGTCTGTAAGCTGGAGGAGCAGGAAAGCTGTGGTGTAATTCAGTCTGAGATCTGAAAACCTGAGAATTGGGGGCTTGTGGATAAAGTGAAAGTTCCTATGGCCAGGATCCTCACCTGAACCTAAACTACTTGATGGTGTAACTGGCCTGCTGCTAGGCTACTGCTTCCACACCCTAGGCAATAAGCTATTATTGACTGAGTCACTATATAAAGAGCTCTGCCCAGTGCTCTGGTCAGAGGCAGAAATAAAAGAGGATTACAGACCTGCAGACTATTGGATGCAGACGTGATTCTAGTGCTCGACCTATCGCTGGGAGAACAAGCCAGGTAATAAACCCTTTCACCCCAAGAATGTTCCATTGTCATTCCTCGGTCTCATTGAATCCATAGTGAACTTGCCCTGGGCTGAAACCCATTGGCAATTCAGGGCTAATGGTCAGTCCCTACCTGAGGGGGCTGTTGGTGTCAGTCACTGCTGTAAGGCCTGTGAACCAGGAACACTGATTTCTGAAGGCAAGGAGAAAATGGATATTTCAGCTCAAGTTGAGATATAAAAGGAATTCACCCTTCCTCTGCCTTTTTGTTCTATTCGGGCTTCCAATGGATTGGATAAGGCCTGTCACATCGGTGAGGATTTGCCTTACTCAGTTCACCAGTTCCAGTGCTGATTTCTTCTGGAGACATCCTCACAGACACTCCCCCAAGTAATGTTTTACCAACCATCTCAAGGCCATTCCTGTCTTCTGAAGAGTAGAAATTTGAGATCACCAGACTTTCAGATATAAGAGTTTTCCTTTTACAAATAATTATCTTAACGCAAGTCTTCAGAACAAAGTAGTGACATTGACTTATGCCCTATGGGACTATGATTAACCATCCTGCAGCTTCCTGGAAGCTACTGAGTCCTTGGAAGTAAGCAGATTAATTCTGGGAAAATAGGATTCTTTGGAATAAAATACCCATGGGAATTTGCTTCCTCAACTTGGGGATTTTGCAGTTTAATTTAAGACACATTGAACATAATAATACTTTAATTCAAGAACAATAAATTAGGCCCCGAGTTATGTTTCTATGTTTTCCACAAGTAAAGGTGATGACTGCTCACTTTGGAACACAAAACTAGAAAAGGTAGTTCTTTAAGGCCTTGAATTGATAGGTTCCAGAAAGATCCTATGTTGAATCTTTTCCCCACACTGGTCTGATTTAATACACCACACAGAAAGTCAAAGACACTCTCCTATGTGCTTAATACATTCTGACTTCTTAGAAAGATAAGGGTGAGGGGAGAGAATTTATAATCTTTATATTTATAATTCAATATTAATTAATTTTATTAAATCAGTTATTTTAATATTAATTAATAAAATAAATCAATTAATATTAATTTAATTAATGTATTGACTTAATCAAATTAAATTTAATATTAATAATAAATATATAAATTATGTGTGTATATTATATATATTTACACACATATATATGTATATATATACATAATAATATGTATTATATATAATAAATATATAATTATTTATTATATATAATATATATAATATATAATAAATATATAAATTATGTGTGTGTGTATATATATATATACATGCATATTTAAGAATTTGTAATATAATAACCAGATATACAGCCTGGTTAAAAAAGAAAAAAGCCCCACTATGAGAAAGAAAAAGCCCCACTATGAGAAAGAATGGGGGCCAGTATAAAATGGAATGGGATCAATGTCAAAGGGAGGGACTAGCTGGGGTAGGACTGCAGTTATGGTGAGTACTTTTCAGTGCCCCCTCTTCCTGTGCATTTTCTCATTTAACCCTCAAAAATCTGTGAGGAATTAAAGCATTGTGCTGAAGATCATGCACTAGTTAGGCAGAGAATCTGGGTGGATAATAATAATATAATTATTTATATTTGTTTATATATAATATATAGAATATATAATGTAATAGGTAAAATTATGTATAATATATATAATTATTTATATTTTATTCTATAAAAAATTGTAATAATTAGGAGAAATAGTTTCTTGAGGTTTGACTAGATGTCATTTATTATGCTAGATAATCCTAAGTAGGCACAATCATTCTCACTGTGTAATGAGAAAACTGCAGTTTAGGGAGATGAAAGAATTCCCTTTGATCTCCCTAAAAAGAATAAAATATGCTCAATGAGGATTTAGACACAGTCCTGTCTGAGTCTAACCCTATACTCTGGGCAGTCTGCCTCGTAGCTCTCATGTCCGGGACTCTGAAGCCCATATTTTGCTGCTGCTGTGCCCTCTTCAGTGTCCTTCTGCAGCATGAGCCATCGATGTCAAGCAGAGTCCAGAGAATGTTGCTGAAACCTGAAAAGTGCTCCATCTCCAGGAGCTCCTTACTGAAAACCAGGGTTCAGTTCTTTAGCTCATGTTTTCCCCTGGTCACCACAAAGGAGAGTCATGGTCAGGTAAGTTTGAGACACACTTAGTTCAGCAACATTTTAAAGTTTTTTTTAACTGCAGGAATTCTCAGAATCATTAAATATTTGTAGTGATAATAACTGTAATACTCCTTGTTAGCATGTGTTGAACACACATAATATGGCAGGTATTTTGCTAAATGTTTAATATACGGCACCTAATTTAGTGCTCTCTAAATAATAGGAAGAAAGGACTATTATCAGCTCCATTTTATGGAGGAGAAAGTGGAAACAGCTGCCAAGTACCTTGTCCAGGCCCCTGTGGGGAAGAACTGCCTCTGAAGGCAGGGAATCCCCACGTGCCCTTGGGTGAGCTCTGGTTCACACATTTCCCAGGGGCATTTGAACTCTGAAGACTGTTTGGTACAGCAAATTGTGAGGTTCCTTTCTTTAGGAGATATGTTGGTGGGAACCTCTGTGATGATGAAAGCAAATATTTAAGAAGCACTGAATGCCTGCCAGCCCAGACTAGGGCTTGGAATAGAGTATTTAATGAGCCCTTGAGTGCTAGTACCATCTCCTTCTCAGGATAGAGAAACCATGCCACAGAGCAGGTGAGGTTAAGGAGCAAATGAGTGGCTGTGCTCCCAGTGCTTAGAGTCCCAGCAGCATGCCCGGCCACCAGCCACTGTTCTTCCATGCTCTGGCCCAACTTCCTGCTTTCTAGGAGGCAGAACCTCAGTTTGAAGGGTTTCAGAGAGACAGCAGAGACCTGGAAGGAAAGGACCCAGAGCACAGGTACGTTGGCTCAGCAGGAAGGCAGGACTGCCGGACACAGGTGAGGGTGCCTGGGCCAGGCCTGAGCGGTGGGTGGAAAGTCACCTCAGGCCAAGGCCAGAGCGAGAAGGAGTTGGGGGAGGCCAGCAGATCCAAAGCCATATGTTTGCGTTGGGTCTTGGAGTCAGCCTGGGGTAGATAGAAAATGCCTCATCAGTCTAATATGGCCTTGACAGCCTCTGTGAGGACACAAAGCGACGTTCCCTCAGAGAGCCCAGGGAACTGGCAGAACGACAATTGTCCTCACGTGGCACAGGCCTCCCCCCTGCTGGCCTCAGCTGTGAGAGGTTGTGCGTGTGGAGCACCTCTGATCAGGTCTCAGAGAGTCAGGCTCCTTCACCCCCTCCCCAGTATGGTTTGTCCAAAAGAGGCCGTATTAGCTAAGAGGTCCACAGATGACAGACACCAGGTCTCATTATTCTGCATTAGGTTTCTTCAGACTCGGTGCAAATGCCACTTGGGGCCTGTAGGAGAAATAGCCACAAAAACAGTCTTTCTGTTTGTAGCTCATGCCTGCATTTAGCATAGTAAAAAGCTCTGTTCATAGACATTTTCACTCTTCGGTGATTACTAGAGAGTTACAAGCTTGAAACACAGCAATTATGCATCATCCAAAATGCCAAGGGTAACAATCCAGTGACAGCAAGGACAGAAGTGTGCTGCAGGGGGAAAAACGCTACGCTGACCATGTGCAATCTCCCCCGCCAGTGCCTGAGGAACTTCTGGTTAATTTTAGCACATTTCCCAGTAGGAAACACGGTGTGTTGGGGCACCTCTCCAGGCCACACTGGAATGAGGCTCCAGAGACGAGGGCAGCCCTGTTCTATTTAGTCTGGCTGATCGAGAAAAGGAACAGAATGTGCTACTTCTACCAACGGTAGGACCCTCCTGTTGGGGCACTAGCTGTTCCAGATCAAGGTCTTGTCCAGTCCTATTAATATTCTGGAAAGTTTTCTGACTCATAAAACTGGAAAGGTCAAACGTTTTTCTTCTCTCCTTTACAGAACTGTAGGAAAAGCAGTGGCTGATCACGTCCTGGCCATGTTTCTCAAATTGTCCCTGATGAACCCCTGAGTGATCATGATTGATAAGAGACTGTTGGATTTTTCCCAGAGGAGAGCGCTACCCTAAATCACTCACAGAAGGCGTCTCTTGATGCAATAAGCAAGAGGAATTTATTCAGGAACCAGCTAGCTGGGGTCCAAGTGTCAGCCCAACGCAGCGGGTCTCAACAAGGACCCCGAGCACTCAAAACCAAGGGTTTATATAGCATTTTCAAAACACTTAACTCTTAGTAATTTTCCACAGCTGCACATTATCTTTGCAAGACATACATCCTGGGGTTAAGCGAGAGCAAGGTAAGACCACTCCTCAATTGTTAGGGAGGTTCTGCACGATAAGCTTGGTATGTAGGATTAACTGACCAAGGTTAGCTGACTGAAGGTCACAGCTGCCCCCATCCCGGTGTTCATGATTAACTTGTTTTCCAAGGCCTTACCCAGTTCCAGTTTTTTTTTCTTTTAAGTCACAACTTCAGAAAACTGCTTCTAGGCCCTTAAGATGGCTACTCTTATGCTAACTTATTCTCATTCTTACAAGACCTCAATTGTAAGACATGTAGAGGGATGTTGGAGAACCAGACTGACTTCCTCTAGCTCTGTAACCAGTCTGAGAAATAGGTTTCCTCAGCTGTCTGGAGCTCCCTACTTGGCAGGGTTGAGTCTAATCTGTACTCTGCAGAACAAAGTGGCTTCCTTAAATAATGATGTCTACTACGTCTTGGAGCCGGTGGGCTGATGTCAGTTGTGATGCGTAGGAAACCTCGTTTTATACCAACTTGTTGATAAGAAACCCTTCCCATTGCTTAGATGGACTTTGAGATCTCAAATGACTGTGTGGCCTAAAATACACATTCATAGCAAATTCCTAAAAAGAAATAGGAACAGGATACAACAAAGGTGAGGAGATTTTGAAATTTATTTCCATATGATATATGAAAAAGAAAAGACAACGCTCATAAAATTTTTTAGGAGGTAATACAGTAGAGATTTTATTCAAAAGCATTTACATCCTCACATTTCATTCACAGCTGGAGAAACCATGGCTACTATGTGTACTATAGCTTATAGATATGTTCAAAATGGAAAAATATTTTTATCAGTAGTATTTCATCTACAATATTAGATTCACTTCTGAACATATGTAAACTTTTTAGCTGCTTGGTGACAAAATGTTATAACTAAGGTTGGATTATTTTAATACAACATGGCTTTAGGTAGCAGCTTAACTTGACTTCTGAATGACTTCCTTTACTTATGCTAGAAATTTGTCTTTTAGGGAAACATGACATATATCCAAAGATCTGATACAGCATGATTTTTGGAAGATAATATACCAGGTTGCTTTTTACCTTAGAAGAATGTATACTAAAAAACAGTGTAACACGCTTTCCTCACCTCCTCCTTTCACTACAGAAACAAGCAAGGTAGAAACAAAGAAATAAACAAAACACACATTCCCCATGTGTATGAGCATGTGTGTGTCTTCATTAGAAGAATAATGGGAACTTTCAATTTCCATGACTATACTTTAGCAAAAAATATGTAGAAGTTTGTGAGCAGGTATTTAAAGAAATGCCTAAGGAGTAATGTTATTCTAGAAACTATACTTTATCTGTTTTTAAAGCTCTGGGCAGGTATTGCATTTACTGTCTGACACCCCACTCCATATGGTCTTCTAAAAAGAGCCCTGGGTTGGCAACATCACGTAGGCAGCTGGACTCTATTCTTGGAAAGTGAGAGAAAAAGCCTCTGTAAGGAAGGCTGGGGCTACTGATCAACTGTGTTTATCTGCACTGAGCTAATAAATACGACCTAGGCAATACCTCCCAACTTTGGGGAGCTGCCAGGTGCACATGTATAAAGGGCAGACTCAGGGACACAGGAAGAAGACAGGCCAATATTTACTCTTGGTATCTGGCTGTTAAAACAATTTACGCAGATCACACCGGGTGAATAAAGAGAGCCAATAAGCTGAGCAGCCGCATAGGAGGGGGAATTGTCTCAAGACATGGAGGGAGTTTTCACATCCTGTTAAACTTGAGGCTAGTGTTATTTTTTGCAGTAAAGCTATGGAAAATACTGGAAGGTTTGGGCAGGCAGTTTGAAAACAAAAACTGTGCACTTTGTAATTGTATGCCTGCCTCTTGGCCAGCCAGTGTATGCAGAAGAAAAAGCCAGCTGAAGATCATTTCTTCTTGCTCCCATACCCATCTGCAATGATTGATTCTTAAAGGTCACTGGGTGGCTTGCCAACACAATTTCGTGCGAGGCGTCCAGCTTTCTGTTTTGACGTTAGTAGGATACGCACGTGGCACCTGAGCAACAGGGGAGAGACCGGGAAGAATCAGATTTTCTTTTGGCTCAGTCACTGCTAACTTGGAAACTCATATGTCTGAGTGCCTTATTTAGCCGAGACACTCCTAACCCAGTAAAAAATTCTTTGTAGTATTTTTTTTTTACCAAAGTCTTAAAATTTTACCCTTTGTCTTTTCCCAGTCTTCTAAACTTTTACCTTTCCTTCTTCCTTTCTAAACATTTCCTAGAGCCCCATTCTGTATGTCAGGTACTATGCAGCTGCTGGGGATGTATACTGGAATGCAAAACTATCTTGGCATCAGGGTCCTTACTGTAGGGGCCGGCCTACGGCCGAGGCTGAGTCCCACTATGGCTGAACACCGCCCTTCTCTCTCTCTCTCTCTCTCCCTTCTCTCCCTTCTCTCCCTTCTCTCCCTTCTCTCCCTTCTCTCCCTCTCTCCCTCTCTCCCTCTCTCTCACCCTCTCTCTCTCATCCTCTCTCAATCTCTGTCTCTCTCTCCTCTCATTCTTCCTCTCATTCGCTCCCCCCGGCTGTTGCTTCTTCTCACTCAAAGAACTGAAGTGAACGAGGTCTGTGTACGTATCGCTGTCGTCACCGCCACAAGGGGCGAACGCGGTATCTGGTGCCGAAACCCGGGAGTTTTTCTCCAGCCACCCAGAGGAGAAACTGGTGGACGCGGACGCCATAGAGCTTCTTACCCTGAAGCAGTACCTGTGGACCCCGTTCGGAAGGATTGCTTGGGAAGGCGCCTCAGATGAGAAGGGTGAGTGGACCAACGAGCAAAGCAAATGTAGGAGTAGGAAAGGAGATAGCAAGCGGCTGTTGTGGGGATTTCTGTTTTGTCTGTCCGTCATAGTGTTCTTTGTTGTACTGTTTTGTTTTGTCAAAAATGTTATGAAAAGTTAGGGCCCCAGTGAAAGTTCGCGGGTTAGCGACGAAGCCAGGAAAGTTCGCGGTATAGCGACGAATGCAGGTTAGCGATAAGAGTACCCTTTACCCATAAACTTAGAAGTAGCCTTTTATCCTTTAATCGCTAACATGGGATCTGAAGAGTCTAGAATTAGAGTAGAAGAGCCTTTGAGAGCACTCCTGAGGGCCAACGGAACCTCATTAAAAACAAAAACCGCAAGGGCTTTCCTCCACACGGTGGAGAAGCATGCTCCGTGGTTCCTAGATGAAGGAAGAATCACTACCCCCGTGTGGGAAAAGTTAGGCGAGGATCTGCGCAACGCAGATCGCAGGGAGCCGCTCCCGGCTGGGACGCTCCCCATATGGGGGCTGGTTAAGAGCTGCCTAAAGGAAAATAAACCTAGTTGTAGAGAAGCCATAAGGGAGGGAGAGGAGATTCTTGAGGAAGTGAAAGAGGAAAGAGACTCTGCGAGAGCATCTGAAAGAGGATCTACACAGGGGGGGTCCTCTGATGAGGAAGAGGACCAAGAATTATCAGGAGAAGAGTTAGAGGCTAGGGCTGCTCAGAGAGGACATCGGCCCACATTGTGCTCCTCACTGAGCCGACTGAGAATAAGCAGAGAGGAAGGAGAGACTAGCTCAGCCCCTCTCCCCAATAAGAGCAGTAAGGTAGAAGAGATTGTGCCAACCCCCCCAAATTATCCATTTTGCTCTCCAACCTATAGAGCAGAGCCACCCCTTTACCAGAGTTACTCATGTTGTGGTGGCCAGGGGTGCCAAGAACAATTGGGCAAGAATAGATGGAGGGAATGGCTAAACATGGAGGGGAATGCAGCCTTCCCAGTAATAGAAGATCCAAACACCCAGCAAAGATACCATCAAGCCCTAGATTTTAAGCTTGTTAAAAGCCTAAAGGAAGCTGCCATCACCTATGGAGTGCAAGCAGCGTTCACTGTGGCCATAGTGGAGTCATTAGCCACTCAGAATCTAACACCAGATGATTGGGCTAATGTAGCCAGAGCATGCCTTACTGGAGGTCAGTACCTGCTATTCAAAACTGCGTGGGCAGAGCTTTCTCAAGACACTGCCCGGCACAACGCTGCCACAGGGAACAATCAGTGGAACCTGGAGATGCTAATGGGCACAGGACCTTACCTAGGACAGCATAATCAGATAAATTACCCTCCTGCTGTGTATATGCAAATAGCTACAGCAGCTGTCAAGGCCTGGAAAACACTCCAGGGCATTGGTGATTTACAGGGTCAATTATCTAAAGTACTCCAAGGACCAAATGAGCCTTATGCAGACTTCTTGGCAAGGTTGATGCAAACTGCAGGCCGTATATTTGGAGATGTTGACACAGCAATGCCCCTAGTAAAACAGTTGGCCTATGAGCAAGCAAATAAATGGTGCAAGGAGGCTATCAGGCCTTGGAAAAATAAAGATTTAAATGTGTACCTCAAAGTTTGCAGGGACATCAATGACACTGTAGTGCAAGGACAGGTAATGGCTGCAGCCATAACTCAGGGACTGCAAAGTGCGCGCAGCAGGGCTACCCCTTCCGGGGCATGCTTCCATTGCAAGCAGATGGGTCATTTAAAGCGAGATTGCCCGAAATTAGGCGGAGGAGGAGCCAGTGTAACCAACATCCAACCACAACCGAGATTATGTCCCAGATGTAGAAAAGGAAACCATTGGGCAAGAGAGTGCAGATCAGTAGTAGATGTGGAGGGACGCCCACTACCCCCGCAGCAGGCAAAAAATGGGAGGCCGGGCCCCCCACCTCAGGGCCCTCAAATGTATGGGGTGATCCAACAAATTCCCAGGACACATTTTCATCTGACAGATCAAGGATCCAGCTTGGAGTTGAAGAACCAAGGAGAGCCACCTCAGGGAGCACAGGAGTGGACATCCGTGCCACCACCAGACTCGTACTGACTCCCGAGATGGGAGTCCAGTTAGTAGAGTCAGACTTTAAAGGACCATTGCCTAAAGAGACAGTGGGACTTCTATTGGGCCGGAGTTCCACAACTAAAGCAGGATTAATAGTACACCCAGGAGTTATTGACCCAGATTATGAGGGAGTAGTAAAGATTATGGTCTCCTCCCCAAGAGGCGTTACAGCCATTAATTCTGGAGACCGCATTGCTCAAATTCTTATGCTTCCTAGTAAGCATAGACAATATGGGCATAAAAACATGAAAAGAGGTCAATCAGGATTTGGATCATCTGGGGCCCCTCTGACCTGTCTCACATTAGAGCTGGGAGACAGGCCTATGCTTGTCCTAAAGATTAGAGATAGGAACTTCTTAGGACTATTAGACACAGGAGCAGATCGCAGCATTATAAGGGAAGATGAGTGGCCAAAAGATTGGCCTTTAAACCGAGCTGCTCAGACTTTAAGAGGACTAGGCATAGCCCAAGCCCCATTATGTAGTGCTGCCACACTCCCCTGGAAGGACCCGGAGGGACATGAGGGAGTAATTCAACCTTATGTGCTGAACATACCGGTGTCTCTCTGGGGAAGAGACATACTGACCCAGATGAATCTTAAACTAACAACAGAAACCTTCTATAGTAATCAGGCAAAGTCCATTATGAGGAAGCAGGGCTATACAGGAGCCGGAGGCATAGGAAAAAACCTGACTGGCAGAGAGACACCCATCCCGCTCTCAGGAGTGGTACCCAGTAGGATTGGAGGCCCAGGACTGGGTTTTTCCTCGGGGCCATTGAGGGAAGACAGCAATTAAAAATACAATGGCGATCAGAGGAGCCCGTGTGGGTTCCTCAGTGGCCCCTTACCAGAGAGAAAAAAGAAGCAGCCCACACATTAGTGCAAGAGCAAATTGCCGCAGGGCATCTTCAAAGTTCTACTTCCCCATGGAATACACCCATATTTGTCATAAGAAAGAAATCAGGGAAATGGAGATTGCTGTATGATTTAAGAGCTGTAAATAATCAGATGATTCTCATGGGATCAGTGCAATTAGGTTTACCATTGCCTATGGCCCTGCCAAAAGGTTGGAAATCAATTGTAATAGATATCAAAGATTGTTTATTTTCCATCCCTCTTCATTCTGAGGACTGTAAAAAGTTTGCCTTCACTGTACCAGCCATCAACCACGATTGCCCAGATGAGCGGTATGAGTGGAAAGTGTTGCCACAAGGCATGGCAAATAGCCCTACTATGTGCCAGTTGTATGTGCATGAGGCCCTGGCAGAAGTTAGAAAAAAGTTCCCTGATGTAATTATCTATCATTATATGGATGATATTCTCTTATGTCATGAAAAGAATAGTAAAGTAGAAGAAGCCCTCTGCTTCTTGCAAGCACACTTTAAGATATGGGGCCTGGAACCAGCACCAGAGAAAATACAGGCAACTTGCACCAAACAGTATTTAGGAATTAAATTGGAAGATACTATTGCTAGGCCATTAAAAATAACCATAAGAACAGATCAATTAAAAACCCTTAATGATTTTCAAAAACTACTTGGAGATATAAATTGGGTAAGGCCATTCCTAAAGCTTACAGATGAAGAGCTCAGTCCATTATATGAGACACTGAAGGGCGATTCTGATTTATCATCTCCGCGCTCTCTCAGTAAGCAAGCCAAGGAAGCCTTGAGCCTAGTCCAATCCCGCTTGCAGCTTGCCCAGGTAGATAGAATAGACTATGGCAAATTGCTATTCCTTATAGTGATACCCAGTAATAATAGCCCAACAGGGGTACTTTGGCAGGAAGGGCCAATTCTCTGGGTATATCTGGCCCACTCTCCAGGAAAAACATTAAGATGGTATCCTCAGAGTATAGCTGATTTGATCATCAAGGGAATCAGGACAGCTATAAAAACATTTGGGATTCCCCCAAACATAATAATAACGCCTTATACTGCTGAGCAGATTGAATGTCTTACTGCATGCTGTGATGCATGGGCTGTTGCTTACACCATCACCAATGCTTCCTTTGACAACCACTACCCAAAACATCCTTGGCTACAGTTCTGCCTCTCTAATCCCGTCATCTTTCCTAAAAACACAAGATGTATTCCCATACCCAAGGCTAAGGTGGTGTTCACTGATGGGTCAAAGAATGGCATCGGGACTGTGGTCACTGGTGACCAATCTTGGACATTCAGTTTTCCAGCCACTTCAGCCCAACAAACAGAGCTGTTGGCTGTAGCACAAGCCTTTACGCTTTTCTCACAGGAGCCTTTTAACCTTTTAGCAGATAGTCAGTATGTAGTGACTGCTGTGTCCATCTTAGAGAATGTAAGTTATATTAGCCAGTCTTCCCCCGTTGCCAGTATTTTTAGAAAGCTACAACAACTGATCTGGGATCGATCAACACCTTTCTTCATTGGACATGTAAGAGCCCACACTTCCCTCCCAGGACCCATTGCTGAGGGAAACAGACGTGCCGATGCCCTGACCCGTGAGTTTAACATCTTAGCTCTATTTGACCCTGTAGAACAAGCTGCTCAATTTCACAAACAATTCCATGTCAATGCACATACCCTTCGCCTTAAATATAATATTACTAGAGACCAAGCAAGAGCCATAGTAGTCAGTTGCAAATGGTGTGTCACACTCCTACCCTCCATCTCAGAAGGAGTTAATCCAAAGGGGCTACTCCCCAATCACATTTGGCAAATGGATGTTACCCATATTCCAGAATTCGGTAAGATGAAATATGTCCATGTGTCTGTAGACACCTGCTCAGGCATCATTTTTGCCTCTTGCCATACAGGAGAAAAATCTAGAGATGTCATATCTCACTGCCTCCAGGCATTTTTGGCCTGGGGAAAGCCCAAACATTTAAAAACTGACAATGGGCCAGCATATACATCCCAATCGCTCCTCAGCTTTTTAAAAACAATGGATATCACCCACACCACGGGCATTCCCTATAACCCTCAAGGGCAAGGCGTGGTAGAGCGCACCAACCTGACCCTTAAAAATGCTCTCTATAAACAAAAAGGGGGAATAGGGGCAGACTTCAGATCCCCCAGAGACAAACTTAACATCATATTGTTCATTTTAAATTTTTTGACATTGGACAAAGATGGCCACAGTGCAGCAGAGCGGCATAATCGCCGTTCCAGGCCTAAAGACATGCCTGCAGTTATGTGGAAAGATGTATTGGAAGGATCATGGAAAGGCCCGGATCCAGTGTTAATCTGGAACCGAGGCTCTGTTTGTGTTTTCCCACAGGACCGAAACAATCCCATCTGGGTGCCTGAACGCCTGACACGGAGAGTGGCAAGACCAGAACCGGAAGTGCGAGATGCCGATGCCACTGATGCTCATCCTGCTACTGATTCTTCAGCAGGCGATAGCAGAACCCAGAGAACTATGGGGTCTGGTGAAGGCTTGGCCTCTACCACTCCCGGTGACTGAAACTGCACATACCTTTCCTGCCTTTTTCTCTACCTATAGTACACTTAATCTCCCATATCTGCCTTTTGACAGCTCTATGTGTTACTGGCATTCCTTTCATAACCTCTCTAAAGCTGCCAATCTGTCCAGAGAATTAGGCAAGATGTTATCCACCAATTGGTCCAGTGAGTTTGATGTGCTCACCACTCAGCTATGGCAAGAAAAATTGAATGTTAGTCCCCAAAAGTTAGAGGCGCTGTCTGTAGCTCAGTTTGCTGAAGCCATGCTAAATGCCACCAAAGCCTGGTCAGGCATGGGTGTTCTGTTCCATGCAATGGCAACATCGGAAAGTGCGGATGGCTCTGGTGCAGGCCATGGCAGCTATAGAAGAAGGCATCTCCCCTAGGGTGTAGCACAATATGTTGGACCAGTAGTCAAAGACGGGTAAGATCAGGAGGTACGCATACCAACCTAAGACAGGGTGCAGACCTTAGCTGTCTGTTGCCTTATGACGGGTAAGGATGCTGCACCTCCCTGACAACCTAAGACAGGCATGGTCCCCGAGCCTCATTGTGTTAAAAAACAAAAAAGGGGGAGATGTAGGGGCCGGCCTATGGCTGAGGCTGAGTCCCACTATGGCTGAACACCGCCCTTCCACTCTAGTTGACCAATGCCCTAAGATGGCGCACGCTTCCTGGGCGCCACCCTGCCTGGTTTGGTGGCATTAGCATAAGAAAGTTGCTCCTATAGGCTTGCATGATCTTGATCACCATAGGCCAGCTTCCTTTATATAAGGCATAAGCAGGAAAGAGAAGCCCTCACTCTCTCTCTCTCTCTCTCTCACTCACTCACTCACTCACTCTCTCACTCTCTCACTCTCTCACTCATTCTGTCTCAATCTCTGTCTCTCTCTCCTCTCATTCTTCCTCTCATTCGCTCCCCCCGGCTGTTGCTTCTTCTCACTCACCTTCTCCCGGCCTTCCGAGCAACAATAAAGAACTGAAGTGAACCAGGTCTGTGTACGTATCGCTGTCGTCACTGCCACAAGGGGCGAACGCGGTACTTACAGTCTAGTAGGAGACTTGAAAACAAGTAGTAGCAATACAGCTATATAAATGCAACAAGGGATTCATGTACCAAGTGGCATGTGTCCTGGAAAATGGCCTGCAAAACAATAGAGGCTCATACTAATTGCTACTATAATACAGTTAATTTTGGTATTTATCTCTATGTATTTATGCATTTAGCTCCCTGATCAAAAAGTGGTTGTTGAAATTCTTTATTTTCCACTTTTTCTGTTGAAAAAGTTTACATGATTTTAGAAATCTGCCTTAACTGGTCCTTTTCAACCAAGATTTATTGAATGGTTATCAGGTGCCAGCCAGACACAGGGCTAGGGCTTGGGGGTCACAAAAAAAATGAATAGAAAAGGTCCCTGAATTAAATGATTCATGGTCATATGGGTGAGAAAGATTTTCCAAGCAATACTGTGTAATTCAGGTCGGTAAGTTCTAGAGGTTGTGTATAAGCAGTGTGAGAACACAGAGCAAGGAGAGATGGCTCTTTGCTGATGGACGTCTTGGAAAATGGGTGGGCGAGGTGAAGTCACAAAGATGGGGTAACCTTTGAGCTAATGCTTGAAAATGATTGAATTCACCAGACTGGTGGCACTCTAAGATTTTACCAAAATTTAGGTGTAACACAAGGATTTTTTTTTTTTTTTTTTTTTTAATAATTATTTTTTATTGAAGGGTAGTTGACACACAGTATTACATTACATGAGTTTCAAGTGTACAACACAGTGGTAGAACATTTATATACATAATTCTAGGTTCCAGCTATCACCCTACCAAGCTGTTACAATATCTTGACTATATTCCTTATGCTATACATTACATCCTGGTTACTAATTTATTTTACCATTGGAAGTCTGTCCTTTTTTTTTTTTTTTTTTGTGAGGGCATCTCTCATATTTATTGATCAAATGGTTGTTAACGACAATAAAATTCTGTATACGGGAGTCAATGCTCAATGCACAATCATTATTCCACCCCAAGCCTAATTTTTGTCAGTCTCCAATCTTCTGAGGCATAACAAACAAGTTTTTACATGTAGAACAAATTCTTACATAATGAATAAGTTACATAGTGAACAGTACAAGGGCAGTCATCACAGAAACTTTCGGTTTTGCTCATGCATTATGAACTATAAACAGTCAGTTCAAATATGAATACTGATTTGGTTTTTATACTTGATTTCTATGTGGATACCACATTTCTCTCTTTATTATTATTATTTTTAATAAAATGCTGAAGTGGTAGGTAGATACAAGATAAAGGTAGAAAACATAGTTTAGTGTTGTAAGAGAGCACATGTAGATGATCAGGTGTGTGCCTGTAGACTATGTGTTAATCCAAGCTAGACCAGGGCAATAAAACATCCACGTATGCAGAAGATTTCTCTCAGAACGGGGGGGTGAGGTTCTAAGCCTCACCTCTGTTGATCCCCAATTTCTCACCTGATGGCCCCCCTGCGACTGTGCCTGTCTTAGGTTGTTCCTCCCTTGAGGAATCTTACCCGTCTCTGGCTAACCAGTCATCTTCCGGGGCCATACAGGGAAATGTGAAGTTGGTAAGTGAGAGAGAAGCCTTATTGTTTGAAAAAGTTAGCTTTTTACTTCTTTGCATATTTATGCCCTGTGGCTTCTATGCCCAGCATTTGTCTTGAGGTATCTTTACCACTTGGAAGAATTATGATACTCGGTAAATTTGATATGAGGCACGAATTCTATTTAAGGGTTGTAATTAGGAAGGAAGAAGAAAAGCTATAGAAGTAGCAGGCGGAAGAAAACATGGGAAGATTGATTATTTCTTTGATATATCTTCTTGTAGAGTAACTTCAGCATGTATAGGTTTTAAGCTACTACTTAAATTGCACACACACATTAACATAATAGGAGTATAGTTACATAACCAAAGCATATCTGTAATTACCAGCCATCTGCAGTGAAACCAAGAAAACCAGTTAGGCACCTTAGGCATTTGTGAAAACTTATCTATGATATGGTGGATATTGTCCAAATGAACTTGAACAGTCTGAGAGAAATCAGACAAATTAAAACAACCCATTCCTGGGGACTGTTCACATGCCATATGTTCTTTTAACAATAAATAGTTTGTAGTTGTAAGACTTTGGAGCGCTACAATTTGCACTTCTCCAAATTCTTGGTTGAGTTCCAACAGTATAGGTCCAGTCCAATTTTGTTGTTTTACTGTATGCACAGGCCAGCTTAGATATCTCCTTCCTCATTCCCATGGCAAGTCCAGGAACTGGTGGGATGAGTGCATCTACAGCTGTTGCAGTGCGTGGATCTTTGTTGGGGTTTTTTGATGATCATCTTCTGGCATGAGTCTTCCAGAGAGTGCAGATGTTGGAAGTTCTTTTTCATATCGTATCTTAGTTCATTTTCGGGGTAGCCGAATTAGGCTTTGATCCTCTGTGTAAACACAAACAGACCCTTTGCCTACACTTTTATATGCCCTTTATACCCTTGTGTAGAACTCGTTGGAGGTTACCACACAGGAACTGCCCTTTTTTTTTTTTTTTTTTTTTTTGCTATCACTAATCTACACTTACATGACGAATATTATGTTTACTAGGCTCTCCCCTATACCAGGTCTCCCCTATAAACCCCTTTACAGTCACTGTCCATCAGCATAGCAAAATGTTGTAGAATCACTACTTGCCTTCTCTGTGTTGTACAGCCCTCCCTTTTCTCCTACCCCCCCATGCATGTTAATCTTAATACCCCCCTACTTCTCCCCCCCTTATCCCTCCCTACCCACCCATCCTCCCCAGTCCCTTTCCCTTTGGTACCTGTTAGTCCATTCTTGAGTTCTGTGATTCTGCTGCTGTTTTGTTCCTTCAGTTTTTCCTTTGTTCTTATATTCCACAGATAAGTGAAATCATTTGGTATTTCTCTTTCTCCGCTTGGCTTGTTTCACTGAGCATAATACCCTCCAGCTCCATCCATGTTGCTGCAAATGATTGGATTTGCCCTTTTCTTATAGCTGAGTAGTATTCCATTGTGTATATGTACCACATCTTCTTTATCCATTCATCTATTGATGGACATTTAGGTTGCTTCCAATTCTTGGCTATTGTAAATAGTGCTGCAATAAACATAGGGGTGCATCTGTCTTTCTCAAACTTGATTGCTGCATTCTTAGGGTAAATTCCTAGGAGTGGAATTCCTGGGTCAAATGGTAAGTCTGTTTTGAGCATTTTGATGTACCTCCATACTGCTTTCCACAATGGTTGAACTAACTTACATTCCCACCAGCAGTGTAGGAGGGTTCCCCTTTCTCCACAGCCTCGCCAACATTTGTTGTTGTTTGTCTTTTGGATGGCAGCCATCCTTACTGGTGTGAGGTGATACCTCATTGTAGTTTTAATTTGCATTTCTCTGATAATTAGCGATGTGGAGCATCTTTTCATGTGTCTGTTGGCCATCTGTATTTCTTTTTTGGAGAACTGTCTGTTCAGTTCCTCTGCCCATTTTTTAATTGGGTTATTTGTTTTTTGTTTGTTGAGGCGTGAGAGCTCCTTATATATTCTGGACGTCAAGCCTTTATCGGATGTGTCATTTTCAAATATATTCTCCCATACTGCAGGGATCCTTCTTGTTCTATTGATGGTGTCTTTTGCTGTACAGAAGCTTTTCAGCTTAATATAGTCCCACTTACTCATTTTTGCTGTTGTTTTCCTTGCCCGGGGAGATATGTTCAAGAAGAGGTCACTCATGTTTATGTCTAAGAGGTTTTTGCCTATGTTTTCTTCCAAGAGTTTAATGGTTTCATGGCTTACATTCAGGTCTTTGATCCATTTTGAGTTTACTTTTGTATATGGGGTTAGACAATGGTCCAGTTTCATTCTCCTACATGTAGCTGTCCAGTTTTGCCAGCACCACCTGTTGAAGAGACTGTCATTTCGCCATTGTATGTCCATGGCTCCTTTATCAAATATTAATTGACCATATATGTCTGGGTTAATGTCTGGATTCTCTAGTCTGTTCCATTGGTCTGTGGCTCTGCTCTTGTGCCAGTACCAAATTGTCTTGATTACTATGGCTTTATAGTAGAGCTTGAAGTTGGGGAGTGAGATCCCCCCTACTTTATTCTTCTTTCTCAGGATTGCTTTGGCTATTCGGGGTCTTTGGTGTTTCCATATGAATTTTTGAATTGTTTGTTCCAGTTCATTGAAGAATGTTGCTGGTAGTTTCATAGGGATTGCATCAAATCTGTATATTGCTTTGGGCAGGATGGCCATTTTAACGATATTAATTCTTCCTAGCCACGAGCATGGGATGAGTTTCCATCTGTTAGTGTCCCCTTTAATTTCTCTTAAGAGTGACTTGTAGTTTTCAGAGTATAAGTCTTTCACTTCTTTGGTTAGGTTTATTCCTAGGTATTTAATTTTTTTTTGATGCAATTGTGAATGGAGTTGTTTTCCTGATTTCTCTTTCTGTTGGTTCATTGTTAGTATATAGGAAAGCCACAGATTTCTGTGTGTTGATTTTGTATCCTGCAACTTTGCTGTATTCCGATATCAGTTCTAGTAGTTTTGGGGTGGAGTCTTTAGGGTTTTTTATGTACAGTATCATGTCATCTGCAAATAGTGACAGTTTAACTTCTTCTTTACCAATCTGGATTCCTTGTATTTCTTTATTTTGTCTGATTGCCGTGGCTAGGACCTCCAGTACTATGTTAAATAACAGTGGAGAGAGTGGACATCCCTGTCTAGTTCCCGATCTCAGAGGAAATGCTTTCAGCTTCTCGCTGTTCAATATAATGTTGGCTGTGGGTTTATCATAGATGGCCTTTATTATGTTGAGGTACTTGCCCTCTATTCCCATTTTGCTGAGAGTTTTTAACATGAATGGATGTTGAACTTTGTCAAATGCTTTTTCAGCATCTATGGAGATGATCATGTGGTTTTTGTCTTTCTTTTTGTTGATGTGGTGGATGATGTTGATGGACTTTCGAATGTTGTACCATCCTTGCATCCCTGGGATGAATCCCACTTGGTCATGGTGTATGATCCTTTTGATGTATTTTTGAATTCGGTTTGCTAATATTTTGTTGAGTATTTTTGCATCTACGTTCATCAGGGATATTGGTCTGTAGTTTTCTTTTTTGGTGGGATCTTTGCCTGGTTTTGGTATTAGGGTGATGTTAGCTTCATAGAATGAGTTTGGGAGTATCCCCTCCTCCTCTATTTTTTGGAAAACTTTAAGGAGAATGGGTATTATGTCTTCCCTGTATGTCTGATAAAATTCCGAGGTAAATCCATCTGGCCCGGGGGTTTTGTTCTTTGGTAGTTTTTTGATTACCTCTTCAATTTCGTTGCTGGTAATTGGTCTGTTTAGATTTTCTGTTTCTTCCTGGGTCAATCTTGGAAGGTTATATTTTTCTAGGAAGTTGTCCATTTCTCCTAGGTTTCCCAGCTTGTTAGCATATAGGTTTTCATAGTATTCTCCAATAATTCTTTGCATTTCTGTGGGGTCCGTCGTGATTTTTCCTTTCTCGTTTCTGATACTGTTGATTTGTGTTGATTCTCTTTTCTTCTTAATAAGTCTGGCTAGAGGCTTATCTATTTTGTTTATTTTCTCGAAGAACCAGCTCTTGGTTTCATTGATTTTTGCTATTGTTTTATTCTTCTCAATTTTATTTATTTCTTCTCTGATCTTTATTATGTCCCTCCTTCTGCTGACCTTAGGCCTCATCTGTTCTTCTTTTTCCAATTTCGATAATTGTGACATTAGACCATTCATTTGGGATTGCTCTTCCTTTTTTAAATATGCTTGGATTGCTATATACTTTCCTCTTAAGACTGCTTTTGCTGTGTCCCACAGAAGTTGGGGCTTAGTGTTGTTGTTGTCATTTGTTTCCATATATTGCTGGATCTCCATTTTGATTTGGTCATTGATCCATTGATTATTTAGGAGCGTGTTGTTAAGCCTCCATGTGTTTGTGAGCCTCTTTGCTTTCTTTGTACAGTTTATTTCTAGTTTTATGCCTTTGTGGTCTGAAAAGTTGGTTGGTAGGATTTCAATCTTTTGGAATTTTCTGAGGCTCTTTTTGTGGCCTAGTATGTGGTCTATTCTGGAGAATGTTCCATGTGCACTTGAGAAGAATGTATATCCTGTTGCTTTTGGATGTAGAGTTCTATACATGTCTATTAGTTCCATCTGCTCTACTGTGTTGTTCAGTGATTCCGTGTCCTTACTTATTTTCTGCCCAGTGGATCTATCCTGTGGGGTGAGTGGTGTGTTGAAGTCTCCTAGAATGAATGCATTGCAGTCTATATCCCCCTTTAGTTCTGTTAGTATTTGTTTCACATATGCTGGTGCTCCTGTGTTGGGTGCATATATATTTAGAATGGTTATATCCTCTTGTTTGACTGAGCCCTTTATCATTATGTAGTGTCCTTCTTTATCTCTTGTTACTTTCTTTGTTTTGAAGTCTATTTTGTCTGATATTAGTACTGCAACCCCTGCTTTCTTCTCACTGTTGTTTGCTTGAAATATGTTTTTCCATCCCTTGACTTTTAGTCTGTACATGTCTTTGGGTTTGAGGTGAGTTTCTTGTAAGCAGCATATAGATGGGTCTTGCTTTTTTATCCATTCTGTTACTCTGTGTCTTTTGATTGGTGCATTCAACCCATTAACATTTAGGGTGACTATTGAAAGATATGTACTTATTGCCATTGCAGGCTTTAAATTCGTGGTTACCAAAGGTTCAAGGTTAGCCTCTTTAGTATCTTACCGCCTAACTTAGCTCGCTTATTGAGCTGTTATATACACTATCTGGAGATTCTTTTCTTCTCTCCCTTCTTGTTCCTCCTCCTCGATTCTTCATATGTTGGGTGTTTTGTGCTGTGCTCTTTCTAGGAGTGCTCCCATCTAGAGCAGTCCCTGTAAGATGTTCTGTAGAGGTGGTTTGTGGAAAGCAAATTCCCTCAGCTTTTGTTTGTCTGGGAATTGTTTAATCCCACCGTCATATTTGAATGATAGTCGTGCTGGATACAGTATCCTTGGTTCAAGGCCCTTCTGTTTCATTGTATTAAATATATCATGCCATTCTCTTCTGGCCTGTAGGGTTTCTGTTGAGAAATCTGACGTTAGCCTGATGGGTTTCCCTTTATAGGTGACCTTTTTCTCTCTAGCCGCCTTTAACACTCTTTCCTTGTCCTTGATCTTTGCCATTTTAATTATTATGTGTCTTGGTGTTGCCCTTCTTGGATCCTTTCTGTTGGGGGTTCTGTGTATTTCCGTGGTCTGTTTGATTACTTCCTCCCCCAGTGTGGGGAAGTTTTCAGCAATTATTTCTTCTAAGATACTTTCCATCTCTTTGCCTCTCTCTTCTTCTTCTGGGACCCCTATAATACGGATATTGCTCCTTTTAGATTGGTCACACAGTTCTCTTAATATTGTTTCATTCCTGGAGATCCTTTTGTCTCTCTCTATGTCAGCTTCCATGCGTTCCTGTTCTCTGATTTCAATTCCATCAATGGCCTCTTGCATTCTATCCATTCTGCTTATAAACCCTTCCAGAGTTTGTTTCATTTCTGCGATCTCCTTTCTGGCATCTGTGATCTCTTTCCGGACTTCATCCCATTTTTCTTGCGTATTTCTCTGCATCTCTGTCAGCATGTTTATGATTCTTATTTTGAATTCTTTGTCAGGAAGACTGGTTAGGTCTGTCTCCTTCTCTGGTGTTGTCTCTGTGATCTTTGTCTGCCTGTAGCTTTGCCTTTTCATGGTGATAGGAATAGACTGCAGAACTGGGACGAGTGACGGCTGGAAGGACTTCCTTTCTTGTTGGTTTGTGGCCCTCCTCTCCTGGGAGAACAGCGGCCTCTAGTGGCTTGTGCTGCGCAGCTGCGCGCAGACAGGGTTTCTGCTTCCTGCCCGGCTGCTATGGAGTTAATCTCCGCTGTTGCTGTGGGCGTGGCCTGGCTCGGGCAGCTACTCCAAAATGGTGGAGTCGCGTTGGAGCAGGAGCTGCTGGGAGGCTATTTATCTCCGTAAGGGGCCTCCCTGCTCCCTGCAGCCCAGGGGTTAGGGTGCCCAGAGACCCCGGATTCCCTACCTCTGGATTAAGTGACCCGCCCTGCCCCTTTAAGACTTCCAAAAAGCACCCGCCCAAACAAAACAACGACCACAAAAAAAAACAAGAAAAAAAAAAATTTTTTAATTAAAAAAAAAAAAATTTTTAATTAAAAAAAAAAAGGTGGTCGTTCGTTTTTCTTTATTCTCCGGTGCCAGCCTCAGGCCTCTGCTCACCGGTCTTTCTGCCCTGTTTCCCTAATATTGGGGTCCCTTTCCCTTTAAGACTTCCAAAAAGCGCTCGCCAAAACAAAGCAGCAAAAAAGCAAAAAAAAAAAATGGTCGCGCGCTTTTCTTATGTCCTCTGTCGCCCAGCCTCCAGTGCCTGCTCACTGTTGTTGCTGCCCTGTTTTCCCAGTATCGAGGGCCCTGCACTCTGGCCCGGATGGCTGGGGCTGGGTGTTCGGCAGCCCTGGGCTCCGTCTCCCTCCCGCTCTGCCTGCTCTTCTCCCGCCGGGAGCTGGGGGGAGGGGCGCTCGGCTCCCGCGGGGCCGGGGCTTGTATCTTACCCCCTTCGCGAGGCGCTGGGTTCTCTCAGGTGCGGATGTGGTCTGGATATTGTCCTGTGTCCTCTGGTCTTTATTCTAGGAAGGGTTGTCTTTGTTATATTTTCATAGATATATGTTGTTTTGGGAGGAGATTTCCGCTGCTCTACTCACGCCGCCATCTTCCGCCCCCTCCCACAAGGATTTTTTTATAGCCATGGAATGTAAATGACTCAAAATCAGTCATTGCCCTTCCTTGTTCTTAAGCCTCCTGGTTGCCTCACTATGGCCGTGTTACTCAGCCCCATCCCTTTCTCGAGGCTTCTCCTACCTCACTTTATTGCTACTCCTCCATTTTTCTGCCCATCCCCTTATGATGTTTTTTAATTTCACCCTCCACCATCCACTCACTCGGAGCCTCCTTTTAACTCTGAAGGACTCCTCAGTATGCACCACTCGACAAAGAGCTGCTGACACTGGATTTCGTCATATAGCAGAAGCTTTGAGATTTCAGCCTTTCCCCCTTCCACAGCTTCTGTAAGTGGAAGGGAACAGAACAGAGCTTTACTTTCCCACCATTAATCATTCAAACACCTACTCAACCTCCTAGAAAGCAGAAATCAGTTTTTACTAATTTTCATCTCTGTGAATAGCACTTGACTCCCACCTTCATGCTTTTCTAGGTATGTTATACTAGTACCACTTGTTCTTTTTAATTTGTACCTCATTCTATCATGTGTCACATCGTGTCACATTCTTACAATAAAACGTAAATGAAATTGTGGCATATGGAATACCCACCCTGATCACTGCATGCAGATTCTACTGCCGAGTTCCCCATTTTCTTAAACAGAAAAACTGAAGAGGGCAGCAGTCATTTGGTCTAATGATTTGTGGACTGTCAAAATCAGTCTTGACCCTAAAAACCAATGACAAAAAGGGACCAACTGCAAAATAAGATGACTTCCTTAAGAGTAGGGACCTAAGAGGTTTGATGGTACTATGGTCTAAGTGTGATAGTTTACCATTGATCAAGTTATATAGGTACAGCATTTGTTGCCTTCGGTCTGTAGAGAGACTGAGCTAAAGAAACCTAATTGTTTTTAAGTTCTGAGAAAAGCAGGCCAAGCACATTTTTAGGGTCTGCATTTTCTGACCTTTTCTCTAAATTTTTTCATTGAAGATGGAGAAAATATTGCTTTCTAAGAAAAGGTATGTTCTTGGAACAACTGTACAAAGCTAAAAATAGTGGGAATTGAACATAAGAATGCCTGGAGGAGAAAAAGCAAAATTGTAGATTTTGGTTACAATATTTGACTTAAAACAGCTCTAAAAAAGGAAGAAAACAAAGTTCTAATAAATTGTATTAAAAATCTAATTGATGTTATTTGAAAAGCAGCTGTCTTTATGGTATAAGACTTACTTCCCTTAAAATAACTCACTTTGTTTCATTAATTTTTTTGAGAATCTAGTATTGAGGCAATTGGCTTAGGATACTAGACATTACTGGATGAATAACTAATAACTAAATTTAGTTTTGTAATCATAAAATAAAATCCAGAACACTTGACCACAAAGCGTAGATTAATTTTCTTCACAATTTTTAAGAATGCCAGGTTCCCTTTCAGCTCATAAATGTCATTCTCTTCATAAAGCACTTAAAATATCAAATGGAGAAGTGAGACTTGCCAATTGAAAATGGCCAATGTTCCATCAAAATCCTGTGCGTTCACCTTTGGAACTTACTATTTGGATTTTAAAGAGAGAATAGCAACATTTTTATATAGCTGCTGGAAAACAACATTTGTGCAGTAATATATTGTAATGATGAACCTGAAGAGAATTTTAAAAAATTTTACCTAAGCCTATATTCTTTAATTCTGACAGTAAGTTATACTGTGACAAAACTCTAGCTCCAAATGTCCAAATTTATCTTCAGGCAAATCCAGTGGATGCTATTTATCTTTGTACACTAGAAGTCGAATTGGCAGTCCTCCTAACCATCTTTGTTGATAGATTCAGAGCTCAAAAATGCATTTACTTTGCTATGGAAACAAATAGGTTCCGAGTGTCCAAGGAAAGGAAGCATGATAGTTGTCCCAGAAGTTCAAGATTTATTGCATGCTGTTTTGTTGATGGACCTTTTTATCTAGGTCATTGACTGACACACTTTTCAGGACTTCAGTAAAGTCATCATTCATGTTCTTAACGCTTCCCCACCCAACACCCACCGTCTAATTTCGGCTTTCTTATTTTTTGAAAAAAAATACAGCATTGAAATTTTGGATGAAACTTCAATATTGGTGCTAAATGTACTGTCAGGAAAGACTGTTATACGGATAAAAAGCCATGTGGGAAATTAGGGATCGATGATGTACTTAAAAACCTGGGCTTTAGCTAGAGTAAAGAGCCAATTTGTAAAGTTTCCAAAAGGATGGCTCAGGAGGTTGTGGACATTTTAAGCATTGCTCATACACAGAATAAATGCCTTTGGGCAATCTCTCAATAATGTGGATACAAATATTGTCAAAGGCTTGATGTGTTTCCTTGAGCAATCTCAGTTTCAATGGTGGAAACATTTTCTTTATGTATTGTGAGTGCCGTTGCTCATAGACCACATGCTATTCCTGAAATATTAAAATGCATTCTCTTCTGTGGTTGTATATCAGGGGCAGTGACTGTATCTAACATATTTTCAAATATGATTATCATTACATTCCTGTGAAAGATGCAAATGACATACACCATTACCCTATTTTAACAGAAGATTAATGTTACCATTAATTCATTGAATATACACTAATTGAGGATCTAACAGGTGTCAGAGAAATTCCAAATGTTGGAGATATGTAACTGCAAACCTATGTTGAGGGAAAAGCTAAATATCTGTGCAGTCTAGTGCAGTGATTAGAAACTGATGACCCTGGGTTAGGTGTAGCTGGCAGAAATGTTTGTTTTGATTTGCATAGATTTAGAAAATATTGATATAAATTAAATAGAGATACTTTTCTCTCCAAATCTGGATTTTTAGGCTTTTATTGAAAACCTAATATTGGGCTACTGCCTAGGTGGGACATGTACTCTTTAGTCCTTCCCACCTTCTGGTAAATATACCAACACACTTCATTAATTTGTATGTAGTAGTAATGCAAAGGCATGAATATGAGAATCCATACCAGCTGACAATTCAATGGATATGAGAGACTGTGGGGAGTATGGTCTTCAGGATGAATTTCAAATAATCCTCATCCCCTGGTGTTATCCCCATGATTGCTTTATGTTACATGACAAAGGGGTGATTATCCAGGTGGTTCTAATCTAACCACATGAACCCTTTAAAAGCAGAGTTTTCTTTGACTTGGATCACAGGAAAAAGAAAGATACAAAGCATGAGCAGTAATCAACCCATGCATGAGAAGGACTGGCCACAGCTGGTTGAAGATGGAGAGGGTAGAGTAGAAACTGTCTCTGAAGGCTGAAAGGGAATCTCGGCTCTCAGCCAGCACAAACATGGTGACCTCTGTCCTACAACCATAAGAAACTGAATTCAGCTAACAGCTTGATTAAATTTGGGAAGTCTTCCCCTAGAATATCCAAAAAAGCCAGCCCAGCAGGTACCTTGACTTCAGCCCTGCGAGATCTGGAGCAGAAAACCCATTTGAGTTCACCAGGAATCTTGAACAATGAGATAATAGGTGGGTCTTGTTTAAGCCTCTCCGTTTGTGGTAATTTGTTATGACAGTAATAAAGAAACAATCCAAGTAAGGAAATAGCTAAGGTTGATTTGCTTGACTAGAAATTTTAAGATAGTGAGTGTAAGAAATGGAATCAGATTAAAAAAAACATGGTTGAATTTAGTTTCAGAATGAGATCCTTGAGTGGGCCGTGCACTTTCACTCATTCATTCCTTTATTCATTCAGAAGCATTTATGGTGCATATGCTGCATACTATGCATTCAGCTTGGTTTTGAAGATACTGATAAAATTGACCTTGATCCAATTTCTGGCACATAATGAGCACTCAATATTATGTTGAATTAAGTGGAATTGTATTAAATACCTTTGGGAAACTATATATGTCATCTTAAAATTCTTAAGCTATGTAGCAAACAGATGCTTATATCTTCAGAATTCCCTGTTCTTATTACCCACACTGTTCTGTTATCCTTGCTGTATATTTTTACATACGTGTATTTATCTTGCTTACTCATGAACACAAAAATACCACAGTTCAATTATTCATTCTATAATTTAGATATTACACTGTATGTATGTTTGAAAATTACAAATAACATTCCTATGATTCACCACAGAACTGATGGGCTGCACAGGCTGGGTTTCCTTGTCTGCAGGTTATTCTGCTGCCTGAAATGCATAGCAGATCCTGGATTCTGTCCCTTGACTGTCCACAGAGATGCATCATGCCTGTCAGGAGATGATCCTGGTATCACATGAAACTTTGGTTTGGTTTGCACATTTCCATTGCAACAAACTGAGCAACTAGAAAGTTTTAGGACTTCCTCAGGGTTCTATTTCAGATTTACTATATATCTAGTCTTGATGTGATGAAAGACTCCAGATCTCTTGAACTGTACTTTGCTTGAATAATAAATTTCCTCTAAGCAGTATTTGTGGAAAAACGAATAATCAGTATCTAATTACAATTCTGGAAAAAGGGCCTGCCCATTTGCTCCTGCTGTTATGAGTTTCTCCAGTTTGGCCTACATCATTTGGTATCAGTATTTTCACCAGATTGTTTTGATACAAACAATTTCTTAAAAGGATAAAAGGAAGGTTTTAGTTCCTAAAATATGACTCAACCCAATTAGAGCAACAGATGGGAAGAGATAAAGGATACTTTAAAATATGTGCATAGATGCTCCACTTTGCTTATCATCAGAGAAATGCAAATTAAAACCACAATGAAATATCACCTCACACCAGTTAGGATTGCCAACATTCAAGAGACAACAACAAATGCTGGTGAGAATGTGGAGAAAGGGGAACCCTCTTACACTGCTGGTGGGAGTGTAAATTAGCTCAACCATTGTGCAGTATGGAGGCTCCTCAAAAAACTAAAAATGGAAATATCATTTGACCCAGGAATTCCACTCCTAGGAGTTTACCCCAATAATGCAGGACCCCAGATTCAAAAAGACATATGCACCCTTATGTTTATTGCAGCACTATTTACAATAGCCAAGAAATGGAAGCAACCTAAGTGTCCATCAGTAGATAAATGGATAAAGAAAATGTGGTATATGTACACAATGGAATATTATTCAGCCATAAGAAGAAAACAGATCCTACCATTTGGAACAACATGGATGGAGCTAGAGGGTATTATGCTCAGTGAAATAAGCCAGGTGGAGAAAGACAAGTACCAAATGATTTCACTCATTTGTGGAGTATAACAACAAAGCAAAAACTGAAGGAACAAAACAGCAGCAGACTCACAGAACCTGAGAATGGACTAACAGTTACCAAAGGGAAGAGAACTGGGAGGATGGGTGGGAAGGGAGGGAGGGATAAGGGGATAAAGGGGCATCATGATTAGCACACAAAATGTGAGAGGGGGGGCATGGGGAAGGCAGTATAGCACAGAGAAGACAAGTAGTGACTCTAGCATCTTACTATGCTGATGGACAGTGACTGTAATGGGGTATGTGGTGGGAACTTGATAAGGGGGGGAAATCTAGTAACCACAATATTGCTCATGTTATTGTATATTAATGATACCATAATAAAAAATAAATAAATAAACTCTTTAAGAGAAGAGAAAAAGTAAAAAATAAAAAATAAAAATAAAATATGTGCATAAACCATAAAATGTAAGTAGCTTAAAAGTACTGAGAATTATCAATGTTTTAAAATTTATCATAGAATGTTTATAAACAATAATAATGGTATGACTATTTTATAAATCGATTGCTTATATAAATTATATTGAAAAATATATAGATAAAGAAATGTAAATATGGATGTCTTAAAGCCATGGATAAATACTTATTGAAAGAAAAAGTAAGGCTCTCTCAACATCTTCACAATTTACCTCTTCAGAAAAGCCTCCTCAATTAACCTCTCCCCTTGTCCTATAGTCTAGTTTCTATCATATTATTGCATTTTATCTTCTCTATGTTAGCAATAACTGAAAAGATCACATTTATTCCGTTAGTGTTTCTTGCCTGTGCTTTCTAATCCCCAAATAGAATATGAACTCTTTGAGGAGGTATTTTTTTCTTACATCAGTATTTCCAATGGTAGTATTTAGTAGTTAATAACTGTGGACAGATTAACTTGCTTTTCAAATATGGTAAGTAATTTTTCCACAAGTATATAGAAAAGGTGTAAAATCTAGAAATAGATACAAGCACTAAAATACAGTTCTTTAATCTCTTTGGTTTGGAGTTAGTAGAAATAGCAATAGACTTAGATTGTATAAAATTGGTTCATTCATTTGTTCATCTGCTCATCCATCCATGCATCCATTCATTCAAGAAATATATATTGGGAACCAGTCATGGGCATAGTACCTTCTCTCTCTTTCATTTACTAATTATAAAACCTTAGAAAAGTCACCATCTGCCTGAACATTTTTCCTTTTCTATAAAATAATGACAATGATCCCCATTTATTTTGCCCATGAAGTCTGAGTGAAATATTTTATGTGAATGTGCTTTGAAAATGTGAGATGCTCTACAATGAAAAGATATTGTCATTATGAATAACATATTGGCACTAGGAATGAACATATTTATATAAATGACAGCCAGAAAAATAAAAATAAAAATAAAAATATTTATTAACTATTCAGATCTTCCTATAGCTCCCATATATGCTCAGGCAAATGGAAGCTAAAGATAAATTTCTATGCAATTTTTGCATGGGATTTGAAAGAACCAGTCGTATACTGTGTGATGGATAACAATGCATCTACTCATTCATTTAAAAGTTCATTTCTTTTACAAACATTCATTGTACCAAAACTATATGCAAAGCACTTTGCTAGACATGCCTGGTGAAATTTAAGGATGTGTGTACTATCCCAAATCTTAGGTAAACAAACAAAAAAACAATTGATGAAGTGATTTCAAATATTTTAACATTCCTAATCATTTAAATAAAGTCTGGATTATTGTCTTACTACCACTTTCAACCCAGGATATTGGCACCATGTAATACTGATTGTAGGCAACATTTTTAGAATATTTAATCTGTGCAAGTAATATGCAGTACTCTACCTGCATTATACGGCTTAATGCTCACAGAAAATCTATGGAATATTCTCTTTTTACCTATTAGCAATAATATCTCTGAGGCTACATTATAAGCCACTATTTTGCATTACTTCACCTTTGTTGTCTGAATGCCTAGAAATCCTATTTTACATAAAGATTAGTAGTTCAGTAAGGTAATGTGTTAGTGGTAGTTGCTTTCCTAAATGAGTCCGGGTCCTAACTCATATGTATAGATCACAGAAAAATACAGGAACTAGTCTCCTGTAAGCAGAGGCACCTTTCCATATTGTCTTTCCGATATACCACATTCTGGCACATAAAAAAAAAAGATCCATTCTATGTGGAAAATACTGTAATGCCTCCAAAAAGCTGGGAAGTATTACTAAGCTTGTCAAGCCAAAGCCCACAGCAAAACCTTCTTCGACATCATGCAGCCACAGCTGTCCCAGCATGTCTGCCTCTGATGTGCTCAAACAAGCGTGGTGGGGACCGTGGCACAGCAGAGGCTGGGAAGCAGGCTGGGTTCTAAGTGGCACTGGGTCTTCCTCTTCCCTTACCCTTCAAGCACAGAAGCAACAGTCATTTAAAAAATAGCAAGGGTGTCCTAGTTCTAATCAGAGAACCATGACAAGAGGGGAATTCTCTTTAACTCAGTATGATAAAAATCAGATGAGATATTTTTTTAGTTTACAAAAATAAAATTTTCATTGAAATTAGAGCAAGTAACAGTTACACAGAAGTTTGCTTTGCTGGTACCCAGCTCTGCCAAGAGGGATGTTACCCTCAAGTATCTCATTCTAAGCCTGCTCTAGAGGTTCCTTGTGCAAACTGAAGGAAAATGTCAGCAGTTCTTGGAAGCCCACGTGAAATAAGTTCAGAACTCATCTAATTAATGTTTGGGGTAACAATCTGATGAAATCTGCTCATGTGATTGGCAAAAAACACCAAAGTAGCCCTTGTTTCTTTATTCATGGATTCATCTAGAAATGTGGACAAGGTGTTTTGGTGTACCTTCTATCATGATTAGATCTTCCCTTCCTCTGAGTAGAGAAATGTATTATATACAGCCTTGAACAATGCACCCAGAGAAGTCTAGATTTAGAAGGTAAGCATTACTGTCACTGTCCTGTTTAGCTTCACTAACATTATTTCAACACACTCTAATCTCTTCCTCTGATGTTGGAAAGTCTAATGAGCTGGAGATTCGAGATTCCTGGCTCTTGTTTCATATTGCTACTAATGATCCATGTGTGACCTTGGTTATGTCCCTTCATTTTTTCAGCTAATGAATAAGAGTTTGGAAGTTTTGAGTAACAAGAAGTCTCTCCTTGTTATTTGCACTGAAGCTGACATTTCTTTTCATCCATGGATGCCTCCATGCCTTTAGCTATTTGTTCATACCCCTTCTATCTTGAACAATCCACTGTAATATGTCTTCTTCAAATGCAACCATTCTCTTGTAAGGAGACTTTATTCTTCAACTAGAGCATCGTATGTCTGCCAAGTTACTGAATTCTTGGGAACAAAGGAGGGTCTGGGAAATATCAATATTTAGTAGTTTTTATTGGAAGGGATGGGAACAATAGTAGGCCTATGCTTGGTATAGACTATTTGAATATACCTTTGTTTAGGAAAACAGATGTGCAGCCAATTTCCTGGCTCCTGGTGGCATGTGACAGTGAAGTACTGAAACCCTAAGTGCAACTCAGTGAGCCCAGAATATGATTCTGTCTCCATATCCTTCCTTACATTAAAATTTTATATTATTGTTATTATTTAATATATTTCATATTACTATTGCTTCATGGATTCAAAGGTAGTTCTTTTTTTTAACTGAAAAATAGGTTCATATCATAAAATTTCATTGTTAACTAGCAGCAGAAAAGGATACAGAAATTCAAATGGTGATCAAGCATCTTTAACACCTATGCTGCTAAAGTACAAAATAGTATGTATTACATTATTTAATAGTTTGAAACAAATGTTTAATTACTAACATTCTTTTTAAAGCCTGTTGAATTAGAAAAAAGAGGAGCTAGGTGAAGGCTTTGTAAATACATCTGAGTAAAAGAAACAAAAAACATTCTTTTAAAAGATTTTCAGAGTTACCACAAGGTGGTGTGAAGATTCTAATCTAGCTTGGTTTTTCTGTAGCAAGGAGAGGCCAAGGGAGTTAAAAAGGGACAGAGCTCCTCGCTCAGAGGCAGTAAAGCAGACACACAGAGCAGTCAGTGTGGGAATTGGGGGGTGGTATTTGTACACTGAAAAATCTGGGACATGTCTGTATTGTTTCACCCAGAGGCTGAGTTCCTCCCTGTCCTCAAGACAGCAATGTTTGAACTCACATCTTCTAGACCTTAACTGGTATGAATCCCACTTTTTCTTTTTAAACTTAAAGATGATTTTTATCTTTAGAAGTAACCACACAATGCATATATGCTTGGGTATACAACTTCTCTTCCTTAGCTATAACATGTTTTTGAGTTAAGAGTCCATGGAAATTTTCCTAGGCCGTAAACTTCCTTAGGTACCGTAACCTATAACCAGTGATTCAAACAGCCGAGTTATTGTTGCTTAAGTATTATATATTTAATCCAGATTGCTGCCTTCGTAACTTGAGAGAATTGGAAGAGTATGAAAAAGAGTAGTTCTCTCAAAGAGATATTCCCCAGGCTTCAGCTTGATGTAGTTGGAAGAGCACCCTTGTAAGTGTTTCAATATTTTCCATCTGGGCTGTCAACAGGCGTCGCCAGAGCAGAGCAACACTGGAGGAAATTAACTCAGAAAATCCCCCGCAAGGCACTGATCTTCCTCTTCCCAGAGAAAGGTCTGGGCATGAGAGGGAAGTCCTGCTGTTACTGAGAGTCACATTCTTTGGGGTGGGTTGGTTTTTCTACTGATTTGCAGAGCTGAGATTCAAGCAGTCCAAAAAGTCCTGGTAAACGTCACTTACTCCCAGGGCAAGTTTTCCTCTGCAAGGCTACCATTCAACAGGGACATGCTTCAAGAAATAATTTTTGTATAATCTTTGAGTGAAAGAGCTGTCTAAAAAACAAATGTGTGTCTCTTCTCAGTTCAAAACCAGTTTTTGATTGGTCTTAAGTGCTGGTGCTTTAGGTCATGGCAAGTAATACTATGGCCCTTGCCCTCTACAAAGCTCTCTTCTGTGACTGCGATTGTTGGTTCAACAAGATAAGCACCAAAAGAAAAATAGATCAAAGTTCCTCTGATATTTTAAAGAGAGGGTCAATGACATTTCAAAAAGGTCTTTTCCAGAAACAGAATTACAGATGGACCATGGATAGTGACCACCTATAGTGATTCAGTTTACCACTGAGGGGTCCACAATTCCAGGTTTGCAATAATAGCAAAGTTAACAAAAGCTAACAATCACTGAGTGTTTAGGAGGTGCCAGGCATGGAGCCATGGACTCTATGTACTTAATCTTCACAATAGTCCTGTGAGTGAAGTACTATTATTATCTCTTGGCCAGAAAGGTTAAACAACGTACCTGAAGTCAACAGAGCTGCTAAATGTTTGCAAAAGGATTTGCAAGTAGCCAGACCAGCTTAAAGAACCCCAGTCTCTTAACCACCACACAATACAAACTCTGGAATGCTGCATATAAAAACATACATGTAAATATAAAATAAATTACCTCATTGCTTCAGCATCCAGTCTATGAAGAAACCCATCTATTCGGCAACCTTATAAATTTGAAAATACAAATGCAATCCTGGATTAAAAAAGACAAAGCATCTGTGCGCCACTAAAAGTACACATCAAATCAAGGCACAGATACAACATTCTTGGGAGGACACAGCTGTCTCTCATTTCAACTGTATTGATTGTTACTGCACATACTTATGCAGTTACGACTGTATCACACAACTTTCTGTTGTTTTAGTAAACATAAATGGTCTCCATATCCAAGGCAATTCAGCTCAGCAGTCTTTGACATCTATACTCACAGAGGGAGTGAGTATATAGAAAAAGATGGGAAAATGTTAAAAGGAAAAATAACCGATCTTGTAAGTTTATATAGGGTCATTTAGTGTGAAAGACCAAATCTTTATCAATTTAATAAGCCCCAGAACCATCATAGCCTTGCGGCAGAGCTCACTGGGAAATGGTCATGCTGGTGACACTGAGGAAGAAAATCTCAAATATGAGATTATTGGTTCAAGAAGAAGAAAATATAAAATTCTATTTGGAAAGATTTTTATTCAAGTTAATTGCTTTTGAAATTGACATACAGTACTTCAGGGAATAAACACCCTAATAGAACCAAAATTCATCTCTCCAGGGCAGCATTTGCCAAGAGGGCTATGTGGTTGCAATTCATTTATTTGTCACTTTTGTAAGAGACCGTGACTTTCTGAAATGATGGTCCTAAGCACCACGGCCCTGCACAGGTAGAGCTTGTACCAGCCAGGCACACACAGCCATGTCAGAGGGTAGGCCTGCCAGAAGGAAGGGACCTTTCAGAGCGAGTCCAGCTGACAAGACCCAGTCAGGAACGGGAGCTGATGAGAGCTGGTGTTTCCATCTACAGAACCTCAAAATAGCCTGTTTTTGCCATAATAGATGTTTAAAAATAAATACAATTCACATATTAACAAACAAAGATGCACAAATCATTTTTTTTGGTTAAGAGCTCAGGGTCCAGATCTGTCTTGCCATCACCTGATGAAGTTTATTGAAATTCTGTTTTTTTAAATTAAGGTATCACTGATTTACAATCTTATGAAGGTTTCACATGAGCAACATTGTGGTTACTTCATTCACCCATATTATCAAGTCCCCCAATACCCCATTGCAGTCACTGTCCATCAGCATAGTAAGATGCTATAGAGTCACTACTGTCTTCTCTGTGCTATACTGCCTTCCCCATGACCCCCCTACATTATATGTGTTAATTGCAATGCCTCTTAATCCCCTTCTTCCTCCCTTCCCACCCACCCTCCCCAACCACTTCCCTTTGGTAACCACTAGTCCCTTCTTGGAGTCTATGAGTCTGCTGCTGTTTCGTTCCTTCAGTTTTGCTTTGTTGTTATACTCCACAAATGAGTGAAATCATTTGGTACTTGACTTTCTCTGCCTGGCTTATTTCACTGAGCATAATACCCTTTAGCTCCATCCATGTTATTGCAAATGGTAGAATTTGTTGTCCTTTTATGGCTGAATAATATTCCACTGCATATATGTACCACGTCTTCTTTATTGATTCATCTACTGATGGCCACTTAGGTAGCTTCCATATCTTGGCCATTGTAAATAGTGCTGCAATAAACATAGCAGTGAATATGTCTTTTCGAATCTGGGATCTTGCTTTCTTTGGGTAAGTTCCTAGGAGTGGAATTCCTGGGTAGATGGTATTTCTTATTTTTAGTTTTGAGGAACCTCCATACTGTTTTCCACAATGGTTGAACTAATTTACATTCCCACCAGCAGTGCAGGAGGGTTCCCCTTTCTCCAAATCCTCACCAGCATTTGCTGTTCCTTGTCTTTTGGATGGTGGCCATCCTAACTGGTGTGAGGTGATACCTCATTGTGAAAATGCTAACTGTTTTAACAATGAACTAGATGTTCCTGCCTGAGAAACAAAAATACATAAATACCTTTCCCTTCATCATGTTAAAAACAGTCCTCCTAGCCTAGAACTGATGACTTTAATAGTGTGTCTACTGTTGCATAGAAAGCAAAAATGTGAAAGATACCCCCTTAGCATTCTGCTTTGTCTCACTTATTTACTCTGAACCCTCAGCTTTGGAAAATGAGCATTTCTTTATAAATACTATCAACTACATCAAAATATCAGTCAAAATCTGTTTTCTCCTGCTTTTTTTTTCCCTACCATAACTACCTAGCTTTAAAAAAAAAAAAAAGAAAAACACCAGTTAAATGATGTCACCCTGGGAGCTTATGTGGTAAAACAAAAATTAGAAGGAAACTTTTTATTAATACATTTGTTTATATATTTGCTGTTAAACTGAATATTAAGCCTAGAATATATAGGAGGCCTTTCTTCTCTGGAGAGACAAACATGACAACAAATGCTGAGGACCTACTACGGATCCCACTGTCTGTGGATCCCTCTACCATGCAGAGAGAATGTACCATTGAGGTGAAGAAGAAAGGTGTAGGTTCCCATAGGACTTAGAGTCTAATGGGGAAAGGGACATATATAAAACCGCCTAACAAACAACACAGGATGTACAACTCGAGTACACTAGCTTCAGGAAGGAAGGAGAGCAGGTGTGCTGGGGAAGCTCAAGTCCCTCTCTGGGCTGGGAGTGGGGAGGGCAGGGAGAGAGGGGAGCAGTAAGAGGGGTATAGAAATTAAGATTTCCAGCTCTGGAATCAGCCAACAGACCTGGACTGCGAACCTAACCTCCTACTTAATAGTTAGTGAGCCTTGGGCAACTTGTCTGTCTTCTCTGTGCCTTTTCTGTGAAGTTGGAGAACTGAGACGACCTTCCTCCTTGGGTTGCTTTGAAGATGAAATGAAATCATGTGTGGAAAATTTTAGCTCAGTGTCAGCATATGATTGCCTTTAGTAAGTGTTAGTGAAAAGCAAAGAAAGAAAGAGGGCTCTTTCTATACAGGAAGAGACACGAGTTTGACTGAAGGATGGCCAGGTGGACAAAGGTGAAGACATTTCTGACAGAGGGAACATGATGTCGGAAAGTACACGGGGCAGAACTGTTCAGGAAGAAAACCAAGTGTACGGACCATCTGGATTATAAAATATACAGGTGAGGAGTAATAGAGGTGAAGGTGTTACTACTACTAGTGGAAGAAAGTTTGCTGTCTGGCCACCCGTACTCACAATTAACAGGGGAAAATAACAAGTAAAAGAGAGTGATTTACATGCTTGATAATGTGCCTGAGTGTCTAGCATTGTCTGGGCATAAAATAGATGCAGATATTAAATGTGGACTAACTTTATGCAAACCTAGCAGCTATAACGTCAGGTTACCACTCAGGCCACATCTTATCCCCCTATCACCAGCATTTGATGTGAATGATCACTCTTTTTACACTTTCTTCACTTGGGTTCCAGAATCCACATGTTCTTGGTTTCTTCCTCCTGCACTGTTAGCTGTGTCTGATTCCCTTTATATTCAACATGCCGGGGGCAAAACATTAATGGCAGCTAACCCTTTGAGAAGAATCTACCATACAGAACCCATGGAATTTGGACACTTTCTCCTCTTCTCTGCAGAACCCCTCTAATGAACTGCCGACACACAGCTTTCTCTTGTCCCCTTAGCTACCCTGCCATCCCTTCTACCATCCACTCATTGCCTGACTTTCTTGCCTCTTGTCCTCTATGCCCTGGACCATTATCTTCTTTCATTATCAGCTGCAGTCTTCTGAATGCCCAGCCTAGTCATATAAGATGTAATTTCATGAAAGCAAATGGATGAGAGGATGAAGATGTCCCATGGAGAATAGATGCAGAATGACTTCCCACGGTGTACACATCTTATGCTGGATGGAGGAGCGTGAGAAATTAGCGGGGGCTGTAGCAGGAAGCTAACCTCAGCAATCTGCCACAGTTCTGGCTGTTCTTCCTCTCCCACAGTGAAGTCGCTTTCTAGGATATCAGATTTATAAATTTTTGTTTTTTTAAGCCACCCAGTCTGTGGTATGTTGTGATAGCAGCCTGGACTTCCATCTTCCATGTACATCACTCCAACGTCTGCGTCTGTCTCTTCTCTCTTTGACTTTGACCCTCTTGCCCTCTCTTATAAGGATTCTTGTGAGTACTTTGGGTCTGTCAGGATAATCTTCCCATCTCAAGATCCTTAGCTTAATTATATTTACCAAGTCCTTTTGTTCTGTATAAGGTAACATACTCACAAGTTATGGGGATTGGAACATAGACATCTTTAGGTGGGACATTATTTTATATACTACAGTGTCTTATAGTGAAACACTTAATTTAACACTCAGTAGATCCATACTATCTGATAGAAACCACAGGAAGCTTCAGTTTTCCATAGATAACCTTTCACTGAGCAGCAACTATGTACCAAGCTATGATTTGTTTGGAATTTAAATAGCAACAATCAAACAATAATAACAAACTCCACAGCTATCCATATGTGAAATATTTTTATGTGCCAAGCAGTTGAGATAAATCGTCTCTAAAGTTCACAAAAATCCTGAAATATTTTATCTCCATTTTAAAGTTGCAGAAACCAAGACTCAAAATGACTAAAACTGCAAGGACTGGAATTTGAACATAGGTATTCTTCAAAATGTATGCGTTTCCAACTAAAATACACTATACCCACTTTTTCTCTCAGGATACCTGAGGGCTTTTCCTGTTAGTTAGTGGCAAAAAAGAACTACTTTTATTCATTCATTCAGCTACTGACTGTGTATGGAGAGGTGGTTGCAATATGTCTTATGCCTACCCTCAGGAAATTTATAATCTAGTCTAGACTGGATGTGAATTTTATTATATTAACATAACTCTTGTCTTCTTCCCCTCTCCTCAATTTACTAGAGGATGAAAACACAAAGATTTCTTTTCTTTTCTTGGAAGATATGAATATTAAAATCTTTCTGTCCTAAGGGAAAGGAGAACAAGGTTTCTAATTGCTATTGAGTCAGGCTCTGAGTGTACTATGACATAAAATCTATTGTTCAAATTATATTTGAGGCCAGAGGCAGTGGTTTGGAAAAGAATGAGATAAGGAGGAATTTCCTTTTGAACTAGAAAGAGCTGTCCCTGGACAGATGAGATGGGCATAATTCAACAAGATGTGTCTGTGCTACAACAGTAGAATCCCACTGTAATGGAATTTTCTTCTGATCTAGCAGATGGAGATTCTGTAAGGGAATTCCCTTGATTTGTAGACAATAAAGACATGCATTATTCCTTGAGCCCAAGATTTATAACTGATACATTTAAAGAAATTATTTTTTACTTGATGTTTGAAATTTTAGAAGGAAGTTGAAAGAGGTAATGCACCAAACTATGATTTCACTTCCATTGGAATTTTATTGGCATGTTCTAAAAAATTGTGCCTAAAGGTTTGTATTATAAGAATTGAGAGACAAATTGTTTTCCAGTCAACCAAGTTCATTGGAGTGTTATTTGTTTCTCATGCCTAATGCATGTCATTGAAAGAGTTGTAGGAGAAGAGAGCCAAATACATGAAAAAGGACCGACTGGCACAGTGGGTGGGGATTTGGGCATAAATAGCCATTATGTGTTGAATTATGTCTTCTCAAAATTCTTATGTTCCCTCACTACCCCAGAATTTGACCTTATTTGGAGATAGAGTCTTTACAGAGATTAAATTAAAATGAAGTTGTTAGAATGGGTCCTGATTCAGCATGATTGGTGTCCTCATAAAGCAGAGAACATCTGGAGACAGGCACACACAGGGAGAACACCCTGTGAATATCAAGGCAGAGACTGAGGCTATGTGCCTACAAGCCACCAGAAGAGGGGGGACACATAGAAGAGATTCTTCCTCATGGTCCTTGAAAGGAATCAGCCCAACTGTCTTAATTTTGGAACTCTAGCCTCCAAAACTGTGAGACAATAAATTTCTGTTTAAGTCATTCTTCTTGTGATACTTTTTATAGTTGAACTCTTTAAGGAAGGAGTGTTTGATTTAACAAAATCCTAATAAATCTCCATAACTCTGCTCCAAATCATCCTAATCAAGTATCTAAAACTCTTTCCTCCTTTCCTATCAAATTTTATGATTACTATCCCACCCTATGGCAAAACTCTAACCTTTGAATTTTCAGAGCTAAGTCAATGGTGGTATGCAAAGCAACTGATTGTTCTCTGTGTAATACCAAAATCACTTTATAATGCTGTAATGGTTTTAGTGACATAAGCCTTATGGCCTATGCAAACTATAGCAACTGTAAAATTTTAACACATGTAATAGATTGTATCTTTACAAAGGCCATCAGTAAAACAAATGCTAATTGGGCTGTTAAAATTCAGAGCAACTAAAATTTTATACTAATCTGTATATTAGTGTAGTGAGGTCACAGTTTTCTTCACAAAGCAATTGATTGTTCCATCAAAGTAGCCAAAGCTGTTAATAACTTTAAGAAAGAAAATATAGATTCAAGAGACCCATTTTGTTGGTGTGAGGGGATTATGTTCATTTAAGAATAAAATATTAATGACACATACATAAGTTTTTCTAAATCTTGCTTGTAGAAACTGCTTGAGCCATTCTGTTTAATTTCTGAAGATAATTTGACTTTTTGGATGGAATCCAATATGTATGGTATGGAGGATGTAAACTTCTAAAATGCAAGACTTAAACTTGAAATAAGTTTTCACATTTATATAATGCAACCAAACTGAAGATAAGGTGTAGGAAAACTACAAAGATGTGGCACTTCCTAGTTTAGAAATTTATGGCATATTGGAAGAGATAAACAAATGTAACTAAAGGATTACAGTTTAGAGAAATCAGTGCTGTGGTGGGGCTGGCATAGATGAATGAGGGGCTACGGTTCAGTCCACAATAAACTCAGTGGTCTTTCTTTTAGCTTGGTGGAGGCCTTGTGAATGATAACAGTCTTTTGACAACTGTTCCTATCCTTGGTCTGGGAAAAATTGAGAAGGATCTACAGTTGTCATAGAGCATGTTGAAGACTGAGTTAGGTATTTCCTGCTAATTCTGCTCTTGCAATGGTCGCTCTCAGTTTCACTGATTCTTCTTAGAAGGCCCCCAAGGAGAGCTATATCAAGATATTCAAACTGGATATTGGTTCAAACTTGGTGACAGTTCTGAATTTTTTCCAGAAAGGACTATACTGATTGAGGAGATTCATCACTAAAATATTCAGAAGAGAACTCTAAACTCTTGTCAACTTAAAGGTTAACTACTGTCATATATGAGTTGATGTTTCTACCTTGTAATGCTGAAGAGTCATTTCAGCTGTGATACATCCATGAAAACAAATTCTCTCCTCCAGTTCCTACTGCAGTTCCTTCACCTACTTGCTCATACCACAGAACTGGAAGTCATTCTAGTTTCTTCTTTTGTTTGGGTGTTTTCTGCTGTGAGACAGTTCTCTGTGGGTATCTTCCATTTCTGCAAGCCTTGCAAGCAAGGCACCAAGTGCCCATTGTTCCAGACTGTCTTTGCAAGGGTGTTTACACATTGAAGAGCCTTGGAAGATAGAAGTAGTGTCTCTCTCTGGAGCAAAGTGCAGATTTGCTTACAGTCTTGGAAGATACAGATAGTGTCCCCCTACCTATAGGGTGAGCATGCTTAATTCTCATGAGAGAACTTTTAGGTTCCCGACACTGGGGGTTCTTTTTCCATAACACAACCTATTATGTGTTTAGGTGTCACCTGGCCCTTCTTTGTGTCGCCCTGTGGACCTGGGGGCTAAGGGAACTGGTACAAAAATGCAGATAGTCTGGCTACTGCTATTGGTATGGATAATCAACTCTCCTTTGTCTCTGATCCAGAAGACTAGTGTCTGCTTTCATCATCGATTTTACTTTGACAGATTAAATTGTTAGCTTGCAAGTGGGGTAAAATCTCTGATCTTTCACAATTCTTGACATTTCTTTCACTCACATACCCAACCCTTTCCCCAAATTGGGCTCTGAACTTTATTATAGAGTATTTCCCTTCAGAGCTCTAAATTTCTTCTTTTTCTTTGAAACCCCATTTCAAAGCTACTTAATAGTTTTCTTGAGTAGTCTTGCCCCTCTCTTCTTCCTCCTCATTCCTCAATACTATTGCCAGAATGATCTTTCTGAATTAATAAATGTAGATCATTCTCCTGATAAAATCTTGCAGGGGCTTCCCCAGGAAGGTGATGATATCAGGATAATTACAAATTCCACGGAGTGGCATCAGTTTTTGTGAGCTATTTCCTTACCTAATCTTTCCTTTTAAACTCCTGAGGTCCCCAAAGTGCATGCTATACTCCAAACTGAACAAACTATGGACTCTTCAAATTCCTAAAGCTCTTCCATATTCATGCCTTGGCACATACTAGAACAAAGTACCACACTCCCTACTCCATCCTGGCCTGGTAAATCTTGTTCATCAGTCAGGAGTCATCTAAAGCTCTCTTCTATAAAATGTTCCCTGACACCCCACTTGCCAGTACGATGTAGGTATATACCTCTTGCTTATGGCATCTTAAGCACATCTCAAAAATTTTATTTATAGCATTGTCAAAATTGATGGTTTGTTCACCTATATTATCTGATAAGGAAGAAAGCCATGTGTTGTATCCCCTGTGTATCACACAGTTCCAAGAAAATGTAGCTGCTCATTAATCTTTTCTTAATACGTGATTGAGTTTACAATTCATGAGTGAAACAGAATGTGGACTTGTTCTGCAGAGGCACATACCTTAGTTATTAATATGAGGGTTATTGATGAAGTTGTCTTTGGTACATGTAGTTGAACTTTTCACTGTTTATCATAATTACTGACGCTATCTTTACAAGAGTTATAAATATCATCAATGAATTGGCCATTCAATAATTTCTTGGCCTCTGTTGACACAGCTGGTCTCGGTTTATGTTGTTAACTTTATGCCAGTCAGTTTGAAAACATTCAAAACAGTGATTGCAACAACTCTACATGAATGAATCCAAGTCTAATAGTAAAAACAGGATCTTCCTGGGTTGCACTGTGGGAAACCTGAGAAGTACCTCTGGGAAATTTACGATAAAAACACCCAGATTCTGCTCCTGTTTTAGCTCAGAGGATGCCACCCATCAGAAAGAAGGAGCACTCTGTTCTTCCCACTGGATTTAAACACATCCCTTGGCTTCCTCCTCAAAGTTGACCCTACATTTCCAGTAAAGGCAAGTTAAATGAAGCAGGAGGCTATCTTATTTGGGATGGGACTGCCAAGTACAGAAAGGCAAGAACGAGACACCAGGGAAAGTTCTGACTTCAGAGCCCAGTGGAACAATCCGTGACCTTCTTTTACCTGTCTCCTGTGTATATTTTCATAGCCTCTTGGATTCAGTTCACTGGCAGCCTTGGGAATGAATCCCCATGAGGAAGATGTGCTTGGGTGAAGAACTCTAAAAAGTGAAATGCCCTGAGCTCACTGTTTTAACCTAAGAGGCAACTTCACTCACTTCCAAAGGCAGAATCATCTCAGACATCAGCCCACAGGCATGCATTGCAAAGGTACCCTCCAAACTTGGGCACCAGGAGGAACCTGTGATTAGCCAATGTCACCTCATCAAAGTGCCAATGAAAGGGGCTGGCAGGAGTCACTCAAAGGAGGACCATCCAAGTGAGATTCCTACCTCAAACTAAAAGCCCATTCGCTGGACGAGGGTGAACGAGGGGACAGATATTCCCCCTCTGAGACAGCTTTGAAGTCATCCCTCAGTAAACAAGCCTCCCCTCTGAGCTGTGCACACACACTGGGCTGCCACCCACACTTCTACCTCTACAACCCAGAAGAAACCCCGGAGGGAATGACTCCCTCACACGGGGGATGAAGAGGAGGACAGTGGGGATGACGTCCTGGTGTTGGGCACCGGGGACTGTGGTGCTGACTTCCCACTGCCACAGAGAGCTGGTGTTGGAAGGGTCTGAACCAAGGTTGAACCGGCATAAAGTTTTTTTAAAGGAAATATTTATGACAGGAAATCAGGTTTGAAGCTAGCAAGAGTTTATGAATATACTGTTCTATCCTCCCTGGACATGTAAATGCAGTTAATTTTTTGAAGGAAGACTCCTCCAATACCTCATTCCTTTACATTTAACCTGAGCCACTGGAGGAATGCAAACGTTGATTTGGAGCCCAGCCTCTGGCAAAGGGTTACCATATGTGGGCCACACAAGGAACTCCTCCTTGCCACCAGAATTTATACTGCAGAGTGAGCTATGAATAGAAAGTTTGTGCTTGGTTATGAATATGGATAAAATACATCACTCATGGCCAGGGAATGACAAGCGAAATTGAAAACACATATTTTGGATCACATAATATTTTCAAAAACATATTTAAAAGAAAATAAACACAGATTGTGTGTGTTCATTTACCACCTGAAGTACCTTTGGGAAAAAGAGACATCAACAGCTTTTCTTTCCAAACCATTCACTTTTCCTTGTGCTTTTTAGCATAGAGCTGGACCCTCTGGGAAGAAGTAGGGGTCCTAAAGACTGCATGGTAAGAGTTCTACTGTCAGGCATTATATCCCCTTCCTGTAGAAGACAAAGAGTTGAGTCTTTGAGTATGTCCAGAAAGGTCTATGTGGCTTGGGGAGATGCGTTCAGCTCCTTCCTATTAGTATTAGTTTACTCTCCTTCAGTCTCGGAAGGATTTTGCTGGCTTCTGCGTTTTGTGCTACATCTTTCTCCTTGCTATTTATTCATGAACATTAAGACCATATTTATGTTGTTAAGCATCCAGGTGAAAACTGAAAATTTGTCATTTCATGTCACCCTTAGAGGTCTGGCCTCTAGCAAAATTAAGAAAGAAGAAAAAGTGGTTTGTATATCTACCTCACTTTGACAATTACACTCCATTATAGCAAGCCTCTCCTCCTTCTAGGTACCCAGTCTCTTGATGTTATCTTCTTATGTGCAAAGAATCACACATTTACATACCACCCAAACATAAGCTCTCTGGATTGCATAACTTCCCCTTCTCTCATGTATCCTCCTTCTCTCCAACTAAATTTACCTGCTCTCTCACTATTTACAGTAGCCAAGATATGGAAGCAACCTAAGTGTCTATCAGTAGATGAATGGATAAAGAAGATGTGGTACATATACACAATGGAATATTATTCAGCCATAAGGAGAAAATAAATCCTACCATTTGCAACAACATGGATGGAGCTAGAGGGTATTATGCTCAGTGAAATAAGTCAGACAGAGAAAGACAAATACCAAATGATTTCCCTCATTTGTGGAATATAACAATGAAGCAAAACTGAAGGACCAAAATAGCAGCAGACTCACAGACTCCAAGAAGGGGATAGTGGTTACCAAAGGGAAGGGGTGTGGGAGGGCGGGTGGGGAGGAAAGAAGAAGGGGATTGTGGGGTACCCTGTGACATCACCCAATACAAAAACCCCTGCCTAAATAGTAATGTGTTGTTACAATTTTATTATTGCTCAGGAATTTTAAAGAAGAAGACCATCAATTATTATCATCTGAGTATGCAAGGTCATAGTGTGGGACATAGAATAATGGTGTGAGTAGGAAGGTTTAGGGTGTTTCCAGTACTCAAGTTTAGTTCACATGAGACCCAGCCATGTTTTGTTTTCTTTTTTTATTTTCATGATGCCCTGCCCCACGCTGGAGCTTTCTTCACAATCAGGACAACATTAATGAGAAAAGTAAGAGTCTCCTGGATGCTGCCTTCATCCTAGAAGGAGTCTGCCTTATTACCACAACCGCTGGCTCTGCTGCAACAGAAAGTGTCAAAGGATTCTCTCAGAGTTCTTAGAATAATTGAATAGGTGGCAACTCCTGAGTAAAAGGAGTCTGTTCCTTTGTTGATAAAATGTTGAAGTTAGTTTATGACTCATGATCATAAACCATGACATGCTATCTACGTATCATTTATTTAAATGTAAACCCCACATTCTATAATAGCAATTGTTGATTAGAAATTAGCTTTGCATAACAATTAGATGTTCCCTTATTAACTTGTAGCAGCTTCATCTGCATCAGATACCCTCCAGAATGCAGAGATACTATTTTTTTAAACTTGCTTTGTGTAGTATTTTACCTTATGGTTATTCTTATGAATGTTGAATAAAACTAATTTTAAGGTACTAATGCCATTGCTAATGTTGATGTGTATGATAATGATGTTGGTAAGCTGTACATTTAAGGCATGTCACATATAATCAGTAACTGATACACTATTATGTTATTTTCTGTCTCCCCTTCTAGAAAGTAAGATCCTTGGGGACAGAAACATTTTTGTTACTGCAATATCTCATATGCCCAGAACAGTGTCTTTTTTCTTCTTTTAAATTTATTAGCAGCTTTATGGAGGAATCTAGATACAGAGAACTGTAAATAATAAAAATAAGCAATTGACGAGATTGGGTATATGCAAACACCTGGGATACCATCACAATAATCAAGGGAATAGACATATCCAGCACCTCCCACAGTCTCCTTGCACCCCTTTGTTTTTGTGTTTTTTGTTTTCTTTTGTTTTTGTGTCAAAAACACTTAACCCAAGATCTACCCTCTTACATTCTGAAGTGCACGCACTGTATTGTTAACTATCAGCACCAGGTTGTGCAGTGGCTGCCTAGAACTCACTCATCTAGCATACTGGAAACTTTACACCCATTGAACAACTCCCCATTTCCCCCATCTGCAAGCATGGGTGTCCTTCATGCAGCAGACACTTCATAAATATTTGTTGAATGAATGAATGCTTAAAGATAAAAAAAATACTTGAAGAGGAAGCAATTTCCTCTTCTATATCCAAAGTTTCATGTTTGGTCTACTGCAAACAAAGTGCTTTTTTCTACGCTGTGCCAGACCTACTTTTTCTTGACATTAGTCTGTGACTCCTGTTACCCCAGACTTTAATGAATGCTTGACCGACTTGGTGCGATATTATTTTTTTTTATAATGTGGTGTTTTTGGAAGGTGTGCACCTGATAATATTTCTTATCCTTGACACTGATGTGGTAACTGAAAAAATACACTCCAAATATATGCTCTTGTTGCTAAGTAATTTGCCAGTGTTTGAATAGGAAGCAAAGAAGGATGTTTTCATAGTATTTAGAAGTAAAGACAGCAAAATAAACTGTCCATTTTCCCCTCTCAGATCTGCCTTGTTCTTTTATATATAAATATTGTGTGTGTATGTGTGCATACATATATGTATATATGCACTATATGTATATTTGTGTGTGCATAAACAGATAATTGAAAAAAAACTGTGGTATGTACCTCAGTTTAAGAAGGTTAACATTTCCACAAAACTTTTAGGAAAATTAATTATGGAAGAAATGTCTTCCAAATTGCTTCAAGGTTACTTGGAGAGTTCCTCTATATGAAAAATGGCTTAAATACTGAATTCAGGTCAATTTTCTATGAGTTTTATTTATACAGGAGAGAAAAACCAGGCCAGTGGTGACTTATAAAAAGATTTTTCATTCTGTTTTATCGTTGTTTTTACCTGAGGAAACATTTCTTGAGAACCACTCCAATTTCCAAAAGTTAGTCGACTTCATTTCCTTTGCAGCAATTCCAGAAAAGACATTAAGAGTAGATACATTTAGGATTTTTACAATAGATCAATCTTATTGAATGGCATTGGTTCGTTACACTGTTTGGAAAAGCATTTGAGAGCAAGAGAAGCAATATTGTTTGTAACCAGGAAAAGAAGACTCATAAGCAAGTGAAAATTGTTTAAACTATTACTTGTTTGTACAACTAATGCACAGATGTTATGTGTCTCCTGCAAACATAACAATTCTGTAGGTAGATTTTATCCTCTTTGGAGCTGTGAATATGTAGTCAACTGATGGCCCCCTTGCTGCTGCCTTTTGGCTTAACAGGATATAAATACTTCATGAACTGTGACAAATTCTTATTAAAAGTTATGTTTACTCTTTATAGGTGAGAAATAAGATGTTCTCAAAAATTAAGGAAGCCAAACATCCAGTCTGAAATGTACATCACACAAGAGACATAAGGTGCACTACTCTGCCATTGGATCCCTCTTATTTCATGCAATTTTTAGCATATGGAAGAAATGGCTGCCCAACAGATCACTTGTCATCATTTAGGTCTGTTTATTAATAAATTCATCATGATATTTTTCATGTTATTTTTCTTTTATTTTCTGTATTTTCTTTTCACGTATATTGTGGCCTATATTTGTACATGAATCTGATAATGACACTATTATTAAGAAATTATAAGTAGAAAGTTGTAAAAGAATTCAGCCTTTTACAAATTTTCAAGAGAATAATAAAATAATATTTTTTGGACTAAAATACAACAGAACCAAGCCTTCCTGTATAATCAGCAGACCATAACTTCACAGTGGCAAGAACAATGGAAATCTTGCTTATCATGGAATACCAAGGGCCTAGAACGGCCCCTGGCACGCAAAACTTGCACAACAAATACTTTTCGACTCACGGGAACAGGAGGGATCTGTTACTGATGGAAAAAGCAGTTCAAGGATGTATCTTCAGCCAAGGGGAATGTCAGACACCAGCCACGTTAACTAGAGGTTCCCTTGAAGGAAATGACCAAAAACACATATGGAATTCAGAGAAGTAAACACGTTCAAAAATTTTAGTAGGTATTTCTATGTCCAACACCATTTGAAGAATTTTACAAGTCAGAACTCAGGGGTTTGAATAAATGCAGAGGCCCAATAGCTCTTTCCAGCTTTTCAAATGTGCAAAACATTTTTTTCCTCTGTAGCTTCCAGGGCAGACCTGAAAAATCAGCATCATTTTAGGGACTGTTTTCATGGCCTTACTCTCAAGGAACAAGCAAAGGAGTGCCCACAAGCATGACGATAACAACAACAAAAGCCAGATACACAAACGGGGGTTTCAGACACTAAAGGCCCAGGGATTATGGAAACCAGTCCAAAGTGGAAGTTTTTGGGCCACCAACTTCTAATCATAATTGGTAATTGGTAGGGACCTGTTTATTCTTATTTTTATTTTTTTAACAATTAAAACATTGTTATATAATAAAAATCATGTGTAGGATAAAAATGAAAGACAAACTTCTGAGATGGGCAGGGCCTGGAGAGACTGTTCGGACATCCTGAGAAGGTTAGACTTCAACTTTAGGACAGTGGTGATCTCTGGGGTGGAAATAATACATATGTTTTGAGTGATCTAAGAGACACAGGGAGAACACTCACAGGATGCCCTTCCCCCAGCTTAAAGACACACCATTTCCCAGGGTCTCAGAAGACCTCCGAAAGCCCGTACAGGGACTAGCCACCTCGCTCTCTCAACCGGAAGTAACCGCTGACCTGTGCTTGTGTCTGTTATGTGAATCTGGGCAGGGGCATGTGAAGGCTCCGGGAATGTAGCATGTGGAAACGATGCAACCTGACTGTGGAGGTTGGTCATAAAAAAGCTATGGCATCTGCTTGGCTTTTTCCCCCAGGAGACTTGTCCTGAGAGCCCAATTTTCATTCATGAAATAGCCAGGCCACATGGAGAGGCCTTGCGTTGATGTTCTGGTTGACAACTTCAGCTAAGCTACATTGGTCAGCACCAGCAGCGAGCACCTGGCGTGAGTGAAAGAGGCTGCAAATAATCTCACTCATAGTGTTTGGTCTTCTAGCCGTGGTTCCCGACATCATAGAATGAACACAAGCTGTCCCCTACATTCCCTCACCCAGAAAACTGTGAGAGGTAATAAATGATTATTGTTGTTTTAAGTCACATGTTTTGGGGTAATTTTCCACACACCACTGGAGAATGAATGGACCAGTATTCTATAGATTTGGTCTTTAGATCAGACAGATCCTCACAGATGCACACTCTTAGATCCTGTTCAACTCATATGCAAGATAAGTTAGAGGTTTCTTCTGAACCCTGAAACCATCGTTCACTCTTGAAAACACATTTGCTTTAATGACAAAAATCAATGAAAATGATTATTCATGTGTTTAAGTCAACATGCATTTCAGAAAAATGTGTGTGTATAGATTTAGAAATAGATTTATATGCTATTATATATGTGTGTATACTACAAATGAATATATATTTATATTTATGTAGCTATACATTAATATATATACATATTTGCCCTGGTTTCAGTAAATTATATGTCTTTTCATTTCATTAAAAGTGATAAATGAAATCTGCCTTTGAGGAAACTACTAATAGGATATATAATACTAGTTTGAAAATTTGGGAGCTGAGCAGGGAGTGTGCCAACTTGTGACTCAGTGTGCACGGTACTTTATACTTTCATACAATGGGATGGCCAGTGTTTTCCCTTATACACTATGCCTTTTTGCTGAACAATCTTCAGTCAAGACCTTCTGTTCTATGAATTTGATTTTACTGCTAGGCTGAAGACCACACTAATGGAGTAAAATGAAAGATTTCCCTTTGTGAAAATAGTCATACTCCAATTCCATCTCTTCTGTAAGATTTCCCCAATTACCCTTCATTTCCCTTCTCACCCAGATTCCCTGTTGCTAGCTTCCATGCTGTTTAGCACTCTATTAAATATCATTCTGGTCTCTGATTCATGGATACACTGCCTTGCCTTCACCTCTGCCAGCCTTCTGGGGGCAAGAACTGCCTCTTACTTCTTTCATATTCTTCAAGATACCAAGTTTAGGGCTTAGAACATATCAAGCAGGCCATGAGAAAAATATTTACTTTTGACTTATTCATTTGAAAACATGATTAAATAAAACTGTTCTTGGAATGAAATGATTATAATAAAGAACTTATATTGCTGATTTTTAAAAATGCATTTTGCTTCCTCCAAATTCAAAGTATTTTCTCACTGATCACACAATATGTACACATCAGAATGAATTTCTGATCATAATTATTAACAGGTTACTTGAGTCTATTGCTCTTTAAAAGAAATGTTTTCAAAAGAATGGGGGAATGGTAAGCAAATCTTTGAAAATATTCCAAAAATTTTGAATATTATCAAAATAGTAAGCATTTTGTTTAGTGGTTACAAATCATTGGTCCACAAGAAGGTATGTTTTATATGGAAAGAGGGGTTGGGGAAAGATCTCTAAGATCTTTTCCAGCTTTTAACATTCTGACGCCTCTTATTGAATGGCAAGGGCAAATCTCAGATCTGCTAGTGAGTACCTTTAAGTTAAATATATTTGCATGTATATGTAAGTCTATAAAAAGCCTATGCTCAATAGCAAGGTGGCAGTTTAAATGCCAACCTTCCCAGCTTTACTGAACCAGTCCACAGGAACACAGGCAGAGGAAGGCTCCAGTATGTCTTCATTTTTCACTGATGAAGGGCTGTCTGAAAAGTGGTGTTTACAAAAACATTCCTTTGCTGATTGTCTGCATCCCCTGCAGGGTTCAAGTGAGGGGTCTAAGAATTTGGGGAGGGCAAAGGCAGGGATGGGTGAATGAATCCTTTCTCACCATTCTAGAGGTCATCCTCAATAAGGCTACTCTTATGTGGGAGGTGGAAAGGAATCTGATGGTGCCTGTTTGTTTTGGCAGCCTGTGCCCTGAAGATGCACACATCCAGAGAATGACAGAGAGCCATTTTTCCAGGCCAAGGCTAACTTGTATTTCCATAACACCGTGGGAGCTGCAAATGCAAGCCACACAGGCCTGTCCCCAACCTATGAATAAACATCCCTCTGCTTCCAGAGATATCGTCCCGAAATCACCTTTCATCCATTGAAGATTCATTTTAAAAATTAAGGAAATAAAAGGCTGAAGAGGTCTATTTTGTATCCAAATTATCAAGATTATCAAGGAGATAAACACTTTCTTTGACATTATTTTCAGCAAGATATCCACAAGAGCAGAGGCAGCAAGTGACAACTCACATGAGAAAGCTCTAGTCTCTTCAAGAGATTCTTTGTGATCCTCAGGATGTTGATTCACTGCTCTTCTTGATGCTCATGAACTTATTATTCTGAGAACCTGGATGAAAATGGCTCTCAAAATTAGTGCTTTACTGAACAAGGAGTATAATTATCCTTTGTTGACATAAGTCTCATGGTTTAAAATTCTTCACAAATCTGTTCAAACCCCCAGTTTTTGAGAATATAAGGTATCAGAATAGTTTAAATCCAGAAGGACATGAAGCAAAGAAGTTGAGAGCCTCTATGTTAAAGTGTTTTAAAGTCTTTTATCCAGAATGTATAGCCGTCTACAAGCCATAAACACCTTAGCTCATGAGACAGCTACTCTGGAATATTATATGAACAATCTTGTATTAATTGCTTCCACCTATTTCTTTGTCTCTTTTTCATAGAATACTCTGATTTTTCTTCTTTATTACTATGACTACTTGATTTTGAATGCACATTGCATATGTAATCATTATTTTACTTTATTACTGAAATATATACATTATTAGTGGTTTACTAATGGACACTTGTAGCATTTTATTAACAAAAAATCTGTTCAGACTCCATTGGTTTCGAATTAGTAAGTGGATATGTCTCTTTGAGAAGGGTTTTTCTAGCCCTTCACAAAGACCTATACTAGCACAAGAAAAACATTTTTTTTCCAAATAGGGTACATAAAGTGTTTTCCATTATAATTATCTCTGTGGTTAGTATAAAGAGACTTTTGTTGTGATTTTCCTGGTGATCTGCTCTACAACTTTATATGCAAATAAATGACATACACATTTTGCATCTCTAAGAAGAATTTTGGTATAGGATAATATTTTCCTGGGGAGATCAAAAATATTTTAGTTCTACGAGGAATCTATAGGCTTGTCTCTACCTGATCAGTGACTTGAGTAATTAAAAAAACCTGTATGAGAACAATGTTGTTACCAATGTCCAATTTAGGAAAAATATCTTTCCCAGATGAGCATTTTTCCTCCAGGGAATAGTTTAGTGTCCCCCGGCTTTTGTGTCTCATACTAATTCATCATTAATTATTTTTAAAATGACTCACAGTCACTGCAAGCATTATTGTTCAATAATATGTTTTGCTTTCTGCCTAACAAATACAAATTTATCACAAGATGCTTTCTCAAAAAATAGACCCCTGGTTCCTAAAGTTGAAAAGAATATTGCAGCAACTTTAACTGATGCTCTAAGTTCTTTAAGTTTTTGATAGAATGCTATGCAGAATCTGTATTCAGCTCATATTGTACATACTAATTCAGTTTTGGTTAAGCAAAGAAATATTACCTTAAGGGAATTATGTTTTTTTTAATGTATATTTTAAAGGATCATTTAAATGACTTGTAAAAACTTTTCAATGATTTAAATTTTTTACTTTAATAAAGTAACTTTTTAGGATATTAAGTAGCTGAAGAATCCTCCTAGGAAACTGAATTCTGGAATGCAGCAATGAGAAAAGACAGACAAGAGCCCGGCCCTCATGGAGTTTCCATTCCAGCAGGGGAAGGCAATAGCGCATTGAAATCATGAAAACTGTCATCCTGAGATTTAGTGTAACTATACTTAATTTTTCTCAAGGGTAATGAAGCATAGGAGAGGTGTGATTTTAAATTACCTACAATTCTTTTTAGTCACTCCCAAATAACTTAGACAAAAAAAGTTTTTTTTCCAGTTGAAGATAAGAAATGAAAGAAAATTGTAACAATTGTCTTCCTATAATCTTTAACTCAATTCTTTGGCCCCACCACTATCCTGTTCTTTACCATTGTTTGCCCTTTTATCAATTTCTATTCTTCATTGAAGATTCTCTGTTTTGATTGACTTAAATGCAGAATTACATTAAATTTTCAAGCAATTTATTACTTATTCCTTTTAAATTAAATTCCAATTTATTAGTTATTCCTGTTAAACCATTTTGACCTCTCTAGGAACCAATTATTTACTTGCTCATCCATCAGTCTGCCTTGATCAGAACACATTAATCTGTTAGGAGTGTAAATACCCTTGTTCACCTGAACTTGGAGGCATAATGGTAAGTCTGTTCCTCAACAAACTTGAGCCATTGATTGCTACCCCATGTGTTGTCAGGAGTAAAAGACTACAGCTGAAGAGTTGGCTGACTATTAACAGTCCCAAACTTTGTTAGAGAAGTCAGTATTCAAACCAAATTGGGCCCCTCAGTATCAGGGAACTGCATCTGGGAATCTCTCTTCTGCATGTGGAGTTAAGTTTGGTGTGTCATCACTCCAGCTGCTGAAAAGAAAAGGCTCCAAGCTATGCAAAGGCTCCACTTGCTCATTTGTCCTCAGGGTTGGCCATAGGTTTAGATGATTGTCTGATGTTCCCTCTTATTAGTTCTAGAATAAGTTATCCAGCACATTTATTCCCTCAGGCCTTAGAATAATCTAACTTTTATGCAAAAGCCAAAGAACTCTTATTGCCTTCCTGGGTGTACAGTTCCCTGCAGGTGGACCAGGGCCTAGCTGTCTGCCCTAAGGGATATATGCAGTTTAAAGTTTAGAGTGTCGAAGAGGCCATAAATATTCTAGAGCTATGGGGATCCTTTCATAACTATGGCACGCTTTCCAAATATCCTCTGTGATCTGGAAAGTCTGGGGTCCATCACATATCCCCAGGTCTAGGAGATGACTGAAGACTCAGCCTTCTGTCTACGTGTTAATTTAGTGGCTAACAAAATGAGTTAGTCGTGGGTTCATATCAAAGCTCTGGCACTAAATAGCTGTGTAAACTTCAGCAACATATTTGCCCCTTCAGACCTCTTACCCATACAATGTTTGCATGGTTATGATGGACATTTGTAAGATGATGAATAAATGAAAGAAATGCTTAGCTCAGTATTCAGTAAGAGTTGGCTATTACAAATAGTGTTAGGTGCAATTTTATTCCATGCCAGCCTTTCTACTTGACAGTGAATTTTATCTAAAGCCATGTATTTCAAATTATTCATGATATAATAGATAGTAAAAATAAATAATTCACATCTGTAAAGTACAATGGAACATACTGAAGAATATGCTATACAACACTGCCTTTAGTAAATGATACTGCATTATACATTTAAAAATGTGCTAAGATTAGATCTCATGTTTAATGTTCTTCCTACAATAAAAAGAGAAAAAGGTAAGAAAAAATAAAAAACACATTTGGTTCCTAGGGAAACAAAATAAGTATGAGTATTCTTTCATGAAAATTCATTTCAGATCATGTATATGGGATGTGGTGTAAGATGTATTTCTTAAGGGGAGTCGCCCTCCAAAAGGCAAAATTAATTTTAGTCTGATAGACATGAACCTCTGTCTTGGTGGAAAGGGGGAAGTTCATTATACAAAATACCAAATGGCCTAGCAGTTTTCATTTTGCTATTGCTGAATGAAATTTGCCAGTAATTTAGTGATTTAAAAATGGAAGAGGCAATATGTAGGAATTCTATTAGGTGATTTAGCTTTATATGAGCCAATGGCTTCACAAGATTGGCCCAGGGTCTTCGAGTTCATTGTGCAAAATCAAGTATTTCATGCCAAATGTGTCTTTTCCAAGAAGAGAGCATTAAGAACATAAATCACACTGCATTGTTGATTCAGTGAAGCTGTAGGCTGCCTTGTTGAAATGTGTGCCGATATACAGCTGGTGAAGAAAACACATTTTAAAAAGTAAACAAGAACAAACTGATTCCCTTCCTCTTCTGCATCTTCATCCTTAAGAATGTGCTGTGTATAATATAATAGTACTGCTTTTTAAAATTGGCTTCAACTGATTTGTGTTCACTGCATCAAACAGAGGAAGGGGATTCCTAATGACGTGGTTAAACCCAATTGCATAAACAGTTTTGGTACCTGACGAAAACAGTCCAAGAATATAGGGACCTGATTCTTTCACCTTTCCCAGCTCCAGGGAATTAAAGTCTCACATAACATGGGTTTCGTTCAGTTTTCCACTCCAACAGAAGTTTTCTTTGTAAGACTCCTGCGAAGTAGCACACCAATGGGGCTAAAGGAATGACTTTTTAAAAATCTGTTCTGTTTTTTTCTCAGATTTTTCAAATATATTAACTTTGGTTTCAGCTCATCTTTCCCACAGAAAAAGTGGAGGGGTGGAGGGCATGCTTGTTTTCATCTGGCCTGGTCTGTGATGTTTTCCTTCAGTACAGAGAGAAGTTAAGAGGGCATGTGTCTGGGTCACAAAGACAGATCTCAGCTGTGTTTTTCAATGTGCAGGTAGGTGGTCTCAGTCTTCTTGGCAGAACAGTAGTCATATAATAAAATGACTCCAGGGACAAATTACCTTTGTCAACCTGCCATAGAAGACAGTAGTCCCTCCTCTCCTAATGTGAATGGGTTGTTCTCTTCAACGTTGCAGACCTTCAGAAAAATCTCAAACCCTGCAGAGGAAAGAATTCCAAATGAGTCTCTCCTTGATGGAAAAATAAAAGCAACAAATGAAAAAACTCTTTAAGACATGTGCAGACCACATCAGTGATACATTAATTGCATCAGAGCTGCAGAAATATCATGTGAACAAGAATAAGAACCACATCAGTGACCCGTAGCTATGGCGTACTGTCTGTTGAGAGAATCACATGACAGCCACATAAAGTATATATAAAACCCTAGAACCGCACAAGCTTGGTCATATTATGCAACTGATAAGGAGTAAAATTCTGCCAATCATCCTATTCATAGGAATGAAACCATGACAGCCTTGTGATCAATTAAATCTTTTTGCAAAAGTTTTTGCAAAAATCTTTTGCATGCTCTGTATCTTTACAGATCTCTGATTATGCAAATTGTGGACTACAGTTGTTGGTTTGGTGATGATACTTAGAAGCCTTAGTTCTACATGGAATAATCAGTTTATTAGCATATTTATATGATTATGTTTCTTTCATCCTGTTTACTTCAACTCCATTTCCATGCTTTATATTAAATATGGCAAAAAGAAGCAAGTTAGCCAGATACTGAAATCTTAGATGCTTAGGCATTGCATGCATAAATGCTCATTAAAGGATACAATAGAATTGAGTTGGAATCTGGGATGCAAATATAAAAAGAAATGGTTACTCTCAAAGTCTAGGAGGGAAGACACATTGAAAGATGACACAAATACAAATAACATTTTTAAATGCTTACATAAAGAGATACCTAACTCATGTATTTCTTATGGAAGTTTCTGTAGCCTAATTAAAAGATGCATTCAAGCAGAATAGAAGTTTCTGGGTTACATAGCTCCAAGAGTACAAAATTATCTGCTGTTTTTAAGCATGAGGTCACTATTCAATTATAGTATCTTTATTGGACATTACTATTATCTGTATCTTCACAGTCATATTTTCACTTGTACAACATAGTGTGATTTTAATCATTTTATGACTAAACTTTGTCATAACAATTATTCAAATTTAAATACCAGCTGTCTTAAATACTGCTATTTGTGCTTACACAAGTTCCTTAAATGGCAATTCAGTTCCATAGTTCATGGCAGGATTAGAATGAAGTTAATGAAAAACAGCTTAGCAGTTTGGTCCCCGGCAATCTAATTAACTTTCCTGTCTTCTAAGGCCACAGAAAGCAGCCTTGTTCCAGCAGCCCTCTCACAAATGTACGCCCTTTGCCCCACAGTAGATTGGGTAGGGAGTGCAGAAAGAGTCCATCACCAATGCTGAGCACACCACTGGAATCCTAGGACCTAGAAACTGGGTTTTAAGTAAAAACATTTTCATTTTATTTCATTATCAACCACCTAAAGACTCAGAGACCCTAGACCAAAAACGCAGAGGCAAGATATGCCTGCATAATTTACAACTGAAGAAACAGCTTAAGATAACAGGCAAAAATGCAAGTGCTAAGTGAATCTCTAAGAATCTTGGGATTTGGGGGTAAGATGGAGTTTTGCTCTGCCTACATGTTATATGTGATTGCTATTTTCACTGTTTAGTGCTTTATCCAGTATGTTTTTCAGAGGTTCCAGTGATAAGCTTCACTTAATGGGGATCCCATGATCTGAGAGATCTCATCAATAGGAAGTTCATCCTAGTGTGGTTCTCATGTTTTTAACCAGACATTTTTGAGGTCTTGATGGAGTCCAACTATTTCTACATGGACCACATAAATTTCATGGGAGTCATTCCATTTATTTTTATTCAGGGAGGAACCTGTCAGGAATTTATTTTACCACAGAGCAGACACTTTTGTGATTATTATTTGTTCTCTGTAGAATACTGATGAAGCTTTTGATGTGTTAGAAGTCCAACAGAGCTGAGAATTTAAAGGTCATGGAAGAAAATTTAAAGGTTTTATGAAAGAGAAAATAGTTTCTAGCTTGGCAGTTGACAAAATGAGAAGTGATAATTATGAGTCTGGGGCCAGATTCATTGCTATTTACACAGGTACTTCATTCTAGCTCTATTGATTGGTAGGTTTGGTAAAAAATGAATCAATTCCCTGAAAAATTATTCAGCTGGGGTTTAATCCATCAAAGATGAAATAGCCATTGATTGATGATTCTTTTTTCACTCTTCTATCATTTGTTTTAACATTTTGGAGATAAGAATTAACCTAGAGTGCTGAGGAAAAGCCAAGTCTAAATGGAAAATATCCTATTGTATTTGACTATGTTATTGAACACAGAGGCTAAAATATAAAAATATTAGGGCAGGAAATAAATATCATTGGTAGCTCTCTATATGGAAGCACTAGAATAATATAGAGGATGTTGTATTACTCATATCATCATAATAGAAAAATAACAATGAGGAAAAGGAGAATTATTTTTTAAAGTTATTTCATCATGATTTTCTCAGACCTTACATAACCTTTGCTCTTATCATATGAATCTCCTGACAGACCTGCAAATGTCCTGTTTATTTTGTTTATTCCTTAGGGTTTTTTATTATCCTTTTTTATTATCTGTCAAAAATGTTTCCCTTTTCCTCTCTGTTGATAAATATCTAACCCACTCTTCAAGCCCTCATCCTTCATACTACCTCCCCTGACTGTTCTCATCCATCCTGACCTCAGCCTTTCCTGCTATGAGCCAGAATTCCCCAAAATAGAATAATTCAAACATTCGTTTGTCTTAAAACTTCAAGTTTTAACTGCAAGTATTTTTGCAGACCAGGGCCTTTGTTATCGCACAATAAATTAGCTCATTACTAGGCATTCAAAAAACACTGAGATGATAAAAATGCAAGGGGAGATATAATAACAAGAAAAGACGAAAAGCAGAAAGGTGTAAGCTATGAATAAAGAAACTACACCTGTGAATCAAGGGAAAGTATGGTTTCAAAGGGGCAATAACACAGCATGTCCAGCAAACAAAAAACTGTGAGACATGCAAAGAAATTGGAAGATGCAACTGGAAATCTAAAAAAGCATCAGTCTATAAAAACGAGTCTATCATAGATACTGTAGGTGTCAGAATTATCAGACAAGGCCTTTAGAAAGGTAACCATGACAAATATGTTAAAGAGCTTTGTGTATAAACAACTTGCATGAATAATGGAACATTTCATCAGGAAAGTGGAAATGATAAGACAGAACTAAATGGAAATTATAGAACTGAAAATAAAGTATGAAAAATGAATTCATTTGATGAGCATAACAGTGAAAGGGTATCTCGCCACAACCCTCCTTACCCAGAATGACTCAGGAGACACGGGCCCACGCAAGAGACTTTATTATCTGAAAGAGCAAGTGGCTGCCCCAGAGGGAGGGTGGGTGGAGAAAGAGAGAGAGGGAGCAGCAGGACAGAGAGCGGAGAGCAGAGAGAGACAGAGAGAGACAGAGAGAGAACAGCAGAGAGACAGACAAAGAGACAGAGACACAGAGAGAGGGCAGCAGCGTGGTGCCTTTTATTGTGGCCCACCGCTGGGCCTGTTGCTTTGGGGGAGGGTCGGGATGTTTAGAGATAAGGCGGAGTAAGCCCCAGGCAAGCCCAGGCATAATTCTCACCGGCCCATGTGCTTGGGACCATGGGGCAAATGGAGGATAAATTACTATGTTTCTACAAACAGTAGACTGGATACTGCTGAAAAAGGATCAGTGAACTTGGACTTGCAGACAGATGAATAAAATTTATCCATGCTGAAGCACAAAGAAAAATATAATGCAAAATAAAAAAAAAAGGAAAAAACAAAACCTAATCAGTGTCTGAGATCTGTAGTGCTTAACAGATTCAAGTTTAGTGAGCACCAAGCAAGCTAAATATAATGGAAACCAAAACTATGTACATTATAAGTCATTCTGCTGAATGCTAATGCTAAAACGATTTTGATAAATCACATTCAAGGAAATACCAATAAGAATGAAGGCTGAATTTTCATTAGAAACAACAGGGGCCAGAATACAGAAAGACGACTTCGAAGGACTGAAAGGAGAAACAGATAGTACTATATTTAAGCTGACCAAAAAAAAAAAAAAAATCAAAGCTGAGAGAATTCATTTTCAGCAAATCTGCACTACAAGAAATGCTGAAAGTTCTTGAGATGGACGGGAGAGACAGCCTGTGGAAATTCCAAATGACAGGAAAAGTAATTTCCAGAAAGAATATCACCCAACACCAATCTCTGCATTTAAGGTGGCTTTGAGACACATTGAAAACCTCAAGGCACACAAAAAAGGACAGGCAGCCAAAACATCAAAAATGAAGGCCAAATAGGTGGATGTGAAGAAGATGCAAGGAGAGAAATGACTGCAGAATTTGGCCAAAGCTGATAGAGTACACTTTTCCATGATAAGTAGCACACAAGATAGTTTTCAAATGATAACCTCCTACTTACAGCTATGGGATTAGACTGCAGGGACTGCTAAGAAGAGTTTCCTTGGACTCCACTGGAGGCTAAGGTGTAAGAGCTGGGAAAGCTGAGATGAATGGGCCGTCACATAAACAAGCCACATTGATTATTTCGAACCAGGCCTCCCCATAAACCAATCTCAGCCTAGCAGACAGAATGATCCTTCAGTCTGATGGTTACCCAACTTCCACCTGTTTTTCCATACACTCATCTCAATACAGCTTCCAAAGGGGCCCTTTGAAAACTTAAATCAGATAGTGGTAATCCCATTAAAAATCCTGCCACTGACTTATCATCTCATTCAAACCCAAAGCCAAAGCCCAATGTGGGTAAAATTGTAGTATTTCCAGAATCTCTCACTGGCCTTAGTGCACCTCCATATCAGTAGGTGTTTCCAAGGGCTGGAGAAAGAAGTAACCCATCTCCATATCAATAGGTGATTACAAGGTGGGTGGAGAGTGAGCTTGCACCTAGACTGGAGATGTTTGGTGGGGCCTTCTATGGCTTGGCCATGAGACACAGGTGGGCAGGAGTAGACTACGGCTTGTAAGCAATAAAGGGGTTTCTCCCATTTTATCTCCCCCTTTGACTGATTTTGGCTTCAAAGGTTTATTTGCCCTGGGCTGGGAACATATTATCCTCCCAACTCCCCACCCGGAATTACAAAGAGACCCTGTATGCTGGCTGTCCCTTAAACACTCCAAGCACTCTCTTGCCTCAAGGAACTTTGTTCCAGCTGCTCTGTCTAATTGGAATTCTTTCTCCAGATAACAATGCTGGTGACTTCCACAATGTTGTCTTTTCTTAACTTCACCTTATCAATGAGGCCTTCTCTGACCAGTCTCCCTTTGCATCCTGGAGCTCTATATTCCCTTTTCCTGCTTTTTTACTATGTAGCATTTCATACCATCTGATACAAATATATATTTAATTTATTTGTTTCTTTCCTGTCTCTCTCTATTACAATTATATTCCATGTTTACTCCTGTAGCCTCAGTGCTTCAAATAGTACTTGGCACATAGTAGTTAACCCATAAATATTTATTGAATATATCAATAAAAAAAGAGATTGTATAATTGTTGCATAGGGGAATGGACAGATTTGTGAGTGATTCAGCAGAAAAATATTCTGCTAGGGGAAAATGTTAAATAAAGTTTCTCCCCTGAAATGCTATAAAAACTTGTTCAGTCTCTAGTTTTCTGAGCCTCAAATTTTCTATCTATAAATTGAAACTCATAAAATACGTGGGTCATGGAGATGTCGTGAAAACTGAGTAAAATAAAAGAGCACGAAATACCACATACAGTTCCTGGCATGTCTTCATGTAGGGAGGGGGGTTTTCAATGTACATTATTCCCTATACCACTTTTATGTGACCCAGGAAAGCCCTAAAATTATCTTGAGAATCACACCTGGGATAATATTATTCTTCTAAGGGAGAAAAACAGCCCATCTTCCATAACCACCAAACAAATAAAACAGTCACTAGTAAAAACAAAGTCTGCAGTTTCCTTTATGCTTACATTGTTTTGTTTTCTCCTCATTTTGAAAAATCAGCTGATTTTATCAAAATTCTAAAAAAACCCATAAAATTATTTACATGTTGGCAACTTATGTGTAGATGTTTGCAATCCATTTCTACATATATGTAGCTATTCTCAGTTACGCATAGAGGTACTCATCCAAAAATCATTTGCTGAATTTCTTAAATGTGAAACACAAGTTGGTAACATCATTACCTAAGACTTTGTGAGATTTCTCATTATTCTGAAAAGTGGAAATAACTGCAGAAAGAAAATGTAAATATTATGTTAACTATCCTAAGGGCTTTCTACAGGAATACTCGGATGGCAATACAGCATAGGTGAAGTCAGTTGGATTTTTAACATTCTTTCCCAGCCTCAGTGATTTAATCCCTGATTTGGAAGATATGTGCTCTATTTACATGTACAGAAATATTTTTCATTTTTCAGGGTCCTCTGAACCCTGATATTTTCAGTCCCATGTTCTAGGGTTGGTCCTCAGAAGAGCTCTTTAACAAAATTATCATTTCTATGAAATATCAGAAATTCATTGTCACAAACTTTGGAGCAGATGTTAGTGGCTCTTCTCCAGCTCCATTGAGTCCTAAACCAAGACAATGCTCAATACAGAAATATATGAATCTTTTCCCTCTTTTCTTACTTCAGAGAAGGAAACCAAGTTTCATGTGATTATCCTTCTTTTCTGAGGATATGTTCTTTGATCAGTTTCTTTGAGCTTAATAAGAACATCTCAATGGGTAGACTTGACAATGGGGCGCGAAGGAAGCCAGTGTGGGTCCCCAGCACATGGAGCATCTGGCCTGTTCGTGGACTTATCCTTGTTCCTCTGCCATAGTGCCTGCTGGCTGCCAGTTTGTTTGTCTGACATTTAAGTTCAGAAAGCCAATAGAAATGTTATATAGTTAGCACATAATGAACACACAGCAAACACAACCTTGAGAAAGGATTGCTGTTAATCTTCAGCATGAAAATTTTTAAATTAATTTTATGCCTTACACAAGTCAGCTCTTGGCACTCAATCTCCTAATGGCTAAGGATTGACTGGACAGAGAACTGATCAGTGAAGCAAAGGCAGGAGCAGGGAGATATGCTAAGCAAAATTGTGCCAGGATTTTTCTTTGGTATAACTGTATTAAAAGAATTATTCACCTGAACCCTTAGAAAGCTCTTTTTCTTTTCTTTTCCTTGTGTCTTCCCACATCAGCATTTTTCCTCCATATTTCTCCTGCTATCTGAGAGAATATATTTTCTACTGGAAGAAAATGAGCAAATCTCTCCCAAATCAGTTCTCTTGGATCATTTTATTCCAGGTCCACTTTCTTTCCCCTGCAGAAAGTAGGAATACTGTATTTGACTGAGAGAGATATGTATGGGAAAAAATCTGACCATTGTTGGTTGCTGTTACGTGGAAATACTTATTTTTTTCTGTGTCACTTAGAGGGCAAATCAAATCTTCTAGGAAGTAGTATAACTCCTTTGGTTGTATTTAGTTATTTGAGACACAGAATTTATAAAGCATGCTGCCTCCTCTTCAAGGAAATTTTGCTTTCTCTGTGGTCAGAAGTTTGAATATTGAGGTCTCATTGGGAAATAAGTTCAATGTCAAACAAATGCCGTAAGGACACTAGCAAGTAATTCCGGCTCTGCCACAAGCTCTGTGAATCTGAGCAATTTAGTTAAACTTTCTAGGCCTTGCCTTTAAAAAAAAGGATTTTGACTATGTCTAAGTTCATGCTGAGCTATAATTTATGTAATTCAGAATTCAGAGAGATAGGACAGTGTGGGAAAAGACAGCTTCAGTTTATTATGTGGTATTTTTGTAATGTATACTTTTCTAATTTGTGACATGTAACCTCTCAACTGAATCCCAATTTTTCCCATTGGGAAAAACTAGAATAATAATATTCATTTCAGAGGGGTTTCCCCTCCTATATGTACTCTAAGATGATGTTTAAGTAATATAATATGCAACCAACAATCAAGGCCTCAAAGGCAAATAGAAAAATAAATTATGACATTAAAAACTTGCATATATTGCATTTTGTAGTAGATTTGGAAAAAATTAAAAAAAGAATTATGTCACATTGGTTCAGTGTTCTCAAACTGCCCTTTTCTTTTATAGGGGATTCTTGGTAAGGAATATATTGTAGAAAAACTGAGCCCTAACTGGGATGTCAGTAAACTGGAATTTCATTTCCTAAACAATACCACTGAGAAAGCAATGTGTGGGGGCAGCTGTGGGTGGTAGAAATCTGTAATACCGTCTATCCCAGTGAGCCTTCTCAGGCTCAAGATGATAGGGAAACACTGAGGTAGGTCTTGTAAGACATAAACAACTGCCAAGAGTTAAGAAGGCTGACCAAAGGCTTGAGACAGAGTCAAGCACCTGGGAATACTTCTGGCCTTTTTCTTGGTGATTCTTCAATCAGTCAGTTGCTGTGGAGATCCTTTCAGAGCTACGGCACTTTCCAAATATTCTCTGTGATGTTCCACTTTTCAGGTGACTCCAGGAACCCACCAAGTGATATAATAAGGTTATTTTACTGTGTGTGTGTGTGTATGTGTGTTTCACTCACTCTGATTGCTCATCCATTTCATAAAAATTCCTGCCATTACATCTTTCGGGTCATTTGGCTCAACTTACCATCTTACATGACATCTGCATCTTGTAAAATTTTCCTAGTTGTATATTTTCAGTTTAAATGTGTTCCTGACAGTTGAACTGTCACAAAATGAACTTGTTCCTGATAGCATTTGCCAATTCGCAACTGTCTTATTTACAGGATACAAGAGAGTATTCTTCTTCATTTAGATGCACAGATCAGGAACCTTCACAATCTTAAACTGCTCCTTATCCATAAAAGATATGAGAAAAACACTGATCCAATATAAATCAACTTTTGACCGGTCAGAATCCAGAACTATGAAATTCAGTGAATATTTAAAAAAGAAATTCTCACTGCCCACATCTATTTCTTAATCTTCCATGTATTTTAATAATTTAGGGAGTGGAATGATTTGTGCAAAGCATGTTGCTCTGACACTTTGCTGAGATATATTTTGTGTGACTGCCTTTATTGGAAGCTAATTATCAAACAGGATAACAGACAAGGGGCTTCTTCCCAGTGGAGTAAGAAATCAATGTTTACTTTCACGTGAAATGCATTCATTAATTCAGGGGCCATGTGTGCTCATTGCTTACTATATTTACCAGTCACTGTTGCTTCTGGTGGTACAATGATGATCAATCCAGACATGATCCTTGCTCTCACCAAACTCAAATGAGAATAAACAGACAATTTTAACACACTACATAAACTGCTGGGATGATACTGTCCCTAGAAGGGATACCTAACCCAGGCTATGGGGTCAGAAAAGTCTCCCCTAAAGATGTGAAATCTATATTGAGACCTGGAAAGTGAATAAATGGAAACCAAGTGTTCTGGCTATCTACTTCTGCATAGCAACCAACCCCAAACTTAGTGGCATAAAGCCACCATTTTACTGTATGTTACAGTAGTATGGGTTAGAAATCTGGTCAGGGTTAGACTGGGAGATTCTTTTGCTCCATGTGGTATTCATACAGCTGTATGCTGTTCCAAGCCCGTCAACTGGCTCAAGGCTCACAAAGAATGTTCCAAGAGACTAAGGTGGGAACCAGGAAGACCTTCTCCGGCCAAAGGTCATCACTTTTCAGCACCCGATCACTTCCACATGAGTCAGAGGGAAAGCCAGGTTGAAGGGGAAGAGATACACAAGGTCGTGAATAAAAGGAGACAAGGTCTTTGGGGACTCATCTATGGAGCCTAGCTGCCTCAGCAGGAGGCAGGAAAAGGAGGGAAACTGACTCTTAGGCGGGGAGTCCATGGCTTTTTTGAGGAATTAGAGAGCTTAGCTGCTCTGCATTCTCTGGCAGGGAAATATGTGCTATTTGCTTCCTTTTCTCTTTATCCATTATGGGTCATATTTGTCCTTTAGGAGTTACTGTTAGTAAGATTTTTCTGATTATGCCTAACCATTTTTCTCCCAAGAAGACTCTGCAGCTTCCAATTTCTCAGAGGGAGGAAGAAACTGCAGAAGTCATTGGCCATGATCTGTTCCCATCTGATCCTTCTGGCTCAGAAATCTTTTAACCATTCAAACACAGTATGATCAACCCAAGTTTAGCCTATAAAACAAACACTTCATTTTAAGATATGAAAGGACTGTACAGTCTGTCTATGACACCGTTACCAACACAATGCGCTAACACTAACTGATCTCTATTATCATTCCATACCGTTACCTCTTCGTATCATCTGAACTCGTTTTCTTAATTTGAGGCAAGCCTCTAATCTTATCCATTTATTCTGTTGATTAATATCCTGTCTATTGCTCCTGGTGATCAGGGCCAAGGGAAAATTGGCCAAGATTTGAGGAGGCTAACGGGGAGATATTCCAAATATCATGATTTTTAAAAATAGGTCAAACCTAACCTGTAATAATTCATATGAGATCACCTATTTTTATGGCTAATGAAAGGGAAGAAATGCCTTCATTTCTAATATTTTTAACTTTTATTTTTGCCATAAAAATGCCCTTTGGCACAGATTTTAGGGCCTCGAGGCAAGCAATTTCTAGGATACAAAATAAAACTATATCCAGTTTTGATTGTGCCACAAATGTCCTAATCAAAAACAAAGACAGTTTTTTTCCTGTTCTTGGTAGAACAGAGGTCTGTTCTGAGTTGCTTGCACATTAAATCCACACTTTATATAAGAAACTAACTTCTTGCCTGATAGACAAAGCATTTGTCTGTTGGGTGATCTTTTACTAAACTTTTAAACAGAATGTAGGGTTTTAAGACCGAGAGGCCATCTTTACTCTCCCGTGCTTCTATTACCCAGGGCAATATTCCTGGGACACTGCATCTGAACATCAGTTTCTTTTTCTCTCTGTGAAGAAGTGCCTGTAATCCTTTCTAGGGAGGGCATCCTATTTGTCGTAAGGCCTTTGGTGTGAGTCTAAGGAGCAGAAGGAGAGAAGGGCCATTGTAAGTTTCCCAGTGGAGAGACAGAAGGATATCTTTGGAACCCAGCCACCTAATGTTCAAGTTGAACTTCAATGGATGTGATCTCCCTTTTCCTTCCATTTCTTCTAATCTTCAGCAATATTTACTGCACTCAGAAGAGTTGAATGGATACTTTTTTAGAAATTAAGGATCTGGGTTTCATGGCTGGGTGCCATACTACAGACCAGAGATGTATTGCATGAATGTAGGAGCCCAGGGATGGAGATGGCTTTGAATATGTGAGCCTTCCGGACATTTGCAGAAATCATGGAGGAGGGGCTTGTATTTCTAAAGGAATGAATTAATGTACAAGCCAATCTTACTAAGGTAAACTGACATCTTTGTTACATGAAAATGGAAATAATGATACAGACTATATGAAACCATTTAAGTGTGACATCCTACAAAAAGAAAAGCATGTTGTTTTTAGAACACAATTTCAATAAATATGTAATATATCCTTTTCTCTAATCTCTTACCTCTAATAGGTTTACAAAAAAAAAAAGATGAAAAAGGAAAGAAAAAAAGAAAGTCATTGTGAAGAATAGCACGTTTTTACAAAGAAAATACTAGGTATGACAACAAAGAGACCCATCAGGAATTAGTCTCTTTATTGGGTGAGCAATATTTTAAATTTAATTAGATGTAAAATTCTTTCTATTAGTTAAGAACAGCCCCAAACAATATCAACAATCTTCAGTTAAGGTTATTGTTTTATATATATATATATATATATATATATATATATATATATATATATAATACATCCTTCAGTTAATGGATATTATTTTATAAGTAGGTGTGAAAACAAAATGGCTAATATAAATATAAAATCAGACCTTTTGATATATCTTTCTGTAACAATATAAGGTGCCTGGTCAAACTGTGAAATTACACTTTACCGAAAGAAATCTTTTTTTTGGTAGCAGAGAAATAGTTTCATGGAGTTTTGGACACTATATTCAAATTGTATATTTCAATGTATCTATTTTAAGACTATGTATCTTCTGTCTGATTATTCATTTGTCAAGTTTGAAAGACATGATTAGAAAGTAACATAGTATTTTGGTTAGACTCATTTTTCACTACAGTTAGGAAAATAAAATATTTTGATTTTAGAATTATAGTATTAATACAATACACTGACCACTAGATGGAGACAAGCCCTCCTAGTTTCACCTTTGATAGTTTTGTTTTTTTTTTTAACTGTGAGTAGAAACCTGTAACCAGAAGTTAGGTTAATGTGGTGCTGGATGTTCAGAATCATAACAGACAGATGTTTTAGAAGGTTTCACTTATCTTCACCTCATAGGTCTCAAGAGCTGTTTAATCTGAAGAATGTGGCATGTGTTTACATAAAACTTTTCTATTATCATTGGGGGTAATTTTCAAACTAAATAATGATGACAATTATAAAGGCAAGTCTTTTTTTTTTGTTCCTAAATAATTTATCAAAATCTTCAGAATTCACAGTGTTTGTTTTTGGGTTTTTTATTGGAGGCAGGGGCGGTTTGTAAAATTTTTTTGATCAAACATTAAAAAGAGTTGGCTGTATCACTATATCATTAGATATATGGTGTTCAAATTTCAAGCAAATTATGTTGACATAATTATACAGCAAACATTTAGGAAAAACTAACATAAATTTCTACTCAGTAATATTTTATCATGTAACTCAAACAGATTTAAGAAAACTTAGATTCTAGGTGTTAGTTTACATATTAGCATTATTCTTTGCTCTCCAGTGATAGAAATTTGTGTATTCTACTCAGTGGTCCCCAAATTCATTCACATGCTTTCATAAAACTCTCTCATACAAAGTGAGATTTCCAGTGTCTTGTAAAAAATGACATAAAATAAACATTTTAGGTTACTATGATATCACTTTTTAACTTTGAAGGTTATAGCCATATGATCCTCACCATCATCCTAAAAATACATGATCAGACTTTTCATTTTAATGTTCCTTTATTTCTTCTTAAACTCATGTTTTTCCCCCACAGAATATTATCCAAATACATTTTATACTTGAAAGTCTTATTAAACACCTTATTGTATTTTTCTGGCATAAAAATATGTATCTCTTATATTTTTTATGCATTTGTTATTTGGGTTTTGTCTGCATTTCACCTACCGGAATGCAAACTCCATATGGATAGAAATTGCTTTTCTGTTTTGTCACTGATTTTTCTAGCACTTGAGACAGGGCCTGATACAATGTAGATGTTGACTAAATATTTTTTGAATGAATGAAAGTGAAATTTAAAAGATTTCAACTTTTCTACACCATAAGGCTCTATGCTTTAAATGTTTTGTTTAAGACTGAATTATCATGACAATTATTACTAACAATTTTTTAAAGACACTATAAAATATATTTAAAGGGTGGTAATTATTAAAATATAAAGTGAAATGGTAGAAATGTAGTTCTCAATGACACAAATGGAGTTTTCCTGATTTTCACTAAGTCACATATCCCTAGGGGAATATTACCTACTGCTAAAAGAAGAGAGAGTTCAGTATCAGTTCTGTTTCATTTTTAATTTTCATAGATGTAAACACTAAAAAAAACTGAATCACAGCAATAAAAATGTGAAGGTGACTTTTGTCACACTAACATTCACTTCCTTGAACCACTCTTTACTCAAGTGTCAAATACTCAAGTTATCTCTCGTCAAAAGAATTTTAATGATCCATCATTAAATTAGTATTGATAGGTTCTTCTTCAGTTTTGCTGAAAACTGAGTATTAAAAGTGCCAGCCTGGCAACGTTATCTAAAGACACCATTGTTTCAAAGCCTTTTTGCTTGACATCCTTGACGTATGTACCCCACTGGATGTGCCTTTTTTTAATTAAGTGAAAAGTGGGCAATCATAACCCAGAAGGGGGCAGTAGTGAGCAGACAGGAAGGTGTGTGCGGGTCCCACTTCTGTCACACAAGCTTTCTTGGGTCCTCAGGAAAGGGTCCAAATGGAATTAAAGACCTAGAAGTGTACTGTCTTAAAAGCATGACTTCTAGTATCAATTTTTTGTATACACCCCGGTTATTTAAGGGCCATAGTTCCAGGCTACCATTTAACTCTGTTGTGACAGCGTGACTCACACTACTCTGAACTGATGCAGCTCAAGCACGGTAATGTCTAACTGATGATAATGGAAACCACCAGCCTGAAATACCACACAATAATGATACACAGCAGTTCCTGCTGGGCCCATCAATGAACTGGCACATTAAACATTAAATAATGATGAATGGGGCTGGTCATCGGCCAGTCCAGAGACTGGGTTTGTCAACAGATACATTAGTCATTTGAGCCAGAACAGGCTATCTGATTGTTTTAATTATTAAAACTATAATTTATTAAAAATCTCCATGATTGTGCAAGTCAATACATTATTTCTAGTTTTCATGACAATCTAACCTCATGAGATAGTTATTATCATCTCCATCTGCTAATGTAAAAAACAAGGATGAAAGCTGTTGATAACTTGCCCAAGGTCACATAGATAGTAGTTGATGGCACAACAGCCATATGAAGAACACATATAACAATGCATACTCCAAGTAGTAACAACAACAACATTTACTGAGCAGTTACTGTTGTTAAACATATAACATTATAGCTGGTGAGCGTCAGGATGGTGTGGGTAAAACTGAAACATTTCCAGAATCTCTTGCCTGGTCTTAATGCTTCTGCATATCAGTGGGTGTTTCTAAGGGGTGAAGAAAAGTTATTCATCTCCATATCAATAGGTAATTACAAGGGGAAGCAAGGGCACATCTGGATCTGAGAGGTTGGGTGGGGTCCCTTTTTTGCAGCCGGGTTGTGAGAGACACAGGTGAGGAGAAGTAGATGCCTGCTTGAAGTAATAAACTTCTGCAGAAGCAATAAATGGGTTTCTCCCACTTTATTCCTCCCTTCGACTGATTTCAGTTTCAAAGGTATTTTGCCTTGGGCTGGGAAAGTATATTACAACTCCCCAGCCCCCCGAGTTACAGATGGAGTACCAAAAAACCATGTTCTTTAAATCATATCAGCAATAAGGACATAATACTCCATATTCTCTTGTTTAAAATCACACACCTTGAGAAACTTAGCTGCTTGAAATTATATCAAAACTATAAGATAAAAACAAGTCAATTTAACCTGGAACACATCAGAACACCAGGTATGTTAAAAGCAGTCCTGCTTAAACCTAGGAGCTAATCATAATTGTTATCATGTTTGATAGAATTCTTCAAAATCTTCTTTGTTTACCTCGAATTGTACATAAGATCTTTTCAGGTTTTGTTTGAAAAGGCTATGTTTTTGAACACAGATCTCCTTCGCTTGGCAAGTTTAATAAACTTGGCTTTGTATTTTAGATTCATATTACACTCTGAACCAAACATTGTCATGAGCATTTTAGATGTCTGTGCATTTAATCTTCATACCAACTGCATGAACCATTTTGATTTGCATCTTACAGTTGTGTAAATTGAGGCACAGAACAGTTAATAAACTTATTTAAGGCCACTCAGGAAACAGTAGAGTCAAAATTCAACCCAGGCAGCCAGAGTCCAGAGCCCACAGTCAATCACTGTCATATGGTACCCACAGTACAATCACTGTCATAAAAAAGAAAAAATGTTTAATTTATAACTGTACTAGAAAAAACAGAAAGGAAACATTTCAGTGAACAAAAACTATGAGGAATAACAGAAAGATGGAAAGTATATAAGAATGGAGCAGCATTAGCAGATAATGGGAGCAGAAGCTGGAAGGCGGTAAAAGGGGAGGAGACAGAAGCAAGGGTTAACTCTCAGGTAATTAATTGGGTAGAGTAGCAAGAGCACCTAGGTCAAACTCCTGGTACATTACTTCTTGGCTAGTCAAGATGTCTATATCCTGAGGGCACCAGTATTTGTGAACTGGGCTAGAGGAATGAAGAACTCCAGGTGGTTGGCAAGACCTAGACAATGAGCTGTGTATTCACACCCAGAAGACCAACTGCTGTACTCAGTCCAGTGGCACATTCTGTCTCTTCCAGGACTTCTCTGCAAACAGACTGCTACACAAATTCCAGCAGCTCATTAAAACCCTTAGCCCCATCTGGGGTTGTGCAAACACATACAGTGGATAATGTAATCATAAATTATGGCTGTAAAATTGAGCACAATCAAGAATCACCAAACACTTAAGAATACAGTGCAAGGAGCCTACAAATTTGAGTAAACAAATATTTATACCTGGAAGCTCAAAATGTAACAAGCAAACATTTAATTCATAAAAAGTAATTAAACAGATCATGAACATGAAAAAACTGATTATAGAAACTAAAATTCAAGGGGGTACTATAAAAGAAACAAAACTAGTCATGTGTTAATAATTATTACAAATAATTTAATGAGATACAAGAGTTTCTTATATTTTCTTTTTTTTAAATGTTTGAGATATTCCTGAAGAGAGTAAAACTCATATCTTAAAAAAAGCTAAATAGAAAAATCAACACAATGAAAGATCAAGTCAAGAGATTCTTACAGAACATAACACAAAAGATAAAGACAATGCAAATATGAAAGAAAAATTAAACAATGTGAAAGGTAGATCTAGAAGTTGTGACATCATATAGAAGTTACAGAAGACTGAGGAGTCTTTACAGCATGCAAAGAAGTAAATACATGAAACTGGGCTGAAGAGACCAAGATAGATAATATTGTTAAAATCAACCATAAATGAAGACCCAACTTGAAAATTCCTGCACAGACAAAACCAATTAGTTAAAAAAAACTTAATTTAGCCTATTTTGTAAAACAAGTAAGGTTAACTTGATCAGGTCACTGCTTACTTATGCCTCAGAACATCATAAGCAAAACTTAAATTGTTTTCCTGAATTGATATGAGGTAGCCACCAACCAATTCCCTTTCATTAAAAGAAAATTCTAATATTGTAACCAATCACTGCAGAGAATAAACACTCACTATTTTTACACTATGTAATCTGCTGTATAACAATATACTGCTGAGCCTCATTCCATGTTTTAGTTTTGAGGGCTCCCGGTTTGCAAACTGTCTTTTTGGTGTGTGCACAATAAACTTTTACTAATTCGTACTTAAATGATTTGGTGATTGTATCCGTGTTTTTTAACGAATGTTGACGATAGACAGACACATAGGTGATAAATAGCTCGCTCCATACAGGTAAGCTACCAGCAACACCAAAATGCCTTGTGTAGACATCACATGGTGAAATTTCTGACTACCTGAGTTCAAGTAGCAGAGGCAGCATTCAAAGGTGTGTCAGATTTCAGAAGTATTCTTCCCACTGCACCACAGAGAAAGCTGGGTTTGTGAATTTCTGTGTTAGTGTTTCTTCCTTGTAAGGCTATTGTAGGAATTTATACTGAAACATTGGTTCACAAGTTGGGGAAAGGTCATAAAAAGAATAAATAAAAGGGCATGTATAATGTGGGGGGGGCCATGGGGAGGGCTGTACAACACAGAGAAGACAAGTAGTGATTCTGTAACATCTTACTATGCTGATGGACAATGACTGTAATGGGGATTGTGGGGGGTACTTGGTGAAGGGGGGAGCCTAGTAAACATAGTGTTCTGCATGTAATTGTAGGTTAATGATAGCAAAAAAAAAAACTAAATAAAAGGGATTAAAGTAATTTCAAGTTCAAGAACACTAAATACTAACATTTCTATTGAAAGCAAAAACACTGCCCAGTTTTGAGCTTTTTGTATTGTTTTTAAATGCATTTTAAAATTAAAATATGCACTGTTTTGGACATTTTTAATACAAATTTCTTTCCACACCCCCATTTCTCAGTTATGCTTATTCCTACTTTCTGTATTTCTGTAGACTGCCTTCAGGTATATATATATATAATCCACTATTGTGTTTAAGTACATTGTTCCTAAAATAAGTTTCATGTCTTCATTCACATACATTTTGGTTTATAGATTTCTTTAGCTTAACTAGGTGGTGCATTCTTTTTTGTTAGAAGCCATGGCTTTTTCATTTTTTGATGGCAAGTGTCCAAAGATAGTGCCTGATTATTTTTAACTGGCAATGGATTTGAGCTTTAGATTTTCTTTTCTCTGTCCTGTCATCCCGTTCAAGTGGTTAATTATCAACAGATATGCACACAATATTGGAGAGGCATAGCATAGCAGAAATCATTAGGACAAACATTTTATCATTTTGTATGAGTCATTGCCCAGCAAGTTCTTTGTCTTATATGTAAAGATTTTTGTATGTCAATATTTCAGAAGACTGGAAATAAGTGATAATTTCCTTAACCTTTTGAAAATTATTACTACTAATTTTATCACAAAGGTAAATATATGTGATTTAAAATTTGTATTATATTCTTAATTGTCTTTACAATGATGCTATCCTTAACCCTGGTGAAGGAAACTTAAAAAAAAAATGTCACCTGTCAAGCCAAAGCTTAGCATAAGATGCAACGGTGACAAGGTGAGAAGCAGAGAGGGAAAAAAAATCAAAACCCTTCCCCTAAAATGAGTTTGAATAAAAAGCTGCTAATGACTGACTGACATTTAATGGGAAAGTTAGACTTTTAAATGCACTTATAGAAAATAAGACTGCTTGGGAAATAAATGAGTATAGCTTTTAATTCAAATGGAAAAGCAGAAATAATAACTAAGAAAGAATAGAAAGGATCAACAACTAAAATTTGGTTTTAAAGTGAACTAATAATATGGCAAATATTTTACATGACTGATAAAGTGAAATAAAATAAATAAAATAGTAACAGGATAGAACTACAGATCTAAAGCAACTTTGAAAATCATTCTGAATGCTATTAACAATTTTTGTCCCATACACTTAAAGAATTAGATAAAATGCATAATTTATGAAAGAATTGCTAGTAATTGTGTTAAAAAATAGGAAAAAACAATACTAAACCTTGGCACAATTAAGACAATTATTTCAGTGTTTTAGGGGTTTCCTACCCCTCTTTCCAAATAAAGGCTGGAGAGTTTTATGAGTGAGTTTTATAAAACCTTTAAAGAACAGATAAGCTCTACTACATGCAGATTGTAAATGGACTGAAAATTACCAACTGCTTCTGTTAGATTAACATATATTGATACAAAGTCAAACAATAATAATACAAGAAAGACAGACAAATTTATTGTGAACTTAGAAGTGAAAATGTAAATAAAGTACCAAGGAATTAAACATAACATTTATGAAGGACATCTCTTAGTTGGCTGAAAGAGGAAAATGACATAATCAAAACTGCTAAAAGAAAATTTAAGAGATTATCCTGATGACCTTAGGACAGAGAAAGATATCAGTATGGATTAATAAATTAGGGCATATTGGTTTTAAAAACTTCTATTCAGCCTGGAGAAGAGCGCCCAGGAACAAAGTTTTGAAAAATCTACAATTTGAAGCAGGTATTTGTAACTCTGCTATCCAACATAGGATAATTATGCAGAAATAATGAATAACTCTTGTTGATATAGCAAACTGAGCAATGGATTAGAGCAGAAATTGAAATCTAATAAGCATTATAGAAAAGATGCTAGTAAAATGGGAAATTCAAATTTGAAAAACATAGTTCAGATTAACAAAATTGTATCTACTGCCGGCAACATCTAGTGTTGGGTAAAATTTGGAGCCTAGTAGAAGTGTAAATTGCTACATCTATTGTCAAGAGTTGTTTGACAATATCAAATAAAGTTGAAAATGTAAGGAAATTGTTGCATGTGCTCAAAGAGACATGTATGAAAATATTCATAGCATCTATGAGTAATACCAAAAAATGAAAACACTAGAGAGATAATTTGTGGTGTAATCTTGCAATAGATACAGTACACCATTGAAATGAAGGAGCAACAGTGCACATACCAACTTGATTAAACCTCAAACACAATATTAAATGAAGAAAGGACATTACTAAAAGATGCATACAGAATATCACTATGTAAAATCTGAAAACATGCCAAGAAACTCTGGATGTTGTGTTATAACAGTGTAAACATGCATGAGAACAACAAAATTCAGGCTGATAAATACGTCTGGGAAGACAGAGAGAGAGGAAGGAACTGCCATAAAATGTGAGGGAAGTAGTCAGGGAAGTTCAACTGTATTTGTAATCTCTTTCTTTAAAAAAAAAAAAATTGAAAGTTGAAGCAACTGTTAGAACCTAGAGCATGGTAACTGGATCTTGGTTCTACACACTTGCTGTGGTGGTACAGTCTAATTTTGTTGTATATTTGAACTACTACATGATAAACAAAGTAAATGCATTAAAAATACAAGAGATCAGAAACCATTTTATCCAAAAAAGGGCTTGGTTAAGGGCTGTATACAGGTTTAAAATATTTAGCTTCCTGCTCTAAAAATCTGAGACCCTCATTTTAAGGAAATCACAACCTTATCTTAACCTCAGTATATTGGACAGAAGTTGAGGCCTATTTTCTCTTTCTGAATTTTTCCAAATGAAATGTTTCAGCAGTAATGATTCAAGGGTCTATGGTAGCAGTCTTTAGACAATGTGAACATCAAGAGAAAGTCAAACTGAGAAGCCAGAAGAAAAGATGTCATAGGATTCAAATCAAAGTTTGGATATATATTAAAGAACTCACAAGCTATATACATTACATTTTGTGTGATTGGGGTGAAAAAGTTTGTATTGCTTTTTATAGCAGTTTCTGGAAAATAATTTTAAAAAGACCTCTTTATAGTCTCTTTTGAGCATTTTGTTTTCTTCTTTTCTGGGCATGGTTAACAAATTAAAGAGCCTGTTTCCTCTCCACAGCTGTGTGTCATTGCCTTAGGGACTATTATGGGAACAAATTCTAAAGGAGTTCAGTTCTGCTGTCCAGCAGAAGAAGCTCGTAACATAAACAAGCCTGTAACCTCCCCAAGGGTTGAGCAGATGTCTGTGATCATTCCTGCTGGCTTCCTGACTGTCCTGCGGGCTGACTAGTGTGCTTTCCCTGATAGCAGATCCCCGACCTATGAAGTAATGTTATCCTGAATATACTGGATGTGAAGACAGGCCTCAAGTAAAGTCATGAATTCGCTTCCCTATGTAGTTCTTCAGAGGTCATGGCTACAACACCTGGGAGCTATGGGAGATTGAGTTGTTCAAGCACTCTGAATTTAAGACTACAGATAATTGTTACTTTTTACTATTTTCATAAAAATGAGAAACTAAAACTAATGCCTTTTGGAAAATCAGTATTTTCCAGTAGGAAAAAAATACGTATTTTAAAGTTTTGAATTCTTAAAAAGCTAAGAGAGACATGTTTTACCAAAGATCCATCCATGAAATGAGAATTTTATCAAGATTGTTTAAAGTTAACTGTGATAATGAAGCTGTTGCTTGCTTTGTTTATAATGTACTAAAGTGACTAGTTTGACTTCAAATACTTGAATTAATTTTGTTGGTTTAACATCCTCACCTTATTAGAAAACAATTTACTTAACAACACTTCTTTGGAGAATTGAGCAAGTGAGATTTTGGGAAATGGGACAAGGTTAGGGGCAATATAATTTTCTAGAATATTAACATTTCTTTCCTTAAAAGACAAAGGGAATGATATGGGCACTGAAGTGATTCTGAGATGTTTCTATCTTGCTGAGAATAAACTTGATTGTGCACCAAAATAGTAAATCACAGGGGCTCCTTCTAACCAGCTTCAAACAATAAAGGCATGTTAGTATACGGTCATCTCAAACTGAGATCAATGATCTCATAGAGTTTTGGACTTTCAGAGCTGAAGAAGTTTTTAATATCAATAAGGAATGGTGGCTCAGGTAGGATAATGGTTTTGGGCAGACCACAGATCATGGAGAGATAAATGTAGATATAGATATAGATATGGGGTATCTGTATATATATATATATATCCCATTATACTGATATCAATAAAAAATATACTTAAAGCATACATATTTTTAAGAATTATTTTAGAACAATTTTTGGTTCACAGCAAAATTGAGAGAATAGCACAGAGATTTCCTATATATACCCTAACCCCACACATGCACAGCCTTCTCCATTATCAACATCCCCCACCAGAGTGATACATTTGTTGTAACTGACAGACCTACACCCATACATCATAACCATTCAAAGTCCATAGTTTATCTTAGAGTTCACTGTTAGTGTTGTACATTCAGTAGGTTTGGACTAATATGTAATGACATGTATCTATCATTATGATATCATACAAAATCATTTTCACTGCCCTAAGACTCCATGCTGTGACTAATCATCCCTCCCAGCTACTGGCAACCATGGATCCTTTTATTGTCTCCATAGTTTTGCCTTTTCCATATGCCAAATCATATAGTATGTAGGCTTTATATATTGGCTTCTTTCACTTAGTAATATGCATTTAACTTTCCTTCATGTCTTGTCATGGCTCAATAGCATGAAGTGCTAAAAGATACTACATTGTTGGGATGTTTTAGATGAGAACCATATTTTTGGTATGGAAATCTTCATATTTTTAGAAGTGTCTGTGCTTAGGAGATATTGGGGACTTGATTTTTTTTCCATTTCATGTTATTGTTTTAAAACAAGTTGTTAAAGCTGAACTATAGTGGAATTATTGGTTAGTTGAGTCAACACTGTGTTCATATGACATCCCAAGCTAAATTACTTGATATATATGAAGGAAGGATTTTCTAATTAATGGCATCCTGACTTCAGCTTTGGTACTTTCCTTATATCTTGCCTGGCTTTGTAAACATAGTTACTTCCTACATTAAATATCTCATCCTACAAAAATACAGATCTAAATAGGCCTGGATACACATGATCTTTTTTTTAGCTGTGTGTGGTTTTTGTGTGAGGATTTTTGTTTTTGTTTTTGCCATTGTCTTAAGGCAGAAATCTATCCCAAATTTATATAGACTAATCATTTGGAGAATGGCCTTCTGCTTTCCAAAGATTTATTCAGCTTTGTAAAATTGCAATATCATTACCATTTCTGCTTTTTTCACTGTATAATCCATATTTTCCATATTAAATTTATAAAGTAGGAGGTTATGATGAACTATTAAAAAAGGAAAAAAATCCAAAACCCAAGAATGTGATTATAACTTGGTCTAGCCATGAGAACTCATGCTTCCAACCCACACAAAAGACAAAATTTTATTAGTGTACAGTTTGTACTGTATGCTCTTACATTTCAGTCTGTCATGCCCTAAAAATGTGCTTTTTGACTTGAATAAGTAATAAAAGTCACCCAATGGCTAAGGCTGCCTTAAGTCCAATTTTCACTGTGCGGCTGTACAACTTTTGAGAATGTTTGATCAGTGCCAAACAAGGGCAGAAGTTTACCAACTACTGGTCCTTGAGCAGGGTGTTTGGTATTTGCACTCTGTCTCCCCTGAAAATTTCATCCTTTCATGGAGTGTCTGTATTTTATTTGACAAGACAAAGTAACAATTTTATTCTAGTCTACAGCACACCACTTTTTTAACATACATTTTAGCAGTTTTGACAGAGCTACTTTTGAGAAAAGTTTTAATGAACCCACAAAAAAGTTAAATTAAAAATAAAATACACACAGTAAAGCGATGGGCATCTAGCTGTTCAGCATTGTGCATTTAGAGTTGATCTCGTTAATTTTATCACCGAGTAGCTCACCTACTTAAGAATTCACTGGTAGATAACAGCTCTTCTGTTTTTTATGCCCATGTAATTCATGAAAATCAGTTCTAAACATACACACACAAAATTAATTATCTTTTAGAGCCACATCAGAACAAAAATTCAATTAGAAAGACTAAATGTGTCATCAGACAATTGCCTTTATCAAGCTCATTACTAGAAAACAGTTTCTTTCCATGTCTATTTTTAACATCCTAAAAATACTAATTCCTCTGAAAGAACTGAAGTATATCTTAGCATACGTAAAGAACAGGCAGGCCATAGGCCCTATATGCAACCGAGTAAACACCATCCAATCTTCAGGAGCTGCTGTGACACAGGTAATCCTAGCTGCAGGCTGTGAGCCTGGAATCTTCTTTTCCATGAATATTCTACTGTGCCAGGGCATGGCCAGCACATGCTAGTTGCTGAGTCAAGTCTGAGGCATACAGAGAAGGACATCTTTTCCAGTGCCAGTACCACGCAACCCCAACAAGAACGGAGCTGCCCTTTGGGCATCCAAACCTCTAAAGGTCATCCTCCTTCTCTACTTGGGATGGAAATAAATTTTGGAAAGCAGTTTGCCTGCTTTCAAGGATCTTTTTCCCCCAGCAAATAGATAGACTCTTTAAAAATAACATTACATTTCACTTCTTAAACACTCTCCTCTATTTATAAAATTCTAGGATTTTGGAAATGAATTTTTGGTTTTTCTAACTCCAGCACTAGGCTTAAGAAAGAGTAAAAACGATCGCACATAAAGCTATGTATAATTGTGAACAAAAACTGAATGGATAATGATGACAAAGTTTATTAATCTATATTTACAAAGTTGATGGTGTTGATTAATTAACTACACAGTATTCAAAATTCAAAGAGAAGGTAATAAACTGTGACATAAATGACGAGTTATAGCAACTGGAAGGTTTTAGATTACTGTTAGCTCAATCAATGCCAGGTAGTCCTTGGCCAATAAGACTGATGTTCAGGACAGAAAGGCATCAGGGTACTACTTCAGTAGTGGCACAGCCTGGACTAATTAGAATGTTGCCCAATTTTAAGATAATTACCATCAATCTTTTAATGATCAGTGGCCACTGAAAATCTAACAGTCCCCTGTAGTTCTTAATGCAGATGACCTTAGTTCTGCTAACTCTCCATCAGTAACTGACTGAGTCTCTGCATGCTTCTTCCCAAGAGAGAGAATCCGAATGGGTCATGAAAGACTAGCGAGGACAGGGAATTTCTAATAGGTAGAGCTCTAGTATCGGGGCATGTCCTTGACCTCTGGAGAGCTCAGAGATAGCTGCTTTCAGGTCAGATCCCGGTGCTGAGTCGATTCAACTGGACCCAAGGAGAATGAGTCACTTGGGTCAGAGCCTGCTAGACTATGAGCAAGAAACCACTCATTGGGAGTATGCAGGCATGGCTGTGTCTCTGTGACTTTTTAAAATAATGGAGCATAACTGGTAGACTTCTTAGGAGCATGGAATGCCTGGTACAAGAGAAATATTTTATTATGTAGTTACCCATAAAGGCCATCACCATATATTTGTGGATAAAATACTTAGTATCTAGTATAATAAATATATATTACATATTATAATAATATGTTACATACTATATATTACATATACATAATATAATAATATATTACATATTATATATTGCATATTTAATAATATAATTTTTATATGCATGTGATAAATATAAATTTATCACATGCATATAAAAATTATATATCCATCCATTTAAGATTATGTAATAAACATTAGCTATTCACAACCAAAATTATCACTACTTCTCTCCTCAACAACTGGAACATAATAGATGATTCTTTACTCATTCAATGAGTACTTATTGAGTACTTGCTGCATGGCAGATAATGCTAGGCTAGATAAGGAGGATGCAAGGACGTAAAGCATAATATCTTGTGGTGGATGTAGAGGTGGAAATTGGCTAATTAAATCATATTATACAGGGTATGGCAGGGGAATTTAGGAATACCCTTGGCTCACGTAGGAGAGGCATTTAACTGGGCAATCTGGGAGGGCTGCCTGAAGAAAATAACCCATCAACCAAAGCACCTAAAATTAGAGTCTGAGGGAGAAAAAAGTGCAGAATAATGTCCAAGTTCCCACCTTGAAGGACCAGATGATTGATAGTGCCATTCACTAGGAAGAAAAACAAAAACAAAAAGACAAATGAGAGGAAAAGCAAAATCGGAACAAAGATCATGCATTTAGTTTTGAGCCTGTTGAATATGACATACCTGGGAAATCTCCAGTGGAAAGGAACAGTAGGTAGATATACACTTCTGAATCTGAAGAGATAAATCTGTGTTGGAGAGGAAGCTCTGGGATTCATCAGATTATAAGAGATACTGGAAATCATGGGAGTGAATGAGATCACCCAAGGAGAGTGGGCAGAATGAGAAGAGACTCAAGAGGCAAAAACCCTAAAGAATGTCCTTGTGCAAGGGTAACGAGAACAGAAACCCAAAGGGACAGAACAAGACTGGCCAGAGAGGAGACGTCGGAAAACTAAGGGGCTGACATGGGCTGTTGAAGCCCTATTACAGTGATTTGAGAAGCGATTGGACAATGAGGAAGAGAGTCAATGAGTGCAGACACTTAATAAAAGTTGGCTGTCAGTGGAAGGAAAGAGACAGGGTAGTAACTAGGGAAGAGGATGGAGATTGAGAAAGGCTTTAAAAATAGAAGATATGAGAAAGGTCTTAAAAATGAAAGATGCTTGAAAATATTTAAAATGCTCAAGGGACGAAATCCAGCTGAGAGCAAGGAACTTTAGATACAGGAGAGGAGGTAAACAATCAATAGAGCAAAATCCTTGACAGCAAGGTGAGCTTAGAGGCCAGACAGCAAACTGAAGAATTAGCTTCAGAAGGAAGGAGAAGCCCTTTCTCCACAGTAAAAAAAAAAAAAAAAAGATGGTAGGATGGTTTATGAATGCAAGTATGCAAGTACATATGTAATTTTGATAGTGGGGAGTTCTCATCTTACTAGCAATTTTGTTTTATGTCTATGTTAGTTTTATGTTTTTGTCTATATTTGTTTAAAAATTTATCTACAAAAAACATCTGTCTACAGCCATGTCTCTATATAATTGTTATTTATAAACCGTTTTTCACTAACATTTTTATTTAGCATAATTCATGTAATTAGATGAATTTTCACTTTCTGTATCTAGCTTTTAGAATTTAGCATATTTAGAACATTGACTTGAGATATAAAGTATCCAGAAATACAAACACCTTATATCACATACAGAGTTTCATTTTTATTTCTACCTTATGCAGTTTCTATCTGTATACTATACCATTAGTTTGACATTAGGACTTTCCTCTGATGGATGGGAAATAATTCTAAATTTAAAATTTTAGCTCTAGTTTTTAATTAGTTGGCAATCTATACAAATAGCTTAAGGAATGTAGCTTAAGTTTATGAATAGCTGAAGGAATAAAATCAGACTTGGGCAAAAGTGTTTGCAAAAAAAGGTGTTTATTGCATCATTCATAAAAAATACATACAAAATTGGATACAATCTAAAATTCAGAGAATGGACAAATATATTATAACTAATAAAATACATACCCATTTATAATATTATTCACAAAGCATTTAAATAATATAAATAGATGTCTATATGACAGTGATTGATATGCAAAAACTGTATACAAAATTACAAATGTAGTATTTTATTTTGTTAATATAAACATGTATTGAAAAAGTCTAGAAGATTATTTGATAAAGTGATTGTTTTTTCTACTTAACTACGTTTTCTAATATAGGAATAAAAGACATTTATAAGCAGAAAAAATTTATATTATATTTTGAGAAACATATTCTTGGATTGTACAATTATGAGGAACATATGTTTACAGTTCCTAATCAGTAAGCTTTTAGATGATATGCATATCTTGAAGTAAATCTATGGTTCCATCTGATATTTACCTAGATAACTTTTTCTTCTAAGTTTACCATTTCTCTTTTCCTCAGAGTTAAAACTTGTATGTAATAAAGGGAGGGTAAAGGCAAAAGCAATAAAAGGGGCAAATCCATTCAGTCTAAGCCTTGCTGCAGTTAACATGAATCATCCCTCTCTGCCTTTCCTCTAGGTCTTTCCAGCTGGAGCTCTCTACTTGGTCTGGGCCTTAAGTCAGAGGACGGTATGTACTCTACCTGTACTGGAGCATTTTATTATTTGTTAGAATTTTTCCTAGTGCTAGGTCATTTGGGGCAGGAAGTCACTGCCAATTAGAAAAGAGGCAGAAGAAAAAGCAAAAATAACGTGTCTTCTAAAAAGGACAGTATTGCAAGTTGCATACAACTGGGCTATTTTCAACCAGCAAATGCTGGGTTTGGTGGTGGTAGTCACATATACTCTGGAGTGTGTCGCTGAAGAGAGCCAGACATTACAGGAGCCACACGCAGACTGTACAATTAGGGCTAGGTGCAAGGGGTAGCAATTCTGCAATAGCCACTGTTACATAACGCCCAGCTGCTCCCCAGGGACATGAGCAGTAACTGAATATTATAGCGGGAACTGTTAGTTTTGCCGCAGCCAAGGGTCACTTGTTTCCATTATAAACCTTATTTTGTAGTTAGCTGGTTTATAACCCACACTGTTTAATTCACATGATGCTGAAAACTGGCATTCAAATTAGAAAGCTGGAGGCACTTTATTTTTTTTTTGGCAGTAATAAAATTTTGAGCTAGAAAGGACCAGAGAGACCATCTAGTCCAACTTTAAAGATCAGAAAATAGAGGCATGTGGAGGGAGCGAGATGTACGTGTCATACAGTTACCAAGAGGCAGAACCAGACATAGGACACAGACAGGCTCTTCTGCCTTCCCCGTTAAAACAAAACCAAAAAAATACCCAATAAACAAAACAAAACCAAAATAAATCTTTACTACCCTAGGTTAATATAATGTCTTTTTAATGTAGAGTAGCCAGAGGAAACAGATGTTGACTCTCATATTCACCAGGGATCCCTCCTGACATGCCAAAATGGCTAGCTAAGGGAAATAGCGTGTTGAGCGGCAGTACAGGAAAGAACTCAGGCCTGTTTTGTGACAACTTTGCATTTTTATATACCTTTTCCTCCAGTCTTATCAACTGATATTCCATTGATTCATTCCATATCCCAAAAGAACTGATTGTTAAACCATTGGATAAATGAAGCACTAGTTCTACCTTCTCATGGTCATAAAATGAATCATGAATTGAATTGGAAAAGAAAGGATGAAGCCAGGATCATGTTTCTATAAAACCACAACTGGCTGAAAAGTGAGCTCAGTCAGTCAGCTGAACAATCATTTTATCTCCATAATATCAAAAGAAACTGTTGTGATGGGTTGTTTCTCTGATAAATTCTGACAATTATTTTGTCAAGACTGGTGTCAGAACATTTTACGTAAATGGAGAAAATGACATTTTCTTGAACTATGTATACATTGGCTGGAGCTGGATACGTATATCCTGACTTCATGCTTAGCTGGCTTTCCTGAAATCCAACCCAGAAGAATGTCTTAGGTCATCATACTATGGCTCAGTATTTAAACTCTATCATGGCAGTAGAGTGGGACTTTTGTTTAAAAATCCGTGCCGTAAAATCAGCTTTTGAATGTCAAAACCTATACCCACCATACAGTTAGTACACCCCACTCTCTCTACCTTCACATTTACACCCAAGATTCCTGAAACTTTTTTTTGAAGCATGTCATTTTCCTCTAGTAGATCTAAGTTCCTTTTAGTACAGGGACCATGCATTGTTTTCTATACTTACATTCCTTCTTCCAAATTTCATAACTGGCACTGAGCCATTGTGCTTTTCATCTGGCACATGAGCAATCAAAATTGATACTATTTATGATGCTATTTACTTGGAGATAAACCTGTGTGGAGATAAAAGTGTAGGATTCTTGTATTAACAGTTGTCATCTCCTGTAGAAGACAATGACAAATTGAATTAAGCCCAATTTAAAAGAGAAGAAAGAGGGACATGCCAAAGAGCCTTAGACTTTGACTTGTTTGCAAGAAGTCAGAAATGAGTTGGAAGTTGGAAGTTAGAATACTCAGAGTATAGTTTGATAAACTTAGCCTAATCAAGAACCTTTGTCTCTTGTTCCTTGTACATTTTTCAGTAATTTTTTTGCTTTTCCACCTTTATTTCCCAAATTAAGGTGTTGCATTGATGCATTTTGTTCATACTTTCTGTCTGTGCTCATTATTATTTAACTTTGTGACATTGACAGCCTGAAATCCTATGAACTAGGAAAACCATTCTAAGGAAGTGGGTGGTAACTGGCAAAAGGAAAGCATAATATGGAGAGAATTAGTCGAAGGCTGTTGTAATAATTTGGCTAAGTTAGAGGATTCATTTGTTTTGCATTCTTATCCAGTATATTGTAACATTATTGGAGATGACTTCATAGGTCAAGTGTCACTAAGAAACCTCACATTTTTATTTAGCATGAAGAGATCCAAACTTGCCAGAAAGTCAATATTTATCAGGGTCACTTCATTTAATATTTTTATTTTCTCCATAACCTAATCCCCATTTCTGGAGTTGACAACTTTAGCCAGTGGTTTAGGTATCCTCATTTTGTCGGAAATGGTGTATGCCGCCAGCCTAACTTCTTGTTACTAAGAAGTGAGGCTAGGCTAATGGTGCTTTTTCACCAAATAGCATGTCTCTGTGGTTTAAAAGCATGGGTATTAGTGGACTTCTTGACATTGCTGTCAGCTTTCAGTGGTGTTTGCGGTCCTATTTTCGGCCTTTGGGGCCATTAGGTTGAGAATTTGTATCTTGTAGGAAGCACATGTCTTTATGAAAAATCCATGTGCAGACTCTGAGATTGCATAATAATAAACACATAAATGCTTTACAGGGAGTTGACATACAAATGAAATTCTCTGTGCTATTTGGCTTCAAAATCACTAAAAAGAAAATATATTTGAGACAAAATGAAAACTATGCAGAATTCTTGTTGTAAATCTGAACTCAAGCCAACCCCCTGAAGAAACAGAAAAAACAGAACCATCTTCCTGAATAACCATTATTTGTCTCTTTTGAATACCCACCCAACATTGCTCTCCTATAATCACACACGTATCAGAGCATGCATGCAACTCTATGCTACCCACATTTCCAGCCTGTATGAAATGGCTTGGAATTTCTAGGAACCTATGTGATTTCCACAATGCTGAGAAATAATTCTGTAATAAAATGTGTCTTCTGAAAGAGAAAGCAATTCAGTGGTATTACACAACATAACTGTTCAGTCAGATATACACCTATGGTATCCTCACATACTTACATATTAGTTGAATATATTTGTCCCAGTTTCCTACCCTATATCAAAATTCTTCCATTGTATGTTGCAGTCCACTACCTATTACTAATGTAACCTTATATATGTGCAGTAGTGTAATACCCAAAACACACTTCTATCATCTAATTTTTATCTCTTTGTCTTTTTGCTTCTCATTCTGGGAGACTTTCCTTGATATGACTAGATCTTTTAAGACTATTCTTTTATTTGAACTTTTCATGAATAATTTTATTTCCAGAATCACAGTTTTGAAATATTTTTTATTTCTAGAAGCACAGTTTTAAATTCCAAGAAACTTTCTGGTTCTCTGTTTTTTCCTTTTTCAAAGCAGTATATTTGTTTTATTGATATGATATTCTCTAGAATCTTTTTGAGGATGCTTGTTTTAAATTTCCTTCTTGTAAGAATTATGTCTTTTCCCCAGAGTATTGGCTTCCTTCTTTATTCTTGTTCATTTTCTTCCAGACTTGATGAACTCTGTCTGTTTATATGTATGAATGCAAGACAAAGGGAGGGAAAAAGGAAGATAGGAAAATGGTATGTTAATTTCCCCACTGACTAAGTTAATTATTCTTCCTACAATCTACATTGTGGTATTTTAATACCACAGTCTGTGGGAGAGGGAAAGTGGTGACTCAGATCTGTGAATGTAGTGTAGAGGTCAATTTGACCAACTAAATCTGAATACTTTGATTCAGCAGTTCTATTTCTAGAAATTTACACTAACAGAATAATCAAGGTTAAATGAACAAAGAACTAGGCATAAGAATATTCATCAGAGTCATAAGATTGCAAGAATTAAAAATGCAATGTATGCAATGTCAGTGTTAAAATTGTGCTAAAGAGTTCTGTTGATTAAGATAATGGAAAATAATATACCCTAGAAGTTATCTCTTAAAGCACTAAGAAAAAAAGAAATGCTCACAATAATTAATGAAAAAAGAAAATGTCTAATCTAAACAATATGGTTGTATTTAGAAATATAATACAAAGGAAATATTTGTGTGTGTGTGTGTGTACTAGAAGGAAATACACCAAAATATTAACCAAGGTTATCACTAATAAGAATATTGTTATTGTTGTGTCTTGTTTATTATAATGATATTGTTCCTCTTATTTATAATATATAACTTTTAAAATTTTTATTATATGTTTAATATGTATAATGTATATAATATATATGTAAATTCCAAAGCATAATAGTAAAATAAGTAACAATGAATCCATTCCCAGATTTATGAACTAAAGTATTACCAACAGCCTTGGAACTATCTAGGTATATTTGTGTATTTCTCTATATCTCATCTTCCTGTCCCCCAAAATAATCACTTTTCTGAATTTTGAGTCTATTCTCCATTTTTTTAAAGTTTTCCAAAATACCTTCCTTACCAGGGTATAGTTTAATTTTTCTTGTTTTTAAGTCTTCTAACACCGAATCACATATGTAATGTTTTATCACTTTTTTTCTAAATAGGTACTTCAAATTTTCATTGTTTTCACTCTTGTGTAATATTTCATTGTGTCACTATATCTCTATTATTTATAATATCTTCTGTTTATGGTCATTTAAGTTTTAAGTATTTTTTAATTAAATAAATAATATCATTAGAAAATTATTGTATCTGCCTCAAGATTCAGGGCATTCATAAAAAGATTTTTTTCTAGATAGTAACGTGTGGAATAGCTGGGAATACTAACTTCTTCATAATAGGAAGTCTTTGAAGGTGGCAAAGTTTTAAATTTACTTAGGCCTTCTTTCATGTTTCCCCAAAATATTTAAAAGTCCTCTCCATGAAGTGCTGGTACACTTTCATTAGGTATGGTTCTATGCATCTTATACTTTGTTTTGATATACCAAATAGCACCTATTTTTAAAATTACATTTTCTAGTGCTTTATTGCAACTAAATATGTATACCGCTTTCAGTTATTAGTTTTTTTCAATATTGTCTTATTCATTCTGTTGATTCTTTGGAGTTTTCCATCTGTGAATTATAAAGATTTTAGGTTCCCCCACTAAACCTTAGAACTTCTTTTTCTTTTTGGCTCACTGTCTGAGCCTTCTATGTTGAATAGGGGTGACCTGCTTATTTCTGATTTTTAGAGGAGCATTTTTAATATTTTGCTTCAAAAATAAATGTTTACTTTTTCTCTCTTTTATCAGGTTATGGAAATTCTCTTTTATTCCTAGTTTACGAAGGATTTTTCAGATCATAAATAACTGTTGAATTTTAGCAGTTGTTTTCTCTGTCTACTGAGATGAGAGATGACTATATAGTATGTCTTTTTCTCCTAATATAGTGAAATACATTTATAGATTTTTCTAAGGCATTTAACAGTGTTGAATTTCTTGATCATAATATGATTACAGATTAAGATTCTCAAAGTATTCTTTTGTCAAAATATTGTGTGTATGTTCATGACCTCTAATTGTCCTTTTTTACATTTGCCTTTTGGGTATGGTAGGCAGAATAATGGCCCCCGCAAAAGATGTCCACACCTGATCTCTGGAACCTGTAAACATTCTTTGTTACTTGGAAAGAGGGACTTTGCCAATGTGATTAACAGTAAGGATCTCGAGATAGGGAGTTTATCCTGGACTATCTAATCAGTTCTTAAAAGCAGAGAACTTTGCCCACCTGTGGAGAACCAGAGAGAACTCAGCCTACCATTCCTGGTTTGGAAGATGGAGGAGAGAGAAGCCATAAACTAAGAAATATGGGTGGCCTCTAAAAATGAAGTCTCCCCTAAGTCTCAGAAAGGGGCACAGATCCACCCACACCTTGCTCTTACTCTGGTGATCTGTGTCAGACCTCTGACCCCAGGACTCTAAAATAAATGTGTGTTATCTCAACTATAAAACTTGTGGTAATTCATTACAGCAGTAATAGAAAACTAATATATTTGGTATTGTTAAGATACTTGGCTTATAAAATGTAATGGGGTTCTTTTCTCTGTGTTTCTATTTTCTGGAAGAATCTGTACAAGTCTGGAATGATATTTTAAAAGAAGCGTTAGTAAAATCTTTCCTTTAAAATTATGTGGGCATGCTACTGTCTCTGTAAAGGGCTTTTAAAAAAATACTGGCTCAACTTTAAATTGTCATAAGATTTGGAGGGGAGGAAGAGTTTTCCTCAACCCTCTTAGGGTTCCTGGCTGGGTCAGAAAATTTAACTGCCCAACGAGGATTAACAGGAGAAAAGCATGGGTCTCTCACAGTTTGGCACATCTTGGGAACAGAGGCTGTCTTGCCACTGGGTTTCAGCCCCAGGGAAGTTCACTGTGGAATCGGTGAGACCAAGGAATGACAATGGAACGTTCTTGGGGTGAAAGGATTTTTTAGCCAGCTTGTTCTCCCAGCGACATCAAGCATAGAATTACGTCTGCAACCAAGAGTCTGTAGGTCTGTAATCCTCCTTCAGCTCTGCCTCTGCCCAGAGCACTGGGCAGAGCTCTTTATTTAGTGACTCAGTCAATAATAGCTAATTGCCTAGGGTGTGGAAGCAGTAGCCTAGCAGCAGGCCAGTTACATCATCCAGTAGTTTAGGTTCAGGTGAGGATCCTGGCCATAGGAAACTTTGCTTAATCCACAGAGGCACTGGCCTTTTTAAAATTCTGGGCTTTTTAATGAAATTTTTATAGGTAACCCATTAACAACATGGGTCCACTTATATGTGGATTTTTTGTAATAAATATGTTGGAAATTTTTTTGGAGATTTACTACAAATTGAAGCAATATTTTCTTTTCTCTAGCTTATATTATAAAAGTACAGTATACAATATATATAACACACAAAATATGTGTTCATCAACTGTTTAGGCTATTGTCAGGCTTTCAGTCAACAGTAGATTATTAGTAGTTAAGTTTTTGGGGAGTTGAATGTTATATGCAGATTTTCAACTACATGGGGGTCGGCACCCCTAACTTTGGCTTTGTTCAAGAGTCAGCTGTACAATAACCTTGAATGATGGAGACAGTGTTTTCCCCTTGGAACAAAAAGTAGGCATGCTTACTGTCCGCAGTAATAAAGATATTTCCCTCTGGAGTAAAGGGCAAACATGCTTCTGCTTGTTATAAAATATTGACCTTTTCTATGCTAAGGGCTCACCTCCTGGAATGCAAACCCCTGCACATGTGGGCTTATTTACTATGCTGTGACTAACACATTCTTTGTCTTTTACTTGCGAGTCCTGTGTTATCTCTCAGCATCCATAAGACTATGGCAGACTAACCTGCCAGCATTCAGTTAGCTTGTTATCAGACCCTTCACAATTTTTCATAGTCTTGGTGACAAAGATGCTGTGCTGACTTACGGAACAGAAAGGACAAGGGTCCTACTGGTCAGGTCTGAGAATATGACAAAACTCACTGGGATCTGACAGCAAATGCTGGGCAAGGGGAAGGGGATGTAGTGAAGATTCCCTACGGTTCCTCAATGTTTAGAGCAGTGAGAGGAAGGATTGAACCAAGCTGCCCCTTCAGTGTGCTAGGTATGCTTACTCTCCTCTGGGATGAGTGGATGTTACCGTGACAGTGGGGACAGTAAGCCCTGCAGCCCCAGCAGAAAGATAAAGAGGCTGCAGTTAATGAACCAAAGTCCTCAAAGCTAAAATAACTGCTATCGGCAATGGGGACTTACCTTGTTATTCACTGCAGAGCTTTGGGCAGACCAAAATCGTTAGAAATTCTTCTTGTTGAGAGGTATGCTAGCACCTTCTCCAAACCTGCTCAAATTGAATGCAATGCCTTGCTTACTGGCATGGAGCCACTATGTCCCTCAATGCCCTCAATTAGTCTTTTTCCCTCTACCCTCAACTCAACTGTTTTACAGAGAGGTCTCTCTGTCCCCCAAACAGACCAAAAGTCACACACACCAGCCACATTTTGTGGGGCAACTCTGTGGGATTCCTCTGCCCAGGTCACCATCTCACTGAGTCCTGGGGAAAGTGGGCACCCAGACTCAGTGAATGGAGTTTGGGTTCATAGGGAAGCTAATGTGGCCTTGGCTGAGGGATTTGGGCCAGTTCAATGTGCTGAGTGTACTTCCTCATCCCTGAGTGCCAAGGGGATTCTCCCAACCCCAGAAAGGCTGCATATAGAGAAGTGCCAACAGAAGGCACAACCCTAGTGATACCTTTGAACTCAAGGTTCGTTGACAAGGTTCAGTCAACTGGGGTCTCTGGCAAAGCGGGACAGCTTCTACCCCAAAGACACTCTGGGGTTTCCAACTCATTGCCTCTCTGGCATGGCTATCATGGTTTCTTTGAAACCAGTTAATACCTTGCTCCTGGGTTCTTGGCAAAGCTAAGCTCCTGATCCAGGAAGCCTTGTGACTTGCTGGAGTAGGTTGACTGGGACTCAATTATAAGGATGAGGGAAAGTCTCAATAAGCCTACCTGTCAGGTAAAATGATATATTCAAAAGCACAGTCAGCCTGGCCTCAGCAGCACCTCAGCTTGACATGAGAGGTGGCAGCTGCCCTCTGGGGGCAACTGCATCTCCCACTGTACTTCCTGAAGCAACACTATTGGTTCAAAGAGGTGCTCAATTTATAGAGATTCTCCTAAGCACCTGGTGTGGTTCCCTGATGGTGAACATCTATTCATATTATGTTTTGACCTAAGTAATTCAACTTCCAGTAATTTCAAATACAAGCCTATTGATTGGTCTGCACATAGTCATGTTTGCAAGGATGTTTACTGCAACATTATTTTTGATGGGAAATAACAAGGAGCTACTAAAAAATCTCTCATTTAAGGACTGGACAGAGAAATTGTTGTTTCACCCAAACCACACCAAATTATCTCAAAATATGACAGAACAAAATAATGTTAACAATTTTTTGTTTTTATGGACACTTACTTTCTCAGTGTTATATAAAAGGTGAATAAAAGCTTGTTTCATTACCTTTTGCATTTACTGACCAGCTGCATACAATCTAACAAATAATATTGTGCTTGTTTAGCAAAGGCAACTTTAAGGCAATCCCTCAAACCTCTAACTCTTTGGGCCCACACAAATATCATCCCTATGTTCCCCATACAAACTCTGGTTTCAAGATTTATTGTTATGGAAAAAGTCAAGAGCTTAAAAATGTAAAATGGATTATTTCCATGCAAAAATAGCATATATAAGGATGTCTGGATGGATGATGTGTGAAAGGAATCTTGGGAAAGATACTGGTGTTAGGTTTGCCTCTGAGAAAAGAAAAGAGGAACCTCAAAAGTCTTTGGTGAAAATAAGACTTATTTTCATTGCTCTATATAAAGAATCAACCTTAAGAAGTATTATCCCTGGGTGGCAAAAATCCAAAGGACTATTTATTTATTTACTGCTTCTTACTCATTTTATAGTATTTGTACAAAGGACTTGAGTTTATTCTGAAGACAAAAAAATAAAACATCTAAAAATATCTTGAAAAGCATTATCCAGCAAGAAAAGAAAGGATATATCTATATTGTGGTAGCTGGGAGGGCAACAAAAATTGTTGTAATCTCTGTTGCTGAAAAGCAAAATGTAATCCTGGATGCTGACATTAGAATAAGGAAGAGGTAAATTGGACAGACAACTAGAAAGGCAAATAACTGGCAGAGAAAATAAATCTAGATACAAATTACCAGGAGAAAATTTCTCAGAATACATAACCAAATGGAAATCCAAAGACATAAATTCAACAATATCTTCTTTTTATATATTTATTCTGATGTCTTCTTAGAGATAAGGATATGACCAATCAGAGAAACAAACAGTATTGTAACAAGAAATTCTAGGTTGCATTCATTAGGCTTCAACAGCCAGGTTTCACCCAGCATCCTCTCTGGACCAGCCTTAGTGATTACCATACCATACAGACAGACACAACTCTCTGGGGTTTTGGCAGGAATTCTTTTATTCCCACAGCACTTTGAAGGATTTGAGATGGAGAACACTTTGCTATTGTCTTTACACATCTTCCAGACAGTGGAGAATGTGTTTGGGAGCAGCAGATTGAAGTTCATCTTCTGGGGGCCTGTGAAAATATCTTTTGCCTTTGTTGATTGGTGAACTAAAAGAAAACAAAATACCTTTAGTCATTGACTGGTATTATGTACTACCATACTCTTCCTATGTTAATAGTAACCCATATAAACCTATTTATAAAACTCCAAGAATGTAAGGTAGATTCTTCATCTTTGAGGAAAACGGCATTTCTTAAGACAATTATTTTATTCCATTTTTGGGTTGTTGCTCATGGCAACACAGAGAATGCACTGGAGTGTCATAATAATCCTCCATTAAATTCCTAGCGTTTAAATTTTAATGCTATAATTCAAGAGCTGACAAAAGCCCATTGAGTGTGTCTCTAAGGAGGAAAACAGGCAGGCCCATTTTCTCAGGGGTGATGCTATAGCAACATGGAATGAATTTGGGGTCAGGGAACACGCAGTCTCCAAGGTTTGTTTGCATTTCCTGGCTAAAAGTAGAATCCAACATTATAAATTTTACCCAACTACATAGTTATATTGAGCATCAGGAAGATAGCTCCCTTGTACTGCTTTTTACACTGAAAACAGAGAGAAGGTAACAAAACCAGAACTAGAAGAAAGACATGTTGACAAATATATTAGGAAATGACTCTCTAAGTGACCGTGATAGAAACCCCACAATCCCCATTGGACACCCAACCCCTCTCCCCTTGAAAACTGATGCTTTAGAACAGTGTGAAGTATTACAGTTCTCAACATGCCTTTTCAAAAGAAGGAGACAAAGACTGATCAGCAATCCCCGAATGTGACCCCTTACAGTCATGTAAGACATGGCAGAGTTCTGCTGATTATGTCTAGCTCTTTACAATGGTACTTTTGTTTTAGTAACAGGATTTTTTTCTGCCAGAATAAACAAATACACCTGAATCACAAATGCCTATTGTATAGCACAAGGCAAAAAAAAAAAAAAAAAAGTAAAAAACTCTGTACCTAATTCCCAGAAGTTTGTGCTGCCAACTTTTCCTTTCCCTGGGCATCTGTGTTTTGACTTTTGGTTTTAGTGTTGAACATTAGCATATTGAGTCAGTATTCAATAACAGAAAATACTACATTTGGGGTGTTTGTACAAAATAAGGTATATCTAGTTACAGTCTCTACTTACATGGTTCACAATGTACAAAAAGGAAGAATGTTAGGTTTTTCAAGTGGTAGGTCATAGATGAATAATCTGTAAATCATGTAGCTCAACAAAACTCAGAGCAGTTCCTTCTTTTCCATCCCTTTTCCAAACCCTCAGTGTCTCAGCACAACAATTAAAAATCCTTATTCTTCCAACATCTCATGACTTCTAGTACCTACCTTTTGCAATGCATCCAAATAGAATGGCAGTATTATCATCTTCCTAACACAATTCTAAAATTTCTCCCTTATTTGAAAATCTTTGATGCCTAAAGAATAAAATTCATACTTCTAGAGTTTAATTCTGCTATTAGAAGTAAACCAAACTATATAGTTTGCTGTTCCATTTAACATATCTTGCTTATATATTCTTCACAGTATATTTAATGGATCTTGCCTAGAATGTTCCTATATTAATGTGTTCATCCTTCAAGCTCATTTAAATGTCACCTTTTCCAGGAAGTCTTTCAAGATCACTCTGTCTAAAAAAAATTTCCTTTTTTCCCCCTGAGGTCACATGGCACATGCAGAATTATCTTTGGGGATTTATTTAATTTCTTCTATTAAACTTTTTACTATACCCTAAGGACAGGGACTATATATTCCATTATTTATTTTTTGTCCAAGCTCTGAAAGGGATGTTTTTTAAAGAAAATATTCTCTAAGTGGTGTTGCTTACTTAGTTTTGCCTATTAGGTACACCAAGTATGATATTACCTATAAAAGGAAGCTATGGGATAAAAAAGATTAATTAGTGATACATTATGAGCAACTGTAGGTACCTGAAAATGAAAGAATGGTTTAGCAATAAGAGAAAAATAAAAGATAGATTAGGTTATTCTGTGTGAATAAGCAATCTCAATATCTGAGTAGTTTATCGTGGTAAAAATGAAGTCTTCTCATGTGGCCCATCCAGTGAACACTGGCAAAAAGATTCTGCTCATCACAGTAACTGAGGGATCCAGGCTGATGGATGCTCCTTCTTTATACACTTACATAATCACTGAGTCAGTAAAAGGGAACCTGGTAAGCCACACCGCACTGGCTTTGAAAATTTCTTCCCAGAAGTGACACATCTTTTCTGCTCACACTTCATAAGTCAAAGCAAGTCACATGGCCAACCTGACTTTCAGGGGACAAAGAAGTATAATCCTACCTGTGTTCAGAAATGGAAAACTTTTGAAATGTTTAGAAAGTAGTAGTGGTGACTACTGGGCCTTTTTTCCCCAAGTATTGTAGGAAAACAAATAATAAATTTCAAAATTTACTTAAAAACAGCAAAATACTTAAAATTAGGAAGCTCCCTAAGGTTGGTTGAAGATATCTTTCAATAAGCTTAGCAAACAGCTTCGCTATGGTGAAGTGTTAGATATATTTCCTTTAAGATTAGATTAAGGACAAAATGCTTATTATCATGAATACTAATCAGTACAAACTGCAAGACAATACCTAAAAAAGAAAATTAAGTACAAGGTTTTGAAGAGAAGGAAAAAAAGCTGCCATTTCTAAAGATAGGATGTGAATTCTTGATACTGCTTACCTCTTGATTTTTTTAACTTTCTTCAGAATTACTAATAATTATGAGCAAATTTGCTATAAAAACTGTATTAAAAATAAAAACAGAACATCAGTGGAATAATAGCAAATGAACTAAGATCTTGTACTTGGAGTCTCAGAGAGGAGGAGAGAGTATGGGGCAGAAAAATTATTTGAGGAAATACTGGTTAGCAAATTGCAAAACTTCATAAAAATACATCCCCCCATAATTACAGTTATCTAAGCAAACACCATTGTTTTGAGAAAACCCCAGGTACCTTATATTAAACTACGGAGAGCCAAAGTTAAACAGAACATTTAAAAAGCAAGAGAAAAATACACATTAAATATAAGAAATCCACTGTAAGAAGGTTGACTTCTCCTCAGAAACAGTAAAAATCAAGAGACAATGGGGCTTTTTAAAGAAAAATATAAAACCTGTCAACCTAGAAAAGTACTGGTCAGCAGATATGCACTACAAGAAATGCCAGAGGAAGTTCTCTTGGCTAAAAGTAAATGGTACCAGATGGAAATGTTATTATGCAAGGAAGAATGAAAAAGTATATATTGTGATAAATCTTATGAAAATAAACAAATAGACAAAAGTGATAAACTTTTGAGAAAAGCAGCAAACCAATCCAACACAAATGAAAGAAAAAATTTGAATAGTCCTATAAAGTAAACAAAATTCATAACTAAAAATGATAATTCAAAGGTACAAACTTTGTATAAAAAATGTTAGTCCTAGGGATGTAAAGCACAGCATGGTGACTAGAGTTAATACTGTATTATATATTTGAAAGTTGCTGAGAATAGATCTTAGAACTTCTCATCACAGGAACCGTTTCTAACTATGTGAGGCAATGGATGTTAACAAAACTTACTGTGGTGATCATTTCACAGTAGTTACATACACTGAATCATTATTGTTGTCCACCTGAAACTAATATAGTGTTATATGTCAATTATATATCAATGAACAAAAACCCTCCCTCAAGGAAAATGCTGGGCTCAGATGGTTTAACTGAAGAATTTTATCAAGCATTAAAGAAGAAATAATACCAGTTATGCTTATTTTTTCTGATTTATTTTCCATTGGAGTTTTCACTTAAGGGACCACTCTTGAGTTTATGTGGATAGAGATATTTAGATCTCAGGGTCTGGCCAATAAAAAATTTGACTATAATTTCAACTGGGTTATAATACTGTTAAGATTATCCATTGGTTGTCCAGTTAGTATTTGACATGCGCCCTTCACTTCAGCCAGTTTCTCCCCTGCTGTAGGCTGATATGCAAGAGGAGAAATGAAAAACAAAGAAAAGCCTGGCACTGCTAACAGACAAACAAATTAAAGCCAGACACTTCTTGAAAGTGATTATTATCAACATCAAGATAAACAGTGTGTTTGAAAGAACAAAGAGAAGGAACACCTGCAACTCTGAGCCTAGATCAAGGTGAGTTTTGCATTTCATAAACAAACGCCTCAGGCCAAAAGTACTTGGTGGACTAAACCAATTGTAATTCCTTTCCATCTTTTTATCACAGGGTTCTTTTGCAGATAACAAGAAGAAAGGATAGCCTTCTACAGTGCTTTTCTTTCTAATTCTAACAGTTGCTATTCTGGTTTCTAAGACAGAACTTTCCCAAACAGGACAGAGAACTGGCAAAAGTGAGGAAGGGAATGAAGAGTGCGTATCTGTGAACAGGCTTTTGAAGACAAGCTTGGAAAAAGGAAAGTTCTGTCCAGTTTAAGCAAGATACTTTCTCTAAATCTTTAAGTTCACGGATTGCAGTGGGGTATTAATGCTACCTGTCAGGTTCCCCAGAAAGTTGACTCCATGATGGATTTTAGTACAAAGAAAGTCTGGGGAAATTGCTGTCAGGGCCAACACCTGTGCAGAATAGTAAGGAAGCAGCATTTGGCCAAGGGAGATGTTGGGCTGCAATGCAGTAACAATGACAAAGACAAGCCCGAGGGGACTCTGAGGCTGGAATGGCCCTTCAGATGTATCGCAAGTTAGGGTAAGGGGACCAGGTCTTCATACCACACACCAACCAGTAATGGGAGTGACCTTGTGCAATGTGAGAAGAGCAAATGCCAGAGAGGACTGACTCTCTGAGAGCTACCAGGAACCACACACTCAGGAGATGAGCTTATTAGTCCTTCCTTCCTGGAGGGGGAATCTGGGCAGCGCCTCACAGCACCCACTACAGTTCCCCCTGGCAGTCTTGGATCCTTGCTTCATCTAAGCCCCGGAAGTCATTCCTCCAGGACACTGGTGGGTCTCTTTCCAGGGTAAACTTACCAGAGAAAAGTTAATGGGGAAAACTGCAACTCTCACTGATGCTGGTGCATTTGAAGGAATGGCTGCAATAAGTTATTGTCTCTCCTCCACAATCTGCCCTAGATTCTCTTCTCCCGGAGCTGGCACCTGGGCTGGTCTTGGTGCAGATAAAAAAAAGAAGAAAAATGAAGCAGCTGGGAAGAGACCCAAAGTCATATGTCTGTCTAAATGCCTGGTCATCAAGTCCTTCTCAGACTGTGGCTACTGTATTTGTCCATTTACCATCAAAATTGGGCAAAGAAGATGAGATAACCAGGTGACAAACATTGCTCTCTGTACCCAGTGTGTGTCCTAATAATAGTCTTTGCCCTCATGGTCAGATGAAATGTGCTCTCCTTGCCCGCTGGCCCCTTGGCATGAAGAGTGTGAAGTACAGAGGCAGAAATCATAGTTTATATTTCCCTGATGCATGTTTTCCGCCTTAGGAACCAAGACCACTAAAAACAGAAGTCAGATTTTCAGAAGAAGAAAGTAGAAACACCCTGAGGATCATTCCTACTTTCATGCCTTGGAGTTCCTGGGCCATGTGTCCTAACTAATGGGGCACAGCACCAATGGCCATTGATTTGAGCATATACTGCATGCTGGAAGATGACTCTCTACCTTTACATAGTACCAAATTTGAGCTTATGCCTTACTGTGCCATCTGTATGCTACTCTATTGCTCTTTATGCCAGCAGTTTTTGGATGCTTGTGGTATGTGACAAGACCAGTGGATCACCTAATTGTGGGCCCACAGTTGCACTTCCTTTGCTATAAAATGAGCCTTAGTCCAGGGTTTGTGAACAGTGGCATACTGACATTTTGGGCGAGATAGTTCTGTTATGGAAAGCCAGTCTATACATTATAGGATGTTAGTAGTAACCCTGGCCTCTAGCCACTAGATGTCAGTAGCATCCTCCCAGTTGCGGCAAACAAATGTGTCTCTCCAGACACTGCCAAAATCCCCTGGGGGGAAAATTGCCCCTGGTTAAGAGCTATTGCCTTAGTCTGATGGAATGTTATATGGGACCCCATGTGGGTAGATTAAATTTTCTGCAATGCTATGGATAATGGCGCTTCTGAGGTTTCTCAGGAAAGGCAAATTGATACATAGAATATGTATAGATTTAACAAGCAGTAATTCAAAATGAATTGCTGTCTCTTCCAGGATGGAAGGAGTCCAATGTTTTCAGTGTGTCATTAGGTGGCTGTTGGCCTCCTGAAGGGATGATGCTGCATTTGAGGGTTAGAGTTGGTCTCTCTTGATGACTGTAGGTCATTCAGCAGTGGCAGAAATGGCCTTAGTAAATGGGAGTGTATGTGATTGGGTCCATGGACCAGCCCTTTCCTGACATCATGGTCACTCTGTTCATTGTGCCCAGTGTTCAAACACTGAAGTCTCTGATGACAAAGAGATGGCTGACATGGACTGACTGACCTTTTGTCTGTTCTGAATATTCGGCTGTTTAATGCCTCTTCTAAGGTAGATGCTCTCTGTTTGAAGTTAACATGCAACACAAAGATCTTCACACTTTGTACCCACTCCCATTAGTCCATTGGCATACCATGACCACAGACCCTCTTGTCCCTGATCTTTCCATCTTTCTCCTTCCAAGCTATTTGCCACCCATGAATTTGCACATATTTTAATTTTTGTCATTCTCTCTCTACCAAGGTTAATCAGTTGTGCCCCCTGGAGCTCTGTTGGGAAGATTTCCCCCCACCACTGTCCTCCAAGGCCACTATGGAGAGGAGCTGCAGAGAAATCCCAATCCATTTTTACCTGCACACACATACTGAACTGACAGTGTATAAACCAGTTTTGCTCTTTTTCTTCTTTGTCCTTTGTCAGCTGTCAGAAGGCCTCCCTTATGCAGCCTAGGTAAATGCTGATTAAGAGGTCTTGCTTGGTACAATTGTGGTGGATGAAATGGAAGTCTGGACCACGCTGTGCTGCTCACCTAGGCCTTTTGGTGCTGCTCTGTGCCTAATCCTTGCATGCACCATTTTCATCTTAAGACTTGTAGATCTGATAAAATGCTTTATTTCATCAATTTGACTCATTTCTCCATCTCTAAAATTAGAGGCTTAATGAAATAAACTATACATTGCTTCCAATTCCAGAATTTTATTGCAGGAAACATAATTTTATATAAAATATCAAAGAATGATGATAGACATTGTCTGTTACTGTGTCCTTGTCTATGGCCATGGGTACACTACATGGTCCCATCTATGAATACCTCAGATGTTCTCTTTTATTACCATCCTGACCAATCAAATCCTTATTACTATAAAAAAAAACTATGTTTTCAAAACTAATGAAAATCCCTGTGCCCACAATCACAATATTGTTTCAAGTGTTCACCACTCAGTTTCTTGTGCCAACTTGAAAAATCATCTATATACCCAATTTATAGTAAATGTTATGTTTAGAATAATAGAATACAGTATTTCCATTAGATAAATCCTAAAAATGGGTTTCTATCTGAGCCCTCTGGCCACATACATCCAAATTTGTCAGAGAAAATCTGTCTCAGGTACATTAGACCCAGATGGGACCCTTGTGGTCTTGAATATTTGGTCAGGCCTGAAAGAAAGAAGATTCAAGAATGGATTCACTCACTCTGAAAAATCATTAAACAAAACTAAAAATCCATTCATGATAAAGAAAATCTCTCAACATAATAAAGGCCATATAAAACAAATTCACAGCTAACATCATACTCAATGGTGAAAAGCTGAAAGCTTTTCCTCTAAGATCAGGAACAAGACAAGGATGTCCACTCTCACCACTTTTATTCAACACAGTAGTGGAAGTCCTAGCCACAGCAATCAGACAAAATCAAGAAGTAAAAGGCATCCAAATTGGCAAGGAAGAAGTTAAGCTGTCATTATTTGCAGATGACATGATACTGTATATAGAAAACCCTAAGCACTCCAGACAAAAAATTTTTAGAACTAATAACTGGACTCCTCAAAGTTGCAGGATACAAAATCAAGATACAGGAATCTGTTGCATTCTTATATACTAACAACAAACAAGTGGAAAGAGAAATAAGGAAAACAATTCCATTTATAATTACACCAAAAAGAATAAAATACCTAGGAATAAATCTAACCAAGGAGGTGAAAGACCTATACTCTGAAAACAATAAGACACTAATGAAAGAAACTGAAGAAAACACAAATAAATGGAAATCTATCCCATGCTCATAGATAGGAGGAATTAATATTGTCAAAATAGCCATCCTGCCCAAAGCAATTTACAGATTCAGTGCAACCCCTATCAAATATCAATAACATTTTTCAATGAGTTTATAGCAAATAATCCTAATCATTCATATGGAACAATAGCTAAAGCAATTTTGAGAAAGAACAAAGCAGGAGGTACTATACTCTCTGATTTCAAGCTATACTACAAAGCTACAGTAAGCAAAACAATATGGTACTGGCACAAGAACAGACCTATAGATCAATGGAACAGCATAGAGACCCCAGATATAAACCCATGCACATATAGTCAATTAATACATGATAAGAAAGCCATGAATACACAATGAAGAAAAGACAGTCTCCTCAATAAATGGTGTTAGGAAAACTGGACAGCTACATGCAAGAGAGTGAAACTGGATTCCTATCTAACTCCATACACGAAAGTAAACTCAAAATGGATTAAAGACCTAAACATAAAACATGAAACCATAAGACTCTCAGAAGAAAACATAGGCAAAAATCTCTTGAATGTAAGTAGGAGCAATTTTTTTTCCAGACATGTCACCCCAGGCAAGGGAAACAAAATAAAAAATCAACAAGTGGGACTATATCAAACTAAAAAGCTTCTGTTCAGGAAAAGATACTATCAACAAAACAAAAAGACAACCTACAGTATGGGAGGATATATTTGTAAATGATTTATCCAATAAGAGGTTAACACTCAAGATATATAAACAACTCATATGCCTCAACACCAGAAAAATAACCCAGTTAATAAATGGGCAGAAGACCTGAAGAGACATTTCTCCAAAGAAGAAATATGGATGGCCAACTGGCACATGAAAAGGTGCTCGATATCATCAGGGAAATGCAAATCACAAACACAGTGAGATATCACCTCACACCAGTTAGAATGGCTGATAGCCAAAAGACAAGAAATAACAAGTGTTGGAAAGGATGTGGAGAAAGGTAAATCCTCCTACACTGTTGGTGGGAATTTAAATTGGAGCAGTCACTATGGAAAGCAGTATCGAGGTGCCTCAAAAAACTAAAAATAGAAATACATATGAGCCAAGAACTTCAATTCTAGGGATTTACCCAAAGAACACAAAAACCCTAATTAAAAAAGATATGTGCACCCCTATGTTTATTACCGCATTATTTACAATAGTGAAGGTATGGAAGCAACCAAAGTATCCATCAGTAGATGAATGGCTAAAGAAGATGTGGTATATATACACAATGGAATATTATTCAGCCATTAAAAAGAAAGAAATCCTGCCATTTGCTACAACATGGATGGACCTAGAGGGTATTATGCTAAGTGAAATAAGTCAGGTGGAGAAAGACAAACACCATATGATTTCACTTATATTTGGAATATAAAAACAAAACAAAATGAACAAAACAGCTGTAGTCTCATAAACACTGAGAACTGACTGGTGGTTACCAAGGAGGAGGGGTTGGCGTGGGAGGATAAAGGGGCACAAAAATCTCAATCATAAATTGGTCAAGATGGAATTGCAGCATTGAGAATATAATCAATGGTTCTGGCATCTTTCTATGTGGAGAGATAGTAACTGCACTAGTTGTCATGAGGATTTAATAATGTAATTGTTGAATCACTGTGCTGTATACTTGAAACTAATATAATATTGTCTGTCGACTATACTTCAATAAAAACAAAGATAAAAAGAATGATTTCACTAAACAATCAGTGAGATCCAACTAAGTCAGAGATACCTTGAGATGGGGAACTATGAGGCATGAGAACTGCTGCTTAATTTATTTGCAATGGGAAAACTATTTTGAAGCTAATTAAATGACCTATGAATAATTAATATTGTAATTAATCAGATTGACATTATTTAGGGCTCCCCAGAGACACAGAACCAATTACACATGTATATATACAAGCAGTTTTATTTTAAGGACTTGATTCATACAGTTATGGAGGCTGTCAAGTCCAAAGTCTTCAGGGTAGTCCAGCAGGCTGGGAGACTCAGAGAAGATCTAATGTTGTAGTTCAAGTTTGAAGGTCATCTGCTTGCCAAATTCTCTCTTGCTTGGGTAAAGTCACTCTTTTGTGTTAGTCATGCCTTCAGCTGATTAAATGAGGCCCACCCACATTATGAAGAGCAATCTGCTTTATTCAAAGTACACTGATTTAAATGTTAATCTCATCTAAAGATACCCTCATATATTTGGGAACCATGGCCCAACCAAGCTGACACATAAAATTTACCATCACAGAAATTATTTAAAAAATGAGTTTTGGAAGTGTTTTCAAGAACAAATTTTGTCCAAGCCACAACATTATAGTTGGATACTGCAGTGTGTATCATTTATACAACTTTTGGAAGGTTGGCTAACATTTTAAAACCCTCAAGTGACAGCAAATGATTGAAGGGTTGCTTAAGTCCAATGATATTTACTGAATTTCCTGATCTTAAAAGATATAATTTCCATTGCTAAAAATATGTCCTGTGAATAATTTTTGTTTTGTATTTGATCATGTACAATAAGGTCAGTTGCCACTGATTTAGTGTACCCCTTCCCTTTTTCTAAGGTGAGAACACCGAGGCCCTGAGAAATCTAACATATGGTAGAGATTTGAATGTTAATCTTTGTAATACTAGTTTTTCTCTCCAAAGGATTAGTTAAATAAACAAGGTGAAAAATGAATCATGTTGTCCCTATTTAATTTATTTATTTAACCTAAGTATAGTGGGAACTTTTAATACCATTGCTAATGCAAGATGTATATTACATGTGGAATTTATTCAATGTCCAGTCCAACACCCATACATACATTACTCATGTTCACCTGTGTCTGGTAATAGTACCTTTTCTTAGACATTTAGAAAATGATTAAGGTTTAGGTCTTAAGCTTTACTTGTCTCTGATATTTGATTAACTAAAGAAGAAAACCAGAGTGACAAAATATACTTACATACACTCTTAAATCCACTTAAACTTTCTGAAATCTTAAGCTGAGTGGTACCTAAGTTTTACTCATACATTTTTGTCCTCATAATTGTGCTGCTAACAAATACTAGTAATGGAAAAATTATTGTAAAAATTATTCTACAAGCTTATTTTCCACAAAAATATACAATTCTTTCCATCATTTTCATAGAGCTAGTTTTATTTCAATGAGCATGATTTACCTACCATACTGCATATGTCTTTTAATTTACATTAAAAAATTATAGAAGTAGTATGTGTTTGTTCAAACAATATTCAAATAACAGAGCAGCATAAGAAGTGAAAAAGGAAAAAGTAATCCCCTCGGCCCTAAAATCAGGAATGCATATTGATCTGCCTCTTCTCTCATACTTTCTTTTATACACTATAAGCGCTTACAACACTGTATTATTTTCTGACACAATACTGGAACTATACTACACATATTAGTTTGTAACCTGTTTTTCCTATTCAAAAAGATCATAAATATCATAAATACTTATCCATATCCATACATTCATACAGTTGATTCTTCATAATGACTGTATAATCTGCCATAGTGTGAATATAACATAATTTATCCAATCATTCCACTATTGATTACTTCTAGCTATTCATTATCATAAATGATGTTACAGTAAACAAATGTAAATACATGTTTACACTTGTGTATTTACATGATTTTTCTTTAGATTGGAGAGGCACAACTGAGTCAAGAGGTATGAAAATTTCACATTTTGCCACTTATTACCAAATTTCTTTCCAAATAATCTGTAATAGTTAATACCCCTATCAATTTTGTATGAGTGCCCCTCTCAGACAATCTTGGAAATTATTAATCTTTTAGTGTAGTTAGAATATACAAAATATTGTTTCAAATTGAAATATTAATGTTTGTTTTAATGTTGTATGACTCCACATTGTAGTACTAATTATTTTTAAAAGCCCAACTTTTTAAGAATTAATTGTAATCATTCTTTCTGCTCTTTCATCATCCATGTTATTTTATTTCTATATAGGATCAATACATACTCATCCCATTCTATCAGACAATGCCTGTAGTACTCATAATTCCCAGTAATCAGGATTTATATGGCCTATCCTTACAACTGTCTTTTTGTAATTTGACTCTAGCATTACAATGCCAGGATAATAAAAGGCTTTATCACTGGTAATCTCAGAATCCACTAGAATTTTTCTTTTACAAAAAGCTCACCACATTACAAATGGTTTCTGTAAGAAACTACCAGAGATTATTCATTATGATTCCTGTCACATTACTTAATAGAGCATCATTTTATAGAATTGTAGCAACACTGCAAATACTTTCAAATATGGACAAAAAGATATGGATTCTAATATCCATAAGGGTATTTGCTACTGAAAAAAAATGAGTTTCTCCTTGAAAAAATTCAACCAGAGTAATCAAGACAAATATCTTCCTGAAACAGCTAAGGCAGTTGGTCTGCCTTAAATGGCACAGGCTGGAATTCCACAGACAAACCACTGTCAGAACTCGCCACTGGATAATTTAAGCAGGTAGGCTGCTCGTGAGACTTGCATATAGTTTGCACTATGTTGCAGGGGAATGTTTGTGGTCTCCTGTAGACTATTTTATAACATTTTCCAAAAAACTTCTAACATATCATATCCACAGAAGATATTAGTTGAAGGTACCAGAAGGCACCAGTCTTTGATTAGAGGGAAAAGAGTTTCTGGTAAAAGAGAGTAAGGAATAGAAAAACATGCAACTTCCAGTGGTTTAAAGGCATATTCTATGGTTCATAGTGAAAAATGTATTATGGCAGTTGAAAATCAAAATGAGGGTGCCCATTAGAGTTGAAAATACTGGAAATTTTTGTGGTTTTATTTTCAAACTAAGTTGACTGAGTATGGGCATGTAAAAAAGTTAAGTTGAGAGAATATGTTCTCAGTTGCTTGGTAAATAATTTCACATCAGGCATTTAATATGATTAATGCCCACCACAGCATGAGGATTTAAAGTAACAGCTAACACAGAAATGTTTCAATGCATGAAAGAACCTAACACCTAGAGAAACACAAAAGCAATGGTTCCTAATCCACCTTAGCTTTCATTGTTCTTTGAGTACTACATATTGGTGCTTACTGTCCATGTGAGCAGAGTCCACACCTTAATCCCTGCCCAATCCAGTCATTTTTGAGGTCAACAAGGCAAGTGTATCCACCCAAAATCTCACTTCAAAGTGAAATATGTCATTTGTGACATCTTGACAACACAAATACATTTCTAAATAGCTGTCCAGTTTGTGATGCAACGTAAGGGGAATAGAAAAAAAGACATTTTCTATATCACCAGGATGAAGCATGAAATGAGATGCAGTCACAAGATACTAGTATTTTCTAGACCCTAAAGATTCCAGAATGAAGCACTTGTTAATAAATGGTAAAGAAAAGAATCAGAACTCAGATTCTATCTTAACACTCTGTCCCTTCAAAATAAATATATAATCCAATAGAAATCATAAAAATGTCCATATGCTTTAAGTTTTGATGAGTGAAGTTCTTTTAAAAATCCCATACTCTCTAAACAAAAAGTTACTTTTAAATTTGATGGTGCATTTTTACCTGATTTATTTTTCTATTCTGGCTTTAAAAGAAATCATACTTGCCTTAATGCAGCATCATATAATTTTAGATCCTACTTTTCCACTTAATTTTATAATAAACACATACCATAGTTTCAAAACTTTTGTAAATATGCCTAGGTGGTGTTTCATGGAATTCAATGCTCCATAGTTTAGAAAATGGTTTCTATTTTTGGTCTAATTTTAGAAGGAAGTCTTCCAGCCTGAAGTATTTTGTACCAATGCCTGAAAATAAAATCATTTTGACTCACATCTCTTGTGACTTTAGGAGTGCAGTGTTCATCCTAGTTAAACCCAATCTCTCTCAAGAAGAATCTTGAGAAGAAATCCTCAGTGGCAAAGTGTGAACAAACTAAAGAAGTGCCAGTAATGCGGTAAAAGCTCCTCCTATGATGTTGCAATTCTCAGAGTCAAGGAATAAGTCTTGGATATTTTGGCATTGGTTTGTCCAAATATCGGATTTGAGGCAGTCTTCAGCTCCACATTTTTCCTGGATTAGCCAGTCTTTGACTCTTTATCCTTATATAGAAATGGCCGGACTGGTCATTTTTTAAAAAGAAATGGAGGAAAGATTTTTTTTCAGGCCAAATCAAATTTTGTTTCTGTTTCTCCCAAATTATTTTCAGATGCACGAAAAAGCAAACCACACAGAAGACCTGCACACAGCAGTGAAGCTGGAATGCAAGTCTTCATCAGAAGGGAGGGCCCGAACGCTGGGTAATTCAACCACAAAATATGTGAAGCACAAACAAGTGTAAACACACAGGTAGACAAAACACACACACAAGCATGCGTGCACGCACGCATGCCCTCGCACCCCACACCCCACAGGTCTGCCCTTTCCCCAAGAATTTTTAACAATATGCTTTATAAAAAAATAAAGATTATTAACATCCCAGTAAGAGCATATAATGTCATGTCACTTTCCATGTTTAAATACTTGCCTTTATGAATATTATTAATATTCTAAAAAGACCAAAAAACCTAAAAATATAAAAAAACAAAAATTACCATGGAGGTAACTTTTTAAATGATCAGGCCATATACAGCTGATTAAAATAGAAAATAAATGTCTATGTGTCAAATCTTCCTCTAGGGCCCAGCCCCAAAATCCTTCCTAAAATACAGGAATTTCCAGCATAAGTTGTCTTTTTTCCCTTTGTCATACAGGCTCATTTGAATAAAGGACAGAAAATTTCTGCCAACTATTGCAAAAGTAGGGGTAAAGACACTATCAGATTGTCTTTTTCTTGGGTATAAACAAGTCAAAACTAGGCTTTTAAAGCATAGTGGTCTGACATCAAATTGTAGTCTCTCTGCCATTGCCATATAATTAAAAAAATTTCTAGTTATGCATAAATTACAGATATTTATCAGTATTTTGACATTTATATTTTCTTAGATAATAAAGAGTTAAATGATTTAGGATTTTCTAGTATTGTTGTTAGATACCAATCTTTTGCTTCAGGGAGTCCAAATATGAATAGAGTAAAAAAAAAGAAAAACAGCAAACCTAGATTCATTGAAATGAAACTGCGTAACATCAGAGACAAAAAAGATGTTAAAAGAGAGACAAGATAAAATACTTCAAACAAATGAAAATTAAACTGAAGCAGATTTCTCAATAACAACACTGGAAGCCAGAATAATACCTTCAAAGTTCAGAAAGAAAATAAATGTCAGCCTAGAATTTTATATTCAGTAAAACTATCTTTTGAAAATGAGGATGAGAGGAAGACTTTCTTTGTATCCCCAGGAAAAAACACTGGAAACACAGAATTCTAGAATTTGAGATATAACCCAAATTATAAAAATAACCTATACTCTGTTCTGCCTTATAATTTACAACATACTTCCACATTTCATTTTATCATTTAAGCCATATTAATGTGGGGACGCTATTGCCCCAAGTAAGTTATGTTTTTCCAAAGTTAGAAAAACAAGTTCTATTAATTAATTGTTTAAAATGACAAAAATAGTATGTAATTAATCCAGTTAGTTGGAACACATTGAAAAGCATGTAGAGGAGAAGAAACCAAAATCATCTAATATCTTATTCCTCAAAGATAACCACTGCTAATATTTTGTCCCAAAATCTTTCAATTTTCCATGTGTATGTCTTTTTATAGTATACCTTTTCCCTTGAAAACAGATCATGAACATAAGCATAGCATATTATCATGCCAACAATTTTTTCCTATTACAGTTCTTTTAATGGTTAGATAGCCTTTAATCATGTGAATGTTGCTTAATCATTAAATCATTTCCTACCTAGCTACTGTGATAGTTTGGATTACTACACAGCAAATATTTACTTCCTTTCCCCTACTGCACATGACTTTCTGAGTCTGTTAATGTCAAGCTTGGCCATGGAACATATTTTCGACAATGGGAGATGATGAATTTTATGCAGAGTTGTTAGCAGTGCTTGCCCAAATTAGTTTGTCTATAATGCTGTTCTGACTCATGATGGGCAACTGCTGTCCTTTCAGTTTGGTCCCCCCAAATGACCACACCTAGAACAAACCTGAACCCACACAGGACCTTTGAGCCAAGTAATGCCAATGCAGAGCTGTACAATTAAGCCTAGTCTAAATGAGGCAATCTCAGTTGAGCTGTAGACACATGAACATTAGAATAACTGCTGGCTCTTGCAGATAACTGAGCTTGGAGTTTTTTTTTACATGCGTTATTGTGGCAACAGCAAATAAATACAACTGGAATTGGACATTGAGGCTGTTTTCCTATTACAAATTGTACATCACTGAGCATGTCACTGCAGTTTTTTTTTTTAAAGTATCATTCTCTTTTCACAGAGAAATCTGAGGTTTGGTTTACATTTGTCATCCAATGGTATGTAGCTATTAAGTAGTAAAACCATAATATGAATTTGGGTTTGTCTAATGCTGAAGCCCATGTTCTTTATAAGATTCTACATTGCCTGTCACTGAAATTTTTACTTCTTTGGGTAAACATGTATTAAAATAAGGGTGGTGTTCATAATGGCATAGAACAGCTTTGACTGGCAGTATAAATATTAACTGCTTCTTATCTCATTTTTCATTTAAAATTAAACATTGCACTGAATTCTCATTTCATGAAACACTAAATCTCTTTATTTATCACTTAAAGCAACCTTAGCTTGGTACAATGGTTTTTCTGAAAGCAGCCGTTAAATCAGACAGTAACTTCTGAAGGAATGAGTGCCTTGTTTCATTTCTTGGTTCCCTTCCTTAAACAGGTATCTTGTTCATAAAATCCTTCATTCATACTTTCACAAACATACACAGTGAGATAATGCTTAAAAGTCTGTGGTAGCACTTTAGTATTCAGTACTTTTTATCAGGCGTCAGTGATGTTCGGATTATTCATGTGGGACAGGGTCATAAGGGAGTAATATATCGTGTGAACAGGCAGACATACAAATTAGTAGTTGCCCAAAGAACTCCACGTTCCACTTACGTTAGGAAAGTCAAACATGTTTAATGTTGAGATGGTCCATTTAGAACTAAGGACACGTCTACAAGTCAAAAGAATACCATTCATTTCTTCGTGTTCAGCAAATATCTAATTTGGCATCATGTAGCTCAAAAAGTGAAATGAATTTAGTGAGAATAATTTCAATCAGCCAAAAAGCATCATCCTCATGAATCCTCTATACAGGAGATAGAAATCTCTTTGACTTGGAGGTGTTGGGATATTACTGCCAAAAGGAGGGATTACAACACTGGGGATCAGTTTGCAAATACAACCATTTCTGTAGACACCCTTACATTACCTCACTCTACATATATGCATGTAATATTCTGATTGATTGTGCTCAGTCACAAAAAGAGAGGTCAAGTTAACTAAACCAAGTGAAAAATACAGATCAGCTTCGTCTTTTACGAGTAACATTGCCTGCAGTAAAGCTAGATCACTTCCAATGTTTAACATATATTTAAATATCTTTGAGCATGTCCACAAATGATAAGGACACCAGACAGAATGGAATGTCGAATGAGAGAAGTGAAAACAAAGTCCTGGAAGCTAGCGAAGGATGGAGTCATTGCCTAGTTAGAGCTTTCAGAGAAACTCGCTATCGTTTTAGTTGTCTTAAAGGAGAAATACAGAGAGGTAGTGATCCTGGGTTGGGGCAGTAGTGGAAACACAGAATAAAGGTATGATAGAAAGAAATAAGCCTAATTTAGATAACATCCAGAATCCTGAGAGAATTACGAGTCAGTACAGGCAAGGTAGGTTGGGTCCCCATGATGGGTGATTTTATATGTATCTACACATCTGTATATGTATAGGTATCTACTGAGCTGCAGCTCTATCTTTCCATATACAATGCTTAAAATATATAATCATGAAGGCTTATGCCTTCAGGAATAAAAATGCTCTGAACTTCTTTCTTTTTTTTTTTTTCTGAGCAAGGTTGTGCTCATGCCTCGTGCATGCCTTACTAGGACAGGGTATTAATTGGCACCAGTGAAACGGGGCACTGGTGTCAGCATTCAGACTCCTCATACAAGCATTCTCAATTACAGTTCAGTTCAAGAGCATCTCCTGCCACATTACCTTTACTTGCTCTAATGTATCAGGGACATGTAGGACCAGTTCAGGGTTTGCATACATATCCAACTCCTTCCCAAGAAAGCTCAGGCTGAAGGGTGTAGGCCTGGGTCATGACCAACTATTTCTAAGGCCCAAGGAACTGCTTAGAAAGGAGTTTACTCTCTAAGCATCGAAGCCCATGGATGTCTGTAGCATTTTCTTTAGCCAGGGATTCTCAGAGCTTCTTGCTCCACAAATTGTTTGTCCATAAAGTGATGTCATAATGAGTGCACTGATGAAGCACTGTCGGCTGATGTTCACAGAGACAGAACAAAAACACAGCACTGTCAACTGCTTCCCTGCATTCCCAGAATCATGTTGGAGAGTCTCTGCTAGCCAGATGTGAACTTAACCTACTGCAGTCAGCTAACTTCGGGATGACTCCACCCCGGCATTGCTGACCATAATTATTTCCTGCTTTAACGATACTGCTCTCACTGTGTGTGAATCTTTCTTTGGCTTTCCTATATTGGCTACCATGTCAGGTTATGAAAGAGTTTTTCAAAGTATGAAAAGTATAAGATACATATACATGTAAGATGTTCATTAGCAGCCCCAAAACCCTTGCTCCACTAACAATTATCTCGAGAAAGACTCATTTTTCAGTGCTTATAAAATGGCATTTAAGATCGCTGTTATAGACCAAAGAAGCTGGTTCCCATGGACAATCTAATTTAGCTAAAAACCACTGAACTAACCACATCCTACATCATTTAGCACAAAAATGGAGGGCAAGTAAAGGCCTCTCGCAACAATAAACACATAGGGCTCACGCCCCCAGGTCTCCCCATCCATTTTGAAGACCTCCCCACTTCCTCTTTCTCCACAATCAAATGGTATTATGTGTATGAATGACAAGCAGAAGTTTCCTACTCAGCAGTCTTGGTGGCTCAAGAAGAATAAATTCTTTATTTTGCCCAGAAATGTACATTAACTATGGTAAAACACCTTTTGCCACTCTAGAGCTCTATCTAAAGATTCGTTGAACTTTCACTTCAGTGAAAGAATATGGTGCATCTTGTCATTACACATCTAGGTCAAAATGAAACATGATACTGTCTGCATTTCTGAAGGCCAGGGGCTACATAAGCCATTTTTGACTAAAACTGAATTCTTCTGTGTTGTTTCTTACTCCACGACTTCTCTTCTCAGTGACACACTAAGCAACAACATTAATGTACTCAATACATGGGCATATGTGGATTTTCATATCATCCACAGATTTTCTTTCATCAAGTACCCCAATGATTCGAATCTCCACAATTGCAGGTCCATCAGCAGCGGTAGCAGTCTCTCTCCCTTGATTGTCAGAGGCTGTTGGTGATGAGCAATTTCTGAGCAGCTTGCCGCAACTCTATTCTTTCCTAAAAAGCACATCAGAATACAAGAGTGAGATACTACCCACAAGAATAGACTTTAAAGCATTCTAATCTATGTCACAAAAATTAACATATCCACCAACTCAGTTCTCCACCACTTCTTTGCACCCAACTGATTTGTGGCAATTGATCTATACAACTTGGTGCCAGGACAGGAAGTTGAAAAGTGCTGCTCTAGAAGAGGACACCAACCTGTTCTTGGGCAACAGGTGTGGATTCTAGGGATGGTCGTGTTGGGCTTGCAACTGGAATTCTGGTCACTGACATACCTTTGTGAAAATATTTGTCTCACTGCCACACTCCACTCAATCTCTACAGGAAACTTTCTACATGGGATGGAGAAGGGGAAGCTTGGGGATACAGGAGATATAATAGAATTCCACTCAAGTCTGCTAATGACATAAAATAGCTACAAGTTTATTAGAAATGGCAAAGATTGAGGGAAATTGGAAGTGATTCAGCTCATAGTGAAAAGTACCACACACAGCTTCTCAGCCAACTTCTCTTAAGCCTGGGCATGGCAAAAACCAGTGGAAAGCTGACAGGACATGTTAGCTGTAGAAATAAATGTGTCATCAACCAGGAAGGTAAATGTTTGGTGGTCCCTGTGGACACACGAGCTCTGGGACTTCTGAGATTCCTCCTTTTGGCCTGAACATAATGTTGGCTTGTGATATTTTGCCTGTGAGGATTTTTTCTTTTCTTTTCTTTGTTGGCTTGAGCATGAAGAATGGTGGAGGTGGGAGGAAGAGGCAAAGGAGTGTGGGTAAAAAGAAGGAGAGCAGAGCGGACTGACGGAGAGGAAGATGACAGGGAAAAGGAACCTGGAATGAGGGTAGGGGAAAGAAGAGTTACCATTTATTGCAAATATTTCCTAAGCACTTGAATTATATCCTTGTGATGAGTATCCATAATGTCTTCTGAAATACATGTTTGTTGTAGATGAGGAAACCCCGATAAGAGAACTATGTTGTCAAAGCCACCAAGATTCTAAGCTGATAGACAAACCCTGGTTTCTCCTCTGGCAGAGAGCCCTGTGCTCCTGACAGATCCCCAGGCCCTCAGGTTCCTGGGCCTTTGGGATGACCACGCTCTGCTTGAGGCTGGAGGGAGTGTTGGTGAGGGAGGCGGAGCTTGGCTCTGGAGAACTCAGGGGTGAGACCCAGCAGAGAGAAAGCTGGGAACAACACCAGCCTGCTATTTTGGGGGAAAGGAAGAGATGACGGTGGTTTGTGGTTCTCTGCATTTCCTCCCAGGTTGTCCTGAGGTTCACTAAGATGAGTAAGAAGACAAGGATTGAGGAGGGCTCTATATGGGAAAAAAGATTTGCATTTGGCTGCACTTGCCTCCGGCGACAGCCCTCAAGAACCAAAGTGTTTTAATGTGGGAACCAAAGGATACAGAGAGCTCATGCTTTGAGAATTCTTGATTTAACTGATCAGTCTCATTGTTCAGGTACTTTGAATGGTTTTGGTGAACATACATGTTTTCATTTGTATTCAGTCTTCAACTGGTTTGTAATAACAGCACAACTGATGATCCCAGCAAGTAGGCACAGCTCTTTAAAACTACTTACGTAGAGGATGTTACTTCTCTCTCTCCTCCCCTTTGTTCTTTTTTCTATCCATCTTGCTCCCTCTCTCCCTCCCTCCTCTTTTTATTCTCAAAGTATGAGAACTCTATCTTTCCCTCTTTTTCTTCTCTCTTTGACCTCCTTTCTCTCTCTCAATAACTTCAGATCTAAAGATTCACTACATTTATGATTTTTGAGTGAACTCGTACCACTGTGGAATTAAATGATAAAGACTGGCCTTTGCAAGCTACTTCTTTTTTATGGCTTCTGTAAAAAAGCTGATCAAAAGGCTATACGGACTCCAATGCATTGGACTCCAGTTCCAGGCATTTAATCACTTTAAGTGTGAAGAAACTTTTCCACACCGCTTAATGACACCACAAAGGACACTTCCCGAGAAGTATTTACTCTGAGCAGCCCCAAGAACACTTCTGCTACAACTGCATGATCAATGGGGTCCTGAAATACATACAGTGTATTCAGTAATCTGGGAAATGGAACCCCTAAAAAAATGAATGGATGGTATTTTTACTAATTGTTGAAACACCACAAATAGAGTCCCGGTTCTGTCTTACACTTAGAGCTACTAATAAATACTCCAGCAAACACTGTAGTACCCACAGAATTCTTTATATAGACACTTGATATAGACTCTGCATAGATAAACCCACTTACTTTCATTCTTAGACAATCAACATAATCTAAACCTGTGCTTCCCAAGCCTTAATGCTGATGAGTCATCAGGTACTCTTGTTCAAGTGCAGATTTTGACCCAGTCAGTCCAAATGGAGCCTAAGATTATGCATTTCTAGCAAGCTCTCAGGAGAAGCTGCTTCTGCTCTGGGGCTCAGAGTTCTAGAGGATGGATGATGTGTGCTGCCGAGGTCACTCCTGGAATGCGTGCTCATGGATTTTTAACGGTATGCTCCTTCACAGTGGCCTTGTCCCGACATGTGAAGCAGGTGCTAGCAGCCTTTTAGGTTTGTTTAAAGTTTATAATTTCAATAGTGTGCCTGGCAACCCAGATTTTTTGAGGAGATTAGTCTAGGGTGAAAAGTCTACTGGTTATTATCAGAGTTGCACATATTGTGCATTTTGTGGAGTCTATTTGAGGACACTGACTACAAATAACTTCTTAAAAATAATGTGCACAGTAGTGCATCCTGCTTGAATGAGAACACATTAAAAATGGCAGTCTGAAGATGTAATAATCTAGTCTTCATATTAATCTTTTCAAGACTCAAAACAAACAAAAAAGAAAAACCTTTTCCTGTCTTTAAGCCCACAAGTCTGATAAGCATCTGGGGCTATTAGTACAATCTTCTTAAAACACATCCCATACCCCAAGATGCTTTCATGAAACCATCCAAATAATTGCAACCATTTTCCTCCCAATGTCGTGCTGCTTAATATATACACACTCACACGCAGCCATGCACGCACACATCTGTACATCATCCAGAGGTATTTGTTATACAAACATCTCAATATCATCACTTTTCTTTATCTTGGAATCAGGCACACAACAGTTTTTAGACTTTTCAATAATATGCTGGAAGTGAGTTAAGCTTTTATATGATCTATGGATTCTGTTCTTCCAGAAACTGCCAATTTTACTCTAATATGATTCCAGTATGCCAAGAGAAAGTTGTTCCAACTAGAATGTGCTGAAGGAATGAATGTGGCTTCCATGCAGGGCATATTTCAGGTTTTTTTCCAAATAACATTCTTGTAGAGATTAGGGGATAATCTGGCAGCCAGACTCAGCCAATTAAAACAGTAATTGAAATGGTTGAAAATGTTTTCCTTGGCAAAATTTGGTTATTTTGCTTCATTTTGAGTTTTCTTGAATAACAAAAAAATAGGGTCAGTCTTAAGACTCTTAATTTATTTTCTTGGTTATCTTTTCTCATCAAATAAAAAAGGGCTGCTATGGGGCTTAAATGAAAAACTGAAAACTGTGGTATCAGGTGGTATGAAGGCAGGCATTAGGAAACATAAAATGCTTCTTAAGCTAACCCAAATAAATCACCTCTCAGCACAGAATATGTGAGAATTTCTGTTGTGGGAAGAAAGGGTAAAATAAGGTGGGGGATTCAAGAGGAAATAAAAAAACAGAGGAGGCATTCTTGTATAAGATAGACTTAATTTTCCCCAGATTAATAGGTACTTAAAAAACTGAGACATAATTTTAAGACATCTGAAATGGAGAAGTAAAAAAATCAATGTGTGTGCCATAATTATTTTCTACTGAAATCAGTTTTGTGCTAGTAAATGCTTAATAAGCAACTCTGGAGTGAAAGAGTATCTGATTTTTAGCATTTGCCAATTTCCATATCACGGCTAAATGTCTATCTGCCAACCTGACATTCCTGAATGTAGAGTTGGGAAGAGACATGACCTGTCAACTTTGGCAAGCCCCTGTGAGGTGCTCCAGTACATCACTGGACCGAGGTCATGTTTCACAAAAGAAGACAGATACGAAAATGCAATCTAGATCAACATCAGGCAAAAATGCTGATCTAGGAATCTAGCAGTCAAATATCACCTCACACATGAATTGACCTAACTCTTGCTAATTGAAATTGTAAAACCTGACAATACCCCAGTCACAGAATTAATTTTAAAAGAAAAACACTTTTGTATGTCAATCCATGATTCTTTCCTTTAAAGCCCTACTTTTAAGCTGAAATCCTCTGTGAACCACCTTTAAAGAAGTCTAAAATTAGTCACTAGACCCATTTTAGCATCCTGTTAGAATTAAGACAATTTCAAAGAACCATATTCTAATGGGTTTAATCCTACACATTAGAATCATATAGGGAGCTTTTATAAAGTACCAATTCCTTGATCCATCCAGGACCAACTAAATTAAAAGGCTTTAGGTGGGATTTAACATTGTTACTTTTGAAAAGCTCCCCAAATGTTTTGCAACCAGGGTTGAAAATAACTACTCTCTCTATATTTATTTGTCTCTATTTTCATAAGAGTGCTCTAAAAGATGCCTATATTCCATCTTATTAAATTATGAACTCTGGCTGAACCATATACATTAATTCTTTTTTTCTATCTTTATTCCTTCTCTCATCCCCATCTAATCAATTAAAAAAATACTTTTGATTAAGTTTTGAATGGACTAGAAATATACCCTTCTATGGACTATAGATTGGGCTCACGTTTATTCATGTTTCTTATTTTAGATTTCAAACCAAGCTCAGAAACTTTTGAGATGGATCACATTTACCAGCAGCATGAGATAATTTGTAATGATTTTCAATTATTTCAGGCAACACATGCAGAACAAATCTCTCTTTTACTTAGAAATGGAAACTAATTATAAATTTGATTTATTGAATGATTGACTCATGGCACTTATTACATATATGCTGGTATAGATATTAGTATGCAAAGCAAAGAATAAATGTTCCCTGCTTTTAAAAATGTAAAAATCTTAACAATATGGGTGAGACTTTCATTTTTCCTGGAAGGACAAACTATTTGATGTTATATTATAATTTTATGTGATGAATTCATTTTCACAATTCTTACTCTGAGAAAAAATATCAAAGTATCCACAAGTGATCCTAGCCTATTTATCATCATTAGTGGCTGCACTGATCAAACTTCCATCTATGAATCTTGGAAAGACTTACTTCATGTGCAGAAATCTATGCCACCTCCAGGCATTGCAACAGAGCCAAAAACAGCAAGAAGCACAACAAATAGCAGCTGTGGCTCTTTGCATGTGTGGTACTGTTTAGGCTAATGCCCAGGATATCATACTATTTGTCCAAAGGGTACAGCTGCACCAGCTGGCAGACTGTGGAAAGTGGCAAAAACACAGAAGGCAGAACCTGGCACCAATTCTTACCTCCTCCCACACTCACTCAGTCCCTGCAGCACTGCTCCGGGCACTGTTCACAGAGAGCCAGGGCCAGCATTTGGGCAAGACGTAATATAATTCTGCTGGAGAGCAGGTGTCACCTCTTGGCCCTGTCCCTGGTAGGACTTCCATGTAGGTACATCTAAAAGGAAATGTATTAGTTCACTACTGCTGCACACCAACCCCCGCCAAAACTCAGGGGCTCTAAGCGGCAGTCATTTATTACTGCTTACCCCTGTGTAGGAAGGATGGGCTAAGGTGATCTAGGTGGGGCCTGGCTGCACGGCCCTTTTTCCTATTCTGTGGGTTGACTGAGGCAGCTCTGGGCCCAGGCTGAAGGGACAGGAGCAACCTGGAAGGAAACTCTTCTCGCAGCAAAGGCAGGAGTGTAAGGGTACAAGTGGAAGCACAGGGTCTTTAGTGCCTAAGCTTAGAACTGGCAAAATGTCACTTCTGCTCACATGCTATTGACCAAAATAAGTCATTTGGCCAAGTCCAAATTCAGGCAGGGAAGAACCAAATTCTGCACCTGAAGAGACTGTGGCAAAGGTGTAGATAGAGCAATGAAGAATTAAGTCCAACATAATGGTCCAATACATAAACCTGGAAAAGAGTAGTGACAATGATATGATGATGGTGATGATGATAATAACAGCTATCTTATATTATGCATTGCAGTGGCCTGCACATTGTTCCAAACTCTGTCTGTCTCTGTCTCTCTCTATATACACATACAAAATCTCATTAAATCTTTATAACAATTCTATGAAAGAAGTACTTCTATATTTTCATTTTACAGACAAGGTAACAATGGTAAGGAATGGATTTATACACAAATAATGAGTGATTATTAATTTAAAATAACAATGGTTGCTAATATTTTTAAACTGTTATACAGGCCTATTATGTAGCTTCTGTACAGTATCTTTGGGATTTCCTATCTTGATATTTCCTGTTCTGACAGTAGATATAAACAGCCTATACCATTTTATTATCAATGAAGAGGGACAAGAATATGTTGTCTTCATCACTGGAGTTTACCTACAGAATGTAACATAGGTATGTGGATAAAATGAGAGTTCCTGTGGCCAGGATTCTCACCTGGCCCTGGTTGACTAGCTCCCTGCACACCTGTGGGCAATACATGGCTGTTGACTCTATAAAAAGAGCTCTGCCCAGTGCTCTGCATGCAACACGGTGGCAGGGCTGCAAGGCTGCAGGAGAGGAGAGCAGAGGCTGGAGTGGTGGCAGCACCAAAGACAGAGGCCCAGAGGATGGCTGTGTGGGATGACTGTGCACGGAGGCCCAGAGGACGGCTGTGTGGACAGAGGGGCCCAGAAGCAGAGACTGGCTTGCTGCATGCAGACTCGCTCTTAGTGAATGGGTTTCTAGCAACTGACCTGCCACCTGGAAATAAAGTTGGGTATAACCTTTTCACCCAAAGAACGTTTTGCTGTCATTTTCTTTGGTCACACTGAATCCATAAGTGAACTTGCCCAGGGTTGAATCCTATTGGCAAGACAATTGGCAAAAGTCCGCAGGGTTCATTGTTGACCAAGGAAAAAGGCAGGCTGTCCTTATGGGAGGGGTGCTTCAGCGGGCTGCCCCTGTGAATGGGGAAACAGTGGATCATCCCCCAATGGGTCTGTGGTCTGAGGTGGCTTGCCTCCTAGAGGACTGCGCCCCATCCCAGGACTGGAGGCAAGTGGAGGTGACACCTGAGGCAGTAGGGGGGGCCCTTGGCATAGTAAGCAGATCCTTTGAGAAGCAGAGTGCCCATGAGGCAGCGGGGACTGTGGGTTGGCTGCTTCTCACAGTCTTAAAAAGGTCTACAGAGGAGACCCAAGAAATGGTGGCCTGAGAACGTGACCTGCAAACTTCTGTGGATTCCCTGAGGATGGAGCTGGCCTTGATGCGGGAGGAGGCAGCACGAGAGCGCTGGCAGCAAGGTGCCATTGGAAACGAGACGGCAGCACTGCCAGGTGTTCTGAAAGAGGAAGAGCCCATTAAGGAAAAAGACGAACTCCTGAGGGAAGCACAGGCATAGGTGGCATGAAAACGTCAGCTGCGAAGCATTGAGCTGAAGGTAAGAGACCTTCTGAAGCTGGTATTGCTGCGAGGCACAGTAGCAGAGGAGGCACTCGGGGGAGGGGAGAGAAAGGTGCCATCAGCCCCAGAAATGGAGGAGCTGGGGAAGGATGAAGGGGTGGTGCCAGAGGTACTGGCCCCTCCTGTACTGAAAGCACACCCAGTGGTTGTAAAGAAAATAAAGACCTAGCAGCTGAAAGTTCCCCAAAGAGAGGAGCAGCCCCCTCCTCAGGTCGTGGAGCACTCTGTGGCTGCCCTTGTACTCAGGCTGAGCTGGTGGCTGTGGGACTTAGGGGTGGATGGAATTGTTCTGTCAGGATCAGAGGTGGGAAGGCTGTCTTCCCTGACAGTGCAACCTGCCTTGAGGCAGCGATTACAAAATGCAAGGTGACACATACAGTAGCTGAAGCAATGAGAACCTGGAAAGAAATAAGACCTGTTATTCACAGGAGGAATTTGAGGTGCCCTGTAAGGGTTACGAGGACCCAGATGTGGGTTGATTTGATAAGGGCAGGAGTAGGTGGAAGGAAATTAGACGAGAAGCCAAATAGGATCTTACTGGAGCTATGGCAACAACTGAAACCAGAGCAGCAGTTCCAGACATTAAGACCAAAGAGGCAGAGGTCACAGACAGAGCCATGAGTCCAGCCTTTGTGTCTGCAAGACTTTTTGCTGGAGAGGCTGGAGAACAATGTTCAGGCTTCCTTGCACAGAGACCATTGCAGAGGACTGAGGGCATAGATTGAGAGAAGAGAATCCTGGAAGGGTGGAGGGTGGATAAAATGAGAGTTCCTGTGGCCAGGATTCTCATCTGGCCCTGGTTGATTAGCTCACTGCACACCTGTGGGCAATACATGGCTGTTGACTCTACATAAAGAGCTCTGCCCAGTGCTCTGCGTGTGACACGGTGGCAGGGCTGCAAGGCTGCAGGAGAGCAGAGTAGAGGCTGGAGTGGTGGCAGCGCTGAGGACAGAGGCCCAGAGGATGGCTGTGCGGGATGACTGTGCAGAGAGGCCAGGAGGATGGCTGTGCGGACAGAGGGGTCCAGAAGCAGAGACCTGCTTGCTGCATGCAGACTCGCTCTGAGTGAAGGGATTCTAGTGACTGATCTGCCACCTGGAAATAAAGTTGGGTATAACCTTTTCACCCAAAGAACGTTTTGCTGTCAATATCTTTGGTCACACTGGATCCATAGCAAACTTGCCCGGGGCTGAAACCCATTGGCAAGACAAGGTAGAAGTTAGCAAATGACCACCCCAAATAAACTAGCAAACACTCTCATCTCAAAAGCTAAAAAAGTTAGGATGGGCTTAAGAAGGATCAGGATGAAATTCTGATAAGGAATTCAATATGCTTTCCCTTTTCTTTCTACTTCTTTTAGGTTTGAGGCTTATGGACATCTATTTATTAAGGGACCTTTAAAGGTTGATAACTGTATTCCTTTGCCCATTAATATCTCACAGCACATGGGAAAAGATTAATTCCACAGAAAGGGGAGAAGCAGCAGACATTATTGTTTCTCTAGCAGAGGTAGAGGTAGGACATGTGGGGACTTGAACCGACTGCATTCAAGGGGTCTCACAGCAGTTTCTGGGAAATCTCTTGCAAATCACTTGCCCCAGTTCCGTCAGCTGCTGCAGAGAGCAGGGGCAACGGGATGGTTTCTTGTGATTCTTGCAACTTCCTGGTTGCTCCAGAGATCACAGAGGCTTGCTCTAGCCCTCAGGCCTCCAGTGGATCTTTTCAGTGCTTAATTCCCTACATTAAATCTTCTGGTTGAAATAACAACTTGACTTGTCTAGAGTTGACTAAGCCTGACTATTCGAGGTGTTGAATGTTGAAAGCTTGTGAACATATAGATAAATCTAAACAATTATGGTAAATTTACTCAAAGAAGAATGCTTGTGGTCAAAACATTCTCAGAAGGTAAAAATCTATAAACATGAAATAATATTTTAATATCAATAACTTACATTGTAAAGTACTGTTAACATAGATGAGGATAGTGTCTAGGCAAAGCAGTTGTGAAATAACAGAAGAAAAAGTATACTTATAATAATGAGAGTAGGTTATTTTTGAATTTATTTTCAAAATTAACAGTTTAAATAATGTTTTTGAAAAAATTAACAGTAACCATTAATAGAATTAAAAACTAGATGTGTCAGTCTCAAATCAATAATATTCAATCATGCTGTGGGGAAAAGGGAAATTCCTATGGCCAGGATCCTCACCTGACCCTAAACTACTTGATGATGTAATTGGCCTGCTGCTAGGCTATTGCTTCCTCACCGTTAGGCAATAAGCTATTATTGACTGAGTCACTATGTAAAGAGCTCTGCCCAGTGCTCTGAGTGGAGGCAGAGACGAAGGAGGATTACAGACCTGCAGACTGTTGGATGCAGACTGGATTCTAGTGCTCGACCTATGCCTAGAGAATAAAGCTGGGCATAAGCCCTTTTACCCCCAAGAATGTTCCATTGTCATTCCTCAGTCTCACTGAATCCATAATGAACTTGCCCGGGGCTGAAACCCTCAGGCAAGACACATGTATAATAAATTTGGAAAGCAAAACTCATTAATTTTCTCTCATACTTATTTAGCAACTTTTTCAGGACAACCTAAGATTGCCAGGCAGTATGTAGATGCTAGAAAAATGGCAGTGAACAAAATGGACAAATCCCAGCCCTCATGGGACTTAGTTCTAGTGTTGTGATACAGACAATAAAGATATTAAATACATTACAGTACTTTAAAAGTAGACAGTAGCTATGGAAAATAAAGTGAATGAGGAATTCTGGGGTATAAGCTCATAATTGAACAGGGTGGTCAAGGTAGGTCTATTGAGAGAGTGATATTTGAGTCAAGACTTAAAATAGGCAAGGAGTGAGCCATGCAGATCAGGAAGATGAGCATTCTCCAGGCTTTGGAAATAGTTTTTGCAAAGAACCAGAGGCAGGAATGTGCCTGGTATGTTTAAGGAAGAACAAAGAAGTCAGTACTTAGGTACAGTTTCTCTGGGGGTGGGGGGGTAAAAAAAAGGAGGAAATAACTGATTCAAGAGTTAAACTGAGCAGTTAGCTAAACAGTAATGGAAGAATATCCCAATGTTTCCAGTTACTTGGCTTTTCTTTTTATTATTATATTTTATTAATTTAGTTAAGTGACTAATCAGAGAGGTAGGTAATTTTAAGGAGGTAATGATATATATATATACAGATGGGGTAAATTTTCAAATTTTCAATAGCATAAACAAGTGTACACCGGAAGTAGGCATGTGCCCTGTCCTTAACCAGAGTTCCCAGCTCCCCACCCCAGAGAAAGCAATGTTACCAGATCTTCCATGTTTCTTTCCAGAGACATTCTAGGACTCTTTCTACTCTACTCCCCCAATTAAGGTAATTGGAAAAGAACATGCGTCTTTGAGAGAGATCTGCACAAAGGTTGCTTTCATAGATGCACCTTCATTTTTGTACTATAATTATAGGCCCCCAAATAGGATGGCAGCCTAAGTCCTGCTCACCCCAGAGGGATGGGGTAGGGCCTATCTTGTGAAAGCACCATTTCGCCTCATGAAGAAACTGCCTGTGTGTGGCCATGATTTATTTTAAGAGCTATTTCTGCTCCCATAACCAGAGGAAGATTCCATGACTGTCATTCTTGTCATTTTCTCCAAAGGATAAATAATGATTTCACTTAGCACTTGAAAACAGGTGTAATGGAGTAAAAAAAAACAAACTGTAGGCAAGAAAAAATAAAATAATAATAAAGTGAAAAGTAGATGGAACATTTCTGTGCTTCACCAATGAATATAGGAAGGTTCTTTGATAAATATTAGAAAGCTCAGGTCAATCCAAGATTTTCCTCTAAGTGCAGCCAAATTATGTGTAAAATATACTTCAGGCTTTCAGATATTTCTCTTGCAGGTTAACAAATAGCAAGGCATAAAATTTCTGTCCTGTATATCTTTGCTATTACAGCCAATCCACTATTTTATCATGAGTCTCACTCGTCTGATTCTGCTCAGATGTACTGCATAATTTTCTAATAATAGTGTCAGGACGAGGGTCATATGATCATAGTCTCTTCTCTAGTTTTAGCAGGATAAAGAAAAGGAGGCTTTATTCTTCGAAAGATACATATCCTAGCATTGCCATCAATGGCAACAGCCTAACTCTTGTTACAATTACTAGTTTTCACAGGGTTTCTCAGGCTAGGTATTCATGGGCAGGTGCTAAATTATCCTCATCATCATTATGACTATCATCTTGAGCATCCTCAGAGGTTGAGGGTAAAACTGTCACCAACTGAATTTAAGTTCAAGTATTTTTTTTGAGAAGTCTATAGCAACATGTCTCACACTTTGAAATGCTACTAGAATGTAAGCTCCCCATATAATAGCTATTTTCATAGTGTTAGACTGGTGCCTAGCACTTACGTGATAGCTAATTTTATGTGTCTACTTGGCTAGGTCGTGGTACCCTAATGTTTGGTAAAACATTATACAAGGTGTTTTGTGAAGATGCATAAAAAAATAAGATTACTGTTTAAATCAGGAGTCTTTGAATACAGAAAATTATCCTTTGTAATGTGGGTGGGCCTCATTCGGTCGATTGAAAGTCTTAATTGAGAAAGACTGAACTACCCAAGCAAGAAGTAAGTCAATGACTGCCTTCAGACTCGAACTGTAACTCCTCCCTGGGTCTCTAGCCAGCAGGACTACCCTGCAGATTTTGGACATGCCACACTTCTGCAATCACATGAACCAATTCATTAAAATAAATCTCTCTCTTTATGTATTTATGTTACAAAATATACACACATCCTCCTAGCTCTGTTTCTCTGGAGAACCCTGAGTAATAATACAATTTAATGTAACAGCATCGTTACAAATTTGTTTGAATGAATGTATTTTTGTTTGAATTTGTTGAATGAATGAAGCACTAATTCATAAGCAATGTATACAAGTTTCTTCAGTGGATGCTTTATTATATGTGTTCAAATTTTGATTTCAAAATAATCATTAAAACTATTATTGTACAAACCCTCTTATTTAGAAGTAAAACTTAACTGTTTGGACTCCTGTTACTATTTTCCTGACAACCTACATAGATGGAATCCAGCTTTCTATACTGGTAAAGAAAAACAGTGGCAGCATTTTTCTGAACAACACCAACCGACCACTCTGTTCTTGATCCCACTCCACAGTGAAATTGCCAGGGTTTAACCAAATTCCGAATTTCAATCTCTAGAAAGATTTTGTCCTCCAAAGGAAACCTTCCCCCCAAAAATTATTTTCTGGAAAATAGTGGTTGCATATTACTAGAATTTCTCTGATCTGCTGGATATAAATGGCCAATTATAGCTGCCAATTATCATTTTTTATCAAGTGAACATCAGAAATATAACGTAGAGGTCAGGGTTTATCTGTGTCTTCCAAAATCAACTTGAAGACACACACATACACACACACAAGAATAAAAATGTTGATATACTGAAATACAATTTGTTGCTTTATCTGAGAAGAACAGTGAAAGTAAGGCCACAGTGGTCTCATAATGGAGCTGAGTTGAAACTTATGTTTTAAAAGGCCATCTCTGGAATTAAACCAAACATTTAGCTTATACTGGAATTTCCAATCCTTTCATTCCCCCAACTTATTTTTTTCTTAACCTAAAAAATGACCTAAATTCCCTTTTCTTTTATATTCTATGCCTAGTTTGCCTCCCCTAATATGTGTAAACCACTGTAAAATACGATTACTAGCCCTCTTGTTTTGTCCTTTAAAATTTTTACTTACTCTAATGCACATATATGTATTCTAGAATGACTTTCTAGGTTTAGTAAACCATCAATTAATGACATAAACTTATACTTCTGACTCAATCTGAAGATTCAGATCCTTTAACAGCAGTGAAGACCTTTGAGAAAGAAGTCAATAAATGTATTAAGGATGCTTGAGATATGAGTAATATAAATATAACTCCCCAAAACAGGTGAAAAGAAAATCATGATTTGATTACCTATTTGTCTTACTCTTACCTTAATTGGCTGCTGCTATTGTCCAACCTAGTCTTCCCTTTCCAGCATGATCAATCTAGACCATTTATGTTTACTATCAAATAATAATTCTCCATTGTCCCATGCTGAGATCCAAGATACAAAGCTAATGTGGTCATGGGTGCAATTGGGTTAATACTTTGACACTGTCAGATACTAACTGGCACAGTTTTTACGTGACGATGTTTTAAGCTGAACAACGGAACCCATTAATTGGACTTTCTGGTGCTGATTTATCAACAGAAGAAATATTTGGGATCTGAATAACCAACTAGGAAACTGCCTACTCAGACTGCATGGGGAGGCCACTGAAACTATGACTTTGTTAGATGTGCAACCAAGAATCTAAAAAGACGAGATACTGTTTTATAAATATCAGCTGTAGGTGAGAAGTTTCTCACTTAATATCATTACTTTATTTCCCGTATATTAAAAATGCAAGCTTCTAAAGTCATTCATAAGGCAATGATTGTGAGGCATGACTTTTGGTTGATAGGAGGCTTGAGAAAGCCTTTCAAATGCAACTCTGTGAAGAAAACATGAGGAATAACTTAAATGTATTCTAATGTGAAATGGATAGATTACCCTCCAAGATAAAAAAGGAAGGAAGGAAGAAAGAAAAATTTAAACGTAGGAATTAAAGTTGTGAATTTCTTCTAAGATCAGCCAGCTTTATCCATTCACAGGATTATAAAATAAGAGGTAAAATTAGGTAGAATTCTGCATGTACAGAGATGAAGTAGAACTTCTCGAAGGGAAGTTAATAAACTCAAGATTAGATATCAAAGAAATTCCTGAGGTTGAGGTGAAGAAATACATGAAACAGATTTGTTTGGGGAGTTGCTGTGTAAACTCTCTGATGTTGGGCTCAGTGAAGGGAAATGCTGTTGGATCTCGAGTTTAATTTTTAAATTTTTTTCATGAGTAGAAATGAGCTCATCTACATAGCATTTCCTCTTTTATACTTTGCCTAAACTATTCTTCTAAATTGCAATATTTAGCCAGACAAATTCCCAGAGATTCTCATGTTTCTGTCTCAGTACTGCTCATGAAATAAACAAAATTTTTGTAAAATGGGGCTACATCTTAAGTAGATTTATATTATTAGAAAAGACATGGTGTAGTAAAGTACACAGCACAGGGACCAAGGGGGTCTGTGTTCTAGGCCCAGCTTTTCTGCTGGCTACCAGACAATGACCTCTCTGTGCCTAGGTTTTCTGTCAGTGCAACAAGAGGGATGGGATAAATAACTCCCTGGTTGGTTATCTTCCAACCAGGAGAATCTGACTTTGTTATGTAAAAGTAGCCTCATCATGAATAACAATCTAAATAGCAGTGAGTAATTCACAGAGTCACTTTTCAACAACTTTGAGAATCTTGTGTCTGGAAGAAAACCTTGGAAATCATATAACCTTGTTCCCCTTCTCCAGCTGGGACTGCATCTTAATCATTCAAATATGCTTTTCCAAGTGAACCTTAAACATGCTCCCCAGGAGGCAAACTTCACAACTTCTGTACCCTTAATGTCAGAAGTTTGTCCTTATGTCTGGTCTGAGCAGCCCAAGGGATTTTCAACTTATTTTCCTGTATTCTATCCTTCGCACAATTGGGCAGACCATTCCAGGACTATCTATTATTAATCTGAGCCATGGTAAATGTGTTTGTACTAGAGTTTCTGTGGCCTTACGCTGCATTCCAGTGAAATGATAGAAACTGATCTGATGGAATGTTCTCTTTCAGGTCTAAAAGGGCTGGCTGATAAAAGCTAACAGGCTGGCAGGAATACTGAGGAGTTCGTGAGAGTGGATGCAGGTAAGGGCGGCAGGTGAGGGCGTTTCTCTTGCTGACCAGTCTCCTAACAGCCACTTAGTGCACAGCGGCTCTTGACCCAGAGCTCTCTGAAACCCTCAAATTTGGAAATAATAAGCGAATTCCTCCAAAGTGTAATGTGGACTCAGGAAATTGTGTCTTAAAAAATATGGCAAAAGGGGGCTCTTCCTAGGAGTAACCGGTACTTTAAAGAGATAGGGAAAATTGGTAAATGGGGGCATAATGATATTGACCAAGCTTCTGCTTTCTGAAAGGCAAGCTCTTATGATGCCCATTTTATAGACAAGGCCAATAAAATGGAACCATAACCCTAGCAAAAATGAATGTCCTGGGAAACAGACACTGCTAATAATATAAACTGTTTAGGAAGGAATGATACAGGATTTTGCAATCAAAATGAAAGTTTACTTTGCTGACAGTCAAAAAATAACCAGAAAGAGTTCCCTTGTTCAGTTTCCCTCCTCTTAGTTGTGTGGGTGTCCTGGGAGAGGAAAGAGGGTATTCCCCAAGGATGGCCTTTCCTGGCCTCCTCCAGAGCGGAGCAGTCCAGGTTTGTGAATCAATGTTGGGGGCGGGCTGGGCAGAGCCTCCCCTTTACCCACACAGACCATGATTAAGAAGGGATCTGCCAGTCAACAGAGGTTTTCAGGTATTTCCAGCCCAGCTTCCTCCCACCTGATTCATTCAGTGATGCCACAGTCCAATGTTTATGACCTAATAGCTGATCACCATGCAAGGAGCACAAAACTTAGACTGTTGAGGAGCAAAACCAGAGCTGAGGTGCTGGACAGTTTAGGATGAGCATAAAAAGACCCTATTCATCAAGACCACATGTTAAGACTGAACACCCCATTCCTCATGTGGGCACTTCCGCTTGTTGCTAAAACTGATACTTGGATGTCTTTGTTCCTATTGGAGAACCCAAGTAAGGTCTTAGGGTGACCAAGTGCAAACAAATGTTACGGCATTTCGAAATGAAGAGCAAGAAGTAGAAGGGAAAATGTGTATGTAGCCATTTAATGAGGTTTGGATTACAACCCTGTTTCTTCACCTCTTTGCCAGCATGTGGCAATGGTCTTACAAGAGAAAGAAAATGGGCTAAATGCCAGGAAAAGGCTACAAACAGTTCTGCTGGTATATTCACAAACTGGGAGTGTCAGGATAAACTTTCTTGTTATTCTATGCCCCCGTGAAAATAAAAGTCGAAATGAAAAAGAAAGCTAATGGAATGAAATAACCATTTGTTAGTAGAGATCATCCTTATCAAACGTGAGTGGCAGGAGGTCTTGGCCAGATGTCATAAGCAGACGGAGACTGCAGGGTGGTCAAGGTGAAGGGAGGCTGACTTCCTGGCCTGCCCTTCCCAGACGAATCAAAAGGAGCTGCTCTCCTCCAGCCCCAAACAGCCTGGGACAACAGTGTTTCCCAGTGCTTGTGGCTTACAAGTAATGTGAGAAGCTTTTTATAACGGTTGAGGTTTAATTTAAAAGGAAGCTCAGAATCAGCGGTAAAGGGAGGCGAACGTTTGTGAACTACAGCCCATCTGAAATGAGGAAAATCATAAATGCCAGAGTGTCTGATTATTTGAGTGTCTCTTGAAGTCGAATAATGAACCTTCTTCATGTTCTGCTTTTCTGGACTTGGCTCCCTCTGACAAATTTGCAAGCATCAGGGTCTGTCTGGAATTCATTCCAAGTTGGAGGGATATTTTTTCCCTTGACATTTTGCAGCTGAGACAGCCCTGAGCAGGAAGCTGAGGAGCGTAACATTACCAAATATGTCCTTTCTCCTGCTCTTATATTTTATTTCCACAGGAAAAGAAGGCAGATGCTGGCCAATGAGAGCGGGCCAATGTGAATGCAGCAATAGCAGGCGGCCTCTGCTGGCAGCAGGGAAATTGATCAGATGCCATTTTTCACACAAAAAAGAAACTATTCTAGGTACCACAAGTTGAAATTTGTGCTACGTTGGAGGAAGAAGTCTGACAGTTTCCTACAAGTCACCCAGCTATTTCAGGGGAATTATTTATCACCACGTTGGTCTCATTTACTCAAGCAGGACTTCGTTACGAAAGTAGGCTGTGTGGCATCGTGGAAAGAGTACAGGAACGGACATTAGGGGGGAGTGGGCCTCTGTCACTAACATGCTTGTGCCTCTGGTCAAATCATTCCACCTCCAGGGACTTCAGATTCTTTATTTGTAAAATGAAGGTTCAGATATGACGATCTTTCAAATGTTTTTCAGGTTTTCAAGACTTAACCTCCAAACTAGTTAGGTCACATGGCTCAATCACTAAAATACATTGGAATAGCTGTCCAGGTGTGTGTATGTGTGTTTGTGTACACATATAGATATGCACTGCTTTATAACTATATCACAACCTTACAAAAATATATAAAATACAAATTAAAAAGAGATAAAATATGTAAATTCTAATTTTTTCCCTCCAAACCTAAGTAGTTTATCTTAAACAGTCCTTAGGCTAAGTTCATACCTCTTTGGGATCACTGCTCATTTCATAAAATCCATTTCAGCTCTCTGCTTTTCTTTATGGGTGTAACACACTAAACTGCCATTTTTTTACATGGACTAGGAAAGAATACAAGTCCATAGAGTGTCTGGAGATTGTATACCCTTTGCATATTAAATAAGTAAGATAAAAAATTTTTAATATATGATCTTCTTGGTTAATCTTGTTATTCTACTTTGAAAATAGAACAGTTACAGAGAAATTCCTTTACTGAGAAAAACAGCAGTGTGAGCTTGTTGTAAATGACAACTGACAATCTTGAGCCAGAGAAATACTTGGGAGCAGTAGAGACTGGGGTAATCTGGAGTGTGTATGTCTCGTCCAAAGACAGAAACTGATTTCAGCTCCAGAAGGTTTTCGCCATCCAGGAATAGAGGCCTAATGTTGTCAAATGTGATTTTTCAAGAGAATCAGAAGGTCCAGATTTTAATGTGAAATTAAGTTAATTTCTCAAATTAATGTTGCTCAAAAATTATAGACCCAAGCATATGATGACTATGGGCTATACTCAGCTAATGGACAGGTCCCTGGTGATCTCTTATCTAATATTCAGCTGACTTAGCTCTGTAATTTTTTGTGATAATATTGGCAATGCAGTCAGATACCCAAGCTCTGGGCAGAGTGATTAAGTGATTACGTATATGTAAGACAGAAAAACATGAAATATCATTTCAGTAAGATGTTTTTCTGTCACCAACTTTTCAAAAGGGGATACATCTTAAATCTTCTTAAAGCTGCACCATCAGACTAGTGATCTATGTTATTTAGTTGCAAAAATAGGAAAAATATTACATTGCTCTTGAAATAGCTGTCACTTTTACATATAGAAATCTCAAAGAAAAATGTATTATTTAGACATAGTTTGATGTTTTACTAGACCAGAGACTGGCAATTTCTTCATAGACTTTTTTAGTAAATATTTAGGCTCTGTGGACCATATGGTTTCGGCTGCAACTACATAGTTATATGTGGCTGTACAAAACCAGCTATAGAAAATAGAGACAAATGAGTCGCTGAGTTCCAATAAAAATCTATTCACACCAATAAGCTATAGGCCAGATTTGGCCTGTGGGCTGTAGTTCATCAGCTCCAATATTAAATGATAAGCTCTTCTAAGGTGTAACCTGAGTCTGATTCAACTCTGTATCTTCAGTTCACATAATCCTGGCAGAGAGGAGACACTCCATGAACATTTGCTGAAATAAATCGAAGGTTGTGGAACTTAGCAGTTTATGTTAAAAATAACTTCCTGTTTCCATGATAGAAAACCCATAGTAGGGTTTTGGGGTTGTGTTCACCCTGAGGCTTACATCAGCATAAAAATTTCCTCTGGGCATTTGTGGCTCACTCAAATGTTCTGAACAAGGGAGGGAGATTGCTCAACCAGGCTGATAAAACAACCTGAGACCGCTTAGACCCCACATTTAGACTGACAGCCCAAAGAGCTAAAGCCACAAGAAGAGCCTCATAATTTTAGACAGGCTTCCTCCAAAAATTTCTTCAACTTTTCTTTTAACAACTTAGCTGACCAAATACTAAGCACCTATTGTGTCCTTACCCCATAGGGCAGTGGTTCACAAAGTTTTGTGTATGACCCAGTACGTACACATTGAAATGTTTCCCAAAACAATTCTTCCTTTTTTCTCAATCTCTAAATTTATTTTATTTTTTTTAATTGAGACATAATTGACATGTAACATTATATTGGTTTCAGGTATACTGTTAACATACTTCCATATTTGTAGATACTGTGAAATGATCACGATAGGTCTACTTAATATCTATCACCACACAGTTACAGAATTGTTTTCCTTTCTTTTTCTTTTCTTTTTTTTTTTTTTTAACAGAGGAGCGAGGCTTTAATGACGATCTTGCAAGATCCGGTGTCTGGTTGTTTTCCTTTCTTGTAATAACTTTTAAAGTCTATTCTCTTAGCAACTTTCAAATATGCAATACAGTGTTATTAATTATAGTCACCATGCTATATTATTTTATACCTGGAAGTTTGTACATTCCCCGTGTCTTATTTTATAACTGGAAGTGTGAACATTTCGAACCCTGCATCCATTTTGCCCACTATCCACCGGACCCCGTTAGCAACCACCAATCTCTTCTCTGTGTCTAAGTGCTCAGTTTTTTGTTTTTTGTTTCTTTTAGGTCCCACATATAAGTGAGTACATGTGGTATTTGTCTTTCTCTATTCAGCTTATTTCACTTGGCATGATGCCCTCATGGTCCCCCAATGTTTCCACAAATAGCAAGATTTCCTTTTTTCATGCATTGATTTTCTTTATTTACCCATTGGTAGACACTGGTTATTTCCACATCTTGACTAATTCTTACTCTGAGTAATTCAAGGAGATTTTTTCTCTTTGCTTATATTTTATTTGTTTTAGTGCTGGTCACAACTCTCTCAATGGATTTTATCACCCACGGAGTATGGCATGGGTTTGAGAAATCAAAGACACACACTCAGTTCTCATCCTGAAGGGATTTCCAATCTAATTAGAGAGAAAAGACATGTATCCCCGGATATCTGTGGGATAGTCTAACTGGAGACAAGTTACAGCATTTTCAGCGCATGGGGATTTTCACTGGTGAGAGTTGCATTGTTGAAAACCTTAGACAAGTGGTGGCATTGCTCTGTCTGGAGACATGACACATGGAAAATATTCCTGAAAGGAGGAGTGGGGGGCAAAATGAGTGAATTGGGGTAAGGCCCAACTTTCGGAAAAGAAAGAAATGTTCCAAATAAAAAAGCAGCCCAGGGGAGATTTTTTCTCTCAGTTCCACTCCCAGGGTGAAGGAGGAGAGCCTGAATTAAAATTCATCAGGGATCTCTTAACGTGAACAGTGTGAATGAGGACTGAAGGGGAATGAGAGGCCCAAGTGACTGCATTTACAAAAGCCAAATGGAGTCAGTGGAGGGAATGGTCTGAGAAAAGCTCAGTTTTTCTAAGTGAAGGTGACCCTTTGGAAGAATGAGAAGCAAAATTTGAATATTGTTGAGGTCAATCTAGATGTGAAGTTATAAAAGAAATGAAAGTATTTTCTTTTTGGTTAATATGATTTTTAAGTTAGGGAAATACAGGAGCACAGTTTTCTTTGTCTGAGAGCCCCCAATGTGTCAAATCTGGCATGGTCTGGGGTAGATAATGTGGAAAAGAACCAAGCCAGAGACTTTTAGTAGTCAAATGATCAAGCAGATTAATTAGTTTTGATAATCATATTCAAGTTATGAGTAAAAATATATTGAGTGTAGGAGTGAAAAGGCAAGGAATGGAAGACGAAATTGGCAGAAGGGCCCAATCATCAAATATAAAGAGCAATCACATTGATTTTCATTAACAAAAAGAAAAGAGAAAGCAGAGGACCCTTATGGAAAAGCTCTGAAAGTGAGAACCAAGACATAATGAAAAAAAAAAAATAGCTTGGGACAGATAGATTAATGCTCAAGAAAGACATGTATATTAGAGAATAAGAAAACAAAGTACTGTATACAATGGATTAAGAGCAAAGGAGGCAGGACACATTGGAAACAGAGGCTTAGTATTGAAATCTGGAAAAGAAGGAAATAATGTGAATATACATTGTTTTTCATCATTATGTATGATTCCAATTTTATGGAGAAAAAAATCATAACAAATATCTTATTTAAAGATGAATTTTCACTTTGACAGTTCTACGGTGGGGTTTTAAGTCCAAAGGGCATTATGAAATAAATGAATAAAAGAAATAGGAAAACAACAAGGAAGCAGAGCTGATGACATTCTTTGTTACACAAAAGATGACATCCTGGAAATCAGCAGTCTGGCTTAAAGACACTTAAAGGGGATTGTCTATAATTATCTCCCAATGATGTAAACTGCCAATTTTTTTTCAAAATGTAATCAATTTTTAACTGCTTTTTAAAAATCTTGTATGCAAATCTAGGAGTAAATCTAATGCTAAATCCATCAGAAACCAGGCTTCATTCATTACTCTGATGACAAAATAGGTTTCACATAACACTTTCAGGAAAAAAAGACATATTTTTAAAGCATGTTATATTCTCAAAGTTTAGATATTACTATCCAAGGGTTTATCTTACGTTTCCAAAGCATGTTAGGGATAAACAGAATCTGGAGCAGTGATATTCTCAAAGTTATGGTTTCAAGGGCAAGGCTTATTCAGCTTGGTTTCAAAGTGCTACTCAAGATTTCTTCACTTCTCTTCAGAAAAGGCCCAAGTCTTTATCACAAGATGAGTTAAGAAGTGACTGAGATTAAAATCAAGCAGCAGGACAGGTCCAAACAGTTCTGGACTTGTAGGAAGAGAAGGGGAAAGCCAGGGTGTGCATCCTGGAACCTGGAACTCGGGTAAGCCCCGGTTAGCGAAGGCATACCTGTTGGATGGCTCATCCAAAGATTGGGTCATCTCATTAGTAAAATGAAAAAGAGTAGCAGGAGGCCCAGACTTATGGCTATCTTAGCTTTTGGACTCTCCTTCTGGGTGGAGCCCCATCTTTGTCCCTGAGGGCAAGCCACTATTTTCTCTCCACTCTGTGCATCTTGCCCTAATAAATGGCTTTTCCTTAGAATTATAAAATTTGTTTTCCTGAGCACTACATCAGCTCCAAAAATAGATTTAACATTTTTGTTACTTCCCTCCTCTCTATCTTAGTTTATTGACAGAGGTAAATTCACTATAAATGTATGTATTATATGTTTGTGTATGGTGTGTGTACATATGCAAACAGACTAAATTACATCCTCATTTATTGTCCCTATATACAATTCACAAAACAATATTTCTAGAGTCCTGCTGAGGGGTGCAGTTATTACAAAATGTTGTGGATAGTAAGGAGTGACCTTTAAAAAGGGAGGATTTCCCTAAGTCTCTTTTCTACATAGGACCAGAATTTATTCTGCACATGTTCTGTATTGTAACTTACTGTATGGAAATTTCAAAACTCTGAAAGAGGCGGAATATAAAAAGGACTGCTATTTCCAGGAAAAGAAAATCTTCTTTAGAAAGGAAATGACATCACCAGAATCCACGGCATGTTAACATTTTTTTTCTTAGTGAATTCGGAATTTCAGGTTGAGAGGATCACTACCTTTCCTTGTTGAAATGTCACTATTGGTAAGCCAGGTCACCTGAGTCTAGTTGCTTGGATACTGCTGGGTCAGTGTGGTCAGACAGGCAGAAGTAAGGATTGCAGGGCTCACGTTAAATGTGAAATTGGAGGCCAACATATCGTATTTTAATACTTAAGTTATAGATCAAGCTGACACACCATGAAAAAAATGTTTTATTCTCTTACCTTGACATATGTAACTGTCATAATGACAAAACTGGAAAGATGTATAAGTCTGTGGTTTTGATAAGACTGTAAATTGGCAAATTATCAAAAACAAGCACATTAATTTTTATCAGGCATGTCTTGGTGTTCTGATGATGGTCCAGTGATATTTGGATGACTAAGAAAATAGGTATAGACATTTAAGAGTGATATGAACTTTTTAATATTGTAAAATATTCCACAAATCCAACCATGTACAATTGCTATGAATACCATGCTAGTTTGAGAGTATCCCTGGAACCATGAATTGGAACATGAAGAATAGCAAGAAAAATAGTTGCTCAGCACTAAGGTGATACACTTTGTTTTGAAAGAATGAATATGTGTTCATATTATCTGAGAGGAGTGATTTGATCAACTATTTAATGTCTTTTCTTTTACCTAAGGGCTTCTGCTGTTCAAAATCTGCTTCTAATCCAAAGCAGTTTCTCTCTTCAACAGCGACCCAGATATAATGACTGTTTCTGGGACACAGGACACCAGATATGCACAAACATTCCCCTGGAGCCTGAACAATGTTGCTTGCAAGTGAGAATGTTTAGGGTTACAGGGGGCGCTGCCTCAGTGCTGAGTACTGGATCCATAATAAGGGAACCCATGTTTCTTTATTAAATTTACTTACCATGTGTTTGCAATATGCTTGAAATGGAGGGCCAAGGGCAGGAACCCTTTTACTTGCATGTAAATGCAGTACTAGATTCAGATTATTCCTGAAGCACTTTCACAGATGTGCAGATTCCAAAAAAGCTCAGGCATGAACAAACTTCCACAGAAAGATGTTATTATGGGGTTCCTTGGCAGACTAGGGTGGTAATTCTTTGAATTATACTGCATTATCAAGGTGGCCATTGCCATACAGGAATAGGGTTGTAGATTCCTTATCGCAAAAGGGCTTTAGCAATTTTTTTTTTCTTTTCATGGACATAGTAAAAGTCTATCCCAGGGGAAATCAGGTTTTCTTCAGTGTTTTGTTTTGTTTTCTTATGAGAATTTCTGATCCAGCTGAATTTGGCAACTCTTTGATCTTGACTCCTGTTTTGTTGCTCTCCTGCCACTGTATTTTTTCATCCAAAAAACTCTCTGTCACCACTGGTTCAATTTCAGTTTAATTACAAGCATTTTCAATTTCTGATCTGTCAAAAGTCTGGTCTTCCCTAAGCATGCATTTGCCACTCCAGTCTCATGACACTTTACAGGCTCTGAACAATGGCTGTCTGTTCCCTCCTGCTAGGTTTCCAGAAACAAGCTTTTAGAGAGCTGCCATGTGTTTATCTTTCTTAACACTCCAACAAGCACCCCTCCGTGACTCACACACGCAGAAAGCCAAAAGCCCTGAATGGTTGTTTATTCTCACTAGCTAGATGACCCTGCACATGGTTCTCAGCATGGGCAAGGATTAGAGAACCTTGGAAAGGGGCATCACATAGATTTCAGTACAAACAAAACTGCATCAATTTGCATTTTGCTTAGATCCTTTAAGGAAGTTCAGCTAATCATGAAATTCAACTCACTTGTCATCTTTGCTTTTCTCCATTTATGCTCAAATGGGAGAGGAAGGACCAAGTATGGTAGCCAGAGAAATACAAATACAGTGGGGACTTGTCATTTTCAAGAGCTTACACACAATATTCAGTTTTTAACACTGATGCTCTATGGGTATACAGCACATGATTCTTGATGGCCTGAGTAAATCAACTTGCTATGCCTACTTCAGAGAAGTAAAGATGGACAGTCATTTACTCCAACCATGAATTGTATGTGAGCTCTAGGAATTGTTCGGTTTAGAGCTTGCCTGCCATGTGGCTATTTTCTGCCCACTTTTCTGGAGCTTTATCCTATGCATGCACAGGTTAGTATTGAGCAACAGCCTCAAGAGACCCCAGTGCAGAAAAGTGGGGGTTTTTCCATGCATAGCATTCTCCTCAGTCACTATGGTCTGCTCTGCAAATTCTAGCTGTCTCTGCCTCCCTGAACTCCGGTCTCTACCTCCTCAAGTCAGTAAGAGGTAGAGTGTCTGTTTGGGGTCCTGCTACATGGACCATGGTCAGCTAAGTATCTTCAGGTAGAAAACAAGGACATGCATTGGACTCACCTCATTTATTTCCCTTTTCTCTCACACAGTTCTGGCTTCTTATTGCCCATTTCCTGTCACCAATGTTACGTTTTATTCCATTTTCTAGGTGTTTATGGAAAGAGGTTAAGTCTGCTACCAGGTGCTTCATTATAGATGGACGCAGAAGTCTCCAATCATGAATTATGGTTAAATAAGATTAAAACTGATATAAAGACAACTTAGGTGTCTACTATTTTCTCTTTTTCTAGACTTTACTTCCCATACTGGAATTAGAGAGTAGACAGTCAGCTCTGGGGAGAAAAAGTTTCTTATATCTCAAAAAGAGTCACAGTTAAGAGGAACACTCTTTTCAGGCCCCTGGATATTGCCTTGAGGATGTGAAATCTGGAACTGCTGAAATCAACTTAAACCTAGTGTACAGAAGAGGTATATATGCCATGGATGGCCATACAGAAAGATGAAAGTACCTAGGTCCTTGATAAGGATATTGAAATAGCGAGTTAACCAGCCATGAAGTACCCTAACATTAGACTTGTTATTTGGTGAGGTCATACATTCCTCACGGTTAGAGCCAGCTGAGTCAAGGTTTTCCATTACTCACAGCCAAAAGCATTGTAATACGTACAATCCTTCTTGTGAGTGGGTGACTTTGAGGGCCCTTAACTGAAATGAGGAGAAAGGACAATTATAGATGTATGGAGAGAAAGTAAGGAGTTTACTTCTGCATATGTTGAGTTTGACTTAAAGATCACCCAGTGGGATGTCCCATAGGCAACCTGGAAATGTGACCTGAGGATGAGAAATGTCATTGAGATTTGAGGGTCTTCAGGGTCTGGTCCTTGAAGCTATGGTTATGGGGAATTTTGTTCAGGAGAATAAGCAAGGGTGGAGATCACCAACATTCCTGGGTAAACAGTAAAAAACAGCCAGCAAAAGAGCCTAGGATGACACAGAGACGGGAAGGAGATGAGGAAGCTCCTGATCTCACAGATGTCACTTGGTTTATCGGAGATACCCATCCACGCTGGGCTTAAGGAGGGCATACTGCTCTCACTGTAGAGGGCAACTTAATTTTATCCTATCCTTTCATCTCAGACTCTGAAGAAGGATAGGATCAAAGATGAATCATGAGGCCTGGCCTAGGAAAAAACTCAGGAGCACCCGCTGGATGAAAACAGAACTCGTGGAAGCAGAGCTGGATCTCAAAGATTCAATGCAGCCAGTCATGTTCATTCCTGTTAACGTGAGTAGGCAACACTGTTTATCTTTTTTTCAAAACAAAGTATATATGGTATATATACTTTGTTTATAAAGGAATCCAAACAAAGCCATAAAGATTACAGCTCTTTATAATAAAAAAAGTTTTGTAAATAGAAACCTATGTAGCTTATCAATAGAATTAAAAATTCTGATATGTACTCCTCTGAGCTTGAAAAGTTTATGTAATAAATCAAATGAGCAAGTTTTTTTCTCCTAGGAACTAAGCCCCAAGGAAATAAACTCCAAAACTTTCTAAAACTAGAGAAATATAACCTTAATTGCCATTGTAAGAATACTGATTTGGTGATTCCTTAATGACGTTTCTTCATAGAATCACGAATGTCTTCAACACAGCCAGACTCAATACACCTTAATGCCATAGCACAAAACTCTTATAGAAATGAAGCTTGGGGTTGGGTTCAAATAGGTTCAGAAGCATACTATTTTCCTAACCAAACTAGTGAGAAAATTATCTCCTTTGACCATCAACCACAGACTAAAATCAGAAGTTTTGACATGTAAGTTAGCAATTGTAGATTGATGAAACCAGTCAAATTAAAGCCTAGAAAAAGTCAATATTTATTAATTATCTTAAAATACATATATAAGGATAAGTGAAATTAGAAATAAATGTATTTGAATATGTAAGTTCGGGTATTATTTTTCTTTGGAAGTGAAGATTATGTGTAAGGTTGCAAAGATTTAATGAGAAAATGTGCATAAGTTACTTGCTCCAGGGCCTGGCACCTAGAAACACTCAAACCAGAGCTATCACTATGAAGACATCATCATTCCAGCGAGGCCTACCCCATTATGCTATCACTGTTACAAATACGATGAGATTTTATTTTTTACTTGAGATTTTACTTTTTGCTTAAAACTGGTACAGTGTATTTATTTGCCTATAAAGACAAATCTTTACTAGTAGTCTATTTAAGCTTACAAAGTGGTAGATGAAGTTTATCAAACAAAAAAATCTCTCCCTCAACAGTCTCAGTATTGAGAAACATTGAGCGGGGCTAAGGACTGAGGGAGCCCTCTTTTAAGATGAACAGATTCCTCTTGTGAAGGGACTCCCAGTATGCTCTGCCTCGCATCTGCCAAGCCATCATGCTCATCCCATCCCTTCCTGGAGGCAAGGGGGAATCCTCCAAAGTGCCAGAGGAAGCCAGCTCTACTTGACAGCTCACAGCCACTCCCATCTAGCTGTCTCTTTTCAAAGAGTGTGAAATAATTTGTCATTTCTCAGGCTATTATCATTCCCACTTTTGGACTCTTTGTCCTATGAGCCCTATAGCCCCATCTTTATCCTTTCTCTGTTAATCTCAATTCTAAAGGAGCTGTTCTTCTTTGATGAAAGCCTGGAAATACTGAGATGGCTTCAGGATATGCATCAGTTTAGGTCACAGGGATCCTGTAATTACTGTTCTCCCTCAATTTAATTTTCAGGTTTTTTTCCCCCCCTTGTAGTTTTTTCACAGGTTTGATAAAGGTTGAGTAATACTTAGTGATTTACCAATAAAATTTACAAAAGAGTGTTGATCATGGTACCTCAGTCTCTGTGGCACTAATGTTTCTGAATTTCCATTATACTTGGTGTTCTTCCAATCTCAGTTCTAGGCTTCTTCATCTTTTCCATTACATTATCTTCTGGACAATCATCCTTCCACATGTTTCAGTTAAGATCTCTATGCTGATGACTTAAATTATATACTTTCAGTCCAGTCCTGTATCTAGAGCACAAAGTACCTAACTGCTCTTGGGTATCCCACAGATATCTTGACCCTCAACCTACCATTTCCCCCAAAAGCCTGATTCTCTCCCTTTCTTATATCTTCAGTGGAACAATTGAAGTAATCCACCAATAGTCCAAACCAAAGAGAAAAATGTCACCTCCGTTTTCCCACACATATCCTCTTAGGTCCTACTGATTTTACCTCTTAAGTATTTTCTTAGTCTATCTACTTGTACACAACATCCTTGCCTTCCTGAGTCTTTCTTGGCCACTGTGACCTCTATCCTAGATTCTCTGAAGAATCTCAGAACTGGTCTCATTGCCTCTAGTTTTGCTCTTCTTCTCTTTCTACACTCAAGTCAGGATGATCTTAACAAAAAAACACCATCTGTGATATATGATACCAGAAACAGAAGGATAAAAAAAAGTGATTAGTGCCTATTGAGAAGCAATAGTGAGGGGTTTATTAAAGGTTTTAAGATTCATCAGGTCATTTGGGGTCCAGGAGAAAAATTAGCCCAGCTTCACAGAGAGCTCCTCTCATAACTGCTTGCAAAGTTGACAGACATAAAGATGATGATGAAGATGAAATAAAAGGTGACTTGTAGGTTATGAACTCATACAAATGGACCAATGGGGAAGTAAATAAATTGGGAAGGAGTGTTAAGCTCACCAAAGCCAATCTATCTCTAGGGCTGCCCCCAGAATGTCTAGGGAGGCCAGAACAAACCTGTGCCCAAACATAAGAAACATTCAGGCAAATGTCAGGACTCCAGGAATCCTGACCTCCTGCTGGGTGACTAGAACAGCAGAGGCAAGCAGGCAGTGCACAGGAACAGGTGAGAACAGCATTCTTGTCCTGGATGTCTGATAGATTTGGAGAAGGTATTACCAGAGGGTGTTAGTAAGGTAGGTAGAAGCATCAGGGTCATAGCAAAGCAGGCTGAAATTTAAGGTGGAGCTAGAGAGTGCAACTACAATTTAATAGAATAGATTGCAATTTAATATATTCTAGAGAATAGAACTATAATTTTAAAATGAATGCAAAGCTGAGCTGTGAATACTGAATGAATCTCTCTCTTCAGACACATTGGATACACTGAACGAAGAAAAAATAGGTCTGATCTAAAGGTAATAACCCTCAATGCCTGCAGCTGGTTAGATATGGGTAAAATAGAGAATGATGGAGTAACACATCTGCTCTTAAGTGCAGTAAATATTTCTTTAAAGTCCATGTCATCAAAGACACTCTGGTGTCTTAACATGTGTCAGGCCCTGGAGTAGTACTTTGCATATATCTTCTCATTAAATTCTTACAACCTTAAACATGACCTTTACTTCCATTGCTTTTTGAAGTTTTTCATCTGCCATGCAGTGGGAAATATTGATTTCCAGCAACATGGCAATAACAATCAATGTAGTCTGGCATCTAGAAAAATTTTTGGCAATAATGATGAGTGAAAGCGTCCTCTGAATAGCTGCCAAATTGCTCAAAAGCCAGTGAAAGAGGAAGAAAAATGACAAAGTCACACCAAACAATATCTTCAGGCATCAGTTCTAAAAATATGGTTCTTGAACCCCTAAGCTTCTGGAGACCCTTTCAGGGGTCTGCAATATAAAAATTATTTTCATAATAAAATTGATATCATTTGCTTTTTACATTGTGTTGACATGCTCATAGTGCTAAAACAACAGGGTTGAAATTGTGCTTTAGCATGAAAGTGCAGTAGCCTCAAGTTATACTACTGGTGATTGTATGCTCATAGCAATATACTTGCTATATTTTTAAAAATCCAGTTTTCCTTAAACAGTAAAAAGTATTAATGTTATTGAATCCAACCTCTAGTACATATCTTTTTAAAATTATGTGTGATGACAAAAAGACATCATACAGTATGGGAGAATATATTTATAAATGACATATCTGATAAGGAGTTGACATCCAAATTATATAAAGAGCTCACTCACCTCAACAAACAAAAAGCAAATAAGCCAATTAAAAAATGGGTAGAGGAGCTGAACAGACACATCTCCAAGGGAGAAATTCAGATGGCCAACAGGCACTTGAAAAGATGCTCCACATCGCTTGTCATCAGAGAGATGCAAATTAAAACCACAATGAGATATCACCTCACACCAATTAGGATGGCCAACATCCAAAAGACAAACAACAAAAAATGTTGCAAGGTTGTGGAGAAAGAGAAACCCTCCTACACTGCTGGTGGGAATGTAAATTAGCTCAGCCATTGTGGAAAGCAGTAAGGAGGTTCCTCAAAAAACTCAAAATAGAAATACCATTTGACTCAGGAATTCCACTCCTAGGAATTTACCATAAGAATGCAGTTTCCCAGTCTCAAAAAGACATATGCACTCCTATGTTTATCGCAGCACTATTTACAGTAGCCAAGAAATGGAAGCAACCTAAGTGTCCATCAATAGATGAATGGATAAAGAAGATGTGGTACATATACACAATGGAATATTATTCACCCATAAGAAGAAAACAAACCATACCATTTGCAACAACATGGATGGAACTAGAGGGAATTATGCTCAGTGAAATAAGCCAGCCAGAGAAAGACAAATACCAAATGATTTCCCTCATCTGTGGACTATAAGAACAAAGCAAAACTGAAGGAACAAAACAGTAGCAGATGCACAGAACCCAAGAATGGACTAACAGTTGCCAAAGGGAAAGGGACTGGGGAGGATAGGTGAGAAGAGAGGGAGGGATAAGGGGGAAAAAGGGGCATTATGATTAGCACACATAATGTAGCAGGGGGGAATCATGGGAAAGGCAGTATATACAGAGAAGACAAGTAATGATTCTATAGCATCTTACTATGCTAATGGACAGTGACTGTAATGGGGTATGTGGGGGGGACTTGATAATAGGGGAGTCTAGTAACCATAATGTTGTTCAAGTAATTGTATATTAATGAGATCAAAAAAAATTACAAGATGAAATGCATAAAAGTATTGATGTTATTAAATCTCAACCTCTAAGTACATATCTTTTTATAATTTTGTGTGATGAAATGGTAAATATGCATGAAGCACTTCTGCTAAAATATGATGGTTGTCTCAACAGAAAGCACTTTGTGATCTTTTTGAGTTAGAACTGAATAAATTGCTTTTTTTCCCTGGAACATGATTTTAATTTTAAAAAATGACTAACAGACAACCCATAATTATTCAAATTTGGGTACTTGTCAAGACATTTTCTCAAAAATGGTGATCCTATTACCTCAGGGAAAACAACTGATTGCTTTTGATACCAATAATAAATAAGAGTGAAAGTAAAAACTAGTATTTTGGTAAATTTAAATCTGTCACTTTGAATTTGACAGCTTTCCAGCACTTTAGAACTTCTGATGAAATGGGTAGTGATACTAACAAGTGTGAGATATAAACTATTTTAACATATAATATGTATGTCATATAAATTAAATAATGAAAAGTGTCAAAATTTGTAACATCTGCATATCTCAGTGAACTACTAATATGCTCCAAATGATATATGTGTGATTCTGAAAATAAAATAGTCAAAATACACTGGATTTTAAGGTCAGAGCATGAAAATTCATTGATATGGTTTAAGATTCCACATTGAAACTAACTTTTAAGAAATTACCACTTCTTGCTTTTAATTTCGTATCAGAGAACAACTATCTGAAAGAGCTATTAATACCCCTCCCTTTCCCAACTACATATTTGTGTGAGGATAGATTTTTTGCCTATACTTTAATCAAAGCAACATATCACAATGGATTGAATGCAGATGCAAATACAAGTATCCATCTATTGATCTAGACACTAAAGAGATTTTCAAAAATGTAAAACAATGTCATTCTTCTTAATTTTTTAGTTTGGAAAATATATTTTTCATAAAGATATATTATTTCTATGTAATAGATTTATGACAGTTATTTTAAATCAGTAATTTTTTTTCATTTCTTAGTTTTAATGTCTAATACCAATAGGTATAACCCACATAAAGAAAAGCTCTTTGGGGTTCCCAATAACTTTTAAGATTATAAAGGGATATTGAGGTTAAAAATTTAAAAACTACCTTTAGGCAGTAAACTCATGAAGGCAGTCAACACAGCTGGTAACAAGCAGTGGAGTGACTCAGTATGAACAACAGGAACCAATTTGAACAAAATGAAGGTAGAAGCCTGAAGAGTACTGTTGAAAAAATCAACGACTGTCCTCAGAATTATATGAAGTCAGTAGAAAATGCCTGATCATCTCATCCTGCTCATCCTTCTTTCCCTGCAGCCCGTCCTGGGAAGAAGAGCATCAGTATGGCACCATTTCTAAGAACAGAGACCGCAGATACATAAACAACCTTCCACCCCTTTCAGGGAAATCAGAGGATGTGCCAGGGTTCTCAGCTCTGTTTACATGGGGAGAAGTTACTCTGTCCCTTAAAGGTAAATGAACTTTGATTTTGCCAGTGCTGCCTGGAAGGAGGGAGAATGGAAGCCGTATGTGATATAACATGAGCAGGTTTCTTTTCCAAAGCTGTGGGACCAAGAGTGGTGTGGGAAAATGGGAAAAAGGCAAATGGAGGCAACCATCCAAAGGGGTAATATTTCGAGCACAAAGATGTAACAATACTCTCTACGTTTAGTGATACTGCGTAGTGTTCCATATTTTCAGTCTACGCCTGCCTCGAATAAATTTTTAAATGTGCCAATTACCATAGTTACCAAAATGAGTGAAGGTGATCCTTTTATTTTTATTTCATTTACATTGTGTATATGAATTATTCTTGGAGAAAATTCCAGAAACTAGAGCAACTTCTCAAACCAGATAACAAATATTACTGCCGCCACTTTGATTTCATATATTTAAACACTAAGTGCAGTGTTTGAGAGCATCTACAATAAAACTAAGAAAATAATTCAAGTTTATTAAAGGTCAGGCCAATTTATATGCTATTTGGCTGTCTTGTTTCTCAATGCATGAATATTAACAGGTATGATGTGAGAGTGATTACTAAGCACAACTTAAAACCTGGGATTTGTGGTCTGTGTGAACTAACGAACTTGCCAAAACTTGAACTGAGTGAAACTTAGAACTGTTCCTTTCTTTCTAAGCCTATCAAATAGTCCTGGGTGTTTTGATGTCTCTACTTCCAAAATTCAGGAAAAATATTCTCGACTTACAAATAATTGTGCTTCCCATGCAAGAAAGTGAAAAGTAAGATTGCTTTCCTCAGAATAGGAAACCTGTTATAATAACCCAGAGCCAAGAGATCAACAACCTGATGAGATCATTTATTTGGCCATCTCCTGTTAGGCACTCATATCACTGGAAGGACGATCTGAGCAGCTTATTCCCGAAGGCTCTTAGTTTTCCCATAGGGCATATTCTTCAAAAGTACTTGTGTTTTGTTCTGCTTTAGACTATTTTGCTTTTGGTTTTAACAAGACCCCCACCCCCATCCCCACCCCCACCCCATGCTTACTTTCTATGGATCTTAGGTTCCAAAGCTCTTTTGGGTATCTGACCTAAATGGAATATTACATTTTAGAATCCAAAGAAACAAAGTTCTTACTCTTTTGCAGAATGATTAAGAACAAAAGAAACAAACTTCCAGATCATTTAAATATATATACTTTCAGTATTATGTTCCCCCAGATAAGGTATTCTCATTTTGATTCATATTAATTTCTGAAACAGAGACTAAAATATCTCAAAAAGCTTTCCAAGAATGTTATCTTTTACACTCCACTCAAGCATTCCTTGCCAACTACAAAGCTCACAAAGCTTATTTATGAAAATAAGCTCTGAATGAATGAGACATATGAATCAAAGCAATTATGTTTTGTTGAGCCACTTAGCCCACGTGTATTTTTATCTTACCTGCTTTAAAACTCACTTTTATACATCAAAACAAATCGATTGGTTGACCATTATGATTCTGTCCCAATGATTCTCCAATCAGTAGCCTTCATTTATCTTCTATTTCTTCTCTGATTCACTCTCACAACTGTCTGACATTAGCAAAACTTTCTTCTCTAAACTATTCTTCAGTAAAACCTTCTTTGCACTCATATTTCATCAGATATGTCAGTTAGTCTCCTGAAGCTCCCAGAGGCTGTATCTACTAGCAAAAGTTATTTGTAAATCACTGACACTTTCTCTTTCACCAGCTGAACAGCCTGAGGCAGAGGACGTGAGCCATGATCCATGGCAACACGTTTATCTATGAGCTTTTGGCTTCAGTGTCTTGGGGAATCCTGACAGGGGGAAATATTTCAAAGTTGTGTTGCCCTCTGGAAGGGAACCAGTTCTAGTTGTTTTCAAGGTATTCCCATTAGTTCTGTTATCAAACAATTATTGAGCGCCCTCCATATTCCATCCAGGCTTTTGCCTGAACTCCAGAAATATAAATAAATAGATTCCCTGATCTCAAGATGCTCATAATCTAGTAAACAGAGACATACTGAAAATAATCCACAAATAGAGTGAATATTATTCATTTACTCACACATATTCAGACTCTCCTACACCAGGAGCTGTAGTGATCATGATGGCAGAAGTGATCTGAGAGGAAAGGCCCTTTGCCCAACTGGAGGCTTTAGGGGTTCTTGGAAGAAATAATATTTGAAATGTTGTTGTGCAAATGAAGATGGGACCAGGGCATTCTGGATAAGTAAAGGGCATAGTCAAAAGCAGAGTAGTGCGAAATGTCATAGACCATGAGGATCTATGCTATGTGCCATTTCTAGAATATTAAATGCTTATTAGAGAATGACAGATAAGATTGGAGTTCTGTGAAGGAGTAAGAACAGGGCTGGAAATGATCAAAAAGCACCAGTCTTCTCAAGGACCCATTGATTAGAAGGAACTTAGAAAGGCTAACATTATTCTCTCAGCAAAATATTATAAACTCATTAGACTAACTTTGTATAATTATTGTATAGAATTTGGGTTAGAGCTTGCTATAATATGGTATAGACAGAAAAGAAGGTTAGATTTACATTATGGAAATAGATAGGAAGGTTAGCTTTACTGAAAAACTGAATTCTTCACAAACATACCACACACACACACACATGTATAACAATTTGTTTATATTAGTTTAATATGCAGTGTGTCTCAAGCCACTACCAAGGCCATGACTATCCTGAAAGTGAGTGAAAACAATCTAAGCAGTTTACACCAGATTCCTGCCCACTTTAGGCCCATACACTTTTCTTAGCCTCTGCAACTTCTAAGACTAGAGACACCCTTACTACATATTTCTATGAGGAGCTAAAGGAGAAAACAGAGAAGTATTATCTCTATATCACCCACTTTTTCCTATCCCCTTTTTAGCTATCCTTCAAGGGGTTGGAAAAAATCTATTCTATGATGTGAATTGCATACAAACCATTCACAGTTGACCACATCCGCTGGGCAAGACTCACCAATACCAGGAATGTACTAACTCAGGTTGCAAAACACAGACTGACTGATCAGTCTGGCTGACTAAATTGGGAACTAATTAAATGTTTTAACTGGAAGTCTCACTGCAGCAGAACAGTCATTTTGAAGCAAACATTTCAAAGAAACACTTCTTTGGGAGCATCCAGTTCAACTACAAGAAACAACTGCTTCTGGTTGGCAGTACAATCTATTCCTACTTGATTTGATTCCCTCCCCTCCTACCCAGGGCATACACGCAGGCTAAATATTACTTTTGCTAAGAAGTGTAACCACAGAGAAAGGACGACATTGTGTCTCATGGACGTCAACATCATGACAAACATTTGTTCTTTCCCATGGTGGGTTTTGATTCAAACTACTGGGGCTAATGAAAGATTATATAAATTATTTGCATATAGAAGATTTTAGAGCTGGACTTAAACATATTGGTTATCATTTGAATGCAGTAAGAGTGGGAGGTTAAGTTATTCATTTCATTTGCATTACTAATTAGAGGTTGGTTGAAGTACTTCTCCTACTTGGCAATCCCTTGAAGAGGTATAATGTTCTAAGGCAGGACAACTCTTATTCTCCAAGTGAGAAGTCTTGATTTGCACTTACAGCCCAAGCTTCTTTGGGAAATTAGGAGCCTTTAGCACCACAGAGCCTCATGTGTTATTATTTGGTATCATCCACTGAATGTTTTGGATGCAAAAATTAGTGTCAAACATGAAAAAATCTCCAACAAATACACAAATAAGACTTCAAGTCTTGTTCAGCAACTGCTCTTGGGAAAGAACTATCTAGATTAGAGATTGGCATCAATGTTGATTGACTTTATTACTTAGTATGAATCAGAAAATGTGTAAGTTGATGCTGCACACATATGAAAAAGACACACAAATTAGGGCAGATACATAAAAAATAACTTCAATAAGCAGAGACAAGCACAGAGTAGCATAGAAGCCATTCTAAGGGTAGAGGTGCAGGGAAGAAATGATGAAAGGAAATAAGGCCTCAACTACAATTTTCACAATGTATAGGAGTTGGCCATTTTAATAAAGAATGGGACATGTATTCCAGTTAGAGAGAGCAGAATAACCAAAATAACATGTATATGGCTTTCCTACAAGCAGTTTGATGTTACTAGACTAAAAACTGGGAAATGAGCTGGTAGGTAATAAGAAGAGAGAATTCAGTTAAGACAAATATCTGTGTTTACTGAAAAAAAGAAATCTGGCAAGTCAGAAAAGGCAAACAGTCCAAGTTTAAATATGGTCAAAAGATCTGAATAGGCACATTAAAAAATGTGTGAATATGGGATTTATCCAAGAAACTTATGAATATGGGATTTCCCTATTAGTAATCATAGAAATGCAGAACTTTTATGTTATGATAAGGAGTTGGGACTTTATCCTCAGGGTAATGATAAGCCATTGAATAATTCTGACAGAAAACCAAGAGAAAAAAATCAGACAATAGAAATTGATGCCCAAAGCATCCAGAGATTGATACAGTAGTTTATATGGAAATGTAACGGGCCAAGAATAGCCAGAATATTCTTGGAAAAGAAGAATAAAGTTGGAGGACTTAATTTGCTGTATCATAGGACTCATTATAAAGCAACAGTAATAATGACAAAGTGTAATAATATACAGACAAATGGAAAAGACAAGAGGGTACAGAAATAAACACACATATAGGGACACTATAGTTTTGTAAGGGTGGCATTGCCAAACAGAGAGCAGTGTACCATCTCTCAGTAAATGGTGCTGGGTCATCTGGATATGCATAAAAGAAATAAAGAAAGATATGCAAAAAGAAAACAAAACTTGACTCCTATCTCTCATCACCCACAAAGATCAATTCTAGGTATGTTGTAGAATATGAAGAGTAAAACAATAGATCTTCTAGAAGAAAATGGGAAAATATCCTCAAGATTTTTAAGCAAGCAAAAGTTTCCTCAACAGGACTCATAAAGCAGTAGTCTTAAAGGAAATACTTTATAAACTAAATTATATCAAGGTTAGAAACCTCTATTCATCAGAAGACTATTAAGAAACTGCAAGGGCAAATATATGTATATCTGCAGCTATATCAATATCTATCCCACAAAAACTTATATTCTGAACACATAAAGAACTCTTATAAATAAGAAGAAAAGGCAGTGAGCTCAATTTTTTTAAATGAATAGGTATATTTCAAAAATGGATATCTGAATACCCAAGAAACATGTGAAGATTGATTGTCCTTCATAAGGAATAAGCAAAGTAAAACCACAGTGAGAGCATTAGACACCTACCAAACTAGGTAAATATAAAATGGCTGATCATACCAAATGTAGGCAAGGCTACAGAGCAACTGGTGCTGTCAAACACTGATGGTAGAGGGCAGGTGGGATGGGTTAAATAGGTGAAGGTGATAAAACAGTACAGACCACAAGTTATAAAGTAAATTAATCACAGGAATGGAAGTACAGCATAGAAACTATAACCAATAATACTGTAATATCTTGGGATGATAACGGGGTGGCTACATTTACTGTGTTGAGCATTTAGAAAAAAATATAATTATCAAGTCCCTATTTGTACATCTGAAACCAATATAATATTATATATCAACTATATTCCAATTTAAAAAATTATGATAGTAGGAATATAAATTAATGCAATCAATTTGGAGGACTCCTTGGTGGTAACCAAGACTGGACAGAAGTGACATAAACATTGATACCTGACAAGAAGACTGAAAATGTGCTCCCATTCATAGTTGTAAAATATCAGGCTGCTGCATTTTTCGGGAGGAACTTTCTGAGCTTGATGAGCCTTCTTTTGGAAATATGCACAGAACAAACTTTCAAATGTAGGCATTTTTTCTAATTATTTACAATCACCTTCAATACTCTCAATATGCATTAGTTTATACCCAAATGATTCTGTTTTCTAGCTGAACTGCCAGTTGAGAATTAGCAGTGTGTATATGAGCAAAGTTACCAGTGCACCCTAGATAGTCTGTAACATAAATAAACCCTGGAATTCCAAAGCATTTATATTTTATCCTGGTTTGGCTGAATTTTTTTTTTTTTAACTAATGTTTTTGTTCTTGTTGTGTGTTTGCTGTTATTCTTTGAGATGCCCTAGTAATTTTCCTCCAACTAAGCATCTCCATCATGGATTGTTTCTTGTGAGGTTAGTCCATATGCTGCCATTGCTTTCAGCAATCACAGCATGACTGCACCTTTTGCAACTATACCTCATATGACCACAGATGATTTTTTACTTTGCCTGCTTGTACATGTCTTCCTTCAGAGCATAATCACTAACCTACAGGTTTTTCATATATTCACCCTAGAAGATATAAGAACCCAGAGCGAAGATACAGTCTGGGACAATGCAGCCCAAGTGGAGAATGGAGGTCTCCTTATTTATTTTATCTATCTTTTGATAAAGCTCTTGCATAAAGCCTTCTTTTAAGTGTAGCAAACCAACAATTGCCCTGGGGCCATGCTTTGGAGACCTCACAGCTAGTTGCCTGTGTCTACTTACTCTCTCCTGCAGGAAGCGGCCCTCATAAGGACTGCAGGGCTGAGACACTAAAACCTTTCTCATCCAGTGTCTCATCCAGGGATAGCAGTGAAACTGAGTCATGTTCTGGAGGGGAGCTAGAGGCTGAATCTGGGGTGTCAAGACTGAAAAATGTCATCAGTGCAAGTGACAAGACAGAGAGGAAGATGAACTATGTAAAGGAATCATAAAACAGGGAAGCCGGAGAAAAGGAGGGAAGTAGACAACTGGAGTGGCCTAAGTTGGTAGTTAGCAAACCTGCTTTATTTTAGGGTCACCAGAGAATTAACAAAACATTGATACCTGGCTCCTACCAAGATACACTGAATGAAAATCTTCAGAATGAGGCCCAAGCCATCTGTCTTTTTTAACAGATCCCACATATTCCTGATTTCCAGTGTCAGCGCAACTGCATTAGGCAACTGCTGCTCTAGAGAAATCTGGAGACAGAAATGGGGTTCTCACTAGCTTTGTACAGAGCTCCAGCATAGATTCACTCAGGGATGCTGGAGTTTTTGAAAGAGGCTGGAGTGAGGTGAATAGTTAGTCATTTAGGAAAATGGTGTCAGGAAACAATATTGGCTCCACAAACTAAAAAGGGAAGCCATTTAGTACAAATATCCCATTACGGGAATGAATCAAGAACGTTGCTTCCTATTGAAAATGATGGGAACCTTCTTAATAGTCATTTTCTTTTCAGTGGAAAAGATACTTCAGACTGCAGATAAAACATTTGGGGAGCAAAAGGTTAGGACAATATGCAATCCAACCATAAGCTGAATATTTGGTTTTCTTTGGTTACTGTCAACGAGGATGGAGATCCTTGCATTTTCAAACTTAGGAGAGAGGGAATTACACTGGTGTCAGAGGCAGCTGAGCTTGGATTGGTCTATGCAGAGTTACAAAGGAAGCCCCATCAGGACCTCTGAAGGCCAAAAGGAGGAAGTTGCTAAGTGTCTCATCCAGGGGCAGAAGAAAGCACCAAGACGTGGTTACCTAGTGATGGAGGGTTCAGAAAATCCCAAACACATCTTGCGATGACCAGACAACACAAAGTGCCTGAAGCAGGACCCTGAGCTTGTTTGAAGAGCGTGTCTGCATATCCTTTGCTCTCCCTCCTTCAAGGCTGGTGCTGCATCTGCGCTATTGTCCGCTTCACTGGACCCAGAATTACGGGAGCTGAGGTAAGCCATTGACCAGAGTGTTTCCTCGCCTCCTGAGGAATGTTTACTGAGGTGTGGTGTTTTCCAAAGCCTTTATTAAGAAGTACGCCATGTCCTCTGTACGTTTATTTTTCTAAATGTGTGGGGAGGACACACTGTTTCTGCTCCTTTGCCAGCATTCCAAAACATTCTTGTCGCTGTGAACTCCATGGCACCCTCTGGGGCTGGACAGTGTGGCCAGAGCTTTGTACTACAACATTATAGTCAAGTTTTCCAAATAAGAGAAACCTGACTCTACAGATCGCCCCAAACTAGGCCCATCAAAGGTATAAAATAGAAATGTTTTTGAAAAAAACAGTGTGCATGGGAATAAAAGTACAATTCATGTTTGCCTTCAGGACTGTAAGACAGAAAGAGAAAACAAAAAGTTTTATTTGTATATTCTTCATGTCATGTTGATCCCTCCTGAAATTAGTTACAATAATTGAGCCAGGCCACAAAAGATTATATAAGAAAGTAAGCTCAGGTTTTATGATGTAAAAATTTGTTTTCCTAATGCATGCACTAAAACATCACTGGGTTTACCATTCTGCATCAATCCCTATGACACAGAACACGTCCTTTCCTTGCAGAACCACCAGCCTGGCACAGAGCTTTTGTCTCTGCTGAATAAAACAGTATGGAAGTACATTCCACCTCCATGACAATAAGTAGAATATGAGACAGAGTAGAGAAGAAAAAGCACTTCATTTTTGTCTCTGTCAGTTGAAAGATGGAGATTTACCCAGAATCCACAGGGTAGAAGTTTCTTAAATAACCTAACAACAGTTTGTAGACTCTATTAAAATCCTCCTCAATCCTGAGGTATGTGAGATATTCTGAACTCAGCAAACCCAAGGTACCCATGTTTTAAGAAGCACTAGTTTGTATCCTGATTTTGGATTCCTCTTCAGATCATCCCACAATTACATTCATGAATTATTTTCCAAAATGGGGCAGCATAGTGCATTTGTGGTTTACATGTCAGTAAGAATTAGTGTCTGGAGAAACATGAAGGTAAAGCTGGCATACACAAAGTTTCTATAGGTACTATAGACTTCTTTATCCAGAGAAATCTCTTTTTAAAAATCAAAGGTGGAGAGCTCTAATTTCTGAAAGGGACAATCCAATGGCTGCACTAGACATTAATGTTTCAGAGAATGAAAAATGGATTGCACATTATACAAACTGCCTTAACATAGAAGGACTAATTTTAAATCCTAAATATCAAAATGTGAAAATAGGAAAGAGAATCATCCTTAAAGAAGAAACATACTTTTTTTAATTAGAGAATTAAGATGGATATAGAAAACTCAGGAAGACAGCTTGCTGTATTACAAAAAAAAGCAATACTTACTAAAAAGGCAAAACATTATAAATGACTCTATTTTTAAAAGAAAGAGTTGTAAATACACTCCTCCATTAAATTAGCATCATCAAGGCCATATCACCTATTAGTCATTAGAGCCCAGTGCCAAAGGGCTGTGAGATTTTTAAGTCTACAAAAATGACTGAAACCTGAAAAAAAGTATTGGCTCCAAACTACAAAATGAAAGCCACAAAATGGAAATTAATAAATACTTAATTAAATGTCTACAAAAAATAACATTACATCAACTAGTCCACTGCAATTCCAAAACTGCACTATAAATTATATTTAATGTGGGATATGGGTGGATTTTAATTTGTTTGATATATTATGCATGCAGGGCAGCCAAAAGAAGAAAGGTTACAAGGCCCTCAAAACAGCCCTGAAGAATATCAATATGAGCAAAATGACAGTCTGTTTTCCTAAAGACTTTGAAGTTTAAACCAGGGGAATAAAAGAATTAGGAATGCCTATGTTAAATACCAAAAGAGTAGGCCATGGAAAGAAAATGCTACCGCTCCCAAGAGTAAACAGTACGGGCTGAAGTCCTCAATTTCATTCCCCTGAATTAACGCACTGCTGTAGAGCAGTATAATTTTTTTTTTAATTTGTATTTAAAGAGCAAGTTTTCCTTAGAAGAGGTAAGTATGCCATTTGCACCTCATTGTGCGCACCTTCCTCATAGAAGTTAAAAAACCAATTTGCTGTTATTCCCTGAAAGGGGATTATCTAGTGAATGTGTGGGCTGGTAGAAGTGCGGGGCAAATGTTAAAGGTGAAGGAAGACCTGGTTTTGAGCAAGGCATACCTGGCTGAGACACAGAATTAGTGATGTCTGAGACACAAGAGACTGGGTGAAGCAACAGAACACCGACTGACCCAGTAACAGATACCCCAGCAATATAATCTATATCCTACGGACGTATTGGAGAAAGCCCAAAATGTTTTCCTTAAAAATTGCTTCTTTAAAGCCTTTGTGAAATACCTCTCTCTTTCCATCTCTCTCTCTGTCTCCCACACACATACACATACACACACACAAGGAATTATATAAAAAATCATGTAATGTTGCTGGATCAGGGGCTATAAAGCTAAGCCAGGGAACCAAGATAAAGGGTCATTCAGCTCACAACTGAGAATCCTGTGATTGGAGGAGTTCTGGTATTTTATGCAATGTTAAATCCTATGGACTACCATGGAATAAATAATTTGGGGGTTTTTACTAGTTATTCATGATGTTGCTTCTAGACCTTTTAAACTAGGAAAGGCAAAAATAGAACCAGGTAAATTAGGAACCAGTGGAGCTGTGCCTCCAAAGCAGGCTGGGGGATATGGGGAAGGAAGTTATTCAATTAATTTAACAAAATTAATTTGATTTCCCAGTAATTCCTTGTGTTTGGTTTTTTATATAACCGTCCTCAACTTGGAACATTTCTGTTTATCTGGGGAGAAATCAGGATTGTGGTTCAGAGGTGACTTACATTTATTTTTCATTTTTACCTGTTTAAAAAGTTCATTACTTGGACAAGCTCTTTCCTATCACTAAATTTTTCAGGAGCAGCTCTTTAATTAAACTTTATTTTTAAGAAAACAAGACCTGTCATTTCCCTTGGATGAATGAAGCCTTGTGATTTTCACTGAGAGAATATAGAGAAAACATTGTTTTCTTTGTATATGGTTTTTGAAAATTTAATTTTAATAAAAATGAATACCTACCTGTTATAAAGTAGTTAAATGGCATAGAAGGGAAAAGCAAAAGTTCTCCTTTCCCAGTTTCCTCATTCTTTCTCATCCCATCCCCTGAATATACACAATTATTTCTTGTGTTCTATACGTTTATTCTTTTAAGGTGACAACGAAGACTTCTGCTTCTTATAAAGTGGCAATAAAGCCCTATCCTAGATAAATTAGAACAAACTATTTTCTCTCATACCTCACACTTTTCCTCTGAGTTGAGTTTTCTCAGGATGCTGAAGTACATCCTATACCAGGCAGTGTTTGTAACCATCTCTGACTTAGCAATTGCAACTTAGCAATTGCAAATCAGTCCCACAGAAATACTCATATCTGTGAGAAAGACATGTGCAAAGATAATCAGGCATTATTTGAAACACGGAAAACTTGGAAGCAATCTTAAATGTCCTATCAGTAGGGACAGGTACATCTCTACTAAGCAGTCATTAAAAGGATGAGATAAATTTATATGCTGATATGGAAATGCATTTTGTTTGATGAGAAAAGCAAAGAAAAAAACACAATTATTAAATACCAAAAGGGAATTACTGAGGATGGACTGTATGATTATACACATACACACAACACACATGCAAAACGAATCTCTTTTAATATTGTTATTCCTAAACTTTGCTACACATTTGCATACATGGGTAATATAAATGCAATATATATTATGAAATGAATACCAGAAAATGACTTAAAGGTGACTAATCTAAGTACTAGAAAGAGTTGTTTCATATATGTATATTTCACCCTTTTGATGAACCTGAAATAGTGGCTGTCTTTTATCCTCCAGGAGCCATGAGGGCAGAGATTTTGGTCTTCATTATTCACTGCCGATCTCTGCACCTAGAACATGGCATGTTCTCAACAAATACATGTAGAATGAAGGAACACATCTTCCTCCTCCTATACTAGGAAAACTGCATGTGATAAGTGATTAATGCAGTAGTCCCAAAGTAAAGAGGGAAAAGAAATGGAACCATATTTAGTAAAAAGGAGTCTATAAAAAGAAATAGGAGGGGATCAGAATGATAAAGAGATGGAAGGGCCATTCTTCAGGAGAGGTAGAAGCAGGGAAACCCAGATGAGAGACCAGAGGTGGGAAGCAGAGAGCGGGACTGTACCACCCTGTGTCAAGGGGGAGACTTTGCGTTAATGGGCTTTGTGTTCATACTCTTCCAAATACTCAGAACAGCAAAAAGGGGACGCAGCAATATCAGAGACTAGATTCAGAAGGACAATTTGGCATTGCAGAACAATTTCAATATTAGGAAAAAGTGGCCCAGGAAACCATAGTTTATATTTGTCTGACTATGGCCTTTGATTACAGTTGTGAGCACAAATTATACACTTTCGTTCTGCCTTTTACAATGCTAGATGACTTTGTTTAGTTTTTGAATGAGCTATACTTGAATTTTAATTGAAGAACTTAAAACTTAAATTGGTATAATTAAAGTATATTTAAAAGAGCAGACACAGATATGAATGAAACTTACAATAATGCATTTCTGTTTTCTTTGATGGCTATCAATTTAAAGCTTAATCTGTTATTTATGAGAAGATTAGACTGTTTATGCTTCATGAAGCACTTAGTTCTTTGTAGGCCACTTTCTCCTATGACTACCTAAACTTACTTTATAGAGTAGAAATCTGCATGTGTGGGCTCTCATAGAAATCTTTAGGATCATTTATTTCACAATCATTTACTCTAATTCTTTTTTCAAGTCATGAGTTTTTTTATTCCTGATAAGATGAAAGGTATGGGCTCAAACAACACCAAATATTCTCACAAAGATATACAGTGTTGAAGAGTAAGAACTTAACACTTCATAAAAACTAGATACATTGCAGTTATATCTAGCTATTAAGATATATAAAAACTAAAGAAATAACATGTTAGACTTGGAAACACCATTCTCTAGACTACACTGACAAAATGTCCCATTTGCCTGGTTGTACTGGTATAATTATTAATAGGATCCTCTTTCAAATCTGTCCAGGTTTGAAGATAGATTACACAGTTACCCTATTTGAAGAAAAAAAAATGGTTGGCCTAATCTCAAATTTCTGCCCTTACTCTCTTCTGCTCCATATCATATTTTCAGATGCAAAATTACAGGACATACTGGTTAATGACAGACAAATAATGACATCTGAATCTCCCCCAGGATGTTGAGGAAGACCATTAAATTGAACAATGACAGGGTCCCAGTTGTGACATGGCAAACATTCAGAACAATTATTTCAGTTGAGTTTTTGGTAGGAAGAGAGTCGCTTGATGTTTGGCCTCCTTATTAAAATGAGACAGTCATGCTTCTCCCTGTCTCTGCCTCCTGCAAATTCCCCTGATTAGGACAAACAGCACTATAACAAGGAGACTGCTGGTCTACTCCCCATAGATCATAATGGATAAACTAAAATTTCAAAGCAATGAAATAATTTGTTTTTTTTCTTGAGATAGATTTTGATCTGCACAACAAAATCAATTCAATTCAAAATCAATTTAGAGCCTTAACAGCTTAGGTCCTATGTAGGTTACGGAGCTTCTCATTGTAGTATTTCTTATTCAGTCATTAACTGAGCTCATTTATCTGATATTCTTAAGAAGCCCTTGACATTCCCAGGATTCCTTTTCTTCTGCTTCATAATCACGTTCTAGCTCTAATCTTTACTTCGGATGCTAATTTAACTGACTGGATCACTTTAATTAGGTTGGAGGCATGTACATTAAAGGCGAGAAAGAAGTTAACCAAATTGGAATAAATCATAAAAGGTGGCTCTGCATTTTTTAAGAAATGGTGGCAGTAGTGATGGAGGTAACTTTTTATATTTTTTCATTTTATTTGTTTTTGTGTGTGTGTGTCTAAGCTATTATTACCAGGGCTCAGATCTGATATTGTGTGCTGGACAGCAACCTCTTCCTTTCATAAGCATTCAGTAAGCAGTTGACATTCTTGTACAAACACTGAAAACTAAACATTCTTTGAATTAAAATGGCATTGTTATAGTAATTTCCTTGTAGAATGTTTATTTTGGTATTTTAGATGCCAATCATGAGTAGTCAAAAAATCATTAACTCCTACTTTGTTTCCCTTTCCAAATACGTTTTGCATTTTATTTGATAGTAAGTGTCTACATATATAATTCTAATTTCAAATAGACCAAATTCTTTCCCTGCCCATGTTCTTACTGGCTACTGGAAGCATCTTGCCTTTGAGTCTTTGCAGGGTCATCTTTGAAAATTTTACGTCTTCAATAAGTCACCTGTGTCTGAACTCCTGCATGCCTGTTTGCTTCCAGTCTCTTCCTTACATTTATGCCAGATTCACAGGTTAACAAGACCATTTAATGTCCTCTGTCAAAGCTGCAATTGCAAGGTGCCCAAATATGATCCAGCAGGAGGAGACACCTTTTGTTTATGGGAGGTTTTCGCAGAAAAGCCTCCCAAACTTCCTTGCACCATTTGGCCACACCACAAAAGCTGGCCTGAAAGTGAGAGAGAGAGAGATGTTGGCAGCTGAGCAGCAACAGTCATAAGCCAGTTGAGCTGTTGTGTGGACCTCCCCTTCAGTCCAGATCCAGAGATACGAGTCCCAGGAAACGATTTTGTCTTCATTCTAATTTTATGGGCTTCTTTTTTCATCATTCTGTAATTGGAACTTAATCCTTATCACCACATCCCTAAATTCTACTTTGGACTGACTTCAAGTCTAAATACTGCATCCAGTCACCTCCTCACACTCAGAATCCTATGAGTTGTCCATTTTGATCTAATATAATACATTTCTGATCTCCTTTCATATTCAAGACTCACACCAACAAAAATAACACTTCTTGTTTCTAGAACCCTCCATCAGCAGCAATCTCTAGCTTCATCTACTCAAGCCATTCATGACTGCTGAAACTCACAAACTCTCTCCTCTTATGTAGTCATCTCCCATAGTAATCACCAGTGTTATCCTAAAACACAAATATGGGAAAAAATAGAAAACAAAAAATGTCCAGTTCTCACTGTTGATGTTCTCTGTTTAATATCTCCTGTGGTTTCCTATCAATGATAAGCAAATGGTTGCTTTGGCAGATAAGATACCTTAAATCTTATTCCAAACAAAATTTCCAACTTCATCTTGAAAGATCATCAGTTTGTAACTATCCTTACATGCCCATATACCCTAAATCCTAATTAAGCAGGATAACCAACACTATTAAAATGTCTTCATGCAGTTACACTTTCTCTTTCATTGGTCTGGAAATTCTTTCACTCATCTTTTGCCTGTGAATTCTATCCATTCTCTATAGAACTAATGAATTGTAACTTCCTCTGAAAAGTCTTCCTCAATCCATCTAGAAGGTAAAAACTGCTAATATAACACTTAGTACAGTACATTAGTTATTAGTATTCTTATAATTTCTCAAGCCATTGTTACTTGAGGGAAAAATATCATAACTAAAGAAGTATCTCTACTTGCCAAACTATAAAGAACATGAGTTAGAAAAATATGCTTTTAAGTCTGCCCAGCTCATGCCTCAGTTATGATGTTAGCCTTTCACCAAGCCTGCTCTGAACAGTTCAAGACCCCAGACAGGGACATATCCTTACAACACAGAAGATGCATTATTGGGACTATCTGGACTCCTCAAGGGAACTAGCCTTCTTTTGAAGTCTGAATACCTACAGAATCCTATATCCAAAAGCCTTTTTCTACTTTCACCAATAATGTTAACTTTGGTAATGGTGAAGCCCCTCTCCTATGAGATGAACAGCCATACCTCTACTCTGCATATCTACACATGTTCTGCAAATATGATTAACTAAACCCTAGTGTCTGTCTGTCCATAGCCTGAGGAGTTGTTCCCAGTCTTCTATATAGTAATTCATTCATTCAGTGAAATTAGGTAGGTAATTGACCAACTGCTAGACATTAAATAAGACATATCTGGTCCTTGTCCACATGGAGTTTTAATTGTATATAGAAGAAAAATGTTAGCCAACCAATTCTTTTTAAATGTCAATTATCATAAGTACAACAAAAACAGAAGCACAAGAAACTCTGGCTTTGTATACAACACCAAGATCTGATCTTATTTGAAGATTAGAAAAAAAGCTTCCCTGAGGGAGCTCAGACTTTTTTAATATTAGACTATTTTTGCTTCAGCTGAATCTTAGATCTTGGCCTGCATCTCCATGCTTGATATTTATTCTAAGTAATACCTCATCAGGCACAGAGGAAAATAATTTGCTGTCATTTGTAAAGATCAGTATAACTTGGTTTTGTTTCATTAGGTCTTTCTTCTTGGTCCATTATAAATTGTATCTCCCTCTTTCAAATTTTGTTGTATTTTTATTTCCTTAATCCCACACTAATAAACAAATAAATTAGAAAAGTCATTTAATTATGAGACATTTTTATAAGGAAATAAAGTACCAGGATAGAGCAGATACGGATGTTCACTTTCTGTATTTTGTGTTTAGTTTAGCTAGTAGTTCTAGGAAGAAACTCTCATTCTATCAACAGGATGAAATAGACAAAGTTAGGTTAATAGAAAACCTACTCTTTTTCTTGAGTGTTAAAGGGTATTTAATACTAATATTATTTTCATTAAAAATGCATAGATTTTAATGAGAGAGAGTACTGAAACACAGATCAGGTAGCCTAGAAAAGGAAGTTGTGACAAGTGAAGAGGTCATTGGTTGGGGTAGAAGCACTTTTACTGTAGCAAAGCTACAGTATTTAAACCATAAAAAAGCTTAACTTCTTGAAAGTCCACCACAGTGAAAGCCAACACTCACTTCAGGGCAAACAATGGCTTTCTCCATCTGTGTCCTGGCCAGCTTTTCACACTCCAATTAATGTTTGGGGGAATAAACAGAACAGTGGCCAAATTTACCCTCTGAGTATTGGAGAGTAGGACACTTACCCTCCTATTATGAGAAATGTGTATCCAGTTCCTCATAAATCTTTTATTTTGCTTTAATTGTTTTCTGTGAATTTGTTAGGAAGGTAATCTTTAATTTCTCTAGTTCACTTTTTCATATAAAAGTATTTCTTAAAGAGCTTTTTGGCTAAGTGACCATACCTATTAGCTTAACTTTCATATTCCTGAAATGGGTTTTTAGGAATTTACCAGGTTGTTCAGTTAAAAATAGCTTCTTTCTTTATCAGTCTTGATTAAGTTTACTCAGTTCCCTTACTATATTCTTTAGCCTCAAACTGGAATAATCCTGAGTCAAAGAGAGGTAGAAAGATTTTGGCAAGAAATGAGGAGGTGATACACTTACAAGGAATTGCGTACGTCCCTAAAGCAATCTAGAAAACCCTTTGCAGTTGTTCTGTCTGAACTCCATCAGGAGACTGATCACTTCTAGACTGAAGTCCACCCTGCCTGACTTAAGGCCAGCAAATGACTAACCTGAAGTTTGACCTTTGTGTTAGTCACATGACTTCCAAAGATTTATGACTTAAAAGCCCTTTGTATAAATATGAGAGGCAACCATGTGCCTTTTGCATGTAAAATTGGACTTATTCCATTGGAAAAGGAAATCACAACAGTAATCATGACTCACAGCCTCTATTTCACCTAAACAACATCCCCTTGTATTGCATTTTTCAGAGCTCTGGCATTTTCAAATGGACATTGTTCCAACCCACAACAACACTATCTTAATTTTTCTCAGCCCTAAAAACCTGTTCAATTCATGTATTTAATCTGTCCTTACTTTTTATCCACACTGATATCCTGGATGTTCTACACATGTTCTGCAAATATGATGAACTATACCCTAGAGTGCTATAACTTCATTCTGGGAGTAACTAAACATAAGGAACAAAGGACTGAAAAGTTTGTTTTGTATGCCATCACCTCAACTAGGCATAAAAATATGATTTTTTGCATTATACTTTTGGGGAGGAAGGAGTTTAAAAAGTCACACATTGTATTAGCTAACTATTATTGCATAAGAAAATAGTGCTTAAAACAAAGATTTATTATTTTTCATAATTCTGAGGGTCAGCTTGGTCTTTCTTCTGATTTGGCCTGTAGCTACATTCAACTAGGGGATTGGTTGGGATTATCTCAGAGTTGCTAGACCACAAGTCTTCATAACACAATGATCTCAGGGTTTTACTAAGCCCAGCCCCAATGCATTAAGGGCTCTTAATGTATTATGTCTCTACTTATACCACATTTGCTGATATCCTATTAGATAAAGAAAGTCAAATGTCCAAGCTCAGAGTCAGTGTAGAAGGGACTACACAAGGCCATAGATACTGAGAATCATCATTCATTTGGGCCACTATTGTAACAACTGGCCACAAATGGTGGTAATGTGAGAACATACTTTACTCTCACACTGAGATGGACCCCGAAAGAATAATGACTGTATTTTAAAATATAGTATAGTCACATACCTGAAGATACTATAAACTAATCAATGGATTGTAAATATAAGAAAAGTATTACTAATTAAAGGATTACTGATGTAGAACTTACTAGATAAAAGACATGGGTTCTGATACTGAAAAATGTACACCAAGTAAAATGTAGGAGCAATAGATATAAATTCACATATACATTATAAGGAAACTACATACAGTGCATAAAGGATAAATATAAACATATTTTAATTAAAAAAAGGAAAGGGAAAAGATTAACTATGAGTGAACAATATTCAGAAAGACAGAACAAATCTTATCAGTAATAATAGATTATTTAACAGAGTGGAATAGTATCTTCCAGTTAGTGAGATGAAATAAATATCAATTAGAATTCTATACTTAGTTAAACTATCATTCAAGAATAAGGGCAGTTTAAAAAATTTTTGACCAAAGAAAGCTTAAAAGTATTTTCTACTTTTAAAATGATAAATTTCTATGTAATAATTAATAAGAATGATATAGGATTGGTTATTGTATGAATAGTTAAAGCATACTGAGACCTATAACATGCATAAGTATGGACACTTTGAATACCTTTGTACTTTGTTAGAAAAATGTATACTTAAATAACTAGCATAATTTGTTTAAATTATTTATTTGATAAGGGGTTTATATCCAAAATATATAAAGAAGTCATAAGACTCAACACCAAAAAGACCAAATAACCCAATTTAAAAATTAGTGGAGGACTTGAACAGACATTTTCCAAAGAAGAAACAGAGATAACCAACAGGCACATGAAAAGATGCTCCACATCACTAGTCATCAGGGAAATGCAAATCAAAACCACAACAAGATATCAATTCACACCAGTCAGAATGGCCACTTATCCAAAAAACAAGAAGTAACAAGTGTTGGCAAGGATGTGAAGAAAAGGGAATCCTCCTACATTGTTGGTAGGAATGTAAATTGGTGCAGCCACTGTGGAAAGAAGTATGGAGGTGCCTCAAAAAACTAAAAATAGAAATACCATATGGCCCAGTAATTCTACTTCTAGGAATTTACCCAAAGAACACAAATTTCTGATTCAAAAAGATATATGCACCCCTGTGTTTAATGCTGCATTATTTACAATAGTTAAGATATGGAAGCAACAAAAGTGTCCATCAACAGATGAATGGCTAAAGAAGATGTGATATGTTTACATGATGGAATATTATTCAGCCATCAACAAGAAAGAGATCTGCCATTTGTGACAACATGGATAGACCTAGAGAGTGTTATGCTAAGTGAAATAAGCCAGGCAGAGAAAGATAAATATCATATGATTTCACTTATTTGTGGAGTCTAAAGCCAAACAAAACAAAATGAATAAAATATCAGTAGATTCATAGACACTGAGAAGTGACGGGTGTTAACATGGGGGAGAGGTTGGAATGAGTGGGTAGGGAGGGTGAGGGAGATAAAGGGCCACAAAAATTCTCAATCATAATATAAATTGGTCACAGGGATGGTAGTACATCATGGAGAATATAGCCAATGATTCTGTAACATCTTCCTGTATCGATAGAGAGTAACTTACACTACTTGGAGGGAAGATTTAAGAATATGGGTAACTTTTGAACCACTGAGTTATATGCTTGAAACCAATATAAGTTTGTATATCAACTATAATAAAGTAATAAAATAACTGGTATGAAACTTAACGGGTGTCCACTAAATAAAAAGGAGTATCATCTAAAGCTTCTGAATCAGAAAAAGAAATAAAGGTAAGTTTTCTAAGTGTTTAATCAAACAAAATGCACAAAAAAGGAAATATAAACAAAATGTATGAAAAATAAAATTAAAGATGCTGTAAATCAGTTAACATAAAAAAGTACAAAAGTATTAAACTAATATATTTAAAGAAGAAATAGATTAATTTTTTAGAAGTGTAGCCAACTCTGTTTTAAGAAACATACCTAAAACAAAAAACACAGAATTTGACAATAAAGGGACACAAAAATATATAACAGACAGATGAAGACAAAAAGCTAATTTAGCAACATTAATGTGAGATACATTAGAATTTAAGGTAAAAATTAATAGAAAAATCCACACAAAATAATCAATAATTAAATATGAATAAAGATATATATAAGAAAAAAGCTTCAGAAATACAAGGAAAATTGACAAATCCATAATTAATGGGAAATTTTAACATATCTCTGTAAGAAGTGTGCAGAAATTGAGCAGGTAAAAGCAGATAAAATTAATATCTACATGGAAGATCTAAGTGACATAATTAATAATCTTGATCAATAGAACTGAACTCAATCTATAGAGAACATACATTTCTTTCAAGTACAAAAGGGACAGTTGAAAAATCTGAACATGTATTAAATGACAAGGCAATTCCAAGAAATATTAAATAATCTATATCATTTATTTCATTTTCTCTGACCAACTATATAGCAATTCAACACTCAAAAAATATTTTTAAAACAAATAGAAATGTTTAAAACACATTGTTTAGTTAATGGTTGAAATGGAATTCACAAATGAATATTATAAAATATATAGAACTGAATAGTTGATGTTTTACATATCAAACTTGTGAGATGTATCACATGATTTTCAAGAAACATTTATTTATAGTCCTCAGTGATTATATCAAGAAAGTAGAAAGATTAAGTATATATGAGTAAGACATTTGACTCACAAAGCTAGACAATGCATAATAGAAAATACCAAATAAAATAGAATACAGGAAATACTAATTAGCAAAAATTGGTGAAACGGGCCTCTTTTATAGCTAAGAGTGACCATGTAAGTAAGTTATGGCCACTGGAATATCATAAAAAAAGGTATGTACTTAGAAAATGTAGGCATCTCTTCCTCCTCCCCATAGTCTTTACAACTGGTGGAATGCAGATATAAAAGCTGGAGTTAAAGAAGCCACCTTTGACAGTAAAGAGTGAAGGCCACAAAGCACAGAAAAAGAAGAAATCTGGGTCCATGATACTGTGGTGTTCTTTTTTAGTCCTCTAACACCTACTTGGACTCACATAAGAAAGAAACATATACCTTTAAAACTACTGTACTACCCTCACAGAAAAATCTAATCCTAAAAAAAGCGTGATGATTAATCCCAAAATGCAGTGCAATGCAATGTAGTCCTTTAAGGATAATTAACATAGGATATTCCCAATAAGTGATGAAAATTAATTCAGTACTTATTCATGTAGAAAAACAAAAACTTGATAAATAAGAATAGAAGAGGAGCATGCTTAACCAAGCAAAGAATTTCCATTAAAATTCTCTAACAAATACCATACAAGGACACCTTCCACTATCTCTTTTATTCAACAATACACTGAGAATGGTAGCCAGTTCAGTAACATAATAAAAATGAAATAAAGTGGTTTAGACCACAAAGATGAAAACAAAACTTTCTTTATTTGTAAATGGCATGGTTGTCTATATTAAAAATCCAAGAAAATCCACAAATCATTAGGCTTGGAAAGGAATCTGTTAGGCTGAGAGAGAAGCCCGAGCATTTTCTGGAACAAAAATATGGTAAATTTTCCTACAGATAGAACCTCTTAATGTTTTGTGCAGTTCAGTATAAATGAAATTTTAAATGAATAACCTTGGCTACTTTACAAATCAAACTGACCAGTCCTGTTTACATTGTTATTTGCTATATAATAAGCATCCTAGTCAATCTGGGCTGCCATGATAAAGTACCATAGACTGGGTGGCTTAAACAATAGAAATAAATTCTCTCATAGTTCTGGAGGCTGGAAAGTCCAAGATCAAGGTCCAACAGGTTTTGATTTCTGATGAGAGCTCTCTTTATAGCTCATGGATGGATGCCTTCTCCCTGGAGAGAGAGACAGAGACAGAGACAGAGACAGAGAGAGCTCTGGTGTCTCTTTCTATAAAGGTACTAATTTCATCATGAAAGTCCCACCTTCATGACTATATCTAAAATTATCTCCCAAAGGCCCCCACCTCCAAATCACATTGGGGATTAGGGTTTCAGTATATGGACTTGAGGGAGGCACACAATTCAGACCACAGCAACAAGTCTTCACACTCGCATATTATGAAAATTTTCTTATATGACAAAGGTGATAAGGGAGGAAAAGGGTCTATCTGAAAACTTCACCAGTAAACACAGGTGTGTTTGTGTTTTTTCCAGTTTCACTGTTTTCACATGTGAAATAATTCCTCCTTGAATCACATTCATCTTCAAGGGGAAAAATTAGTCTCCAATGTGTAAAGAAATTCACACCTTTAAAAAATGCTTGAGGGAGATGTAACAGGAAGTCCTTGAGGGGAAAGAAAATTCTGCAGAGATGTCTACAAAAAGGCTAGGCGTATGTTTCTGAGGTCTCATACCCTGCAGGTGTTTGTAAGAGGAACGTTATTCTAACCTACGTGGGCAGGCATTTACGAGCGCCCTGATCCCTGCATGGTTAAGATGATGATGTGACCCACCTGCCAGCAGCAGGAGCCTAAACAGGATGGCCAGAAATCCCAAGAAAATAATCAAGATAGAAGAAATATGCCATCGTCAGCTTCTGAATAAGAAACTGGTTCACAGTCACACAAAAGGCCATAGACTAAATATAAATTTTCCATCCTAAAAACGAAATGTGTACAGAATCCTTGGTAAGCAATATCCACTATGACATACACAAAATATTATCATTATCTGCAAACCTACTCTGAGTTTTCTTTGTGGGAACAAGCTTCCTTCATTAAGATATTCCTGCTAGGTGAATAGGAGCGATCTCCCGAGATGGAATGTGACACCTTAGGTAAAGGTGAATTGCACAGCATTAATACTAGAATGTCTATTCACTTAGCTCAGCCACAAGATTCCCATTGTGCTAAAAGAATAAGGAATTTCCTAACTCAACTGGTTTTTATGTTAGCAAGAAATATCCTAAAACATTCTTAGCAGACTGGAAGTCTAAAGAGGTAGAAAATTTGTACATGTGTTTCTGTGTATATAGAAAATAAGGTATTTTTTTTTTCACTTGTAAATTGGCCCTACTGACCCTTTTATTTTCTAGCAGTGATGATCTATTTATAATCTCAATTCTCTTGTGAATAAGGGTAAGCAGAGGACTGGGCAAACTCAATGTCTACAAACGAAAACATCTGCAATTGGTCCATGCAGTAACTGAACCCAGAAATGGAGGATAAGTTTCAATGGCCATGTCTATACAAGTCTCATTGTGTTAAACTAAAATACTTCCTAGTAAAGGGTGTGTTTTTGTTTGCTTGTTTTTTTTTATCATTGTGCACTGTCGTAGCAATGTGTATGTCTAGACTCTAGTTTCAGTTCTAGGCTGTGATTAGATGACTAGGGATATAACTTACTCCCTTCCTGCTCAGTTTCTGTATCTTTAAGATAAAAAGGAGAATAATAGAAAAATGAAAAGAAGTTGCAGAATACGGAGTCAGAAGAATAGGGTTGAGGTTCAAAATGACTTAACTCTCTAGGCAGAACTTCTTCAGGGTAAGTACATACTGAATAATTTCCAGGGCTTTGGCTTTGCACTAAAGCCGCCATGCAGGGATCACTCTAAAAGAGGGATGCTCAAAAGTTCTAATCCCAAAAAGCACGCCATATCCACTTTCTCTATTTGGCAAGTCTCTCCATGCTGACAATTACCTGAATGTCTCATATTACATATTACTATATTTTCACCTTATATTTTACTTTAGGCATTTTACTATCAATTTGCTGTTACTGCTTTTCTGAGAAATAGGGTTTCAATAAAATACGGTACTCAATGTGTGAACTAAATTATATAGTGACATCATTATTTTTTCCTGTGATTAAAACTATGTATTCCTTTTAAGTAAACAATGCCAGATCTTTAAGTGGAAGGTTCTTTAAGAAACTCAGAGAATTCCAGAGCTAGAAAGGAACTGTAGACAATGCATTCCAGTAATATTGTTTACAAAAATCTCAGAGCCAGGATATGGCAGTTTCCTGTCCTGGGCTCTTTGCCCAGCGCTCATCCTCTCACCAAAGATGAGAGTTTTTCACATGAATCACTGGTGCTTGCCAGTTGCTGACAGCCCACTTTGTCCTAATCTCTCCTCATAAAGAACATAGGACAGTGTAAGTCTATCCCAAGACTTTTCATTAAAAAAAAAAGGACTTAACCAAATACAACTAATCCAAACTTGAAAAGCTCATAAAGTTACAAAGTTATCTACTTTATAAAGTTATCTACTAAGCAGAATTATAAAGTTATCCATTCAGTATTTTTATGACACAATGAAAAGTATCACTTTACTTCAGCTTGTAAAACCTAGTAGTTAGAAGCATATTTGTTGTGGACTCATAAAAATCTATGGTTCTACCATTTACTAGTTGCATGAACTTCCATGGCCTTAATGTTCACGTTTAAAAATGGAAGCAATAATAATAGTTGCTCCTATAGGATTGAGCAGATCATGTGAGATCATCAATGCCCATACTCGTCAGTGGCTAATGAAACACATGTGTCATTTTTGTAGTTCCCTGATAATATTTACCCCTTTATATATTTTAATAGTATCAAATAAAACAAACTTTTTCAAGTTGATGCTTAAAGTCATCATAATAAGAGCTTTAATTTTTATGTATATTATTTCACTTGATCCACTCAAAAATCTGCCAAGATGAAACCCAGAATAACTAAAAGGTTGATGTAGATTTTTCCTTTCTCCTTCATTTCTGAAGATGTTTGCTATCTTAAGGAACTGACTGAGGAGAGCAGCTTAGGAAAGACTTTCAGACTTAAACCTCAAATTCATAACACAAACTGATCTAGATTTAGTAATTGTTTTCTAGTGGCTTAGCAGCATTGAATTAGAAGAACTTTCTTTCTCCCTATGGTGCCGTGGCATGAAGAAGAGATGCTGTCAATGGCAAGGACCATCCTCCATACCGATGTGCGTCTGGGTTGCTGAGAGCCTCACAGACATGATTTTGTATCTGCAGAAGAGCTCAAAATATCAATTTAAATAAACACTCCTATAGGGGAAGAAGAATATTTCTTATGTACAATTTCAGCTACAACATTCGGTTTAACTATGAAGGCAGGTTTAAAAGAATGGGTTATATTAAACAGAACAATTCTCACAGTATTAAATGCCAAAACAATTCAAAAAGAACATTTTGAAACTTCATAAACAAAGCCAAAAAATGCAGAGAAAATTTTCTCCTCTGCTCAGTTGTTTTTCCTAACTACCTAAAGCCATGTGTTGTCTATTTTTCATAACACTAGAACCATCCTCCCTTTATTAGAATGGCTAAATTTGAAAGGCTAAATATTCCTAAAAATACCAACTACTTTATTCTCCCTGGGGGTAACCAAATCAAATGAGCCTCAGTACTTGTAACACCAAGATGCTGTGGCTTATTTCTGGCTGCTGCCCAGCTACCGAGGCCACAGACTCAGTATGTCTAGGCGTAACACCTTATACACATGCTATCCATTTGTAATTTTTGCTACTGGTTCGCATTTCCCAGTGAAAGTCGCCCTTGAACATGGAAACAGGAAGCCATGAGAAGTGATTCCAGTTCTGTTATAACTGGGGAGGTTATTTTAATTTTTGTTCTTAATTTTCTCCATCTAAAGAAAAGCTTGGATTAAGGCCTTTTCATGTCCAGTGCAGGTCAAACATTCTGTAATTCTGTGCAGTTTATCATTAGTTATCAAATAATGTACGATGTGCTTGCCTGGGGGCTCTGTTACTGTTTTGCTCGTTTCCCTTGGTTTTGCTTCAGTGTTTTCATGCTCCACAATCCTGAGGAACACAGTAGTAGGTAGAAACATCTGCCATGTCTTTGAGCAAGCAGGGCAGTCTGGGAGCACTCACAAAGGGCTCGGACTCTACTACCCTGGAATAATGTTATCGAAAGTCAGAGTGAAAGCTAAAATACAATTGGCTGAGTGATACTGCTGGGAAAATTCAGAGCCCTCTCACATACTTTCACCTTAAACTCCAGAGTGCCTCATGTTCTATTTATTCTTCAAGCACTGAAATAGCCCCAGCACATTTCAGTAACAGCTCAATAGACAGCATCTTTTTTTACTTCACCATGTATGGTTTCGATCCAACAGTTTCCATTTTCAGGTCACATGATGTTCCTGAGTTAGGTTCTCACAGAACTGACATACAGCCACGTCTCCCCCATAAGGTCAAAGGATGATTGCTGGGAAGAGGCACACAGAAATTCCATCCAATCACTCGAAGCTTTTATTCCTAACCCAACACCGAATAGTTTAATAGCTCTTCTTGCCTGTTATAAATAGGTTCTGGTGCTTATCGCTCTAGCTCACTGGGAAAGAATGCAAACAGTCCCAGGAATGAAATACTCAGGAAGATTGTCCTGCTTGGTAAGAGCTATTTTATCTTAAGTGACAAAATATTCTTCCAGATGCAAAGAAAGCCTTACATTTCTAGCCTGTGAGTTTCTCATCTTTAGGAATGATGTGATATTTTATAGGAGAAAAGAGAGAGAGAGAGAGAGAGAGAGAGTTACATCGGTGGTAAAAATGTGCTGAGCAATACCTTTCTCCTTCAGTTGTTCTTTAAAGGAATGTTCATTATTTTGACCAAATCTGTGTGGTCATACTGCATTCTCCAGGGACAAATACAGTTCATGTAAAAGGCCTGTTCAGAAGAACATCTAGAAAGCCAACAGCATGAAAAGATAAGAAACACATAACAGAATATACCAAGTTGAGTCCATAGAATGGAACAAAGTTGAGTCCAAACTAAGGAGGAATTTTAAGAATATGGACTTGTTTTTTTTTCCTCCCATACAAAGAGGTGAATGTGAGAAACACCCTATATTGTTATATAGATATCTTTTATTGAATAAAAATCAATCAATGTTGTGTATAAGAAACAAATATGTTAAGACAGTTACAACTGTAATTTTTTTAGTTTAGTTATCAGTAAACTATCATATATGTAAAGAGGATTTTGAAGTTTCAATTTCTAAACCTAGAAATATTTCTCATTCCTGATACAAGAAAAGGAGAGGGCACATGATAAAAATGCATGTCTCTTGATCAGGGTAGCAAAACACAGTTTTAAAGGGTTTCCATGTCTTTTAAACCTAGAAAACTTGCCTTTTGCCAAGATCTCCACATGTCCAACTCAGCTGCATGGATGGGGATCCCCAGGTTTTGTGTGGCTGCAGTACTTTGCTTGAGTTGAATCTCCTGGTCGGCAGCTGGGATATTGGATACTGTATGCTTTCTGAATACACAGTTTTAGTGATTCTGGATCATGTGAAGAGTCTTAGGATAAACAAGCTTTGCTCAAATCTGAAGGTATAACAATGATGTTATATGATGCTTCATTTTGAAAAGATTATAGGGAGTTCTGAATTCTAGTCTGGTCCATATTTATAGTACAAATCAGAGTTTTAGGGACACCAAAAAAAAAAATAGCTTGTGTCTATAATGTTGTTAAAGTATTTAAACAAGGAGACCATCAGGCTGAGGTATCTCCAGTGTCTCAGTGGCCTGTATGAGTGAACCAAAATCTAAGCCAGAGTCAATGTCCTCAACTCCAAGAAAATGAAACTGAAGAAAAACCCATCTCAAACAGTGAAGGCAGCTTTCCCAAACAAGGCAGCAACTTAAGCTGTAACCAATCAACTGATTTATTTGCTTTTGTTCAGTGTTTTCTTGTCCCTAGCTCCAAATTTTTCCTGAGTTTGGACTCAACTAAAAGTCTACCTTTACAATTTCCATAATATAAGAAAAAATAGAAAGAGTGAGATCTTTAGTACATTTTCCCTTGTCAAAGTAGGCAGAGACCACTTAAAACCTGGACAATAACTGGTTTTAACCATCTTTGTTTTGGCCACCGTCTGATTTTCATTAATGTTTATTCAAATAAGCTCTTGAAAAGAAATTTTTTTAATGTGCCTCAATTTACCTCTTAACCATGTAAGTAACCAATTATATTTTCTTGAAATCAGAAATAGGAAAATGATTAGAACAATTGTCCTAAGAGTTTTCTAGTTGAGTCTTGGTTCAGAAATATAAACCTATGCAAAATCAGTAAAACATAAATGTAGTAGTAGTAGTGTTGGAGTCATGAGACATTCCAAAGAAGAGTTTACTACATTTTTTGCTAGCTCAAACCTTGTGTCAGTCAAACCCTAATGACTTACATACACAAAGGTTTTATTTTGGGCATTTGAAATTTTCCCATAAAGTTCATTGAGGGTCTAAAGAAAGTTGTTTTCAAATTGAATCTTTGAAACTGCTTTCACTTCAAAAAAATTCCTTCCCTTTCCTCTTTAATATTAGAATGCCCGTGTTCATTCTCATTCTTACCAAATGAGTTTAGCAGATCTCCAAAGGGGCTATTAAAATGCTTATGTAAACTGGCTCTGCCCTTGTAAGAAGCATATCCACATGATTGACTATATTTTTTCTAACTTAAATGTATTCTTCAAAGAATTTTTATTGAAGGGGACTCATTTCAGCTTCTTGGCACTTGGGGTGTTGCCCATGACACTATCATTTTGGCCCTAAGCCCACCTTTCTCTTGGCCAATTAATCATTCATGAAAGCTGTCTCATCTGCCAACAAAATCCCTCCATAAGACGGATTATGTTAACTGCATGAAGTATAATGATGGTACTCATGTTGTTAACTCATGTAACTATAAGGTCTAAATCTGAAGAGTAAAACATATATATATATATGTGTGTGTTTTGTAAAACACTTGTTTGTAAAAAAAATTGGAAAAAACAAAGAAACAAACATAAATAGAAGGAGAGGGAGGCAGGAGGGAGGAAGGGAGGAACGAAGGAAAAAGCAAAAAATACTGAAATAAGAAGTGCTAAGGCAGTTCAAAGAGCAGAATAGTTAGAAAATACAAAATGTGAAGGCAAGGTTTCCTAGAACCATCCTTGAGAATCAGTCTACCTTTACAATTCCCATAATATAAGAAAAAATAGAAAGAGTGAAATCTTCAGTACATTTTCCCTTGTCAAAGTGGGCAGAGACCACTTAAAACCTGGACAATAACTGGTTTTAAATCAAGAAATGAGATCCTTCCATCACAGCTCCCTATAATGTGATACCATGCAGTATGACCAGTACAATAAGACATAGTAGAAAGTTCAGTGTATAAAGGTACATGGAGATCTAAAAATATAGAGTCCATTCTAATTAGTGTCACAGTAATCCAGCTGCTAAAACAAGCAGACCTCACTGCTAATAATCATATTACCAAGTTCAAAGAAAAGCAGTTAGACTACTTTTCATCCATATATAGACATTTCAAATCAATGTAACTGCAAACATGAGCCAGTAGGAAGTGGACAAAAATTGGAAAATTGTCTATTATTAAAAGTAGAGCAATTCCCAAAACCTGCACTTACTTTATACTTTGAAATGATGGACTTTGATCTGAGTTTCAGTTAAAAACCACCATCCCAGGTACTATTTCCTTTTCTTTACAATTTAAACTTTTAAAAAACGATGTCAGCAATTTCACATCCTCTCCTGCACCTGGAAAAGTGCTGTTTCAGACTCACGGGTTTATCCTGCACTTCTCTTCTTACTTCACTTAGCTCTAAGGGAGGAGTTGGGGAACATACACTCTCCAGTAACAGTATCTTTGGTATATTCCTTGCTTATCCATTCTGCTGTGGCCCTATAGTTTCCTGGATTTAAGTCACTTCCAGATGTTAATATTGGGAAGATCTTTAAACTACACACTATGTTTGCTTGATGAGAAAGGAAGCCATACAAGGTGTTTGCGAGCAAAGCATTGTCATCTGGTGGGCAGAATGTAGAGTAAGGTTCCAAATAGGAAGATAAGAAGTTCCTTTCAGACAAGTTTTGGATTATCATTTGGTTAAGATATACCATTCAGATAATACAGTTATAAAAAAGATTTTGACAAGTGATTTTAATTTTTAAAGGTGAAATAAAAGAAAATTGTAAGATATTTAAATTGTACATCATGATGATTTGACATACATTCACGTTTTGAAAGGCTATCCCTATCTAGTTAATTAACACATCCATCACCTCACATATTTATATATATATATTTTTTGGTGAGAAGAGAATTTCAATTATGCAATACAATGTTATCAACTACAGTCACCATTTTATACATTAGATCCCCAGAACTTATTTATATTGTAGCTGACCATCTACCCTTTCATCAGCCTCTCTCTATTCCCTTCCCCCAACCCTTGATAACCACTTTACGACTCTCTGCTTCAACGAGTTTGACTTTTTAAAAAAGTTGCCACATATAAGTGATACCATGTAGTATTTTTCTTTCTCTGTCTGGCTTATTTCACTTAGCATAACGCTTTCAAGGGTCATCCATGTTTTCACAAATGACAGGATTCCCCTGTTTCTCGTGGCTGATTACATAGAATACATATGCCACATCTTCTTTATCTACTCATCCATCCATGGACACTTAGATTATTTCTATATTGTAGTTACTGTGAATACTGTTGCAATGCATGTCGGACTGCAGATATCTCTTCCATATTCTGTTTTATTTTCTTTGGATATATATCTAGACACAGTATTGCTGAATCATCAAGTAGTTCTATTTTCAATTTTTTGAGGAACTTCCATGCCTTTTTCCATACTGCCTGCACCAATTCACATTCCCCCTCACAGTACACAGGGACTCTCTTTACTCACATCCTCACCAACACTTATCTCATCTTTTTGATGATAGCCAATCTAACAAATGTGAAAGTGATATCTCACTGTGGTTGATTTTGATTTGCATTTCCCAAGTGATAAGTCAGGTTGAGCGTCTTTTTATGAAACTTTTGACCATATGTATATTTTCTTTGGAAAACATCTACTCAGATCCTCTGCCCATTTATTAATCAGACTGTTTTTTGCTGAGATGTATGAATTATTTACATATTTTAGATATTAACCCTTTATTAGATATATAATTTGTAAATATTTTCTCCCATTCCACAGGTTGCCATTTTATTTGGTTGATATTTTCTGTACTGTGTGGAAGCTTTTCCATTTGGTGAAGTCCCACTTGTTTATTTTTGCTTTGGTTGCCTTTGCTCAGATATACTTTTATGTGCCTAGCATTTTATTTGGTATTGTGGAGGATTCAGAGGTACTGATGCAATCATGGAAGAGTTTACATATGGGGAACATATTAATAAATAAGGAGCAAGTAGAAATAAAATAATGTTGTAATGGTGACACTAACAACATGTGTACTAGCAAATCATAAAAATAACAAATAGAAAATCATTTGGTAAGAGTTGTCAGAGAACAATTTCCTGTGAGGAAGGACCCCACTGGACTCCGAAGATGGGGAGAAGCTGACAGAGTAGGACTGGGGAGGGTTTGTTAAAAGGGGGATGAGTGGAATGAACAAAGGCCATAAAGAGCCCAACCTATTGGATAATGACAGATTATTGAGAATTCTAGTTTTCATGGAGAAAGGCTACATGTGGGAGTGGAAGGGTATTAAATTGCAAGGGTGGAGTGGAGTTAGACATAGTCCAAAGAGGACTATAAACCTATGTGATAAGTAATAAAGGGCTTCTGTTCTTTTTTAACACAATTTAAATGATAGATTTAAAAAGCTGGTGAGTGATTTTGTGGGAATCTTAAAAATGTTCCTCAAACTAGAGCCTGCCTCAAAAATATTCTAAAATTATTACTTATTTATAACCTAAGCCTTAAATTTTTGTTAGTATATGAGATGATTTTTACCTAGCACAGTATCTTATTCTAAGCATAAATTATGCTGCCTAATACTAAGCTGTTATTAAAATCCGATGGAGAATTATTCTACATATACTTACTCCTACAAAGTTAAAGTTGTATATAGACTTTACACAAATTTATTTATTCACCCCCTCATTCATTACTCCTTGATTCCACATTTACTGAGCACCCTCTCTGTTTAAAGTGCTCTACTAGGCACTGAGGATGCAAAGAGAAAAGAAACAGTCCATGACTTCAGTGAGTCCAGTGGAAGAGATAAACATATAAACATAAAAAACTGTGTGACAGAGGAAAATGTCCAACAGATGGTTTTATTTTCAGCAATTTCTTATCAGAGATCAAAGTGATACAAAAGGCATTCCAAGATGTCACAAGAGCAGTGTTTCTGTAACAGTTACTACTTGATGCTGGTTACCAAAATGTCACATTAGAAGGCATAGGAGATTTTGAGAAGCCTGATCTTGAAGCCTCTGTACAGGCAGCAATGGTGGGCAGAGTATCTGGAAGGAATAGATGTGCCTTAGACACCTGATTCAGTCTTGGACAAAAATAGCCACAATGGGATACATGCTCTTTTGCCCTCAGAAACTTCTGGAAAATGTCTGCTGCTGCAACTGATGGGTTGCTATTAGCCTTAGTTTCACCACATGAGGTATAAATAAGCAAAGAAATTATGTGGCACTGTTCCTTTAGGCCACCTTTACCCTCTCCCAGTCTCACATAATGAAATAACTTAAGGAAATACAGAGGTAGCTTAAGGGCCTATCACCTTCAAGTAATCTTACCACATGGTTACCCAGGCTGGAATTTTAATGGACTAAAATCCTTCCACTAGAGATGAAACCAAAGGCATGAATGAAGATGCTTAGTTGAGATAATGCACATTACTGAAATTCATTCACACCCCTATAAAGTGGAATCCATCAACCCACTATAGAGGCTGCTATCAAATTCTCTTCTGTTTATACACAAGGGGATGGTTGAAAGCAGTTGGGGGGGAGTGCCAAGAAAGGTCAAGAATGTGGAAGATGAGGGCTGTGAAAAGGGAATATGAATTTCATCAACCTCATAGTTTGTCTTGGGATTGACCACGCAGCTCTGAGGGTGTGTAAGTGGATGCTGTTCACAGAAGCTGAGCACTGTGTGGTTGCATTCTCCAGTTAAGTAAGGATCATGTCACCCTGCAGAAGTCAATCTTACTATCACAATTATAAAGATTTTATTTGCTCTTTTAAACAAAGAAGTAATGTTAACTCAAGATTATTTCCAGACAGAGAGAGTAAGGTTTAAAGGTGGGGCTTCCAAGGAGGACCACTTGGGTTCCAATTCTGGATCCTTCTCCTTCAGGATGTGTGATCGTGAGTGCATGACTTGACTACTCTGTCCAGTTTCTCATGGGTAAAAAGGGATAAGAATAGTACCTAAGTCAGGGGGATTGCTGTGATGGCTAAAAGAGATAATACAGTAGGGGCTCTTAATACATAATAAGCTCTTAATTTATACTTATTATAATTAAATTCTCTACACGACTACAAAATCATTGAAAGTGACTGAATTGACTTACTTGAGACAAAATTAGGCATGCTCTGACAAAAAGGAAGACTGGCAACTTAGTAGGATAATTAGAAGTTTCCATTGCATTTTACAGGCTATTCTAGAATATTTTGTACTTGTACAAGAGCCATGAAATACAATGTCATCAGTATCTGACCCTAGAAATCTCCAGAGAATATGCTAGCATCATAGAAATTTCCTGAACACTTCTAAAATGAGCTGCTCAAATATTTATATCAAAGTATCTGAATAGGAGAGGTGAAGGAAGGTAGGTCAAGGTATAGCCTAAAGGGAACTGCCGCAAGTAGAAATTTCTTTTATGTCTCTTTGTGCACATTTTGTGCTAACGCCCATATATATCTGCTTAAATGCAGAAACACTTCACAAAAGATTCTAAGATGGATGGTCCAGGAAGTTTCATCTTGTTCATCCTGGGGTATCACCCACCGGCGACCTGGCACAGGTTCCCAGAGACTCAGTCATTACAGTTTGAGAAGCGGGACAATAGGTGATATGAAGAGAATTCCACTTAGCACAATACCCCTGAAATAGGTTACACAAATAACTTCACATACAGTGATATACTATGAGGTGAAGGGAAGATAAATTGTGACTATTCTGGCTCTCTGATCATTTTTATGTGGGTTAACAATTTGAAAAGAATTAAAATGTGATTGAATGCACTTTTCATTTGCAGAATTTTCTTTTTCTTTAAATCTACTCAGAACATATATTGATTCTTAATATAACTTAAAGTCATCTTATACTGATCCTCAATTGATGCCTCAGGCTACCAAAATTACTCCTATTAAAGTTTTCAGGGTTTCGGTATAAACAATATTTTATAATATGTGCTTTTTAAATATATGACAATTTGTTTCTTTAATATTTTTCAGATGATCACTGTTGGCCATGGAAAGGACGGGGAGATGGGGGAAATACCTAAAAGAAGTAAACCAATCCAGTTAAATTTTGACAATCTTCTACAAAACAGGAAAAAAAAAGCAGTGACTAGCCAATAATGGCATATAACTCTGACTTATGCTCAAACGGAAAACAAAACTAATTAACAAAGTATTAATTTATGTATTTATCCAGCTCTTCTGATGAATCCTTTTCATATTTCTCAACAAGAAGTGTTAAATACCAGCTCTGATTAGTTGGACTTTTTGCAACTCCTTGTGGAATTATGCCTGGGATGTGCAGTTTCTTGAGCACATAGATATTCTTGCATGATTACCATCAGTCATTTTAAAAATACAAAAATGGACTAGTTTAATTACAGAGAAGTTAATTAATAGATACCACTTTGGCAGTGGCATATGGGTAAAAAATAATCTCTCTCCATGGAAACCAAATACAACAAGGAAATTCTAATTGAGGCACATGTGTTACAGGGACATGAGCCACATTGTTTTGGACATGGGCATGTATTTTCCATCATCCTATTAAAAATAAAGTATCATATTACAGTTAAATTCCAAAGGTGTTTCTTCCCTACAAATCAAAACTAAGTGTAATTAATTTATCAAAATAATAATATGGACTTCTGGATAAACATATTGAGTTAAACACACAGGTTTATCACTGCTTCAACCCAGAGTCCCATTAACCTTCACTGAAGGAATATAAACAAGCATAAAGGTAATGAGAATATAAATAAGAGAGGAGAGGATTAAAATAGATGAGAGATGGTGTAGAAATGAACCATCCTGACAGCTGCTCAGACCAAAAACCTTAGCATTATCCCGGACTCCACTCCCTCGTTTGAATACTTATGTCCAATCCATCAGGAAATCCAGTTGGTTTGACTATCAAAATATATTCAGAATTTAATTATTTTGTACCACTTCCACTGTTAACACAATAGTCAAGGCCACCATCATGTCATGCCTACATATTCCTTACCCCACCTCACCCCCACAGTACGCCACTGTCTATTCACAGCATAGCAGCTGGAGTGCTTCTTAACAATGTTATGTCTTTTAACAACATCAGTCATGTTTAAACACCCCGCTGCCCTCCTGCCTCATGGAGAGGAGAAGTCTAATTCTCACCATGGCCCATGATACCCTACAGGGTCTGGCCCCCTATCCCTGTTCTGACCCTGTCTCACCACACTTGCCCTTGCTAACCCACTTGAGCCACAGTGGCCTCCCATCTCAAACATTCTAGCTGCATCCATGCCTCTGGTTTCATGTTCTACTCCTTCTGCCTGTGATGCACTTCTCCCAGAATTTATACAATTCAAATGCTTGCTATAACTTCACTTTCTCACTAATACCTTTTCCAACATAGCTAAGGTACAATCCCATTCTTTACATATCTGATGTCTGTTAGCCCACTTCATTTCTTTCCCATAGCATTTATCACTCTATAACTCACTATATAATTTACTTGTTATGTGTAATATTTGCCTCTCAGTAGAATGTAAGATCCTGAGAGCAGGGAGTTTTGAACATTTTTTTTTATCTCTACCATATCACCTATATCTACTATGATACCTAACCCAGTATGTACTCATATAAAGTATGTAGTCATAATAAATTTCCCAGGTAAAACACAGGATGGCCTGTTGACTTAGAATTTCAGATAATGAACAAATAATGTTTAGTTTAGGTATGTGTCATCTGTTGTTTATCCAGAATTGAAGTATAACTGGGTGTCCTGTGGTTTTATTCACTAAATCTGGCCATCCTAATTCAAACACATTTCTCCAATTAATGAATAAGAATTTTGGAGGCCAGAAAGCAAAGGGATAATGGTAAATAACTTAGCAAGTTACAGAAATTAATACTAAATGTCAACAGGGATAGAGTAAAGGAGGACAGGAATGAGAATCCAACAAGAAGGAGAGCTGATGTGTGATACAAAACCCTGGACACTATAAGGAATTAAAAACATCAAGCACTCCTGAAGTGGGGAGTACAAAAATGCATGGGGGTGGAGAGTGGCAAACTAAAAACAGGAGGATTAGATTGAAATCTTTAAAAGGAACAGCTAGACACTTAAAACAACCCACATACTCATTGGCTAGAGGACCATCTGTTTCACTCAAGTGCAGAACTAAAGTTTTACCTTTTAGAGCAAATGAATAATAAAGGCTCAGTAGACAATTCAACAGAAATTTTGATAAACTGTAACAGAAATTCATTATCAAAACTCTTAGCAAACTAGAAATAGACAGGGACTGCCTTAACCTGATAATGAACGTCTACAAAAGCCCACAGCAAACATACTTAATGGCAAAATATTGAAAGTTCACTCCAGAGTTTGGAAATAACACTTGTGCGTCTGCTAAACCAATCTATTCACTATCCAGTTGAATAATGAAAGCAAAAAGGATAAAATGTATAAGAATTGGAAGGCCTGATTGTGACTGTAGAAAATCTAAATGTTCATTGATTAAACTGATAGAATTAAAAGTGAGTTTAACAAGGTTGCTGGCTATAAAACTCACTTGTAATTACATATGCTAGAAAAAGCAGAAAAATGTTTTTTAAAAATTGTAACATTTACAAGAATATAAAAAATTGAATATGTAGGAATAAATCCAACAGAAGATGCATAAGACTTCTATATATCACTACAAAGCATTACTGAGAGAAATTTAAAACAATTTAATAAATATTAATGGATTGGGAGGACCAATACTGTAAAACTTTCAATATCCTCAAATTAACTTACAAGTTCAATAAATTCCAAATAAAATCGCATTAGGTATTTCAACAGAAATTGAAAATCTGATACTAAAATTTACATGAAAACACAACAGGTCAAGAATAGTAGAACTAGTCTTGAAGAATAATAAAGTTGGAGAACTCACACTACCAGATTTCAGGATTTATTGTGAGGTTACAGTAAATAAGACAATGTGGTATTGATGCAAGAACAAATAAACTAATGGGACACAAGAGAGTCTAGTAACAGTAGGTCCAGTGTATGGTCTCTTGGTTTATGACAAACAAAAATCAGTTCCATGTGAACTGTGATGTGTAAATAGGAAAAGCAAAGCAGAAAAGATTCATGCAGATCACATGAAAAAATATCTTCATGAATCAAAAAGGGACAGATTTCTTAAGAGGACCAAAAAAAGCATTCACCAGAAAATGATGAAAAAATGGACTTCATTAAAATTAAGTAACTTTATTCATCAAAACATTGAGACAGTGAAAAGCCGCAGAGTGGGAAAAGATATTGGCAATTTATATATTTGATGAACACCTCACGGCCAGAATAGAAAAAGAACTGAAAAATGAAGAAAGAGGTAACTCAATTTTCTGCACTAGACCAATTTTCTCTACTAAAGAGGTCACCAAAATGGCCAATAAGCATGTGGGAAGATATTCAAAATAATTAACCAACAGGGAAATATCAATTCAAACAGTGAGTTAGTTCTGCTCACTCATCAGAATGGCCATTATTAAAACAGACAAATAAGCAAACACACCTGACAATGCCAAGCATTAGGGAGGATGTGGAGCAACTGCAACTGCCCTGCATTGCTGATGGGAGTGTCCACTGGGGCATCCACTTTGGACAAGTGCCAAAGAACACATCCACAACCTAGCAATTCTACTCATAGCTATATACAAAATGGAAATGAATACCTACATTCACTAAAACACATTTACAACAATACTCATCACAGCACTATTTATGATAGCCTCAAGTTAGAAACAGCCCAACTATCCATCAATAAATAGAATGGATAAATTGTGGCATATTTATAAAATTTGAAAAAAAAAACTATACACACAAAAACATGGATAAGACTCATAAATATGATGTCATACAAAAAAGTTTCACAGACAACAGTATATACTGTGGTATTCCATTTACCTAAAATTCAAAAACAGGCAAAGCTAATTTATAAAAATAAAAGTCAGGATAGAGGGTATCCTGGTGGAAGTGGGTAATGCCTTTAGAGAAGATCTGAAGGGTGCCAGGACTCGGATGATATTCTTTGTCTTGATTTAGGTAGTAATTACAGGCACATGTTTAATTTGTAACAACTTAACAAGCTGCACACTTATAATGTGTGTACTTTTCTGGATGTGTATCATATTTAAGTGAATATTTTCCAAGTGAAAAGCATTGCTGAACAGGAAAGAAGGAATCACCGTGCCTCCGATCCATCAGGAAGAGAAAGCAGTGAATGGAGGGATAAATGAAGGCTGACATTAAATCTTCTCCTGAAGGCATTTGCTGATCCCAGAAACCTAGAGAACAGAGTTTTAATTTGTACTCTTCCAAGACGGTGAGTTTAAAATGTAGATCCTGGCCATAAAGTTGGACCTTTCAAGGCAGAAACATGAGAGAGTGTCCAGAAAATACTTATCTCCTGACAGAGAAGTGCCAACAAAATTTCTCAGCCTTTTGCTGGGTTTTGGGGGAAATTATTAAAAACTACAGGTTTGGGGTTCAAACTGAAGTCACCTGTGGAATACAAGAAAGCTCAAGATAAGATATCAAAGTGTTACTAGGATAACAATGTCCTGGTATGAGTGGCTGCAGCAAACAATAGTCTCTCTGAAGGAAGGGACACTCAGGTCAGGTGTGAAGAAGATTATCAGAGATTAATTTCAGACAATAAAGCTCAAAATTTTAAACATAAAAAATCACATGAGAAAACCAGGTACCATATCCTCTCAATGTCATTTTTCCACTTAGAATAAAGTATAAGTTAAGAAAATTTAAGTCTAAAATGTATAGATTTATAAATACCAATTAAATTCCAAATATTGATATACACATCTCTAATCAACATATGTGATAGTTGTTGTATGCTATGTTTTTAAGTAGTATATTGAAAACTGGTTCATTTCAGAGCTATAAATGAAAAAGATGAGTCAGGTTTACAGGAGATGGACACAACTCATAACTGAAAAATTCTAATATATATCCTATTTATTAGCCATATGAAGTTTGGATGACTGATCTATTACAGATGAGAAGACAAATGTCTGGCCAAATAAAGAGGCAAATGCCCATCCAGTAAATGGTAAAACCATACATTCTTGCTTCTCATACACACCTTTATGCTATAGAACATAATCCTTACAAGGACTTTTAAACTTAATAAGTAATTGTGAATGATTTTGTCATATCTCCAGGCAACATACAAAGAAAGATGAACGACATGGCTACATGGCCCTTTTCTCCCCTTTCTGTGCAAACAGGCTTGCAAACATCTGAGCTAACAAAAAGACAAAAACAAAAATAGTACCACTAAAGTTGCTTAGATGCTATGGAATAAACATACAACTGTTCTCTGTTCAGCATGAATAACCATAGACATACACAGCACAACACAAAGAGCTAAAACTGTGCATTTAAAGATAGAAGGACTTCTGAAAAGTCCAAACAGCTGTGAAGTACACTTGGCTGCTGGGTCAGGCTATTTTATACCATGAGGTCATCTTGTTTTTGTTCCACTGCTACCAATTCAAGATTGTACTTGCCTTACACCTATAATTTGCATTGTCTTAATGCAACTATGCTAAAAGTATTTTAATGATGTTAAAAGTAACATTATTCTAAATAAAGCACATGACTGCTTATTTTCCAAAGTTTGAAAATATGTCAATTCAAGAATATTGCAGGTTTCTCCCTAAATTCAGAATTATTCCTGAAAAATCGAATTACCTTTTGTTCTTGATTTCAAAAAATCCTTTCACTGTGTTTAACTCTAAACCAATGAATTTTTGTACATAGGAAAAGATATGATATTTAATGCAAAGTTAAAAGTTAACTAAATGAATTTCTCTGGAAATCCTAATTCTTAAAAATTAAAGCTGAAAGTTCATTAGAAAATCAGTTTTGAGAACTGTCAAACCCAGATCAAGTTCAAATAGTCTTGTGAATTCAAACTTCTGCGTTGACTCAATACTAGATTAAGATGATTACATTTAGAAATCAGATGGTGATTTCTTACCATTGCCTTACAAATTAATGTTAATCTTATAACTGTAGGACTGGAGAAGTGATATATAGTTCTACTCCTAGGAATTACTACAGCAGAACCTTGGGAATATCCACACTTTCATATAAACAAGTTATTTATACTACTTTTTAAAATATATAGAGAGAGAGAAAGAGAGAGGAAGGAAGGAAGGGAGGGGGGAAGGAAGGAAGGAAAGAAGGAAGGAAAAAGCAAGCAAGCACAAGTGCCTGCTATTATCTAGGTATATGGATATGACAAACAATGGATATTATACTTGTGTGTGTGTGTGTGTATCTTTTATTTGTTCTGTGATTCGACCTGGACTCCGACATCTCTCAGCAATGCACAACAATCTCTAGCATTACTGTTCAGCCCAATAGCAGATCCCTGGCAGGTCTCATGGAATTCTTGCCTTACACATGCCTGGCTAACCCCCAGCCAAAGATCCATGGTGAATCCTCACACAGATTATTGGTGCTTACCCTCTGTGGGTTTTCTCTTCTCTGTATCCTGTCTTCTAAATTCCAGTGGCTTCCAGCAGCCACAAACTCCAATCTCTAACTCCAAAGCTCAGCAAGACTGTGTATCTGCTTGGGCTCCCCACCCTGCACAGTGGCAATTATCTTTCCCAAGCAAAAAACAGGAGAAATTAGTAGGGCTCATCTCATGTCTTTCCTTTATCTCAGTGACTATGGTCTTGTGATGCCTGTTCTTCAATGCTTAGAAACACTTGTCTCATGTATTTGCTTCTGTTTTAGAGTTGCTTTGAGTGAGTTACCAGTTGCTCTGTCATGGCCAGAGTGGCAGTCTCCTGTATTGAACTACTGATTTTATTTAATAGTTATAAGAATATTAATGTTTTCTGTATCTTCTTTAATCAATTATGTTTCTCCAGGAAATTGTCTATTTACATGTAACTTTTCACATTTCCTAGCAAAAAGTTGCTCAAAATATCTTGTTTTCATTTCAATCTATACAACATCCATTCATGGACTTCTCTCTTTTTCTTGATCAATTTCATCAGAGGTTGTCAAATTTATTTGCCTTTCCAATGAATTTTGAAAAAATAATCTTTTTTGCTATTTTGATCTTCTGTATTGAATGTTTCTCTATTATTTTGTGTGTATGTGCGTGTGTGCTTTTATTTTTATTATTTGCTTCCTTCTATTCTCTTTGGGTTAGTTTTTCTGTTTTTCAAGACCATGTATAATTCATTGGCAGTTTGGAGAGTCATTTCTTTAGTAGTATGTGATTGTTCATGTGAATAGGGTATACTATCATGAGGGCAGAGACATCCGTTTATCATTGTATTTCCATAACTAACAAGTTTCTAGTACATAGTAGGCCCTCAACTAATTTATTTTAAGGATCTAGAAAAGTTATTTTAACACAATTAATTATTGGGAAAATACATTTGATCCATATCACAAAATTTACTTTCAATAAGTCTTTAAGAAATTACTAGGGTTGTTCAAAGCTATGTAATGCGACTGAATATGGCATCAATTTTGGTTAACACTTACATCACATTATTGTCTATGTCACTGGACAGAAGTAACAGTGATGAATTTTTTCACAATATCTCCAGTTTTCTCTGAACTATCTCTCAAATTCTTAAAAAGTATAACATTTGAATAGTGTGTTTTTAATTTATGGTTTCCTTCTAGACTTCTTTCTAATTTCACTTAGATTTTACTTAGATCCAGGGGCAATATCTGACAAATTGGCACCCACAAGGAACTTTGAATAACATTAAGAAATGAAATAGTTTATTCTATAAATAGGTCATTAAATAATCTGTGGTCATGCTCATTTATTAACTAACAATCAGTTTTGATTTTTACAAGAAGACACCTGTAAACTCACCCTGAGTGTTAGTACAGGATTAGATGAGTTAGATGTATATGGTTCATATCAGCCTTACACCAAGCACAACATAAAAATTAACATTTGATATATAATTCACTTTTTAAATACTGTAAAGGAAGGAGATTGAAAACACAGCTCACAGACCCCAGCACTCAAATATCTTCTCTTGCTCATCTCACCTCCAAGTTTTTCCATTCTTTAGCTGTTAACGGGTTCTTAGGTATCCATGTGTGGACAGTAGTGATCAGAGCATTCAAAGTTCTGAGTGTTTTGAAAACTGTGAAGACCTAAGAAGCAAATATACTATTGTTTTCTTTTCTATACTGTTCAACATTAAACCTAATTGGTGGTTTTCGATCTCAATTTTACTTTCTACTTACATTTTGACTAGAATATTATTAAAATCAGTCTGTGTTCATTAAACAACACATTTTGGGGGGACTTCTTTGGGAAAGGCCCTGCATAGACACACTTCCTTAAGCACCGGAATCACGCCTGGTGGCAGAGGCAAATCATCCCAGGATCTGTATACACTTAACACAGACTATCCACCAAGAATAGAGTGCAATACACACTTTGGAGCAAATACTCTACATGATTAAGGATGCCTGATTTCAAACTGAGTCAGGAAGAAAAGACTGTCAAATGTGAGTGAAGCATGACTGACTCGGTTCTTTTCTGAACCTTGTAATGAGGTTTGATTGATGCTGAAATACCTTTTTAAATCTCAGGTTTCACTAAATACAGTTTTCTTGGAAAAGAACTGTAAAAATGCCACCTTCCAATCTTACATGCTTCTACTTAAATAACATGTTCTCCTAGTAGGTAATCAAACCTATACATAAAAGAAAGGAGACAAAAAACCACCCCAAAACAACTGAGTCTGAAATAGATAATTCCACATGAACTCTATCTAACTAGAAATAACCTAATGGTTTTGCTAAACAGCTGCCAAGGTAGCTCTGGTAGTGAACAAATTCCTTTCTGGGGCCCCTGATGCCTCACAGAAGGGGTCAAGAGAGAGCAGTTTAGTGAAGTGAATTGCTGAAATCTGAAGGTGTAACTGGGTTGGTATTTTCTGATTCCTTTCTACAATTTAGTCAGACAAATGTTTCTTTTCCTTTCCAATTTATGAATGTGACACGAGACAAAGAGAAACATAAAAACTCACAAATCCTTGTTCAAATCGTATCTCGTTTGACTTTATGATACTGTTTTTTTAAGTGTATGACTAATACTTTAATAAATAGAAAGTATCTAATAAAATACTTCTAAAGCATAATTAGCTAATGTGGAAAATAACATTTTACAGAGCAAAAGAGGCTTAAAGTCAAAGAACCAAATTTCAAAAAGGAACACTAAAGGTATTATTTGATTTTTTAAAAATCATTCTTCCCTAGATTTTTCACATCACATATTAGTAATATGTATAAATAATACTTAAAAGAACTATTTAACATTTTATCAAGCTCAATTTCCCTCTAAGTTCAGGAAGAAATATTCAACCTAACAGCAGTTCCACCAACCAGCTGCTTTCATTTTGGCAATCCAACCACTTCACATCACATCACTTATACAACCGCACGTGTTGCCCCACTCCAGCGCCTGTGCGTGTTCTGTTTTCTACAATAAGATTAGTCTTCCTCTTCTTCAAGGCCCATCTCAGAGTTGACATCTCAGGGAGTTCGTACTTGGTCTCTGTTCCCCACTCTTCAAAACCAAGTCTGAAGTCATTTTCCCATCTCAAAACTCTTGTGGCCTTTGTTCTCACTTCTCATCTAGTTGTGTTGTGCTTGGTTTTAATATTTCAAATTAAGACTTTATGTTTTAGGGCAGTTTAGAATTACAGCAAAATTGAGTGGAAGATACAGAGATTCTCCCAGACCCCTTGCCCTCACCCAGGCACAGCCTCCCCCAGTATCAGCATCCCCAACCAGAGTAGTGCATTTGTTACAGCTGATGAATCCACACTGACACAGCCTTATTGCTCCAAGTCCATGGTTTATATTACAGTTGTTGTATATTCTTGGTGTTCTATATTCCAAGGCTTTGGACAAATGAACTCTATTAGTTATTTGTGCTTTGTTTTTAAGTGGGCAGAGGATAAACTTGAGCAGGAAAGACAGCAACTCTAAAGGGTGAGCAAGAACACAGTAAGTCAAGTATCTATGAATAAAGGTTTGGTTTCTACTCTCTGTTAGTCTTCAGATAATTCAAGACTTGAAATGATAGGATTGTACATGAATACCCCCCTATCCATGATTTCACTTTTCTGCAGTTTCAGTTACCAACTGTCAACCACCATCTACAACCAGGTGAGTCTCCTTCTGACATACTGTCAAAAGATTAATAGTAGCCTATGCTACAACCCAGTCCCTACATCGTTCAGTTTTCATCTCATCACACAGACATTTAATCATCTCACATCATCACAAGAAGAAGGGAGAGTACAGTACAATAATATATTTTGAGAGAGAGACCACATTCACCTAACTTGTAGTACAGTATGTTATTATAATTGTTCTATTTTATTAGTAGTTACTGTTGCTAATCTCTTATATGCCCAATTTATAAAATTAAACTTTATCATAGGTATGTATATATAAGGAAAAAACAATATAGGGTTTGGTACTATCTGCAGTGTCAGGCATCCACTGGGGGTATTGGAACATATCCTCCCTGGATAAGGGAGGACTATTGTATAAGGATGTCTGTCAGCATTGCTGCAATAATCAACTAAATGCTAACTACCATTTTCAACTAAACTCTTCACCACAGCAATAGCAGCACTATTAAAACCTTACTTCTAAAAAGAGTAATTTCTAGATGAAAATAAGAGTGGAAAAAGGAGGCCTTCTGCTATTATTTTTGTCTGTGTCTCCTTCCTCCATTCTACCCTTCAGCACAGTCATACCACAATAAGGGACCTCTCCTGGGTGCCTCCTGAGGGTCATCATACCTAAGCAGGAACCCACAGCCCCAAACCTTTCCTATGTCTCCCTGACACTCACTGCACTTCCTGAAATACACCAAATGAGCAACTTATTTGCTCATTTGATAAATGTACTTCAAATGAATGCTTTTAAGTGATAACCTCAGTATTTTATCTATTCATGGTAACATACCATACTTATTCCTAGGATATCATCCAAATGAATGACTCATTTTATGTGGGTTTCAAATTATGATAAGAATATAAGGTTTTATATTTCTATGACAATTTAAAGTCTGTAGTATTTTTACCTATATTTTGTGTACTTCAGTCCTTTTAAGCAAAAGAACCCAAAAGCCACTACTGTTCCCTCTCCCCACCCCCAAAGAGCAGGGGTATATCATATAAAAGGGAGACCTGATTAGGGTCTGCTTTCTCAGTATGTGGGATGAAGTCTAGACCCAAGCAGAGTGGCTACACATTTTGCTAACAGTTGAGGAAATTAACCAAATGATAATATAAGTGCAAAAAACATTAAATGCCAAGTCAGTAGGGTCCAAAAGCTTTAAAATAAGCTTGCAAAATGAGTTTGCAAGACATACGACTCATGGAAGGATCTGTTTCTGAAGATTTCCAGAACAATTGAGGATGGTCAGGAAAATGATTGTCTATTCGAGCAACATTTTAACACCAATAAATTTAGGTTGTTTTAGCAGTGGATACCTTCTAGAATATTTATGAACTGTGATTTTTAAATAAACACACATATATACCATTTTTATTGCTCTTTCCACAAACATCTTTTCAAGTCCTCAGTTTTGCCCTCCATAGTTTTACATACCTTGGTGTGTGCTGTCACAAGCATAGCACACAAAATTGATGAAGGATTACTTTATTTCCAAGTATGTCTGTGTCTCAGCTCCACCCAACTGCTCCACTGAGCAAACACCTGGCCTGCCTACATGAAGTTTAGCCCTGCTTCTAAGAGGCAGTCGAAAAACAGCAAAAAAAAAAAAAAAAATCTCAGTCAGCATATTATAATTAAATTCAACATCCTCCTTTCTGGCTTCTGAAAAAAGATCCCTTCACCAACTGTGTACAATTCCCCACTTTAATATTTTGTTTTCGATCAGCAGGAGTAAGACAGGGCAGAGATATGGGACAATTATCATGATTAATTTTCCTAAAAATGCAGAGGTATAAATAGCATGGTAAGAACAGGAGGGACTCCATCTTACAGCTAAGATTCCATTTCAAAAGCAGAGAGTTAGGAGGTAAGATTCCTAACACATTCTTTGGTAATCAGCCAACAACCTCACTTAAGGCAAAACAAGTAGTCTTTATGTTCTCAGTGCTTGAGGGTAACCACTATCTTGGAGAGGAACAGGGTCAATGAATTCCTTATGTTAAGTTTATCTTACAGAATTATCTGGAGGACTGACTATGGATGATGACATAGTGTCTCTTACCAGACATAGACATCATGAGACCATGACAAGCCTACACACCCCTGGCCCTTTATCCCACTCTTGAAAATCCTTAAAAGACATGAATCCCCAGCTTTTAAGCATGCCTCCTCTCTGAGAGTGTACTATCTTATAGCAAATAAACTTTCTTGTTGCATAAGCTGATTGCTCATCTCTGAACACTTTTCCATGATAAAGACAAGAACTCTCCAACCACTGTCTCCAGTGGTGAATGTCTTTGTTATTTTGCTATTTCATTCAGTTTTCTAGACTTAAGCACAAGTCTTTACTGTCTCTATTCTATTCCAGACAGGTAGGTAGGGGCTACTGAGATCTCTGACTTGGGCTTGCAAGTTTCCATTGCCTGGGTGACCTCAACAGGACTGCAGCTGTATGATCATGCTCTTTAGTAGCCTGCCTGAAAGTCTCCTTTCTTTGCTTTTGGAAAGTTCTCAGAACATAATCTCACTCCATCCAGTGCTTTGTGGCTCCCCCGAATCCTGGAGTGGTTGGGACTTAATTCCCATGCCATGCAGATTCAAGTGGACACTGGATGCCAGGTAACGTTGGCTTTAGAAGTTGGCAACAGATTTGCCCTATGCTGAGCAGGAGTTCAAGGGAGCTTCCCTTTCCTCCTTGTGCTCTTTGCCCTCTGCTGCCTGCAAACCTGCTGATATTCACTGCTACCCTCTAATGAATTCCTGCCTTACCTACACTCCTCCATTCTGTTCGTGAATTCTTTCTCCATCAGTCAAGAACCCTCTCCCAGGATGAGGTCTCACCAAGCACACAGGGAGATCTTCTCGGATGGGACTGCCTGACAACAGGAGGGGAATACAACCTGTCTTTAATAATTAATGTGGGTATTTTGCTATTATTACTTTCAAGTGATATATAACCATTATGCCATTTGATTTTCTAAATAATAATATTAAAGTAGTTATTATTTCTATTTTTTAAGTAAGCCTCGCAACACACAGGTAGAGTTGACATTAAGAACCAGGTCTTTGGATTCCAAACTCAATGCTTTTTCCATTATACTCTTTTGCTCTACTTTACTTAAGTATTTGCTATTATCTACATGTTTCTCTAGATTAATTTGGATTATACCACCTGGATAGTAGAAGAACACCCTGTTTCTTTTTGTATGGCTAATAGTTTTAACTAACGTATTAAAATAAAGTGTGCATCTGATAGAATCAGTGACAGTGCATTTCTTTAGTGGGTTATTATATTTTCCACGTGAGAAATCTGAGCCTCAAAGAGGTTAAGTATCTTACTTGATTCACATAGTTCATGGTAGAGACAAGATTTAAACTAAATTCTGACTCCAGATCCCATGTTCTTCCCACTAACTCATCACATTTTCCCCCAGGGTGGACTCTCTGGAAAATCCTACCAGAAACAAATTTACTTTGTACAAAAAAACTCAATCTAAGCCAATCTTGATTAAAAGGTCATGTCTATCCATGTCCACCAGTAAATCTGAGGCAACGTGCACGTTCGCTTAGCACTAACTACATGTTTCCTTCTGGAGATTCACTAAATAACAAGCATTCCTTTGGGAAGAGTCCAATTCTTTAGCTTCCCTGCCCAGTGTGGGATGACTCAGGTCGGACGAGAGCAGTTCCAAACAATCCCCTCTAAACAAGACCTTAGGAATGGCAGTGACTCAGGTACCATTGTTCCCAGATGACCTTGTATGGGGGCCATGACATTTCACAAATATTAAAAAAATAAGTGATGCAAGATGGAGCAAGTTAAGTTGAGAGGTTCCTCTGCTCTCAGGATCAAAAAACTTTTTAATGAGCCAACTGTCTACAGCACAGCCTGATAGATGGTAGTCTTTCCTTAAATTAAATCTTATTTTTTCCTCTTCTGATTGAAGGAAAAATGCAAGATAAGACCTAAGAGTAGGTACCCTCCGAAGCCCTCCAGATGTTTATTTTGTCTTATGTATAAAACCATAATTAGTATCCAAAAGAACCTGATGTCCCTGTTAAGAAAGAAAGGGCCATGGTAAACAGCTGGAGGGGCTGATAGCATGCAGCTCCCCGTGTATTCTTTGATGGTCCCTTGAATTGCTTGTTTCAAAATGAAGGAAAACATTTCCTGCCTTAGTGCATAACAGAGAAAGTCAAATGGTCTGGAATGACCTCAGAAGACTTAACAGTTTTCCAAAGAAACGGAGTTTTCAACAGAGTTTGCTCAAAGCTTCAATTAACTGGAAATCAGCCAAACCACTTGGAAAATTTCTGCATTCAGGAAGATCCTCACCAGGAGAAAGGTCCTGCATAATAAATCATTACAACCACTGTAAATATTTCTATCATTAATTGCATGAGTGATTATATCAGAATTTTTGTTGTGCTTCTCAAATTCCCCTCATTCCTATTCAACCATAAATTTTTAATAGAGAGCCTGTGATTTACTAAATTGTGTAATCCTTGTAGAATTTAGCATATTCATTCAACAACACAATGACATTTTATCCATAGATATTTCTGAGTATCATCTATGTTTCTGGTACTCAGCTAGAAAATGGGGTATGATGGTAAACTAGACAGTCAACTGTCCTATCTTCATGGAGCTTTTGGCCTAGTGCAGTGAACCAAAATCACCAAGGAGCTTCTAAAATGGACCACTGACAAGACCACCGAAAGCCAGTGAAATCAGTCACTGGTTTGGAGGTAGAGGAGGACAATAAAACAGGATTACAGTATAATAAATGATTGAGAAAAATAAGGGATACTTGGAGATAACATAGAAAGTCCACACAACCCAGATTCAGGGCTGAATAGCATGTATTAAATGATGATTTTCCAGCTAGCCCAGGACATTAAGGGAATAGGGGCTTTCTGCACAAAAGAAGGAAGTTCAAAGGCAGAGAGGCACATTTCTGATGTAGCACAGCATATTCTTATTTTTTATGAGTGTGGTGTGTGAAGCCTAAGGTTCAAAGAGAAAAAGACAACCACAGGAACTGAATAAGTAGTTAGATGCCAGAGCAAAAAAAATCCCAGATCCTCATTCTGAGGATTTGGGAATTTATTGCCAAAACAATTGGAGCTTTGGAACAAATATGAACAGGAACCTAATGTGATTACTGCCCATTTTTTTTTACTTTCTTTATTCCCAGGCCCTGGATACAAATTTGCAGGTTTTGAAGCAACAAAACAGTAACCCCAGATTGTATCATCTCTTACTGGAGGAAATCAGCACTTGATCCTCTAAACCCATCTGTCATTATGCTATTGTAACATGTGTCCAGCTTTTACTAGTTCCCTTCCAGCACAACCAGTCATTTGTCTTGATCTTCAGACTTGCCCAAGCCCAAGCTCTGAGTGACACTGAGGACTCTCAAGGCCCTGTTCCCAGGAAGGGGAGACCTCACTGGGGTGTGGAGGGGATGATTTGGGCTTGATGCACAGGCCTCCCACAGAAAGGGAAACTAAGTATTCTAAAACTGTTTTTAAAGCTGTCAGTCTGCTTATCGGATAAGGCAAGAAAGTGAATTATTTATTTTCTTGGGCAATGATGGTAATTTAAACTTTTATTTCCAGACTGCCCAATAATTGCCTCTATGGGTTTCATGGAGTCCAACACGTTTGCATTATTTACAATCCCTTATTTTTCCCCACTATTCATAACATGGTGAAAAGCAGTTCTTACAAATAAGGGAAAATTCAAGTACAGTACCCACTTGTTTGACTCAATATTTTGATTTGATTTGAAAATCAATAATGTATTTTAACTAAATGACATTTTATTCCCATGTACAAAGAACTAAGAAATTCCACCCTCCCTCCCACATCCCGTTTGGTCACAAGAGATAATGGCTGCATTGACAAGATCTATTTCTAGTTCCTGTCAAGGGTCATTTCAGAAAGAAAACTGAAGCAAAGGCCCCACACTATTATTTTTATTTTAAAACATTTAAAAATAAATATATTCTTATTGGCCTCAAGGGTCTTCTTGTTTCTATAAACGAAAACCTTAGGAGGAAGTAGTTTTATGCTGGTGAAGCACGAGGTTGGCCAGCTTAAAATGGACTAAAGACAACAGCCCAAACCTAAATACCAGCCCTCTGCAGCTACGGGTCAGACACATCCTTTCTCACATTCGGCTCTGCTAAGTGACTTTCTGGGGTCAATCATGGAAAAACCAAACCTTAACAGATTTGGGTATTGGTTTCCTTTTGAGAAGTCAGATAACAGAATTCCACATTCTATGACATATGACATACATATTCACAGCAACTACCATTTGATGTCTTACTCTGTTCTAGGCACCACGGCGAGTGTTCCATATATTTCCATTCATTTAACTTATACAACAGCCCTGCCCTAAGATCCTTGCATGTACTGTACTTCTTGGAAAAGAGGCACAGCTAATAAGTGGGACAGGAAGGGTTTGAGTTCATTTTTGTAACACAGAATTGAGAGCTCAAGAACCATTACACATGTCTGTTTCTCCATCACTAAGCAGATTCCATGCAAATCATTGCTGTCCAGTATCCATATGATACACAGTTGAGAAAGGCACCAAGAAATGGACTGCTCTGTAACTCACTATGCACACATGTGTGCTCTTCAGGTATATGTCATGAAACTGTGCAGACTAACGGTATTTACATCGCCAGTGAGGTTCCAGCACTTCACCATGAACCGACTGCGGGTTACCTGGACTTGAAAAACAATTCAACATCTTAGGCTCACGCAACTCTTTCCAGCCCTGCAGCCAGGAAAAGGAAATGGAAGATTGTCAATGTTGCTTTTGTTTTAAATGTTAGCCTTGAGCTAGACTGTCTGCTGAAATATTTACTCTTTTTTTTTCCCTAGTGATGTCATTCCCAGACCTTGATAAGGCCAGCAGATTACCACTTAAAACTACTTTTATTCTGAATTCTTTCTTCTGCCTTTCTAATGTGGTGATTTAAAAAAACAAAACTGTTGTGTTTCTCATTCTATCGTCCATTCTCTGACCTTTCTAGTTCAAATCAATGTAACAATCATCCTCAGTCACCTCAGTGATAACCCTCAGTCAAGTCTGTATTTGGGGAGGCAAAGCGTGGCACCTGGGGTACAGTCTGGGTCTTGCAGACTTCTGGTTTAAACCTTGGCATCAAGGCTTTTAAGTTACTTAACCTCTATGGCCTTGAGATTCTCATTTTTTAAAGTGGGATATTAATGCCTACTATACAGAGTAGGTAAAGGATTAAATGTAAGACATATGTAGACCAAGTATTTTGCATTTTCAAAATAAAGGGTAGATAGTTTATAAAGGACAATTATACATGATCTTATCCTTAAGGGCTGTTTTAACTTTCTGTTTTTAGGAAACATTTTAAAACTTAAACAATATCAAATATACATGGGCATTAATATGGTCCCTTTACAGAGAGACCTTAACACAGTGATGGTAGTACAACATGGAGGATATAGCCAGTGATTCTGTAACATCTTCCTATGTTGACAGATAGTAACTGCACTAATGGGGTGTGCTTGACTAATATGGCTACCTGTTGAACCACTGTGTTGTATATTTGAAGCCAGTATAAGATGCATACATCAACGACACTTCAATAAAAAAAAGAGAGAGAGGGACATCTTAAGCAGTATCTTTACCTCTGCTATATTTTTCCAGTCCAGTCCTGATTAAACAGCACAAGGAGCAGGTGTAGAGCTTTTAAAATATAATTAGGAGCCTCCATCTATGTAATGTTTTGGTGACTATGAATTTCATAGAGATATTTTTTAAAACTTCAGTTTTGAAAGGCTTCATTTTTTCTTTCATCATTTCTGACAATTGTGTGTAAAATCCTCCCACATCATAATAAAGGGAGGGTAAATGTCCATGAACATTACACTGGATTAGACTATTAACTCCTACTTGGTAAAGAGGCATCGGAGTTGAGTGGTCATGAGACATGCTTTGGAATCACACTTCAGTTTGAAACCCAGCTCTGTCATATAAAGTAGCTTGATCTCCCTGGACTACTTCCTTACCCATACACTGCGAACGTAACACCTATGGTTACCAGTGTTAAATACAACAATGGTAATGGAAGTGCACACACTGTAGGTGCTCGAATGTGTTTCCTCCTCCCAACTCCCTGGTCATCTTCACCTACCTAGTGTTTGTACTTACTAGGTTAATTAAATGGAATCAATATTGTCTTAATATGTACAGCAAAAACACTTCAAAGCCCCACTAAGCACATTGACCTTTTCCTGTAAGTAGGAAACTATGTCTCTTCTGACTTCCTTCTCCAACAGGCTGCTGATCGCACATTTGCACATGTGCACACACACATAGCATATGTGTGTGGACATGAAAGTTGCTTACTCTGGTCTCAATTAGTAACAAGAAGCAGAGCCAGGCAGCACCCCTAGAAGCAGTATGGTTTAGAGTTCCCCAGTGCCCAGCTAGCTAAGCTGAAATGTTTTATGTCTTAATTGCTGGGGGACAGCAAAGCCATGTTCAGTGTTAGAATGTCAACTATGCAGTTTTTCAGTAACTCGCCATATCAGAAAGTAAGAGGCCCTTATCTAATCTGCAACTCAGAAGACATTGTCACATCCTCCTGGGGCCAGTACCTGGTTACATGCCTCCCAACAGCAACATAAAAATAATGAAACTAATAAGCAGATAAACGTCAGTATTTAGTCCAGTGTACAAGAGGCTCAGATTTCACAGGTCACTCCAGATCCATGCTCTCTATGTGGAAAAAAATAGGAAACAAAGTAAATTATTTTATACCCTTCTTAGAAGATTTCATGGTGACAAAGTTCAAAACAGTCCTAAGAAAGGAAAAGCAAAACAAACAAAAAACAAGAAATTTCAATGATACAACTTATTGATTTATTCTTAAATATATTTCACTGATCTACTTGTTATCCTGGGAATTATTAGGAGATGGCTTAAGTTTTCAAGCTTTGAACATGTGAATTTTGTGAAGTTGCCAAAGAACTTTGTTTTTTCACTTTCCAGTTTCAGGATCTTTAGTAATAAATTTGGCTCCTAATGAAGAATCCCTCACCACAGACACAAACACACACACATCTGGTGGAACTTTTACAAGTGAGGCTGTAGTAGGCAGATGGGTCCCGTTTCATGACACTGCCACCAAATGGATGAGGTCGACCCCGTTGCTCTTTCATAGTATGCTAGTAAATACTTGAAATGGAAATCTTGGGATCATAGATCAAACATTACGAAATGAAAAACATTACAAGGTGAAAAACTTCGTATGCCTTAATTAGAAATTATTCTGCTGGGTACATATTTTCCAGTTGAAACTTTTTTTTACAGTACCGGTGACTCTGAGGTCTCTGTTAGGAGGCTAAAATATTAGGACTATCAGAAAGGGACTTTTGACTTTTTTTTTCTTTCTGTTTTACAGTTGAAACAGAGAATGTGCATTGTTAGGCATATCAGGGCCTTCCCCTGAGGTAAACAAAACCTGATTTCTCCAAAAGCTGATTGTGCAATCTATACCACAAAGTACACACCAGAAGTAACTTACTGCATGTTGAATCCTCTTACAAGAGAGCTAACAGTATAATTAAAACATCTTGAGAGGTTGTTAAAAAATATTATTTATCCACTAATGGAAACTTGGCCCAGGCCACAAGTCATTATTATTTCAAACAGCAAGGACCTGAAGATTAAGCTTTTGTTGATAAGAGCAGAGATGAGAACGTTGGAAGAGAAACACAGGTAAATGATTTTCTATACTGAAAATAATTCACTAGAGAGACAGGGTTTTCCCCAAGAATATCGCCATGACATTTAAAAAGAGTAAAAATTGTTAATAAAACAGTTAAACAAATATGGAGTGCTTCAAATTATCAGGATTGCTGGAGAAATTTGATTTCAGAGTATTTTACATGAACATAAAAGTCAGTTAGCAGTTGTTGGGCGTTTTCCAAGATGGTATCAGTCTTCTTTTGTTGCACAACAAACCACCCAACTTTTGATGAAGGTGCTTAACCAACCTTTATTTAATTCATCTTTCTGTAGGTCAGCAGTGTGGCATGGGCTCAGCTGGACAGGTCTGGTCACAGCCAAACCCATGCATGCATCTCCAGTCAGCTCCCAGAGTTAGTTAAATGCTGGCTGGTCAAGGGTGGTGGCATGGGCAGAATAAAGACTGCACCCCACAAAGATATGTCCATATCCTCATCTCTGTAACCTGTGCACATGTTACTTGATAAGGCAAAGGAAGATTAAGACTGCAGGTGAAATAAAAGGTTAATCAGTTCATCTTAAAACAAGGAGATTACCCTGGATTACTTGGTCACCCCAATATAATAACCAAGTCCTTAAGAGTGTCAGAGGGAGTCAGAAAAGGAGGTCAGAGTGATGTGAGGTCAAAAAGCCTCCGAACCCAGTAGCTGGCATTGCAGATAAAAAGGGGGGCTATAAGCCAAGGAATTTGGGCAGCCTCTAGAAGCCAGAGAGATAAGGAAAAGGATTCTCCCCTGGAACTTCCAGAAAAGAATACACCCTTGGTGATGTCTTGATTTTAGCCCAGTGAGACCTGTGTTAGAAGCCTTGCAGAACTGAAAAATAATAAACTGGTGTTGTTTTAAGTCATTAAATTTGTGTTGTTGCAGTAGCCATAGAAAACTACACAGACAGTGCCACCAGGGGGACAGTTTGCCTCTGTTCCACATGGTCTCTCATCCTCCAGCAGCCTGTTTCAGGGTCTGTTCACATGAAAGGTGGGCAGGATTCCAGGCCTGCTGATGCTAAACCCAGCATCAGTGCACTATCATTCTGCCATACTCTGTTGTCTGAAGCATCTCACAAGGATGCTTTTGTGACTGGGGATTTAAGGACTAGGGAAATAGACCCCACTTCCTACTGAGAGAAGCTAAGAGTAGCTCAACAAAAAAGAAGGAGAAATTGAGTCCAGTTTTGCAAACAATCTGCCACAAAGACTAAAACCTTCACATCTCACTATTGTAATTTTTTAGGATTGGGTTTAAAATTTGAACAATGGATTTATCTTGAAGATAAAAATAGTACATTGTGTGTTTTAAAAACTGTATTCGTTTTGAATTGCAGTATTATTTACCTTTTTCAAAAAAGGGTAATCCTATTTTTTTTCATTTAAATTAACATTCAGGGTGACCAGATTACCTGAACTCCTAAAGCAGTGTCATCCAAGAGCAACATAATAAGAATTACATATATAATTTCAAATTTTTAGTAGCCACATTTTGAAAAAGTAAAAAGATGGTGAAGTGAATTTTAATAGTATATTTTATTTAACCCAATATATCTAAATATTATCATTCACCATGTAATCAATATAAAAATATTAATAAGATATTTTGCATTCATTTTATCTTAAGTCTTCAAAATACAGTATGCACTTTGTACTTTTAGCACATCTCACTTTGCATAAGCCTAATTTCAACTGTCCAGTAGTCCTGTATATCTAGTGACTACCATACTAAATAGAGCATATCCAATGGATTCAAGGAAAGCCCCAGGCATTAGAAGGTGCCAGAAGTTTGTCCTTAATGCTTCCCTTCTCTCTTTTCTCCATTGAGACACTTCCTGCTTCCCCCTTCAGGGCCCCAGTATTCTGCTGTCCACATGTTCTGCCCTACTTGCTCTGGGAAAACAAGAGAGCGTAGGACATAGAAATACACTGTGATTCAAACAGCCCTGGATTTGAAACCTGAAATGCTATTTTCTAGATCTTGTAACCTAATTTGAGCTTCAGATTCTTCATCAGTATTTATCTCACCACTCTTCCTACAGTTTTTACAAAGTTCAAGTGCAATGATGTATGTAAGGGCACATTTAGCACAATGCTTGGCACAGTAAAGGTATTAATAAAGAAGCTACCATTAGTTTTGCTTTTAAATCATGTCTTCCAGGAGAAGGCAATGCTTAATATTAAAAAATGGATTGCTGTTAGACTTTCAGGCACCAATCACACAGGCTGTACAGAGTATTCCTTCAGGGGGAAAGAATAAATCAGGGATATAAACATGTGGTTTATAAACAAAGGGGGAGAACAAGTTATCTTGTGAGATTCCTGATACTTCTAGACTCTTCCTTCTGTTATTATAAAGGAAAACTTAAATTTTAAAAACTCATATTTCAAATCTTCATGCAACATAAGATAATTTCCAGTTATTTTCATCATGAAGTCTTATTTTTTTATCAGAGCATGGAGCAATCTATATATTTGTTTTACTTTTTTAAGCTAAGAAGCATTTTGATTTTCCAAAATTGGACAAGCTACAATCTGACTAAATATGGCAATGAAAATCAGGACAAAAGGACAAATTCACCGATAATCTATAGTTGTTTAAACCTCACAGCTTTTCCTACAAGGAAGACACATCTAAATACTGCTACATGATACTAGCATAGCTTATGCTGTCTTAGTGAATCATGGCTCTTTCAAAATGAACAAAAATATACAATTATTAGCTTCCCAGAAAGTGAATATAACATTGGCAAATTCAATAAAATTTATGAGTCAGTCAGACAGTTCTTTGATATTTCCAAGACAAGCAGTCTCAATTGCAAACATAATATCTTTGGTCTTCAGTCCATGTGATTGAGCACCAAGTAGTTATCTGACAAATGTGACAGGGGGCAAAATTATAAGTAGGTGACATGTGCTCATGGACTAGCTGAGCATCTGGCCAGACACTGGAATGTCTTTGTAAAGTACTCTGTGCATTAGTTCCAAGGGCAACTATAATGAAGTACCACAAATTTGGTGGCTTAAAACAACAAACAGGTGTTATCTCAGAGCTCTGGAGACTAGAAGTTCAAAATTAGGGTTTCAGCAGGGCTATATACTCCCTCTGAAAACTGTAAGGGAATCCTTTCTTTGCTGTTCCTAGCCTCTGGTGGTTTGCTGGCAATCGCTGGCACTCCTTGGCTTGTGGCTGCAAAACTGCACTCGGTCTTCGTCATCACACAATGCTTTCCTCATGTGTCTGTGTCCTTCCACGGCCACTTCTCATAAGACAGTGGTCATATTGGATTAGGAATCCACCATACTTGAGTATGACTTCTTCTTAACTAATTGCATCTGCAATGACCCTCTTTCCAAATCAGGTCACATTCTAAAGTACTGGAGGTTAGACTTCAACAGACCTTTTGGAGGACACAATATGATCCCTAATACTTGATTCCATTGGGATTTGAATAAAATGGTTAAGACAATGTAGTGTAGTGACATGGACTCTTGTGCCCTTACCAGTCTGAATGAATGCAGGTGACCTCAAATCCTAAACTTTGTAGCCTAGTGTATGATCTCAAGCAAGTTATTCAACTCCAGGTGTCTCAACGGTTGTCTGAGGGTTACCTGAGGGTAATTACAGTAGTAGGTAACTCACAAGGCTGTCTTACTACTGAATTAGCACATAAAATCCCCAAATAGTGCCTACCATACAGGAATACTGTAAAAGTAGTTACTATTTATTGTTTTTGGTTGTTGTGTTTTACAGCTCAGCTCTTCACAGCTATTCTTACCAAACTCAAAATTCTATTCCTCACAGAGGCAGCTGTGCTGTTTTTGCTTTTTAGGGAGTAGTTCCCTTTCTTTCTAAATTAAATGCATTTCCTGTCACTTATGCTTATGGCATATAAACAAACTTTCTGGAGAGGAATTTGGCCACCCATATTACAAGCCTTAAAACATGTTTATAACATATAAAGCAAGCATTTTAGTTCTAAGAATTTATTCTAAATAAATAATTTAAAGTGAGTGCAAAAATTCTGCTACAAGGCATTTTTCTATATAGACAATAGTCATGTGTATAACAACAAAAAGTTACACAAAAGCTGTTTTTGTAATGATTAATTTTTACAAATCATGGTGTATTAATGTAACCAAATACTATCCAATAATTAAAAATTGAATTAGCAATCATTTCTGACAGAAAACATGCTATATATTGTTGAGGGAAATAAGGACAAAACACTACTGATAGCAGCACTATTCAGTCAACTTACTGTTGAGTGTTCAATAGTGATGAGAACTCTGTATGGATGCTATCCAATATGGTTGTCATTAGCCACACATAGTAACCACACACTTGCAATGTGCCTAATGCAACCAAACAACTTAAATTTTAATTCTCATCTATTTAAGTTTTAATAGTCCAATATGGGTCACAGCTACTATAATGAACAGTGAAAGTCTACAGCATCTTTTGTTTGTCGATACCTTGCCTCTTCTTTCTTCACCTTCCTTAGAGCCTCTCTCAATCTCCGTCCCTCCCTCCCATCTCTAATGCACAGGTGATCATCACACTTTTCCCTCAATTTTTTTATTCAGTATCATCTGCTCTCAGCAGGTAATCTAATAAATGAATCTTGTTCAAGGCATAATGAGACTCGATAGTCTACTAGCTTTATAAGTATTCGAAATTTAACCAAAATTTCATCTAATAACAAAGTACTCTCATGAGAATTTAACACATAAACCTGCATATGGGGCAGTAAGGACAGCCATTTTTCACCATACAATAAGGGACCTTCCATATTCACTTTTTTCATATTCCTTTTTAAAAGCATTAAATGTTGCTCTTGAGGATAAGCTGCTATTAGACTTACTTAGTGAGGATACTAAAGTGCTAAACTATGACCAAAAATGAACAAATGTAACTTTGCTGAATTTGTTTATTAGCTCTAGTAGTTTTCTCATGGATTCTTTAGGATTTTCTATATAAAGGATCATGCCATCTGTGAATAGAGAGAGTTTTACTTTTGTCTTCCCAATTTGCATTCTTTCATTTATTTTTCTTGTCTAATTGCTATAACTACAACTTCCAGAAAAAATGTTGAATAGCAGTGGTAGAAGTGGGATCTTTGTCCTGTTCCTGTTCTGGATTTTATGGGGGAAGCTTTTAGTCTTTCACCATTTAATATGATGTTAGCTGTGGGTTTGTTTGTTTGTTTGTTCAGTAAATGCCCTTTTATTATGTTTTAGAAGTTCCCTTACAGACCTAGTTTTCTGAGTTTTTATAATAAAAGGGTGTTAGACTTTGTCAAGGTGAATTATGTCCAAGCTATTAATATCCTGTAAACAGCACCTAGCATTGTGCTTTGCTCAGTCAACAATTTAACAAGTGTTTGCTGAGTTAACCGATTTGAAAACAGCAAACACCAAAAACCTAGAGTCACATGTCAAGAGGCATTCTTTGAATAAATTATCCTTAGAGATTCATTTGGAAAGATTGACTTTCCTATATACACAGAACACACACAAGCCAGGCAACTCCCATAGAAGTTAAAAAATGATCACCTCTTACACTAAATAAATTTTAAAATATGGAAAGGGTTAACTCGGACACCTAATACCATAGTGAATAGAGTCATCTAAGAACACTCCTGAAATTAAACAGGCTCAGTAAATGGAGAAGTAGGAAAACAAAGCCACAGTCTGCATCTTCGGCAGAGAGCATTTGCAGGCTCAGTAACCTATGCCAAACGGAAAAGTTTCCTCGACAGCTTGATGTCTAATTTGACTATCTGAGAGCTTCCTCTAATTAGATCATATGACATGCACTTTTAAAGTCTATCAACATCAGAGTAGCATTTTGCAGGAGGAACTCTATGGCTTCCACCAAAAGTCTAAATTTTTTCCTTCTGGGTACATCTGCGGCATTTCTTGCTAGGTATGATGGCCTCAGGTATGTTTTCTGCCTTTCGGGCATCCTAATTAGACCCTGCTGATGAAGGAAAAAAAAAAAGTCCACAGGGAACATGCAGTACAAAATAATATTTGCCACTGATGTGGTAGAAATAGAAAATCACACAAACAATTTGGGAATTATAGGTTCATCACCACTGGGGTGAAAAGTTATAGACCATTTCTCACCCTCAATTATCCATTGGTTCCTTGTGCTTGAGCCAAACACTTGGTTTCTCTGCATGCTCTTCTAACTTCTGCTCACCAAGACCTAACAGTCACAAATGCCAGCCGGGAGGGACAGTGGCCAGGTTCTTTCTTGGTGAATACATTCAAGGGCAATAGTATATGTTTACATGTAATCCATAATTAATAACTAAACTTCCTTTTGGAAAAAAAAACACGTTTGGGGGGCATATTTTACTGTCTGGGGGGGCAAGAAATGACAGGCTGGGAAGAGAGGAGAAACAAGTAAGGGGGTATGATTGAAAACATTTGACTTGGCTTGAAATAAAAGTACATATTTCACACATATTTTTAACCAACCCCAAAAGACAGCCTGACTTCGAACATGCTGAACAGGAAGCCATTTACTGTTGGAATGCTTGCCTAGCCCATCCAAAACACACACACTCCTAATACCCCTGGGCTATCTAAAAAGGGTTGGGGTGAAAATATTTAATTTATATGTGCAATCCTGCTTCCTATTTTATTTTTTTCCTCTTTGCCAAACTCTGTTTTTCAAACTTGGTGAAAAATGATAGGAAATCTATTTCATTTTCCTCCCCACCCTTTATTGACCCAGCTGTACATTCTACCTCAATTTATAGTTCATACCTGGCTTGAAGACCAAAGAGAGAAAGGTAAAGACGGATGTTAAACTCTCATGGTTACTGTGGCTAAAAAGGAATCTGGGTGGAGAAGGTTGCTGTGGTGTCCATGTCAAGTACAGGAGGGTGTGGAATAGGGGGACTGCCCTGGCTTTCAAAATGTGTACATTCAGGATTATGCGTTCAAAAAGAGTAAAAGGAAAGATATAAAGAGGAAGGAAAGAAATGAAATTTCCACACATTAGATGTGTGACTGGAGACACCTGAATCCTATTAAATTGCAAAGAAATTGTCCTGGTTATCAAGATGAACTTTAAAATATTTCCCAGAAGAAAATAGAAAGACCCATATAATTCAGGATCAAAATTCAAGTAAAAGATTTCCCAAAACTTTCTTTAACTATATTGGAGTGCTTTATATTTGGTTTAATGGTGAAGGTATGCTCTTTTAGAATAAAATGAGTTCCAGATGGGTCTATTTCACACAGTATATCTGTTAGCCTTGTTATCATATTTGGATTTCTTGAGAATGCTGAGTCAGTGTGCAATAAAACATTTGAAAGAAAATCTGAAGCCAAATGGAAATTCAGCAAATTTGAAGTTCGGATTTCAAAATTCTTGAACTCAATCTAATTTTCCCAGAAAGCTGACCACACTCTATGGAAATCCCGTCATTGGAAGAGTTTTATAATTGACAAGTTTGTTTTAAATACTTCAGAAGAGATGGGGAAACCTGTGAATACCTGAACTCAAATAAGTATTTCAGAACTGCCTCTTAAAACTATGTTTCAATTTTAATTTTACATCAGACTAACACTCTAAGTGGAACACCATCCTGGGAAATTCTACTTGTTACCATGAGCTTTGCATGACTTTAATGTCTGGGTAACTGTTTGCCTTACTTTTTTGACTTGAAGTTGATAAAGGGAAGGTGGCAAATCACTTTTAAATTGTGCAACTATTCAGGTGTATGGTAATGTAGTTCCTGAAGCTTTTTGTTAAGCCAGCTTTCAAAGTTTATAAGCAAGAAATATGATAACATCAATTTGACTTGTGAATTTGAAAAGAAATCAGACTTTCTATTAACCTAAAAATACTGTGTGGCCACAGATGCACACTGTGGTTAACACCATGCCATTCTAGCTAAGACTATATTACAATTCTTATTTTTGCCCATGGCTTATTTCAAGGAAGGCAAGGTGACAGTAGGTTTCCTATATATTTTCAAGGTGAACTAGGGTGGGTTGTAACTCTTGCCGCAGTCATAGCTGTGTCAGCCCCTGAAATGATCATTAAGATTGCTGTTACAAAACTCCCAGGAGCAATTTGCACATAAAATTCTATCTCCTGGAATTAGGTACCAATGCTGTATCATATTGTCACCTGTGAATAGTGCCAACCACAGGTGTGCTGGTAAATATTTTTTGCTGACTACAATGCAGATATTTTATGGTATAAATATTCCTATCATGATCAGTTTCAAGATACCACCTTGATATCCCTAAACACAGGTATAAGCTAGTTGTAGTACATCACTCACACCAACACCCCTTAGCCCCCAAACTAACAGAATGTGTCAGAAGGGGATATCCTTCCCTCCTAAGTGCTCTAGACACCTTCATGCACTATACCCAGTGACCAAGAAGCCAAAGAATTAAAAAGCATGAGACACCAGGATCAACTTCAGATAGGTAAGCTCTCCAGGCCCTTCCCTGGAGGGTCCAGTCTACCTCTCTGACCTGCTCTGTTCCCCTTTCTCCCGCTCCGGACCTCCTCTGTGCCCTGACTCTGGCATCTGGTCAGCACTCTGCAGTGTCCTGCACAGATGGCAGATTAGGGCCTCCTTTCTTTTTTTTCACTTTCCCTCTACTCTTGCCTCCAAGAGTTAAAATCTAACTCCAATTCTCCTAATCTTAAGTCAAACCACCTTCCCCAGTTAACAACTCAAATGCACTTGTCTTAAGGGTTGGCTACTGCAAAAGCCCCCTCAACCTGGCCTCCAGCTCTTCTCCCCAGACGAGGCCTTCTAACCCAGGGGTGGGTGAGTGCCTGGATCAGCCTGGCACTTTTGGTGCACTGCCTGAACTGTGGTTCTAGACGGCACGCAGTCTCTTTGTTCAGGTGGAAGGTTCCACTGCGTGTCCTGTCTCCATGAATTCCCTCTGTTGGGTTTAGTCCCTTCGGGCTCTTCCCCATTTCCACACTGCAGTGACCCTCCTGGAAGCCATTCCAGATAGGCACTGAGTAGGACTAAATATTCTTCTCCATCTAATATATTCACTCCCAGTATTTTCAAACAAAGGTCACTTTAAGGCCAAGAAATTACTTAAAACCCTACATGTGTAACTATGATTTTAATACTTTTAATACTTTTTTTTTCAGTTGGGTGATACCAACTACCATGATTAGGAGAATTTTTCAATCTAATTTATATTTTTGAATCACAATAGACCCTTACATAGTACATATATGATCAATTAGACAATGAATCTAATTAAATTGAGTCATGCTGAGCATGGTACCTTAAGATAATAGTACAAAACAAATGTTAGCTATGATTATTGTTATTGATGTGTTCTTACTCCAAATATATTACTTCACAACCATATTACAAAACAATCTCCTTGCCTCCAATATTGCTCTTCTACAAAGCACACGGCAGAAGTGATCACTCTCAAACCTGAATTTGATCCAGTCAAATTGAATCTTTCCAATGTTTCCTACCAAACCAAGAATAAAATACCAACTATTTGCCTAAGCCTGAAAGGCCCTTCATGATCTGGCTGCTTGCTAACTTTCTAGCTTTCTTTCTTATACTCAGATCAAACTTCTGGCCTCCATAGGACCACTGACCTTACTGTGTTCCACCTGGCATACTCTTCCTCCAGATGTGCAATGGCGTAAGCAGGGATCCTCTGTCTCTTGTTAACCACTGCATTTTTGCAGCATCTAACTTGTAAAACATTTACTTTATTCTGCCTACAAACAATACATGCAATATGTCCCATCTATGACCTACTACATTAAATGACAGCTCCTCTGAAGTTAAGAATTCATAATTCTCAATCCAACTATTTGAAATTGAACACAATAGTATCTACATTCCAAACCTTGCTAGTTAGTTCCTGTGGCAAGGCTGGTCAAAGCGGACAGTCATTTGATCTGCCTTCTCCCGGGACCCTACCTTGACATCACAAGGAATTAAGTGCCTCATTATGTAACTGAGAAGATACATGTACCATAAAACCTGGTTCTCTAAACTCTGGAATTTTAGCATCTTAAATATCCACATCACAGTAAGTAGACTAATTCACCTTCAGTTACTACAGTAAGAAAGAATGGGTTATGAGAGAGACTGAAAGCCACTTTGTAGAAGCAGAGCCTCCTGGGTAATGGTGGAGAGTCAGTCTCCCAGGGAACCCTCCACCTAGTTGAGTTGGTATCAAAGTTGTGGAAGTTCTTGTGCAAAGCATTATACAGCAAGTATTTCTGCTGAAACTACTTTCACGTAGGAGGTGAATTACTCTCCCTGTGTAATTACCAGAGAAAACTAATTTTAAGAACAAAGCATATTATTCATACATTGATACAATGTGTTGCCTAACAAATCTGAGTTACCAACTGAAGATTGATTGTTTCAGACATACAGACAGGGAATTTGGCAATAGTGGCTGCCAAAGAGTGACAGCAGAGACTAAAATGCCGGCAATAGTGACTGATCCAATATGAACTGGCAAGGAATGGAGAAAAATTGAATTCTTGGACAGTGCATTTCTGATTTTCACAGAAACATGAAATCACATGTAACTTTACTCATATGTTGTTCATGGTTGTTATACATGTGGAATAACTAATATGGTCTGATAAATTTGTTAGAGAACCAACTAGTTATTTTGTTCTTGGTAAATACTAAAGAACATATCTTTTGTAATTATTGAGAGGTGTAATTTGTCACATGGATACATTCCACATTTTTAGTCATTCATCCAGTGAAAGTAAAATAGTTGACAATCTCTACAAAGCCTACAATAGCAGGCTTCCTTAAAATGCTGCACCCCATTAAGAGGTGTTCCTCATAAAAAGAAAAGGAGGGAATGGCTTTGTTGGTCATATTGATTTTGAGAATACTGGATTAAACAGCATTAAGATGTTTATATTCAGATGTTTCAAAAAGCTAATATGCAAGATGCATCTCCAAGAGTATAAGATGACACTTCTTCAAGTGGATCTTCAAGGATCATGGGCTCCTTTCTTCAAGAAATACCTATTAACATCATAGGAAGCTTATGAGTGAAATGGTACAGAAAATCCCATCTAAAAAGGTCTCCTATTTGTTATAGCTCTTTTAGGAGTAAAAAAATGACAACAGGATTCTTAGTCTTCCACCTCTGGAAGATTATAACAAAACAAAACAATGATGTCCCAAGCTTTTCCAAAAAATCCCTTACAGACTTCAGCTCATAGCTCATTAGCTTGAACTTGGGTACATGACCAGACACAGGTGTGAAGGATGCTGCGAAAGTGACATTTAGGATGCATGTGCGAGGAAGATACAGGAAAGGAGGTTGGGAATAGATCTGGGACTTCACAGTTATAGTCTGTAACACAAAAGGGCAAGTATCTGACTTGCACAGATATTATAATGCACTATGCACAGTTACAGCATTAAAATAGTATGGTACAAAAGCAAAATAAATATTCCAGAAACAGACATGATACATAGTTTAGTAATTATATTTAGAATATTATACAGGTGACTTAGCATATTACAGAGATGATTTTCTAAGTCTATAAGGAAAGGAAGTTTATTCAATAAATAATTCTGTGTAAAATGGTTAGCTATTTGGAGAACACATACCTCTTACCCCAAATCATAGTCAATATTTGTTCCAGATGGGCTTAAAAGTTTAATGTTTTAAAAAACAGCCTAGAAGAAAGATGATTATCACAATCTTGTGATTTTATATTTACTAAACATAAAACACTAAAAGAAAAAACAAGAACAAAGATAAAAGGTCAGCAAATCTGTCTTTAAAAAATAAAAATGTATGGTTCACAGAAAGCATCCCCCAAAAATGTTAAAACAAAAACTCAGGGAAAACAGTTGCGAAAAATAATGACAAATCACAAATTGAAATATTATATACTTAGAATTTCTATAGATAGGGAAAAGGAAACAGTATAACCTATAAGGGAAAAGTGCATAATAAAAAATATTTTTTTAAAACCTCTAAAATAGTAGTCCAAGAAATACAAATATAAACTGAGTTGTTAGAATATTAGCATAAAATATTTTTAAAAATACTCCTTAATATTGTCATCAGTGTGGTGAAATAGACAAGCTCATAAATTGGAAGTGTGACGGTAAAGTCTTACAATCTTTTTAGTTATATATTTATACTTTTGGCTCTGTAATTCCTAGGGAAATAATTAGATGGGAAAAAGAGTCATTTGTAAGTTTTTATCATGGCTTAATTTTTAGTAATAAAAATGAGAAGTAGCCTATCTAACATTATATTAATCATGCTATTTTGATAACAATGGCTTCTTTGTTACCATTTAATAATGATGATGGGCTACTAACTACTACTACTATTTAATTATTTATTATTAATAATTTGTAGTGTCTTACTTTATTTATTGTTACAATGATAGTGTTTACTTTGTGCCAGGAATAATTCTAAAGGTTTTGAAGAAAAAAGATTAATCCATTTAATCCTTACAATAACCCAGTGAACTTTGTACTATCATTTTTATCTATTTTACAGATGAGGAAACTGAGATACTGACAGATTAAGAAACTTATGCAAAGGCACCCAGCTGGCATATGGCAGAGCTGGGATCCAAACTCACGTAGTCTGCCTCCAGAATCTAGGCATGGTCTTATCTCCTACACATATTACTTCACACATCTATCCATAAATGAAACATGAGATCATCATTACTGTTTTTAAAGGATATTAAATGATGTGGGAATATGCTTGTATTATCATTAGGGAAAAAAGTTATTATTCAGAAATATTTGTGGCTTTATCCAAGTTTGCTAACAGGCAAAATACATATGACTAGAAAAAGTTGTAAGGAAATATACGCAAAGATCGAAGTAATTATCCCTTTCTGGTAAGAAAGTTGTGAGTCATTTTCATTTTCTTCTTTATGCTTTCATGTGTTTATAAAGTTGTAATGGAAACATGTTACTTTTATAATCAGAGAAGAATACAGATCATTTCTTAAATGATAATTTAAAAATACTAATGCACCACTAGAATAATTTATATCCTCCTGCCTTATTTGCCTTACTAGTTGCATTCCCAGGGTAGTTCTAAATGGCCTTAGCTAGGCTTACAGCAATGTGGGGCTGTAGCTATGTCTTGAAGGCTGCCACAGTTACAGAATTCCTCCCCTATTTATGTGTGTATCTGAAATGTTGCTTTTAGTACATTCTTCACTGTAAGACATCCCCCAAAGGTGCCATAATGCCATTGCCAAAAAAAAAGAAAACTCCAGAGATTTAAAGCTTCTAATTCCACCGAGAGACACATTTATAAAGAGAAAATGAACCTCCTTCCTTCCTTCCTCCCTCCCTTCCTTCCTTCTGCAAGGACATTACAACATTCCTATCTATAGCCACTGCTATGCTTCTTTCAACCATGACTTATTACCATGTAAAAAAAAAAAAAAAAAAAAGAGCCACTTCAGTTTGCTCCATGGGATTCAGATACAGCTTGGGCTTCTAAATCAATTGAAAAATCTTACTGGGTAGAACCTGCTTTTCGTTGAAGCCCTAGACTACTAAAGACAGAAGAAACACACACACATATACATATACACCACCTTCCACCATATAAAAACTGAAAACACTTTTACATATATTAGCTCACTTTATTCTCACAACATCCCTTTCAGGTAATAAAGATGCAAATCATTAGGCCATGGGACACTTTCAAGATAAAGGTAAATTAAGACCTACTTAAGAAAAAAAACCCTGAAATATTAAAGCTACTCACATACCACAGTTTCAAAGTCTAAAAGCTGACCACAAATAATTAAATGCAACGCACAAGTAAATGAATGCAGGACTTATGGTTAAGGAAGATAGCTATTTGGGGTCTGGCTAAAAGATCTGCAATAAAGGACTGGCAATACTAGAATGATTTTCCCATCCCACCAGGGGCATTTTTAAAATACATCCTGAATGCAAATTATTTGTTTATTTTTCTCAGGAGCTCTTCTTGTCCCTTTCCTTGTCAAACCTCATTTCCTTTAAAATCTACCTCCCAGCCCCTTGACCACTGGACAAGAGTTTTTAAATCCATCAAGTAGCTAAACACAAGAGTGGTTTCTGGAGCCCCAGATGTGACTGTACCACCAAGGGAGGGTAGGTGTATCAATAACTCAGCTGCTCGTGGCCTTCAGCTTGCCCAGAGGCGCAACAGAAATAACAGTGCTATTTTAACTTAACACCTGACAGGGAATACAGTGACTTAAAGTTTCTCTCCCCTCACACTTATAGAGGAAGAACTAGCTAGGCAGGTCAGGAAAATATGACACAAGTAGAATTTCAGGCCAGTCTTACTTGGAACATAGATCTAATTCAGCCACTTGCACCCCCACCAAAATTTCAATGGTTTCCCTATCCCATGGGGAATAAAATCCAGACCTCCTGACCTTTCCTGATCACCACAATCTGACCTTTTGTTTCTATCCCAAATCAATCTACCCACCCTAGTGTAGCTTATCCACAATTCCCAGAATTTATCCTGCCCCATCTTGCCTTTGCTCATGGTGCCCTTCTCCCAGGTGTATCCTTTCCCACCCCCTCCACTAGTCCAATTAAACAAAAGATTTGTGACAATCTGAAAAACATTTTATTTTCTCTAGCTTACTTTATTGTAAGAGTACAGGACCTAATACATGTACAAAAAAAATGTGTTAATTGGCTGTTCATGTTTTTGGTAAGGCTTCCAGTCAACAGTAGGGTATTAGTAGTGAAGGTTTGGGGGAGTCAAAAGTTATACTCACATTTCAACTCTACAGGGGTCAGAGCCCCTAACTCCCACAGTTTTCAAGAGTCAGTTGTAATTAACAATATGGTATAATATAAGTACAATCCACATAAACAAAAACTCACAAATGCCCAGTTTCACAAATACTTTCACAGCCTTCTGACTTCGGAGACATTTCCATTGAGAGCCACAGGTTGTTTTCCCCTAATGTCAATGAAAGAAATATTTCTCCCCAAGTTTTCAATAAGATATACTGTCTATAAAACTCCGCTACAAGGCTGAAGTGACCAGGTTGACACAGTAGCAAAGTGGCTCCCCTACATGCCGGTCTTCTTTCAAATTGGTGTTTCAGCAAAATTACAGATTAGTTCACATCATGAACCTTCAATCAAAGCAACTTACATGTCTTAGTTTCTCTTGACGGTACAGAGAAAACAGTATTTTTATCTTTTTTGTATCTTCGCATGGTCTTCAGTACTGCACTTCAAATAAAATAAGTGCTGAATGAATGTTCATTAATGTTTGATTAAAAGATAAATTAATTTGAATTGTCATAAAATATTTTTAAAATACATATTTTCTAATAAGTAATTAACATGTTAATTATAAGACTTTCATTTCTCTTCATTCTGCTATTTGTCTTTTACAGTTAAGAATTTGAAAGTAATATAATTCCAGTTTACTTAAGCAATTCTGTAATTCAGACATCATGATAATTATATACTGGACTTGTCCAAAATAGTAATACTAAAACAAAATGGAAAATACTATAGAGAAAGTATCATACCAAGCCCTGCTATGTTCTTGAAAGAGCAAAATTATTCTTTTGAAGTAGATGAAGTAAATATCAGGTGACACATACTTGAGAGCATTTGAGATAAATATTAAAAATTAGGATGCTTATCTGAACCTCTTGAGTTGTCTAAATTTGTCTGAACATGTCCTAAAATATTTCCTTCTGATCCAGCCAGAATCCCCATGAGAACAGGCCAACCAATGTGAGTTGGTTCTTCTTAGTCTGATACCAAAGAATAAAGCTAAATGGAATGCTAGGGAAAATGGAACGAAGATTTTAATGACACAATAAGCATCCTGAACTTGACCCACCTTAAATGTGGTTATTTTCCCCAATAAACTTACATATCTTTGGTTATTATTAAGGCATATGGAACTAAGAGTAGTTTCCTATAGGAAGTTTTACATGAACCAATTAAAAGGATATACTGAGAATAATCAAACACGTATTTCATTAGGCAACCCCATTACTTTGATTATTGTTTTATTTCCTGTATGTTGAACAAGGGAAGGCTTTAATTTTTTTTATTTTTAAAATTTTAGATTTAATTACCTGCTTCCCTTTGTGGCATGAATTTGCCTGAGGTCCCAGTTTATATCCCTCTTCCTTCCTGAAATTTTGAGTGGCTGTCTTCCCCATAAACTCATGTGATCTCTTTCGGCTCAAAGCCCAGGAGACGGGCCCTTCATGCTTGACCAATAGAATGTCCTTTCTTTGCAGTGAGGATAATAAGGTCACAGTGGTGACATGTCCAAGGTTTCACAACCAGATACAACCAGGGTCAAAACCAGACTCAGGTCCTGGATTCCAGGCAATTCATCATCAATACTACAATGCTGATGCTTAATTCTCTTCTCCCATGGTTTATTATTCAGTTTCATGACTGTGCATTTTGTTTCTCCATGAAATTTTTAATCTCTTCAAGAGCAAGGGCCATAGCCTCAATATAACCTAGCCTTGAGAGTATGGTTGGTACTGATAAATTGCTATTGGTTTAAATTCAATCAGAAAAAAAAATATTTTTAAAAGGCATTTTCAAATAGAGAGGACAGCAGCTAAGATAGTGGTAAATCCTGGCAATGACTATTAAATAAACTGAAAGCCAAGGAAGCAGAGAAAACATGGATTTCCTTTCAGTTTGTGAATTTCCTTGCCCTTTTGATTGGAGTCAAGAAGTGTGACATCATTCTTAAAACAGAATTTGAGAGTCCTTGCTTAAAAAAAGAAAAGAGAACACAAACTATTTCCACTATCAATCAAATGTTCACCTATTCCACAAGATCTTTTCTGGTATAAAGAGTCTTTACTTTTCAGCATTCGGAGATCTTTTTATGGCTTTTGATACATGTTCCAACATGGATGAACCTTGAAGACATGTTATGTGAAATAAGTTAGACACAAAAGGACAATCACTGTATGATTCCATTTATGTGAGTCACCTAAAATAAGCCAAATACATAGGAACATAAAGTAGGACAGTGGTTACCAAGGACTGGGGGGAATGGGGAATGGGGAATTATTGTTCAATGGCCATGGGATTTCGTATGGGTTGTTTAGAAAGTCCTGGAGGTAGATAGTGGTGACAGTGCACAATAATATGAATGTATGCAATACTATTGAACTGTACACTTAAAAACAGTAAAAATGGTAAATTTTGTAATTATATGTATTTTGCCACAATAAAAAAATTAAATGATGGCCAATGTGATGATGAAAACAAGAGAGATAAAGCATGTATTTTAGCCATTTGGGAGCAACCTTTCTGTTCTCATTCCATTGTTTATCATCATGCAGACACAGTCTCTAAGAGTATATTATTGATGAGCGTGACAGACAGAGATGGACATAGGCTTGGATTTTCCTGGAAACTAAAGAAAAACAAAAGCTCAATTTTCTCAGGAGTTCTGAAAAAAATTTTGCTTATCAACATACATTAACCTATTTTTATTATGATAGTGTCTACTTCTGTAATAATTTAAAATAATGGTAATAAATGGAATTTTAGGACTAGCAATTGTTATTAACATGGATACAATGTACACTAGTCTCTTTTTTAAATGATGATGATAATCACGATGGCACAGTCTCTTCAATTTACAGATGACAATAAGTGACCTAGTGCCATATAACAGCATCCCGCTTTCCTATCCTGCAGACCACACAGGCCTCTAATGGGGGCCTTAAACCTATATGAATAAAGAAAGAATCTCTTGGCCAAAATTTGGCAGTTCTTGTACCTAATTTTAAGTGGAACAGAAAAGCATTACATTTGAAAGAATAGTAGGCCAATGCCTTTAGAATGAAAGTGAGGAAAGAAAAGAATATCTCAGTATGTAAGTGTCAGAATAGAGGGTAGAAGTGGGCAGGATTGCTGGCAAGGGACAAATACATTCCTCTGTTGGACAGTCCACAGTCCGAATGGGGTAGTGGAAAGTCTAGCAAGAAAAATCCATCAGTGGAATATGAAGTCTCTAACGCAATCCATTTTAGCATCAGCATATTAGGGTTAACTGATTTTTATATCTGTAAGTCACCCACTATGTGGGTGAGGGTAACCAAATCAGACTACCTGTTGCTTAATGTCAGTGTACTAATTCTAGCACCTGGTACTGAGTAAAGGACAGCTATCAAGAGAAATATTAAACATTATTTTGTCACATGCTATCTAATATGATGACTTTATTAATGAGGGATTCTCTACAGCTAAGGAGAAATTTCTTCTATATATGAAATGGAATCTAGACCACTTTTTTAATGTGCATTTTTAATTGGATCAACAAATATAATATAGATATAAACTAATTGAGGGAACTTGCCCAAACACGCTAACAGTTTTTTATTATTGTTAATCAATAGTATTTAAAGATCATTTAAATAAGACTAAAGGTTCTATACATTGTTACTCTGCACTCAGGAGTCCGAGCCACTTCTGAAAGGGAATGGACCATTCCAGTAATTAGGATAAAAATCAGCTTTCCCTGTTTGGTTATGTGGTTTTTAATTTTTATGTAACTGAGGGGAATCCTTTCAGATTTGATGTAAATAAACTCACACTTAAAAGATGAGTTTTCAAAAAGACTGTTTGATGCTGTTTTTCATGATTAACACTGTTATAGACAGAAGTGTGAAGGAGATTGATTTTCATGCCCCATCATTATGCCCCCGCATCATTAAACCTTAATAAAAAATGGATTTCTAAAAATAAACTACCAAGCAATTATATTTGGAACTAAGGGGACTCTTCTGGTATCCTTCATTCAGGTAAGGAACATACTGTTATCTAGTTTGACTTCTAGATTATAGATACTAGGAGTATTTTCCATGATATTTATTGGGATCAGAGAGAAAATTTAGATACTCATTTATTTATTTAGATCATAGAGAGACCCAAGTCTAGCCTCTTTGTTTTATTGATAAAATCTATGAATTGTATGAATCATGACTTAAATATTTGTTTTACTTGAAAGGTAGCTTAATTTTGACAAAGAAAATGAGTTAATATTTGGTAAGTCTTTTTATGTTGAGTAATCCCTTTTTATACCATTTTTTTAATTGGAGTAGTTGATATACAATATTATATTGGTTTCAGATGTACAACATAGTGACTCAATAACTGTATACATTACTAGATGCTTGCTACAGTAAGTGTGGTTACCCCCATTACCATACCAAGGTAATACAATATTATTGGTTATATCCTCTCTGGGGTACTTCCATTCCTGTGTCTAACATTTTGCAATTTGCAGTTCATACCTGTTTATCCTCTTCACTCATTTCACCCATCTGCCTACCGCCCTCCATTTGGTAACCATCAGTCTGTTGTCTATATTTGTTGGTCTTTTTCTTTATTGTTCGTTGTTTCTTTTTTTGGATTCCACATATAAGTGAAATCATATGGTATTTATCTTTTTATTGTTTCTTTTTTTGGATTTCACATATAAGTGAAATGATATGGTATTTATCTTTCTCTGCCTGGTTTATTTCATGTAGCATAATACCTTCTAAGCCTATCCATTTCACAAATGGCAAGACTTCTTTCTTTTTTATGTCTGAGTAATATTCCATTGTGTATATGTCACATCTTCATCCATTCATCCATCAGTGGGTGCTTGGGTTGCTTCCATATCTTTGCTATTGTAAATAATGCTGCAATAAACATAGGTGTGCTTGTGTAATCCTAGAATAAATGTAAGTAATTTGAAAAGGTTCTCTCTGGTCAGTTTGTACTCATTAAGTGGAAATCAGTGAAATAAATGCAATGTGATTCATGGTAAATCTAAGGCTCCTGTTGCTCTGAAAAGATCTGAGGCATTTCAACCTGACTTGCCCCATATGCACAGCAGAACACACACTTAAACCTCCCAATCTGGGAGGGTCTCTCTCTCTACTTCATCACCTGCATCCTATAAAAATATTTCCTTACTGCTAAGACTAAATTATATAAATTAAAAACACGTAATTTTTATTGGAATTCAGTGAGTGAAAATATTTTCTAGAAGACAAAGACTGAGGGATTTTCTAGGATTCTTTGATTATGGTATCCATATTTTATTTATCATATCATATAAGAAGGTTCCACTAAAATATGAAAATAAAATAAAATTTTTAATTACTTTTCACAGATCTAACCAGAGCTTCAGTGGTGAAAAGTAGTGAGCTGAAATAGTGAAAAATATTAATATTGCCTTACATAAAACCATATATCCTTGATTCTAAGTTACATTTTAATGTCTTGAAATCAGAATGTGCCTTAAAAATCAATGTGTTCACTGTCATGCACAAAAACATATTTAAATCAATGATAGATCTTACAATCAATGTAAGACAATAATCTGCTGAACTATTAAACTTGAACCCAACCATAAGACAAATGAAGCCTCATATCTGAGTTCCTGGTAAAGTCCATGAAATCAAGGTTTTTTTTTTTATCCTAAAGCTACAGATATGGAGGTTAAATTTCTTATTTTTCTTTTTATTTATCATTATTCAAACAAACAATGTCCTCCCTTGTCAATAAAGGAAGTTGAGAGTCATTGTAGAATATGTATCATATATGTTTCTCCACTGCAGTCTTTTTTTTTTTTCCTTTCCAGTCATAATTCTAATGTTGATTTATAATATTATAGAAAATGTCCCTCAGGGTCCCACTGAAGAGAACTTACTGATTTTATTCCTCAGCATGTTCTGGCCTCATCCGCTTTTAGAGTTCAAAGCTAGCCTGGCCCATAGACATACTCAGACATTGCTTAATACTAGTGATATTAAAGGCTTTAACCTTTCTAGACCCTAGTGTTTAGTCCTTGTTAATGTACCCTGGATTCATCTTAAATTCTCTACCTCCTTTGGCAACACACTATATAAAATAATATTCATGAAGTATTAAAGACCACTGTATTTTGTGGCTTCTTGGCAAGTTGGGTTTGGACTCTCATTTCCAAATAGCACCTCCCTATTAGCTGACAATGATTACAAAAAGAGGAAAAACTACCTCTCCAGCCACAGACAGTCAAGTCCCCTTTCCTTACTAAAATAGTCTCCAGTGCTTTTCTGCTATCCCAACCCCTTCTTTCCAAAATTCTCCCAAGCTAGGGAATATATCCTAACATTTCTTTTTACCTTTTCTTCATCTCTCTCTCCCAAGTGGAATAAATATATGTGACAAGTCTAATGACGACAAGAAATGAAAACATGGAGAAAGCAAAGAAATGAGAGCTCAGATGAATCATTTCTTGACTCTTCCCTGCTCACCTCACTGCCCTTTTTCCAGGGCTGCGATCTGGTCTACCCAGCTGTGCCCCAGACCAGTCCTTCCTCAGCCTACTCTGCCTCTGAAATGAAGAGTCTGGCACCTCTGAGTCTACTTTCCCACTCTAATCCTTTATGCATCCCAAATGTTATTAATAGGCAATTTCATCTCCCTCTCAGGGTCTAAAAATAAATACAAAAAAAAGATCAAAGCAGGAATGGAAGGAAGATACAGAAGAAACTTTTTCATGCCCTTTGTCTTTCACACTGTTCAATTAAAAGAAAATAAAATACAAAAAAAAAAAAAACAAGAACTCTCACTGGGGCTGAAAACCTGAGAACATTTACAAACAGTCTTAAACATGAGGAAAGATTTTATAACTCAATTAGTAGAAGGCTCCATTTGATCTATTTGAAATCTTAATCTATTTGAAAGGCCCTTCTGAATGAGGTTGAGGATCTAATTTAAAAACTCAGTCTTCACTACATTGCTACATAGCACATGGTACACATATAACGCATACTTCTTTTCTTGTTATAATATAAAGTATTATTTCTATATACACTGCAAATTTCCAGACATCCTTGTGAACTGGAATCTGTACACAAGTTGAGGACTCCTGTTAATTTGTTTGACAGGAAATTTTAGGAATATGTTCAATTTCTATGAGTAGAATGATAGATTGTTCTCTCTATGCACAGCTATTAAAGAGTAAGAAATAAATTTAATTTTAAAGGCTATAATTTTAATTTCACTCAAGACATATCTGGGGGCCAAACATGGAATGAACTTTCAGGGGATTTTGTGTAGTATTTCCCTCTGAAACAATTAAGAAAGGGAAAATGAATTCTCTTTTCTAGATGACTTAAATATTCACTGGCTTAAAAGCAGACTATTAAACAAATGAATTTTATAAGGTTCCTTTAAGCCCTATCATTCCATTTTTATACAGGTTTTAGTGAACAGGCTCTTAAAAGAATGCCTCTATAGGCTTCTCTGTTTGAGGCCGTAGGAAGGCTTTATTTCAGCTCACCCTCCCTTTCTCTACCCACTGTGATTTTTCAGGGAATGGCTAGCATCTCAAAATTGGAAATGACTTGATGGTTTCCAGGCCCTCTTGTGGTTAACACACCCTCTTGCCAAAGTGGGCCAGGCCCAGGTTTACTGTAGCGAGATGACGGAGTGAGAAGGAGACCACAGTAGCATGTTAACTAGCACACAGCAAGCTATCCCTTACATGGCAGTAGATTGTGTGAGTGCTAAGAGGTCCATCTACCAGACTGTTGGTACAAAAGGTAGGAATTTGCATTAACCCCATTCAAAGAGGTTAATGAAAAAGAGGCAGTTTCATTGCCTTTGTGACCTACTGGGTCCCTGTCAAGGCTGCACTGACCCCTCCACTGACCCTGTGCTTATGTCACATCAGGGAGTGTTAAAGAACCAGTCTATTCACTTGCATCCCTTTCTATTAAATATCCAATACCCTGCTTGGCTTGACAGTTAACCAAAGGGAAAGAGCTTGAAGAAACGGAAGTTCTTCTGACCTAGATCAACCCTTTGTTAGCCTGTCCTAGTTCACTTACCATTTGGTGTTCAGAATGGATATGACATTATGCCAATCCAACCAGATATGTACATTATGCTGTGTTTGGGTTTAGAAAGTAACATTTATGCCAGTCCCTATCCTGTCCCCAATGTTATTCCAATAATACCTGAATAGTATTAACAAGATGTTAGTTATAAAAATCAAGCTATTATGCTTCTACAATCTAGATGACTACTGTGATGTTTAGGAACCCTTCTTTTTCTCCACTAACACCAAAATGCAAACTGAGCTTTCAGAAACCATGCTCCTCTTTTAATGTGAGAACTTCTCTCATTTTAAAGCTGTTTTGCCCCTCCATAGAAAAAGCCTCCCTCCCCTCAGCCCTTAATATATTATGTAATAAGCAGTAACAATGTGCCAAATTCTATGAAGGACATAACATTCCGTTATTACCTACTGGGTTCACAATCTATACTACAGCGGGCTGCAAGAGCTGGAAACTGTCACCCGACATTTTTCAGACCTGGATATAGTCCAGTGAAAACATCTTTCCTAGCAGGATTGTTAAATTTGCGCCAACAATATCTCCTTGAGAACACTTGTTCAGGTGACATTTTATCATTCCAATGACAAAATTAGGGGATAATAGTACAGAAAAAAAAATCACTCCTAAAAATGCCACAAATTCCAAGAGAATCAGAGTGTCTCCCTCCCTATTCACCACCTGACAATCACAGCCTGTGACAGCTCAGAGAGTATCCCTTCAGTCATGCCTTGGACCATCAGTTGCCTATGTCCCTGAATTTAACCTATGAATGGGGCATTATGCTCAAATGCACAGGGCAGATGGGTTTCCCTATGGAGACCCAAAGTGGAAAGTTCTAAACCCCTCCTCTTCTCCTGACATTTCCCCCCTTTTAAATTGCCAGAACAACAACAAAAAGTGCTTTTCTTGGTATTATTTCATGTTGTCTCTCTGCACTTCCCCCTCCTCCACCTCTCTGCCAAGTCTAAAACACTAGGGATCTCTGGCCTCAAGGGTGCTAGTCGTTACCTTAGAGACTGTTTCTTTACAAGGCAACAGAGTGGCAGAGGGCATGCCTTCGCTGCTTTCCTTGGCAGCCAGGAACTGCTGAATGCTGCTCTCATGAATGCAAGTCATTCACTGCCATCTGGACATGCCCACAGGTATAAACACTTTTTCATGAAAGGACGAGGGGATACACATTGCATCAATAAATCTCTTGAATGACAAACACAGCCATCCATATGTTGGAACAGCTATATCCCATTGAAATTGATGTAATGTAAATCTCTAGTGGCATTGCTTCCAGACAAGGTCAAATAAAATGTTCCATTCATACCTCCTTCAGCCTTATCAGGCAAAGAGCACAAGTCGGGTTAGGTAATGAGGTAGAAAGGGGCTGTCACTGTAAAGTGGAAGACCACTGAGTTTGACCCAAGAATAAATATACTACCTTCAAGAGTCTAGGAGAGGCTATTCATTTCTCACTAGCATTTCTCTAGATGGAAACCCAACAGTAGGTATTTTTTTCCCTTGGCTTGGTAAAATAAGTCTGGCACTTACCCCGTTCAAAGGCATTTTTATGTTCTTCATAGACAAACATTACAAATGAAATTTTTAACATATTTATAAGAACACAGACTTTGCACTTGGTTGGGGGTAGTTGGGGAAGAGGATGGAACACAGGCTGTATTATGTTTTCCTGTAAACAAAGTTGCTATGAACCTTGGGATTCAGTCATACACAGCTTTAAACTTAATTCTTCCATATGTCTACTTTTTTATTTGGACATTGTTATACTTCGGTGTTAAAATGTTTGATAATTTACTAGTTTCTCAAGTATGAGATCTTTTACATATCTATATCATGTTCATCATACACACATACAAACAGAAGCAAAATATATATATATATGTGTGTGTGTGTGCGTGTGTGTGTGTATATATATATATGTTCTAGCCAAACTCATGCTTATATAACCAAAACAAAATTTCTCCCATGAACCAAAACTTCCCACAGAAAGAAATGAGAGAAGAGAAATCTTGGGCAAAAAGGTAGCCGGCAATACTCCTCATGTGACAAAAAAGGGCAACGTGAAGATAAAGTAAAGACCTGTGGGCAGGGGACAAGCAGGTGTCAAGAGTTTTCCTAGCTTTACCACTTGTGAAGAAGACAGAGCTTCTAAAAAGCTCTAAGAACTGATGAAAGAGTGCAGAGATGGCCAGGCAAATTTCAACAAATGCTCCATGACTCCTAATGCCCTTACCATAAACACCGATGAATCTGGTTTGGTCTCAAATGGGCCTGAGGATGGAATTGGGAAATTTGGAACAACATATTCTCTCACAATAACAAGAAGTGATACTTCCTTCCTTGGTGATAAGGCTTTCACCAGTTCAATAAAAATCTTTATGTACCAGACATTAGGTATGTTCATTTTCAAGCTGTTAAATTGACCTTGGGCTTTTTCTCTGCCCACCCTCTCCACCTTTTGCCTTTAAAAGTTCAGGATGTCTCAAACAGTAACTGTTACATTCTGTCTAGCAAGGCTGGTCTGTGGACAGTGATCTAACCTCCTGGAAAAAACATGGAGTTCACCCAAAAACTGAGAAGACATTCTCTCGCCCTGACCGCCAGCTCATAGGTTTCAAAGCTCTGGGACAAACCTCATGAACAGCTTGGGGCTCTAGCATGTAAGCTGGCAGTGCCAACCCAAACACAGAAGGCACTTCAGCAGGTATAAACAGCAGCCACACACAGGCCAGGCCCCAGAAGGCAGGCAGTGAGGGGGGAGAAACCAGGCTGCAGGCCCCTGCCTGCGTCACTGCCTCAGGCCTCCCCTGTGTCTGGGACACGTGGAAAAAAGAGAAACTTCCCAGTTGGACTAACAGTTGGGAAAATCAGAGTCTCACAATAAATTAATATAGAAATACTTTCCCTCTTGGAAAGAGGAAGGTCTTACTGGTGTACACATGCATACCATCTTTGCAGCAGTAAGTCACCGAAAATCATTTTGATTTGCTTGAAAGCAACAAAGTTGGCCTTTGATAGGATATGGACAAAACAAAGCCATTTATTTCTCCTCTGGGGATTTGTGTTAAGAGTATTCTCAGCGTCCACACTTCAAGGATTCACCACACTCCTTTAAAACATACTTAGCTTTCAATATATTAACATCTATTGCTGGCCTCAGGCTTTCAATACTGACACAGCCACTAATCTCAGCGGTTCCAGATGAGAATGTATGACTGTGCATTTGGAGAACAGAAAAGAATTCACCCACTACTCAGAGAGACAGCCATCCAGCTTTTGAGACATAAAGATACTGAACTTCCCTGGGAGCATTCTCTCTGCCCATTGAATCTTTAAAGCTGCACTAGCAACCATTATAAATGTTACTCATTTACATAACAATTTTCTTACAAGAGCTAAGTGCATTCCATTCCCCTAAGAGTGTTTATTTGCTAATATATCTTCTTATAAAGGAAACTGTTTATTTTTAAGTTTAAATTTTCTTATACTTTTACCGAATTTCAAAATTCTATATTTAATTATTGCAGTTTCCCTCAATAAACTTTATTTTGAAAATCATCATATTGTTTTTCACTCACTCGCTCACTCAAATAGCACTTGTTGCTATTACAGGTATGAGTGACATACATAGCATAGACTCTCTTTGGAAAAACAGACTTCAAAATTATACATTATGAAATTTGCCCTTCAAAATTTTAAATGACTCAAATATTGTTTTCATTACCTGCCATTAAACTAACTATGGAAGCACATATTGTGTTCTGAATTTTATGGGGGTACAAGTGACAGAAAACATGGTCCATGCTACAAAAGGACTCACAACCTACCTGGATAGATTAAAACACATTTCACTTGTTTCATGCTTTATATTTGGAAGTTGAGACTTACATGAAAAAAAACTTAATCTATGCACTCACAGTATCATAGAATGTATGTAACTAACAATAACTTATGAGGTATGTGTGTAGATATTTATTCAAATTACAAATGACAGGATGAGACCCACCCAAATTTGAAAAAAATGGACCATTTAAACCATTTCAATTGTTAGCTCTGTCTGGACCTACACAGAAGAAATAAACTTGTCCAAGTGGGGACTGGCCTTTTCTTTTCTAAGTTATCAAAATCGGAACATGTGTAAAGTACTTCATAATAGGTTCACTGGTTTCTATTTTAATTCTATTTATTAATTTGGCAGTAACTTCACCTTCACAACACTAAAAAAGCCTTCTCTATAATACAATGACATTTACATTGGTTTTGCACACTCCTGAATGGCTTCTCAAATCTAGATGAAGCCATTTGGACCTTAAAATTGAAAGGTTTAGTGTAATGAGAATTTTCTTCTTCTGTTTATAGATACACAAAACTAATCAATTTTATAAAATGCTGGAAGACTTTTTCTCTTTGGTTTATTTTTAAATTGAGAAAAATTCACCCTTAATAGTCATAAGGAAAAATTCTGAAATATCCTAAATTAAGTGACGTAAGGGCCAGAAAACAAGGGAGAGAGACAAAGGAAGGTAATCAGTCAATAGAGCTAACCAGAAACTCCTCCATCCTGGATGAAGTCATTTCAACAATCACCTTAGGTCCCAGAACCACCGCATCCCCTTTGCATGTGACCAGTGTTCTGACTGTCACCAACAACCAATTCACAAGCCTTCTTTATGGACTAACCACCCATGCCTGGAATTTCCAGGCTTTGTATTAGCCTACTTCCCTTATCTACAACCAATGTGAATTTAAATAACTTTCTTTTCTTGAGAACCCTCATAAATGTGGCCCATTCTGGGGGTCTAGAGGAGAAGTTGTTTCTATTAATTGGCCTTGCTGCTGGCGAAGCAGAAACTTCCTGTCCCAGGACTCAGTCCTTACTCTGGCTAGCATCTGTAATAGCTCACTAAGTCCTTTTTATTACAGGGACCTCTCAGTCTCTCGAGTTTTTGATTTGTCAATAGGTTCACTCATTTGTTGTATCATTGATTTAGTTATAATGTGGATCCAGTCTTAAAGATTCCATACATGTCATTTTAGTGCAATTAAATGCACAATACAAACTAAATATTATGTTATTAGATCATGTGCTCTCAACTAAGAGTGAGAGGACAGGAGGAATACAATGAATGGTGTCCTGGTATTTTTACTTCGCTTTCTTTCTTGCCCAAGTCCTCTGGGATCCCAGTGGGAACCTAGATTTATCGAGTCCAATCTGCATCTAGCATTTTGTGAACCTGTTAACATATATGATTTTTCTTATGCTCATAACAATGCTATCCCTATATATTGTTATCGTCCTATTTTTGATGTAGAAACAGATCCATAGACTAAGGTATCATTCTCATTGTCATTCTGTTAATAAGTGATAAAGCCAAGGTCACAATCTGACTTTTCCAAGAACTGAGGTCTTTCCAATACACTGTGCTCAATTCTTTAGTCAAGACCTTAATATGCCCACATATACCATGTCTGTGTTATATCATATATAATTTATACATGTATGTAGTATAAGAATTCTTTATCAGCCACCAACAAAAAAGAAAAAAACACCAAATTCAGGATGCAGTACTAATGGCATTCCCATTAAAGACAGGAAAAAGACACAGACATTTATTATCAACATGATTATTCACATTATTCAGGATTCTGGCTAGTGCAAAAAGACCTCAGTGAAAGAAGTACACACATTGGAAAGAAAGAGACAAGTCACTTTTGCAGAAATCATGATTAAACATCAAGAAAATTCATAAGAATCAAATAAATCATTTCAGTAAGCTATTCATGTTTAAGATAAATATTTTTAATGGTTAATATTTTTCTCTTTATAATAAAAAGGAAATAACTGGTTACTGGAATAATTGGAAATTTTCCATTCACACTAGCAAAAATAATTTAAATGACTGCAAATAAGACTAGCCTGATTGGCTTAAAACTGATATTAAACAAAAGAACTATAAAACATCAATAACTCACACAAAAAGACCTGAATAAATGGAGATACCATGTTCCTGGATAAAAAGTCTCACTATTATAAAGGCGTAAATTATCTCCAAATTAATCTATAAATGCAATGCACCCTCAATCAGACTGTAGAACATTGACATATTGATTCTAAGCTTCATATAAAATAAAATGCCTAAGAAATGTGGAGGTAATTTTTTAAAGAAAAAATATTTTTAGAACAGCAAATAAAAGTGTGATATTAGCACAGAAGTAGTCAAGTAAGTCGAGAATATACACAAGTAGAGCCAGGACTAAAATACAATCTGGTATATGATAAAGATTGGCTCAATGAGGAAAGGATGGAATTAGCTATTCGAACAATATTTAGGGACAGAATATAGCCTTCACTAGCCGAATAGAAAAATAAGTGAGACGTCCAACCAGATAATTCACAGACATAGTAATACAATAGGGATAAAGGAAGTTAAGTTTGATAGTAGCCTCATTACATGCACACACAAAAAAATAAATTTTGGATGTCCAAGAACTTTATGTAAAATAAAAAGTATAAAATGGACAGGAGAAAATGAAGGAAAGTATATTTGTAATCTTGGGGGATGGAAGCCTTCTTATATAAGCTATTTATTAAAAAGAATAAAGGAAAAGACTTGTCAATTTGACTATATCAACTACAAAACTTCTATAGGGCCAAAGATATATACAATGTTAAAAGACAATTGACAGCATAAAAGAAAATATTTTAATTATATATTACAGACAAACTATTAATGCCTAGAATTTATAATGAAAATCAACTGAACCAAATGAATGAGAAAAAACAAATAACTAAAACAACGACAAAAATAGAAAAATGGGCAAAGGTTACAAACTAGCTTTTTACAGACATGGAAATGCAAATGACCCAATGAATAAGTACAGCTATTTAGAAATACTGTAACCACTAAAATAAAACCAAAAACAACTATCACATTATTTTTCCTTAGTTCCAAAGGGATAGAAATTTTAAGGATAATCCTCTTGAGTTTATAAGGAGGTAGGAATAAATCTATTATTGGTTCTTTACTAGTATAAATTGGTACCAACCTTCTCAAGGATAATTTAATAATAGGTTTAAAATTCAAATGTGCCTATCCTTAAACCCGGAACCTGAGCTTCTGATAGAAATGTGAACCAAAAAAGTATGTTTCAAGAATTTCATGGAAATTTCGTTGTAATATTGAAAAATGGCAATATCCTAATGGTTCCTCAATGAGAAACTTATTAGATAAATAAAGTATACCTACACTGTGGAACCCCCTGCAGCAAATAAAAAGAATGAAGAAGGATATATTTGTATGGACATAGTTAGATCTCAAAATAGAGACATTAAAGAAAAAACATTTAAAGAAAATTACATACCACATACATGTAATCTGGGTTTTTTAAACAAGAACTAAAAAATAAAAGCAAATTAGATGAGTAGTATAAAGAAGGCTATACATCTGTGAAATAAGAGGAAACATGTATGTATGCATATTGGTCTCTGTTTCTGGTTCTTGAAAGAGGGGGCCTAAGTCCCTTGGGATTTCCTGGGTGATAGGAGTCTCTGTCATCTTAATAAGGCACCTCTTGGTGGGTTCCTGGATGGGGACTGGTCACCAGGAAGATCAGGCATGACTAGAAGCTTGATACGTTCAGCCCCATCCCCCATCCTCCAGAAAGAGGAGTGTGGAGTTTGAGTTAACGATTGGTCATGCCGACAGGATGAAACCTCTACAAAAATCTCAAAAGTACAGGGTTTGGAGATCTTCCAGGATGGTGACCATATCCACATGTGGTGAGAGTAGCACAGCCCCAACTCCACAGGGACAGAAATTCTGACACTTGGGACCCTTCTGGACCCCACTCTATATTATCTCTGGTTGTTCATCCATATCCTCTACTATATCCTTTTTAATAAACTAGTAAACCTAAGTAAATGTTACCCCGAGTTCTGTGAGCTATTCTAACAAATTATCAAACCCAAGCCATTCCAACAAATTACCAAATCCTAGTTTATAGCTGGTCAGTCAGAAGCGCTGGTGACAGCCTGGACTTGTGATTAGAATCTGAAGTGCGGGTAGGCAGTCTTGTGGAACAGATCCTTTAACCTGTGGGATCTGCACTAACTCTGCTTAGTGTTAGAATTTAATTGAAATACAGGACACCCAGTTGGTGTTGCAGAATTGCTTTGTGTGGAAAAATCCCCACACATTTGGTGGCCATTAGTACAGTATTCTGGGAGAAAAGGAGAAAAGAGAGTTTTTCCTAGACAACGTCAAACTGGGAAAAAGACTGAGACATTTGGAAAAGGGGGCCAAAATTGCTATTATTTGGCTCCTCTACAAAAGAATATGTAACATATATAACTTTCAAAAGGTTTAATGTTAATTCTCCCAAAATTAATTAAAAATGCAATGTAATACCAAAAAAAATTCCTTTTGTTTTCTTTTTAGAACTTGACAATTGATCATCTGGGGAAAAAATGCTGAAAATGCAGCCAACGCATTTTTTGTAAAAGATTAATGTGGGAAAACTTATTTACTAGACCTCAAAAATGTACTATGACGTTAAAATAATTAAGACAGTGTGGTATTGATTCAGAAAAAGACTGGTGGATCAAAGGAATAGAATGCGATGTCTGGAAACAGATCCATGCATATTAGTTGGTACCTTTTTGGTTCTAAGTAGTACTTTAACTCATTCACTTAATAAGCAAAACAAAAAATGCATCAAGGAAACAAATAAAAAATATAAAAACCAAACCATTTACACCCATGATCACAGCAGCATTATTTACAATAGCCAAAAAGTGGAAGCAACCCAAGTGTTGCCCAACAACACATGAATGGATAAAAAATAAAATGCACTGTATACACATACAATGGAATATTACTCAGCCTTAAGAAGAAAATTCTGACACATGCTACAACATGGATGAGCCTTGAATACACTATGCAAAGTGGAATAAGCCAGTCTCAAAAGAACAAATATTGTATGATTCTACTTTATGTACCTAGAATAGTCAAATTTGTAGACACGGAGAGCAGAATGGTGGTCACCAGGGGTTGTGGTGAGGGGAGAACAGGACTTGTCATTTAATGGTCATAGAGTTTCAGTTTGGGAAGATAAAAAAAAGTTCCAGAAATGGATGGTGGTAATGCTTGCACAACATGTGAGTGTACTTAATGCTACTGAACTGTATACTTAAAAATGGTTTAAATGGTTGCCTGGGATTACCAAATAACCAGAACCAAGAACTCCAACATAGCCCAGTCTCTCATTCCGTGTCTTTTCATTGCATTTCCCTGCATACTGATTTTATTTATTTTTACTATAAAATGCATTTCCCACATGGTGGAAAGCACAGATGTCAAGTAGCCCAACTTTTATATAAATATGGGGGGTGATGGATGTGTTAATTAACTAGATGGGTGGGGAAATGCTTTCACAATGTACACATACATCAAATAACCATGCTGTGCATCTTGAATATCTTAAAATTTCACTTGTCAATTATACCTCAATAAAGATGAAATTTAAAAAAATAAATATATAAAACATAAAATTTAAAGAAAATTTAAACAATATTGAATATCTAAGAATAAATAAAATGAAATATATCTAAAACCTCTGCCTCTACTACTGAGGGACCTAAATAGATGTGGGGTTATACCGTGTTATGGATTAGAGGACTCACTCCTATAAAACTGTAAATTCTCCCTAAGTTAGTATATAGATTCAATGCAATTTCAATCAAAATCCAAGAAGGATTGGTTGTGGAAATTGTTAAGCGTAATTTCAATTGCACATGGAAATGCAAAGGGCCCAGTATAGCAAAGGCAATCCTGTGGAAGAACAAAGTAGAGGATTTGCACTTGCAGATATAAGAACTTATTGAGCATGTAGTTTTGACAAAAAGATAAATAGACCAATAAAACAGCATAGTCCAGAAAACTGGACACTATGGCCTATGATTTAGTGTCAGTGTAGTACTTTTCAATAAACGGTGCTGTCACTTGGCTAACTATATGGAAGAAATATGAATATCTACTGCTTTCTTACACCACATAAAATCAATTTACAATGGGTCACAGATCTAACAAAGAAAGTGAGACAGCAAAGCTTCTAGTAAAAACAGAGAATACCTTCATGGCCTTTACAGACCAAGATTTCTTAAGCAAGTCACAAAAGGTACTAATTATAAAGGAGACAACTGAAAAGGCAGACTTCATTAAAATGAAGAACTTGTTTATTTAAAGTCACGATTAAGAGAAGAACATCTCATTGTATATACTAAGAGATATCATCGATATATCAAGGAACACAAATCCAGAAAAAGAAAGAACTACCAAAATAAATAAGAAAAAGACAAGCCAGTTTTTAAAATATGCAAAAGACTTGAAAAGATGCTTCACAAAAGAGGACATCCATATGACTAAACATCATAGGAAAAGGGACTAAACTTTATTAGTTAAAAGGAAAATACAATTAAAACCACAGTGATATGCCACTACAGAACCATGTAAATGACCAAAATCTTAAAAAAAATAATAATAATACCAAAAATTGGTCAGGATATACAGCTGGTACTAGTTTACATTGCTGTCATTGTGATAAATTGGCACAAATTGGAAAACTTTTAAAGGTAACGTCACACTTATCCTATTAACTAGCAATTTTACTCAGGGGTAATGGTCAACAGAAATGTGTGTATGTATATAAGACCTTATGTATAAACGACATATATATAATATATATAAATTCTGTATAATTTATTACACACACAACACCAAAAAGCATGTACAAGAATCAAAACAGTATTATTTGTAACATATAAAACACATAAAATGTGCATTAACAGTACAGTGGATAACTTACCATATATTCCTAGGATAGAACACAATAGAGCTGAATCAACTGTTGGTAACTGCAGCAGCATGGATGCTCATAATCATCTGGTACAAACTTAATGTTGAGTGAAAGAAGCTAGACATAAGAGTACAAACTAATTTACAGTAACAGTATTTACACAGGATAGTCCTTAACTCTGGAGTGAGAAGAGCAGATAATGAGTACGTGGGGACAATAGAGGCTTCTTGGATGGAAACATACTCTGTCTTAAGCTGGATGTTGGTTACTCGTTTGGATTCACTTTGTTCAGTCAATACTTAAAATGCACATATATTTTTCTATATGTATAGTGCGCTTCTATTGAAAAGTTTGAATAGTTTTGGAAAAAAACAAGTATTCTTTATTCATGGATGAAGGGAGTACAACTTCATAGAATCTTGTTTGAAAGCAATTTGGTAATATTTATCAAATGAATAATTTCATTTCTAGGAGTTTGTCCTATGGATATGTTTCACTAGTAATAAAGAAAAGAAAGAGAATAATAAAAAGAAAATAACTATGTAAAGCACTTACGCACCATGTACTCTTTTAGACACTTCAAATGTATTAGTGTATTTATTAATTCCAATAAACCTGTGAGATGGGTGATGTTATCCATTGTATCGAGGTATGAATAGCAACATTTCTTAGAATAGCAAAAATTAGAAAAGTAAATAATCCCCAATGGTGAAATAAATAAATATTGGCTCATTTACACAATCAAATGAATGAGGTAAAGATATATGGAAATAGGTTCATAATTTCATACAAAATTAACACAGAGGTTAAAATGATTATATGAGCTCATTTTGTTTTAAAAACTAAAGAAACACACATACACACTTGTAGAAATAAATCCAGAAGGATACAAATTAAACTTCTAAATTTGTTATCTTTGGGAGATAGGGTTGTGGGAAAGACTTATACTTTGTAGTTTAGACATTTCACCATTGGTAGAATGTTTTACAATGAGCTGTATGTATTATATCCATGTTTAGGAAAAGTCATTTTCCAATCAAAAGTAATAATAATAATAAATCTTCATTTTTTTCCATTCTTGAGCTCAAACCTCAAAACAATATGAATAAATTCAAGAAAAGAGCTCAACTTAAAATATCTAATAAGGATTAAATAATAGAATATATCTCAACACCCCTGCATCTAAATCGCTTCACATTTATTTCAGCCAAATCCTAAGAGTAACCTTTAAATCCTTTTCCTCTTAACACTAGCCAACACCAGAAAAACTGTATGTTAATGAATCTTCTTATATGCTCTTTATGAGAAAACTATGTCTATGTTTTTTGCCTCTTTTTTGGTGATTCTGAATGGAAACTTTAATCCACAAAGTTTAAAAGTAGACTTCATGGAACAACACAAGTGTAAAAACCATTAGTGGCAACAGCATTTGCTAAATACTGACATCTCACTGTGTGATAGATCAAATTTAGCAGGGGTATCTAATTCTAAAAATGAAGGTATATGGAACAAAAATAAGAAGTCCTTGGCACCTAGGTCAAAAGAATTTCTTCTGAGAAAACTGTTTTTTTTTTTCAGACTTACCTAACTAAAAAGTAATGTTTTGAAGAGTTGGATTTCAAAATAAGTGGGCCAAACTGCAAGACATAAACAGTGCATTTATATGTACACAAAGTATTTAGGTAGCCCTGAACCAGGAGAAATGTGTTTTAAAACAAAATGTTTAAAATCTCTCCCTCCTTCGCTTTTTCTTTCATTAAGGCCTTCTGATTAAACAATTCATCAAGAAGATAGATTGCAAGCCCTGTAGTATTCGTGCCTAAAAGGTCAGAAAACTCTGGCAAGAAGGAGAAGAAAAAGAACAAGGAAAAAGAAAGAAATGAAAACAAGCAAGGGCCTTGAAGGAACCGTGAACATTCAAATCCTGGCATTAGATTTGGCAACAGGTGGATTTTCTTTGGAGGGTATTAATTTTGTAAATCAAAGCTATTAACACCGACTTCCTGGTTCAGGTCTGGAAGGCACAATGCACAGGTCTCTTGTCCAGCCCTCCCTCGGGGCTGTATTTCATCCAACTAGTCCCACTCCCTTCACTGGCACGTATTTCAAGCGCAAGGTCTACTGGCTAAGACCATTCATTTAGTCTTGACACACACTGTGTGGGAATGTGTGTCAATGTTAATCAGGCCTTCCCAGAGAAGCATACAGGACTCTACCAAATGCACAAACCTGCGGTTTCCAAAAATGTCGTATGATACTTTTTAAATCTCAGGGAAATGTTTAATACCCTTTTTGCCTTACAACTCAGTTGGAAACAGAATGATTGCCATTCATTTATAAGACAGTTATTAACCATTCTTTATTTTCACCTTACTTTTTAAAGATGTCTGACTCTAATAATCCTTGGACCACAATGGAATCGATTCATCATATTTAATATGCAGATTCTCCTACCCTCTTTCTCAGAGGACTGTTTCAGACCTTCTCCATTTTTCTAAAGCCTTTTTGATCCTCTGCCGTCAGTCTAAGGCCCTGGATGATGCCAACCCTTCTACATCTCCCATCCACTTTGGCCCAGGTCTCCTTTCTCCATCATTCATTTTCTCCCCCTTTCCAGGCACCATTGTTCAAAAACAGGCTAATTCTCTCATCTTTCAAAATCCTTTCTTAATATCTCCTACCCCTCCAGGTACTACCTATTTCTCTCCCCTCTTTCACAAAACTCTCCCAAGAGTTGTCTATCTTCACTGCACCAGCCCACCACTCCCCTTCTCTCAACCTCCCTTCAAAGAGCTCCCACCACCACCAGCACTCCGAAAAGCTGCCTGGGTCCTGAGCACCAAGAATGTCTACACTGTTAAATCTGATAGACATTCGTCAATCCTCATTTATTTGGTTTGACACAACGTTTGACACAATCACAATCTCCTTCTGGAAACACTTTCCACACTTGACATCAAAGACAGGGCTACCCTTCTGGTTTCCCTCCTACCTCCCTGTCCACTTCTCAGTCTCCTTTTTGGGCTCCATCATTTCTCCCAGTAAGCTGGGTCCTTGCTCCCCGTCTCCATGTTTACTCACCTAGATAATCTCCTCGGCTCATGGCTTTAATATCATCTATTTACTGAGTGCTCATATTTCAATTTCTTGACCTTGACCTCCAGACTTAAATATCCAGTTGCATACTTGACACCTCCAGTGGGTATCTAACAGACATCACAAACATAACAGGTCTATCTGGAGCTCCTCCCCACCCTGCCGAAACCTGCTCGTAGTACTTCCCACCTCAGCAAATGGCAACTCCATCCACCTACTGAATGAAAATTAATTTAGGGATATCCAAATGGGAAATTTTGACTTATAGAGAAACCATAATGCTGTTGGAGACCATTAAATTCTGGAGTCTTCCTTAGCTTCTCTTTTTCTTTCGCTGCACCCCTGTCCCCATGTTTGAACCTATCAGAAAACCATGTTGGCTCTAGCTTCAAAATATATACAGAATCAGACCAGCATTGTACCACCTCTGTTACTATGACCCTGGTCCACACCACTATCAATTTCACTTGGCTTCCTGGCCTTCCTATTTTCACTCTTGTACTTCACTCACCATACTCTCATCAGAGCTAACAGACTGATCTTTTAAAACATGTGGGGTCATGCTATGCCTCAGCTCAAAACCTCCTTATGAATTGGCTCCTATGTCACTCAAAATGAACATTAGGAAAATCCTTACAATTTCCAAAAGCTTCTCTATTGTGTGCCCTTCAAAATCCAAGCTTCCCCTCTGATCTCCTCTCTTTTTATGTCAACCTTGTTTGGCTCTGTTCCAGATAAAAAGGCCTACTTAGAGTTTTATAACGAAGTTCATTCTAAGCTCAGGGCCTTTGCACAAGCTATTACCTATTGCCAGGAATGCACTTTTTAATCTATAGAAACATGTCTCACTACCTCTCCTCCTTCAAGTCTTCACTTGGTGAGACTGTCCCTGAATCCCTTAGTTAAAAATTCAACCCTCCACATTCTTTGATCTCTCCTCAACATCTATCATTAACAATTTTTTACAACACCTTACTATTATAGGACATTTTTTATAGTTTATGTTCAATGCTAAGTTCCATGAAAACAGGGATATCTGTCTGTTTTTGTAATTGCTGCACTTGAAATAGTGCCTGGGACATAAAAGAATTAAATGAATAAATGTGTCAGCTTAACTAACTGCCAGGAAATGTACTAGTTGCTAGGCACAGTACTGTTTTACTCCTCCAACAGCATTATGTTTTCTCTATAAGTCAAAATTTCCCATTTGGATATCCCTAAATTAATTTTCATTCAGAAAACACACCAAGCCTTTTTCATTATCAGACTTAATGTCTCAGACTTTCCAGAATAAGGACCCTTGTTACTGAGACCCTCATAAGTCTGCCGGACCACATAAAGCAAGGCATCTTTTTGTTTTCTCTTTTTTTCCTTTATTTTATTTTACTTTTACTGAGATAAAATCAGCATATAACATTATATTAGTTTCAGGTGAACACATAATGATTTGATATGCATATATATTGTGAAATAATCACCACAGTAAGTCTAGTTCACATCCATCACCAGACATAGTTATACATTTGTTCTTTCTTGTGATGAGAACTTTTCAAATAGATAATATGGTATTTTTAACTATAGTAACCATGCTGTATATTATATCCCTATATTTTGTAACTGGAAGCTTGTATATTTTGACCACCTTCATCCATTTTGCTTACCACCCCAACCTCTCCTCTGGTAACCACCAGTCTGTTCTCCATATTCACTGTGAGTTCAGGTTTTTATTGTTGTGTATTTTGTCTTACTGTGTGTGTGGGGGGGGGGGTGTGTGGGTGTGTTTAAGGTTCCATATATAACTGAGCTCATATGGTATTTGTCTTTCTCTGTCTATCTTATTTCACTTATCATAATGCCCTCAAGGTTCATCCATGTTGTCAAAAATGGCAAGATTTCATCCTTTTTTATGGCTAGATAACATTCCATTATATATGTAAATACCACCTCTTCTTTATCTATTCATCCATCAATGGACACTTAGGCTGTTTCCATGTTTTTCTTGGTTATTGTAAATAATGCTGTAGTGAATATGGAATTCAAATATCTCATTGAGTAAGTGTTTTCAATTCCTCTAGATAAATATACAGAAGTGGAATTGTTGTATCACATGGTAGCTCTATATTTAATTTTGAGGAAGCTCCCTACTCTTTTTCATAGTGGTTGTACCACTTAACATTCCTACCAGCAGTGCATGAGGTGTTGCACATCCTCATCAACACTTGTTATTTCTTGTCTTTTTGATAATAGCCATTCCAACAGGTGTGAGGTGACTGCTCATTGTGATTTTAATTTCCATTTCCCTCATGATTAGTGATGTTGAACACTTTTTCATATACCAATTGGCTATCTGTATGTTTCTTTGGAGATTATCTATTCAGAGTCTCTGCCCACTTTTTAACTGGATTGTTTGTTTTGCTACTGAGTTGTGAGTTCTTCATATATTTTGTATATTAACTCCTTATTAGACATATGATTTGCAAATATTTTCTCACATTTGGTAGGTTGCCCAGAGCATCTTTTCTTAAAAGCATATCTACTAAGAAAACTCTACAGAAGAAGGTGAGAACAAACCCTCTACCTTCTTTAAAATTGAGTCTCAGAAGAACTAGATAAACAAACTCAATAACAATGCTATTGTCTTAATTTTCAATATGTGTAACTTGGGTTTTTATCTGATTTTTGGCACCAGAATTCCTATATTCTGTGAACTTCTTAGCAAAATCTACATGGCATTTTTCTTTAGGTAGGGTTCACTACATCTCTAGACTAATTTTGAGTCACTTTTCAAAATCTGAAGGAAAAATCTATGTAACAAAAGTAGAAGAAACTACAGAGAACCCAATGCAACGATTTAATGAGATACTCCTTTTTTTTTTTCCTGATTCTGAAATCTCAATCCTGTGAGTAAAGCACTGTAAAAGCTAACTGTTGTTGAAACAATGGACTTTGGTGGTGGCTTACAGACCACCTCGTGGCTGCAGCTGCTCTGTGTTCACCAAAACTCTTTTCTTCTACTTCCTGAGCACACAGCTAGATGACACGTCCATTCCCCTTGCACTTGAAGGCGTGGCTGTGAGATTGGGTCCTCTTGCATGATTCTATCCCATAGTTCAGGCTGAAGCATTAAGAAACTTCCCATACGCTCCTCTCTGTTACCCACTTTCTGGCCACTAGAAGACTGTGAGCTCCTGAAAGGGAGTGGAGGACAACTCAGCCCCTGAATGACCATGAGATAGACGGCTTGCTGATCCGTGAGCAAAAAATAACACTTCTACTGTGTTAAGTCATTGGGACTTGAGAGAGTTTATTACAGTAATCACTGTTACTTATCTCAATTAAAATACTATTAGAAACTGTGCTCCCTGGAGATGACTGGCACATAGCTCTATGAAAGGCATATCCTGCAGATATCTGGCAAGAGTACATGTAAAATAAACACACACAGCATCAAGAAAAGCTGCCTTTCCTCTGTTTTACTCAATGACTACCACAGCATGGCAGAGGTAAGACTTCTACATATTAAGATTTCCCAGAATTAATGAATTTATTCTTAATGATAAGTTGAAATGACTTGGAATGCAGTTATTTAGTGAATAAGAACCTTTCTTCATTTTTCTAAGTCAAATTTAAGCTTCATTGTGTGCCCCTTTTATTTCCAACAGTAATGAATCTAAAAGTGGTCATCCATTCACACATATTTTTTGAATGTTTCTGAATGTTTGTTACATCTAAAGCACTGAGATAATCCTGGGGAGCAAGAAAGAAGAAAAATGGAATTTGCTCCTACACTTGAAGTTAATTTTCAAACCCCTCCATAATTTAGTGTTTTTTATGTTGTAATGTATGTTCCTATGGTGATCAAGAAAGGTGATTTAGAATTACACTGGGAAGTAGGAGAAGAGAGATGAGACAAAAACGAATGATGAAAGGGTGGGAACAGAAAAGGGCTCACAAAGAGGTGAGGTAGGACCAGCTATTAACAAATGAAGGCATTAACAAGATATTCTGCTGTCAGCAAGATATCTGGCTATTAACAAAATAGTCTCAGTTGTAGAGGCTTCCCCACATCATACAGGTATTGTCCAGCTCTGATGTTTCTAGACAGGTATTGTCTAGCTCCATGGCTGTTGAACTATACTTTAGCCCTGGAGTCTCTGGAACAAGACTGATGATCCTGGGAACTGGCCTACATCCTGCACCAGGGCTTAGAAAGGGCCTAAGTTAAGCTATAGCCTGTGAAGGAGCCCAGGCCCAGATGTTCTTGAGAGACAGGGCTGGAGTCCAGCTTCTGATTCCTTACAACCCCCAGTGGCACTAAATAGACTGAGGTTTGTATCCTTGTTTTACCGCTTATGAGCTGATAATGTTATTTATTTAAGTAACTTCACTGCTCTGAATCTCTAGTCTCCTAAGCTGTAAAAGGGATAATCAAAGCATATCTCACAGTTATTACAAGAATTAAATGAGATGATATGTCTAAAGGACACAGCACAGCGCTTGGCATACAGTAAGCACTCACAGATGATAGTTGTTTTATTATTTCAGTGCCTCATATATGTAAGAGCCAAGGTCCTAAGAGAAAAATCTTTTATCCTTTCCACCAACCAGAAAATTAAAAAACAAAACAAAACAAAAAATGCCTCCATTATCTGTACAACCTGGTCACGAAGTCATCTAAAGAATGTTCTGCAAATATTTTTGAATACATGAGATGCTTTAAAGACTTAACAAAAGGCCTTCATAAGTGAAGAAATATTTTTCCCTCGACTTTACAGTCATTACCAAATAACTGGACTCACTGACTCACCGAAACAACATATCCTGGAGATCGCCTTTGCTAACCTGAAATAAGTTTGTTGAAAAGTCACATCATTGTGGCTAGAAATTAATTTTCAGTATCCAGTCAACAAAGAGAAGATGTTAACTCTTCAGCTGCTTCAATGTCAGGAAGTCTGTGTGTATGTGGAAGCAGTGGAGCAGCCGGGGTGGTGAGTGTGCTGTGGGGGGTAGGGCACCCAGAAGGCTCCAAGCTGTGGCTAATGATCAGTCAGCAGTCAGCAAGGGAATATTTTGTTTTGGGAATACTTTGTTTTTATCAGCCTGACGGGCTCTTCTAGTGCTTTTAAACTAGTTCTGCCTTCCTTATCTTACCTCATATCCCACAAGGAATGGTTGATAACGAAGGGAAATGAATTTAGAACTCTTAGTACTTATCTCCCATTTGCAACCTAATCCTGACCTTCCCTTCTGCTCTTTCTTAGAAATCCTTACATTATAAAGCCTATGACACATTCCCACTGCCACAGAAGTACATGCATTTATAAAAAGGAAGAGAAGTTTAAAATGACTTATCTTAATTATTCATGTACAAAACCAGTTCTTTGTGAGTTACACCTGTCAGATCATTACCCTGAGATAAAAGCCTTTCTGTGTTCAGTAGATGTCAGTTTTCTCTACTCTACACAAGCAAACATTTCTTGGAGAAAACAGTCCCCAATCATTTGGCTCTAAATAAAATCAAAAGAATAGACCCCTGTCAAAAATCTCCCTGAAACATATTAGCTATTTGACGTTGGATGACACATTTGGGTTCCCTGGGGCTTAGTTTCCTCCTCTGAAAAGTGAACAGGCAGAACCAGATGATTTCTGAAGCTCTTTCCAGACATAATATTCTGAGATTCTTCTCTTCAAGTGAATATCGTCTATTAGCAGGGAACCATGGGGAACCCCCAGGTAACTAGGAACCCCCACTATAACATCTGTTTGGTCATCTCCACTGATGCCTCTTGAGAAATCTGTTGCCTCTTGAGACCATCCAATCAAACTTCCCAGTTATTTTCCTCTGAAGGTTTTTCCTTCTATTAAGTTGAAATCTATTCCTCATAAATTTATGCATACAGATGGTGAAAACTGGATATTCTATTTAATTATACCTCTCTATCAGGGTTATTATGTTGGATTTAATCATTTCCTTATCAACCCTTAAAGTGTACATAAATATAACCTTTATGTATTGCTATAGCTGAAGAGTAGGGACATTATTGCTTGAGTTAGGTGGTTTTGAACTACATCCTCTGTATTTATATATTCAACTTTCCACATTGGGCTTCATTCAGCAAGCATAACAACAATCATCCAGATGTTCTGAAACATACCCCTGTTTACTACAATATAGATTAAACATTCACATAAATACCTGTATTTTCATGTGGGTTTTGTGTAGATGAGCTTTAAGAATAAGTAAATAAGAAGTAAACAGTATATGGTATATGTGTACATTCATAAAGGATGATATTCAAATAGTTAGAGAGCACTGTCAGATCGATTCAAACACTATTATCACAAGCACTTAGTAATAATATCTTTGAAATTAGCACATTAAAAACATGAGAGAGCCCTTACAAAACCAGGTTTTAAGCTAATAAGTTCTATTCAGTTAAACAGTGAATAATAATGTATTCAATTTTGTTTGCATTTATTTTCCCCCAGCTATAGGTATCCATAGCACCCCTATACATGTTGGAATCCAAATCCTTTTTCATTTTAATCAAAACTAATCATTTTTCTAGAAATCTGGATTTGTCTGATTGCTTCTGTACCTTCAAATCAACATTAAATTATAATTTGTTATAAAGTCAGAAACAGTAGAACAACTTACTGAATGTCTTGATTCTAGAAAAGTACAGACTGAGCGCAGTGCAGCAACATGCATAGTTAAGCATTTAATATATCTTTTTTTAAGATTATTCATAAAATGAGGAGTTGCATTTTTACTCACAAATGGTACTGGGAACAGACCTCAGCACTTCTGTGTTTCAAAATAACCTTGATTTACAATAGATAGAGAAATTTAAAAGTATTGTATGAGTGTCTATGAAGTAAAAGGTACTGCCTACACAAAGTAACAAAATAACTTTGGCTATGATGTTGTGTTCAGTCTTCTCATGTATAAAATGGAAGTACAACGACCAAACTCTTCTGCCTGATAAGGTGTCTGCAGTTCCACAGGAGGAACATATCAAAGAATACTGAAAACCCTAAAAAGTAACCATACAGACAATAAAAGAATAGTTTCAACTACTGTTATCATCCACATGACTATGATTCTTATTAGAATATTAACCTAAATATCTGAATCCTATATTTTAAAAAAGTTCAATCTAGAATTTTCTTGAGGACAAACTTTCTCAAGACATTTTAGAATTTCCTGCTTATTTTATTTCTAGCCAAAAGTACTGCAAAAACAGCCACTCTCATAATGCTTTCACACCTCTGTTTCCAATCCTGGCTAGACTCTAAAATACGAAAAAGATGTGTTAAGACAGTCAGGGGAAAAGTTCAGTGGATGCTACTGAATCTCTAAAACAAACTTTGCAACAAAAGTGATGGTAGTTATTTTTTGGTAATCAGTTTGGGGTCATTTCTGCTATTGAGATGGTCAATCTGCCCTAATTTCTAGAGTTTGGGTGATTAAACATTTTAATTGCCTGTCATGTTTCCTTACATTTGTAATCCTAATTCCCAAAACTGAAATCCCCTATCTGCCTAAGGCACTGGACCATACAGAAGCATTCAAACCCTGCCACACTTGAAAACAAGTTCAAGGCTACATATCTAACATTCAGTAACTATAGTCATAGAAGCACTTGATGATAAATTATGTTTTATTTATTTTCTCTAATATCTACTATAATAAGAATTCATGAGAGACTCAAGAGAGTGTAGAAAGGAAATAAGGGCCATCCTGTCATAATGGAATAATCTCAAAGTTCAGGGATTTCCCTCTAGTTTGCACTAAGTTCTTGGAGTGGTAAAGGAGCGTATGTCAATCTTTGACTTATTTTGATTTTAGAGGTATTTTGCCACAGGATTTCCTATCCCCGGAGTTACAAAGGCTTAGAAATCTCATGTTCTACATATATTGGCCTTGTAGATTCACCTTTCAGTAGACACTTATTATCTACAACCATGCCACGTACTATGCTGGACACAAAGGTAAACAAGAAAATCAGCATGCATTAGCGGAAAGAGCTTAAAATAATTTATGTAGCATGCTGAGCTCATTGCCTGGCACAGAATAAGCCGTCAATGAGTGTTAGCTACTGTAATGACAACAGTGCCAATGAAGACCCTTCTACATATGAAAACATCCCAAAATTTCTCTACCTTTGGTTTTCACCAATATACTGTGCTATTAATTTCACTTTTAATAACAACAAGCTTTCTTCCTGCCAGGCAAAAAGGGTCAGAGAAATGTACAAAATAACACAATACAATGTATGTTGTGATAAGAGAGGTAAAAACAAAGTATTATGATCACTCAATAGCGGGTGTGGGCATGAGGAAAGGCTGCCTTCTTGTGGGAGTTAATATTTGATCTGGGTTTTAAAAGATAGGAAGTAGTTCAATAAAAGAGGTCAGCCAGATTACAGAATACCGAAAGGGAGTTGTCAAGAGATAGAGTGGCTAATCTTGAATGCCAGACTGAGAGCTTATTTTAGATGTTATTCACCAAGGAATTGGGAGCCAGTGAAAGTATTTAAACTGGGGAGTAAAATATACATATACAGTCTATACACATGCATGCATATATATGGGTGTATGTGTGCATATGCATATACACATATACATATGTACACACAGATATATATACATCTGAGGTTGGGCACTAATGTTCTAACTAAAGTCATACAGAGCCATGAGTGTTCAAGATTCCAGGAGGTGGGAACAGAAAGCTCCACCAGGGCCTGGAAAAAACAGCCTCCAAACCCCCAATATTCCTGACCTCCCCACTACAAATTTTCCAAGAGTCCCAGCTCAGAAAGAAGGATGCCATGTTTAGAAGTGATGATCCAGCTTAAGTGATGAAAGCTTTAGGACAACCCCACCCTGTTTTACAGCCCTGTTTACCTCAATCTCCTCAGGTTCACTTGCAAGCCACCTGTCATAGCTCAGACTCAGTCAAACAGTTCTCAGAAGCTTGTGTGGGTATACATACACCAGGACCCTGCACACCTTATGATGCTTACCTGCAAGGGGGAATGTGGGTAAGCTATTTGTCCTGAGATAACCAAAATGAATGCAGCAGGAGGGAGTGTTAGGATCATTACAGACCTGTGCAGAAATGAAAATGTTGGCAGATTTCTCCTTTATTCTTTTAACACAAAATCTAAAAAAGGGCAGCAATCGCTTTACATTTTTCTCTAACTAAAAAAAAAAGCCACTATGGTTTTACTGCTGCTTTTTAGCTGCCACCTCAGACTCAGTCAGAATTGCAACATGTGAGACATAAAGGTGAGAATTCTGCAGTTACAGACTCTATTCTTAGGATGTGCCTCCATTTACACTGGCCTAGTTGATGACTAATGACAGTTGATGGGATTTATCACACTTGTAATAAATTCTTTATTAGCTAAAGTAAATACATTGTAATAAACTTTTTGTTTAGTAATCTGCAAGAATGACTTACTTCAAGTCTGCTTGCCTTACTAAATGCTGAACTCCATGACTATTGGACCTCTATCTACCCAATTCACTTCTATATCCCCAGTATGGTACTCATTCTATAGCAGTTCAATAAATATTTGGGAAATGATTATAGGCCAAAAGAGCTATCCTTATATGGAAATGGAAAGGAAGAAACAATGAGTCATTCTGCAGTTATGGACCTTGTCATTAAATAATATGAATCAGTCTCAGAATTATTGAGCTGGAAAATTGTTAACTTCAAAAATGGACAGGCACAGAGTTGACCTGATCTGTATTCCACACAAAACCAAGGCACCACATCCAATGATAAGCACTAATTTTTAGAATATATGTAGCTAAAGTCTTGCTCATAGTTTAAGTTCAAACCCAAAGTTTCAAAAAAAATGCAATAAAATCTATATTCATATGAGTGTACACAAAGTTCCAAGTTAATTAAAGGAACTAATTAAAAGTATTACAAATGAACCCAATCTGCAACAGCCCAGCATTAGTATGCAGCTGTAAAGCATTAATGTGATTTTAGTTTTATTTTTGTATTTTTCCTTTACTTGCTAGTCTGTGTCTTAAAATACATTGCCACACCTTCTAGTTCAAGGGTCTACAGACAATATGGACATACTAATTTTTCATAGTTTTTATTCATTAAAATTAGTATATGTGCTTTCTCTGCACAATTCTTTCAGCTTTCATGTGTGTTTGAAAATATCCACATACCATTTTGAGTAAATACTTAAATTATAAAAGAAGAAGGTGGGTGCGGGTCACTTATTGTCACTATTTGAAAAGACAGCAGATATTTAGTAAAAATTTTATATATTAATGAAATGACTTTGTATGTACTTTTTAAAAACTGTATCTTTAATGTTTATCAGCTTGCTCCACCACTTAATAGCTCTGTAAACCTTGGGCAAAAAATTTATTTGAGTGCCTTCTATACTATAAAAATATGTTACATGCCTGAAGGCAATAGGTTGGGTCAGATGATATCTTGATATAACTTAATATCATTTCCTGATTTATGCTAATAGATAGAGGTGGAGTATAAAACTCCAACTGCCTTAATATATATGAGCAGATATAAGTGTGTATGTGTATTGAACCATTGGAAATTGCTACTTTTGTACTCAGAAATCATCAAATAAATTCAGAAGTTTTCTATAGTTCCAACCTAATACATATGGATACATATAATACAACTTCTACCAGATATTCTATTTATTCAACATACACTTACTTGGCACTCACTTTGTGTCAGGCACTAAGTCAGTTTTTAAGATACAAAGAGGAACAGTCCCTACACTAGAGGAGCATATGGTACAGTCTCTTTCTCCCAGACTGGGTGCAATAACAGCAATGTTTATTTACCATGCCTCATGGAGACACAGAAGAGGGATCACTGGCTTTGATTGACTGAGGAGGACTTCACAGCAGACAGGACAGGGAAAGAGAGTTAAGGGCACTAAGGCTGCACTGTGAAGGGCATGCAGGTAGAAAAGGATTTGTTAGGGAATGATGAGAAGCTCAGAGTGACAAGCATATTGTATGGAGGGTGTATTAGGGGTCCTCAGCAGGAGAGAAGATTGGGTTGTATTGTGAAGGCCCTACTAAGAAGTTTAGGATATATCTTTTTATAACGTAATTATCAGTTTTGATTTTGAAAAAGATGGATTTTAGATAGATAACCCTAGTGACAATGTGGACAATAGACTAAACTGGGAGAATCAGGTCTCTAGTGACAAGGTAGGAGATTGTTGCAATAGTGCAAACAAAAGACAGTAAGAGGCTGGAAAAGAGAGGGTGGATTTACAGAGATTTCTGGCACTAGAACTGACAGGATTTAGTAACAATACCAAATACATCAAATTTGGAAACTCTTAGGCGATTATTTCCTCAAAGCTTTTGTCTACATTGTTTTCTCTCTACCTCCTTTTCAGACTCCATTTAAAAACATGTCAGACTTTCTAATACTGTCCTACAAGTGTCAGTCTCTGTTCATTTTTATTTAAAATTTTTTTCTCTTTCCTTCTTAGATTGAATAATTGCTATTATCTGTCTTCAAGTTTATTGGCTCTTGCCATTTGCAATCTGCTCTTAAGCCCTTCCAGCATTTTTTTTTCATCTATTGTATTTTTCAGTTCTAAAATTCCCATTTGATTCATTTTTAGAGTTTCTATTTCTCCATTGAAATTCCTTCTACTGACTTATTGTGATCATACTATACTTTGCATTATTATATAGTGATAACACTTGCTTTAAAATCTTGTCTACTAATTCCAGTTTCTTAGAGTAAGTCTCATTGATTACCTTTTCTCTTTAGTTTGGGTGTCACTTCCCTGTTTTCTTCATATATTTGGTCATTTGTTTTGCCATCTGAATCTTGCAGAGAATATGTTACATTTTTCTGAAGAGTACTGATGCTTTATTTGTTTTAGCAGTAAGATACCTTGGCAAACTTAACCTCCAAACTCAGTTTGCCCCATGGTGGTCAGCAGCTGAACTCTGTTTAATCCTTTCCATCTGAGGTGACTCCTCCGTACCACACATGAATGCCTCGGAGGCCAACCAGATATTTGGACAGAGTCAACATGCAGAACTTAGGGCTCTCCCTCAGTATCTCTCTCCTTTCTGGGATTTTTACCCTCTTTCCATAGTCCCTACAGTAACCCTGAGTACAGTGCTGACTGGAGCTTCCCTCCGAAAAAAGTCTTAAATATCAGAAAAAGTATTAAACATGGGAAACTCATATGGCTATTTGGTAAAACTATTTTTTTTAAGAGCATGATTAATGAAAACTTTGGTATACAGATTACCTCTGAGGAGGAAACAGGAGATAGATAAGTATAGAATAAGAAGATACTGGTATTGTTCTAATTCTTCAGGTGATAGGACACAGGTATTCCTTTTCAAATATGCTTAATAAATTATTCATATTGACATATAATCTTTTGTATGTAAAGATTAACATACTAAAGCGTAGAAGAGGTATAAAGTGGAGAGAGTATGGGAAAAGATGAATAATAGCCTAACAGCAGAAAGGATATTTTGCTGCTATATTTTCAGCTGAGTAAATACTACTTGGCAAGTTTATTTTTTTTAAATCCCAACTAGAATGATATTTAACCAATTAAGTAATCAGATGTCTTTTAGAATTGGTATGTTTTTTGGCATAATAAGAATTTTGAAAAGTTTATTTGTGCTAAAAATGATATTCTGAGTAGTCATAAACTAGTAATTTGTATAAAACACATTTTTGATGAAATAATTTTGACCTCAATTTTACGTATGAATATCCTGGGACTTGAAACTTAGTAACTAAGCTTATTATTTAAATGGGCTCTCCCCTTTGGTTTGCAACTAGTTTGATAGACCAACTATATATTGTTATTGAAACAGAAAATATTAAAATCAATTATTCCCAGATGAGATTTCTGAGTTAAACCCTTTATTTCCTCACTATGTTGTCTAAACTGATCATGTGATTTTTCTTTTCAAAATGTGTGCCATTTTGAAAGACATGCTTTCCTAAGAAAACCATGTAAGATTACTGTTAACTTGAAAAGATACCCTAAATTACTGTGTTCTTCTAAACATTGCATGTTGAAAAAAAACGCTATTTGGAGTCGTACTGTAGGTTTCCCGAAAAGGCTACAGAGCCTTTTTTCTAGTAATGTTACGGAGCTCATCTTAAAAGCAGCTGGGAATATTTAGGGAAATAGTCACAATTTAAGATGTAATTAGATTCTTAGTCAATAGGGTTAAGAACATACCAGACAATAATCAATATGCCAGGATTTCTTAGACCAAGGACAGAAAGTGAATTGTAAACCTAGAAAAGATTTCCAGAGGGGAAAAAAATGTTGTTTCTTCTACTTACCAAGCTTGTAAGGCCTAATGGGTCAGTTTCTCCAATCTGATGATACTGGAACACTAAAAAATAAGAATATTAGTGATTAAGAGCAGGAAAAAATGCCTATGTGGAGTAAAGTTGAAATCCTTCCTATTCAAGTGTCATGTGTGGACCAGATGGCAGCTTGGCAGAAATGTAAAATCATGGGCCCACCTACCCTCATGCAGTCAGCATCTTCATTTCCACAAGACCCCCATGATTTATGTGCACATTAAACTGAGGCACTCACTGGTATATATTAGGTTTATTTCCAATAAAGTTACATAAAAATCACATGCTTTCTTCACGTTATAAAATTCTACAGAAATGCATATGTGAATAATAAGGAAAGCCTAGAGGGAGCTGTTGCGATTATCTTTTAATTTGTCTTATTACTAAAAAAAAAAAGACAGAGAGAGAGAGATTATTACATCTCCTTTTTCTGGACACTTGTTTTTGTGAACTGGGAAACCAGAAAGGCAGGTGTTTCCCTTAGGATGAAGGACACATACAAGATCTTCAAGGGCAAACACTAAACTGGAATTATTGTTCTGTTAAAAATCCTTTCCTGTTGTAACTTTTTTTAAATTAAAAAAAAAAACAGTTATCCCAGTAGCTATTAACTACTTAATGTATGAAGATTGAGAAAAGTTGGAAGTACTCCAGTTATGTTAGAGTTTACAGGGAGCATGAAACTACTTAGAAAGCAACCTTTTCCTAATTTCCATATGTAACCCCTCAGCAAGTCCTAGCTGTCAGTTCTAGCCCCCCTGTATTATCTCTAGTGGTACTCCATTTTCTCTGACACCTTTCTCATCCAAACCATCTTCTCTCTCCTGGACCAAAGCATTAGCCTCCTAATGGGCTCTCTGCATCCTCTCTTGCCTCTCCCCAGTCCTTCTCAGATGGCAGTCAGAGGGTCATTTGAAAACATAAATGAGACCATCATCTTCCTGGCTTAAGGCCTTCCGCTAGCTCCTGCCCAATGGTCAGAGGGGCCCTGAATGAAAAGCTTCCTGCTTCCCTCTCCATAAGATATCACCCTGCTCCCCCATGTGCACATGTCAGCCTCAAGCCCCCATTTCTGCCCTTTCCTGCCACTGGGGCTTCGCACCCATTTCTCTCACCTCACACCAACACATACACTCCAGTTTTTTCAAGCCCGGCTCATTCTCATTCTTCAACTCACAGGCTGCCTCTGTAGAAAGTCTTTTTCTGGCCTAGCCACCTTACCTGAAAGAGCACCTGGCCCATCACATCAGTCTGTTTCTTTCCTAGCATCCCATAGTATAATCTGTAATAATCTTGTTGATTGGTTTACTCCCTGTCTGGTTTATTGCCCATCTCTGCAACTAGACTCTGTGATCTGTGCTAACAGGCACTGGCCTATCTTTTCACTTCTCTACCCATAGCACCCAGCAGAGGGCCTGACACACAGCTGTTCAATAAACATTTGATGAATGAATGAATGACTAAAATGAAAGGAATGAACACTATCAAGATACAGTTCCTAGATGGTTATTAAATATATATTAATCATGTCTTTGTAACTTTACTCAGTAGTAAATAAAAATCTTAAAACACATCTGGTGATACTACTGAACCACAAATCATCATTAATATCACCTTCATGTTTTTGGTGTCATGCCACCCAGCCCAAATCACCTTTTTTATTTTATAAAATATTGCACACAGGTATTTTCCTAAGAATCATATCTAAAGTCACACCCATAGTAAACACAGCTAGTTGTCTACCCAATCCATTCTTCTTTCTCCCCTCCTCATAGAACCTTTATTATTTTTGGAACATAAACATGCCCAGAGAGCATTTTTCAGCCTTCCTTGCATTCAGGTGAGTGCCAAGAAACACAGTTCTGGCCAAAGAGACAGAGACTTAAATCTTAGAGGAAGTTTTGCATTCTTTGATAAAGTTTCCACTAACTGCTCAGGGATGTTTCCTTTTGTTATCAACCTGGGACCTGAACATGGGGGCTTGAGCTGTAGCAGCCACCACCCAACCATGAGGAAAATAGGAACAGAATCTCAGACAGAGACTTTGCCCCTGATAACTTTGAGACATTGAACCCAAACTAGCAACTGCTTGCCTTCTTATTTCTTGATGAAAAAACAAACCTGAGTTTAAGCCATTGTTTTACCACGTTTTCTCATACATCTGCTATTTTAAAACCAGTAGTGAGTCTTGACTGACTCCAAGCCCAGACCTCTTCTTACAGAACCCAGCAGCTTTCCCAATCTTCCTCAAGCCTGTTCTACCATCTCAGCTCATCCCTCAACCATGTCTTCTTATATCACGACTACCAACCACCACCAGTGCTTTCTAGATTTCAAATGACCCTGAACAGCTCACCTTTTCCCAGTATATGACACACTTCCAAAGTTCTGTATGTGCTATTCCCCTTATTCTCTCCATGGGAAAGTCATCTTTTAAGAACCATTTCAAGCATCCTCTCCTCCACCTGCCTTCCACATCTCTCCAAGGCAGTTTCCTTGCTCATTCTTCTATACCTCTCAGTGTCATGACAACACTTAAGACATTGTGTTGTAAGTGTCCTGTTATGCATCTGTTCCTTCTAGTCTGTGAGATGTAGGCCTGGTCTTGCATCTTAAACACTTAACACTCCACTGGTTACCATAATTCCCAAAAACCATTCACTAAATAAATGAATGAATGTCCCTCAGCTCATAGTTACGGTTTTGAAATCATTATATCTTATTGTGTCTTTCCAGGAATCATTCATTTTTTTGATCATTCTATGTTCCAGACTCTATACTAAGCATAAAAGATACAGTTTTTAACAGAACAGACATGTTCTCCCTATGTAGATATTCCTCTATTGAAAAACTTATGTAAATCAAGTATAAATCAATTAAAGGGTATTACACTAAATCAAACCTGAGCAGTAACAGGTAGGGAAGGCAGAATTGATAAATTATATATACCAAGGTGCTAATGTAATGCAAAAAAGTATCATTCTGAATAAAAGATAATTCTAAGGTTGCTTCATTAGAATGTCAAGAATAAAATGAGCAGTAATTTGTTCCCCATTATTTTTGCTGGATCTAGTTATTATTAAAGAATAAAAAAGTAAAATTAAACAGAAACACTTTTATGTATACATTCACACAGATGAGCAATAATGTTTCTTACATTATTGTTTATACAGTCGAAATTTGGAAACAATCTATTCCTCAACATGACATCCATTAAATAAAATATGGTAATATCATACCATGGAATACTGCATAGCCATTAAAAAGTTTGGAAGCTCTATCACTATATACAACAATAAAACAAACTTCAAGATATATTACCAAATGAGAAAGCAAGCCACAGAATAACAGATACCATTTATTTCTTATAGGTATGTATATGTGAAAAATGTATTTTCTAAACAGCAAAGAGAATAAAGGGAGGGAGGAAAGAAGGAAGGAAAACAGGAAAGAAAGGAGGGAGGGAGGAAGCTAGGGAAAAAAATCATACAAGAAAAAAATACAAATCTGAAGAGTATTGTATCTATGAAAGAAATTAAATTTGCAATTTCTTTCTCAGGAGAAGAACCAGTCCTGGGTTTTATCATGATTCCCACAAAACCTTTAAGGAACAAACAATACCACTTTTACATGTCTTCCAGAGGAAAAAAAAATCAGGAAATACTTCCAAACTCATTGTATGAGGACAGCACACTGATATCAAAATCTGACAAGAATTTTCTAAGAAATACAGTAAGAACAAGCCAATCTCTCCTATGAACACAGATGTAAAAATCATACACAAGATAAGAATAAATGAAATCCAGTTGTGTATAAAAAGAATAGATGTCACAACCCAGATGGGCTCCCTCCAGAAATGCACAGGTGACTTAACTATTAAAATTCAACAAACTTACAGAAAAAAGAAAAGAGAGAGAGAGAGAAAGCTCATATAGTCATCTCAAAAGATCCAGAAAAAAAAATCATTTGATAAAATTCAACATTGATTCATGGTAGAAAAAAACACAACAAATTAGGAATATAGAGGAACTTCTTTAATCTGATAAAAGCTGCAAAAACAAAACAGAAAAAGCCCTACAGCAGCATCATAATTTATGTTGAAATAGAAAAAGCCCAAGCCACTTCTCACCCTCACTGCCTTGAATATAATAGATGACAAAAATATTTGCTGTTATATTGATAAACAATATGAAAGACAGTTGAAAAGTAACAATAGAGATGTTGTAATATAAATGGTTGATGTGTATAGGGTAATGACTAACTTAATAGGTACTCCAAAATCATTTGCTGCATTATTCAATTAAAAATATTTCAGAATCACAATCATTCTCAGGAATTAGGGCTGTTCGATTTAAATCTGTCCCCAGAAATTAAAAGCAAAATTTGAAGTGGCGCAGTAACAACTATTTACTGTACATTTATTACTTGCAATTTGTATTCTTTTTCCCCTTCTCTTGAATTTCTACTCTTAGATACATCTGACTAAGATTTTAATTCTTTATTCTTGGTTATAGTTCACCCCTGACTTCTTTTATTTGCTTTCCTTGTAAGTTACTTAAGGTCAATAGCAAAAGTGGTTAGTTAAATATTCAGCTAACAAAGTCGTTCTTTCAAAGGCTCAATTTTTCTTGAGAAAAAAATTACCTAAGTGGCAGCAAGTCCTAAAACATATTGTTCTTCACCATTTCAAAAAAACTGTCATTGTTTTTAAAAGCAATTCAAAAAGGCTCTCTCAAAATGTAGATATTTGAATTATAGCTTTTCATTGGCAGATGTGGTGGAGAAGAGTGGAGATTCTTTGTGAACAAAATTACTTTCTAAAGAATATGACAGTTATTAACATGGGACATTATCTTTCTGTATTAAGTCTTTGGAGGTTCTGGGTTATTTAAATTGTGGTGAATTTTTTCCCTGCGACTTAAACTTTGAAGTCCACATTAATAACAGGTAAAGATGGTATGTTGCATTCTAACATCAGATTCTAAAATATAAGAACAAAAGGTGCCCACTCACCTCAGCCTTTACAGTGCCTTTTCTTCTAACAGCTGCATAATTCCCAACACACAAATACATCAACTATACTCTGAGTTCCTTGAGGGAAGGAGTTGGATTAGTCAACTAGCACACAGTAGGTACTCAATAGTTATCGAATGAGTGAATCAGGTTGAATTCAATTTATTCTAAAATAGAAACCCTAAAACATGCTGTTTACAAAATAAAATTATCTTGGTAATATAGTAATGCTAGAAAATATTTCCAAATTATCTGTTAGAAATAAATAAAACATCGGATGATGGCACCAATTGTTGGAAATTTACCATGATCCAGTCACTTTACATTTGTTACCTTATTTAATCCTTACAAAAGCCCTACAAGGCAGATACTGTTAGTATTTTACAGATTTTTACATTTTACAATTGCGAGAACTAAGGCTTTGAGTTACAAAACTTGCCTGAATCACAAAGCTACTAGATGGTAGAGCAAAGATTTGACCGTGAAAATTCTCTCTCAGATTTACCCTTTTAACCATTGTTACTCTGTCTTTATTTTTTTAAACCTCATTTCATTTACAGTATGTAGTCTTTGAAAGCTAATAAGAAAAAAGAAGAAAAGGAGGGCAAAAAGCAATGGACAGACTCTTACTTCCTAAAAGGAGATACGAGACATGATGAAAGTGCCTATAATGGCACATATTGGAGCCAAAATGGTAGTTTTTAATAAAATTGAGAAAGGGTGGATTGCTTTCCCACAGAACCTGTGGAAACACAAAAGCTGCCCAACCTTAGAAATATAAAATTTTTCATATTTTTGATCTCTGGACCAAAGGAATAACTACAAATTCCACTGTTTGGAACATTAAATGGAAGAGTTTTAAAGGAAACCATTATTATAATCATGGTACCCACCAGCACCTTAAGAATCCAAGCTCTGTCAACATTCTCTTTATAAATACACTATTAGGACTTTCTAACTCATCCAGTATTATTGAGCTAGAGCTTATAAATCTGAAATGTAAGATCTTGAATTGTGAGTGATAGTATTCCAAGAATTAAGGAGGAAAATAGATATCATGTGATACAGACAATAGAAAAAATTTTGGCTTATGCAGCATTTTAAGAGGTATTAACTATCTTTTACTTTGTTTTTCTTGCCTTGGAAAAAGGTTTAGGGGTGCAGGGGTTGATCTGGAATGGAAGGCTGTGTTGTCGACTGGCCATGAGCAAAATTTTAAAAGTTCAGTAGAATATATACAGTTTGATAAACTCTTAAAAAAAATCCTTGATGCTGTCTCCACTTTCTGAGTCTGCACAAAGGCTTGGAATCTCATAAAGGAAGATTACTTTTAAGAACTTTGGCACTTTTCTTTTAGTCTAAACCATAAAAAAATGAAACAGTCATTTCTAATCCTGTCCAGTGCATTCCAGCTAAATGGAAGCAAGAAGACATAGAAAAAAGGAACTATTCAGTCACTTCAGAACTTCAAATATTGAGTTACATTCCTTTCTCAGTAAGGGTTAAAGCCAAAGCGATCTGATTCCTCTGAGCATGCCTCTCTTCTCTCTGCACTTCATATTCCTGGACACTGTGTTTTTCACCTTCCTTCCTTGAGACGACCTGCTGCTAACACAAAATCAAAGGTGAAAAAAAAGGCAAACCGTATCTTACAAAGACAGTGAAACAAATATATTTAATGACTTAATCTGGAACCATACTTCATGTCACCACTCAACATACTTAAACACATTATAAATGGTTTTTAGGGTCACATTAGAGGGCTAAATCAGAAGAGAACCAATGAAACAACACAATACATTTGATTCTTTATTGCCAATCTACACAGGCACAAAATATGGAAGAGACCAAGAAAGATTTGGTCCCTCACTGACGTCGGAGAAACACACAATCAATTGCCCAATGCCACCCTATCTGCCTGGAATTACATAAATGTAACCCCATCAGCTTTTTTCACTATATATCCAATTAGGTTTTTACTTTACAGATATTTAAAAAGATATAGTCTACATGAGGATCAACCTCTAAACTCCTTCTACCTCATAGGACTACTTAAAGTCACTTAGTCAATTATTAGAATGCAAAATGCCTTAGATTTATTCTCTGGTAGGTTCTGGTATTCCTTACCAAAAGAATCATCATACTATTTTACCTAGCCCAGAAATTTTGCTTCTGGATTTATTTTGTATAGTAAGTTTCTGCAGCAAATATTCACTTAATGAGTGAAGCCTTATAACATTATTTAAAATATAATAACTTTAAATAAACTGTCCCATAAGAAAAGTTTTGATATTATGAAAATTATGGTTCTTTCCATTATTATGATTTAAATCTTATGAGTCATACAATTTTCTTACATACATTTTTTAGCTAAAGTATATCCTAATAAACAAAAATGGTTTAAAACTAAACTGATTCATATGTCAAGCATAACCTAAATATGGAAGGCACCATCTTATAAGTAGAAATGGTGCTCAAATTCTGAAATTAGAAAGTTTACTGTAAGAAGCCAAAAGTTCAGACACTCAACCAAAATTGATCCAAACCACTTGGTTTGGAAAAATCACAAAAGTGGGCTTTTCCACAAAATGGCCTGTATTTCCTGTTTTTAGCTAAGCTGGAAGTGCAATAGGAACAATACTTATTATGGCATGTCATTGCTTCTACTTTTGGTCTGAAAACACCAGAGACTATAAGTGTGACTAATCGGAGGGAAAAAAATTGAGTGGAGAGGTGTTCTGGGCTAAGAGAGAGAGAGTTCATGAGAACAAAATTTCCCAACTTAACCACCAGTTAACCATAGCTTGGACACCCAAAGTGCTATGAGTCACTAGCAACTTGCTCCAAAACAAGAACATCATGGGCTAGATCATTATTGGAGTATATTGTTAATAGTATTTCCAGAAAAAAAAAAGCAAGCAGAAACAGTTATTCAGTGAGCAAAATGATACGTAAATTCCTTTTTACAGAATAATCTGGGAATGAGATAGCACAAACAACCTGCTAGACAGTCTGATAATGTTATTTGCCACATTCCTTTGGAAATTTTAGAAAATCACAGCTTCCATCGACAGGGTTGCTTGATAATAACTCTTAACAGGAAGAGTGTGGAATCGTTAAAAACAGAACACAGGTTGAATTTTCAAAAGCAAAGGCTCAAAAGTCTTATGGATTGTGAATATAGAGATAAATTTTGCATTTTCCAAAAGTCCACTTAATAGTGCTGTCCCTAACTTAACTTCTTAGAGTCTTTAAAACTAAAACTTCTTAACTGGTTAACTCAAATCACTAATATTAAACCACTTAGTTATATGCTTATAGGATCTATACAATATTAATTGTGCATAGTCAGTTAAGAAAGCAAATTTGGGGAGCTGTTACTTCTTCTATTTGATTGCTCCATGATAAACAGCAAGGTGTTATGTTGGATGGGCCATTAAGTGATACAGTATCAAACTGATCTCTTCTATAACCTGGAAGTATTACTTGCCCTCTAATAAATCAATCCCCAAAGATGAAGTACAAAAAATGTATAATAATAAAACACAGGAGAAAAAGAAAACATGTGTTTAAGATTTGCAGCCAGCATAAAAGCCTTAATAATATAATATATTGACACTGATCTCTGAAGGAAGTTTGTGAGTCTCTGCAAAGAAGAGTGAAAAGTAAAGAAAGAATAAAAAGAGGCAGCAGAACTGAGACACGGCCTCCCCATCTTCCTTTGGGGAAGGTGTGTTAATCCGAGGAAAAGGAGCAGGCCAAGCAGCCTGGGGATCAGGGCAGTGTTGTAGACCTTTCACACTTGGTGGTGCAGCGACTACCCAGGTCACAGAAGGGCAGAGGATGCGCTGCTCAGAACTAGCCCCAGTGCATGTTCGCCAAGATCCGGGTAGGAAGCCAAGCAGGGCAAGAGTCATACATTCTAGAATAGGGAGCTACGTCAGGACCAGAGGCAGAGAGATGATGAGAGGGCCTAGACCTTCGTGAGGAGTAAGCATGACAGGCCTAGAATGCGCTCTTGGTGGACACAGTGAATGAGGACCTGCCCAACAGTCTGGGGCAAAAATTTGGCACTGGTGTGTGCTGACTTGTTTTGCTCTGTTTCTGTGGTTTGGGCCATCTCCACTTTGCCACAGTCCCTGCCTCTCCCCTCTGCTCACACCTTTCATACTTCACAGGGGCTTGTGTGTCTGAGAACTGCTAATCCAGACCTAAGTAACAGTTAACATGAAAGCAGATTAATCAAGTACACACATAGTATGTTTACCATTCGTCTTTACACTGGCCTAATAAACTAGTAATTTTAGTTAATGATTAAAAAAAGAAAGAGAGATAAAGGAATAAAGGGACTCCTGTTTGGTGGCAGTCAGGCTTCCTTCCTGAAGCCATGCTGTTGGCGGGCTGTGAAACACACAGGAACTCCTCTGCGGGAGCACGTTGAGTTGATGGTACAGCCTAGAACAGCATTACTAGACTTTAATCTAGCAGACTGCATATTAATTTGTTCAACTTTGATGCCATGACAAAAAAAAAACTTTGATTTCCTAAGCAGGACTCGCCTACCTAAAGCAAACCTGACACAAAGGAAATGCAAACTACATAAAAGCAAAACAAATACATACAGAGCGTTTCTCTTCATTTATAAATGACAAGACAATAAAACCCTTATAGTGAACTATTTACTGAGCCAAGGAGCACGTCTCAATCATTTTTTTTTAATTTTCCAGCATCTAAGCATAGTGCCTGGCATATGGCAGGCGTTCTACAAACGTTCAGTGAACTGAACTGAACCGCGCTGTTTCATATCCCTTGGGCTGGTCTCCTGCCCGCCCCCCGTTAACAGTGGCGTTGACCACGGCTCAGTCATCACTTCCTCAGAAACCCTCCCTGGTTTACCTGACTTGATTAATCCCCCCTAATATTTTCATGTATACTATTATGCACTTTCCTTCCTACCACCTATCACAGCTACAATTTTACATTTACTTACAAGGCTCTTTGATATAAACGATGCAAACCATAAACTTGGAATAAATTCCAAAGAGGCAAGTACTGTGTCTTTTTGTTTTTCGCTCATGAAACAATTATTGTTTTTGTTGGCACTCAGGAAATATTTGTTAAAATAGCGAACCAAGAACCCATAATTTTCATGGTTTCCTTTCATTCTAATAATACTCATAAGACCTCAAATAATATGAAATAAGTTATCCAGCACACAGTCACATAATAGAGTGGGGAAAGCAAGTTTGTGATATAAGACATCCAGTTAAGAAGAATTCTGGTAAGGCAAAGGGAAAATACAAATGTCTTTCACTACAGCTAGAAGTTCAGTGTCCGTCTTGGAGTGTACCACAGACATGTTTGTGGAGAAATGTTTATTCTTTTATAGGCATCTCAGTTGTTTAACTTTTTAAAAAAGGATAACCCATTACATTTAATCACTAAAGGTCAAAACCAGCAAATGTCAATTTTATATAACTTTCTCTGCAGACCACAACCAATGATTAAACTACATATATGTGTGTACATAGTTTACTTTAGTCCTATGGAAGCAGTTTTCCCATGGTATTGCTCTCTGTTCCTCCAGAGTAAAGTAAGGAATAGTCTGATCCAAAACACAGTACTAAAGCATATGAGATCTGCTAAATGTCAAGGTTATTTTCTGGTGAAAGACAAAGAGTGGAAACTGAAATTTAGTCATGTTTAATCTGATACCTGAACATTTATAATAAACCATTACATCCAGTTAGTCCAGTCAACAATTTAATAAGTAAAATTCCAAGAGAAGGGTTCAGGCAAAAAAGAACATCCAAGAGAACTGTTGCTTCACTTCAACTGGACCATAACATGAAGCCACTGCTGTGTGCCCGGCAGCATATTCCGCTCCAAGACGCAGCAGTGGAATACAGACATAGTTCCTGCCCTCGGGGACTCAGTCAGTGAGAGTCCCCAGTCTTATCGCACCCTTCACAGCTCCTCAGCCTTCCTCCCTTCCCCTGGGGTGAACTCCTGGCCTCAGGCAGATCTACTATGGAAGCTCTCTTTCCCCCAAAGGGAATTACTTCTCTTTACTTGGCCAGAATTTTGGGGGGACAGTATTATTGTACCAATCAGGTAGCAATAATTATTTTTAGAATAAATGAAAGAAAAATTAACTAATCACCCAACTGACATGAGAGGGAGAGCTGTAAAGTAGAAGTACAGCTTGCTTTTAACAAAGGCCAGGTTTTTCTGGCTTGGTTCTGATCTTCTAAGATTGCAAGTGTATTTCTTGATAACTCATCTATAACCTGGGATAAAGACATTTTTATGGCTAACTGAAGTCAGTCTTACCCAAAAGTAAGAGTTTTATTTTCTTCTTTAACCATGTAATATGTGCAGATATACCCTTGGCTCTTAGAAATTCTGTCAGCTGAGTGATTTCAGGAAAATTACAAAATTTCTCTGTGCCCATTTTTTTAATCTATAAAATTGTGGTAATAATATAGTAGTTTTGTGAGGATTAATTGAGACAATAAAGCACCTGGCATAGTATCTAGTATATAGTCAGCACTCAGCCAATATTGGTATTATGATTAATATCATTGTGTCACTTGTAGCATTATTATTATTCCTCTTTCCATGTATTTCTATTGAAAAAATTTACAAAGGAAATTAAAGGTCCTAGTTAGATAGCAGAACTCTGGTAAGAAACTAAAATGAAAGACCTGGTACCTTCATTCAATCATTCTACAGGTATTTATTAAGCTTTTGCATGGTATGTGGGTTGACTAGCTCCCAGATTCAACTGCATTACTTACTGGAATGGAACAGGTAGAATTTTGGAAGAATAAGTGAAGCCTAAGTAAATGGCATCAAACTAAGGTCCAAACCCTGATGACAATCAGCATTTAAAAAAGGAGTCAGGTACAGCCTTCCTCCCAGTAAACATCAAAGTCATTGTGCAACATTAAGTCTTAAAAAATTGCATTTAACCTTGAACTAGAGGAAAGCCCAAGCTTGGAGAAATTTCTAACATGACTGAACCCTACTTAACCTGAAATGTGAAAGAAAAGTTCCCTGTTTTAAATGAGCATAAATCTCATCAGACAAGGTTTTTCTGGGTTGTTGTTCATCATAATAAAAAAAACAAGAAATAGTTTAGTTGGCCATTGAACAACAGAAGGGTTAGGAACACCAATCCCCTACACAGCCGAAAATCTGCATATAATGTTTGAGTCTCTGAAAACTTAACTACTCATAGCCTATTGCTGACCACAGGCCTTAGCAATAACATAAACAATCAATTAACACATATTTTGTATGTTATATGTATCACATATTCTTACAATAAGGCAAGCTATGGGAAAGAAAATGGTTTTCAAATTGCTGCAAATTCCCAAGAGATTTTCCAGTATATTTATTTTTTAAAATATGTGTATAAGTGGACCCATGCAGTTCAAACCTGTGTTGTTCAAGGGTCAATTGTACATGGATACCTTGGAAAGAATTATCATCCAAAAATGAGCTGGAGGTCCACTCAGAAATTGAAGTCTGGCATTGAGTGAAGGACAAAAATCCAGCCTAGTGAGGAACTATGAGGATAATTTCCAAATGTGCTGATAAAATGAGAAGTAAAAGCAGTAAATACCCTAGATTGTTCAAAGCTGGTCTTAAAGGGACTGAAGTCAGCAGTGAAGAAGCAGTAGTGAATTATCTGAAAGTCCCCAGATTCTTTGTACTGTCATATTTTGTCTGCTTTCCACCAATTACATTTCTGGTTTCCACAGACAATCCTTCATTGTGAAATGCCAGAATCATTCTGCTAGAAATACACTAAACCCAGGAAACTGCATATGCATGGACTCTAAATGGTCTGTGCTTCTATTATATAAATATTTTTTTCACCAGGACAGACAGAGATGGTTGGAGAGGGGCAGAAAGGTACCTTGTGTCCTGTCAGAAATGCGAAGGCTATTTGCAAGCTAACACTTAGCCTGTCATATTTTATGGATTCTGGAAGAAGACATGACATACCTGGGTGAGGGACAATTGACTTTCTTACTCTCACCAGAATATCTGTATTTTCTTCTACTGGTTCCCAGAACACTAAATCCCACAGGGCAACACAAAGAGGGTCCGGTGATCTCTGTACATACACTAAGCATTATCGGAGAAGGACCCTGGGCTTGGGGAATCTGTATCTTTTGTAATGGACTGTAAGCATGCCTGCCCTTTGCTCTGGGGGAGGCACTATTTCCATTTTCCAAAGCTGTTCACTGTACAAACATTCTTGAAATGATAGAATGGAATAATGTCAGTCATTCCTCTGCTTACAAGACATGTAGAAATGTGACACCCTTTTCAAGAAGTGTCTCCCAAAATGGTGTGGATACTAAGAGCATTCATGCAGAAAATGCTTAAGTGCTTGATTATCTTGTTGGTGAAACAGTTTAAAGACTATGGATCTGCAAAACCCTTTCCAATTCAGGGTGTCCTCTAATCTGAACAAATCATGATTGCACATTCCTGGAAACATTTTCCTGAGCTTGTCAAACCACCTGTAGGTATCTATTTCCTCTTTGTTAAAGTCAGCACAAATTTCTAAAACTGTTGTCTTTTACCATTTCCCAGAAGGATTTAGGGATTCATGGCTCCTGTAACCTAGAACGTCTCTCATCCATTAGCATGAGAACAGTATTATATTGTCTTACCTATTATGGGTTTAAGGTAGGCATAGTCCTATTGTATCCTATGAAAGCATTTCAATAATAATGCTCCCTGTGTGCACCTACCACTCCATCCAAGCCCCCTAAGGATGTCAACACTGAAGAGTAACAGAGGCCTGGGTCCTGGCTTTAATGTTTACTCGCTGTTGCCTTAGTGAGTCACTTCTCCTTCCTCTATCTTAGTCTCCTCATTGTGCAGTGAGGCTAATGATACTCCTCCTACTGCACACAACTTCAGAAAGTCAAATGGCAACCTCTGTGAAAGCATTTCATAATCAAGAAAAACCTTTCAAGTGTTTATAATGCTATAAGTAGTATTCCCTATAGCACGCTGTGCCTTCAGAAATGCTTTCAGTGCAGACATATATTAACCAAGCCTAGTCTTTTCTTACCCTCAGAAATTAGATCATCACAGTGTATCAGGCTGAGTTGTGGGGCAAATCAGTAATTTGCAATTGGATTCATGCATTACTTGGTGTTCAGGGGATACCTCCTGACCATCAAAGATTTGAGGAGAGGTTGAAAAGGGTAGGGGGAAGGAACACATTCTATTTCTAGGTCAGAAGCCATTTCCAGATATATAAAATAGCCAAGGTTGTATGATACCAAATATTGGCTCTTGGTAAATTTTTATTTCAGAATCAGTGAATAGGAAAGAGATAAAATATACTACTGACTTTCGTTAAAGTCTTCATATATTTCTTCCATATTTTTATCTTTTGCTAAGGCATCAATAAGACTATTGTAAGAGTATATTATTTTTCCCCAACAGTACCAGGGTGAGTCTAACAGCAACACAAACAAGTCTCAAGAAAACTAGTTTAAAATTCATAAAAGATGTATTACAGCTAGTGAAACAGTTCTCATGCAGCAGATTACAAAAACCTGGATCAAAAATTCTGCTCTCTGCTAACTTCCCAGAAATGGAAAATCATACAGACTTTTGGTACAGTACAAAAAGCAGGAAGCACAAACACTGACAGATCAGAAGTGGGAAGCAAAGGGAACAGTAGAAAGTAAAGGGGGCAGGGCTCTGCTACTGATCCAAATACTTCTGAAATGAAAACCAGAATAAAAATTAAAAAGAACTAAAACATGAAATTATTAATATGTCCTTATGACACTGTATTTTTCCTTTAGAAAGAAAACTTGTTCCAGATTATCCCCAATCCCCAGAATCTTGTACCCTGTTCTCTTTTCAGAATTTGTCAAATTTTGGCAAAGGCAACCACTTAAAAGAAGCAATTTTCCATTAAAATTAAATTTAACAAAATTATCTCTAAATTCCCTTGAAATTTCAAACGCTTTGAATCAGCAATAGCATTAGATATGTCTAAGTATGTTTCTAGTAGCACCCAAAAGTCTAGGAAGAAGCAATCTCTAGAGCTCCTAAGTATGAAGCCTCTTTCTAGAGAAGAGTTGAGTTCAGAAGTCCATTTGTTTGCCATGTATCATTTATGCTCTATTCTGTTTTTCCACTCTTTTTCTCTCTTAGCTTATCTGACCTGGTCTTCCAGTTTATTAATCCTCTGTTCTGATGTGTTCACCCATCTGTTCAAAACATCCGAAGTTCTTAAGTGTTAAATATTATATTGTTTAGGTTAAGAATGTCCATTTGATTAATTTACATAGACTCCAATTCTCTGTTGAAGTTATCCAAGGCATTCACTGCAAGAGGGCTTGACCATTACAAGTGACTCCATCATGGAAACTAAGTCTTTAATACAAACCCTGTTACACAGAATGCTTAGAAAGTGAGGTGAACTTTCAAGTCAAAGCAAGCACACATATATGGATCATGAAATGGGCATCACAAGAGAGCCAGATATCCTTCTTAAGGTTGGCAAAAGAGTAAACATGGTTTGACATAGCAAAATAAGGCTAGTCAGGATTCACTCCATGGTGGGCAGACTGTTATGAGAGCAGGCAATATAATCAGCCCGATTTACTGTGCAAACAAAGATAGTCACAGTTCAATGTCAAAGTGGCAGAATCAGGTGAACTGTCATACCAGGGGATGAGGTGACCCTCAGAATCCTGAACTCTAATACGAGAAAGGTGTTAAGAAGGCAAATAATCCTGAAGTGAGGCCTACCATAGTTGCCTGGGCTTCTGGTGCTCCAATTAATTTTCTCTGCCAAAGGAAGTCTTATTTCATCTAGGTCATGGTGAATCAAGTCAGCCTAATCACTGAGAGGCAAAACTCTAGGCTTAAAGCAACTTTGACTGGTAAACAGTGACCTTGACCATCAGTAATTACATAAGATAAATTTTTATAAGATCTGTAATCCACTAACACCCTACAGATTCCACTGGATTGGGCCCAAGAGAGATCTCCCTATCCTCACCATTATTCAACCTCACCAGTGGCCTAGCCATCCAGCAGACATCAGGGGGCCACCAGCCCACAGGAATTATGCCTCACAGCAATAACTAAATAACCTACTTAATAAAAAATCATCTTCAAGAACATGATTTTTTTTGCTTTAAAAAAGTCTAAATAAAAGTACAAAATTAATCAATTATCCTACCTTTCTGGTATACATATTATATTTACTATGAACAGAGCATTATTCAATAATTAATATTTAATGTTTAAAGAATCAACATTTTAACACAATTTTTACTTTCTAGCTAAGCAGTTGCAAGAGATACAGTATTTTTTTATGTGTTTATCTCTATATTCCTCTTATGCTAATGAGGGACAAGATGAAGTATTCATCATCTTGATACTCTCAGGGCTTACCCATGATGCCTAGCACATAGTAGGTGATCAATAGGTGAATATTGAATTAAATCAATTAAACACTGGGATGGATTTGCACTAATCCAAAGACATGCCCATCATGCTGATATCAAGCTAAATGGACTTCCCTGTCAGATACAACTCTGTAACAAAACTGGGGAAGAGAAAAGCATCTCAATTGTTAAGGGCTCAAAGGTATACATTCTTTACAACGATGGATATAGAGTGCAATCAAAAAAGCAGAAGAAGAGAGCTGGCTGTGCCACTGTCTGCCTGGAAGTGTATCTTGGAGCGAGGCACACATTGCCTAAGAAGTTGGTTTACTCACCTATGAAAGGAAAGGTATGCACATTTGCCCCGAAGAGCCTGGTTTCTGCAGAGGTCATGAGCTCAGCTCCAATGCCCTTCCTTGCAATAACCTCGGCAGTTCTTCTTGGTTTTGTAGGTAACATTTATGTAAAAGGCTCCATAGTTAGAAGTTTGAAAAGTGTAAAACCACATAATCCCAAAGATTTTTTTCAAACTCCACATGTCCCTAATTCTACGTATATGTTTAAACTAGATAAGAAAAAAAAAAAAGAAGCTGTCAACTTTTTATATATCAGAACCAAAAATAAAACTATTTTCATGGTGCTTAGTAGTTCTTAGCAGATCTTCTAAGACAAATTCCCAAGACTTCCATAATTTTTAAGCTCACACACTTAATATAATCCACGTCTTAAACTCATTTACACCACACTTATTTTCTGAGAACTAATGCCACATCTAAAAGGACTTCTTAGTTTGTTGTTCTACCATAAAGCCTGAGTTTCAAAGCAAAGTAATATAATTTAGTAACTAAGTTGCTGATTGACCTGGTTTATGAAGTTTTCACTAATTGAAAACATTATTTTCCTGCTTCTCCTTTACTGATGAGTTAACAATGCTTATTGCAAGAGAGATCACTGGAGTAGTGAGAAGCTCTTCTCTACAAAGTGAATTTGCTCTTGATCCCCAATTCTTTTTAGTATTTTAATGTGGGATAGTAAGTCATTCATCTTCCCTGATAATATTAACTATTAAATCAATACAGTAATATGTAATACTTGGGGGCACTTAGTATATATATCATCACTATTCTGAACACTTTAAGTAAACTACATTTCACTGAGCTCTCACAACTGCAAAACGTAGGTTTCACTACAGTCCCCATTTTCCACAGGCGTAGCTGAGACACAAGCTCTCACGTTAGTGAGGGGCAGAACCAGTCTGACCCAAGAGGGCTGACTCCTGACCCCACCATGCCACACTGCCGCACACCCACACCCACAGCAGGACATTAATATGTGGAAATGAAATAAATCAGGGTGCTGAAAATTGCTAAAAACAACAACAGTAAGTTAGAATTCATTTTACTCTTTTCCATTTATTTTTATTTTCCTCAGAATGTACTTCCCCATGGTAAATCAAATAAGAGAGGGTGAGGTAATGAGGGGGGGAAAAAAAGGGCAATAGAGAAAGAGCTAAAGTCAGGAAACCTGCACTTAGTCCCAGTTCTGCCACTGTCTTTGTGGCTTTGGGCAAGTCTTAAATATATATTACAAGGCTTAAGGGAAAAAAAAAAAATTCTAATTTCACCTACATCAAAATTCCTCAGTGTTTTAGGGAGCTATGTTAATAGTATTAATCACCAAAACTGGTGTGATAATTATTATTATTATTTGAATAACTGCAAATAATAGTCATGCTTTCCTTTCTATTCTGTTCTAAACTGAGCTTAAAAAAAATTATTCCAAGGTAGTTCAAAAATGGTTTCCTTTGTTACATGGGACTGTTCCTATAAACAGGAGTAAAACTGTCAGTATTTCCTGTAAGCCTTCTTTATTATTCTGCAACTTCCTGAAGACAAACCACATTAAATCAACTTTAGTAAGACCATATTTAGAAGATACAGTAATTAGCAAATACTGCTTAAAGTCATTCATCTTGTAGGATAGATATTTGCCTTTGTTTTTAAGAAAAAAGAAACTGAAGTTCAAAGCATATACATTTGCTATATTTATGTCAAATAAAAATCTGGCTTACAAATAGAAATACTACACAGTAAGAGTTGGTCAGTATGTGATCATTTGTTTGAATTTCCACAGGGATTGGTCGTTTCGTTCATACCTCATCTTATCCATGGTAGGAGTCAGGCTCTGTCAGTCACTTCTTCCTCCTGCTACCTGAAAACAAAGGACATGGTGTTATTCTCACCACAAGCTAAAAAGAAAACTCCTACTCCTAAAATTTGCTACTTGTATGTTCGAAGTGGAAATTACATCTCGCTTCTATTCAGGATTTGCACATGTAACAATATCTGCTAACATCTATATATGCAGAACTTTTATAACCACTTAGGTCAGCTCAGCTTCAAGAAGTCAACCCAGTAAAATGAGTGTACCTTCATCCATATGTAAAAACACCACATTAAAGACAAGCATTAAAGAGTAGTATAGCTCAAAGTTTATATTAAAGACAAATACCACATTAAAGACATACATTAAAGAGTAGTGTAGCTCAAAGTTTATATTTAGGCATAACAGCTGATCCTCCAATCCAGAATGAAGGGAAAGAAATATGACAAGGTTGGCTTATTAAGTTTGTAATGATCTGTTTTAATGTCTAGCCATTTTCCACTCATTGTGACTATCTGAGAAAATTTCCAAGAGCTGTATAGAATAGGTAGCTCCACACACTAGTTAGGGAAAAGGAATGCTCTGTCTCCATGCCTTTGGAAGCCAGTTGAGGGTAGCCTGATCCAACCAAGCTAAATTTAACTCAAGTCAATTCATACTTAACTAACATGCAAAGCACTAGCTAGAGGTATGGAGAAATTTAAGACAGGCACAAGGGGGGCCTAAGGAGCTTCTGGGAAAATAATACACTTCATCAAATTTTCTTGAGAGACAAAAATCCGTTTATGCTAAAATACTAGACTTCCTTCTTGTTCTGCAATTCTTTTAAGTTCTCTGCCAAATAGGTTCTGAGGACAGAATGACATCAGTGCTGTCACCCAATCCAAAACACATGTGCTGTCTCTAGCCTCCAACTGTATAATGGCACATGTCTCCATATAAAGTAAATAACTACATTTATCGTTTAAATATATTCTATTTATTCTTAAGGAGTTTGGGAGGGGGCCTAAAAACTAAACATCAAATAAATACGGATATTATAGTATATTTCATTGCATTTGTTACAAACAACATTGCCAAATTTTGAAAAATACTTTTAAACTGATCAGTGTCCATTTCCAGCCTAAAGATAATAATTGTTACTTATTTGGTTCTGAGAGCATCAAAACCATATTTTTTTGTATTATTTAGGTTAGGTATTTAAGTAAACAGTTCTTTATTAACTTAAACTCTGAATAACACCATGCCTTCATTAATAATTATATTTTAATTAGTCTTTTTAAATTTATAAAAAAATAACTCAATATGAAAATAATGAAGTGATAGCCATTTATGCTGGTTTAAAGGAAAATATTTGGTATATTACACAACTTCCATAATTTCTTCCATGTACACTTTACTAAGAAAAGTTGTTTACCTTATCATACAACCAAAGTTCTCCCCCAAGAAAAATGTATGCTCTACTAATGCAATAGTAACTAAAGAATTTAAAATAAAAAGTTCCTGAATTTAGCTTTTCTGCTTCATATTTTCATGAAAGTCTAACTTATTGTAATAAATTTAAACTATGTTGTAAAAGGTGAGTTATTTTTTTCTCTTTAAGAATCATATACTTACTCACATAGTCATGTATCTAATAATAGGTAGATATATAAACTCTATAGAAAGCATTATGCTTTATTCTTCTTGATACATTTTACCTGACAAATATAAATGTATCCCCTTTACTTTATAAAAGGTGACATGGTATCTGGGAAAAACACACTTGGAGAAGCCTGATAGGAATCTTGGCTTTGCCACTATTGGCTCCATGACATGAACATGATAAACAGTCTTCCCCCAACACCCATTCCCCTTATCTGTAAAAAGGGAGTAAAGGTTATGAACTTGCAGTTTGTGTGAGAACTTGATTTAACCTACGTAATCAGTCTAGCACAATTCCTCAATGAATGGTAGCCACTATCATTATTATCATTAATATGCCAAGGGTCACCCTTGCAGACTGTGGGGAGACCTGAACTGTGGCATCTCCCCCTCCTCCTAAGCATGTGGATGTTCACAGGGAAGCACTGTTATGAAGAGGGGGAACACCCACCATTCACTGAGATCCCACAGCTGTTTCTTGAACTGTACATGGGGCGGGGGAGGGGGTCACTGGAAAAGTATGATGGTGTGTTGGAAAGACTGGGGGTGACAGGGTTAGAGGGGGCCCCTCTGCCCACTGCGGTATAGATAAGACTGCATCACAGAAATGTGCCTGCCTTTGTGCACTCCCAAATCTGGTTTTATGTCTTTAGTTGACCAGTAGTATCTGGACTGAATGATATCTAAGGTCCCAGCTGCTCCCTTGCTGTTCTCACACTCAGTGTGTATGGAAGGGTTGCCTGTAAAGTCTCGATAAAAACACTAGATGCACAGTAAAAGTTTGCCACAATAAAAAAACACAAGAACACACACAATATGATTGCTTGTTAATGGTAATACACGTTTCATATTATATTTTATATTGCATTTTTATAACTTTTCATTTGTTCTTTCTTGTTAGCTCATCTTTTGTCTCCAAACTGTTATCATTCTGGTATTTTATTTCTTGATCTGAACACCACCTTTAAAAGCCAAACTATCCATTCAAAGCCAGATATCTGATAATACAGTCATTAAAGATTATATTTGTTCCACAAACAGTCAACAAACTCTCACCCAGTCACATGTATAAACAAGATTTGGGACATAAGTAAATGGGACATCAGAGAATGATTCACTTCTGCCCCTGTGAAGCTCCATCTATTGAGGGCTACAGGACAACCACTATACAATTAGAGAGAGGCTATGAAGGAAAAGCACCTAACCCAGTCTAGAAGGCCAAAAAGGAAAGCAACGTGTGAGCTGTGAGTGGAAGAGTAAGAGTTAGCCACTTGTTAAAATCATCATTAGACTAATCATCTCACATTAGCACAATGTCTGGTGAACACAACCATTACTGAATGAACAGATAAATGATGGAATTTGTGAAAACAGCTCCCCCAAGGAATACTTACATAGTAATATTCAAATATAAACATTTTTGATACTTTATAGTTACTGGCTGCCCCTGTGTGCAAAACATTCCTAGCAGGAGTCAGGGAGAATCATTGAAAGAGAAAAAATATAATCTTTTCCCTTAAGAAATATACATTAATTCAACAATATTTATTGGGCTTTGTGTGTTTTCTATATGCCTAGCACTTTGAAGATTGTGGAAGGAAAAAACTATAGATGCTATTTATTAATGCAAGAGGAGGAACATACAATAATTCAGCATTAATAAACTCTTAGTTTTGAGGCTTTCCTAACTTTATCCTATAGATCTGCAAATGTCTTAACATTCTCTAAGCCCTGAAAACTATTATAAAAGTAAGTGATATATATTGTATGTCCCAAAAAACTAAAGGATTAAAAATAAAAGTGATGATATCAACAGTCGAGTAAATAAATTAGGATTCTGGTTCCTACACTGCAGTCCCTTCCTTAAGCTCTCCAATTCATCCCCATGTTGACTGACACTTGAGCATGACCTTTCTAGCCTTCCTTATAGCATATGGCTCTATTAAATATTATATTAAATCTATGTCTCAAAGCACCTCAGAAGCTCTAACTTCAGGGTCTTGAACTATTATATCACACCAATTCTCCAGAGTTTTCAATGGTTCTCATGTCATAGAACTGTGAGGAGCATTGGTTTAATGCTTAGTCCATGACTGATCTGCTTCTGCAAATAAATAATAACTTCCTTCTACATAAGAGCTAGGTATTTTTTAATATCCCACTGTGTTTAAAACAAGGTTAGAAATATACAAAATGCTCAAAATATGTGTAAATTATTTATTTCATTGAGAGGGAAACACCAATAAATGGCTAATTGACTTTTAATTTGGGGCATTTGAATAGATTTATTAGTCTGGAAGAGTTTCTCACTAAGATCTTCTTATGCCTTAGGTTAAACAACTTTGACAACTGCATTAAATTTTTTAATTACATCAACCAGTCAGTCAGAACTTTTCCTAAATACTTACTAATTTTATGATTTAATATTCTAGAGAACTATTTACTTTAATAAATTTTGGCTTGAATAAAATAAACACTGTATTCCCCTAGTATCCTGAAAAACATAAACTTAAGAGGTTTGAATACATGAGTCTCAAAAATTTCATTTATATAATAAATACAAAATGTTTACCTATGAACTGATATAAATATGCTACAATAAAAATTATCATAGTTCCTAAGATCTTAGTAATTATACAATTTTGGCTAAATATGGAATATTTATAGAATGTTTTAAAGTTCAAGCTATTTCCAAAGTTTACATAAGAAATTAATTCAATAGTGGATTTGTTTGTACTTGATGCTGTGTGAGAGCTTATTCACAAATACTCAGAAGTCAACTTCCAAGAAATAACTTAAATTACCTAGTGACTTAAAAAAATAAAAAAGATAGCAATTTTCCAGTAAGCTCTCCTATGATCTTTGATATCTTCAAACCAAAGGACTGTCTTTACTGTTCCAAAATTCTGGAATGTTTAGAAAACTTTTGCCTCCAAATGCCATAAGAATGTCATCATTTTCTATGTATTCTACTGTGTTTTTTTTTCTTTTAAATAAGACAGGAAGGCACTGCTAGATCTTAATGTTGTGATAGAATTAGAAAATATAATAAGTTATCATGTTAGAAAATATAAATGTGAAAGAACTCTATCTCTCTCACATTGATGAAGTCTTTATCAGCTAAGACATTTTGTAATGCAATATCCAGAAACCATAAAAAAACAAAAATGGGACATACTGGATCATGAAACTGATAAGCTTGATTTAGCACCAAAAAGCCAAGGTTTCCCTGTGTCTCCACTCTATATACTCTATATTTCAATTGAACCCCACACATTGGTCTCCCAGTAATTACAGGTTGTTTCTTGGTGGTCCACAAATGTCCACTGCATCCTCATACCTCATTTCCTCACAAGACCTCCCATCTCCCTCTACTGCTTTTACAGATAGCCTATCCTGATCACCTGTGATTCAAAAAAATTATATGTGTGTGTGTGTGTGTGTGTGTGTGTATATATATATATATATATATATATATATATATATACACATACACATATATGTATGTAATTTCCAATGTGTGGGCTCAATTAGTAAGAAAAGATTGGAGGTCAAGGCCAGCATTTTTAAAAAATGGAATGGAATTGATTTTTAAATACCAAAGTTATCACATACAGTGATGATAATATTGCTTCTATAACATTTTTGCTTCCTTTTGCATGTGTATGTGTGAGTGTATATGTACTAGGTTGAATATAAAATGAGCTCCTACTAGTCAAAAGTTTATTTGGTGTAAACACACCTTACGGCTCCTCCAAGTGCTGGATGAGCAATACAAACAAATTATAATGTCATGAAATAGCATGGCAACATTCTAAGTTATTGAAACTGGAGCAAAATAGGAAATGAAAAATAGGGAATAGGACAGCGCTGATGGGTAGTAAGAGATAAGAATGGGAAGATAGGGGCTAAAGTACCTTATCTTAGAGGCCATGGGAACCATGTGAAGAGTTTAAGCAGGTAAGCACTTTGCATTGATAGATTCTTCAGGCAGCAGTGGAGGGAATAAATTGAAGAAGGCAAGTAATGTAAGTCAAAAGACCCAGTTAATAACAGATAGCCTAATGCAGTGATTCAGACAAAAGATGGTGGTGGCATGATATGTTGGGAAGATACAATGAGAAGGCAGTGTCCATACAGATTTGTGACCGATTAAATATAGGAGAAGACAGAGAAAAGAGAATATTGAACAACATACAGGCTTCAATATGGGGTGATATGGTTCCAATCACTAAGACTAGGAACACATTAAAGGGAACAGATTAGGGGGTGGGGGAGTATGGTTTTGAATATGCTTACTTTAAGATCTGGGTAGAACAGTCAGATTAATGTCCTATACACAGATGAACTCAGAACAGAGTTTCTGGTCAAGATCCAGAGAGAAGGGACTATCAACAATGTGGCAGTTGAAGAATATGTAAGTAAGAAGAAGACTAGGGACAAAAACTATGGGTCATTCACATTAAAGGTGTACGCAGACAGAAATAAGACTTCAAGGGAGACCAAAGGACAAGGTCAAAGAGTTGGAGAGAGAATGGGACTCAACTACAACACCCACAGAGAGATCCAGTTATCTAAGAACTAAAAAGAATCCACTGGATGTGGCAATGAAGGTATTGTTTGGTGGAAACTTGGAGTGCTAAAGTCAGGAGTCTTACTGCAGTAGGTTGAATGGTAATTTAAAGATAAATATTTGGAGGCAGTAAATACAGAGGATCTGTGCATATGTGTATGTGTATGTGTGTTTGTATTGTGTGTGAGCATGTGTTTGCTTAAGAGCTTCAGAGTAAAAAACAAAAAAGCAGTATATGGAGGGATGTGTAAGACATAGGGGAAGATGTTTTATTTTGTTGGCTTGAGGATTTTTCTTTTTATGTAAGAGAAGTGTGTACCTCTTCACAGGCTGAGAAGAAGCTACTAGAAAAAAAGAAATTAAAAGACAAAAGAAAGTGAAAAGAGAGAATACAGTTCCATAGGAAACAAGAGGAAGTTAGACCAAAAGTCTGTCTGAAACAATGTTGTCCAATCGAACTTTCTGCAGTGATATTAAGGTTTGCCACACCACCCACACAGCAGCCACTACCCTTATGTGGTTACTGGACACTTGAAATGCAACTGCAGCAATAAAGGAGTGAGTACGGATCTGAGGACCCATCAGTCCTGGCAAGGAAAGCTTGAGCTGTTCATGCCTGATGGTTGCATACAGAAAGGAAGGGTGATCTGCTGAGAGTCAGGAGGGGGTAGGAACCCTGAGGGGAGTAGTAAGGTTTGGAAGGGACACAAGAAGGCAGGAAAGAGCTGACCAAAACAACCAAGAGCACAACAGAGCAGCACGGAGGGCCCTGCTGAGACGGAAGTCCACACGTGCATGGCAGGCAGTGTAAGGACAACGAAGGCAGGAGGTTGGCTTGAAAAGAGTTTGGGAAGCAAACTGCCAGAAGCACTAACAAGAGACCGTTGATGTAAAACATGCAGCCATGGAAGGAAGGCAACAAAGCTCTGTGTTCCGAAGAAAAGAAAGGGGGCAACTGATGTAAAGAAAAAGAATTGGTGTAAAGGGAGAGAAAGAAGGAGAGCAGGAGAGAATGGATGGTTAGGACCTGAGATGAGGGAGTAGTTCTAGGTAATGGCAAGGCTTGGAGCAAGTCCTACTTGGCTTTAAAAAAAGCAGGCAACAGGAATTTAGAAGTTTGGATGGTTCTTCTGGTAAATATAGGGGTAACCCGTGATGGTGGGATGAGTGGGGTGCAACAGAGGAGCACGAGTCAAGTACAAAGCCCTCAACATGTCAGGAAATAAGTAAACACGTTGTAATGACACACATGAAGAAATCCCACAAGAATAGAAATCGTTAGGACAGCATTTTTTCCGAGCACTCCAGCACACTGGAGAGGGGGGAAAGGGAGCAGTGTAGGGTAAGTGGTCTCAACTGCGGCGTATCAGGAAGTCCTGAAGAACTCCGCTGGAGAAGCAGAGAGAAAGAAAGGAGGCTGACCAATCATCTACGAAGATGATTATCTCCCACCAGGGAAGATCACATCATCAACCTGCCCAACTTTAAGATTCTCTATTCGACTTCCCTAGGACATTTTTTGTGGCTCACTTTTCTCCAAAGAAGCAAAGGAAATAACTACATGGTTGGCTATTATTTTCATAGAATTAGGTTATAAGTTTTGCAGGTATTAAGTGCAATTGTACTAATCAAAAGCATATTTCCTTTTCTACCTGCACAGTTCCATTTTGGAATTGCCTCACCCAGCTATTGAATTTCATAAGGTTAAACTTCTCCATATGTACATGGTGGATTCAGTATTATGCACATTGTGAGGCTATGTCACATTATCTCACTCTTCATCTCAGGACTTTAATGGCAAAAGCTAGAAACTTAAAATTTCTCCTTTCTTACGTTGCCAATATTGCCCATGTGCATACACACAACACACAAACACACACACACACACACACACACACACACACACAAACACACATTCACCTTTCTATGTCACAGAGACATTTTATAGGCACTGTTTTTGCAAATATCACAAAATTATTAAATCCAAGTTTGAACAGTGGCCTGATTTATTATCTTATCATAAATATTTCTATTTTCTCATGGGTATTAATATAATCTGTTTAGATGTTTTAGATATAGACAGTCTTAATAATAACTGGTATCAAATTCCTTAAACTGTATTCTTTGCTTCTCTCAAGAACTTATACTCCCTCCTATGGCAATTTGATGGCAAAAAAAACCCAGAAAGCAGGATCCCATGAACAGAGTCACAATTCATAAATCATTCACAAGTGACATAACAATGGTATGTATCATGCTAGAAAAAGGCCGTCACCAGATACTACCACAACATTCTTTTCTTTCTTTGTAATCTGCATAATGCATGACCCTGAAACCTACCGAGTTAAGGGCTAATTTTTGGTAAATGTGCTAAAGCAGAAACTTAGTATCTGAAAACATTTAGATCTGAACTAAAAGGAAAGTTTTATTTTACTTTAATGAACATTCATTGAGTTTTTACTCTGTAACAAGCATTATGCTTAGGGTTTTACAAGGTTTTGGTATTTAATCCTCACAAATTGTCACAACAGTCTTATGAAGCGGGTACTCTCAGTATCTCCAAGTTAAGAAGAACCAATTGAGGCTTAGATAGTTCAAGTAGTTTGCCTAATGTCACACATTTTAATAGAACAGTCAAATAATGAATCAAAGAAGAAAAAGAAATATACATCTGTCCTGAAACAGTCAAAAAAGAGAAATGCAAAGTCCAGCAAATTCTATATTCAAGTCAATTCTGTGTCACCTCTATTAATAAAACATTTGAAATCAAGATAAAAAGTTGGCCTCGCTAAATCCAAAATGGTGGCTCATTTTATGAAATGCTTTAAACTATACTGTTAACTTATTTTAAATAATAAAATTATATAGTAGAATTGTTGAAAACATTGTTTAATTAAACATAAATCAAGTTTATTTTATCAGGGCCTATTCTTGAGATCTTTAAAATGTAAACACCAAAGTGTTACTTATTTTTTAATGACTTACTAGTGCCTTTTTTTTTTTTTTGCTTTTCTTTTCTAGACCTAGCCTGATTGAATACAGAGCTGCCTGAAATAGTTAAACAGTAGTATTTCCCTACTGCCTGGAAAAATAAGAAATCCAAAGCAAAAGGACCCTCAGCAGGACTTCCCCGAAGGATGCTGGATGATGCACCTGTCATGGCATTTGGTGCATTAGTGCTGATGTGGGTCATCTGCCCTCACGTACACAAAGTCTAAGAATTTCCTCAGTCTTTGGCACTTACTATAGACAAAATGGATTCCAGATTGCCATTTCTGCTCAACATAAGGTCATTTTCCCTTCTTGGATAGTTGGATGTGAAGTACAAGAAATAGAGGAGTTTGGTTCCAAGCCCACTTTAGATTAAGATCAGGCTTTAGTTGAGAAGATGAGAACATCAGGAGGCAAAGAGGTATCCCACGCCCCCAACCACCCCACACTGGCAGCTTCTTCAGAAACTGGCCAGGAAAAATCTGCTTAACTGGTAGGAAGGGGCCTGCCTGGAAAGTGGTCAAAGCCAACAGGGGATACAATTTGCCTGTGGCAATCCCCAGCCTCACCATAAAGTAAAATAAGTTCAGAGCAGAAGGAAGTTTGCTTGCTTCCCTACAGAGCTGAAAGCAAGCAGTTTCAGGAATCAGCCATATATGGGAATGGCAAGTTAAAAATGAGCAAGAACAATCAACAGAGAGCAGTCAGAAATTATGAAAAGACCACAAAAGATTCATTGAACAAAATTAGCTTTCATCATCTACTTGTGAGAAATCGCTTACTGGTGAAATATTTCCAGACATTAGTGAGTCTATGGTTACATGAAACTCTATTATATAGTTAACTTCCACACACATGCATAGGTCAATAAGAAAATCCCCTCATTATAAACCTGCCATTCCTAGACAGCACTCTTAATCTGTGCCATGGGTAGTTATGACATAGATCTCAGCCCATTAAGAACATGAAACTAGCCGTGATTCAAATCAAATCATCCCGTGGCAAACGGAGAGAAGGGAAAAGCTGTAAGCTGAAATGCAAACTGTATTCAGTTTAAGGAAAGTACATTTTCACTGAAGATGAAGTTAATAAAATAAGCACTATGTCATTAACACACTGGGACATGTCTATTAAGGGATACTTGTGAAAAAATTTGTTTATAGTAGATATTGCTCCAATGCCAATGGCCTGTCTGCGACTGTTAGCATGGCCTTTATTCATAAGGGTAGCTTATCAGTGAATGATGCAATTATTCAAGAAGACTTTTATGATGCCTGCGGTTGGTCTGAGTCTCAGCATAAACAAGACTGTACTGAGTTAGAGACTGAGCATTTCCAGTGTGGGCTGAAGCTCATGTCACAGTAGCACACACCCTGATACTAAGCCTCCCAAAGCATACCCATTATCTTGCTTCATTTTCCCTTTTTTTAGCTACATCAATTCATTAGTGGATAAGAAGCAACACATCTGTCTACATACCAAAATCACAAATATATTAATTGTCAAAAAAAAAATTGTCTAAGTCCAAGGTTATTTCCTAACACAAATGAATCAACATTATCTTTCTACCTCACGCTTATTTCTGACCACAGCATAATACTGACTGCCAATTAGCCCACAGTGTTTCATATGCTTTCTAGGGTGTGTGCTTTAAGAGTTTAAGATCCAGGAGAAGTATCTTAAGAACATACAGTGTTCAGAGATCACTGTATATAGAGTGTGAAGAAAAGAAGCAATAGAGTTCGGAAAAAGAGGCAAGGGTGCTCCCTTTAGAACAAAATTCAGATTAATATGCTCCATGTCTGACCAGGCTTGCCTTCTATTACTTAACCTTGTTGGACCTCAATTTTCTCACCTGCAAAATGGGAAGACTAAAAGCTCACAGGGTTGTTGTGAAGCTGAAATGAGATAGTGTATGTGAAAGGACTTTGTAAATTTAAAATTTCTACATAAATGGAAGGTGATACAGGCAGATAGGGCATCCATTTCAGGCACTCAGACAGAGCTCCAAGAAGCATTCTTGTTAAATTGATCTGACATAATCGGCATTGTGTGTGTATTCTAATGTCAAACTAAACAATGCATTAGTTTACTTTTACTTCAAACCTGATGTCAACAGTTTAAATAGGGTGTTTTTCTTCTTCATATATGGTATAAGCTTTGACCTAGAAGGTAAGACACCTTCTCAAAAAGACTTATCCGTGTGTTCAGGTTTTAGTATATGATTCCCATAGGCAAAGTTATTTAAACACTCACACACTGGAAAATATTTAAAACTCTTTAGACAATTTGAACTTAGTTTTCAGCATTCTAGAATGTACTGGCTTCTGGTTTCTGTTTAATTTGAAAACTTGCTCATCACTCTCATGGTAACACAGTTCATATTACAAAATAAAAGAAAAAATGTCAACTCAGAGACATGTAAAGTGTAAAATGTCTGTGACATTATGTTAGGCAAAAGAATACCATCTTGGTTTCTGAGAAATAAATAACCTAAAGAAAACATCATGGACACAGGTAATAATAAATTTTAGTTGTTTCTTTAACATTTATATACCATATTGTTACTTAAGGATTAGCTGTAGCTTATATGCTTTTCATTGAAGAAGGGAGTCTTTGAATCCCCTCCTACCTCCCCATCCCCCCAAAATGGAATGAAATCTATAAAACGCGAATGAAGAGAGCAGATGCTATCATGTGACTAAAATAAGCTGGGTATACATTCTCTTTTTATGTATCCTGAAAACTATGATTCAAAGAGAAATATATTGTCATATTTCTTTCATACAGATGACATGTAATGGACGTAAGAGAAGACAAAAAAGTTTCATTTGTAAAATGTCTCTATCAATTCTGAGCATCTAATCTAACACATGAAGTAGAATTTTGTTTTCTCAAAGCTCACAGAATTTTAACACTCCAAAATCCCTGAAAATCTAAATGGTGTTATAAAGTCAGACTGTGATGGGTTTTCAAATCAAGGCTCAGTTGGACTTAGTTCTAAGGGCAAGGAAGAGCCACTGAAGAACAGAATAAATGGTTTAATTTAAAATCCTAATACATTATACAACAGTACTTTCATAAATACTTTTCATAAAAAAATAAATAGCACTTTAAGTATCTCCAAGGAGACTCGTCCCACTTTGACAAAACAAAGGGCAGAAAGATTCCTGGTTGTAATAAATTGAAGTCAGTAATCTGTCAGGAAACTTATTAGAGACACATCTCCATCCACGTGGCACTCCTGTTCTCCAGGACCATCTCAGATTAATGCCAGCACACTAGAGGCAACACAGGATTCTGAGTAAACTAATAAAATCAGTGAGGCAACTAGTCAACTGAAGGAAATAGTGTATTTTAAAAATTCCTTTCCTTTCTCACTCCTCTAACCCTCAACTGCATCCACAAGCAAGCAAATGAACAGGCAAGCATAAAACACAGACCACATGGAACAGCCTTGACTACCTTCTGCAAATACCTTTGCATCAGAAAACTTCCTAAGAAAGTCAGAGAACTAATTATAAGGATGAAAAGCATGAAGGAAATGAATGTAATTTAGATAGTAAACATCCGCACTTGTTTCCCACCTTGAACTCCCAGGGAGTATGCTCCCTCTTTAACCTTCATCTTAAGCAAATATATAAGGCCGTGCAAACCAAACCAGGGTCCCTGAAGATTTTAGGATAATATTTATTACCTGCTTTCAAAAAGCCTTCTGGCACATCAATTTTTACTGGAATTCATTTACATGATTGAGTTTGAGGCATGCTAGAAACATCAGAAGCCCACTCCCAACCCACTATAACAACAAATTGTTCAGTGTCCAGATGCCCTTATACGGCCAGACTTCCTATAAATCTGACAGCTCAGTTTATGCATTGCGTATGGGTCTTGGCTCTGAGTCACATTCCTCCGGTATGTTTCCCTGGGAGCTTTGATTTCCGCTTTGAGGGCTGGCACAGAGTCCTACTTGCTCTTATAAGAAAATGTCTACGATGGGAAGTTGAAAATATGCAAGATTCCTTCTTTAAGTACACAAACCCTCCATGTCTCGCCACTTCCTTGTAGTTTTGCCAGGTTTTCTCTATGTCTGATACCTGATTAAGTAACCTTTTTTTGGGGGGGTTGGGAAGAGATGGGGGGACAACAAAAAAACATGAGAGAAGGAATGTAGCATATCCAACAGCTGAACATCTTGCAAGACTTAACTAAATGACCTGTACAAATGATGCCTGCGTAGCACCCACATACCTTATATAGCTCTGTAAACAGGACTGAGTGGCCAGCTTAGTGAATTCTTCATTTTACGAGGAGGAAAAAAAAAAACCTCTCTAAAAAGCATTAGCCACATAAACACTTGCATACAAGACAAAATTAGTGCATCTTAACCATTTTGCACACAAATTCAAAGACCTTTTTCTCCCGCTTCTGACCTGTTGTCAATCAAAAGGGTTGGGATAAGTCAGAGTTAGACAAAATTATAAGAAGCCACTATTTCTACTTTACCTCCCAGGTGCACACAAACATTTGCTGAGTCATTTATAATAGTGCAAGAATTCAGATGCCATGGCATAAGTTTAGGGCAGAGTGTCAGCCTTTCCCTTTGAATTTCCTGGCACTTAATGGTCTGTATCACAATATAAACATACCTTTCAGTCTGTGAATACCTTGGGTGTCTTCTCTCACCCTCTTTCTCTTGCTCTCTGTCTCTCTCTTAGCAATGATCTTTTATTTTAAATTCCTCAAAAGAGTTTTCATCATAAAGCCTCAACCTAACTTTATAATGCACAGTGTATTTTTCTACCCTGAGAGTCCATGTTCTGTATATTTCAGTATGGTTATTTTATCTCAGCCAATATTAAAACCATCCATTTGGAGCTAACTTTGGACTTTCTGAGACTTCGAGGAACCACATGAATTTTATAGTAAAACCAAGTTCTTTCTATAATATGTCTTGATATTTTTAACAACCCAGAAGAATAGTCATATACCTATGTTTGTGGTAAAAAAGAAAATCAAGAAAGATTGGAAATAAAAAGCACCAATTCCCTGAGAATTTTAACCCCGTTAGTCATCACTAAACCCTCCGAAACAAAACATTGTCATTAATATCATCATTTTATAAATGAAAATGTGGAAATATGGCTCTTATTTGTGACTTCCCTAAGATTTTTCCCTAAGATTTGTGAATGACAGTTCTAAGAATACAAACCAGCTCACTCAACTTTAACCCAGTCCAGCAATTTATCCCTTCCATGAATGAGAGTCTCCTCTCTGCTGTACATGAGGCTGCTTGATGGTGGTTCTCAGATGCTTCAGAAGATCCAAAAATTCCCAACTGTTCTCTCATCTACCTCACCCAACCAGCCACGAGAACTCACCACCGAGCCCACATCCCACCCTCGGTGAGGTTCCAGCTTCACATCCCTACCCTTCCCCATCTACCACACCTTTCCAACCATTAGTGGTAGATGTAATTGGGAGTTTAGGTCTTGAAAGATTTCACTGTGGCTTCCCACATAGTTTGGACGTTTAAAATCATCCACAAGGGAAGAAAAAGTTGGGGGTCAAGTTGTCTTTAACACACATGCGGCTATTAACATAACTTGGAATGTTCCTTCTTTAAATAGGAACTCTCAGGCCACTTTGAGACATGCTTGGAAGAAACATTAAATAACAATGATGAAAATTCTTCCTGAGCTTCAGAGGCCTCCCTTGCTGACCATTCACACTACTGATATGCAACTACAGTGTACATGTGAATTGCCTAATGAAATAATTGTACACAGATGATGTGGTCTATGCTGAAGCCGTAGTGGTTATTTTTTTCTTGGCTATTTTTCAGTAGATTGAATTGAAACATCTTTAAAAATGGGGCCAGTTTAAACAGGCTGTTTTCAAATTATAAATCTATAGTGTTGTTTCTGAAATCTTGTCTTTGCATCAGAAACAGGCATGTTTACCTTAAATCTGTACGCTGAAGCATGAACAACTGAAGTGACCTTATTCACTGGTACCAGCAGCGTCAAATAATATGGCATTACAATGGATAAAACAGGTATGGCCCTGGAATCACCCTCTTTACATAAAATGGTAACTGGAGTTATTAACAAAAAAGCAACTAAACCATAGATTGTAAATAAAAGCACAATTAATTTAGTCCTTGGTGAAGCTAACTAGCAATATTAAGAAATGGACAGAGTACTTAGACTTTATTGACCATGTCTGACATCTACACACAAGCAGAGAAAATAAAACCTGTTTCTTTCTTGACCTGATCTTACTCCATTGCGCTGCAGGCTCCCTGAGCAATAAGAAGTCACAATCCCTATTCATAGATGTGTGGAGAGTGACTAAAATATATTACTCACTGGCACTTTTAATTTACAACCAGAAATAACGGGGTACACTGTTCTTGTTACATATCAGATTTTTTTACTGCAAGACAAACCAAGTCTAATCCACATTTGAAGGTTATAGGTTTTAGGATTAGAAAAATGACTCATTTCTCAAAGATCCAAACTGTGTCTAAAACACCCAAGTAAACAAACCCCCAGCTTCTTGCTGGCCCCCTCCTGCTGGTTCCCCTCTCTTCCCACCCTGTGTCCTTGTCCCAGAGCCTCTGCCTATCCAACACATACTCATTTGCTCTGATGTAACAAGCCCATTTTTTCTGAAAACACTGATGCCCACTCACCTCCTTTCCCTCCGTATAACCTCAACAATAAATCTACAGCATATAAACAAAGTAAGAAGACTGGATATCACCCCCAGAAAACTGTCTTTACACTCAGACCCCCAGCTTTGTTTCCTTTCTTGTCTGGCAATGGGCATCTCAACTCTTTTATCCAAAATGATGATCCAATTCCTATACCTCCAATATGGAGTTAGGGGTTGTGCAAGCAGGCTTCTTGAAGATTTCAGCTGGTTAGAAGCAACTCCTTTTCTATTCTCCGAAGAGTTTCAAAGGCAGACAGCCTCTAAAATTAAAATCACTACAAATAATAGAAAGGAAACCTTTTCGAATTTTTTAGGAACCCCTGCTGTTAGCCTCTTCAGTTACCTCCCTCCTAAAAGAATTTATGTCACTGGGTAGAACAGGGCCAGCTATTAGAAACAGAAGTGAGGGGCATAAAAGAAATAAATAACTGCCGATGTGTTTTTAAATGATATAAATCAGCAGTGGTGCGAAGAAGCAAAGGAAAAAAAAATCCTACTTGGTGCTGGAAATACTGAGCCTCTATTTTTTTTTTTTTTTTTTTTTGGTGAGCTGGAGTGTGCCAGCTTTTTCAGACGGAGGAATGCTGAGTGTCAAGGGGTCAGGATCAATCCGGTGCGAGTTGATGAGGCAGGAAGGCGGGCAGGAACGCGAGGAATGTCCCTGTTTGTGTGGGACTCCATTCAGCTCATTGGCGAGCCGGGGCCGCCCGGAGCGTATAAAAGCCTGGGGCCGCCCGCCCCAGCCTCACACAACAACTCTTCCCGCAGAGAGGAGGCAGCCAGTGCAACTCCAAACGCAGGCGACCGACCGCCTCCAGCCCGACGGCAGCCGCCCCGGCCGACAGCGCCAGAGCACAGTCCGCCGCGTCCAGGCCCCAGTCGGTCCGAACTCGCGTCTCAGCGCCCGGCCGTCCGCGCCCCACCCGCCGCCCGCAGCGCCCCGACCATGTCCGCCGTCCGCTTCGCCTTCGTGCTCCTGCTCGCCCTCTGCAGCCGGGTAAGCGTGCGGAGACCCCCGCGGCGGCCGGCGCCCGGGGAGCACCGAGGGACTCGGGTAGGGAGGGACTCGGCGGGAAGGGGAGGGCCCGGCGGCGCCGAGGGGCGTGCTCCCGGCTGACCGCCGCCTCCTTCCGCAGCCCTCCTCCGGCCAGGACTGCAGCGGCCGGTGCCAGTGTGCGGCCGCGCCGGCGCCGCGGTGCCCGGCCGGCGTCAGCCTCGTGCTGGACGGCTGCGGCTGCTGCCGGGTGTGCGCCAAGCAGCTGGGCGAGCTGTGCACCGAGCGCGACCCCTGCGACCCGCACAAGGGCCTCTTCTGCGACTTCGGCTCTCCAGCCAACCGCAAGATCGGCGTGTGCACCGGTAAGACCTCGCCCCGCGCTGCCGCCTCTGCCTCCGCCTCCACCACCCCTGGGTGACCGGCCACCTCCTCCCTCACTCCCACCTCGCCCTCCAGAAAATCAGCCCCTGCAGTTGAGTTCTTTAAAGCTCCGCTGTGTCCAGCCCGCCCCCTGGAGTCCTGCTTCCAACTCGCATCCCCGACTGTTAGAGGGCCGGAGACTGCTGCCTCACCCTTGCGTTAAAACCCTTTTCCCTTCCTCTCCTTCAGCCAAAGATGGTGCCCCCTGCGTCTTCGGAGGGACGGTGTACCGGAGCGGAGAGTCCTTCCAGAGCAGCTGCAAATACCAATGCACTTGCCTGGACGGGGCAGTGGGCTGCGTGCCCCTGTGCAGCATGGATGTTCGCCTGCCCAGCCCTGACTGCCCCTTCCCTCGGAGGGTCAAGCTGCCCGGGAAATGCTGTGAGGAGTGGGTGTGCGATGAGCCCAAGGACCACACTGTGGTTGGCCCTGCCCTCGCAGGTGAGTCGAGCCTCCCTCTAAGTGAGCTTTGCCTTGGGAAGGGGGGAAATATCTCAGCCTTGCGTCGTCTTACTTTGTGTTTGTGTGCTCTGCTTTCACAGCATACCGGCTGGAAGACACGTTTGGCCCAGACCCAACTATGATTCGGGCCAACTGCTTGGTCCAGACCACAGAGTGGAGTGCCTGTTCCAAGACCTGTGGGATGGGCATCTCCACCCGGGTGACCAATGACAACGCCTTCTGCAGGCTGGAGAAGCAGAGCCGCCTGTGCATGGTCAGGCCTTGCGAAGCTGACCTGGAGGAGAACATCAAGGTACATGTTATGCTCCTAGTACCTAATTTTCATGGAACGATAGTAGATAGAATCAAAGTTAGGTCTCACAGCCCTAGTTCTTAAAGACCCTTTATCTCCAGAAATATCTGACCATTGAGCTGTTTTGCTGGAATGAGGTGTTGTGTAATATGACCCACCAGCTTTCCACTACAAAACCCTCCACATTGCTAGTTAATTCAAGACATCCCAAGAGAGGCTGTCTGTTTTTGGTAAACTGGCAAATGAGACTCAGACTTCCTCTCCTTAAAATTAAACAGAAGTCAGATAGCCTCAGACTAGAACACACAGAGTTTGAAGAAAGCCACTCCCCTTGTAGAGTCATTGATTTGTCTCTTCTCTCCTGTCTTTCTCAGAAAGGTAAAAAGTGCATCCGTACCCCTAAAATCTCCAAGCCTGTCAAGTTTGAGCTTTCTGGCTGCACCAGTGTCAAGACTTACCGTGCCAAGTTCTGCGGGGTGTGCACAGATGGCCGGTGCTGCACCCCCCACAGAACCACCACTCTCCCCGTGGAGTTCAAGTGCCCTGATGGCGAGGTCATGAAGAAGAGCATGATGTTCATCAAGACCTGTGCCTGCCATTACAACTGTCCTGGAGACAATGACATCTTTGAGTCACTGTACTACAAGAAGATGTATGGAGACATGGCATAAAGCCAGAGAGCGAGAGCCATTAACTCCTTAGGCTGTAACTTGATGATTCACATCTCATTTTTGTGTAAATGTGATTGGAGTAGTACAAGATATTTAAATCTGTTTTTCTAACTGGGGAAAAAGAACAATTGTCACCAAATTCAAAATACTGTGCCATGTGACATTCAAACTAATAGTTATTAACCCCAGACACTGGTTTAAAGAAAGACTTGACCATGGGACTCTATTAGTGCATAGCACCAGAATGTATACTAAGGTGTGGCTTTAGGAGCAGTGGGAGGGTACCAGTAGAAAGGCTTGCCATCTTAAAGTAGTAATGTGCCTGCTATTTGGAGTGTAATTGAGAAAGAAAATTTTAGCAAGCTCACTGACCTGCCTGTATCTCCAGCAACAGCTAGGATGTGCATTCTCTAGCCATCGTGAGGCTGTATCAGGTTCTATACGTCAGAACAGCAGATTCAGCTCTGACATTCTGATTCAAATGGCACTGTTCAGGAATCAGAATCCTATTAGACTGGACAGCTTGTGGCAAGCTAATTTGCCTGTAACAAGCCAGTTTTTTTTTATTGATAATGTAAATATTATGTGTATATATATATATATTTGTACAGTTATCTAAGTTAATTTAAAGTTGTTTGTGCCTTTATGTTTTTTAATGCTTTGATATTTCAAATGTTAGCCTCAATTTCAAACACCATAGGTAAGACGTAAAGCTTGTCTGATAATTCAAAGCATGAAGTGGACATTCAAATGGAAATTCTGCTCAGAGTGGCACTCCCTCAAAAAAGACTGTTTGCTGAAAGCGAGGCAGCAGTTAGTTTTCTTGGAAGTCTGATTTGTAGGCTGGAAATGTGATAGCCTCATTTTTAATGAACAAATGGCCTTTCTTAAAAAATGAGTGACTCTAAATAGCTGATTGGTTTTTCCACCTGGAAGCATTTGTTTCTACTTTGACTATGACTGTTTTTTGGACAGTTTATTTGTTGAGAATGTGACCAAAAGTTACATGTTTGCACCTTTCTGGTTGAAAATAAAGTATATATTTTTTCTATAAAGGGCCTGGTTATTCATTTATTCTTCTCAACATCTGAATTTTCCTGAGTATAAATGCGAAGCTGCTGTTTGTCTTAAATCAATTCACCTATAATTTGCTAAACATCTTTTGTTATATATACTACTAACCTGGCTAGTCACTTCAATAGAATTTTTACATAAACATTTCACACTGAATCAAGGGTCACTAACTTGAAGGCATACAGACATTGTTATCTTTCAGCACTTAATAAAACACTATTTCAATTCTCTCCAGGTTATTTTGTCTCCACTAATCCTTATTCTATTACACTTGGTCCTGTTTACATTTAATAAACCTCTCTGGCCATTGTAGGCATTTAATTCCAACTCTTCACATCACAAACTAGTCTCTGGGCCTTGCATGTAGAAAATGTTTTAACTATTTTTTAATTTGTAAGCTCTACTATAGATCTATTTCTGAACTTTGGTATCTTAATGTTAAATCTGCATTAAAATGGAGTCATTTAATAAGTCTTATTTTGTATTATTATGTTTTCAGTTGCCATGATAACCAATCACAAATAGACGGCATAAGTAGAAAGAGGACAATAGGCAAATCTTTCATTCATTAACATTAATGGAAATCTGTCTTAAGTTAAAAGCAACTCCTTCATTGTCCCAAGTTTTTGAGTTTACCAGATCTCAAAATCAACAGTTTACCACATGGTTTGTAAGTAACAAAATGAATGTTCAAGAAGCCTGATGTGGAAATGATATTGGATCTATCCAAGCCTCCCCTGAAAAATGAACTGAAGTAAGCAGCAAGCAAAAGAAATAGACAACTAGAAGCCCAATTTTTTCCAGATCAGAATAGCCATGGATTCTAGGGGGAAAAAATAGTTGTGGACAGACTAATCCATCACAGGGTAATTAGCAATATTGTAGTGCCAGTGTGATTCTGAGAGACAAAAATACATCTGAAAGTAAAGAGAAGTTCTACAAATAGTGCCCATGCCACAAACCAGAGGGAAAACTTCCCATGTTCAAAATGTGAAAAGTACTCTGGTCAAAATGGAACCTTTAGGATACACACACATATGTATATATCAACACTGTCAGCAGCTACACTCTACTTCCCCAATTAAACCCACTTGCACACATACACAAACATACACACAGAGTACCTTGTCTACTTCACATTTCCTTTCTGTCAGTTTACTCCTAGCTGCAAAGATGAAGGGCCATGGTAAAAAAGCCCGACTGCATAAAATGAATTTGAAAATTTGGGGAAGACAGAAATGGTAATAGAAGCATAGACTTTAGATTTTCCAAATCTCCACATGAAAAAAAAGAAAAAAGATTACAAAATCAAAACACCATCAGCAGTATTTATAACAAAATCAGGTCACAAGGCATCCCTTGAAGCCCAAAATATGAAGAGGGGGATATCATCAATCACCACAAGACCTGCACTATGTCAGCATGTGTGGGAAAACTCAAAGGGATGCAACCAGATACCTGATATTTCTGAGAGGAGGAGAGCTCCAAAACAACCAACAGTGAAACACAGGACACCAATCTGTGAACAGCTATTAAAATGTAGGGGTTTTGCACACTCCAACAAAACTCACAAAACAGGGTTCTCTCCCAAGGGAGGACTCCATAGTCTTGGGAGTGGAATCAAAATTGGGCAGGTCAGAGACAACAAAAACATTAAGAGAGAAGGTCTAGATAAAAATGAGGAGAGAAACAAAGGTTTGAAATCTCAGAAAGCAAACTGCCATACTAAAATACTGCATGAAAATGATAAAAGAGGGAGTCTGTGAAGTTAGAAAAGCTATCTGAGCCAAGCATCCTTCCCGAACAAAGTTCAGGAAAACTGATGTCATGTAAAAAATAGGAAAACAAAATTATCAAAACCAAATGCCATACAAAGTTACTATCTGAAAAAAAGTAATAAAGGGCAGAATAACATCCCTACAGATAATAAAAGCATGTCAGAAATACATGCCCAGAAAACATGTAAAAATTATAACTACTATTTCAAAAGAACATTAAGGAAATGATATTAGACATAAATGATAAAAAGGAAACAACTAATACACACAAAACAGCAACACAAATCAGAGCTGGTAAAACTTAGAAATGTGATAAAACTCAAGAAGGAATTAGAAATAAAATAAATATATGTCAAACTAGAAGGAACAGAAGAGTGAATAAATACAAAAGATAATTCCTTAAGAAGAATAAATGGTAGAAAGAGGGAACATTTATAAATAAAGAAAATGTTTCAAGACAAAGTGGCAAGATAGGCAATGAAGATCCAACATGTGGATAATAGAAGTTCCTAAAGAAGAAAAAAAGACAAAAACTATAAATCAAAAAAAATTTGCTGAAATAAAAGGGATTTGAAGGCATATATTGAAAGAGCATGTATGTCAAGTACCTAATAGAATCAGCCAACACTAAGATATGTTCTAGTAAAATTGATGGAATACAAAGAAAAAAGAAAAACCATCAGGACATCTAGGCAAAAAGAACACAAACCTTATAAGGAAAAGAAAATCAACTCATCATCAGACTTCTTGACAGCAACACTTTCTACCAGAAAAATTGGAATAACTGTATAAGATTCTCAAGGAAAGAACATGTTAGCCATAGAATTTTTATCCTCTAAAGCTGACTTCAAGAAGAAAGGACACAAAAATCTGTCAAAACAAACAAGAACTTAGGGTTTATGTTCTTTGTTCCTTTGAGCCATTTCTGAGAAAAAGCTCAGGAAACAAAAATATCTGAGGGATATTAACATAAGGACTGGTGATGAGCACTAAATATAGCTTTTCTTTAAAACTAAGACTAAATGAAAGAGGAGAAAGTACAGCATACAGTGGCTATACAGGTATACCTCCCAGATACTGTGGGTTCAGTTCCAGACCACTGCAATAAAGCAAATAGTGTGACAAAGTGAGTCAAATGAATTTTTTTATTTCCCAGTGCATATAAAAGTTATGTGTATACTATGCTGTAGTCTATTGAAGGTGCATTGTCTAAAATAATTTACATGTCTTAATTTAAAAATACCTTATTACCTAAAAATTGCTCTCATCTGAGATTTCAGCAAGTCATGATCACTGATAACAAATGATCATAATAAATATAATAATAATGAAAAAGTTTGAAATATTGCTATAGTTACCAAAATGTGATACACAGACACTAAGTGAGCAATTGCTGTTGGAAAAATGCCATCAACAGACTTGCTTGACATATGGTTGCCACAAACTTTCAATTTCTAAAAAACACTGTATCTGTGAAGGGCAATAAGGAAAAGAACTATAAAACAAGGTATACATATATTCTCTGACAGTGTAGAGTGCAAACATAAAAGGTGGGGGAGAGAATGGCATAGCATATGCCCTCCCCTTAATATTTAACTGCTTTTATTGGTGGTGATGATGGTATTGTTATTCTGAGACTACTGGGTGTGTGATGAGGGATAACACATAAGGCCTTTATGGATATTTTAATTCTATCACTGTTAATGATTATGGAGATTCTTAGTGAGGAAGTCAGGAAATACTGAATGTAAAAGTAGTGTAGTTAAACTGTAGTTCTGAATTTGAATTAGAAATATCAACATAAACTTATGATGCATTTTACCTTTTAAAACACACATATATATGTTTTTTTTTCCTATATTTGCTAATGAAAAGGCTTAGATACAATGACAACTCAAGAGCAATGAGCAACCTTAGGCCCTGCTTGTGCTCTTGAAATGTTATTTTCTACTAAAAGAAACTAGGGCTTCTTGGAGAAGGCTGATTCCAGGTCTAGTGCAAGAAATGTTAAGATATTCAGGAAACATATTTTTGCATTGGATAATAATGAATTTAACAAGGACCGTGAATAGCATGTAAAAAAGATTTAGGATGCAAACTGAAGAGAATCCTACTATGGGTGGGGCAATTTGAGCTTTTAACTGTATAAGACCTGCAAGACATTAAGCTTATCAACTACCCTTAAATTCTTGGCTCATTACGATAGTAAAAGAAGAAAACCTAACTGGTCGCCTGAGAATGATAGGAACCTATTCATTATACACAAAATGTAATCTTTCTATGATTACCTCAGTATCATATTTTTGGTATTCTATCCATCTCACAGTGCCTCAGAAGAGATTGGCCCAATCTGTACCAACCCCAGGCATAATCCAGAGATAACTTTTGAAAGAAAGAAATCTCTTAGTCAATAGTGTTCATCTTACACTGGTTAGTTTAATCTTGTATTCTTTTAAAATAATTTTCTGTATCTTTTCAATTTTTTCAGAAGTAAACAGGCATCATTTTATAAGCAGGAAGGGATTTTTTAAATAAGTCTTTCACCTTTTCATTTAAAAATAGCAAAGAATTTGCCAAAAAATATTAAAGAGTTTTTCATGATTTTGGATTTAGGTACACAGTTCACACTACATAGATAAACAAATGGTTTAACTATTCAAAGCACTATTCTTTAATTAGCTTTGTACCTAGGAGCACGTGCGACCCACAAATAACCTTCAGGGAATTCACATATTCATATATATTCAGTGTATTTTATTACCTCATTTTCCCATGCCATAAATAAAGTCATAGGAGATTTTCCTCTGTAAGTTTATAGTAACTAGTCTTTACCTCATGAATCATACTGATTTATATAGACTGTTGCTAAGACTAAGAATAAACAATGTAAAATATATCCTCAAAATACTAAGTTAGATTCCAAATCTAAATATAAGATCCAAAGCAACAGACATGAAGATCCACCTTCTACATTAGATATTTAAAAGGTAGTCAAAGAACAATTAGTAAGAAATGTAGGGTGTCAATGATTAATTAGAATTTATATCTCAAGCACAGAAAACATTGACTCGCATTAGATCAACAAATTTTAACACAATTTTTGTTAGAACAGTTAATATATGTAATTTAGATAACCACAATAACTTTGGAAAACTGTATATCAGTATCTACTAAAGCTAAGTATATCACTGCTTATGATACAATAAACTTTTACTCCTAGATATAGATCCAAGAGAAATGAACAAAATACATGCACAAAATTCTCAAAGCATCTGAAAACAACCAAATATATATAACCAGGAGAATGGATAGAATGTATTAATCAGTGGAGTAATATACATCAATAAAAAGAACTACTGACATTATGCTGAATGAAAGAAACAAATACCAAGGCATACACACTGTATGATTTCATCTATATGACACTGAAGAATAGGCAAAATTAATCAACAGTTATAGAATTCAGAATAGTGACTATTTCGTAGAGGGGGGGTGACATGAGAAAACTTACCAGACATTTATTAAATGTATATTATATTTCAGTCAAAAAGTTTAAAAATTAAATAAGTTGATTTAAGCACTTTTAAGATAGAATTTTGCCAAAACATTGAAAGGGATTATCTGGGGGTTATTTTCTCCATCTTTATAATATTTCAGATTTTCCAAATCATTTACAAAGAAGAGTTATTATATCAACATAAAAAAATGACTTATTTTTAGCATTTCAGATGAGGAGCTCTGAAAGATAAGACCTAGTGCATATACCAAGTTTCATTGCACAGTGAAACTATAGCAGTGCCAGAATTTAACGGGGGTAGAAACTCAAAGCTAGAAATATGTATAAAAAGAAAGTCCTCCAAACATGCAAATTTCCTAGGGAGGAACTGGGTTTCCCTCTTAACAGAGTTGGACTCACAGCAATTTTTTGTTTAAATCTCAAAGGACATGTTGACCTCTTCCAACATTTATTTTTTTATTAGCTTATCCACAGGCTCATTCATTAAAACATAATTCCAATTCCAAAACTATGAAACTATATATTTGATGTATATTTAATGGGATTCAATAAACATCATTTAATTATAAAGCACAACAATATTCTAGGGTATTTAGAGTTCCATGTGGAAAATAACATTTCACTGTGTAAGTTCCACTTTAGCAATAAGAGTTATCAACACATTATGTGAATGTGCATTTCAGCAGAATACAGGCAGGCAGATGGATAGAAAATATTACTTTTAAGAAAGACAAAAACTGCTTTTATCCACATTGTCTTTACCTAATTAAAACAAACAAGCAAACAAACAAAACTGAAAAACTGGTGATGCCAGTTCATGGAGAATCCTGGTGCAGAGTGGAAAAAGCCAAGAGAAGGGAGAAGGAGTAATACTTTGAGTAACTTTTATGTATATGTGAATAAACAAAACCTGCAAACCCAGCTGTCTGATTTAAAAAAAAAAGTTACTCTGCACAGACTCACTTTCCCAGTGAGTTTAGAAACTAAGCTCTATGAATATCACTTGGGGCATCTGTGTCCTTTCACTGAACAGGCTGGACTGTAAATAAACTTAATAGTGATTATATTTTTAGTCCAAGATATAATAAAGACAAATAGAATAAAAAGACCCATGAATCTAAGTGGTTGAGGAACATCTTGTAGTGACTACCTTTTATTTTCAGGTGCCCTGCAGTCTATCATCATTATTATAAAAATGATGCACATAGCCAGGCAGAAAGACAAATACCATATGATTTCACTTATTTGTGGAATATAAAAACAAAGGAAAACAGAAGGAACAAAACAGCAGTAGACTTGTAGACACTGAAAAGTGACTAGTGGTTACTAAGGTGGAGGGGTTGGGACAGGTTGTGAGGGATGGTGAGGGGGATTAAGGGGCACAATAATTTGCTCACAATATAAGTTGGTCACAGTTACAGTAGTATAGCTGGGAAAATATAGTTAATGATTCTGTAACATCTTTCTACATGAATAGACAGTAACCACACTAGAGGGGGTGACAATTCAATAATATGGGTAACTGTTGAACCACTGTGTTGTACATTTGAAACCAATATAAGATTTGTATATCAATGATACTTCAATTAAAAAAATGATGCATATAAAGCAGTCAATCTAACTGCTGATGTGATTGGTGCTTACAAAAAAGTCAGAATTTAGGAAATACAGACAGATTTAACACAAACCATATGTAACCCAAGATTCAGGAGAGCAATTTGAATTGGGAAATTGAGACCAAAATTTTGGATCTATACATCTTCATTTCTGCTAATAATGTTGACTGTCATACAGTTTTCAATCTAATTTATACTGGCTTATTCTGTTTAGATTTGAAGTGATTTGAAATTGAAACACTTAGCATTAAAAAAATAAAAGGTATACTTTTAATCTTTTCTCAAATGTTCTTTTTTACCATTCCAGAAGAATTTTTTTAAATGAGAATAAATCCAACTCCTTCTTTTTCTCCCCAATCCAAACTCTTCTTTAGCTGAATTCTTTCGGATCTGTGGTCAATTTTTGTTATACCCTCTCTAGTGAGGTATTATGAGGTATTGAAAATGAATAAAACCCAAGGATTTAGGAAATATTTTCTAAAACATGAGTGTTTTTTTCATTGTACTTATTTGTTGGTTTTTAAACTTTAACCATAATTTGGGCTGATAAATTCCAGTGTAGAAATTATTTCATGTCATTCATACTTTTTAACTTAGAGTTATAAGGCAAGTTTGTATATTTATATTAAGAAACTCTGAGAGGTCTGGGGCAATTCTCAGGACTCCGTTTACATAGATGCCTCAATATAGAGAATTGATGAGAGAAGAGATGCATGTGGTTCATGAGCCAAAAACTATAGTTCCTTAGACTTTGGGAGGAAATTGTAGGCTTTATAGTCTGATCTTTGAGAGAGACTTCTAGGGAAGGCAGGAACTCTGCTCAAGTTCTGGGAAAGTTAGTTCATGGGTTCTGCCTGGTGAATAGCAAAAGAAAGTGAGAAAAGCCACAGAAATGGAGCCCTGGGTAATATTACACACATTCTTAGTTCATTCATACAATATTAGGTGACTTTCATTCTCTTTGGTTATGAGTCTTTGCCAATTTTCTACTATCTGTTGTGGTAGTCTTTGTGTTGCACCATTTCAAACATGGTTCTCTAGTGATGTCTTACACACAAGATTACTCAGCTAACTAGAGTACATAAAGAACCTCACAATGAGAGAACATTCATCAGTGTTTAAAGCCAGAAACCCAGAATCTCTGCCTATGACACTCTTCTAGCACTTATACATAGAATTGTCAGTGGAAATATAAAGGATTCTGAAAGAACAGCATAGCACTGTAAACTGCCATAAGGGCTTAATAGGAAGCCTACTGAGAGTTGGCCTTGAGGACTGGGGCTGGAAGTCTCATGCTCGCATTAACCACTGAGGGAAAACAAACTTTTTTGAGATGTGAGGGATTGAGGTCCTTTAAAATTTAACCTTTTGGAATTGTAATGGGATTCCAAGGAAATACAAATCAGAAGCAATCACTTGGAGCAGTGCTCACCAGCATGAAGATCTTCTGGAAGGTGTTGCTGCTAGTTAGGACCTGTGATAATATGGGTGGCCACTGGAAGCTGCTGCCATGGAAACTCTGGGTAAACACTACTGGAAATAGTGGCCAATGGAAGCTGTCATTGCCAAAAACAACAGCCAAGAGGCTATACTGGCAGATGTTGACTGGAAGCATCATTGGGTGTATCTAATAAAGAGCTGGGCCTGTGGATCATTTACTTGGGGAGTTTTTTGAAGAGGAGGTTGTTGATTTTGTTTAAACATGCTTGGGTGAATCATCCTTAATGTTAGGGAAAAAGAGAAATACTATTGGTCTTATTATGCTCCACACTGAGCGAATGTCATAATTCCCTTCAAAAACAGTTTCTTCATGTGATCCTGCATTTCTATTAATAGCACTATTAATCTACTTGCTACCCAGATGGAAACACTCCACTATCATGGAATCCTCCACTTGCCTTTCCCCAAACTCAAATATTTTAACTCCTACTTAGAAATTCATTCATAGAGAAAGTAGTCCCAGACCCAGTCATAAGGGGGCCCATGCTTTTGTGAGTTTTACCTGCAGGAGGTCTATGAATATTGGAGGAAAATCCCCTTTTGGTTCATGAAGAGAAAAGGAAAAGTAACCATTTTAAAAGACACCAGAGCTCTCTGTTCCTAACAAGGCCAGCCCTCCAGATAAATTATTTTACCAGAGCCTAGCCTATGATTTTGTTAGAGCTTAATAGATGTGGGGGAAGGGTAGTACCTAACTCCAGTTCCATCTAGCTTTGTGGTCACACCTAAAGGCAGGGGCAGGGTGGAGGGGTGGGGAGGGAGCAGAATGGAGAAGTACTGGTGAAGTTCACAGGGGCACAGGTTCACAAAGACTGAGACCTAATCATAGGACTATAGAATGCTTTCTCTCCTCCACACCTTACTCCTATATTATTTAAAACCTATTTACTGCAGTTCCTTTTATTCAGTACATCATGTTTTCCTTTCAACAAAAAATTACAAAGCATACTAAAAGGCAAAAAACCAAATTTTGAAAAGACCGAATAAGCATAAGAACCAGACCCAGGTATGGTAGGAATATTGGAATTATCAGACTAAGAATTTTTTTAAACTATAGTTAATATGCTAAGGAGTTTAATGGAAAAAGTAGGCAACATGTAATAACAGATGAATAATGTGAACAGAGACAGTGAAATATTAATAAAAAATCAAAAATAAATGCTAGAGATAAAAAATAACAGGAAAGAAGAATGCCTTCAATTGCCTCATTAGTAAACTGGCCATATCCAGGAAAAAAATCTCCGAGCTTGATATGACAATAGATTGATATGACCTGATATGACTTCCAAAACTGAAAGGCAAAGGGAAAAGGGACTGAAAAAGTAAAAAAGAACAGAATATCCAAGGACTGTGGGACAACTACAATAGATATAACATACACCTAATGGAAAAACCAGAAGGAGAATAAAGAGAGAAAGGAGTAAGAGTAATATTTGAAGGAATAATGATTAAGATTTTCCCCTAAATTAATGTCAGACATCAAACAAACCATAGATCCAGGAAGTTCAGAGAACTTCAAGCTACAAAAAACCACACCTAGGTATATCATATTCAAACTTCAGAAAACCAAAGATAAAGAAAAATTCTTGGAAAAAGCCAGAGGTGGGGGTGTTGGGGGAAACCTTGCCTAGAGAGGAGCAGAGATAAGAATTACATTGACTTCCCCTCAGAAACCATGCAAGCAAGAAGAGAGTGGGGAGAAATAATTAATGTGTGGAGAGAGAAAAAAATCATCAACCTAGAATTCTGTACTTTGTAAAAGTATCTACATAAAGAAAGAAAAAGAATTGGGGAAGGAATAAGTAAAGGTAAAATAAAACTTACTTTTCTTGCTTTAGTTCTATAAATAAAAACGTGTTCAAAATAATAGCAGCAATATATTTAATTATGTATACTTGCATATAAGTGAAATGATTGATAACAATAATACAAGAGACTGGAAGGAGGCATTAGGATTGTTTGGTATTGTACTTACACTACCCATCAAATGAGATAGTGTCATTTGAAAGTATACTTGGATTCATTGTAAATGTACCATGCAGACTCTGGAGAAACTACTAGAAATGCTAAAAAAGAATTATAACTGATATGCTAAAGAAAGATAAAAAATGCAATCATATAAGACTATTAATCCAATTATATTAATAATCACTTTAAATATCAATGTTCTAAATACACCAATTAAAAGATAAGAGATTGCCTAAACTGATAAAAAAAATAAGACCCAACTATACATTGTCCACAATAAAACCACTTTAAATATAAAGAGACGCATAGATTAAAAGTAAAATGGAGAAAGCTATACCATACTAATACTAATTAAAAGAAAGCAAGTGAAGCTACATTAACTCCAGACAGAGCAGACTTCCGAGCAAAGAAAGTTAGGAATACAGAGAGGCATTATATGGTAAATGGGTCAATATTCCAAGAAGGTATCCTTAATGTGTATGTACCTACCTAACAAGACAGCATCAAAATAGGTGAGACAAAAAATGATAGAACTACAAGAAAGATAGGTGACTCCACTATTATACTTGGAAGCCTTGATTCCTCTCAGAAATGGACAGATCCAGCAGGCAAAAAATGAGTAAGGACATGGTTGAACTCAATAGCACCATCAGTCAATGGGCTATAATTGACATCTATAGATCATTTTATCCAACTACAGCAGATTACACATTCTTGTCACACTCACATGGAACATTCACCAAGATATACTACATTCTGGACCATAAAATACACCTTAACAAGTTTGAAATAATAGAAATCATACAGTGTCTCTTCTCAGACTACATGAAGTTAAACTAGAAATTAATAACAGAAAGCCAGCTAGTAAATCCCCAAATATTGAAGATTAAACAACAGACCTCTTAGTAACACATGGATCAAGGAAGAAATGTGAAAATATTTTGAACTAAATGAGTCTCTTAAGTAGGACTTCTTAAGGGGCCCAAGCAGTCACTGGGTATTCCACTGCTCTACCCCTTCTCTAACGTCTCAGATGCCTCCATAAGCAGTGGAAACTGCTGCACTCTTCTTTCCTTCCCCTCTGAAGACTTCATAAACTGATACTGGGCTGGAGTTTCCTTTTACTCCCAGATGCCAAAGACCCTTCTTACCTTGATGGTGAAAGCTACTACTGCAAACTACCCTATCGTCACAAATCTCTAGACAAAAAATAGATACCAATCTATTTCCATGCCTCCAAACTCAGAAAATTCCAAACCGTCTCCAACTTTCCATTTTCATCACTCTTGTTACAGATCTCATTGTTTTTGCCAGCAATATTTGTATGAGTCTGCTAATTCGTTTTCCTGTTCTGCAATTCTCCTTCTTAATTGCTGCCTTGACTCCAGATTAGTATTTCTGATCACATAAGTTTGATACTCCAAAAAAAGAAACAAAAATTACTATCAAGATAAATACTAGCTTTTCAGCATGGTATTCAAGATCATCTACAAAATGGCATCAAAGGGCCCACTCAGAATAACCTCATATTACTCTTGTACATACTTTTACTGCCAAAACCAAAACTGGACTTACTCATATTTCCCAAATAGTTTCCACATTTTGCCTTCTCTTAATCTAGTCCCTCTGCCTGAAAAATTCCTCTCCTGCTCCATTCATAGCATGTGTGTGTGTGTGTGTGTGTGTGTGTGTATACACACACACACAGAAATACACACATTTATGTATAAATCAATCCTACTCATCTTTTAAGGCCCTCCCTAGAAGTGGAAGTTTGACTTCCATGAATCCTTTCCTGCATTCTTTAATCTGCAACAGGCCTCTTCCCTTTAAAATGTTCTAGCAGACACTTGGTTCATAACTGTATTGTCTCATATGTGTCAGTTTTACCCAGATGGTAGCCAATAGACAAATGTGGCTATTAAATTAAAATTAAATAAAATCTAAAATTCAGCTTCTCTGTCACACCAGCAGCACTTCTGAGTATTTCTAGTGGCTTCCATATTGGACAACATAGATATAGAACGTTTTCATCATCACAGAAAGTTATTGAAAATGCTGTTCTAGTTGTTCATAGATTTATTTTATCTCTCCCCCAACAGCGCAAAAGTTCTTGAGCTGAGAAATTCATTGTGGACATGTGAAATTCTCAATAAATATGGGTTAAATTAAATTGGTTATCTAATCATACTATTAAAGAAATAAGTGGCTCATATCTAAAAATAAATTAACCCATCAGGTCTAATATTTATTAGTAGATCATTTAAAGAATTTAAATATCTTTTTAAAGAGTTGATATTTTGCATTGAAATTTCAAAGCCAGAAATGTAAGACAAAACAATCTGGCATAGAATATGTAAATAGCTTATGGAATTTAGACTGAATTCAGCAGAACGCCCTTAGGAAATAGTTTCATTTCTCATCCACCCCCAACCCTTACCCATAAACATATGTTGATCCTATTTATTTACAACATTTTGGGTAGGTCCCTGAGTTTCTGAGTTAGTTTGGCTATTATATTTTTTTTATATTCAGGTACTTAAAAAATCTATTTCAGTCTAAATCAAATCTTTTATCTGGCATCTAATTTAAATATTGTCTTCCCCCAGTTCAAGGAAGTAGGAAAGGAAGGTTGCAGGGGTGGTGGGAAGGGGGCAGAACTAGTCTTGTCTTTCACTCAACTTGCTCTACGTCATTTTGCCTCATCTTTAATTTGTAGCTTCAAACTAAACTGCTGCCAAGGCACACTCAGCGGTTTTCTTTCATCTTTTTAGTCTTAACTATGTTGTGCTAAATACTAAGGGAGGTGTGTAAAGTTGAGACGTGGTTTCTGCTCTCATAGACTTTAGAACATACAGAGTAGAAATGGCTCCCCTCAAATAACCATGAAAGAAAGTAGAACATGTTAAATAACCCAAGAAGTACATGATAAAGAAATCCTATAGGAAAATAAAGGAATGAAAATTCACTTTCACCTGAGACGTCATGGCAAAAGGAACCAGTTGAGCTGGTTTTAGAGGAAAGATAGAAGGTTGAAAGGTATACATTGTGTGGATAAAATAAGAGTTCTGTGGCCAGGATTCTCACCTGGCCCTGGTTGGCTAGCTCACTACACACGTGTGGGCAATACGTTGCTATTGACTCTATGTAAAGAGTTCCTCCCAGTGCTCTGAGTGACACAGTGGCACAGCTGCAGGGCTGCAGGAGAGCTGAGCAGAGGCTGGAGTGGTAGCAGCACAGAAGACAGAGGACCAGAGGATGGCTGTGCAGGCAGACAGGCCCAGAGGCAGAGACCCGCTTGCTGCGTGCAGACTCGCTCTGAGTGGACGGGATTTTAGTGACTGACCTGCCACTGTGCGAATACAGTTAGGTATAAACCTTTTCACCCCAGGAACATTCTATTGTGATTTTTTTGGTCTCACAGAATCCCCCGGGCAAGTTCACTATGGAATCAGTGAGACCAGAGAAATGACAGTAGAATGTTCTTGGGATGAAAGGGTTATACCCAACTTTATTCCCACAGTGGCAGGTCAGTCACTAAAATCCCATCCACTCAGAGCGAGTCTGCATGCAGCAAGCGGGTCTCTGCCTCTGGGCCTCTGTGCTAGGCGCTGCCACCACTCCAGCCTCTGCTTTGCTCTCCTGCAGCCTTGCAGCCCTGCCACTGTGTCGCCCAGAGCACTGGGTGGAGCTCTTTACATAGAGTCAATAGCAACGTATTGTCCACATGTGTGTAATGAGCTAGCCAACCAAGGCCAGGTGAGAATCCTGGCCAGAGGGACCTTCATTTTATCCATGCAAGACAATTTCTTAATTTCTTCTCAATTTCAAACAGATCATGTACATTTTGACCCAACAATGTATCCACTTATATCCCTTAAGTTTCTTTCCGTTGCAAATGAAAAAATCAATATTTTTCAATCTAACATGGCTTAAACCAAAAGAGAATTTATTGGCAAAAAGTAATTTAACAGGAAAGTCATTGATACTCAGGCTTTAGAAAGGACTTGATAAAAAAAAACTCAAAATGCATCACCAGGATATAGTCTTCTGTCTTTCTCTGCAGAACTCTCCTGTTAACTTGAAGCTCCAACAAGCTGTCCCAAGGTAGCTACCAGCCGTCCGAGGGTTACATCCTTCTGGACTCACAACCAGCACAAAAAACTAGAGTCTTTGTCCCAGAATTCCAGGCAGAAATCTGAGCTTTCATGAGTTAGATAAGCTGGGATCAACACTCACCCCAGACCAGTCACCCATGCCGGTGGGAGGGACTATGGAGACCAGTTTAGCCCAGGTGGACCTTGGAGTCCCCAAGCGGGTCAGCTTTACCCAAAGCACCTGGGCTGACAGCCAGGGGATGATAGGCCACTAGTGCAGGGGTCAACAAAATGTTTCAGTAAAAGGCTTGATAATAAATATTTTAGCTTTTGTGAACTATACAAGTCTGTGTCTATTCATCTCTGCCTTTGGAGCTCAAAAGCAGCCATGGGCATTACATCAACAAATGAGGATGGCTGTGTACTAATAATACATTATTTACAAAATCAGGAGGCAGGCCAGATTTTGCCTACAGGCTGCCGTTTGTTAACTCCTGCACTAGGAAACTGACAGTGGATGTCTACTACATGCAGAGTGCAGGACAGACATGCCTGCTTCTCTGGGTCTTTAGCCCTTCTCCCTCTTGATAATGAGAATCTTACTGAGGACTTTTAGGAGGCTGCTTTTCTTCCAAGTTCACTTTGCTTCAAATTAAAATGGTCTACTGAGTGTCCAGGTGGCTCTTGTGCGCACTTGGAACCGAAGAGGAAAGGTGACAACTTTGATGGTTAACAATCCTGTGGACAGAAGCAGCTCCAGCAAGAAATCATTTGCCTCTAAATATAACATTTTCCTATGCCAAAATATATCATCTTTCCTCCTCACCCCCACAAAATTATCTGCTGTTTCCCCAAAATTTCCCATGCCAGGTAATGGTACTGCCTTGTACCCAATCGTTCAGGCCAAAAGCTGAGATGTCATCCTTGATTTTTTACTGCTCACACTTCCATAGCCAACCAGTCAGCAAGTTTAGTATCCAAAATACATACTGGATCTGACCACTTCTTCCCACCTGCACTGCCTCAACTTCAGGCCCTTTCCTGGATTTCCCCAAGTTTTCCTACAGATCACCCTCTTTCCAATTGCTCTGCTACTATCCTTTCTCTATTCAGCAGCCAGAGTGACCTTTGTGAAATATACATCCCCCCACAGCTTCCCGTTATGCTTAGAAAAAAATCTAAACAGCTTAGCATAGTTCACAAGGCCCCCAGAATCTAGACTTTCTCACCCCTCCCAGACTCATCTCCTAACACTCCTACTACACCCTTTTATTTTTAGCTCCATTCCAGCAGTCTTGTCTTCTGGTCTTTCCTTACATGCTCTAAGCTCAGCCCTGCCTTAGGGCTTTTGAACTTTATTTTCCTTCCACCAAAGCAGATGTTTTCCTAAGAATTCCTAACATGTTAAATCCAATAGAGTAAGGTGTTGTTTCTCTTGTAGCACAGGGATTAGCTTTACTGTTAACTTTCTAATTCTGTTAAAGTGTTAATTACTATAACCTATATACAACACTATTCTGGTTAGAGTGGAACATGCTGGTTTTCTTTATTATTGATTAATGCAAAAATCCTTTTATTTCAAATAGGTCAGTAGAAGAACAATGAGAATAACCCTTTCACCTGGGGAGCTCTCCTGAACACCTATATTAATCAGCTTTCCTGTGGTGATAAACCAGTCACAAGTCTCAATGGCTTGTAACAGCAAATGTTTATTTCTTGCACAATTCTATGTTAGTAACTATACCTCGGCTACGTGGCTTTGCTCCATGTGCCTTCTCATGCCAGGAACCAGGCTAAAAGAGCAGCCCTGTTTAAACACAACATTATTATTGAAACCAAGGGGAAAAGGCAAGAAGCAGAGCCAAATCACACAACTGCCCTTAAAGCTATTGCTTGGATGTGGTATTTGCACTTCCATTGGCTGAATCAAGTCACATGGCCATGCAGACATGGTACAGGAAGTGTATTCTGCCCAGAGGGTGGCTCCCAAGTCACATGGCAATTGGTGGGAATGAATAGTTAGCCTACAGGGAAAGGAATGAGTTGGCGGGAAGGATACTGCAACCTACCACCAGAGCCAATTAACACAATCATAAGTAATCCTTCCCCAATAGACTGTGCTGAATTTTATAAGGTTTGAGCTTCTGAAGCCTCCTGAAGTTTTTAACTCCTTAATTAAGTCCTTGATTCCAAGTTTGGTTCTGTTCCTCTGTTCAATTCTGTTCTTGAATGGGGCACATCTTCCCTCTTTTCTAGGCTATTCTACCAACTGACTAGGCACTGAATCCATTGGTCATCTTATTTAATCCTCCCAGGAATCTCTGAATATTCAAATAAATGGAAAGTCTGAGAAGCTAATGAAGTCAACAAATTTCTCACCATTAGCCATTGGTATGTCTGAGATGGGAATTTGCCTGACATTCTGAAGTATCACCCTGCCTACTATACCGAGACTTGCCTTATTCAGGAACAGGAAAGGCCAAATATGGGGTAGTTGGAGAGGGATTTTCAGTGTCATTTTAAGGCCTTGGTGGGTCCTGAGTTCTTTTACTATGGAGGTTCCATGCTGCTTCATATAAAACATAAAGAAACCCTCATCCTATACTAAATATAACTTTTGGCTATAAATTTTTTGAAAGGATGCTTATAATTTTACTTCTCAAATTATTTGGCTATAGTTAGCATTTGATTTATTATGGTAGGCTGTGGTTTGTCAGCTATCACCATACACACTTAGGAAGTGTTTCAAAGTAAGAAATTCCAACTTCAAAAATCACATTTAAAGCAATGAAACTTATGTTAATACTAAAACTGACATATGTGATATCTGTAGATTTTAACTAAACACTTATTACTTTTAATTTTCCCAATTTTTTATATCATTTGGAGCCCTATATATTTTTTCAGGACTCACACATTTCTGTGGGCCTCTTAAAACTTCACAGATTCCAGGATTTGTGCCTATACTGTCCAATGGATTAAATAGCCCTGAGGATGATTCATCTCAGAACTATTTCAGATGAGTAGCAACATATCTCTACAACATAGAGCCAGAGACAGAACCTTGAGAAGAAACTAAAATAAAAAGGTCAAAGCATAGAATCAAAGAATGAGACAGCAGGATGAAATGAGAAATTTGAGATTAAGCCTGAGGAACAGGAAGGATGGGAGGCAGGGTGGACAGCAATGCTTAAGCAGGAAGATGAGTCTAGGCATTGGTACCTCTGCGGCCCCTGTGGAGGTGGGAGCTGCTGAAAAGTTTTTTTTTTTTAATTAGTTTTATTTTGGTATCATTAATCTACAATTACATGAAGGACATTATGTTTACTAGGCTCCCCGCTTCACCAAGTCCCCCCCACATACCCGTTCACAGTCACTGTCCATCAACATAGTAAGATGCTGTAAAATCACTACTTGTCTTCTCTGTGTTGCACAGCCCTCCCCATGCCCCCCTACACTATACATGTTAATTGTAATGCCCCCTGTCTTTTTTCCCACCCTTATCCCTCCCTTCCCACCTGTCCTCCCCAGTCCCTTTCCCTTTGGTAACTGTTAGTCCATTCTTGGGTTCTATGCTTCTGCTGCTGTTTTGTTCCTTCAGTTTTCTTTTGTTCTTATACTCCACATATGAGTGAAATCATTTGGTACTTGTCTTTCTCTGCCTGGCTTATTTCACTGAGCATAATACCCTCTAGCTCCATCCATGTTGTTGCAAATGGTAGGATCTGTTTTTTTCTTATAGCTGAGTAATATTCCATTGTGTATATGTACCACCTCTTCTTTATCCATTCATCTACTGATGGACATTTAGGTTGCTTCCATATCTTGGCTATTGTAAATAGTGCAGTGATAAACATAGGGGTGCATCTGTCTTTTTCAAACTGGAGTGCTGCATTCTTGCGGTAAATTCCTAGAAGTGGAATTCCTGGGTCAAATGGTATTTCTATTTTGAGCATTTTGAGGAACCTCCATACTGCTTTCCACAATGGTTGAACTGATTTACATTCCCACCAGCAGTGTAGGAGGGTTCCCCTTTCTCCACAACCTTGCCAACATTTGTTGTTGTTTGTCATTTGGATGGTAGCCATCCTTACTGGTGTGAGGTGATATCTCATTGTGGTTTTAATTTGCATTTCTCTGATGACAAGCGATGTGGAGCATCTCTTCATGTGTCTGTTGGCCATCTGAATTTCTTCTTTAGAGAACTGTCTGTCCAGCTACTCTGCCCATTTTTTAATTGGATTATTTGCTTTTTGTTTGTTGAGGTGTGTGAGCTCTTTATATATTTTGGATGTCAACCCTTTATCAGATCTGTCATTTATGAATATATTCTCCCATATAGGATACCTTTTTGTTCTATTGATGGTGTCCTTTGCTGTACAGAAGCTTTTCAGCTTGATATAGTCCCATTTCTTCATTTTTGTTTTTGTTTCCCTTGCCCACGGAGATATATTCAAGAAGAAGTCACTCATGTTTATGTCTAAGAGATTTTTGCCTATTTTTTTTTCTAAGAGTTTCATGGTTTCATGACTTACATTCAAGTCTTTGATCCATTTTGAATTTACTTTTGTGTATGGGGTTAGACAGTGAACCAGTTTCATTCTCTTACATGTAGCTGTCCAGTTTTGCCAGCACCATCTGTTGAAGACACTGTCATTTTCCCATTGTATGTCCATGGCCCCTTTATCGAATATTAGTTGACCATATATGTTTGGGTTAATGTTTGGAGTCTCTATTCTGTTCCATTGGTCTTTGGCTCTGTTCTTGTGTCACTACCAAATTGTCTTGATTACTGTGGTTTTGTAGTAGAGCTTGAAGTTGGGAAGTGAGATCCTCCCCACTTTATTCTTCCTTCTCAGGATTCCTTTAGCTATTCAGGGTCTTTGGTGTTTCCATATGAATTTTTAAACTATTTGTTCCAGTTCATTGAAGAATGCTGTTGGTAGTTTGATAGGGATTGCATCGAATCTGTATATTGCTTTGGGCAGGATGACCATTTTGACCATATTAATTCTTCCTAGCCAGGAGCATGGGATGAGTTTCCATTTGTTAGTGACCTCTTTAATTTCTCTTAAGAGTGTCTTATAGTTTTCAGGGTATAGGTCTTTCACTTCCTTGGTTAGGTTTATTCCTAAGTATTTTATTCTTTTGGATGCTATTGTGAATGGAATTGTCCTTCTGATTTCTCTTTCTATTAGTTTACTGTTAGTGTATAGGAAAGCCACAGATTTCTGTGTGTTAATTTTGTATCCTGCAACTTTGCTGAATTCTGATATTAGTAGTTTCGGAGTGAAGTCTTTAGGGTTTTTTATGTACAAGATCATGTCATCTGCAAATAGTGACAGTTTAACATCTTCTTTACCAATCTGGATTCCTTGTATTTCTTTGTTTTGTCTAATTGCCGTGGCTAGGACCTCCAGTACTATGTTGAATAACAGTGGGGAGAGTGGGCATCCCTGTCTTGCTCCTGATTGCAGAGGAAAAGCTTTCAGCTTCTCGCTGTTCAGTATGATGTTGGCTGTGGGTTTATCATATATGGCCTTTATTATGTTGAGGTACTTGCCCTCTATACCCATTTTGTTGAGAGTTTTTATCATGAATGGATGTTGAATTTTGTCAAATGCTTTTTCAGCATCTACGGAGATGATCATGTGGTTTTTGTCTTTCTTTTTGTTGATGTGGTGGATGATGTTGATGGATTTTCGAATGTTGTACCATCCTTGCATCCCTGGGATGAATCCCACTTGGTCGTGGTGTATGATCCTTTTGATGTATTTTTGAATTCGGTTTGCTAATATTTTGTTGAGTATTTTTGCATTTACGTTCATCAGGGATATTGGTCTGTAGTTTTCTTTTTTGGTGGGGTCTTTGCCTGGTTTTGGTATTAGGGTGATGTTGGCTTCATAGAATGAGTTTGGGAGTATTCCCTCCTCTTCTATGTTTTGGAAAACTTTAAGGAGAATGGGTATTATGTCTTCTCTGTATGTCTGATAAAATTCTGAGGTAAATCCACCTGGCCCAGGGGTTTTGTTCTTTGGTAGTTTTTTTATTACCGCTTCAATTTCATTGCTGGTAATTGGTCTGTTTAGATTTTCTGTTTCTTTATGGGTCAGTCTTGGAAGGTTGTATTTTTCTAGGAAGTTGTCCATTTCTCCTAGGTTTCCCAGCTTTTTAGCATATAGGTTTTCATAGTATTCTCTAATAATTCTTTGTATTTCTGTGGGGTCCGTCATGGTTTTTCCTTTCTCATTTCTGATTCTGTTGATGTGTGTTGACTCTCTTTTCCTCTTAATAAGTCTGGCTAGAGGCTTATCTATTTTGTTTATTTTCTCGAAGAACCAGCTCTTGGTTTCATTGATTTTTGCTATTGTTTTATTCTTCTCAATTTTATTTATTTCTTCTCTGATCATTATTATGTCCCTCCTTCTGCTGACCTTAGGCCTCATTTGTTCTTCTTTTTCCAATTTCAGTAATTGTGACATTAGACCATTCATTTGGGATTGTTCTTCCTTCTTTAAATATGCCTAGATTGCTATATACTTTCCTCTTAGGACTGCTTTTGCTGTATCCCACAGTAGTTGGGGCTTTGTGTTGTTGTTGTCGTTTGTTTTCATATATTGCTGGATCTCCATTTTGATTTGGTCATTGATCCATTGATTATTTAGGAGCATGTTGTTAAGCCTCCATGTGTTTGTGAGCCTTTTTGCTTTCTTTGTACAATTTATTTCTAGTTTTATGCCTTTGTGGTCTGAAAAGTTGGTTGGTAGGATTTCAATCTTTTGGAATTTACTGAGGCTCTTTTTGTGGCCTAGTATGTGGTCTATTCTGGAGAATGTTCCATGTGCACTTGAGAAGAATGTGTACCTTGTTGCTTTTGGATGTGAGGTCTATAGATGTCTGTTAGGTCCATCTGTTCTATTGTGTTGTTCAGTGCTTCTGTGTCCTTACTTATTTTCTGTCTGGTGGATCTGTCCTTTGGAGTGAGTAGTGTGTTGAAGTCTCCCAAAATGAATGCATTGCATTCTATTTCCTCCTTTAATTCTTTTAGTATTTGTTTCACATATGTTGGTGCTCCTGTATTGGGTGCATATATGGTTATATCCTCTTGTTGGACTGAGTCCTTTATCATTATGTAATGTCCTTCTTTATCTTTTGTTTACTTTCTTTATTTTTGAAGTCTATTTTGTCTGATACTAGTATTGCAACACCTGCTTTTTTCTCTCTGTTGTTTGCATGAAATATCTTTTTCCATCCCTTGAGTTTAAGTCTGTGCATGTCTTTGGGTTTGAGGTGAGTCTCTTGTAAGCAGCATATGGATGGGTCTTGCTTTTTTATCCATTCTATTACTCTGTGTCTTTTGATTGGTGCATTCAGTCTATTTACATATAGGGTGATTATTGAAGATATGTACTTATTGCCATTGCAGGCTTTGAGTTAGTAGTTACCAAAGGTTCAAGGTTAGCTTCTTTACTATCCTACTGTCTAACTTAACTTGCTTACTGAGCTATTATAAACACGGTCTGATGATTCTTTATTTCTCTCCCTTTTTATTCCTCCTCCTCCCTTCTTCATATGTTGGGTGTTTTGTTCTGTGCTCTTTTTAGGAGTGCTCCCATCTAGAGCAGTCCCTGTAAGATGCCCTGTAGAGGTGGTTTGTGGGAGGCAAATTCCCTCAACTTTTGCTTGTCTGGGAATTGTTTAATCCCTCCTTCATATTTAAATGATAATTGTGCTGGTTACAGTATTTTTGGTTCAAGGCCCTTTTGTTTCATTGCATTAAGTATATCATGCCATTCTCTTCTGGCCTGTAGGGTTTCTGTTGAGAAGTCTGATGATAGCCTGATGGGTTTTCCTTTGTAGGTGACCTTTTTTTTCCTCTCTGGCTGCCTTTAATACTTTGTCCTTGTCTTTGAACAATTATCTTTAATAATTATTACATGTCTTGGTGTTGCCCTCCTTGGATCCGTTGTCATGGGAGTTCTGTGTATCTCTGTGGTCTGAGAGCCCATTTTCTCCCCTAGTTTGGGGAAGTTTTCAGCAGTTATTTCTTCAAAGACACTTTCTATCCCTTTTTCTCTCTTCTTCTTCTTCTGGTACCCCTATAATGCGGATATTGTTCTGTTTCGATTGGTCACACAGTTCTCTTAAAATTCTTTCATTCCTGGAGATCCTTTTATCTCTCTCTGCATCAGCTTCTCTGCATTCCTGTTCTCTGTTTTCTAGCCCATTAATGGTCTCTTGCATCTCATCCATTCGGTTTTGAAGTCCTTCCAGAGATTATTTTATTTCTGTATTCTCCCTCCTTAGTTCTTGCATATTTTTCTGCAAGTCCATCAGCATGGTTATGACTTTTGTTTTGAATTCTTTTTCAGGAAGACTGGTTGAATCTATCTCCCCAGGTTCCTTCTCAGGGGAAGATGTAGAAGATGTTGAAGCTGTCTGGGTTAGTCTTGTCTGGATCAAATTTTTTTGCCTTTTCATGTTGATAGGTGCAGTGGAGTGCTATTGACTTGTCTGTCAGCTGGGAGAGTCAAGACTCTTTCCACTTGGCTCCTGGCCTTTCTTTACTGGGACAACTGCAACCCCTAGTGGCTTGTATTGGGCAATTGCATGTAGATTGGGTCTGTATCTTGCCGGGCCGGTATATAGGAAGCTCCCTTGCTTTGGGCGTGGCCAGCCTCAGACTGCTGCTCTGCTATGGCGGGGCCTCAGAGGGGTAATGGACAGGGGGCTGTTTGGCTGTTTACCTCTGTTAGGGGTCTCAGAGCTGTTGCCCAGGGGTTTAGTGCACCCAGAGTTCCCTGGAATTTCCAGCTGCTGGACTGTGACCCGGGATGCTTCCATCCAGCTGTGGGGTCCCTGTCCCTTTAAGACTTTCAAAAAGCACTCGCTTTTCTTTGTCACAGGAGCGCCGGCTTCGGGACCCACTCACAGGTCTTACTGTCCTGCTTCCCTAGTTTCCAGCACCCCACGCATGCACTGTGTCTGCGCTCTGGTGCGGATGGCTGGGGCTGGGTGTTTAGCAGTCCTGGGCTCCCTCTCCCTCCCCGCTCGGACTCTTTACCTCCTGCCGGGAGCTGGGGTGAGGGGCCTTGGGTCCCGTCGGGCTGCAGCTTGTATCTTACCCCTTCCACCAGGTGCTGGGTTCTCACAGGTGTGGATGTAGTCTGGCTGTTGTCCTGTGTCTTCTGGTCTCTCTTTTAGGGACAGTTGTATTTGTTGTATTTTCAAAAATATATATGTTTTTGGGAGGAGATTCCCACTGTCCTACTCACGCCGCCATGTTGGCTGCACCGGAAAGTTGGTTTTTAACTGCAAAATGTTTTTGTGGTTGACCTGAGGCAAAAAAAAGATGCCTTTCACTTTCTGGCCCAAAGAACTACTCCCCTAGACTCCAGAACACCTCTGTTGATACCATTCTTGCCCTCTCCAGTTTCTGGAGGGATCTCTGTAGCCCCCATTCCAGGCTCCTTGAAGTAGCCACACTCTTCCCTGAGTGGAACCGAGAGATACTCCCTTGGATGTTTAGCTGTCTGAAACTTTCAACAAAGAGTTACTGACTCTGATCCCAAAAAAGCCTGAACCCTTTCTGATGTGTTTCTCTCTTCTTGACTTGATGTATCTAACAGAAATCATTCAGTTGTTTAGGCAGATTCCTGCACTTCTGCTCCCAAGATTCAGAGTGATTTCCATGTCTTACTCTCATTCCCTTACAATTACACTAACTCTGTTACTCTTAGGGTCGTGTGGTCTCAGTGAGTAAAGGATTTCCCTGACTGTGATGGAGCAGCTCAGCCCTCTGACTCCTTCTACTTCCCATTGAATTTCCCATTGAATTCATCTTTCCAGAAGACCACTGGATTTTCATTTGATTTTGAAACAGAGCCTTGATACACCATCAGTAAAACTGTTCCCATAGTTTCTCTCAAATAATAAAATCACATGACTCTTCATCTAATCCCAGCAAAAGAACTTTCAGAATCTAATTACTGTTCTTTAATTAGTCTTTTTAAAAAGCAAATAGTGAGCCTTTCAATGAGGTTTCCATCAGGCCTTTCAATGAGGTGTGTCACCACAGCAGAGACTCTGATGAAAGGAGCATTTATGAGCTAAACCTGTCCTGTTACATTTGTCCTAGTGGTAGTAACAATAAAAGATTATTATCTGTCACTATTACCTATGGGCTAGTCCCTCATACATGCTTCTGATCAATCAATAATACTATTTTGAGGCAGTGACTCTGTATAGTGGACAAACGATGCATTAGTCCCAGACTGCCTCTAAGCAACTAATACAAAACAGATTGATGGGGACTTGCTGCATTTAAAGTCTATAAGGAAATAGGGAATAATAAAGTCTCAAAATAGATTTTCTTAAAAGAAATTTTCCCCTTAAATGTCAACTTTTGAAGTTCAACTCAAACATAGCAGATCTGGACTTCTCAAACATAAGAACAATCATTTTGTACATATACCTGCATATACTGGCATGGAAAGGCTTAATTATTTCACAAATTTCCAGATCCCAAAATAATAGTTAGTGGCACCAATATTCTTTGTGCAATAAAAATTGTCCAGAGACAATATTCACTGTTAATGCTACTTCTCAGAGAGGTAGCATGGTAGTGTGAAAAAATCATGACTTTCTAGTGTCTCACAGATAGGCATTTAAATCCTGGATCCATCTTTATTGGTTGTGTAACCTTAAATGTTATTTAACCTTTCTAAACTTCAGTTTTCCCATCTGTAAAAAGAAGGAATAATGAATGCCTTCCATGTCAATGTGAATATCAAATTTAATATTCCATTCAATGGTTTCTTTTAAGCATTTCTTATGTAACCAGACACAAAATAGTTGATGTATAGTAAGCAATCTGTAAATATTTTTTTCTTTTCCATCTTATGTTGCTAAAACATCTAACCTGGCTACATTAGAGACTACACAGATAAAAGAGCAGAGATGAAAATAAAATAGAAATAAATTATGACACTCTCCCAGAATAGTCTAATATGATTATATATAGTTTGGATGCTTTTCTCGTTTAATTTTCCTGTAATAACTAAGTTTCAAAAGAGATTTTAGTGGAAGTCCACTGCAATAGTCATTTGCTCTTTCCTTTAATTATGCCTGTATTTGTGGTCATCTGAGCACATCTAGAAATTAATGATTGCCGTTCCCATATATTTAACTGTCATCAGCAGAGATGCCATATAAGGATTTGAGTCTCTACATTGAAGAATTGAATAACAAAACAAGACTGAAGTATACCCTTATTTTGAAGACATTATTACATACCATATCCAACATATTAAAAATGTACTCAGTGTTCCTAATTAAGCATACTTTATAGATAATTATAAGAATTGAGATTAGTTTACTAATTGACATATGGTCTTGTGTTGTAGATAGTTAATGGGCTATTTCATTTTGATTTACAGTTTGGTATTTTCTTTTAAAACTTGTTTTTCAAATCTCATGTCCCTGGGTAAGCACCATATCTAGAGTACCTGACAGAGAGCAGGTGGTACGTGTTGTGAGGCAGAGCTTCGCAGACTCGAGTCATCAGCAGGATCCTTGCAGGGCCTGTACGCACAGAGACTGCTGGTCCCCACTCCCAGAGTTTTTGCCTCAGTAGTTCTGGAGTGGAATCTGCGAATTTGCATTTCTAGCAAGTTCCCTAGTGATGCTGATATTCATGGTCTAGGAACCACACGCTGAGAATCACTAGTGTTATTTTAGCAGCTATTAGACTCCAGATAATCAAGAACAGATCATTAGTGAGGAGCACTACACTTGCATAAGCAAGCATATGTGCAGATATACAGGAGAGATTTGGTTTTACCTCAAACCACTTACTGTGTGGCAAGAGTTAATGTCTGAAAGACATGGTGCTGCTGCAGAGAACAGTGGAGTTCCAGTTTTCCCATTAATGTATAGAATTCTCTTGGGCAAGTTACTTTCCCTCTCTGGACTTCTTAGTATTAGTGAATTATGAAACGGTAAGACACTATACCAATGAAGTTATTTTTATTAGTGTTAAGTGAAAAGTGAAAAGAATGGGAACTTAATATCCTTGGAAGAGATATATGCAGTCTAAAGGCTATTGCAAACCAGGGCGGGGAGTGGGGGATGGCAGGAAGAATCTGGGGGAGAAAGAGCCAGTTTAGCACGGTGGCTGGCTGAGGCTCTGATGCCCTCAGGACCAGCTACTCTGTCACAGCTTTAGAGGACAGTTCCTGAAAATCTGGGATTGCACTAAAATAGCTGTAACTTTGCTGTCCAAAAGAGGGTACCAGAGAGGAAGAAATTGTAGCAGTAAACAACTGGCCCCTGGACCAAGAAGTACATAAGTTCAACAACTACACCATGTGACAATGACCGACAGTAGCTGCACTAAGGGACAGAACAGCCCTGTCTGGGGCTTGGAAGAGGACTGGTTCCCTTTATATTAAGTAATCCCTAGGAGTTCTCCAAAAGTTTACCAGATAAGATGAGGCCTCAGAGGAGAGCACTGGACTCTTAATAAAGGCAGTTGGATTTAAAGTGATTACACAGATAAAATAAAGAAAAATGACCATATTTTTACACTAAAAATTGGTGATTTGGCTCATACCTGAAATACATCATTTGTTTTTTACCATGGGAGATTTGAGCAGAACTTGGTCTTCTGTATCTAGAGCTGTAGAAGACCAAATAATCAATAAGGATCAGCTGTCAAGGGTCCCACTCTGTTATTATATGTAATTATGGATGCTAAGGGCTGTTTGAAAAACATTAGGTATTAAAGATTTGCTAGATGGATTTCTATTTCTGAGCAGTAGATAACTTAAACATTCTCCCAGCACAAACTTAGAAATTCTGTGCAAAATACAGCCAATAGTCTTTAAAATGCATTGTTGGGCTCTCAAAAAGGGTGGGGTGGGGCATTCTATAAGGCATTCAAAGAATGCAAAAATAAAAACTGAAGCTAAGGGTACAAAATACTAAGGCTACCCTGGGAGGGAAGAGGGTTTACAGTCCTGGTAAATAAGAGTCTGGGGTCTTGCACCCACATGAGCACAGAACAGGAAAAGCCCTGATGACAGGAGGAGGGGATGAAAATAAGACTACCACCTCTTACCTCTCCCAGAATAAAGTCAGAACACTTGAATGGGTGGGCTAGAAGAGAAATCAACCCGCTAGCATGGGAGAAACAGTTTATCTGCCTGTATAAGAAAAAAAATCTCATTTGACATTTACTGCCATGGGAGGCATTGTGCAGGACTTCACATTTCCCATCAGCGGTTTGAGGCTTGAAAATAGCACTATTTATGTAGTCTGTGAACCCCCAAGCTAGTAGAGTAATATAAAAGTTAGTCCCAAGATTCTAACATCTCCAGTGTGCCTGGCTAAAGCAAATTGGAAACCTTTTTGTACAGGTATATCCCTAAGCCAGGCTGTGGAGAATTCTCATAAAGATAAGTTTAAAATTCAAAGGGGGGGACAAAAACAGGAATTTTATAACCCCAAGAATTAACAGAAAGGAGGAGAAGATCAGTTCGGGGGGATGGTGGGGATGAGAAATTAGGTCTCTACTCCATGCACAGGGTAATGACTGCTGGTGGTTCTCCTGAGCTCTGAGTTGAGAGGATTCTCAGGCCCTATTCAAGCTCAGTGGAGAAGCTCAATAGTCATGTTCTCTTCCTGTTGGAAAAATCTGTTCATATATTTTCTCTCTGGATCTTGAGAACTGAGGCCATGACCTTTCAAGTACTGATGACAAAGTTTGTGCTTAAGTGAGAAAGAAGTAGCAGGGAAATGCTAAACTTTCCATAAAGCTTTCCCCAACTTACCCATCCTATATATTCTCACTGCACTTTGTACAACCATTTCTTATTACTTCTCAGGGGACTAAGATTAGAAATTTATAAATCTACCTCAAGTACTAGGTATTGAGCTCCTTGGAGGAAAAATGGATGCTGTTTCACTGAAGTGTATATCCCTAGGGCCTATCAAAGTACGTAGCACATAGCTTGGGTTTAATAAAAGTGTGCAGAATTGAATTGAAGAAGAGTGAATGAGAGGGGTTAAAAGTCAAGGGGTAGAATCATTTTTAACATAAGCAACTACTTCTCTCTTTTTTTTTTTATTAAGGTATCTTTGATATACAATTTTATGCTCAGGTTTCACATGAGCAACATCGTGGTTACTACATTCCCCCCATTATCAAATCCTCACCACATACCCCATTACAGTCACTGTCCATCAGCATAGTAAGATGCTATAGTCACTACTTGTTTTCTCTGTGCTATACTGCGTTCCCTGTGCAACTACTTCTCTATGTTGTCTTCCCAGACAAATGAAAACCATTCACTCTATCCAAAACACCAAAAATAAAAAAAATTGAATCACATATTTACTTTTATTCCTCTCCTACCCCACCACCTATCAACGTTCTTGGCACATAGTAAGTGCTCAACAAATTCTCAATAAGAGATCGATAGATCAGCTTTCCTGAAACAAAACCCTTCAATTCTTTGCTAAGCTACCTGTCTTCCTGGAATCCCAGAATCCATGACCTGAGTAGTGACACAGGCTGGTTAGAGGCATGAAAGGCAGCCATCAGCCCCCAGAAAATAGTCCCAGTGGGGCATAGGAAGTCAGCTAATGAAAGGCTTACCAGCAGAACTGCCTGCTATGCTGCCTAAATGCCACTATTTTTACTCCTCACAAGTTTTTTCCACTTCAAAATTGTTGCCTTTTCCCCCTTGATATATCTCTTACTTCCCAGCTAAGTTTTAGGGTTGCTTTCTTCCAGTTTCAAACCAAAGTTCTCTCCCCAGAGGTCTCTCTCCAAACATGGTTTTATGAAGAAGGTTAACAGACCCAGACTGCCGGTGTTGACGGCACCTTTGATATGGATGTGAGCACAAACAGCCCTCTTGCCTTGAGGGAGTGCCGCTGAACAGGCAACCGCTTTAAATAGATGGAACCCAAGCCAGCCAGCCTCGCCCTCCTCCCCTCAGTAGACCCCACATCTGAAATCTCTATCCATCACTCACGCTCGTGTTTGGTCTGGACAAGGGAGTGACCTTGGCAGGCCTCTCCGAGTATTCTTCATGAACTCCGGCATTCCTGTTTGTGGTCTAGTCAACCACAGAGGATTAGTTCAGTTTCCCCTTTAAACAGAATTTTAAGACACATTTAAAGACTCATGCTGTTGAGAGAGCAGATTACTTAGAGTGGCAGAATCAAAAGGATAAGGAGGAAAAAGCTCCGCAGAAGAAATGGCACTTAAGCAAGACCTTGAGGGAAATGGGGAAAGACACTCCCTGGGGACAGTAAAAGCATGCACAAAGCTGGAGGAGATGGGGAGTGGCTGTGGCGTACTCCAAGGGTCACTCGCAGTTTGAGTAAAATGTAACAAATCTAACAGGATAAATGAAGATGAGAACCAAAAAATTATGTTAATAAGTTGGTTGGTGAATGTAAAGAATTGCAAAGTTATTCTGTGGCAAATAACCAAAACTACAGCCATTTGAGTATCTATTATGTGCCACTTTCTGCTATAGCTGTTGAGACACTACAGTGGCTCAGACACAGGCCTCAAAGTCACAGTCTAGGATCTAGTCACTAGACTCTCAAGAAACACATTATAAAATAAGGATGTTTTGCAGCAGCAGACTCACAGAACCCAAGAATGGACTAACAGTTACCAAAGGGAAAGGGACTGGGGAGGGTGGGTAGGATAAGAGGATTAAGGGGCATTATGATTAGCACACATAATATAGGGGGGGCACGGGGAAGGAAGTATAGCATCAAGAAGACAAGTAGTGACTCTATAGCATCTTACTATGCTGATGGACAGTGACTGTAATGTTATATGTGGTGGGGACTTGATAATAGGGGGAATGTAGTAAACACAAAGTTGCTCATGTGAAACCTGAGCACACGATTGTATATCAATGATACCTTAATAAAAATAGTAATAGTAATAATAAGGGTGTTTTACCCTGTGACATATACAAAGTGCCTTAGGAAGCCAGAGGCACAGTTGAAGTGGCAGAGGGCCCAGAAGCAAGCTCAGTGTCACTGCAGGAGCAGGTGAATTTTGTTTCATTTTGTTTTGACCACCTTCATCCATTCCCCCTAACCCCCACTTCTGGCAACCACCAATCTGTTCTGTTTTTGTAGGTTTCGTTTTCTTAAATTCTGCATCTAAGTGAAATCATACAGTGTTGTCCTTCTCTTCCTGATTTCTTTCACTTAGTGTAATGGCCTCAATGTCCACTGTTATTGTCACAAATGGCAAAGATATCCTTTTTTATGTCTGAACAGTATTCCATTATGTATATTTATACCACATTTTCTTTATCCACTTATCCACTGATGGACACTTAGGTTGTTTCCATTGCCTTGCGTATTGTAAATAATGCTGCACTGAACGCGGGGTGCAGATATCTTTTTGAGAGAGGGCTTTCATTTCCTTTGAATATATACTCAGAATTGCTGGATCACATGGTAGCTCTATTTTTTAATGTTTGAGGAACCTCCACACTGTTTTCCATAGCATCTGCACCAATTTACATTCCTACCCACAGCGCACAACTGTTCCCTTTTTCTCCACATCCTTGCCAAAACTTGTTATTTCTTGTTTTGTTGATATTAGCCATTTTGACTGGTGTGAGATTTTTGTCCTCTTTGTTTTTGATTTGCATTTCCCTGATGATTAGTGATGTTAAGCAGTTTTTCATGTACCTGTTGGCCATTTGAATGTCTTCTTTAGGAAAATCTTCAAGCCCTTTGCCTATTTTTAAATTAGATTTTTACTATTATTACATCATTATTATTGCTGTTATTTATTGCTATTGAGTTTTTGGTATGAGTTGCTTATATATTTTGGATATTAACTCCTTATCAGATACATGGTTTGCAAATATCTTTCCTACTTTCCGTAGGTTGCCTTTTTATTTTGTTGATCATTCTTTTTGCTGTATAGAAGTTTTCAGTTTGATATCCTCCTACTTGTTTATTTTTGCTGTTGTTTTGCACTTTAGATGTCATATCCAAAAAATCACTGCCAAGACCAATATCAAGAAGCCTTTTCCCTATGTTTGTCTCTAGGAGTGCTATGGTTTCAGGTCTTACATTTAAGTCTTTAATCCATTTCAAGTCCATTTTTGAAACTGTTGTAAGATAAGAATCCAGTTTCATTTCTTTACATATGAATATCCAATTCTCCCGTACCATTTATTGAAGAGACTGTCTTTTCTCCATTGAATATTCTTGGCTCACTTATCAAATATTAATTGACCATGGGAGGAGGTGAATTTGAGCTGGGCTTTGGAAAGTGAAATAATCAGAGGCTTGGGAACTGATAGGTTGTGTGGGCCAAAGAGATCATTAAGAAACAAAGCAACTGTGTTTGGATTGATGGAATATTGGTAAATATTTAACAACCAGCTGCAGGAAGTAGAAGGTCCTGATTTGCAGTGATAGATGATTGCTATTGTAAAGATTTTTTCATGATAACCAATTTCAAACTACCAATATAAGGTCAACCAGCTTGCAAAATCACTAGCAAATTATCATCTGACTCTTCTAAGCCCATAGAGGCTCCACACACCAACACACCACTGCCTGATTTGAACATGTTACGTTTGAGATGATTGTCAGACATCTAGGTGAAAGGGACTAGTAAGAATTACAGGTCTGTTGTTCCAGTGAGAAGCTGAGCTAAAACGGGGTCTTCAAAGTCCCAAAGGCCTGCTGTATTGGGGGATATTGGCACGGAGCAGTTAAGCTCCAGGCTTCATGCTCCTGTTGAACTAAAGTAGTTCTGCTGAAAATCTTTTATGCTTAAAACAATAGGCACCACTTAAACAGCTTAGAGGCAACAAATAGAACATTATTTCAAGTGATATCAACTTAAAAACTGACTTCAGATTAGCATGACCAAAGTACTCTTGGAATTGCCCTTTCCAAACAGCCAGAAGGTCCTTTACACAGACATTTGTGGTAGTAGTCCCCATAATCACTTACTGCCATCTACTGGGTGGAGAGATGGAGCTCTCAAGGACAAAGTGTATCTCAAGAACTTCTGGCCTGTTGTCTGTGTCATTGTTATTGTTAAAGCAAAAGCCAATTGAAAAAAGTCCAGATAGTTCAGAGAAATGTACTGGGGGGCATCTGCAGCCATAAGATGCTTCAGCAAACAGTTCCTCTCAGTGCACAGTACTCTCAATGGATACTCAAACAGACAAGCCATGCTTCCCAAGGGATTCCCATGGTATCCATATGTTTAGTTTATAAGCATCATATGCCCCTAATATTTCCTAAACTGAAGATATCCTATAGTGATAGTTCACTGAGGTATAATAATACTTAAAAGATTTTGTATTATCCTCTTTATCCTATCAGTAAGATGAGAGTCAGCTCGATTTTTGGCAAAATAGTTGTACTTTATCAATTCCACATAAACATAATTGCAACGGTCAACTCTAGTTGCTGACTTAACCGCTTTTCTTGCTTTAATCTGATTTATAAAGATGAGGATATCATAGGAACCAAGGGTAGGCTGCTCCCAGTTGTGCCACCTTGTCATGCGGACTATTTTTACATGAGGGCACTCTCAAGACCTGGGGATCAAGAAAATCTTTTGCTTCTTCTTTAACTACCTAGGAAAACCTAAATTGGTAATTTTCCCAAAATAAGTGTTACTACCAAAGATAAATTTTATCTGAATGACCCTTCTGTATGGCAGGGCAAACATCTAATTACCAAATATTTGCTCTTCTCACTGCCCTATGAATTGCCCTCCTTCCCTTTGAAATCTCAGGCCCCTATCCCGTTCCTTAGCTCATAATGACATGTATATCTCATTGTACCTTTCTGTCTTTGAACCATTCATGTCTGTGGGGTACCTACGAAATCAAATTTGATTTTTTCCTGTTAATCTGTCTCAGGCTGATTTGATTCTTAGACCAGCAAGTAGAACCTTGAAGGGTAGAGGAAAATTTTTTCTCCTGAACTTCATTGTGAGAAAAAAACCAAACAAACAAGAGAAAGCACAAAAGATATTTTAAAGGAATTGATCAGCTAATTATTATGATCACTGCTTTTCATAAAATCACTACAGGATGAAATTTAACATTATTTATCAACATGCCAATATTGTTAAGTCAAGAAGAAATGTTAAGAATAAGGGCTTCTGAGCCTGGCCTTAACGCTTGGGTCATTTAAAACAAAGACCTGATTTATGGTCTGTAGGTCAAACATTGTACATCTGCTTTATACCGGGATAGTTTCATGAAATTACCTTGTGCCTAGGTTATGGTCAAAAAAATACACTGTACCATCAATTTTTATATGTACTAATCTGTAGAATCACCATGACTCATATATCCTTGTTAGAAAGTGTACATAACCTTGTAAGAAAGCTCTCCTCCCTGGAGTACTTTTCTTTTTTGGAAGTGTACCTCTAGGGGGAAATGTGTTCCCAGCCCAGGGTAAATAAACCTATGAAGCCAAAATCAGTCAAAGGGAAAAAATTAAGTGGGAAAACCCATTTATTGCTTAGGAGAAGTTGTCGACTCCCATTTTCCCATGTCTCTCATGGCTGAGAAGAAGCCAAAAAAAAAACCTCTCTGGTCCCCTTGTGCATTCGTGCTTATAATTCCCTCTTGCTATGGAGATGGACTACTTTTCTCCACCCCTTGGAAACACTTATTGATAGGGAGATGCACTAAGGCCAGTGAGAGATTCTGGAAATACTGCAATTTTACCCACAGAAAGGGCAGCTATTCTAAACCTGGTCTCAAATAAAACTCTAATAACTCTTTTCTGGAGTTTTACTCTAGGATTTTCTTTTCACCAACAGTTGCTATAAATTTACCAAGAGTACAAGTTTTTCTTTGTATTATTTCTTATTTTTTCTAATTGTTTAATATTTTTAAAATATCATTTTTTCACAAAATGAAAGGATGCTCATTGTAAACATAGCCATGAATATGCAGATATAACTTGATTGAGAAAAAATTAACAAAATGGTGCTTCCTGCTCCTTAGAATGGTGAATAAATTAAACTGTTACATATGAGTCTGTCAAGAGAGAATACCAACATTTGCCAAAAACCTACAGCTATCATCCTTTTTAATGGTAGAAGACACTGTTTCACTGCTAGGATTGGGAACAAGGCAAGGGCTGCACACACCACTGTTATTCAACATGGTACTGTAAGTTCTAGACAGTGAAATAGAGCAAAGAAGGAAATAGAAGGAATACAAATTAGAAAGGGAGAAATACAACTGTGCTCATTTGCAGACGATGTGATTATCTGAATAAAAAACCTCAAGGATTCTACAAAAACAAACAAACAATCCTCCTAGAACTAATAAAAGATTTCAGCAAAACTGCCTGATACTGTAGGGGCCAAGGGCAGGCCGCCCTCAAATATGCCCCATTGGCATGCAGAGTATGCGGAGCTGAAAACATTCAAGGCCCTGATGACTCAGAAGGAAACTTGGACTTTCCCCTTAACTGCATAAAAGAACTTAGAGAGAGGACCTGCTTCAGGAAGAGAGTTATCCCTAACTACATTATAATATGAACTAGGGTGGTAGACTGGGAGGAACTGAGCAAAGTAGGTTAAAATTCCTCTCTGTGTCCCATTGTTTCTGTGTGGCCCTTTAAACAGTTGTTTACCATTTATTCTTTCATATTCCTGTGAATTGCCTGCCTTCCTTTGAAATCCCAGGCCTCTATCCCCTTCTCCTTAGTTTAGGATGACATATACATCAGGATGAATGACATGTTTCCCATCTTTTGCATGTCTATGTATTCCCCACAAATAGGCAATTAAACTGTTGTGATTTTTTTCTCCTGTTAATCTGGCTCATGTTAACTTGGTTCCTAAATCACCTAGAAAAACCTTGAAGGGAAAACAGTCCCTCCCCAACATTACTCCCCCAAAAGATCAATATGCAAAAACTAATTACATTTCTATACTCTACAGTGAGAATGTAGAGACCAAAATGTAAACTACACCACCATTTACAATCGCTTAAAAAATATCCTTAGGTGTTAATCTAATAAAGACATGCTTAAATCTATAAAACATTAGAGAAATCAAAGATCTAAATAAATGGAGAGACATACTGTGGTCATGAATTGGGAGAAGACTCTAACAGAAAAGATGTCAGTTCTCCCCATATTGATACATAGGTTTACTGCAATTCCTGTCAAAATTCCAGAAAGATATTTTGTTGGTAAGAACAAGATTATTCTGAAATTTATATGGAAAGGCAAGGAACTAGGTTAAGACAACTTTGAGAGAGAAGTAAGTGGGAGGACTCACTCTACCCAAGTTCAAGACTTTCTCTATAGCTATAGTAAGCCAACTATGTGATATTGGTGGAAGGAAAAACACACAGATCAAGGGGACAGAATAGATAACCCAGAAATATACCTACAAAAGTACACCCAACTAAAGATACCTCAAGACAAATGCTGGGCATAGAAGCCACAGGGCGTAAATCTGCAAAGAAGTAAAAAGCTAACCTTTTCAAACAATAAGGCTTCTCTCTCACTTACCAACTTCACATTTCCCTGTATGGCCCCGGAAGATGACTGGTTAGCCAGAGACGGGTAAGATTCCTCAAGGGAGGAACAACCTAAGACAGGCACAGTCGCAGGGGGCCATCAGGTGAAAAATTGGGGATCAACAGAGGGGAGGCTTAGAACCTCACCCCCCCTGTTCTGAGATAAATCTTCTGCATCCGTGGATGTTTTGTTGCCCTTGTCTAGCTTGGATTAATACTTAGTCTAGAGGCACACACCTGATCATCTACACTTGCCCTCTTACAGCACTAAATTATGTTTTCTACCTTTATCTTGCATCTACCTACCACTTCAGCATTTTATTTAAATAATAATAATAATAATAATAAGGGAGAAATGTGGGATTCACTTATAAATCAAGTATAAAAATCAAACGAATAATCATATCTGACTTGATTGTTTATAGTTCACGATGCGTGATCAAAACCGAAAGTTTCTGTGATATGACTGCCCTTGCACTGTTCACCATGTAAGAACTTATTCACTATGTAAGAACTTGTTCACCATGTAAGAACTTGTTCGTTATGCTTCAGAAGATTGGAGACTGTTGAGAAATAGGCTTGGGGTTGATTAATGACTGTGCATTGAGTCCCCTATACAGAATTTTATTGTTGTTAACAACCATTTGATCAATAAATATGAGAGATGCCCTCTCAAAAAAAAAAGAAAATATTCTAGCACTGTCCAAAAAATTTTAAATTAAAAAAAAATTAAATTTAATTTAAAAAAAAGTACACCCAACTGATTCTGGACAAAGATCTAAAAGCAATGTAATGGAGGAAGAATAGCCTCTTGAACACAGTTCTAGAGCAATTGGAAACCCACAGGCAACATACGAACCTTGACCCAAACCTCGTACTTTGTATAAAAATTAAACCAAAATTTTGGATCATACATTTATATGTGAAATGTAAAATTATAAAGCTTTTGGAAGAAATCACAAGAGAAAATCTTCAGGACCTGAGGCTTGGTGAAGAAAGGCTTCTTTGACCTGACCCCAAAAGCATGATTCATAAAAGAAAAAAAAAAGAACAGATACATTACACTTCATCAAAATTAAAAGCATTTATTCTTCACAAGACTCTGGTAAGAGGGTGAAAGACAATCTACAGACTAAGGGAAAATATTTGCAAACTACATATCTGATAAAGAACCCATATCTGGAATTTGTAAAGAATTCTCAACACACAACAGTAAAAAATCCAATTAGAAAATAGGCAGAAGACAGGAAGAGGTATTTCACCAAAGAGGACATACAGATGGCAAGTAAGCACATGAAAACGTATGCAACATCATTAGCAAATAGGGAAATGCAAATGAAGAGCACTATGAGATATTACATACCTATCAAAATAGCAAAATGTAGTATGTGACAGCCCCGAATGCTGGCTGGGATGAGCAAACCCAGATTGTAAGTGGCCGTGTGAATTGGTACAGCCCTTCTGGAAAAGAGCATGTCAGTTTCTAAGAAACAATTAAATATACGCTTACTATACAATCCAACACTCATCCTCCTGGGCATTTATCCCAGAGAAATAAAAACTTAGTTTCACACAATAACCTGCAAATGACTGTTCAAGCAGTTTTGTAAGTAATAGCTAAAAACTGGAAAGAACCAAAATGACCTTTAGTAGGTGAATGTTTAAACAAACTATGTATATCCACAAGACTACTACTCCACAAGAAAAAAATACAAACTAGTGATACAAGTAACAACTTGGATGGATCTCAGGGACATTGTGCTGTGTGGAATATAAACCAACATCAAAAAGTCACAAACTGTGATTCAGTTCATATAACATTGTTGAAATGGCAATATACCTTTGTATATTTCCTGGTTCAATTTATCTGATTTACATGTCTAAATCTCTCTATAGATGTCGTCTCCAGGGGCCAAAGTCATCTTTAACAGATTAACAGTTGCCAGGGATTAAGAACTGTGGAGGGAGGAAGGTGTGTGTGGCTATCCAGGGGCAGCGATGGGAGGGCTTTGTGGTGATGGAATACTTCCTATCTTGATTGCAGTGAAGCTGACCAAGTCTAAACATGATAAAACGATATAGAACTAAGTGCACACTTTATACCACCGTTAACTTCCTGTTTTGAAGATGCAATCCCTGGGAAAACTGGGTGAAGGATTCCTGGGACCTCTCTATACTGTCTCTGCAACTCTCTGTAAATTGGTGATTATTTCAAAATAAAAAGCTGCTTTTAAAAAAACCAACTAGAAAAAAAGAGAATGCTCTTTAACAATATATTTGTGTTCCTATATATGATCAGATTACTTCTTCTTAATGAATTCTAAGGGTTCCATTTACTAATTATACTTCTGTTGAACCTCATTTCCCCCTCCTTTATGTCCCAATTCAAACTCTAGTACATGGACCAACGTCTATCAACTGATAACTCTTTACTGCATTTGATTTAATGACTTATATGTGTATGTCATTCCGTGACCTTCAATACCAGGTCTACACCAGTGTCACTGTAGAAACCTCAGTGTTCAGCACTGCACCTGGAACGTATTAGGGGTTAAGTAAAGGTTGGTGAATGAGTGAGCTATATTCAAATAAACTACACGTTCATTTTAAGAAATGGGAGAATAAATGAGTTAAAAATTGTAATTAATGACTATGGAAGTTTCGTGTCTCTATAGGAAATGTTTTGGTGAATAAAAGTGTCTACATTTTAATGCTAGGAGCCTCTTACAGAGAATATTCTCACTCTAGCTGCACTGGGTTATTTCCGAAAACTGAACAATTCCAAGATGGCCAGCAGGGGGCGAACGACTCCTTAGTTTAGAGATGGGACTCAACCAACCACTTACAGGTATCCCCCACTTCCCAAAAGTTCACCTTAAGCAATTTAGCTTTTACAAAAGACTTTCATTAGTACTGTTTCTGCTAACGAAAGAAACATGAAGGGTTTTTGCTTTTACGAAGAAAGGTGAAAAGCAAAAATAGCGTTCAGCATTTGTTTTGCAACGAACTGTTGCACAGGCAGTATGCACCCCAAGCAGCAAGTGTGACCCCCAGGCTCCTTCCCCGGGAACTGCTCTCAGCATCTCCGCATCAAGTCGTCTGAGGTTTGAAATGTGTCTGTGAACGTCTGTGCCTTATCTCGATTTATTTTGTGCATCCATCAGCAATATGTGTCCTAAGGTATCAGAAAAGCCTAAGAGAGGTTGTGTTTTAGGTTTGAAATGCTCGCGAAATTTTCCATATAAATTGATAGTGACTCTTTCTTCACTGCACACCATTTTGGCTAAGAAAAATTTTCATCGGAATGCTCTACTTTTAGAGAGCAGGGGAAACCTGTGTCTGTGATTACAGGAGTTTCCCATGTCCAGTTTTATCCAATGCCTACATTCCAGAGCTAACAATGTTTCTGACAATTGTTTTTGTTACTTCTACTGCTGTTAGATTTGTTGCAGTTGTAAAGCAAATTCATAAATTTGCAAATTCCTCATCCACAATCAGGACTTACAGTCTATGCTGTCATCATGTCCTCCTCCCTCCTCAATTTTTAAAAATTACGGTAAAACAAAAAACACGTAACATAAAATTTATCATCGTAACCATTTTTTAAAGTGTACAGTTCAGTAGTGCATTCACATTGTTGGCCAACAGATCTCCAGCAAATTTTCATCTTGCAAAATTCAAACTCTGTACCTATTAAACAACTCCCTGTATCCACGCTCCGCCTACCCTCCTGCCCAGCCCTGGTCACCACTGTTCTATTTTCTGTTGCTATGAATTTGACTCCTTTAAATTACTCCATATAAGCAGAATCGTACAATATTGTCTTTTAGCATCTGGCTTATTTCACCTAGTCTAATGACCTCAAGGTTCATTTATGTTGGGGCATGTGATTTTTTTCCCTTTTTTTTAAAGGCTGAATAATATTTTATTGAATGTATATACCCCATTTTCTGTTTATTCATTCATCTGTTGATGTACATTTGGGTTGCTTCCACTCCCTGGCTATCGTGAATAGCTTTGTTATGAACACTGTGCACATCAACATGGCTTTTTAAATATGGAACCAATATGCACACGCAGATGACTCATGCCTCAATTTTTAACTCAGTCTTGTCACATTCAGACACCTTCACAAACAACTTTTGTGTTTTTTGAAGAATTCCAACTTTACACAACACAAACACAGGTACTCCTCTCTTCTGCCCTCAAGTCTCATTTTCCCACCTCTACTGCCTGGTCTCTAAGCCAGTGCCACGTGTCTCAAGTTATAGGCCCACCGCTTTCAGGTGCCAATTATATATTGTTGCATAAAAACCATTCTAAGATGTAGTAGCTTAAAAGAATGATTTATTATTTCTCCTGATTTCAAGGTTGGGTTCAGTTGAATGGTACTTCTGATGGTCTCACTTGGGGCTGTTCATTAAGCTGCAGTCATCTGGCAGCTCCATTAGGGCTGGAGGATGTAAGAATGGCTTCCCCTAAGGGGCCATGGTGGCAGCTCTGAGCTGAGATTCTCTTTTATGGAGTCTCTCACCATTCAGTGCCTTAGGCTGGGCTTCCTTATATGGTGGTGGGACCATTTGCAGAGCCGAAAGCGTAAGGTGCAAAAGCCTTTAAGGACAATCTCACAAGTGGAAAAATGTCACTTCTGCCACATTCTGGTCAGAGCAAGTCACAAGGTCAGCCCACATTTGAGGAATGGAACAGCAAAGTGACAGTGCAAAGATGCATGGTAGGATGGAAAAAGCAACTAATCTACTACAATGGTGAATGGGGAACATAATGGAAACTACTTTGGGAGAAAAAACAGTGAAGTAAAGGGTAGCAATTAGGTAGCATAGTGAAATAGGGAGAGAGAAAGAGATGTGAAAAGCTCCTAGGCATGCACTAACTTGAGGAAATGAGACAAAGCCCAAGAGGAGCCAACACAGGAATTGTTTACAACTCAGACGACCTGTGACTTTGTATGAGACAAAATCTCTGACGAGGAAAAGACCCCAAATATCATAGAAAGTCGAAGACAACCTCAGTTCATCTTTTCTTCCACTCCTACCTTACCCTTGGACTTCAAACAGGTGGATAAGACGCAAAATATTCCTCCCTGACAATGTAGTTTAACGGAGAAAAAAATGACTCCCAAATGCAACTGGAAGATGGTCATCCACTCCATTTCAGAGTAAAAATAGTAAATAGAAAGTCACTCATGAGTAAGATTTTAAAAAATGGAAGGAAGGGAGGAAGGGAGGGAAGGAGGAGAGGCTGGGAGCTCATTTCATCTAGTCCACCTAGAAGAAAACATAGGTCAGAGAACAAGAAAAAAATGTTTCATATTCTATAACAAGTTAATGGGAACATTAATCCAATAAATAAAATCTTGTGTCACCATCCTCAAGGGACTGCCTCTTAACTGCAGTCTTTTCTTTTTAATCTTTTCTCTTGAGACAAAAACATGTCATTTGCAAATCTTTGACTTAATGGGCTAAACCATTTCTATGTATTTCCTGCTCTTTGCACATCTTCCCTATTAATATTTTAGTCCAGACTTTTGCCTATTCTTCAATTGAACACTGTTCTTTCATTTTGTTTTTAAGTGCTTTTTTTATTGGTGATATTTCATGCTATTAATAAATTTATTTCAAAAATTGGTTTAGGATTCAAGTACTGACTGAGTAGAGCTTGATGAACTTGAACTCAGTGTGCTTTTTTAAATTAAGGTGGCAACATGATATACCATTTAAAGATACGAGATTTGCCAAGACCTGGGTTCAAATTCTTGCAGGGTATAACCCACTAGCCAAAGTTAGGATTGGTATTTTCACATTAAAAGATTGTTAAGAAAATAATTGAGTATATCTAAATCATTTAGAACAATGTCTGGAACAAAAGGAGTACCCAGTAAAGGTTAGCGATTATTATAATTATCATATTTGATCTAGTTTCTGTGATATCTTTTTTATCACAATAATATTACTGATTCTTGCAATGAAGCCTTTTCAAAACCTGTGAGAAGAGCTCCCTCTCTTGCTCTGCCTCCCCTGTTCGGTTGGATCCTGCTTCTTGGTCAGAGAGCTCTATGCTTGGGGAACGAGGACGCCTCCATATGCCGCTGAGCCAGGCCCCAAGCTCCACGAGGACAGACGCTCCTTTATTTGGGACCTTGCCCTGTGTATCTCTTCCTCTGGCCGTTAACTTGTACCCTTTGTGGTATCCTTTGTTAAACTGGTAAACATAAGTGTTTTCCTGAGTTCTGTGAGTGGCTCTAGCAAATTAATCGAACCCAAGGGGGAGGTTGTGGGAACCTCGTCTGTAGGGGGTAGGTCAGAGGCACAGGGAACTGCCCGGGGCTGGTGACCGGTGTCTGGAGTGGGGGATTGGAGGACAGTCTTTCAGGACAGAGCCCTTAACCTGGGAATCTGGTGGTGTCTCCGGGCAGATAGCATTAGAATTGAATCCTCCAACAGCCTGCTGGTGTTTGAGAATTGCTTGGTGCCTGTGTGAGAAGACCCCTTCCCACAGATACTTAGACATGGTGGAATTGGGTCCAGGCACCTGAATGAAGTTTTACTATTACTGCTGTGTATAACACTGTTACTGTTTTATATATATGTAGGGAAGAAATACACCATTTCATTTGGTGTCAGAGATATTGCAGATATGAAAGGCGCTTTTATGTTGCTTCCTTTTGGCATCCGTGGGTATTATATCTATTCCAGAGATTATTTCATTTCCAATAGACTAACACACATTTTCTATCTATGATTTCTGGTATGGATATGATTTCTTAGTAAACATCTTCATTTCTCCTTCAGGCACTACCTATATAGTGGAGAAGATAAATGCAAATTTTTCATTTTCATGGAGAAGAAAACCTATGGAAGTTACAAATTGGGAGACTTTCCCTCTGGTTCAGACCATTCTAAAAACTTGAAGGATACTTATATATGCCCATCCCTTAATTTTACCTATAGGTACAATTAAATATTAAAATACCGAAAACAAGAATGTAGGTCACAGATCAGAAGTAGGTATTCTGTGAACCTGAAATGAACTTTGGATCTTTTTTCTCCTTCCAACGATACAACTGTGGTTAATTGTCCACAACCCCTACACTCAGTATCCTCCCTGGAGAAACACCACCACCCCTCTCCTGCCCCACCCTCCAGACACACAAATCGACACAGGAAAGCAGCCAAGCTTCTGTATATATGTTTATTTATAAAATCCACATTTCTTAGCTTAGAGACACTTACATTCTATGGATTTTTTTTTCTCCCTTACAATATTTAGACTGGTGAGGAATCAGGGAAAATGTCCTTGGATGGTAGCCATACTAACATTTTACTTAATGCTTATGAAAGCATCCACACGCCAAATTCCTATGATAGGTTTTGGCATGAAATATAATCACCACATTTAGTTTCAAAGTTCAAATGCCAGTTATGATTATAGATAAGCACATAGCCACAGAGCAGGGCAGGACAGTTATTGTCGCTGTGACAGAAAAAAGTGAAAGGGGGCTAACAGCCTCTCTTGGAGGAGCAGGTGGTCTCAGCTCCAACCATGTCTGTCTAATCTCCTTAAACAGGGCCAGGCCAGCTGGCCTATCCATCTTTTCTACGTATCTGCTTATCCTGCTGGAACCTGAGCACGCACCTTCTTCCCCCTACTACTTGTCCTCTTTTCTCTGATACTTGGAAATATTTTTAAGTTCCACCTGGCTCTTTGCTCTGCTATGAATAAAGTGACTTAGCTATGAAACTGTCTCCTTTTGCTAAGTGCAGATAAGAAGGTAAGGCAGTTACTTACCTCATTTTATGAAGTACTGATCAAGTCATGACAGCAATATTGGAGATACATAAAGGTTTTGCTTTGCATTTCAAAAGCAAAGAACAGCCTTTATTGAACAAAGTAGTATAAAGGTGTTTCCATATATAGTCACATGAATTTACCATTCAAATTGGGGAAGTGAAGACGTCATATTTTTAAGTTGATGAAATAGTAAAAGGAGGGGGTCTCTTTGAAGACAACGAAAGTTCAGTACATGATAGCAACTGAAGAAAAGAGCTACATGGGAACCGATGAGGATGGCTTTTGCTTTCAAGAGTCAGCTAGCAATTACAGTCTGACATTTTCTTTAAGAAAGGAGATTATAACAAAGCAAGAAATATGGTATCATTGTATTTCATAAGTTGGTCACACTGACACTTACAGAAAATATCAGAAGTAGCAGTGAGAGAATGCCAAAAACGTATCCATCCAAGGGATGTTAGAATTTGCTTTGTACTCCTGGTGTCTGGCAAAGGGGAGAGGCAGCTATCCATTTAATTAAGATCTGTTAAAATGCTTTACTTAGAGGAATCACGTGTCTGTATGTGTTTTGAAGAAGACAGAAAAATCAAAGAGACCTGTCTACAAAGTAGATCTTCTGCCAAGTGCAGATGGGAAGGTTGGATGTTATATATGAAACAAACGTAGGAAGATTTTGAAAGGTAGAGAGAAGGCAGAAAAGCTAGGGATGCCAGGACCCAAGGAACAACACTGTGAGGAGTTCCCGAGGTTGCTTTTCAGTTCATATACCCCAGATTTGGAGCTGAAGCTGGAAACCCAGCAACACCGACAGGTGCAGATGAAAAAAAGCCCCACAAAGGCCTGCTCTCTCTCCAGCCCAGAATCAGAAGGGCAGTAGCCCAGAGAGAAAACAAGAACTGCTCCACCCCAGCAAACACCGCAGAAAATACAATAGCCCCACCCACACCAGCGAAGGCCAGGTGGGAGCCAGGACTTCCGGCCTTGATAGGCTGCAGTGAGGTGCCCTAACTTCCTGCCAGGGCGGTGCCGGAGAAGGCTGACTAGGGAACTGGGATTTCATCCCCACCAGGTCATAATAAGGCCTTCCCCCCACTCCTGTCCATAGTGTCAGTGGAAAGCATGTGGAAGTAGTAAAAAGGCGCCCTGCACTCCTAGCCACGGGAGCCTCACAGAGGCCTGGTGAAGAGTTGAATTCCCACCCTGCCTGGCAGCAAGAAGGGTCCCCTATCATCCCAAGTGTAAATGGAAGCTGAGTGGGGAACACGAACTCCTAGCCACACATGGCACTACCCAGGCAGTGCCCGCAGTTCTCCTGCTAGGGTGATGCCAGAGAAAGTCAGCTAAAATGGGTTTAAGTAAGATCCACAGCGACCTAACATAATACCAAAAATATCCAGGTTTCAAATGAAAATCACTCAGCATACCAAGAACCATGAAAATCTTTTTGAATGAAAAAAAAAAAACAGACAACAGTGCCAATGTTGAGATGACACAGATGTTGGCATTATTTGAAAAGGATTTTATAGGAGCCATCATAAAAGTGCTTCAATGAACAATTATGAGCATGCTTGAAATAAAAAAAGAGAAAGCAGAAGCAAGGAGATAAAAATTCTCAGCAAATATAATAAAGATATAAAAAACTACCAAATGGAAATTTTAGAAGTAAAAAATACAATAACTGAAATATAAAAACCAATAGATGGGCTCAAGAGCAGAATGGATTAGACAGAGGAAGTAATCAGTGAATTTAAAGACGGAACAGAAATTACCCAATCTGAACATCAGAGAGAAAATAGACAAAAAATATATATATATGAACCTTCAGGGACTTACAGGACTAAAATAAAAACTAATGAGACTTTCTAAATCATTAAATTATTTTCTGGCGCAAACTGCATTATCTAAAGGTCGTTGTGGTCCCAAGGCTGTTGAAGAATAACTATCAAACGGAGGACAAATATACATCTTTGGTATACTAATATGACACAAATTCAGACCCAGGTAGCCTAACAGCAAAGGAAGCTTTCGAAGGTCCACAGGATGGGACTAAAGGATATAGCCTGTGCAGTGGGAAAAACAGGTTAATTTATCACAACCACCTTAAAGATATGAAGGGTTCTCTTCAAATCTATGGAACTTCAAAATGAACAGCTTAGCTCACTCTGCTCTGGTAGGGTCATTTTTGTGCACAGAGGAAAACATTCCTACCATCTCAAAAAATGCCACCTTGCATGTGTTGACAAGTTCTTTGAAGTTTTGCCAAGATAAAACACATTTTGAGCAGTCTAAAATAAGCACTTTTAGAGGTATTTTCAACCTATGTTAATAATTATCAGTGAGCAGGATGGAGATTTTTTTTTTGTACAAATATAGAATAAAATTTTATAACAGGTAGATACTCTCAATTCACATACCTGTCAAATTTTAGCTTGTTAGAGCCATTAAACATAAACAACTAAGTCACAATATAAAAAATACAGGATTGCATAATTTGGCTTCTCAGGGGGGATGTATAGAATATAGAAATAGGGTCACAAATATTTTTGCTTCCAGCCATTTTTTTGATTAAAAATAAATGCAACTCCCAGTTAAAAAGAATACAGAGTTACTTAAATTCTTATTTACATACTAATGTAACGTGGACTATTCCAATCCTATCCATTAGTTTGGTGTTTGCCAGCTCCATAAAAGCTTAAAACTGATAATAAGATTCAAATATCTGATGTCCAGACAATGTTCACAGCTACTTCTGTCCTTCAGAGAAGTAGAAGAGCAGTTTTAGGTATGGTGTATCTTTATTCCCCACATTGGAACAATTCTTACACATTCAAACATGTGCGAGACTCAACAGGAACACTTTGCTACTGCTATGCGGAGGCCACAAGTTTCCCTGAGATGGTCGTATCACAGAAGATTCCCAGCTCTAACTCTGGTTGACAGTTTCTGAACAATGCAATAGTGTGAACAAAAAGAACTGTATGAAAGAGAAGGTTCTTTCAAAAAGATGTATGGTACATTTTGGGAATAAAAAATATCAGTCTTCTTGGTGAAAGGTTGGCAAATGTGTTTTCAATTTTAAAATGTCTGAAACTGGCTCCTTTCTTTCTTGATAGAAGCTGAGTCCAGTAATGTGTTCAATATCTGTGATCCGAGCTCTGTGTAACCTCAACAACTCTTCAACCCATGAGGATCCATGCTTCCAATGCTATGAGGGTGGAAAACAGAGAAGAGTCACTGGAGATCAGTCAGTTCACTTTCCCGGCAAGCTCTCTCTCTACTGCACCATTTGAATCAGCTGTACACCTTGACTCCCAGATATTAGATACCACAAGGTGCTCCTGAGTTGCTTCCATCGAATATACACCATGCATGTTTCTTCAATTAGATGTGTCAAATTTGGGAAAAGAAAAGTACACCTGGCACAGATGCACATGTATTGCATTCATGCAAGAAACTTCCATGTATGGGGTTAAAAAAATTTGGAAAACAGAAGCACCATGGCATGGTAGAAAGAATGTGGGAATTAGCACAGAGAAACATGAATTCTACCATTACCCTACCAGGTAAACTAACACAAGTTAACATTTCAATCCTGATTCTCTTACCTGTACCCTCCTTATAGAACTGTTTTGAGGATCATATGCACTGATACGTGCAAATGAACTCTGAAAACAGTAGATCCTTATCAGAATCAGTTATCTACTTAGTCACCACGAAGAAAGGGTTGAGGGAAGCAGTAAAACAACAATTCCATTTCTGGTGAGGGAGACAAGTCTTAGCCAGTATGAGATCAGGAAGAAGTAAAGGCATATGCTCTGGCACACGGAAGCAGCAGTGGTAGTTGAGGCCAGGAATAGAGAAGGGAATCATACATCCATGTGTTAATGTAAATGGTTTGGGAATCCCTACTGGAGAAGGTCAGAGGAAGAGAGTACCTACAGCTTGGTGGACTATGATTGTACTTTAAAGATGTCCTTCAAGAGAAGTGCCTGCACCCTTAGGATATTATTAGCTGGAAATGGCAAGTACAGACTTTTAACAGAAGGGAAACAGATCAATAATATCCATTTTCTCATTCACCTCCCATCATCTACTACCCAAAACTGGGACCCATTCAGTCTCTTTCTCTGAAGCAGTCCTCACTCTCATTCAGGGAAAAGCCCTGACCCAGTGGACTACTCGGCTAGTAAACATTTACCATTTGTGCCAATATTACAGGGTAGGGGCTGAGGGCAGGCTACCCCAAGATGTGTCACTTTGATATGCAGACTATGTCCAGCTGAAACAATCAAAGCCCAAAACTAAGAAAGAAACTTTGACCTTCCCCTAACATGCCTAAAAGAATGTAGAGGGCCTGCTGCAGGAGGAGAGCTATCAACCATAGATAACTACATTATAATATGAACCAGGGGTGGTAGGGAGGAATGCGGCAAAGTCTGTTAAAATTCCTCCACTGTTTCTAGGTGGCCCAGCAGACACTGGTTTACCAAACATTTACTCTTTCCTGTTCCTGGGATTTGCTTCCCTTTTCCTTTAAAGTCCGAGACCCATACCCTCTTCTTCCTAGTTCAGGATGACGTATACTCTCATTTTCCCCTGTCTATGTAATTTATGTCCATGGATTCCCATTCATATGCAATTAAACTTTGTGGTTTTCTTTTTTCATCCTGTAAATTTATCTAATGTCAATTCTATTCTTAGACCAGCTAGAAGAGCTTGAAGGTAGAAGAAAATTCTTTCTCCCCAACACCAGGAATAGCCAAAAAGTCCATGCAAGATTCAGGCCAGTATCCTAACCCTCAGTTACTACTTTGGATGAAATAGAAGGAATCAGTAAGTACATAGAATATACCTTCAAATAATCTTCTCTCTGGTTCACTCCCAATATTCAGTATTTTCTAGGTACACTGCCATTACAGAACTTGATAAAATGTTTATATTTAAGATATAGGTATATAGGTATATAGTTTTGGGGATGGCAGAGAAGGCAAAGGAATGTAACACCTAACTCATGGACTTAACATCATTTTGGTCAATGAAGTATAAGCATAAAATTGTTGCTGCTTTTTTTTGGTGGGAAAGTTGGAGCAGGGGAGAATTCAAATATCTAAAAAAAGCAGAAGCTACCTTTAGGCCACATGGGCCACATGCTAAGAATACTGGCACAGAGGAACAGGAAAGGTGTGGGTCCCTAATGGTGCTGCTGACCCAAAGTACCACTCAAGGACCGTTTACCTCTGGATTCCTGTTACCTGAGGAACCCCTTTCTTTCTCAAGACTTCCTGTTACCTGAGGAACCCCTTTCTTTCTCAAGTCACTGTGAATAGTTCTCTGTTACTTGCTGCAGAACACAACACTAACTGATACCTCTAAGGACAATTTAATCTCTCAAGGAAGAGAAAGCAATGAAGAAGGGAACGCTGGGTCTGTGTCCAACAGTCCTGATGTTGCCCAGTTAGCAGAGTTAGATGCCCAGCTGGCACTCAAATAGTTAAAATCCTGCTATTCTGACTTGATTAGGAGAATAAGGAAAAAATGACTTAATGAGATATGTGTTCTGTGAGGACTGGTCAGTTAATTCTGAAAATCTATCAGAGAAACAAGTCTTCTCCCAAGCTCAGACACAGCCTCAAGATCCTTTTGATTTTTATAATAAAATGATATATAGAGAATTAACTTGAAATGTTGTATAACCATAACTTTAAGACTAATTTATAGCAGTGCTGACATTTCTGGAATTATAAATCCAGTTTAGAAACATGAGTAAATTCATGCTTCAAATAAACCTAGAATTAGTGGTTTAGGCACATGAAGTCACTAATTTGTTACATTTTGATTTGATTTTCAGTGTTTTTAACCAACAAGACATATCTTCTCCAATGTCATGTAATTTTAGAGGATCGATTTTAAAATCACCCTCTAATTTCAAAGCACAAGAATATTCAAGTTTTGTTTCCCCCCACATTAACGTTACATGTAAGGCACACACAAACATACTTACATTTATATTTTCAATGTTTCAGGTAAGTTAACAAAAGCCACTTACCACACAGCTCTCACTGTTATCAGTCCTGTGAGGCAAAATGAAAGCTAAGGTGTCTAAATTTTCACACTGTGAGGGAGTTTGGGATGCATTTTTACAACTTGTTAGCACAATGAAGAAGTGAGTTGGAATCAGAATTTCTTGACTACGTATGAGTCTGATGTTCCTGTAAAATATGGCAACATTCAGTTTAAGAAACTATCTTCTTTTACTGAATATTTCAGTAAAGCATATTTTTAATACAAATCTAAAGTCAGTCAAATTGTTAAATGTACTGTAAGAAGTTAGTAATCATAATATCCCAACATACTCTGCCATATTGAGTGTAAAAATCTGAAGACAGATAAAGACAACCCAAGTAATTTACATTTTCTATTGGAATTTGTTGAACTTAAGGTTTTTTTTTGTTTGTTTTTTTGTTTAGTTCTGCCTTAACATACTGGAGTTGAGACACAAAGGCAAAAATATTTTTTAATAACTACAGACAAGATTCTAAAGCATTATTGACAGTCTATTAAACTCTCTATAGTTGTGGGCAGACAGTACACAGAAAGAGGACTGGTTTGGGATTTTTTTTACTCCAAATCCTTCACAGAATCATGCTGCTGTGAATTCTCCTTTGTCTGAACTGGATCTTCTTTTCTGTCCAACAATGTTGTTAAAAATCGCAGCACATTCTCAAAGATGTCCCAAGCAACATGTTACACCCCATCTTAATTCTCTTGTTTCCTTTGGTTTCAAAGCTAGGTTAGTTTGCTTTCAGTGTGTTTCAAAATTTAAGGTAGTGTGATCATTGTTTTTAAATATAATCTTACGTGGAACTATAATACATAAAACAGATTAAGATGCTCCGGTTGAAACTGTGAATGGGAAAGGTATGAAGTTCTCTGCTTTAGCCATTCTATTGCTGTGACCTATAAGGCAGCTACATGGGACCCTTATGCTTGAAGGTATAAAGTAAAAACGCTGTGTTTTACAAACTGATGTAGTTCAGAGATATAAATATATGTGTAAACAGTAATCCCCAAGTCAGGACATTAGTTGTCAGAAAGGCGCTGGATCTCAGCAGAAGTTTCAGTCTCTTTTGCTTAAAGCCTTAAAAGCAAAACCGCTTCAAAAAAATCTTGCCATTTTTACTTCATTCTCTACTGGCAGTATGCTAGTTAGGCCAGTTATCTTAACAATCTGTTACACATTGAGATTTTAAACACCGATGCTCCTTTGTTAACACATGTATTTAATCTGAGCTCAAGAATTACTCATCTGAGCTGAGTTGGGGAGAAACACTACTTTGGTGATCTAAAGAATATTTTACTGAATACTGAGCAAAACATCAAAATTAATCAGATATTAAAGGGGGTGCCAGTGTAATCAGAAATGTCACATATATAAATATGAATAGTGCTAGACAGAAAAGGTTCTGCTGACTCAATTGGACAGTCATATCTCTTGATGGCTGTTTTTAAGAGAGAATGAAATAAGTTCTTACTGCTTCAGAGTCTCTGATGCATCGTAACGTCCATCATAATCAGAGTCAAACACGGGGCCGCTGATAACATTGACGCCGTTTCTTTCTTGAGCATACCTTTGCAGGAGGGTGCCATGGAAGTAACGCCATATAACTGAAATAGGAAGGACGACAGTGTAGTTGCAAAAGAACAGGGTGCCAAGCTGCCATGTGAAATACATGAATACCACGATTCAAAATGAGCATTTGTCATAATTAGAGATGAAGTCAAGTCTGGCTTCAGTTTTAGTGTGAAGCCAAAAGAAAAAAAACAATGTTCAGCTTGAGCCTTTGCAAGGACTACTAAACAAATGTTGAATTTAACTCTATTTCAGGCATTCCTGAACACGGGCATTATCAGGAACTCGTGACCACCTATCACCATTACGCATAAAAAGATGATGAACACAAACAAGGCAGATTATTCAGATTTAGTTACTATGTAATAGTCACAGGTATTCTAGATATAAATTAAAGAAAAAATCTTGTATGATCTGTACTTTGAAGTTCTTGCAATCACTTGCAGTATAAATGTATATTTATTCTTGTAAGGGCCAAATGCTGCAATAATTAGTAATGATGTAAAATCTATTCAAGATCAAAAATATTTATCATGAACTTCCAAAAAAGTTAAATAGAGAAACAGTGGATAGTTGGCATGTTAGTAGATGGTATTAGCTAGATAACTCAGGAAGAACACTACATACTTTTCCTCTCAAAAATGTTTATAAACATTTAAATACAAAGCAGAGTAATAGGCAACAAAATATATGATAATTCTAACACAGTATTTTTTGTGTATTGGTATTATCAAAGTTAGAGGAACGTATAGGATATATTTGATATTTAAGTCACTTAATTTAAAGCGTCAATCTTATTACATATAATTATACATATAATATACAGGATTAAAATTTTTTACCTTGAAAACTTTGGTACATTGGCACCGTATTAGTAGTAAGCAATGCTTCAGAATATATTCGACTTGAACCTTTATTTAGTTCTACAAAGAAAACAAAAAGGTTTTGTTTCATTCCTGCCCAATAACATTAGAAATTGTAGTTTCTCATGGAGGGTATTTAAAAAGATTAGCTGAGTATCATCTTATACCTGTAAAACTTTCCCAGGTACTGTGTCAAGAGAAAATGCAACATCCCTTTTAAAAAAATAAGATACCTGGATCTTTTCTTCAAGATGAAATTATCAAAGGAACAAAAACTTTAATAAGGGCCTCAAACTAAACATATTCAAATTTTACCTTATTTGCCTTATTACAACTGAAGTGTATTGTGTTGACAACCTCCTTTGGTTTCACCGTGAGAAGAAAAAAGAAAATATCTGCTTCAGAACAACACCTACTCCAAGAAAAAATATCACAGGATGTCTGCCTTGAAATGCTGTACAAGGTTTTTTTGTACAGATTTTCAGCTTGGACCTGGTCTATTTTTCTAATGCAATAGCCAAGTTCTGACTTCAGACACTACTCTGAGGACTAGACTGCATATTGAGGGCACTTAAGCACCTGGAGCCCTCCAATTTTTGCATTCCAAAGCCAGCCTCAAAATGTCTTCTCATTAACATACAAACTAGACATGTAAAGAAATAGAACCCGTAACTTAAAAAAAAAGCCATTCCCTCAGAGCTCCCTATCAGTGAAAGAGCAAACACACATCCCGCTTTTCTCTAAAATATAAATTTATATTTTTCTTTTTAAAGTATGAAATGATACCCCCTTCTTGAGAACCCTGATACCTCCTTCAGACTTCACTGAGTTCTCTCAAATTCTGTTTAAAAGAAATGCAGAAAAATGAAGAATGTCCTATCTGCACTGTCTGTACTAAATCAACTACCTTTCAAACAAAAGTAAACAGTTTTCTTAAACTCAAGTTTTAGATGCTTTAAAATTTTCCCTAATAGTTATGCTTTTGGTTTACAATTTTCACCAATAAAAACACGACAATGTACACTGTCCCAGAAGAGAGAAAAGGGAAACGAAGGAAGGACAGGAAGGAAGAAACTTACGTGGTGGAGTGAGGAACCCGTAACTCAATTTAGGGGTATTTTTATAAAATGAACACTTATGGACAGGGCTAAGGGGAATTCGGAAATCCTGGTAAAGACAGTTGGAAAAGTCTTCTGCAGAGAAATTGTCCTGAAGAACAAAACGAAAAGAACCATCAGGCACATAGAAGAAAAGGAGACTGCTTGACAAATAGCTAACATGAACTATGTCACAAAATTAGGGAGCTGTACTGTCTGTTCAGGTCCTGTACCATTCCATTTTTCTAGCTGTGCAATCATTTCTTTTTTTTCGAACTGATGTGTAAACATGCTTTCCAATAATAAGGATATTAGTCAATTGTCATATGTGTGCAAATATTTTCCATTTAATGCCATGATAAGTTTGTTTCTCATGTTTTTGTTTACTCATGTTCAAACTTGTACGTAGTAAAAATGCTGATTTCTAGGGATCTATGTCTATCTTCCATCTTGATCAGCTACAAAGGCTAAAGGGGAGAGGGAAGAGCCACAGAATACAATGCAGTGAGAACCTCAGCTGCAGCGATTAGTGTGCATTTCTGCAACTTTGATTATGTAAAACAACTGAAACTTCCAACACAATCAAAGAACACCATGCTTAAAGTATTAAGCTACAATAAATAAGATGGGAACCCACAAAACATTGTGTGCACTATAAACATAAGTACACAAAATATAGTGTTCGAATACAGCCTGCAAAAAATTTAGGAAGTCGAATTTAAGGTAGAAACTTTATATAAATATGTGAATATGTGTAATATGTCTCTTTCATACAGAAATTACATATATATATATACACACATACACGCACATATTCCTACCTTTTATTTAGCAATCTCAGTGAGTATTAACAATAGTTTTATTTTGTTTAATCCAACTGCTACCATCAGCTAAGCTCTTTTAAATCACCTTTCCTTCCCTTAAGAGAATCTGGTAGCTTGCAGACACTTTCAGCTGCTGAAAATGCTGAAAGTCTGGTCAGTCTGGTTGAAAACTTCGATTCCATGTAGTATCCAAATGTCTCTTCCCATTCTCTCTCTCAAGCCCTCTCCCCTTTATCATTTCTCTTTCCACCATGGCATCCAGAGGGCTGGGGTGAAGGAGAAAGGTGGTCCTCTCATTCTGGCATCTTTGTTCCCACTCCTTTCAAAGCCTACCTCATCTGATTTGGGCAACGAAACAGGCTCTCCAGCCTCTCTCCGGTTTGGGCTGTGAGTCTTCCCACAGATGGACCATGCAGTGAGCTTACTAAGCTTCAGTGGCCCTCGCCACTGGGGAGGGCCCCCTAAGGTTTGGGCAGCTGAGGGAAATCCTTGTCCTCACAAGTTATGTATTCAGAGCTGAATAATTGAGACTGATTGTAAAACTGATTTCATGAAATTGTAAATTAAATATTAAATATTAAATAAAATACATAAAATAAAGTAAAAAAGTATTAAAACCAAAAAAAAAAAAGCTTTATCGCACATCCCCTCATTTCACAGTCACATATCTTGTCAGTGGCAGAGCTAGAACTGGAAACTAATTTTTTTGACTCCCAGTTCAGTCATCCTCTATTTGGAAAATGATTATAGAGCCAAGATATAACAGTGAGAAACTATGCTTTCAATGTTTTGCTTAATGATAATTCGAAATAATTACATATAGCTAAGGTGACAAATACTTGCATTTCTGTCGACGGTGTAGGATGTCCAAAGGGGCATTAGGATGTCATGGCTGTAACCACTCACAAAGTGGTGGTGGTAAAGAAGACACACTGTGCTGTTTTTCTGGGGAACTCTGGGTCTTCCATAAGGTAAAGTGACACGCTTAATAACCTTCTCTTGGGTCAGAGAGAGAAAATGAAACCACCATTCAAATACATTTAGTGTGCATGGTATGATATTATATAATGATGCAGTCATCTCATTATTTCCTCTATTAAGACCCAACTGAAAAATTATTGTTAACAGTAGAAAAAATAATAATTATAAAAGAGTAGAACCATAAACAACTAAAACAAAAGGGATTCACTGCCCTTTTTACCTATGAAAATTCTGAAAGATCCATGTTAATATGTAGGTTCACAAGAAGATACTATATGATTGCTAGAAATTTCAGAAACTGGGAATTAAATAGTATTACTTAAAATTCTTTAACATTACCTTAATCAATTAGTTTTCAGGATATACCAGAAAGAAAATTTTCTGGATAATGTGTGTACTTAGAAAACAAAAGTTCAGACTAAAATATGAGGCTAAACTGAATGAAATAATAGTATATACCATTTGTTGCATTTTTTCCAAGTGTCAGGTACTTTGTACAGTTTTTTGTATATACCATCTAATTTAGTTCTTACATAGCCCTGTGAATTAAGGTTATCTGCCCATTTTACAGATGAGAAAACAGAAGCTTATAGGGGGTAAACAATTTTTCCATGGACATACAGTTCCTAAGTAGGCTCATATCCAAACTCAGATCTACTCAACTCCAAAAGCATCATCCTTAACCACAACACTTTGCAAACCTGGGGCAATCAAGTATTTCTCTAATCTGAACATTTACAGAGATTGTATATACAGACAAGTTCAAGTCAGGAATAGTGCAGAGTTCACCTTTTTATTCCTGCAATAAAGAACTATGGGCTGAGGAACTTAAGGAGCAAAGACTGTATCAAAGTGTATCAGAAACTATATCAAAGCAACACTGAATATCAAAGTCGCAAGTGACAAGTGTCATCAACTGTCTACATATTCTTAATTTTCATTCGAAAGTTATGAAGAAATAACTAGTTAAATGAGTCAATGTATACTCTTACAATTAACTAAGAACCCAGTGAGACAGAAATTTAATAGGTATTTTCAATAAAACTATTAAAACCTTCAAAATCTCAAAACCCTTCCACTACGTTCATAAAGAGTGATTCAGCTTTCTACTTAATACATTATACGCTGTTTCCACTGTAAATATCCCTTCTTTCCTTATGACTAACAGTCTAGGTATCAAGCAAAGAAATCTCTGTGTTTCATTAGGTAGTCCTCCACTACTACCTTCATTTTACTGGGTTTTCTCAAATAACGCCCCCAGACCAATGCACTATGGTTGAGAAAAAGCCTGCTTCCACCTTTCAAGCTCAAGAGTAAATATGCCTTACCTTCTGCCATGGTGAGATTCAGCTGTGTCTGCGAATCCACAACTGGTGAAATCTAAAAAAGATAATACTATTATTTTAAGCAATGAGCAATGACATGTTTTGATTCTGAAGCAACTTAATTATTCTATCATAGGACAATGGTAGTTATCCATATCACTTGTCCAAGTGAAAGTTATTTTTTTAGACGAGAATAAAAGGATACAGATGACAGTTGCAAAAAGACAAAATTATCAGCAAAACCACATTATTAATTGAAAAATAAGAATTGCCACTTTATAATTCTTATCTGTATTTAGTCTTTCTACAAGTCTAACAGAAAATCAACTACTCCCTAAATTTCTCTTTATGGACACAATTAAGTTTGCTCATAACTTGTACATATTTTTACCTCCCTTATAAATGTTATATATTAAGATAGGAGTAAAAAGGAACAGTTCCAAATATCCATTTTGTACCAATAAATGATATTTTCACCTTAATTTAAAATAGGTTTAGGTGTATTTTAGAGAAAGAATATTATAATCAGTTTATAATCAAGACCTCACTGCTAGGATATGGCACAGATTCTGTGATTCAAGATGCTCCAGGACTCAGATAGACTTCTCCCAGCCTGCACCCAAGTCCAGTCACAGCACCAAGGGATAAAAATAGAGGTGAAAATGCAAAAACTAGGAAGAGGAAAAATAAATAATACAAAGTCTGCATGTATCCTCCTAGGATTAAAAATAAACATATATTTATTCCCACTCATAAATTTTAATTTGGTCATTAAGTGTTTCCACAGCACATGCTGTACAAAGGGTGTTAAAAATCATACACACTGGGCTCAACTTCTCAGCAATACTTACCGAGGGATCACAAGAACAGCCAAGGTTATCTCTGGGGTTTCTTGCAAAGGGGCACTTTCCCACAGGGTGGGCTTCTTTGGGATTCTTTGGGGTATAAACAGGATTCTTCAGAAGGTGGTTAAGACTTCCATGAGATCCATTATTGGGAGCAGGTGTCAAATTCAGTAAATCTGCATCAATTCCAAGAATGGTAAAGAGTTACTTACAAGTTTCATAATCAAATGGATAGTAGACTTTTTAACGTTCAGACTTTTAAAATAAACAGTACTAGGATTTTTATTAAAACCAAATCTATATGAGTCCTTTATTCCCTACTTAAAACTACAAAATTCTCTTGAATTTTAGAGCATTTATGATTATGCGTTTCAAAATGGAAATACTGATGTGTATGCAGTACTTCAGCATAAAAATCACAGAATTTCAATGAGTATAATAACTATAGTTACCACCTATTATGCTCATCACTGTGCTAACATATTTTTCTTAATCTTTACAACAATTTAGTGTATTATTATCAGTATTTGACAGATGAGTAATCGAAGTATTTTGCTCAAGGTTTCAGAGATACTAATGTAGTAGACCTAGGACTGAAAACCAGCCTAAGTCTCATGCTATTAATAATAATAATAGAAAACACTTAAAAGAGTAAAGCACTTAAGATATTCAGGCACTGTTTTAAGTGCTTAAGGATATATTACTTTCTTTTAAGTATATAGGTTCCAATTAAAAGAACTGTATTTTGGACATATTTAAGGTTGTGCTGATGTTCCATATCATTATCAGAAAAAGGAAGCAATATTTAAAACACAATACTCAACCATAAAAGTACTAGTCAAGAAGGCACAGAGTAAACCAAGAATATAGCTCATGGGTCCTCCTGCATTTCTACAGTCTTGACATTGCCATCTATTGAACTAAAATTGCTACCAGAGGTTCTGCTGTTTTGTCTGTTATAGACCCCAAACTCTTTTCTCTGGCTTCTACCCCGTGATCCGATTCAGCTGTCATATAATTAAGCCTTGGGCCTGACAAAGTGCTATGTACTGAGGATGCACAGACCTCCCTGCTCTAGGTGTCATACTTCACCCGTGCGCAGCCTAGTGGGAGAAACAATAAGTCATCAGATGGCATGTTCCACACATTTTTTTCAAAAGTGACTCCATATCAGGAAGAAGAAAGGTGGAAATGTGAAGGTCTGTCTTGCCTAATCATCATGTCCACAAAGGTGCCCACTATGTGATCTTCTCGTGATAATCCTATTGCAGCTCTGTTTCCAGAAGGGATGAAAGCTGCCTTTTACACTTACCACACATTAAATTATAGACTTCAATACTTTCAAAGGTATCAACTTCAATGCCGTGCTTAAACCCAGGTCCATAGCCAATAAATAAGGCCTAGATTGCCCAGAAAAGGAAGAATTTATCAATCAATTTCAGTTATATATGCAGTTAGAAAATAAATTATATATTACCCACATTATACATACAGAAACTGATTATATTAAGATAAGGGCAAAAATACTATGCTCAATGGACTTTGTAGGATATTGTTTTAAATTCTGATGCACATTTAACCTATGGATATTTAGGATATTTGTCTTAGCTTTAAGATAATTTGACTTGACAATCGGAACAGGATGGACGATGAAATCTTTTTTCATCAGGGAAGTAGGATACAAATCCTACCGTGACCACCTCACACAGTGATGTAGGATTCAATTAGATAATTATTGTGAGAAAATTTTGGTAATTTTAAAGTGTTAAGTAAATGTTAGATATTATGTTCACTTAGAATGTAAGTATTATATCTTTCTTCCTATTAAATCATTAGCTTTCATTTACAGTGCAGCAATTTTCTTTCAGAAGCATAAATATAAGCAAAATAATTACTGGAAATTTAGTATGAGATATAAACCATATGTTCATGAAACACACATATAAAATTTGAACAAAGTTCTATTTAATTTAATGTCCAAAATAAAACAACTACCTGAAAGTATATGCTTCATTCTCATTCTGTATCGGTTTCTCTTTACATATATATAGACTATCATTTTTAAATGCATATGTTTACTCACTTGCATATTTGAAAATAGATTGTCAGAGCCATGAAATCCATTTCCACAAGATTTCCTTTCTGAAGGACTCCTAATTTTGACATAATATGAGTTAATGATGTAAAGTCCATCCATAAAGCAAAATTTGTAACCATGACATTATTTCCATTAATAAAGAATAAGTAACTGTTTTGTTAAACAGACCAAAAAAAGGTAATGTAAAACCACTGGCTTTGAAAAGCATTGAGGAGCCTACTTTACACTGTATTTTGTAGATACAGCAAATGTACAGAAAAGAAAAACTGCTAGCAGTGAAACAGAACTAGTTTTGAACTCTCTATTTACTACTGTTTGGCAATTCAATTATCTTCTCTTGGTTTCAATTTTGTACACTTGGATTGTTTGTAAAAATTAAGTGGCTTAGCCTAAAGAAATGCTTGGAACATAGTAGATGTTCATGAAAGAGTAGGGCAGGGACTGTCCCATCTCTCATATCCTTCTTCCAAACACTAAAAACACAATTCTGTAATAAAAGTAGAGGCAGTGAAACTAAAATTAACTAAATTTTGGTTCCCTGTTTGGGTTTTGCTTGACAGAGTATTTATGATCCCTGATTTCCTGGCAACCATTAGAAGAGTTAATTATCAGGTTTTGAGATATTAACAATATTAACCACTCAAATAATTTGCCCAACACACCAATAAATTGAGGTTCATGGATGGATTTGTATAACAAGAACGAGAAAACTCTGTACAGTGAAGTTCTAAATAACTTTCCATTCTTATGAAGTAGAGTTCTGCCATAAATTGGCCAGACTTTGAAGATATTATGAGGGAAACTGTAATGTGCAGAAGAGATATAAGGACAAGTGGTAAAACAAACGTGGAGCATAAGAAAGAATCAATGTGGATGTGAGCTAACAGAAGCTCTTAGTTGTGCGTGTTCCCCTACCCCATCTGCCCTGGAACTTCTGGCAACATCAGCAGACATTTTTGGTTGTCACCAACATAGAAATGGTGCTTTTTCATCTAATGAGTAGAAGCCAGGGATGTTTTCAAACATCCCACGATACACAGGACAGCTTCCCACAATAAAGAATTATCTGGCCTAAAATGTCAACAGGCCAAGGTTGAGAAACCCTGGGAGAGAGTGAAGAGAACCCTATTTGTGTAGTTTTCATATAACAGTATCGTTGAAAGATGCAACGGTTACCTCGAATTACTCATATCAAGCTAAGTTTGCCGAGGAAGCTGTCAGAACTTACAATGCAAGTTGCCACTGAGGGTCCAAATAGAATACCAAGGGCTCAATTCTGTCATTATTGGCAAAGTGTAAACGCTTGGGAAAGAACTGCTTCAGGTAAGGTGTGAAGTGCTGGTTTGGTTCCCGGCACTGAAATTGTAGAAGGTCAATAAAAACTATTATTTCCATATTTTCTTAAGTGTAAACTTCTCTTGAAATTGCTTTCTAATTCTGTATGATTTTTTTTTCTGACAAACATGTTGCCAGCCTGCCAGTCACAGATGCAAAAAATAAATTGAGTTCTTACTGCTTATATAATGTACAAGTTGAATATCCCAGCTATTTGATATATATCAATTTTTATAGGAAACCCTAATTACTGCATAACAGTCACAGGACTCTTAGACTATGTCACTAGATTATATTTGAGATACCACTGATGATATTATTTTCAAACAGTCTTGTAACTATAATCGTCTGAACTTTAATAATTAAAATGTACCAAGTAGAAAAAAGGTAGTATTGATAACTCAGTACTAGGACAAAAACTAATTATTTTTAAATGGGCCTAAAAAAAGACTGGTAGGAAATATATCATAGTGCTAACACTATGGTGTTGCTATATGTTTTTCCCTTCTATTTTTTCCAATTATTTCTTATACTTTCATATAATCTAATAATGCCAATAAATTCTTAAAAACTTTCAATTCTATTTCAATTTTGGGACATGTCCTTAAAGATCTTTAAAAGGGAATTTAAATGTTAGCCCAAATACTCAAGAATTATAATGCTACAATCCTAAGAACAGATTATGAACCTTTTTTCTAAATATATATTAAAACAAACAATAACTAGACATGGAATAAGAAAGATACTCACAGAAAGATTTTTGGCAATGCCTTCATAATTAACTGAAGGAGAACAAAGATAAGAATTAATAGTTAATGGTATGATACAATTAGAAATAAAAAGAATATAAAAATGTAGAATGTCAGATTCAAACCATATATGTAAACACCAAAGCAGGTTTCAAACAAATCATTTAAATCATTATATGTTAGTCACTGACAGGAATGAGGCAGATCTTTAGGAACTGCCCCATGCCCGTGAAATTATGTCATGTTGTGAAATGAAAAGGCAAGTTACAGAACATCTACCTATCCCTATATCTTTTCATTCATCTGACCATCCATTTGCCCATGTATCCAAATATCCACCCATCCATCCATCTAGATCAAGTATGATTTTACTGTGCACAAATTAAAATGAATGTTTGACATATGCACAGCAAACTACTGGGAAGACACAATCCAAACTTAACAGTGTTTGTCTTTAGAGAGAGGAACTGAATTATGTATAAGGGGGTGCTTAGGGTGGGAAACTGTTACTTTGATATTCAACGGTAATTCCAGAATTTCTAAATAAGAAAGATAAAGGGGAACTTAGAAGACAGGACAAACAGACAAATTTTGACTAGCAAGATAATTTTGCATGCAAGAAAACAGACTTATTGCATGTTGTGCTACAAATCAATAAACATCTAGCTTTCTAAAGATTCTATTGCTAAACTTTATGTAAGTTTTAGAAAATTATCCAGATTAAAGAAAATGTATTATATATACATACATATTTTATGTATGTATGTTGACAAATAGATATGTAGTTTTTGCTTTGATTTGAGATTTTTAGGGGCCTAATTTAGATAAGGGTGGGGCTAAAGTTTAGCCTCCCATTCTAAATATCTCTGGGCACTGCCACTGCTTGTATAGGTTTTACAACAGGGTTTATATCAACTGCGAACTGCTTTTACACACTTTTAAAAACCACTAATGAAAACTTGTCACCCACATAGAGTCTGTGCTTTGTGTCACCATGTTAATATAATGGCTAATATTTGCATAGCCATTTTCCTGCACAGAAATCTATTTCTCTTCATGAAATTCAACAGTATTTATTGAAAACAAATGGCTCTGTAGTGCCCAAACCTAACCCAATTCTGATAAATGTCAGAAAAGATTTTTTGTCTTTCCATTTCAAAGTAATAGTAACAAAAGGATAAACAAGATTTGCCCAGGTATCTGAAAGTTACTAAGGAAGGGCAATAAAAAAGAGGGCTTTAACAGAGGTACAAGTTATGAAATAGAGTTTCTTGCCAAAGAATATTTTAGAACATTTCTTGGCAGTTTGGACTCAACATGTGGTCAAGAGAGATTACGAAATATATTATTTTCTTTTTACAAAATATATTCTTACTGCTTTTCAGAATGGGTTAAGGAAGTTATTTATGAGGACAAAAATCAGGTGCATTTAGAATTAATCAATTCTGCCAGCATTCCTCTTCATAACAGAGTATTATTCTGGAACAGCTGTTAGTTATTTTAATGGAATGTCTTTAATTAAACTTGAATAAGTATAGCTGAACTTTTAAGTTATTTTTTTCTAATACAAGAAATCTTGAACCTAATACAAGTAAAACAGATACTATAACATAAAATTGTACTGAACTCATCAAATGATACGCTTAGCCATGAATAAAAAAATAATACATTTTTGGACTGTGTCCTCACATTCAGTCCCACAAAATCCCTTTGGGTGCAGAATACCTGCACTGGAGATTTAATCATGAAAAGGAAATTAATTTTAATTTAAGCACTTTAGTTTACAGAGACAATGATTTAGAGGAATGTATTCTGAATGTAATCATATTTAAAGTTAGCATGGATATATACTTACATGTATAGTAGTTATCTGGGACATCAGAGGGCCTCAATCGGGCTGCAGGTCCATAAATAACTTTAATATTTTTAATATCTCCCAAATATTTATTCAGATATATATATTTCTTACAATCACCTTTTTCCATGCCTAAGAGAAAAAAAAATCCCTAAACATGTTGCAATTTTAATAAAAAATTTAGCATGTAGAACATAATTTCTTTCACTTCTAGAATCTAATTCAATAAACATGTGCTCAGGGTTCATGATGAATATCCAATAGGTAGACACAGAATTTCAATTGTATCTACCATTTCACTTAAAAAAAATCTTCCCCTTCCTTCATCCAAAATTAGTTCAACATCTCTTCTTGTTTATGTATTATAGTATCTTTATGTGAGTGAGGAGAAATATCACAGATCTAGACTGAGTATGAAAGCCTAGTTATTTTTCCAAAATCATCTAGGATATTAACTGGGAGTGTAAAACTCATTCCAGAACTGGAGCTTCTTTAGAATGTAACTTCTTATGACTGTTTCTAGAAATACTTTTCAGTAATTATTTCTGAAGCAAGCAATAACAAGAAAAAAACAAAACAGGAAAACTTATTTTCTATTTTCCTGTACACACATTGCTTCTATAGTCCCAAGGCCATACACAAATGTGTTTTAAAGGTCATGCTAAATAAAAATGAAATCAAAATATTGCCAAAATTAATATATTCTGCCACTAATGTCAGATTTATCACACTAAAGAAAACAGAAGTACATAATAATCTGTTCCAATTAAAACTTTTAGAGTAGATTTACCAAAACTGAATATTGTAAAAATATTTTTAACTATCAAAAGACAGGTCCATTTTGCTTGATAGGCTCTTAGATTTCTGTGAATTCTATATTTTACTTGTACTTTATATTAAACATAATTTTTTTCCTAAAAATTTTCCATAAGAAACTATATTTAAAAGAAAAAAAAAGAACTATAACAATCAGAGGAAATAATGAAATAATAATCAATTAAGAACTTTTTGGGGAGGCACCACTCAATTTGACGGGTAAATGATGCAAATTCAGAGTACCATGATCTGAAACAAGGATGAGGTTCAGGCATCGATGCAAGTTCAGCTCTTTGAGACCATCCATCAGCATGCCAACCATGGTGTCAACCCTCTGTAATGCTCTGATGACCTAAGAAAGGGAAGCAATCCCACATGATGCATTCTACACTAAGGGCTATTTCTACATAAAGCTATCTCTGTTAGTAAAGAAAAACGGGATGCAAATACTATGATGAACTGATTCACATTAGGCTATGAGAAGTCAGATAAAGACAGGAAGAGAATGAAATAATACTGACCACGAACAGTGGAAGGGCCCAAACTCCCTTACTCAGTTGTACGCACTTGCGAATGATGTTAGCTCGTCTGATTAGCTCTCCCTCCCTGAGCTTCAGAACGCTACTCCTTAAGAGAAAATCCAACTTAAACCAAATAGTAGCTTCAATTCAGTATTTGACCAAAAATGAATGTATTCTTAATTATCACATCATTTTTTACAATTTCTCCCTGTATCTTCTGATCATTTAAGTGTTCACTGTGTAAATGCAATGTTTCTAATTTTCAAAATGATAAAATCATTCATGAAATGCTTCTTCTTGTTCCATGTACTTAATTTTTTAAATAAGAACTTCTGGGAGTCTTAGAACCCATTATCTACTTACAGCCACAGGTATTTTACATATGAATGGCACAAGGACACATAATTTTGCATATGAATGTCACAAGGACACATCATTTTGCATATGGATGTCACAAGCACAAAGAATGCAAATGATATTGGCAAATTGCTTTTGACAATTCCTCTTTCCTTGCAAACCACCTGCAGAAAATTCTTCTATAGTTTTTTGTAATATATCAAATCAGTCTAAATGATCCTTAGACTTACTTGTAGTCAAACTGATGTTACACATGGATCTCAAGTGTCAGTGAATTTAGTGAAAAGAATAAAAATTAGAGTAGCATCTAGCCAATTTGTTCAAGCCAAGAAAACAGCTACAAGAAACTTTTCCCTTTCACTAATTATGACGTTGTCACATCTTCCTTACCCCACCTCTAAAAAGGAGTATTTCTGCTTAGTTGAAGGACAGAAGCAAAGCAAGGGCACATGAGGTCACAAACTACATTAGAGCTGCTGGAGTTGGGTTTTGATGGTAAGAAAACAAAGGGTAAATACAGACCTGGATGCAGATCAACTTCCCTTTGTCTTTCCTCCCTTTTACCTGATGATATAGTACCCAAGGGGAACCTGTTCTTTAAGAAGGGCAAATCTAGGGTAAACCCAAGGTAAGGGAAACCAGAAGAAAGTTCAGGCAGCTGTTTTAAACTGAAATGAGAAATTTGAGCATGCTTTCTGTCTTCCTCCTGCTGTTGCTGAAGTAAGCATTTACAGTAAGTAGCACTGTAAAAATCAGGGCTCACAACAGACATGACAGGTCAGCCATGACAGGTCCATGACAATCCAGACCCTGAGATAAAGAGTCTTTGAAGCTCATAAACTCTCCAGCCTCGGCTACTTAGACAGGACAACGGATGGGAATTTGGGGGTGAAACTCTAGCTATTCCTAGCCTTTTATCTCTCAAAGTCACATGAGGCAAAAAATAACAAGGATTCTGAGATTAGGGATCCTGGTAATATCTTTCTCCCATTCATCATGACCAACAATATTCACAGATCCTTACTGTTTCTTTTCATATCTTAGGTCACAGACAAATAAAAATCATAAGTAAAGTTAGCTTAGAGGGACAAGGAAAAAAGCTTAAATCATTGTTTGTTCTACTGCTTCCTTTGCTTCAAGATACAAAACTGATATGGACACACAAAAACTTAATGCAGTATTTAATGTTTCAAAGCACTATATGGATTACAAACAGCCAGGAGTGAGCTGAATTCCTAAGAGTGTCAGGTCAAATAAGATGCTACATTAAGAGCCTTAGTCCATGAGAGTTTCCCTATATCAAGTTTCCTAGTAATCACTCAATAAAACAATGATTATTTGAAGTTTTCTGTACTTTTGATAAACTCACCCATTCTTTAATGCCTAAGCTCTGTTTTAAGTATGGTGTCAGACAAAGATATATCTGTTATGGTGAAGATTCCTTAGGAGGCTTCTTATGCTATTTGACAGGTTCTCCCACATTTTCATAGGAAATTGGACTCTAACCCAACTACAAAATTTTCAAAGAACACTTAGATTTTAGGCCAATGTAGGAGGATATGGAATGGATAAATATAAAATTTAATTTATCATCAGTTCAATTTAGCATTGTGGAAAGTATAAGCAAAACAATTCTTCCAACTCTAACTGATTAAAGTGCATCCTTTGGTTTAGTAAAATTATGCTTAATACTCACTCTTTCCAGAAACTATGGACTCTTACAGAAACAGGTCTTCAAAGCTGCTTCAAAGCAAGCTTCAGTTAGATGTTACTAGGTTCAATAAAGTAATCACTGATAAAAATGTACTTACTTCACTGCTGACTGGTCCATATGAATGACCTGAAGAATCTGGTTCTTCTAAATACAGAGTGTAAAAGTGTGGTCTAAATCAAACAGTATCAAAATGTAATATTTTATGAACACATTATGAAACAGAATGAAAAGAATAATTTTTAACAATTGATAGTGACTAAAAATTCTACAACACTGGGGTAATATTTCTAAAACGTGCTGACAAATAATTTACAGGTTTGGAATTCTTCAAAATGTGGCTTCACAGCTCACTAAAAAGTTCTCACTAAAGAGACCATGTAAAACTTCATAGCCAACTGAAATGTTTTCTTGTACTCTATTTTAAAATACTGTGTAATTTCTATAAAACAAAGGAGTATCAACAATAGAAATGAGTTGTCTGCATACCTTTCACCTTCAGGAAGCTGCAGCCACCTAAGAATAGCTGAAATTCTTTCTTCAAATGGTATTGAGCTAAAATTAAGTACAAACAAAATTAAATCTGTGACAACTGTTTAGGCTTAAAATATAAATGTTTTTCTTATTGAAAATTGCATTGAAAGACTAAAACAGTCAAACGCATCAATTATATGTGAAGCAATGTAAGAGTTTTATTTGAAAACTTATTGTTTTTTCGACATAGGAACAAAAGTTAAATTTTACACATATGAAAGTTGTATTTGGGTTTAAAATTTGCTCTCCAGGCTCTACTCCAGGCTCCATATCTGAGAATAGCAACTGCTACCACATGAAAAACCCATGTGTTAATACTTTCTACAAAGGGTATCTCATGAAGAACACACTCATCAATGTCTCTTGGTAAAACTGGAGTCAGTCACCAATGACTTCATTTTTCATTCCTGCCCTAAGATCTGAATACAAACTCCAACATGTTACCAGTACTTTCTAGAAAACCTCTAGAAAAATAACCTTGTCTAGTGTTATAATTTATCTATCTAAAATTTCTTTGAGATAGAGTTCTTATTCTGACCATTCTCATTTTTTTCAGCCAACATACCGCTCAAATGCTAGAACTTGGGCTTGATAAAAAGGAGGACCTGAGATTAAAAATAAGCTCTTCTAAATTATGGGTCCTAGAAAAAGTACATTATGCATACCCATTGTACACTTTATAGAAGTCTGGAAGAATTCCTTGAATTTCCACTTCTGATCCTGGCCAAAAATATGTACCAGTCTTCAGGCCTTGATATTTGGCTGTGAGCCAAATCTGGGAAAGATAATGAAGGAAATTTACCAAAGAAGGAAATTATGCAAACATTCATCTCTTAGGAAGTATGTGCTCATGAAACACTAATGCATTCCTCTCAAGTACTAGAATGTTTCTGAGCTTAACAAACTCCATCAGCTAGACCACAAAATAATAACGTAATATGACTCTGAATAGCAGCAAAAAGAAATTAAATACAGATTAAATTAACCTAAAAAATTAAATTAACCTAAAAAAGTATAGACATAAATCAGTTGGCAACTCCTGCACCTCTTAGAGTCATACTCCTGCTTAATAGGAGTTAAAATTCACAAATAGATGTATGTTTAATTTATTGACATAAATAAGAAGAAAAATTCACAAATACGCATATGTTTAATTTATTGACATTTTTGCTTATGTAATTCACATTGATTAAGCACTTATTATTGCCAATTGCAGTTCAAATATTCCTATAAGCATCGTAGTTATAACTTAAATAATCTTCACAATAACCCTATGCGGGAGTTAACAGTATGTCTACAGAATGGACATGAGAAAACTAAGACACAGAAAGAATAATTTGCCCCAAATCACATAGCTTTAAATGTCAGAGCTAAAATCTGAATTTATAACCTGCAAATTGAACATCATGCTTTTTCCATCTGATAGGAATATTAAGACTAACAGACCCTATGGAATTACTGGGGCAAATTTTAAAAAATTAAAAGGAGAACACACCTAAATCACAATCAGAGAGAAACTTCTAAGTTAGCATATGCAAACGAAGTCAGTTTGCCTCCTTCAGAAACATTTAGCTTTGTGTAAATCAAAATATTACCCCAGACTACTGCTATACACTGTTAGTACAAGTAGGTAGAATCAAGCAGAAAAGAAAAGTGCCTCAGAATAACCCAAACCCCCATCTGAAATAAACTATTCCTACTATATAATGATATTGTACTTGGGGTTATCACCATTCATCTCCATTTGACCACAAACACAGTGAATTAAGGTTATTAAAAGTTGCAGGAGATCTGGTATGTTACTCTGAATGAAACAGATGAGAATAATATAAGAAATTATTTTAGTAGCTATAACAAACAACTCACTGGTTCTCCTTTGTACCACTCTGGATTAAATTTCTCTTTATTTCTAATTGCAAAGGAAGCATTCATTTTGGGATCATAGATATTATTGTCAATTATGCCATGTGATTCTGGATAAAGTCCCTAAAAAATATAAAATACAAGTTTCATGTAAATTATGAGATTTTTAATGTTAAAAGTCACAGAACAAAATCATCAAAGAGAAACATATCCAAACCTACAAGGAATTTAACACAGATTAAGGAGGAATAAAACAACAGGATTGTCAGAATACAACCAATCACTCCAGCTTGTATGTATTATTTGTGTTTTAGGTTATGTAATAGGACAAAATGAGTTAGGCACCCTATGCCTATATAAATAGGCAGCCTTCCAATTTTTTTTTTTAAAAAGTGCTCTGTTCTTCTTTTGCATTTCTGATTAAAGCATTTCTGCAAAACAAACTCCTTTTTGGTTGGGTTCAAGAATAGGTTGTATTAATACAACCTAAAGTGTTGTTTAATTAGTGTTGTATTAACAAAATTAATAAAGTGTTGTATTGAAGCCTAAATTTCTGGCTTCAACGTTAAAGCCTAATGAATTCAACTGTTTTTTTGGATTCAAATTAAATCAGAAAACTTTGCCTGAAACAAAAACAGGGCTGTAATCCTATCTAGAGTCAGGGAAAGTGGCTTGTTTCAACTCAAACATCAAGGTGACTGGAAAGACAAGCTGATATTTGGCTGTGATATTTTGCAAGAGTGTGAGGCTGTTTGGGGGCTCGAATCAAGTATTCTATAAAACTAGCAAGAAAATATCAGGACACAGGAATCAGAGAATCTCAAAACTGAAAGGAAGCCAAGAAACATTTCCTGGGGTCTTTAGTCACCTCCTTTCACAGCTGGGAAAATGGAGACCCAGAAGGTAAGGTGACCTTCCCAAGGGCACAGCTAGTTAGTGGCCAAGCAAAGACCAGAACCTACATTTCCTTGCTCACTACACACTGGAAAAGAAGTTTGTTTGTTTGTTTGTTTTTCCTGGTCTGATATCTAATTATTTCCTTAAATATTGTCATATTTACATTTATTTTCTATGAACACATAAAAGTTGAAATACAGAACTTACCGTGACGATGCTGTAGTGATTGGGGAAAGTCTTGGTGGGATATACTGGTCTCATGTTTTTAGTATACGTTCCACAGTTTTCTACAAGGGTGAACAATTGAAGATTGTTATTAAACACAACTGACAATCTGTCTACCTCATTTAGCTTTGGCACTGCAGAAACCTAAACAGTATAAAAAAATTAACTCAGGAGTTCATAACCATAACAATTCTGGGGGAATTATACAGCAACTTTGTGGATCCAAATTCAGTGTTAAGATTTCATTTTTCTCTCAGAAAAACATTAAACAATACAAGCCAATGAAATACTTAGCCCAACTTATCAATAGCATTCTGTTCCAGACAGATTATTTGTAATAATGCTGCTTGTTAGATCTTTGTCTGATACAACTTGGTGGTCACATACTTAAATTATAAGAGGTAGCTTTAAAAAACAACAACAACAAAAAAAAACTGCAGTAGCTAAATCTGCAAAATTAAAACAAGGGTGAAAAGGTAGCTGGAGTGACAGTGTCCCAACCTGAAAATCCAGAACCAGCTAACTCCAGACAAATTTGACAGTGCTCTAAAGACAAAAAGCATCTCCTGGCTTCAAGGTAGAGAAAGCACAGAAGTCAGACTGTCCTGAGTTAGCCTTGGTGTCATGCTCCTCCTCTGCCTCTACTATTGAGAGAGGAACACATAACTAATCATCCTAGCATTTCAATACCTCCTTGCCTGAAAATGCTCCTCAGATTGGCATGTGTTTGTCTGTCTCAATGTCTTCGTAGCAATTCAGAATTACAGACTACTCACTCAATCAGGCAAAGCTAGTGCTTAAGCTAATTGTGTATAATGGTTTCTTTTACATTTCACCTATAGGTACCTACAGCTCCTTAATTCTGAACTCAGGACACCATATTGGGTGCCAACAGGACGAATTTTTCTCTGAATGGTAACAAACAGGTAGATTCAAGGTTCAAAGACCATGGTCCTATCTGATAAGAACAGAGCCTTCCTTACCTGAGCAAGGGCTTTGCTGAAGATTTTTTATGTCAACTGGGTTTTTTTTACAAAAACTATTTTTTTCCAGGTAGAAATTAAAGACTTAAATTTTTTTAAGTTTTCCAAAAATTATTTTGGCTTGTGACCAAAGAACTATAATAAATGTACATAGGTATTTACTGAGAGTGATTTTAATGTTTAATCCAATCTCACATACTCATCTGGTAAATAGTATTTTAAAATTCCAGAAGAACACTAAGGTGTATATAAATACATAGTTGTATTTACTTACTTCTATTTCAATCCACTATTACACTGTAGCTACTTAAATACTGATCATTGAAAATGAAAAAAGGTCTAGTTTTTATACCCATATACAATTTCTTCCTTTTTCAGTAACAATGATGATACAAGTGATACCCATATTACAGATGTTAATGTGACTTAAAAATTTGGCATTAATACTAAGGAAAGACCATTCCACTATTGCAAAAATAACTTAAGGAATAATCATTCAATCAAGACATTGGTTGAGACAGAGAAATTGGAAGGATGGTACACAATACTATAGGATAACTACCAGGCAAATATTCTATATCTACACTACTAGTATTGTATCAGAAATACCTTTAGTTTTTGAAATTCTATTTTAAGATGTAATACTTATTAAGTAAATGGATGAATGAATGACTTTTCCACAAAAGGAATCCAAAATTCAAAGGAAAAAAAATACATGTATCAGCCAAGGGATGAAAATCCTAAGGTAAATGTATCATCTTGGAAGTATTTGAAGGGTAGATTCCAGGTAATTACAATGTTTAAGACTGGTTCCTTATCATTAGGTTCAAATACTTTGTAATAGAAGTTTGGTAAAACAATTAGATTCTGCCAGTATTTTTCCAAAAAACGACTGCCTCCCTAGTCTATCTCACTGAAATTGTGACATTCTGTCAATTCTGAAGTTACTCACTTAGTCTACTAATAACAGGAAGAAGTCCACCCCAAGTGCGTAAATATTCTGCCCTGAAGCCATCCAAAGAAAGTAACAGGGTAGGAGGTGTCTCGAACCTGGGTAATGAGAAAGAAAAAGAGAGAATATTTAAAGAAGTAGAAAGAAGACACACATCAAGTGAAGATTTTCTCCCTCCTTGGCACAGGTGCAGTGAAGATTTTCCACTCAGATCAGTACGGAATTGAAAGTAAACTATCAAGCTTAGCAAACATCCTCATAAAGGATATTTTACAAGCATTTATATTTATATACATGTTCTGTATTTCATTGTATCTATCTATTATTAAATAGTATCGGTTAAGCATTCATACAACTATGAGCCACCATACAGAGAATATCATTCATGTTTACTGCTATTCTAAAAGTTAGACCAAATGCTACTAAAATGTAATAATATTTTCTCAATTTGTAAGAAAATGTTAATAGCATTTTCTAAATTGTTTCCATTGATTTTTTTTTCCTGAACAACCACTTTCTGACATTGTCTCTACTTGAATCTAATAGATGATCATACTAGACGATATGATCTTATCATATCACATAAGGTATATACAATATTTAGTTAAATCCAATATATTTGAAAGACATTAATATTTAATAGAGATGTTTGAAAGGTTTTTGCTACAAATAAAATATAAACAACAAAGAAATGATCCAAAGCTAGAAATGACAATAAGATTACACACACACACACATACACACACACACACACACACACACACACACACACACACACACACACACACACATACACAACACGTATGTGGGGTGGAAATCCAAAGAGGGAGGCAAACAATACATACAATGAAGAGCATATCTGCTGAGCCACCAGGCAAATGTACTGCTGTAATAATTTATGGTATAATAAAATGTGTTTTAAATTATGATCTTATTGTAAAGAAAGGAACAATATATTTTCACTGGGGTTAACATTAATTAAAAAATAATGATCAATGTTTAGAAGGAAAAGAAAGATTCAAAATTCACTGGCCTAAATTTTCAATATATCTTGGACTTAAAGACAGATCAGGATCCATGTGAAATCTCCTTTTAAAAAAGTCTGTTCTTTTGGAATACTTTGATTTAGGTTTAGTTTTTGCTGCTATGGTTAATGTTTTGTTTTTTTTTAAACTACTCTCCCATCCAAAAGAAAAAAAATACACGTTATAAAGTAACAATACAATAAATTATACACATAAAAACATAAGCAAAAATACAGCTTTAAAAATTTTAATAGTTCAGAAAAATCATTACTTTAAAAAGGTAAAAATATATTTCTGAAGATAAATAATTCAAAATATATGAGTTAGAGCTTAAGTAGAGCAAAGGTAAATATATCTAACATTTTCATAAAATTTCCACCCTTTGAATTCCATACAAATTTTTTCTGATGGCCTGGAATGTGTATGGTACTGCACAAAATAAAGACAAAAAATACGAATTATAAAAATTATGTAACACCCTCTCACAGACATGTTGCTTCTCCCAAATGTTTAAAAATATAAAAAAATAATGAGGCTGTAAAGTAATTTGCTACATATTCAACTCTCAAAACTGTTAATGAAAATAAGGGGCTTTCCTTCCTAAGAAGGAAGACACAATACGTCCACCCAACATTCATGAATTCTAGAGATTAAATATTCATGACTCCTCTGTTTTCCATTAGCTTCCAGAGTGAGGGTCATTCCATAATCATCTCTATACCACCAGCACCAAACACAAGGTCTGACTAAAACTAACGTCTAATGAACCAGTGATTAATTATTATTTCTATTTTTTCAATTTGTTGAGAGATAAAAAAAAAGGTACTTCTAAAAATAAAAAATTAATATCTCAGAATATCATCTTACCCTGCTGGACACTGTGGCTCATTAATGCTCTCACATGTTTCTTCTACCCAACTTTTCTCACCTAAAATATTTTCAAGAAATATAATGAGCTAGACACACTTGATCGTAACAACAATTGTGATGCTGTGATATACATTAGGACAGATTCCAAAAACAAAATATGTTGACAAATCTATAAATATATGGGGCATGATTTTAGGGAAATACAACAAACATAAAGAGTTATTCTGTGTCAAAATAAGAGGTAGCTGGTATCAGGAAGAAAAAGAACATATAATTGCAAGACTAAAACATGTTTTAGTATTTGTGAGAACTTGCAGGTGTCTTTTCCATTTTCAAATAGGTAACATTTTTAGTCAAAATTTACAACCCTCCTTCTATCCACCCAACAAAATCTTCTGGTATTAAATCCCTGATGCCTTAGTTCTTCTCATATAGAGCTAGGTTCTGTTAAAGAATTTGAAGGAAACCAGTAACATCTAGACAAGACATCATAACAGCATTGGTTTGCGTACTATATTATAATTTTAAGCAGTAATTTCACTTCTACTCTCTCAATGCATGGCAGACACTGTCCTCACTTACTAGGAGAGACCCCAGGGCATAGAAGTCATCCAGAACTGCAAAATCAATCTTCCCACAAATACAGCATTAAGTATGCACTAATATCAAGATAACATGAGGGGATGGATGGTAGCAGGACAGTGAGGACTACAGATGGAACAAGATTGGTCATGTATAGATAACAATTTATTAGGCTTGCTGATGATTACAAAGTTCATTACATACTCTCTTTACTCACATCTATGTTTGAAATTTCCTTTAATCAAATGTTTTAAAAATATTTTGTCAGCTAATATAATTAATAAATATGACTCCTACTGAAAAAAAAAAAAACACCTATGCAAAAACAGAAGTAAGATCTAGGAAGATGTCAGTCTGCTGTAGAACTGGATAAGTGCATGGAAACCTCACCTTGACACACAGAGCCATAGTTGATGCAGCAGTCACCTTTGTCCCTACAGTCATCTGAACAGGAGCAAAGGCTTCTGGACAACCTTTTCTCACCACACCTGAATTTACTGCAAGTCCATATATGTTCTAGAAACAAGTAGCAACAAAATACATTTTATGGCCTAAATTCAACACATCAAAAATGAACACAGAATTGGTGTCTCCTGGAGCATGATCCATAAGAGACAATGAACTACTTCATAACTCTGAGTCACAGAATCTGCCCCCACAGTGGTCAACCTGAACTAACAGATAGAAAGCATGAAGGCAACAATTACTACTATTTTGCTAAAAAACAAGCAGAATTTCATCATTTTAAAACACGAACAAACATAATTATTATTATACAATTCATATGTAGATTTTTTCCATCAGCCATTTTTTTTTCAGTTCTAAAAATTTAACCTAAAATCTAGCTCATTCCCATTTAAATATTATTCCACGTCATGTGTAGGAAGTCCAAATCAAACTGTGAAAATTACATATTTTCATATTCTGATGGGTTTATTTTAAAGTTTAAGTGAACATCTAAGAACTCTTGTAATAAGCCCATAATGAAAATAATTCAATTTCAAGTATCCCTTTTGAACTTCGTTTGAATGCAAATTAGACTACAGCTTTTTAGCATCCATTAAAAATAGGGACAGTATTTAGCTACCCATAAAATGCTTAACAAAGGCAAAAACACATGAAATTTTTTTCTTTAAGGAAATATAAGGCCAAATTTCTAAAAATCTTGAATGAGTTAGGTATATCACATACATAAAAGAGGCAGAACTTTCCCCTGTTCTTTTACTCATGCCCATGACTCCATCTTTCTCCAGGCACATTCTTACCTGGTTCTATACACGTCTCCTGGTAATCCAGACAGCAGTTTCCAAGGCCAACACAAGCAACATCACAACGACAGCTCCCAAATGTCCTCTCAAAACAGCGACCTTTGCAACTTTTAACTGAAAACAGTAAATAATGAGTCAGATGTTTCTAATCATTAAATAATTCCAAAGCAAACACTAACTCATACACCTATGTTAGATTCAAACACTACTTTAGAAAACACAGAGGAGGGTAATACAGTTACCCAAGAATCTTCACAAATACACAAGGAAAAGTGACACAAATGGAAGGTAACTTTATGGAGAGTTTGCATTTTTTTAAAAAATCTCTTGCCAAAGGAAGAAACAAGAACAACTTTTTAATTTCATTATAAACCTTACTGGGTCTGGTAAGACCGAAACACTTATGGTATGGGAAAGGAAAGTCAGAATACAGGCTTGTTCTGAATATTCTATGCTCTGAGAAAGTTGGCTTACACAGCCATGGGGGTCTCTAAAATGTCAAAAATGTGAGAAAAGGTTTTAAAAGTGGTTACCTATGAACATTTCAGGAAGAGAAAGATACCTGACGGACCTCACTGTCAGTCTTTGTGTAAAAAAGAAGTAATCTATTTGTGCAGAACACATTCTGCAGATTGCCCTCCTGCCTACCTAAAACACCCATCTCACCTTCAGATTAACCTGGTTCCCTCTGAGAACCAGTCCAAAACTGCCTAGTCTAGGTCTGTGCTCCTTTTTAAAAGCTTTTATAAGACCTTGTTCTTCTCCTCAGTCACTTAATTCTATTTGTAACTAGATTACCTGGTTAGTATTTTAGTCTCACACAAGATTATAAACTTCTTAAGAACAAAGACCACACCTGGATTTTGCCCAGCATACTGCATCCCTGTTACCCAGCAAGATGCTTGACTATAGTTGGTACTAGTAAGCTTTTGTTAAATGTAAACATGGTGGAGATGGAAGGAAAATACTTTTCATTAAAAACAACAATTTGACATTGTAACTCTTTACTAGCTATCTGGAATAGGCTAGGTTTTTACTAGATTATTAAAAAAATAAGAATGGTGAGAAAAAAACTACCTCAGAGACAAAATAAAACTACTATAATATATGGCTGACCCTTGAATAATGTGTAGTTAAGGGCACTGACCCCAGGTGTTGAAACCTTCATATAACTTTTGATCTCCCCAAATTAAAGTACTAGTAGCCTACTGCTGATCTTACTGATAACATAAACAGCCAATTAACATATATTTTGTATGTTGTATACATTATATACTGTATTCTTACAAAAAAGTAAGCTTACAGAAAAGAAAATGTTTTTTCAAATTGTCTCAAATCTCCAAAAGAAATTTCCAATGCATTTATTGAAGAGAATCCACATATAAGTGGGCCCACACAGTTTAAACCCAGGTGTTCAAGGGTCAACTGTACTTTGATTCAAAGTTTTATTATTTATAGTAATCTTGTCAATGCTGGATAGATTTCTGCACTTGATTTAAAGAGAAAAAAATGTGTATGTTGAAGCTTAAAAATATCACTATTGCTTTGAAATTACCGATGTCCACCAAATTTTAAAAGCCTTAAGGGTATATAATGGTAAGTTTCTGGTTGCCTAGGGATGCTAATTGGTCACCTAGTAACCTCCAGGGCTCCCTCAGCAACTAACTCCTTAGAGCAAAAAGTATCCTAGTAAGTCTCTAGAGGAAGTCAGCCAGAGGGCTCCAGAAGTTCTGTTAGCTATGCCTATGTGTTTGTGTCTTTGTTTTTAATTTTTTTGTTTTGTTTTTAGTTTTTTCTTTGTTTGGTTACTCTTTTGGTCACAGTCCCTTTTGTTGTTTTAGGATGATGTTGTGTGAGTAAATAACATGTCATATGTCTAAAATAATAGAAGAGCTTCAAGAAGGCTCAAAGCAGCATCAAATGTGTGATATCAAGTACCCACAGGATTAGAGCATAATGCTTATCTCAACAGCATTCTAAAGAAGGCTAAAAGCACCCCACACACAGACATACACAGCAATTACTGTACTAATTACCTTCTTTGGCACAGCTTGGTTTCAACCCAAATATACAACCAAGGATTGTTGCTAACACACAGACGGATAAAACCTATGGGGAGAAAAGGAAATTATATAGCTTCGGAATCCTTTTATGTCCTCAAATGTTTTATTTCTTCAAATGATTCTAAACTTGCTGGTTCTGCTCTTTTTCCTGATATGGGTATTGGTCACACAGATGTGCTCACTGTGTGAAAATTCAGACTGCACACACATGCTTGTTTTTCTCTGTGTGTGTTAGACTTCAACAGTTTAATTAAATTAGTTTAGCAAATGAATCCAAGCCATCCAAGGTTAACATTGCCAGACATTTCTCAGTCAATGTAAAGAAATCTGTTGACAGAATGGAAGTTAATACCGTAATTTGATATTGCACTAGAGAACTAACAGATGTGCAAATGTTAAACAGTTGGATGACACAAGTATTGGTAAGGATGGAAAGAGTAATGGAAACTCACATGTACTACTTCTGTAAAACCACACAATTACTTTGGAAAACAGGTTAAAACTATTTGGAAAAGTTGGAGATATGCATTTAGTTCAACTCAGCAATTCAACTCCTATGTGCACAAGTTGGGAAAACTTACACACACATGTGCAAAAAAGAATGCTCATAGCAGTACTATTAGTAATAGCCCTGTAATGGGAACAGCAAATGTCAGTTAACAGCAGAGAGGATAAGTTGTCATGCAACAAAAGGGAATAAAACTTGGCAAGAAAAAATGAATGAATTACAGATGCACACACTGCAATACAGTTGAGAAGATAATATTTAGGGCAACAAGGCAGTCACAAAAGAATACAAACTAAAGAGTTACATTTACAAGGGACACAACTTATTTAATATACATTATATAAAGTATATGCTCAATGTAAATACTTGGTAAAATGATTGAGAAAATAAAGAATATGTTCACCAAAAAAAAAAAAAGAAAGAAATCCGTTGACAGAACTCCATATATCAATAAATTCACAGTCACTAAGTTCCTCCACCTGCATATCTGGAGTCTGTTGAACAGCAGCAGTGTTACACCCAGAGTTAGCTATTTCTTCCAAACCCCATTTATATTTTATTTGAATTTCACTTCTAGCCTTATCACTTTTCTTTCCTTTCCTTTACTTCACTTTCATTGTTAGCAGCCAATTGCTCATTTTTATCAAATGTCATGTACACTCAGCACTGGAGACAAAGAAACAACATACCTACATGCTCTGCTTTCTGTGCTGACTTGACCATGAGATGTACAATAACCAGTCAGAGTCACTGGTCACTGACCATGATATGCCACTACTCATAGTTAACAAATCCTGGTAAGTAAAATTTGAACCATGTTGTTGGAGGACTGGAGTTATGTAATTAAACTGTGGTAACTGAAATTGTGTATGTCAGGGAGGTGTGAAAAGCTAGGATTGCCTGCCCTCACAAGAGGGCAACATAGCTATCCCAAGGATGTTTATTTTTATTGGTATTCATAAAAACAAACAAAAACCTGAAATTCATTGACTTAAAATTTTAAGAAACTGGTTAAAAACATCAGTTCAATCTACACAATAAAATATGCTGAGGTAGTTAAGTAACCTCAGAGATAGGTGTGTCAGAAGAAGGCTGAGAAGGAAGACACCAAAAATAATGAGGTGTAGCCATAGGAAATTGGAAGTGACTGCCGATGGACCTCTTCAATCTTCTGCAAGTGAGAAGCATCTGCTGGGAATGAGGAAGTCTAGGCGGGGCTCTGAAGTAATGAAGGCAGCTTAGGACATCCCATATGAAGGATGGCAGCTAATCAGCTGCATCGATGGAAATTGAACCAACAAGAGTGGAAAACAGCCCAAGCTCTGGGACCCCAGCTTGACCTGAGGTCATGGATTGTCAATTCCCCCATTTCAGAAGAGGGACTGGGGGAATGGGATAAAAAGGGAATAAGGTGTGGGAAGGTAGAAGGCAGGGAGGACTAAGAGAGTAGCAAAGGGAACAAGAGACTCAAGGTGTGGCTGCAATGGCTAAAGAGAGGACCATGTGCACATGGGTATTTGAATGGAGAACTCGGAGGGGCCAGGTGAGTGAGGGAGTGGGAATGAAAGAGGGAAAACAATTTATGAACCCTGAAAAATTTCATAGTCTAAGTATTAGAATTGGGACAACTTAAAATGGAGATGAAACCAAAAGAGGAAACCTGAACTTGGTATAAGGTAAACTCAAAAGTTAAAGTACTTTTCCTAGTAACTAGAGTTAACCTTTTACCAATAAATAGAAATCACAGTAACAGAACTTTATTTAGATTCTGAAATTCATTGACTTAAAATGCATATTTCCTCACTGATGTAAGAAATTCAGTCATGAAAAGGTATTACCAATAATTCTACTATTCTTGCTAAATATAAAACAGTACTTGTGAACAGCTCTATTACAAATAAGTCTCATCTTGAGAAAAACTATGTAAAAGTTTGTAGTAAACCAACATTTAAGTGTTCAGCATGAATTTATAACACACCTAGTGTATGCTGGTCTTAACCTTCTTGTTAAACTGCCAAAGACACATGCTGATTTATTTTTTAATCACCTCTTCACTGATAGATGTTATATAGATTTACCTTTTATACGATAACACAAAGCATGGAATTGAAACAAAGTATGAGAACAGAAACAATCATTTCTCATCTATAGTCACAACCATAAAAGATGAAATTGGAGCTCTCTCCTACTTTGGAACTCAACACCCTATCAGAATGGTTTTAAGTAGGAAATTACTCTTCAACAATTTTCAGAGCTATGAAATATAATTCAATTTGAATTAGCATCACAAAGTGGTTTAACCAAGCAACAGCAAAATCTATCAACCACTTTTAGCTCTATAACAACCTAGGTAGTTTTCATATTTTCTTAAAAACTATAGAAAAACATTTTATCTTAGAAGACAGGGTGCTTGGCCAGGGGCTGAGCAGCTCTAGAGAGTAGAGGTTTTGTGCACTAGAGGGCGCCACCTACAAAGATGAAACATTGAAGGAATCTGGTTTAGACCAAAATCCCACAAACACCAGAAAGAGGACCAAGTGAAACTGAACATGCCTATCTTCCTGAAAGAGATTTCAAAATAAAAATCATAAACATGCTCACGGAGCTACAGAAAAATATTCAAGAACTATGGGAGGAATTCAAGAGATAGAAACTTTGAAAAATACAGTATCCAAAATTAAACATACAATAGAGGTATTTAAAAGCAGATTAGGTGAAGTAGAGGAGATGGTAAATGAAGCAGAAATTACAGAACAGAAATACAAAGAAGCTAAGGCACAGAGAGAAAAAAGGATCTCTAAGAATGAAAGAATATTGACAGAATTGTGTGACCAATTCAAATGGAACAATATTTGCACTATAGGGGTACAAGAAGAAGGAGAGTGAAAAAGGGATACAAAGTGTCATTGAGGAGGTAATTGCTGAAAACTTCCCCAATCTGGGGAAGGAGATAGTCTCTCAGGCCATGGAGGTGCACAGATCTCCCAACACAAAGGACCCAAAGAAGACAACACCAAGACATATAATAATTAAAACGGCAAAGATCAAGGACAAAGACAGAGTATTAAAAGCAGCCAGAGAGAGAAAATAGATCACATCAAAAGGAATACCCATCAGGCTATCATCAGACTTCTCAGCAAAAACCTTACAGGCCATAAAAGAGGGGCATGATATATTTAATGCAATGAAACAGAAGGGCCTTGAACTAAGAATACTGTATCCAGCTGATTATCATTTAAATTTGAAAGAGGGATTAAACAAATACCAGATAAGCAAAGGTTGAGAGAATTTACCTCCCACAAACCATCTCTACAGTGTATTTTGGAGGAACTGCTATATATGGAAGTGTTCCTAAAGCTAAATAGCTGTCACCAGAGAAAATAAAACCACAGTAAAGGAAGTAGACCAATTAATTACTAAGCAAATGCAAAATTAAATCAACTACCCACAAAGTCAGTCAAGGGATACATAAAGAGTATAGAATACGATACCTAATATATAAAGAATGGAGGAGGAAGAAAAGGGAGGGGGAAAAAAAGAACCTTTAGATTGTGTTTGAAATAGCACACGAAGTGAGTTCAGTTAGACTGTTAGATAGTAAAGAAGCTATCCTTAAACCTTTGGTGACCAACAATCTAAAGCCTGCAATGGCAATAAGTACATATCTATCAATAATCACCCTAAATGTAAATGGTCTGAATGCACCAATGAAAAGACATAGAGTCACTGAATGGATAAAAAAATAAGACCCATCTATATGCTGCTTACAAGAGACTCACTTTAAACCCAAAGACATACACAGACTAAAAGGGAAGGGATGGAAAAAGATATTCCATGCAATTAATAGGGAGAAAAAAGCAGGAGTTGTCAAAAATCCATCAACATCATCCACCACATGTACAAAAAGAATGTCAAAAGTTGTCTTATACAGTACTTGTATAAGACAAAAGAGACTTCAAAACAAAGAAAGTCACAAGAGACAAAAAAGACATTATATAATGAGAAAGGGGTCAGTCCAACAGGAGGATATAACCATTATAAATATCTATGCACCCAAAAAGGAACACCTACATATGTGAAAAAAATACTAACAGAATTAAAGGGGGAAATAGAATGCAATGCATTCATTTTAGGAGAATTCAACACAACACTCATTCCAAATGACATATGAACAAGACAAAAAATAAATAAGGAGACAGAGGCAGTGAACAACACATTAGAACAGATGGAACTAACAGACTTCTACAGAACAATTCAACCAAAAGTAGCAGGATACACATTCTTCTCAAGTGCATATGGAACACTTTCAAGAACAGATCATATATTAGGCTACAAAAAGAAATTGTACCAACAAGCATCAGACCACAAAGGTATGAAACTAGAAATAAATTATGCAAAAAACACCCAAAAAAAGACTACAAACACATGGAGGCTTAACAACATGCTCCTAAATAATCAATGGATTAATGACCAAATAAAAAAAGATATCAAGCAATATATGGAGACGATTAGAAACAAAACCTCAACACCACAAAATATGTGGGACACAGCCAAGACCATGCTAAAAGGGAAGTATATTGCAATACAGGCTTACCTCAGGAAAGAAGAAAAATCCCATATGAAGTCTAAATTCACAATTAATGAAACTAGAAAAAGAAGAACAAATGAGGCCGAAAGTCAGTAGAAGGAGGGACATAGAAAAGATTAGAGCAGAAATAAATAAAATCGAGAAAAATAAAACAATAGAAAGAATCAATGAAAGCAGGTGCTGATTCTTTGAGAAAATAAGCAAAATAGATGAAACCCTAGCCAGACTTACCAAGAAAAAAAGAGAGTCTACACACATAAACAGAATCAGTCTACACACATAAAAGATCACTATGGACACCACAGAAATACAAAGAATTATTAGAGAATACTATGAAAAATTACATGCTAAGAAACTGGATAACCTAGAAGAAATGGACAACTTTCTATAAAAAACAACATTCCAAGGCTGACCCAGGAAGAAACAGAAAATCTGAACACACCAATTACCAGCAATGGAATTGAACTGGTAATCAAAAAACTACCTAAGAACAAAACTACTGGACCAGATGGCTTCACTGCTGAATTTTATCAAACATTTAGTGAAGACCTAATATGCATCCTCCTTAAAGTTTTCCAAAATCTAGAAGAGGAGGGGATACTTACAAACTCATTCTATGAGGCCAACATCACTCTAATACTAAAACTAGAGAAAGACACAATAAAAAAAGAAAATTATAGACCAACATCCCTGATGAACATAGATGCAAAAATACTCAACAAAATATTAGCTAACCAAAGAGAGAAATATATCAAAAAGATCATCCACCATAATCAAGTAGGATTTATTCCAGGGCAGCAAGGATGGTACAATATTCAAAAATCCATCAACATCATCCACCACATGTACAAAAAGAATGTCAAAAATTACACGATCATCTCCATAGACGCTGAAAAAGCATTCAACAAAATTCAACATCAATTCATTAATAAAACACTCAACAAAATGGGTATAGAGGGCAACTACCTCAACATAATAAAGGCCATATATGACAAACCCACAGCCAACATTATACTTAACAGCACAAAGCTGAAAGCTTTTCAAGATCAGGACTAAGACAAGGATGCCCATTCTCACCACTTTTATTCAACACAGTACTGGTGGACCTAGCCACGGCAATCAGACAATACAAAAGAAATAAAAGGCATCCAGATTGGTAAGAAAGAATTTAAACTTTCCCTGTTTGCAGATGACATGATATTGTACATAGAAAACCCTAAAGAATCCACCCCAAAACTACTAGAATAACTGAATTCAGTAAAGTTGGAGGATACAAAATCAACACACAGAAATCTGTTGCATTCCTATACACTAACGATGAACTAGCAGAAAGAGAAATCAGGAAAACAATTCATTCACAATTGTATGAAAAAGAATAAAATACCTAGGAATAAACCTAACCAAGGAGAAGAAAGACCTATACTATGAAAACTACAAGACACTCTTAAGAGAAATTAAAGAAGACACCAATAAATGGAAATACATCCCATGCTCATGGATAGGAAGAATTAATACTGTCTAAATGGCCATCCTGCCTAAAGCAATCTACAGATTCAATGCAATTCCTATCAGAATACAACAGCATTCTTGAACAAACTAGAGCAAATAGTTCTAAAATTCATACGGAACCATAAAAGACCCTGAATAGCCAAAGGAATCCTCAGAAGGAAGAATAAAGCAGGGGGGATTATGCTTCCTGACTTCAAGCTCTACTACAAAGCCACAGTAATCAAGACAATTTGGTACTGGCACAAGAACAGACCCATAGACCAATGGAACAGACTAGAGAGCCCAGATATAAACCCAACCATATATGGTCAATTAATATACGATAAAGGAGCCATGGATATACAATGGGGAAATGACAGCCTCTTCAACAACTGGTGTTGGCAAAACTGGACAGTTACATGTAAGAGAATGAAACTGGATTATTGTCTAACTCCATACACAAAAGTAAACTTGAAATGGATCAAAGACCTGAATGTAAATTGTGAAACCATAAAACTCTTATTAGAAAACATAGACAAAAATCTCTTGAATATGAGCAACTTTTTCCTGAACACATCCTCTCAGGCAAGGGAAACAAAAGCAAAAATGAACAAATGAATGGGACTACATCAAGCTAAAAAGCTTCTGTACAGCAAAGGACACCATCAGTAAAACAAAAAGGAATCCTTTAATATGGGAGAATATATTTGAAAACAACATATCTGACATGGGGTTAACATCCAAAACGTATAAAGAACGCATATGCCTCAACACCCAAAAAGCAAATAACCCAATTAAAAAATGGATGAAGGATATGAACAGACACTTCTCCAAAGAGGAAATTCATATAGCCAACAGGCACATGAAAAGATGTTCCACGTTGCTAATTATCAGGGAAATGCAAATTAAAACCACAATGAGATATTACCTCACACCAGTTAGAATGGCCAACATCAAAAAGACAAAGAACAACAAATGCTGGTGAGGATGCAGAGAAAGGGGAACCCTCCTACACTGCTGGTGGGAATGTAAATTAGTTCAACCATTGTGGAAAGCAGTATGGAGGTTCCTCAAAAAACTAAAAATAGAAATACCACTTGACTCAGTAATTCCAGTCCTAGGTATTTACCCAAAGAAAACAAGATCCCAGATTCAAAAAGATAAATGCACCCCTATGTTTATCACAGCACTATTTATAATAGCCAAGATATGGAAGCAACCTAAGTGTCCATCAGTAGATGAATGGATGAAGATGTGGTACATATACACAATGGAATATTGTTCAGCCAGAAAAAGAAAATAAATCCTATGATTTCCAACAACATGGATGACACTAGAAGTTATTATGCTCAGTGAAATAAGGCAGGCGGAAATGGACAAGTACCAATGATTTCCCTCATTTGTGAAGTATAACAATGAAGAAAAACTGAAGGAACAGAACAGCAGCAGACTCACAGACTCCAAGACTGCAGTTACAAAAGGGGAGGAGTGGGAGAGGGTAGGTGAGAAGGGAGGGATAAATGGATTGAGGGGCATTATGATTAGAACACATGGTGTGTGTGAGAGTCACTAGGAAGACAGTGTAGCAGAGAAGACAAGTAATGACTCAGTGGTATCTTACCATGCTGATGGGCAGTAACTGCAGTGGGGTGGATGGGACGTGATAATATGGGTGAATGTAGTAACCACATTGCTTTTCATGTGAAATCTTCATATGAGTGTATATCAATGATACCTTAATAAAAAAAATCACACTAATAAAATACATCATCCCTTAACCTTTCTACAAAAAAAAAATAGAGAAGTTGGAGCTAGGAAATACAAATAAAAGTTATTGAAATGTTTTGCCTGTGTTAGAAGAGTACTTGGAGTTTCCTGATTTTTTGTTAAATCCCTAAATCCTTAGATCTTTCTTAGACGTTTAATAAATAGTAAGAAAGAGATTTTTAAAAATCACTCAATTTTTCTCACGAATTCCCTCAAATATTGTGGCATTTATATATTTGTACGATTCGTCCTTTCTCAATCCTTCATTCAAATATGAGTGCCTACTGTGTGCAGTCCATTTGCTAAAGGCCAGAGATATAAATGGAGGCAACTCTTACTCTGACAGAGAAACCAAGGGGGGAGGAGTGGTCATCAAAATGAATGACTACAATGGGGCTGGACAAGAGCTATAACAGATAGATGTAAAAAAATGCTAACATATGGGGCGGAAGATGATGGCGTGAGTAGAGCAGCGAAAATCTCCTCCCAAAACAACATATATCTATGAAAATATAACAAAGACAACCCTTCCTAGAATAAAGACCAGAGGACACAGGACAATATCCAGACCACATCCGCACCTGAGAGAACCCAGCACCTCACGAAGGGGGTAAGATACAAGCCCCGGCCCCGCGGGAGCCGAGCGCCCCACCCCACAGCTCCCGGCGGGAGAAGAGCAGGCAGAGCGGGAGGGAGACAGAGCCCAGGGCTGCCGAACACCCAGCCCCAGCCATCCGGGCCAGAGTGCAGGGCGCTCGATACTAGGAAAACAGGGCAGCAAGAACAGTGAGCGGGCACTGGAGGCTGGCGACAGAGGACATAAGAAAAGCGCGCGACCATTTTTTTTTTGCTTTTTTGCTGTTTTGTTTTGGCGAGCGCTTTTTGGAAGTCTTAAAGGGGCAGGGTGGGTCACTTAATCCAGAGGTAGGGAATCCGGGATCTCTGGGCACCCTAACCCCTGGGCTGCAGGGAGCAGGGAGGCCCCTTACGGAGATAAATAGCCTCCCAGCAGCTCCTGCTCCAACGCGACTCCACCACTTTGGAGCAGCTGCCCGAGCTAGGCCACGCCCACAGCAACAGCGGAGATTAACTCCATAGCAGCCAGGCAGGAAGCAGAAACCCTGTCTGCGCGCAGCTGCGCAGCACAAGCCACTAGAGGTCGCTGTTCTCCCAGGAGAGGAGGGCCACAAACCAACAAGAAGGGAAGTCCTTCCAGCCGTCACTCGTCCCAGTTCTGCAGACTATTCCTATCACCATGAAAAGGCAAAACTACAGGCAGACAAAGATCACAGAGACAACACCAGAGAAGGAGACAGACCTAACCAGTCTTCTGACAAAGAATTCAAAATAAGAATCATAAACATGCTGACAGAGATGCAGAGAAATACGCAAGAGAAATGGGATGAAGTTCGGAAGGAGATCACAGATGCCAGAAAGGAGATCGCAGAAATGAAACAAACTCTGGAAGGGTTTATAAGCAGAATGGATAGAATGCAAGAGGCCATTGATGGAATTGAAATCAGAGAACAGGAACGCATAGAAGCTGACATAGAGAGAGACAAAAGGATCTCCAGGAATGAAACAATATTAAGAGAACTGTGTGACCAATCCAAAAGGAACAATATCCGTATTATAGGGGTCCAGAAGAAGAAGACAGAGGAAAAGAGATGGAAAGTATCTTAGAAGAAATAATTGCTGAAAACTTCCCCACACTGGGGGAGGAAGTAATCGAACAGACCACGGAAATACACAGAACCCCCAACAGAAAGGATCCAAGAAGGGCAACACCAAGACACATAATAATTAAAATGGCAAAGATCAAGGACAAGGAAAGAGTGTTAAAGGCAGCTAGAGAGAAAAAGGTCACCTATAAAGGGAAACCCATCAGGCTAACGTCAGATTTCTCAACAGAAACCCTACAGGCCAGAAGAGAATGGCATGATATATTTAAAACAATGAAACAGAAGGGCCTTGAACCAAGGATACTGTATCCAGCACGACTATCATTCAAATATGACGGTGGGATTAAACAATTCCCAGACAAACAAAAGCTGAGGGAATTTGCTTTCCACAAACCACCTCTACAGAACATCTTACAGGGACTGCTCTAGATGGGAGCACTCCTAGAAAGAGCACAGCACAAAACACCCAACATATGAAGAATCGAGGAGGAGGAACAAGAAGGGAGAGAAGAAAAGAATCTCCAGATAGTGTATATAACAGCTCAATAAGCGAGCTAAGTTAGGCAGTAAGATACTAAAGAGGCTAACCTTGAACCTTTGGTAACCACGAATTTAAAGCCTGCAATGGCAATAAGTACATATCTTTCAATAGTCACCCTAAATGTTAATGGGTTGAACGCACCAATCAAAAGACACAGAGTAACAGAATGGATAAAAAAGCAAGACCCATCTATATGCTGCTTACAAGAAACTCACCTCAAACCCAAAGACATGTACAGACTAAAAGTCAAGGGATGGAAAAACATATTTCAAGCAAACAACAGTGAGAAGAAAGCAGGGGTTGCAGTACTAATATCAGACAAAATAGACTTCAAAACAAAGAAAGTAACAAGAGATAAAGAAGGACACTACATAATGATAAAGGGCTCAGTCAAACAAGAGGATATAACCATTCTAAATATATATGCACCCAACACAGGAGCACCAGCATATGTGAAACAAATACTAAGAGAACTAAAGGGGGATATAGACTGCAATGCATTCATTCTAGGAGACTTCAACACACCACTCACCCCAAAGGATAGATCCACTGGGCAGAAAATAAGTAAGGACACGGAAGCACTGAACAACACAGTAGAGCAGACGGACCTAATAGACATCTATAGAACTCTACATCCAAAAGCAGCGGGATATACATTCTTCTCAAGTGCACATGGAACATTCTCCAGAATAGACCACATACTAGGCCACAAAAAGAGCCTCAGAAAATTCCAAAAGATTGAAATCCTACCAACCAACTTTTCAGACCACAAAGGCATAAAACTAGAAATAAACTGTACAAAGAAAGCAAAGAGGCTCACAAACACATGGAGGCTTAACAACACGCTCCTAAATAATCAATGGATCAATGACCAAATCAAAATGGAGATCCAGCAATATATGGAAACAAGTGACAACAACAACACTAAGCCCCAACTTCTGTGGGACGCAGCAAAAGCAGTCTTAAGAGGAAAGTATATAGCAATCCAAGCATATTTAAAAAAGGAAGAGCAATCCCAAATGAATGGTCTAATGTCACAATTATCGAAATTGGAAAAAGAAGAACAGATGAGGCCTAAGGTCAGCAGAAGGAGGGACATAATAAAGATCAGAGAAGAAATAAATAAAATTGAGAAGAATAAAACAATAGCAAAAATCAATGAAACCAAGAGCTGGTTCTTCGAGAAAATAAACAAAATAGATAAGCCTCTAGCCAGACTTATTAAGAAGAAAAGAGAGTCAACACAAATCAACAGTATCAGAAACGAGAAAGGAAAAATCACGACGGACCCCACGGAAATGCAAAGAATTATTGGAGAATACTATGAAAACCTATATGCTAACAAGCTGGGAAACCTAGGAGAAATGGACAACTTCCTAGAAAAATATAACCTTCCAAGATTGACCCAGGAAGAAACAGAAAATCTAAACAGACCAATTACCAGCAACGAAATTGAAGCAGTAATCAAAAAACTACCAAAGAAAAAAACCCCCAGGCCAGATGGATTTACCTCGGAATTTTATCAGACATACAGGGAAGACATAATACCCATTCTCCTTAAAGTTTTCCAAAAAATAGAGGAGGAGGGGATACTCCCAAACTCATTCTATGAAGCTAACATCACCCTAATACCAAAACCAGGCAAAGACCCCACCAAAAAAGAAAACTACAGACCAATATCCCTGATGAACGTAGATGCAAAAATACTCAACAAAATATTAGCAAACCGAATTCAAAAATACATCAAAAGGATCATACACCATGACCAAGTGGGATTCATCCCAGGGATGCAAGGATGGTACAACATTCGAAAGTCCATCAACATCATCCACCACATCAACAAAAAGAAAGACAAAAACCACATGATCATCTCCATAGATGCTGAAAAAGCATTTGACAAAGTTCAACATCCATTCATGTTAAAAACTCTCAGCAAAATGGGAATAGAGGGCAAGTACCTCAACATAATAAAAGCCATCTATGATAAACCCACAGCCAACATTATATTGAACAGCGAGAAGCTGAAAGCATTTCCTCTGAGATCGGGAACTAGACAGGGATGCCCACTCTCTCCACTGTTATTTAACATAGTACTGGAGGTCCTAGCCACGGCAATCAGACAAAACAAAGAAATACAAGGAATCCAGATTGGTAAAGAAGAAGTTAAACTGTCACTATTTGCAGATGACATGATATTGTACATAAAAAACCCTAAAGACTCCACCCCAAAACTACTAGAACTGATATCGGAATACAGCAAAGTTGCAGGATACAAAATCAACACACAGAAATCTGTGGCTTTCCTATATACTAACAATGAACCAACAGAAAGAGAAATCAGGAAAACAACTCCATTCACAATTGCATCAAAAAAAATAAAATACCTAGGAATAAACCTAACCAAAGAAGTGAAAGACTTATACTCTGAAAACTACAAGTCATTCTTAAGAGAAATTAAAGGGGACTCTAACAGATGGAAACTCATCCCATGCTCGTGGCTAGGAAGAATTAATATCGTTAAAATGGCCATCCTTCCCAAAGCAATATACAGATTTGATGCAATCCCTATGAAACTACCAGCAACATTCTTCAATGAACTGGAACAAATAATTCAAAAATTCATATGGAAACACAAAAGACCCCGAATAGCCAAAGCAATCCTGAGAAAGAAGAATAAAGTAGGGGGGATCTCACTCCCCAACTTCAAGCTCTACTATAAAGCCATAGTAATCAAGACAATTTGGTACTGGCACAAGAACAGAGCCACAGACCAATGGAACAGACTAGAGAATCCAGACATTAAACCAGACATATATGGTCAATTAATATTTGATAAAGGAGCCATGGACATACAATGGCAAAATGACAGTCTCTTCAACAGATGGTGCTGGCAAAACTGGACAGCTACATGTAGGAGAATGAAACTGGACCATTGTCTAACCCCATATACAAAAGTAAACTCAAAATGGATCAAAGACCTGAATGTAAGCCATGAAACCATTAAACTCTTGGAAGAAAACATAGGCGAAAACCTCTTAGACATAAACATGAGTGACCTCTTCTTGAACATATCTCCCCGGGCAAGGAAAACAACAGCAAAAATGAGTAAGTGGGACTATATTAAACTGAAAAGCTTCTGTACAGCAAAAGACACCATCAATAGAACAAGAAGGATCCCTGCAGTATGGGAGAATATATTTGAAAATGACACATCCGATAAAGGCTTGACATCCAGAATATATAAGGAGCTCATACGCCTCAACAAACAAAAAACAAATAACCCAATTAAAAAATGGGCAGAGGAACTGAACAGACAGTTCTCCAAAAAAGAAATACAGATGGTCAACAGACACATGAAAAGATGCTCCACATCGTTAATTATCAGAGAAATGCAAATTAAAACTACAATGAGGTATCACCTCACACCAGTAAGGATGGCTGCCATCCAAAAGACAAACAACAACAAATGTTGGCGAGGCTGTGGAGAAAGGGGAACCCTCCTACACTGCTGGTGAGAATGTAAGTTAGTTCAACCATTGTGGAAAGCAGTATGGAGGTACATCAAAATGCTCAAAACAGACTTACCATTTGACCCAGGAATTCCACTCCTAGGAATTTACCCTAAGAACGCAGCAATCAAGTTTGAGAAAGACAGATGCACCCCTGTTTATTGCAGCACTATTTACAATAGCCAAGAATTGGAAGCAACCTAAATGTCCATCAATAGATGAATGGATAAAGAAGATGTGGTACATATACACAATGGAATACTACTCAGCCATAAGAAAAGGGCAAATCCAATCATTTGCAGCAACATGGATGGAGCTGGAGGGTATTATGCTCAGTGAAACAAGCCAAGTGGAGAAAGAGAAATACCAAATGATTTCACTTATCTGTGGAATATAAGAACAAAGGAAAAACTGAAGGAACAAAACAGCACCAGAATCACAGAACTCAACAATGGACTAACAGGTACCAAAGGGAAAGGGACTGGGGAGGATGGGTGGGTAGGGAGGGATAAGGGGGGGAGAAGTAGGCGGGTATTAAGATTAACATGCATGGGGGGGTAGGAGAAAAGGGAGGGCTGTACAACACAGAGAAGGCAAGTAGTGATTCTACAACATTTTGCTATGCTGATGGACAGTGACTGTAAAGGGGTTTATAGGGGAGACCTGGTATAGGGGAGAGCCTAGTAAACATAATATTTGTCATGTAAGTGTAGATTAGTGATACCAAAAACAAAGCAAAAAAAAAAAAAAAGGGCAATTCCTGTGTGGTGACCTCCAACGAGTTCTACACCAGGGTATAAAGGGCATATAAAAGTGTAGGCAAAGGGTCTGTTTGTGTTTATACAGAGGATCAAAGCCTAATTGGGCTACCCCGAAAATGAACTAAGATACGATATCAAAAAGAACTTCCAACATCTGCACTCTCTGGAAGACTCATGCCAGAAGATGATCATCAAAAAACCCCAACAAAGATCCACGCACTGCTACAGCTGTAGATGCACTCATCCCACCGGTTCCTGGACTTGCCATGGGAATGAGGAAGGAGATATCTAAGCTGGCCTGTGCATACAGTAAAACAACAAATTTGACTGGATCTATACTGTTGGAACTCAACCAAGAATTTGGAGAAGTGCAAATTGTAGCGCTCCAAAGTCTTACAACTACAGACTATTTATTGTTAAAAGAACATATGGGATGTGAACAGTCCCCAGGAATGGGTTGTTTTAATTTGTCTGATTTCTCTCAGACTGTTCAAGTTCAGTTGGACAATATCCACCATATCATAGATAAGTTTTCACAAATGCCTAAGGTGCCTAACTGGTTTTCTTGGTTTCACTGGAGATGGCTGGTAATTATAGATATGCTTTGGTTATGTAACTATACTCCTATTATGTTAATGTGTGTGCGCAATTTAAGTAGTAGCTTAAAACCTATATATGCTGAAGTTACTCTACAAGAAGATATGTCAAAGAAATAATCAATCTTCCCATGTGTTCTTCCGCCTGCTACTTCTATAGCTTTTCTTCTTCCTTCCTAATTACAACCCTTAAATAGAATTCGTGCCTCATATCAAATTTACCGAGTATCATAACTCCTCCAAGTGGTAAAGACACCTCAAGACAAACGCTGGGCATAGAAGCCACAGGGCATAAATATGCAAAGAAGTAAAAAGCTAACCTTTTCAAACAATAAGGCTTCCCTCTCACTTACCAACTTCACATTTCCCTGTATGGCCCCGGAAGATGACTGGTTAGCCAGAGACGGGTAAGATTCCTCAAGGGAGGAACAACCTAAGACAGGCACAGTCGCAGGGGGGCCATCAGGTGAGAAATTGGGGATCAACAGAGGTGAGGCTTAGAACCTCACCCCCCCTGTTCTGAGAGAAATCTTCTGCATACGTGGATGTTTTATTGCCCTGGTCTAGCTTGGATTAACACATAGTCTACAGGCACACACCTGATCATCTACATCTGCTCTCTTACAACACTAAACTATGTTTTCTACCTTTATCTTGTATCTACCTACCACTTCAGCATTCTATTAAAAATCATAATAATAAAGAGAGAAATGTGGTATCCACATATAAATCAAGTATAAAAACCAAATGAGTATTCATATTTGAACTGACTGTTTAGAGTTCATAATGCATGAGCAAAACCGAAAGTTTCTGTGATGACTCCCCTTGTACTGTTCACTATGTAACTTATTCATTATGTAAGAATTTGTTCTACATGTAAGAACTTGTTTGTTATGCCTCAGAAGATTGGAGACTGACGAAAATTAGGCTTGGGGTGGATTAATGATTGTGCATTGAGCATTGACTCCCCTATACAGAATTTTATTGTCGTTAACAACCATTTGATCAATAAATATGAGAGATGCCCTCACAAAAAAAAAAAAAAAAAAAAAAAAAGGATAGACTTCCAATGGTAAAATAAATAAGTAACCGGGATGTAATGTATAGCATAAGGAATATAGTCAAGATATTGTAACAGCTTGGTAGGGTGATAGCTGGAACCTAGAATTATGTATATAAATGTTCTACCACTGTGTTGTACACTTGAAACTAATGTAATGTAATACTGTGCGTCAACTACCCTTCAATAAAAAATAATTATTAAAAAAAAAAATGCTAACATGCTAATTAACAGCACAGTGGAGAAAAAAGGAACGGATGGCTTACAAAAAAGGCTTATTGCCAAAGGCTGCGTGAAGAGAGATTTGGAGAAAAACGGATTTTCCCTTCAATCAATAAACAAATGTTCACGTGCCTACAATATGCGGTGTATTTAGATTATGTGGGGAAGTATAGAAATAAACCAAAACAAGACTGTGGTGAAATCCCTCATCTCAGAGTTTATTATCTAACCAGGGCAACATCTGTAGAATTTGTTGATAGAGACATGAAATACTGAGAAGGAACCTAAGAATTAAACTACCCTGTAGTGGCAATATATGCAATAGTGCTTTGTGCAAAGCCAGGAAGTAGAGAAAAATAACACCAGTTTGGGAAAGAGAGTAGCCAAGGCCATGATAAGCCATCCCATCTATAATACTTACTATGTGCCAAGCACTTTTCTAGGTGTTTTATAGCAAATCATTTGATCCTTACAATAACATTCTGAGACAGATTATGGAGAGTAGCTCAATTTAAGGAAACTGAGCTGCAGAAATGTAACTTGCCAAGGTCCACAGGGTTGAGGAGCAGCTGGGTTAAGATTTGAATTTAGGGTGTCAGGCCATAAAGGGGGTGGCATAGTAATGTTAGGAAAGAGTATAAAACCTAAATGTGATTTATTTCCACTAGGATGTTTAAACATTTTAACAGTAAGGTATTAACAAAGGGCCACATGGTGGAAGCTGCTCAGGCTGAGAGGGGGTGTGGGGGTGGGGGAATTGATAAGGGCCTGGCTATACCTGTTTGAGTGTTTTTAAACCTACCAATAAGATTAAGACAAATGTAAAAGAAAGATATAACTGGCTTAGGCGAGGTCTGGGGAAGAATGTGAACCCTGTAGTACTCAGCCAATGAGGAACCAGGGGAGGGACTTGCGCACTAGGAGATGAATTACTGGCACCAAACTCCCCAGGTGTGCCTGCCCACCAGACACCCGATTTTGCAAGACCATCATTAAAGCCTTACTCGCTGTTCTCTTTGTATCCGTGTCCCCTCATTGAATTTGGACCAGTGAGTGTGTTTCTCACAGTAGGGGGGATGGCCTCAGGGGCAGTCAGTGGACAGCTGTGGAGGCATTTAAGTATGGAAGCCACATGACTTAATTAACAAGTTCTAGAAAGATCCTTTGGCAACACTGTAGAAGGCTATGGTATGAGCCCAAGTATGCAATGAGGACTTCCATCTGCCTTCCTCTCTTCTCCCAGTGAAGGGCCCCCACCCATAAGATGGCGAACCTCCTGCTTCTCTTCCGAGTCCTCGGGTCCCGCCAGCGCCACCTGAACCCCAATCACCCCTCGCCCCCCTAATCCCAGCACCTAGCCAATAGCCAGCAGCCCCATAGAAGTAAAACCACAATCACCCCATGCCCCTTCCTATATAACCCAGCACCTTTCCCCAGTAAAGCGGAATTCTCCGGTGAATTGCTGCTGTGTGTCGCTCCTTTCCTCTCATTGGTGCTGAAACCTGGGAGACGGGACACCCCAACTGGGCCCCGTCTTCCCCCCGACACCAGCAGCAGCTTGCCCTCGTCCTCTTTTTCCGGCGCTGGCTCCTCACACTCACCACTCCTCTCTGGCCTTTGGGTAAGTTTTCCCCCGGAGTGGGCCGCTCTTCCCCGACGAGGAGGGAACTCTTCCCGCCTTAGGCCTTCACGGCTGCGGCGGACCCTCAGGCCCCTCCCCCAACAGCCATAAACGAGGTGACTCCTTTGCGGATGAGAACGCTCCCTCCCCACCCCCCCTCCTCCTTCTGTTCCTTCCACCGAAGATTCCTAGTACTAGGTACCTCGGACTCCGGCACTCTGCCTTCTTAGAGCAGTCTGGGTGATGACCCACACTTCCTAAGAAATTCCGACTCATATACGAGTTTCCGCAGACCCCCAAGGATCACCGGGGACGCCCTTTGTCTCCTTGCCGTCTGCTCCCAGTCCGAGGGTCTCCTTCGTCTTCCCCTGTTTGTCTCCTTCTCTGTCCTTTAGCCATGGGAGCCTCCTCATCCCTCCCTGGAAGTTCACCTCTTGAATGCCTGCTCAAGTATCTAGCCACCCTCTCCCTGACGCCTGATATAAACCAAAACTTCTCCGTAAATACTGCTCCCAAGATTGGCCGACATGCCCCCTAGACAATAACAACCAATGGCCCGCAGGGGGAGCTCTTGATCCTAACATCACTCGTGATCTCTTTAACTACTGCCAGCGCCTGAAAAAATGGAAGGAGATTCCCTGTACCGAAGCTTTCCCCCTCCTCCCCCCGCCTCCCCCCAAGTTCTCCTAGCCTGCAAGCCTTCTCCCCAGCTGAAGCCTCCCGTTCACTCCCTTCCCCCTCCTCTCCTACAACAGCCCCTCCCCTTCCTCCCCCACCATCTCCTCCCCCACCTCACCCCCCTGCAGATCAAGCCTGAGCCTTTCAGCCCCCCTCTAACTAAGCCCCAGGAGCCTCCTCCGTCTTTGCCCCCATCACCTGTTTCTCCCCCACAGGCTGAGCCAGAACCCTTCAGTCCCCCACCGCCGTGGGTCTCCGCTCTCGAGATATCTTCGCCTGCTGCTTAATAGCAGGTCTGAAAAAGGCAGCTCGTAAAGTAGTCAATTTTCAAAAGCTCCAAGACATAATTCAAAGGAGGGAGGAGACACCCTCTGAGTTCTTAGACAGACTCACTCAAGCCCTATTACAGTTACCAGCCTGGACCCAGAAACGCCTGATGGGAGACGTGTCCTTATGACATACTTCCTGGCTCAAAGCTACCCCAACATTAAAGCTAAACTCAAAAAGTTAGAACAGGGCCCCGCTACCCCACAGACTGAGATCCTAACAGTGGCCTTTAAAGTCTTCCATAACCGGGAGGAGGAGAAAGAACGCCGTAAACAAAAGGCTGATCAGGCCAATTTCCAAATGTTGGCCCAGCTGATAAAACCACAACCTGGGCGCCCCTCTACAAACAAGCCCCTCCCACAGGAGCTTGTTTCAAGTGCGGACAAGAAGGACGTTGGTCAAGGGCATGCCCCCTCCCCCAGATCTCCTACCACCCCATGCCCCAGATGCCACAAAAAGGGCCACTGGGGGTCTGATTGCCCAGCCACCCGAAGGGGAGGCTGGACGAACAACCCCCATCCTAAGCCCTCCGTAGTGGGGCTGGCAGAAGATTGACGGGGCCCGGGGGCTTCTCGCCCGACCATTTCCATCACCAAACAGGAGCCCAGGGGTTACTCTAATAGTAGACGGTCGCCCCACCTCCTTCCTCCTAGACACAGGAGCCACCTTCTCAGTCTTGCAGGAATACCGGGGCCCTACCACGCCTGCCATTACTCCTATAGTCGGGGTAGGAGGTAAGCAGATTTTCCCATTAAACCCCCCCCCTTTTATGCACAATCCAAGACAATCCCATACCTTTCTCCCACTCCTTCCTGGTTATGCCCCAGTGTCCCATCCCCTTACTAGGACGGGACATCCTTTCTCTCCTCCATGTTTCCATAACTATATTCACTCCCACAGCCCCCAGTACTCCCTTTCTGATGGCCCTCATAGCCGACGACCCCCCTCTACCCAATGAAAGCTCCAGTTCCACCCTCATACACCCTGTAAATCCCAAAGTTTGGGACATTACAAGCCCCTCCGTGGCTCTATGTCCTCCTGCCTTTATCAAATTACGTGACCCCTCTCAGTATACCTGTCAGGCCCAATACCCCCTAACCACTTCAGCCCTCATAGGCCTCCAACCCATCATTCAAGATCTTTTAAACAAAAATTACCTCAGACCCACTCACTCCACGTTTAATACCCCCTTATTAGCTGTTAAAAAAACCAACGGATCTTTCCGCCTTGTCCAAGACCTTCGCCTCGTCAACATGGCCATCATCCCTATCCATCCCTTAGTCCCAAATCCATACACCCTTTTATCTCGCATCCCTGCCTCGGCCTCCCACTTCTCAGTCCTAGATCTCAAGGATGCATTTTTTTTTTACTATCCCTCTGGACCCCTCCTCCCAAGATTTTTTTACAGAAAATGGTTCCTCACTGACCTGCCCATTCCCAAAACCAAGACAGAAATCCTTTCCTTTCTAGGCCTGGCTGGGTATTTTAGAGCGTGTATCCCTAACTTCTCCCTGTTGGTAAGACCCCTATACGACCTCAGCAAGGGCCCCCCTGAAGAACCATTATCCTCCTCACCCTGACACTCCTTCATTAAGCTCCGTCGAGCCCTTGTGGAAGCCCCAGCTCTCCATCTTCCTGATTTGTCGAAGCCCTTCTCATTATACATTCATGAGAGGTCCAGTCAAGCTCTAGGAGTCCTAGGCCAACATTATGGCCCATCCTTTGCCCCAGTAGCTTATCTTTCCAAGCAATTAGACCCCACAGTTCGGGGATGGGCCCCCTGCCTACGGGCATTAGCCGCTGGACAGCTCTTGCAGAAGGAAGCTCATAAACTGACATTCGGGGCGCCCCTTACCATTCTGTCCCCACATCACCTAAAGGATCTCTTAACCTACAAAAGTTTACAGACTCTCCCTCCCTCCAGACTCCTGACCTTACTGTCCTTTCCTCCAAAATCCCGCTCACCCCCTTTGTCATCCATACCCGAATCATGACGTTTTCCTCCTTTACTGCTCCCTCGCTCTCTCTCGCTTTTTTTCCTCATTCCTATTGTCTTCCCTGCCACCCCAGCCTCCTTTGTATGGCGATTCAAAGTCAGACAGACTTACACACAGCATCAAACAAAAATTACTGCCCTCATTGCCACATCAGACTGCCCTCTGAAAGGCTGCTCTGAGCCTTTATACCTCCACTTTCCTCCCTCCACCGAAGTGTTCACTAGCAGCTACCTTTATTCTCCCTGCCTCTGCTTCCTCTATGACCAACAACAAGCCTGTTGCAGGCGATGACCAGACACCTATGGAGATGTCCCTACTGGTCTTGCGCCATTCACTACATGGGTAACTCCCGGTACCCACAGTATTACTCCTCCAACCCATTCTCTTCAATACTAACAAACCCCTTCCTTACCTGGCTTTGGCCCATTGCAGGCCCTGTAATAATCACTCTCCTCGCCTGTCTCTTCTTGCCTTGTAAAGTTTATCAAATCCCAAGTTGGTAAAATCTCTAATCAAACTTTCAACCAGCTTTTACTCAGGAACTACCAGCTTTTAGCCACAGAAGATCCCTCACCCTCACGTAACCTCCCCAGCACACGCTGAGATGGACCCCTCTCTCCGCTGGAAACTGTTCCTGGAAACAATGGCCACAGACGCCTGGCTTCTGGCACCCGTATCCTCTTGGCACCATTAGAATCAACAAGTCCTCGACCTATGGTTACAGGGAACCTTCATTGATCTCCAACCTGAAGAAGTCCACATCTACTCGTCCTTACTGTGGGGAGTCCTATCAACCCTTTCCTCCTAGTCCTCAAGCCCTCACTTCTTTCTCCACCCCTGTTCAGCAGGAAGCAGTCAGAGAGAAAGCAACGTCCACAACCCCATAGAGGAGAAAGGGGGGAATGAAGGGCCCCCACTCATAAGATGGCGAACTTTCTGCTTCTCTTCTGGGTCCTTGGTTCCCGCCGGCGCCACCTGAAGCCCAATCACCTCTCTTCCCCCCCCAATCCCAGCACCTAGCTAATAGCCACCAGCCCCGTAGAAGTAACACCACAATCACTCCATGCCCCTTCCTATATAACCCAGCACCTTTCCCTAATAAAGCGGAATTCTCCGGTGAATTGCTGCTGTGTGTCGCTCCTTTCCTTTCACCCAGGAGGTGCTCTGTCTTCACCCTTTGCTGCAGCCCTGACCAAGCTCCATGAGATTTGTTTATTTTTTTTGTCTCTTTCTAGACTGTCAGTTCCAAGGAGGAGTAATTTATTCATTTCTATATTTTCTACATCTAGCATAGTACCTAGCATAGAGCAGACTTGCAACAAATTGCTGAGCTGAAACCCAGTAAACTAATTTATATAAGAATAATTTGAGGGGAAACCATAAACCTCCCCCCTTTCTACATCTGAGATGAGTTTGTTAAGTGCATTTGTGTCTGTGATGCCAGGGTTCTTGTTTGCTGAGTCGAAGAATGAACTTAGCAAACACCCAAGGTAGGAGAGCCAGGAAGACTTTCATTGAGAGATACAGTGAGAGGACAGACAGAGCTCCCGGCTTGCACCAGCTGGGGGCAAGAGAGCCTGGGGTGGTGTGTTATCTAGGGGTTTTATAGGCAGTTGAGGATTTTTAGGAACCAGATAAAAGGGTTAGGGGTGTGGACTTGTTAAGTGGTCCCTGAATATTAAAAATTAACTTAACACAAGAAATTTACTGCTCTGATTTCTCCCTGGGATACTGGATTTCTTGGTCTAGGAGCATATCAAAAGGTTGCCTGTCCAGCCCCCAAGGTGGGCTGAGGTATAGTCTGTTTGCTGAAGAGTAAGTGAAGAATCTTACTTCTTAAACTTCCTGGGTATTAAAATGCAATCTTATCTTTAAGGTGGAATCCTTCCTGCCTTTTACTATGTTGTTTACAATTGAGTCTGCATGTTAAATTAGTTGCCCAGTTTGCAAACTCACTTCATCAGATCTGAAGGAGGAAAGACAGCATGCTAAGATGAATCTTACACAACATTACAAATGATTAGCATAATAAAAACATGTGCTACTCTTTATCTGGGGAATATTAACTGTCTCAATGAAGAATGACCCTAGAGCTTAATGTTTAACAGAGTTTTGGTAGGGGGTTTCCTTGCATGTAGTTACATTGCTCTGACTGCAAATATCCTGCCTTGCTTTTTCTAGAGGCCCTCACCCTATTCTGTCTAAGCCCATGGTCCCTGTCTCATCTGCTTTATATAAATGATGCCTATAATAAATACATACACAAAATATTTTTTGTAGGAAATGATCCCTGCTGGATTTCATATTCAAACGTGACCAGTGGAACATAAATGCCTATCTGATGTGAAGATGAATTAGCTGCCTGGACTGCCTATCAGCCCTCTGACCTTGGACCAAAGCTGCACGCTTTCTGAAAACAACTATGAGAACTTGGATCTAAGCATTGCTGTGAGTCTGCAGGGAATTTCCTTTCCTAAAGAATGAGGATTAAATCCTAGTGCAATAAGCCCAATGCCAAGAAACTTCCCAGGAGATTCAAAGGGAAACACAAATGCCCTGTTCTTGAGAAACTTTTAAGCATTACAACATTAGAAGTTGTAACTGCTGCTTGTGAGACAGGGACCGTGGGTGTAGTCAGAATAAAGTGAGGGCCTTCGGAAAAAGTAAGGCAGGATATTTGCAGTCAGAGCAATGTAATTACATGCAAGGAAACCCCCTACCAAAACTCTGTGTTAAACATTAAGCTCTAGGGTCATTCTTCAGTGAGATCACTTAATATTCCCCAGATAAAGAAGAGTAGCACATTTTTCTCATGCTAATCATTTGTAATCATGTGTAAGATTCACTTTAGCATGCTAAAAGGCCCAGGCCTATGTGTTGTCTTTCCTCCTTCAGATCTGATGAAGTAATTTTGCAAACTGGGCAACTAATTGAACAGGTAAACCCAGGCATAAGCAACATAGTAAAAGGCAGGAAAGATTCCACCTTAAAGATAAGATTGCATTTTAATACCCAAGAAGTTAATAAGTTAGAAATTCTTAACTTACTCTTTAGCAAACAATACCTCAGCCCACCTTGGGGCTGGGCAGGCAGCCTTGTTTAATACGCTCCCAGACCAAGATGCAGGTATCTCAGGGAAAAATCATCAGAGCAGAAAGCTGATTGTCTGAAGTTAATTTTAAACATTCAAGGACCTCTTAACAAGTCCACACCCCTAAGCCTTTTTTCATGTTCTCAAAAATCATCAACTGCCTATAAAACCCCTAGACAACGCACCACCCAGACTCTCTTGTCCCCTTCTGGCATAAACCGGGAGCTCTGTCCTTTCACTTTATCTCTAAATAAAAGCCTGTACCTTGCTCTCCTACCTTGAGTGTTTGTGAAGCTCATTCTTCGGCTTCATCAACAAGAACCCTGGCCTCACTTGTATGGATTTAGGAACTTTTTAAAGAAAAGGTTCTAACTCTTGCTCAGCCTCTTATACACTCAATATCTGTTGCAGTCGGGGACCGTGAACATGAGAAACTGAGTCAGAATGACGTTTAATGCAGAGGGCTTAGACTTCCTCGGAGACTAGGCACCAAGTCAACGCTCCCCTATGCTTTTATTAGGTTACAGCAAGTAAAAAGACAGGCATCGATTAATAATTATAGGATGAGTTTTTCATCAAGCTAAACAATTGCAAACTAATTACCTCTTAAAGGTTCTCTTCTGTCTCATTAAGTCATCTGGCCATGTGACTCTAAACAACTGCAAGCAAATCACCTCTTAAGTTTCTCTTATGTCTTGTCAAGTCATCCGGCCATGTGAGTCTCACGGTGTTTTCCTATCTTGGTTTGTCTCAGAAAAGATCAGAACTGTTTGCCTGTCCCTGTCACACCGCTCACGACTCCCACCAGATTACAAGACGCAGCACCTATTGATCTCTCTTAGATTAGTTTCAGCTATAGATTAAGCTTAAGCAGGAACTAAATTACAGCAAGGTTAACTGCTGGAGTAACTACACTGGGGTATCTACAAATATCATGTTAGTTGTGTTTGACTCAACTGAAGATTCTCCCAAATGGCAGTGAAATTTAATAAGAAGGAATTTACAGAACTGGTCAAATGAAAATGGGGAAAGGAGACACCAAGCAGTGAACAAGCATATCAGTAGGGGCAAACCTCAGACTCAACCTCTCAGAGAAACAGTAGAGCTCTCAAGAAGTTGGCAACTGCCTGGTAGAAAAGTTTTCAGATACAAAATGGCTAGGGTTCAAATCCCACCTCTGCTAATTCATTTATCCAGCATTCAACAAATATTTCTTGAGAGCACACTCATACCACATGCCAAGACTGAGCTAGTGATGGGGATATACCAGTGAACAGAGTAATTTCAATGCCTTCGTGGAGTTCACATTCCAGTGACTTCCTGACAACCACCAACTGTGTGACTTGACAACGGTTCACATCCTCACTAAACCTAATTTTCTTCAATCTCTAAAGGGCTGCTAATACCTACCTCACAAAGTTGATACAAGCCTTGGGAATAATGTACAGAAAGTGCCCAGATTGGTGTCTATGGCCAGAGGTGCCCATAATGACAGTTCCTACTAGGAATGTCCAGCTCCCTAAGAGGACTGAACCCACTATAGATTCTTCCACAGGAACAATATAACCTGATCAATGGTTCATCTAATTAGAGAGCATTCTTTTTATTTGCTGTTAAAAAAAAATGCCATAAACTACTATATGAACTTTTTCCTTTCTGTTTTGGGGGGTATGACGGCTATTAATTCTTCAGTAATCTGTTTTCAACAGTTGAACACCATACAATAGAAAAGAAAATCTGTCCAAAAGATGTAACAGAGAGAGACAAATATTATTTTGCAGGAAATGGTGGTACTGCTAATTTAGTTATATCTATATAGCAGCTCTCCAAACCATGCTACTGAAAAAGGGATCCATGTAAACACCAATTTGCATATTAGAGATTACTACAGATTGATGTCTGCACACTGAACAAAGTATAGCCTTAAACTGATCAAAGCACTGTAGGTATAAGAAGCTGTAAAAAATTCTGAAATAAATACCTTAAAATATCCATATCCCTTGGCTCAAAAATAACACTTCTTACAGTTTATTCAAAAGTAAAAAATCATGTACCAATATTTGGATACAAACATACATATGCAGCACTATTTATAAGAAAAAAGAGAGATATACACAATGTCCAACAACAGTAGTATGACTAAAGAAAGCAGGGACTATTTATATAACAATATGCAGCCACTAAGAGTGATGACATAGAAGACTATTTGATGACATGGGTAAAGATACACAGTTGATCACAAACTGCAAACTGTAAAACAAAATAGGCAATACAGCCCTAATTATATATGTGATACATATTTTACAAATAGTTTTTTCTCTAGCTGATGGGCTTGTGATTTTTGTTACTCTCTTGGTACTTGTCTTTATTTTCCAAAGTTTCTACAATGAACCCATATATTTTTGGAAACAGTATACAGGAAAACGAGCATGGGCATTAGTGACCCAGAGTAAAGTTTTCCTTGTTCTGACATTTCTAGGTATATTCAGCATAGCAGGAAGAAGAAATTCTAAAAAGCTATAACCTAGGCTTACTCTAGGCAAAGTTTCCATTTACTCTAAACAAACTTCAGTCAACAAATTCTGCCCCCACTCATCTATCTAAACCCATCATTCTTAACTATCAGTCAATCTTAACTATCAATCAAACTTAACAATCAATCACCAGTCATTTGAAGCCTATAGTATGAGATCAATGAAAAGGTCTAAGATCACACAAAGGAAAAAAAGAGGAGGGAAAGAAAAAATATATTTATATTTAAGAGAACACATCCAATTGGCATTCTCAGTGGGATTCTAAAAGATATATTCAAATCTTCAAAGCAAAAGGTCCTTATATCAAGTATCTGGAATAATAAATCAAAGATGGCTCATTTGGTAGTCACATAATTGTAAAATTTCAGAACCAACTATAAGATGATCTTTAAGTGAAAGGCTGTGCCAGCTTCATTAAAAAAGCCTTAAAAATATGTAAGATGGAGTTTGTTTTTCTCTGGAGAATTAGTAGAACTCACTGGTGAAACTCTCTGGCCCAGAAAGATCCGTGTACAAAATTTACTGATTTCTGGTTCAATTTCATAATGCATTATAGAATTATTTAGATTTTTCTAATTTTTCTTGTATCAGTTTTGATAAGCTGTATTTTTACTTGGAATTTATGATTTCATCTATATTTTCAAATATATTGTTATGATTTATATTAACTACTTGTTATTTTGTCAATATCTTTAGCATTTGTATCTGTGTTCCTTTTTTCATTCCTGATATTATTTGTGCCTTTTTTTTAACTTAATCAGGCTCACCAAGGATAATTTTACCTTTTCAAGAATCTACTTTTTACTTTGCCAATCTTCTCTTTAATATCTTTATTTTTTTTATTTTACTGATTTCTGGTCTTGTCTCTGTTTTTCTTTCCTTCCTTATCCCAGGTTTAATTTTGTTGGTTTTTTTGTTAAGTTGTTGATAAAGATGCTTAGATTATAGCTTTTTACATGTTCTCTTTTACTACTGCTTTCATCATAAATTTTAAACCCTTTAAGATGTTGTTTTAAAAATTCATTTAATTTATCCAAGTATTTATGACTCTATGCATTTTAATGCATTTTTCCTTTGTACCTATCATCTGGAATCATCTGAAATCTGTTTCCTTCTGCCTAAGTTTATCTTTTAGAATTTTCCTAATGGCAGAGTCTCTCAGTATTTATTAGTCTACATGTCTTTATTTTGTTCTTATCCTTAAAACATACTTTTGCTGGGCATACAATTCCAGTTAGCAATTATTTTCCTTCAGAATATATTTGAAGATATCATTACACTCTCTTCTACTTTTAACCATTGCTCCTGAGAATTTAGCAGTCAGTCTATTGCACTTTGGGGGGAAATTTGTCTTTTTTCTCCAAAACCTTTTAACAATTTTTATTTTTACATTCATATGCTACAATGTTATTATGATGTTTGTTGTTACATACTTCTTTTACTTATTCTGCTTAAGATTCAATGAGCTGCTTAAATCTGAGGATTGGTATCTTTCAACAGTTTTGGAAAAGTATCATCTCTTCAAATAGTGACCAAATTAAAAGTAACAGAAAACAGTAAACTATAGAAAGTGAACTAGAAAGTTGTTTAAAGAACAAGTAAAATTTCTACACCTAAGAATAAAATGAATTCAGTAATTAGGCTTCATATCAGAAAAGACATAGTAGAAGACAGAATTAGTGAGCTGAGCTAGAAGATAGTTCAGGAGACATTATCTAGCATGTATCACAGAAGGACCACAAGATATTATCCCTCTTCCAATTCACTATTTTTTCTTCTGCGTTTTCTCCAAAACTAGTTAAGAGTTTTACAGAGTGTGTTTGATAACACCAACATCTGAAGTCTTTGCTAGTCTGCTTCTGCTGTGTGGTATTTCTGCTGGTTTTTGCTCCTGGTATCATTTTCCTTTGCGTATTTCATTGTTTTGAACTGTGTTCTGTTCCCTTAAGTTAAATATCTTCAGAATTCTTTGAAGCCTAGGATGAAGGTGTTTTCCTCCAGAAATCATTTATATTAGCTTTGCCAAAAATATTGGGGAAACTTGAGGTCTGAAACCACCTTCATCACTTGAAGTAGATAAAGTAAAATCAACCTGTGTATATATTTATATATGGGGAATGCATCAGAAATTACACTATAGCTACATCCTTCACAGATTGTTTTAGCTTCATACAACAAAATACATATATAAAACAATACACTTATAACATAGTACATAGCATATAAGGTATATAAACATGTATAATTTCTTTATAGAATTAAATTATGACTTCAAAACTTTATCTCCATTTTGGATTTATGATAACTTTCAAAAATCTTTTATGTCTGTTTCTCAAACCCATGCTCAACATCATCAAGTTGAATTAAGGATTAATGCCTGCCTGGACTGTGGCAGGGATATCTAACATAGGAGCTGTCATAAGCAGAATGTCCCTTATCCTCACAATTATGTCAGCTTGGGCAGTTATGGGAATAGTGATATTGTTTATTATCTCATTAACAGATTTCAATGAAGAGTCACAGAAATCATTATAGCAATATCTGTCAACTTAACAACTAACATAGGTTGAAGACAATGACAGAAGAGGAATTGCTAAAAAAAAAAAAGGGGGGGTAATGTAAGATTTATTATATGAAGTTTTAGGCAATAACAAGCAACTGTTAAACGACATACACACACACACACAATCCCTGAAATATCTATGGTCATGGCAGACAAGACCTTTTATTAGCAGACTACTGCTTCTAAAGGTAACTAGAAGGACCGATTGGAAGGCTAATGACAGCATGACACAGGGAACACTCTGGAGGGTTCCTTTAGCTCTGCTTAGATCCATATATGCAAGGGAAAAATAAATTGGCCCGAGCTTCTCAGACGCAGCTGCTAAAGTTCTTCTAGGACCTACCTATTACAAGCAAGCTAAGATCACAAGCCACAGTAGCATTTATCCTCAGAGAGACTCCAACTTCTGTGGTTAAAAATAATCCCTACTCTAGGGATACCAGCATAGCACTTTCCACAAATGTAAAAGGGAAAACACTGGCTTTAAATTGAGAGGCGATAAGACAGGAGTCCACGAAAACAAGCTTCAAAGGCATATCATAGAAGCTTCAGTTGATTTTCCAAGAATCCGACATCAACACTTTTTTTTTTTTACAATGATTAATAGAATTGCTGGATGTATGCCATCATTTCAAACAGTCCTTGCTTCTAACACATCAGAAATAATGCCATGAATCTGGTGAACTTTTTTTAAATGCCAAACACTTGTCATGTATATTAAGTGGGGAAAATGAGTAGCTGGCTGAGTTTAACAGACTTAACCCAAGTGGATTCTAATTACAAGAGACCCATATTCACATTGAAAAACCACATACTCTTGTTTGGATCATTATATTCTTCTTTTTCTATCTTTTTAAAAAAGAACAGAAGAGAAATAAGGTCAAAAAGAGGTAGAGCAGTTTGTAAGGCACAAAATAGAGATCCTTAAGTTACTATTATTTTAAATCCTGGCTTTCTTAAATGCTCCATGTGTCACTCCGGGATTCAGGCTTTTAACCCTTTCCTAATAGAGAAAGAAATATAACAGCGTATAGATATTTACCATTCAGGTATGACACTGTGTACTTGAAATAGAGAGAAATAATGCCCCCAACCTAATATAAATTTCTTAGGAGTCGCTAATAATAGAAAGTGCACTTCAAAATAATTATTTTGAAAAAGTACAGTACACGTTTGGTTTTAAATTAGTTTCTTGGGCAGATAAAACTATGAGATTCTTCTCTAACCTAGAATTAATAGCTCAGAAAAGTTTTTTTGGCACCTTTATTATTTAAGCAAAGGCTTATTTCATCATTTCCCTGATTTTCAATGACTTATCCTGGTAAATAAGCATTTGAAGAAAAGTCTCAAAACAGAGTTCATATCAGTAGCCCTTGGGAACTGGTAATGATAATTGAAAAGTGATTTTTTTAGGAGGATAGGTTAAAATGAAATATCAAATTAAAAGTCTGGCTTAAGAAAACAATATTAGTACTTCACCATAAACTGTAAGAAAATTATTAAAATTCTGTTTTTGATTAAAATTTTAAGTATGGCAAAATTGTGGCCTTAATCACAGAGGCCAATAACTCTCATGTCTTTGTATCCCAAATAAGATGTGTGTTACATTTGGAGCTTTGTGATATTGAGAAAGCCATGTCATCTATAGTCCTTTCATCGGGTTGGATTAGATATATTCTGTGGCTCCTAATAAATCTAAAATACCTGTGAATCTACTTCTCTCTGTCAATTGATCCTACCTTTCCTAGAATCACTACAGACCCCTCATCCTGTACCCTTCCCTCTTAAGGAGTGTTACCCCAAATATGTACATATATTAAGATTCTTGCTCGAACACAGCCCATTGGAATAAACTATTTAGCCTGTCATGAGAAGTCCCTGAGATACCAGCCCTGAAGCCTTCCTTCCCAGGTAAAGTAGAAAGGGGATCAGGAACTTACCTGAGCCATATCCTTGATATTAGAAATTTTTCCTGGGACCCTGAAAGGCCTCCAGAGAGCTGATCTGAGATACCAATTCTCCTTTCCTATCATGTTCATTTATTTTTTTTCCAGTTTTAATGAGAAATAATTATCACACATCACTTTATAAGTTTAAGGCATACAGCACAATGATTTGATTTACATATATTGTGAAGTTTACAACAGGCTCAGCTAACATCCATCATATCATATAGACATAATAGAAAAAAAAGTTCATTTGTTTTTTTCTTTCAAGAAGTACCAAGCAGTTTCCAAGGAAAGACTATCCCATACTGTTAACTTCTGCCTGAGTGAGCAAACCACTTCTCCCACATCTCACTGCTTTCACAGATCATTTCTCTCTGCAGTTAAAGGTCAAAGGATAACACCCATTTGGTAACACAAAGTAATGGTTTCAGCACAGACTTAGCTTTGATGACAATATACCCTCTTATGGCTTGTATACCCTCACTTTTTGTATACAATTTTGAGATGCAAGCACCTAACTAACAAGATCAGTAACAGAAAACACCTTGTAACAAGGCCGTGCCACTTTTGAAAAGGCTGGTGGGTAACTCCTCAGATACCAGCCTCCTTCCACTAGAGCTTCTATTTACACCCACAAATGGATAATGCTCACAAGCAAACACAAAATTATTAAATGTCAACACTTTGATGGCTTATTTAAGTGTCTTTTATCTTCAACAGGACTGTTAGTATAGCAAACTACCATTTTGTGGCCTTTCTTTATATTTATATAATTCTCTGATTGACTTCAGAAAAGCAATCCATTGAGAAAGAGAGCTTGAGGGAAGTATCTAGTACACTGGATTTCTATCTCTTGCCTTGTAACAAAAATAATGACAGATGGGGGAAATATGGAAAGGTTTAACAGGAAATCACTAGGAGAAAATAATGGGCAAATATTTTTACCATTTTAGGGTGGTGAACACACTTACAAGCATGGTGCAAAATCTAGATACTACAATGGAGAAGTTGATACATTTGAATGCATAAAAATTAGGAATTTCTATAAAGCCAAAAAAGGAACATCTATCACAAGCAACACTGGGGAGGGAGGAGAGTAGGATAAAACATTTTCAACATATGGCAAAAGGTTAATGCCCATAATAATGAGGGCATGAAAATCAAGTAGAAAAAAATAACCCACTGTTCAAAAATACCAAAAGTAATAAACCAGCTACTTAAAGAAATAAAACAGCTAACAATAATATATTCATCTTCATTAAAATATCAAAGAACTATAAATGAATGAGTGATTTATTACCCAATGAAATTGACAAATGTTAAAAAGATTGGTAATTATAAGTACTGGCAAGAATGTAAGGAAAGGCAGGCACTTTCACAGTTTTCATGGAAGTAAAAGTTTCTTCCTAAAAGGTCATTTAGATGAACCTATCTAAAATCAAAACATACATACCCTCCACTCCTGCAATTACAAATCCATTAATTGATCTGATAGAAATTTTCACATAAGCACATAAGGATATGCATAGAGATATTTATGTATTGCAGCATTATTTGTAATAGCAAAACACCCAAATAACCTAAATTTTTTAAATAAACAATCCAATAAGTGTAATATGGTAAACCCAAACAAAACCAAATACTATCCAATTATTTTGAAATTCCATAAATCTATTCACTGGAATACCTCCTCTTGAAGCTGTCAGTCCCCATGCAAGCAGCCTTCTCTGAGGCTATCATGCTGTAAGCCCAAACGATCTCATGCATGGTGACTACACATAGGGAGAATCTGAAACTACATGAAGTGGTAGAGAAATGCCTGGACAGCATCTAGATGCTCCATTCTCTGCAAGTGCAACTCCAGCCATGACCTGACTGCAACTGCACGACAGACCTTGAGCCGTATCTACCCAGAAACCCTTTGCTGAATTCCTGACCCATCGAAACAGTGGGAGGTTTTTGAGTGCACAGAGTTGATGACCAGACACTGAACAGAGATGAATTTATCAAGCTGGCAATACCAGCCAGTACAGCTCCCTGACCAATAAGAGAACATGTTTGCTTTCTCTTTCTCCCAGATTTTATGCCTAAATATGTTCTGAGGTAAAATGATCAATGCAGGAGTCTAAGAGCTGATTCTGCTGAAAGTGTACAACTGGTCAGCCACGCTCAGAGGTAACAACCCAGTTCTTCAGCACTTCACTGAAGAAAGGGAAATGCCGTATAACTGCTTCACGTAGTGACATGGGGATTTGAATGGTGTGATATAGACTTTTCCTCCTTTGGCAAATGCACAGAGTTTAAACACAAATGTTTTTATGAGTCCACTTCTAATTTTCATATGTGAAAGGAGACTTTTGGTTATGCTCACAGTTTTATAGTATCAAGAATATTAGTAAATGTTTAGGGGGGAAAATAGGACAAGATGAGCTTTTAAGCCTGAGACATGTAGTAACAGAAAGTACGGGAGGGCTACACACACATACACACACACACTCAGACACACACACACACATAGACACACACTCACACACACACACACACACACACAATGGTTTGTCAAAAGGTACAAACTTCCAGCAGTAAAATAAATAAGTCCTGGGGATACAATTTACATCATGGAAACTATGAATAATACCATATTGTATATTTGAAAGTTGCTAAGAGAGTAGACCTTAAAAGTTCTCATCATAAGAAAAAAATTGTAATTATGTATGGGATGATGGACATTTTAATTAAGACTTATTGTGGCAATCATTTTGCAATATATAAATATCTTTAATCATTGTTGTACATCTAAAACTAACATGTTATATGTCAATTATATTTCAACAAAAAATTATAGTCCAATAGTCCAGTGTATGAACATCATTTCACAACAGCATTGCAAACTCTCAGTATTTTCAAGTTAAAATAATTTTTGTTAAATTAAGAAACCTGATAAACACTACCTCAGCCAGGTAAGTAAAGTGAACATCACCAATGATTAACTCTTATTAACAGCATAGACTCTTGATATAATGTGTTGAGAATAGCACTTTACCTCTGTGGTCTGCCTCCCAAAAGTACATAATTCCAGTCTAACCATGAGAAAAACATCAGACAAACCCCAGTTGTGGGACATTCCACAAAATAGATGACCAGTCCTCCTCAAAACTGTCAAGGTCATCAAAAACAAGGGATGTCTGAGGAAGTCCGAGAAACTTAGCCAAGAGAAACCTACAGAGACATGACAATTAAATGTAATGCAGTATTCCTGGATGGGATCCGGGAACAGCAAACAAAAACAGACATCAGAGAAAATCTAAGAAAATGTGAATGAAAAGTATGGACCTTAGTTAATAAAACTGTACCAATATTGATTCATCAGGTGTGACAAAGGTACCATGTAAGATGTTAATGATAAGAGGGTGGATGGGAACTCTGTACTAGCTTCATAACTTTTCTGTAAACCTAAAACTAGTCTATAAACAAAAAGTTAATTTAAAAAAAGAAATAGGCATGTGTCCATATTATTCCACAACCAAATTTCCACTGTTTAAAAATTCTGGTCTATTTTAACTTTTTAAAAATGCATATACACACACATATATGCATATAATTAAGAAATTATTCTATATGCAATTTTTTTTATGTCATACTATTTCAGAAGCACTTATTTTATTTAATAAATCTTTAAAATATATGTTTTATAAATTTAGGTAGATCCATAGGTTGGGACATAGAAATATTTAAACAACATATGACCCTGTTAATACAAAAAATAGTTGAACTACCACTTCCTACATTCCAGCAATATATGATTTTAAAAAGTAAACAATACGTGGACGTTGCTTTTGCATATCCCCTCCTTGTCCATGACAGGCACTGCGGCAAGCTGCCTGGATTCCCTTTCAGGAATGAAGGGACTGCTCCCCCAGCTGCTGGAAGTGCTACCTTCCTAAAGCAAACGCCTTACCCCACATCACACCCCCTTTTCAGGAGAGCTTTTTCCTTCTTGGACAACTCCAAAGGGTCGCGCTAGTAAGCACAGCCCAAAAGTGGGCTGAGGCCTTCATGGAGACCACAGGGCAGCTCAGCCTCACCCTCTCCATGGTCCTGTTTCCTTCCCTCCCACAGGAGCTGATCTCAAGCGCACACCCAGGGTCACCTGGCATGCTCGTCTCCATCAAAGCCTATTTTCCAAGAAACCCAAACTCTGCTTCTGCCTTTCTCCTCACCTGCTGTCTCAGAGAAATGACCTCTGACTACATTGCGCCCAGGCTCCCCGATGCTAGGCACCAACAGGACAAGCCAACGGGAAACACCCAAAAAAGACTGGCTGGTGGGAAGAAGAGAAAAGTCAGAATATATCCCCCTCGTTCTACTGGCTTCAGGAAAGCCCCCTGCAGTGACTGCATCTCTCCAGGGTCCCAGCTCCTACAGAGAAGCCCTGGCTCCCAGTTGTCACCTCTCCCCTTGCCCTTCCTGCCCTCCAGGTGGTAGCTACTTCTTTCTGTTACTCTTCTCTGTGTTGCCTCATTACCACACCATCCCATTTGGCTTCTGGCTCTTTCAACACCTTTGTCTCTTATTTCTTACATTAAATCCTCTTGATTAAATTTCCATACATGACCTTTGTTTTTCCAACTGGACCCTGGCCAGTACAGCAAATGATCAAATATTGTATGCATACACACATGCACTCCCTAAAGCATAATCTAAGCTAAACTGAATATAGGCAAAGAATTTTCCATGTTAAGGATTCACTTGTTTTTTACCTGTCTCCTAGATGCAAAAAATATTTTAATTAGGTTTTGCTTCAGTTGGATCCCAAAGAAAACAAAAAACAAAAAAAACAAAAACAGCACTGCCAAAGTAACCCTGAAAACTGTTTCTTTTGAAGCTATGATCAAGAAAGATATGACTCACTATGGTGCTATTTCATCATATTAGAAAAATATGTCTTTAGTTAAGCTCATAAGATGGAAAAGTAGTTCATTTATGGTACAGAATAGCCCTTCTTACCCTCAGGCAGAGAACAAAACAGAGGGATTGAATGGTAAAACACTATGGGTGTTATCCAAACGACATCACTTTTCTTGCCTAGGCAGGTGTCTTGCCTGGGCAGGTGGCAGGTCAAAGATGAAATGCAAAAGGTGGAGACAGAACCTCATGCTCAGTTAAGATTAAGTGACTTATTTCTGTTTTTTTCTCGCTGAAATAATGTTTGGAACATAATGACTACAACACCTTGTATTTACTCTAGAAAAATGGGCTCAGTAGAGAGAGACAACAAAAAGAAACACATCCAGAGGATTTTTGGTAATTCTTCTGGGGGACAGGAATGGTTTAACAGGGATACGAACAACCACTGACTTTCTGTAAAGACCCAGTGGCTGGTTACTCAACCACAATTACAGTGGCAACTTAAAGACAGAACTGAGACACTGGTAATAGACACCTGGGTTTATAATTTAGGAGGGCACATAATTTTAGAAATGTGTTACCTTTTAATGTTTATATTTAGGCTTAAGTCAACTTAATTACAAGCATTCATTTTGACAAGGAATCTTAAAATTACCTTTGTGAGAACATTTCATGACTTAATCCTTTTAAGTAATTTCCTCTGTTCTTACAAATGTTGCTTGAACAAAGAACATTTTTTCTATGTACATTTTCATTATTATTTGCTAAAAGAACTAAAAAAGTAAAAGAACCCATTAAGCATTATGTAATAGAAGTTTTTAAGATGATAAAACGTTCCAATTGTCTGTGCTGCTCAGCAGGGCTCATGACTGCTGAGCCCTTGAAGAGTGGCTAGTGTGATTAAGGAATTGAATTCCTTTTCATTTTTACTTAACTTCAATTATTGTCAATTTTAATTTAAATAGCCACATGTGGAGCTTAAAATACAGTAGGGAATAGAAAGTAGTTATGAAATGGCCAAGTAAAAAAACAGGACACCCACCATGCTCCCTTTAATTTGTTCCTGCTACTAATGCTAAAATGACCTTTCCAAAATGTAAATCAGATTTTGTCATGAGAAACATAAACTGAAAAATGCTTCTGATTTCCAATTGCTTTTAAGAAAAACCCAAATCCCACAGATGGTCTGCAAGACCTTGCCTGGACCTGGCCCCCAACCACTTTTCCAGCCTTATCACCCATCACACACCTTTCTGCTTACCAGCCACCCTAGTGTTCTCCCATTTCTGGGATGGACCATGCTCCCTGCTATCCTGAGGCCTCCACGCACACTGCTGCCTCCCCTCAGAATCCTCTTCTGCTTGCCCGCCAGGATGCTGCTTTATGCCTCTATGACTAAGCCAATAGCCCCTCACCAATCTCTCTCACAACTGTGCAGAGCTTCTAGATGGCACTTATCACGGCCACAGTGTGCAACAATCTTACGGAGATGAGCCATCAGAACAGGGTGGGAGTCTTTCCCCTCCCTCAGGCCCTTGCAGCCCTCAGCCTCCTGCACAGGACTGCTCACACAGTTGGAATTCTAAATATTTGTTGAGTAAGTTACTAACCATAACAATGAAAACAACTAACCCTAATCTAGCATCTATTATCTCTCAGGCACTTTTCTATTTAGGTTATATATATTAATCCTCAAACAAATCACCTTCATTTAATCCTCAAAACAAATCAATGAGGTAGCTACTATTATTATCTCCATTTTACAAGTGAGGTAAGTAAGCACAGAGAAGTGGCTTGCCCAAGAACACAAAGCAGTTATTGGCAGAGACAGGATTCCACCCTAGCAGCCTGGCCCTTTACCACTAAGCTCTACGGCCTCTATTTTATTAAGTGGCAATCGAGTAGTTTAGGGAGAGGGTGGATCAGGACAAAGAGCAGCTAAGGAATGTTTCATGTGGGAATATAAATTGACTTTGATCCTGGGGGGTACCTGGTGCTAGGTAAAAATAATGAAGGCAAAAAGATATTCCTGGGGTAGAGGACAGAAATAACATATAGAAAGTATATTTGGAGAACAGTACAAGTCTGAGCTGGCTGTAATAGAAGGTGTACTTCAGCAGAACTGGGACATTTGTGAGATATGTACCTTGAGACCCTTTCTGATTCTCTAAATTCGCTAAGTACCCTAAGAGCAAAAGCTGAAAAATGCCTGAGCCCTTCAAACTTCTAAATCCAAGTCACGCATGTGACATATACCTGTCCCATATGACACATGGGGCACAAAGTCCCACTGAGGCCTGGGCCCCAGACCAGAGTCACTCAGCAGCCAACAGGTTTGCACCCTCCTACTTCACAACTGTGTCAATTAAAGGAGATAAAATGTTTAACATAGGGTCTGACAAAGAGTTAGCTCAATAAAGGCATGTATTAATTCAACAAACACTTGCAAGGCACTTATGCAGAAGGGTCTAGTCTAAGTGCTTTCCAAATATTTATGAAGAAATATCTATACGTATGTCACAGACCTTCAGGACTGCCAGGAATGGGTGAAACTGCTCATGCTAAGCCCTTGAATGGCAACACTGTTACTCAAGTAATGAGAAATATAGGTGAAAGGAAAATTGAGTTAAGGAATACCTACTTTCCCACATAGGTTGTAGCAGTCTCTGGGAAATTCTAAGAGGAAATATAATGTAGGGAAGTCATTTTTTTAGTATAACTAATTATCAAACTATAAGAATGAGACATGGACAATGGAGATGGAGTTATGGAATGAATAAAACAAAGAACGGGTTCTCAAACAAATTTTAAATTATCGGGAACTGATTATATCCGAGGTATTGTCTTGCCATAGGGTTTCAACCACGGGCAGGTTCACTATGGATTCAGTGAGACCAAAAAATGACAACGAACATTCTTGGAGTAAAAGGGTTTATACCCGACTTTATTCTCCCAGCGGTAGGTTGAGCACTAGAATCACGTCTGCATCCAACAGTCTGCAAATCCGTAATTCTCCTCTGTCTCTGCCTCAGCCCAGAGCACTGGGCAGGGCTCTTTATATATTGACTCAGTCAATAATAGCTTATTGCCTACAGGTGTGGAAACAGTAGCCTAGCAGTAGGCAAATTACATCATCGAGTAGTTTAGGGTCAGCAGAGAATCCTGGCCATAGAACTTCCATTTTCCCCACTGGTATGAGTAGAGTTGCTTCCAAAGATTACCCCATGAACTAAGTGAGTAAAACTCTCAAAATCGTCTTTGTGAATGTAGCCTATTAAGAAGGCACCTTTAGTTAGATAATTTGAGTTGATTTCTGTTGTTTGCAAATTAAATAAGTCCTTGTTGAAGTGGGGAAAAAAAATCGTCTTTGTGAAAGGTACATTAAAAATCTGTCTAGCAATAGTAAAATCTTATAATGGAATATAAATGAAAAAAGGAAAAGAAACAGCAGATGCAGTATGATCCTATTTTTGTTTAAAAAAAAAAAAAGTGTTACATACACTGTGGGGAAAGTTGGAGTTCCTATGGCCAGGATCCTCACCTGAACGTAAACTATTTGATGATGTAACTGGCCTGCTGCTAGGCTACTGCTTCCACACCCACAGGCAATAAGTTATTAATGACTGAGTCACTATATAAAGAGCCCTGCCCCGTGCTCTGGGTGGAGGCAGAGATGAAGGAGGATTATGGATGCAGACTGATGGATGCAAACGTAATCCTAGTGTTCAACCTAACCCCGGAAGAACAAGCTGGGTAATAAACCCTTTCACCCCAAGAACATTCCATTGTCATTCCTAGGTCTCACTGAATCCATAGTGAACTTGCCCGGAGCTGAAACCCACTGGCAAGACATACACAAAGAAAAGTTTTTAAGGGAAAATAAATATATTCATAGTAGATAATAAGAATGCAACTTTTTCTCTTCTTTATACTTTCTTGTACTTTCTGAACTTTCTGAAATATGTAGTATTTTTACAAAGGGAAAATACTATAAGCTCTCTACACAAAGATTTTAGACCAAAGAGAAAGCCACCTAATCCAAACCCTTCTTATTATGGTTAAAGAAACAGTAAATCAGAGCAGCAAAGCACCTGTTTAAAGGTCACACAGCAAGCAAATCTTGATGCCAAGTTCAGGACTCTTTATGTGACCCCTATTTTTCAAAACCTTTACCTGAATCATCCCTGAAAAATAAATATTTCTTTTTCTTTGAAAGTTTCCAAGAGATGACAAATACATACTTTTATACATCAACATTTCTTCATTTACTTCCTTTGAGCTGATTTATATAGTATACAAGTTGTTTTGCACTTCTTTCTCTAGATAATCCAAAAAGAAGTAAAACCAACAATCTCTTCTTAATACTAATCCACACCCTTCCATCTGAATATACTTCATTCACCTGTTTCCTAATCTCTAGACGATTCTAATCTGAATGATACCAGGTGCACTTCATAGGAAGCCATGTGTTTAGACAATGAAGTATTATGGAATAAACTCTGGGCCAAGGACATTTCACTGGATCCAACACCACCTGGAAAAGCTGGTCTAAGATTCCTTTGTTTGGGTTTTGTGTCAAGTATACTGTTGATTGTTGAGAAGGTACAGCAGTGGAAACTTTGAATTGTTGAGTTATATTGATGGTGGGATGTAAACTGAATTCTGATGGATGTTTGAACTGGAAAGAACATCAGATGGTTATCCCATCACAACCAAGGCAAATTGGCACAGCTGAGAGCAATAAAGAGCAATTAATGGACAAGCCAGGGCAGAACAAGGAAAAGGCAATTAAAGTAAAAGAAACAAATGAGTGCACAGGCAAGCTCCTGAGAGCCAGAAACAGCACACGTGAAGGGAAGTAAGAGTCTGCGGAAGCAGTGTCCTGTACACATGACAAGAGCAATGGGCTACTTTATCATTGCACCTCTGAGGTTCTAGGAAAGAAAGGGGCCAGGTGCAATGAGCAGTAGTACCACTTCAACCTGAAGCCGACACAAGGACACAAGGACAACCTGAACTCCTTAAGGAACATTTAGTAATTTTTTTAAGTCATAGCATTGTGTGTGAAGTCAGTGGCAGAATAAGAGTTGATCAGAATCCCCAGGTAATGAAATTCAGGTTGCTGTGCCTTCTGTACCACCTCAGAGGCCTATGAAGTGCTGCTCCTCAAACTTCGATGTACAGACAAATCCCTATAATCTGTAAAAATGCAAAAATCCTGGTTCAGCAGGTCTGGAGTGGAACCCAAGATTCTGCATTTTGTACAAGTTCCAAGAAGGTAACACTGATATTTCACTCTGCAGACCACACTTTGCGTAACACAGATGTGAAGGGCCTTCTGAGTAAGGAAAAATTAAAAATTCAGTCACACTGAAGCTTATCAATAATAACATTGATGCAGGGTACATTATGTGCCACGTTATTTAATTTAATTATCTTAACAACATTCAATATGGCGTTTATCATCTGTTCTATGATTGTGGAAGCTGATATTCAGGAAAACTTAACTTGCCTACAAACAGCTAATAACTGTACCAGGATTTGAACCCAATTCTGTCTGATTCAAAATTATTTGTCAATAAACTACAGCAATGAGATTAAGAAATTAATTAATTTTGTGATTTTAGAAAGTCCCCCAAATTTCTCTGAGCCTCTAACACAGGGATAATAGCAGAGCTGTGATTTGGAACAAAAGAGATCATAAATGTAGAACTATTCTGAAACCTATAAAGGACCTTACATAAATAAGGACACAGTAATTACAACCAACTGATTCTATATGTCTTAGTCTTTCTTAAAATATTATTGAATGTACACCTTTCCTTCAGGCAGATATTGTGAAAACTTTTGGTTTCAAAATCCCTTTATACTCTTCAAAATTATAGAGGACCCTAAAAGCCTTTCAAATAATTGTGGACATTCTTCTTTAAAACTACACCAAATTTCTACAAGTGGTAATTTCTTAAAGGCAAGATGCAACATGAAACTTGAAAACGTATTAATGAACTTTACATACTGTTACATTAAAATCCATTAGTCTATCTTGCACTTTGAATAGAACTTATACCCATTCATAATTGTATAAATCATCTGTGGGTCCTTTGGAAAATATTGGTTCACTGAGTTCTATAGTTCTTCCAAATGCTGATGCATGTCATTATACCATATGAAAAAATAAATTAGATTCCTTACTACCTCCATCAATTTCATCAGAAAAGTCTTTAAGGATTGGGAAGCTGTCAACCTTACAATGGCAGATACAGGTTCTCCAAAATTCTGATTTTTGCTTAAAATATCAAATTTTTTCATAGGCAGCAAGTACTTTCATTTGTTTCCCTTGAAGTGACAAGCTAACATTATTCACTTTTGAGAAAACATGTGCCAAGTCCCCAAGTATGAATAACCAGTTTGTCAGTAATTCTTTCAAATAAAAATGCTGTTCATGAAAAAAAGCAGCTAGTTCAGCTCATGACTCAACCAACTGCTTTTCCTCTAGAAAACAGGAGTACTTCAGTATGCAGTAGTTGTACTAAGTGGATACTTCAATTTTGTCACACAGAGTATTAAAAAGACAGGTAATTCAGGGTGGACATTTAATAAAATCTGCTTCATCAAGGACATATTTCCTGCTTCATTTAGTATGTTCTTTTACGTGAAACTGGTTTGTGCTAACTGCCAAGTGCATGTCTATGTGCAATTGGTGGCACTGACTTGATTCTTGCTAAGGCGACAAGAGTTCTATCCACCATTGCTTTAATGCCATCAGTGTAAATGTCGGCCCAGTGAGAAGGGCAAACACTGTCTTTGTATTGTTGTTAAAATAGTTTGGAATTTATGGTTCCCCTGAAAGGCTCCTGGGGACATCCCCCTCACCTGAGATCCACAGGTCACAATTTAAGAACTGCTGCCTGAAATATTTTGGCTTTTGAAACTTTGTTCTACCTGTGTTGTCTTTTGCTTATAAACACATTTGTCCAAAATCATGTAAAAGCACTCTGGAGTAAAATGAGACTTTATATAGAAAATTTTCATAAAGACAGCTGTATTTATTTTGCTGCCCAATAGCATCATAAAAAACTAATTGAGTTCCTTTTCAGTCCCCTCTCTCTTTGAGAGACCACAGACTCCAGATATTTGCTGATGCCAAAAAGCTTCTCAAGGGAAAGAAATCAGCTTTAGGAATAAGCTACTTTCTCATGAATATTTCCTGAAAACCAAGAGAGAGAGAGAGAGAGATCTTTAAGGGTCTCAAACCACACCTGTCATAGAATGTTTGTCACCTAAATTTGTGAAGTCCTAAGACAGGTGAGGAAATGATTGATCCACAAATGAGATAGGCTGGCAAAAATTTACTCCCTCCATAACGACTTTGTATCATGACTCCATCTTCCTATTTTGGCACATTTTAAAAGGTACTGAGAAGGAAACTCGCACTAAGAAGAAACTCACTTTCCCAGAAATTTGTATACTTTGGTAGCTCTTAATAACACGTGATCATTGATGTCACACTGATAAAGGCAAATTAATGACTTTAGTCATTAGTCCTGAATAAAAATCCACAAAGTCCTTTCAGTTGTCACAGTCTTACCTCCAAAAGGCCCCACTTCTAAACAGCATTACATTGGGGTGGGGTGGATTTCAACATATGAATTGGGAGGGTCTGGGAGGGACACAAATATTCAGTCCATAACAATTCCAAGTAATCATAATTTATTGTCTAATTTGCATTCTAAAACTGCAAAGTGCTATGTGAATAATAATAATCACCTAAATTTTTAACACCTACATTTCACCAAATTTTATCCTAAAAACTAAAAGCGAGAAGGGATAAAACAAAAAATACTATAGGCATTATTTTTATTCTCGTAATTAAACCTCAGAAAATTCAAGTACTCAAGAAAGTATTCTAGTTAATATTTAGCTGAAAATTCTGGTCACTCTTTTGAAAAGCTCTTTTAAATATATTATTACCCTTTCTTTCCTTGGAAAACACATCACTTAGATCTTATTTGACACCAAAGGATATTGATGCTGGGTCAGAATTCTGAAGGTCATTTCTTGTTGCATAGGCTTAGAAGAGCAATCTATATTTCGCCTCAAGCTCATTTGCTAAAAGGTTTCTTGTTTACTTTTTGTTGTTTGGGGGGGATAGTTCATGCTTAATGGAGACATGTTTATTTTAACCAGACACAGACCTCTAGTTACAAGTTGTATTCCCAAAGCTTATTTGTTCCTAAGCTGTTTGAAACATGAAATGCTCCTCGCTCTACAAAAAAAAAAAAAAAATACTATGAATCGCAAGTTCAAGAAAAAGTAAGATGGAATACATTTGCTATGCCTTATAAGTCATGCAGACATTTTGCAATGGGATTTATCAAACTCAGAAACAACACTGAATATAAAATGATTTTCATTTACCTTTAATGTTGGTATCTGAGGAAACAGTTAACTGGAGGAAGATGTGAAACTGATAGATAAAAATTTTTGTAAATTTTCTAAATGGGTTAATGGTCCTCGGTTCTTTATTATACAGAACACATGTCTCAACATGGCACTAGAGACTCTACAGAGTCCTGATTAGGACATGAAGGGGGCAGGGGACAGCAAACCTGGGCATCTGGAGTTAACTGAACAAGTGGAATAGAAGGGAAAAAAGAAAGTGTTGAAAGAGTGGCTGTGTATCCACGAGAAAGAGACTAAATGGAATGGAAATAGCTGATCTAAATGCTGAGAAAGAGGAAGACCAGAATATGACACAAAGCAGAAGAAGCAAAGTAATAAAAAGTAGTGCTGGAGAAAACGGTTCCCTATAAGAGCAGCAAAGACTGAATTTGGGGTGTGACAGCAAAGACATCAAACAGAAGAGGCCTTAGTACAAGCCAGGGAGCCTCATGGCCACATGGGGGTTGTTTCTACCTGAGGCAATGCCCAGTGGTTAGAATCCAATTCTGAATCCAAGTTATCACAGAGGCCCTATCTGGCCACTTCTAAGGTATACTGGCCTTAGTTGGATCCTTTTGGTTATAATTCATTCATCATCTCTTCACTCTCCCAATGCCCTAATAAAATATATCCCAATTTTGATCTTATCCCTGAATGTATACTCAAGCGTCATCCATATGAGCACATCTACATGTAGATTCCTGACCTTCTACTGGCCATGCGGGTCTGTGGTTGTGTATTCAATCTCCCCGCTTGCTGTTTTCTAGGTCCAAGTGTCACTCAGTCTAGGTAAAAATGCAGTGCATTCATTCATTTAACCAAAAGCTGACACTGAGTGACAGGCAGCGTCTTAAGCCTGGTAGTAATCAGAACAGTCTTCCTCAGTTCCCGGAAACCTTTGGTGCATTTTATTAGAGCATGTGAAACAAATACCAAAAGGAGCAAACAACAGCCTTCTCTGGCCTGTGAGATGCTCTGGTCATTTTGAAATAAAATATTAAACTATGGCTGGATGTATATTAAATTGTAAAAACCAAAAAGCAATGTCAATTCCAAGTCTGATGAAGAGCAGAGGATTATCTTGAATATTGAATGACTCCGTGCTATATTCCAGAGATCAGACATGTGTTGCAATAGGCAAGGGAGAGAAACTTACAGAATTAATAACTTTGACACCCAAATTTCTGATAAACAAGGACAACTTCTGCCCTTACAAGGAACTCTTTCAATAAAAGGTGAAAGTAGTTGTTAATCACTACCACCCACACAAAACCCTTTACACATACACAGGCATATATATTCATAAGACAGCAAAAGGTCACAAACACAAAATAATGCTGGAGAAGAGCTCACTGGAGAATAGAAGTGTTTTGCAATGTGATTAAAAATTACCTGCCTTTAAAATGATGCCATTGAACAAGAAGGACATTTCAAATAAATCTGCAAGTCCAACCTCAGTAGAAGATCAAAACCTTGTGTAAAACCAAGGAAAAGTATCTAGTATTTAACATATCTACTAAAACATAGAGAGAATAATACTTGTATCTGCCTTCTTGGAGTTTCCTGTATCAGGAGCAGTGCCTAGGCATGAGCATACCCAGGGCCCAGGACCAAAAGCCCTGAGAGAAGAGCCTGTGTGTCTTTCCCTGGGACTAAATGCCACACTGGGAAGAAAGGGTTGGACAGGATCTCCCCTTCTTCATCCACTCTCACATACGTATACCATTTAAGTTTACCTGAAATACATTCTGAAAAATGCAGTATGTTCCCACTCATTGTTTCTCTGGAAGCAACTCTGGTGTGTATTCTACTAAATAAAAACTTTGTGGCTGAGGCCTGCCTCAGTGGTTGACCACTAGTAATCCCTAACCCAGATGCAATTAGTCAATCCATTTCTTCATCTTTAAGAAAAGTGTGCTAATGTTTAACCTGAAAAAGGTATCCCATAATTGCAGCTCCTTTCTAGAAGACATGTCCCAGAGCTCTTTGATGCCAATTGTCAAGTTCCTTTTGGAGACTTCTCCCTTGGGAGTGCATCATTTGGGGAAGGTCTAGGGGAAAGCAAGGTACTGAAGTAGGGAAGAGAAAGAATGGGTAAGAGTTTTAACTTTCAGTTGACATATATTAATGAAGAATTTCAAAAGCAAAGCAAATCAGTTTTGGTGTGTATTAATGTACCACAGTATTTTGCCAAAAGATAGAAGGTAAGAATTCTTTCCAACTCAATTTGTGTTACAGCAAAAGATCCCTCCTAATGGAATAAAAAATACTTGTGACTGTCCTACTGTGGAAGTCAGTCCTAAGACACCTGTATGTCAAATACCCAGAGCACATCATCAGAGGATAAAAGAATACTGTTTGATCAGCTGACTGCAGATTAAAATACTGAAATACACATTCCAAAGGTAGACCTTTGTTGATGTCTGTTGTGAATTCATAAGTAAACGACTAGGAAAGATTCAAAACACTTAATTTAGCAATTGGTAATTTAGCAACCTTTCAAAACCACAGAGATTTAGAAATGATTTCACATTGGAGTTACATATAGATTCAATGTACAATTACTGAATACTTCACAGTGTGCTACTAAACACCTGAAAATATTAATACTATATAATTTAAGTGATCATGTTGCAAAAGTTAAGGTCTTCCATTGACAAAAACAAAAAAGGTAATTCAAACTAAAACGAAGTTCTTATCAACACCATGTGTTCTAGTGATACATGATGCAAAAATATATCTTGAGATATAAACTATGTTTTGGGAGACTTACTCTTTGAACCTTAGGCTTATTTTTAAGTACTAAGTGTATGACACCATCTCTTTAGTCTAGGAACGTTGGTTCCTCAAAGTACTCTAACATCTTCATGATACCCAAAATATAGTGAAAATGGAAATGCCTATGAAAGGAATGGAGATTTCAAAAATCAAAAACGATATTGTCTACATGGCATTGTTCAATCACAATATGTGACAACACATTTTAGAGTGCACTGTATGTAGACGTTAGTGCCATAATACAATAGTAATGAATTGCTTCTTGTAGTTTTCAGTTGACTTCCCCACATAGGTTGTTCCCTTTGACCCTCACAATAATCCTATGCATTGCAATGGAGTTGATGTTTACATTTTAACAAACTGAGGCCTCAGCAATTAATAATAGCCATGAAACCAAGAACCCAGACTTCTCTCAGCCCAGCCACTTCCTACCACAGATTTACAATGAAAAACAACCCTCACATTTCATAAAATTGACTGTGGATCTTTCAACTGTCAAAACAAAATAGAGGAATAACGGGTACTTTTGTTAGCCACAAAAACTGCTTAACCTATGGTTCAACAAGTGGACAAAGAATCCAACGTTTCTTCACATTCACATAACATGAATACTGATGGAATTTCTGAGCAGCTGCAAGGAAATTCCTAAACAGAGCCAAAGGAAAAAGTATTTCTTAAGTTTCTGATAAAATTTAACGAGTTCTATTAAGTCTTTTCAAGTGGAATAGTTAATGCAAGGGAAGTGATCAATACTGCACAATCACCCAAAAAAGGTTAGGAAAAAAAACACCCAAACCTTTTTGGTCCTTCCTAAGACCAGCAAGTTTCAGACAAGTTGTTCTTCCCTTCTAAATACCGTGTGCTTTCTGGGGGTTAGAGGTGACATTTCTAAAGATGACAATTTTTAACAGTCTGATTTCATAAACAGGCCCTGTAAATCATCACTAATACAAGTCAGGGTGAACCAGACCCTGGGGGCAATAGAAGAACAGTGGTGATGAGCATCTGCAGCCTGCAGGAGAGCGCGCGAGCGAAGGGGCGCGGCGGACGCGCTGGGTCTCCCGCCCGGGTGCTGGCCGCGCCCGCCGCGCAGGAACTGAGCACTGCCCTCCCCGCCCTCCGGGGCGCCGGGCCGCGGCGGACCTACCAGCGACAGCACTTTATAGGTGTTGGGGTCCTTGGCCGTGCGGGCGCGCGCCGCCTTTTCCAGCGGCTCCTCCCCTAGATCCATGGGGGTGAGCAAGGACGCGGCCGCCTGCGGGTCCCCCGGCGCCTCGGCAGCGTGGCCGCGGCCCGGGTGGCGGCCGTTCCCCGCCGAGTCCGCCCGGGGACCGCGCCCGCCCTCGCCGCCGCCGCTCCCGCCCCCCGTGCAGCCTTCCCGCTCCATCGTGGCCCCGAGCGCTCGGGCCCCGCCGCCCGCCGCGCCTTTAATAGGCTCTGCGCAGCCCGGCCCCGCCCCGCGCCGGCCCGCCCCCAGCCGCCAGACCCTTGGCTCCTCGCCTGCCGCCCAGCGCTAGAAGCAAGGGGAAAGCAACCCAACGTCCCGGATTATTTGGCTTCCTGTCTGATTTCGGGTGCTTAGCGTGTCGGTTATTTTGGGTCCTTTGCGTGGGCGAGTCTCTGACTTCCCCCAAAGCCTTCTCCCCGCGCCCCAGGCACCTTCCGACACTTGCAGGAATCGCCCTGCGTGGCCTCGCGGCGCGGGCTGGACTGGAATTGCAGAGTGCGGTCTGCAGAGGGCATGAGATCATGGGGCCCCAAATAGAGCGCGAGGAGGAGGAGGAGAAGGATGCAGCCGCCGAGGCTGGTGCCGCTTCTCCAAGGCCGGAGAGCCGTGTGAGGACAGGGAGGTGTGTTTCCGGATGGAAATGCAAATGCACTATAGGAGTGAGCGTGGGAAAAGGCGACCTTCTTTTTCTCCTGCGTAGAAACAAACGAGAATTCCCTCAACGCCCTGCTGCCCATCACCTTAGCTACTCTGAGAGAGGACTATCCACCCTTTTAACAAAAGCATACACATAGAAGGGACACTTCGTTTTCTCCCTTTTTATGAGGTTTCCGGGGGTGGCGGGGGGCGGAGGGTTGGCGCTGCTTTTCTTTTAATATGCTTACTAGTTCTTTCAGACTTTCTGTATTGAAGGCTTCCAAGTGTTAATGTTGCCCTACCCTAAGGTTGACGCTGATGCTTGGGTAGCACTATCAAACGTGAAGGCAATCCGAAATGCTTTGATACTGCATTTTGAACTAGGACACGAAGAGCAAGCTATAATCGTTAGTGGGTTTTGATTCACTTTTGATTCTACAACTTTTACATGTCCCTGCACATCAGTTAGAAAAACCGCAAGTGTGCGATAGATTCTTGCCTGTCAAGGGGAAACCAGTGACTTTTAACTGCTTTGCAATACCCCTGACTGACTTCAGTGAACAAAGAAAGTTATACAATTTAAACACAATTCGTTTTCAATCCATTCTGATTACAGAAATACAAGGTTTTTTTTAAATATGAGTGAATCTATAACAGATATACAGTAGGTGGTACCCTATAAAATAGTCAACTTAAGATGCTCTTTATACTGATTCATTCATTCATTCATTCATCCAATAATGAGCCTTTCGATCCAATCTTTTGGCCTCCAACTGTGCATAACATAATCAAAGAAGAATAACCTTACATCTTTTCAAGTGAGTCAGTCTGGCTGAAGTGGGGTGAAGTCAATAACCAAAAAATGAAAACCCAAGCTATATATGCATAACAGTCTCAAATAGGATATTTTGAAAGTTTAGTGGAAAGGGTAACTGACATTTGGAAGAAGTAAACGCCATCCCTCAAAGCATTATTGAGCTTTTTTTTAAAATTACCTTTGAGTCAGCTTACAAACCACCCAAAAGAAACAGGTTTTCACTATTTCATAGTCACATATTTTTTAACCCAAACTTGGCTCCAAATTTTCCTTTAACTGTTTCCAAAAATCGATTCAGGGACAAAGATAGGCTCCAAAGTTAAATCAATGTCAAAATTTTTAAAAACAACTCACCACAGACATTCCGACATGGCTTTGAAACTGACAAAACAAATAAAGTAAGTGTATTGTCTGCCTCTGAAGGCAACAAATCACTTTAAAAGACTTCTCCTGGTGGAAAAATCAGCGTACAGAGTCACAGATGCACCTAAAGATGTGCAGGAACCATAAATGAGTGAGACAGCCTTCCTGAAGGGGAACTGTGTGCTCCATTAAAGGGGGCAGCATTTACTCAGCAGGATTGTGGGTCCATTGTGGCCAGATAGATTTCTCAAGAGAAACAGGAAATTTAAATGTTTGTGTCAATTCTCCAGGTTGTGAAATTTTGTCTACAACATTCAAAAAAAAAAAACAGTTTCTTTAAACACTTTGAAGGCCAAGCAAAATGTAACACATCTGCAGGGTGGGCCTGACACACAGGCCACCGGGATGTGGCCTCTGCCTTATGCTCATGCCTTGCTGTGCCAATTGGTACTTTTATGGGTAACTATAAAAATCCAGTTGAAATTCTAAAATCAGAGGAACAAAAATGGATCAAGTATGCCAGTCGTATTGCTTAGCTATAGACATTGAGATGCCTGTAGCGAAGTCTTGCCTCGGTCTTGTTTATATTATAAATGGTCTGGGGGACAGCCTCAATCCAAAGTACAGCAATGTCATAAGACATAAAACTGCAACACAACCTCTCTGGTTAGTGCAAAGGTGAGCAATGACTGTTTTCATCCTTAGTTCTAAACCACTCTGCTTTAATGATTGAGGACACCAATCTAGTACAGTCATAAAGATGATAGTTTAAGCTTTTATGGAAGACTCCTTAATTTTTACTCTACAGCAATAAACATCTCTTCCTTGGTGCCTGAAACATTAGCTATAGGTAAGAACAAAACACCAAATAAAACCAATTGATCTGTGTTTAACCTATGACATCTCAAAGTTGAGAAACAATTCTTTTCAGTGTTTAAAAAATGAAATATGCTGCTATTATTCTAGCAGCTGTTTCAGAGCTTCTCCAGCTTTGTCCAATTCTCCAGTGACACCAAAGACATCCAGCCCAGTCTAAAAAGGAAAAAAAAAAACCACAAGATTCTTTACTCTTTAGAAGACTTAGAAAACATTTTTTCCACGGCATTAATTTATTTTTAAAATTTTGTATGACATCCTGATTTTACTTTGTTTTTTGTAAGCACAGAAATATGCCCTCTGGAAGAAGCTTGGATAATTATGTGTCCTTGTACAGTTGACCCTTGAACAACAGAGAAGCTAAAGGCACCATGCCTCTCCCCACCCCCTTACCCACCTCCCACTCAGCTGAAAATCCACATAAACTTTGGATTCCCCTAAAACTTAACTAATAGCCTACTTTGTCAACAGAAGCTTTATTAACAACATAGCCAATTAGCACATATCTTATACGTTATAGGTATTACATACTATACTCTTACAATAAAGTAAGCTAGAGAAAAACAATGCTTTTTCAAATTCTCACAAATCTCCAAAAATTTTTCCAATATACTTATTGAAAAAAGTCTGTATATAAGGAGACCTATGCAGCTCAAACCTGTGTTGCTGAAGGGTCAGCTATACAGATAACAAGAATTCTCTGAGGCTCGGTTTCCTCACTGATAATGAGGAATTGGTGTTACAAATAATACCATAAAATTATACTGCTATCTCAGAGAAAGACAAGTGCCAAATGATTTCCCTCATTTGTGGAGTATAACAACGAAGGAACAAAACAGCAGCAGACTCACAGACTCCAAGAAGGGACTAGCAGTTACCAATGGGGTGGGAGAGAGAAGGGGATTGAGGGGTATTATGATTGGTACACGTGTTGTGGTGGGGGGGAGGGAAAGACTTTGCTTTCAGTAAAATATAAGATGCTATTGAAAGTAACAGAAACTGTGAATAATGGAAAACGGATACCCATCTACAGGAAGCTGCTGTCTCGTCCTTCACATTTTAGTTGCTCACAGTCTCTGCCACTCCCCATTGTCTCTTATATGTCATTTCAAAAACAATCTAGGGTTGCCAATAACCTGGATTTAAGCCTACCTGCCACTTTGATGTTTGTTTTCGATATGTCTCATGTCTTTTTTGTCCCTCTGTTCCTCCTTCATTTCTTTAAATTTGCATTAAGAATTTTTTTTAACACGCCATGTTAATTCCTCTGCTGAATTTTAGCTTTTTTAAAAAGTGATTTTCTTAGTAGTTGCTCTGGAGGTTGCAATATGCAACTTTAATCATCTACTACAGGTGAATACTAAATTCTGGTAAAATACAGCAGTTTTTTCTGTAGTACATCTCCATTTCCTCACTATTAGTCTTCTGCTATTGTTATCATATATATTACTCTATGTGTTACAAAGCCAGTGATGCAGTGTTACAATCATTACTTTAAATAACCTTATTTTTTTAAAGAAATTAAGAGAGCAGGATATTCACAAACACACAGACATTTTTTTGTTTGTTTTTAGGGGGGTTTTTTAAGTCACATTTTCTTGTTTCTTTGCATGTATTGTAATTTTGGGTTGAAATTGGGTTTCTGGTAATATAGCAATGCTGTATTCTGGTTATTTTTGAGAATTTCTTTTTCAGTACCCTCCTGGACTTATAGCTATAGGTTTTTCTGCTGTTCCCTACCGGTTTGGCCATTTTCACACCCCATTATCACCCCACCAACTCAAGACCATCCCTCTGCTGGCTAAAGGCTACAAACCCCCACTGTTCTTGTCAAAAACCCTCCTGGTTTTTCCAAGAGTGAATGCGCTCAACTTGTCTGCCTTTGGTCAGCTTACAGAACCCTGAAGTGGTTGGGAATTCTGTCTGTTTTTCACAGGCATACCTCATTTATTATGCTTCATTTTATTGCACTCTGCCGATGTTGTGTTTTTAACAAATTGAAGGTCTGTGGCAACCCTGCATTAAGTAAGTCTATCGGTGCTGTTTTTTTGGCAGTATTTGCTCTTTTCAGGTCTTTGTTACATTCAGGTACTTCTCACAATATTTCAAACTTTGCCATTGTTATATTTGTTACCGTGATCTGTGATCGTTGATGTTGCTATTGTAATTGTTTTGGCACTCCACAGACCTTGCTCATATGATAGTGAACTGATACAAGTTGTATTCTGACTGCTCCACTCACTGGCCATTCCCCAACTCTCTCCCTCTCCTTAGATCTCCCTATTCCCAGACACAACGATATTGAAAGTAGGACAACTAATTACCCTATAATGGCCTTTAAATATTCAAGTGAAAGTCAGAGTTGCATGTCTCCCACTTTAAACTGTAAACTAGAAATGACTTAGCTTCATGAGGAAGAAATGTTGAGAGCTGAGATGGGACAAACACTAGGCCTCTTACACAACACCACCAAGCAGAGAATGCAAAGGAAAAGTCCTTGAAGGAAATTAAAAGTGCTACTCCAGTGAACCCATGAGTAATAAGAAAGTGAAACAGCCTTATTGCTGACATGAAGAAAGTTTAATGGTTTGGATAGGATATCAAACCAAGTACAAAATTCCTTTAAACTAAGCTTAACCCAAAGCAACACCCTAACTCTTTTTAGTTCTATGATGACTGAGAAGAGAGGAAACTGCAAAAAAAAAAGTTTAGAGCTAGCAGAGGTTGGTCCCCTAGGTTTAAGGAAAGAAGTCCTCTCCATAAAAAGTGCACAGTGAAACTGCAAGTGCTGACATAGAAGCTGCAGCAAGTGATCCAGAAGACCTGGCTAAGAAAGTTCATAAAGGTGGCTACACTAAACAACAAGATAGTTGATGTAGACAACATAGCCTTCTGTTGAAAGAAGGTGCTGGACTTTCATAGTTAGAGAGAATTCAGCGCCTGCCTTCAAAATGTCAAAGGACAGGTTGACTCTCAGGGGCTAATGCAGCTGAGGGCTTTAAATAGAAACCAATGTTTAGTTACCATTCTGAAAACCTAGGATGCCTAAGAATTATGTCAAATCTATTTGCCTGTGCTCTATAAATGGAGCAACAAAGCCTGGATGACAGTGTATCTGTTTACAACACAGTTTACTGAATACTTTAAGACCACTGCTGAGAACTACTGCTCAGAAAAAGTTCCTTTCAAAATATTACTGCTTCTTGCCAAAATATTTCCCAGGAGCTCTGATGGAGATGCACAATAAATTTTATATTGTTTTCATGCCTGTTAATACATCAATTCAGCAGCTCATATAGCAAGGAGTAATTTCAACTTTCAGGTCTTATTATTAAGAAATATATTTCATAAGGCTATAGCTGGCCTAGATAGTGATTCCTTTGATAGTTTTCAAAGTAAATTGAAAACTTTCCAGAAAGGATTCCCAATTCTAGATGCTATTAAGAACATTGATGATTCACAGGAAAAGGTCGAAATATCAACACTTACAGGAGCTTGGAAGAAGTTGATTCCAACCTCCATGGATGACTGTGAGAGTTTCAAGACTTTAGTGAAGAAACTACTTCTTGTTGGTCGAAAAGCAAGAGATCTAAAATTAGAAGATGAGCGTGAACATGTGGTTGCATCTCATGGTAAACTTTTCGTGGATGAGGAGTTGCTTCCTATGGATGAGCCAAGAAAGGGGTTTCTTGAGATGGAATCTACTCCTGGTGAAGATGCTGTGAAGACTGTTGAAATGACAACAAAGGATTTAGAATATTCCATAAACTTAGTTGATAAAGCAGCAGCAGAATTTGGGATGATTTACTCCAATTTTGAATGAAGGCTTATTGTGAATAAAATACTATCAAACAATATCACATGAGGTGGCATGGGTTCGGTTCCAGACCACTGCAATATGGTTTATGAAAGGAAGAATTCATCAGTGTGACCAACTTCACTGTTTTCTTATTGTAAGAATGAGAGTGTCTTATTCTAAGAAAGTTTCTTATTTTAAGAAACTGCCACAGCCACACCAACCTTCAGCACCTACAACCCCATCAATTAGCAGCCACCAACTTGGTTGCAAGACCCTCCGCCAGCAATAAGTTTATGACTTGCTAAGAGCTTGGATGATGGATAGCATGTTTTAGCAATAAAGTATTTTTAATTAAGGTATGTACATTGTTTCCTTAGGCATAATGCAATTGCACACTTAATAAACTACAGTTTATTAAACTTAACTTTTATATGCACTGGGAAACCAAAAAATTCATTTGACTCCCTTTATTTTGCTACTCACATCATTGCGATGGTCTGGAACCAAACCTGCAACATCTCTGAGGTATGTCTGTAATTACCAAAATAATATATTTAGTGTGGAAGATAGATTTAAACTGTTGGTACTGAATGTTAATGCACTGGCCTGCTAAACACAAAATTATTGATTACCTTCTGTATACCAAGGACTATACTAGAAACACTGGGGATAAAGAAGAAAAATAAGAATAACTCCTTCCTCCCAATAAGGCCCTTCCTAGTCCAGTGGGAAAGACAGAAATATTAACAGTTCACTGAAGTACAGTATGTTGATAGCTATGAAAGAGTAGCACAATGTGTTGGGAGCCCACAGAAAGGTACCAGACCCAAGCTGGCGGGCCAGTGTCCTTGTGATCATCATTACTTAAGCTTCCTGTAGTCCATTTCAGAAAGCCTATTCCTCTGACAGCCACTAGAAGAGGCAGCCCCATAAGTGCTGGGACATTATCGTACCCCTGTAGTTACAACTGTTTTGGACAGAAACAGATGCCTTACAGAAATCTGGCCCATTCATCAACTCTACTGTGATGTAAGTTTCCTTTGGTTTGAGCTCTGAGGTTTGCTGTCACTTGAGATTTCTGTGTCACACATCAATGAAAAGTCATGATGTAGAAAGAGCAGGTGAGGGAGACTATGTTGGATGGTGTGGAAGGTGAATGAGCAGAGGAATTTGGTCTGGGACAGAAAGGGAAGCATGGAGCAGGCACTTGGAAAGAAGCAGAGTCAGGCAGGAACATGAAGTGACTTCCTGATTGTCAGTGCCCCACTCAAGGACATGCGTGGCTCAATTATACCCTACTTAGTTAGTGTCTTTGGATTTTACTTGTTGTTGTAATCTTAAAAGAATGCCCCTCCTTTTTGCCATGATCTAATTGTAGTCAATTTCTTTCCTGGTATACAAAAAGATGGGCGACCTCTTGAGAAAATGATGCCCTAGCAAATCTTGAAGGACCAGTAAGAGTTAGTCAGGCAAGGAATGAGGAGGATGGTATTCCCGGATAAAGGAGCAGCCTCCAGGGAGATTCACAGGCATGATAAAGTGTGGCTCCTTCCAGGAACCACCCTACAAGCTGTTGAGTACAGCAGAAGCAGATTACAGCTGGAGAGAAACAGAGAAAGCATATGCAGCTAGCATGTAGGCACTGAATAAATAAGGTGATTAAGTAAACTCTCAGTCCATCCATAGCATGAGAAATTCATTCCTGGAACACAAAAAAAGACAAATAAGATTACTGGAACATTTGGCAAGGCAATGAAGAGACAAGATGAGTCATGGTATTCTGGTTCCAAGAGAAAAATTCACAGATATACGGCTGTGCATAAATATTCTATTTAGAAAATGGTATCAGTGGGGGGAAAAAGACACTTATAAAATAACTTCACTGTTTATGAGCTGCAAATAAATTAATTTTAAGAAATTAAATGTGAGATCAATGGAAGGATAATTATTCACAAATCTCAAACTTTTTATGTGGATCTAAAATCAAGGAATTCTGGGTTCTTACAATCAATAAATTGAGAATTAAAGTTAACATTATTATATAACAAAGATTGATTACCCAGAAATCCCCATATCATTGAGAATATTATACTTTTCTATAAATAAAAATAAAAATCTTGAACTTGTAAATTTTACTAAAGTATTCAAATGAAAATGAAGAAAATTGAATTTTCAAGAATTATTTGAATAATGAATTTTGCTTACTCCTGGTCATATATTTCTTGATAGTGGAAACCCTGATAAGGACTCTTAAGATTTATACTAAAAAAAAAAACTAACTGCTTTAGTAAAATTAAATAAGATCAAGGTGAATATACATTTGAATATACATGACTACTAAACAGAGAAAATATTTCATGTAGCTTTACATCTAAAAATCCATTGCTTTATTCTTTACTAATATGCAAGCACATATATACATACACACATATATGTGTATCTTTCTTTTTTTTATTTTTTATTAAGGTATTATTCATATACACTCTTATGAAGTTTTCACATGAAAAACAATGTGGTTACTACATTCACCCATATTATCAAGTCCCTCCCCAAACCCCATTGCAGTCACTGTCCATCAGTGTGGTAAGATGCCACATATGTATATCTTTGTATCTCTATATATCTATCTGTTGTACAACTTTAAGAAACAATTCAACTGTAGGAAACAATATATTTGAAGGAGCACATAACTCTTGGTTTCTGAAGTCATAATCGGGCTTTCAACAAACAGAAATACTCAGCAAATTGATTTGATCTGGAATGGAGACTAACAATAATTACATTAACTACTGTGTTATTTTATTGTGTGCCATAACGTACTGGTTATGGTTCTGGGTACTTTAGCCACTTATTTCGCTAAATGCCTGTTGAATTCCCACTATTAGCCAAGCATTGCTCTAGGCACAGGATACAAAAGAAAGAAATCAAGGAATTTAAGACTCTAGTGAAGGGAGATAGATATTAATCAAACAATTGCTGAGAATGATAAAATACTGTAACAAACACTCTGGTGGAAAAGTACTAAGGTAGAATATATAACTGGAGTTATCTGAAGCAATCTGTGCTGGAGGAGGATGTGGTCAGAGTAGGATTCCCTGAGGAAGTGATGCCTGGACCAAGATTTGAGCGATAAATAGAGCTTAACTAGAGGAAGTGGAAATAAAACCACAGACCCAAATGATTTTGAAACACAGATTTTATTGACTGTGTAAGATCTGTATCTCAGAAAAAAATAAGATAAATTGACAATGAGTCATAAACTGGAGACTGTTCACACATCAGTTCTTAATCCACCAATTTTACAGTAGAGTCCCTTTTACACACAAGAACAATGCAAGATTCCCCCAACATTGCCAGAAATAGTTTTTGGATACAGGGAGGTTGAGGGGTCAGAGGGGCCACTTGAATTTATAAGTAAAAAAAAAACTCCAAAGGAATGATAACAATAATACACATTTGAAATGTGATTCAGATATATGCATTTGGAAAACAGAAGAGAAACAGTAAATTAGTTAAAATACACATTTCAAGATAGACTCAAATATATATTTTGAAAACAAAGGGAGTCACAGTAAATAAGAAAAGCTATGAATATAAAGGAGATTCGAAAGTAAAGCAAGTCACAAAATGATGTTGAGGAAGGAAATCAGGAATGATATATTTTGTTTCCATTTAACCTGAGTTCTGAGACACTAATGAGTGACTAGGAGAAGATTGTAACAGAAAATTTAGTGTCTTGTGCTTTTCCTCCCTAATCACATGAGATTAAACTTGCAAAGGCATTCATAGGAATGAATGCTTGGCAAACTACAAAAATGCAACATAAAGACTCATTTTGGTTATTTTTACACTTTCTTCAGAAATGAGATATTTGAACCTTGTAAGTACAAATTGTAAAATGCATCAAAATTTTATTTTAGTGAATTGTTATGTGTCTTTCAAAGCAGGGGAATGCATCAGCAACCAAGTGTTAACTAGCATTATTTTATTGTTATCATCATCACTTATTTTCTCTGTATAACTCTGTGGGTCACAATGTTAAGTCTCTATCTGCACAAGGAAGCAATGGCTTCCCAGCTTGCAACAGAGGCTGCCACATGAGCAGAATGGGCAGCCCCCTTCTCTAGCTCTAGCTGTGCTGGAAACACAAGTGAAGTAATCCCGAGAAGAGACAGAAAGGACTTTAAGGGTTCACTCAGGCGTGCTGTCCTGCTCTCCAGCAGTAAGCCACAACTGGGACTGGCTGGGAAGCAGTTGCGGATGACAGACCCATCTGGTGAGCAGCTGAGAGGTAATTCCTTTTTCTGAGGAAAGGCTGAAAGCCAGTGGTATCTCCAACAGGCATGGATACAACTTTCCGTGCCTCGTGGAGCTTTGTTGCTTTGTGACTCAAGTTATATGGAGAAAATAAGTGATGATGATAACAATAAAATAATGCTAGTTAACACTTTGGGAGCTGATGGCAATTCAAGACAGACGGCCTTAAAAATGCCGTTTTGGCATACTGATTAATTTGAATTAAAGTGACCTGAGAAACAGCTGGTGCAAGAAGGACACTCTGACCCTCCTCTCTGCCCCCCTGAAAGCAGGAAATAAAGCTCTCATGTGAAAGGTGCCTTCTCTGCACAGTGAGGTAGAGATATCCTAATCCCTACAGACAGGGAATTCAAAGCCCAGAAGGCTATGTAAACAAACTCTGCTTAGTTTCTGTGCTAATTAGTATCCAAGCCTAAATTTCATTGTCTTATCAATTCTTCACAAATTGTTTCTTTGTCTAAAAGGTATGAGAGCTGCCCGTTTTGGCCACTTCTTTGGGTCTCATGTTCTCACGGGGCCCCTGTATGTCCATAATTATATTTATTTTTCTCCCATTAATCTGTCTTAGGTTAATTTAATAAAACCAGCCAAAAGAATCAAGCGGAATGAAAGAATGGAAGAAACCTTCCTTTCCTGACCAGCCATCTACAGTACACTAGGCACTGAGCTATGCAATTTACGGTCTCTGTGCTTGTGGTCACCTCACTTCTCCTCACTGTTGACAAATCAGCAATAGCTGGAAGGCTATGCTGCCACCATCTCTATGCAAGAGGCAGGTCTCAGCCTATTTACTCATGAAGATGGAAAGGTTTTCAGTGGCTTCACTTTTCCATTGTACCAAGCAGTCACAGTTTGAAGCCAATTCCCTGTGGATGGAGCAGAATATTAGACTGCTTGTAATTTTCCTACTACAATGTTAACAACGACTACCTTTGCATGCACTGTTTTCCACATGTGTGGCTGCCTTTGTAGGATGTATACTTACACAAAGAAATGCCAGACTGTCACTTTTCTTAGTCTCTAAAGACTGGCAAATGGCCCTCAACATAGAGTAAATGAATTTACCCTCCCACGAGCAATGCATGAGTGCTCTTGTCACCACCCCAACCTCTTAATGTGGCAGGAATAATAGCAATTCCAATTTACTGATGTCTACTATACTCCAGGTGCTTTTCTAAATGGGTTACGTATATAAAGTAACTTAATCATCACAAAACCCTAAGACATCAGTACTCTGGATGCCATTACCATTTTACAGATGAGGAAACTGAGGCAAACAGATTTGCAAATTTGCCCAAGGTGCCTGTAGCTGCTAGAGGAAAGGGCTCCCCCACCCAGGGCAAGTTCTCAATGATGCAATAAGACTGAAGGACAACATGGGTGAGAGTTAAAGGGAAGGGCTTTATTTCTCACAGCTCTGTCTCCCTCTCCTGAGGCACTCTCTGCCTCCCTCTCACTTAGTTATGCTAGCACACTGCCAAGTCCTTCCTCTCCAGCCCCCCTACCAAGCCAGCTCCATCTATCCCCTGTCTCCATGGAATTTTTACTGTCTCCATGGGTTTGCCTTTTCCAGAATGTCATATAGTTGGAGTCATGGAGTATGTAGCCTTTTTTGTTTGGCTTATTTCACTTAGAAATATGCACCCTCTCCCCCTTTCAAAACAATTCTCTCCTGTTCACTCTCCATCATGCTCAGATATCACTGGTACCTTAACTCACAGAATTTCTTCCCTCCCCAACTCCTACCAAGATCACAGGCAATGCTGATATTCACAGGGATAATGTTCTGCTACTTCTTAAATCTGATAACCTTCATCCTCATGCTTCAGTAGTCCATGCTCCTGGCTGCTCTTTGGATCTAATATCTACCCAAGCAGACTACCCTCTGGAAATACCAACTTCAGTACTCTACTTTCCAACTAAATCCACTTATTATTTCAACTCACCCTCATTTCTACTATACCTGTTCTTTGACGTTATCATGACCCCTTTGCTTTGATCCCATTCTATCATATACCTCGTGCCTTGTCTTCATGAACTATGCAGTAGTCATGGGTTTAATTGTGTCCCCCAGAGAGACGTGTTGAAGCCCTAATCCCAGGTACCTCTGAATGTGACCTTATTTAGAAAGGGAGTCTTGGCAGATATGATTACTTCAGTTTGAGGTCATGATGAAAACGCAGTCTCCAACCTAATGACTGATGTCCTTATACAAGGAGAGAAATATGGACACAGACACAGAGACCAAAAGAAGAAACACTGTGAAATAATAGAAAAAATATGTTGGTCTCTACTCCTGGTTCCTGGCACAGGGCTACTAAAACCCTGGTAATTTCCTAAATAATGAGAGCACTAGAAAAACATTTTGTCTACTGTTTGGCCTTTGACTAAATTCTGACACCAAGTTCCTAAATCCCATGAAATTTCCTGGGTGATAGAAATGTCCTGTGTTCTGAGGTAACTCTGGGTGGGCTCCTGGATGGGGACTGGTCACCAGAAAGACCAACCCACAATTGGAAGCTTGGAACTTTCAGTCTGTGAGATTTTATATATATGTATACATATCTGCTCCAGGTTCCTGCACAGGGTTCCTAAAGCCCTTCTAAATTCCTAAGTGATAAGAACACTAGAAACTTCTCTTGTTTGTAATGAGATGACTCTGGGTGGACTCCTGGGTGGGGGCTGGTAACGAGAAAGCTTAAACCATAATTAGAAGTTTGGATTTTCAGCCCCTCTCCCTACTTCTCCAAAGAGAGGGGGGACGTAAATGAAGTTAATAATTGACCATCCCTACATGTGGAAGCCTCTGTAAAAATTCCAGTTATGAGGAACTTCCAGGTTGATGAACACATCAATGCCTGGGAGGGTGGTATACCCCAACTCCACAGTGACAGAAGCTCCTGTGTTCAAGACCCTCCTAGACTTCTCCCTATGAGCCTCTGCATATAGATCAATCATGATCACATCCTTTAATAAACTGGTAAATGTAAATAAATGTTTTCCCAAGTTTTGTGAGACACTCTAGCAATTTCATCAAACCCAAGTTCAGGGGGTCCTGGGAACCTGTGATTTGAAGCCAAATTGGACAGAAATTGTGGGAAAGCTTGGGTCCTACTACTTGTAATTGGCATCTGGTGGGGTGGGAGAAGTCTTGTGGGACTGAGTCCTTAACCTGTGGGATTTGACACTATCGTCTCTTAGTAGAGGGCATCAGAAACAAGTTAAATTGTAAGATACCCAGCTAGTGTTGCAAAATTGCTTGGTGTGGATAAACCCCTACACATCTGGTGTCAGAAGTACTGTGAGTATAGCAGTACGGAGAGTAAAGGAGACACCTAGATTTTTCCTATTCATATGCACAGAGGGAAGCAATGTGAAGACACAGAGGGAAGACCATCATGAGGCTGGGATTGCGCACTATGAGCTGAAGAATGCTGGCAGTTTGCAGGAACCACCAGAAGCTAGGAGTAGGCAAGGAAGGATCTTCCTGCAGAGCAGTTAGAAAGAGCATGGTCCTACTGACACCCTGATTTAGAACTCCTAGCCACCCAGAACTGTGAAAGATAAATTCCTGTTGTTTTAAGTCACCCAGTTGATGGTTTATTTTTACAACAGTGCCAAGAAATGAATATAAGAGTTTAAACCCTATATCTAAGTTTCTGAGCATGAAAAGTCACATAATCAGAGAACAGATGCCACCATTAATTTATAGATTTCAACTTTAGCTAGTTTTTAACATAATTCAGCTTTACTTGAAGACATCTCTGGTCCTCCCATTTTCAACTATAGCTGCTAATCTTTATCAACTCCCTTCACATACTTAGGACACTACCATATTGCTCAGGACCATATATAAACAGCAGCTGTAATTGGGTTTATGACCTTGTCTTGTCAATGGGTTTCAGCCCCAGGCAAGTTCACTATGGATTCAGTGAGACTGAGGAATAACAATGGAACATTCTTGGGGTAAAAGGGTTTCTTATCCAGCTTGTACTCTGGCAATAGGCTGAGCACTAAAATTATGTCTGCATCCAAGAGTCTGCAGGTCTGTAATCCTCCTTTGTCTCTGCCTCTGCCCAGAGCACTAGGAAGAGCTCTTAATGTAGTGACTCAGTCAATAATAGATTATTGCCTACAGGTGTGGAAGCAGTAGCCTACCAGCAGGTCAGTTACATCCTCGAGTAGTTTAGGTTCAGGTGAGGCTCCTAGCCATAGGAACCCCAACTTTCCCCACAGACCTGCTAATGATTGCAGTAGTTCTCTCTCATCTGCCAGGATCTATCTGGTTTATATAGGAGCCATACATTAAATTTTCTGAAAGGGACCACCACCCAAGAATCCTTTAGGTCTTTAAGGGTGGCACAAATTTCTGCCATTTCCCCTGGAATGTGAATTTGCTTTAGGTTTTACTATTTGTTTGCGAGAAGGAAGTTTTAGACTTCTATTCAGCCTTCCCAAGATGTGATAGCTCTTAACCACTGTAGCTCCAGGGAAAAGGGTATTGTTCCCAGCCTGGGGTGAATCCCCTAGTCAACCAGTGAAAACCAAGTAAGTCAAGGGAAAGGAAAGGTTGGGAGAAACCATTTTTTATCACTCACAGCTTTCTCTAATCCACCAGCTAGGACCAGCCCCATCCATCTTCTCAGACCACAGCTCACATTCTGCCACCTCACTGCACTCTCTCCTTTCTCCCCAGTCCCCACTAGCCAAGCCTGCTTGGTGCTCTGTGTCTCTGCAGCCACAGCATGAGTTCTCTTCCCTACCCTTCCGTTCCTCCCTTCTGGCAGGTTCCCAGCAACTGTCAAGTGCCAGACCAGTTACATACCAGGGACAGAGGGGAGAAGAGAATGGCTGTCCTCTCTCCACCGTTTGCCCTGGAGGCTTCTGGAGGCTCCAGCTGTAAAAAGCTATTGATATGTAAAAGGACTAAGGCCAGGTGGAAGATTCTGGAAATTCTGCAATTTACCCTACAACAGCACAGGCAAAGGACTGAGTAACTGAACACTTCAGTAATCCATGGGCCCCATATGAACTGGACGTGAGCCAGGACTCCAGTTTTTGGTTGACACACATTCACCACTACTCTACTAAAGGGCTGGATGAGGTTTCAGGTCCCTGACTACCAATGTTAATGTCAGACCTTGGGTTCAACTTCTCTCAAAATGTCTGGGTATACCTTTTTCCCAGAGTATAGTTACTGGGTGTATGGCTATAGATTCCTTTGAGAAAGAACTGGAAAGAATTATTAACATATCCACTTGCCACAGTATTACAGTGGTCCGTCCTCATGGAGACCCAGCCTTACCTTGAGACAGACGCTGTGGCTTGAAAACTAGCTCAGTTCTGGTGAGGGATTGTGACATTGTTTTGGGCTGTCTGCCCACACCCTCCTAATTATCTATCCTTGATTGTCATGCTCCATTAACCATCTCCACAGCTCTTGGTGATTCATGCTTATCTACTTGCCACTCCTGCAGTATTGCTCATTATGATAATCGCATCCACTTCGCTTCTGAAGGTTAAATGCCTTCATCTGGCTTTCATTATCACCGTGGCTTTCAGGGATTCCAATTCTGTAAAGCTGCTCTTATCCTCAGCCCTGGCCTCCAGAAAAGAATATCACTGAGTTTCACAACAACACTGGTGCCCATCAGCAGTACATCTCTTGCATGTTTGGTAAACTGCATTCTTCTGGGACACTGGGTAGGCTTTCTGGACTTACAAAGCATATCCTCTCTAGCATGTCCACTTTTGTGGCTTCTTGATCACTTGCTTAACCATTTACTGTGGAGTTCCAAACTTTCTACTTCAAATGAATGCAAGCCATCATTTTCCCCAAAGTTTCCAAAGACAGTCTAGCAATGTATTAGTATCATCCTTAGAGGGCTCTGCCATGTTAAATTCTGTCAAGAGAGGGAGGTCCTGTATCAATAAACTCTTATTGTGTTACATTAAATATTATATATTATGTTCCATCCCACTGGATTAGGCACACTTCCTAAAGTTCTGTCCTACAGACTGTTGGTATACAGCAGCTAGATTCTATGCCTCCTCTAGTGTAAAGTTCCTTTTCTTCCCTGGTAGACCCAGCACTTCCCCAACTGGGTATCATTTCCCCAAGTTGTGACTTGACCCTGGTTTTTAGTCTAGTGGGCAGGTGGTAGGGGAAGTTACACCCTGGGGTGGCCATGTGTTTTCTCGCAAAGCCGTAGCATCATCTTTAAGGTGCGAGTTCTAGAATTTAAAGCAGAACAATGAGCCCATTCTTCAGGTTGAAAGTCCTGTTTTCTGCAGAGAATAGGTAGCTTTTAAAGGGTAGTAAGATAAATTCTTCAGAAATAGCCAGCATGGACCCAGACCGAATAAAGACACACCACATTAAAAATTGTTGAATTTTTCTGGTTACTTCTGGGAAGAGGGTGGAGCTATAGTTTTGACCTTTTGAAACAACAACAGGGAAAGTTATTGCTGAGTCAGGATGCTTGAATTACTGCTTAAGTATTTCACATACTTTTTTCATTGTTTCCATTATATAATTTTCATGATGTGCTAAAGACATCCTAAGTAATCATGTGTCCATCTGTTTATGTGAGATCCCAGAGTAGTCATGAGATCTATTTTAAAAAATAGTTGTTTCTCAGACTCAATATGTTTGAAAAATCTGCTTCCTCAATACATTTCCTCCCTTGGTTGCAGCTATTTTAATAGGAGATTTTTGTTTGAAGAGAGGGCAAAGAAAAGGGTATAGGTGGTGGCAGGAAAGAAGGAAATGCATCATCAAGTTGTGCTCAGTGTCCTTGAATCCCAACTGGACTGCACCCAAATCTAATTATGCTTAAGGGTCTACAGACGTTTGTAAAGGTAATGGTGAGAAAAGGCTTTGGAATCAGATACATTTATTGAAGTCCTAGTTTTTCTATTCAATAATTGCATGATTCTAGTCAAGTCATGTAACTTCTTTCTGCTTTGGTTTCCACATTTGAAAACATGAGAATAATATTATCTGCTCTGTCAATCTCAGAAGGACTATTTGGGTTTCATATTCTGGATATGAAAGCCCTTTGTGAATTTTAAAGAGCCATTAGGGTTGGTGATGATAGTCTTTTGTAATTACTATACAGTAGTTGTAAACTAAGGGCAAGCTGCTTATTCCTAAAGTGTGAGTTCACCACTTTGGAATGCTGGTTTGTTTCCTCTAAAGCTCCTAGGATTGATATTTTTTTGAGTTTCAAACTAAGTATTTGTAAACATAACTTGTAAACACTGTATTTTTTAAATTAGTGCTCATTTCTAATTTCATACCATTGAGGTAGGGCAGGGACATGCGACAAGCATCATGATTGATTTTTCTTGCCTATGATGAAAAATGCCAGGATATAAATAGTATAGTAAGGACAGGAAGGATTCCATCTTAAGGCTGAGATTCCATTTTCAAAACCGGGGAGTCAGGAGGTAAAGTTCCCTACACATTTTATGGTAATCAGTCAATAAACTACCCTATCTTAAGGCAGGGCAAGCAGTCCTAAATGATCTGACCCCACTGCTTGAGGGTAACCACTATCTTGGAGAAGAAAAGGATCAATAAATTCCTTGTGTTAAGTTTATCTTACAGAATACCTAGAGGACTGACTGTGTATGATGACATAATGTCTTTCACCAGAGAGAGACATCATGAGACCACAAGTCAAGCCCATAGCGCCCCTTAACCCTTTGCCCCATTCTTGAAAGCCTCAAAAGACAGAATTCTAAGCCTCTAAGTACACCTCTTCTCAGAGGTTGCCCACACGCCCCTTTCTTCAAGTGAGTTACTTTTGCATTAAATAAAGACTTCTCTCTGCTCAACTTACTGTGTTTTGTCTCTGCTTTTCCAGTGGTCAGTGTGTTTGTTACGTTGCTATTTTGTTCAATTTTCTAGACTTAAGCACAAGTCTTCACTCTCTCTGTACTATTTCAGACAAGTAGGGAAGGGCTACTGAGATCTCTGATTAGGGCTTTCATGTTTCTATGGCCTGGGTGACCCAGACAGGACTGTAGCTGTACAATCGTGTTCTTTAGTAGCCTGCCCCAAAATCTCCTTTCTGTGCCTTTGGCAAGTTCTCAGAACATAATCTCACTCTATCTAGTGCTCCATGGCTCCCCCAAATCCTGGGGTGGCAGGACCTTAGTTCCCATGCTGTGCAGCTTCAGAGACTGGACACCAGGTGACCCTGGTTTTAGGATTTGGCAAGGGATCTGCCCCATGCCGAGCAGGAGTTCAGTGAGCTTCCCTTTCTTCCCTCTGTTATTCCTTGCTCTCTGCTGCCTGAACAGTGGCTGTCATTCACTACTCCTCTCGCTTTAATGAATTCCTTCCTTACCTACATTTGTCTGACCTGTTTGAGAATTCTTTCTCAGAGTCAAGAACCCTTCCCAGTTTAGGTTGAGGTTTCACCGAGTGCATAGGAAGAGACCTCCCCAGATGCAGCTGCCTGACAACATCATGACTATTTTTACCCTGAGAAAAATCTACAGGTTATAACTGCAGAGAAGGTAAACTAGTTTTTCTAATTTGCCCCAAAGGACATTCTATCCTGAGGTGATAATTGTGTAAATTTGTAGACATGTCTGAGGATCCAAAGTAAATTTCTAAATGTATAGAGTCCATGTAAGAAAGTTACCCTTTATTTCAGGGTAAAATATGAGTTGGAAAGTCAGTATGCTTCTTTATAAGATCTGGGATGAGATATACAGACCTGCCCTCCCCACCTCTCCCGCTACTATAGTGAATCTTAGAATATATTGGCTGCTCAATATTACTTCTTTTTGACCCTATCCTGGCCTATTGTCACTCCATGTGAGTCTGTTATTCCAAGGCGACAACAACTTTCACGTAATAAGAACCATTCAAACGGAGATACCGGATATAGCGTGATCCTGTTTCCTTACCCTCAATATCACCAGTTTCTTCCTTCCTAAAGATTGTGTTATTATTCTTATCATGAATAACTAAAGGTTATGCTGATTTTTAAATTATTGTTTGGCTAACAGTAAAAAGAAGTCTTTGAAAGATATCATCCTATTACAGAAACAGCAATTTGTTTTTGTTTTTATATTTTTTACTAAATTACAATTGACGTACAATATCATATTAGTTTCCAATATACAACATGATTTGACATTTATATACACTATAAAATGATCACCGTAGTAGGTCTAGTTACATCTGTCACCATGTAATTAATACAATATTATTGTTTGTATTCCCTGTGCAGTTAAGTCCTCATGAATTACTTATTTTATAACTGTAAGTCTGTACATTTTGATCCCCTTTACCCATTTCCCCCACCCCACTCCCCAATTTCTTTATCCATTCATCCACTGTTGGACACTTGGGGAGCTTCCATATCTTGGCTATTGTAAATAATGCTGCAATAAATGTAGGGGTGCATATATATTTTTGAGCTAGTGTTTTCTTTTTTGTCAGATAAATACCCAAAAGTGGAATTGCTGGATCATATGGCAGTTCTATTTTTCATTTTTTGAGGAACCTTCATATAGTTTTCCTTAGTGGCTGTACCAATTTTACTTCCCCACAAACTGTGCATAAGGATTGCCTTTACACCATATCCTCACCAACACTTTTCTTTTATAACAGATATCCTGACAGGTGTAAAGGGATATATCATTGTGGTTTTGACTTACATTTCCCCAATGATTAGTGATGTTAAGCATTTTCATGTGCCTGTTGGCCATCTGTCTGTCTTTGTTAGAGAAATATCTATTCAGATCTTCTGTCCATTTTTAATAGGATTGTTCATCTTTTTTGCTACTAAATCATATAAGTTCTTTAAATATTTTGGTTATTAGCCCTTAATCAGATATATTTGATTTTGAAAATATATTCTCCCATTCCATGGGTTGCCTTTTTGTTTTGTTGATAGATTCCTTCACCATGAAGAAGCTTCTCACTTTGATGTAAGAAGCTAAAATATAGACATATTTATCATTTAAAAAATTTTTGTTGCCCTTTCCTATGGAGTCAGGTCTAAAAAAATATTGCTAAGACCAATGTTAAAGAGCTTACCACCTATGTTTTTTCTAGGAGTCTTATGGCTTCAGGCTTTACATTTCAAGTCTTTAATTCACTTTGATTTAATTTTTGTATTTGGTATAAGACAGTAGCCCAGTTTTATTATTTTGCATGTGACTCCCCAGTTTTCCAACACCATTAATTAAAGAGACTGTCTCATCCCCAATGTATATTCTTGCCTCTCCTGTGAAAGATAATTGATCATATAAGTGTGTGTTTCTGGGTTCTCTATCCTAGGAAACAGTGCTCTGAAGTAATTCTCCTGCATATGTAACAAGCTTACAGTGAGAAATAATTAAGCTCTTAAAAAATAATGGCTTGCATAGCATCCTATATTTCTAGACTTGCATCAGCATTAGAACCAATCTGTGCACAAATGTTAATTTTGGGAATTATCCACATTATTACATAAACAGCAGGCAAACTAGAAGATAAGAAAGAAAATATGCTTATCCAACTGAATTATTCTAGTTGGCTGTTCACCTTAACCAAATCACCAGGATAACTGCCAAATCCATTCCCTTGGGTGGCATTCCAGTGCTCCTAATAGGACCAGAATAGCAGGAGTGGAAACCTCTACGGAACAGGGCACCTGGCAGTTTCCATGGTTGTCCATCCCACACCCCCTAACCCCCAGGCCTAGGGTGAACAGGACCCTGGGTGAGATCACCCATACTTCAGACCAAAGATCTTCTGTGGGTCTATTAGAGTTTCAGCAAGGCATATGTATTTTGAAAAAAAAAATCAATTTTATGATAATTTCATATCTGGAAAAACAAATAAAAATCTTCATTTTGAAATTTCAAATAATTTATTGTTAATTTGCTTTTCCAAGGAGGCACAGGTTTTGAAACAGTCAAATGCTGTCCAGACTTTTTCCTCCTTTCTTCTCCTTTTGAAAATTTGCCGGACAGCTGGTTCCAATAGGGAAAGAAGAGAGAAACGATGAGGGCGTTGGGTATTTGAAACATGACAATGAGAGTGCACACAGAGAGCACAGTGAGTCAGTTTGCTTATTTATTTTCCACCTTGTTTCATTGAAACTTACCCTGGACAGTATTCCCTCTTCAGGATAGCATAGGTTATCTGAGTGAAAGCAGCAGAAACTAGCAAACAAGATAAGCCAGGATTGCACATCTAATGCGGAACAAGATGGAGCATCCCTTGGTTAATAGGTACACCTGGATGAGAGTGTTCCAGAAAGCACATGTGGAAAGGCTCTAAGAACACACACGAACTCTGTATGCAATGATGTGCCATACTTCCAACGGACGCGGGGTGCCCTGGCTCCTGCTGCATCCCAGTGTTCTCCCTGTCCACCTACTCTCCTAAGGCTGTCACATCTACTCTCTCACAGCCTATAACGTTCTCCATCCCAGTGACCCTTGGGATCCTAAGTTGTCCTCCTTGGGGTTCTGTTTTCAGAAAACAGCTCTTATTTAATATCATGGTGACATAGTTGCACCGAAGTCCTCACCAGTGGTCTAATCTACCTCCAGTGCTGAGATAACAGGTCAGGAATAAATTTAATCTCATCAGACCCATCCAGTCCTCTTGGTCCCTCAATCTGTCCACCCTGCGAACTCTTGAAGTATTTTAATCTCCACTATCACCATTGCTACCACCATCGAGACCCTTATTCTCATTTTTTATGGGCATCCATCCATGTTTCAGACAGAGAGATATGGGGAGCCTACTACCTGGCTGGTACAGGGAATGTAGCAGTGTCTGGGAGAGACACAAATCCCTGCCTTCCTGGCACGTACAGTTTAGCAGGTGGACACAGGGAATGAGGAACATAAATAAATAAGACATATAGTATATTAGCAAGGGATAAGTTCTATGGGGAAAAATATGTGGGGAGGAAGAAAAGAAGTGTTAGGGAGATTTTACTTTTAATTTTAATCATGGTGGCCAAGGAACGCTTCATTGAGGAGGTGATATTTAATAAAAGGTCTGAAGGAGGTGAGGGAGGACATTTGAATCTAACAAGTGTTAGAGAAAGAGAAGCCTTTTGAACAAAGTGCACATCTTTGAGGCCAGAGCCTGCCTGGCCTGTCACAGGAATGCCCAGGAGGCTAATGGGCTGCAGCAGAGTTAGTGGGAGTAAGTCAGAGCAGACGAGGTGAAAGAGGCCAATAAGCTGAACCTTGGAGGTGAGAGACAACCCTGAGCATCCCCAAATCCCACAAATGCTGAGCACCGTGTGAAACGCTCCTTGAGGAGCTTCCTCTAGGACTTTGTATCCTTTATAGCTGAGAGCAGCCAGAGTGTACACAGATAGAGGTTCTGCCCTCTGCTTGGCACCCCAGCCAATTTAGGCAAGATCCTCATGTATTTCTTGGATTCCTCAATGGTAGCTACATTGTTAGATTTGCATCAGGAATTGTGTGTGCTCTCAGTTAAAAATTTGTGAGGATTTGTTTGCTGTTAATGTTTCAGCTAATTAATTCAAGAACAGAGGCAATATACAGGAGGATTCACAATCAGAGATGCAGGCATTTTCCAGCCTGTCCTTAAGAATACTGAGATAAGATAATGACCTACAGACCACAAGGGAGGTGATCACCAATGCCAGAGAGGATGTGATTGTCCCCATCTGTTGCCAAATGTCGGTTTAGATCAGCTCATCATCTTTCTATCCATTGAATAAATTTGTGCTTCTCAACTGGTAATACATTGATAGTTAAGACTTGTTATCTAATGAACTATTTTAAACTATCCTATATTATATTTTGTAGTATCCACATGTCATTATAATTTTTTAATTAGGAGAAGCCTTTTGAGAAAAGTTCAAGATTGAATCCAAGGATTGGGAACATCCCCCTGGGAACAGAGATTAATTGACTCTGGATTCTAACTCCACCTTACTCTTTTTAGAATCACAATGATGTTTCATACAACTTCTCTGTATTAAAAGAAATTATTTAGAGCACTTATTCTCTACCAGATATGCTTTGATAAGTACATACTAACTCTTTACAGGTACTAATGCATAAAAATATCTCTTATGGATTCTATTATTAAATCATTTTATAGATGAAAAACTGATGCATAGCAAGTTTAAGAAATTTGCACTCTTGCTATGTGTAGTAGACAAGGCACACATTTTCACTTAGTCTGCAGAGGAAGACATGGAGAATTGGTAAAACATATTCAGATCTTAAGAAGCAATAAGCAGACTGCTATCATTAGATTTGTCTATGATATTTAATCCAGTTTATTCCCTGATGGATTTCTCTGAGGGATGAGTGACACACTCCGTTCAGGAACTGGCTTTGAGTCAAGAAAGCTGCAGGAAATCTTGGCTTGTTCAGATTTTACAGGCCAGCCAATTGGCTCAATAACCATATAATGTTAGATATAGACATATTATCTCATTTTTTCCCTATCTGTGTCTAGTTTCAACCAAGAAGGTCAGAATTGTGTGCTTATGGAAAATCATGGCAATACTAAGTGAACACCGTTGACCCTGTAGGGTTCATGTGGCACTTCCCCTGTGACTTAGTTGTATCTTCCTTATTTCAGGATGAGAAATCCAGAAAGGTCTCCAAGGAATGAAATAAGTAGTATGCACACTAACAGTCTTGGCCATTCCTTTCATCAACCACAGAAGAGGAGAAGTGGTTCTGAGATTCCAGGAAAGCTTCCCAGTGGGAACACTGATGAATCCAAGGACACATTGGTTACTTTCCTTGTGATTGAGTCACTCAGGAGCACACAGGATGGTATGTCAAAATCCAAACTCCCCATAGTTTTGTATCAAGGTCCCCCACCCACTGTCTTTCTTGCTCTCTTATTTCATTGCCATCCACTTAAATCCATAGCATTTGCATAAGTGTCTCTTCATGAGTTTGTAGCATTCTAGAAAAGTTCTTATTTACTTATTTGCAATACTTATAAATCTTATTAATGCTTCTCCTTGAACATTGTCATTTCAGACATGCCATGTCACTTGAAAAGAACAATTTATATGTATGCATATGTATCATGTGTCTTTAATTTGCATATTTACATATACATATACTTAACATGCAAAATTATTTTACAAGCTATATTAATAGATGTCCGGATGCCTCAAACATTTTGAAATCTCATATTTAAAAAGAATACAATTTCTGATAAAATCACTTTTTAAGTCCTGAATTAAAGTTGGCTGATATTTCTGGTAAAATGAGAAATAATGAGATTTGAAAAATTCGAAAAAATTTTTTCTTTTTTCTAAATATTTTCAAATCAACATCCCTATTTCAAATGTAAGAAAAAATCTATTCTAAACAAATAACAAATAAATAAAATTAATATTTACTGGGCATTTGATTTGTGCCTTGAACACCTTCCTCCTGCCAGGCACCATTACCAGACAATGAGCACCAACAAGGTGATTCCTCCTTTATGGAGGTTAGAGTTTAATGAAGATGCTAATCAAGTAATCACACCAACAAATGTAATTATAAGCAAATAGACACTATGGAGGAAAGATATCCAGGGTTTACTGATAATTCAAAGCATTTCTATGGTAAATAATTTTTTATCAAGTAACTCTATTGGGATATATATAAATTGGGAAGTTTCCAACTTGTTATTCAACAACTGCATATGAATGTCTAATCAACATCTAAACCTCAATATGTCAAAACTACCCCCTGTCATCTTCCTAGCTTTTTCTGGTTTAGATGGTGACAACTTTATCCTTTCAGTCGTCTTGACTTCTCTTTCTCCTTCAATGCTTTTATCCAATCCTTCAGCATATCTGTGGCTCTACCTTCAAAGTACATGCAGAATGTGACCACTTTTCACTCTTTCCTCAGAACCCACTGAGGTCTGGATTATCAGGATACAACATTCAATCTTGCCTGGATCTGTGCAAGTACCTCCTAAATGGCCTGTCTTCTACACTTTCCCTGTTAACCATCTATTCTCAATATGGATGTTGTACAGACCCTATTAAAAGCTAAGTCATAGTATGTTATGACAGTCCTCTGCTCAAAATGTTCCAGTTTGCTCTACCTACCCATTAAACTCACAGCCCAATGGGGACCATTTCCCCTCTGATTTCATCTCCTGCCCCTCTGCTCCTCATCCCTCTACTCTACCGTCCTCATCTCCCTGCTGGTCCTTGAACTGGCCAGATATGTTTCCCCTTGGAGCCTTTGCTCCTGCTGTTCCTCCTGCCTGGAATGCTTGTCCTCAGAGATCTGCATGGCTCCCTCCCTCCCCCACCGCCTCCAAGTCATTGCCCAAAGGGCACCTTTCCAATGAGGCTCATCTTCTATTTAATATGGCAAACTGCCCAGCCCCTGCTGCCCAGCATTCCTCGTCTCCCTGCTTCTGCTGTCTTTTTTGTGTATCCCCTACTTAGCACTTGTTAACATGTATGTAATTTTATGTAAAAAATTATGTTTTTTTCTTTGTCTTTTCCAACATTAGCTAAAACTCATAAAGGTAGGAAGCTTTGCCTTTATTCACTGATGTATCCTAAGCATTTAGAACAATGTCGGACATACAGTATACATTCAATAAATATTTTTCAAATAGATGAATGGAAGTCAGTAGGTAAAGTAATGCAGTGGAAGAGTTTAGGCTTTGAGAAGGCAATTCTGAGTTCAAATACTAATTCTCCACTTTCTAGTTGGGTGAGGTTGGGTGAGCTACAACATACTCTGAAGCTTCAGAGACCCCAACTGTGAAAATATAAACAATGGTGTCATTGTAAGAGTTACACATGAAGCGCCCTGTGTGACTTAGGTTTTATAGGTGTAGTTATTGATATCATCTCAATATTTTTCTATAAAATAAAACATACAGTGCTATATTTTTTCAAACCATGTTCTATAAGTCAGAAATACAGCTTACATAATTAAAAATATTTGCTCAGTTTAACACCCTAAGTACTACTCAAAATTTGAAAGCTCTTCAATTGTATAAGTTTTTCTGGGTTTCTTTGTGAGAAACTCAGCAGTTCAGTTAGTTACTGGAAGGTGTCGGATGCTGAAAGACACGGTTGTCTAATGCCGGGATTTCTTAAGCCATAAACACCTATAGACAACAAAATGGTCCCATTAATAGTATTTAGAGTTAGAAGACTAGAGAAAACAGGCTCATTTCTTGTGGCAAATAGTGTAATATTGACAAATGACAGAGAGAAAGCAGGAATAGTTTGTTTAATTTTGCTTTATGATTTTTTTTTAGGAAGAATGGTAACACAAACATTAGTGAGAAGATATAGAAGCATAAGATATGCTACTCTGACCAGTTCATACCCACAAATTAAAGTGGTGGGCACCCAGAGACACTGCTCTTAACATTCCTTTGCCATTTCCAATTGCTGTTGAGAATCCAATTGAAATATATTTGCTGAGGAACAGAAGATGACAGTTAAGAGTGCTAGAGCTACAATTTCTAAAGTAAGTTGAACAAACCATAGTTTGATTTTAAAACACATTTAGAAAACCAGTTCAAGGGACTATGAGGAGCCAATTAATTCATGAAGTACAAATTCATTCATTCATTCAAAAGGCACTGAGTGTCTACCATGGCCAGACACTCACTAAATGTCTTTTGAATGGAGAAGAATCCCCACCCTCATGGGAAACAACACCGGGTGCTGTTTTGGTGATGAGTAAATTAAGGCAATGCTGTAGTCCAAGTGCAGCTGAATCTCCAAAGAGCATTTGACAAAGCTTTTCATGGGACACTAATAAAGTATGTGTCTTCTCAACTGATTGAATGACAGGTCCCTGACCAATGAATGGTGAACCGTGTAGGAGACTCTGCAACATGTTACAGATCAATAGCACTATAGAGAGAACCAAGGAAGTGAGTTTGGTCTCATAATGGGAGAGAAATCCTATTCGGAGAGAATAAAAGTCCCCTCCCTTGTGTGGAGGTTACCTCGCCTGGGGTATTGACTTCAGTTCCATGGGCCACAATTGAAATGAAAAGGGATATTGTTAGGCTGAGGACAATAAACAAATGCTGAGGGGGTGGGGGGGCGGGTACATGGACTGTCATGTGAGGAGCAACTGAACAGAGAAGAACCAGGGGCTTCCCCTGAGCAAAAAGAAGATTCAGGGACACATAACAGCTGCCTCCACTATCAAAAGGTGCAGCAAGGTGCAACAGAAGGCAAGGAAAGGGTGGCACATTTAGGGCCCATCTCTCAGTGAGGCACGCCTCTGGTGCATGGTCTCACTTGACCCTCATGTTTAGTTTTCAGGTACCTGACTCCTGATGGACACAAACACCTAACATCTCTCCCCAGGCACATAAGGAACGCTGAAAGGCATCGCTTCTGGAGGGCCAGTCTCATCTTCCCAGGCTCAAAATCCCTCCTTTACCGACGCCACAAAAAGCAGTAATCCCCAAGGAATTACTGCTTTTCTATTAACTTGATTCTCATTGTTTATAAAAGTCCTAAGCAGTTAAGGTTAGTGAAGATTCAGAGAAAGGGAAAAAAAAAAAAACTAAATATTTTGTCCTTTGGGGCAAATGTTTAACCAAGAGGTGAAGGTGGAGAAACCACTCCAGAGGTCACAAGGGATTTTGTAATCTGAAAGGACACATGGAGTGCAGCCTAGCTTGTCACTCGCAGCAGCCCAGTCCCATAAAACAGCGGGTGCAGAGCTGTTCACTGATTTCCTAAAATGGGACTTTGGGACTTTAGGACTTTAAAATGTGGAGTCTGCTTTGAAAATGAGAAAAATTGATACACCTGGATGGGAAAGCCAGTTGGATTTCTCAGTTCAAGCCACATTTCTGAATCAGGCTTCTATTCCTTTAAGGAACATGCTTACCTTCTAATTCATTTTGGTTCATAGAGGCCCTCCTTAATAGCAATGCTCACAAAGAAAGGAGTCCTTTCAGGGAGACCTCAGAAAATATATGAAAAGGTCCTTTGAAAGCTATCACATTTTGAAACTGACTTTCAATGAGCTGCTGCCAGCTGCAGTGATCAGTTTAAGTAGATTAAATGGCTTTCATTTTTAGTATTTAATAGTTCACTTTTTCCTACTATTCTCAAAAAACCTCAATATTCTGACCTTTCTGGTGTTTCCCTTACAGGGAATCTGACAGCATAAGAAGACGCATTCTTTTTTCCTAGTAAGGTTCCTGGCAGATTTCTGCACATCTGAAGTTCTGTGGTCAAAGGGTATAAATTTATAGGCACTAACTTAAGAACTGTTCAAGAAAGCAGACATCTAAAACGTCACCTTCATGAAACGGCCATGCTTTTTAAAATACTGTTTGGGGGATTTGGAATACAAAGAAGCACTTTTACTGAAGTAACTGCCTAGACGACTCCAAGTGGTGGGGGTCACATCCCCCAAAGCAGTGGATTCTAGTCACAAACTCCATCCAGTCTGTTCTTCCACCACCTCTCATACCAGAACCAGGTCAATCCTTAGCTCCCCCAAAGCTGCTCTTTGCTCATCTTGGCTTTTATTAAATACTTATTCTATGCCAGACATTTAAGTACACAATTGGATTTTCACAGTAACTTCTGGAAGTGGGTACTCTCTTTATTTCATTCTGCAAAGACAGATACTGAAGCTTAGAAATTCTTCATCAACAGTTGGCTGCTTGGGGTGACTCAGGCCCAGCACCCTGGTTCTTCATTTTTACACTAACATGCTTCTTGCAGCCAGGTTCCTTCCACCTAAGCTGGGTCCCTTGATGCCTGAACTGAATCTGAAGTGTTCCAATGAAAAAGCTAGGAAATTGAGTTAGTGGGAATGAGAATTCTTGTTTGAATCACTAGAAACAAAAAAAAAGAACATCTGGCAGGACTAACCGGGAGCATCAGAGCGAGGTCGGCCACTCTGGCTGGTTCCCCCACAGCCATGGCCAGAGCCTCAGCCCGGAAGCCGAATTCAAGGCTGCTGCATAAGCACTGAGGAAAGAATCTAGTGCTTTGCTGTTTTTCATTTTTGTTTGTTCAGATTTCTGGGCTTTGGAAATCCGCCAGAAAAGCCTGAGCACAGCCTTAGGAGACCTGTTGGCAGTACCCTAGGAGTTGGTAGCCAAGAGCTTCAAGCTCCTCTCCTCATCACTGAGACTTGTCTGTTGACAAAGGTATCTTTCAAACAAGATAATTCGTTTAGCAAAAAGGGAGCCATTTTGGTTTCGATTGCTCACCACTGATAACTAGGTCGAGATAAGGATTGTTCTCTCCTTTTTTTTCCCTCCGGAGACCTTAGATAGTAAAGTACTGTTGACCTTGTGCAACTGAGATCCTCCTTCCCATTGAGAGTTAGGTGGAGGCATGGGGAGGGAGGTGGGAAGAAGTAAATGTCCACTGTACACACTTTTCAACACTTGTGTTTACGCCATCGGCTGTCACTTAGTCCACAGGCATGTGGCCCTCACCTCTAGAGTCAGGAGAAAAAGCCATGACATTCCTAAGGCCAGCGATAGCCCTGAAGGGGTTCAGAACATGCCACCCCAAAATATGCTGCTTTAGCATATTTATTATTTTGAGCTGAAGGTGCTTGAGAAACAGCAGATACAGAAAGAGCTCTCTGACCTCCTTCTTTCTGCCAAAAAGCAGATCATAAAATTTCCCATGAGAAAGGTGCTCTCCCTGCAGCAGGAAGAGAAGCACATTCTTATCACCAGACACTTGTGTACAAACAGACCTACCAAAATGACCCTCATCTTCCATTCGTTTCCTCCATATATTTTCTAGTCACTGACTCGCAGTTGACTGCCTCGAGCCCAAATCCTTTCCTCCTATCACATCCCCAAAATGTATCATTCTTTGTTTAAAAAGATATATACACTCTCAGGACTAGTGGCTTCTTCTGGTTGTCATTTTCCTTTTGAAGATTCCCATGCACATATAAAAATATTAAATAAAATTTGTACACTTTTCTCTATATAATCTGTCTCCTGTCGGTTTAATTCTTAGGCCCAGCCATGAAACCTAGGAGGCTTGAAGGAAGTTATCCCTCCCCTAGAGCCTTCTTGTAATGACTGGAAAATCTTTTTCCAAAGAACTTGATGACAAAAACTAGCCAAGTAAATAAAATGCTTTTAAAAAACATTTCTCTTCTTTTTATATCCTTATGCAGTCTATTCATGATCACTGAAGAAAATTTTAAGAACGTAAACAAAAATTCGGTAAATTAAAACTATACAAAATACTACTACCCCAAAAAAATTGTCATTAATAATTTTGTGCAGATTCTTCCAAGCTTTATCCATTAAAATATAAACATATAAAAATTACCTCTATTTTAAAAAATGAGATCAAGGTCTACACACTTTTACTTAATAATATATCATGGATATTTCACATAAAAATAAAAATTTCTCTTATTTTATTGCCTTATAGATTGTAATACGTGAGCATATTTATTAATCAGTTCAATGGTCAGGTGGTTTCTTACTTTTTATATTTTCTTTAAGCAACCACACAACAGCATCATTCATACATTTCTGAGAACTTGCCAACTGTAACCTCAAAATATATTGCCAAAGCTGAAACAGGCACATTTATTAAGGTTCCTGAGTCACTGTCCTCCAGAAAGATGACATCCCACAAGTCTAACTAGCAATGAATAAAGCCCTTAGCATAGCAAATCGAAGAGCCCCAAAATAATTCTAGAATAAGGAAGGAAAGTTTCACTGCTTTGCCAGGAGGCTCACCTCTGGAGCTCTTACACTTCACTGAGGTACTGTAAATGATGGTCACTCTGCGGCCCCCTCCCAAACCTGTAAAACAAGACAGTAGCAGGGTTAGATTATTATCCCAGAAAAAGGGAAGTCCCGGGGGTCTTCTAAGAAGGTATTGCTGTAGTGTACAGTGTTGTAAAGAAAACAGAGCAACAGCCAGTATCAGGTATAAAACTCGTGTACAGCAGTTGGCAAAAGCTAATGCTAAAAACTGCTGCTTCAGAGGTGCAGGACTTACTTATTAATCTAATACACTTATTATGTGCCAGGCACTCCAAGAGCTTTATAAATCTCAAATCATTTAACAACCCTGTAATAAGGCAGGTACCATTTTATCATCATTTTTACCTGTAAGTTAAGTAACTTACTGAGTTTAGTTCTGGAGTCTGCATATCTTGCCACAAGACAATGTTGTCCATCAGGGAAAATCCCTGATCCAACTAAGAGTGTCCCCAACTGTTCCCACATATGTAGGGGACCCGTTACTCAATTTTCCAATACAGCAGGAAGCACCATTTAACTGGTATTGGCACAGCAAACACAGTAACAAAGGAAGTTTGTACACACAAAGCCACTTGATACCTAAAATAACTAAAATAATTTAAATAATAACACATTCCCTGTAACTGATTTAACCCTGGTTTCCTTTGCCATTCATTAATTTTAACTGTTTCTTTTCCTGGCAGATTCATTTTTATTCTTCAATTATAATTGGATATATATTTTCTTCAATAAATATGTTAATTATAATGTTATAATTACATTTAAAGCCTTATACTTTCCAAAGCCTGTGATATATTTCATCTCATTCAGTCTCTGACAGTTTGGAAGGTACTGAGGCTTAGAAAGGCTAAGTGACTTATTTGGGATAACACCAGTCTTTAAACTAATTCATATCTCCTGGCCTCCATAAATTTGCAATAGGCATTGAAACCAAGCAAATATGTGAAGGAGTATGCTGATATATTGAAACACGTAAGTAGTTAGATTGATAAATAAATGTCTACACATACACACATACCCCATAATGTTTGATGTATTCTGAATTTAACTATCTGGTGAACTCATCTTCTAGAACTCAAGATCACCTCATCATTTTATTTATTTATTTGTTTGTTTACTTATTTATTTATTTATTTATTTGCTCACCTCTAATCAGCCTCCTCTTCCATACCCCACAAACTGATTCTTAAAATTCACCACAGCTCAAAAGGAACCCTCCTACACTGTTGGTAGGAATGTAAGTTGGTGCAGCCACTGTAGAAACCAGTATGGAAGTTCCTCAAAAAACTAAAAATAGAGGTGAAGGGGATAAAGATAAATTCCAGTTTTGGGAATTTACCTAAAGAAAACAAAATCTCTGATTTGAAAAGATATATACATCCTTACATTTGTTGCAGCATTACTTAAAATAGCCAAGATATGGAGGCAACTAAAATGTCCATCAATAGATAAATGGATAAAGAAGATATTGTACATATATACAATGGAATATTACTTGGCCATAAAAAAGAAAGAAATTATGCCATTTGCAACAACATGGGTAGACCTAGAGGGTATTATGCTAAGTGAACTAAGCCAGGCAGAGAAAGACAACACTTGATTTCACTTATGTGTAGAATCTTTAAAGAAAAGCAAAATAAAACAAACAAAATAGAAATAGACTCATAGACACTGAGAAGTGACTTACCATGTGGGAAGTAGTTACCATGGGGGAGGGGTTGGTGTAGGTGGCTGAAAGAGGTGAAGGGAATAAAGAGGAGTAAAATCTTAATGATAATATAAGTTAGTCATGGGGATGAAAGTACAGCATAGAGAATATAGTCTTTCTATGTTGACAGATAATAACTACATTAAGTTTAGCATTTAATAATGTAGATACTTGTTGAATCACTATATTGTATACTTGAACAAATATAGTATTGTATATCAACTATACTCAATAAAAACAATTAATCAATCAATAAATAAAATTTCACCACATCTCAAGCCCTTTGGCTTCTTGTCTCTCTGTGATTGACAGAGCAAGTTAAGGCCATCCATCTTTCATTCATTTATTCACATGTTCATTCATATGAGTGAACCTGCCCTGGCATCTTCTACACAGCTTACCAAAATACCCCCTGTCTCTCAACATACTCACACACACACACACAGATACACACACACACACATGCATGTACATGCATGAACACATATGCACACTCCTACACTCTGCAACCTTGTATTACCCCTGGCTTCTTTTTTTTAACTTAATCATTATTTCTTTTTAAATTGAAGTATATTTGATATACTGTCTCTTGCTAGTTTCAAGTATACAACACAGTGGTTCACCGGCTACCTATATTATTAAATCCTCACCCCCACTACTACAGTTTCTGTCAATATCGAAATATATTACAGAATCATTGTCTATATTCTCCATGCTGTACTGCCTCCTTGTGACCAATTTATATTATGATTGAGAATTTTTGTGCAATTTCATCACCCTTCACCTCCCAACCCACTCATTCCAGCCCCTCCCCCATAGTAACCACCAGTCACTTCTCAGTGTCTGCTATTTTGTTCATTTTATTGTGTTTTGTTTTTAGATTCCACAAATAAATGAAATTTTATGGCATTTGTCTTTCTTCACCTGGATTATTTCATTTAGCGTAATACCCTCTAGGTCTTTCTATGTTGTCACAAAAGACATGGTTTCTTTCCTTTTTATGGCTGTATAATATTCCATTGTGTATATGACCCACATCTTCTCTATCCATTCATCTATCGATGGACATTATGGTTGCTTCTATATCTTGGTTATTATAAATAATGAGGCAATAAACATAGGGATTCATATATTCAAATCAGGGATCTTGTTTACATCAGGTAAATTCCTACAAGTGCAGTTACTGAGTTGTATGGTATTTCTATTTTTAGTTTTTTGAGGAAACTCAATACTGCTTTCCACAGTAACTGCACTAATTTACAATGTAGGAGAGTTCCCTTTTTCTCCACATCCTTACCAACACTTGTTATTTCTTGTCTTTTGGACTGTGGTCATTTCCAACTGGAATGAAGTAATATTTCATTGTGGTTTTGATTTGCATTTCCTGGATGATCAGAGATGTGGAGCACCTTTTCATGTTCCTGTTAGCCATCTGTATTTCTTCTTTGGAAAAATGTCTGTTCAGGTCCTCTGCCTAATTTTTAATCAGGTTATTTGCTTTTTGGTTCTTCATGTATTTTGGATATTAGCCCCTTATTGGATAAGTCATTTATGGATAATTCTCTCATACTGTAAGTAGCCTTTTTGTTCTGCTGATCGTGTCATTTTCTGTACAGAAGCTTTTTAGTTTGATGTAGTCCCACTTGTTCATTTTTTATTTTGTTTACCTTGCCTGGGGAGAAGTGACAAGAAAGAAATGCTCATGCTTATGTTCAAGAAATTTTTGCCTCTATTTTCTTCTAAGAGTTAGATTTAGGTCTTTAATCCATTTTTAGTTTAAGTTTACTTATGTGTATGGAATTAGACAGTAATCTACTTTCATTTTCTTTCATGTAGCTGTCCAGTTTTCTCAACACCAGTTATTGAAAAGATTGTCTTTTGCCCATTGTATATTCATGGCTCCTTTATCATATATTAATTGACCATTGATACATGAGTTTATATCTGGCCTCTCTTTTCTGTTCCATTGGTCTATGGGTCTGTTCTTGTGTCAGTATCATACTGTTTTGATTACTGTAGCTTTGTAGTATAGCTTGAAGTCAGGGAGCATAACATCCCTAGCTTTGTTTTTTCTCAGGATTGTTTTGGCTATTTAGGGCTTTTGTGCTCTAATGGAATTTTAAGATTATTTCTTTATTGAAAAATACTGTTGATATTTTGATAAGGATTGCATTGAATCTGTAAAGCGCTTAGGACTGGATTGCCATTTTAACAATATCAATTTTTCTTATCCATGAATATGGGATAGATTACCATTTATTTGTGTCTTCTTTTAATTTCTCTCATGAGTGCTTTATTGTTTTCAGAGTATATGTCTTTCACCTCCTTGGTTAGGTTTATTCCTAGGTATTTTATTCTTTTTGACATAATTGTAAATGGAATTATTTTCCTGATCTCTTTCTGCAAGCTTGTTGTTAGTATATAGGAATGCAACAGATTTCTGTGTATTAACTTTGTATCCTGCAACTTTGCTGAATGCAGTTAATAGGTCTAATAATTTTTGGTGCAGTTTTTAGGGTTTCCTATATCTAGTATCATATCTTCTGCAAATAGTGACAGTTGTACTTCTTCCTTACCAATTTGGATGCTTCTTATCTCTTTGTCTTGTCTGATTACTATGGCTAGGACTTCCAGTACTCTGTTAAATAAAAATGGTGAGAGTGGACATCCTTGTCTTGTCCCTGATCTTAGAGGAAAAGCTTTCAGCTTTTCACCATTGAGCTTGATGTTAGCTCTTGATTTGTTGTCTATGGCCTTTATTATGTTGAGTTACATTCCCTCTATCCCCATTTTGTTGAGAGTTTTTATCATGAATAGATGTTAAATTTTGTCAAATGCCTTTTCATCATCTATTGAGATGATTATATGTGGTTTTTATCCTTTTTTTTTAGTGTGGTGTATCATTGATTGATTTGTTAAAATTATACCATCCTTACATCCCTGGAATAAATCTCACTTGGTCATGATGGATGATCCTTTTGGTGTATTTTTAATTCAATTTGCTATTTGTTGATGATTTGTGCATCTATGTTTATCAAGGATATTGGTCTATCATTTTCTTTTTTGTGTACCTTTGTCTAGTTTTGGTATTGGAGTGATGCTGGCCTCATAGAATGAGTTTGGAAGTATTTCATCCTCTTTTACTTTCTGAAATACTTTTAAGAAGGATGGGTATTAGCTCTTTCCATGTTTGATAGAATTCAGCTGTGAAGCCATCTGGTCCATTACTTTTGTTGGTTGAGAGTTTTTGATTACCAATTCAGTTTTGTTACAGTAATTGGTCTGTTCAGATTTTCTGGGTCAGTCTTGGAAGGTTGTACTTTTCTAGGAATTTGCCCTTTTTTCTAGGATGTCCAACTCATTTGAATATAAATTTCACAGAATTCTCTAATAATTCTTTGTATTTCTGTGATATTCATTAAAATTATTCCTTTTTCCTTTCTGATTTTGTTAATTTGTGTAATCTCTCTTTTTTTGTTGATAAGCTTGGCTAGGGGTTTGTCTATCTTCTCAATGAATCAGATTTTCATTTCATTCATTTTTTTCTATTGTTTAATTCCTCTCTATTTTATTTATTTCTACTCTGATCTTTATTATGTCCCTCCTTCTACTAACTTTGGGTTTCATTTGTTCTTATTTTTCTAGTTTCCTTTGTTGTGAGTTTAGACTGTTTATTTGGGATTTTTCTTGTTTCTTGAGGTAGGCCTGTCTTGATATGTACTTCCTTCTTAGTACTGCCTTTACAGCATCCCACATATTTTGGGCTGTTGTATTTTCATTTTCATTTGTTTCCATGTATTGCTTGATTTCTTCTTTGATTTGTTCATTGATCCATTGATTACTTAGAAGCATGCTGTTTAGCCTCCATGTGTTTGTGGGGTTTTTTGTTTTCTTTATATAATTTATTCCTAGTTTCATATCATTGTGATCTGAAAAGATGCTTGATAGAATTTCATTCATTTTTGAATTTGTTGGTGCTCTTTTTGTGTCCTATTATGTGATCTATTCTGGAGAGCTGTTCCATGTGCACTTAAGAAAAATATGTATCCTGCTGATTTTGGATGGAATGTTCTGTATATATATGTTAAGTCCATCTGGCCTAGTGTGTTTTTCAGTGCCTCTGTTTCCTTATTTATTTTCTGTCTGGTTGTTCTGTCCATTGATGTAAGTGGTGGATTAAAGTCCCCAAATATGATGGAGTTGTGGCTTATTTCTCCCTTTTGTTCTGTTAGTATGTGTTTTATATATTCAGGTGCTCCTATATTCGATACATAGATATTCATTATTGTTATATCCTCTTGTTGGACTGACCCCTTTATCATTAGTTAATGTCCTACTTTGTCTCTTGTTACTTACCTTGTTTGAAATCTATTTTGTCTGATACAAGTACTGCTACTCCTGCTTTTCTCTCCCTATTATTTGCATGAAATATCTTTTTCCATTCCTTCACTTTCAGTCTATATGTGTCTTTAAGTCTGAAATGAATCTTTTGTAGGAGGCATATAGATGGGTCTTGTTTCTTTGTCCATTCTTCCACCCTGTCTTTTCATTGGTACATTCAGTCCATTTACTTTTAAGGAAGTTATTGATATGTATGTACTTATTACCATTTTATTAATTGTTTTCTGGTTGTTTTTGTAGCTTCTCTCTAATCCTTTCTTCCTCTCTTATATACTCTTCTTTTCTTATTTGATGGTTTTCTTTAGTGTTGTGATTTCTTTTTGTTTGTTTGTTTGTTTAATTTTTTGTGTATCTATTATAGGCTTTAGTCTTGTGGTTACCATAAGGTTCTTTGATAGTTTCCTAAATATATAATAGTCTATTTGTTCACTCTATTTTGAACACAATCTAAAAGTATTTCTTTTTCATTCTTCTTCCTCCACACTTTATGTATTAGATGTCATAATGTGCAGTTTAAATGTATTCCTTGACTGATTTTGTATATAGTTGATTTCAGTACTTTTGTTTTGTTTTGCTTTTAACTTCAATCTTGCTTAGTAAGTAATTGGTCTACTACCTTTCCTGTGGGTTTATTTCCACTGATGAAAAATATTTAGGCTTAAGAACATTTCCATCTACAGAGTCCCTTTAACATATCCTGGAAGACTAGTTTAGGGGTGGTAAATTATTTTAACTTTCATTTATCTGGAAAACCTTTAATCTCTCCTTCAATTTTGAATGATAACATTTCTGGGTAGAGAATTCTTGGTTGAAGGTCTTCTGTTTCAATATATTAAATTTTTCATTCCACTCCCTTCTGGCCTGCAGAGTTCCTGCTGATAGCCTGATGGGGTGGCCCTTATGAGTAATTTTTTGCCTCTCTGTATCTACTTTCCATACCCTCTCTTTATCCTCAATCTTTGTCATTTTAGTTTTATGTCTTGGTGTTGTCTTTCTGGAGTTACTTTTGTTAGGTGCTTTCTGCATGTCCAGGACCTGGTGTCTATTTCCTTCCCTGGCTTAGGGAAGTTTTCAGCAATTCTTTCTTTTTTTTTTTTATCTTAGTAACATTTTTTTTTATTAAGGTATCATTGATATACAATCTTATGAAGGTTTCACACAAGATCAACAATCAACAACGATCGTGGTTACTACATTCACCCATATTATCAAGTCCCCCCACACCCCATTGTATTCACTGTCCATCAGCATAGTAAGATTCAGCAATTATTTCCTCAAAGAGACTTTCTACTCCTTTGTCTCTCTCTTCTCCACCTACTATCCCTATTATGCAAATATTGTTTCATTCAGAGTTGTCACACAGCTCTTAGCCTCCTCTCATTTTGAAACATTTTTTTTATTTCTCTGTTCCTCAGGTTCATTGTTTTCCTATTTTCTAGTTTACATCTCATTGATTTTCTTCTCTACTTGAAGTAATCTATTATCCATTCCCTCCACTGTATTTCTCATTTAAGTTAATGATTTCTTCAGCTCTGAGTGTCTCTTTTTCAAATCTTCTATCTGTGTTGAAATCCTCCCTGAGATCATTAATACTTTTCCACAGAACAGTGAGCATATTTATGACTGTTATTTTGAAATCTTTATCAAGAAGATTGGTGATCTCTATTTCATTTAGTCATCATTCTGGTGTTCTGTCCCATATTTTTGTTTGGAACATATGCCTCTGCCTCCTCATTTTGTCTAGGTTCTCTGTATTTTCCTTTGTTTTAGATAGATATATGCTTTCTGGTCTAGTGAGTAATTACTTTATGAAGAAGGTGTCCTGTGGTGCCCAGAAGCTCAAATAACTCTTGCTCACTTGAGCCTGTTTCTTCTTTGCTGTGCAGCTGCAGTTGTTGGTGGGCTGTGGGCAGGGCTGCCTTTATGTCTGTCTGTTGGCAGTGGCTGATCTCTGTCAGCAGAGGCCCTTTGTGAGCCATGCAGCAGTGCTCTTGCCGGGATCTCTGTGAGTAAGGCCTCCCTTTGCCTGCCCAACAACAATGGTGGTGCTGCTGGACCAATGGTGTGGGTGGGGTGGGTACATAGGGAGCACTGTGTGGTGTGGAGGAAGGAGCATTTGAAGCTGGCACCTGCATGCACCTACCCACTGTGGGTGAGAAAGGGCCAGGAAAGGTGAGAAACCCTTCCTATTCCTTCCAGGCAGAAAATTCTCCCTCCATCTGCCAGGCAGCAAAGTCTGTCCACTACTGGGCTTAGTGGGTGGGAAGTCAGGTGTGTGGGTTGGTGCACAGAGAAGTGCATTAGGGTTGAGCTCCCACTGAGGGGGATGGAACATTTGGGACTGACTCCCATGAACACCCAACCAGTTGGGCTGAGGGAGGGCTGGGGAAGCATCATCCACCAACTCTTTCTCCTGTGGAGAGAGCTCTGTCCAACCCCAACCTCTCTGGAACCCTTCTTGATGCTAGTAAACAGACTGTCACCTCTCTTTTGGGTCTCAGTGGGACTGATGAAGTGTGCCTGTCATCCACTAGAGGCAGGAGTCTCAGACTCCCAGAGTGCTCCCACTCTCCCTGATGCCCAGCCCCATTAATCACCAAGGCCCAGTGCAATGTGGACTTATGTTTCCAGAGCAGATATTCAGGGCCAAGTGGGCAGAGTTCCTGAGCACACTTGTTCTTCTCCACTCTGTTCTTCTCCCTCCTGATTATATGCTGGGATGGGGAAGGGCTTGGGTCCCTTCTGAATGCGGCTCTGCCACTTTACCCTTCTCTGTATGGTCTTTTCTTCAGCAGGTGTAGATAGTCTGCTCTGCAGTCTCCATGTCATTTTCAGGGTTAGCTATTTTTGCTGTAGTTGCTTCTTTGGTGTGCATGTGAGAGTAGGTTTCTACCTTCCCTTCCTACTCCATCTATTTTGCTGGATGTCTTGCCCCTGGTTTCTTTAGCTTACAGATAATATCTCAGTTTCTTCTTCTATTCATTAAACATTATATTAAGATACATCAAGCATACCCCAAAGCCACTTATACTAACCACCCAGTTTTGATAAATCTTAATGTTTTACCTTACTTTCTACTTTTATTAAAGGAATACATTGTAAATACCATAGAAGCTTTTATATACCTCTCCTTAACCCTTTTTCTTCCTCTCCTTCAAAAGGGGTAACCACTAACATGACTATGGATTATTTCTTTTATTGTCTATGCATGTATTAATTAACACTATTTAATCTTTTATAGCCTTAAACTTTCCTTTAAATGGAATAGTGGAGTATCATTTTGAAACCTTCCTTCTTCTTCCAACATTGCCTTTGAAATTTCACCATGATGGCACATGTAATCAGTTCATTGTAACTGCATTTTGGTAGTATGCCCTTGTATGTACATGCTGCAATTGTTTATACAGTTACCTCTTTGTGAATATTTAGGTTATTTCTAACTTTAAAAAAATTACAAGACCTCATCTCCTGCACCTTCATGGAAACTAATTCTCTGGCCCAAGCACTGGTAAACACTCACCTCTCAGGTGTTGGGTTCTCTCTGTGTGGCCCTGGGGATAGCTCTTACTTTTGCAAATTTAGCTACATATTTCAAAAATGTTTGTCATATTTTATCCAACATATCTATCTGTTGCTTAGCAAGAATGTTTTCTGGTTAGCTAGACAATGGGAAAGTCACCACTTTCCTTTCTAAACTTTCCTTTTCTTTGGTATCACCACATTCTATTGCTTCTCTTCCTCTTTGCTCCTCTTCCCATTTCTTGCTCTTTAAATATTAGAATTATCATAAAGTCTTGCCTGACCTCTTTCTCACTCTCATGTGCACTTCCTGTGTGGTCATTTTCATAAACATAACTGATAACAATGTGCTAATAACTCACAAATCAGGAACCCAGGGTTCTGTAATCAAAATTTTCTTGACTTCCAGATCTGTTTATCCAATTACCTCCAATATATTTTCACCTAAATGAGGGTCAGTGACACCTAAAATTCAGCATTTCCAAAACCTAAATCATTCCTTCCCCCAAGCCCTCTCTTTCTCTGATATCTCTAAGAGACAGGCAGTATCATTCTCTCAAGTCAGAAAACATACAGTCACCCTTTCCCTCCCTTTCCCTCTCCCTTTCTGCTTCCTGTAACCCACCATTATAATCAACTACCACATCCACTCAGGCTACCTTCCCTCTCTTCTGCTCCATCCTCCACTTTCTGACCTTTGTCATCTCCTTCTGAGCAACCACAACAGCCACCTCACCTCTGCTGTTGCACTTTCCAACTAGGGCTGCTAAATCCAGCAAATAAAAATACAGAATTACCAGTTAAGTTTTAATTCCAGATAAACAATGAGTATTATTTTAGTGTTAATATTTCCCAAATATTGATGGGCAACTTTGAGGACAAGCACTGCTTGTTTGTAACCTTTTGTCCCAGAATCACCATGTGATTGGGACATGGTCTCCTCCTTCAGGTAGTATGCTAGCTATAGGTATGTGGATGATCTGGGGCTGGCCCAATCCAGGCCCGCCTTATTATAGTTATTGGGAAGCAGAACCCTCTGACCAAGGTCATCTTCCTTGAAGAACTAGTCACACCAGAATGATTCCTTCTAGCAAAACACATAGTATAGTCATAAATCACATATCCTTTTTGGCACGCACATAGCCTGTCTTCTCACCCTGTGTAAGCAGTTCTCTTCCTGTCCATGACAGCAGTGTGCAGCCTTGTTCAGCCACTCCTGGACTCCCTGTACATAAGTCCCAATAAACCTTCATGTCTCATTCACCCTCTCTGTGTCTTTTCTTCTGGGTCTTGAGTGATTTCCCATCACAACTTTCCCATCTGGGTGTGGACTTATGATCACACAGCAACCTAAATTTGTCTGGCAACTCTACAAATACATCTTCAATATTGCCATCAAAATTATAAAAAGAATTTACCATAGTATTCCCAGCTTAATATTATTGAAGGATCCCCACTGTCCACAAGATTGTCTTTGGCATGGCATGCAAAACCCTCAATAACCTGGTCACTGTATACTTCTAATTTTTTTTACCTATTTCTCCCTTACTCACTGTGTCCCAGACACACAGGCCTTCTTGGTCCTGGAACACATGGAGCTCTTTTCTGTCTTGGAACTTGCAGGTCTATTTACCTAGACCATTTTCCCTCAGATCTTTGCATGGCTGCCTGGCTCATTTTTCAGAAATTAATATCACTTCCTCAGAGAAACCTTCTCTGGGCATTTATCTAGAGTAGGCCCTGATTACTCCTCATTTCATTCTCATTCCTTTTCTTGATAACACTTTCACAATCTGAGAGTACCTTACTTATTTGCTTAGTAATCTGTTATCTATCTTTTCATTAGAATGTAAATTCTGGGAGAGAAAGACTTAGCTTCTTCACCACTGTACTCCCAAGGTTTAATACAGTTTTTGACATGCACTTAGAGTTAAATAAATATTTATGAATGAATAAATGAATGAACAAATGAATAATTAAGCTTATAGTCATGAGTTCCTTTTGAGATTTTATCTACTTTGTGGGCTTCATGCTTATCCTAGTCAGTCCAGGTTTCCATAACAAAATATTCTAGCAGCTTGGTTAAACTATAGAAATGTATTTTCTCATAGTTTTGAAAGCTAGAAGTGTTTGAAATCAAAGTGTTTGCAAGGTCAGTTTCTGGTTACAAACCCATCTTCAAATATCATCATATGGTTTCAATGTGTGAATTTTGGGGACACAGTTCAATCCATAGCATAACCCTAAGTGTAATGCCCTCTTTTTTCTTCTGTGTGTTTAAGAATCCCCACCTCTATAAAGAGATTCCAGATAAAATAAATCACTTCTTCCTTTGAACCTCACCACCAGCCTATGCACCTGTAGTACTTCACTGTAATTAACTTCTTACATGACTTGTGTCTTCTGAGACTGAATTCTCTGAAGGCTGTACCTACGTTTCAGTCTTCCATATCTGGCACAATGTCTGGTACATAGAAAGGGATCAACAAATATTCACTGATTGACTAAATAATTAGATGAATTAACATGAGCATCTAAGGCCACATGAAATGAATGGGACTTGGAGTCGCCAATATTCATACCATAAAACTCCTAACAGCTACTTATAGGAGATGTATTTCTTGTACCCTCTCAAAGTCTATTTATAGTTAGTTTTCATGGTACTCCTTAATTTGGTTACATGATTTCTAAGCCAACCTGTATTAGTTTACGAGGTCTGCCCTAACAAAGTATCACAGATTGGGTGGCTTAAATGACAGAAACTTGTTTTCTCGTAGTTCTAGAGGATAGAAGTCTGAGATGAGGTGTTGGCAGGGTTGGTTCCTTCTGACGGGGTGTGAGGGAGGGCTCCATTCCAGGTCTCCCTCCTTGGCTGGTAGACAGCTGTCTTCTCCCTGGGTCTTCATATAATCTTCCCTCTGTGCCTTTGTCCAATTTTCTCTTCTTATAAGGACACTAGTCATGTTGGAATAAGGTCCACCCTAATGACCTCATCTTAATTTGATTACACATGTGAAGACCTTATTTCCAAACAGAGTCACATTCTGAAGTATTGGGGGTTATAACTTCAAGAAATTTGGGGGCGCACACTTCAGTCCATAATATAATCTCTGACATGCAAATGAGAAAAGTGGCAGGCAGGGCTGGTCAAAGCAGTCAAACAAACACACACACACAGAAAGAGATATCCAACCACCTGAAACTAAAGGAGAGAACATGGTGGTTGCTGGGGTGGTGGACAGGAGGCAGTAGGGAACGCAATAAAGAGCAAGCATAAAATGTCAAAAAAAAGGAGACTAACCAAAGAGCAGAGTGCACTACTGTTCATGATTATGAACAGGGTCTTTAGGGAAATATTTACTTTGTTTAGAATAGCCCATTTAAAAACTGGGTAGGAAAAACTATAATACTTTTATGAAGTGGTCCTTCAAATGGGGTTACACGGTTTTAAATACTGCTTCTTAAAGGTAAATCTCCACGTACATGAAAATTTGGGTTATTTAAAAAGAATCAGCCCTGCAACGATCCCAATGGCTCCTGATAATTTCCATCTCCAAGTGAATATAGATCATAGAGTAGAAATTTTTAAAAAAACACATGAAGTAGATACCCAAAATGGGTTAAATTACCAGGAATATGCATTCAGGTGAGGAAGCACCTGTGTGTAAAATAAGACACCGTCTATTCCTTAATTCTTACACTTGCTCTTAACTTCTCCTATTTGCCGCCTACTTGCTAGGACATATGTTTGAACATCCTGGAAGAGTGAATCACCACGTGAAAGGAAACCCTGGAATATTGTGCCTTGGAAGTCTGGCAGGTGACTCATAGTTCATAGATTTTGCCTTTAGCGATTTCATTTGGAAAAAAGTTTTCATGTTTCCCAAATATATAGTGTGTCTGTGGAGAAACTTAAACAAGATATAACAATACATAGCTTGTTAAAGTTGGAGAGTGTTACACACTTTTTTGTAGCATATTTTCACTTCATGTTGTCTTCCACATTCTTTTTTTAAGCGTAACTATCTTCAGCAATTGTATTAGTTACAGCAATGCTGTTTTAACAGATATACCAAAAATATGGAAGGGTCAAACACAAACCACTTTGAGTGTTTTATTTGGGATGGCTCAGTTTCTTTGGCTATCCTAACACTTCCATGTGTGAAAATGCATCAGGTCTGAAGACATACTCTGCTTGGTAGTATTTTGAGTGTTATTCTCTTTTTCTATCTGTATTTCTCTGTGGTAAACATTTATAGCTCTATAACATATAAAATTTTAAAAGTGATTTTAGCTTTTAAAATATTTTAAATTCAGCACAAGTATTTAATAAGCCATCTCTTTATACCTGAAACTTCCCTATTAATTGGAAGGTTGAAAATACCCATTTGAAAAATAGGCCTTTTTCTACATTAGGAATTTAACATGTGTTTACATTTTTGTTAGTGATGTACAAATATAATCATAAAGCGTATGTGAAAGAAAATAATCTCTCACCTAAGAAAGTGGCCATCTTTTTGCTTCAACATTGTAAATTTGGAAGTGAAGTATTGACAGCAGATAATCTGATAATCATTACAGCATTTTCAGTTAAGGAGAGATGCTCACTACCTGAAAGTGGAAGTAATCCAGATGTGCCTGAAATTCCGTGGTCACTTCTCTCCTAACCCTGGGCCTCCTCTGCAGCCAAACTCAGCTTTTGGGCATGCCTCCAAAACAAATCCAACACTACAACACAATCATAAGTAATACTAATTTTATTGAAGATTTCTAGGAAAAAGGAGGAAAAGAAATTGCATCACATATCACCTAGAAAAACTTAATAAAATTCACCTCCCCTGTTTGCTTCCACCTCCCTGTTCTTATCTTTCAACCCAAAAAAAAAAAAAATCCTCTCTATCTTCCTAACATTTCAATCTAGTCTTCAGCTTGAATTTTTCCCTTAACAAAAAGAAACCAAGGAAGGCAGTCAGCAAAGCCCTCCACCAATAACAGTTATCATCACCACAATAGAAAAACAGAACACTAACTGTTTAGTGTTGGTTAAGTCTGGCTCATGGGAATCTTATGCTCCATCTCAAGCAGTTTACCAGAATATTCACCCAACAAAACAGGTGTGTGTATGCGTGTGTGTGTGCATGTGTATATGTGATGGTGGTGGTAGTGAAATTGTGCAGCCAAGAGAATATTATTTTTCCAGATGGATAAATGTACAATTAGTCACATATCCATAAACACATGTAGCTAAATATACAATATGAAAGTGGCAAAGACTCTTTCAATTCTGCTCTCAGCCTGTCCTTGCCTTGAGCTTTGGCTTCTGGTATGGATGAGCTGGCCAGCCCTGGAGCCCCTGGTGATGGCACTGGGGGCCCTTTGACTTAAGTTCCCTCCACAGGGGAGCCTTCTCCTGCATGTCCTCTCTGCCTTCTGAGGATATCCAGATCCTCCAGTGCAAGTATTCTTTAAGAAATCTTTTTTGAAAACCTAAGGAAAAAAAAATTGTCTCTATACTTTTGTGTGACCCATTTGGCTGAACAAAATAAATCTTACTTGGAGATACATAGCAAACTTCTATCTTCCTTTAATAGTCATGTGTCCTATTACTATATAAAATTATCTATAATATGAGAGTAAGAAAACTTACCTTGACAGCTGTCATGAATCCAAATTCAAGCTTTTTTCCAACTATTTACACCATCACTCAGCAACCATTTAGTAATTGCCCAGTTACTGTTTCCAAGTATGTGGTCGTCTCTGGCTTGTAAATGCAGAGTAGGAAAAGGAGGAAAACCCAGCCTGCAAAGTTTCCATCAACTAAGTATAAACTCCAGACATGTTTTGAGTCACTCTGACTCTACTTGGTTATTGAAATTATATGGAAAATTTTCTATTCGCTGGCACTGCTAAAACCTCCAGACAACTGGTTTCCAGCCTTACGGTGCCTTTGCTGTTTTTCCCTGCTTTTTTAAACCAAGGGAGTTTAATTTTTCCACTTTCATCCTTGCTGTTTGGGGGTTTCAAAATTCATGCTATCATATGGCCTAGGTTACTCTGATTGTAAAATAAAGACAATTTCAACTTTAGATTTTAATATTTGACTTCTTTATTTACCATTGTGTCTCAAAATCTAAGTCACCCACCCTGCCTGAGGTGGCCACATTCCACTGTTATCCCAGACCTACCTAGTGAGTACAGCTTTCCTGAAGCAAATGTGTCAAAGAGGAACATTTTCCCTAGATAGCCCAGGCTCCCCTTTTGCTGATCCTGCTCCCATTATCAACTTCGTGTTCTCAAAGTGTTACCCACAGTTCTCTAGAAGCTATTATCTCTCAAGAACCTAGAAAAAATGAAGAATTGTGTAAATTAATCTCTTAGAGTCACATGCAATTCCAAAAATGTACAAAGATTTAAGATGAATTTAGTAAATCTCTAACAGGAATAATTAAGACTCCAGAAAGGGAAGTGTTTCAGAGCACAGCCCTTAAACCATTGGCCATCCCATACTCTCAGGGTGGGGGGACATCACACTGGACTAGAACAGTGCTCTAAATTTTCTGCACCTCACTTGCATCTGCATCTCTTCTCAGAGTTGTGCAGAAAAATTAGATTGTGTGCATATGAATAAGTAATATTTTATGAGTTCATAAAAACTCGTGAGATCTGAATAAAGCCAATAGGCTATGTAACAGTACTATACAGTGACATTTCTTAGTTTTGATGTTACTATAGCCATGTAATACGTTACCCTTTGGAGACGTTGCATGAAGGGTATATTGAATTCTGTACTATTTTTTCAACTTCCTGTGAGTCTATACTTATTTCAAAAAAAAATTTTAAGTGAAAAAGGATTTTAAAGTCTTCCTAGAAAGATACAATATATTAAATAATATTATATTTTTATGTGCCTCACTTCCAATATCTTGTATGTCCCAAAGTGTTATGTGCATCATTTTAAAGTAACTAAAAACCACTCTGCCAACTCAACTTCTTAAGAAACATCTTTGCTGTTCAAAAAGAAATTTTTTTTTTTCTGGTAAGCATTAATATGATTTTTCTCTATTTTGAGCATAAGCCATTCAACCTGACTTGTCCAAATGTTGTGTAGGAGCCCAGGGAAGGCTCCCCCAAGGTCTGCCACAATGGCATATGGATTATTTTGAATTAAAGGACGGAGAAGGAGCAGTGCAGGACTGACCTTCCCTTGCCCAGCTACCCTACCTAACCAGAAAAGTAACCTCCCCTGTGGTAAGTACCCTCCCAGCTCCTGCAGGGTAGAAACCATTTTTATCACTACGTTTAGGGAACTGAGAGTAGAGAAGTTTGCGTAAACAAATCATGTTACTTTTTTACTAATCTACTATCCCAGCCCAACACAATTTAGAATTCCTTATTAATTGAAGCCCCCAAACATAAGTTTTCCTTGTCCTGTTCAAGTCCTTACAGATTTAGTGTCTTTTGTCTAAAATGTGTAAAAACTGCCTGCCGTGGTCATCTTGTGGTGGTGGTGGGGGGGGATCTCAACTGCATTATTGGACCTCTGTGCACACATAGTTAAACTTTGTTTATTTCTCTGGTTAATCTGTCTCATGTCAATTTGATTTTAGACCAACGAGAAGAGCCTTGAAGGTAGAGGAAAATTCTTTCTCCCCAACAGTAAATAAACATAAAAGAGGAAATTAATATGTTTTGTCAAATTAATACCTTTTATCAAATGCTGGTGCTCTCATATTCAAAAATAGGACTTTGCATAGACACTAGCCTTTTATCAATAATTATTTAGGAAAATGATTATCTAAATTCCTCGATCTCCCCTTCAGCGTATCCAGGGACCAGCTTGATTGCCAAAACAAGAGTTTTCATTGGGGAAGATCCAGAAGGACAAAAGGCCACTGCTCCTTTTTGGCCTCAGTGGACTGTGGGCAGAAAGAGAAACAAGAGGAGCGGGAAAGAGATACGGCATGGGTTTTTTCCATCACTGCGCTACAGCCCCACGTGTAAGGTTCATGAGGAAATCACTTAGGGAGGCACAGAACAGTTCTTGTAGTTTGAACTTGGGGAGGAAACTGCCCTGCAGGGCACAATCATAGAGACATGGAGCAGAGCTTCCTAAGCTCCTTAGTGTCCCTGTGGCATGGATCCCAAGTTCAGGGCCAGCTTGGTTGGAAGAAATACCAATTTGGGGATAGGATTAGATTTAAAGGCCAGCTGGAAGATGTGGTGAGACTCAGAGGCGGAGGCGCCTAAGCCAGATGGAAAGACTGAGTTTACCACTAGTAGATTTCAACATTGGAGATCAGTAGGGCAATTCCATAATGTGAGAAATGCACTCACTGGTCTGAACTTAGTCAAAGAGAACAGTGGAGCGAGGCTTTAATGACAGTCTTGCAGGATTGTGTATCTGGTGAGCAGGCAGTCAGGGTGGTTACAACAACTATTTATGCCTTAGCATGCTAGTTTCTCCCCCGGTTCCTCACTGGCTACAGGGTTCACATTCTTTCCTGGAGGTGACCTAAGCAAGTTATATCTATATTAGGCTTTTTTTTACATTTGTCTTAATTTTATTGGCTGGTTTAAAACTTCTTCTGCATTTTTTTTTTAAGTGAAGCACAGAGCACTCTTCCTTAATCTCCTTCTGCCTCCCAGCCAGAATGACTCCCTGGTACAAGTTCTGACATGTAGGTTTCTTGTTAATACCTTTTTATTTAAACATTAATTTATCTGGGAATAAATTACATTAAGTTTTATGCCATTTCTAACAGTTCCCCCTCTTTTCTTAAGAATTTTTTATTTTATTCCCAGGAATATACCTCAGTTTATGCCCAGTTCTTTTCAAACTTTTCTAACATATTTTTGCTCTCTTCTTCATAGTCAAATTTATATTCCAATAACATAAGATTGTTTTGGGTGTGTGCCATAGGAATTTGTTTGTTTTTGGCTGCCTTTATAAGCCTCTGAGCCAGGCCTCTCACACAAGGGATGATAGAGCATCCTACAGTGGTTAAAATTCCTGCAGCTATGTTAACACAGCGTCAACCATCCTTTCCATTTTCTGAACCATCCTTCTAACCAGTCTGTAAAAGGATCATGGTAAGTCCAGGGACAGGAAATCCTGGGCAAAATACCTCTAAAAATGGAAAATCAGTCAAAGGGAGAATAAAGTTTAAAACCCATTTATTGCTTACAAACTGCAGCCCAGTGCTGTCTATCTCCCCTGCTCCAGAAGAAGCAAGAAAGCAAGCAAGGCCCTCCCCTTAACTTCTCAGGTTTAGAGACACCCTTGGTTGCCCAAGTAATTACCCACTGACATGGAGATGAACTTCTCTCCACCCCTGAGGATATGCAAATGCACCAAAGCCAGGAGAGCTATTCTGGAAATGTTACAATTTTACCCACAGGTCACTCCTCCAGAAATCTCGCCTTACAATCTACTCATTCTCCTTCTTTCGCTGGAGCATTGTGACCAGACTAATGACATAACAATAGCAACAGCAATAAAATTATGACAATCCTTAAGCCGGAGGATTCAGCTAGGTTCAAAGTCCTATGCAGATTAAGTCCATAGCTCATCCATTCCATAGACAGGCAGGAGCCGAGGGTTCAGAGCAATCACCATGTGGTGGTTGCAACCAGGGGGTGCATTCAGGCCACAAGGACTGTAGGAGAAAATAACCTTAAGGACAATAAGAAGATGTTTTAATGACACCAGCATAGGCAAATCTTGTCCATCAGGTAGGATGCATGCAAGAGAGTGGTCTTATGATAAAATACTGGCAGGAATGGGATCTCGCCCTGGTCTAGTATACCAGAATTTCACCCCCCTCCCTGTGGGAGTTACAGATGGGTTGATATAGAGGGCTATGGGAGGTACATGCACTGGCCATAAAGATAAAAAAAAACTTCCCCGTAAGATGCTCTTACCTCCTGGACATTTTGGGTACACTACCATGACCTTTGGGGGCCATTCAGCTGTTACTCCAGGAATACACATGAGGCCAGATCCAGGCCTTTCCCCCAAGGTGCCAGAAGGGGCAGCCATCGCTGGTCCATGTGTCTAAATGTGCAGGGCCAGGTCCATTCAACAGTGCCTCCAGGGCTTAATGCAGTGGGGCTGGCAGCAGGATGTTGCTCCGCTGGCCATGTCCTGGTTTCAATAGCTCTCCTTTGGTTTGGACAGACAATGTATAGGAGAGGAGGCAGCAGAGTGTGTGAGCATATCCACAGGGCTCAAAGCTCCTTTATGTGGTTTCTCATTCAAATGCCGCAGCACTGTATATAGGCGAACTGACCAACCCCATAGACTATTGGTGTCCGATTTCAGGCAGGATTTCAACAAACCAGTGTACCTCTCTATCATGCCTGCCCAGTAGGATTACATGGTACATTAAATTTCCACTTTATTCCTAATTGCTGCACCCATTTTTTTTGTAAGCATGTCCAGTAAAGTGGGTGCCTTGATCACTCTCAATCACCTGCGGCCAGTCATAGGCTGCAAAGAGACTCTCCAGGCCCCTCTTGTTGGTTTGCTGATCTGCAAGATGTGCAGGAAAAGCAAACAATAGTCCAGTGGTCATGTTCACACATGTCATGGCATACCGGTATCCTTCTGATATGGGCAGAGGCCCAATATATTTGGCTATATATTTGCCACCTGACAAGTGGTATTGGCTCCTTTACTATTATCCCATGTTGCTGTGGGACTTGGTGTAAATCCCTCTTAGAGCACACAAGGCACTCCTTCTGGGCTTTGCTGACTTCTTCAAAGGTCAGTGGCAAGTCCCACTGACGGGCTACAGCCCACATTGTTTTTTGCCCCGCGTGCTACAAACGCTGGTACAGCCATTGGGTACATCAGAGGCGGCTTTCCTTCTAGCCAGCACACCTGGGCCAATGTGTCTGCTTCATCATTCCCTGGGGATGCCAAAGGCAAATGGCCAGTCACATGATATACGGTAACAGTCTTAGTCTGACCAGAGGCCCATAGGTCTTGCCACAATTCTTGCCCCCAAAGGGGCCATTGACCAACCATCCAGTTGGCATGGTACCATGTCGGTAGCCATGGGGTCAAGCCCCAATAGACAGCCCAGCTGTCAGTGAAGACAACTATGGGTGAAGGCTCCTGGGTGATCATGAGCCATACTGCCTGCAACTCAGCCCATTAACTGCTCTTCCCCTCTCCATCCTCCATCCTTGTTGTCTCAGCCTTAGGATGGAAAGCCACAGCCCTCCACTTTGGGGGCTGCCCACGACTGGAGCCATCTGTGTACCAAGAATCTTCAGATATAGGGGCTTTTCCCTCCTGATAAGGAGTCTCAGCTACCAAAGGCAGAAAAACAAGTTCTTTCTGCTTTCCACTGGTATAGGTCACTGGCCCCAATAAGCATTGGAGTTCTCCACTTAAGGGGCTAGTAGAGAGGGAGCTGCACTGATGTAAATATGCACCCCATTTGGCCAATGTAGGTGTCTGTGTCATGCCACTCTGTGGCCTTTGGGTCCAGTCTCACACCCACCCTGCAATGGGATAGGTGGTTATTACCTTGGTCGGAGCTGTTCTGGCGATGGGCTCTGTAGCCAGCATGGCGTGGTACACAGCAGCCAGTTGCTTCTCTATCAAGGTGTACCAGAGCTCTGCTCCTTTCCATAGTTGTGACCAGAATCCAGCCCCTGGAATGTGTCCATTCCAGACACTGCCAAAGACCCCATCCATAACCATCTTTGGTTACATAAACATCTAGCTTACAGGGCTTAATGAGTCCATTACATTCAAGGTTTGTATGGCCTTGACTGCCCACTTGGCAGCAGTAAAAGCAGCTGCACATGTCTCATCCCAGTCCCACCTGATGTCCTTTCATACCAACCGGTATAAGGGCTTCAAAATTTGTGCCAAGTGCAGGATAAACACTCTCCAGTAGCCCAAAGGACCCAAAAACTCTTGTAATACTGCCACAGTGGTAGGGGTAGGGAAAGCTTGGACCTTGTCTTAACTGCTTCAGGAATAACTTTAGTTTTACCCATCCAACTTCCAAGAATTTCACAGACAAACTAGGTCCCTGAAACTTGGTGCTGTTCACAGCCCATCCTTTTTTCTGTAGATGTTGCAACGGTCTAGGAACTGCCCCTTCTAAATCTGAAAGAGAATCAGATGTGAGCATAATATCATCAATGTAGTGATAGAACCACATTGTTTGCAGTTTCCTCCATGTAGCCAAGTCCTGGCTACAAGTCCATGACAGATGGTGGGACTGTGGAGGTATTCCTGTGGAAGGACAGTGAATGTCCACTGCCGGCCTTCCCACGTGAAGGCAAACTGTTCCTGGATTTCAGGGCCCTGGGGGTTTATATGTTTTTCAAATCCAATTCCTACAGTACCTGCTGGAGCTCTGCATACATTTTCCAACTACTGGGAAAATATGGTAAATCACCCTGATTAGGCCAGACTATCCTGATGGCAGCTGTTAGCCATTCCAGGAGTGTCTGATTCCCTGAGGCGTGATGGGTATTTTGCAACTGCTGCCGGAGGGAAGGTTGAGTCATCAGGGAAGCCATTCTACTCATCTCAGTACCCGACACGACAATATTTTCCACCCCTATATCCCAGAGATGTAAAAGCCATGTAGGCAGAGATTCTGATGGCCTCTGCCTATACCAGACGCTCATGTCCACCAGCTCATCTGGGTATAGGGGCAGGGCATGGAGTGCTCCACAACCTGGGGAGGGGGAAGCTCCTCCCACTGAGGAGCCCACGGTTGTTTCATTTTTATTTTCTTAATTACAGGTAGGTGGGCCTTTAAAACAGGAGAAGATGGTACCTCCGGCAGTGGCATGGGTAACAGATCCACCAGTGGCCCCACCTCCTCCTCTTCTCCCTTGGGCTTCTCCACCACTGGCTCCTCCTCCACCATTTCGGGGGCTGAAGACACTACTCTTTCCTCCCCTTCTCCCACAGCCTCTTGCAATGCATCTTTTCATGCCTTCTCCCCCCTTGCCACTGCTAAGGAATCTTCTAGGAGCATGACCTGCCTTTTCAGTAACTGTCTCTTCTTTAACAACATCCATAGGTTATTGCCCAGCTCCTCCAAGCGATGCTGAAGTGTGTCTCTCTCCCGCCTAAGTCCCTCAATAATCCTCTCTTTCTCCTGTATAACGTTTTTCACTATCTGGATGAAAAGAGACCTTACAATGCCAGCCACTACACAGCCCCCTAAGGTCTCCAAGCAGTCTTCCAACTCACGGAGGGCTAATTCTGCAGCTTCCGGTGTTTCCACCGGGGAAGGCCTTACCCCTCTAAGAGGTACTTTACCCTAGACCAATTCCCCACTAGGGGTTCCCAACTTGGAAGCCCACAGCTGGAGGGATAATAGCAGGTGAAGAGGCACCCTCTGCCACTGCATCTACTGGGGCCTCCCCACCATCCACAGGAGCAGCCCTCCCAAAGGTCATACCCATTATGACAGATTTCGGGTTCAGAGGCACCCTGCCGACTGCCGCCAGATGTAAGTATGGGAAGATGAAACCCCGGGGCAAAATACTTCTAAAAACCAAAATCCGTCAAAGGGAGAAATAAAGTTTAAAACCCATTTATTGCTTACAAACTGCAGTCCAGGGCCATCTCTCTCCTCTGCTCCTGAAGAAGCAAGCCAGCAAGCCAGCCAGTCCCTTCCTTTAAACTCTCAGGATCAGACACACCCTGGGTTGCTCAGGTAATTACCCACTGATATGATACGGAGATGAACTTCTCTCCACCCCTGAGGATATGCAAACGCAGTAAAGCCAGGCGAGATATTTTACCCACAAGGGCATCCCATAGCTCATCACCCAGCTTCTCCAAGTGACACTGAAAGGTATTTTTCTCCTTGGTAACCCTTTCCAATGCCTTGAGAAATGACCCCACAATCCGTGCTGACACACAGTCATTCAGGGCCCCTAAGCAGTCCCGTATCTCTTTGAGGGCTAATTGCACAGCTTCCAGTGTCTTCATCCTTCCCCAATTCTCAGAAATGGACCACCTGTCTAGGAGTTGCTTTACCCTAGACCAGTTCCCCACTAGGGGCTCCCTGAGAGGAAGCCCCATAGATGGCAGCTCCTGCATGATGCTGCACCATCAACAGGGGGGCCCCACGTGCTCCAGCCACCTGGGGGTCCCCACCATCCACAAGGGGGTTTCCTGGTATCTCCCCACCATCTCTATGGGCAGCCTACCCGAGGATCACATCCATGAAGACAGATTTTAGGTTCAGAAGTCCTGCCAACTACCACCAGGTGTAACTCCTGGGGGAAAGTGTGTTCCCAGACCAGGGAAAATAAATATGTGAAGCTGAAATCAGTCAGGGGAAGAAATCTTTCTTTGCAGGCTTGGCTCCATTCACCTCTCTCTCTCTCTCTGGCCGCTGCTCTCACTTGTCCATTTCTCTCCCGTTTTTTCTGGGGAAGCCAAACCTCTCCTGTCCTGGTGAGCATTTGCCACCCCACGTGCCTGCCCCTTGTAAACACCCGTTGATATGGAGATGGACTAAAACTAGGCAAGAGCTTCTGGAAATATTGCAATTTTACCCACAGTACTCTAATAAAGGAGGTTGGAGAGTAGCAGTAGGACTGAGGCCAGGTTTATAGTCATTTGTTTTAGGCACATTTTATCTCTAATTTCTTACAAGCTTTCATAATGAATCTCTCAGTGAAACTATTTTAGGATTTTGAAACTTTTTGGAGGCTTCTGTTTGTCAATTAAAATGGTTATCTCACTCCATTTAATTTGGGAACCCTTGCTTTCAAGTGCACTTCTTAAATGATCTTGTTGGGGGTTGAGTTTGTTCTCCTCAGTTCTTGTCCCACCACAACAAAGAACTGAAGGGCAAGACACAGTAGTGAAGTGGAGCAAAAGTTTTGTTTGATACACTTCAAGGGAGTGTGGGCAAAATTGCTATATTTCCAGAATCTCTTGCCTGGCCTTAGTGCATCTCCATATCAATAGGTGTTTCCAAAGGGTGGAGAGAAGTAGGCCATCTCTATATCAATAGTTAATTACATGGGTGAGTGAGGGCTTATCTGGACCAGAGAGGTTGGGTGGAGCTCTCTCTTCTTCCACAGCAGGGTCTAGAGAAACGTAGGACAATTGCTTGTAAGAAATAAATGGGTTTCTCCCACTTTATTTCTCCTTTTGACTGATTTTGGTTTCAAATCATGCATGTTGCCCCAGGATTTCCCCCCACCCCCAGAGTTACAGGGAGGAACAGGCCAGAGTCAAGATAAACAAAGGCAGGTTTACTGAATAAAGCAGAGAGGACAGGGAAGTTCAATGACAGGAACTTGAAAGCTCAAATCAGAGCTCTCAGTAGCCCTTCTCTACTTATCTGAAGTAGGACAGAAAGAGAGAAGACTTGTGCTTTAAAGTCTGGAGAATAGAATGAAATAGCAAAGTGACAAAGATGACACTGGAAGAGCACAGAGTAAGTTGAACATTAAGAAGTCTTTTAAAAGTAACACACTCCAAGAAAGATTAGTGCAGATAACCTCAGAGAGGAGCACACTTAAGAGTTTAGGATTCTGTTAGTAACCGTAATGTTGCTCATGTAATTGTATATTAATGATACCAAAATTTAAAAAAAGCTTAAGATTCTGTCTTTTACGGCTTTCAAGAATGGGATAAAGGTAAAGGGCTAGGGGAGGCCTAGGTTTGTCATGTGGTCTCGTGATGTCCATCTCCAATGAGAGAATGTTATCTATAGTCAGTCCTCTAGATAATTCTGAGGATAAACTTCCTGTTCTCCTCCAAGATTGTGGCTACCACCAAGCACTGTGAACATATCAGTTAAGCCTGCTTGCCTTGCTTTAAGATAGGTTGTTGGCTGATTATCAAAGAATATGCCAGAGATCTAACTTCCCAATTCTCTTTTAAATGGAATCTTAGCCTGAAGATAAGACTCGCCTGTTCTTACCATATCTCAGCATTTTTAGGAAAATTAATCATGATGCTTGTCCCATGTCCCCACTCTATCTCACCTGCATTAGCTAGAACAAGTCTCAAGGTCAGCCTAGATTCGGAGCATGTGGAATGAACCCACATTGCAAAGGGCGTTAACTCTGTGAAGTCCTTTCTGGCTCTTAGGCTTTATCTGATTAACTCCATGAGTTCTTGGTGGGCCCCACCCTCCTTTCATCTTGCTTATAACTATCTTTCTGTCTAACAATCTCATCTAATTGGGATATTCCCTATAATGGCCACTGTTAATCTGTAATAAGATTCCACCATTCCACTAGATAATCAAAATGATAGTTCTTATGCATAAAATAAGCAGGCATGCCAGAAGGTGGTGCACTCAACTCTTTTGATTAAACAATCCTGCATCTTTTAGCTGAGTCTTGGTTTATTTGAGCCACACTAATAAGTAAGACAAGGGGAAAAGGCTTAACCTGCAGGCCCCAAAGTGTGGGGATGTGCACTGATTTCAAACAAACGGGAAACTCTCCCTGCCTCCAGAAGTTCCCAACATGGAATCTGTGGGAGAATTCTGTTGGGGAGGAAGAAATTTCCTCTACTCCTCAAGGTTCTTCTAGCTGGTCTAAGAATAAAATTGACAATGAGACATACGAATAGGAGAAAAAAAAAAGTAATTTTGTATGTTTGAAGAAGCCATAGACATGAGTTCCAAAGACCGTCAGAGGCAATGAGGTATTCATGCTGTCCTGAAACAAGGAGAAGGGGGTAGGTGTCTGAGATCTCAAAGGAAAAGAGAAGTAACTTACAGGAATATGAAGAGCAAACATTTGGTAAACAAACTACTTAATGGGCCACACAGAAACAATGGGGCACAGAGAGAAATTTCAACAGATGTCATATTCTTTCTGGTCTATCACCCCTAGTTTACATTATTATACAGCTATTGTAGATAAAATTGTAACATTTCCAGAATATCTGGCCTGGCTTTAGTGCATTTGCATATCCTCAGGGATGGAGAGAAGGTAATCTCCATGTCAATGGATATTAACTTGGGCAACTGAGGGCATGTCTGAATCTGAGAGTTTAAAGGGAGGGGCTGACTGGCTTGCTTGCTTGCTTCTTCAGGAGCAGAGAGAGAGCCCTGGACTGCAGTTTGTATGCAATAAATGGGTTTTAAACTTTATTTCTCCCTTCGACTGATCTCGGTTTTAGAGGTATTTTGCCCCGGGATTTCCTCTCCCCAGACTTATAGCTATTAACGATGATAATTCCTTTCCTGGAGTGGGTCTCCCATCTAAATTATTTTTATATTTTTATGCAGTTTCAGGCAGAGGGCAGCGTGGAGGTCAAAGTATCTTCTGAGTCTTTTTGGGCCTTGATGGTTTTCACCTTGAAATGATCTGCATGTCACATTGGTACATCCTGGGGTGTCCTGCCCTTGGACCCTACAATTCCAAACAAATGCGGGACTGCAGAACAAACTGTCAGCAGTTCTCAATGTGGAATCCAAGGATGGAGCTAAGGTCCAGGGTTTTCCACCCAGGAAATTGTGGACCAAAGGCTAGGTAGGACCTTTGCTCTGTATGTAAATGGGGTATGAGTTAAACCATATGAAGTTGTTGATGTTTGGCAGCTTTTAAATTATAAGAATGGCAATTTCATGTGACTTATCCTAATACTATAATACAAATAGAGAGTAAAATGCAGGGTTAAACTTGAGGTTATTGCCAATCAGAACTTGATGTATACATTCATTATTGTTTCTGCTACAAGATTTTATTCTAGGACACAGGAACCCAGAATATATGTTAAACACAACAAAAAGAACAAAAAAAGATCACTTTTTTAATTGGTTGCAACTTAAAAAAATCTGCTTTATCTAGTTTTTTATTCTTAAGGTGGATCCCAGGAAAGGATTATGAGAGGTCTGAGAGGACAAGAAATTTTTCCTACCGGCCATGCTGACTTCATACCACTCCTTGAACACACCAGGCCCAGGCCTTGATAGCTTCTCCCATGTATCTGCCTGGTTAACACCTCATCTCCTTCAAGTCTTTGCTCAGACTCACCTTTTCAAGGAGGCCTGCCCTCACCACCTTATTTAATATTTTAGCACCCTGTCCCCCACATCCCTTCAACCCATTTGCCTGATCCTTTTTACCCTGCTTTATTTTTTTCTGTAGCATGTATCACTTTCGATTTTAATTGGCATACAGAAGCCTCTGAAAGTTTTCAAAACTCCAAAATAGTTTCACTGAAAAATTCATTTATATATTGTAAATTATTTAAGTCACATATAATTTAATTTTCTTATTTGTGGTGTTTATTATTTATTGTTTGCCTTCCTCACTAGAATATAAGCTTCTCAAGGGCAGGAATCTTTGACAAGTTTGTGCACCAATTCTCCAAAGTCTTTAGAACAGTGCCTGAAACATAGTAGGAGTTCAATAAACATTAATTGAATAAGTAGATTTAATGAGATCTTAAATAGGCAAGACATATTGTTGCATGACTGAGAAAAGGTAATTGGTTCCAGATTCAAAGGGACATTAAGAAATGAAGATTTTTAGTATCAAATAATCAATTAAAGATTTGATTCTAAATTTAATTTCTAAATAACTGCTTAAATGCTGTAAGAGGTTGAAGTCAGAATCTGAGGTGATAGTTGATAATGCAGTCTCCACAGAATAAGCCCATTTTATTAGGTAAGATCCAGACAGACGTGGCCAAAATATAGGAATCCACTGTCAAGGCCAGTTGATTTGAGCCATGGTGGCCAAACCATTTCTTTGGTCCAATATCCCACAGTAACAGGATTAACTATGCCACGGTTCCTCCTTTTCTAACCTTTAAATTGCTAATGTGGCTGTAACATATAAAAATATTCTTGGATTAAACCAGTGAATAGGGATTGTAATAGAGGCAGGGCAAATTTAAAGATCAGGGCAACCACAAACCATGATGGAGGGGGCTATTAATGTGACTAACTCATCCTGGCAGGAAATATAGGAGTCAAACCTCTAAATCACAGGGAAAAGATCAACCCAGCCAATCCACAAATTTGAGTCACTGAGACTATGCCTAAGCCCACGTGAAGCAAGCAATTGCCTGGTTAGTTTAAAAGGAGTGCTTTCTACGTGATTGAGGGAGATGGTAATGCTACCATGTTAGAACCTCTAATACACACATTCTATATCTAGCAACTCACTGAATTCCAGCAACAACTCTATGAAGTAAGTGCTCATACCTACCCTTTGAACCCCTTTTACAAATGAGAAAACTAAGCTGTAGAGTTTAAGGAACCGGCTCCAGGTCACAGAGCTAGAATGCCAAGATTTAAACCCTTGTGCCTGTCACTTTAGAACTTGCTCATATCAGTTCACTGTTGCTTCATTATACTGAAATGAAAACTGATGATTCCTTAACAAACTACTACAAACAAACTTTAGATACTACATTAAATAGAACACTATGCTAATCATTAGGTAAATTTTCTTAATTTCAAGAAGTACAGAAAATTGTTTAAGGTTTTGGCTCATTCGTTAGAGAGAGAACATTATTATTTAGAGGAGTGAGCCTTAACAGATGGATGAACTGGCCTCTCTAGATTTCTTCTAGATCTATGAAAAACAAAATATCGTAGGATAACAGAACCAGGTTAGCTCTAAGTCATATTATGCTAGTTGTTATCCAGCTATGTTTATACAGTACATTTGGGACAAGTCAGAATTGCACAAACTCTCCTTCATTGGAAGGCTGAGGTTTGTTCCTGTCTGGAACTTTGTTCAAGCGTTGAGTCTACTGATTGAGGGAGTGATTGTGGTCTGCCAAGGATGCTGTGTAAAAAGGAAGTCGTTTCTTCCAAGAGCCTTGTTTGTGTTTTTGAAAACTGTTTCAATTTGTGTCCTGTTTCCATTCCCATACCCAGCCCTCCCAAAGTAAACAGATGACAAGCAGTGGTGGTGGGGTAGTGGTGATGCAGGGGTGGGGATGGAGGTGGAGGAAGGAAAGAGATTTCCCTAGGGCAAGAGGATTTTCAAAGAACTGAAATGTAATTTGGAAATATACTCAAGTACCAAAAACAGATGGGCTTTATAGTATCAAAATCAGCCCAACGAAGCAGCATAAATGTATACTTCTAGAATTTCCATATGCTTATTCTAAAATGATCAGACATTGATGGACATTATTATACTAAACATTGATAGACATCCATATACTAAATTCCAGATAAATTAATAGCTAAATATGAATTCTTGGCACATCTAAAGGTGCATCTTTATATCCTATTCATCTCCACACATCTTCTTTTACTTCCTCAAAAAAACTCCTTTGTTTTTGGTATTTTCTAGAAGAATTGACCCTGAAATTTCCAACTATGGCACTAAAAATCCTGTAGGGTAAAAAGAGAAAGAAAGAAACAAATAAATGCATTGAGAAAATTAATTTCCAGAATTTTAACTAAGGCTGACAAACAAGCCAACTTAGAATTTCCCCTTTCCAAATCTACTCCCCAGACCTTAGTTGACCTCACACTTGGATTAGAAAATTACAGATGTGTGTCTAAAAAAAATTTTTTAGACAATATCAAAGATCTCTCAGGTTTAGATAAAGCTGGACAGAAAAATATAGGCAAAGATCATAAATGAGATAATAAGTATAATAAGGAAGTTATAACATGGCACAATCTTTGTGTAAAAAAAATGTATCTAAAATGATGTGCATTCATAGAAATTCAGAAGAGAAAGGAATGGTGGAAACTATGAGAGGAGTTAAGGAAAAATAGAAAACTTTATTTTGTAATTCTCCAGCAGAAAAATCATTTATATCTTGCCAAAATTGTTTTATATATTAAGTTAAATAATGGTTTCAAATGTGGGTAAATATGTCTTTAGTTGCAAAATTTCAGAGACAGCCTGTACTTTTTCCTGATAAAGGTCAAGCCCAGTGAGAAGTTCCACATCGCGGACCCGGGCAGTGTGTGCTTTCAATCTTTCTTCAATCCAAACAGCTTCTGGTTTATTTTCCTGAAAAAGAGAAATTACAGACTATTTTTTCATAGGGCATGATTTCACTAACATAAAGATCTTTTATTATTTAGAAGTTGTCCTTTTTCCTGTGGTGTTTATTACCTTAAATCTTAATTTGATAAAGCTAAATTTTGTTGTTTACTAACATAAAAAGAAAAAAAGTACAGAGTATACTATAACAAATAGAAACCATCCCAAAGTTTAGCAATTTTTATATTTACTTCAGATGTACATTTTTTTCAGAAATAAGATATTACAGATGAGGTTAAGTCCCCAGTGTTCTACTCAGTGTTAAATCATTATCATGAGTCAGTGTGAATTCAGTCTGTGCTTTTGAATTTTTACTGTACATCAATATACAACATACACTATTGACTTATGAGTTCTTAAGCTTGTATAAATGATAATAGAACTGGATTTCTATAATTACTTTTTCCTTCAGTCTTATGTTTGTAATCAGTCCATAGTTATATATCTAGATCGGTTTAAATTATTTGTTTTTAGCTGTGGTTTGTGGTAACACAGTTTATTTTTTTTTCATTGCCACATGGATACAAGTTTCAGCATTATAACTAATACCGTAATGAAGAACTTGGCACATGCCTCCTGTGTTCAAAAACATGAGTTTCAAGGATATATAAATGGAATTGTTGGGTCATAAAGTACCTGCAACTTTAACTTTACCAGATACTAAATCTAGGACTCCTCAAAGGGTTTAAAGTAATCTACACCTCCATTGTTATGGAGGATAATTCCTGCTTCCCCACATCCTTGCCAAATCATGGCACAAATAGTGTTTTATCATTGCTGAATTTTATTACCCTGAGCATTGTTATAGTTAAGTATCTCTTTTCAGATATCCCTTAGCCATTGACTTTTAAGAAGTTTTTTACTGCAGAAAAGTTAGTTCAATAATTTAGACCCATAGATTTATGAAATTCCTTATTCTTTACTTACTAATTTTCTGATGTTCATATGATAATGCTAATTTTTTAGTTTTTTAAAAGCAAGAAAGTTTCAAAGTTTAATTAGACAAGTGTGTTAATAACTCATTTGTCTTCAGCGCAGTGGTTTACATGGTTTTTAAACATGAGGGTTAAAGTAGACAGCTTATTATTTGAACCAGAGGAAGCATGAGAGGAAATTACTCTGTTTCTAACCACTAAAGCATTTCTCTGAGTGAGATTCATGGTGTGAGTTAAATTTTATTTGAAATTGATATGCAATGTACTATAATTTGAGCCCCTGTTTCCAATGGGGATCTAATTCATTTTTTTTCTCTTCCCTGTCTTTACTATTTCACATTTCAGCAACATTTAATAATTTTGATCACTTTTTTCATAAACTTTTCTCCCACTTGGCTTATATTACTTTACTCTTTCCTGGTTTGTTTGGTATCCATTCAACTAAATGTTTACTGAACACCTGACTAGGTCTACCCTTTTTTAAGACTGAAACTAAATCATCTTAAAGGAGAACACATAACTCTACCTCGGCAAGGGTAATACTCAAGCTCTTTGATACCAGGTAGCTCACAGGCACCAACCAATCTGAGCAGAAACCAGCTATAGACAACTGCTCCAGCTTAACCAGCATGTGCCAACTGAATGGCAGCCTTGTGTATAGACAGCCTTTATGAGTTATATTTAAATTTTTGCTTTTGAATATGCATATATATGTATTAGAACTGCTACATAATTAGAAATATCATATTCTCCCAAAGTACAACTCACTTAGTTTTTTGACGTGATATCGATTTCAGCATTTTTTCCCCGCCCACTTCCTTATTCTCTCCCCTCAACCACTTACAGTCTAGTTATTGCTGCTACTGTACTAATGAAACTGCTTTATCAGGGGTGAACTACTTGAACGGATTTTGTTTAGACCTTCCACTTAGTTGACCACCTCAAGCTTCTGAAATTCCCTACTTTTTCTCCTGTACCTCTAACTCTTTACTTGTTTGATGAAAACTTCTGTTTCCTTAACTGATTATAGTTTTTTTTCCATCCTGGAAATATAGACATTTCTCTCAATTTGATGTTTGGACCTTTCCTTTTCACTTTCTTCACTTTGGCAGTTTTATTTCACTCCCACAATTTAACACCAAACCTTTCTTTACAGTTCTGCATTCTCTTCAAAGTTCCATACCCATACTTTCCAATATTTGCTGGGTAATTTTATAATAATAATAGTCACTTGGACTCATGGCAATATTCTCATTGATCTGACAGGAATTTAACAATACCAAGTTAAGTGAGAAAAGAAAAAATGAAAAGGAGGGCAGTAAAAAGATGGAAGGAAAACAAGAAGGCAGAAAATAAGTAAGGCAAAATTAATCTAGTTCCCTAGATTAAGTATGAGGTAGAATGAAACCTTCCCTATCATTTCTATAACTGGTGTCAGTTCCCTCAATCCTCTTGTAGTGGGAGTACCAATCCCACACTGAGGGATTAAAATACTTAAAAGTGCAGAGTTTTCATACAATGTGTCCCTTAAAGCAAGCCAACTATTTCACTGGGAGCTTAAAGTGTTCTAATGCTAGTGGAAATACTAGATGATCTGGATTTATTAAGGTACAGTTTGTACTGTACTTTCTGGATGATTTGATGAGAGGGGGTTTTACCTGTACAAAATTTCATTTAATGTTGACTTTAGACTATAATCCCATCACTAGGTTTGATTTCTTTATAATGGCTAGAATTGGTTGTTGAGATTAGGATTTTATATAAAATAGCTCATTCAATCCACGCAACAACTTTTGTGAGAGGAGGTGAATATTTTTACACAGTTGAGGAAAGTGACATTCAGTATTTACCCAAACAAGCCAATTCAATAACTGAACCTATGACGTCCAAATCTCAAACTCGCACAAGGGTTTTTCACCATGGAAAAAAACACAAGTCAGTTAAGGAAACAGAAGGTGTCATCAAGTTCTATTGGTACTGCTGCTTCTTATATATCCTTCCAGATATTCAACTAGTTTCTCAGTCTGGACCACCAACAGCAAATGTATCCTTCCCAAAACAATGATTGTCTTATGCATTTCCTGACCAGTAATGCCTAAATTTTCAGTCACTATAGATTCTCATCCTGCCTCACCCCTTCCTCACATTTAATTGACAGCTATATCTTATTAACTTCACAATCTCTCTTAAAACCATAACATGGTTTAAGTTTGCTTTATACTTATATTATGGCTCATAATTATCTTTATAGATGTCATACTGCAAATTCCTTAAAATCTTGGATAATGTGCAATCCATCAGTAATGATGTCTTATTCAATAGAGATGATGCCTTATTAATTCTGAGGTCATCTCCCCTTTGGATGATGAAAGGAGGTTTCATATCATTTGTACATTACCTTGAAATTTAAGCATTGAAGGTAGCATTTTTAACAGATGGAGAAGAAGTTAAAGAACAGAAGAGCATGAGCAATGATGTTGAAGTAGGGAAATTCAAGATGTGTTAAAGTAATATCCAGACTTCAGCTGGCCTGGAACTTGGGTCTGCAAGGTCAACTGAGGGTAAATTGTGAAGGTTTAAATACAAGCTGGGAGACTTTGTTTGCTTTTTTTATTATTATTATTCAGGATAGATAATCAATGTTTTGGGAAAAGGAAGTATGTCATAATGAAAAACTAAATTTTAAGGTAAGTTGGCAGTTTTGTGTAGAAATGAAGGGGAGGACAGCAGATAATGAAGTTGCTTTAGATTAATTTCCAAAAGCCCTCACAGAAGGAAATAAGGGCCTAGGCCAGGGATAGCAAAGTTTCTTCTTTGCATACCCATTCTAATCAATCCATAATAGCTACCTAGAACCTCTGTGATAAAGTACTATTTAACCCTGATTCAGCAGTAAAAAGCACCACATGGTATTAGCCACCACTGTCTGCCACTGGAAGAGGAAGTGAAGAACGTTGGTTTAACCTTATCTGAACTAAATAAAAATCTGACAAGAAAAGCAGGAAGAGATTTAACTAGAAAACATCTCCTAATAGGTTCTTATTTAAAAATTCTTGCTCGCTCTGAGGCCACAGATGACACACTGGTTAGCCCCTAACCTTTGCCCTTCATCTTTAGTGAGTGAAAGACCATTTGAACACTCAGGCTCAAATCCTATCTTCTACAAGACCCAGCTAGAATGTCACCTTTCCTGCCAGCAAGCATATCTCCTTTGAAATCTGCATCAATTTTATTTGCCTCTCTTGTCCCACTTATCTCTTCCTTCTTTTACTTTACTAGGCTTCTAAGTAATAGAGTATGAGCCCATTTGTATAGAATTCATGTCTGATTTATCTGTGTACCTCCCATTATGCACAGTATGGTGAAGGCAGTTATTTGTTGAACATCCGAAAGAATAAGGTTGATCCCAATCTGGCCTAGAAACAAGGCTCTAATTTCCAGTCTCTAACAGTCTGTGGAATTCCTCCACATGAGCGCCCATTTCTACAAACCTGACATGCCTAAATTTAATTATCCTACATATCTGCTAAAATTGTTCTCATTCCTAACTTCCCTCTTTCTGTCTTTCCTAATTGCCTACATTTAAAAATCTCTGATTCATCTTTGAATCTCTCTTTTCTTTTGGATCTTGGCACCCAATTATTTTCCAAATCCTCTCCATTCTTTACTTCTTCCAAGGTTCTTCCTAATCCTCTCAAGGTGTTCAAATCCAGCCCATCCTTCAGGGACCAGCATTACTCCCCCTCATTTTATGCAACCTTTAATGATTATTCCAGCCAAATGTGTTTTGAATTTGAAATACTGAATCCTTACAACAGATTATGCAATTAATTCCAACTTTGTGACATCTCTTATATTTTAATTTATAAAAAATTACTTATGTTATTGACTGACCCATTTATGTTCTTTATTTCATTTATCCTCATTTATATATCTTATTTATATATCAAACTTATATAGGAACTCCTTGAGAACAGAGAAAATGTATTCCTCCTTGCTGCATTCTAAAGAGCTTTCATGATACTATACTTTAATAAGTATTATTTGTTGAATAACTTCAGTCCAGGATACATACTTCTTTTCTATAAAGAATATAAATGAAAGTTGAAGTAACTACATATCATTTGTCTTGATCCAAAAAAATTTTGATGTGGACTATTACATGATGTGGAAAAAAAAGGGAATGTTACTTCAACTACTTATTTTGTGCTTGTGTGTGTGTGTATATACAATTTCAGACTTCTTGTTTCAAGTTGATGGACTTTTTAGATTTACATATTCATTCAGGAAACATTAATTTAGTGTCAACTTTGGCACAGAACATTAACATTTGTGTTCAGAATTAAAGTGTTGATAAGATACCACCCTCTCTTACATTGGTGAGTATGAGTAAAATGTATATAAATAACATACACACTATATGCATATATAAACACATGTTCATGTAGACATATCTACATTTAAATTGATGCTAATTACCTAGAGCTCACTAGTCTAAAGAAAAGTTTTAAAATGAGGACATTTTTACTATAGTTCAACCCATGAAACATCTGAAAATTATACTGCAGTCGGAACACACTTATGAAAGCTCACACGCCCCCAGCCTAATTGTTCCCGGTCCTGAGGACATTCCCGGAGCACACTCACAGGGCAGCTCTCCACGTTGGTAGGTCGGTGAGGAATGATAAAGGACAGGACATCCAGCCACCCAGGGCAGGCATCAGGGGTGTAGCTCTTATTTTTACAACTAGTCAACACCACGAAGTAGTGTGTTGGGATGGGAACATTGGTGTTGGCTACGTATCTAAAAACATAATTGAAAATATTTGATTTTATTATATATTTGCTTCCAAAGTTTATAAATGTCTTCATATACTTCTGGAGAAAGGCCAAGGTGAAAATAGGGTTAAAAAAAAAAAGTAAGTGAATTGAATAGAAAGTAGAAAATCTTATCACACATTTTTCAGACTTCAGTGAGCCAGAACAGAAATTTATAGAAGTGCAAGCTTGGTCATTTTAATATTTGGGGACAATATTAGAATACAAAGAAAAGCAGACCATAATATGCCTCCTGTGTTTCCTAGCTGTGTTGACTTTATACTTCACAGTGACATTTTCTAACAAAGGAGGGGCTGGGACCAAAAGAGCCCAATTCCAACCCAGCGGTGCACGTCCACTGGATGTTCGGATGAGTACTAATCCCCTAACGTTCTATGACTTAATGTTTCCTCAGTTCTAACACGGAGGTGATTCTCTGCTGCCAGCTTCACAAGGTGGACATGGTGATAAATTCATCCAACTGATGTGACAGTCCTTTAGTTTCATATAATGAACATGAGAGTGCTTTTAAAAGTTTTAAGTGCAAAATAAAGGTATATTAGTATGAGAGTGCTAAAGGAAATACTAGCTGGTATAAGTAGTAACATAGTACTGTGATTTTGAATTTCTACAGGGACCCAGAGGTAGATTTTCTAGGTTCATATTCTGGCTTCATTAATTGTGAGATGTGGACACAGTACTTAACTTCTCTGTGCCTCAGTTTCCTCATCTTGAAATGGGGCTAATAGAAATGCTTTGTGGATTAAATGAAGTACATGTGTTTAGAAAAGTACCTAGCCTGTAAAATGCTACCAAAGCATTTGCTGCATTTATAACATGGTGAAATATAGGACCATAAATACTGAAATAAGGACACAGTAAGCAAAATAGGAAAGGCCACACACACTTAGGAGTCACAATGTTACTTTGTTGGAAGGTACAGGTAGCAATCATTGCTTTGCATCATAATCTAGGCTCAGACAGTGCAATTGCTTAGTTTGGATCTACATACATTTTGATAATAAAGAGAAATAATGGATAAAACTTCTAAAACTCTCTATTCCTATCTGCTGCATTCAAAAGTAATTCTTAGAAACATGTTATGACCAGGTTTGGTACAAAGATGTACAGTTTCGTAGAACTAGCTTTCTACATGAAGCCTACACCCTCTCCTGGGTGATAATTTTATGAATCACCCACTATTGGACAATATTTTAAATCATCACTACTTGATTTTTCTTATTTATTGCTGGACTGGTTCTATATTTACCAATAATACAGTGAGTCTTCTCTATCTCCTTAACTTTTCTTTTGTCCATTAGTTTAAGACTTTCCCAAATTTAAGTTTTGCTAAACTTTTCCTTGTACATATTTTCTTTGTACATCAGTTTAAATTTTTGCTGTATAAAACTTTCACTAAGTATTAAGATAAACTAGTTGAAAATGGTCAACAGTAACATCTCTATATAAATATTACTCAGTAATATTTAGGATACTGAGCTTTTATTTAAAATATTGAGACTTCCCATTATGATACTCTGTTGCTAAGTAAAAAAGTCCATTTGGTTTCAAATTACTTACTCTGTAATTTCATTTGGAGCATCAAAATGACCATCATAATTATAATCAAATACTGGTCCACTAACCACATTTACTCCATTTCTTTCCATAGCATGTTTTACAAGAAGAACACTGTGAAAATAATCCCACATGTCTAAAAATAAAAGAATAATGTGTTAATAATTCGCAATCATAGTATAAGTCACAGGGATGGTAGCACAGCATGGAGAATACAGTCAATGATTTTGTAACATCGTTCTATGTTGATAGATAGCAACCACACTAAAGGAGGTGCAGACTGGTCTTATGTTTAAAACATTACATGAGATGTTTCAGAAATTATGTGAGAGATTCTTCCTGGTTCTGTTTAAAACATTAGAACAAAATGACTCAGTGTCAGAAACAAGATACAGTAACAAGATGTGTTTTAGTTTGTAAGTTCATAGAGTCAGGTATTTTTAAATTAATAATGTAATTATCTACTTACATTTGAATGCTTCGTACATAGGGACCAGATTACTTGTAATTAAAGCATCATATTGACTATCAGAAGTTCTATTGTGTGCTGCAAAACAAATGAATTTTATTAAATCTATCTTTCAGAGATAATATGACATACTATGTAACAGGCAAATCACTACTACATAAAATTATAAATCATTAGCAGTCAAAACACAGACATATAAGTGCTCTCCAGTAGAGATTATCAATAATGTGGGGAGTTTTGTGCATTTGATAGCTGTAGTGGGTTGAATGGTGATCTCAAAAAGGTTATGTCCAAGTCCTAACTACCAGCCCCCACCCCCATCCCAGTGAACTTAATAGGCAGGAAAATTGGGTCTTGGCAGATGCAGTTCAGTTAAGCATTTCAAGATGAGGTTATCCTGGAGTTACGGTGGGCTCTAAATCCAATGACTGGAATCCTTATAAGGAGAGGGAGGGTCCAAAAAAGGAGAAACTCAGGAAAAAAAGGTGGTGTGAAGATGGAGGCAGAGATTTCAAATGATGCAGTTCCAAGTCAAGCAATGGCTAGATCCCCAGACCTTGGAAGAGGTAAAGAAGGATTCTCTCCTTCAGAGGGAGAATGGTCCTGCCAACACTTTAATTTTGGACTCAGGGCCTCCAAAACTCTAGAATATGTTTTTATTGCTTTAAGCCACCAAGTTTGAGTCAATTTATCATAGCAGCTGTGGGAAACAACCATAATACTGATAAGAATGCATAGTTACTGAATGTGCACAAAATAATGCCATTATAAATAACTCTTGGACGTGCCGTCTAGCATAGAGGGCCATGTACTCTTGAACCAGACCAGCTGGGTTAGAACCTCCACTGCCTACCAGCTGAACCTCCTGAGCAAAGTGTTCTGTCCCTCTGTGCTTCATTTGTCTCATGGAAACATTGTGAGTTTTTAAAAATCTGCAAGCCTAGAAAGGTTTATAATAATACTTTTTATATTTCAACTCTATGTGGGTATCTTAAATAATACTTAAATGAAAGGCCTATGGGTGGGTGCTAAAAGGCAAGGAAAAACAAGTGGGATTTTTCCTTAAAATTTCACATGCTGTTCACAGTCCTCAGATCCCCTATATGTCTTTTCTACTCTTTAAATCAACCCTGAAATTTGGGAGGGCCACCAACATAACATTACCTCCTTCTCAGAGAAAAATAAGAATGAGCGTCTAATGGAATTTCTAACAAACAGAATTTATAGTGGAGAGTTAGATGGGAGTTTCATTTTATCCTTAACACTTTTTGAGACAAGCTGTTCAGTTCTTAATTTCGTTTCCTTGTCAATGCAAACATTTCTATATCATCCAATATCTTATGGCTTAACAGATACCATTTTACATGCCAATTAAAAAATTGTATTCATAAAATGCTGCAACTATTTATCCTAAGGTATGCATAAAAATGGTAGCTCCAATTGTCTGTAGACAGTGTAATGAGATCTATTGGTTTATCCTAATTCTGTATTTGGAGTTTAAATTCATGATCTATTTGTTTTCATTATGCCTTCTTTTTTCCCACTATAACTCTGAGAATCTCTAAGTTATAAATCTCTAAATTGACCTTGCTGGTCATGGTTTCCAGGAAAATGAAGCCAAATATCAAGAGCAGACCCATTCCCAGAAGCTAAAATTGCTGAAAATCTCATGGGTGAGTTAATGAAAATGACATTTCCTGATGTACAGGGAAGCAATTTGAGTTTTAGAAAAAACACACTGGCTTTTGCATGTTCCTAAAAAAAACTCCAAGTTCATTTGGCTGCTAAATCCACAGTTGAAAGTTGTTGGACATACTGCATGAACGAGAGGCCTGAATTCCAGCCTGATTTCTTTTCACAGGCACAGCTGCATTCTCCGTGCAGTCCTTCGCTGGGGCAGTAGCCAGAAAAAATATTTTTTTAGATGCCTGTGTCCCTCTCCAAGGAATCTTTAGTTTTAAAATTAAACTTAAACCTGCCCAACTCTCTGAACATCTGGGCCATAATAGAACTGATGTGTCGTTCCCGCTGCAAAATTTATTAGTCTTTATTATAGCCATTGCACTGCTTCAGACCAGCCCACAACCACTGGAAGCCTCGTGGGCAGCTTGTTTAGCCCAAGCAGGTAGTTTGGGTGGGGAGCATATGTTTAAGGCACATGCCCACATTCAGCTGATGAGGGCTTTCTAAGCTGCTGCTCTAAAAAAGAGTTATACTAACCAGGAGGATAGAGGAAGCCGTGGGTGATATTCTTGCCTGGTAAATAGAAGGAACATTTTTGGCTCTCAGAAGAAGAAACCCTGACATCAGCCCGCAGACAGTCTGGGACAGTGGGAGGAAGAGGTGATGTGTCTCCCTGTTGAAAGAGAGAGAGAAAAAAAATTACTCCCCCAGTTGTGGTTCACCCATCACCTTATATGGTTTGTAACTTCCCTAGAATGTTTTCCATTCAACCTTTTCCTATTTTCTTAGTGAATCAGGTCTACGTAAGCAATGGAAATGGACATCTTCATCAATGCTTTCCTCCGTGGTTCCCTTCTGGTTAGGGACACCAGGAAGGCAAATCAAATGCACCTTGGAAAGGAATATTTGCAGAAGAGAAAGTGAATTGAGAGCAGATGAATAATGTGAGCTACTGCTAAAAAACAAAAGCCTTTTCAGGATTTAACTTTAAAGCATTGATGTATGTTTTGCCTGCAAATAAAAATTGAAAATAAAACAAACATCTTATTTTTAAGATACACATAAGAACTAAGGATATTATTCCTCAGTTAGGCAAGTACTTCTAATTAACCTAAAATTAATTCAAAGAAGCTGTAGGTATCTCAGCTTACTTACTTGGGGATTTAAATACATTTATAGCTATGCTACATTCATTGTGAAATATAGGAGTGTATCTTTTATAATTTTTCTTTGCAACTCTATTCATAACTAATAAAATGACTTATTCACTAGCAGGCATCCCATAAATGTGCTGCCTAACCTAAGTATTTAAGATAACAGCATTACATTATCTTCATATTTTGATTAACATCTACTCGTAAGTAAATGTTTTGCTATTCATTTAATTATTTCAGAGATTTTGATTTACATGCCCTCTACTGCCCACAATGTATTCTTAACAATCTTTAAAAATATAATTTATAAAAAAGTTAAATTACAATGTCTTTCCTGTATTCACTACATTGTGTCAAAAGCAAGAATTAGATAGCTATGGCAACTAAAATGTATGTGGAAGTCATTTTACAATCTACATGTATCAAATCACGTTGCATGCTTTAAACTTATACCATGCTGTATGTCAGTTATATCTCAATAAAGCTGGGAAAAAATAAATAAATAAAAATGTAAAAGATCAGTTCACAAAGAAAAAGGCAACATACACCGTGTGCTATGTACATACACAGTAGAGTACCATGAGGAGGTATAGAGCAGGCAGGAGATAAAGAAATGGTAAGTCTGGGGAAAAGCATCCAGAGAATGAATCCCCTAACATACCAAAACACTCCAGTTGGAAAACACTAGGCAGAAGTTGAATAGACTTCTCGACTCGATTGAATACATTTATTTTTGCTTCCTTCTGAAAGCCCCTAACAAGAACAGTAATTATGAAAATACATAGGGGATGATAAGAAATTTTCAGGAGCTGGAAATTAGATAAATATATTTGTCTACTATGGTAACCCGACTTAGATATAAACAGTGACAATCAAAAGCCTATGTATGGCTGGGGAAAGCACACAAAAAAACTGACTCCTACTGCAGAACCCCCTGGGGTAGAACTTGGAGTCTCCTAAAAACAAAATGTGCATAGGTCTGGAGAGAAGAGGATAGGCTGAAAATCTGTAAAAAAGGCTAGACAGAATGTTCACTCACTGGAGAGGTTGAGCCAGAGGGATGATTAGACTTTGTTAGGACACAAGACGCCTCAGGAAGCAGGTGCACCATATTGAAAGCAATGGAATTTTAAAAAATCTGTATACTGAATGGTAAGATCCCAGGCTCATTGCTCTCATGTAGTGTGCAGATTTTATATGCTGGGTCAGATTAAAACTGTCCTTTCTTTGGAAAACAAACAAGCCTGAAAGGAAAACAGGATACTTAAACAATTGGGAATTCCTAACAGAATGGCTGGTTCTTGTCCTGATGAGCCTGCAGTGAGGCCTATTGGCAGGCAGGTCCCAGCCATGTAGCTTTGTGCCTAACCTTTAAACTATGAGCTGACAGCCAAGGACCAACCACTAGACATTCTGTGTGGGTCAGGATGGGAATCAAGAAGAAAAAGAGACAATGCAGAGAGCAGAGGAATACTTGCTCCTCAGAGAGATGAGCTTATACATGGCATCCATATAGAAAGAACAGAAAGCAATAGAAAAGGAAAGAAAAGAGATAGAGCTCTTGGGAGTTAAAAATATGGCAGCAGAAATAAAACATTCAATAAGATATAAGATGAAATTGCAGGTATCTCTCAATAAGTGGAATTAAGACAAGAGGATGAAAAGGGTAAGGAACATATAAAAACATTAGTGGATCAGTCCAGAAGTTACTGTCTCATTAATTTTGAAGAAAAAGTATTTCTAATATTCAAATGCTAAACCATCAGTTAAGCATATAGATAGAATAAGAACATTTGAGACACACAAAGTCTCAAAAATGTATCTTTCCCTTCTTCCTTTCTCAGGAAACTCCTGAGTGATATAGTCTACCAAAACAGAAATAAACCAAGAAATATGAATGTATTTCTGTTAGAGGTGGTGATTTAACTCTCACCATTTATTTCACTCTCCTGATGGCAGACACTAGAAAGCTGAAAACATTTGTTTATATTCTTTCAAAAAATATATCATAGTAAACAGTTCTGAATGACCAGTTTTCTTCACTTGGCATAAATAGGTACAGAAAGATGTAAAATAGGAGAACCAGGAGCACTGATTGCTGACTGAGTCTGACCTGTAGACATCCAGAATGTAAATTGATGTTTCCACTACATATCTTTATCATTTTACTCTGAAACTTGACATGTTGAATAAATTTTCCTTGAAGAAGTGTACAATACATAAATGTACCATAGATGCATTTTCCATAATGTGAGGGAAATGAAATGCCTATATTCAACAGTTAAAATTATAAAAATGTTAAGGAATTTATTGTCATTTTTAATGAGACTGCAGCTGTGAAAGCTGTGCTCCAACAATTTAATCGGGCAAAATATTTTACTATTTTTCTCAAAGTGGCATGGACTTTGGTTTGGGGGAAATGGACCAAGGTGGCTTTAGCCAGAAGGTACTAAAAGAAAATTACACGTTTTCTGCTAATTGAAAATCTTGTTTCTTTCATACCAAACTTGAAACCCCAAATATAAGACTAGGAAAGACAGGGTGTGACCTCCTTTATAAAGGTGAGATTATGCAATAGACAGCCCTCTAGAAGGATGTGGGAAAGTATGGTCACATCGCCTCTGCCTCTTGGGCTCCTGAGGGAAGGCATAGTAAACCACCCCTCCCACCCCTACCCTACCACCCCTGACACACAGAAACAGCTTCAATGCTGCCATCTTTTCAGAGTTCCTTAGTGTTTTTAAGCCAGGGGATAGAAAGTCAGGTAAACAATAAATAGAACTCAGACGCTCAGATAAAATCTGAACTCCCTAGCTCTCAAAACTCTTCAAGAGAAGCAGATGATAAGCATAGACAGGAAAGTGAAATGCTTTCATTTCTAGTAATGGCGTGGGGATAAAATAATACTTGAACAGGGGATAAAACTGTTTTTATTGAAGTTATAGACTACCTATAGGCTGAACATAAAAGCTAAAACTTACTTAAAGATTGGACAGTTACAATCTTGCCTTTTTTTAAGGATAATAACTGCACATTTTAAGTTATTTTTCAAGTCATGTGATATTTTTCTACAGGGAAAAATATTTGTATTACAAAATATTTAATGTTTAATATTTCTTAAAGTAAAAAAATGTTTACAGTATACAAAATGTCCCTAGTTTTTGAGACTTACAAAGCATGAGTGGGTCACAATTTCTAATACTGGAACTAAAAACCTTTAGAAACAAAAAATATGGGAGAGGTATATACACATATAGATAAAGAGGGAGATATTTTTAAAGCGAACTAGATTTTTTTCTCTGAAATAGACCTTTGATTTCATATAAAGTTTATGAAGCATATAGTCTAAATAACAATCATAAGTCTTACTCTTATTTTCAGTTTTTCACCTAGGAACAGAAAAAACAGTTCAGATCTTTCTACTGAGTAGGCCCAGAAGCAAAATCCATAGACAGTCTGATCAGCTTTAATGGTTTTGAAGCAGCTGCTACAGGACCACGATTTTAAATCACAACTACTTCCCCAGAACTCTTCTGAGATAACAACACAAATTAGAAAACCCACCAAAACCACAGAAAAACAAGAGCTCCATAAAACTTAAAGGCAAAAGCCAGCTGGGCCCATACACTAAAAAGTGCTTATTTAAAGTCTGATTTTTCGAACACAGAGCTGATTTACAGCATTTTAATGTGAATCTCAAAACATCCTTATGTGTAATTTTCTTGAACCACAACATACTAACAGAGTAATTTCTGAATTAGAAAGCAGAAAATTGCTAGAATTCCATCCTGTTACTTGGAGGGAGAAATGCACACGTACTTCTGTGGGATCAGTGAAAGGACAGGAACTTTTGGTAACAAAGAAGCTAGTTTTAAAACAATAACAAAAAAGAATTGTACTAAACTCCTAGTCTGAGGCCACTTAAAATCTCTTGGCCTTTGGTTTCCACTAAAGCTCATATAAATTCAGGAATGCAGGACATCAGGGGAAAGAATTAAAAACATAAACATTTCCCTAAACTCCACACAATCCCTTGGTATCTGGACTTTTCAAAACAGAATTGAGTAATAAGACTGGCCTAGAATATACTGCCTTTCTCAAGAACAAAAACAAATAGAAATTATTTTAAGGAATAAATAATTTCATATTGTTGTTTCATAGTATGCTGAAGAAAATCACAAACAACTGAACATTGTGTATATTTAGAAAGTGATGTTGTCATTAACCACACATATGTATGCAGTTAACTGTAAAATATTTGCCCACATTGGGAGACAGCATTAGTGCCCACTGATCACAATTAAACCATTGTCAACAGCAAAGCTGGCTTTCAAAATACACTAAGCTTTAATTAGTAGTGGGAAAATGTGGTATTTTTCTCCAAAAATCTTGAATTGGAATGAGGGTAAATAAACCAGATACAACCAATCACTTCCTTTCTATAAAAAGAAGTAGAGTATCTGTACTCTTAGCAAGAATAGTAGTAGATTGAGGTTTGTCATCAGTTGGATCTAAAATACTAACATTTTCTCTGCAAACACAAGTTCCTGCTTATTTATTTATTTTTTTGGTTGAAAGTACTGCTTTGTCTTTAAGCCTTTAAAAATAATGGTTGGGATTAATTTATCCAATGCACTCATTCAATAAGCATTTACTGGGCAGCTCTATTGTGCTAGGGATACATTAAATAAAACCATCCCTACCCTGAAGGATTGTTTTGACCGGTTTTTGGCAGACTTTGATTTTTGCTTTAGTTTACATTTCTCTGATTGCTAATGAAGTTCTATTTCTTGGCTCATGTCTTTGCCCATTTAGAACTAAGATGCTTGTCATCCTCTTGTTCATTGTTGGAAATTTATTAACTATTCTGGATCCTAATTATCATTCTGCATACTCATCACTTGTTTTGATATGCAATACAAGTATATTATCCCTTCCATAACTTTCATTTTTCATAGGTTAACGTTAATATAGTTAAATTAATCAGTTTCCTCAGTACTTTTTTTATTCTTGTGTCTTGAGAAATCCTTTTCTAGTTCAAGGTCACAAAGATATGCACAAAAGAAAATATGGATTTGTGGTTCACATCTAGGTCTATAAATACACCAGCAATTTAATTTTGTATATGGTATGAGGTAGGATCTAATATTTTCTTTGTTTTGGTAGTGAAATGTCTGAGCATCAGTTACTGAGAAGAATTTTACCAGATAGTGAAAAAGGAAGAAGATTTAAACAATTGCATTCTCAACAAATACAAATTCTTTTAAGGAATAAATAATTTCATATTGTTGCTTCATAGTATGCTGAAGAAAATCACAAACAACTGAACATTGTGTATATTTAGAAAGTGATGTTGTCATTAACCATACATATGGATGCAGTTAACTGTTTGTAAAATATTTGCCCACACTGGGAGAGATCTGTGACACAGCACACCTCTACAGGTAAGTCTAGCCTGACTTACTAGAGTGCTAGGTTCTTCAGGGAAGGATTACCTCTTCTCACATGTGTTCCTTGTGCCTACCATAGCAGACAGCAGATAGTAAAATATTTGTTAAATAACCAAGTAAATATAAAGCTCTTTATGATAATAGTTACCATCACCTTCCATGTGCACCCACCATATACTTAGGATATACCAAATGAATACTGCGCCTCTGTATTTCACTTCTCTTTGAAATCTTCTTTTCTATCTGCCTCCTCAATTGGTCAATTGTCCTGTAAACTCTTTCTAATTTCTCCTAGCAAAACACAATGTCCTCCTCTTTTGCACCCATAGCAATACCTGGGACACTGTTTTACAAGCCACAAGCCGGTGAGCTCTATTCAGGATCTCTACTGAAAATCGAAGTTCAGCTCTTAGAATATCAGAAAACTACAAATATTTTCCAGCCTGTGTGAATCAATGGACACAGTAACATACCGGTTTGGGGATGGTATATGAGCTCCACAGGGGCATCCTGATAGTCTTTGCATATCCACTGACATAGTCCCTGTGATAAAGGAGACAATGCTCCTTGTTCTGCATTACTCTGGGCCTCCCAAATGGCAAATTTCGTTTCTCTGTTGCTGTTACTAAAATAAAAATAACAAAATAAAAATGTTTGTAAAATTAGCAAATGCTTCTACACATAACTATCATTCTCTGGTGGCTTGTTATGTGCCAGGTACTCTGACAAATATTTTGCATACTTAACCTCTTGCAATTCTCAAAAAAGTCCTATCAGATAGGTGTTATTATTTCATTCTACAGATTACAAAGCTAAGTCTTAGATAAGTAATTTAGCCAAACAGTTTACAGTTCACAGGACATATTTGAAGAGATTAAACCTCTAAGTCAAAAGTACATACTTTCTAACCAAAATGACCTACCTTAATAGCTGTCATGGGAAAGATATTGCAATTTTATAAAAAGTATGTCCTATTGTATTGATTTATTTTTACCTTTGCTATTGAATCTAAAAATCCATCAATTATTGATAGTTCAAAAACCTGCACGGTATCCATTGCCATGAAATAATTTGCAGGAGATTATAAGATCATCAAAAACCAACACATTTATTGAACTCTTCTGTGTGCCAGGAACTATTCTAAGTGCACATGTATATTAACTCATTTAATCTTCATAACTTTGTAAGTAGGCACCCCCATTTTATAAATGATGAAATAGGCCTCATGAGTTTAATGCAAAAATACTTAAAAGATAACAGGTAATAATAATATTGCTACAGGCTAGACACTGTTCTAAATTCTTTCCATTAATTCTTTTAATCTTTACAACTACATGATTATAGATGGTCTGAGGCACAGAGAGGGTAAGTGTTTGGCCTAGGTTACATAGCCAGGAAGCAGTAAAAGAAGGACTCAAACCCAGGCAGTTTGGTCTGTTCACATCTAAGAAAGGGGATATCACTTCAAGGAATTTGTTATTTTCCTGAAACCATTGTAACTGCCCTGTGTTTGCTCTTGTTACTAGATCTGGGTGTTTTTTTAATTTCTTCTATACACTGGTAGTAAAATCTATGTCCAAAAGCACCTGTGAGCTTATTCTGAAGAATTCCCAAAGTCCATATTATGTTTTGTTAGGTCTAAACATCAAAGACTTTACATGTTTTCTGTCGACTTACTTTCATCTGGAGTGAGATTTAGCTTTTGATTCACACGTTCTACAGAAGCATTCTGCAAGATGATGTGGGGAGGGGGAGAAAGTTAGTTAATTTAATAACACATATTTTAAAAGGTGATCAAGATTATTTCTACAGTAATCACATGAATGCTTCATTACTGAACAAAGAAGCCAGACTAACTTGAGTTTAAATTCCAATTCTTCCACTTGCTCAGAGATATAGAGATACCTCTACTTCTCGGAATACTTTTTGTGTGTGGGATTTTGCAAATATATAATTGACAAAGGGGCAAAGCATACTGACCAGAGCTGGAATCAACTACTAAGTTGGGAAGACAACATCCCAAGACTTCTCAAGCCTTAATATGCATACAACTCACTTGAGGGTCTTGTTCTGATTTAGTAAGGCTGAGCTCAGAGGGGCTTAGACTCATACTGGAACCCTTCAAATAGCAAAGGGCATTCTTTACAGAGAAGAACTTGAGATATGTAGCAAGGGAGACCAAGCTTCTGTGACTGCGGACAATTGATCTACTTTTCCTGAACCCTCTTTATCTCTAAAATACACCCACTTTGTAATGTTTATTATTATTATTTTCAATAATTGAGGTTATTTGCCTTACAGCTAGAAAACCCTCACCCTTACTCTGATCTTGGCCGTGGATTTGATTTTTATCATAAAGCTTGGTTGGACTTTTGTCTCTTAAAGACTCTTTTTGGTTGGTTATGTATTTATTTATACATGTTGCAATGGTTATTTTGAGGTTTAGAGAATGTAAAGTCTTTGCTGACTGAATAATTTTTACCTGAGGTTGCAGGATTTCATGTAGCTCTACAACCACATTTTTAAATTGACATCAGATGCACCTTGACATTAATTTTAGCTTGATGGGCTCCTAATAACCAGGCTCCAATTCCATTCTGAAACTGCGGCCCCACCCATGTGGTCTAATTCTCACAGGTGGGCTTGATCCTTGCATTCTGAGCTCCTGTTCTGACTCCTTGCCTTTGGGGGTTCCCTCCTAGCACTGGAATCTCACCTTGTTGAAAGTCTCCTGGGATCTGAGGTCCTGCTCCTGAACTCAACCCTGGTGCCTCACCCACCAAAAAGACCTTCCTAGTGCTGATCATTTGTCAGCCAGCCTCCAAGTACTGCCTGCTAAGGATTCTTCACTCCTACCCAAAAGAACACTTCCCCCTTTGAATACTGGGCTCCTTGCTGAGTAGACTGCACAGCACTGGCCCTAGTGACTATGTTAAGTGATACATCACAATCCTTGCACCCAACCAACTATTTCTGCTCTAAATAACCATGCATGCATGACCATATGATTCTTAAGCTTCAAGAGGGATATTAAAAGGAGCTCCAATATCCTACTGTTATGAATGGTTAAGGACATTTAGCTCACAAGGGAATTAACAAATTACAAATAGTGCTTTCCAGTTTACAAAACATATTCACACGCTTAATCTTGTAATGCATCTCTCACTTCCACATGAGGTTGGGAGAAACCACATACAGTTTTTAGTAAATCTCTCAGCTAGAACATGAACCTGCTTGTCAGCCACCCTGGTTATAGACTAGCTTGCTCCTTTACATTCTCATGGATACAGGAGGTGATTACTTACATCTTGCAGCTCAGGGCATGAACAACCAAGAACATCTGGGGGCAATGAAACAGTATAGCCACAGACAGAAGACTTTGACACTTCCACTGTGTGGGATGGCTCATAAAAAGGCACCTTCAGAAGATGGTTTAAGCTGCCATGTGTACCATTGTTTGGTGCTGGTTGAATGTGTAGGAGATCTGTTTTAAAAAATAAGTTCAAAGCAGTTTTAAATTGGAGGGAAGCAACATCTACGTATGAGATGGAAGAAAACAAACATCTGCTGTTCACTTCCTTTAATAAATTCTGCTGCCATGCAGTCACATACTGCGTATGCTGTTTGGTTTACTGACTTTCTTCCCTTGGAGCCTCCATCAACAAGTCTTTCTAGAAATAGGAACAGTTGCTACAGGTGAGCTGAGGGAACTTTCAGGAACTGGTTCTGTTCCTTCAGAGGAAAGCATCATTGCTTAAATGAACACTTTGGTTCCTAAGCATATCATGATTTTCTAGCATAAAAAGCTATACTTTAAGCAAAAACAAGTTTAAAGAAGTTAATTTACAGTCTTGTTTTTAGTATATTTACATAATTGCATCAGAATTCTGCAAGGACAGACAGTTTTTAAAAATTAAACTAGTGATTCTGCTTAACATTTAGAGAACTTAACTAATTTTCTTCTATCATAACAAAATACAGAACTATTTTATAAAGATGGCCTTTTAAGTGGCTCCAACTGAGTACCACCAAATTGATCTCTCCTAGAACTGGAATCCTGTCTGGGCCTTCCTAAGCCTTCTCCAAAAGGGCCAGCAGCCCCAACCACAAATTAAGCTTGGGAACCAAGAATTTAAGTTGTTAAGGCTGCAACATATTCATTTTAAATGGATACTCTGCTCTCGAAGTCATATTCAATGACCACAAGTCTTTTGGCAAAGATTAAGAGTGACAATTCTGAGCATAATTATGTCTGAATTCCTAAAGCTGCAGGTGAAATTGCAGCTCGCTCATTGCCTTCCCTAGACAAATGATTTGTTAATACAATGGTCTGAGGTAAGCATGTGTGCAGAAATGTACATTAGAGTCCCTAAGACTTTAATTCTTTAAGGCTTTCTTTTTTTTGACATTGAGTGTAATAACAGGTGTCTATCCAAACAAGACTTTTTTAAATCATCTTTTTAGGCCAGAAGTTTTCTCTCTGTAATTACAAGAAAATACTTGTGCTTTTAGGTGGATTTCTCCTGCTTTGAAAAGCTGAAAGTGTAATTTTCTTTAAATTTTATTAAATTAAAATTTCATATAGTAACTAATAGAAAAGCTGGTCTCTGGTGATCTAATGTTTATCACTACCTGTAAAAAAAAAATAACTCACTGAGTTAGAGCTGAGTAATTCTGGTTAATGAATAATTCTTCCTCTTTTCTACTCTTGCCTTCTTAGTACAGAGCATCCATCTCTGAAATCTGATTTATCACCAGTTTCAAAATATATATATTTTAAAATTATACCCACAGTTTGCTGTTAAATTTATATAGAAAAACTTACCACATATTAGATTATAGACTTCAATATTTTCAAATGGTTCAATTTCAGTCTTCTCTTTAAAACTGGGTCCGTGTGCCAAAAAGATAGCCTAGGTGGTAATGGTACTACTATTACTAATGCCATCTAAACTCAAAAGCAGGTGTTGCAAGATGCAGGTTCCTCTGTAACAGCACTCCTGTTTGTATTTTAGGCCTCTGTAACAATTTCTTTTCAGATTTGAAAATAATTTTTACATCATTTCCACCTGTGATGTACCAATACCAATCAAATGAATAATTCTTTTTCATATTGTATTTACTTTTTCTAGAAAAGCGACCTGCTTCCACAGCACCTCTCATATCAACAGACTAGAAGATTACAAGCAACAGTGGACAATGAATGTCAGCACAATTCTATAATATCTGGACAATACAAATTAGAAATTCATCATGTACTATCATGTATTCTTTGCATGTCATTGTCCAAATATGTTAATGCATGACAAAAAATGTTTAAGTTTCTGAGCATTAAATTTTTGCACAACTTATACTAATTCACTGATTTCTCAAACTTATTTCTCCTTTACTTTTTAGGATGAAGAGACCTAAACATTTACATTTAATCAACTAGTGTGAACTTAATTGTATTATTTATAACAGATCTAATTGTTTTAGACTGTAAATAACTAGAAAACATCAAAAACACAAATAAGCAATTCTTTACTGGTAATAGGGGTATATGTTTTCCGAAAATAATCAGCAAAGAATTGGAGAAGTTTTTCTTGCAGTAATAATCAGATAGCAACCCAATTAATAGAGAAGTACTTTGTTTCCAGAGATTTTTCAAATATTTACCACAAAATGCATTATGAAAATGTTAAGAGGTACCATATTTGTAAAGAGTCTAACACATTTTTCTCTATTTGGAAAAGGATATCTGTGTGTGTGTGTGTAGTATATGTAATACATGCGGAACTAGAAAGACAACCAGGTTGCAAAAATCATGAAGCTTCATCTATGGGGAAATATTGGCTACACTTTACTTCCAGACTCCCCCAAATTGTTTTTTCCCTGGACTTCCAGGACATCAGACAGTCCTCATTTTCTTCTTTCCTCATTGGCTCTACTTTTTCTTACCTGGTAACAAGTCAAGTCAAAGTGCTTAGGGCTCAGTGATTGGCTCTCTCAACCTACACCCCCTGGGTGAGGACCTTATCTAATTGCATATTTTAAAAATATTTTATATACTTAAAACCAATTTTTTAAAAATCTCTGGGTAGAGTCTCTCTTTAATTGCCTATGTAACATCTCTGCCTGCCCATCTAATAAATATTTTGGACTTAACATGTCCAACTGAACCTCACTCCTTCCCCTCCAGTCAGCTGCAGCCAGTTTCACAACCTTCCAACAGCTTTACAAGACTCAGTTGCCCCAGCATGTCAGGCACATGCCCACCTTAGGGTCTTTGCACTGGCCATTTCTTCTGCTTGGGACACTTGTCCCCTGAGTATTTGAAAGGTTAATTGTTTCACCTTCTTCAACTTTGCTCAAACGTCACCCCAGAACACCCCCAATTTCTACCTATTTGCTTTGCTTTTTCTTTATTTACCAAAGCACTTATCCCTAAAATATCAAATAAGAGAGTCCCTTATTATGCCAGTTGTCTATATCCCCATGTTAGAATGGAAACTTCACAAGGGCAGAGATCTTTACATTTTGTTCACAGATATATTCAAGGGTCCTGCACATTGCCTATCACAAAGTGGGTGCTCAAACAAATATTCATTAAAAAAATTAAGCAATAAGTTACCTCCATGCTCTTAAACTCATTGTTATAACCATGGTTACCTCCTCCACAGGATGAATATGCTTTACTCCTATAAAGAAATTATACTATTACACTGTGATCAATATATGGATATGAGACCTTATTGCAAACTGAGTTTTAATGAATTTTTATGTAGCTTCTGCATTTATATAAGTACATTTTTCTGCAATTAAAACATAAATATAGTTATTTTCATGCTTAAATTGATAACCACAGAGAAACAAACTGAATGGTAGAAGAGAAGGAAGGAGAATTCCAGGGTCTATAAATAGGATTTCAAAGCCTTTGACACCTAAACATTGGGGAAAAATTAAAAAGGGGCAATAACAAAGGCATAGATTTTAAAACAGGATTTGTTTTTAAGCTTACCTGTACCTTTACAAATTAATGCCTGTGTGATCAAGCATACTTTGATTAATAGGCCACTTTAAGCATTTCAAGGCTTTCAAAATAAATCTTTGGAACTGGGATAAAATATGATTTCTGTCCTACAGTAGAGATGTCTAGGGAAATAATGAAAATGTATGAATAAAGAATAATCAGAGAAAGTTAATTATAACATTTGGTGATGATAAGCCAGTATATTCTATAAACTCAGTTTGTTTTTAACTTTGGGGATATTCTTCCATAGACTCTTTCTCTATTACTACTGAATGACTTTTCAGATTTAATTAATTTGTCTTTTGCCTACTTTTTCATATTTTAGTATTTGAACTAAATAGCATTAGCAATTGTTACATGTATTTGGTTTTCTACTTAAAACAAAATAGTATTAAGTGAACCAAGATTTTTTTTTATAGCAACAATGTTATATTGGTTCAAATTAGGTCTCTAAAGGTAAAAGAAAACCGTATTCCAAAGGTTGGTCTTAAGGGATTTCTCTGCTTCACCACCCACTCTCTAGGGCAAATACACATACACACACACACACACACACACACACACACACACACACACAGAGTTCTTGTTTGTTTTTACATTTGCAGGCTCAATTGATTACAGGATTTTAGTGTCTTTAAAAAAAAATCAACTTTTAAAAAAGTTCATAACTGACTTTCACTCTGTTTAAATAAAAATAAATCACAAAATAAAAAACAAATCAAAACACTGAGCAGGTTACACTCAACTCTGACCATGAGAGGGAAGAAGAGAGGCTAAGTCCTGCCTAGAGTGGGGAAAAGCAAGAGAAATCCTATTAATGAGGGGTTTAAATTAGATTACCCTAAAATGCCAGTTCATGTCTTTATCTTAGTTAATTCCAAAAAAAATTGTTGACGTGAAGTAAAAGTCGTTTAAAAATATTCTTATCATTTTGCATAGATATTTGGTTCCCCAAGATTACTGAAACTTTGATTCAGGATAATTAAGTTTTAAATTCTGTGTTGGAGCTAGAGTACTCATTAATGAAAGAAAGAAAAGGTCTTTTGAACCAAGTCATTGGTAAAATTTTCTAAAATTAATCCTTTATCTTTCTATTTTCAGAAAAATCGAGCTTTTCTTTATTCCAACTCCTAACCCAATTCAATTAGAAAACTAGTAAATATTGCATAGCTTTATATTAGAAGCAGAAGATGAAAATTGCTTGAAAAAGTTCTATTTTCTATTGTTTTCCATTTAGCAATGTGCTTTTCTAACTGCAGTGTTCATGCTCTCCAGCCATAATTTGGCTATGGAAGTTATATATGGAAAAATGGAAGCTGGCATTTGGAAAAGATGAGTTGATTTTATCTGTAATTTAGTTTCCAAGTACTATATGAAATCTTTTGGAACAAATTCCCTTTTATTTTCTCCATGTCTAATTAAAAGATGAAATCAAGGCCATGTTTTTCTGCCACAGGTGGGTAACGACACAGATGAGAGATGAGCAAAACTTCTTTCCTGACAGCCAATCAGTAGCCGACTCCTGCCTTTCTCTGTCCTTCCTTTCACATTTCCCCTTGCTTTCCTCTTTTACTGCCACCATCCTAAGCTGGATCCTCAATTGCCTCTGGGCGAAGAAAATTTCCTAATTGTTTATCCTGATTCTGAACTTCAGAATTTTCCCACATCACACACATACACAATTGTATTTAATACTATTTATCACTGATAGAAATGGAAACACATGTTTTAATGAGTACAAATGTGGGACAGAAGGTGATGAACTAGTAGTATCCTGGAAAATCTGAATCATAAGTTCATCATACATATTTTCCTGATAATGTGTTACCTAACTAGCCTTACCATCCCCCAAGGTGTGCCACACTCTCCCTTGGGGCTGTTGTAACGCTGTCACTACTCTTCTAAGTGGCCTCCCTGCCACTCACTTGTCCTTCATACTGCAGCTGGAATCTAGTCTTTCTGCCTGGAAACCTGACTTTATCTTTCTACCCTTCCTTGCCCCAGAGCTGATGCTGGCTTTAAAAACGTGTCCCACTGCTCTGGGCAGAGCATTTAGAGAAAGAAGCACTTGTGAGAAGATACAGCTTAGCGATGCTGAAGGCTTGGCAAGCCGATGGATGCCCTCCAACAAAGAAAGGAGTCCCTTTCCTCCTGCAGATACAGCCCCCAGGAGGGCTTGGCGAGTTGAGTAAGGGTCACATTGCCACTCCCGCTCCTCGGGGCTGAGCGCTCTGTACAATACCAGTCGCAGACTGCGCAACCTCACGGGTGGAGCTGTGGCATGTGGCACCAGCCACTCTAACTCACCCTGAGTCTTCAAAATTCAGAGCAGAAATCACACCTACCTGGAGGCTTTCACGACATCCACACCTGGGAGGTGTAATCACTCTCTTTGTTTCCTATACCTTGTATTTGATCCTAGGACAGCAGTTCTTACACCTGATTTTAATTGCTGTCTTCTTCCCAGCTTGGGCAAAGATCCTTCAGGTGGGGACCATGTCCTTCTCCTTTACTTAGAAAGGTGCCTGGGATGTATTTGTCAATTTCCAATCATAAAATAAAAAGCATTTATTCATGTTCTCTGAAAGGGCACTGGAACAATACTTCAACTATAGTTTCAAATAATTGGGTTTCCCCAAATCTGACATCGAACACCTTTTAGGCAAAATAAAGGTGATGGTGATGATGATAAAGAGGAAAATTGATTGTGCTAAATGATGAAAATTGCTATAATATTGACAAAGGAATCTAATCTAGTTATCAAATACTGATCATTATAGCTAAAAATGACACTTAGAAAACAGGTAGCCTGAGACTCATGTGTTAGCACTTGGAGAAAGAGGGGACCCAGGGTTTATTCAGATGAGACTCCTCAGTTAACATTGCCTTTGATTGAAGTTAGTTTACTTTGAATGCTGGTAGTAAGAGAACAATAAACCAAGATAATCTTGCATTACAGATGCAGAAAATAAAACCCCATATATTAATTTGTTGTCCATGTTTGCACAACAAGCGAGATCCAGAGCCAGGTCTTGGATTTTCAGCTTGCTGTTCTTTTTATATCTCATTGTTAGCTCTGAAATGCAGAGAGCTCATAATTTGAAAGTGGGTATTAATGGATGATACCCAGGGGTATTCTGGTAGTTGGACTCTCCTATAACCCAGAAGTCATGATGCTGGATGGACGAGTCTTTCTCATTTGGCACAAGTGGCCTAAATCCTAACTTCTGTAATCTCCTACTCTTAACAGTATGTATTTGGGGAATTTACTTACATTTGGACGTACATTTATTTGTATATTGCATACATATATTATTAACAACCTTATATACTTAATTTCAGTACGGCTTAATTTTGTTCACGTATTTTAATCTTTTAGAGAATGCTGTCCTAAGCCACAGTGCAGCCCACTGACTTCCAAAGGGTTATGAAACTCAAATCCCAAGAAGAGAGACCAGTGCCATCTAGTGACCTGGTGTGAAAATGCACACTCTGGCTCAGCTGTGCAGGGCCTGGGGTTTCCCACTTACACAAAATTGGCTCTACCCAATCTCCAGTTCCTTATCCTGCATGCAGTTGTATTAGAGCCCAACTCCCTTGTCTTCTTTCGTCTCTTTGTTAAACACATCTTTCAGCCAAACTTAATATTTTCATCCAGTATTCCTACTATCCTCTGTATCCCCCTGGCATTATGTAGCATATAAATAAGGCCAGAAGATCCAGTATGATCCTGATTCAATTTATCATTATTTATGCACATGGAAAGAAACACTGACATAAAATACAAAAATAGGAAACATTAAATTACCAGAAAGTGTGTATTTATTTGTTTTGTGGCTTATGAGCAGTCTTCTCTATTTGACGAGGAGGGCAGGAATCATGTCTGTATCCCAAACGCCTGAACAGGGCCCAGCACACACATAGCAAGCTTCGATAAAGTTCATCAACTCAATTAATTAATTAGTTATTTGGGATGAAGTAATTAATAATGCTATTTGTTTTCTCTAAACACAATTGTATTTTGCAAATGCTTAGTGATTAATATAGATCACAATTATAACTAGAATAAAGAAATGTTACACCTACCTGATTAGCTTGGCCTCACATCCATAAACATGCTCTTTTATAAAATCTACAGATGGCAAAAATCTCAAAGAGCCATATAATCAGTTACATACTACCAGTTTAGAAGACAACTGATACCATCTTTACATCCTATGTGTCACCTAAAGGAGACCCCAATGGTGGTTAGGAACATACTGGTTCTGACAGTTTCTGGAACAGTCTATGAACAGTCTCAGCCTTCTTCTTCACTCTCATCTATATTGTGAGGTTTAGGATGCTAAAATCAGCACTCTAATAACAGTCATTGAAAATATAGACATTCCAGATAGCATATGAGAATATCATATTCAGAAAAATGTACATGGTTACAATAGCTGGGTAAAGTAATGGAAATTTTTAATAAAAGATGGTTATTAAAAGTATTATGAGATCAGTAAATAGACACACAAACCTCACAGCCAGCCACTGTCGGTCCACCAGAAGATGAACTTTGTCGATTCTGACATTTTTGGCATAGTGTAGTCGTTTTGGCAAAGCAGGAGTCAAATAGGGTTTGAAATGCTGATCAGGTTTCCGGCACTGGAAAACAGGTACGTTATTTCTTCACAAAACTTACAAAACATGCAAGTTAATTTAACAATTTCTTCTTCTAAGACAATTTGTTAATCATTTTTTAAAAGTCAGAGGATTCAAGCTTGGCTAATAAAATAAGAATGGTCAAACTATTATCAAGTGGCCACACTCCCTAATTATGTTGTATTTATTGTTGCAACAATATTTGGATTCAATAAAAAATATGGTTTAAATTATGATTTGTGTTTGATGTTCTAAGTTTTTATTTATATTTTAAGCCACCATAAAACCCCACTCATTTTTTGAAAGAGATTAGATATAGTTCTAGATTTAGAGTGGCAATTACAACTTTAGAGTTTAAGTTACATATAGAGGTACATAACATTCTTAGTAAATATGAGTAAAAAACAGTATATTTGAGTAGAAATTTTAAAAATCAGCTCCATTGTACTAAAAATTCTTTTATATTTGATTCAATTTACCCTTGCAATAAGCTATATTTGCTTAATTCTCAAATCAAGTCAATTGTTTTTGAAACCTAGCACAGAAATTCATAAATTTTTCCCAAAGGGAATTAAATTTTGTTTCCTTAATAATTAGTACTGTAAGAGGTTGGCATATTTTATTTTATTTTAAATTTTTATGTTGAAGTATATATAGTAAAATGCAGAAATCTTAGTATACAGCTTGACAGATTTTGACATCTGTAGAGAGTCATTGTAGCTGGCATGTTTTAAAACTAAAACTGCAAATCACATTAAATCTATTCATATAAAAAAGTGAGGAAATGAGAAATAGAGCTACAAAGGAACTTGTTCTCTTGTGAACTTTTTGAGAAACAAGAGGAAAAAAATACAGGTAAAAGTATGGGGAAATGAATTCTTTTCTATTTCCTCATTTTTCTCCTTTGTTTTAAGCCTCAATAATCTCATAAAATGTTTCAAGTCTGTGTCACTATATCTGATGATCGATATATATAAGAAAACTAAGAGACACTATGATATTGAACAAAAAACAATTTAAAAAAATACAGAAAACAGAAGATCAGGGAGAATTATAGAATGAAATGGGGAAGAGAAAAAGTATTCATTGCACAGATATTTCTGACAGACTTTTTCTTCCCTAATTTGTTATCTTAACCCAGCTTCTTATGTTTCTTATTTATTTAACCTTACTTCCTTCTTAAGCCAATATTTTTATAACTTCCCAGCAAGTGCATGATGACAGCTTGTGAGTACGCACCTTCTTCAAAAATACAAAGTATTAGAATGTGCCCTTAAAAACCACAGATCATTTAACAAGTCACACTATCCTAGCTGGTGTGTAGCCAGTGAGTCTGGAAGATAACTAGGGATATGCTGCCAACTTCTGAAAAATTCAGGGTTAATCTTTGCATTTGAGAATTTAGGATGAAAACCCTAGAGTTGAGATAAGATTGTGGTCCTTTTATCTAAGAAAAAGTAAATCTGTTGTGTCTGTCATGCAGCCAGAATGCTGTGGAACATGAAGAGTTGCCAATTCATATGTGGTCATGTTTGTGCAATGTAAGCTCAATATAGGCCCACAGGCCAGCATTCCTGGGAATATTGTACTACTACATGGAATATTCTCCCAGGAATAATGGATACTTTGTTGAAATGGTAGTCCATTTCTTCGGAGTTCTGTAGCTCCAGGCCCAGTCTATATCTAGGATGCCATGTAATGGATTTCCAAAGCATGTGGTATCTAATCCCATTGCACCACCAGGAATACTAGAGATTTCCTTTCCTCACCAACAGGGCTTCAGCTGTATGGGTCAGAGGTGTGGAAAAAAGGAAAACAGTATGTGGTTTAGAGAGCCCACATGTTGAAAATTCTGAACTATTCATCTCATCAGCATGAACAGAGTGCCTACATACCCCTCCATCAGTGGATGACATTGTCTGTCGTGTTTACTCAAGACCAGACTATTAGAAGTAAGAGAAAAAGGAGTTCAAAAGATTTCTGCTCTGATGATCATCCCTACTTCAGACTTGCAGTGGGTCTCAGGTTATAGAAACCATGCTTTACTCAGCATCTCCTCATCTTAAACCATTCACATTTCATCCTAACAGTTTTTACTGTAATTGCACACCACCTATAGAGCACTTAAATAAGTCTAGCCCCATCCCAAACAGTGATAAAACTGTGAATTCCAGACCCCAGATATGTACTTGGGAATATACTTTAAATATAGAACTATAAAATATAGAAATACAGAACTATTTAAAACTACCACACAAAACATTTTAGATCCCTCCCAGAGTAGTAAACTCCACTTTGAAAAACCCAGACTGCTTTCAACTGAGTATCTGGAATTTGCTCTGCTTATTTACTTAATGATTTAGGATGTGAGAACCAATCACAAGCATTGGCAATTATGTTTAGAGAGTAAAGAGATGATTTTAGAGGTAAAGGGACCTGTACAAAAAGCTCTATAAGTTTGTGATTTGCTATTTTCTGATATTAAGTGACACACAAAAATGTGAAAAGGGATGTTGCCTAAAGTTCACTGGCACAGCCCCTTTGAACTGTTTAGAGAAAATCAGGAGTCAGTGCCACTGTCACCCTAGATTAATTCCTTATAGTGGCGTCAACTCCAAAATAATACAACTAAGATAAAAGCAGCTGATTGATATGCCTGTAAAAGAATGCTGACAGGGGGCTTAAAAAATAAATTACTAGTGGCTTACATGCAGAAATATAAAGTATACATTTTTCAAATCCATATTAAAGACATTACATTAATTTAAGTATATGTACTAAGAGACCATATACTTACACTGAGGTTCCTAACAATTTCTTCAGAATTAACTGTTTCAAAAGAAAAAATAAATCAGATTACAACTGATTCTTAATAACTATGGAAAGTGTAAACAGCTCAGATCAATTTGATACATTAAAGACCATGGTCTGGAAAATTAAATAAAAACTTCTTTAAAGCAAATAATTATTTTAGCCTTAAGAATGGGGTAGAATATATTTTAATGTAACACTATTAGATATTATCATAGACTTTATAGACTGACTACACTTCAGTGTGGGGGTTTCTCATTTGCCTCTGTGCTGTCTTACCAAGAAGTCAGAAGACAGGGCCTGGTAATCCCTGGATTCTCAGAATCAAGGGGCTGTGATTACTCACTTTCAGTATTACCTTTTTGTTTTTATATGGGTGTCTTCATACTTACAACTATAAAAGTCATGAGGTATATTACGAGTCCTGATGCGGGGGGCAGGCCCTTCATACATGTAGAAATTTATTTGGGGAAAATAATCAGTCATATATTCCATCTTGTCACAGTAAGTCTGGTCCATTCCTGAATAAATAATAAAAAAAGATATCTGTGGAATGTACGTAGATAGTAACAATTGGTTGTCTTTGATCATATTAAATAGGAGATGTTCTACATTACAAATCTCAAAACAAGTTTGAGAACCCATATAATTTACCCTATTACTTTAGTCTAAATGGCAGCCCTTGAAAATCCTGGTAATGGAGGAGAAGGGCCATGTTTATAAGAGAAGAGCAGACAGGAATTATAAACAGACCATTTGTTCAACATAGAGCAATTAAATTTCAAAGAAGAAAATCCCCTCTAGGAAGCTAATTAGATCTTAAGTGTATTATTTACATTGATATAAGCAGCATAGATTTGGTAGTTAAACCCCTTTTATTTGAGGAGTCTTGAGTCTACATGCAAATTTTTATTTTCATATTTATTTTCATATTTTACAACTTCTAAAGAATCCACATTAAAATGTTTCCATTTAATTTTAAAACAATGGGTCAGTGTTTTCAGAAACCATTCTATAATTTTTTGTTTAATAAATTACTATGTTTCTCATCATCTTGATGGCCTAAAATATAAATGAAAGTTCTGCAGACAGGATCCTTTCCCTCTTCTCACCCATGCCTGGTTCCTTTGTAGCCATGGAAGCTTAGTGGCTTTGAATATCCTCCAAGAGTGGACAGTTCTGACCACCCTATCTACAAAAGGTCTATTTCTGCTTTATGGACCACTGAACATGCTGCATCTAGTAAAGTATCAACCTTGAGCAGGCACTTGAAACATCTGTGGACTGAATGAGTATTTTATTACTCTGTGAGTTAGCTGAGGATGTGGTAGTGATTCAACATCCTTTAACTGAATTGAAGAGTTTACCTTGAGTAGGCAAATGTGCAATGACAGGGATTTTATAGAAGTCTATTCACATAGCTTAAAAAAAAATACAAACTATAGCCAGTATAGTTATCTGCTGCCAATCTATATGAATGAATCAATCACCCACTGAAAAAACGTCCCCAAAATCACTTTTTATGATTAACAACCCAACCACATATGTGTTACATACTATTAACTCCATTTTTACAGAATATTAAGTAGGTGGATGGATTTTCAGAACAAATGTCAGAATAACTAAATGAGAAATTGTAATTTTAGTCTTCTATTCATCACAGCCTGCCACAAAACATTTTCTTTGCTTATTTAAGAGCTTCCAGGTCTAGAAGTACAGATGTTAAAATATCACTATTCCTTTTACATGCTCCCCCAAATTATAACATATCATCCATGATAAAACATAATTTTAAAACAAAAGCATACCATGGTCAGCCAAAAGGATTATATTGACACAATTGTCTAAATTCCTCTGTTTTAGGCCTTCCATCAACATTCCAAAAGTTTTATCTGCTAACTGTAAGGCTTCAATTACCTGAGGAAAAAAAACTGGAGTTAAGATTGTCTTCATGAATTAAGGTTTATACCTTTTTCTTTTTCTTTCTTTATTGAAGTATATACAAGAAAATGTACAAATATTAGTGTAAAGCTCAATGAATTTTATGAATTAAGGTTTAATTAATCAAATCATTATCTAATCAAGTAAAAATTACACACATTTCCTTCTCTGAAATTGCTAGTTTTGGAAATAGGACACAGAGCCCAGAGCCCATGCTACCACATTTACCAGAATCCCCTACATTTCTATAAACAAAAAAAAAAATGAAAACATATTCCCTACAAATGAAGATAAGCTACTGGACAATAAATATCTGAGAAAAATACTCAACCTCAGCAAACATTCCACTGCAAAGATTTTCATGCTAATGCCCACTGTTGGGAAGGGGAGTTGACAGACACGTCTATAGGAGCCTGAATAGTCACACAAGTTCCAGAGGGTCATGTGACAACACACGGCCAGAGTTCAAAAGAGGCTCATCCTGTGACCTAATAATTCTACTTCCGGGCATTTGTCCTAAGTAAAACACTTAGATTAAAAATGGAGATTGACATAAAAGGATATTATTCACATTATTTACTTATAATTTAAGTACAAGGAAAAAAAAATTTTCCACATCCTTCAGAAGGCATACTCAATATTCATAAAAATTATTTTTTAAAAAACAATGGCATAGGAAGGAAAGTACTCACAATACATACAATACTAATCATAAATAATTAAAACCAAACTGTGTATGTACCTGCACATATTTCACAAACCTGAATTTGTTTTTAAATATATTAAGCATTTCTTAGTAGACATGTATGCCCAGAACATGAAAAGGAAATGCACCAAGGCACTATTAACAGTGGTTATCTCTGAACAGTGATTTGGAGTTCACTTTTATTTTATTATTTATATTCTTTTGTCTTTTCAAAGTCTTATACACTTTATCGGGATAGTATAACAAGCTGATTTAAGGCTTAACTGACTAACTTTTAACTGACATAACTTTTTATTTTTTTTTCAGTGAATAAAAAAGTATAGTAGTCATGGATTGGGAAAAATGTTTAATCCCTTGTAGTACTATTATAACAATGATTGCCTTTTTTTCTTTATTGAGAATTTTACTGTTAAGGGCTTTAGTGCATTATCTCATAACATCCCCATTCAGAGCAAACATTCACGGATGTGCTATTAGAACTTCCAGTTGTAGAGATCAGGAAATGTGAACTTTAAAGACACTTTCCTGGTCCTCATTTGACTGCTAACTATTTTAGGTCTTCATGTATATATCAAATATATTTGTATTCGTTGGGAATTAAAGAACATCATTTTATTTGTGGTTTAGGGCTAGGTGATTCTGTAATTAAAAAAAAAAACTTACTGCACCACTGACTGGTCCACTTTTATGTCCTGCAGAGTCAGGCTGTTCGATGTACATGGTATACAAATTGGGTCTAGGGGTAAAATTGACACAGAGAAAGACATTATAATTTAGAATTAACTTACAAGTTGGATTTAAAATTTTATAGTTTTAGAAATCTGTGGCAGTTGCGTTCTCTTTCTCCCTGGTCTCCTTCTCTGGAACCAGGCCCAGATGCCCAGCTCTGCCTCCAGTCCGCATCTGGTTCTGTGGTATTTGCCTCTGCTCTCTGGTTCTGACTCTACCTCTGTTGCCCCAGAGTGTCAGTCACATTCTCAAAAGCAAAAAGGCAACTGTTCGCAAGAACGAACCTCTAAAAGTGCCCATACAAAAAAGGAAATTGCCAAGTCTTTTTCAAAAATGGTAATTTAAAGTAAAGGAATGATTTCATTTTATACCCACGAGTATCCCACTGGGCTAGCACTTCTCTGACACTAGATATTACCTTTCAGCTTTGGGCAGGTCCAGCCATTTTAAGAGGGTAGAAATTCTCTCTTCATATGGGATGGTACTGAAAAGAGAGTAAAGATAATTTTCAAAAACTAATCAAACCAAGAATAATTCCATTATATTCCTACTCAGGCATGTGGGTTGATATTTTCAGCTCACCATTTTGTGTTCTTATATGTCCAAAATACTGAAAAGGATTCAGTATTATTCAAAAGGGATTCATGTCTCAAGACTATATACAGACACATTTGCTTCATTATAAATTAAATGTATGCTGTTCTCTTTTATTCTCATCCCTCTCTCCTTCAATTCCCCCCACAACTAAATAAAAAGACATTAGTTATTATCCATTTCATTTGACTTATTTACTTTTATTCATTCACTTATGTATATATTTATATATATTGCAAATCTACTGCCAGAAATTATTTGTTCATCTTCAACAGAATGTATCAGTGAGCAAACCAAAGATGCTTTCCTTCCTGGAGCTTGCATTGTAATGAAGACAAATAATAACAGTAGACTTAATACATAAATACATGACATAGTGCGTTAACAGCTGATAAATACTACAGATGAAAAAAAAAAGACTAGAGCACAGTAAGATTCAGTGAGAAAAGTGGGATGGAGGTGGTTAGGATTTGAAATCTTAGTGTGATCAGGCTAAGATAAGCAGACAGTAATTTCTGAGCAAAGGCCTGAAGGAGATTAGGGAGGAGGCTGTGCAGACTCTTGGAGGAAAGTGATCTCAGGCACAGGGAACTGCCTGTGTTGAGGCTCATGGAGGAGGTCAGCATGGCTGGAGCAGACTGAGTCCCCAGGGATTAGTGGGAAAGAAGACAGCTGGAATCACCCTACAGAGCCTCGTAGGCTTTTACTCGGAGTGAAACTGGGAGCCACTGCAGTCTGTGGTGAAAAGAACGTCATAATTGGACTTGCTTTTTGAGTAATCACTCTCCTGGTGGATTGAGAAGAGATTACAGGAGACAAGAATAGAAGCAGGAAAAAGTGTAAAACGGCAGCCGCAGTGATACAGGCAAAGTATGACGGTAGCTCAAACCAGAGTGGTAACGCAGGAGGTGATAAAATGTAAATCAGTAAATGTAAATATACTACATATATTTTGAATTAGAGCCAAAAGCATTTACTGACAGACTAGGTGAGCAATGTAATAGAGAGGAATCGCTGATGATTTGGGGGGCCCAAATAACTGGAAGAATAGAATTCCTACCAAGATGAAATGTAACCACCCCCTGCCCTACCGCCAAAAAAAATCTTATTCATTACTGCCTTGATGGGAGAATATCTGTAAATGCTTCACTACCTGTTGTACATCATATATATGGAAGGAAAGGAGCCATTTATAGCAACATCTGATCCTGGCCAAAAGAAGGTACCAGCTTTTAAACCTTGATACATTGCGGTCAGCCAGATCTATAAGAAAAAATTTAAGGTAAGTGGAAGTCAAGAGAATAATTAGTTTGGTTAGAAATGCTGCCATTTATTAGAAACTGAATAATATTAAAAATTGCAAAATATAACTATTATATTCATTTAAATTAAACTGTCCTTGTAGCAGTTAAAAAAAAGTAATTATCCAAGGATTCACCTCAAAAATAAAAAAGATGGTAAGGTAATAAGAAAGATCATTTTTTCAATTTGGTAGAATTATACAGTTCCTCCTTCCTTTTTAAGGAAATATAAAACAGAATGAGGAAAAAAATTAACTGATAATCTTTCTGAGTAACTTCCAGCTTGCTATGTTTATAATACAACATCCATCCAAGTTTCAACAGAAGGCCAGTTAGGTGAACCATCATAGAGATTTAAAAGATATAAATTACAATTATAAATATAAATTAAGTTACAATCTTTGGAAATTAGAAAGATAATGTAAAACTCAAAGTGGACAGAGAAGAGTGATCTGCTGTCACATTGGGAAACGGAGGTTACTCTGGTGCGATAATCAGAATATTACATACCGGTTGCCCCAGCCACCAAGCTGGGTCATTTTTCTCTTTTGAAGAAAGTGAAAAATTCTTGTTAAGATTCACATCATACATATTATTGTCAATGATGCCATGTGATTCTGGATATAATCCCTAAAATGATAATTTCAAAAAAATATTTAAGATAAGTAAGAATAAAACATATTTAAATAGCATAGATCTATAACTTGGAAAGATGTCATATATTTTTAAATATAAAACCCTTGGATCTGAAACCAAATACCAAATATATATTATAGTTCCACCATGATCCATAGCAGCAAACGAATGACATTAGGCAGATGGTTTGTGTTGATGGTGTTAATATAACTCTTGTGTAATTAGCAACTGTTAAAGTTTTCTGCATTACAGTAATGATCAGCCACTTGTTATACTGACACTAAAAACAAGAAATTTGCCACATGAAAGCTTTTAAGTATCAAATATCCTGGCTAAATAGGTTAAAGTATGCTACCAACACTTTAGAAGGGAGATTGTCAAGTCTCCATCCATTGTCCCTTCCCTCCATCCTTCAGTCCTATCACACATATTCATTCAAACATTCCACACATTTGCACTGAATGCCTATGATATTCCATGCAGTTGTTAACTACTTCTAGGGAGATTTTAGGGCCATTATTTTAGAACATCACTATATATAGATATGTGTGTGTGTGTATGTATATATAAATAGATGGAGACATACATATACACAATAAATTAATAGCATTTATATATCCCTTACTTACATATACACACATATGTTTATATATACTATGGAAAGTATATTTATGTATATATGTATATAGTCAATTCTTTTTTTTTTGTAGAGAATTATTTTTTATTGAAGGGTAGTTGACACACAGTATTACATTAGTTTCAGGTGTACAACACAGTGATTCAACATTTATATACATGATAATTCTAGGTACCAGCTATCACCATACCAAGCTGTTACAATATTTTGACTATATTCCTTATGCTATACATTACATCCCGGTTACTTATTTATTTTACAATTGGAAGTGTGCACTTTTTTTTGTGTGTGTGAGGGCATCTCTCATATTTATTGATCAAATGGTTGTTAACAACAATAAAATTCTGTATAGGGGAGTCAGTGCTCAATGCACAATCATTAATCCACCCCAAGCCTAATTTTCGTCAGTCTCCAATCTTCTGAAGCATAATGAACAAGTTCTTACATGGAGAACAAATTCTTACATAGTGAATAAGTTACATGGTGAACAGTACAAGGGCAGTCATCACAGAAACTTTCGGTTTTGCTCATGCATTATGAACTATAAACAGTCAGTTCAAATATGAATACTCATGTGATTTTTATCCTTGATTTATATGTGGATACCACATTTCTCTCTTTATTATTATTACTTTTAATAAAATGCTGAAGTGGTAGGTAGATACAAGATAAAGGTAGAAAACATAGTTTAGTGTTGTAAGAGAGCAAATGTAGATGATCAGGTGTGTGCCTGTAGACTATGTGTTAATCCAAGCTAGACAAGGGCAATAAAACATCCACAGATGCAGAAGATTTCTCTCAGAACAGGGGGGGTGAGGTTCTAAGCCTCACCTCTGTTGATCCCCAATTTCTCACCTGATGACCCCCCTGCGACTGTGCCTGTCTTAGGTTGTTCCTCCCTTGAGGAATCTTACCCGTCTCTGGCTAACCAGTCATCTTCTGGGGCCATACAGGGAAATGTAAAGTTGGTAAGTGAGAGAGAAGCCTTATTGTTTGAAAAGGTTAGCTTTTTACTTCTTTGCATATTTATGCCCTGTGGCTTCTATGCCCAGCATTTGTCTTAAGGTGTCTTTACCACTTGGAAGAATTATGATACTCGGTAAATTTGATATGAGGCACGAATTCTATTTAAGGGTTGTAATTAGGAAGGAAGAAGAAAAGCTATAGAAGTAGCAGGCGGCAGAAAACATGGGAAGATTGATTATTTCTTTGACATATCTTCTTGTAGAGTAACTTCAGCATGTATAGGTTTTAAACTACTAATTAAATTGCGCACACACATTAATATAATAGGAGTATAGTTACATAACCAAAGCATACCTGTAATTACCAGCCATCTCCAGTGAAACCAAGAAAACCAGTTAGGCACCTTAGGCATTTGTGAAAACTTATCTATGATATGGTGGATATTGTCCAACTGAACTTGAACAGTCTGAGAGAAATCAGACAAATTAAAACAACCCATTCCTGGGGACTGTTCACATCCCATATGTTCTTTTAACAGTAAATAGTCTGTAGTTGTAAGATTTTGGAGCGCTACAATTTACACTTCTCCTAATTCTTGTTTGAGTTCCAACAGTATAGATCCAGTCAAATTTGTTGTTTTACTGTATGCACAGGCCAGCTTAGATATCTCCTTCCTCATTCCCATGGCAAGTCCAGGAACTGGTGGGATGAGTGCATCTACAGCTGTAGCAGTGCATGGATCTTTGTTGGGGTTTTTTGATGATCATCTTCTGGCATGAGTCTTCCAGAGAGTGCTGATGTTGGAAGTTCTTTCTGATATCGTATCTTAGTTCATTTTCGGGGTAGCCCAATTAGGCTTTGATCCTCTGTATAAACACAAACAGACCCTTTGCCTACACTTTTATATGCCCTTTATACCCTTGTGTAGAACTCATTGGAGGTCACCACACAGGAATTGCCCTTTTTTTTTTTTTTGCTTTGTTTTTGGTATCACTAATCTACACTTACATGACGAATATTATGTTTACTAGGCTCTCCCCTATACCAGGTCTCCCCTATAAACCCCTTTACAGTCACTGTCCATCAGCATAGCAAAATGTTGTAGAATCACTACTTGCCTTCTCTGTGTTGTACAGCCCTCCCTTTTCTCCTACCCCCCCATGCATGTTAATCTTAATACCCCCCTACTTCTCCCCCCCTTATCCCTCCCTACCCACCCATCCTCCCCAGTCCCTTTCCCTTTGGTACCTGTTAGTCCATTCTTGAGTTCTGTGATTCTGCTGCTGTTTTGTTCCTTCAGTTTTTCCTTTGTTCTTATATTCCACAGATAAGTGAAATCATTTGGTATTTCTCTTTCTCTGCTTGGCTTGTTTCACTGAGCATAATACCCTCCAGCTCCATCCATGTTGCTGCAAATGATTGAATTTGCCCTTTTCGTATGGCTGAGTAGTATTCCATTGTGTATATGTACCACATCTTCTTTATCCATTCATCTATCGATGGACATTTAGGTTGCTTCCAATTCTTGGCTATTGTAAATAATGCTGCGATAAACATAGGGGTGCATTGGTCTTTCTCAAACTTGATTGCTGCATTCTTAGGGTAAATTCCTAGGAGTGGAATTCCTGGGTCAAATGGTAAGTCTGTTTTGAGCATTTTGATGTACCTCCATATTGCTTTCCACAATGATTGAACTAATTTACATTCCCACCAGTAGTGTAGGAGGGTTCCCCTTTCTCCACAGCCTCGCCAACATTTGTTGTTGTTTGTCTTTTGGATGGCAGCCATCCTTACTGGTGTGAGGTGATACTTCATTGTGGTTTTAATTTGCATTTCTCTGATAATTAGCGATGTGGAGCATCTTTTCATGTGTCTGTTGGCCATCTGTATTTCTTTTTTGGAGAACTGTCTGTTCAGTTCCTCTGCCCATTTTTTAATTGGGTTATTTGTTTTTTGTTTGTTGAGGCGTGTGAGCTCTTTATATATTCTGGACGTCAAGCCTTTATCGGATGTGTCATTTTCAAATATATTCTCCCATACTGTAGGGTTCCTTTTTGTTCTATTGATGGTGTATTTTGCTGTACAGAAGCTTTTCAGCTTAATATAGTCCCACTTGTTCATTTTTGCTGTTGTTTTCCTTGCCCAGGGAGATATGTTCAAGAAGAGGTCACTCATGTTTATGTCTAAGAGGTTTTTGCCTATGTTTTCTTCCAAGAGTTTAATGGTTTCATGACTTACATTCATGTCTTTGATCTATTTTGAGTTTACTTTTGCATATGGGGTTAGACAATGGTCCAGTTTCATTCTCCTACATGTAGCTGTCCAGTTTTGCCAGCACCATCTGTTGAAGAGACTGTCATTTCGCCATTGTATGTCCATGGCTCCTTTATCAAATATTAATTGGCCATATATGTCTGGGTTAATGTCTGGATTCTCTAGTCTGTTCCATTGGTCTGTGGCTCTGTTCTTGTGCCAGTACCAAATTGTCCTGATTACTATGGCTTTATAGTAGAGCTTGAAGTTGGGGAGTGAGATCCCCCCTACTTTATTCTTCTTTCTCAGGATTGCTTTTGCTATTCGGGGTCTTTGGAGTTTCCATACGAATTTTTGAATTATTGTTCCAGTTCATTGAAGAATGTTGCTGGTAGTTTCATAGGAATTGTATCAAATCTGTATATTGCTTTGGGCAGGATGGCCATTTTGACGATATTAATTCTTCCTAGCCACGTATAGTCAATTCTTATTATTTGCAGTAGTTATGTTCTATAAAATTGCTGTATACACTGAATTAGTGAATATTGAACCATTGCTCTTCGGGGAAGTGCAGGGTTAGGTCCCTGTGAGCTTCTTTGTCTACTGATCAATAGATTGTATTGTTTTATGTGTGTTTCTGTTTAAAGATACTTTATTTAATATATGTTGTTGGTTCACCTTAACTCATGCCTGAATGAAGCTTACCTAACACATATCTTCTCCATAAGGTACATTGCAGCCTGCTTGTCCCTAGAACACCAGAGAGCACTTCAGCAGTACCCTGGAGGCCATTTAAGGTCCTCACTTTGTTAGACCTCAGCTGCAAACATGTGAGCTGGGCAACTCGAATGTCTAGGTAAATCAGCAAATATGGAATCTGCATATTTATATATAATGCACTCATATATACATATATATGATTTACATATACACAAACCAATATGTATACACACACACATTCATGTAATTACTTAAGGGTTAAATATTAAATATTGTAGTTATTGTTCCCTCTAAAAGATTAAATGCAAAGTAGTAAAGACTCAATATCCTTTGGCAATAAAGGCTGAGACAGAGGACTCCTTCAGATATGTTCCAAATCTATAAATATTAAAAAACTTGATTTTCCTTTGAGTTAATTTTGGTCATTTCATTTAGTCTTCTTATACATTGAGAATTCACTTGCTTTATCTACTCTATCTAAAAGAGATAAAGCTGGTATGAAGGTATAAATTCATTAAAGAAACAGAAGCCATTCTCAAGTAAAATATAATGAAAAAACTAGGAAAAAAAAAAGACATTTCCCACATCAAAGTGGCTGTCCCCATACAGAACCTACCATTCCCAGCAGATCTTCAGATAAGTAGAGACTAATCAAAAGATCAGAGGAGAATGGTATTTCTCACTTCCAAGAGGTTGTCCTGACCTGTCACAAAGGTGAATTAACATAGTGCTGAGACACTTATTCACAATTAATACCTTACAGCACTGGATTGGCCTTATCCTGAGACACTCCTTTCCAGCCTGACATAGACCAAGAACTGCTACCACATGTGCTTGTGAACTGCATGGCACAGGGCTCAGCCAAATCCTGCCTAAGCATGTCTGGCATGGGCAATTACCTGTGCAGGGTCTGTCAGCCTATCCACCAAGCCAAACACTTACCGTGACAATAGTGTAATGATTTGGGAAGGTTTTGGTTGGATAGACAGGTCTCAGGTATTTTGAATGAATTCCACATGTTTCTGTAACAAAGTATGGGAAGAAATTAACAAGTCTCTTACTCAGAAGTTTTTTGGATAACTAAAAATCTGAATTTAAAAGTTCCCAGAGAAATAGAAATTTAACTAAAAAAGGATTGAAGATGAAAAGAGGTTGAAATTCTGATGCCTAAATTTCCTCCATTCCAAGGAATGTCAATTTTTAGGAGAGGAGTGAGTTAAATGAAGGGTCTGCAGAATTTTTCTGTAAAGAGCCAGATAACAAATATGTTAGGTTTTGCAAGTCCACATGAAAGTCTCTGTTGCAACAGTTCAACTCTGCTATTGAGGCCCAAAAGCATCCATAGACAATATGTAAACACAGGAGCATGTTTACATTTTATTGACTGTGTTCCAATAAAATTTTATTTATGGACATTGAAATCTGAATTTTGCATAATTTTTATATGTCACAAAGCATTCTTTTCTTTTTATTCCAACCTTTCAAGAATGTAAAACAACTCTTATAATTTAGTAGGCCATACAAAAACAGGCAGTGGGCCAGATTTGGCCCATGGTCCACAGGTTGCTGACCACTAAACTAAATGTACCCTAAATTATACACTGCCAGCTTTTTATGCTTTTCAGCTCCCTTCTTTCTGACCCAGGTCATCAAAATAAAAATTTCTGTATAACATTTGTGTCTCAGCTAATAGTTCCTCTATGTAAAGTACCTAATATAACAAAAGTCAACACAACTACAAGATAATTGAAAAAGGATTTAACTTACAGAAGTGGGTAAGCCTGTGTCATGTACTAATGTTTACAAAATGAGCTAACTTTATTACTTATTTTTTTTCAGGGCAGTTTCCTTTTGATCGGTGGTTTCCCATGACCTGTTTTCCACAAAGCATTGCATTAATTTTTCTTTCAGTTGTTCTGTTGTTTTCAGTTTGTGCCATAACCATGCTTAACAAGGTCAGAACCACTAGAGCATATTGCTATTTCCTCTGCAGCAGTGAAGTACAAGAAATTTTCAAAACCAATATCCTGAAAATTCTAATTCTAAAAGAAAGTTTCACCATTATAGATTCTAAACAAAAAGTGAAAATTATTATTGTCCAAAAAGTAACAGATTTTGAAGTTGGAAATCATTAATGTTTTCTCAAATAGCCTTGGAATTGGTCTCCTTCCCAGCCTTGAGTTCAGTGTTTCCAAAATGATCCAGCTTTTTCCTCCTTCAAAATCTTCCTGGGCCCCATATAAAACCAAGTCTACTAAACAGAACTCTGGTAGGGATGTCAGGGTTGGTGGGGGGAGAGAATAGGTGGAAGAAAAGGAGCTTAAAAAATATATACATTTTTAATCTCAAGTGGTTCAGAAATACTTAAGTTTGAGACTTGCTCTAGAGCTTGACTCACAAGATATAATTAAAGACTAAAATAACCTGCTTTTCTTTTTTAATCAATACCACCCATAAGGAAACATTTTCTTCAACCAGGAAAAGACACATTTAATATTCCTAAGAAGTCATATGATAAGAAAATGAAATGAGATCTAATCTCCTTATATAATTAAAAGTTTAAACAGAGGGAAAAAAATACAATAAACAGATTCTGTTTATTGTAAATAAAGTCAGTTTCTGTTATTATTTCCTTGAAACATGGGTGGCACAGTCAATTCTTAAATGCTTACAAGCAGAGAGGATAAAAACAAAAGCAAAAACAAAAACAAAGCTACCAGTAATATGAAAACATGAGCTCAGAGAAAGCAAGAGCTTCTAACATTATTTCTTCTAGATCTTACTAATCTAAAAAAACAAACAAACAGTAAGAGTAGTTGTTTCTGCAGAGAAAAATTTGGAAGAACAGGAAAAAAGTTTATTTTGTTGGTTGTTTACTATTTGCCCTTTAATACTGTAAAATTTTTATCATTTGCATATTCTACTTCTTAAAAAAACATACTTTGAAAAAGAAAGTATCACCCCCCAAAATCTGAAAATATAAATGGAATAAACATATATCCATAGTAACTATAAACTAGGAATAGAACTAAATGGGTAAGTAGCTAAAACATCTGAAGAATATACAGATGCAACAAAAGCAGTACCACGAGGGAAATTTATAGCAATGAACACCTACATTAAAAAAGAAGACATTTAAAATAAACAACCTAACTTTACAACTCAAGGAAATAGAAAAATAACAAATTAAACCCAAAGTTAGCAGACATAAAGAAACAATAAAGATTATAGCAGAAATATATGAACAAAGAATAGAAAAACAATTTTAAAAACAAAAAAAATAAAGATTTTTTAAAAGAAAAACAAAAAAAAAAGATTTTTTTAAAGATAAAATTGACAAACCTTTAGCTAGACTAAGAAAAAAAGAAAGAAGTCTCAAATCAATAAAATTGGAAACTAAAGGGCAGAAATTACAACCAACCCCATAGAAATAAAAAGAATTAGGAAAGAATACTATAAACACCCCATAAATGGACAACCTAAAAGAATGGATAAATTCCTAGAAACATACAATCTACTAAAATTTAATCATGAATAAATAGCAAGTCTGAACAGACCTATAAGTATTAAGAAAATTGAATCAGTAAGCAAACACCTTCCAACAAAGAAAAGCTCATGACCAGGTGTCTTCACAGGCAAATTCTACAAACATTTAAATAATTAGTGCCAATTGTTCTAAAGCTTTTAAAAATTGAAGAAAAGGGAATACTTCAAACTCATTTTATAAAATCAGCATTACCCTGACACCAAAGCCAGACAAAGATGCCACAAGAAAAGAAAACTACAGGCCAATATCCCTAATGAACAAATATCTAAAAAACTTCAACCAAAATACTAGCAAACTGCATTCAACAACCCTTAAAAACAACCATACACGAGAGAGGCTTAAAGATGGAAGCATGAGAAGTGAGACAGAAACCTCCTCCCCAAAAACACATATAATAGGAAAATACAGCAAATACAACTAATCTTTAAAGAGTGACAGGAAAGAAGACTGTGACAGACTGCCCACATATGGGGAAAAGAGATGACCTCATGGAAAAGGTAAAGTAGCAAAGCCGAAATCTGGCAGGACCCTAGACCTTCCCCCAACACAGCTCACCATCAAGAGGAAGAGAAATGGAGTGGGGAGGGAGTGGAGGCCTAAGACTGCTAAATACACAGCCCTGGAGATCTGCTCTGGGAGCATGAACCTATGTTACATGGTGCTCTGAAGATTAATGGGATTGGAAAGCTAACACAGATGGAATACGTGGAGAGACTGAGATTCTAGCCACTTGTGGAGAAAGGTACCCACAACCAGCCGCTGGGGGCAAAAGAAAGGCAGGCACTTTGAAAGACTTCACAGCAGTGAGAGGGCAGCTAAAGGGGCAAGTATTTCACAGAGCTTACTGCTCAGGAGAAAGGACAGGTGGACAAAATGGTCCCAGTGCATGGAGCCCAGATTGGGAACTTTCAGGAGCTTCACGTGCTCCATCCCCCTGGCTGGCAATGCAATGCAGCCCTGAGGCCCCCCACAATGATACACAGCCTCCTGCTCCTTCCTCCTGGCCAGAACCGGTGCGAAAAACTGCTGTCCTTGCCATTGTGCCAGGCCAACCAGATGGTAGCACCGCCTACAGCAGCTACAGAGGCATAGCATAGAAGCTCCTCCCTGCATGTTCAGCCCACTGGCCCTGGCAGTGGAGGCAGGCACTGCAGCCGGAAAGCAGGAAAGAGCTATTTCCTTCTGGCAGGCACAAGGATCAATCACCTGGGATGCCTGCCATTGCTCCAGATGCTGAGCAGCTCCAGAGAGTAGAGCTACTGGGCACTAGAGGGCATCACCTACACAAAGTTATTGTTCCATATTATTCATTACAAATATGAAATGTCAGAAGAACCTGGTACAAACCAAAGTCCCACAAACATGAGAAAGAGGGCCAATTGATGAAACTGAAATCATCAATCTTCCTCATAAGGATTTCAAAATAAAAATCATAAACATGCTCACGGAGCTACAGAAAACTATTCAAGACCTCAGGGAGGAATTCAAGAAAGAGAAAGAAACTTTGAAAAATACAGTTTCCAAAATGAAACATACAATGGGGGAATTAAAGGCAGATTAGATGACACAGAGGAGACAGTAAATGAAATAGAAATTAGAGAACAGAAAAACAAAGAAGCTGAGGCACAGACACAAAAAAAGATCTCTAGGAATGAAAGAATATTAAGAGAACTGTGTGACAAATCCAAATGGAACAATATTCATATTATAGTGGTACCAGAAGGAGAAGAGAGAGAAAAAGAAATAGAAAGTGTCTTTGATTAAATAATTGCTGAGAATTTCCTGAATCTGTGAAGGAAATTGTCTCTCAGGCCATGGAAGTGCACAGATCTCCCAACACAAAGGACTCTAGGAAGACTATACCAAGGCATACAATAATTAAAATGGCAAAGATCAAGGACAAGGACAGACTATTAAAAGCAGCCAGAGAGAAAAAAGATGACCTACAAGGGAAAGTCCATTGGGTTTCTCAGCACAAAACTTACCAGGAGGGAGTGGCATGATATATTTAATGCAATGAAACAGAGGGGTCTCAAACCAAGAATAACATATTTGACAAGATTGTTATTTAAATTTGAAGCAGGGATTAAACAATTTCCAGATAAGCAAAAGTTGAGAGAATTTACCTCTCAAAAACCATCTCTGCAGTGTATTTTGGAGGGGCTGCTATATATGGAAGTGTTCCTAAGGCTAAATAGCTGTCACCAGAGAGAGAAAATAAAACCACAGTAAAGGAGGTAGACCAATTAATTACTAAACAAAAGCAAAATTAAATCAACTACCCCTAAAGTCTGTCAAAAGATACACAAAGAGTACAGAATACAACACCTAATATATAAAGAATGGAGTAGGAAGAAGAAGAAGGGAGGAAAAAAAACCTTTAGATTGTATTTGAAATAGCATACTAAGTGTTAAGTTAGACTGTTAGATAGTAAAGAACCTAACCTTGAGCCCTTGGTAACCACAAATCTAAAGCCTGCAATGGCGATAAGTACATATCTATCGATAAGAACCCTAAATGTAACTGGATTGAATGCAAAAATCAAAATATATATAATAAATGAATGGATAAAAAAACAAGACCCATCTATATGCTGCCTAAAAGAGACTCACTGCAAACCCAAAGACATACACAGACAAAAAGTGAAGGGATGGAAGATATTTCATGCAAATAGTAGAGAAATAAAGCAGGAGTTGCAGTACTTGTATCAGATAAAATAGACTTCAAAACAAAGAAAGTAACAAGAGACAAGGACATTACATAATGATAAAGGGGTCACTCCAACAAGGGAATAAAACCATTAAAAATATCTTTACACCAAAAATAAGAGCATTAAATATGTGAAACAAATACTAACAGAATTAAAGGGGGAAACAATGCAATGCATTCATCATTTTAGGAGACTTCAACATGCCACTCACTCCAAGGACAGATCAACCAGACAGAAAATAAATAAGGTGACAGAGGCACTGAACAACACAGTAGACCAGATGGGCCTAACAGACATCTACAGAACTCTCCACCCAAAGCAGCAGGATACACATTCTTCTCAAGTGCACATGGAACATTTTCAAGAATAGATCATACACTAGGCCACAAAAAGAGCCTCAGCAAATTCAGAAAGGTTGAATTTGTGCCAACAAGCTCCTCAGACCACAAAGGTATGCAACCAGAAATAAATTACACAAAGAAAATGAAAAATCCTACAAACACATGGCAGCTTCACAACATGCTCCTAAATAACCAATGGATCAATGAACAAATAAAAACAGGCATCAAGAAATATTGAAAGACAAATGAAAACAACAATTCAACACTGCAAAATCGTGGGATATAGCAAAGGGCATGCTTCAAGGGAAGTATTTTGAAATAATGGCTTACCTCAAAAAAGAAAAACAATTCCAAATGAACAAAGTAAACTCACAATTAATGAAACTAGAAAAACAATAAGAAATGAGCTGCAAAGTCAGTAGAAGGAGGGACATAAAAAAGATCAGAGCACAAATAAATAAAGTTGAGAAGAATAAAACAGTAGAAAGAATCAATGAAACCAGGAGCTGGTTCTTTGAAAAAATTTTAAAAATAGATAATGTCCTAGCCAGACTTATTGAAAAAAAAAAGTGTCTACACACAAACGAATCAGAAATGAGAAAGGAAAAATCACTACAGACACCACAGAAATACAAAGAATTATTAGAGAATACTATGAAAAAATATATGATAACAAATTGGATAATCTAGAAGAAATGGACAACTTTCTAGAAAAATACAACCTTCCAAGACAGACCCAGGAAGAAACAGAAAATCTGAAAAGACCAATTACCAGCAATGAACTTGAATTGGTAATCAACAGACTACCTAAAAACAAAACGCCTGGGCCTCATGGCTTCACTGCTGAATTTTATCAAACATTTAGTGAAGACCTAATACCCATCCTCCTTAAAGTTTTCCAAAAAGTAGAAGAGGAGGGAATACTTCCAAACTCATTCTATGAGGCCAATAGCACTCTAGTACCAAAAGTAGTCAAAGACAACACACAAAAAAGAAAATTACATACCAAAACCCCTGATGAACACAGATGCAAAAATACTCAACAAAGTATTAGCACCAAATTCAGAAATACATCAAAAAGACCATCCACCATGATGAAGTAGGTTTATTCTAGGGCTTCAAGATGGCACAATATTAAAAAATCCATCAACATCATATACCACATCAAAAAGGACAAAAATCACACAATCCCCATAGATGCTGAAAGAGCATTTGACAAAATTCAACATCCCTTCATGATAAAAACTTTCAAGAAAATAGGTATAGAGGGCAAGTACCTCAACATAATAAAGGCCACATATGACAAACACACAGCCAACATTACACTTAACAGTAAAAGCTGAAAGCTTTTCCTTTAAGATTGGGAACAAGACAAGGATGTCCACTATCCCCACTTTTATTCAACATACTACTGGAAGTACTAGTCATGGCAATCAGACAACACAAAGAAATAAAAGGCATTCACATTGGTAAGGAAGAAGTTAAACTGTCACTGTTTGCAGATGACATGACACTGTACATAAAAATCCCTAAAGAATCCACTCCAAAACTACTAGAACTAATAATTGAATTCAGCAAAGTTACAGGATACAAAATCAATATACAGAAATCTGTTGCATTCCTATATACTAACAATCAACCAGCAGAAAAAAAAATCAGGAAAACAATTCCATTCACAATTGCATCAAAAAGAATAAAATACCTAGGAATAAACCATATGAAGGAGGTAAAAGACCTATACCCTGAAAACTACAAGACACTCATGAGAGAAATTAAGTAAGACACCAATAAATGGAAATCCATCCCATGCTCATGGATAGGAAGAATTAATATTGTCAAAATAGGCATCCTGCCTAAAGCAATCTACAGATTCAATGCAATCCCTATCAAAATATCAACAGCATTCTTCAATTAACTAGGGAAAATAATTCTAAAATTCATATGGAACCACAAAAAACCCTGAATAGCCAAAGCAATCCTGAGAAGGAAGAATAAAGCTGGGGGTATTATTCTCCTCGACTTCAAGCTCTACTACAAAGCCACAGTAATCAAGACAATTTGGTACTGGTACAAGAACAGACCCATAGACCAATGGAACAGACTAGAGAGCCCTGATATAAACCCATGCATATATGGTCAATTAATAGATGATAAAGGAGCCATGGATATACAATGGGGAAATGACAGCCTCTTCAACAACTGGTGTTGGCAAAACCAGGGAGCTACATGCAAGAGAATGAAACTGGATTATTGTCTGACCCCATACACAAAAGTAAACTCGAAATGGATCAAAGACCTGAATATAAGTCATGAAATCATAAAACTCATAGAAGAAAACATTGGCAAAAATTTCCTGAACATAAACACGAGCAACTTTTTCCTCAACGCATCTCCTTGGGCAAGGGAAACAAAAGGAAAAATGAACAAACAGGACTACATCAAACTAAAAAGTTTCTGTACAGCAAAGGACGCAATTAGCAGAATAAAAAGGCATCCTACAGTATGGGAGAATATATTCATAAACAACATATCTGACAAGGGATTAACATTCTAAATATATAAAGACCTCACAGGCCTCAACACCCAAAAAGCAAATAACCCGAATAAAAAATGGGTGGAGGATATGAACATACACTTCTCTAAAGAATAAATTCAGATGGCTAACAGGCACATGAAAAGATGCTCCACATCAGTAATTACCAGGGAATTGTAAATTAAAATCACAATGAGATATCACCTCACAACAGTTAGGATGGCCAACAACAAAAAGTCAAGGACCAAGAAATGCTGGTGAGAATGTAAACTCTCTGGTGGGAATGTAATTTAGTTCAACCATTGTGGAAAGCAATATTGAGGTTCCTCAAAAAACTAAAAATGGAAATAACATTTGGCCCAGTAATTCCACTCCTAGGAATTTACCTGAAGAAAACAAGATCCTTGATTCAAAAAGACAGATGCACCCCTATGTTCATTGCAGCACTATTTACAAAAGCGAAGATATGGAAGCAACCTAAGTGCCCATCAGTAGATGAATGGATAAAGAACATGTGGTACATATACACAATGGAATATTATTCAGCCTTAAGAAGAAAACGAATCCTACCATTTGCAACAACATGGATGGAGCTAGAGGGTATTCTGCTCAGTGAAATAAGCCATGCAGAGAAAGACAAGTACCAAATGCTTTCACTCATATGTGGAGTATAACAACAAAGCAAAACTGAAGGAACAAAACAGCAGCAGACTCGCAGACTCCAAGAAGGAACTAGTGGTGGAGAGGAAAGGAGAAGAGGATTGATGGGCATTATGATTGACACACATGGTGTGTGTGTGAAGGTCACAAGGAAGATAGAGTAGCACAGAGAAGACAAGTAGTGACCCTGTGGCATCTTAATATGCTGATGGACAGTGACTACATTGGGGTGGGGGGACTGGATAATATGTGTGAATGTAGTAACCACAATGTTGCTCATGTGAACCCTTCATAAGGACATGTATTAGTGATAACTTAACAACAAAAAAATCATACACTATGACCACGTAGGATTTATCTCTAGGGTGCAGTGATGGTTCAGCATATAAAAATCAATTAATGTGATACAGCAGATTAACAGAATGCAAGATAAAAATCATATGATCATTTCAATAGATACATAAAAACCATTTGATGAAATCCAATACTCTTTCACCATAAAAGCTTTTGACAAACTAGGGATAGAGAGAAATTACCTCAACATAATAAGTAGACCATATATGGAAACCCCCAGCTAACATCATACTCAATTGTTGAAAAACTGAGAATTTCTCCACTAAGATTAGGAACAAGGCAAGGATGCCCACTCTCATCTCTTTAACATAGTATGTCATGTCCTACCAGGAAAATTAGCAAGAAAAAAAAATTATCCAAATTAGATAAGAGGCAGTAAAATTGTCCCTGTTTACAAATAATATGATATGCATAGAAAACCCTGGAGATTCAACATACACAAAAAAGGCTGTGAGAACTAATAAACAAATTCAGTAAAGAGGCAGGATTCAAAATTATTATACAAAAATTAGTTGTGTTTCGTACACTAGTCATGAAATGTGAAAAGGAAATTAGGAAAAGAATCCATTTTACAATAGCATCAACAAAAATAAAATACTTAGAAATAAATTTAACTGAAGAAGTGAAAGATTTGTACACTAAAAACCATAAAACTTTGATGAAGCAAATGGAAAGATATCCATGTTCATGGGTTGAAAGACTTCATATTGTTAAAATCTCCATGTTACCGAAAAAGATCTATAGATTCAGTGTGATATCCAACAAAATCCCCACGTTTTTTTTGCAGAAATAGAAAAAACAGTACTAAAATTCATATAGAATCACGAAAGTATCTGACTAACCAAAACAATCTTTAAAAAAAAAAAAAAACTAGAGGCATCACACTTCCTGGTTTCAAATATATTACAAAGCTATAGTGATTAAAACAGTATGGTGCTGGTATAAAAGTAAACATGTAGACCAATGGAACACAATAGAAAACCTAGAAAATCTATATGGTCAACTGATCTTGAAGAAGGATGGCAAGAATACACAATGGGAAAAGAATAGTGTCTTCAACAAACGGTGTTGGGAAAACTGGATATCCACATGCAAAAAATGAAATTAGACCCTTATCATACACCATAAATAAAAACCAGCTCAACATGAGTTACAGACTCAAATGTAAGAATAGAAAGTGCAAAAATCCTAGAAGAACACTTAGGGAAAAGTAACAATATTGGTCTTAGTAATGACTTCATAGATATGACAACAAAAGCACAGGTAGTGGAAGTACATCAAACTGAAAAGCTTCTGCACAGCAAAGAAAAACATAAATGGAATAAAAAGGCAACCTATGGAATGGGAGAACATATTTGCAAACTATATATCTGGTAAGTGTGTGATTTCTAAAATATATAATGAAATCCTACAGCTCGATAGAACAAAACAAACCTAATGACTCAGTTAAAAAATGGACTAAGGATTTGAATAGATATTTCTCAGGTGAACACATACGAATGGCCAACAGGTATTAAAAAAGATGATCAACATCACTAAACATCAGGGAAATGCAAATAAAAACTACAATGAGATATTTTGCCTTACACTTATTAGGACGACTACTATCAAAAACAAATGTCAGCAAGGATATGGAGAAATTGCAACCCTTGTACACTGCTGATGACAATACAAAATAGTGTAGCTACATGGAAAACAGTACAGATATTCCTTAGATAATTAAAAATACAGTTACCATATGATCTAACAATTTCACCTCTGTATATTTGAAAGAATTGAGAACATGATCTGGAGGAGATATTACATTCTTATAGTCAACACAGCAGTATTTACTATGGCCAACATATGGAAACAAGCTAAATATCCATCAGTAGATAAATGGATTTTTTCTAAGTGGTATATATATACACACACACACACACACACTGGAACTTTATTCAGCCTTAAAGTAGGAAATCCTACAGATAGATGAACCTTGAAGATGTTTGAGTGAAATAAGCCTGTCACAAAAGACACATACTGCATGATTCTGTTTACAGGGTCAAAATGCTTTCTGAATAATTTTAAAAATACTTTAAACCTTAGAAAGGGGAAAGCTATCAATGACCCACTATTTCACTGGTGTCATTTCCAACTCTCAATGGAATGAACCAATTAAATGATTCCACTTCAAAAGGGGTTCAGCCTGGATAGTTTAATTCCCTTTTGGGCACAGGATTTTATAGCCAGAATATCAAGGAAAATGCAGATAAGGAGATAGAAACTGAGTGGTGATAATTAACTTTCCAGGCTAAAATAACTCAGCAGTAGGTGACGCGTCCTGAATTTGCAGCCAGCTTTGTCAGAGCTGCAAATTCTCAATCTCTTTGCTGAAGATCTGCCTCACAGTGAGTGAGAGGCTGACAAAGCAGCTTGTGTTGCAGAGGGAAGTAGTTTATCTTTCTACAGTCATGGAATTTAGAGCTTGCACTAACAGTAGAAATCTTTAGAGCTAACCCTCTCATTTTACAAATGAGGAGAGGAAAGGCCTTTAACAGGAGAGGTAACTGATTTCCTCAGGCTCAAACAGTTATTTTTGAATAATTTGGACAAAAATAAAAACAAGAAACTGTTAGAAAGACAGATATGGGTAGGTGAAGGGAGAATAAAGCCAGTAAAGCCCACTGAAAGGGATTCAAAGAGTTAACCAGATAAAACCAGAGAGCCAGAAAAGACAGAGTTAACTAGTTGGTGTTTTAAAGGCCAGGAGTTACACTTGGAATGTCCAGACACTTCCCAGATGAAAAACAACTTCCCAGATAAGAAGCTTCTAAGCACAGACACTCCCTAGATAATGAAAATATCAGAAGACAAGCACAGATATCATCAGAGTGCACTCCATGTCTTTTTTTTGTTACCAATTAGACCAGGCCTCCACGGCTAAAGATTGTCAGTCAAGGACTTCTCTGTCCTGCCAAAAACCCCATAAAAGAATATGCACAGAGAGTAGCCTGCCTTTGTCTCCCTCGACTCTGGCCAGCTCTTCCCTTGGAGTGCATTCAAATAAAACTCTTATTCTGTTTCGCTCCTGTATCTCTGCCTTTCAATTCTTTGTGACAGTAGGGACAAGAATCAAGGAGAATAAACTCAACCCATAACAAAAACCAGTAAAATTTTCATAAAGTTTGAGGACCTTGGAGGCAAAAGAGGGCCTGGTGGAAGGGAGAAGAAAGATAACCGCAGGGGAGCTGACCCTCTGGTTCTAACTGTTCTGGATACTTCCTGGCTGAGTACTCATTTCTCTTACAGATGATAATAAAAACAATAGTTACATAAGAGCTTAAAATCATCCATTTTAATGTATATATGCTCACATTATTCCCATCAGGTAGGAAGTGACCATTTTATAAATGCAGAGGTGAGGTAACTTGCCTGAGATCTCACAGCTAGTAAATGGTGGAGCCAGGTTCCAGGCAGTTTGATTCCAGAATGGGATTTTTCACCTACTGGAGTGTTGGTATATGCTGGCCCTGCCCTATCTGCTCAGCTCCTGCAGGATCCTCTCCCTGCTGGTCATATTCACCTTGCAAAGACCCAGATCCAGGTCTGACAAGCACCACATTTGAGACAGTATGCATGAACAGATTTGCATAAGACAGAAGTTATATTCAAATACAAAACGAATCAAAAGAAACAAATAAGGGAAGGGGCCAAGAAGTGGGAAACTAGATATCATGGGATAAAGTCAACAGGATTCATAGATGACACAAGAAAAACCAGTAATGTTAAAGGTCAGAAAAAAAGGCACACCATCTAACAACTAAGTGGGTGTCTTTGCATATCTCCCATTGTAGAAGACTTACTCAGTTTATTAATACTAGGCATTAGAGTACCCCATGTCTGTAAATATTCAGCTCTAAATCCATCCATGGAAAACAAAATAACTGGTGGCAGGTCAAATCTGAAAACAGAAAACCAAAAATTAGTCTTTTCTTTTGATTGTTAGAAAAAGGATACTTTTCTGTTACCTGCAATGCTCTAAATTAGAAAGTACTTAGAAAGTACAGCAAGAAAACTTCTGGGTCAAGTTTTCCTTTCTCTTTTTAAAAAGTGTAATCTCCCTTAACAATCAATACTTCTAGTGTACTAGTAATCCCTAATTAGTATGTTAGTCATGTGTCAGCTTCATTCTTTACTAGCTATTGAACTCTAAGCAGTTACTCAACCTCACAAAAGTCACCCAGTACTTTGAAATCATTACAACATAGCACATTGGTATCATTGCCTTTCCACAAATGTATTTAGTGTTTTACAGTGCCAAGTCTACATGGAGCTAATTAATTACAGTATTATAATAAAGGTCAGCAGCATGCAAGTGGAGCATTAACAAAACATCATCATAAATGGGGTTCTGTACTGCACACCCTTCATGATCCTGGCTTTGGCTCAGGAGCCAAGAGTAATGATTACCGAATTCAAGGTTCAACCTCAAAAATTATAAAAGTTACAATTATTCTTCCATCTTTTGAAAATAATTATGACATGGAGTTCAGAAACCCCATAGCTTAAGAGATGTTTTATTATTCTAAAGTTCTACTTTTTTTTAGTGCTTAATTCTAATATCTCAGGATATTCATATTAACCTCAGAAGCATCACAATCTCTTTTTAGATCAGTATTTAAGTTAAAATGATGAAGGTGATGTTTGGGTTATAGCCAGAGACTGTCTTTTCCTCATTCAATATTTTTTTCACTTTTAAATTTGTATATATATTTTATACACACACACATACACAAAACTTCACAGATGTATAATTTGTTAAATTTTTCCTAATTGAACTCCACTGTGTAGCCATCACCCAGATCAAGAAACAGAATACTGACTGCGTTCTGGAAGCCTCCCATGTGCTCTCTTGCAGGTAGTAACTTTCACCAACCACGTCCCCACCAAGGGTGATTAGTATCTTGACTTCTAACAGCATAGATTTGTTGTGCTTACTTTTGTACTGGTATTTATGTGCAGACAGAACCAGATAGTATGTATTTTATTATATTATAGTATGTAGTATGTAGTAATTATAGTATGTAGTAATTATATTATGTTTGAGATTTATCTACATCGTTGCACGTAGTCATGGATCATTCATTCTCACAGCTGCCTAGTATGCAGTGAATGGGTAAACCACAACTTTTTCATTCTATTGTTGGGCACTTAGGTATTTTCCAGTTCATGGCTATTATGAATAGAAACTACGAACATAGTAGATTTGTTTTAAATTCTAAATGCAGTGCATGCAAGTGAGTACGTGAAGACATTATTTTCAACTCTGTGCTCAAGCAGTCTCATAACTAAGTTTTTGAACAAAACATTTTGCTAAGAAGTGGCTTAGAGTTAATCTTTAAAAATTGTGACAAACAACCACTATGATTATAAAAAAAAAATTCTGAATGTTGATAACAGCTAAAAAATAAGAAAAATGTTTTTTTCAATGTGCCTGAGTAACACGAGAAAAAAAAAACCAGTGTAGCCATCTAATTCCACATTGTAAAAGACAGTGTGAGGAGCATCTGGAGGACAAGACTATTTGGCTTCCCAGGATATGAATTCATCATAGAATAATTTGTTTTAACAAATATTTGAGTCAGGCATTGGGCTAGATACCGAGAACAAAGGCATGCAGTAACTACAGCTCTTATCTAGGGGAAGAAATGGAGAAGTAAACAGGAGCGGTTAAGGGCTAGATTTGAATACAGAGTGCTATTCAATTACATTCAGCTTTTGGTAGGGTGAGAGCAGGCTCTCCAGGGGGTAAGGCATGTGAACTGAGCCTTAAAGAACAAAGAGAAATAACATGAAAAGAGAATGGCACCAATGTTCTACTCAGGGAAAATACACTGTGCAAAAGGCCATGTGCAAAACAAAATAGCTTTTACGAGTCTCAAAAAACATTGGGCTCAGCAAAGACAAAGAACAGACACAAGAGAATGTTCGGTGTGATTCCATTGACACGAAACTCTAAAACAAGAATCTGTGATTTTAGAAATCATAACATGAGGGATGGAAGTATTCTATAACCTGGAAATATTTTCTACCTGTGGGTTTCACAGGTTTCTGAATTTCCAAATCTCATTATAGTGTACAAATAAGTGTGAACATTTCAATATGTATGAGTTATATTTCAGAAACAGACACGCTATCCACACACATTTTTTTTTAATGAAATAATGCTCTTTAAATAGGCCTCTACCAATTCTTCCTATAGTTGGGTGTTCTTCTCTCCTTCTTCTACCTCATCATCTTCCTCCCACCACTTGTGCAGGAGGTGAGGGCAGAGGGGGCAACTGGAGAGAAAATCCATCCTGACTAGGAGGTGATGTGGGACATGTTTCCAGGGCTGGGCTCAGTCCAGAAGTCCTTGTAAATGTGTGGAGCAGGTGCATGGGAGGCGTGGGCTGGGGGGCATCACCCACAGGTTCATCACCCACGCCCACCTGACAAAGTCCTCCTCATCCATCCTTCAGGGTCTGCCTTTCACTGTGAGGCCTTCCAGGGACAAATCTCTTCCCCTAAGGTGCTAGGATGTTACAGAAAAAGAGTTCTGGCTGGAGTAATTTAAATCTAAATTCTATCCCTGACCATAGAACCTTGGGAATGTTAGTACTTAATACTTCAACAGATATTTTCAAGTCATTGTTGTAAGACATGAATATCCTACATTAATATAAAAGGGCTTTGTAAAACAATAAAGCAAACAAAAGTCTGTTTGAGTTTGAAGTCATAAGGAAATCTTTGTCAGTATGAGACAAGACTGGCTATGATGGACATAGGGAAGACATCATACTATTATTTCCTTTGTATGTGTTAGAAATTTATCATAAAGTTTTAAAAATTCTAAACAAAATATAAAAGTAACTAGCTGGTCTCTTGCACAAATCTTTTTTAAATGTAAATAAGGTGAAGGAAATTCATCCTTGCCTCTCAACTACATTTCATGTGCCATGTGTTACAGAAAGATAAAAATCCCCATATTATTCTCACCCTTCTGGACACTGAGACTGCTGGGCTGCGCCACACACTTCTTCCACCCATGGGGTTTCTCCTGAAAAGCATAAGATCAAAATCTTTAGACTGTTGCACCACAGCTAGAAAAGAGAGACAAATGTTCAAGGGACGTGATTTTTTCAAACACTTAATTTATGCTACTCCAGTGACCAAATTCTTCCAGAATATGTTAAGTGCTATTTTGTGTGCTTGCAAGGTCAATGCCTCTGTTATTTACAAGATCAGTAATCTACACCAAACTGAACAAATTTTTATGATCTTAACTAAAAAATTCTTTACTTCATGGATGTTTATATTTCTGTTTATAAGATATTCCAGCAATTCCAGGAAAAGAGACAAATAGACAAGACATGCCTCTTGATGGAAGAAAAAACACCATCTGTGCAGTGTACTTGTAGAATAAATTAATAGATAAATTATATCTGAATCTCAATGTTCCTCTGATTCTAACAACCAGTTTTCAGTAAATACAGGAGATGACAAACGGCATAAGTCAGTTAAACCTGTACTGGAAAACTCCACAGGATACATGACTCCATTTCTTCTTCGGCATGTAAATTGCAAGAGAAAAAAAAAGGAAGGGAGAACCAACTTTTAAAGGTCTTGAAATATATCAACCACTTGCAGTGTATGGAATCTATTTGGATTCTACCTCAAACAATCCTTTAAAAAATGTTATGAAACAGAAAAATTAGAATAGTGATTGGATATTTGACAATAAATAATCATTGATCATATTTTTAGATAATTAATGGTATTGTAATTTTGTTAATTATTTATCTTTTTAGATACATGCCAAAAATATTTATGGATGAATGATATTAACTGTAGAATTTGCTTCAAAATAGTCTAAAATTTGGGGAGAGGTGTTTAGGGGAATAAAGAGTATATTTTTTAATAAAAAGAAAGAAATTAAAACTTAAAAATGAGCAAAAGTAGGACTGATCACTAAATTCATTTTAATGTCATGCTGGGAATTATCTAAAAAACCCACTTGTGGATTATCTAGTGATGCAGGAGTATATAACTTTATCTAGCTTATTCTTTACCATTTACCATTTTATAACTCAGTAAAGGTAGCAATTAATTGGTAGAAAACTGTTAGCAAATAAGTTGTCCTTTAGAAATGCAAATTATTTCTGTCCCACCAAAAGTTTAATGGTTTTATTCCAACATTCTTTCTCTCCTACATATGTTCCATGTCTTACATTCTCTTTGAGCCAGCTTAAAATTGCAGTTGTTAATCTCATTAATGAGTTAATAAATATTTGACATGTTCACTTCACATTACACAAGAGTGATGTTTATATCATTTTGAAAATTATACTTTGCCAGTATGAGTCAAGACTGGCTATGATGGACATAAGGAAGACATCATACTATTATTTCCTTTGTATGTGTTAGAAAATTATCATAAAGTTTTAAAAATTCTAAACAAAATATAAAAGTAACTAGCTGGTCTCCTGCACAAAAATTATCCAAATCCCCTCAAACTACTGTCTGAAAACAGAATTTTTGGCAAAAAATTATTTAATGTCTTTAAGTATAAGGTGTAGTTGAAGAGAAATACATTTATTTAAAAAATAAACTGACATGATTAAATTAACTCCAATAAAGTAACTGATTTAGCGATAATGATAAAATTCAACACTGTTCACAGCTATTACTTCTGTGTCTGTTAAATTCAAGCAATATTGTGCAATAAATTCAGCGGGAAAGCTTACCATATGACCTGAAGATCAGTCTTGAGATTAAAGAGTTAAGAGGTATACAATTAGGGTAGAAGGCAGAATATATGGGTCAGAGTCAATATGGTCAGTAAACTTATGAGAAATAAGCAAACAAGAAACCACATTTATCTGTGAATTTAAAGGGGTTTTTAATAATACAATATTCACTATTAAATGCCAAGAAATTACTTTTTAAAAACAGAGCTACCATTTCAGAATTTTATTTTCCTTCCTGATTGCCCTTTTTTAGCTGATTTTCCATTATATTCTGTATAAAAACAGATTCCTCTATTAGTGCAAAACCTATTTTCTACTAAGGGATTACAGTTAATAATGTTTCCACTATAACCCTTTCCTCTTATTTAAAGTAAATAAGAATTCAATATAATGTCTTTTCTTGGTCTCAAAATAATAAATGTGGAAGTTAGCTTTATTTTGAGTGTGAAAGAGGTGTTGATAGCTTGAAGCAATTCCGTTGCTATGTGTGTGCGTATATTTTTTATAACTATCATCAGATGTTCAGAAGAACTGGTGATTTAAAAAAATCTACATCACTCATAAAGTGGCAAGCAGATACAGTCAGGAGTTCATAACGTGGATTCTCGTCAGCTCTGCATTTACAACCTGAAGGCTCTTAACCAATAATTTAACCACTCAGGTCACAGTTGTTTCAGTAGTAACTCTGGTTTAACTAACTGATATTTGGGCCAGATAACCTCTTTCATGATGTTTTAACTTTAACCATCCAATGTCTCAAACGACAAGTATGTCTAAGATAGTCTTTGGGCTGAAAAAAATATCAAATTAATATGGAACTTTAAACTTTCTCTTCTTTTCTATACTATCTATGCTATGAACTCCTTTCCTCTATAGTGGACAAACCATGAACACATATGGTCTTTCTTCCATATGGACTAGCTAGAGATTCTTTAACTTACTTGGATTTTTGCAGCCTAGGCCAGCTCTAGGTCACTGAATTCACAGGGGCCAAAGAGTCAATATCCCCTGCTTACCTTGACAAACACTCCTATAGTCAGTACAGCAGTCTTTCCTCTGCAAACAGTCATCTGAACAAGAACAAAGGCTGGCTTCTAGTCTGGACTCCCCACAACGAAATTTATTGCATGTCCATATTCGAGCTGTAAAATTACACATTTCCATTCTCAGCATTTGTTTCAAGTATCCAATACCAAAAATTTAACTTGTGTGCATTTCTCTCTGTATTCTTGCACAGTTCAATTCTTGGTTTATCTACATTAATAAATGAAACACATAATACAAAAAAGGAGTAATCCACCATTTTTCTTCATTTGGCATGGATAGCAGAGAGAAATGCAGCTTTATAAGCTACAGCTCTGGTCTCCCTAGCAGGTACACCTCTGAGTTTAGAGACACTCTGAACACTGGTCCTATCCCTGCCCAGGGGCAAGGGCTACTGATGGTGAAGAACCACTAACACCGAGTGATTGTTGCCGCCCAAGTGCAGCTTTGCACAGCCTTTGCTAAGGACAAGCAGCAATGAAGAGGCAGTGACAACAGAAGTAACAGGAGCACAGTCAGGTCTGTAAGAATGTAGGCAGGCCAGCGTACTTCCCAGCTGATAGTGTCCGAAGGGGAAGAGAGAGCAGCTCCCCACCACACCTCGGGTGCTCCCAGGCCTTGTACTTAGCGTTAAGATGGGTGTAAATAAATCCTCAGGCTGGACTGAGGCTGCTTCCATGTGCCACCTGCTAAGAAGCAGTGGCTAACATCAACATCAGCCCTGTGCTTAAACAGTATGTTGAATAGGTGACTGTGTGCTTCCATTGGACATGGAGTTCTTCATTCCCCATTATTTATTATTTACTTAGAAAGAAAAGATTTTTGGGGATTAAATAAAAGCAATCTTATCTATACTAGGTTATCTGCTCCATCTGGCCCTTTTCACAGATGATAATATAAGGAGCTCTATGTTCTGTTCTTCAATGTTCAAACCACTAGGTCCCCCAACCTTCCCTGATTTCTTAAAATTTAAACATTGAAAATGATCTCTTCCACCTAGAAAATGGTATTTCTCAAGTTGTGTTCTGTGGAGTATTGGCACCAGTGTCACCAAGAATCACTAGCTTTCCAAGTAAGTCTTAGGCACCCTGAAATTTGAGAACCACTATAAATGAAGCAAAATTAGATGATTAACATAAGCCATAGTAAAACTCCACTGAAGCTTAAATAAATTAAACCAAATTAATTAAACTCCATTAGAACCTCAATTACATAAAGCATGGACTCTGCACTTAGCACTGTAAAGTGGGAGAGTGTAACAGTCAATCCTGTATATAAGGTGGTAGGGGTTGAATTGCACCCTCCCCCCAGCCCCAAATATTGAAGTCCTAACCCCCATAACGGTGAATGCAACCTTGCGTAGAAAAGGATCTTTGCAGATAATCAAGGTAAAATGAGATTAGGATGGGCCCTAATCCAGTGTGACCAGTATTTTTATAAAAAGGGGGAAATTTGGACACAGACACATACAGAGGGAAGACTGTGAAGATACAGGGAGAATGCAATGTGAGATGAAAGAAGAGTGCCAATGATTGCCAGCAACTCACTAGAAGCTAGGAGAGAGGCATAGAACAGCTTCTCCCTCATAGCCCTCAGAAGAAACCAACTCTGCAGACATCTAGATCTTGGATTTCTAGCCTCCAGAGCTGAGAAAGTGAATTTTGTTGTTTAATTAAGCTGTCCATTTTGTGGTAGTGTCTGTGGCAACCATAGCAAACTAATACACAAGGTATAGGGGTGGGCATCTGGACATACATCAATGAGAGGACAACTAACATTTTAATAAACTTATTTTCTGAATACATACTTGGTTCCACACAGGTGTCTTCAAAATCCCAGCAGCAGTCACCTCGGTCTTTGCATCCCACATCACACCAGCAGCCCTCTAGTCCGCTATATGAAGAATCAAAGCATTTCTTCCTGCAGCTGCCTGTAGAGTGAAGGAAATAAGGAAACCAATGCTTAGCTGTTATCCGGTACCTCATTGCTAGATGGCATAAGCACAGAAGAAGTGCTTAGCACAGAGTAGGACAGACAAATAGATTATTTATATTGTGCTGTATGATTCATCAGTGCAAAGTGATAAGTAATGAGTATTTTTTCCCTAGGACTCCAGAGATCCAAGACTCAGAGACACTGAGCACCATTAGGTGAGGGTAGGAGACACAAGCAGAGGCTAAATATTGTGGAATTAGTTGAAAGTGTGGATATGGAGCAGTGACTATCCATCCCATGTCCCACTCCATAATAGAAGGCTCATAATCTGGAAGAATTTAGGAGGAGTGGCTTTTCCTCACAGAAACAGCAGACACAAAGGATAGTTATGATGAGGGAAGACAAACAAGTCTTACTCTTACATGGGAACAGGTGGTTACCATATGTTTGAGGATAGCAGGATAACATCCGACGTGAAAGACAAAGACCAACACAAACAAGAAAAAAAGAAAAACTTGGTGGAAAAGAAACAATGCAGGGAGAAGAAGAGTTACACACACACACACACACACACGACTAATATTGAGATCCTCAGAAAAGAAGAAATTGAATCCACGAAATAAGAAAGTTATAATTTAAAAAATGAGAAATAACATTCAGTGTGGTCTTGGAAATACAAATGAGAGCAGTAATAAAACTTTGAATAGAGGGGTGTGGTAGGCATAATTATGGTTCCAAAAATCCATGTCCTGATCCCCAAGGCTGTGAATATGTCGCCTTGTGTGGCAAAGGGATTTTGCAGCTGTAATGAAGGCTACTATTTAGATGACCTTAAAACAGGGCAGTTGTACCTAAAAGTGAAAAGAAAAAAAAATGGAGATGAAATTATTAAAGAAATCATACTATAAAATTTCCTATAAGTGTAAAGCATAAATTTTTTTCTTCAAATTTGCCCCCCAAATTTCCTAAAACTCACACCAAAGGATCAAAAGAGAGAGAGAGCTCTTTCAAGTTTCCAGAGAAAGATTAGAACCAAACTCTACAGGTTCACTAGTCAGAATGGTATCGAAGTTCTTGAAAGCAACACTGGAACTGAAAGACAGGAAAACAGTATCTTCAGATTTCTTGAGAAAATATTTTCATCTTAGAATTCAATACCTAACCAAACTGTAAGTCCAGGGAAAGGAAATCCTGGGGCAAAATACCTCTTAAAAACCAAAATCGGCCAAAGGGAGAAATGAAGCTTAAAATCCATTTATTGCTTACAAACTGCAGGCCGGGCCCTTCTCTCTCTCCTGCTCCAGCAGCACCACAACCAGTGCTCCCCTCACCTCTCTGGTACAGATAAGCCCTGTTGTCTAGGTAATTACCCACTGATATGGAGACAGAACTTCTCTCCACTCTTGAGGAATGATGCAAATGCACTAAAGCCATACTCTCTCCACCCTTGAGTACCTGTTGATATGCATATATACTAAAGCCAGCTGAGATCTTCTGGAAATATCGCAATTTTACCCACACAAACTATCATATGTTAGGTTAGGATGACGATGTTTTTAGATAGGTATGAATTCCAATCATGTACCTCATGAATCCTATTTTTGGAAGTTGCTGAAAAATGTTCTTTAGCAAAATGAAGGAAAATTAAAAAAGAGATCCAAAAAATATGAGGTCCAACACAATGGAGAGGCTGGGGAAACACCAACCATACACCAAACAAAACAAGAGAGTAACTAACACAGATTGGAGCAGGAGGACAGAGAAAATAAAATAAAATAAAATAAAAGGTATCAATCTACACCCAACTTTACAGTGTCAAAAATGAGAGTCAGTTAACGCCACGGGTTGGTGAAGATGCATGGTAAAGGTGGGTAGGTTGTGGCAGCCATTCTCAATAGCAGTCTGGGAATATTTATGCAAGTTAAAAATTTAAACCTCATATATGACCATAAGAGACCCTACAGGATTTATGTGGTGTTAAGGAACTAAAGTCAACCTGGTATTCAGCACTCAGAGGGCATAGGTCAAATGGCATACTGGTTACTTGCCAAAGAGCATTACGTAGTCAATAGATAAACACATAAGAAGATGCATGCATAACAGTTTAGATGAATCTTAAAAACTGTTTCATGATAAAGTAAAAAAAGAAGTTTACATACCATTTACATAAAAGACGTTTACCTATTCATTTAGGTATTTGGCTTCCAGGACACAACACTTAGCTTTCCTCCCACATTCCTGGTCACTCCTTAGTCTTCTGTGATTTCTTTTCCCCCTTCAGCTTCCTAATCCTTTAAGGTTAGTGTCACCTAGTCACATTGTTTTAAATCTCACATGATTCTAATAATTACCACATTGTATGTCTACCCAGAACTTCCTCTCTAAAGCCCACCTCATATACTCAACTACCTTCTTGACTTTTCTACTTGGACATCTAGTAGATATTTCAAATTTAACATGTCCAAAAATGAGCTCCTGATTTCCTCCCAAAACCAGATCCTCCTACAGTGTTCCTCATCTTAGTTATAGAAATTCCGTATTTCCTCATGTTCATGCCAAAAAATCTGAGGTCATTCTTGACTCCTCTCTTTCTTACTCTTTATCCAATCTATCAATAAAATCTATCTACCACATCAAAAGCGATACAGAATCCAAATAATTCTCACCAGTTGCAATGCTCCCACCATGGTTCAAGACATAAAGCCTGTCTAGATTATTATAATAATAATTTCCTAATTTATTTCTCTGCTTCTCTTGGCTGCACTCCACCATTTATTCATAACACAGCAGACTGAGTGGTCATGCTGAAAAGCAAAAAACAGTATGTCATTCCTCCACTCAGAATCTCCAATCCAGGTAAAAGCCAGACCATTCTTTGACTTCCCAACACATCTCTGATCTGGCTTCCCTTTAGCTGATTTCATTTTATGACTATCCTCCCTCTAGTCCTCTCAGTTCTGCCTCCTGAATTCCTTGGTACTCTTTAAATAGAACTTTAAATAGCCTAAGGCAGGTGCTTGTCTGACAAGATTCTATAATCTTATTATGTATTATTTTGGTGCTCTTATTAAGGAGAAACATGAGGTCAAATGTTAGATCATTTATTTCCCTTTTTACCCACTCCAGTGGTGAAAGTCTTACCGGTACTGCATTAGGGAGATTTTTGGTGAGGTTACATACAAATAATACATAATAAGATTATAGAATCTTGTCAGACAAGCACCTGCCTTAGGCTTTCGCATTTGCTATTTCTTCTTGCTTGGCATGTTCTTCCCCAAAATACCCCTGTTTCACCCTCACTTTCTTTACAAAAGTTGTTGCACACACCCACTCTGCTCAACCCTGCTCAGTATTTTATATCTCTCCCTTTCCAATTTTACTTGCTCCTTAGCACTTTCCCTATCATATTATATATATTTTGCTTATTTATATTTTTATTGTCCTTCTCCCATGCTAAAATGTAAGCTGGTTGAGGGATTTCTGTTTGTTTCCTTCACCACTGTATCCTTAATAATTAGAATAGTACCTAGCACATAGTCTATGTTGAGGGGTTGAAGAATGAGTAAAAAGTATGTGCACATAAAACAATACATTTGTAAGAATACAAAACTCAAATTATTATAGCTTGTTTAAAATTTCACACCAGAAAAAAAAATACATTGCCTATGAAAGGTGAGTTAATTGGAGCAGAGGATGGTCAAAGTGATCCAGGGCTGGGGACTAGGAAATAGAGGCAGATGAAGATGTTAAGGATGCTGGCAAAAGAGGGACTGGAGTTAAATGCCAGTGTGCTGGGTGGTAAGGAGAAGGGAGTGAATCCACCTAAGGGCTGATAGACTGAGATAAAAGGAAGAGATCAGAAACAACAACTGTGAAACCAGCAGTGGGTGTACTAAAGTAACCAATTAATTGATGTGATTTGAGGGATAAAATAACCAAGGAATGATGCCCACCTGTGCACACTAACATCAGAACACTACTAGAGAAAATGGCCCCCCAACATTTGTTAGGTCTAGGACTGCACTGTGCTTCAGAAACACAACAGCCAAGTGACTGAGGAAAGACAAGAATGTTCAGGTAATACCTACCTTATCAGTCCTACCATGTCCCCGTTACACTCGGGGCACTGAGCATTTGTAATTCTTAAGTGAAAACATAACTGGAAAATTGTCTCCCTTAACCTCACCAAAAATCTCCCTAATGTAGTACCGGTAAGACTTTCGCCACTGGAGTGGGTAAAAAGGGAAATAAATGATCTAACATTTGACCTCATGTTTCTCCTTAATAAGAGCACCAAAATAATACATAATAAGGTTATAGGAAGTGTTTTTTATATAGTCACTTGGAAATAGTTTATTTACTGTTCAGACTAATGGGATCTGGCAAAAGAGATGTGAAGTGTTTTGATACTTGGGGGGCATGTATCTCTTATTTTTTTTCTTTGCTTCTTATAGGGAAAGACATACAAAGCTTTTACTCTGTACTACATTTCAAGAATGTGGTACTGTCTAACCAAGAAATAGTGAGATTTCAGGGATGTGAGATCAAAGTGCAGAAGTGGTGGCAGGAGATCCCTGGGAGGGAGCAGCAAAAGAGAAAGGCTTTCAAGGCCAAATTGATGATCAGATAGAATGATTAGAGCAGGAGCTGGGACAGAAGGAGTCTGATCCAGTTATCAAAGTCTTCTATGAAGGTGAACATAAATGAGAGGAAACCACTGGAATGATATGAATCTCAAAGGTGCAGGGGAATGAGAGCAAAAGAATAAAGTCCAGAAATGACTAACCACAAATGTGGCTCCTGATAAGTGGGGTAAGAACAGAAGTCCAGTAGGAAAGTGCTCCACTTGGAATAAGGGGCTCAGGAGGGGGGAGTACAAATTTAGCTCATGAAGGGGAGGAGAGAGAAGAAATAAGAGAATGTTCTGGGAAAAAGCTGAGGGGTATACCTTGCTCCTTGGGCTTCCTGAGTCCAAGCCCCAGGCCCAATCCAAGGGACACAATCACCAACAAAGCGAGAAGAACCTATCACAAAAAAAGGAAAAGTGACCTTCACAATTGTTTAAAAATTACAAAGAAACACGTGACTGTGCTCCCTCAGACAACATTAAGGGCACACAGCATGCTAGGTATGCATGATATCAGATCCAACCATGACAGAGGTACATCATTTTATTTAATGCCTGAAAATGAGAAAGGTTTGGGAAGAATTTTCAAATACCACTTATTACAGATGTCCAAATTCAAGCCCATTAAACTGGTTATCTTAACCCTAAATTGAGTTAAGTATGAAGTAAATCATGGAGACCATTTCCCTTTGCCCCTTTTCTTTCTTAACTAGATACCTGTTAGGATATCATTTATCTCAAAGCATCCCAGAACTGTGAAATCATTAACCACCTGATTCCTAGGGAGCAGGTTCTCTCACCCCCAATACTATCCTATGGAGGGTAATGAGAATATTTAATATATGTAAAAATATAATGTCCAAATAACTAATTGGCGAATGACCTGTTTTGAGCTACAGCTCAAACAAATAACTTAGAAGCTATGTGACCAGAGATAATCTATGTCATTCATTATCACTACTGCTGACAAAGTTCTTCAGGGTAATGGACTTTATGCCATGACTATAATTAAATGGTGATATAAAGAGAATTCTTCCCACCAACCTTTGCTCCCACTCTTTAAGTCCAATGATAAGCATACTGGGTGATACAGCTTGAATAATGTGTATTGCCATAAAATACAAATACAAGAGACACACAAACTACCTAGGAAAATATTCTACTATATCAATAAACTTTGTTATAGGTTTTTAAAAAATCACTGTCATGAAAGAAAAAAATAACATCAAAACCTGCTTAGATACTGAAGACCTACATAAACTATTGACTTTTTGTTTGTTTTCATTCTGAAAAACAACTGGAAAATTAACATATCTAACTTTTACAATAGAAATTAATTCAATGATGGGGCATTTTTGTTATAATGCTCTGAAAGCAGTTATACATCTAACAAAATACTATGACAAAATATGAAATCTCAGTTAGCCCAAGGGTCAGTGGCCTTCCAGCAAACATTCATTCAGTGAAGAGGAGAGGGAAGAGGGAACATAAACAGTTATTAAATAACATTATTAGCATTTCATCCCTTATTATTATGCTCAAAAGCCACAGGTGACCACGACTAGGAATAGTACCAAGCAAGAAAATACTGGGAAATTTCCTTATGGTAAACTTCATGTATCATAGATTTACCAACTGGTTTATTTAGGTTTATAACTTATTTTTGGTCCTTTTGCCATTCAAACTTCGGGAAAAGTAAGCAATGTCTAGGTGTCCTTAGCATGCTTTAAAACTTCTTAGTGTTAAAATTTACTGTCTGTTTCTTCATGGCTTTGTACTTGTTCCATATGTTTATGGCTTGCTTTCTGTATTATTCTGTAAGCTCCTTATGACTAAGAGGGTTCATTTTTAATCTTAAAATCATTTACTGGAAATATATAATTCTGAATAAGCTTCTTGATAATGAGGTGTACATGTACGTAAACTAGCTTATGCTGTCTACAAAGTGGGGAGGAGTTCACTTTGGACTCCAATAAACAGAGAACCCAGCACTTGGCTTTAGCTTGTCCAAACAAAGAGTGCAACATAGCAGGTGCCGAATTGAGACGTTTTAAAAAATTTGGAATCATTCAGGTACCTTTGAAACTATGATTTTAAAATATTGAGCTCCTATTATATATACTAATAAACCTATGGAAGGCTACAAAAAAAGGGAAATAAATGATGCATACGTTTTGCTCCCGTGGGGTTTACAATTTCCTGAATTTATATTATAGGATAAATATAAGAAGTGAGATAAGAGCTAAAAGAGAGCTCCAAAGTTCCCAGAAAGATAATAAATAAATAGACTACTTTGAAGATTTACTTTCTCATAATCACTGGACTCAATGCTTATACACATTGTTCCATTTACTCTTCAAAACAATGTTTGGTACAAAAAAAAAGGATGATGCTATTAAAACACAAATTCAGTACAGCATAGGGAATACAGTCAACAATATTGACTATCTTTGTATGGTGACAGATAGTAACCACACTTTTTGAGATAACCATTTTGTCGATCATTGTCAAATCAGTACGTTGTACACCTGTAAACAATATTGTATATCAACTCTACTTCCATTAAGAACAAAAACAAAAACAATGTTTGGGTGTCAGGGAGAATGGTGGTGACATTAACTAAAGAAGGGAATTTAGAAAGAAACCACAGCAGGGTAGGTGTGAGAAAATTATGCAAGTGGCTTTGACTTGAGTTACTCAGTGGAGGAACCAGCAAGCAGGCATTTGAAATTATGTGACAAAAATCCAGCAAGAGGTCAGAGTGGCTTCCTTGAAATTCCTAGTTGAGATTATGACTCTTAAAATCATTAAAGATGATGAAATTGCCTAAAGAAAATACTTTAGACAGGATTTGGCAGTACAGCCCCATGCCACATGCACTAAGAAGAAAAATTAATCAGCCAAGAATGCAGATAAGAAGCAAAGTCATAAAAATGGAAATTTCAGTCCCATCGTGGAAACAAGGGAGAATAATTCAAAATGAGAAAATACTCATAAATCTCCATGTACTGTTGTTATGGAGACTCAACAAAAGGACAGGGGAGAAGCACTGACTTTCAAGCAGGTAGGTTCAATACAGCAAAAACAAGGCTAGAGAACAAGAAATGGTTCTGTGCTAAGAAATCCAAGGATGTGAAAAGAGCCCTGCCTTCCCCAAGTATGGCGGTAAAGGGAGAAGAGAGCAATACAAGCAAGGAAACTGTATTTTTTTTTTTAGTACAGGAAATTCCTAGTATACAAAAGAACAAGAAAGTGAAAAGAAATGAAAGAGATTATCTCCAGGAGTGTAGTAAAATAGGATAAAATTAATAGTCCAACAAAGAATGTAAGGTTCAGTGACTTTAATTTCTCACTCTCTGATCTTAAAATAGTCCTGCAATAAAAAGGTGACTTCGGAGGTAATTATAATCATGCTAAAATCAATGTTGCAAAATGTTCTGCCACAGATCCAGACTTTTTAGATCAATTAAACATTAATTTGTTGTTACCAAATTTCTTACTTGTTTAATGTGATTAAAAATATTAATTATTAATTTTGCATTATAGTCATCAGAAGTGATAAAACTGAACACAATTACTTTAAACTTTTCGTTTAAGTAGCAACAAATATAAATGGGTGGTTGTACACTTAACATTTGTCACAAAGCTAGAAATTAAGAACTCTACTTACAATACAGATTATTTTATATTTCTTAATGGAGTTCTTCATAACAGCTTCTTCCATTGTTTTGTAAGCTGTATAAACCTGTTTTACCAGAAGACAGTAGTATTCCTTCCTTCTTCTAGTCCAGCAAAGAGAAACTATGAGTTACATGGCTAGACCAACTTTTAAATGTTTGATAAGATCACAGCTCTTTTGTGATTGGACAGTCAAGACAGAAGAAAAAGAATGTGTTAACAATAGTGTGGAGAGATGAAAGTCCATTTCTAGTACATTGTAAACAAATACTAAATACTGAGATAGGGCAGGGACATGGAATAAGCATCATGATTAATTTTCCTAAAAATGCTGCAAAAGAAATAGTAGAGTAAGAATAGGAGGGACTGCATCTTAAGGCTAAAATTCCATTTTAAAAACCAGGGAATTGAGATGCAAGATTCCTAACATATTTTATAGTAATCAGACAGTAAACCACCCTATCTTCAGGCAGGGCAAGTAATCCTAAGCAGTACTTGAGGGAATCACTATCTTGGAGAAGAACAGGATCAAGAAATTCCTTGTGTTAAGTTTATCTTACAGAATATCTAGAGGATAGACTATGGATGGTGACATAATGTCTCTCACTGGAGATAAACATCTCATGAGACCAGATGTCAAGTCTATGCCCAACAACCCCCCACCCCCAGCCCTTTGCCCCATTCTTGAAAGCCTCAAAAAACAGAATCATAAGCCTTTGAGTGTGCCCCTCTCTGAGGCTGCCTGCACTCCCCTTTCTTCGAGTGTGTACTTTGCCTTTAATAAAGACTGTCTGTTCAATTTACTGTGTTTTGTCCCTGCACTCTCGAGTGGCAAGCGTCTTTGTTACTTTGCTATTTTATTCAGTTTTCTAGACTTAAGCCCAAGTCTCTCTCTCTGTCCTGCTTCAGACAAGTAGGGAGGGCTACTGAGATCTCTGATTTGGACTTGCAAGTTCCTGTTACCTGGGTGACCTAGACAGAACTGCAGCTATACGATCATGCTCTTGAGTAGCCTGCCTGAAAACCTCCTTTCTTTGCCATTGGGAAGTTCTCAGAATGTAATCTCACTCCATCCAGTGCTCTGTGGCTCCCCCAAGTCCTGGGATGTAGGGGCTTAGTTCCCATGCCATGCAGGTTCAAGCAGACACTGGATGGCAGGTGACCCTGGTATTAAGTGTTGGTGAGGGATTTTCCCTGAATTCAATGAGCTTTCCTTTCCCCCCTCAGTGCTTCCTTGCTCTCTGCTGCCTGCACGGCTGCTGCCATCCACTACTACTCCCACTTTAATGAATTTCTTCCTTATCTACACTTGTCCAATCTGTTTGAGAATTCTTTCTTGTTCAGAGTCAAGAATTGTCCCCTGTCCAAGTTGAGGTTTCCCCTGGTATGCAGAGAGTCCTCCCCAGATTCAGCTGCCTAACAACAATACTAATAAAAATACATTACAAGAATAATACAATAATAAAGCTTTAATACAATCTATTTATTTTCTTTAAAGATAATCCAAAACAAAAGGCTCTGTGGCTCTGTGAAATTCCAGAGTGTTTCTGTATTGATATAAACTTCATGTCACAGTTGAAAACCAACATATTAAAAATGTGCTTTAACCATAGTAGGAATTCTAAAACTCTGATTATGTGATAGTTATGTCTTGCATTTTACAGTGTTCACAATTTGACATATCTTCATTCCTATTAATCTTATGTCAAACTTAACAATATCCCTTATAAACATTTTATCCCTGTTTCGTAGATGAGTAAACTAAGGCTCAGATTATTTAAATAATTAAAAGTCATGTGACTTACTTGTCCAAGTCACATATTTCCTAGATGCCAGAAGTGGAACTGTAACCCAAGTTTTCTAACTCTCAAACCCAAGACAATTTCCACTAAGCAATATATTGGCTCTTTTCTTATTTAAATAGACCAGAGGCATCCAGACACACGTACTTCATGCTGAGAAGGGGCTACAGGTTTATAATGAAAGAAGCCAAATTAATAGCAATGTAGCCAAGGAGAGTATTATAGTAAATGGTGGGCATTAAGCTTTTCTAGTTTAAATGATCCTAAGGCAATAATTCTCATCCAGTGCTCTGTAATTCCATGAAACATTAGTCCTTCAATCACTTCTTTGGTCAAATAAAGCTGGAGAACTCTTTTCTAATGTAAAGATTATAAAAATCCTGTAGATTCCAGCACATTCTTTGGATAACACTATTTTAATCTCTTCCAACTGTATAAGCAGCAAAAATAAATAGGAGAAGAGTCTATCCTAATATACAATTACTCATAAATGTTAATATTTCTGAAAATCATGTCTTAAAGAAAAAACACACGAGCCATGTGTCCTTTTATGGCTTTAGGTGTTTGTGATATTCTTTCCCATCACTTCCTCAGGTCTGTGTACCCCTGTTTCACCAATTCCACCTACAGGCCTACCCATTGGAAGCATCTACACTGGTTGCTATACAGAAGGGATTAGTTTTTGGACTAGAAGATGCCATAGAGATCTTCTCATTCAGGGTCTCACAGACTTTCCATGGACTACAATGAATTAGTAGATCTTTAAAAATCAAAAATGCAAAAGAAATTTTGATTGGCAAGTGGTTCTCCACACTGAATAAACTCGGAAGGATCCAAAGTAGTTTTTTAATTTTCACTTTTTAAAATTTTGAATTGAAGGCTCCACTTCCATTGAATTAGAATCTCCTGGAGTTTTGGCTAAGGCATCACAGTATTTTTTAAATATCCCTCCAAGTGATTTTATACATAGCCAAGACCGGTCAGCCAAAGTCACTTTGCTTTGTATGAATTCTCTTCTGCAAATGCACTCTATTCTAATCAAGCTGGCCAATTTCACAGGTAAGGTGAGGGGACTCCAGGGGCTTGTTCACTTGCCCAAGATTGCTTCAGTTAATGCTGTCTTAGAAGTGAGATTCCACCAGATCTTCAGACCCCCACTTTGGGGTGTATCACTGTGGTTGCCACTGTTGTGTAATACTGATCATAAAATAGATCAAGCTGACATCACAATTTGCCTTAAAACTAGGAGATTCCCCAAAATCATGACTTTTATCTAGTCATCTGACATATAGCTCAATTTTTCTGGGGTTCTCAGTTTTATTTTTACTTGTCTATTTGCACTTATGACTATCCTGTCAGACTTGACACTGGTTCACATTGCTCCTACTTTTATCTTCCTCTCTGTGAATGTAGTTTGGTGTGTCAAGTTGGCTAACTATAGTATCCAGTTATTTCATCAAACACTAACCTAGGGATTTGCTGTAACAGGATTTTGTACATGTGGTAACCATACAGTCAGTTGACTTTAAGTAAAGGAGATTAACCCCAATGATGTGGGTGATTTTCATTCAGTAAGTTGAAGGACTGGTTTACCAGAGAAGAATAAATTTTGTCTCAAGACTAGAGCATTAGCCTGAATTTTCAGCCTGCTCTACCCTATGGATTTCAGACTTGCCATGACCCACAATCAAGTGAGCCAATTCTTCCTTTCTCTCTCTGTCTCTCTTTTATCTCTTTCTCTATCTCAGTCTCTATGTCTTCTGGCTCCACTTCTCTAGAGGACCTTAACTGATATACCCTTGGAACATCTCACATTCTTTCTTCTTATAATGCCTTATTTTGAACCTCCCCCCTTATCTGGACCTCTGAGATCTGTTCTCTTGGTTTCTGTCTTCTTGATTTTAATTTCTTGTCTTGCTATTTCCTGTAGTGATTTGTATCCCTTGATTTTAGAACACCTACCTGGTTCTGATACCCCAGTTGTACTTTCAGATGCTGTTGCTTGGCTCTTCCCAAGATGTCATTTGATACATAATACCACTGACTCTGGCACTATATTTTGACTGTGTGATTCATTACCCCACCACCACCACTGCCAGAACTTCCCTTCTCTCTTCTTCTGTCCTCAACCCCCGACCAGTTTCAACCCTGAGAACACAAAAACACTAGACAAGGAAGCTCCAGGCCTCAGATAAAAGTGTTGTATTAATCATTTCCAAGTTAATGGACTAGTGACATCAAATTCTCCATTTTTAAGGAATCTCAGATTATCTCTAAATTACTACATTTGGGCTATTATAGTGGAGAAATACCTCAGTCCTTCAGGCCCTAAGGTGAATAAGCCTCAGAGAATTTAGCTGGGGCCTGCACGCAAAGATATAGTAGAGATATTAGCATTGCCCACTCCCTAGTCATAGTTTCTGCTATAGCAATTCCCCTGACTGAGCCCTATAATCTATTCTCTTTAGAGTTTTTCAAGTTTTAGTTATTCCCAACAGTCACCTGAGCATTTGACACTGGCCAAATCCACCTCCTCCATGCAACCTGGACTTGAAATAGACTGCCTGTGTCACCTGCATCTGGACCTACACTTTCTAAGTTACTTGAATGTTGGGAATAGAAAACCCATTTTTTGCTGTCTTGGGAAAGCTCCATAGGCCTGCCGAGAACAGCTTCCTTTAGTCTCCTAGACCTGCCCTTCCTGGTTCCAGCATAAGAACTTGGGTGATAGCTGGACAAACCAGACTAAGGAGGTCCAGAGAACTAGATACACTGAGGGTGGTGGTGGAGGTGAGGCAGTTACTAGGCTCAAATCTAGCATCAGGAAGGAGTCCATCAAGGCAGGGAGACCTCAAAAAACATAATAGTAAGGGTAGGTGGGCAGGTAGCCAGATTCAAGAGGGCCTGTCATAAGGAAAAGGCAGAAAAAAACAGGGAGAATGACAAGTTTGCCTAGTAAACAGAAAGCTAACCTGAGAGGCAGTTGGTATAGAAAGGACAGATGCTAGGCCTCGACAAGTGAAGATCCAATATTGGAGCTGATTCTAGCTGCAAGGTAAGATTGGTATTAGCAATGCCAATCCAGGGCTGAGAGGCAACAGTATATACAGGGCTGGGAGGACAAAAATCTCAGCATAGGAGGGTGGAGCCAAGATGGCGGTGTGAGTAGAGCAGTGGAAATCTCCTCCCAAAACCATATATATTTTTGAAAATACAGCAAAAACAACTATCCCTAACAGAGAGACCAGAAAATACAGGATAACAGCCAGGCTACATCCACACTGGCGATAACCCAGAGCCTCGCAAAGGGGGTAAGATACAAGCCATGGCCCAGGTGGACCCGAGCACCCCTCACCCCAGCTCCCAGCGGGAGGAGAGGAGTTGGAGCAGGGAGGGAGACGGAGCCCAGGACTGCTAAACACCCAGCCCTAGCCACCCGCACCGAAGCACAGACACACAGTGCACGGGGTGCTGGAAACAAGGGAAACAGGACAGTAAGACCTGTGAGCAGTACCCATAGTCGGCGCCCCTGGGACAAAGAAAAGCGAGTGCTTTTTGAAAGTCTTAAAGGGACAGGGACCCCACAGATGGATGAGAATGTCCCAGGACACTTAGCCCAGCAGCTGGGAATCCCAGGGAACTCCGGGCACCCTAACCCCCTGGGCAGCAGCATGGCTCTGAGGCCCCTCACGGAGATAAACAGCCTCCCGCCCGTTTCCTCTCCGATGCGGCTCCGCCATAGGGGAGAAGCAGCCTGAGGTAGTAGGGCAGGGCTTTTTTCACAGCGGCCAGACAAGAATTAGACAACCCGTCTGCACACGGCTGCCCAGCACAAGCTACTAGGGGTCACTGTTCTCCCAGGAGAGGAAGACCACAAACCAGTAAGAAGGGACATTCTCCCAGCCAACACATGTGCCAGCTAGCTCCCCACAAACCTCTATCGCCATGAAAAGGCAAAAGAATTTGATACACACCAGATTAACCCAGACATCCTCCCCTGACAAGGAATCTGGGGAGATAGACCTAACCAATATCCCTGAAAAAGAATTCAAAATAAAGGTCATAACCATGCTGATGGAGCTGCAGAGAAATATGCAAGAGCTAAGGGATGATGTACGGAAGGAGATTACAGAAATGAAACAATCTCTGGAAGGATTTATAAGCAGAATAGATAAGATGCAAGAGGTCATTGATAGAATAGAAACCAGAGAACAGCAACACATAGAAGCTGACGCAGAGAGAGATACAAGGATCTCCAGGAATGAATCAATATTAAGAGAACTGTGTGACCAATACAAAAGGAACAATATCTGCATTATAGGGGTACCAAAAGAAGAAGAAGAGAGAAAAAGGGATAGAAAGTGTATCTGAAGAAATAATTGCTGAAAACGTCCCCAAACTGGAGGAGGAAATAATCGTTCAGACCACGGAAGTGTACAGAACTCCCAACAGAAGGGAACCACGGAGAAAAACACCAAGACACATAATAATTAAAATGGCAAACATCAAGGACAAGTACAGAGTTTTAAAGGCAGCTAGAGAGAGAGGAAAAAGGTCATCTACAAAGGAAAATCCATCAGGCTATCATCAGACTTCTCAACAGAAACCTTACAGGCCAGAAGAGAATGGCATGATATATTCAATGCAATGAAACAGAAGGGACCCACCCTAACAACTCAGCTTAACTGCTTCTTTAAAGACCCAGTTCCAAATAGTCATATTCTGAGGCACTGGGGGTTAGAACTTCAACATATGAAATTCAGGTGAACAAATCATCCCATAAATTAAGAGGTAATATTTCTATTAACATTTTGTGAGTTAAAAACTAAGTCAGTATAACTGAGTGGCAGGAATGGGAGTTCCATCATCCACACTAATCATGTTTAGAGCAGAGTCTTTGCCAAGGTTTCCTTCACTTGCATTAATAGGCTTCCAGGGAATGTCTTTGAGCCACTTTAAATTATGCACAAATTAGATTATTTATGTACATAAGCATATATATATATATATATATACACATGCATTGTGTATTTGTTTTTCTCTATAGCTTGCATCAGAGTTTTAAAGGCAAAGAGTTAAACTTTCTAAGAAATAACCCTTTTAAGGGTGCAACATGACCAATGAATCATACCTACAGAAAAGAAAATGCTGAACCTGAATAAAATCATGAGAATGAAACAAATCCAAACCGAGGGACATTCTGCAAAACAACTGGTTTGGTAGCTTCAAAAATGCCAATTTCATGACATGGGGAAAAGAAAGGATTACAGAGTTGTTCCAATTAAGGGAGACTACAGAACCAAACAACTACATGCAATGTGAGATCCTTGATTGGGTCCTAGAAGAAAAAATGGTAATTGAAAGACATTATTGGGACAACTGAGGAAATATGAGTATGGATGTATTTTAGATGATAGTATTGTAGTGATGTTAAATTTCCTGAGTGTGATAAGTGTTCTGTGGATATGAAAGTCAGGTCCTGCATGCATGATTTTAGAAGGCACATGAAAAAGTATTTAGGGGTGTAGTTAGGATGTCCGTAAATAATTCTCAAATAGTTCACGTAGAGATCATTAGACTGTTTAAGAGGGAGAGGGATAAAGAGAAGAGAGAGGTAGAGACAGAAAGAAATAGCAAATGTCTAAAACAGGTATGTTGATTGTAAAATTGTTGCAATTCTTCCCTAAGTTTAAAATGTTTTCACAATGAAAAGTTTGGGGAAGAGAAACAGTCTTTCTGAGGAAACTATTAATAGAGGATGTGCTCTCCTCCATCCCCCAAACAAGGGGATTAATTTGAGGAGGAGGAAGACACAAAACCGAGCAAACAGAAGGTGCTATCTGGGAGAGGGCAGAAGAGAATCACCAGCACGTCACTGCTCCCTACACTGTAGCCATGAGGCAGGTCAGAGGATCAGCCACTCCGGACAAGCAGAGGTCCCTGGTCCCCAAGAGGAAGGTGAAATGGATTATACTTTATGTGTCTGATTCCTGAGAGGAAATTGACATCTCAGGCAGAGGTTTCTGGATGAATTAGTGATAGGCATATCCAGACTAAGCAAAGAAAAAACATAAAGCAATGATTGGCTGCAAAGGCAACACAAAACATTGTGCAGAAAAGGAACATGTAATCACAAGGTGCTGCATTGCTGAACTGTAAGAATAGCTATAGAGTCAAAATAATATGAACTGTCCATAATTATCTAATTGACAAATTCTGGTACATGAGTAGAACAGAGAAGGAAGAAATGTGAGGAGTGTCCAGAAACACAAAATACTCATCTTGCACAGTAAGAGGTCTATATGCAATATGCAACACCTACAGCTGAAATACTAAGAAATAGTGGAATAAAGTTATTCAGAAAAAGAATTGGAAATGGTTAACTTCTGGGGAGTGATAGTTAAAGGTGGGGAGGAGTTTGGCTCATAACTGGTATCTTTTTAATGTGAACTTTGGGCAATTATTAATTTTTTTAACATTTACACATTGCACTTTGAAAAATTATAACAAGAAAGGCATTAAAAATTATATTAATGGTATCAATTGAGTCACAGTGTAGAACTAGAAAATTAAAGTTTTAAATTCTGGACAACACAATGAAGACTATAGGTTTGAGTTACAGTACTATTTTAATCAAAACTTCTATATATAAATAAAATGATCCAGGGAAATGATGTTTTTATATAGTAGAATAGATTATAAAAATCAGAATTCTTCAGTCTGTAAAAGAATAATACATTTGGAGTGAAAGTATTCCATATTAAAAGAAAGAAAAAAGAAATTAACATGCTTGAATTGAAGAAATTTAAACATGAGTCTGTAGGACATGAAAAGTCTAAGTAGGATTTAGAGTCAGAGAGCAACATGATGAAGGTATGCTGTAGAGGTATTTACCTGGTTCTGGAGGATGGAATGGACAGAGAAGGGAGGGCTAAAGGCAGAGAGGCCAGGTAGGTGGAGCTGTCCCCATCCTAGAGAGAGGTGACAAGCTAGTTGAAAGCAATGGAAACAAAAATGTTGGATTTGAGAAACAGGAATGCAGCTCAGCTGAGTTTAGAGAGCAGAGAACAGGTGACCAGGAAAAGAGTGGTGCCATTAGAAGAGAGAGAGGCACCAGCAGGAGTCTAGTTTTCTGGAGAGATGATAACTGGTTTTGGACCTAATAAGGTTGTTTATGGGACATATGTGTTGAAATCTTCAGCATCAAAAGTGAAGAGAATACCTTGTAGGAAAAAAATTTCCACTCTTTTTTGTTTGTTTGTTTTAAGTATTGCTTAATAATAAATAAACTAACAAGTCAATCCTGCCCATCCCTCTCAGGCAGCCGATATTGATACTTAAGCATTTATATTATTTTTCTGTGGCTGCTATACCAAATTACCACAACGTTAGTGGCTTAAAACAACACAAATTTATTATTTTACAGTTCTGATGGTTACAAGTCCAAAATAGGTCTCACTGAGCTAAAATCAAGGTGTCAACAAGATGGTTTTCTTTCTGGAGACTCTAGGGTGAGAATCTGCTGCATTGACTTCTCTAGCTTTTGGAAGCCCCCACATTCCTTAGCTAATGGCTCCTTTCCTCCATCGTCTAGGCCAGAAACCTTGTATCTCTCCTTGACCCTCTCTTGCTCAGCCACAGGAAACTTTGACCGTCCTTCCTTAGCCACACCTCTTTCTATCTTCGACCTCTCTCTTCTACTTCTAAGGGCCCTTTTGATTATATTAACTACCCAGATAAATTCAGGGCAATCTCCTTATTTTAAATTAAAATGACTAGCAATCTTAATTCCATCTGTAACTTTAATACTCCTTTATTATATAATCTAACATATTTTCAGGTTCTGGTGAATAGAACATGGACCTCTTTGGATGGCTACAATTCTGGCTGCCACAGGCAACAATATCTCATCCTTCCTCCTTGTGTATGCAAACAAACACCTATACAGACAGACGTCAGTTGACATTTTCTTTCTTCTCTGCTTCCTTCTTTCTCTTCTCCCCTCCCACCCTTTACCATTTTTTTCTTTCCTTCCTAACAAAGAGACATTGTGGTGCAGTCCACAAGACCACCCTCACTTCTGACACCAATTCCAAGTTTGGGAGTCTCCAAGGCAACCCTTAAATTTGATAATTCTGGAAGGAGTCATGTTACACTTATGGTTACTGTTTATTTTAGCTAAAAGATTTAAATTAATGAACAAAGGGACAGAGTCTAGGAAAGTTTGAAATACACAGCTTCTGTTTATCTCCTCCTCCCCATGGAGCTGTGGACAGCATTAGTTTCCTGGAATCAATATGTAACAACACATGTGAATATTAATATTGCCAACCAGGAAAGCCCACTTGAGTGTAGTGTCCAGATATCATTGGAACTCCATCATGTAGGCATGTTTGACTGACCCTGTAGCTGATCTCAATCTCCAGCCCTTCCAAAGGTTGAGATGCTACTTCATAAGCCAACCTTCTCCACCTCAAATCACATTGATAGACTGCCTGGGGAGATCCAAGGACCCCAGCAAACCAAAACACTTCTATCAGGCATGATAATTCCAAGGGTTTAAAAATTACCTTCCAGAAGTTAAGGGCAAAGACCACACGTCTTTCTGCTCAACTTAATTCTTTACACAATGACACAATACTCATTACTGTGCAACACCTGCTCTCCACCACACACACAAACACTGAGATGGTTAGATGATTTCCTTTTCCAGAGCTTCTCCGAAAAGCTCCCCAATTTTATTCTTCCCAGCCTTATAATCATCAAGATACTTTCCCCCTTTAACTATCTATGCATTAATAAACTTTGAATGCTTCCTCCAAATTCGTTTTCCAAGATAAGGATTTTTTCCCTGTTTAAGGCAAGGATGTGTGTTCTCACCATTTGTCTTCAACACTGTGTTGCTGAAAGTCCTAGGCAGTACAGTAGAGTAGAGCATGAAACACAAATAAAGGAAGAAATAAATTGGGAAGGAACAAATAAAACCATTCAATTTTCAGATGATCATTGCTGTGGAAATAGATGATTTTAAGGGATCTACCAAAGCTACTAGAAATAAAAAGTGAATTTAGCAAGGTCACAGGATAAAAAGTCAATATACAAAAATCAATTGTATTTGTATATGTTAACAATAAAACATTGGAAAACATAATTTTTAAAATGCTATTTGAAATAGCATCCTAAAAGAATCCTTATAAATTTAACAAAATGTACACAATACCCACACTATTAAAACTATAAGATATTGCTTAAATAAATAAAAGACCTAAATAAATGGAGATCTCTACCCTGTTTGTAGACTAAAGGATTCAATATTGTTTAGGAATCAATCATTCCCAAATTACTTTATAGAGTCAATTTAATCCCAATAAAATATCCCAGTATTTTGGGGTCAAAATTTATATAGAAATGCCAAGGACCTAAAATACCTAAAATAAGCTTGGGGGGGAAAAAAACTACAGCAATTGAGACAATCTGATATTGGCATAAAAATAAACAAATAGTTCAAAAGAACAGAATAGAGACTCTAAAAATAGACCAATACTAATCCAAGGTAATTCAATAGGTAAAAGAAAGTTGTTTCAACAAGGTGGTACTAGGACAAATGGATAAGTCTAGTTGTATGATTCATCCTGAGGCAAAATTCCTCTTTATGAACCTAGGTATGAGCTTGTGAAGCCAGGTAAAAGTCACCTCTTTCAAAATACAGTGGTGAGACAGACATTCTCATTCCAAAAGTAAGAAATTGAAAAGGAAGGGATCAAAGGTTCCAAGCAAGTCTGAAAATCTGGCAAGGAAAATGCCGTTAGATTCTAAGCCTCAAGAATAATCTTCTTTAGCTTGAGACTCCAGGCCCACCAGGACCCTTAGTCCTTAGGCAGGAGCCATGACCCCTCTGGAACAGAGAAGGAGCCAGCCCTGCTCCCCCATTACACCCCTACACTCCCCACAAAAATTAATTTAAGATGGATCATGGACCTAAACATCAAAGCTAAAACTATATAAAGCTTCTAGAAGAAAACATTGGAGGTTATATTCATGACCTTAGGGAAGACAACAATTTCATTGCCTACTAAAACAATAACCATAAAAATTTTTAAATAATATATTAGATTTCATCAAAAATAAACATTTCTGCTAATCAAAAACATCATTTTAAAAATGAAAAAGCAAGCCAAGATAAGGAGAAAATATTCAGCATACATATATCTGATAAAAGACATATAAATACTCCTACAAATAAATAGGAATATAAGAAATCAACTGATTAATAATAAGCAAAAGACTTGAACAGGCCCTTCACAAAAGATAATCTGAATAGCTTATAAAATGTACATTAAAAAATCAGCATCATTAGTCACTAGGGAAATGAACATCCAATTAGAATGGGTAAAAGTAAAAAGACTGAAATACCAAATGGTGACATGAATGTAGAACAATGGAAACTCTCACACATTAGTGGTATTATAGTGTAAAAATGGTATACACACTTTAGAGAACTGTTTGGCAATTTCTTATAAAGTTAAACATATACTTACCACATGACCCAAAATTCTGTTCCTAGGTATTTGCCCAAGAGAAAAGATAATATATGTCCACAGAAAGAGTTGTTTGGGTATGTTTGCAGCAACTTTATTCCTAATAGTAAAAATCTAAAATAATCTAAATATCCACCAACAGATGAAATCAGTAAATAATCTGTAGTATGTTCATACAATGGTATGACACATGAGAGTGGAATCTCAAAATAGAATATAGTGCGAAAGAAATTAGTCACAAAATTGTGCATATTGTATGATTCCAAAGATACAAACTTCAAGAGCATGCAAACTAATGATTGGTTACATAAATTAAAACAATGTTTGCTGCTGGGAGGGGGACTGCAAAGGGATACCAGGAACTTTCTGGGGTGACAGAAATATTCCATATTTTGACTGAAGTGGTAGTTAAGGGTCAGATTTAATGGATCTGTACATTTAAATTTTATGCATTTCATTGTATATAAATTATACAGCCACTTAAATGAATATTGGCAGAAAACATAAGGTCTAGGAGTGAATCGTTTTTACTCAGTGAATGGAGTATTTGCACTCATGATATAAAGATCAATTTGTACTTGGTTATGGTAAAAATATTTCTTTCCTGACCATTTTACCTTTTTAATTATACAAGCCCTGGCCAGTATTAAAATTAGCTGAGACTACATCAAACTAAAAGCTTTTGTACAGCAAAGGAAACCATCAACTAAATGAAAAGGCAACCTATTGAGTGTGAGGAGATATTTGCAAATGATATATCTAATAAGAGGTTAATGTCCAAAATATATAAAGAACTCATACAACACCAAAAAACAGATATCTATGGTTCCTGTACTCAGGAAAAGTGTGGTTTCAACTCCTGGCTCCTCCAAGCTGCCAACGTAGCTTCAGGTCAGTCCCTCACAGACATCAGGTTGATCTCAGGAGCATTTCCCGCAGCCGACCAGCCCTCAGCTCCAACCTTTTCCCGTTCCCAGTACGCAAAAAAATTAGCCTAGACAGGAAGCAACTCCCTACGCTGGCAGGAGGTGGAGGCGTGCAGCCATCGCCTTTGGGTGACTTACTCTGAGGCTCCACTTGGAGGCGCTCTCGTCTGGTTCGGGACTGCCTTCTTCGCCGGCGGAACCATCTGGCTGGGTTCTGGTTTCTCCCCGTTTCGTGATTGGAGCGCACAGAGCGCTCCGGCTCTCGCTCAGGCTCCGGTTGTTCGCTAGGCCCCGGATGAGACGCTCTCACATGAGGGTTTGCGGAGGAAAGCGACCCCGGCGAGCCGGCGAGCTGAGGTTTCCTGCGGGTCTCCGCCCCTCGCCCCCTCTAGTCGCAGAGCTCGGGCTTGACCCGGGCCGCCCGCTCCGAAGCCCGGAAAGCAGGGGCGATGGTACAGATGGAGACGCAACTGCAGAGCATTTTTGAGGAGGTGGTGGTGAGTGACATGGCCGGGGACCCAGGGCGACGGCTGGGCGAAGGGGGACTCGGCGACGCGACTCCACAAACCTGCCGCCGCCTCTCCTTTGTCGGGACACATTGTATATACATGTAGGGCTTCAGCGATTCTCAACGTCTCATTTGAGATCCTCAGCGCCCTTTGTGACAGGCCAGGCGGATGTTGTTAGTTTCTGCTTGTTGCTGATTGAAAATGACGTGCCCTGTGCTACATTGTACTTTTTTACTCGGAGAGGCCCCTCTCTCCCCTTTTTAATTTGATTCGCATCGTTAACTTTTGTTTTTTCTTTTACAGAAAACGGAAATTATAGAAGAGGCTTTCCCTGGGTGAGTATATGCTTAGGGATTTTTCTGTTTTTACGTGTCTCTAAGATTTTACTTAGGTTTGTCTTGGAGGCTTTTAAGATCTACCATTCTGGCTATGTTGAGTTACCTTTTAAAACTAATGGCAAGTAATGTGATTTTTGTTTTTCAGCATGTTTATGGACACCCCTGAAGACGAAAAAACGAAACTAATTAGCTGTTTGGGGGCCTTCAGACAGTTTTGGGGAGGTCTTTCTCAAGTAAGCACTGCATTTTTAAGTACATTCAGCTGATGATTTTTAAGGCCCCTCTGCCCTTTTTTTTTTTTTTTTTTTCCACATTTCCTCTGCTGTTGTTAAGGTCTTTCTGGAAAGAAATGTGTCATCTTTTATTTGGCTATTCTGTTTTCCATTTGTTTCAATTTGTATTCTTCCAGTGGAGAATCTGTACTGAGAAATCAGTTGATGACAACATAGCATGTTTTTTTTTTAATTAAGGTATCATTGATATACACTCTTATGAAGGTTTCACAAGAGAAACAATGTGGTTATTACATTCACCCTTATTGAGTCGGCCCCCTTACCCCATTGCAGTCACTGTCCATCAGTGTAGTAAGATGCCACAGAGTCCCTATTTGTCTTCTCTGAGCTACACTGTCTTCCCTGTGACCCCACACACACCATGTGCACCAATCATGATATCCCACAGTCCCCTTCACCCTCCCCTGCCCCTCCCCTTTGGTAACCACTAGTCCCTTCTTGGAGTCTGTGAGTCTGCTGCTACTCTGTTCCTTCAGTTTTGCTTCGTTTTTATACTCCACAAATGAGGGAAATCATTTGGCATTTGTCTTTCTCCGCCTGGCTTATTTCACTGAGCATAATGTCCTCCAGTTCCAACCATGTTGTTGCAAATGGTAGGATTTGTTTCTTTCTTATGGCTGAACAGTATTCCATTGTGTATATGTACCACATCTTTATCCATGCATCTACTGATGGATAATTAAGTTGCTTCCATATCTTGGCTATTGTAAATAGTGCAGCGATAAACATAGGGGTACATATGTCTTTTTGAATCTGAGAACTCTTTTTTTTGGGTAAATTCCTAGGAGTGGAGTTCCTGGGTCAAATGGTATTTCTATTTTTAGTTTTTTGAGGAACCACCATATTGCTTTGCACAATGGTTGAACTAGTTTGCTTTCCCACCAACAATGTAGGAGGGTTCCCCTTTCTCCACATCCTCGCCAGCATTTGTTGTTCCTAGTCTTTTCTATGTTGGCCATCCTAACTAGTGTGAGGTGATATCTCATTGTGATTTTAACTTGCGTTTCCCTGATAATTAGCGATGTGGAACATCTTTTCATGTGTCTGTTGGCCATCTGAATTTCTTCTTTAGAGAAGTGTCTGTTCATATCCTCCACCCATTATTTTTTTATTAAGGTATGATTGATATACACTCTTATGAAGGTTTCACATGAAAAAACAATGTGGTTACTACATTTACCCATATTATCAAGTCCCCAACCATACCTCAATGCAGACACTGTCCATCAGTGCAGCAAGTTGCCAGAGATCCACTATGCCCCTTCTCTGTGATACACTGTTCTCCCCATGATCCCATCACCTAGTGTACTAAACATAATACTCCTCAGTCCCCTTCTCCCTCCCTCCCCACCCGCCCTTCCTTTGGTAACCGCTAGTTCATTTTTCCTCCACCCTTTTTTTAATTGTGTTATTTGCTTTTGGGTGTTGAGGCATGTGAGTTCTTTATATATTTAGTTTGTTAACCTCTTGTCGGATATGTCATTTATGAATATATTCTCCCATACTGTAGGATGCCTTTTCATTTTGCTGATGGTTCCTTTGCTGTACAAAAGCTTTTTAGTTTGATGTAGTCCCATTTGTTCAACTTTGCCTTTGTTTCCCTTGCCCTGGGAGATGTCTTCAGGAAAACATTGCTCATGTTTATATTTAAGAGATTTTTGCCTATGTTTTCTTCTAAGAGATTTATGATTTCATGACTTACATTCAGGTCTTTGATCCATTTTGAGTTTACTTTTGTGATGGGGTTAAGACAATAATCTAATTTCATTCTCTTACATGTAGCTACCAGTTTTGCCAACACCAGTTGTTGAAGAGGCTGTCCTTTCCCCATTGTATATCCATGGTTCCTTTATCATATATTAATTGACCATATGTGGTTGAGTTTATATCTGGGCTCTCTATTCTGTTCCATTGATCTATGGGTCTGTTCTTGTGCCAGTACTAAATTGTCTTGGTTACTGTAGCTTTGTAGTAGAGCTTGAAGTCGGGGAGCATAGACCCCCAGCTTTATTTTTCCTTCTCAGGATTGCTTTGGCTATTTGGGATCTTTTGTGGTTCCATATGAATTTTAGAACTATTTGTTCTAGTTCATTGAAGAATGCTGTTGGTATTTTGGTAGGGATATTGCATTGAATCTGTAGATTGCTTTAGGCAGGATGGCCATTTTGACTATATTAATTCTTCCTATCCGTGAGCATGGGATAGATTTCCATTTATTGGTATCTTCCTTAATTTCTCTCATAAGTGTCTTGTAGTTTTCAGGGTATATGTCTTTCGCTTCCTTGGTTAGGTTTATTCCTAGGTATTTTATTCTTTTTGATGCAATTGTGAATGGAATTGTTTTCCTGATTTTTCTTTCTGCTAGCTCATTGTTAGTATATAGGAATGCAACAGATTTCTGTGTATTGATTTTGTATCCTGCAACTTTGCTGAATTCAGTTATTAGTTCTAGTAGTTTTGGGGTAGATTCTTTAGGGTTTTTTTATGTACAATGTCATGTTGTCTGCAGACAGTGACAGTTTAACTTCTTCCTTATCAATGTGGATGCCTTTTATTTCTTTGTGTTGTCTGTTTGCCGTGATGAGGACCTTCAGAACTATGTTGATTAAAAGTGGAGAGAGTGGGCATCCTTGTCTTGTTCTGATCTTAAAGGAAAAGCTTTTAGCTTTTCGCTGTTAAGTATGATGTTGGCTGTGTATTTGTCATATATGGCCTTTATTATGTTGAGGTACTTGCCCTCTATACCCATTTCGTTGAGAGTTTTTATCATGAATGGATGTTGAATTTTGTTAAATGCTTTCAGCATCTATGGAGGTGATTGTGTGATTTTTGTCCTTTTTGTTGATGTGGTATGTGATGTTGATGGATTTTTTAATATTGTACCATACTTGAAGCCCTGGAATAAACCTACTTGATCTTAATGGAAGATCTTTTTGATGTATTTTTGAATTCGGTTTGCTAATATTGAGTATTTTTGCATCTATGTTCATCAGGTATATGGTATGTAATTTTCTTTTTTTGTGTTGTCTTAGACTGCTTTTGGTATTAGAGTGATGTGGGCCTCATGCAATGAGTTTGGGAGTATTCCCACTTCTACTTTTTGGAAAACTTTAAGGAACATGGGTAATGTTTGATAAAATTCAGCAATGAAGCCATCTGGTACAGGGGTTTTGTTCTTATGTAGGTTCTTGATTACCAATTCAATTTCATTGCTGGTAATTGGTCTTTTCAGATTTTCTGTTTCTTCTTGGGTCTGTCGTGGAAGATTGTATTTTTCTAGAAAATTGTCCATTTCTTCTAGGTTATCTATTGGTGTATGTTTTTTCCTGGTATTCTCTAATAATTCTTTGTATTTCTGTGGTATCCATAGTGATTTTTCCTTTCTCATTTCTGATTCTGTTTATGTGTGTAGACTCTCTTTTTTTCTTGATAAGTCTCGCTAGGACTTTATCTATTTTGCTTATTTTCTCAAGGAACCAGCTCCTGGTTTCATTGATTCTTCCCATTGTTTTATTCTTCTCAATTTTATTTATTTCTGCTCTGATCTTTTTTACGTCCCTCCTTCTGACTTTGGGTGTCAGTTCTTGTTTTTCTAGTGTCATTAATTGTGATTTCAGACTGTTCATTTGAAATTGTTGTTCTTTTTTGAGGTAAGCCTGTATTTCAAAATACTTCCCTCTTAGCATGCTCTTTGCTGTATCCCACAGATTTTGCAGTATTGTTTTCATTTGTCTTCCAGTTTTGCTTGATCTCTATTTTTGTTTGGTCATTGATGCATTAGTTATTTAGGAGCACGTTATTAAGCCTCCATGTGTTTGTGGGATCTTTCATTTTCTTTGCATAATTTATTTCTGGTTTTATACCTTTGTGTTCTGAGAAGCTGGTTGGTACAATTTCAACCCTTCTGAATTTCCTGAAGCTCTTTTTGTGGCCTAGTATATGATCTATTCTTGAAAATGTTCCATGTGCAATTGAGAAGAATGTGTATCCTTCTGCTTTTGGGTGTAGAGTTCTGTAGATGTCTGTTAGGTCCATCTGTTCTAATGTGTTGTTCAGTGCCTGTGACTCCTTACTTATTTTCTGTCTGGTTGATCTGTCCTTTGGCATGAGTGGTGTGTTGAAGTCTCCTAAAATGATGAATGCATTGCATTCTGTTTCCCATTTTAATTCTGTTTGTATTTGTTTCACACATTTAGGTGCTCCTATATTGAGTGCGTAGATATTTTTAATGGTTATATTCCCTTGTTGAACTGACCGCTTTAACAATATGTAATGTCCTTCTTTGTCTCTTATTACTTTCTTTGTTTTGAAGTCTATTTTGTCTGATACAAGGACTGCAACTTCTGCTTTTTACTCCCTATTAATTGCATGAAATAATCTTTTCCATCTCTTTCAGTCTGTGTATGTCTTTCGGTTTGAAGTGAGTCTCTCATAGGCAGCATATAGATGGGTCTTGTTTTTTATCCATTCAATGATGCTGTGTCTTTTGATTGGTGCATTCAGACTATTTACATTTAGGGTGATTATGGATAGGTATGTACATATTGCCATTGCTGTCTTTAGATTCGTGGTTATCAAAGGTTGAAGGGTAATTCCCTTACTCTCTAAGAGTCTAATTTAACTCACAAACACAACCTAACGGTTCTTTTCCTTTCCCTCCTTTCTCTTCCTCCTCCATTCTTTATATATTTGGTATCATATTCTATACTCTTTATCTATTCCTTGATTGACTTTGGGGATAGTTGATTTGCTTTTGCATCTGCTTAGTAATTACTTGTTCTACTTTCTTTACTGTGGTTTTATTTCCCCTGGTGACAGCTATTTAGCCTTAGGAACACTTCCATCTATAGCAGTCCCTCCAAAATGCACTATAGAGGTAAATTCTCTCAGCTTTTGCTTATCTGGAAATTGTTTAATCCCTCCTTCAAATTTAAATGATAATCTTTCTGGGTAGAGTCTTCTTCGTTTGAGGCCCCTTTTGTTTCATTGCATTAAATGTATCAAGCCAGTCCCTTCTGGCCTGTAAGGATTCTGTTAAGAAGTCTGATGATAACCTTTCCTTTGTATGTGATCTTTTTCCTTTCTCTATCTGCTTTTAAAAGTTTGTCCTTATCCTTGATCTTTGCCATTTTAATTATTATATATCTTGGTGTTGCCTTCCTTGGTTCCCGTGTGTTGGGAGATCTGTGCACCTCCATGGCTTGAGAAATTATCTCCTTCCCCAGACTGGGGAAGTTTTCAGCAATTACCTCCTCAAAGACACTTTCTTTCCCTTTTTCTCTCTTCTTCTTCTGGTACTCTGATAATGTGAATATTGCTCCATTTGGATTGGTCACACAGTCCTCTCAACATTCTTTCATTCTTAAGGATCCTTTTTTCTCCCTGTGCCTCAGCGTCTTTGTATTTCTCTTCTTTCATTTCTATTCCATTTACCATCTCTTCTGCTTCATCTAATCTGCTTTTATATCCCTCCATTGTATGTTTCATTTCAGATGTGGAATTTCTTAATGATTTAATCTCTGTCCTAAATTTGTCCCTGTGTTGAGTGTTTTTTTGTACCTCCATGAGCATGTTTATGATTTTTTTTTTAACTCTCTTCCAGGAAAATTGATGAGTTCTGTTTCATTTGGCCTTTTTCTGGTATTTGTAAGATTTTGGTTTGAACTAGGTTCCTTTGACGTTTCATATTTGTATGTGGCGCCCTCTAGTGCCCAGAGCTCTAGTCTCTGGAGCTGCTCAGCTCCTGGAGTGATGTCATGGGTCACAGGGGAGCAGCTCTGCTGCCTGGGAGGAGGAAAGAGCTGTTTCCTGCTTCCCAGCTGCAGTGCCTGTCTCTACTGTCAGAACCAGTGGGCCAAGCACACAGGTGTAAGGCTCTGTGCTTTGTGCCTGTATCTGCTGGAGGCAGGATCTCCCTCTGGCTGGCCTGATGCCAGGGCAGGGACTGCTGGTTTGCGAGCTGCTGCTGGCAGGCCAGGAGGAAGGCGCAGCAGCTGCATATCACAGTGGGGGGCCTTGGAGCTGAGTAGCTCGCCAGGGGGATGGAGTGCCTGAAGCTCCTGAAAGTTCCCAACCTGCTGGGCAGAGCACACCCAGACAACCTTGTCCACCTATCCCTCTCCAGCACTGCAAGGTCTGTGCAAACCCCACCCCTTCAGAAGCCCTCTAGCTGCTAGGAAGCCTCTCAGACCTCCTGTCTTTCTTTTGTCCCAGAGCAGCCGTATGTGGAGCTCGCCTCCACAAATGGCTGAAATCTCAGTCTCTCCAAGTATTCTGCCTGTCTTAGCTTTCCAACCCCACTAATCTTCAGAGCACCATGCAATGTAGATTTGTGCTCCCAAAGCAGATCTCCAGGGCTGGGTATTCAGCAGTCCTAGGCCTCCACTCCCTCCCTGCACTATTTCTCTTCGTCCTGCCGGTGAACTGGGGTGGGGGAAGGGCTTGGATCCCACTGGATCAAGGGTTTGGTATGATGCCCTGTTTTGTGAGGTCTGCTCTGTTCTCCAGGTGTATGCAGTCTGGTGCAGCCTTCTTTCCTGTTGCTCTTTTAGAATTATTTGTATTAACTCTATTTTTTGTATTATATGTGGTTGTGGGAGGAGGTCTCCGTCTCACCTCTCATGCTGCCATCTTGAATCTGCCTCCAACACAGCATGTTTTAAAAAATATCCTCCAGTTAGATTATATAAAACCATTCTGATTATCATCCTATTCAGATTTATTTGGTTCACTTGAAAACAGCCGTGTTAGGGATTGTAAGGGATAAAATTTTCATATATTTATTCAACAAATAAATGAATAATATAACTGGCACAGCATTGATACAATGATGCTATAGTAAAGATGCAAAGATACTATATTAAGGATATAAAGATAGTATAATACAAATGAAGAAAAGATCGGTAAAAATTAGAACAGAACAGTCACCATAAAATGTATCCTTGAGAAAAGACAAAATGTGTGGAATCCTTACAGGGTCCCAGTAGTGCATTATCTTCTCCTGGTGTAAGTAAGAAAATGAGAATTGTTTGCAGTTGAACCACCGATGGTAATACTTGCTGCTCAGACATGGATCACATAGTGGTAATAAATTCGTTTTTAAAAATTTTGTTTTAATTATTTTCTAGTAGGTAATATATTCATAGGGTTCAAAATGCAAAAGGTACCAAAAGGGGAACCCAGTGAATAGTCTGCTTTCCATCTTTCTGTTCCTTGTTTCCTTCTAGAAGTAGTTTATACACAGTCATTTTATAGAATGTTCATATACTATGTACACTGTTCATTAGCACCTGGCTTTTTTTGCTCACAATATTAAATTCTGAAAGTAATTCTAAATCAATCCATTACAGTTACTTCTGCCTTTCTTCCTTTCTTATAGCAGCATAATATTCTATTCTATGGCTTTATTTAACTGGTCCCCTGCTGATTGACATGCTTCTTACCTTTTCCAATTTAAAAAATACTATAGTAAATGTGATTATGCAAGGGACACAGAATAAATTCCTGGAAGTAATATCTCTGGGTCAGAGAGTATGTCTATTTGTAATTTTTATAAAAATTGCCTAATAGTATTCCATAAAAGGCCATACTAATTTACAGTCTCCACTTGTAATGGATAAGAGTATTATTCCCTAGAGCCTCACTGTAGAGTGTTAATGAATTGTCTGAAATCTCATGCCAATTTAAGACATGAGAAATTTTCTCTCAGTATGGTTTTATTTTGCATTTCTCTGAATGATGTTTCAATTCTTAATAATTCATTAAACAGTTATTTCAATTCTTAATAATTCATTAAACAGTTAATGAATTAAAGCATGGCTCTTGACTTCACAGAGTTTATATTCTAATGGGGGGAGCCAGGAAGAAAATAGATATTTCTAAATCAGCATGATATATTCAACAGTAGAAATGTACATGAGGAACAATGATAGGGCACAGGAACAGGACATACAGGTTCATCTTGAGGGTATCTTAGAACAAACTTTGATATGGGCATTACATTTTGGTATTGGATTGAAGTTATGCAATTCTAGAAATTTGTTATATCATTGGAGTATTAGAAATTAGAGCTATTAATTTTGATTTATAATTAAATTATTAAATTTTATTTATAATTGTACTTTTAGGGATTAGAATCACACTAAATTCTCATGAGGCTGGTGGACTAATAATTGATATTTCCCCCAGTGACTGGAATATTTATGTCAGCTATTAAAGGCACTGTTTATAATGCCCTATACAATCTGTGTTAGAGTTTTCTATTGACCATGAATATGTTAATATAATCTTACTCCTTTTAATCCTTAAATGGGAGGTCCCATGTAATACAAATTGTAGGAGTTTAATGTATTTAATTATAAGATTTTAAGCATGATACAACAAACACAAATCTGCGCTTTTTATTGCATTTTGTTTTTTAAAAAAATTGTTTCCATTCATGAATGTTCATAGTGGAGTGTCTCATTCATAGTCTTCTGATACTTCCAGGTGTAGTTTTAATTCTTTGTTAATTACAAAATATAACTTTAGACCTAAAATACAATCTTTTTTTTTTCTTTTTTTCCAGGAATCTCATGAACAATGCATTCAGTGGATTGTTAAATTCATTCATGGCCAGCACAGCCCTAAAAGAATTTCTTTTCTTTATGACTGCTTAGCAATGGCAGTTGAGACTGGGCTCCTTCCACCCAGGTATGTCTAGTGGTGGATAGGAGCAATCCAAAGGTACTCTTTCTTATGTTTGGAAATTGGTCAAGAATGTTGTAAACAACAGTTGGCACTGGATAAGCGAGTGAAGAAGGAAGTTAGGCTCAACAAGAAATCCTTCATACTACCTCAGGTTTTAGCTATCAGGGTGCAGTGTTCTTAGAATTTTATACTTAAAGGCTCAACTCTGAAGGGCCTTGCCTTTTAGCCCAGAGGCTAAGATCACTCAGTTTGATGAGCTTGCTCCAGTTAACTTGCTGCCCAATGAATAACCTCAACACTTTGACTTAAAACAATAAAAATAATTTTATTATTAATGCTCAGGGTTATAGTGGTTGACTGAGCTTAAGTAGGCAGTGTTTTCTCAGAGTCTTACAATTATAATTAGGTGGTGACTAAGACTGGAGTCATGACAAGGTCTTCCCCTTTCGTATTTTTGGTGGTTTATACCTGGTTGTCTTCTGGGACCTAGCTGGGGCTATTGGGGTGGGACCCTACATGTGCCTTCTCCATGTAACCGCTACTTTCTCATGGCATTGTGGAGTCTAAGAGCAAGTATTGAAAAGAGAGCTAGGCCGAAGCTATATTACCTTGCCTTGGAGGTCATACAGTACTATATTGCTGTAGCCTGCCCAGATTTGAGGGAAGGCAATGTAGACCCTCCTATCTCTTCATGGGAGGAGTATCTGTCACACGTCAGAAATGCCTGTGGGGTGAAAAATTTTGTTGCAGGCACTTGGAAAAGACAGTCTGCCAAAAACTGAAAATTGGTTAACATTTAACCAGTAGCTTTCAGATTTTTTTCTAGTAGAAATATAATGTAATATTATTTAGTTCAAGCCCCCTTGGTGGGCAGAGAAAAATTCTGGGAAAGAGCATGTGCAATAAAAATTAGCTTACATTAAAATATATATATATTATTTAGTTCAACTTTGTGTTAATCTTTTATACAAGTAGAATATGTAAAATACTATATTTTTTTTTTTTTAAGGTGTGCTTGAGCAATAGTATACCTTTATGAAAACTACTTACAGGGAGAGATATAGAGTACACAGAGCTTGGCTGTTAGGAAACTTGTAAAATTCTGTCTTATAACTGGAACAGGTATTCCTTTTTTCTAGGATGGTTTGTGAATCCCTGATAAACTCCGACACTCTTGAATGGGAAAGAACACAGCTTTGGGCCTTAACGTTTAAACTGGTTCGGAAAATAATTGGGGGAGTGGATTACAAGGTATTTTTTCCTAGTTATAAAAAATATTTGCTTTCAGGCATTATTAATTTTTCAGTCTATATATTTTAATTTCAGATGGGAGAAATGAAGGAGAAACACTTACAAAATCTATTTTTTGTTGTATTTCCTAAAGGGTTATAAAATTTCTCAGTGTCATTCTTAAAAATGCAAGTGGCTAATATATTTTTATGATGAGAAGGGAAGTCTGGTTCCCTTTATGCCACAAATCTTAGGATGTTGGAGCCCCTTTCAAGTGGAAGAACACAGAGCAGAGGTGTGTGGAACTGAGAAGGGATGTTGGCATCAAGTAATGAAGGGGCAAGTCCTGTTTCACCTCTGCCTTGACCTCCCTTGAATATGTGTATCTTCTTTAACCAGTATCTTCAACACTCTTTTCTTGATCAAAAACAACATACACCTTCTAATTATGTCTGTGGTACAGCTCAGGAGCTTGTCAGTACCTGACTGTTTGCTTTATGTCTACATTTTCTCTAATCTAAAATGACTTAATTTAATTGGTAATTGATTAGAATCATGAATTTAATGCAAAATTTAATTTAATAAGCTTTTCCTAACGATTTTCTCTTATACGTCAGTTTCTTTAGCATGTTAACATGCAGTTTTTACCTTCTTATTCATATGGTGCTTTATACTTGTTTATAATTTCTTTCATATGTATATTTTGTCCTGTCTGTCTTTTATAAGATTGGTTGCATAGTTTATACTCAATAAATGAATGTTGAATTTCTTCTCTATGTGTCAGATTCTGCTTTGAAATAATGCCACTGATAATAAGTATGAGGAGATGACCGATTAACACAATAGCCTTATTGGATAAATTTGAGGGATTAAAGTATGTGATGGCTGAGAAGGAGGAATAAAGTTGGAATATGCCAAAGGGAGTGAGCAGAAAGAGTAGTTTGCCAGGAAGTTTTATTGCCCATGTTTTCAGAGTGTTTTCAAGTTCTATTCAGATACATTTCTATGTGTAAGCACAGGCTTTTTTAACATTTAGATAATGTTATTATGTAATAATAGAAATGCTTCTAATGTTATGAAGGTTAAAAAGCTTAGCAGCGTATGGAAAGTTTAGTTTTTATTTGTAAGGGGCTTTATTCATATTGCAAGATATTCTTTCAAATTCTGTATTGGAAACATGACTCTTCTCTTGGGTTGATGTTAGGGACTTGAAAGTTAGCTCCATTCCAGAAAATTTTGAAGTGTGACCTGGATGGTAAGATTTTTTTCTTGAGTGTATAATCTTGAAACCTTTAGATGTTTTAATGAGCATAGACATTACTTAAGTTTAACCTATAACTTTTTTCTTATATCAGGGTGTTCGAGATCTCTTGAAAGTGATTTTGGAGAAAATCTTGACAATTCCCAATACAGTGAGCTCCGCTGTTGTACAGCAGCTTCTAGCAGCAAGAGAGGTAATTAAGACATGTCTGTAATTCATTGATCATGACCTCTTAAAAAGTCTAGTTTTGTTAGTTCTGTGCTTTTAAAACTTAGGGTAGTTTGTGGAATGCTCTGTTCGTTTATTTCTACGAAAGTCACTTACAGTTTTAAAAATACTATTTCACTTTTATTATATTTGAAAAGGAAAGTTTAAATTTTAATTACATGTGGTTTTCAATTATGAAAACAACAATACAGATACTAAGGTATTTTCAACCAATAAAAATTGTCATCTTCTCTATAGCATTGTACTACGCTGATGGACAGTGACTGCAATGGGATGAGGGGGTACTTAATAATACGGGTGAATGTTGAAACCACAATGTTGTGCATGTGAAACCTTCATAAGATTGTTTATCAATGATACCTTAATTTAAAAAAAAAGATATCATCCTGTGGACCACTTAAAAGATCTCTGTGTTTTTTAACTAATGTGCAAGAATTATTACATTGGTCTGTTGCTGTCTTATTGAAGTCTACCAATATTTAAAGCATTTTTAGTATTATTTACTAACATCTATTCCCTCCTCTATTTATCTTCATTTTTAGAGATTATTCACATATAAATGAATTCCTTTATATTTTTAAGTTCAATAAACCCATGAAACAATATCTCTACTTTGTATTATCTTTATTGTTACACCATTGTTACATTTTTAAAGGGCATATCTGTTGACCTAGTCAAGAATAACATTGCCCTTTTATTTTTCTTAGGTTATAGCATATATCTTGGAGAGAAATGCCTGTTTATTACCAGCCTATTTTGCAGTCACAGAGATCAGGAAACTATATCCTGAGGGAAAACTTCCACACTGGGTAAATTTGTTATTTTCCAAAAATTTTAATAGAAATTTTAATCAAAAACAGTTATATTCATTTCATTTTTTGTGTGCTTATTTTATAAGTGGTCACTTTATACTTAGATAATATGTATTTCTTCTTATTATTATGTATTTCATTTCTCTACTGTCCTGGTGAGAAAGTTTATATACTATGTGATAAAATAGATGTAGCTTCAAATAGCCAAGAACATGGTAGTGTGACTTGGTTTTATTCAGGGACAGATGAACTGATAAGTAATTGTTTGGAGGGAAGCAAAAGAGTAGTAATTGTTGAGTAATTTTTCATGCCAGGCATTATACTAAAGCTTTACATATTGTCTCATTTTATGGAAATGATCATTGTATTCAGAACAGTCTTGATTTTATTTTTAAACTTAATTGTTTTCTGTTTTGTTTTTAGTTACTTGGAAACCTGGTGTCAGACTTTGTGGATACCTTCAGGCCCACAGCGAGGATAAACTCCATTTGTGGTAGGATTATTATTATTGTTATTTTTAAATTTTTTATTAAGGTATTATTGATACACACTCCCATGAAGGTTTCACACAAAAAAACAATGCGGCCACTACATTTTGTGGTAGGATTATAATTTAAAATATACTAAATGTTACCTGATTTTTAGTGATCTGACTATTGAACAAAATTGACAGATGGTATTTTATACCTGTCTTGGTGGCTTGTCATTTTAGTAACTCTTGTAGCTAATAATAGCCTTTTACTTGTTTTTAGGTCCTTTGTGTGCTGAGTGTAGGGAGGGCAAAGCAACTATCTGGACTGGGTCTAAGCTTCAGACAGAACCATTCTAGAAATTATAATGCCAGTGATTAGAAGGTGCTTTTAATAGCTAGTGAAGCACCATGGTATCTCCAGGCAACTAGGAATCTTAACAGACCTGTCCCTCTGTGGCCACATTATGTAAGACCATCAGGCTCTTTCATCCCATTCCAGTGCCCACCTTTCCTCTGTACTTTATTTTGTTTTCATTTTTTCATGTATTGTGAGATTCTCAGAATTTCCTTTCAAAAATAAGCATGTGATTTGGCAGTTTTTGCATTGCCCATGTATACTCCTTAATTATTTCTATAAATTATGGTGGCCTCAGAACTGCCTGAGAATATAGACCATTATTTAGACAGTGACCAAATTTTGAGCCTTCCTCTGAGCCAGGTACTTTTCTAGACACTAGACACTGGAAATACAAAAATAAACTAAACAGACACTAGGTAGATAATGCTCAGGCTTCCAGCTTTTGTAACTGGTAGATATTAGCATCACTTAACGAATTTTGGAAGTGGTAAAAGTTTGAGAAAGATGATGAGTTCAGTTGAAGACATGCTGAGCTTGAGGTTTCTGTGGGACATGCAAGTGGCAACATTCATCAGGCGGTTGGCTACATGAGCTCATTGTCATTGCTACATCTGAGGCTTCTAGGAACATCATTCTTGAAGTTAACATGTTAACTTTAGAAGTTTGCAAGCTTTTTCTATAAATGGTGATACAGTAAATATTTTAGCTTTTGTGGAATACACACTCTACTGCAACTACTCAACTCTGCCGTCATAGTGCAAAACCAGTAGTGTCGCAATAAAACTTCACACAAAAAGTTATCAAGCTGAATTCGGCCCAGGGATTATAGTTTTCTGGCCTCTACCCTCAATACATGGACAAAGGTAACAGTTTTGAGTTTGGAAGGACTATACTATTGGTGTCTAACCATCTGGCCTAAAAAATAATCAAATTCCCAAACTTCCATCCAGTGTCTAGTTCAGCTTAGATATTCATTAAATATTTGTAGAGTGAATGAAGGACCAGGCATTGATGTTGTCACATTTACTTAAAAACACTTTTTTATAATACATACAGGCCGCTGCAGCCTTCTGCCAGTTGTAAATAACTCAGGCGCTATTTGTAATTCTTGGAAATTGGATCCTGCAACTCTTCGTTTTCCTTTGAAAGGCCTTTTGCCATATGACAAGGTATGTTGCTAAATATAATGGAACTTTTGGTCTAACAGTCTTCATCTTGGATTATATGATGTTTGATACTAAATTGTCTATTCATAGACTAAAGAAGTAAATATTTATTGAAAAGTAGTTTATGGTTTATCATGTGATTCCAGTATCCAAGTATACCTTGTAGTTCATGATATTGCAGGTGCTTATACTTCAGTGGTCCACCTCTGGCAAAGCACTTGGAGTTAGAAAATTGAATTTTTAAATTTTCCCTTTTTTTTTTTCACTTTTCCTTTACAAAGTGGGGACCAAAATTGAATTTGCAGTTTCCTCAAAATTTGAAGAGTGAGCCTCCCATTTGGTAGATTTCTAAAAGGGGGAATGGGGAAGATAAAAGAGGAGCAGAGAATTCTCAAAGGAAAAAATTCCAGAACTATCAATAAAAGTGAAATATGAAATACATAAAACTATAATAAAATTTGATAGATTTAATTATATTAGTGGTTAGAGTGGCGACAGCAGGGTATGTGGGGAGGGCTAGATATTTTTCATGTAAATGCTTCATATCAAAATGATGTACAGAGTGATTATGAAACCTGAAAACTGAGGAAGATAAAATAATGAAACTAAGATGACAATTCTGGGCATATTACAGTAGTCAGCAAAACTTTAAAATGAAAAATGGTAAACTAAATGGAATCATCATGATAGCAATAATAATGCAATCAGATAAATTTATTGTTCACTTTCTATGTGCCAGGCATTGGTTCAAGAACTTTACGTTGCAATAATTCTTATTAACGATCCTATTATCTCCCTTATACTGATGAGATGAAGAAACTGAGACACAAAGTAGGCTAGTAATTTGACTAAGGCCCCTTATTAAGGAAGTTGTAGAGTCAGGATTTGAACTCAGACAATCTGATTCCCGAATCTACATTCTTTTGTTATCAAGTCATTTGTCCTTTCCAAATTTGGAAATAGTGTTTATATTTACACTTGTATGAGAGTGATTGGAAACTGCCTCCATCCCTCTTTGATTAGACTGAGCAGAAAATCTTTTCCTGCAGTGATACTTAAGACTTTCATGTAACTGTAACTGAAGTATTTCTAAGTTTACCCTCTATATGACCTCAGGCAATCCCTTCACCTCAGTTACATCATTTATTAAGTAAGGGGTGGGAACAGATTAATTGTAAACACTAAAATCCTATGATTTTTTTCCACTAGATACTGCGTACTGTGTGAAGGTAACAAGTGCCTTTAGAGGATTTTTATATCCCAATTTCAAATCATTTTAATTGATACTTACTTTGATCTTGAAGCAATAATTTTCTTTATTTTCTTTAAAGGATCTGTTTGAACCACAGACTGCTTTGTTGAGATATGTATTGGAGCAGCCTTATTCCAGGGATATGGTCTGCAATATGCTAGGTTTAAATAAGCAGGTACTGTACTGTGCTGGAAACCTAGTAAATTCTGCATAGAGTCTGCACTATTCTTTTCTCTTTTCTTTGCTAGAGCTAACTGAGCAAAACAGTTAAGAACTATTTGGTGATTTTTATTTTTAAATATATGGTTTTTTAAAACTATGTATTGTTCCTATCATTTATATATTGCTTTAAGAATGTTTAAATTAAAAAGAAGATATTTCAAAAGTTGGTTTATTTTGCATTGCTTTTTTTTCTATAAGGCCAGTTTCAAGTGTACCTTTTGCCAGAGAAACCTACACATGACTTAACCATAATTTTTTACTCTTTTTGTTGTTTGGGTGTCTATTTTTGTAGCCCTTGGTATCTTCAGCATGGCCTCATTGCTGATTTTTTTTTTTTTTTTTGGTATATGTTTGTTTTTGGTGGTTTAACATGTGGGAGGGTTTGTGCTGACTCTGGGTTCCTTGAGGCTGGCCTCATAGTCACTGTTTTGTCTTTTCTTTTTTTCTTCCTTTATTTTTGTTCTGTCCTGTCTTGTCCCGCCCATCCTCCAATGCTCTAGACCTTGAACATTGCTCAGGTATGTTCACAACCTTACTGTTGTATTGTGACTAACGATACGCTGGCCGCTTTGTAGCCACTGATTCCATTTAGAGAATACATGTATGGTCGGGGCTTGAAATTGGCAGGACCATGCTGAGACCAAGGCCACTAAAATGAATTTCTTCTTGGGATATGAGAGTTGTTTTTGGTGGATTTTTTTTGTTTTTTGTTTTTGGTGTTTGTTTTTTTAATATATTTTTTATTTTTATTTTTTATTTTTTTTAAATAAAGTGGTAACACCTGGCACACAGTACAGCCTGTCACTTTTTGATGGGTTGTTTTTCCCTTCCACTCCATTTTGCTGTTTTTCCTACTTTAGGGCTAACACTAGCCTGGAGAAATTTTCAGAGATGGAAAGATTTGTTGTGGCCGGTATCTTTCCAGACGACTAAAACGTAAATAAATAACATCAGTAAAAATACTTATGTTGCTTTGGCCTTAAAATGAAAACAAATTAAAAGCAAAAAGGAGAAAAATGCACTTTAATAGTGATATGTTACCTTTAAAAGTTGGAGTGGTAAACTCTATGCAGGGAAGGTTTTTTGGAAACATGGGGATTGACTAAGAAATGTCATACTCTTAGGTGACCCCACACCTGCTTAACAAACACCCTTCTTCATCAGCCTTTGCCAGAAGTGTCCTCCTTCTAGAGTGAGCTCCGCTTGCTTGAAGTTCACTTGCAGTGGGAGAAAAACACTATGGCCAAACTTTATTAACCAAACTCTACAGTCCCAAGTCTGTTCCAGGACTTTTCACCTTTGAGATTTTAAGCAAAATAGTGGTTCCAGTTATTTTTGTTAAAAATTTTTGAGCCCAACATTAAAATAGACCAGCTTTTTGATTTTAAAAAGACGTTCTTGTCTAGGTTATATAAAATAGCGTTACTGTTTGCAATACTATAGTGAAGGTTGTGCCAGTGCTTCCATTTATAAAGCCCTATTTTTAAGGACATATAGCTTGGCCATAAAACTTGCTCAGTGTTGAAACTTTGCATGCTAAACCTCACCCTAGTAGCAGTATCTTCTTTATTTTAAGTTTTTTCTTCTGAAAAATTTACGAAGTTCCCTTGTTTAAACAAGCCTTTGTACATGTGAAATTGAAACTGCTTCACACTATAGTGTCTGACAGTGACCTCATATAATCTGTCAATTTAACATCTTAAAAACCAAGTAATTCTGATCAACTTTCACTTAATGAGAGGTAAGTATTCAGTTAACTTTGAAAGAATGCTTCATGCTATGTCTTAAAACTAATTTTTGCAATGAACATTAAGTCACACTTGACTCAGTTTTTTTACAGTTCGGTGGATAAACATACCCATGGTGATTTGAGCTGCAAGTACTGTCCCCCAGATATCCTTAGCTATCATAAGCTTTTCATTTTGGGAGCAGCTCTTTTCAAACTAGAAATTGACAAAACAGTTAAGAGTATTTCTGATCTGATCATTTTGATAACAAGTTTCAACCTAAAAAAAGTTTATGACTAAGACATAAATCCATAAAAAATAAAGTTTATAATGGAAATGCTGACAGAACATTATTAGTATTGGTCCCACTGTAGTGTAAACATTGTCAGAAATTCACAATTCATCAGTAATTGTTTTGGTAAAAAGCTCTGTAGTGAGTGGACTTGCAGATGGGAGATATATGCTGAATTGACTTGATATATTATTTTTACTACCTGGAAAGTAGAGTAGAAAATGAGAAAACGTAAGAATCATATGATTAAAAATAAATAAATTATCACATCTTGTATCATTACAAAACTATATTCTGCACTCTACTTTTCTTGTCCTTTCTATAGCAATGCAATAATTTACTTAAAGCTTGAAACCTTTTAAGAGCTGTCCATACTGCATTTTCCAGTAGGAATTGGGCTATAATTTGTCCTAAAATTGGTCATGCTCAGAAGATCATAAATAGCCCAGTTCTGTGACCAATAAGGCAGAGTGTTCACTGTGAAAGAATCCTGTTTTGTGTATTTACACAAGAGTTTGTGTTGTTTTTTTCTGAATAAAAGCATTACAAAACATATACACTCCTCAAGCTCTTATGGGTGTTGTATGAACTCTGGCAACTGAGACAGTGAAGTACTAATCACTCCGTTTATTTTTGAAAGGCACCATCGAATGTGTTATTAACTGGCATAGGGAGTTCTGATTGGCAGAGAATATGCTAAATAACATACAAAGGAATTTTTTTCCCCAGTTTTTCTTGAATAGGTGTTGCTTTAAAATTGATTTCTAGCACTGAAATAATGATTAAAAATTAAACACACCTAAGTACAATAGTTAAAACTTCACCAAAAAAGCAGTACCAAAACTGTTACATGAGAAATGTCAGGGGACACTTAATACAGGATATGGTTACTAAGACTGAAAATGGCATTTGTCATTTGAAATAGTAGTGGGAGAGAATCAGGGACATGGGTGGAAGATCATTTTAATGGTTCTGTTAATACCTTGTGTCTGATTTTCAGCTTTTGAAAATTTAAAGTAAGTTTCCAGTATAGTTTGAGCTACTGTGCAGAAATTGAATTGTGAAAATATGGAATTTAGCTTCTTATTGCTAACACAGGTTTTAATTGAATATGCATATAAATATGATATAAACAGACTCAACTTATATGCCTATATATTGAAGACTTAGATTTACAAAAGCTTTCAGAAAACAAATTGTGAATAGCCATAGTCATAGTATCCATTGGCTTATAGAATTATCATAGCCTACTGATGAACAATTAACCTATATTCACAGATCACTAAACTTGCTTTACAAATTTTCATTTGTTCCATTTTGTAAAATAATCTGTGGTGGAGAGTCTTAATTTTAATGTAGTTATCTTTAAGTAATTGAAAACTAAAGCAAAACGTACTACTCTAAAGTAGTTAGCAACACAGATCATTTTATGTTTCAGACTTTTCTTTTTTGGCTTTAATTAAGACTGGCAAATGAAAAAAAGGAACATGTTTAAGCTGTCCCTAAACTTAGCTTGAGAAAGATCCTTGGCTTTAACCAAAAACACCTGGAAAATACAGAGTTAATTCTGATTAATGTTCTGATATCTCAGACAACAGGCATTTCATGCCATAGAGATTCCTTACTGATTTAATTTTTAACAGAAAGTTGGGGGGTAATCCTGAATTGTGCTGTGTATTGAAAGATCATCAGCTTCAACTATCTATAAATTTCCTTGTTCTTACTTTGTCAAGATCTTAGTATTTTTAGTTTTCCGCTTTGTACTACACATTAACTGTTTGAGTATCACTGTACCCCTAAAAATATGTAGGTAAAAATCCAGTTTTTTTAAACCAATAGTTAACACTAAAAAGGGAAACTCCAAAAGGACTCAGGTGCTAAAAACCAATTTTAATTAGTTTACTCTTTTTTCCTGAGGCACACTGATGGATGACCATCATGGATGGAGGAATAAATGACAAATTGGTTAGTTTCCAAAATAAAAGCATATTACCATCACTAATGATAAATTCCTACTGGAAATCCTGGCTTTACTTCTTTTCACAAATTTTTCTGACTCTTGTATACTTTGAATGATCTCACTCTAAATTTGTGTTGTCTGACACATTTCTTAGGTTGTTGGTGGTTGGCAGAACTAGTGAATTTCAAGCCCTGTACACAGTAGTTTTGCATGCTGATTTAAGAAATAGTTTGTAGTGTTGTCTGTTGCACTTTGCTCTGCTTCATAATGATAATTACATCTAAAGGAAAAGTACCGTAGTCTCAACTGGTGGTGTTAATATTGCTATTTGTAAACCTGTAATGTGGTTGAACTGTGATCATGGCATTGTGTTTTTGGATAAAAAATGAAACAACCATTGATGCTTACTGTTCTGGATAGATGTTTGTTTTATTTGCATGCTTTAAGAAAGTGCAGCTATATTGGAGCTTTACAAGTTTGTAGCTGGCAAAGAGCATGCAAAAAAGGGGATGCTGTCATTACGTTTTGTTTTTTTCCAAATTTGTCCCCATTTTGCATTTTTTTCCTAAACTTAAATAAATCATATCCCTTTTTCATGGCAAAAGACTAATAATCTCATTTAAAGTTTAGAGGGAAAGCATCTATATTTGTAATTGTATTCACTAGAAAGGCTTCCAAGTGCCTGGCTATTAAGTCACATAACATATTTTATAAAATAAATATGAAAATGGCTTAAAATGTAGATTAACATATTTCTTTTGGTAAAATATTTTTTTAAATCACTTTAAAAAGTAAAAATCTTTTTGCCTCTAGAAAGGGAAGTTGCATTTTCATTTTTAATGTTTAAACAATTCTTTTTCTTGTTTTAGATTTTAAAATAGTCTAATTTAAAATTAAAGCTGCATTATGTTTAGCTTCTAAGAGGAAAAGGTAGAGATTAACTTTGAGATCAGTATTTTTGTTGAGGAAGTTTCCATTTCAGTATCAGGATCAATACTACACATTGAAAAACAGACATTGAGTAATCTGGCAGCTGTTTAGGTATGCCGCTATGTATGAAGTTAGTGTAACCTTGTAGTGGTTACTTTAAAATAAATATATTCATATATTGCTTTGTTTGCTCTCCTGTCACAATATTGATTCCTAGAAATCCAGGATATTCATATTTTGAATTAGATTGGAAAATTAATTACTACTACTATCCCCATTTCACGTGCCTTTTAAATCATCTTTTTTCAAAGAATAAATAACAAAATTTTCTGCCGTGCTCTTGGTCAAATTGAAACAGTGATTTCTGTAGTGAAAGTCAAAAGTTAGTGGGAAATGTGTTTTGTATGAGACCTGAAAAATCATTTTTTATGAAGCTCCTCCTCTATGATAATGTAACGTGATGCAGCTTTAATAGACTAAATCTAACCTAACTTTCTAAGTTCAACTTCATTCCATGCTTCTCAGCCTCTTGTTATAGTTAATGCCCATTAATTGGTAACTTCTGAAACTAACCCAGAGACTTTTGGAATACTGTATTTAATCTTTGCCCTACAGCACAAGCAGCGCTGCCCTGTGCTGGAGGACCAATTGGTGGATCTGGTGGTTTATGCCATGGAGCGATCCGAGACCGAGGAGAAGTTTGATGATGGGGGAACAAGCCAACTCCTATGGCAGCATCTCTCGAGTCAGCTCATTTTCTTTGTGCTTTTCCAGTTTGCAAGTTTTCCACATATGGTCCTTTCTCTTCATCAGAAGGTAAGAACTAAATCTTTTGTCAGAGCCACTTCACCTATTGATTGGTATGCTGTAGACTGACATGGGCATTGCCTAATGACTTAAGCAGTAGCAAAAGTTCTGAGTGCAAATTTCTGTTCTGTTCAGAGCTTTCATGGTTTCATTTTACTGTCTTATAACTGTGAAAACTGGATTCAGTCATTCATTCCACATATTCATGATACAAGGAAAAGGGGCTACAGATGACAGGGCACACTACAGTACTCTCAAGAAGCTCTTTACTAGTGGGGAGATACAGTTAGAAACAATTTTATATAATAGTTTGTATAATGGAAGCATGTTTCCTGAAAATAGGAATGAAGAATAATAATCCTTAATGAAGACATTAGGAATGGCTTTATCAAAGAGATCTTGAAGCCAGCACTTGAAGGACAAATAGAAAATTACCAAAGGAAGAAATAGGAAAGTGTTTTCAAGGCAGTAAGATTATCACTTGGAAAGATGTGTGTGAGAACTGGCATGTGTGGGTAGAATTGTGTGAGCACTGGAAAGAAAAAATATAAAGGGGAAAGTATTGGTGAGATGAGGAAGGTAGGAAGGCAAGATCAGACATGGAGAACTTTACGTGACCACGTGTTTGTTCTATGGCATTTAGATTTTCTTTGGGAAGCACATGGGGGGGATGACATCATCATATACAAGTTGGAAAATTTACTGCTAATAGCCACATGTAGGAAAATAGTGACATAGAGAAGAATGGGACCAAAATCAGAGGCAGGGAAATTAGTAAAGGAGCTATTGCAGTGGTCTGCGAGGTGCTGATGGCTTAAACACAGAAGAGGAGTCAAAGACCAGGTTTATTGAGAGATGAATAGGACTTGGTGCTGATAGGTAAGAGGGAGTAACAGCAGTCTAGGATCATTCACTGGTTTCTACTTTAGCAATGAATAGGAAGATAAGACAGTGAATCCAGAATGGGGAATACAGGTGGAAGTGGAAGTTTGTGGGAAGAGTTGGTTTTAGTCATAAGGTTAAAGATGCATCAAATGGAAATAAAATAGGTGTTGACATACATATAATAGCTCTACAGTATGGATTATTATTGGGAAAAATTTTCTTAAAAGTTAAAATCCTTTCAACCACCACTTAACCCCCACCTGGTCACCACCACTGATTTCTGTTGTAAACTACAGGAAGCCAGGAAAAGTGGTTTTTAATAACCAATCCCTGAAGATTTTAAATTTAAAAAATGCTCCTTGGTATAATAAAGTATTTCTTGTGTTTTGATAAGATATTTTTAGTAATTATCTCATATTAAACTTGATTCTCATGTATACATAATCAACTTAATTAAGTCCTAAAACATTTAATTTTGATATGCATAGGTGTTTGGAGGTCAGGGAGAAACTTAATACTAAATAGTTAAAAGGCTTTGCTTGGTGTATCTTGGGTTGAGACTAAATACTTAGTAAATGCCAAAGTTAGATGCTATCTTTCTGAAAGCAGGGTTTCTCCTTTCTTCCCCCCTGACCCTTTAAACTTTACTGTTTAACTAACTGTGTAGGTTTGTATTTAAACGTCTTCTACAGTTAGCAGGACGAGGACTGATTAAAGGCAGAGATCACCTAATGTGGGTTCTCCTGCAATTCATTTCCGGAAGTATTCAGAAAAATGCACTAGCTGATTTTCTTCCTGTCATGAAGCTCTTTGACCTTCTGTACCCAGAAAAAGAAGTAAGTTTTACTGAAAAATTAACATTGTGCTGAGTGATTATATCTAATTTATGTTTAAGAATTTTAGCATGATTTTGTGAAAAAACAAACAAACACTGGATTTGGAAGCTGGAAACGAGTTCTTTTCCCAGTTCTGTGACTAACCATGATCATAGGACAGGCATTCAGTGTCTCTTGGCATTAGTTTACTCATATGTAAAATGAAGAAGTCGAGTTAGATTATTTCTAAAGTTTATCTTAAAATCACAATTGAATAGATAGTATAGCAAGCTCTTTCTCTATATTCTAAATAGGTTTAAAGTTTTAAAAAGCATTCAGTTGTTTCACTCTATGCACATCATTGAATGGCCAAATAAAATCAGTGACTTTTAATATCTTTTGGGTTATTTGCCTATTGAGTATGCCCCACAAACACCCATGAGTGTTTTACATTGTATTTGAGTAAAATATGGTATATATTGATGATGCCATTTTTTAGAAGTATATTTGTGGAGATTTTTAAATGCTCAAAAATAGCAATGGGAATAGAAAAATAAATTCCTGTGTATTCATCACCAGGAAATATGGTTTCATCTTTCCTCCTCATCTTTTGTTGTTAATGCTGGACAATTTTAAAACAAATTCCAGACATCCATGTTATTTCCTCCATCAATATATACTATGTATATTATATATGAGTATATATATTGAATATGATGATACTCATTTAGACTGCATATTTATTTTTGTATGTTCTTGAGAAGCATATGTGTGACTTACAGGGATTCTTTGTTTTCAGGGTATTTATCACATTTAGTAAGATTTCATAATGATTGTTTACATAAAAATCTAAAAATGATTTTGAATTCTCTGTGCCAATAGGAAAAGCTTGACTAAGCATGTGTGAATTTGTTATTTTCTTGGCAAGTAGAAACAATCTTATAATAGTTATAATGTTTTATAGCTGGTAGGTCTTCTGATTTGTATTATTGAATAGTCAAAGAACAATTGGAACTAAATACAGCATATTTTTAAAAAGAGTTATATCAAAAACGTATTACTAGAATGCATTTAACTAGTTGATTTTTCTCTTTTTTATTATATGCAAATTGTTATTTTTCAGTGTATCCCAGTTCCTGATATTAACAAACCCCAGTCAACTCATGCCTTTGCAATGACTTGTATTTGGATTCATCTCAATAGAAAAGCTCAAAACGACAACTCCAAGCTACAGATTCCAATACCTCACTCCCTAAAGCTTCACCATGAGTAAGTTATTTGTAGATTGCCAGTTAATTTTATAAAATTTAATAGTGGATTATAGACTAATACTGGTTTCAGTATGTGTATGAAGTACAGAAATCGCACCACAACCACTGGAGGTAAGGATGAATATTAAATGTGTATGTCATACCAAGAGAAACTGACCAATACTTGTATCAGAAAACAACTAGAAGTAAACTAATCCTGTTTATATGTATGTGAGTAAATATCTTTTTAATTTTCAAGTCTAATTTTGCTTTTACATGTTTTATCTCAATTAAAGTTCTTAATTTCCAAAAGTATGTTTCAAAACTTGGAATTTGAGCCTAATGTGACTGAGATAGTCTTTCACTCCCTGGACTGCCAGGATTGACTAAGCTGATCTGGCTGGCATCATTGTCAAAGCTGTGATTACTAAAAGCAGATGCTCTTTTTATGTAGGACTGGGCTTCATTCAAGGGCATGAGGAGTAGCTGAACTTCCTACCTAGAACTTCTGAAATGGACTGCAAAAAATCTCTTCAGATGATACTGTAGGACAGTCAAACTTCCCATTGCATTTGGCTTTCATTTTATGAGACACCCCTTAACCATCTTTCCGTAGGGACATCTATAATGAAGGCAATTATTGTGCTTAAGCAGACAGATAATAAATGAATTACCTAGTTCACGAATTTGTGAGTTATTCATTATCTGAATCTTAGTACTGTATAGGTAGGATATACTTAACAAATATTCATTATAATAATGTTTAAGTTCTTTCTGAGATGCTACTGAAACCTTTATGTGTATTTCCACTCTACCTCTTGGACAGAAACTATAATACCTTTATGAATAAAGATAATTATTAGTAAATAATTGCATGAAATTAAACATTTTTAAAAACGCAAGTTAACTTTCTGAAAATTATTTGCAATTTTCTTTTTAATGGAACTTAAAACTTTAGGTTCCTACAGCAGAGTCTTAGAAATAAAAGTTTACAAATGAATGACTATAAGATTGCCCTCCTATGCAATGCATACTCTACAAATTCAGAATGTTTTACACTACCCATGGGAGCTCTGGTAGAAACTATTTATGGAAACGGAATTATGAGGACACCTCTTCCTGGAACAAGCTGCTTGGCTTCAGGCTCTATTACCCCCTTACCAATGAACCTCCTGGATTCACTGACAGTTCATGCCAAAATGAGGTACGTCCTTTCTATTTGGTCCTAAGTCAAAAAATTGATATCAGTATAGTACAGACTTGATTTTATGGTCAAGTTCATTTTTTAAAAATCATTAGGTTTATTAGAAAAATGGTATTTTTAGTATAGGTTTTTCTGGAATATACAAATAAACTTAAAGAAAATAGTTGCCATAATCCTTCCATGAGAAATAAGCATTGTAAGAATTTTTTGTGTATGTTGAGTCTTTTTTTCTATATATAAATATATGAATTTATGTTTTGTTTTGTTTTTTTAACAAAATGTACTCTTACAGCAATACTATTTTATAACCATCCTTTTCCCATAATAGTGTATCAAATACCTTTTTAGGTCTAGTGTTCTTCAAAAACATCTGTTTTAATTGCTATAAAAGTCTTTCCATGTGCCTATATATGATTATTTAGCCATTTCCACATTGTTGGACATTGACATTACTTGCAATGTCTTAGTATTATAAAGATGACTGTGAAGACTGTCTTTACGGTTGTCTTTGTACCTATCTGTAATTACATTTTCCTTAAACAATTTTTGGAAGTAAAATTTCTGAGTACAGGAGTGCAAAAATTGTAATGCCTTTACTATATTGATTACAAATAGATACTTTTAGATTTGACATTATGACTTCTAGAAGACAGAAAAGGCTGTAGCAGGTGTGATTCTAGAACCACAAGTGCCCCTACAAGCTAAACTGATAATGCAAATGAGTGTGACTGGTGCTGAGTGAAAGAGAGCCAGGTATTAGCACACATGGAGCATCTGTGTGTAGAAGGGGCTGTGGCTGAGTGTACCCTGAAAGGCTCATCTCATCGTACTGCCACTTGAACTAATTTATGTAATATGAAAAGGCAGACTAGTGTAGCTTAGCTCATCTAAATTTTTTTAGGAAGGGCTAGAAATCCAGATTTTTATTTCTAGTCTTTCAGCTAGAACTTCAAACATTGTGTAGGTAAGAGAATGTATCTGTGGGCCTGCAGGTGGGCCATCAGTTCTAGAAAAGCTATGCTCTTTTTTCACATGGTAGATGTTGTGATAAGAATATACACATGCTTTACCTGCATGTGTGAGAGTTGAGGAAAACCCTGTTGGAGCCTAACATTTAGGTCTTAGCAGTGATTTATTAAGTAATTCTCTAATTAAAGTTATTTCATTTCTCAAATAGTTTTATTTACATATTTGAAAAAGGAAAAGACTAAAACCACTAAAGCATATTCTTTTTTTATTTTTAGTTTTTTTGGAGGTTTAGTTCTTGTTTTTGTTTTTTTCAAGCATGTTCTTATGAGCTGTAGCCAAATTTTGCTCTTCTGTGAGTAGAGGGATCCTGATACACATTGAAAGCACCATGGAAATCAAAATTAGTCTCAGGTTGTACAATGCATCACTACCAATATCCTACACAACTTCAGTGATTAAAATGGAGCGATTCATATATTTAAGTTTGGTTTATACCAAGTTCTTTGTAAATAGAGTAACCACTATATTTATGTCAAATATATGGTTTTTTATTTTCTTTCCTTTTGTTTCTCCTTAGCCTTATTCATAGCATTGCTACCAGAGTGATAAAACTTGCTCATGCAAAGTCCGGTGTGGCCTTGGCTCCAGCCCTAGTGGAAACTTACAGTCGTTTATTGGTCTACATGGAAATAGAGTCTTTGGGCATCAAAGGATTTATCAGTAAGACAGGACTTTCTGGTGTTTATAACCATTAACCCATTAATTAACTCAACAGTTACTCTTCTAGATGCCAAGGGCACAGTACTATACAGAAGTCACTGCCATCATAGAGATTATCTGCTAATGAGGGAAACGGACAAGAAAGTAAATAAATGAAATGTGAAATATGTCAGGTGATGTCTTACAGAGAAAAATAAAAGATAAGTGTGAGAGTCAGGGGAATTAATTGCATTTTAAGTAAAGTTACAGTGAGAAAGGGGTATTGTAACAGTTCCTTGGGATGCAGTGAGTTGGACAGACATGCTCTGCCCTCATGCAAGAACGCAGTCCCATTTGCCTTTTCTGCTTGCTACTGGGGCAGCAATGAGTACTAAGTCTGCTTGGCAATAGGGAAGGAGTTCTGCATTGTAGAAGACAGCTTATAGTGTCTGTTAGTAATTATGCAGTTCCAAGTAATAGATGCTTTCTAACATACAAGTCTTTTTCTGATTCATGGTAATTCTGACTTTTCACCACTGCAGTAAATTTTAATTTGAACTGTAGTTAATCTTCTCAGATAATTGAGAGTGGAATAAAATTTTCCTGGGAAGGAAGAGAGAATAAGAGCAAGTGTGATGCAATTTGTATAATAAAAATTTATTCTCATGCTTCAAAAGGTTGGAAACATATTAACTTTAAAAAATAACTGAGAAATGAAGAAGGTTAGAGTACCTTTTTTTAATATCTTATCTCTTATTTTATTTTTCCAGATGAACTTATTATCATTTGTCAAATTCCAGAAAAAAGGCAAACTTGGTATTATAATGAGGAGCTGAATTTTTTTTCCCTTAAAGTAGAAATTATAGAGATAATTTGGAAAATGTGTGTGTGTGTGTGTGTGTGTGAGCAAATCTTCTTAATGCATAGCTTTACTAATGCTGCCTAAAATTGTCTTGTTCCTCAAGGTCAGCTTTTGCCAACTGTTTTCAAGTCTCATGCCTGGGGGATCTTACACACACTTCTTGAGATGTTTAGCTACCGGATGCACCACATTCAGCCTCATTACAGGGTTCAGCTCCTCAGTCATCTTCATACTTTGGCTGCAGTGGCACAAACAAACCAGAACCAGCTCCACCTCTGGTGAGCTCACTGTCCTTAAATTTTATTAGAAACTTTGTTGAAGATGGGGAACATAATCCTTTGCTTTGAAATATTTTTATTCATTTGTCTTTAAACTCCTGTGCTTCTGGAATAATTTCCAGAAAGAAACCAGCTTTTTAAATAGAAACTTATGAAGATAGTTGAGTAACTTGCTTTGGGATCTCTGGACTGAGAATAAGTACTTCCAAGGCCTTTGACTAAATATTATTATTTAGCCCTTTAGAATACTAAATTTATGTCAGATTATGGTTAAAGCAGCATGTCATTTTGACTTTTCTCTAAGTAAAAATATACTTGATTAAAAAATGCCATTTTTGAAATATAGTCGTAGGTGACATTTTTTAGTTCTACAGGCTATAAGGTATCTTTACTGCATGTGTACAAATGTCAGATGGTTTTGCGATAAAATTTGGCTCCTCCAGTTTGTAAAACAAAAGCAAAGTTCATCTTCATGCAAAAGAGATTTTTTTTTAATCAAAGAGGAGAAATTCATAGTTAGCATTTTTTTCCATTGTAATTAACCTAGAATTAGATTTAATTCTATAATTCTAAAATTTTATATGCAACTTAACTTTTTCACATTTCTTTTTGTTCTCTCACATTTCAGTGTTGAAAGCACTGCACTCAGGCTTATAACCGCATTAGGTAGCTCAGAGGTACAACCGCAGTTCACACGCTTCCTTAGTGATCCCAAAACCGTACTCTCCGCAGAATCTGAAGAACTGAACCGAGCGTTGATACTGACCTTAGCTAGAGCAACTCACGTAACAGGTACAGTGGACATGTAGCTGCCAGCAACAAAAAACAGATGAATCAGAGTGTGCTGTGTCCCTACTGATTTCTAAGGGGGTAACATGCTGAGAACACACCTTCACTTGTTCCAAAAAAGTTGTTACTTTGATACCTTCATCATTTCAGTCATTAATGTAGTTCTTCTGTGTACTGTCATTTTAACTAGGTTAAGCATTAATTTTCAGCCGTCTTCCCTCATTTTCATTTTTAAGTAGTGATTCTTAAACTTTTTGGTCTCAGGACCACTTTACATCCCTAAAAAAAAAAATTATTGAAATTTCCAAAGTTTTTCTGTTATATGGATTATATTCATTAATACTTTATTAGATATTAAAGCAGAAGTATTTAAAATAATTTATTCATTAAAAAAATAACCTATTACATATTGAAAATAACATATTTTTATGAAAAATAAACCCTAAATTCTCCAAAACAAACTTTCATGAGAAGACATGCTGTGTTTTATATTTTTTTATATCTCTCTAGTGTCTTATATAAAGGAAAATTGATGGAGTCTCATATTCTACTATTATTTGTTTTATATGAAATATATTATTCTATTACAATATGTTATTTTAGTGAAAGTAAGAAAATATGGCCTTACCCAGATGTGTTGGAAAGGGAAGGAGTATTTGAGTATTTTAATAGCCTTTTCAGCTAATTATGAATATTCTCTGACATCGCATAAAATTGGACAAGTGATAGTTTCTTTTTTTTCTAAATTCAAGTGTCACTGATATACAATCATAGGAAGGTTTCACATATGCAACATTATGGTTTCAACATTCACCCATATTATCAAGTCCCGCCCCCAACTCCATTGTAGTCACTGTCCATCAGCATAGTACAATGCTATAGAGTCATTACTTGTCTTCTCTGTGCTGTACTGACTTCCCCTTGGCCTACCTATATTGTGATTGTGAATGACAGTGCTCCTTAATCCCCTTCTCCCTCCCTCCCCACCTACCCTCTTGAGACCCCACCCTTTGTTCACTACTAGTCCCTTCTTGGAGTCTATGAGTCTGCTGCTGTTTTGTGTTTTCAGTTTTGCTTTGTTGTTGTACTCCATAAATGAGTGAAGTCATTTGGTACTTGTCTTTTTCTGCCTGGCTAATTTCACTGAGCATAATACCCTCTAGCTCCATCCATGTTGTTGGAAATGGGATTTGTTTTCTTTTTCTGGCTGAGTAATATTCCATTGTGTATATGTACCACATCTTTATCTATTCATCTACTTATGGGCACATAGATTGCCTCCATATCTTAGCTACTGTAAATAGTGCTGCAATAAATAGGGTGCATATGTCTTTTTGAATCAGGGATCTTGTTTTCTTTGGGTAAATTCCTAGGAGTGGAATTACTAGGTCAAATGGTATTTTCATTTCCAGTTTTTTGAGGAACCTCCATATTGCTTTCTACAATGGTTGAACTAGTTTACATTGCCAAGAGCAGTGTAGGAGGGTTCTCCTTTCTCTGCATCCTTGCCAACATTTGTTGTTTCTTCTCTTTTGGATGTTGGCCATCCTAACTGGTGTGAGGTGATATCTCATTGTGGTTTTAATTTGCATTTCCCTGGTAATTAGCAGTGTGGAGCATCTTTTCATGTGCCTGTTGGCCATCTGTATTTCTTCTTTGGAGAAGTGTCTGTTCAGATCCTCCACACATTTCTTAATTGGGTTATTTGCTTTTTGGCTGTTGAGGCGTGTGAGCTCTATAGGATGCCTTTTCATTCTGCTGATGGTGTCCTTTGCTGTACAGAAGCTTTTTAGTTTGATGTAGTCCCATTTGTTCATTTTTGCTTTTGTTTTCCTTGCCTAAAGAGATGTGTTCAGAAAAAAGTAGATCATGTTTATAGTCAAGAGATTTTTTATTGTGTTTTCTTCTAAGAGTTTTTATGGTTTAATGACTTACATTCAGGTCTTTGATCCATTTTGAGTTTACTTTCGTGTATGGAGTTATACAATAATTCATTTTCATTCTCTTACATGTAGCTGTCCAGTTTTGCCAACACCATTTGTTGAAGCAGTTGTCATTTCCCCATTGTATATCCATGACTTCTTTATTGTATATTAATTGAGCATATATGCTTGGCATCATTGCCTTGTTCCTGATCTTAGAGGAAAAAGCTTATCAGCTTTTGTATCTGGGCTCTCTATTCTGTTCCACTGAGCAATGGGTCTGTTCTTGTCCCAGTACCAAATTTTCTTGATTACTATGGCTTTGTAGTAGAGCTTGATGTTAGGGAGCATAATACCCCCAGTTTTGTTCTTCCTTCTCAGGATTGCTTTGGCTATTTGGGGTCTTTTGTGGTTCCATATGAATTTTAGAACTATTTGTTCTAGTTCATTGAAGAATGCTGTTGATATTTTGGTAGGGATTACATTGAATCTGTAGATTGCTTTAGGCAGGATGGCCATTTTGACAATGTTAATTCTTCCTGTCCATGAGCATGGGATAGATTTTCATTTATCGGTATCTTCTTTAATTTCTCTCTTGAGTGTCTTGTAGTTTTCAGGGTATAGGTCTTTCACTTCCTTTGGTTAGGTTTACTCCTAGGTATTTTTTTCTTTTTGATGCAATTGTAAATGGAATTGTTCTCCTGATTTCTCTCTGTGCTAGTTCATTATTAGTATATAGGAATGCCACAGATTTCTGTGTATTAATTTTGTATCCTGCAACTTTGCTGAATTCAGATGTTAAATCTAGTTTTTTGGTGGATTCTTTAGGGATTTTTATGTATACTATCATGTCATCTGCAAACAGGGACAATTTAACTTCTTCCTTACCAATCTGGATGCTTTTTAATTCTTTGTGTCCTCTGATTGCCATGGCTAGGACCTCCAGAACTATGTTGAATAAAAGTGTTGAGAGTGGGCATCATTGCCTTGTTCCTGATCTTAAAGGAAAAAGCTTTCAGCTTTTTGCTGTTAAGTATGATGTTGGCTGTGAGTTTGTTGTATATGTCCTTTATTATGTTGAGGTACATACCATCTACACCCATTTTTTTGAGAGTTTTTAATCATGAATGGGTGTTGTATTTTGTCAAATGCTTTTTCACCATCTATTGAGATGATCATGTGATCCTTTTGTCCTTTCTGTTGATATAGTGGATGATGTTGATAGATTTTCGAATATTATACCATCCTTGCATCCTTGGAATAAATCCCATTTGGTCATGATGGGTGATCTTTTTTATGTATTTTTGAATTAGGTTTGCTAATATTTTGTTGAGTACTTTTGCATCTATGTTCATCAGGGATATTAGTCTGTAATTTTCTTTTTTTGTGGTATCTTTGTCTGATTTTGGTATTAGTGATGATGGGCTCATAGAATGAGTTTGGAAGTGTTCCCTCCTCTTCTGCTTTTTGGAAAACTTTAAGGAGGGTGGGTATTAGCTCTTTAAATGTTTGATAAAATTCAACAGTGAAGCCATCTGATCCAGGGTTTTGTTCAAGGGTAGTTTTTTGATTACCAATTCAATTTCATTGCTGGTAATTGGTCTGTTCATATTTTCTGTTTTTTCCTGGGTCAACCTTGGAAGTTTGTATTTTTCTAGAAAGTTGTCCATTTCTTGTAGGTTATCCAGTTTCTTAGCATATAATTTTTCATAGTATTCTCTCATAATTCTTTGTATTTCCATTGTGTCTGTAGTGATTTTTCCTTTCTCATTTCTGATTCTGTTTATGTGTGTGTAGACTCTCTTTTTTTCTTCATAAGTCTGGCTAAGGGTTTATCTATTTTGTTTATTTTCTCGAAGAACCAGCTCCTGCTTTCATTGATTCTTTCTGTTGTTTTATTTTTCTTGATTTTATTTATTTCTGCTCTGTTCTTTATTATGTGCCTCCCTCTACTGACATGGGGCCTCATTTGTTCTTCTTTTTCTAGTTTCGTAAATTGTGAGTTTAGACTGTTCATTTGGAGTTGTTCTTCTTTCTTGAGGTAAGCCTGTATTGCTATATACTTTTCTCTTAAAACTTTACCACACCCACAGGTTTTGGGGTGTTGAGTTACTGTTTTCATATGTCTCCATATATTGCTTGATACCTGTTTTTATTTGGTCATTGATCCATTGATTATTTAGGAGCATGTTGTTAAGCCTCCATGTTTGTGGGCTTTTTGTTTTCTTTGCATAATTTATTTCTAGTTGTATACCTTTGTGGTCTGAGAAGCTGGTTGGTACAATTTCAATCCTGAAGTTACTGAGGCTCTTTTTGTAGCCTAGTATATGATCTATTCTTGAAAATGCTCCATGTGCACTTGAGAGGAATGTGTATCCTGCTGCTTTGGCTGGAGTATTCTGTAGATATCTGTTAGGTCCATCTGTTCTAATGTGTTGTTCAGTGCCTCTGTCTCTGTATGTTTTGTCTCATCTATCTGTCTTTTGGAGTGAGTGATGTGTTGAAGTCTGCTAAAATGAATGCATTGCATTCTGTTTCCCCCTTTAATTCTGTTAGTGTTTGTTTCACATATGTAGGTGCTCCTGTGTTGGGTGCATAGATTATTTATAAGGGTTATATCTTCTTGTTGGACTGACCCCTTTATCATTATGTAATGTCCTTCTTTGTCTCTTGTTATTTTCTTTGTTTTGAAATCTATTCTGTCTAAGTACTGCAATTTTTTCTTTTTTCTCCCTATTATTTGCATGAAATATTTTTTTCTATCCCTTCACTTTTAGTCTGTGTATGTTTTTGGGTTTGAAGTGGATCTCTTATAGGCAGTATATATATATATATATATATATCGATGGGTCTTGTTTTTTTATCCATTCTGTAACTCTGTATCTTTTGATTGGTGCATTCAGACCATTTACTTTTAGGGTGATTATCAATATAGGTATGTACTTATTGCTATTGTAGGCTTTAGATTTGTGGTTGCCAAAGGTTCGAGGGCAGCTTTCTTATTATCTAACAGTCTGTCTTAACTCTTTTTTTACACTTTCAAATGGAATCTAAAGGTTCTTTCCTCCCTCTTCCTCTTCCTTCTCCATTCTTTATACACTAGGTATCATATTCTGTACTCTTCATGTATCCCTTCACTAATTTTATGCATAGTTTATTTAGTTTTGTGTTTGTTTAGTAATTAATGGGTCTATTTCCTTTACTGTGGTTTTATTTTCTTTGTTGACAGCTATTTAGTCTTAGGAGCATTTCCATCTAAAGCGGTCCCTTTAATATAGACTGTAGAGATGGTTTGTGGGAGGTAAATTCCCTCAACTTTTGCTTATCTGGAAATTGTTTAATCCCTGCTTCAAACCTTGCAAGGTAGAGTATTTTTGGTTTGAGGCCCCTCTGCTTCATTGCATTAAATATATCATGCCCCTCCCTTCTGGCTCCTAAGGTTTCTGCTGAGTAGTCTGATGATAGCCTGATGGATTTTCTTTTGTATGTGATCTTTTTGCTCTCTCTGGCTGCTTTTAATACTCTGTCCTTGTCCTTGATCTTTGCCATTCCAATTATTGTATGTCTTGGTGTTGTCTTCCTAGGGTTCCATGTATTGGGAGATCTGTGCACTTCCATGACCTGAGAGACTATTTCCTTCCCCATACTGGGGAAGTTTTCAGCAAATATTTCTTAAAAGACACTTTATATCCCTGTGTCTCTCTCTTCTTCCTTTGGTATCCCTATAATGCAAATATTGTTCCATTTGGATTGGTTGCACCATTCTCTTATTATTATTCTTTCATTCCTAGAGATCTTTTTTCTCTCTGTGCCTCAGCTTCTTTGTTTTCCTTTCTCTAATTTGTTTTATTTACCATCTCTACCTCATCTGATTTACTTTTAAATCCCTCCATTGTGTGTTTCATTTCAGATACTCTATTTTTCAAAGTTTCTCTTTCTTGAACTCCTTCCTGAGATCTTGAATATTTTTCTGTAGCCCATGAGCATGTTTATGATTGTTATCTTGAAATCTTTTTCAGAAATATTGGTGGCTTCAGTCTCACTTGGCCCTCTTTCTGGAGTTTTTCTTGAGTTTTATTTGGACAAAATTCCTTTGTCTCTTAATTTTTTTAAAGTGTTTCTTATGGGATAATAGATTTGTGTAGGAGGCACCCTCTAGTGCCCAGAGGCTCTACTTTCTGGAGCTGCCTTGCACCTGTATCAATGGTGGGGGTTGCAGACGAATGGAACTGCTGCCTGCCTGGAAGAAAGAACTCTTTCCTCCCTTCCCAGCTGTAAGGCCTGCCTCTACTTTCCAGTCAGGTGGGCTGAGCCCACAGGGAGGAGCTTCTGTGCTATGCCCCTGCAGCTGCCATAGGTGAGATCACCCTCTGGCTGGCCTGGCACGATGCCAGGGGCAATAGGTGAGTAGGTCCAGTGCCTGCTGGGAGGAAGGAGCAACAGACTGTGTACTGCACTGGTGGGCCTTAGGGCTGCATTGCCAGCCAGGGGGATGGAGCATCTGAAGCTCCTGATAGTTCCTAACCTGCTGGGCTGAGGATACTTAGATGATTTTGTCCACCTGCCCTTTCTTCTGAGCTCCGAGCTCTGTGTAATCTGTGCCCCTTTAGCACCCCACTCACTGTTGTGAAGTCTTTCAAAGTGCCCACCTTTCTTTTTCCCAGTGGGGCTAATTGTGCTTACGTGCTCTCCACAAGCAGCTGTAATCTCAGTCTTGCCAAGTATTGCACTTGTATTTGCTTTGCAACCCCACTAATCTCCAGAGCACCATGTAATGTGGATTTTTGCTCCTGTAGCAGATCTCCAGGGGTGGATGTTTAGCAGTCCTGGGCTTCTACTCCCTCCCTGCTCTGTTTCTCTTCCTCCCACTTGTAAGCTGTGGTAGGGGGAGGGCTTGGGTCCTGCCAGATTACAGTTTTGCTACTTTACCCTTTTCTGTGAGGTCTCCTCTTTTCCCCAGATATAGGCAGTGTGTTCTGCAGTTTCAGGTTGCTCTTTCAGCATTAGTTGTATTTGCTCTATTTTTGTGTTAGATGTGGTTTTGGGAGGTTTTTGCCTCACTTCTCATGCCACCATCTTTTTCTCAAGCCCAAAATGATAGTTTCTTAAATTTTAGTTGCAATGTGGGATCCAGAATTCCTTCTCTGAACTTTTTGTTCTCTGTTACATTATCATCCATTGGTCCACTTTTACATTTAATGATTTTTTTTAATGCATGTGTATTTTGTAACTTAACAAATTAGTTTTTTGGAAAACATTGAAAAATGTTGACACATTTCATTATACAGTATCCTAAAATTACATTTTTTAAAGTCACTATGCAAGTTTCATTAGAAAAGTCTTAAGTTTTGTGAAGCTGTCAAGCTTGTGGTAGTGGAAACAACTTTTCCAAAACTCTAATTTTCACTTGAAAAGTCAAATTTTACCATCAGTAAAAGATGCAGTCATTTGTTTTCCTTGAAGTGACAGGCTACCCTTGTTAATTTTCAAGAAAATGTCTGTTTTTTGCCCACATCTGCACATAGGTTTATGTCAGATGTTCATTCAAGTAAAATTGGAAATCCATGAAAAAAAGAGCTAGTTTAATTCAGTACTCAAACAACTGCATAACTACTTTTCCTCAAGATACCCATTATACTTCAATGTCTAGCTGGGACATTTTATGCATACTTCCACTTTGTCACATGGAATATTAAAAATGGGTATGCTTAAGGGCTGAGATAAAATCCTTTTTTTACTTCTTCATCAATGATATACTTAAGTGAAGTTGTAACTTTTTTTTCCACTGAGTGTGTTGTGCTAAAGATTGCAATGACTATTAGTATAGTCTGGTGCCACTGTTTGATTTGTTCCAAAGGACAGCAGTTTTACCCGCTGTTGCCTTTGCACCACCAGTGCACATACCAAGTAAACAGGCCAGTGGTGTCTTAGTATTATTTTAACAGCTTTGACCTCATTGAATACTGGAAAGGATATTGGGGGCCCACAGAGTCCACAGACCATGCTTTGAGAACTGCTGTTTTAAAGAAATAGTTACTAAATTTATCAACCTCAAATACATTTGTGTAAATAATCTTATTTTACATAAATAAACTTCTTTGATTTGGAGAGTTATACTTGTAGTCTATAGCTGTCTTAACCACCAGAAAGGATATTTCATTTCTTAATTCTATTCCCTTGGTTCAGTAAAGTACTAATTCTCTGAGTGAACTAAATGAGCAGTTATGGTGACCAGTACCACTGCTGTATCATTGGTGCTCTGTCATCTTAGGAATAAAGATTATCAATGTCTTCTGTCTTCTTTTCACAAATTGTGTTCATATTTACTAATGTGATAATTCAAATCATTCATAAACTAAAAAGTATCCTAAGCTGAATATAACTAGTGAAGTAGTGAATGTACTGCCTAGATATTCTCTGAGTATACATAATTGTTCATGACTTTCTCTGTGACAGTCATTTTTGAATTGTGGATATGGTCATTTATATCTGGATCACATATGTTTGTTTATGTTTAGATTTTTTTACAGGCTCTGATTCAATTCAGGGAACTTGGTGTAAAGACATACTTCAGACCATCATGAGTTTTACTCCTCATAACTGGGCTTCACACACTCTCAGCTGTTTTCCAGGCCCACTACAGGTAATTTGGTCTTCAGTTACATATTGAGTGTATATGATGTCATTCTTCCCTCTCAGTGTTATCCTAGAGAGTTAGTTTTGGTGCCATCCAAAGACAGGTAGCTTTTGTTTCTTTCTTTTTTTTTTTTAATCTTTGCTGTTACTTCCAAAAATCTCTTGAGTTGTTCCTTGTCCTAGTCTGTAACTGGATATATTCTAAAAATTTTTTAATTAGGGTTTCATCTTACTACTTGGTGATTTTGGAATCTTGTAAGAATTAACATATTATCTGAAAAATTATTTCTCATAGAGCTGAAATGGGGAGAAATACAATTTAATGGAGTTTCACAGAGTACATACATTCTACACTTGACTGAATTTGTTTTTTTAATCATGCAGAGAAAACTACAAACTCAGATTTTATACTATAGAGAAGGGAAAATCTTATTTGTCTTCTACTTTTCAGAGAAAATTTTAGGCATAATGAATATCTGTTTTCTATAACTCCTGATTGGACTAGGGCACTAGTTCCCAAACTTACTAGAATCACCTGGAAGGTTTATTTAGCTATAAACTGCTGGGCTCAGCCACACAGCTGCCAATTCAGTAGGTCTGGGATGGAGCCTCAGAATTTGCATTTCTTACAGATGCCACGTGATTCTGATAGTGGTGGTCTGGGGACCATCCTCTGAGAACCACTGGGCTAGTGTAATGATTTTTGTTAGAGATACACTAAAGTATATAACAAAGGGTACATACATTACTTTTTCTTTTTTTTCAAATATGAGCAGAAGTATTAACAAATGATTGGAGAAACTGAATTCAGGCTTGCTTAGAATTTCTGTTTAGGAAATTTAGAAAAGGAACTTTGAAATAATGTAATAAAGTCTACATATTTTCCCAGTATAGAAAATAATTGATAATTAAGTTGCTTGAGGTCACCTAGAATTTATAGTGTCAGAGTCAAACCTAGAACTGGTTTCTTGACTCTATAGCCAGTGTTCTTTTTACTACAACCATTGAAATAAATTTCTGATCTTCCTTTTAGGCATTCTTCAAACAAAATAATGTACCTCAGGAAAGCCGTTTTAATCTGAAAAAAAACGTGGAGGAGGAGTACAGGAAGTGGAAATCAATGAGCAGTGAAAATGACATCATTACCCACTTTGCTGTGCAAGGTTCTCCTCTCTTCCTTTGTCTTCTCTGGAAAATGCTCTTGGACACAGATCATATTAATCAGATTGGCTATAGGTAAGTCAAAAACATAGGTCTATGTTCCATTTGGGAAGTCATTATACCATACAGCAATATAATTTATTTTTTTACTTCTGCTTTCCAGAGTATTAGAGAGAATTGGAGCCAGGGCTTTGGTAGCCCATGTACGAACCTTTGCAGATTTCCTGGTATATGAGTTCTCTACATCTGCTGGGGGTCAGCAACTCAACAAATGCATTGAAATCCTTAATGACATGGTATGGAAGTACAACATTGTTACATTGGACAGGTTAATTCTCTGCTTGGTAAGAATATACTTACTTAATAATAAATTTGTCTCATTTTCTCTTGAATCAAGGTGTGTGACAAATGGATCTTGTGCTCATCTACTCTATATCACTTCTAAGGATTTAATGAATTTATACTATAATCAAGCACTGCTGTCACTTCCTGGAAAAGCTAGGGTTTTTCCCATTTCTTTATTGGGTCATTAAATAAATATATATTAAATATTTGCTTTGTTCTGTGTACAGAAGGCATAAAGTAAATACTGCAGGCATAGTTCTGGCCTTGTGATGCTCTGAAAGTTCAAGCAGTTAGATCCTCAGTTGATTCTCAAAGGCTCCCACAAAAGGAGGAGATAGTGAAAATGCACTGCATTTCTTTGCAGGGTGCTAATAACTATTTCTGTACACTTCGGTATTCAGTCATAACTGAATATTTCTCATAGCAACCTAATAATCCCCAAAAGGTTTTTTTTCCTGACTTTGGTCTAGAATTTTAAGAAAATACTGAACCAGGCTAGAAAGTACTATGTTTTTAATACTATAGTGGTAATATTTGGGGTGACTTAGTTGGTAAATATTAACCTCAGAGCTTGAAGTAAGAATATAGAGATGGGTTATAACCTAGTAGGGGAAATAAGAAAAGTCTGTAAATCAGTCAAATAAAAAGGAAAGAAGGAGGTGGAGGGAAAGGGAATATATTACCAGAAAACAAGAGATTACATTTACTGAGGTGATGGATCTTGAAGGTTGGATTAAATTTCAAAAAATAAAGGTGAACATCCCAGGCAGAAGGAATGGTGAGAAACAAAAATAGGCAAGAAAAGGTCAGATATGTTTGTGGAATGCTGAACAATTGGTTTGGGGTATATTAGCAATATAATAAAGCCCTAATAGTAAGATTTTACTGTATTCAAATGCAGGCTATTAAGTAGCAGAATGATGCTTCTGCACAGGTTGGGCATTATTCATTTTTCTGTTGTCTTTGATTCGAAGGCCATGCGTAGTCATGAAGGAAATGAAGCACAGGTTTGTTATTTCATAATTCAGTTGCTATTACTCAAACCAAATGATTTTAGAAATCGAGTAAGTGACTTTGTGAAGGAAAATTCCCCAGAACACTGGCTGCAGAACGACTGGCACACCAAGCACATGAATTACCACAAGGTACTCATTCCAAATAGTCATTCCATCAACCTTTTTTAGCTTACTTAGATTATTTAGCTAATTGATTTAGCTGTGTTCTCTGTGGTTCTGCTGTTTTCTCTCTGGTCTGTAGAGAAGTAAATTAGCTCTGTAAGCTTCTCTAGGTTCTAGAGTATCTTTAATATTAATAAATTGAAACTGTGGTTTTAGTAGACATGGTACTTACAAAAATGAAAATAATTATTACAAAGCCTTTTATATATAAGTCTCTTTTGGTGTTTCTTTGTGATAAAAGAGATTTTTGTCAAGTAGAGGATTTACTTGCATTGCAATCTAGATTATATTGCATTGCAGGAGCAGACATGGTTTCATATTCTTTTAAGAGTGGAAAGTTTATTTAGCTCTTGTTTCACGAGAATAAAAAAAGATGCCGTAAATATTTACCATTTTCTCACTTCCACAGAAATATCCAGAGAAGTTGTATTTTGAGGGCCTGGCAGAGCAAGTCGATCCTCCTGTGCAGATCCAGTCCCCCTATCTACCCATCTATTTTGGAAATGTGTGTCTCCGATTCCTTCCAGTATTTGATATAGTAATCCACAGATTTTTAGAGTTGCTTCCAGTATCCAAATCATTGGAAACTCTACTAGATCACCTAGGAGGCTTATATAAATTTCATGGTGAGCTTTTTCAAATTTTAATTCCATCCAGTAGCTCTATAAACAAAACTATCCTGGGCATGACCATATGGGAAATAGTTGTTGTAAAGGCTTAACTTTTTTTAATAAAACTATTTTGGGGCCAATTGCTATGGCAATGATACTGTGAAATATAAAATAGACAACATAAAATATGACTACATAGATCATAGTAATGTGTTAAACAGCAAAAAAAGTGATATGTGAGAGATGACTTATTTTATATAGTGTTTGACTAATTGTCAATGGACATAGAAGGAGAAAAGTATGAATTCAAAACAGACTGCTGTTACTATGAACTAAATGGATCTTGGCAGCCTTCTTGGATAGATAGAACTTGAACTATAATGTATGTGATTTGTGTATAAACCAAAAGAAGAGAGCATACTAAGCAGAAGGAATCCCTTAGAAAAATATGGAAGTATTAAAAACAAAGCATTTTGAAAACAGTCTCCTCATTGGGCTAACCTGAAAATTCATATGTTGTTCCTGATGGTAAATTACCTTAAATGGCAGGCTGAGAAGTTTTGGTTATATAACCTGCAGATAATCGAGAGTCAACTAGGAGTTACTGAGTAAGGTCATGGCATGGAAAACATTATTTTAGAAAGATTATAGTTATAGATTCAGCTGTAGAACTTACGAGGAAGCCATTTCAAAGACTTATGTCAAAAAATGTAGGTATGTGATTAGTATCTAAATAAGTGTGATGGCATTGGAAATGAAAAAGAAGGGACAGATAGTCAAGGATGAAGGAATAGACCTTGATTGGCTGGTTATGGGAAGATTATCAAAAGAAAGAAATCAAGGATAACTTTAAAGCCTTAAGCTGCTGACTAGACAATGATGGAGTCAGTGACAAATGTGAAAGTCCTGGGACAGCCACTACTGGAAAAGTGTATTTATCCTGGGGACAGTTCTTAGTCCTTTATCTAAGAAGTCTTCCTCCAGAGCAGAAATCTGATTTGTGTTTCAGCCCTACAGAACAGGTAATGGGCATTCCTTTAAAAACATTCTTCTTTTGGATTAGGTAGTGTATGTACATGGTACATAAAGCTGTGCAGTAAAAAATAATAGCCCCATCCCTGTCCTCCGATAGCCAGATTCTTTCTCTGTAGGCACCCACTGTTAACAGTTTCTTGTGTCTCCTTCTTGGATATTCTGGAGTGGTGGTGGTTGTTGTTTTTGCAAAAGTAATAGATAATATATACACTGTTCTGCTTCCTTGTGTTTTCTACCTTTGTAATGTATTGGGGTTATTTTGTGTCTGTACATAAAAAGCTGCCTCATCCTTGCCATGGTTTACTTAACCACCCCCCCTGGGCCATTTAGGGCCATTTAGGTCATTCTAAACTTTTGCTAGAGTAAACAGGACTGCAGTGATATTCCTTGCACATAGGTCATATTTGCAGGACAAATTTCCAGAAGTGGAATTGCCACCTCAAGATATGATAGATTTCCTTAAATTCAAGCTGTAGATATGTATATGTGTGTATATATAAACAGAAGCCTTCTGCTTGTCCTAAAATAAAAATATTCATTGTATGCAATTGTCCAGCATGTGAAATCGTTTCATAAGCTTCTGAGCTGTTTTTTCGGTGATCTTGAAAAGAGAGGATTAGTTTTTCACAGTTGTCATTAACCAGGTAAAAAATGTAGTGATCTCTTTTCCTCTTGGCAGATCGTCCAGTTACTTATTTGTATAATACTCTACACTATTATGAAATGCACCTGAGAGATCGTCCACATCTGAAACGAAAACTTGTCCATGCCATCATTGGTTCACTCAAGGATAATCGACCGCAAGGTTGGTGTCTAAGTGACACTTACCTGAAAGGTGCTATGAATGTACGAGAAGACAATCCTTGGGTCCCAGATGACTCCTACTATTGCAGATTGATAGGCAGACTAGTAGATAATATCCTTTTTATTATGATTTTCTAGACCCTTCAGAAATAGCTATATGTTGATTTGAGAGAGCATATATTGTCTTTTAAAGGTAGTATTTTTTATACATGCCAAGACTTCAATTTTTTAAAGATAATTTTTATTACTTTTGTAAAGGTTTTGAGATCTTAAACTAGCATCATCACAGATAGGCAGAAATTTACTCCCTTAAAATGTGTATTTAAAAACAGACCTTATGAGATTTGTTTCAAAGAAAAAAATACTTTTCTAAATAATATACTATATATTGTAGTACATACATCTGTTTGCTACTAGAGAGCATAGAATTTTGTTGCTTTAAATAAATCCTTCAATGTTTTTTAAGATATCAATAGAGTATAGTAAAACTTGCTTTTCTCTCTTTCTAGTGAAAAGGCTGCTCTATTGGTATTTTTATTTCCTTGTTTTGATTACACATTTTAAGTTATTATCACTCTACATTTAATATGTCTATACACCATGCCATTATTTACTAGATAGACCAATTTTATATAAATAAGCATGATTTATTTTCCTCCACAAAATAATTATTTCCTGAAGTAAAAGAATTACTTTTTATAAAGTACTTTTCTTATTCACTGTTCTATAAATACTAAAAGACACAGGTTGATGAAGCCTTAGGGATACTGTGGTTGCATCTGTGGCTATCATGTCATAGCCATGACATGACACTTACAAAAGTACCCCTATACAAGATGACCATTTATACCTTGTGGTTGATCACAAGGTTGCTATCAATACATTTCAGTTGTGTCAAACTTATTTGTATTTGGTTTGTACTAATTGCCTTTTAATCTCGGTAAACCACTTCTTGGGGGGTGCGTAATCAGATAAATTGATAATCAAATGAGATGTTTACATGTGGAACATTTGAAAGCTGTAAAGACTCTACGCATGTGAGCCATTAATCTCAAAATAATCAAATAGTTATTGCTTTAATCATCTGCACCAATGGCTGGCAAATCTCCTGGCCCATTCCCAAACTGTGACTGGAGATTCAATGAGTTTCCCAACCCGGCCGCCCATGCACTGCATGTTACTTGTGTGGAGCTCATGGCCTTGGATGTTTCAGGCAAAGATGTTGGAAACGCTCTTTTGAATGTTGTACTGAAAAGGTATGTATCCTGTTTCAGGCGATAAGATTCATTGTTTATGAGGAAAGAGAATTTTATTTTATTTGGAGCTATTAGCCAAACCCATTGTCCTAAGGCTGGTGCATGTTGGCTATATCTGTCTTTTGTGATGTAGGTATCTTTGTGACATAGGCTCACAAATGAGCCCTGGAGAAAGTCAGAAGACTGGGTTTGTTCTCACTTCTACACTTCTACTCTTTATTACCTGTTTGGCATTTAATTAGGAATAGTGTCGATTTCTCACTAAAGGTAATTTTCAAGATTTCTTTCTTAAAGATTAGCATAAAGTAGGGAATAATGATTGGAGAAGTATAAATAAGTAAAGATAGTCTTTTAACCTAGCAACTATTGTTAAAGGAGACAACACAGAAAAGAAGGCATTACTTAGCATTTCTGTATATTAGATTTTTACTTGCTAAAAATCCATTGTAGTTTTATTGAAATATGTCACTTGTCAGCCCCCAAATTATACATATTCTTAAAATAAGGTTCATTGCCAACAATATAAAATGTTTTTGTAATTTCACATTTTTTTTCTTTTTTCTCATATTTAGTCAGCCTTTAGTGCCAAGAGAGAACATTACAGCATGGATGAATGCAATTGGATTGATAATCACTGCCCTACCAGTAAGTTAATAACTGTGACTTGTATATAGTAATGGGATGCAGCTTTTCCTGTCAGCCACAAAACTAAGATGTATATAACATGTCCTTGTACAAGGACATCATACAATTAAGAAAGTGTTTCATGTTTTTTAATTTTCATATTGTTCACACCTCAAAGATCTATATTGGTAATTTTATGTGTGCATTAGATCTAAAGGAATCTATCTGACTTAAGGGTCCCTGAATCCTTTGGTTCCATCCTTAGTTTTTACAATAAAATCTGATCTACTTTTGACCATTTAACATGTTGTATGTCCGGAGCCTTTGCTTATGCAAATAATTCTTGTTGAGATGTGTTTCAGGTATTTCTGATATATTAGAGAATATGACATTACATCAGAACCTTCTTCCTTCTGTCAGCTTCTCTAAAACCTACTCATTCTTTGCCAGCTCAGGGCCTGTGTCTTCAGCTAACCCTTGTTTGACTTCTCTGCCTACAGGAAGTCTCTGTTCTGTGACTTGCACGTGTCTCGTCAGCACTAATAGTCTGTTGTGATATCTTTGAATGTCAGTAATACTGTCTACCCTGTGCTCTCCAGACTTGTTTGATTATACACTTCTATGAATCATTTTTTCCTAATACACCTCCAAAATATATAGTATCTGTTTCTGAATTATGTAAATGTTCCAATGTTGTCTATATAGTAAATGTTGGTAAAGGTGATTTACTGTATGGAAGTGTCAAAGCACTAAGTGAACTGGACAGATGCAGGTATTGAACCCTCTAACTTGCAGGCACTTTCCCCAGGTCCTTAACTGACTTAATTGAACTCATTATGAATCACCCAGTTTTAATTTCGAGATCTCCTACACAAAGGCTAACACAGGATAAGTAGAAAACCTTAAAGAATGAGAAAGACTTGTTATTTCAGGCTTTGGAGTGGAATACTGGATACGGGGAGGAATGCTAGGTAAGTGATGTTTTTCATCAGGCTTTCCTCTGGTTTTAAAGGAGCCGTATTGGATTGTCCTTCATGATCGAATTGTGAGTGTTATCAGCAGTCCCAGCTTGACGTCTGAGACAGAGTGGGTTGGCTATCCATTTCGCCTCTTTGATTTCACTGCTTGTCATCAGTCGTATTCCGAGATGAGCTGTAGCTATACATTAGCTCTAGCACATGCTGTGTGGCACCATTCTAGCATTGGGCAACTTTCTCTCATTCCCAAGTAGGTATTATGATTTCTAAATAAAAATGGCTTCTTTCATTTTTTAAAAATCTCATTTATATATGAAATATATATATCATTCAGTAAAAACAACTTGAAAAATAAGTTTTAATTAAGTAGCACTTTGAGATCATTAGAAAGCCTCTTTTATTTCAAAATTGTTTGAAAAAAATGTATTGTTATATGTAAAAGTAATAACATGGTAACTAATTTTCCATTACAGTTTCAGGAGGCTTAGTCAAATGCATGCTTATTCTGCAGAAATCCCAAAAGCTGCTTTTTAAACTGAATAACTTATATTAGCCTATTTTCTGATTATTTAAAATTGATATTAATTAGATTCAATTTCTTAAGAACAGCATATATATTAAATTGGTTTTTCTTTTTTTATTTTAAATACAGGGTTTCCCCACTCTTAGAAAGTAGAGCATTTCTATGAAACCTTTCATAAGCTGACATGGTATAAAGCCAAGAGTATTCCTTACTTTCTGAAAGTTCACATCACACTATTCTTTTATAAAAGACCCATATTAGTAGGTAACTGCTTTTTTCATAAAAGTAAAATCCTCTTCAGATTTCTTTTAGTTATTGAAAATAGGTACTAATGTAGGTCTTCCATGAAAGCAAAGCGACATAACACAAACTTTCAGAAAGCAGAGGATACCTGTAATTTGCCTTCTGTCATCCAGTAATTTTACTGTAAGAATGACTCCTAACAGTGACTATAATGGATTATATGGTGGGGACTTGATAATAGGGGGAATGTAGTAACCACAATATTGCTCATGTGAAATCTGAGCATACGATTGTATATCAATGATACCTTAAAAAAAAAAAAAGAGCCAACAGGCCACAGAGGCGTGGCTACTCTGCCTGTTGTGGCTCTGCTTTCCTCTCTAAACTATACCTTCAATAAATATGCCTCAGTCTGGAAAAAAAAAAAAAAGAATAGGAAGCTTACTGTGAATCAAGACTTCTGAAAAGATAGCAATTGAGCACACATAATTTTATTCCCTTCACTCTCGATTCTTACTGAAGTGATGAACAAGAATAATATGCTGCCATGAAAAGTATTGTGAAGGTCTATATCTAGTGACATAGATAAATATTCAAGATAGAGCAAATAGATAAAGCAAACTCTTGATTAATATCTTTTTGTAAAATAAAGATGTGAAAGTAAAATAAAATACTCAAAAACAAATTTGTAAAAACAAAAATAAATAAGTTAATAAATATGTAACTAAAATTTTTAAAAAAGTATGACTCCTAAATCTGAAGTTAGTTTATTTCAGTAATCAGATGAAAGTAGAGCTAGTGAGAGATGTAACGTTAATTAGAAATGTTATCAAAATTAAAAGGAACTTTTAAATTACTACAAGTTTTGCAAATACTTAAATAGGCTATATTAACAAAAGTCAAACAATTCAACAGATTTCAGGTCACAAGAAATTTTTATTTTTATCTTCAAATTTTAGGTTTCTTACTGAAGTACTTCTTCCTGTAGTGAAGACTGAATTCCAGTTGCTTTATGTGTACCATCTTGTGGGACCATTTTTGCAAAGATTTCAGCAAGAGAGAACTCGATGTATGATAGAGGTAAAGTGTAATTTGGGTATTCTGTGATGAGATTAAGTTTTAAAAGGTCTTCTTAGATTTCTTTCCCAGTGTTTTTCAAATTGCCTATCATAACCATCAGTAATGAAATCAGTTTAGTAGAAGCTAAGAGCAATTTTAGAGGACTTAATGTGCCCATTAACTTAGTACACCTATGAGTTTGCTGTGGGATGCGTTGAATTGGAGATACAGGGGAGAGTACCTATCCTCAAAGTTGAGAAGAAAAGGATGGAGAAGCACATTTGAGAACATGTACTAGAGAACAGAGGAATTAATTAAAATCATGGGAATGGATGAATCAGTCACCTATAACAAGAATAACAAGAACATAGAGAAAGAAAATGGACCAGGGATAGAACATAAAGTATAAGCTACTGCATGGAACAAAGAAGGTACAATCTAAAATATTCCTGAGGCTGTACTTATCCCAGAAATTGAGAGATGGTTCCTAGGAAAAGGACTATCTCTTAATTTTAAGATAAATTACTAAGTTATGAAGAGAAATTTTATTAAGCTTTATTATAGGACATTTTGTAATACTTGCATTCCATTATAAATGCAGGCCACATCACATCCCAAGTGAACAGGGGTTTGTATGAGTAGTGACAGGTCTCCAACAACATGTTATCCCTCTGTGTTCATCTTGTAGTGGAGTCCTGCTGCATCATGCTGAATTGAACCATTTCTGACCATTTAAGTAATTTTATATTATTTGTTAAATAGATTGGTGTGGCATTTTATGACATGTTGCTGAATGTAGACCAGTGTAGTACCCACTTAAATTACATGGATCCCATCTGTGACTTCCTGTATCATATGAAGTATATGTTTACTGGTGACAGTGTAAAAGAGCAAGTAAGTTAACTTTAATTATTTTTTAATGATGTTTAATTTAGAAAAACTGGAACATATGGTGGTAAATTTTTTTGTTTGGAGGAGTATATTTGTTTAATTTTTCTTTTAAGGGAAAAAGGTTGATATCAGACCTTTTTAGGCTACAGGAGACATTATTCTGGATATTGTATTAAAGTAAATGTAAATATATTTTATAATTTCTCACACTTTTCCCCCTTGATATTTGCAACAGGACATCTGAAAAAACCTAGGTGGTTTATTAGTAGTGATCTCATTAGGAAGAAACAGTACAGCATGGCTACTGAAAAGACCAGAGGTGTTGCATTCTGAGTGAAGAAAGTCCTACTGTTCCCAGTGATTTGTGTACACTGGACAAACTGCAGCATGACTAGAAGACTGAAACCAGGAGGAGGGTCAAGGGAATAATTAGTGAGGGATATTTGAAGGAACTGGGAATACTTAATTTGAATTTTTAAAGTCCTAGAGAATTGTTCATGGCCTCACTATTTGAAATGTTGCCATTTAGAATAGTATTAGATTTCTTCTGTGTCACTTCAAAGGGCATATAAACTGTTGAAGTTAAAGGGAGGCACATTCTGAGTGAACATATAGAGCCACTTGCTGATAGAGCTGTGTAAAAGTGGAAAGGACCTCCTTGAATCATAACTGAATTTTGGTTCCTAACTGTACGAAAAAAGTTTCAGCTGTTTTAGAAGGATGGAGGTAGGATATATAGATGAATTTATAATGTTAATGTTATTTCTTTCTACAATGGGAAAGGAAAGTAAATTCATATATAAGCAGGAATCCTAGTCTACTGGATTTTTCCTTGGAGCTTTGGTCATGGGGTGGAGGGGGATGTTGACTCCTTTATGCCTCAGCGGGATTGTCAAGAAAAGTTGCGTGGAAGCTAGTACAGAAGTATTATTTAGCATATCCTTTATATTTGGGCCTAAGAAACTTTGACACAAGGGAATACAGAATGGAAAAATTATTAATGGTTGATCTTTCCTGGTAAAGTCAAAAAGCACTTGAGTAAAACTAAGAATGCTATGGGAACTGCTTGATGTGTCAATTTCTTTAAACTGTTTAAAGTAAGAATAGGTCTAATATTATTTAGTTTGAATTCCAAGTATAAATCAAAATTTAAAAATTAGCTTTGTAGAGAAACGTTACAGGCATAAGTTATTCTAAGGACTTCAAATTTAATCATGCTTCATGCTTCTGTGAAAATGGCATTTTAAAAGGATGATAAACTTTTGGATATATAAACTTGCCGGTGTAAACCATAGTAGCTTTGGCAGTGGGATGAGTGACTAGCCACGTAAGTGGGTATGTTTTTATAAGTATATCCATATATAAGTATTTATTTTTGCATATGCTATATATAATGAGTGTGAGGGAGAACACATTTTTTTCTCATGCAAAATAAATAATTTTATCTGCTTTTGGTAAAACACAAACCATACAGAGAAACTTTTCATTCACCCCACTCAACTGCATAGTTTATTGTCTCAAAATATGTGTAAATCGCTTTTTAAAGGTGGGACATTGAAGTTACCTGGTTAAAATTATTTTTTAATGTGTTTTATTTCTTAGGTGGAGAAGATTATCTGTAATTTAAAACCAGCTTTAAAACTTCGTCTTCGATTCATCACACACATAAGTAAGATGGAACCAGCTGCTGTTCCTCCACAAGCCATAAATAGTGGGTCTCCAGCCCCTCAGTCTAATCAGGGGCCAGTGTCTTTACCGGTAACTCAGTGAGGTCAGGGTGTACCATGTGGTGAAAGTGGAAACACCTGTCTTCGAAGTGGACTCAAATCTCTTCAATCTGTTCATGATCATGCTACATAGTGTGATGTAGTAGAAGGCAATGATGTTCAGACTGTTTTATTTTGATTCAAATGATGAATCTATTGACACCTTATAACTCCCATCTCCTTATCTCTATTTTTGTCTCTAAGAGATTAAGTAAGCTACTGTTGCTCATATTCATAACAATTTATTAGAGCTACCCAGGAACATGGAAGTCTCTGTGATCAAATGCCTTTTACTAAATACTCTAATCTTTCCTATTTTAGCCATTGGTTTTGTTATTTTTTATTATTAATAACTTATTCAGTCTTCAAATGCATTGTTTTAAAGGCACCACACATGTAAATTAGTTATTACAAATCCTTTTTTACATAGATCTCTTTTGGTGTATCTTTGGGAAAAGAGGTTTTTGTCAAGTTAAGGACTCCAGATTTCACTGTATTGTAGGAGCAAACAGTTTCCTCTTCTTTTTAAAGTGGCTTAAAATTTTTATCATCGATATCCAAGTAAATGAACTAATGTTCCTATTGAGGTAGACTGGAAAGTTGCATTTTCTGTGGACTTGAACTTACTGTATGAAATGAATTGGAAGCTATGTAAGAAAATAGCCTACTTAGCAATGTATAAAAGTAATAAAATCATGCATAAGTGGTGATTTTCCAATCTGTTTTTAAAAGTAAATCAGTTGCTTTTCCAGGTTGATACCGTCACCTGCAAGATATGATTCTTTGAATTTTTATAAGCTTAACATTTTTAAGTATTTATATTTTTAAATATAATGTACATTTGGTTCTTTAGGGTGTACTAGATTTTGAGAGACATACTGTTAATTTGGGCATGGGGGAAATGGCATTAAGATTGTAAAAACTTTACAAATAATTAGTGAAATCTGTTGAATGAATAAACTGTCTGATTAATTACACAATTTGAATGAGTGTCTGCTGTGTGCCAGGCAGTATGCTGGCTGGGTTATAATAGAAAACTGGCTATCCGCATGGTTGTACACTACAGCTAGTGACAGCCATTGACCCTAGGGACTAAGAATTACTGATTTTTTTAAAAAAGAGTTAGTGAAGTTTAACCAACTATACTTCAAGTTTTTATTTCCAAAAACATTATTCCTAGACCTATATCTTCTTCATGGTCCATAATATTATGAACACTAAATTTTAATTGCCATGCGAGTCCAGCTTAAAATTTATATAATGGTATATACAGTAATTTTTCTAAGCTAAAATAATATTCTTAAAATTCTCCAGAAATTTTATCCTGAAATGATCTCAACTATTACTCTTAACATAGTCTCAGTATATTTTTGCTGCCTTGAGGAATATATTCCTTCGAGATCCTAGAATGGGAATCATTGTGACACTGGTATTATACAAACAGAATAAAGGAAGTGAAAATAATATCACTTTCTCAAGGACATATACATTCCCATCTATTAAAAATTCAGTTTTTTCCTCTATCACTTAAAAAATTGTAATATGCTTTTCCCCAAATAGGCTTTTAAAAGAATTATACATAAGAGACATTAATAGAAGACAGAAGCTTTATTTGGGTTTAGAATTTACTGGGGTCAGGAGGGGGAGGCTAGAAATACCTTATATTCATTATATCCTAAAAGCTCTCATTTTGAAAATTAATAGTAACTTTAGAGTGATTCTGTCCAATGTGACTTTCTTCAGTGGTAGAATTAGTCTGTATCTGTGCTGTTTGATATATGGGCCTATTGAGCACTTGAAATGTAGAATGGAATTTTTATTTTAACTAAGTTTTAATTAATTTAAATAACCGCATATGACTACTGTATGGGACAATATACTCTAGAGTAAGATACATCATAATTGCGTTTATCTAAAAGTAATTCAGTATGTAATCTTATAAAGTCCATAATATCAATAGTTAGTTTTAAAATTCTGGGTTGCCTGTGAAAACTCAGATGCTATAGGCTCTTTAATACACAGCTACTGTAGTCGCAACAGCAATAAAGAGTTTTTCATGGGGCTGCTTCATTACAGAGCCCATTTCAGTTATACGTGAAGGGGAAGAATTTGCTTCCCCGGTTTTGATTATAGTTTGCTTTCATTTATTTTTTCCACATTCCTCACTATATTCCTGAGCCAAGATGAGCTTTTAGGATGTCTAACGATTTCAGCTAATAAATGTCTCAGTAGCTAGAACTGCAATAAGTGAAAGATGGGGCATTTGGAAGCCACAGATAATTTTAGGTGAAATCGCTATCTGAATTAGCAGATTTTAGAAATGAAATAGCAGTTTCATTTATTCTATCTCCCAAAAGGCTACCTGAACAGCAACCACACTTAAAATATACCAGGATCATGTTTAGGTTTAGAAAAAGTAAAACATGGTCATCTAACATTAATGAACTTGGAATTTTCCCAGGCCTTATGATTATGCATGTTACACATGAAGAAAACAGAGCCAGAGAGTTTAGTTTCACTAAGGTCTTACAATGTTTGGGGATGATGATTTCACTGTGGCTTTTAAAAATCTTATAATAGTTTTAAGCAAGATGGATGTGCGTGTGTGTGTGTGTGTTGCATGTATTTAGAAACATGTAGACAGAATCTTATAAAGAATTTATTATAAAAGTCACATCTTTTAACAACATGGAAACATGGTCCCTTATCAGGTGGGGTAGCTTTATCTCCAGATATCAGGAGTCCCACTCTATGTGTGGGAGCTTATATAGGCATGTGTTTATTTTTAATACCAGCAAATTTTTATTTGGAAATTATACTTCTGCTTCTCAGAAGAAGTCTTTTACCAAAATGGGAAATAGAAGTTGTTTAATGTCAAAAAAGTTAGAATTTCCAAATCTTGAATTTCACACCCAAGAAGGAACTGATGTAGTTTATACTAATTATAACAATATTTACTAAGGCAAAACATTTTTCTGAAAGAGCAAATCTTTGGGAAGATAACTATAAGCTTAAGTAAATAAGTAGATTTGCTAATTATATCATTAGCTATGAGATTTTTACGTGTTTCCACATTTACTTATCTGGGTTAAGGTAATCAGTAGGCTTATGATTACCCTCCCGAGCAACTCCAAAACAAGCCAAGGTTATTGCCACGGCTGTGTTCACTGTTCGAGTTACTTCTTCTGGTGTCTTCCCCAGGGATGGGTTCACTTCCATTATATCTAATCCTGAGAGTAGTCCTACAATGGCAAATTAAAATATTGTAATTTATTAAATAGTTGAATTTCTACTTCAGTACCCTGACTTGAAATACCCAGAAATATAAAGAGGTGGTGACCAGCTGACACCACTTTAGTTACTGCATCATGAGATAGGCATTCTTGAAGTACTAATTGGGGCTTGATTTTTATATTGGAGGGTATAAATGTATGTTGGCTGTATGTATACTTGCTTCTTTATCACTCAGATTTTTACTTACCTGTTTTATAAATTTCTTCTGTAATATAGAGACCTTCTCTGTAAGACAGACCTCCCAGGACTGGTGTCCCAGTAGCTGGTGTGAAAGATGGGTCCAGTCCATCAACATCAAAGCTCAGATGAATTGGCCTTTTCTTTCTTTTAAGAGGCGGGAAAGGAAATTCAGTTTAAAGTTGGTGATTTAATATTTAGTAGATAAATACAGTTCTTATATTGCTTTATATAGAGTAACAAGCCAGTGAGGTTCCATGATTTTACATGAAGGCTCTATTATTAATTTGCATTGATTAGTGTCAGTACTAAGTCCTTTTAATAATGACATCACCCACACAGGCAGGCCTCGTACCTTCCTAGTAGATAGCTGAGTGCTTCTTCCATCACCTTGCCAATTCCCAGCTTGTCCACTTCAGTCATTGAAAAGTATTTAATACCGAGAGTTTTCAAAATGTAGCTATGAAAGAAGAGATTAAAATAAGGAGGCTGATTCTGCCCTCTTGTTTCCTTTTAAGAAAAGATCAGTTTGGTAAGATAAATATTTCAGTTTTGTAAACTGTGTGTATATCAACATATTTTTAACAGCAAGTCAACTGAAAAAAAACTACCTGAATACATATATATATGTACATGTATATATATGAATATGTGTAGATATAAATATATAGACTTGGTGTTTAGATTTTTCTCTTAGGTTTGACTAATACACTTAGCATGTAAAAGGACAAAAATGAAGGTAAATCACATAAAGGAATAAACTTACTGTTCCGCAGGGTCCACGTCTCTCAGGCCAATATATACAATATCTTTGGCAGATAGGCAGGGAGTCACCCAGGAGAATCCTGGTACATCAGGCATCTGAAATTGCAATGTTTCCATTTAGTTATATATATGCTTCTCTTGAGCAAACCTTACGTAGAAAGTTCAGGACACATTGGATTGAATGTATCATATTTAGAACATACATCTTAAGGAAATTATGAGACAATATTAAGAAGAGAATACCTGCCTCCCCTTGTGGCCTTGATGGCTTTGGTCTTACCCAGCCTCCCCTATGGCCCAGAACTAACCTGAATCATTTGTCAGCATTTACCTATCCCATTTCCACTGGGCCCTGCTTTCTGAGAACTCTATAAAGAAATCTGTATGCTTCTGTTACTTTCATAGCTCCCTCCTTTACTTCTCTTTCTCCATAAGGAGAAAGAGGATGACTTAGAGTGGCTGAGGGAAATTTTTTACTAGCCCTTTGGTTGCTTTTCAAATGTCCTGGAGCCAAGCTTGGCTGTGTGCATGTGCTAGCTACACATTTTGCAAGTTTATAAACCTATCAGATGGTCATCAGTTCAGAAAATACTCCTTCTGAGCATTCAACGTAAGGAGGTTTGAATTTTGAGTATCATCATAAAGACCAACATACTACAGCTAGATCAATATGCTAGAGCATATTGATATAAGTATGAACAACAATGTTGGATCATCCTGTAATTTTATCTTACTTCTTTTAGGAAAGAAGTCTCTAGGGAGCAAGGAAGTAGTTCTTCCTCTTAAGATTTAGATACATGCTTCTCATAACTTTTCAAACTAAAGTTTATTTAAATAATAAACCATTATAATCCACATTTAAAAACTCTTGTTTTTAAAATGGTCTTGTGATGTGGAAGAAACACTTGGTAAAAATGAGAAGCTGTGTGACGTGTAGTAGAAAGAGGTAGACGTTAGGAGCCATCCTAGCCCTTGTCTTGCTGTTCACTTGGCATGCGATCTTGGGCAAGTTGGTTAGACTCTGAATCTCTCCAACTTACTTTTAAAGGATTACCCTCTGTCCCATCTACTAACAAGGGTTGTTTATGAATCAAGAAGGAAAAATCTATGCACAGTCAGTTTGCAAACCATAGTGAAATGTAGAGCCTCACCACTTTTACCCACCAATCATTTGCTTATTGGTTGGGATTTGGTCTGGGATTACACCCAGAATAACACAGCACAGAGGTTCTTACCTCCCTTCTACCTCCTGAGCTGCTAAGGATTATTCTTACATAATAGAATACCAACCAGTCTTTTACCTTTCCCTTCAGTTCCTTCAGGAGGAAGGACACAGGTTGCCCATGTAAGTTCCCAGTTGTGGTTGTCAGTGGAGTGTTGATATCGGTGTGAGCATCCACCCAAATGACACAGAGGTCTGGGCGCACCCTGGCATGGCCCAAGATGCTTCCAATTGCCAAACTTTGGAGGGAAAAATTTGTGTGAATATCAAGTTTGCAATTATCATTACATTCATCCTATCATTAACTCAGTACTCTGGCTTGGTTTTCCTTTAAGTCAAAGTGGCTAATATTTCTCACAGGTTTAAAATTGGAGATTCTGATATAACAATTATAACAATAAAGTATAGCTTACACTTAATACAAGTTATATTTATATCAATTTTACTAAAGAGTTTTTTATCTTTTTTGACACCACCTTCTAATAATATTGCAAATAACAGTTCAACCAAAAATTAAATGTTTGTAAAAACACTTGCTACACAAGAAATTCCTTAACGTGAGACACTATTCAATTCTCAGGGTTAAATCAAGTTCAGTTTTTGTACTCTCATCTCTCTTAGTAGATACTTGTTTCTCCTAAGTGAATTATGACAAAGTCCTTCCATCTTTCTTAAAATCCAATTCTTTTACAATTGGGGAGCATGAGCATCACTCAGAAGTCCTTGCGTCCACCTCAGGCAACATATCCTGGGTGCTCCCTCACTCTGTTCAGTGCCCAGACTCTTTGCTTGAATTTCCTACCCCCCTGCCATGCTCTTAGCCAGGTCCACAACCCTCATATTTCATCTCAAGCACTCCAAATTCCAGGAAATTTGCTTCAATGGAAGAGCTAAGTAATAACTCACACAAAAGTTAAAAGACTAGACTTTGCCATACAATGCCTGCATTCTCCCACTCTTGAATGTTCTAGTATTGTTCAGAGTATCATGAATTTGTAGATTTTCAAAGTGGAAGCAATGGTGCCTTGATGTTCAGGGTACTGATGTTAGTCTGCCCTTCAGGTTTCTTGCCTTTGGGCCATTTGCCACTTTTTTTAGATTTCCACTTACAGAAGGAAACGAGTCTCAGTTTCTCAATTGTGATTTTGTCACAGAAGCCTGGTAACAGTTTGGCTTTAGAGGAGAAAACTGAGGAGGCTGAAGTAATTGACTCTTACATCAAGAGCCACTGTAATGTTTGTACTTTCTGATCAAATCATATTTCTTCTGATAATGTATCCTGGAACCTTAAGAGTAAATGTTTAAAAAGCCCGTATACAAAAGTTATCTTTGCCAGGTTATTTGTAATGGTGATACTTTGAAAAAAACCTGAATACCTGACAATATGGGTTTATATATGGTAATGTAATACCTTGATGAAAAATTATGCAACAGTAAGGTTATGTTTATATATATACACACATATATAAAATGAAATAACAAGGAAATTTTGTGCTGTAGAATAAGAACAGAACATAGAATAACACACACATGCACACAGGTGTTAAAATCATGTACAAGAAAAAAAAATATGGCAGGAAGGAAACATGCCAGATTTTCAATTCTGGGTGAAACAGTTGTTAGGGAACTAGAATGACCACTATTATATTTTGAAATAGTATAAAACCCAATGTTGTAAATCCAATTGGATATAAAATCCGAGTGTGTATTTAAAATATTTTATAATTATTACTTTTATAATGGAAGAACATAATGTTGACCAAAGTCAACATTATGGGTTGTTCCCATCATCAGTAATTAAATACAATAAACTATGAGTTTCCTCAGTGCTTATTTATTGAGAATGTAAACCAGTGCTGAATGTTTCACTGAAATCCACTCATTTACATGCAGTTTTCTGCTGTAATAGATAAAGATAATGCAGGACTTCTAGCAGAGCCAAGGGTATGTTTCAAAAATACAATAATTACCAGTAAAATTAAAAGGAAAGGTTGCCAAAAATTTTGATGAAATATTGACCAATGCTTTCCCTTCCATATTTTCTCCCTTCTCATGGTTTTGGTTGTGATTTCTTTATGCCATTTGTGCCAGATTCCCATAGAGATAACCATTAAACAAGACCTGTGGTCTCCGCCCAGTACCAGGCTGGTCCTTCCATTCTTCTTGACTTCTGCCACCACACCAGCCAACTGCTCGTTCGCTTTTCCAACACACCTTGGATTCTTCACAAGTTGGAAGGGAGTATCATTAGGGACATCAGCAAAGAGCAGGTCCCCATAATCTTTTACATCATACTCTACAATTAGAAGTTTCAGGTTACTAAGTGAAAAAAAAGATTACAATGCAGTCTCTGTAGGATGAGTCCCAATTTACAAAATAGGTATAGTTTCTAAAGTACAAGCAAAGAAGAAGTCTGGAAGGACTGTAAAAGTCATGGAGGAAGAAATTAGGTCTACATTTGCCTGACATCATTCTCTCTCCCCCAGTGCCTGCTGTATACTGGGTTCTCAGTAAATATTGCTTGAATGGACCCAATTAGGCTAAATGCTAGTGTATTAACAGTGTGGTAACCTGCTTATGGATGGAATTATTGTCTTTATCTCTCTATGTGCTTTCTACTTTTCTACAAGAATCATGTTCTGTCTTTGTAACAAAGTGGTATTTTTAGAGGAATAAATAACTATATATATATATGTGCAGAAGAAAATACACTAGTATTTTCTAAATGTTCTGACTATAATTACAGTCCTTGGTTTCATCCGATCTGTCACCTGCTGAAACAGTTCAGCTCCCTCCTCTGTCCATTGTACCCACCTCATAGTGGTACTGTCAGAATTAAATAGGAATGTGTGATTAGCAACAAGCCTAACACTTCAATGAGCTCCAGAAACAAAGGCTTTATTATTATGCTTTTCTAATAAGGAGAAATTACAGGTAACCCAAAGTTCCCAAGGACTGGGTGCATTTCCTGAAAGTCCCTGCATTAGGCTTCAAGGTATAAGAGCTTCATGCAAAACTATATATGCAGTCAGGTCAGTCTTCTGAACTAACTAGTCATTATATATTATATTTATTATATGTCTATGTGTATCCATGATTCACTAACACCTTCAAAGAGATTTAACCTGCTATAAAATGTGACCAAAAAACGCTTGTTAACTGAGGAACTAGTCCAGTCCATTTATGCAACATTCTGTTCTCCATTAGGGTCTTTTTTGTTTAGCTTTATGACATACAATTCCTATTTGCTAAAATGCATTCATTTTAAGTGTACAGGTGAATGAGACTTAGAAATATCTAGTCTTGCAACCACCACCATAATCAAGATTTAGAGTGCTCTCATTACCTGCCTCTAAATTGTCATTCCCGACCTCTCCTTCCGCCCAGGTAACTCGTGATCTGCTTTCTATTTGTAAGCTTTTCTGCTTTCTGGAATTTCACATAAATGCAGTCACATAGTATTTATAGTCTTTTTTGTCTGGCTTCTTCACTTAGCATGTTATCTTTGAGATTCATCCATATTCTTGCCTGTGTCCACATGTTGTCGAGTATAATCCCATAGTATGCATGTACCACTTTTTATTTATCCATTCAGTTGTTGATATATTCTGTTGTTTCTTTTTTGGCTATAATAATGCTGCTACAAACAAGTACAACTCTTTGCATGAACATATATTTTCACTTCTCTTGGGTAAATAACTAGGAGTAAATTTGCTGGGTCAAAAGGCAAATGTATGTTTACTTAAAAACTGCCAAACTCTTTTTCAAATTGAGTGTATCATTCTGCATTCCCACCAGTAATATATGAGGGTTCCAGTTGCTCCATATCCTCGCCAACACTTCTTCAGGGTTTTGTATATAAAGATGATATTTACTTTAGCCTATACTTTAAAAATATACATCATTTCTCAGTTGCATGCTCATATATGTATATGTATATGCATGCACACAAATATACACTATGGAAACACTAGGTACTATTATTATTATTATCATTGCTGTTTTATTTTATTTTGCAAATAGAGGTCCTCTTGCTAGTAGTGTACTTCCTGCTGCCCCTTGTTTTTCATTTTCAATTTCCCCAACTCCCTTATCACCCACCCCAACCCCAGTCCTTGTAAACACAGATTCTCTTACACAATAGTCTGATTGGAAAGACAAACTGTCTGACTGAGGATATTCATGCAACAATATTTATTGACCATTCTCCCCTTATACTGCTTTGTTTATAGGATGTGCTTTTAAGGTTATAGCCAGCATTGCAGTTCTACGGTATAAATGTCATTCCAGACACACCCCATTTAACAGGATCTTGCTCCTTCCTCAGGGTAGGAAGGAAATCAAGCTAATTATCTTTCAACTTACAAATTACCTGGTTCTTTAAGTTTCTGAAGCAGGCCAGCCTTTCTCAATACTGTAGGACCTTCTTCTACCCCTCCTCGTGGCTGAACAATTAAAAAATAAAGTAATTCAGACATGTCCACAATAGGAATCCTTATCATTATTTAATCAGTTGAATAATAATTATCATTTTTTTGAGTTTCTAGAGAGCCAGGAATTTACATTATCTCATTTAATCACCTCAGCAAGGCAGAGTGAATCACTCCTATGTCAAATATGAGGGCCTAGAATGAAAAAGGTTGCAAAGTTTCCCTACAGGAACACAATTAACAAGTGACAGAGCCTTAGCTACAATCCAGGTCCTAAAACCTGCATCTAAAACCAGATTCCAAAACCTGCAGCTCCTCTTCCCATGGTGACCTTCTAACACAATGAACATGTATTTTGTGCAAAAACACTGTGATAGATGGAAGTACAATAATTGAAAGGAGAGGACTTCTGTCTTTGAGTAACTCATAAGCAAATAGGGGCTTTGGATATTTAACTCTAATTATAGTACTGAGAGATTTACTTCAACGCAGATACAAGATGTGATAACAGCAAAAACAGGATGTTCCTAACTCTGCCAGGGGCAGAGTGTGTCCGGAACACTTCATGGAGCTTTATGACATTTCAGATGAGTCTTGCAACACGAGTAGGCATGCAGGAAACTGGAGAAACTTTGCAAGCCAGAGGAACATCATTGGTGAAAGTGTGACAAAGAAGATGGTGTGGCCTAAGAGAGCCCTACGTGCGGGTGCTCACGGTGGCAGATGAGGGCTCTGGGGAGAAAGCAGGCAACAGGGCAAATCATCACCTGGGAGCTGAAACCTAAAACAAAGACCAGCCCAATATTTCAAGTTTTGACCTGCCTAAGCCCAGTTGAGGAAATTCTACCCTTTTTGTTTTTAATCGGCGAAACTGACTTACTTCCTCCTGACCATAAATTTTCTCCAGCCGCTTGGCAGATTAGAAGTCTAAAAGACAATTATTTTATGTTTCTCTCTGATCTAATTTTCAAGAAAACTTTTAGCCTCAGAGAGTTGTTTCTTGTTGTCAGGTGAGAAGATGTGCCAAGACATGTGGGGTTATCCCCAGGAGTGAGGCTGTGGCACCACACTAAGCAAATATTTCTTCCCAATTCACATTACCAGATGACCTGCCCTGGCTACCAGGCCAATCCTCGATGTCAAATTCCTGGCTCTGGCAACAATTCAGATTCCAAAACCTGCATTTCCTCTTCCCATGATGCCATGTTATCAATATCATGAACATGTATTTTGTGCAAAAACACTCTGATACATGGGAATACAATAATTAAGAGAAATGCTCCACCTGATGCATGGTGCCCTTTTACGCCATTCCTTTTTGGCATGATCCCCACACCCTCATCAAGTAAATAGAACTTCTCCATTTAAAAACCCCAATAGAGTGCTGTGGGGCTCAAATTTTGGAGAAATGGAGAAAAGTCTGTTCTCCATTATTAGATTTCTTCCATTGCTCCTTACACTTGCAGCACTATCTTTTGAAGTGTAGGGCTGACACACGACACGCTGTGTCCTGATACAACACCTGGCCTTTTTCCTTCTTGCTTTCAAACATTACAGCAAATCTTACAGACCCCTTAGTTAACACTGTATTTGCTCTAACACAGTGGTTACATTTCCTAGAGTGACAGTTCCTAGTAAGGCTTTTTATTTGTTTGATTCACCCTGTTTCTCAAGATTGGTCTTTTCTAATCGCTTCGGTTACCTGCGCATTTTGGAAACCACTCTGTTAGCTCTACTGACTTCAAAGCTGGGTCCCAACCCTTAATTGGCCACAAGTGTAAGATCCACTGTGGATCTAAAGAGGCATCATTGCAGGTCAGGAGCACAGGTTTTGGGATCAGACAGTCCTGGAATCACAGTCAAGGCTGTGTGACCCTAAGCAAATTACCAAACTTCTCTGAGCCTTAGTTAACACAACTGTAAAATAAATATAATACCTAACTCATTTTTTGTCACCACCTACTCCCCCAGTCACTGCCTATGAGGGGGTGAGGCAGGGCTGGAGTCTTCTCAGACTCAGCCTTCTAGTCAGCTGACCCCCAGGCCTCCCTTGTGCCTGTTTACCAAACTTTAACCTCCTTTAGGTGAATACAGGTGCTTATATATTGACCTTATTTTTTTCCCTGTACACTATGGCTTCATGTGGGAAAAAGGTTACCTGAGTCCTTACTATCATTTGACAATAAGCTTCATTCTCATGGGACCATATTTTAATATGGGAAGAGCTATATGGCCAAAAAAAATTACTGAAAACAGAAAAATGCACCAGGCTGTATTTCAAAATGCTATGCCTTAGAGGAGCGTATATCCTTAGCCTAAGGCCTTCTGCTCACGTCCAGGGGCCAGAGCATATTCCAGCTGGTTCATCCTTCCTTCCCTCCTCCTGTCGCCCCTCCTTTCTCTCCTTCCTTCTTTCCTCCCTCCTTTCCTTTTGTTTGATCAGTTATTTCAATTCTGACTTTGTGAGACCCTGTCCTGAGTAGGTGAGCAATTAAAATTGTGGGTTTTGCCATGGAAAAAAACACCTCTGTGCCAGCAAAATGCCGCTGTGTTCTGGGAGAGAGCGCTGAAGGATTTCCAGGCGGAAGTGAGACAGCATTCACTGACAGTCCAAATGCTGTTTGGGTCTCTAATCTGACCTCTCTGGCTTGTTTTGCAAAAGAAAGGCAGAGTGCAAGGCTAAGAGGAGTAAAACTGAGTTCACAACTAAGAGAAGTCTAAGCTGGAGAGGACTCCATTCAAAACAAAGACAAAAAAATCAGACTTAGGAGTTTCAGTTCACACTTTATCTTGTTTGCTTTTGTATTTTGTTCTGTAGGCAAGGTGCATGCTGAAGTCTAAGGTGCCTACACTCACAGTGCATTCACCAGACTAACTGTGCCCCGGCAGAAGAAAAAAAGGACTGTACGTTTCAGTGTTGCTGGTATGTTTTCGCAATCTGGGAATTTCATAAATCCATTAGTCCTTTTGATGTCTCCAACTTGCAGTCAGATTTTCCTCATTTTTGTTTCTCCCTCAAAGGGATGTGAGGATTTTACCTAGTCTGTGAACTAACACTTTTATAGGATCATTAAAACTCTCAAATATGAATCATTCACAAAGCTGCCTAAACCAATGACATTTATCTTACCCACAAAAATGTCTGAAGGTTGATGCCAGTCTATAAAGTGTCTTGAGGCATTAATTACATAACTGAACAAAAGTATTGTCATAAAATTCTCTCCCCTTCTCCTTAGGCACTGTACCATGGAAAGCGCTGGGAGCATGACGTCCCAGTGAGTAGCTACGATGTAGAAACAGCCCATTTCTGTTCAAATAAAAATACATTATCTTAAACAATGTGAAGAAAATTTTAGTAGATTGAAAAAACATTGGCTGCAGCTGAGATTAGGGGCCACAAGAATAAAAAGGGGTTTCTGATCATAATCATGCAATGCTGCCAAGTGTTGAGAGGACTTTAAAATAGATATTTCAAGGCCAGGTGGTATCAGGGAGCTTAACTAACCAGACATTACCCCCTTACTAAGTTAAAGTTTGAAGCTTTCTAGTAAATTCCAGTTATTCAAGGCAAGGCTTCCACTTACCTGGCCCTTTGAGAAAGGAGCTCCGATGACCCCTATGGATGTTGACTTGGAACTCATGCTCTGATACTGCTGATGGCTGCACCTATGTTCTCCAGCCAGTCGCCACTCTCTGCAACGCTCAATGACAGAGGACACATTTTTTTTCCATTTATAATTGGGTTGACCCTGTTTACCTTATTCTAATGAGGAAGACTGGCTCCGCCCACTGAAAGAAAGAATGACTGTCAGCTGGAGTTTCGCTGGTACTTCCTACCAGCAAAAACCATGAGTCCCCTGTGTCCAGCTCTCTAATTAAGTGTGATTCTTCCTTTCTCCAGACCACACCCACTTTACAAAATTGGCTGGATGAGATCAGTCTTTCCTAATCACAACCTTGATTTCCTTATCTTAATAATCTTTTCTAACCATAATCAATTAAGCACAACCACATAAAACATGCCATGGTTCTAGTTGTGCAAACTCAGGGCAGGGCACTTCCCTCCTCCAAGCCTTTGAGTCCTCCCGTGTCTAATGGGGCTGGGATGGGCAAGATGGTTTTTCATATCCCTTCCAGCCTTACAACCCAGAGTTCAGGTTTTGTACGTTAGGTTTAATGGTTAATCCATGAGACGCACCTCACATGGAGGGAAGAGTCTCAGGAAAGCATATGGCTTCCTTTTCTGATTATTACTTAAAGAAAAAATGAATTGCCTGATTAATAACACAGAGGTGTTAGCATACTAATTTTGAAAGTATGATGTGTAGGAAAAGAGCAATTTTTGGAATTATAATATCATAATCACAATATGGACATAAAAGTGACCAACACTGAGTTTTTATCATGTGCCAGATGCCATTCTGTTTGATGCGATCTCATTTAATCCTCACACCAATTTTATGGCAAATCTTACCATTACTGCTACGTTACTGGTGAAGAAACTAAAGTTCAGAGAGATTGCCAAGTATCATGCATAGGGTGTAGAAGAGCCATGGCTCAGTCTTAGGCGTTCTGGGTCCACCCAGCCACTGGGCTTTACAGTCTCAACACACGGTAAGTGTCAGCTATGTGTGCCTTAGAAGGTGTTTATCATTGTGGAAGAGTATGTACTTAGAAGAAATACGCCCTAAAAATTCCAATTTTAAAATGACGTGATTGTAATTTAAAAGGAAAATTCAGTTAGTAGAAACTAATTTCTTGTTCATATTGCTGGGAAAAAAAATTCTGTGGAGTATTTAAATTCCATTAGGGCAAGGAATTTTGTCTGCTGTATCCCCAGTACATAGAACAGTGCTAATATATGATAGGCACAGTAAATATTTATTGAATGAGTGAATGAGGAAACCAAAGTCTCATGGGCCCTTTTTAACAAAACCATTTTCCAAACAGTCTTCTTGTCTTAAGCTTGTGGATGTTTGTATATCCTACATGTTTACTTATGGTATAGCTAGGTATTAACCTCTTATGGTGTTCACCGTGCAAATAACTTTTTCTGATCTGTCGATGATCTGATAACTTTATATATGTTATCACTCAAAATCCTTAATTTTTGAAATAGACAATTGAATAATTTTCGCTTATGCTTTGTACTTTGTACATTTTATTTAAGTCCTTCCTACTCCCAAATCCCAAATATATATTTCTATATTTTGTTCTGTGTGTTTGAGAGTTTATTGTTCACATTTAGCTCTTTAATTCACACATCTAACTTTATACTGTGTGAGTTTTCCAGCTATATTTTTCCCCTATAAGGTCTATCAGTTTCTTCAGCAGCACCCTTTGAGCAGTCCATCAATTTGCCATTGCTTTGAGTGATTTCTCCATCACTTACCAAGTTCCCCTAAACACATCGGTCCATCACTAAGCTCTTTCTTCTGTTCCATTGGCTTTGTTTACCTGTGGCTACACCAGATCCACAGGGTTTTATTATAGCTTTATTGTATAACTTACCATTGTTGGAACAGGGTAGCACTTGTTTTTTTTAATTGACTTAGCTACTTATCGGACTCTATTCTCCTATATATTTACAATAAGTTGTTAGCACCCTTAAAGTAATCCTGCTAAAATTTCTACTACATTTATAGATGAATCCATAGACATTTGCTTTTTCTCAAGTTTCATTTTCAGCATTTTTTAAAATCAACATCCTGAAAATTCCTCCTATAGACCAAGCTGAGATTGCCTTCCTGTTATTTGACTCTCTGATCACAACTCTTCAACCCAAGGAAAGCACACTGTCCCTTCACTGTCATGTCTTTCTTGGGTCCCTATTATTTGTTCTGAATATCCCCAAATAACTCACCAGTTTCCTGTATCACATGACTACACTCCTTCAGGTCACCAATCTGGTCACTCTCTTCAAAACATTTTCCAGCTTCCCAGTGCCCCCCATGTCTAAGCAGTTCCTTCCAGAATCAAGTGCATACCTCCAGATGTAGACAGTCATCTGGCCCATCAAAGACAAATTTGGCAATGCTCAACTTTTCCAGGTCACTGATAAAAGTGTTGAGCAGGACAGCACTTACGTAAGCCCCTTGGCATCCCACTGGAAACCTTAACCCAGACTGGCATCCCTCATTAAATCGATCATCAGTCTGTAGGTCCAGCTGTTCACTCAGTTCCCCACCCAGCTACTCTATCTTTCCCTTAAGGACATCAGAAGGAAAACTACAAAGTGTGTCAATAAATTCTTGCTACACATTGTCTGCTACCCTTTGTCATCTACCAGTCTGACTTCCCTGTCAAAGGCGATGAATCAACCCTTACAGATCCTGTTCTCGGTGAACTCATGGTGACTTCTAGTAAGTCTGCTTCCTTTTTGTTGTAACCATTAATCATCTTTTCCAAAACTGCCATCTCAGGATTTCTAAAGAAGACAGCAGGCATCTTACCTATGTCTTCCTATCATTGCTTCACTTTTTCTGGGTAAATCCTTAATATTTTTTAGAGTATATGTATTGATTTTTGAAGTCCTTCTCCTAAAAATATAAACCTCTTAACTAATACCTCTGTCTTTTTCTTTCTGGAAAAAATTTACCTGATATTTTTTTTAGGGGCCAACTAACAAATAAGACTCTTTTCAGATGAAGTCCAGGATTCTTATAATTTTTATAGAGAATTGGAAAACACAAAATCCAAAGGCCTAAATGTTTTCTGGAGTGTTATTGGGGAGCCATTTTACTTGGTGTATTGCCTGTATTTTTTCAACTCAATGCAGGAAGGATAAGCCTGTTCCTAGAACACTTTAATTTTATGGAAATGTTCAAACTGGATGATCCCTGGGTAAGTTACCCAGTCATATATCTGAGTAGCAACTCTCCTAACACTTTGAGGCATACTAGAAGCCTAAACAGAGTGGGAGACAGCAAAGGAAGATTCACTCTGTGTGTCTGGATCATGGTCGCTTCACAAATATATGCTTATAACACCCTCTTTCTCTCCCTTCCTCTCTCTTTACCCAGCTGGATTTGAAGGAGCAGTGTTGGGAGTGTGGAGACTACAGGAAACAGAGTGTTTCTGAAGAGCAATGTCACTGATCCCTCTACAAGCATAGGGAGCTCAGGGCTGCACCAGCGGACATGGGGTAACCTCAAATGGGGAGCTCCACGTATTTTGGTGCACTGAGGTTTCCAGAGATACCACCCAGTGCCCAGTGGAACCCTGAACTACAGCTGTGGTGTCAGCGGAAGATATTTAAGTCTCATTTTGGAGACTGCAGCTATAAACTCCCAAAGAAAGTATAAAAATAAGAGAAGGAAGAAAGTATAAATCATAAGAAATTGAAGTCACTAGGTCCAGGACCACGTATGAGTCAATGCTGGGTGACACCTAGAAATAACATGGGGACTTAATGTCCAGCACTATGGGTAAAGATTGGAGTCGGAGAACTACTGCATATGCCCATTATTGGATCTAAATCTACTCCAAGGTAAACGTGGCTCAGAGCATAAGATTACAGGCATATGAAATAACTGTGGCCCCTGAGGCAGAGTGGCTTGACCAAGTCACACAGCTAATTGAGTCCAGAACTGAGAATGGAATGCACATTTCTTGGATACTTCTGGTGCTATTCCCACTTCCTTATGCCACTTCTCTTCACCTGTAAGACTTGTTTATTCTTGTAGATGAGACAGCCAACCTGTAGCTTTTAAAAGGTTAAAGGGCTTTTCAGAGTCTTTCAAACATTAAACCTGGGGAATAGTGAAACATATATCCTGAAAAAATTAACAAATAATCTGCTGAAAATTCATCATGTTCTCTAACCAAACCTAGAGAGTCAAACCAAGTTAATATTTTTATCTTCCAGTTCTTTATTTCTTTTGAGTTGTTCTATTAAATGGTGGATGTCCTCAAAGTCTGACTTCTTTGGAAAATTAAACTAAAAAATTAAAAGCAAAATTTTATTTTTTGCTGAGGAGTTTTAGTGTGTCTGCATAGTAATTGGCATTGGATATTAATTTCTTGTCATCATTAAAGGAAGACAGAAGCACGTTAATTTAAGAGATGACCAGTTCTTTGTAAAATAGAATATCTTGCTTATGCTCTGGGAATTAATTTATATAAAGTTTCCATTGACGTATTTCTGGAGGTGAGTGAGGTTTTGTCTATTTTTTAAGATTTTTCTCTTTGTCTTAAGCTTTCTGTAACTTTGTGTGTTATATCTAGCTGTGGATTTCTTTATATATCTTTCATGGATTCCTACATATCTTCTGCAGATTTCTATATATCGCTCTTGGATTTCTTAGGCTTCTTGAATCTGTGGATTATAATATCAGTTTTTAAAAATTCACAGTCATTTTTATGTGTTCACATGTCTCAGATTTGTGCCTTACATTCTCTTTTCTCTCCTTCTGGGAGTAAAGTTACAAGTATGTTATGCCTTCTTACGTTATTCTCTTCTCTTTTAGTCATTTTGTCTCTCCATGTTCATTTTGAAGAATATGTTCTGACCTGTTCCCTGGCTCATAATTCTTTCTTCAACTAGCTCTGTTCAATGAATTGTCAATTTCAATTACTATTGTATTCTTTTTTTTTTTTTGGTCTGGATTCCTTCTCCCTGTAGTTATTTCCAAGCCCTCTTTTATTTCCTTAAACATAGTAAATATAGTTAGATTAGAGTCTTTATCTGGTAATTTTAGTATTTGAAATCTCTGTAAGCTTATTTTTGTTCTTATTATTTCTTTCTTAGGCTGATTTGTTTTTTTAATGCAGGTCATCTTGTCTCTGTGCTGGTCATTGTTAATGAAAATATTTTCAGGAATAATAGGAAGGTATGATGAAAGTATCTTCCTCATGAGAAGATTTGTGTACTTTCCAGGTACATGGGGGCAGAACAAGTCTAGGAACACCTTAAATCGAATCCAGAGGTTGAGGTTCCATGCACCATGCAGGTTAAATAAAACTTGGATGCAATTCTTTGTGAAAGCTGGTTCATGTCTTGTCTACTTTACTCTGAAGATAGTCCCTTAGGATCAGAGTTTGTTTTTTTCCTTAAGGTCTGCTCTTTAATACTAAGCTGTTTATATGTCCTGTGTTTGATTTATGCCCACTTCTCTCCACAAGGCTGTAGAAACAGAAGTTAAAATTTACCTGAGCTGCTCACTTACCAACTTTACATTTCCCTGTATGGCCCCGGAAGATGACTGGTTAGCCAGAGACGGGTAAGATTCCTCAAGGGAGGAACAACCTAAGACAGGCACAGTCGCAGGGGGGCCATCAGGTGAGAAATTGGGGATCAACAGAGGTGAGGCTTAGAACCTCAACCCCCCGTTCTGAGAGAAATCTTCTGCATATGTGGATGTTTTATTGCCCTTGTCTAGCTTGGATTAACACATAGTCTACAGGCACACACCTGATCATCTACATTTGCTCTCTTACAACACTAAACTATGTTTTCTACCTTTATCTTGTATCTACCTACCACTTCAGCATTTTATTAAAAATAATAATAATAAAGAGAGAAATGTGGTATCCACATATAAATCAAGGATAAAAATCAAATGAGTATTCATATTTGAACTGACTGTTTATAGTTCATAATGCATGAGCAAAACCGAAGGTTTCTGTGATGGCTGCCCTTGTACTGTTCACTATGTAACTTATTCACTATGTAAGAATTTGTTCTCCATGTAAGAACTTGTTTGTTATGCCTCAGAAGATTGGAGACTGACGAAAATTAGGCTTGGGGTGGATTAATGATTGTGCATTGAGCATTGAGTCCCCTATACAGAATTTTATTGTTGTTAACAACCATTTGATCAATAAATATGAGAGATGCCCTCACACACACAAAAAAAGTACACACTTCCAATGGTAAAATAATAAGTAACCAGGGTGGAATGAATATAGTCAAGATATTGTAACAGCTTGGTATGGTGATAGCTGGTACCCAGAATTGTCATGTATATAAATGTTGAATCACTATGTTGTACACCTGAAACTAATGTAATGTAATACCATGTGTCAACTACCCTTCAATAAAAAAATAATTATCTACAAAAAAAAAAAAAAAAATTTACCTGAGCTGTCAAATGCCCCAGAGTAAAAGTAGCTTCTGTTCTAGCTTACTTCTGTTCCTATTTTTCCTTTTAATTTTAGCCTTGCAATCCTAACATGCAATTCATCACGTTAGGTCGCCACTGCTTTTAAGTGAGTTTTGCCCAGTATTTTTAGTTGTTCTCATCCAGACAGATTTCGATAACCTAGGCTACCATTCTTGGGAATGGAAAGCCTACAGGTGGATTTTTGAGGGTACTCGGGGAAAAATACCGTGGAAAGCTTAGCTCATGATTTTTCCAGTAACATTTCCCAAGAGGGAAATGCACAAGACATCCACTGTCTGGGCAGACACTCTGAGGATGTGTATTGAGCAAGGATGCGTGGCTCTTTAGTTCTCCAGAGTCAAGAACAAATGAATCAGTCACCTCTGAGATCATGAAACATCGTTACTTGGCAGTCTAGCATTTTTGAGGTAACTATTCATGTTTTTTAGCCTACATGCTATAAATTCTCTGGTAAAGGACAGAGCTCCTCTGAATTAAGTGCACAGTACACTTTATGGGCGGCTCAAAATACACATTTCTACTCAGAGGGAGAGGGCTGACAAAGGCAGAGTATTCTACCCATCTAGAATCTTTGGTAAGCAGACCATCAATAAGTACTAACTAAAAACCATTCTACTTAGTCCTTGCTTCTCTTTTTTGTTCTGTGGGATCCAGAATATATGGACACTACCCTTAACTCAGAATGAATCTAGGATCGCTGATTGCATGAACTTGTCATGTCTCCTTTGTCTCCTTTCATTTGGTACAGTTCCTCAGTTTTTCTTTGCCTTTCATAAACTTCAAATTTTTTGAGTCTCAATTTAGGTTTTCCTGAGGTTTCCTCTGATTAAATTCAGTTTTGCCTTGTTGCAAGAATACCACAAAAGAATTGAGTGATTCTCAATGTGCCACATTAGAGGCATGTGCTGTCAGTTTATCCCATTACTATTGATATTAACTGTGATCACTTGCTTAAAGTAGGATCTGCCAAGTTTTTCCCCTGTGAAGGTACTGTTTTTTCTTTGTAATTAACAGGTATCTAATACTTTAATAGTTTGTGACTATCCTGTTTCTCATTATACTTTGACCCATTAAGTTTTGCATCCATTGTTGATTCTTGACCAAACCAATTATAACTGTAATATTTCAATTATTTGTTTACTTCCAACATCTTTTACATGCCTTAGTTGGATTTCTATTCTGAAGAAGAGCTTCTATTTCTCCCCCATTTACTTATTTATTCAATTATTTACATCACCGGTTTTCCTTATTTATAACTCCCTTTTTTGACAGAGAGAAACCTAGCTCTCATTAGCCACAATTTATTCATTAGCTCTATGTATTTCTTCTTTTAATTCTTCATTAGGTGCTTTGTCCATCTTTTGTTCTCCCCCCCATTAATGATTTTTAAAAGCTCCTTTTATATTAGTTCTATTAGTCCCTTCCTGCTCAAATGTGTTGCAAATGTATGTATTTTATTTACTTCATTTTGTTTTTGCTTTACAGTAGTTAAAAGTGTTTTTTTAGCTTTGAGAATTTAAATTTATCAACTGATATTTACTTTCTTATAAATAAGTATGAACTTGAGAAAAGGGAAGAAGGCAATGTGCTTTACTTTAACATCTCCTGTAGGTGAAGAGCTAAATTCAGCAGGATTTCACTTTCCATGTAAACCCAATCCTTCCCTCTGGTTCAGGATGAACGACTGTCAGTCATATGAATGGAAAAATCCACATGGAGTAATAGCTCACCAATCCACACTAACTTGGAGGAAGGCCAATCTGAGTGAAAAGTCTAAATTATGAAATCGTTTGAGAAAATGTTGCTTTGTTACCTTCAAATACAGTTATAACTTAAAGTGCTGACGTTTTTGAGGTAACAGATAACTTAATTGACGCATCCAATATGAACAAATACAACCAGATGCTGCTGCTAAAAGGCTGTGGGTTTTAAATTATCTGAACTAGGTTAAACACTGACATCAAGTTATTTATGCTGTTGAAATGTTTGTCTAACTTCCTTTTCTACCAATTGTCTAACTGTGTATTAGCCCAGAAAATCAGAGCAAATAATAAGTGGGAAATAATAAGTAAATAAATGTTTTTCCACATATGTATTTATTAAATGCACTGATTTATGATCTGTGTATTTAGTAGTACTAATTGGATTTTTTGAAGTAGTTCACCAAACATCAATTTTTGCATTTAATCATCAATAGCCTGGTGTGATGGACTTTACAAAACATCCATTATAATCTGGTCTTTGCACATGATAGGGGTTTTGTTACCTCAATATTGTTTAGGTGAGAGCTTGTTGCAGAAAGAGGGATGTAAGAACATTTTTTTACACACTCCTATTTATTTTATTTGTTGTTAACAATTAAGGGGTGATTGTGAAATGCATAAACATGCATTAAGCATTTATATTGTAAATAACTGGTTCAGGTAGCCCCTTGCATTAGCAGGACTGTAGAGGTCAATGCTCTGTAGGGGAGAACAGAGGGCTAAGGGAAGCCTAAAATACGCATGCCGTGCATGCTTGCTTTTGGAAAACACTTGAAAAGCTCATTCTTGAGTAGCATGTAACATCTGAACTCATCAAACCTCAATATATTTTTAAAATTTGAGCTCAGGCAATAAAATTTCATCTCACATGAAACTCGGGCAATTTTTTAAAATTCTCTTTGAACAACTGATCAGTCGTTAAGTACTTACTAATGAAAGATCACAGGAGGCTTGATCAAAAAGAGGCGGAGAAATACTCCATGGTGATTTATTGATTTGAGAAACCTCCCCAGTCAACCTATGACACTCCCAATTCCAAGCTCTCAATTTATCAGGGCCATTATTGTCAGAAACACCCATTGCATCACTTAACAACCCATTGTTCTGGAGCTTGCATTCTAGCCCGCTCTTTATTAAAGGGCTATGTTTTTATTTTGTCCCACCAAGAGCATTTAATAGATACTCAAATAAATACTTGTTAAATTGATTAGGTAAAGAATTTTAGGGGAAAATTATTAGGGTTGTAATGAGTACCTTTAGTCTAAGTCCCAATTGTCATTTACAAAATTTTAACAGATATGATAATGATCTTAAACATTTGCTTGTTGTTTTACAATGTACAATGTACTTTCAAGTTATTTATTATTTTAACATTTGATCTTTGATTTTATAATCCCACTTTTCCAGTGGAAATAAACTCAACAAGTTAACTTGCTCAAGGCCTCATTGTAACTGCTGAAGCTAAGGTTAAAAGGAGATTTATTTTTAGTCCAAATGTTACTATTTCACTGGATAATTTCAAAATATTTTGTCCCATTTGGTTACAGGTTTACCTTATACAAATACCAAGCATTACAAGTTGACACTCTTAAAAATGTATTTTAAAACAATTTAGTCCAAAAGTAGCCCCAAAATTCTGTGAACAAAGCTCTACCTTTGGGTGCAGGTACCCATGTAGGCCAAGGTAGAGTGTTCATCAGAATGGATTGGCTGAACCCTTTATTTTATTAAAGAATAACAACATCAAGTTTCTAGTTGATCTTAAAGTATTTGGCTAGAACCTCCTTCAATTAATGACACTTTATACCTATCTTATTGACAGATGAATGGTCTAAGGGAAAGTGTCCATCCATTCTTGTTTTTTAAATGTAGGTTGTATTCAGGATTTAACCCAAAATCTAAGAAAGTGACTTCGATGGTCATTGTTTTGATTCACTGCAGACTGATCAGAGCTGCTTTTTAATATCATAAAATTGATCTTTTTGGGAAGAAACAAGAAACAGCCTTATGAAGTCAACATCTATATTTGCTGGGAGGGTATTGTTGAGGTCATCGTGTACATATCCTTATGTATTCCCTACATGTATCCACTGAGTAATTTCTTGCAGAATTGAGTGCTATAAAATCTTTTCTTTTGGACGGTGGATACTATGTAACTGGCTTCCCTCTGTGTTTTCCAGGAAACTCAAAGCCCTACTTGTGTCATACCTGTAGTCAATTATGTTGAACAGGATTACCTCAGTATTTGTGAGGGGGGCAGGGATAGTATGTCTGTGTATTTCACTTTCATTTTATCCTGATTTTTAATTTGTTTTTGACCGTTATATTTTATGCATTGCTTAAAAGCACCCTCAAATTCATTATAGTCTCAAAGCATGAGAAAAAATTAATAAGCCTTTAAATAATACATTTTAAATGTTTTGGTATACTCTTTTCCTTGAAATGCCACAGACTGATTTATTTGTAACTTTTGGAAAAGAGGCCCTAAATTGTTTGTGAGTGTCCGTAGCAAATAGACACAAGGGAACAGCCACAAAGCCCAAGCCCATAAAAATACAACTTTTATTAAGGTTAGGTGGTCTCTCAGTTGGGTAGATCTAGTCCCATCTGTTTTCTCAGATTTAGGAATATCCATTGTTTTCCATGCTTATTGAGGTCTAGCTTCTGAATACTGCCAGAGTTTCAACATTTTTGCCAACAAGGCAGCTGGAAGCAAAGCTATGGTGGTATTTACTACACAACGTCCGTGGAACTGGTTGCCAAACTCTATTACAAGTGAACCTTCAGAAAGGTCTGTGCTATTGTGAAGAGCTTCTACTGTTTCGAAGGCTTTCAGACAATTGTATTCAAGTTCAAGGTCTGATGCTTTCTTTTCTATGTTGACAAAAAGAAGTCACACCCTCATAAAGACAGATGTAGTTTTATTATTTGTTGAATTCATATTGCTGTTATAAGCATATTGAAGCTAATCCTCCTAGAGAAGGCTTAAGAAAATTATGATGAAGATATTTAGAGGATAAATGCTCATAAGCATATTGGCCAGTTGATTAAAAAAAAAAAGAATCCAAGATTGCAGTGGTAAAAGAAAGTGGGCAGTTGTTGACTCCTTCATCCATTGTAATCTGAGGAAGCATCTCCTATTCACTCATTCATTCAACAAATACTTACTGAGAACAGGCACCTTCTAGTCTGTTTCCAGAATGAAAATAATGGGTATATACAAACCAGTATCTTATAAGATTAACCCCATAAGGAAACTCTTAGGCACCTGTGGTTTTCTATAAAACACACATGCTTTAATAAAAGTTTTGTATCTAAACATGAATATCTTTAATGACAATGAATGGGGACATTTATCATTATGATTAGTTGACTCTTAGTTATTCACCAGATGATTTACCAGATTCCTCAGGACTTAATTATTATTCCTGCTGATATACCAACACAATATTTTCCTCCTATTAAAAAGATGGATACGTGCTTATTGCAAAATATTTGTGATGTTGATAAAATAAAGAAGCAAATGAACATTACCCACAAATCTACCTTTCATATATAAATACTACTAATGTTCTGATATGTTGCTTTCTAATATTTTGAGTTTTTACACATTTTGGTTCATTGGGAACAATTTTGTTTTGAGGAAACAACTTTACAGCTTGCTTTTTTCTCTTGGAATTATTTCCCATATCATTAAAAGTTCTTTGAAGAATGCTTCTGAAGAGATATCAATGTATTCCATCAAATGATTATATCAAATTAATTTTAAAGATTGTTTCACTCTTCACTGCTATTCAAAATACAGTTTGACTTTAAAAGTTAATTCAACATCTGATTTTCCCAGAAACTATATACAAATGAATGACAGTGGCATTTGCTATAATAACCACTGGATTTAGGCATTTCTCTTTTTACTTGTACTAAGAACTAAGATTCTTGATGGGACAAATACCTGATGGATTAAGAGCTCTAATTTTCTGAAAATGTACACATATATACTAAATCAACGTGCATTTATGGATAAAGAAAGTAGTATTCCTAACAAGTATAGATCATCTCTTTCTTAAACATTTGGCATTTCCAGGTCAGCACAAGGCATAGTATTGGGCCATCATTGTGATGAAACAACAAAACAGCACAATAAAAATAAAAATAATTTTATCATTTTTATCATTTTTTGCTTGAAACTTTCTCTTTCCCCTAAGATCACTTTATTATTTTCTCTTTTTCCTTATGAGGAAATGCACCTCTACAATCTAACATAAATAGCTGAAGGTCAAAAAGTATTATTCATAAATGGAATTTGCTGCATGTGGAGGTGAAACAAGCATGTGGATAGGATGCAGAACAAGTAATTAAGCTGGTGTGGCCAAAGGGCTCCTAATGTCTTCACTGTGGGCTTCTAAAGCAGTCCTTTAGGCTTCTGAGGGAATAGATGAAAGATGTGGAACTCAAGGCTTTGCATGCACCGCTTTTTTATGCCTAAAGAACACAGTATGACTATTTTGTTATAAGCAAAATAAATCATTGTAATTTTTAATACTTGGAAGAATCACAGTGTTGTTAAATAGCAAGTGTGAGCCAAAATTCTGTTTTACCTAAAACTCCCCTAAGGCCACTGACATGTCCGGATCATGTAACTGAGCCAAGTGAGGATTTGGCCAATCTCTGCTTATTCTCATTAATATAAAGACATATCACATTCATCAGGGCCTAAGTGAATAGTTTCTTGCTTAAACAATGTGGTTAGCTTTTCTTCAACTTACCAAAGAAAACAACACTCAGAGCTGTATTTCCCTCTATGTTACTTCAATATAGTAATAGATGATCATTTGAATGAGTGGATCTACTCTACAGGCCCTCATACAAATGCCAAGATAAATCTAGTATTGAATGGGAGTATTTTACCAGCTCTCCTAGAACAGGGAGATAATGGGCATTGCACTGCTAGTTTCTCAAACGTTTTGAATGTTCAGTTCTAAGAAGAATTTGGAGTTCTGTGGAATGAGTCATTCTTCATAGTAATTTATGAAGCATGACAGGAACATTAGGATTCTATATGTCATAGTAAGATGGACCATATGGTGAAAAGCCCTTAGATTCTAGAATCAGGAAGGTCTGGGTTTGAATCCTGAGTGTTTGAACATCTACAAAATGGGGATAATAATATCTTTGATTGACTCTTGTGAAGAATATAGTAGCTACTATATGCACTATATTCAATACAGTCCCAATCTATCCTAAAAGCTCAATAAAATGGTGGCTATCATTATCTTTTAAATAATATATTATTATTATTATTATTTAATAAAAAAATCACTCTGTTGGACAAAGCAGTATCTTTTATCTGACTTTCATGGCCCCATGAAGATATTCCAGAGAGTGATGACTTGCAAAAATTGCGTCTCGTGTGTATTGAAAGCCTACAAACTCTTCAAAGCAAGATTTCTCCACTAATTGTGAAATAGATGTCTTAACAAAAACTGTTAGCAGAAAGGCTGATCAGTAACAAACATTGATCTATTTGTCACTAAGGACGGCAATTGGAAGTTCAAAGCCTCCACCCCAAGAATGGCTTTCCTACCCTCTAGTTTTGTACAGGCCACTCAGGGATTGTATCTTATCTTTGCCCTTAAACAACTCTAAAAGGGAAATTAATATTTATTAACTAACTAGGAAGCAGGATTTGGGGCTCCTGCTCTTGAATAGTAAATCAGTTAAGGGGAGGAGGGGCATTGGAACATAGCCTCCAAAGTGCCCTCGTGTCTGAAGCAGGGTTGCCTGGTCATACCGGACGCCTTTAAAGCTCCCAGCTTAGCCACCATTCATGCTGGGAGCTATAGCTACACAAGTATGGATAATGGGGTCTCTTTCTTTTGGGGCTATAAATGTTTATCAGGAGGCACAAAGCACATTTCTAGTGTTTAAATCACTGAGTCTCAACTATTAGAAACACCAACACTTTGGAAACTATTTCACCAGTGTTTCATGTTTTCTTCATCCATTGCATGCCTAGTTTTTGTTCATGATGCTTAATTTTCTTCTCTTCACTCAGTAAAGGGAAGGCTGTTAATGGACTCTAATAACATTTCCCAAACTGTGTTCTGTGTACTGCCTGCCAACGAGGCACCTGGTCACCAGTTAAAAGGCAGCTTCCTGGGCCCCTCCCCTGATCTAGACCAAATAAATCAGAATCTCTGGTGGGCAGGGCCTGAGTATGGCATATTTTGGCTTTAGCCAGTGAATATTAAACTTTAGCATGGAACAGAGTCACCTGGAGGGCTTGTTATAACCCAGATCGCTACCCGACTCTTGTCAAGCACTTTTGAAGGGTGTATGTGCTGAATAAGTAGTGCCAGATTTGCATTTGAAAAGAGCAGAGTACTAAACAGGGCTGACCAACTGGTCTGCGGGTGGGCTTGGTGGACCTTAGCTCCTGAAATCGTCTGCATCATTTCATGGGCATGTGCATATGTATACTCAGAGAACAATTCCCCACTTCCATCAGATTCTTGGTGGGGTGCGGGATCCATGACCTAAAAATGTTACCAGCCACACTCTTAAGGGAATTAAATGTTATTTTCCTTTAGGCTTTTGTGTTCATGAGTAAAGAAAAGATGTAATCTTTTGTATACCTAAATAAATAAATAAATAAATTTCAATATTCACACAGAGAAAAAGAGCTTCATCTTATTAAAAATAATAAGTCAGCTACTAAAAACACTAAAGCCTCTTCATCTAAGAGGCTCCTTGACCATCATTTGAGGAAGGTGTCCCTGCTTGTTTGACTTTGAACAGCCGCCACCCAATGGCCATTTCTTACAGATCGAAAAGCAAGGGTAGGACTGTTGCCCCTCCAATCCAGGGACCTTGTCTTGTCATCTTCATCCCTGGAGGGCCTGCCCAGGAAAGGCACACAACGATTATTTGAAAGTGGAATGATATTGACAATATACATCACTCAATTTTGAAAAAGCATACAAGAAATATTAATAAAATATAATCTTACGGTGCTCTGTAGTTGTGAGTTGGAAAACTTTTTTGATTATTTTTCAAGTACATGTTTTCATTTTCTTTTCTTCCTCCCAAAGAATTCTTGCCCTTCAAAACTCAAAGATCTACCTTCTGCAAGAGAAAAATCTTGTTGCTAAATGCATTCCTCTTTGACAGGTTTCTAAAAAAATTTTTTTAGTATTAGATTTTATTTTTTATAATTTTTGGCTCTTATAAATTAATATCTTCATTATATCACTGTGTCAGATACATACATTAATGTTACACTGTTTTGTCATATGAAATAGGATAATAATATAATTACAGTTAAGAACAGAGTTGTGATTCTAAGGAGAGGAGCAGGCAGCCAGTGGCCATTACCCCCAAAGCAGTAATTTCTTTGTATGCCAAACACTTCTCAAATTCACATACAAGTTAACTTAGAGAAATGAGCTCCTTTGTACTCATGTTTCCATAGAAAATCCAGTGAAGGCTCTATTGATTAGCACCAGTCCAACAGCACCTGTTCACCAGGGTGCTAAGAAATACAGCAGTAATCTGCACCTCTTAACAACTGTTTCTCTGTAGAGATGTGTAGAAAGAAGTGAACATTTGGAGTTTTAAATTCATGTATAGTTTTTTTCCATAAAAGGGACATTCTGCACATAGAATTCTATGGCTTCTTTTACAACTTCACAATGCATCATAAACATTATCTATGCTAATAATGATCTTCCTTTTCATTTTGAAACACCACAGAATATTGCATTGTATGGATACATAATACTTGTTTCTTTTCTCACCAAGTCCCTATGTATTAGCACTTACATTGTTTCCACTCTTTCCCTGTAATAAGCATAGCAATGAACATTAGAGTAAGTATGGCTTTATGCCCTTGTCTTTCATGGAGTTAGTGTAACTATCATTATATTTTTCTTCCTTCCAGCTCCAGTGGTCAAAAGTCCTGGATATGATCCATGTCTGTCATCCAATAGTCATAGAAGCATGGGGAAATTACTTAAATTCTCCTTTCCTTGTGAAATGGAAATACCAAACCACTACTTTGCTTGTTCACATAGTTGACATGGAGAGGAAACAATGCATGTGGACATGCTTTGAAAACCATCTGTTTTCTCAGGGTTTTGTGTTCTCTTTCTTGAGTACTGCATGCCTAGTTTCTGTTCATGATGCCTCATTTTCTCCATGCACCCAATAAACGCTCACTGAATGAAAGACTGTGAATGGACTCCAGTAGCATTTCCCAAGTTTTGTTCTGTGTACTGCCTGCCAATGAGGGACCCAGTGCACTAGTTAAAAAGGCAGCTTCCTGTGTCCCTTTGTCCCTCCCCTGACCTAGTGAATTAAAATCTGTGAATAAGGAGGAGGGTGGGAGTAGAGAGGCCCTGGATTCTGACTTTTATCAAGCTTCCCAAGCAATTTGATATAGATGGAAATTTGAGAACCTCTGGACTAGGCTGCCATTGGCATTGTCAGTCCTCATCTAAAGCTCCCTGGTAAGAAAAGGTAACACTACCTCCCTGGGTGGAGGAGAAGCAAGTTCAATACAGGAAAATGTCCCCTATGTGTTTTACTCACTTAAGTCCCATCGTGGGGTTTGTAGAGGTCCTTCGCAGAATGGGCTTAGGACCCAAACAGACAGTAAATTTCTTGCAAATCAATATCCCAAGAGGGGCTTCAGCTTTCTTTTAAGTATAAAGCTGTGTGAATGTCTATGTTTGGCTGTAAAACATTACCTGCCATAACTGCTCATAGTCACACTGAATATGGACTGTGCAAAATATCCCTGTGGATATAGAAAACCAGGCCAGCCCTTTCTGGATGATGACAGCCAGGACTAATGCACAGATAATGCAGTTTTTTTTCATGTTGCTCTCACTGTGCTAATAATTGTGGCCATCTTATAAAAGAGAAAATGCAGGGAAAATTGGAGGGGACAAAAACGTATATCAAGCAAAAAATAAACGTGTATATACAGCAGGCAACATTCAACAGCTTAGACATTGCTTTCTTGCATAGTGTGGCATATGGTTACGTGAGAGAATGATGACTAAGATGGTCCCTCTGAAGATGGGGTTGTAAGAATAGCTCACATTGGGAGAGATTCCTTGGTGCCAGACTGGGTTCAGTGTTGGACATTTTTTATCTCATTACACCTCATTAATTTCAATACAAAGTTTTTAATAAAATTAAGTGTGGAACAAAGTTAAGAACACAACACACAAAGCACTTCAGGTATATCAAACCAACAGGTAAAACCAGAAATCCTGGTTTGTGCTAAAGGTTGTTAGCTCCAGCCTCTATGACGTCATTTGCCAAACGACTTTGCTGGACAAGGTTATGGCTTGGTAAGCCATCAGGTGAAATGGCTTAGGGAAGTGCGAGGTAGTCCTCTTGGGAAAGAAAAACAAACACATTTGGAACATCTAGTGCTGTTTGATATTTTCACCTGTGACCTGAGGACAGAGCCGCAAATATTGCCGTCAGAATTGAGGGGAGCAGATGTCAGTCAGTTAACATCTGTAAATTGTCCCCTATTTGCATAGTAGTACTTTGTATATGGCGTCTTGTAGAAGGTGGGTTCCCTGTCTCAAAAGAGCTTGCAATGCATTATAGGAGAAGTATAATCCACATATTTTTATTTATATACTTGCATGTTAAGCATAAAAAGCAGCCTGAATGTTACAGATTAGCAGGTAGGAATCAAGAGATGCAGAACAAAGGTTAATGAGCCTCCTGAATCCGTCAGAGGACCCTAACCTTGGAGAGTCCCAGCCTCAGGGGGGATGGGTAGGCATCCAGGAAGGAGTCGTGGAGAGTGTCCAAGAAGACCTCCTCTGCCAGAGAAGAGCACAAGAGGAGGAGAAAATTAAGTCCCTGGTTACTGTCCTTGTGCAGGTCACATTAGGCTTTACCCAGACCTGTCCCTGGGCATGCAGTGGTCTTCCTGTGAGACAGAAAGGTATGAGCAGCCGGGGAAGGAGAAGATAAGGTTCAAGGAAAAACCTCCCAGGTAGACAATAAAGGCTTTTCAGGGACATAACTTCCTTTCCTACTGGGACCAGGCCAAACCTGTCCCAGCTAGGTCTCTACGCAGGGACAATCGAGCAAAATTAAGAACCGCCCAAGCCATATCTCATTATAATCTCATTAAAATAAAATAGTGATTTCGTGCCCCCTACCCCAACCTCCTCAGCCCTACCCCCACACCCCATCCCAGGCATTTCTGTGTGCATTTTGGGTCAATCAAATAGGCACTGCTTGACTAGGCCATGATACATAGACCCTCCCCTGAAAGTTTGAGGCCTTTATCTGCCTTGACTCTGGCCCACTCCTTTGGAGTAAACTCAAATATAACTTTCTCTCTGCTTCACTACTGTGTCTCTGCCTTTCATTCTTTGTTTCTGGGGGGCAAGAACGAAGGAGAACAAACTCAATCCACAACATGCTCACTGCACCACAGGCCTCACGGGACCCTTTCCGGCTCCCTCTTCCTAAACCTGCACAGCAAGACTGCAGCTCCATCAGCAACAGAGCCCGTTGGAGGAACCTCCGCAGTGTGGGGTTCCCAGCCTCCCAGAATCCAGTGACCCATTGTATTCCCAACTCCCACCCTCCCAGGGGTCTGAGGACAGGGGCACTGCTGTGCGCTGAAAGTCTCCTGGGAATCAGCCGGTCTCTCTTCCCAATAGCCAGTAGTAACTGGGCAAGTGTTTGACCAATGAGTGCACTTGCCACCTCCTAATAATAGTGGTAACAATAAGAGTGACATTTTTGCATAGCTTCCAAATTCCAGGCAGTGAGCTAAGTGATCCATGACAAGGATCATGGTACCAGGGGCAGGCAAAAGTCTGTCCTGGGGTCACTTCTCTGCTCACACCTGTATGTTAACTGTTCTTCTGGCCCCTCCTGCTGGGCCCCTCTGCACCGGAGCAGCCAGATCTACAGAGCCCTATCCTTCTACAGCATCTCAGGGCTTCCCCAGGTCCACTGGCCCGCTCAGCCATATCTTCTTCAGGAGTGGAATAAACCCCAGACCTCTCCTATGACATCCTCTACTCCCTCAACTCTATGGTTTGGCATAAATGTAGGTGTGTGAGTTCTCCCAATTTTGCTCTGGGTATTTGAAGATAAGATTTTTGGATCTCTAAAAACCAACTTGATCAAATTTCTTGGTACTTTCAGATACCTGCCTCTTAAAATTGAAAGTCACGTTTTGAAGATTAACATCTCCCATAATGGAGTAGTTTATAAGAATCTCCATAGGAACCTAAAAGTCAACAATTTGTTTCTTTTTTCTGTAACCACTCCTTGCTTGAGAATTCATACCCAAAGTCATCCTTGCTACCAGAACAAGGGGACAGGGGTAATGGATACTGGGAAATGTGGAATTAGAAGAATAACTTTAGTTTACTGTCACCAGTCATTATACTATACACACAGAAGGAGCAAAACGAGAAATTCAAAACTTGTTGCTTTTCTTCTTCTCTCCCTCTCTCTTTTTTAAAGCAGAATGATGAGGATAAAAGAAGTGCTGTGGACAGGCTGAGACAAAGTGGGGTAAAGAAATTTCCTACAGATGATGGAAGGACAGTCAGCATACTCCCTTTTCTCACTCTCTATATTCAGTGTTGTTTCATCACTGTTTTTTTGTAAAAAGTATTTATGACAGAGTTCCTCGTTGTAAGCATGAAAAGCATACTCTGGCCAATTAAGCAGAAAAAAGGAATTTAGTAAAAGGATCCTGGGAGACCCAGAGAAATGTTGGGTGGGCTGGAAAACCAGGCTCAGGGCTGTGCCTGGGAACAAGGTCCCAAAAAACACTGCCAAGGGAGCCTGACAAGGGGACCCCATAGTGCCCGCTGCCCACAGAGCACCAGCTGCTACTGTTTGCCCTGCTGCCACCAAGTGGACATTATCAAATCTGCAAATGGCATAGTCACCCATCCTACTTCTGCAACTGGGGATAGATTTTGGAAACACTCAGAAGCCTCACAGCCCTGCTGCCAATATCTTCAAAGGAACATTAGGCACAAGGAAGCTCCTTCCCCAAGTGCTCACTGCCAGTTCAGCATGCTTGGGGAAGCCCCCAAAATACACAAATACCGTTTGGCAAGGGAAGGCATGAGAATCAATCCTTCTGGGCTCCATCTGCTCTTATGAGGCCACATAGTCCCTAAATATAACGAAACTATTCAAAAGATGCTGGATTAAGGAACTCAAAATTCTATGCAGTTAGAAAAAGGTAGAGATACACCATTGTGGAGAGATTGCCAGGATACATTGTTACGTGTGAAATAAAATGAAATTTGTGGTTCCCCATGGTGGTCCTATAGGCAAAGGGCTGTGCAAACTGCAGAAGCCCATGTCAGCCAGGTCGGCTCCTCCTACGCTGCAGCCATCTTCCTTGTGTCTCAACACTCACAGGCCCTCACCCCTCACCCATGATCAGAGAAAAACCAGCCTGTAATGCTCAAAGAAGAAGAAAAACCTGTCTGGCTCTTGTGTCCCTAGTAGAGTCCTTTAGGCGACTAATTAGCAATCCTAATCCTTGCTTCCTCTCACACACAGATAGCATCTGAATATTCATTGTCTGTTCTTTCAGGACATGGCCCTGTGTATTGATTGACATAACCTCCTCCCTGCACCCACCCCCTGTTGTAAAAAACTATTTAAGATGTTCCCAAACAAAGTGGCCTTGGAGCAATTTACCAGAGCCATGGTCTTCAGTAAGATGCTGAATAAACTTCTTAAATGCAACAGTCTTGTGGATTTCAGTTGACATAGTAAAATAGCAAGGGAGAAGAAATATAAATAACCTGCTATGCTTTGTGTAGGAAAAGAGGAAATAAGAAAAAAATATGTGCTTGCAAAAGCAAACATTCAGAGGATAAAGAGTGATGACCTGTGGTGGGGAGATGTGAGGCGGGGGAGGGGGCATGGAACAAGACTTCATACCTGGGTCTGATTTCTGAGGCATTACCTTCTAACAGAACAGCAATTAATTTACATCTCAACTGCTGAAACTGAAAGCCAAACAAAGCAAATAAACCTGCTTGTATATTAAATTAGTAGTCACTCCACAGAGGAAAGATGTGTTTCAAGTCACTTTAAAGCAAAGACCCTTGACTGTGCATTTTTACTGAGTTTACCTTCTAAAGGAATAAAGATCTAAAAACTGTTAAAGCTCTTTTCAGTGGCATTGTTTTTGAAAAGCATTTTCTTTATATGATAGGATAAAGTATAAGGGAAAAGAGATAAAATTAAAGACACTAAGTAAAAATGCTTTAATGCTAATATTGAATTGGAAATATCATTATGAACTCATGTTTTAAATATATATATTTATTTATTTTTTTATTTTTTTCTAACTCTGTCCACTGAAATATCCAAGTTGTAATGTCGTTGCCTTAATTTAGCCCTCTTAGGACAGGGATTTGGGTCTCTCATACCAAAGACTCAGATTTAGTGCCCAAAAGCAAGCAAGAAAAGTTTCAAAGCTTAATGGAGTTTTGTCAAAAGGACCCAGGAGCCAGCTTACACAGTCTTCCACTGGTTATGTTTGTGACAATTTGAACAAGCTCTCTCCCATGATAATAGTGTTTTGAAATTCACTTAATTTATGAAAATCCATGAGTCCAGGCTGATACTGAGGTAGCATAAGGACAGGGGACAAGCTTCATGATTAGTTTTTCCTGCCTATGATGAAAGTGCCAAGATATAAACAGTATAGTAAGAGCAGGAGGGACTCCATCTTAAGGCTAAGATTCTATTTTAAAAACGAGGGAGTTAGAAGGCAAGATTCCTGACATATTCTATGGTGATTAGTCAACAACTAATCCTATCTTTAGGTAGAGAAAGCAGTCCTAAATGGTATGTTTCAACTGCTGGAGGGTAACCACTATCTTGGAGAGGAACAGGACCAATAAATTCCTTGTGTTAAGTTTACCTTACAGAATATCTAGAGGACTGACTTGATGGTGGCATGTCTCTCTCCAGAGATCGACATCATAAGACCACAAGTCAGGCCTATGCCCTTGCCCCACCTTGGCCTTGAGCCCCATTCTTGAAAGCCTGAAAATCCTAAATCCTTAAGTGAGCCTCCTTTTGGGCCATGTCTTCAGTAAGATGCTGAATAAACTTCTTAAATGCAACAGTCTTGTGGATTTCATTTGACATATTTCCCTTTCTTTGAGTGTGTACTTTGCTTTAAATAAAAATTCACTGTCCAATTTAATGCGTTTTGTCTCTGTGCTCATCCAGTAGTAACTGCCTTTGTCATTTTGCTGTTTCATTCAATTTTCTAGACTTAAGCATAAGTCTTCTCTCTCTCTGTCCTACTTCAGACAAGTAGGGAAGGGCTCCTGAGATCTCTGATTTGGACTTGCAAGTTCCCGTTGCCTGGGTGATCCGGACAGAACTGTAGCTGTATGATCATGCACCTTAGTAGCCTGCCCGAAAATCTCCTTTCTTTGCCTTTGGGAAGTTCCCAGAACATAATCTCACTCCATCCCATGCTCTGCAGCTCCCCCAAATCCTGGGGTGGTAGGGCCTTAGCTCCCATGCCGTGCAGATTCAAGTGGACAGTGGACATCAGGTGACCCTGGATTTAGGAGCTGACAAAGAATTTGCCCTGTGCCAAGCAGGAGTTCAATGAACTTCCCCTTTCCTCCTTCTGTTCTTCCTTGCTCTCTGCTGCCTGTATGGCTCCTGCCATTCATTACTACTCTCGCTTTAATGAATTCCTTCCTTACTTAACACTCGTCTGACCTGTTCAAGAATTCTTTCTCTATCAGAGTCATGGATCCTCCCCTGTCCAGGCTGAGGTTTCACCTAGTGCACAGGAGAGACCTCCCCAGATGCAGCTGCCCAACAACAATACTAACAATAAGGAAAGTAAAAAACAGTAACAAAACAAAACAAAAACCTCACTTGCCATCATTTGAGACAGCTATTTAAGTTTGTAGGGGAGGAAAAATATTTGTCTGCCACTCTTCTAGATTCTTGGCTGAGCTCCCCCTGTAATAAAGGAGATTAACAGGACAAAACAATAACAACAACAAAAAACAGAACATACAGGAAATGTTAGATTTAGGAAATAATCGTCTTGAAACATTTAATCCAATCACTGACTCAAGCAAGGAACTGGTATTGACCCCACTAGAAAAATGAATGGTGGGGAACTGGACACCTGTGTGGGTCCACAATAAGAACAACACAGAAATTAGTTTCTTGTTGCCATGGACGGATCAAGATGTTGCCCCCACTCCCAGGGGTCTCTCTTAGCTTCCCACCCCTGGACAACCAGATATCAGGAGTCCCCTGATGAGATGTAATTTGAGGTAAAACATTCTGTAGGATGCACTGTAGTCAACAAGCTTAAATCTGACCCAACCATTACATTCTAATTTCCAATTTATGGGGAAAAGGTAAATGATGCCACAAAGAAACAATCAGATAAATTCAGAATTTGGAATATTTCCTTCACTGTGAGCCATTCTCTTTAGCAATACAATGCCATTAAAATGTGACTGGCCAGATTAAAAGGGGCTTAAAGAACCCGCCTTCAGATGCAGTGTGTGGTCTCAAATTGGATCCTGTTTTGGAGTTATATATGATTTGGAGGACACCAAGGGAATTTTAAATGTGACTGGTTATTAGATAATATTAAAGATCTTAAAACAGTGTTTTAAGTGAGAAAATGTTATCTTAGCTAAATAGGAAAATGTTTTTATTTTTTAAAAGGTACAACTGACATATATATATAATCAGTTGGGGTGTTTTGATGTCTGGAAGGTTACTTTAAAGCGATACCACACAAGAATAAACCTTCAGAAAGCTTCTGAGTGTAGGGAAGGAAGAATAATTTTTGTAATTATAGGAGATTGTCAGGCAAAGCACAGTAAATCAGGTCTGTTTCTTAGGTCAGCTTTAATCCTGACATTCTCCATTGTCAAGAATTTATAGAGATTAGTCATCCTCCTCTTTCAGAGAGAGCCAACCTTACAAATGGACATTTCTCTTATTAATGTAAGTGTCCCTTACAAAAAAGCAACTTCTACTCAGTTTTCAGAGCTTCTCCTGTGTCTGCTGTTTCTTCAAAATAACAAATCCAAGATAATCCTTACACCAAAGAGGCATGTTTTGGGGTGACGTGTTCTGTTTCCTTTCACAGGCAATTAGAAAATACAATTTTTGCTGAGTTAGTTACTTTATACAGTAGAATATTGAATTGCATTGTATTACAAAGTAGTTATATCTCTGGGGATTAACTCTCAGGTCCGTGCTGGTCGTGCTACAGCAGGCTGATGTGACAACCCCTAGTGCCACTGAGAGCAAACATGGGGTGTCAGTTTGCTAGGGCTGCTGTAACTAGAGGGCTAACACAACCGAAACACATTCTTTGACAGTTCAGGAGACTGTAAGTCCAAGATGAAGGGGTCAGCAGAGTCGGTTCTTTTTCAGGGCTGTGAGAATCTCTCTCAAGCCTCTCCCCTAGCTTCTGGTGGTTTTCCAGCAATCTTTGGTTTTCTCTCTCATAGAAACATCACCCTGATCTCAGCCTTCATCTTCACAGAGTTCCCCCTTTTCATAAGGACACCAATCATATTGGACTGAGTCCACCCTAATGACCTCATTTTAACTCCGTCATCTCAATAAAGACCCTATCTCCAAATAAGGTCATATCTGAGGTACTGGGGATTAGGGCTTCAACATATAAATTTGGAGGATAAAGGGTATAGTTCAGCCCTAAACAGTGGGGAAGAGCAAAGTCTGTAATTGTGGTGTCAAAACATGGTCCTGAAAAGCCTAAGGATACACAAAGGACACAAGCATGAGCGACTACCCAGAGGAGGACCCAGTGGGCAGGGGGCCAAACCCCCTACCTTTGAATTAGAGCAGCACTGTTTCTACCTCTTCACATACTGATGTTCACATGTGATTTCCTGAAAAAGGAAAAGTTGTCGGGAGGGGGAAAGGGGTATTGTTGTTCAGTGGGCATGGTGTTTCAGTTTTGCAAAGTGAGAAAGTTCTAGAGATCTGTTGCACAAAAATGTGTGTATAATTAACACTACTGTACACTTAAAATTTTTTAGATGCTATATTTTGTGTTATGTGCTTTTACCACAAATTTTTAAAAAGAGAAATTTGTCAGAAACCCCTGTTCTGTTTGAACCCTTTAGCCTGTGTCATGTTTTGACAGCATCATTTACACAGGAAAAACAAGTGCCGACCACTAGGTTTCCACATTTACATCTTGCCTTAAAATTCGAAGAATATATGAACTAGATATCTTGTTGCACAAAGTTATTGTTCCTTTGCTTTCTTGGAGTAAATCTGATTTTTTAAAGAAATTCTTGATTCATAAAAGTTTTTCTTTGTTCACTGATAATCATAGGCATAGCATAAAACCTGCAAGTTTCAGTCTTGCTCATTTCTATGGTTTTTGTTATGTATGCCTTTGAAAATACAAAATAAAATAAAACAATGCCAATATCCAGTGGCTACATCCCTGTGATTAGATATCAAAACAGCATATAGACTCCCAAATGTTGCTATTAAAACCTACTACACAAGAGGGAGCTACATTAACATATAATAGGATGCCTGACAAAAAGATGGACATTAAGTTAGTTTAAGTATATACTTTGGCCTATAATAAATTTTAGCCAGTGTTATGAAACTAGAAATAATTACACAAAGAAAACGAAACCTCACAAATACATGGAGGCTAAACAACGCATTTCTAAATAATCAATGGATCAATGAACAAATCATAACAGAAATCAAGCAGTACATGGAGACAAATAGAAACAAAAATACAGAGGTCCAAAATTTGTGGGACGTCTCAAAAACAGTTTGAAGAAGAAGTACATAGCAATATAGGCCTCCTCAAGAAACAAGAACAATCCCATATAAACACTCAAAACTCACAATTAAAGAAAATAGAAAAAGAAAAACATATGAAATCCAAAGTCAGTAGAAGGAGGGACATAATAAAGATCAGAACAGAAATAAATAAAATACAGAAGAATAAAACAACAGAAAAAATTAGGTGAAACCAAGAGCTGGTTCTTTGAAAAAACACACAAAATAGACAAACCCCTAGCTAGACTTACCAAGAAAAAAAAAGAGAGTATACAAATAAACAAAATCAGAAACAAAAAAATGAATAGTCATAATGGATACCACATAAATACAAAGAATTACTAGAGAATTTTATGAAAAGTTGTGTTACAATAAATTGGACATCCTTGAAGAAATGGGCAAATTCCTGGGAAGTACAACCACCAAAGACTGACCCAGGAAGAAACAGAAAATCTGAGGAGACCAATTATCAGTAATGAAACTGAATTGGTATTCAAAAACTCCCAATAAACAAATGTCTAGTAGAACATGGCTTCACAGCTGAATTCTACTAAACATTTGAAGAATAACTAATACCCATCCTTCTTAAAATATTCCAAAAAGTAGAAGAGGAGGGGATACTTCCAAACTAATTCTATGAAGCCAGAATCACTTAATTCCAAAACCAGACAGACACTTACAAAAAAGAAAATTATAGACCAATATCCCTGATGAACATAGATGCAAAAATCCTCAACAAAATATTAGCAAATCAAATTCAAAAATACATCAAAGGATCATCCAAGTATAGTACATTATTCATAAATCAGTCAATGTCAAAAAGGATAAAAACCACATGATCATAGATGCTGAAAAAGCATTTGAAAAATTCAACATCCATTCATGATTTTAAAAAATCTCTCAACAAAATGGTACAGAAGGAATGTACCTCAACATAATAAAAGCCATATAAGACAAACCCATAGCTAACAGAATACTCAATGGTGAAAAGCTGAAAGATTGTCCTCTAAGAATAGGAACAAGGGAAGGATGCTCACTCTGACCACTTTAATTCAACACAGTACTGGAGCCACAGCAATTCAGACACCACAAAGAGATAAAAGGCATCCAAGTTGATAATGGAAGAACTAAAACTGTCACTATATGTCAAAGACATGATATTATATATAGAAAACTAAAGACTCCACCAAAAACCTCTTAGAACTAATAACCGGAATCAGCAAAGTTACAGGATACAAAATTAATACACAGAAATCTGTTGTGTTCCTATATACTAACAATGAATAAACAGAAAGAGAAATTAGGAAAACAATTCCATTTACAAGTGCATCAAAAAGAATAAAATATCTCGGAATAAACCTAACCAATGAGGTGAAAGACCTGTACTGTGAAAACTATAAGACATTCATGAGAGAAATTAAAGAAGACTCAAATATATGGAAATCTATCCTGTGCTCCTGGATAGGAAGAATTAATATTGTCAAAATGGCCATCCTGCCCAAAGCAATTTACAGATTCAATGCAATCTTTATCAAAATACCAATGGTATTTTTCACTGAGCTAGAGCAAATAATCTTAAAATTCTTATGGAACTACAAAAGACCCTGAATAGCCAAAGCAATCCTGAAAAAGAAGAACAAAGCTGGGGGGATTATCTCCCTTGACTTCCAGCTATACTACAAAGCTACAGTAATCAAAACAGTATGGTACTGGCCCAAGAACAGACCCAGAGATCAGTGGAACAGAACAGAGCCCAGATACAAACTCATGCATATATGGTCAATTAATATACAGTAAAGGAGCCATGAATATGCAATGGAGAAAAGATAGTCTCTTCAAGAACTGGTGCTGGGAAAACTGGTAGTTTTTGGATGAAATTGAAACTGGATAACTGTCTAACTCCATACACAAAAATAAACTAGAAATGGATTAAAAAACTAAATGTAAGATATGAAACCATAAAACTCTTAGAAGATAATATAGATAAAAATCCCTTGAAAATAAGCATGAGCAAATTTTTCCTGGACACATCTTCTTGGGCAAGGGAAATAAAATTGAAAAATGAACAAGTGGTACTATATCAAACTAAAAAGCTTCTGTACAGCAAAGGACATGATCCACAGGACAAAAAGGCAATCTATCATATGGAAGAATATATTTTTTAATGATTTAATCTAATAAGGTGTTAACATCTAAGGTATATAAAGAATTCATACTACTCATCACCAAAAACCAAATCATCTGATTTAAAATTGGGGGTACCTGAACAGACATTTCTCCAGAGAAGAAATACATATGGCCAACAGGCATATGAAAAGATGCTTCACATTGCTAATCAGGGAAATGCAAATGAAAAGCACAATGCGATATAATTTCATACCAGTTACAATGGCTCTGTTCTAAAAGACAAGAAATAACCATTGTTGGTGAGGATGTAGAGAAAAGAGAACTCTCCTACATTGCTGGGAATGTAAAGCAGGGCACTGCTGTGGAAAGCAGTATGAAGATGCCCCCAAAATTAAATTGAAATACCATTTGACCCAGTAATTCCACTCCTAGGAATTTACCCAAAGAAAACAAAATCCCTGATTCAAAAAGATATATGCATCTCTATGTTCTATGTTTATTACCTCATTATTTATAATAGCCAAGATACAGAAGCAACCAAAGTGTCCATCAATAGATGAATCAATAAAGAAAATGTGATACATATATACAATGTAATATTATTCAGCCATTAAAAATAAAAGAAATCCTGCCATTTGAAACAACATGGATGGATCTAGAGGATATTAAGCTCAGTGAAATAAACCAGGTGGAGAAAGACAAATACCATATAATTTCACTTATCTGTGAAATATAAAAACAAAGCAAAACAGAAGCAACAAAATAACAGTAGACTCATACCACTGAGAAGTGACTCATGGTTACCATGGGGAAAAAGTTGAGGTGGGTATGTGGGGAAGGTGAGGAAGATAAAAGGACACAAAAATTCATAATCATAATATAAGTTGCTCATAGGAATGGTAGTACAACATGGAGAATATAGCTAATGATTCTGTACCATCTTCCTACGTCAACAGACAGTAACTTCTCTATGGGGGCTGAGGATTTAGTAATATGGGTAACTATTGAACCACTGTGTTGTACATTTGAAACCTGTTTAAGATTGTTTATCAACTATACTTCAAAAAATCATATGGCAAGTAACTTTTTAAGAAAAAAAAAATCTATTATTTTCTCAAAGCTGAGAATTGGCATTTTTTTACTAGCTAAAATGTCTTTGCATATTCAATATAGAAATTAATCTCTTTACACCTGAAATTCCAAGTTTCTTCAAATAAGTCCTGGGAACAGTCACAAATGCCTGGCAAGTACAGGCATACACCTCTCACTTGATCTGAAAAGGCAATGAAATCCCATATCATTAAGCATTTTTCTTATCCATGTAATATGTTATATTAGGTAATTAGAAACAGTTGACAAAATAAATTAAGTAAACTATTAGTGATTCTGCATGTCCCTAAAAAGTTTGTTCATTTACATGGCTACTTAGTTTAAATCTAAAAGGGAATTTTGTGTTGTCATGAATTCACTTCATTCTGGCAGTCTTCTTCCTCTCAGATTTGTACTTCTCTATCCCACGGAGTTATTTATAGCAACTATCAAACCCCATCAGCAAAATTTTCAAAAGTGAGAAGAAATATCTGGAAACATTCAAGTCTTCATTTCAAATTTGCTCAGTAAACAAAATTTTGAATTTATGTGACAGAAACAAATCATGAAGGTCTAATTAAGGTCCAAGGAAAAAAATGCTCCCAGTTCTCATTCTACGCACTAGGTCTTCAACTAATAACTTCTCAAAGATAACAAGAAATTTTACTACATCTCTCCCCACTCCCATCACATGACACTAAGATAAAAACAGTGTGGGGCCTGGGAATAGATGGGCATGGCTTGATATCCCAGACACTGAGCCTCAACTTTCTCACCTCTAAAATGGATCAATATTCTCAATGTATTTGGTATATTCTGATGATATTTTAAATGATAATGTTTGTACATCATGCAGGTTAGGTAACATTTTAAAGTGTCAGATATTTTTCCTCTTTCCTTTCTTCTTTACCCTGTCTCCTTTCTACTTTTCTAAATTCCGATTTCCAAAGGTGTCAGGCTTCAAAGAGTGGCAAGCTTTATATATATTGCTCTTACAACCATGTTCAATATTCGGATGTTTTTAATCTGTTGACCTCTTCTTGTCCCTTTCCTGGTCACCCACTTCTCATCTCCATGTTTAAAAACTCAAATGGGGAGTTCCTTGGGGGGCTGTGCTCCAAGCACTTGGCATAGTATCTGGTACAGACTAAGGGAATCAACCATACTTAAATGTGTTTTTCAAAGGTCATATTCTTTCCCTGTTATTGTTAATTTTAGCTCTCCTGAGAATACAGTGATATATTGTGATCACCTGTCTTGGGCAGACTTCAGCAATAAGAAACAGAATCCACTCTAGTGTGAGGCAGAGATTATTTAAGGGATAGAGGCAGCTCCCAGAATTGTTGGCATGACTGCAGAAACAGGCTGAGCTTTCAGCTTCCTTTTTCCATAATAAGAAACTGTCAAATCAGAAAGCCTCTGCCACAGTGGCTGAAACAAACATGCCTCCCCTGCCATGATATCTGTGTCTCAAACTCCACCTTTCCCTCCATATAACTCAGTTACAACAGCTTCTCTGAATGTTGGAACCTGAGTTCCATCTTAATATTACTAGCAAGGAAGATGCAATATGCAGAGATTTGATGATCGGACACTATATTTAGGATTGCCTATTTTGAAACTATTTACTTTGACTATTTTTACAAGACATTAAACTCAGTGAACTCATTATTATCTGTTACTCTAAACTACAGATATAGGGCTCTATATCGTATCTATATAGATTAATACAGAATTTTAAACTCTGAAGAAGAGGGTAGATTATTTTCAGTTATCCTTTTTCCCAGGGTTATTTGTGAAAATGAGTTACAGCTTTAAAAAAGCTGGAAAACTATAGCCTCTATAGCTTGGATTTTAAAATTCACCTGTGATTTCTTTTTCTCTAGGGTAATTCAAAATATACTATAAACAGGAACATCATCAAATGAAGAATTGTTACAGTTTTTCACTAGGATGATTATTGAATAGTATCCTTCTTCTTACTTAATATCTACTGGACCCATTATGTCGGTCCATGACATTTACAAAGCTATAGAAGACATTTTAAAATGAGAAAGATTGTCAGTATACCTACGAGCAAAGTTAGAGTAAATGGAGTTCCTTTTGATATGTTAAATAATGTCCAATACCTTGACTTTCCAGATCTGACTTATACTCTGTAATTTCCAAAATCACACATTTAAGGTAATACTGAGTTTGAGGGTACAGTGAGTTCAAAAATTATTAGAATCGTACAAATTTCTACTCGTGAAACCCCTTCCTAATCTTTCTTCTTCCTTTTAAGCAAACAACTATATAGAGACTTAATAATGCTTCAAAGCATTGTGCTAGGCTCTTTCTATACAGTGTCTATTTAACTCTGACTTGAAAGCTCAAGTAATCCAAATCAATGACAACAGAAAAAATGGTTTGAAGCTTATTTCAAAAAGAGTTATTGAAATATAATTGACATACAACATGATGGTGCCTGCCGTCGAAGTCAAACAGTCTGAAGGGGAGGCGTGGAGCTGAATATATGTACAACTCACTCTGAGAGGACGCCCCACGTTTGGGCGCCTGATGTAGTGTGCCACTCATCTTCTTTGGGTGAAATGAGAGAACAAAAACCACAGACAACACAGATAGACAGACAATGGCTGCAGCCCCAGTGTGGCGCAGCACCTTTATTTTTATACTGCCTTTCTCGGACCTCAGCCAAGTGCAATACTCATCTTTCCCTTCTCAGGGGGGGCAGGCCAGAGCACTTTGTTGATTTTCTTAGAAGCTGCCTGGTAAGCAGGGATGGTGTTTTCACACATCCTCAAGGTCTCCCTATTTTCAGAGTGAGGAGTCTTGGCTCATCTTTGAGGACAAGATATGTTTTTGTGGGCAGATAACTTCCAAGGACTGCACCGGTTGTTCTCAAGCTTGTGCTTTCCCATGCTGCATTCAGACATGGGGGAAGGTGCTTTCCCATTCTGCCTACAAACATGTGAGAAGACAAAGGCCGTCCCCAACACAACACATTAGTTTCATGTATATAATATGATTCTGCATTTGTATATATTGTGAAATAATCACCACAATAAGTCTAGCTACCATCTGTCACCATAAAAAGTTACAATTTTCTTCTTGTGGTGAGAGTTTTTAAGATTCACTTTCTTAGCAACTTTCAAATTTGCAATACAGTATTATTGACTATAGTCTCCATGCCATATATTACATCCCCATGGCTTATTTATTTTATAACTGGAAGTCTGTACCTCCTGATCCCCTTCATCCATTTTCCCACCCACAGCTCCTCTCCCCTCTGGCAACCACCAATCTATTCTCTATATCTGTAAGTTTTATTTGTTTTGTTTTTTAGATTCCACATAAAAGCGAAATCATATGCATTTTTCATTCTCTCTCTTATTTCACTTAGCATAATATCCTCAAGGTTCAAGCATGTTGTCATAAACAATAAGATTTCATTCTTCATTATGGCTGAGTAATATTCCATATTATATATATCAATATAAATATATATGTATATGTATATTCCACATCTTTATCCATTCACCCATCAATGGACACTTAGATTCTTTTCTGTATTTTGGCTGTTGTAAATAATGCTACAATGAACATAGGAGTGCGTATATCTTTTCAAATTAGTATTTTCATTTGTTTCACATAGATGTCCGGAAGTGTAGTTGCTGGATCACTTGGTAGCAATATTTTTAACTTTTGGGGGACCCCTATACTGTTGAGCATAGTAGCTGCCTCAATTTACATTCCTACCAACAGTCTACCTACCTAGCAACATCCTTGCTAACATTTGTCATTTCTTGTGCTTTGATAATAGCCATCCTGACAGGTATGAGGAGACATCTCATTGTGTTTTTTATTTGCATTTCCCTGTTTAGTGATGCTGAGGATCTTTTCATGTGCCTATTGTCCACTTGCATATCTTCTTTGGAAAAATGTCTATTCAGATTCACTGCCCATTTTTAAATTGGACTTTTTGATTTTTGCTATTGATTTTTATGAGTTCTTCATGCATTTTGGATATTAACCCTGTATCAGATACGCAATTTGCAAATTTCTTCTTCTTTTCAGTAGGTTGCCTTTTTAATTTTGTTGATGGTTTCCTTTGCTTTACAAATACTTTTTAGTTTGATGTCATCCCATTTGTTTAATTTTGCTTTTGTTGCCATTGTCTTTGGAGTTCTAAACCAAAAAAACATCATAAAGACTAATAGCAAGGAGCTTACCACCTATATTTTCTTCTAGGAGTTTTATTTGGCTGGTCTACATTCAAGTCTTTAATACATTTTGAGTTAATTCTTTGTGTATGGTATAATATAGTGGTCCAGTTTCATTGTTTTGCATGTGGCTGTCCAGTTTCCTCAACACAATTTATTAAAAAGACTGTCCTTTCCCCATTGTGTGCTCCTCCCTCCTTTGTAGAAAATAAATTGACCATATATGCTTGGGTTTATTTCTGGGGCCTCTAGTCTGTTGCATTGGCCTATGTGTCTGTATTTGTGCCAGTGCTGTACTGTTTTGATTGCTATAGCTTTGTAATATAATTAGAAATTAGGGAGTGAGATACCTCCAGCTTTGTCCTTCTTTCTCAAGATTGTTTTGATTATATGGGATCTTTTGTGGTTCCACACGAATTTTGGGATTCTTCTATTTCTGTGAAAAATGTCACTGGAATTTTGATAGGGATTGCACTGAATCTGTAGATTGCTTTGGATAACATGGATATTTTAACATTATTTCATTTAATCCATGAGCATGGTATATCTTTCCATTTATTTGTCATCTTCAATTTCTTTCATCAGTGTTTTAGAGTTTTCAGTGTACTTTTACCTCTTACATTTATTCCTAGGTATTTTATTGTTTTTGATGCAATTGTAAGTGGAATTGTTTTAATTTCTTTTCTTGAAAGTACATTGCTAGGTATAAAAACACAACAGATTTTGTATTGATTTTGTATCCCATAGCTTTACTGAATCAATTGATTAGTCCTAACTTAGGGTTTTCCTTAGAACCCTTAGGAAACCTTAGAGTTTTCTATATATAAAATCATAAAATCATGTTGTCCTCAAATAGTGATAATTTTACTTCTTCCTTTCTAATTTGGATGGGCTTTATTTTATTGTATATTATATGTAAAATATTCTTGAAAAAGAAACCTACAAAATAAATAAAATACATAGGGATTGAAAAAGAACCAAAAAAATCAAACAAAGAAATAGATGGAATAATGAAAAAGAAGAATAATTGAGTGGTTAAAGGACACAGGCTCTTAAGTGTAACAGCTCTGGTCCTGAACCCCAGCTTCGCCACTCTCAAATCATGTTATCTTGGCTGAGTGATATCGTAGATGCTCATGTGATAAATAAGAGTATTAACAATATTCATGTCATGCTGCATGTGCCCACTCCATGCCTTCCTACAAGGAAAGCATTTACCAGAGTGTCTGGTCTATGGTAAACTTGCTTTCTGCTGTTCAACCACACTAATCTTTCTGAATGCCTGATGCTTTCTTTTACCTCAGGACCTATACACGTGCTACTGTCAAGTACTTTCCTTCAAAACACTCATCTGACTGGGTAATTATGCACTTACATGACCAGATCCGTGATTAATATCCATTTCATTGCTAGGCTGTTAAGTTCCATGAACTCAGAGTCAGTATTAATTTTGCTTAGTACTGCATCCCTGGAACCTAGAAAATTTCCTGGTTCTTTTAAGCATATTCTGGTTGAAAGGTGAATGCATAAGCACTTAATAAACAATAACTACTGGTATTATTATTTTGTAATTTGTCCAAGGCCACACAGCTAGTAAGAGACAGAGTAAGGATTCAAAGTCTTCTGGAGGAGCACAAAAGACCTTACCCCTGGGCTGACACTATGTAGAGAGGTCTCCTGAAAAAGGGTCAGTTGCATCACCAGACATAATAGAAGCTTGAAAAAGAACTGTCTACGCTATTAGTTCTCAACTAGGGGTGATTTTCTCCACATGGGAGAGTGGCAAGGTTTGGAGACATTTTTTTATTTTCATGACTGAGAGAGGTGGGGTATGCTTCCAGCATCTAGTGGGAAAAGGTCAGAGATGCTGTTAAACATTCTGCGATGTACAAGAGAGCCCCTACAACAAGGAATTACCTCATCCAAAATGTCACTGGGGCTGAGGGTGAGAAACCCTAAACTAGGCCATCTAATCACGTGTCTTGGAAATAGGACCATATTCTTAATCACCCCTGGTAGGCAAGAATCTTGCAGAGCTGCTTCCTTTTTCTCTAGTCATCAGAGCTTTGAGTAATTAGGCTACTCCCAAGCACAGTCTCAGAATTCTGGATGTTTACATTCATTGCTGGCACTTTGGAAGTTTACCCATTAACTCTGAAATCCTAAGGAGCTCTGTTTTTTCCTTATTTTTTCTTTCTTTTTTAACTCTGATTTTTCTTCTTTGGCCAATTTACAGGACTCTGGGTAAAACCTTTTTTGTTCTGTTTTCAATTAAAAAATACTTCTCCCCATCATGGAAAGATGAGAAAAAGATATTTTAATGAGCTTTTCACAGTATGGGGTCTCTAAGGGAATAATAACCGCCTTTCACTGTTACATATTCTTCCTGTTGTATTAGTGCACAACGTGCATTTTTATTTCATTGCAAACTGAGAGCTGTTTTCTCTTCCACCCACAGCAGTGCTGACTGCTAATGGGCTTATTAACCAAGGACCATGGCATCATTGCCACCTGGAGCCATTAGCATACACTGTGAGTCAGGGATGCAGAGCAGGGCTCCCGCAGAAGAAAATGGAATAGAAACATCAACATCACAGTGACCTCATGAGCAGTGTTCTGGGTTCCAGAGTCTAGCTGGAGATATTTTGGTGTTGCAGTGACAGGTTTTACTCATAACAAGAGAGAAGTTAATAATCCAAGATTTATGGCAAAGGACTAGAAATGTCTTTGCTGAATAAAATATTCACTTGTAGTAAACATTCTGCTACAAACAGTGGCAGTTACCTTGAGAATAAATGAAAATGGACCTTTTACTGATGAAGACAAGTATGAAGAAGATCCAGAATTTCACCATGTAGGAACTGAACAAATCACTTAATCTCTTAAAGATCCAGATCCCTCATCTTTTAAACAGGGCTGATGATAGTATTACCTCCCTAGATTATTTTAAGGATTAAATAAGGATGTAAATAGGCATATCACCATGTTTCACACATACTAAGTGCTCAATAGTAACTATTATAATAATTACTATTGCCAGTCAGTTAGACACACTCTGCCTATCTCTAGAAAAATATAAAAGGTTGTCATTAAGGCTGAATATAAAACATAATTAAATGGGTCGAACTTTTTGTTTTCTGAAAACTTTCCTGGAGCACATTTTATGGCCTGAGGTAAAGGCAAGCATGTCTTTACCAAATGTATTTTGAAATAAGAGAGGAAGACAACCCACTGATGGGAATTAATGCACTGTCCCTTTTTTTTCCTAATTTGGCTGTCTTCTCATTTGCCAAGTTATAAACCCTTCACTGTTATAATAAGCTGAGGCTCTCAGAGTAAAATCTAAAACAAACTGCAAATGTAAGGACGTTGATGGTTGGTTGTGCTTGTGTTAGAGGAAATGGAGGTAACACTATCTGGCCATATTATCTCTAAATTTAATGTACGGATTCATGCATCATACACATGAATGTAGTGGGGATCATGTTGTTAGTGTCCTGAAGGAAGGAAGTATTCTTCCTTATCTTTGTGTTTTGGACACCTAATTTTATGCCTGCTAGATAGGTTTTCTGCTATTTGTTAAGGGAACGAAATAGTTTTTAAATGTTAAGTACTCATAACAGGTTTACATCATTACACAAACTATTAAATAAAAACCTCATGAAAGCAACATATTCTGAGTTTTAAAGAGAAAACTTAATATGTTGCTAATTATCTTTCATTTTATTACAAAAAAATGAAGGTAAATTGGGTAAAATGAAAAAAAGTTTGTTTAATGGTCTGAATGAGACTAAGGACAGTATATTGTCATGGAGACAGTATGTGGGGGTTATTATGCACAAAGACAATGTTAGTGTATAAAGGAGATTATTTGGAGAGATATTCAATTATTCTTTTCTTACTCAAAGGTCCTAGCAACCAGCATTAAGGCATATGATAATGTGGTAAAGTGGCCAGGGATTTAAATTTGAGGTTATGCACTATGAATTTCAATGTAATAATTAAAGAGAACTGAGTCATTCACTCATTAAGCATTTAGGGAATGCCCCTGTGTGCCAGGCACTGCTTAGGTTTGGGACTATGTAGCTAGGATTTGTTAATAACATAGACTGACTGACTGGTATTGGTAAGGGGGTGTCTTAGTCCATTCGGGTTGCCAACTAGGTGGCTTATAAACAACTGAAATTTATTGCTCACAGTTCTTGATGCTGGAAGCCCAAGATCAGGGTGCCAGCTTGGTTGGGTGGGGGCCCTCTTCCAGACTGTAGACTTCTCATTGTATCCTCACATGGCAGAAGAATGGGTGAAGGATCTCTCTGGAGCCTCTTTTATAAGGGCACTAATCCCATTCGTGATGACCTAATCACCTCCCAAAGGCTCACCTCAGAACATCTTTTCTTAGGGGTTAGGATACAGCATATGAATTTTGCAGGTACACAAACATTCAGATTATAGCAAGGGTTAATGTCAGAAAGTTACTCAGCTTCTTTGAACCACAGGTTCCCCATTCATTATATTATTATACCTAGAACAGAGGAGACTATAAGACTTAAGGAAAATATGCATTACAGCTACTTTCTGTAGCACATGTTTCATGATTGTGATGCTGATTATCACAAGGTACAAGGCCACAGCTAATACATGCCCAATGAATAGCATAGACTCTAAAGTTAATTGGAGACAAAAGTCTGGTACAGCCCTGAATGCATTCTGACAATCCTTTTCTTTGACATTTTTCCACTCTCAAGCCTTCATTATGTATTTCATTTGGAAACATTGTCTTTCACACCTTGCCCTTTGTCATTATTTTGTAGCATTTAACTACAGAAAAATTTTGTGCAGTTTTTTCTCTTGAAATCAGTTTAATTCAATGTGAACTATGCTCTGATGTCAAACCAAAGCCACTACCAGGCAGACTATTGCAACCTTATATGAATAATGCAATTAGTCCCAATTTAGTTGTAACATTCATTTGTAGTCTTCAAGAGGCTAGAAACACTTCATTTTACATTACACACATGATACATTCATAGGATACTTTTGGCTGCAAGTAACAAGAAAGACAACTGAAACTGACATGAGAAATAAGGATGTTTCTCAAGTCACATAATAGTAGGAGGGATTTCTGTGTTGGTGAGTCTTGGTTACACTCATTCTTGCAGGATTTAAACCTGCAGTAGTATGAACTTTCCTGTTCACACCGAGTGGAAAAAACAGCTTAGTTTCCCTTCCTACAGTTTTTTCTTAAGAGACTAGAAGTTTCATTTTCAGGACACCCTGATAAGCCTCTCTTTGCTTGTCACTGACTGAAACTGTGCTGGGCCTGGCTACTGTTAAAGCTTTAATAACAGGGGAATGATATTATTATGGGTAGTTTAGGTTAATTAGTTGGGGAGGGTTGGATGTTGGTGAAGAAACAATGTAAATAGGGATTTTGTTAATCGTTAAGTTATTCTTCACTCATTTCTAGTTTATTTGATTTTATGAACTGTCTGAGGTCTTCAACTCTTTTCAACAATCAACACAAATTGTAACTAACCATACCTGTGACACAAGAAGAGACTACAAAAGTTCCTCATATAGTGAATTCAACATTGGTTCACCCCACCCACATCTCAAATAGTAGTGATTCAACAATACAAGAGGTCATGGGACCTCTTTACATTTCTAACTACACTGTTTTGATGATCCCATCATCCAGTCTCATGACTTGAAGCATTCACTGTTTATTGATGACCCTTGAGTTTTTATTTCTAGCCTATATTTCTCTGACACCAGATTCTTATCAAAGACCTTAATAACCTCTCCACTTAGGTGTCTAATAGATATTTCAAACTTCAGACATTCATAACTGAATCCCTGCCCTTTCTCCCAAACCTGTTGCCACCCAAAACTATTCCTATTTCAATAAATGTCAACTGTATTCTTTCAGGACAAATTAAGAAGATCTGCTCATGTCTCAAGCCTAGTCTGTGTGCCTCAACCTCAGACATCATCAGAGTACTGCCTTGGGGCACTAGATCCCTGTGCCGGTGTTAATCAAGAGGTGTTTCAATTCACAAACTATTATTGATCTTTGAGTGTTTAATCCTTCAGGAACTCTTGGAGAGTAAGAATTCCTGGGAAGACAAAAGTCATGCCTTGCAGATATCTTTATGAAACCACTAAAATTTTACCCAAATTGACAAAATTAACCATAAAATTAATTATCCACAGTCACTATTTGAAAGAATATAGAGAACAAAGAACAACAACAACAAAATCCTTTCATGTAGATAATGGAAAAGTTCATTATCCTTCTAGCGGAATGCTCGGGACAGTTCATCTCAATTTAAATTCAGTATCTCTCTATCTTCATGTTTTCAACCTTTCTCAACTCTCTAACCAGAACTTGCAATCTAGTAGAAAAGATGCACAATTACCTATAATATAAACAGTACAGAGAATCCCCATATATCCGTCACAGCTTGCTAGGACTGCCATAAAAAGACAACACAGACGAGGTGACTTAAACAGCAGACATTTACATTCTCACAGTTCTGGAGGCTAGAAGTCCAGTATCAGGATGCCATCAGGCTTGGTCTGGTGAGACCTCTCTTCCTGGTTTGTAGAAAGCCACCTTCTCACTGGGTCCTCATGTGGCTTTCCGCTGTACACATGAAGAGAAAGGGAGAGAGAGATCTGGTGTCTCTTCTATAAGGACACCAGTCTTGTCTGATTAGGACCCCACCCTTATAACCTCATGTTTCCTTAATTATCTCTCTAAAAACTCTGTCATCAAATAGTTACATTGGGGTTAAGGACTTCAACATACGAATTTGAGGGGACACAGTTCAGTCCATAACAATGCTGCTCACCTGGCTTCCTACTTTTATCATCTTACATTTACCACTTACAGTTTTTTTTATCAATACCATCTCTTGCCCGTCTTCCTTTCTCACCCCACTCTGAAATGTCAGACACATTCCCAGCTCACACTTTTTCCCTTGATATTCACCTCCTTCAAGTCTTTGCTCAAATGTCACCACCCACTTCAAGGACGTGAAGGATGAAAGAGCATTCTCTGAAGGCAATTTGTAGAAGTAAGGCACTGTGGCATTTTCCCTTGCCATCCCTACCTCAGACCTGATGAGGGAGCCCCAAGAGAACCCCTCAGAGAGAATGGGTTTGGTCACAAGGAGCTCTGGCCCCACATTGCCCAGAGATATGTGCTGTTCCACAGAAAACTGTTGGCTTGCCCTTGCTGGAAATGCATGACTCCTGCCTTCTGTGTAGCTCCTGGCATAGAAAATAAAGAGTTCTCCGAAGAATTTGACATGTATCCCCATGAAATTGGGTGTGTGTGAGATGGAGATAGAGGCTGTTGGAGCCACCTCTGACAGCCTCAGGAGGAGCGTGAGCTGCAACAGAAGGAACAAACTGCAATTCCAAGGACACGGAGTAAGGGGCGTGACTTCTGTGCCGCATCTATCATCCTCAGGAGGGTAGACAGACTGTAGTCAGCTCTAAAGGAGCTGGCCCACAGGACTGCCTGTTGGGGAAAAGGATACCAAGTAAACAGGGTGGAATGTACCCAATTCTAGGAAGTTGATGGGTAGATAGCAGAAAACAGCCAGAGAGTGTGCCACCAGTATCAAAGTGCCCGGTAGAGACTAACACTGGGGAGGGGACATCCAAAGAAACTACATTACCCCTATAGAAGTCAACAGTTCAAGAAAGGAGGTATCCAACAGCGTCAGTAGAGTGACCAACAGCACCAGGTATATAAAAAGCCATTTGCCCTTTAATCTGCGTCCGTGTTCCCTGATCTGGAGAAGTCGGAAGTGGCAGTGTAGGAGAGAAAGAGTAGAAGAGTTTTACGAGCTGAATGGCGTCCCTCACCACCTCACCCTCTACCCTAGCCCAGAAAAATTCATATATTGAAATCTAACTCTCAGTGCCGCATAACGGGACTGTATTTGAAGATGAGGTCTTTAAAGAGGTAATTAAGCGGTCATTATGGTGATGTGGTCATTGGGGTGAGCCCTAACCCAATATGGCTGGTATTCTTCTAAGAGGAGGAAATCAGAACACGGACACACATAGAGGGAAGACCATGTGAAGACAGAGGGAGGAAAAGACTGTCACTGAAAGCCAAAGAGAGAGGCCTTGGAAGGAACCAACCCTGACGACACCTTGATTTCAGACTTCTCATCTCCAGAGTCATAGAAAATTAATTTCTCTTGTGTACATTACCCAGGCTGTGGCACTTAGTTAGGGAAGCCCTACAAACTAATACAAAAAGCAGACGGGGGCCTAGGACACCCAGTTCTGGTGTGCACAAGTACAGATCCTGTTTGTGCCAGAGAGAAGGGAGCAACTGGCACTTGACCAAGAGATACAAAGTTTTAATATGACATTGGACGCGTGGAGATCCAAGCGTCACATTTATGGCTGAAGCCAGGCTTTGGAACACTTTTTCTAAAGGACCAGATAGTAAGTATTTTTGGCTTTGCAGGCCATATAGTCTTTTCCCAACTCTTCAGTGTGCTGTGGTAAAGTTAAAGCAACTAGAGCAATCTTAGCAAAGGAGTGTAGGTGTGACTGTGCTCCAATACAAGTTAACATATGGACACAAATTTCAGTTTCCTGTAATTTTCATGTGTCATGAAATATACTTCTTTTGAATTTTTCCCAGTTATTTAAAGAGGTTAAAAACCTTTCTGGCCCACAGGCCATTGTTCACTGACCTTCTTTTTGGCAGCTGGACAAAGAGAGAGTGGGAGAAAAGCCTGCCATTTCTTTTATTTATTTATTTATTTATTTATTTTTGGTATCATTAATCTACAATTACATGAAGAACATTATGTTTACTAGGCTCCCCCCTTCACCATGTCCCCCCAACATGCCCCTTCACAGTCACTGTTCATCAGTGTAGTAAGATGCTGTAGAATCACTACTTGTCTTCTCTGTGTTGTAGAGCCTGCCCCGTACCCTCCCCCCACATTATACATGCTAATTGTGATGTCCCCTTCCTTTTTCCCCACCCTTATCCCTCCCTTCCCACCCATCCTCCCCAGTCCCTTTCTCTTTGGTAACTATTAGTCCATTCTTGGGTTCTGTGATTCTGCTGCTGTTTTGTTCCTTCAGATTTTCTTTGTTCTTATACTCCACAGATGAGTGAAATCATTTGGTACTTGTCTTTCTCCACCTGGCTTATTTCACTGAGCATAATACCCTCTAGCTCCATCCATGTTGTTGCAAATGGTAGGATTTTTTTTCTTCTTATGGCTGAATAATATTCCATTGTGTATAAGTCCCACATCTTCTTTATCCATTCATCTACTGATGGACATTTAGGTTGCTTCCATTTCTTGGCTATTGTAAATAGTGCTGCAATAAACATAGGGGTGTATCTGTCTTTTTCAAACTGGGTTGCTGCATTCTTAGGGTAAATTCCTAGAAGTGGAATTCCTAGGTCAAATGGTATTTCTATTTTAAGCATTTTGAGGGACCTCCATACTGCTTTCCACAATGGTTGAACTAATTTACATTCCCACCAGCAGTGTAGGAGGGTTCCCCTTTCTCCACAGCCTCGCCAACATTTGTTATTGTTTGTCTTTTGGATGGTGGCGATCCTTACTGGTGTGAGGAGATATCACATTGTGGTTTTAATTTGCATTTCTCTGATGACTAGCGATGTGGAGCATCTTTTCATGTGCCTGTTGGCCATCTGAATTTCTTCTTTAGAGAACTGTGTATTCAGCTCTTCTGCCCATTTTTTAATTGGATTATTTGCTTTTTATTTGTTGAGGTGCATGAGCTCTTCATGTATTTTGGATGTCAACCTTTTATCAGATCTGTCATTTATGAAAATATTCTCCCATACTGTAGGATACCTTTTTGTTCTATTGATGGTGTCCTTTGCTGTACAGAATCTTTTTAGCTTGATATAGTCCCATTTGTTCATTTTTGCTTTTGTTTTCCTTGCCCAGGGAGATGTGTTCATGAAGAAGTAATCATGTTTATGTCCAAGAGATTTTTGCCTATGTTTTTTTCTAGGAGTTTTATGGTTTCATGACTCACATTCAGGTCTTTGATCCATTTTGAATTTACTTTTGTGTATGGGGTTAGACAGTGATCCAGTTTCATTCTCTTACATGTAACTGTCCAGTTTTGCCAGCACCATCTGTTGAAGAGACTGTCATTTCCCCATTGTATGTCCATGGCTCCTTTACATATATTAATTGACCATATATGTTTTGGTTAATGTTTGGAGTCTCTGTTCTGTTCCACTGGTCTATGGCTCTGTTCTTGTGCCAATACCAAGTTATCTTGATTATTGTGGCTTTGTAGTAGAGCTTGAAGTTGGGGAGCGAGACCCCACCCCACTTAATTTTTCCCTCTCAGGATTGCTTTGGCTATTCGGGTCTTTGGTGGTTCCATATGAATTTTTGAACTATTTCTTCCAGTTCATTGAAGAATGTTGTTGGTAATTCGATAGGGATTGCATCGAATCTGTATATTGCTTTGGGCAGGATGGCCATTTTGACGATATTAATTCTTCCTAGCCAGGAGCATGGGATGAGTTCATTTGTTAGTGACCTCTTTAATTTCTCTTAAGAGGGTCTTATAGTTTTCAGGGTATAGGTCTTTCACTTCCTTGGTTAGGTTTATTCCTAGGTATTTTATTCTTTTTGATGCAATTCTGAATGGAATTGTTTTCCTGATTTCTCTTTCTACTAGTTCATTGTTAGTGTATAGGAAAGCCACAGATTTCTGTGTGTTAATTCTGTATCCTGTAACTTTGCTGAATTCCGATATTAGTTCTAATAGTTTTGGAGTGGAGTCTTTAGGGTTTTTTATGTACAATATCATGTAATCTGCAAATAGTGACAGTTTGACTTCTTCTTCACCAATCTGGATTCCTTGTATTTCTTTGTTTTGCTCTGATTGCTATGGCTAGGACCTCCAGTACTACGTTGAATAACAGTGGGAGAGTGGGCATCCCTGTTTTGTTCCCAGTCTCAGAGGAAAAGCTTTCAGTCTCTCGCTGTTCAATATGTGGTCAGCTGTGGGTTTATCATATATGGCCTTTATTATGTTGAGGTACTTGCCCTCTATGCCCATTTTGTTGAGAGTTTTATCATGAATGGATGTTGAATTTTTTCTAATGCTTTTTCAGCGTCTATGGAGATGATCATGTGGTTTTGTCCTTCTTTTTGTTGATGTGGTGGATGATGTTGATGGATTTTCAAATGTTGTACCATCCTTGCATCCCTGGGATGAATCCCACTTGGTCATGGTGTATAATCCTTTTGATGCATTTTTGAATTTGGTTTACTAATATTTTGTTGAGTATTTCTGCATCTACATTCACCAGGGATATTGGTCTGTAGTTTTCTTTTTTGGTGGGGTCTTTGCCTGATTTTGGTATTAGGGTGATGTTGGCTTCATAGAATGAATTTGGGAGTATTCCCTCCTCTTCTATTCTTTGGAAAACTTTAAGGAGAATGGGTATTATGTCTTCTCTGTATGTCTGATAAAATTCCGAGGTAAATCCATCTGGCCTGGGGGCTTTGTTCTTGGGTAGTTTTTTGATTACTGCTTCAATTTAGTTGCTGGTAATTGGTTTGTTTAGATTTTGTGTTTCTTTCTGGGTCAGTCTTAGAAGGTTGCATTTTTCTAGGAAGTTGTCCATTTCTCCTAGGTTTCCCAGCTTGTTAGCATACAGGTTTTCATAGTAGTCTCTAATAATTCTTTGTATTTCTGTGGGGTCTGTCATGATGTTTCATTTCTCGTTCCTGATTCTGTTGATGTGTGTTGATTCTCTTTTTCTCTTAATAAGTCTGGCTAGAGGCTTATCTATTTTGTTTATTTTCTCAAAGAACCAGCTCTTGGTTTCATTGATTTTTTCTGTTGTTTTATTCTTCTCAATTTTATTTATTTCTTCTCTGATCTTTATTATGTCCGTCTGTATGCTGACGTTAGGCCTCATTTGTTCTTCTTTTTCTAATTTTGATAATTGTGTCTTTAGACTATTCATTTGGGATTGTTCTTCCTTCTTTAAATATGCCTGGATTGCTATATACTTTCCTCTTAAGACTGGTTTTGCTGCGTCCTACAGAAGTTGGAGCTTTGTGTTGTTGTTGTCATTTGTTTCCATATATTGCTGGATCTCCATTTTAATTTGGTTGTTAATCCATTGATTATTTAGGAGCATGTTGTTAAGCCTCCATGTGTTTGTGAGCCTTTTTGCTTTCTTTGTACAATTTATTTCTAGTTTTATACCTTTGTGGTCTGAAAAGTTGGTTGGTCGGATTTCAATCTTTTTGAATTTATTGAGGCTCTTTTTGTGGCCTAGTATATCGTCTATTCTGGAGAATGTTCCATGTGCACTTGAGAAGAATGTGTATCCTGTTGCTTTTGGATGTAGAGTTTTATAGACGTCTGTTAGGTCCACCTGTTCTAGTGTGTTGTTCAGTGCCTCTGTGTCCTTCCTTATTTTCTGTCTGGTGGATCTGTCTTTTGGAGTGAGTGGTGTGTTAAAGTCTCCCAAAATGAATGCATTGCATTCTATTTCTTCCTTTAATTCTGTTAGTATTTGTTTCACATATGTTGGTGCTCCTGTATTGGGTGCATATATATTTAAAATGGTTATATCCTTCTGTTGGACTGAGCCCTTTATCATTATCTAATGTCCTTCTTTATCTCTTGTTACTTTCTTTATTTTGAAGTCTATTTTGTCTGATACTAGTATAGCAACACCTGTTTTTTTCACCCTGTTGTTTGCATGAAATATCTTTTTCCATCCCTTGACATCTAATCTGTGCATGTCTTTGGGTTTGAGGTGAGTCTCTTGTAAGCAGCATATAGATGGGTCTTGCTTTTTTATTCCTTCTATTACTCTGTGTCTTTTGATTGGTGCATTCAGTGCATTTACATTTAGGGTGATAATTGAAAGATATGTACTATTTGCCATTGCAGGCTTTAAGTTTGTGGTTACCAAAGGTTCAAGGTTAGCTTCTTTACTATCTTACTGTCTAACTTAACTCACTTTTGGGGCTATTATAAACACTGTCTGATGATTCTTTATTTCTCTCCATTTTTATTCCTCCTCCTCCATTCTTCATATGTTGGGTGTTTTGTTCTGTGCTCTTTTTAGGAGTGCTCCCATCTAGAGCAGTCCCTCTAAGATACCCTGTAGAGGTGGTTTGTGGGAGGCAAATTCCCTCAACTTTTGCTTGTCTGGGAATTGTTTAATCCCTCTTCATATTTGAATGATAGTCGTGCTGGATACAGTATCCTTGGTTCAAGGCCCTTCTGTTTCATTGCCTTAAATATATCATGCCATTCTCTTCTGGCCTGTAAGGTTTCTGTTGAGAAGTCTGATGATAGCCTGATGGGTTTTTCTTTGTAGGTGACCTTTTTACTCTCTCTGGCTGCCTTTAATACTCTGTCCTTGTCCTTGATATTTGCCATTTTAATTATTATGTGTCTTGGTGTTGTTCTTTTTGGGTCCCTTCTGTTGGGAGTTCTGTGTGCTTCTGTCGTCTGAGCAACTATTTCCTCCCCCAGTTCGGGGACGTTCTCAGCAATTATTTCTTCAAAGACACTTTCTATCCCTTTTTCTCTCTCTTCTTCTTCTGGTACCCCTTTAATGCAGATATTGTTCCTTTTGGATTGGTCACACAGTTCTCTTAATATTGTTTCATTTATGGAGATCCTTTTATCTCTCTCTACATAAGCTTCTATGCATTCCTGTTCTCTGGTTTCTAGCCCATTGATGGCCTCTTGCATCCCGTCCATTCTGCTTTTAAGTCCTTTCAGAGATTGTTTTATTTCTGTAGTCTCCCTCTGTACTTGCTCCTTTAGCTCTTGCATATTTCTCAGCAGATCCATCAGCATGTTTATGATTTTTATTTTGAATTCTTTTTCAGGGAGACTGGTTAGATCTGTCTCTGCAGATCCTCTCTCAGGTGTTGTCTGGACTGTTTTGGACTGAACTAAATTCTTCTGCCTTTTCATGGTGATAGCAGTGGCTGTAGGCAGGTTGCAGGTGTTTCAGCTGGGAGAAGAAAGCCCTTTCCTGCTTTCTGGATGCCTTTTCCTTCTGCATTACCTGTGTTGGTTACCCGCACTCCTGGAGCAGCCACCAGGTTAATCCCCTAAGCTGCTGTGGGCAGGGTCTCCATCAGAGCAGCACAGAGCCCTGTGGGGAGTGTCAGGCATGCTGGGAGTGGATTTCTAGAGTCCAGCAGCCCTGGACTTTCACTCCCTCCCCATTCTGACTCCTTTCTTCCTGCCGGGTTCTGGGGTCGGGGGACGTTTGGGTCCCACTGGGCCGCAGCTTGTATCTTACCCCCTTTGGCTGATGTTGAGTTCTAGCAGATGTAGATGTAGCCTGGCTGTTGTACTGTATCCACTGGTGTCTCTTTTAGGAGTAGTTGTATTTATTGTATTTTCATAAGTATATATGTTTTGGGGAGGAGATTTCCACTGAACTACTCACACCGCCATCTTGGCTCCTACCCCCCATTTCTTTTTAAGATTTCTTTTTAGTTGAGCAGTAGTATGCCCTGCTTAAAATCAAGATTTTCTTAATAAAAGAAAGGAGAGAAGAGAACAAATATTACAAGGCAGCCAACGTCTGCCACAGTGTCTACTCCATTCTAGGTGCTCGAAGAATCCTAGTTCCTTTGTCTCTGAACACAAGAAAGAGCCTGAACAAGAAAATTCCAGGTAAATAAAAAAGGCCTTGAAGCTAGAGACCAATGATGAACTATTGACTGTGCGGGGCATTTAAGATGCTTGAGTTCAGAGCAGGAAAACTGGGGCCACTGATGAGGTTCTAAGCCCCATGAGAAGATAATAGGATGGGAGAGAATATACGGTGAACAATTTCAGTGTAAGAGGTTTGCAGGGTATCCATGTGTTTGGAGCCAGGAAATTAAAGATGGTGGTATAAATAAAATTTTGGGGTAAGGTTGAAGGCACTACATATGAATGCATCTTTATCTGGTTTACATAATATATTGGGAAAAGTTTTATTTGCCCTGTATTAAAATGCAGTCTGACAGACATTATGATCCCAGAGGAATTTGAAACCAAGGGATTACCTGTTTATTGTAGCCTATTCATTGTTGAAGCCTGAGACAGAGCCTTATATCCCTACTTCATCTCAGTTATTCTCCCTAACTTACAAGAATGGCAGGGGGAGAGTTTGCTTTTCCAGTGACCTAAAATCTCTGCCTATTAAGAATCTGCCTTTGTTTCAAGAAAGGAGAGATTCCACATTTGGCATGAGAAGTTCATAATACTAATGGAAGAAAAAGCATTACTGAATAACAAGATATTTCATAAATTTGAATTCAGAAATATAACTTTCTAAGAGCTTTTTCCCAAAAAGTCATGAAGCTCTTAATTGCTTTAAAGCAATTTGAAAGCAGTCAGAGCAGGGTAGATCCACCTAAGCACCATGAAATATGCTCATTTTATGCCTTTCTGTCCTTCATGCTCCACTTACTCCAAACATCTTTAAATTATTCATTACACTGTAGGGAAATCACTCAAAAGGATTACCCTTGGGTATAGTAAATGAACAGTGGTCCTTAACTCTCCCATCTTCATCTATTGACCTTTTACAAGTCTCTGCCACAACTGACAGTTTTCCTGTCCATAATGTGCCCTGCCATCATTGTGGGCCACTTGAATATCCATGTTAAAAATGTACCACCCTGGTGTCAGTTCTGGGACCTTATCAGTAAACTGAGAGTCCTCACAAAGCCAAAGAAATGAATCAAGTTAATGAGTAAGAAAGCAAACAGAAAAGAAGAATTAATAAATAAAATTGGAGCTTTTTCTTCCAAGAAGACCATAGAACAGAAAAAGTAAGCTAAGATTAACCAAGGAAAAGTAAAACAAAAATGTAAAAATGTATCAGTGAGAAAGGTAATGAAACCACAGATAGAGACACATTTGGAAGATTATAACAAAGTATCATGCCTAGCAATTTGGGTAAGAAATTTGAAAATCTAGATAAAATACCCTATTTTATAGAAATACAAATTTTAAAAATTGACTCAAGAATAAATAGGGAAGTGAATAGACCAATAATTACTAAAAGAAAAGAAAAACTATTAAAGATGTACTTCTAAAAAATGTGCCCTACCCAGGTGACTTTATAGATAAGCCCCTTCTATCTGACCTTTAAATAACAGATGACTCCTGTGTGATTTAAATTGTTGCTGAACATTCAAAGAGAGAAACTATTCCAGTTCATCTCAGAAATTTAGGGTATCTTTTACACCAAATCTGATAAAGATAGTACAAAAAGTAAAACATAGAACAATTTTATATATGAAGATGGTGCTTTCTTAAACAACGAAAATGTAAATAGAATTTCCATACCAAACAATCACAGATTTCTTCCTCTTCCCTCATAAATCCTCTATTCCCATGCTGGAGTAAGAAGGAAGGTTGAAGAAGCAACGAGTGGGATTTGGAACGCCAGGGAAGGCCAAGGCAGACCCTAAAGTTAGTCATAAAAACATTCTGAAGTGTTTAAAAATGGCTTGCAATTTGTCACAGCCAAGCTTTATAACCTAGTGGAGTTTTGTGATTTATTAAGTTACAAAGTAAATCCTGATGATAAGTAGTTCATTTAGATTCTAGAGGTTGCCTCCCAGAGAACCACATCTTTGGGGAGAAAAATACTCTCTGCTTTAGCTCAGTTACAGTTTGCACATGACGGCTTACATGTCTGTCCTCAGTCTTGGGTTCAGCACATGGCAGAAGTCAAGCCAGTGACTGTCTCTTAACCTTATCTAAGACAACCTATTTTTTTCTGGTTCGTGCTCAGAAAATGTGATTCCAGGGAGAGTGGGTGGCAACACGAACACCGAAGTACTTCTCAGCAACTGGTTCAAAAGTGAAAGAGAAAGACTGTCAAATTCAGGTGAGAAAACATCAGCAATCAGACAAACACACACTCACACTCACACCTACATACACACACTCCTATCATGTCATGGCTAAGATGTCCTGAACAGAGATTAGAAGCCCACTAGGCTGCTGCAACAACCTCTTTCATAATATTACCCGTCATTCCCCCATCAAAAGTTGGAGTCTACTTTTCCTCCCCTTAAATTTGGGCTGACCTTGGGGCCTCTTTTATTTTAAAATAAAATAAACATTTTATTTTAAGATAATTCTAATTTATAGAAGAGTTGTAAACATAATATAGTGGGTTCCTGTGTGTCCTTCACCAGCTTTCCATAATATTAACATCTTACATAAGTAGGGTACGTTTTTCTGATATGTTTTGATCAGTAAAATTCACTGGTGTGTGTAGCTTCTTACACTGGGTTTGGAATGCTCTTGCTAAGCACAACTTTCACGTAGTAAAAAGCTCAGGCAGCCACGTGAGAGACCCACAGAGAGGAGAACCAAGGCCCCAGTACACAGTCCCATCTGAGCCCCTCCTTACAACTGGTGCCAACTAACAGCAACGTGAGGGAGGTTCTTTTGGCCTTTTCGATCATCTCATCACCTGAGGTGACATCTCAGAAGGCAGGACAACCACCTGGTCAACTCAGAATTGTGAGAAATAATAAACTGTTACTGCTTTAAGCCACGATATTTTGGGATAGTTTGTTATATACAAAAATATGACTGAAACACCAGCTCTAAGTAGTTCAAACCTTGCACTTTACCTAAATAAAATTAATCCAGACAAGATGGCTCCCTAGAAGAGTAAAGGACACCAAAAAAAAAAAAGTTAGATAAGCAGTATTCTATCCCTCTAATTCAAACATGCTAGTCTCTTTCATTATCAGAGTAAAGATAAAGCAAAGGCACTTTGAAGTGATAGACCTCAGCTTTGGCAATGGGAGACACAAAAGTTAACCCAACTAGTGGAGAAAGACTGATAAGGAGCCTTTTAAACTCTGATTTGAATGAAATAATGTGCATGTTTACCTATTCAAAAATTATATTTAAAAAAAGAATCTGCAGACACGTGAACAAATTTGCTTAGTCACACATTTTTCTCTAAGCTTAGCTGCGAAATTAGCAGTTACAAAAATGGTAAGTAAGCAGGACCCTTTGTGAACTTTCTCTCAATTACTTATGTCAGGAGCCAGCAAACTTCTCCTGTTGAGAGCCAGATAGTTTAAGGTTTCCAAGCCAAGAAGCAAAAATCAAGAATATTATGTAAGAACTTATATAACAAGAGATATTCTTTACTGATGAAATTCAAACTATTTTAGTAATAATTGAGTACACTTTTTTTGTAATATAGGTCTACTAATTAGAATAATTGAATTCTAATTTGTGGGACATAATAATTTTCTTTACTAGGTATCAAATATAACAGCCATCCTTGGCTCACAGATTGTACAAAAACAGGTGACAGACCAGATTTCAAGCAATCTATAGTTTTCCAAACTCTGGGCCTGTTGGAAGAGGCAATTCTGCCATGACCACTAACATTCACGCATATTCCTACTGGGCATGCCAAGAATGCATGACCCGACTGCTAATTACCAGGCCATTCTCAGGATTATGGTTGCAGAAAGTAACAGTTGAGAGATGAGTTGCATCACCCCCGGACCAACAGTAAGCCTATTATAAAACAGGTAGCTTCCCCAAAATCAATGCTCGTCTTCTGGAATGCAACTCAGTGCGTCTGCAGGCATCCATAATGGGCTCTTTGCATTGCCCTCAGGGAAGGTGGGAAGCATGGGAACCTAATGCAAATAAATATGACAATCTATCTACTGCTTTTCCTGTGAGTGAAAATAACCTTTGTCTCTAACCCAGGTGTCTTCTTCCATAGCTTGTTAGATTGTAAGTTCTCAGACCCTTCACTGTTCTTGCTAGAAATCCATAAGAGCTAAGGTTATTGAGGGACAATCAATTCCATAGTGGAATGCAAGGAAGAGACTGGCCTAAGGACATTGTGCCATATCTTGGTCATAAAGGCAAGCTGTGGAAGTGACATTTGATGGGGGGTGAGGGTATCCATTGGATGAGTCACTACTGAGCCAAAATTGCCTGTAGTAGATGTAGCAGAGCCCTAATGGTCAAAATGTTGCCAGTCTTGATTAAGAGCTTGTCACTTCTAATTGAGTTTTAGCCAAATATGTAGAACACCCTACTGGTAATCTTTGAGCAAGAGAATCCAAGAATAAATAATTCTAAGTCAAATTCCACGAAGAAATGCTAGTTTAATAATCAAGGGTCCAACACTTAGTACACTAAGAGTAAAGAGTCTCTTTTCTACTAGGAAACTGATTCCTTCTTTCCTGGTAATTTTCCTAAAGCAAATAATAGGAGATTTAAAAATATCAGGGTTGTAATAGCTTCCTAGGGCTGCTGTAACGAAGTACCATAAATTGGATGGCTTAAAACAACAGGAATTCATTGTCTTACAATTCTGGATGCTAGGAAGTCTAAAATCAAGATAGCAGCTGGCCCTGCTCACTCTAAAACCTATAAGGGACATTCCTTCCTTGCCACTTCCTAGCTGCTGGTAGTGGCTTCTGGGGGTAGCTGGCAGTCTCTGGCATTCTGGGGCTTGTGGCTGCAGCACTTCAGTCTTTGCCTCCATCATCACACGGCATTGCTCCCTTGTGTGTCTGTATTTCTTCTCCTCTTCTTAGAAGGACACCAGTCCAGTCACGTAGGATTAAAGGCCCTGCCTACAGCTGTGTGACTCCCCTAAACAAATCACATTTGCAATGATCCTATTCCCAAATAAAGCCACAGTCTGAGGTCCTGGAGGTTAAGGACTTTGACATATCTTTTGAGGGGAACACAATTCAAACCAAAACAAGGGTCTACAACTCACAATATGGCTGTTTATTTGATGTAACTGTGGGAAAAACATGCTCTTTTGTGTGTTCTAAAAGATTAGCAAACCAGGGCTCATCTGGGCCTGGGCAAACCTTCTAAAGCCATGGCTCAGTGGGACTGGGTTATAGTGGTGACGGAACAATTGGGCTGACAGGCTGTGTATGCTGCACCTGCTGACCTAACTTCCTGCATTGTGGACTTTGAGATAGGTACCAAGGCAGTTGCTCTCTCAGCTTGAAATAATTACTGTCTTGCCAGTTTTGAAGAAGGGACTGTACTGCTAAGCACTGCTTCCTGCTAGCCTGTGAAAGTTGATGGTGACGACAGGAAGTTTATTTGTTGTTTATGGGGGTTTGCCTTTTTGGTTTTCACAGTGTGTTGTTTTTTCCTCAGACACCAAATATGTGGTGCCTTTTCTAACATCAGTTCTCTAATTCCAACCCTATCTACCTGGAGTTAGCATCAGATCCCACAAAATAAGGGCTTAGCCCCCAAGAATGCCTCCACCTATGATGCCACTACAACTGAGGTGCCCAGGCTACCTGCATTGCTGCCTGACTACAAATGTGCCCCATGTGCCCCACCCACCTCAGGTTCCATAATTTGATAGAATGACTCACAAAACTCAGGAAAAACACTTTTCTTACATTTCAGAGTTTATTATAAAGGATACAACTCAGGAACAGCCAAAAGAAGAGATACATAGAACAAATTCAGGGCCATGATGTAGGCTTCCCTGCCCTCTCCAGGGATGCCATCTCCCAGCACTTTTCTATGTGTCTCCAAATCTTATTGTTCAAGAGTTTTTATCACCGAATCTCCAGCTCTGTTCCCCCACCGCAGAGGCCTCAGGGTGGGGCTGAGAGTTCCTGCTCTCAAATCACAGTTGAGTCTTTCTTGTGACCACCCCCATCCTGAGACTCCTAGGAGCCGTACCTGGAGTCACTTCTTTAGCATAGGTTCAGGCTGTTCCAAACAGGGTTCATTATGAATAACACAGACTTTCCTAGCACTCAGGAAATTCCAAGCATTTTGGAATCTCTGTGCTGGGAACCAGGGGCAAAGGCCAAATATATATAATATACAAATCGTTCTCAACTTATAATGGGATTATGTCCTGATATGCTCGTCTTAAATTGAAAATATCATGTCAAAAATGCATTTAATACACCTAACTTACCAAACGTGATAGCTTAGCCTAGCCTGCCTTAAACATGCTCAGAACACTTCCATTAGCTTACAGTTGGCAAGATTATCAAATACAAAGCCTATTATTATAATAAAGCATTGGATATCACATGTGATTTATTGAATACAGTACTGAAAGTGAAAAGCAGAAGGTTGTGTGGGTAGAGAATTGTTCTAAGGATATAGGTTGTTGACCCTCATGATCATGGGCTGACTGGGAGCTGCGGCTGCCAAGCATCCCAGGAGAGTATATGGTACCTTTTTGCACTAGCCTGGGAATAGATAAAAATTCTACTGAAATGTGTTTCATTTCTGCACCATTGTAAAGTCCCAAAATCATTAAGCCAAGCTGCCATAAGTCAGGGACCATCCATATAATACATATTTTTTATTTTTATTATACCCATGCAGTCAGTGAGTTATGTGTTCCTTTATAAACCTTCTGGGAATATGTACTAGACTCTTGATCACTTTTTGTGGAATGAATGAAAAAGAGACATGGCAAATTCAGTTTATATAAGCCATCCTGCATGGGTAAGTCTGAAGCAGAACTGGCCAAGGTGTCTAAATCACCCACCCTCCACTCCCATCCACCAAAACAACCTTCCCAAGTAGTGGAGACAGGTCCTCTTCCCTGGCATCTGCTTGGCCCCATTCACACTACTCTCTACTCTCTCTTCTTGACCCACATTCTGGGGTTGATTGACCCCAGACACAACCCTTTACCTTAGGCATCTTCCAGCCAAGCCTAGCTTCACAATTCGATTCTGACCAATAAATGAAAGTGTGTTGAGTGGGGTATCTGGAAAACATTGCTTACATAATAAAAAAGGACATGTGCAGCAGACACATCCCATTAGTCCCTTCCTGCAGGAAAGCAAACTTAGTAGTGAGGAATTTCTAGGCCCCTGTTGGAGAGAATGCAAATCCGCACAGCCACAGTGGAACACAAGATGGAGATTCCTCAGCAGGTTACAACTGATGAACATGAAGTACCTACCACAGTGCCTGGTATCATAGAGCTTGTTGGCAGATTAGTCATAAGAGGTGCATTTTTAAATTAAGGTATTATTGATATATACTCTTATGAAGGTTTCACATGAGAAAACAATGTGGTTACTACATTCACCCACATTATCGTGTCCCCCCAATACCCCATTGCAGTCACTGTCCATCAGTGTAGTAAGATGCCACAGAGTCACTATTTGCCTTCTCTGTGCTACACTGTCTTCCCCATGATCCCCCCGCACACCATGTGTGCCAATCATAATACCCATCAATCCCCTTCTCCCTCCCTCCCCACCCACCATCCCACACCTCTCCCCTTTGGTAACCACTAGTCCCTTCTTGGAGCCTGGGTGTTGGCAGCTGTTTTGTTCCTTCAGTTTTGCTTCATTGTTATACTCCACAAATGAGGGAAATCATTTGGTACTTGTCTTTCTCTGCCTGGCTTATTTCACTGAGCATAACATCCTCCAGCTCCATCCATGTTGTTGCAAATGGTAGGATTTGTTTCTTTCTTATGGTTGAATAGTATTCCATTTGCATATGTACCACCTCTTCTTTATCCATTCATCTACTGAGGGACACTTAGGCTGCTTCCATATCTTGGCTATTGTAAATAGTGCTGCAATAAACATAGGGGTGCATATGTCTTTTTGAATCTGAGAAATTGCATTCTTTGGGTAAATTCCTAGGAGTGGAATCCCCAGGTCAAATAGTATTTCTATTTTTAGGTTTTTGAGGAAACTCCATATTGCTTTCCATAATGATTGAACTAGTTTACATTCCCCTTTCAGTGTAGGAGGGTTCCCTTTTCTCCACATCCTCGCCAACATTTGTTGTTCTTAGTCTTTTCAATACTGGCTATCCTAACTGGTGTGAGGTTATATCTCATTGTGGTTTTAATTTGCATTTCCCTGATATTTAGTGATGTGGAATATCTTTTTCATGTTTCTGTTGGCCATCTGAATTTCTTCTTTGGAGAATTGTCTGTTCATATACTCCACCCATTTTTTAATCGTGTTACTTGCTTTTTGGTTGTTGAGGCATGTGAGTTCTTTGTATGTTTTGGATGTTAACCCCTTGAGGTGCATTATTTTTTAAAATCACTTATTGTTTGATGATTTAAATTGGCTAGTACAGCATATGAATACATTTAGTTTACATAGTCCCACAAGTTTGAGTCAATTAATCCCAGAGAACTGGCACAACAGAATAAGACAATACTTTGCTTTCTGAATATTAACATTTGTTTCTGTTTTTAGTATGTGCCCCCTGGTGATTGGCATTGGTAATTTTGTGTTTCTTTCAATGTTGTAATTATAATTTGAGAGTTAATGGGTTAAGAGGTAATGTAACAAAGTAGTGTAGTGAGCAACTGTACTGGCAACTTCAAGACATGAAGAAGTTTAGAAAAAGTGATCAATGCTAAAGGATAGGTTAGGGAAGAGAAATAAGCTCACAGTTCTCCTAAGGAGGGGTGTAAATGCCAGGCCAAACCATCACTCCTACTTTAGGCTAAGGCTGGTCATGTTCAGCCTGCAGATCCTAATAAAAGAGTTTAAATTTTTTGGTGCATTAGTGCCTTTCTTTTACAAATGTTTCTGTGTAAATTTTTTCTGCAGGAGAAACAACATTGCTTCTAGGAGAGTACTGGCAGGAAAACATGCAGGCCTGTAACACCTGGAAATATCTGGAACCTTAGCAAAATGCCACTCTTGTTAGGCTGGCATGCTGTTAACAAAAGGAACCAGTGATATTTACTTTAAAATGTGCTGTTTTTATTCTACTTTCAAGTGGCAATTTAGAAAAAAATTACTATACTTGATGCTGTTATTCACTATGACATTGATGTTTCCAGCTCTTGAATATTTTGTTTGCTTTTATAAAAACTATTCTTTGGGAGAATAAACATACATATTTATTGTAAAGTAAATGCAACTATGGAAAAGTACAAAAAAAGAAAGCAAAACTTATGCAAATTCTACCTCCCAGAGAGAGATTATTGTGGATAATATTTGATATCTATATATTTCCAAGCATCTGTCTAAGGGGCTGCATGTGTGTATACATCTCTTTTTTCTCTAAGTGTGTGTATGTGTGTATATACACATATACAGATATATACATATACATGTTCATGTGTGTGTATATATATGTATATACACACACACATACACATATATACATATATATAGTTCTGCAATTTTGTGTGGTATGTGATGTGGGCATCTTTCTGTGACAATAAACTTGGAGTTACATCTTTGTTTAATCAAGAAACATGTCTGGAGAAAGATGGTGGCATGAGAAGTGAGACAGAAACCCCTCCCAAAACTACAGAGAACATGAAAATACAGCAAATACAACTAATCCTGAAAGAGCCACCAGAGGACTGCAGAACAGACTGCCTACATCTGGGGAAAATATAAGATCTCACAGAAAAGAATAAAGTAGCAAAGCCAAGATCCAGAGGGACCCAAGCCCTTCCTCACTCCAGCCCACAGGTGGGAGGAAGAGAAACAGAGCTGAGAGGAAGTAGAAGCCCAGGACTGCTGAACACCCAGCCCTGGAGATCTGCTCCAGAAGGATGACCCCACATTACATGGTGCTCTGGAGATTAGTGGGGTTGGAAAGCAAAGACTGGCAGAATACTGGGAGAGACTGGAATCTCAGCTGCTTGTGGAGAACAGGTATGCATAATCAGCCACCCTGGGACAAAAGAAAGGTGGACACTTTGAAAGATTTTCCAGCAGTGAGAGAGGTGCTAAAGGGGCAAAGATTGCACAGAGCTTGCTGTCAGGAGAAGGGGCAGGTGGACAAAATCATCCCAGCACACTCAGCACAGCAGGTTGGGAACTCTCAGGAGCTCCAGATGCTCCATCCCCATGGCTGACAATGCAGTCCAGATGCTCCCACTGTGATACAAGCCTGTTGCTCCTTCGTCCCAGAAGGCACTGGTCTTGCTCATCTAACACCCCCATCATCCCACATGCCAGCCAAAGAATGGCCCCACCTACAGCAGCTACAGGGACATAGCACAAAGTCTCCTCCCTGCATGCTTGCCCACTGGACCTGTCAGTGGAGCCAGGCCTTACAGCCGGAAAGGTAGGAAAGAGTTCTTTCCTCCCAGCAAGTGCAAATTATGCTCACCTTCAAACTTGCCATAGGTACAGGTGCTCAGCAGCTCCAGAGAGTTAAGCCTGTGGGCACTAGAGGGTGCCTCCTGCACAAATCTATTATCCCATAAGAAACACTAAAAAAAATAGAGGAACTTTGTCCAAACAAAAATTCAAGAAAAAACTCCAGAAAGAAGGCTTAGTGAAACGGAAATCAACAGTCTTCTTGATGAAGATTTCAAAATTACAGTCATAAACATGCTCATGGAGCCACAGAAACATATTTAAGATCTTAGGGAGGACTTCAAGAAAGAGGCAGTAACTTTGAAAAATACAGTATCTGAGATGAAGCATACAATTGAGGGGATTTAAAAGTAGATTAAATGAAGTAGAGGAGAAAGTCAATGAAATAGATATTAGAAAACAGAAAAACAAAGAAGCTGAGGCACAGAGAGAAAGAAGAATCTCTAAGCATGAAAGAATAATGAGAACTGTGCAACCAATCCAAATGGAACAATATTTGCCTTATAGGGGTACCAGAAGAAGAAGAGAGAGAAAAAGGGATACAAAGTCTCTATGAGGAAATAACTGCTCAAAACTTGCCCAGTCTGGGGAAGGAAATAGTCTTTCAGGTCATGGAAGTGCACAGATCTCCCAACACATCGAACACTAGGAAAGCAACATGAAGACATGTAATGATTAAAATGGCAAAGATCAAGGACAAGGACAGAGTATGGAAAGCAGACAGAGAGAGAAAAAAGATTACTTATAAAGGGAACCCCATCAGGCTATCATCAACAGATTTTTCAGCAGAAACCTTACAGGGCAGAAGGGAGTAGCATGATATATTTAATGCAATGAAACAGAAGGGTCTCCAACCAAGATAACTGTACTTAACAATATTATCACTTAAATATAAAGCATGGATTAAAAAATTTCCAGATAAGCAAAAGTTGAGGGAATTTACCTCATACAAACTATCTCTACAGTGTACTTTAAAGGGACTGCTCCAGAGGAAGTGCTCCTAAGACTAAATAGCTGTCACCAGAGAAAACAAAACCAAAATAAAAGAAGTAGACCAAGTAATTACTAAGAAAATGCAAAATTAAATCAACTAATCACAAAGTTAATCAAGGGATACACAAAGAGAACGGAATATGACACCTAATATATAAAGAGTGGAGGAGAAAGAAGAAGGGAGGGTAAAAAGAACCTTTAGAGTATGTTTTAAATAGTGTAATAACTGATTAAGACAGACTGTTAGATAGCAAAGAAGCTGCTCTTGAACCTTTGGTAACCACAAATCTAAAGCCTACAATGGCAGTAAGTACTGATCTATCAATAATCACCCTAAATGTAAATGGACTGAATGCACTAATCAAAAGACATAGAGTTACAGAATGCATAAAAAACAAGACCCATCTATATGCTGCCTATAAGAGACTCACTTGAAACCCAAAGATACACAGACTGAAAGTGAAAGGATGGAAAAAGATATTTCATGCAAATAATAGGGAGAAAAAAGCAGGAGTTTCAGTACTTGTATCAGACAAAATAGACTTCAAAACAAAGAAAGTAACAAGAGACAAAGAAGGACATTACATAATGATAAAGGGGTCAGTCCCACAAGAGGATATAACCATTATAAATATCTATGCACCCAACACAGGATCACCTACATATGTGAAACAAATACTAATGGAATTAAAGGGGGAAATAGAATGCAATCCATTCATTTTGAGAGACTTCAAAACACCATTCACTCCAAAGGACAGATCAACCACATAGAAAATAAGTAAGGAGACAGAGGCACTGAACAACACAGTAGAACACTCCACCCAAAAGCAGCAGGATACACATTCTTCTCAAGTGCAAATGGAATGCTTTCCATAATAGATCACATGCTAGGCCACAAAAAAGAGCCTCAGTAAATTCAGAAGGGTTGAAATTGTACCAATTAACTTCTCAGACCACAAAGGTAGGGGAACTAGAAAAGTCCACAAACACAAGGAGGCTTAACAACATGCTCCTAAAAAAATCAATGGATCAATGACCAAATAAAAACAGATATCAAACAATATTTGGAGAAAAATGAAAACAGCAACTCAACATCCCAAAATCTGTGGAGTGCAGTGACGGCCGTTTTAAGAGCAAAGTATATAAAAATACAGGCTTACTTCAAGAAAGAAAAACAATCCTAAATGAACAGTCTAAAACTCACAGTTAATAAAACTAGAAAAGGAAGAACAAATGAGCCCCAAAGTCAGTAGAAGGAGGCACATAATAAAGATCAGAGCAGAAATAAATAAAATTGAGAAGAATAAAACAATAGAATCAATGAAACCAGCAGCTGGTTCTTCAAGAAAATAAACAAAATAGATAAAGCCATAGCCAGACTTATCAGGAAAAAAAGAAAGTGTAAACACATAAACAGAATCAGAAATGAGAAGGGAAAAATCCCTACAGACACCACAGAAATACAAACAATTATTAGAGCATACTATGAAAAATCATATGCTAACAAATTGGATAATCTAGAAGGAATGGACAACTTTCTAGAAAAATACAACCTTCCAAGGCTAACCCAGGAAGAAACAGAAAATCTGAACAGACCAATTACCAGCAACAAAATTGAATTGATAATCAAAAATCCACCTAAGAAAAAACCCCTGAAACAGATGGCTTCACTGCTGAATTTTACCAAACATTTAGTGAAGATGTAATACCCATCCTCCTAAAGTTTTCCAAAAAGTAGGAGAGGAGGGAATACTTCCAAACTCATTCTATGTGGCCAGCATCACTCTAATGCCAACCAAAGACACTACAAAAAGAAAAAATCACAAATTAATATCCCCGATGAACACAGATGCAAAAACCCTTAACAAAATATCAGTAAACTGAAATCAAAATACATCAAAAAGATCACCCATCATGACCAAGTGGGATTTATTCCAAGGATACAGGGATGGTACAGTATTTGAAAATTCATCAACATCATCCATCACATCAACAAAAAGGACAAAAGGATCACATGACCATCTCCATAGATGCTGAAAAAACATTTGACAAAATGCAACATCCATTCATGATAAAAACTCAATGAAATGGGTAGAGATGATATGTTCCTCAACATAATAATGGCCATATATGACAACCCCACAGCCAACATCATACTTGACAGTGAAAAGCTGAAAGCTTTTCTTATAAAGTCAGGAACAAGACAAAGAAAGCACACTCTCATCAACATAGTACTGGAGGTCCTAGCCATAGCAATCAGAGAACACAAAAAAATAAAAGGCATCCAGATTGGTAAGGAAGAAATTAAATTGTCCCTGTTTGCAGATGACATGATGTTGTACACAAAAAACCCTAAAGAATCCACCCCAAAACTATTTGAACTAATAAGTGAATTCAACAAAGTTGCAGAATACAAAATTAATACACAGAAATCTCTTGCATTCCTATATATTAATGATGAACCAGCACAGAGAGAAATCTGGAAACAACTCCATTTACAATTGAATCAAAAAGAATAAAATATCTAGGAATAAAGTAACCGAGGACATGACAGACCTATACTCTAAAAACTACAAGACACTCATGAGAGAAATTAAAGAAGATACCAACAAATGGAGATCAGTCCCATGCTCATGGATAAGAATAATTAATATTGTCAAAATGGCCATCCTTCCTAAAGCAATCTACAGATTAATTGCTATCCCTATCAAAATACCAACAGGATTCTTCAACAAACTAAAACAAATAGTTCTAAAATTCATATGGTACCAGAAAGACCCCCAAAATTACCAAAGTGATCCTGAGAAGGAAGAAAAAAGTTGGTGGTTTATGATCCCTAACTTCAAGCTCTACTACAAAGCCACAGTAATCAAAACAATTTGGTACTGGCACACACAGACCCACAGATAAATGGAATAAAATAGAGTGCAGAAATAAACTCACACATATATGGTCAATTAATATATGATAAAGGAGCCATGGACATACAATGGGAAAATGACAGCCTCTTCAACAAATGGTGTTGACAAGATTGGACAGCTACATGCAAGAGAATGAAACTGGATTATTGCCAAACTCCATAAAATCAAAAGTAAACTTGAAATATATCAAAGATCTGAATATAAGTCATGAAACCATAAAATTCATAGAAGAAAACACAGGCAAATATCAACATGAGAAACTTTTTCCTGAACATCTCCTTGAACAAGGGAAACAAAAACAAAAATGAACAAATGGGACTACACCAAACTAAAAAGCTTCTGTATAGCAAAGGACACCATCAACAGAACAAAAAGACATCCCACAGCATGGGAGGATATATTTGTTAACAACTTATACAATAGGGGTTAACATCCAAAAATATATAAAGAACTCACATACCTCAACACCCAAAACACAATTAAGCTGATTAAATAATGGGCAGAGGTCTGAACAGACACTTGTCCAAAAAAGAAATTTGAATGCCAACAGCCACATGAAAAGATGCTCCACATTGCTAATCATCAGGGAAATGTAAATTAAAACCACATTGACGTGTTACCTCACACCAGTAAAGATGCCCAACATCAAAAAGACAAGAAATAGCAAATGCTGGTGAGGATGTGGAGAAAGGGAAACCTCCTACATTGTTGGTAGGAATATAAATTAGTTCAACCATTGTGGAAAGCAATATGGAGGTTCCTCATAAAACTAAAGATAGAAATACCATTTGACCCAGGAACTCCACTCCTAGGAATTTACCTGAAGAAAACAAGGTCCTTGATTCAAAAAGACATATGCACGCCTGTGTTTATCACAGCACTATTTACAATAGCCAAGATATGGAAGCAACCTAAGTGACCATCAGTAGATGAATAGATAAAGAAGATGTGGTACACATACAAAATAAAATATTGCTCAGCCATAAAAAGAAAACAAATCCTACCATTTGCAACAACATGGATGGAGATAGAGGATATTATGTTCAGTGAAATAAACCAGGCGGAGAAAGACAAGTACCAAATGATTTCACTCATTTGTAGAGTATAACAACAAAGCAAAACTGAAGGAACAAAACAGCAGCAGACTCACAGACTCCAAGAAGGATCTAGTGGTTACCAAAGGGAAGGGGATTAAGGGGCACTATAATTAGCAATTACAATATAGTTAGGTCACGAAGAAGGCAGTAGAGCAAAGAGAAGACAAGTAGTGACTCTATAGTATCTTACTATGCTGATGGACACTGACTGCAATACAGTTGGGTGGGGTCTTGAAAATATGAGTGAATGTAGAAACCACAATATTGTTCATGCGAAACCTTTATAAAATTGTATATCAATGACAACTTAATTTTTAAAAAGACTAAAGAATAATATGAGCTTTAGAGAAAAAAACTCTAAAACACATTCTTTAAAACAATTTTTTTAATTGCTACCAGAAATTGTTCTAATGTCTATGTGTGTGCATGTATATACATTGTTTTTTGGCTATTTGGGTTTTCAACATTTATTTTTCAAAATATTTTTGTGTTTAAATTCAAAAAGTACAAATCTCCTGACTCTTACCTACAGCCATCTTGTTTCCCTTCCTAAGGTAAAAACAAGTCATCATTTACTCATGTAGCCTAGAGACCATTTACAAGGAGTTAAGCAAACGTATGTATTGCAAAAACATATATTTATGTAAATGTAAGTGCACATAAATGCCAAAACATTACTTTGTCTTTTTTATATAAATGGCAGCACATTATATACACTGCTTTGTGCCTAATTTTTTCAGTTTAACGGTATAGCTTGAATATCACTCCAGATTTCCTTATAAAGAGTTTTCCCGGGGATCACGGGAAGATGGTGGCAGGAGTAGTTCAGAGGAAATCTCCTCCCCCAAACATATATATTTATGAAAATACAATAAATACAACTATTCCTAAAAGAGACACCAGTGGATGCAGTACAACAGCCAGGATACATCTACATCTGCAAGAACTCAGCATCACATGAAGGGGGTAAGAAACAAGCCATGGCCAGGCGGGACCCAAACGCTCCCCCACCCCAAAATCCGGCGGGAAGAAAGGAGTCAGAAAGGGGAGGGAGTGAAAGCCCAGGACTGCTAAACAACCAGCTCCAGAAATCCGAACCCGGAATGCAGACACAAGGTGCACAGGGTGCTAGATAACAGAGAAACAGAAAAGCAAAACCTGTGGGCAGGTCCCCGCAACCAGCGCCCCTGAGACAAAAGAAAAGTGAGTGCTTTCTGCAAGTCTTAAAGAGACAGGGACCCCATAGATGGACAAAGTTGTCCTGGCAGCTGGGAATACCGAGGAAACTTGGCACCCTAAATGGAGGCAGTGCAGCTCTGAAGCCCCTCACAGCACTAAGCAGCCTGCCAGTCATTCCTCCAACTGGCGCGGACCCCAATACATGGGCCCAGTAGCAGGAGAGTGGCGGCAGGCGCCGGGGACAGCAGCACCGGAAGGAACTGAGAGCAGATCCGTGCGCCACAGGAGAGGCTTGTGCTAGCCCGCAGAGGCGTGACTGAACAGCCTGGGCACGGCTTGTGCGCACCGATGGCAGTGAAGCCAGAGCCCAGTAGAAGCCTGTGTGGAAGAGCCCTGCGTGCACCTGCAGCAGAGCCAGAGGGAGCAGGCGCACTCCCAGCAGCCAAATGGAATCCAAGCCCAACACACAGGCGTCCAGGCCAGACCCAAAGGCCACTGCTGCCACATAGCTGCCCAGCAGGGTCGCTGCTAGCACAGAGGAGCGCACCTGGCGTGCCTGCCACTCCCCGCAGGGCTCCGCACTGCTCTGACAGACACCCCACCCACAGCAGCTTAGGGGACTAACCCGGTGGCTGCTCCAGGAGTGCAGGTAACCATCACAGGCAGCAGAGAAGGGCAAGGCATCCAGCAAGCAGGAAAGGACTTCCTTCTCCCAGCTGACACACCCACAACTTGCCTATCACCATGAAAAGGCAAAAAAATCTGGTCCAGTCTAAGACAGTTACACCTGAGAAAGGATCTGCAGAGGCAGACCTAACCAGTCTCCCTGAAAAGAATTCAAAATAAAAATCATAAACATGCTGACACAGCTGCAGAGAAATATACAAGAGCTAAGGGATGAAGTCTGGAGGGAGATTACAGACATCCAGAGGGAGATTACAGAAGTGAAACAAACTCTGGAAGGATTTATAAGCAGAATGGAGAAGATGCAAGAGGCCATTGATGGAATAGAAACCAGAGAACAGGAACACATAGAAGCTGATGCAGAGAGAGATAAAAGGATCTCCAGGAATGAAACAATATTAAGAGAACTGTGTGACCAATCCAAAAGGAACAATATCCACATTATAGGGTACTAGAGGAAGAAGAGAGAGAAAAAGGGATAGAAAGTGTCTTTGAAGAAATAATTCCTGAGAACTTCCCCAAACTGGGGGAGGAAATAGTTGCACAGACTATGGAGGCACACAGAACTCCCGAGAGATGAGATTCAAAGAGGACAACACCAAGACACATAATAATAAAAATGGCAAAGATCAAGGGCAAGGACAGAGTATTAAAGGCAGCCAGAGAGAGTAAAAAGGTCACCTACAAAGGAAAACCCATCAGGCTATCATCAGACTTCTCAACAGAAACCTTACAGGCCAGAAGAGAATGGCATGATATATTTAATGCAATGAAACAGAAGGGCCTTGAACGAAGGATACTGTATCCAGCACGATTATCATTTAAATATGAAGGAGGGATTAAACAATTCCCAGACAAGCAAAAGTTGAGAGAATTTGCCTCCCACAAGCCATCTCTACAGGGCATCTTACAGGGACTGCTCTAGATGGGAGCACTCCTAAAAAGAGCACAGAACAAAACACCCAACATATGAAGAATTGACGAGGAGGAAAAAGAAGGGAAAGAAATGATTATCAGACTGTGTTTATAACAGCTCAATAAGCAAGTGAGGTCAGACAGTGAGGTAGTAAAGAAACTAACCTTGAACCTGAGGTAAACACAAATCTAAAGACTGCAATGGCAATAAGTACATATCTTTCAATTATCACCCTAAATGTAAATGGACTGAATGCACCAATCAAAAGACACAGAGCAATAGAAAGGATAAAAAAGCAAGACCCATCTATATGCTGCTTACAAGAGACTCACCTCAAACCCAAAGACATGCACAGATTAAAAGTCAAGGGATGGAGAAAGATATTTCATGTAAACAACAGAGAGAAAAAAGCAGGTGTTGCAATACTAGTATCAGACAAAATAGACCTCAAAATAAAGAAAAGTAATAAGAGATAAAGAAGGACATTACATAATGATAAAGGGATCAGTCCAACAAGAGGATATAACCATTATAAACATATATGCACCCAATACAGGAGCACTAATATATGTGAAACAAATTCTAACAGAATTAAAGGAGGAAATAGAATGCAATGCATTCATTTTGGGAGACTTTGAACGAAGGATACTGTATCCAGCACGATTATCATTTAAATATGAAGGAGGGATTAAACAATTCCCAGGCAAGCAAAAGTTGAGGGAATTTGCCAAAGGACAGATCCACCAGACAGAAAATAAGTAAGGATACAGAGGCAATGAACAACACGCTAGAAAAGATGAACCTAATAGACATCTATAGAACTCTACATCCAAAAGCAACAGGATACACATTCTTCTCAAGTGCACATGAAACATTCTCTGGAATAGACCACATACTAGGCCACAAAAAGAGCCTCAGTAAATTCAAAAAGATTGAAATCCTACCAGCCAACTTTTCAGACCACAAAGGTATAAAACTAGAAATAAATTGTACAAAGAAAGCAAAAAGGCTCACAAACATATGGGGGCTTAACAACATGCTCCTAAATAATCAATGGATTAACAACCAAATTAAAATGGAGATCCAGCAATATATGGAAACAAATGACAACAACAACACTAAGCCCCAACTTCTGTGGGACCCAGCAAAAGCAGTCTTAAGAGGAAAGTATATAGCAATCCAGGCATATTTCAAGAAGGAAGAACAATCCCAAATGAATAGTCTAATGTCACAATTATCAAAATTGGAAAAAGAAGAACAAAAGGCCTAAGGTCAGCAGAACGAGGGACATAATAAAGATCAGAGAAGAAATAAATAAAATTGAGAAGAATAAAACAACAGAAAAAATCAATGAAACCAAGAGCTGGTTCTTCGAGAAAATAAACAAAATAGATAAGCCTCTAGCCAGACTTATTAAGAGAAAAAGAGAATCAACACACATCAACAGAATCAGGAACGAGAAAGGAAACATCACGACAGACCCCACAGAAATACAAAGAATTATTAGAGAATACTATGAAAACCCGTATGCTAACAAGCTGGAAAACCTAGGAGAAATGGACAACTTCCTAGAAAAATACAACCTTCCAAGACTGACCCAGAAAGAAACAGAAAATCTAAACAGACTAATTACCAGCAATGAAATTGAAGCGGTAATCAAAAAACTACCAAAGAACAAAACCCCTGGGCCAGATGGATTTACCTCGGAATTTTATCAGACATACAGAGAAGACATAACACCCATTCTCCTTAAAGTTTTCTAAAAAATAAAAGAGGAGGGAATACTTCCAAACTCATTCTATGAAGCCAACATCACCCTAATACCAAAACCAGGCAAAGACCCCACCAAAACAGAAAACTACAAACCAATATCCCTGATGAACATAGATGCAAAAATACTCAACAAAATATTAGCAAACCGAATTCAAAAATACATCAAGAGGATCATACACCATGACCAAGTGGGATTCATCCCAGGGATGCAAGGATGGTACAACATTCGAAAATCCATCAACATCATCCACCACATCAACAAAAAAAAAGGACAAAAACCACATGATCATCTCCATAGATGCTGAAAAAGCATTTGACAAAGTTCAACATCCATTCATGATAAAAACTCTCAGCAAAATGGGAATAGAGGGCAAGTACCTCAACATAATAAAGGCCATATATGATCAACCCACAGCTAACGTCAGACTGAACAGAGAGGCTGAAATCTTTTCCTCTGAGATTGGGAACAAGACAGGGATGCCCACTCTCCCCACTGTTATTCAACATGGTACTGGAGGTCCTAGCCACAGCAATCAGACAAAACAAAGAAATACACGGAATCCAGACTGGTAAAGAAGAAGTCAAACTGTCAGTATTTGCAGATGAAATGATATTGTACATAAAAAACCCTAAAGACTCCACTGAAAAACTACTAGTACTAATATCGGAATTCAGCAAAGTTGCAGGATACAAAATTAACACACAGAAATCTGTGGCTTTCCTGTATACTAACAATGAACTAATAGAAAGGGAAATCAGGAAAACAATTCCATTCACAATAGCATCCAAAAGAATAAAATACCTAGGAATAAACCTAACCAAGGAAGTGAAAGACCTATACCCTGAAAACTACAAGACACTCTTAAGAGAAATTAAAGAGGTCACTAACAAATGGAAACTCATCCCATGCTCCTGGCTAGGAAGAATTAATATCGTCAAAATGGCCATCCTGCCTAAAGCAATATACAGATTTGATGCAATCCCTATGAAACTACCAGCAACATTCTTCAATGAACTGTAACAAATAGTTCAAAAATTCATATGGAACCGTCAAAAACCCTGAATAGCCAAAGCAATCCTGAGAAGGAAGAATAAAGGGGGGGGAATCTCACTCCCCAACTTCAAGCTCTACTACAAAGCCACAGTAATCAAGACAATTTGGTACTGGCACAAGAACAGACGCACAGACCGGTGGAACAGAATAGAGACTCCAGACATTAACCCAAACATATATGGCCAATTAATATACGATAAAGGAGCCATGGACATACAATGGGGAAATGACAGTCTCTTCAACAGATGGTGCTGGCAAAACTGGACAGCTACATGTAAGAGAATGAAACTGGATCACTGCCTAACCCCATATACAAAAGTAAATTCAAAATGGATCAAAGACCTGAATGTAAGTCATGAAACCATAAAACTCTTAGAAAAAAACATAGGCAAAAATCTCATCGACATAAACATGAGTGACTTCTTCATGAATATATCTCCCCAGGCAAGGGAAACAAAAGCAGAAATGAACAAGTGGGACTATATCAAGCTGAAAAGCTTCTGTACAGCAAAGGACACCATCAATAGAACAAAAAGATATCCTACAGTATGGGAGAATATTTTCATAAATGACAGATCTGATAAAAGGTTGACATCCAAAATATATAAAGAGCTCACATGCCTCAACAAACAAAAAGCAAATAATCTAATTTAAAAAATGGTTAGAGGAGCTGAATAGACAGTTCTCTGAAGAAGAAATCCAGATGGCCAAGAGGCACATAAAAAGATGCTCCGCATTGCTAATCATCAGAGAAATGCAAATTAAAACCACAATGAGATATCACCTCACACCAGTAAGGATCGCCATCATCGAAAAGACAAACAACAACAAATGTTGGCGAGGTTGTGGAGAAAGGGGAACCCTCCTACACTGCTGTTGGGAATGTAAGTTAGTTCAACCATTGTGGAAAGCAGTATGGAGGTTCCTCAGAATGCTCAAAATAGAAATACCATTTGACCCAGGAATTCCACTTCTAGGAATTTACCCTAAGAATCCAGCACTACAGTTTGAAAAAGACAGATGCACCCCTATGTTTATCACTGCACTGTTTACAATAGCCAAGATATGGAAGCAACCTAAATACCCATCAGTAGATGAATGGATAAAGAAGAGGTGGTACATATACACAATGGAATATTATGCAGCCATAAGTAAAAAAACAGATATTACCTTTTGCAACAACATGGATGGAGCTAGAGGGTATTATGTTCAGTGAAATAAGGCAGGTGGAGAAGGACAAGTACCAAATGATTTCACTCATATACGTAGAGTGTAAGAACAAAGGAAAACTTAAAGAACAAAACAGCAGCAGAATCACAGAACCCAAGAATGGACTAGTAGTTACCAAAGGGAAAGGGACTGAGGACGATGGGTGGGAAGGGAGGGATAAGGGCGGGGAAAAAGAAAGAGGGCATTATGATTAGCATGTATAATGCATGGGGGGCACGGGGAGGGCTGTGCAAGACAGAGAAGACAAGTAGTGATTTTACAGCATCTTACTACGCAGATGGACAGTGACTGTGAAGGGGTATGTGGGGGCGACTTGGTGAAGGGGGGAACCTAATAAACATAATGTTCTTTCTGTAATTGTAGATTAATGATACCAAAATTTAAAAAAAGAGTTTTCCCATTTTTTATACTTCCATAGTACTTTGTATAGACATCATAATTTATTTAACTGTTTTCCTATACACATACAGTTTGCTTCCAATATTTTCCTATTGCAAACAATACTAAAAGAAATAAACTTGTGAAAATATACTTTCACATAAATGTGAATATATCTGTGAGTTGGTTCTTATAAGTGGAATTGCTGGATCAAAACAGTGCTACCAAGTCATTCTTCATGAAAGTTGTATCAAATAAAGGACCATCAGTAATACATGACAATACCTATTTCTCCACGCTCTTGACAGCATAATGTGTTATCCAATTCTTTGTTTTTGCCAATCTGATAGGAGAAAAATAGTGTAATTTCAATCTTCAATTATCTTATTATAAGTGATGCTAAGCATCTTTTCTGTTTAGGATCTATTTCCATTTCCTTTTCTGTGAATTTTCTTGTTTGTAGCATTTGCTTATTTTTCTTTCTACCAGTATGGACTCTTAGATTCTTCTTTTATTTATTGAATTATAACTCATTACTTTTCTTCCCTATTCTGTGGTCAAAAATTGTCCCAGATTTGGCTAATGGGAGGCCCTTACAGCTGGTCCCTGCATCCTTTTGACATGCCTCAATTTTATTTTAAGTGCTTTCTTAAGTTCAGGCACAACAAAATACTCTAGGCTATTTTTTTTGTCTTCTCTGTTCTGTCATAACCTCAGACATTCTCTACAGACACCTGCTTCCTTTTAATGAAAATATTTAGAAACCAATATCTGGGCAGAGTCATACATTAAAGAGAGGATACAGACAAAAGAAAAGAAAAAGGTTGAAAAAGTTATACCATCCAAATACTAATCATTACAATGCTATCATGTTTATAGATATATATCTTTTTTTAATTTTTTATTAAGGTGTTATTGTTATACACTCTTATGAAGCTTTCACATGAAAAAACAATGTGGTTACTACGTTTACCCATATTATGAAGTCCCCGCAATACCACAATGCAGTCACTGTCCATCAGTGCATCAAGATGCCACAGATGCACTATGTGCCTTCTCAGGGCTACACTGTTATTCCCGTGATCCCCCACACCATGTGTACTAAACATAATATCCCTCAATCCCCTTCTTCCTCCCACATCCCTCCCCTTTGGTAACCACTAGTTCCTTCTTGCAGTCTCTGAGTCTGCTGCCATTTTGTTCCTTCAGTTTTGCTTCGTTCCTATACTCAACAAATGAGGGAAATCATTTGGTATTTGTCTATCTCAGCCTGGCTTATTTCACTGACAATAATGTCCTCCAACTCCATCCATGTTGTTGCAAATGGAGGATTTCTTTCTTTCTTGTGGCTGAATAGTATTCCATTGTGTATATGTACCACCTTTTCTTTATCCATTCATCTACTGATGGACACTTAGGTTGATTCCATATATTGGCTATTGTAAAAAGTGCTGAGATAAACATAGGGGTGCATATGTCTTTTTGAATCTGACAAGTTGTATTCTTTGGGTAAATTCCAAGGAGTGGGATTCCCGGGTCAAATGGTATTTTTATTTTTAGTTTTTTGAGGAACCTCCATATTGCTTTCCACAGTGGTTGAACTAGCTTATATTCCTACCAGCAACCAGCAGTGTAGGAGGGTTCCCCTTTCTCCACATCCTCGCCAGCATTTGTTGTTCTTAGTCTTTTCAATGCTGGCTGGATCCTTACCAGTGTGAGGTGATATCTCATTGTGGTTTTAATTTGCATTTCCCTGATGATTAGTGATGTGGAGCATCTTTTCGTGTATCTGTTGGCCATTTGAATTTCTTCTTTGGAGAACTGTCTCTTCGTATCCTCTGCCCATTTGTTAATCGGGTTATTGCTCTTTGGGTGTTGAGGAGTGTAAGTTCTTTATATATTTTTAATGTTAACCCCTTGTCGGATATGCCATTTACAAATATATTCTTCCATACTGTAGGATGCCTTTTTGTTCTGTTAATGGTGTCCTTTGCCGTACAGAAACTTTTTAGTTTGATGTAGTCCTATGAGTTCATTTTTGCTTTTGTTTCCCTTGCTCAAGGGGATACATTCAGGAAGAAGTTGCTCTTGCTTATATTCAGGAGATGTTTGCCTATGTTCTCTTCTAAGAGTTTTATGGTTTCACGACTTACATTCAAGTCTTTAATCCATTTTGAGATTACTTTGTGTATGGGGTTAAACAATAATCCAGTTTCATTGTCTTGCATGTAACAGTACTGTTTTCCCAACACCATCTGTTGAAGAGGCTGTCATTTCCCCATTGCATGTCCATGGCTCCTTTATCATATATTAATTGACCATATATGGTTGGGTTTATATCAGGGCTCTCTAGTCTGTTCCATTGGTCTATGGAACTGTTCTTGTGCCAGTACCAAATTGTCTTGATTACTGTGATTTTGTAGTAGAGCTTGAAATTGGGGAGCATTATCCTCCTAGCTTTATTCCTCCTCAGAATTGCTTTGGCTATTCAGGGTCTTTTGTGGTTCCATATGAATTTTAGAACAATTTTCTTTAGTTTGTAGAAGAATGCTGTTGGTATTTTGCTAGGAATTGTATTGAATCTATAGATTGCTTTAGGCAGGATGGTCATTTTGACAATATTAATTCTTCCTATCCATGAGTACAGGATGTGTTTCCATTTATTGGTATCTTCATTAATTTCTCTCATGAGTGTCTTGTAGTTTTCAGAGTATAGGTATTTCACTTCCTTGGTTAGGTTTATTCCTAGGTATTTTATTCTTTCTGATACAATTGTGAATGGAATTGTTTACCTGATTTCTCTTTCTGCTAGTTCAACATTAGTGTATAGGAATGCCACAGATTTCTGTGTATTAATTTTGTATCCTGCAACTTTGCTGGATTCAGATATTAGATCTAGTAGTTTTAGAGTGGATTCTTTAGGGTTTTTTATGTACAATACAATGTCATCTGCAAACAGGGACAGTTTAACTTTTTCCTTGCCAATCTAGATGCCTTTTATTTCTTTGTGTTGTCTGATTGCCATGGTTAGGACCTCCAGTACTATGTTGAACAGAAGTGGAAAAGTGGGCATCCTTGTCTTGTTCCCAATCTTAAAGGAAAAGCTTTTAGCTTTTTGCTGTTAAGTATGATGTTGGCTGTGGGTTTTTCATATATGGTCTTTATTATGTTGAGGTACTTGCCCTCTATACCCATTTTGTTGAGAGTTTTTATCATGGGTGGATGTTGAATTTTGCTTTTTCAGCATCTATGGAGATGATCAGGTAGATGTGGTCAGCATCTAATGCTTTTTCAGCATCTATGGAGATGATCAGGTAGTTTTTGTCCTTCTTTTTGTTGATGTGGTGGACGATGTTGATGGATTTTCAAATGTCTTGCCATCCTTGCATCCCTAGAATAAATCCTACTTGATCATGATGAATGATCTTTTTGATGTATTTTTTAATTCGGTTTGCTAATATTTTGTTGAGTATTTTTGCATCTATGTTCATCAGGGATATTGGTCTGTAATTTTCTTTATTTGTGTTGTCTTTGCCTAGTTCTGGTATCAGAGTGATGCTGTCCTCATATGATGAGTTTGGAAGTACTCCCTCTTCTTCTGCTCTTTGGGAAACTTTAAGGAGTATGGTATTAGGTCTTCACTAAATGTTTGATAAAATTCAGTGGTGAAGTCATCTGTTCCAGGGTTTTGTACTTGGGTAGGTGTTTGATTACCAGATCAATTTCATTGCTGGTAATTGGTCTGTTCCGATTTTCTGTTTCTTCCTTGATCAGCCTTGGAAGGTTGTATTTTTCTAGAAAGTTGTCCATTTCTTCTATGTTATCCAGGTTGTTAGTATATAATTTTTCATAATATTCTCTAATAATTCTTTGTATTTCTGTGGTATCCATACTGATTTTCCTTTCTCATTTATGATTCTGTTTATGTGTGTAGACTCTTTCATCCTTGATATATCTGGCTAGGAGTTTATCTATTTTGCTTATTTTCTCAAAGAACCAGCTCTTGCTTTCACTGATTCTTTCTATGTTTATGCTTCTCGATTTTATGTATTTCTGCTCTAATCTTTATTATGTCCCTCCTTCTACTGTCTTTGGGCCTCATTTTTCTTCTTTTCCTAGTTTCATTAATTGTGAGTTTAGACTGCTTATATGGAATCATTCTTCTTTCCTGAGGTAGGCCTGTATTGCAATATACTTTCCTCTTAGCACGGCCTTGGCTGAGCCCCACAAATCTTGCAGTGTTGAATTATTGTTGTCATTTGACTCCATATATTGCTTGATCTCTGTTTTTATTTGGTCATTGATCCACTGGTTATTTAGAAGCATGTTGTGAAGCCTCCATGTGTTTGTGGGATTTTTTATTGTCTTTGCATAATTTATTTCTAGTTTCATTCCTTTGTGGTCTGAGAAACTGCTTGGTACAGTTTCAATCTTTTTGAATTTACTGAGACTCTTTTTGTGGCCTAGTGTATGATCTATTCTTGAAAATGTTCCATGTCTACTTGAGAAGAATGTGTATTCTGATGCTTTTGGGTGTAGAGCTCTGTAGATGTCTGTTAGGTCCATCTGTTCTAATGTGTTGTTCAGTACCTCTGTGTCCTTACTTATTTTCTGTCTGGTTGATCTGTCCTTCACAGTGAGTGGAGTGTTCAAGTTTCCTAGAATGAATGCATTGCATTCTATTTCCCCTTTTAATTCAGTTATTATTTGTTTCACATACATATGTGTTCCTGTGTTGGGCACATAGATATTTATAATGGTTATATCTTCTTGTTGTATTGACCACTTCATCATTATGAAATGTCCTTCTTTGTCTCTTGTGACTTTCTTTGTTTTGAAGTCTATTTTGTCTGATTCAAGTACTGCAACTCCTGCTTTTTTTCTCTCTATTAGTTGCATGAAATATCTTTTACCATCCTTCACTTTTAGTCTGTGTATGTCTTTGGGTTTAAATTGAGTCTCTTTGGGTAAGACTCCTCAAGGGAGGAACAACCTAAGACAGGCACAGTCGCAGGGGGGCCATCAAGTGAGAAAATGGGGATCAACAGAGGTGAGGCTTAGAACCTCCCCTCCCCTGTTGTGAGAGAAATCTTCTGCATACGTGGATGTTTTATTGCCCTTGTCTAGCTTGGATTAACACATAGTCTACAGGCACACACCTGATCATCTACATTTGCTCTCTTACAACACTAAACTATGTTTTCTACCTTTATCTTGTATCTACCTACCACTTCAGCATCTTATTAAAAATAATAATAATGAAGAGAGAAATGTAGTGTCCACATATAAATCAAGTATAAAAATCAAATGAATATTCATATTTGAACTGACTGTTTATAGTTCATAATGCATGAGCAAAACCGAAAGTTTCTGTGATGATTGCCCTTGTACTGTTCACCATGTAACTTATTCACTATGTAAGAATTTGTTCTCCATGTAGGAACTTGTTTGTTATGCTTCAGAAGATTGGAGACTGATGAAAATTAGACTTGGGGTGGATTAATGATTGTGCATTGAGCACTGACTCCCCTATACAGAATTTTATTGTTGTTAACAACCATTTGATCAATAAATATGAGAGATGCCCTCACAAAAAAAAAAAAAGTGCACACTTCCAATTGTAAAATAAATAAGTAACCAGGATGTAATGTATAGCATAAGGAATATAGTCAAAATATTGTAACAACTTGGTATGGTGATAGCTGGTACCTAGAATTATCATGTATATAAATGTTGAATCACTGTGTTGTACACCTGAAACTAATGTAATACTGTGTGTCAACTACCCTTCAATAAAAAATAATTATCTAAAAAATAAAAAATAAAAAATAAAAAAAAATAAGGTGAGTCTCTTGTAGGCAGCATGTAGATGGGTCTTGTTATTTTATCCATTCAGTGACTCTATGTCTTTTGATTGGTGCATTCGGTCCATTTACATTTAGGGTGATTATTGATAGGTATGTTACTGTATTGCAGGCTTAGGTTCGTGTTTACCAAAGGTTGAAGGTTAACTTCCTTACTATCTAAGAGTCTAATTTAATTCACTTAATATGCTATTAGAAAGACCATCTAAAGATTCTTTTCTTTTTCCTCTCCTTTTTCTTCCTCCTCCATTCTTTATATATTAGGTATCATATTCTGTACTCTTTGTCTATCCCTTGATTGGCTTTGGGGATAATTAATTTAATTTTGCATTTTTTTAGTAACTAGCTGTTCTACTTTCTTTACTGTGGTTTCATTACCTCTGGTGACAGCTTTTAAACCTTAGGAACACTTCCATCTATAGCAGTTCCTCCAAAATAGACTGTAGAGGTGGTTTGTGGGAGGTAAATTCTCTCAGCTTTTGCTTATCTGGAAATTGTTTAATTCTTCCTTCAAATTTAAATGATAATCTTGCCAGATAAAGTATTCTTGGTTCCAGGCCCTTCTGCTTCATGGCATTAAATACATCATGCCACTCTCTTCTGGCCTGTAAGGTTTCTGCTGAGAATTTTGATGATAGCCTGATGGGCTTTTTTTTGTATGTGATCTTATTTCTCTCTCTGGCCTCTTTTAGTAGACTGTCCTTATCCTTGATCTTTTCCATTTTAATTACTATATGTCTTGGTGTTGTCTTCCTTGGGTCCTTTGTGTTGGGACATCTGTGGATCTCCATGGCCTGAGAGACTATCTCCTTCCCCAGATTGAGGAAGTTTTCAGCAATTACCTCCTCAAAGACACTTTCTATCACTTTTTCTCCCTCTTCTTCTTATGGTACCCCTATAATGCGAATATTTTTCCATTTGGATTGGTCACACTGTTCTCTCAATATTCTTTCATTCTTAGAGATCCTTTTTTCTCTGTGCCACAGCTTCTTTGTATTCCTCTTCTCTAGTCTCTATTTCATTTATCGTCTCCTCCACTATATCTAATCTGCTTTTAATACCCTTCATTGTGCTCTTCAATGATTGGATCTCCAACCAGAATTCATTCCTGAGTTCTTAAGTATCTTTCCGTACCTCCATTAGCATGTTGATGATTTTTATTTTGAACTCCCTTTCAGGAATAGTCATAAGGTCCATATCATCTTTCTCGGGGGTTATATTAATTTTACTTTGAACCAGGTTCTTTTGGCATTTCATATTTGTATATGGCGCCCTCTAGAGCCCAGAAGCTCTACTCTCTGGAGCTGCTCAGCCTCTGAAGCAATGTCGGAGGTCCCAGGGGAGCAGTATTGGTGCTTGGGGGAAGGAAAGAGCTGTTTCCTGCTTCCCAGCTGCTATGCCTGTCTCCACTGCCTGAACCCTTGGACCAAGCACAGAGATATAAGCCTCTATGCTTTGCATTTGTACTTGCTGTAGACAGATCTTCCCTCTGGCTGGCCTAACGCCAGGGTAGGTTTTGCTGGTTTGCAAGCCAGGTAGGGCTGGCCGGAAGAAAGGCACAGTAGGCTGTGTATCATGAAGGGGATCTTTTGGGCTGTGTAACCAGCCAGGGACCTGGAGCACCTGGAAACTGTGAAAGCTCCCAACCTGCTGGGCAGAGTGCACTCAGACAATTTTGTCTATCTGTCCTTTCTCCTGAGCAGTAAGCTCTATGCAATCCTTGCTCCTTTAGGAGCCCTCTTGCTAAGGGCTTCCTTGTTAGGAAGTCTCTCAGACTGCCTGCCTTTCTTTTGTCCCACAGCAGTTGGATATGGATCCCTGCCTTCCACAAGCAGCTGGAATCTCAGTCTCTCCAGGAATTCTGCCTGTCTTAGCTTTCCAATCCCCTAGTTAAGAGAGTATTATGAAAGCATCATGAAATGTAGGTTTGTGCTCTGAGCAGATTTCAGGAGTTAGGTATTCAGCCGTCCCAGGCCTCCACTCCTTCCCTGCTCCATTTCTTTTCCTCCCACCAGTGAATTAGGGTAGGGGAAGGGCTTGGGTCCCACTGGGCCACAGCTTTGATATGTTACCCTGTTCCGTGAGGTCTGCTCTTTTCCCCAGGTGTATGCAGTCTGGCACAGTCCTCTTTCCTGTTGGTCTTTCAGGATTACTTGTATTATTTATATTTTCATATCATATGTGGTTTTAGGAGGAAGCCTCTGTCTCACCTCACATGCCGCCATCATTAATCCTTGGCATGTTTATATTAACATAAAATAATATAGGCTTCAAGATAAAGGATATTCCTAGAGATAAAATAGGATATTAAATAATAACAAATGGGTCATTAGAAACCCATAACAATCCCAATTATGTATGCAAATCGAATAATGTTTCTCCAAAAGAAATGAAGCAAAAAACATTGACAGAGGTAAAGAAGAATTGTATGGTCTTTAGCATATGTCACTTAGTAATTGATAGGACAGTGTGGGTAAAATTGTAGTATTTCCAGAATCTCTCACCTGGCTTTAGTGCATCTCCAAACAATGCATGTTTCCAGGGGTTGGAGAGGAATAGTCCATCTCCATATCAATAGGTAATTACAAGGGCAAGCCAGGGCTTATATGGACTGGAGAGGTTGGGTGGGGGTTTCTTCTTCAGCAGCCTAGTCCGGAGAGACATGGGGGAACAAGCAGATAACTGTTTGTAAGAAAGAAACTTTATTTCCCCTTTTGACTGATTCAGGTTTCAAAGGTATTTGTCCAGGATTTTTCCCCCAGAGTTACAGACAGTTAGAGAAAAATCAGCGAGAATATAGAAGTTTTGAACAATACTACACAAATTAACTTAATTGATATTATAAAAAAAAAAGATTTCGAGACTTACCAAAAAGCTACACTAATTAAAATAGAAAATTTCCTATTTTGAAATAAGGATAAACCCTTGCATTAATAGGTTACAACAGAGAGGCCAGGTACTTGACATTCAACAAGATGTTAATAAAATTTAAGAATAAGGGTTCCTTAATAAATGTTGCTGAAGCACCTGAATATCCATGGGTGGAAAAAAATTGAACTTAACACCTTCTTTGCACCATAGACAAAAATTAATTCAAAACGGATCATTTACCTTAATATGAAAATGAAAACTATAAAGTTTTGAGAAAATATCTTTTTGGTTCTGAGATAAGCAAACAATTCTTAGATAAGGTACAAGGAAAACTATTAAAGAATCCAGTTAGAAATTGAATTTCAGCAAAATTAACCTGTAAGGATCTTCTAGCACTACTCCAATGTTTTCAGGTCTTAAAAAAGGATGCTATAGGTCCTATTTTTGATTTGTCTTTATTCTATGCAGTCATGGCCATAGCTATGATTCAGTGGATAATGAAAAACAGTTTCATTATCCAACCTCAATTGTTTGGACTCTGTTTTCTTTCAATTATGCTTACACACTGGACAGTTTTTTCTGAGATAATTTCTTTCGTACAGCCTGCTCATACAATCATCATTCTACCTTGAAATATCTTTCTAGTTCCGCAAGTGCAGTAAGTACTTTTCCACCTTCCAGCATATAGCAGATGATGGCTTTACCAATTTTTGCCAGTACAAAAACAGATTGCAAGTATTCTAGATTCCTATACTAGTTTTCATATCACCTGCTTGCCCCATGGTCCCAAAGATGATACCACACATAGGTTTTTGTAAAGGCAGCAACCCACTTATAGTACCCATGTCTTTATTAGCGATTTTTGCTACAAAACAGACAAACTCAGAATTTCAACGGCTTGCAACAATAAACATTTATCTTCATCCTTGTGGGTCTGCACGTTGCAGGGGTTTGTCTGATTTAAGTTGGGCTTCATGATGCCGAACTGAACTCCAGGCTTTAGGTCCAGTTTATTTTGGTGACAAGTGTCCTCATTCTCAGACCTTTACAAAGGAGTACCAGCTACCTGGGGCAGGTCAAAGGAACACTTCTGAAGATTTTGCTTAAGTCATGTACTTTAATATTCTAATGGACAAATCAGGTCACATGCCAAGCCCAGCATCAACAGGACAGGGAAATACACTCTACCACATGACACAGCAGGGAGATGGAACTGGGATGGAGGGAAATACTGGTAACAGTTATCTACTCCACTATTCAAAACTAAGGGAAGCATCACTTTCAATAAAAATATACTAAATCCATTTGCACTAAAATCAGAGAAAACACTGCTATCAGCAATTTTAGCTAATGCAGCATAATAAAACAAATTTAAATCTTAAAACATTTATTACTGCATTACCTGAGTAAAAACCATATGGCAAAATTAGCTGAATCAGACAAATTCATATTCCATGGAAAAGGAGTTCAGATCAGCATTAACATCTTTGTACGTGAAAACTTATTTCATTAAATTTTTTTACAATTTAGGCACACTAGATCAGCAGCCATTCTTTCTGAAACTTAATTTTTCAATGGAAAATAAAAACCTTATTTTTCCCCCAAAGATTATTTACTAAAAGCTCATGGACTAGGTTGGAAAAATAGCTTATGTTCATGATCAGGTATTTATATGATGTACAATGTACAATGATGAAATTCTAGGAAATAGAAGACAGTAGAGACATTGATGTTGTGCAAATGGCCATACCTAGTTTGTCTTAATGCTGAAAATGATGCAATTTATTCATATGAATGAATCATCGTTGTAGAGCTTCTGCTATCTCTGTCCATCTTCATTTCTTCTCATTGTTAATTTCTAGGGTCTGAAAATCAGGCAATAAATCAAAAATAGCTAGAAGCCCTCCTACTGGGAAACGTTTTTGTTTTTAAATGGTAATGAAGCATTGACACTCTAGTCACTTAGCTGCAATAGCATAAGGAGAAAACATCTGACTGCCACCTTGCCACTCATGCCACTCCCCCTGAAGAATTTCCCACTGTGATGCAGCACAGCCTGCCAAGGTACAGAACTGTGAAACTTATTTCACTTTTCATTCCTCCCCTCTGTTCAGCACTCCCTTCAGATTCTTGAAAGCAAGAAACCTGCCATAGCTGGTCCCATTGTGCGCATTTTTTTTCAAGCAAGTAGACTCTATCTTTAGAGGGTATCTGGGAATAGAAATCATCACCCTAAATCACGAGTATAGCTTATCCTCTTGGGCCCTCTTAACTGTAGTAGGTTATTTTCAAGAGCTGCACAAGGCCTATGAAACAAAGCAAGCAGAATGTGGTATTTGGAGGGGAAAGAGGAGATTAATGTGGAGGAAGAAACAACCCATGAAATGTAAAAGGTAGGACAATCCTGTAACTTTATATAGATCAGTGGTAGCTTAAGCAAATCTCTCTCCAGATCCACATTATAGGACACAACTGAGTGAGATCAAAACCAACCGGCTTTAGGGGATGGCAATTTGGTAATACATTCTTGCCTTCAGCACGCATTAGACATTGTGCTTTCTTCAGTTCATTTCACTGAAACCAAAGAAGACTTTATTCCTGAGGATATTTTAGTTCTACTTAACTACAATAGCCACTAAGAACAGTCAATGATGGTTTGCATATCAGTGAGCTCACCCTGAATTCTTAGAGTCCTGATTTTTCTATAAATCTTATTTCCATAGAAAACCCAGTTGAAGAAAGACAGTACATGCTTCTTTATCTGGAATTAAAAGACTCAGTAGCAACTACACTTATTATGGTGAGCATTTAGTAGTGAACGTAATTGTTAAATCACTATGTTGTACACCTGAAACCAATATAATATTGGATATCACCTATATTTCAATTAAAAGTGAAAAATAAATTTAAAAAAGAATCAGAAAAGCAAATTAAGTTGACTGTGAAAAACAATGTTAACTGATTATTTATAATGATGACCACAAGGTGCTATTAGAAGGTCTAAAATGTCTTCTGGTCCTTGAAAGATTAAATTATGAGCAATACAATTTTAGTGTGAACAGCTGATTGATTATAGTTAAATTCTTTGAAAATTGCTCATTTGCTTATTCAATCAACAAATATTTATTCAGTATCTACCAATTCTTGTTTCAATGAGGGACAGTGGACAGAACTACTCAAAAAGCAAACTGAAGATTAAGACCCATATAGGAGTTATACAGATAGAATAAGACACAAAGGAATGTGGACATCAAGCCTGATGAAAGCAGATTGCGGATCCTCTTGTGTCTTTTCTTAGCATACTCATTCTCAAACATGGTAAGTGATTTCTTACCTTGCGGGCTCTTCTTGTTCCATTTATCTTCAGTGACTTTCTAACCATCAACACTTAATAAAATCCAAAACTTCTTTTAATATACACTTCACTTACAGAATATAATCCTTTTATATTTGTTGAATTGAGTATATGAGAATATAAAATAAATTTATAGCTCACTTACCAGTTAAGAAAATTCAAGAAATCATTAATGTGAAATCAGGACTATTCACACTCTGAGTTGATGTCCATAGACAGCATCTATAGTTCAGTAGCAAATAAAGTACAGAGATTTTCTCACAAATGAGTTCAACAAGTAGAATGATCTTTCAAGGTCATTTTACCAAAATAGAATGTCCTTTCAAATTGCCAATGTTATGCAATGTATCTTGAATTTAATCAGATGTTGTTTTAATATCTGTAAGATGTGGGTTCATAAAATACAGGAAGTATTTGAGAAGAATGCACATCAAGCTCAGAGACCCTTTGAGTTAAATGGAAAATATCTTCATATATCTTAAGAGCTTGTGGCAGCTTTAAATGTGGTCACGTATTCTTCGACACTCCTGCCATAGAAAGGAGTCTCTGTCCCCTCCCCTTCAATATGACTTGGTCTTGTGACTTTTTAACCAATCAAGTCTAGTGGCAGTAAATCTTATGTGACTTACAAGGTTAGATCACAAAAAAATCACACAGCTTCCATCTTGCTTATAGGAACACTTGTTTCAGTGCCCGAAATGACCAGGTGAGAAGTCTGACCACCCTGACGTCACATTGCCAGAAAGACCAAAAGTAGGCACAGCAATTAACAGTCCTGGATGAGTCCAGCCTTCCAGCCATTCTACCAAATTATGATACATGGGAATGAAACCACCTTGGGCCCTTCTGAACATTTTACTGTATTTCACAGTTTAGTGGGTCACAAATGCCTCAGGGTTCAGTTGAATAATCCATCAGTTCCACGTGGATTGCAACTTGGCATGGTCACTTGGAGGAATGGAAGAATGAGCCAGCTGATTACTGCCCAAATTTCTAACCCACAAAATTGAGAGATATAATGAAGTTTCTTTTTCTTTAAGCGTTTGAGTACTGGATTCGTTTATTATGTAGAACTGTGTTGCTGGAACAAGACCTGTAAAAGAAAAAAAAAGAACATGAGAGGATAATTTATGTATCTGCTGAAAGGGAGTCTCATACCTAAGCATAGGAATATGGACCATGAGAGCCATAGGACCAACCTATTTCGAGGGTCAGAACATGTATCAATATATTCAACAAGAATCCAATCAGTGGCCCTGCCAAAATCCTCCACTCTTAGAAATTCAACAGGCAGAGGATATATCCTTCCAAATTGCTCATGATGGCATAATTATTTCCTTGATAGTTAAGCATCTTTCATTTCTGTAAAGACTTAAAATTAGATATAGAAATGTATAAGTAATCAAAACCACAGTATTAATGTTTCTGTTAATGAATCTGTGCATTTTTAGTATTTTCTGTACTTGTTATATTTATAGGAATTTGGCCAATTAGAGTAACAGAGCAGCCTTGCAATTCCAATTTAAAATGTATAATTGAGTAATTTAGACTTGTGATTTCAAAATGAAATCTCATTAAGCTTATGTATACTCTGAGTACATTTAAGAAAATTCAACTTCTCTAATATTATGTTTTAAGTTTTTCCATTTTTAAAGTACTTAGGAAGGTTTCTTTTAAGTCACATAGCTTATGTACCCAACGAATTAAAAATATTTTAAGACATTTCACTAAGTTGTCAAAATGGGACAAACATTATTTAAAGCCAATATATTTCCCAATCTAAACTCCTTACAAAAGCATTTCCTCTTGCCATAGCTTTGCTGAGAGCTATTCTTATTATTTCCCTCCTGGAGATTTAAGTAAGCTGATATCTAGTAAGTATGGATGGTCACTGCCAGGGAAGAAAAAAAAGGAAATTCTTTCTGAACAAGGGTGAAGAAAAGTCTATTAATTATCAGCAACAGAGACAAGCTCAGCAGTTTCTGCACAAAAGAAGAGTCTGCCTGGAAAACCACCCATCACCTGTCAGTGCTCTGAGCAGTTCATGGTGCTTTCTCAGCAGCTCTGCTGCATCCCCATCACAGGATGAGCCCCTTTATATGCAGACACTACGCTCAGGGAGATCACCTCAGGTGAGAAAGGGGCCTCTTATCTGTTACCGGGTCTTCCTCTTCAAGAGACAATAGCAATGTAAACCCTTGTTCATAGGATGCAGAGGTCTTTTCCATTCTACCTCCTGGGATAAAGAAGGAAAGAAATGAAATGCACATGAAAGAATAAGAATAAGGAAATAAAGGTATTCTTAAAGTCATTATGTCTCATTATTGGACCTAGTTTACTCTTCTCACATGCTTCTGGAAATGTGCACATATACTTTTGTGGGCAACAGCTCAGTCTCTGGCATTTATCTAAGTTTTGCCTCTTTCGTTAGATCTTTCCTAGGTTCTTCAATCCAGTTTCCTCTTTTCCTCTGAAGCGTAGATCCCCCACCCTTATCCATGATTTCAAGACCCTCCAGGGATGCCTAAAACTGCAGATAGTGCTGAACCTCATCTTTGTTCACATATATAAATATACATGATAAAATGTAACTTATAAATTAGGCACAGTAAGAGATTAACAATAACTAATAATAAAATAGAACAATTTTAACAGTATACTGTAGTGAAAATTATGTGAAAGTGGTCTCTCTCTCAAAACATCTTTTTGCACTACAGACCCTTCTTTTTGTGAGGTGACAAAATGCCTGTGTGATGAGTGAAGTGAGGTGAGTGATGTAAGCATTATTCTGTAGAGTGAGGCTGCCGTGGCCTCAAAACTGTGGAAAGCAAAACCACAGGTAAGGGGAGATGACTGTACTTCAGCTCTCAATGTTTAGCTCAGTCAACGTTGCTCTAATGACACATTTGGATATGCTTCTATTTTCTTGGGTTTAGAAAGCCAGGGATACCCACTCTCAGGTTCAATGGTCTCTGCTACTTCCAGATGCAGAGACTCACATTGCCTGGGCAACTGAACTCAAAGCTTCCCCTCACCTAGCAGAGCAATAGATGACCCTTGCCTCACCAGTCACTTTTCTCCACGTGTACCTTAAATATTAATTTCCTTAGGAGTCTTTTGACCTTTTACAAACCACTGTCAATATGGTGGACCCATAATACTGTCTGGCTTGGTCCTCTTCCCCGTCCTGGGAAATCACCCAGACCCTATTGTTTGCCTATTTGCAGGATTGGCCACCTTCTTGCCCTGATCTGTTATACTAGACCCAGTTGACTGGCCCAAGGCCAGCTCTTAATCTCCTGTTGGGCCATTAGTGTCATTTTCCAGCTTGCTTTCTAAATGTAATTGAGAAAAAAAAACCCTTCTTATTATGGGTTGAACTTTACTGTTTAAGAGGATGTAATCTATCTATAGCACCTTACTATGCTGATGGACAGTGACTCCAATGGGGTATGTTTGGGGGACTTGATAATATGGGTGAATGTTGTAACCACAACGTTAGAATGCAAAGCAAGTCTCAATAAACATTTAAAGTTTGAAATCATCCAAAGTATCTTTTATGAACACAAGTGAATGTTACTCATGTGAAACCTTCATAAGATTATATATCAAAACCTTAATAATAAAAAAAGAGTATGTGGTCTAATTTCCAAAATATGTGAATTGCCACTTTCTCTTCTGTTATTGATTTCTAATGTTATTCACTTGTGTTCATAAAAGATACTTTGGATGATTTCAAACTTTAAATGTTTATAGAGACTTGTTTAATATTCTAATGTGGTCTATCCTGGAGAATGTTGCATGTGCACTTGAGAAAGTGTATTCTGTTGTTTTGGGGTGGAGGGCTTTGTGTATGTTTCTTAGTTCTAGTTTGTTTATAGTGCTGTTCAAGTCCTCAATATCCTTACTGATCTTCAATTTAGCTGTTCTGTTCATTACAGAAAGTAGGGTTTGAAAGTATTCAACTATTATTTTTGAACTGCTATTTCTCCCTTTAAATCTGTAAATTTTTGTTTCATTTATTTTGGGCTCTGTTATTAGGTATGTAAATATTTAAAATTGCTATATCTGCTTAATAGTGAAGCATCCCTATGTCCATTCAGAAACTTAAAGGGATAATAGCTTTTTTCCCCAAGATGCTCAGGAAATCTAGTTGTAGACTGGGTAGCCATATGTTTTATAGTTTAATATTTAACATTCTATTTGGGATATCCAGTAGTTGTTATAAGGGTCTAGAATTTTTTGTATAGTTTATCAATTCACTAAAGGAATATAGATTTTTTTTAAAACAGTAAAGAAGAATGATTAAGACAATGAAATGGATTTCTAATCAAATCCGAATGAAAACCAATTATAGAAACTCCTTCAGGACTTACTCCTTTGTGAAAATACTACACTTTGCAATTTTTATATATATATATGTACAAAAGATTATTTGTTAGAGGTACCACTCACAGGAATTGAATTTTATTTATGTAAATGCCTGTCATATTATTAGTAACTTTGTATTCCAAAAAGGGAATCTTCTATAATGTATAAGAAAGTGCATTTTCTAGTTCCTTATGATGAAAAAGTAATTTGATCTAGTTCCTGGCAGCAAATTAAAAAAAATAGCTGCGATCTGTTCCTTTGCTCTTTCTTTATAATGTCCTCCTGTGTAATTGATCCCAGTGCCCATATGTGAGGGCTGCTGTTTCTTCAAAAGTTTAAATACAGAAGATTAGTTTCCTGTGCTTTTGATGCCTGGTCAGAAAATTTCAATAGGTGAGTTAAGCCTGAGGCAGAGAATCTTTAAATAAGAAGACAACCAAAGTAAGAAGGGCCTAAAGCAGCCTTAAAAAAAATCAAATGTAAAAATAAAAGGTTCTGTTTGATGTTTAAGTATGCACTATATCTTGGTAATGCAAATAGGTGGAATAATCCCCAGACCCACAAAGGGAATATATGATCTATAAATGTGCAGTGGTTTGACTTGCTACATGCTCAGTCCATAATTCCTTCATTTGGAAATGCACTGTCCCCTCCCTGGAGCAGTAAGGGAACAAGGGAGGGCCAGTTATAAGAAGCAACCTAATTCTTTCCTTGTCTATTACCGCCTCTCCCAGCATGTGTACACACACACACACACTCACACACACACACACAAACAAGCCATTTTTAATTAACCTTCATAGGAGTGAGAAATTGCTCCAGAAATGGGGCTCCAGAAATGGAGCTGAGACTGGGGTCAGGGCTTCTATCAGGAGATTTGGGACCAGGCAGTAAAGTGGGAGTGGACTGCTCTGGCGAAGGAACAAGTGGTTTGATCAGAGGAGGGCACAAGTCGCCTGAATCCTCCGGGACTCTGCTGAGCTGCAGCTGACCTGCCGAGAAGTCAACAGATGTAGGGAGCAAGAGCAGGGAGAGCACCAGCTGAGACAGCCTGCTAGGGAGAGGGTGTCAGGCGGACTGGCCACGCCTATGCAGGCAACGTGGACATTTATATTACACTTCTGAGTTCATGAATGCTTTTTATCTTCTCTATGCCATTTATTTTTATGCAACTTAATCATGTAAGAAGTACATTAATATCATTATTCCCAGATAATATACTTATCCCCATTTATTTTCATAAACGAAGAAATTGTGTCTTGGCTAAGATCACAGTTTTAGTAAGGATAGAGCTCTAATTCAAGCCTACATCACTTCATGTCTCCTAAGCTTGTGTTGTTTAGAATATCAGCCCCAAATAGATCTACTTAGTCAGCTGTGTACCAAATCACGATGCAGTAATGCAAGTCTTCCAGTATGGCTGGAGCTGAGTTTGTGGTGAGGAGGTTGGCAAGTGATCTGGCTGGGCCCATAGTTTTCAAGAATTTATAATTTATCCTAAAGGCAATGGGAAGATGTGTGCAAGTTTATATTTCAAAACAGGCATCAGCAATCTATGGCTCATAGGCCAGTTCTGGTCCACTGTCTCTTTTGTAACTGGTCTTATTGAATCGCCTCCACACTCATCTACATACATATTGTGTATTCATGTCACAGCAGTATATTTGGATAGTTGCAATAGAGACCATAGGGCTCCCGAAGCCTAAAATAATTACTATCTGGCCGTTTACAGAAAAAGTTTGCTGACCTCTGTTCTAGGAAGACCTCTCTGACTGCAATGTTGATTAGAGGGAACCAAGAGGACAGGAGAGGGCCAGCCAGAAGTCTACCCCAAAAGGCTGAATGGGCGATGACAGAGTCCGAAATGAGTTTGGGGCAATGTCAATGGTCTAAAAGATGCTGCTGTGAAGACATGAAAAGACATGGAGCCTGGACGTGTGAGTTGAGGAGTTGGAAATGGAAGATTGCATCCAATTACATTGCTGGATTTTTTTAGAGATGGTAATTGAAAGCATCACCCAGATCAGATGCTTCACCCAGAAAGAGAATGAAAAGTAAGAGAAGGCAGAGCCCTGAAGAACAGAGATGTGTGAAGCCTGGGCCAACATGAAGAGCTCCAACCAGAGTTAGGGGAGTGCCCAGGTAGGAGAGAGGACATGTGCGGTCAGCAGGGTCGGCGATGGCGCTGGACGGATGCTAGGACTTAAAAGCTGCTGTTGGATTTGTCAAGAAGGAGAGGTTTCTGTGGCCAGTCAAGGGGCATACGCCATGTCCTGGTGGGCAGAGATGTGACAGCAGGGTGAGAACGTGGGGAGAAAAGGAGCACGACCTTCTCAAAATCCTTGATTTTAAAAGGAAAGGAAGGGATAATAAGGTGGCTTCAGGGAGATTCAGGAATGAGCAACAGTCTAATTTTTTGTCTTTTTCTTTTGCATTTTAATAAAGAAATTCTGTGAGCAAGCTCGGCTAATGAGGAGGAGGAACCAATAGAGAGAGGAGCTGAGGATACAAAGGCAAGTGAGGCTCACTGGTGGAGGATGGCTGCCAGGGGCAGGAGGGAAGAATCTAGAGCAAGTAGGAAACGAGGTCATCTACTGAGAGGGAGAGAGATGCCAAAGAACAGGTGGTTTGAAAAGTCTTTATAGACAATGGAAAAGAGAAATAACTAGTGAAATCCAGAATTGCCAGGCAAAACTACCTGTCCAGCTGAAGACCTGTGAGTTGTGTGATTGTCTCCCCCAGTGTGAAGGGTTTGAATAGAAAATGAAAAGCAAATTTCAGAAGGAGCAGCAACAACTCACATGTCCAGCTGAGAAAAATAGTATCTAAAGTTTTTAGTAAAAGGGACATTTGTTCTTCTACTTCTGTGAATAGTCTAACTTTTGGTCTTAAATCAAATCAGAGTTCCAAAAAACTACACATGTGGACCACGGAGACTTAGCCCCTCATAGAAGTTCTTCATTAAATTTCAGGTTCTAGGGACTTGAGGTCACAGGGTACTGACATCATTGTACTCATTGTCCCATTTCTAATAGGTATAGTGTCAACCCCATCAGGAGTACAGTCTGTTCACTTTAAATTGCAAGTCAAATTTCTGTGCTCTCTTCCGTTTTCTCTTTCTTTTAAGATGGCAGCTAGAAATGAAGAATATTAACAAATGATAAAGGAATGAATATGTCGACTATGTACATGGCATTTGTAGTTGTCTGTTTTTATCTAAGTACGGCACTACAAGGTAGAATCTCATGTATCTGTTCTCGAGTCCTTTATGAAATGTTTTCCCATGAAAAAAGTGATAACTGCATTTCTCCTGCAATATGGCACTTTTGAAAAGCCCAGATTAGTTTTTAACCTTAAGACAATGCTACTTGTATTAAGTTGTACATAAAATATATTCCAGGCCTGTAGCCTGGGTTCAGGAGATCAAAAAGGTCCTCCCACAGGCTGAGTGTGAGGATGGGGTACATAGGGATATGGCAGATAAAAGGTAGGACAGAGAGACACTGAGGGTCTAGGTGGGCAGGCAGAGTTTAGCATCCTGGAAATGCAGTGTTAGGGACCTGAAAGGACAAGGAAGGATGAACATTGAGAACTGTCTTAGGCAACAAATGGGGATAATACAGGAGGCAGGACCCTTATGCTGAGCAAAGGAAGGCCTGGATGTTAGTTAATAAGGTTGAGGGGACATGGTAAAAGCTACTGGGCAATTAGACTTCACACATGTTATTTTATTTAACCTTGCACAACCATTCTAGGTAAGTATTTTCTCTGTGTGCTAAGATGAAGGATCCAAATGCTAGGGGAGTTTAGTGAATTACCTGGTCATACATTTAGAAAGTGATTCAGACCATATTTGACCCCAAGTCTATTCAAGTCCACTCAAAAGCCTGAACATTTTCCAGCTTCACCAAGACTGGCAGGGTGCAGATCTGAGGTCTTCTCAGGTGGCATTCTCTCCTAGCCAGTTCTGAAGCTTGCAGTGTTTCTCAAAATAGAATCTGTGGACCCCCTCAGTAAGAATCATTCTAGCAGCTGGTAAAAAATACTGATTCCTGGGACTCTTTCCCAGATATTCTTATTATAGGAGGTTTGGAGTAGGTCAAGAATTATAGTTTGTCTTAGAGCTCCTGATCAGGATGCCCAGTGACATTGCTCCATTATCCTGGCCATTGCACTTGAAATATGGTTGAGCATAAGACCTAGGCAGGGCTAACTGGAGTCTTCTCTAGGATTAATATACACAAATTTGAAGAGAGCAATATTCTTTCCACTGATATTGCTAAGCTTTGAAGATGTGATCTGGGTTGGCTGGGGCTCACCTTGTCTACTGTGTAGGAGATTCCTTATAGAAGTTTGCAAGTCAGAAATAAGATTTTGAGTCTCTTGGGTACAGATATGTCTAAAGTCTGTCTTGGATCTCCTGCTTCTTTGAACCCATGTTTCTTTTTATTTTTCCTTCTTAAAGTAGTTTGAGTTGGGTATCTGCCACTTGCAACCAGGTGGCTTGGCTAGGGTTTGCCTGAAACAGACCGGAAGGTTTGCATGAGTACAGTATGAGTCACCAGTGTAATGGGACTTGTAACTTCACTGAGGTTGTCCTTGGGCTAACAAACAAAAAGTCTAAGCTACATGCTGTTTTTCTTGTACTTCTTGATCCTTATATTATTATCCCCGGCTGATATTTTCCATTTCCATGCCTACAATTACCACAATGATTCAAAAATCCACCTACGATGTAGATGTCCACCTACATTGCTCTGCTGTGGTTTTGCTTTTCTTTTGTTGTAATTCAAATGTCTGCTAGACATTTCCACATGGGTGTCCCCAGCCCCTCAAATTCAACAGGTACAAAAGTGTGTTAATGATCTTTCTTCCTCATACAGGATTCATGTCTTGTTCTCCTTGTCTCCGTGAAAGGCACTGCCATCCCCCCAGTTCCAAAGCCAAAAGCTGGTCATTCTCCTTAATGACCTCCCTCTCTACCACGGTCTCTCCCCTTCTATTACCACATCGTGTTGGTTCTGCCACTTAACTCCAAATATACATCTAAACACCCAAATACTTCTTACAAAGCTGTTAGTAATTTGTCCATTGCTTACCTAAATTTTTCCATCTTTATCCCCATTTCCTTGTGGATTTGATGTGTTAGCCATATTAAACTTTTTCAGTGTCTTGAAGTACCATGCCATACTCTTTTTTTTGCATCAAGACATTCCTATAAGTTGATCAAATTGTCTAGAAGTCTCTTCCTTCATCTCTCTCTCTCTCTCTGCCCAGTGAACTCCTATTCATTCTCTAAACAATCAACTGAGATAATACTTTTGGAAAGACTTGACTGTAATCTTGAGTATGGCTTAGGTTCCACTATTATGAATTCTCATAGTACCCTAATAATTCCCTATTGTAGCAATATTTAGCATGGTTAGTTTACTATTCCATTTGTTAAGAGACAGAAAACTTAAATAAGTGGAGAAAAACAATATGTCAAGGATGGAAAACAAATCATTTCTTAACTTAATTTTTAAGCTTAAATCAATACAATCATTCACAGTGGGATTTTTTTAAGTCACAAAATTCTTCTAAGATTAATCTAGAGGAATAACTGAGCAAAAAAAGTAATTTTAAGATTTCAAAAGAAAAATAAAGGAAGATTGCCCTTATCAGATATCTAAGCCTGTTCAAAATATAAATGTTATACACAGCTTTAAATCCTTCAATGGCTTTTCATTGCTTTAGTAAAACTCCTTAACAAGAGCCTACCTGACTTGTATTTATTTGGTGGAACCTAAGTCCATCAGAATCTTATCTGTAAGGCAGTCTGGGAAGTGTAGTGTTAACTTTCCAGCCTATTCAGAAATGGAGGCAAACTAGGAGATAGGAATGGATTCTGAGTGCCAATCAGCCATATACACCACAGCACTTCTCAAGACTTGGAATTACTTTACTGCCTTTTTTGTAAGTTTCTTTTGGGATAATGGTCTCACCACACATCTCTACCATTCCCAAACCTAAGATTATAAGGACAAAAATTATGTCTGTTTTGTTCATGATTGCATCTATAGTGCCTAACATATAGAAGACAACAGATACCTATTTGAGTAAAATTTAAATAAAAGAGATCTCGCTGTGCTTTGAACTGTTAGACCCACCACTGAAGGTAGTGACCCATTTTGAAGGCCACAACTTTAGAGAAAAAATAATAAGCTAGACTGAATTACAAGAAGATGGCATTGATGACAAGAAGCTATCAATACCATTCATATAAGGAATGGAATGAGAAATATTTTAGATGAAGACAGAAACAAGAAATATCGGAGTTCTGATTTCAATAATTTGGAAGTCTGTCACATGGAAGAAGGAATAGACTGATTAGATTTTTTTTTTTTTGCTTCAGAGAGTAGGACTAGAGCCAACAGATTAGACGTTATAAGGAACCAGGAAGAATCGCTGCCTAACACATTCACCAGGAGGTGGCGGGTGACTTCCTGTGGGAAGTGGTCTTAGCCATGTGGTTCCTCTACCACTGGGCCTGGATGGTGGTGGCCGAATGACTTCTGAGGCCTCTAGAGTCTTAGGCTAGACTGAAAGTAGACATATTTCTTCCAAATTCTTGTTGAAATGCCTGATTATGCAAGTGTTAATGTCTCATTTCTTAAGGATTAAAATGAGTTATTCATGTCCTAGACCATGACAGAGCTTTCAAACAACTTCCAGTGTGGCTGAACTGTGATCTAGAAATACAGCAGGTTACTTGTCACCCCTCACCTTCCTGTCATCCTACACTGAGTAGGGTTATCACTGGGCACTTCACATGGCTCTTCACACGGTATTTGGGTTCCATTTTCAATTACACTCATTTGCTCTTCACGCCTATACTCTCTTGGTGGGAAGCTGATGGTATTCTCCTCACCTTAAAAGCAAGCAGAGGCACAGACACTTGAAGGAACTTTCACAAGGCCACTGGAAATGAGATGGAGGCTCCAAGAGCTGAGCCCTATGCTGAATTCCCTGAGTCGGGCCACCGCCCACTCAGCCTCCGGGACTCAGATGCTCAGGAAAACACCGTGGTGGCTTTAGTTCTACAGCTCTGTTCATGCTTTTGAATGGGTAAAGGAATAATAGTATTTTTCCAAAAAAATTGTTTCAATTAATAAAGAAACAGAACCAGGAGCATTATCCTTGACAGATGCTTATTTTGTAGTACAGTGCCCGGATTCTAATTACTCTGTCCTTATTCTGTAAGAGTCCAGAGACATATGCCAGGAAGGGCTCAAATAAACCCGCATGAATGTGGTGTTTTAATGGAGAGGCTGATTTTGTTGATTCCTCCCATGTACTGCTATAACCATGGTGGAACCCAACAGGGAATGTTTAACATAAGGATGCTTATATGAACGGACACTCAGTCTGTAGCTATATGTGTACTTCCATCTGCCCATTCGTGAATTATTCAACCAACATGCAAAAGCACTGTTTGGGGGTGATTTTTTTTTTAAGTGGTGAAATTTAAATGAGTTCAGTTCCCTGAAATTACTAAAAAAAAAAAAAAAAAAGGAAACTACATCAGCACCTCTAACACAGGCAAAGCTGGCCAAGGGCTGTATTTATCATCACCAGCTCTGCAGGGTTTTAAATTTTTTCCAGGAAAACTGGAAGAAGTTGGTTTTCAAAGAAAAAGGTATTTTAAAAAAAACCACCCATTCACCTCTTAAATGTATGCATTATCCTGCATTCCTATCTTTATTCTGAAATAATTCTCCTTAGGGGCAGACAGATAAGAGATTTGTTCCTTGTAGATGTTTAACTCTTTGTGACTATGTGAATGCCCTAGAGAGTCATGCCCAGGTGGGGAGCAAAGAAAAAGACAAATTTGTACCGGATCTCTCCCTTTCTAGAGGAAGCATTGCATGACAGCTATTGCAACTCTGCCAGTAAATCTTGTCTCTCCTCTCAAAAATTATTTTGAAATGTTTTGGGGTTAAGTTTGCATATGACACAAAGGGAAAACCTTTCTGGAATAACCCCAATTTAAAAATCAGAATGACACAGTGTACCTTCAGAGTCACACAAAATGTCCCAACAATATCCTCCATTAGTCTTTTCAAAGACTTAATGACACAATTTTATTAAGTGTGACATTTAACTGCGCAGAATGTAGAAAACACTTCATAAGGTTAAGAAAATCAGAGTTCAATCAGAATTACACATATGTTGAAGGGCAGTTTATTAAGATAAGAATTTTGTTGGGCTCTTTGTTTTCTCTGCTACTTTTACTCACTTTCTACTTTACTTGTTTGCCTACAGAAGAATCAAGAAGAATAAGGAGAGATTTGTCCTTCCCCTATACCCCTAATCTTGGTGACAAGCAAGGATTTAAGTCCAAAAGATCTGTGGCTTTACTTCCAGAGCAGAATGAAATGATTTTTACAGTATCTGCATTCTGGGGATGAGGGGTGAGGAATGGAGGTCCATGGGGCTGGGAGTGGGGTGCCGAGTGGTCTGGACTGAAAGAGTTTGTTCTGACCAGGAAAACAGATGGCGGTCAGAGGGAGCAACAGGGACCCTCCCCGCCTGGACAGGTGACACTGGGCAGTGAGGACAGAGAAAGAAGAGCTGCCTGTACACACTGGGGAGATGGCAGAAGCCCTGGGGAGTGAATGTCTGTATGGGGCACTAGACAGGCTAACCCCTGGGAAGGGAACCTCCATACTTGGCAGAGTCCAATCTGTCCCTTTGTTAAGACCAGCAGGACCACCTGCCCTCTATGTGCTGGACTACAGTCAGCAGTATAACCACAAAGACCAGAGGGTCCTTCACAAAAAGCCGGGCCCTGAATAAGACTCCTTGGACCTTTGAACAACCCTGGTGGAACTGGGAGGGGAGGGACTCTAATAATGAGTGAGACTGAATTTCCTACCATTACAGCAAGATATTTGGAAAATACTACACTTTATTTAAAGGGTGAAAGAAAATGACACATTATGCATCCTGCTATGGAGGTAAAATACTTATCTGGTAGTATATATATATATGTGTGTGTGTGTGTGTGTGTGTGTGTGTGTGTGTGTATGTACATATATATATATGTTTTTTTCTAAATTGTCAGGAGATTGCAAACCAGAAGTCCAATTCCAATAAGAATTCCATAGTTTGGAACTACGAAGACATTTCCCCATGGAATCAATGTCATACGCAAAATTGGATCCCCAGGCTGGCCTTCAAAGATTTAATCTGATGTAAAATTAAGATAATTTAATCTAAAATATTATTTACAATGGAAAAGATTATGAAAATATGGTAAATTAAAGAGGGAAAGTTGGAGTGAAATGCTTCTTTTCCTTGGCTGTGAATGCTGAGTCTCTGGGAAAAGGAGATCATTAGAAGTTGGCATTTGCTACATCTAATTGCTCAAGAAGATAGCGGACAACTCTCAGGGCAGGTGGCTCACAGCATTAGTCACCAGATGGTGGCAATGACCCAAAGCTGCTTGGTTGCTGGAAACATTATTTGTGGGGAATGTGGTGGAGCACTGGTCTCAGGAGCAAAGGTGATTACTACTGGTGTCCTGCATAAGGGAAGGTTGGCACGCACACCTCCTGGGAACTTTGTGTGACCCTCTTTTACTCACACATTGTTTGACCTTCAGTTTTTCTGCAGTGCTGCACTCTCGTTTTGCTAAGCATTCAGGATAAACTTTATACAAAGACAGAGGGGATGGCCATTCTGAGTGTGCTTTGAGACACATCAGGCAAGACCTCTGCAAAAAAAATCCCCCTTACCAGTCCTACAAGGTGTAAGAGATACAGGATTAATGTCTTTGGATCAAGGTCCTCGGTAAAGTGTGTATAATTTTCTGGGAAAGTAATCCTTTTCTAAGAATTTAAATTAGCATCTGACTTTCATGTAGAGGAGAAATAAGAAAGCATGCTTATGTTAGATGATCAAGTATCAACAATGGATATGTTAAAAGGAAAGTTTTCTTCTCAGAGTTAAAAATAAAACTACCAACTATATTTTATGCAGAAACGTAATTTATTTGCCAATCTAAACAATATTAAAATGGTGAGGAGAACCCACAGCACTACCATGTGCTGAGAGTACCTTCTTCGACTGGAGACACAGGCAGTCTTTGAATCTCCCAGGACAACAGCCATCCTGCTGCGGCACCCTGGCAATTCCCAATGGCTCCTTCTACTCCCTGCTCCTGGACATGGGGCTTCTCACGCCTGCAGGAGCAAAGACGGTGCCCTGCTGGAAGGCTGGGTGCATATCAGTAGAGAAGAGGAAGATGAGGGTGACAGAAGGAAATTCATATTTTCATACTTAATAAATTCATCTGAGACAATGGCTCCAGACTTAGCCCAGTACCCCATGATTGTCACAACAGGATTCTTGACTTCTAAAATCATCTTTTTTTTTTTTTTTTAATAATTATTTTTTATTGAAGGGTAGTTGACGCACAGTATTACATTACATTAGTTTCAAGTGTACAACACAGTGGTAGAACATTTATATACATAATTCTAGGTTCCAGCTATCACCCTACCAAGCTGTTACAATATCTTGACTATATTCCTTATGCTATACATTACATCCCGGTTACTTATTTATTTTACCATTGGAAGTCTGTCCTTTTTTTTTTTTTTTTTTTTGTGAGGGCATCTCTCATATTTATTGATCAAATGGTTGTTAACGACAATAAAATTCTGTATAGGGGAGTCAATGCTCAATGCACAATCATTAATCCACCCCAAGCCTAATTTTCGTCAGTCTCCAATCTTCTGAGGCATAACAAACAAGTTCTTACATGGAGAACAAATTCTTACATAATGAATAAGTTACATAGTGAACAGTACAAGGGCAGTCATCACAGAAACTTTCGGTTTTGCTCATGCATTATGAACTCTAAACAGTCAGTTCAAATATAAATACTCATTTGGTTTTTATACTTGATTTATATGTGGATACCACATTTCTCTCTTTATTATTATTATTTTTAATAAAATGCTGAAGTGGTAGGTAGATACAACATAAAGGTAGAAAACATAGTTTAGTGTTGTAAGAGAGCAAATGTAGATGATCAGGTGTGTGCCTGTAGACTATGTGTTAATCCAAGCTAGACCAGGGCAATAAAATATCCACAGATGCAGAAGATTTCTCTCAGAACAGGGGGGGTGAGGTTCTAAGCCTCACCTCTGTTGATCCCCAATTTCTCACCTGATGGCCCCCCTGCGACTGTGCCTGTCTTAGGTTGTTCCTCCCTTGAGGAATCTTACCCGTCTCTGGCTAACCAGTCATCTTCCGGGGCCATACAGGGAAATGTGAAGTTGGTAAGTGAGAGGGAAGCCTTATTGTTTGAAAAGGTTAGCTTTTTACTTCTTTGCATATTTATGCCCTGTGGCTTCTATGCCCAGCATTTGTCTTGAGGTATCTTTACCACTTGGAGGAGTTATGATACTCGGTAAATTTGATATGAGGCACGAATTCTATTTAAGGGTTGTAATTAGGAAGGAAGAAGAAAAGCTATAGAAGTAGCAGACGGAAGAAAACATGGGAAGATTGATTATTTCTTTGACATATCTTCTTGTAGAGTTACTTCAGCATATATAGGTTTTAAGCTACTACTTAAATTGCGCACACACATTAACATAATAGGAGTATAGTTACATAACCAAAGCATATCTGTAATTACCAGCCATCTCCAGTGAAACCAAGAAAACCATTAAGGCACCTTAGGCATTTGTGAAAACTTATCTATGATATGGTGGATATTGTCCAACTGAACTTGAACAGTCTGAGAGAAATCAGACAAATTAAAACAACCCATTCCTGGGGACTGTTCACATGCCATATGTTCTTTTAACAGTAAATAGTCTGTAGTTGTAAGAGTTTGGAGCGCTACAATTTGCACTTCTCCAAATTCTTGGTTGAGTTCCAACAGTATAGATCCAGTCAAATTTGTTGTTTTACTGTATGCACAGGCCAGCTTAGATATCTCCTTCCTCATTCCCATGGCAAGTTCAGGAACTGGTGGGATGAGTGCATCTACAGCTGTAGCAGTGCGTGGATCTTTGTTGGGGTTTTTTGATGATCATCTTCTGGCATGAGTCTTCCAGAGAGTGCAGATGTTGGAAGTTCTTTTTCATATCGTATCTTAGTTCATTTTCGGGGTAGCCCAATTAGGCTTTGATCCTCTGTATAAACACAAACAGACCCTTTGCCTACACTTTTATATGCCCTTTATACCCTTGTGTAGAACTCGTTGGAGGTTACCACACAGGAACTGCCTTTTTTTTTTTTTTTTTTTTTTGCTTTGTTTTTGGTATCACTAATCTACACTTACATGACGAATATTATGTTTACTAGGCTCTCCCCTATACCAGGTCTCCCCTATAAACCCCTTTACAGTCACTGTCCATCAGCATAGCAAAATGTTGTAGAATCACTACTTGCCTTCTCTGTGTTGTACAGCCCTCCCTTTTCTCCTACCCCCCCATGTATGTTAATCTTAATACCCCCCTACTTCTCCCCCCCTATCCCTCCCTACCCACCCATCGTCCCCAGTCCCTTTCCCTTTGGTACCTGTTAGTCCATTCTTGAGTTCTGTGATTCTGCTGCTGTTTTGTTCCTTCAGTTTTTCCTTTGTTCTTATATTCCACAGATAAGTGAAATCATTTGGTATTTCTCTTTCTCCGCTTGGCTTGTTTCACTGAGCATAATACCCTCCAGCTCCATCCATGTTGCTGCAAATGATTGGATTTGCCCTTTTCTTATGGCTGAGTAGTATTCCATTGTGTATTTGTACCACATCTTCTTTATCCATTCATCTATTGATGGACATTTAGGTTGCTTCCAATTCTTGGCTATTGTAAATAGTGCTGCAATAAACATAGGGGTGCATCTGTCTTTCTCAAACTTGATTGCTGCATTCTTAGGGTAAATTCCTAGGAGTGCAATTCCTGGGTCAAATGGTAAGTCTGTTTTGAGCATTTTGATATACCTCCATACTGCTTTCCACAATGGTTGAACTAACTTACATTCCCACCAGCAGTGTAGGAGGGTTCCCCTTTCTCCACAGCCTCGCCAACATTTGTTGTTGTTTGTCTTTTGGATGGCAGCCATCCTTACTGGTGTGAGGTGATACCTCATTGTAGTTTTAATTTGCATTTCTCTGATAATTAGCGATGTGGAGCATCTTTTCATGTGTCTGTTGGCCATCTGTATTTCTTTTTTGGAGAACTGTCTGTTCAGTTCCTCTGCCCATTTTTTAATTGGGTTATTTGTTTTTTGTTTGTTGAGGCGTGTGAGCTCCTTATATATTCTGGACGTCAAGCTTTTATCGGATGTGTCATTTTCAAATATAGTCTCCCATACTGTAGGGATCCTTCTTGTTCTATTGATGGTGTCTTTTGCTGTACAGAAGCTTTTCAGTTTAATATAGTCCCACTTACTCATTTTTGCTGTTGTTTTCCTTGCCCGGGGAGATATGTTCAAGAAGAGGTCACTCATGTTTATGTCTAAGAGGTTTTCGCCTATGTTTTCTTCCAAGAGTTTAATGGTTTCATGGCTTACATTCAGGTCTTTGATCCATTTTGAGTTTACTTTTGTATATGGGGTTAGACAATGGTCCAGTTTCATTCTCCTACATGTAGCTGTCCAGTTTTGCCAGCACCACCTGTTGAAGAGACTGTCATTTCACCATTGTATGTCCATGGCTCCTTTATCAAATATTAATTGACCATATATGTCTGGGTTAATGTCTGGATTCTCTAGTCTGTTCCATTGGTCTGTGGCTCTGCTCTTGTGCCAGTACCAAATTGTCTTGATTACTATGGCTTTATAGTAGAGCTTGAAGTTGGGGAGTGAGATCCCACCTACTTTATTCTTCTTTCTCAGGATTGCTTTGGCTATTCGGGGTCTTTGGTGTTTCCATATGAATTTTTGAATTATTTGTTCCAGTTCATTGAAGAATGTTGCTGGTAGTTTCATAGGGATTGCATCAAATCTGTATATTGCTTTGGGCAGGATGGCCATTTTGACGATATTAATTCTTCCTAGCCACGAGCATGGGATGAGTTTCCATCTGTTAGTGTCCCCTTTAATTTCTCTTAAGAGTGACTTGTAGTTTTCAGAGTATAAGTCTTTCACTTCTTTGGTTAGGTTTATTCCTAGGTATTTTATTTTTTTGGATGCAATTGTGAATGGAGTTGTTTTCCTGACTTCTCTTTCTGTTGGTTCATTGTTAGTATATAGGAAAGCCACAGATTTCTGTGTGTTGATTTTGTATCCTGCAACTTTGCTGTATTCCGATATCAGTTCTAGTAGTTTTGGGGTGGAGTCTTTAGGGTTTTTTATGTACAGTATCATGTCATCTGCAAATAGTGACAGTTTAACTTCTTCTTTACCAATCTGGATTCCTTGTATTTCTTTGTTTTGTCTGATTGCCGTGGCTAGGACCTCCAGTACAATGTTAAATAACAGTGGAGAGAGTGGGCATCCCTGTCTAGTTCCCGATCTCAGAGGAAATGCTTTCAGCTTCTCGCTGTTCAATATAATGTTGGCTGTGGGTTTATCATAGATGGCCTTTATTATGTTGAGGTACTTGCCCTCTATTCCCATTTTGCTGAGAGTTTTTAACATGAATGGATGTTGAACTTTGTCAAATGCTTTTTCAGCATCTATGGAGATGATCATGTGGTTTTTGTCTTTCTTTTTGTTGATGTGGTGGATGATGTTGATGGACTTTCGAATGTTGTACCATCCTTGCATCCCTGGGATGAATCCCACTTGGTCATGGTGTATGATCCTTTTGATGTATTTTTGAATTCGGTTTGCTAATATTTTGTTGAGTATTTTTGCATCTACGTTCATCAGGGATATTGGTCTGTAGTTTTCTTTTTTGGTGGGGTCTTTGCCTGGTTTTGGTATTAGGGTGATGTTAGCTTCATAGAATGAGTTTGGGAGTATCCCCTCCTCCTCTATTTTTTGGAAAACTTTAAGGAGAATGGGTATTATGTCTTCCCTGTATGTCTGATAAAATTCCGAGGTAAATCCATCTGGCCCGGGGGTTTTGTTCTTTGGTAGTTTTTTGATTACCGCTTCAATTTCGTTGCTGGTAATTGGTCTGTTTAGATTTTCTGTTTCTTCCTGGGTCAATCTTGGAAGGTTATATTTTTCTAGGAAGTTGTCCATTTCTCCTAGGTTTCCCAGCTTGTTAGCATATAGGTTTTCATAGTATTCTCCAATAATTTTTTGCATTTCCGTGGGGTCCGTCGTGATTTTTCCTTTCTCGTTTCTGATACTGTTGATTTGTGTTGACTCTCTTTTCTTCTTAATAAGTCTGGCTAGAGGCTTATCTATTTTGTTTATTTTCTCGAAGAACCAGCTCTTGGTTTCATTGATTTTTGCTATTGTTTTATTCTTCTCAATTTTATTTATTTCTTCTCTGATCTTTATTATGTCCCTCCTTCTGCTGTCCTTAGGCCTCATCTGTTCTTCTTTTTCCAATTTCGATAATTGTGAAATTAGACCATTCATTTGGGATTGCTCTTCCTTTTTTAAATATGCTTGGATTGCTATATACTTTCCTCTTAAGACTGCTTTTGCTGTGTCCCACAGAAGTTGGGGCTTAGTGTTGTTGTTGTCATTTGTTTCCATATATTGCTGGATCTCCATTTTGATTTGGTCATTGATCCATTGATTATTTAGGAGCGTGTTGTTAAGCCTCCATGTGTTTGTGAGCCTCTTTGCTTTCTTTGTACAGTTTATTTCTAGTTTTATGCCTTTGTGGTCTGAAAAGTTGCTTGGTAGGATTTCAATCTTTTGGAATTTTCTGAGGCTCTTTTTGTGGCCTAGTATGTGGTCTATTCTGGAGAATGTTCCATGTGCACTTGAGAAGAATGTATATCCCACTGCTTTTGGATGTAGAGTTCTATAGATGTCTATTAGGTCCATCTGCTCTACTGTGTTGTTCAGTGCTTCCGTGTCCTTACTTATTTTCTGCCCAGTGGATCTATCCTTTGGGGTGAGTGGTGTGTTGAAGTCTCCTAGAATGAATGCATTGCAGTCTATATCCCCCTTTAGTTCTGTTAGTATTTGTTTCACATATGCTGGTGCTCCTGTGTTGGGTGCATATATATTTAGAATGGTTATATCCTCTTGTTTGACTGAGCCCTTTATCATTATGTAGTGTCCTTCTTTATCTCTTGTTACTTTCTTTGTTTTGAAGTCTATTTTGTCTGATATTAGTACTGCAACCCCTGCTTTCTTCTCACTGTTGTTTGCTTGAAATATGTTTTTCCATCCCTTGACTTTTAGTCTGTACATGTCTTTGGGTTTGAGGTGAGTTTCTTGTAAGCAGCATATAGATGGGTCTTGCTTTTTTATCCATTCTGTTACTCTGTGTCTTTTGATTGGTGCATTCAACCCATTAACATTTAGGGTGACTATTGAAAGATATGTACTTATTGCCATTGCAGGCTTTAAATTCGTGGTTACCAAAGGTTCAAGATTAGCCTCTTTAGTATCTTACTGCCTAACTTAGCTCGCTTATTGAGCTGTTATATACACTGTGTGGAGATTCTTTTCTTCTCTCCCTTCTTGTTCCTCCTCCTCGATTCTTCATATGTTGGGTGTTTTGTGCTGTGCTCTTTCTAGGAGTGCTCCCATCTAGAGTAGTCCCTGTAGGATGTTCTGTAGAGGTGGTTTGTGGAAAGCAAATTCCCTCAGCTTTTGTTTGTCTGGGAATTGTTTAATCCCACCGTCATATTTGAATGATAGTCGTGCTGGATACAGTATCCTTGGTTCAAGGCCCTTCTGTTTCATTGTATTAAATATATCATGCCATTCTCTTCTGGCCTGTAGGGTTTCTGTTGAGAAATCTGACGTTAGCCTGATGGGTTTCCCTTTATAGGTGAACTTTTTCTCTCTAGCTGCCTTTAACACTCTTTCCTTGTCCTTGATCTTTGCCATTTTAATTATTATGTGTCTTGGTGTTGTCCTTCTTGGATCCTTTCTGTTGGGGGTTCTGTGTATTTCCGTGGTCTGTTCGATTACTTCCTCCCCCAGTGTGGGGAAGTTTTCAGCAATTATTTCTTCTAAGATACTTTCCATCTCTTTTCCTCTCTCTTCTTCTTCTGGGACCCCTATAATACAGATATTGTTCCTTTTGGATTGGTCACACAGTTCTCTTAATATTGTTTCATTCCTGGAGATCCTTTTGTCTCTCTCTATGTCAGCTTCTATGCGTTCCTGTTCTCTGGTTTCAATTCCATCAATGGCCTCTTGCATTCTATCCATTCTGCTTATAAACCCTTCCAGAGTTTGTTTCATTTCTGCGATCTCCTTTCTGGCATCTGTGATCTCCTTCCGGACTTCATCCCATTTCTCTTGCGTATTTCTCTGCATCTCTGTCAGCATGTTTATGATTCTCATTTTGAATTCTTTGTCAGGAAGACTGGTTAGGTCTGTCTCCTTCTCTGGTGTTGTCTCTGTGATCTTTGTCTGCCTGTAGCTTTGCCTTTTCATGGTGATAGGAATAGTCTGCAGAACTGGGACGAGTGACGGCTGGAAGGACTTCCTTTCTTGTTGGTTTGTGGCCCTCCTCTCCTGGGAGAACAGCGACCTCTAGTGGCTTGTGCTGCGCAGCTGCGCGCAGACAGGGTTTCTGCTTCCTGCCCGGCTGCTATGGAGTTAATCTCCGCTGTTGCTGTGGGCGTGGCCTGGCTCGGGCAGCTACTCCAAAATGGTGGAGTCGCATTGGAGCAGGAGCGGCTGGGAGGCTATTTATCTCCGCAAGGGGCCTCCCTGCTCCCTGCAGCCCAGGGGTTAGGGTGCCCAGAGATCCCGGATTCCCTACCTCTGGATTAAGTGACCCGCCCTGCCCCTTTAAGACTTCCAAAAAGCACCCGCCAAAACAAAACAACGCCCACCAAAAAAAAAAAAAAAAAAATTTTTTTAATTAAAAAAAAAAAGGTGGTCGTTCGTTTTTCTTTATTCTGCGGTGCCAGCCTCAGGCCTCTTCTCACCGGTCTTTCTGCCCTGTTTCCCTAGTATTGGGGTCCCTATCCCTTTAAGACTTCCAAAAAGCGCTCGCCAAAACAAAACAGCAAAAAAGCAAAAAAAAAAATGGTCGCGCGCTTTTCTTATGTCCTCTGTCGCCCAGCCTCCAGTGCCTGCTCACTGTTCTTGCTGCCCTGTTTTCCTAGTATCCAGGGCCCTGCACTCTGGCCCGGATGGCTGGGGCTGGGTGTTCGGCAGCCCTGGGCTCCGTCTCCCTCCCGCTCTGCCTGCTCTTCTCCCCCTGGGAGCTGGGGGGAGGGGCGCTCGGCTCCCGCGGGGCCGGGGCTTGTATCTTACCCCCTTCGCGAGGCGCTGGGTTCTCTCAGGTGCGGATGTGGTCTGGATATTGTCCTGTGTCCTCTGGTCTTTATTATAGGAAGGGTTGTCTTTGTTATATTTTCATAGATATATGTTGTTTTGGGAGGAGATTAACGCTGCTCTACTCACGCCGCCATCTTCTGCTTCTCCTCTAGGCACAAGCTAAAATCATCTTAAATCTTAAATCCTGTTTATCTAAATAATGATGCTGTTCCTTTATAGGGACTTATATATTCTAGCCCATTTGAGATTATATAAATAAGCCCTTATCTTGACTATTACTCATGCATTCACTTGCTCAATTTTGAAGCAATTGTCCTGAAGTCTTCTTTGGAACTTCTAAGAAATTATTAGCCTTTTGTTGCATTATTCTGTCTCAACAAAGACTGAGATGGAAGCCCAGACAGCAACTAGGAGTGCAGTGGCAGGATGGGGCTGAGTTCCGTGTGCTGAAGGGAGATAGTAGCATTTAGGGCTTGTATTAGTTTGCTAGAACTGTCTTGGCAAAGCCCTGCAAACTGGGTGATTTAAAACAACAGTCATTTATTGTCTCATATTTCTGGTGGCTAGAAGTCTGAAATCAGCAGCAACGCCATGTTCTCTCTGAAACATGTAGAGGAGGATCCTTCCTGGTCTCTTCCCAGCTCCTGGAAGCTGCCCACAGTCCTTGACATTCCTTGGCTTGTAGATGCATCATTACAATCCTCATCTTCACATGGTTGCCTTTCCTCTGTACATGTCTGTCTCTGTGTCCAAATTACCCTTTTTTATGCTGACACTAGTCGTATTGGATTAGGGCCCACCCTAACAACTGCATTGTAAATCAATTACCTCTGTAAAAACCCCATTTCCAAATAAAGTCACATTCTAATACTGGAGGTTTGGATTTCAACATGTCTTTTTTGTGGGGGGGTGGCAGGGGGCACAATTCAACCCATAATGGGCATCAGTAAGTACCAAAAAAAATCTGAGCTGTGAGAAAGGATATATATCAGGGGCCAATGTACTACTTCAATAAACAGTAAGGAAAGAAAATAAAGGCAGAAATTTCCTGAATGAATATGAATGACAAGGTTTAAAATACAAACTACAGCTCTGAAAAGCTACCAGGAGATGACTACAGTGTAGAACAGGGAAGGGGCTACTCCTAAAAAGAAACAGGATAACAGCAGGGAAGGAAGGGTGGTAGCAAAGGAAGACTTGGCCGGTTCCATACCTTTACAGGTGGCAGGTCAGAGACAATTGTTTAGTATACAAGTGAAAAGTCAGCTGAAGTTTATCCCCATTTGGCCAAATATCAAATTATATGTGTGTCATGTGTTTTAGATTAAGGCATTTTCTATTTCCTTTTGCAAGTAGGTTTTTGAAATATTGACAGACTTAGTAAGTTTAACTATGAATCAAAAACATGGAACGCAAATCTATAGTGAATCCCCCAAAAGATACATCCCTATCTTATCCCTGGAACCCATTAAAGTTATCATACTGGAACAAAAAGTCTTTGGAGAAGTAATTAACCTTAGGATTGTTGTAATGAGGTGATCATCCTGGTTTATCCAGGTGGGCCTTACATCCAAAGATAAGTGTCCTTGTAGGAAGCAGACACAGACACAGAGAAGATGGTATGAAGATGGGGGCAGGGATTGGATCAGGGGATGCCCGGGCCACCAGGAAGCAAAGAAGGGGTCCTCCCCAGAAGCAGTGTGGCCCAGCCAACATCTTGATTTTGGAACTTCGGGCCCCAAAACTGAGAGAGAATAAATTTCTGTTGTTTTGCACCATCTGGTTGTGATAATTTGTGGCATAGTCATTTCCTTGCATAGTTTTGAAGAAAGCCAGAGGCTCAGTTCTCTTGGTGTCAATTCTGATGGTCCCACATTGGATTATAAAGTTTGGTTATATATTCCCACAATTTAGCTTTTAAGTCACACTATCAGATTTCTGTACATGTGAAACACATCAGCCGATAAAAATAAAAATGACAAGCAAATAGGACAATAGTCATTAATTCAAGAAATATTTACGGGACACCTGCTAAGTGTTCAAGGTGCTGGAAACTGCTGTGGATAAAGTCCCTGCCTTCATGAAGCTTACACTCAAGTGGGGGATCCAGGAAATAAGCAGACAGACAGATAAAAATGAAAACATCAGTCAGGGACATGTGCACTGAAACACAGCAGGAGACAGGAACACGGTGATTGGGGTAAGGAAGCTGTGAGCTATTTTCAGTAAAATGGTCAGGAGGGCCTCTTTGAAGAAGCGGTGTTAAAGCAGAGACCTGGGAGAGATGAGCATGAGCCACACACAGACCTGGGGGAAGTCACTCCCAGGAAGAGAGAAAAGCAAGGGACATGGTCAAGTCAGGTATGAGTAATGCTGAGAAGGCCAGTGTGGGTAGAGTGGCCCAAGCTGGGGAGAAGGCTTGGAGGTGAGGGGATATGGGCTTGCAGGCACAGTAAGGGTTTGGGATTCATTCCCAAAGCAGGGAGTCGGGGCGCATCAGCCTGGCCCCCCAGCAGGAGAGTCCTTTGCAGGTAATTACTCCCCTTGCCCAGCAGCTCACCTCATTCCAACTGTGGAGACAGAAGTTAGTTACCTATTCCAGGTCCCAAGACTTCCAGATCCCCAGAACAGACACAGCACTCCTGGGTCCCGTACCTCAGAAGACTTCCAAGGGCCTGATTTCCTGCCAGCAGGGGTCTGAGGAAGCCTGATTATTGAGTGAAACTTCCCTTGTACTTACTGATTGGAGGGTTATTTAGCAGCTGGAAGCCAGAACAAACTTGGTGAATCAGGTTTTGAATCCACTTTCTCAGAACCTAAAATGCCTTCATGAGTATGTTACGGAATTCAGAAGAAGATAAAGAGTTACTTCTGGAATGTGAAGCTCTGTCGTTTTTCACAAGGTTCACACCATTGGTCCGACAGGCACAGGCATGGAAAAGACTGCGCCAGGCTTCAGTCCCTACTACTGATCTAGGGCGGGCCACCCAAACCCCTTCTGACTTGACAGTCCAGAAGATCGCAGAGGAAAAATTCCCCATCTTCTTTCATAACCCTTTTCAAATCATGTCTAAAAATAGGAACTTGTATTAACACATTTATTCGGCATTCAATAAATATTCAGTAAGCATTTACACATTCAGATGCAATGAGTTAGGTAAGCTTTTGTTTCCATTCCAGTTATGCAAAGAAATAGCTTGAGGGGACAGAATGATTTATATCTCATTTGGGTCGAAGATCCAAGACAACAGATGCCACAGTGCTAGATTAGGTACAAAACCACCGTGCAAGATTTGAGGAAGGAATTTGTGGCAAATACAGTGTTTTGAACCCAAACTGACACCCCCCCCCCCACCTCCAGCCTAGAGATTGGAAAGACCAGGGAGAGCTGGAGACAGACAGATGGGGGAGTCTGTACACCCCATCCCTAAGGAAGGGTGCTTGCTTCTCTTTACCTCACTGTTGGGTATGTCAGATGGATGCAAAGGGCCAAGGCAGGCTGGCCAGCTGCTGTGAGACTGGAGCTGATAGAGGCCTCTGCACTGGAGGGTAGCTGTGTTGTCAAAGAAATGGTTACATGAGCATGACCTTGCATGTGGGCCATGAGAGACAGACTGTCCAAAGGGACCCTAACAGGAGGAGACTTGAATATGTCCAGAGGCTAGAGCAGATACCGTAGGTGAGCAGCCAGACAACAGACAATATCCTATCACAGGGATTGCAGTTGAGGCTTCCCCATAATGGGGGAATATTGTCCTAGGAGAAGTCTAGCATCAGATACCTCCCAAGCCCAGGGAAAGCCTTAAGTAAGCTTTTCCTTCCCCTTTCTTGCTCCACTCCACACAGCTCTGATTTTGGAAGGGTCAGAAATGGAGACAGCAAGATGGGGGTGAGGTAGAAGGCCAGCGGGGGAAGAGTGGAATAGCCACTCTCCTACTGTTAGCAGCCAGCCTGCAGCAGGCCTGGTCTGGGAGAAGAGAAGCTGAGCCCTAAAAGGAGTTCAAGCACTGCATATTTTTATTCCTGAATTGATATGTTTTTATCACCTGAATGTGGTCAGTCAAGTCTGCAATCTTCTTTAAGGTAAGTGGCACTTAACCTAAATTTCTGTCAGGAGAAGATACAAAACCATACAATTTAAAGGCATAGTGGGAGAGAAATAATAAAGTTACTTTTAATTAAACCTATGGATTTTACTTGTTAAGTTTATGGTTATATCAGTGGTCAGCTGCAAGAATCTCTTTTAATTTTCTAGGATTGTCTCTATCCAATAGAAAAAAAATGTGCTTAAATATTATTAATCTATACTATTTGCATGCATTTCTGATTATTAGTGGGGGTCCCACTTGATTTCAATATTGTCAGAATATGACCATTTGGGGGAGAGTATATTTTCATCTAAATCAGTAAATTATTTTGTAATACAACAGAACTTAAGAAAAAGAATCCTGATGAAATGCAGCTATTTCTGTTTAAGGTCTTCAGTCCAAATTCTGGCTTTTCAGTATTGATGACTAATAAAAATAGCTACCATTTTCTAAGTCATTTAGAGATATCAATTGATTTGGTTCTCAGAACAACTTATAAGCTAGTAATTATTAGGTCATCTTTTCTATGCATATATTTGTACGATCATGTAGGTACACATGTTCTTTTCAATTGATTACATATTAATGGTGTGTGCAGACAAAAAGATTCTTCCTCAGTGACCTTCTTCATTCATTGTGCAGTCTGCTTTTCTTTTCTGTCTCACCTTTATTGAGGAAGCATTCAGAATCCACAGAGATAATTCTTTTTTTGCACTCAAACGTTATTAGCTTATATTTAACTAAATCTTATATTACTAAAGGAACAGGTACAATAGGTTTCATTTTATGTTTAGAAGCAAACACAACTCACTTGCAATCACACAGCCTCACAAATGGAAGAAGTTGTGGGAACCTGTTAGCTGGTTGTTCAGTGTCCTGTGGGTATCCATCAAAAGGGTAAACAGAAAGAATGGTGAATGTCAGTTAATCCAGCAAGTCAGGGCAGAGGAAGTCAGTTAAGAGCTTATCGTTTTCTCCTGAAGATATTATCTATTTTTTCTTGGTGTTTGCCCCACCTGCAGTCATTCAGCTTCTTGAAACACTGCATCCCTCCAACAATTTCAGGATGTCTCAATTAATGCTCATACCTAAGAGAACACAAATTGTGTATATACAGATTGATGTCTTATTATAAAATGAACACATTCATGTAACCAAATAAAAAGAATATCACTAGAGTCCCCCATGTCATTACCCTCTCTCTATTCCCCAGAGGTAGGCACTTCTCCTTCAGCTTGTCTAATATATTATTAAATCTATATCTTGAGCTCTTAATTTCAGTTTCACAATTTCTTTTTTATTTTCCTTCTGACAAACAATATAGGCTTCTGATACTGTACTGGACTCTCCATCAAATCATGTAATTTCTTGAGCTTATTTATCACAGATATTTTAATTCCATGCCTGAGGACTCCAAACTCTAGATCTCTCATGAGTGAGTTGGTATTTTCTGCTTTTTTCTCTTGGCTTTTAGTCATTTCATCTTATTTCCTGTTATTCCTAATATATTTTTTAAATTGAATGTCAGATATTGGGTACAAAAAGCATTTAAAATAAAATTTAAAGTTCTCAGTGATGCTTTTCCTTCTGTCAAACAATTAGGGTAAGGACAGGTCACTGTGATCTAATCATGGATTGAATTATTTCAAAGCTGAGCTTTCAGTCTTTGTCAAGGATTCTCCACCTCCTGCTTCTCCTACTCCCAACCGTGTATAGCATTTTCTAGGTCCCAGCTGTGAGCTAGTATCCATCCACCTTGGTAGATTATAAATCATTTTTGTTTTAAATCCCATATCCCAAGACCGGTAGGTCTCAATTTCACAGCTTCTCAATGGTGCTCACAGATCGGCAAACACCCTAAGAAGTAAAGTTGGCAAAGTTGGGCTCACATTATTGAGCTGCTCTTCTCTCCAGAATTCTGGCCCCCTAAGCCACCTGGGTAGGTCTCTGATGCTTTCAAGTAGGTGTTTTGTAATGTTTTACCCAGTGTTTCCAGTTGGTCTTGGCAGGAGTGTTGGTTAGCAAAAAATTGACTGAGGAAAATAGAAGCCTGTTGTTGTTTGTGATTTCTCATGATTTTTCTCAAATACAAGTTTCCTATTGTTTAAAACTCGTTTTTCTGCAGTGTATTGTCTTGTATTGAACCATACTTCATCATATCATGATTCCATCTTCCCTGGAGTTGGAAAGAAAAAAAGCAAAAGTCCTGTTATTGATAGCAGAAACAGTTATTTCAGAATTTCTGTTTTTCTTATGGTGGAGTTCATTTCTAAATGCTTGCTTTCGTGTATTGGCTGCAAAATGACTAGGTTTAAATGTTAAAGGAACAGCAGGCTTAACAATCTAGTCATGTTCTCAAGGCAGGCAGAGCCTAGTCATTCTGGTGCTTCTGCCATTCTTCACAGTATGTTTACTAACATACTTTCTGGTGTGAGCCTTTAGACACTTTATTAGCTATGCCAGAACTTTTAAACCAAGTATTAGGAATGGCATTGAAATGATCAACTTCAAAGTAAAAACTATACCTCATTCAAAACTAACAAAGTTCCAAGAAAGCATCTCATGATATTTTTCCTGTGCTTTGCTTTTTTCTTTTTCTGTGCTTTTTATCTCTGTCAACCAACTTTCTTTTAATTATTTGTTCCTGCCAAAGTGACAGAATTGGGTCATTCCAAATTCTATGCAGCAGATAAAACAGCTCTTGTGCAAGCCGGAGAAGGAAAAGCCTTTGAATCCCAGGTGCTTTCAACAGAACAAAATTAATATTCAAGCTGCACTTTTCTAGATAGTATGTCTCTTTCAGTGAGCAGAAAAATTAGGGTGTTTATTTATAGCTCTTTGAAAAGAGCAGTGTCCATTTTGACCAAAAAAAAAAAAAAAGACTTTCTTTCCAATTGGACAAATTTTTCTTTTAGACCAGTACTCTTTCCTAAATTAATATTGATTGCCATATAAGTCACATATGTAAACTCAGATGTCAAATGATATGATAAAGTTATTTAATATAGCACTAAAATATAAGGATAATATGTTTTATTTAATTCAGCATACTTTTACTGAGATCTTGTAATGTTCAGGTCACCTTTCTAAAAGGCTTTGAGGATATAAAGATAAATAAAACAATTCCTTATCTCAAAGAACTTACAGTGTAATCACATGAGGTCTAATGTAATTGAAATAACATGTAACAACAAAGGATTGCAATACCGAATGGAAGCAGATTATTTTTATTTGGTAACAGAAAGAAAGGGTATAGGAAATAGAATTTGAGCTGGATCTTAAAGAGTGGGTAGGATTTCACCAAATAACTTTCAGAATCACTTTTCCATGGAGCAGTTCCTGATGCTTTTGTTTTCCTCTACCATACACACACACACACACACACACACACACTCTCTCTTCCTTTATGCTGTACTCTTCCCTGACCATATCATCTACCCTAGAACCTATGGCTTATTTACAGATATGTCTTATCTAACTATACTGTAAGCCTTTTAAGAGGTCCCCAGAGACTGACATGGACTAGGACCACTACAGCACAGAATAAACAATTATAAGCATTTGTTTAACTCATGGATTAGCTAATTGGTTAATCAGGATTAAAAAGAAAGGAGAGTAAAGATTTTAGTTTCATAGCTGCTATTACAGGAAGGGGTCCCCAGGAAGTGACTCTGATTGCACATTGAAATATCCTGGGAAGCTTTTGTAAAAAAAAGTATGAAAAATTGCAAGCATTTACAAAGTAGACTGAATCATATAATGAATCCCTTTGTACTCGTCATTCAATTTCAACAATTATTAAGGCACGGCTAACCTTGTTTCACCTATACCATCATACAATCCCTCTTTCTCGTCCATATTACGTTAACATGTTGAAGCAAACTGGGGAGCTTTTAAAAAACACTAATGCCTAGAGATTCTAACTTAAATGATTGGAGGTGGGGTTTAGGCTCCTCCAGTGATTCTAATGTGCACCCAGGGCTGGGAATCTCTGGTCGAGAACAGTATGAACACATAGTGAGTACCAGAGTTAAGAAATTTCAGGGTCAACTCAAGGATTGGTGAATTTCCCCATTTGGCCAGAGTCTATGTCTGAGATAATAAAAAAAGTGGAGGGGAAAAGGCCAGGTGAGAAGAGGAGGAAAGCAGAGTAGTCTTACCCATTGTAAAAAGTTTGGATTTTGCTCTGGAGTTTATCATTACTGTCATCACCATTAGCACCATCATGTTGGACTGAACCATGGTCTCTATTGTTAATTTCACATATGGGAAAGCTGGATACTGAGCATCTGAATGACTAAGCTGAGCATGCATTTTAAACTATAATTGGAAGTCAAACAATTAGTCCAAGATACCCCATTTCCAGGACATCTCTTTTCATGATTTTTGCAATGATTTCTAGTAAAGGAATTATTTCACTAAAGTAAGTAAAAGGGTGTAAGCTATGTGTATATAAGTGTATAAGTTGGCTAAAAAGTGGAGACTCAAGAAAGACCCAGTGACCAAGAGGAAAATAGCAACTACTATACAGACAGACACACATTCTGGGGAAAAATGCATTTCTTTTCATGTCTTTTTTTGCCTTTTTAACTTAACCAAGTTCTATTTAGTGGTAACATTCTGTTTGCTTTCCCCATTCAGAGTTCTCAAGCAAATCAATTTTGTATTCTTCATACATTTTATTTATTGCATATTTTAATATGGGCTATCATATATTGGTTCAATATTTGTTTGAAAAATGTAATGACAGAGATGGAAAAATAATGGTGGAGTAGGAAGGCAAGACAGAAACCTCCTCTCACAGACACACCAAGGAAGCAACTACAATACATACAACTAAACCTGAGAATAACCAGAAGACTGTAGAAGAGACCACCTACACCTGGTGAAGAAGAGAAGACCACACAGAAAAGGGTAAATTGGCAGAGCTACAATTGAGCAGGACCCAAGCCCTTTCCCCATCCCAGCCCAAGGGTGGAAGGAAGAGGAATGGAGGGGGAGGGGATAAGCACTAAGGAACTCTGTGCAACAGGCCCTGGAGATCTGCTCTGGGAGCAAGAGTCCACATTGCATGGGCTTTGGTGATTAACAGAACTGGACACCAAGAGAGTTAGAGCACTCTAGTAAGCTGAGACTCCAGCTGCTCGTGGAGGACAGACATGCTCTTCCAGTCCCACTGAGACCCAAGGCAGAGGCAGCAGTTTGAAAGACTTTTCAGCAGTGAGAGAGGTATCAGAGGGGCAAGGGTTGGATGGAACTCTCCACAGTATAAAAGGCAAGTAGATGGTACCTCCCCAGTCCTCCCTTGGCCCAACAGTTTGGGCACTCTCAGGAGCCCCAGATGCTCAGTCCTCTTCAGTAGCAGCTCAGCCCCGAGGCCTTCCCTGCATACTAGCATGCCAGCCTACTCAGCCCAGCAGCATCAGGCTTTGCTGCCTGACAGGTACAGGTAGGCTTTTCCAGCTTTCTCAGCCCTGTCTCAGCCCAGTGTGGGAAGTGCCTGTAGGAGACAGCTCCAAAAACTCCTTCCTCCCTGCAGGCAGCCAAGACTGGTTTTGCATACCACACCACCGCCAGGGGGCACCTGCCACAGCATGCCCTGCCACCTGCACAACTCACCACCCTACCCTGTGCCAGAGCTGTGCAACCAACCTGTTAACCCTGCAGCCCTACCATCACTGCAGAGAAGACAGAGGGCAGGCAGCTCTACCCACAGCAATCCCAATAGAAGCCACTGCTCTGATCACAAAGGGATAGTTGAGGCAAACTGCCAGCTGCAGTGGACTGAGACCTCTGCTGGCAGACAGGCAGAAAGGCAGCCCCACCCACTGCCCACCAACAGCAACTGGGGCTTCACTGCAAAAGAGAACCAGGCACTGGAGAGGAAAGGGTCTTGAGCTTCTGGGCATCACAGGATGCCTTTTTCATAAAGCCATTACTCTCTAGATGAGGAAGCATAGCAGATACATCTAATAGAAAGGCAGATACACAGAAACCATGACAAAATGAAGAGGCAGAGGAATATGTTCCAAACAAAAGTATAAGATAAGACACTAGTAAAGGGCTAACTGAAAAGGAGATTACCACTCTTCTTGTTAAAGATTTCAAAGTAACAGTCATAATTATGATCACTGATCTGCAGAAAAGTATTGAAGATCTCAGGGAGGACTACAACAAAGAGATACAAGAGCTGAAAAAAGAGCCACTCAGAGCTGAAGATTACAATAACTGAAATGACATATACAATGGGGGATAGAATAATAGATTGCTGTAAGTAGAGACACCCAATGAGATGGAAATTAGAGAACAGGAACACAATGAAACTGAGAAACAAAGAGGAAAAAGAATTTCTAGGAATGAAAGAAAGATAAGAGAGCTGTGTGACCAATCCAAATGAAACAGTATTTGCATAATAGGGGTACCAGAAGAGAAGAGAGAGACAAAGGAATAGAAAGTCTCTTTGAGGAAATAATTGTTGTAAACTTCCCCAATCTGGGAAAAAAAGTAGACACTCAGGTCATGAAAGTACAGAGAGCCCCTAACAAAAGGAACCCCAGGAAGACAACACCAAGACATATAATAATTAAGATGACAAGGACAACACAAGACATGTAATAATTAAAATGACATAAAATAATTAAAATGATAAGGAGAGGGTATTGAAAACAGCCAGAGAGAGAATAAAGGTTACTTACAAGAGAAACCCCATCAGGTTATCAGCAGACTTCCCAGCAGACACTTTACAGACCAGAAGGGAGCGGCATGAAATATTTAATGTATTGAAACAGAAGCACCTTCAACAAAGAATCCTCTACTTAGCAAGATTATCATTCAAATTCAAAACAGAGATTAAGCAATTCCCAGGTAAACAAAGGCTCAAGGAATTTGTAACTACTAAACCAGCATTACAGGATATATTAAAGGAACTACTATAGATGGAAATGTTTCTAACACTAAATAGTTTTAACCAGGGCAAATAAATCCACAGTAAAAGTAGTAGACCAATTAATTACCAAGCAAATATGAAACTAAAACAAAAGAAACAAAATCAACTATACACAAAGTCAGCTAAAGGACACATAAAAAGTGCAGCATATGACATCTAATACATAAGTGTGGGGGAGGAAGAAGAAGAAGAAACAAGAATTTTAGACTGTGTTTGAAATAGAGCAACCATCAACTCAATACAGACTGTTATATAGTCAGGAAACTGTCCTTGAATCTTATGGTACTACAAAACCTAAAGCCTCTAAAAGATACACAAAAAACTAAAAAGGAGGAATTCAATCACAAAGCTAAAGAACACCATCAAATAACAAGAGAATAGCATAAGAGAGGAGCTATAAAAACAAACTGAAAACAATTAATAAAGAGGCAGTAAGTACATACTTATCAATAATTACCTTAAATGTAAATGGACTGAATGCACCAGTCAAAAGACATAGAGTAGCAGAATGGATAAAAAAAACAAGATCTATCTATATGCTGCCTAAAAGAGACTCACTTTAGACCCAGAGACATACAGAGCAAAGTGAAAGGATGGAAAAAGATATTTCATGCAAATAACAGGGAGGAAAAAGCAAGAGTAGCAGTACTTATGTCAGACAAAATAGATTTCAAAACAAAGAAATTAACAAGAGACAAAGAAGGATATTACATAATGGTAAAGAGGTCAGACTATTTTTAGAGGATATAACCATTATAAATATCTATTCACCTAACATAGGAGCACCTAAATATGTAAAACAAATATTAACAGGATTAAAGGGGGGAAATAGATTGCAACACCTTCATTTTAGAAGACTCTAACACACCACTCACATCAATAGACAGATCAACAAGACAGAATATAAATAAGGAAACAGAGGCACTGAACAATAAATTAGATCAGATGTCCATCAGTAGATGAATGGATAAAGAAGATGTGGTACATACTCACAATAGAATATTCAGCCATAAAAAGAAAAGAAATCCTGCCATTTGCAACAATATGGATGGAGCTAGGGGGTCTCATGCTCAGGGAAATAAGCAAAGTGGAGAAAGACAAATACCTTATGATTTCACTTATTTGTGAATATATAAACAAAACAAAACAAATGAACAAAATAACATTAGACAGTGAAAAGTGACTGGTGGTTACCATTAGGGAGTGGTTGGCATGGATGGGTGGGGGGGGTGGGGGGGATAAAGGGGCCCAAAAATTCTCCATCATAATATAAGTTGGTCACAGGGATACTAGTACAGTAAGGAGAATAGAGTCAATGATTCTGTAACATCTTCCTATGTTGACAGATAGTAACCATACTAGAGGGGGAAGGGATTTAATAATATGGGTAACTGTTGAACCACTGTGCTGTATATTTGAAACCAATAAAAGATTGTATACCAGTGATACTTAAAAAAAAGAAAGGAAAAATTCAATGATAAGAAAACAGTAAAACAGTGAGTAGTAGTCAATTATAGATTGACGAGCTACAAATTTTATCTTAAAAATATTAATCATACAGGAAAACAATTCCATTCACAATTGCATCAAAAAGAATAAAATACCTAGGAATAAACCTAACCAAGGAAGTGAAAGACCTATACCCTGAAAACTATAATACAGACATGAGAGAAATTTAAGAAGATACCAATAAATGGAAACACATCCCATGCTCATGGATAGGAAGAATTAATATTGTCAAAATGGCCATCCTGCCGAAAGCAGTCTACAGATTCAAAGCAATCCCTATCAAAATACCAACAGCCTTCTTCAATGAACTAGAGCAAATAGTTCTAAACTTCATACAGAACCACAAAAGACCCCAAATAGCCAAAGCAATCCTGAGAAGGAAGAATAAAGCAGGGGCAATTATACTCCCTGACTTCAAGTGCTACTTCAAAGCCACAGTAATCAAGACAATTTGGTACTGGCACAAGAACAGACCCATAGGCCAATGGAACAGACAAGAGAGCCCAGATATAAACGCAAGCATATATGGTCAATTAATATATGATAAAGGAGCCATGGTTATACAATGGGGAAATGACAGTCTCTTCAACAGCTGCTGTTGGCAAAACTGGACAACTACATGCAAGAGAATGAAACTGGATTATTGTTTAACCCCATACACAAAAGAAAACTCAAAATGGATCAAAGACCTGAATGTAAGTCATGAAACCATAAAACTCTTAGAAGAAAACACAGGCCTCTTGAATATAAACATGAACAAGTTTTTCCTGAACGCATATCCTCAGGCAAGGGAAACAAACCAAAAATGAACAAATGGGACTATATCAAACTAAAGCTTCTGTACAGCAAAGGATACCATCAGCAGAATAAAAAGGCATCCTACAGTATGGGGGAATATATTTGTAAATGACGTATATGACAACGGATTAACATCCAAAATATATAAAGAACACACATGCCTCAACACCCAAAGGCAAATAGTCCTATTAAAAAATGGGTTGAGGATATGAACAGACACTTCTCCAAAAAAATTCAGATGGCCAACAAAACACATGAAAAGATGCTCCACATTGCTAATTACCAGGGAAACACAAATTAAAACCACAATGAGATATCACCTTACACCAGTTAGGATGGCCAACATCAAAAAGACGAGGAACAACAAATGCTGGCGAGGATGTGAAGAAAGGGGAACCCTCCTACACTGCTGGTGGGAATGTAAACTAGTTCAACCATTGTGGAAAGAAATATAGAGTTTTCTCAAAAAAACTAAAAATAGAAATACCATTTGACCCAGGAATTCCACTCCTAGGAATTTACCCAAAGAAAACAACTTCTCAGATTCAAAAAGACATATGCACCCTATGTTTATTGCAGCACTATTTACAATAGCCAAGATCTGGAAGCAACCTAAGTGTCCATCAGTAGATGAATGGATAAAGATGTGGTACAAATACACAATGGAATGGAATACTGCCATAAGAATCCTACCATTTGCAACAACATGGATGGAGCTAGAGGGTATTATGCTCAGTGAAATAAGTTAGGGAGAAAAAGACAAATACCAAATGATTTCTCTCATTTGTGGAGTATAACAACAAAGCAAAACTGTAGGAACAAAACAGCAACAGACTTACAGACTCCAAGAAGGGACTGGCGGTTACCAAAGGGGAGGATGGGTGGGGAGGGAGGGAGAAGGGGACTGTGGGGTATCATGATTGGTGCACATGGTGTGTGTGGGGTCACGGGGAAGACAGTGTAGCACAGGGAAGACAAGTAGGGACTCTGTGCCACCTTACTTCACTGATGGACAGTAAGTGCAATGGGGTGTGGGGGGGACTTGATAATAAGGGTGAATGTAGTAACCACATTGTTTTTCTTGTGAAACCTTCATAAGAGTGTATATCAATAATACCTTAATAAAAAAAATTAATCATACATGTTTCAAACATAATGGCAATAGAATGAATAAATCTGCATACCACTACATATTGCCACATCCATATTTTTTTGAGATACTGTTAATTCTAAAATAATCAAAAATGTTTCCTTTACAAAAAATATGTTTTTATATGTAACCTCACTTCAAAAATTACCACAAAAAGAAATACTGCAAAAATATATTCCTCAAAACCAATTTTGCTTTCAGCAATTTTTGCTTTTAAATCAACAAATATTTATTGAGTACATGTTATTTACCAATTCAAATTTTCTGCTTTCTTCTGAACATTTTTGAAAGTAATATTTTATGAGTTTTGCATAACTGATTAAATGTTTGAGCAATACTATGGCTTTGGCATCTTGTCAGATTCAAAGATAAAATAATTTAATTTTCATATTGTTATTTCATTCATGCTTTCAGACAGCAAGAAGAAAAAAAACAGAATGACATGATGAGCAAAACAAAGATAGACTGCATACACCCTGCAGCTGTGTCTTAGACCTGCATTAAAGCTTTTCTTCCTTTAGTTTTAATTAGTAGGTTGTTCTCAGCAGTGAAAAATGTCCTTTAAAATGGCATATTTTTCAGCCTAAATGTCATTTCATAATCCATGCTCCCAGTGTTTTGAAACCTTTAGGTGAAATAGTATGATGACAGATATTTCATTAGAGAGTGAAGCATTTTGGTGCAAGTGCTTCCACTTTGATATGCTCCCAACAGTACCATTGTCTGCTTCTCATGAGGGGAGTTTTAGATCCAAGAAAACAATTGGGGAGTGGGGGTGTGTGTGTGAAAAGAGTGGCAGACACATTCCTTTACCTCCTTTCTCAAAGCTTAAAGCAGATGAAAATAGAAGGTAAAAGTCATGCTCCTTTAGAATCTACTGTTAATTGAGGAAAACAATGGCTTGAAATAAGTGAAATCAGTGATCTTTTCTTATGTCACCATCAACTACAATGTAGAATTCTACATAAAAGAGTCTGCTTTGGATCATATCTTTTAACCTTAGTTAGTGAAGTACCTTCTCTTTGCATTAGAAGAAAGAAAATTGCATGGGGACAGAGGTGGATTCATGGGAAATGAATGAGGCTTAAGCTACAGGACTCCTCACTTCGCTAGCCCTTTGCAGGGTCCTGGGGGAGGCATTAGCAATGTATTCAGTTAATCATATGCTTTGTAACAATCATAAAATTAAACTATTTTAACTGCAGTTGCTCAAGATTAAACTATTTCTTCCCATTCTGACATCCCCTTGCATTCTGAAATGCTCCTATAGATATCATTTACAAGTGCAGGCATTAGAACTTGATATCTCTGGGTGATTTTATTCAACCAGCTACACCATCCATAATGTTTTTTTCCTTACCTCAATGAAACGTTTTGAAAACCAACATTCCATTAGCTGAGGTTGAGTTGAAATGGCTGCAAAGGGAAATGAATCTAAAATATGTGAGGCAAGGACCTGTAGGCATTGTTGAGGAGCACTATACCTGTGAGGTGGAGTGACATCCTGTCCCTACTGGGTGACTGACTTCTTCAGGGACCCAAACTTATCTCTGTCCTCTGTCCTCCATTTAGTGGCACTGGAAACGTTTTTCCCAAAATGAGATTCAAGGTCTTCTCAAAAGGTAATTGTCTCTAATTGTTATGACACCACATTATTACAACACCTGTAAAGAAAATGAGAATTGCAGGGTGTACATTATTTTTTAGTTACAATTGTAGTTCATTATCCACATTAAATATAAAACAAACATATTTATATATATGCTATTTATTGTTTGTGATAGAGCATTTGCTTATAAAGCTGTAGTTCTGTGTTCACTGAATGAGGGTACAATTTACAAAATCTCTCAACAGCCAAAATGGTATACTGTGTATTTACAGCGGAATGAGAAATTATACTGACAGATGGATAATATAATATTTCAATTACATTTAAATCTAGCATAGAAAAATGTTAGGAATTGCCAGTATTTATACAAAAGTACTACAATTTAAAGTTATATAAACACTTCAAAAGTGTCTTATAAGTGTCTGTGTACAGTCACCACCGATTATTTACTTTGTGGAGTTCATGGAGAGAATTAAAACTCGGCCAATTTCCTTTGGTACAGGATTTTATTAAATTATTTCCACCAAGACATAAACATGCCAAGGATAATTTTGATATTAGCCTAAGAGAGCATAATTTAGATTAAATAATTCAGATGCAAATAAATTATAAAATAATCTTTCAGTGCTTTCAAGTTCAGCCTAACTTATTTGTACACCATAAATAATTACTCATGCAACATTTCCCAAAGAGTGTTTCTTAAAATGCTAATTTTAGAGTTGACAAAAAGTAGAATATGAAAACAGAGTTCTGTGATGAAGTACAAATGGGAAACCCTAAACAGCTTTCTTAGCAAGGGCTTCATCTGAGACTTGAATATAAAAATATATGCTTTGAGTCTCTGAGCAGTAGAAGAGAATGCAGTATTTCCCCCAACTGCATAGAAATGAACACCTCAGTGAACTAGGATTCCACAGTACACACTGGGAAATACTGCCAAAGGGAATGGCATTTTTACTAGTCGGTTTATCGAGTCCCCCACTGAGGTTGGGGAGAGTTCACCTCCTCCTGGCTGCCAGGTGCTCTACCAGCAAGGAGGAAGTGAGGAATCATACTGCTGAGGCCACCCTCCGAGAGAAGCAGACAGCGACTCCCACCTCACAGATGATGAACTGCGGCTTTATACACGATTATTCAGCTCGTCACGGGGAGGTCCATTCTGCTCACAAGAGTCTGGCTTTCAAACTCTTAATTACCCTATATTTGACTGCCTTTTGATGTGGTAAAATGTGTTACCATTATTATTTACTGTCCTGAAAGACTTCTGATAGTTTTTAGGGTGAATTTAAAGTGGGTTCTTCCACCTGGAGACTAAAGAATGGAGGTTTTAGCTATTCTGGCCTCTGATTGCTTTAATAGAGAACAGGTTTTTCTCAGATATTTAAAGAGGCTTTTCCCTCTTTTATTAACAATTAAAAACAATCCCATTTTCTTTCCTTCCCCTTCTCTAAGTTACATCAGTTTGGCCCTACATTTCAATCACTCTCAGTGACCAAGCCAAATGCCACCATACAGATGACAAAGAGTAGGGGAAGAGATTATTTGAAGGAAGAAAACTTCTCTATAGCAAGACTAGTAAGGAAAAAAAAAGCTACAGTGTGATACACACAAAAATAACTTCTAAGGAATTGAGAAAGTCCAAAGGGCAATAATTAATATTAACCAACATAGTGAGTACAAGCTGAAGTGTTTAAGAAATGTATCTGTAATTTTCTATAATTGGACTTAACCCTTTTCTTGGTCTCCATTGCCACTAGACACTGGGAAAATTCAGGTCACTTCTGTGCCAGTTTCAGTAATTTCATAGCAATGTGCTTTCTTTTTCCCTCTCCTTTCTTTTATAACAAATGCACAGGACCCTGTCTAAAAGCATTCAAAATCAACTTTAAGAAAAACTCCATGCTGGCCAAATCTGACACATCTCAGGTTGCATTCAGCATCCCAGGGGCTCCCCTTTTTGAGGTTTTGAAACTGAGACTCAAAGCCTCCCCAACAGTGTCTCTGTCTGTCTCTGTCTGTCTCTCTCTCTCACACATACACATACAAACCAAAAACCCAACAAAGGTGCATCCCAGACTCCAAGCTCTTTTTTGCTCCTGCACCTTGCGACTCTCATTAACCACATTTCCTCTATCCCTCTGCCCCCCATGAAAGTGCACCGATCTGTGCCTCCTTCCTTCCGGAGATTTCCATGTGTTGTCATAGATTAATGCATTGTGCTCTTTGTTTCAAGTACAACATTTGAATCCACAAGAAACAAGTTTATTTTGAGCCCTTCCATGTACCAAGTTCTATAGGAATTTATATAAGACATGATTCTTACCTTGGAAAGTCTTTATACTTGTGGAAAGTCTTTATAAATTGTACAGCAGCAAAAATTGCTTTTCTTTGTCTCCACTGAGTGCCAGCCATATTTTCCGAGGAATGAATAGTCTATTCTAATTTACGTCAGAATTCAATTCTATGCAGCCAGTTTCCTCCAGCCATGCTTGTCATTCCTCAGTCAGGGAAAGACAAGCTCATCCTCTCTCAAAACCCCCTTGCTGCCGGCTGACCCCCAGCATGGACTTCTACCACTCTCTTGTATTAATCTTTCTGGATTATTTGATCTCATGTAAAAGGTTTAGGGGTTGAAAGCTGTAGTCAGGATTTCGGTCAGTGTCGGGAGTGGTGTAGAGAAGAGGGGTAGCACTTGGCTAGTGGCAATGTCGGAGCCACGGTTATTGTATGCGTCGGAGTTATAGAGTAAAAATCCCTCCCTTCTTTGGGGGGTGGGGAGCACTTTCCCTCGCTTCACTGCCCTGCCTTAAGTGAGCCCCCATTACCCATCCACCCATCATCTTTTTACTTATTCTAGGTTATTTACCTTGTCCATTCCATTTAATAATTTTTTAAGATTTTTGCCACTCTCTTTAAGCCCCTTGTTCAATTCTGCCCCCAACTTACTCTCAGTGTATGACAAGGGAGACCATTAGGTATGAACTGTTTCAACTTCCTGCCCTCTTTACCTACAAGCTTGTCTATATCCCTCCCCATCTTTCCTCCTCTTCTCTAGTCTCAGAGGATGAGATACCTTCTCTCAAGGTCATCCCCTCTGTTAGGGGTTGAATAGTTTCCCCCCCAAAAAATATGTTGATGTCCTACTTTTGGTGCCTATTAATGTGATCCCACTGGGTACAAGGGCTTTTGCAGATGTAATCAAGTTAAGTGAGGTCATTAGATATATCCTAATGCAATACTACTGGTGTGCTTATAAGAAGAAGGAAATTTAGACACACACACACAAAGAATGTCATGTGGAGACACACATGGCCAAGGGTACTAAGGATTGATGGCCATCACCAGAAGCCTGAAAGAGGCAAGAGTCTACCCAGAGTCTGAAGGAGGATGGCCCTTCAGATGCCGTGATTTTGGACTTCCAGTCTCCAGACTGTGAGAGAATAAATTTCTGCTGTTTTAAGTCACCTACTTTGTGGTTCTTTGTTACAGCAGCCTCAGAAACTGATTCACCCTCCATCTCTTCTTTCGTTCCCATCACTTCCAGCTGCTCTGTGGTCCTCATTCAGTTACCCCCCCCTTCTCTCTTCTTCTTCATATAATCATTCACAAATCCCCTCAGCCTATAAACGTGTCAAGTATTGCCCATAGTAAAAAAAAGTCCTCCTTGAACCAGTGCCCTGCTTGGTTATCATTGGTCTTCACTTTCCCCTTCTTACCTGAACACCTAGCTTAGTTTCCATCTCCTGGTCACTATACCATTTATGGTAATTCAGTTTCTTCTGCTGGAACTACTTTAGTTAAGGTCACAAATAACCTCCTGATCACCAAATCCAATGGATAATTTTCAGTTATTTTATTTTGAATTGTCAATATTGATTGTTCTTTTTTCGGAACTCTCTGCTTTCTTGGTTGCCATTACATTTGACTTTCCTAGTTCTCTTCTCTCTCTAACATGCTTTCCCTGTTTCCTCTTTGGGTTTATCTTCCTCTGCCTGCCCTTTAAATAGTGAATTTCCTAGGATTCCAAAATCCTTGTCCACTGCTTTTATTCTACACAGTACTTTTTTTTTTTTTTTTTTAGATAATTATTTTTTATTGAAGGGTAGTTGACACACAGTATTACATTACATTAATTTCAGGTGTACAACACAGTGATTCAACATTTATATACATGATAATTCTAAGTACCAGCTATCACCATACCAAGTTGTTACAATATTTTGACTATATTCCTTATGCTATACATTACATCCCGGTTGCTTATTTATTTTACAATTGGAAGTGTGTACTTTTTCTTGGTTGTTGTTGTTAGGGCATCTCTCATATTTATTGATCAAATGGTTGTTAACAACAATAAAATTCTGTATAGGGGAGTCAATGCTCAATGCACAATCATTAATCCACCCCAAGCCTAATTTTCGTCAGTCTCCAATCTTCTGAAGCATAACGAACAAGTTCTTACATGGAGAACAAATTCTTACATAGTGAATAAGTTACATGGTGAACATTACAAGGGCAGTCATCACAGAAACTTTTGGTTTTGCTCATGCATTATGAACTATAAACAGTCAGTTCCAATATGAATACACATTTGATTTTTATACTTGATTTATATGTGGATACCACATTTCTCTCTTTATTATTTTTACACAGTACTTTTTAAAGGGTGATCTCTACTCTGGTGATTCTAAATAACACCAGTGTGCTAACAATGACTTCCAAGCCTTTACCTGTGGTCAAGTTTCCTCTCCTGAACTTTCCCTAGATACACATCTAACTGCCCACCAATGTCACACTTCTATCACAAACTCATTGAGTCCCAAACTGAATGATCAACCTTGTCCCCAATACTTCTCTATCTCTATCTCCTTGTGCCACTCTCATTCATAAAGCCACCCCAGCTAGAATTTGGAGTCTGAACATATCCGGTTCTTCCACCACCTTTACATATAATCACTCACAAATCCCACCAATTTTCCAAATCTGTCCCCTCCTCTCCATCCCCATTGCTCCTCGCTTAGTCAGACTCTCATCATCTCTGCTAACGGGTCATCCTGCCTTCTATGTTTTCTCCTTCAAGTCAATCCTCCATACAGCAGCCAGATTAATAATACATCTAAAAAAAAAATGGCATCACCACTTTTCACATAAAATAGAAGTTCCTTTCTCTCCCACCTCTCCAACCACATTTTCCACTTTTGCCTTTATGCATACAAATGGCCGTAGCTCTATACCCTGAGACGGCTAATTCCCCTATGATGTTTTCATGTGGTTCCACCTCCTTGGGACATTATCACCTGACTTGTAACATGATTAAATTTTGATTCACCTTTACGTGTGAGCACAGAATCACTTCTGAAAAGAATTTTCTGAACCTCCATACTGCCTTGGGTACCTCTTTTGTTACCATATTCCCCTGTACAGACCTCTATTATTGCTTCACTGTGTTGTTATAAATAAGAGTTTACCTGATTCCCTCACTAGACAGAGAGCTCCATAAGGATAAGAAATACATCTATTTCATCTTTGCTTCCCCTTACCTGGCACATTGCTGGAGAATTAATAGGTAAGTAAATGGAATGTTGGGAATCTCTTGTTCTGTAGCAGGCTGATGAGTAAGCTCTCCTTAGGGGGAGAAAGGCTTTTTGGTAACTTTCAAATAACATTGCACAACCTAATTTTTGATCCTTCCGACAAAGAACAGATAATACAAAAATCCAGTTACATTTTAGATTATCTCTATGGTACAGGGTGGAAATGAACACACCATGATAAACTTGTGCCTCATGATGAACATCCTTTTTCCTCGATGAAAGTAGAAAACAAAACACCTCTTCCCCATTGGAATTGTGATTTGCTGCTCCTTTCGGAAATGCTGTTCTCTTCACAGAGCAGTTTCAGTACCAGGGCCATAGTTTCACAAGGTCATTCACAGCCAATGGGCAGATTCAAAGCATAATTCACAGTAAGGAAGCCTGTCTCATGCCTGCAGATTTGAGGGAGTGGGGGTTATACAGACACCAGAGTTTGTATTAAAAACTCACTCACACATACACATGCAGTATTAATATTCAGAAGGAGTCAAAAATAAAATTAAGTAAACTGTTTATTTACTAGGCATTCTGAATAAGTTCCTGAAATAGGCTGTACTGTACCATACTTGAAGAGGAAAAACAATGCCAAGAAGATTAATTGCCTTATTTTTGATGATCTGCTTAGAAATGAATGTTACTAGCCTATGCAGACTCTGAAAGAACTTTCCAAAGAACTGTTCTTTTGGCTAGTACAATTTTTTTTGACTTTCACATTTTGTTTAACTTCTAAAAGCTGTGAAATATAACATAAAAATAATAAAAATGCATAATACACAGCTATGTAGTGTAACAAGTAACCATATATTACATACCTCAAAACCATTTCCCAGGTCAAGAAATAGAACACCACTACCTGTTATGAGATGAACTGTGTCCTCCCCAAATTCTCATGTTGAAACCCTAACCCCCAGAACCTCACAATAGGACTTTATTTGGAGACTGGATTTTAAAGAGGTAAATTAAGGTAAAATGAGGTAATTAAGATGGATCCCCATCCACTATGACTGGTATCCCTATAAGAAGAGAAAATTTGGATGCACACAGAGAGATACCAAATATGTGCATGATCAGAAGAAAGGCTCTGTGAGGACACAGCTAAAGGACAGCCATCTGCAGCCAAGCAGAGAGGCCTTTGCAAAAACCACACTTGCCAATAACCTTGATCTTGGACCTCCAGCCTCCAGAAATGTAAGAAAATAAATGTCTATTGTTTTGCCACCCAGTCTGTGGTTTTTGTTATGGCAGCCATAGCAAACTAATACAGCATCCCCCAGAAGGGCCCTCCTGTCCCTCCTTGGTCACAGTGCCCTCTCCTACTCAGACATAGTCACTTGCTTGACTTACAGTCATTGGTCAACATGTCTTCACTTTTCATTGCAACCTTGCATCTAAAAAATTACAGCTTCGTTTTTCTAGTTTTGTAGTTTTTTCCATTAACTTGAGTGTGAATGCCCTTAGGCAAAGCATCTCCTCTCTAATTCACAATGTTCAGTACTCTCTGTGGTTTCCCCTGCTTCCTCCTTGGGCATGTGTGCTCGCCGCTCCGTGGCCCCATGCCCAGCCTCCTGCAATGCACCTCTCTTAATGGCTGATTATCAACCCAAGAATGACTGCACCGTTGACTCTAATGATCACACTTCTTCTCTCCTAGCTGTTACAAGGGCCAATGTCAAGGTTTTGGTTTTGAATTACAGTTGAAACCATTTCAAGAATTACATGACACCTATTGAAATAAATAGTGTTACCCAGAACTGTCACAAGCCAAGATAGAAAATTGCTAGTTTAGCCAGGGTGAACTTTATTTAAAGCAGCAGCAAAACCAAAACCCTTTTCTTGCTTGTGTCATTCAGGATTCCAACAGAAAACAAATGGACAGTCAAGTTAAACTAATTCAGGGTGAGTTTACTTACAAAAGAACTCATACCAAAGTGGGAGAACCACAAAGAATCCTGCAAGAACCTGGATCTAGTAGCAGAGAGATAGAGATACCAGCAAGCAGAAAGAGAAGTGGCCAGAAGATATTCGTGGAGAGTGACCTTTTGGTGAAGTTACCAGCTAGCTTAAGACAGCTACTCAGGGAGGAGCCAGAGAAATAAATCTCTATCCACACTCTCCTCCTTCTGATATCCTTGCTGGCTGCCCCTTGACCTAATCTAACCAGAACCCAGAGGGTGTAGAGACCTGTGGACATAGTGTACATAGGCTTAAGGCAGAGAACAGGAGGGAGTAATCTGGAGGGGGTAACAGGCGATTTCTGGCACATGGCCTTTGGAATGGTATTGTGAGACAATGTGAATGTTGATTTTTCCAGGCAATTCTGTGTTTGAAATATGACATTTCTCCAGGGAGGTCAGTGCACGAGAAACATGCAGCTTCACCAGTACCCTTCCTGGAAGCTCCCCAAACCAAGATGACCAGACAGTAATGAACAGGAAAACAAAGAGCAGATATCTGCAGTACTTAGATATGGCATGCTTCTTAGACATCTTGCTGCCAATTAGATTGTATGACATTTGAGTTTACTAATCTTAACACTTGCGACATTCCACTGCCAAATGCCAGGAACAATTAGGAATAAAATAGGCAGCTACCATCTGGAAGGATTAGTATGCTTTTTAGGAAAGTGTGTGTGACCTGTACTTGCATTGGGACCAAATTTAGCTTATCTTAAAGTATAAATCTCTCCAAAAAATAAAATATGTGTGTGTGCGTGTGTATTCGGTCAAAGGGGTAATTTTTTTCAGATTCTTTTCCCACAAGAATGGTGTAACAGTATCTTATGTAGATAGTATAAAAGTCACCTTCATTTCTGGTTTTTACAATGTAATATAACAAAATTAAAATTATATGTTATATAATTAAGTATTATATCAAAAAGATTAGATGTTATAAAATAGATTACATAATAATGTTATATATAATTCTATATTAAGTATCTAATTGTATGATATGTAAAATATACAATAAAACATATAATTATACACAGTAGCTCCCCCTTATCCATGGTTTTGCTTTCCAGTTTCAGTTACCCACAGTGAACAGCAGTCTGAAAACAAACAATTCTCCTTCTGACCTATTGTCAGAGGTCAATAATAGCCTAACACGATGTCACAATGCCTACGTCATTCACCTTACTTTGCATCATTGCATAGGCATTTTATCATCTCACATCAGCACAAGAAGGATGAGTACAGTAAAATAAAATATTTTGAGAGAGAAAGATCATATTCACATAACTTCTATTACAGTAGGCTGTTATAATTATTGTTTTTTATTGTGAGTTATCATCGTTAATCTCTTATTCTGCCTAATTTATTAATTGAACTTTATCATAGGTATATATGTATAGGAGAAAACACACTGTATATTGGGTTGAGTACTATCTGTGGTTTCAGGCATTCTCTGGGGGTCTTGGAATGTATCACCCATGGATAAGGGGAGACTACTGTAATATATGATATTATATCACTGTAATCCTATTTGTAAATTTGGAATTGGGCATGAGAAAGTTTCAACTTGAAATCCCACTGTGAGATTTTAGTTGCTGAAATACCAGAGTAATTACTTAAATGGTGCTCTACAAGCCTAGCTACCTATGTCAAATGATTAATTGATCTCCTATCTGTCTGCAGAGGCAGTTGACATTTGTAATTCAGAAGAAAAAAAAAAAAGAAAAAATGCTGTATTAAAGAATGAGTTATGTGACACAAAGTCAGGTTTGTTAAGGAATAAACCAAAACCAAAGGATTACAAATCAGGTCCCAAATTTACCTCCATTCCTAAACTGGAATCCTCATAGGTTGCTGATGAAGTGGTATAGCCACCGTGTGGAAAACAGTGTGGAAATTACTCCAAAAGTTACACATAGATTATATATGACTCCACAATTCACTCTCAGGAATAGGTCTAAAATAATTGAAAACAGAGATTCAAACAGATACTTGTATGCCAATGTTCATTTTCACAACAGCCAAAAGGTAGAAACAACTTAAGTATCTAACAACAGATGAATGGACAAACAAAATGAATATACGTATACAATGGACTATTATTCAGCAATAAAAAGAAACGAAGTAGTGGTAAGTGCTACAACATGGATGAGCCTTGAAAACAAAACACTAAATGAAATAAATGAGCCAGACATAAAAGGATAAATACTGTCTTTCTAGGAAACATCTAGAAAAGGCAAATTCATTGAGACAGCAGGTAGATTAGAGGTCACTAAGGGCTAAGAGGGAAGAAAAAATGGGGGGTTATTGCTTCATGGGTATAGAACTTTTGTTTGGGATGCTAAAAGGGTTTTGAAAATACATAGCAATGATGATTACACAACATTGTGAGTGCAATTAATGCCACCAAACTGCACTCTTAAAATGATTAAGATGGGGATTTTTATGTTCTCTATATAAACTACATAATTTTAAAATATTTCTTTTATCCTCTTCCTCCCTGTAGCACTTCATTTACCTGAGGATGTCAAGGGAGCCTCAGAAACACTGCACGATGCCATCAGATGAACTTAAGGCCACACGAGGGGTGAGGCTGATGACAAAACTTCTGAAATGTTCACTTCCGGTTTGAGTTCAAAGCTCTAGAATGACCAATCTTAGACTTCATCATCAAACAGGTGATGTTATTAAATCATGAGGACATGGACGAGAGTTGAAGAGCAGATCACACTTCAGTCCTTCTGAAGCAAAGGCTTTCATCCTTTTCTTGCTAAGACCCTAAAATAAACTGTGCTTCCTCAAGGCCAAAACAGAACCATAGCTTCTGAATTACTGGAGCCCAAATGGGACATGGGGAGAGGCCAAGTTCCCTTGTCAGAGTGAAGAATGCTGCTACCATAGCCATCAGCTACCAGGGCTCCTCCTCTGAAAGGAAGAAGTGGCATATTTCTTTATGCCACCTCTGGCCAGGCCCTGTGCTTGTCCTTTCATTCTCCCACACTGCAGTGTAATGGTCAAGAACTATAGTTTTCATTTTGTTAATAAGCAGAATTTTTGTCAAAGATTTTAAAATAGTAACTGTTGACTTACTTCTAATTTAAAAAGTAATACCTTTTTATTATAATAATTTTAGAAAAAAACAAAACACAAAAGCTTGAGGAAGGAGAAAATTGTAAATCCCCCATAATTTTACCATCCAGACATAATTATGGTTAGCACTGTGATGCATTTGTGTAATGTGACACATGATCAATTTTCATTAAAAAAAATTATAGTGCCTAACTTTTCTACCTTATGAAATAAATAGTTTTTCATTGAGAAATATTTGGAAAAGTACAATACTCACAGGACAACCCAAGAAGACAGTCCCCGTTACTGTTTTGGTGTGTTCTAGCGCAATTGACCAAAGGACCCTAGCAGGTAAAGCTGGAGTCTGAGCAATCTTGTTGATTGACGTTTTTGCAATAAGGGAGATCACAAACCAGAAGACACATAGGATGTCTCACCAAAGAAGAAAAGAAGTGAGGTTGTTACAGGATTTAAGAGAAGCAGTATTTGACCGGCTCAGAGCAAAGCAGGGCTGTGTATAAAAGAGTCAATATGAAAATTCTTCACTGCAAAGGGAACCCAAAGCCCTTTTTCTTTGGAAACCACACACTTAGGATAGAAGTGAAATGATCCCTTATCTGAAGCTCTGCACATGGGTTGGAAATCAAGTCTGCTTCTCTGTGTCAAAGGACTGAAAACCTCGGGCAGGAAGAGCAGGGTGCTTCTTTTAAATTCTTGTGATTTCAAAGAGTAAACTTTTTGACAGTCTAGGTATTAGAAAAGATTTTTCAGTGATTAAAGAGCCAGAGTCCATCAAAGAAAAGGACCATTATGACATTTTATGGCTGAGTCTGGCCCTGGGAGAAATGCAGCTGGCTTGATCCTGAGCCGGGCTTGCATCCTGCCTGAGGACTGGCAGGGCAGAGATTTTACCTCGTCAGAGCAAGCTAATTTTTATTTTTTTTGACGTTTTATTCCATTGCTTTTTTTCTATGCTTACATTTTTGTTTCATTCGATCTAAATTGTTGCAATTTTGTATATCCACATGTGGATCTTTTTGTACTTAATTTTTTATGATTTTTATTTAACTACCTATTCTTTAATACATATCATTTTCATGTCTAAATAGCAGATCATTTTATAAGTGTACTAAAGATCACTTCACAAATCCAAATTGGTTATTACAAATTTTAATTATCATTAATTCCTAATTTCCACTATAAGAAGTTACATTATGATAAACATCTGCATGAATATAACTTAATCAAACTGATTACTGGACCTAAAGTTATGAGTATTTTTGAGGCTCTAGATATTCATTTACCAAATTGCTATCCCAAAGATTCAAGTAATCTGTGGAAATGGTAAATTTGGGGCACCCATCTAAGCACAGGGAATTATCTTTTGACTTTCTCAACAGTTAATTTCAAAGTTATAATGTAAAGTGGTAGCTCCTTGTTATTTTAATCTGTGTTTTTTGTAGTAAGGTAAAGTTTTCCCATATTGTTTACTGATTCTAGCTCTTTCTACGTCTTCTAAAAAAACTTTCCTCAATTACATATTAAGAAACTTAGAGTGCTTCTCATCAAACCACCTTAGTTCTTTATGTTGTAAAACTGTTATGAATTAAAAGACTCATTCTTTGTCATTTTAGCAGCAGTATTTTCTTTCTAGGATGTACTAAGAGTTAAATCATAATGGACCACAAGACTGCATCAATGAGGAACCAAGGACAGAAGGCTCAACGCAGAAATCACTCCTACAATTGTACAGTTTCTCCCATTTGATGCCAAACTTCAGAGCTACACTGTTCAAATGCTGATTCTGTTCATAGAATGCAGGACCACCTTGCAAACCAGGTGCCACTGAAAGCATGATGAGAAATAAATATGAGGTTTGTGTAGCCGGGCTGGACAGTGGAGTGGTGACGCTTCTCAGTCCATATCCAGGGATGTGTGAGCTGCCGAGGCCAGCCTGGGGTCGTCCTTCCCCATTCAGCATTTTTATACAGATGGGATCAGTTGAATGGGGTTTAGAAAGAGAAAGGAGGAGAGAAGAGGTCAAAAAGAAATAAGCAGTTTTCAGTCTATAAAAGAGGCTGTTGTGTAGGTTTGTCCTGCCTTCTTTGCTGACACCACGGAGTACTTACCAGGGCCACCATCTTTCCTGAGCCCTTCCTCCTCTCCCTCTTTCCTGACAGCCTGACAAGCAGAAGCCATAGAAACTGAATTTAAATAGCTTCCACAGGTTAATTACATATAGGCTGGGTTAACTTGCATTTCTTTTCTTTAATTTCAAAAATCTGTGTGAAGTCATAGCAATGACTACTAAGTATGAGTCAAGAAAAATGATAATATTTAAGAAAATTAAAAATACAGCCAAGCAGAATTAAGAACTGTTAACATTTGCTCATATTTGCTTTTCCTTCTTATCAAAGGAATAAAACATTACACTATCACTGAAATCTCCTTTACCCTCAATTCCGGTCTCAAATCCCTCCCTCTCCCCAGAGGCAAAAATCACCATCATCACTTCATTTGCACGCACATTAGCAGTCTATTTTTTAGCATCTCTATCTACCTATACATCCATTAATAATATAAGTAATATATAGTATTGTTTTATGTGAAAAAGTATTTCTAGTTTACATAATAGTAATGGATGCATATAACTAGACAGTAATCTTAGGTTTTCTAAATTTATCCTTATGAAAATGAATTATTTATAGATATATGGAATATTATTTATTCTTTCTAACTGTTGTGTAGAACTCAGTTGCATGAATATTTATTCTTCTTTATGTATACTTGTGGTTTCAAATCTTTATTATTTTGTTATTATGAGTAGTCAAATAAATATGTTTGTACATGTTGCCCTGTACTCATATGTAAAAGATATTTCTTAAGTACACATGAAGTGGAATTATTAGGTTGTAAAGTGGACACATTTTCAAATTTCCTCCATATAAGCTAATTTATCTTCATAGGAACTTTACCAATTAAATTCTAACAGTGTGAATTCTTAGCTCCCCATATATTGACCAATATCCATATTGTCATCCTTCAAAATCTTTGCCCATCTGAGACATATCTTGTTTTAATGTGCATTTCCCTAGTTGTGCAGTTGTTTACAGTCTCACATGTTTATTTACCATCCAGGGGTGTTGGTGTTTTTGTTTTTCCTGAAAACTGTTCACTTGCAAGGATCTTTCTAAATAGAGTCTGGTTGCTGTTTGTATTTAGAAAATAATCTCAGAGAGATTAAGTGACTTGCTCAAGCTCATAAAGCCAGTGAGAACCCCATGAGGGGCTTCAGCCTCGGTGTCCTAATTCAGACCATTCCTCTTTCCCAACATTTATGCTTCTCAAGACACTAATCGTTCTATTTTAAACCCTGTTCATTTCACTGTACATGACCTCCTGATTTGGGAAGATTATCTAATTTCACTCATGAAGAAAGTGAAGGAGAGAACTCCTACAGGGTCCATTTTGAGGTCCTGGCCAGAAGCCCTGTCCATGGCAGCTCCCCACTGGTGCCTGGAATCCCTTGGAGTTTTGAAGGCTTTTCTACTCCTGGTCAAACCTTCGCAACAACCTTTGAAGTACACACTGTTAAAATCATTGTTTTATATGAGGGGTTAAATAACTTGCCTAATGGAACAGGACCAGGAAGAAAAATGAAGAAAAGCTTTCAAAGTTCTTTTGAGTCAGAGGAAAACGGATTAAATGTGTTCAGGAAAAACTGTGGACAAGATGAAAGTGAGCGTGGAAAGACAGTTTCCTCCTTCCTCCCACTTTCCTCAAGATTCGGCCTTTGAGAATCACAGGGCAGCATAGCTGTAAAGATCTTTTAGAGCCGGTTTCTGAATCTTTTGTCTTTTTTCAGGGCAGAAGCTGAGGTCGTTACCCAATCTAGAGTCAAGTAAGTGCGAGAAAACACTGGCCCAAAGCCTCCCAAGACTGACGTGTAGGGTCTCAGAAAAACAAATGCACATTTCAAAACAAGAAGAAATTTCACCTCATGGCCTTGATAGTTGAACTTGTTAAAGACTCTCAGTTAACAAGGAGCACAGCCACACTGCACTTCAAATCTTCAATCTAAATAAGCAGAAAGAATGGTCTAACGAGCTTTTGAGTATGTGTGTGTGCATGTGTGTGTGTTTTTACAGATCCAAAATCATCTCCATACAGTTGTGTATCCTGGTATCTTGATCTTTTGTTTTCCCAGCAGTAAGAATCCTCTTCATTCATTCTGACAAGTATCTTTTAATCCCAATACCTCCCCTATCAGGAGGCTGGTCTCTCTCCCACCCCCACCCCACAGGCTCCCGTAGCCCTGAGGAAGGGAATGGGTTGAGTATGGCCCCTGAAAGGGGATGTTAAGGAGGAGGAAAGGGGAAAAGTCCACTTGTGACTCGTGGTTTGTAAGAAGAGGAAGAAAGGAAAGCAGAAGCAAGTCCAATGTGAGACACGATGCTGTGCCTTCTCTCTGGCCAAAGTCCTAAAGGGAGAAGTCAGGAGAGAGGACATGAAGGGCTGAGGCCATCGGCCACTTTACATTTGGAAATTCAGGAGAGTTCTGCTCACAGGGGTCCCCACCGCCTGCTGAGATAGGCAGTCAGTGACCCTGAGTTTGGCTCTGTCAAGCCATCCCCAGTTCCTATATGGCACGGATGGAACCCCAGAATCTCCCAAATGCCCACAAAGGATATTCAGACATGAGTCAGCATTTGGCTAGATGTTTGCTGGAAGAGACCACCATCCCTAAAACAAAGAGCCCCCAACACTGAGGGACAGGGATGTGCCACAGAATAAGAGACACCATCAAATTTCAGAGGTCCACAGCAAGAGCAAGGCTGTAGAAGGGATGGGTCAGTAGACGGGGCTTACAAAGTTAACTAAATCATGAAAAAACAGACCTCCAGTAATGCTAGCTGCATGTTTCAGCAGTGAATGCTAGATGGACACTGAATTGATGTAAATTCCCAGACACCATTTTGGAGAGCAGTAAAGTGGGGAGCTAATCCAAAATACGAAATTCTAAGCCATCCATAGTATATGAGTTATCTACAGAGAGTCTGTAAATCATTGGATTGCACTGAATTTATTGGATGGGTCTAAAATACAGTTTTCCCAATACCCAGAGAAGCTTGTAAGGAAGATAAGATTTATTTTCAAGGTGAAAAATATCTATGTTTTCTTTGCTTATCTAATTGTAATGTGAGTGGTTTTTAATGCAATGACATCAGCTTAAGTGGAAAGGGAAAGACTGAAAGTGGTTCCAATAAGGGCCTGGATACAGCATTTGAAGCCATCAGTAAACCAGACATCTACTAGTCTCTCTCTCTCCTCAGGTCTAGATGCACAAGGCTACATGCATGGCCAGCAGAGAAGAGGATCTTTGTATCTCAATCCTGATCCTAAATTCAGTACTAGTGAGTTAGTCACAGAAAACAAATACGGCTGCTGGAGGGCATCCTGTGTGGGTGGGGGCATGGTTATTACAGAATTATTGTCATGTTTGTCTGCTAGTCCTGATCTTTTCTTTTCAACTTAATATTAACATTTTCCTATATTGTTATCTATTTCATGAAAGCATGGAGTAAAAGGTACACACATTTGAAAACGTAAATACTGAAGATCTGTCACGAGGCCTATATGCACTCCAAATGAGCAGTAATGATGTTCAGGACGGAGACAACCTGCATCACCAATAGATTATACTGGAATGTATCATTTACCTTACACCTTCTCTCTCCACAGGCACCCTGCCTTGTTCATCCACAAATCCTTCCTCTACAGCAGGAACTCAATATGTCTTTGGCAAATTGTTCAGGAGAGCACTGGCTGGAACAATAAAGGGATGGTAGTGATTGATGAGGACCTGAGCGGTGCTCTTAGGCACTGGGTGCCCACTGATGATTGCTCATGGTCAGATGTAGAGAGGAAACACAGAAGAGAAAGGAAAGAGAGTGCCAATTCTTCCAAAACATTCCTTTGACCCTTAGTGTCCTTGGAAGGAACCAACTATGTAGGACTGATAGGGATTTAATTTTTCCATGTCTCCTGATTATCCATCATCTTGCACAGATATATGTCTTGTATTTATTCATTTATAGGAGTGGTGAAGAGGCCAGGCTCTGGATTCAGCAGTGAGATCTTTAGCCTCTAAGGTTCTAAACTCCACCTGTAAAATGGGGATAATCATAGCCCTGGCCTCAGGATGATCTGAGGATTGAATGAGAAAAGGGTACAAGGTGCCCAGCCTACTGTCAGCCCATGGGAAGCCAGCCAGTACGTGCCAGCTTTCATGATCCAGAGTAAACATGGTTCTTGCTCTGCCACTTTTCACACATTCCAAGTTTGTAAAATATTTTCAGCTCTTTTTCAGGACAAGATCCCGTGCTGACTCAATTGAGGGAGGTTGAATTAAAATGGAAATGACATTTGAAGAATAGGTTTATGGTCTAAAGCTCATGAAATACAGAAAAGTGTTTTTAAAAATCTAAGATTTCGAGACATGCACAGAAAGAAGATGATGTGTAGACACAGAGAGAGCAGATGGCCAGTGAAGACAGAGACAACGATCAGAGGAAACAACCGGGAGATAAAAATACTAGAGATGCCAACTCTATTACTGATCAAAGCTAAAAAGAAGGACATGGCTTAAATGTACATAGTGAATATTCTAATACTTGAGCCTGGAATCACACATTCAGTCTGGCCATAGGCAGAACCACAGTGATATTGTGATTTAGAGTAAAAAATACATATTTAAAAAAAAGATCTCAGATTTCTTTGGCTTGATTCAGAAATTTTCCCAAGGTTGTATGAAAACCTCTAGAAAAAGAATTACCCAGGAAGTATTATTTTTGCCTCCAGACCTCTTCGAGAACATACATCTATTTTTTAATGTTATTATTTGTTTGGACACCTGTATCATCTATCCTCTTTTTTAAAAAATAGAAAGTAAACCTCTACTACCCCCATGTTTTAACCAATAACACATTGGATATTCCAGGCAAAGTCAACATCAATTTCTTTCTTAATAAATTGTCAATCTGTCCTTTTTAAGCTGGTAGCTGTGACACCTCATGGAAAAACCTGCTAAGGGAGTGAGGTTGCTCAGTTTTGCTGATCTTTACTCAGTTTTTGATGCCATGGGCTGCTATCCAGGATGAACTAAGCTCTTGGATTTCAAAATATAACCCCAGCTATTGATTCCAATAGAGAACTGACTCCTTATCAGTACACGTGTCAGGGCCTGTGAGAACATTTTTCACATGGGTCTGATAACATTGTTTACTGGGGTTACAAGGGGTGGGCCCTGGGCCTCTGGGCCCAGAGGCTTTGCCATCACTTTCGGATGAGCTGAATATCATAAAACAATAAGCCTTCCTCGATGGGCAGTCAGAATGATTCATTGTCACACAACAGTAATTATCTTAACAGAGCCTAGCCCTGATATTTAGAGTACTGTTAGAAATAAGAGTTGAAGCTCAATGTTTTCAAAGCAAAAGGTATAATTTTTGGAAAGTGACTTTGAACGGTTTGAAAATACGACTCATTCTATTAACTAAGGGTACATTTTACAAGTACCAAAATTATCTAATAAGAAGTTACATTAATTAAATTTTAGCCTCTGAGAGTACTTTGGGAATTTTTTCAATGGCATGAGACAGTTGACCACACTGATTTTGAACTTTTTGAGAAATAAAAATCATAGTCATTCTCTGGAACAGTGTTTTTCAATCTTGGGTTATGTTTAGACCCCTTCTTAAAAGTTTAAATTACGTTATATTTAATATGTACAAAATAACATATAAACTTATAAGGTATGACATAGTATTTTTGAAAATGAACCCACCACCTAATTTAAGAACTAGGACAGAGCCACACAATGACGAAGCCCACCTGTGAGCTAACTTCTCCCCAACCCCCAAGGAATTCACTAGCCCATTTTGAATTTCATTTTCTCTTGAGTTTTCAAGAATTGTTTTATCACATTCAAATGCATCCTTGAACAATATATTGTTCACATTTGTTTTATAAAAATTACACCATACCCTGACTTGCAGTTTCATTTGCTTTTTGCCTTAAGCTGTGTAGACTGTTTTTATCTAATTTTCTTTTCTGCAGTTATTGTGCTTTACTGCTTAGCATGTTTTATATCTTTCTTTGCTCACTTTCTCCCTGAGACTCTTGCTCATTCAGCATCCATGAAGCCACATAGCTCCTGATTTTCTGCTTTCGCTTTGGTACTTTCTTTTCAATTATGATAGCTGGCTCCTGCCTCTCTTCTCTTACCTTAAATGTTGATCTTCAGTTTCCCTTTTCTTCCTAACCCACTTTCCCTGGGCCATTTCATCCACTTCCTTGGATGTAATTATCATCCACATGTTAACAATCACCAATCCCTTAGATCTATCCTAGATCTCTCTCCTGAACCCAAGCACATAAATGTATAACTACCAAATATCTCCATTCGGACTTCCTTTCTCAGGCACATTAAGCATAATATGCTCCAAATGAAACTCATCTCTTCCCCAGTAAACCTGCCCCTCTGCCAGAATTTTTCCCTGTAGAAAATGAAGCACTACTCCCCTTAATCCTTAAACAAAAAAATCTGGGCCATCTTTCCCTCTCCCTCTCCCTCAGCCCTTATCTCCCTCACCCGGATCTTTCGGTGCTCTTGATGCTGTGCTCTACATACTGGCGGGTTCACCTTCATCCCCTAGCTCCACAGCTCCTGCCCCAGTCTAGGCGACTATCAGCTCTTACCGGATCCTGCAATCGCTGTCTAGTTGATCTTCTTCAATCTATCTTCCCTGCTGCAACCAGAAGAGTCATTTAAAATGCAAATCTGACTGTGTTGTTCCCCCACTTAAAACTCTTCAGTGACTCTCCCTTACATTTAAACAAATATCAGAAGGCCCTCCTTGATCTTGGCCCCACTCATCTCTGCTGCCTTGCCCCTTCTTGAGCCACTCTGCCTGTCTCACTGTATTCTCCAGCCATAGCTACACTGCATTTACTTCAGCTCCTTTGACATGCTATCTACCCTATGACAGACAATGTAAATTTTCCCCCACATCCATTTTCTTTTTTTAATAATAGAACCCCCCTACTCTTCCTCAGATTTACCAGGACACATGACTGCCCTGCTAGTTACTCCTTTTCCCTGCCTCCCAGGCTGTTTAGGTGTAACCCCGTGATGAGGTTTTCATGAATGGAACATGAGGAAGAGTGATTTGTATAATTTTAACTTCACTTCCTTAAAAGTAAATTGATTGCCTTTTGTTTCTTCCCTAGGACTGGAGTGTGGATGCAGAGCTAGTGAACAAACTTTAACCATGAAAATGATACACTAGGGGGATGGAAAGGCTACACCATGGAAGGACCTGCGGCCATGACTGGCCACATGCATACAATATTCAAGTTCTTCTTTAGGGTGGTTTAGCCTGTGCAGCAGTCAGGATAGTTTAGATTATGCTGCAGTAACAAACAATCCTCAAAGCTTAACACCACAAAGGTTTGTTTTTCATTCATGCAACCTGTCTAACACAGATTAGTAGAGCAATTCTGTTCAGGTAGATACTCAGGGATCCAGCCTAACTGAAGGCTTCATCTAAATATGTTCTTTAATGAATGCACAGGAGAGAAAGGGACTTGGAAAACCATGTTTTGTCTCTTAAAGCTTACAGAAGGAAGTAACCCACATCACTACACTCATAGTGAAAGTCACAGAGTCTTACCTAATTCAAACAGGGCAAAGGATGGGCAATCCTATCATGTTCCCACAAGGAAAAGAAAACCAGAATTTTTGTGACCAGTCCTGATGACTCTCTCAGCTTCTGCCTTAATATGTCTGGGCTCTGTCAAAAGAAGTAACCTCTATTTCTCTTGCTCAAATGTCTGTAGGACTATTTTCTTTATGTTTCAAATTCTGTATTTCAGAAATTTCACAAGACTTTATCTTCTCACTAATTCTTCCTGCAATCATTACCCTTGGGAATCCTAAAGTAACTATTTCCTTTACATGACACTCCAATATTTATCTAAAACTCTTACCTCTCTCCAAAGCTCCAGTACTGGATTTCCAACTGCCCACCAGCCAGCAAACTTGACAAGCTAAAAACCATTGACTGTATTATTTTCATTCCTCCCTTAAATCTGATTCTTCTACTGAGTTTACATTCTTTTGTTTTATTTTGTTTTGTTTCTTTTTTAAAATCTGTATCTCCCCAGCCCATAGAATAGTCCCTGGCTTAAGGAAGGGTACTATATACTGAATGAATCAATGAATGAGTGAGTGAATGAATGAAAGAATAGTGTCAAGATTTGTCAAGGGCTCCTGAACCTGGAATCTTCTCCAACTCCAATCCCCTCCGTAGTAGTCTTCCCTTCTACCCACCATATTTGCTCACTCAGGTACTCATCACCTACCAAGTAGATTATTACAATAGCTTCCTTTCAGTTATCCCCATCACCAACTTTGCCATCCTCCCAGACATTTTATGCAATGCTTCTGTATTAATTTCCTGTAAGTATATGACTCATTCTGCTCTTATTCCACAAGCCTATAAGGAGCACATATCTTATAAAAGCCCTATGCTATTGAAGATAAACATGAATAAGACACAGTCTCCACGCTTGAGCAGACCATGATCCAGTGCATGAAAGATGTGTCCAGAGATATAGGGAGAGCTTTGCCAAAATAGAGAAGCACAAAAATAGAGTCCTAACAGACTCTAACAGGCAGTAAGACATTTTCCAGGATTTACATTAGACAAAAATAGGAACTATTCATCATTTGAGTCAGGAGGGAAAAAGGAAAGAATGGGCACTGAGGTTAGTTTAAAAGTGGGGACGGAGGAACAAAACCAGTGGCAATTGTATCTGAGGGCCTCTGTTTTCTCTCTGATATGTAAGAAGGACAAAGGATATGTCACTGTGCTGTGTGGTCTACCAGTGAAACCTGGATCTGCTGCTACTTGGTGAGTATGGCTTCCAGTGCTCCGTACATGCTGGAAACTGTATGTCCATGGCATTCCGTTTGATTCTGCAAACAGGTACTAATGTACTGGGGCTAGTGTTTGGTTACATTAGGCAGCTACTGTTTCCTGTTCTTTCTTGCACATTTCCTCCATTCATACTGCAGTGTGGCTGTCACTAAAATGCTTTGACATTCACTGCTTTCCAGTGGAGAGAGCCTGAAGTCAAATGAATTGCTGCATAGATTTTACAAATTCATAGCAGACAGAATTGCTCGGAAGCTAGAGCTTTTAAGAGAGAAAATAGGAGGGGTTTTTTTGAAGGGAAGTGTTATTTTTGGAATTCCAAAAGATGAAATTTGAACATAGAGCCAAAGCCTGGAAAATTCAAAGCATAAATTCTGTAAATAAGCCACAAGAAGGGAAAAATCACAAAATAGCAGGTTTTGCCACATGGTATGGCAAAACACAGCCCACACACCCTACCAAAATGATATAGTGTGACCAGCAGGCAGATAAATGTGGAGTTTTGTAATTTAAGTGCCTTTTCTGTGCAAGGATTTGAGGAATAAAAGAAAATCCCCTTTTAAGAAAGATCACACAATCTGCTGAAGGTGATAGCTGAGCCCTTTCAACAGAGACACGTGAGAAGTGTCTTTTGTTTTCATACTGACCTGGACTTGGCGATGATTCCTGGCTCTGTGCTTGGGCTTCTAGAGAGCATGCAGCTTTTGGTAAGATCTTCTAGAACTACTCATAAACCTGTCCTTGATGAATTTCCAGGAGGACTAGAAACATAACTTTATAAAATACACAGGATGCTGAGTCATCTAAATAAGCCACCGAAGAGCAGCAGAAATGGGGGAAAGGATTAAACAAAATTCTCCCTTTCATTTGACAAATACTTGAAAAAGAAGTGGAAGCTTTTAAAAAAGAGAAAATCTAAGCCTTTAACAGTTCTCCACAGAACGGCCTAGTAAAGATGTTATAGCTACATAATAATTATTAGGCAAATTAATTAAATTACCTTTACAATAAGAAGCACACTACTCTCACTTTCCACTAAGAACTACAACGATTACCTTGAAATCATCCTGAAATTAGTCTAGAATTGCTTTATGGTAAAGCATATCTGAAAGGCAGGAGTTTTTCTTTCTATTTAAATTTTGTGGGCAGATGTGAGGGAAAAAAATGAATGCTAGCTATCTCTTTTGAAAAGATAAAACCGCACCCCATTTTTTGCAATATTGAACTTGAGTATGGCTCAAAAGCATATGGGCATGTCAAGTGAATTAAGGATTTAAAAATCAAAGATCTAAAATCCTTTTGATAGAAAGAAAGAAAAATAATCTGGACAGATGGGAAAATACCGCAATTCCTTAATATTACTGGAACTGAGAGAAGAGCTTAGAGTATTGATAAAGTGCCCCGAAAGAAATATCAAACTCTCATCACCTGAGAAGCCTTTTATCCACATCCAGGACTCTGAGAGAAGGAGGAACATAAGGAATTTCATAAGCTATTCTAGTTGCAATTTTGCCAGGCAAGGTGAACCAATTCTGAACATGCAGGTTGTGAGGGCAGCCAGGGCCCCACCTGGATCCCTGTCACCTGGCTGAGCGCCCACCCCCAGTTTCTTTACAATAAGAAGCACACTACTCTCACTTTCCACTAAGAACTACAAAGTGTGTTGGCCCCTGAGAGTCCACACCTGCCCACTTCTCAAGCACAGTGTCTGCGGCTGAATGAGAGGCCCCTGTCTGCAAGGTTATGCCCCACCCCTGGGATGGAGGATGGGACAGCTGGCAACCAATGGCAGCCTGACACAGAGGTAAGACAGCCTGATCTCTGCCTCAGGGTGAGACACACTCCACGGGACAGTTGTGGCCCAGAGCATCTCCACAGTGCCGCTGAACCTAGGCTGCTGCAGAGCCCATCCTTGTTCAGGTTTCCTCCCCTGTCAGATCTGGCTTCCCCAGCTTTCTTTCTTCCAAGAGCATTCCCTTAACAAACTTCTTCCACAAGGAACCCCATCTCAGGCTCTGCTCTAAGACAAAAACAGTGCAACCCCATAAAATCTGAGGCCTTTCCGCGCCGTTTGTTCAATCCCCTTTATGCTCCCTTTCCTCTGCGTCAGACAATATTCAACTTTTTAACATTTTCATTTTCTTTTCATCAAAATCTCCCCTCAGAAGAGGATCTGACAGCTTCAGTTTCATACACATTTATGACATGAGGTTTAAGGGTCTCTCTCTCTCTCCTGGGGTATTTGCATTTTAACATGACACAAAGAACACGACTGGAATTAAGGGATACATTGTTAGTGGCTAAGGAATTTTGAGGGGGCAGAGTTAACTTTTCAGTACCTAAACCAACACATAACAAGGTCAATATGTACTCTGCCTACACACAAGTTCCACCTCAATTAGAATGTGCTGGTGTCATTTGTTTTTGCAAATTATAACCACTGGTACTGCCAAGGGGCTCTTCCAGCTTCCTCTATGCTCAGAAAGGCATGAGAGGGTTTCTGGAAGGAAAAGCTGAGTGTCTCACTCTTTCCCCACTCCTGAGTCTCATGGCCTCATTCTCTCCCTAAAATCAAGAAAAATTAGACCAGCTAGTTTAACATTTCCTGAGGGTTCTGTGTTCAAGTACCCTTGAAAAGCACTATTAATCTTAGACCAAATTTTGCAGAGATTCACAGTAGCATTAGTATATTAAGTCTAAGAAATATCAAAGAATCCTATTTAATTTATTAAATCCAGATTTCCCTAAACTTGTCCATAGAACCCTCTTTCCATGGCTCATTGTTTAGGAAACACCCATCTGGGTCGACTTTCTCATTTTGCACATAAGAACTTGAGGCCCCTAGAGTTTAGCCTCTCTGGTTTGTTACCTCCCTGAGTGACAAACAACCCCAGGTCCTCCATGAGGCATTGTATCCTCGCTTCGGGCTGTGATGTCCCAGACCATGCCAACAACCTGCACTGTGCTGTCATCATATACTGCACCACTTCTGCTAAGTGACATAAGCTGGCTGCACATGCCACCTTCAGAGAGTGACTTTATGTGGTTAACAATTCAGTGTTTGAGCCCCAGACCTCCTGTTGAATCTGTATAAACAGACAAAATTGCCCAAGACTTAAATTGACTAAACAAGTGACTTGTTTGGTTTTTTTTGAGGGTGTTTCTGCAGAACTGAAAGGTCCTGGTTTCTGGGATTCCTCCTGTTTGCACGAATTGTAATTCTCTGCTGCAGCAGATCTCAGGGACTTCAGTGATTCCTGCTCTATTTCCATCAGTGCTTTTTTTTTTTTAAATGGTTTGTATTTTTTAACATTTAGTTTTTCTAGATACTTTTGCTTTCTGGTTTAGATTATAAACAATCACTGTTTAATAACAGTTTGGCTTTTTGATCAATGAAGTCAAATTGAAAGGCTCTTATTCTACGAAAAACCAAAGTGTTTACACTCAGAATAACTTAGGTTTGTCTTCCAGCAATAAGCATGAGAAGAGGATTCAAAGTTCTCCAGAGATATGTCATAATGTCTGCATATTTATAAATAAATTAGAGCCAGGGGTATGTGTGTGTGCGTATTCAGAAATAAACCCTCAGGCTTCATGCTCCCTTTTCAGCTCAGCTAAGGAAACCGTAGCAAGAAGTTGCTGTGGCTGGAAAGAAAACCAGCCATTTTATACCTTGTGTACTGTATAAATCTGGGACTTTATCTGGGTCTAAATTTTATCAGGGTCTAAACATGTTTATTAAGCAACTTGATAAAGTTGCTTTTTCAGCACTCAGAAGGCATACATGCACGTACAAGAGACTCCAACAAGCTAGCGTGTTGCAGCCCACTGCCCCGTCCACTAAGGGAAGCTTCCTCTGCAAGGTCAAGGAGGGCTGTCCTCCCTGCAGAATCCTGAGCTGCAGCTCAGTATTAGTAGCCTACCAATCTGTGTGGGGAATCAGTACCCCTCTCCGCTTTCTGCGATACAAATAATGTCTCCCAAATTCCTAATCTGTTATCCTCCTAGTTCATTCTCCCTGCTCACCCAGGGGAGGGGAGCAAAGCAAAAGGAATCTTGCCCTAATTATATGCAGAAACATAATATTTTAAAGTTAAAGGGGGACTTAAACATGATCTCACTTTTGTGCTTTGCATTTCACCCAGGAAAATTCTGCTGTTCCAGGACGGCATGCCACCATCGTTTCTCTCCCTACACTCCTAGAGCCGGTGTGTTTTATAGCCATTAGCAATGCAGTTTCTCCCTTTGCATAACTTCAGTAGTGATTTAAGCCTACATGCACACACACACTGATTTAGGGGATGGGAGTGAGGCAGCATAAAGCAGAAGAGAGAATAAAGGGTGGTGATGGACTGAGTCCACTTTGGGTCCTATGGAGGATTCTAGAAAGATCATATTTATGGGCCTGAAAGGCTACTCGCTAAGGCTGTGGCCCAACAGGCTTCAGTGAAGCAATAGCTGGAGCAACCTCTCTCCCCAGTGTGTGTGGGAGTTTCCTTTTTTGCTCCAACACACACCCCACCCTTTAATTACACAAATTTAAAGTAATGCATATGGGTCTTCAAGAAAATTGTTAAGCAACAAAACAGATGTTGTAGCCTGAAAAGGAAGTATTCATTTTGGTAAAGTAAATTTGTGTGTTTGTGTGGCCAGAGCTAATTCTCAGCAGATTTTGGTTTTGGTTGCTCTGGGAAAATATTTATTTTCTCTGTGTGGAGTTCTTGCTCAGTCCTGGGGAGATTCAATTGTTCTCCCATATTATGGTGGCTAGGGCCACCATAGCATAGTATCGTAGACTGAAGGTTTAAACAGAAATTTATTTTCTCACAATTCTGGAGGCTAGAAGTCCCAGATCAAGGGACTGGCAGGATTGCCTTCTTCTGAGACCCCTCTTGTTGGCTTAAAGATTGTCATTTTCTCCCTGTGTTTTCAGATGGCCTCCCTGTGTATGTCTGTGTCCTCATTTCCTCTTCGTAGAAGGATGCCAGTCATATTGAAATTAGGGCCCATGCTCATTACTTCATTTAAATTAACTGCCTCCTTAAAAATTCTATCTCCAAATACAGTCACCTTCTAAGGTACTGGGGGCTAGCAGTTCAATACATGAATTTCAGGAGGACACAGTTCAGCCCATAACATCACTTGATATATGCAGGGGGGAAAACTCACAAAATTAATTGGACTAGGCTCATGGCATCTCAATCTAGACAGTGAGAAAGAGAAACAGTAGCCCCTTCCTATAAATGGCAACGCTATTCTTGACCAAATTGTGCTGGTGTTAGATCATTGTATTTTGAAGTAATTTTTCTGTTGAGCAAGATATTGCTGTGGGCAAGGGACGAGGATTCACCTGAAGGGAGTAAAGATTCCTCCTGTCAGTCATTGCTTGTAGAACAGGAAGTGAAACCCAGGGAAGCCAGCCACAGCCCAGGAGAGCCTCAGGAGAACTGGGTCTAAAGTCCAAGACATAGACCCGGATTCGCCACACTCCCCAGCCTAGGGTGTCAGCCGCTGCTGCAAGGAAAAGCCAGGCAGCATTTTTGCTGATTAAGCCACTGGTAAAAAGAACTGGGAAGCAGCTTCAGTTTAACCACTGGGATTAAAATTCACCACCAACAATTGCGCAGTTGCAAGCATGGTGGGCAGTGGGGTGTGTGCGCAGGAACTGAAGGGGAGGAGGGCCAGGGAGGCCAACCCCTCTGATTGATCTTCATCTACTTTCTAAGGTAACACACCTTTTTTCTTTGCTAGTTTTTTTTTTTAATTGTGGTAAAATCATATGACAAAATGTATCATCGGAACCACTTTCAAGTGTACAATTCAGTAGTTTAAGTGCATTCATGTTGTTGTGCAACAAACCTGCAGAACATTTCCTTCTTACAAAACTGAAACTCTATACCCATTAAAAATCAATTCTCCAGGGGGCAGAGCCAAGATGGCAGCATGAGTATAGCAGCGGAGATCTCCTCCCAAAACCATGTATATTTTTGAAACTTCAACAAATACAACTAATCCTAAAAGAGAGACCAGAAGATACAGGACAACAGCCAGACTACATCTACACCTGCGAGAACCCAGCACCTCGCAAAGGGAGTAAGATACAAGCTGCGGCCCAGCGGGACCCGAGGCCCCTCCCCCCAGCTCCCGGCGGGAGGAGAGGAGTCAGAGCGGGCAGGGAGAGGGAGGCCAGGACTGCTAAACATCCAGCCCTAGCCATCCACACTGGAGTGCAGACACACAGTGCGTGGGGTCCTGGATACTAGGGAAACAGGACAGTAAGACCTGTGAGCGGGTCCCCACAGCAGGCACCCCTGGGACAAAGAAAAGCGAGTGCTTTTTGAAAGACTTAAAGGGACAGAGACCCCACAGCTGGATGGAAACTTCCCGGGACACTTAGCCCAGCAGCTGGGAATCCCAGGGAACTCCGGGCGCCCTAATACCCTGGGCGGCAGCACAGCTCAGAAGCCCCTCACAGAGATAAACAGCCTCCCGCCCGTTTCCCCTCCGCCACCGCTCCGCCATAGTGGAGCAGCTGCCTGAGGCAGCAGGGCAGGGCTTCTTTCACAGCCGCCAGGCAAGAATTAGAAACCCTGTCTGCACGCAGCTGCCCAGCACAAGCCGCTAGGGGTCACTGTTCTCCCAGGAGAGGAGGGCCACAACTAGCAAAAAGGGACATTCTCCCAGCCAGCACACATGCCAGCCCCACACAACTGTATCTATCGCCATGAAAAGGCAGAAGGATTTGATACAGACTAGACTAACCCAGACATCCTCCCCTGAGAAGGAATCTGGGGAGATAGACCTAACCAATCTCCCTGAAAAAGAATTCAAAATAAAGGTCATAACCATGCTGATGGAGCTGCAGAGAAATATGCAAGAGCTAAGGGATGATGTCCAGAAGGACATTACAGAAATGAAACAATCTCTGGAAGGATTTATAAGCAGAATGGATAAGATGCAAGAGGCCATTGATGGAATAGAAACCAGAGAACAAGAACGCACAGAAGCTGATGCAGAGAGAGATAAAAGGATCTCCAGGAATGAAACAATATTAAGAGAACTGTGTGACCAATCCACACATTCACATTATAGGGGTACCAGAAGAAGAAGAAAGAGAAAAAGGGGTATAAAGTGTACTTGAAGAAATAATTGCTGAAAACTTCCCCAAACCCGGGGAGGAAATAATTGTTCAGACCATGGAAGTGTACAGAACTCCCAACAGACGAGACCCAAGGAGGACACCACCAAGACACATAATAATTAAAATGGCAAGGATCAAGGACAAGGACAGAGTTTCAAAGGCAGCTAGAGAGAGGAAAAAAGTCACCTACAAAGGAAAACCCATCAGGCTATCATCAGACTTCTCAACAGAAACCTTACAGGCCAGAAGAGAATGGCATGATATATTTAATGCAATGAAACAGAAGGGCCTTGAACCAAGAACACTGTATCCAGCACCATTATCATTTAAATATGAAGGAGGGGTTAAACAATTCCCGGACAAGCAAAAGTTGAGGGAATTTGCCTCCCACAAACTACCTCTACAGGGTATTTTAGAGGGACTGCTCTAGATGGGAGAACTCCTAAGGCTAAACAGATGTCACCAGAGAAAATAAAATCACAGCAAAGAAAGCAGACCAACCAAATACTAAATAAAGGCAAAAATAGAATTAACTACCCACAAGAGCAGTTAAAGGAAACACAAAAGAGCACAGAATAAAACCCGCAACATATATAAAGAATGGAAGAGGAGGAATAAGAAGGGAGAGAAATAAAGAATCACCAGACAGTGTCTATAATAGCTCAATAAGTGAGTTAAATTAGGCAGTAAGATACTAAAGAACTTAACCTTGAACCTTTGGTAACCACGAATCTAAAGCCTGCAATATCAATAAGTACATATCTTTCAATAATCAACCTAAATGTAAATGGACTGAATGCACCAATCAAAAGACATAGAGTTACTGAATGGATAAAAAAGAAAGACCCATCTATATGCTGCTTACAAGTGACTCACCTCAAACCCAAAGACATGCACAGACTAAAAGTCAAGGGATAGAAAAAGGTATTCCATGCCAACAACAGGGAGAAAAAAGCAGGTGTTGCAGTACTAGTATCAGACAAAATAGACTTCAAAACAAAGTAAGTAACAAGGATAAAGAAGGATATTACATAATAATAAAGGGCTCAGTCCAACAAGAGGATATAACCATTATAAATATATATGCACCAAAAACAAGAGCACCAGCATATGTGAAACAAATACTAACAGAACTAAAGGAGGAAATAGAATGCAATGCATTCATGTTTGGAGACTTCAACACACCACTCACCCCAAAGGATAGACCCACCAGACAGAAAATAAGTAAGGACACAGAGGCACTGAACAACACACTAGAACAGATGAACCTAATAGACATCTATAGAACTCTACATCCAAAAGAAACAGGATACACATTTTTCTCAAGTGCACATGGAACATTCTCCAGAATAGACCACATACTAGGCCACAAAAAGAGCCTCAGTAAATTCAAAAACATTGAATTCCTACCAACCAACTTTTCAGACCACAAAGGTATAAAACTAGAAATAAATTGTACAAAGAAAGCAAAAAGTCTCACAAACACATGGAGGCTTAACAACATGCTCCTAAATAATCAATTGATCAATGACCAAATTAAAATGGAGATCCAGCAATATATGGAAACAAATGACAACAACAACACAAAGCCCCAACTTCTGTGGGACACAGCAAAAGCAGTCTTATGAGGAAAGTATATAGCAATCCAGGCATATTTCAAGAAGGAAGAACAATCCCAAATGAATAGTCTAATGTCACAATTATTGAAATTGGGAAAAGAAGAAGAAATGAGGCCTAAAGTCAGCAGAACGAGGGACATAATAAAGATCAGAGAAGAAATAAATAAAATTGAGAAGAATAAAACAATAGAAAAAATCAATGAAACCAAGAGCTGGTTCTTTGAGAAAATAAACAAAATAGATAAGCCTCTAGCCAGACTTATTAAGAGAAAAAGAGAATCAACACACATCAACAGAATCAGTAACTAGAAAGGAAACATAATGACGGACCCCACAGAAATAAAAGGAATTATTAGAGACTACTATGAAAACCTATATGCAAACAAGCTGGAAAACCTAGAAGAAATGGACAACTTCTTAGAAAAATACAACCTTCCAAGACTGACCAAGGAAGAAACACAAAAACTAAACAAACTAATTACCAGCAAAGAAATTGAAGTAGTAATCAAAAAACTACCCAAGGAAAAAAAACCCGGACCAGATGGATTTACCTTGGAATTTTATCAGACATACAGAAAGATATGATACCCATTCTCCTTAAAGCTTTCCAAAAAATAGAAGAGGAGGGAATACTCCCAAACTCATTCTCTGAAGCCAACATTACCCTAATACCAAAATCAGGCAAATACCCCACCAAAAATGAAAATTACAGACCAATATCCCTGATGAACATAGATGCAAAAATACTCAACAAAATATTAGCAAACCAAATTCAAAAATACATCAAAAAATCATAAACCATGACCAAGTGAGATTCATCCCAGGGATGCAAGGATGGTACAACATTTGAAAATCCATCAACATCATCGACCACATCAACAAAAAGAAAGACAAAAACCACATGATTATCTCCATAGGTGCTGAAAAAGCATTCGACAAAATTCAACATCCATTCATGATAAAAACTCTCAGCAAAATGGGTATAGAGGGTAAGTACCTCAATATAATAAAGGCTATATATGATAAACCCACAGCCAACATCATCCTGAACAGTGAGAAGCTGAAAGCTTTTCCTCTGAGATCAGGAACAAGACAGGGATGCCCACTCTCCCCACTGTTATTCAACATAGTACTGGAGGTCCTAGCCATGGCAATTAGACAAAACAAAGAAATACAACCAATCCAAATTGGTAAAGAAGAAGTTTAACTGTCACTATTTGCAGATGACATGATACTGTACATAAAAATCCCTAAAGACTCCACCCCAAAACTACTAGAACTGATATCGGAATACAGCAAAGTTGCAGGATACAAAATTAACACACAGAAATCTGTGGCTTTCCTATACACTAACAATGAACTAATAGAAAGAGAAATCAGGAAAACAATTCCATTCACAATTGCATCAAAAAGAATAAAATACCTAGGAATAAACCTAATCAAAGAAGTGAAAGACCTATACCCTGAAAACTAGAAGACACTCTTAAGAGAAATTAAAGAGGACACTAGCAAATGGAAACTCATCCCATGCTCTTGGCTAAGAAGAATTAATATAGTCAAAATGGCCATCCTGCCCAAAGCAATATACAGATTTGATGCAATCCCTATCAAATTACCAACAACATTCTTCAATGAACTGGAACAAATAGTTCAAAAATTCATATGGAAACACCAAAGACCCCAAATAGCTAAAGCAATCCTGAGAAGGAAGAATAAAGTGGGGAGGGATCTTGCTCCCCAACTTCAAGCTCTACTACAAAGCCACAGTAATCAAGACAATTTGGTACTGGCACAAGAACAGAGCCACAGACCAGTGGAGCAGAATAGAGACTCCAGACATTAACCCAAACATATATGGTTAATTAATATATGTTAAAGGAGCCATGGACATACAATGGGGAAATGACAGTCTCTTCAACAGATGGTGCTGGCAAAACTGGACAGCTACATGTAAGAGAATGAAACTGGATTATTGTCTAACCCCATACACAAAAGTAAATTCAAAATGGATCAAAGACCTGAATGTAAGTCATGAAACCATAAAACTCCTAGAAAAAAACATAGGCAAAAATCTCTAGGACATAAACATGAGCGACTTCTTCATGAACATATCTCCCCAGGCAAGGGAAACAAAAGCAAAAATGAACAAGTGGGACTACATCAAGCTGAAAAGCTTCTGTACAGGAAAGGACACCATCGATCGAACAAAAAGGTATCCTACAGTATGGGAGAATATATTCATAAATGACAGATCCAATAAAGGGTTGACATCCAAAATATATAAAGAGCTCACACACCTCAACAAACAAAAAGCAAATAATCCAATTAAAAAATGGGCAGAGGAGCTGAATAGACAGTTCTCCAAAAAAGAAATTCCAATGGCCAACAGACACATGAAAAGATGCTCCACATCGCTAGTCATCAGAGAAATGCAAATTAAAACCACAATGAGATATCACCTCACACCAGTAATGATCGCCACCATCCAAAAGACAAACAACAACACATGTTGGCGAGGTTGTGGAGAAAGGGAATGTAAATAGTTCAACCATTGTGGAAAGCAGTATGGAGGTTCCTCAAAAAGCTCAAAATAGACATACCATTTGACCCAGGAATTCCATTTCTAAGAATTTACCCTAAGAATGCAGCACTCCAGTTTGTAAAAGACAAATGCACCCCTATGTTTATTGCAGCACTATTTACAATAGCCAAGAAGTGGAAGCAACCTAAATGTCCATCAGTAGATGAATGGATAAAGAAGAGGTGGTACATATACACAATGGAATATTACTCAGCCATAAGAAGAAAACAAATCCTACCATTTGCAACAACATGGATGGAGCTAGAGGGTATTATGCTCAGTGAAATAAGCCAGGAGGAGAAAGACAAGTATCAAATGATTTCGCTCATCTGTGGAGTATAAGAATAAAGAAAAACTGAAGGAACAAAACAGCAGCAGAATCACAGAACCCAAGAATGGACTGACAGTTACCAAAGGGAAAGGGACTGGGGAGGATGGATGGGAAGGGAGGGGAAAAATAAATGGGGTAATACAATTAGTATGAATAATTAGCATCTTGGCAGGGACATGGAGAGGGCTGTGCAACACAGTGAAAACAAGTTGTTATTCTACAGCATCTTACTACGCTGATGGACAGTGACTGTAATGGGGTATGTGGGGGTGACTTGGTGAAGGGTGGAGCCTAGTAAACATAATGTTCTTCATGTAATTGTAAATTAATGATAACAAGATAAATGAATGAATGAATGAATAAATAAAAATTAAAATTTTAAAAATCAATTCTCCATTCCCCTCTCCCCTCAGCCCCTAGAATGTTGATTCTACTCTGTGTTTATAAGAATTTGACAACTCTAAGTACCTTATATAAGTGGGATCATAAAGTGTTTGTCTTTTCATGACTGACTTATTTCACTTAACCTAGTATCCTGAAGTTTCAGCCACGCTGTAGTATGTGTTAGAATATCCTTTCTTTTTAAGGCTAAATAATATTCTTTACATATCACAGTTTGTTTATTCACTCATCCATCAAACTAAATAGACATTTACATTACATAAACCACTTGGGTACTGTGAATAATGCTTCTATGAACATGGGTATACAAATATCTCTTTGAGACTCTGCTTCCCATGATTTTAGCTATATATGCCAAAATAGAATTGCTGAAATATATGATAATTTTATTTTTAACTTTTTGGTCAATATTGACTTATTTTTAAACCAGGTGGCGTTTTCACTTGTTTCAAAAATCAGAATGATATAAAATGCTTGACTGGGAAGTCTCAGTCTACCAACTTTTCATTATCCCAACCACCAACTGTAGCTAACCATCCATATAATTTTCTTTTACATTCTTGAAGTGTTCTGTTATGTAAATACATTTATATATTTTCATTTTCTAAGGCCAGAGGTAACTGTGGTAAGCAGGATTTTGGCCCCATGATCTTCACTCTTTGGTGTCATGTGTGTAGATATGTTATGTTACATAGAAAAATGGACATGGCAGACAGAAGGTTGTGGGGCCTAAAATAAGGAGACATTCTTAGATTATAGGAGTATGAGCCAAGCTAATCACTTGGGCAGCAGATAAAAAATCAGGAGCAGTAAATCGCATGGAAGTCAGGGATTCAAAGCATAGGAAAGAGTCAACACCTCTGAGGGTAGCTGCCTTTGAGGATGAACAAAGGTGGCCATGAGCCAAGGAATGCAGGCAGGTCTAGAAACTGAGAACAATGCCCCCCCACCCCACTGAGAGCCTGCAAGCAAACAGGGGCCTCAGTTCTACAGCTGTGTGGGACTGAACTCAGCCAACAAGCTGAATGAGCAGGCTTTCCCCCAGAGCCTCCCAATCAAAGCCCAGCCTACACAACACCTTGAGTTAGGCCTTGGGAGACCCAGAGCAGAAAAAGCAGCCCAGCCCACCAGATTTCTGACTTCTAGAACTAGTTCTAACCCTGGCTCCTTCAGCATAGAAAAAACTTTCCTTGCTGTATTTCACATGCTTTCAACTCCCTGCGTAATCCCTTTACAACACCCACACTCTGCTCCCTACTGCTCTCACAGCCCTCTGCTCTATTAGGGAGGTCCACCTCTTCAGCCTACCCTGAAAATGCCAGACCTCTCCTCCCCTCTGTGAGGGTACACGCTGTACCTTCAGGCAGCAGGGCCATCCCTCCACTTGCCTGTGTCCTGTCCAGTTCAGTTCCCACCGCCGCCTTCCCCACACCTGACCTCATGGGCAGCCTCCCCTTTCTGGACTCCTTCACATTCAGAGTCAAACAGGTGAGTGTTCCCTCTGCTCTATGACTCTTTCACACTGTTGATTTCCTTTGTCCAACTAAGTCAGGGACCTCTTTTACTCGAAAGCTCATTGGACCACTTGGGGAGACAGGCACATAAAACACAGTGGGAGGCCTCAGCAAAACCACTAAACCACACCGCAGTGGCTCTACCATCCTTTTCTTGGTCCTATGTTGTCCTTATTTATAACATGAAAAGCTTGGACTAGATAAGGGTTGTCAATCATTTTTCTCCCCAAAGACATTTGAAGGATATGAAACGATCCTGTTAGGAACAATGGCAATATACAATACAGTTCTTAACTCGAAAATTTTTAGAATCTCTGAGGAAAGTGGCCACATAAAGTTTGAAAAGCACCCCCCCCCAATTAGGATTGCTAGATAAAATATAACAGATAAATTTGGATTTCAGATAAACAAATAACTTTTTAGTGTTGGTATATCCCAGACATTCCATGGGACATAATTATACTAAAAAATGATTCATTACTTATCTGATATTCAAATTTCATTGGGCATCCTATAGTTTTATTTACTAAATCTGGCAACCCTACCCCTACGGTACTCTCATTCTCTCCTCTTGGGAGGATGCATCATAGTTCAAAATCACTGAACTAATTCCAGTCAATAAAAATGTATGAATTGCCAGTGCTGGTCACTGCTATGAATACAGCATAATGAGTATTCCTTGCTTTGTTTTTCTGAGATTTTTTTTTTCTTTATCTCATAGTCCTCACATTCTGGTGGAGAGCTGAGGGACACAGAGACAATCAATAAAGAAACAAGTGAATATACAGCATGTTATAGAGAAAAACAACGCAGAGGATGGAAGTGTCAGGCAGGGAGAGGAGGGGTGTGATTTTACACAAGGTGGCATTTCAGCAGACACCTGAAGGAAAGGTATTTAAATATTTGGAAGAAGGCACAATTCATCACAAAGTCCTGCTCCAATTTGTTCCTTAATGATTCATCAAATGTTTATTAAGCACCTGATTTATGCCCAGCACCAAACTAAGTAGTGACAATGCAAAAAAAGAATGTGACAGAAGCCATGGTCTTAGGCCTCCTCTGCCTTTTAGGAATTTATAGACTATAAGGGAGAGATTGGAAAGTGAGCATTATCTGAAGAGTTCAATGTGATTTGGGCAGAGGTCTAGGGGAGAAAGTGCCCCTGGAGCTAGTCTAGAAGGAGAATAATTGTTTACCAGGAGCTGTGGAAGGGCATTCAGGGCTCCAGGAAGGATCTGCTGGAGGGTGGGGAAGCTGTCAGTCATTCAGCAAGGATGGGGCAGGAGTTCTAGAGGGGACTGTCAGAGGGAGGTTGTTGGACAGAAAGTCAGAACCCCATGTGGAAATCCTTGTATGTCATGCTAGGAATTCAACCACATTCTGCAGTTGATGAGGAGTCTTCTAAAGGACTAAGTGGAATAACAGGATAGTGAAAATTACTCAGGCAACAACAATAGAGTCTTGTCCTGTTGCCTAAGCAACAAATTTAACTTCCTAAGCAGAAATTTAGCTGCAATTACCTCTAGATTAGTAATATGGATGGAAGCAAAATTTAAGAGATAACTACTTAATAGCAATGTTGAGAAACTGCTACATAGGAAAAAAGTATTGAAATTTTGTTTTACAATTTCTCCTCTTGCCTTTAGTTACACAAATTTGATCAAAGCCATTTACATTTACAATTATCAAACATTTCATGGTATTCAAGTTACCATGTCATTAGTTACCCGATTGGAATTCTTGTGCCCTTAGTTCTGAGGTTACACTCGACGAATACTTTCTTCAACTTTGGATTCTTCAGTGAGAGGTGAAAACCAAACTATATGGCATCCATTGAAGGTCATCTTTTTAAGTACTTTTTCACATTGAAAATGTGTCTTTTCAGGAGCAGTTTGCTTTGCACTTATAAAAGTTATTAAGCATCAATGCACTTCACACTCAATAATTGGCTTTCTCTTTGCCTGAACTCCAATTTGCTACTTAGTGGGGTATTTCTGCACTCTCAATTGAAAGATGATGTTAGGGACACAATTCCATTAAACTAATAATCATGGCTGTTAAACTAATAATCTTTCCCACACTGCTCAGCACTCCAAAGTTTTGTGGCAGAGGACACCATGTGCAACTTTAACTCTTAAACCCAGCTATGCTTTTTTTACATTATTTTCTTTCTCAGATTGAGACCCTTTAAAAGCCACAGCCAAGCGAAGCAAGTTGAGAAAGCGGTAATGTGTGATACATTTGGGAAAGTATTACTGACTCTTCCTACCTCTGCAGAGGAGCACGTTCTAAAAGTAGTGAAGAAAGTCTCCTGCCTCAGCCTCTTTCAAGGTCAGCACCTAATTTTGCATTTGCACTTTCCTATCCTTGAAGAGGGCCTTCCAATTGTGTAATCTGCAGACACTATAAAACCTGGATTTGTTGTTGAGCCTATGAAAAACAGGTCACACACACCTGGGAGTAAGGTAGAAGACAAACAGTTTTTTAATTTTACAGCAACTTGTTCTGCAGCCACTTTAGTTTCCCCGAAATTCCCACCAAATGTTTCCACAGTTCTAGGAGAATCTCATGTTTCCCAAGCTAACGTCCTGAGCAATGACACTTGCCGTTTTCTCCTTCCTGTTCCGCTTTGCCATAGAGAGGGGTCTTGTTGGTGCTTACGGGAAAAGTTGCCACCCTGCTGTTGATGGCAGTTTGACCACAGGGCCCACAGTCAAAGCAGTCAGCGTGGGCACAGGGCAGGGAGCCGCCGCGCTGAGCTCCAGCTCCCGACCTCCATCGCCATCTCCTGAGACGGGTGGCCATGCAGGTGCTTTCCCTCCCACAACCCTATTCATTTTCACATGAAGCAGATTGCAGGCTCTCTCTGTCTCAGCCATGTTGCCACAGAGGGCAGTGGGGAAGCCAGATGACAGGCAGACATGGAGACAGTCCTTTAACCAGCTGGGCTTTCTCCCTACTGTGTGTTCTTTCAAAGGTAGGCCTTCAGTCCCTCAGGTAAAATACACCCCCTGAGATTCCACTCTGCTAGGCTTATGTAGATATTCCCAAAGATGGAATCAGAGGGAACAAAGGAAACAACAAAGTCGCCACAGGACACTGGCCCACTGACCATAGCGGCCACAGGTGAGGCAGAGCGGTGGCTGAGAGCCTGGGCTCTGGACTCAGCTGTCCGAGTCCTGGTCCTGGGGCAGCCACTTAATAGCTCTGCAGCCTTTGGCAAATCACATAACCTTTCTGTGCCTCAGTTTTCTCATCTGTAAAACTGGGATAATAATAGCACTTACCGCATGGGGTTGCTACAAGAAAGAAATGAGTTGATGCAGATAAAATGGTTGGGAAAGGGTACTTTAGGGAAGAGTTACAGAATTTAGATCACCTGATGGAAGCATAGAATTAACTTCTATGTTTAAATGGTAAATCTGCTATTTGCCTAGTATGTATTTCCTTTCTGTAATAACAGCAATATATTATATTTTTAAAAATTAAAGCATTTAAAAAGGTACAGACTGAAAAGAACCATCCAAGAACCATCCGTCCTCCCCAGCGTCCAGCCAGCTAGATCTCCTTCCCAGGCACAATGTTGCTGGATCTCCTTCCGGGGCACATGCACCCTTCTGAGGGCCCGCGTGTGCCTACAGACATCTCTATGTTCGTGTGCGGTAGGTTTACCTTGTTAGCTGTTAGAAAGGTGACTGGAGGGACAATGCTCAGCTCTGCCACAACTTGCCTTTGGGGAGCTAAACACCTGCAGGAAGAGCAGGGTAACTACAAAGCAGAAACAGTGCTGCCACCAGGAAGCCCAGAGGAAGTGAAGTGGAAAGAAGCAGAAGTAATTCTGACCAGGTGGAGCGGCCAGTGGAAAACATTGTTGGGGCTAAAAGAGTGATTTGGATACTTTAATGTGTTTGTGCTCCAGATTCCACTCAGAATCTCATCCAAAAAGCATAAACTTTGCAAAGAAATTTTGTGTAGCCAGGATGATTTTACTCTACAATGTTGAGTACATGCAAATCACATTATTTTCTTTTTCTAAACTGAATTGAATTGAAGGTTGAGCGAGAAGATGACACCGAGACCACTTTTCACAGAGTGAGAATGCTTGAAGAAGGCCTCCTGGTCTCCAGGCTGCCATGCCCCCTGGGGATACTCTATTGGCCCATTTATGTGGAGCAGCCCTGCTCCCTCCCTGCCTTGGACATGTGGAACTTGTTCAAGTACACAGACAGGGTCAGGACTTAGTGCTTAGGACCCACCTACCCTCAGCTGGGGTTCTATCTGTGCACAAAATCTGAGTCCCCCCATTTGCAAACACACTACCCCCTCCCAGTGAAGGGTTTCATCTACAGTCTTGGCTCTCTCCAATCTGTTCTCCCCATGGCAGCCACAATGACTGTCATTTTTGTTTGTTTTTTGCTTGCTCTTTATTAAGGTTTATATCAATGTAACCATAACCATGCTTTCAGAAAGATATTCATGCTGGTTAATGTCGTGCAATTTATTTTTACTTACCCTATGCTATTTGAACCAAAAGTTGTCCATAACTTAGCTTTAAAATAAATAAACAGGATTTGGTTGTGTATTTTTTAAAATGTATTACAAACGTGTAAATATCCTCTCTCAAATGCAAATCAGACAGACAGAACCATGAGAAATTTACCATTGGTTTACTTTTTAAAAAATGAGAGAGGAAAACCTGTGCAAAAATTGGTATAACAAAGCAATTTTGTAATAGTTCAATGTCAGCTTAAAAAATTCCAAGGTTACAGTGTAATTTAGGGGGTGGGAAGCCTGTCTGCACCCATGTATTATTTTCGTAGGGCTGTCATAGCAAATCACCACAAACTGGGTGGCATAAAACAACAGAAAATTATTCTCTCACAGTTTTGAAGACCAAATATCCAAATTCAAGGTGTCAGCAGAGCTGCCTCCAAAGGCTCTAAGGGAGAACCTTTCCATGCCTCCTCCACCTTCTGGTACCTTCTGGCATTCCTTGGTTTGGGGTAGCATAGCTCCAATCTCTGCCTCTGCCATCACATGGCCTTTTCCTGTTTGTGCCTATCTGTATCCAAATCTCTCTCTCCTTTCTCTTAAATGATACCAGTTTTTGGATTTAAGTCCCACCCTAAATCCAGGATGATTTCAACTAGAGATGCTTAACAAATTACATCTGCAAAGGTCCTATTTCCCATAAGGTCACATTATGAAGTTCCAGGTAGACATGAATTCGGGGAGGGCATGATTCAACCCTCTGCCTGAATCAACTTCATTAACTATATGTATTCATATTATTATTGTATATTGAGCAAAACCAAGATCCACATAATTTCCTGAATGTGAATTATCAGTGTCAGTTCATTTCATCTGTTGAGGTCAAGAGGACTCAAAACATTAGCTATCAGTATTTCTGATTTTTATTTTTAAAAGGACATTTTTATCCTAGTTTCTCCAAATTCAGGCAAGTAATTACTTATAGCATCAACAAGCATACTTTCTGCATTCAAACATGCATCAAGTAGCATGCCACAAAGGCCCCCTGCATTTCAGCTCATGAGCATATAGTCAAATAAAGAAAATTTGCTTGTGTGACTTCCCTGGTAAACCCATCAATAATATGCTCATTGCTCAAAGACAAACACCTAATACTAAACCTGAACTTGCATGGTCTGGCCTCTGGTTCTGGCCAAATCCCTAACAAGGCCTTCCTCATTTGAAACACCCCTCTCTCATAGACCCTCTCACATTTGTGGTTTTACATCTATTTGAATGACTATCCAAATAATGAGCCCAGTGAAGGTGGAGACCCAGTCTGTTTTCCATTGTGTCTCCAACATCCAATACAGAGTATGGCACTTAGTCAATATTCATTATACATATTTGTTGAGTGAGAGAACAAACGAACTTAGCAACTTTCCCATGCCCTTTCTCATTTCTCTTTTTTGGGCAGTAGCATAGGTACAATCCGGCATACCTGAATTGGATTCAGGACAAAACCCTTTGGTAATCTAGGCAGCCTTCTTCCTGCTGAGAAAATGATAAACCAGAACAAAAGCCAAGGCTTGAGAAAGGAGGACAAATACTGCTTTTGCACATTCAACAGGGATTTTCACAGCAGGCTCTTACTTTTTCTCCCCTTTAGAAAATGAGCAATCTTTTATTGCCAAAGTAGGAGGTAGGCAGTGGAGAGCCTTGACCCGCTGGGCAGGGGCCATGTGGAGCCGCAGGATAAGGTAGCAGCTGGTAACTTGTGAGCGCATCCTCAGAGTCCCCCCCGCCAGGTTGTGTTTGGATTGGTCATATTTTCCCAGGAAGCAGGCTCCCCCCTTCTGTGTGTGAAGCTGATGGGGCCTGGGCTTTACCGGCCCGCCAACCCCCCGGGGAACGCTCTGCTGGCCAGGCACAGGGAAGTCTTGGTTTCTTAAAGGCAACAACCTGCTGTTCAAATTTAGGTTGGCCTGAACTGCCACAAAGGCAACCTACTGAAAAGTTTATTTCAAGCTGAAATGAAAAGGAAACATCTCAAATGAATCCTGCCATTTGTTTCAGTTTTCATTTTTTCACTAATTGAGCCAAGCACATTGACTTTCAGGGGGGAAAAAAATGGTTGTGGATTTCTACAGCCCAGAGTATTGATCTGGGGGAAGATTCAGTCAAATAACCAAGATGTCATTTCTGGGTAAGAGTTCCTATCTTTTTGGGTTTTAATAGAAAAATAATGAAGCCTGCAGCTGACTAAGGAGTGAATAGGAAATGATTTTCCTTCTTCTCCTGAATAAGCGGATCATTAGAAAATGGATGCAGAGAAACCCCTGAGGGAACCTCCTGTTTTTAAGGATATCCTTCTAAATGATAATCACAATGCTTCCCCAAACTGGTTTCTGCCAGGGCACAAATTTAAAATGAAAGTCTTTGCGAGCACGCTGAAATAAGCAGATGGGGTTAACTGAGGGATAAAGGGGGTGGAGGGAGTCTCTGGTTATCATGCTAATTGTACTGATAATTAATTGAATTCTGCAGAGAAGGAAGCAAATAGGGACTTTATTAGAGACTAGGACTCTACCCTGTTCCCCACCTCCCCCCTCACTGGCATCTACACCCACAACTACTCACTAGCCAAGCTCTCTGAAATTATTTGGCTGAATCTACACTAGGGCTGAGGCTGGGCCCAGGGTGGGCTGGGGCTGGGCGTGCAAGCACACAGGATAGCCAATGAACTGTCTGTAGACCAAGAGTACCTCGGTGTCACTGGACATCACGATTCTCAACCCAAAGCGATTTTGTCTGCCCTCCTCAAGTCAGGGGGCATTTGTCAATGTTGGGAGATGCGAATGTTGCCAGTAGGCATCTAGCAAGTAAAGGCCAGATGAAACATCCTGGCATGGACAGACCAGCTCCCCACTAGGAAGAATTATCTGGTCCAAATGGCCACCATGAGAACCTGAGAAACTCGACCCCCTATGAACATATAGCAGAGGAGAAAGCATGTCCAAAAGAAGGAGAATTTTTTGCTTCTGTAAATGACACTGTCTAGCCAAAGAGACTGATTTGTGAAGGTGAAGTCTCAAAAGAGGTGCAGATTTAAAATACTTTCTGTGAGCGAATTTTACATAGTGCGTCAAGTTTAACATTGCTGGTAATTGTTCAGACCTCTGAACTGGTGACTCTCACAGTCTAATTGTGGATGGATCTTTCCCACTAGGACCTGGCCCATCAGCCCTTAGAGCAAAGCACAGAGCCACAGGACAGGCAGGAAGATAATGATTGTTTCTGGCACAGCAGTAACCTTGCCTTTCCCAGGATATGAGCACTAAAGCTGGTTGTAAAGCTTTTTCCCCAGTTTTATTGAGATATAATGGGCCTATACCATTGTATTAGCTTAAGGTATAGAACATTATGATTTTATACATATGTGTATTACAAAATGATCACCACAGTAAGTTAGTTAACCTCCATTAGCACACATAGTTACACATTTTTTTCCCTTGTGATGAGACTTAGGGACTTACAAAATACAATATAATATTGTTAACTACAGTCACCATGCTGTACATTACATCCTGGCGCTTATTTATCTTACAGCTATAAGTTTGTACCTTTGAACACCTTCACCCATTCCCCTCCTTTCCCTACCCCACCTTTGGCACCACCAAATCTGTTCTTTTTTTCTATGAGTTCAGTGTTTTTAGATTCCACAAATAAATGAGATCATATGATATTTGTCTTAAGAACGTATGTTCTTTATATTTGCTTAGAACTAAGTATTTATTCCATGCTAGTTAATGCTTCTGAAGGACATTAGGGAATTCCTTGCTTTCAGAGTGAAGAAAACAATGGCTACAAAATGAATTTCTAAGAGAGACACCAGTTGCTAAATTCATTAATAAAAACAGAAATTTATTTTCACAGGAAAAAGCGAAAGCATTCAGTTAGACTTAAAATCTCCAACCCTGACACCTACACATCTTCTGGGTACCTCCATCTATTTCATCCCCCGCACCTCCCTCAGTTCTGGAGACACTAGCAAATTCCCAGCCAGGCCTCACCCCGCCAGGGGTAACCGAGGCACTCAGGGTTGCTAAACTGGGCCCCTCCTTCAGCCTAATCATGCCATGCACCAAGATTTTTTGATAGGACAACTCAGGACAGGGTGGGACCAGACTCAGCGATGATTTCCTGAGAAACCTTCTGCTGTTGGGTTCACCCTTGTCCCTTCTCCTTGAATGCTTGAGAAGATGGGAGAAGAAAACCCAAACTCTGCTTCTGTCCCTTCCCTTCACTTCCAGTCTTCACCCTCAGTGCTAAACTTAACGACACACCGAGTGCAGGAAAGAGAGCCTGCAAGGAGACCTGAGTGACAACCTTCAGTATTTGCACCCATTATATCAGGAGTGCTGAGCACTTCTGTACATCTGAGAAAATGAGGGTCCAAAGGGCATAGCTACCTAGCAGGTGGTGGAGGCAGGATTCAGTCTCAGTTGTCTCTCACCAAATATGTTCTACCTGTTACAGCTATGGAAAAGCAGCGGTAGATTAGAGTCTGTTTCCCACTAGCTGTGTGACCTCCTTATGTATCATCTTCTTATCTATAAAATGTAGATGATCATAATACTGCCTGTTCCCTGGGAATGTAATAAAGATCAACTGAGTTAATCTATGACAGTGTAAAGCATGATGCAAATGTCAGGAGGCATTATGGTTGTGATAAATGCTGCATCCTCCATGGTGGTGATAAGAGAACACACTTTCACATCTGGGTAATGCTGGGGTTCTTTTCCTCCATTGTTTCCAGAAAATATGCTGCCTAATTAAAATCTCCATTAAGTTATGAGTGATTAGTCTCTGAAGTTATTATCTAGAGAGATATTTCTATAACCACTCTGCCTTTTAGACTCCAGTCTAAGTGTTTGTTCAAAGAAAAGCATGTCATTTCGAATAGCTGCTGCAGGCTGGACTGGTCTAGTCACTGCAATTACCCCTAAAAGCATATGCCATAAAAGAATTATTTGTCCCTAAGAGCATAGTGTAAGTTTTCTTAAAAAAGATTTAATTTCCAATCAGGCTTCATTTACTCTGTTATTTGCAGAATTTATATTACCCTAGTCTGTGTCATCACCTATCTTTTCTAGGAAAACTGTGCCAGCAGGCATTATGATTCCTTTCTCTCCTTTTGTATTTGTCATCACATTACACTGTTAATACTTAGGCTGTTGGCACCACCTTCCATAGTGGACCCCTATGGGTACCCTCTCCCCTTCTGCCAACACTCCTTCTGTTAATAGGACACCTCTTCACCAAGGGGAACCCTTTCCAGGTGGTTGGGATGGGAGTGAATCACCAACGAACCAGATTCCCTTACAACAATGACTGGATCCAGGACGAGCACATGGCAGAGCCTGGGGAAGAAGGGTCTTTCCAGGGAATTTTCTGCTAGATCTTTTCAGGTAAACATGCCCAGGGGGGTCCTAAGCAGCAGGATGTGGGCCTGCATTTCTGGCAGCCACTTTGCCTTGTACCTATGGAACCCCTGTCCAAAGAATGAATCCAGCAGAGACAAGGTGAGATAAAGACTGAGCTAGAGCCCTGGCCACAAGATCTGAGCTCTTGAAATCTGTGTGAAGCCCGTGACTTCCCAATGGTGTTTCAACAAATTCCCCCTCAACTTCTAATTTATTAATTTTGTTATGGTTTGAGTTGTGTTTCAATCACTTGCAATTGAAAGCATCCTAATCCACAGTTCAGTTGAACATTTGAGTTTCAGCTCTGTAAAAGTGACGTACATGGATAAGTCTAGAGTCTGATGCCACAGACATACAGTGGTCTTCCCTTATCCACGGTTTTGTTTTCTGCAGTTTCAATACCCCTGGTCAACTGAAGTCTGGAAGCAGATGAACTTCCTTCTGATGCATGATCAGAAGGTCAATAGTAGTCTGACCCTACATCACAGTGCCAAGCTCTTCACCTCACTTCATCTCACCATGTAGGTATTTCTCTCACAACATCACAAGATGAGTAAGTACAACACAGTATTTTGAGAGAGGCCACATTCACATAATTTTTGTTAAGGATATTATTACAATTGTTCTATTTTATGATTAGTTACTTTTGCTAATCTCTTACTGTGCCTAATGTATGAATCAAACTTTATCATATGTATGTATGTATAGGAAAGCATATACATTATAGTATATGTAAGTTTCATGCAGTCCTATCTGAAGTTTCAAGCATGCACTGGGGGTCTTGGGACATATCCCTCAGGGATAACTACAGTCAGCAGGACGCCATCAGTGAGGGCGGTCTCAGTGGTTGAAGGGCTCCAAGGCTGGTGGCCTGCTGAAGCCCAGGCATAGCCCAGGAAATGGTTACTAACTAAGTCCAGTTCTCAGTCTTCTCTTTTTAATTCTTTCATGGAGGCTGACTTTGGTTTGCTCTTGGATTTTAATTAACATCCTGCACTTCTACAGCCCAGTGGAACCAGTATACCTGGATCCTTAGGTGATATTAGAAAAACCACTTTTTCTCTTTCTTCATTTTCTTCATCTATCACATCCAAATGATGGACTAACCTTGGAAAAACACTGTTAATCCTAGGGAACCACTATGATTCTTATGTCCTAGTTGTTCCCTGCATTTGTCTCATCCTCCCACATAAATCATATTTATGTGCAGAAAGACTTAAACTTCTTTTGTATCCTCGGCACATTTGGTTTTATATCACTCAGAATATTTTGGTTGGCCATATGAAAATGTTTTTGAGGTAAAATTACTTAAAAACAATAAATCAATTGACAGTAAAGTTATAAGGAAGTAGAATGGTCCCTCATTTCTCTCAAGGGGTTGAAGAACTCAGAAACTTCCAGTTATTAGAGAAAAATCTCCCAATGGACACTAATAGTTGGAGCATAAACACCATCAAAACTATAAAAGGATAATCAAGGCTAACAATTTCTTTGTGCAAGGTTACTTAGTATAAATCTTTCATAAAACGTTAGTTTTTCCCTCTTATAATTAGTAACAACTTTTTTAAGTTTTGGCAAAAAAAAAGTGTTCAAAAAGAAGAGAAAAATATTTTATAATAATTTCATGCAGGAAAAAATTAAATATTATAATTTGATCTATTCTTTTTAGGCTTTGGGGAAGAACTACAATTTTTTTGTCCCCAGATAGGGAGCAAATTCTATGCCCTACAATTTTTTTCACCTAATATTATATAATTATAATGTCCCTTAATCCCTTTCTCCCTCCCTGCACATCTACCCTCCCCAACTCCTTCCCTTTGGTAACCCCTAGTCCCTTAGAGTCTGTAAGTCTGCTTCTGTTTTGTTCCTTCAGTTTTGCTTCATTGTTACGCTCTGCAAATGAAGAAAATCATTTGGTACTTGTCTTTCTCTGCCTGGCTTATTTCACTGAGCATAACACCCTTTAGTTCATTGCCACAATTTGTACAAAAGTAATCTGGCATTTTTATTAAAATTGAAAATGCATGTATCTAAACATGGCAATGCATATCTTTTGAGACTATATTAAACAAAAAACAATTATTTGCATACAAATGTATACATTAAAGAATGTTTATTATGGCAATTTTCTTATTTATAAAAATTAGAAATAAATTGAAGGTCTGTCAATAAGGTAGTGATTTAATTTTTTTAATTGTGGAATTTTAGTCCAAGAATATTATGTAGTTAAGTAAATTAATGAGGTATATCCCTATATATTATCTTAGATATCAATATATAATAAAGTGAAAAAGTTATAGAATAATATGCATATATACATACTATAGTTTATAATATGTATAGTATAAAGAAAATGACAGATATTTGTGAATATGATTGTTTAAAAAAGGAGGTATAGTGGGATTCATTTGAACTGCTAGTAGATTAACAAAGGGTTGTTAATGCCCATTTGGGGCAAGATGGGAAGGGAACCAATTTTACTTCATAAACATCTTTATCTTTGGAAATATATCTGCAAGTGTGTATTGCTATTTGATCCAAAACTAAAGAAAATGAATGGCCATTACATGTATTGGCTAGCGTAGCTCCTGGTACGAATAAATATCTGTTGTATAAAAAATGAATATCTTGGATCCATCGTCTCACTTGTGTGAATCTCTGTTCCCTGTTTAAAGGGAGCCTGGGATTTCTACAGTTAAATCATCTCTTCTTTTAATCAGCAGGATAATACTGTTTGTTCTTCCCATGAGAAAGGTTATTCCAGTAAGTGGTTTCTGTTTTGATAAGACAGGCCTGCATAAGATGGTCAAAATAATTCTAGTAAAAGAAAACACACAAAACAAATGTAAATGGCTTCATTACTTCTTTATTTAGTTGGAGGATCAGAGATTTGCAGTACATATTTTCCAACTTGATCCAGTTCTCTGCCCAAATTGACTAGGAAGGTCTCATTTCATGCAATTATAGATTTTTATTGCTTTTCATTACAGGATTTTTTTTTTAAGGAATAGATCATTCTTGAGAAAGATTAATTTTCTGTCATGATTAAAAAACTATAGCACCTTATCCTTTTGAAACTTGAATTTGAGCAAAATCCAAGAACATGTACAAATTCAATTCCTATTTTGGAGGAGTTCGTTACAGATCCATCGATACCTACCATGTACCCAGGAAATCTATATTTCTACTCATTGTGTTATTTTTATTTATAAAATGGAGGCAGAAACATCTCAGGTGGCTTTAATAACAGGAAATAAGATAAAATGAAAGGGCTTTTGTGTAGATAGAGAATTTTTCCAGGGGAGGGGGCCTCCATCTAGAGGGCCTTCTCACGTGCCAGAATGAGGAGGCACTGAGCCATCCCACGACAGTGACAGGCAGCCTGTAGGGGGCTCAGAGCCAAGGGACAGACTGCAAACTGCACATTTTTCCTTGGGGACATATATTTTTCAGAGATCAGGACTCAGAGGGAACTACTTTAATTCTGTGTAATTAGGGAGCGAGAGAGAGCACGGAAATCCAACTGATGCAGTCTTTCAGTGTGTAAGATCCAGACTTTGCACAATTACAGAAAGCCTGAAAATATTGGGATGCTGGCATTAAGTGTCAAATAAGGAGGAAATGGCCTTTCCAGTGAGACCAGTCTAAAACTGAAGCAGCACACAATGCAGGTGCCAGACAAGGGAACAGACCAAGGAAAAGATAATTCCTTTAACCACATATGACCAATGAATGATTTTAGTGATTCCCAATGAGGAGAGATTGGAAGTTAATAGAAAAACCACAGGACATTCAATTTGTAGTTTCAATATATTAGCATATGTATTCATGCTTAAATTGCTTTTAAAATAAGCTTTATGTAATTTTCATTTTTTTGTGTGTGGAATCATGCATTTGTATCTTCCTCCTTGGGAGCAGATCAAATGGAGGTTGTCTCAGTCGAGAGAGTTCTGCAGATACTGAACCCCTTCCAGAAGAATCACAGAATCACATTGGTGCGAAACAGGCTATGGGCCTCATCCAACCTGATGTTGCCCCGTGTTCCTCTCACATGCAGTTACCATGGGGCTCCCTTACCCCTTCTTGACCAGGATGCGTTGGTCAGAGTAAGTAGGGAAGTGATAAAGTCACAGGCCAATATTATCTAGATCACCTGACAACAAAATATGTCATAAAGTTCTATTCGAATCTTCATTTATACATTCTCTAAGGTAAGATTTTAAGGACTCATTGTTAATTACTGGTTTGGATTCAATAGTAGGAATGCAATGGGGCCCGGAAACAGGCTTTTATATATGGACCCCAGGTGAGGCTGATATAGGTGGTCCAGAGCCCACATTTTGAGAAACACTGCTTTCAGGGAACTCTGGTTCCTGAGCTAAGCAATTTGCAGTTTATTAGAGAGGAAACGATTGAACTTTTGTGGCAGATATTTCCAGTCTCTGTATGTAAAAATGATCTGAGGTACAGGTGTTGTCAATGAGCAGATTCTATTTTGGCTCAGTGGGCCTGTCACTCTTCAGGCTGCTGAAAGCATTTTCCACACCCTGTAGTGATTTCCTTCCTGGAGATGCCAAATCAGACTGCTATAAATACGGAAAGGGAAAAGGAGCATTTTTCATGCAGAGTAAACATAATACGCAAGTTCAGCCTCTCCACCAAACCAAGTAAATCAATGAAAATGAAAGCTAAAATAAAAAAAAAAAGGGTACTACAATATAGTAAAAAGAGGTTCTGGGAATAGTGAAATTATCAGTAGAATGTACTGTACAAAAAGAAGGGTCAGCGTCTGGCGCACAGTGGGAAAGTGAAGGTCCATAGGACCCCATTCTCTCCGAAGGCGGCTTCCTCTTTTAGCCACTTGAGTTAACACCACATATATAAATACTAGTGTGTGAATCTCTGAGCATACATTTAACAATAGAAAAAAATTTATTTGGTGTGCTTGCAGAGACAAGAAACCCAAATTCCCCTGAAGGGACCATAAAAGGAACCAAGGTAGGCTATCTTATGGAGATCTAGGTCTCTAAGAGGGATGTTTTTAAATTGGCATGTCTGCAAAAGAAGGTAGTTCAAAGCGGATTTAAAGTTCTTCTTCCACCTCCTTCTAATATCATTATTGGCAAGGCCAACTCTTGATGTCTGTTGTAACTCTGACCTGTCTTAGTGAAATCAAACAGATGACCTAAACTTCAGCTCTAATGATTTATTAATTATTTGTCTCTGTATTCATTCACATTGTATTTTTTCTGTTCACTTTTGAGGAGCAAGACACAACTAAAATGAGGCTGGTGGGAGATAGGTGGTAAGATACAGAAAATTCTGGTTCCTGACTGTGAGGGCCCTAATGTATGTATCTCCCTGTCCCCTGACTTCACATCTGCCCCGAGGGAGCTCATTGTTAGTCACACACAGCAGACCTGTACTAAATATTGCCTGGAAGTCAACACATACTTTATCAGTATTAATACCCATCTTTCTTTAATCCATCTCAACATAACCCATATGTTTAGAGTCAATTCTTCTGTTTGAGAGGATTCATGAGTACTTCTCAACACATACTTTATCAGTATTAATAGGATTAATATCCATCTTTCTTTAAACCACCTCAATATAACCCATATGTTTAGAGTCAATTCTCCTGTTTGAGAGAGGATTTATGAGTCCTTCAAGATAACACAGCAATCCCATGACACCCCTTATTCTGTGTTTATGTTGATAGACACAAGAGCATTCTTTTTGAGAAAAAAAGCAAAAATCAAACAAAACCTGTGTTAAAAACAAAACAGGTTCTACCAGTTAATGGGTTTCTGATCATTTTACATCACTTAGTTTTTTTGAGGCTCCATTTCCTCACCTGTAAAATAAGAACAATATCTACTTTGATGGTCCTAAGGATCAAATGAAATAATCAGGGTTGCCAGATTTGGCAAATAAAAATAATGTCAATCTAAGTATTCCCATGCAGTATTTGGGACATCCTAACACTAGAAAATTGCTGGTTATTTATTAGAATTAAAATTTCCCTGGTGCCCAGTATTTATTTTGGCATCCCTAGAAATAGTATATGATAATAGTAGCCATTTGTTTAGTGCCTTTTGCGTGCTAGGCACCACTGGGTACTTCAATTCTATTGGCCATCACCCTAGCAGTAGCTTAAGGGAGCTATGACTAACTTCATTTTGCGACTAGAATGTGGAAGTTTTCCAAAATCAAATAGCCAGGAAATAGCAGAGTCAAGATTCAAAACCACTATATCATGCTGCTTCTTTAGCTGATGAAAGCACTGTGAAGGTGGAGGGCACCTGAAGTTTTTATTACTACAAATGGTCTCTGTTCATTGCTCCTGTCATGGGTACAGCAAAAGGGACTGCAGAGAATAGTGGGAATAGGGAGATGAAGAGGTGACACCAAGTGCAGGAAGAAGCCTGTATTTACTTCTCAACTTCCAGGATGATGGTCTCTTGCCAGGAAGTCTGGTGTTTCTAGGGATATCAAGGCAAACGTGTAGGGGCTCTGAAAACCCCCCATGATGTGTGATGTAACACGGGATGATCTACTGCCAAGCCCATGCCAGAGCAGTGATTTATTAACTAACTAGGTCTTACAATAAATTAGTTATATAAGCAACCATATTCACATTTTTACCTTCTCAGTAACCTTTCAGATAACCAGAATATCCTAAATTATCGGTACCACTGCTTACTACAAATGACACCTAAACAAAGCTGCTATCAGGGATTTTCTCTAACTCCTCCCTCCCCACCAATAACTTCCAATCTTGCAACTGGGTAACGACATTCAGCTTTATTACATGTACTTCCCATCTTTCAAGTACAGTCAGAACTTCATTCATTCATTCAACACGCACTTATATAACAGTTTTCAGACACCGTTCTAAGCATTTTACAAATATTAACTCATCTAAATCTCATGATCACCCATTAAGGTAGGTATTATTATTTTTCCCATTGAAATTTGGAATGGTACCCTGGTTTCCTGCTAGGATCTTGTGGTGATCAACACCGTCCCTTCCCCACAACAATGTCCGTGCCCCAATCCCTGGAATCTACAAATATGTATTGCATAGCAAAAGGTCTTTGTAAATGTAATTAAGGTTATAGACCTTAAAATTGTTTTTTTTTTCCCTGGATTTTTGAAGTGGGACCCATCTAATCATTGCAGCCCTTAAAAGCAGAGGACTTTATCTGAGTGGAGGCAGAGGAGATGTAGCAGATGGAGAAGTTATAGATGAGAAGCGTGAAGGGGACTTGATGTACTCTTGCTAGTCTGAAGTTGGAGACCATAGCATCTTGAGGAATACAGGCAGCCTTAAAACGCTGAAGGGGCTCCCAGCTGACAGCCAGGGAGAGCATGGGAAACTCAGCCCCGTAGCCATGAGGAACAGGATTATAGCAACAACCCGAGTGAATCTGGAGGCAGATTCTCCTTCCAGACAAGGGGGCTTCAGATGAATGTTTGAGCCAGCCTTCCGAGACCCAGAGCAGAGGAACCAGCTGAGTACATATGAACTGGTCAAAAGAAGGGTGGGATAAAATATTTGTTTTGCTATAAGCCACTGAGTTTGTGGTAATTTTTACAGCAGCAAAAGAAAACTAATATAGACTGTATCATTTTCAGATACCATTTTTTACATTTTAATATGATACCATATAGTCCTCAATTGACTGAAGTACTAAAGTAAGTAGAATATTTCACTTTGTAATGATTGTGCTAACCAACCAAGTGTTCTTTACATTTTACAGTTGAAAAGGCTTAGTTTATGGTCCCCAAATAATAAATCCTTACCCACTTGTAGGTCTTGGTCCCTGCAGTCTTGATGTGCTTGGAAGGGGGATGAGGCTCAGAGGAAATGGAAGAGGAAAGGTTCTTGAAATGTTGAGTCAGGAAAGACAGCGGAATAAGGGAGTCAAGAGCACAGATTCTCAGCCCGAATCTGGGTTTAAACTCAGGCTCTATTCTCTACTAGCTGTGTGCCCTTGAGCAAGTTACTTAACATTTCTGTGTTTTGGTTTATCTTTAAAATGTGGTTGCCAACAAGAATAGTATGTAGGATTAATAGGGCTCTTTGAATCTGGCCTCTGGGAATATGCACGAATGATCTAGTGTTAGCTATTGTCATTAACCTTTACTGTAGACGGCAAAGATGGAAGCACACCAAATTAAAACAAAAAAGCTTACGGTGACTTGTAATCAGAAAATGGAAATTAAAATAACAGTGAGATACTTACTACTTTAAACCAATTATATGAGCACAAATGAGAAAGCTGGATGACACCAGTGCTGGGGAGAATGTGAACCATGGGTACCACCCTCACCACTGCTGTTGGGGGGAGGTCTGTGCAGTCATTACTCTGAGCAGCCAGCTACTGCTTGGCCAGGATAAATATCTTAACTCAGGGTAAATAAACATGCTCCCTTTGTCTTAGCTTGAGTTTGCCCAGAAACAGACTGTAAGATACAGATTTGAAAGAAATGGTTTATTTTGGGAGATAAGCCCAGGAAGCTCTGGTAGGGGAGTGGAAAAGTGAGGTAGAGAAGGAAAGGTGCTCAATAAAGGATATGTTTCGAAGCAAGTTACCACTGTGGTTTAATGGAGCTTAACTGGGGGATTCCAGGACCCAGTATAGAACGAGAGCCTCACGGTTTGCCCACATGAAGGGTGAAAGACCTGTAACTCTCAGGTGTCAGTTGAGGGCTGTTGAGAAAGCCCACAAGTAGGAGATGCACATGCAGGTAACAGGCAGTTGAAGCCTGTGTGCATGAAGTGGTGGGGAGGTCAAGGGGATGCGGGTATGGCACTGATAGTCTGCCATGCAGGATGGCCCAGGAATTCCATTCCTGGGTATAAGCCTAAAGGAATGATCATGAAATTCCATATGGGACATGCATGAAGATGTTTTGAAGCATCATTTGTGGTGCCAGGGAGTTTGGGTAAGCTGAGTGACCATCTCTAGGAGAGCAAAAAATACCATGGGGAGGATGGGCATATGGAGTATTACGCAGTAGTTAAAACTAACAGATTGGGCAATACATAGCTACATAATGAATCTTAAGAATAACTGGGAGTGAGAAAAGAATAGATCTGTAACACACACACACACCCCAAGGAAGATTTTGTAGTAACACATTTTATTATAAAATATACACAAACACATCAGAACAGTTTTCTACAGGGGAGCACAGGAAAGGGAATTGGCTGTGAGAACAAGATACTAAATAAGTAAATAAATGATTTAAGTATTTTTTTTAACAACACAAAAGGGGAAACTTGTATGGATGGTTCATGATCATGTGCTATAAACTGAGGAGTATAATTCAACAACCATCCCTGATGTCAGGGAGACAAAATGTACCCCGGTAATTTCTGATCATTTCAGTTTCCCTAATCCAAAGTACTCATTTTTTCTTTTCCCAGACTTCTCTCTCCTCCATGGTAAGTCCATTGCATGAGGAGGGGGACTACAGGGAAAGGGTAGCCAAGGCCTTTGCTGGAGGGAAAAGGGGAGGGAATTCTCACAGGGGCTGAGGTCAGGTTGGGGTGCAGGGTTTGCCAAGATCACTCTAACTGAGGGCTGGAGTGCAAGCCCAGCTAAGTCTGAGGCAAGCTGAAGGGCAGAAGGGGGTAATGCCAAGCTGAGGAGAGAGTCAGGAAGGAGAAACTGGACAGGGCAGGCCCAGACAGAGGGTGGGGCATAGCCGCTGTGTTCACGCAGTGGTCATGCAGTGGCGCTCTAAGGCAGAGCCTGTTGGATGACAGCTCAGATGCACCTTTTACATGGCTTATATCTGCCATTGCCAGGTAATGGGAAAGAGCTCTTCCCCTAATGAAACTGTTAAGAGTATTAAAATCTACGTAAAATACTAAATACAGTTTGAACATATTTATACTAAAGATGGTTTAGATTTTGATTTTAACATAGTCTGTATATGATGAGTGGGCTTGAGTTCCACATGGTGAATAATTATTTCTTCACTTTCAGAAGCTATTTGTACTAGTCAAGAACAACAAACCTCACCTTTTGTGATTTCGAGCAATGCACAGTGCAAATATTTAACAAATAAGTATTGTAGACTGTTCTGCACAGCATCCACAAGAAATTTGTGGATTTAAATTTAATTTAAAACCGTAATGAATTTGAGGTACCATTTCCAACATGGTTGTGTAGATAAAGATGAAAAAGTCATAATCTATAAATTTGATCTGGCTTTAGCTATATTTTGCTGTTGTAAGTCAGAGAATGTCACAGAAAAAGACTAATGAAATTTTCAATAATGTGGGTACTTTTTAATATCAGACTTCCAGAAAAACTTTAGAAAAAGGGCTTTTGCTATAAGATAGCACCTAGAAAAAATTATTTGACTGTGGGCTTGGAAAAATTAGTTGATTCAGAGTCTTATCTTCTCCTACAGACTATTTAGCACCCTTGAGTTGTATTTATAAAGCATTCTGGCTGATCTACTTAGCTAGATGGATGGTTAGATTATTTCTGCCTTCTTAGCCATGTGATGGTGGACTCTGATCAATTGAAACGGTTCCTTGTGACAGAATGCCTTCTAAATGCCAGTGCAAAAAATCTTATTAAATGGCAAATTATAACATCTCTGAGCAGTTTCCCACTGAAATAGTTTGTTTGTATTTTTCATAATAAACCTTTCTTTTGAAGCAGCTGCTATTTCAGAGGAGATTGTAAGTATTTAAAAAATCTGGGTCGCTCCTCATGTATTATAAAAAGAAATCTGTGATAACCTAATACCTAAGGACCCATCTGTGGCTATGTGGGAACTGTGTGAGGTTGTAAATAAAGCTGGTGGGGGGCCAGAGCAGCTTTCAAACCCTGACCCTCAGTACCAAGACTGCCAAACACTGAAAACTGGAGATCGGAAAAAAACTGAAAAATGGGGTTTTTATGTACACATATAATTACAGTGCTAATCATATTCACATTAATAATGAGGATTTCAGTATTGACAACAGATGACAAAGGAATTGGATTTCAGGGAAGGATCAATTAAACTCAGCAAATAATGTTTTGTTTTGTTTTTTTCATAACTGCTGACCATTCTTCAAAGAAACAATCACACTAACCTCTTACTGGTTAAAAAAAAGTCACACTGATATTTATTAGGACAGAAGGTCATTAACAATACTTACCACTAATTGGTCAGAGATTCAAGTGGCAGAGGTAGGAGGTTTACTTTCTAGTTTATCAAGGTCACATAAGTAGACACACATAAACTTGGAGACTCTCTTGATACTTTTTATGTGCTTTAAATATTTTCTAAGTATCTTGTAGTAAACACATTGTATGGTGAGGCAATAGGAAATGATGGGTAAAAAAAGTGAGACACTGGAGTTAGACTCTTGGTATTAAATCTTGACTCCACTAATTACTGGCTGTGTGCCCTTAGGAAAATTACCTCACTTCTGTGTCTCATCTGTTTATCTGTTCAAGGATTATATGTAAGGATATAATTAGAATGCTGATCATTTTCACATTGACAATGAATACTTTAATGTTGACAGTGTTGCTGTGAGCATTAAGTGAGTTAAAATAGCAAAGTAACAGCATCTAGTATATTAAAACCTTCCATAGATATTGGCTATTATCAGTTAATGACTTAAAAAAAAATCTATTCTCCCTGTATCAGAATTTTTAGTATTACTTGATGATTATGATTATCAGTGAGCATTGCTGAACCTATTTCTACTATTTAACAGTTTCTGAAAGAGTGTTTCCTCAGATTGACACTTACCACCTTGGGTAATACCTCCAGTAGTTACTGAAATCCTTTACTCTGCCTCATAAACTGATAGGCCAGGTATAACTGGGGCATGCTGACAGTGCTCTGAACTTACAAGATGCTCAGTTGGAGGTGTATCAGTTTGCTAGGGCTGTTGTAACAAAGTGCCATGGAAGGGCAGTTAAAACACGGTTCTGACTGCACAGTTCAGTTCCCGTCAAGCAGTTTTGTTTCCAGTCGGAGGAGAAAGGTGAGGATGCAGAACCGCAGCTGTCTTCCAGCAGATTCCCCTCAACCTTGCCTCAAGGGTCTGGCCTCAATCGTATTCTCCCGCAGAGGATTTTAGGAAGCCCTAATTCAGTAGCTCCAGGGACTGCTCTCATGGCATCACTCTTGCTATAAATCTCTCTGGCTTCCTGATCCAGTTCTGGTAACAATAACTATAACCTGTATAGAGCACTTACTCTGTGGCAGGCACTGGGCTAAGTGTTGCTCTTGTATTTCATTTCCTTCCTAATACTCTATGATCTACTTGATCCAGTCCTAAGGTAGTGTTACCTAAAAGAAACATGTTCCAACCATCAAATTATAATGTTAAAATTACCATATTCATTACAAGAGTTTCCTCAATATTGTAAGAGATTATATATAATAAGGTTATATGTGTAAGATTATATATATATATATACTCTGTCAATCATCATCTACTTGTCTATCTAGGCAATATTCTTAAAAGCCCCTTTCCTCTCCTCTCCACTTTCCTGTATTCCCTAGTCCTAGTGTAGGCACCTCTTGGATTATATCCCTCCTGATCTTCTACCCCAATTCTGTATCACAAAAGCCTTAGGAATAGCTTTGGTAATAACAGAGCCCTCCTTGGGGCATAAGGGAGCAAAATAAATCTAGAAGCCACCACCAGAATCTTCTTTAGCAGAAAGGGAGAGGGAAAGTCTGGGTAGCCTCGGGTTAATAATATGTCTCCTACATGAGCATCACCTTCTTTAATCCCTCCACCAACTTTCTGGGCTAGGTTCCATTCTTAGCTCTATTTTTCAGATAAGTAGAATGAAGCTTAGAGAAATTAAAGAGCAAGGGAGTTTTAGATCTTGACCTTGAACTTAGGCAGTCTTATTCCAAAGCCTACATTCTGAATCATTGCCCACCATGTACTTTAAGGGGGTGAGTATATTTGCCATTATTTTCAACCACCGATCATCTGAATGTCCTTATATTTGGGAACATGTCACATCATTGCACAGAGTTCACACGTCGTGAGAGAAACGGCCAATGCCCTATGCTCACTTTCACCGTCTCCCTTGCATTAGGGTGCATGAACTTGGCTCTGCCAGTCATACTTCACTCCATGCCCTCACCGCAGCAACCCCCATCCCCCCAGTGCCCCCAAATCACATGTACTTTGCCTTGGAAGCTAATGACATAAAGAAGCAGAGAGCATACACAGTACCTTGTGCTGAAGATGGCAGCTGCATCTTGTCTATAGTTAGTGTCTGAGAGGCCAGCACTGGACCCGGTGTGTGTTCTGATTGACAGTGGCCCTGCATGACTGCCCCCAAACCTGATTCTCTTGCCTATCCTGAGCTTCTGTGAGCTGTCCAACACCATTTTAATAAACCCCCTTTCTGCATAATTACCTAGACATAGTTTCTATTGATTGTAACGATGAACTCAAACTGATTTGACTGTTGATCAGTCTTTTTTTCATCAAGTTACTACTCTATTCTTCCATTTCTGCTAAGAACATTCCTCGATTTATTCTCAAAAGCCTTCCCTGTCACACTTGTTCCCGAGGAACTATCGTTTTGTCCCTAAGCTTCCACTGTATGACTGAGCCTGGCCTGCCACCTGCTACTAGACCAACCGATGTCACCCGTCTCCCATTGTGGCCTGGTCCGTTCACCCCATGCACCAAATAGCTCCTGCAGGTATGACTATGTAGATAAGAAAACCAAAGAGCTCAAAACCCAGAACTCACTATCAGGAATGCAGAGCTTGGTCTTGTCAATGAGACACATGGATGAATTGAATTCTATAGCTCCCCCTTTCCTCTGCTGTTTGTTTTCCAATTTTCTTTTCATAAATGTGCCAAAATATAAATCTCAGTTGATATTTTTACATTATAATCACTGTGGAAATATTTACGATAGAGTCAAAATGGTTTTGGCTGACAGTGAATGAAATCCAGCTCATGCCAGCTTAAGAACTGCAAGAATCCTGAAGATGCATCTGGCTGGCTTCAGGCGTGGGTAAATCTAGGTGCTCCCACAGTGCCATCAGCACACTGTCATTGCTTCCCTTAGTGAGTCTTCCCATTTGTGAGGCAAGATGGTTGTCTATCTACAACCCCAGACTAATATCCTACCAGTTTAACAAAAAAAGTACATAGAGACAGCATTTCCCCAAAACTCTGAAATTCACCATTCTGGGGAGGATTCTGAGGAGTTAGCCCCTCTCTGTGGTAGAGGAGGGCTGAGCACTATTCTGAGTCCTCCGATCCAAATGCTAATCTCTGGGTCCCAATGCTGAGTGTGGCATGTGACTCTCACACGAAGTGTAGGATGCCGCTACCAGAAGCGAGAAGAAAGGACAGTCAAAACCAGGAGGGAGCTACACAAAGAGCTTGTGGGCTAACACAGGTGTTTCAAAGAAAGGTCTACACTGGCTAACAGAGTGGAACCCTGCTGCTCCGAAGTGTTTGCAAGTTCTGGTGTTCACATCTCCATTCTCATCTTGCTTAAACTCTCAGCATCATTTGATGCATGGGAATTTTGCTCACTTTGAAACGCTTTTTTTTTTGTGGCTTATGTCTTCATATTTTTCTGGTTTCCCCCAACTACCCTGCTCCCTCTTTCTCATTCTTTGTTGCCAGCTTCTTCTCCTCTAAATATTGACTGCTCCCAGCCCTGAGCTTTTATCTTTTCTTTCTTTATATTCTCTAATGAATGAGCCAGGTAACCTTAATCAATCCCAAAATAGCAAATTATATAACAGTAATAATACTACTAATGAGAATGGTGATGGTAGTGGTAATAATGATGGCAAATATTTTTCTAGCACTGTAGGCTAAACACTATTTTAAGCACTCTATACATATTAAATAATTTAATTTAGTGCAGCTCCTATGGGGTATGCAGTGTTTACACTGTGATGGTTAATTAAATGTGTCAACTTGACTGGTCACAGGTGCCCAAATTAAACATTATTTCTGGGTGTGACCATGTGGGTGTTTCTGGATGGATTAGCATTTGAAGTGGTGGACTGGGTAAAGCACATAGCCCTCCCCAGTGTCGGTGGGTGTCATTCAATTTGTCGAGGGCCTGAATAGAACAAAAGGCAGAGGAAGGAAGAATTTACCCTGCTTTTGCCTCCTGCCTGCCTGCTTGAGCTGGGACATCAGTCTTCTCTTGCCCCTGGACTGGGATTCATGCCATCAGCAATGCTGGTTCTCAGGACTTCAGATCTGAACTGAATTACAAGACTGGATTTTCTGGGTTTCGAATTTGTGGATGGCAGATCATGGGACATTTCAACTTCCATAGTCACATGAGCCAATTCCTCAGAGTAAATCTAGCTATATATCATCTATATCTACATTCTTACATAGATTTATCTCCCTCTATCTACATATCATCCATCTAATCTGTCTTATTGGTTCTGTTTGACTGGAGGATGCTGAGTAATTAAATTCCAACTTGACAGAAGTGGAAGCCCAGAGAGTGAGACCTTGCTCGAGGTCACACATAGAAAGTGGCAGAGCTCTAGGCCTGACACTGTGGAGTCTGTTCCACTTATGCATGCAGCAGGCCGGGAGGATATCCTTGACCAGTGACATTTGGAAGTCAGACTTCAGATAGGGAAATTCTGGGCACTGGGTTTGGTATGTTTCCCCAGAGGTCCCTTGTCACCACCACTTCCTGCTTTCCCACTAATGTTTCCTGCACTTCCTAAATCTATTTGCATCCAAATGCTTACCTCAGGGTCTGTTCCTAGGAGAACCTACATTAAGACAAATAGCATGTATACACGCAGGTCACTAATGAGTGTCTCCAGCCCAGCCTTCTCTTGCAGCTCTTAATTCATACACACAACATCCTGATTGCATCTCCACCTAAATTCTTACAAACAGTTCCAGCTTGACAGGGGATACCAGAATGCCTGGCCCTCTTTATCCTGTTTCGTTCCATGTTCTTCCCAGAGTATTCCCATGGTATGGAGTGTGAAATCCAGAGTTCTCACTGTGGTTTGAAGAATCATAATGACAGCACCTGCTCACCTCTCTGGATCATCTCCTACCTGGCTCACCTCTAGGGCCCTGGTGTCTTTCAGGTTCCCACACATGTCATGCTTGTTCCCTCCAAATGCACTTCAACTTCCATAGTCACATGAGCCAATTCCTCAGAATAAATCTAGCTATGTATCATCTATATCTAAATCTAGCTATATACCATCTAAACCTATATTCAGCAGGTTTCTCCCTGCTCAGGGTAGAGGAAGGGTCTGTTTGGACACATTCTGCAGAGCTGGGCCCAGGGCAGACCCTCAACAGATTTCACTAAGATTTTGGGGGAGGGTGGGCAAGATAATTTGTTGGGTTTGCTCTCCCCTCTGCCTAGAAACTGTTGTCACATTTGTCAGGCCTCAGCTTAGAAGCCGTCTCCTCCAAGGGGCTTTTCCTGGCCACCCACTCTGAAGGTGCCTCTCCCCTTCTCCTTAGTTGTGCTCCAACACATCTTTCTCTTGTTTTCTTACTAGCACAGTAGCCTTGCCAGAAATGACTTTGCCTACTTGTTTACATACATATCTCCTGGCTTCCCCACCGCAGTACAAGGCTGTCCATCTTGTGACCAGTCACTTCCCGCTGGTGAGACACTGCCGGTTCTGAGGAGACGGCGCAGGAAGCACTTGCTTGCACGCACTGGAGGGAGAGTTTTAAACACATAACATCTGAAATTTCTGCAAGTGTATTTTGTTTCCTATTACATTTCTCTCCCTTTCAAACTGCACCTATCTTTATGGAAATTTAACTGGAATGTTTTACATTTTTACCTCAACTGCTTTTAAGAGTACTTAATCACATGTTGTTTTTTAAACCCTCAAGTTTTTTTTTCATATAATCGTTCTGAGGTGTTTTTCTTAGTAAAATGCCCAAATGTAAGGACTTGAATACAGATTTTTGAGTTTCACCAAGCACATCTTTCTGAATTGGTTATTCTTAAAATAAGGTAATATTCATAGTAAGTAAGAAATTATTCCAATTCTTATGTGATTAATAATTATGTAGTCTATAAATATATATATACATATATATGTAAATATACCTAGTGTTCAGAAGATTAGATTGTAGTTTTAATCACTGTTTTGCTAGACTCTGTATTTTTGTTAGAGGAAAAATATATTAAAGGAGTTCCAAAGAAATTAAAAGGTACTAATGGCCATTATGTCTGCAGCAAGACATATTATTGAAGATTTGAAAGTTCAAGTATATCACTTAAGCAAAGAAGGCCCTGAGTACAAACCTTTATCTCATTCTGCTGCTACTTTCTCTAAGGATGATATTGAGTGGCTGATGTTACAGAAGGTAGAGTGGCTTTCTCTAAAATGGAAATAGTTTAGAAGACAATGTGAAATGAGTCTGAAATAATCATTATCTATGACGTAGTTTAGAAACTAGTCACGGTCGCTTAATAACTAGTGGGGTAAAAATGCATTTCAGCAGGTTTCTCCCTGCTCAGGGTAGAGGAAGGGTCTGTTTGGACACATTCTGCAGAGCTGGGCCCAGGGCAGACCTTCAACAGATTTCACTAAGATTTTGGTGGAGGGTGGACAAGATAATTTGTTGGGTTTGCTCTAACTGGGAAGGGGAAAAACTGGGGAAGAGCAAAGGGAAAGGGAGTGAGAAATCCAAAAAGAGGTGGTAAACTGGGACTAGATTCGGTGAAAATGCCCACTAATGGGCTGAAAAACACTTTTAAGCTTTGTGGAGATGACTTTTCCATTTAAAGTTATTTGTTAAATGGTTTGACAAATTGACTTTTTGGAAGCTCAAAAATGGGTCAGACCTTTTGCTTCCAGAAAGATGTAGTAGACATATTTCCCCTGATCCTCCTGCTAAGTACAACTAAAAGCCTTGGGCATTATGTATAAAGTACCCACAAGTGGACTCTGAAAGGTGGAGGGAAGGCAGACTGCTTACAGACCTCAGGACACAAGGAATGAGAGACACAGTGCTAAGTCTGGGTTTTTCTTCCAATGCCATATTATCTCAGATTAGGAGCTGAAGAAGCCAGTACTCCAGAAACACCCATGGGTGCAGACAAAAAAAAAAAAGCCCCAGTAAAGCCTGCTCTCTCTCTAGTCAAAGAACCAGACAAGGAGCAGCAGAGGTCCAATGGAGCCAATTTTCATTTCTGCAGGTACCCAGGGAGTCACGTGTGGAGCCTGATAAGTAACTGGGACTACATATTTAAATCACTTCTGTGAGGATTTAATGTCATTTATAGGTCAGTGTCCTGGGCAGCTTGCTCCCAGGCTAACGGCCTGTAACTGGTTCTGCTACAATATAGTAGGCTGGCAACTCTGGCTGAAACAAAGGGAAAGGTGACAGACTATTTCCTGAGGGCTTGTCCTCTGTCTTAGGAGAAGCCTCTCTGAACCTGAGCCGTATCTGATCCATTTCACACACACCTGAGCTGAGCTCCCTGTGCTTTTGATCCCGGCAGAGGGAAACACTTCAGAGCACTTAGGAGACTCTAAGAAGGAATACTTTATTTTTCACCCCTCAGATATAGAAAAACCTTTAACAAATATGAATTAGGTAATTTTAGTGAGAATTTCAGTAACAAAAAGTTATGATATATCCACATCATAAAGTAATATAAACAGATCAATTTATGTGTATCACGTCAGAGCATTTTCATAGTTAATTAGTAGAGTTGAAAACACGTTAAGGCCACCTAATCCAGTCCCTTTGTTCCTAGATGATAAAGCCAAGCCTAGAAAGGGACTGTTCGCCAATTAATTTGTTAACCGCTACACAGAGTGGCCGGAGACAAAAATCCAATGTCACATAGGTGAACAAAAACAAACAAACAAACAAAAACCCCCCAAACACTGTGGCTTCCAGCCCAGGACTCTGCCTGCCACATTCTGTGTGAAATTCTTCTTCAATATTTTTAGCCTTTAAAAGAATTCCTTTAAAAGTTAACTTTATAAAAATGCAACTTTACTTCAAATTATAAAATTTTTGATGATGGTAGGAGCCTGCAAACAGAAAGACTCAGATTTGTGTATTTGTACGTCATTGCATTTTCCCAAAACGTACAAAAAAAACAGGCTTTTATTTTTGCAGTGGTTTGGAGCTTTCACTGGATACCTAGACTATGTCAGTGGGCCCTGAGGATCCGAGACTCTGCCCCCAGGCTCATTCATTCAACACAGCACCCCCGGTGTGCTAGGCCATACCCTAGCAACTGTGCCCCCAAAGTGACTTCTTGTGCCCCCAAAGGGGCTTCTTTTAGTTGGAGTAAAGCACATGTAATCAGATGCACTGAAGATGATAAAATAAATGCTGTAACAGTGAAATAATATGAATACAGGCCTCTGGACTCTTAAATGAAAAACTTGTGTCTTCAAGAGTTTCAAAGAGCTTCTTGCAAAAGTAGTGTTTGAAATAGTCTTAGAGGATGAGAATAGTTTATCAGGTAAGCAAGGGAGAGGCCTCCAGGCATGGGGAAGGGCCCATCTGGAGTTGTGAGAAGCCTGGTAGCTCAGGAGAGAAGATGAGGAGAGAGAGAAGACAGTGGGGAGGGAGCTTGGGGTCAGTTTAGGAAGGGTCTTAGGCTACATGCTGAGGAGTGCTTTAACATGAAGGTAAAAATGCGCAAAATACAATGTCTCATCACAGAGCCTTTCAAAAAAAGTGGATCGGGTTTGACGTAGATTTATTTTTCTGAAAGATAATGCAGATCTTCAGTTACTTCATGTGGGGATGAAATAAAATATTCCTGCTATGACATTTGCTGTAGGAATCAAACAGTGCATGTGAAAGTGCCTGGTAAAATTATACAGCAAGATATACATATGAAATATTTACTAACGTCACACGATAGTAAAATAGGGTGGTGTGGGCAGACAGCACACTTCTGAGCATGAATAGTATTTTGGGATTTAATGCTGAGGATATTTCCTGCCAGATTCTGCAGACATACAAACAATACATCACTGATAGCTCTCAAAATTGCCTTAACTGAATTGCACGTCAATGTTCTACACTCAGCTTTAAATAGGCATCCTTATAAGAAACAGTATAGAAACTGCTTCTGCGTTTGCTGTGAAACCCTGCTCAAGAACTTTGGCCATTAAATATCTCAACTTCTTTTCCTGTGCGTCAATTAATTAATTAATCACCATGCATTGTGATCATAATCATTAAGTTACGAGTTCATTTATATCAACTAAGGAAGTCAGAGAAGCTGCCCACAAAGACTTATATGCTAGAATATTCAGTGGAATGATACTTACAATAAGGAAAAATTAGAAATGAATGAAATATCTCTCAATGGTGGAGGAAATTAAATCAATTATAGTTTGTCTACATGGTGGAATATTTGCAACTATCGAAAGTCATGCTTTCAAAGACCGATATGAAAAAAGATGGGAATTGGTTCCCTTCCCATCTTGCCCCAAATGGGCATTAACAACCCTTTGTTAATCTACTAGCAGTTCAAATGAATCCCACTATACCTCCTTTTTTAAACAATCATATTCACAAATATCTGTCATTTTCTTTATACTATACATATTATAAACTATAGTATGTATATATGCATATTATTCTATAACTTTTTCACTTTATTATATATTGATATCTAAGATAATATATAGGGATATACCTCATTAATTTACTTAACTACATAATATTCTTGGACTAAAATTCCACAATTAAAAAAATTAAATCACTACCTTATTGACAGACCTTCAATTTATTTCTAATTTTTATAAATAAGAAAATTGCCATAATAAACATTCTTTAGTGTATACATTTGTATGCAAATAATTGTTTTTTGTTTAATATAGTCTCAAAAGATATGCATTGCCATGTTTAGATACATGCATTTTCAATTTTAATAAAAATGCCAGATTACTTTTGTACAAATTGTGGCAATGAACTAAAGGGTGTTATGCTCAGTGAAATAAGCCAGGCAGAGAAAGACAAGTACCAAATGATTTTCTTCATTTGCAGAGCGTAACAATGAAGCAAAACTGAAGGAACAAAACAGAAGCAGACTTACAGACTCTAAGGGACTAGGGGTTACCAAAGGGAAGGAGTTGGGGAGGGTAGATGTGCAGGGAGGGAGAAAGGGATTAAGGGACATTATAATTAGCAATCACAGTATAGGTAGGTCATGGAGAAGGTAGTACAGCATGGAGAAGACAAGTAATGACTGTATACCATCTTACTACGTTGATGGACAGTGATGGCAATGGGGTGGCGGTGGGAGACTTGTTAATATGGGTGAATGTTGAAACCACAATGTTGCTCATGTGAAACCTTCATAAGATTGTATAAAATACCTTAATAAAAAATTAAAATAAATTATGTCAACTGACAATCATACCAACAATGTCTGTGAATTTCTTATACCATAGTCACTACTTGATATTATCATTATCTTTAATTTTGGAATCTAAAGGTTAAAAATCATAGCTCATTTTTGTTCCATTATTTCCCAGAGGACAAAGGTTCATATATTTATTGGACATTTTCCCTTTCTTTTCCTTGAGTTGACTTAGGCCATTTTTCTATTGGATTGTTTAAAATTTGCTTGCACATTTGCTAGAACCTCTTTGAAATATAATCCTTTGTTATGTGTATTGCAAATATTTTTTTCCCAGCTTATTTGATTGTGTGTCTTCTGACTTTTTGTTTTTTGTTTTCTTTTGCCATACTGAAGCTTTTATTTTCTGTGAGAAAAAAACTCAGTCAAATTTTATTATTTATCCTTTTTTCTAAGAAGTTTATCCCAACTACAATACCCACCCCAAAGAAATATATTCTCTGCATTTTGTAGCCTTTACAACTGTAGGTACCTATGATATGTTTCAGAGCCAGACTTTGGCTATTTTTCCCCCTAAACCCTTACTATACACTTCTGCTTATGCTTTTCTTATGCTTCATTTTCTAAGTAATGCTGGATTTTATGGAGATTAAAAAAAATTTGCAGACTTGTTCTGTTCTGTCAAAGAAGAAAATAATATGGGAATATTATTAGATGGGACCCTTTCATTTTACAAAAGGGCTAGAGAGAAGAAAATGCGTCATGCAGGGAGAACAAATCCATGACATAGGGACCCTGTCGCTCATCACCTCCTGGCCACAACTCTATCTCCCCTCCCACATGCTTTCTAGAAACTTGCCACCGCCGCCCCCCTACCCCGTCCGCCATGAAGTGGAATCTAATTCCCCTGCTTTTGAGTCTGAGCAGATTTGTGGCTCACTTGTAGCCAACAGAATATAGCAGAGGCAACTCTGCTGGATTTGCAAGATGAAATCATAAAGGATGATGCAGCTTCTGCCTTCCTAGCTGAAATACTCACTCTTGGAGGTGGAGTACATGTCCTTAAAGTCTTCAGCCATTCAATTATCCTGAGGCCATTATGCTCTGAGGAAGCTTTGCAGAAAGACTATGCACATTGAGAGAGATGGTCCCCTGTCCGTCCCCAGCTGCTCCAGAGCTCTGCTGCCCCAATTACTGTCTGATTCTTCCACTGGGAGACATGCATCCAGAATCACCCAGCTGAACTCCTTTTGAATCCCTGACCTATAGAAACCAAGAGTCGTAATTAAATGTTTATTGTTGTTTTAAGCCACTAAGTTCTTGGATGGTTTGATAGACAGCAGTAAAATAATTAGAATGGCACACTAGGTAGTTGACAACCAATGGAATGGAGCTGTCCATGACTTGAAATCTATTTTTCCTTGCCTCAGAATAGGTAAAATTTTAGGCACCCATAAGTAAGATATTTTTAAACAGAGAGTTTTTATATGTTTCTCAAACCACTTAGTGATTTTGTTTTGCCCTTAGGTGTAATGCTGGGTCCGATATCTTTCCAGAAAATTATTCCCCACCCTGCCACCATGCCCCCTCTCCTCTGCAAAAAACAAAAGAACAAACAAGAAAACCGTGAGGCAAGGCCCGAGAACTGAGAACGGGAAAGCATGGAACAGCCTGCATGCTGTCTGCTGGTCCGTATCAACCATGCCGCAAGTGCCAAGGAATTGTCTGTGCTAAATAGCCCCTCAAAAGCCTGAAGGAGAGCTAATTTCTTCATGTATCTGTTTATAATCTTAGAAACAATTAAAACTGTGATCACTCACATGCTTCATCTTATTTTTTCTTGGCTGCCCCCTGCCTCTCTCTCCACCTTCCCCCACATACACCCCCATCTCCAAGGTAACCCACACTGGCCACTTACATGTATCCCTGTGTTCTCCATGTTTTTATCTGTGCTCAATAATGCTATACAGCCAAAGGCACATGTACATTACTATACAAGAAGCTAATGCCTTTATACTTGCTAATCACACAGCTGTGTTTGCTGCCACACAGCTGACAACAAGCCACTCTCCTGTGCCTTCTCTTCTTCCCCCATTTTCCACCTTGATACAATTCCCAGCACCTTTTTCTGCTCCAGGGGCGTACTTCAACTCAGACCCTTTGAAGCCATGACATTGCTACTTATGTTTTAATCTCTCCATCCCTCATTCTTTTCTTCCATCAGGTTCTTTGAAGCAATGTTTATTGTTATTTTTACATTTTTTTTCTCAAGGAATTCAGGCAGTAAAATTCAGTAAGAAATCAGGCAGCAAACAACAGGACGCTTAAGCAGGAACTTGAGAGGAGTGCTTGGCAAAGGCCCTTCTCCTTCTTGGTTTGGAGGAGGTGATGCTGGACGGGCTCACTGACCTCTCCCTTCAGTAACAGCTTTACTGCTGCCTCCACATCTGTTACACATTCCAGAAGGCAAGTTGGAAAAACACTATTAGCTTTTCCAGCTGTCATTGTCCTATTGTGACCATAGTGACAGATGTTATGTAAAATCTGCTGTATTGTGAAAACAGGATAGGTTGAAAACTGGCCTTGGGGAAGTAGCAAAGAACATGAGATTCAATTCTGATAAACGCCCTCTGGGTTTTCTTCTCTATATTAGCTTTTCTTTTAAACATACTTCATTGCAAGATAATAGTATAAAGTAAAATAAAAAGTCAAAGGGTTATCTTTTGAATTTCCTCAATGGTTACTTGATTCAACACTATGAGAACAGGTCTTGATGGGAGCCTTGAAAGCAAAATCAAATATGTACAAATCCAAAGAACTTCAGGGCAGCTGAAGAATACTGTTGTATACTGAATATTGGCTGAGGAAATTTTATCCATCTGAACATTAAATTCTCTTTCTGGACAAGAATTAGGAATAAGAGCACATACATTTGGAATCTGGTATCATCCTGTTTAGTAATTAGAGCCCCAATTCATCATAAATGAGACCATTCAGACTCCAAATGGCTGCTGATAAATCAAACTACACAACAGAGCCATCAACCTTTTAATCCCAAAGAGGATATATACCTACCCAGCATGGAATAGCACAATGGGAAGAAACAAAAGGAGTAAGAAATTCATGTGATCATTGCCAATTTCTGCCAACAACAAATTCAGGAGACATGCTACACAGAGAGCATGTTTCTGCAAGGAGTTAGATGTGTCATGCACTGAATAAACCATCGAGGTCAGAGGAACCTTGAATTAGATTCTGTTTCAAAGACACATGAAAAATTCCTCGTCCTTCGAATGAAATTACCCAGGAAGGAGGCAGGCATAAGACAAAGAAATTTACACCATCTGGGTGGAAACCCTAGGAATAAGAAAATAATTAGATGGTCGGTAGACACAAGTGCAGTTTCAGTTTCTAATCATGTTTTTACAACCACAAATTAGAATTTAGGTATATTACAAAGACAAATATATGAACTTCTTTAAAGAAGTTATGGATATCAAGTGGAGTACTCATACCATCTATCAGACCATTTCCTTGATGCTAAAAATCACCATACATGTTCATTCATATAGAAAAAATTTTATATTAGGATATCAGAAAATTTTCTACACCAAAGAATGAGATCTGGTGTATCTTAAGGAAAGGTATGACTATAGTTACATATTTATTATTCTAAACCTGGCTAAGGAGATTAAATTCTGGGAATATAAGTCACTGGGACCAAAATCCTGGGTTCAAATCTTAAATCTGTTCCTTCCTAGCTGTGATTTAGATAAATTCCTTAACCTCTGAACTTCAGGTTCCTTATCTGTAGCATCTACCTCACATGCTCTATGAGGATTACATGAGAGAATGCATACAGTTTATCTCAATTCCTGGCACACAGTACTATCATTATTGCAGGCATTCAGTTGTGCAATCCACCTAACAATTTTAATAGCTTTTTCAAACCTTAGTTTATAGTTAATAGTATACATTTCACAGCTAACTTTATTAGTGGTTGTTTTGAACTGGTATGAATGGTATATCTATTGGTCTTCACATTCACACTGATGCCAAAGAAGCCCTAAAATCTATGCATTTTATCATTTGGTATTTCTGACCAGAATTCGAAATCATCATAGAAATAGAAAATATTTAATTTAAATCTGAAAAGAGTTTTCCTACAGAGTCTGCAATAATCTGAGATCAGAATAAAACAGCCTAAGAAGAAAGGTAATTGGAAATTAACCCATCTGCTTAAAATACTTATTTCCATGACACGTATTAACCTTACATTTGCAGTATCACATTAAGACAACATAAATGTCAATTTATTTGGAAACTAATTGCCTGGGATTTAGATCAATAAGTTAATGTCATGAGTAAATGTGCTCCTTCAGCCATCTGAGGCCCCAGAGTAAAAGCAACTGGAAAATAGTGAAGTATTATACAATTATATTACTGGTTTAATCTAGTGAACCTGACAGATAGCTGTTTACCTCTGAAATTGGTTTCTGAGAAATGAAAGGAACACAGGGAACATGTAGAAAAATCAAATTAGGTTTGGTTAAGAGCTTTTCAAAAGGCAGGATACTTCTATTCAGAAAGGTACTCCTACCCTGAGCCTCATTATTTCAGAGCCATAATTTTGCAGGATCTGAAGTAACATGATTTGGAAAGTATAGGTCTCAGACCTTTTCAATAATACAGTCTTCTTAGGGTAGTCATAGAAGAAATACTTCAGAGGAGACACAGGCAGCCAAGACTCCTAAATCTTTCTCTGAACAGAATTTTATATAATGAGTTTATACCCTGGAGGGTTGGAAATATAGTTATTTGCCCCAGGATTAGGTAACCTGAGAGAAGTGATAAAAGTTGAGATGGCCTGTCTGCAAACAAGTGTCTGAGTGTGTTTTCTTTTAGATGAGATTAAACTGTACCCTGAACTGTTGGGCAATTACTTATTTTAATAGTTGCCTGACACTTTGCTGTCTCAGGTTATAGAGAAAGCAAGCGGGAAGAGTGAAAATGGAAGCTAAATGGCACTTGTTAGAAATTTCCCCAAGGAAATCAGAGGAGTTTGGGAAAGTCATTATGCTGTGGCCTCCTTTCTCCAGTGAAAACGGTTTAAATGGGAATATAAGTATGCAGAGTACTTGCAATTAGCATGTTGGGGAAAGAGTGAATTCTAAAGCTCAAAGCATGTTCACCTGTTGACCTAGTCTGTCGGTTGCATTAAAGCTACACTCCTATGTCCTAAAGTGTATCTTGTAGGCAGAAAGCTAGCCTCTCAAATTGCCTAGCTCTGGACTCAATTTTAATTTCTGACAACATTTGTCAGGATTTGTCTTTTCAAAAGGCAGGATACTTTAGAAGGCAGGATTATTAGAAATAAATCTTTAATATCTTAGACCTTTTTTGACAAAGAGGATACTCTTGAACTAATTTCCAAGAAAGCCTTTCTAACAGCCCCATACCCTATACCAAAGTGGTCCAGCTCATTAGGGAACGTTGCTGGTAAACATCCCCCAACATCTGGAGATTTGAGCACCTAGGTTAACAACTTTGGTAACCCTTTTCTTATTGTTCACTGTAATGGTTATGAAAACCTGGACTGTGCTTAAAGACTAGACACAGTAAGTGCTTTCAGTGGAAATTTGGTAAACACATCAAGAAGAATAACACACAGTTTCTGGAATAGCGTGTAACGGGGTGTTTTTTTCCAAATACAGGTCTGATAGCAGTTTGGTAATTTGGTGAGATGAGAATGCGGCTCCCTGGGACATCTGACTCTTCAGCAGTCACCTGCTTATCTTCTCTCTGCACAAGCCTCACTTCCCAGGGGATCTCAGAGACTGGGGTAAAGACTAATTTACCATGAGATTAAGGTTTGTTCCTATTCAAGCATAAGCATATTAATGAGTTTACTGTAGTTAATATACATAGTACCCTCCCAATTCAAGATGACTCTGGTTCTAAATGGGAAGCTGTGAACATTCAAGACAAATTGTCACTGTTTCCACTCTATTAGTAATAGAAGAAGGTAGCAAGAAGAAAGCATGTTTAACTTGTCTCTGGAAACACTGGATTCTCTTTGCTGCATCTGTCTCTCCCCTACTCTTAGGTCTCTGAGTCCCAAATAAACCTATTTGGTACAAGTAACCCACTATGCCTTTGGACTTATGACATCTCTCATGAAATACTAAAACAAATATTCATAAGGCACTGAAAGTTTACAAAACTAGTAGTAGTAACAGCAATGTTACGGGACCTGTTCTCACAATTAACTTTTAGAATCACAAGTTGAAAAAATGCACATTTTTGATGTCTTGAAAATGGTATTAACTACTAGATGGAAAAGACAAAGGAAATTGCCCCATTCCATGTCCCTCAAAACGTATTTACTAAAATCTCTTTAAATCCACTTAATTCTTTTTTCTTTTTTTACTTAACTTTAGGAAATACATTTTAACATAAGCTTTCACTATAAAAATAGATGGTTATACAAAGGAAACATTATTGCTTAAAATTAGGTGTTCTCTAGGTTATTTGTGAAAGACCAGAGTTAGGTCTTCATAAAAGATATTGTGAATATTTTCCATGCTGAAATTACTGTTGTCATGCTTTATGACATTTAAAAAATGTGGCTTGTATTGACCATTTATGTTTTGTAGACCATTCAGATATGTTTTTTTGGAAAAAAGGATGAAATGAAGGAAGGAACAAGGCAGGGAAGGAAGAAAATAATTTTGTTCTGTCTGCAAATAATCCATTGCCCTATCTTTACACAGAATTAGGCAGCCATCCAGGCACAATGGTTAGATTAGTTAGGAAATAACTTAAATATTGTCAACTCTATTAGCTGATTCTCAAGTCACATAATTTGCGGCTAATACATAATGCAGCAAATTATCCCCAACTCTAAATTCTCTTTCCTCAAAATTTTAGTTATTCACTCTTATCAATTCCTCCTTTTTATTACGTGTATGAGTCACTTCCATGGGGACTCACTGGGGAAAAAAGGGACTTGAAAAGTGAAAGTAAGCTCATATTCTGCTGAAATATAAGCTGGACCAAACTTTCTGGATAGCAACTGAACAATGTATACCAAAAGTCATTAAAGTGTGGGTAGTTTTGACTCAGAAACTTCGTTTGTGCTGTTGTAATTGACAAATGCAAATGTTTAGCCACAAAATGTTTAATATGACTTTTTTTTCCTGAAAGGAAAAATATTGGAAGCAACCTGAGTATCCTACAATGGGGGAATCAGTTGAGCAAACTGATTGTAGCCCACACAATAGACTAATACACAACCACTAAGAAGTTATGATGCAAGACACCTATTGTTAAGGGTATGATTTTCAGAAGGTTAAAAAAGTGATTTTGTCAAAGGTTTTATTTAACTCACCAGTTAATGAAAGAACAGTAAGATGATAAAATTGGTCCAAAGGGCATTTGAGAAGGTAGGCATTTATAGGCAATTTAATAAACAAATATTCAGGTAAAATTTGGGGGTTAGAAAGAAAATTGGTTAACATCCAAGAAAGTAATGAACCGCATTCAGGATTCTCGCTAACCCTCTCTGCTGGCCCACCAACCCCACAGAAATTATTTGCATCTCAATACAAACCTACAAGGTAACCTTTGCTTCTACAAAGTAAAACAGTCTGTTCAGGCAATAGAAAATCAAAGTGGCAAGCCCAGCAGTTCCCTGAAAACACACCCACTTATCTCTTTTACCTATTTCTAAGCTTCAGATAACTTTTCTGACACTTCCTCCTAGGGTTGATATGAGCATTTCATGTGTTAATACACGCAAGGCACATAGGAAAAAGCCTGGTCCAGAGTAACCAGGAGTTATCATCATCACCAGCATCATCACAGCTGCACTTTTGGACTTTTGTTTATTAATTAAAAATCATTTACTTATAAAAGAAAAGGAGACAAAGTAGATGACAGAGTAGACATTTTCTAATGAAACTATATGTGACATACAGGAAGTTGAGAGAACAATTATCACAGGACTAAGACTTTTCTAAGAGAGGGTATTGAAACATTGTCAATAAGTACTATTTCATTCTGTTTGTCTCTAGAACACTGTGGGCTTGGGAAGTGGGAATCAACAACTTCTAGTGACAAAATTTAAAAGGTCTTGAACATTTGGACCAAGAATGAAACTATGCAGTGGGAGGCAGGGAAGAGGAAAGCTTTTTAGAATGCATGTTAGCAGCAAAGTAAAAAGAATTTGAAAGCAGCGCAATGGGGGATGATGAATAAGTTTCTCCGGAGTTAGAACTGGTAAATGGAAATTAATTTTATAATAGCTGGAATTACTCTTGCAGCATTGATGAAATGTCACTTCTGATTGCTTTATTCAACATGCTGCCCAATTATGTTGTTTTAATAACTTTACAGTGTATTAAAACAACTTTGATGGCTTTGCTTCTATCCTCAATCCCCCTCTCAACTGTTTTCCCATCAAGTCTAGGCTTCTCTATCATGAATGCTACCACAGTGATTTCAAGAATCCTCAGTTTGGCAAGTCTGATTTGTACTTCAGGGTCTATGAAAGAGAGCATAGCCTTACAATCTCTATTTTCCAGTTTCTAATATAAACACTTACAGCAAGAAATAACCCCCATGAAGGATTAGGAAAGTTATTTACTCCAATTGTTCTTATTTTAGCAAAATGTACTCCTGAGAATCTGATCAGTTTTGGATCTCCTCCCTCAAAAAATGCACATGTGCTCATATGTACAACATTTTGTATATAATTCCAGCGGGGGTTATGGAGCCCCTGAAATCCCTCTATGGTTATCAGAGCCTACTAAGAACTGCTGTTTTAGTCTTGTTTGTCTATGTCACCTTTTATTATGGAGAATTTCAAATACACACAAGAGTAGACAAGAACAGACAAAAGACTATAATGAACCTCCATGTGCACATCATCCAACCCCAAAAGCTGTGCATCCCAGGCCAGTTCTGTGCTGCTTCCAGCTTCGTCTGTCATTAAACCCATTACAGAACCATGTATCTGAGATATATCATTAGCCCTGGGACTGCTTCCACCAAATTACCCTTAGGTATGATTATCATTTTGGAACGGCTTGCTGAATACTCAGAGAGATCCCTAGAAAAAAATTGCTTTTGCACCTTTTGTAAATCCATGTTGAGGAAGTTATCCACTCTATATCACAACCACCCCCTCCCAGGGCTCATTACTGGGACAATTTGCACTTCTCCTAAACTACTTCTTTGGGATTATATTATGAATATTATGAATCCTGCAATTAGTCATTTTTCATTGAAGTTTTTGGTGAGTAGTTTAAATATTGGCTGTAACTGTGAGCAATACTTCTTTTTTCATTATATTTAAACTCATTGCTAGTTTAAAGGTTGATTTTTAGTGTAATTACCATGTATCCTTCTGTTTCATTGATCTTTTAAATTAATTCATAAAATTTTTCTATTGAGTGTTGAGTTGTCTATGTATGATAATGTCTACATATGTGATAAGGTCATTCAAAATAATAATGTTAAGACTTCCTTTCTAATATCTCTTTCTATTAATCTGGTTTTATATCTTATAACATTGACCAGAAATTCCAGAATGCCATTAAATAATAATATTGATAAAAGATTTCCTAATATTGATAAAACATTCCCTTTTGATTTTAAAGGGAATGTTTTTGAGTTTCACTGTTAAATAAGCTCTCGGTTGTTGATTTCAAATTAATGTGCTTAATTTGTCACATTAAGGAATATTATTTCCATTTTTACTTTACAAAGTGGTCTGTTTTATTTTACCTAAATAAGAAAATGAGCAGATTGTCTTAAAAATTTAAATGACGTAATTAAAAATGAACATAGCCCATTCTTCATTTATTCAGTAATGTGTTATTTCAAATAAGTTTCCTAATATTAGATTTAACTGCCATTGTATTCCTAGAAGAAACCCTATTGCATATGGTGGGTTATCATTATAAACACTACTAAATTCTAGCTGATCTTTTGTTTATGATTTTTCACATACATACCAGTTAGTGAGCTTGGTCAATGGTGTCTTGGCTGCTGTATCTATTTGATGTTGGTGTTGTATTTATTTCATAAAATGAAGTGAGCAATATTTAATCTTTTCCCTCTATTCCAAATTCATTTCTATACCATGGGTATTAACTGATCCTTAAAAATACACCAGCAAATCAATACAAGTTTAGAGGCTTTGGAGGAATAGGGATAGCTTTCTCAACTGATTCCATATTCATGTTTTGTGCAAATTTTTTTAAAGTTTTAACAAATGATTTTACTTTCTTATCTTTATTTTTGTTAACATATGAAGACCTAAACTAGGCCTTTAAAATGGGTGAATTTTATAGTATGTAAGTTATACTCCAATTTAAAAATTGAATCAGGTAATGTAGAACATAGAAGGAAAAATCAGAACTCCTGTGGATTTTCTAATGCTTGAAAAAAAAATTAAAGCCTTTACATTTAAATGTAGTTTGATGGTGCTTACAGATATCTCAGTTTAATTTATGATTATAAGAAGAAAAAACTGAGATTAAGATTATTGTTTAAAGTCATTATAATAAATTTTGCTTTAAAAGTCAATGCTGTTTTGTGCTATGATAATGAGAGCAGCATAGAGACCTGGATATACAGGTGGCCATTTGTTAATTAATGTAACATGGAAGAAATCCTGAATTTGGTGCCAAGTCCTAGTGTTAATCTTTTTAAGTCTGAGCTAAGGTATATTATATTAAAGTCTATGGTACATGGTAGCATTCAGTGATTGTGAATTCTGTTCATTTATTCAAGTAGTTTTGGCATCTTATTGAGGAACCTATTGGCAAAATATTCAGAAGGTTGTCAAAGGAAATTTAAAATTTACTGTTTTCTTTGGTAAACACAGTGTGAATCACTCAGATAAGAGACACATCTGAACTTGTTTTTTCCATTGTTAATGACAAACCTTGAAAAAGAGAATTTATAACCTACTTGGACAGAAAGCAGAATTCTGAGTAAAAGAAATTATATGAACTGTGTGCAGGATTTCATATCCAGTCTCAGTCTAATAAGAGAATCCATAAATCTGCCAAATCATGACTTAAAGAGTGAGTGGAAAGAGTTAAAACATTTAACTCTTTGAAGCCTTCCGAGGACTGGTCAGAGAAGATCTTCACCATCACCCAGTCATTGTGAGACTTTTGCTGTCAATTCAGTCCTGGTAACAGAAACATTATGGGAAACATATATTCTATAAGGCATGTAGATGTTGCCAAAGCTTTGTGGTATCATTTGGAAGATTTCTGTTGACAGAGAATATTTTGTCAAATAAGATTACCCACTTCCCTGATGGGTTTTTTTATACTTTAGTACATATATGGCTAGATCTAAGAACAAGATTAATTTAGATCAAACTTATTAGCCCAAGGAAATGGACAAGCGGGGCTTATCAGAGACCTTTATCCAAAGGTAGCAGAAAAGAGCATCTCTGGGAAAAGAAAAATAAGGGAGCTAGGTAGAAAGGGAGAATCCAGTAGAAGTGGGGGAATTGTAGGGATCGTCTTTGGAACCCAGTATACCTTCTTCAACTCACCACAGGATGCAGACCTATAATCCTTGGGCTGGCAGCCTCAGTTACAAGGTTCCTGCATTTTGATAGTCCCATTGGCTTGAGACTAGATAATCAATAGCTACATGTTACTACAGAACCTACTGGAAATTCTCTGCCCACAATGCATTAGTCTCCCGATTAGGAGAGACTGCCAACAAAAAAATATATGCTCTGCAGAAGGTAAACAATGTTGACCAAGATTCCACCTTCCCAGAGTATCACATGGATATTTCCCAACAATCTTTGCAGTATACCTCGGAGGATCTCTGGTTAACCTCACAACTCTTGGTTGATGTGGTAAGTCATGCAGACTACTCCTACAGTCTATCAATTAGGCACTTAGCGGTGCATTAGGAAAACCTCAGAAACCTATCTCTTCCCCATAATCTGGCCATGGTTTATAATAGAAGAGTGTGTGCCTTCATATAAGACCAGTTTTATGTATGCTTCATATCCTGTACCTCATAATACCTCAAACTAGCAAGAATCCTGCCCCTTCTCATTCCTATGTATTTTATCTCTTCCTCTCCATTTTGCCTTTTCTCATTAAAAATAAAAAAGGAAAATATACCAATCCCCACCGCATCTCACCCCCACCTATTTCCCTCTCTCCTTCCTCCATTTCATAACTAGATTTCCCCAAATGGTGCTCATTCTCACCACTTCTGTGGCCTCATCTCCTGGACAATCCTCTACCTGCTCTGCTGTGGCTGCCACGCCACCACCCCTCCAGAGGGTTCTCACTCAAGCTCAGCAATGTTGCTAAACCCCTAGGATAGGTTCAGGTTGCCATTACTTGTCCTTTCAACTGTGATCTGGTCTCTCAGCCCAGTCGATGTGACCTTCCTACTCACTTTCCAAATTCCAGTCACACCGGCTTCTTCCATTTTCTACAGTTCTAGATTTCATACTTGCCGTTCTTCCTTGAGATAAGCCCCCAATAAGGGGGCTTATCATTAATTTGTGATAACTTTTCATGCATAAATGTTTTGTTCATCCCATACCCCTAGGGCCTAGTACACCAGAGGCATTCAAGATATATTTATTGAACAAATATTTTAAGCTATAGGACTTTTGGTAAGAGTCATTCTTCTAAAAGTATTTCTTTGAGCACTCTCTTTGTTCATAACTCCCGGAGCTCTGCAAACCCACCACCATAACTACACATGAAATCTGAGAAAAATGTTTCTGTAGCCATCAAAAAAATAATGGTAGTACTAAATGGCAAGATAAGATAAAAAACCTAGAGCTAAAATACCCCTAGAAGCCATCTAATTCAACCCACACCCAACAAGCACTACTGGTCATCTGTGGACCAGACTGAAGTCTGGAAATGTTAACTAGATTACATAAAGTCTAATAGATCATGGATGCTAGAGTTGAAGGTAGATTCCAGCTGCTCACCCAGGGCTGGTTCCAGTATGCATATGCCTGCCGATGATACGTCAGTGACCTGCTGCTGGAACTGGAAAAGGGTGTAAACACTGCATCAGTGGTTACTGGCATTTCCTCTGACTGCTTTGATTTAAAACTTCATCAAACGCCAATCTGTATGGAAATGGAATTTCAAATATGGAATCAACCAGGTGTCATCCACAAAACAAGAGCCAGACAAGAGGTCTAAATTTGATTCTTTGGTATCATTTGTTGGAACTTTTTCATCTCAAGATTCTGCTATTGAGCTGAACAGCATTGGGTTGCCTCCAGATCTGCAGCCAAGAGCCTTAATTGTGCTTTTGTTTCACTCTGTTCTGTGACCTTAGGCATATTACCACAGTTTTCATTCTCCCTCTCATTCTTCAACTTATTTGCTCACTTAATAGCCCCTTTTTGAGCACTTTGTAGTAGCAGGACATTATGTTGGGTGCTATGAAGGATGCAGTGACCTGTGAGATGTCTTCTAGTCCTGCACAAACTTGTAAAACAAATGAGAGGGGACAAAGCAGTTTGCATACTTCAGGATGCAAATGAGCATGTAATCCAGTGATCTGCAGCAAAGAGTGAGGTATATAAGATAGAAGGAAAAAACAGCTCGCAGAGATATATTCATTCTGGATGAGTGATTGTTCTCAAGGTCAGGGTCACATTGGTGCTGTGACCTGAGAGTGATCAATGAGATTCTTTATCTATGTTGTAACAGAAAGCACGAGAAGACCAAGACTGAGCCTCAGGGCTGCTGCACACTTAGTTTACATCTTTAAGGTCAGTCATTTACCCTCCCACAGTCTCAGCTTTCTCTTCTGTAAAACATGGTTAATAATAAGCTATTTTACAGAATTGCTATATGTAAAGTGGTTTTTAAATTCTAATGAGTACGTGCATATATGATTTCACACTGTGTACTGCTTTCCCATAGGATATTGTTAGACTCTTGCCAACCATAAGTCAGGGACCGCTCTTACAGGATTATCTAGAGTGAGTTTTCAAGAAAGTAGGCATAGTTTTTCATTTACTGTCTCTGAGGCCTTGTATAAGGCACCGGAGTGCCTCTGTCTCCTCAACTGAAAAATTAAAGTAATAATACTTATGTTCCCAGACTAATAGTGTTGACATGAGAATCAAGAAAAGTAATACGTTTAGATGCTTTAAAAGGGTATGTAATGGCTAAATATTAAAGAACTGAAATAAATTAATCCTCCTTTAAAATGAGAAATGTTTTCTAGGTCTACTCATTTTCTCTGGAATACTGACCCCATGAAACAGCACTGTCAGCATCTGATGGGCTGTCCTTTCACGAATCTCTTTATGCCTGTAACCCCCTCACACATACCCTACACACAGACAGATTATTTCACATGTATGGACCTTAACAACATATGGTTTTGATAAAACATAGTCACATTCCCTTCATATTTGACCCTTCCCCAATGCATCTTTCAATAACCAACTCAATCTGTATGTCCTCTATTGAGCCACTCCTAAAAGCTGCTACTACAAGGTAGAATTTTGTCTTAGGCCCAGGATCCCATAGATGCCTCCACCCTAGCACCCAGTGCTTCAAGGCATTTCCTCCTTTCCAGGCTGTTACCTTCTTAAAAGAAGGAAGCCAACTTCATATCCCTGGCATGTATTACCTAACACTCTGGAAGCAATGAATAGGTAAGTAAGGAATGAAAGAAGGAACAAATGGATACATGCATAAATGAATGAATGAATAAGTAAACTGCTACCAAAATGTACATGAAAAAAATTTTAATGGTTTCTTTCGAAATTAGAGGGCAAATCATAAAATCATTCTCATTATTTACATCCCAATCATATGTACAGAACTTTTTTAAACATACATAACTTTAAATTATATATATATAGTCAAATCCAAAATGTAAGACTTGTGAAACCTCAATACAGTAATTGAAAATAATTCTTTATGATTCAAAATCTTTTTCAGGGAAATTAGTGAATCAAAATTATTGGTGATTTCCTGTATTAAATTTGAGAACAATTGTTCCAGTGAGATTATTCCTTCTTATTGCTATTTTATTCCTCACCATGACAAAATGTGCCAGCCCAGATTAGCTGGGGGTTTTGTGATGGACAGTAATGTGCAGTGCTTCTAAAATTTTAATGTACATGAGAATCACCCGTGAATCATGTTAAAAATGTAGATTCTGATTGAATTAATCTGGGGTTGGGGTCTGAGGTCATACATTTCTAACCTAGATTTGTCCATTTTCCTGGTCTGTGGGTTACCCTTTGAGAAGGTGATTAAGAAAAAGTAATTGCTGTCAGCTTCACTTCCAATGATAGCATCTCACATCTTAAATCACTATGAACTTAAGGACTGCCAGTTGAGACCTGTTATTGGACTTGTTTTATGAAAAGAAGGTTTATTACTAGTTCATTCACCCTTTTCATTTCTTGAATGGTTTCTATGGAGAACTAATTTAAAGCCAGAAAATCTTACAAAATTTAATTCTGAGATACCATCACCTTTGCTATGAAAGAAAACATTCTATCCAAATAAGTGTATTTCCAGGATATCAAAATTTAATGCAAGAACAAGAAAAAAAATATTTTGCTCTATATGCAGTACAAACAGAAACTGTGAGCTCAATACTTGAATTACAGCTCAGAAGAACATACAATGAACCATCTCAATCAGAGCACACGATGAACCTTAAGGCAGGGAACTCCCCCTACCTAAAGTGAAAGCAAATGATACCTAAAAAGACTGTATTGAATTCATACATCAATTTGGAGAGAACTGACATCTGAACAATACTGAGTCTTCTAATTCATAAACATGGTATGTCTCTCCATTCACTTAGGTCTTCTTTAATTTCTTTCAGTAATGTTTTATAGTTTTCACTGTACCAACCTTATACATATTTTATAAAATATATTCCTAATTATTTCATTGTTTTTAATGCTATTATGATTCTTTTAAATTTTTATAACTAATAGTCATCTCTAATGTATTAAAGGCACATTGAATTTTGTATGTTGTTCTTGTATCCTGTGATGTTGCCTAACTCATTTATTAGTTCTTCCAGCTTTTTAAGAGTCCACAAAAATTCCTATGTATATAATCACATTATCCGTGAATTAAAACATTTTAATTATTCCTTTTCCATTTGTATTCCTTTTATTTTTTTCCTTGCCATATTACACAGGCTAGAAACTCCAGTACAATGATGAATAGAGATCTTCATGAGAGTGAGCATCCTTACCTTATTTCTTATCCCATGGGGAAAGCATTCAGTCTTTCACCATTAAGTATGATGTGATAGCTTTTAAATAAGACTTTTATTAGAAAGTTCCCTTCTTTTCCTAGTGTACTGAGAGGTCTTATTTTTAATAATGAAAGGGTGTTGAATTTTATCAAGTGCTTTTTTGGCATCTCTTGAAATAATCATATGGTTTTCTCCTTTATTTTGCTAATGTAGTGAATTACATTGCTTTCAAATCAACCTTTCAATCAAAGTAAATCATACTTAGTTATAGTTTGTACACACACATACATATTCATTTTATTTGCTAAGTTTTTGTTACTTACTATTGTGTCTGTTCACGAGGGTATTGGTCTGTAGTCAGTGTTTTCCTTGCTTTTTTTGTGGTTTTGGTATCAAACTTATGCTGGCTTTATAGCATGAGTTGGAAGATGTTCCCTCTCCTCCATTATTTGGGGAGTTTGTGTAAGGATGTTAAGTCCTCAAATATTTGTTTGAATTTGATAGTGAAGCAGTCTGAGCCTGGAGTTTTCTTTATGGGAAAGTTTTTAATTATGAATTTAATTTCATCAATAAATATGGCACTATTCCATTTTCTATTTTTTCTTGAGTCAGTGCTTGCAATGTGTAACTCTCAAGGAATTTTTCTATTTCATCTAAGGTTTTTAATTTATTGGCATACATTTTTCAATTTTCTTTTATTATCCTTTTAATACTTATAAGAGCTGTAGAGTTGTCTCCTCTTTCACTCGTGGTATTGGTGATTTTGTACCTTCTTTCTATTTTCTTGATAAGTCTTGGAAGAGCCTTATCTGTTCAATTTCTTTTTGCAGAATGATGATTTTTTTTTTATGTTCTCAATTGTTTCTGCATTTTCTATTTCATCGATATCTGCTTTTGTTTTATTATTTTCTTCTACCTACTTTGGGTTTAATTTCTTTCTCATTTTCTAGCTTCTTAAGGTGAAAGCTTAGATCACTATTTAGACCTTTTTTCCAAGAGATGGTTCAGTTGCACTACTAAGGCATCACGGCTGTGAGCTCTCCTCTGGATGTCACAGGCAATCCCTGAGGAATCTTTGCCTGGCCAGAGTTTAAATGTTTCCCTATCCTGTGTGAACTCTGGGAATTGTTCTGCCTACCACACCCCAGGCTTTCTTTGACATGTGGAGCTTCACACTGTGCATGTGTGGCCTAGCACTTCCCAACAGCTCAAGAGGACTGCTATACAAATTCCTGGAACTCTTCTTATGTGTAGCACCCCCTTTTCTAGAACTCTGTCCCACAACTACCTGACATCTCAGCTTCCCTGAACTTTGATTCCCATCTTCATCTCAATGAGGCCACCAGTGTTTTGCAGGATGCCTCCCTTCCCAGTCTGGAATTTACCTTTAAGTGAAAACCTTTGAGGTAGAACAAACATCACCCCCCTGCTCAGGGCAGCATTCTTCCAAAGGGACAAAGAAAGTGTGAATGGTAGAGATTAACAAGTGAGTGAGAAAGCTTCAAAAGCTGATGTTTTTGCAACTCCCTGGCAGAAGAATGGCAATAAACCAACAACCCAGGGCTGAAAATACTAGATGAGGCCTCTCAGAAACTCTCCTGAGATAGGGCAAATGACAACCTGGCAGATGACTGACTTATTTTTATAGCAGACTAAATCCCAAATCTTCATTTCCAAATCCACAGTGTATTGTCTTTTAGGTAAGAAACATTGGAAAAATCATAATTCTCATTATGTAAATGTTTATTCAAAAATACTTATAGAGCTCCTTGTGTCCAAAGAAAAAGTGCCCATCACTGAAGGCCTCCAAGCTGCATTAAGCTGATGGTTATAAGAATATGTTCAAGTTGTAATGAGAACACAAAGAGAAAGCATTTAATGCTGTTTGGATGACAGCCAAACCTGTACAATTCAAAGCATTATGATAACATTTCTGTATTCAAGAGGGGAGCCCAGCTGGAAAAAATATGGTCAGTTTGATTTGTCCAATGAGGTACAGTCAATGGTCTTCTTGTCTTTTAGTCCTTAATACAGTACTTTATTTTTCTCCAGTGTGAGAGATAAACCAGTGAAGGGGTTCCCTGTCAGGTCAGCACAACAACAGTGCTATAAATAGGAATCATCATTTCAATTCTTTGCTTGGTTATTGAACTACTCTGCTTCTTGATCATGAACTCCTCATAATTTCAAACATGAAGTTTTTAATAAGCAAGTAGAGAATACAGTCAACCTCAAAGGAAATGAAACCAAAAATTAAAATGGAAAACAAATCCATTTGTAATTATAACACATCTTAAAGAAGACCATAGGAAGTACAGAATTGAACCCACTGGAAAACTTGATCAATTCAAATGACCTAATATTAACCATTTGAATAAATCAATCAAGTTTTCATATATCTCTAGGCTCTGGTTGATCTTATGCATCCCAGAACACAACTGCTTCTTTATGGAAGCATCCCATTAAAAATGCAACAGCAAACCAGTTTGTAACATAGATCCTTCCCTGAAAGCCATCTCCCCTCAACTCCCACAACACATATGAATGCTAGTGTGTGTGTGAATGATAGCTGGAAATGGAGGTTGCTGCTTTTATTTACTCAGCAGGTATTGAACTCTATTGCTAAGTAGTTCCTCTCAATGGGAATTCCCAAGCATAACATTAATTCCCTACCTAGATCACGGTTCCTGTCGTGTGAGAGCAGCACTGCAGCAAAGAGAAAGTACTGCTTGTAATAGAAGTGGGAGCACCTTGATGGGAGCTGGAAATGCCCCTCAGGCACTAAAATACAAACCATGGCCCTTCTCAACCCTTACAGATCCAGCTCGGGTCTGTGTGCCCATAACTGCGGTGCGGCACAGCCTGTGCTGAAAGAGCCTGCAACAGCTTGGAAGGTCAACAGTTTTCCTGGGAACAAGGCAATATGCTGCTAAGGATTATCTCATCAGCACCAGAATAGGCTCAAGTGCCCAACTAACTAAAAAATTTAATTAAAACCCCAACAGTGTGTTTCCACATGCAAAGACTAAGGGAAGTCTGTAGGGAGGTGAGCTTTCTTCAAGCATGCCTCTCGAGGACATATATTTGAACATGCCCAAAATAGAAAAGGCAAATCAGAATATATATATGCTTTAAATAGATGAAGCTCTTGTTATATGCGAAAGAAAATGGTGTTTTAGCAGTGTCTCAATTCTCCATTTCTTTTAGGATGTCAAGATGCCATCCATGTAAGTTTTACAGTAACTTTATCTTGTATTCAACATTGATAAGCATTCTTTTAAAAATACAAAATATTTATGTATTAGGCTAAGTGAAAGAAAGTCTCAAATGGGTATACACTGTATGATTCCTTCTTTGTACCATTTTGGAAAGGCAAAAATATAAACAGTACAGATAAGTGGTTGCCAACATTTGGGGTAGAGAGAGCTTGAAGGTATTCTTCAGGATATTAAAATTAGTCTGTATCTTGCCTACAGTGGTGGTTATAAGAATCCATGCATGTGTAAAAACTCATTAACCTACACATTATAGAAGTAAATTTCGCTGTACAGAAAACTTTTTAATTGGTTTAGAAATCATTTGAGTGTCTACTGTGTATATTATGATAGGGAAATTCTCCTTGCTATTATAATGCTGGATATTCAGGCTCTAGTCTTAGTCAGCATCACTATAGCATTATTACTTGAACATCATTAGAAGACTATGCCAGCATTACAATTTCCAGCACTGTTACAACATCATTACTTCAGTGTCACCTGAGCTCCATTAGCCTCTTACTTAAATAATATAACTCAAGCTAGAGTAACTAATGGTTGGTGTGAAGCATCTACTTTTCCCATTTTCCTGACTTTCACTCTGTTTCTCTAGCTTTTCAGCCATGATTTTTGAATACACAGCTAAGCAAGATACATAAATTAATCTTCATTACCTTACAGCAAAAGGATATGCCTCACCACAAACTCTTAGCTTTTCCTTCACTCTTCCTTCTTTAAAAGAATAACCAGAAATTGTAAGGAATTCTTATTTGCACATTTTTGAGAAACAATTTGTCCTGTAAATGGGCATCAATGATGCTATGGTATATGTATGTGGAGGGCATTAAGCTGAGTTAAATGAGCCTGACAGAAAAAGACAAATACTGTATGGTGTCACTTCTGTGAGGATCTTTTTTTTTTAAGCTGATTTCATATGGATGATAGACTGGTGGTTGCCACAGGGCCAAGGGTACAAGCTTTCAGTTATAAGATGAATAAATTCTGAGGCTCTCATGTACAGCATGGTTACTATAGTTAATAACACAGTATGGTATAGTTGAAATTTGCTCAGAATAGATCTTAAGCATTTTCCCCAAAAAAGAAAAAAAACCAGTTAACCATGTGAGGTACTGGACGTACTAATTATCCTGATCTTGGTAATCATTCCACAGTATACATGTATATCAAATTGCCACACTGTATACTTTAAATATGTACAGTTATATTTGTAATTAATTATTTCTTAATAAAGTTGGAAAAATAAAATCAGCTTTTCAAGTTCAAAACGAATGTAAAGCTATGAATAGAGTCTGAAGGAGACTTTCATATACTGCTTCTGTCCTCATTCTCTTTGTTTCTTTTACACATTTGTGATTTTCAAGTTATTAATGCAACCTAGTATTTTATGTACACAATTACCATATCACATCTTCAAACCCAAAGTCAAAATCAGAGGGAAAAGACTTCTCACTTCCGTTTATTGTAGATCCAGATGTCCACACTCCTAACTCCTCTACCTGAAAACACATCTAATGTGAGAATTTTCTATTTTTCTGTGTGCCTGGGAACACGAGTGTCCATACCTGCTCTTCGATTTACAGGCCAACTCCTGCAAATCCTGCACTAATAGCAAATCCCCAAGGTAAACCTCAGGAAGAGAAACTCCACTCTCGTGTGTCTTAGGGTCTCACTGAGAGTCTCTGGACACCTTCCATAATTGGCTCCTAGTGCTTAGTATTTGAACTCTATCCTTGAGAACAGTGTATTCCTACCTCTTCTCAGTTGCCCTCCATCCCCTGCTATCTTGTTCTTTTCCATCATCGTGACTCCATTACCTCCCACATCAGAGACTCTGAACTTTTCTTGACGACTTGCCTGTTCTGACCCCTGTCTTCCAGTTTCCTACTCCCTGACATGAGCTGAGTCCTTCACTCTAAGAGTCGCCTACATTCTCCGGAGTGCACTGATGGGAAGTGAATCTCAGTGTTCTTCCAAATCCTCAGTCATACTCTCCAAGGGAAGAGAGAAATCTCTGGGTATCCTTCCAGAACTTTCTCTGTATATACATGCTCTACACACATACACCTTTTTGAAAAATGCTTATGAATGGAAGCATAATATTCACATTGCCCTATGCTTTGCATTTTGCTTGTCTTTATATTTCAAAATAACCATATCCACTGCATTCTTTTTAAAAGTGGCATAATTGTACCATAACTTATTAATGAGACCATTGCTGATTAGCTTTCAGTTTTCTTTTTTGGTGATGTTGCCATGAAAAACTATGGCTCAGGGAACATCTTTGTACTTGTATTTTTGCAAACACATGCAAATATAATTATAGAAAACTTTTTGAAGTGGAATTAATTGCTGGGTCAACATTTTCAGCTTATTCATCTTCATAAATTTCTCCTAATTTTTCTCCCAAAATGTTGTATCAATTTATATTCCAACCAAAAGGATTCAAGAATTCCCAATTTGTGTGAATTCACCAAACTTATATATTATCAAAATTTTTATCTTTATTCTCTGATAGACTAAAAGACCTACCTCATTATTGTTTAACGTACTTTATTTAATTATTAGTAAGGTCCCTATCTTTGTATATGATATAGGTTTGGGGCCAATTTATATCTTTTTCTGTGAAATATGTGTTTTGCCCATTCTTTTCTCATCAGAAGAAAGAGTGTTTCTTTTTGAGGATTCTGGGTCTTCAGAAACCTCACTGGGCAGTAGGCACATGCTCTGTCTTCTGCCTCCTCACACCCAAACAAGCCCCATCACTACTCTACTATTAGATGACCTCCAGGACAGCAGTAAGGGTCACTCCACCCTCTACTGGCCACCTCTCTGGAACTTCCACCGGAAACGATGCAAAGGAGCATTCTACTCTCTGATTCTCCAAACTTAAAGGGCGAATGATTCTAGCATCACCAGGCCCTGTCCGCCTCTCCCACTTGTACCACTCTCTCCTTGTCCCCTTTCCACCCCCACGCCCCTAGGCTTCTGCTCCACCTGGCCAGGCAGAGGATGCGAGTCTGAGTCACTCTTCTTGCCACAACTAGTTTGTTGAACAAACAGGACTTGTGACATTAAATACAGCTTTGTTTTTTGTTTCCCCATCCCTTTCAACTTCATGCAGTGCCGGTAATCTTCTTCTTTACCAGGCAACAAATCCAGCAGTCCTTTGATTTAGGCATTTCCTCTTTGGGATTCTATATGTTCTTATAGTTGCTGTAAGTAACACACACCATTTCCTACCAGTCTTAAGAATGTCCCGTGGTGGCGGCTGAAACCCTGCCCTCCCAGTGCCTTCTTCTCCCCTGCCCCTCCGCCCCCACCCTGCCCCAGGTTACTGGAGCTGCAAGTCCTCTTGCAGAAGCAGGCGCCGTCCCTCCACAGCCTTCCCACCTCACTTCCTCCCCGAGTTCTCCCTGCTCTTTCCCTCCCTCCAACAGAGGAAGCTCAGGCAGGGAGGAGACATGAGAGAAGAAAACAGTCCTTCCTGGACTGGGTGACTTCATGCTCTTGGGACTGACACTTGTTTCAAGCTGGCATCCCCGAGAGAGAAAACAAGTGCTGGACTTTCCTGTCTTTGGGGCCAGTCTCTATTACTACTGGGCTTTGCCCTTGACCCAGAGGACCCAGCTCTGCTCCTAGTGGGCTGGCCTCCTTCCCCAGGCCTCCCACCTCTTTTGCCAAAGGCCTTCTCACCCTCCCCAGCCCCCCAGCAAGCCCATGCCTGCCCTCTCTCCCCAGAGTAGTTGCACCTTCTCTGAGCACACAGGCCAGGCCTGTGCAGAGACCCCCCACTGCACGACTAGGAGCCCTAGGCACTGGTCAGTTGTTTCTCAGCCTCTTCAGGTGTCTCAGGTGCCTGGGGCAAAGTCCTCTGTGTCTCCAACCACAGGAAGCTGGAGGTGAGGGGACAGCATCAGAGACAAACAAAGCTGGGCATTAAAGAGATGACAGCAGATTGTATTTTGTTCAGTATCTTCTGCAGCAGGGAAAATGCTGCGCCCCAGGGGGATTTGCACGGAGGGAAAGTGAGGAGGAGTAAGCAGGGACCAGAGCAGAGCCAAGGAAGGGAAAAATTAGAAAGCAGGTAAGAGGGGGAGTCAGTGTAAATGTAGTTAGGCCTTCGGTATCTGCAACTGGCATTTATGGAACTTAGGTTTCTACCCTTCCAAAGAGGGAGGGAGACAGAGGCCCCATCCACCCTGATGATTGCATTTCCAAGTCCTCAGATGCTTGAGAAAGCCCACCTGGGTTGTAGGGGATACATATACTTCTCAAAGAAAACAGAGGAAGGATTTACAATTGTAAGCTTTCTAAGTAAATGTTCAAAGGGAGTCAGGGGCCTATTGTTAGCTATTATTTTGAATAAATAACAAATTCTTTTGGCAGCCTTGACCTTCTCCATACAGGAACTTAAAAAGGGGGCTGGGTCATCCCAGGGATAGGATGCTGGGCTGTTAGAAGCCATGGTAGAGTTCGGTCAAGTCTCTTAGTTCAGAGGTTTAGATGGAGTCATTCATGCAGAAAGTTTTTGCAGTTCTCTGCAGACACTCCCCAGTGGAGAATATCATAGAGTATAAAGCCCAGCTTGCCCCAGGTGCCTTGTCCTGATGAAATTCTTTCCTATCCCTTTCTCATGTTCTTAACCTCATTGACAGGTCTGGGTATCACTCCTTTGTACAGATGGCTATGGGGAAGAGTTGTTCACATACACATTGGGATTCAATGTCTAATCACTGGTGCCTCAGTGGAAAGAACAGCAGACAGAATCCAATTCCAGTATCCTCTTACATGGCCGAACCTATGGTTGATCCTAAGAATTGGGGCACTAGTGATAGGGAAGATTTACAAGGCCAGCAACCTAGACCGGCTGGCTCCACTCTGTCTCAACCCCTCCTCAACACAAACAACAACAACAAAAAACACTCCCTTGGTTTCCTGCTCTGTCGAGCACCGGTTCTCAAGCTTCACTCCCTCCCCCCTGGCCTGCTCTCTTGCTGTGCACATAGGAATGTTATAGATAAGGAAGCAGAAAGATAAAATTGCTCCCTTTGTCCTTTGTTGGAGGCTCAGACTTTTTGGGAAATAACTCCCCTATGAGCCTGCCGGTGTGAAATAAAGCCTCAACACTCCAAGACCTCCAAGTGCCGCTTGGTTCTTCCGTCAGTGATCCAGTCCAGGTTTTTTTCAGTATTTTCTGTAACACTAGGAACTGAAAAGTCAAAAATATGAAAACCAGCCTCATTTGCTTCTGCTTCTTTTTTGGTTGTAGTCTCCTACTGAAGAGAAAGTCATATTTGAAATGAGGTGGCCCACAGGAAATGCTCAATGAATGAATGAATGAATGAATGAATGGGCCGTGTTTCTGAATGAGGCAATATTTAGGCAGTACTTCTTTTTGGCTGCAATGCATGAATTGTCTGATATCTGAATAGATTCATTTTATTTTAAAATATTATTTAAGGTTTTGTTTATAAGAATAAATGTTTATTATATGACATTTTGAAAATACCAAAGTGCACAAAATAGAAAGTAAACTCATTTGTAATCCCATCTCAGGACTCATGACTTTTAATATTATATATTCATAAACACATATTTTGTATGTTATTGAAAACCAAAAATACTAAACTATATAATAATAAACTGAATTATATGATACAGAATTCATATAACTTAAAAATGGTACATCTTCTCTGGATGCTATGGCCTTTTTTTAAGTACAACTTTGTTCAAGTTTGCTGTTGTGTTTCAGTTTGATTTATAAATCCTACACTAGTCAGCTTTTGCCTCAATAATGCTGCATAACAAAAAACCAGGTGGCATAGAACAATAAGTACTTAGTTCTCTCTCCCACCTACAGGGGCAGGTCTGCCAGTCACAACTGCACTGGCAGGGTTTGACCCCAGGCTGCTGGTTTGGTTCAGGTGTGCTCCAGATGTCTCAAAATTCCAAGCCTCTGTTTGTTTCGTGTCCAAATACATCCCATTAGCCAAAGCAAGTCACATGGCCAAGCCCAAAATCAATAAGACTGAGAAATATACCCTGAATTTGGCGTGAATTCACATAGAAAAGGAAGCAGGAAGGGGTGAAGAATTGGAAACAACAATCCAGTCTAGTCCAGGCCTAAATATAGTTATTTATATCATTTCCTTCTTGTTAGGACTAGGATATTGATATTTTTAATACTTTATTATGATAAGCAACAAATTATAAAATTTATTTAGCATGAGCATGAAGGACATTCTAAACGCACTAAAGTCTGGTAATTACTCTTAACATTCGAATCCTCCACAATCCATAGTTAATGTTATGTAGTCATTTTCTTTTGTCTATTTATTACATTCCTTTGAATGCTCCACTAGAAACTTTTCTCTGGATTCTCTGGAGAAAGGAAACTGCCTTTCTCCAGGTTTCACTAGAGCCCTATGAGGATAGCTTTTTCCCGTTTCTGTGGCTGTAGTTTTAACCATGCCTCTCAAAGAAAATTAGTATTTTGTATATTAAAACATTTCTATATTTCTAACATAGCCTTAAAACATAACTATTTCTAATTTCAAATATCCCTACACCTGTTTATTTTAATTTTTTTCTCTTAAGCACATAATGTAAAGTATTCAACTTAGGTTTTTATGAGATGAATAAGAAATAGCTCTGTTCTTATGTTACCTAATAATATGTTAATCAGGTCATATTGTTTTAGAATTTGCAGGTCATCTTCTATTTCAATCTTTAAGTCTGCCCAAAGAATCAAGTAAACCAAGAAAATTCTTTCAACAATGACATCACCGTCATTGCAATTGATCCTTTCAGCTGTTTTCCACGTGCACTAATGAGGTGTTTTGATCCATGTCACATAAAATATGCAGTTAGTTTCATTTTCCTGTTTGTACCCAGGTCCTGATAAAGTGTGCACAGACGCAGTGAGCATGTCCTCTTCAAGAGTTAAATTACTTCTTGATAGGATGGGCATGAGAAAGGAGCATTAAGTCTTTTGTGCAACCAGGAAAGAACTAGTCAATAGTGTGCCCTCAACTGGGGGCTGTATTGCCCCCACCTGGACGGGTGTTGGGGAATGTGTCAGGCATGTTTATTTGTCACAATAGCTGCAGCCTGCTACTGGCAAATAGTGCCTGGGCACCAAGAATCACCACAGTGCACGGGGCCAACCCACACTGCAGGGAAGTGCCCAACTCAAAATGCCAGGTGTGCCCTATGCTGAAACACTAATTTAGTGGGATGTAGCCTGTATTAGGATTTTTACTTGCACACAATAGAACCACCTTTAGCTAGTTTAAGTGGAAAAGGAACTTTATAGTAAAGGACAGTCAGTGGCTCACAGAATCCCTAGATGGTCCAGAGAATCAGACTGGGTGACCAAACAACAGGAAAAATGCTCTATTACAGGGCCAACTGCTCTGGGGGAACCCGCCTGCCACTAATCTCTGCTGGGATGTACTACTTACACAGGGTATGGGATCCCCCAAGTAGCACCTTTGCCACTACTGTTTCTTTGAGAGCTGGTTTCCTCTCCACCATCCTCACCAGGATGGGCTGATTACATGCAGGGTCACCCTTTTTCTTGATGGAGTCCAGGTCACATGTCTGAACTCCTCTGACAAAGAAGGCTGCTGAGAAGGCATCGGAGCCTCTACCCTGGGCAGTCACTAAGTGTGGCAAATGCTCACGGAATCACCAAAGCCCTCGTTACATGCGCCTCCATAAAGAAACTTCCCAAGCACGGTCCTGATAAAAACAGCTTCCAAATTTGTCCTCCAGAATCTTAAAAAGATATTGTTAGTATCTCTCCCCACTGTGGCACATTCATTCTATTTTCTCTACCTTAATTACCACATGAGATATTTTTTTGGATTGGTACGTATGTATCACTTCTGTTTTTTACCTCAGCACTGTAATTCCTATCCAGCTATAAGGCTCTTATTTTTTGTCCTTTCACCTCCTACAATTTTATATATCCCACAAGAACATTCAAAAAAAATGATTTTTTAAAATTATGAGTAAGACAGCATATATGTGGCTAAAAATATAAGCATAGAAAGTACAGAGCACTTTGGTTCAAAGACATAGTCATGATTATGTTGTGCTCATGTGGTTTTTGGCAGGAAGTGCGGGGAGCATTCTAAAGAGTTGTACCAATCAGCTACACAGTTACTTAAGAACAAGAGCTCCATCTACCATAGAGCTTAGTTTGACAGGACTACAAGCAAACTGGTTGGAGAATATAACACATACAGGGCAGTGTCATAGGATAGAGCTTTTCAGAAATAATTTGAACCACTGAAGGGAGAACAACTTACTAGAAACAATGAACTGATTTCTCAGGTTTATTGTTCCTCTCTTTGATGCTGTAACAAAACTTCATGCACTTCCAGCAATTGACTAATGACAGTGTATGTAGAGGAATAACTATTGCTGTTTACATTTTTAAATTATCCCAAGTTGTCTAAATTTATCAATTAGATTTACTAGATGCAAATAAGTAGTTTTGAGAATATTACACTAAAGATACTAGTACCTTCCTTCAGCTCTCAAATTACCTTATAAACAAGGCTTATTATCCCCCAAATAGTGATCCAGAAAAGAAGTTCTGCAGCTAGTATCAGAAGTTTAAATTTACTGACTCAGAGTGAATTACTCTATACTCATTTTTACTGTGAATGAATTAATCCAAGGGTTTGCCTTGTTTGCATGAGGGCTGCTATAAAATTCATTTAAGGGCTTGAAAACTTTTTTTTTAAGTACACTGTACTTATTTTTTATGATTTCTACCTGGAAAAATTAAAATTCAGGAATGAATGTACAATTTGTTTGAAGATAAAATTATTATAGATGCAATTAGAACATGATGACGACAATGGATAATAATAGATTATCCATTTATCAATTTAGGTCTGGAGATACTCTAAGTTTGTCTTTGATTATATAATGAAATAAATTCTTAATTTGTTATATAATGTGGTAGCTGGTTTATGCATTTGTGGTCAAGTGCATAGGTGAAAACATTTCTTATTGGTCATATGTCTGAAATGATGTCTAGAATATGAAGCCAGAATTGCTTCAATTACCTCCTTATGGGAACACCTGGCTGCTTGGATGACTGGTTGGAGGCACATTTGCAATTTTGGAGTGAATAGTTTGAATCTTCAATATACTCTACTTACAAATCTTATGTATCTCAAAGATCTATTGATAGTCTAGAATGAGAAGTAGATTAATACCATAATCTAAAATTCTGTAAATGGGACCAAGTTCAAAGCCAACAGAATCTTATCCTGCAATTGAAAATACTTTTTGACATCCCTTACAATATTCATAAGATCTGCTATTTTTCCAGTGACTGAAAATGTTGGAATTCAGTTATAAACGTGTGTATGTGCGTACATGAATTTGACCCAACACAAATGAAGCAGAATGTAAAGTCTTCTAGAATTCTAAACCTTCTATTGACAACAGATGCAGTTGGGGTGGCCCCATCAAGAAGGCCTCACACATGGACAGCTACTGGGACAGTGGTATGAGTACAAAGTGCATTGTGGTATAATCACAAAAAGTCTAGGATCCTTGGAAATCACCTGGCCAAACTGTTTCAAATTATAGTTTCACAACTAAGGCTCGGAAAAGTGAATGGGTTGACTCAAGATCACTCATCAGTAGTGGGTCCAAGACTAGAAGCCCTAATCTACCTCCTCAACCAAACCAATGCTCTTTCACCAGCCATGAAGTGTCAGAAAACCAGGCTACATAATGTACAGTACCAATATAGGACAATGTGCTCTGGTTATGACCCAACAAGCAATTATTCTGTGACTCTGATTAATGGGGAAAAGGTCATTTTGAATACTTCAGACCCAAACTTAGGTTTTTGCAAATTAATGCATATTTTTTTAATGGAACTGTGAAGAAAATTTGTTTTATTGCATACTGTCAATTTACGTTGCAAAGCTGCTTAAATGAAGATTTCACTGACAAGGATTAGAATCTCTTAATTCCTAAAATAAATGTCTGGGCTTCTTTCTTCAGTTCTATCACATCAGCTGACAGAACTTCAGGGCGGCAAGGGAGCTGGCTTTCCCTTTGTTACACATTCTAAACTTGTGAAATGTATTGTACTCAGTGGAGAGAAGTGTTACATTGCAGGAAGAGTGTGGTTGTGAAGCAGAACAGACCCAAGTTGAAATTTAGCCCTATTTTTTATTAGCTTTATAAACAGCCATTTAGCTTACAGCCATTGAACCATTTAGAGCCAGTTTCCTAGTAATCTGTACAACAGTCCTAGTAACTTACTAATGGGATCACTAAAATGGAATAATGTGCCTAAATGAGCTGGCACACAGCCAGGTATTTAACAAATGGAAGCTATGGTTCTTAATTAAAATAACAGTAAGATATGTAACCTCAGATTGCAAAAAGATACTATTTTAGTCTTTTAAAATGTTTGGAAGAATTGGAATAGCTCCTTGAGGGTAAAGATATTTATAGCTCTATGCTGAGAAGTGCTATTTCTCCTGAGATCCTATTAGTTTAAATTATGGGATGGTGAAAATAGCCCAGGAACTTGGAGATGGAGCCCTGGGTTGTAGGGCAGGCGCAGCTCCCTGACAGCAGTGTGGCCTTGGACAAGGCAGGCCCCTCCTTGAGTCTGTTTCCTCATTTGAAAAACAAGGCAAACCCCAAGATATCTTTCCTATCTTGAGGGTTTACTTAAGGAAGTAGTCTACAACTGAGAAGACCTGTGTCACTGAAAGGGATTTCACAGTGAGCACCCCCACGTCTTTGCATCTGAATGAACATCTTTTGTTTAATCTTTGCTACTGATGTCACTTTGGTGATACATTATTAGCATTTTACGAGATGCTATTCAGATCTTTGCATTCAATGTTTTGTTTTAATTCTCTGTGAAGTTGACTGACTGACTTTAAGTGATTTAAAAGTTTGAAGGTGAAGGTGCTCTGGCAGCTGTGCTATTTTAGCATGAAGATAAAAATATCAAGGTGACGAAACCCTGAAACTGTCAGAGCACGTGTTTGTGTCTTCATTATACCAACACAGATCCAACAACTTCCAAGAGTGACACAAAAAGAGAGGAAAGGCAACAAGGGAAAACAATATGTTTATTAAGAGGCGTGAAAATGCATAAACTCATTTATAAATAAATGTAGTATAATTTACCAAGTGAAAAAATAGCTTAAATCCATGAGCAAATTGGATTTTATATTTGAAATGACTATACATTTGATCTCCAATAATTCCCCCCTCCATCATGATCTCTTAGTAGCAGCAATTTTGCAATGACTATGGAAAACGCTGTTACCAATGATTATAATATGAGGGGAAGTTTTTCAAGAATTTTCTTTAAAAATGAACCAGTGCAAACAAACTCAGATTATAAGGGATACAGTAAGACCTGGGTCTCATTTACAGAAAAGTAGAAAATAAAAATCCCAAACATTTGTTCATTAAGAAATGAAAAAGTAAACTACATTTGATCATTGAAAAATAATACATATCAATATTATAAAACATTCTTAACCAATAATTGTAGTAATTACATTTATAAATGTTCATTCAAGTACTAATGTTTAATAAACATTCAAATTCCCATGAAAAGTACACTAGATGGAGACACATGTGGATAATGCTTCCTTTGATTTAGTAACAACAAAAATCATGTCCACAGGAGGCAAATGACCCTTAAAATACTGCATCTTTTGGTCTGTAAATGATTTTTTTACAGTCTGCATATTTTATCTGTGAGGAAGGACCAAAGAAATATCTCACAACAGCTAATTAGGAAATCCTTTCTATAAAATAACTTTCAATGTTACAGAAACAAACATTCTAAAACACAAATTTAGCCTAAAAATATAACTGGGCAGAATCAGTTTTCTTTGGCAAGAAATTGCTAATTCTTTACCAAATGCTGGTCTGCTGTGGTAGAGACACTAGCAAAACACTTCTCTGGTATTTACCAAAGAGCTATTTAATAAGTCAAAAGATTGCATAAACTGTGGTACCATGATAGCAACGTAGAGCTTATATCAAAGCTGCACTGAAATCAACATTGTTTCCTTGATTACTGTTGTTAATGGATCTTCCTTCAAAAAGCTCCCTCCTAATTTTGGCCTGAGTCTCAGGCTTTAATAAAAGTTCCTTTATCTGTTTCACTTTGGACTTCAGACCCATCCTTTCTTGATGCAAAGCTTCATTAATTAAGTCTCGGATTCCAATAGGTTTCTTGCCTATGGAAAAAAATTACATAATACATTTTATGTACAAATGCCAATAGAAAACATTAAATATGGCACACACTGACTATCAAAAAAGGGTTAAAAAGAAACCTTTAAAATGTCCATGTTTTATAGAAAAGGTTGCATTTTGCCAAAAATATACCATTTACATGAAACAAATTTACTATAAATAAAGATCAGTGCATAGCAACAGCATATGTAGGACAAATGTGAAATATTATGGACTAACTGTATGGATAATAATTTCAACAGTGATTATTTAAAACTCAGCACTTGTTAGCTGTGTATGTGTTTTGACCTCAGTCAAAGTAGTCAAATGCTCTATAAGCAGTATAAATGGCAGTATTCCATTTATGGCAAGACCCTTTCCACAGCCATTGAGTCCATGAGGCATAACGCAAAGTCCCCTCTCCCTTGGCCATGGCTGAGGACAAGTGAAACTTGGGTCATTCTTCTTTCATAAATTAATCTCCTCTGCTAGTCTCAGCGCTCCATTACTCTTCTGTTGTATTTCAGAAATGCAAACACATCGATCATGAAAATATTAAGCAATCTCCACAGATTGGACACGAGACAGTAAACAGCACAATGCAAATTAGTCCACTGATCAGCAGAGGGGGGCCAGGATGCTTCTCACAGAGCAGTGGGGGCCTGCCTGCATTCAGGTCTCATTTCCTGTTGTCACTGTCAGTGCCATTCCTATCAGCCTCGTCAGTTTTCACAGAGCTCCCATCCCCTGGCTTGTTTTTGTTCTGTGTTTCTTCCAGATATTGCTGGACAGCCTTGAGCACTGCGTTCTCCACCAGCCTCTTACTGAGCCTTACCAGCTCAGCATCATCAGGCTCACCTCCATTCTTATCACCTACATTCCACAACAGAGAAGAGAGGTCACTGAGGTCATATCGCCATAGAAACGCAGCATGCAGGGCTTGGCTAGTTCGGTTAGTTAAAAAGAGCAAGTGTCCTTCAATCTGGTAAACTGGATTTATAAATCCAAGAATACTGGCTTGACTTTTCATTTGGTATTTGTAAGAGAAGGAGACTATTCCTGAAGACTTCAAGGTTGAAAAAGCAGTTCATCAGCCCCAATCTAACAATACTCTGCTTAGAAGTTTCCCGTTTCTACATGGAATTTTTCTTCTTTTCTCAACCAAGGCTACTTGCTACTATTAAAGTACACATGCATTCACCAACAATCTGTGTCTGATAAAACCAAATGTCAGATAATCAAGATTTCCCTATCACCTAACTACTTAGGATCACTAATTTTAAAATGTTTGGTCTATAGGCTGGTTATTAATAAACTCTCAGCAATCCCATGAAGACAAAGGCAGTTAATATTGCGAGGAACTGGTTTAAAATAAGCTTGTAAAACTAATATTCTTTTTAATTTCAGTGCCATCACTATAGTTTAAGAAATAGGAAACTCTTCAAGGAAGAGTTAGGATTATGATAGTAAACTACTAGATGTTTAATATTTTATGGCATTTTGCTTTCCTGCTAGTGATGATTAAGGTTTAATGATTCTATCTTTCATTTTACTGTAAAAGGCTGGCTCTCATCTATTCTCACACTACACATTTCTTATTCATTCTCCTAGTCTCTCTTAACTGGGGAAAAGAACAAAGGAGCTCATGTGTCATGTCTACTTAGTCCCTCATTTATTCCATCAGGCTGTGGATCTGGGAAGATTGGAGGTAAGGACATATGAGTACCTAAATATATTAATAGATGATTACAGATATTGAGTGATAAACAAAAATACAATAATAGTTGGGGACTTCAATACTCTACTTTCAACAATGGATAGACCATCCAGAGGAAAATATCGATAAGGAAACACTGGGCTTGAACTATGCTTTAGACTATGGAGAACATTCCATCCAACAGCACCAGAAACACATTCTTCTTAAGCACACACAGAACATTTTCCAGGAAAGATCATATGTTAGTTTTTTAAAAAGTTCAGAGCACATTTTAAAAGACTACAATTATACCAAGTATCTTTGCTGACCACAGTGATATGAAACTAGACATCAATTATAAAAGGAAAACTGGGAAACTCATAAGTGGAAATTAAAATATTTTTAATTTTTTAATTTGAATTTAACACTCTTGAATAACCAATGAGTCCAAGATGAAATCAAAAAGGAAATCAAAAGATATCTTGAAACAAATGAAAATGGAAACACACATACCAAAATTTATGGGATGCAGCAAAAGCAGTGCTAAGAGAAGTTTATAGCAATAAATGCCCACATTAAGAGAAAGAAAAAAGAAGAACAGGGAAAGATCTGAAGCAAACAACTTAACTTTACATCTCAAGAAACTAAAAATATAAACAAACTGAGCCCAAAGGTAGCAGAAGGAAGGAGAGCGTAAGATCAAAGCAGAAATAAATGAAAGAAAAATAGAAAAGATCAATAAAACTAAGAGTTGGTTTTCTGAAAAGATAGAACAAAATTGACAAACCTTTAGCTGGCTTTACTAAGAAAAAAAGACTCACATAAATAAAATTCTAAATGAAAGGGGAGACATTACCACAGATACCACATAAATACAAATGAAGAAATGAGTAAATTCCTAGACACACACAGCCTTCCAAGTTTGAATCATGAATAAATAGAAAAACTGGACAGGCCAATAATAAATAAGACTGAAGAAGTATCAAAAACTTCCCAAAAAAGAAAATCCCAAGACAAGATGGTTTCACCAGTGAATTTTACCAAATATTCAGATAATGATTAACACAAATTCTTCTCAAACTCTACCAAAAAACTGAAGACAACACCATCAAACTCATTTTAAAAGGTCAGCATTAACCTGATACCAAGGCCAGATAATGATACTACAAGGTCCCAAGTCAATACCCTGATGAATTTAGATGCAAAAATTCTCAACAAAATGCTAGCAAACCAAATTCAACTGCACATTAAAAAGATCATAAACCATAATCAAGTGAGATTTATTCCTGGGATGCAAGACAGTTCAGCATTTGCAAATCAATCAATATGGTAAACCAAGTTAACAAATGAAGGGTAAAGATTATATGATCATTGCAATAGAAAAAGCATTTAACAAATTCAACCATCTTTCATGATAAAAACTCTCAACAAACTGGGTATAGAAGGAACATACTTCAACATAATAAAGGCCATATATGACAAACCCATAGCTCACACACTCAATGTTGAAAGGTTGAAAGCCTTTTCTCTAAAATCATGGACAAGACAAGGATGCCCACTCTCACCACTCCTATTCAACATAGTGAAGGAAGTCCTACCAAGAGCAATTAGGCAAGAAAAAGAAATAAAAGGCATCCAAATCAAAAAGGAAAAAGTAAACATGTCTCTGTTTGCTGATCTTATGTATAGAAAATCCTAAAGATTCCACCAGAAAACTATTAAACATAATAAACAAATTCAGTAAGGTTTCAAGATATAAAATCAACATACAAAAATCAGTTGCATTTCTCTATACTAACAATGAACTAGCTGAAAAAGAAATGGAAAAAAAATCCCATTTACAATAGCACCAAAAACAATAAAACTTAGGAATAAATTTAACCAAGGAAGTGAAAGATCTGCATACTAAAATCTACAAGACACTGATGAAAGATTGAAAACAAAAATAAATGAAAAGACATCCCATGCTCATGAATCAAAGTTTTCATGAATCAAAGTTAATATTGTTAAAATGTCCTACAACCTCAAGCAATTCATATAGAACTAACAAAAGATCCCCCAAATAGCCAGAGCAATCTTGAGAGAGAACAAAACTGAAACCATCATACATCCTCACTTCAAACTATATTACAAAGCTATAGTAATCCAAACAGTATCGTATGTGAAGAAAGAGACACATCGACCAATAGAGCAGCATTAAGAGCCCAGAAATAAATTCACACATATGGTCAACTAATACAGGACAGTGGAGCCCAGAATACACAATGGGGGAGAGATGGTCTCTTCAAAAAAATGGTGCTGGGAAAAACTGGATATCCATATACAAAAGAATGAAACTAGACCCTTATCTTAACATCTCACAAAGATTAATGTTCAATGGAATAAGGACTTAAATATAAGAAATGAAAACACAAAATTCCTAGAATAAAACAGGAAAAAAGCTCCTTGACATTGGTCTTAACAATGTTTTTGGATATGATACCAAAAGAAAAAGCAACAAAAGCAAAAATCAACACATGGGGACTACATCAAACTAAAAAGCTTCTGTACAGCAAAAGAAACAATCAACAAAATAAAAAGGCAATCTACAGAATGGAAGAAAATATTTGCAAATAATGTATCTAATACTGGGTTAATATTCAAAATATGCAAGGAACTCTTAAAACTCAGTAGCAAAAACACAAACAACTTGATTAAAAAATGGGCAAAGGACTTGAATAGAAATTTTTCCAGAGAAGACATACAAATGGCCAACAAGTACATGAAAAGGTGCTCAAAAACACTAATCATAAGGAAAATGCAAATCAAAACCACAATGAAGTATCACACTTGCTAAATGATTATTATCAAAAAACAAAGAAAACAAAAATGAGATAACAAATACTGTCAAGAATGTGGAGGAAAAGAAAGGAACCCTCATGTACATGTGAACTGATGCAGCTACTATGGAAAACAGTAGAGTTCCTCAAAAAATTAAAAATAGAATTACCATATGATCCAGTACTCCCATTTCTGGGTACAATATGTAAGGATGAAACACTATCTTGAAGAGATATCTGTGTTCTCATGTTCTTTGCCACACATTTCATAGCAGCCAAGACATGGAAATAACCTAAGTATCCATCAGTAGATGAATGGATAAAGAAAACATGGTACATATACACAATGGAATATTATTCAGCCATAAAAAGGAAGAAATCCTGTCATTTGTGACAATATGGATGGACGTAAGGGGCATTATGCTAAGTGAAATTTAAGTCAGACAAATACTGTATGATCTCCTTTATATGTGGAATCTAAAAATATTGAACTCATAGCAACAAAGTAGAATGGTGTTTGCCAGGGACTGAGTCAGGAAAGGGGAGGAATGGGGAATGTGGAGATGTTGGTCAAAAGGCACAAACTTTCAGTTATAAGATGAATAGGTTCTGGGGAATGTACAGCATGGTGACTATAGTTAATAGTACTGTATCACATACTTTATAGTTGCTATGAAAGTAAAGCTTTAATGTTTTTACCATAACAACAAAGTTATAATTATGTGAGGTGAAGAGTATGTTAACTAACCTTATTGAGGCAAACATTTTGCCATTTATACATGTATCAAATCATCAGAGTTGCACACCTTAAACTCACACAACGTTATATGTCAACTGTACCTTAATAAAGGTAGAAGAAAAAAGAACTAATTAGAATGTTCACACATTAAGGTCAGCTCAATTTTGGAATATCACCCATGGCCTCCAGAAGGCAAAAGCCTAGCGTTGGACTTGCATCCTCTGATCTGGGACAGGCAGATACAGAAGGTGTGAGCTGGAAGATGGAGATTATTTGCTATCTTCATGTGTAGCAGGGTTTGAAATATAAAAGTATACATGCCAAAGGTGAGTACTGACCCCCAACCCCCCCGTAAGCCCCACCACTTCTATTTAACACATGTCCAGGACCAAGTCTGCTTATTACCATAGTTTCCAGCAATATCTAAGCAGAAAAGAGATGGATTAAAGACTCATATAGACATGATACTAGTGGCAGGCCTTAGCAACTTCTTTCCCTCAAAAGCAGGAATATGGCACCCCAGACCCATGATCAAAAGTCTCAGGGAGAATATTTGCAGTATAAAATATACTTAGAATTCAGTAAGCTTCAACTCAGTGATCTCTATATAGAATGTATTAAGCACAAATATGCTAGGATATTAAAAGAAAGATAAAGAAATTCACTACTAATCTCACATTTTGAGGCCAGGTAAGACTATTTTTATTAGAATCAATGCCTAGTATTTAAAGGATTTTATCTTAATTTCACAATAGTGTTTATACTGTACAGATGGCACCTCCGGATGTGTTACCTGCAACTATTAACATAATGGCTCTTCAAATTTAAAAGGGAAAGTCAAACTGCACATGAAGGAACACTTTCTAAGTACCCTTCTAAACACTGTGAATGACTCTCTACACATCTGCTACCCCATCTGTGCTCTGTGCCTAGGCCAGAGATTGAATTCCTGGGGCCTGCTCCTGACCCAAGTCAGCTTTTAAGATAACATCAGTCATCTCATTACTGATATGTCATCAGTAAGATAACAGGGTTGTTATTTCAGTCTAACCATAACTCAATTTCCAAGATGCCTCTCAGGTCAAATAATCTGTGCTTCTGTTTTTCTCTCAGTCCACAATGAAGTGTCCCTGTTACTTCAAACATTAAGAGATTTAAAACACAAAAATCTTCCTACAAAAAGTTACCTTTCTGACCATCCTATTTCTATTGATGATTTTACTATTAACTGCATCAACCAAGCTCAAAACAAGATTGTCACTATCTTTAACTTCTTCATTTCCTCATCTACCCACTTAATCACCAAGCCCTATCACTGTGTCGTTCACAATTATTTCCTTCTGCAATGCACCTGGTATAACACCTCTAGATTAATATTTCTAAAATGTCCCTTTTACTCTCCATTTTCTCTAAAGAAAAATTTTAAATTGTCTTCCTAAGCTTTCCAAAATTTACTTCTGGTCATTACCCACCACTGCCACACTTCCACATCTCCTCAGGAGCCTCCACACCATTCCCTGTATTTAGACAGCCCTTCCTCTCTCTCACTAATTAAAACCCCACCTACTGCATGAATCCTTTCCTGACTAATCCAGCCAGAGGTGATGAGCTCCCGCAGGATTCCAATAACTCTCACTGTATGTATAGCACATGGTCATTTGATTATTCATCCAAGTATGCACAGAGGATACTACTATATACCTTGCTTTTCCAGCCTGTGTTGATAACAGAGAGAACAAAGTCCCACTTTTTTCTCTTCTTATTTTCTTTCTAAATTATGGGCATTATCTATTAATGTACTTATTCACAACTACTGATTCTCTGATAAAGACAGTTTTGAGTACAGAAACCATGTCCTAGGCATCTCATTTATCTCCTGCTCTGCTCACATATGGCACAGTTTATTGAACACAATAGGAGTTCAATAAATATCTGTCAGTCCAGTGAATTATTGATTAAAGTCTTTAAAGGCATTGGCAACATTTTTTAAATGGTTCTATCTTCCTATAAGGAGAGCATACCATGGCCACAAATTAAGATTCAATATTAAATTTAAAGCATTTCCAGAATAATCCAAACAGCCATGTGAAAAATCTCCAACCCCAATGTTTGATGAACCTGGTCAATATGACAAAATATCCAGCCTATGAGACAAATATTAACTATGTATGATAAATAATTAACCAACCAAGCAAAAAAGTAAATGTATAAATGAATCTTGCAGATCTTTCATGGATTCCAGTCTCCCCTTATGATTTCCACCAAGTATCTTCAGACTATCAACATTAGCCCAAGGAAAAGCCTACCAGAGGGCTCATTATGGAGCCCTGCAAGAATGGAGAAATTCAAGAAATATGTGTCTTCATTCTAGTAAGACCTTATTTGTATTCCCACTTTTAGCAGACTTAATTCAACTTAATTAGAAAGTGGCATTTTAAGATAAAAGTTATACTGTATAATTCTGCTCACTACCTGAACAAAGTTTTCTGTCTCCAACAGTGACCTCAAAGAGAGATGATTACATTAATTTTACTTGAAGCCTACTTAAAATGGGTATTCAACATGCCAATGCAAGTATACAAACTATCTTTTGATATTCCAACAAAAGTACAAACACAAAAATATTCTCAATATATGCAGCAAATTCTTTATAAAAATATTCTTGCTTGGTCTATTTGTATTACTTAATATCACAACTATGTAAAATAAAATGACAATTAGCCTTTGCTTTTGATGTTTATTTTAGAAATCTCCCCAGAATATCTTCAATCAATTTTTTAGGAGAATACTAAGATGATAAAAGAAAGGTAACGAAAATTCTGTTTAGCCCACCAAACACAGTACTGTCCCTAAAAGAACAGACTTAAACTTTTCAACAACTCCAAGTAAGCAAACCCACACTCTGTAAGAGCTGTGATATCATTAATCCATGGTATGTACCCAAGACTCTATTTTTGTTTATATTACCTGAGATCTCTGATACCAAACCACCACAGGGATAAAATTTATTTCTGTGGTCAAAAAGAAGTGAACAAATGAACTCCTTTGTGGTAGCAAGAATATTTGCTATGTACTAGGACAATTTAAAGTCAACATTAACGCAGTTCAGCAGTTCTTCTGTGTAAGCTGAACCGGTCACTACTTGACTGATGTCACATGAAGGGCTCCAAAAATCATCACCACCCCACACCAACCTTCTACCAGGATCCAGGCACCTATTTGTCCTGACAAGTATACATCACGCTAGAATTGTTTAAAGGAGAACAAACAGAATCTTCATTACAATGCTCTGAAGACCAGGGGAGAAAGTACAACCACACGAATAGTACTCACTGTCCCAATCAAAATCACAGCAAAGTATTTTGTGGATATTGATGAACTGATTCTCAAGTTTATATGGAGAGGCCAGAAAAAAACCATAATAGCCAACACATTATTGAAGGAGAGAAGAATAAAGAGGCCTGACGCCATGTATCTTCAAGAGTAACTATAAAGCTACAGCAGTGAAGGCGGTACGCTACCAGCAAGGGTAGACAAATATATCATGGAACACAACAGAGAACCCATATACAGATCTAAGATACCAAATTTGGTCAAATATAGTCAATTGATCTTTGTAAAAGGAGCAAAAGCAATACAATGGGGCAAAGAGAGTCCCTTCGACAAATGACACTGGAACAACTGGACATCCACATGCAAAAAAAAATGAATCTAGACACAGACCTGACACCCTTCACAAAAATTAACTTAAAATGGATCACAAACCCAAATATAAAATGCAAAACTATACAACACCTAGAAGATAACACAGCAGAACACTTAGATAACTTGAATGTGGCAATGGCTTTTTAGATACAAAACCAAAGACACAATCCATGAAAGAAAGAAGTGATAAGCTAGACTTCACTAAAACTAAATACTGCTCTGAAAAAGAAAATGTCAAGAGAATGAGACTATAAGTGACAGTCTGGGAGAAAAATATTTGCAAAAGACACATCTGATAAAGGATTTCTATACAAAATATGCGAAGAACTCTTAAATCTCCATAGAAAACAACCAGAATTAAAAATGGGTTAAAGACCTTACTAGATACCAAAGAGGTATATCGCCAAAGATACATAAAAGGCAAATAAGTATATGAAAAGATGCTCCACATCATTTGTAATCAGGGAAATGTAAATTAAAATAATTAAGATATCACTACACACCTATTAGAATGGCCAAATCCAAAACACTGACGACACCAAATGCTGACAAAGATGTTATGCAACAGGAACTCTTGTTCATTGCTGGTGGGAATGCAAAATCTTTTGGCCACTTTGGAAAACAGTATCACTGTTTTTTATAAAATTAAACATATTCTTATCATATGACCTAGCAATCACACTCCTTAGTATTTACCCAATTTAGCTGGGAATTTATGTCCACATAAAAAAACCTTCACATGGATGTTTATAGCATCTTTATTCATAACTGCCAAAACTATGGCAAACTAAAACCAACCAAGACTTCAGTAGGTGAACAGATACACTATGGGATTTCCAGATAATGGAATATTATTCAGCACTTAAAATGAATTATCAAGCCATAGAAGATATGAAAGAACCTTAAATGCATATTACCAAGTGAAAGAAACCAGTAGGCTACATAGTGTATGATTCCAACTCTACAACATTCTGATAAAGGCAAAACTATGGAGACAGTAAAAAGATCAATGGTTGCCAGGAGGGAAGGGGAGAGGGATGAGCAGGCAGAGCACAGAGGATTTTGAGTAGTAAAAATATTCTGTATGATATCATAATGACCGATATGTCATTATACATTTGTCCAAACCCACAGAATGTACGCCACCAGGAGTGAACTGTAATGTAAACTATGGACCTTGGGTGATCATGAGCTTCATCAGCTGCAACAAATGTACTATTCTAGGTGGGGACGTTGATAGTGGGAGATGCTACACATAAGCAGGGGCAGAGGATGTGCAGGAAATCTCTTCATCTTCCTCTTAATTTTGCTGTGAAAACCTAAACTGCTCTAAAATATTAACTTTTAGTTTTTAAAAAAGTTATCACTTGTTCACATCCCAACTATCAAGAACTTCATGTGGTATTTGAACAAGGGCTTCCTTCCTAAGCATCTTCCCATCATTCGTACAACTTTGTCTTCTGCATTCCCACAGCATATTTGTGTCCTCCTTAGAAGTGGAAATTTTTAATTGAGCTTGCCTTCTCTTTCATCTACCTAGATCAAATGAAACACTAAATGCAGATCTGTAGGCTATGCAAAAACTTGGGGTGGCACGCTCAGCTTCTTTGTTTATCACCTGCAACTCATCGGTGATGAGGGACAGATCGAGACTTGTCCCAGGTGTACAATAAACTCACATTGTCCTTAGACCCTGGTCTGCCAGAAGTTTTAGCTGCAACACCCCAGGAAACAGAGTTTTATTAAAAAAAAAAACTCACTCCCCTCCTCTTTCCAATACCAAAACTCTCCCACAACCCCAAACACATACACGCATACACACCAAAAAATTTTAGAATTAAAACACCAAACCATATTTTGAATATTTCCTAGAAAACAAGTTTCAAGGAAGAAACATGTCTTTGTAAACTTTATTCTGGATTCAGTAACACTGAATAAATAGAAAAATGATGATGCTTTATATACAAAAGGAACAACCCCCAGGAGTTTTGGAGACCACTATCCTGTGTGTCCCTTCATCCACCCCACAATCACCGTTTTTTTTAATTGGTGGGGAGGTGGGGGGTGGAATTCAGTTAAACTGAGTACCAATAGGAGCCTTGAGGGGAAACAAAGGAGAGAGAAGCCTCAAACAGTCAATCAGCCTGCAGCCTGAGTGGGCTGGGGCATGATCCAAGCAGCCTCAGCCAAAGCTATTGTGACGACAAAGGGTATGAGCCCCTACAGTCTTTTGCCAACACACCTGGTGCTGCCACCTCCCGAGACTTCACTTCCCTCCATTGTTCCACAAGTCACTGCCTGAAGTCAGCGCCCTGATCCACACATCCCTGCAGGAACCCCCAGATCACACGGCTTAGGATGGATGATTTCTATGACTTGCACCCTCAGGACTATTCTTCATACAGTCATACCAGAGATGGAACAAGACATATTTGCTGGATGTCTGTAGGCCAAACAACCTGCTGAAGAACTCTTTCCAAATCACTTAACTGCCTTTAAAAGACCTCTCTTTTCCAGTCTGTAGCAAAAGTTCTCTGAGTCTATACTATGATCCACATTGTTCCCTATACCATTTCTGTTGTAATGTTGTCATGTCTTATTGGAAACTTTGGTGATGTGATAGAACTACTGGTGGGGATATGACAGAACTCCTAATAATGTGTGTAAGGAGGGAAAAATATTATACCCATATGAGTTTGCAATCCAATTCTGCCATTTTTTATCTGCACAGCCTTGTTTGCCATCTCTACAAACCTGAATTGCCCTTCTATAGGCCACTCGTGAGAATAATATGTCTCGTATTGCTGCTGTAAGCATTAGAGACAAAGCATGGGCAGTGCCTAACATTGTGCCTACAGCATAACAGGCTCTCAAAATGTAGTAGTTATTTTATTAATACACTTTATGTGTGTATTATGATTAAACCTGAATTCAATTTAAGAATGTGATCGATACCTACTAAATGTCAATTATTACTTTACTCAAGTACTTTATTAAGTGTCTATGTGCCATTAGTTTAAAATAAATAATATATAGTCTCTGACCACATTGAAGTTAGTCTGAGAGGATAACCAATAAACAATGTTTGCAAAATAACAGGCTGAGTGCTGTAATAAAATATGTTTAAGGTCCAGTGGAGTTGGGACAGGATAACGAAGTTAAGTTTCACAGAGGAGATACTTCGGCTCAGTAAATCAGAGTTTCCAGGCATGGGGGTATGAGAAAGAAGGAAGGTTTTCCAGACATAACAAAGGCATGAGTGTGTGTCCACAAGAATGAAAATGCATGACCTATTTGGGGAACTGGAGGTGCTTCCATGGTACGGGCACAGAGAGTTCAGAGTGTCATGGGTGTGGCAGGGGTGGTGTAGGGGGAAAGAAGGCTGGAGAGAAGGTAGGGATGAACGGCCCTAGGCATCATGCTCTAGAGTCTAAGTTCATTCTGTATGCAATTGGCAGCTATTGGAGGATTTTACTCATACCACATTTTAGAAGGTTCACTGTGATAACCATGTCATAGAATACGGAAGAAAGACAAGAGACGGGGCAAAACTAGAGACAGTTTTTTGCAGTACACAAAGAGAGAAACAAGGGTCTGAACTGTGGTAGATACAGTAGGAAAGTAAGGAACATATTACAAAGACTTAAGATATAGGAATACTAGACCACAGAGCCAATTTAATAAGGAAAGGGTGTTAAGGAAAGAGGAAGAGGAGTATAAAAATATATAGAGGAAGAGATAGAAATAATGACCAAAAAATATTTGAAATTCAGTAAAGGCTATACCCCCAAAATCAAGAAGTTAGAAAAATGGCAAGTATAAGAAATGTAAAGAAAATTACACCAAAGAACATTATGATCAAATTGCTGAAAACCAGTGTGAAGAGAAAACAATAAACCATAAAAAGCCAAAAAACAATAGTACAACATCTTTAAAGTATTTAAAGAAAAAGGAAAGGCAACATAGAATTCTTTACCCAAACACATTCTCTCTCAAAAATAAGGGTGAAAGAAAGGATTTTTTTTCAGACATATGGATGGTTAGTTAATTCACTATCAGCCAACTAGCACTAGAAGAAATGTTAAAGGAAAAACTTCAGGCAGCAGGAAAAGATATTAGGTGGAAATTTGGATCTACTGAGAGACAAGAAGAGAACAAAAAACTGTACATATGTAGGTAAAAATAAGACTTTCTCTCATGCTTAATCTCTTTAAAAGACAACTGTTTTAAATGGAGTTTATAAAATATGTAGAAATAAAATACATGGCAACAATTGCACCAAGATTGGGAAGGAAAATGGAAATAATTGTGTTAAGTTTCTTGTATTAAACGTGAAGGGGCATAGTATTATTTCAGAGTACACCATCATAAGTTAAGGATATGTATTTTAAAATCCTAGAACCACTAAAGTAAAAATAAAAAAGAGGCATAACTAATAAACCAATAAAAATGGAAGATGGAATTCTAAAATTTCTTAATACAAAATAAGGCAGTAAAAGAGAAAAAGAAGGAAAGAGCAGATGGGACAAGTGGAAAACAACGAGCAAAGTGGGAGATTTAAACTCACCTACACTGATAATATATAAAATATAAAATGGTCTAAACTTTCCAAGAATAAGTCAGAGACTGCTAATTTGTATAAAAAATAAGACACAACCATGATGTCTACCAAAAAAAACACTTCAAATATACAGATACAGCTTAAAGGTAAAAGGATGGAAAATGATATACCATGCCACGGGTAATCAAAAGAAAACTAGAGACTCATTACCAGACAAAGTAGATTTCAGAAAAAAGAATATTACCTGAGATAAAGAAAGACATTTTATAATTATATGGGAGTCAATTCATCAAGAAGATATAAAAATCCTAAATGTGTATGCACCTAATAATAGAGCTTCAAAGTACCTGAAGCAAAACCAATGGAAATGAAATAGATAAGCTACAATTTTTAGTTTGAGATTTCAAGACCACTCTTATAGTCGACAAAACAAGGGGAGATACTCAGTAAGAACACTAGTAACCAGATCCATCCAACTGACAATTACAGAACACTTCACCCAACAGAAGAACACACATTATTTTAGTGTACAGAAAACTTTTACAAAATGAGATTATATTCTGAGCCATAAAACAAGTCTCAGTAAATTTAAAATTATTGAACTCATCCAACACGTGTTCTCATCCAACACATGTTCTCAAATCACAATGGAATCAAAGAAGAAATCAGTAACAGAAAGATGTCTTGAAAAATCCCCCAATTATTTAGAAATTGAACAACACAGCTCTAAATAATTCATGGATTAATGAAGAAATCTAGGGGGAAATTAGAAAATATTTTGAACTGAATGAAAATTAAAACACGATATATCAAATTTGTGGAATACAGTTACAGCTGTACTTGGAAGGATATTTAAACTATTAAATACTTAGATTAGAAAAATATGAAAGGCCTCAAATCAGTTATCAAAGTTGCCACATTAAGAACATAGGAAAAGAGGAGCAAATTAACCCCAAAACAAATGGAGAAAAAGAAATAATATAGTAGCAGAATGAAATATAAAACAGATAAATAATAGAGAAAATCAATGAAACTAAAGGCTGGTTCTGGAAGGAAGGAAATAAGTAAGTAAGTAAGTAAATAAATAAATAAATAAATAAAATTGATAAATCTCTACCCAGACTAATCAGGAACAAAAAAGTTGAAGATATATATTACCAATACCAGGAGGAGAGAGAACATCACCATCAATTGTACAGACACTAAGAGGATAATAAGGAAATATTATTCATAATTTTATGCAAATAGATGCATCAAACTAGATGAAATGAGCAAATTCCTTAAAAGACACAACTAATAAGTACTCGAGAAGAAATAGATAACTTGCAGAGCCATTATTAAAGAAACAGAAACTTTAGTTAAAAATATTTCAACAGAGTAGCCTAGATGGCTTCATTGTTGGTAAATTCTACCATGTATTTTAGAAAGAAATAGGACCAATTCACAAAGTCTTTCAGAAAACAGAAGAAAGAACACATCTCAATTAATTCTATGATACCTAGACTAAGATATTATGAAGAAAGAAAACTACAGACCAATGTCCCCGACAAATAGAGACAAAAAAATCCTTAGGAAAATATTGCCATATCAAATATAGCAATGTATGAAAAAGATAATACATTATAAGAGGGGTTTATTCCAGAAATGAAAGATTGAGTCAATATTTGAAAATCAGTCAATGTTATCAGCCATACTAATTAATAGCTAGACTAAATAAGCAAATACTATCTCGATAAATTCAGAAATGGAATTTGACAGAATTCAATATCATTCCTGATAAACACTCTTAGCAAACTAAAAATAGGACGAAATAACTTTAGGCTGAAAGGGCATTTATGGAAACCTACAATAATATCATGCTTCCTAAAAGACCAAATGATTTTCGCCTAAGGTCAGGAACAAGATAAAGATACCTACTTTCACCATTACTACTCAGGATAAGTCTACAAGTACTAGCCAGTGCAATTAGATAAGAAAAAAAAATTAAAAACCTCTTAATTGAAAAGAGGTAAAATTGTCTCTTTCACACAATACATGGCCATATACCTAAGAACCCCAAAGAATCTACAAACATGTGTTTAGAAGGTCACAGGATAAAAGAATTATATTTTTTAAGTCAATTGTATTTCCATATACTACCTACCCTTAAAGAACTAAAATTGAAAAAAATTTTAAATAGCATTTTTAATAGCATAAAATGTGAAATACTTAGGGATAACTCAATGAAATGTATGTAACACCTATATTCTGACAACTACAAAATTTCCTGAAAGCAATTAACTGAGACCTAAAATACAGAGATAAACTATACTCATTGTTCACCTGTCAGTTCTCCCTCAAGTGCTCTGTCGATGCAAAACTATATAAATCAAACCCCACCAAGCTTTTTCATATACATTGACAAGTCAGTTCTAAAATGTATATGAAAATATAAAGTAACTAAACAGTCAAAATAGTTTTTTTTTTAAATAACCAAGTTGGAAGTCTTATACTACCTGATTTCAAGACTTATTATGAATCTATAGAAATAGAGACTGTGTGGCATTGGCATAAAAAAAGATATATAGGTCAATGAAACAAAACAGAAAATCCAGAAATAGAGTCACAAACATATTTGATTTTCAACAAAGGTGCCAATATAACTCAACACAGAGAGAATTATCTTTTTAAGAAATGGTGTTAGAATAATGGTAAAAGCATATGCAAAAAGGAACTTTGACCCTTGTCTCATACCACATATAAAAATGAACTCAAAATGGATGATAGACCTAATATAAAAGCTAAAAGTATAAAGTGAGAAAAAAATGTAGAACTTCCTAGTGACCTTCAATTAGTCAAAGATTCTTAAATAGAATCTTTGGGAAATCTACCCCTGCAAAAAAAAGATAAATTGACTTCACCAAAACGTAAAACTTTTGCTCTTAAGGTACTATTAAGGGAAAAAAATAAAAGGCAAGCCACAGACTGGGAGAAAGCAAAACATATCCATTAAAGAATGTGCATCCAAAATACAAAAGAACTCTCGCTACTAAGAAGGATTAAAACAACAACAAATAAACACATAAAAAATGACCAAATGAATTTGCCAGTTACTTCACAAAAGATATACAATATGGCAACAAACCTGTGAAAAGAAACTCAACATCATTAGCCATCAGGGAAATGCAAATTAAAGTCACCATGAGATACCACGACTCACCCACTAAAATTAAAACTAAAAAGATTAATAATATTAAGTGTTGGTGAGGGTGTAAAGCAAGTAAAATTCCTATTGCTGGTGGGAATGCAACAATGGTAGACAGTTTGTAAAGTTCTTATGAAAGTTTTTCTTATGAAAATTCACCATATTTTTACCATGCAACCAAGCAAGCTAATTTCTAACTAAAATTGAATGTAAATGAAATGAAAGCATATACTCACACAAAAAACTACACATGAATGTAACAGCTTTATTGATAACTGCCCCAAATTTGAAACAATCTAAATAGCCTTCAACTGGTGAACAAATCAGTAAGATGTGATACATCCATAAAACGGAATAGTACTCAGCAATATACAGGAATGATTACTGATACATGCAACCACACAGATGATTCTGAAGTACATTATACTAGGTGAAAATGCCAGAACACTGGTAAACGTTCATAAAAAGACTGCATGCTGTACAATTCCACTTATGATACTGAAACACATTAGTAGCTGCCAGGGGCTAGGATGAGGGTAAGCATTGACTATAAAGGGGTGTAAGAAGATACAGGACATAATGGAACAGTTCACAATCTTTACTGTGGTGGTGGCTATATGACTCTATGTGTTGATCAAAACTCAAACTGTACACACAAAAAAGAGTATTATTGTATGTAAATTATACCTTAATTTAAAACAATACTGATGAGAACAATTTCTTCCTCATAAAGAGGGGCCATTTGGAGGTTCACTGGGGTAAACATATGGATTAGCTAAATGGAATAGTGCCCTGTCACTCTGCAATTGGTGTGCAGCTGGTAATAAGGATGACTACCTCAGCTCCTCTCTCTGTTCTAAGACACACATCTCAAATATAATATCTACAATCTCTCACAGCTGTAGGTCTTAGATTCTCAGCTGCTCTTCTGAATCATTTTTTTCTCTTGTGCTCAATATCAAAATTTGAGAAATAATTCCTGAAATAGACTGGGGTGGGATCTGGGCATGAATGAAACCCAAATCATTTTACTTCTCCTCTTCAGTGTATCACACATCTATCTTTCACTTCAATCTGCTCAAAGAGTGCAAAGGAAATTGGTACCCAGGACTTGATTGACAAGTGATCACTGTCACTCTGTCATTGAAATCTATTTCCAAGGGGCACTGCATGCACTGAGGGTTTTTTTGCTCACTTGTTTTCATCATATTGTTTGTAGGCACCTAGCTGCTGCTCTCTATCATAAACTGCTCTCCATTATATAGAAACCATGATTGTTTCCTCCCTGAGTTTTGATTCCTGTATTTGTTCAGGTTGGGATCTCAGGAGTTCTCAGTACCCCTGACTGTTTGCCCAGGACCACTGTATGGTATTTTGCACAACACTGACTGAGAGGTCAAAGGAATTTGACCAGTGATAAAAGAAGCAGACACAAGTCCTGGTGCAAAGAAGTATCAACCAAAGTATGGTTATCACTGGAACATTATTCTTATGACAAACAAGAAGTTTGAAAAATACAATTTCAAAAATGTCAAAAGCATAAATTTTCAAACATGCTCTTGTCTGGCAGAAAAACAAGGAGACTAGAAAATAAGAATTTCTTCAGATTTTAAAATTATTATGTTCATATAATGTATTATCACCTATTTAAGAGAGTGTTAAAGGAAACTGAAGAGAATGACTAGCTGGAATTAATTTTTACTTGTTTGGCCAACACACCACCTCATGGTAATACCAACTTATATTACAAGCTGGAGTTGATTTCAGTAGATATAAAGGTCACTCTGGTCACTTTCCTGATCTGAAGGCAATGTTCACCAAGGCAGATCAACAGCATAAATGTTGCCATCCATCTAATCTGGTGAAATAAATCATAATTGTAAATATCACTTCACTTCTTTTATAAGCAATGAGGACGCACCCAGATCAGAAGGTTCCATAGGCTGAGAAAATCCCCAGGGTGCCAGGTCACCAACAGCCATAATAGGAATGCTTCTTCCCACTCATTTAGATAACACTTCACCCCTTTCAAAGGGCTTTCAGGAACATTTTTTTAATTGGCTCTCAAAGAAACCTTGTAAGGTAAAATAAGTGTTATTCTTCCCATATCACGAGTAGGAAAAAAGAGACACAATTTGTCTGAGGTCCCACAGTAAAAGCTCTCACTTGAAATCAGGAAGATTAATTCATCCAGGACACCTACCCCCAGGCAGATACTCCACAATAATCTGCACTCTCATCCTGGGGAAAGAAGGTAAATGTGTGAGAAATAGAGCATAATTTAATAATTGGTTGACCGGAAAACAGAAAAATTCAGGTTTCATTCTCAGATTAAAACATTCATACCAAGTAATGGATGTTGATTAATGCAGTGGGATCCCTTCCTTCCTTCTTCCTTCCAGAGATCATGAATGCTCTCAAGGAAAGGTGTGCAACATAGAGTGGGTACACAAAGGAAAGAGCAGTCAATTCTACCTAACGGAAAATATCAAAATAACATTTCCTGTAGGAGGTGATGCTTGAGCTGGATCTTGTTTCTCAGGTTGGTAAGAGTAGGAATGGCGTAACAGGGTGGAAGTGACAAGGCCAACCTGGCTTGCCTGGGTAACTGCAGACCAGGGCCTAGCATAATGCGACTGACGAGGTGCGAGGGAAGAAATGTCCTCAGGAGAGGGCTCTGAAGACTCCGGTAGGAATGCCGAGAAGCCTGCACATCATTTATTTCTAGAGCACCTACTATGACCAAATTATACTCCTGGATTCTGAGCTATACACAGATTATTAAGGCTGTCTTCAAGGAATTGCTTATTTCAACCCATGACGCATAATGTTTTTTAAAAAATTAGATTGTCACAACACTGGTAAAGTTGAAAAATGTAAGCTTGGGTCTCAGAATATTCCTATTATTCTATAAGGAAACATCAGAGATGCCACTAACCAGAGATTTTGCTTCATACTGTTCTAAATTTGATGCAAATAACCAGTCATTAAGCTTAGTGGGACGGACTCAAATATAAGCATAACTACAATGTGATCAAGAGTATAAGAATACAAGGGTGAGAATCCTAGCTCCTTCATTCACTAGCTCTGTGTCCCTGTGAAATATGCTTATCCCCTGTGAGATGTACTTCCTTATGTGTAAACCAGGAGTATAAGTAGTTCTATACTACAGGGCTATTGTGAAAATTAGATAATAATTCAGAGCACTTAGCACAGTGTTCCACTTATAGTAAGAATTCAGTAAAATTAGTTACTGTTACTACAGTATTGATGCAAACAGAAGGGATCCTATGGCCCTCTTTCAATTTGTAAGGTCACAAAGCCTATTTATATGATCTTCCTGTTGTACATATACATAAGCAAACATAATATTGGCAACATATTCACTTCATACAATATGATCCTTGAAATAATGTTGGAATAACTGCAAACAAGAATGATATGCATTGTTCTACATAGCTTGCATTTACATTATTTTGCAACTCAATGATATTCCTCCTTAGGTAAAGAGAAGAGCTACTGTAATTAATCTTGCAAAAGGCCTTCCAGCAGACATATGAAAAGATCAGAGTCGAAACAGTGAGATACAGATTGTTTTAGGTTTCTCCGTACACCAAACTGAAAGATGAGGCGTCGAAAATGGTGATTTTCTGTATTTGAAAATCACAATTGGTTAAAAAAAAAAATCACATCAAGTTTAGTTTATATGCAGTTTTCCAAGAACATAACTATTTCAGAACATGTGCTACCCACATGTGGTAAATGTCATCACAATGTTTCATAACCTCAGCTTTGTTCTTTTCCTAGGAAATCCATTACTTTCAGCCATAGTGTTTCTTTCCATTCATTCATCCATTAATTGCCAAGTCCCCAAAAGATTAATGGCAGAAAAAATACAGTAAAAGGTACACTATAGGGAAAAAGTAAAAATCACCAAGAATAAACATAGATTATAATAGCAAGTAAAAACAGAAGAAAACAGATCACAGAAATACAGATCATGAGAATCTGAATTGGATTCTAGCTTCCCAATATTCAGAGTAAAGGGTTCTCCTTGTCAAGAGCGAAAATCACAGAGCATGGTTCCTTCAGGACCAGTGGCTACTCCATCACTGATCAGGACCAGTGGCTACTCCATCCCTGACCATGGGGCTCCAAGCCACATTTCACTTTATGATGGTTGGCTCTAAGTTCCTTCCTCACCAACTCTCCACCCTTTCTGGTAAGAGCATCTACTTCATTTCTCCTCTTCATATTAACTGCTCATCTCACCTTTCAAATGGTTCCTGCAGGGCTACTGGTCTACCAGAGCTACCGCTGGTCCACATGGTGCCCCATGTAAAAATTTTTAAAGTGCCCCTTGTTTAAGACACTTCATTTCTATCTCTTGGAATTTTTTCATAATATACTGCTTTTGTTAGTATATAAAGGTACTTTATGCCATAATATATAAATTACAATGTCTTTGATACGTACAGTACCCTCCAGGGATATGCAGCTTTACAACCTGTACCTCCCTCAGATTTTATATATGGGAATTAGGAGACAGAAACTCATTCTACTTGAATATTGAGCAGTACAAAAGCCCCCCAGAACTGCTGAAAGTGATACCCCATGGCTGAGTGAAGCCCTAGAGGGCGAGAACACAGAAACTGAAGGAAGAGATGGGTGGAAGGCTGACAATGCTTATAAGTCATACTCACGGTCAATTCTACCCCTGTCTTGTTGTTTGCACATGTGAACCAATAAGTTCTTAATAAAAAGTAGTACATTTGCCTTGATACCTAGCCCCTCACTGCATTCACTCTTCCTGCAGCCCTTTTCTATTTCTATTGTGATGGACGGATTCGCAGACCCTTTAAAAAATTTCTCAGACTTTTTAGAATCCTCCAGCGATTGCCTTGGCCTTTTGGCGCCTTAGCCTTTGGTTCCCTTTAACCCCTGAAGCCATGAGAGCACAGCTTATTCTCAAACTCTACTCTCAGCTTGGCTATAGGTTTAACTCCCACCTAATTCACTAACCTGTCCCTATAGCATACATTGGCAGCAAACATTAATTTGGCATGAAAGAACTGACTTAAAGAAATACTCACCAAATTCATGTGTCAATTATATCACAAAACGGGAAAAATATTGATTTAAAAAATCATACTATAAGATTGCAGAACACATACTTAATAAACTTTAAACGAATAAATTATTTTTAAAGAATTTTCATAAGCTGTCTATGAATTAGTTTAAAAATAACTTGTTCCTTTTAAGTTTGTTAAATTGACCTGGGTGAGGGTTTTCCTTAGACTTCCTATAATCTTATTAACAATTAGTTTGAATTACTGTATCTTACTTACTTTTTAAACTGTACCTCTGTATTTGAAATATTCACATTCCTAATTTAAAAAAATCTGTGGAATTTTATACACCTTTACTTAGTATGGTTATTATTGCTGTGCCCCCAAAAGTAAGAACCACAAATTGACATAAACTTAATGCCTACCTTGAAACAATAAAAAAAAAAAAATGGGACATTGCTAAAACAGCCAACTGGATGTCACTAATAAAACTTTGTCCTCTCAGCTCTGACGCTACCTTCCTTATTCCTTATCATTCTGGAGTTGGGGCTCAGCACACTCATATTTCTCCCTTGCCAGCTAGATCCCTGTTCAGTTCTTCCAAGAAGGAGCTCCAGAGGGAAAGCAGACAGCCTCACAAGGGGAAAGGAAGCTGCCCTTTGCTCTCTGCTCACTGTTCCTGTCACCACTGCCCACGTATGGCTAGTCCCCGACAGCCACCACTGGTTCCAGGAACATCTGGTTCCAGTTTTCCTTCTTTCCTCTCACTCCGGGATTCAGCTCCATTGCATTACCTTAGAATGCTTTGCTGGCCAGAGTCCTCTCCTCAGAGGCACGAATCCTAGCTTTAAAGGTCCCTTTTCTGTGTGTCTGGGCCACCTCCTGGAAGATAGCAACTCCTCGTCAAGGGTCTGTGTCTCAGCCCATGGGGCCAACCCCCAAGTTACCCCAGGCTGAAAGATACTACCTATGTTTTTCTTTAGTATGGCCTTTCTACCCATAAAAATTTTATTCATCCAGAAATTTTTAACTATGTTAAGTTCTGTTAAAATAACTGATGGAAGTCTTATTTTCTTGACTGGATCCTGACACAGAACTATTTCTGTATTTTTCCCTCACAATGTTGTATTTACAGAGAACTAAGACCCAAATGGCACAAGGATATAAAAAGCAAAGGATATAAAGTTAGGAGCAGCTATAAGGCTTTCTTTCTTTTTTTTAAAAAAAGTCCACTTATTTCATGAGCTTACCTCTCCATAAAACAATGTGCGTACTTTTTAATTTAATATTAAAATATCATGTCTTTTTATCAGAAGGAACACAATAGCAGTAGACACTGAGGAGGGACTAGTGGTTCGCAAGGGGGAGGGGTTGTTGCAGGTGAGGAGGGAAGGTGAAGGGGATAAAGGGGCACAATAATTTGAAATCACAATATAAGCTGATCACAGGGATGGTAGTACAGCGTGGAGAATATATGTCAATGATTCTGTAACACCTTACTATGTTGCTAGATAGTAACTGTACTAGAGCAGGTGAACATTTAATAATATGGGTAACTGGTGAACCACTGTGTTATATATTTGAAACCAACATAAGATTTTGTATCAATGATACTTATATAAAAAAAAATCATGTAGTTTTATGTATAGAGTTTTAGGTTCTATAAAACCCCCAAATCTATAAATCTAATTTTACATTGATGTATAGTATAGAGTATACAGTAGTGGGTATGCAATAACATCACAATGAATTTTTATCTTAAGTTTACTATACCCATATTAGAGAAAATTAATTTAAAATAAATCTAACTTTGGACAAAATATTTTCATAAAATTTTCATTTATAAAGATGACCATATAACAGGCAACACACCTTAGTTTGTTATCTCTAGGACTTCTTGATACCAACTGCCAGCTGTCACTACTGAGTTCAATTATCAACATTTTATGTGGTGCATACGTAATACAACAATACACTAGAGAAGAGCCTGAAGTTGTATATTACATCTCTATTTTAAAAATCGAATCATTCTAGTTTATTGAACTGAAAGGCACTAATTTAAAATAGTCATTTAATAGTTATTATAAAATAAGAAATAGTAAAGAGGCATACATTTTTTTCATAAAAATCTTTGTCTTTAAAGAAAGAATTATTAGCTTAAAACAGAAAACTACCTTAAAAAATACCCTCTTTTAGGCAATGTGTTAAGAATTACTAATGTAAAAGTTGACTATGATAACTTCTCTGTGTTTTAGGACTCCATTTCAGTATTCTCGTTATTTAAAACAAGAATTATTGCAAACATAATTAGAATACTACTGGATTTCATGTATCTTTACCTTGATGTGGGCAAAAAAAAAAATCAGAATATTCCTATTATTCGATAAGGAAACATCAGAGATGCCACTAACCAGAGATTTTGCTTCATACTGTTCTAAATTTGATGCAAATAACCAGTCATTAAGCTTAGTGGGACAGACTCAAATATAAGCATAACTACAATGTGATCAAGAGTGTAAGAATACAAGGGTGAGAATCCTAGCTCCTTCATTCACTAGCTCTGTATCCCTGTGAAATCTGCTTATCCCCTGTGAGGTGTACTTCCTTATGTGTAATCCAGGAGTATAAGTAGTTCTATACTACAGGGCTATTGTGAAAATTAGATAATAATTCAGAGCACTTAGCACAGTGTTCCACTGTTCAAGTTAACGGACCTTGGAACTATTAAAACCAATCTTTCCATTGTACAGTTAGATTTCCCTTTACCACATCAAGCCATCTTTATCTTGGCTTCTAAAATCACCAAAAGAAAATATATTAAAACAGACACCATTGTCCTAATTTCCCCCCCTCCCCCACCCCCACCCCCACCAGGAGCCACACAGCTAAGCAGCAGGCACCTGTCAGCCTTCCTCATCATGCGGTTTCCAGGCTCCTGACCAACCTGGCCTCTCTCCTCAGGATACACTCCCACCTGTCAGAAGTCTAAATAAGGCCTGACAGCTACAGATCTAGACAGAAAAATCTTTAGATTAGCAGATAACCTGCTTGCCAGTTTATTAGCTATCACAAATATCAGTCAAAAAAAATTCTGAAAAAGCTGAGCTTCACAGCTATCTTTGGCTGAATATTTTAAATGCTTAGAAAGTGTGAATTCTATTTTTGCTCTAAGAGTCAGATGTGAGACATCAAATTGAAACTTGATGTAATTTACATGGCAAATGCCAACACCAACTATCTAACCACTAAGTCAGAGGCAAGGAGGGGGCAGGAGCTGCTGAAGCAGAAAAAAGTGGATTCCCCTTTTCCATCAGATTTCCTTCCTTTCCCATCAGCATTACCAACTGGGTGAGCTCTGGCTCTCTTGGGGTGCTAAAACCCTCCCTCCATCCACTCCAAGCATCCTGCTTTTATATTTATATCACTTTCTCTCTGGCATTGTCATTTTTTTGTATATATATATATATATATATATATATGTTAGGTTTACAAGTGTCCTTGGCTAAATTTGTAAGTTTTCAGGGCAGTGTGTAGAAACAGAAAATTATAAGCCCCAATTATCTTTGACTCAGTCTTCAGTAAAACGAACATCATTCATATCCTAGTTGCATATAAACGATACTTTTTCTTGACAGTTTCATCATATAGTTCAGTTTTTGTCTATGACTATTTGATAAGGGCAAAGAACCTTACTATACAGTGGAAAGACTGGTTTTAATAGTTCTAAGGTCTGTTAACTTGAACGTTTGACATTATAAATGTTTCTTATAGGAAGTTTTATTTGCTAAAATGTTTGCTGTAGAAACTGTTTGCCCACATCAAACTGTAATCACTGCCTGTGGTAGGAGCCTGAGGTAACTTCTACTCTTGGTGGTAATTAACTCGCTCTCACAGGACTTGGCTTGACCTGGTACGGAAGAGGTGTCGCTTTGCTTGTTAGACTAAGATCATCAAGATCTTTTATCTTCGCTTTTTCCATTCAGGCTATAACAAATAGTGGAATCCAACACATCTCTTTTTAAAAAATCATGTAAATTTCCAAAAGAAATCCTCCAGTAATAGGAACCAGGTGTCATCATTGTATCTCCCATAATACCCAGCTCAGAACTTTCCAAGGGTGATGTGTTCAACGTCTGTTGAAGTGAACTGAATTACTCTTCGTAATGGCTCTCATTTAAGGCTAAACTTCATTGCCACAAAAATGGAACATGAGGTTCAGAAGAAATCAGAGTTTTCACTTCTTCATGAGGCTTGAAAACATTTGTTCCATAATGGGACATATAATTTTACACACATGGAGCATCCTCTAGAATAGAACCTGAAGCGTTTGCAGGTGACAGAAGTTTAACTCAAGCAAGTTCAAGCAAAGAAAAAGGGGAGGATTTATTGCTTCATATAATGGAGAAGATCTTAGTCATGGCTGAGCTCAAGAGGCTCAAATAATATCATCAAGCCTGTCCCTTTTTCCTCTCCTCCTCTAGCCCATTTTGTGCTGACTTAATTCTCATGAAGAGCCCTCACCCCCTCACTCCCTGCCAACTAGCAATCTTATGCTTACATCCTATCTGCTCACAACCCAAAAGGAAGGCAGACCCTCTATCAAATCTTAAGGAGGACTCTGTTTAACCCTGCTTGGATTAAGTGTTTCTCCCAGGGCAGGGAAGCAAGGCTTCATTACAGACAGAACCTGAAGAGGCAGGGGAGGGCGTCCCCCCACAGAAAAGGTTGCCACACAGATAAATGTTAGTTTATTCAACAACTCAAGGTCTAAAATTCTAAGTCCCATTTTACCCTTCTGGGCATGATGGAAATAAAACTATAGTTCTGCCAAGCTGACTCCTAAGCAGGCTACAGTTGTATAGTACATTCTCATTTGCTACAGAGAAATTATATTTACCAGGCCTATTATATGCCAACCATAGTGTCAGGCATTTTATAGACATTAGCTTATTTAATTCTCACAATCAGTAGACATTTAAGATGAGGATATACAGGCTTTGAGAGGTAACATAGTAAACATTCAAACCAAAGCTGCAAGCTAATTCTATATGCCTCTAAAATCCCCTGCTTTCAGCAGTGAGTTTTGGGGCTCTTTTGAGTTTCTGTACTGGAAGTATCAGAAGTTTGTCAAGGAAAGCTCGAAGGCCTACATATTAGGCAGGACCAACTTAATTAAACAAAATGCAATTATCTATAAGAAGTGATTTATCAGATGCCCTAAAAGAGTTTTACTAGTTGCCTGAAATTCCTTCATTAGAGATTACTTGGGGTTAGGTCATTACCGTTGCTTTATTATTTCACTACAAATACTTCCTAAGAGCACTTGGGATAATTTAGACTTGTTAAAATACAAATGCTCCAGGAAGGGGTAATACATGAAGTTTTCTTCTATTAGCTAATTCATATACATCAAATTCCCCACTCCTTTTTTACATGGCCTCCAGGAAAGAAGACACAAGGACAGGTCACACCACATTGCTTGACAGAGCACCTGGGTAAACAGCTCACAGCAGCCAGTGACTAATTATACCAGGGGCTGGGAAAAACTCTTCAACCTGCATACTTCCAGTGGAAATCACTTAGCATTTGATCACAGAATCCAGGTAAACTCTAAAAACATCTGAGAACAGCAACAAAAGGAAATCCAGGTACCATATAGCCTATGAATTAACAAAGGGAACCAGGGAAGTAAGACAGGAATGGTAACTATTAGCATTTGCTCTAATGTTCCTATACTTAATTTTAGAAACATAAACCCCTTGTGTATACATTATTTAATAAAGGAAAAATCTTATCTTTAGTCACTATGGTTGAATGTTTTATACTACACATTACTGCTGCTACCACAATGTAATTCACAGAAAATGTATGTAAAATGTAGTCTCAGGTTACATAGAGCACCATTGGCTTTTGGGCTTCACTGCTTGAGAAAGGAGATAGCAGACAATGAGCTACCTGGGGTCCTAGCCTCCTGCCAGCTTTGGGCCCCACAAGACCCATGGAAGACTGTAAATAAGAACCTCCCCAAACTACTGGCCTTCAGCCACCTCCCCTCTGAAATGGCACAGTTAGGAATCATTTATTTTCTATTTGTTTTATTTTATAAGCAGTTTTCCAAATGATCCTGGCATATTACCTGGCACAGGAAAAGCATTCAATCAATTACAAAGAGGACATTTCTGGAGTATACAATGAAGCAAAACTGAAGGAGCAAAACAGTGGCGGACTCAACAGACTCCAAGAAGGGACTAGCGGTTACCAAAGGGGAGGGGTGGGGGAGGGCGATGGGGAGGGAGGGAGAAGAGGATTGAGGGGTATTATGATTAGTACACATGGTGTGGGGGGGATCATGGGGAAGACAGTGTAGCACAGAGAAGACAAGTGGTGCCTCTGTGGCATCTTACTACACTGATGGACAGTGACTGCAATGGGGTATAGGGAGGTACTTGATAATAAGGGTGAATGTAATAACCACATTGCTTTTCATGTGAAACCTTCATAAGAGTGTATATCAATGATACCTTAGTAAAAAAAAAAATTACCAAGAGGACAAGAAGAAAGATAAGGTGAAAAGAACAGGAAGAAGAAAAACCTGTGTCATATCTATAATATTTACTTTCTAGACTCTTAGCTCTAAGGGACAAATAGGAAAAAAAAACCAATAAACTGTCAAGATCATGGTAGTTCAACTCCCCCTTCCCAAATACAAGAAACTGAAGCCCAGGGTCAGGATGTTAACAGCAGGGCTGGGTTTATCACCCAGGTCTCTTTATTCCCAGTCCTCTGCCCTTTCTACATTAAAAACTACATGCCAGAGGATGGGCCATATGTTTTCACTCAGCAGTGGCAGCACTGGAGTCATGCTGTGTTCCTTGTACAAACACATTCTACAGGCAAGGAAAGAAAATGAATGTTACTGTCCACTGCAGGGGTGGTTCTCTATCACACATTTCCTGGGGCCCAGGCTGTAGCATCTAAGTGAGAACATGTTAAAATGTTTCTCTGGTATATCCAGTAACCAAAGTTCTTTATAGGTTGCAACATCAACCAGTCATTCCAGATTCTGTCCTCTAATATGCTGATTTATACTGAAGTTCTCTCATACTCACAACAAGAAATGTATATCATTCTCTTCACTAACAAACATGTAGAACATGTCCTCTTTGGGTAAGATACTATGTTAGGGTCCAGTGCTATCCAGAGAAGTATAAGGCATGTGGGGCACTTGAAATCTATGTGAAGTAGACACATATGAAAGCTAACCTCAAAGTCAGTGTATCTAAGTATAAATGAGAGAAGCAAAGTACACCACTACAGGATTTCTAGGAATCCCCCCAGAGAACTGGAAAACCTAAATATAGACTTTGCTAAGTATCAGTGAATAATAACCACCATGCTAACTCAGGTTCATAGATGTAAGTATTCCCCAGAAATGAAATTAATACTGCTTACCTCAATTTATATATTAGTATTACACCATCAAACTAAAAATCATCAGTAACAAACTGTCCTGAGATTTGACTCATATTTATGAAATAAATACTACAAATGGTATTGATAAACTCATCTCACACAAAAAGACTACAATGAACCATATTACATATATAAAATATATGTGTATTCTTAAAACACATACTTACTACCTCCCAACAAACAGAAATCCAGGCCCAACCTTGAATTCTTCCAAACATTTAAAGATTTAATACCTATACTTCTCAAGCTATTTCAAAAATTGAAGAGGAGGCAACACTTTCAAATTTGTTTTACAAGACCACCATTATCCTAACACCTAAACCAGACAAAAACATCAAAAAATAAATAAAATTATGGGCCAATTTCCTTGGTGACCATAGATGAAAAATCCTTAACAAAATATTAGCAAACTGAGTTTAACATTAAAAGGACCATACACCATGATCAATTTGAATTTATTTCAAGGATTCAAGGATGGTTCAACATCCATAAATCAATCAACATGATACATGATACATGACACTAATAAAATGAAAGATAAAAATCTTATGATCATTTCAATAAATGCAGAAAAATCATTTGATAGAATACAACATCCTTTTATGAATAGAAAGTCTCAACAATGTGGAAATAGGGGGAATGTACCTTAAAAAAATAGAGGCCATATATGACCCACAGATAATATTATACTCAACAGTAAAAAACTAAAAGCTTTTTCCTCTAAGATCAGAAACATGATAAGGATGTCCACTCTCACCACTTTTAATCAACATACTATTAGAAACCCCAGCCACAGCAATTAGACAAGAGAAAGAAGTAAAAGACATCCAAATTGGAAAGGAAGAAATTAATTATTTCATCACTATTTGTGATAACATTATATTGAGAGAAAACCCTAAAGATGCCACCAAGAAACTCTTAGAATAAGTGAATTCAGTAGAGTTGCAGGATACAAGTTAATCTACAAAGATCTGTTTTTTTCATACACTAATAATGAACTATTAAGGAGAAATCAAGAAAGAAATCCCATTTAAAATACCTAGGGGTAACTTTCTAAGAAAGTGAAAGATCTGTATTCTGAAAACTGTAAGACACTGATGAAAGAAATTAGGCAACACAAATAAATGGAAAGGCATTCTGTGCTCATGGATTGGAAGAACAGTGTTAAAACATCCATACTACCCAAAGCAATCTAGAGACTCAATACAATCCCTATCAAAATTCCAATGGCATTTTCACAGATAAAGAACAAACTATCCTAAAATTTTTATGGAACCACAAAAGATGCTGAATAGCCAGAACAATCTTGAGAAAGAAGAAACAAAGCCAGATGCATTATGCTCCCTGATTTCCAACAATATTATCAAGCTATAATAATCAAAACAGTATAGTATTGGCATAAAAACAGAAACACAGATCAGCAATAGAATAGAGAGCTCTGAAATAAACCCACACGTATATAGTCAATTAATTTATGACAAAAGAGCCAAGAATATAAAGTAGAGAAAAGGACAGTCTCCTCAATAAATGGTACTGGGAAAACTGGACAAAATTATGAAACAGGACCACTATGTTACACCATATACAAAAATTAACTCAAAATGTATTAAAGATCTGAAACCATAAATTCCTAGAAGAAAACATAGGGATTAAGTTCCTTTACATGTATCTGACACCAAAAGCAAGGGCAACAAAAGTAAAAATAAATGAATGGGACTACATCAGACTAAACAACTTCTGCACAGCAAAGGAAACTATAAACAAAATGAAAAGGCAACCTACTGAATGGGAGCAGAAACTTGTAAATAATATATCCAGAAAGGGAATAACACCCAAAATATATAAAGAATTCATACAACCCAACATGAAAAACGAACTTGATTAAAAAATGGGCAGAGGATCTGAACATTTTCCAAAGAAGACACAGAGCTAGCCAACAGACACATAAAAAGATGCTCAAAATCACTAGTCATCAGGGAAATGCAAATCAAAACCACAATGAGATATCACCTCATACCAGTCAGAGTGGCTTATCAAAAAGATAAGAAACAACAAGTGTTGGTGAGTATGTGGAGAAATGGGAAACTGCACTACTAGTGGGGATGTAAATTGGTAGAGCCATTATGGAAAACAGTGTGGAGTTTCCTTAAAAAATTAAAAATAGAACTACCATATCATTCAACAATTCTACTTCTAGGTATCTATCCAAAGAGACAAAATAACATTAATTTGAGAAGGTATACACACCTTGTTCACTGAAGCAATATTTACAATAGCCAAGATATGGAAAGACTTAAGTGTCTATCAATAGATGAATAAAGAAGATCTGGTATATATATGCAATAGAACACTTCTCAGCCATATAATAAGAATGAATCTTGCTATTTGTAGCACAGACAGACCACAGGGTATTCAGCTAAGTAAAATAAGTCAGAGACAGATAAATTCCATATAATTTCATTTATATGTGGAATCTAAAAACATAATAAACAAACATAACAAATGAAAACCCAGACTCATAGATACAGAGAACAGACTGCTGCTTGCCAGAAGGGAGGGGCATGGGAGAATAAATGTGTAAAGGGGGTCAAGAAGTACAAATTTGCAGTTATAAACTAAATAAGTCATGGACAAAGAAGGCATTACCTAGTGAAAAAAGGATCAGTTCAACAAGAGGATATAACAACATATATAAATACCTATACAGCCAACATAGGAGCACCTAAATATGTAAAACAAATACTAACAGATCTAAAGGGAGAGAAAGATTGCAACTTAATCATATTAGAGGACTTTAACACACCACACCACTTATATCAATGGACAGATCATCCAGACAAAAAGTAAACAAGGAAACAGAGGCACTGAACAATATATTAGATCAGATGGACTTAAAAGATACCTATGGAACACTTCACCCAAAAGCAGCAGGATATACATTTTTCTCAAGTGTGTATAGAATGTTCTCCAGAAAAGATCACATACTAAGCCACAAAAAGAGACTCAATAAATTAAAAAAGACTGAAACTGTATCAAGCAATTTCTCAGAAAACAATGACAAATAGAAATGAATTACATGAAGAAAATTAAAAACCTCACAAACACATGGTGGCTAAACAATACACTATTAAATAATCAATGGATCAATGAACTAATCAGAGTAGAAATATACCAATACATGGAGACAAATGAAAACAAAAACATAACAGTACAAAATTTGTGGGATGCCGCAAAAGCAGTTTTAAGAGGGAAGTACATAGCAATACAGGCCTACCTCAAGAAACAAGAACAATCCTAAATAAACAGTCTAAACCCACAATTAAAGAAACTAGAAAAAGAAGAACAAATGAAAGCCAAAGTCAGTACGAGAGACATAATAAAGATCAGAGCAAAAATAAATAGAGAAGAATAAAACAACAGAAAAAAATCAATGAAACCAAGAGCTGGTTCTTCTAGGAGATAAACAAAATAGGCAACCCCCTAGCCAGCCTTATCAAGAAAAAAAGAGAGAGTATACAAATAAAATCAGAAACAAGGAATAGTCACAACTGATGCCACAGAAATACAAATTATTAGAGAATCTATGAAAAATTATATACCAATAAATTGGACAGTCTAGAAGAAATAGACAAATTTCTAGAAAACTACAACCTTCCAAGATGAAGCCAGTGAGAAGCAGAAAACCTGAACAGACCAATTGCCAATAACGAAATGGAACTGGTAACCAAAAAACTCCCAACAAAAGTTCCAGAGAAGATGGCTTCACAGCTGAATTCTACCAAACATTTAAAGAAGAGCCAATACCCCTCTTTCTTAAAGTAATCCATAAAGTAGAAGAAGAGGGACTACTTCCAAACTCATTCTATGAGGCCAGCATCACTCTAATATCAAAACCAGGCAAAGACACTACAAAAAAGAAAATTTTAGAGTAACATAGCTGATGAACATAGATGCAAAAGTCCTCAACAAAATATTAGCAAACAAAATTCAAAAGTACATCAAAAGGATCAACCATCACAACCAAGGGGAATTTACTTCAGGGGTGCAAAGACTGTACAATATTCATAAATCAATCAATGTGATACACCACATTAAAAAAGGATTAAAACCACATGATCATCTCAGTAAATGCTGAAAAAGCATTTGACAAAATTCAATATCCATTCTTGATAAAAACTCTCAACAAAATGTGTACAGAGGGTACATATCTCAACATAATAAAGGCAATATATGACAAACCCACAGCCAAGATCATACTCAATAGTGAAAAGCTGACAGATTTTCCTCTAAGGTCAGGAACAAGACAAGAATTCTCACTGTCACTACTTTCATTCAACATAGTACTGGAGGTCCTAGCCATGGCAATCAGACAATATAAGAGACAGAGGCATCAAAATTCATAAGGAAGAATTAAAACTGTCACTATTTGCAGATGGCATGACATTATATGTAGAAAACCCTAAAGACTCCACTAAAAAACTATTAGAACTAATAAATGGATTCAGCAAAGTTACAGGATACAAAATTAATACATAGAAATCATTTGGATCCCTATATACAAACAACAAACTAGCATAAAGAGAAATCAGGAAAACAATTCTATTTACAGTTGTATCAAAAAGAATAAAATACCTAGGAATAAACCTAACCAAGGAGGTGAAAGACCTGTACTATGAAAACTGTATGACACCCACGAGAAAAATTAAAGAAGACATAAATAAATGGAACTTCATCCCATGCTCATGGATAGGAAGAATTAATATTTTAATAATGGCCATCCTGTTCAAACAAATTTACAGATTCAATGAAATCCATATCAAAATACTAATAGCATTTTTCAATGAACTAGAGAAAATAATCCTAAAATTCATATGGAACCATAGAAGACCCTGAACAGCCACAAAAGGAATCCTGAAAAAGAAGAACAAAGCTGAAGGTATCACTATCCCTGACTTCAAGCTATACTACAAAACTACAGTAATCAAAACAATATAGTACTGGCACAAGAACAGACCAATAGATCAGTGGAACAGAATAGAGAGCCCAGATATAAACCCATGAATACATGGTCAATTAATATGTGATGAAGCTATGAATATGCAATGGGGAAAAGACAGTCTCTTCAAGAACTAGTGTTGGGAAAACTGGACAGCTACACCTAAGAGAATGAAACTGAATTACTGTCTAACTCCACATACAAAAATAAACTCAAAATGGATTAAAGATCTAAATGTAAGACATGAAACCATAAAACTCTTAGAAGAAAACAGGTAAAAATCTCTTGAACATAAATATGAACTATTTTTTTCTGGATACATCTACTCAGGAAATAAAATAAAAAATGAACAAGTAGGACTACATTAATCTAAAAACCTCTGTACAGCAAAGGACACCATCCACAGAACAAAAAGGCAGCCTACAGTATGGGAGAATATATTTGTAAGTGATTTATCTGATAAGGGGTTAACTTTTAAAATATATAAAGAACTCTTGACTCAACACCAAAAAGAACCCCAAATACTCTTATTAAGAAAAAATGGGTGGAGGACCTGAACAGACATTTCTCCAAGGAAGAAATACAGATGGCCAACAGGCACATGAAAAAAAACTCTACATCACTAATCATTAGGGAAATGAAAATCAAAATCACAATGAGATATCACCTTATACCAGTCAGGATAGTCACTATCCAAAAGCAAGAAATAACAAGTGTTGACAAGGATGTGCAGAAAAGGGAACCCTCCTACACTGTTGGAGGGAATGTAAACTGGTAACAACCAGTGTGGAAAGCAGCATGGAGGTTCCTCAAGAAACTAAAAATAGAAATCCTATATGACCCAGTAATCCCAATTCTAGGAATTCACCTGAAGAAAACAAAATCCAGGATTCGAAAAGATATATGCCCCCCTATGTTTATTGCCATATTATTTACAATAGCCAAGAAAAGGAAGCAACCAAAGTGTCCATCAATATATGAATGGATAAGAAAGAGGTGGAAAATAAACACAATGGAATATTATTCAGCCATTAAAAAGAAAGAAATCTGCCATTTGTGACTACATGGATGGACCTAGAAGACATTAATCTCAGTGAAATAAGCCAAGCAGAGAAAGTCAAATACCATACGATTTTATTTATTTGTGGAATAGAAAAACAAAACAAAATGAACAAAACAGCAGTAGACTCATAGACACTGAGAAGTGACTGGTGGTTTCCATGGGGGAGCAGTTAGGGAGGGTAGGTAGGGAGGGTGAGAGGGATAAAGGACACAAAATTCTCAATTGGAATGTAAGTTGGTCACAGGGATACTAGTACAGCATGAAGAATATAGACAATGATTCTATAACATCGTCCTATGTTAACAGATAGTAACTGCCCTTGATAGAGTTAAGATTCAGTAATATGGGCAACTGTTGAATCACTGTGTTGTATACTTGAAATCAATGTAAGATTATATATCAACTATACTCCAATAAAAATAAAATAAAATAAAAATTCATGTAAATGTAATACATATACAGCCTGGGGAATACAGTCAATAATAAAATTGTATTAACTTTTTGTGATCACAGATGGTAACTAGGCTTACTGTGGTGATCGGTTTGAGATGTGTACAAATGTCAAATCACTACGTTCTGTGAAACTAACAAAACTAATAGAATATTGTAAGTCAATTATACTTCAATTTAAAAAACTGCATGCTTCTAAGATTAAAATATGTGTCTTGTTAAAATATATACTATTCTATTTTCAGTATCACAGAATATCAGGGCTGGAAAGTAACCCTGTTGTCAATGAATCCATTCATTGGCTATGCTATTCTCTCTTACAATTCTTAGGAGGGGCTTTTCCTCCTGTGCTTTATTACCTACAGTGACAGGAAGCTGACTACCTCAGTTTGGTGCATCCTTGGACATTCACCTATTTCATTCTGCATAAAAGCAATATACTTTAACACAGGAAAATTTATAATAGGAAATGAGCAAGTAAAATGTTCTCCAATTAGAATGGCGGAAGATGGTGGCGTGAGTAGAGCAGCGGAAATCTCCTCCCAAAACAACATATATCTATGAAAATATAACAAAGACAACCCTTCCTAGAATAAAGACCAGAGGACACAGGACAATATCCAGACCACATCCGCACCTGAGAGAACCCAGCGCCTCGCGAAGGGGGTAAGATACAAGCCCCGGCCCGGTGGGAGCCGAGCACCCATCCCCCCAGCTCCCGGCGCGGGAGAAGAATAGGCAGAGCGGGAGGGAGACAGAGCACAGGGCTGCCGAACACCCAGCCCCAGCCATCCGGGCCAGAGTGCAGGGCCCTCGATACTAGGAAAACAGGGCAGCAAGAACAGTGAGCGGGCACTGGGGGCCGGGTGTTGGAGGACATAAGAAAAGCGTGCGACCATTTTTTTTTTTTTTTTTTTTTTGCTTTTTCGCTGTTTTGTTTTGGCGAGCGCTTTTTGGAAGTCTTAAAGGGATAGGGACCCCAATACTAGGAAAACAGGGCAGCAAGACCAGTGAGCAGAGGCCTGAGGCTGGCACCGGAGAATAAAGAAAAACGAGCGACCACCTTTTTTTTTTTTAATTAAAAAAAATTTTTTTTTTTTTTTAATTAAAAATTTTTTTTCTTTTTTTTTTTGGTGGTTGTTGTTTTGTTTTGGCGGGTGCTTTTTGGAAGTCTTAAAGGGGCAGGGCAGGACACTTAATCCAGAGGTAGGGATTCCTGGGATCTCTGGGCACCCTAACCCCTGGGCTGCAGGGAGCAGGGAGGCCCCTTACGGAGATAAATAGCTTCCCAGCCGCTCCTGCTCCAAGGCAACTCCAACACTTTGGAGTAGCTGCCGGAGCCAGGCCACGCCCACAGCAACAGCGGACATTAACTCCATAGCAGCCGGGCAGGAAGCAGAAACCCTGTCTGCGTGCAGCTGCGCAGCACAAGCCACTAGAGGTCGCTGTTCTCTCAGGAGAGGAGGGCAACAAACCAACAAGAAAGGAAGTCCTTCCAGCCGTCACTCGTCCCAGCTCTGCAGACTATTCCTATCACCATGAAAAGGCAAAGCTACAGGCAGACAAAGATCACAGGGACAACACCAGAGAAGGAGACAGACCTAACCAGTCTTCCTGAAAAAGAATTCAAAATGAGAATCATAAACATGCTGACAGAGATGCAGAGAAATACGCAAGACAAATGGGATGAAGTCCGGAAGGAGATCACAGATGCCAGAAAGGAGATCGCAGAAATGAAACAAACTCTGGAAGGGTTTATAAGCAGAATGGATAGAATGCAAGAGGCCACTGATGGAATTGAAATCAGAGAACAGGAACGCATAGAAGCTGACATAGAGAGAGACAAAAGGATCTCCAGGAATGAAACAATATTAAGAGAACTGTGTGACCAATCCAAAAGGAACAATATCCGTATTATAGGGGTCCCAGAAGAAGAAGAGAGAGGAAAAGAGATGGAAAGTATCTTAGAAGAAATAATTGCTGAAAACTTCCCCAAACTGGGGGAGGAAATAATCGAACAGACCACGGAAATACACAGAATCCCCAACAGAAAGGATCCAAGAAGGACAACACCAAGACACATAATAATTAAAATGGCAAAGATCAAGGACAAGGAAAGAGTGTTAAAGGCAGCTAGAGAGAAAAAGGTCACCTATAAAGGGAAACCCATCAGGCTAACATCAGATTTCTCAACAGAAACCCTACAGGCCAGAAGAGGATGGCAGGATATATTTAATACAATGAAACAGAAGGGCCTTGAACCAAGGATACTCTATCCAGCATGACTATCATTCAAATATGACGGTGGGATTAAACAATTCCCAGACAAACAAAAGCTGAGGGAATTTGCTTTCCACAAACCACCTTTACAGAACATCTTACAGGGACTGCTCTAGATGGGAGCACTCCTAGAAAGAGCACAGCACAAAACACCCAACATATGAAGAATCGAGGAGGGGGAACAAGAAGGGAGAGAAGAAAAGAATCTCCAGATAGTGTATATAACAGCTCAATAAGCGAGCTAAGTTAGGCAGTAAGATACTAAAGAGGCTAACCTTGAACCTTTGGTAACCACGAATTTAAAGCCAGCAATGGCAATAAGTACATATCTTTCAATAGTCACCCTAAATGTTAATGGGTTGAATGCACCAATCAAAAGACATAGAGTAACAGAATGGATAAAAAAGCAAGACCCATCTATATGCTGCTTACAAGAAACTCACCTCAAACCCAAAGACATGCAACATGCAAGAGGCTTAACAACACGCTCCTAAATAATCAATGGATCAATGACCAAATCAAAATGGAGATCCAGCAATACACGGAAACAAATGACAAAAACAACACTAAGCCCCAACTTCTGTGGGACACAGCAAAAGCAGTCTTAAGAGGAAAGTATATAGCAATCAAAGCATATTTAAAAAAGGAAGAGCAATCCCAAATGAATGGTCTAATGTCACAATTATCGAAATTGGAAAAAGAAGAACAGATGAGGCCTAAGGTCAGCAGAAGGAGGGACATAATAAAGATCAGAGAAGAAATAAATAAAATTGAGAAGAATAAAACAATAGCAAAAATCAGTGAAACCAAGAACTGGTTCTTCGAGAAAATAAACAAAATAGATAAGCCTCTAGCCAGACTTATTAAGAAGAAAAGAGAGTCAACACAAATCAAAAGGATCAGAAACGAGAAAGGAAAAATCACGATGGACCCCACAGAAATACAAAGAATTATTAGAGAATACTATGAAAACTATATGCTAACAAGCTGGGAAACCTAGGAGAAATGGACAACTTCCTAGAAAAATACAACCTTCCAAGATTGACCCAGGAAGAAACAGAAAATCTAAACAGACCAATTACCAGCAACGAAATTGAAGCGGTAATCAAAAAACTACCAAAGAACAAAACCCCCGGGCCAGATGGATTTACCTCGGAATTTTATCAGACATACAGGGAAGACATAATACCCATTCTCCTTAAAGTTTTCCAAAAAATAGAGGAGGAGGGGATACTCCCAAACTCATTCTATGAAGCTAACATCACCCTAATACCAAAACCAGGCAAAGACCCCACCAAAAAAGAAAACTACAGACCAATATCCCTGATGAACGTAGATGCAAAAATACTCAACAAAATATTAGCAAACCGAATTAAAAAATACATCAAAAGGATCATACACCATGACCAAGTGAGATTCATCCCAGGGATGCAAGGATGGTAAAACATTCGAAAGTCCATCAACATCATCCACCACATCAACAAAAAGAAAGACAAAAACCACATGATCATCTCCATAGATGCTGAAAAAGCATTTGACAAAGTTCAACATCCATTCATGATAAAAACTCTCAGCAAAATGGGAATAGAGGGCAAGTACCTCAACATAATAAAGGCCATCTATGATAAACCCACAGCCAACATTATATTGAACAGCGAGAAGCTGAAAGCATTTCCTCTGAGATCGGGAACTAGACAGGGATGCCCACTCTCTCCACTGTTATTTAACATAGTACTGGAGGTCCTAGCCACAGCAATCAGACAAAACAAAGAAATACAAGGAATCCAGATTGGTAAAGAAGAAGTTAAACTGTCACTATTTGCAGATGACATGATACTGTACATAAAAAACCCTAAAGACTCCACCCCAAAACTACTAGAACTGATATCGGAATACAGCAAAGTTGCAGGATACAAAATCAACACACACAAATCTGTGGCTTTCCTATACACTAACAATGAACCAACAGAAAGAGAAATCAGGAAAACAACTCCATTCACAATTGCATAAAAAAAAAAGAATACCTAGGAATAAACCTAACCAAAGAAGTGAAAGACTTATACTCTGAAAACTACAAGTCACTCTTAAGAGAAATTAAAGGGGACACTAACAGATGGAAACTCATCCCATGCTCGTGGCTAGGAAGAATTAATATCGTCAAAATGGCCATCCTGCCCAAAGCAATATACAGATTTGATGCAATCCCTATGAAACTACCAGCAACATTCTTCAATGAACTGGAACAAATAATTCAAAAATTCATATGGAAACACCAAAGACCCCGAATAGCCAAAGCAATCCTGAGAAAGAAGAATAAAGTAGTGGGGATCTCACTCCCCAACTTCAAGCTCTACTATAAAGCCATAGTAATCAAGACAATTTGGTACTGGCACAAGAGCAGAGCCACAGACCAATGGAACAGACTAGAGAATCCAGACATTAACCCAGACATATATGGTCAATTAATATTTGATAAAGGAGCCATGGACATACAATGGCAAAATGACAGTCTCTTCAACAGGTGGTGCTGGCAAAACTGGACAGCTACATGTAGGAGAATGAAACTGGACCATTGTCTAACCCCATATACAAAAGTAAACTCAAAATGGATCAAAGACCTGAATGTAAGTCATGAAACCATTAAACTCTTGGAAGAAAACATAGGCACAAACCTCTTAGACATAAACATGAGTGACCTCTTCTTGAACATATCTCCCCGGGCAAGGAAAACAACAGCAAAAATGAGTAAGTGGGACTATATTAAGCTGAAAAGCTTCTGTACAGCAAAAGACACCATCAATAGAACAAAAAGGATCCCTACAGTATGGGAGAATATATTTGAAAATGACACATTCGATAAAGGCTTGACGTCCAGAATATATAAAGAGCTCACACGCCTCAACAAACAAAAAACAAATAACCCAATTAAAAAATGGGCAGAGGAACTGAACAGACAGTTCTCCAAAAAAGAAATACAGATGGCCAACAGACACATGAAAAGATGCTCCACATCGCTAATTATCAGAGAAATGCAAATTAAAACTACAATGAGGTATCACCTCACACCAGTAAGGATGGCTGCCATCCAAAAGACAAACAACAACAAATGTTGGCGAGGCTGTGGAGAAAGGGGAACCCTCCTACACTGCTGGTGGGAATGTAAGTTAGTTCAACCATTGTGGAAAGCCGTATGGAGGTACATCAAAATGCTCAAAACAGACTTACCATTTGACCCAGGAATTGCACTCCTAGGAATTTACCCTAAGAATGCAGCAATCAAGTATGAGAAAGATCAGTGCACCCCTATGTTTATCGCAGCACTATTTACACTAGCCAAGAATTGGAAGCAACCTAAATGTCCATCGATAGATGAATGGATAAAGAAGATGTGGTACATATACACAATGGAATACTACTCAGCCATAAGAAAAGGGCAAATCCAATCATTTGCAGCAACATGGATGGAGCTGGAGGGTATTATGCTCAGTGAAACAAGCCAAGCGGAGAAAGAGAAATACCAAATGATTTCACTTATCTGTGGAATATAAGAACAAAGGAAAAACTGAAGGAACAAAACAGCACCAGAATCACAAAACTCAAGAATGGACTAACAGGTACCAAAGGGAAAGGGACTGGGGAGGATGGGTGGGGAGGGAGGGATAAGCGGGGGGGGGGGAGAAATAGGGGGGTATTAAGATTAACATGCATGGGGGGTAGGAGAAAAGGGAGGGCTGTACAACACAGAGAAGGCAAGTAGTGATTCTGCAACATTTTGCTATGCTGATGGACAGTGACTGTAAAGGGGTTTATAGGGGAGACCTGGTATAGGGGAGAGCCTAGTAAACATAATATTCGTCATGTAAGTGTAGATTAGTGATACCAAAAACAAAGCAAAAAAAAAAAAAAAAAAGGGCAGTTCCTGTGTGGTAACCTCCAACGAGTTCTACACAAGGGTATAAAGGGCATATAAAAGTGTAGGCAAAGGGTCTGTTTGTGTTTATACAGAGGATCAAAGCCTAATTGGGCTACCCCGAAAATGAACTAAGATACGATATGAAAAAGAACTTCCAACATCTGCACTCTCTGGAAGACTCATGCCAGAAGATGATCATCAAAAAACCCCAACAAAGATCCACGCACTGCTACAGCTGTAGATGCACTCATCCCACCAGTTCCTGGACTTGCCATGGGAATGAGGAAGGAGATATCTAAGCTGGCCTGTGCATACAGTAAAACAACAAATTTGACTGGATCTATACTGTTGGAACTCAACCAAGATTTAGGAGAAGTGCAAACTGTAGCGCTCCAAAATCTTACAACTACAGACTATTTACTGTTAAAAGAACATAAGGGATGTGAACATTCCCCAGGAATGGGTTGTTTTAATTTGTCTGATTTCTCTCAGACTGTTCAAGTTCAGTTGGACAATATCCACCATATCATAGATAAGTTTTCACAAATGCCTAAGGTGCCTAACTGGTTTTCTTGGTTTCACTGGAGATGGCTGGTAATTACAGATATGCTTTGGTTATGTAACTATACTCCTATTATGTTAATGTGTGTGTGCAATTTAAGTAGTAGCTTAAAACCTATACATGCTGAAGTTACTCTACAAGAAGATATGTCAAAGAAATAATCAATCTTCCCATGTTTTCTTCCGCCTGCTACTTCTATAGCTTTTCTTCTTCCTTCCTAATTACAACCCTTAAATAGAATTCGTGCCTCATATCAAATTTACTGAGTATCATAATTCTTCCAAGTGGTAAAGATACCTCAAGACAAATGATGGGCATAGAAGCCACAGGGCATAAATCTGCAAAGAAATAAAAAGCTAACCATTTCAAACAATAAGGCTTCTCTCTCACTTACCAACTTTACATTTCCCTGTATGGCCCCGGAAGATGACTGGTTAGCCAGAGACAGGTAAGATTCCTCAAGGGAGGACCAACCTAAGACAGGCACAGTCGCAGGGGGGTCATCAGGTGAGAAATTGGGGATCAACAGAGGTGAGGCTTAGAACCTCACCCCCCCTGTTCTGAGAGAAATCTTCTGCATCCGTGGATGTTTTATTGCCCTGGTCTAGCTTGGATTAACACATAGTCTACAGGCACACACCTGATCATCTACATTTGCTCTCTTACAACACTAAACTATGTTTTCTACCTTTGTCTCGTATCTACCTACCACTTCAGCATTTTATTAAAAATAATAATAATAAAGAGAGAAATGTGGTATCCACATATAAATCAAGTATAAAAATCGAATGAATATTCATATTTGAACTGACTGTTTATAGTTCATAATGCATGAGCAAAACCGAAGGTTTCTGTGATGACTGCCCTTGTACTGTTCACCATGTAACTTATTCACTATGTAAGAATTTGTTCTCCATGTACGAACTTGTTTGTTATGCCTCAGAAGATTGGAGACTGATGAAAATTAGGCTTGGGGTGGATTAATGATTGTGCATTGAGCATTGACTCCCCTATACAGAATTTTATTGTTGTTAACAACCATTTGATCAATAAATATGAGAGATGCCCTCACAACAAACAAACAAACAAAAAGTACACACTTCCAATGGTAAAATAATAAGTAACCGGGATGTAATGAATATAGTCAAGATATTGTAACAGCTTGGTATGGTGATAGCTGGTACCTAGAATTGTCATGTACATAAATGTTAAATCACTATGTTGTACACCTGAAACTAATGTAATGTAATACTGTGTGTCAACTACCCTTCAATAAAAAATAATTATCTACAAAAAAAAAAATGTTCTCCAATTAGATACAGAGGTGTCTCTTTAGTTAATTTTTCTCTTGAGGTTTACTTAATAAGATTGATAAACTGCAGTGATCAGTAAACTTGTGCAACAACATTCCTGCTTGTGGAATTCCCTTCAGGAAGCTCATTATGAAAAAGTAGTTCATTCAAAGAAAACAAGTGCTATATAAAAATTCAGCAAAAACCACATTGGAGACTATCTGCAACATTTATTAATCCTACAATATTCACTGCCATGTTTAATATTAAGTCTGTTCCTGTGTAGCAATACAAAGAGCTTAATCTTCCAAGAAACAGGTATTTATTATCAGTGCCTCCTTACTGTGGGCAAAAAGTATATACTTTGAGAAAATGTTCAACTGCTGGGATGTAAACGAAAAGGAAATACCTGCTTTGTAGTGCTGCATTTACAAAATAAACCATGGTGAGTTCTACTGTATTTGAACCCCATTATCAAGATTTCTGGCCGTGTATTCAGTTCATTTTTTACACAAACTAGTTGATTAAAAAATCATTTTGTTTGCTATCAGATTAAAATAGTAGCATTAAATAAATCAATTAAATGAATACTTTCTATCTACCACCACCACCAAGGGCAAAAGCAGGAGGGTAGAGGGGTCACTTGACTCTTACCACTTGGCTGGCTAGGTACATCCTTTCTGTATCTCTGCAGGACAGGAGAGGATGGGTTTTCCAACTCACCTGTGTTTTGAGAATGACATCCACAAATGTAAACTTTCACCAAAAACTCAAATTTAATTCGCCATAATTTGAGCTACCCTCAGGAGGTAAATGCTGGGGCCATCACCCTTTCCAGCAGAATTAGAAGGGTACAGGCATTCACAGCAGGCTAACAAGGCTACAAGGTGGGGACACAAAGATGAGAAAGACCCAGGAGGTTACTGTACAATCCAGTAGCAAGATCAGAAAAATGTGGGCCCTCTCAAATGTCCACTAGGGCTTCTTTTTCATGTAACCATCACAACTTATGGACTGAATATCTATAGTTAGTGCTAATTTACATGTTTCTTGAGGCATGCTGGCTAATGAATTCTCTACCACTTTTTCTTCTTCAAGTCTCCTTTGTAAGTACTACTAGATGTGCATTACCAGCAGCATAGCAGGGCTTGGCAGAAAAGCTTCTCTTTAGACTATCCTGTAGCAGAGAAATTAAACACAGCATCAGAAAACAGCTGAGAGGGTATATGAATGGAGGATGGAGCAGACTGGGAGGAAAAAAATAGTGAAGCAACAACAAAATCAAAGACAGATGAAAAAATGATGGGGAGAGAGATCAGGAGCCAATCAGAGTGAACGAGAGGAAAGGGGGCACAAATGCACTGACTGTGACCATAATTTGCACTTCTGGACTGGAACTTCACTGCAGAAACAGTGTCCTCTCTTCATTTTCTTTTTAAAATTTTGGAGGTTAAGAAAGTAAGCACCAAAGCAGTATATGTCTTCCTGTCAATCAGCATTACAAGCACCATATGAAAAACACAAGACTTTGCACTCCAGCAATCCCAGGTAAGAAAGACAAGAGCAAATTCCCCATTGAGATGAAACTTGACCTCTTCAGGCAGAGCCAAGAATACTGGTCACAGACACTAACAGAAGGGGAGCAGGTACCCCAGGGAAATCCTCAAGCAATGGAATAGGAAGTAGGGAAAGGTAAGGGAAGAATTCACTATCCCTACATCTGCCCATACCAATGTTTTATAGATAGAGATGTTCCTCATGGAATGAACTGATCAACCAAATACTCAGTGTTTACAAATAAGTCATTCTAACAAATACCTGAAAAGTTCCAAATCACCAAACAAATGCCAATGCTCCCTATGAGAAAATTAGTGATTTTACTGTCAAGTCATCTCTGGTTTTAAGATCAGGATCATCATGTGCTTGCTGTACAGTATCATTTTCACAAGGAAAATTTAGAGAACAGTTATTGGCTCTTGTTAAAAATCAAGTGCTCCAAAGCCTCCCAACATTTATTCCAAAGCATTTCCAGAAGATTTCTTATAAAAACTGGCTTATATCCCAAGAGAACAGGTTTAAGATATGTATTAATTTTTTGAAGCTGTCCCTGGCTGATTTCCTGAGTATAAGCAGGATATAGAAGCCAGATGTGGACCTTTGAGTATGAGAACCAGATAGCATTCTATAGACGTATTTAAATATATTTAAATAAAGCACTGATGTGGCAAAAGTGGCTGCAAATTTAGAACGTATGACTGTAAACATTAGATTGAAAAATAAGTAAAAATTCAATACTTTGGGGCAACTAGTATAAGGCAAATTCTATCCAGCATACTAATTAAAATGCCAGTAGTACATTTAACAAAGGTAAAATGTAAGTAAATACACGTAAGCCAATGATGAAAAAATTTTAATGCAGCTGTCATCATTTTAAGTTCTGTTATCTGGACCATAAGCAGATGTGGAATCTGCCTGACATTCATTTAAAGATATTCAATGAGGTTTTTGCTGGAAGCAAAGCAGATCACTTGTTTAGGGTGGTCCTCCAGTTACACCTGAATCCCCTCAATGGAGAACAAAGCAGAGAACATGAAAACATCTGCAAATGTATACTCTACAACCTTTCAGAGCCAGCTTTACTTCTTATATGTTATTATTGAACATTGCTTGGAAAACATACCAATTTCAGATAATAAAAATGAATTCTGGCTTGTAAAAAATAATAAACTGTATGCATGATTTAAAGAAACTCAAAACTAAACTCTGACTCTAGATAGCATGATAAAAATGAGGTGCAAGATTACCAACAGATGAAAATCAAATGGTATCTTGTATAATTAACACAGCCTGTTTATTGGGTTACTGTACTTTTACAGTTAATTATTAACTGTATGCCTATGGAACCTTTCAAGAAATGCATATAAAAAAATCACAGCTCACTATTCTATCTTTCCCATAAAAAGAAAACCCACAACTGCCCCTACAAGACAGCCACACTGAAGAGTCAAACACGGGATTCTGCACAGTATGAATCACACTTACTGATTTTTTCCTCCTCTCTTGCGAAAGGAAAGCAGCAGAGCTGGCCCATGGTACTGGTGCTGTCTTTCTTTCCCGGTGTTCTTCGCCCTGGGCACCCCCAATAGAAACTGCAGTTTACAGCACGGTCTGCGAGCACACCCTGCCTATTGCACTCTGAGAAGCAGCACACGGAGCAGGAAGGGCCGACGCACAGCCCAGAGAGAGGGGAAGGGAACTGCAGCGGTGAGCTGCGAGGCTCCACCTCCCAGTCATCCAGCCCCAGGCAACTGCTCCCGGACTGGCATTCTGTGTAAGAAGAGGCCATATGCTCCCCTGTTTCTCAAAAAACTGTGATCTTTCGGTCTGAGATAAGTGTCAGGAGCGCTGTCTGGATAATCGAGAACCACAATGAGTCCTTTCTCCTGCAGACAAAAATGGTCATTACAGAGGAAAATTCAAAGGAAAAAAAAAAAACACATATTTTCCATCCGCTATTTAAAGAGGAAGAGCTTTCTTTTATCCCCTGGAAATTGTGTTTATTTTATGAATAGGGAACCTGACATTGCAGAACACCAAAAACACAACTTGAATGAAGTACCATTAAGTCCCTAACAAACGGCTTGAACTGCAGAACAACAGGGAAAGGGAGGGTAAATGAGAACACCAATTGTTGTTGGAACTTTATGGCATATCTTTTAAAGTTAAATATTTGCTTTCTCAAACACTGCTTTGTTCTTCTACTAAAGCATTAAATGAATATTATCAATTTTTAAATTATAGCATCAAATATGTCTATAGTCCAGACAATTCCACAAATCTAAACGCATCACTGAGAAAAACATCAGAAGTAAGAGCATCTTTCAGACTGAAACCACTTGGTAGGCAAATTCAGGGACAGCAAAACAACTAATTTCAAGACACAATTTATTTTGAACTTCATGACATGAGACCACTGATTTCATGTAATTGTTCCAAATCTGTTATCTTGTATAGGGAACAGCCTTACTTTGTTACAATATAGGAATGAAAGGCAGCTCTTAGTGCCAGAAATACTATCCAAATGCTTACTTTACTCCTCTACCTCCTAGCTAGGCACACACACCTACTCAGCAAGAGGCGGAAGGAGAAGGCACTGGATGATGAGAGCCCCCTGTGGTCCTGAATGCAGTATGTCTACTTACACACTCATCCGAACAAAAAGAAGGTGCAGTTTGGAACAGTAAAGTTTGCCCATTCTTTAATCCTAAGCATTACTTTTTGTGTTAAAGAAATACTTTCAGTGAACACTCTTCACTGAGGAAAATGAGTAACTCCTGTCATTCCCAAGTACCTAACACTGGTGTAGTGATAAAGCATTTAGAATTAGAAAGCCCGCGGTTTGAATTCCAGGTGTGTCAGATATTAGCAGTTCTGAAACTCTGACCTCTTTGTCAGAGTTCTGATACCTTCAGCTGTAAGTCAGGTAAGTTCATTATAAAGTTTTAATTTGTTGTAAACTAGGTTGTGTTTGGGACAAGGGGAAGAAGAGAACAGACTGAGTACTGCATCTATATGCATCTCAGTCTTTTCAGCACCAGCAGCAATCTTGCCACCTCCTCCTCTTCCAATTTCCAGCCGTGCTAGCTGCCATCTTGAGTTACTGCTTATACATGTAGCGTCCAAGCAAAAAGGTCCCTCATTCAAATGCAGTATTCAAGCGATAACATTCTGTAAGGAATCCTACCAATTTCACTTTACTAATTAGTCCCTGTTGGCACTATTTCTATCAACATGAAATTAAGAATAAAATACATAAAATGTGTCATTAAGTAACAGTATCTATCTCAGGATACTCGGCAATCTAAGGGGTTTGTCTATGTAATGTTAAAGCCTTTCATTCACAAGCATTAAAAGTGAACCAGCTGAGAATGGACTAACAGTGACCAAAGGGATAGGGATTGGGGAGGATGGGTAGGAAGGGAGGGATAAGGTGGGAAAAGGGGTATTACGATTAGCACACATAATGTGGGGGTGGGCATGGGAAAGGCAGTATAACATAGAGAAGACAAGTAGTGATTCAATAGCATCTTACTAAGCTGATGGACAGTGACTGTAATGGGGTACATGGTGGGGACTTGATAATGAGGGTAGTCTAGTAACCATAATGTTGCTCAAGTAATTGTACATTAATGATACCAAAATTAAAAACAAAAAAAAGTGAACCAGATATAATAAAAGATTAGAAAACAACTGAGAAACTCAAAACAGGAATTTTAAAACTTGCTTTTAATTGTGCAAATAATTATCACTTCATTTAACCTCAAGGAGGGGATTGAATCTGATTTCATGACCACTAAGATTTCTCTCGGTTCTGAAAGGCTATAATTTCATATTGTAGGTCTATGGCTACTCCTAGAATTTCCAAGAATGGTCTTCACATTGCATAGTTTTGTTTTTTGTTCAACAGATGACCCATTAAGTATACAATTTGTCATTTACCCAATTATTTAGGAATATAACAGTATGTAATCTATTTCAAGAGTATCATGTATGAGTCCCTCCTCACCATTCCATACCTTACAAAACAGTCAAGCAGTAAATTGAATGAAAATAAACACTAAGATTTACTGGACACTTACTGTATGCCAGGCAATTGTTAAGTGCTTTACATTTATTCATTCATTTAATCCCTATACAGCTCCCGTAAGGTAGTTATTATTTGCTATCCCCATTTCACAGATAAAAAAAATTAAGCTCAGGATATTAACTTGGTCCAGATCTCTCAGAGTATGTGACAATAATGGGATTTGAACTCAATTTGTCTGGCTGCATCCCTGAGTATGGCATCCCAGATTTCTGTATTATTAAACACAATTTGTGTGTGGTAGGAAGTATATACTTTAGGAAACAGCTTACTGCAATAATGTGCAAAAAACAGTTATTTAACCAAGCTCTACAGTCATGTTTTAAATGTCTTGACTTTTCATGTCTTGTCACCAAATCCCTTTATTAATGGTGCTGGAGTAATATAATCCTATTTTAAAACAAAGGGCCTAGAGGCAGTCCCTTGCTGGAGTGGGAGCCTAGCATTGCTGCCTGCCATGTCATGGAGAGACGGCTCCATCTAGAGCACAAAGATACCACAATGGCCCCTGAGAGTACTCATCTTCCAAGAAAAGAAGCAATCTGACCCATTCCAGGTAATCCCTGAAGATATTAGTGGAGTTTTAGTAGGGGAGTAACAAACTCTTTTCAGTAATATATAAAGATCTAGCATAATTAGATAAAGATTTTAAAAAGAAGTAAGGTTATTTGTGGAACATAAAAACAAAACAAAATGAACAGAACAGCAGCAGACTCATAGACACTAAGAAGTGACTGGTGGTTACCATGGGGGAGGGGTTGGGACAAGTGGGTGGGTGGGGAGGGGGATAATGGGACATAAAATATCTCAATCATAATATAAGTTGGTCACGGGGACAGTTAGTAGAGCATGAAGAACACAGTCAATGATTCTGTGATATCTTCCTATATTGATAGACAGTAACTGCACTAGTTGGGGTAAGGATTTAAATAATGTGAGTACTGGTGAACCACTGTGTTGTATACTTGAAACCAATGTAAGATCATATATCAATGATACTTCAATTTAAAAAAGAAAAGGTTAACCTCATTGAGAAAAAATATCTGATATGTTATGTTCATAAATTTAAAACCATAACTTTTGCATGTTCTCTTCTCTAACAGGCCTAACTACAAACAAATCATAGTTAACACAGCTGCCGATATCTGCTACTGTTTGGATTTTTATCATAATGGTTAAAATGGCAGGAATTAAACTAAAAAGTATGAGCGGGTGTCAGCTGTCTCTTCTCCATGTACTTTGAAATATCAATTCTGAATATTGCCTCTAAGCAGAAAAGATAATTCTTAACTATGGCCAAAACTTCTGTTCTCTGTGTCATTGGTTTGCATTATTTTCCATCCAAAACAAAAAACATGTATGTCTGGATTTCTGAACAATCTTGCTCTAAAGTCTATATTAAGAAAAAGAACAAATCTCACTGTAAGATTCTGACTCTATAAAAACTATACTGGTAATCAACTCTTCTGAGACCTCCAATTCATTAATTTAAGGAGATATGAGTTTGACAACTAATGGAAACATGAGAAAGCAAAGAAAAAGTAAATGTTCCTTTATTCAAAAGAGTAGAGAGAAAGAAGATATTAAATCATGAAGTTGTAAAGAGAGAAAAAATGCTTAGTCCCTCCAAATTCTGGAATCAAACCTTAGGATATGAGCCTTTAAGCACAGAAGACACGTTTCAGGAAGATTTCATTATACAGTAGGTAGCACACTTACGGAAACTCTTATGCCAAGAAATGTCACAGTTCCAATGAAAACGCATGTAAGTTTAAGAGGTGCTTGGCAGTTTATGGAAACATAACTCGTGAAAACTAGGATGTTCTGGAATATACCCCAATTTTTTATGTTGACAGTGGGATGCCAAAAGACAAAGAATTAATCTAGGCCTGAAGAAGATTGGATGGACATATTCAGCACTGTATTCTGTTTCTCTATGTTTTTGTATAACCAAGTTTTTATTCTCAATAATCAAACCACAATGAGCACATATCTATCACCCACACACAACAGATGCTCCCGCGTTGTTTAACCCCTGCTACATCTTTGTATTCATTTTGTAACCAAAGGGCAAGTTCTGACACTACACCAATAAATACTGATATTTGAAAGCTATCCTTATGAGCTTCTTTCTGTAAGGGAAAGAGACTGAAAGAATTCTAACTGAAAAACTTTAAGGATTATCTGTAAATCTTACTGATTTTAACTACCAGGTAAAAGAATCTTGATTTAACTGTGACATCTGGAAGCCAAAAATTTTTACCATTATTCCTAGTATAGCCATATTTCAACAAAGACTTTTTACTTCTCTTTCTAGTGTTGTAGTTGTTTTTCACGAACTGAGAATGTGTTTTTTCAAGGAGAAAACAATGTACCATACACAGTGTATGTGCATTTAGGAAAGGGGATGGAACAAGAAGGAAAGTCGAGTTACAGAAGAAATTCCTCTTTTTACCAATCCTTAATAGTTATTCCTAAATCTCTGCTGATGTATCCCTGCTTAGTGCCAATTTTCAAATGCCCCTTCCATGCTCACTATTCAGTCACTTCCTTTCTAGATGTGTGGCCCAACCTTGAACAATGTATGCAGTCAAAGCCTTTTCCTTAACTGGTGAGAAATAAATTAGGAAGAATTTACGGCCCCACTCCAAGAACAGACTGCAGCAGAGCTCTTGTGGTAGGAGCCTGGAAGATGGGCAGACAGGTTACATCACACATTTGAACACCTAGAATTTTTATTACATCATTTGATCAATTCAACTTGATTCTGGCCACAATTTATTAAAACAGTATGTGCTAATATGGTAACTACATCAGCTCCTGAGATGAACTTACTCTTGAGTAAAGAAGTGTGACCAGTATAAGTGAGAAAGCAAGCCAGGGCCAAATAGGATAGGAGGCAGACGTTTGCAGGCACGCCCCTGAAGGAACAGGAGGAAGCTCAGTGTTCACATTGCGGTAAATCCCATCCCACAGTTTTATTAAGGCAATTCAGTAACAGGAGAACAAAGGCCAGTAACAGTCATCTATTCTAGGTAGATACTGTTCAGTCCTGCTTTTTTATAGTCTGTCCTTCTTTTCAGGCATTAAGAATGAAATCACAAAAACTCACATGAGTTACTCACAGACAACTTAAACACTTGGATGCTAAAATCTATTTTTTCAAAAAAAGGAAAAGCAAAGAATACAATTAATCTTCTGGCCATATTTATAACCACCCGACATGGCTGCTTTCTTATTCAACTGCCTTTAATCCTTTAATGCCTTAAGCCTTTCAGAGAGAAAGTAGCATCCTTCACAGAAAGAAAAAATATATTTCAGAAAAACCAATAGGATCCACTGAGTAGAATTTATTTGCAGTTTAACAATGTAAACAGAACAAAATTTGACTCTATAGTTTCTAACTTTCTGGGTTTTTTTCCACAGATCCTAATTATTCTTAATGTGGAATAGCCTCAATCTATATTTAGCTCAGAAAGTGGCCCACTGTTTGACCTTGAGCAAGAAAACAGTCACATTTTCTGCTATATAAAGGATTTGAAGACTTCAAAGAAAAGTACCTTAATAATTCACTGCATTGTTATTCATTTTTTTTTCTACTAACAATTAAAGAAGAAGGAAAGTGGATCCTCAAAACAATGAAAAGAAAATTCACTTACACTAGGTGAAATGCAGTTAAATCAAGAAATACAGTTAAAGAAAGACTGGTTTGGGCAGGTCTCAGGTCCGTCATGATGTACCCAGGCTGACACTCATCTGCTACGCTATGTCAGTATTCATTCTGTTTATGGATACTTTTAACATTTGGTAACCATCAGTTGTTTAAACAACCATTAAAAAAAAAACAAAATAGCAAGACTTTTTTCTGTTAACATATTTCTTATTTCATATCTGAAATGTGTATCTGTTAGGATGCATTCAGCAGCAAATAACAAAAAACTCTGGATTCAAATGGTTAAAAAATAAAATGTCATTGTCTCCCATAGAGTCACTGTAGAACCGGCTTAACAAGATCATCAAGATCCACCTTTCCAGTCTCCCATACTCAGTACACATGCTTGTGGTCACCTAGTGTCCCCATGGTTAAGATGGTTGCTAAGTCCAGGCATCACATGTATACTCAGTAATTTCCAGCTAAAAAATGACATTTTCTTCCCTACAAATCTCTATGTCAGCAAGAAAACTTCTCTGAGGTATTAAACAGACATCCCCTTCATATCAGAACCTTTGATCAGAACTGTTATCAATGAAAATGTATTTGGCAGCTATAGTTCCCTGCTATGAAATATAAAACCTGTGATGATCAAATGTAGTTTTTTTAATCATAGCCAAAATCAAGACAAAATATTTACCAGAGTATCGTGTTAATAGAAGATCAAATAGAACCACGATTCATGAATTGACAAAATGTTCTCTCAGTTAGGTACAGTTAGGGCTCTAGGAATTTTCTATAAAACATATTTAAGTCAGATAAATGTCAAAGGACTTTTACAGGACTTTTACAGGACAAAGGACTTTTTAATGAAAAAGGACAGATAACTTAAACTTCATAAAGGGAAGAAGTATACTGTGTTTTTTCATTATCCGTGTTTTTATCAGAACAAGTTTATCTGTAAAAGCAGCAAGCTTGAGTAAGAAAATGATGTTTTTATCCCACTGCTGTCCAGATCCCTCAGATCAAGAAGAAACAATAAACGGAGTTGTCCTATTTGTTAAACAAACCCCACAATCTTTTAGATCTATTCTAGCCCCTCTGTTTACAGGTCCTTCTTTCCTCTACAATAGTTACCTCAGGTAACAAGCTGCAAAACTAGTCTGCAGTCCTACGCTTCCTAGGTGCCCCTCAGCTACTTCATTTAACTGCCAGCCTAATGCCCCTGGATCCCTCTATCTCTCTCCCCGATGGATCATCTATGTCTCAGACCTCCCTTCTGAACATGCCATGTGATTGGGCCTGAGGTGCTTTAATTTATCTAAAATCCAACTCATCCTCTTCTCATCACCAAAATCTGATAGCCTTTAGCCTATCAGAGTGAATATCTCTTTTAGCGTCTGCACTGTGGAGGGCACTACTGTCTTCCTAGCTGTCTAAGCCCCAAACCTGCAAGCCATCCTTCCTTGTCCTTCATATTCTACACTAAACCTGAAAATGTCGATTCTCTGGCCTACCAAGATCTGCAAGGCACCCCTCTTTCTCCTTCTCTCCTGCAAATGCTAACCGCAGGCAAGTATGAGGATCTGCCTAGACTAGTGCTCGGCCTCTTTACTCATCTTGCTGATTCAGTCTCCCATTCCTTCTCAACTCTCATGCTTTCATACTACTGGTACAGTGGTCTTTCTAAAGCACAAATCAAATCGTGTCATTTTGAACTCCAAAATTTTTTTTGATGCAGCCATCCCTACAAAGTAAGATCTGAATTAAGATCTGAAGGGTAATTCATTCATCTGCAGAGTGAATTACTTACACTCCTCCGGGTAGCTACTGGGCCTGGAAAACATTTCCCTGTCACTTGCCTCCCTCCCCACATTCTCATTTTTCAGCTTAAACCTCACCTCTTCTGTGCAGCCTCTCCTGACAATTGCAGGCTGAATCAGACAGACCCTCACTTGGCTCCCATTAACTTCATTATCACTTCAGATCGTAACTGTTTGTTTGCATGACTTCCTACTAGAAAGTAAATTCGTTGAGAGTAAGGTTCGTCTTGGCCCATCTATGGTCTTCACTATACAGCATAATGTGTGGTACTTGGTAGGTTCAATAAGTATCTGATCAATAAATTGCACAGATAAATTACAAGGGTCTGAAGAAGTTTTAAAATGAAGAAGGCGTCTTTACATGCATAGTTAGCAGCTCTTCAGACACTACCAGGGAGACAGGAATGCACTGATAGCTCAGACAATATCCATGAATCTCAATTCACTCTGCCAGTGGTGCAACAATCAAGAGCCACTTACTGTCATCAGACAGCCCCTATCAATTCCTATTGTAAGAGAAAATAAAGAACAGAAGAAAAATACAGTGGAATTGGATTTTCAGATAGAGCTGGACAATGAGTCTTCTCTTCCACCTAATCAGATGCAATAATAATCAATGTCTAGCTTTGGCAAAAACTACAATACAACAATTTAACACAAAATAGAGAATCTGTAAATTAATAGTGATGGAAGAAACTTCATGAGGTCACTCAGACCTCCAGGTTAGATGACCTCATAAATTGTACTCTCTCTTCCACCTCAAAAGATGGTCAATAAAGATATTTAACAAATCCCTTAACACCTTGTTTCAATATTTATCATTTATAGTCCAGAGATTTTCCTAATTCCTAGAACAGTGTACTCCTAGTAAAAATTCGGAAGAAGATGACTTTTTTTCTTATAATAACTTTTCCTTAGCTCACTCTTTAGCCTTTTGTCATGGGCTTAAAACTTCTGCACACACTTTGTAATAAAAACAATAAATAGGGGCTCCAGTGGGTGAACGCTGAGTATGTGTCAAACAGGATACTAAGTGCTTTCCATGCATTATCTCACTGAGTCCTCACAACCTCCTCATAAGGTAACCATCACTTTATGGATGATGTAGCCCCATTTTATAGATGGGTTCGTAGTCATGAAGTACTGTGCACAAGGATGTCTAGCTGGAAAGTGGCAGTGACCTTTAGAATGAGGTCTGTCTGGCTCTAGCAGCTTCTGCATCACTATGATTTCTCTCTGGACCGTGCTCTCTCTCTCTCTCCACTATTCTGCATCTTCTCCAATTCCTCTGTGAAATGGGAAACAATTTAATGAGTTTCACTTGTCTCTTGTGATTTCATCATATTATTAAATTAGTTTTTTAAATAACTCTACATTAAATATATTTGCTAAATGTATTGTTTTTTCCATAGTCAAGGGAAAAGTCAACTGTTTATCTTCACATTATATTTTATATGTAAATATTTAAATATATATGTAGTATGAAATATTACATAAATATATAAATAAAAAACAATGTAGATATGCATTTTTTATTTTTGAAATGCACTGATGTTAATAACAGGCCAATTTAAGGAAAGCATTAAGAATAATGCAAATCTATATAACCTGAAGTAGGTATTCTGATGTTAGGAAAGTAAGAATTCTATTGCAATAACTCTTCTAATATGACTAGTACTGCTGTTAACATTAATAACATTTTTATAACACTGTATGTCAGGCTCTGTGCTAAGCACTTTAAAACATTAATATGCATTAATTAGTGTGGGAAAATGTTTCCAGAGGCAATTAGTCAATGTGATGGGCTAGTTGCCATAACTTTGGCAACAGGAAAGCTCTCCTAACACTATTTCCTGCATCCTAATGGCTTTGTTTGACCACAGTCTGCACTCTCAATAATTTTATTCACAGTTTATTTTTTTATTTGGAATTCAATATTTACTTTCATATTTTCTAAAATACTCTTAAAATCAAAGGTTCTATCATAAAATAACATAAATTGCTATTGCATCATTCTAGCAGTGATGCTTAATTTGCCAACAGTTAAATTTGCTACAGAGCACTGCCCCTTTAATATGTAGGGCTCCTAAGGCATCTAATATAAATCATAAGGTCTGAAACCAGGCCAACAGATGGTTGCATTTGCAAAATAGCCTGAGTCACAGATGCCACTTTGCATTAGCATCCAGATTAATAGCTGATACACCAGTTAAAATACAGTGAGCCATCACTAAGATTAATTTTATCAGTTACTTAATCTGAAGTTTCCTCTAACTTAAGTAAATGTGAAGAGCTGAGAATTCCAATTATCAGTTGCTTTTCATTTTGATTAGGGGCATAAAAGAATGAGATTTCAAACACTTTCTTTGTAGAAGACATGTTTCATCAGAGAAACACTTAAGGACAATTTGATTAAAAAATTGTCATTTAAAATACAGTATTTCAACATACCTAAGGTTCCGCTTTTTCAAAAGCATTATGCTTTCTATGTAGGATGATATAAGTCCCAGTTAAAGTATGCTCAGAATCTTGGTCTTCTTCTTTTATCCTAGCATAGTATATTTTTAAGTGTACCACTAGAATGACAGATTACATGGTCACTCAATTTTTGTGTCATAAAGTAAGTAAATACCCTTATATTTTATTATGTTTATAATACATTATAAATATTATATTATATTATAAAGTAAGTAGTCAACCCTTATTAAATTACTTGTTGAACAGAGAACATTTCCAACTGCTAAAGTTTTCAAGTAAAAAAAGTACAGTTCCCTGAGATGATAAACTGTCTTTTCCCTTCTCCCTCTCCTAAGATGCTTGAAATAGATTTCATCTTAATCAGTTTAAGCAGAGATGAAATTTTCTTAATGATCTCCCTGTCAGCCTGTGCAAAAGAAAACAAGACAAATTTTTTTGGTCCTGTCGACCACAAAAGAGGCATTCCTAGATTATAGAATATCAGCTTCACATACGAACAATTTTTGAAAGAGGTATTGAAAGAGGTACAGATACGCTACTGTTAGTTGGGGTATTTTTGCACTTGTTATATTTTTACCACAGACTATTTAAGAGAAATTGAAGAGGGATGGAGAAAAAATTAAGGGGAAAGGAATCACACCAGTTTATATTATAGAGAGATAGCTGAATACCCATCAAAATTAATTTATTGGAATATTCATCAATTAAGTTTGGAGAACTGTCTGAGGATTAAATTTTTTGATGGTGCCCTTGGACCATGAACTAAAGCAGCAGTTCTTAACTGTTTTGGCCTCAGGACCACTCTACACTCTTAAAAATTACTGACAATCTCCTTCCCCATCAACAAAAAGAGCTTTTGTTTATGTGGGCTATATTTATCTCAATATTTACTGCATTAGAAATTACAACAGAATTTTTAAAAATATATTTATTAATTCACTTCAAAATATCAATAAATCCATTATAATAAATAAAACATTACTATAAATAACATTCTTATGAAAAACATTTTTAAAATTAAAAAGTTTTATAGTGAGAAGAATGACATGAATTTACATTTTTGCAATTTTCTTTAATGTCTGGCTTAATCAGAAAGCTTTATCCTTAAAATCTGCTTCTGCACTCAATCTTTTACAATATGCTATTTCAACTGAAGTATAAGAAATATCCAGCCTCACATAGATATACAGCTAGAAAAGAAAAACTGCCTGTTCAGATAATTGGATATTCTTCTTTGATACTATAGCAAACCTCAACAAATTGTACTTTCTTAAAGTTTAGTTGCAATGTGCAATCTTAAAACTTATCAATGATTTTTTCATACTCTTTACATTCAAATCTAATGGTGTATCTTGAACTTTTAACAGATCTTTATCCATGCATGTCTTTGCAACATGTATTGATCATCTAAAATATTGGCTCACTGAATTATGCAGATCTTCCATGTTTTGACACATTTCATTATACATCAAAAAACCACATTCATTAATGTGACTTCATCTCATTAGGAAAGTCTTAAGCATGGATTGCACAGGGGCATAAGTAAGCTTCCAAGGATGGTAGAAATGTTCAGTATCTCGATGGTGATAATGGTTTCACAAGTGTATACATGTGTTAAAAATCCATCAAGTTGTACACTTTAAATATGTACAAGTTTTGCATGTAAGTTATACCTCAGTAAATAAGAATAGTGTGATAGAGAAAAACAAACTGGGAAAACACATTATTCTACTCTGTGTTCTCTACTTTTGTGTATAAAAATTTCCATAATAAAAAAATTGTAAAAGGTCTTTAAGTTTTAGGAAGCTGTCAAACTCACGGTAATAGATTAGTTTTCCCAAATTTTAATTTTTGCCTGAAAGCTTGAATTTTATCATTAGCAGTAAGTAATGCTAGTTGTCCTTGATATGACAGGTTTCTTTATTTTCAAGAAAATATATGCCAAATATCCACATGTGAAAATGACAGTTCATGAGTCATTCTTCAAGGAAAAAAATGAAAGTGGCTACCTTAGCTTGTAGCTTAAACAGTAACACAAGTGCTTTTCCTTGAATCAACCTACATATTCCTTCAATATGCAAAGATGCTTTATGCAGACTTCCCTTTTCTATTACACAGAACCTTAAAAAGACATAGAGGCAGATTAAATACAATTAATAACCTTCACTACTCAGCAAGAACATTTGTATATGAAATTAGTTTTTTTTTAATAATTATTTTTTAACTGTTATCTGCCTTGATTCATACTGGCCACACACAGTATTACCCACGTTAGCATCATTTAGTACCAATATTAAACTTCACCCTCTTTTTATCCACATCTATTCACTCACTTTCCATTACTACGTATTCACTGCCCCAGGATGTGTACTGTGCCCATCTCCTTTCGTGCCTCTTGCACCAGTTCCTCATACACACAAACCTAGCCACTTCTCCCTCTGTAGCTTCCTCAACTAACTAGGCTGGAGGCTCAATCACTACGGTGTTTGCAGTGTGCCTACTAGCATTGCCGGCACCCTGCTTCCTGGCCCGTTGTTTCTCTCCTGCTGTAAATCTTATCTATTGCTCCTGGCAATCCAGTGTCATGTCTCTACTAACCATCTGTCTGCTCCTCAATCTCATCTTACTCTTCTGAACTCTACCACTCGACCCCACGCCCTCCAAGGAGGTAAAACTGTAAGCTTCTTCCACTGTGTACTGTCCAAGCCCATTACTGTTATGCACAGAGTCCTACTCACCTATTCCTCCTCCCTGTCTACTCCTCAGATGTACTCTTAGCTGCCCATCGACTCTGTATCACTCTTAAGGACTCTGTCTTGTACTTCTCTGTATCTCATGATACCCAAGAGAGGAGTCTGCACATTGTACATGCTCAATAAATTCATTAAATCAATGATGAATAATTATTAAACAAAAAAAACAGTTGGGGTTCCCAGAAAATCACTGATTCTACCTCTCTGCTTGCAAAAGTTATAAAGAACACATTGGCCTTCAAAAAAAAATACCATCTAGACCTTTCCAAATTCCACACTGCCTATAAGATGTATCTGACAGCTGAAAGTAAACTAGTCTTTGCAAGCACTAAATTGCTCATCAATCTTACAAAAGGTGTCATTTAGTCAATTACTTTCCCTAAGGAAATATAAATGGAACATATCTGCCTGAGAAAAATTAAATTCACCCAACTCCAGTGAGTAGCTCACAGAGAATAGTTTCACCACTGTAGGATGGCTGAGCCATATTTCATACCTGGTTTTACCAGGAAGAACTGTTTTGTTCTGTTTTTTTGTAGTTGAATTTTTGCTGATTAATGCAGTTAGGTTTACAAGGAGTTAGAGCTGGAGGTTAAGTAAGCACAGTATTACCCATAAAGTATTGATTACAAGAGAACTAAAATGTAGTACTTTTACTCATATCTGAAAACAGAATATTGCCTCCATATCCTACCAAACTCCCTGAACACTCCACCAAAAGGTATAGGATGGCAGAGGATGGAGAGAAAATGCTCAGCAAGGAAATGTAAAGCAGGCACAGAGAACAGGAGCAGCTGGCAGGGAGTCCAAATTCAGATGCCAGCAGGAGCCAAGCCGGTAGTGTGAATGCGTTCAGCAAATTGTGTAAGAACAACAGAGTAAGAGGGGTAATGAAAGCAAGCTACTTTCAAGGTCAGTGTGCCTATGACCCCATCCAGGAAATCACTGCCAGGAAAGAATGTGAAACCAGTGTGGCCACATTTTCTGATGGTTCAGAGAGCTACGGAAACCCAGATTTTTATTCATAAAATCACCCCAATACTGGCAAGTTATTCAAATTTAAAAAAAACAAAGAAACAAACAATAAACCCAGTGCCAGTCCAGTAAAAAATGAAAGGCTGACAATTTGTGATCTTTTGAACACAGAGTAATGGTGGTGGTGTATAAGAAAAATTACAAAAATATATTCCTAAAACTAAATCCCTACTCCACACCCTCTTGTAATAACTGGGTTTCTGTGTTAATCCTCTGTGTCTGAGTACTTATATTGACCATATTGAGGTAGGGCAGGGACATGGGACAAGCATCATGATTAACTTTTCCTGCCTATGATGAAAAATGCTAAGATATAAACAGTATAGTAAGAACAGGAGGGACCCCATCTTCAGGCTAAGATTCCATTTTAAAAAAGCAGAGAGTTGAAGTAAGATTCCTAACATATTCTCCGGCAATCAGACAATTCAACAGCCTATCCTAAGGCAGGGCAGGCAGTTGTAACTGATATGTCCCCACTGTTTGAGGGTAACCACTATCTTGGGGAAGAACAAAATAAATAAATCCCTTGTGTTGGGTTTATTTAGCAGAATTAGCTGGAGGACTCATAGTAAAGGAAAGGAGACATGGTGTCTCTCACCAGACATAAGCACCTTGAGACCACAAGTCAAGCCTATGTCCAACACCACCCACCCCCGGCCCTTTGCCCCATTCTTGAAAGCCTTAAAAGACAGAATCCCCAAACTTTCAATATACCTCCTTTCTGAGGCCACCCACACTTTTTCTCTCTTTAAGTGCCTAACTTGAAATAAAGCTTTCTCACTGCTCAAATTATTGTGGTTTGTCTGTGTGCTACTTCATTTTATTTCCAAGTCTTCACTCTGTCTTTTTTTTACCTCTAATAAGTAGGAAGGGGCTGCTAAGAGCTCAGATTTGGGCTTGCATGTTTCCGTCACCTGGGTGACCTGGACAGAACTGCAGCTGTGCTGTCTGCTCTTAGTAGCCTGCCTGAAAATCTCCTTTCTTTGGGAAGTTCTGAGAACACAATCTCACTCCATCCTGTGCTCCGTGGCTCTCCCAAATCCTGGGGTGGTAGGGGCTGGTCCCCATGCTGTGCAGATCCAAGTGGACACAGGATGCCAGGTGGCCCTGGTTTCAGGAATTGGCAAGGGAATCTGAGGCCGAGAACTTTCCCTCTGCGCTTTCCTATTTTCTGCTACCTGCAAGGCAGCTGCCATTCCTGGCTGCTCTTGCTTTAATGAATTCCTTCCTTACCTACACTCGTCTGACCTGTTAGAGAATTCTTTCTCGCCAGACTGTGTTAATCCCTCCCTGGTCCAGGCTGAGGTTTCTCCTAGTGCCTCACCTAGTGAGCGGGGAGAGACCTCCCCAGACACAGCTGCTCTGCAACAATACCAGGTAGATTAAAAGCTCAAATGCAAAAGCAAGAAAAAAAACTAGAAGGAAATATAAATATGTATCAAATCTTTGGTTTGAAAATGACTATACCCATAATAATTAAAGAAATCACAGGAGAATTGTTTTAACTATAATTTAACAAAAATTAAAACATTTAATGTGAAAAATACCTCCTACCCAAATTAAATGTAAAATAAAACCCAAATAATATTTGAGCCAGTATGACAAAGGGCTAATTTACTGTAAAAAAAAAAAAAACCTCACAAATGGGTAAGAGGCACAAAAAGAATGAGCTCCAACTCCTATGGATAAAGATGTCTGGCTTCAGCCAGTTCCTAACCCCGTTCAGAGCATGGTTCTCTGTAGCACTAAGGGTGAGACAGCTGCAAAACCACACCTGCACAATAAAAATCAGCTCGCAAAAAAAATTTAAAGAGTGCCACAAGACCCAAAAAAAAGAAGAATTCACAACCAAAGAAGTAGATATTTAAAAAATATGGAAAGTGCTCTGTGGAGAAATGTGCATTTAGCACTTTTCCCATTTTTTAATCACATTATTTTTTTTGTTGTTCAAAATAGCCAGCAGACATACAAAAAGATGCTCAACATCACTAATCATCATGGAAATGTGTATCAAAACCACCACGAGCCATCACCTTATACCAGTCAGAACAACTATCACCAAGAAGACAAGGGACAAAGGTGCTGACAAGGATGTGTTGAGAACAGAACTCTTTTATACACTATTGGTGGGAATGTAAATTGGTCCAACCACTATGTAAAACAATATGGAGTTTCCTCAGAACATTAAAAATAGATCTACCATATGCTCCAGCTATTCTACTTTTGGGTATATTTACAAAGACAATGAAAACAGGACTTTTATGAGATCTATGCTCTCATGTTTATCACAGCATTATTCACAAGATATAGAAACAACTCATATGCCCATCAGTAGGTAAATGGATAAAAAAAGATGTAGCACATTTACACCATGGAATATTATTCGGCCTCAAGAAAGGAAGGTATCTTCCTATTTACAAGAATATAGATGGATCTTGAGCACATAATGCTAAACAAGATAAGTCAGGCAGAGAAAGACAAAACTGTATGATATCACTTATATGTGGATTCTAAAAAAGTTACACCTATAAAAAGCAGAGAATAAAATGGTGGTTACCAGAGGATTGGAGTGGGGGATAAGAGAGATGATATTTAAGGGTGCAAACTGGTAACAAGTAGTAAATAAGCTATAGAGGTCTAATGCACAATATAATGAATACAAATAATAATATTGTACTATAATTATGTAATTGATAAAGCTATATTAGCAATCATATTGCAATATATAAATGTACCAAAGTAACACATTGTACACCATCAACTTTTAAAATGTTATACAAAAAAACTCAATAAAAAATATTTTTAAAATATGAAAAGAACATTAAAAATGAACTATATTGAAGTCCTCAAAGAGATAAATGAAGAAAGAGAATCAATGAAACAAAAAAGGAACAGGAAAATATGAAAAAGAATCAATTGGAAATACTGGAAATGATGGATTTAGTCATTGATATTAAAAAACATAATAATAATAAGATGCCCTAAATGGCATGACCGCGACAGGTTAAAAGACAGTCAGTGATTTGGAATCAAGCATTCTCCAAGAATACGTCATTAGCAAGTTAAGACATAGGATATATGCAAATCTAGTAATCCTCAGAAAAATTCACATATATGCATGCACACACTAAGTTTTACAAACAATTTTAGGAGGTTCCAGAGACCTTGAATCCAACTTTAACCCTAGAATTATGAATACAACAATGTACCTTAAGATTTGAAATCTGTCCCACTCCATTAGTGCATACAATAGAATACTAGTTCAAGGTGCAGGAAACAGACATTAAATATGAGTTAGGATCAAATCAAAGTCAAACCAAGGTAATAAACCAATTAAATCTGATCAAGAAAGGAAACTCACTAAAAAAGTGTCCTGAATCCTGCTAAACATTCTCTTTTGCAAAACTCAGGTAAGATCAAGAAAATCCATTATTATCCATAACAAATAAAACTGCAGCATACAGCAAAATTGGTTAATTCTAATAATTAGCATTTTAGAATACAGGTATTCTTTTAAAGCTTGTATCGGTATCACAAAATGTGACAAAAAATAAGTATTTGTGATAAGCAAAAAAACAATTTTTTAAACAATATTAAATAATCAGTATGGGGATACAAGATTGGTGGAGTTTGAAAGAAAGTAAATTGCTCTAAATCAGAAAAAAGTAACAAAGAAGACTGAAGGGAAAAATCTAGAGAAGTTGCCTAGAAGAGGGGGAACTTAAAAGACTAAGTTGGAAAAGAGCAATAAAAAAAATTCAGAGATGGCTACATAGTGATCCGGGATGAGATACACAGAACTTCTAATGGCAATACAAGTGATACATGCTATAAGCTGTATAATGCCAGTTCCACAATATCTTCAGAAAAGTCTACACATTGCTCATCTTTTGTTTGTTGTTTTTTAAATGTAGTGGAGAGGCAATGAAGCACTGAATTCTTCTCCAAGGCTGGCCTAAAGTAATTACAGATACAGACAGCTAGCCAAAATCTATTACATAAGAAGGATTTAATTTGCCTTTTACTATGAACTGAAATAGAAATTTTTGGTCCCCATCAAAAATTCAATGAAAAACAGCTCTCTTACACAAATCTCTCAAAACAAATCTCTCAGATTCTGAAAATATGAAAATCTCCCTTGAAATAGAATTGAAATTATTTCAGAATATAAAATTCAAATGTTATAATGAGTATTTTGTGTTTAAGATAGCTAAGATCTTTGGAATGTAAAATAACTTGTCTGAAGATCTCTAGTGAGAATTTGGAAATAGACTGTGTCTCTTGAACATTTTTTTAAATGCTTTCACAAACTTCAGTATTAATATTCTTTCAGGATGTATGTTTCCATAGGATTTCTTCAAGCTGACGTGGAGAGAAATTATCTTGTTTGACGACCTTGAAACATGTAAGTACGTGTATTTATCTTCTCTGAGTATTTTCATGTTACTTCAAAAGTATACAAATCAGGTTGACTTGAAGTTCACAGTTTTATAAAAGAATGGTGCCTGGTTTGAAATAGTAAATTTGAATTGCAACAGATCAGACTCCTTTGAAATACTTTCACATTGCAAACGATGCAGAACAGCCCTGTTCTGATTTTAAAATCTTCATTTGTTGTATACACTTCCCGCTTGGAAACATAACTGTGGATGAGTCTGTCTCATCACATGCCATCTCCCTGATAAGATGATAGAAGCACTTATGTATGAATCTTTGTTTCTCCTCAAAACACATTTCCCTTAGGGAAGAAACTGAAGGACAAGTTTTCAATCTTTGCAGACCACCTACAAAGGCTTTCCTTTCTCAGAACGAAACTTTCTGGCCTGAAACATTCTATTCCCAATTAAAAGCAGCAAACATGAAAATGCTCGGTGTGGAATGGTGCAGTCATGCAGGCCTTCACTGGAGCGAATGTTTTCTTCATACTCATGAGATAAAATTAAACTGAATTTTGCATCAACATTTGAAGACTTCACTGTAATCATATTTAATGCATGAAAGTATAAGAACTACAGGTACTAAAATCTTGATGAACAAATATGAACAGCATGTATGTTTTCAAAATTCTTTCATTTTACTGCTAAAACATAATATTTAAGGAAATATGTCATAGAGAAAAACATATACAACTAGCCCTAAATATTTGCAAAATTAAATGGCTCTCAAGAAATCAAAACTAAAGATAATAACTTTTAAATGGCACTCACCAACCACAATTGAAGACTCACAGTGATAATAACCATCACTTTGCTTTTTCTTCAGCATGGAGCAAAGATCTATGCGATGCATCATTTCTTCTCCAAATTTGTGACTGATAAATTTTTCATAGAATTCGGGGTCTATTTTTTTCACTCCCTTGAAGTGACAAAATGAAATCACATCAATCAATCATTTCACCTAGGCAGTCAGTTCACATTTATATCACTTTCTTAGAACCTGCTATTACATTGTAGTATACAGTAGTGCCTACTGGCATTTGAAAATGGATACCACAGAACTGTTGTAAAATTGTTTTTAAAGTTTCCCTGCCAATGATGAGTTCTATTAAAAAAAAAATTAGAGTGTTGGGTTTAAATTTGGCAGCATGCAGAACTTCGTATTTTTGAGCTTCAGACATAACAAAGTATATCAAATTGAAATTAGAATTATCAAAGAAAGTAATCTCCAACAATATTGGAGACATGGGTGAATTTTGAAAATGTGGACTTAAATTTTATAATGTGCAAAATATTTTAACAAAAAGGATGCAACTTTTAAACTCCCTATGTAAGAATCATCTGAAAGACAATTTAAAGTTGTTTGAATTGGAGGAGGGGGGCCTGTGGATCTTCCAAGTTCTTTTCTACCTGTCCTTCTTTATTCTCAGTGTCTTTCATGGCAGGAAGAGGGCTGGTTGTTGAAAATTATGATGCTCTTCGCACCTCTGTAGTTTCCCAAAACAAGGGAATGAACGTCTCCTTCTCCCTTTCCTATACAACGGCCATGCACCCCACCTCCGCGCCAGAACACAGTCCACAAGCTGACAGTACAGTCCTTTACAGGGCATGCTTACTGGCTGACCACGTTCTCAACATCTTCTTTCAATCTATATTTCAAAAACCACCCTGTAAATACTTGTCATTTGCTAAACATTAGAAAATATGAAAAAAAAATACAGAAAAAGAAGAAAATAAAATCATTCGTGACTCTACTTTTTATATAAAACACATTAACACTGTGGCGTACACCCTTCAGGTCTTTCTATACATATATATTATTTCGAGATTATATTTATGTTAAGTCTTAATAAAGTGTAATTAGAATACATATTTTTCCTTTTTATTACCAAGTATTACACAAAATTTTAAAGTAGGAATATAAAACAAAAAAATGGAATCATGAACAGCAGCTATTATAATTTTGTCATGTTTTATTTTTCCTATGCAAAACAAAGTACTTTTTTCTTTTTTTATAGGAATGTGGTTGAGCCATGAGTACTATTTGATAATCAGCTTTTTTTTTTCAGTTAATACGTTGTGTCAATAACTTAGATGTATAAAAATATTTTTGTCTCCATAGTACTACAATGTATAGAGATACCATTAATTTATTCATTTAATTCTTTATTTTTGGACATTCAGAGTGCTCTTAATTTTTAATATTTTATTTAACATGTTTTTATTAATAAATGTTTTTGTTCTGTGTCCAAACTGAGATCCTGATCTTTGCTAACTGCTCCACTCACAGACTTACCCATGTCAGTTAACAATAACTCTATTCCAGTTATCAGGAGGAAAGCCTTGGGGTCATCCTTGATTTTCCTCTTTCTCTCAACCCCTATCTCCAATCAAATCGTGTTGGTTCTGCCTTCAAAACCCGTTGAATTCTCACCATCCTCTTGTTACCTTTGCCCAAGCCACCCATTTCTGTCTTCCACCTGGGTTATCCCAAAGGCCTTCTGTCTTCTCACCCTAGCTTCCTCTACAGCCAGTGATGCTATGAAAACATACATCAAATCAGGTCTCTCCTCTACTCAAAATTCTCCAGAGGGTCCCCATTTCTCTAAAAGGAAGAGCCAAATTCCCCAGAACACCCTACAAGACCCTGTTCTGCCCTCTCTGTACATCTTGGGCCTTGTCTTCTATGCCCCCTTACCCCTGCTTCAGCCTCCCTAATCTGCTTTTCCTTCCTTGAACATGCCAGGCGCAAGTTCACCTCAAAGACTTGGTACTGCCTGTTCCCTCTTCCTAGAATGTTCTTCCACCAGCTATCCTCAGGGCCCATGGCCTACCTCCTTTCATCCCTTACTCAAATATTACTTTCTTAATAGGTCCTCACCTGACCACCTGTTGAATCTGGACTCCCTCCCCAAGAGGTTTCATAAGTCCACTCTGCCCTCCTCTCTTCATAAATATTTGTGTATATTTTTTCATGGCACTTATCATCATCTAACAAACTACATGATTTTTACTTTATTATATTACTTTTCATTGTTTGTCATTACCTGCCTCTCTCCATTAGAATATAAGTTCCACACAGGACAGGATTTTTGCCTGACTTTTAGTCACTGAAATATCCCCAGTGCCTAGAATGGTGCTTAACATAGAGTAGTGCTCAATAAATAATTATCACAAAGGCAGAGGACAAAGTTTCAAGAAAAGAATAGTTGACATATCAAATGCTGTTCATTAATAGTTCATCAAGAAGGAGCTGGGTGTATTTCTTTTCATTTGGTAACAAGAATGCCTTGAGAGAGACAGCAGAGCATAATGCTAAGGTGCAATCAGTAGGAGTGAGTTCAAATTCTTGCCCTGCCACTTTCTAGCCATGTGGTTTGATTTCAGTTTCCTCATCAGTAAAATGGGGTTAACAATAGTACCTACTTCAAAGTGCTATACAGACTAAATGAGTGAATTTATAAAAGTGCTTAGAACAGTGAAATACAGTAAATGCTACTATATATAAACACTTTATATATATAGCTATTATTATCATTGATGAACTTCAAGGAATAACTTCAGTAGAAGTAAGGTTTCAGGAATTGTTTTTTCAATTCTGAATAAATGCAAACTAACCATTCTTATTTCTTTTTTAAATTCTTTTTCTTTTGTGTGTGTGTGTGTGCTGGGGTGGGGGAGAGGGAAATGTAGGTGTCATTCCCTTAGGCCAGCCAAGAGAAGACTAGTGACAACTTAGCAGAAAAAAAGGACCTTCGGTTTTCAGGATACCAATGCTGGTACTGGCTAGCCACTGTAATCTCAGCTTTGTCACTTTTTTTTTTTTTTAAGTAAGAAATAAGGGAAACATAAGAATGACTCTCATCTGTTAAGCTAACTAATTAATTTAAGCAAAAAGTAAGGACCAACTATTTTGCAAGAATTCTTCACAGATGATTTCCAACATGAGTCTTAAGGAATTAATTTTTACTAGAGTAAAATGGAATTGTTTAACTCATCATTTATAGAGAGAGCTGTGGTTCAAAAAGGCAGTAAGCCAATAAAACATGTAGATGACCAAGACATATGAAAAGATGCTCAACATCACTAATCATCAGGAAAATACAAATCAAAACTGCAATGGGTATCACCTCATACCAGTCAGAATGTCTACTATCCAAAAAACAAGAAATAACAAGTGTTGGTGAGGATGTGGATAAAAGGGAACCCTCCTTACACTGCTGATGGGATTACAAATTGGAGCACCCAATATGGAAAGCATAATGGAGATTTCTCAAAAAACTAAAAATAGAAATACTATACGACCCAGCACTTCCATTTCTGGGGATATACTCTTGAAACAAAATCTTTAATTTGAGAAGACATATGCACCCCTATGTTTACCGCGGCATTATGTACAACAGCCAAGATATGGAAGCAACCTAACTGTTCATCAATAGATGAATGGTAAAGAAGATGTGGTACATATACACAATGGAATATCATTCAGCCATAAGAAGAAAACAAATCCTACCATTTGCAATAACATGGATGGACCTAGAGGGTATTATGCTAAGTGAAATAAATAAGTTAAAGATCAATACCATATGGTTTCACTTGAATGAGGAATCTGAAAAACAAATGAACAAACTAAACAGACTCATAAACAGAGAACAAAGTGTTGGTTATGAATGGGAAGGGAATGGATGAAATAGGTGAAGGGGATACAGAGGTACAAACTTCAAATTAGAAGAAAATTTAGTCACAGAAACAGAATTATAGTATAGGGGATGTAGTTCAGTATTGAAATATGTTTGTATGGTGACAGATGGTAACTGCACTTATCATGATGCACATTTACTACTGTATGTAAATGATGCATCACTAAGTTGTTTATCTGAAACCAACATAATACTGTACATAAATTATATTTCAATAAAAAAAATAAAAAATGCATGAATCCTTACAAGGCACTGGAAGTATATGCTCTGATCAAAAGATATCTTTAAAAATATAAAGACTCTAGAAATAGAGAATAATCTGCTTTGTCTGATATATAATATTAGCATGAGCTTTGTTCTCTAGGGAATTTTTTGTTTGACAATGTATTTCCTTTTTTTTTTTCCAGGCTCTTTGTCCAAGGGCAATATATATCTTTTCCAGTAAAATGCATCTGAATTAGTCTCACCATCCAGCTGTAGCAGGGGGCATTTTCTTTCATAATAAAAGAAAGGCCTATCATTCTAAGAAAACAAATAAGTATATCAAAACTGTCTATCATTAATATCATTAATTTAAGGCTATGGAGCCTCCTATTTTCTGAATGGATCCATTGGGTTGTCAAAATAGTCCCAGACACATCACCCTGCAAGGTTATATTTTAAAACTAAAGAGGCTGTTGTTGGAGGGGGGAGCCAAGATGGTGGCATGAGTAGAGCAGCAGAAATCTCCTCCCAAAACCACATATATTTTTGAAAATACAACAAATACAACTCTTCCTAAAAGCGAGACCAGAAGACACAGGACAACAGCCAGACTACATGCACACCTGTGAGAACTCAACGCCTTGTGAAGGGGGTAAGACACGAGCCAGGCCCAGCAGGACCCGAGCGCCCCTCATCCCAGCTCCTGGCAGGAGGAGAGGAGTCGGAGCGGGAAGGGAGAGGGAGCCCAGGATGGCTAAACACCCAGCCCTAGCCATCTGGACCAGAGCGCAGACACAGTGCATGCGTGGGGTGCTGGAAACTATGGAAACAGAACAGTAAGACCTGTGAGCGGGTCCCAAAGCTGGAGCCCCTGGGACAAAGAACAGCGAGTGCTTTTTGAAAGTCTTAAAGGGACAGGGACCCCACAGCAGGACGGAAGTGTCCCGGGACACTTAGCCCAGCAACTGACAATCCCAGGGAACTCTGGGCACCATAACCCCCTGGACAGCAGGACAGCTTGGAGGCCCCTCATGGAGATAAACAGTCTCCTGGCCATTTCCCCTCCGACGTGGCTCCACCATATTGGAGAAGCAACCCAAGGCAGGCCACGCCCACAGCAACCGCGGAGCTAAACTCCATAGCGGCCAGGCAAGAATCAGAAGCCCCGTCTGCATGCAGCTGCCCAGCACAAGCCGCTGGAGGTTGCTGTTCTGCCAGGAGAGAAAGGTCACAAACCAACAAGAAGGGACATTCTCCCAGCCATCACTTGCGCCAGCTCTGCAAACTATCTCTATGGCCATGAAAAGGCAAAAGAATGTGATACAGACCAAAATCACAACCCCTGAGAAGGAGATACACCTAACCAGTCTTCCTGAAAAAGAATTCAAAATAAAAATCATAAACATGCTGATGGAGCTGCAGAGAAATATACAAGAGCTAAGGGATGATGTCCAGAGGAAGATTACAGAAGTGAAACAATCTCTGGAAGGATTTATAAGCAGAATGGATAAGATGCAAGAGGCCATTGATGGAATAGAAACCAGAGAACAAGAACGCACAGAAGCTGATGCAGAGAGAGATAAAAGGATCTCCAGGAATGAAACAATATTAAGAGAACTG